>NC_059146.1:19006456-24006456 GCF_020740605.2 Lemur catta
AAAAATGCTTATGTATAAATAGGAATTTAAAGATAGGCACGGAAGTAACTGAAATATAACTGAAAGCTTCCAAATAAGCAGAGGGAAAAAAGGGGAGTAAAATAAACTTGATCAACTCAGTAGAGTACAGGAAAGGAGAAAATAAGCAGCAAAGGAAAAGGCATGTTAAACAAACAAATATATCAGTAATTAGAAATGTAAACAGATTAACTCACCTATGCTTCTTAACAGGAAATCACAGATTTGTATGTACCTAAAAACATGGCCTTGATGTATATAAAGCCAAAACTACAAGAATTACAAGGAGCAATGGATAAAACCATAGGCATATTGGGAGATTTTATTGTAACTAGGAAAATAGAGCAAGAAGACAAAATAGTAAAAATGCCGAAAATGTAAACACAGAATACAGGCTTGATCCTATGATCATAAGTATAAATTGATACCTAACAATTAGAGGATATTCGTTCTTTTCTAACACGTTGAGCAATTAAAACTGACCATATTAAAGATCACAAAGAATGCTTTAACAAATAGTAACCTTTAGGCCATATTATTTGAATATAATCCAGTTAATTTAGAAATCTATATCCAAAAGATACTTTTGTGAAAGAACTTTGAATCCTAAACATATTCCTTAATGTCACTAAGAGGAAATATAATGGAAACAATGGGGAATTATAGAACTGAACAACAACGAGGTATATGGAATGCAGTTCCAGTGGTACTTGGAGGGAAATTTATAGCCACAAATGCATGTGTTAAAAATTAAGAAAGTTTAAAAATAAATGAATTAAATATGCAACTCAAGAAGCTAGGAAGAGAAACTCAAATAAGTAGGAAGGAAATAAAGAACAGAAATGAATTAAATGGAAAAGAAGAAAATATGGTCAGCAACATCAAAAGTCACTTTAAAAAGACCAGTTGTCAAATTCTTAGCAAAACTGATATAATAAGAATAGATTAATATTAGTAATAGAAAAGGGGATATAATTCCCAATGGAGAAGAGATTATAAACTGTTGTAGAGAATATAAGAAGTGAAATAACAATCCAAGGCATTTTATTAGGCTAGTATAACCTTGACACCCAAACTAGATAAGGATAGTATATAAAAAAGCATGACCTTAGATGTGAAAACAAAGGTACAATATAAGCTAATAGTATCCAGCTGCATGTGTATATAAATCAGACCCTCATAATCATGACCAAGTAGGGCTTAGGAATGTGAACATATTTCAACATCAGAATATCTGTCTTATTTACATTATCAAATGATATGAAATAATAAAATATAATTTTCCCAATAGATACAGGAAAGTCATTATATAAAATGAAACTTATTCCTGATAAAAGTTTTTAAAAACTAGAGTTCGGGCTGAGCGCAGTGGCTCATGCCTGTAATCCTAGCACTCTGGGAGGCCTAGGGCGGGAGAATCACTTGAGGTCAGGAGTTCGAGACTAGCCTGAGCAAGAGTGAGACCTTGTCTCTACTAAACATAGAAAAAAAAAATTAGCCAGTCAAGTAAAAATAGAAACAAAAAATTAGCTGAGTGTGGTGGCTTGCGCCTGTAATCCCAGCTACTCCGGAGGCTGAGGCAGGAGGATCGCTTGAGCCCAGGAGTTTGAGGTTGCTGTGAGCTAGGCTGACGCCACGGCACTCACTCTAGCCAGGCCAACAAAATGACACTCTGTCTCAAAAACAAAAAAATAAAAACACTAGATTTCAAGGAAATTTGGTTAAAAGAGGCTCTACAAAAAAGCCTGAGGCCCGGTGTGGTGGCTCACGCCTGTAATCCTAGCTGTCTGGGAGGCTGAGGCAGGCGGATCATTTGAGCTCAGGAGTTCGAGACCAGCCTGAGCAAGAGCGAGACCCCATCTCTACTAAAAAAAATAGAAAGAAATTAGCTGGACAACTAAATATATATATATATATATATGTATGTATATATATATATATAAATTAGCTAGGCATGGTGGCACATGCCTGTAGCCCCAGCTACTCGGGAGGCTGAGGCAGTAGGATTGCTTGAGCCCAGGAGTTTAAGGTTGCTGTGAGCTAGGCTGACGCCAGGGCACTCTAGCCCTGGCAACAGAGTGAAACTGTCTCAAAAAAAAAAAAAAAAAAAAAAAATCCTGCAATCAACATTGTTATTTGATAGTAAAGTTAAGAGTATCCCCTTTCAAGTCTAGGACAAGACTTGTTCCATAATACCATAGAGATCCTAGCCAATGCATTATGATAATGAAATGAGGCATGATTGTCAGTGAAAACAAAAAAAGTTATGAATGACAATGTTAACATTTTAAAAATCCAGGAAAATCTATAGACAAACTATTAGAGCTAACGAGAGGTCAGAGAGGTCAGCAAGTTTTGGATACAAATCAACACATAAAAAGCAATAGCAGATCATTCTCAGAAACTCATTAAGTCAAGTCATGGAAAATATCAAACTCAAATTGAGCAACATTCTACAAAATACTAATATGCTTCAAAAACTGTCAATGTGATAAAAAAAAAGAAATATTGAGAAGCTGTCACAGTGTAGGGGAACCTAAGGAGATGTGATCACTAAATGTAATGCAGTATCTTGAATGAGTTCCTGGGACAGAAGGAAGACATTAAGGGAAAAATGGGGAAATCTAAATAAAGTCTGTAGTTTAATTAATATTTTCTGCTAATATTAATTCCTTCTTTAGACAATGTACCAAGGTTATGTAAGGTGTTAACATCAGGGGAAAGTGGGTGAGGAATTTTTGTATTATCTTTGCAACTTTCTGTATATCTGAAATTATTAAATAACAAATTAGAAATAACCAATTTTACAATTAATAGGAATAAAGACCTCTTAAACTCAAATAGGACCTTTATAGGAAAAAAACATGTTACATTGTTGATGGACATAGGAGACATGAATAAATAGTGCTATAGACCATGGTCAAAGATAAGAGGTCTTGATATCACAACTTTTTCAGTTTTCTCTAAATTACTGCCTGGATTTAATAAAAAGTCAGTCAAAATCTCAATAGGATACACCATTAAACTTTACAAGCTGATTCTAAAAATCATTTGAAAGAAGATAAATTTTGAAAAACAAGGTAAGGCAGTTGTCCTTTTAGATACCAAGATATTGTAAAGCTGTAATGATTAATAAGGTGCATTAATGCATGGAGATAGACAACTGTACCAGCGAGACAGACTAGAGAGTTCTAGAGCAGGTCCACTCACATACAGAAACATGATACAATGTCAGGGGAAAAATTAGATCCCTACCACAGAACATATACAGAAATAACCATAAAAAACTAAAATTTACAGCTATTAGAATATATGACCTCAGCATGGGGAGAGATTTCTTAAGTAAGATATAAAAAGCAGAATTCTGGGAAGGAAAAGATTATGAAATTTTACAGCACCAATATTTAACACTTCTCCAAGATGGGATAACGAGGGCTTGTCTAACTTTGTGTATGGTATGGATTTTGGATTTTATTCTAAGTGTGGTTGGGTTTGGGGGGCAAGAGGTCATTCAAGCTGGAATATGATATCTTATTTGCTTTGAAAGATCACCCTCGATGTGGTGTGGAGTATATTGGAAAGAGGGATTTGGAGTGGAAGAAGGTTATCTCAGGAAGATAATGGTAGTTAGAACTAGCATGGAAAGGGAAAACATGAGTCAAATTTGGGATGTGTCTTGGATGTAGAGTTAGCAGGACTTGCTGATAAATTGGATATTGGTGGTAAGGAAAAAAGGAACAAGAACAATTGTGAGATTTTTGCCTACAGGAGTTATTGCTGTTTACAGAAATGGAGAAAGGGAAAATATTTGTTTTGAATGCTTTGAGTTGTCCATTAAACATCCAGGTGGAGTAGTCAGCTTCCAGGTAGACAGTTGGATATTTGAGACTGGGCTTATGTGTAGAGTTCTTCAGCAGAGGACTGGAATTTGGGAGCTACTGGGGAATAAGTGGCATTTAAATGATGTGGTTAGGTGAGGGTGCTACCCCAGGAGTGATTGTTGACGGAAAAGACTAGTGACTGAGTTCTGAGCAAGCTCCTCCAGCATATAGAGGTTGAGCAGCAGAAGCCAGCTATTACAGAGAAGAGATCATTGACATAGGGAGAGAACCGAGACCATGTAGTGTCACCTGAAATAAGAGAAGATAGTGTGAGATTTTGTTTGTTATTGTTGTTTGTTTGTTTTAATAACGACGTCTGTTACTGAGAGATCAGGTGAAATTAAGAGCAAGTGTCCTAGCCACACAAGGAATTGCTGAATTTCGAGCAAAATATGTTAGCAGGAGAGAATATGCAGTTAGATGTTGAGCTGGTGACAGTAGACTACTCTATGAAGAGGTATTTTTGGGGGGCAGAGGGGTGTGCTGAGAAAAGGAGTGGTAACTACAAGAGCTCTGAGAATTTGTGGTATCTGGTGTCTAATGGAAATGAATGATCCAGGATCCAGACAGAAACTGGCCTTTGAGGAAAGGGGATGGAGTCCTTAGAATATGTTAAAATCACCTCCAAATCTTTAACCAAATGTTAGGATTCCTGGGGACGTCCACAACAAAGATCTCTGTGGAATCCTGGGCATCTGTGTTGTTTAACAGCTCTCTGAGCCTAAGGAGTAGTCAGATTTGAAAGTCTTTGACCTAAGTATGGGTAGTACCACGTCACCATCTGTAGTCCTGCTGGAGAACTTGTTTTGAAGTTATATTTGCATAGCAAGCACAGTATTTTCATTCATATTTTATGTTTATGTGGCACTGCTGGGCAAGAAGAGATTGTTGGTGGTCTGGGGAGTTTAAAACACATACTCAACCCCAAGCCTGCAGCTTCTCAATGTAGCAAGCAACCACTGATAACTCCTTAGGCATAAATATAAAATCTAATTTTGAGTATTATAGTCTATATGTTTTTAGGTAACTTCTTCTTGTAATTAACTGTATCTTACAATTTTTTCCTTTAAAATTAAAACCATACAATTATTTTTATTGGCTACATAAAATTGCAGTGTGTGGATTTACCAGAATACAGTTTAATTCTTCTCTGCAGAGTAAATTTTTGGTAATAAAAATGGTGATCTGTGAATATCCCTGTATATAATCATTTGCACATCTCTGTGTAATTTTCTTTGATTTAGTTATTTGAGAGTGGAATAGCTCAAGCAAAGGTTACATTAATGAACTTTTAATAATTTATTGATTTTACTACCAGAGAAGAAATATGTATTTCTGCCAAGGAAATTCACAGTATAGATGGGAGAACGGAAAAACAATCCCTCCTTCACCTCCCCCCCCCCACATTCCTTTTCCCTAGAGGTAACCAGTTAACAATTTCTTGCATACTTTTCTAGAAGTTTTACATGCATTTGTGTTTATCCTTAACAAACAAATGAGAAAAGCACTTACCAGTTCGTTTCTACAAACTTCAGCAACTTGGGTATTTCACTAAATTACTGAGACATTGGTCCTTAATAGTCCCACATCCTTTTACTTCATAATTTTCCCAGGTTACACAGGATTTCCTTATATCAGAGACAGAGTCGTGTATTTACACATTAATCATCTTCAATTTCTTGCTGTCTTACTAAATGGTAATGCAGTGGATTCGCACAGTGGAAGGGCTGTGTGGAAGGCTAGTAGGTAACAGCCTAGTAGTGTAGGAGACTGCCCGCTCCCATAAAACCGCATTTACCCGGTGTTTTGGGTTTGCATTTCTTTATGCAAAGGAAGTCAGGTCGTGATTTTTCTTCCGTAGGTCTCCCGGGCATTTGTATTTTCCTACGAATTGTCAGCTTCTTCCCCTTTGCCCATCTTTCTGGCATGGTTTGGTCTTTATCTTGTTGGTTTCCAAGAGCTCTTGATTTATTAAGGAAATTAACCTGGTGTCCTTCATGTGTCCCAGGCAGAAAAGTCTTCCCCGTTTGTCGTTCTTCTTTAGATCTCAATTGTATATGTTTTTGCCTGCAAGATTTTCATTTTTTCATTTAGCCAAATGTGTAGATTTGCCTTTTTTTCTTCAGTGGTTTTGCGTTTGAGCATCATTAGTGGGCTTTTCTCCATTTTACCCCCATTTCTTTGTTTGGGGGCTGCACCCCCACCGCCCACCCGCGACCCCCTTTCGGGCCCCTTGCGTTGGCTCCGTTGACGTCAACCCCCAGCCTTGGGGGGGAAGCTGTTACCACGGCAACCGTGGCCTGATTGGCAGGGCTCAGGGGTGTGGCTAGGGGGTCGGGGCGGGCAGCGCAAGTGCTGATTGGCTGGCGCAGAAGCCCCACCTCTGCAGAGGAGCCTTGACAAGGAGCCGCTGTCGGCCCCGGTGTGCAGACTCCGGGAGCGGCAGAGGAAGAGCATCGCGGAGCTAAGGATGTCCACTCTGGGCTGGTGGCCCCGCCGGGCGCCAGGTGCCATGTGGGCGCGCTAGACAGCTGCGCTCTGAGCCCGGGTGTGCGTGTGGGGCGGTGAGGTGAGTCTGCCCACCCGGCTGCCGCCGTGCCTTAGTGTCTGCACGGTGTCCGCGTCCAGACTCTGGCCGTCCTGCGGCAAGTCCCCGAGCCCCTCGGCAGGGGCAGGCTGGACGGCAGTGCAGGGGACCGGGCTGGGCTCCCTTACGAGTGGTCACTCTGTGGAGGTGACCGCAAACGGGGGCGCTCGTGCCATCTTTCCGCTAGGCTTCTGGGCTGCGGCAAGGGGACAAGACGGGATTGCCGCGCGGCAACCTTGCCGCGCGGCAACCCGAGGAGGGGCAGTACGGCCGTGGGCTTCTGTCACGGGTGAGTCGGCGCAGGATGTACGCAGGGCGCCGTCCCTGACGCTGCGGGTGGGGCTGCGGTTCTCGGGAGACCTGGGTTTCCCCAGATGGGTCTGGGGGCTGCAGAGGACCGCCCCGCCCCACGGGCCTCTGATTGGCTGGGCCCTCGCAGGCCCGCCTCTGCGCTGTCTTGGGGGCGGGGCTAGTTTTGCTGCAGTGGCCAAGGGAGGAGCAAAGAGCTGTAAGGGGTGGGGCCGTAGGCGGTCCTGCCTGTGACCGAGCTTTTCTCCTGCCCCCACACCATATTTGGTGGGGCGGCTGAAGCTTGCTGCGCAGGAGCTGTCCTGATTGGCTGACTATCGGTGGGGGCGGGGCCAAAGACTAAAGGGACTGTGGCGACTTTGGTCCCCGAGGGCCTAGTGAAGCCCCGCCTGCCCCGGCGCCATCTTTGATGCGGGCGGCTGAGGTTTGCCGCGGAGGTGCGGCTGGGCTGGCGGGCAGGGGCGTGGCTGGGGGGCCACCTTCTCTGCAGTGTTGGAAGCTGGGGTGCTGCCTTCCTCGGCAGTCGAGGGGTCGGCGGCGGAGGCTTGTGACCTTGATTTCCGAGATCATGTCACGGCCAGTGGCCTCAAGGCTGTCTGGCCGGCATTTGCCGCGGCTGCTGTTGCCGCAGAGCCATCTGTCCTGAAGGACAGGCTGTAGGTTGTCAGTGTGCCGCAGCTTCTCCTTCGCGGAGTCTGGGGCTGCAGAGGCTCACCCCTCCCCAGGGTTGTCTGACCTAAACTTTCTTCACCCTAGGATATCGGGCTTCATCATTTAAGGGTGCAGAGGGGTGGAGGTGCTGCCAGGGTGTGTTGCACAGGCGCCCTGTCTGCAGAGCCGAGGTGGTCGTCGGGGCGTCCTTTGGTATTGACAGCTGCAGAGCCCCGCCCGCCCACCGTGGTGCTGTCTTTGCTGGCCACTGGGGGGCGCTTGAGGCTTACTGCGCAGGCGCCGTCTTTAGTGAAAGCTGAACAGGCTGCAGGGGGCAGGCCTGAGAGAGGGCTGTGTTCGTAGTGACTGACGGGGTCACAGAGTCTCGCCTACCCTGGCACCATCTTTGCCTGTTTGGGGCTGAGGCTTACTGCGCAGGTGCCATCATGAATGACAGCTGGGTTGACTGCAGGGGTGGGGCCAAAGGAGGGGCTGTCTTGTCCAGAATGACTGATGGGGGCTACAGGGCCCACCCACCCTGGCGCCATCTTTGGCCAATAGGAGGCATCCAAGGCCGCTGCTCAGGCGCCATCTTGAATGACAAACGGGCTGGCTGCAGGGGCGAGCCAAGGGGAGGGGCTGTCTTGTCTTGAATGACCGATGAGGGCTGCAGGGCCCACCCTCCCTGGCGCTATCTTTGGCCAGTAGGGGGCAGCCAAGACCCTGCTGCGCAGGCGCCATCTTAAATGACAGCTGGGCTGGCTGCAGGGATGGGCCTGAGGGAGGGGCTGTCTTGTCTTGAATGACTGATGGGGGCTGCAGGGCCCACCCACCCAGGCACCATCTTTGGCCAGTAGGGGGCAGCCACGGCTGTGCTGCACAGGCACCATCTTGAATGACAGCCAGGCTGGCTGCAGGGGCGGGCCGGAGGGAGGGGCTGCCTTGTCCGGAGTGGTTAAAGGCGGCCGCAGCACCTGCCCATCCTCTCTGTCTTGGCCGAAGGGAGGCGCCTGAGGTTTACTGTGCAGGTGCCATCTTGAATGACAGCTGGGCTGGCCGCAGGGGTGGGCCCATTGGGAGGGCTGTCCTGTCCAGAGTGACTGACAGAAGCCATAGAGCCCCGCGTATCCTAGCGTTATCTGTTGGCCTAAGGGGGGGGGGCATCTGAGGTTTGCTGTGCAGGGACAATCTTGAATGACAGCTGGGCCGATCGCAAGGAGTGGGCCCATGGGAAGGGTTGTCTTGTCCTGAGTGACAGAGGCCGCAGAGCCTCGTCTGCCCGAGCACCGTCTGTGTTGGCCGAAGGAGGGGCACCTGAAGTTTACTGCACAGGCGCCATCTTGAATGACACTGGGGCTGTGGGAGCAGGGACCTAAGTGACTGACAAGGCTGTAGAGCACCATTCAGTCTAGTGCTGCGTGTGTTGGGCAAAGGGTGTCAGCCTAAGTGCACTGTACTGGTGCCGTCTTGAATGACAGCTGGTTTGGCTGGTGAGGGTGAGCCTGAGCCCCGCCCACCCTAGCACTATGTGTGTTGGCCGATGGGGGCAGCAGAGGTGCACTGCGCAGGCGCTGTCTTGAATGACAGTGGGACTGGCTGGTGACGGTGGTCCCAAGCCCCGCCTACCCTAGCACTAAGTGTTTTGGTCTGTGGGGGCAGCAGAGGCATACTGCGCAGGTGCCATCTTGAATGACAGCTGGGCTGGCTCGTGAGTGCGGGGCCCCAAGCCCCGCCCACCCTAGCACTAAGTGTGCTGGCCGATGGGGGTAGCAGAGGTGCACTGCGCAGGCGCTGTTTTGAATGACAGTGGGACTGGCTGGTGACGGTGGTCCCAAACCCCGCCCACCCTAGCACTAAGTGTTTTGGCCTGTGGGGGCAGCAGAGGTGCACTGCGCAGGCGCCATCTTGAATGACAGCAGGGCAGAGTGGCTTTTGAGGTAGGCGGGGCTGCAGAGTCCTCTTCATTCATTTTGTGCCATCCCTGCTGGCCACTGGGTGGGGCTGTGCTGCGGCTATCTTGAGTGACAGCGGGCTTCAGGGGTACGCCCACCAAGCCTCACCCCACCCTGGCCTGTGCGGCAGTGCGGCCATCTTGTGCCGCTGCACAGATGGAGCTGGTGGCGCTAGGCTTCCAGCAGGGGGCGCCAGAGCCCAGTCCCGGGAGGGAGACTTGGCTGCGCAGATCCGGGGTTAGTGAGAGAAAAGCGGGTCCAAAATCCAGGGTTTTAATATTAATAGATTTGGAAGAAGGAGGAGGACAGCTCGACTGCGCAGCTCTGGGATCAATGAGAGAAAAGTGGGTCCAAGTCCAGGGTTTTAGTAGATTTGGAGGATGGAGGGCGACGGATTGTAACATGCAGCTCTGGGGTCAATGAGGAGAAAAGTGGGGTCCAAAGCCCAAAATTTGGGAAATTTAAGAGATTTTGGGGAGAGTGGGATTTTAATTGAGAAAACAGACTAGGTGGGCTGTGGTTATAAGATTTGGGGTCTGGGTAATTTGGAAGCTCTGGAGGCTGAAGGGATTTAGTCAAAATTCTACAGCCTATGAAATAGAGTTTGGAGCCGTGGGTGGTCTTGAGAGGGGACGGGCCTTGGGAAGTAAGCTGGAGGAGGCTAGGGGGTGGGGGAAGATGGCCGAAGGGGCCGCCCAGGTGCTGGGTGGGCAGGAGGGGTGGCCTGCAAGCTGCTGGTCACGCGGGCTGGGTGCAGGTTGGGGAGGGACACTGTGCACGCACGGAGGCGCTACGGGGCTCTACAGCTTTTAAACCTGAGCTTTTTTGATTGGAGCCTCCCAGTCCTGCCTCCACCCAAGATTTTTAAGTTCCTGCCCCCACCCACTTTTTTGAGGTGGAGAAAGTGACACACAGGATTTCTGCTTCCCAGCTGGTGGGGCGTAAAAGCATACATTTGCCAATGACTGTAGCATTAACAGTAACAATTAATGACATTTGTTGAACATCAATAAATGGCAAATAGTTTTTGATAAATAACCTCTTTAACCTCACCAACTCCTGTTTCCTGGAACATAAACCAGAGCAGTAATCGTGAAGCTGTTTCCAGCAGGAGTCTGTAATTGATTGAACACATACTCTGAGGCACTGTGGGACTTGAATTATGTATGTGGTGTTAGTCTACTGGGAACCTGTTGATAAGCCCTAAAATATTACACATGATTAAATAATGATACCATTATCTAAAGATGATGATAGCGTTGAGGTCCTGATACAGGGATGGCCAGTGCCATAGAGCTAATTAGTGGCAAATTGGGTTCCTGAATTGATACCTTAGTCCAGAGCCCCAGAAAAGGTTCTAAAACAGCGTAGAGATTGGCTTGAATGTCCCTGACATAACCTTGGGAAAAGGATGCAGCATGGCCTCAGGGAACATCCTGGGAGGGATGCTCCTTCTGGTCTCACTTGAACTGTGCCATTGTAGAAGATAAAGGTGGAGCCATTATGGGGTCATTTCCAGCCTGAGGAACCCAGTAACTGCAAAATAAATTTGGTATCTCATGTTTTTTATTTTTCTGTTTTTTTTTCTTCTTCAGCTCTGCCTTCTTGATCCTCCACCCTTCTTGGAGACAACTAGCAAAAGGAAGACGGACTAGGTCCAAACACTAGGTGTCTGGGTCCAGGTGAGTTGAGCTTCCTCTTCACAGGCACACCTATCCTTGAAGTGACCACTGTTGTTTCTCACCCTGACAATTTTCTGCTGCACACAGTTCCACATAGCTACTGGAGCACTGTCTGTGCCTTCTGAGAACACACAAAGTCTTCTGGTGGGTTGGGTATTCACCAGAAATTCTCCTCGTTGGCCTCACACCATCCTTTTTGGTGTCTTTCCTCTTTTTTCAAAACTCAGCTTCTGCCTCAGGCCTACTCTTTCTCTCTTGCCTGGTGGCTAAAGAAGCATGAGTGATTCATTGACTTATCTGCCATTGTTGATGGAGTATATACTTTGTGCCAGGTACTGGGAACATGTCTCCAATAGGAAAAAAAATGTTTTCATGGAGTTTATAGTCTTTTGGGGAACTAAAGACGTGGAAAACATAATCATGTGATTCGTGCCTTTGCACGAGAATATTCACTGGAGGTAGCTGACTTAGGGAGGCCACCTCCCTGAGATAGTTGGGAACATTAAAGCTGAGCCCTGAAGGACTGTGAATGGTGTGTGTCTTGTGGAGAGTAGTCCTAGCAGAGGAGACAGGGATGTTCCTGAGGGATGCAGAGAGAGGAACCAAAAATCCAGGATGCCTAGAGCAAGGGAAGAGTTGAATGGCATCTGACTGAGGTGGGAGAAAGGTAAGTTGAGGCTTCATAGTGAAATGCCTTCAGTCAGTAGTAAGTATTTGGGCTTGACCTGAAGTGCATTGGGAGGCAGTTGTAGTGTTTTAACTATGGGAGTAACATGATAGTCATGTTTTTTCTCATGGTTTTGAAAAGATCATCTGGTTATAGGATGCAGAAGAGGAGGGTGGACATAGTGAGTGCGAGGAGACCACTTTGGGTCTAGGTGAGAGATGGTGGCCTAGCTGTGGTCACATCTTGAGGGGGGAGTGAAGAAGGTAGATTTGAGAGGTGCTGAGAAGGAAGACCCCACGGGGATTACTTTGTGTTCATGGCTTACTGGCTGATTCAGAGCAGGCGCAGTGGATCATGATGAGGGGAAGTGAGTAAATAGCCAGGGGTTGCCCATTTGTTCATTCTGTTAGGAAGTGCTGGTCCTGGCCCTTATCCAGGAAAGGGTCATGCCAGACTAGGGTCGCCAGAGGTGAGTGATGCCATCCCAGGCTTCAGTGGGTACTGAATGAGAATTCCCATTACAAGGAGAGTAAGGAAACATGGTTACCAAGATAGGTGCTTATGCTGGTGGTAGAATACTGCCTGGGGAGAGGCTAGCATGCCCAAGTGGGCCCCTGGGGATGGGTTGGTGTATTCCTGGCCTCATTAAATGCTCAGGGTATCCAGTATGGTACTCAAGTCTGTGGAGACTTAGAAACCTTCCTTCACCTCAGGACTCACGGTGGTAAATCCACACCTAATGAAGCTCAAGAGACTTAAAACCATACTGATACATGACTCGAGATAGGATGTTCCCGTTCCCTCTATTCTGGTTCATTGATTCATGGTAGGAGACCACAGTAGCAGGGACCCAGGTGCTGAACACTGCATATGATCATCAGATCCTCTCCCTGTAGGCAGTCCTACATGGGGAGCAAAACCATAGTGAGAAGGTTGCTTGGTGAGTATGGAATCAGAACCAAGAGGATGTGGGTGAGCTTTAATAGCACCACCTGCAACATGGCTTGTGCAGCCATCGGGTCACAGTGCAGCCTTTGCTATGGTTACTGGAAGCCCCTTATCTACCCCCCCCCCCCCCCCCCCCGCCCATATCGTTCCCAAACTCCATTCAAGTTAGGTCTGATTTGAGGATTTGAGTAGCTCTCGCTCCTGCAGATGGTTAGATGAACCATAATTGGTGGCCTGCTTTTTCATGCCCCCTCCCCTTAAAAATAAGATAAGCCAATTGTTATCAGAATATGGTCAAATAAGTCATACTGGTCTGGAAGACATTTTTTTCTCTTTAAATTAGCTTTATTTGTCTTGAGCCATTTTTACGCTAGCCTTAAAACGAAACACCTAAATAATATTTCCTCTCTTTCTAAACTTCTGGGGAAATCCCTCAAGAATGGACAACAACAAGGAAATTTTGCTGCAGTGTGGTAAGTGCTAAGCAGATGAGATAGAAGTAAGCCCACGATGTTGAGATTGAGGAGCCACCCAATAGAACAGAGGGTAGAGATCATGGCCTGTATGATAGTGTTGGCAGTCATATACTCCTGGCTCATATTCCCATATAAAATTGTTCCCCCCAAGCTCCTGTTGTCCCATATGTGCCCTGTTCATAATTGATTGGACCAGACTGGATACCTAAGCTCTAGAGCATTGGTTCTTAAAGTAAAGCTCTTGAAGTGGTTGTTAGATTGTCTGTTTCCTGGGGAACCACAGACCTCCTGGGTCATTCCACTTGGAAAGGCAGCTACGTTTTTCATAAGCACCCCAGGCAACTCTTCCACGTACCTGAGTTTGAGAACCACTGCCCTAGAAGGAATCAGGCTGTAGCATGCACTTTTAGACTGAGAGTTTGGATGAAGGGATACAGACTGATAATGATGAGTCTGTCAGTGTTGGGCACTTAAACTGGGAGGTGAGGTAGGCCTGGGGCTGGGACAGCATCTTACTCCATGTGTATGCTAAAGTAGAGAATGTCAGTCTGCAGAGAGAGAGACAGGAGAATGGAGCAAACAAGAAGAGAGAAGAAACCACACACCACACTGTCCCTGAGAGACGAAGAGAGTAACCTCCTCAGTTCCTGACTTTAAAGTTCTCAATTCCAGCCCCCTTTTAATGAGGTAGGTAGAACAAGTCAGGGGGCTGAATTTAGGTGCATCCTGATGAGGGACCAAAGTAAGTAAGTAGAAATGGGGCTGAAGGAAATATGGTGGAGTTTCTTATGTGTCTGATGGGATGTGGGAGCCTGAGGTCAAACAGTGGGGTCACAAGATTTCCTTCCCTCTTCTTGCACGTGGTCCCAGACACATTCCAGCATCTGATACTGTTCTTTAATTGAGTTCTTTCCTGTTCAGTTCAACACTGACCCATGGTTTCTCTGATTGAGGCCAAAGATCTCCCCCATTTGTGGTGAAGAGCTGCAAGGATTTCATCTTTGTTATGTATCATATTAACTGTGAGACCCCTGCCTTTATTTTCTATTCATTTTATGGAATGGGAGTGAAGTGTTACAAAATGTCCAAAGAATGGCATCAACACCACCACACAGACCCCAGTGGCAACACTGGCATGCAGCTGGCAGTGCCACTGTCCTGTGGTTCTAGAAGTTCCAGGTCATGGATGAAACTTACTCTGTATACTTAGATGTTTCATGCTTATAAGTTGCCTACTGTATTTAAGAACAGATTCTTTGAAGGTTGAAGAACAGCCAGACACTTGTAAGCACCTTCTCTGCCCAGCCATGTAGAAGGATCTTGCATTATTGGCCCCCAGCACTTGTCTCCTCTCTTTCCCTCCCCTTGGAATTGGTGGCCTTACTCCCCTCGTCCAGAGTCGGGCTGGTCCCCATTGTGCCCCTACCTGCTTTTGGCTACTACTCATGCTAAGATTCCTGCTCCAAAGAGAGAGCAGAGGGAGATGTGGAAGCTTTAGTAATGAGGAGTGTGCTGGTGCCCAGCTTCAAGCCAGGAAGTGAAGATGGGTTTGTCCTGTGGCAGAAATTTAGTTTGAGTGGTGACACAGATGGGATAGCTAGCTGTCAGTGAAGTTAGGGTTTGGGGGTGGAGCTTGATGCTGGGTAGTGAGCCCCCTAAGTAGTGTACTCACTGGAGAGGGGTTCATAGGTAGTGACTGAAGGATGGCCCAGGAAGATGAAGGGATCGGAGATTAAACAGGGAGGCCATGTCATGGGGACCCAAGCAGGGGAAGGTGAGGGGCTGATGAGCTGTAATAAGAACGCAGAAAAGAAAAGGAAACACTCTATAAAATGACAGTTGAATTTACTTCCAAATTTTTATATTCAATTTTATTCTGATTGTGAAATTAAAATAACATTCTAAGTGGGAATGGAAAAAGAAAGAGAAGCATGTTTTATTAATCACTTATTTTTTCTGATAGATTTTCCCTATATTATGAATAGTCCTCATACAAATTTATGTGCAAGTTCTCTTCCAGTTTAGTTTGTATGTGCTACTATACATTTAAGTAACTATATTGTTGTATTTTTTACCTAAGTGAAATCATGAATATTCATCAAACATAGCAAACTCAAGCTTTCCATCTATAGCTTTGCTTTCTGAAAATTGCATTATATTCCATTGTGTGGATATTGTCATTACTTCCTGTGCACACAGAAAGTGTGGCATCAATACCACTACACAGACCCCAGTGGCAATTAATTTGCAGTTAGAACAACGTATGTATAGATTTTAAAAAGTTTAGTAATAACTGCAACAAACTTATCAGTGGATGTGGCTTGCAGTTTTTACATTGAATATTTTGCAATACCTGAATGTAATATTAATACTATCTTTTATATTTGTAATCAGAAAATGTACAGAGTTTCTTAAAACATGACTTAATGATTACTAACATTCTGTTAAAGACTTTGTTTTCATTCCTTGTTTATTGACAACTGAGGAGGAATGCTGTTTGTTGAGTGCAGTGACTTATTTTAGTGAGAATGGGGTATGTTTGTCATAGCCCTAGTTGCCTTAGCCTTCCAGAAATGTGTAGTTGAAATACCTAATTTCTTGGGGGAGGCTCGACACCAGCAGTGGTTTTATTGGTCTTTCCTAATGTCAGATGCCAACTCTGATCTTGGAAATAAGTGCTTGAGTAACTGGCAAGACACTGAAATGTTGGCTGTCTCCTCTTGTCCCTTTTGTTAGAGTTACCCTTTATTATTTAGTCCTAAGAAAGTTGCTAGTTCATATTGAAGTAGTTAATCCTTTTATGATTTAAAATCCTTCCTTTATTGTAAACTAAGTCCCCATATGTGTATATACTTTCACCCAAGTTGATTTCTGGACTTTGTTATGTCCTAGTGGTGTATTTGTCCTCATACCTGTATCCTTGTGTTGAAAAGAACACTTTATTTTCATGTGTTTAGGTCATTTTACAGACAAACCACCTGCCATCCCCACTCACTTAGGCTTCATGCAGGGTGATCTTGATACTCCTGTGCATTTATTCTTTCAGAAGAACTGCAATATCAGTTTGTCTAAGCTCCTCAAAAAAATCTTTTTTAGTGGAATACATATGTCTTCATTTATTTTGGGCTTATTTTATGTCCTTCTGTAAATTTTTGAAATTTTGTTTGGAGTTGCAGATACTTTGTTAAACTTATTTATAGGGATATGTTTCTTTTACTATTAATGGGATTTTTTTCTTGATGTATTTACTGCTAAGGTTTTTCAGTTTAAAATAGTGCTTTCTCCATATTTATACCTTTCTTTTTCCCCAGTTGCATTAGCTAGGACTACCATGATAATGTTGCATGGCGGTTGTGATAGACCGTGTCCCTTCCCCATGTCCATCTCCAGAGGAACCTTTAGTGTTTAATAATATGGTTGCTTGCATTTCTGTGAGATAAGTCTTTATTGTGCTTAGATGGTCTCTTAGTCTTACTCTTTGCTAAGAATTTATAAGGAAAGGCTGTTGAAGTTTACAAATACTTTTTAACATGTAACACTGCTCATGGGCTCCTCCTCCCCTGTTATCCATTGTACATAACAGTTTAGCTTCAGGGGACGTCATCCTTGTATTCCCTGAATAGCTTTTCATGGTCATAGGCTATCATTTAGACTTTGCTAGGTTGGATTTATTAGATGTTTTTGCATCTGTATGTAAAAAAAAGTTTATTGAACACCTCCTATAAAAATACAGTGGTAAAAAGGCAACAGAGCCCTTGCCCTCGGCACCTTGCAGTAGGGTGTAAGTGCAGTTGCTCTAATGTTCTGTTGGGTTCACACATCTGATTATTTGGGTACGTTTTTACTGATGGCCTTGAGCATGTTAAACAAAGATTGTATTTGTTTACTTGAGTCCTGAATTTCTTGAAGAAAGAACTATGATTTATTTATTTATTTTTTTGCACAGAAGGTGGCAAAACCTTGTAATAAGATACTTATAGACATTCAAGTGGACACGTTATTAATGAGTAGGAAATGTTTCATCTCTTTTCTGTGCTCAGGAAATGTTTTTGATAGCATAGTAAATTCTTTGTTCATGAAAAGTTTATTTGGGAAGTTCCTTAAATTATTTCAACTTTTTAGTTTTCTTCCTTGGTGGTCATATTTTCTCTGCTTCCTGAATCAGGTTTGGCTACTTATATTTTCTTTAAAAATTCTTGATTTCGTATCAAACTTCTTAAGCCTTCAGTTCTGATAGATAGTTTTCACCTAGTGGTGCTTTATGCTTCAACTATATGTCTGTTAGGGAGAGAAATTCACATAATATAGAAACATATATATAAATTTTACATAAGAGAGTTACAGTTTCATATCTTTCTCTCCTTGTGCCTCAGCTTTGCTTTTGTCATGTTGTAATAAGCTAGAACTCCGTAGAATAATGTTGAATAATAGCAGCATTGACTTTTATGAGTTTGGTCCACAGTAGGTTAGTACTATCTTTGTCTTGGGTTTTTGAGTTGTTCTGCTTTCATAAAGACAGTTTGAAAGTTTTCTATTCCTCATCTCAGCATGGTTTACACGGACGGGAATGGTCTTTCCCCAAAGGTATGGAAGGCCTCACCTTAGCACTGTTTGAGTCCCCAGCCACTTGGGGAGTTAATTTTCTGACACTTCTTTTACGTTTTTTCCATGTTTCTTAGTTCATGTATTTCTTTCTTTAAAACTTTGCAGGTACCTGTGTTTTGACTCTGTTCGTGTGGAGAGCTGCTTGGTCTGAAGTTCCAGGAAGGATCCTATACCCAGACAGGTGATTATATACCTAAGGGCATCTCGTTGCCCAAGAATGGGGGCCAGTGTCATCTCAGATACTGGAACATTCTGAGCCTGGATGCTACAGAGTGGGATTGGGCACTCTGCCCTCACCTCTCTCCCTCACAGGCACAGGACTCTGATCTTGGCCTGTCCTGGGTGAGAGTGACCCTGTCCTGGTGTCTGAAGTGTCACACCAGTCATCTGGAGCCTGGACTCTGGCCTGTTGCCTTCCCTTGCTGGGAGTCTTTTGCCCATCATAGTATTATCTATATTGTCCTCTCTGTTGTATCTCAGTCCTCCTGAAGGAGGGCAGGGAGGAAGTGGTCAGGTCGCCAAGGTCTTCAGGATCGAGGCACTTGTATTGGGTGGTGCTGAAGCTGCATAGGAGGATAACACAACAGGAGAGAGCATGGGAGGGCAGTTTGCATCCAAGGGAAGCAGGAACCCATTACCAAAAAGAAAAAACGTGAGATCATTGCGTTTACTTCTAAGTGGTAATGTCTAGTCAGAGACTCTGAATGATTGAAATACCTTCAGCTTTCCTTTAGACTTTTGATAAATTTAAAAAATTAATTTTAAATTTGTTTTCATTTTAAAACAAAGGCAGAGAGTTTTTGTTGCATGTGGTTTTGTTCTTTGGAAGTAAAGGCAGAAATACAAAACCAATAGGTAGTTAATTCACCCTCCCAAACGTAGATTTCTTTCCCAGTTGCCCTACTTTCTTGCACCAGTTGTGCTGACCAGTAACAAAAAGGCAACATGATAAAACTTTAGTGATAGCAAAAATGGTTTAAGTAAAGGGAAATGTATAGCTTTACTTGGTTATATAAGAAAAGAAGAGAGATTGAAAATGAACATTTATGTCCAATCTAAAAAGTTAGAAAAGGGTAAGGGGGTACATAATAAAAGAAAATAATGACAGAGAAATAAATGAACTAGGTAAAGAAATAATAGAGGACTATAAAGATAGAAGGCTCGTTCTTCTGAGGCAGACTAGATCTTTGGCAAGATTCATCAAGGCAAAAGAACATGCAATAGTGATTAGGAGGCTCAGTGGTCTCTTCCTCATGTTCTCACATGTGAGTAATGCCAGTTTATCAGCTGTGAAGGGTGCAAATGGGTTCACCCACCTTTAACTTAATTTCCCCGATGCCCCAGGCACTGTTGTAGAGAGCTTCTGTATCCTGCCAGTGCTTCCCATACGTGCCTGCCTGTGAGCATCGAGAAAGACTGGTAGAAAAGTAGGCAGGTGAGGGTGAATGGACACCCTCAAAATACTCTGTTTGAAACAGTGGCGTAGAGGTTACCCTAGGATGTTTCCTCTCCTCAGAAATTATGCTGTGCTTTTGCAGGCATAAGTGCAGAATGCTTGTCTGCATCTAAAACCAGTTTTAATATGGATTTTCATATGTTATCTTCAACATGCCACAGCAGTGTCGAGATCTGCCTTTGTGTAAGGCACCAGGGGATAAGTGATGGAGAAAGTTAATCTCTACTCCCTTTGCAAAAGTCTACAGTTTGCTCTGGGAGAAAGGCAATAAACCCAAATATTTAGGAATAATCCTGATACATGCTTGAAATACCTAGTGAGTGGAGCGAGTGTCAGGAAAGAAACCTGATGAAGTGGTGTTAGCATGAACACTGAGGGCTGCAATTTGGAACTTGCGTGCTGTGAGGAGGCGTCCTGAGCCTTCCTGCAAAACTTAGGTAAACCAGTGGAACTTCCCATGATGATGAAAATGTTCCTTGTTGTCTAGTGTGGTAGCTACCCAGCACTTGTGCCTGTGGAGCACTTGCAATGTGCTAGTCCAAATGAGGAACTGAATTTTTAATTTATTGAATTATAATTGAAATAGCCAGGTATGGCCAACAGCTGTATTATACAGCAGAACAGATGTAGAGAAGTTAATCAGTGAAGGGAAAATGCAATCACTTGCAATCATATTACCCAGAATTGAATGCTTGTAACATTTTTGAGTGGTCTTCCATCTTTTACATGTTGATTCTGTGTTCCAGTGATTGTGTTAAGGGAACAAATGCTTAGAAATGGCAAGATTTGCCTCCATCCCTACTTCTCCCTTTCCATTTTTGCTAAGAAAAATATTGATACCTAATTTTAGTAATGGCTAGGCTTTGAACATTTTTCATGTAACTTGCATTAGACAGGTAAGCCTTTTTAGGTATCTGTTTAGGTATCTGTTCTTCTCATTTCACAGATTACAGATACAGACTCCAGGACATTAGATAAGTTGCCTGTGATTACATAACTAGTTAGTAGCAGAGCTAACTCCGCAGGCATCATGTCTGTGCAAACCCCGGGGGGTCATGTTTGTAACTGTTGTGCCGAGGCCAACTTTGTATAGTTGTGTATGTGTCTGTTTACTGGGGGATTTCCATATCCCAAAGCATTGTTGATGCGCCTGGTAGGGTAGCCCCGCACTGCTGCCTGTTCCTCAACTTCTGGGACATATGTATATCTCCTTACGATCTACAGGTCCCTGATTACTGCCTGTCATAGGCTGCTGCATCTTTCCTGTTGACTCATGTTTGGTTCCTCCAGTGAAAATTTTACTTAGAGAAATGCTGCCTCCAAAGCACTTGTCTGCCACCAAACCTAAGAAGTCCTGGGTCCCAAATCTGTATGAGCTAGACTTTGACTTGACTAAGGAGCCGGATGTCATCATAGAAGGCCCAACTGACTCTGAATTCTTTCATCAGAGGTTTCGGAACTTAATCTATGTTGAATTTGTTGGGCCTCGGAAGACCCTGATCAAACTCCGAAACCTCTGCCTCAATTGGTTGCAGCCGGAGACTCGCACCAAGGAGGAGATCATCGAGCTCTTGGTCCTTGAGCAGTTCCTGACCATCATCCCTGAAAAACTCAAGCCTTGGGTGCGAGCAAAAAAGCCAGAGAACTGCGAGAAACTCGTCAGTCTGCTAGAGAATTACAAGGAAATGTACCAGCCGGAAGGTGAGACTCTCCAAAGGGTAATGGTGGTCAGCACAGGTGACAAATGCTCCCTGGGGTTCTCTGCCTTGGCACTACTGACAGACATTCTGGGCCGGAGCCTTCTGTGTTGAGGGGTGGGGCACAGGGTCATCTTGTGCACTATAGCAAGTTGAGCCACATCCATGGCCTTCTCCCACTGGATGTAACTGCCAAACGTGTCTCCACACATGGCCAAGTGTCCCCTGGTGGCTGAGAACCACCAAATCACCACACTGAGTCAGGGAAGGAAAGGAGACACTTCCATGGAAGGAAGAGAACCTCCCATGACCTGCGCCCTTTTGGTGCAGTGCCCCAGGAAGTTGCCTGCTGGCTGTTCTTGTCTGGGTGTGTACAGGGGTGATCACAGCCATGCTCTCCATCCAGCCTTTAAGTGGCAGGCATGGGTGATGGGTTTTGAGTTGAGAAATGACAGGATCAGATCATTCCAGCTGCTTGTGTGTTTGAAGGGGGAGGCATAGTCAGGGACTGGTGGAAACTATTGTGAGAACACTGGGCAAGGATGATAAAGTATTAAGTTGGTGTCTGGTGTCCCCTCAGACGACAGCAACAGTGACATGACCAGTGACGAGGACATGAACCAAGATGGAAGAGAGTCCCCCCAACCTCGCGCAGTCCGTTCTTTCAGCAGTGAGTAACAAACCCCACTGGTCACACCACCTATGGGGACAGGGGTCGAGGTATCTGTGGAGATGACATGCTGTTGATGTCACTCAGCTCTGATGGGAAAGGAAATTAATTGATGACAGAATGAGACATTTTTATGTGTAAACACACACCAATAAATGGAATGAAATACATGGTTTTATTAAACACTGAAGTATTTACGGTTATTTGTAATTTGCAGCAGGCTATTTCAAGCTGTGCCCCCAGCCTCCCCAGGGGTGTTTGTTAAAGTACTTGAGTGAACTTTTTCAGGGAGCATTGCTTTTGTGGAGGGTGTAGGTTTTACTTCTCTGCAGTAGAATAACATGTACTCTAAGGTCAGTTGTGTGAGCCAGACATTAGAGGATTTGCTATCCATTTTCCTGAACGTGGACTCAGCCCCTTAGATCCTGGGAAGCCAGCAGAGGGTCTGGAGGGAGAGCTGGCTCTGGACTGGGCTTTGGAACTTGCTTTGAAGCCCCACTGGGGCAAAGCCTCCAGAAACCGTGTTGCAGGTTTGGGTAGGGAAGAGGCCAGATTGAGCCAGGGAGTCTGGAGCCCTTGGTTTTGGATCCATCTCCTCGAGGGAAGAATAGGGATAGAGTCCCTATCCGGGAGAGTGCACACGCACATGAAGGGAGGTCAGGCACATCAGAGCACTTGGTTAACTCCTCAAATGTCTGACCTGCTCAGGTGACCGGGATCATGACCGCGACTGGACCAGGAGGGGCAGAAGCAGAGATGTGGAGCCCCGAGACCGCTGGTCATACACCAGGAACCCTAGAAGCAGTAAGTTGTCTTGCCGTGTGTGTGGGCTAGAGGGGAAGATGGGAGGGCCTCGGAGGTCCTGTCGCTCAGTTTGGACTGTGTTCTGCTTCCCCCAACTAGCCCGAGGCTCCTGTTTCCGAAGCTCCTGTCAGCAGTGTCACCTGCACAGTTTTTGCCCCAGCTTCTCATTTCCACCTGTACTGTCGTATGCTCAGTGTTTTCTTAAGCTGGCACTTTATTTTAAACTAGAAGTTTCTGTATAAAAGACTGTGCCACTAGGGATGTTTATGGGGCTCCTGAGAGTCTGCCGCAGAATACAGAGGAGGGAAACAAGACACGTGCATGCACGTACACACCCACCCCCCAGATGGGTGTAGGATTGGCTGGGACAAACGTGGGATCTGCTGGGTTGGACTGGGCCTTGCTCCTTCCTCATGTCTTTTCTCTTCTCAGGGCTGCCTCAACGGGATCTTTCCCTTCCTGTGATGGCAAAAACAAGTTTTGAAATGGAAAGAAATGACAACAGGGACTCAATGGACTATGAATCCCGATCTCAGGTATGCTTAGGCTTCCTCTCTTTCCAGAAAGGCCATCTTCATTTCATGGCAAAGATGCCTTTCTTTCCCCAGATGATGTGTTCATCTGCCCCTAGAGTCCCACTTGGCTGAGAGTCCCATTCACTCCCATGAGGAGCCTGGGCCCATCTGTGCACGTGACAAGAGGCCCAGGTCTCTGATTCATCCATGTAGTCAGAGGAGCTCTTGCCCCCTCAGTGTGCATCCTTGGTAGGTTGGTCACATGAGTTGTTCTCTACAGGCGAGGGCAGAGCAACTCTGGAGATCTTTCTGGTCCTCAGGAGGGAGCCAGGGAAACTGTGGGTCTGCAGAGCAGACCAGCCAGGGAGAGCAAGGCTCTGGAGCTGATGAGAGCTGGGTTCGAAGCCTGGTTCTGCCACCTGCTGGCTGTGTGGCCTTGGGCCATTTACTCAACTGAGCTAAACCTCAGTTTCTTCATCTGTAGAATGGGTGTGGTGATTGCTCCCAGGGCTACTGTGAGGAGCCAGTGAGTTCCATTCTCATGCATATATGAAGTGCCTACTATCACCTGGCACGTGGCAGGCACACCATAAGCGTGAACATTTATGGCAGGCCTGGGTTCAGAGGCAGCGTGTGCTAGGGAGATTGGTGAAGGGGAAAAGGACATGAGATTTGAGCTGGTCTTTAAGGAGGAGAGGGGTCACTTAGACATGGAGTGTGGAGGAGGACCCCAGCACCGACTGGACTCAAGGAGGAGGAGGAGCCAGTGGGCTGAGCCATCCTTTCCTTCACACTTCAGTGTCCACCCCACATCAGGCAGGAGGGCAAGGCCCTGGGGAGCACAGCAGTGACCAGGACAGATAGGGGCCCTGCCCCAGGAAACTTTTGACATTTGCACAAATAAATATTCATATAAATATTGTACATAACTGCTAATCATTCTCAGTGTGCTAAAAGAAAAATAGAAGGTTAATAAGAAATTCTAATAAGGGTCTCGATTTATATTGAAGGAAAATGTCTTTGAAGCAGTAACACTTGACATGTCACAGCTGGAGGAGGAGGAAGAAGAGTAGACTGGGTTAGGTCTGGGAAGAAAGGGATCCTAGGCATTAGGGAGAGCTCAGGGCCAGGCCCTGGGGCACCGAGGAAGAGGCTGGAGGCGTGGGTGGGCCTGGTTACTGGTGTCCTGGTAGTTGGGCTTTTGTCTTGTTTTGCTTTTTTAATGCCCTTCCTTGACAATGTGTAAAGAATTGGCAACTGAGCCCCATGTCTGCATAGTCCAGAAGTCTGGAGGCCACTGAGTCCTGCTGACTCAGTATGGTAGAAACAGCAGCAGTAGATGATATAAATTACATTCTGAGGTGTACAAAACAGAAAATCCTCTCATCATTTAGCATCATGTGCAAATCTCTTAATAGTTCATATGAAGAGCTCATATTGGGAAATTAAATTGTGCCATATTGGCATTGTTTTCAGGATAGCATCTCTTCCAGTTGAACTTGATTGCAGC
This sequence comes from Lemur catta, assembly GCF_020740605.2. Taxonomy (NCBI): domain Eukaryota; kingdom Metazoa; phylum Chordata; class Mammalia; order Primates; family Lemuridae; genus Lemur; species Lemur catta. The sequence goes on from NC_059146.1 coordinate 19,030,885, forward strand.
TCATGTACATTTAGATGTCATTTGTTGATTTCAAACACAAAGTGAGCAGCTGCTTTATGGCTACCCACTAGCATAGATAAACTTAGATTTTAAGTCAAAACATCGTTTTTCTTTCATGTGAGAAAGAGTTGCATTTTTGAAGCTCTGCCTTGTTTCCTTGCCCTGCTTAGTTTTTGTCGTTGTGTTTGCTTTTCAATGGCTGGACACTGGCCATTGCATAAATAAGGCTTTCCACTTAAACCCCGATGCCTATGTCTCTTCCTCTTTCTTAGTAGCAGATGCACCTTAGTCTGCAAACCCTTTTTTCCTTACATTTTTCATGTAGCTATGACATTCATGTCTCTTCCCAGCAATACAACTACATTAAATTTAATATCAAAACTTTTATATTTTCTTTACAAAACGCATCATATTGCAGAAAATCCTCATCCACATTATTGCAAGGCAGGTAAATGCTCTTCTTCCCATTTTAAAGATGAACAATCTGAGGCTCAGAAAGATTTCTGTTCTCTAAGGTTGCACTGCTCATAAATGGTGTGATCCTCCTTCGACCCAAGGGTTTTCTCCAGCTCCAAAGCCTATGGGCTTCTCACAATACCATCTCCCGGTCGAGTCTCTCCAGGCCTCAGTGCTGTCCTCTCTGGGACCATGACTCACCAAAACCAGTGATGTTCTAGTGCAGCCATCTGGCAATAAGCAAAGATCCTTTAGGATCCTGCATAGAAAGGTTCTCCTGAGTAATGCAGGGAATTTTTAAATTCCTTTTTAGGTAAATGTCCATTAAAACAGAAAAGGCAGTTATGAAATGAAGGCCCTCAGTGCTTACAGTTATTCCTGGGTTATTTGGAAATTCTACACACTGGAAGTACCCTCTGTGTAGCCATGCTATGTGGTGGAGGAACAGGAAGGGAGGTTTAAGTCACATGTCCTGACCAGACGTCTGCTTGAATGCATCTTCTTTCTGTTCCCTGAGTATACCATGTGTACTTGCTATTTAGCCGGTTCGAGCTTTCCCACCAATCCCCTCCTGTATGTATCATAATCTCACCTACCATTTAAGGGCCTAATTGAGGCCCTCTGTAAAACTTTTGCTCACTGTTCAGGCCCACCCTGAACTCTCCCTTTACAAAACTTTAGCACTTATTATCTATACCCCAATTTATTGTTTATTGTTCTCTAATTGTTTCATGAGTCTTTTCTCTCCAACCAAATTATAAGCTGCATGAGGGCAAGGAATATGTGTCATGCGTCTTTCGGATCTGCCTCAGAGTGTAGCAACAAGGTAGGTACGATGTAGGCCCCTAGTAACACTTGATTTGGATCACTCAGCACCCCAAATACCGTGAGCACTTCTTACGTAACTTCATATATGTAGCTCCCATGTTGCCAACATTATTCTTCTCTCTTTGGATGTCCATGGGGACAGACTCCATTGAGAGGTCTGTGTTTGCTGTTTTAGGATGCTGAATCATACCAAAATGTCGTAGACCTTGCTGAGGACAGGAAAACTCACAAGACAATCCAGGACAACATGGAGAACTACAGGAAGCTGCTCTCACTAGGTAAGCAGCTGCTTTTCTTGATCATTCGCAGTCCACTCACTGGAGCATTTTGTCACCTTGCTCTTTTCAAGCTGCGGGACATTAAGAGTCTGTGTTAAATATTTGGACTTGAAGGGTAATAAGAAGCGTTTGAAAGATTTCAAACAAGGGAGTAAATGATAAGATTTGTGTTTTTAAGAAATCCTTCTGGCTTTGGGTGAAGAATACATCGCACAGGGTGGGGGCGATACGTTTTCTAGAGCTGTGGCACTGGAAATTTTTAAATGCACATTTAGAATGGGATCCTTAGTTCTCCTATGGACTCTCTTGGAAGACATCTAGCCCAAGTGGTATTAGGCAGTTGGCTGTGCAGGTGTGTAAGGCCATGGGGCCTCGAGGAGCTCTGGTGTTTGGCGAGCAGGTGGAGAAAGAACAGTCAAGAGGTAAGAGGAAGACCACAGAGGCCAGTGAAAAAGAGGGTATCAAGACTTAAGAGGTGTTTACGAGAAGGTGAAGACTAAAAGAGGATGCACAGAATTCGGGGACACTTGGGGTCTTTGTACAAATTTCTGGGTGGAGTCAGAAGAATTAATTAAAATGCAGATTAGAATGTGTTAAGGAATGAATAGTAGGGAAATGAGACAGCAAATGAAATACATCCAAAGAATCGGATATGGGCCACTTCCTATTTAGTGGCTCAGAGAAAGACGGAGATCAGTTTATGGTGGTGAGTCTTGGTCAACTCGAATTTGAGCCGTCGTATTGTTCTTGTGACCAGGGGTGCAGCTTGCTGAAGATGACCGCCACTCCCACATGACACAGGGCCACTCATCCAGGTCCAAGAGAAGTGCCTACCCAAGCACCAGTCGAGGTAAGCACCAGGCAGATCCTACAGAGCAGCCACACAACCAGTGAGATGCATATCGAGAAACCTACACTTTCCATTCCTACACATCAGAGAAGGGTGCTCTCCTCCAAGTCCCACTGTCATTTTGTACAAGTACAGGGACTAGGGAGCATTTACATTGGGGTTTCTTTCCAGGTCTGAAAACTATGCCTGAAGCCAAAAAGTCAACCCACCGGCGGGGAATTTGTGAAGATGAATCTTCCCATGGGGTGATAATGGAAAAGTTCGACAAAGATGTGTCACGCAGTTCCAAATCAGGAAGAGCAAGGGAGCCAAGTGATCGGGCGCAGAGATTCCCCAGAACGTCAGATGATAATTGGAAGGACGTTTCATTAAATAAGAGGGAGTCAGTGATCCAGGAGAGGGGTTATGAGGGGAATGCAGTTAGGGGAGGCTTTAGGTTTAACTCAAACCTTGTTTCCAGAAACAGAGTTATTGAGAGAAAGAGGCGCTATCATTTTGACACAGATGAGAAGGGCTCAACTCATAATCAGAAAGGCTGTGCCAGAAAGAAGCCCTTTGAATGTAGTAGTGAAATGAGGAAAGCTATGAGCATGAGCAGCCTGAGCAGCCTGGGCTCTCCCTCCTTCACTGATTCGCAGCCAGTTATTGATTTTGCGGCAATGCCCTATGTGTGTGATGAGTGTGGGAGGTCGTTCAGTGTCATCTCAGAGTTTGTCGAGCACCAGATCATGCATACTAGAGAGAACCTCTATGAGTATGGCGAGTCCTTTATTCACAGTGTGGCTGTCAGTGAGGTCCAGAGAAATCAGGCTGGAGGGAAACGCTTTGAGTGTAAGGAGTGTGGGGAGACCTTCAATAAGAGCGCCGCCTTGGCTGAACACCGAAAAATTCATGCTAGAGAGTATCATGCAGAATGTAGGGATCAGGAGTATGAGGAGACCTTCATGCCTAGCCCGACCTACAGCGAGCTTCAGAAAATATATGGCAAAGACAAATTCTATGCGTGCAGGGTGTGTAAGGAAACCTTCCTTCATAGTTCTGCCCTGATTGAGCACCAGAAAATCCACTTTGGTGATGACAGAGATAATGAGCGCGATCGCGAGCGGGAGCGCGAATGGGAGCGCGAGCGCGAACGCGAACGGGAGCGCGAACGCGAACGTGAACGCGAACGGGAGCGCGAACGCGAACGGGAGCGCGAACGCGAGCGCGAGCAAGCCTTTATGTCTAGTTCAACCTTTAACGAGTTTCAGAAAATGTATGGTAAAGAGAAAATCTATGAATGTAAGGTGTGTGGGGAGACCTTCCTTCATAGCTCATCCCTGAAAGAACATCAGAAAATCCATACTAGAGGAAACCCATTTGAAAATAACGGTAAAGTGTGTGAGGAAACCTTTATTCCTGGTCAGTCCTTTAAAAGACGTCAGAAAACTTACACTAAGGAGAAGCTGTACGACTTTAATGATGGTAGGGATGCTTTTATGCAGAGCTCAGACTTCAGTGAGCATCAGAAAATTCATCCTCAAAAGAACCTCTTTGAAGGCAAAGGGTACGAGAAATCTGTCATTCATAGTGTACCCTTCACTGAATCTCAGAAGAGTCATACTATAACAAGACCACCTGAAAATGAAGAGGAGGAGAAGGAGTTCACCATCAGTTCTAACCCCAATGAAAACCAGAAGTTTCCTACTAAAGAAAATGTCTATGAGGGGAAACCATATGAGAGGTCTGTTATTCATAGCTTAGCCTCTACTGAAGCTCAGAAAAGTCCCAGTGCAGCGGGGCCCATTAAACCCAAAGTGATTGCAGAGTCTACCATCCAGAGCTCGGATGTTATTAACCATCAGAACGTCCGTGTTGGAGGGAACACCTGTGAAGGAATGGAATACAAGAGGTCTGTTATTCATAGCTTAGCAGCTCCCAAACCTCTGAAAATTCACAATGGAAATGAGCTGGTTGAATGTAATGAGAAGGGAGAATCCTCCATTTATATCTCAGACCTTAATGATGAGCAACAGAAGATTCCTGCCAAAGAGAAGCCTTACGAAGAAGGTAAGACTAACAACTACGAGGACTCTGTTATACAGAATGTATCTCATGCCAAACCTCAAAAAAGTATTACTGGAGAGGGATCTGGTGAAGTTAAGAAGGATGGTGAATTCTCTGTTCCCAGTTCGAATGTTCGTACATACCAGAAGGCTCGTGCTAAAAAGAAGTACATTGAGCATAGAAGCAATGAAACCTCTGTAATTCACTCTCCACCTTTTGGCAAACAGCACACCGTTCACCCTAGAGAGAAGCTCTATGAATGTCAGGAGTGTGGGGAGTCCTTTGCATATAGCTATGACCTCACTGAGCACCAGAAGATTCATGACAGAGAGGAGTCTTCTGGAAGTAGAACCTATGAGCTATCTGTCATTCGCAGCTTGGCCCCTACTGACCCTCAGACAAGTTATGCCCAAGAGCAATACGCTAAGGAACAGGCACGCATTAAATGTATGGAGTTCAGGCAACGCTTTGCTACTAGTGAAGACCTCAACACACATCATAAAACCTATACCCAAGAGCAGTCCCATGGTGAGGAGACCCAAGGCAAGGACACCCATGGCAAGAAGACTCATGACGAGGAGACTCATGGAGAAGAGACTCATGGTGAGAAGATTCATAGTGAAGAAACACATGGCAATGACATTCCTGGTAAGGACACTCATGGTGAGGAGACTCGTGGTGAAGAGACTCGTGGTGAAGAGACCCGTGATGAGGAGATCCGTGGTGAAGAGACCCGTGGCAAGGAGACCCATGATGAAGAGACCCGTGGCGAGGAGACCCATGGTGAAGAGGCCCGTGGTAAGGAGACCCATGGCAAGGAGACCCACAGTGAGGAGATCCATGGCCAGGGGATGATTGAAGACTCTGTCATTCAGGGCTCAGACCTGGCTGAACCTCAGATGGAAGACCCTGATGACACAATCTATGAGTGTCAGGACTGTGGGCTGGGCTTTGTGGATCTCACAGACCTCACAGACCATCAGAAAGTCCACAGCAGGAAGTGCATCGTTGACACTCGTGAGTACACACATTCTGTAATTCACACCCATTCCATCAGCGAATATCAGAGAGATTACACTGGAGAGCAGCTGTATGAATGCCCAAAGTGTGGGGAATCTTTTATTCATAGCTCATTCCTTTTCGAGCATCAGAGAATCCATGAACAAGACCAGTTGTATTCCATGAAGGGGTGTGATGATGGTTTTATTGCCCTCTTGCCAATGAAGCCACGGAGGAATCGTGCTGCAGAAAGGAATCCTGCCCTTGCTGGATCAGCCATTCGATGCCTTCTGTGTGGGCAAGGCTTCATTCACAGCTCTGCCCTTAATGAGCATATGCGACTTCATAGGGAAGATGAGTTACTGGAGCAGAGCCGGTTGGCTGAGGAAGTTATCATTCCAGGCTTAGTCCTCACTGAGTTTCAGAGAAGTCAAACTGAAGAGAGACTCTTTGAATGTGCAATATGTGGAGAATCCTTCGCTGATGCAGCAGACCTTGCGGATCATGTAAGTGTTCATAAGAATGAGCCTTATGAGTATGGGTCCGCCTATACTCATACCTCATTTCTTACTGAGCCCCTCCATGGAGCTATACCATTCTATGAATGCAAGGATTGTGGCAAATCCTTTATTCATAGCACAGTCCTCACTAGGCATAAGGAGCTTCATCTTGAAGAAGAAGAAGATTCAGCAGCAGCAGCAGCAGCCCAAGAAGTTGAGGTCAATGTCCTTGTTCCACAAGAAGTTCTGCAGATTCAGGGCTCAAATATAGAGGCTGCCCAGCCAGAATTGGAGGCTGCTGAGCCCGAGGTGGAGGTTGCTGAGCCTGAGGTGGAGGCTGCCGAGCCAAATGGCGAGGCGGAAGGGCCAGATGGAGAGGCTGCAGAGCCGAATGGAGAGGCCGAACAGCCGAATGGAGAGGCTGAACAACCAAACGGGGATGCTGATGAACCAGATGGTGCAGGGATCGAAGACCCAGAAGAAAGAGCTGAAGAGCCAGAGGGAAAAGATGAAGAGCAGGAGGGAGATGCCGATGAACCTGATGGTGCAGGGATCGAAGACCCAGAAGAAGAAGGTGAAGATCAAGAGATTGAGGTGGAAGAACCATGCTATGACTGCCATGAATGCACAGAAACCTTCACTTCTGGTGCAGCGTTCGGTGAGCACCTGAAAGCTCATGCTAGCATAATCATATTTGAGCCTCCCAGGGCCTTTGGGGAGTGCTCGGGCTACATCGAATGTGCCAGCACCAGCACAGGTGGTGCTGATCAGGCTGATGAGAAGTACTTCAGATGCGATGTCTGCGGGCAGCTCTTCACTGACCGCCTGTCCCTTGCCAGACACCAGAACACCCATACCGGCTGAGAGCATGGGAGTAAAAGTTGGAAAACCTTCCCCTAGGACATGGTTCTTAACCAAACTATGGAAAATTCAGACCAACCCTTGGTAGTGCCAGTAGCAAACTTACCGTAACATGTATACACCTGACTTAACATCAGACAGCTCAGACTGAGAAGAGACTGAATGTGGACACTCTTTCAGTATTAGTCTCTGCATCAGACATCAGTGTCTACATGTGGAACAGCCACAGCAAACACCTTATCTTTCATACAAATAACCAGAGTGAGGGAAAAACCCCATAAGTATTTGAGACTAAAATGATTGCCCCAATCAACTGTAAATGACATGCCTGTGAACTATATATAATATTTCCTGAGGTGTACATAAAATACCAAATCGTAGCAAAGCAGTGATCATATATTTGGATTTAATATGATATACAGTTACAGTTTACTGTGCAGAGGTACCTTACTTGGTACTCTTTGATTTTTCTTTTTTTGGAGGAGGAAGAGAGCAACAAATTAGAATATATTTGTAAGTGTCTTAGATTCTGAGAAAGATTGATTGTGCGTTATTTGAACCCCGTCAGTATCCTTCTGGGTAATTGTATTTGTTCCTTACTCTTAAATAGTCTTGTGAAGGTACAGGCATGAAAGATAACATGCCTTTTACTCTTTGCTGTTTGAAAAGAGAAGTTCTTTTACCTTCTTTCTGCAGCCATTTTGTCTGCACCAACACTTTGGAACTTAATGTTGTGTAAGCTTTTACAATATGCAGATTGGCCTTTTGTGACCCAAACATGATCGGTTGCCACATTGTATGTACCTTGCAGTGTTTCTCATTTAAAAATATTACAAGTTTCATTGTTTTTTTTTAAACCAACTCAACGTGTGTTCAATAGTGAATTCATAAAACCTGAAGCTTTTCCCTGTAAATCTTACGTCTTTGCCTTTAAAGAATGGGTTGCAACCATCACTAGATCACAGTAGTGCCTAATGAAGGTTGAGAACCGTAGGGGAGGCTCTCATGCTGTAAATAGGGATGCAGGCTAACGACCTTTCATCACTTCCTTTGTGCGCTTCCCTGCCTTAAGTGACAAGTAGCAATGTGGCTTGGGTCCCCATGCGTTAGTTTGTGCTGCCACAAGTCAGTTTGCATCCTGGGTGCCCAGGAGCTAATATCCTTAGATCCTTCTATGGCTAATTTTCCTCTTCTTTACCTGTCTTACCCTCTGACCCAATGTTTTGCATTTAAAATAAAAAAAAAAAAAAAAGCTTTCTTTACAGTCCAACCCAAGCTGAACATGGACTCAGGTTCCCCAGCAGCCTTAATTTGTTTTGTTACCATGTAGTCCTTCTCTTTTAGCCTTCAGTATTTCTGAGCTGTCCATTAGAGTGTTGTATTTGTCTGATCTCCTTCAGTTTTCCTCTTAATCACAAGTTGATCTCACAGCTTGCGGTCCCCACCCCCCTGCCCCACCCTGTGTCCTATAATATGGACCACCTGTGCTCCTTTGCTTCCCTTCCGCTCGCATAATGGCTATATTAAGAAATTTTTTGGCCATGAGTTGGCTGGAAAAAAAAATTTTAAATTTAAAAAAACTTAAAAAAATAAAAGATCTGTACATTAAGTGAGCAAAACATAAGTGCAGATCGTTAAATACCCACTGGGGGAAATGTGTCTGAATCTTACTCTCCTAGATCGGGATTAGGGCTCATGGGGAGCGTGTCAAAGCTGCAGGTAATGCCAAAGTCTAGGGACGTTGCAGAGCTGACAGCAAGAAGCAAAAATGAGTAAGCCAAAGAAGGGAGTCCTAATACATCACCAGATCTAGGAAGGAGAGGAGACAGACAGAAGAAAACACCGGAGGCAGGATTGGAAAGCTAGGTAGTGAGAATGAATTGAGGTGGTGTCCTGCGCAGTTTGAAGGAAGCTGCTTTCTTGGTGGCATGGTGTAGGTGAGGGCCAGCTGCATAGGAAGACCTGAGGTTGGAATGGACATCCTGGCACACTGAGGGAAGAGGAGTCTTGAGATGGGACTCAGTGTTGATGTTGGGGTGAACTTGATGGGTTCGTTACTGTTCGAAGTGTTAATCAGTAGGCTCTTTTCAGAAGGCAGTTGCCAAACGTCAGGGTGTCTGTTCCAACCTTAAGTTAGTGAAAAGTTAGTAACAACTTAAATGATAAACAATAGGGCAATGATTAAGTAAATGTATCTGTGGACTCTTATGCAGCTGTTTAAAAATGATAATCATGAATTGTAGTAACGTGGAAATATATTTACAGAATATTAAGTGGAGAGAGCAGGACACAAAATTATATTTATACTTTAATTATAACTGTTTAAAAATGTATGCTTATAGTGAAAAGCTGTTGTGGTGGTGGTGGTGTTGTTGTAGGCTTATAGTTGAGCATTATTTTCTTAAATTCCTTAATCTTTATGGTAGTGTTACTAAAATGTTTATGATCACATTACCATTGTGAACATAATTTGAACTCATTATCAAACACTTGGAAAATACAGAAAAGTGGAGGAAAAAAAATTTACATCCCCCCATCCAAAGACAGATATACTCTTCAATATCTTGTTTACTTTTGTTTCTGTGCACAGGTTTATGATTACAACTGTGTCAAAATATGTATTCAAAATAGCTATTATGTTACCTTTTTGGAATTATGGTTAAATACTTTCATCTTAATTTTTTCAAATTGTTCCTTAAAGTAGTGTCCGGATAACAAAGTGTATTATGTATGTCTCCAATACAAACATAATACATTCCTCAAAGGAAAAATTAGGAAATAACAGTAAATTAGAAAAGAAAAAATTCCCCCATATTCCCAGCACCCAACAACTACTGTTAACATCTTGATCTATTTCCTCCATCTTATTTCAGTGCACAAGCTTGTGATTATAACAGTGTTAAATATGTATACATAAAGTCTAATATGAAAAGAAATGTGGAAAATAACTAAAATAGTATTGTCATTGTGGGATTATGGTTAAATATTTTGTCTTAAATTCATTGAATAATCTTTGGTGTTTTGGTAATAAATTTTATGTATGTATTTTTCCATTACAAATATAATACATACTCATAGAAAACTTTGGAAATTCAGTAAAGTAGAAGAAGAAAATTCACCCGTATTCCCAACACCCGGCAACAACTGCTGTTAGCAACATCTCGATCTGTGCACCGGTCTGTGATTATTGGGGTGTTAATGATAAGTATCCGTAAGTCCAAAGATGGGAAGAAGGATGGAAAACAACTAAGAAATCGTGTGGTCGTTGTGGGATAATGGTTATTTTGTCTCGATTTCCTTGAGTGGTCTTCATCATTATAGTGTTTTGGTAGTCCACCTTTATTACATATATTTCCATTATATATGAAGATATGAAGTATGTGTTTATTATAGTAACTTTGAAGTACAGAAATGTAGACGAGAAACTCACCCATATTTTCACCATCCAAAGACTATGGTTAACATCTTGATGTATTTTCTTCATCTTGTTTCTGTGCACAGGTTTTTGGTTTGTTAATATGGTTGTGGTCGTTCTATCTATCTGTAATAGTGTCAACAATAAAAATAAAGTTAAAAATAAAATATTTCTCAGTCTCTTGTTTGTAAAGTGTTTGGGGTGGTTAAATAGGTTTTTTTGTTAAAGTTATAAATCCAGAAGCTTAGTGCCTCTTTGGGCCTAAAAAAGTTTGGCTTGCAAATCTTACTCTATTTTAAAGTATTACATATATCAATCATCCAGTTACTTCTAAGGGGTCTTTTAATACTGCTTGCTTCCACATTTTCAACTGTGCTTACAAAACTAAAACATATATTCCAATAATTTTTTTTTTCTTTTTTTTTTTTTTGAGACAGAGTATCACTTTGTTGCCCTGGCTAGAATGAGTGCTATGGTGTCAGCCTAGCTCACAGCAACCTCAAACTCCTGGGCTTAAGCGATCCTACTGCCTCAGCCTCCCGAGTAGCTGGGACTACAGGCATGCGCCACCATGCCCGGCTAATTTTTTTCTATATATATTTTAGTTGGCCAGCTAATTTGTTTCTATTTTCAGTAGAGACGGGGTCTCGCTCTTGCTCAGGCTGGTCTCAAACCCCTGACCTCGAGCGATCCACCCGCCTCGGACTCCCAGAGTGCTAGGATTACAGGCGTGAGCCACCACGCCTGGCCTCCAATAATTTTTTAAACTTAATAATCACAAGTATATTTTAGTTACTTGAAAGGGCATTTTTAATTGGAATTAAGAGATTTTCTCAAACAGAAACAAATACTGATGAACCCTTAGCATAAAAGTGTTAATATTAAGGTTTAGAATCTCTTTAAGGTGTCTATTCCTAACTCTTACCTGAGGTTAAAAGGTGATTATCCTCAAAGGGGTCATTTCCATATTTTTGTTTCCGAAGTTAATTAGCCATACATCAACTTGATTTCACCACCAGAAACATTTTATCATCCTAGATAGACTGTAATTTTTAGACATGCTTGTGATTCCATAATGACCAGAGATTTTCAGCCAAATCCCTAATTCGGCCATAGATACCCAACTTGTGGCTTCTGTGTCCCTAATTCCATAACTCAAAAGAGTTGGTCATGTACTCCACGCCCTTCTGATTCTCTGTATGTCACATGATTGGATTTTGCTCTTAAGATATAAAAGTGTCTTTTAATTTTAGAATTTCATTTTCATTTAATTCTGAAATTTGAAAGAATCTTTCATTCTTTCATGTTCTTAAAACTTTTATGTCTTGTGGCATCTATTTTGGTCACAGCTTTGATGATCATTCTGTATGAGAAGGGGTGTCAGCATAGGTCAGGGTGAGAGGGTCAGCACTTTTAAGGATTGATTTCCTGAAAAATATATTATAAAAGGTAGTAGAGGAAGGGAATGAAGTGGGTGTCATTTGGGGTTACCTGACCAGCTGTTATGCTCTTGGGGAATTCCTTCCTTTACCCACACCCAGGTGAAGGGGTATTGAACTCCCTTGCTGCCATGTTTATTGCATCAGATTTAACCCCTCCCTGGCATCAGCTGATAGGTGCTCATGGGTTCCTAATGTCCAGTCAGACTCAAAAGAGACTAAGGGTTACCTGAGTGGTCATATAAGTTGGGGCTCGGTATACTCATGAACAAACAGACCTGGAAGGAGATAAGGCCACATGGCCAGAGAGAATCCTGGTTCCTGGTGCCTCACCTACCTACCCCAGTGCCTTACAGAGTCAGGCCGAACTGCCTGCCCTTGGGTTCCTTTTACATAAATAATTGATTTGTTGACAAAGAAGCCTCCCAAGGACTACTGGATGTTAATCTGAAGTACTAATTCTTGGGGACTGAAATATTGCAAGGTAAAGCACAGTTAAGATGTAACATTGCTGTCTGCAGGAAAACCAGCTCTTAAGGAGTTTAAGCCACTCCTCCTATAGAAAGGCATGAGTGTGAAGGAAGCCAGTAGTACCATATGCCCCCACCAGTCAGATATCTGGTGGCAGGTTGATCATACCAAGCGCTTTTCACCATTGAGAGAGAGCAATGTAGCTTCAATGGCATAGAGATTCTTTCTGGGCTTAGATTTTTCTTTTCTTGCCTACCAGCCACTTATTAATATCTATGGACTTACTGCATGCCTCATATATCACTTACATACCATATGTAGCAGTTACCTAGTCACAGTAATGCTGGATAACGAGCTACCACAAAACCTCAGTGGCACACAATAAGTGTTTATTGTTCCCATATCCAGGATCAGCTCAGGGTTGGCTAGGTGGCTCTGTTTATCTTGGCTGGGAGTTGGCTGGCTGTCAGCTAACTGAGGCTAGTTATAGCTGGGATGGGAGACTCTTATCCACATGTGTCTCATCCTCTGAAGACAAGTGGACCACCTCCTCTTGGTGAAGGCAGAAGTACAAGAGAACAAGTAGAAACACAAGGTCTCTTGAGGTCTAGACTTGGAACTGGTATGCTGTCACTCACTGCAATCTACTGGTCAGAGCAAGTCGCCAGGGAGGGGGGAAATACACTCCACATTTAAGAAAAGAATTCTAAGGCCACTTGACAAAGGACATGGATACAGGGAGGAGTGAAGAATGGGGGGCGTCAGTGTAGTCAGTTTGCTGTATTATGCCTCACCACATTGCTGATAGCCAAGGAATTCTCTTTGCACTGACATATATCCCCTACACCTCCATAATCCCTATAAAACAGTGATATGGCTTAAGGAAGACTCAACTATGGTCTTCGGTGAGGGATACCACTTTCTGAGGTTGGAGAGCTGTTCTACCAGCTGTGAAATATGCCCCTTATCCTATGATGTGTCTGTGGTTGGAACACAAACGTCCAGAAACAAAGAATTGAAAACAGGTATACTTTTCTCCATTATATCAATTGTCTACTGAAAATTCTTGCTTTCTGTTCCTGCCACCTGGGGTCCTGTTGATTTAGAAGTTTTACTACCCAAGGGAATTTTTCCACCACACACACCAGATACAATAGTTCCATAGAACTAGAAGCTGAGACTATTCCCAAGCTGCCTGGGTGCCTCTTACCATTAGACAAACAGGCAAGAGAAGATTATGGTGATAGCTGAGGTTGGTCCTAAGCATCAAGTAGAAATAGGGCTGCTGCTTGTTTTGGTCATCTCTTGCCACATAAGGAACAAACTCAAAACTTAATGACTCAAACACCAACAATCATTGGCATATAGTTCTGCAATACGGGCTTGGCTCAGCTGGAATGTTCTGCTGCTGATCTTGCCTAGGGCCACTCATGCAGATGTAGTCATCTGTCTGAAGGTTCTACTAGGGCTGCAAATGCAAAATAGCTTTACTCCCATGCTATGATGGCTGGAGGTCTCTCTAGCAGGGTCTCAGGACCTCTTTACATAGTGGCTCAGGGATCCAAGAGGGCAAAAGGGGAAACTACCAGACCTGTTAAGGCCCAGGGCCATTACTGGCACTACATCACTTCCACCATATTCTGTTCAAAGCAAGTGATAGTCCAGCCCAGATTCAAGATGAGGAGAAATAGACTCCACCTCTTGGTGGGAGGAGTTGCAAAGAACTTAACGGCCATCTTTATTTTACTGAATTGCTAAATAATGTTAGCAAGGAACAGTATGGGAAAAATCTGGGGAGACTACCCTCTGGCAAAATAGTTCAAGAAGGTCCCCCAGGAGAGTTCCGTGGTTTCTTCCAGAAGCCAAAGGGTGAGTTGTGCAGGGCAGCTCTTCTTTGGCTGTGTGGCATCATTTTAATAACAGCATGCTGCTTGATTTTGGTTAGCTATCCCTCCTCCATTCCTTGTGGATCACCATCTATGACCCTCCCTCATCCCAGCCAAGGGACAAGCATGTTGTTTGGGGTAGACCAATCAGACTTCCTCACCCAAGAGTTTGAATCTTCAGAAGAGCAACACATGGACAGAAAGTGTTCAAAGCTGTGTCATTCTTAGAACCACACCTTAAAGAGACAGACCATTAATTCCCCTTAATGAGATGAATGGGTCTTCTTTGACTGCTGGTTTTCTGGAAGGACCAGTTGTTCAACTCTTTACTCAACTGTTTTGAGCTACACAGTATTACTCCAGTAAAATCCATTTTCCCTCTTAAGTTAACCTGAATGAATTTCTGTTGCTTACAAGCAAAGAAACCTCGCATACAGATGTGGTTTATATTCCTTGACAGAGATATTGATGACCATCACAAGCTCAAAAAGACTCCTTTCCAAGGAAGTCTTTTCCATCACAGCTGAACAGATAGAAAGTTTCTGTTTAATCATAACATGCTATAAATGGGAGCTTACCTTCTCAAGATTCCGATTGAAATTCTTATTCTTTTTCCCTTTGTCCCATCATGAGGAAGTGCCTATACTGACCATTTGCCTATCATCCTGCATTAGTCTTTAGAGAACACTGGGAGAGAAGTCAACTTTCATTTTGGATCGTACTCACATTTTGCCTTTTACTCAAGAACCATTCTCATTTCCATGCAATGTCATTCTCATTCCATTCTCAACCATGCATCACTGAAGAACCATTCTCATTTCCATGCAATGTCTTCTTAAAATTTCTCTGACTCTGAACTCTTCTCTTAAGCCATCTTCATGTACTGACTAATTGATGGAACATTTGTTAGTGTCAGGTACTGTTTTGGGCATTTGGGATTTTGGGGGACAAATCAGACATTGTCCCTGCCCTCGTGAAACCAAGAGTATCTGTACATTTGGGCTGCTATAAAAAAATACCTTAGACTGGGTAATTAATAAACAGCAGAAATTTATTGATCTCAGTTCTGGAGGCTGGGAAGTCCAAGATCAAAGTGCCAGCCTATTTGGAGTCTGGTGAGGGCTTGCTCTGTGCTTCAAAGGTGGTATCTTCTTGCTGTCTGTTCACATGGCAAAATAGGCTAGCTCTCTTGCATCTCTTTTGTATGGGTACCAATCACATTCATGAGGGCTCAGCTCTCATGACTTAATTCCCCTCCTAAAGGTGCCATCTCTTGATACTAATACACGGTGGTTTGAACATCAACATGTGAATTTTGGGGGAACACAAACATTCAGACCATAGCAGTATGTATGGAGACGAAGGCAGTGGCAAAAACAACTAATTCTTTCCCAATATATATTCTCTCCCATTCTTCCTAAATGCTGATTGGGTGTGTGGATATTCAAAATAAGTAAACATTTTCTCAGCCTCCCTTGCAGCTAGGTGTGGCCATATGACTAATGTCTAGGCCATGGGATGAGCACCATAGAGATATGTGCCATTTCCAGGTCACACCCAGCCCTCTACTCTCTTTCCCCTTCCCCACAGCCTGGAATGTAGATGTGATGGTGGGGCCTGGAGGAGGCATCTTGGATCACAAGATGGAAGCCATGTGTTAAGGATGTCAGAATAACAAGATGAGAGGTTATGTCTAATGATGCTTGGCTACCTACCTACCTAGGCTTTCACATGAGAAATAAACGTGTATCATATTTAAGCATCTAGCTATGGGGGCTCTCCTTTGCAGGAATGAAATGAATGTCTTAATAAATTGAAGCCTTAAACAATGACCACCCAAATACATGGTTACAAATTATGATGAGTGCTATAAAGAAAAAGGATAAGGGCCAGGTGCAGTGGCTCATGCCTATAATCCTAGCACTCTGAGAGGCCGAGGTGGGAGCATTGCTTGAGGTCAGGAGTTCGAAACCAGCCTGAGCAAGAGCAAGACCCCCATCTCTACCAAAAATAGAAAAATTAGCCAGGTGTGGTGCTATGTGCCTGTAGTTACAGCTACTTGGGAGGCTAAGGCAGGAGGATCACTCGAGGCTAGGAGTTTGAGGTTGCAGTGAGCTACAATGCCACTGCACTCCACCCAGGGCAACAGAGTGAGACTCTCTCAAAAAAAAAAAAAAAGAAAAGAAAAGAAAGAAAGAAAGGAAAGGAAAGGAAGGAAGGAAGGAAAAAAGAAGGAAAACAAAGAAAAGAAAGAAAGAGGATAGGGTGCTTGAAAGAGAATAATGGGTGAGAGGAGACAATTTAGATTAACTGATAGTCGTTGACTTGTTACTCTAAATACTGGCTCACTCCTTCAACTTCCTTCAGCCCTCCAGGCCCTGTTCTGAATGTTTAATCAAGATCTCACACCAACTCCCTGACTCCTTTGTCAAAGACACATTTTCTAGGCAATGCTGTGGTTGTGAGGGTTGTTCTTACAACCCTGAGGGAGTGTCATTCATTTAGAGTGGCTTTGGCAACTAGTATAAAATGCCCAACTGCCATGGTTTAAACAAAGTGCAGTTATTGTTTCACTTAACAAGAAGTCTAGAAGTAAGCATTTCAGGCCAACAGGCTTCATGATAGCATCAAAGACCTGGACTCCTCCCATTGTTTAATTCTGCTATCCTCCCTGTATCGGCAATGTCTCCCCTCATATTTGTAAGATGGAGACAGAGCATTAGAATGATATCCTCACATAATGGTATGCAAACATAAAAAAAGAAAAAAATATATAATAATGAATTATAAATAATTTAAATTTAGAACTAAACTATAGAATTCTTTTATGATATAATTTATATTTATGATTATATAATTATGTAATATATAATCATAGATGATTATATAATTTATTATAATTGAAATTATAATATAATTTTTTTACTTTTTTAATGAGGTAAGACATAGAGAAAAGTAAACTAATCATACTCGCACATATCCATGAATTACCACAAAGAACACAGCAGTGTAATGGCCACACATATAAAATATTAGAGCCTTGGCCCAGAAACAGTCCCTTCTGACCCCATCCAACCATGGTGCTTCCCTTCTCCCCCGTAAGTAGCCACGCTCCTGAGTTCTAAACCATAGATATGCTCTTACAGAAATCATTTGAAACTTGTTGAGCCTTGATTATGGCTGAATGTACAGTTTATTTTGTTAGATGTTCGATGTGCATACAAGAAGAAAATGTATTTTGCATTGTTACTTTCAGTGGTCTCTACATATCGGTTAGGCCAAGTATCATAATCATGTTGTTCCTACGTTTTACAATTTTCCAGTTTTTTCTTCTTGTATGATCATTTGCTGGTGGTTATTTATAAAATCTCGCACCGTAATTACAGATTTGACTCCTATTTCTATCACTTTTTGCCTTATATATGTTATATATTTTTAGTGAATTCTGCCTGATGTGATTATGAAATATTCACTTTGTCTCAAGAATGGTTTTTCTCTTAAAGTCTGCTTTGTCTGAATATTAAAATAACTATACTAGCTTTCTTTTGGTTAATATTTACATATCTTTTCCCATCATTTTACTTTCATTCTAAAAAATGTTTATTTTTAATTATTATGGGTATATAATAGTTATATAAATTTGTGAGGTACATGTGATATTTTGAAACAGGCATACTACATGTAATAATCAAATCAGGTTAATTGGGGTATCCATTACCTCAAACATTTATCATTTTTGTTGGGAACATTCCAATTCCACTCTTTTAGTTATCTTAAAGTATGTATTATAATAACTTATTGTTAAGTATAGTCATCCTGTTGCACTATCAACTGTTAGATCTTGGTCATTTTATCTAACTATATTTTTGCACCCATTAACTATTCCCACTTTACCCCCATCCTCCACTACCCTTCTCAGCCTCTTGTAACCATCATTCTACTATCTCCATGAAATAAATTGCTTTAATTTTTAGCTCCTACAAGTGAGAACATACTAAATTTGTCTTTTGGTGCTTGGCTTATTTTGCTTAATGTAATCTTCTCCAGTTCCATTCATGTTGTTGCAAATGACAAGATTTCATTCTTTTTATAGCTGAACAATATTTCCATTGTGTATATGTACCACATTTTCTTTATCCATTCATCCATTGATGGACACTTAGGTTGATTCCAAATCTTGACTATTGTGGATAGTGCTACAATAAACACAGAAGTGCAAATATCTTTTTGATATATTGATTTCCTTTCTTTTGGTTATATGCCTAGCAGTGGGATTGCTGGGTCATATGGTAGTTCTATTTTTAGTTTTTTGAGAAACGTCCATACTGTTCTCCATAGTGGTTGTACTAATTTACATTCTCACCAACAGTGTATGCTGATTCCCTTTTCTCCACATCTTCACCAGAATTTATTGCCTGGTTTTTGGATAAAAGCCATTTTAAATGGTGTGAGATACTATCTCATTGTAGTTTTGATTTGCATTTCTCTGATGAATAATAATGTTGAGCATTTTTCATATACTTGGCCATTTATATGTCTTCTTTTGAGAAATGTCTATTTAGATCTTTTGCCCATTTTTAAATCAGATTGTTTGATTTTTTTCCTATTGAGTTGTTTGAGCTCTCTGTATGTTCTAGTTATTAATTTCCTTGTTAGATGTGTAATTTGCAAATATTTTCTCCCATTCTGTGGGTTGTCTTTTCACTTGGTAAATTGTTTTCATTGCTGTGCAGAAGCTTTTTAGCCTTGGCACCTTTATTGAAAATGAGTTCACTGTAGATGTGTGGATTTATTTCTGGGTTTTCTATTCTGTTCCATTGGTCTATGCGTCTGCTTTTATGCCAGTACCATGCTGTTTTGGTTACTACCATTCTGTAGTATAATTTGAAGTCAGGTAATGTAATTCCTCCAGTTCTATTCATTTTGCTCAGGATGGCTTTGGCTATTCTAGGTCTTTTGTGGTTTCCATATAAGTTTTAGGACTATTATTTCTATTTCTGTGAAGAATGTCATTGGTATTTGGACAGGGATTACATTGATCTGTAGATTGCCATAGGTAATATGGACATTTGAATAATATTGATTCTTCCAATCCATGAACATGGAATACCTTTCCATTTTTTTGTGTCCTCTTCAATTTCTTTCATCAATGTTTTGTAGTTTTCATTGTAGAGATCTTTCACTTCTTCAGTTAAGTTTATTCCTAGGTATTTTATTTGTAGCTATTGCAAATGGGATTATTTTCTTGGTTTCTTTTTCAGATTATTTGCTGTTGGCATATAGAAATGGTACTGATTTTTGTATATTGACTTTGTATCCTGCAACTTTACTGATTTTGTTTATCAGTTCTTACAGTTTTTGGTGGAATCTTTAGGTTTCTCTAGATACAAGATCATGCCATCTGCAAACAGTTTGACTTCTTCTTTTCCAATTTGAATGCCCTTTATTTCTTTTTCTTCTCTGATTGCTCTAGGTAGAACTTCAGTGGATATGTTGAATAACAGTAGTAGTGAAAATGGACTTCCTTGTCTTGTCCCAGATCTTAGAGGAAAGGCTTTCAGTTTTCCCCCATTATGACACTAGCTGTGGGTCTGTCATATATGGCTTTTATCATGTTGAGATATGTTCCTTCTATACCCATTTTTTTTTTTTTTGAGACAGAGTCTCGCTTTGTTGCCCAGGCTAGAATGAGTGCCGTGGCGTCAGCCTAGCTCACAGCAACCTCAGACTTCTTGGCTTAAGTGATCCTACTGCCTCAGCCTCCCGAGGAGCTGGGACTACAGGCATGTGCCACTATGCCCGGCTAATTTTTTCTATATAGATTTTTAGTTGGCCATATAATTTCTTTCTATTTTTAGTAGACACAGGGTCTCGCTGTTGCTCAGGCTGGTCTCGAACTCCTGACCTCGAGCAATCCACCCGCCTCAGCCTCCCAGAGTGCTAGGATTACAGGCGTGAGCTACCATGCCTGGCCTATACCCAGTTTTTGAATGTTTTTTTTATCATGAAGGGATGTTAAATTTTATAGAATGCTTTTTCAGCATCAGTTGAAGTGATCATACAGTTTTTGTCCTTTGTTGACATGATGTATCACATTGATTTGCATACGCTGAGCCATCCTTGCATCTCTGGGATGCATCCCATTCGATCATGATGAATAATCTGTTTAATGTGGTGTTGAATTCAGTTTGCTTGTATTTTGTTGAGGATCTTTGCATCTGTGTTCACCAGAGATACTGGCCTATAGTTTTCTTTTGTTGTTTTGTGTTTGGTTTTGGTATCAGGATTTTACAGGCATTGTAGAATGAGTTTGGTAGTAGTCCCTCTTCCTTGATGTTTTTGAATAGTTTGAGTAAGATTGGTATTAGTTCTTCTTTAAGTGTTCGTTAGAATTCAGTAATGAAGCCCTCAGGGTTTTTCTCTGATGGGAAGTTTTTTATTACAGCTTCTATCTCATTACTTGTTTTTGGTCTATTCAGGTTTTGGATTTCCTCATGGTTAAATCCTTGGTAGGCTATGTGTGTCTAGGAATGTATATTTATTTTTTCTAGGTTTTCCAACTTATTGGCATATACTTGCTCATAGTAGTCTCTAATGATCCTTTGAATTTCTGTGTATCAGCTGTAATGTCTCCTTTTTCATTTGTGATTTTATTTATTTGAGTCCTCTTTTTTTTTCTTAGTCTGGCTAAAGGTTTGTCAGTTTTGTTTATCTTTTCAAAAATCAACTTTTCATTTCATTGATCTTTTTAATTTTTTGGTTTAAATTTCATTTATTTTGCTGTGGTCTTTATTATTTCTTCTAATTTTGGGTTTTGTTTGCTCTTGTTTTTCTAATTTTTTTAAGATACATCATTAGGTTATTTATTTGAAGTTTTTTCACTTTTGGATGTAGGCATTTACTATTATAAACTTTTATCTTAGTACTGCTTTTTCTGTGTTCCATAGGTTTTTGTAGGTTGTGTTTCCTTTTTCATTTGTTTCAAGAAATTTTTTTGTTTCCCTTTTAATTTCTTCATTGACCCACAGTTAAAGTCAGTGTGTGCATCTGAGGTCAGGCAGGCTCGGCTATTTTTCAGCCTCACCAGGCAAACCAGGCAGTGCCAGAAAGCCAAAAAACTGTGTTTCCTAAAAACCTGACACTGGAAATAGAACAAATGACTTGGTTAAATGCTAAAGCAAGATCAGTTCTAGATTTTCCTAGCCAAGACTAGAGATATTTTTTCTATAATTCCCTTTATTGAATGGATATTTTGCACTTCCCCAAGCAATGCATGTGAGTTCTAGTTGCTCCGTAGCCTCACTAACTCTTGATGGCATCTGTGTTTTTCAACATAGCCATTCTAAATCCATGTGAAGTGGTATCCTGTTGTGGTTCTAATTTGCACTTCTCTGATGATTAATAATGTTGTAGCTGGCAGTGAATTCACACCAGTACATAAGTCAAGGTCAGGCAGTGAGAGGTGTTATGAAGAAATTTAAAAAGTGGTTTAAAACAACCCACATTTGTTATCTTACAGTTCTGGGGGTTAGGGGTCTGAAATAGGTCTCACAGAGCTAAAATCAATGTGTCAGCAAGGCATTGTTTCTCTTGGAAGCTCTAGAGGAGAATCTATTCTTTGGTTTTCCAGCTTCTAGAGGCCTCCTACATTCCTTGATTAATGGCCTCACCACATCCCCTCAACCTCTACTTCTGAGGTCATGTCTTTTTTTTTCTGATTTTATCCCTCCTGCCCTCCTCTTACGGAACCTTGTGAATACATTTGTGTCCCACTCAGATAATCCAGGATAATCTTCTCATCTCAAGATCCTTAACTTACTTGTATTTGCAAAGTCCATTTAGCCATGGAGGTAAAATATTCACATCTACTAGGGATTAGGATTTGGACATCTTTTGAGAGTCATCATTCTACCTACCACCTCCCTTAATTTGGAAAAGAAGAAGGGACAGAATGTCACCTGCTTTATTTTCTGGAGTGAGAATGGGAGGGCTGTTCTCCTGGATGGCTCTCCCAAGGTCAGATATTGCCTAGACCAATGGTTAAGAGCACCCACCCTAGGGCCAGCCTGAGTTTAGGTTCAAATTTCAGCTTCCCATTTCCTAGCTGTGCTTCAGCATCTCTAGGCTTTCATTTCTTGCAAAATGTAACAAATAATAATATTTTTCCAGAACTGGTATATAATCTACAGGGCCCAGCACACAATGAAAATGTGGAACCCTATGCTCAGAAATTACTAGGAATTTCAGACATCCACAGCAGAGCATTAAACGTAGCTAGGGACACATCTTCAATCCCATCCCCTCGACTAGGATGAGGATGTTCTGGCTCTTGGGCATGTGAGAGATGGGGCTCATTACAAAGTGATTTCAGAGCTCAGATTCTTCCCCATCTAGCCACACTCTCCCTCAACCAGGAATGTAAGTCCAATGGGAAAAAAACCACCATGAACTTCACCTGTGAGAGAGGAAGAGGTGGAATCTCTCCCCACCCCTAACTCTGGGCAGGGTCTTCCTTGGTGAGAGGCACAGACCACTGGCAGTGACTCTGTCCTGGACCTGAAGGAATGCCCACCTCCACCAACCCATTCAGACTCAGGAGGAGGGATGGTGGGGCCCTCCCAGACCAAATGCCCAAGAGGCCAGCTAGCATCCAATCTTTCCTGCCCTGGGTTTCAGCTACCCTGTCCTCCGTGTTGGTCCTCAAACACTTGCCCCCACCTCTGGGCTTTTGCACTTGCTGTTCCCTCTGCCCAGAACACACCTCATCCTGATATCAATATATCTTGTTACTGGGGCTCCTTTGGAGCTTTGTTCAAATGTCACCTTATTAGGGATACTTTCCTTGGCCACCCTAAAGTCGCAGCACTTCCCAAACATAACCACCACCCTCAGAATGTTTAATTTTTCTCCATAGTGCTATATTCCACCATCTGGTTCACCTTATTTTTATTGTCCCTCTGCTGCCTAAATACCACATGTTCATCTGTTTAGTTTCCTATTGTGTCTTCAGCACTAAGAACAGTGTCTGGCACACACGGTAGGTGCTTAATGAATGTTAGATAGTTGAGCAGTCAGTCAGGTACCTGAGCTCTAGATTCAGACTTCCTAGATTCAAATCCCAGGATTGCCACTGGCCAACTTTGTTACCTTGAGCACATATTTTATTTATTTTAATTTTTTTTTTTTTAAAGAGATAGGGTTTTGCTCTATCACCCAGGCTGGAGTTGATGGCACAATCCTAGCTCACTGCAGCCTTGAATTCCTGGCTCAAGTGATCCTCCCGTCTCAGCCTTCTGAGTAACTGAGACTACAGGAGTATGCTGCCATGCCTGGATGGTTTTTTTTTTGTTTTTTTTTTTTAGAGATGGGGTCTTGTTATGTTGCCCAGGCTGGTCTCGAAATCCTGACCTCAAGTGATCCTCCCATCTCGGCCTCCCAAAGTGCTGGGGTTACAGGCCTAAGCACATATTTCAAACCTTCTGATCTTCAGTTTTTTCATTTGTAAAATGGAGTTGGTTTTCATGATTAAAGAAGGTAATGCATATAATCTGGCTACTCTTCCATAAGTGGCAGCTAGTTTGGCTAGTATTACCTCAGCTATACTACTGGTTATTTCTAATGAGTAACCACAAATTTAAAGGCCTAAAACACCCATTTATTTTTTTTTATAGTTCTTGAATGTCAGGAATCCCAGCACGGCTTACTGGGTTGTCTGGCTCTGGTTCTCTCAAGAGGCTTCATTTAAAGTGTCAACCAGGGCTGCCCTCTGCCTAAAATCAGGATCACCTGAGGAGCTAGCTTACCCCAGACTCCTGGGCCTACTCTGGCTCTGCCACTTACTGTGTGATCATGAGCAAAGATATCACTTCTTTGAGCTTCAGCACTCTCTTGTGTAAAATGTTTCTAGATAATAGTTTCTACCTTCAAAACCCCTATGTGCATTCTAAAAGTAATGTGAGTAAAAGTGCTTCTCAATGTTATGAAGTTTATAGATTAGAGCTCACCTTGCTCTTCTCAGCTCCTATTGTCTCTCTCTAAATTCTACTCTGTGTGTTTCACTTTTCAGGAATGGCAGGAGTGGGGACTGGGAATAGGAGACTGGACTCCCTGTACAAGCCTGGGACTCCAACCTCCATAGTGCCTTGGGGCCTGCTTTACCCAGTCCTCACAGTCTTCAGTGACATTTAGGTAGGCATTCTGTCCATCTAACGACCCAAATGCCAGGCCCCTGAAGCAATATTTATTCCCAGTTCAGAATCTAACACTCCAGAAAAACTTCAGGGCCCAGTTTATCTCTGTAGCTAGTTAGAAGCCATGATTTTCTCCATCTTCTTTCCTAAGGTGAGAAGAAGCATTACGTAGTCTCTTAGATGGCTGCACATTTCTGTGTGCAGTACAAACAAAAACTTCACTTTCCTAGGCAACTGGGTTCCAAACCCAAGGAGTCTAGTTTCAGGCTCTGGAACCAAGCTGAAATATCCTCATTGATGAAAATCCAAAAATAATGACTTTAAAAGGCAGATTAACCAAGAAAAGAAGGAGACAGAGAACAAATAAACAGTATGAGTAATCAAGCAGGAGAAAAAAATAAAGGGTATCCAAGTCAAGAAAGGGGAGGTCAAACTATTGCTCTTCGCTGATTAAATGATCTTGTACAAAGAAAATTAAAATAATTGGAACAATATACTGTGTTCATGGATTGTAAGACTCAATATTGTTAAGATGTCATTTGATCTACAGATTCAATGCAATCCCAATCAAAATCCCAGATAGATTTTTTATAGATATCAGCAAGCTTATTCTGAAAGGCTATGAAACTAGAATAGCCAAAACAATTCTGAAAAAGAAAAAAGTTATAGGACTCACATTACATAATTTGAAGACTTACTATAGAGCTACAGTAATGAACACAGTGTGATATTGCCCAATGGACAGACACAAAGTTAAAGGGAACAGAATAGAGAGTCCAGATATAAGCCTAAACAAATATAGTTACATACCTCATAACAATGTTTTGGTCAGTGACAGACTGCATATATGATGGTGGTCTCAATATAATAAAGGTGAAAATTTTCTATTGCCTAGTGAAGTAGCTGCCATAACATCATATAATGCGTTATTCACATGCTTGCTATGGTGCTGGTGTAAACAAACCTATTGTGCTGCCAGTTATGTACAAGTATAGCACATACAATTATGTGTAGTACATAATACTTGATAATGGTAATAAAAAGTATGTTACTGGTTTATGTATTTCCTATGATATACCTCTTTTCTGATATTTTAGAGTATACTCCTTCTACTTATAAAAAAAGTTAACTGTAATTTAATTGTCTCAGAGAGTGACATCAGCAAGATGGCAGAATAGATTTATGCTTGCGTCACTCCCCCGTCCACAAAAATACTGCTAGGAACAATTCAAAGATAAGAATACTACCTTGAATTCACTGGAACTTGGGGTGGGGGGAGAAGCATGAAAAAACCTACAGAACTGAGAGAATCTGTGTGCAATAAGAGACACAGTCATTTCAGACTATGCCATTTTCCCTCCTCCAAGCTGGCATAGAACTACTCACAGAGAATTTCTTTAGAGCCACAGTTCCTGAGGTGAGAGTAAAAAATTTGAGGTGGACATTTGATCTCCCCGCTGGTTTGAGAACCTTCGTGGATGCCCACTCTGGTCCAATTCCATGGGAACCATTGGGAGTGCTAGGAGAGCTGAACTGCCTGGGGTGAATTGTGTAAAAAGAGGCACTGATTGTGGCTACTGGCATGTGGATTGTACTAGCTTCTGGCACATGGATCATGGCAGCTACCCTGTGCTCCTATCAGTGGGGATGCCATCTTGAAGAAACTGGCTGGTGCCATAGAGCTACAGGGGCACAATCCATAGCAAGGGCCTAATCCATGGCTGGATTTTCCATAAAGCTCAGATGCTCATGTGGAGCCTTCTCCTGGTCTATAAATGACTAAACAGTTGGGGTTAAGGTCTGGTGCCTACATAAGTCTTCCCCAGATTGGAGAAAAAATAACAGCAATATAGTTCCAGGGCAATGTTTAATTTCTGGTGCTCACTATAATTTTTCTCCAGACCAGGACACAATGGTAGGGCAGTGAGTTAGTTCCAGTGCAGTGTTTTAGTTCCAGTGTTCGCTATAAGTCCTCCCCAGAATGGGAAGCAACAACAGACTAGATTTAAGTTCCAATGCTAAGTAGCAAATCTCTAACACCACATAAGAACACCTGCAAAACTTGGAAGAGGTGCCTGTCTCCTCAGACATACAGGCACCAACCTAAAGACACAAGATTGTGAAAACGCAGGAAAATATGACATCACCAAAAGAAACCTAACAAAGATCCAGCAATGGGCCCAGAAGAATTGGAGATATATTAAATTTCTGACTGTGAATCCAGAATAATCGTCTTATAAAAGTTCAATGAATCACAAGAAAATACAAATAGAAAACTAAGTAAAATTTGGAAAAAAATCCAGCAACACAATGAGAAATTTGACAAAGAAATAGAAACAATTAAAAAAAAACAGAAACAAATAAAGAATATAATAACTGAGTTTAAAAACTCATTAGGAAGCTTCAAGAGCAGACTCAATCAAACAGAGGAAAGAATTAGTGTATGTGAAGATAGAACATATAAAATTACCCAATTAAAGAAGCAAGAAGAAAAAAGAATGAAGAAATCCTATGAGAATTATGAGACACCCTTAAGTGAACTAACCTCCACGTAATAGGAATTCCGAAAGGAAATGAAAGAAAAAGGCCTAGAAAATACATTTCGTGAGATAATGGCTGAAAATTTCCCAAATCTGGAGAAAGATGACAACATCTAGGTACAGGAAGCTCAGAGGTCACCATTCAAATTCAACCCCAAAAGGAATTCCCTACAGCACATCATAATCAAATTGGCTAAAAACAAAGAAAAAGAAAGAATACTCAGGGTGGCAGGAGAAGAAGCATGTCACTTTCATGGAGCTCCAATACAGATTTCAGCAGATTTCTCAGCAGAAACCATGGAGACCAGAAGAGTGGGAGACTATTCAAAGTGCTAACGGAAAAAAAAAACTGCCAACAAAAAACACTGTACCAGCAGAGCTTGTCTTCAAACACAAACAGGTAATACTTTCCCAGACAAACAAAAGCTGAGAGAATTCATCAACCCAGGCCTATCCTACAATAAATGCTAAAGGGAGTTCTTCAATCTGAAAGAAATGAATGTTAACATGTATCAAGAAAACATCCTCAAGTACTAAACTCACTGGTAAAAGAATGAAAACAGACAAATTTAGAATAATACTGTAATTGAGGTACGTAAACCACTTATATCTTAAGTTTGAAAAACAAAAGACAACTATTAAAAACAGTAATTACTACAACAGTTGTTTAAGAGATAGGAAACATAAAAAGATGTAAATTGAAACAACAAAAAGTCAAAATGTAGGGGGAGGAGGATGGTTTTAAAGTGTGGTTTTAAAGTTTGTGATGTTTGTGATGTGTAAAGTTTGTGATGGTTTTAAAGTTTGTTACTTTCCTTAGCATTCAAAGTTAAGTCATTATTAGTTGAAAATAACCTATTATATAAGATTTTTTTTATAAGCGTCATGGTAACCACAAAGCAAAAACATATAATAGATACACTAAAAATAAATAGCACAGATCAAGACATACTCCTAGAGAAAAGTTACCTAACCTTAAACAACAGACTGTAACTGTGGAAAAAAGGATCTACAAAACAACTAGAAAATTAGTAACAATGCCAATAGTAAACCCTTACCTGTCAATAATAACCTTGAAAGTAAATGGTTTAAATTCTTCCATTAAAAGTCACAGAGTAGCTGAATGGATAAAAAGAAAAACAAGACCCAACTATATGCTGTTGGAAAAAACTCACTTCATCTATAAAGACACCCACAAGCTAAAATAAAAGGGATGGAAAATGATATGATATGCAAATGGGATCAAAGAGGATCAGGAGTAGCTATATTTATATCAGATAAAATAGACTTTAAGTCAAGAATGGTAAAAAAATAAAAAGACAAAAAAGGCCATTATATAATGATAAAGGGGTCAATACATAAAGAGGATATAACCACTGTAAATATTAGTATATATATAGCTAACACAAGAGCACTCCAATATGTAAAACAAATATTAACAGGCATAACAGGAGAGATTGACTGCAATACAATAATA
The DNA here is from genome assembly GCF_020740605.2 of Lemur catta. Lineage (NCBI taxonomy): Eukaryota > Metazoa > Chordata > Mammalia > Primates > Lemuridae > Lemur > Lemur catta. Next base: position 19,059,121 of record NC_059146.1, read on the forward strand.
ATAGGGACTTCAACATCCCACTTTCAGGATGGATCACCAGACTGAAAATTAACAAGCATCAAACTGGACTCTAGACTAAATGGACCTAACGGACATTTATAGAACATTCCATCCTATAGTTGCAGAATACACATTTTTCTCAACAGCTCATAGCATATTATCCAGATAGAACATAAGTTAGGTCATAAGATAAGTCCTAACAAATTTTTAAAAATTAAAATCACATGAAGTAACTTTTCTGACAATAATGGAATGAAACTAGAAATCAGTAACAGAAAAAAAAGTGGGAACTGTACAAATTCATGGAAATTAAACAACATGCTCTTTAAAAACCAATGGGTCAATGAAGAAATTAAGAAGGAAATACATTTAAATTCCTTGAGGCAAATGAAAATGGAAATACAACATACAAAACCTATGGGATACAGCAAAAGAAGTTATAAAAGGAAATTTTATAGCAATAATCAGCTGTATCAAGAAAGTAGTTAGACATCAAATAAACAAACTAAAGCTGCACCTTAAGGAACTAGAAAAGCAAGAACAAACCAAATCCAAAATTAGTAGAAAGAAAGAAAGAAAAATAATTGGAGTAGAAATAAATGAAATTGAGATAAAAAATACAAAAGATCAACTAAATGTAAAGTTAGTATTTTGAAAAGATAAAAATATTGACAAACTTTAGCTATATTAACTTAGAAAAAAAAGACTCAAATGAATAAAATCAGAGATTAAAAGAAGACTTTACCACTGATACCAGAGAAATATTAAGGATCATTAGAGACTATTATGAGAAACTATATGACAACAAATTGAAAAACCTAGAAAAAACAGAGAAATTCCTGGACACACACAACCTACCAAGGTTAAATCATGAAGAAACAGAAAACCTGAACAGACAAATAATAGGTAACAAGATTGAAGCAGTAATAAAAAGTCTCCCATCAAAGAAAACCCAGGACATGGTGATTTCACTATGGAATTCTATCAAACATTTAAAGAAGAACTAATACCAATTCTAGTCAAACTGTTAAAAAAAAAAAGCTGAAGAGGATAGAATTTTATGAGGTCAGCATTAGTCTGATACCAAAACCAGAGAAGCACATAACAGAAAAAGAAAACTGTAAGTCAGTACACTTGATGAACATAGATGCAAAAATCCTCAACAAAAGACTAGCAAGGAGAAGTCAACAGCACATTAAAAAGATCATTCACCATGATCAAGTGGGATTCATCCCAGACATGCAAGGATGGTTCATTATATGCAAATCAATAAATATGATACATCACATTAACAGCATCAAGAAAAAAAACTATGTGATTATTTCAATAGATGCTGAAAAACATTTGATAAAATTAAATATCCCATCATGATAAAAACTCTCAACAAACTGGGTATAGGAAGAACATACCTCAAAACAATATATACTAAATAGGACAAATCCACAGCATCATACTGAGTAAGGAAAAATTGAGTAACTTTTCTCTAAGATCTGGAACAAAATGAGGATGCCTACTTTCACAACTTTATTTAATATATATTAATAGTACAGCAATTCCTAGATAGAGCAATTAGAAAAGAGAAAGAAATAAAGGCATCCAAAATAAAAGGAAGAAGTCAAATTATCCATGTTCACAAATGATATAACCCTATATTTAGAAAAACCTAAACATTCCACCAAAAAACTGTTAGAACTGGTAAACAAATTCAGTAAAGTTTTAGGACACTATATCAACATATAATTTCAACAGCTTTTTTTTTTTTTTTTTTTTTTGAGACAGAGTCTCACTTTGTTGTGCGGGCTAGAGTGAGTGCAGTGGCATCAGCCTAGCTCACAGCAACCTCAAACTCCTGGGCTTAAGCGATCCTACTGCCTCAGCCTCCCCAGTAGCTGGGACTACAGGCATGCGCCACCATGCCCGGCTAATTTTTTCTATATATATTTTTAGTTGTCCAGATAATTTTTATTTGTATTTTTAGTAGAGACGGGGTCTCACTCAGGCTGGTCTTGAACTCCTGACCTTGAGCGATCCACCCGCCTCGGCCTCCCAGAGGGCTAGGATTACAGGTGTGAGCCACCGCGCCCAGCCTTCAATAGCATTCTTATATACGAACAGCAAGCAATCTGAAGAGTTTTGAAAAAAAGACATACAAATGGCCAACAAATATATGAAAAATGCTTAACATCAGTAATCATCAGAGAAATGCAAATTCAAACCACAATGAGATATCATCTTACCACAGTCAGAATGCCTATTATTAAAAAGACAAAGAATAACAGATATTGATGAGGGTGCAGAGAAAAGGGGATGCTTATATTAATACAATCTCGATCAAGCTGAGGACCAAATCAAGAAGGCAACCATTTATAATAGCTGCAAAAAGTAAATAAATAAAATCACTAGGAACATATTAAACCAAAGAGATTAAAGATTTCTACAAGGAAAACTTTTATAAAACACTGATGAAAGAAATGAGTTTTTCTAATTCTGTTGGTGGAAATATAAATTAGCACACCTATGAGAAACTGTGTGGAGAGTTCTCAAAGAATGATAAATAGATCTAGTAATCCCACTACTGGGTATTTACCTAAAGAAAAAGAAATCGTATCAAAAAGATATCTGCACTTATATGTTTATTGCAGCAGTATTCACAATAGCAAACATATGGGATCAACCTAAACTTTCATCAACAGATGATTGAATAAACAAAATGTGGTGTGTATATACACTACAGAATACTATTCAACTATAAAAAATATAATCATGTCTTTTGCAGCAACATGGATGGAACTGGAGGCCATTAAATGAACCACTCAGAAACAGACAAATACTACATATGTTCACATTTATAAGTGGGAGCTAAATAATGTGTACACATGGACATAGAGTGTGGACTGATAGTGGAGACTCAGAAGGGTGGGGGCATGGAAGGGGGGTGGATGATGAGCAATTACTTAATGAGTACAATGTATATTATTTGGGTGATGGATACATTAAAAGCCCAGACTTCACCACTACACAATATATACAAGTGCAAAATTGCACTTGTACCCCTTAAATTTATACAAATAAAATATGGGCAAAAGATCTGAATAGACATTTCTCAATAAAAGACATACAAATGGCCAACAGGTATATGAAAAAACACTCAGCATCACTAATTGTCAAGGAAATGCAAATCAAAACCACACTGAGATACCATCTCACCCCAGTTAAAATGGCTTTTATCAAAAAGACAAAAAATAAAAGATGCTGGTGAGGATGAGGAGAAAGGGGAACACTGGTATACTGTTGGTAGGCATGTAAATCAGTACAGCCACTATGGAAAACAGTGTGGCGGTTCCCCAAAAAACTAAAAATTTAACTACCATATATATGATCCAGCAATCCTACTTCTGGGTATATATGCAAAAGAAAGGAAATCAGTATATCAAAGAGATATCTACACTCCATGTTTATTGCAGCACTATTCACAATAGCCAAGATATGTAATCAACCTTAAGTGTTCATCCACTTAGTCTGAATGGATTAAAAAATGTAGTATATATACACAGTGGAATATAATTCAGCCATGAAAAGAATGAAATCTTATCATTTGCAGCAACATGGATGAAACTGGAGGTCATTATGTTAAGTGAAGCCAGGTACAGAGAGGCAAACATTGCATGTTCTCACTCATATGTGGGAGCTAAGAAAGTGAATTTCATGGAGGTCGAGAGTTGACTGCTGGTTACCTCAGAAAGTTAGGGTGGTGGGGGAGAAAAAAGAGTTTGGTTAATGGGTACAAAAATACACAATTAGATAGAAGGAAAAAGATTGAGTGTTTTTTAGTATAGTAGCATGACTACAGGTAAACAGTAATTTGCTGTATAGCTCAAATGTGCTGGAGAAGAGAAATCGGAATGTTCCCAACATAAAGAAGGGATGAATGCTTGGGATTATCAATGTCCCAGCTGCCCTGGTTAGATTACTACATATTGTATGCATATATCAAAATACCACATGTACCCCATAAATATGTACAACTATTATGCATCAACAAATAAATAGCCTCAGGCCTGTCCCTCAGGAGTTACTCCAGAAGTTATTGTTATCATAGAAGATGACAACTCCATGCCTACTAATACCTACTATTGCCCTTGAAGACTTTCCAGTGGAACAATATGTGGAGGTCGAAGATAGTGTTATTGATGATGCTGACCCTGTGTAAGCCTCGGCCAATATGTGTATTTTCGTCTTAGTTTTTAAAAAAATGTTTAAAAAGTAAGGGAAAATTTAAAAAAAGAAAAATAGAAAACAAGCTTATAGGATAATGATATAAAGAAAACATTTTTGTACAGCTGTACCATGTGCTTGTGTTTTAAGCTAAATGTTATTAAAAAATGAGTCAAAAAGTTAAAAATTAAAATCTTATAAAGTAAAAAAGTTATAATAAGCCAAGCTTAATTTATTATTGAAGAAACATTTTTATAAGTTTAGTATAGCCTCAGTGTACAGTGATTATAAAGTCTATAGTCATGTATAGTAATGTCCTAGGCCTTCACATTCCCTCACCACTCACTCACTGAGTCACCCAGAGCAACTTCCAGTTCTGTAAGCACCATTCATTATAAGTGCCCTACATAAATGTACTATTTTTTATCTTTTGTATCTTATTTTTTCACTGTACTTTTCCTATGTTTAGATACACAAATATTTACCATTGTGTCATAATTCTCTATGATATTTAGCACAGTAACATGTGGTATAAGTTTGCAGCCTAGGAACAACAGGCTATTACCTCAGTTTCTGAAGGTTAGGAATCCCAGCACTGCTTAGCTCTGGTCCTCTCATGAGGCTGCACTTAATATGTCAGCCAGGGCTGTTCTCTGCCTAAAAATCAAGATCACCTGGGGAGCTAGCTTAACCCACAGACTCCTGTGCCCACTCTGACTCTGCCATTTACTTGCTATGTGACCATGAACAAACATATCACTTCTTTGAGCCTCAGCAGTCTCTTCTGTAATATAGTCATGATAATAGTTTCTACCTTCAAAACACCTATGTGCATTCTAAAAATAATGTAAGTAAAAGTGCTTCTCAAATATTATGAGGTTTACAAATCACCAGAACTCAGCTGGGTACCATCGCCTGCTTCTCCCAGCCCCCATAGTCTCCTCCTAAAACTTCTCTGAGTGCATTAGGTCTCAGGGAGTGCAGGAGGGGGTGACGGGGGTTGGGGCTCATCTGCACAGGCCTGGGAAGTGAACCACCACCATGCCTTGGGGACTGTTCTCCCCGTTCTCAGTCCCCCAAAGTCTCCAGTGACCAGTAGGGGTGGCATTTTATCCATCTGGTGACTTGGATGCAGGACCTCAGGAACAAAAATTCATTTCAAGTTTGGAGTCTAAGACTGTGGAGAAACTTCAGATTGAGATTATCTCTGTAGCCAATCCAAAACTGCACTTTCCTTCATTCTCTTTCCCAAGGCGAGCAGAAGCATCTGACAGTTTCCTAGGCAATGGGCTGCACAATTCTGTCTCTGTGACAACCAGAGACTTCATTTTCCTGGAAGATTGGGGTCCAGGGCCAAAGGGTCCAGGTTTGGGCTCTGCAAGCAACCTGGAATCTCATCAATGAAGGAAACCTAAAAATAATGACTTTAAAAGACAGGCTAATCAAGGAAGTGATGTGGAGTGAAGAAGGGAGGAGGAAGGAGAGAACAAATTACCAATATCAGAAATGAAAGAGGAGAAATCATTATTGATTCCACAAATACTAAAAAGGAGAATAAGGGCACACTACTAACAATTCTATGTCCATTAATTTGATAACTTAGTTAAAATGGAATAATTCCTTAGAAAACAGAAGTTACTAAAACTGACTACAGAAAAAATAGATCACCTGAATAGCCCTACAGCTGTAAAAAGAGATTGAATTTGTTGTTAAAAACTTCCCCAAAATAAAACTCCAGGCCTAGATGGTTTTATTTGATTCTGAGAAGCATTTAGGGAAGAAATAACACAAATAATATGCTCTCTTCCAGAAAATAGAAAAGAAAGGAACACTTCCCACTCATTTTATGAGGCCAGCTTTACTCTAATACCAAAATAAAAGATGTCACTAGAAAATAAAATTGGAAATCAATATCTCTCATGAACATAGATGTAAAATTCCTTAGCAAATATTAACAAATCAAATCCAGCAATATCTTAAAAGGATAATATACCATGACTAAGTGGGGGGTCATCATATGAACACAAGACTGTTCAATATTTGAAATTCAATTAAGATAATCACTATATTAATAACTAAGAAAAATTATATGATCACGTCAATAGTTACAGAAAAAAATGCATGGTAAAAGTCTCAGCAAAATTGGGACAGAAGTTCCTTAACCTAATTAAGGGTATCTATGAGAACCTCAAGATAATATCATACTTCCTAGTAAGACAGAGCAGTTATTAAGTGCTATCTTCATAATGTTTGAAACAAGGGAAGGATGTCCTCTTTCACTACTCCTATTCAACATTATACTGGAAATCCTAGCTCATGAATTAAGTCAATAAAATAAAAGTCAAACATTTGGAAACCAAAAAATAAAACAGCTTTTATTCTCAGATGACCTCCTGATTGTCTATAGAAAATAAAAAAGAATCTACAAGAAAAACTCTGAACTAATAAGTGAGTTTACCAGGGTCACGTGATGCAAGATGAATATCCAAAAGTCATTGTATTCCCATATGCCAGCAATAAACAAGTGAAATGTGAAATTAAAAAAAAAATCAGTTACAACAATCCCACAAAACTGAAGTCCTTAGGTATAAATCTAACAAAACATATGCAGGATCTCTATACAGAAAATTACAAAGCACTAATGAAAGACATCAATAGATAAAAATATACTGTGAGATATACTGTGTTCATGGATTGGAAGACTCAATAGTGTTAAGATGTCAGTTCTCCCCAGTTTGTTCTACAGATTCAAAGCAATCTCAATCAAAATCCCAGCTGGGTGTGGTTGCACAGGCCTGTAGTCCCAGCTACCTGGGGGACTGATGTGGGAGGATTGCTTGAGCCCACGAGTTCAAGAACAACAACATAGTGAGACACTCATCTCTTAAAAAAAAAGATTCTAGATAGCTTTTTAATAAATATTTACAACTTATTATAAAATTTATATGTAAAGACATAGTAACTAGAATAGCCAAAGCAATTATAAAAAAGAATAAAGTTGGAGAACTCACCTACATAATTTCAAGACTTACTATAAAGCTACAGTAATCAACACAGTGTTGTATTGCTCAAAGGACAGAGACATATATCAGTGAAACACAATAGAGAGTCCGGAAATAGGTCCACACACCTTGTACAGTCATGTGCTGCATAACAATGTTTCAGTCAACAACTGACCACATATACAAAAGTTGTCCCATAAGACTATAATGGAGCTGTACATTTTTATCACTTAGTGGCACTGTAGTCATTGTAACATAATAGCAAAATGCACTCATATGTTTGTGGTGATGCTGATATAAACAAACCTACTGAGCTGTGATTCATATAAATGTATAGCACAATTATATACAGTTCTTAATACTTGAGAATGATAAAACTATGTTACTGGTTTATATTCTTACTATAATTATACTTTAATCATTATTTGAGAGTGTATTTCTTCTACTTATGAAAAAAATTAACTATAAAACAGTCTCAGGCAGATCTCTCAGGAGGTATTTCAGAAGAAGGCATTGTTATCATAAGAGATGACAGCTCCATGTATGTTATAGCCCCTGAAGATTTTCCAGTGGGACAAGATGTGGAGGTGAAAGACCGTGATATTGAGGATCCTGACCCTGTGTAGGCTTACATTAATGTGTGCTTTTGTCTTAGTGTTTAACAAAAAAGTTTACAAAGTAAAAAAATTAATACAAAATTTTAAAATAGAAAAAGGATATAAATAAAGAACGTATTTTTGAATAGCTGTACAATGTGTTTTAAGCTAAGTATTTTTACAAAAGAGTCAAAAAGTTTAAAACACATTAAATGTATATAAAGTAAAAATGTTCCAGTAAGCTGAGGTTAATTTATTATTGAAGAAAGGAATTTTTGGCCGGGCGTGGTGGCTCACGCCTATAATCCTAGCACTCTGGGAGGCCGAGGCTGGAGGATCGCTCGAGGTCAGGAGTTCGAGACCAGCCTGAGCAAGAGCGAGACCCCGTCTCTACTAAAAATAGAAAGAAATGATTTGGACAGCTAAAAATATATATAGAAAAAAATTAGCCGGGCATGGTGACACATGCCTGTAGTCCCAGCTACTTGGGAGGCTGAGGCAGAAGGATTGCTTAAGCCCAGGAGTTTTAGGTTGCTGTGAGCTAGGCTGATGCCACGGCACTCTAGCCAGGGCAAAAGAGCAAGACTCTGTCTCAAAAAAAAAAAAAAAAAAAAAAAAAAAGAAAGGAATTTTTAAAGTAAATGTAATGTAGCCTAAGTGTACAGTGTTTATAAAGTCTGCAGTAGTGTACAGTGATGTCCTAGTCTTTCACATTCACTCAGCACTAACTTACTGACTCACCCAGAGCAACTTCCAGTCCTGCAAGCTGCAATCATGGTAAATGCCCTATATAGGTGTATCATTTTTAATCTTTTATGTCATATTTTTATTGTTCCTTTGCTATGTTTTGATATACAGTACTTATTATTGTGTTACAGTTGCTTACAGGATTCAGTACAGTAACATGCTGTACAGGTTTATAGCCTAGGTGTGTAATAGGCTATACCATCTAGATTTGTGTAAGTACACTCTATGATATTCACACAATGACAAAATCACCTAACAATGCATTTCTCCGAACATATCTCAGTCACTAAATGACACATGATTTTATAGTCAGTTGATTATTTTGCAAAAGTGCAAAAGTGCTATATCACCATTGTTTTTTGTGGCTGAGTAGAATAGAGCTGGAACCTATTCTACTAAGTGAAGCATCACAAGAATGGAAAAACAAGCACCACATGTACTCACCATCAAATTGGTATTAACTGATCAACACTTAAGTGCACATATAGTGGTAACATTCATCAGGCATTGGGCAGATGGGAAGGGGGAGGAGGAGATGGGTATATACACACCTAACAGGTGTGGTGCTCTCTGTCTGGGGGATGGACACACTTAAAGCTCTGACTCGGGTGGGCCAAAGGCAATATATGTAACCTAAACATTTGTACTCCCATAATATGCTGAAATTTAAAAAAAATTACAAAAAAACAAATGTGCAAAAGTATTCAATAGAGTTAGGACAGTCTTTTCCATAAATGGTACTGTAATAAATGAACATCCCTATACCTCCTTTCCTCCAAATCTAGACACATAAATCACACCTATTATAAAAATTAATTCACAATAAGTCATAGACCTAAATATAAAACTATAAAGTGTTTAGAACAAAATATAGGGAAAAATTGGTATGACCTTGGGTTTGCTGAATATTTCTTTTTTCAATTTTTTATTGTGTGCTTCTCCCCACTCCCTCCTCCCCGCAGCCCTTGGAAACCACGATTCTCCTTTCTTTCTTTATGACTTTGACTACTGTAAGTACCTCATCTAACTGGGAGCCAGTCACAAAGAACATATGCTGTATACACTATACAGAACATCAGTATATGGTCTTTGTGTCTGGCTTATTTCACATAGCTCAACGTCCTCAAGGTTCATTCATGTTGTAGCATATATCAGTATTTCCTTCTTTACAAAATTGAAAATATTCCACTGTATATATATATACCACATTTGCTTGTCTATTTATCTGTTGGTGGACACTTGGATTGATTCCACATTTCAGCTGTTGCGAATAATGCTGCTACAAAAATGGGTATAAAAATATCTCTTCAAGACCCTGATTTCAATTCTTTTAGGCATGTAACAGGATGTGGAGTTGCTGGATCATATGGTAATTCTATGATTTTTTGAGGAACTGCACTATTGTTTTCCACAGTTGCTGTATCATTTTATATTCCCACTAACAGTACACAAGGGTTACATCTTCTCCACAATCTCATCAATATTTATTAGTTTCTGGATATTTTTTCTCATAGTTTTGATTTGCATTTCCCTAGTGTTTAGTGATGTTGAACATCTTCTCATGGGCTTATTGGCTGTTTGTATGTCTTCTTTGGAGAAGTATCTATTTCAAGCTATTTGCCCATTTCATAATCAGTTTTGTTGTTTTTGTTTTTATTTTTAGAAGCTCTCTATATATTCTGGTTATGAATCCCTTATCAGATATATGATTTGAAAATTATTTTCTCCCGTTCTATGGATTTCCTCTGTCCTGGAGGACAGCAGACTGGAAGGCTCCAAGGGGCTGGGCCAGTGGCAGGAGGGGATAGTGGGCTCCCTCCAGGGGGAGGCCCAAGGACAGGTCCAGAGTACCTTGGGAGGGGAGGATCAGGCCTTGGGGCGTGCTGGTTATACGGGGGAAGGGGGATCTGGGAGGCCAGGATGATGAATGGGTCAGTCGAGGGCTGGGGGCCAGTTGCTGACTTGGCCACCTGGGACACAGTAGGATGATCTGGAGGGACCCCGAGGACAGTTTTGGGGGCTTGGAGAGTGGCAGGGGGCCCCTCAGGAAGCATCTGGAAGTCTATGAAGGACAAATATGGAGACCTGAAGATGAGAAATGCATTTGGAAAAGGGCTCTGGGCTGCAGTGAGTCCAAGAGAACCCAGCTGTGGGGGCCTAGGGGACCTCTGGGTGTGCATCTGACGGGGCAGCTGTTGGGGACATCCCTGGGGAGGCTGAGGGTGTGCCTGGGGTGTCAGCCAGAGGGGCTCTACATGAGGGGTGACTTGGAGTTCGGGGTATGTGTCTGCAGATGGTGTGTGTGCACATCCACACCTGCATGTGTGTGGTAGGGTCTGGGTGTTTATATTAGGCCCCCAGCCAGAGCAGATGGGTCTCTCAGCATTTCCCCTGAGTGTGTGCCTGCAGTTGTATTTGTATCTGTACGCCTGGGCGTCCTCAGTGATTATCTGAAAATGTGTGTTTCTAAACACAGTTGTGTGTTTTGTTTCTGTGCATGTGTGTGTGCCTGGGAGTGTGTATGTGTTTCTCTACATTTGTGTGTGTGTGTGTGTGTGTGTGTGTGTGTGTGTGTGTGTGTGTGTGTAGGGGTGTATGTATCCGTATGTGGGATTCAGTTTTTTCAAGTAGTCCTGCAAGGCTGAGGGTATGTCTTGGGTTTTTGAAAGTATTCCATTGTGAGTAGGAGTGTGTGTCGGGGTGTTTGTGGGAGGGTTATCCCCTGCCTGGGGACACTGTGTATCGGGAATCCCACCAGGGCCGGGCCACAGCCCCTCACCAGGCCCTTGTGCTGCTCAGAGCATGAAGCTCTGAGGCCTACAGATCTTCCCTGTCTACAGGGCTGAATTTGGGATGGGGAGTGCGCTGGAAGAGAGGCCCCTTGGCAGGGAGAGTTCTGCAGGGAGATGCAGACACACACAACAAGCCTCCAGGTCACCCTCCTGGATATGCAGATCCTCTGGGTTGACACACCCAGGCTCCCTCGGTCTCCTGACTCCCACCCAGCCCCTAGTAACAGTAGAACCGTAGCTGCTCTCAAAGCACCTGTACTCCACCTAAACTCTGCTTTAAACATTAGTCATGTGGCTATTCAACATTAAATCTTTTTTTTTTTTTTTTTTTTTTTGAGACAGAGTGTCGCTTTGTTTCCTGGGCTAGAGTGAGTGCCGTGGCATCAGCCTAGCTCACAGCAACCTCAAACTCCTGGGCTGAAGCGATCCTACTGCCTCAGCCTCCCGAGTAGCTGGGACTACAGGCATGCGCCACCATGCCCGGCTAATTTTTTCTATATATATTTTTAGTTGTCCAGATAGTTTCTTTCTATTTTTAGTAGAGACGGGGTCTCACTCTTGCTCAGGCTGGTCTCGAACTCCTGACCTTGAGCGATCCACCCACCTCGGCCTCCCAGAGTGCTAGGATTACAGGCGTGAGCCACTGCGCCCGGCCAACATTAAATCTTATGTGAAATAATCTACTCTCCTCATTTTTACAGCAGTAAGCTGAGCTTCCAAGAGTTGAAATAATCTCCTAATTGTGGGTTGCCAGATAAAATATGCCGAGCAGGTGACTTGTGGGATCCCACACACTGGGAAGTGGGAGGGTGGGTTTGACTCTTGAAGGGCACGTGTGTGTGTGTGTGTGTGTGTGTGTGTGTGTGTGTGTGTGTGTGTGTCTCTAAAACGTCACTGCCAAACCCTCAATCACCTAGATTTTCTCCTACGTTATCTTCTTGGAGTTTTAGTTTTGCCTTTTATGTTTAGGTCTATGATCCATTTTGCATTAATTTCTGTGAAGGGCCTAAGGTCTGTGGATTTATTTTTTTACACATAGATGTCCAGCTGTCCCAGCACCATTTGTTGAAAGGACTATCTTTGACGTATGCTTTGCTCCTTTGTCAGAGATCCATTGGTTATTTACGTGGTTCTAATTCTGGGTTCTCTGTTCTCTTCCCTTGATCTATTTGTTTATAGTTTCGTGAATACCACACTGTTTCCATTACTGTAGTTTATGCTAGGTCTTGAGGTCCGGCAGTGTGGGTCCCCCGACTTTCTTCTTCTTCAGTGTGGTGCTGGCTATACCGGGCCTTTTGCCTCTCCATATAAAGTTTAGAATCATTTTTCCGATAGCCACAAAATCAGTGAGGTTTTCACAACAATCCCAGACTCATCAGTTTAGGGGTCCCTGGCTCCTCTGGGCCTCTGCTTCTGTGAGCAGGAAGTGGGAGTCTCCAGGGGCTATGGGAATGTGACCAGCTTGAGCAATCAGCCTTTTTTGCAGCTAGTTTTTCAGCCTGTGGCCACCCAACTGGCCCAAACTAGCCCCTGACAGACCCTGGCAGCCTGTATATGAACTCGAGTGAACTCTTCTCATTGCCATGCTGAAGTCTCCACCCTTGCGACCTGTGTGCTAGAAGACCCACTACTCCTGCGCATGGAACCCCTCCCCTGCAGATGATGACACTTCCTTCTCTACTGCCCCATAAGAACTGCAGGCCACTTTCCCTTGGGGAGACACTGCTGCGGAGAACAATTCTGGTGCTCTCCCTGCTTGTTACAAGGAATAAAACTCCTGCTGATCAAGACCTTCGGTCTCATGGAGAGTTGTTTGTCACTTGCCAGGGGAACGAACCCTGAGTTTTTGGGTAACAAATCTGGTACGCAGGTGGGACTGTGGACCGGGCCTGGAGCTGACCCCACTCTTGGTCTCCTGATGGGGAGGCAGTGGGCAGCAGCACGCCCAGCTAACTCACCTGAGTTGCCAAGGGGAGGATCAGAGAGTGCCCTCCTGGGGGTCTCGTCCACAGACTGGCACTGCAGGATGTCCCTGAGAGCGGAAGTGGCCAGCTGCACCCTGCACTCCCTCCTCCCTCCAGGCGTATGTGGTTACAGTTCCATGAACCCACTAAAAAGGGTAGTTTCGGTCTCAATCATTAGGACTCTGGGTTGCCTGGGCTGAAGGTCAAGGGATCCAGGGTTGTTGGGAAGATGGAAGACTCCCTCCAGGTCTGGGAAATTGAGGGAAACCTCCGTCTGCCTTAACAAGGGGAGACCGTGACATAAAGACAAGGACACTTGTCTTCAGGTGTATTGACCCCCGTCTGGTGTATCTGTAGGGCTGAGTGTTTGTCTGTGTTTGTGGCCTGGGTGGATGTGAAGTGTGGATTCTTCTCCCTCCAGGCTGTGGTGGCCCCTGAAATACTTAGCTTCAGTCTTAGAGAAAACACGGGCAGATTGCTGGTTTGACGAGGAAGGGCCATTTGGGTGAGTCTGAGAGAAGAGAGGGAGGCTGTGCGCCCCCCACAAAGGACCACCTCACCTGTTTGATTAATTCACCAACCTGTCCACCACCTGAGCCAGGACCTTCTCTCCTCCTCTGCCTCTTAAAGGAGATTTCGTGGGAGGCTGCCCAGACTGGGCACAATTCAGAAAAGACAATGTGTATCATGCTCTCGTTCCAGGTAGCCAGGGCGTGGTGGTCAGCAGAATGTTCTGTGGGATGAAGGTAGGGGAATCTGTGTCACCACAAACCCCGGTGGAAACCTCTTGGAAGATGGGACCAGACTGTGTGAAGACCCTGGGGCCTGGGGAGCCAGGTCTCCACACCAGGGGAGCCCATTCTGGTGCCTCCTCCAGCTCTGGAAACTGTTGGGAGACACACCCATGCCAAAAAGCAAATGATACTTTACTGCAGTGCAGCCTGGCCCCAGTATTCCCTGGGAAGTCAGGAAAAACGGCCGGAGAATGGGCCTGTGACTTAAAGCACAACTCTCCAACTGGACTTATTTGACAGAGTGCAGGGCAATGGGATGAAATACCCTATGGACTATGTTTTATCCTCTATCAAAACCCATCCCTGCAAAAACAAGTGGGACATGGTAGCTGGCCAGAGAGCCACAGGGAACAATGTTGCCAGGTGTAGAAGCCCCTGGAGAGGAAGAGCTGGTTTTGGGGGCCCTGGTGGGGAGAGGGAGGAGGAGGCATCCTTGGCTTCCCTCTGAGGACAGGGGCCCCCAAAATGACAGGGACTGAGAGTGGCTGGGTCAAAGGAAGGAGGGAAGTCAGCAGGCCACTGTCAACTGGAGAAACTCCAGGAAATAGAACAAGACCCTAATGAGAGTCCACCACGCTCCTGGAGAGGTTAGCAAGACGGCTCTGGGATTATACCTCCTGGGACTCTGAAGACCCAGGAGGCCAAGCAGTGCTTGGCTCCCATGTCATCTCTCAGAATGCCCCAGATCTTCAGAGGAAAGTCCAGATATTGGCAGTAAATCTAGACACTCTCCTTCCCAACTAGTAGGGGTTACCTTTAAGGTCTACAACAATAGGGCTGTGGCATCCCACAGAAAGGAAGACAAGCAGATGAAGGGAGAGGCCGCCATCTGGCTGTGGCCCTACAGATGGCTTTGGGTAACCAGGGAGAGAGAAAGAAGAGGGAAGGATGAGCAGCCTGGGCCCCCACCATGGGACTCGGGGCCACTGACGTGGGCCCCCTGGAACCCAGAAGAGGGTGATTGACAGCACCCTGGGGCTCCCCAGAGGCTTCTCAAAGCAAGACCCACACCTCCCGAGGAGCCCTGGGTGACCTTAGGAAAGGAGACAGTTGAATCCCTAAGAGATACTGGAGCCACAGTCTGTGTTGACCACTAAGAAGGGGCCCCTATCCAAGAGGGAATGTAACATAAAGCGTGTCTGGCAAAGGAAATACCAAAAGATTCCTGGGGTCTCTGGTCTGTGATGTGGGAGCAAAGTCTGGGCTACCTGTTTTCTCAGGGACAGAGGAGCCTGCCCCAGGACAGGAACGTGTCTGCCTGCCAAATGCTCCCTCCCCAGGACCCAAAGCAGGTACATGGATTCTCAGCAATGGCAGGACTCCCAGTTTTGGTCTAGTAGCAAAGCTTCTATGTGAAAAGCTACAAGGGCCAGAGTCAAACCCCTTTGAACACGATGGGCAATGCGATCAGGCCTTCAACAAACCGAGGGAAAGACTGACTGTGGCCCTGGTTCAGCCCTGCCTGACGAGACTAAACCTTCTGACTTGTTTGCCTAAGAAAGACAGGGAATAGCTCTGGGGTACTTACTCAAATGCTGGGACCACAGAGAAGGGTAGTCGCTTATTTCTCTAAACAGCTCGACACCGTGGCCAGGGGGTGGCCCTCATGTCTTAGGATGGTGGCTGCAACTTACCTGTTGATAGAGGAGGCTGAGGAACTAAGCCTGGGCCAGACCTTAGCAGTCTGGGTCCCCATCAGGTGTCCAGCATGCTAGAAACAGAGGGATGTCATTGGCTTACCAATGGGAGGACGTTATAATATCAAGCCAAACTAGTGGGTAGCCCTGGTATCCATATCAAGGTGTGGCAGGTCCTTAACCCCACCACTGGTGGGACCTGGGGTCTCCATGGAAACTCGTGATGTCAAGGTCTCCCATTATGAGGTAAGTGACAGGCCATTATCCTGCCTTAGCTTGGGGGTGCAGATGGCATATCCGACACTGGGACGGGCCGTTCACCCCTGCTGCACTGCAGGAGAAGGTGCAGTGTCTGCTGACCGAGACTGCTGACCACAGTAATAAAAGGCCCGGGTGGCAGTAAAGGGAGAGAGTTCACCTTTCTGTGTGAAGATTTTCCACCAGTCGAGAATTTAGGCAGAAGCCCCTCCTACATAATGCACAACTACTAGTGTTGAAGTGGATTCTAGTGGAAAGGACCTGGAAGGGAATCTCATCAGAACTTGGAAGAGGTCTGGTTTGTAGTGGAAGTAGCTCCATAAGGGAAGGCCAGTGTAACGCAGGGCCTGCTGCTGTGTCCTTGCTGGGGACCAGGAAGGCGATAGCCTGACCCCCGGGACATTGGTGCAGGAGTGACAGTGGCCCTGACGCAGGCTTTGTGCTTAGGGCGAGGCCGAGCCATACTGTTTACGCAGACTCTAGGGCCCGCGAGCAATCTGGAAAGAAAGAGCCCTCCTGACCGCATAAGGAAACGGAGCGTGCAGAAGTGCTGCGGCTGTTACAGGCAGTGCAGTTACCGCCAACGGCCAGGGTCACCAGAAGCAGATTCTGAGGTTATAAAAGGAAATAACCTGGCAGGTGCGGCTGCTAAGAAGGCAGCGCCAACAGGCGAGTTTTACAAATGACCCTATTTCCCGGTTTGCCATTCCGAAAGTATCAACCCCAGTACTTGCCTCAGGAACTGAACAAAGCAGAACAGGAGGGTTATTTCCCACGTTTAGACTCAGAGATGGGCTGTTAATGACGCAGGAGAATCTGGATTCCTGAAAATGTAGTTTGGGCTGTAATGAAATATGCCCATGAGTCATCATGTTATGGCAAAGAAACCTTATGCAATTGGTTTACACGCATAATAAAGGCATCTGACTTACAGGCTAAAATAGACCAAGTCTCTAATGGGTGTCACAATGTGTACAAAATAATGCTTGGGCCAGGCTCCCCACCCCTGAGCCTCCACTAGCACAAGCTGCCCAGCTGAGGGGGCGCCGGGAGAACACGGGCAAATATCACAAAGATGTCCCAGGCACCTGGAGACTTCAGGCACCTGCTGGTTTGTGTGGCCACCTTACCAGCTGGATGGAAGCGTTCCCTTCATGCACAGAAAAGGCAAAGGAGTAGTCAGAGCTTTACCCAAAGACACCATCCGAGGTTTGGCCTGCCCCGATCAATCCAGAGTGACAACGGAGCGGCTTCATCTCCACTGTTACCCAGGGAACGTCCCCCGCCTTGGGAATCAGATGGAAATTGTACAGAGCCTGCAGCCCCCAGTCATCAGGAAAGGTTGAACATGATCTCAGAACTATAGGCATCACTTCTGCCTCCAAACTATGTCAAAAAAGTCATGAAAACTGGCAAAATCTCCCCCCGTAGCACTAACACGGGTTTGGCTGGCACTGGAAGGGCAAGTGGGACTCAGCCCTTTTGAACGGCTCCGCAGAAGAGCTTCCCCCAGCACAGTCCAGCCTGTGACACGCCCTGATGTTGAGGGCGGTAAAACACTGTGCATTTGGGAAAAGTGACACCAGCCCTCAGTCAATACACAAACCTCAGCCTTCCAGTTCCCGGGCAAAGAGAACTTCACCCATATCAACCTGGAGACTGGGTTTATCTTCGGAGGTCTGAGCCCCTCAAGACCCACTAAGCCCCATCTGGACCGGGCTGTCCTTTGTGCTATTAGCCACTCGGTCTTCTCTTAATTGCGGGAACTAAGAACCTGGATCTGTCCTTCCAGAGTGAAGCCTGCACAGAACCCCTGGACCAGCCTCTCCCAGGTTCAACATCCGCCTGAGAACTAGTCTCTGACCTCAAGCTCCTCTACTAAAAGAGAGCCACAGAGGAGTCGTTACACTGATGGCTTTTACACTCTGTCCAAATTCCCGACTGATGGAAAATCTCCACATGGAAAGGTGAACTCTCTCTCTTTACTGCCGCCTGGTGCCTTTTATCACTGTGGTCAGCAGTCTTGGGAAGACACTGCACCTTCTGCAGTATGGCAGAGGGGAATGACCCGTTCTAGTGTCGGATATGCCATGTGCACCCCCAAACTACAGCAGCACAGCCTGTCACTTACTTCATAATGGGAGACCTTAACATCACGAGTTTCCATGGAGACCCCAGGTCCTGCCTGAGCTATTGTGGCTCAGCGGGGCCCTTCTTGGTCTATAGAATGTGTCGATCTCACTCCTAGAGGAAATGACACAGGAGGGCAGGCTTACCTTTCCTTGATTGTTCAAAAGAGGGAGAAAAATACCTAAAATGTGATGGTGGAGAGTCTGAGTCTGGTATCTACCCCATCACCTCTAACTTCACGCGTGCTCCAAACACCACACACTGGTGTCTCCGTACGGAGGAGACACAGACCCGCTGGATCCCAATTCCAATTATCACCGCAAATGCACAGTTTGGAAAGGACTAAGCAAACCCCTTGGTATTAGAGACGAACATACTCATACTCCAGAGCTTACAGAAGGGCTCCACCCAACTGAAAAGGTAAACTGGGCTCTGACTTTTATTCCCCCAATATAACAAAGACACACCTCCCTCTTGGAGCGCCTCCCCCCCGACTACTTCGCTGGTTAAGAACCATCAGCTGGCATGGGTATGCACCTGCCAGGGTATGTCTTAACCTGTGCCTCACTCGCTGCAGACTCCCCAGCTACGTGTCCCCTACAGTTTTGTCCTCCCTGTTCCTCGCCCACATGGGGACAATGAACTATACTCAGGACAACGTACTGCAGGCTTTCTGGGGCCCATCAGAATAACAACCTACGACACAACTAACTACCATGGCAGGTCAAAAACGGACTAATTTTGGCAGGTGTTGGACTTGCTGCAGGGTTGACTGCTCCTTGGGGAGGATTCATTAATCATGAAGTCACGCTAGAAACCTGACTAAGACACTAGAGTCCTCACCGTCCAACACCTGCAAAGACCTCCAAAACTCCAGATCTCACTCTCCTTGGCCAATGTATTAATAGTACTGGATAACTGCAGAGCGTTAGACTACCTCTTAGTGGAGCAGGGAGGAGTTATGTGCAGTCACTGCTATAACTCCTCTTGCTGTACCTGGGTCAATACGTTGGGGGAAATAGAAGTTAATATTAAAGAAATCTATGCCCAGGCTTCTTGGTTACACACTTTCAATCAACAGAGCCATGCTTCTGACTCCATTTGTGAAACTATCAAATCAGCAATGCTGAGTTTTACCTGGTTTTTGCCCAAATAGGACCATTAGTTCTATTGCTCTTGTTGCTGTTGTTGTGTACCTGCATCTGGAAGCTTCTAGTGAAATTTGTATCTTCTAGATTAAAAAAATCTTCAACTGCAGCTGATTCCACAGCAACAATACCAACATTTACAACCTATCCCAGGATAACCGAAAACTTATTTAGATTTAATATCTAGATATTTTCACTCCTCTAATATCGCTGGACATGGTGCCCCTGATCAGCATGCAAAGGTTCCAGAAGATTGACCCCCGACCCTGACCGCTCAAACATGAGGACTGACATATCTCTAGTGGGGATTTTGTAAGCAGGAGGGAGGGTCTCCAGGGACTATAGAGATTCAACCAACTTAAGCAACCAGCCTGTTTTACAGCCTTGATTTTCAGAACCCTGTGAGGCCTATGGCCACCCAGCCAGCTAAAACTAGCCCCTGACAGACCCTGGCAGCCTATAGATGAACTCGAGTGAACTTTCCTCATCACCATTCTAATAACATGCCATATGCAACCTATGCGCTAGTATGCCGACCCACTGTGCCTGTGCAATTGGAACCCCCTCCCCTACGTGTGGCAACACATCTTCTTTCTCTCTTGCCGCATAAAAACTGCAGGCCACTTTCGCCTGGACACGGCTTCGGAGAATACTCCTGGTTCTCTCCTAACTTGTTGCAAGCAATAAAACTCCTACTGAACAAGGCCTGAGTTCTTGGGGAGAGTCATTTGTTATTATCCAGGTGAATGAACACTGATTTTTTTGGTAACACTTCCTTATCTGTTTAATGCAGCCTGGCCAGGACTCATTCTGGGCCTTCCTCGGGAAGGCAGGGCTCTGTCTCAGCCCTGTTTCATCCGGGGCTTCCCTCTCCACTTCGAATGAGTCCATGGATGGTCAGGTCAGACCATTGGTTATCAATTGACCTAAGTTTGCGTCTTCTCCCAACCATGTCTGCCTGTTGTTTTGAGCCATTTCTGTGAGCCTGAGTTTCCTCATTCAGGAAATGGGTTTATTTTGAGGAAAGAATACATCAAACAAATGTGGGTTGGACCAGCAACTGGCATATAGTGAGTGTTCCAGACATACTAACCACTACATCATCATTGTCATGGTCAACATCTGCATAGAATATTTACTGCTCATGTTTCAATATACCTATCCACATATTTTGAGCCCTGGATAAATACACTTTAATTAAACACAAACGGCTCCTAAAAATAGGAATACATTTTTCACCTTGCTCATGAAAAAATAAATGTGTAAACTAGAATTATGCTAGGTATGGGTATGGTTTCTCAACTCAATTTTTGGAAAAACTGAAATAGCTTCATATACCAGAGTGGATGCTGGCACACTCAGATAGGCTGGGGGTTGTGAAATATTGCTTATGGAGGACGTTTAGAAGCTCTCCATCAAAATGCCATTTGTATGTCTCCTCTGCTTCAGCAATTCTGCATCAGGGGCTTTTTCTTACCAGTGGATTTGCACACAAGCAGGATTGCTGAAGGTCAAAGTTATGTATTAAACACTGGTTGTTGTGGCAAACGATTAAAAACAACTCCACCGTCCGACAGTCAGAAACCAATTAAATAAATGAGGTCACAACCATACAACAGAATCCAAGCAGCTGTTCAAAAACAGTGAGAAAACTGACTTTGTACTGATATGAAAAGCTGTCCAAGATATACTGGTAAGTGAAAAAAAAAAAAGAAAAGGCACAGGACAGTGTTTAAAATGTGCCATCTTTTGTATAAAAAACAGGATATAAGAATATGGATATTTATGCAAACATTTAAGTATATGTCCTATAGTCATACAAATATGTAATTACATAACAGTAAATGTATGTGTTATTTAAATACGAAGTACATAAATATATGTATCATATTGTGAAAGTGGAAAAACTCAAACTGTGTTTCCTTTGTTCTTGTTATTGAAACTGCAATGGGGTCTTGGGCTAGGTCCAGTTGTTCGCCACACAAAGATCCAATTATTGAGAAAAGGAGGACTGCCAGGGAAAAAGGAATTTTTTTCATACGAAAGAAATCTTGTTGGGATAACTCCACCTGGAGATAGCATCAGATCCCACAGGGTGAGGGCTCAGTCCCCAAGGCTGTCCCACCTTCAGATACCAGTGGCAAGTCCAGGCCTCTGGATCTTCTGACTGGCTGGCTTCAAGTTGGAGTTCCCACGACCTCCTCTTTGGGTTTGATTAATTTGCTAAAGTGGCTCATAGAACTCACAAAAACATTTACTGGTTTATTACAAAAGATATTTTAAAGGATACAAATAAATAACCAGATGAAGAGATACATAGGGTGAGGTCTGGAAGGGTCCCAAGTGCAGGAGCTTCTGTCCCCAAGGAGTTGGGGTTCATCACCCTCCCAGCACAGGGATGAGTTCTTGTTCAACTTCCTGTAAGCCTCTGTGTTCAGCTATCCAGAAGCTCTCAGAACCTTCTTTTGGGTTTTCATGGAGGCTTCATTACGTAGGCATGATTAATTAAACCATTGATCATTGGTAATCAACTTCACTAGGAGGCTGAAGGGGATGGGGCTGAAGGTCCCCACCCTTCAATCCTTCCTTGGCCTTTCTGGTGTCCAGCCCCATCCTGAAGCTTCCTAGGGGCTGCCACCCATCAGTCAACTCATTAGCATGCAAAAAGACATCACTTTGGAGATTCTAAGAATTTTAGGAATTGTATGCCAGGAAACAGGGTCGAAGACCAAATATATATTTCATATGTGAAATTAAATAATTCAAACTTAAAATAATTCAAACTTTAAGCTGTTGGAACTTTAAATTATCCTGAGCCCTGAAGGAATGCGGCTATTCAACCTGAGTCAGGTGTATGCTGCTGTAACTCTATTTTTCCCTGTAAATAATTAAGACTGAAGGATGTCAGAGAGAAGACCCTTTCAGATCACTACCACTCCTCAAGGAGTAATAAGGTAATCTTCCTTGAAATGTAGCAATTTATAGCCAACGAAATTGCTGTGGCATATGGCATACGTACCTGGTCTTGTATAGAAAATGTAATCCTGCTGGAACTTTTCTGTCTCTACCTATGTAAGTGAAATCTTAATTTCTCCACTTTGGAAGCGCTGACCACATTCATTTGGAGTCAGTGTCTTCCAGGTGGCTATCCTCAAGGTTTACACTCAAACTCTATGCTTAATCATATTTTCTAAATCTTATTATTTAAAGTTGACACACAATATCACATATATGTAATTGCATATATTATGTTACATTATATATCATGGTAAACTATACACATGTGTCATATAATATAGATTATGTTACATTTTAGTATTTAATACTTTAAATATTTTTAGATATAAATTTATGTATATAATATGCATGTATAATAATCACATACCTATGCACATATTTGTATGTGTGTATAATGTGCATACACACGTGCATACATATAAACACACATATATACATATGTATCCACATATATACATATGCTTATGCTTATGTCTACACAAATACTGTTGGCCCTTATTATCCGTGGGTTCTGCATCCATGGATTCAACCGACCTAGGATCAAAAGTATTAGGAAAATAAATTCCACAAAGTTCCAAAAGGCAACTTGAATTTGCCTCATGTGCCGAGTACTATATTGAATCCACAAGAAAAGTTATGTGTAGATCCTGTATTAGGTATTATATGCAATCTACAAATGATTTAAAGTATATGGGAGGATGTGCATAGGTTATATGCAAATACCACACCATTTTATATAAGGGATTTGAGCATCCACAGATTTTGGTATCCCTGGGGTCCTGGGACCAATCCCCCACGAATCCTGAAAGGCATGTGTATGTACATATAAATACCTTTCATACCTATGAAGAAACGGGAGGGGCGTAAAACTTTGGTGGATGGGGCAGACATGGTGGGAGGAAGAGTTTTCACTGTCTACTGCTTATTTTCAAATTTGTGAAACCATGTACTGTGTTGACGCTCCAAAACCTTAAATACGGCGTTGCTTTCGAGGAGGAAGGCCGTAAGAGCGCGCGCGGCAACAACCCGGGTCGCGTCGTCGCGCGCCCCCGGCAGACCCGGCCAAAAGGGGCGGGGTCACCGCAGGGCGCACGCGCATGTCCGCCAAGGCGCATGCGCCAAGGATTTGGGCGCCAAGTGCAAACTGGAGTGGGTCAGTCAGGCGAGGGCGTCGCTCGGTGAGGTGAGCGTGTGGGCTCTGGGCGGGTGGGGAGAGAAGGGGCCGGGTCGGGGCCGGGGTCGAAGGGGATGTGAGAGAGTGGGGCTGAGCGTGCGGGGGCGATGCCGTGGCGGGCCCTGTGGGGCCTGGTCGTGGGGAAGTGACCGAAGGGCGATGGCCGAGTTAGACGGGCCAGAAATCGCTGCCCTGGTGCGAACAGAGGGGCCCGGAGACGCCCCCGAGGGCGGAGGCCGCTCTGAGGGGATGGCTGTGAGGGCCGGAGGAGGGCTGGGAGTACCCCTGCGGCCTTCCTAACTCTCCCCTCAGAGCCCTGCGCCCTCCCGGGGCGGCGCCTCGTCTGCCCCAGCTCTGAGCCTCCTCCTGGCTCCTTGCCCTCCAACTACTTCAGACCTGCCCCTTTCTGTCCTCCTCCTTTACCTCAGTCCCATCCTTCCTCTCAGCCCCTCACCCCTGCCCTGGCCCTGCTCCTCCTCGTTCAGCTGGACCCCCTCCACCAGCCCTGTCCCTCCTCAGGCTCTTCTGCCTCGGTGGGCCCACCTCTTCTCTCTGCCCGTCTCCACCGTCCTGCTTCGGACTTCCTCTCCCTCGTCCCTGCCCAACCTTTCGGCTCCTCCCCCAGGCCCACTCCCTCCCTCTAATTCATCTTTTCTTTCTCGTTTTACCTCAGTCCCACTTCTTTCTGTGTCCCACCCTTCACTGCCCCGCCCCTCCTCCCTCAGCCACGTTCCGCCTCCTCCCCACCTCTGTGGCCCCAGTCCTCTACTCTGTGGCCCCCCTCTCTGCCCTGTCCCTCAGTCCCTCCCCGTTATTGGGCTTCTCCCTCTCTCCGTCAATCCCAGGCGTCTTTGTGTTCCTTCCCCCTTCCTCGGCCCTGCCTCTGCCCCCCAGCCCCGCCCCTCCCTCTGCTTGCGTACTTACCTTCCTTCTGTTCCTCTTAGTCCCAGCCCTCCTCTCTGCGTTCCTCCCTCTACCCTGGGCTAGTTCCTCCTTACTAAGCCAGACTCCTCCATCTCCCTCTAGTCCCTCCTTTATGCTGCTGCTGCTGCTTTTCTGCCTCAGTTCTCCCCTCTTCTCTATGTCCCTCCCCCTCTACCTTGGTCCTGCCTCTCCTTTCTTTGCCATGCCAGATTCCTGCTCCTACTTTCTGCTCAGCTGTTTTTGCTTCTGATCTACCCTGGCCCCACCCCTCTTCTCCCAATCCAGCCCCTCATTCTGGCCTCAACCTCATCTCCTTTCTTTTTTTTTTTTTTTTTTTTTTGAGACAAAGTCTCACTTTGTTGCCCGGGCTAGAGTGAGTGCCGGGCTAGAGTGAGTGCCGTGGCATCAGCCTAGCTCACAGCAACCTCAAACTCCTGGGCTTAGGCGATCCTACTGCCTCAGCCTCCCGAGTAGCTGGGACTACAGGCATGAGCCACCATGCCCGGCTAATTTTTTTGTATATATATTTTTAGTTGGCCAGATAATTTCTTTCTATTTTTAGTAGAGACGGGGTCTCACTCTTGCTCAGGCTGGTCTTGAACTCCTGACCTCGAGCAATCCACCCGCCTTGGCCTCCCAGAGCTAGGATTACAGGCGTGAGCCACCGTGCCCGGCCCCTCATCTCCTTTCTGCTTCTCATTTTTGCCCTGCTCTTCCACTCTGTCCTTCCCCTCTGCCATGGCATGTTTCTTGATTTCCCCTGCAACTCTGTCCAATTCTTTCCGCTCTTCACCTTTCTTTTCTATGCTCTCCTTAGCCCCTGCTCCCTCCTCCCAGCCTGTGCTGCAGCCTTAGCCCACCCAGGGTGTCTTGGTCTCCTCCCCCTTTTCATCACACTGTCGGCCCTACTTCTTTGGAACCTCTTCCCCACTCTGAAATCAAAGAATCCACTACCACCCATACCTTTTTTAGAGATTCTCATTTTTTAAAAAGTTTCTAACTTGTTAGCTCCTTTTGTCACTATTTGTTAACATGGCTTCCCCTATGCTTCCCATGAGAATCCCTGGAGGGGAGATGGAATGGGCTGTTTGGATATATAGTATATCCTTCCAGGAAATTTATTTGCTGCTCTTTTTTGTTTTTAAAGGTTTTTGCGTTAAATTACATCTCTTTTTGTCTTACTATAAAGCGTTTTTCTTAATTGTAGAGAAAACAGTTGACTCTCCAGGTTGGTATGCTTGTGGTTTTCACCTGCCATCTTATTTAATCCTTATGGCAGCATGGGGAGGAAGGTGGTCCTTCGTTTTCCTCCTTTTTACCAATGAGGAAAGCTAAATTCAGAAAGGTGCTACTAATTACCCATGTTTGCACATGATTTAGTGGAGGTGGCCAATGTTTCAGAATTCAGAAACTTTATTTCCCATATGTCAAATTTTTAATAATTAATGTTTAAAGCAGAGATGAAATATACTCATCTAAGGAAGTTTTGGTCAGTGGAGAAATCAAAAGTGCAATTACGAATTATCAAGAAAATAATCACAATAAGAGTGGTGACATTCTCCAACCTTTGATATATAACAAAAATCAACAGCTTTCAATAGTCATGAAAGAATGAAAATAAATTAACTATGCATTTGTTCCAGGAGGTTCCCAAAGTCCCCCAAGTAAACAAACCAAAAAAGTGATAAAACTCTAATGAAACCAGCAGTGAGGAAATAATAAAGATAAATGAAATTAATACATGAGAAAACAAAAACAACAGCACTAGAACTTGGACCTGTACTTGGGATGAGAGGGGAGAAGGTGACAATAAAGGAAGAAAACAAATAATAGGCAAAAATAAAATGGACAAACTAGGAATAAAGGAACATCAGTGAGTAAAGAGGATAAAGTTGCATATTTGGGAGATTTAATATACTATAATACTATGCTCAATCATGTTAATATATTTCAGTTTCAGTCAAGTAGATGATTTTTCTGGAAAAGTTTTTTAAAAATTGGATTCAAGAAGTAGGAAACCTGAATAGACCAGTGGCTTCTGAAAAAAGTCATTAAACACTTAATTACTTGACATTAGAAAGGCTTCTGCACAGATGGTTTTAGTGATACTGAGAGTTAAAAAATAGAGGTTGAATAAAAAGATATTAGAAAGAAAGAAAAAAGGTGCTGAGAACTGAGGTATTGAGGTAGATGATTAAAACTTGCATGATAGGGGGATGTAGAGACGAAGATAAGGCTGAGATTCAAAAGGTAAAAATTTAAGGGAAGCAGAGTTAAGAATTTACAGAATAGAGGGAAAGGGAAGGATGGTGAGGGTGCTCTCTGAGGGGGCACAGCCATGAGCTCCCTCTCATTTCTTGTAATCTGCAGCTGTTTGACCATTCAAGCTCATGTTTTCCCACTAGGCTAGGAGAAAGGCTTTTGACTCCCTACTCCAGCCTTGGACCTGGTTGGTCTAGGGAGACAGGCTGGTAGGACTTCACAGTCATTTCTACTACTCCTTTCTTACTATCCTTCACTGGAGGCTGCAGACCTAGAAATAAAATTTAAGAGGCATCACATATTCCAAGAAGGAAAGGATAGCAAATTTAATAATTGGTGGGTAGTAACAGGAAAGTTTTCACATCTTATGACGGACTAGATAGCTAAAGAATTAAAATGAAATGTTTAAATAAAACAAGAAGTATGATAGAATATTTAACTGATCTCTGAATGAGTAGTGATGAATTGTACTTTTAATTATTAAAATTTTACAAGGACTAAAGAAAAGTTGTGACAGGGGATGGAAACTTCAGCAAATAGGGCAAGGAATGAATATCCTTAATTTATGCAGAAAGCTTTACCAGTCAGCAACAAAAACACCCCAGTGGAAAAAAGAGTAGAGGATATGAGCAAATTATAATTGCCGGTAAATCTGAAAAAAAGTAGTAAGCCCTATTATTAATTAAAAGATATGCAAAATGAAAGAATAAAAAATGTTTTTTTTTTTAAATCTAATTGGCCACAGAGTTTGAGGAATGACACTGTTCTTGGTAGAACAAGTTACATAATTTCCAGGGCTTAGTGCAAAATGAATATATAGGGCTCTTGTTCAAAAAATTATGCAGAATTTCAATACAATGACAGTAAAGCATTAAACTAAGCTTGGGGCCTTTCTGGGAATGAGGCTCTGTGTGACTGCACTGGTCATAAGCCCAGGAAGAAGGCCATGTTGGCTTGTAAGGTCAACTGACATGTGATCTTACATATTGAGATTGGAAGAGGAAGCCTCTGGCAGGAAAATTTGGCAGATGTGTCAAGAACTTTTTAAAAGTTTATACCTTTTGTCTAGGTAAGTCCATTTTGAGGAATATATCCCAGAAGGGAAATACCAAAAATGTGAATGAATACTTAGGTTCAGTGATGTTAATTACATTATGATTTATAATAATGGAAAACAAAAACAAATTCCTTCAAATGGAAAAACTATTAAATTATATAAATTATAGAAATAAAAGGTATAAGTTTTAGTGGGGAGGAGAAAAGAAAAAAAAATTCCCCAAATGACATCTTTGTTTATTGTTTCTAGAGTGAGTGTAACTTTTATAGAAGAAAAGTATTTTTTATTTTTTTGATTATAGAAGAAATCAAGGTTCATTGTATAACAGTTTGAAATTAGAAAATAGTTTTGAGGAAGAAAGTACAAAATCACCTGTAAAAATCACTTATACTCTTACTGCTCATAGATAACCCTCTAGTGCAGTATTTTGGTCTGCCTTCCAGTGTATTTTTCTGTGCTTTATATGGTTAAACATGTATGTACAAGTTTGTTTTCTGTTTTTTCCACTAATATTATGACCTAAATGTGTCCCTATGTCTATAATACAGCAAAAAAAAAAAAAAAAATTAGTGAATTACACATACAGAAAAGGGCCCAAACCACAAGTGTGTAGCTTAGGTTTCATAAAGTGAACACACTGTGGCCACATCATGAGCTTTCAGATTAAGAAATAGAACATTACCAGCTTTTCAGAAGCTCTTCATGCTGCCTAGTCCTAGTCACTACCACCCTCCCCCCGCAATAGTAACCACTATTCTGACTTCTAACACTTTAGATTCATTTTGCCTGTTTTTGACCTTTATATAAGTGGAATCATTATAATACAGACATTTTTTTGAGCCTGGTTTGTTTCACTTGACAGCAGTCTACATCCACACTCTTACTTCTGTTTAGAGTTCCAGTGTATGAATGTATCATCCTACTGTGGTTCTGTCTCCTCACCAACACTTAATATTGTATTAATTTTTCATTTTGAACATTCAGGAGGGTATGTAGTGATAGCTTATTATGGTTTTAATTCATATATCTCTGATAACTAATGAAGTTGAGCCCTGTTTTATGTTTTTTGGCCATTTAGCTATGTTCTTTTATGTAATACCTGTTCAGATCTTTTAACAGTTACTTTGCCCTTGTTTTGTCTGCCTTTTTCTTACTGATTTGTATGCATTCTTTGTGCATTTTGTACAGTCATATGCTGCATGAAATTTGGTCAGTGATGGACCGCATATATGACTGTGATTCTTAAGATTGTAACAGAGCTGAAAATTCCTATTTCCAAGTGACATAGCTGTGGAGCAAAGCATTACCTTTTCTATGTTTAGATACACAAATACTTACCATTTTGTTATTCAGTACAATAACATGCTGTAAAGATTTATAGCCTAGGAGCAATAGGCTATACCATATAGTACCAGATGTATAGTAGGCTACACCATCTAGGTTTATGTAAGTACACTTTGTGATGTTCACACAATGACAAAGTCATCTAATGATGCATTTCTTAGGCCATGTCCCTATTGGATGACTATATATGAGTACAGCCCTATGTAGGATGTATGTATCCTAAGTATCTTTTCTCATTCTGTATAATACACAGTTGTTTTAACTCATTCATTTTTTTGAAATGAAAATGCTTTCTTCTGTGGTTCATCAAATTCATTTAGTTCATTGTTGTTTGGGGTTCAAGTTTCTTTTCCCTTTGGTGCCATTTCAGACATACTTCTGTGCCTGTGGATTTTTCAGACCTGGGGATGGGACTCAGGCAGCATCTGTGTCTGTATTTGTACAACTTTATGTATGTGTATTTAGGCATTTGTGTGAAATGGGCAACTCCCTTTGCTTCAGATCACTTCTACCTCACTGTCCAAGTCTAACTGTAGGCCTCCATTTGTAAGTCTATCTATGTAATTTCTGCAGATCCTGAGATTTCTGTATCCTTTCATCTGATACAACTCTGCCTGCCATCTTCCACAACAGTGAGAGTACCTCCATCCTGTAAAGGGCCATGCAGTAAACATGCTGCATATGCCAGAGGTTTTGGATGCCTTGAGGAGTCACTGCATCTATTGTATACACAATCAAGAAGAGAATCCAGAAACTATCCCCAAAAGAAACCCAGGGGCTCTAAAAGTGTCCTGTCAAAACTTTAGGCATTGTTAGTACCTGTCAGTGACTGGGCCTCACCAAGCCATGAGCCAAATCCAGGAGTTCTGCCGGCAATGGCTGCAGCCGGAGAACCACACCAAGGAGCAGATAATAGAGCAACTGGTGCTGGAGCACTTTCTGAGCACCCTGCCAGAGGAGGTTCAGACATGGGTGAGGTCGAAACAGCCCAAGAACAGCAAGGAGGCAGGATCCCTGGTGGCAAACTTGATTCAGGCATGTGGGAAGAAAGGTGAGAGAGGGAGGAAGCAACTGGCCGTTTCTGTTTATTGAACATCGGCTGTATGCCTGGCATGTAGTAGGAGCTGAATAAGAATTTGTTGAATGAATGAAAGAATGAATTTTATACATCAAGTTTAGTATGCCTAATCTCATGTAAGATCGAAGAAATTTTGGGTTTGGTTTTTGCTTTTAATATTACTATGTTTCTGAGAGTACCAGCTTTGTTCCTCCTCCCTCCACGTTTCTTATTCAGACTAAATTTTAGTATCAACACAAAACAACACACACAAATTACAAAAAAATGTTCTGGGGTTGCTCCTGGCATTAATATATTAAGTGTAAATTTGGGGAAAATTGGTCTTTACATTATTTAGTCTTTGTATTCAAGAACATGAATGATTTTAGATGCAAGAGGGCATAAAATGTGGGAGATACAAGGCCTGGAAGTTCAACCTTTGTCAAAATTTGGCTGGTTTCTTGGAAACTCAAGTTATTAGATTGGAACTAAGGACGGCATTTTGAGAATGAGAGAAAAAACCCACTCAGTCCTCATAATCCTTTGAGTAAAAACTAATGCTAACTAAAAACAAAGTATTATTTGGTGTGTACACACACACACAAAGGGCAAGGGAACAAGAAATACAGACTCAGGACTGTAGTTACCTCTGGAGGGAAGACTGGAGCATGGACAAGAAAGAAGCACACAGGTAGACGAAAGGTAGATTTAAGTTATTGGGAATGTTCTAGTTTTGGGGTTGGATAGTGAATTCACAGGCCTTAATTATACTTAAAAATATAAACGAATGAATTTAAAATAAACATGAGGGCCATCCATGGCTAAATACTGATAGCATATCACAAACTAAGGATTATGATTAATCCTGTTCTGTGCACCTGTATTCTTTTAAAATAATTCTAAAAATACTAATGGTGAACATGTTGAGCACTTACAATGTATTATTTTAGGTGTTCATATGTATTTATTTCTATTAACAGCTTTGTGTATTACCTTCATTTCATAAACCAAAAGACGGAGGCACAAAGAGGTTAACTAATTTATCTATGTTATCCCAATTAGGAATTGGCAGTCAGACCTAGGTTGCTGGCTCCAGCATCTATATACTTAATCGTGGTGTTATACTGCCTCAGGTGGACATAGTAGGTATTTTCCTGGAGAGGTTAAAAACTTGGCCAAAGGCATGGAACTGTGGGAGCTGGAATTCAGAGAGAAGAGAGGTCTCTAGGGTATGAGAAAGAAACAACA
Organism: Lemur catta; assembly: GCF_020740605.2. Classification (NCBI taxonomy): domain Eukaryota; kingdom Metazoa; phylum Chordata; class Mammalia; order Primates; family Lemuridae; genus Lemur; species Lemur catta. The sequence continues at coordinate 19,090,488 of NC_059146.1, forward strand.
GACTGATGAATGGTATAATCGGAAAAGAGACTACAGGCAAGGAAGGCCAAGGTTCAGGCTCCTGAGGGAAGGTGGTGGTTGTCTTCTAGATCAGTGAGTGAAAGGCTCAATCAGAAGAGCTGTCATTTTTTAAAAAAAATACCTGCTATGTGCCTTACACAAGAGCCCTTAGAAGTAGTCTTCAAGGTGGATATGTTCCAAGACCGCCAGTGCATGCCTGAAACTCTGGATAGTACTGAACTGAATATATATGATGTTTTTTCCTCTACATACATACCTATGATAAAGTTTAATTTATACATTAGACACAGTAAGATATTGACAACAGCTAATGATAGAACAGTTATGTCAGCAACACTACTATTGTGCTTGAGGCCATTATTAAGTAAAATAAGGGTAACTTGAACACAAGCACTGTGATATTGTGACAGCCAATCTGATAACCCAGATGGCTACTAAGTGACTAATGGGCAGGTAGTGTATATAGTGTGGATACACTGGACAAAGATGATTCATGTCCCAGGTGGGACAGAGCAGGAAAATGTAAGATTTCATAATGCTACTCAGAATGGTGCATAATCTAAAACACATGAATTGTTTATTTCTGGAATTTTTCATTTAATACTTTTGAACGATGGTTAGCCATGGGTAACTGAAACTGAAGAGAGCAAAAGCTCAGATTAGGGATGACTATGGTATAGGATAGATATTATGGTTATTTCTGTTTTACAGTTGAGTAACTTGATTGGGCAGTGAGACTGGGAACCACTGATATAGAGGGAGCTTTCACCTTATTTGGATGGCAGTGGGAAGCTATTGAAGGGTTTTGAGCTGGGAAATGACCAGAGTTTTCTTTTGGAACTTGCTATATTGAGTTGAGAAATCATTTCTATAGTCTTTCTCTTACCATAAGAAGTTCAGGACTACTACCTCCCATGGCAGGACAGGGAGTCATGTGAGTGCCTCCAGACAGTACTCAATTCCATGGTTATTCCTCTCTGCCTTCTAGGTTGCCCTGTTCAAGATTCTGTCCTTGCAGAAAATAGGAACGTCAAAGAGCACCAAAAGAACAACACAAAGATGTTAGACAATCTACCATCTGCTGGGTCCCAGGTGAGTCAAGCTTTCTTCTGACTTGGTTATCATATATAGGGATCTTACCTTCCTGAATTTCTGGACTTCCCTACTTAATTAAATCACATTCTCATTTCTGTTAGGTATTTATCATTTTACTGAGTTTTTCCCTGGCTATCCTATGTAAAATTTTCTTCTGACTCTTTATCACCCTTCTCTCTGTTGTACTTATCACCATCCTCCATACTACATATTTAATCTTTTCCTCTATTCTTATCTCTTGAATTAATTGTTCTTTAGTATTCCATTTTATTCAAAACAACCCTGATGTGTTTTGCACTATTCTTATGCCCCTTTTTGTATATGAGTGAATGGAGGCAGAAAAGTAACTTGCTGAATGTCACATGGCTGTTGAATGGTAGGGCTGGGATATGAACCCAGGCAGTCTGGCTTTAGAGTCCACAATCCTAACCACTTAGTTATTGCTGCTTCCTGCAGTGCTGTTACCTAGTCTGGCCAGACCTATCAAATAAAAATACAGAATACCCAATTAAATTTGAATTTCAGATAAACTACAAATAAACTTTTAGCATAAGCATGTCCCATGCAATATTTGGGACATACTTATGCAAAAAATTATTTGTTTATCTGAAATTCAGATTTTTAAAATGGTGATTATACTTTATGTATATATATTTAGAATTTTAATACATAAACATGTAACAAAATTTTCTCCTCATGAAACCCTAAAACACAAGAAAAATGATGACCATTTATAGATCAAGATTCAGACCAAAGATGTTAGTTGTCTTGTTCTAGGTCACAAAGGAATTAAGTGACAGAACAGAACTTGAACCTAGGTCTCCAAACTACTGGTCCAGTGCTCTTTCCACCCAGCATACCACCCCATGAATTTGTCAGGATTTCAAAAAACTCAACCCCTTAAAACTTATTGAAATTCATATTTAACTGGACAAGCTGATTTTTATCTGGTCATCCTATTCCTATTAGGTTTGGGAATTTGAGACAATGGAATTCACTGGGAAGTAAGAACCGTCTAGAATAGTCCAGAATTTTTTTTTTTTGAATGGAAGATATGTCCTACCATGTATTTCCTCCAAAATAATGAATGATGTCTTAATGAAATCACCCAACATAAAACTTTTTTCACCTTATATTAATGCAGGGTTATACAGGTGAGACTTGGGGTGTCATCATCTGTTTGTTTACTCACTGGTGTTCACTGAGTGCCAATTTGTGTTGAGCCCTATTTGAGGAAGAAAAGAATGTGCTTAGAACCATATAGGTGGGGCCAAAAAGTCACAGGGCAATTTAAAAGGGACTTTTCCTTGAAATTCTTGTTTTAGAACATGCATTCTTAATGGAGGTGATACTGCCTCCAAGGGGGCAAAAATTGGTTCTTGGGGGTAAAAACATCTTATTCTTTTTTTATATAAAGCAGACGTATACATAACAGTATACACATAAATACACAGTATATCTGCTATATTAGAATTTTAAGGGGGTTCTGTGATTCCGTTTTTGTGAAATGTCCAGAATAGGCAAATCTGCAGAAACAGAAAGTAGATTAGTGGTTGCCTAGGGCTGGGAGGATACTAGAGGAAAATGGAGAGTGACTGCTAGAAGGTGTAAAGTTTGTTTTTGAGATGATGAAAATGTTCTGAAATTGAACAGGGTGATGGTTACACAACTCTGTAAATATGCTAAAAAAAAAACCATCGAATTGTATACGTTAAATAGGTGAGTTATATGGTATGTGAATTACATCTCAATAAAGCTGCTATTAAAAAGTAAGACATGCAGCATCTTTGGCCCCACACAATCAACTGAATCAGAATCTGTATTTAACAAGATCCCCAGGTAATTCATGTGCACATTGAAGTTTGAGAAGCATCTCATAAGTGTGTGTGTGGATCAACACTAGTTTATAATTATTATAAAAAGTATATCCATGTCAAGAATTAGAAAGTACTTAGCAAAAATGAAAATACTTTAAATGAAGATAATCCCTCCCATCCACACAAAGCCAGTGGTCTGCTGTAGGTCCTCACCAAATGGAAGCTCTTATAGAGATGTGGTACTATTGTGAGGTTTTCTGGTTTTTTGTTTCAAAAATGTTCTCCTTAATGTTCTTATTAAATCACATTTTAAGAAATCTAAAAGACAATAATGAAATTAATATGCCGTGCTTCCTTTAGAATAAAAAAAAAATCTATGGGGGAAGTGATAATTAGAAAAAATTCATCTATAAAGTCTCTTTTAGTAGAGAGATGAGGAAAAAAGGTTTAGAAACACTATTCTAGAATATCTGCTCCTGAGAGTATCCCTCCGTCCCTACCTTGTCTATGTCAGGGATCCCAAGTGAAGATGCTCTGAGGGACTGCTGAGGTAGTATAAGTAAGGAGCTGGCTTGGATGGATTATGATAAACTGGGGAGTACTTGCCCTTCATCTTCTGCTGATGGCACCCCGTGAGAATGTGGTCGATCAGGTCCCCAGATCTTCTGATTTTTTAAAAGAGAAACCAAAAACCAAGTTCATAATAGGAAATCTCCTAATTTTTTGGTGTTGGTGGCTAAATATGAATTTTTTTTAAAAAAAGAATAAACCCATGTGACCCAAATAAACCCCTCTGTAGGAGCTGGGCAGCCAGTATATGACCGCTAATCTAATCTAATGTAATGTTCATTTATCTGCATAAGTTTTAGAAAGTGTCCATTAAAACACAAAAAAAGTATGTTAATAAAATGGATATCATAGTCTTACATTGTCTTCTGGTATCTGCCTTTTAAATTCAGCCTTAGGTTACCAAGATCATTGCGTATAACTGTAGTTAATTACTTTGTATTGCTGGAATATTATTCCATTGTATAACTATACCATATTTATCTCTTCTACTGTTAATAGATGTTTGGGTTGTTTCCAGATGTTGGATGTTATAAACAGTGCTGTTATAAACATGCCCATGTGCATCTCCAAGTACACATAAGCAAATACAACTAGGAATACAATTTCTGGGTCCAAAGTGGAAATTTACATTTCCCTTAGCATCTTATAAGAGATCCTGTGGATCCATGTTCTATGTAACACTTGGTATTGTCAGACTTCTTAATTTTTGTCAATTGAATGGGTATAAAAGGGTACTTTGTCATTTTGATTTGTATTTTCCTGTTTTTTAATAAGATTGAATATCTCTTCATATTTATCAGCTCCTTAAGTTTTACAGATGGGACACTGAGGCTTAACCTACCCAAACTCAAAAAGCTTATAAGAACCAGAGCTAGGACTTAAACCCAACTCTCTGATTCCTGAGGCTGAGCTATACTGTTAAGCTTTTAAGTATTTGCATTCTTACAATTTTCTTTATAAGGTGGCTTAAAAGGACCTTTTCCCCCCAGCCCAAATCTGTGGTAATTAGGAGAAGGAACAGTCTCAGAAATGTTCCCATTTCTCTCAGCCTACAAGACAAAGAAAGATACAAAGCTAGGTGCCCATGGCTCTGGATTAGAGCACTTAGAAGCTTTCTGCCAACCTGAATGGCGGCTTCATGTTCAGTCCTCTCTCATCAGGCCCCTTCTCTCTCTGGGATAAGTCCGGGACTTTGATCATTTAGGAGCATTTCTGGTGTTTTAGGAGTTGGTGACCTTCAGTGATGTGGCTGTGGACTTCAGCCCTGAGGAATTAAGCTACCTTAGTCCTGCTCAGAGGAAGCTCTACCGGGAGGTGATGCTGGAGAATTACCAGAACCTGGTCTCCGTAGGTGAGTATGCCTTCTCGGCTTTTGCCACTAGGGTAGTGGTTCCCAACTCTTTTGAGTCCTCCCATTAGTAATCGTGGTTCACCATGTCAATGAGTCTCAGCCCAGGTATGAGGCAGTATTTTAATATGAAACTCACTGTTAATCATAAAATAGCTAACATTTATTGAGCACTCATATGTGTCAGGCACCAGTCTAAGTGCTTTACATATTTTAACTCCTTTAATCCTCACAGTAGTCCTGTGAGCGGGAGGTATACTTCTTATTGTTGTTATTATTCCATTGTAAAGATGAGGAAACTGATTTATGGAAAGGTTAAATTACTTGTCTAAAGCTGGGATTTTACCCCAAGCAGACTGACTCCAGAATCTGCTTCCATAAACTCTGATGTGCTACCTGACTGGGGTTTGCTTCATCAGGTCTCAGCACAATAGGAGGCTTGAAATGATGTTTTTTGAATGAGTGAAGGAATTAATGAAAATTCCAGGAGCTCCAAAGGCCTCTACTGGCCTCGAGGTTGAGGAGTCAGAGATTGCCAATCTCTCTTCACATCCAGAGGCAGAATTATTTACCTATCCTCACAAGTGAAAAATGTTTGTTACCAGTGCCAGGATCCTCTTTCAGTGGCTCTTTTGGGGGCGTCAGGTCTCCTGAAAAAAAAAAAATCAAAGACAAACACTATTTTGCTGGTGATAACCTGGTGTTCTTATCCTTGTGAAGTCAGAGACTTCAGGAAGAGATGAATGTACCTTATCTCAAACCTTAAAGCCTCAGTATCTTATCTGTTTGTGGTTTCTATTGGCCACAAGGAAATCCCTTTTCCAACATATTTTCCAACCCCTCCAGGTTACCACATTTTATGACTTAAAATAGAGGGAAGGTAAGAGAGAGGGAATAAATCAGTTTTATCTTTTCAGCCCTTATGCAGTAAACTGGAAGCATTTTTATCTTGTGATCCCTTGGCTTCCTGTAACACTGAAGGTTTGGGGTTAATAGAGATCTTATTTATCACCCAGGACATTGAAGTGTGGAATGAATACAGTGGGTTAAATAGAATTTTATTTTAGGCAGTACCTGGACAGCATGATATATTCCTTCAATCAGTGGTGGAAAAGAAGTTCCTCTTCTAATTTTTTTCAAACCTTCTGATTATATCAGGTAGAAAGTGTCAGTTTGGTATTAGTGTGTTTCTGTATCTTGCTGATCTTCCATTTTAGTAAAGAGAGAGCAGACCCTAAGCCCTCAGCCTTAGACAACAGAAGCTAGCTAGTACTTAATAACCTTTATTTATGTTGTATTTATTGTGACAGTACTCTTAGTTTTTTTTGCAAGTGACATTTATAGGGTTGATGTAAAGCTTCCATTTAAAATAAACATATTTAAGTTAAAAAGAGGTGATCGAAAGAAAAAAATTAAATACTGAATACTACTATAAATGGCACAGAGATATGGTCAAAATGCAAGGCTTATTCACTCACTTGTTGGTGAACTCAACAATGTGCCAGGTCTGATATAAGCATTGAGGTTATAAAGTAGATGAGAATTCCTATTCTTGTGGATATTACATTTGAGTGAGGAGAGACAGACAATAAACAAGTAGATAATAATGTGGTGTGCAACTGATTGAAGTTTGGGGAAACAAGTAGCTAAGGGAGGGACAGGAGCAGCATTTAAAACAAAGGTAGAATGGAGGTTATCACAGGGAGAAAAAGAACCACCATGCTATTGGCTTTTTGAACAGCTACATCAGCTTCCCGTGCTGAAGTACGGAGCTCAGCATACTGCCCTCAGGCCCCCTTTTCATTCTTACTCTTTAGCAGAGTTTTTTTAACCTCAGCATCATTGACATGTGGGGCCAAATGATTCTCTGCTGTTCAGGCCATCCTGTGTGTTGCAGAATGCTGAGCAGCATCCCTGTGTCTACCCACTAGATGCCAGGAACATCTCCCTCTTCTCCAACAGCTGTGAGAGACGAGATATCTCCATATGATGCCAAATGTCCCCTGAGGGGCAAAGTTGTTGAGAACCATTACTCTGTAGGCTTGGAAACAGGCTTCATTTTACTCTTGTTAGAGTTTGCTCCTTCTTTATTATTCCAAACTTGTTTTAGGACCCAGAGTTTGGGGTTGATGAACCCCCAAGTTATGAGTCTTCCTTCTTTAACAGGGTACCAATTCTCTAAACCTGACATTGTCTCACGTCTGGAAGAGGAGGAGTCACACACAATGGAGGAAGACAGCAAAACAGCGATCCGTCAAGGTGAGTGGCAGGGTCAAAACCCATGGAGATGGATATCATTGGAAGGCAATACCCCTGCCCAGTTGGTTGGTAGGGGCAGGAGAGGCTAGTCGGGGAGCACTTCTCAAAGTCCACCTGGGTCAGGGAAAAGGCTGGTAGGTTCTGTCACCTCAGGGGCTCTTTCTTCTTAGTACTTCCCTTCATCTCCTTTCTGGGGCTCCTCTCTTCCAGCAGCATGAGTTTCTGCCCTGTCCAGCTCCAGAGAGGAAAGTTTCCCTTTTCTCTAGTGTTCCAGTATCTCCCTTCACTCGTGCCTTTCTTATTGCATCTAGAAATCATTGGTCTTTCCTTGTTAACTGGGACAAGGAAAAAACCTTGGTGTGATACCACTTCTCTTTCTCACTGCCTCCCACTTTCCCTTACACCAACTCCTCGGACTTTTTGACACCCAAAGGCCCCTTCCCTTCTTAACCCCCACTATCTTGTTTCCATCTTTCTACCTCTGCCAACACACACGTATACACACTCTTTTCCAATACTTCCCCACTGACATCTTATGGCTCAAGGACAAGAACATTCTAGACTTTACCTTTTCCAAACTCTATGGTTACAATCCGATAACATTTACCATCTTCATGAAATCCTCTTCTTTCAGTTGGGTCACCACATACATCACCAAAGAGCATTACTGTCCTTCATTTGCAGTTAACAGAAAATGCATGCCCAAAGTGGCTTAAGTAAGGGGGATTATTAGCTTACGATACTGATCAGCTGGGCTTCAGGGATGGTTGGGTTTAGGAGCTCAGTGATGTCATCAAGGACCTAATTTTATTCTTTCTTTCTACTCTTCCTTCAACTCTGACAACAAATCCTAGATGTGGGTTTTTTTGTTTCTGTACAAAGAGTAAAAAAGGGCTGGTGTGTCCAAGAAGCAGTCTCAAGAGTGAGTAAGTGTCTTTAACAGAAGCCCTGACATACCTCTTCTGATTTTTTATTGTTCCATGTTGGGTCACATCCCTTTCCTGAACCAGCAGCTGTATCCAGTATAATGTTAATTGACATGGCCCTGTCCCACCTTTTCCTGTGTGGGTGGAGAAGTGGATGTCCAAAAAAATTCAGGAAGTTACAAAGGGGACTCCTCTACCCACCTCTGTTTCCTTATTAACTTCTCCTCATTCTCTACTCTAGTTCATTCATTTTTTAATTCATTCATTCATTCATCTTATAGATATTTATTGAGCTTCTGCAGTGAGCCAGGTACTGTCTTAGATTCTGTGGATACAGTAATGGAACAAGAAAAATTCCTTCTTCCATAGAGTTTTAATGGAGTGATAGTTGAAAAACAAATAGACAAATAATCGTATCTCAAAATAAAGCAGAAAATGACAGAAGGGAGGTTGCATAAGATGGAATAGTCAGGGAAGACCTCAGTAAGGAAGACTTGAATGAGATGAGGGGCTGACCCACATAAAAATCTTGAGGAAGAGTGTTACAGGAAGAGGGAACAGCAAATACACAGGCCTTGAGGTTAGAATCTAGAAACAGGAAGAAGGACAATGTGGTCTGAGTAAAGTGCAGGGGGATAGGAGATGAGGTTGCAGAGATATTAGAGGGCCACCCCGCATAGGGATATGTTAAGGAATGTGGATTTCAAAATGAGGTAGTGTTATGGACACTTTAGAACTGTGCTGTCTAATATGGTAGACACTATGCACATGTGGGTACTTAAATTTACTTAGATAGAATTATTTAAAATTTAGTTCCACAGTCACACCAGCCACATTTGAAGTGCTTGATAGCCACCTGTGGCAATGGCTAATGGCTACTATAGTAAAAATACAGACCATTTCCCTCATCTCAGGGAGTTCTGTTGGTCAGTGTTATTCTAGAAATATTCATCTGGCTGTTCTGTGGAGGATAGGATTTAGGAAAACAAGCAGAGAAACCAGTTCAGGAGGCTGTTGAAGTCCATCAATCTAAAGATGATGGAGGCTGGTGCTATGGAGAGTGGTCAGGTTTGAGGTATTCTCTGAAAGTAGAATTGGCAGAACATGCTGAAATAAAGGATGTCAAACAGTGAGGAAAATAGAGGAGTCAGTAAGGACTGGGATGTCTCTTGGTATTCCGTTCTCAAGTCTTCAAAGACTATGTCCTAAGACTGCGGTCCCTAACGCCCAGCTGAGACCAGTAGTACTATGGTCCAGTACCAGTCCGTGGCCTGTTAGGAACTGGGCCACACAGCAGGAAGTGAGTGGTAGGCGAGCAAGCGAAGCTTCTTCTGTATTTACAGCTGCTCTCCATCACTTGCGATCCCCTTGACCCCACCCTGGTCTGTAGAAAAATTGTCTGTCATGAAACCAGTCCCTGGTGCCAAAAAGGTTGGGGACCGCTGTCCTAAAAGATCTAATCCATTCTGATGAGTCCAGCTATCTCATTTCTCTTGATGACTTCCTAAGCTATATTCTGGCTCTGCTGTTTTACCTGTACTCTGCTCACATATTTCTGGTGTCTGCTGGGATGTAACCACTGTGTTCATCACTGTCTCTTCCAAATCACAATCTTATACTTGATTTCCTTGGCTTCAGTTTCTTTCCCACCCAGAGAGTTGCTTTTATAAAGCACAAATTGTTGACCAGCTTCTTAAGTTCCTCAAGAGAAAATCCAAACTTTCAGCAAAGCATTTAAGTTTTTCCCACTCTGGCCCAAATTTGCATTGCCAGCCTCATCTGTAGATCTTACAACTAAAATCCCGTGTTTCTGGCTTCCAAGGACTGTGTACTTTCATAGTTTTGTGTCTTTGCTCAGGCTGTTACATAAGCATGCCACCCCTTTTAACCACTTACTGAGCCCACATGCTATCCCATCCACTAATCTTTTCCTATTCCTAAATTAAATCAGTTTCCCTTCTCTGCTCCTGTAGTCATTTGTAGTCTGGTTAGAGTCCTTTTTACAGACTTCTGACTACCATCTGGTTGGGTAATGCCTTGCACAAAATAGGTGTTTAATATATGTTGAATTGAAGGAAATTGGTTGGTTGGCAGTGTGGATTGGGGTAAAACGAGAGATATGGAGCCAAGAAAAGAATTAGAATCCTTTTGCTTTATTCTGAGTAAGAGGTTGTTGACTTGTTCATTCCAGTGTTTCCTCAGTGGTCCTGAAGAACCATGGTATTAGTTTTTCAGAATTAGTGATCTACCAAGCATGGTTTGGGAAGTGCTAACAAACCTCAGTCCCAGCTCTCTCTCTGGTTTCCTCCCCATTCTACTCTGTTTCTGGCATATTTTCAACATGCAGTCCTCCTGAATGGTCTCTTTTCTGCCTCTTTCTTACTCTTCCTTGCCTACTATCCTTTCTGTCCTTTCCCCATTTTCTCCTTGGGTTCCCAGAAAACTCTCAAACCTCCATAAGATCTATTCTGTTATCCTTGGTCTCTTTCTTCTGTTTCTATTATAATGATATGTCTCTCTGAGTAAAAAGAGTAGAAGAACTTTTACATTTCTTTTAGAGTGGGAGAAGAGATCTGAAACCAAAGAACTAACTCCAGAGCAAAACCTGCCTATAGAAAAATCATCTTTGGGAACAGGAATGAAGGATCTGGTGGTAGGTAACTTCCAGCATGTCTCTGTAGGAGAGTCTTCTAAAGATGACCCATTGGAATCGCATCAGAACAGCCAGGGGAAACATTTGAGTCCTGCAACAATGAGTGACCCCAAGACTCTCACTCAGGAAAGAAGCTATGGCTGTGATGAACTTGAGAGAAGTTCTAATCTTACTGAACAACCAGAGAGTCTTCTAGCAAAGAATCCCCAGGAATGCACTATTTCCGTAGTATGTACCAGTCCCCAACCAGTGACTCAGGAGAACAGACACAACAGATGTGAAGTTTGCAAAAGAACCTTCAGTAGCCAAATGGGCCTTAGAAGACATGAGCCAATCCATACTGGGAAGAAACCCTTTGAATGTAAACAATGTGGTGAAGCCTTCTTTCTCATGCCACACCTCAATAGACATCAGAAGACTCATTCTGCTGAGAAACGCTCTGGACGCAAGAAAGGTGGGAAGTCTGTGATCCAGCATGCAAATCTCCGAGGACGTGCAAGAATTCATAGTCAGGAGGCCTACTATGATTGTGTTCAGTGTGGCAAAGCTTTCATCCAGGATGTCCATCTTTTTCAACATCTCAAAGCCCATGAGGCAGAAAAAGCCCTTCCCCTTGGTTTGCCCCGCAACAAGACATATTTAATTCGCTATCAGCGGAAACATGACTATGTTGGAGAGAGAGCCTGCCAGTGTTGTGACTGTGGCAAAGCCTTCAGTCGTAGTTCACATCTCATTCAGCATTATCGAATTCATGCTCAAGAGAGGCCTTACCAGTGTCAGCTATGTGGGAAGTGTTTTAGCCGACCCTCATACCTCACTCAACATTATCAACTCCATTCTCAAGAGAAACCTGTTGAGTGCAATCACTGCTGAGAAGCCTTCAGTCAGAGAACACAGTTTTATCAACATTTTTGGCCTCATCCTGAAAAGCATGCTCTGGATGTGAGAAAGCCTTTTACCAACTCTCATAGCTTGTTAACAACTTAAAAATTCATGATAGAGTGTCCTAAAAATAGCAAACCGTTGCAAAAGTGTAGGACAACCTTTTTCCAAGAGGGGATTCAGCACATGTGTCAGTAGTCACACAGGTGAAAAGCTTACAAAGAGTATTTTTGTTGCATAGGAAAGAAGCTAATAGATTTTGCCCTTTTTCAGTGGTATTCATCAAATGGAGAGCCTTGATTTTGACATCGCAACCACAAATTTATAACTGGCAGTTAGGGGCTCCAGACTGGCAATCTGTGGCCTGAATTTTTATAGAAGAGTTTACATACACTCTCTTCATTACTTGAGATGTATCGGCACAGTCCATGTTAAAAAGATTTTCAAGGTATACCTAGATTGATTGATCCACAAAGCTGATACAGTTGATAATGTATTTACATAGTACCTAATCGTTTATAAAACATTGTTATATATTATTTTATGTTATCCTTCAAGGAGTGCTGCGAGGTACCTAGTGCAGATATTTATTCTATTTTACAGATAAATCAAATTTGAAACTCTGAGGTATCAGTTGATTTGATCAAAGTTGTATGTGATGGAACAGGAATTGAACCCAGCTTTTAAAAATTTCTGCCATATCCTCTCTGAAAAAAAGGTATAGTACTATATTGACTGCAGCCATCTTTCTATTTAGTAATCCCAGCATCATTTCACCTTAAATCAGATGAGGACACTTGTAGGATCAGGGGTGCAGAAAGCTTTCTTAGGGTGAAGTGTTGATAGACTTTTCTCTCACAATTTAGGATTAGATAATGATGTTTTCAGACACTGATTCAGGAAAGTATATTTTTGCTAAACACTTCCTTATAATAGTTCTTATAGAGGGTAAAGCCATTACTGATCAAGTAGAGTTTTTTGTAGTTTTTAGAGGGTTTGGGGTTTCTTACTCTTTCTTTCCTTCTCCCACCTTTTTTTAAAAAATCCAGTTTAAAAACAGTAATTCTGCTTTTTGGATCTTTTTGTCATCAGCACAACCAACTTCACCTAAAATCCTCTTTCTAGACTAGGCATACATCACTCGTTAAAGGTACGAACCTGAACTGCACTAATCTCTTTTACACTATATTAGTAAGATGTTAAAAGCTTTCCATCACTGACTTGAATGGTAGTCAAATACAAAGACACATGGTAACCAGTTGAACCTGGAGTCCCAGAACCTGATTTCTTGCCTAGAAAGAGTGGGTTGTTGCTATAATTGCTCACTGCCCTGCTTTTTCTTACCCGGCAATTTTTTTATTTTTTATTTCAGCATATTATGGGGGTACAAAAGTTTATTATCCAGCAATTTTTGAGGTTTGTCTATGATGTGTGGCTCTAAAATCATGAAATTTGAAACACAGGACTTGTCAGAACCTACATAAGCCAAATTGGTGCTAGCTACCCAATCCCCCTCCCTTTCTTCATTTCCAAACATCTAGCTGAAATAGTCCTCATTGGCTGGCTCTATTTTCTCACTGCAGTCTATTCTGCAACCCACTGTGACCTGGTTTCTGATCCTGCTACCACTACTGTGGGGGAGGAGCATGATATGGACATGTTTTATTGTTAGTGACGTTGACCTTGATACCTGATTTAAGGTGATGTCTGCCAGGTTTCTCTATTGTAAATTTACCATTTATTTCCCCTTCATAATTGATAAATATCTTGTGGGAGAAACTTTTAAGACCATACAAGTATCCAACTTGTCCTCAAATTTACTCACTAAATTCTAACATAAATTAAGTGGATCTTGCTATAGTCATTATTACTCTGTGGTAATGGTGATTTTCTATTTCCCTCATTCCTTCTACATTTCACAAGTGGACTTCTCTTGTGAGGAAGAGTTGCCCTCCTCATTAATTTATTAATTCAGTAATTTATATCAGTATGAATTCCTGGATATTTATTCTTTGGGATGTAATCCAATACTATCATTATTTATTTTGTTGTTCAAATGGTTCCAGCTCTGGCCATTGAGAACTCTTTCAGGTTGGCTTCTGTGCTCTTTCAATAAGCTCACATACTTTTCTGCAACTACTTCCTTCCTACACCCTCCTTGATTTCTCTCCCTTCACCTCCAGGAAAATCCTGTCATGTGTTTGTGCTAGTTTCTACCTCATCACTATTTCATGAAAGCTGCTTCTTTCCCCAGGGTCAGGGTTTACTCAGGCCCTTATCAATCTCAGTGATTTTATTCCTGCCTTTGCAATTTTTGCTAAATCTACATTCTGCCTAGACTGTTACTTATTTACTTAATACATGTTTTTAATTGACTCATCTCTTTTATAAAATTTCAGTGTATCTGCTTAAAAAGGAAAATTTTAAATCACTTCAGACAAAGGGTTTTACTCAGGCCATAATCAGACTTCCCTGATCATCTCCAAGATGTCATTTTACAGTTGGCTTGTTTGAATTTATTCTTTTTTTTAATTTTTTTTTATGTTTAGAGATGGGGTCTCACTATATTGTCCAGGCTGGTCTTGAACTCCTGGCCTCAAGTGATCCTCCCACCTCAACTTCTCAAAGTGCTGGGATTATAGGCGTGAGCCACCATACCCAGCTGGCTTGTTTGAATTTGGATCTAATGGTCCACAGATGATCTGTCAAGTCTCTCTTTATCTAAAGCAATCCCCTTTCACTTTTTTTAATGCCCTGTGTGACCCTGAGGACAATATATGAATATACTTCCCTCCTGTCCCTATACAATTCCTAATACATCTTAACAGTTTAGACACTTCTTTTATATTCAGGTTTAATTTTTTTTATTGAGAAGCACTTATTTTTAAAATTTTATATTGTGGTAAAAAAACATAAAATTTACCATCTTAACCATTTTATGTATATTCACATTACTTTTTTTTTTGAGACAGGGTACTTGCTCTGTCACATAGGCTGGAGTGCAGTGGCATCATCATAGCTCACTACAACCTCATACTCCTGGGCTCAAGTGATCCTCCTGCCTCAGCCTCCTCAGTAGCTGGAACTGTAGGAGTGAGTCACAACACCTGGCTAATTTTTCTATTTTTTGTAGAGATGGGGTCTTGCTCTTGCTCAGGCTAGTCTCAAACTCCTGGCCTAAAGTAATCCTCCCACCTCGGCCTCCCTAAGTGCTAGGATTATAGGCTTGAGCCACCACACCAGGTGGAGCATTTTGATTATTATTGCAATGAACTGATAAATGAATTAGGGAGGATTAGCATTGTTACATTTAGTCTTAGCATCCAGGAATATGACATTGTCCTTTCATTTATTCAAGTCTTTGTATCAATCAGTGAAGTTTTGTAGTTTTCTTCTTAATAAGGTCACAAATTTTCCTTAGTTATTCCTACATGTTGTTGCAGTTATGTATTTTCTTTTATAGGGTTTTTCTTATATTTCTCATAAAAAACCAACATCCTAAGAACAGGGTCCACTTCAACATTGCCAAGGAATTGTGAAATTTCAAAACCAGACTAACAACATTTGGCTGCTTCATTGAAGCCTCCCTTGATAATATCCACTGGCTCCTCTAGGCACTGGAGTTTTCAACTCTTTCCTAAAAGCAGTGCTTCTCAAACTTTAATGTGTAATAAGGGGGTTATATCCTATTCAGAGAAGAGCTTACACAGCAAGCCTGATACTGCTATCCTTAGAAAGGCCTGCCTTCAAGGTTGGCCCTTGGGCCTCTGGGAACGTGGAAGCTAAAATCATTTCAACAGTATATAAAACTTATTCTAGGTAGTAAGAATGGCTCACTGTGCCTAAACTGCTTGTACAAACAATGTGGTTTATGCTGAACACCTGCTTTCCTTCTGCAAGTCTGGAGTTTTGATATGTGTTAGGCAGAGTGTGCTTATGTGCTGCCCCCCATAAAAACTCTGGATACTGTTTCTCTAATGAGCTTCCCTGGCAGAAGCTCACATATGTTGTCAGAACTCATTGCCAGAGGAGTTTAGGGCATTCTGTATGACTTTATTGGTAGAGGGCTCCTGGGAGCTTTAGCCTGGTTTCCTCCAAGCTTTGTTGCCATGTGCCTTTTCCTTTGCTGATTTTGTTTTGTGTCCTTGCACTCACCATAGCTGTGAGTAACACTTAATGCTGATGTGACTCATTCTAATAAGTCACTCAATCTTGGATGTGGTCTTGGGGGTTCTTGACACTTATCGCCATGTTTAATGATTAAAATCTGAAGGTTCCATATGTTTTATGTAAGAAGTTTCAAGTTAGCTTCCACAAAAGGATTCCTTAACCTCACTGCATCTGGATTTCTCTCCAGCATGGATCCTCTGATGTACTTTAAGGGATAAACTAGACTAAAGGCTTTCAGACATTCCTTACACTCACAGGGTGTCTTGATGCTGTGGATCTGCTGATGCTTAGTTAGCAAGCAGCAATATCTGAAGGTATCTCCACATTCCTTACATTTATAGAGGTTTCCCCCAGTGTGAGTTCTCTGATGGAGGCTGAGGGAAGAGCTATACCTGAAAGTCTTCCCACAGTCACTGCATTTATAGGGTTTCTCTTCCGTATAGATTTTGTAATGTTTCACGAGGGACAACCTGTACTGGAAGAGTCTTCTACAGTTAGGGCACTCAAAGGGGTTCTTGCCTGTATGAGTTCTCTGATGGAGAGTATAGGATGAGGCCCAGCTGAAGGCCTTTCTACACTCACTATACTCATAAGGTTTCTCTCCAGTATAGAGCCTCTGGTGTTGACCAAAACTGGTTGCTAAAGGACTTCCCACACTCATTACACCAATATGGTTTCTGGCCAGTGTGAACTCTCTGATGGGAGACGAGGGCTGAGCATTTGCTGAAGGATTTCCTACACTCATTACAGAGCAAAAGTTTCTCCTCACCGCAGGCGTTCTGGTGTTACCTGAAGGAGGAGCTCTACCTGAAGGCTTTGGCACAGTCCTCACATTTGTCTGGTCTCTCTCCAGAATGAATCCTCTGATGCTGAATATGATTCACCCTCTGGCCAAAGGCCCTTGTGCATACACCATATTTATAGAGTCTCTCCCTTGTGTGGATTCGCTGGTGCTGAGTAAAGAAAGACTTGGAGCTGAAGGCCCTCTCACCCTCAGGGCATCTGTAGCCTTTCTTTGTGAAGACACTCCGAGATTTCATTGGGATTGGTATTTCTGGGTAGCTATCACCTCTTCGGGTCTTTATAAAGTTCATGTCCCAAAGTTCTTCCTGTTGGGGCCTAATTTTAGGGGATAACTCTTCAGAGATGTTATGCTGTGAAGGTATTCTGTTCTGGTGTCTTAGTCTGAAAGAAAGTTTTCAAAAATGCAAATTCCGTTAAGATATGACATAAGACACTGACAATGAGAAGGCTTCTTAAGTACCAGCTGTGATGGTTAGTCTTATGTGTCAACTTGGTTGGGCTCTGGTGCCCAGTGATTCAATCAAACACTAATCCAGGTGATGCTGGGAAGATATTTTATAGGTGTGGTTAACATCTACAACCAAGTGACTCTAAGTAAATACGATTATCCTTAATAACATGGGTAGGCCTCATCCAATCAGTCAAAAGCATTAAGAGCAAAAACCGAGGTTTCCCAGAGAAGAAGAAATTCTGCCTCAAGAATGCGAAATCAACTCCTGCCTGAGTTTCCAGCCTGCTAGCCAGCTACATATCTTGAACTTGCCAGCCCCACAACTGTGTGACCCATTTCTTAAAATAAATCTGGTAATAAATAAAGCTTATTGGTTCTGTTCTCTGGAGAATCTTTACTGATACACCAGCTTTTTGGTGAGGATGGACATACGGGTCCAGGCTGGGAAAGGGGAAGGCATGCAGAGATAAAATCTGGGAAAAAAGGGTTGGTCCACAGAGGAGAAAAACAATAAGGATGAATCCAGTTAGAGTATGAGAACTTGATAAAGGCAGACAGGAAAATAAGTTAAACAGATCAGAATATTAGGGCCTAGGAAGTCCATATGGGCCAAGATGGGCCCTCACTACCTCATGGTTGGATTTCAGAGGAGTTCAATTGCATGGATGTTCAGCTTTGGGCAGTTATGACTCAACAATGAGTCATGAAACCAGTTTGGAGTCAGGTTTCTCAATTGTGACACTACAGACATTTTAGGCAAGGTAGTCCTTTGCTGTGGGAGGCTGTCTTTGGTGCTGTAGGATGTTGAGCAGCATCCCTGGTTTCTACTTGATGGATGTCAGTAGCAGTCCTTCCACCTTCCAGCTGTGACAACCAAAAATGTCTCCAGACATTGCCACATGTTCCCTGAGGGGCAGTCAATCCCAGTTGAGACCACTGCTTTAGTGAGTTGTGACAATTTTTTTTAAATGAAATAGAATGGATTTGAACAGGAAATATCACAGTTCAATGAGTGTAATGAGGATAAGTATTGTTTTGTAAAATTTTGGTTTCAATTATATAAGGCATCTATTTACTACCTTCTGGGAAGTAAAATGCACTTTTTACCACGGGATGTGGTACAGACAAGTTTAAAGAACTGATGTAAGGGCAGTCAACTCTATCACAAGGATGGAGAGAGACTCAGAGACAGACAGAGAGGCAGAGCAAGAAAAAAGGAAAAAGAAATGAGACTGAGTTGAGCTGAGATGTCCATGGTGTGCTCTCTGTGGGCACCCCTCCAAGCCCCCATATGATGGAACTCTTGCTGACCCTGCCAGCCTTATCTGGCACCCCTCCCCTGCTTTCACACACCCCAGCCACACACTGGTTCATAGCAAGTGTTCAGTAGGTGTCGGCTGATGGGCACCTAGGTTTGGCCTAGGTGGGCAATTTAGGTTTGGCCAATAGAAAAGTTCCATCCCCTAGCCTCAGCAACTGGCTCAGAGAAAGAAAAAGTTCTGAGACATGCTAGAAGTGCTGGATAAAGAGAAGTTTGTACCCTGCAGGGACTGCTGGCTGAGAGCATCATTGAAGGCTAGAGCTGCCAGAAGTAGAGAGAACTAGCTTGGAGTGGAGCCAACAGACGAGAAAACAGAGCCATAAAACAGGGCAAGAGCCTGCAAGAAAGAGGACTAAGGCCAGAAAATATCACTTGAGCGCCTGGATCCAGCCATGCCTGAAGCCCCAGTCACCTCTTAACTTTTCCATTATGCCTATACAGTTAGGTGTAAGCTTGAGGGGAATGAGGGTCAAAGGCCTGAGGATGGGGGGGATGCATCCCATCTCAAGAAAGTGCTAATATCCCTGATATCCCTTGGCCTTTACACAGTGAGGTGGTATCTGAGTGGACAGGAGAATCACTGCCTTTACCTAGTGAAACAGGTTCCTGTAGTTCTCCAGCATGATGTCCTAGTACAGGGTCTTCTAGCCAGTTCTCCGTTGCCCCTACTCCTGGGAGACATTCAGTGTCATATCCTGGAATGTGAGCAGTTCCTGAAATGTGAAGTTCATGGCATAACCAGTCTCTTAAGTAGCTATGTGGAAAGGTGGCCTGGGGTAGGGGAAGGAGTCAAAACAGGTTAGGCTGGGTCCAGGATTCACCTGAGCATGGGCTAGGTTGCACATGGTGGTCCAGGGGTTAGCAGAGCTCATAAACCCATGGAATCTGTCCCTGCTCCACGCCCATGGGATTCTACAGGAAAATCATGATGCATTCAATCTGATCAAAATTTATTGAGCACCTGCTTATGCCAGGCACCTTTCTAGGCACTGGGCATATAGAAAAAAAAAAACAACTCTGCCCTGTGAAACCCACATTCTAGGGGGAGGAAAGTGACAACAAACAAATGAATGTGTAAAACATAGGGTATTAGGCAGTGCCAAGGACTACAGAGAACTAGTAGCCAGGGGATGAGGAATTTTGGAGGGAGACTAAATTCTAAATACCACTAAATTATAGAATGCACACCTCACAGGGTTTTTGGTGATGATTCAACAATTTAATACAAGTGAAGCACTTAGAACTGTTAGCATGTGTGGTGCACACAGGAAGTGCTCAACAAACATTCCCTTTTGTGAAGGTCTTAAAATATAGGCACAAAATTGATACTCCTTTCTTCAAGAGGTTGAGCCCTATTCCCCTCCTTTGAGTGTTGGTTATACTTAGTGACTCACTTCGAACAAATGAGATGAAGTGATAGTGTGTCTCCTTCTTGCTCTCTTTTGGATCTCTCTCGGAGAAGCCAGCTGCCATGTTATGAGGATGCTCAAGCAGCCCTCTGGAGGGCCACATGGGGAGAAACTAAGGCCTCCTGCCAACAGCCATGGAGTGAGCCACCTTGGAAGTAGATCTTCCAGACCCAGTCAAGCCTTCAGATGACTGCAGCCTCATTTCAGACCCTAAGTCAGAACCAGCTGTGTGACACTGTGCAAGTTCTGTGACCTCACTTTCCTTATTTGAAAAGTGAGGATAAGAATAGAGTCTATCTGTAGAACAGTGGTGAGCATAACACAAGTTAGTTAATGCAGTCGATGGTGTTAAAGGCCCTCAATTCTTCATGTCCCTGTATCCATGCCCTTGGCCATGTATCTCTGCAGTGGCCTCACACCCGAGGTGTGGTGTGCTTCCCCACCGCTTGACTTTGGGTTTGGACACATGACTTGTGTTGGCTAACAGAGAGCATTACATCAATTAATACTCAAGGAAACTGAGGTACAGAGAGATTAAGCAACCTGCCTTATGGCACACAGCTAGGAAGAGCAGAGATGGAATTAGAACCCACTCATTCATTCTAATAAGAATTGACAGTGCCTACTGGAACAGTTCTAGGTACTGGAGATACAGCAGTGAAGAAAAGAGACAGGAAAAATCGTTGCCCTTCCAGCACTTCTTTCTAGTGAGTATAGAGTATAGACTTCAAGCTCTTAACCGCTTTGCCTACAACCTCCAGTTTACACTGGAGGGCCTAACAGACACACACACACACACTCCTCGGGATCAACAAAATCAGAGATGCAGCAAAACACCTGTACTGACAAACACATTGATCACCAGATGATGGTCACATATCTCCATAACTTCACAGAGACATGAACACCAGTGCAAACTCACTCACATGACTAGGCTCTGTCGCTATTTGACAGACACATCCAATGTCATATGACATGCAGGCACTGGTCACAAAATTATACACACAAATAAATGCAGTGCCCTTGGAAGACAACTTCACACACACACACACACAAAATCCCATCTAAACCTCACATCAAGTTACCCCCTCAGCCACACTCTCCTTTGTAGGTGGAAGAGCATGCACACACGCAGAAACACTTCATTCACAATCTTAAAATTTAAGACAAATGGGACAGTGACACATTTAGCTACAGACACACCTGCAGAGGAACACACATTCCTACACAGACTCACCCACAAAGTTTAGAAACAAAATGGTACAATGAGCTTCCCAAACCACTGATTTTCTTATTTACTAGTTAGCCTCACACAGAAACATATAACAACAGTTGCACAAAATAAGACACAAAATCACAACCATATGTAAACTAAATGATACACATACTACATGCCCTCACACCACATGAATTTCTGCTGAGTCACAGACAAACACACCCAAACAACACTCAGATAATCACATATCAAAGTCCCCTTCAGACAGTCACACAGGGACACACAAAATCACAAACTATGCACCCTCATCACACACAAATTCCCACTCAATCATGGCCACACAAAGTCACACTGGGAAAAGGATACACAAACATACTCCCTCAACATCACATCCACAATATCATGAATTAAATCATTCATATTCCCACTTTAATCACAGTGACACACGAGTCACACGCAATCACACACTGGCAGCAAAATGCCATACACACTCAATACCATCAAAGTCACGCTCATGATGTACAAGCACACCAGAGCCTCTCCAGCTAGCTGGCTCCGCATAGACTCACACTTCTTCGTTCACACAGACTCGTTCACCCCATCACACCCTCTCTTGAACAAACACACCCTCAAACACATCACACTCACCTGCACACTTGTTGTAACACTCCCGCCTGATCACACCTGCACACCCTCACACACATTCCTCCATATGCACCGCCACACACGCTCTTACACGCGTGTTTACTCACACACTCGCCCCCACACCTGATCACGTGTACGGACACACGCTCGCCCTGTACACACTCGCACCCCGCGCACACACACGTACAGCCACTTCCTGCCGGCTCGACCAGCGACACAAGAATTTCCCGCGCAAACCTGGCCAGGAACATAAGCGCGTTCGAGGCGCCTGGGCGCCAGGACCTCTGGGAGTTGTAGTCCGGAGACAGATACACAGGCGCACTACCTCCCGGCACCAGGACTCCGCCCGCCCGGAGTAAACGCCCTGCTCAAGTCTTTGTCTCACTCTGTGGAGTCCCACGAGGAGGTGACTCCAAGTGATAATAAAGACTCTGAAGGCGACTGCACGAGTATGCGAGAGAAGCAGCGTGGGAAAGAGGAGGAGGAGGATGCCTCCTACAGAAGGGGTCAGGAAAGGTCTTTCCAAAGAGAGGACACTTGGACTGACACTCACACGGGGAGAGGCAGCTCCGCCCCGCTTTGGGGAAGGGTGTCCCAGGCTGAGGGGAGAGGAGAGCAGGGGCCCTGAAACAGTGAACAGATCAGTGCGTGTGCAGAAGGGAGGTAAGGCAGCACAGCTGGGGATAAAGGATGCGGGGAGTATCCGCTGCAGGCCCCGCCCCCCGCCCCCGGCCGCAGCAGGAGGTCTTTGCGACCTGATTGATGCGTGTAACAGAACCATGGCTTCTGAGTAGAGGGTGGGTTTTGGAAGAGTTAAGGGAGGGAGACCGGGGGGCGGGGAGGCTGTCGCCATGGTCCATGCCAGAGATGATGGTGTATTGGGTTAGGATTATGGCCACGGGATGGTGTGAAGTGAATGGATTTGGCATACAGATTGGGGGTAGAACTGACAAGACTCATGGACATACATACTGGATGAGAAGGGTGACGGGGAGAGGCGAGGGAGAGAGAGAAATCAATATGCCTGCTTAGGTTTTTGCCCTGAGTGATTGATGGATGTTAATGCTGCTAACAGGTGAAAACTGGGAAAGGCACAGGTATGGAGGAGAAATAAAGAGCTGTATTTTGGAATTGTTAAGTTTGAAATACCTGCTGTATATTCACTCAACATGATTCAACGACAGTTTATTCATTCACTAAACAGTTCTTTATTTAGCCACTATTATGCACATACACACTGTTTGGTCCTGGGACAACTGTGTGCTGCTGGGGGGGGGCGGGCTAGTACTAGCTCACAAGAGCCCATTGTCAACATATTCAGGAATGTCCAAAGTAGGTTAAACTATTGGCAGCTTGACATCAGCCATCGGAGACTATTTACACTATGGAAATTGACAAATGCTAAAATTTTGTTTTCAGATGGCTAGTTTAGCTGCACAACACTGGATAATGGTAAACAAGCAGACGTAATTCCTACCGTCATTTTTTTCATTCTAGCATTGGAGAGAGATTTAAATAAATAATTGCACCAATTAATTAAAATTGTAATGCATGATTTGGAGAAATGAGAGTGCTGAGAGAAAGAATAAAAGGGAAAATGACCTACGTTGGTCAGCAGGTGATCAGCAAGTAACATTTGAGCTGTGATCTGAAGGCTGAGGAGCACATTTTAACATGGGAAATCAGGATGTTTTATTGATGGGGTGTCACAGTTTGATCAGCAGTGTCTTTTCTTAGTGGAGTGCAAAATAATGGAGTATCTTCCAATCGATAGTGGTTTAGATTCAATAGCATGCATTAATCTGATTAGGGAAGGGCTGTTTTAATGAGGTTTGTGGAGCCCATAGGTTCCATGTTGGTGTTGTAGAAATGACTGGGGAGGTGGATGGGAAACCACCAAATGATCAGGGATCCCATCCTCCCTGTCACTGTAGTTTACATCAGAACATCTCTACTTTTTGTTTTTTGTTGTTCTGCTTGACATTTGTTGTTCATAAAAATATATGTTGAACACCTGGTATGTGCCAGACACTATGCTATGCACAGGGGATACAGCATTGAAGAAAACAGACCCCTGCCCTCATGGAGATTACATATTCAGAGTAAGCAGCAGTGATTGGGGCAGAACAAAGAAACAGAATAATTTAGGTAACTTCAGAAAGGTGGTAAATGCAATGGAATTAATAAAACAGGATGAGGGGGTTGAGAGTGAGATGAAGGGGACCTGCTTTAGGTGGGAGGGCCAAGAAGGGTCTCTCTCTGAGGAGGGGACATAGGAGCTGAAACCTACAGCATGAGAAGGAGCTGGCCACTCAGGGACCTGCGAGATACACCAAGCATCTGGGTGGTTTTTTTTAATCTCAGAGAGTGGGCCTCAGGGACTTACGGGAGTGACAGCCCATCACCTTTGCCATATTCTGTTGCCTGAAGGCAAATCACAGCTTCCTCCTACACTCAAGTGGAGGGGATTATGCAAGGATGTGAGCAATTGGTGGTTGTCTTTGGGTGTGTCTGCCACACCCCAGTATTTACCAAAGACTTGTCTAATTGAGTTGGCTGGTCACATGCCCCTTTCCTCTCTCTTTGGCCAATTTATGTCTCTTCCAAGGGTTGTGCCTTTGATCAACAGGTGTTCCCATATAGAGGGGCACTGTTTATCCCTCGAGGATATGTTGGTAGCACTACAACCAACTCCTAAAACTTCCAGAAAAATGTCTCAATAAGGTAAGATTTTTTAAAGACCTAGAGACAATACAATCTCTGTCATTAAAAAATAGAATCCTGGGTGGTTCTGGAGTAAAAGACCAAGCCTTTCTCAACCCTCTTAACTTCGGGTAAATTGCCTCACCTAACTTACCTAAATTTTATTTTCCTTATCTGCAAAGTGAGGAGAATTATAACTACCTCACAGAGGTGTTTTGAATATTAGAGATAATGTATGTAAATTTTTAGTGCTGCTCAACATTAGTACAGGTGGCCTGGGGACAAAGGAAGAATTGGAGGCATGATGGTAGGATGGAATAAAAAGATAAATGGTGGCTCATCAAGAGATCAGATGTGAAGAAGTGATAAAAATTAGTAAATAACATTCTCTCCTTTCTGGAATTTTATGTGGGCACCCAGCTAGAGACATTTCCCAGCCTCTTTTGCAGGTCAGCATGAGCATGTGACTAGTCTCTGGCCAGTGGGATGTAAGCAGAAATGAAGTGTACAACTTCCAGGTCACGTCTTCAAAGCACGTTGCTTGCCCTCCATTTCCTTTATCCCTTTTCCTGCAGCTGGATTGTGAATGAGGTGCTAGTGATGCAACTCCTAGCACATGAGTAAGGAAGACTTAGGGGGTGATCAAGCAAAGAGATAGGAGGAACCTGGTTTCTAGATGACTTTACGGTGCAGAGACACCCAGGATCACCTTCAGACCCAAATGTTCACACAAAAAAGAAACAAGCCTTCTTTATTATTTAAACCACTGTTACTTGGTCTCTGTTAAAGAGTCTAAATCAAAAATACAACTAATACAGTGCTTGCCATCAGAGAAACATTACAGAAACACAAAAGTACCCTTGATGTTCCCTTAGGAAGTAGCCACATTCAGCCTACAAACCATCTCCCTGCAAGTCCACTGTGGCCTATTTTTCTTCTGGAATAGATGCTGCTTCTTCTGATGAAGTCTCTGGCTTGAATTTAGGACAGATATTAGATGAAAAATGTGTACCACCAAACATTAGAATCACGTTGAACAGGGCAAGGCATGTCCACTTGGGAGAGGCCTGGAAACTGAGGCAAGCTGAGAGAAGGGCCTCCTATTGGATTCATACTCCAGAGCATAGGGTTTTTGAGTGGGTTCTTGGGTGGAATGACCCACACTATTTAAATTATTCATTCCCTCTCTCTCTGTCTTTCCCTGTGTACATATAGTACTATTTGACTAAATTAAGTGCACATTGGATGTGTCTCCATTTTATCCAGACACCCACTGGGGACCACCTGCATGTCTCATTGTGATATAACTTTGTTGACAAGTTTGTTTGGCTACAGGTGTGTTTCTGGTGGTCTCTGGAGGCATTAACACCTCCACCATGACCACAAGAAAAATCCTGGGAAGGTAGATTTCTGGGTCCCTCCCCTGTCCAGATGCCAGGTCGTAAGATGGTGCCTAAAGATAGAGCTTCTGCAGAGCTCGCTGCATGTCCTTGTTCCTCAGGCTGTAGATAAGTGGATTCAGTGTGGGTATGAGGACAGCATAGAAGACAAAGAAGCCAAGCGCCCTTCCAGAGGGGAGAAGCAGGTGGTGGGCTGCATGTAGGCAGAGCTGCCAGTGCCATAAAACAGGAGCACTGTGGCCAGGTGGGAAGAACATGTGGAGAAGGCCTTCCAGCGGCCGGCAGCTGAATGGATCTGAACCACCGTGGTGAAGATGCAGATATACGAGAGGACAGTGATGACAAAGCAGCTTATGATGACACAGCCGCTGGCTGCAAATCCAGCAACCTCATGGGCATCCACGTTGGCACATGCTAGGCGCATGAGTGGGGAGATGTCACAGAAGAAGTGGTCAATCACATTGGGGCCACAGAAGGGCAGGGAGAAGGTGTTGGCTGTGTGGACGGTGGAGAAGAGGAGCCCACTGCCCCAGGACGCCATCACCAGGGAGACACAGGTCTGGCAATTCATGACTGTCCCATACACTAGGGGCCTGTAGATGGCCAGACAGCGATCATAAGCCATGGAGGTGATAAGAAAACATTCTGTGGACCCAAGGCAGACAAAGGCAAAGAGTTGGGATGCACATGCAGGGAGAGAAATCTCCCCAGAACCCACCATGGTGGCCACCAGGGCCCGGGGCAGGGTGGTGGATATGGAACAAATATCCACCAGGGAGAGGTGTTTGAGGAAGAAGTACATGGGAGTGTGCAGGCAAGTGTCAAGTGTCACTGCGAACACAGTGAGGATATTCCCCAAAACTGCAGCCAGGTAAATGAGGAGGAAGGCGGCCACACTCAGCAGCTGTAACTCGGGATCAGCTGAGAAGCCCTGGGGGATGAATACAGATACTGCCGTGAGATTGGTCATGTTCTGTCTTTGGAACATCTCCTGAACTGGAGAGGATGCTCAAGAAGTGGTACATCAGGAGAATGATGCAACAATAACAAGTCCTTGCAAGGGAAAGGTGAAAACATAGGGTGAGCTGAGTCTGGGAAGGGTGCTGAAATATTTCTTCATTAAACACCCATGCATTATTTGTCTCTCCTAGGATCTCAAACTTAGATACCTGCAGGGCCCCACAGATACACAGGTCAGTGAATCTGTACATTATGATTATAATGCAGGATATCGTTCATATTGGATTAGGGTCCACACAACTCCAGGATGACCTTATCTTCGCTAATTACATATGCAATGATCCTATTTCCAAATAAGCCTCCATTTTTAGGTTCCGGGGATTAGGACTTCAGCATGTAAATGTTTGAAGGAGGACAGAATCTCGCTCACGACCCTTAGCTTACCATTCATTTGTTTCATTTTTTCCATCACCAACCCCTTCAGCATACACTTTCTGAGCACCTCTGTATACTGGAGTCTCAAGGACAGCTGTAACCAGGCAACCAAGACCTCTTACATCACACAGTTATATTCTAATTGGAGATTCAGACACTAAATATGTAAACAAATGAATCTATTTCAAATTTCAGGTTGTGAACAGTGGATGAAGAGAAATAGTGCAGGGTGAGGGAAATAAAAGGACAACCCCCACCTTTATTCGGGAGGACCAGGGATGGCTTCAAGGAGGAGGTGACCATCGAGCTGAGACCAGAGCTAAGTGGCATCTGAAAGTCCTAATGCGACTGGAGCAGAGTGGAGGGCATGGAAGGGCAGGAGGAGGGGCGTTTCACTGGCCACAGTGAGGAGTGTGAGTTGGATTCTCAGCATAAGAAACCCTGGAGAGCTTTGATGAGGGCATGACGTGGTCTGAATTACGTTTTTGTAAAGACCTCTCTAATTGCAGCATAGGGACTAACTTGTAAGGGACAAGGGTAAAACCCCACAGTTTGGCCAATAGTTGCACAGAGGTTGTGGGAGAAATAATAGTAATATAATACACAACAATAACAATAGCAAACACATGGTGCTTACTCTGTGCCACATACTGCAGGTTTTCGGATAACGTTGTTTTGTTCAATGTTGTTTCATTATAACGTTGATGAGAAAAAGATGGATTCTCTGCGGGGGCCACTGTCTGTGTGGAGTTTGCGTGTTCTCCCATGTCCGTGAGTATTCTCCAGGTACTCTGGTTTCCTCCTACATTCCAAAGATGTGTGTTAGATTAATTGGTGTGTCTACATGGTCCCACTATGAGCGTGTGTGGGGGTCTGTGAGTGTGCCCTGCAATGAGACGATGCCTTGTCCAGGATGCTCCAGCCACCTGAGACCCTGACCGAGAATAACCGGCTAAACAAGTATCTTACTTGTTTTCATTAATCTCTCTTAAATGTAGGTATAGCTCACATTTATTTCAATGTTTAATATTAGAAGTGTTTTGGTCTTTATATAGAAGTTCAGTGATGTTTTTGTGACCAGAAATATGCTGTAGAAACTTAATTCTTATTTGTATCGATTAGCCCAGGGTAAAATTGGTTCCATTATACATCGTTTTGCTTGAAGTCGTAGTTTCCAAGAAACTATAGATGACATTAGGTGAGGACTTACTATCTCTCTCTTTCTCTGTGTGTGTATGTGTGTGTGTGTGTGTGTGTGTGTATTTTTTTGTCCTCATAAGAATTTTATGAGATAGGTCCTAAAATATCCCCATTTGACAGATGAGGAAACTGAGGCACAGAGAAATTTTTGTCCAAAACCACAAAGCCAGTACATGTGGAAGCAGGATTTGAACCCATCCCTGTGACTCCGTAACTTTAATTACTGTGTTTTAGTGTTATGGGTGAGTTTTAGGCTCTGAGCCTGGGTGGATGGAGATGGCATTTATTTGAGCTGGGGAAAAATTGTAGGAGGGGCAGATTTTGTAGGAGGGCACATAAAGTCTTGGTTGTGTTTTACTAGGTTAACTGTGAGATGTCTGAGTAGGAGAGAGGCACACAGGTTTGGGGTTGAGGGAGTCCCCATTGGAGTTACAGATTTGGCGGAGTCATCAGCCTATCACTGGCAATTAATATCATAAAACTGGGTGATTCTTTTCACTCAGGAAACCACTTGCAACCAGAGTGCACACACCTTCAGCACTGCTCCTTGGGGTGCATATTAAGTTCATGTCTACAGAGAGGTGCGGTAACTCAATGAAGGCTATGACATGAACTCAATGGTGGTGATTACGACAGCCGCAAATGACCTCCCTCTGAAGTCTCTGGTGCCCAGTGAGATCCCGCTCACCTGCTAGCAGAAGTTGGAAAGTCCAGGAGCCCCAAATCAATTTAGCTCAACACAACAAACCATTCCTCTAAGGCTAAGAAAAGACTTATTAAGTTGAAACTCTCAGTGATTCCCCAAGGATGAGAACTCTGCTGCTAACTCACTCAGGGCCCGAGAGAATGCCCACAAGTTCCCCTCGGTGCCAGGGGAGCAGGTGGAGCCAGGAGGAGGTGCACTAATTGGCCTCCTTCTAGCCTTCTGCAGCCTCTGGGGATCAGGGTCTCTGAGTTGGTTAGAATCAGGCAAGCCCAGACTGGCCTGGGAATTACGAAGAAACTTTCTGACTTGTTGAACTCATTAGAAAAGAAACTGATGGTCTTGCAGGTACTTCCCTCCCAGGGGCAGCAGCTTTGTCATCATGCTGAGAAAAACACATCCCGGAGTTGTCAGAGAGGAAAAGATTTTTTCAGTGTGGTCTAGTGAGGCCGCTGCTTGGCCTGGGTATTTTGGCTCTGTGAGAACTTGTTTCCTCTTCTGTAAAGTGGGCACGTGGGTGAGGCTGGGTCTTTGACTGGTTCCCTTTTGCATCTTCAGTGTGTAGAATGGTACCCACCACGCAGAGCACACTCAGCAAAAACTTGTTGAATGACTGAATGGCTGGAATGATCTTATTTGTTTCCTTATAGCAGTGGTTCCCAACCAGGGTGACTTTGTTCCCCAGGGAACGCTTGGCAATGTCTGTGAATGTCTTTGGTTGCCACAGCTGGAAGGGGAGGCTGTTACTGGGGTTGGGTAGGTTGAAGCCACCAGGGGTGCTGCTTAACATCCTGCCATACACAGGACAGCCCTACACAGACAGAATGATTCAGCCCCAAAATGTCAATGGTGCCAAGGTTGAGAAACTCTGATTTACTGGTTTATCACCTACCTCTCTTCCAAGGAGCATAAGATCTACAAGAACAGGAATTTTAATTTTGGTCTGACTTTCTCACTTCGGTACCTCCAGCAACTAGAACCTTATTTGATGTGGTAGGTGCTCCATAAATAGACAATGAATGCAGCATTGTTCAAAATATGGAATCAACCCATGTGTCTATCCGTGAATGAATGGATAAAGAAAATGTGGCAGATATACACAACGGGATACTATTCAGCCTCAACAAAAAAAGAAAATTGTATTTTTTCCCACACATGGATGAAGCTGGAGGACATTACACTAAGTGAGATAAGTCAGGCACAGAAAGGAAAATACTTTATTATCTCACTTATATGGGGAATCTAAAACACTTGAACTTATAGAAGCAGAGAGTAGAATGGGGATTACTAGGGGGCGGGGTGAGAGATAGATATTGGTCAAAGGATACGAAGTTGCAGTTATATAGGAGGAATAAATGATAAATATTTAAGGTGATGGACATATTAACTAACTTGAGTCACTCATTCTACACTGTATACATCTTTCATAACATAAATTATAATTACCCCATAATTATAATTTGTCAAAAACTAAATAACATAGATATGAAATGAAATGAATGATAAAATGCTCTATCCATCTGCTTCATAGTTTCCTTCCTCTTTCTCCCCTCCTTCCTCTTTTCAAACATGTAGTGACAGTTGACTCGAAGCAGGCCCAGGCTGTGCACTGGAGATGTACAACTTCGTTAACCATGGACAGTCCCCGCAAGAAGTGCTCGTTCTGTAACCAACAGGTATGTGACAAGATGCTCACCATCACTAATCACCAGGGAAATGCAAGTCACAACCACATGAGCCATCACCTCACACCTGTTAGAATGACTCTTACAAAAATACAAAAGATATAGAAAAAAAGAAATAAATGAATAAATAAAATTTAAAGAAAAATAAATAAAAGAAAAACAACAACAAAAATACAAAAGATAACAAGTGTCAGAGAGGATGTGATGAAAAGGGAACCCTTGCACACCGTTGGTGGGAATGTAAATTAATATAGATATTATGGAAAACAGTATGGCAGTTTCTCAAAAAATTACAAATAGAATTCCGTATGATCCAGCAATCTCACTACTGGGCATATAACCAAAAGAACTGAAATCAATATGTCAAAGGCACGTCTGTACTTCAATGTTCATTGCAACATTCATTACTTACAATGCCAAAGATATGGAATCAACCTAAGTGTCTGTCAAGGGGTACATGGATAAAGAAAATGTGGTATATCCACAACAGAATACTATTCAGCCTTAAAAAAATGAGAAGATCCTGCCATTTGCCACAACATGGATGAAGCTGGAGGTTGTTATGTTGAGTGAAATAAGCCAGGCACAGGAAGACAAATCTCACATGTTTTCACTCATATGTGGGAGCTAAATATTAAAAACAATCGATCTCATGGAGACAGAGAGTAGAATGATGGTTACCAGAGACTGGAAAGGGAAATGAGGAAGGGGAGAAAATGGAGATGGTTAATGGGTGCAAAAATATAGTTAGATAGAATGAGCAATATTTGATAGCACAATAAAGTGGCTATAATCACCAATAAATTGAGGCATACTTTAAAATAACTAAAAGAATGGAATCAAAATATTTCTAACACAAAGAAATGATAAATGTCTGAGGTGATAGATACCCCAATTACCCCGATTTGATTAATCTACATTGCATACCTGTATCAAAACATCACATGTACCCTATAAAGATATACAATTTATGTACCCATAATGATTAAAAAGAAAAAAGAAAAAAAGCCCTCTTGTTGTTTAGCAGACATAAATTTACTGGCAAAAAAAACATGAGGGAACTTCTTTAGGTGATGATAATAGTCTATTTCTTAAAAAGCATTTGAGTTTCACAGGTGTGTGTATTTGTAATAATTTACCAAAAATTATCTTGAAGACCTGTGTATTACATTGTAGGTAAAATTTACATACAAAATAGGCCTGCAAACAAATACTGAACTCTAGTTAATGATGCACATGCTGAAATAGTGGGAGGAATATACTGGTGACTGTAACTTTGAAATGCATCTAAAAAGATGATTGATGGGTGGGTAGAGGGGTGGATAGATGAATAAATAAGTGGTAAGGCAAGTATAGTAAAGTGTTAATCGTAGAACCTGCATAGTGGGTATATGGGTGTATTAACTTTAAAACACATTCAAGGTTTCTACATGTTTGAAATTTTTTTTAATTCAGGATATTACAGGGGTACAAATATTTTGGTTACATGAAATGCATTTGCCTCACCTAATCCAGGGCTACAAGCGTGTCCTTCCCCCATACAGTGTTCTCTGTTTCCATTAGCTGTGCTTTTATCCCCCCTACCCCTCCACCCTCCTACCCCACCCCCACCTAACCAGCACCCAGTATTACTACCATGTGAGCACCTTAGTGTTGATTAGTTAGTACCAATTTGATGGCGAGTACATGTGGTACATGTTTTTCCATCCTTGTGGTGCCTCACTTCAAAGGATGGGCTCAATCTCTATCCAAGATAATATAAGAGGTGCTAGATCACCATTGTTTTTTGTAGTGCGTTCCAAAGTATACATATATCACATTTTATTAATCCACTCATGTATTGATGGGCACTTGGGTCGTTTCCACATCTTTGCAGTTGTGAATTGTGCTGTTATAAACATTTGAGTGCAGATGTCTTGAAACTGGATCCCCACCTATCACCTCTCACAAAAATCAACTCACAATGGATAATAGACTTAAACCTAAGGCTTGAAATCTTAAGAATTCTGGAAGAAAATGTGAGGAAGACTCTTAGACATCAGCCTAGGTAAAGAATTTATGAAGAAGACCCCCCAAAGCAATCACAGCAGCAACAAAAATAAACAAATGGGACCTGATCAAATTAAAAAGCTTCTGCACAGCCAAGGAAACTATCATTAAAGTGAATAGACAACCTACAGAGTGGGAGAAAATATTTGCTTTCTATACATCCAATAAAGGGCTGATAACAAGAATCTTTATAGAACTTAAGAGTGCTGGTGGGACTGCAAATTGGTACAACCTCTGTGGAAAAGAATTTGGAGATACCTCAAAGAGTTAAAAATAGAAATACCGTTCGATCCAGCAATAGCAGTATTAGGCATCTACCCAAAAGAGCAAAAGACATTCTATAATAAAGACATCTGCACCTGAATGTTTATGGCAGCACAATTCACTATTGCAAGGATGTAGAAACAACCCAAGTGCCTGTCAATTCATGAGTGGATTATTAAAATTTGGTATATGTATGTAATGGAATATTACTCTATTATAAGAAATGACAGTGATATAGCACCTCTCATATTTTCCTGGATTGAGCTTGAGCCCATTATCCACAGTGAGGTATCACAAGATCGGAGGAATAGCCTCCACATGAACTTGCCATCAAATTGGCACTAACTGATCAACACTGTGGTGCTCACATGGTAGTAATATTCTCCAGGGATTAGGGGGGTGGGGAGTGGTAAACTCACAACTAATAGACACGGTGTGCATTGTAGAGGGGAAGGGCAAGCCTCTAAACCTCACTTGGGTGAGGCAAAGACATAAAATGTAACAAAAACGTTTGTATCCTTGTAATATCCTGAAATTAAAAAAAAGAAAGAAAAAAAAATCAAACAACTGCATCAATAAATGGGCAAAGGACATGAACAGAAACTTTTCAAAAGAAGACAAACTAATGACCAGCAAACATATAAAAAAGTGCTCAACATCTCTAATCATTAGGGAAATGCAAATCAAAACTATAATGAGATATCACCTAACTCCAGTGAGAATGGCTTTTATCAAAAAGTCCCAAAACAACAAATGCTGGCGAGGATGTGGAGAGATTGGAACACTCTTACACTGCTGGTGGAACTGCAAATTAGTCCAACCTCTGTGGAAAGTAATTTGGAGATACCTCAAAGAGCTAAAAATAGAAATGCCATTTGATCCAGCAATCCCACTACTAGGCATCTACCCAAATGAAAATTTTTATAATTAAATGTTAGAAAGATATTTATGGAATCTGGATGGAACTGGAAGTCATTATGTTAAGTGAAATTAGCCAGACATAGGAAAGACAAATATCACATGTTCTCACTCATATGTGGGAACTAAAAAAAGTTGATCTCATGGATGCTGAGAGTAGAATGATAGACACCAGAAGCTGGGAAGGGTGGGGAAGGGTGAAGAGAGGTAGGCTGATGGGTACAAACATGCAGTGAGATAGAAGGAAAAGGTTCCAGCATTCGATGGCACAGTAGAGTGACTATAGATAATAACAATTTATTGTATATTTAAAAATAGCTGAAGGAGAAGATTTGGAAAGTTCTCAACACAAAGAAACAATAAATGATGAAAGTGATGGATATCGTAAATGTACTGACTTGATGAAGACATATTATATGCATGTATCAAAACATCACATGGACCCCATAAATATGTACAATTATTATGTATCAATAAGAAATTGTCCATCAAAACATTTTTAAAAAGATATTCATGGGATCCACACTTTTTTTGGGTGACACAGATAATTAATCAAATGATCCTACGTATAAATGTGAAAATGTACTTGTGAGAGATGTTCCAAAGGAAAAACACAGGCTGCAATATGAGCCCCAAACCCAGGAGATAGTAAACACAAGTGGTGATGGATATATGCACAGAGATAGAGAGATATAGGGGAGGAGAGAGAAAGAGAGAGAGAGAATTTGGGAAGCATGATCCCTACTTCTTCCAGTTACACACTTTTGCAATCTTTCTTTGATTCTCTGAGCTCCCTCATTCTCTCTAGCTATACAATCCAGAAAATTCCATTTTTGCTTAAGCTTATTGAGTTGGGCTTCAGTCACATTTGCTGCTAAAAGAAGTCTGTCAGTTCTACCACCAAAATATAACCGAAATCTCTGCTTCTTTTCCCACTTCCAGCACCATTCAGGCTACCGCTCTTTCTTGTCTCCATTCCCGCAATCACCTCCTTTCTGGCCGTCCTGCACCTGTTCTTGCTTCTGTGCATCCTGCCTACACAAAAGACAGAATGAGCAGCGCTGGTTCTCTCAGATGTGGGATATGTAGCCATTGTGTGTGGTGGGAATTCCAGGCAGATCTTGGAGAGAGAACGATTTTGTCTGTCATGGCCTTTCTTAGTCAGGGTGGTGTCTCTAGACCATGCAGTTCATCCCACCATCCTCATATAAGGAAGAGTTCCAGAGTGGGCCAAGGGCTGCCCAAATTCAGCATATGGCCTTTGGTGTGCAGAGAATATTTTTTTCTGCCATCTTCTTCCTCCCTCGGCCATTACCATTGTATCTGTTAAAATGATTTAGCCACAAGTAACAGCAAACAACAAAGAAAATCAGCTTACATAATGTCTATGCTTACCTTACTCAACAGGAAATACAGATATAGGGGATTCCAGAGGTGGCTCAATAGCACATCAATGTCCTTAAGGGCCCGGATAATCTTTTTCCAGTCTTTCATCCTTGGCAGGATTGTTCCTGGTTTTTGTTGAGTTCACAAAGTGGCTGCTGTGGCACCGAGCCTCACATCAATGATCAAAAGCAGGACAGAAGCAGGCAAAGAGCGAAAAGAGCTTTCTGATCACAGAACAGAGAGCAAACCCTTTCCTAGAACTCCCAGAAAACTTCCCCTTATATCTCCTTGGCCAGAATTGGGTCAGATGATGGTTTCTGGAAGAATTAGCTAAAGGGAAACAAGATTGTTGTGATATATTTGGACCAATTAAAC
Source organism: Lemur catta (assembly GCF_020740605.2). Taxonomy (NCBI): domain Eukaryota; kingdom Metazoa; phylum Chordata; class Mammalia; order Primates; family Lemuridae; genus Lemur; species Lemur catta. Next base: position 19,126,153 of record NC_059146.1, read on the forward strand.
TCATACTTTGGGACTGAGTACATCACTGCCTAGGAAAACTGAGATTAGTTAGGAAAGAAAAGAGAGGAACAGATTTGGGTGGGTTGCTAAGTGTGTCTTCTATCAGCCAGAGGTTATAATGTGTACCTGAGGTGGGAGAGTGGGTAGAGGGGAAAAGGCAGAGAAATAGATGAACTGGGAAAGAGGTGAGAAGAAGAAAAATCAATGAGGAGGAGAGAAAGGGGGTGGGGAATGAAGAGGAGACAAGAAAGGGCAGATGTAGATGAGGCTCACCTCCAACATGGGATCGAATTCCAGCATGAGATTTGGGGTGACAAACACCCAAGTATAGCATATTGTAATAGGGATTTTTATTAAATAAGTAGATTTTAGCTGCTGTTGTCACAGAAATAATTAACTATGTGAAATGATAGATATGTTAATCTGCTTCGTGATAGTAACCATTATGTCATCATATCATCATAACATCACGTTGTAAACCTCAAATATACACAAATGACATTTATTTAAAAAAAGGAATGATCAGTATATTCACACCTAATGAGTGTGGTGCTGACTGTCTGGGGGATGGACACACCTGTAGGTCTGACTCAGGTGGGGCAAAGGCAATATTATATATAATCTAAACACTTGTACCCTCATTATATGTCAAAATAAAAATAAAATAAATAGAATTATACAAAAAAAAAGGAATGAAGAATTGATACATACTGCACCATAGATGAATCCTGAAAACATTACACCAAGCGAAAGAAGTTAGTCACAAAATACCACATATTATGTGACTCCATTAATACAAAATGTCGAGAACAGGGAAGTTTGTAGAGACAGAAAGTAGGTTAGTAGCTGTTTAAGGCTGGTGGGCATGGGAGGACCATGGAGTTATAACTAAAGGGAGGGAGGGGTTTCTTTTTGAGATGATAAAAATGTTCTAAACTTGACTGTGGTGATGGTTGCACGTTATCTTTGAATATACTAAAAACCACTCAATTGTACACTTTAAATGGGTGAATTGTATGACATGTGAATTGCATCTCAATCAAGCTGTTTAAAAAATAAAAAATACATTAAGCAGTGAAGGAATGTGATTCTGGCATTACTTGTCTAAACTTTTAATAAGGAACGAAGATTAAACTGTGTGATATTCACAGAACTGCTCTCATCAATAGTTGAGATGCTATGAAGTCCACAGTAGAATGCAGCCGTTTTTCCTTTCTTGAACTAAATTTGACAGAATTGCTGCTGCATTGTAAGTATCAGTTTGTTTGCATCTATGTAATATAATTTTATTTTTGTATTTTATATGTTTGTATTTGTGTAATAAAGCCAATGATAATAGCAACAATGGCAACATTAGATGGCAACCATTGTGCAAACACTTTGTAGTTCAATCCCATCTTGGGCTGCATTTCATAATTTTGCTATTATTTGTTGTTAATATTTCTGGTTGCCAGGTACCCTTCAATTCTGGCTCTATCATGTACAATGTCTGTGACCTCAGGCTTGTCTACTAGTATATATTAATATAAATCTCACATTCCACAACTGTAAAGGAAAAATGTAAAAAAAATATCTCTCTCATGGAATAGTTAATGGGAAAATCTGCCCCTGTACAAAATGTGAGATGTAACTGGCGTGATCCAGGTGAGCTATGATTGCTCTTTTGTTTTTGTAGACAGTAAGCACATCCTAGATTTTAGTCAAACTTCTGCCTTTGGATGTTGAATCTCATCAAAGTGGCAAAATCTACTGATTTAGAGCATGATTGATCCCATGTATGCAGTCCACATTTAAGGTCAACTTATCTTATTTCCTGTGCAAAACCCCACAAAACCACAGGCTCCTGGCTAAGCACAGGAGATTATCTTGGACACATAGTATATTGGGCTTCATAAGCAACTTTCAGCACGAGTGTTACAATAACAGAAAGCCCATGGAGAGGCCACGTGCATGGGTCCTGGCTGACTGCACAAGTGAGGACTTTTCAGACAGTTCCAGCTCTCAGTCTCAGCATCTTCCAGCCCTTGGTCTTATCCTTCCAGTCTTCACAGCACAGAGACAGAGCCTTCCTGCTGTGCTCGGACCCAAAGAGTCAGGAGCATAATAACCCTGTTATTACCCTCCATGGAATCATGGAGCCATGAGGAAGACCTGTTCTGCTTTCAACTTGATTCTGCTGGCCTGCCCACCAGGTGGGCTGTGCCAGTTTGTTCTCCCACCAGGAAAGTAGGAGAGGACCTGTTTGCTCACACTTTTGCCCACATCAAGGCCTGGAATGAGACTTTTCAACTGTGGAGAGTTGGCTCCTGTCCCCTGTGTCACTGAGGGCAGAGAGGAGAGAAAGGAAGGCCACCCCCCACTGGCTGCAGCAGGGGCACAGAAGGTTGATAACGCCTGTGGTTTTCAGGGAAAATGTGCCATCTCAGGTCCCTGGCTAGAGCTTGATCTCTCTGTGAACCCATCCTTTGCCAAGTGTCTGAGCTGGGCTAGGATGTGAGTCTTTATCTTTGTCCTCTTTGGGACCAGAACATCATTTGGTTACTCTGGGACAAAGGGTGGTTCTTCTAAGTACTATCATATTAGGTGAGGGGATTGTCCTAGCTCTGCTTTGCAAGTTGTCAGAGCTCCCTGGGCTGCCACTTCCTGTCTCATCTATCATCCAAGGATGACCTTACAGAGCAGAACAGTGGCAGGGACACACGTGGAGGTGGGGAAAGAGGATTGCAGGTCATTTGGGCAGAGACGGACTGTCTCTGAGTTTCACATCTTCTGATCTGGAAATCGAGAGCACTAGCTGACCTTTATACTCCATGACTCTAAAATAATTTCTCCCTCCCTCCCTCCCTTCCTCCTGCCCTGTTTCTTTCTTACCTCCCTTACTCCTCCTCACTCCCTCAATTCTCTTTCACCATAATTTACTTTAAAAAGTAAAACAAGCCTGAAATTTGCCTACAAAGATATTCATCGTAGTATTCTTTTATAATACTTAAAAAATTGAACACAACTTGATCGTGTAATCATGGTGGTAAGAAGACAGCCCTTGCCAAATGCCAGCCACATGCCAGGACCGTGCAAAGGGCCTCAAGGCATTAGCTCAATACTCCCTCACAGCAGCCCTAGGAGATAAGCACTTCTACCCATATAACTAACAAAGAAACTCGGGCTTTCCCCTATAGCTTATATAACTTAGAATTGATTAAATATTATTTGCCAACACCATATGATGGCTGTGCTCAATTTTATTAACATGGAAAAATATTCCATGAATGAAAACATACAAAGATGCAAAATGTAATTAAAATCCAATTGGAATTTTGTTTTAAAAATGAAATATATAAACATATATAATTGGAAGAAAATTCATCAAAACATTCACAGGAATAATCTGTGGGGGTGATATAATAACAGGTAAGTTTTCATAAACTTTACTTTTTTTCTGATTCCCAAGTGTTACATGACATTAGAGTAGGAGTCAAATCATAGAAAACATTTCATGTGCATAACAAAAATCTGAAGGATATAAGCCAACCATAAACTCTGTCACTGGGAAGTGGGGATTGGTTGCTGGAGAATGCTTTCTTTCCATTTTGTGCATACCTGTGTTATTTCAAAAATATTTTTTAATGTTTGTTTTATTAAATTGTGGTAAAATATACATAACATAAAATTCCCCATCTTAATCATTGCAAGTGTACCGTTCAGGAGCATTAAGTACATTCACATTGTTGCGCAACCATCACATCTCCAGAACTCTTCATCTTCCCAAACTGATACTTTGTATCCATTAAACATTAATTCCCATTCTTCCCTCTCACCAGGCCCTGGCAACCACCATGGACATTAAGTTCCTTCTAATCTTTTTTTTATAGAAATAATCCTCTGTTCCAACTGAGCTCACACACCGCTCCTTGAGCATACTTGCAAAACTATCAGCAGGATAAATTCCTAGAAGTAGAATTGCAGGGCCCAGAGATTTCCTGAGTGCTGAGTGTGGGCAGATATCGGGAATGCGCTCCAAAGAACTGGTTCCAATTCACACTCCTGCCCTCCCGTGTACATGAGAGCCAGTGGGAAGACCTTTGTAACCATCCTTGAAGTCTGGGGTGGAGAGGCTGTCAGAAAGTGGTGGGCTCCCAGCATAAGAGATGTGCAAGCAAGGGCTTAACAACTCGTTGATGTTGTTCCAGCCATGGCTGTAGAGTCACAGAAGGGAGGTGGGTGAGGACACTCAAAGATGCTTTAGTCACTGAAGATTTTAAGATTTGATAACTCCATCCTTATTCCAGGGAGCATAGCTCAAATCCCACCAAATGTCTGCTGAGTTATCAGCCTTGACACCTTTGTACATGAAAGGCAAGAGTGCGGTCTCTGTGTCTCTTGCAGAACTCCCCACCCTGAGAGCAAATGCAGAAACCAAGCCTGAGACGTCCCCAGATACCCTCAGCTACTCAACTTTGCTCTCATGACACGGCAGGTGAGGTCTTCCCAACTCCAGTTAATTTGTGTGGAAGTGGAGGCTCAGAGATGGGATGAAACTCTCCCAATATCACACAGCTAGCAAGAGGCATCCGGGGTTATTTCTTTTTAATAGTTAGTAACAATAACTCTTATTGAGCTCTTATGAGGTGACAGCCACTGTGCTGTTGATTAGCCTGGGTTAACTCAGTCAATCACCATCATAAATAAATAGTACCTTAATAGCATATAAACACATTTTTTTCTAGAAAAAAAATTAAAATTTTATGATAAAACTAGCATCCCATGTAGACACAATGCACATCAATCCTCTGCAACCAGCCAGTGGTGTGTTCTTCCAAGCTGAGATTCCCACTGGATGCTAGGCTAGGTGTTCGGAGTCTCTCCCAGGAAACACATTGAACTCTTATGACTCTGAAGGTCAGGTCAATTGTTTTTTTCTTTTCTTTCAGCTTTATTGAGATCTACTTGGCAAAAGTTGTATATATTTAAGGTGTGCAACTTGCTGTTTTGGTATATGTGTACATTGTGAAATCATTACCATGATCGGGCTACTTAACACATCCATCACCTCACTTGGTTACCTTTTTTTCTGTGCGGTGAGAACACTTTAGATCTACCCTCTCAGCAAATTTCTGGTACACAACGCAGCATTGCTAAGTCTCATCACCATGCTGTACATTGGATCAAGTCCTTGAAAAAAGATTTCCCGTTTCATGATGAGCGAATATTTGTTCAGAGGAGCGAATGTTTGTTCTGAGGTATTCAGTCACACCAGGAAGGGGTGGCCCCCAGACTCGAGCCCAGCTCTGTCTGAACTTTGCCATGATCCTGTCATTCAAAGGGTGTGCAAGACAGAATCCCTGACACAGAGGCCTGTCCGTCCTCCCTGGGTAAGTGCAGGCATGAGCACTCCACAGGTGATCCCATCCCCTAGGAGTGAGGCAGGCAAGAGGAGGGGGTGTTCTGTGTGCTTTGGGGCAGATAAGACAAGGATATGGGAGGGAAATGATGCGTTAACTTATAAAGTATTCCTTGGGTATCTCCTGGGTGTAGAGGCAGCATAGGACAGAGCTCACCCTGGAGCTGGACTTGCTAGGCTCAGATCTGTTTTCTGACATTTACTTGGGTAAATTTACTGAACCTCTCTGTGCCTCAATTTCCCCATAAGGGGAATGAAGACGACAATAGCACATCAGGCAGTTGCAGTGAGTGCCCAATTTAAGCAAACCCTGCTTATGCCCCACCCAAGTTAAAGAGCTAGAAAGGGAGAGGTTAAGTCAGCACAGCCTCTCTGGGTGAGCTCATCTGACCCCAGCTGCGAAACCCTTCCCTGTGCTGAAAATGGCCAATGCATGTCTGCACATTGAGGCTTGCATCCAAAGCCCAGACCTGTAAGTCCAACTGTCTCCACTACAACCCGACTTGGAAGTCCTACAGAACTCTCCTACTCATGTTTAAAATTCAGCCCACCTCACCCCCAAACTGGATCATCACCAGGTCTTTCCATCTCAGCAAATGACACCTCCTCCCCCTGCTCTGGCCAAATGCCTAGGAGTAGCCTTCATTTCTCTCTCCTTCATTCACTCCATCAGCAGCACCTTTTGATTCAACCTCCAGAATTTATCCCGAGAGTGTCCACTTCCCCTTCTTTAAATGTCTACGGCTACAGTCCCAGCTGTTACTTCCCTCATGTTCAGGAAGACCGGAGCGGCCTCTGGATCCTCCCCTGGTCCTGCCCTTGCACCCAGACGCTCTGTTCTCCACAGAGCACCCTGGGTGCCTAGCACAGTGCTGGAACTGGAATAGATGCTCAGTCAATAGTCATTGAATAAATAAGACTGGGAAGAAATTTTCAGAAGAGCGGAGGCAGATATAGGTCCCTAGAGAGGGGGTGGGGACTATTGCTAGTTGAGGTACCAGCTGAAGAAAAATCCAAAATATGTCCCCTGGGAGACTGAGGCAGAGTGTAAAGGCTGGATCGCAGGAGCTATATTCTAGATGTTCTGATGTTGCAGTACTACTGCTCTGCTGGCTAGGGTAGAGGCACAGGGGATGGTGATGAGCCTGTGACACCGTTTACGGAAGGACAATCATGTTCCACACAAGGGAGGTTGCCATGGGATGGCACAATGCAGGACCACAAATAGGTGCACAGGGTCATTTTTTTGAGCATCCCCAATTTGGAAAAGTGGGAGTGTGAACCTGCCAGAGAGGAAGGCTTGAATGTGAATCTCTGGTCCACTGTTTACCAGTTGTGCAACTTTGGGTAAGTTATTTAAGAGTCCCAGTTTCCTCTTGACTTTGGGCAAGACATCCATATTCTCTGTGCTTAATTTTCTCCATCCGTAGTCCTGAGACGTATTTTTTTTTTTTTTTTCACAATGGAACCCACTTACAGACGAGGAGGATTTGGCTTGGAGAAAATAATCTGTTCTCTGGCATGGCAGGGTCTCTGAGTGTTAAAAGTGGAGCCCAAGTACTTATCCTCTGCTCCAGCACTGTGTTCTCATGAATGGGCTGTGTGGCCAGATGCCACAGCATGAGGTACTGGTGTGATTTTAGGACTCTGTGGAAAAGAGTGGGAACAACGTGCTCCACAGGGGGGAAGGTGTGATCAGCCAACGTGATGCAGGAATGAACAGAATGTGAGGACAGGGGTCGGGGGAAATTATGGGAAGGAAGGTAAGAAACAAGAACAGGTCCTCTCCTTAGTTACTCAACCAATATTTTTAAACTTCTGCTATGTGTGCCAGACACAGATATAAGCCCTGGAGAAGTAACTATGAGCAAGATAGAGGTTCAGCCATCCAATAAATATTTATTCAGCACCTCCTATAAGCCAGGAATTGTGTTAGGTGCTGGGCATAAGATCGTGAGCAAGACAGAAGTTATTTTTAAACTAATTTTAATAATATAGTTTATTCAACCCAGTGTGTCAAAAATTATCATTACACATTTACATTCTAGATGTTATTTTTAAAATTGACATGTAACAATTGGACATATTTATGCGGTACAGAGTGATATTTTGATAGAAGTATATAATGTGTACTGATTAAATTAGGATCATTGGAATTTCCATCACCTCAAACATTCGCCATTTCTTTATGTTGAGATCATTCAAAATCCTCTCTCCTAGGCCAGGCGCGGTGGCTCACGCCTGTAATCCTAGCACTCTGGGAGGCTGAGGCAGGTGGATCGCTCAAGGTCAGGAGTTCGAGACCAGCCTGAGCAAGAGCGAGACCCCGTCTCTACTAAAAATAGAAAGAAATTATCTGGACAACTAAAAATATATATAGAAAAAATTAGCCGGGCATGGTGGCGCATGCCTGTAGTCCCAGCTACTTGGGAGGCTGAGGCAGTAGGATCGCTTAAGCCCAGGAGTTTGAGTTTGCTGTGAGCTAGGCTGATGTCACGGCACTCACTCTAGCCCAGGCAACAAAGTGAGACTCTGTCTCAAAAAAAAAAAAAAAAAATCCTCTCTCCTAGCTGTTTGAAACTATACAATAAATTGTTGTTTCTTATAGTCATTCTACAATGTTATAGAACACCAGAACCTATCACTCCTATCAAGCTGTAATTTTTTATCCATTAACCAACCCCTCCCCGTCCCTCCTGAGAAAGGTTTATGCATGTAGTAAATATTGACAAAGCCCCTCCTATGAGCTAGACATGGGGCCAGGGGCTAGAATGCCATTTCAAAAAACCTTCCCAATCCTCCTTCTGAGGAAGGGATTCCCTCTCGTCCTCCAAGGCATCTGAGGTCACAGAACAGGTTGGACTTTCCTCTTTGCCTCTAAATCCCAGCTCAGTTCCTGCTACAGTGCCTGGCAGAGTGAATACCTGCTGGCTAAAATTAATGCATGAATATGGGGCCATAACCAAAGGGAACTTGAATGCTATGACAATACCCTTAAGGCTTCATCATGTACGTAACAGGAGTGTAGAAAGGATGTGAGGAAGGGTTTAGATTCATGTAAAAAGCACTGATGCTGGGACATGTTAATCAACACTTACTGGCCACCAACTATGAGCCAGCTCCAGTGCCTAGGACTTCCTAATATTTCTCATTTATTCTTCCCAATCACCCTTGTGGGAGAGAAGATATAGCACCATTTAATGGAGAATAAGCTTCTGGGTGTTCTATGGAAAAGTGTCTATTCCATGGTGTTTGGGGTCTACAGGAGGAAATAGATGTGATTGAGCAAAAATTAAATGCAACACAGTTTTTGTTGAATTACAACCAAATAGCATAGATAGTGCAGGAGGACTGTTGCCTGTATTGTTTCCAGCAATTGGGATAGAGGAATCTGAAGTTGATGTTGGAAAGGAGACCTAGAGGATGAGAATGGTGTGACAATGCCAACGGCTCCAGGGAACAGAACTGCACAAGTGTACAGGCTCTAGGGTGAGAAGGAAATGTTAGGTGTCATGGATAGGGAGGTCGTTGGAGCTGGACTTAGTGAGTTTTTGTCTCCTGTTACTCTTGGAAAGAAACTCAAGAATTTAACAGACTGGCTGGCCGCCATGGCTCATGCCTGTAATCCTAGCACTCGGGGAGGCTTAGGCAGGAGGATCGCTTGAGATCAGGAGTTCGAGACCAGCCTGAGCAAGAGCGAGACCCCATCTCTACTAAAAATAGAAAAATTGGCCAGATGCCATGGCTTTATGCTTGTAGTCCCAGCTACTTGGGAGGCTGAGGCAGGAGGATCACCTGAGGCCAGGAGTTTGAGGTTGCTCTGAGCTAGGGTGACGTCACGGCACTCTAACCCCTGGAAACGGAGCGAGACTGTATCAAAAAAAAAAAAAAAGAATTTAATAGATGGACTTTTATTGTGCACCTGCTGTGTGCCAGGCACTCTCCTGTGCGCCAGAAGCACAGACACGAACCAGGTAGAAAAGCTCTCCTGGATGTCACACTGAATGGGCCCACAGACCATCAGCAAGTGAACAAGCAAACAACAACTTCAGACTGGCTTTGACAAAATCCAGATTTTGTGGTAGTGACTGATGTGTGTGTTTGGGGAAGGTTGCTTTAAACAGGGCCACTGGGGAAGGACTCTGCGGAAAGCGGCTATCTTAGCTGACATTTGGGGGAGAGAAGGAAGCAGTGATGTAAACATTGTGGGCAGGAGGATCTCAAGGGGAGAGAGTGGCCAGTGCAAAGGCCCCGGAAGCCAGTTGTGCATGGAGCTCAGCGGAGCAGAGATCAGAGAAGCGGCAGGGGCCAGGCCAGCAGGGGAGTCATTTGATTTCACCCCACGTTCCCTGGGGAGTCCAAGAGGGGTCCTGTGTGTGGCACGGCCTGGTTTTCTGGTTCACAAGGTCCCCCCCGCGCCCCCCGTCCCCCCGCCGGCGCTGGGCAGCGCTCACTCGGGACAGAGGCCAGGTGGGCGCTATTCTCCACCTCACCGGCTTCTCCCTCCCACTTCCCTCCCCAGGCCTGCTCCGCCCTCCCGGACGCGGTCCCCACTGCGCACCCTGGGCCGATGCCCGCGGCCTGGGCCTCCCCGGGCGCCCCCGCAGCCGCGCCCTGGGCCAACCAAAGCTGGGCGCGCGACTTCGTCCTGCTGGGCTTCGCGCACGTGCCCGCGCTGAGGCCGCTGCTCGCCGCGCTCTTCCTGGCCGCCTTCCTGCTGGCGCTGCTGGGCAACGCGCTCATCGCGCTGCTCCCCGGCCTGGCCCGGGCCCTGCGCGCGCCCATGTACCTCTTCCTGCGCCAGCTGGCCCTCGTGGAGATCTGCTTCTCGCTGGACGTCGCGCCGCGGCTGCTGGTGACGCTGCTGCGGCCCGGCCGGGGAGTGTCGCCCGCGGGCTGCGCGCTGCAGCTGCTGCTGGTGCTGTCCTGCGTCACGTCCGAGTGCTTCCTCCTGACCGTCATGGCCTGGGACCGCTACGTGGCCATCTGCAGGCCCCTGCGCTACGCCGCCGTCGTGAGCCCGCGGCTGTGTCACCTGCTGGCCGCCGCCTGCTGGCTGGCCGGCGTCCCCGTGGCGCTGGTCTTCACCATCTGGCTGTTCCGCTTCCCCTTCTGCGGGCCACGTGACATCCGCCACTTCTTCTGTGACATCGCCCCTCTGCTGATGCTGGTGTGTGCGGACACCCGGGTCTTTGAGGCCAGTGTGTTGGCGGCCACAGTGCTTGTCATCATGGTTCCCTTCTGTCTGATCGCTGCGTCCTACACCAAGATTCTGACCACCGTCCTACGGATGCCGTCGGCCACCGGGCGCCACAAGGCCCTGTCCACCTGTGCCTCCCACCTCATCGTGGTGGTTCTGTTTTATGGCACGACGGGGGTCATCCACTTGCGCCCCAAGGCCAGCTATTCCCCGGAGAGCAAGCAGGTGGTGTCCCTGTCCTACACCCTGGTCACCCCCATGCTCAATCCCCTCATATACAGCCTTCGGAACAAGGAGGTGAAGGCAGCTCTGGGGCCCCTGTGCTGCGGTGCCCGTGAGTGAGCTCTTCCAGGCCGCTGCTTAGAGTCAGGAATTATTGATGTCTAGTTTTTTTGCCCAGGATCCATGTGCAAGTATCTAGAGCGACACTCTGATTTCTTCCAGGGAGCTATAACTTTTCTTCTTTCAGTCCATGTGTTCATGCTGATTCCACCTTTCTGTCCAAGGAAGGGCATGAGACCAAGCATTCAGTCCCTGATCACAATTATTTAGTAGGGGTGGGCAAAGGAATCTACTTTGGACCACCTGGAGTGAATCAGTCAGCTATTGCCACAAGAATGCTGTGTAAAAATCATTATAAAATCTACTATCTTAAAACATGCTCTTTGTTTTCTTGAATCTTCTGTCAGCGAGGGTTAGCTAATCTAAGCTGAGCTTTTCTGGGTGGTTTTGATCTTGGCTTTGCTTGGTGGTGCAAGTGAGTGTTGGATGATGTAGGTTTGGCTTGAAGCAACTCTGGTCCATGTGTCCATCATCCTTCTCCTGGGATCACAGGGCTAGCTCAGGCTTTTTTTAAATTATTATTACAATAGGGGAAAGGCTTTGGCCATGTCATACCCAGTAACATGCTATTGGCAAATCATGTGGAACATTGAGGTGAGGAATTTGGAACATTGGTAGGATCTACATCAGACAGTTATACCCCAAGAATTTTTTTCAAACTTCTTTTAGTCCCTGGACTTGCAGCTGCAAAGATGTAAACCTGTAGATACCAACACCTATCTGGCCTGTAACTGGGAGTACTTGTTTGATAATGAAGTCAGTGCAAATAAAATCAAAACCAATAAAGGGATAGAGATGAGGTTCTAATGACAGTTGTAATGAATGCATATTGCAGCAATGGTATTGTTTATTTCTGTGAGTTTGTAAAAATTGAAAAGATGTACCAGAACTAGTATAGTGGAGGGGGTATGAAACAAACATTCTTAGATGTCTTTGATGGGAATGCAAAGCAATGTAATTTTTTAAATGACAATTTTGTAATATGTTTAAAAGGTTTAAATGTATATTGACCTATTAATTCTACTTTTTTTCCCTATGTATCTTATAAACATACTCCTATACATAGGCAAAGATAAGCATGCCAGGATATCTGCTGAAGCGGTGTTTGTAGTAACAAAAACTGGAAAACTGTATAAATATTTGTTAAGGGACTTGTTCAATACGTTGTGGTCTATTTCTTGGAGACTTGACTTCAGGCCATTGCTCTGCTGGGTTCTTCTTCCTCCCTCCTCCATCACCAGTTGCGTCAGACATCCTTGTATGGTCATGACCAAGCATTCCAAAGTCAAAATAACTCACCTTAAGAAAAACATTCTAGGGGTTAGGATCTAGATCTTTGACTTTTTAAATGTAAATCAACAAACATTCCAAAGAGCTACTGTAACCTAGATCTTTCCTTGGCATCAAGAATACATAAATAAAAGGCAGGGTCCCCACTCTGAATGAGGTCACAGTCTACTGGTAAGAGAAAAGTAAGTAAATATGTATAATACAAGGTATTCAGAGCATGTAAGTGTCAGGAGCTAAGTGGTTTTTAGGCTTAAGGGAAAGAAGAATGAAGATTATTATCTACTGTGTGTTTGTTATTGTACTAGATCTGTGCATGTTTCTATTCATTTAATTTTTGCATCATTTCTGAGAAGTGTATGTGGCCTCCATTTTACAGGTATTAATAATAGCAATAGCTACCACTTACTGAGCATCTAATAGATACTAGGAATCCTGATAGGTGCTTTTGTGCATAGAATAGTTTAATCTTCCAGACAATGCTCCCACGTCGGGGAAGGGCAGGAGGGGGAGGGGTAAAAACTTACTTATAAGGTACAATAAACACTTCTGGTGATGTACACACTAAAAGCGATGACTTGAGCATTATACACAGTATCCGAGTAACAAAAATATTTGTACCCCTCTAATATTTTGAATTAAGAAAAACAAAAAAAAACTGTAAGAGATTTGTTAAAGGATTCAAAACTAGAGTTAGATAGGAGGAATAAGTTCTAGTGTTTTGTATCACTGTAGGATGACTATAGTTACCAATAATGTACAGTTTCAAGTAACTAGGAGGAGGATATTAAATGTTCTCAACACAAAGAAATGATAAATGTTTGAGATGAGGGTTATGCTAATTACCACGATCTGATCACTATATATTATATGTATGAAAACATTACTATGTACCCTATGAATATGTGCAATTATTATTTGTCAGTTAAAAGATATTTTAAAACCAAAAACAAACAAACAAAAAGAGTAACTATAGGGAAAAAAGGAAAAAGAGATATTTGGTATTGTTTGTTGATTGCAGCATATTGTATACTGATGCCACTATTGTTCCTTGGTGGGGGCAAGCTATGCTAGAGTCATGGGTGCATGATTTTTAAATCTATCTATTTTATTTGATTGCACAAAAGGGAAAAAGAAAAATAATTAAATTTGATAACTCAAATTTGCATTGGGTGTTCCACAATAGAGAAACCTACTTATTGTGGAATCTGGGCATAGAGAGGAAAAGACGCATTGTATGCATATAATGCTTACTGTTTGTTGAATGCTAATTTAGGAAGCTAAAATTCCCACCCAGCAGGCAGTGGGAAGAAAATATTTTAATTTTCTCTCTAAGCTGGTGTAATGTCCTGTCTATCTACTTGTTTCCTGTCTTACATCAAGCAGAGGTGATTTTGGAACACTTTTGAGAGACTGAACTCATATATCCCTCTTAGAATGTCTTGCCACATCTCTGGGTTCCCATTATCTGCATACTGATATGTGTCCTTTCACTTACCATAAGATGTTATAAATAATCTGTTTCAGAGTCAGTATCCCTCAGTGTCTTGGGAGCAACTTAGGAGCAGGAATTTTATTCCATGCAGCTTTATAGTGTCAGTATCCAACACAAGTTCTGGCACCATTAGGGGTTTCAAAGTGAATGAGGCCTGTTTTGGAACCAACATTACCTTTGAGTCACTTTCCCAAGCCCCAGTACACTTTCATGAAAAGTTTTCATTTTAATCTTTTCTCTAAATCCACAGAGATTAGGACAGTCCTCTAAGGTCCACTTCTTGGATTTAAGTTGGTCCTTCTGCTTGTAGCTGGCTGTAAAGACAGAGATTCCTTGGCAGCTCAGAGAACACAGAGGTGGATAAATTAGGAGAAGCAGATGAGAACTCACTGCTCAGGACCAAATACGACTTCTTACAGCACTTTTGAAATGGGTGGAGATCTTTGAATTCATTGGTCAACTCTTCCAGTCACAGGCACCTTCCCCTATGTCCAGGGTCAGAAGCTGAATCTTTTTGTTCTCAAAAGTCTCCTTCAGGAAAGGAAAAAACAACTTTTTTGCCTTGGCTGAGAGGTAAGGAAGTAAGATCACTTGATTTGGGGAAGAAAAAAGAGAAGATGAGAAAAGTCTTCCTTCCTATAGGACACCTATGGGGGTGGGCACTGGGCACCATGGAGACTTTACTGGAGTTAATCGCCATGACAACCTTATGAAGTCAGGGTTGTTATCTCCATGCTGGAGATTAAGACATGAGGCTTAGAAGGTTGGAGCCCCTGTCTAAGGTCACAAACTAGTTGCAGACAGAGCCTGGGAGAGAGCCAGTTCTCCTTGATTCCAAAGATCGGTTCATAAGCTGATGACAGTATATTTTAAACTGAGAATCATTAAATCAATTTATTCAGTCAAAACTAGGATTTAAATTAACATAGAATAGAATGTGAAATAAAATATCCAAGTGATTCACATAAAGGTAAGTGTTGCTTTGTTAAACTTCTGTTTCGTTTATGAATGTGGTGTTCGACTGTATGTGTGTCACTGTGACTCGGTCACAATGTGAAATGTATTTGTTATTGTGGGCCATGGTAAAAGTGCTTGAGGGCCACCTTACTCTATTATACCACGTCTAAATTACCCAGAACATAGTACACAGGCATAAATAAATGCTAGAATTATGTAGTATCTTTTTTATTTTTGAAGGAAATATTGTCTTCTTAGGTAATGGATAATTCAGGATTGGAGAGGTTAAGTGTCTTACCCATGGTCACACAACTAGTAAGAGGCTGGTCACAGACTTCTCTGGGGGGCTAAAACCAAGTCAATCATATCTGTATCTCAGGCTCTGGGTGCAATTCAGGTGTGACAAATGTTTGTAGAATGGACTCAAAATCTTTGAATCATCCCCAAACAGTTCAATACCTTTTAAGATGCTCATCAGTTCTTTAGCAGATTAATCAGGGACATTCTAGAACATCCAGTGTTGTCAGAGAGGCAAGATAACAGGAGGAAGCCTTCATGAAGAATTTAAAGCAGTAACAGAGGTAGACAGAAAGGAAAAGAAGTCAGGACAACGGATGGAGCATAGCAGAGGAGGCAGTAAGTCCAGCCCAGGCAGGAAAGTCCGCAGTAGGAGACTGGCAGGGATTCGTTTCAGCACTACTAAGGACAAGCGCCACTGGCCTTAAAGACAGGGGTGGCTGAGCAGCCTTCTTCAGGACCAAGAGAAGTGCAACCCTAACCAGCAGAGAAGTTAGTTAGCCTGAAAAGAACTTTAAGCACCAACTTGGATTCTAGCTGTGCTTATCTGAAAAATGAGATGTGCAACAATATAAAAGTTTTGACTAAGAATATGGCTGCTACTTTGTGCTGAACTACTTCCATATAATTATAAAATAACTAACAATAGCAATAATTACAAATACTTCATTGCATTTTTATTATTCAACACTTTTCATGTGTTAATTGAAGGGGGCTATCTTAGCGATCTTGTCTATTCTTTGTTTAAACCAACAGACTTGGAAGTATTCATTCTTTTTCCTTAGTTTGAACATGAGGAATGAAACATTTTCAAAGGGGAAAATAATATTAAAACAAATGAGGGAGGAGACCTTGAAGTATGGGAGAAAGAACATAGTATTTATATTCAAAGGGATCTTGGTAGCCACACTCGATATGTGGTTTCAGCCATGTCTTAAAGGGAAGAGGGTGTTTATACAAAGTGCATGAATACACTGGCAAAATTTCTGGAAGGAACTTACAAGACATGGTAACGGTCATTACCTCTGGGGAATGGAATAAGGATGCTGAACTGAGAAAGTTACTTTTGAATTTTATTTTTAGAATTAACAGGCAAGGCCGAGCACGGTGGCTCACACCTGTAATCCTAGCACTCTGGGAGGCCGAGGCAGGTGGATTGTTTGAGCTCAGGAGCTTGAGACCAGCCTGAGCAAGAGCAAGACGCTGCCTCTACTAAAAATAGAAAGAAATTATATGGACAGCTAAAAATATATATAGAGAGAAAAATTAGCCGGGCATAGTGGTGCATGCCTGTAGTCCCAGCTACTAGGGAGGCTGAGGCAGGAGGATTGCCTGAGCCCAAGAGTTTGAGGTTGCTGTGAACTAGGCTAATGCCACGGCACTCTAGCCCGGGCAACAGAGTGAGACTCTGTCTCAAAAAAAAAAAAAAAAAAGAATTAACAGGCAAAAAACTGACCTTTGAGGGAACAGTTATATACCTTTTAACCTATATAGAAGCTACTTTTCAAAATGACTTTTATATAAATATTGAGTCAATGGAAAAGAAAATGTGCAACACGTGTAGGGTATAAAAATAATGTGGTGAATCCTGTGTACTCATTAACGATTTTAAGAACATGACTTCTTGTCCTAAAAGCCCCCTATGTGCACTTCGCACTCCATTCCTCCCCTCTAAGAAGTAACTGCTGTCCTGAATGTTGAACCCATCATTCTCTTACTCTCTTTTAGTACATGCCTTTGTATTTCTAAATATGTTCTTAAAAATTTTTTTGCACAGGTTGACTTTTATATAAATGAAATTATACTATTTGCATACTTAAGTGACTTTCTTTGCTCAATATTATGATTCTGAGATTGATTCATTAATGATGTTAGGTGTGATTCATTCATTTATTTACAAAATAACACTCCATTGTATAAAGAGATCACAATTTACTTATCAATTTTACTACTGGACACTTCAGATCTTCAAAGTTTTTATTTTCTTTTTCACTAGTAAAACAGTGCTGCTATGAACCTTATTCTGGATATATGATTGAATATAGAATTTCTGGGGCATAGTCATATCTTAAAATTTACTAGATAATGCCTAATTTATTTCTGAATTGATCATACCAATTTAGACTCCCAGAAGCAGTGTATGAATGTGATTGTTAAACTTAATATTTTTAGATGTTTATGTTTGTTTCAGTTCTATAGGTGTGAAATGGTATTTAATTTTAGTTTTAATTTCCATTTTCTTGGTTTCTAATGAGATCAGCATATTTCTGTGTTTTGAGTCATTATTCTCTGGTGAGGGATACATTCT
Organism: Lemur catta; assembly: GCF_020740605.2. NCBI lineage: Eukaryota > Metazoa > Chordata > Mammalia > Primates > Lemuridae > Lemur > Lemur catta. The sequence goes on from NC_059146.1 coordinate 19,143,437, forward strand.
GACCTTTTGTCCATTTTTCCACTGAAAAAACTATTTTGCATATTGATTGACCAATTTCTTTGTGTATCCTACACTTACATGTATTGCTAATATATTTTTCTATTTTGTGTCTTTTCTTTTAATTTTTTGTGTTAGTCAGAACTTTTTTGATAATTAGAACTTTTAAATGTTAAAAAGACAGGGTTTAAATTCCTTTCCTATATTTTTATTGTTTTCTATACACCCAAGGCAATAAAGACACACTTCCATGTTGTTTTCTAAAAGTTTAGAAATTTTTTACTCCACATTTATATGTTAGTTCATCTGAAATTGATTTTTTTGTATATGTGGTGTGATGTAGGTTCTTAATTTCTTTTTATTTTTCTGTGCAGATAAATAATTATCCAAGAACCATTTATTGAAAAGTTTATCCTCTTCCCCATTGATCGGCAATACATGTCATAAGTCAAGTTTGTATACGTGCATGGATTGTTTCTGGGCTTTATTGCATTCTGTCACTCTGATGGTTTACCTCTGACACTTAATTTTGACTGGGGATGTTTCACTGAGAGACTAGAACAACACGAGAGACTTAAAATGCAGATGTACTTTCAGGGAAGCAGATTTTGCTCAGCATACAAATGGGAAGAAACCTAACTTCCGCTTCCCCTGTTTATTACTCTGCCCTTCATCCATACTGGCTTTTATTTTCCTTGAAGGCACCAAGCACCTTCCTGACAAGGTTTTTGCACTGACTTCCAGCACCTCGGTGTTCAACTTTTTCTCTCTCATCAGCAGAGAAGAAACTCAAACATCACCTCCCTGCTCAAAGAGGCTTTCTCCAACTGCCCATTCTAGAATAGCCTCCTCCAGATGTTGCCAACCACATCCATCCTGATATTTGCTTTTTCCTTAGTAATGAGCCACCCAAATTTTCTCATTTCTATATTATTTGTTGTTTTTTTGTTGTTGCTGTTAGAGACAGGGTCTCACTCTATCACCCAGGCTAGAGAGCAGTGACACGATCATAGTTCACGGCAGCCTCGAACTCCTGGGCTCAAGCGATCCTCCTGCCTCAGCTGCAGTCTCCTGAGTACATGCACATGCCACCACACCCAGCTGATTTTTGTATTATTATTATTTTTTTTTGTAGAGACAGGGTCTCACTGCGTTGCCCAGGCTGGCCCCAAGCTCCTGGCCTCAAGAGACCCTCCTTCCTCAGCCTCCCAAAGTGCTGGGATCACAGGCATCAGCCATCGCACCTGGGCTAGGCTTGTCCTTTTGTCTGCCTTCTCAACTCCTCATTACCTAGAAATTCCAAAAGGTCATGGACATTGGTTTCATTCTCTGTTTTATATCAGGCACCTGGTACATAATAGGTACTCAGTAAAATTTGCTATTGAATAAATATTTAAATGGTAAGTTAGAAATAAGCCCAAATAGTCTATTCTTCATGTCTCAGTTGCCTAAAAATCAACTTGAATTTTCAGTATTAATGGCTAAGGCAAGGGACTCTACTTCCACAATTCCACCCCTTCGAACAACTCAGTGCCTGTGAGCTTCAGTGCAGTCATGCATCTGAATGGGCAAAATGATGCCAAATTTTGCAAAAATAAATTGATCCCTATATGTTTAGAAACTCAACCCAGTACAGGGTCACATAAATAATGCTTAAAATATATAGTTTCTTTCCTTAAAAAAATATTTAAAAAAAGAAAACCAAACCAACCAACCAAACAAAACCCTGCTATGCTATCTTTCTGGAAGGAGTTGTCTTTAGAAATATTCAAGGAGGAAACTTCTCACTGGTCTTTTTAGAAAACCAATTACTGCTGGCACTTTTTTCTAACAAACAGTGACAAATTTCCTCCAGAAATTCCACCCAACTAAGACAGGTATATTTTGAGAATAAGGGAACTATGAGTCTTCCTTTATTTAAAATAGTGCAGACAACAGTTAGGGAGGAGGAATAATTTCTCATGTTCTATTGTACAGTAGGGTGACCATAGTTAACAATATTATATCATATGTTTTGAGGTAACTAGAAGACAGGATTTTGAATGTCCTCACTACATTCAAAGGAAACGAAAAATGTGTGAGGTGACCAATATGCTAAAGACCCTGATTTGATCATTACACTGTGTATACATGTTATAGAAAACACATCACATTGCAGTCTATAAATATGTACAATTATTATGACAAGTAAAAATAAAATACAACTTTAAAATTTTTTTTTTTTTTTTTTTTTTGAGACAGAGTCTCACTTTGTTGCCCGGGCTAGAGTGAGTGCCGTGGCATCAGCCCAGCTCACAGCAACCTCAAACTCCTGGGCTTAAGCGATCCTACTACCTCGGCCTCTCGAGTAGCTGGGACTACAGGCATGTGCCACCATGCCCGGCTAATTTTTTCTATATATATTTTTTTAGTTGTCCAGATAATTTCTTTCTATTTTCAGTAGAGACGGGGTCTCGCTCAGGCTGGTCTCGAACTCCTGACCTCGAGCGATCCACCTGCCTCGGCCTCCCAGAGGGCTAGGATTACAGGCGTGAGCCACCGCGCCCGGCCTAAAATTTTTTAAAATAAAAAATAGTGCAGATGACCCCTGGGGTCTTGAGAAATTTTTGGAAAATGAAATGAAAAAATCCAACGTGGAAAGAACCAATAAGGTCATCAAAAGTAAGAAAATAATAATCATTCCTCACCTTATAAAGTACTATCTCATCCATTGCTGTGCTCAAGATACATAAGGACTAAGGACTTTGTGGGAATAGATTTCACCTCCATTTTACAGATAGGGCGACTGAGGCCTGTAAAGGTTGAGTGTCTTGCCTAAGACCACAGACATCGTAAGCACAGGTGTAAGTTTTTTGTTTCCAGTTTTGCAATTCCCAGTTGCTGCTCACTGTTTCTCCTAACAGTAGTTCACCCACAGCAAAGTTACATCAGCAGCAGGGGAGTCTAACCATGTACACTCTTCTTCTTTTACTCATGTACTTCTGCGTGGACCAGTGTCTCTAAAAACCTTTCTTTCTTCACGTAGATGGAGAGGTCTCTGGCTTTGGCCAATATGTCCAGAAACCAGGATTTTATCCTACTGGGCCTATCTGCCAGGCTGGGCATCAGGGATGCCCTGTTTGCCGTCTTCCTGACCCTCTACCTGCTGACCCTCCTGGAGAACACACTCATCGTCTACCTCATCTGCAGGCACAGCGAGCTGCACAAGCCCATGTACTTCTTTCTGGGCAATCTCAGCTGCCTGGAGATGTGCTACGTGTCTGTGACCACGCCCAGCCTGCTGGTGGGGCTGTGGGCTGGACCCTGCCCTGTGCCCTTCACAGCCTGCATAGCCCAGCTTTTCTTATTCGTCTCATTCATTGGCACCAAGTGCACCCTCCTGGCCTCCATGGCCTATGACCGCTACGTGGCCATCTGCCGCCCACTGCACTACCCGCTGCTCATGCGGCCCCAGGTCTTCCAGGGGTTGGCTTTGTCCTCGTGGCTTGGGGGGCTTCTGGTCTCGGTAGCCAAGACCACATGCATCGCCAGCCTGTCCTACTGTGGTCCCAATGTCCTTAACCACTTCTTCTGCGACATCTCCCCTTTGCTCAACCTGTCCTGCACCCACGTGGCCCTGCCAGAGCTGGTGGACTTCCTCTCGGCCATCGTCATCTTCTGGGGCTCATTCCTGGTTGCTCTGGCCTCGTACGCGGCCATCGGGGCGGCGGTGCTCCGCATGCGCTCTGCCGCTGCGCGCTGCAAAGCTGTCTCCACTTGTGCCTCGCACCTGCTGGTGATGGGCGCCTTCTACGCGCTGGTTCTCTTCACGTACTCCCGCAGCAGCCGCCTGGAATCCACAGACCTCCACAAGGTGCTGTCGGTCGTCTACACGGTGGCCACGCCGCTGTGCAGCCCGGTGGTCTACTGCCTGCGGAATCGCGAGGTCCACGCGGCGCTGCGGAGCGCGCTCGGCCCGCGCGCAATCTCCCCGCGGGGGCGCGGACCCCCCTGTCCCGACCTTCTCGGGCAGAAACATACGCGTCGCTTGCAAAGGCAAATCGGAAGCTGTAGGAAAATATTCTCAACATAATGTATAAAGACATTTTAAAAGTGACATAGAAAATTAAAATGTTACAAAATAAAAAGAAAATGGTCATGAACAGGCAGGTTTTTGATGAAGAAATGGAACCTGCTAACCTACAAAAAGATGGGCAAACTCCCTGTTAATCCAGGAAATGAAGACAGCAGTTGAGCAGAAAACAGCAACTTACCCTTTGCATAACGAAAAATGTTATAAGTGTGTGTGTGTGTGTCACTTCGGGGTGCACAGATTATATGTACAAGAATGTTTATTGCAAAATTGTGAAATTTGAAATAAACATTGTTGTGTTGGAAATGATTTGGAATAACTCAAATGTCCACCAACAGAGATTATTTACTGAGCAGGACCGACGAGGTCCGCGCTTCTGTAGCGCGCACACGCTAGTCATTACTTTCACCTCATGTGAAGTGAAGGCATGGAAGACTGGAGGGAGGAGAACTACATTGTGCCTGAGTTTCAGGGCAATTAGGGAAAACTCCTAAAAGGAGACCGGAAGCTGGGTCTGCATTCAAAGGCAGGACAAGGAAAGGCGTGGCATCCCTAGCAGATGAAACAACACGTGCAAAGTCATCCAGGTATGCAAAGTAAGACATGTCATGGTAACGTTGAGTTTAGTGTGGCTGACACCAAAACATAATTTGGAATCTTGAATTCCTAGTTAAGGAGGTTCAGCTCTGTCTTACAGACAAAAGAGGGAGAGTATAGCGATTTTTTTAATATTTCAAAATAAATTTTCTATTACAAAAGCAATATGTGCTTACCACAGAAAATTGCCAAAAGGCAGCAAAATGAAAATGAAAGCAAAACACTCCCAAATTCTTTCACACAGTGGCAACCATTTCACGGTATTTTAAAGTATTTGTTTCCAAATCCTCCTCTTTATACATATATCCACACATTGCATTTAAAAAATTAAAACATAATTGCACTGTACGTGCTGTTTTATCACCTGACTTTTCCACATCACAATATACAATAGATATCTTTTGTGGTAGTAAATATCCTTATAAAGGTTGTTTTCCAGGACCCCAGTGTCTGCAGTTTATTTTAACTGACCTTCTATGGTTGAATAGAAACTTCTTCCAATAGTTCTCCACTGAAAGTGCAAAATGCTATGAACATTTTTGCAACTACATTGTTGCAGACATGCTAAAATATTTTCTTAGCAAAAAATTCTTACAACAGTGTTCTGAGTCAAAGTTCATGCACCCTCAGAATTTTGATGCATATTGCCAAATTGCCCTCTAGAAGCATTGTACCAATTTCAGTTAATAACTTCTATTTTTACTGAAATTTACAAAAAAAAAATTCTCACTTTCCTTGAATTTTTGGGTGTGTGCATCCTCAAATACACCCTATGCAAGCATATGGAGACATACATAAGAGTTTCTCTTATTAAATGTTTTTAGTTAAAAAAAAGATACAAAAATATGGAAAATTTATTTCTGAACTATTAAGGATTACTGTTCTATATTATGCTGTCATGAGCATTTATTTATTAAAATTTTACCTTAGGAAAAAAATTTTTAATTTACCTTTTCATTTACAAATATAGTATGCCTTTATGTTCATATATAGAGATATAACTAATTCTTGCTTTTTAAATAGCTTCATAAGATTTCACAGTATGGAGCAGCTATAATTTATTCAGTCATGATCTTATTGATGAATGTTCACATTCCAGTTTGGGTCACTTAAAGCAATGCTATAATAAACAAACTTATACAGAAATTTCTGTAGGTTGGTGCTTTATTTTCCCTATAAAATACTTCCAAAAGTGGAGGTGCTGGGTGAAATTGTAGGCAACAATTTGAAAATTTTAATAGTGTTACCAGGTTGGTCTCCAAGAAGGTTCTAACAATTTATGCCGCCACCAGCAGCAATGTATGAGAGATCGTGCCCACTTCTCCAAAGCCTCTTCAGCTGTAGGTGTTAACCATCACTTACAACTTTTCCTGATCTGATACAGTGATGATATAATTTGTTGTAGTTAGCGTTTTCCCCCAGTACCAATGATGTTTCTTAGTTTCACTGGTCATTTGCATTGTTTCATCTATAAATTTCCCATTTATAACTGTCCCTCATCTGCTCTCACATATGTGTGTGTGTGTGTGTGTGTGTGTGTGTGTGTGTGTGTATTTTTTTTTTTTTTTTTGAGACAGAGTCTCGCTCTGTCACCCCGGCTAGAGTGCAGTGGCATCATCACAGCTCACTGTAGCCTCAAACTCCTGGGCTCAAGCAATCTTCTTGCCTCAGCCTCCTGAGTAGCTGAGACTACAGGCGCGTGCTACCATGCCTGGCTAATTTTTTCTGGTTTTTTCTGGGACCTTGCTCTTGCTCAGGAGGGTCTCAAACTCCTGGCCTCAAGCCAACCTCCTGCCTCAGCCTCCCAGAGTGCTAGGATTACACATGTGAGCCACCACAACTGGCCACATATATATCTTAAGTATCTTAAAAATATATCTTAAAAGTAGGAAATTGACCACTTTGGAAAATAGTTTGTCAGTTCCTCAAAACATAGAATCATACAGATCTCAAATGATCATACAGTTATGATATGATCCAGCAATTCCACATCTATTTATATACTCAAGAGAATTGGAAATATATGTCCACACAAAAAGATGTTCACAAAGGTTCACAGCAACATTAATTCACAATAGCCAAAAAGTGAAAACAACCAATGTCCATCAAAGGGTGAATGGACAAACAAAATATAGTCTATCCGTACAATGGGATATTATTCATCCCTGAAAAGGAATGAAGCACTGATACATTCTATTATGTGCATGAACCTCAAAAATGTGATGCTCAGTGAAAGAAGCCAGTCACAGAAGGCCCCATCTTACATAATTCCACTCCTATGAAATGTCCAGAACAGGCAGATCCACAGAGACAGAAAGTAGATCGGTAGTTTGTTAGGGCTGGAGGCAGCAGGGGTGGGGTGGTGTTGGGAATGACTTCTAATGTATGTGGGGTTCTTTGTGGGGGTGAAAAAAATGTTCTGGAATTAGTGGTGATAGTTGCACAGTTTTGTGAATATACTATTAAAAAAAACCACTGTGTACATGTGTACATGTTCACAGGGTGAAATTAATGGTATGTGAATTATATCTCAATTAAAATGTAGAGTATTGATAACCTGAGATTGCCGCCATGTCCTGGTCAACTGGTCACCCTCAGGACCAGTGCAGCGTTCTACGGAAAGCTGCCTGGACCTCCCTGTTCCGCAGGCAGTAGATGACGGGGTTGCACATGGGTGTAGCCACCGTGTAGATGACCGACAGCACCTTGTTGAGGTCCATGGCTTCCACGCGGCTGGGACGGGCATAGATGAAGAGAGTGGCTGAGTAGAAGATGCCCACCACAGCCAGGTGGGAAGCACAGGTAGAGAAGGCTTTGCTGCGGGTGGCGGCTGATGGCATGCGGAGCACAGCCCTACCAATGGCCACGTAGGAGGCCACGGCCATGAGCAGGGAACCCCAGAGGATGACGATGGCTGACAGGAAGTCCACCAGCTCCGTCAGGGCCACGTGGGTGCAGGACAGGTTCAGCAGAGGGGAAATGTCACAGAAGAAGTGGTTGAGGACATTGGGGCCGCAGTAAGACAGGCTAGCTATGCATGCTGTTTTGATCACCGAGACCAGCAGTCCCCCAAGCCACGAAGTTATGGCCAAACCCAGGCACATCTGGGGCCGCATGAGCAGCGGGTAGTGCAGTGGGCGGCAGATGGCCACATAGCGGTCATAGGCCATGGAGGCCAGGAGGGTGCACTCTGTGCAGATGAGGGAGATAAAGAAAAAGAGTTGGGTCATGCAGGCTGTGAAGGGCACAGGGCAGGGTCCAGCCCACAGCCCCACCAGCAGGCTGGGCGTGGTCACAGACACGTAGCACATCTCCAGGCAGCTGAGGTTGCCCAGGAAGAAGTACATGGGCTTGCGGAGCTCGCTGTGCCTGCAGATGAGGTAGATGATGAGCGTGTTTTCCAGGAGGGTCAGCAGGTAGAGGGTCAGGAAGACGGCAAACAGGGCATCCCTGATGCCCAGCCTGGTAGACAAGCCCAGCAGGACAAACTCCTGGACTCTGGTCGTGTTGCCCAATTCCAAGGACCTCTCCATCTAAGAACAAAATACACCTACAAAATATTTTGCAAATCTCTCTCTCTACATCTTGCCTCACGCTAGATCCAAGCCATTCTCTTACCTGAGTAAATGAAATAATTATCTGGTCTGTCTGCTTCCATTTTTTATTTCTACAGCCTTTTCCATGTAGCAGTTACTAGGATCTTCCAAAATCATAGATAATATAGGATCACTCCGCTGCTTAAAACTCCTCACACGGTCCCCATTACCCCTAGAATAAACGGGTTCCTTAACACAACCCGCAAGTCCCCCCTGCCTGGATCCTTGGGTCCATCTCATGTCATGCTGCTTCTCCACGGGCACCCTTTCCTGCCCTCATGTTCCCTGGTCCCCCTGGCCTTAGAGAATTCCCACATGAGGAGGCTCCTTCTGTCCAGCACCCTGCTACGTCAGTTTGCAGAGACCCCACCACCCTCGATAACTGAACAAATTCCTCATTCCTGGGTGTCTGATCCCCGACCTGCCCCGGGAAGAATCCCCACAAGTCAGTTTAACCAGAATCCCCCTCACCCCAGAAGTTTCTTCTTAGTAATTTCCATCCTCTCCCCCACCCTGCCCCTTGGCTATAAATCCTCACTGGTCTGTACAAGGGTTGAGCCCAGTTCTATATTGAGGTCTCTTTTCCCCTAGTGCAATTGTTCCTGAATAAAACCTGTTTTTACCGCCTTAACTATTGCGCAGCTCTGTTTTTTCTTTAACACTCACAGTAAACACTTACAGGGCACCTACTATTAAGCTCTGAGTTATGGGGACAAAGTTGAATAAGATTCGGTCCCTGCCTTCCAGCAATCTGCAGTCCACTGTGGTGCTCTCAAACTCAATACAGAGTGAGAAGTATATTTTGTATCACAACCTGGGACATGCCATTGGATATTTTCTATTCTATTTGGATCTATTTTATTTCATGTATAAAGTGTTGGTTTTGACCAGTGGTTCTCAACTGGAGATGACTTTGTGCACCCCCCTTCCCAGGGACATTTGGCAGTGTATGGTGACATTTTTGATCTTTACTACTGGGGATCTTCTTAGTGGATCCTAAAACCAATTTCCACATGATCCTATAATCCCACTTCTGACTACATACCCAAAGGAACTTAAATCAATATGTCAAAGAGAGGTCTGTACTCCCATGTCCATTGCAACATTGTTTACAATAGCCAAGATATAGAATCAATCTAAATGTCCATCAATGGATGAATAGATTTTAAAATGTGATATACATACACAATGGAATACTATTCAACCTTATAAAAAACAGGAAATGGTTTCATTACAACATAGAATGAATCTAGAGGACATTATGTTAAATGAGATAAGCCAGCCACTGAGTGACAAATACCACATGATCTCACTTATATGTGGAATCTAAAAGAGTTAAACTCATAGAAGTAGAGAACAGAATGGTGGTTAACAGGGCTGGGGGCAGGGGGTGGCCGGGATGCAGGAAAAGAGAAGTTGATCAATGGATACAAAGTTTCAGTTAGATGGAAGGAATAAGTTTTGGCATTCTGTTGTACAGCTCAGTGACTATAGTTAATAATAATATAGTGAATATTTCAAAATAGCTGAAAGGCAGATTTTTTTTTTTTTTTTTTGAGAGAGGGTCTTGCTCTGTCTCCCAATCTAGAGTGCAATGGTGTCATCGTAGCTCATTGCAAACCTAAACTCCTAGGCTCAAGCGATCCTCCTGCCTCGGCCTCTCGAAGTGTTAGGATTACAGGCATGAACTGCCACACCTGGTTGAGAATTTTAAATGTTCTCACCACAAAGAAATGATAAATATTTGAGTGATAAGAATGCTAATTAGCTTGATTTGATCATTTCACAATGTATATATATATTAAAACATCACATTGTACCCCATAAATGTGTACAATTATTACTTGTCAATTTAAAATAAAACTTTTAAAGAATTAATTTGGGGCTTCTCCACCTTGGTTGTACTGATTTTGCAGTTAGGCCTGTATCCACTGGCATCTAACGGGTAGAGGACAGAGATGCTGTTAAACCTCCTACAATGCACAGATGCCCCCAACACAGGTCGACCCTACCCAAAAGGTCAGTAGAACTGAAGCCAAAAAGCCCTAAATTGATTTTAGGATCCACGAATAGGTCATGGCCCGCAGTTTGAAAAGAAAAGTCACTGCCTAGAGGGAGAGTTTAGCCAGTAAATGGGAAAGTAGGATGAAGTGGTGTGGGGATACAGGAAGGGGTCTTGGCTGAGAGACAGGCTTGAGTGATAGAAAACTCAGGTTCATTCCCAACACCGCCACATAAAAATCAGGTAAACTGAGGCAAGTTCCATCATCTGTAATCCTGCTTTCTTACCTGTAAAGTGGTGATAATAGGATATCCCTCCCTGGGAGGATTGCATAAAATAAACCCACTAAAGCACTTAGCACCTTGTCTAAAAACACGAGATAATCCCAGTGATCTTAAAAAAAAAAAAAATCAGATCATGTCATGCTTGTCTTTAGAATAGTGGCCGTGATGAGGGGTTTGTTTCTTATTTTCTTTATCCTAAGTACAGAAAGGGGGTACTTGAGAGCAGTAGTAACTAGGACCAAGCCAGGTGGAATATTACGCAGCAGTTAAAAGGGAATGCAGTGTGGCTGCAGTGAAATAAAAGATATTCTGACCAGTATTGTGCCACCAAAAAAGCAAGTTGTGGAAAAAGGACAGTATGATATAACTTGCATAAAACAGCCACCCAGAGTGCTACTGTTTATTTTCCTTCAGGTCTGTAAATATAAACAGAAATGCACAGAAACTGTAGGGAATGATATAAACCCACGATGGAGGTTACTTCAAGGGTGAGGATTGCAATTACAGATCATGGTCAAAGGGAACTTTAGACTTATCCCTTGTAAGTGGAATCAAGAGAATGTATTAGTTACAGCAAAATTAAAAACTATCAAGGCTGATTCCATCCACTCTCAGTTTTATGAAACTGACCTGCAGGACTGGACTCAGAGCCATGTTGTAACAACCACACCACATCGTCCTTAAATCCACGTCCACCTCTCTGCCCCTGCTGGGCCTGCCCAGGTGCAAGGATGCATCTTTGGAATGGGTTTTAGACATAATTTGCTCTGCTGGCTGGAATTACTAAATGCTGTCTCCTTAAATTCTGTCACCCAAAGAGGAGATACAAATCCTTTCTGTGCCACAAAACCATGTTTTCCAAAATGCAGGTTGTAATCTGCTAGTGAATCATGAAATAAGTCCAGCCAGATGTGACCAGCACTCTTTGATAAAGTAGAAAATATTTTTTAAAAATAAGATTATGGCTTTATAATAAGGGTGGGAATTGTTTCGTGAAACGTTTATTTCAGTTGTGTGCATGCTTATCCAGGAAATAAACTACATTTCTTTCTAGTTCTCATTGCCAAAAGAAAGTTGAGAAACACTGCTATAGAAACAGCTTTTCAGTTAGTCAGAAACAAACACTTGAACTTTCTTTTGGTGGAGCTACAGTTCAGGCTGAGAAATGTTGTTTTAGAACATTGCAGAAAAAGTAACGAAACAGTGTCGGGTGAAGGGAAAGCTGGGGCTGCATATGAATTGTGTCCACTTGTAAAGGACTCAGCGTTTTATGAGATTCCCGTCTGGGCTGTTATCTTTCAGATCTCTAGAAAGCTCATGCAACCCCTGGGAAAAAAGAACACTACCATTGGTTCCTCTTCCTACTGCATCTGGACTCTTGATTTGTTTTTATTATGATAATTTCTGACAGTTTTATTTTCGCCTTCACATATTTGTAGAATTCCTCTTCCTCCTACAACAGTTGCCTCCTGGACTGTCTGCTGCTTCCCTCCAGCCTCCTGGCCTCCACTCTGGGCCCCAACCCATCTTATCCATGCTCAATTAAGTCCCACTTCTCCTCCCATCACATTTCTGTTCCTTTTCTTTGCCTTGCTGGGAATGACACAGCTAAATCTTCAGGCTTTAGTGGTTATACCCAGGAAGGGAAAGAAAGAGACCTAGTTTTATACACAGTAGGCATTCAACTGTCAGTAATCATCTCAACCTCACCCTCATCCTCATTGCCATCACCATCATCGTACCGTTGTCATCACTATCAAAGAATGACAGTCGTGTGATGTACCTGTTACAAATCACCACCCGCATCACACAGCCAGGTGGAGACCCTGGCCCTCCCCTCCTCCCCAGCCTGGGGTCCTTTCCACCTGCCTTCTGCTTCTTGGTCTGTCTGCAGCTGAGAACAAAACTCTAACAACCCTCTTGATCCAGGAGTTCCCAGGGCTGACAGGGATCCCAGAAACCAGAGATTTTAATCTTCGGCTCTGACCACAAGGTGAGAGCCCTGGGGACCCAACCCTCAGAGACTTTTGCTCATTACCAACTCCGTGCCTCTGTGCCCATGTGGAGGCAGAAGGAGGTGGGCGTGGGGCTCACCTCCCTGGAAGGTGGAGTCCCACCATACTTCCCTCTTCCTGGGCTTCCACATCCTGTATCCCGCCTGACCTCCTGTCCCCAGGACATCCCAGAAGGGCTGGACTCCATTGCTCCTGTCGTCCACACAGAGACACACACTTGTCTCCCTGGCATTGAGACCCCTGACATTTTCCCCTGCCATCTCCTGTCCCACCATGTCTTTGCCACACTTTCCCTCACCCTGTGACTCTTGGTTATGTCAGGGAAACTGAGGTGGGGCTGAGGCATGTGGGCACAAGGACGTGGACCCAGGCATGTGGACAAGAAGCCCACAGGGCACAGCTCCGTTTCTGCTGGTGACCGAATGGAAAGAACTTAGGGAGGCTGTGGGAAGCTCTACGCAGACCTTCCCACCGGGTGGGAAACAAACCCAGCCCCGTGGTTTTGTGGGAGTTCACTGGTGATGGTGCAGCACAGCGGTTAGGAGTACAGCATCTGGAGCGCCCATGTGGTTTAGACCCTGGCTCCCCCGTTTTCCTGTTGTGTGATCCTGAGACAGCTGCTTCCTCTCTCTGTGCCTTGGTTTACTCTCCTATAAAATGGAACTCAAATGGGACAGAACTAACAGGGTCATTGAACAGATTCAATTAGTCACTTCAGAAGTACTTAGGGCAGTGTCTGGCACAAAGTGGAAGTGTCACAAATATTAGCTACTATTATTATTTGTGTTAGCAGACTTTTGGAGATATAATTCACATACCATACGAATTACCCAATTTAAAGTGTAAAATTCAGTGGTTTTTAGTACGTTCATGAGTTTGTGCATCAATCACCACTAATTCCAGAACATTTTCATCACTCCCAAAAGAGACCCTGGGCCCATTAAGCAGTCACTTCTCAGCCCTCCCTCTCCCCAGCGCTGGCAGCCACTCATCTGCCTCCTGCCTCAGGGATCTGCCTATCCCGGGTGTTCCATGTGAGTGGAACCACACACTACGTGATGGTCTGTGTCTGGCTTCGTTCACAACGTTTGCAAGGTCCATCCACGTTGTAGCCCCTGTCAGTGCTTCATTCCTTTTTCATTCCAATATTCACTCCGATATGCCATTGTATGGATATATTGCACTTTATTTACCTAGTTATCAATTGATGGATTTTTTAGTTGCTTCCATTTTGGGCTGTTACAAGTGATGCTACTATGACTATTTATATACAAGTTTTTTTAAGGAGGTTACAATAACAGACTTTACTCAAAAATGTGTTTATCCACATGTGCACTGATTTTTTGCCATGTACATATATATTTAACACTAATACATGAGGTAAGACACATCATTTTTGTTCATTTTTTAACATTTGAAGTTAATTTCTGATTGACCCAATTCTGATTGACCCAAGCAGCTACATAAAAAGCCAAAAAGCTAAACATATTAGATTTTTCATCAAATGTTACTGCAAGTGTATTTAAAAATACTAACTATTTAAAAACTATTTAATCTAATTGTTTATATACAAGTTTTGTGTGGGCTTCTGTTTTCACTTCTCTTTGGTGTATCCGTAGGGGTGGAATTGCTGGGTCATGTGGTACCTTCATGTTTGACATTTTGAGGAGCCACCCAACTGTTTTGATTATTACTTTCTTATTCATTCTACAAACATTAAGGAGAAGCCAGGCCCTATGCTATGCTCTGAATATCAAGTCATCTTTTCTACCTTCAATACAGATTCTTTTGTTTTCAAAGCACTTATTCATGGTGGAAATGTTATTGCTCTGTTCATCATCTGTCCTCAATGAGAAGAAGTTCCACAACACCATGCTGTGTATGTCCCTCTCACTGCCGTATCCCAGCTCCTGCAATACTTCCTGGTGCACAGCAGTGGATCAAGAAATAATTTGATAAATGCCTGCTTGAGTCTCTTTCTCAACATTTATTGAACTTTTTGTATTTTTTATTATTTTATGGCACAGTTTTATATATGCTGAGGACAAGCCCTTTGTTATATATTTTGCAACTATCACCACCCACTCTACAGCTTGCTCTCTTCTCTTGATACTGTCTTTTGATGAGCAGCAGTTATTCATTTTAATGTGGCTTTTTGTATCAAAAAGCTCAAAACTAGGGACAACTACTCAATGGTGTCAGGCGAGGCTGGTGCTTAGCTTTGGAAAGCAGGTATGCAGTGCTGGGGGGCACAGTGGGCGGCTGGGGGGATGTTTCATGTGGACCTTCTCTCAGCCCGCTGGTGTCTGCCTGCGTGTGTTCACTTTGTGCTCATTTACTGAGCTTTGTGCTTGTGATTTTCACTCTTCCCTGTGTGAGTGCTGTGCTTCAACAGAAAAAGGTAGAAATAATCATTGTAAGGGCCATATTGTAGAAAATGAAAACCCTAGCCATCAACTCTAGCGGCCTCTACAGTGAGTGAGTGGACTCTGCAGTTAGATTTCCTTGCTTGCTTAGAAAAAGGGGTTGAAAATAAATCATGCTCATAGGTGATGAGCACAATCTCTGGTTCTTTCACACTGTGAGTAAATGGCCGCCAGTACTACAGACACCGGGTGCCTGACCTCAGGGCCAGGCCCCTGGCCTGCCACCGTGGGCACATTTGTTGAGTGCTCCATGCATGTTTGTAGAATGAAGGAATGAGTGCACAAACCACTGCTGCCATTTACTGAGCACCTACTCTTGCCAGAACCCTGCTTAAGTGTTTTACTAACTGTGAATAGGTTTAATAAGTTTCAGACAACTAAAATTGGAATAGAGCAGAGGACAGCAGAATCTCGGGATGTAAGGTGAGTTTTAGATACATCTATATCCCTTTCTGCTCCTCTCTCTGCCCACTTCTACCTCTTCGTCTGTGACTACACTGAAATCGACAACGCTGTCCACATCCTCTTTAATATCTATATATTTAGAGACATACAGAAGGGGAGAGAGAGAGAGAGATAAAGGGGAAAGGGGAGAGGACGGAAGGAAAAAGAAGGAGGAGGAGAAGGAGGAGAAGAGATGAAGTTAAGTAAGACAGAGTAGGGAGGAGGGAGAGAACATGGCATAGTGGTTAAAAACACAAGCACAGGAAACTAACTGCCTGACCTTGGCTATGACTCATTATTCACTACCTGCATGTGCCTCTTAACTTATTTGCACCTTATTTGCCTTATGCCAGACCAAGATCACAATAGCACATGGTACCCACCTCACAAGGGTATCCTGCCCTCTGGGTTACAACACATAATGCCCTTATTAAAATGCTTGGCACATCACAAATTCTGTATAAATGTTACCTATTATATCTGGGTGACAATGGAAAATGAATGTCCTACACTGGATGGTCAAAACCCATAAAAGTCCATGTCTGACATGCTTTATTTATTTAATCCTGACAACAATCCTATTGGGTCAGTCTTTCGCCCTACACAGGCATTGGCAAACTATAGCCCACAAGCTAAAAATGATGTTTACATTTTTAAATGATTAGGGAAAAAATCAAAAGAATACTATTTTGTGACACATAGCATTTTATAAAATTCAAATTCTGGTGTCCACAAATGAAGTTTTACTGGAACACAGCCAGACACATTCGTTTCGGTACTGCCAGTGGCTGCCATCACCCCGAAGGGCAGAAGTTAAGCAGCTGCAACACACACCCTGTAACTGACAAATCTGCAGTTGATCCTCTAGATGGATATCAGTCATTTGTGACCTTAAGGGCATCTTGATTTGAGTGAGGTAGGAGAATGCAGATTGACAGCACAAGCGGTTGAAAAGCAAGAAAGCATTTTTCAGCCATGTAGCCAAAGGCGTGGGTATTCTATTGCATTTTTCCATATTTCAATTGCATCTTCTTAGCATCAAACAATGACTTTAGAATTGTCATCTTCTGAGAGCTCAATCAATTCCATCTCTAGTTCTTAAGGTGCCTTGGAATATCAACTATGTGAGGCTGAAATGTTAATTAGAGTGTGACGTCATGATTTTCAAAGTCAGTGAACCTTTCATTGTATTCTCCAATTAATAGGTCTATAACAGCTGCGTATTCTTCAAACGATTTGAATGTATCATCATGCTCATCAATGACCTTTGCTAACTGGGGAAAATGTTCATCTGAAATTTCCTTTTGAAGAAGTGTTTTGAAAAAAGATAGCTTTTTTTCAAAATGCTTGGATTTTTTGCAACATATCATATATACTTAGTTTTACCTTGCAAAGAAATATTCAAGTCATTCTGATTTTACAAGCTACCACACAGAAATGCTGCATTCCTATAGAAATCTTCTTTCAATAATTCACATTGCTGATTCTGTTCTTCATAAAATTTAACTATCTGTTCTCACAGGGATAAAATTTTAGCTAACACCTGTCCCTGCCATAGCCAATGCACTTTAGAACAATAAGGCAAATCCACACTGAATACCTCATTGTTCAATTTTAGCATGTTATGGAACTGACAATACCATGTTGCATTTGCATGAATATAGTTAACAATACTTATAACTTGTTGCAAAGTGTCACTTAAAATAGTAGCTTTAGCACAGAGATTTTGCTGATGTGACATACAATGAAAAGAAGTGAGCATCTGGATATGCTAATACATTTTTAATCTGTGCAATAAATCCTTCATGTTTCCTGTCATGAAAGGTGCACCATCTGTACATACACTCATTAAATTTACCAAATTCAGTCCAACTTCATGACATTTATCTTGAAAGTTGTTGAAGATATCTCTTCCCCATGTCAAAAGAGTGCCCAAAGCACTCTTCATAAAATCTTCTGTTATGACCCAAATGAAGTATGAAACTTGCACCAAGTCAGAAGTATCAGTTGATTCATCCAAAGTGATTGAGTAACACATATTTTCCTTCTGAAGTATTGCATGAAGTTGTTAAGTTGAAGGCTAATTCATGTTGCCAATCGGTATGGTTCTCCTTGAAAGAGGCAGCTGTTTGAACTTTGAAACATTATAAGGGTCTAAGCATCCTACAACTTCTACAATTCAGTCTTTTTGTAATTTTTTCATCACTGGATGGCTTCCCTTTTTCCCCCCAAGTATATAACCTACTTTATAAGTTGCTTCAGTGTCATTATTTCCATCTTATTGCTGCTTGAAAGAATTTTCTTTGCCTTTGCTTTTCATCTTTAGATTTCAGCAATACAATCTTTCTCGCCCCTCCCTCTAATTTAAAATATTTGGTCCTTATGAGTGTTACAATGCTGATGAGCACTGAATTTCTTTAATGTTGAAACTGCAGTATCACAAAGCAAGCAAATCATCTTATCCTTAGCAGAAACAAGATAATATTGCAATTCCCAATCCTCATTATAAAATCTGTTTTCTTCCTTCAGTGTTCTCTTGGTCTTCTTTGACATGATGGGCTGTTAAGCAGACAGAATTAAAAAATACTGTTGAGCTGTGCCACTGTTCACAAACTCTACTTCAAAAGGAAACACAATACACTGTTGTCAAAATCTGATAACAGACTGGCATACTCAACCCCCCTATAAACCCTCGCCAACCAGCCTCGTGCAGTAGTGGCACTAGTCAAGTGGGAGAAGTTAGAACTAAATCATGAGTGTAGCAGCCATCAATTTAGCCCTTATGGATTACTAATGTTCTAATTGAGCTGGTCAATCTGGGAGGACTATTTCATTGAAACTTATTTTATTCTTTGGTACTTTAAATACATTCATTTTAAAAATAAAATAAAAATATAAAAGATGAACAAAAATGTATTAATAAAAAGGATTTGTTCTGTAAAATTTGGATTCAGTCAAAAGGGCACACTGAAGGACCTAGAAGTCCACCCTTCCCTTACACTATATCAAAAATGAAATCAAATGGATCAATGACCTAAATGTAAGACCTACAAATATTAATATAAAACCCTCGGAATAAAACATGGAAAACGTTTCATGACATTGGATTTGACAATGATTTCTTAGATATAACATCAAAAACACAAGTAACTGGTCAGGGGTGGTGGCCACACCTGTAATCCTAGCACTTTGGGAGGTTGCAGCAGGAGGACTGCTCGAGGTCAGGAGTTCCAGACTAGCCTGAACAAGAGACAAAATATAGAATAATTAGCCAGGTGTGGTAATGCCTGCATTCCAGCTACTCAAGAGGCTGGTGCAAGAATATCACTTGAGCCCAGAAGTTGGTGGCTGCAGAGAACTATGATGATGCCACTGCACTCTAGCCAGGCAACACAGTGAGACTCTGTCTTAAAAAACAAACAAACAACAACAACAAAAAAAAAAAACAGGTAATAAGAGGTAAAAATAAATAAATGGATGACAGTTATCTCTTGGTATCTGTAGGGGACTGGTTCTAGGGGGATTGGTTCTAGGACCCCCTGTGGATACAAAAATCTGCTGGTGCTCATGTCCATCATATATCACTCATGTCCGTCATATAACAAGATGTAGTAGTTACATATAATCTACACACATCTCCCCATATACTTTAAATCATCTCTAGATTATAACACCTAATACAATGTAGATGACACGTAAAGAGTTGTTATACGGTATTGTTTAGGGAATGACAAGGGGGGAAAAAGTCTGTACATGTTCTGTACAGATGCAAACATGCTACAGATGCAAACATGCTTTTTTCCTGAGTTTTTTTCTTTTTTTTTCCTTAGGTACATACCCAAATTTCCCAAATATTTTTCATCCATGGTTAGTTCAATCCACAGATGTGGAACCCGCAGATATAGAGGGGTCACCTGTACATAAAAATTTCACCAAAGGACACAATCTACAGAGCAAAAAGATACCTAATGGACTAGGAGACAATTTTTAAAAATCATATATTTGTAAAGGGGTTAACATCTAGGATATATAAAGAATTCCTACAACTCAACAAAAAGCAAGTAATCCCATTTAAAAAATTTTCTAAAAGACTTTAATAGGTATTCCTCCAGATATACAAATGCCTAACAAGCACATGAAAAGATGCTCAACATCATTAATCATTAGCGAGATGAAAATGAAAAGCACAGTGAGATTCCACCTCACACACAATAACATAGCTGCTATCCAAAAAAACAAAACCAAAAAAATCAGAATGAGGGAATGAACAATGTTGATGAAGTATATAGACTGGAACCCTCGTGCACTGTTGGTGAGAATGTAAAATGGTGCAAGTATGATGGAAAACAGTTCCTCAAAAGGTCAAAAATAGAAATACTATATGATCCAGCATCTCCTTTTCTGGGTATATACCCAAAAAGAATTGAAAGCACGGTCTTGAATAGATATCTGTATACACATCTTCATAGCAGCATTATTCCCAATAGCTAAAAGGTGGAAGTAATCTAAGTGTCCATCAACAGATGAATGGATAAAGAAATGTGGTATATACATACAACAGAAAATTATTTTGCCTAAAAAAGGAAATTTTGATACATGCTACAATATGAATGAACCTTGAGGACATTATCTTAATAAGCCAATCTCAAAAGACAAATACTGAATGAATCCACTTATATGACGTACTAATCAGTGTCAAATTCATAGATACAGAGTGTAGAAATGTAGTTGCAAGAACAGCAACAAAGGGGGATGAAGAGTTGTCATTTAACGACTATAGAGTTTTGTTTTTGCACAGTAAGTTCTGGAGATAAGTTGTGTAAAAATATGAGTTTACAAAGCATTGCTGAAATATCCAATTAAAATGGTCAATGGCAAATTTTCTCTGTTGTGAAATCTCTGTTATTTAATGGGGCTGGAGTTTTACCTAAAGAACTCCCCACATTCGTGGAGCACACAAGCCTCTCTTCATTGTGGATTTTCTGGTGATGAACCAGGTGAGACTTTCTAATAAAGGCTTTCTGGCATTCACTGCACTCATAAGGTCTTTCTCCACTGTGAATTTTCTGGTGCTCATCAAGTATATGTTTGTGGCTAAAGGCTTTCCCACATTCTCTGCACTCATAAGGCCTTTCTCCAGTGTGAACTCTCCGATGTCTAACTAATGTAGAGCTGTACCTAAAGAATTTCCCACATATGTCACATTCATAAGGCGTTTCTCCAGTGTGAACTTTCTTATGTCTCATGAGTCTATAATTGTACATAAAAGATTTTCCACATTCTCTGCACTCATAAGTCCTTTCACCACTGTGAACTGTCTGATGTTTCATGAAGTTGGCACCATATTTAAACAGTTTCCCACATTTGTTGCACTCATAAGGCCTTTCTTTCATGTGGATTTTCTGATGCTCAACAAGGAAATGTTTGAAGTTGAAGGTTTTCCCACATTCACTGCATTTGTAATCATTTTGTCCAGTTTGAAAAAATTCCCTGTCCTCTGCGTCCCTGAAAGACTTCCACCCAGTTTGAGGGGCCTGGCGCTGGAGAAGGCCAGAGGTGGCTGGCAAGTCCTTCCAACCCTCACTGCATGTGAAGGTCCTCTCTGCCATGGGAACTCTGTGGTTCTTTTCAAATGAGGGTCTCCAATTATCCCCCCTTCTGGAAAGATTCTCTCCAATCTTCTGCTTTTGGTGCTGAAAAAGCTCTGCCTCACAAATATACATCTCTTGCTCAGGAAGTATTCCACTGTGCTCAACCAGGTACAAAATGTCTTTCAAGAGTGGGTCACACGTCTCACTGAGCTGGATCCTCTGGGTAGATACACGGGGCACTGGAGTCATGACCTGTGACATTCCTATAGAAACACCTTGCTCTGAAGGTGCCTCCACATCCTGGGCTCCTTGCCAACAACCTAAAAGCAGAAAAATGCTAGTGAAGCGCATGTTAACTCTGGTGGCAGGAGGCAGCCTCAACACAAAGGCATGTCAGACACACCCATAAATAAGGCCATGGGATTGCTGACAGGCATGGACACTGAGGCCAATGAGAGGAAGATGGGCTGTACAGAGCTGGGCATGACAAGCGCCCAAGATCAGCAGCCCTGACAAAGGGTGAGGACACAAGGGAAGGGTGCAGTGCAGGGAGGAGGGGGAGTCTCCAACTCCCTCCTCTGCAAATGGCCATGGCTGCTGGTGACTGGTGAGCAGCATGTAGTTTGTGTCCAGAACCAGAAGAATCCGATATTAATAGAGGAGCTGGAGTTCAAGGACCACAGAGGGACACAAGCAGACCTCGTGACACCTACAATGCAGGTCACACTTTGGAGGGCACTGCAAAGGGTGCAGTGGAAGAGAACAGATAAGAGGTGGTGGCCACAGAAGTGGGGGCTGTGGGGTGGGAGTGGGAGCAGCCAGGGGCCAGAAATCATGCTAGAAATGACAATGGGGAAGAAAAACTAGAAATGAGGTGTACCCAGGGGCCCTGCTATCAAACAATGGTGAGCACAGGACAGGTACCCAGTGTGATTTGAACCCAGCTCTGACATCACATCTTTTTCCAACTCCCAGGCACCAAGGCCACGTCCCTTTGAGACTTTATTGCCAATACTGGAGTAATACCTGCCCTCTCAGGTACACAGGGCCCTCCCCATTGCCCAAAGTGACAATGTCTGGGACACAAAAGAGGCCAGTCCTAGGGAAAATACAGGGAAAGGGAGTGAACACCACATACCAGAGAAATCCACATCCCACATCCTGTAATCACAAGAACTTCACAGAAGAGTCCTACAGAATCAATCCAATGGCCCCCCAAAGTAGTGACCAGGTCAGTTCCTGAAATTCCTGGTACATAAAAGTCATCAGCAATATCAGCAAGAGCAAGGGGACAACCTAGAACACAGAGGCTGCATGCATTTGGACAGACTAACCAGACCAGGGACTCAAGGCTGGTGGGATGTGCATGACAACTTCAAGGTTTCTGACTCCTGAGCCCTTTCTTTTGAGGCTCAGACCAGCAGGGAAGGGGGCTGGCAGGAAAAGGAGTACAGAGCACACAGCCCAGCCCTGGCTCCCACAGCACATGCACCAAGAAACCAGGAAAGGAAGCAGCAGCACCGATGGTCTCACCTCAGGAAAGGCAGAGCCACACTTAGGTAAAAGGAGGAAGACACAGGCCCACCTGTGTCTGGGACACTGGGTGGGTGTGAGGGCCTTACCAAGCGAGGACAAAAGTGCCATGTTCTCCAGCATCACATCTCGGTACAGCGATCTCTGAGCCTCATCAAGGTGCCCCCACTCCTCCTGGGAGAAATATATGGCCACGTCCTCAAAGACCACACGGCCCTGCCAAAATTAGGACTGTTCAGTACATGAGCAACTTCACCAATTGTGTTTACTTAGGTGTTAGCTTTTCTATTCATCTATTTGTCACACATTAAATACAGAGCCAGGCTAGTAGCCAAATTTGTTTCCATCTCCCCTGCCATCCTGAACCCATACTCTGAACCACCTCCTTATCTACCTTTCTCAGACCAACCCAATATTTCCTTTGTCCTAAACCAACCCAGAGGCAGGTACCACAAATCTAGTGGCAGCCCCTGTGCCTCAGGTGTGCTGGAATCAATCAAACTAGCCAAGTTTAAGTTGGTCATCCTGCCCTGCCTTGTATTTCTCTCAGGAACCTTAACAGAAGCCATGGCCCAAGCTTTTCCCTCACTCCTGTCCTCTGCCTCCTGACCAAATCTGGTGCTTCAGTGGCCATGTGGCCTTGTGTTAAGTGGTGTGGTTCCTCCTTGGGGATAAGCGAGAAATAAATATCTTCTTTCAATGTCACTGGCCTGTCCCTGTCATCATTCTCACACCCATAAATTAAAACCCCATGGGCACAATCACTGCTCTACATCTCTCTCCAGGACCTCAGTCCTTCTCCCCAGCTTCCCCACACAGAAGAGATACCAGGTCCTGGTGGCATGGGTACCTTTTCTCTCCACATTTCTAACCAGTTTCCCTGGGGTCCCTCAGATCTTGCCTCCCAGAAAACCAAACTTGGACCCATCCTTCTCCGTAAGTGCCCAGTGCTGGGACTGGGGGCCATCCACTCACACTCCTGCCTGCACATGACTCTGGATGGCACCTCTATCACATCTCTGGACTCTGCGCTACTGCATTTCGACAGACACCTCCCAGCCCACATCACAGGCATTTCCTTCACCTCCGAACAGGCTACTCAGCACATGGAAATCAGGTGGTGTATGGCAAATACATCCAGCATCCAATTCAGCCCCCGTCCTTCCCAGAACACCAAAGTCCCCTCATGCCAGGGGCAGCCCAAAGCCCTGCTTTGAAGGTCTCCCCACTTGCTGGTTTCTCACTTCACAGTCAGCCACCCAAACCATGTGAGGACTTCACAAGGTACTCTTGGCCATCTCTTGCTTCTACGTTACACATTCTGTCTCATAAGCAGTGAGGACAATTGCTCTTCATGGAAACTTTATTCAAAGCCCAGCGACACTGACCCACCTACACCTACACCCTTGCCCCACCCAAGCCAAGGCTTAGCAACTCTCCTAACTCATCACGTTTTCCTCCTCAGCGTCCCTATCATGTCTACTCTCTCCTCAGAAGCCTCTCAGTCCTACACCCCACCATCTGGAACATACTCATCCCCACAAACACTCAGCTCCCCCATCTATCTTGACTCCCCCACCACTAACCACGTGCTTCAGTAGAGAGACCTGGTTCTCTGCCCCCTCGTTCCCATCCCTTACCCCAGAATGGCACTGCCACCATAACCTAGAAATGCCACCTCTTAAATTTGATACACAGGCTTCATACCAGTCCACACAACAGCTACCATGTTGTGTATGTCTCCAAACTGAACTCCTCCACTAGGAGTCTCTGGAACATTCATGACATGGACAAAAACTGACTCCTCATTCTCTGAAGATTCCTCATATGTTGAGTTCCCACATCTTAGCTGACAGAGCATCTATCCTTCTAAATAAGAAAAAAATACAGGGTCTTCCCTGATTGCTCTCCCGTCCCACCTCCCTAGCTCCCACCCTCTCTATGTCATAAAACGTAGACAGCGCTAGTTCAAAATTCATCCCAAAGCCAATCATTCCTCTCACCTCCACAGCCATCACTCTTGTCCAGCTACCACCAACATCCACCTGGACTGACTCAAGAACACCCTCCCAGGTCTCCCTGCCTTTACCTTCACCTTCACAGTCTGTGCTCCACTCTGCAATCAGGGAGAATCTCTTAAATCCGGACCATATCACTGCCTTCTTCTGCTTCTAATCTTCCCTATACCCCACCACCCTCAGATTACAGGCCCAGAACCTCAGGCTGTCATTCCACTCCTGCTGTCTGTGTGCCTCTAGCCAACTCCCTCTCTGCTCCCCATTCCTACCAGATGTGAGACTTGCAGTTCCCTGAAAATGACAGCTCAGTCTCATATCCAAGCATTCAAACATTCCGAATTCTGTGACCAGGATACCCTGACACATCTTACCACATCAATGTCAAAAATGGAACCACTCCACATAATCCAGGACCAAATTTAGGATACTGAGCCTGGTGGAATTACAAACTCTTCAGACATAAGAGAGGGAGAGGAACAAAACAGGGTCTCAGGACACCACCTTTCCTTATATTCAGGTGCCAAATCCAACCAGGAGATAAGCAGGGTAGGTGAAAAGTAGGAATCTCTCTACTCACCTGTGCAGGTTCCATTTCTGCCACCACCAGGGCACCCTGAGGAAATAGAGAGGCCATGAGAAATGGGCAATTATGGTAGGATTCTGCAGGCTGAGATGGACTACCTCCCTTTTTGCCTTGCCCTGCAGCAAACTGATCTGAAATTGATTGCATAAATTCAGCTCCTCAGACCTCAGTGCTGCCTCATAGCAGCTCCATACTCTGGAAAAGAGCTGAACCTCCCTGAGCCTCAGTGTCCCCATCTGTAAATAGAGGATAAGAAAATGTCTCCCACCTCATAGGGCTCACGTTTGTATCAAACATTAGTAATACATAATACATATCAGCTATTATTGTCCAAGAATTAATAGCTTTATACATGTTTTCAATGTAAATGAAATAGTAGAGTTTTGAAATTTGCCGGTATATTTTTGCCTTTTTAAGATTATAGAGAATGTGATATTAAAATTTTCCATGGAAAACAAATACTTAGTGGTAAAGTAACATCAAACCAATTATGAAATATTTTTAGAAATTTAATTTACTGAATACTTTGCTACTAATTGCCTACCAATATGTACATATTTAGAATGACATTGGTTAATTAGGGTTTAAATCATTAAGTGTTTTACACATTCTTAAGTTAACGAGTTACACAGAGGGGCTGAGCAGGCAGGTCAGCTGCTGGTCCTTTCTCAACCAAGCCTGCCTGCCTGCTACATAATCCTCTGAAGGGAGCTTGCTAGGGGACCTTGACTAGCACAGTAGATCATCCCCTCTTATCTGACATGAGGAAACAGGGAGGAAGCCATGCCCTGGTCTGCAACCCACCTACTCCACTAGCCTGGATGGTCTTTCTCTTGCTCCACAGAAAGTGGCCCTGAGAGTCAGCCAAGCCAAGTCTAAGCCAACTCACACCTCAGTCTCCATCCTCAGCTAGCTACTTACTCCATCTAGGCCTCCCCTTTTTGCAGACATAGGCCAGAATCCTTCCTATGACAGGTCTGTGCCTTTTGAAAGAGTGTCAGGTTTATACACCCACCCATGATCTGGCCCACAAGTCTCAGTCCTCCCCTCCCTCACCACAGAGCTCATGTACAATAACGACCTTTACACTTCCGTACTCAATGTGATCTTCAGGCCATGCCCTGGTCCAGTCCACATCCTCTAACCTTTTCATATCTCTATCCCAACCCTCTTCCTCAGACTGCAGACCTTTATGTCCACTTGCCCATGTGACATACCCATCTTGACACATTTGAGAATCACCATGTCCAAAATCCAACCCAAGATCTTCTCCCTGAACCCTTCTCATTATACTGACTTCCACAACTCTTTTCTTTCAAATGTTTAGAAAACAAAACAAAACACAACCAACCCTTGGGATGGTTCTTGACACTCCCTGTTTTTGCTCACAGGAATAGCTGCTAGCCCTATCTTTCAGATCTATGCGTATCTAATCACATCCTCTCTCTACTAACAACACTCTAGCCCAGCCCCTACCATAATTCTCCTGGGTCTACTGCAGTGGCCTCCTCAACTGATCTCCTTGTGTCCATTCCCTATCCTCTTTTCCCAACTTTAAATTTCTAATTCTGGGCATGTCCCTCTCCTCCGCCCTCCCTTCACAACCTTCCATGGCTACCAACTGCTCAGGTTGACATTCCAGCTGAGACTCCACCAAACCCCCTTCCTCTTTCCCGCACAAACAGCCACCCCTGTGTTCCTCAACGCCGTCGAAGCCGTAGCACCCGCGAGCCTTCGCACGTGCCGGCCCCGATGGGAACTTTCTCCCACATCTTGTCACACTGGCCGAAACGGGGGCCCCACATCAGAACGCCCCTGTCCACCGAACACAGCGGCCGGCCCTGCAGTGACGGGAGCAGGCGCCCCTGCGTCCCAGCTTTGGCACTCGGAGGTGGGGCCGGGCCGGGGAGGGCCCGGGAACGAGCACCCACCTGAGTCGAGCTCACCAGGAAGATCGGGCCTGGGAGCAGCGGTGACAGGGGTACGACAAGGACAAGGCCGTTTCCAGCCCGTCAGCTGGGCCTCACGCCCGCCTCTGTGCGGTGGAGACCAAGCCACTGCTCGGGTTTTTCCGCTCCGTCACCTCGGTGACATCCCAGCCCTCAAGAGGCCTAGGAGAGCAACCAAAATGGCCGCCGCCGGTAACGCGCCGGAAGTCCCGCCCACGCGTGCGCATGCGCGTATGCTTCCCTTCATAAGCTTTCGTTGGCTCAGTCCCGCCTCCGCACACCTCAGGGTGTTCTGGGTTATGAAGTTTCCGCTCTGCTTCCATAGGAGTCTTAGAGATTTGCTATCTCCTTAGGAGGTGGATAAAGGCCCCTTTGTACTCTGAGGGACTTTGGGAAACTGGGGGCCAGGACTCCGAAGATGGGACCGGGTTTGGCTTGCTCTTAAAGGAGAAGTACCCAGATTTTCTTGGAGTGCAGTCTAGGATACTCACAGAAATGTGAGGGACCTGTTATTTCAGACTGTGAAGCAGAGCAAATTCCCAAAAACTCATCTCCAAAGGGACACACGATACACTGCAGGCACTTATGTCTACTCATCCTTGTCAGCTACCTTGTTGCTTTTCAAACACACGAAGAGTTAAGCTTTGGAGTCTGTTTAATAAACTTCAATATGTTTGGTCCAGCAGAAGAAAGACTGTGGACAGGGCCATGGCCGGAAATTTGCAGGAAGGACAGGACTTACCGAAGTAGATTGAAAGAGTGAAACTCTGCCTCTCCTTGCAAGAGAAAATGTCTTTTCAGGCTGTATAGTCAGCAATTGTGTTCCTACCAAGAAAGCAACACTTATTCAAATAAGGGGTGATTGATCCTTGAACCGGTCATAGAGGCCCCTGAAGAAAACAGTATGTTCAAGGTTTTTGAAACCATGTTGTATGACAAATGTTGAAAGAATTAAATATATTTAGATTGGTAACAGAGGGTCCCAAGAGAGATGTTTCTTAAAATACTCACAGGATTTCTCATCAAAGAGCAGAAGGAATTTTCTCTAAGTGCCTAGGAATATGACTGTCATTAATGATGATTGGTTTCAGTTTGGAATAAAGAAAGACATTGCTCAGTCGGGAAGCCAGGGACCCTGGTCCTCTCTCTGTCCTTGTCTGCTTCGCTTCTTTGGCACATCACCTATGGGTGGTTCTGCTGCAAGTGGCCACCTGTCTGATCTCCCCGTCTCCAAGTTCAACACTAGGAATTTTCCTACACAGAGTGTTATATCATACCACACTCCTGCTTGGCAATCTTCAGTGGGTCCCCTGGAGCTCCAGCATAAAGTGGAAATTCCTTACCATCCCTACATGATCCTCATCACTTGGAATATCTTCCTGCAAGCCACCTCCTAGATTTTCATGTCTTAATGTTGTTTGTGTATTGTAAGTTCATACATTTTTGTGGATGCTTCCAACAGCCCTTTCCCTGATGGGCTGTGGATTTCATGCCTTCCTTAAGCAAACCTCCTTTGTGCTAAGAGTATAAATATCAGCATATTTTCATTTTCTAAATAGTTTACATTTTTAAAATTATATATTCAAACCAACTAGAATTTAGTTCTGTAAAAAGTGTATCAAGTTCTAGCTTTCTTTCCGAATGAATACCTAATTGTTCTTATGAAGGAAAGAGTATTTTTTATAGCTGGACTGAAACAATTCTCTGCTTGTCTCTGGGGATGTCTGAATATTTGGCTTTGACTTTTGATCAAGATAAGTGCAGTGAGATTTATGAGTGCTAAGGTCAGAAACTCCCCTGAACTCCCTGGGGGCCCATCTGGTTACTGACAGCTTTCACCCAGCATAGAGTGTGAGCCAGCTTGGCTCTGGTCATGTACCCAGAGGGGCATAAAAGGCCCTGCTGGGAATTCAGACTCAAGTTATCCCAGATCCAGGATTTGTTGCACAAACATTTGTGGTTCAATGTGGAGATGAAGCACGTCTCTTTACAAATAGGGATCCTGGGAATCTTGCTCCTGGACGTCTCCTGAGGCTCCACCACTAGCCTGCACCCTCTCCCATACCTACTGCATCCTCATGTGACTGAGGGTGCCCTGTGGGTTCGTGTCAGTCCTTTCAAACATCAGAGCCTGAGTAATTGTTTCTGTCCCAATACCACCTTATGTGAAACTCCTACATCATACTGAACTCTCATTTTTGTTTCTGGATTCTCTGTTTTACTTTAGAGTTGTATTCCCCAGGAAAAGTTTGTGTGTAAAATCTCCCAGCTCTCTAAGCCTGTTATATCCTCAAAGGAAAAGGGGCCACTCCTCCTCCAGGATCACTTTTGCCCTTTGTTGTTGGGCACATTCCATCCCTTCCCACCCCAGCTTGTGCAGCCTTTCTATCTTTACTTTACAATTCCATTGCTTAGTCTTTAACTTCCCCCTAATAACCAGATTCCTCATAATCTATACCTATGTTCAAGTCTCCATTCTTATCCCCAAACTGTTTCCACCCCAATTACGCATCAAGTTCTGCCCATTTTTCCTCCTTTCTCTCAGATATGTCCTGTGTAGCTGGTCTGTGCACTGCCTGTCCCCCTCTCTCACATCTCTTTCACTTCACTGACTTCCACCACTGTCACCCAACTTAAGCACGTCTCGCAGATGTCCCTTTTAACCTTTTACTTCCTTATTAGACCTTTATACTGTTGACCACCTCTTTGACTTGAAGGTCCTTTTCTGGCTTCTGCATGTTCCTGTCTCAGGGGGTCTGTGTCTTCCTTCCATCTATTAAACATTTTTGTTTCCTAGGATCTATCACTGGCCATTGCTTTTTCACTTACTATGAGCTCAATGAGTGAGTTAGTTCACTCCAAAGGAACTTTACTCTCAATTATCTAGTTTCCCCAAACTCATGTCTGCAGACTGAATGTTTCTCGTTTCCTTTACCCACTGGTTGTCCTTCCACACCTTCTCTGTGTTCTTGCACACTGAGGTCGCATGTGTCATGTAGCCATGGCCATGGGGTGCACCTCTAATAATCACAGGAGCAAGCAAACATAGTATTACACTGTGTCAGAAGTTATTTTGAATGTTTTACACACTTTTACCCTTTACAGAAACTGTATGTGGTAGGTAATGCTATTTTCCCCATTTTATAGATCAGAACACAGTCACAGAAAGGTTAAAGAATTTTCCTGAGGTTGCACGATTATGAAGTTTGGGTTTAAAGACTGGAGGCCTGGTAGGCTGGCTCCTCCAGAATCCATGCCCTTAACCAGTTTATTTTGCCTCTCATAGGGTGGGTCTATTTTTGGTTCCTTCATAGAGTGTTTACCACAAAGCTGTACATATAGGTGACACCATATATGACATACCTTGACCTCAAAGAGAATCTACATGGGCTTTTATGGGCAGATGTAAAAGATTTTAGAAGTTCCAATGAATGGCTGGATTGGGGTCCTCAAAACCACCCCCAGCTTTGATGATTTGCTCAGAAGACTCACAGTACTCAGCATTTTGTCATACTCAACAGCCATGATTTATTAGAGCAAAACAATACAAAGCAAACTCGGTAAAGGGAAAAGGCTCATTGGCTGGAGTCCAGAAGAAACAGGCACAATCTTTGGAGTCCTGTCTCAGTGAAGTCACACAGGATGTGCCTTATTCAAGCTCCACCTGGGACTTATGGAAACACATGAGAAATGTCCACTGGGAAGCTCACTAGAGACTCAGTGCCAGGGTTTTTATTGGGCACGCTCTGCAGCACTTAACCACAATTCTAGAAATCTACCCATAAGGGTAGCAGGTGATAAGCCACATTGTTTACTCAAAAAAACCAGGGCACACTGAGCTTCTCTTTTTTGGGAGTGTGTTGGGAAACCTTTCACAACCTAAGGTCCCACACCAGCAAGGGTGAACCTTGCAAGCTCAAAGGATATAGCAGTCTCTGACCTGCTGTTTTAACTCTTTTCTTTACAGTGACTTAAATGGTACTAAAATGCTGTGTAAGTCAAATTCCTGTAACAAAGATTAAGCAGTTTCCTTCAACAAAAAATAATGGTCATAATTTTGTGATGAAGGCTTATAACCATTGTAATTAAAAAAGAAAAAAGGCCGGGTGCGGTGGCTCACACCTGTAATCCTAGCACTCTGGGAGGCCGAGGCGGGTGGATCGCTCGAGGTCAGGAGTTCGAGACCAGCCTGAGCAAGAGTGAGACGACCCCGTCTCTACTAAAAAAAATACAAATAAATTATCTGGACAACTAAAAATATATATAGAAAAAATTAGCCGGGCATGGTGGTGCATGCCTGTAGTCCCAGGTACTTGGGAGGCTGCGGCAGTAGGATCACTTAAGCCCAGGAGTTTGAGGTTGCTGTGAGCTAGGCTGATGCCACTGCACTCACTCTAGCCCGGGCAACACAGCGAGACTCTGTCTCAAAAAAAAAAAAAAAAAAGAAAAGAAAAGAAAAAAAAAAAACCTCCTAAGTCACAGTGGAACTTCTTATGAACAACCTAGCTGGAATTTAATTTAACGATGACAAGAGGAAATCTGGTAAGAAAAGACCTTGTCTGCCTAATGCATATATATGTACCACTTGAAGCCACAGGTACTTATACGTGCAGCTACAGATGGTCTAACTTGCAGATACTCCCTTCATTAGCCTTTGTTTATAAAGCTGTAATGGGCAGATCGATGTGTATTTCTACAGCATATATGTAAACATTTCTCATCCTTTTGTTGCTGCTATTGTGACTGTAGCTCTTGGCTTCAATGGAGAGAGACGTAAAGACTATGGGGGTTCATGATTTCTGCATTACTAAATGCAAATAACTTGAGATTAAAGAGTATGTTGTTTCAGTCATGGATATGTGTCTGTGAGTTTTTCTGGGAGGGAGTGGGAGCAGTCGACTCCATCTGAGAGGCCCTCTATGGAGACAAGATGCTGGAGACGTGCAGGAGTCCAGTTTGTGGGAATATGTGCTCAGACTCTGGTCAAAGGATAACCTTTCCTGTCTCAGTTACGGGATGCTAGAGTTCCTCTGGAATGCTCAGTGATATTGTCCTGTAGTTTTGAGGGTTAAAGATTTTGAATCTGTTTGCCACCGATATGTTCACATCTTAAAATTGTGTGGTTTCAGGTAAATTGTAAATGGGTAGCTTATTTTTCCTCCTTCAGTGCAAGGTTATGAGCCATTGTCCTTATAGTCAGACTATCTGGTTATCTCTTACTTTAAAGAAATTCCTGTTCACTGTTTGCCTTTAGCTTGGAGATTCTAGTATTTAGTAAGCATGTTTATTCTGATATTGTGACAAGTGGGCCCTTGTTTCTTCTAGAGAGACTGCTGCCCCTAGAAATAGCAAAAGAATCTCTTGCTAGCTTGTCTTTCATATCTTAACCAACCAATCCAGAGCCCTGTCTTAATCAAATCCTCAGACCTGGAGCCACTGTCTATCCCTATTCTTAATCACCCCCGTACTAGGTACCAAGCACCTAGAGGCAATCCCTACACCCTGGTGCTCACTGAAATTATTCAAACTAGCGAGCCCTAAGCTGTGTCCCCTGCCCTGCCTCACCTCTGCTGCTGCTTCCTCCTGCAGGCTGTGTTGTGCCTCCCATTTCCAGAAATCTGTGAGTATAAACTTCTTCCTTAATCACGATAATTTCTGTGTCTGGGTGCCATACCCACCTCACTAAATCAAATCCCAGCTATATTTTAGGATATATAAGGAGCATATTACAGCCTCCTTACTATGGTCTATGAGACACTACATGACTATCTCCATTGATCTCTCCAATTCATCTCATACCAGTCTTGCTCTTCATCTTCGGCTACAGCCTTGTAGTTTCTCAAAGTATTCTCCTGCTTTAGTTCCCTTGTCCTAGGTGTCCTCTCGTGTGAGACACTGTTCCCTCCACTATCCACTCTACTCCTCCACGTCCATGCTCAGATATAACTGCCTTCATGGACCTGTCCCAACCACTCCACTTACTATTGCAAAACTGTTTTTATCCCACTCTCCGTCTAAGTCTTACCTGCACTCCTTTTTCTTATCTCCATTACATTACCTTCTCCTAACCTTCTGTACTGTTTAGTTGGTTTTTTTTTTTAATTATTGGTTGTTGGAACTAAAGATCCTCAAGGACAGGGATGCATAATTAATTTGCTATGTATGTATCCCCTTGTTTAGAGCAGCAGGGCCTGTCACAGGCTAGGCAATCGAAACTTCCTGAGTTAACAACAGGTAAATATGTAAAATGATACTTTCAAATAGTTGAGTGACCTAAAAATAGTACACAATGATGTTGGAGTGAAGGGCTACTTCAAGTTGAGAGATGTGGGGAAGCCTCTGAGGAGGGAATGGTTGACACCAGGTCAGTCCCATCACCCTGGACCACCTCTCCAGACCAGCCAGGGGTGCTGGTTGAACACTATCCCTCACAGTACGTTACAAAGTATCTTCCCTCAGCGTCTCTAGGAAGTGTTTGTAGAGTGAGTTTTGAGTGGATTTTACAATAACTAAGCCCCATGATCTTCTTGCACCATGGTAGGCCTGTTGGCTCTAACTTGGTTGTTGAGGCTATGAGTTCTGGCTGTGCTCCCAGAATGCAGCCTGTGTCTGCTTCTGTTCCAGGGTGGAGTCATGGTTTGGGATCAGGATGTTATTGGGGCTCTAAAAGTGACACCTCAAAGTATGATGCTATAGTATACTGATTGGGGAACAGTGGATGCAAGCAGAGCTTTTCTCTGAGGTACCCTTGTCTACCTAAAGATGGATCTTACCATGGGAAAAAAGACTAAAGTCTGAGGACTTCACCCAGAAAGGCTTTGCCTCAGCCTACCACTTATTCTTCCTAGGGCTGCTACCTGACATATTTTATCTACATAACAAAACAACCTTGGCTAGACCAGGAGTTTGAGACCAGCCTGGGCAACATAGCAAGACCCTGTCTCAAAAAAAAAAAAAAAAGACAACCTTTGTTCATCATGGATTTCCTCCCCTCACCCTTCCATAACCTGTTGCCACCTCTCCCGAGCTATTTCTTGCTGTAGCTCAGGATAATATAATATATAAATTACAATCATCTGACCCTTCTTTGATTCTCACAGTTTGTGGCTCCCGTATGTATGCACACAAAACGTTGGCATGCCTTTTCTCCTGTTAATCTGTCACTGTCAGTTTATTCCAGAGACTCAAACTATCAAGCCTTCAGAGATTAGATGGAAAAGTTTAAACTCCCCTACAGTGTTCTCCTGGCTCCTTGAAAGCAAGATGGATTCTACAAGGAAAGGGAAGAGGAGCTCACTGGAGCAAACACATCTTAGGGGATGATTTCCCCTGAAGTGAGATGGGATGAACAGGAAACACTAAATTCCAGAGGACTTTCAGGGTCAGGACCCATTTATCACCTTCCTGGCCAGAGAGAGTCCGAGAGTTGATTCTTCTACCTACAGAGAGGATTGATGGGGTTTGAGAGGAGAGTTTCAGTAATGCCCTGGAGCGTGAATTGCACGGTCAAAAAACTCCCCAAAAACAAAAAACTCAGGCCTCTTCGTTTCCCATAGTATGCATTGAATATTTGTTCTGATCCTGCATGTCCCTCTGTTTCTCCCCCAGGGAACACCTCTGGGCAAGAGCTCTTACACTGGGGATGAGGACAGTGGCACACTTCTCTGCCACCCCAGCTCTGGGAGCAGAGTGCTCAATCGGGGAGGGGGGAGTTGTCTCTTTTGAGCTGCCTTCTCCCCATGTGGAGACGTTACCTTTCCGCCAAAGCAAAGGTCATAGGGCCCAGGACACTCATCATCATGTGCCCAAGGTAGAGCCTGCATCCCACAAGTGGTGCTTGGCTGGCAGAAAAAGGGAGCCCCACCTCTGGAGCCTGTGCTCGCCATGCCAAGAATTTATCCTCAACACCAAGTAGCTGGGGGCATGATGAGAAATGCTGACATCCTGCCCCTCCTGGGAAGATAACCCTCCAACTGGGAGTGGGGAGCGAGGGAACCCTGTGTTCTTGTGTGTACCACTGTGGCGTTTCCATCTTGCGGAATTGGGAGGGTCAAGGGAAAGTGAGGGTGTTGTCTCAAATATGACAGACTTGCTGTTCTTGTATTAATAGAATTATAGTAGCTTCTTGAATAAATGTTTCTTCATTTGCTATACATCCTTAGGACCATTTTCAGAGACATTAAATGATTGCTTTTGTTTGTTTGTTTGTTTTCTTTTGTTTGCATGTTTGTTTTTAATAATTTTCACCATCTACCTGAAATTATCTTCCCAGAAGAAAAAGTAGTTTTCACCAGTTTTACTGGGGAGAGAGTCTGCAGGGGGCCTCCCGCTGTCATGCTGGAAGTGTCTTGCTCTTTTTGTTTTAGTTCAGATTTTTAAAATAACCAAACAGTTTTAGATTTACTGAAATGTGACAAAGATAGTATAGAGAGTTCCCATGTAACCTCCCCTCAGCTTTATCTGATGTTACTATCACATCTTACAGGTCTATGGCATAATTGTCAAAGCTAAGAATTAACTTTGTATAGTACTATTAACTAAACGACAGACTGTAATTGGGTTTCACCCATTTTTTTCCACTAATGTCCTTCTGTTGCAGGAGCCATTCCAGGACAGCATGTTTTATTTAATATTTAATCATGTTATATCTTAGTTTTTTCCCATTTGTGACAGTGGCACTGTCATTTCTTGTTTTTCTTGATCCAGGCACTTTTGACAAGTCTTCATTAGGTATTTTATACAATGTCTTTTAACTAGCATTTACCTGGTTTTTTTTTTTATGATTAGATTAGAGTTGTGGGTTTGGGGAAAGAACATCAGAGTGGCAAAGTGTCCCTGTTGCATCATACTAGGTGGCATAGGATGTCTACACAAATTATCTCTAATGATGCTAACCTTGATCACTCGGTGAGGGTGTTATCTGCCAGGTTTCTTCTATGGAGTTACTGCTTGCCTCTTTTCACACTTAGTCACTAAGTCCAGCTAACTCAAGGGGAAGGGAATCTAGCTCCGCTGCCTGAAGGAGTATCTACATATTCTATCTGCAATTCTTCTTTAGGAAGATTTGCCTCAACTCTCTCTTTATTTATGCAAGAGCACTATTAATTTTTGTTTTATTTTAAAAATCAAATAAATATAAATACTTCTCATAAGACAAACTTTGTGTTTTGTTCATCTTTGTTCATCTTTCATACATCATGGGGTGATGAAGGGGAAGTGAGCCTGTGTGTAATGTTATGTAGTGATTGTCTGTGACAAGGCAGGAGGGCCAAATGCCTTCAGGGAGTGAGAGACAGTGAGCCTGAGTGAAGCCTGTAGGGTGAGAGAGAAGAGAGAGGAAGAGAAGGCAGAAGAGGACACTAGGGAGCTGGCAAACACTCATCCTGTCTGTGCCTATTAGTGGCCCAGTCAGGAGCCACTTCCCTGCCTTCCCTGTTCCTGGCCGAGCTGCTCTTCTTACAGAGGCTAAAAGGCCAGACACCATGGTGGGGACATTGCCTCAGTCTTGCACAAAGTGACTAGACAGAACATCTACTGTGGGGCTTCTGGAAAAGTTGTCCTCCATGATAAGAAAGAACCCAGGCACAATTGGAAGCTTCATCTGTACCTTCCTTTTTTTCTTTAGACATATTTGAATAAGGTCATGGTATGCGGTGGTGTTGCCATCTTGTGACCAGTGGAGGAAAGCCAGTACTCTGAAGATAGTATAGAGGTTGATCAGAAAAAGCCTGGATCCTTCCTGACATCTTAAGGCATTGAACAAATCTTGGACATTTTAGGCTTCTATTTCTGTGAGATAATTAAAAACAAAGAAATCCTTGGCGTTTAAGTAATTTATAGATAGATAATCTGCATCTTGCGGCTGAACGCTGTAGTAAGGGCAAATACAAACAAAAAGTAAGAGGCTTAATTCTGTTAAAAATAAGGGGAGATGCACCTGGCTTCCTTAGGGCATTTTTCTTAGAACACTTGTTATTGTAAATTTTTTCTCTGCCCCTTTGAGATGTATGTGAATCTTGTTAAAAGCCTCTGGCCAATTTTACAACCCAGGAATGGCTTTCTCAAAGGTCTGGGAACCATCTCTTTGAAATGTAAATACCAAGGGAGTTATACCCCCATTGCCCAGTTTCTGTAGGAGGGAGGATAGAAGCCTGACTTGCTCCAAGTGCCAAAACTACCTGAGGTCATAAAGAAGTGAGAAGTTCATTTTTTTTTTTCCTTTATAGGAAAAATTACCAAGTAATTACCAAGTAAAATTAGGATGAGCTATATGTAACAACTGGTCCTGTCATGTTCTTTCTCTTCTTTTTAGGAGTTTAGAAACAGGGAGTTTATCTTTATTTTTCATTTAATTAAAAAAATGGAGAAACATTTATTATAGATGATAGTACCAAAGGATGAAGTGCCAAGTAATGTCTTTAAAACATAGATACACATACATTAATATTCAAATAACTAAAATTAACCCAATAAGGTGTAGTTTATTTTTATCCCACTGTTCTGCAACTTTATTTAACTCACTGATTGAACATGTATTAAAGCACTGGTTAAATAAATAATTTTCTTATTGTGCACTGGAAATGCTTCTGTGACAATTTATAGTGAACTGGAAAACCCATGATTACTACATTAGAGAGGCTGCTACAGGCTTCCTGCTTCCCAGGGTCAGAGCACCTATGGTACCTTAACAATCAGGTATCATCAGGTAGATCCCATATTTGGGGTTTGGTAACATTTGCCAAACGTATTAGGTTCCTAGGGCTGCTGTAAGAAATCACCACATACTTGGCAGGTTAAAACAACAGAAACCAAGGTCCACACTCCCTCCGGAGGCTCTAGGGGAGATTCTGTTCTTTGCCCCTTCTAGTGCCTGGTGTTTGCCAGCTTCTTTGGCTTGTGGCCACATCACTGCAATTTCTGCCTCCATCTTCATATTGTCTTCTCATCTGTGTGTCTTCTCATCTGTGTGTCTTCTCTTCTGTCACTGACAAAGACACTTGACAGGGGAATTAGGCTGCACCCTGATAATCAAGATGATCTTTGTTGCGGCTCCTTTTTCACTCCTGAGTTCAGTAGTGAAGGAATGAATAATTACTGGAAACACATAGTGTTTAGAGACAAGGAGAGAGACTAAAACCTAAAGGAGAAAATGGCCTCCTCAGCTAAGTTCCTCCCCATATTTATTTCCAAGGACACGTGCAAAGGGTCAGGGCCATTTGTTAATTTCTTTAACAACTTCCATTCAGGTCAGCTGTTTTCAGCTGACCTTTACACAGCAAACAAGCAGCTTCCGGCAGGTGTTTCCGCCTTACCCTTCACTCACCTTGCTCACATTCTTTCCATCCATCCATCCATCCATCCTTTCTTCTAGGCCCAGCCCCCACAGATCCCCCCATCTCAAGATCCTTAATTACATCTGCAAAGACCCTTTTTCTAAATAAAGTCATAATCACAGATTCCAGGGATTAGAAAGTGGACCTATCTTTTTGGATACCAACATTCAACCCTCCAGTCTGCCCACTGGCCCTCCAAAATTAGCATGTCTCATGTGCAAAATACACTCACCCCATCCCAACATCCCCAAAGTGTCAAACTATTACAGTATCAACTTTAAAATCATATTTAAATACCATTAGTTCAAAAGTCCCAAATGTCATCATTTAATCATGTAAATCAGGTATCAGTGAGACTCTGGTTATGAGCCATCCTGTGGCAAAACTCCCTTCCATCTGTGGACCTATTAAACTAGAAAACAAGCTGTCTGCTTCTAAAATACAATGGAACAGCCATAGGATAATAGTCATAAATATTCCTATTCCAGAAAGGGAGAAAATGGAATGTAGAGAGGAGTCATCAGTCCCAAGGTGCATAAAAATCCAGCAGAAACAGTTCCAGTAGGTTCTAAGCCCTGGGAATAATCCTCTGCTGTTTGATGCCCAGCACCCATAGCTCCATCTCTTGGGCCCAAGCCTCTGCGGTCCTTTCATGTTCTCTTACTTGAGGTTTAATTATTGTTAATTTTGAGAACATGTATGTATGTAATGGGTTGTATCTGCTTGATTATACAAAAAGGTTTTTTTTTCTTCTGTCTTTGTAATGTGTTGCCTGAGATGTGCATCACATTCTCGTTTGATGTTTATTCAGTAATAAAACTGTTTTCTTTCTCTACTACCTTCGTGAAGAGGTTTTCTGGGTTGGGAAATTTTCTTTTTGATTATATGTCCCCAGTATGAGTGGCCACACCCAAGCACTCTCTCCTTTATCACTTTGTTTTCTATTCCTCAGAGCACTTATTGCTACCATAAATCATCTTACTCTGTGGTGAGGTCTTCTGGGTTGAGAAGATTGTGTTTTCGATTGTATTTCTCCCGCATCTGTTTCCCTGTCTGGAAGAATCCAATTCCAAATGTCTTTGAAACGTCTGTATTTGCTAAGCAAATAAATACGCGGGATGATTTTACTGAGACCAAAAATGCAAACTAATTACAGAGCCCAACAAACACACGGGCTGTGGGGGGGCAGGCATGAGTGCTGCGGGCGGCACCGCTCCCAGGCCCCGCGGCTGGGTGCACGCGTGGAAGTCGGGGTGGAGGTGTGCACTTCAGGGACCCCCCCCCCCCGCGGTGTCCCGCGCGCTTGTGTGCCAGCAGAGACGCCCCCGAGCACGACCTGAATCTGACACAACCCGAAGCAGGGGCGGGTTGAGCGCGTGTGGGTTGGGGTTTGCGGTGGGGCACCCCGCCACGCTCCTGACGTTGGCTTATATTCACTCACACGCGCATCTGGGCACTTGCTATACGGCGCGCACACCTCTGGATTTATGGGTTTGTTCACGTGCCCATTCAGGCCCCCTAGCACCTCAGCCTCTTCCCCTCAGTGGCCACCTCAGCGGCTTTTCCGGTTTCCGCCAGGTCCTGACTCTGCCCCCTGCCGTCCCATTGGCTCCTCGCTCGGGGCCCAGGCGGAAGTTTCCATTTCTGTCTTTTCTATTGGACACGCTGCCGGTGGCGTCACAAATTTCATCCAATGGGAATCAGTCTGGAACTACCCACTCAGCCCCCGGGCCAGGGCGCGTCATATAAAAGGCCTGCCCAGGGTTGCCCACACTCCCCACGACGCACCGGATCTCAGAGTCTGAGACCCTCGCAGGGACCCCCACAAGGCCGCGGGTGGGATTGGAAGAATCTCTGCCTGGAGGTGACCGCCCTTCTTCACGCGCTTGTCAACTTGAGCTCCCAGTTCCCGAGGGCTCAGGAAGGCGTCAGCTTGTCCTCACCTGATGAGTGACCCCAGGTCTGTGGTGCCGATGGGCAAAGATGAGCCCGCAGGTGAGCAGGGTAAGAACCGCGACCAGAGAAAGAGGGTGGAGAAGGAAGGATCAATGTCTGTGGTTGGGGTGCGGCGCACAGAAGAACGTGTTGACATCTGTCCCTCTCCCCCCTCCCCTTCTTCTGTCCCCGTCCCCATCTTCCTCCCCTCCTTTCCGTAGGTGCAGCAGGCCCGGAAACCCCGCCGCCCAGCAACGCGATCAGGTGCGTGCCTTCGGCTTACCCGTGGAGAAGGGAGGAGGTGGAAGCCAGGGATGAACCCCAAGCTAGGCGTGAGGAGGGAGGGCCGGCTCCTTGGACCGACGGCACACCCGGGCTGGGCCCAGGAGAAGGGAAGGCGGCAGAGGGAGGAGAAAGTAAAAGAGGAAGGGGAGCATTCGGGATCCCTGACTTTTCTTCCACCTGCCCTACCTCCCGAGCTCAGGCTCTATTCTTCTCTCATCAGGCGGCACTTCACAGTCGATGACTTTGAAATCGGGCGTCCTCTGGGCAAGGGGAAATTTGGGAATGTGTACCTGGCTCGCCTCAAGGAAAACCATTTTATTGTGGCCCTGAAGGTTCTTTTCAAGTCCCAGATAGAGAAGGAAGGACTGGAGCACCAGCTACGCAGGGAAATTGAAATCCAGTCGCATCTACAGTAAGGACAGTCTTGGCGTTAAGACTCCCGCACTGGGTCTTTACTCATTCTCCTGTTTTTCTCTTCCATCTCTGACATCTGAACCCAGAATTTGGTAGCATAAAATTCTACCCCCCGCCAACACTACACCCAAGAAAGCCCTTTGCTTCTACCTTTAAGATTTTTGTCTGCAGTTCATTCCAGTTACACCATGTAAATCTTCCTCTTTGTGGCAGGCACCCAAATCTTGATGCCTGTTCCCTGTTCTCCACTCACTCCCACACTGAGCTGTTATTATTTTGGTCCCAGCACAATTGCCACTTCTGTGACCAATCACTGATGATAGCATCATGTGTTGGGCCTCAGGGAAAACTGTGACCCTTTTTCCATCCTTCCTTCAGACACCCCAATATCCTAAGGCTGTACAATTACTTCCATGATGCTCGCAGGATATACCTGATCCTGGAATATGCTCCAAGGGGTGAGCTGTACAAGGAGCTACAGAAAAACCAGAAATTCGATGAGCAGCGAACAGCCACGGTGAGGGGGGCCTGGAGGCTCTGGGTCTATGAGTTTATTGTGGGCTGGTGGGGGTCTGTTTGTGGCTGTCATGAGTGTCTAGATTTCTTTTTTAAACGTTTATTTCTGAATTTTCTGTAAATTTTATTTTTTAAATTTTCATTTATTTTTAAATTTTCTTTTGAATAAACTTCAGATGGACACATATGTAAATTTTATATAATGACAAAAACATCCTACAGCTTCACATTTGTATACTCTAATTACCTTCAGTGTATCTCTAGAAAATTAATAAATAATGTGTATAAGTTTGGATTCTTTGGTTGTAAGCAACGGAATCTCCCTTATGCAAAGAAACAAACCAAAAGGCTGTGAAGGAGTCCACTGAATGTGGATAGAACTGGCTTAGAAATAGATACCAAGAGATTTCTAGAAAGGGAACCACAACAGTGATCTTCCAGCAGCAATGGTCAAGTCAGCTTGCTCTGTCAAAATGAATGATCTTCTATCTTTCCTCCTGTTTCTGTATCATTTCCTCAGTCCTCAAAGTCCTGTGGGAGATCATATAAATAGCTCAGTGTAGGCTGTCTGGCTACTTGCTGTGCTAGGGCAACAAGGAAGATCTGTCCATCCTGTAACACTAAAAAAAAATAGGGGAGAGGAAATCCTTCCCCACCAATAACCATAATGCTATTAAAAAGGAGGTAATGGAGTTGAAAAGCAAAAAATAAAAGATCCCACTACAATCATAAAATTCATGAGGGGTATTCTACCTTGCAGGGAAATTGTGGCAGGCTTTACTTCCAGATTGCCTTTTCTTTGCTCACACAGATAATAGAGGAGTTGGCAGATGCCTTGACTTACTGCCATGACAAGAAAGTGATTCACAGGGATATTAAGCCAGAAAACCTGTTGCTGGGATTCAGGGGTGAGGTGAAGATTGCAGATTTTGGCTGTTCTGTGCACACTCCCTCTCTGAGGTAGGTTTGGTGGTGGTGGGTGGGGTGGGCCCTGAGTACTAGTTAGGAATGATCCATTTTAATTTATTCCACTAGTAAGACCCAGATACAAACCTGGGTTTATAGTTGAATGTTGTTTTTTTCAAATTATTATTTTATTTTTAAATTTTATTTTGTTTATGCATGTTTTAGAGACAGGGACTCACTCTGGCACTCAGGCTGGAGAGCAGTGGGGTGATCATAGCTCACTGCAGCCTTGAACTCCTGGCTCAAGTGATCTTCGTGCCTCAGCCTCCCGAGTAGTTGGGATTACAGGCACGTGCCACCACGCCCCATTGACTTACTGCCCAGGCTCCAAATCTTTCTTGATGCTGAGAATATTCTTGTGGAAACATTCTGGATCATAAGCTAAATAATTGTATGAATAATTCCAAATAATGGATTTAGTAGGTCCTAGTACTTGCCTTCTCTTAACCTTGGTCCATTTAAAAAGTCTGTCTCTAAACCCCTGTGCTCAGGAGAGGACTGTCCAGGATGTCGTAAGGTCTCCCATCTCACTGGAAGCTGGGAAGGAGGATTTCCCTCAGTCTGGGCTTCTGCTCAGTGTTCTCTTCTCTGCCTTCCTCTAGGAGAAACACAGTGTGTGGAACACTGGACTACTTGCCTCCAGAAATGATCGAGGGGAGAATATATGCTGAGAAGGTGGATCTGTGGTGCATTGGGGTGCTCTGCTATGAGCTGCTGGTGGGAAATCCACCCTTTGAGAGCACCTCCCACAATGAGACCTACAAACGCATCCTCAAGGTGGGATGGTCACACTTTTGGGCATTTATGGGGGAGCTGGTTGGCTGCTGGGCCTGTGGGGACCAGGGCACACACACAAGGTTGTCTACAAAAGTCCAGAGTGCTTTGAAGGGATTCAAAAAAAAAAAAATGGGAAGAATATTGACCAAAGAAACTAATCAAACTTCTCTTTCTTCTTTCCTGGCTTCATCAGGTAGATGTGAAGTTCCCCCTGTCAATGCCTTTGGGAGCTCAGGACTTGATCTCCAAGCTTCTCAGATACAATCCCCAGGAGCGGCTGCCCCTGGCCCAGATCCTGAAGCACCCCTGGGTCCAGGCCCATTCCCAGAGGGTGCTGCCTCCCTGTCCTCAGATGGCTTCCTGAGCCCTGTCTGTCTCTGTTCCTTGCTGTTTAGAGAGTTCTCCTGGTGTTGCTACCTTATCTTTCTTGTTTGTTTCTTCTCTTATTAAATTAGCGTTGTGCATCTTAAAAAAGCTGAATAATTTTGTACTAGGTCTTTATAGTTGTGTGAGTCAGTGTGTGACTACGCTGAATCTGAATTTCTTGTGGAAACTCTTTCCCATGAGAGTTGCCCAAGATTATGCCCCCCTGCCCTGGAGATGGTGATTTCACTCTCCTTGAAAACTACTGCCTACTTTCTTTTAGATAAATGCTCCGAGGGTACATAACCTGTCACCTATCACAGTGGCTTTTTGACTCAACTATTCCCCATGTGTGAAACAGGACTGTGATCAACACAAGGGTCCACTCCCTTTGTAGTGACATTCAACATGCTACTGTTTCTGAAATAAAATGTTTTCCTGCACATCAGTGCCACTCAATCCTCAAATGAATCCACTAGCACCTCAGTGCTGTGTCATATTCTGATTGCATCAGAATAAGTCATCCCTATAATAGATACAACTCACCTCTTCTGAAGTCACATTTTGCAGCAATGTGGGGAGTCTGCTTCTAAACTTCCCCTATAACCTCGTGTCACAGTTTTATGTGGAAGCTGCTCCCTGCATTTATTGTGGAGAGCTGATGGCACCAGGGTAAAGATCCAGAATCCTCAGCTGTGAGCTCAAATGTTTTCTGCTCAATGCAGCCACTGTTTTCACCAGTGTTTCTCTTGACTGAAAACACTTTGTAGGGAGTTTGCCTTGTTAATGTTACTCTCACCAGTATATTCCACAGGCTTCTATCACTGGGAAATGTCCAGCAGATACAGGACTGATTTCTATTATAACCAGACCCACTACTTAAATAATTTAGCCACTCAACTCTCAGATGAACAGCTCACACTGTTGCAGATCTATAAGTTAAATGCTCCAAGGCATTTGCTCATGGGTTTTAACCTGCACCTTCAGTGCTTACATCTTTGTGCTTTCTAGCTTCATCCTTAGTTTTTTTGAGTTAATATTTCAATTAAACCTTGAAAAGTCCTAATTAGTTGGTTCATACATATG
Organism: Lemur catta; assembly: GCF_020740605.2. Taxonomy (NCBI): domain Eukaryota; kingdom Metazoa; phylum Chordata; class Mammalia; order Primates; family Lemuridae; genus Lemur; species Lemur catta. The sequence continues at coordinate 19,188,219 of NC_059146.1, forward strand.
AACCCTGTAATTTACACATGTTAGTTTCTTGATAAACTCACATCGCTGGGTACATTTTTGGAAGATAGATAAAGATGGGAAAATCACTAGGACCACAACACTGACTAGCAGGTGATATATGTTTACATAATGAAAACTCTCTGACATGCTTTAAACTAGGGATTGAAAAGTGTCTCCAATATGTACATAGTTTTTCTCACCTGCACTAATTCCAGACATTCTGGGCTCTTCATGGCAGAGTGTATATATATATATATATATATATATATATATATATAAACATCTTTTTGTTTTGTTTTGAGACAGGGTCTTGCTCTGTTGCCTAGGCTACAGTGCAGTGGGATCATCTTGGTTCACTGCAACCTCAAACTCCTGGGCTGAAGTGATCCTCCTGCCTCAGCCTTCTGAGTAGCTGGTGTAAAGGCACATGCTACAATGTTCAGTTAATTTTTAAAAATTTTTTGTAGAGATGGGAGCCTATGTTGCCCATGGTGGTCTTGAACTCCTGACCTCAAGAAATCCTCCTGCCTTAGCCTCCCAAAGTGCTGGAGTTACAAGCATGAACCACCACACCTGCCCTACATATCTTTTTAAATTTTCCCCCCAGAAGCATACCTTCAAGTTGCCCTGAGTATAGACTCCCAAGAATATAAACATCTTGACTTAAATATCTATTTTACATCTTAATCCAAAACCACTTAATTTAACCCTAAGGGCCATCTACATGTGAAAAGGGAAATTATAAGTCTCTCCTAAATTGCACAAAAATACTATTGCCAATGATGAATAACAATGTTCCTTGCATGCTAATTAAGCCACATTTATCCATAATGTCTTTTTTTTTTTTTTTTGAGACAGAGTCTCACTGTATTGCCTGGGCTAAAGTGAGTGCCGTGGCGTCAGCCTAGCTCACAGCAACCTCAAACTCCTGGGCTCAAGTGATCCTCCTGCCTCAGCCTCCCGAGTAGCTGGGACTACAGGCATGTGCCACCATGCCCGGCTAATTTTTTCTATATACATTTTTAGTTGGCCAGATAATTTCTTTCTATTTTTAGTAGAGACGGGGTCTCGCTCTTGCTCAGGCTGGTCTCGAACTCCTGACCTCGAGCGATCCACCCGCCTCGGCCTCCCAGAGTGCTGGGATTACAGGCGTGAGCCACCGCACCCGGCCCCCATAATGTCTTTTTATAAACAACATCTAGGAAATTAACTCCACCTCCATTCCTTGACTCAATTAACATGCTGTCATGACACTTTTCCCTACTTTTTTTTTTTTTTGAGACAGAGTCCCACTCTGCCACCTGGGCATGAGGCAGGCACCTAGCTGAACCAGTGAGACTCAAGTACTCTTGTTATTACCATTATTGGTATTTTTATCATTATCATATCCTCATTCCCTTGATATCTTAGAAGCCTTATTGTTTACGTCTCACAGTTCACAAGTTGTTCATTCTCTAATACTGCCCATATACGAGGCTTCTTTCCCTTACTCTATATTATTATTTCCAGAGCACCATCCACCTCCCCCTTGATCTCAGCACAGAGCCGGGCCTTGATCTCTGAACCTTTTCCCTTGATCACATTCAACAGCCCAAAGGTCAATGGTACTACCTCTATTTGACTTTCCAAAATGTCTGTGACCTTTGATGATGTAGCCGTGACTTTCACCAAAGAGGAATGGGGGCAGCTGGATCCAGCTCAGCAAACCCTGTACCAGGAAGTGATGCTGGAAAACTGTGGGCTCCTGGGGTCTCTGGGTAAGGCCTTCCATCTCCGCCATCCAGGGGACCTGCCTCCTCCTTTCTACCCTCTACTTCCAGACCTGGCTAGTAAAGAAGGCCTGTGGAACCTGCCTTGCCTCCTTCCCACAACTTCTCACTTTCTGGACTGACTGCTTCCTTTCTGGTCTCCATGTGTCTCTTTGGGCAAAAAACAGTATTCCTTGGCTTACAGCCAAAGGAGAAGAAAGTGTTAGAAGACAGTGGGGTGTTTTGCAGAAGGCAAAGGTAGGATTTCCAGCTGCATCTTAATAAGGCAGTGATGGGGGACTATTAATAGCATCCCCACAGTTGTGTCCTGGCTTCTCTCCCTGGGTCTGCTCATGTCACTGTCTATTCAGTATAGTTTTCTCTGCCTTAGTGAGTTTGGGACAAGAGTGGCCACCGCAGGCCTTGTTTTCTGAGCCCCAGAATCCTTATCTCTATTTCTCTGGTCTCTGTGGGGTATCCTGAGGCAGCAAGTGCTGCCACCACCCCCCCCCCCGCCAAGCCCATACTTTCCTAGATCTCTCACCCAGTGCCCAGCAGAGATGGGCCTCTGTCTGAGACCCTTTTTTGGATTTCCAGAGAAGAATCTGACTGAGGGAGCCTGGGTGGCTCAGGTATTCATTCCCTCCACAGCTGAGTTAACAGGGTCAGGCATGATGGGATGTTCTCCAAGAAAGGGGTGAGTCAGACAGACACCCAGGAGGCGTTTGTTTTCTAAACAACACAATCTCAGCCATGAAGCTTCTTTATTTTTGTGTGCCATCCTCATGATTTCCTCTTTCCTAAGTACAGGACGGAGAGCTTCTGCTAGTGTGAAAGAGAGATTTAGAGCAGCGCTTCTCAACAGTTGGCTGTTTTGCCCCCCAGGAGACACTGGCAATGTCTGCAGTCACTTTTGTTGTCACACCTGGGCTGTGGGTGGTACTGGCATTGAGTGGGTGGAGTCTGGAGATGCTGCTAAACACTCCACAGTGCACAGGACAGTCCTCTCAACAAAGAAATGTCAGGAGCGGCAAAGGTGAGAAACACCAGCATAACAATTTTCCACCTGAAGATAATCACCAGAGACCATTCAGTTTGGAGAAAAGGAGGGTTCCAATCCAGGGCAATTCTCAAAACTCAGTTTAGTGCAAGACATGACTATTTTTAGGGACTGGGACTATGTTCTGCACCAATGAGAAGAGATAAAACAAAGGTAGAAAAGCTTGAAAGATTTAGGTAATTTATAATGAAATTTTTCTTTTAAATAAAAAGTCCTCTATCTAACCCTGTGGACGTCTTCACTCCCCTTCACGTCCTTTCACCCTGAGCTCACCCTGCTCCAGCCTTGCTGGGCTTCTTGCTATTTCCCCAAGTGCCCGCCAGCCTCAGCCCCTTGTGCTTGCTGTCCCCTTTGTCTGGTGAGTATTCTCGGGGTAACTCAGCATTTCACATGGCCACCCCTTCTCACACAGTCACCACCGCCTCACCCACTCTTTCCTGACCACCAAACCTCGGGGAGGCCCCTCTCCCATCACACCCTCCTCACCTCACCCTATTTATGTCTAAGCCAGTGGTTCTCAAGCAGGGATCATGATGCACTTCAGTGTACACTGGGCAACGTGTGGCGATGTTTTTGGTTGTTAAAACTGGGATGAGGATGCAACTGGCATCCAGTGGAGAGAGACATGAGATGCTGCTAAGCATCCCTGTGATGCCCACGACACATCCTCTCCCTCCTTTTTCCCACCAAACAGAATTATCTGGACCTAAATGTCAATCATGCTGAGGCTGAGAAACCCTGTTTCGAGGCTGCATGGACACTTCCTCAAGTTTGCAAACCCCAGCCCCAAAATTCATTACAGGGTGATGCAGGGAAGACATCTGCAGGCTGCGCCTCACGTCCCTCACCTGTAAATAGAAGTTGGGATTGTGTTATTAATAAAACTTGACACAATGCCTGATATGTTGTGAGCAGTTGATAAACAATAGCTTCCTTTTTGCATTTCTACCACAAAAAATGAAATACAGTGTGGATTTAATTATATGAGCAAATGAGGGTTGGAAAGAATACAGAGTCTTTTTCTTTGTAAAATTTTCCCAACTATTGTATCCACAATTGTTAAAACAATTCCCTCCTCAATACTGTCATAGTGGGTGTGCTAGTTCTCTTTTTCTGCATCTTCATGCTGATATAACCGGCTTGACCAAGAGCTGTCCATGGTGCTAGAGATCACATTGACACTACTAACTCATTGACAGGTAAGGGAGATAGTTGATGCAAACTAACTTGTGCAAAGTTGACATCAAAGAATATTTATGTAATAAATTGAAGCCAAGCACGATTGTTTTATAGACAAGAGGAGAAAGCCCCTGTTGGGTCATACCCTGCCCATAGCTTCACTTACAGACTGATTACGTATTTATTTCTTCTCTTAATCATCATTTAGCTCATGCCCTGTGTTAGGGACAGTGCTGACGACAGAGGAAAATAAGCCGAAATAGTGTGTATGTGACCCCTGAGGAAATACATTCACCCTTCTCTTCTGGGAATCTTAATCTTATATAAGAGAGGTCTCTGGGAGTCTAGTTTCTGAAGCATGAGCAAACTTCCCACATACTTTCAGCCTCCCAAGTATCTGGGACTAGAGGCATGTGCCACCATGCCCAGCTAATTTTTTCTACATAGTTTTAGTTAGTTGTCCAGCTAATTTCTTTCTATGTTTTTTATTTTTTTAGTAGAGACAGGGTCTCACTCTTGCTCAGGCTGGTCTTGAATTCCTGAGCTCAAACGCTCCACCCACCTCGGCCTCCCAGAGTGCTAGGATTGCAGGCGTGAGCCACCGTGCCTGGCCAGAACTTAATGTTCTTATGAAAACAGTTTGGAATTTGTGGACTCCAAGAAAGAGTCTTGCTTCCCACAACATCTCTGGACAACCTTTTGGGAAAAGTGGGCCTTAGAGATACACAAATAACAGGTAAGAAATTACAAATGGAGATCATTTGAATTCACAGATGAGAGGTTATTCATGAAAGAAACTATGGAACATCAACATCAGTTTCTGTATTCAGTGCCCCTCACTTGGCTGGGGAGGAACAACCCCTCCTCCACTGCCTGTTCTCACTCTGATTCCATAAGGACTCATCTCCAAGGGCACAGCGTTGCTTGGCAACCAGACCAGCTTTTCCATTCGCTCCCCTCCAATCAGCACCTACTGCATTCCTGCTGTTCTATCCTCACAGCTGCAACTGTATGCAGAGGAACCCCAGATACATTAAAATTGAAGGAAGAACAGCAATATCCGATATCTGACACCACAGGAACTGCCACCTCCAGGGTTCACAGCTTCAACCTGAGATCTCTCTACATATCCTTGGCTGACATCTGTCTTCCTGACGTTGGGTTGTCAGTGGTTGCTGTGAAGAAAACCAATCACTACATGGAAATCAACCAGGATGAGGAAGTGAGGGTGGCATGGAACAGTCTAATTCCAAGGTTGAGAAGTTGCACAGTGCCCAGCAGGCACACACACCCCATTATGAAGTAATTGTCATTATTGAAAAATAAAGAATACTTTTCAGAAGGAAACAAGAAATCGCTGCACACTTATTAACATGGCCACTATCCACAAAGCAAAAAGCAGCAAATGCTGGCAGGATTTGGAGATATGCTTCACTTCTGCACTGTTTTTAGAAATGTGAGATGATATAGATGCTGTGGGACACAGTAGGACAGTTCCTGAAATTTTTGATATTCTAATTATTGTTACTATAGCCTTGTAGTATAGCTTGAAGTCTGATAAATTGATGCCTCTCATTTTTTTCTTTTTGCTTAAGACATTCCATAAAAAAGACATCTGAATTCAAATGTTTATAGCAGCACAATTCACAATTGCAAAGATGTGGAAACAACCGAAGCGCCCATCAATACATGAGTGGATTAATAAAATGTGGTATATGTATACCATGGAGTCTGGAAAACCAAATCCTTGCTGGACTCTGATTTTTTTTTTTATTTCAGCATGTTACAGGGGTACAAATGTTTAGGTTACATATATTGCCTTTGCTCCACCAGAGTCAGAGCTGCCCATAAGCATTGATCAATAAATACCAACTTAACAGCAAGTACATGTGGTGCTTGTTTTTCCATTCTTGTGATACTTCACTTAGTAGAATGGGTTCCAGCTCTATCCAGGATAATATAAGAGGGCTATATCACCATTGTTTTTTGTGGTTGAGTAGGACTCACTCTTGGTAAGGCTGGTCATGAACTCCTGCCCTCAAGCAATCCTCCCAGAGTGCTAGGATTACAGACATGAGCCACCACACCTGGCCAGAATCAATTTCTTATACACACATGTGAATCAATTTTTCATATTCTCCTTTTGTGACTTTCATGGAAAACCATATCATTGCTGGACTCTCATTCTGCTTGCTCTGTGTCCTCACTCATGCAGCTCAACAGGGCCGGGGAGGAACAGCCCCTTCCGGTGGCTTGTCTCTGATTAACAGACCTCCTTATCTTAAAACATTCCAAGCCTTTAAACAAAGCTTCATGTCTTTAACCAATTACAAGTCAAAGAATTTTTAAACCCACCTATAACCTGTAAGTGCCCCCGCTTCAAGATGGCCCACCTTTTTGGGCCAAACCAATGTATGTCTCCCACGTATTGATTTATGCCTTTACCTGTAACCCCTGTCTCCCTGAAATGTATAAAACCAACCTAACCCAGCCACAGCAAGTTCACTTGCTCAAGGCTTCTTGTGCGTGGCTCCAGGCCATGGTCCTCAAAATTGGCTCAAAATAAATCTCTTTAAATATTTTTACAGAGTTTGGCTTCTTTTCTGTTGACAGAAACTTCCAAAGAATACTTCTTTGTGTGGTTTACAACTACTATATCTATCATGTTATAAATAAAAGCAAAGAAATTGTTAAATTTTAAACTTAAAAAAACAGCAAAAAAAAATCTATTATATATTAATATAACCCACCCTGTAGGAATAATATTTCCAAAGAAAGGAATAGTTATAAATGTGAAATTTTCACATTTTTGCAAATTCCTTTAATGTCCTACTTAGTAGAAAAAAAGATTCTTCAATCTACTTTATAATTCAATCACTTGAAGTATTACACAAGGCAGAGAAAATCAGAAGAAAAAAACAAGTCTTAATATTCTTCAAAAAATAGTTTGGAAGTTGCGAACCCCCTGAGAGGGTCTTGACTGCCTCCAGAGACCCAGAGATCCTTGAAAACTATTGAACTATGGCCAAGGAGATATACAAATAAGAGACGAGAAATTATAAATGGAGACCCTTGGAATAAACAAATAAGAAGTGAGTAATTAAAAGACACCATGGCACATCCCATCAGTTTCCCATTCTCTACAGCTGCATTTGGCTGGGGCATAAAAACCCCTCCCCCACTGCCTGTTCTCACTCTAATTCCGTCGTGATTCATCTCCAAGGACACAATGTTGCTCGGCAACCAGACCAGCTCTTCCATTCTCTCCCCTCCAATGAGCGAGCACCTACTACATTCCTGCTGTTCTGTCCTCACAGCTGCAACCAACTGCAGAGTTACATCAGATGTGTTAAAATTGAGGGAAGCACAGCAATATTTGACACCTAACTTCACATGAACTACTAACTACAGTGGTTCACAGTTTGAATACTAGTTTTTATTTTATTCAATTTTATTTTATTTTATTTTATTTTTGAGAGAGTCTTGCTCTGTTGCACCAACTAGAGTGCCATGGCGTCAGTCTAGCTCACAGCAACCTCAACCTCCTGGGCTCAATCAAGTGATCCTCCTGCCTCAGCCTCCGGAGTAGCTGGAACTACAGGCACATGCCACCATGTCCAACTAACTTTTTCTGTTTTTAGTAGCAACAGGATCTTGCTCTTGGTCAAGCTGGTCTCCAACTGCTGACCTGAAGCAATCCTCCTGCCTCAGCCTCCCATAGTGCTAGGATTACAGGCTTGAGCCACTACGCCCTGCCCACAGTTTGAATATTAGATCTCTCTACATTTTGTTTGCTGACATCACATTATTGTGATGCTGGGTTTTCAATGGTTGCTGTGAAGAAAAACAATTATTGCCTGAAAATGAACATGGATGAAAAAGTGTAGGTGGCATGCTCCAGTCTGATTCCAAGTTTTGAGAAATTGTACAGGCACACACACCCTATTGTTCAATAATGGTCATTATTGAAAAATAAAGAAAAATTTCTTTTTCAAAGAGAAAGAAGGAAGCACCACACAGCCATTAACATAACTGCTATGCATAGAACAGAAAATAACAGGTATTGGCAGGATTTTGCGAAGTGTAACCTTTCTGCAGGTCTGTGGGTCTTGATAAATAAATAGTAAAATTACCACATGATCCAGCAATTCCTCATGTGGGTACAAACCCAAAAGAATGGTAAACAGAGCTTTGAAGAGATATTTGCACACCCATGTTCATAGCAGCATTATCCATAATAGTCAAAGGTAGAAAAACCCAAATTTCCATCAAAGGAATGGATAAACAAATTTATTATTCAGCATTGAAAAGGAAGGAAATTTCTACACATGCTGCAACCTGGATTATGTTCAAGACGTTATGTTGAATGGAATAAGCCAGTCCCAAAGGCCACTGCCGTGTGATTCCAATCATGTGGAGTCCCTGGACTAGTCTAACTCACAGACACAGAATGGTGGTTCACAGTGGCTGGGGGAGGAGAAATGGGTGTTAGTGTTTAATGGGTATAGAATTTCAGTTTTGAAAGACGAAATCAGCTCTAGATATAAAAGGTAGTAATGATTGCAAAACAATGTAAATGAAATTAATGCCACCGATTGTACATAAAAAATGGTTAAAATACAAATGTTAAGTTATGGATAATTGATCATATGTTTTTTAAAAATAAAAGTTTTTTAAATTTGCAGCTATTTTCATGAATTCATATCAGCAAAAATTGTTTACATGGTAAATTGTATGTCCTGTGTAGTTTGCCACAATTAAAATTTGAAAGTTAAAAAAAATTTTGATTTGTGAATACTTTTTAACGATTCAACAGTGCCATCTAGTGATGGCAAAGGCACATGATAATAGCATCAGTTTTGCCTCAAATGAGAAGAGAAAAAAAAAATAGATAATAAAAATTGTTGTTACTATTTATTTTCTTCTTAGATTTTTGAAAAGAATTTGTTTCCCACATTTCATCAATGAACACAGGGCTGTGGTAGTCTGTGAGACTTTGGCTAGATGAATGGTGGGACAGCTCTGGTGGTGTCCTTCAGCCTTGGGATGACACAGTTTGTGGAGAGAGTGCAGGCTGATTCCACACCCTCCCCTGCCCCTGGGACAGGAGCAAAATTCAGAGCAAATGTGCACAGCCATCCCCAGCAGCCTGGCTGTGAGCGAGGTCCTAGGAGTGTCTGCACTTCACAGAGGAGAACACTGGGCCCAGGGAGGGGAGGTCTCCAGGTATCTGGCCCTGAGCCCAGGCTCCACCACCTGCTCCCCATCCTGTCCCTGAGCACCCAGGAGAGGGGTCCTGCCCACCTCCCAGAGGGATTCCAGGACCAAAATCACTCCCCAATGTCTCGCGTGGGGTTTAGAGGTTGAAAAGGGTCATAATAAGATAGGTAAGGGTCAAGGAAAGTGGCAAGAAAATCCAATTTGGTTGTCTATGAGTATCTCCCAAACTCCCTTCAACCGCCATCCCCTGCCCCCCACAGGATAAGATGTATCTGGGTTCTCGTGGGACTCATAAAACAAGCGATTCATAGTTGTATGAATCACAGTTTCACACAATCATGTGGACTGAATGGTAATCTTCACACCATCTCCTGTGAATATGCATCCACACAAAGCATGCTATTATAGACTGTTTCCCTTCTAAAATTTTATATGGTGATGCCCTAAACTGCAGAACCTCAGAATGAAACTATTTGGAGTTGGAACCTTTAAGAGGTGATTAAGTTAAAATGAGGCTTTTTTGATTGGCCCTAAATCCAATTTGACAGGTGTCCTCATAGAAGAGGAAGCTTTGACACACACAGTGGCACTGGAATGCGCACAGAATAGAGACCCAGTGTGGGCAGGCACGGTAGCTGACGCCTGTAATCCCAGCAGTCTGGGAGGCAGAGGCAGAAGGATTCCTTGAGCTCAGGAGTTAGAAACCAGCCTGAGCAAGAGCAAGACTCCCCCTCCACACACCCCTACTAAAAATAGAAAAATTAGCCAGGTATGGTGGTGAGCACCTGTAGTAACAACTACTCCAGAGGCTGAGGCAGGAGGATCACTTCAGTCCAGGAGCTGGAGGTTGCAGTGAGCTATGATGACACCACTGCACTCTACCCAGGGTGACAGACCAAGACTCTGTCTCAACACAACAACAACAAAAGGAAACAGAGACTCAGTGTGGACACAGGGGGAAGATGACCATCAGAAGTGAGGCAGAGAGACTTCCTGAAAAACCAACCCCAAGGACTCACTGATGTTGGATTTCTATAAACTTTCATAACAATTTGGCACCGTGTATCAGAAACACTAAATGTGCTCACCTGCAACCCAGCATATTTATACCTGGGAATTGAACCTAAGACAGTAATTCTCAAACTTTTAAATCTCAGAACCATTTTATATCTTTCACAATTATTGAGGATCTCCAAGGAATTTTCCCTTGTATGATTTATATCTGTGCACATTTACCATATTATAAATCGAAGATGAGAAACTTTTAAGCTTAAAACTTAAAACAGTAACAAACCTATTATATATCAACAAAACATTTTGTATGAACAACATGTATATTTTCAAAGAAAAAAGTAGTAATAAAGGTGGTATTGTGTTACATTTTTGCAAATCCCTTTAATGTTCTACTTAGGGAGGAATGATGGACTCTCATATTGGCTTCTTAATTCAAACACATGATATATTACACCATGCAGAGAAAATCAGAAGAAAACAGGCAAACAAAATCTTAATAGTCTTAGAAAAATAGTTTGGTATTGTGGACTCTATGAAAAGATTTTGATTTCCCCCAGTAATCCTTCAACTATATTGTGGGAACAAATGGCCCAAGAGATATAGAAATAATAGACATGAAATTATAAATGGAGACTATCTAAGTAAACAAATGAGAGGTTACCAGCTAAAGAAACAACTGGACAACCTTGTTATTTTCCTAGTTAGTGCAGCTCACTTGGGTCACAGGGCAGAACGGCCCCTCCCCCACTGCCTGTTCTCACTCTGATTATGGTGACTTATCTCCAAGGACACTGAGCGTTGCTTGGCAACCAGACCAGCTCCTCCATTCTCTCCCCCTCCAATGAATGCCTACTGCATTCCTGCTGTTCTGTCCTGACAGCTGCAGCTGTCTGCAGAGGTATGCCAGATACATTAAAATGGAGGGAAGCACAGTAATATTCAACATCCGACACCACATCAACTACTACCTCCAGCAGTTCGCAGATTCAACATTAGGTCTCTCTAGGTGTCCTTTGCTGACATCATACCTTTGTGATGCTGGGTTGTCAGTGGCTGCAAGTAGCACCTGAAAATCAAGGAGGATGAGGAAATGAGGGTGGGATGAGCCAGTCTGATTCCAAAGTTAGAGAAGTTGTGCAGTGCCCAGCAGGCACATACATCCCACTATTTAGTAAGTGTTATTATTGAAGAAGGAGGTGAAATATTCTTTTTTTCTTTATTTTTCTTTTTTGAGACAGAGTCTCACTCTATCGCCTGGGCTAGAGTGCAGTGGCATCATCGTAGCTCACTGCTGCCTCAAACTCCTGGGTTCAAGAGATCCTCCTGCCTCAGCCTTCTCAGTAGTCAGACTACAGGCACACGCCATCACACCCAGCTACTTTTCTATTTTTGGTAGAGACAGGGTCACAGGCTGGTCTCAAACTCCTGAGCTCAAGCTATCCACTCACCTCTGCCTCCCGGAGTGCTAGGATTATGTTAGGTTTGTTCCAGGTGGGAACCCGAAAAGTATGTATAGGACGGAATGGGGTTAATGTAAAACTTAGGCTTGTAAAACAATAGCCACAGGAGTCTGGAGAGTTGGGGGTTGTAAATCTAACAGCTGCAGCATTCTTATCCCCCCTGATAAGGATGAAGCTACCCCTCTCCCTTTTCTGTACAGGATGAGGCTGATGCAGGGTTCCCAGAGATTGATTGTTTTAAAAAATGTTATTACAGCAGCTGTTCTGGCCCAAGTACTCACTCCCTGCCAGGGAAGCTCTCTATAAAACCCAAGGCTTTCCCCTCCCTCGGGGTGGACACCTTTTTCGGCCTCCACCCATCTGCACCCAGATGCTCAAAATAAACAGCATTTTGCTACACCTGAGCCTTTGTCTCTCTCTCTCTCTCTCTCTCTCTCTCTCTCTCAATCAGCTCTGGACCTAACAGATTACAGGTATGAGCATCCAGCCTATTTTATCTTTTGAAAAGAAAAAAGTAACAACCACACACCCATTCACATGGCGATCCATAAAAAAGAATGTATCAATTGTTGGAAGGATTTAGAGAAACTGGAACACTTCTGCACTGTTGTTGGCAATGTGACATAATGCATGCCTTTGAAAAATAGTATGATAGTTCCTGAAAAAATTACAAAAAGACTTACCATACGATGCAGTGAAGGAGCTAAGGAAATTTCACCGCAAAATATGACTCCTTGCTGTAAAGAATATTTTGAATTAAAGGTCCTTAGAAATTGATAGGCCTTGGAAGAGGCTTTCCCTCCATCTGCATAACCAGATGAACTCATCAAACAGTACAATTGACTTATTTGTTATCTCAGTATATTGAAGGAAAGAAGATCAAGAATGCAGCGGACCTGGCCCAATCTGTTTTAAACATAATCCCTATCTCTCAGGTTAATTTAATTTCCGAAGAGAATCATTTACAAGTCAATCTGTTTCTCATCATCCATTCATTCTCCCAAGCAACTGTTCACCCTCCCTAGTAACCATTATTGCCCCTAAATAGAATTATCTACAATCCTCATCCTCCTCCCCCTAAAATGAGGATGTATAAACTTGTAGACCCCACTGGGAAACTGGGTAATCACTCTGTGATTCTCCCTGTGTGCACAGTAAATAAATTTGTAACCTCTTTCTCTTATTAACCTGATTTATTGTGATTTGATCTTTCAGCAAAACTTCATGGGGCAAAGGGGAAGTTTTCCTTTCTGCCACACAAAGCTGCACTTAATTTAGCAGCCCAAACTCTCTGAGTTCATGACTTGGTGGAGGAAATAGATAAACAGTCAATTTTATCACCATGAGAGATGAGGAACAAGAGGACTAGAGCACCGATTGTGACAATATTGAGGAGAGAATTGCTTCAATAATTGTGTATACGGCAGTTAGCAAACATTTTGCAAAGAAGGTGACTATTCTACCTCTCATTTGCTCATATTGTCACATTAAAATTGTATTTCACATTTATGACAGAAATGCAAAAACACCCAGCTACCATTTATTGATAGCTTACAGTGTATTGAGCATTGTGTCAAATTCTTACCCACATCTAATCCCCATTTACAAGGGACAAAAAAGAGGCCCTGAAGGGGCAGGCGTCTTGTCCATGATCACCCATGTAATGGAGATTGGGGCTCAGGTGTATATAATGGAGAATCTAAATCCAGCCTTCTTTTTCGAGAATTCTGCACTTATCCTATATTAAGGGGAGATCTCTGGAAGTTTAAGTAACTAGGGCCCAAGTATACATTTCATAAAAATCCCTTTCCTGGATTTGCCAGAGGAGGCAGCCTGAGAAATCATCAAGAGTCAGACAGTCAAGGATTATATTCCCACGAGAATTTAGAGCCAGGAAAACAACTGCATAGTATCATAGGAATTTGGCATAGTCTATCTGAAAAAACAAATGTGGGTATCCTTCAGCCCACAAAATTTTACCTACCAATATCTAAGACGGCCATTCCCAAACTTTTTATTTTCACTACATCTTTATACCTTTCAACATCATGGAGGACCCCATAGCATTTTTCTTTATATGACTTATGTCTATGAATATTTACCATATTTTAAATGGAAATTGAGAAAATTTCAAATTTAAGACTTAAAAAAGGTAATGTACCTATTATATATTAACATAACACACTTTTTAGGAGCAATAAGTATATTTTCCAACAAAATTTAGGAATAGAGGTGTCATTATTTTACATTTTTACAAATCCCTCTAGTGTCCTCCTTACCACAATACAGATGGGTTCTCATATCAGCTACTTAATTCAAATACTTGAATTATTATATCATACAGAGAAAATGAGACAGAAAAAGGCAAATACAATCTTAATGATCTTCAAACAGTACTTTGGAAATCAAGAAAAGATCTTGATTTCCCCCAGGAGTTCTGGAACTACATTTTGTGAACTATTGGCCTAAGAGATAGATAAATAATATATGTGAAATTATCTGAATATGCAAATGAGGGATTATTAATTAAAGAAAGTGTGGGATCTCAACATTGCTTTCCTTAATCTCTGCAGCTGCATTTGCCTGTGGCAGAGCAGCCCCTCCCCCACTGCCTGTTCTCACTCTGATCCATAATGACTCATCTCCTAGGATACTGAACGTTGCTTGGCAACCAGACCAGCTCCTCCATTCTCTCCCCTCCAATGAACACCTACTGCATTCCTGCTCTTTTATCCTCACATCTGAAACTGTGTGCCCAGGTACTGCAGATACTTTAATGTCTAGGAAATCACAGTAATGTTTGATATCTGATGCCACATAAACTACAAGCTCCAAGGGTTCATGGCTTGAACATTAGATGTCTCTACATGTCCTTTGCTGACATCACGTCTTTGTGATGCTGGGTTGTCAGTGGTTACTGTGAAGAAAAGCAATTATCACCTGAAAATCAAGGAGGATGAGGAAATGAGGATGGCATTGTCCAGTCTGATTCCAAGTGTGAGAAGTTGTGCAGTGCCCAACAAGTACGTACATCCTATTATTAAGCAACTGTCACTATTGAAGAATGAAGGACATATTAAAACACCAAGGCTCATTTTTTGTTTTTCATGAACATATAATTTAAATTCTTTCTGCAAGTCAGGCAATCCCAAAGTGGGGACAGTCATAAGGTTCTGCTTTAGATTTTTTTCTAAAGGCATTTTGACAGTCTGTGGTCCAGACCAGTGTCTCCACATCTGTTCCTTTAAGGGCCTCATGCAAGGGCTTTGCCATTAGTCCAAAGTTTGGGATCCAGATGCCACAGAACCCTGCCATTCCTAGGAATTTGCGCAGTTGTCCTAAGTTCCCTTGCTAATTTGGAATCCCAGATAAGTAACCGGCTGTTTCCAAATCTGTCCAATTGCAGGTTCCATGAGTGCCCCACTAAGCTCCCATCAAATAAGGCAGGAGAGCCTTTTTAAGCCCCTGAGGCAACACAGTCCAGGAGCACCACAAAGCCTCCCTAGTCCCAGGATCTTGCCATTCCAATGCACATTATCATCAATGGCACATAGATCCTACATGAATCTATCTTTCTGCACATCCCAGGGTACTGTCAGTCTATATGGCCTTCCATCATGGCCACTGAGAACGTCAGGGTTGCCAAAGTCAGTGGTGGCGGTGGTAAGAGCAGCGTTAGCTCCAGCAGTGGCACTCCTGGGCCCATGGTGATGAGCGTGGCTGCTTAGCCGCCGCCTGGCCCCCATCCCTGGCCTGGCTTGTGGAGCACTGTGCGTGGCTGGTGCTGGGCACCAAGGCAGCAGCCAAGGGGGGCCCTGGGCCACTTCTGCCCACACGGCTGGGAGTCCCTACTTGGAGTCCTGTGAGGATATTTGGATTGGAGCCCTGGTCTCCCTCCTTCATCATCTGAGTCCTGGACTTAAAGAACCATTTGCTCTCCTGGGGTTTCTTGCACCTGGAGCCCTTTGCAATCTTGGGCAGTGCTCTTTCCAATGTCCTTCCTTTTTACAAAAAGTACACTGATTGTACTTCATCCTGGGGCAACTTTTTTTTGCTGTTTCCTCTTGACTGTTGCAAAGGACCCTTGGTGGACACAGCTAGGTTTGGGGTTAGGGTTTCAGTTTGTGTTCTTCCCTAGCATTATATACTTCACAGGTGATATCAGCAAACTGTGAGGGATTCATGCCAATTGCCCCTTCCACACGCTGCAGCTTCCTCCATGTATCTGGAGCACTCTGCCCTGTAAGAGTCATATTAATCATGCACATATTTTCATGGGCCCCTGGATCTGCATCTGTATATTTCTGATATGCCTGATAGATGTGTTCCAAAAACTCAGAGGAATCTCCATTAGCTTTTTGTTGTCATTCTTGGACATTGTTTAAACTCTTCTGTCTAGGAACTCCTCCTGGAGGCCTGCCGGAATACAATTTCCATAATGATTTATCCTCATACTCAAAAGCGGAAGCAAATTAAGTGTCCATCAAAGGATGGATGTATAAACAAAATGTGGTACCTATATATGATGAAATTATATATGTGTGTGTGTGCGTGTGTGTGTGTGTGTGTGTGTGTGTATGGCACTTACCCTGTGTCAGGCACCATTCTTGGTACTTTAAACTTACAACAGTCCTAAGAGGTGAATGCCGTTCCCAGTATCATCCCCATTTTACACACAGGAAAAACTAAGTCACAAGAGCTAAAGTCACACAGAGCCACAGCCTAGCAGTCTAGTTCCTTTGTCCACACTCCTAACCTGAAAAAACCTAGACAGTGTTTTTCAGCTGGCTCTAAAGTAGTGCCTTAAATCCATGGATGGAGCATAGTAGTGATTAATGTAATCAATCTCCATTTATCATAATCAGCATATTTTAATGAAATAAAATTTAAAAGACTAGAATATAATTTTTAAAATACCAGTGTGCATTGCTAAGTGTAATGTTTCATAAAAATTTTCATTTCAGGCCGGGCGTGGTGGCTCATGCCTGTAATCCTAGCACTCTGGGGGGCCGAGGCGGGTGGATCGCTCAAGGTCAGGAGTTCGAGACCAGCCTGAGCAAGAGCGAGACCCTGTCTCTACTAAAAATAGAAAGAAATTATCTGGCCAACTAAAAATATATATAGAAAAAATTAGCTGGGCATGGTGGTGCATGCCTGTAGTCCCAGCTCACTCAGGAGGCTGAGGCAGTAGGATCGCTTAAGCCCAGGAGTTTGAGGTTGCTGTGAGATAGACTGATGCCACGGCACTCACTCTAGCCCAGGCAATAAAGCGAGACTCTTGTCTCAAAAAAAAATTTTTTTTCATTTCAGTCACATAAGTGTATGGGGGTGGGTCACCATATGAAAACATGTATACTGTGGGACTCAGAAAATATTGAAAAATGTGCAGTATGTCCTATTGTGTTTGGGGATTCTCCCTGGCCCTGGCACAAATCTAGTGGGTCTGAAGGTGATTTCATTCACTCATTCATTCATTCACTCATTCCACACACCCACAAGCAATGGCCATGGGCTGGACAGTTGTGAATAAGACAACAGTCTGCCACCCTACCCCCGGCCCCCATGGAGCTGACGTTTCAAATGTGTGAAGACACGTTAAGCCATTCAATTACATTTGCTGCTCAATCAAATCTTCAATAAGGGCAGTGAATGCACACATGGGGAGCCAGGAGAGCTGGAGACAGGAGCTCCATCCTGCCGGGGCCTGGGAAGGTGCCAAGAGGGAAGCAGAAGCAGAGCTGAGGCTGAGGGTCACTGCTGGACAGCTCTGGCTCAGCCCATGCTTCTTCCTCGAGGTCTGGTGTCCCCGATTTTCAGACTCACTCTTGAGATATTGAGATTTGTGTATGTGTGTGTGTGTGTTAAGAAATATTAGTTTATTTAATCAGTTTTCACAGCTGAATATTTTATTTCGCTCTTCATACATTCAATGTGATTGCAAGCTCAGAAGCCTAACTAGTAACAGGCATCTGTAGTCTGGAATCAGTACCCACTCCTGAAAGGAATGCACGTGCCTACTCACACAGGGCATCTTGGACACCATACTGTACTCAGTATATTGTATAGACATAGCAGAGACCAAGAACATTAAACGTCAAATATAAAGTAGTTCTTTTTTTTTTTTTGAAAGCAGTTTCTCACTTAATAGTGTGCCAAAAGAATTTTAACTAATTAAATAAAATATATTCTAAGTGAACCTAAAAATTACACTTTATAAACATAAAAATACTTTATTTTGGTATAATACATCAATCATATCTGCAAATAGAAAACCAAAACTATATATAAAATAGTATTTCTCACACAGCAACAAGAAGCACTTATGTAGTTATTTCTCAAAAGGGTCAGAAAAACTATTTAAAACCCACTAGGCCTAACTTATAACTTAGATATTCATACTTAAGCTATTCAGTGATTCCCTAATACTGCAAAACAAGCTTTCTTCTAGGGAGACAGTGGTTTCTTCAGGTTAACTGGGTAAGAACTGGACATATTTTTAAAAAGGGGAAATCAATTGATATCTCAGCATGAATCCTAAGCATGGTTCGGGGGTATGCTCATCAGTGGATTTTTCATCAGAAGTATGTATCCTAAAAGAAAAGTCTCACTTTGATTTAGAATTTTCCATCTCTGAGGTATTTGTAGCTTCTTTGAGACAAAGGCAATGTCTCAAATTTTTCTGTATCTCTATTTGGGGTAGGAACAGTGAGGCTGGCTAATACCCCTTCAGATTTCGTATAAACACAGCTCTGTCTTTTAGACAGTACTAGCCAAAGAAAACAAAAACTCGAGAGCTTCCAAGAGCAGTCTAGTGCTCACATTATACTTTTGTACTTGTGTGTATGTAAGTATAAAACAATGACGTTTGGACAAAGAAGCTTTGTAGTTATTTATTTTAAAGTTACAGTACTTAAAAACTCCTTGATAATAAATAGCTTGGATGTTTCCAGTCCTGCTTCCAAGCGTGAGCAACGGATGAACTTGTTTCAGGCTGAGGATGGGTTAGGGCAACTTGGAGCCAATTTGACTGTCATCAGTAGGCAGCCTGACCAACAAACCTCATCGATTTTCCTCTGCGAGTACTTTAACATGGAGTCCATCCCTTGGGCAGAGCCCCAGGTTTTCTTGAGCACTTTGCACTCCCTCTCGTTGGCCTGTTCCAGCTCCATCTTCATGTTACAGCGCACAAGGGCTTTGGATTCCTCGAGTACAACTGGATTACACGAGGCAAGCTCCTTAATTCAAACCATGACTTCCTGGGTGAAGGTCCCGGGCCAGAACACCTGGGAGACCAGGCCCTTGCCACACACGTCCTGTGCCGTCAGCTTCCGCCCGCTGAGCAACAGTTCATTTGCAGATGCTCCTCCCATAATCTTGGGAAACATAAGGATAGAACAGCCATCTGGTCTCTGTCCAAAGGTAGTATAGGGTGTTTGAAACCAGGCCTCTTCGTTAGCTCAGACCACATCACAAAGAGGCAATATGGATGCTCCTAGTCCAATGGCCAGGCCATTTACTGCTACAATAATAGGCTTCTTAAACTCAATGAAAGTACTCACGAAGTTTCTGATAGCTTCCGCCATTGTAGTGCTTTCTCTTTTTCTGTCATCTGTTAAACGTCGTATAAAATAAAGTCAAGCCCGCAACAGAAACCTCTGCCAATGGCGCTGAGCAGAACCAGCTTGCTGTCGTGGGCAGGGCGCTCTGGACTTCTTTCATCACCTCTGGATTTAGAGAGTTATTCCTTGATGATTTTGTGGATAACAAGATGTGGGTGAAGCCATCCTGCTTCCTGATGACAATATCTCTGTATCTGTAGGCACTTTCTGTTTGCCGCATACTGAAACGCAACCGCTCGTCAAAAGGCTGGTCTCTTCTGTCATCAATAAATCTCCTTTTCCCTGTAACAGATGTCTGTATGTTGGTTGTTCCATTGACTGTTAATGCATCCATGAACGCAGATGTACCTTTCCCGTTCACAGCTAAGCCCGTGGCTATGGCTGCAGTCACAGGGCCAGACACCTGAGGCGCTAGTGGGTGTATCCGGGGCCTGCTCCCCATCCTGGCCCGCTCTGCACTAGGGCCCAACAGAGCTCCCACTGGCTTCTCCGCTGCCACCTCAGACGCCACTGTGTCTTCCTGACCCTGCTCGACATGGTCCAGTTTCTCCAGGCTGTAGTTCTGAAAGCCACCCACTGCGGTCCTGCTCTTAATGGGGCTCTTAGGCACAAGTATCTTGACATCTGACTTTGCTAGGTCCATATTCTTCCTGCTCGAGAGAGATGGTGCTGTTTTTTTCCTGAACTTCTGGCCAGCAGCAAACAACTGGCTGTTTTTGGACTCGTGGTCTTTGCCAATCACTAGCAACTTAGGAGAGGTCTTAGAAAAGTTGCTGTTGGTGGATCTGGAAATTTGTTTCCTAGCACTGTTTGGAGAGGTCCTATTTGTTCTGGTTAATGTGCTTTCTTTCCACTTTTCGGTGTGGCGCCTGTTGAAATTGTGGATATATTCCTCACGGTTCACCAGGTGCTGCTCTGGCTCCCACGTGTCGTCCTCACTGTCATAGCCTTTCCACCGAACCAAGTACTCTGTCTTCCCTTTTTTGTTTTTCCTTTTGTCAACAATCCTTTCAACCTGACCTGAGCCAGCTGGTGAAGACGAACATAACCCAGTTCACTCCTTTTCCAACTCCTGTACACCCAAACTGCTGAGAATCGACAACCAGTACCACCCAAGAGTGGACTTTTCAGATCAGGAATCGCAGCCATTTCCCGTCTCCGGAGAACAATGACTCCAGATATTGAGATTTTAGTAAAGCCAGACAAAGGTTCGTGGGGCTTTAAATATAATAATTATGCATTGTGTATTAATATTATATATTATTATACATAAAATATATTAGATATCTTCATATACTGTATATTATATAGTATATCCTATAATGTCCATATTATATATATTATATAATAATACTATATTTATTGTGTATACATTATATACACATCTTAAATATTATATATACTATATTATCATAAATATTATATATACTATATTATCTTATAATATTGTGGGGGAAAGGGGGAAACTTCCCCTTTCCCCTAAAGGTTTGCCGAAAGATCAACCCACAAGAAATTTCTAGTGACTCCCTGTGATGGAAGCTTCCCATTAGCAATTCCAATAATGCCGAAGGCGCACGCTCACTTCTTTTAATCCTAAAATCAATGTACACTGGTGGTGTGCATGCCATGCTGAGGCAAATTG
This sequence comes from Lemur catta, assembly GCF_020740605.2. Lineage (NCBI taxonomy): Eukaryota > Metazoa > Chordata > Mammalia > Primates > Lemuridae > Lemur > Lemur catta. Next base: position 19,209,161 of record NC_059146.1, read on the forward strand.
GAGCCTACAATACAGGAAAAAAATCACTAATCCTAATTTTGTTTTTATTTAAAATTTTTGTCATTTATTTTTTAAAAACTTGCATTAAAATGTGGTTTACCTCAGTCACTGAGCCTTTTGGTGCCCCCCGCCCCGTCCTGGCACTGCCTACAGCCGTTTCCATCAAAGCTGAGCAGTGAAAGACAATGTGCCTAGTTGTTTACCTATTTCACTAAAATAAAATACACAAAATAAAACTGCTGTTTTTTCTACTACAGTGATACCGCAGGTGGAGCAGGTACTTTGGACATCCGGATTTTTCTTCTGGAGATGACAATCATACCTTTTTCACAGATGAGACACAAGGAGGCTGAGCAACTTGCCCAGGACACTCAGCCAGGAGGCGGTGGAGGCAGGATTTGAACCTGGGTACTAACCGAAAGGGACGGCCTTGCAAAAATAACAGGAAAATGCCTATTCCCCCAATTTCCCCAGTAACAGTTAAAGGTCAAGCCTATGACTTCTCTCACTAACAGGTGCCCTGCAGGAGTTCTGTTTCGCACAACTTCTGAAAAGAGCTGAATGGACGGAAAAGGAGATGTAAATCTTGCCCTTCTAAAATTGTTTTTTGAGAATCTGCTTTTACAGAGTTCCTGAGAAACAGCAGGAAAATGAGTTACAGCCTTTACCACATCTGGAGGCAGAGTCACCTCTCCTGTGATAATCCCTTCTCCGAGCAGAGGCAGGAAACCAAGTGTTGGACTTTGACATCCTGGCAGTGTTTGTTATCTACCTGCCCAAGAAGAAAGGAAGGAGCGGATGCAGCAGGTTTTCGACTGTACCCTGCCGTTTTTACAACCGCATTTAAAAAGCCCCCATAGCTGGTTTTTGGGACCAGCACATTCTTCCTTTTTCCACCTCCCCAGGAAAAAGTAAATAAATCTCTTCTTTCTATCTTAATCTATGCATGAGAAATCTTTCTCCATCTGTGCCGTGAGCACCTATTAAGCTTCCACCCTAACACTAACCATCCGGTAACACGCCCCCCCCCGCCCCCCGCCTCATCACCGCCCACGTCACGTGAATGCGCTGAGGGTCGCAGGTAACGTCGCCCCGGGAAGCTTGGAGCCCACGCAGGTGGCAACCAGCCCAGCGCTGCTCTGGTCACCTCGCCGCCCTGGAAAATCAAACCCCTTTCCGTGCTCACATAACTGCGTTCAGGAAAATGCATTTCATATGTGATCCTCGTGCTCCGAGGATCCTGTTTGGCAAGGATTTTTCCGGGGGAGGGGCGGCATGCGAGGCTAACATTGCACCTCCTTAGGTCTCCGGAGCTGGGGACCCCAACCTGGCTTAGAGGGACGTCCCCTCCCGCTAGCCCCTCGGTTACAGAGCCTCCCTCCAGAATCTTCTGTTTTCCCCTCTTAAGGGAAAGGATTCGTTTGAGCAGGGTTTGTCCTTCCTTCTGTGAGGCAATAGTGCCCTCAAGTGGCACCACGACGACTGACACACTAACACAATCTGAAACAAACCAGTCTATCCTGGCAGCGTCTTTGCAGGTGACCTAAGAACAAAATTATATTTATCAGGGTTTACGTCTGGTCCATTTCCTTTCTTTCTTTTTCTTTTTTTGTGGTAAAGTGAGACTTGGTAATTTTTCCTGATTGTTCTTAGAACCAACATTTGTCTCATCTTTAGCCAAAACATTGCAGCTCACCACAGATGCATGATGGCCCAGCCAAGTCTACAAAAACTGCTCAGCTGAACCCAGCCCAGGGTTCCAGCTCACTACTAATTAAATAAAACACGGTTGTTTTTTACAGCCTCTATATTAGTCTTTTGGGGCTGCCATAACAAAGTGCCGCATGCTAGGTGGGTAAAACGGCAGAGATTTATTTTCTCACAGTTCTGGGGGCTGAAGTCCAAGATCAAGGTGTCAATAGGTTTGACTTCTCCTGAGGCCTCTCCACTTGGCTTACACATCTTCTCCCTGTGTCCTCACATGGTTTTCTTTCTGTTCATATATCCCTGATGTCTCTTTGTGTGCCTCAATTTTCTCTTCTATTAATAATAAGGACACCCAGTCAGATTGGATTAGAGCTCACCCTAACAGCCTCATTTTAACTTAATCACCTCTTTTAAGGCCCCATTCCAAATAAAGTCACATTGTGAGATACTGAGGGTTTGGGCTTCAACATATGAATTTGAGGAGGGCACAATTCAGTCCATAACAGCCTCTAAGTTTGGGGTCATTTGTTATGCAGCAAAAGTGGACAGATACAGTATGTATGTATGTATGTATATAATTGTGTGTGTGCATGCGTGCACATGGGGATTCTGGCTACTCCCCATGGACAGCCAGCAATGGAGTCTCCATCCCTCTCCCCTCCCCCCTGGCTCTGCCTTTCAGAGCCTGCTCAGCTCCACAAATGCAAATGAATAAAACAGAGAAATCCCCAGCTAGAAGCTGGCACAGGGCTCCTTCCTTGGCTGCTTAGGAAGGCAGGATGAGATGGGGTAAGTGGCTCCTGGACACCACAGCCAGACTGCCCAGGTAACTTGCCTTATCTGAGCCTCAGTCATCTCCTCTGTAAAGTGGAGATAATGCATGTTGGTGGGAGCTCTCTCCTCACCATCTGAGTGAGCCAGACCTCCTCTCCACCAAAACCTGTCATCTCCCCCTGAGATAGCTGTGGCAGGAGCCAATGTGTACACACTTCAGGACCCACCTCTCACTGCTTCCAAGCTTATAACCAAAAGTATGTCCCATCTGAGACCCAGTGGAGAGGGATAAGCTGTACTTCAAGAAGAGAGAGCTTATACACAAAAAGACTAACAAGACTTCACCAATCTGTCTTGGCAGCAGCCTGACAGATGTGTGGAGTAGGGAATCTAAGGGTGTCAGACCAAAGAAGACAAAATACAAGATTTGATCAGCTCCAACCCCTGTGCATGGGTGCATTCACTTGGGACTCAGAACTCAATGTGAGGTGCCCAGGAATATTAACAGTCTCCTACGCTGGCTAATTGAAGCCTGGGTCAACAATGATCTATTAGGTCTGAATGTTTATGTCTCCTCTGCCTTAAAAAATTACGGTTGAAAGCTAACCACCAAGGTAATGGTATCAGGAGGTAGGACTTTTAGGAGGTGATTAGGTCATGAGGGTAGGGCCCTCATGGATGGGATTAGTGTCCCTATAAAAGAGACCCCAGAGAGATAGCTAGCCCATTCCACCATGTGAGGACACAGCGAGAAGGTACCAACTATAAACCAAGAATCTGGGAATCTGGCTCTCACCAGCCCCTGAATCTGCTGGCACTTTGATCTTGGACTTCCCAGCCTCAATATCTATGAGAAATAAATTTCTGGTTTTTATAAGCTACTCCATTTATGCTATTTTGTTATAGCAGCCCAAAGAGACTAAGATAAGACCCTTCAGGTAAAAATTACAGACATTACCCGCATGCTATAGAGGAGGAGGTCTGAAGGCTTAAGGAAATGTGAACACTGAAATTGATCTATTAAGTGCAAACTGCTCAGCTACCCCTAAAGATACCCTAAGGAGGAGGAGGGCCTGTGGGAGAGACTTCCCTCACCAACCAGCAAGATCAGGAGCCAATAGTAAATCTCATATACGTGTCCACTATTATAATTATTCACCTATTATCAGTGGATTTGTCATCTCCTTTGCTTTGGATTGAATGACATCAACTACTTGAGACAAAAAAAAAAGTATAGGTCGCAAACACCAGAACCTGCCTTTAAAGGGCTGTGTGGCCTGGGATAAGGACTTGGCTTCTCTGATCCTCAGATTCCTTCTTTCTTGGCTTCTCTGCTCCCTCCCTTGAGGAAGAAAAGTCCCACCCCTAATTACTGGCCACGCCCACGACCCGCACGCAGGCTGTGGTGGGCGGGACTTGTGGGGGGGCAGACACAAGCCCCACCCCCAGTCGCCCTCCTTCGTCGGGCGCCAAAGAAGGCTGCGAGCCATAGACCCCGTGCACACGGGCGCTGAGCCTTCTGGGAGTTGTAGTTTCGGTGACCCAGGCCCTGTCAGTGGCGGAGCAGACCGGCGCGCAGGGCCTTCTGGGAGTTGTAGTTCTTCGGAGCCGCCCTTAATGGTCCTCATTCGGAGCGCAGGCGCGATTCGCCTGGCCTGGCCCGTGGGCCAGTTGGTGGTGGTGGTGGGTGTTTTTGTCTCTGCGCCTGTGAGGGAGGAGGGCCCTTGGGTCTGCGCTGGCCTGGGAGGGCCGGACACTAGAGAGAAGCTGAGACAACTCCACGGGGCTTGGCGGGAGCCGCCCCGGGCCTTTGAAGGTGGTCCCAGAAGGCGAGGGCGCCGGTGTGTAGTGTGCGCATGCGCGCTTGTGTCTGTGTGTGCATGTATGTTCGCGACTTCAGCGTTGCCTGCCCGTGCAGCTGTGTGACCATGCGTGTGGGCGCGTCCCCGCGTGTCACCGTTTATGCACCTGTTCACTCCAGTGGCTTCCCCGCGTGTCACCATGGCTATGCCTGGTTACTCCAGTGGTGTGGCGTGTGCCCACCTATGGGATTCAGGCTCTGCAGGTGAAGCAGCGAGTGTAACTGAGCATGTGTCTGCATGCGTTTGGGGATCTCTGCATATCACAGCATGTCACACAAAGACGTGTGTCTGACGTTGGGCACATGTGAAACCTGTTCTGGGCATCAGGTGTATGACCCCACGTCTGGATCTCTGGGTGTGTAACTGTAGGGTGGCTCGGTGTGTGTGCCTGCCAGCACGAAGCTCGGCGGCCTGGGTGTGCCTGTGTTGTTCTGTATGTACCTGAGTCTGTAAACGGCGGTGTGGTTGTATCACAGGATATGTTTGTGAGAAACACCTTGCAGGCACGTGGGGTCAATGTGTATGTGCATCTGTGCTTGGGGGAGCCCCTGCACACGTGGCCTTTGGCCATGCTGGAGCTCTGCCTACTGGGTGTGACTGCACAGGAAGTCACAGGTGTCCCCGTGGGAGGTGTCCGGGCACATGGCCTGTCTGTGTGGAGCAGGGTGGCATGTGTGACCTTGTCCCTGTGTGTACCTGATCACCCAGGGATGCTAGTTTGGGGCTGGGCGTATGTGTACCTACTTGTCCCTGAGACCCTGTGTGCATGTATGTGTGTGGCTGCAGGTGCACAGCTTCCTGCCTGCCTTTTGAGTGTGTGTCCCTGCATGTTCTTGTGTGTTTGTGTGTGATGTAACTAGCCCCCCCCCCGGGTCTGATTGCATGTGACTCCGTGTGTGTCAGAGTGTGACGTGATGCATGTGTCTACCTGTGATATTGTGATATAATCAGAAATACACATTTTTAAAAACCCATGGGTCAGAAGTGCTGAGCGTATAGAAAGGTTTCTCTTTCTACTGCCCCAGGCCTGCCTGCCTCTCTCCTTGGGCTCCTGTGTGTATGCGTGATCTCTCCCCCCCACACACACCCCAGTTTACCCAACCCAGCCCAGAATCCACTTCCCTCCCCACACGTGCACAGGGGAGAAAACACCCTGCATCTTCACTACTCCCACACACTCCCCCCAATGTCTGCATCTGCCCCAGTGTCTTCCTTCACGGGCCCCCTTTCTTTCTCCCACAGATGCTGACTGGACCCACTGAGACATGGCAGCCAGAGCAGGGGCCTCAGCCTGAGTGACATAGATCCCGAGACCACAAGGCAGGAACCCCCACTAGCTCTGGGGACCCTACGGGGGCCTTAAGGCTGTCTGTAGGGGGTGGCATCCTAGCTGGCCCACCTACACTTATCTTTATGAACCTTTGCCACGTTTATAATCCCTAAATAACAAATGGTTTTGATTTACCTGTTTTTAAGCCTAAATATAATAGCACCATACCTGAGAGATTATTTTGCATGTTGCCCTTCTTGCCAACACTGTTTGAAGTGTTGATGTTTTACCCCATTTATTTGTCCGTTCCCTTGCTGATGGATGGCAGGATTGTCTCTAGTCCTTGGCTGTTACTAGCCATCTCAGAACCCTCCGGGTACACATGTGTGCACGTTTCTCTGGCTTACTTTTAAGAGGATGTGATTACTGAGCGGTGGAGGATGTGTGTCTGCATCTTTCCTAGAAAATACCAAACAGTCTTCCAAGCCAGTTTTCCCAATGCGTACTCCCACCAGCAATATATTTGGCATGGAATTTAGGGCTTGCTTTTTCCTCTGTGTATGAAGTGAACTGATTTTTCCCCAGAAAACTTTATTTCCAGGTATCTTAGCTCTAGCTGCTCTAACAAAATACCACAGACTGGGTGACTTAAACAACAGACATTTATTTCTTTGCAGTTCTGGAGGCTGGTCTGTTATCAGGCTGCCAGCATGTTTGGGTGCTGAGTCCAGCTCGGCACAGGTAACCCAAAACCAAGTGGCTGTGCAGAAATGAAGATAAAGTAGCCAATTATCAGGACAAAGGAGCAAGGAGGACTCGATGCTGTAAGAGCAAAGAGTCCCGTCCTTGGTGTGCACATTACTTTTATTCATATAACTCAAGAGGGAACTCAAGGGCAGGAAACAGATGGCCGTTCACTCCCTAATCTCTATATTTTGAGAATGCTCTGTTCAAAGAACATTCCCAGACCTCCTACATGACTGCAGTCACTGGATACTTGGCTGTTTAATTCAGCTTCTCGGGCTGCTGACCAGATGGCTTTCCTCCAGGTCGCACTCGGCTTTCCTTCGTCCACACCCGTTCAACATCAAGGAAACAGCCAGCTCACAGCTCCTGCTCCTGCAATTGGGTGCTGGTGAGGGCTCTTGTCCTGGCTTGTAGATGGCCCCCTTTTGCTTGTGCTCACCTGGCAGAGAGCGAGCTCTGGTGTCTCTTCCTCTTATAAAAACACTAATCCCATCATGGGGACCCCACCCTCATGACCTCATCTAACCCTAATCACCTCCCAAAGGCCCCACCTCCCAATAGCATCACCTAGTGGGTGAGGGCTTCAACATAGGAGTTTTGAGGGGACAGAATTCAGCCCATAGCACTAGATTACAAGGGTACATTTAAGTTCTGACAGATTCATATTTTTTTGCAGGGATCTTCTAAATTTGTTTTCAGTTCCATTAAATCAACGGTTCTCAACCAGGGACAGTTTTGTACCCAGGGGACACTTGGCAATGTCTGGAAGCATTTTGATTGTCACAACTGGGGTGGGGGGGGTGCTTCTGGCATCCAGTGTGAAGAGACCAGGGACACTGCTCAGCATCCTACAACACACAGTGAGGCCCAACAACAAAAAATTATCAGACCCAAACTGTCAAGTGGTTCTGAGGTCCAGGGACCCTGCATTAAGTCCTTCCCAGTCCATTTGTTAACCTTTTTTCCAACCCAGGGCAAATAACAATGGTAACTTCTTTTTTCTTTCTTTTCTTTTAGACTCAGAGAAGAGATGTGAGTTTAAAACAGCAGCTGAGGGAGCAGGGATGGAGGGACTTTTGAGCCTCACCCTCCAGGGCTCAGAGTTGGAAAGAAACTGGAAACACGAGGATCAGTTCACAGACCCTCAGGAAAACCGGGAAAGCTGTCTGGAGCCAGAGGCAGCGGCCCACAAGGGAGACCCTGCAGCGGACGGCGTCCAGGAACGCAATGAACTCAACCAAATCCCAAGAACCACATTGGGTCCTGCTGCTACCCAAGCCACGGCCCCCGGTGACAGCAGGCCCCAGAGGTGCTGTGTGCCAACCAAGAACCTGAAGCAGAAGCATTCAGACGCTGGCCAGGGGGAGAAAGGTGGCAGCCCCAAGAAGCCATGGAAATGCGAGGACTGCGGAAAGGCCTTCAGCTACTGCTCGGCGTTCATCTTGCACCAAAGAATCCACACCGGGGAGAAGCCGTTCGCGTGCCCCGAGTGCGGCAAGGCCTTCAGCCAGAGTGTGCACCTGACCCTGCACCAGCGCACGCACACGGGGGAGAAGCCCTACGCGTGCCATGAGTGCGGCAAGGCCTTCAGCCAGGGCTCCTACCTGGTGTCCCACTGGCGCACGCACACGGGCGAGAAGCCGCACCGCTGCGCCGACTGCGGCAAGGCCTTCACGCGCGTCACGCACCTGACCCAGCACCGGCGGGTGCACACGGGCGAGCGGCCCTACGCGTGCGTCCAGTGCGCCAAGGCGTTCCGCAACCGCTCGTCCCTGATCGAGCACCAGCGCATTCACACTGGCGAGAAGCCCTACGAGTGCGCAGAGTGCGCCAAGGCGTTCCGCTTCTCATCGGCGCTCATCCGCCACCAGCGCATCCACACCGAGGAGAAGCCGTACCGCTGCGGCCAGTGCGCCAAGGCCTTCACGCAGATCGCGCACCTGACGCAGCACCGGCGTGTGCACACCGGGGAGAAGCCCTACACCTGCCCGGACTGCGGTGCGCCCTTCAGCCAGAGCGCCTCGCTGGCGGAGCACCGGCGCATCCACACGGGCGAGAAGCCTTATGCCTGCGGCCAGTGCGCCAAGGCCTTCACGCAGGTGTCACACCTGACGCAGCACCAGCGCACACACACCGGCGAGCGGCCCTACACGTGCCAGGACTGCGGCAAGCGCTTCAGCAACCGCTCCCACCTCCTCCAGCACCACTTTGTGCACACCGGTGAGCGGCCCTACAAGTGCCTGCAGTGCGGCGCTGCCTTCAGCCACGTGTCCTCCCTCATCGAGCATCAGAAGATCCACACTGGGGAGCGGCCCTACAAGTGCGGTGAGTGCGGCAAGGCCTTCAGCCAGGGCTCGTCCCTCACCCTGCACCAGCGTACGCACACCGGCGAGCGGCCCTACACCTGCCCCGAGTGCGGCAAGGCCTTCAGCAACCGCTCCTACCTGGTCCAGCACCACATCGTGCACACCGGCGAGAAGCCCTATGAATGCGGCAGCTGCGGAAAGGCCTTCAGCTTCTCCTCAGCGCTCATCCGACACCAGAGGACCCATGCGGCCAAGAAGCCCTACTCGTGTGGCCAGTGTGGGGACACCTTTGCCCAGCTCCCACACCTGACTCAACACCTGAGCGTTCACAGGGAGGAGAAGCCTGTAAACAGTAGCGCCCTCGCAGAAACCCGCCTGGACCAGCAGAAGATTAAGAGTTGAGGTTGCAGGGCGCATACACCAGGCGCTTCACTAACCTTTTTGTATGGCTGATTTCCAGCCTCACCACCCTATGGGGGAGGTACTATATCACCCCCACGCTGCCCCCAGGAAACCGAGGCTCAGAGAAGCTCAGTAACTTGCCCCAGGTCACACAGTGGGGAGCACACAGCCCTGGGACTGGCCCCCACGTCTGCCGGACTCCCCTCAACTGGCTCCCCGGTGCAAAATTATGAACGTGGCACAGTTCTGAGGGTCTCTGGCTGGCCTTTTTGTTGTTGATGACATGAGTGACTAGGTACTTGCTCAGTGATTTTAATTGGATTAAAGAGATTAAAAAGGTTTGGCTCCTTTGGTAAAGTTGGCATATTTATTAAAGGAGCAGAGTCTGCGGAAGAAATCAAGATTCACTAAGTTAGAAAAATGAGTGAGAGAGATTCAGAATAGGAAATTGTTCTAGAAGAAGTGAGTGCCTCTCCTCTGACCGAGCTACAAAAGATTTTTAGGGTGGGCACAGTCTTTTCTTCAGTATGAGGAACCATCTTCGGCCACCGCACATCTCCCCCCCCCCCCCCCAACTTAAAGACCTGACTTCAGTGATTATATCAATTAGCTCCTGCTGTGTAACAAATTATCCATTTGTCCATTTAATGTTTCTTAGACATCTACAGTTCAGCTGGGTGGTTCTGTTTGTCTGGACCCGGCTTGGCTGAGCTTGGCTGATCTCGGCTGGACCCCCATTCACATCTGCAATCAGCTGTGGGTCAGATGGGGGCTGGCTGTCAAGAGGGCTCAGCTGGACCAAGTCACTCTCCTGGTGACTCACATCTAACCTGGCATGTTCCCAGAGAGGTAGCACAGGGCCTGAGAGAGAGTGGACACACACAGGCACAGTTTCAAGCCTCTGATGGTGTCACGTTTGCATCTAGTCCCACTGGCGCAAGCCTCACAGCCAAGGCCAGGAGCAGTGTAGGAAGAGCCCCCAGAGCATGCTCAGAGGAGGAGTGAAGAGTGGCAGCCATTAATGTGCCCCACCTACTACAGTGGGGAGACAAAAGTTGCTAACATAATTACATAACTTCACAAAACTGTGATCTTTATGAAATTATTTTATGGGGAATACATTTATATGGTCCACAATTTATACAGTAAAAAAAAAACCTTTTTACGCCTGTGGCCCCCAGCTACTAAATCCCCTTCACTAGAAGCAATCACTTCATATATATATATATATTTGTTTATATGCATAGAACATGCTGGAAAGATATAGTATACCTTTTTACACAAACAGCAGCATATGGTACACAGAATTTTCTGTCTACTTCTTTTATCTTATTTCTGAGACCCCTTGTATTAGTAGATACATGGGTAGACATTCCTTTGACAAAGTTTGGGCATAAGATTTCTTATGTAGTAGAATCACTTACTATTGTTTTGGTCTTCGCACTGTGGCTTATTTGGCTCTAGGAAAAAAGCAAATCCCTAACAAATATTTTTGTTATAAGTTAAGAATGCTTTTCTTAAAAGGCTGACCAACAAATTGTCCTGGGTCATAGGAAAACATAGCCCCCCAGTATAAAATAGAACCCCCTGGAATTTCTTACAAGGTTTTTCAATTGTACAGGAATGTATTAAGTACAATTAGTATCCATATATCAATATATACTCACCCAACTTCAATACTTAAAAAATAGTTTTAATAAAAATACAATACCTAAACATTTTTTAAATAAAAAGTTTACCATATTTTATAATATATATTTACTTTTAAAATAGGTCATGAAAATACATCTTGTATATTTTCCTGGTCTATTTTAAAGTAAATTACAGATGTGATCTCACTTCACTGCTAAATATTTTAGCTTTCGTGTCTAAGAAAAAACAAGAAAAAGTATCTTCTGCTATATAACCGCAATACCATTATCACACATAATAAAATAATTTTTAATGCCATCCAGTGTCCAATCCACATTCAGATTTCCTTGTCCATCCCCCCCAAAAAAAGTTTGAAAAAGTGACATAATTTATCTGAAAATAATGTTTCAAGTCTTGAAAATATAATAACTGACACACAGTCTTTAATGTGTATAACTGGGTGAGGGGGTTGGTGGAGCTAAGATACGTGGGCACTCAGGGAGGGACCCAGATATGTAGACAGGCAAAAATACACAGTACAGACACATCTGGCTCCCCACCCCCGCCTTCAACGCTAGGCCCCACCAAGAGAGCTGGTTTTTGTTTGTTTGTTTGTTTGTTTGTTTGTTTTTACCTCTGTCCTGGCATGGCCTGCACAGGCCCCAGCACACAGTAGGTCCTCAGGCAATAATGAATGAATAAGTGAGTGAAAGACTCCTGACGTGGCCTTGGTGCCCTGTGGGGTCAGGAATCGGCACATAGTAGGCCCTCAGGAAATGTCAGGCTAATGAATGAATAAGTGAAAAAACCCTGACCTGGCCCTGGTGCTCTTCAGGGCCAGGGATCACACAATTTGTTCTTCCCTGGGCCCCCGCCCACCCAGGCATCAGCACCCAGTAGGTCCTCAAGAATTGTAGGTGACTGAATGCATAGTTGCACATCCCCAGCACCAGCCCGAGTCATTCGGGGCCAGAGACCACACGGTCGGACCACATGGTTGGTCCCACACGTCGCCCAGGCCCGGCACACAGTAGGTCCTCAGGAAATGCCGGGCGAATGGACAAATGAGTGAAATGCCACCGTAGTGTACAGACATAGGGCAGAGTTTAATCACCCAAGAGAGCAGGGGAAGCAGGACAGCAGCACAAAGTGGGTGGCCAAACTCACTCTGCGGAGACCCGGCGGGGCCTGAGTCGGTCCACGGACCCTCTCGCCAAGCGGCCGGTCAGGCCGGAGTGCGCAGGCGCCGCGCAGCGCCACAGGTGAGGGGTTTCCCGAGGAGTTGGGCCGCGCGGGGGTCAGTGGGCGCAGCCGCAGGGGGCAGGGGGCGTGGGGGGCGACGAGAATCTGCCCTGAACCCCTCTCGCGGTGGAAAGAGGGAGCACCCGGGGGGTTACAGTCTGCTGAGTCTCCGCAGCTGTGGAAGTTGCCGAGCCCCCCGAGAGGAATTACCGAATATGTTATACCTTTGGAATAATATATTACCTTTGGAAAGGTGAGTATCGGCGGATAAGGTAAGAGGAACCGGAACTGGCCGGAGCCCCCTGGAGGCGTGTGCTGCGATCCCGCCAGCCGGCCCCTCCCGTCGGAGTCACCCGCCCTCGGGGCAGCCCTTTCATGCTGACATTTACAGCCAGGAGCCACACGACTGGCCCCAGGGGCATCCCAGCTATTTCCCTGTGATTTTGATTTGCTCTGTTTACCAACTTATTTAACATATTTCTGCCGCCGCCACCGCGTTCCCCAGATACTAAATGCAGAGGCCACCCTGGGTCTGACGTGACCTGTTCCCAGAAGGGACAGAGCAGCTTCAAGCGCGTGGGAGAGGGGCCGGCAAGGGTGGTGTGGATGTGCGAGTTCCTGGGAGGTGCAGCCTGAACCCTCCCTGCCCCCAGTTCCTCCTTCACAGAAATCCGTTCCTCCAGGAAGAGCCACCAAAGGAGCAGGGATGGCGGTTGAGGACGCCAGAGAGGAACTACAGGAACCCATCATTTGTCAGGTGGTGAAACAGGCTATGAAGACAAGTAGAGAGTGGCTGCGGAGGGAGGTGCTATTTGAGGGTGTCGGGGGAATCATCTCTGAGGAGGTGACATCTGAGACCTGAAGGAGGTGAGGGAGCCATGCTTCCAGAGAAAAAGCATTCCAAGCAGAAGGAACAGCCAGTGCAAAGATCCTGAGGCAAGCGCATGATGGGCAAGTTAGAAAAACAGTGAGGAGGCCCATTTGGCTGGGTAAAAGGAGCCAGAGGAGGAATGAGAGCGGAAGCCGGTTGGAGTAGGGCTGGATGGCATCAGGAGGACTTTGGCTTTTACGGAGTGAAGCGGCAGGATTATGAGCGGTCTCAATTATGTTTTAACAGAATCTGTGTGGCTCTTGGGTGAACAGAACATCTGGGCCTTGGGCGGGTACTTCCGTCATCAATGAAATGAAGTCCCTGGCACATCAAAGAGCCCAAATGAGTGACCACTGCTACTAGGATTTTTATTACTTTCATGATTATTTTCACTATCCCACAAAATTGATCAAGACCCATGGCACTGAGCTAGTCACGGTCTAGTCATCGCATCCCCTCTCGACTGGGCATCTAAGCCAGTCCCCGCACTCGTCTCCCTGCTTCCACCTTTGCCCTGCTGCCATCTACTCTCCTCCATAATTTGGACAGTCTGCTCCTGCCTCAGGACCTTTGCAGCTGCTGTTCTCTCTCCTCTTATTTCAGGACTCCTGCCCCAGCAGCAGAGCAGGAAGGGGAGCTGCCAGTGTGATGAAAATCTGCCGAGCCTCCTACTTCGCCACGTGGAAGAGGTGACCACCAGCCGGGGGTAGCCACACCTTCAGAAGGGGGCACAACTGTGAGGAGATGAAAAGCCCTAGTGATATTTTAAGCTCTGTGAAACCAGCTATACATGAAGCCAGTTTTATCCCAAACATTGTTGTAACGTGAACCAATAATAATTTTTTTTCTTTTGCTTAAGCTCATTTAAATTGAGTTTCTCTTATTTGCAACTAATAAAATCCCCAAAAATGTAAACGTTGAGGCCTGTGTTCTTTTCTTTTAAGGGCTAGTTGCTTATTGGATCCAATCAGCCTGTGAGAGAAATGGAGAGAGAGAGAATCCCATACTTTCCCTGCTAATTCTCTAGAGAACCTCACATACATAGAATTTAAAAAGAGCAATATGGTAATATCAACAAGTATTAGGTAAATTTTAAATCAAAGGATTAAATTGGTTAAAGATGATTATATTTAACAAAGGATTCAGAATCAGGTTTTAACTAACATTTATTGAGTGCCTACTATATGCCTGGCACTGTGCTTGGTGTTTTACATATATTATTTAATTGGCAAGGACATAACAATGCTGCACTTATATGCATCAAATTACACAGCTTTTGAATACATAAAGCAAAGATTATAAAAATAAGTTGATGAAGACAATTGTACTAACAGATTTTCACATACCTGATTGGTTTTTGACAAATAGAGTAGGCCAAAATTAAATAACATGTGAATCTAAACAATATAATTGATGAGGCTGAGTTAATTAACAGACATGTAGAGTTTTGAATTCTATAGAGAATACATATCCATCTTAAATGTTCATGAAACAATTACAAAACTTAGACATGTTCTAGGCCACAATAAAAGCTTTTTAAAAGGTTTTGGAAGCAGATGTATTATAGGCCACATTGTCTATTCACAGTGCAATAAAACAAGAAAACAAAACAGTTTTTAAACGAAAAGTAAATCAAATCATTGACATTCAAAACATACTTTAGAAACACTACAATATAGTATTTAGACAACAACATAAATAAGAACACAGATAATCAAACTTTAAAATGTGGCCAAGGCTACATCCACAAGTACATTTTTATTAAGTATACTAATATAGAAAATATAAAGAATATAAATTAAGTATTGAACTTAAAAATTGAGACAAAAATAAAAACAATAAAAAATAAACAATACATATTAAAGGAAAACAAATTACAAATAAGAAAAATAGTGGATAGAAATAAATCCTAACGCTGGTTCTTTGGAAAAATGACAGTAAACTAGATAAGCATTTGACAAATCTGATAATGAGTAAACCAAAAAGCAGAAGTTTAAAGGCTAAAGGGGATAAAATAAACAAGATTTTTGTTTAATTATAAATAGTGTGCATAATTAAGCTAGTAATATGAAAAGCTCTATGGAATGAAAAATTTTCTAGGGGATAAAAGAACTCTATAAATCACCAAAATGAATGCAAGAAGTAAAAAGTATTAATAAACCAATAACATTTGGAAAAACTGAGAAAGCTGCCCAAGAAGTAGCTAAAACCTCCCTTCCATGGCTCTAGGTCCTGATTACTTTACTGGCAAATTATTTTAAAATGTCAAGGGATTGACACCTCTCAAGCTACAGAAACTATTCAAAAGCATGGAAAGGGGTAAAAGTTATTCAAGTCTTTCTGTGATGCAAGCTTAGCCATGATACCAAAACTTCACAAAGATAGCACCAATCTCACATATGAAGATAGAGGCAAGAATCCTACATAAAATATCAAGAAATAGAATTCAGTATATGAAAAGACTGGTGCACCATATTCCTAAGAATGCAAAGTTGATTTGATATTAGGAAATCTACCAGATTTCATCAATCCTCAGTTGCACATTTTTTTACCTTCTCAGAAGTCAGGAGACATCTTCCAGTTGGTGGCATCTTATAGTTAATTAGCATTTTTCTTTCTCAATGGTATATAAAATAATATGTGTTTTACAATCAATGACATCTTAATTTCAATTAAATACAGTAATGTAAAACCTCACACAAAAAAGTTTAAAAAAATCATCTCAAAGGATGTTTGAAAGGCATTTGATAATATTCAACACTCATTCCTGATTTTTAACCAGCGCACTTTCTTAACATGACACAGGGCATCTATTTCAAAACAAAAGCCACCATTATAGTTAAATATGAAACATCATAGGCATCCCTGTTAAAACCAGAAACAAAAAAAGCACACATACTACCAAGACTATGGTTGTTTGTTGTGGAGCTTTTGACCACTCCACAAAGCCCTGAAACAGAAGAAAAAAAAAAAAAAAAGGATAAATATTGGAAAGGAAGGGGCCACCATTGTTACTTGCAGAAAAATAGGATTATATGATTGGAAATAAAATGGCATATCAATAGAAAAGCTGTTTGAATTTAAAACTGTATAGCAGAGTAACTAGATATGAGATAAACATAAAAAAGAAAGTAACATACCTATTCTCTATCAGAGGAACTTTCAGAATAATGGGATAAAAATTTCCAAATGTAGGTATATAAAATCTCACAGTTTAAAAATACCATCTATACTCTAATGACTCCCTGCAAAAAGATGTGTATTGTGTACATGCGTGTGTGTGTGTGTGTGTGCTTTTTGACCCAACCCCCCTCTTGAATTCCCAACTATACATCTATCTCACTGTCTACTTGCCATCTCCACTTGGATATCTAATGTGCACCTTAAACTTTACATGTCCCAAACACATATTCTAATCACTTCCCCTGAAAAGCTCCTCATGCAATTTCCTCCATGTTACTCCTTGAGGCCCCCCTCCAGGCCTCCAACTGTGGCATCCTTGACCCCTCTTTATCTTGCATCACCCATATTCAGGACATCAGCAAATGCTGTTAGGTTTACCTTCAAAACCATATTCAGAATCTGACCACTTCCATCCCCTCCACTACTGCACCCTAGGCAAAGCCACCATCATCTCTGTTGTACTTGCTACAGACTCCTGTTTCTTATCTTGATAATCTACCCAATTTCTTCTCCATGGGTCAGCCAGAGTGTTCCTTCTAATGCTGAAGTTACTTCTTGCCATTCTCACTCTGCTCCAGCCAGTCACCTCCAGGCCTTTGAGGTTATGGTTTCTTCTACCTGGAATGCCCTTCCTCCAGATACCCTTAAGCCTCACTCTTTCACTTCCTTAGAAAATCCTTCCCTCACCACTTATTTAAAACAGTACACTCTCCCCAACCCTTCTCAGCAAAGACCCCAGTACCACCCATGCTCCTTCTCCAGCTTACTTTTTCTCCACGCCCTTATCACCACCTGACATACTATATATGCTTATTGTCCCTTCCCCCAATGACACAATAAGCCCTGTGAGGGAAAAGACTTCGTTTGCTGCCAGCATCTGGGACCCCACCTGGCATAGATTATGAGCTCTGTAAATATTTGTGAAGTGAACAAGTACATGGTAAAACATACCATGATGAAGTATGGGAAGACAAAATGTTTAACAACAATTCTCCAAAGATGAGTTTAGTGCAATTGCTATTAAATTGTCAAGAAAGCTTTGGAAATGAACATGACATAATGAGTTATCTGGAAAGCTAGGCAGCGGTGAACACTGAAAAAATCCTGTAAAGAGGAATAGAAGGGACACGTACAATGAAATGTTAAAATATATTACAAACCATTGATGGAATTCACATTTCTAACCTTTGGAAAGGAGAAATTCCTTCTCCTAGCCTGCTGTACCCCTCTGGGTACTGTCTCATTCCAAATCTCCCTTTACAACCAGATACCCAGAGAAAATGGCCCATGTAAGCAGTTTCCAGACCTGGAAGCTTGTTGGGGGAGTTTTTCAAATCTCTTGGGCTTGAATTTTCTGATTCAGTGCATCTCAGGTAGGACCAGAGAATGTGGATTTTTATAAAGTTCCTCATAATCCATGCTATATAAAATTGAGCCAACTGACCAAACATTCATGTAGCATTGCCTCCCAGAGAAATGACAACAATTCATCAGCTGAGGAAATGGGTCTGACACACCAAAACTCTAGGATATTCGACAGCAGTAAAAAGTAAATTTGAAAAAAAATGAAGATAATTAATATATAATAAATCAGAATATATCAAGTGAAAACACCAAATGGCAGAATAATAATTTTGCAATAATCTCCTTTTTTTGTGTTAAAATGTATGTAGTTTACTGTCTGACTCTATTTGGATAAAGTTCAACAACAGGCAAAACTAATCTATATGAGTAGAAATCAAGAACTGGAGTTACCTCTGGGGTGGGGGTGTGAGATAGACTGGAAAGGAAAACGAGAATTTTCTAGAATGATGACAACACTCTGTCTTGATTGGGGTATTGATTACAAGAGTGCACACAGGTGTCAACATGCTCTGACCTCTGCATTTTACTGGAAATCATTACATTTCCATTTTGAAACGCAGAGTACAAAATTAAGAAAATATAATAAATACAGGTCATCTGAAATCCAACAACTTGACACAAACCACACATAACAGACCTGCCATGGTTTGGATGTTTGTCCCCTCCAAACTTCACATTAACATTTGCTCCCCAGTGTTGGAGGTGTGGACTAGGGGGAGGGGTTTGGGTCATGGGGGTGGACCCCTCACGAATGGCTTAGTGCCGTCCTAACGGTAATGTGAGTTCTTGCTCTGTTAGTTCCCACAGAGCTGGTTGTTAGGAAGAGCCTGGCACCTCTCCCCTCACTGTCTTTTTTTTTTTTTTTTCTTTCTTTCTTTCTTTTTTTTTTTACTTCCAGTGGACTTGAAGTATCCCCTCACTGTCTTGCTTCCTCTCTCCCAGTGTGGTCTTTGCACACTCCAGCTCTCCTTTGCCTCCTGCCATGAGTGGAAGCGGCCTTAGGCCCTCACCAGAAGCAGGTGCTGGTGCCATGCTTCCTGCACAGCCTGCAGAACCATGAGTCAAATAAACCTCTTTCCTTTATAAATTACCCGGCCTTAGGTCTTCCTTTATAGTAACATAAATGGACTAAGACAAGACGTGTAGGTGCCTCACCTAGTTCCCCTTTGTTTCTGTTTACCAGGCTGGTGCAGCTGTCCCCTGGACTCTAGGGGTATTGGCTGCTAGCTTTACGGTTTATGGATTATGTTGCCTCTTCTCTTCTGAGAAATGCCCTTACTAATGGGATTCACCTCCTACAGAATTATCTAGGAGGTTAAACTCACCTCCAGGGCAGTCCACACCCAATGATGGACACATGGGGTATAAAAGGCCACTCCACTGGCTCAGAGGAGGACAACTCTGCGGTTCTGCTTGCACTCCGGGGCTCTCTGTGGGATCAGACAGAGGCTGGACTTTGGGTCAAGCCATGTATTTACCTAGCTTCCTCCTCCCCTCTCCAGCCTGCCTCACTCCCCTACAGGCTTCACCTGAGAGCACATCCCTCAAAAAATTTCTTACACACAAATCTCAATTTGGTCTCTGTGTCTAAGAAAAAATATCCAGAAGGACATATAGCAACTTCCTAAAAACATTCTTTCGAAGTAGAATATGCAAAGAGAAGTTTGTATACATCTTAAGTATACAGCCTAAGCAAACTGCAGAAAATCAGCAACCCTTGTAACTGGCACCCCAAACAAGAAGCGGACCATTACGAGCACCCTGGTTTCCCCCACCTCAAAGGTAACCATTATCCCGACCTCCAGTGATGTGGACGAGTTTGGCTTGTCACAGCAACTTTTACAGGGGTTATCTCTGGTGGTGGTGTTTCTTTTTTGTTTTTAACCTCATGCACTTAGATAGATTTGCATGTGTTACACATGCTTGTATTTTATGGGACGAGGGTGATGGGACTGTTTCCTCCTCCCCGCTTTCCTCTGGGTCCACAGAGTGGGAACTTCTGCCCTCTTGGAAAGTGACTCCTTTTCTTTCTTCCACTCCCTCTCGCACTCTTCCCCTCGAGAGGCATGGTGACCCAGGTGGAACAGAGCCCTTCATCCAGGTCCCCAGTCCTCTCTTGGGGGAGGATTAAGACAAACAGGCAGGACACCTCATGGTTAGGAGATGTACTAGGTTCAAATACCAGCTTTACCACCTACATGCTGAGTGACAGAGGGAAAGTCAATTGACCTCTCTGTGCCTTAGTTTCACAATCTGTAAAATGAGACAACAGGTCCTTCTTCAAGGACATGTTCCATCAATGCTGGTTCAATGAACCATGACTAAGTGAATGAATGAATGAATGAATGAATGATGACTCTGTGTCCCACTCCCACCGCCGCTGCTGCCTTAGCTGGTATCCTCTCCAGATGGCCTCAGTTCTACACTAGCTCTGCCAGCCACTCACAGGAGGACCTGGACCAAGCCATTTATTAATAATTTCTCTGCCTCAGTTTCCTTATCTGTAAAAGGGGGAACCACACTAAGGATCTCACAGGTCCTCAGAGAATCATGCGAGTTAATGAGTGTCAAGTTAATATATGTGTTCATGGGACACATTTAGAACCGCGTCAAGCTCATGATACACATGAGGTAAATGGCAACTCTTTCATTTCCACCTGTTTTTTTCTCACTGGATGTTCCTGAGTGGCCCCTGCATGTCCCCAAACCCTAACCCCTGCTATATCCAACCCACCTTCCCTCTCCATAAATCCTCAAACCCCTTCCAGGGCCACCCACGGCCTACAAGACGCCCCTCACCTTCCTGGCATGGAACTTGGCGGGAGAGGGCTCCTGTTAAAGCATGAGCCACAATAGGTCTCTCCTCTGTCCAGAACTCACCTACGGCTGCCACCCCACCCAGGGTACAAGCCACATTTTAAACACGGTCATCCACCCCATCACCTCCACAACCTCATCTCCTAGCCCTCTCTCCCACACTGACTCTCCCCAGCCACACTGGCCGCTCTTGCTTTTCCTCAATGTGCCAGGCATGGGCCCAGCTCAGGACTTTGCACCTGCCATGCCCCCAAGACATCCACCAGTCTTGTTCCCCCACCTCCTTCGGGTCTTTACTCAATAGCCCCCCTCAGTGGGGCTGTCCCTGGACACCCTTCTTAAAATAGCAATCCCAGCCCCAACCTCACACTTTGGAACCCCCTTCCTGCTTTATTTTTCTCCATAGCATTTATCGTCATCCAGCATAATTTATATTTTAGCTGCTAATTTCACTTGTCGTCTGTCTACCTCTGTGACAATGAGCCCTGTGAAGGCAGGGACCATGTCTGTCCCATTCACTGCTGTACCCTCCATGCATTGAACACTGCCTGGTGCACAGTAGATGCACAAGAAATAGTTGTGGAATGAATGAGTGATCTCACCCCAGCCAGACTTTTCCCCAGACCTCCCACAGTTCTGCCCTTAACTTCAGCCTTCCCCCACATGTGACTTGCGAGGCCACTGTGCCTTTGCGTGTGCTGTTCCCTCCCCTGCTCTGCCTGGGGAATTCTTGCTCATCCCTGAACCCCAGGTCTGGCATCTCCTCCTCTCTGAGCTATTGAAGGATGAACCCACCCCACTGTAGCCAGCACTTATCTCGGCACTATCACATTTTGTTGGCCTCTTTGTGCCAACCCCCCCCAACCCCTCCCCTGCACTGTGAGTCAATAAATCCTTTTTCTAGCTTTAGCCAGTCAGAGGTGGATTCCTGACAGATGACTGGGAAATGGGTGGGACCCTCAGGTGCTGCTGAGGGTGGTTATGTGATTTTTCTCATGTATAACCTGAACTATAAACAAAAGAACCACTTTTATTATTTCTTATATTGATGTCTTATTCCTCAGAAAAAGAAAACATTAGGTCTTTGAGTGAAAATAGTGTGCATGATGATTCTGTTTGGTTTTACTCATAGAATCTGGATGAAAACCCAGTAGTTGGTTAGTGGATGGATAAACGAATTGTGGCTGGATGGGCGGATCAGTGACTGGGTTGGTAGATGGACGGTTGGATAGATGGATGGATGGATAGAGATGGACGAGTGGATGAGTGGGAACGTGGGTGCATGGATAGTAGCCACAGCCTCACCATGGCAACAGGTAATAGAAGATGACTAGGTACATGTTCAGGTGAGTGGATATGTGGTGAGTGTGTGAGTGGGTGGGTTAAACAAATGGATTGATGGCATATGCATAAAAGGGTGGGTGAGCATGTATGTGGATAGCTAGATATGCAGCAGGATAGATGCAGTGGGTCCATGGATGAGCAGGGATGAGAGGCTGGGCAGATGGACAAGTGGACAGATGAATGGTTGGTGGACATTCCATGAGTGGAAGGAGAAACAGATGGGTGAATGAAAGGTGGGGTGATGGGTGGAAGGGAGGGTTTGCGGATGGATGGATAAGTGGATAGACACATGGGGTACATGGGAGGATGGAAGCATGGGCAGATGGATGGATGGGTTTATAGGTAAAGGGTTGGAGGGTGTGTGTGGATGGAGTTGTACATGCCACATGGAGACCCTCCACTCTGACCACTATATGAATATGTCCTGTTCCCCACAGGAGACTTCATGGGACTTTTGTGGGGCAGGGAAACTCCAAGCTGAGAAAGAAAATGTGACAACCCACTGAGATCTGTAGGTGGGACACCCATGAGAAAGGAGGGGACCCCGCCACACATTACCTGGGAGTCCTCGGACTCATCGTCCTCCTCCACCGAACTCCACTCCTGGGAAAGCCCAGTCTCTTGAGAAGACAGGTCTGGTGGGTGTGGAGGAGAAAGGAGCCATGAGAGGGTGACCAGGTGGCCAGGTGGTCCACTTGCTCTTCCCACTGGCCTCCTACGACTCTTTGCCAACACCCTCTCTCTCTCTCTCTCTCTCACACACACACACACACACACACACACACACACACACACACACACATGTTCAGGTGGGGCTGAGCCAGTGAGAGACCTGAATTCTGATCCTATCACTACCCAGAAGACTGAAACTGGGTCACCTGCCATCTCTGTCCCCTGAGCCTTTGTTCCTTCACCTGCCCAGTGGGTACAGGGTTCCCTCCCTGTGGGCCTCCAGCAACAGCCAGGTGAGGGAGCAGAAGAAGATTCACAGAACTAAGCCTGGGTGGTGGGGGCTTCCCCAGCTTCCATAAAAACAGCTGCCAGTGGAGAAATAGCCCCAGAGTCAGAGCACCAGCGTCCTTCTGGGGAGAACTGGGCAACCCACCCTGGCCAGGAGCTCCCAGCCTCATAGCCAGGGCTGACCTCTGCTAGCCACACCTTCTGTCCATCCCTGAGAAATAGTACAGCCCCTAGGAGATGGTTCAGCCCCTTCTGCTGCGGGGCGTCGTTCAGGTGTCCCCAACTCAGCAGGTGGCACTGCCCTTCATCCAGCTGCTTGTGCCAAAATCCCAAGAGTCATCCTTGATGTCTGTCGTCTTCCCTTTCCCACATCCATCGGCAAGAACAGATTCCCCTCCGAAAGGTGTCCCAAATCTCTCTGCTTACTCACCTCTCTCGGACAGTGGAGGGAGTCTCCTAACCTGCCTCCCCCCTTCCATGCAACCTCCTAACCCTACAATTCATTCTCACACACGGTGAGACACGGGCTTCCCCACCTGGGTGCTATCTGCCGTTCTTTGTGGCAGGATGTCTAGCAATGGCACTGTGGAGTCCACCCACTAGATGGCAGCAGCGTCTCCCAGTTAGACCCAAAATGCCTCCTCTGGGGAGGTGAAGGGGCACAAAATTGTCCCGGGTTGGAAAGCATTGGGTTAGAGGAATCTTTCTGAAATACAATGTCTTTCTTCTCTTCATAGCTCCCAGTGGTTTCCAAAAGTCGAATAATACACAAACTCCTTGCTGTGGTCTACGAGATGCCCCATTACTGGGCCGGATGATCTGTCTTTTTCCCTCTCTCTTCTCTCTCTCCAGGGGCTCCTGGCACCACTGCAGGCCCCCGCCCTGACCACTCTCACCTACAAAGCATCTGCTTGTCTTGGTAGCTCTCATCAACGTCAGACATTGCCTTTCCTTTTGTTTCTTAACTCACTTATTGTCTGCTTTCTCCACTAAAATCTGAGCTCTACCAGGGCCATCTTGTTCACTGCTATATCCCCAGCCCTGAGCACAGGGCCTGGCACATAGAAGGTGCTTGTGGTCAATTTTTGCACCAAGTGGCCCTCAAGTGGTTCATCTCTCCCTATGTCCACAGCCCCTCCCTCACGGATTCTGGGCCTGACCATGCAGTGCTTTTTTTTTTTTTTTTTTTATGGCAGAGTCTCGCTCTGTTGCCCGGGCTAGAGTGCTGTGGTATTAGCCAGCTCATGGCAACCTCAAAGTCCTCGGCTCAAGCAATTCTCCTGCCTCAGCCTACTGGGACTACAGGCATGTGCCACCATGCCTGGCTCATTTTATATATATTTTTTTAGTTGTCCAGCTAATTTCTTTCTGTTTTTTTAATAGAGACGGGGTCTCGCTCTTGCTCAGGCTGGTCTCGAACTCCTGAGCTCAAACAATCCGCCCGCCTTGGCCTCCCACAGTGCTAGGATTACAGGCGTGAGCCACTGCACCCGGCCAAGCAGCTTATTTTGAACAACGGCAGGTGAGCACCTGGCCTGCCAGCAGAGGCTTCAGAACAGCTTGTGCATCTGGGCATCCCCTTTCCAGCCATTTCCGAGACGCCTGCAGCCACTCCCATGAGGATAAGCCCGGGATAGCCCGATGGAGACATGTGGCCTGTCCCCAGCACCACCAAGCTAGCCATCAGCCAGCACCAGCCAGACATGTGAGTAAGGCCATCTGAGACCAGCCAGCTCTCTGAGGCTGCATGGGCAAGTGCAGGCAAGGGCAGCAGATGTGTCCCCCGAGGCCAGGTTAAACTGCCAACCCATAGAATCACAAGCCAATGAACGATCATTGCTTTAAGCCACTAGGTTTTGGGACGATTTGTTACCCAGCAAAAGTAGAGTGACACAGAGCTCCACAAATAGCTGTTGGATGCATGAGTGAAGAAATGAATGTTTGGTCCTTCCTAGGCTCTGCCAAGCCCTTTCCCCCACCACTCACCTCCCCAGGGCACTCTCACCTTTCTCGTCGCTGTCACAGCTGGAGGCCCCGACCTCCACGGCCTCCCAGTCCTTGCTGAAGGCGGGAGGGGGCGGCTTCTCCCAGGCCCTGCTCTCCCGTGGCAGCAGTGTCTTGGTCCTCTCAGGCTCTAGCAGCCCCCGAGTGTGCTCAGGCTTGAGGCTCTGCATGTCCCCAGGAGGAGGTGGAGCTTCCGAGACAGGCTTCTCCTTCTAACTCCTGTTCCAGGGCCCCGTCTGGTCCCCCAGGCACGGGATTCAGAACCTGAGGACTGAGAGGCATTTCATCATTCGGTGGATTGTTACAGGGGACCAGCAGGTGCTGGGCACTGTCCTAACCACCAGAAACACAGCAGTGACCCAAATGAAGATCCCTCCCTCACGGGGTTTGCATTCTAGTCGGGAGAGAAAGAGACAGACCTGTAACAAAGTATATAGTGTGTCAAATGGTGGTGAGTGTTCCGGGGACAGAGCAGGAAAGGGGATCACGAGTGTCACAGGCAGGCACACACATGCACACATGCACACAGTCCACATCCCAAACTGCTTAGCCAGGAGGCTTTAGAATAAGGGACTCACCCCCTAGAATCCCTCTGGCTACAGGCAGGACTCTAGTCTTCCCACCAACCCCCTGACAGCTCCAACTTTCTCCTTGGTTGTCATTTTTGAAAAAAAGATGCACTTTCTATATTGGGGTTAAAAGTCTAATTTTTTAAAAAGAATTCTTTTAGAGACAGGGTCTTGCTCTGTTCCCCAGGCTGGTCTCAAACGCCTGGCCTCAAGTGATCCTCCCCCTTTGGCCTCCAGAGTCACTGGCACTACAGATGTGAGCCACTGCCCCCAGCTTACTTTTAAATAAAATATTCTTTAATATTCTCATTCTATGTCTGGTCAACCTGAGATTCAGGAGGTTGTTTTCAAGAAGATATCTGAACTATAATGACTTACAATAATGTAACCATTTGCCTTGAGACACTAACGCTGGTTTACATTCTTGTTTTAGGAAGTTGTGTGGGTCACCAATTTTGCACGTATAACCCAAAGACTATCTTGTGAATGGTAACTTAAAAAAAAAAAAAAAGGAGTAAATTCCCTTGGAGTGGATAAAAGCTTCTGTAAGCTTTTTCTTCTTTACTTAGGTTTATGCAAATAGAAATTGTTCTATTAAATTTTGAAGCCACGGGGCAGATCCTTTAAAGGGAAGTTTGCAACTCAACAATCAAAAGCACGTGGAGACTATGATGTTTGGACTCTGACTGAAAGAAACCTGCTGTGAAAAAAAAACTCTTTAAGAATCAAGGAAATTTGATCATGGACGGGGTATTCAACAATACCAAGGAATTATCACTGATTTTGTCAGGTGTGGGGATGGTTTTATGGATAGGTGGGAAGTGTCCACCTTAGTTTTTTAGAGGTGCTTTTGTAGTATGTAGGAGCAAATTGGCTTGATGGCCAAGATTTGCTTTAAAATACTTCTGCAAAGAAAGAAGAAATAGACAAAGGGGCATTAGAGCAAACAAGAAAATGATAACTGCTGAATTTGGGAAATGGTAGGTGGTGGTTCACAGTACTATCCTCATACTTAGGAGTGTGTTTGAAATTTTTTCATAATAGAAATTATACATATAATGGATATAGTAATATAATATATACAAATATATCATAATTATATATCAATACATTACAAATTATGTTGATTATATATTAATTATATTAATATCACATGATATGTTATACATTATTTATAAATATAATTATATTCTGTATAATATATAATGGATATGCAAAATATATTCTTTTCTTCTGCTTTGCCAATCAGCATTTATGTCTCCCTCTTGTGAGGGGGGAGGCAGGGGGGGCTCACAGGCTCCTAAAACCCAGACCCAAACTCACCATTTCCCCAGAACCCTCTGCCACTGTCCCCCCAGCACGTGCCCCAACCACTTTCGGTGTCCCCCACTCTGGGCCAGGACTGCACCATCCTCCCTGCCAGTCTCCACAGGACCAGTCTTGGACTTGCCCCCAGCTCGCCGCCTGCATCCAGTCCATTGCCAACCCGCCTGCTCTTGCCTCAGAAAAGGCGCTGCCCTCCTGCCCGCTGTTGCAGCCCCCTGCTTTTTGTTCCCCTGGATAAAGTGGCCTCGACCATGTCCTCCCTGCCTCCTGGGGTCCACTTGGCCCTCAAGCCACAGATTCTGCCCTGAACCTGCCCCAGTCCCTCCCACCAGCTGCTCTGGGTCCAATGCTCTCAACCCCCAGTCACGAGCAGAGGGCCCAGCCTCCATCTGTCTGTCCCTGCAGTCTCCCTCCCCAAGGACAAACCAGACAGGGATTTTAGACACACCCAGGACTCAGTAACACTGAATCCTAGGAAAAGAAGGCTTCCCCTCTTCACCCTTTGATTCTTCTTATTTAATATTACCTTAATGAGAAAGTCTCAGTTTGGCGCCAATATGCCTTTAACGTCTCTAGCTGAGCTCCCCTTCTAACACAGGGAGAGCAGCTTCAGGTTCAGCAGGCAAAGCATCCAGAATGTAAAGACTTTGCCTGTGTTTATTTTCATGGTTATCCTCAATAAGTGTAAAAAAAAAAATTAAAAGCTATACTGAGGCCAGGCACAGTGGCTTAGCCTATAATCCCAGCACTTTGGGAGGCCAAGGCAAGGAGGCTCACTCGAGGCAGAAGCTGGAGGCTGCAGTGAGAGATGATCACGCCACTGCACTCCAGCCTGAGTGACAGAGTGAGACTCTGTCTCTAAAAAAGGGAGGGGGGAGAAAAAAAGAAAATGTGGCATATATATATACCATAAAAAAAAAATAAAAGTGATACTGGCTTTCCCTTTGAAATTCATTGAGGTAGATTTCAAAAGCAGGCTGACTCATGCATGCTGGTGGGAGTGTCTAGTGGTTCAACTGCTTTGGAAAACTATTTGGCAACATCTAGGAAAGCCGAACGTACACGTACCCTGGGATGCGGAAATTCCACCCCCAGGAACTTCCCCAAGAGCAAGGAAAACCTATGCCCACCCACACACTTGTACACGAATGTTGCCGATGTCCGCTGCATTCATAAAAACGAAGCAGTTTAGATTCATAGTCAAAAGCACTCATACTCGTAATTAAAAATGCTAACAACCCAGCTGTCTATGGACGAGAGAATGGAAAAATAGACTGCAGTTTATTCAGACAACAGAGGATTACTCAGCAACAAGGGGAGCAAACAGAAGGACACAGGCAACAACATGGATGAATCTAAATATATATTATGTATTTCTAATATTTTATGTCTTTTATATATAAACATATCTTAATATATTTACATAACTACAATATATTTTAAATATAATTATATAAATATATAATTATAAACATAATATATAATTTAATAAATGTATATTTCATATATAATGTATATAATATGCATAATGTATATATTGACATTATACATACAAATATGACTAAGTGACAGAAGCCAGACACAAAAGAGCACATATATGTGGTTTTACCAATATAAAAAAGTCTGGAACAGGTAAAATGAGTTGATACTGATGGAATCCAGCCAGGAGTTACACTGGGCTGGCAGAAACGTTCTGGGGAAAGTTCTGTATCTTGATCTGAGTGGTGGTCACACAGGTGAACACCTTTGTACAAATTCACTGGGTAGCACGTTACCACAAATTCAGTGACTTAAGACAGAGTCAATTTATTTTCTTACAGTTCTATAGGTCAGAAATCTGAAATGAGTGTCCCTGGGACAAAACAGAGGTGTTGGTAGGGCTGTGTCCTTCTAGAGGATCCACGGGGGAATCCATTCTCTGCCTTTCCCAGTGTCCAGAGGCGCCTGCATTCCTGGGCTCCTGGCTCCTCCTCCATCTGCAAAGCCAACAAGGGCCACTCGACTCTTTCTCCCACTGAAACCCTCTGACTCTGACTCTCCCCCTCCATTTTTAAGGACCATTGATAATTAATTATATTGGATCCACTCAGATAATCCGGATCATCTCCCCATCTCCAAGAGAGCTGATTAACAACCTTAATCTCAGCTGCAACCTTAATTCTCCCTGGTCAAATAATCTGACATGTTCCCAGGTTCTGGGGATGAGGACATGGACATCATTAGGGAGCTGTGCTTCAGGTATTAAAATAGCATTGTTAAAAGAGAGGAAAATGAGAGATGACTTAAAGGAAAAATAGTGGGTAAGTGTTAGTACAGGTGATGCTAAAATAAGAAAATAGTCACAAAGGTGGGGAAAGAATGGCTGGTGTTAATTAAATGCTAACTGCTCCTGCATGGCCAGGTGGTTAGGAGCCAGGCATGGATGTGACTGCACTTGTGTGAACTTCAGCTCTGCCTCGTATCTTCCGCACGACCTGGGGCAGGTCACTTTAACCTCTCCAAGCTTCAGTTTGTTCATCTGTAAAATGGGGAGATGGTAACAGCAGCAGCTACCTCATTGAGTCCTGTGAGCTTTCTACTGAGACAGAACATGATTTAATACAGAGTTTGAGTACCTGGTGAATGGAAGAACAAAAAGGGTGTTCCTCCTTCTGGCTCAGTTTGCCCTTCCTGCATCAGCTTCCAGAAACACGGCTCAGCCTTCACAGCTGACCCTAAACATCACCTCTTAACAGGACCTCGTAGGTATGTGCCACCCCTTGGGTGCTTGAGCAAATACAACTTTTTCCAACCACTCCTCAGCCAGAACTTTGTGCCAGACCTGTGCTGTATATTGGACATATGGTGATGAATTTGACACCTTAAATAGCTCATGTTCTCCTGGAGGAGAAAAATGAGTGAACACACAGGACCAAACAGAGCACAGGCCCAGCACTCCAGCAGATGGAAAGGAATGGAACTCAAACACCTCCAGAGTTTGGGCAGATGACACCAATGGGAGGCAAAACAAACAAACAAACAACCAAACAAAAGCCCCCTCTGTCTGGTTTTTACTTTCACTCTTTTGAAATTGAAAATGAAGTATGGACCCAGAGAAATACTTCTCTGTTGTAAGGAAGCATGAACAAGTAGCAACTGATACAGAGTATGGGGAGAGGCGACAGGGCATAGCAGGGACTGTGGCAAAAGAGAGATCAGGTGCCCTGTCTGAAGAAGCTGACCCATTCAGTCCAGCCAATGTTTGGCACAAATGTCTCCTATCTTCTGATTTCTCAAAAGAAGATGGGAAATCTATATTTTCAGATGACATCTGCAGTTTACCAATGTCAAAAATTACTTCAAATGTTTAAAATGTTTGCACGCCACCATGCAAACCAAACAGCACGAGCTGTGGGGCTGAATGAGACCCTGGGGCTGCCAGTTTGCAACCTCAGGGTGGGTTGGGGAGCCCGTGGGGAGTGAGGAGAGGAGGCTGCCAGCACAGACAACATTTTTCAAGGAAAAAAGTAACATACTGGCCTTGATGGAAAAGAATATGAGAGAGTACTACCAGGGAGTACTGCTTTGTTTTGTTTTCAATACGAGACATAATCATGGATTTTAGCTGAGGGGGAGAAGGTATGGGAAGAGGAGAAAATGCAGGCAAGAGGGATGACAGACGGAGAAGGCCGGAGCCTTCAGGTCAAGGTCAGAAGAAACTGCATCCGCAGTGGATGGAGGAGGGGGGAGGACATGGGACAGAGGTGTGCATGGGGTGGGGAGAATTCGCACTTCACAACTGCGGTGTTCTTAGTGAAATAGCAAACAACTCATCCGCTCAGAGGAAACGGTGGAGATGCAGTAACAACAACAACAACAACAACATCAATAACAGTATGGGCGACAACGTTTCCTGGGGCGCTTCCGTGCACCCAGCACTGCTGAGCACCTGGAATCCTTTCTCTGACCTAATGCGCGCCACGACTCTCCGCAGCAGATAAGGTTATAATTTCATTTCACAGAAGAGGAAGTCCCTTTTTCAAAGCAACATAGCTCGGAAGAGTAGGGAGCGGGGATTCCACACCTGGTGACTTCAGAGCCTGTGCTCCCAGCCATTGCAGGATGGCACACCCGTGTCCAGACAGACACACAACCCATTCATGCGCCGGTGCACGCGCCGCAGGCCCGCGGAGGCAGCGGGCTGAACACCCAGGGACAGCGACCGCAGACTCGGGACCCCCGCAGGACAAAAGCGCACGTGCACACACCGACCACGAGGGTACACAGACACATAAATGGAGGCTCAATGCAAGGTCCATTCTCTTCTCATCGCGCGGAGGTTGAAATTCACATGCAATGCACAGCCGGGTGGACAGACCGCGGTTGGCGGAGAAACAGCCCCACCCGGACAGACCCCCGGGCCTCTCCCACCGGATGGGTTTGGAGACCCACCCTCCCCCGACCCCCATCCCTGGAGCGGCTCTGCCCCACCCCCACCCATACACATCCACAATCTCACACCTCCACACTCGCGCACGCACATCTCGGATCACCACCTGCGCCCCCAGCCCCCTTTTTCTCGCTTCCTTCCCGCCCGCGGGGGTCCCTCCAAGGACTCACCCTCACCAACCAGACCCTGTCCGGTACTGCAGAGCCGGCGCCGCAGGGACCGCGGCTGCGCAGACGCGGAGGCTGCTGCTGGGAGGTGGGAGGCGGGAGGTGGGGGCGATAGGGAAGGGTGGGCGGCCTTCTTCCCTCCTCCCCCAGGAAGTCTGCACAGGGAGGGAAGTGGGGAGAGGGCGGAGGCACCACTGAGACTGAGTGCCCACGTGGGGTCGCAGGGGGCGGGGAGGGGGTGTGGTCCTGTGCTCCGCCCTGAGGGTTGGCTGAAGTGGGATGGGCCAGGCATCCCCAGCTGATGCGCACGCAGGTTATGTCCGACTTCCCCTGCTGCAGACGCCTGCTAAGGCCATCAGCTTTACACAAGCCCTTTGGTAATTCTCTAGGCTAAAAACCAGGGGGAACCCGGGGCCCGACCGCCTGGAGTCAGGGGCTGGCTTTGCCATTTGCTACTAGTATCCTCTGGTGCATTACTTATTTCCGTGCCTCAGTTTCCCATTCTCTTAAGTGGGAACAATTATGGTGACCACCTCCCAGGATTGCTGTGAGGGTAAAAAATAAGTCATACACGTACAGTGCTTACAACCATGCCTAACAACTGCTGTTATTATCAGTGATCATTATTATCCAAATTTTACAATGCAATGACCACCGCCAAGTTGCTCCAATGAAGTCTATATCAATTTTTTTAAATCGTTGAAGAAGCCATGGAGTAGAGGGAAATGGTCTCCCTTTGTAATTTTATTTCCTTCCCGGGTTACTAGTGAAGTAGAGCAAATTAACATTTTTGTTGACCAGGCTTACGTTCTCTTCTATGAACTACCTGCTTAGCTCCCCCGTTTGTGTTTGTTTGTTTTGTTTTGAGACAGGGTCTTGCTTTGTCGCCAGGGCTAGAGTGCAGTAACGTCATCATAGGTCACAGCAACCTCAAACTCCTGGGCTCGAGCGATCCTCCCACCTCGACCTCCCAAAGCGCTAGAATTACAGGCGTGAGCCACCGCACCCAGCCTCCCGGTTTGTTTATGTAGCTTTTTCTTACTGATTTATATGCATTCTTTTTATATTCTGGATAGTAATCCTTTGCCTGTTACTCTTTCAGTGGCAAATATTTTCTCCTGGCCTTTCCCTTATCTTTTTACTGTGTTTACATAGTACCTTAAGTTGTAGACTTTGATAAAGTCTACATCTGGGCTTCCAGATGCAGATCCACCAGCTGTGTAACTTTGAGAAGTGAATTAACTGGGTCTCAGTTTCTTATCTGCAAAATGGAGACAAAAACAGTTTCTGCCTCTTAGGGTTATTGTAAACATCAAATAAGTTAATACATATGCCTCATACATACTGAGTGCTCTGTAAATGTCACTAGTATTACCATTATAATGTTTGAACACCAGATCCTCAACATAGGGAAAAACTCCAGCTGTGATCCTAATAATCCAGATAAATTACTCATTGCTCTTAAAATATACTCAAGTTTGAGGAGTTTCCCAGAATCCTGAGGGAAAGAATATTACTGAATGACTCCTTTGGAGGTGATTTATTCCTGAAAGAGAAGAAAACAGTGAAGGGAGAGTGTCTGAAATCCCCCTCCATGTTTTTAATGTTTATCCAACTTCAGTTTTTCATACATCCTTTTTCAACATTTGCCTTGATCCTGCCTACCACCTTCATAATTGCTTCCATGTCTGTATAACATCCATATTATTATTTATTTAATATTTTTATTTTAAAGTGAACTCATTTTCTACAACCATTTTAGAAGTACTTTTTTTTTTTTCAGACAGAGTCTCGCTCTGTTGCCCAGGCTAGAGTGTGTGCCGTGGCGTCAGCCTAGCTCACAGCAACCTCAAACTCCTGGGCTCAAGCGATCCTTCTGCCTCAGCCTCCCAAGTAGGTGGGACTACAGGCATGTGCCACCATGCCCAGCTAATTTTTTCTATATATATTTTTAGTTGTCCAGATAATTTCTTTCTATTTTTAGTAGAGACGGGGTCTTGCTCTTGCTCAGGCTGGTCTTGAACTCCTGACCTCGAGTGATCCACCCACCTTGGCCTTCCAGAGTGCTAGGATTACAGGCGTGAGCCACTGTGCCCGGCCTAGAAGTACTTTTTTAAAGTAAACTTTACAGCACTCCTATAAATGGAAAACCAGTTTCAAGTGCCATAACCTAAAAGGGAAATAAAATCAAGATTAACAAATCATAGCTAGATGCCACTACTTGATGTGGTAGGTGGAATTATTGGTCCAAATTCTTCATTATCCTGTTGTAACACAACACACCTTCACCTGTGCCATAACCTCATGGCAAGTCAAGTGGCCAAGTAAAGATTTGTTATGCCCGTGAACATTTTTCCTTTTTTGGTTGTGCTTTGTATACTTTTGTGTAATAAACTGTAGCCATGAGTATGGCAGTAGGCTGAGTCCTGTGAGTCCTCTCAGAAAACCACCAAAGCTGGGGGTTGTCTTGGAGACCCCGGAACAGCCCTCAAACCCTGTATGATTCTACAAGGATGTGAGTGCTGTTGACATCTTTTTTGAGCCCCATGACTAGCTGGGGAAAGACAGATTAATACAGGGCTGAGAATTCATTCATCCATTCATCCATTCAACAAATATTTATTAAACAACTGCTATGTGGCAAATGCTGATCTGGGTGACCAAGACTATCAATGTCTATGGCCTAATGGAGCTTAAATTCTAATGATGAAACAATGGCAAGCAAACCAATAAATATAGAATAAAATATAGTTTATGGTAAATTCTATGAAGTACATGAAATAGATCAATATGATAGTAACCACGAGACTACTTTAGAAGGGAGTGGTCAGAAAAGGCCTTTTTGGAGAGGCGACATTTTGAGCAAAGACCCAAAAGATGGAAAAGAGCTAGTTATGCTAGAATCCAGAACATCAGATGCAAAGACCCCGGAAAACCAACAAGGAGGACAATGTGGCTAGAATGGCCAGGCAAGGGACATAATGATGAAATGTAAGATTAGAGAGGCATCTAGGCTCTGGAAAGCCTCAAGAAGTCCTTGAATTTTATTGTAAGCATGTTGGGAAGCAGTAGCAGGGGTACTGAGGAATAGTGTGATAGACTCTGGTTTATATTGTCAAAAGGTTACTGAAACTGCTGTGTGGGGATGTGCTAGAAGGGGCAATAGGTAAAGTGGGAAGGTCATTTAGAAGACTCTTGACATAAACCAGGTGAGAAATTATGTTGGCCTGGAGTAAGGTGGTGGCAGTAGGGACAGAGAGCAGTGGATAGATGAAGGATTTACTCCACAGGTGGAGCTGAGAGGAATTCACTGACGGATGGAATGGGAGGCATGAGAGGAAGGGAGGAATCAAGGAACACTTTCAGGCTTTGGGCCTGAGCAACTGAGAGCCCGGAAGCTCACTGAGGGGGATACAGGTCCTTTGTGGGGAAAACCTAGAGTTCCTTTTGGGGCATGTTAATTGTTGGATGCCTGCATTTCTGAGAGTAACACCAGGAGAGCCTGGATTATCCTCATCTGGAGACTCTAGGGGTGAGTGTTGGGGAGCGGGCTCAGGAATCAGCTCAGAAGAGCACATAAATCTAGTACAGGTGGTGGCGAAATGACACTTCCGTTACTGCTCACGGTGCTGAACCTTCCAGTGAGCTGTCCTCAGTGCTGAACCATATCAGCAGGGCTGGCCGGCGAGGCGCTGTCCGTGGTGCCGAACCGGTTTGTTTTTTGGGTTTTTTTTTGCGTGCGCTGTCCCCGGTGCTGAACCATTTCCATCGCCAGCACGGACCTCCCCGCAGTGCTGAGCCAGCCCCGCCTGAGCTGTCCGCGGTGCCGAACCATCCCAGCAGGGCTGGCCCGCGGTGCTGTCCGTGGTGCAGAACCAGGTTGGGCGTGCGCTGTCCGCGGTGCTGAACCATTCCAGCACCAGCACGCACCGCCGCGCTTGCTGAGCCAGCCCCGCCTGAGCTGTCCGCGGTGCCGAATAGCTACACAGACAATTTGCAGAGGATTCTTTTTATCTCCCCCCGCCTCCCCCCACCCCGAGAAAGCATCCTCCTGGGGAAAGCCCTGTTGCTGCCTAGACACAAAGCTTTCTGGGCTGCAGAGAGCGTGGGAGGCAAGCACATGAGGGCAAAAACTGCAGAGTCATTTTTAAGTGACAGCTTTGGCTCTTAGGACAGCAGGACCTGGCTACAACCTCATTGAAATTATTAACACAGAGTTTCCAAAACAGTTCTGAGGCGGGTAAATGTACAAAATATAAAGCAAGGGAAAGATGTCCCCACGCCCCAGGCTGCTGGTCTCCTTGGGTTGGGGGAAGGAAGCAGGGCAACAGGGCAGAGCCCACTATATAAGGACACGTGCGTTATTGGCAAAGCCTTAGTTTTTATGTTGTAAGATGGGGTTTCAAATTAGTATAATTGTAGATTTATAGACATGCAGCATGGCTACATTTTCTTACAAGCATCTGAAATCATGACCTTTGCGTGGCATTTTTTTTTTTAAATAATGAGAAGCTTTGCTATTTAAATATTCCTAAGAAATCTATACTAAAAATCTATACTTTCTAATACAATGAAATACATATATTGCAAACTGTGTTTGCTATTTTAGTATCACTTTAGCTACTGAATACACATGCCCACCCTTCTTGCTTATTGCCTGCCTTGCCTCCTAGAATGTAGGCTTCATGATGGTATGGATTATGTGTTTCTAATTTGCTCCTAAGCCTCCAGCACCTAGAATGCTTCTTGGCGTATACCAGATGCTCTATGTGTCTTGGTTTTGGAAGGTTGATTGAATGAAAGGTGATGTTTGTAAATGTAAACTATCCTAATGTCTTAATGTTGGTAACTTACTAAACTACAGTGAAAATGAGTGAACTGAACAAAGCACATCAGTTGGCTGCATGCAGCCCATCATCTTCCCAGTTGAGACATCCAAGATCATGGATTCCCCCATTGAGCAAGACTCTGCAGTGAGACCACTTTATGGTCAGGTAATCTATTGTTCTGTCCTCTGGTCCATCAGCTATGGCCCAGAAGTGAGAGTGAACTGCAGCTGACCCCACACCCACATCAAAGCAGACGATGGTTTCAGGCCAATCTGGGCAATCAAGCCCATTCCGTTACCATCACTATCATTTCAGGGATGAGAACAAGACCCAGATCTAAGCCATCTCTCTGGTCACAGCAATTGGTTCATGGGTGAATACAACAGAATGAAACTTAGGGCTTTTCCCCCCCCAATGACTAGAAGAAGTCTTCTCTCTCCATCTGGTTGTGACTGAGAAAATGTGTTGTCAAGTGGCTGCTGCAAGCCACCCTCATCCCACAGGGGAAGCCAGCCTGGGGATGATGCCAACACATAAAGGGAGACCGGAGAATCACAGAGCATCAGAACTGTGGCTCCAATGATGAGTGCCTGGGTCAAACCCACCCTGATGCCCACTCTACTGCCAGACATTTGAAAAACAGTCTGCCTTGTTTATACATTCTAGAGGGATTGTTTTTCCTACTTGCAAAGTGTGCTTCCTAATATAAATGATTTTTAAAACTGAATTATTTATTCTTCATGTACCTCAGTGTCACAAAGTGTGAAACAAATGGAAATGCCAGGATGTCAGCAACCAGTAGTATCAAATGTCAAGGCCTAGAGAAAGTAGACTTTGGGGGAAACTCCACGTGTAAACAAAACTTCACGTCAGCCTTGGGAAACTCACTTGAAAGTACTGATATGGTCTGAATGTTGGTGTCCCTCCCAAATTCACATGTTTAGAAACAATCCCCAATGTAACAGTATAGAGAGGTGGGTGGGACCTTTAGGAGTTGATTGGTGCCCTTATAAAAGAGGTCTGAGGGAGCCTGCTTGCCCATCTCCACCGCCTGAGGACACACATAAAAGGCACCATCTACGAAGAATGCTGCCCTCACCAGACACCAAATTTGCAGAGCTTTGATCTTGAACTTCCCAGCCTCCAGAACTGTGAGCAAAAATTTCTATTGTTTGTAAATTACCCAGTCTAAGGTCTTTTGTTATAGCAGCAGGAATGGGCTAAGACAGTTACCTTCACATTTAACAGCAAAAATAACTATAAAAGGGCAGACTGTATATTTATTGAACCCAGTATTTAAAGCTGAATATCGAATCTGCTAGTGTTTGTTTTCACTCCTGCTCCCACCACAATAGACTGGACAACCAATATTTGTATCTTTCACACCCAAAAGACTGTTTAAAATGACATGGTCTCCCTTAATTAAAAGTTTTATTTTAAAAAAAATGTAACAGACTGCTCTCAGAAACTTTGGCATTTGAAGCAGTATTGTAATTTGCTAACTCTGAAAAAAAAATTTTTTTTCCCCTCACAAACAACTTGCAAACTTCTACCACTTACTAGCCTAGTGGCTTCCAGCACGTATTGTAGGGAGACTGGGGCAGGAGAGAAAGCCCCTCATGCTCTTAACCCACCCAGGAAACTCACAGATGGTGACAAACTACACCTGGGCTCCAGGGCACACCACAAAGGGAGAAACGTCCCAGTGCCCATCTGAGTCCACCTCCCCACACCCCTGCCACCTCCACTCCACTACTGAGGAAATGAGGCCCAGAGGCATCGCCCCACAGGCCCAAGCTCTTAGGACAATTTACTCAGACAGCCGGGTCTGAGCCCTGATGGCCTACGGTTGAGCTCCCCTTACCAGTAACCCAGGCTCAGCGGACAGTAAGCCTTTAAAACGTCCCCAAATAAGGAAGACTGAGGGGCTTGCTCTGACGCTTTGCGTGGAGGAGCACGTGTGAAGCAGAAGCCTCTCTGCAAATCCCACACTGCTAAGCCCCCTCCGCCCAGAGTGCCCCCGTGCTCCGTGGGAAGAACGCCTCCCCCACCGCCCCGAGAAAGCATCCCGCCCTCCCGGGCTCGACCCCGCGGAGGCGCTCAGGTATGGATCCTCAGGTGCCGCGTCAGGTTCGTGTTCCGGCTAAAGGTCTTCCCGCACTCGCCGCACCTGTACGGCTTTTCGCCGGTGTGGATGCGCTGGTGGACCGTCAGTGAGGAGTTCTTGATGAAGGACTTCCCGCACTGGCCGCACCTGTAGGGCTTCTCCCCGGTGTGGATGCGCTGGTGCTCGATGAGGTACGCGCTCTGGCTGAAGGCCTTGCCGCACTCGCCACACTTGTACGGCTTCTCCCCGGTGTGCACGATCTGGTGTACGATAAGGGACGAGCGCCCCGTGAAGTGCTTCTTGCAGATATAACACTCGTAGGGCTTCTCCCCGGTGTGGATGCGCTGGTGCTGCGTGAGGGAGGAGTTCTTGCTGAAGGCCTTGCCGCACTCGTTGCACTCGAAGGGCTTCACCCCGATGTGGAAGCGCTGGTGCTGGATGAGGTAGGAGCTCTGGCTGAAGGCCTTGCCACACGCGTTGCACACGTAGGGCTTCTCGCCCGTGTGGTTCCGCTGGTGCAGGGTGAGGGAGGAGCTCTTGTTGAAGGCCTTGCCACAGTCCTTGCAGGCGTAGGGCTTCTCGCCCGTGTGCGTGCGCTGGTGCTCGGTCAGGTGCATGTTCTGGCTGAAGGCCCGCCCACATTCGGGGCACACGTACGGCTTCTCCCCGGTGTGTGTGCGCTGGTGCACAATCAGGTGCATGTTCTGGCTGAAGGCTTTGCCGCAGTCCCCGCACGCGTAGGGCTTCTCCCCGGTGTGGATGCGCTCGTGCTGGGTAAGCGACGAGGTCTTCCGGAAGGCCTTGCCGCACACGTCGCACACGTAGGGCTTCTCGCCCGTGTGCGTGCGCTGGTGCACAGTGAGGTTCATGCGCTGGCTAAAGGCCTTCCCGCAGTCCCCACACGCATAGGGCTTCTCCCCCGTGTGTACCCGCTGGTGGATCGTGAGGGACGACCGCTCGATGAAGTGCTTCCCGCAGGTGTTGCACTCGAAGGGCTTCTCTCCTGTGTGAATCCTTTGGTGTTTTATCAGGGAAGAGCTTCGGCTGAATGCCTTGCCACACTCGCTGCAGTCGAAGGGTTTCTTTTCCACGTAGGGCACCGGAGGCTTGCCGAGCTCCGAAGTGCTGGAGTTCTTCCCAGGCCTTGCAAGCGGACAGGCCCCCTTTTCCGTGGGCTCGTCCAGCCTCGGTGGGACCAGGGTAGGGCTTTGGTTAGTAAATCCCTTCCGTTCTCCGCATTCGGGGCCTGGCTCCCCAGGGAGTCTGCTCCCTTGAGGAATTCCCAGCCCCTCCCGCCCAGTCCGAGCATCCCCATGCTGCCCCTCCGGCCAGCTGCCCGGTCTCCACGCTCCTCCTACGGCGGGACCCCAGGCTCCAGTCCTCACGGGTTCCCCCGTGGCCACCCTGGTGGATGTTTTGTTTTCCGAAATGTCATCCTTTGGATGCGACTCTTTCATTTCAGGTCTAGTCTGCCAGTCTGAAAAAACGAAAATAGAAAATGCAAATATGTGTCGTTAACAATGCTAGGAGCAAGGAACTTCCAAAGTGGGAATCGGCAAATGAAACCAAGTCCAGGAGGCGCAAGGCAGGGGTGGAGTTAGCAAATGGCAGGAGGATGGTTTAATGAGGCAGCATCAACACAGGAGGTGAGCAGAGAGCATGTGTCTCTTCTAAAGAGGGGTAAAAGGCTGGGTGGGAGCTTGCAATAGACACACTTAAAGAGGAAAGAGGGCTTGGAAGGAGTGAATAGCAGGCTCTGCAACCTTGAGGAGGAATGATTCCAACAGGCTCCTAACTTGCAAGGCCTTTCTCTCTTCAATTCATCCCAAATATCCCCAACCAGTTACACTTCTCAGCACTGGTTTTTATTAAAAATAATAAAATAGGCCGGGCGCGGTGGCTCACGCGTATAATCCTAGCACTCTAGGAGGCTGAGACGGGTGGATTGCTCAAGGTTAGGAGTTCGAGACCAGCCTAAGCAAGAGCGAGACCCTGTCTCTACTAAAAAAATAGAAAGAAATTATCTGGCCAACTAAAATATATAAAAAAAATTAGCCGGGCATGGTGGCACATGCCTGTAGTCCCAGCTACCCGGGAGGCTGAGGCAGTAGGATCGCTGAAGCCCAGGAGTTTGAGGTTGCTGTGAGCTAGGCTGACGCCATGGCACTCACTCTAGCCCAGGCAACAAAGCAAGACTCTGTCTCAAAAGAAAAAATAAATAAATAAAATAATAATAATAAAATAACAGCTAACACTTATATGGTGAGAGCTGGCTATTCTCCACTCCCTCAACCCACTGTCCAATCTTTGCCCTTCTCTGCCCCGCCCTGTGCCCCAGGAGGAGGACTCTGTCCACTGGCTTCCTCTGTGTGTGGCCAAAGGCAGGAATCTGCAGGACACTGGAGGGTGAAACGAGACAGAAGTTGAGGTGTTTCTTCCCCATTTTCCTGCTGCTCTGGCTGTGGCTGCACCTGTGGGTGCTGGATATGAGATCCTCTCCCCCGGCCCCGCAGCTTCCTGCTCTTGCTGTGCTCTGGTTGTTCCCCACCCCTCCTACATCCTTGTACTTCTCCTCAGTGTCAGGCCTTTCACAGCATTAAGAATGTTCATGTGTATGTTATTTCTCATTTGAGCCCCATGATGATCACATGACTTGGGGTTCTTACGACTGTTTTTGTCACTCCGTCACTCCTTCTTCACTGCCCGGTTCTTGGGCAGCAGGTGATCGATGGAGCTTGGATCTAGCTAGACCCTCTTCTCTTTGCC
This sequence comes from Lemur catta, assembly GCF_020740605.2. Lineage (NCBI taxonomy): Eukaryota > Metazoa > Chordata > Mammalia > Primates > Lemuridae > Lemur > Lemur catta. The sequence continues at coordinate 19,249,840 of NC_059146.1, forward strand.
CGTCCATCCCTCCCTGGCTAACCACATCTGTGTCCTTGGCTTCAATCACCTTCTATGTGTATGTCTTAATTTCTAAATCTCGATTTCCAGCCTAGGTGGCTCTTCTGAGTCCAGACTCTACATCCTGGGATTCATTCCCAGCATTTCAAAACTGTTGTCTACTTGGCTGCTTTCTCATAAAAAATGTGAAGATATGGCCACATGGAGGCTCATTTCTATGGGTGACAGACGCTAGGTGGGGCAGCAGCTGGTCCTCCTCCCCTATTTAAATGATCCACCTGGCAGCCCCCATGGCCACCTGAGTTTGAGATGCCTCCCCTGAACGATGCTGCACCTGCTATGCCACAAGAAAGGAGTCTGGATCTAAATACTGTCCCTCCACTTATGCTGGTCAAACACACATCTCCAGCCCAGATCTCCTCTCTGAGCTCTGCCCAGGAATATTCACAATGACTTGGCCCCTCTACTGGATATCCCAAACCTAACACACCCCATATGAAACACACTTATGATTTCAGAGCCTCCACCAAAAACACTTGAAAAGAAGAGAAAGAAAAGCCCATGAAAGACACTTAGTAAAATAAGTCAGGCAGGAAAGGACAAATATTGCACGATCCCACTCATATGAGGTTCCTGGAGGAGTCAGATTCGCAGAGACAGAAGGTAGAATGGGGGTGCCGGGGTGGGGATATCGGGAGTTGAGGAAGATTTAACAGTTCTGGGGATGGATGGTAGTGATGGTCACACAACATGAATGTCCCAAAGGCCACTGAACTGTGCTCCTAAAAATGGTTAAAATGGTAAATTCTATGTTCTACTTTAGCACAGTTTTATAAATAAAACTTTAAAAACATTTTTTAGAAAAGACTTAGCAGTCATCCTTGATTCACCCCTTCCTCCCACCATCTAGGTCGCCTAGTGCCACTGGATGCACAAAACAGCCTGAATTGGGCCAATCTCTTCATCACCACTGCCAACGAGCTCCTCTGCCACCATGGGTTTCTTGCCCAAAATGTGACAACAGCTCCTCCCTGTCCTCCCCACCCTGCTCTCACTCTGTGATGTCTTCTCCACTCTTGGGGAGCTGGTGAGGGAAAAAGCGCAGGTTCCCCGCCACATAACAGAAACACTGTGCCATCTGGAGTGCTCAGCAAAGCTGTTACAAAGTAGACTAGGCAGGTACCAAGATAACTACTGGGCCCTGGGAAAAGTGCCCAGCACTTTCTTGTCTTGAAACAGCCGGTTCAGACTGGTCCTGCTGGCTTCAGAGCTGCTCTGGCTGTCTTATATGCCCTTTAGCTAACTGTAATACTATTAATAAAATCCTCAACTAGTGAAAAATTCTAATATTATTAACATAACATGGGCTGCCTGACAATCATGATGGTGCTACACCTGTATGATTTATTTCACTGTGAATAAGCACAGATACAATGTGAAAATACTGCATTACTCATTGGGAAGAGATTTAAAGCAACACCACAGGGTGGGCAGACGTGGGGATTTTACCTGCCAGAAGCTCCCGTGGAAGAAATTCCTGTGCTGCCCAGGAGCAAGTGTCCTTATATGTAACCTCTAATTAACTCTCTAACTTACCAAGCTGGACTTGTCAGAGTCATTCTTTGCTCTGTTGGTTCCCTCTCAGTTTGGGGAGTAGTTTTTCTAAACTGTCCCGGTATTTTCACGAAACAGCAGGGTCGTCTGAGGAGTCAGACCAAGCCCTCCAGTGGCCTCCCTAGTGCACTGAGAATGAAGCCAGCACCTCCTGTGGCCTCAGGGCCAGGCCTGCCGCTGAGCCAGCCCTGCCCTCCCTCCCTTGCTCACTTCCCATTGGCCATGCTTGCCCTCTTTTTCCCTTTCTATCCCTTGTCCATGCAAGTTCTTCCTGCCTCAGGGCCTCTGCATCAGCCAGCACTCAGATCTGCCATGGATGGCCTCCATCAGTCCCCCAGGGAGGCCTTCCCCATCCACCCCATGTAAGGAAGGAAGATTCCTCCTGCTACTCTCTTGCCTGTTTCATTGTGATCACTCAGTGGTCTGTTGTCCTTTGATCTGTTTATTACTGGCCCCCAGGGGAAGTCAGGTCCACCATGTGGGGGCCTTGGCCTTTGCCCACCTCCAGCTCCTCCAGCCAGGCCTGCCCACGGGAGGCACCAGATAGACATTTGTGGAGCATGTGCCATGCCTGGCATGGTGCTAAGCAATTTGCACGGATCTTCTCATGACACCCTCATAATCGCACGTGAATTAGGTACAGTCATGGACAGTTATGACAATCCCCATTTTACAGATAAGGAAACTGAGATTGCAAGAATGAAGTCAGATATATACTCAAGGGTGCACAGCACAGTTGAGGCAAAGCTGGGATTCGACATAGGATCCCAAGCCGGGGGTCCTAGTGAGTCACTATACTGCATGCGGAACTACTTAATGCAAGAGAATGATGGTGACTTAGTGACCCTGGGGTGTGGTATGATGCCCAGGCGTCAGGACAGATGGTGGAATGGGGCCTTCTCAGTGGAGAGAAAGAAGGAAGGGTGATGGTGAGTTTGGTTTGGGGTCCGAGATGCTCTGGGATATAAACTGGCATGCGACTGGAGAGATCAGATGGCACCAAGAGTCTTGGCTCTGAACACAACATCGACCTAAGAAGTGAGGGGAGCTGGAGGCAGGGTGCAGGCAGAGAAGCCCGGGAAAGGTGGCTGCCCCTCTTGACGGGTTAAAACCCTGCAGCAGAGTCATCTACAAACCACAAAGGCTCAGCTCTTAACCAGGACAGCCGAGAAAGCAGAGCTCAATGTCAGCCAGATCGAAACTACCCTGCCACACCATTTTTCACCAGTCAGGTCAGCAGAACAGCAGAGGGCCTGATGACATGTTGGCTGGCGCCAGCACATGGACACAGGCTTTCCTGCCCATTGCTGGGGGAGATATCACAAGGACAGCTCCTGCAGAGGGTACTTGGGCTGAAACCTATTCATGGTGGATGCATTTTCTTTCACAGTGCTAAATCTCTTGTCCTTCATAGTTTCTTTTTCCATGTTCTTTCTATGATTGTTTCTGATTACAAAATAATTTACACTTTTCATTAAACCATCAAACATAAAAAAAAAAACATAAAATGGAAGTCTCCTGTAGTCTCACTCATCAGTTAACAGCTGGTTTATAATTTTTAGGATTTGTCCCCTAATACATACTAACACACACACACACGCACACAAAATGTACACTAACACACATACACTACATACTAACACACATGCAATGCACACTAACACACACTACATACTGACACACACTGCATACTAACACAATGCATACTAACATACACACAATGCATACTAACATGCACACTCCATACTAACACAAACACACACTGCATACTAACACAATGCATACTAACATACACACAATGCATACTAACATGCACACTCCATACTAACACAAACACACACTGCATACTAACACAATGCATACTAACACAATGCATACTAACATACACAATGCATACTAATACACACTGCATATTAACATACATAATGCATACTAACACACACAGAACACTCACACACACATGAATGCACAATTTTTTCCCCCCAAATGGGGCTTTTGTCCAAGATAGAGTAACAAGGACCAGATTCCCTTCATCCTAAAATAACCAAAAAATAAACAACAAAATATATAAAACAACGGTTTCAAAGACACTGGACATCAGGCAATGAAGGGCAATAATCCCTGAGAGCCACAAAAAAAAAGAGGTGGGCCCGAAAGCTGCCCCAGCTTACTGCACAGAAAATTTCCAGACTGTTACACAGTGAAGGGAAGCTGAGGCACAGCCTGGCAGACTCCCCAAGTTGAGGAGATGCAGCAGAGAAACCAAGGCAGGCAGAGTTCATGGGACAGAGCACTGGAGAATAATGAGCTGCACAGAGTCCTGGAGATCGGTGAGGGTCTCCCTCCAGTATTCAGAATACTAATCAGAACATGTGTATGAGGAAACTACACAACACTGGGAAAAACATGCAAAGGAATTGAAAACAGTGCCTAAAGTCAACACAGGGCTGGGAATAGTGCCTTTTTGTACCAGTCAGACTGAAAAACCTTGTAATTCATGGAGCACTGGGCAGAACACTCAGAAGCGTCTTATGGAGAATGTCTTTCTAGACTGAGCACAAATTATAAAAGCAAGATCCAAAAGGGTCAGAATCCTTGCTGTTCATTGCAAGACAGACACAGATGGGACAGAACAGAATTCAGAAACGAAACCACACACACATATGGACAACTGATTTTTGACAAAAGCACAAAGGCTATTCATTAGAGGAAGAACAGTCTTTCAACAAATGGTGTTGGAACTGGACATACATTCACCAAAAAAAACCTCCCAAAAAACTTACATTAATACTTTGCATAATATATGAAAATTAACTCTAAATAGGTTAGAGAAAAAAATTATAAAACCTAAAACCTAAACATACAGAATAAAACACAGAAAAAAAAAAACATTTGTGGCCTTGGAATAGGCAAAAGTATCTTACATATGACACCAAAAGCACAATCCATAAAAGGAAAAAATTTATACACTGGACTTCATCAAATTAAAAAACTTCTGCTCTTCAACAAATGCTGCTGGGCCCTGGATGTCCACATCAAGGGCGGTGAGCCCCTTTCCTACATCATTCACAAAAACTAACTCAAATGGATCAAAGACCTAAATGAAGAGCTAGAACAATAAAACTCTTAGAAGAAAATGTAGTCAGTCTTTGTGGCTTTGTGTTAGGTTTCTTAGATGTGACACCAGAAGCACAAGCAATAAGAACAACAAATAGATAACCTGGACTACATAAAAATTACAAACTTTTGTGTTTCAGATGATGCCATTGAGAAGTGACAAGACAATCCACAGAATGGGAGGAAATATTTGCACAGCATATATCTGACAGAGGACTTGTATCAAGAATATATAAAGAACTCTCAAAACTCAATAATAAAAAAATAACCCAGATAAAAAAACAGCAAAATATTTGAACAGATACTTTACCAAATAGAAGATACAGATAGCAAATAAGCACATGAAAAGATTGACAATATCAAATGAAAACCGCAATGTGACGCAACTACATAATTGCGAAGAGGGCTAAAATTAAAAAGATGAACATGCTGGAACTCTTGTGCCCTGTGGTGGAAATGTGAAATAGTATGAGCACTTTGGAAAACAGTTCAGCAGCTTCTCAGAAATTAAATATACATGTACCACATGATCCTGACTTTCCACTCCTAGGTATTTACTCATGAGAAGGGAAGTATATGTCTGTACAAAGACCTGTACACAAACGTTCATAGCAGCTTTATTTGTAATAGCCCAGAACTGGAAACGATGTTCTTCGATAGGAGAATGGGCAAACAAATTGTGGCATACCTATACAGCGGAATACAGTGAATAATATGCAGCAATACAAAGAAACGAACTACTGATACATGCAACAACATAGGTGAATCTCAAAATAACAATGCCAAGTCAGACCAAAGAAATTTGGATCAAGAACAAGAGCAAGTGCTGTATAATCCCATGTATATAAAATTCGAGAACATGCAAACTCAACCAGAGTGACATAAAGCAGACCAGTGATTGCCTGAGGATGGAGACTGGGGACAGGGTCGGGGAAGGAGGGATTATCAAGAGGTATGAGGAAACTTTTGGAGATAATGGATATATTCATTATCTTCACCATGGTGACAGTTTCCTGGGTATGCACACGTGTCAAAATGCATCACACTGTTCACTTTAAACATGTGCAGTTAACTGTAAGTCAATTATACCTCCAAAAAGGCTATGAAAGAAACGAGACTGTACTCTAGTTCTGAAAGTGAGTGTTGTCACCTTACAGTGTGTCGTGGAACATCTTTCCAAGTCGGTGCCTACAAAGAGTCCTCAGCTTTGAAGAGCTGCAGAGTTTCTATCATACTGACAGATCTTGATATATTTAGTCAGTCTTGTATTCCTGGGAATGTAAGTGGTTGTCCTTTATTTTTCTTCCCATGTAAAACTTTGCACACGTATGGAAGAATTTCTAAAGGACAGATCCCTAAAAATGGAATGGTTCAAAATTTCATTGACAATGCCAAACTGTCCTCCAGCAGAGCTGTCCCATCTTTATACTCCTAAAATGAAAGTCTTTTTCCCTGCACCCTCATAATACAGGCTATTATTTTTTGATCTTTGTGTACTTCATATACAAAAACTGTTATCTTAATTTGTATTTCTCTATTAGCAAGGTTAAAAAACTTTCATAGACTCTGGCCAGGCGAGGTGGCTCACACCTGTAATCCTAGCACTCTGGGAAGCCGAGGCGGGTGGATCGCTCGAGGTCAGGAGTTCGAGACCAGCCTGAGCGAGACCCTGTCTCTACTAAAAATAGAAAGAAATTATCTGGCCAACTAAAAATATATATACAAAAAAATTAGCCAGGCATGGGGCGTATGCCTGTAGTCCCAGCTACTCGGGAGGCTGAGGCAGGAGGATTGCTTGAGCCCAGGAGTTTGAGGTTGCTGTGAGCTAGGCTGACGCCATGGCACTCACTCTAGCCCGGGCAACAAAGTGAGACCCTGTCACAAAAAAAAAAAAAAAAAAAAAAAAACTTTCATAAAGTGTAACCTTGTATATTTCTACGAATTGCCATCTTGTAAGTGTGGTCCATTTTTCCATCACTCATTTAGTCTTTTTCTCACTTATTCCTAGTAGCTTGTTACATAATTATGACCCTTTGACTGTTACACATGTGAGAAATATTAATATTATTCCTCATGTCATCATCTCTCAACTTTATTTTTAGCTTCAAGTAGAGCAATTTTTTATAAACTTTTTATGTAGTCAAATCTGTCAATTTTTTCCTTATCTCTTTGTGGTCTTCAAGTTATGGGCCAACGATGAGTAGTAACTCAATGCAGCTGCCCCTTACCCAGTGAGACCAGGTTCCTGTAGTTCTCCAGCATCACGTCCCTGTACAGGTCCTTCTGGGCAGGCTCCAGCTGCTGCCACTCCTCCTGCGTGAAGTCCACAGTCACGTCCCTGAATGTCACTGACTCCTGTAAGAGGAAACCCACATCTGCTCACAGCAGGGCCCTCCTTACAGAGGCCTGGAGAAACGGCCAGAAACACTGAGAGGATTTAGGGAAGGCAGACAGGACGTATCCAAAGTGATTTCAACAAGGTGCAGGGTTCTGAAGAGACCAGTTTTCTCGGTGTCTAGTTATGTTGGGGTGGTGCTCTGACAGAGAAATAAAGTCACAGGTCTGAGAACCAGATGGAAAGAAAGCAAAGGCAAAATGGTCATAACTGGCGAATCAACGCACGCATTAGGAACACAGCAAAGGCAGAACCTACGTGGAATCCAGGACATCTAATTTTCCCGAGCCACTACTAAGCACCATGCATTGAGCTGGATGCTGGGATACAGACACAGAAGCTTCAAGAACTAGCTCCTCATGGGAGAGGCAGACGAAAACACGTACGTAATTTGGGAAATGCAATCATGAAGGTATGAACAAAGTTTTCAAGGCACCTGAGTAATGCCAGCTTTAGGGGGTGTCTGGGAAGATTCTGGAAAAGAGACAATGAGGACAGGCTGTGGGGAGAATTAGCGGTTGGGCCCCCTGGGGGAGATTCTGGGTAGAGGAGGCAGCCTGGATCAAGACCTGAGGCTGAAAGGCAGAGCAGACTGCTGGGGGACAGAGAGGAGATGGAGTGGAAGGAGCGCTGCCTTCCAGGAGAGGCCATGACCTGTGGACTGACGAACATGCAGAGCAGGGGAGACGGTGATGGCGAGGCCACGTGCTATGCAGCTGCTACGTGCCAGGCACGACTCTAAGTGGTTGTTATGGGCTGAATTCTGCCCCCCATACACAAAAGAATAATTCATATGTTGAAGTCCCAACCTCCAGGATGTCAAGAACGTAACCTTGTTTGGAAACAGGGTCACTCCAGATGTGATTAGTTAAGTTGAGGTCATCCTAGAGTAGGGGTCCCCAGGGTCTCCTAATTCAATATGACTGGTGTCTGTCATTACACAAAGGGGAAATTTGGACAGAGACAGACACACAGGGAGAGGGCCACATGAAGACTGGAGTTACGCTGCCACAAACCAAGGAACTGCCAGCAGGTAGGACAGGCCTGGAACAGAGCCTTCCCGGGCACCCTCAGAGGGAGCCTGGCCCTGCAGACACCTTGACTGGGGACTTGCAGCCTCCCGAATTGTGAAAGAATAAATTTCCATTGTTTAAGCCACCCAGACTGTGGTACTTATTTACAGCAGCCCTGGGAAACTAACACACTGGTTCACATATATTGATTCATTTATTAATTCAAAACAGACCTACCAAGCAGGCAGTAACATTATTATAATAACAATATGCCCATTTATAAGCTACTGTCTTTCATCCCCAAAGCCTCCCTTCTGTACTCTGTCCTGTGCTCCCAGGGCTTTGACTCTGCAATCTGGTATTTCTGCCTTAGCAGTTGGCTCTTCCTTAGGCTCTGCCAATGGGGGGCACTGCCGGGAGGTTGGAAGGTGGAGAAAAGGAAACCAAGGCACAGAGAAGGTAGGTCCCTGGACTAGGACACACAGCTAATGAGTGGGACAACCAAGCTTTGAACCCAAAGGGCTGGCTCTAGAGCCATATCCTAACCCCTGCAGGATACTGCCTCTCATGAACCAGCCAGAGAGATGGGTGTTGAAAACTTGTGGTGTCCAGACATGAAGTCCGATTCTGACCTCTGAACTCCCGCTGTGTCCCTACACCTGCTTCGTTCCTCCTGTCCTCTGCTCCAGCCCCGCTGGCCTTCTCTCTGCTCCTTGAATATACAGTCTGCCTTTGCACTTGCTGTTCCCGCTGCCCAGAATGTTCTTCCTTCAGGTCTTGGCTAAGCTGGCTCCTTTCTTAGTCATTCTTTGGAAGGTTTGAGCAGGAGACTGACAGGATCTAATTTATAATTTTAAAAATGCACTCTGTATTTGCACACCCATGTTCAATGCAGCATTATTTACAATAAACAAAAGGTGGAAGCGACCCAAGTGTCCATTGACTAATGAACAGAAAAACAAAACATGGTATATTCATACAAGAGAATATTATTCAGACTTAAAAAGGAAGGAAGTCTGGGTGCGGTGGCTCACACCTGTAATCCTAGCACTCCGTGAGGCCGAAGTGGGAGGATCGCTTGAGCTCAGGAGTCTGAAACCAGCCTGAGCAAGAGTGAGACCCTGTCTCTACTAAAAATAGAAAAATCAACTGGGCACAGTGGTGCACGCCTGTAGTCCTAGCTACTTGGGAGGCTGCGGCAGGATCACTTGAGCCCAGGAGTTCAAGGTTGCTGTGAGCTATGATGACACCACTGTACTCCAGCTGAGGTGACAGAACGAGACTCTGTCTCCAAAAAAATAAAATAAAATATAAAATGAAATAAATTTAAAAAATAAAAAAAATGAAAAATGAAAAGGAAGGAAATTCTCACATTTGCTACAACATGCATGAACTTTGAGGACATTATGCTCATTGAAATAAGCAAGTCACGAAAAGACAAATCCTGTATGATTCCAAGTAGAGTAGTCAAGTACATAGAGACAGAAAGTAGAATGGTGGTTGCCAGGGGCTGGGAGGCAGAAATGAGGAGGAGTTGTTTAATGGGTGCAGAGTTTAAGTTTTACAACGTGAGAAAGTTCTGGAGATGGATGGTGGGGAAGGTTGCGTAACAATGTGAATGTCCTTAATGCTATTTGTCAAAAGACAAAATTCCAACCAATTTAGTTTAAAGACCTAATTGGCTTTCATTTGCAATTCCAGAGTCAGGCAACACCTCATTCTATAAAACAGAGCATGTGTTCCAATGAGCTGAGCGGAGGAGTTTGGCTTTCTTGGCAGGAAAAGAGCTGAACAGAAACAGAAACAGAGAATAAAAAGCAGACTGGTTGCTTCAAAGTTACTTTCCTATAGGGTTAAAGCAGAGGGCATTTCCTTATTACACTAAGGACCTTACTGTTGACTGGACCTTACTGTTTTTTGGAAAACTGGCCAAAACTGATGATGTGGCACTTAGCAGGAGAGACTCCATTCTGGTCTGGGCTGCTGGGGCCTACGGCAGGGGCTTAGTCCAAAACCACCACCTCCCATACACGCTAACACACTGCATGCTCAAAAATAGCTGAGATGAAAAATTTTATAGTGTGTATAGTTTATCACAATTTAAAAACAAACAAACAAACAAACAATATTCCTGATGGGCGCAAAGACTGGCTCTAACCTACGGAGGAGTGTCATCCAGCAAAATCTATCGAAACTGAAATTCAAATATCTTTTGAACAATTTATATACTAATTCAGACATGTTAACATACATATGGAAACATGTGTATGAAGATATTTATTATGGCATGAGATAAAGAAGCACAAAGACTGAACACATCCCAAATGTCCAGCGTTGGGGGATGGATAAATTAGGTCAGTACGTCCACCACCATGGAATACACACCACCGTAACAAAAGATAGGGCAGCTTGTTACCTGCTGCTGTGGAATGATCTCTTGAATACACTGTTACATTAAAAAAAAAAACAAAAACAAAAACCAATCCCCAGAAAAATGTGTCTAGTTTGCTAAAATTTCCATAAAGGGAAATAATTAAGGATATTTATACATATGGGCCTCTATAGGCACGACTCTTTTTGGAAACATATGAAAGAAACTGGGACAAAGTACACTTCTGTTATTTAAGCCACCTGGTCTGCAGTACTTTGTTTTGGCAGCCCAAGCAGACATATGCATTGTCTTGCTCACTCCTGAATCCCCAGCGTTTAGAATGATGCCCTGCATGTAGCAGAGGCGCAACATACAGCTTCTGACTGAATACAAGGACCGATGAGTGGGCTGGTGTGAGGATTAACTGAGTCAATCCATGTAAGACACTCAGAACACCAGTGCATAGCATACAGCAGGTGCTCAATAACTGCCAGCTTTTATTACTGACACCTGCAGGTCCCCGGCTCTCTCCAGGGCGCTGAGCACCCCCAACTAAGCCACGCTTCACCCTCCCTGGGGAGGGCCTCCCACTGCTGGTCAGTCCCTCCAGCGTCCCCGGGTGCCCTTCTGAGGCCTGGCTCGGACCAGCCTCCCTGTCCAACGGCCACCTTTGGTGCCCTTCCCTGGCTGTGTTTCTCTGGACAACCACCTTCTCCTTTCTGAGCCTCATGTAAATGCGCTTCAGGATAACCTGTCCCCCCACAGCAGTCATGGAGGTTAAATGAGGTGGTGCATATACGATGCCAGCACAGTGCCTGGCATGGGTGGAGAAAGTGCTCAGTAAATGCCAACTGTTGCTATTATTATTTGATTAACTTTGACATTTAATATATATATCTGATGTAAAATTATTAATACTTATAATTATTATATGATATTATTTGACTATTTGGCCCAATACATCCTTCAGCCAGCCCAGCTAATTCCTTTTTTTTTAAATATGAACCACTTGATTAAGGAATGATTGACATACAAAAAACTGCACTTATTTAATGTACACACTCAATGAGTTTGGGAATGAGTGAAATTACTACCACAATTAAGACCATAAGCTTACCAATTACCTCCAAGAGTCCCCTTCCACCTCCTTTATTTATTTATTTTACAAAAATGTAATACAACAATTCCTTCTGAAAGTCTTCCCTAAGTACGCCCCACCTAATTCGCTCACTCAATGAAATATTCCCTGAGCAGGCTCCATGCACCAGGACCAGGCTGGTATCCAGGACATGCTGAGAAACAGAACATGGCCTCAAGGGCCAGGAGCCTAGCATCTTGGGGACAGACACGCCATAGCAAAGGACTCCTCTGAGCTCTTTGAGTGTACATGTCTGAGGCCACTCGTTCTAGTGCTTCATCATTTTTGGTTTCCTGTCTAATAACATAAACTGTTTCACCACAAGGAAAACCTCTCAAGAGCTGAAATCAGATAGGATCTATTTATTAAAAAAATCAGAATGTAATTACACTAGAAGTGATTTTAAAAAACCAAACTTACACCAAAAATCCCAACTATGTTGAAATAAAAACAAACAAATCCTTCTAAATAATGCAGGTAAAAGAATAACTCAATACAAGAATCACAGATGAATTCAAAATGAAGATAGCATGGCGACTCCCTTTGGAAAAGCCTGGCGGTTCCTTAGATGGGTAAACAGAGTGAACCACATGACCCAACAATTCCACTTCTAGGCGTACACACAAGAGAACTGAGAACACGTGTTCAAACAAAGACTTGCACATGAATGTTCACAGCAGTATTACTCATAATAGCCAAAAAGTGGAAACAACCCAAATGCCTAGCAGCTGATGAGTGGATAAATACAATGCGGTATAGCCATACAATGGGATATTATTCCACCATGAAAAGAAATGAAGTTCAATACACGGTATCACATGGATGAACCTCACGAACATTATGTAGCTGAGCAAAAGAAGCCAGTCAACAAGGACCACACAGTGTATGACTCCACCAATATGAAATGTCCAGAACACTCAAATCCATGGAAGCAGATAGTGGTTGCCAGCGGCTGGGGAATAAATGATGCGGGAAAACGTGAGTGAGTGCTAATGGGTACATAGTTCCTTTTGTGATGATAAAAATGATCTGAAATCAACTGTAGTGATGGTTATACAATTTTATGAATATACCAAAAATCAATGAACTGTACACTCTGTGGTACATGAAATATATCTCAACAAAGGTATTAAATAAATGAAGACATGACAAACCAAAACTCCCAAATAAGTCAACCGACATATTTATACAGCAAAATCAGTTCCAGGGAGATTAAAAAGTTCACTGTTAACATGCAAATGATACATGGTAACAAGGAAGAAAATACAGGTGCTATCTGACCTGTGGGCAGAGAAACCCTTTCACTGTTTAAAGACAAAGGAGGACACCACAGCGGAAGAGACCAACAGATTTGATTTTAAAAATATGAAATGCTTTTGTACTGAAAAATTAAGTAAATTAAATAAATAAAGAAGTAAACAAAAAGTATACCTGGGAAGAATATTTGCCACAGATGTTACACATACACATTTACTTCTGTAAAATCTTTAATACTAAGATTCCTATAGATGGGTAAAGTGAAAGATGGATCATTGACCTGCCTACAGAAATGGCTAATAAACATTCTCTAAGAATTGAAGCTCACCAACAGTACAAACGATGCTACTCAAAAAGAGATCTCATCACACCCTTTGTCATGTATTATGCTCAAGGTTTATACCATTTGTCATTTATATCTATTTATCTATATATCCATTTATCATTTATATCCAATGCACCAAATAAACACCTGACAATGGCCAGTGTAAACCAGTGGAGGCCCTTTCCAATATGCTGGCAGGAATACTATCGCTGCAACTGATTTGGAAAATAATACAGACTTATGAAAGTCCTCAAAAGTATCCAAACCAAGGCCGGCGCGGTGGCTCACACCTGTAATCCTAGCACTTCGGGAGGCTGAGGTGGGCAGATCATTTGAGCTCAAGAATTGGAGACCAGCCTGAGCAAGAGTGAGACCCTGTCTCTACTAAAAAAATAGAAAGAAATTAGCTGGACAACTAAAAATACATAGAAAAAATTAGTCAGGCATGGTGGCCAGCTATTTGGGAGGCAGAGGCAGAGAATTGCTTAAACCCAGGAGTTTGAGGTTGCTGTGAGCTAGGCTGACACCACGGCACTCTAGCCCAGGCAACAGAGCAAGACTCTGTCTCAAAAAAAAAAAAAAAAAAATATCCAAACCAATATTCCTCTTCAAGGAATTGGTCCTAAAGGAATCATATAAAATGCAGGGAAACACTTATGCCCAACTTTGTCTCCTGTGATACTGTTTATAAACATGAATTCCAAAAAATGTCCAAAAACAAAGGAACCATTAATTAAACCAGGGTATGGCCACTAGATAAAACTTTCATGTAGTCATTAAAACTGATACTACAGAGGAGTTTTTAATGGTGTAGAGAAATGCTCAGGATGAAATCTTTGATGAAAAAGCAGGATATAAAAATTGCTTAGCCAGAGTGATTCTTATTTTCACAAAACAATATGCATATGCAAGAAGGAAAAGACACTCAAAAATTCCAGAATGGTTATCTTTTCAGTAAGATCATGGCTTAATTTGATTCTCTTAGCTATATTTTTCTGGAGTTTCTAAGATTTTATAATGATCATGTATTTCCTTAACTATCAGGAATTTTCTTTTACTTTTATGACATATTATTTATAGTTCAAAAACTACTTTTTTTAAAAAAAGGTCAAATTCACCAATATTGGATGGACATTTAGGTGCACTGGTTATGCAGTCAAAACAAGTGATGTTTGTAAAGTTTTCAAAGGCAATGGGAAATCCCTGTTGCACAGGTTAGATGGGAAAAAAACCCCTCAAGATTAAAATAGCAAAGTCAATACTTAGTCAATTTTTAAAAATAATCATCAGAGAAAAGATAATAAATAAACACACAAATACCTACATGGTTATCTCTGGGAAGAGGGCCTACTGGTGAATTATATTGCCTTACCTAGAGTTTGCTGTAGTTTGCCAGCTTTCTATTAATATAATGACCATCTATATGTATATTTTATTATGAAATATTTCTGGCTTAAAAGAAAGTTTAGAGAAAAATACAACAGATGGCCACCTACGCACCACCTAGCTAAAGATGTAAACCATCATGGCTAGGACTGAAGATGCCCATGTGCCCTTACCCAAAAGGATCCTCTTCCTTCTCTCTGGAGGTAGCCACTGCCTTAAAACATGGGCTGTGCTCCCATGTTTTTGTACTTTGTGTTCACGAGGGACACTTAGTGCTGTTTTCCTATTTCTAAAGGCCACATGTCCAGCACAGTCCTGCCAAGTCCTTTTCACTCTGTCATGTTTAAACCATCACTTCGCAGGTGCCCACCGCTGGCTTCCAGGAGCCCCGAGGGCAGGTCTGGCCACCCCTGAGCTTCTCTGTCCCCCACAGCTAGCATCAGAGACAGACGAGGGGCTGTCAGCCCACAAGGCATAGGACACATGGGCAGCAGGAGCATGGGTACTGCTCTCCTCATCAGGATAGACACAGGTCTCAGGACACAGGCCTGGAGCCTGAAGGGGGTCAGATGGCAGAGGCTCACCCGAAGGCAGGAGCCTGGCCCCCTGGGCATGAGCCTTCAAGAAGGAGGGTGAGCAGGCAACACGACTCACCAGGGCCTCGTCAGTCAGCAGCTGAGTGGCCATCCCTCCGGGATGATGGGCCTGGAGGGCCAACAGGGCTGTTGGGGGAGAGAAGGAGGCACAGTGAGAGACCAGGCTGAGGCCCACCTCACAGATGCAGATGGGGCAGGCATACGCCCACTGAGAGACAGGTAGAGAGACAGAAAAAGAGAAAGACACACACACACGCACACACACACACACACACACACACGTCAACAGCAAACATTTACAGGACTTACTGCATGCAAGGCACTTGATAAGTATCTCTGACTTGATTCTCCAACCACCCTGGAAGAAGGGCACTACTTCCACCCACCCCAATTCACAGATGAAGAAACTGAGGCCCAAAGAGATAAACCACTCGCCCAAGATGACAAAGGTGGGACTGGACTTCGCAGAGTATTTCTGGCTCCACATGCTGACCACTAGGCTACACTGCCTCTCAGATGCACGCCCACACACACTCACGCTCCCGCAGGCTGCTGGGGGCCACGGGATCCCCTGCCTCTCCCAGCAGCCCCACCTGGATGCTCTCCTTGTGTCTAAGTGCTGGACTGAGGCTTCTCAGATGCCCCAGCACCTTCCCCCAGCCCTTCTGGATGCTTCCCCCAGAACTCATGGGGTTACTGTCAGGTTCAACTAACAGATACATGTGAGGACCTTGGAGTTGGCCTGGCGCACAGTAAGAGCTATGCCGCTACCATTACCATTGATGTCAATGAACATGTTCCAAAGAGCAGGACATCCCAGGCTCGGGGCTCTCAGAGGTAGAATCACCCAGGGGAATGCACTCAGTTTTGATTCCCTTCCAGTTCTCCTGACACGCTCAGGAGAAAGTCTCAGTGGCTGCTAGTGTGTAGCACCCCCTTTCCGCCAACTCCACTCTGAACAAGAGAAAATAGGGCTCAGGTCTCAAGCGTAGGCCAACTGTAATATCTCGTTAGAACTACCTGGCTTTACTTTCATTTGTTTTAATGTTTCTCTTTTTACAATACTCAGCTTTTATCTACAGTAGTCACACGGAGTTCCCTTTTAAACTAAGTTGATTTAAATTTTTAAAAAATCAGTGAGCCAATTCAAATACAAAGCAAAGTACAAAACAGGACAGGTGGCACAAGTTAAGGCACATTTTTGACGTTTGAGACATGTTGACTCAGTCCTGGCTCCAGAGGGACCTGCCTAGATTTGCATGCCTCCCATAACAGGGAGCTCACTACCTGAGCCACCAACACTTCTGACTGGAAACAAATTTTCCTTCTGCTATAAACTGAAACATGCCTCCCTAAGTCTCCAACACCTTGGGGTCACCAAGAAAAACCCCAGTCCGCTCCTATACAATAGCCTTTTAGCTACAGCACCAATTCTCAAAGTACCAGAAACACTGAGGATGTGTATTAAAATATTATTACTCGGAATATAGATTCCTGGGCCCCCACCCAGACCCTCTGAATCAAACCACCAGGGTGGGGCCCAGGAATCAGTATTTCCAAACAAGTTTTCCAGGTGATTCTCACACATCTTAAATGTAAGAACCACTAAGACAAAGAAGGGTGTTTCTGAGGCCAAATGGCCCCAAATTCCACAAGCAAAATGCCAAATGATTTTAACTGTAGGGGGACGCATATAAGGCTAAGCTGGAACCTTTAGAGCAGCGGTTCTCAACCAGGGGCAATTTTACCCCCCAGGAGACATTTGTGGTTGTCACAGTTTAAGGGAGGCGGAGAAGCTATGGGCATTTAGTGGGCAGAGACCTGGGATGCTGCTAAATATCCTACAACGCACAGGACAGACCCCACAAAAAATGATCAGGCCCCAAATGTCAGTAGTGTCGAGGTCGAGAAATCCTGCTATAGAACAAAAGGATCACAAAGTGTCAGCTTGTGGCTCTAAGACATAATGTCTGTAAACTAAGGTGCTGTACCTGGCCCACCATTTTACTGGAGCTCAGTAAAAATATCCTCTGGCTTAAAACTCTCCAGCAGCTTCCCCCAGCACTAGAAATCTCTCAAAGTCTTCACCACCGCCCACATAGCCCTTTGGTCTGCCCTCAGTGGCCTCCCCGCTCCCACACTTGGCCCCCGGCCCCTCGCCTTTGTAGCTGCTGTTCCCTCTGCAAGGACTGCTCTTCCCATAGCTGGTTCTGCCTCATGGTCTGATCAAATGTCACCTCCTTGGAGAAGTCCCCCACTCCCAAGTCTCTGAGCTCAAGCAGCAAGCCCCTCCCCCTCTATCTCCTTATAGCACACATCACTATCTACAACTGTCTTTGTAAACATAGTTGTTTCCAAGTTTGTCACCTGTTTCCCCTCCACCAGAACGTAAGCCCTCAGAGAGCAGGGATTATCATTTTTGGATTATATCTCCAGCATCCAGGACAATGTGTAGCACACGGAGGTTGCCCAGACACGGATTGAGAACAGATGAGCTAACTTTCAGCACCGACCAGGATGCAAGAGAACCAGCCCTCTTACACACCGGTGAAGGAATGTGAGTCACTCAATCTTTTTCTGGAAAGTCATCTGGCAATATACAAACTCCACCACCCAGCAACCCTGTTTCTGGGAATCTGCTCACAGCAATAAAAGCTCCATGTGAAAAGGTTATACATAGAAAAAAAGATGTCTGGCTGGGCACAGTGGCTCATGCCTATAATCCCAGCACTTTGGGAGGCCAAGGTGGGAGGACTGCTTGAGCAAGACCCTGTCTCTATAAACAAAATTTTAAAAATTAGCTGGGCATGGTGGTGAGAACCTCTAGTCCCAGCTACTTGGGAGGCTGAAGCAGAATCACTTGAGTCCAGAAGTTTGAGGTTGCTGTGAGTGATGACTGCATCACAGCACTCCAGCCTGGGCAAAAAAGAAAAAAAAAGAAAGGAAAGAAAAAAATACATTTATGGCAGCACTGTTTCTAGAGGCAAAAAAAAAAAAAAAAACCCAAAGAAACAAAAAACCCAAACCAAAGAATCAACAAACAAAAACACTCTGGAAACAAAATTAATACACATTACTAAAGAAATGGGTCGAATAAATGGTGGGGGTCTCCATACTATGAAATATCAGGTCACCTCTAGAAAGGAGAGAGTTCTGCATCTGTTGACTTCCCTGTGGTATCATTAAGTGAGAAAAGCAAGTTACACGGTTTTATGAATCACTTCAGCACTTTGTGGAAAAACAAACCAACACACGTGGTTGTGTATGTGTCTTTCCAGCATTTTCCAGCCGAGGGAAAGCTGTGGAATGAGGCCAGGCTGGTACCTCAAGTGCACAGAGTGGGAATGAGAATGATGGCGGGAGTTATTAATTTTTCTTTCCATTCCTTTGAATTGTTTCCCTGGGTATAGCAACCTCGTGTTACTATCATTTTTGAAACATAATTTAATCTTTAAAAACATATTCCTTCCTTCCGGGTTAGTGGTCTCACTCTTGTGCTTAATCACTTTTAAAACCAAAAGGAAAACAGATGAATTTAATACAGCCTGGATTATATCTGTCCTTATATCAATAAAATCACACAGTATACTTTTAGGGTTTTTTTTTTTTTTTTGAGACAGGGTCTCCCTCTGTCACCCAGGCTGGAGTGCAGTGGCATCATCATAGCTCACTACAGCCTCCAACTCCTGGGTTCAAACAATCCTCCCACCTCAGCCTCCCCCAAAGTGCTAGGATTACAGGTGTAAGCCACCATCCCTGGCCAGGTGGGTTTTTTTGTAGTGGAGCAAGGGCCCCATGAAGGCAAAGTGCCCCTGAAAATCATGAAGCAGCCTTGGAAATGACTTGCTCAGGAGCACGGCTGGTGACTGTTGAACCGGTCTGGCCTTAGATCTGTGTAGCTGCCAAACCACTGGCTTCCTCATTCCTATTCTTCCCCTGGGCTTTCTGGCATTTCCTTCCTTTTTTCCATTTCCACTCTTTCTAAGGGGGAGAGTCCCTTGGGGAAAATCCTACAACCTTGTCTCAGCTGAACGGAAAGGGAAAAAAAGATCTCCCATTTGTTTGGTGGTTAATTGTGGAGGCTCAAACCCAGATGCCTGGGTGTAGCCTTGGGTGATTCACTTAAGGTCTCTGAGCCTCAGTTTCCCCATGTGGAAGATGAGGGTGACGATGGTCCCTACCTCAGCGTATTGGGAGACCTATCAATGAGGCAATTCTGGCAAAGTGCCCAGAACAGCACTGGCTCAATACACATCCCCTGAATAAATCAATCCCTGCTTGGTCAGAATGGAGTAGGAGATGGAGACCCTTAAAGGGTCTGACTCCCCTTTAAGAAGGCCCTGTGGGAGGCAGAGGAAACAGCTTCCCTTGACCCCACATCCTGTCCCTCACACACTGCCTGACCTCCCAGGACCCCATCCCTCCAGAGCCTTCTGTGGCCATACAGTGAGCTGCTAGGGGGCAGAAAGAAGCCGAGGGGTTGGGCGGTGTTGGGCAGACTAGGAGAGGTGTGCGGCAAGGAGGCAGTGGCTCTGCTAGGGCCACTTGTCCAGCTGTACATGGTCTGTGGAAGGGGTGCACTCAGTCACACCCACACACATAGACAGACCCAAACAGAGTCACACACAAACACCAAGAAACACTCAGAGACACAGGCTGACACACACAGAGACAGGAAGACCGCCTCTGGAGAGACACACTCCCACACTCACACCCAGAGACATGCACACAAAGACCAGACACGGCGGACACCCAGAGGCAGCCTCTCGCAGACACCCACGGACAGAGATCACAGACGTACACACAGCAGCAAAGGGAGACACAGCAGTCACGCAGGGCTATCCCCACAAAGACAGGCAGAGAGACACCGGCAGAGCCCAGAGGGATATACCCCCACAGAGACACACAGAGAGACCAAGGCTCTCTGAAGGGGTGTGTGTGTGAAGGACAAGCACACACACATACACAGGCAAAGACAAGGCCACAGGAGGCCACCCAGACACACGCAGACCTACCCGATCAGACCCAGAGACAGCCACAGCCTACAGCCGCAGCCTCAGGACAACACAATCTCTCTCTGTGTGTGTCTCTCTCTCTGTCTCTCTCTCTCTCTTTCACACACACACACACACACACACACACACGAATTCGCCTTCTTCCCGCGATCGGAGCCTCATGGTCAGTAACAGCTTTCCTGGCTCCACTCCTGTCCCAGCCCTCCCACCTGTCCTTCCCCCGGGCCCTTAGGCCAGCTCCCCGGCCTGCACGTCAGCCCCGGCCCGCGCTCCCCTCACCTGGGGAAGCCCTGCTCCCTCGGCCCGCGCTCCCGCTCCCGGCGCTCCCCCTCTCCGTCAGCCCGCACACCCGCACCTGGCCCCACACCTGGGCCGCACGCCCTCTCCCCAGTCCGCCGCCTCCCCGGGCGACGGTCGGGAGCGCAGCGGGTGGAGGGTGGGCGGGACCCTGACCCCGCCCGGGAGCCGGACTCACCCCCGCGTCGCTCCGACGGGACAATGACCGCACCCGCTAGGCCCGCCCGGCCGCAGTGCGCCTGCGCGGAAGGCGCCGGACTACGCTTCCCAGAAGCCCGCGCGCCGCCATCTCCCCTCCCGCCCTTCTAGCGGAGCCGAGGCCGGCGCGCCCGAGCGCTCCTCGGTCTCCCGAGGCCCCCGACCCACGGAGCGCGGGGTAAGTGGGCGGGTTGAGGGAGAGGAAGGAGGGGTGGAAAGAGGGAGGGATGGGGAGGAAGGAAAGGGAGGAGGGAGGAGAGACGGGAGGAGGGATGAAGGATGGAGAGGGAGGAGGGATGGGAAAGGAACAGAGGTGGGACACGGGAGAGGGAGGGTGGAATGGGAAGGAAGGGAAGAGAATGGACAGCGGAAGAAGAGGGAAGAAGACAGGGTGAAAGGAAGGAGGATGCGGAGGAAAGAAAAAGCAGAAGGAGTAGGGGTGGGGCCAAGAGAGGAGGAATGGAGCCAAGGAGGGAGGAGGGGGTGTAGAAGAGGAGGGGCGAGCAGAGGCAGAGAAATAAGCCATGGAAGAGGCACATCTCATCTTCCCTCAGGCATTCTGAGGGCCAATCTGGGCAGCTCTGAGCCTGATAATCGTGCTTATCTGTAGAACATGTGTAAGGCATACAGAGATGAAAAGCAAACGAGCGAAAAAAAAAATGTATAGGAGGCCACTGGTTTGGACTGAGCTCCTGCAATTGGCCCAGCAGACCGAACCAAGCGGAGTTGCTCGTGCGGAAGCTCGGAGCTACCAGGCGGTCGCTCATCTGACCTTCCCGAAAGCAGGAGATAGAGAATAGCCACCCTCCAAACAGGCCAGTTTTAGCTGGCGTTATGCAGAGATACCCTCTGCTTAACCTGTACAAGGAAAGTAACCTTAAAAAGGCCAATCCACGTTTGTTCCCTGTTCCTGCTTTCTTCAGCCCTTTTCTGCCTATGAAGCCAAACTCCTCTGCTGAGCTTGTCAGAATATTCGCTCTATTTTAAAGAATGAGGTGCTGACCGATTCTAGAATCACAAACAAAAACCAATTTGATCTCTGAACTAAATTTGTTGTAATTTTGTCTTTTGAGATAATAAAAATGTATTAGTCCTTATTATTATGAGTTTTCTTATGTACCAGCTCCTGTTCTTGGCATTTTATGATTTATGAACTCAATTTTCACAGACAAGCAACATTCCAGATGAGTTAAGTGGTGCAGACAGGAGGTCTCACACAAGGCAAGGGGTAGGAACCAGGCCACCTAACTGGGCCCCTTTTCCACTGTAAACCACAAAGCTGAGTTCAAAAACATTTGCTGAATGTCTGAATGACCACAAAACTCTAAACAGTAGCTAGCCTTACGTGGTGTTTAATGATTTTTTTAATGAAATATAGTATTTTGAGATAAATGTGGATTTATTCACGTGAAGTTGTAAAACATAATGCAGAAATCATAGAGAGACCTGTGTATCCTTTACCTCGTTTCCCCCAAGAGCAACATCTGGCAATGTCACAATAGGGTACTGACATTGATCTTGTCAAGATACAGAACATTTCCATCACCACAAAGATTACTCATGTTGCCCATTCATAGCCACACTCACTCTCCTCCAGACTCTATCACTAATCTGTCCTCCATATTTATAATTTTGTCATTTCAGGAATGCTATATGAATGGAATCATACAGCATGTGAACTGTGGGATTGGCTTTTTTTATTCAGCATAATTCTCTGGAGATATATTCAAGTCATTATATGTATCAGTAGTTTATTACTTTCATGTGGAGTGGTATTCCTTGGTATTGACGTAGCAGTTTGTGTGCCACGTCTGGGTTGGGGCTATTACAGCTTTTGTGTGTGTGTGTAGTAAGAACTCTTAACAAAAGATCTACCCTCTAAACAACTTTTTAAGTGTATAATACATCATTGTTAACTGTAGATACAATGTGTACAGCAGATCTCTAGAACTTAATCATCTTACATAACAGAAACTTTATACCCTCTGAGCAACATCTTCCCATTCCCCTGCCCCCACTCCATCTCTGGAAACCACCATTCTATTTTCTGCTTCTATGAGTTTGACTATTTTAGATTTCACATGTAAGTGAAATCTTATTTTACTTAGCATAATGTACTCAAGGGTCATCCATGTTGTAGCATATGGCAAGATTTCTTTTCTTTCCCCTCTAAGGCTTAAAAATATCCCTCTGTGTGTGGATCACATTTTTTAATCCATTCATCTGTCAATGGACATGTATATTGTTTCTACATCTTTGCTATTATGAATAATGCTGTAATGAACATGGAAGTGCAAATATCTCCTTGAACCCTAATTTCAATTCTTTTGGATATATACCCAGATGGGGATTGCAGGATCATACGGTAGTTCTAATGTTTTGAGTAATCTCCATACTGTTTTCCACAGTGATTGCACCCCTTTGCATTCCCAACAGCGCACAAGGGTTCCAATTTCTCCACAACCTCACCAACACTTATTACTATTTGTCTTTTTGGTAATAGCCATCCCAGCAGGTGTGAGAGGATACCTCATTTTGCTTCTGATTTGCATTTCCTTGATGGTTAATGATGTTGAGCACCTTTTCATATACCTGTTGGCCATTTGTATATCTTTGTTGGAGAAATGTCTATTCAAGTCCTTTGCCCATTTTTGAATCAGGTTATTTGTTTGTGGCTTTTGTTTTTGCTACTGAGTTAAAGGAGTTTCTTATATATTCTGAATATTAACCCCTTATTGTATATGTGGTTTGCAAATATTTTCTCCCAATCTGTAGGTTGCCTCTTCCTGCTGTTAATTGTTTTCTTATTATAGGTTTTTGTGTGAAAATCTTCATTTCTCTGTGATTAATGCCCAAAAGTGCAATTACTAGGTCGTGTACTACATTTATTTTTTTCCCTTAAGAAACCATCAACTGTTTTCTAGAGTGACTATACCATTTTACCATTTCTAGCGGCAATTTATGATCTATAAAGTTTCTCCAAATCCTTGCCAGTATTTAATGTTGCTATTGTTAAAAAAAATTTAACCATACTGAGAAATGTGTAGTGATATCTCATTGTGTGTGTGTGTTTTAATTAAATAACTAATGTACTTTATACAACAGTTTAAGGTTTACAGAATAATTAAGCAGATATTACAGAGTTTCCATATACCCACCTCCCCTTAAACACCTGATTAGTGTGGCACATTTATTGTAATTAATGAACCAATATTGATACATTATTGCTAACTAAACTCCATAGTTTACATTAAGTTTACTTTGTTTTTCAATTCTGTGGGTTTTGACAAATGCATAGTAATATGTATCCATCATTACAGTGTCATACAGAATATTTCACTGCCCTAAAAAATCCCTGTGCTTCATCCCTAGGAACCCCTGGCAAACACTGATCATTTTACTATCTCCGTAGTTTTGCCTTTTCCAGAATGTCATATAGTTGGCATCAAACAGCATGTGGCGTTTTCAGTTTGTTTTCTTTCACTTAGCAATATTCATTTAAGTTTCTTCCATGTCTTTCAGCAGCCTGATAGCTCATTTCTTGTTATTGCTGAATAATAACCTGTTGTATGCATCACAGTTTATTTACCCATTCACCTATCAAAGGACATCTCAGTTGTTTCCCTTTTTTGGCAACTATGAACAAAGCTGCTATAAATATTTGTGTGCAACTTTTTGTATGTACATGTTTTCAACTCATTTGAGTAAATACCTAAGGGTATTTACTCAAATGAGTGTGATTGCTGGCTCATATGGTAGGAGTATGTTTTGCTTTGTAAGAAATTGCCCAAGCATCTCCCAAAGTGCATTCCTGCCAGCAATGAGAGCCCCTGCTGCCCCCCAACCTCACCACCATTTGATATTGGGAGTTCTTTTGGGGTTTTAGCCCTTCTAGTAGGTGTGTAATGTTATCTCATTGTGGCTTTGGTTTGTAATTCCCTAATGACATGTGACAGTGAACATTTTTCCTATACATATTTCCATCTGTATATCTTCTTTGGTGAGTTGTCTGTTCAAATCTTTTGCCCATCCTTCAAATGGGTAATTCGTTTTCTTATTGTTGAGTTTGGAGTTTTCTGTGTATTTTGTAGATAAGTTCTTTAGCAGCTATGTGTTTTGAAAATATTTTCTTCCTGTTGTGGTCTTTTAATTCTCTTAACAGTATTTTTCACAGAGAAGTTTTTAATTTTAACAAAGTACACTGGCCGGGTGTGGTGGCTCACACCTGTAATCCTAGCACTCTGGGAAGCCGAGGCGGGAGGATCACTCGAGGTCAGGAGTTCGAGATCAGCCTGAGCAAGAGCGAAACCCTGTCTCTACTAAAAATAGAAAGAAATTAGCTGGACAACTAAAAATATATAGAAAAAATTAGCCAGGCATGGTGGCGCATGCCTATAGTCCCAGCTACTCGGGAGGCTGAGGCAGGAGGAAACTGTAAGAATTCTAGAGGAAAACGTTGGAAATACTCTTCTAGACATTGGCCTAGGCAAAGCATTTATGAAGAAGACCCCAAAGGCAATCACAGCAACAAAAATAAATAAATGGGACCTGATCAAATTAAAAAGCTTCTGCACAGCCAAAGAAACTGTCACGAGAGCAAACAGACAACCTACAGAATGGGAGAAAATTTTCGCATACTACACATCCGATAAAGGGCTGATAACTAGAATCTATTTAGAACTCAGGAAAATCAGCAAGAAAAAATCAAACAACCCTATCAAAAAGTGGGCAAAGGACATGAACAGAAACTTTTCAAAATAATACAGAATGGCCGACAAACATATGTAAAAATGCTCAACATCTCTAATCTATCAGGGAAATGCAAATCAAAACAACAATGAGATACCACTTATCCCCAGTGAGAATGGCCTTTATCAAAAAGTCTCAACACAATAAATGTTGGCGTGAATGCAGAGAGATAGGAAAAGTCATACACTGCTGGTGGGACTGCAAACTAGTACAACCTCTGTGGAAAGCAATACGGACTTACCTCAAAGAGATACAAGTAGAGCTACCATTTGATCCAGCAATCCCATTACGGTGCATCTACCCAAAAGAACAATAGCTCTTGATATGGCAAGGAAACTAACCCTTTGTAATTTGTATTGCAAATACATTTTTCTAGTTTGTCATTGTGTTTCCACATTGCTTACGGCATTTTTTGTTCTTTTCAAGAAAAATACATTAAAAGATCTATGTTTTTCCAGTGAGCTTAGTGTCCCAATGGCATTTGATCCAACCATCTTTTCCCCACTGCAATGAAAACCCCTTTTTGTCATATATAAGAGGAGTCTGAAAGCTCTATATGCTCTGGATAAGATTGTCCATCCCAAATCCTCTATGCCTCCATCAGCAGAAGTGAAGAGGGAGCCCGAAAGTGCCATTTTCTAAAAGTCATGTGCTCTGGATAACAGCTCCCCTCATCTGGCCCTCCTATATGCACAGGTAGCACTCAACAGGGAACCCAAGAACTCTGGATGTACCAGGAAAAAAATGTGCCCCTCCAGGGGTAGGGGTACCTATTGAAGGACATGGGATTTCTTTTTGGGGTGATGAAAATGTTCTGAAATTGGATGTGGTGATGGTTACACAACTCTATGAATATACTAAAGCCATTAAAATTTCACACTTTAAGTGGAATTTCAGGGCTCGCCCTTCATTGCTGCTGATGGAGGCACAGAGGATAGGAAATGGGTGGTCTTTTCCAGAACTGTATGGTATGTGAATTATATCTCAATAAAGCTGTTACTTAAAAAAACAAACTAACCCCCCCCAAAAAACATATCCTTCCACCAGCCTCTACTAAATCAATATTTATAAGAGCAAACAGAACTCTCATGATCCTTGTTAAACCATCAAGTCTCCATTCCTTCACTGAAAGCATCATAAATATCTGTCTTAGGACTATCATGACTATTCTCATTGTGCCATTTTTGTCTGACAGTTACCTCTGTTTTTCCCTCATCCTCTGCCTCTAATGCTTGTATGTTCTGGGGATAGTAAGGCACCCCCACCCAGCACTCCCTAGCTTCTTTAGGATCATTTCTCTATATGAGACATATATACTTATCACATAATATGTATATAATTGTCTTCTCCTACTAGATCTGTGGAGGCAAAATTTTTTGTCCATTTTGTACCTTTCTGTATCCCCAGCACATAAAAAAGTACCCGGCACATTAGCAAATGCCCAATTAATATTAAGTGAACGAGTACTACATTCTCAATGTAAACTACATTCCTTGCTAAAATCATAATTCTATAGATGATCAGAATCAGCTTATCAACAAAAGAACGCATTGGGATTTTAGTGGAATATCAATGTATTTACAAATTTAATTTAGGAAGAAATATCTTTATCAGATTGAGTCTTTCTATACAGATACATGTCTAGCCTTCCTATTTTGTAATATTTAAAAAATGTTTATAAGCTAATCGTAGTATATATATTTTTTATGTTTCTACATGTCTTGTCAATCTCGTGGAACAAGATGGGAAGTTTTAGTGCATTTATTTTATACTCTAGAACAATTTAAATACCACAGGAATTGTGTTCTTTTTTTAAAGGTTAAAGTATGGAACTATATTTTTTGGTTTATTTCATGGCTATTAATCTATTCAAGGTTTTTAGCTTCTTACTTAATTTTGTTTTGATTAATAACACTATCCCCTGGCTAGTCCTACATTTTAACAAATGCTTTTATTCTAATTGGCTTACTCTAGGTGTCAGATGAAGCAAAAGCTCCTTATCAGCAATGCCACATGTCCTTGTATTCTTACGTAGGGAGTGGTAAGCTACCATGTTACCTTGTACATCACAAACCTTTCAATTCTGAGTTTGTTCAGAGTTTTCCCTCTGCTCTAAAATCTGTAGGTTTGACCTAACTGTTAATTTTAGTAATACTTGCAGTTTAATATGACAGTTCATAGGGAAACCTTTACCTTAATGGCTAGCATTTATTTAGCACTACCTATACACCAAGAATTTTGTGCTAAACCCTTGAAATGGATTAGTTAATGTTTTTCAAAGCAAGTGTTTTAAATGGGAGAGTAACATGAATATATATTTTTATTTTTAAGAGAGGCTGCTAAGTGTTAAAAATGTACTTGAGAGAAGCAAGAGGGACAACAGTTATAGAATTGCAGGAAGCAAATTAAGATGGTCGCTTTATGGACTATGATGATGGGACATAGGCTGGAAAGGCATGTAAAAATAATGAATCTATAGAACTTGGTGGTATGGGAGTGAGGAGGAAGTAACAATTGAGGATGACTCTCCAATATGAATTCGCTGATGATGAGCAAGATGTACACTCTGCCTGAAGGCTTTTCCACATTTTTTACATTCATAGGGCCTTTCTCCAGTATGAATTCTCTTATGTAGTGTAAGATGGGCAATCTGGCTGAAAGCTTTGCTACACTCCTTACACTCATAAGGCTTCTCTCCTGTGTGAATTCTCTGATGAAGAGTAAGGGATTTACGATGGCTAAAGGCCTTCCCACAAACACTACATTCATAAGGTTTCTCACCAGTATGACATCTTTGATGACAAATCAAAGATGCTTTCTGCCTGAATGCCTTCCCACATTCAAGACACTCATATGGTCTTTTGCCAGTGTGGAGTCTCTGATGCTGAATGAGATATGAGCTGTCACTAAAGGCCTTCCCACATTCAATACATTCATAAGGCTTCTCACCACTATGAACTCTCTGGTGTTGAACAAGGTGTGCAATCTGACTGAAGGCCTTACCACATTCCTTACATTCATAAGGTTTCTCTCCAGTGTGTATTTTCTGATGTTGCACAAGGTGTGCATTTTGGCTGAAGGTTTTGCTGCATTCCTTACATTCATAAGGTTTCTCTCCAGTATGAATCCGCTGATGATGAGCAAGGTGTGTGCTCTGCCGGAAAGCTTTCCCACATTCCTTACATTCATAGGGTTTCTCTCCAGTATGAACTCTTTGATGAAGAGTAAGGGAGCCACGGTGGCTAAAGGCTTTCTCACAGACATCACATTCATAAGGTTTCTCTCCTGTATGAACTCTCTGATGTACTGTTAGGGAGGAGCCATGGCTAAAAGCTTTCCCACACACATTACATTTGTAAGGTCTCTCTCCAGTATGAATTCTCTTATGTTGAATAAGTCCTATGTGATCAGTGAAAGCCTTCCCACAATCAACACAGTCAAAGGGTTTCTCTCCAGTATGATAATATCGTCGATGACGTATCAGAGAAGCGTTCTGCCTGAATGCTTTCCCACAGTCAATACATTCATAAGGTCTCTTTCCAGTGTGAATCCTTCGATGATGAGCTAGGGATGAACAATCACTAAAAGCCTTCCCACACTCAATACATTCATAGGGCTTCTCTCCAGTGTGAACCCTCTGATGTTGAGCAAGGTGTGCAAGCTGGCTGAAGGCTTTATTACACAGCTTACATTGGTAAGGTTTTTCTCCAGTATGAACTCTCTGATGTTGAACAAGATGAGCATTCTGGCTGAAAGCCTTCCCACATTCAATACATTCAAAGGGCTTTTCCCCTGTATGTATTCTCTGATGTTGAGCAAGGTGGGCACTCTGGCTAAAGGCCTTTCCACATTCAATACATTCATAGGGTTTCTCTCCAGTATGAATTCTTTGATGAAGAGTAAGGGTTGAGATTTTGCTGAACATTTTCTCACAGTCATTACATTTTAACAGTTTCTTTTCTCCATAAACTTGCTTGTATTTTTTTTCAACTGAATGTGTTTTTGAGCTTTTCTTATCTGAATCAAAATTATATATCCTCTTTTCCATAGGAAAAACCTGCTTTATGTAAGATAATGTATTCAGATTAAAAATTGTCCCAGATTTGTTAGAGTAGTCTCTTTTCTCAGTAAGGTTATCTATATGAGTGATTATCTCTTGCCTACAGTGGGTCCTCTGACTTGCCGGCTCCCTCTCAGACAGGTCTTGACATTTCCAGTTTTCCCCTAAAGTAGAACATTCGAGGTCATACCTTGTAAGTGTTTCCATTATTATTGTCTGGGGTAATTTTTCTTCATAAACATCCTGGTTTGGAGATAATTCCTTAGTCACCCACACATACTCCAAGTCTGAAAGATATTAAGAAAGCAAATGTCTACTTTATTAAATGCTAGAAGAATAGAAACCTCAAAAATGAAACTATGTGAATCAAACAGTTACTGAGGTCCACAAAAGGTATATATATATATATATATATATATATTTTTTTTTTTTTTTTTTGAGACAGGGTCTCACTATGTTGTCCAGGCTGGCCTTGAACTCCTGGGCTCAAGCAATCCTCCCACCTCAGACTCCCAAGTAGCTGGGACTACAAGTGCATACCACTGTGCCTGGCTTAACATGTTTTTAACAGTTTTTAGGTAAGAATAGGTGATGCAATCATCCTTTCATTCCTGGAATAAACCTTCACTGGTTACAATGTATTGTTTCAATATGATCTTTTAAGATTTTACATCAATATTCATAATTGGGATTTGTAATTTCCTTTTTTGCTGCTATTTTGATTTTAGTATCAAATGTTATGCTATGTTCATAAACAGAAAATTTTAAGCTGTACTTTTTATTCTCTATCCTGGAATAATTTAAACAACGTTGGTAATATTTTTTCCTTACAGGTTTTAGATAGAATTGATTTGTAAAACTATTTGAAGATGTGGCTTGTTTTCTTGGGGGAGGCAGTTCATACACAACTTTCTATATTTCTTTCATGATAACTGGTCTATTTAAATTTTCTGCCTCCTCTGGTGTCAGTTATGACAATTTGTATTTTCATATTCTTCTAGAATATCATCTACTTCATCCAGTTTTTCAAATTATTTACAGAGGATTGAAGAAAATAGGTTCATATGATTCTTTTAAGTTCTTATATCTTTAAATTTTTTATCTTCTCTGGTGTCAGTTATGGTAATATATATTTTCATATTCTCCTAGAATATCATCTACTTCATTCCGTTTTTCAAATTATTTACAGAGAGTTGAGGAAAATAGATTTATATGGTTCTTTTAAGTTCTTATGCATCTGTGGTTATCATTATTTCTTTTTTGTGTTTTCTCTAATTTGCCCTGACAGTTTATATATTTTATTCGCTTTCTAAAGAAGTACATATAGCACTGGATTTATTTTCAGTATATCTACTGTTTTCTTATTCATTTATTCCTACTTTTATTTCTACAAGTATAAAATAACTATGTATAACTTATTTTGGTTTATTAAAATTCATTTTGTCTTTTTTCTAATATCTTGAATTGGATACTTATTTATTCTAATTATTTCTTATTTATTACTGTACATAGTTAAGGCTACAGTAAACTACCAAAAATACTCTTCTTGAAACTCTAAGAACTGAAAGCAGGAAAAGGCCATCCCACAAGCCACAAAATAAACTGTGACCATCTCATTTGAGGCTCATTTCCTTGCAATATATATCCACAGTCTCTTATCTAGCTTTCTAAACCAGAAAAATAGATCTGAAGCAAAATAGAGAAATAAAAAAAAATATATTTGAATACATAAACTAAGCCCAAAATCCCACTGAGTATAATGTAAGTGGAGAAATGATGGACATAGGGGAAGAAGGTAATATTTGTGAACTAATTTCTTCATCTTTCATATGGGTATCAAAAGATAAAGTTCTGAACTTCAAGTGGATGAATTTCAAAATACAGATTAAAAAATACATAAAGACATAAATAAAGATAACAATGTATAGAACTAAAAACCTTTCTAATTCAAGGGCTGAGGTGGTGTAAAGGGGAAAGAGAGGAAAAACAGATATACTAAACATCAAAACAAGAATAAATAACAGGCTGGGCACAGGGGCTAACATCTCTAATCCCAGTGCTTTAGGAGGCTGACATGGGAAAGTCACTTTGTGACCAGAGTTCAAAACCAGCAACATAGTGAGATCCTGCTGCTACAAAAATTAAAATTACCCAGGGCCGGGCGCGGTGGCTCATGCCTGTAATCCTAGCACTCTGGGAGGCTGAGGCAGGTGGATCGTTTGAGCTCAGGATTTCGAGACCAGCCTGAGCAAGAGCGAGACCCTGTCTCTACTAAAAATAGAAAGAAATTATATGGACAGGTAAAAATATACATAGAAAAATTAGCCGGGCATGGTGGTGCATGCCTGTAGTCCCAGCAACTCGGGAGACTGAGGCAGTAGGATTGCTTGAGCCCAGGAGTTTGAGGTTGCTGTGAGCTAGGCTGATGCCCCGGCACTCTAGCCCGGGCAAAAGAGTGAGACTCTGTCTCAAAAAACAAACAAACAAAAAAAATTAGCCAGGCATAGTGGTGCATCCTAGCTACTTAGAAGGCTGAGGTTGGAGGATCCCTTGAGCCCAGGAGTTTGAGGTTACAGTGAGCTATGATTGGGCCACTGCACTCCAGCCTGGGCAACAGAGTAGCACCCTGGCTCACTCATAAATAAATAAATAACAAATGAAACACAAAAAGATAAAAATAATTAAAGGCAGAGAGAAGAACATAGCTATAATATATATCAGTACAATAAACTCACCTTTTAAAGAAAGGAAAATATTTAAACCAGTTCAAAAACTAAACACAAATTTGTCTGAAGAATTCAGAAATGCTTAAATTCAGTGATGATTACCACAATATGGTACTTGAGCAGCACTAGGTAAGTATCAGTGGCACACGAGTTCAGAAATAGACCCTGGTATGTATAACAAATCAGTGAAGGCAAAGGAGATACGTCATACCAGTGGGGAAGAAAAGAAACATTCAAAAACTGGTATTAGAACAAGTTTCAGTTTGGGAGGGAGCTTGAGAAGTGTTTTACAACAAATATCAGAGAGAAGAACATCTTGAAAATAGTTTCCCCATCTCTTGGTATCTTGCACTCACCTTGGCACAGGCCTCCGGTGATCTCTCCTTTCATCACCCAGGGCTCTTTCTCTTGCTCCAATAAGGAGATCACATCTGGCTTAGAAATGCAAAGACCTTCACATAAAAAAAGATATAAAAATGGCTTAAGCTGTGAGTAATCCAGAGCTATGATCTAGTCCAAACGGTCTCAAGACCATTTTCTAGGAAAATGCTGATAAAGGCATAAAAGACCACTGAATCATGGAGAGGTGGAAGAAAGAAGATACTCTTACCTACTGAAACCAGATTGCTGTAGTTTTCCAACATCACCTTCCTATACAAACTTCTCTGAGCAAGATTCAGCCACTCCCACTCATCTTGGGAGAAGTCTATGGCCACATCTGTGAAAGTCACCAAACTCTAAAATGACACAAATGTAATTTTTCTCAGTGTTCATGTCCCAGTGTGGCCCTAGGGTAAAGACCTATGCTGTTCTTACTTTGGGATAAAAACATTGTGCTTAAGTAACTGCACCAAGAGTCTAAATGATCCAGGTCAGGTAGTTACTGGACAACTTCTCTACCTAGCTACATAATACATATTCGGAAAAAGAAAAAATGAGAGATACTCTCTGCTCTTCAAACATTTATAATTCTATGGTGGTAAGAATACATTCTCACATGAAAAAATGTTGATTACATTCAAAACAGGATATAATCAAGTGCTAAATTATGTTATTTATTATGTTATGGGCTGAATCACTTCTCTACACGAAGAAATTAAAGAGCTCTAGGACTGTTAAGCAAAGTTGCAAGGAAAGATGCTGACCTGATGAATATGGTTTCAATCTCCACAGTATTTTCTAAGAAATCTTAGTGCTCTTGAGATGTTAAGAGGTATGCCTAAAAAATGAAAAAAAAGAAAAAAAACACCTAGCAATACTCTTTTCTTTTGAAATAAAAATATTTGTATTAGGAGAGAAGGACACATTTTGAAAGTTGTTTTTTGATAATTTCCTGAGAAGTATCAGAAGAAATCATGTGATATGAGCACATGTTGAGCAATCTGTGCTTTGTTACATGAGCTGCTTTCCTGATCAACCAGCAAGGTGATCCACTCCATGACTGCTGACAGATTTTCTATTTATTTTGTGATTTCATTTCTATCTAATTAAAACAGTTTTAAATAAATACCAGTCTTGAATGAATCTAGAAAAAAGGTCTGATTACACTAAAGAATTCAGACTCTGGTACAGACTAGCTGAGTGATCTTAGCCAAGTTAATTAACTCCCCTGTGTTTCAGTTTTCCCATCTGAAAAATGGGAATAATTTTAGTACGTACCTCACAGTAGCACTGTGAGAATTAAAGAAACGGGCATAAAGTACCTGGCACAAAGTAACTGCTCAACAGTTGTTGCCTATGATAGTGAAGAAGGAAGGAAGGGAAAGGGAAAGAGAGGAAGAAGAGCCGAAGAACAGGTGAAACCTTTGGTTTAATACTTCAATAAAAGTTTCTTTATTTTATCTAACTGCAATATACTACAGTAGTTAAGAAAAGACATGGTCTCTAAAATCCAGACTACCTATGTTCAAGTACTGTTCTGTTCAATAAGTCTAAGCTATTAGTTTTGTTTTCAATCATTGAAGATATTTTAAAGAACTCAAGAGAACAGTCTATTGTATTTACATACAATATTAACTATTTCTGTTGCACTTCCTTCAACCTGATGTTCCAAGTTCCCTTCTGGTATAATTTCTATATGAAGAACTTCCCTTAACAATTCTTTTGGAATTCTAGCAATAAATTCTCTTAGTTTCCTTCATATGAGAAACTTTATTTCACTTTCATTCTTAAAGTCTATTTTCACTGGACATAGAATTCTGGGTTGATGGTTCTTTTCTTTGAGCACTTGTAAAAATTTGTTCTACTTCCTTTGGAAGATTCTATGATTTCTGATAAGAAATCTATAGTCATTCAAATCACTGTTGCCCTATATGTTATGCATCCTTATTCTCTGGCTGCCTTTTGAGCTATTTTTCTTTGTCTTCAGTTTTCAGCAGTTTGGTTATCAAGTTTCCAGGCAGGGATTTCTTTATCACACTGGGGCTTGCTGAGCACCATGGATCCAAAGGTTTATAACTTTCACTAAAGTTGGGAAATTTTTCATCATTATATCTTCAAATTTTTTTTTTATACTCTGCTTTCTCCTCTCTTTTTGGAATTCCAGTGATACACATGTCAGATGTTTTGGTATTTATTATACCAGAGGGCCCTAAGGCTTTGTTTAATCGTTTCTTCTCTCTGTTGTTCATATTAGATAATTTCTATTTATTGTCAAGTTCACTAATTCATTCCTGTGTCATCTTGATTCTCCCATTAAGCCCATCCTGTGAGTTTATTTTGGTTATATTTTTCCAATCTTTTTTATATTTTCTATTTCTTTGCTGAGATTTTCTGTTTTTCCATTGTTTCCATTCTGTTTTTCAAGAGTGTTCAACATTACTTCTTGGAGCATTTTATAATTGATAGCTGCTTTAAAATCTTTATCAGATAATTTCAACATTTGTATCATATCAATGTTAATATTTGCTGTCTTTTCCTCTGTGAATTGAGATTTTCCCGGTTTTTCCTCTCTGAGTAACTTTGGATTGTATCCTGGACATTTTGGGTATTATGTTATGAAACTCTGTGTCTTGTTTAAATCCCATATTTTGTTTAGACTGCAAATTCCAGCCAGCCTTCTGTGAGCTGTATTTCAACATCAGTTCCATTTCCAAAACCTGTGCAGTGATATTTGTCCCTGTCCTGCTTGTGTGTCAGCAGTGGCCGGCCTGAGACCAAGACAGTGGTCTATCCCTGTGTTCACTTCTGAAAGGCTAGTATGCTCTTTCGGGTCAGACACACGCATGAGCAGCTCAGAGCAAGCCCAGGAGTTCACAAACGATGTTATGTGATTGATTTGAAAAGCCCCTCCCTTTCTTTAATCTCTCCAGTAACTTTCATTTTCTGTAGGACTCCCTTTGTCCATTCTCTGGCCAAATAACTGGGGCTTATTTATTCATTCCATTCCACTGTATATTTCCAACGACTGTACCCACCCCTAGGGCCAAGCAGGGAGAGGACAAAAACAGAAAAAAGCAAAGAGGGTTTACTCCACCCTCTTGGGAACATGCCTTTTCTGATCAGAGAGGAAATTTTTCTTCCCTTAGAGTGTCAGACTTTTGCAGACCCCCCATTTCTACTACCAGGATGTAAGAAAACATAAAATATTTTATTTTTTATTTTTTTAGAGACAGGTCTCACTCTATTGTGAGGATGGAGTGCAGTGGTATGATTTTAGCTCAATGTAACCTCTAACTACTGGGCTCAAGTGATCCTCCTGCCTCAGCCTTCCAAGTAGGTGGGACTACAGGCACGCACCAACACAACTTGCTAACTTAAAAAAATTTTTTTTGTAGAAACAGTGTCTCGCTATATTGCCCAGGCTGGTCTTGAACTCCTGGCCTCAAGTGATCCTGCTTTAACCTCCCAAAGTGCTGGGATTACAGGAGTGAGCCATTGCACCCTGGAAGAAAATTTTCCCCCCTCTTCTCCCCTGAATGCTGCTAGGAGATCCCTTTTCCACCCCTTGAGCCAGAGCTAGAGGGCTTCTCTTCCAGCTCTTTGTGTCCATGCCAACACCCACTTCCAGGATATGCTGAATTCACACCAGGAGATAACAGAGGGACAAAAAGGTAAACAAACTACAGTTTGGTGGTACTTCAAATTTTGGGCTCTTCCCCATCCTGCCTGCCAGTATTTACTTTTCAGAGACCTCACACGGCTGCTCCAGGCATGCTGTCCTTGTCTTATAGGAGCTGTCAGTGGGAAAGATAAGATAGAGTGTGCTTAGTCCATCTTACCCAGAACCAGGACTCTCTCAAATTTAGTGTAAATTATTTTTAAAATTATTATTGCACTGGAAATAAAAACCAAACATACATTATATTGTAGTTCTTCAATTTATATATGTATATACGAAGAACTTAGCCATTCTTCAACAATAAGCAAACAGTAGCTTACACAGCTAATGTTTATATAGTGCTGACCATATTCCAGATACTCTTCTAAATACTTAAAACTAGATTAACTCACTCATCCTTACAACGGTCCTATAAATTAGGTACCATTATCCCCATTTTATGGTTAAGGAAACTAAAATTAAGTAATTGATATTAAGGCAACATACCTAGTATATAGTGAAGCTAGATTTTGTACCTAGGCAGTCTGGTTCCAGAGTCTGTGTTATTAACCTTTATTAACTATACTCTGCCGCTCTTAAAATATTTTCCTCTGGCAAATGACAATAATGCTTTTGTTTAAGAAGTTTAAATGCTCTAAGAAACAAGTTCCATCGGTAGTGCATGCTTTTTGGCATTATATCTCAGAAGAGGTATGGTGCTATTGCCATAGGTTGTTTGTTTCATCTCTGATATAAAATAAAAACAATTTATTCCAAGTTTTTATTTAATTTTCTAAGCTTATAAATCAAATTCGATAATTTCTTACAATGATCAATTTGGTAGTGAAACCAGGTTAGCAGTTTACTTAATCAGAACATGAACTGCAGGTCTTAAACTTTTAATTGTTGGTCATAAAAATATTAAAATTAAAAATATTCCAGAGTAGGGTCAGTTTGATAAACTCTAATCGACAAGGAATGAAAAACTAGGGATTTAGTCAAAGAAAACAATCAGAGATCAGGGCAAAAATTCAACTACAAGAATGATTATTGTAAGACTCTATTAAACAGCAAAACAATGGCAACAATTTACCTATGGAATTACAAGAGGCTGATTAAACAGATTATGGTATTCATCTCAGAAAGAAAAAAGGACATTCCCTGGCCTTTTAAGATGCTCATGGCTCCGTGGTCAAGTGAGGAGGGGAAACCTTTGCATACTCTGGCCAGAATGCCACCTATTCCTTCAAGATGCAACTCAGGAATCACTTCCTTTGTGAATTCCTCCCAACCCTTCCTCCTCTCAGCAGTGGGTACTATTATGCAGGCTATATCCCACACAAGGATCCCTCACTAAGGAAGCAAGAAGCTAAAATACAGTAGACTTCCTCTTGCCAGACTGTGTGGCCTGTCACAGAGCTTCACTGGTCCAGAGGAAGGGGCACCTTTTTTTTCTATCTAATTCATCCAAAGACACCATATACTTATCACATTATATAAGTGCGTACTGCTTTTTCATTTTTCCAACAGATTATGAGCTCTCTGAGAACCAGGACTGGAACTTGGACTAAGCACATTGTAGCTTTCAAATTTTCTCCAAGGACTATACTTCTGCTTTGTTACAAAAGATTGAGCATACAGCAGGGCTCAGACTGGGTCATTTCTTCAGTGAAAAATAAACACTGAGTAGGGAGAAGAGGAACCTCTCAGAGCACACTGGGCTGTCTGAGTCTATCCCTCACTCATGGTCCCCTCACTTATCAGAAAGGGAGGAAATGAGAAACAGGTCCCAGGGTGGAACTCTTAAGCAGACAATTTTCAGCAGAAAACATACATTACCAAATCCTGAAAAGCAAGACCATATGTTAGTAGGGAGAGAGGGAATACTAACTCACCAGGGACATGACTTTAAGAAGTTCAGTTCCTGTCACCTCTACCTCTTCCTGGCTCTTCCTTTGGAGAACAGCTATACTTTGAGAGGGCAGAGCTGGAGAAGGCGAAAGGAGTAGTGAGAGACCAAGTACCACTAACAGTCACAACATAGAAACCCTCTCTTCCCTTCAGCTCCTTCTGTCCTCCCTCACCTCCCACCTCCACCCCTGCCCAAAGTCCAGGCACTCGTTGGGAGACCTGCAATTTACAGCTGGGGTTTCCCTGTGCTCTGGGTTTTCAGGCTGAGCACAATATCTCTTGCCATCCCCCTACTCAGCCACCCATTTATTAATAGCAGACATATACTAAGTGTGCTGCACATATTAACACTCTCTTTTAATCTCCAATCTTCAAAGAAAGTAGGGGATATTGTCACTATTTTACCTATGAAAGCTATGGGAAGTGAAGCTCATAAATAATGGAACCCAGTCACCAAACTATGTCTGCCTGACTCTACCACCCAAGTTATGTGCTCAAGCAGACACCAGAAAACAACAGAAAATATGCCCCTGTGCAACTGGCCAGGATTTGTGCAGAGTGTATAAGACTTAATTCCTCGGAGAATGCCATCTTCCCCACAGAGAGGTAGTACCTTTGTTACAACAAAGAGCCCATGTGGCTTGCAGATAATTAAACCAAAAATCATCCTGAGACTCAGGTTCTTATTTTGTTTTGTGATAACCTATAGTTTTGAAGAAGTCCCTTAACCCCCCTGAGCCAAGTTTCTTTAATCAGGAAGAGGATAAAGTATTTGAATTAATTCTGGCTTCTTTCCTCTAAACTTTACTGCCTTCTCAAAGGATTATTATAATGATGATAATAATGAACACTTACTGAACATTTATTATGTGACAGGGACTACACCAAGTGCTTTATATGTACAAGCTCATTTAATCTTATGACAAGCCTATGAGGTATATAATATTATCATCCCCATTTTACATAAAAACTGAGTGTCACAAAGTTTAAGAAAAAACCCCAAAAATAGCTCAGTGGAGGTTTGGGGATGTGAACTTGTGAAGTTATTTAACCTTCTCAGAGTCAGTTTCAACTGTCAAAAAGTGGTCAATTACCTCAGGTAACTGTTGATGGGATTATATGACAGCTGGTACAGAGAGGAACTCTGGAGTCAGCTTGTTCTGGATCTGAATCCTGGCTCTTCTACTCAGTGGTGATTTGTTACTCTCTCTGTGTTTCAGTGTCCTCATCTGTAAAAAGAAGACAAGGTATTAGTAGTTCCTACTTCCTATGTAGTGAGGTTTGGTGTTAATACTCCCAAAAGGTCTTAGAACTGCATCTGGCACATAGTGACACTTATTAAACATTAACTATTATTACTGCATGCAGTAAAACAAGCAAATAACAATATGGCTATAAGCAGCAATTCTTTCCCCTCTTTAATATAAGGAAGGCTCAGAGGGAAGGGAGAGAAATTAAAGGAATGACAATATTTTCTTTCATTGACTAGAAAGTGAATATGCCATAGAAAGACTGGAATTTCTCAGCATTTCTAGATGAAGCTGTGAATCTCACCGTCTTCCCAAGTCCCATCCCACGGCAATAAATAGGTAAAAAACTAAATGCTGAGATCTTTCTTGAAGAGCACCCAGAGGTTATAACAGGGAATGTTCTCTCCACGTGGCTCCTTAGTGATACCCCAAGGACCTGGGTGGGGCCGGGGGAATCTGGTTAGGGGACCCCGAGCAAGTCAAGATCCCTCCCTAAACCCAGCTCCACACTCTGGCCCAGGGTGACCCTCCAAATCTTTGGACTCCTGGGTACACCAGCCTTAGAGGACAGCACCTCAGACCTCAATTTCCACTCTTGCAGCTGCACCCAAGCCATCTGTCACTCTTACCTCTGTACGGAGTCTCCACGGTCTCCGTTCCGCCCTGTCTTGTGGACGCCGGACGTGTCCTGAGCTCTGCCCCCTCCATGTAAGGTGGACGAGAAATGCTTTAGCTTCAGCTGCCCCGCATGGGCACCTTGCTAGGACTCTAGGGCCTTACGTAGTTGATCTGGGGGCGGGCGGGTACTGAGTCTCCTGCAGGTCGCTTTCCTGCTCTCAGTCACATAAGGGGCTTCAGTCATTCCAAGACACACCGTCTTCCGCACGCTGCTGGGACGTGAGCGCAGACATGCACAGTCGCAATGACCTCCCTACTGCCCACCAGACCCCTCTGACACGGGCGCACCTCCTATTCACACGCATACCCGCCTCCTCCCAGGCGGTCCCGCACCCCACACCACGCACGGTCAAACAGTGGCCGAGCCACGCACGCAGTTCACGCCCACCCCCACGCGCCAGCGGGACGTCGACCTCACCGGACCCTGTGAGCCAGCAGCAGCACCCAGCTCCACTCGTTCTTCCCCTCAGCGCTGGGCCGGAAGTGCGCTCGCCCGGCTAAAGCCTTTCCGGAAGTGGGCGTGTCCGACCGCCGTAACGGCCCCTGGGAAATGTAGTCCTGAACGCGGGCAGCCCTCTCCTGGTCCTCTTGGTCAGAGTCGAGTCCCTGGGAAACCTGGCAGCCCCGGGCCTGGGTCCTAAACGTACAGGCCACCTCATCAGGCGAACCGCACCTCGGGCACTTCTGGGAGCCGTGGGCGCGCAAGCGCAGGAGTGTTGACTTCCTCAGGCGAGGAAAACTACGGAGAGGGGCGAGGCTTAGGCGAGGCGGCGGGGCCTATGGGACAGAAGAGTGAAGAGAGTTGCATTTGCTTGGTGCGTTGTGCACTTTATGACTGTGTGCATGTGTAACCTGTTTTATTTCAAGCCAGTTATCGCTCTCTAATGGAATCTACTCCCCTTTTTCTCCCCCCATTTTGTCTGTCCCTGCTAGAATCTCTAACGGCACACAGCTTCAGTCCTGTTCAGGATTACATCCTCAGTGACTGAGAGAGTTGGCATGTAAGTGCTGAGGGGAAAAAAATCACTAAATTTAGCATTAGCAGCCTCACCATGAAACAGAATGTCATGGGCTGAATGTGTCCTTCCAAAATGAGTATGTTGAAGCCCTTACACCCAATGTGATGGTATTAGGAGGTGAGGCCTTTGGGAGGTAACTGAGTTTAGATTAGGCCATGAGGGTGAGACCCTCATGATGGAATTAGTGCCCTTATCAGAAGAGGAAAGAGAGGTCTTCGTGCTCAGGCACCAGTAGGAAAAGGCCATGTGAGCACACAGCAGGATGGAAGCCATCTGCAGGTCAAGAGGGCCCTCACCAAGATCAGAAACTGCCAGCACTTAACTTCTCAGCCTCCAGAACTGTGAGAAATTAAGTCTGTTGTTTAAGTCTCCCACTCTATGGCATTTTGTTATTGCGGCCCCAGCTGACCAAGACACATCACAGATATTGGTCCACCACACATCACCCAAAAATTAAGTCACCCTCCCACACACAATCATTCAAGGCCACACAGTCACATCTAGACTCCAGCTTTGGTGGATCCAATTTCCCTCAGACTTCATAGACTCCATAATGAAACTAAGTCTAGCTGTGAAGATGCTTTCCTTAAGGAATTGCAAATGGCATCTTAGTGTTTGTAACATTTTGTGGTTGATTATTTGAGTTGGATAAAAATGATATTAATATGCTCATTTTAGCTCTGACATACAAAGATCTTGGGACCCTTCACTTCCATACTCCCAACAAGAATCATTCAACAAACTGAAAATCAACCACTTTTCTTAAATCCATCAGAGAACTGAGGACACAAAGGAAACTGCCACCGTGAAATTTAGAGACAGGCAAATACACAAATACATAAAATATCAGCCAATATGAGCTTACCTGAAGCAGAAGCCACTGAAAACATAAATTGGTAGACACTTTTAATTGATAGTTTCGATGAATTGCTGGAGGCGTGGTGTGGACTAATTTGTGAGTTAAAAACTTCCAGGGGCCTCATCTTAGATGGGCACTCTTATTCTCATGAACTATCCAGGAACCCCATAATGTTCTCACAATGAAGAATGGAGGGAAAATCTCCTGTTTGGGGCAGGGGGAAGGAAATAGTAACCAGAGCATTCTCCATAACACATGCCTGCACTCCAGGGAAAACTACTTACTCTAGAGTCTTATTGGACCTGGGGAGAGGCAATTGGTCAGTTCTAGCCCCTCCAGATCCTTCCTGTCTCAGTAAGAGCAGGAGGCAAAAAGGCTAAGAAGCACTCTGAAGATCACAGCCCAAGGACTCAAGGCCCCCACTAGAAACATGAGATTTAATCATAAGATTACAGAATCTTCCCTTCCCCACTACTTCACTACCACACTGAGGGGACTCTGGTGTAAAAGCTTTCTCAGCCACAAGGCAGACTCTATTTAAGAAGGAGCTCCTATGCAAACCCAAAGAGGGAGAAGGAAAAAACAAAAAAAACTAGAAGACACTGAAGTCTCCAGCACCTACAGCTATGGCAAACATTAAACACAGCCCAGCTCCTATCCAGGATAACGTAAAACATCACACCAAAAGCCAATTTCCTTCAGCATATACTATCTAGCACATCATGTCCATCTTTCAACAAAAAATTACAAGTCATTCTAAAGGCTGAGGAAAAAACACAGCCTAAAGAAACAAAGCAAACATCAAAATTAGACTCAGATAGGACAGAGTTTTTGGAATTATTAGACCAGGAGTGTAAAATAACTATAATTAATATGTTAAGGTCCCTAATGGAAAAAGTAGACAACAAGCAAGAACAGATGGGTAATGTAAGGAGAGAGGTGCAAACTATAAGAATCAAAAGGAAATGTAAGAAATTGAAAACACTGTAATGGAAATGAAGATTGCCTTTTAAGGGCTCATCAGTGGAGTGGACATGCTGAGAAATCAATGACTAAGCTTGAAGATATGTTAATAGTAATTTCCCAAACTGAAATACAAAGAGAAAAAATTAGACCAAAATATCCAAAAACTGTCGGACAATTACAAAAAGTGAAATATGTGTATAATCAAAGTACCAGAAGGAAAAGAAAAAGAGAAGGGAGAGGAAATATTTGAGGTAATGATGACTGAGAATTTTCTAAAGTTAATGACACCAAACCACAGATCCAAAAAGCTCAGAGAACACTGAGCAGGATAAATTCCAGCACACACACACACACACACACACACACACACACGTGCGCACGCATATCTAGCCGTATCACATTCTAGCTACAGAAAATCAAAAACAGAGGTAAAATTTTGAAGGACAAAAGAGGGAGGGAAAACACCTTACTCTTACTCAGAGAGGGACAAGGATAAGAATCACATCAGACCACTCATTAGACACCACACAAGCAATTGGTACTGATCAGTTTCGAAAGAAGGAGGAGGGAGGGAGAAAAGAAAGCAGGAGAGAGGGAGAGATGGGGAGAGGGAGAAACCATCAAGCAAGAAGAGAGGAGTAAAATATTGCAAATGTTTAAAGGAGGAAAAAAAAAAGCCACTGACCTAGAATTCTATATCCAGAAAAATTATCTTTCAAAAGTGAAGGAGAAATACATTATTGATCGAATAAAAATGAAAAGGATTTGCCACCAGTACACCTGCCTTACCAAAAAAAAAATGTTAAAATAAGTTCTTTGGAAAGAAAGAAAATGATATAGGTAAGAAATTCAGATATACATGAAGAAAGAAAGAGTATCAGAGAAGGAATAAATTAAGGGGAAGCAAATCTTTGATTATTCTTAATTGATTTAATAGGTAACTGTTCAAAGTAATAATAGCAACAATATATTG
Organism: Lemur catta; assembly: GCF_020740605.2. Classification (NCBI taxonomy): domain Eukaryota; kingdom Metazoa; phylum Chordata; class Mammalia; order Primates; family Lemuridae; genus Lemur; species Lemur catta. The sequence continues at coordinate 19,293,792 of NC_059146.1, forward strand.
ATGATTATAGCCTGTAGATAAGTAAAATGGATGAGAACAATATTATAAGGGATGGGAAGGAGAAACTGAGAATACTGTTTGTTACAGGGTACCTGCAATGCCAGTGAATCAATATAGTGTTATTTGAAAGTGGACTTACATTAGTTATAAATACTGCAAACTTTAGAGAACTCAATAAAAGTTAAATAAAAAGTGTAATTGATGTACTAAGAGAGGAAAGAAAATTGAATAATATGAAATTCCCAATTAAAACCAGAGAGGGCAGAAGAGTTGGAAACAAAACAATATTAATTATGTAAACTGATTGTCAATCTGGCAACCTTCCTCTCTTATAGGTTATTATTTGGTTTTATGGGTAGATGTTCATATTATCTGCCAGTAATGGTAGTTATATCTATTTTCTCGCTATCATTAAATCTCGTAATTGCTTTTTTCTCCTTAGAGGATGGCCAGGACCTCTTTGTATTTCTATCTGTAGCACATTGGAGAAAATTGGTCTGACAGACAAAACTGGAAGGGTGCCCAGGAAGACACACCCCGGAATTAGTCTCAGACAACAGAAAAGGAAGCACAAACTTTTGGTGGTCATCTAGTCACATCATAGACATCATTAACACAAATGTGCCCAGGACCTGGGAAAATAACCACAGTATGTGCTTGTGGTCTTGTTGGACCTGCTACACTTATATAAGAATTCCTCCATAAGCCCTCACTCTGCATAAAAGCAAGTCTTTAAAACTCCAGTGGAAATGTTCACACTGATTTTAATGACAGGCATTCAAGAGCACCTAGATCCCTTCCCATAGATGTAAATCAATGTGAGGCTTAAGTGGATGCCATGCCATGGAGTTTTTAAAATTCAAACCTTAATACACTTTCAACCCTGGGTATCAATTATTAAATACATGGAAATATGAGAAATCAGAACATTCTTGGAGTTCTGAGGTTTGTTATGACCTTTTTCCTTTCTTCTCACAGTTAACTACTGCCCTGTAATCAAGCTACTACACGTGCCAAACGTGGTTCCTACAGAAATCAGACACCTTTTCCAAATGCAGTCACTCTCATGAGAAGTCCCAGTACCTAAAGGAGAAGACATAGGGACATTTCTAAAGATGCTTGTGCTTCTTTAATGTCAGAGGAACACGAAAAGGCTGCTGGGAACGTGATTGAGGGAAATGGACATACAGGATCCAATCCATGATGATAAACTCCTGAATTCTTCCAAGTCCTTATATATTATGCAAAGTAATTTCTAACCTTCAAAACATTTCCAAAAATGTTCCCTAGATTTTGATACTATAACTAGTGAAGGACATTAAATATTTATGGGTGAGATTAATGTCCTTCCTAACTTTCTGTATTTCAAGCTACAAATCATATTAAACTCTGATTTTTGTTACCAGCCAAGCAATAGTGGTGAGTATGGGAGAGCAGGGACAATTAAGTTTTCAGTTACAAGGGAAGCACAAGTAAAATTAGTAGGGAGGTTTCTTAAGGGTTGAGAGGGAGATTCAAAGTTTTCTAAGATCCTTAAATCATTCCTGATAGCCTCATCCCAATAACCTGGATTCAAATCTTTCCCAAATTACTTAAGAGAAGTGGCAAGGTTGGGAATTCAGTAGGCATCATAGTTCAGCAATGAACACATCTACTATTGCATTTGGTTTTCAGCAACTGCAGCCCCCTGGTTAGAGGGAACAAGAGATTCTTTCCCAACACAGTCATAAAGGTCCTGATTTCAATTTCTTACTTAAACTCAGAATTTCAAGTAGCCTTGAAATTTCACTCTTAATTATCCAGTTTCATTATAAACAATGATTGCATATACATTTGGAAACAGCATTCCTCATCACCTTCAGTTTTTGGTAGGAGCTATGCAGCCCCTATTGCATGACGGGCTTATGATCCTGCTGTATCACAAATATGCCTTTGTAGCAGAGTAGGATGAGGAATTTCTCTGTCCTCTGATCTATCTCACTTAATGATCAAACCTTAATACTCTGCTTCTCTGTGGCCTGGTAATCATTCTGTAGTATCAGTTTCTGTACTGGCTAACTTTCTTTCGTTGAGAACAAAAGAATGTGATTCTCACTTAAAATTAGAAATCAAATATTAGAAGAATGCCCAGTAGCTTGCAGATTTAAAGAACAGAACAAAACCAGGATGTGAGAAAGCAGGAGTCATTTCAACAGGTCCCAGTGACAGATGGACAAACCTTTAGGTTGCTGCAAAAGGATGACTCAATTCAAGCTATTTCCCATCCAGGAGTTATACTGTATATATGTCATAGCTGGGTACAAGTGTTCCAAACCATTGGAATGAATACTGACTAAAAGGATGCCTCCATCACAGGCACACTGGGTCATAAAGCTGAATACTGGCCCTGCTCCTGTTTCTGTGTCTCCAATCAAAATAGCAAGGAGGAATCCAGTTGGCTTCACTGGAGTGTTGTACGACTAGCAGTTCACCAGAATACAGAAATGAAGAAAAGGAAAGTGCCCACAAAAGGCAAGAAAAGTACAGATTTATATATATGTGTACATATACTGAATGTGTGCATGTGTATGTACATGTATACTCACAGATATATTCAATATTAATTCTGACTATGACTACAAGATCATTTTACACATAAGGTTCTGCAAATCACAGATTTCATTCAATATATTGTGGAAACCTCTCCAGAGGAGCTTAATCACTTTCCACTAACTGCACAGCACAGTATTGAATAACTACAATTTAATCAGTCTGCTTGGCAGGACATGGAATTCCTATTTGTCATGATTAAAACAATTCTACAATAAACATTATTTACATCTTACATCTACCTATTTATTCCAATGGAATAACATTCCTAGATCTGGAACTACTGTGTGAGGAGGAATGCACATTTATAACATTGATAGGCCATGCCATATTGCCATCCAAAAGATAGGAGAAAAATTCACACTAATAAGGAACAAGGACCTGTTTTCCCACACTAATATCAGTACTGGCTGTTACCCAAAATTTAGATTTTAGCCCATCTAAGAGCCAAGAAAATTTGTTTTCATTCATATTCTTCTGATTAACGAGGTTAAGAGCTTCACAAATTTTCTTTATTCATTTGAATTCTTTACGGCAACCTGTCTCTTGGTGTGCACGGCCAGTTTCCCCACTGCTCTGTATGTGTTATAGCCTTCTGATCCTAACTAGTGTATTCTTTCCTATAAGTGGCACACATTTTCTGTCAATTGTCTTTTGTGTTTTTTGTGCCTTTCACCACGCCTTAGTTTTAAATCTTTGAATAGGCCAACTTAGTCTCTTTCTTTATGGCTTCTAGGACTCCACATCCTGCTAGATAAAGGCTTCTTCTTTTCTATGTTTGCTTCTAACTTATTATTTCATAATTGGAAATGTTAAACACATTGTCTCATATTTCTCTATAGGGTACAGATGTGCCTCTAACTTTTTTTGGAGTGGCGGATAGCCAATTGTCAAAAATCTCATTTCCCCAACATTGAAATATCAGTCTTATTATATTCTAAAATCTCATATGCAAAGAATTATATTTCAAAAATTTCCTTGCTATTCTTGCCTAATTATGCTTCCTTATGTTGTTTTAAATCAAACTCAAAGTAAACATATCTTACTGAGACTCTGGAATTACAGTCTACAAACATTTTAATAGTATTGAGTATTTCATCTAGAAATTTTCTCATTTCTTCTTTTATTGACATTTTTTGTTTTTCAATATAGTTTAATAATTTCCTTTCACTATTCATACATTGCTTTATAGTTTCTTTTCTTGTTTTTGATGTGAGAGTTGTATTACCCTCATAAATTTAGAACATTTTGTATATTTTCCTCTATTCTAGAGCAGGGATTGGCACACTTTCTGTTAATGAACAGTAAATATTTGAAGCTTTGCAAGCCACACTGTCTCTGCTGTGAAAACTCAGCTCTGTAGAGGTTGTCTAAAGCAGCCACGGGCAATAGGTAAACAAATGAGCATGGCTGTGGTTCAGAAAAACTCTACTTACAAAAACAAGTAGCAGACAGGATTTGGCCCATGCAATGTTGTTTGTTGACCTCTGCTCTACAACAGGGATCAGCAAACTTTTTCTGCCGAGGGTTGGACAGAAGATATCTTGAGCTGCAGGCCATATGGTCTCTGCCACTGCTCAACTTTGCTGCTGTAGCCTGGATGCAGCCACAGACAATATGCAAATAAGTGGGTGTGGCTTCATGCCAATAAAACTTTACTGACACCAACATTTTAATTTCGTATAATTTTCAAGTTGATAATATTCTTTTTACTCTTGTCAACCATTTAAATTTTTTTTTTTTTAATTTTAGACCATGCATGGACCATATAAAACCAGCCAGTGAGACTGTGGCTATGAGTCATGGTTTGCTGACCCTAACCTGAGATCAGTTTACCACAGAGTTAATGGTTCCTTGAAAGTTTAATAGAATTCATTCACAAGCCAAGTGACTTTAAATAGCCAAATCTTACCAAGTTCTAACTCTTGAGTCACATGTCAGTTTTAACTTTATGCATAGAAATCTCGCACCATTGTGATTTTTTAATTCGTTTATTCCAGGTGGCCTATTCACTCATGTTCTAGACTTTCTAAGGCTGCTATCAGATACATAGTAAAGTTTAATTTTCTCACCAAAAAGGTCATAGCACCTTACAACCAGGTAGATCACACGGAAAGCCACAATACTACCTTGGCATTATGGAATTAAGTTCTAAATCAACATAGGCAAAACCTCACCCATTCCCTGAAGAACTCCTGTTCCTGATCTAAACTCTCGTCTCTTCTGAACTCATTGTTCTGCATCACTTTTATCAGAGCTGACTATGATAACTTTTCAGTGTTTAAAAACAATGTTTTTAAGAGAGCTGGGTTTACTGAATGCTTAATATGGACCAAGCACTGTGCTGAGCACACCTTAAGCATTAGCTAATTTAAAGAAACTACAAGTTTTACATGAGGAGTGAATAAATTACATTTACACTTTAAAAGTCAACCTGACTGTGATGTGAAGAACAAACTAGTAAATGATGAAAAGAAAACAAAACAAATGGCAGGGAGAGGGACCATTAAACTATTGGAGTAGCTGAGTGGAAATGACACCTTGAGACTATAGTGATGGGAGGGAGGATGGATTCCAGAGAAATTTGGGAAATAGATCCACAGGATTTGACGTGGAAGGTAAAGAGGGGCGTGTTGACGACTCCCCAGTGTGAATTCGCTGATGATGAGCTAAGTGCACAGTCTGCCTGAAAACTTTTCTGCTTTTCTTATAGTTATAGGATCTCTCTCCAGTATGAACTCTCTTATGTTGATTAAGGTGTCCAATTTGGATGAAGGTTTTCCTACATTCCTTACATTCATATGGTTTCTTTCCAGAATGAATTCTCTGGTGCACACTAAGGGACTGACGGTGACTAAAGGCTTTGCCACATGCACTACATTCATAAGGCTTCTCTCCAGTATGACTTCTGCGATGACAAATAAGGGATGATTTTGTCTTGAATGCCTTCCCACACTCAATACATTCATAAGGCCTTTGGCCAGTGTGAAGTCTCTGATGTTGAGTACAGGATGAGTTATCACCAAAGGCCTTCCCACATTCCATACATTTATAGGGTTTCTCTCCAGTGTGAACTCTCTGATGTTGAATAAGGTGTGTGGTCTGACTGAAGGCTTTACCACATTCCTTACACTCATACGGTTTCTCTCCTGTATGAGTTTTTTGATGCTGTGCAAGGTGAGCCTTCTGGGTGAATGCTTTACTACAAACCTTACATTCATAGGGCTTCTCTCCAGTATGAATTCTCTGATGAGTGGCAAGCTGGGAGCTGATGCTGAAAGATTTCCCACATTCCCCACATTCAAAGGGTTTCTCCCCAGTATGAATCCTTAAATGACTAGCAAGGTGTATATTCTGTCTGAAGGCTTTCCCACATTCTTTACATTTAAAAGGCTTTTCTCCAGAATGTACTCTTTGATGTTGAGTGAGTGATGCATGATGGCTGAAGGCTTTTCTGCAAACATCACATTCGTACGGTTTTTCTCCAGTGTGAATCCTTTGATGTACAGTAAGGGATGAGCCATACCTAAAGGATTTGTGACACACATCACATTTGTAAGGTTTCTCTCCGGTGTGAATTCTCCTATGTTGATTAAGCCCTATGTGGTCACTGAACGCTTTCCCACAATCGATGCAATCAAAGGGTTTCTCCCCAGTGTGATAGTATCTCCAGTGACGAATGAGGGATGTGTTCTGTATGAAAGCCTTCCCACATTCAATGCACTCATAGGGCTTCTTGCCAGTGTGACATCTCTGATGTCGTGCAAAGGATGAACCATCACTAAAGGCTTTTCCACATTCATTACATTTATAAGGTTTCTCTCCAGTGTGAATTCTTTGATGAACTGTAAGGGATGAGCTCTGGGTAAAAGTTTTCTTACATTCATTACATCTGAAAAGTTTTTTTCCTGCATAGATGCCTGTTTGTTTTATTATAACTGAATTTTTTGGGAAACTTTTAACTGAATCATGATTATGAACTCTTTCTTCTGACTCTTCCAAATAGAACCATCTTCCAGATTTGTTATACATACGCTGTCTTTCCTTAGAGAGGGTTTTGTTATGAGTACTTGGCTCTTGCCTGAATTGTATCTCTTGACCTACAAGCTTCCTTTCAAACACATGCTCAGAATCCCAATTTTCTCTGAAAGTGGAACACTCAAGTTTAGCATTTGAGGTTCTGCCTGCTACCCCATCAGCATATGAATCCTGCTTTGGAAATAATTCCTGCGTCTCACATATAGATTGCTGGCCTGAAAAATATCAAGAAAACAGATTTTCATTTATCATGTGTTAGAAAAAAGGAATATGCTAAAAGGAGATTGTTGAACTAATTCACTAATTGGTTAATTAAACAACATAAGTTTCACAGCTCTAAAAGGTATTACATTTAAACAAGCAGTGTATAGTGTATGTAAGAAGACCTCCGATTGAATTCACTACAGGAACCTAGGAGAGGTAAGTAGAAAAAAATTAAATATATGAAGAATCAGTTACATCAGAAGAGTAATGAATTGACAGACTATGACATTCACTGTCTTTATCTCTCTCCTACTCCCTGTCTGTCCTGCTTTGGATGCCAGAGCAGTCACCATTAAATGCTATCATCATATGACAGGAGCTGTTCAAAGGAACATACCAAAGCACAAAAAAGACACTGTATTCTTTGACATTCATTAGGATTACCTGAAAGTCCAATTATTACTCTACAACTGGAAAATTGTGTTTCTATTAAGCATATTTGATGCATCTGAACAACAGCTACATTGTCAATGGATTACTGAAGCTCAGTATTCACATAAAATCATTTTCACACTTTCTTGGTTACCCCACAAGTATGAAAAATCTGGCTATTTCAAACTGGGGCCATGTAATTTCTCTTTTATGGCAATAAACTTTTTCTGGCTTTATTGAGGTATAATTGACAAGTAAAAATTGAACATATTTAAGGTGTAAAACAGGATGTTTTGATATACATATACATGGTGAAATGATTATCAAAATCAAGCTAATTATCATAGCCATCACTTCACATAGTTACCAGTTTTGTGTGCAGTGATACTTATGATCTACTCTTAGCAAATTTCAAGTATACATTATTATTAACTATAGTCACTACGCTGTATATTAGGTCCCTAGAACTTACTCATCTTATAAATGAAAGTTTGTACCCTTTGACCAACAACTCCCCATCTCTACCAGCCTCCAATCCCTGGTAATCAATATTCTATTCTGTTTCTGAGCTTGACTTTTTTACATTCCACATATAAGTGCCATCAATAATAAGATGGGGTTTCACCATTGCCCATGCTGGAAAATGGTAAATTTTATGTATACTTTTCCACAATAAAAATATATAAATTAAAAAAAAAACCACACAGCAAAAGATAGAGAATAAAGAGAAAGGTAAGGAAGAATGAGAAGGAAAGGAAGGAGGGGGATAAAGGAGAAAGAATTAAATAAGTAACAGAAACAAATATGTTATGTGGTTCAAATGAGAATGACACATCTATTTATAAAAAGAAAAAGCTAGGAGTGAAACAAATAAAAATAAATGCTTCTATAAATGAAGATAATGCCCAATTTAAACTACAATGTAGCAAGAACCACCATATGCAAACTTATAGACCACACAAAACTGGGGAAAATTTTATCAAACTTATAAAAAAAGGATTCATATCAGTACTATATAAATACCAGGTATATGACCCAATACAAACGTGGGTAATGAGTATAAACACCATTAACAGAACATGAACTCTAAATGGATTTAAATGCATATATTCTCACCATCGCAAGTAGTCAGGGAAATGCAAATTAAATGAAACATGAATTTTCACTCAACAGCTTGGTAAAAATAAAGAAAAATACAAAATGCCCATGTTGCCAAACACCGTATGTCCTCACTAGTAAGTGGGAACTAATAGATGGGCAACTCAGGCACAACGCAATATAAAGGACACGAGAAACCCAGGGAGGACGGCATGAGGGAAGGTGTGAGATAAAAACTTACCTGTTGAGTACAATGAATACTACTCTCGGGATGGGCACACCAAAAGCCCTGACTTAAGCATTATACAAGGTATCCATGTAATAAAAACACTTGTACCCTCTTAATATTTTGAAATAAAAAACCCAAAATATCCATATTGGTAATGATGTCTTATAACAGTATTTTCATAGATTCTTCACCAACGGTATATAAAATATCCATGATACTTTAAATAGATTATGGTATATCCATATATTTTAATACTAGATAGCCATTAAAAATGAAGTAGATGTATGTGTATCAAACTTCTAAGGACACAGAAGGAGAAATCATATCAGAAATAATATATTAATTAGACTATATGAAAGTTTTAAAAAAATTTATATATCATAATTTTAAAAGACCTAATTAAAATATTCTAATTACCATATGTGAGAAATAGTTTCAGATAATGCATCAAAGAATTAGTATGTTTATTATCTATGTAGAAATCACGAGACTGTTAAGAAAAACATTTCACATACAGAGAAATGGGTACAAAGGAAGGATATTTTACAAAAAGACAAAGAGAAAAACCAAATTTAGGGGAAAGTAGTCAACCCCTTTCATAACAAAAAAATAATTTTAGGCTATATTCTTTCAACAAATTACGATCATGTAAATACCCCATGCTTTGAGGATCCAATTAAACTCGTACATCTAGTCATTGCTAGACTCACTGAAAACAAATAACATTTTCAGAGCCTAGCAGATGCTCATATCTAGGGATACAGCAATCCCCAAAATCTATAGTTTTCACTTACATAGAGAAACCTATTGGAAGTATATCTTTAATACCAAGAAATGTGAAGAAACCTAACAGTAATGGCATATGCAACACAGAATGCATATGGAAAACACCCGTGTGTGTGACTGAATATACACTATAATTTCTATTTTGTGAAAAATGTGTTTACCGTGATTTGAAGGGATCTGAAGTTTTCACAACATGTTAATATGTTGTGATAATGGGTCATGGTTTTCTATTATTTTTCCAAACAGGTAAGAAAATTACATGTTCTACAAACCATTATTGTTGAAGGAAATTTCTTTTCCTTCCCTTGTGTATCAAGAGAAAAAGACCCTCTACTTCCATCTTCTTGCAATATGACATCTACCCACCCTGTCCTGTAGAAACATAGGAGCCACTGGGAGTAACATCTCCTTTGTCTTTGTAATGCCCTGTTTGAAATTCTTGCACATTCTATCCTATGCATGTTACCCATAAACATGTCTTATTCTCTCCATTACAGAAATTCTGTGATGGTTTATATACATGTATAACTTTCCCTGTCTCCAATCACCTGCTGATAACCAAGCAGAGTGGCTCAGTCACATAACTTTCAATTCATGGTTCTTACAGGAACACATGCCTGATGACACGAATGGGCCACTTAACCAGAGAAGAGAAAACCCTTGGAAGTCAGCTCAAAAGTACACTGGAGTCAGGAAAAGGTCACCTAAGGAACTGAGAGGCTGATACACGTCAGTGGCCAAGGAAAGAGGGAACACTCCAAGGAAATGGGAGTTACTGGAGAGAAGGGGGGAAAGGAGGAAGAGAGAAGCATTTTGAAATCCCAGGGCTTGATATTCTCTCCAGACCCAGAGTGCTTGGCAAAGTTTTCTATGGTACATTAGTGAGGATTCAGCCTCTTTGATAAAAGCTGAACTGTCCCTTGCAGTGGCTCTTCCACGCCAGGCTCTCCCACACTCACCTGAGAACAGGCCTCCTGTCAGTGCTCGTTTCACCATCCAGGGCTCCTTTGCTTGCTCCAGCAAAGACACCAAGTCTGGCTTGGAAACACAATGCCCTGCATAAGTGAAGAGAGGGGGCTCAGTCACACTCTTGGCATTCTGTTGATAGAACAGTGTTACTGTAGGAAGAAATATAAAGATGAGTAGGTTTTGAAAGGCATCAGAGATGATGCTCCAAGCACAAGAAAGACGCCAACTTTCAACTCTACAAATGCCAAACTCTTATTTTAGGAATCAGGAGCAAAAATTCAGGCCAGCACTTCAGAACACCCCTCCCCTCCACCCATAATTCAAAACTGAAGTATGAAAATGGGGGCTTCCGAAAACAGATTCAGATTTGGGAGAGGAACATCCTTACCTACTGAACCCGGGTCACCATGGTTCTCCCATATCACATTCTTACAGAAACTCTTCTGAGCTGGGTCTAGTTGCTGGGAGAGGTCGACGGCCATGTTAGTGACATGCATCAAGCCCTGGAATGGTACATGGAAGTTTTTGATCAAACCATGCCCGTGAAACCACCTAGCCCTCGGGGGGGCGGGCTGTGTCCACACACTGTGAAAAATGCACTCTGTACCAAGAAGTGTGACTTAGGATCTGAGTAAACCAGATCACATAATGAATGGGCCCAATTATATCACATATGTTTGGGGGGAAAAAAAGAGAAAAATAGGAGAAATTGTTTCTGCTGTGGAGAATTTGTAACTCTGCAGAGGAGGATGAACGTATACACAGTATGAATTTTTTAACAGTGACTAAAGGCTTTCCCACATCCAATATGCATTATTCAATGAGTCCACCGGCTTTTTCTCTTGTATGAAATCTCTGATGAAAAGGAAGAGTTGACATCCCACTCAAAGTTTTCTCACATTCATCACAAGTCAAACATTCCTGACGTAAATGAATATTTTTGTAATTCATTACAACTCAATTTTCCCTCCACTTTTTTCTCATGTGTATCAAGATAACTACCCTTTGTTCTGTCTGTAAGAAGTATTCTATTCAAATGAAAACTTCTCCCACAGTTATTGTGGTTGTCTCTTTCCCCAAGGTTTCTTTATGAAAGATATTAATATTTTCTCTTGCCTGAGGTTCATCTCCTGACTTACCGGCTGTGTCTCAAACAGAGCATCATAACCCCAGTCTTCCCCTAATATAGAGTACTCCAGACTATAGTTCGTGAATCTCTCTGTAATCACTGCCTGGGATAACTTCTCTTCACAGAAATCCTTCTTTAGAGGTAACTCCTCGGTCTCCCGCACAGCATTCAAGTCTGAAAGATATTAAGAAAGCAAGTATCTCTTTTATTATGTGCTAGTATGAAGGAAAATTCCAAAATGTAACCAAATGAAATAAAACCCTCAAAAAAGCATATCATTTTGAAAACTTTTTTACATGACCAGGAATATTCAGTCAACCTTACCTTCTTTAATCTGTGTAGATACAGTCCTAAAGCATACAATAAAAGCTTTCCCATCTAAATACTGAACAAGCAGTGTATATTAATACCATATTTTTAGCAGAAGAGTGGAAAAAAGAAGTTAAAAATCAAGAGGTGAGAGAGCTCACAAAGGCTTAAATCTAAAATAAGATGTTGCTAATATTAATATAAACACAGAAGAAGTGGTGGCTACCAAGAAAACTGCTATCTGATCCTTATTTCAGCTTTATTAAGTAAACTCCCTTTGACTCTTTCTACATTTTACTCATCTAGCAAAAATTTCATCTCTATTTCTATATGCCTCCTTTCCTATTATGATGCTAACTAGTAAAAGTCCAGATCCTGGCCTTAAAAATGCCCATCTTCATAATTAACTAGAGTCACAACAAGAGATGAATGATATACAGGAGGGAAAAACAGTTCTAGCTCATAAAACTAGTTCCAAGAATGTGATTTACTATAATGTTAAACTGAAAACATTCACAAGATGCCATTCTGGTTCTCCTGTGTGATGCCATGACCCACGGGAGTCATAATTTATAACTGGGAACAACCTGTCCAGTTCTGTCAGTATGAACTTTTCTTGTGAAGTGTGATGTGAACAAAGAAATTTTATAAGATTCTCAATTCTTTAGAAATTGTTAACCATTTCCTATTATAAGATCTCTGAAAGAAATCTGTAATTCTGATTCCCTATCTTACCTGATAATTTGCTTTTTCAGAAATAATGCTGTAGTTGAAATCTCTGTATTCCCAGTGTAAATATCGCTGTAATATCTGTAAGCATATTCCATCAAATTCGAATCCGTGTTCATTTCTTCTGAGAGCCAATAACATGACTGTATGCTGCCTGTCTGCACTAGACATCCACTTGACCCAAATCTGTTACAGCCCAACCCAAACTCATCTCCTAACCTACCAATCTCTTCCTTCTAATGTTTATATTCAAGGCTCTAGTCTCATTCCATTTTTCCCTGGTTTAAAACTGGAATGATTTTTCTTCTTCCTTATGTCCCTGTTGACACTTGTCATACATAGAACAGTTTCTACTTCCTTTAAGCTGAGTGTAGATCTGTCCCAACCCCCCATAAGAGGGTTTATTCTTCAATGGCTGACGCTTACCTCACCAACCAGCACCTGGCAGCCTTACTCAGAGCCCAAACTCTGTCCTCATCAGTTAAAAGAATAAGTCCGTAAATAAAAGAGTCATTTAATCAAAGACAAATGAGACAGTAAAAACTACATCAGAGGCCGGGTGCGGTGGCTCACGTCTGTAATCCTAGCACTCTAGGAGGCCGAGGCGGGTGGATTGCTCAAGGTCAGGAGTTTGAGACCAGCCTGAGCAAGAGTGAGACCCCGTCTCTACTAAAAATAGAAAGAAATTATCTGGACAACTAAAATATATATAGAAAAAAAAATTAGCCAGGCATAGTGGCACATGCTTGTAGTCCCAGCTACTCGGGAGGCTGAGGCAGTAGGATCCCTTAAGCCCAGGAGTTTGAGGTTGCTGTGAGCTAGGCTGACGCCACGGCACTCACTCTAGCCTGGCAACAGAGCAAGACTCCATCTCAAAAAAAAAAAAAAAAAAAAAAACTACATCAGAATCAGCCAAAGATTTATTTAAACAACTGAGATGATTCTGTAGGTCTGGAAGGGGAGGAGGGGCGTGGAAAGAAGGGGTCCAGAGCAGAGGAAAATAAGTCATCTTTAGAGGGGGGGAGCAAAGCTGGAGAAAAGAGATGGGGGAGAAGAGAAATGTGGGGAGCCCATGCTAAAGCAGCCTTGGTTTTCCCTCTGGCCAGAGGCTTGGGAAGAGGCCTAGGAAGAGCCTGCTGAAGATGGTGTCTGAGGAGCTGAGCTGTGCCCAGCAGCGTCACCCTACCTGGTTCTCCCACACTCACCTGGGCACCGACCTCTTGTCATCTTTCTCTTCGCTGTCCAGGGCTCTTTTCCTTGTTCCAATGAGGAGATCACAGCGGGCTTCGAAACACAAAGTCCTAGACACATGGGAGGAAACAGCACAGAGTCATGCTGAGGGGCCGTGCAGACTCCAGATGCAGTCCCCGTGGCTTGAGGGAGGACGGCAGAACACAGCTCGGTAACCAAGGAAGGAACATCTCAGTCATGGCAGTGGGCAGGGAGGGAGGTAGGAGAAGGGGCAGGGAATGCCCTTACCCAGCGACACCAGGTTCCTGTAGTTCTCCAGCATCACCCTCCTGTACAGGTTCCTTTGCATGGGGTTCAGCCACTCCCACTCCTCTTGGGAGAAATCTACGGCCACATCCCCAAATGTCACCAGGCCCTGAAATGACATAACCACGCTCCTGTTCAACCAGTGCTCATGCCCCACATGACTGGGGGTTGTTATAAAAGGAACTGTGTCTCCCCAAATTCCTACATTGGAGGCCTAACCCCTAGCACTTCTGAATGTGACTGTATTTGGAGATGGGGCCTTTAAAGAGGTAATTAAAGTTAAATGAAGTCATAGGGTGAGACCTAATCCAATCTGACTGCTGTCCTTACAAGCAGCAGCAGCAGTGCCAGGGACGCACACACACAGGGAAAAGGCCACAGACACCGGGAGAAGGAGGCCGTCTGCAAGCCAAGGAGAAACCAAACCCTCCAGACACCTTGATTTCAGACTTCCACCCTCCACAGCCTTGGGAAAAGAGATTTCTGTTGTTTCTGCCCTTTAAGATACCCAGTCTGTGATATTTTGTTATAGCCCTAGTGAACTAACACAGGGGTCTAAGGTTACCTTGTCTTCATTTTGTGTTGCAGACTATATATTCAGTGATTTGGAGATCTAGATAGTTATTGGACAGCTAGCCTCAATCTTTCATAAACTCCAGAGAAAAGAGAAAAATACGGAGTCAGCCCCTGCCTTTGGAGAACTTGCAGTTTTGTGGGGGTGAAAGTAGGTACATACACAAAAAATATTTGACATCAATTCAAAACAATACATAATGAAGGCTAAATTGTTCTCTGCACAGTAGGTACTATTCAACATGGGGACATTCGACATTCGAGTGGCCTAGAACAGCACAAGAATTGGAAAATAAGCTTGGAGATGAATCTCGAAAGATCAACACAACAAAGCCCAACACTGGGTCCTAAGGATTCCTATTTTTACTTTGAGCCTTCACTAAATGTCCATTAAAAATAAATAAATAAATATTAAAAACCTAACAATATTTTTTTCTGAAATAAAAATGAGTGTGTGACAAGAAAAACACAATAATGCTTTTAATGAATGAAATGCTTCTAAGAACCAAGGTGCCACCTCAGACAGGTTGGGACGCGTCAGGAGGCAGCGTCATGAGCACCAGCAGCACTTTCCTGCCCCACTGCCAAGGGGATGCCATGCAGCCGCTGCCCACAAATTTTTATGATTTCGGCATACAGTTCTGATACATTCCAATGTATTTTAAACATTTATTCAATTCACATGCTAATCCCAGGAACCTGCTGTGGCTAACAGAAAGCAGATTTAAGTGACTGGCAGCAGCAGGATTTTCAAAGTATTAATGTAAACTCAAATCAATAAGCAAAAAGTCAGACTACCCCAAAGGCTGAACTCAGACCATGGCACTCATCAGCTCTGAAACCTCCATTGGTGACTTAACCCCTCTGTGCCTCAGTTCCCCAGTTGTAAAATAGAAAACTCAACAATACCAACCTTGTAGATTATGACTTGGATTAAACGAGGCAACATGTACGCAGCACGTAGAATGTGCAAGGCAGGATGTGAGTGTCACTGGTTCCAGTCCTAACTGCATGCTCCTTGGTTGATAAGTCTTGCACTTTTTTTTCAGATATTCAAATATTTTTCAAATATTCTTTCCCAAATGAAACAAATTATGATATCTTTAAAAAACCTTTATAACTCTGTTGATACAAGTGGATATGGTGTCCATTTTTCTAGCATTTGCTACAACTTTGTCATTGTTAAGCAAACTAGAATTTGGTGACTCCTAAAGAGAAGAAAATAAGCTCAAATATTTTCTTCTACTTGGCAACCTTTTCTTTTTGGTTTTGATTTTTTTTCTTAATAAGAAATGTCCCTTCTCTACCTCTCTAATCTCATATTGTAGAGGGGCCCAACATTAACAATATGCACGTATCCTTCTGAGACATTTTCTGTTTACACAGATAGCTCTTTAGGTACAGAATCAACGACTTTCGTTTGCAAATGTCTTTTACTGTAAATAATAGCAACAATAATAGATGACAGCACTTACAACACTCTAGAAACAATTCCATACTCTTAAATATTAGCTTATTCAATCCTCACAACAACCAGAATGGTCAGAACTATTACTATTCTTATTTTACCCATGAGGAAATACTGAGCTGTAATTTGCCCAAGATCAGTCAACTGCGGAGCCAGGATTTCAACTTGACAGTCTGACTCCATAGTCCACACTCTTAACTTCTATATCAGAGGTCAGAAAAGTTACTCTGTAAAGGACCAGAGAGCAAATATTTTAGGCTTTGTGCACCATATGCCTCTGCCACAACTAGCCAACCCGGCCACTGTGGCACAAAAGCAGTTGTAGACAATATATAAATGAACTAGTATGTTGTGCTGCAATGAAACTATTTATGGACACCAAAATTTGAATTTCATTTAATTTTCACATGTCTTAAAACACTGTTATTTTTATTTCTTATTTTTTTCTACCACTGAAAAATGTAAAACTCCCATGTAGCTCATGGGCCAAAGAGAAGTGGTGGGCTGGGTCTGGACCACATGCTGTTTTCGCCAAGTTCTGAACCACATCACATACTTTGTTTTTAATGTACACCATCTAAGGGTCTTGCCTGTAAATTTCTAAAGTTATCATGATGACACAAGGATGATGCCAGCTAATACTATTAAGTCCTTGCTATGTGCCAGGTACCTTGCATTTGGTAACATGAAGATCACCAGTACCCACTGAGGAGCAGTTTGGGCAGAACAGTTGGAAACTGGTTCATATATTTATGAGCCAGCTATCATGTTTATGAGACATGGCCTACAGAAACAAAACTATTTACTAGCATTTTTAGAAGCCACAAAATCAAGTGGGAAAAAGAAAGCCTTTCACATTGCACCTCCTCTCCCTAAAATGCTGTTCTTCCGTACTGTGCCTACTACATGGCTTCTTTACCTTCAGCGTGGCTCAGAAATCACCTCCTTGGAAATACACCCTCCCCTTCCTCCACAGGAGGCTGGAAGCCAGGCGCTCCCTCCAGTCCACCCTCCTGGTACTTGCCCTGCATTCTAGAATCTTGCTTGCTTCCTTGGCCTTCGATTGTGAGCGCCTTGACAGCAGGGGGCGGGGCTTAGCCATACGTTTCTCCAGCGGCTGGCACAAAGTGGGCCCCAAACCAACCAGGTACAACACGACGGTCCCCCAGGAGTACATTTCCGCTTCGTTAGAGTCCCTCTGAGAAAAGCGGCACAAGGGAGGGGCTGAATCATCCTCATCCATCAAGAACGAACACTGACTGGGATGAAGAGAAAGCAGGGGGGGGAGCCCTGGGGGTTTAAACCTATCCCTGTAGCTAACCACTCACCAGAATGTGAGAAAATGGAACCAACGCCCAGAACAGGTCTCTTAAACTGAAAACTTTTCAGAGAAAATAACCTCATTAAGCCACAAAAAGCAAGGCTGCATTTCAGAGAGGAAAGAGGAAATGCCAACTCACCTGTGACATGGCTTTAAGGTCAACTCCTGTCCCGCCAGTCTCCTGCTTGTGGCTTCTCTCCTGGAGAAGGGCAGTGTCCCTGCAAGGCAGAGCTGCAGACGGAGAAAGGAGTAGCTAAACACCAGGTCTACACCATGCCCCCAAATCACCAACCTAGAAACGCCCCTTCCTGCAAGAGCAAGGCGGGACCATTTTTAAAGGGGCAGGTAGGATCTGTCTGTCATTACCCTTGCTAGGGGCTGCCACAACGTTGGGGGTAGGGGGATCTCTTCTCTCTAGGAGCCTGAAAACAGGGAGGTGTCTGGTTAGAGTGACCCTGAGCCAAAGTTCCTCCTACCGCTGTTTGATGCTGACTCAGATGAGCTTCCGAATCTCTGGATTCCCCCCGATCCACCAGCCTCGGAGACCAGGGACACCGTCCTCCAGCACCTGGTCCCCGGGAGCCCAACCCCTCCAAGATCTCCCCCCGAGGAGATGAATTCGTCACTGTCCACCTGGCCAGGCCCGACACCTGTCAGCCTCACCTCTACGCCCAGGCCCCGTGGTCACAGCTCCTCGCCGGCCCTTGGATGTGAGGCCATTCCCTGAACGCGGCCTTCCCCGGGCAGGGCGGGCGAAGGCGGCTGCCGTCCCCGCAGTCGGGCCTCGGTCCGCCCTAGGCTTTGTTCGGGGACCACCTCGCCCCGGGAGGGACCCCGGCCTACGGGCACCCGCTCTCACCGCCCCTCGCATGTCACCCGAGACGCGCACGCAAGCCCCGGGGCCGCGCGGCGCCCTCCGGGACGGCCGCTCGCAGACACACGCCCCCACTACATCCGCCGGCCCGCCCCGCGCCGGCCCTGAGCGCTCCCCGGGCCGCCGCCGAGCCCCGCCCCCGCCGAGCCCGCCCCGCCCCCGACTCGCCGCCCCGCCGAGCCCGCCCAACCCCGTCCCTTCCCAACCCGCCTACCGGCTCCCGCTCCGCCCCCGACGCACGCCCCAGCCCCTGCAGAGCCCACCCCGCCCTCGGTTCACACCCACGGCCCACCCCCGAGCCCCGCCCCCGGCCCGGCCACAGCGCGCAGCCTGCGCCGCCGGAAGTGGGCGTGCCCTGAGCGCAATGCCCGCCGGGAAACGTAGTCCCTAGCATGGAACTCAGGCTGCCCAGCGCGGGTCCTCTCCCCGATCCGTACCAGTCGCTCCCGGTCCCAGCTGGACCGCAGCCGCCCCCTGGGCCTGGCTGGAAACACAGGCCGCGCAGAGATATAGAACCACGTCCCAAAGGCTTCTGGGAGTCGGAACTGGATTCGGAGCGCGCACCTGTAGCGGCTGGACGGACGGGGGAGGGGCTTATAGAGGGGACGGGGCCTCAGGG
This sequence comes from Lemur catta, assembly GCF_020740605.2. Classification (NCBI taxonomy): domain Eukaryota; kingdom Metazoa; phylum Chordata; class Mammalia; order Primates; family Lemuridae; genus Lemur; species Lemur catta. Next base: position 19,312,656 of record NC_059146.1, read on the forward strand.
CAGGAAAAATGGACGCGGGAACGCGAGCACGAGTCTTAGCGGGAGCCAGAGGCACTGAGGTCCTAGCGGTTTGCTTCTTGCGGTGGCGTCACGGCCGATAGGCAGTGTCGCGGAGGGGAAGTGCCACACTGAGAATTCTAGAGCCCAGAGGGTGATTCTGAGGGGGATGCGTGTGGGGTGGGAGGAGGGAGGTGGTTGTGGGATTGGTTTGGGGACCCTGGCTACCCGCGCCTCCCCATCCTCCAGACCGCTATTCCCTACGTATATGTAGGTGCTGGGTCTGAATAGCCTTCCGTCAGACTTTAGGCCGGGCTGGCTCTTTTATGTCATTCACTTGTCATGGCCTCAGAGAGGGCTGACCAGCGTCCCAGTTAAAAATACCACCCCTTGTCACCTGTTAAAATCGCCTTCCTAACGGGAATCATGAATAACGTAACTTGAGTTAGCTGATGTTTTTATTTTTATGCATGTTTGGGGCCAGTCTGTCCCAGGGGCCTTATCAGAGAAGTTGAGAGCTTTGCCCCTGGAGCAGAGGGCTTTGTTACGTCAGTGAATGACCTAACAACAGCACAGACAGATCACACCGGGACCCCAGATGTCCTGACTCTTGAATTAGTGTTCCCAGGGCTCATGGCCCCAGTGATGGAATCAAGATTTCTATCTCTGAATTCAAGGGTGACTCAATTCACAAGCTGCAGGAAGCACAAGGTCAGCATTTCCCCTCGAAGCGTTTCAATCTCATAGAAAAGGATCATTTCAGAGTCGGATTGACCTCGCCACTTAGTAGCTGTGGCAGACACTGCTAGTTGCCTCTTCAATATCTACTGTGCACTCCTTCCACACTAATAGAACACTGATGTTCTTCAGGTGGCCATCCACCCAGATTAAAATGCTGTCCTCACCAGTCCCCCTTGCAAGAAACAGTGGGTCCTAATCAAGGAGATGTAAATACAAATTGCTGGGAGGATTGGTGGATGGGTGGAGAGAGACTAAGCTGGCGTGTACCTTTGTCCTATGGCCCATTTCACACAACCTTCTTCCTGCTTGGAGGTGACACAGGATGTCAGAAGGTAAAGCAGCCATTTTGACACCATGAGGATTAGTTATGCTAAAGATAGCCCAAGAGAAAAAAAGAAGAAAGAAATGAATAAATTGTGTTAGGAATGAAAAAGCAGACATAATCACAGAGTAGAGATTTTTAAAATCTTAAAATACTATCACCGTTATGTCAATATATTTTAAAACATATGCAGTGGCTTACAGTAAAGAAAATTTACTAAAACTGCCTGAAGAATATGAAATCATTAAATAAATTCTGAGGCTTTTCCATGAACACCAAGCAATAGATAATCCTCACCCTATAAAACGATACTAGAGAATGAAAAAAAACTAGTTAACCGTGATACCAAAATTGGACAAGGACAGTAGGGAAAGGATTTAAGCCAATCTTCAATGACAACAAGTCAAATCCAGCAATACCTATAAAAATATGTCAAGTCAAAGGAAGGCATGTCAGAATACTCTCATGGGCAAATAGCAGAAATCATTGATTTCTAGCCTAAATAACAAATGCATTCGTAACTGGAAGTTCAGATGCAAGATAAGCTCCAGGCTTCTCAATGTCAATCAGAGACTGAAATTCTTTTCATCTCTGTGCTGTCATTCCCAGCAATGGACACATCCCTCATGGTCACACAATAGTGGTTAACTAGATATGGCAGAGCAGGCAAATTATCCCTAGTATCCATTCTCATCTCCCTTTTAATAGACTCCTCTCCTCATGAGGAAGGGCACATAGCTGCCCAGTTAGACTACATTTTCCAGGATCCTTTGCAACTAGGTAGGTCATGTGACTAATTTCTTCCTAAAACATGGAATGTGATCAGAAGTGGTGTTAGCAACTTTAATGTCCCTTTTTTAAAAGCAAAACAGTTGACTGCCATGTTCTCTTTTTCTATCCTCTCATGATCTGTAATGTGGAGACATCATCCTAAGTGGATGGAGAAATGGCATAGAAGGAACCTGTGTCCTGTGATGACATCATGGAGTAGAGCTGCCTTCTTGCTGTGACCTACCTACCTACCCACCTGTGGGCTGTTACCTGAGAAAACAATGAAATTCCATCTTATGTCAGTATTGACAGTTTTGAGAGTGATGACAGTATTTTTTGTCTCTTTCTTATACCAGCATGGCCCATATCCTATTACAGGGGGTTTTATGCGTCCATGTTCATATATAGCAGAGAAGAGATAGAAGCACACTGAAGAATTATGAAGAAAAATTTTTTTATATACCTAAATTTTAAAAAGCTACAAGAATCACTTCATTATAAAGTTTGGCTGCAGCAAGAAGTTGAAAAATAAAATATCTCACCTTAACCACCACACTGTGCTTTTTTTTCAAAACCAAAAATTATAGTTCTTTAAAAAAAATACCACCAACAAAAAGATAGTCTCCCTGCTGAATCATTTACATTAAACTGATACAATGGTGAATTGATTGAACTATCAGTCTTCACATTTACCATTGTTTTATATGTTTAAAACATGTTTTATTAATTTTAAAGAAATCCAGTATAAAGAGTTATGTGTAGGCAAAAAGATCTATAGCACAAAGAAAGGATATATTTTTGGATTTCAGATATTTAACAAACAGAATGTACAATATAATGACATTTGATTTGGGAACTAATATTTAGTCCAATGAATTTAGTTATTCAGGCAATCTGATTAAAAATATGAATTTTCTATAGAATCATGATTTATGATTTCATATTTTCCTTCTGAGGGGGATTTTATGTTTTATGTCTTTAGGGTTTTAACCATATCATGATTGTGTCAACATAGGCACAACCCCACAACCCCACCCCTAGACCAGTAACAATCACTCGGTAAAAGCCTTGTTCTGATTGGCATAGACCAAGTGACAGTTTACTACTGTCACTGGGCATTGGGTCAATTTGGTTTTATCATTTGAGGATGGAAAATATGCTTGAGCCCAAGCTGAGTTTTGTTAGGAAAGACAAAGAGAAAATTGGAGGCCAGACAGGCAACCAACAGCACACACATCCAAGAATATATCACAGGAGTACCGGGGCGGGAAGTCTATTAATATAATGCACCACCATTAATAAATAAAGGGTAAAAAAACTCTCTGAATTATGACTATAGATGAGGAAAAAGCATCTGATAAAATCGAATACACATCTGTGATTTAAAAAAAGAGGAACGTTAAAAGAAAACAATCCAGAATAAGTGGGATTATAATAGTCCAGAATAAGAATAATCCAGAATGCCACACTGGCCCCACTCACTTCCCCATCCCCACCTCTTTTCAATGGAAAAGGCCCAGTGGGACCCACCTTCCTCAAAATGATTTCTTTTACTGAAAAAAAATGCACTTAGAGGGATGGTAACCAAGTCAGACTTTGTGAGTAACCCCACACTGTCAAGTCTAAGTGTTACCTTAGAAGAAAACCATGGCTTCTTTCTTTTGTTGTTCACCCTTTAAGCAAGAATTGGACTAACCAAGGAAGAAGAGGGTCTGCCACACACAGAGTGGGGCACCCTGAGTAGGATGGTTATGCTCAGTTGTTCTATACTGGCTGGTACTGGCACACTGCAGCATCTACAAAGATAGGGAGTCTTCCCTCCAGATAAACCTCTATGTTTTCATGGGTTGTGAAGGAAGGGAGTGCCTACCAGTTAATCTGGGCTGTGGTGCAAAGGGCTCTGCCATGGACTCGAGTACAAAGATCCAGTTTAGTTTGTAGGACTGAGAGCAGACTTTTTATGGCATCTGTGGAAAGCCCAACAGAGGAGTCTCATTCAAGGCCCATGTTTCTCCTTTTGAGAGACATTTCTCAATTTGCCTCTAGCCTATGTTGGAGATTCAGAACCAGACCACAGAATCTGACCTAGCTGCTACAGATCCACTTAGCTAGAAAGTGTCCCAACATAAGGTGGAAGAAATACATCTGGGTCCAGGCAACTGTAGGCTCTGAGGGTGCACCTCATTCTGCCAGTGCCTACCACCATACACTGCTGTCATTCCCTTAACCAACAATTGACCTCAAAAAGTCCCCAGGACTTGGAAGTCTTTCTGATCCAATGATGTAACAAGATTGTAACTGTTTGTCTTACGTTGTATTTAAGAAGGGTCATATCTACTCCTTACTGTTGGGGAGTACAAGGAATAACAACTTCACTATGCTATAGGTTCAGCAGTACAAATCAGGAATAGAACCTAGCAGGAACTTGAGTCAGGTCAGGTCTATGGAGCAGAGCAGCAGAAACTTATATATCATCTTTAAGCTGTGGCCAAAGGATGATATACTCAACTCCCTCCTGCATCTCAAGGAGTATGCAATTTGATTAAAACGAACCATGCACTCACAACTAGCAACACACACAAAAGTTCATGAAATAGCATGAAAATACCCCTTCCCCCTAAAGCAGCCCAGGGAAGTGTGTGATCATGGTTTCTACTTGCAAACAAAAATAAATGATACAAATGTTTTTGAAAATTTATAAACTTTATGTGGTTGTAACTATGTGATCATATTCCATAGTTATGAAAATTACATTTTGATTCATAAACTGAAAGACATCTTTGCATATATAGAGATCCACCTCTTTTTCAGGAAACTACATAGTAATTTACTGATTTTCCATAACTTATCAATTTACTAGTTTTAGACATTTAAACTGTTCCAAATTTTTCACAATTTTATAACAGATATGCTGATGCATCTATGTTTCTGTACTTGTGCTTTTTGAGAAGATAAATTCCTAGATGCAGAATTGTGACAAAGGGTGATTACATTAAAAATGCTGACAAGTAACACCCTGTGGCCTTCTAAAATGGCTTTCCTCTAGTTTACACTCTCAATATATGAAAACATGGTTTCTAACATCTGCAACAATACTGGATGTTATCCAAATTTAACATTCTCATTAAGTTTTTGCTAGTTTGTGTTCACAGTAGTGAGGACTTTTAAAATTATCTCATTAGTGAGGTTGAGAACCTCCTCTATTTTATTTTACTATTTTAATTTCTTCATCCAAGAGTTGCTTTGTTGATATGCTTTGCCAGACTGTATATCTTATCTTTGCTGCTTTTCAACAGCATTTTTTGTAAGAGCTGTTATCTGTTGTACTGTATGTTCAAAATATCTCTCTGCTTATCATACACCTTTTAATTTTGCACACAGTATCTTATACCATGAAAAAGGTTTAAATCATTCATGTGGTCCTACCTGTTTTTCTCTCTCCATGGATTCTGAAATGCGTCTTGCCTTCCAAAGCCTTCCTGAGCCTAAGGGCAGAGTAATAGTCTACCTTCTCCTCTACCATCTTACTTTTGTTTCCTACTATGTTTTTAATCTGTATAGAAGGAACTTTCATTCTGTGTGGAACTGATTTCCAGTTGGATAACTACCAAAGACCATTTAAATAACCCATCAAAAATATCATTTTTGTAATACACTAAACTCATAGCTATATTCATTTTCAAAAATTTCCTTGTGATGCTTACCTAATTGACACTCTACTTTTGAGAACAAACCTGTCAATGTAAAAATAACCTACAAGAATTTTGACTGAAATAAAGTGTAGACACCTTTGCAATATTGAAACATCTATCTAGGAACATGCTATGGATCTCTACTTATTCAGAGCCTCTGTTCTCCATTAGCAGAGGCTAACAATTTCTTTTCCACATATAAACTACAAGTAAATTTATCTATACTGTCATTTTTCCTCTTGGTTTGATATCAGAGTAGACTTAGCCCAGTGAAAGAAGTGGAATGTTTTAAATTTTCCTTTTTCTTTTTTTTTTTTTTTTTTTGAGACAGAGTCTCACTTTGTTGCCTGGCCTAGAGTGCCATGGCCAGCAACCTCTAACTCCTGGGCTCAAGCAATCCTACTGCCTCAACCTCCCGAGTAGCTGGAACTACAGGCATGTGCCACCATGCCTGGCTAATTTTTTTTTCTATATATTTTTAGTTGTCCAGCTAATTTCTTTCTTTTTTTTTTTTTTTGAAGTAAAGACAAGGTCTCACTCTTGCTCAGGCTGGTCTCAAACCCCTGAGCTCAAACAATCCGCCTGCCTCTGCCTCCCAGAGTGCTAGGATTACAGGTATGAGCCACTGTGCCCAGCCTAAATCTTTTTTCCATACTCCAGAACAGCTTAAATTAGTGGATCCTTGAAAGGTTAGAATTAATGTGTGAACCCATATCTTGAAATAGGGCTAGATTATTCAAGTTCTGTATTTCTTCAGTTAAAGATTAGTTTGTTTGTTTTTTTGCCTTGACTAAATATGGTCTTACATAAATTCTCCCAAGTAAATTCTAAATCTTTTGTTCCAGTGTCGTCCAGAGCTCTAGCTACTTCCTAAAACATGTTCTGTGTATCAGGTCACCAACAAGAGAACACAGCCTCAGAGTCATAGGAGAGCCACTACATTGTTTTTTTAATGATATTAAGTGTTGAACATACACACAGGCTAATCATCATCCACCTTAAGATACTGTTTCATTTCCAGAATTATGATCACCTAATATACTGCTTTCCAGACTTCACTGTTTAAAAAAAATAATTTAAGTCAACTCTGAAGAATACTGATATAACATTTACCAAGCATTTAGTATGGATCAGTCATTTTGCTCCGTATTTTATGTGCATCAAGCATTTTAACAAGAGTTTTAAGAAAGCGACATAATTACCTTTTCACTGTTGAAAGGTCACTGTGGCTGTAATGTGAAGAATGAACTTGAAGGGAACAAAAGAGGATGCACGAGAACAATTTTAGAGGATCAAAACAGTTTAGGTGAAATGACTGTGTTCTGAACTAGGGCATGGAAAGAAATGAATTCCAAAACTACTTAGCAGAAATAGCCACAGGGCATGGTGACATAGCAGGTGAGGAAAAGATGGATGCCAGAGATGAACTCTATGATGATGAGCAAGGTGTGCATTTTGTCTGAAGACGCTTCCACATTCCTTACATTTTAAAGATCTCTCTGCAGTATGAATTCTCCTGTTTAAAGTATCCCGTCTGAGGCCTAGGCAGGTGGATTGCATGAGCTCAAGAGTTTGAAATCAGCCTGAGCAAGAGCAAGACCCCAACTCTACAAAAAATAGAAAAATTAGCTGGGCATGGTAGCATGCACCTGTAGTCTCAGCTACTCAGGAGGCTAAGCCAGAGAATCACTGGAGCCCAGGAGCTTGAGGCTGCAGTGAGCTGTGATAAAGTATGCAGTCTGGCGAAGGTTTTTCTATATTCCTTACATTCATATGGTTTTTATTCAGAATGGGTTCTCTGATGAAGTAAGGAATGGCTAAAGACTCTGCCACATGCAGTACATTCTTAACATTCATCTCTAGCATGACTTCTTTGATGATAAATAAGGGATAACTTTCTTCTGAATGCCTTTCCACATTCAAAACATTGATAGGGCTTTTGGCCAGTGTGAAGTCTTTGATGCTGAGTGCGGGATGAACTGTCACTGAAAGCCTTACCACATTCAGTACATTTATAGGGTTTCTCTCCAGTATGAACTCTTTGATGTTGAATAAGGTTGGAAGTCTGGCTAAAGGCTTTCCCACATTCACTACACTCATAAGGTTTCTCTCCTGTATGAGTTTTCTGATGTTGGGCAAGGTGTGACTTCTGTTTGAAAGCTTTTCCACATTCCTGACAGTCATAAGGCTTTTCTCCAGTATGAATTCTCTGATGTGTAGCCAGCTGTGAACTGATTCTAAAAGCTTTTCCACATTCTTTACATTCATAAGGTTTTTCGCCAGTATGAATTCTTAAATGACTAGCAAGGTGTATATTCTGCCTAAAGGCTTTCCCACATTCCTTACATTCATAAGGTTTCTCTCCAGAATGTACCCTTTGATGTTGAGTGAGTGACCCATGATGGCTAAAGTCTTTCCCACAAACATCACATTCATAAGGTTTCTCTCCTGTGTGAATTCTCTGATGTACAGTACGGGATGAACCAGAGCTGAAGGTTTTTCCACACACATTACATTTATAGGGTTTCTCCCCAGTATGAATTCTCCTATGCAGAATAAGTCCTATGTGAACGCTGAAGGCCTTTCCACAATCACTGCAATTAAAAGGCTTCTCTCCAGTATGGTAACTCCTCCAGTGACGAATAAGAGATAAGTTATACCTAAAGTCTTTCCCACACTCAATACATTCATAGGGTCTTTTGCCAGTGTGGCATCTCTGATGTCGAGCAAAAGATGAGCCATCACTGAAGGCTTTGCCACATTCCTTACATTCATAGGGTTTCTCTCCAGTATGAATTCTCTGATGCTGAGCAAGATGTGCAGGCTGTCTGAAGGCTTTTCTACATTCCTTACATTTATATGGTTTTTCTCCAGTATGAATTCTTCGATGTTGAATAAGATGCTCACTTTGTTTGAAGGATTTCCTACATTCTTTACATTCAAAGAGTTTCTCCCCAGTATGTGTTCTATGATGTTGAGCGAGGTGTGGCCTCTGCTTGAAGGCTTTTCCACATTCTTTACATTCATATGGTTTTTCTCCAGTATGAATTCTATGATGAACAGCAAGGGATGAGCTGTGAGTGAAGGTTTTGTCACATTCATTACATTTAAAAAGTTTCTTTGATACATAGACCTTCTTGTGTGTTATTACCATAGAATTTTTAGAGAAGCTTTTTTTTTCTAACTTGTGATTATAAACACTCTCATCTACATTGTCCAGATGCACAAGTTTCCCAAATTTGGTGTATTTGTGGTCTGTTTTCTTAGTGAGGGTTTTTTTATGAGTGATTGTTTCTGTCCTGCTAAATGTCTCTTGATTTCCCATCTGTCTCTCAAAAAGGTCTTCCCATTTCCAATTTTCTCCAAAAGTGGAACACTCAAGTCCATAGCTTGTAATTCTCTCTATGAATGCATCATTGTACATGAACTGCTTCAGAGATGATTCTTGTGTCTCATATATAGATTGCCAATCTGAAAGATATCAAAAAAGCAAATGTTTCCTTTATCATGAGCTATAACAAAGGAGATAAAGTGAAAAAGGTAATTCAAAAATATTTAATGAATCTCACAAAATGTACCACGTACAGACATGGAAAACATGTAAGGAGACTCCAGAGAATGAGAACTCATGAAGGAATATGGCAAGGTGGTTAAGAAAACTAAATGTAGGACAATGAGGTCCTGGAAAAGTGGTGGAAATGAATATATTTTATACCTTAGGAAAAAGGTGATATTAAGAAAGGACAAAGAAGAAAGTGTTTTCCTTTCCTATCTTATCCATAGAAAATTATCAACTAAAATATCAGGTCCCTTAGACAGGGGTCGTCACAAAGGATAAAGAAATAATAGAAAATAGAGAATGAGGTTAGGGAAGTAGGAAGCAGCTGACCAGGTAAAGGCTGACAGAGTCTGGATTTTTCCTACTTTCAACAAGAAAGGAAGAGTTCAGGGTACATTATGATTTGTAAGCAGCAGCTAACTAGGGAGTTAAGAAAAGATTTAAGAAACAGAGAAGCTTAAATAAGTCTGTATGGCAAAGGGAAAGGGGATGGTCAGGAGGTGACTAAGCAAGTTATTGAAGAAGAGAACCAAACAGAAGAGAAGACATGTGAGGGGCCTACGCCAAGTTTAGTCTTCTCCTCAGGTCTGTAAGGCTTAAGAAGAGTTTCTGAAAATCTTAAGTGATCACCTTTGACAATGGCTAAGCCACAATGTCAAAAGGATTCCCCTATCTGGCTTTCCCACACTCACCTGAGAACGGACTTCTTGTCATCTCACTCTTCATCTCCCAAGGTTCTTTCCCCTTCTCCAATAAGGAGATCACATATGGCTTAGAAATGCAAAGGCCTGCATAGAAAAAGACATAAAAATTGGCCATGTTTTGGTTTATTTCAGAACTATAAGGTAGTTCCTTAGTTCTGATGGAATGATATTTCAGAATGACTAGATAAGAGATAGAGCATGTTTAAAGGACAGATAACATAAAACTGTGAAACAGTCTAGTGGGACTGAAAATCAATTCTATAAAATTTAAACTATTTTCTAAGAGGCTTGAGGGCAGAAATTTAGCATTTTCTGAGGATTATCAGATAGTAGCAAATGAGGTATTTTAAAAGGCCCCTAGAAACATAGTTTGGACTTTAACTGCCTGCTTTAAAAAAAAAAAATCAATACTCTTCAGAGGGAAATCACAGAATCCAGAGGTTCTATAACGATTTATTTACAGTGTCCATGATAAAATCCAAAGTTACTAGATATAAGAAGAGAAAAAACTGAAATCATACTCAGAAGAAAATGCAATTAACGGACACCCACCCTACTATAACACAGTTGTTAGAATTAACAGACATGGATTTTAAAACAGCTATTACAACAATGCTCAAGAACGCAAAGGAAAATATGCTTCTAATGAATGCAGAAACAGGAAATCTCAGAAGAGAAACAAACTATAAGAAGAACCAAACGGAAATTCTAGAATTAAAAAATATAGTATCTGAAATTTAAAAATTCACTAGATGGGCTTAACAAAATATTGAAGATAATGATAGTCAGTGAACTTGAATACAAGTCAATAGAAATGATCCAATCCAAGAAACAGAAAACAGATCCTTAGTTACTTAGGGCACAATATCAAAGGATCTAACATAGGTGTAACTGAAGTCCCAAAATAGAAGAGAGCAGATAAAAAATTTCAAGAAATAATGGCTGAAAATTTCCTAAAATAGGTTTAAGATATAAATTTTAGTTTCAAGAAGCTCAGTGAACCACAAGCATGATAAACAGGGTCTCTAGAGAATAGAAAGCTAGTCTAGCCAATGAAGTCGCCCCAGGGTTTAGAAGAAAGGACTATTTAGTTTCACTAAGAGTGAGCATCTGAAGACATTTACATAGTTTGCGTTTCTCTGGTTTACTTATCACAAGTTAATAAAAAAGGTATAGACTTTAAAAAGGATACTCTGAATGTATAATAATCTAGCTATATTCTTGATAAACACTGTTACTGCTTAGTGGTAAAAATAATTTTGCAAGACAGAGAGAACAAGGAAGCACAGGAGACTGAGGAGATTCACATCGTGTCCTGTGTTCCCAATTACCTTAAGGGCACACCCAAAGAATATGATATACATCAAATTCACTGACTCCAAATCTGAAACTCTCTCCAATACCTAAATATCCACCTTGTTTCCCAGATTCCATTCTGACCTATACAAAAATAAAAGCAGTTTTCATAATAAATAAAGAAGTAAAGGTTCCTTAAGGATAGATTCTAAATTATGCAGGGGGGAAAAAGAATCTCACCCAGTGATACCAGGCTCTGATAATTCTCCAACATCATACTCCTATATAAGTGCTTCTGAGCAGGGTTCATCCATTGCCATTCCTCCTGGGAAAAGTCTATTGCTACATCCTTAAATGTCACTAAGTCCTGAAATGACAAAAATACATTCTTAACCAACCAATACTCATGTCCACAGATGACTCCAAGTTGAAGTGCAAAGTTCTCTCTACTTTATGTGAGAAATAGCCCAGAGAAGAAAGAAAAATATTAAAATCCAACTCAAAATGAAACTTATTAAAGTGTTAAACTGCATTATATACAATGGTGGCAATCCACTCTCAGCATGGGGAAAAATGGGTAGGTGGCCACAGGCCAGGAAACAAGGGCTTCAAGGAAGGACATATGCCTGTGGTTGAATTTTCAAAACCATAACAAAAAGAATACCTAAATTGACATTTTTCAAATGTGATCCTAGTTTTTTGAGGGAGGGGGCAAAGAGGAAGGGTAATGAACTGATGTGGCTAAGTTTTTTTTCTTAAACAAAAATATATTTAGAATTCTTATGCTCTGCCATTTAAAAGTGGTATGCCCAACTCGAATCAGCTGTGAAGCAGGAGATCACCCAGTGTAAGAGTGCAACACACCCAGTTTGTATATTCAGTTTGAGTTCAAGTTAAAATAAGTTGTCCCATGGTATCCAAGGGGTATTGCTTCCAGGATATCCCATGGCCCATGAATACCAAAATCCACAGATGCTCAAGTCCAGCTGTGGGCCCTCTGGTATCTGTGGGTTCCGCACCTGGCGAATACTCTATTTTAGACCCATGGTTGGTTGAACCTGCACTTGGGGAACAAAATGAAATTATAAAGTTGGAGAACAAAATGAAATTAAAAAGTTATAACTTCTAAATGTCCAGTTACAATCACCAGAAGGTTGTGAGGAATTTAAAAAATTACAGGCATTTTTCATCTTCAGGTTTACTTTCATTAAAAATAAGTATCTTCTTAATCTCAGTGCATGATTTGCAAAGTAACCCAAATTTTAACTATATAAAGACAAAGCTATGAACATGACATTTTAATTAGTAGTAATCTTTATATCATGCCTTTGTTCTAAAGATTACTGTTTAAAAACAAATTTATAAAAATATTCAATATATGGAACTTTAGAAGATATTAACACCTTTAGAAAAATGTTTTTCATATAAAAGTATTACAGGATTATCTAAGGTTCTCTGTGAACTACTGCTTTTCCTGAATTCTAGTTTTTACCAACTAGTTACCTGAACTAACCATGAGAATCATCATTTCAAATATCCTTATAAAATTAAATGATGCTGGGTACAGGGGCTCACACCTATAATTCTAGCACTCTGCTTTTGATCCTGCTCCTCATGGTTAATAATTTGGCATGTATACTACCAGATTTTCACCAATATTTATATGGATAATTGTATAAGTATGTATAAATATCCAGTGATTTTTTAATTGACCCTATAATCAATGAAGTAAATTGCAATTAATAACATTTGAAGAGCCTGTTATTATTATTTTTTCTTTTTCTCAGAAGAAAAGCATTTATTACAAGCTATCGGTAACTTATGGGATTTCCAGGAGGACTAAGGAACCAGGTTTGGATGGTCCAAAATCAGAAGAAAAGCCCAATTATATAAAGATGATTTTCTTCAAAATCAAATGGTAGTCCGAGTGGATTGAGCGAGCTGAGTGGTTGTGTGGTCACATCTTGGAAACCAGTAGTACTTGCAGCATGGCTGACCAATTGACTGAAGAGCAGACTGCAGAATTCAAAGAAGCTTTTTCACTATTTGACAAGGATGGTGGTGGAACCATAACAACAAAGGAATTGGGAACTATAACAAGGTCTCTTGGGCAGACTCCCACAGCAGCAGAGTTACAGGACATGATTAATGAAGTAGATGCTGATGGTAACGGCACAATTGATTTCCCTGAATTTCTGACCATGATGACAAGAAAAATGAAAGACACAGACAGCAAAGAAGAAATTAGAGAAGCATTCCATGTGTTTGATAAGGATGGCAATGGCTCTATTAGTGCAGGAGAGTTTCACCATGTGATGACAAACGTGGGAGAGAAGCTAACAAAGAGGTAGATGAAGTGAGCAGGGAAGCAGATATTGATGGTGATGTTCAAGTAAACTATGAAGAGTTTGTACAAATGATGACAGCAAAGTGAAGACACTGTACAGAATGTGTTACATTTCTTGTACAAAATTGTTTATTTGTCTTTTCTTTGTAACTTATCAGTAAAAGGTTTCTCCCTACTGTCAAAAAAATATGCATGTATAGTAATTAGGACTTCATTCCTCCATGTTTTCTTCCCTTATGTTACTGTCATTGTCCTGAAACCTCATTTTAGAAAATTGATCAAGTAACATGTTGCATGTGGCTTCCTCTGAATATATCTAAGCCCTTCTGCACATCTAAACTTAGAGGGAAGTGGTCAAATGAGGGAACATCTGGGTTATACCTTTTTTAAAGTAGTTTTCTTTAGGAACTGTCAGCATGTTGCTGTTGAAGTGTGGAGTTTTAATTCTGCGTGGATTATGGGCAGTCAACAATATGTACTTAAAAGTTGCACTACTGCAAAAGGAGTATATTATCCAGGTACTCTTACACTATTTTTTTGTACTGCTGGTCCTGTACCACAAGCATTTTCTTTTATTGTTACTTGATTTTTAAACTTTGTTAAGCCAATTTAAGAAAATCTGCTTACGGCAAAATTTGCCTCAAATCCATTCCAAGTTGTGTATTTGTTTTCCAGTTAAAACATTACAATTTGCAGGGGAGGGGAAGAAAAAAAAAAGAAAAAAAATACAATTCAAAAACAAGATTCAAATGGTCTGGCCCTCTGGATCTCTCTGAAGTTACCTACTATTTTTTTCCCATTTGCTCTGTCCTTGCTCTTCTTGAGCACAGTAAAGACCCACTGCCTGCAACCTGTTTCTTCCACTACCCATACACTTGCTTATTTTCTTTAGGTCTCTGCTCAAAAGTCTCAGAGACTTTCCATGACCACTCTAGAAACAATGAAATCTAGACTTTCCCTTACTCAGGACCCCCTCTCCCACTTACCTCAGTTTATCTTCATCTGTTGCACTTTATCTGAAGTACACTAATCAATTAATTGATGTCTATTTCCCCCCTCTAGCATGTAAATTCTACAAGGGCAGGGCCTTTGTTTTATTCACTGCCACATCCCCAGAATCTAGGAGGAACACCTGGCACATACAAGGCCCTCAAAAAGTATTTGCTAAAAAAAAAAAAATTCACTTTAAAATAATCAGTGGAGTTTTAGAAAATTGGCTACTTCTAACATATGCATGGAAAAGTAAACTTATAAGAATAGTCCAGAGAATTCTGGAAAACATGACTAATAGGACATTTTCCTACCATTCACCATAGGTATTTTCCCTTCCACATTATAAAATAAGGTGTCCAAACAGAAGGCAAAGATATTTCCCAAAAGATGATTTCTACCGTGGATTATTACCAAAGTCTCCCATGTGAGATGATATCCAGCAGGATTTTATTCAGGGTTCACAAGCAGGAGTAGATTGATAAAACTGTCACCACTAACTAGTTGAGACCTTTTGAGGAAGGACATTATCAGGAGAAACAGCAATAAATGCTAATTTAGAGTGTTTACAGTAATCTGACAAAGATGGTCCTGGTAAACATCTCAGGCTTTTGGTTGAGACCCCAAAGGCCTACACTCTAAGATTAATGGTGAAGCAGAAATGATCCAGCCTTCCAGGACTGAGGCCTAGCATCAAATCATATCAACTGATTTGGTTAAGATTAAAATTTGTTCCTAATATAGTTGTCTGCCTAAAGCAAGAGTAAATCCTCTCCACTTTGGAGAAAGGGCTCATTCTAGGACTAGGGCAGGAAATATACAGAATAAGCCTAGATATATAGTGTCAGAAAGTAAGGAAGTGCTAAAAACAATAAACAAAACTCACAATGATGAGGTATGTCAGTGGGACACAGGAGCCACTGAAAGAGCTATCAATGGCCAAAGCTGAAACAATAAGCAACAAAATAGAGTGGTATTGGATTATAACCCAAAGTATAAAATAAATATTCATGAGTACATACTTATACAAATAAATGACTAAACAAATAAATGAGGAAAATAGGCAAATATCTCATACAAAATTCCAAATGATTTATGTAGATACTTTGACCTCAAGGAGGTAGAACATAACTTCCCACTCCTTAGGTGTGGGCTATGCATATGACTTCATAATGAGTACAGTATGGAAAAGTCAGGTAGGGGGAAGTAAACTTAACAGTGGAGAAACCCAATAAACACTACCTCAAGTTTAATCAAGTTAACCTTGATTAAGATCAACAATAATAAGTCATGTTGATAGAATGTACCTTTTGATCTCATGTGATAAAAAACGAATTTTACCTCTGTCATCTTCCTCCCCAAACCACATTACCCTAGTATGATCACAAAAAAAAATCAGATTTGAGAGATGTTCTACAAAATACCTGAGCACTCCTCAAAGCTAACAAGATCATCAAAAAGGAAAGTATGAGAAACTTTCACAGCTAAAAGGAGCCTTAGGAAATATAACTAGTAAATGTAATCTGGTATCCTGGATAGGATCCTGGAACAGAAAAAGGACATTAGATAAAAACTAAGAAAATCTAAACGAAGCATGGACTTTAATTACTAGTAATATATCAAGATTGGCTCATTAATTTTAAAAAATGCACCATAATAATGTAAGCTATAACTAGGGAATGCTGGGTGTGGTATGAGATTTCTCTGTACTTTCGTTGCAATTTTTCTATAAAGCTAAAACTATTCTAAAAAAATAATTTTTAAGAATTTTTACAAAGTAAACCCATTCAAGCAGAAGACAAAGCTCTAAATTATCTCTAAAATTTTTAAGAATATAGAGTCCAGCACTGAATCTAAAAATAATGAGACACATAAGACAAAATCAAGAGGAAAATAATGAGAAAACAGAAAGAAACACACAGGAGATCCAGACAATGGAATTATCCAACAAGGATGTCAAAATAATTAATGTTTTTAAGGAACTAAAAGGAAAAATGTTAAATTAAGGCAGAAAATGGTAAACTACATTAAACAATTATAAATCTTAGAACTAAGCATGCAATAATGAAAGAAGTCAATGTGATTAACAGGTTAGAGAGTTGAAGAATCAGAGCATGCATGACATATAATACAGTGTAAAAAAGATCTACCATTTATATAATTGTAATCCTAGGAGAGGAAACCTTCAGAACTAATATTTGAAAAGAGAGTGGTTGAAAATTCTCTAAAACTGATGAAAGACACCAAGCTATGCTGAACACTATTTTATTACTGTTTTTGTTTTAAATCAAAGTTCAAAGTCTGACAGTGTATGTGCATTTTGGGTAGCAGGGTTGTTAATGGACTACATCTTTCTCATCTACAATAGGTTACTAGATAATATCTAAAACTAAAATAATCAAGAGATAATGTTTCAAACATATTCACGAGTATGAGTTAAATATCAAAACTAAAGACAGTAAGTAGTAATATTGTAGTGATCCCCAACTTATTCCTATAGGACAAATGAGGGGGAAAACTCATTCTGTTGTGTTAATTAATGTGACTTCAGATACAATTTCAATGACAACATCATGCACACAAACTCTAAGAGTTCTGTATCTTTGGAAAATTATGTTAGATAATTCATAATATGGTCCTAATGCTGAGGAAGACACAGATGCCCCAAAACCACATAAATATTTTTGAATCTCATCAACTCTGACAGTGGGGGAGGAAAAACAGTGTTTTAAAATTAATTTAATGTTTAACATCAAGACCCTTGTGAAAAAAAATTAAAATTAAACTAGTGTGAATTTCAATATTAATACTTAATTTAATTACATGTTTCAAAAGTGAACATTTGACTCTCATGTATGTCATGCAAGCATGTTTTCCACTTGGAAAAAAATTTCAGGGGTAATTTCGCTCTGGGAAAATTAAGGGGTCCTTTTGTATTCAGAGTTCCTTGTACTCATGCAAATATGATATATTTTTAAATTAGAAGATTAAAAATAGAAATTCAAGTACAACTGAATGTAGTCCAGAAACAGAACAAAACATACACGGGAATTTAGTGCATGATATAGGTGGTATTACAAATTAGTGACAATGAGACAAATTATTCAAGTAATGCCATTGTGTCAACGAGATAGGGAGCTAGAAAAAGAATAAACCCCTACCTCGCCTATCACAATAGGTTATATATTCAATGTGATAATTTAATGTAAATTAAATACAAAAATGTAATAGAATTTAATCCCACTTGTCATGGAAAACCATAAAAATCAACTCTAAATTTACCAGAAACTTAACTGTGAAGGGTAAAACAAACCCTTTGGAAAAACAGGACCTAGGGATAGGCAAAGATTTCTCAAACAGGGCACAAAAAACATTAACTGTGAGGGGGAAAGAAAGTATATATACACACAAAGACATAGCACAGGTCTGAATGACATATAAGCTGACAATCTCTTAAGAGAAGAACTGGAAGGCAAGAGTAAAATTTTATGTCTTTTGAGTTTTGTACTATGTGCATACATCACCTATTTACATTTATAAAATTTGCAAAAATAAAGTAGAATTAAGATTTTTTTTCAGGCGAACAAATGAGGTTAGAAATTCATGCCCAAAATGTAAAAAAAACTTTTAAGAATTTAAGGATATAATTAGAGATTTGGACAAAAATTCAATCAAAATAATAATTCCTAATGTACTAATGTATAGGAGCCATTGGATGCACAGAAACCAGCTCACT
Organism: Lemur catta; assembly: GCF_020740605.2. Taxonomy (NCBI): domain Eukaryota; kingdom Metazoa; phylum Chordata; class Mammalia; order Primates; family Lemuridae; genus Lemur; species Lemur catta. The sequence goes on from NC_059146.1 coordinate 19,330,811, forward strand.
GGTACTGAGATATCCATATATATATTCCATATAATATAAAGCAAATCTTTTCACAAGGGTCAACACTAAATTTAAAATGTGCATAAGGTGGGAAGAGGGGGCTCAGATGGGCCTCCATGACTCATCATACTCGGACATTACCTATTAGGTAGTCAGAGTTAAGAACAGTGTCCTCCTTCAGGAGAAGTGGGAACCAGGCTGTTGGACAAGACTGTTAATAAGGGAATTTTTAAAAGAAAAGAAGCATTACCAAGTTCGAAACAGCAAGAATGCCTCTCATGGAAGAGCAAAGAAATGTCAACTAACCTGGGGCATGGCTTTCACTAGCTCAACACTCATTTTTGCCTTCTCTTCCTGGTCTCTCTCTTGGACAACAGTAGTGTCCTGGAAGGGCAAGGCTGGAGGAAGAAAAAAGATAGTAAGAGATGAGGCCTTCACTGTACTCCCAGAATCACCAACCTAAAAAATAGTCTTCTCCTTCTTCCTCCCAGCTTTCTTTTGTTCCAGACTCACATAACTGGGTGATTATGGGCAATAAATCTATGGCCATCAAAGGAATATAGTAGACAACTGTTTTTCTTATGCTTAAAGTCCTAAATTTAATCTTTTTCCAAAAGCTGCCTTCCCATTCTTTGTCTCATTAAGAATAAAAATAAGACATGTATTAGGTATTCTGCATAGATTATATTCTCACTTTATTTTTAAAATAATTCTATGAAGTAGTTATTTCCTCTGTTTTATAGGTAGAGGTGGACTCATTCTCTTCCTGGGTCTCTGCTTCATGCTTTGACAGTCTACAGTTCAAAAATCTGATTCCTAAGTGCCACCAGAAGCCAAGATTATCCTCTTTCTCCACCCAAATTCCCAGGGCCTTTACTTCCTCAACCTAGAAGGATGAAAACTTGAGCACTCCATTCTGCCACCTTCACTCTCACCTCAGCCCCTTGGTTAATGCTCTCCTTTGTCACCCAGAATTGAGGGTATCTCCTGCTCCAGTTAGGAGCTAGTCACCCCAGCTCACGCTTTTAACTGAAACCCATGGCCTGGGGGCAGGAAATTCTATTCCAGAACTCCACGTTGTTCTGTTAACCAACCAACTACAAATCAGGGTTCCCCAAAACCCCTCCTTCAGTTCAGTTTGCTAGTTCAGCTCACAGAGCTCAGAGAAACATGTTTACCAGCTTATCATAAAGGATACTACAAAGGATACAAATGAAGAGATCATGGGAAAAGGTTATGTGGCAGAGGCTCACCCTACAGGAACTTCCATGAGTTCAGTTCTCCGGGAAGTTCACCAAAACCGATCCTTTTGAGTTTTTATGGAAGCCTGGATCCTTTCCTCTCCTGGGAGCTTGAAGGTGGGGCAAACAGTACCAACCCTCTAATCCTGCCTTGGTCTTTCCAGTGAGCGGCCCCCACCTGGACTCTACCTAGGGGCTCACACTCATTGGTCTCACACAGCAACACACCCTGGTCTCACACTCTGAACTCTCACAGTTCATTCTGTCTCTCTCTCACATATACACACACCCAGGCCTCTCACACTGACTGATCTTTCACACGATCATTAGCATACAAAAAGACATTTACTACATCAGAGATTTTAGAGGGATTTTAGAAGCTGGATGCCAGGAAACTGGGATGAAGACCAAATATCTATATTTCACAGTATCAAACACACAACTTTCTCCCGTACTTGATTGTCTCCCTCTCTCACACACTCACACCAACATATCCTGGTTTCACTCTCACTCACACAATCCAGTCTCTGTCTCTCTCACAGACACACTGGCCTCCCAGGGAGCCTAACACACTGGTGTTTCGCACATTTGTCACTCTCACTGGTCTCACACTGTGGTCTGTCTCCGCTCACACAGCCTGGTCTCACGCTCTGAACTCTGACAGTTCAGTCTGTCTCTCCCTCGCACACACCCAAGCCTCTCACACTGACCGCTCTTTCACATACAGGCTCGCCCGCTTCTCGCCGTTGCCTGTCTCTCTCTCTCTCTCTCTCACACGCCCGACTCACAGGTCAGTCTGTCTCACGCCCACACTCGCTAGCCGGCTGGCCCGCGCAGCCTCACACCCATCCCTCGCGCGCAGCCCGCCCCGGCCGCCCGTCCCGCGCCGCGGCCTCGCGCGCCCGCCCCGCGGACCTCTGGGAAATGTAGTCGGCCGGGGACCGCGGACGCGGCTGGGGCTGCCTGTCCGGGTCCGAGCCGCCTGCTTCGCCCCTCCCGCCTCGCCTCCTCTGCCTGCGCCGCCCGGGTCCTCCAGCTGGGACTCCTAGACCACCCAGAATAACTCACCGGCCTCGCCCGGAAGCCAAACGCTCTCATACGAAGGGCTTCGGGAGTCGACGCTGGAACTCTCAGTGCGCAGGCGCAGGCCTCCCTCGAGGCGTCCAACGCGAGGGGCGGGGACGGCGCCTGGCTTAGCGTTGAGGGGCAGATCCTCAGCCTTGTCCGAAAGAGGGCGAGTCAGAGCGTGTGCGCCTGCGCGGTACTTGGTTTCGGGTGCGGGGCGTGGCCCAGGGTTTCTGGCCCGGAAGAGAGGGAGTGTGCGCAGGCGCGTAGATCAGCTGTCCGGCTTCCCTCGCTTGGACACCAGTAGCGTCCCTAGTTACCGGGTCCTTGCGCCCCAGAGAGAGACGCGCAGGGGCTGAGCCTCTGGTGTGCTCTCCGTGTGCCTTTGTGACGCGCTACGTTCATGTGACCGCGGTGTCACTCCGAGCACGGCCTTCAGCGCCTGTCCGCGGGAGGGTGGCTGTGCTAAAGCTTTTCCGCAGTAAAGACAGCGACTCGGAATCCCGACTGTTACAACTCCAGAAAATCAGTAACTTTCGCAACTGCAAAATGAGAATGTCATTATTAGTGCTCAGAGGCAGTAAATAAGACATCTTTGGAACCAGTCTGCTAGGATTGAACTCCATCCTGCTCTTTACCAGCGTGGAAACGGTCCCTGTTTTAAGGGAATGAGAAAACTGTAGAATTATTAATAGTACCTGTATGGGAAGGTAAGACAAATAAGGAATTGTCATTCAGGAGGATACAGCAGAGAACGAAACAAACTTCCCTGCCCTCTTAGTGGATAGAACTTCTCGCAGAAAACACCAAATGGCGGACAACGGCGGTGCAGCGGGAGGCCCGGAGGCCCCGGGGGCTTCCGTGGAGGCTTCGGCAGCCGCATTTGCGGCTGGGGTCACGGCTGTGGTCGGGGCCAGGGCCGAGGCCGCGGAGCTCGCGGAGGCAAGGCCGAGGACAAGCCCTGGATGCCCGTCACCAAGCTGGGCCGCCTGGTTAAGGACATGAAGATCAAATCCCTGGAGGAGATCTATCTCTTCTCCTTGCCCATCAAGGAGTCTGAGATCATTGACTTTTTCCTGGGGGCATCTCTCAAAGATGAGGTTTTGAAGATTATGCTGGTGAAAAGGCAGACCGGGCTAGCCAGCGGACCAGGTTCAAGGCGTTTGTTTCCATCGGGGACTACAATGGCCAAGTTGGTCTGGGTATTAAGTGCTCCAAGAAAGTAGCCACTGCCATCCGAGAGGCCATCATCCTGGCCAAGCTCTCCATTGTTCCCGTGCGGAGAAGCTACTGGGGGAACAAGATCGGAAAGCCCTACGCTGTTCCTTGCAAGGTGACAGGCCGCTGCAGCTGTGTGGTGGTGCGTCTCATCCCTTCCCCTAGAGGAACTGGCATCGTCTCAGCCCCTGTGGCCAAGAAGCTGCTGCTGATGGCTGGCACCGATGACTGCTACATCTCAGCAAGGGGCTGAGAACCCGTGGTTATCTCAACTTCTAGGAGTGTTAAGTAGGACCTTCACTGAAGGCACCCTCGGTAGGAATTTTACAGGAATTACTGTTTTACATGAAATGTTTTCTGGTTCTTAGGAGAAAAGGTTTTACCTAAGATCCCAGTATTATTTTAACAGTAACATGCTTAGTTATATTAATTAGTATACTATGCTTAGTTAATATGCTTGCATAGCTTATCTCAAAATGTGAGACAATGAGTAGTACCTATTTGTGTGTGTGTGTGTCTCTCTCTGTCTCTCTTAGACAACTGGTGTGATCTTTAAAGTCCATAAAAATCAGTAATAAAATTAGTTGTCCTTTCTTATTTCTCAGGTAGGCTGTTTCTTCTCCAGATTCTTACTGTTCTGTAAAGACTGGTCCTAGTCGGTATTGTCCAAGGCAAGGCGGATGGCTTTTGATCTAACTGCAGTGGGTCTTTGAGAGTCGTAGTTCAGTCTGGGCAGCTGCCACCATCCAGGGGATGCTATCTGCTTTTGTCCTGGGCAGAACATCATCGAATTGGGCCCAGGCAGGCATTTGGAGGCTAAGAGGGAATTAAAAATCCCTGCAAGGGTCGCAGCGCCCCTCCGCGGAGCACTGGGTGACCTCAGCCAGGCCGACTTCTCCTCGGAGCACACTATTTGCATCGGATCAGTGAAGCCCACTGGGTCCTGTGTTTGCCGGTCGCTGGGTGTGGAGCGGAGCGTAGGCAGCGGAGTAGGAGCATGCTGGGCTCCGCTGAGAGCTGTTCGGTGGCCTGATGCCTGGCAGGGAGTGCTGGCCCACAGCCAAGCTCCCTGAGCTCGCCACCTTTGTTTTACCTGAAGCGTGATTTTCCCCTTTCATTCAGGGATTTCCTTTTGACTTCCCAAAACAATTTATTTCATCCAGGGATAGTGCGGCAGTGCCCCAGTGGGACAAGCTCCTCTGATCCTTTGAGGACGTATTTGCAGGACAGGCTTGCAACATGTCAATTTCAGTGGACGTTGAGTCGAGTTCTTTTTGTGCTCCTTCCTCCATTGCAAACACGGCTTCGACCCTATCAGTTCAGTTTGGGCTTTTTTTTTTCCTTAACGGAAACACAGACCCAAGGAGTTTGACACATATGCGTTGAGGGTTACAACCCCTGCCAGGAGATTGCACTGTCCTGTCCTTTTTTCTGTTGGTAATCTTTGGTGAAGTTCTGAATTTCCATGAAATGTGTAAATTTGAATGAGTAGCTTTCTTTATTCTAACTGTTTGTGGTTGTTTTATAATGGCTTATATCCTGACTACAGTGTAATTGTGTTAAAATACTTGAGTAATCACAGCGTGGCCAATTCTTTCCACTTACTTTCACAGGCATTTCCATTTCTAAGTCTGTGATTTCACTGTTGGAACATAGGAAGCTGCCCTGGATGATAGGAAAAGGAGAAATAAGAGACCCATTGCCAGGTGGGTAAGAGGAACCAACTAGGGATAAGCCATGTATATGCTAGATCTGCTGGTTCTAGAGGGAAAAGTCCCTTTAAGATATGAAAGATGCTCCCTCCCAATGCTCCATACATGTGTAGAAACTGGGGCTCCTTGAGTTTGAGTTCCTACGTTTATATCTACTTTTATAAATGCCTCCAGGCTCAGAAAGTATGGGTGTGTCTTTCCTCATTATCTATGTTACATTCCTTTTTAACTCAGGATCCTGTTTCTCACCAGCTCATCCTCCTTTTTTCACTTGAACTTTCGTAAGGCTTTATATTTTTACAAAATACTAGTCTTTGATACTGCTGTTTCTTTACTGTAAAATGACCTATGTAGTTGTGTGATTGTTTGCATGGGTATATTCATTGATCATTTATTCATTAACAAGCATTTATTCCTTTTTTATAACTGGTTGAGTATTGAGAGTCCCCAAGACCACCCATGGGTTCAGTGACTCACTAGGAGTAGTCATAGGACTCAGAATATAGTTGCACTCGTGCCCTCTAAGTTAGGGAGTAGTCCATAAGGACACCCTCATTCTGATGCCAACTCCAGAGTTTGGGGGTCCTCAAGACCATCCTCACTTCTGACATTAATTGCAAGTTGAGAGTCCCCAAGATCACCCTCAGGTCTGAAAATTCACTACAAGGATTCAAAGAATTCACTGAAAGCTGCTATACTGATGGTTACAGTTTATCACAGTGGAAGGATACACACTGAAATCAGCCAAGGGAAGAGATACATGGGGGAGAGTCCAGGAGGGTTCTAAACACAAAGCTATCCATTTGTCCTTCCATGGTGGAGTCATAGACAGTGTTAATTCATCCCGGCAATGATGTGTGACAATATGCACCGAGTGTGGCCAACCAGGGAAGCCCACCTGACCCTTTGTGTCCAGATTCTTTACTGGGCCCCATCACATAGACATGGGTGACTGCTCATGTGGCTGACCTCAGGCTCCAGCCCTCTGGAGGTCACACTGATACCATGTGACTCAGACCCCCACATAAATCACATTGTTTGACAATCTGGTATGGTCCAAGGCCACTAGGTAGACAGAGACACTTTTACCAGGCGGTATATTCCAAGGGGTCAGAGACGACTACTCAGGAGCCAAGGGCAGAGGCTAGACTTGTCTTTGGAAAAGGTTAATTTTTTTTAATGTTTGACATTAGTTACATAATTTTAATTTAACAATGCTTATACAAACATTTTTATTATTTAAAAAAATTATTTTTAATTATTATGGGTACTTAATAGTTGTATATCTTTATAGGAAAAAGGTTAAATTCCTTACTACACAGTGGCTGAGATTTACTTTAGCAAAAGAATATGAAGCAAAATCAGCAAAGGGAAAAGTCTGGAGGAAACCAGCCATGTTTCCAAGAGTCTTCTGCCAGTGGAGTCACACAGGATGTGCTTAATTCCTCTAGCCACAGATTGTGTGATATGTATAAGATATTGGCTGCTAGATAACATTAGAGACTCAGCATCAAGGAGTTTTACTGGTGGTAAGTCCCAAAGGTACCCTCTGCCTAATGTGCTAAAATTCCAGATGCTCAGAAGGAAGGCAGGTGTTCAGCATAAACTACATCATCTGCACAAATAGTTTAGGCACAGTGAACCACTTGTATCAGTTCTGGCAATGGTGGGAACCCTCCTGAAATCCAAGTTCCTTAGAGGCCAGTCAGGGGCCAACCTTGCAAGCAGACCTTTCTATGGAGAGCAGTAGAAAGGAGAGCCTGCTATATTAATACTTTTGGGGTTTGTTTAAAAATCCAGAAACTTGCAGTGATTGTACATTTGAGTGGGGGAATTAGAACTTGCTTCCACAATCTTGTGCTAAGTGGAAACTATAATTAGAAGCATTAAAATTGGTTGTTCTGATGTGTGGCAATTAATATAGTTTTGGTTTTGAAACTCAGTGATATTTAAGTTAATGTGAAGTGGGACAATGGGGCACATTTGTGATATATTCATTAAGGAATCATTAGGAGGTATAGCTTGAACTGTAAGTTAGAAATATGTAACTGGGTCTCAGTAGAAATTCAGGATTGTAGATGAATGTTTATTTCATATATTCACTCACTATTCAGGAATAACAGGTAACCAAAATAAGATTGAGACATTGGAGTAAGAAAACATTGAAAGGTAACTGACCAATCTCTTGTTCTTGCTAAAGTGGATATTTCTATTTAGTGGGTTGATCTATGGTGCAAAGGACATAGAATAATGAGCTTGCATCATCACATTTGGTAATAATCTTTTGTTTAGATTCATTTTAGAAAACATTAGGCCTTTCTGGTAGAGGTCTCCTGTAACTCCTATAACTAGCCCTTCTTACACCCTTAATGGGGTTAGGCCTCCTGGTGTCTCCAACAAGGTGGGATACCTACATATTTAGTACATCAGGAACAGGCCAGAACTCAGTATCCATCCTCCATAACTGACCAAGGTCCTATTCTTTTTTTCTTCCCCCTCGGGACAGGGTCTCTCTCTTTTTCAGGAGATAGAGTGCAGTGGCGTCATCACAGCTTACTGCAGCCTCAAAACTTCTGGACTCATGAGATCCTCCTGCCTCACCCTCCTGAGTAGCTGGGACTACAGGCATGTGCCGCCATGCCAGGCTAATTTTTCTAATTTTTTGTAGAGACATGGTCTCGCTAATGCCCAGGCTGGTCTCCAACTCCTGGCATCAAGCGATCCTCCCACTTCAGCCTCCCAAAGTGCTAGGATTATAGACATGAGCCACCATGCCTGGCTGCCAAGGTCCTGTTATTACTTTTACAGCCAGCATCTCAGTCCAGCTGACTTGTGAGGATGGAAACTGTAAGAACTTTAGAATTTTCTAAAAACTGATTTCCAGTGGAGTTGTTTACTTCCCTCAGGATCCATGTAGGAACCGTGAGTGCAAGGCTCTGTGCGCCTGCACTCCAGACTACCTCCTCCATCCCTGTTGCTCACTAGCAGTCTGTACCCATCACCGTCTTCTGCTTTTTCAACTTTAATTATTTTATTTTCTTTCTTACCTGTGGCCTGCCTTTAGTTCCTAAACAGTAAAAATAACTATAGGTTGGAAGGATACTACTTATGTCCTTTGTGGCAAATCCTATTGCCTTTCTTTAATTTTTGATCATGTCGATCAGCCTTCCCTTGATATCATTTTTGCCCCTGTAATTCCACATGATACATGTCTTCTGATGCTCTAAATCCTTTTCTTTTCTGCCTTCACTTGACTCCCCTATTTCTCATGTTTGCCTAGTGATCGCTTCAATTGTGGAAATTCTATTAATACATCACTAAGAATTCATACTCTGCCTGCCTTTGATTTTATGCTTGATTTTATTGTTTCTTTATTATGTCAAATTTTTTTTCTGTACTAAAATAATTGGAGAGTCACTCTCTGCCCAAAGCTGGAAACATTAATACTTCAGTTTCGTACATACACACATATACATACACAACCTATTATTTACCTTTTTGTGGTTTGAAAGTTGATGTATAACACACAAATCTGCATCTTACTCTTTTCACTTAATAATGCATTATCCTGCAGGTCAGAAAACATAGCTGAAGTTCAGTATTTTTTGAGTAACTGAATAACAGTCCAGATATAGATATACCCTGATGAATTATGAGGGACATCTAGCTTATTTACAATATAAAGCTTGTTTTAATAAGCATTCTTATCAATATATCCTTAAAAACTGATACTTCAATTTCTCAAGTTGACTCCTAATGGATTGACAGAGTATAAAATGTGTTTTAAGTTAGTTTAATTTGTTTTTATTATTTTTTTTCTCTTTTCAGATGAGTCAAGTCCAGAGATTAAGGAGTTATCTGCAAAGAGGACTATTAATGAAGTATTATCTCAGTTTGACACAGTGATAAAATGTACAAGAAACATATGTAAGGAATGTGGAAATGTTTACTGCCACGATACCCAACTTACTCTCCATCAGAGAAATCATATAAGAAAGAAATGCAATCAGTGTTTTCATTGTGGGAAATACTTCAGTCGTCGATCAACTCTCATTCAGCATCAAAGAATCCACACAGGAGAGAGACCCTATAAATGTAAGGAATGTAGTAAAACCTTCGATCAGAGAGCACACCTGACCCAGCATGAGAGAATTCACACGGGTGAGAAGCCCTATAAATGTAAAGAATGTAGGAAAACGTTCAGCCAGATGACTCATCTCACTCAGCATCAGAGTACACACACAAGAGAAAAGTTCCATGAATGCAATCAGTGTGGAAAGGCCTTCAGCCGGTCCTCAGCCCTTATGGATCACCGGAGAATTCACAGTGGAGAAAAACACTTTGAATGTAAGGAATATGGCAGAGCCTTCACTCAAAGTGCACAGCTCATTAGACATCAGAAAACTCATTCTGGAGAAAAACTGTATGAGTGCAGTAAGTGTAAGAAATCCTTCATACGCCTCTCTTCCCTGATTGAACATCGGAGAGTTCACACTGGAGAGAAACCGTATCAGTGTAGGGACTGCAAAAGGACCTTTAGTTGTGTCATGCAGCTCACTCTACACAGGAGAATTCACACTGGTGAGAAACCCTATGAATGTAAAGAATGTGGAAAGGCCTTCAGCACCCACTCTTCCCTTGTTACTCATAAGAGAACACACACTGGAGAGAAACCCTATAAATGCAAGGAATGTGGAAAAGCCTTCGGTGCCCACTCTTCCCTTGTTACTCATAAGAGAACACACAGTGGAGAGAAACCCTATAAATGCAAGGAATGTGGAAAAGCCTTCAATGCCCACTCTTCCCTTATTACTCATAAGAGAACACATAGTGGAGAGAAACCCTATAAATTCCTTGCCTGTGGGAAGGCCTTTAATACCTCCTCAACATGTTGTCAACATAATAGAATTCATACAGGGGAAAAGCCCTTTGAGTGCAGTCAGTGTGGGAAGTCCTTCAGATGCAGCTCTCCCCTTACTCGACATTATAGAATGTGTAATGGAAAATGCTAGCAAATAGTCAAACCTCAACTTTTAATTCTACTTGTTCCACATCATTGCCAGTACTTTTTACTCTTAGTCTTTTTAAATAAAAGCAATTATAGTTTGTGTGGAATGACACCTTCATGGCAGCTTTAATTTGCATTTCCCTGATAACTATTGACTTTGAGAATCTTTTCATGAACATTTTGACTATATCTTCGGTGAAGTGTCTGTTTCTCTGAGTACGGAGTTGTGAGAGTTGTTTGCCAGATTTTTGGAAACATTTTCTACTATTCTTTAACTTGCCTTTTCATTTCCATAATGGTGATAAATCAAAAATTTTAAATTTGATCATATCCAGTTAACATTTTTTTTATGGTTCTGCTTTTTATGTTTGAAGAAATACTAGTCTATGCTGAGCTTACATAAAATTTCTTGCATATTTTCTTTAGCTATTTTGTAGTTTTACCTTTTACAGTTAGATTTATTTCAAGTTTTTATGGATAATGTGAGGAGGTAAGGGTTGAAGTATATTTTCCTCCTGATATAATTGTCCCATTCCAACATCATTTTTTGGATATGTCTTTCATTTTCTCCTTGAATTGTGTTGCAGCCTTTCTCAAAAATCAATTAACCATTTATGTATGGGTGTATTTCCGGAATCTATTCTGTTTCATCAATCTATTTGTCTTTTTAGCAGTTCCACAGTGTCTTGATTATTAGCTTTAGAGGAAGTGTTGAAATTAGGTAGTATAAGTCCTCCAGCTTTGTTGTTATTTTTTAAAATTGTTCTAGCTATTCTAGCTCATTTGCCATTTTGTGATAAATTTTAGAATCACCCTGTCAATTTCTGCCAAAAAGCCTTGTTAGTATTATAATTGAGATTACATTGAATCTGTAGTTCAATTTGAAGAGAACTGACACTTTAATAGCAGTGACTTGCAATCTGTAACCTTAGCATAACTTTCTATTTCAGTCTCCTTTAATTTCTCTCACCAACACCCTGTAGTTTTCTGCATGTACGTTCTTAAACTTATTCATAGATATTTTCACAATATGTAAATTGGTTTGTTTTATAATTTATTTTTTCAGTTGCTTATTACTAGACATGAAGATACAGAAGAGTTTTGTATATTTACCTTGTATCCTGTCTTGTTGAAAATTTCACTTATTCTTGGAGTTCCTTTCGATCTCTTAGGTTTTTTTTTATATAAGCAACCATATCATCTGCAAATAGAAACAGCTTAATTTATTCATTTCTGGTCTTTATGCCATTCATTTCAGGGGGTTTTTTTGGTCATCTTATTGTGACCTCCAGGGCAGTATTGAATAGAAGTGATGAATGTAAGACCTGTTGGGGAAGAAGTGGCACTCTGAGAGTCAGGATTTGGTTTTCTCTTAGTGCATACATTTGAGAACCTTGAATCCCCAGACTTCCCAGTGCCTTCTACATCCCCTCTTCTTGTGGAAGACTATGCAGAGCCCTAAATGAGGCACCACTTTTTCAGACAATGCTTGCCTTCCCTGGGATCTTCTCCAATCAGTAATAGGTTAGATTTCAGCAACACCAAGGGAAGTGCTGGGCCTGCTATGGGAAGAGATGGAGTCAGGCACCAAAGGAGCCATAGGGGCTGGCTCAAATGTACCAGCAAGAACGAGAAGAGTAAACCTGTGAGGAGATCCTGAGCCTACTGAACAGAGGGGGTAGAATACAAAGTTGTATAAGGGAGAGTTTATTGCTATGTGGTCACTACACGACAGGATTAACGCCCTGGCAAGGGAGCAGAAAGATGCTTCTAATGGATACTGGGATAATTCTTGAAACTTGGAAAAAGCCACAGCTCTCAAATCAAGTAGAGATACCAGAACTTCCATGACAACCTGGAGGAAGGGATCAAAAGACTCAGAGAGGAGGAACGTACAAGGAGGGAGTGCAGGCATCATGGAAATGGCTAGTAGTGGCTGTGCATTAAGCCAGATCCGACTGTAAGAGGTGCTGTTAGGGAACTGGGTTATCTAGTTCAGTGGAAATGATAGGATCTCAGAGTAATGGAGGCCAGGTGACAGCCCTTAACCATCAGAGGCAATGAGGGTGTAATTACCATTGTGGGTGGAAAGGTTGGAACAGAACCTCTAGGGAATGATCTTCAGAGATCTAGCGATCTGGCTTATAGCACATGAGTTTGCTGATGGCAAGACAAATCTGCTGCCAATAAGAGTATTGTTTAAATAAATATATTAATAATCAAATAAAATCTTGATGGCCAGAAGGCTGGAATAAATGATGACCACCTCAAGGAAAAATAATCAGGGGAGATAGCCACTAATCTAAACACACTGGAGGTTCTAATTTAGCAATAGAAAAAGGAAATGATCAGCCAACAAGAGGAACACAAAAGACCAATGTAACAAATAGCACACAAAGTCAAATGAAAAGAATAAAGCTGAATTATTACACTAAATGAAAATGTGAATTTACCTATAGAAAAAAAGATTCATATTTTCAGTTTTGAAAAATCAGCTATAGTCATGCATTGTTTAGTGATGGAGATGAATTCTGAGAAATGCATCATTAGGCGATTGTGTCACTGGCGCAAATATCAGCATGTACTTACACAAATCTAGATGGTAGATTTCTCCACACATAGGCTATGTGGTACAAGCTGTTGCTCCTAGGCTACAAACCTGTATGGCATGTTATTGTACTGAATATTGTAGGCAATTGTAACACAGTGGTAAGTATCTGTGTATCTAAATGCATCTAAACATGGAAAAGATACAGTAAACATATAATGTAAAAGATTAAAAAAAAAAAAAGGTACAACTGTATGGGACAATTGCCATGAAGGAGTTTGCAGGACTGGAAGTTGCTCTGGGTGACTTAGTGAGTTAGTGAGTGAATGTGAAGGGCTGGGACATCACTGTACACTACTGTAGACTTTATAAACACTGTACACTTAGGCTACACTAAGTTTATAAAAAAAATTTTCTTTCTTCAGTAATAAATTAAACTTAGCTTACTGTAACTTTATAAACTTTAATTTTTATAACTTTTTGACTCTTGTAATAATAGTTTAAAATATAGACATGTAGAGCTGTACAAAAATATTTCCTCTTTATATCCTTATTCTATAAGCTTTTTTCTGTTTTTAAAATTTAAATTTTTCTTTTTTACTTTTTAAACTTTTGTGTTAAAAATTAAGACACAAGCACACACAAAGGCCTATGCAGGGTCAAGATCATCAGAATCACTGTCTTCCACCTCCACATCTTGTCCCACTGGAAGGCGTCCGGGGGCAGTAACACACACGGAGCTCTCCTCTCCTATGATAACAATGCTTTATTCTGGAATACTTCCTGAAGGACCTGCGTGACTTTTGTTTTTTAATAACTAGGAGTACATGCTAAAATAATGATAAAAGGTACAATAAATGCATAAGCCAGTACCATAGTCACTCATAACTATTATGTACTGTACGTAATTGTATGTACTATGGCTTTATACTACTGGTAGTGCAGGTTTGTTTACACCAGCACCACCACAAACATGTGAGTAGTTAATTGCCCTGTTACATTAAGACAGCTAAAACATGACTAGGCGACAGGAATTTTTCAGCTCCATTATAATCTTATGGGACTACCATCATATATATGGCCCACTGAAATGTCATTAGGTAGCATGTGACTTGTAGGAAAAACAGCCTGTTGTGTGGCAAGAGTAACACCATCTTGAAGCAAAACCACTATAATGACAGGTGTTTGACTCCTGCATACCAAGGCATTCCTGTAGCAAGGTCAAGAAACGCCTGTTGCATAGATAACCCTTCATAAAGAAACAGTTTCTGGTCGGGCACGGTGGCTCACGCCTGTAATCCTAGCACTCTGGGAGGCCGAGGCAGGTGGATCGCTTGAGGTCAGGAGTTTGAGACCAGCCTGAGCAAGAGCGAGACCCCCCCCCCTACTAAAAGTAGAAAGAAATTATCTGGCCAACTAAAATATATATAGAAAAAATTAGCCGGGCATGGTGGCACATGCCTGTAGTCCCAGCTACTCGGGAGGCTGAGGCAGGAGGATCGATTAAGCCCAGGAGTTTGAGGTTGCTGTGAGCTAGGCTGACGCCATGGCACTCACTCTAGCCCAGGCAACAAAGCGAGACTCTGTCTCAAAAAAAAAAAGAAAAGAAAAGAAACAGTTTCTGTAGCATAGATAACCCCTCAAAAAGATACTTATCTAACTTCCCCCAGTGGTCACAAGTATCACAAGAGGGTGACCAGTTTCACGTTCTACCAAAAACAGCTTGCTATATAAAAAATACTTTCTGGAGGGTGTGTGCAGAGATCCACAGTTTCTTGGCCACGGGAGACATCTGTTCTGTTTTTAAGTCCCTATTAAATGTTTCTTTCTTAGAAACTAGATTTGTCAGCCGCTTTCTTCAGCCTCTCAGGTCCCTTGGCCTTTGGGAGTAGGTTTGCATGTATCTGTTCACCAAGATGATTGATTGTATATGTTTTATGTAAGTAACTAAAATAAAGTGACAGGGGTTGAAAATAAATGGATGGGCAAAAATATACCAGGTAAACAAAGGGAAATCATTACTCTTAGTTAGTATTACAGTGTTTAAATAAAATACCAAAAGAATTACCCTGGGCCGGGGTTGGCAAACTTTTTATCTAAAGAACCAGACAGTAAATATAGGTTTTGTGGCCATATGTTCTCTATTGCAACTACTCAGCTCTGATGTAGTGGTACAAAAGCAGTCATAGATAGTAAACAAATGAGCATGCTGTGTTCCAGTAAGACTTTATTTTAAAACCAGGCAGCAAGCTTGATTTGCTCTGTAGACCTCTGTACTAGTCAAAATGGGATATTATGTAATGATAAAAGGTATGATTCATAGAGGGCTAGTAATATGTCATTACAGGTCAAACAACATAAATTAAAAAGCAAAAATGTCTGGAAATTCAAGATCTCAGCTCCCCAAAAATTCAATGTTAGGAAATTCTGATCCAGTATGCCAAATTATGTAAAAAACATGGAGAATTTTATTATAACCCACTGGCTCAATATTTATTTAGAAACTTGTATCCAAAAATGTAGAATATATATTTTTTCAGTGTTCATGGAACATATACAAACATTAATCTTGTATTAGCCACAAAGAAAAATGTCAAACTCAAAAAAGATATTTTCAGACCACAATTACCAATCATAATAAAATTTGAAGTTATAACATTTAGGATGCTTTTGACTGCAAAATTATAAAACATTCAACTAAAAGTAACTTCAGCAACAAATATTTATTTTTCTTACTTAACAAGGCATCAAAGAGGCAGTTCCAGATTGACCCAGAAGCTGAGTGTTGTCAAGCTCTGGGTCAGCTTTTCTGAGGTCCTCTGTTTTCTCCTCTTGGTTCCAAGATAGCTGCAGCAGCTCCAGGCATCATGTTCTCATGAGAAAATGTTTAAAAGCAGGAAGGGAGAGGGGAGGGAGTCTCCAAAATATATCTGTCCCTTCCAAGTGAGGAAAATCTTTCCCAGTAGCCCTAGAAGATCCCACTGGCCAACACTGGGACATATTGGCCACTCTGAGCTGCAGAGGAGGCTGGAAAATTAGCATCTGATAGCCTCAGATTCTAAGGCAAGACACAAATGCTGCCAGTAAGAAGGGGAATTGTGTATGGCTGTTAGGTTGGCAACCAACATTTATCTTTGACAGTCATGTAAGATAGCCCCAAACAATTTAACATTGTGGAAATTAAGAAACACTCTCCTAAATTTAGATTACTCCTAGATCAGGAAGAAATAAAAACTGAGATTATTGTAAGATGATCACTTTCTATTTCATCATTTGCTGTTTTTATTTTCTCTTACTTTTTTTCTTTTATTGTCTGGGTGTTTGGTAGTCTTGAATAGTATATTTAATGTATTATAGTTTAATCTTACAGGTTTTCATGTAATATGCATGCATTTAAAGGCTGTAAAAATTCCTTTGGGTGAAACTTTGGCTACATCTCACATCTCTTTGGCTGTAGCCTACACCTCATGTCTCTAGGCATGTAAACCTCTCAATTCATTCTTTCATTACCATTCATGGTGATTGTATGATTCATTGCCTTGTTTTAATCTAAGAATAATTTGGCTTTGTTTTTTGTTGTGTTTATTTTTTTAATTTTCAAGAAAACTAAAACTTTTAACTATTGTTAAAATTATTACATTGTGGTTAGAAAATGTGATTCTGGAATGTGTTAGAGACAAATTTTTTTCCAGCCTTTCCCTGCTTCTTTGACAATCATGATCTAAACAATTTACATCTATAAAATTTCTCTTTGCTATGGATTTTCTGACTTAGGATAAAGGATAAGCTGTAAATGAAGGCATTCTCACTTGCATTACATTCTTCAAGTCTTCCTCCAAGAGGCAAGAGTAAGTTGTAATTAGCCTAAGCTAATGGGCTTTCCCCATTACTTCCATTCATATGGTTGCTTGCCAGCATAAATTCTCTGATGATTAATAAGGGATAAGTATTGATCGAAGGCTTTTCTACATTTATTGTATTCACATGTGTTTCTCTGTTATGCATTTTCTGTTGAACAGTAGTTGAATCATGACTTAAGGTCCTCCCACATTCCTTATATTCATAGGGCTTTTCCTCAGTATGAATTACTTGATGTTGAATCAGTTGTGTGCAATGACTAAAAGCCTTCCCACATTCCTTACATTCATATGGTTTTTCACCTGTATGAATTCTGTAATGTACAGTAAGATGTGAGACCCGTTTGAAAGCCCTCCCACACACCTTACATTGGTAGGGTTTCTCTCCAGTGTGAATTCTCTGATGTTGCTTAAGTTGTGAGCTCACTCTAAAGGCCTTTCCACATACCTTACATTCATAGGGTTTCTCACCAGTATGAATTCTCTGATGTCGAATCAGAGTTGAGCCTTGATTAAAGGCTTTCCCACACTCCTTACATTCGTAGAGTTTCTTGCCTGTATGAATAGTCTGATGCTGAATCAACTGAGACCGATGACTAAAGGTTTTCCCACATTCCTTGCATGCATAGGGCTTTTCACCGGTATGAATTCTATAATGTACTTTAAGATGTGAAATCCGATTGAAGGCCTTGCCACATTCCTTACACTGATACGGTTTCTCACCAGTGTGAATTCGTTGATGTTCAATCAGTTGTGAGCTTCGACTGAAGGTCTTCGTACAATCCTTACATTCATAAGGTTTCTCACCAGTATGAACTCTCTGATGTTGTATGAAATTTGAACCAGAATTGAAGGCCTTTCCACATTCCTTACATTCGTAGGGTTTCGTGCCAGAATGAATATTCTCATGTTGAATTAATCGTGAGCCATATTTAAATGCCTTCCCACATTCTTTACATTTGTAGGGTTTCTCATTAGTATGAATTCCTTGATGATTAATAAGGAATTCCTTTTGCCAGAAGTCTTTTCTACATTTATTGTATCCATAGGATTTTTCTCCAGTATGAATTTTCTGATAAAAAGTAAGGGATGCTTGCTGGTCAAAAGCAGGAATTTCTTCATGACTGATGATCATTTGACTGAAATGTCGGTCTGGATTACCCTGTTGTCTGTCAAACTGTCTTCTGTATTCCCAATCATCTTGGAAACTCGGGCACTCAAGACCATAACTTGTAAGGCTTTCCATTATCTCCCACTGGGGTGATTCAACTTCATTAACATGCAGCTTTGGAGATAATACCTTGGTATCATATCCAGATTCCAATACTGAAGAACAAAAAGAGGGGCAAATATGCATTTTTTTTCCTTTTCCAGAAAAAGGAACTATAGTTAGAGTTGGAAAGTTGAGACTCAAAATAATACATGTAAGCTCTTGAATATGTCTAAGTAATTAGAAAGTGGGAAGTAGAACAGAGAAAGGGGAAATACCATAAATGAGATGAGGGAAGTAATCAGAGAGGTTGTAAGAGTAGTTCTAAAATGTTGGTATGAATCAGAATCACCTCTAATCCATGGTTTTTAAGAAAGTGAATGCTTCTATGAGACTTTAAAAAAAACAAATATAATCTAGAGTGACAAAAAGGAAATAATTGGTTGCCCAGGGCTTGAGATATGAGGGCACGTGCAGGAAGGAGCACAGGGGAACTTTTCAGGATGATGGAAATGTTTTCTATCTTAAGGTGGTGGTTATGCAAGTGTATTACTTTGTCAGTACTCATCAATATTGCACTTAAAACAAGTGCATTTTATTGAATATAAATTATACCCCAAATAGAGTGGACTTTCAAAAATGATGGGGATTTCAAAAGGTGAAAAGAGTTCTGGTGACGGATGGTGGTGATGGTTGCACAACAATGTGAATGCACTTAAAAAGGGTTAAGATGGTAAATTTTATGTGCATTTCACAACAGTTAAAAAAATAAAAATAAAAGTGATGGACAGGATATGTCACTAGTTCTGCATCCTGCTTCAGTGCTGGGAGGACAGGTGGGAAAATAAGCAAGAACAACATGCTGGCAGATCTGTCAGCGGATGTGGTGGTACAGTGGCAATATTCTCACATGTCCCCTCAAATTTGTAATAACATAGTTGTCATCTTCTGTGATGTTTTTTATATCTGAAGTTTAGCTGAACACCATAGCTGAAGCTGTTGTCAATGGAGTGATGAAAATGCTACTGTCTTAATTAAGGTGGTGGTTATGCAAGTTTATTAATTTGTCAATACTCTCCTGGACCTTTCTATTTCTTAAAAGTGACCTTGGAAAAAGAAAGATGTTGTTCCTTCTTTAATGGATTAGGCCAAACTTACTGGGGATGGGCCCTTCCAGAGCAACATACTTTGCTACACATTGAAACTGCAAGGAAAAGCTGAATGGCATATTTGACTGATTATAGCCAGTACACGACTTCAGCTGCAGTGGCAAGTTTTCCTGCACTTACAGCAATAAACCCCATTTGGCTTAAAAAGACTCAGTTACAGCTTGATGCAAGGAACCATGGGGGATGGTGAATGGGTGTTTTTGAATGTGTGTTCATAAAGCATATCAAAGAGATGGCCTTGGATGGCTTCATAGGCACACGTCTGCTCCTTGTCGTGGCATATCAGAGACTGTTATTCATTTTGTTCTTTGTGAAAATATTAAGCAAAAAATACTGGAATATAAGGTTGCTTCTACAATGGAAGATGATAAAGATGGTGAAAGAAGCATCAGATTTTGTGGGAATGATGCTGGCTGCTGTCACCTCAAAAACTTGTGCCACGATTATAGTGCATCCACATGACACTGTAAGAACAAGACTATGCAGAAAGGATACAAAGTAAAGATATTTTTTCATACACTGGTTGTTCAAGAGGAAGGTTATGGGTCTCTTTACTGTGGTCCAACAACCTATCTGGTGAAACAGTTTCCAAACACACTCATTATGATGGCCATGTATGCATTGATCTACTCAATGGTTAGGACATCTTGCTGACATCTTACAAAAAAAGGAAAACCAAGAGATTGCAGTGGACCATGGAATATTAAAGTCAGCCTGGTGGACAGAACAAAAACACCTAAACGGACATTGGTTGTAGGAATTAAAGTGATCCATATATTACTCGGTCTTTCTGGCAATGTGAAAAAAACTTTGGGTGATTCCACGAAAATGTCTTTTAAAAGCACTACTTTCCCCAAAATGTCATTTTCTCTAACATATCCACCTCACATTGTTGAGTTTTATTGATTTATGGCAGGATATAGTGTTATTTATTCCATGGGCACTTTTCCATTCTTTTAAATAAAGCCATCTCTAATTATATATTATATTATAACTATTTAGAGGTGGTACTAACAGTCATAAGTTTATAACTTCTGGCTTGTGTTTAACTCCTTGTAAAGTTGCAAAATAGCAACAATAATAATGAGGTCTTCTGTATTTTCATATTTCCAGACAAGACCTGGTACAGTATTTTAAAGTTAATTATCTGGGCATTAGTAGTCACTGTTTTGAACAACCAGTAGAATAATGTATAAAAATCTTATATATAGTCTTTGCATTAAAATGTTTTGATTTCCACTTCTAACAGGTGCTTGATATTTAGCATTATTTGGACATTTAAATTGTTAATACATCAAACTGAAATGGTAATAATTAGGGACAAACTATTAATAGTTGGGGACAACAGTAAAATGTTGTTTCTTAGCCACTGCAGTGATATAAACACACCTCATATCTTCTCTAAGTCTGTGGTACATAAGGACAACTAGAATGTCCTTTCAGTGACTTACGAGCCTGAATTATCACCTGTTTATCATACCTAGATATCATTTGCTTAAAGGTAGAAAAATTTACCAATTCTGAATTTTCTCTGCTTGTTTTCACATTAAGCACTTGAACTTTTGAATTATTTCCAGATCTGTATAGATTACATGTATTTTGTAGAGAACGTGGTAATTTTCAGCTTTCCCAAGTTTGTTTTTAGTTGACATTATATTAATATCTGTGACAGTGTACAGTTATAGAAAAGGGGCCCTCTGCAGTCTAATTCAGCAGGCAATTTTAACTGACTTACAAATTTTATTCAGTCCTAATTTCCTGAATGGTAAATCATAGAAAGATTGAAGTTAACTCAAGTTAATGTGCTAACAAGGATATCACTTTTAAACGCTGCCATTAAATTCAAATGCACCATTTGGTATTTCAAATAGATACCATGTACATGACCCTTAAAAAGAAGTTTACTGTAATTCTGCTGAGATTTCTGCCTATGGATGTTGCTATACTACTGGCGTATGAAACGTGTGCAATTAAACTCCAGTGTGATACTTCTCACCTCAGTATACATGAGGTGTCTATTTTGTGCAGTAGCTTTATCTTAAGAATGACTGTTACGTACTTTGTAGTCTTTTTTAAGGGTGACAGAATACGAGAGAATTCCACGTAGAGATTTTTTTTTTTAATAAAAACATTGGTCATTTATTAAACAGAGTGTTCGTAATATTTAGGGTTTTAGATATGTTGTTTTGGAGATCTTTAAGTAATCTGTACGCTGTAGTGCCCAAACATTATTGAAAATTGCCAAGCTTTCTCTCTTGTCACCAATGAAAAACAGTGCTGTCTTAAATTCTCTCGGCTTCTCAAATTCATTGTAGACAACAGTAACTGTATTTTTCTGAGTTGCTTTGATTGGACTCAAAAATATTCCAATCATTTTGGAGACAAAGAAAAATTCAGATTCCTTATCTCTGGGATTCTTAATACCTTTTATGGTGAATATTGGCTTTGACATTTATTGTGAAGAATGTACTAAAAATCAAAAATGGGGGTTTGTACCTTTAATCTGTAGAGTAAGTCTCAATCTATAATGTTTACATTTGCAGGAGCCACTTATACTGCCTAATACAATGCCATGTACTTGGTGAAGATCCATTAACATTAACATGTTGAAAGTAGGACAGAGATTCTCCTAATCTTAATGATCTCGATATCCCACAAATGATAAACAATGATATGAAACCAGCAGCTAAGGATAACATTATTAGTTATAGCAAATTCATAACAAGTATCTTTCAAGGATGAACGTGTATTCTAATACTGTTTGTATTTAGACAGTAAAACTTACATTGCATTATTCATGTGTTACATACAACTTTTAAAAGTATTATGTTACTAGAAGGAAAACAGATCTTAGAGTCTTTGATTTTGTTGTTTTAGGTAAGAAGGAACAATGAATTTTATTTTTAATCAAGTTTTTATCCCCCCAAAGTACAATCTGCAGTTTAAGTATGACATTAATAACTTAAAATAAGCTATATATAAAAGTTCTATGTAAAGTTTGCCTCCAAAATATTTCTTTGGAGAGTTTTTTTTTTTTTTGATTGAGTCAAAGGTCTAAAAAGGAGAAAAGCATATTCAAAACATTGGATATGTTTCAAACTATATTTTGTTTTCAACTCTTTTCTATCAGATAAAACTTTTTTATTTCTGGGATAGAGGTAGTCGGCATTTTACGATGGTAAGCACTTCTGTCCTTTCAGAAAGATGACTTGAACCTATTCAGGTGAAAGCAATAGATGCTGAAAGAGGATCCTGTAGTACTCTAACAGAATAGCAGATGAAGCTCTTGAATTTATTGGCTCATAGAAAGTTTGCTCAAAGTCCAAATCTGAGGATTATCAATCCTGTGATTTTGGGATACCATACAATGCTTTGAAAAGCATCCCTGAAAAAGCTGTATCTGTAAAGCTTTGTCTTCATTCTCATTATGTATATAACTTTGTGGAACTGACGCTACTAGGTGGGGCCCACAAACAATTGATTTGTAACTTCGAAACCATGACAGACTATCATTAGAATATTTAACCCTGCCTTTTGTCTTCTAAAACCCCTAATGACAATATGGAACAACTTTATTATATTAGGAACAACAGTTTAGGTTGTTAAAAATAATGAACAGGGCTGGGTGCAGTGGCTCACGCCTATTATCCTAGCACTTTGGGAGGCCAAGGCAAGAGGATTGCTTGAGGCCAGGAGTTCAAGACTGGCCTGAGCGAGAGCAAGACCCCGTCTCTACAAAAAAATTAGAAAAATTAGCTGGGTGTGCTGGCACATGCCTGTAATCCCAGCTACCTGGGAGGGTGAGGCAGGAGGATCACTTGAGCCCATGAGTTCGAGGCCTGTGTGGGCAAGACAGCAAGACCCGATCCCCTTAAAAAAAAGAGGATATACATATATATACACACACACACACATATATATAAACAATAACAAATGGTGACTCTTACTTGAGTGTAAACATTTTATCATTTTCAGGTTTGTTTTAAATTACTAAAAATGTTGACTTGCATTTGAAGGATTTAAGTGCTAGACATCAGTCTCCCTCTTATCTTTCAGCTTTGTTCATGCCTAACACTAAATTGTTCATATGTTTTTCCAACCCAACTGCTAGTTATGTAGGGACCATTGGGGGCTGATATATAAAATAGTTCACCCTTTCTTCTGCCAATATCAATCATGACTTGAATATCCCTGAGAATATACATATTTCTGAATAATTTAAATTAGAAGGATCTTTTTTTCTTTGAAATGGGATCTCACTCTGTTGTCCAGGCTTGAGTGCAGTGGCTATTCACAGGCACGATCATGGTGCACTTCAGCCTCGAACTCTTGAGCTCAAGCACTCTTCCTGCCTTAGCCTCCTGAGTAGCTTGGGACTACAAGTATATGCCACTGTGCCTGGCTACAGAAGGATTTTTAATATATAAAAGTATTTAACACAATATACTAAGTTTCTATCTATCTACTCAAATCTATTCTCCATTATGCCCTTATATTTCTTATTATCTATACATTGACTTTTATGCTACTTGTTTCAGAAACATAAAATTCTTGTTTTACACTTAATTTTTGTTTTAAAAAACTTTTCCAATGTATATCCCTGCTTATGTGAAGAATTAAATTATGACCTGTCAGTCATAGCTAAATAGTCAACACTGTGAGAGCTGATATCTTTTCATTCATGTGAGGTTTGCTATTCTTGCATTTATGTACATGGTTGTAAATTACGTGCAATTGTTCTGTATGTATATTAACTAGCTGGTGACTTTTAGTTGAATTGCTAAAAGTAAAAAAATTAAAAATGTGCTCTTGAAAAAAAAAGATGAGGATTATATCCAAAGGAACCAGGGTTTAAAAGAGTTTTCACTGGCCAAATTTTGAAAAATATGAACATTTTGATAAATGATGATAATGGGTTAAAATCTGTTACTGAATAAAACAAAATCTATTAATCCTTATGATATAAATGAACAAACAAATGAACAGGAAAAACCTCTTCTTTACAGTAGTATGTTAACTACTAAATGAGAAAGAATAGGTTTTTAAAAAAACCACTATTTTGTAATTATCAGTCATACCTGATCCAAGAGAAAACTGTCAATGAATCCTGAAACTAACAGGTAAAAAAATCTGTGACAAGCACAATATTTATATATTCTCAAAGCAGGTTCCCACAAACCATGGCTTGGTTCTACTTCCTCTCTGGCTTCCCACTGTCCACAGCACAGAATCCAAACTTCTTAACGGGGCTGTCTTTCCTGTCATATCTCTATGCTGTTCCCCTTGCTCTTCGACCCCAGCTCCACGGCTGTCCAGCATCTGAGGTACCAAGAGCTCCTCCTGCTCAGGTCCTTCACACCCACTGGCTATAGCTGGTATTTCCCCAGCTACAACTCATCTTCCATGTCTCAGATCAAATGCCTTATCCTTGGAGAGGCCATCAGCCCTGTCATGCACCCCAAATGAACCTGTTCTTTTTCTTTCTTTCTTTTTGCCTATGTGCATGCATGTGTGTAACATCTGTTCCCCACTACAGCATAAGTTCCATGAAGGCAGAAATAATGTCTGCCTGCCTCACCAATGTATACTGTGGCATACCCTGTGGTACATAATAAAAGCTTAATAAATACTTTTTACTAACTCTCCAAAATTCAAACCACCAATACAAATTCCTTTAGAAAAAATGGTCAAAGGATATAGACATCTTTCCAAAGAGAAAATACTTTCCTTAAGAAACACCATATTTATACTCACTCAGAAAGGAAGGAGCAACTACCTTTGTCAAATGCTGCTGACAAGCTGAGAAAGATCATAATTAAGACATGACCTTTGAATTTGGCAACTTGGAAGGAAGATTTTCTAATGCAAAGGGGCTGCTTCCTTCCCAGCCAGCTGACCTGATACCTGCAGTGGCTGCTCCCTTCTCACCGATGCCTCACTCACCTGGGCACAGGTCTCCTGCTGCCACCCTCTCCACCATCCAAGGCTCTTTGCCTTGCTCCAGGAAGGAGATCACATCGGGTTTGGAAATGGCAAGACCTGGAGATGAGAAGAAACATGCCACCCAGTAATGGCGTGACGGCCCCAGAATTCAGATCTCCTGGTCATTAAGCAGGAGAGGCAGTTGCAGGAAGGACAGAAGATGTAATGGTTGCCTGAGGGCAGGGGATGCCAGCTTTAGCTGATGCAACTGCCCTTTAACCCCACAGAAATGACCAACCAGTCACAAAACTGCAATGCACCCAGAAACTAACCAGGAAGGAATAGACATACCCAAGGATAACCTCCAAATAGACCAGATCACCTTACCCAGTGAGACCAGGTTGCTGTAGGTCTCCAACATCACATCTCTGTAGAGATCCCTTTGAGCAGGTGCCAGCCACTGCCATTCTTCTTGGGAGAAGACTATGGCCACATCTCTGAACACTTCTGACCCCTGGAACAATAGGCATGTACAATATATGTGTATTTCAGTGGTTCACAGTGGGATGAGAAGAGCTGGAGGTCTTTGCAGAAGGGGTTATTTGATTGAACAAGAAGGCTGGGGCTGGATGTGAGCAGGTGACAGAGAAAACGGTCATGAGTAAAATAGAATGTTCAAATATTCTCAAATACTCCTTTTTACTGCAAACCAAAGCTCTTGTATACAGGTCTGGGATTAAAATTAAAATCAAGCTAAATGGAGTTTTTCTTTTTATAAGAAACAGTGTAATAAAGCATGCCACCCACTCTGTATTTAGCATATAACAAATTCTCAATTAAGGTGAAACAGTTCTATCTTTATGAAATAAAAAACACAAAAAGATTTTTGATGGACTTTCCCCCAATTTTTTTTAATTTTTATTTTATTATCATTTTTTTTTTTTTTGAGACAGG
Organism: Lemur catta; assembly: GCF_020740605.2. Lineage (NCBI taxonomy): Eukaryota > Metazoa > Chordata > Mammalia > Primates > Lemuridae > Lemur > Lemur catta. Next base: position 19,356,715 of record NC_059146.1, read on the forward strand.
GTCTCATTCTGTTGCCCAGGCTAGAGTGCAGTATCATAATCATAGCTCATTGCAACCTCAAACTCCTGGGTTTAAGCAATCCTCCTGCCTCAGCCTCTAGAGTAGCTGGGACTACAGGCGCACACTACCACACCCAGCTAATTTTTCTATTTTTTATAGAGAAGGGGTCTCACTCTTGCTCAGGCTGGTCTTGAACTCCTGACCTCAAGTAATCCTCCCGCTTCGGCCTCCCAAAGTGTTAGGATTACAGGCATGAGCCATTGCGCCTGGCCTCCCCAAATATTTTATTTTTAAAAATTACATTAAAAAATGTTTTCTATCTTAGAAATAGGATTTTTGTGTAAGTCAAGAATTTCTTAGAGATGTAAGTTCCTCATTATGTCACAAGCATTTTTTTCTTCATGAGAAAAACTATGAATGAAGATCACTTTTATTGACTGTATAATTTTCTATCAAGTGGAAAGAATGACTCAAACATCCTCTTGCTTCATTTATTTTTTTTTGCGTGACTTCATCTCAAAAGCTAATCCTCTTATTTTGGATCCACAGGTTAGATCAGGTATCTAAGGCTCTTACAAGCTCTGACTATCCCCCCATCTGGCTGACCTTCTCATTTGCTATCACCCACCATCCTCAACTCTGCACTTCTCCTGCTCTTAAGCTAAAGAAACTAATGGAGAAAGACCCAGATTCAAATACTCTGTTCAACCTCAACCTAGACCTTAATTCTGGTATCTAATCTCTCACCGATTCCCAGCCAAGCCACTATTATATACCCAATCACCAATCTTTCCCAACGCAGGACACTGCACCACACGCTCAAATTAAATCCAACCAACACCACCTCCCCTGCTTTTCCATATATGATTGCTCCTAAGTGTTCTTACAAGGGATGCTCTCATTTCTTTTTTTGTTTTATATATACAGCATGAAAGACTAAGGGATGCTCTCATTTCATACAGGGAAATGGATTTATGCTCTATCTGGCCTCCTGGCAGAAGACAACCATCAGGAGATGTGCAATGCTACACAGAATGAATCCGTGGGCATTTGTCAGAGAGGAGGGGGCAATGGGAGAAGGGACCAACTACCTGGTCCTTTTATTCTATAAAATGGGAACCTCCGAGAACCAAATTCCTGGATGGGAACCCAGGTGGGAAGTTTCTGGATAAGGAAAGCAAATATTTACATGATTTTAAAACTCACAAGGAACATGACTTTTAGAATTTCAAGGGTGGATGGGTCCTCCTCCTGGTTCCTCTCTTGGGGAAGGGCAGAGTCCTGAGATGGCAGAGCTGGGGAGAAAAGAACAAACATGAGAGATCAGGCTTGCCTCACAGTTCCAAGTATGCCAAGGTTACAAGTCCTCTCCTGCTTGCCCTCCACCCACCATAAAAATTAGAGTTGGGACAAACAGTGATCCTCACCCAAACCCAGGAAACCAGCTTTGACTGCTGCAAAGTGTAGCGGCCCGATTACAGAATGGGGGATGAACACAGAAAGAAACATACAGACACATAGACAGTACAAGACTGCAGCGCCGAAAGCACCAGTCGCTTTATTTTTATATTCCTTTTGTCCAGCAGCTACTTCCTGGTACATGACTATCTTTAAAGCCCTGAGGCGACATGTTCCATTTCTTATGGAAATTGCGTTTGCATCTTAACATTTGGACCTCATTACCGTGTGCAGGACAATGAGACATGCCTTGGTTTGTGTGCAAGACCTTAGGCCCTTGGCTATTTGCCATAGGGAACAGTATGTCTGTTCAATAGGCCATTGACCTCTAGCTCCAGGAAGCAGCCAGCAGTCAACAGGCCGTGTCTGGACCTACTGACTTCTGGTCTCAAGGAGTGTTCTGGACCTATTGACCTTTGGACCCAAGAAGCATGTCCAGTTTCGCTGACTCTGGGCTCAAGCCAATTCTTACCCAGGGACGGTCCCTACACAAAGAGACAAGGAACCTGTGGTTCCTTCTCTCCCATTCCCCCCAAATACCCAGAGGTTCTGCCTGACTGATGTAAACCTGAGACAGGGATGCTCAGACCTGGTCTAGTGGCTAGGACTCACATGGTACCTTAAGGACAACAAAGGTTCTCTTAAAGCCAGGAAGCACAGGCCTGCATAATTTGCATAGCCCCAACGTAGAATAAAGCCTTCCCAAGACCAGGCCATTTACCTCTCTCATGCATCAAATTCAACACCTTCAGAAGTCTATCTGGCTCTTCTCCCAACTTCCAAATTTACAAAGAACTCCATAGCCCAATCTGAGGCTTTGTGGACAGCACTTCATGGGACTTGCCTTGAGTCAACAAAGGGGGTGGTGTGGAAAGAGACAATAAGACAAATTAAATGGAGCAGGGTCAGCACTCTATCACCAACACATAAATGTGCCCTTCCACAGAAACACAGCAATGCACAAAGCTGCATGCATAATATTTGCTGAAGAATATAATTGAAAACTAGTACATAAGTAGGCAAGTGGCTGAATCATTTTTGGCACAGCCATATAATGGAACATCAAGCAACTACCAAAAATGATGCTGGACAACATTAACAAAGAAAGTCACAACTAGATCTTCTATACCATAAAAGGCCATTCAGCAGAAAGAATTCAAACCACTCACCCACTGTCACACAGGCTCAAAACAAAACAAAACAAAAAACTGGAATAGAAAAGACCCAAGTATTTAGAGTGTTGTCATTTAACCACTTCTTGAGTTCATCATTAAATGAGTAGTATTTTGTAAAGGAGTGTAGGACAGTGCCTGTCACATTACAACTATTTAGTTCTAAGTAATGTGTAAATAAAATAAGTATGAATGTTGCTTGAATATGATGTAATAGGCAGCTTTTCCTATGACCCACTTTTATAAGCATTATTTGTATTAACTGTACGATATCATATTTACACAAGATGGCCTGTGATTTACTCAACTGTTTCCCCATTGTTAGACATAGAGTTTGAACAAAATCATCTAAAATATTACCAAGGATAAGTCTCTGCCTCTAAACTAGTGGTTCTAAATCTTTTGTGATCTTGCAACACTTTGAGAACCTCATGAAACAAGGTTTTGTACTAGATTTAAGGGGGAAAAAAAAGCACGGATACAAATGAATGCAAAGCATTCGCAATTTCAGGGGTGGGGGGGCCCTCCACACCCACCAACAGGGTCCATGCAGCCGGGCTAAGACGCTGAGCGCGGCAAGGGGGCGCCGGCGGGGCGCGCCGCAAGGGCCGCCGGGAAATGTAGTCCAGCGCCAGACAGCCACATACAGACGCCGGGAGAGACGTCCGGGTTCTTCTCAGGCCCGAGACCCGCCCGGCCGCGGCTCCCGCTCCCGCATGGATCCCGGAGCGTCTGGAAAACCCCGGAGCCCCTCACCTGCCACCTCCTCTGATCCAGGCGCCACCGCGACCGCGCCCCCCACAGCCCAGAGTGCGCCTCTACCTCGGTGGCGGCGGAGTCGCCGCGCGGAGCCGGAAGATGGCGCGACGCACACAGCACGCCAATGCCGCGTCGTGATTGGGTCCGCACCGCAGTCTCTTCTGGAAAATGTAGTCTCTAGACGTAAAGGCTGCAGCGAGCGTCTCGCGGCGTTTCAGGGGACGGGGTGTGGTGCCCAGGCTCGCGCATATGCGTACGGAGCAGCGGTGAACGGTCGTTCGAGCCTTTGGGTGGCCGCAGGTAGGTCTGAGGCGGTGGGAGTGCAGTCGGCGTGGGAGTTTCCGCGTGTGGTTGCAAGTGACCGAGTGAGCAAGGGACCCCCGCTGTGTGCGCGGTGATTGTTGTGACGGTGTGCGGCGTTTGGATCCGATTCGGCGTGGGTCGTTGAGTGTGTGTCACTGGGACCGTTTAGCAGGGATACACACCTGTGTGACTGTGTACGAGTCCACGTGAGGAACTTTGTCGTCCTTGAAATCACCATTTCCGCCGAGCAGTCATTTTACCAGAATATTCGGAAGCCTAAGAGTTTGTCTGGTAACCAATTTTAAACATTATGACTATGGTGACATAAATGTGGATTGTGAAGGACAATGCGAAGAGACGTCAGGGAGTTTCCTGCTATGGGGTAGCATCTCTCGGCCGGACTGCCACGGGTAGTTAGCTGATCATTCTCTTCTGCTGTTAGGCGACTTTGGTGTGGGAAAGTGTGAGAAACCCTGGACTTTACATATCCTGAGGCAGCATGTTCCAGTATGGTCGGGAGTCACCTGTCCCCGATGCTGATCAGGCTCTGCTATGCCCCGTCTCTGAATGAGGAAACCTTCCCTGTCCAAGGTGGTGAAGTTTTTCCTTTTTCCTTTTTCCTTTTTCCCCCCTTTTTCTTAGAGACGGGGTCTTGCTCTGTTGTTCGGGCTGGAGTGGAGTACACTAGTGCGACCTAAGCCCACTGCAGCCTCAAAACTCCTGGGCTCAAACGATTCTCCCACCTCAGTTTTCCAAATAGGTAGACGTTACAAGGGCACGCCACCGTGCCCAGCTAATTTTAAAAAATTTTTTTCTGGAGACCCATCTTGCTATGTTGCCCAGGCTGGTGGAACTCCTGGCCTCAAGTGATCTTCCCAGATTGACCTCCCAGAGTGCTGGGATTACAGGCATGAGCCACTGTGTGGGCAGCAGTTTTTCTTTGAGCCAGGCCCAGAGTCCAGAGCTACTCTCTCTTGATTTGATCCTGTTTCCCTGAGACCTGGTGACCTCTATGGTGTAGTAGTTAAGAGTGTGGACTCTGGAGCCAGAATGCTCCAGTTTCAAGAGATGTGCTTGAGTTTCCACATTTGAAAATGGGGCTGCACTCTAACTAAATGACCTAATATATGTAAAATAATGCTACCACTGCTGCTTCTGATAAGGATGATGATGCAAATGAAGCTAATACTTTCTTTCTCCAAAGATGCTTTTTCCAAGAAATCCGCCACATTGCCTGCCTCTTTTACACATTCTTCAGGAGAGGGTAGAGGCAGCATTTCCCTTGCAGGCACAATGATGTGGTGGAAAGCATGCATTTTAGAATCACACTGGATTCAAAATACCAACTCAGACATTTACTAGTTTCTTAATACTATCTCAGTTTTCTTTATCTGTAAAGAAATAATGTAATGCTGAGCTTGCAGCTTTGTGCTGAGGGTCAAATGAAACAATGTAATAAAAGCAAAGTTCAGAGCTGAGTTATTACTGATATTGAGACAACTTAAGCAAGGATGGTTGAATTTCACACTTGTGAACCTGCAGTTCAAGGAGACAGTTGTCAGTTTATCCTACCTGACCTTATTCATGGTTCAGCACAGTGTTATGAGTTGAAGAACAGAAAGTAGCCACAAAAAGTAATGATCTTTTCTACTTGAAAATGGGGAAACTGAGGCACATCTTTTGAGACTGGAGCTCTGACTCTGGGAAGGGGTTAGTGGCTTTAGTTTCCCTCTAACATCCCACTGTCTATCTGTGTGTACATGTACATGTGTGAATGTTGATTATGGACGAAAGGAAGGAATAAGACCAAGCTGATGCAAAGCCAGACTTCTTTCAGGGTAACTTTCTTCTATACCATTTCTACTTTCTCAGAATCCTTATTCTGCCAAAGAGAAATTCAGAAGATGATGAAATGGCCACTTCCATTTGTAAGTGTTTTGAATGTAAAAATGTACATTTTGAATATAAAAGAAAATTTCTCTTCCTCAGTTGAACAAAAGTTTCCATTTAACAAATTATTTTTTTTTAAATCTGATTATAAAGAATATATGGTGATTGTAAAAAAAATTAAAAAGTACTTATAACAAAGAATAAATTGAATGTTATTCATAATCCCACAATCCAGAGATAATGAGTTGAAATTTAAGGATATAACTTTCCAAACATGTTCTATTCATTTATCTCTGCCCTTCTATTTACCTTTCTGTCTTTATATTATACTTTCAAAAGGAGTACCTGCCACATACTTTTCCTACCTGAAATTCATCATGACTATATTTATAATCACATTTTCGATCACAGAGTATTGCTATTCTATAATTTAACCAATCCGGTATTATTTAACTCAAGACCCTGAACACTGGGTAAAAGCATGGTCATATACATTAACTATTTCTGTTGTCTTAACTAACTCCACAAATCCCCCAAAGCATGTGAAGTCCTGATCTCTTGGTAAATAACTTTATTTCTTGGCCTGTTGACATTCAAGAATGTGGCCTTTATTTCTCTAAGAAGGAATGGGGTTGAAGCCAGCACAGAAGGAGGTGTATTAGGATGTGGTATTGGAAAACTACAGGAATTTGACTCTCTGGATAAAGACATCTTTCCACAGTGGTTGAAAATATAATTACTGTCTAGGGGTGATTTAATTTCTTAGTGGTGAAATTTCAAGGGGCTTCTGAGGTGTTATGCCTCCTGGTCACAAAGAAATATTTGAGGCTGGTACTAGGCAGCTCCATTGACCCTTATCTGAAACTACATCTTCTCCTTTCTCCAGATGACTGTCCCCTGGTTATGCAGTGATTTCCCTAATGACTAAGGGGCAGGGTTTGAACCCTTAAACAAAGTTTCTTATTTCCTCTTTACATTTCTAAGTCATTTAAGAATTAATATATTAGAATATGAGAAACAGCCCTGGGTGATAGAAATGAAGTGAGAATTTGGTGCTATGGTGAGAGGACCATGTTAAGAGGAAGGCTTTGCGTGTTTTGGATACAAGTCCTTATAAGATAACTCACTTTTGACAAGTACTTGTGAACTAAAATAAAATTTTAAGGCTCAGCCCCCCACTGGCTGACTAAATGGACCCCCTCGTGGCCAAAGGAATATCCTAAAACTAAATTGCCTGCCAGGAGGAAGGAGGTCAGACATGCCTTATCATGCCCCTCTCCCTTCTTGGGAACATCCTTTGTAACCCATTAACAGGACTAAGGGGATGCGAGACAAACCTACAGGTCCTCAATTTACGCAACAAATATATGTCCTGTGGCTTATCTCTGATAAACAGCAACTATGTTAAAACTTTCCAAGCCTTTAGATAAAGCTTCAATTGAAGTCTTTAACAAATTACAAGGCAAAGAATCTTTAAACCCCCCTATAACCTGTAAGCACCCCCCCCCCAGATGGCCAACCTTTTTGGGCCAAACCAAGGTATGCCTCCCACGTATTGATTTATGACTTTACCTGTAACCCCTGTCTCCCTGAAATGTATAAAACCAAATTGTAACCCAGCCACAGTGAGTCAGTCCACTTGCTTAAGGCCTCTTGGGTGTGCCTCCAGGTCATGGTCCTCCAATTTGGCTCAGAATAAATCTCTTTAAAATTATTTTACAGAGTTTGGCTTTTTTTCCATTGACATACAAAAGCAATTCAATGGAGGAAGTACAGACTTTTCAACAAGACTATTGTCTTGGAGCAACTGGACATTCATACCCAAAAAATTTTTTTTTAAAATAGGAAAAAAGAAATTTAACCCAAACCTCACAACTCATACAAAAATTAACTCAAAATGGGTTAGACTTAAATTTGCTCCAATACTAATCCATGAAAAGATAAATATATTGCATCTTCCTTTGTGACAATTGAGGGTTTGGACAGAAAAATCCAAACTCTGAAATATTTGAAAGAAGTTTATTCTGAGCCAAATTTGAGGACCATGGCCTGGAGCCACTCCTAAGAAGCCTTGAGCAAGTGGACTCACTGTGGCTGGGTTACAGTTTGGTTTTATACATTTCAGAGGGGTTACAGGTAGTCATAAATCAATACATGAGAGACATACATTGGTTTGGGCCAAAAAGGTGGGACATCTTGAAGCTGGGGCGGGGGGGGGGAGCTTACAGGTTATAGGTGGGTTTGAAGATTCTTTGGCTGACAATTGGCTGAGTTAGGCTTTATCTAAAAGACCAGAAAGGAAAGGCTTAATTTAAGATAAAGGTGTGAGCCCTCTGGGAGGTCCAGACAGGAGAATCTTTCAAGTTAAGATAAGGATCCCTGGGATACTTGAGTTGATAAGGGCTTTCTATCTTTTAGGTGATGTTAATGCTATACCAGAATCAGGTTGGGAAGTAAACCACACTATATTTGGTTAACAAAACCTGCTTAGTGGGAATTTACCATTTGTGAGTTTGACTCATCTGGCCTCCTTAGGAAGGAGTTTTGAGCAAAAGATCAGAGTTCAGTCCTCAAGGGCAAAATAAATGTTGCCTTCTCTCTTTGAAGATTCCTTATTTTATCTCTATTACTCAAGATTTTGTACTTAGATAATTACATTAAACTTGGATATGCTAGGCAGACATCTGTCTGCTGATTACCCATATAGGTAGGATGAATGTGGTTTTTATGCAAATTAGAGTAAACTTTGATTCACTTAGTGACTGTTACCAAGCTTTGTAAAGGGTTCTGCCAAAAGAAGCTTAAGAGATAATGGCGAAAATGAAAAATGTCATCACCTAGCTTCTTCAGGCTACAGATGCCTACTGTCTTCAAGCATTTGTGAAATGTGGAAAAGGCTGCAAAACCTGTAAGTTTATTGATGTTATACCTTACATAAAGTTTGTGAACTAAAAATAAAATCCTAAGCCTCTTGCTGACTGAACAGACCCCTCTCTGCCAAGGGGATCCCAGAGAAACCTTAAAACTGAGTTCCTAGTCATGACGTGATGGGAGGTCAGACACATCATTTTACCCCTCCCTCATTAACAGCCATCAGGCTTTATTTCTTAAGGGTGAGACCAGCATTCTTTCCTGATAAAAGACCACCAACCATGAAATGGTTTTAACACTCTACAGAACGTGCACAGAGGTTTTTCGTGTTTCGCCTTTTTTTTTTTTTTTTTGAGAGAGGGTCTCACGCTGTCGCCCAGACTGGAGTGCAGTGACCGCATCATAGCGGACTGCAGCTTCAAACTGCTAGACTCAAGCGATCCTCCAGTCTCAGCCTCCCAGAATGCTGGGATCACTGGCATGCGCCACGACGCCGGGCTTACTTTTTTTTACATATATAATAATACGTGTTACTTCCCAATATATACCGGTATGTTTTTGTTTTTTTTTTATTGAACTCCTCCCGCATTAGAATATCAGCTCAGTGAGGATGGGGATTTTTGCTTGTTCACTGCCGTGTCCCCAGAGCCTACAACAGTAGCCAACACAGTAGGCACTCAATAAATGGCAAAAGAAAGACAGGTTAAGGCGGAGAAAGAAGAAACAGAAAGGCAACCAGTTTTTAACCCCACACGCCCCCGCTCCCAGGGGGCACTGCCAGCTCGGTTTCCCCAGCTCTGGACTTAGAGCTCCAGCGGGTACCCGGAGCGGAGACCGGCCACTGCGCGTGCGCACCTCAGCCCCGCCCGACACGCGCGCCGGCACCAGCGAGTTGCGCCTGCGCAGTCCGAGCCGGCTCGCCAAAGTCTCGGGTGGGACCGGTGGCTGGGCGGGTGGTGGAACTGACGGTGTCGGAGTGCTCAGCTGGTCCGGATTTTGGTTCCGAAGGCCCTCGGGGTGGAGGTGGAGCAGCAGAGAAGACTTGCAACTGAGTGGCGTGTCCCACTGCCAGCCGGCGCCTGCGAGCAGTCCCAGGATCCTCTGCGCCACGCCTGCCCGGACTCCATTTCCCAGCGGCCCCTGCTGCTTGCACTAGCGCCGCGGCGCCTTTGTGAGCGCGGCCGGCGGCCAGAGACAGCGGGCCCTGGCCAGGCCCGCCGACCGCGCCGAGGGGGTTGCCCGCCGGCAGGGAGGCGGCGGTGAGGAGTGCAGTAGCGGGCGCGCGCCCGGACGGGCCTGCCGGGACCGAACTGGCGCCGGGAGCGCCGTGCCACCGCGTGTGAGACAGTGTGTGAGAATGTGTGTCACAGTGAGAGACCGTGCCTCCGAATGTGAGGGAGCCTGTGACAAAGTGTGGCACTGTGTGAGTCTGTGTCACCGTGTGAGACCGACCATTTGAAACTGTGTTTGAGAATGGGCGATAGTGTTAGACTGTATCACTGTGTGTAGATCGTGGTGTAGATCGTGGCAGACCGTGGATGAACAGTATGACAGACTATGTCATCGTGTGTATGACCTGTGTGTGAGAGACTGTTCGACAGTGTGTGAGAGTATGTGACAGTGTGGGTGACTGTGTGAACAAAGTTTGGATTGTATGAGACTGTGAGACAGTATGAGACCATGTCATGATGTGTTATTGTGTGTGAAGCTGTATGTGATTGTGTGTGAACAGTATGTGACTGTTGGTGTGCGACTGTGTGACAGTGTGTGAGACCATGTCACTGTATGGGGCTGTATGTAACTGTGAACAGTTTGACTGTGTGTTGTGGGACCATGTGAGACTCTATTTGACAGTGTTTGAGAATGTGCTTGATGGTGAGTGGGAGAGTGAGTGTGACTATGAAGCTGACAGTGTGTATGATTATGTGAGATTGCATAACTTAACACTGTGTGTCATCCTGACTGTGACAGGGTGACCCAGAGTGGCCTTTTATGACCCCTTGTGAGTGGAGGGTGGGCTATAGCATGGGGCCATGTGCACAGGCTGCCAGGGAGGTGCCAGAATGAAGGATTCTGTGGTTTGTCTTGTCTGGTTTGTGTGGTGGGCGGGAGGCTGTGTTGGTGCTTGGGGAGGCCAATGGGCTCTGGGGTTTAGGAGACTGCTGTTGTGGGGGAGAGACAGAGAGATTGAGATGAAGAGAAAAAGATGGAGAGGGGGAGAGGAGAAGAAGAGGGGAAGAGAGCTGGAAAAAGAGCAGAGAGCTGGAGAGGGAGAAACTGAGAGGGAAGCCCCAGCCTTAGGCCTGGAAAGCAGACCGGGTTGCTGGGCCTTAGCCCTCTCTGGTGTACAGGGAAGGTCTTTCCATCCTCTCTTAGTCTCTCGGGCATGTGGGGAATTGAAGAGGAAAAAGGAAAGGGAGACTCACTATGTGTTCTTTATGAAAATAAGTGACTGATGATTAAAATTTATTTAGCACAAAGAATGTGCCAAGCACTGTGCTAAATGCTTTATTTGGATCATTTCAGGATTCTCCCAACATTTAATAGGGAATAGTTACCATTTCACTGGTAAGGAAACACATTTGGAGTGGTTACCTAACTTGCCAAAGGTTGCATAGGTAGTGAGTGGTGATGGATCAGGTGCTTGAGCTCAGGTGTTCTAATCCCCAACCTAGTGGTTCTCACCACTGAGTTATGCTGCTTCTTAAGTAATGGCTTTATTTTTCAAGGCATTGAAGTATAGTGGAAGTATAGTGGAAAAGAAAAGATTTAAAGACTCTGATGACTGTTCATACATAGCCTGCCCTTCCTTCCTCTCCCCTTCCTCCCTCTTTCTCTCTTTTCGAGGAAATCGCTAAGAAGAAAAGTCAAGAGATTGGTTTTCGGGTGGAGTTTGTCATAGCCAGGACCAGAAGCGGGTGTCCTGACTGGTCCAGTGTCCTCCAGACCACATGGCCCCTCTGATATCCACTCTGTGTAAAGATGCTTTCTCTGAAGCATTCAGTTTGTAGCTTTATCTATCATCCTTGCAGAAATGGGAGGGTACATATTTCCTTTCAACATCATTATCTGGTGTAAAGACTAAAAAGTCAGACCTGGTTTCCATTTTGGCTCAATTACTTCTCACCTTGGATAATTTCACCAATGAACAGCCTTCATTTGTAAAAGGGGGACGAATCCCTACTTGGTAATGTCATTCTGTAATTGTTGTTATTGTTTATAAATGAAGAATAACTTATGCACAGAAAATGTATATTGTATTCTTAAGACCTAAAGCACATGGGGAAAAGAATTGTAAATTTAGATGTGAATGACTTGCTCAGTGACTCTTCTAATCTACTTATGTGGTATAGAGAGAAGGGGAAAGAAAAGGAAAGAAGGGTTTCTAGGCAGGTGATGGTGGGACCTGCTGGGTAGGCTTGGCATTTTATGTTTTTTTTTTTTCTTCTCCAGCTTTACTTTCTCAGGATACTACTCTTTCCTCAGAAAGGAACCTGAAGGAGGAGGACAGAAGAACTGTCATAAATTCTTAAAGCCATGTCCAAGGTAAGGAAGCATTTCTTCTCTCTTCCTTGATACCGAACTGATATTTCAGGTTATGTGAACATTTTGCTATTCTTCCAAAATTCCCCACCCTAACAAAATTCCATTCATCCATTGACTTACTTGCTCCTCATGTCCTCCTTTTCAGTAAAAGAATGTCCCAGAAAGCCCGGCTGTCTTCCTTTTTTTTCACAGGAAGCATTTTCATCTGCATTCAAGAAATAGTTCAGTACCTCCTATGGGTTCAGTGTCAGGAGCTCTCAAGAGTCAAAAATACACTCATTGGTGGGATATGCAAACCTTCATTGTGGTAACTTGATTCATTGAGGTCAACGTCTATGTTCAGATGTAAATGCTAGCATAGAGCTTTTCTACAGACCTGGGTTTGAAAGGAAGGCAAAACAGGCGGGTAGTCTTAGTCATAGAATATGGCAAGGTCTCTTGCTTGACTTGAGGTGATTTTGAGGAATGGGATGTGTTGGATCTTGTGTATTAAAGTGTGGGTCAGCCATGGTAGGGATATTTCTAGGCATTCTGTGGGCTTTGAATAGTAGGATTTCATGGGAATAATGAGGTCCCATTTTAGGGACATGTTGAGTTAGTAGCAAGCCACAGTTATGATATTCTGGGTCATCCAGTTAAGATTAGTGGAATTAATATGGAAGACTAGCAGAACGCTTTTTGAAAAAAGTAATTAGGAGCAGAATCCACATTTTTAAAAAAAGCTACATCAATCTATAATAATGAAAACAGTAAATGGTGTGGAGTGGGAGCCAGAAGAAACATGAAAAGATCAGCATATAATGTTGAGAAACAAATGCAAGTATGGGAATTCCATAAGAATGGAAAATGTTTATTCATTCACTAAACACAAAGTTATTACGGACTGTGTATTAAGTGCTGTGGTAAATAACAATAGACACTGTCTTTGTCTTCATGTCTTCATAGAATTGAGTGTCTACTAAGTTTGCTTATTATATGATAATGTACTGATATTATTTTAAACAAGCTGGGAAGGAATAGATTATTCATTTAGAAAATATAATTTTCCTCATACTTAGAAGAAAATACGTAGAGGTTAAATCTATTCTCTAGATTATATATAAAAAATAAAACCATATAAACTGCTAGATAAAAATATAGAGAATGGTTGTAAAGAGGAAGATGCAGGAGTCAGCTAGTGTGGCACTGTCCAGTAGAACTTCCTGTGATGGTTGATGATAGAAATGTTCTATGTCTGCACTGTCTAATGCAGTAGTCGCTAACCACCTGTGGCTGTGGAGACGTGTATGTGCTGGTGTGACTAAGGAACTGAATTGTTAATGTTAATTGATTTAAATGTAAATAGCCAGCTATTATATTGGACAGCACAGACCTCGGCTTGTAAAATGTAAAGTGAGAATTAGCTGGGTTGTGGTGGCACATGTCGGTAGTTCAAGCTACTCAGGAGCCTGAGGCATAGGGATCACTTGAACCCAGGAGTTTGAGGTTGCAATAAGCTGTGATTATGGCACTACACTCTAATCCAGGCAACAAAGCAAGACCCTGTTTCAGAAAAAAAAAAAAAAAAGAATGAAAAAGCCAGGAAGAAAATTATGGATGATCTTGTCCAAGTTACTCACTTTACAAATGAGGAAAAAGAGGCCAAGGGAGGAAAGTTACATATCCATGTCACTAGTTAGTGACTGAGTCAGATGTAAGAAGTTGTAATATATGTTGAGGGCCAGTAACATAGATGTTGAGTGATGATTTGAAGAGGGTGGTAGAAAATGAAGGAGGACACTCTGAAGAGACTGTGATGGGGCCCGTTCTTTCACTCTCCTGCCCAGAACTGTCATTGGCTTCCCATCTTACTTGGAATAAAATTCAGCGTCCTTACCATGGCCTATAAGGCCCTATGTGCTCTAGTTCCTGACTACCCCAGACCTCATTTTCTACAAGTCTCTATTCTAGTTACACTGGTAAACTTGCTGTTCCTCAAACTAGCCAAGCTCCTTTCTGTCTCTGAACTTTTGCATTTGCTCCTCCCTTTTGTAAAATTCTCTTCCCCCTACATGTTGGTATGGCTTGCTGTCCTACTTCACTCAGATTATTGTTCAAACATTACCCCTTCGTTTAGGCTTACTTTGACCATCTTATCTACAATTAACACCCCTGTCACTCTCAATCACCTTTTACCCTCTTTTATTTTTTGTCACAGTATTTAACACTACCTGACATTATATGACCTTATGTTTAATGTCTTTCTCCTCTGTTAGAATTTTAACTTCACAAGGGCAGGGACTTTGCTTTGCTCTCCTTTGTATTACTGACTCTTAGAATAGTGCCTGGTAGGTAGTAGACAGTTAGTCAATATTTGGCAGATAAATATATGAAAGAACAAAGGAATGAATTCTTCATCTGTGAGTGAGATCAGCATAGCAGGAGGCAGCCACCTCTTCTTTTCTGCCCCTGAATTGGTAATGGAAGAAGGAAAAAATTGAGGGTATGATGTATAGAATAGAAAGAGCCCATGAGCTCAAGCTATTTCTAGGACCCCACCCCAGAATTCCTGAATCATAGTCTCTGGTTGTGGGGCCCAGGAAAACATTTTTCTTGAATTTCCCAGGATGGTTTTAGTGCTCATTTTTTGAGAAACTCTGCTTCTAAAGATTATATTTACAGTATGCTTCTTGTAAACAGCATGTATTTCATTGGTTTTTAAAACTTTAGACTGATAATCTTGGTCTTTAAATTAGTTTTTGGTACATTTTCATTTAACATAATTATTTATAGGTGTGTGTTAAACCTACTGTATTTCTATTTGTTTTCCATTTTTCTACCTGCTCTTTGTTCCTTTATTTCTCTTTTTTTGCCTTTGGTTAAATCAGATATTTTCCTTTATTATCTTATTAATTATACATAATTTTTATTGTTTTTTCAGAGGCTACTCTAATATAATATGCATCCATTACTCATTATATAATAATCTTTCTTGCTTCTGTAATCTTCCTCCTGTATTAGTATTCTTACCATTTCCTGAACAGGATAAGACACATATTGACTTAACTCCAAGATATTCTTACTATTATATTTAGTTTATAGTTAACTGTTTTGGGACTTTTAATTTCTTCCTGTGTTTCTATGCTTCCATTTTCCTTCCATTTCCTTTCAGTTTCCTTCTACTTGAAGAACTCCTATTAGGATTTTCTTCAGTGCAAGTCAATACTTTACTCCCAGTATAAATTATTTTTTCATGAGTTCCTGTTCTTGCTGGGTCAAAATGCTGTAATTTAAAATTTTTTCTAAGGGTAAGTAAGTTTGGGAGATCTTGGTTTCATTGGAGAGAAGAACGTATAGAAATTTATTTTAAGAAAATAATTAGAGGCTGGGCGCGGTGGCTCACGCCTGTAATCCTAGCACTCTGGGAGGCCGAGGCGGGTGGATTGCTCGAGGTCAGGAGTTCGAGACCAGCCTCAGCAAGAGCGAGACCCCGTCTCTACTAAAAATAGAAAGAAATTATCTGGCCAACTAAAAAATATATATAGAAAAAATTGGCCGGGCATGGTGGCGCATGCCTGTAGTCCCAGCTACTGGGAAGGCTGAGGCAGTAGGATCGCTTAAGCCCAGGAGTTTGAGGTTGCTGTGAGCTAGGCTGACGCCATGGCACTCACTCTAGCCCAGGCAACACAGCGAGACTCTGTCTCAAAAAAATAAAAAAATAATTAGAGACCTTTGCAGAATCATGGTGAAAAATAAAGATTCACCTAACTGAAAATAAGCATGGGGTTATTAAATAAGAGATGTCATATATATAACATGTAATTTTATCCAGCCAACAAAAGTGATGTTACAGGTAAATGAACATATATATACATGATCATAGACATATCTGTATAGGGAAACATTTGGACAAATATATACTAACTTAATTGTGATTGCTTCTAGGAGGTAGGGTTACACAGGGGGTTAGGCGTGGAGGTGGGTGGAAGATTTCCAATTCTTTAACTTAAAAAGGAAAAAAGTCACTGAGGGTAGAAATACTGCTCATTATTTTCTAATTTTCTTTAATGATGACAAAATTGTATATATATTTTTATCAAATCAAAATAAATATTAAAATATTCAAAAGGTATTCAGGTCTCATTGGCTGAGAGGAAAATGTCAGACATTCAAAACCTGGGATCCATTAGTTCACGTGTGCAGCTAAAAAATGTCTTTTAAGAACTTTACCTAGCAATCTGCTTCATTCCTGGGATCCTGGAGGCCACTGCTGAACTAGGCATTAACCTTCAGTTGCTGGATTGTGGGGAAATCTGGTGTAGTCACTAGCAGGACTCAAGTGTAGTAGCTATTTACCAACCAGTGTGGGGATATTTCAATATTTAACAAATCAGTACAGCTGTTTAGGTGTATACCATTGAATGTTATCTATATGTCAGCCTAATGTAAGAACAAGCCTTGCTCTGTGACATACCAAAGCTAAGGAGCATTTACCACACCACACAGCAAGCCATGGTAAGTCTAGAACAGATTTATCTTGGTAGGAAGAACACCCATTTTGAATTTTTCGGGAGCAAATGAAGTGTTGTTCTATGTTATCATAAAGATCCTTAATTGGATATGCAGTAGTATTATTTGAGAGCTGTATTATATAACATTTTAAAAACTCTCTTGCTCATTAGACATGCATAATTGTGTATGTTCCTCTAATGAGAGCTGTATTTTTTGATACATTTTATCATCAGACTTTGAAGTGTTCACTAAGTTAATTAATAGTACTTAAAATTACTAGTCTCTCAGGTAGCATAATAAGTTACCAACTGTCTTTGAAACTTAGTGGGATTATCAAGAGCTGTTAGATAAACTTTTATTACCCCTTACACATTGAGTCTCAGGACAATTTTTATTTGCAAAGGAAATGCATCCCAAACCTAAATAACTTTTATTGAACCTCTTTGATTTCTTTTTACTGGGTGCTGGTTATATGGATTCAGAAATTAATTTACCCCTTCTCAGATTTAGAAGTCAAAGGCTTTGATCAACTTCATTTTGTGTATGCAAAGTTTTTGTTTTGATTCAGATACCTTTTGAAACCTAAATCCTGTTAATTTAAACCATATATCTTCCATTCATTTAAAACCATCTACAGAGAAGGAGTTTGTGTAAAATAAATGTTTAATGTGCAGCAAACCAAAGACTCAGGTTGGAATTGTGAGATGTGTAATGAAATGGAGCATAAAATATGTAATATTTTTTATAAAGTATGTAACATACATGATGTCATCAGTGACGTGACATTCATCACTTTGACAGTTGGTTGGGAAGTCTTGTCTTTGCTACCAAGCACAAATTCAGTGGCATACCTTCATACATGAGGTGATCTGTCACTCAACTTCCTGATTGTTCTGTTATGGCATATTTTTGTAAGTTACTATAAAACTTGTTTATTGTTTCTATTACATATATATTTAATTTTAGAAAATCAATGTTATAACCATCAAATACATTTTTATATAACCATATTAATGTCCTTGGAATATTGACCATTCCATTGTACGGAGTTTGGAAAAATGCCAGCTTAGACCCTGTATATCTTATAAAGCTTAACTCATGGCTTGTCTCCTCCTTGAAGCCCCAGTGTATTATGGTTTCCCCATATTGAGAAATGCTCTAGCATTTATTATGAATAACATATTTTATAGTTGATTGTTTAAAGTGTTCTTTGTTGTTCAATTTTGTGTGTGTGTTATAAATCTTTGCTATATCAGGAGAATTATCTGTGAAATTGTATACTTTCCATGACAGAATATCAAAACTAAACCAAAAGAACTTGTTTAGCAATTACTAGACATGCATTACTCAGAATCTAAGATACTGCCATAAAATTTTGCTGTATGCAATATGTTTCTGTTTAAAAGTATAGACAATTTAACTCTTTAACCTAGGCTCATGTGAGGGCATGAACACTAATAGAGCAAGAATGTGTTTATGTCATTTCAGAATTTGGTGACATTTGGGGATGTGGCTGTAAATTTCTCTCAAGAGGAGTGGGAATGGCTCAACCCTTATCAGAGGAATTTGTACAGGAAGGTGATGTTGGAGAACTATAGGAGCCTGGTTTCACTGGGTAAGGAGGTCTCTCCATAATTCAGAATCTGCACACAGGACTGCATTCTAGTGTAATGTTTGGGAAGCATCTGATGTGCTTTACTAAATTTCTCTTTCACGTATTTCCCAAAATATGTTGAATTTTGTAGAATTGGCAGCTTCATTACATATTCCTGCAACTTCATCTTCTCCATTCTTTAGAATACTTCACCTTTTCCTTAACTCCCTCCTGTAATGTCACCATCTTCCTGATGACCAATGAACTTGATCTGATTTATAGACCTGGCTAATTCCTGTTTTATTTCTTGCAAGCAGGAGTTTCTGTTTCTAAGCCAGATGTGATCTGTTTATTGGAGCAAGGACAAGAGCCCTGGATGGTGAAGAAGGAGGGAACAAGAGGCACAAGCCCTGGTGAGTGAGAGAGAACCAGTAAGTTAGAAACCATTGCCAGGAAAAGCTTGGCTATTCTGAAAGGTTTTAGCTCAAATTGATGTTTCCTGGGTAGCTTTTCTTAAAAGCTCAAGGTCTGGGAAGAAACATTGAGGCATCTTTAGCATGAGTTCCCCAGTTATTCTCTTTTTATATATTCTTGAGCTCCAAATGTCATAGCATCTCCTTGTCCTTGCATTTTATTTTTCTTTTATTTATTTTTTTAAAAAAACTTTCTTTTTTTTTTTTTTTTTTTTTTTTTCAGGTTCCTAGGATTCATGGAACGTCCTTTCATTTTAGTTTTGCACAATTTAATTCATTCTGTTGAAAAAAAATCCAGACTTTTTTCTCTTTTCTAAGAAAGTTACTAATTTCCTTTTAGATTGAAGAATCTGTGCATTTATTTATTCACATATTCTTTTGCCAAGACACACTGAGTTTCTATTTTGAGAAGTGTATTCTGCTAAATTTTTAGGATTATTCTGAGGTTTATAAACCATCAAAAAGGAAAGCATTTCCAGTTTTATTTTCAAGCCTGGGTAACTGAAAGTTGCGGTAGCATTTAATAGAAACAATCTGAAGAAAGAATAGGTTGGGGACATAGGGATTTATTTTTATGAGATAGGGAGATTTCCAAGCAAAGAAATGCAGCATGCAATTGGATTGTGAAATGGAGGCTCAGACAAAATGTCTGATTTAGAGATGTCAGTGTGAATGAATGAGATCAGTGGTCTTAAGAATTTGAGAGATAAAGGTTGATGCTGAGGCCTTTGTGGAAAGTAGATCTTTGACAACTTCCTCATTATCTTAGATTTTCTGTCTTTGGTTACATTTTATATATTTTAATTTTTCTAGGTAATTATCCTTTTTATTTAGGTTACCAAGATTTATTTCCATGAATTTGAGCAAAGTAATATCCTATAATTCTTTTTATTTCTTTTATATCTATAATGGTTTCCTACTTTAATTTTTTATTTTATATAGCTGTTTTTTTTAAAAAGAATTTATTTATTAGGTTGCTACTCATAAATTAGTTTTATTTAGTTTTAAAGACCCAGCTTATGGATTTCTGTATAGTGTTACATTCTTTTCCAATTCTGTTTTTTGTTTTTCTCCTTACTATTTCTTTCATTGTAATTTTCTTGTTTATTTCGTTTTCCATATTGCTGAAATGAGAGCTTAATCTGTTCATTCTCTTTTATTCAGTAATGAAATTATTAAGTGCTATGAATTTTCCTCTGACTTTAACTGTCCCCTATAGATTCTGATATTTAGTATTTGGTTATTGCAGTTTCTGAGATAATATACATTTTTAAAGTTTCCCTTTCACTCAAGAGTTTTTAAAAGAGATTTTGTGGTTTTATTGTATTTTGGTCAGATTGTTTTATTGTATTTGATCAGACAGTATTATTATTAAGAAATTATTTACCTACAGTAAACTGCATCCATATAAATTATATATGTTTGATGAGTTCTGATAGTTGCATATACCCATGAAACCATCACAACACTCAAGATACACAGGATTTCTATCACCCCAAAAGATTGCTTTTATCTCTTTGCAGTCATCCTCAGTTCCAAACAAACTCTAATCTGATCTTTGTCATTTTAGATTAATATGCATCTAAACTAAATGGAGGATGGGTGTAGTGGCTCATGCCTGTAATCCTAGCACTCTGGGAGGCCAAGGTGGGAGGATCGTTTGAGCTCAGGAGTTCGAGACCAGCCTGAGCAAGAGCGAGACCTCTTCTCTACTAAAAAATAGAAAGAAATTATCTGGACAACTAAAAATATATAGAAAAAATTAGCCGGGGATGGTGGCTCATGCCTATAGTCCCAGCTATTTGGGAGGCTGAGGCAGAAGGATTGCTTAAGTCCAGGAGTTTGAGGTTGCTATGAGCTAGGCTGACACCACGGCACTCTAGCCCAGGCAACAGAGCAATACTCTGTCTCCAAAAATTAAAAAAATAAATAAATAAATAAATAATAAAAATTAAACTAAATGGAATCACATAGTGTGTATTCTGTTATGCCTGATTTATTTCACTCAGCGTAATGATTTTGAAATTCATCCATATTGTTGCATGTATAATTAGATTATTCCTTTTATTGGTGAGTAGTAGTCCATTGAGTAGTATCCATTCACCTGCTGATGAACATTTGGGTTGTTTCCAGCTTTTGGCTATTATAAATAAAACTCCTGTGAAGATGTCATATATAGGACTTTGTGTGGACATATGTTTTTGTTTCTGTTAGGTGAATACCTAAGAGTGGAAAAACTGAGTCATATGATAGGTATATATTTAACTTTGTAAGAAACTGCCAGACAGTTTTCCAAAGGGATTATACTATCTCTTCTAGCAGTATATGAGAATTCCAGTTGCTCCACATCCTCACCAAATCTTGGTATTGTCATTAGTATTTTTATTTTAGTCATTCTAATGGTTATATTGTGGTTTTTTGTTCTTGTCTTTCTTTTTTTTGTAGAGATGGGGTCTTGTTATGTTGCCCAGGCTGGTCTTGAACTCCTGGCCTCAAGCGGTCCTCTCACCACAGCCTCCCAAAGTGCTGGTATTACAGGCATGAGCCACCATGCCTGGCCTGTATTGTGGTTTTAATATGCATTTCTAGGGTGACTGATGATGTGTTGAGTATCTTTTCATATGCATATACATTTCATGAAGTGTTTTTTTCAGATCTTTAGCCCATGTTTTATTGGGTTGTCTTATAGAGTTGTAAGAGTTCTATATATAGTCTTGTTTTGGTTGTTAAGAGACAGGGTCTTGCTGTGTTGACCAGGCTGGAGTGCAGTGGCTATTCACAGGTGTGATCGTAGTTCACTGCAGCCTGGAACTCCTGCACTCAAGTGATCCTCCTGCCTCAGCCTGTGATACTCTGCCTCCAGAGTAGCTGGGACTACAAGCACATGCCACTGTATCCGGCTTGTATATAGTCTTAAAACAGATTCTTTGTCATTTATATGGATTGGGATGTTTACATGCCACTTGTGTCTTGTCTTTTGTTTGTTTGTTTGTTTAAAAAGATAGTCTGCTATGTTGCTGAGGCTAGATTTAAACTCCTGGGCTCAAGCAATACTCCTGCCTTAACTTCCCAGTTAGCTGGGATTACAGGCTTGTGTGACAGTGCCCAGTTTACTGCTGTCTTTTGTACAGCCAAAGTTTTCAATTTTTGTAAAGTTTAATTCATTAATTTGGTTGGTACTTCTTGTGTCATATTTAAGAAATTCTTGCTATTTCTAGGTCACAAAGATTTTCTTATAGGAGTTTTATAGTTTTAGCTTTTACATATAGGTATGTGATCCATTTTGAGCTTAGTTTCGTTTCTTGTGTGAAGTAAACGGTAAGGTTCATTTTTTTCCCCATGTGGGTATACAGTTGCTCTTATACACTTTGTTAGGAAAGACTTTCCACTCCCAATTGTATTGCCTTGGTACCTTTGCTGAAAATCACTTGACCACATGTGCATGGGTCTAGTTCTAAACTCTGTTCTGTTACATTGATCTATATGTCTGTCCGTTCACCAGCACCATATTGTCTTGCTTACTGTAGCTTTATATTAAATTTTGATATCAGATAATACGATTTGTAAAATTGCTGTTACTGTTTTAGATCATTTGCATTTCATGTAAATTTTAGAATGAAGTTGAGAATTTCTACGCTT
The DNA here is from genome assembly GCF_020740605.2 of Lemur catta. NCBI lineage: Eukaryota > Metazoa > Chordata > Mammalia > Primates > Lemuridae > Lemur > Lemur catta. Next base: position 19,378,911 of record NC_059146.1, read on the forward strand.
GGCTTTTGGTTGGGGTTATGTTGAATCTGTTCATCAATTGGAAGAGAAATGACATCTTGACATCATTGTGTCTTCCAATCCATTATTGCAGTCTTAAAATTTCTCTTAGGAATAGTTTATTGTATGCAGAGTGGTGGTCTTCTATATATTTAAAATCATCTTCATTTCCATAGTCTTTTATACTTTTTTGGGGAGCTGTAATAAATAGAATTTTTTTTTAATTTCAGAATTTTATGGGGGTACATACATTTTGGTTACATAATTTGCTTTTGTACAGTTTGAGTAGAAGTTGTAAGTGTGCCCTTTAGTCAGTGTGTATTGTACCTGTTAGGTGTAAACTTACCCATCCTCTCCTCCCTCCTCCCACCTACTTGATTTCCCTTGAATTTTACTTCCATATGTGCACATAAGTGTTGGTTGATTAGTTCCAATTTAGTATTGAGTACATGTGGTGTTTGTTTTTCTATTTCTGCGATATTTCACTAGAAGAATGGCCTCCAATTCCATCCAGGTTGTTACAAAAGATACTAGATCACCTTTTTTATGGCAGAGTAGTGCTCCATGGTATACATAGACCACATTTTACTAATCCATTCATGTATTGCTGGGCACTTGGGTTGATTCCACATCTTTGCGATTATGAATTGTGCTGCTATAAACATTCACTTGCAAGTGTCTTCTTTATAAAATTTCTTTTTTGCCTTGGGGTAAATACCTAGTAGTGGGATTGCTGGATCAAATGGTAGGTCTACTTTTAGTTCTCTGAGGTATCTCCATATGTTAAATAGAATTTTTAACAATTCTATTTTCTAATAGTTTGCTGCTAGTATGAAAAAATGTAAATTGATTTTTATATAAACTTTATATTTTATGACCTTGCTAGATTCATTTAGTCGTTCTAATAATTGTTTTGAAGGTCCCTGGGGATTTTTTGCATAGACAATCATGCCATCTACAAATACGATTTTGTTTTTTCCTTTCCTGATCCTTATGCCTTGTTTTTCTTGGTGTATTGTAATGGCTAGGACCTGCTGTAGAATGTTGAATAGAAGTGGTAAGAGCATATATGTTTGTGTTGTCCATTCTTTTTTTGTTTATACACAGGATCTCTGTCACCCAAGCTGGAGTGTAGTGGCATAATCATAGTTCACTGCAGCTTCGAACTCCTGGGCTCAGGCAATTCTCCTGCCTCAGCCTCTTGAGTAGCTGGGATTATGGACTACAGGCATGTGCCACCGGGCCTGGCTAATTTTTTTTTTTTTTTCATTTTTTTTTAGATATAGGGTCTTTCTGTGTTACCCAGGCTGGTCCCAAACTCGTGGCCTCAAGTGATCCTCCTGCCTCAGCCTCCAAAGTAGCTGGGATTACAGGTGTGAGCCACAACACCCTGCTGTATTTTTCCATTTGTAAGGGGAAATGCATTCTGTCTTTCACCATTAAGGTCATGTAAGATGTAGGTTTTTCTTACATACCCTTGATAAATTTGAAAAAGTTACTTTCTATTCCTGGTTTGCTGAGAATTTTTATAATAAATAGGTCAAATACTCTTTCTACGTCTGTTGAAATGATCATGTGATTTTTCTTCTTTAATCTGTTATATTAAATTACATTGATTTTCAAATATTAAACCAATGTTGCATTCCTGGAATAAACTCTACTTAGTCAAGATTATTTTTTTCTTATTTTCCTGGATTCGATTTGCTATAGTTTTATGAAAGATTTTGCATTTATGTTCATGTGCTACATTGGTCTGTAGGTTTACTTTCTTATAATTTCTTTATCTGGTTTTAGTGTCAAGATAATGGTGGCCTTATGAAAAAACCTTGGGAATTATTTTATCCTCTTTTATTTCCTGAAAGAATTTGGGTAAAATGATATTTCTATCTTAAATATTTGGTAGAATTCATCAGTGAAGACATCTGTGCATGGAGTATTTTTTGTTTAACAGCTTTAATCGATATAAGGTTATTCAGGTTATCTAATTCTTGTTGAGTCAGGTTTGGTAGGCTGAATCTTTCAAGGAATTTGTGAATTTCATCTGAGTTGTCCAATTTTTTAATGTAAGTTCATGACATTCTATTACCTATTTAATGTCTCTAGAATATGTAATGATAACTCTTTCCATTCTGGTGTTGCTGATTTCTGGTCTGTTTTTCTTAATCAGTGATCTTTTCAAATAACCTGTTTTTGGTTTTATTTTCTTGTTCTTTGTTTTCTATTTTGTTAATTTCTTTTCCTGGCATTTTTTTTTTTAAATCTGTCTACCTTCCTTAAGTTTACTTTGGTTTTTTTCTTATTTCTTTTTTCTTTCTTTTCTGTATTTCTTTCTTTCTTTTTTTTTTTTATTAAAAAAAGACAGCGTCTCATTCTGTCATCCAGGCTGGAGTACAGTGGGAAGATCATAGCTCACTGCAGCCTTGAACTCCTGGGCTTAAGCAATCTTCCTGCCTAAGCCTCCTGAGTAACTGGGACTACAGGCATGCACCACCACTCCTGGTTAATTTTTTAACTTTTTTGTAGAGACGGGGTCTCACTATGTTGCTCCGCCTGGGCTGGAGCTCCTGGCCTCAAGTGATCCTCCTGCCTCAGCCTCTCAAAGTGTTGGGGTTATAGGCGTGAGCCACTGCACCTGGCCTTTTCCTTATTTCTTAAGGTGGCACCTTAGATTATTGATTTTCAGACTTTCAGTTTTTTTCCTAAGTATTTTAAAGCTATAGATTTTCCTTTAGTATTACTTTATCCCATAAATCTTGATATGCTGTATCATCATTATCAGTCAGTTCAAGATATTTTCTAATTTCTCTTGTATTCTTTAACCCATGAAATATATAGACATGTATTGTTTAGTTCCTCGATGTTTAGAGTTTATTAGACATCATTATTGATTTTTTTTTTTTTTTTTTGAGACAGAGTCTCGCTTTGTTGCCTGGGCTAGAGTGAGTGCTGTGGCGTCAGCCTAGCTCACAGCAACCTCAAACTCCTGGGCTTCAGCGATCCTACGGCCTCAGCCTCCCGGGTAGCTGGGACTACAGGCATGCGCCACCATGCCCGGCTAATTTTTCATATGTATATTTTAGTTGGCCAGATAATTTCTATTTTTTTTTTTTTTTTAGTAGAGGTGGGGTCTCGCTCTTGCTCAGGCTGGTCTGGAACTCCTGACCTTGAGCTATCCACCCGCCTCGGCCTTGCAGAGTGCTAGGATTACAGGCGTGAGCCACTGCGCCCGGCCTCATTATTGATTTTTGATTTAATTCTCTTGAGGCTGGAGAACATACTCTCCTTCATTTAAGTACTTTTAAATTAAATTTATTGAGACTTGGTGTATGGCCCAGCATATGGTCTCTCTTATTGAACACACCATGTGCACTTTAATACATGTTGTACAATTGTTGCGTGTAGTGTTCCATAAATATAAATTAGATCAAGGTGGTTAATCCTGTTCAGATCTTCTATGTATTTACTATTTTTTTTTCTTTTTTAGTTTTGTCAATTGCTGAGCAAAGCATGTGAAAATCACCTAGTATGATTATGGAATTGCCTATTTCTTACATTGTCAATTTCTGTTTTATGTATTTTGAGGCTCTGTGTAGCTGCATACACAATGATTATCATTTCTTCCTGATGAAGTAACCCTTTTTTATTATAGTTTCTTCTTTTGTAATAGTATGTTTTGAAGTCTACCTTATCTGACAGTTGATACAGTCACTGTAGCTTTCTAATGTTTACTGTTTGCGTGTTACAGCTTTCTCCATCTATTTATTTTTAATGTATCCTTATATTTAATGTGGGTTTTCTGTGGTCAGTGTATAATTGGGTCTTCCTTTTCAATTCATTCTTATAAACTGTGTCTTTAATTTGATATGTAGTCCATTAATATTTCATTATTTATATAATTTGATTTGAGTCTACCATTCTATTGTTTTTACATTGTTTTTAACAAAAGTTTTGTTCCTCTGTTTCCCCTTTCCTATTGTCTTTTGGGTTTGAATATTTTTTAGAATTCTCTTTTACTTTATCTGTTGGCTTTTTAGGTATACTTTTGTATAGTATGTTTTCAGTGGCTGCTGTAGCACAGTAGTGCTCAAATTGTGGTTTTGAGATCAGCAGAATCACCTAGGAACTTAATAGAAATGCAGATACTCAGCCCTTATCCCAGTCGTACTTAATCAAAAACTCTGCATGGGGCACAGCAATCTATATTTTAGCAAGTTCTCCAGGTAATTCTGATGCAATCTAAAATTTGAGAATCATTACAGCCATCTGTAATGATTATAATATACATGCTTTTCAGTCTAATGAAATTTAATATTATGAATGACTGTACCTACGTTTTTCTTTCTTAGCACTGTTTTATTAACTTAATTCTGGGTTTAACTAGATTTAGTGCTTCTTGCCAATCATTTCCTATTTCTTCTCTACGCATAAGTTTTCAGAATTTCATCTTCATGTTGACTTTCTAGGGAGCATTTATGAATGTGGTTTGTAATTGTTTAGAGGAGAGGCGGAGTTTGGATGAGCATTGAGGCTACACAGCAGGATTTATCGGCCTCCATTTGAGTACATTATCTTCAGATTCTTTTCCTACTAAATCTCATTATCTGCTACATTAATACATCCTGGTCAGTTGTAGCATTCCATTTGATTTCAACCATTTACCACATTCATACAAAGATATCATTCTAATGAGAGGATGAATTAGTGTGGTGTTTCATGTATTACTGATTCATGAATTATTCCACAGATACTAATCACCTCTCTGCCCATCCTTTTCTAGGCAATGGGTATTCAAGGGTGAAAAAAAAATTTCCTGCACATGAAAGTTTACATTCTAGTAAGGTTTAGATTAAGTTAACATGTAAGATAATGTTAAGTAAGTTAAGTACTATGAAGTGCAAAGCAGGAAGATTGAAAATGATGAGTGTATAATATTTTATACTGGGCGGTAAGGGAAGGCCATACTGAAGAGGGTAATATATGAGTAGAACTTCAAGTGAAGAAGTACATTGAGATAATTGGTCAAGGAAGTTTCTGGAGAATGCTTTCCAAGCAGAGAAACAGCAAGTGTAGTATTTTTTAAAATTTAAACATAGAAAAGGTTTGGCCGGGCAAGGTGGATCACGCCTGTAATCCTAGCACTCTGGGAGCCCGAGGCAGGAGGATCACTTGAGGGCAGGAATTTGAGACCAGCCTGAGCAAGAGCGAGACCCCGTCTCTACTAAAATAGAAAGAAATGAGCTGGACAACTAAAAATATATAGAAAAATTTAGCTGGGCATGGTGGCACATGCCTGTAGTCCCAGCTATTCGGGAGGCTGAGGCAGAAGGATTGCTTACCCAGGAGTTTGAGGTTGCTGAGAGCTAGGATGGCACCACGGCACTCTAGCCCAGGCAATAGAGCGAGACTCTGTCTCAAAAAAAAAAAAAGAAAGAAAGAAAGAAAAGGTTTAGTAAAACAAGTGTAGTGTTCTTAAAGTGGCAATGAAGTGAGTACTCATGTACTCATGTGGCTGAAGGGGGGGAGTAAGTAAGCAAGAAAGCAGTGGAAATTAAGGTTATAATATAAGATCATACTGAGCTTTGAAACTCATGGTAGGAATTTTGGTTTTATTATAAGTGTTTTGAGAAAGCACAAGAAAGTCTTAACCAGAAAAATAAGGTGATCTGATTTGGAAGTGAAAAGGGGAAGGTAGATTAAAGTGCGCACTAGGTTAAAAAAAAAAAAAGCGTATGAAAGTAGTTTTATGTGAAGGCATCTTATCTTCAGGAATCAACTGAAAATTTACATTTGGTTGGAATTTATCACATAGAAAATGATTTTCAGGAAAACCTTTTTCTAACTGCAGAAGTTTAACCATAGTATTTCATGTGCATCCTAAGGATACTAATAGTGCCTGGTGTGTCTTTATGTCAGCAGTTCCAAAGGGGGTTTTTAGCTGCATTATTGACATATAAAAAATGGCGTTTTAAAGATAACTAACTTAGCTTGAATGCAGGATAACCTGTGGCACGAGAGGAAAGGTGTTTGGAAACTGTTATATTGACCTCGATATTAAATGATGATTATGATTTTACATGACCTCTTCAATGTTTTTACTTTTCTGATATTTGCGTTATTATTTATGATTAATTTTTTTCCTTAATCAACTTGATTAAGTTCTCATTCTTTTTTTTTTTTTTGAGACAGAGTCTTACTCTGTTGCCCGGGCTAGAGTGCCGTGGCGTCAGCCTTGCTCACAGCAACCTCAGACTCCTGGGCTCAGGCAATCCTCCTGCCTCAGCCTCCCGAGTAGCTGGGACTACAGGCATGCACCACCATGCCCAGCCAATTTTTCCATATATATTTTTAGCTGTCCGTACAATTTTCTTCTATGTTTAGTAGAGACAGGGTCTCGCTCTTGCTCAGGCTGGTCTCGAACTCCTGAGCTCAAACGATCCGCCCGCCCCGGCCTCCCAGAGTGCTAGGATTACAGGCATGAGCCACCGCGCCAGGCCAAGTTCTCATTCTTTATTATCATATTTTTTATAGACTGCATTAAGAGCTGTTAAATCCTTAAACTTATTATGTATTTTATTCACCTATTTTTGTTTTAGAAGATTATTTTCTTCTAATGAATAAATATAAAAGACATTTGTATTTTTCATATCTTTTAGGTTGGGAGTATGTGTTTAAAAACAGTGAATTTTCATCAAAGCAAGATATTTATGAAGAGTCATCCAAAGCAATGACAATGGGAAGAAGCCATCTTACTTATAACCTTAACTGCCCCAGTATGAGAGAAGACTGTGAAAGTGAAGACTGGTTTAAGAATCAGTTGAGAAGTCAGGAGGTTCACTCTAGTCAATTAATCATCATGCATAAAGAAATCATTCCAGAAGATCAAAGTAATGAATATAATAAATCTTGGCAAATATTGCATCAGGATGCAATACTTGATATACAACAGAGTTTTCCCACAAAAGAAAAGGTACGTAGGCATGATCCACAAAAGAGAAGTTACCGAAAAAAATCTGTTGAAACAAAACATAAGAAAGTCTATGTGGAAAAGAAACTTTTGAAATGTAATGAATGTGAGAAAGTCTTCAATCAGAGCTCATCCCTTACTCTTCATCAGAGAATTCATACTGGAGAGAAACCATATGCATGTGTTGAATGTGGGAAAACCTTCAGCCAGAGTGCAAACCTAGCTCAACATAAGAGAATACATACTGGGGAGAAACCGTATGAATGTAAAGAATGTAGGAAAGCCTTCAGCCAGAATGCACATCTTGCTCAACATCAGAGAGTTCATACTGGAGAGAAACCTTATCAATGTAAAGAATGTAAAAAAGCCTTCAGCCAGATTGCACACTTGACTCAACATCAGAGAGTTCATACTGGAGAGAGACCTTTTGAATGTATTGAATGTGGGAAAGCCTTTAGTAATGGTTCATTTCTTGCTCAGCATCAGAGAATTCACACAGGAGAGAAACCTTACGTATGTAATGTATGTGAGAAAGCCTTTAGCCATCGTGGATATCTCATTGTACATCAGAGAATTCATACTGGAGAGAGACCTTATGAATGTAAGGAATGTAGGAAAGCCTTTAGCCAGTATGCACATCTTGCTCAACATCAGAGAGTTCATACTGGAGAAAAACCTTATGAATGTAAAGTATGTAGGAAAGCCTTCAGCCAGATTGCATACCTTGATCAACATCAGAGAGTTCATACTGGAGAGAAACCATATGAATGTATTGAATGTGGGAAGGCCTTTAGTAATAGTTCTTCACTTGCACAACATCAGAGAAGTCATACTGGAGAAAAACCCTATATGTGTAAGGAATGTAGGAAAACATTTAGCCAGAATGCAGGCCTTGCTCAACACCAGAGAATTCATACTGGAGAGAAACCTTATGAATGTAATATTTGTGGGAAAGCCTTTAGCTATAGTGGATCTCTTACTCTACATCAGAGAATTCATACTGGAGAGAGACCATATGAATGTAAGGATTGCAGGAAATCTTTCAGGCAGCGTGCACACCTTGCTCATCATGAGAGAATTCATACTATGGAGTCATTCTTGACTCTTTCCTCTCCCTCACCTTCCACATCCAATCAGTTGCCAAGACCTATAGGTTTTATCTCCTAAATATATTTAGAATATGACCCCTTCAATCTACTTCCATTTCATCCTTGTCCAATGCACATTGATATATTTTACATGGAATATGGAAATAGCTTTCTAATTGGTCTCCCTGTATTTACCATCACCACTGTCAGTTTTCCACATAACAGCCAAACTTGTATTTAAAAAATTGATCATACCATTTCTCCTTCATTAAAATTCCTCAGTGATATCCCATAGTTCTTAAGTTAAAGCACACATTCCTCAAAATAGCCTATACGACCCTTTACCTCCCAATATCTCCTTGTTCCAGACTACCTTCTGAAGCCCTTTCATGTCATTAGCCATCTCATTGTCTGCATACTTACCCAGAATTAAGAACTCATATTCCAGCATCAGATAGATCTGGGTTAGAGTTCTTGCTCTTCCATGTTCTAGCCCTCTAATTTGAGGGGAGCATTTGTCCTTTGCAAGCTTCAGTCCTATTTATATTATGGGAATAATAATGGTACTACCTCAAAAGTGAATAGAAGAATTAAGTAATGCATGTAAATTTCTCAGCAGAGTGCCTAGCATAAAGTAATAACTAAAACATGTATGTAAAATAAAAAGATACCATGGTATACAATGCAGAGCTAATCATCTCAGCTGTGATCTATCTGACAAATGGAAAGAATCAGCAGCTCAGGCCTGGGAGATTGTAAAGCTTTTTGATTAAGAATAGTAATCATTATTCTAAAGGTAGCTGATGAGGGTATCCAATACAATAGGATTGATTAAACAGCTGACTTCTATCAGCATGAACACGTAGATATATGACTTTATTGATAAAAAAAAAAACAGATATTCAACAGTCTGAAGAAGTCAGTTTTAAAAATGACTTTTAATAAGACAGGCAGAATTTACTCAGATGTACACATTTATATGAAAGCAGATGCAAAATAAAAATTTAAAACACAAGAGAGAAAACTTGAAAAGATCAGTAGCCTACAAAGAATAGAAAATAAAGTATATGAGCACCTGTCCTAGTTCTGGGTGAATGAATTGTATGAAGCCTATGTCATTTAAACTAGACAAGGTGTTAAATTTCTAAAATTCCAAAATTAGAGAAAAGAAACCAAAGCTGTAAATTAATACTTATAAATTGGCTGCTCACAAACATGTTTGACTTGGTTTGCATTGAGGTTAAAATAAATGTGAATACCTGTAGGAGAGCATGTATTTTCTAGTTCTCTTAAGTTCAAACTACTCTGTTCCTTTATATGTGACCTGTCTTACTCTATATTTCTTCCTGACTCCTGAAGACTTTGAGTATGTAGTTAATGCAGTAAACAATTCACATATGAATATATATACGAATATAATGATGAAAGTTTAATGGAGGATGAAAAAGGAGATATTTTTATCTTCCTCTATGGTAAGACTAGCTATCATATAGATGTCAGTAGCCTGTGAATTAATCTACAAATTCTTTATACCCAGCAAAACCTGGACAATAATTTTTCAAGGTTTGGAACATTATATGTGTGAAGATACACACATGTACATTCATAGAGATACAAAGAAAATACATAATAAAAGTGACATTTCACATGAATGGTTTAACAGTATTAGGAAAACTGATTGTGCTCTGTACAAAAATAATGCTCTCATTCTATACCTGAAAGTTACTTGCAAGTGGTTAACATTAATGTGGAACAAACAGTTATTAGAGGATTGTGTAACACACAATCATGGAATGAGAACAATATTCCTAAAAATGAAATTGCAAGTCCTCTTGCCCCCTACCCCCAAGATTCACAGGTTTGACTGCATATGTACTTTATAAAGCTTTTGTATGGTCAAAGATAGTATAAAAAAAGTGATAACTTTTTTTAAAACCTCAGAATGGGAGACAATTATTGCAATATATATAACCTATGAAAATCATATCCTTAACAGTGCTCTTACAAATCACTTAGAAAATGACACTTCTCCCCTCGTAGGTAGAACATATGAAAAGGCAACCAGTGACCTATAAGTGTAATAAGTACTGAATCTCACTGTGACCATAAAAAGACAAAATATCCATTTGTAAAAATATATCAGTAAAAATTTACATTGTGTAACTGTAGGAAAGGTGATACTTCTGTACACTAATGTGGAGGGGTATGAATTTGTACAACCTGTTTGGTGGGCAGTTCCTCAATTTTAGAATTTTGTTTGGAAAGCCAAGATTTTCTTTTGCAATTAAAAAATAGCACATAATTTTGTCTTACTTCCAGGGCCAATTAAATAGGAAGATGTAAAAATTATTTTTTTTAAAAAAAGGATTATCAGTTGATGAAAAAAATTACATTTTATAAAAGACAAAAAGGAGATGATGGTTTATTCATGAAATGTAGCAGAAGTAGCTGCTACCTGTAATGTTTGAATCACAGAAAGGCTTTAATAATGGGAGCCAATCTGCCCAAAGGATTCTTAGGGAAGTGTAGGCTTGGAGTTGCTTGTGTAGAGGCAGGGAATAATAAGGAGACATCATGACAAGGCTGCTAAAAGCTTTTCTATGTGAAAGTTATGTTAGTAGGCCCTGCCAGCAGCTTCCCTACTCCACCCTCTCTTCTATAATACATTAAATGGGATCATTACCTCACATCATTCATTAAAAAATGAGTCCTAGATGAATAAAAATTTAAATGTAAAAGTAAATTACTAAATGAAAGTATTAGAAGAAAATATGGTAGGATATGTTTATTATTGGTGGTTCCTCAATTCCAAAATTGAGGAACTGCCCACCAAAGAGGTTGTACAAATTCATACCCCTCCACATTAGTGCATAGAAGTATCACCTTTCCTAAAAAGCTTCAATAAATAGTAGATGTGACCCAGGACAGTGGTGTTGAGGATGACTAGGATGCCTACTCTGCAAGCAAGCATAGAAACAAACCAAATTATTGACAGACTAAGAGTCCAGGGTGTCAGTGAAGAAAATCTTCATGAAGAATGGAATGGCTTCAATTATATAGAATTCATACAAAGTTGGAGGACCTTAGCAATATGTTGGATACAAAATTTTGTTCTTACAAGGCAAGAAAGGCAATTATTGGCTCTGGTAAAAACAAAGGAAAACATACCAGATATCATGGTCTTAATGTAAAGCAAGTACTCAAAAAAGGTGGCATGATTTTGGAAAATAACTAGAGTATGAGAAAAGGAAAATCCATTTGACTGATATTGGGACTAGTCTCCTATAAGTGGGTACTGGGATCATAACCTTGGGCTGGTAGAGGAGGAATATTATCTATAATCTTCCCATCACTTGGCTCTGGCTCTTCAGAGAGTGATTTTTACAAGGTGACAGTAATACAATGCTATTATATTTTCTATATTTCAAATATATAGATGAGTCACTGAAATATATCTAACTATAAATATCTACTTAATAAGGTAAAAGACAAAATATAGTTGAGATATTGGATGATGAGAGGTAGATGGAGAAATAAGAGACTGAAGGAAGAATAAGGGGTAATAATATTCTCATGGCACACAGAGAGGATTTAAGAGATCTGTCTAGGCCGGGTGCAGTGGCTCACGCTTGTAATCCTAGCACTCTGGGAGGCCGAGGTGGGAGGATTGCTTGAGGTCAGGAGTTCGAGACCAGCCTGAGCAAGACCGAGACCCCATCTCTATTAAAAAAAAAAACAGAAGGAAATGATTTGGACAGCTAAAGAATAATATACATATTATATATACATATAATATATTATATATATATATTATATATATATATATATATAATTAGCCGGGCATGGTGGCACATGCCCCTAGTCCCAGCTACTCGGGAGGCCGAGGCAGAAGGATTGCTTGAACCCAGGAGTTTGAGGTTGCTGTGAGCTAGGCTGATGCCACGGCACTCTAGTCCAAGGAACAGAGTGAGACTCTGTCTCAAAAAAAAAAAATTTTTTTCTATGGGTCAAATTGACACAGTACAAAGTGGTTTGGAATTAATCCCTCATTCCAGTAATCCTGACATGGCTGCATATTAGACTAACTCCAAAAGCTAGAGACTGGGGCTGGGGTGACAGACAATGGCTGAGCCTCACCTGGACCCAGCATGTCAGGGGACTTCAGGGGATATTCTTTTAAGACCTTCCAAAGAAGTCCTCCCTCACAGAAGGTGTCAGGTAGAGACACAACCTACAGAAAGTGAAGCTGTTTACATATGAGATAAAGGACAGAAGATCTGATCCATAAGGAATGTCGCCTTCAAGTAAGGAAACTTTGTTTTCCCGTTCCCATTTCCTGATCTCTATAGAAGAACGGCAGACTGGTGTATCCCTACAAGGAGGCAAGTTTGTTTGTATGAGTAGCCTTTAAAAATATTTACTAACTTCTGAATGTAACATAGTGGAACCAAGAAGTCTCTATTTCTCCTTTCTGAAACCAAGTTTAAGCAACAAGAATAAGAAGAAATAGATTTGGAAGTTTCATATTTGATGAAGTGAAGAAACATCTATAATTCTGAGTTTCAAAATTCTCAAAGTAGTGCTGCCAAATGTGGCATGAATCCTGAAAGTGGTAAGGGCTGCTGCATTGACAAGCACAAAACTCCCCCAAAGCAGTAACATATCTGGAAAGGCAATAGAAAGGGCATCTTGGTTGCAGCCACAATATCATTTGAACAGTCTACTTTACAGGCATTCCTAAACTCTATTTACAAGTGCAGAATGGCAGGGGTGAGCAGCAAGAAGGCTCTAGGGGAAAACACATGGGTTTTGCAAAGACAATTTACCATGTGACAGAGGGAGAGGAAAGATTGCCAGTGATGTGTGCAGGGCTACAAAGTAAAGGCTAAATCCTGCTACACAAAGTATGGGTTATGGACTAGCAGCATCAGTGTCATCTGACAGATTAGCATTCCAGAATCGTGGTCCCCATGCCAGCCTCATTATTCAGAATCTGTATTTTTACAAGATCCCTAGGTGATTTGTATACATTATGGTTTGAGAATCACTGAGCTGACACACATTTCCTGCTAATCTGAAGCAGTGCCTTTGATAAATAACTAGATCAGGAAGAACTCCTCTCATTCAAAAATTTAAAAAGGCCACCCCTTTACAGATCCTATTGATAATGGTAGACTCAAACTTACAGAACTTCCCTTCATTAAAACTGAACAAAATGAAAAGAAACGGTGCACCAGCATCATGGAAAGAGGAAGTGGTACCACCTCATATCCCACACTTAAACATGTAATACAGAAACAACAGTTAGGGCCATACAAAAAGAATATGCCAGCATCTATGGCACTCTCTGTCCTCTGGGAAAAGCAGCATAATGGAGAAAAAGTAGGTGGAGGAAATTCTGGAAAATTTCACTGACATATCCCAATCTGGGGGGCAAAATGTAGGTAGCACTGGACAAAGGTACATAAAATTCCTTTAAGAATCATTTTACTTCACACCAGATAGATACTAGTTTGGTTAGGAAAGGCAAGTGGGCAATATCTATTAAAACATGCCTGCCTTCTGACCCAATCATCTATCCTCTAAAAATATTGGTAAAACTTTTCAAAAGCATATGTACAATACTGTTAATGGCATCATTATTTTAAAAATTAAAATTCCTAGATTTATAGTGATTCCTGCCCTCCCTAAATGCGTATCTGAAATCTGCACTTCTGGCAAAGATGGAGTTATAGGGAATGATTTAACCTGCCATCTGAAATACTAAAAAACTGCCCAAAATACATGAAACCTTGCTGTTCAAAACATTGCACACTGGGCAATGAAAGAGTGATCACTGAAAAATGGAAAACAAATATGATTCATATGATTTCCTTAGATAATTGCACGGAGAGTATCCTTGCTGTGGTTCAGGTCTTTCTGAATTGAGGTGATATAGCTCGGAGTCAGAGTGATCAAGGTAGCTAGAGTTCACAAGATAGTCCCTGAGAGGAGAGAGCTCTCAGAAAAAAAAATCCCTAGAAATCTATAGAGGGTTGCCCCTCTATTTTTCATTTGAGTACTTATCAGAATATGGATGTGAGGAAATTACCTGAAGCTGGAGAAAGAACTGACAAAACTACAAGGAGAAATAGATAAATCCATAATTATAACTGGAGATTTCAGCATGCCTCTCATAAGAGAAGATGTAGGCAGAAAATCAGTGAGGATATTGTACACTTGAACAATACCATTTGACCTGATTGACATTTAAAGAACAATCTACCCCAAGAAGAGAACACAAATTCTTGTCAAATGTATGCAGAATGTTTACCAAGACATGCCTTGTTCCAGATTTCCAAACACATCTCAATAAATTTGAAATACAAAAATGCAAAATTTAACATACAAAATATGTTTTCTGATCAGAATGGATTTAACTTAGAAATCAAATAACAGAAAGATAATTAGAAAATCCCCAAATATGTGGACCAAAATAGCACACTTTTCAGTAACCCATGGGTCAAAGAAGAAATCAAAAAGAAAAGAAAAATAGAAAGTATTTTGAGTTGAAGGAAACTTAGAACACACATATCAAATTGTGTGGGATGCAGCTAACACAGTACTTAGAAATAATAACAGCACTAAATGCCTGCTATAAAAGAAAGGTCTCAAATCAATGACTTCAATTTCCACCTAACAAATTAGACAAAGATGAACAATGAACTCCAAAGTCAGCATAAGAATGGGAATAATAAAAATTGGAATGGAAATCAACAAAAAACAGAAAAACAAAACCTGGCTCTTTAAGGTCAACAAAACCAATAAATCTTCATGCAGACTGATAAGAAAAAAAAGAAAATATACAGGTTATCAATATCTGGAATGGTGGAGGTAATATAGATACAAATTCCATAGTTATTAAATGAATGATAACAGAAGTTATGAACTTTATGCAAATAAATTTGACAACTTAGATAAAATGAAAAATTTCTTGAAGGAATCAAACTACTAAAGCTTACTCAAGAAAAAGATAATCAGAACACTTATAAATCTGAAATAGAATTTGTAATTTAAGCATTCCAAATATTTTCATTTATCTCTTTTATTGTTAGTTTAATTCTGTTACTGTCAAGGAATATACTTTATACAATAACTGCTTTTTAAAAATATATTAAGATTTGTTTTATAGTCTGTCTTGGAGAATGTTTCATGAACAGTTAAAAAGAACATGTATCCTGCTCTTTTTGAGTAAAATGTTTTTACAGATGTCAACAAGGTCAAGCTGATTGATCATGTTGTTCAGGTCTTCTATGTGCTTACTGATTTTCTGCCTACTTGTTCTATTAATAAATGAGAGGAGTGTTGAAATCTCCAGTGACAGCTGTGAAATTGTGTGTTTCTCCTTTCAGTTCTATTATTTTTTCCTTATGTAATTTGTACCTCTGTAATTCAACACATATACATTTAGAATTTATCTTTTCCTGGAAAACTCACCCTTTTATTGTTACATAAACTCTGTCTCTATCCTTGATTGTATTCTTTGGTCTGAAGTCTACTTCACTTGATACCAATTGTAATTTAAGCTTTTTGTTAATGTTTGCATGGTGTATCTTTTCCTCACCATTTAGCTTACATACACTTTTATATTTAAAGTGTGTTTCTGGTAGACAGCATATAGTTGGATCCTGCTTTTCTGTTCAGTCTTACAATCTGTCTTTTAACTGGTATATTTAGACCATTCACATTTGATGTAATTTTTATATAGTTGGATTAAAATCTATCTATCCTGTTAACTCTTTTCTAATTGTTCCATCCATTCTCTGGTTTTTGTTCCCTCACTTCCTGTCTTTTTGTTTTGTTTTTTGATTTTTAGTGATTTTATTTTGTCCTATTATTATTTACGTATCTTTTTAAACATTTTAGTGGTGACTAATTTAGGGTTTATAATACAACTTTAATACATCTTTAATTAATCAGAATATACCTTCAAATAATACCACTTAACATAATATATTCCCATTTTGTCCCAAGCATCCTTTATGCTTCTGTCCTATTTCACTTTTATATGCTTCAATACAGCCAGTTACCATTTGGATAAATTTAAAAAATTATTTTACCTTAATTTATTCCATTTCCATATGTCTTCATTTGTTTGTGTATCTCCAAGTATCTGTTGTGTTTCATATTCATTCTGCTTGAAGAACTCATTTAACATTTCTTGTAAAGTAAGTCTTCTGGCAATATATTCTCTCAGTTTTGTTTCTGTCAGAAAGTCTTCATTTCTCTATCAATTTTACAGGTATTTTCATGAACTATTTTATGAAGACAGGTTTTTTTCTTTCAGTACTTTAAAGGTGTTATTACATAGTTCTCTGTCTTGCAATGTTTCTGATAATTCTGCTTTAATTCTTTCTTATCTTCATTCCTCTACATGTAATGACTCCCCTTCCTCACTGTCTTCATTCAAAATTTTCTGTCTTTGGCAGTTTGAACATGGTATGTCTAGGGGTGTGTATGTGTGTTCACTTTTAGTATTTACTTCTCTTGGTGTTCTCCAAGCTTCATAGATTTGTATTGTGGGGTCATTAATTTTGGAAACTTATTAGCCATTACTTCTTCAAATATTTCTTCTGCCCCCATTACTCTCTCTATGCCTTCTGGGATTCAATTTATGTGTGTTGAACCAATGGCTATTTCCACACAGCTCTTGGATTCTCTGTTCTTTGTCACTGCTCCTCCCACCCCCATGTTTCAGTTTGGGTAATTTTTGTTGACCTGTCTTCAAGTTCACTTATTCTTTCCTTGGCTGTGTCAAGGATATTGATTAACCTGTTGGAGACATTGTTCATCTGCTTACTGTGTTTTCCATTTCTAGTATTTCCATTTGATTGTTTCTTATAGTTTGTCTCTGCTCAAATTTCCCATCTAATCCCGGCTGTTGTGTACCTTTTCCATTAGAATCTTTAACATATTACTCATAGTTATTTTAAATTCCATGTCAGAATAACCAACAGCTATATTATTTCTGAATCTAGTTATGAGGACTGCTGTTTCTTGGTGGGCGGGGGGTGGGGAAGTGTTACTTTTTCTTGCATTTTTGTATGCCTTGTAATTTGTGGGTTTTTTTCATCCTGAAAGCCAGATATCTTTTGTAGGATAGTAGAAACGGAGGTAAACAGATTTAATTACTGGAAAGAGCAAGTTTTTCCTTCTATTGAGCCTTTAATGTGTGAAGAGGGCTTGAATTAATATAGTTAAGAATTGGGTAGGTTTAAAGTTTGTTGTTGCTATGGTTAACCTAAATTCACCACAGGCTTCAAATACCACTAGTGATTCCTTATTTTTAGGGCAAAGGCTAATATTCACAAGGGTTAATCTCAATGTTTAGGTCACCTTCAGGTTTAAGTGTTACCTTTGGATTATGCCTCAGAGACAGTCCAGCTATACCAAAATATCTTATTTAATAATTCATTCAAATATTATTGAGTACTGAACACTTAAGTATGTGTTAGTCACCATACTAAATGCTAGAAATTTTAACTCCCCAAATACTCTACCTTCTGTCATTATTTTATGCATCTGTACATTTCTCTGTCTTTGATAGCCTTCCAACTTTGTATGCCTAGTAAATTCTTGTTATTCCTTTAGTATAATAGGTAATAGTATTAATCACCACCTCCAAAAAGCAATCCCCAAATTCTCCATCACCATGAATTTCATCATCCTCTTCTCTGTGCTACCTGTACACCTTATACATATTTCTGTATTTTTTCTTGTATTCCCTGGTAAACTTTATGTGCCTGTGGGCAAGAATAGTGTCTTATAAGTTTATATATCCTTGAGGTTTACCAGTGATTAGTCCATGGTAGCTACATGCACAACAAATGTGCACATGAGGCCAGGCACAGTGGCTCACACCTGTGATCCCAGCATTTTGGGAGGCCAGGGCAAGAGGATGGCTTGAGGCCAAGAGTTCAAGACCAGCCTGGGAAACACAGTGAGACCCCCATCTGTTAAAAAAAAATCTTTTCTTTAAATGTTCAGGTGAAATGTTTGCTAAAGGAGACCTACAAATCCATAGGCATCCCTTAAAAGAAAAATGTTTCCATAATGGGCTCTCCTACATCATTCTAATGATAAAACATTGGTTTTGGTCAGTTTAAGTTTCACGATTTCAAAAAACACCCTTGACTTTCTTCTTAGTTTGGATGCTATTTTTAGAACTCACATAATACAAAAGAATTAAAATAAATAATAATGGTTTCATTCCTTTAGAAAACAATTGAGTTCCTAGTAGTTGGGAACACACATGAGTCTGCAATTACTTTACCTTTACAACACCCTCACAGATGTCTCTAAGAGCTGAAGAAGAGGAGTTGTGAGGCAGTGTGCAAATGAGATGAAGTGAGGATTTTTGACTAGGTCAGAAATAAGGCAGCAAGGATAAGCCATTCTCACAATCAATTCCATGTTAGGTTTTATATTATAGTGTAGGCCAGGCGTGGTGGCTCATGCCTGTAATCCTAGCACTCTGGGAGGCCGAGGCAGGTGGATTGTTTGAGGTCAGGGGGTTGAGACCAGCCTAAGTAAGAACGAGACCCCGTCTCTACTAAAAATAGAAAGAAATTGACTGGACAAATAAAAACATATATAGAAAAAACTAGCCAGGCATGCCAGCGCATGCCTGTAATCCCAGCTACTCAGGAGGCTGAGGCAGAAGGATCACTTGAGCCCAGGAGTTTGAGGTTGCTGTGAACTAGGCTGATGCCATGGCACTCTAGCTGGGGCAACAGAGTGAGACCCTTGTCTCAAAAATATATATATACATATATTACAGTGTATTGCTAGTCTCAGACACTCTTTAAATTCCCCAAAGGGACAAGAAATGCAATAGGCAATGAGATAAGACTGAAGAAATAGGTGACTGTGGGCAGGGCATCCTCTGTTCCTTCCCACTCTTCAAGTGTAACTGTCACCACTCACCTGGCACCAACATCTACAGCAGGTTGGCAGAGGAATTAACAACGTAGATGATGTGTGTAGAAGGGGAGGGAGAAAAGACATGCCTCTTCATGAGCCTTCTCTGTACTGTTTTCTCACCCATTTGCTCCAAGTAGTGGAGATTTTTTTTTTATGTTTACAGATCTGAAAGGACAAGTTTAAATGGGTAGTTAGTTGTTCTAGTATCCTGAATGAATGCTCACACCTCACAATTTTGGTTGCTGTTTTCTCAGTTGTGGTCAAAGTTAGAATGATCTAGCCCATGTGATCATATACTCCATGAAGTCTTCTTAACAAGATGCATGTGTTCTAAAAAATAGATCGGGGGATGGGCGGGACATGGACAATGTATATAACCTGAGCTTTTGTACCCCCATGATGAGCCGAAATAAAAAAAAAATAGCTCTTGCGGAAGGAAAACTAACACAGAAGAGCCCAACTCTCACAGAACTCTGATTTTATTTCTTATATATTTGGCACAAATAAGAAAGAGGGATTCAAAGCTACCACATATGGTGAACAGCAGACAGGAAAAGAGCTCAATATACAAATATAGGGTTTCCCCCATGTATTAGCTCTGACTGTCATAATAAATACCACAGACTGGGTGGCTTAAGCAACAGGAATGTATTTCTCACAGTTCTGGAGCCTGGAAGTCCAAGATGGTCAGGTTCTGGAGAGGGCTGTCTTCCTGCTTTGCAGACAGCTGCTTTCTTGACATGGCACAGAGAGGGCAAGCTCTCTGATGTTCCCTCTTATAAAGGCACTAATCCTATCATGAGGGCCCCACCCTCATGACATCATTGAACTCTAATTGCCTCCCATAGGCCTGATTTACAAATAACATCACATTGGGGGTTAGGGCTTCAACATATAAATCTTTGGGGGACACAAACATTCATTCCATAAGAACTTATATTTCACCAATCACTTATTGCACACAAGTACTATTACATGAAAATACTAATGTTTCTTCATATAAATATAGACAATTTATCTTCAAATAAACATTCACGATTTCTGTCGGCTCTGAAGTTCCTTGTTCTTCAGTATATCCTGGTTCTTTTTCTGTTAGTCTGTCTCAGCCATGTTAGATTTTTCACATCATGAAGATTATATATCATCATAACCATGGTGACAGTATGGTAAGAACTCTATTGCTACACACCATTATGCATGATATCTTCATTTACCTAAAGACTCATTCTTATTTATTCTCAACCACAAGTTTCTGTCAGCTGAAAGTGGCACCCTGTTTTGCCAGGAAGTCCCTTCTATTTGATATGTCTAGTTCTGAGGAACAGACTCAAAAGTTTCTTCAAGTGACATCAAATGAGGCTCAAAAGCCCCACTCAGAAAAATGAAAATGGACTTCACAATTCTACTTTGTTGTACGTGACCAATGAAGTATCTTTAAAACTACACTGGAAGTAAAATATCAATAATTATTATCAAGTGAAAAATGGTCTCACTCACAATGACTAATCCAATATTCTGGACTTGCTGTAGACAATTTCAAATCCTGAGGTCAAAAGTCATGAATGACTTTTGCTCTTCGTCTCTTAAAGTGGGACACACCAAGAAATGGTCCCATATAGACAAAATTTATGTTATAGACAAATACATTTTCCCCATACCTCTGCCTCTTTGATAGCTTCATTCTTCACTTTGATAGATTTAAAACCACCTTAGGGTTTTTCTTCAGAATGTGTATTCTGGTGTCGAATCAGGGAGGAGCTCCGACTGTATGCCTTCCCACATTTACTACACTCATAGGGTTTCTCCGAAGAATGACTTCTCTGATGTCGAATAAGGTCTGAGCCACTGCTAAATGCCTTCCCACATTCGTTACATTCATAGGGTTTCTCTCCAGTATGACTTCTTTCATGTAGAATAAGGGATGTGCGCTGACTAAAGGCTTTCTCGCATGTTTTACATGTATACGGCTTCTCTCCAGTGTGAATTCTTTCATGTTGGGCAAGGTGTGCACTCTGGCTGAAGGCCTTCCCACACTGATCACATTCGTAGGGTCTATCTTCGGTGTGAATTCTCTTATGTCGAGTAAGAGATATTCGGTGACTGAAGGCTTTCCCACATTCGTCACACTGATACGGTTTTTCTCCCGTATGAATTCTCTGATGTTCAATAAGAAATGACTGGCGGCCAAAAACTTTACTACATTTACTACACTTGAAAGGTTTGTCTTCAGAATGAATATTCTGATGTATTTTAAGGTTTGCAGTTCCAGAAAACATCTTCCCACATTCCTTACACTCAAATCGTTTCTTTTTCTTTTTATGAATTTTCTGGTGTTGAATGAGGGATGAATAGCGATTACAGACCTTCTCACATTTATTGCATCTGTATTTTTTCTTTCTATTGTGAATTCTTAGATGCAGAATAAGGGTTGAAAGCCGTCTGAAGGTCTTCTTACATTTATCACATTTGTAGGGTGTCTTTGAAGTGTGAATTCTCTGATGAAGCATAAGGGGTGAAATCCTATTAAAGGATTTCCCACATTTTCTGCATTTATAAGGATTCTGTAGTTGATAACACCTCTGCTGCAGGCTCTTACTTAAGGCTTTCTCACTTTCAGGGGTTTTCTTCCTAGTATGAATTCTTTTATGTATCACAAAGACTGATTTATTTTTGAAGCCTCTCCCGCATTGCTTGCATTTATGTTTTTTCTTTCCATTGTGAATTCTCTTGTGAAGTAAAAGGGATGACATCTGACTAAAGGCTTTCCCACATTTTTTGCACTGGTGGATATTCTCGACAATGTGAATTTTCTCACGTACACAGACAGAGGGGCATTGACTCGAGGCCTTCCGATACGCGATGGTTCTCTTTCTATTATGAATTCTCCTATGTAGAATAAGGGTTATTTTTTGATTGAACCTTTTCCCACATTTATCACATTCATGGCTTTTCTTTCCATTGTGAATTCTCCGATGAAGAATGAGGGATGAAACTTGTCTGAAAACCTTTCTACAATTACTGCATTCATAAGGCCGTTCCCCAGTATGGATGTTCTGATGAAGTTTAAGAGAGGAGGTTTGACCAAAGGTTTTCCCACAGTCATTACATTTTAAAGATTTCTTCCCTGAATGCCCTTTCTTGGATTTTATTAGGACTGAACTTTTCTTGCAGCCCTTCTTTCCTGTGGGAACTTTCTGTCGTGCAGAAACTGGTTTCTGAGAGCTGCTTTGCCCAGATTTGTTGCAGTGATTTGGAGGTAACTTCTTAGACCCTAAGTCTGAAAGACATCAAGAAATTAAATGTTTCTGTTCTCCTGTGCTGAAAAACTGAAGCTTCTACAATATAAGGCAGGAATTATCATTATTAATCATAACAACAATAATCATGATAATCAAAATAAATTTTTGATGTCTTATTATGGTTTCAATTATCATACCAAAGGCTTTACAGACATATTTAATAACTGGAATTCAGAAGAGTCTATAATTTGAAAATAAATATATAAAGATTTATAGGAAAAATGTTATACCATATATTGCACATTAAACTCCATAGGTTGTTCATCAGATAAATGTATTTTTATTATATGAAATATCCAGAAAAGTCAAATCCATAGAGACAGAAAATTAGTGGTTGCATAGGGTACAAGGTCCCATGAGGGATCTTACTGTGCTGATGAAAATTTTCTAAAAATGGATTATGGTGATGGCTGCACATTTGATGAACTGATCAAAAATCATTGAATTATATGCCAGATAGAGATGAATTTTATGATATGTAAATTATACTTCAATAAACTTGTAAACTTTAAAAGTGTATTCTTAAAATCAAATAGTACAAAAACGAATCTGGTAGCACTTAGAATTGAGTAAAGTCATGTGTCGCTTACTGACAGGGATACATTCTAAGAAATGCACTGTGAGGGTAGGTGAAGCAAGATGGCCAAATAGATACCTCCAACCATCATCCCTCCCCTAAGACACCAAATTCACCAACTATCCACACAAGCATTATTGGAAGAACCAAAAATCAGGTGAGCGATCATACTATCTGTTTTTAACATTATATAAAGGAAAGACCGAATAGGCCAGAAAAGACAATATTGCATTGCCTATGCCACCCCACCCCTATTCCCCAGCAGTGACACACAGGGACGCTGAGTGGAGAGAGAATCTGTGTGCCTAGGGGAGAGAGACTGAAGTGATTGTGGGACTTTGCATTGAAACTTAGGGCAGCCCTGGCACAAGGGAACACAGCACAGGGACAAATTCTGCTGGTGCCCATGGAGGGAGCATTTAGAACAGCCCAGCCAGAGGGATATCCTATGCCCTGAAACCCAAGTTCCAGCTAGTACCACCACCACCTGACAAAAGCAGCCTGGACTAAATTCCTAAAGCAGTCAGGCCACAAAGTCTGCAGTTCTTGGTCAATTCCTGTGGCTGTGCTGGCTCTGAGTCAGCCAACTTGGGGTGCACGGACCCCGTGAGACACCAGCAGCTGCGGCCAAGCCAGTGCCCACATCATTAAGCCCCAGCTACAAGCAATACAGCTCAGGGAGCGTCTTCTTCCATTTGGAGAAAGGAAAGGGAAAAGTTCAGAGGACTTTGTTTTGAGTACCAGCTCCTCCATGGTAAAACAAAGTACCAGACTCCTGAAGCTCCTGAGTCCAGGCCTTAGTTCTGGGAGGCATTTCTGGACCCACCCTGGGCCAGAAGGAAACATATTACCTTGAAGGGAAAGACCCAGTCCTGGCAGGATTCACCACCTACTGACTAAAGAGCCCTTGAGCTTTGAATAACATCAGATGTAGCCAGGCAGCAGTCACCATGGGCTTTGGGTGAGACTGCAACGGCTTCCGGAGTGACCTGGCACTGTTGGCCATGAGGGAGTGCCTACATCACTCCTCCCCCAATTTCTGCAGCCCAGCACATAGAGGGAGGGAAGAAAGTGAGAGACTTTGTCTGACAATCCAGGGAATTCTGCCATCTTACTGAAGTTTACCAAGGCAGTACGGCCAGGAGTCTGCAAGAGTCATTACTGCACTTGGGGCACCCCAGTGCTGCTATGACTGCAGTGACCAAAGACTTAGATCACAACACTCAATTCCCTGTGAATATCTGGAAAGTCTTCCCAAGGATGGGTTCAAACAAGATCAATTGGGAAGACTAAAATAAATACCTAACTCTTCAATGAACATCCACAAGCATTAAGAACATGCAGGAAAACATGACATCAGCAAACAAACTAAATCAAGTACCAGTGATTAATCTTGGAGATATATGACCTTTCAGACAAAGAATTCAAAATAGCTTCCCTGAAGATCAATGAACTTCAAGACAACACAAAGAAGGAATTCAGAAGCCTAACAGAGAAATGTAACAAAGAAATTGAAATAATAAAAAAAAAATCAAACACAAATTGTAGAGCTTAACTGTTGAACTGATAAACTAAGAAATTCATCAGAGTCTCTCAACAGCAGACTGAGCAGAAGAAAGAATTAGTGAGGTTGAAGACAGACTATTTGAAAATACACAGTCAGAAGAGGAAAAAAAAAAAAAGAATAAGAATAAAGCATCCCTACAAGATCTAGAAAATAGCGTCAAAGGGCAAATCTAAGAGTTATTGTGACCTTAAAGAGGAGGGGGAGAGAGAGAGATGAGAGAGAGAGAGAGAGAGATCATGGTAGAAAGTTTACTCAAAGAAATAATAACAAAGAACTTCCCAAACCTGAAGAACACAGGCAACCAAAGGAAAATTAGACAAATGGTATCACATAAAGCTAAAAAAGCTTCTGGACAGCAAAAGAAACAATGAGCAAAGTGAAGAGACAACCCACAGAATGGGAGAAAATATCTGCAACGCACCCATCTGACGAGGGATTAGTAAACAGAATATATAAGGAGCTCCAACAACTGAATAGGAAAAACTCAAATAATCCTATTAAAAGATGGGCAAAGGATCTGAACAGACATTTCTCAAAAGAATACATACAAAGGGTCAACAGGTATATGAGAAAATGCTCCACATTATTAGTCACCAGGGAAATGTAAATCAAAAGTACAATGAGGCCAGGCGCGGTGGCTCACGCCTGTAATCCTAGCCCTCTGGGAGGCCGAGGCGGGTGGATTGTCCGAGGTCAGGAGTTCGAGACCAGCCTGAGCGAGACCTCGTCTCTACTAAAAATAGAAATAAATTATCTGGACAACTAAAAATATATATATAAAAAATTAGCCGGGCATGGTGGCGCATGCCTGTAGTCCCAGCCACTTGGGAGGCTGAGGCAGTAGGATCGCTTAAGCCCAGGAGTTTGAGGTTGCTGTGAGCTAGGCTGATGCCACGGCACTCACTCTAGCCCGGGCAACAAAGCGAGACTCTGTCTCAAAAAAAAAAAAAAAAAGAAAGAAAAAAGAAACAATGGTGATATAGCACCTCTTGTATTTTCCTGGAAAGAGTTGAAACCCATTCTACTAAGTGAAGTATCCCAAGAATGGAAAAATACACACTACATGTACTCATCATCAAATTGGTTTCACTGATCATCACCTAAGAGCACATTTAGGAATAACATTGATTGGGTATCGGGCAGATGTGGGTGGGGGAGGGGATGAGTGTATACATACATAATGAGTGCGATGCGCACTGTCTAGGGGATGGACACATTTGAAGCTCTGACTCAGGGGGGTGGGGGCGCAAAGGCAATATATGTAACCTAAATTTTGTACCCTCACAATATGCTGAAATAAGAATAAAAAAATAAAAATAAAATAAAATTAATTTTACTTATTTTTTACAATTTATTTTAATGTGGGTACTAGAAAAATTTAATTACACACATGACTCACATTATATTTCTGTTGCATAGCTGTGCTTTAACAGCAGACTTTACTGAAGTGTTTGTTATTTACCTACATTACCTTGAGACCCTCTCTTCACCTCTGTTACCATCAGCATATTCTCTTCTTCAAGATGTAGACACAATGGCCTACCTTACGGAGCTTTTGTGAAAATTGGAAATAACTTCTGGCACATACTATAATCTCCCATCTGCCATTCCAGTATCCAAAAAACTGAGAACCAAAGCTTGCTTTCTCCTTTTTTTTTTTTTTCTTTTTGGATGTTTGGATATTTTAAACAAAATCCCACCTGAAGTGCAAAGAAGTTATTCACGGCCTCCATTTACTGCAGTGAGGAAGACGAGTCATGTGTTTGTTGCAGCTGTATTAATGTGCTTGATTTCCAGCTGCTGCTCCAGCCCCTGCGGGATGTGTTACCCAATATGCAGTGTACGACCCGTTCACCTTTCTAAGATCTGAACAATTCTGAAATGTGAAACACATCTTGCTCCAAGGGTTCTGGAGAAAGTTTTGTGGACTTGCAGCTGGGGAGTACCTGGGAGTAGCTATCACTATAATTATCATTGTCAGAAGTACCAAAAAACAACCGGCAAAATGAGGAATTAAGAAAGGAAAATTATTGGAATTTTCACAGTGAAGCCAGCAACACTTGCCAAACAAGAAACCCAAGATTTATCCTAGAATCCTTCCTGCTCCTCAGCCCGTAAGTCACATCAACTCCTGTCTTCCTTTCTTTTCTCTCCGCACCTTCCTTCATTCATGGCCTCACTCTTTCTTGTGTGGAATACGACACTGCCCTCAGCTCCTCTCCCTGTCTTCAGTGTGGATGTCCCTTAGATCCCAGCATACACCAAAATTAAGCACCAAATTCGGTTCAGTGTTAAGTTATAAAGGCATTAAAAATCAAACTAAAATAACATGGACTGTAGCCAATCCTCTACAAAGCAGATGAATTTCTAACTGTGGAAATAGCAGGAGAAATTACAATATGAAGGCACACATTCAAGCATGTGAAAATGAAAACAACTTTCGTACAACCAAATAGAAAAATCAGAGATAAGTAAAATAGAAAGCTTTAGGGCCAAGTGCAGTGGCTCACGCCTGTAATCCCAGCACTTTGGGAGGCTGAGGCAGGAGGATCACTTGAGGTCAGGAGTTGGAGACCAGCCTGAGTAAGAGCGAGAACTGTCTCTACTAAAAATAGAAAAAATTAGCCAGGCTAATTTTTTGGTGGTGTGGTGTAGTCCCAGCTACTTGGGATGCTGAGGCAGGAGACTCTCTTACGCCCAGCAATTTAAAGTTGCTGTGAGTTAGGCTGACCCCACAGCACTCTAGCCCAGGTGACAGAGCAAGACTGTCTCAAAAAAAAAAAAAAAAAAAAAAAAACCTATTTGGAAAAAAAAAAAAACAAAGAAAAAGCTTTAGGACAGAATGGGGAAACGTTTGAAGTATAATGTGATGTCAAATGGTTAATGTCTTTTCTACATGAAAGCTTACTATAGAAGTTGAAAAGAAGAAACAAAGTCACTGGTAGAAGGGGAAAAATTACCAGGAGAAAATCCATAGGAGAAATAGTAAAAACAGAAAACAAACAAATGCCAGCAAATATACAAGACTGTGTGGTCTTTCCCGTGTGTGTAGACCAGAGTGGATGTCCAGTGTGTCCACAGGTGCCCAAGAGTGAAAATGCCAGGGTTTACAGGAGACCCCAGCAAGGTATTTCACCTTTCTGAGACTCCAACCCTCATCCGACACGTGGGAATGACAGAGGTTCCTATAAGTGCTGTGGGGATTTGATGAGATAAAGGACTCATGGGCGTTAGCATAGAACCTGCACATAGTAAGTTCTCAATAAAAGCTGACTGCTATTCATTTAATTTACCAAATTAAGAGAGAAATTTTAATGACAGTATCCAATACTAGTGAGTAAGAAAATGAAACTGACACTACACCCCATTGCTGTTGATGGTGCTGATTTGATAATTCTCCTTTTCATGTTGTTCTCATGACTATGATTTATCATAGCAACAGATACAAAGCAAGTGAGCAGAGGGAAAAAGGCTACTGGGGCAAAGTCCAGAGGAAACCAGGTGCCAAGTTTCAGGAGTTTTGTCCCCATGGAGTCACACAGGCTGTGCTTCATTCTCGCAGAAACAAATTGTGACCAAGACATACATAATTTGTGAGGTTTCACAACTGAAAAAGACTCAGTGCCAGGCTTCTTATGGAAAGCTGGTGATTTGACAATTCTTCTGAAAAGCAATTTGGAAGCATCTAGAGTCTGAAAAGCGGTCCTACCTTTTGACATGGTGATCCCACTTCTGTGACTTGATACAACAGAGAAAAAGCAAAGCCAGCTACTTATAGAAACATGCTGATATTAATAAGAAATTAGAATCTAAATGGAAAACAGGACACAAGAGACTACTAATGTAGAACATTTCCACTAAAACAAAATGTGGGAAAAAGCAAAAATATATAAATTTTATGAAAATAAGTATGACACTCCATTTCATGAAATAAACAGGTATAGTTGCATAACTACTTTTATCTTTTCTTTTTTCTAAATTTTATGTAATGTGGCTAAGTTTCTTCTGTAACAGTGTTTTAATGAAGGATATTTCTTCCCCTCTCAGGTAGACATGAAGATGGGCCCATCTGCTTGCGCTGGGCTGCCATCTGGCTGTGTCTTATCACGGACCCTCAGACATGGACGTTGGATGCCCGGATTGGTGCACTTTTCTCCTGGCTCACACCCCCTGCCAACCCCTAGTCCCTAGACAGTGTCTGTCCAAGCAGAAATTCAATGCATGCTATTTAAAGAAACACATAAAAGAATATATAACTTTGCCAACCAAAGAGGACTCTATTTGTAAAGGAAAGGAGAAGACAAAAAAAGTTATAGAAAAGATTCAAAAAAATTTTTTAAAGGATGAAAATAATACAAATTTAAACATTATCATGATTAATGTTTTAATCATCAGAGGTCATAATCAGAGGTCAGCATACACCTTCTCTGAGCGGGCGGCAACAGGTAGGGCAGAGGGTGTCAAACTCTGGATATAGGCACAGGCTGGGCTTCAAACCCTGCTCTGTTGCCACATCCTCGCTGAGTGACCTTGGTTGAGTCACTAAATGTCTCCGAGTCTCAGTTTGCTTATCTGTAACCTAGGGGTAATAATAGCACCCACTTTATAAAATTGCTGGGAGGAACCTGTACTTAGAAGAGTGCCTGACAGCTAGTGGGGCTTTTGAATGTTGGTTATTCTCTCTCAAGGACTCACATTAAAGAGACCTGACTTCTATGCATAGGCCCCGGGCCTTTGGAAAGGGGGAGGCTCTAAAATAATATCCTAAAGAGGTTGTCCTCCTTACAATCACATGGACCCCTATGCAGAATGCCTACTTTTCTACATTGCAATAGACTGAATGTTGTGCCACCCCCCCAATTAATATGCTAAAATCCTCACCCACAAAGTGATGGTATTAAGGGTAGCACCTTTGGGGGGTGATTAGGTCATGAGGGTAGAGCCCTCATGAATGGGATTTGTGCCCCTATAAATGAGACCCCCACAGAGCTCCCTTGTCCCTTCTCTCCCATGTGAGGACACAGGGAGAAGGCCCCATCTACGAACCAGGAACTGGGCCCTCATCAGATACCGAATCTGCCTGCACCTTGATCTTGGACCTCCAGCCTCCGGAGCTGTGAGCAAAATATATCTGTTGTTTATCAGCCACTGCTGTATGGTATCCTGCCACAGCAGCTCCAGTGGACTAACACACGCCTTGGCTCTCCATCACTCACCAGGGCCCTGGCGTCTTCTCAATGGCTCCGCCATCCAGGGCTCTTTCCCTTTCTCCAATAAGGTGATCACATTTGGCCTCCGACAGGAAAAACCTGCACAAGGGACAAATGTGTGAGTTGGCCACAATGTGGACACCATAGAATTCAGAGCCATATCCTGTGTCAATAGGTGTTGAGGGTTTATTAGCAAGAAGGGAGCACATAGGATGTGAAGGCAGCTGGAGATAGGGGAGTGTGATACTGTGATTTATAATAAATACATGTGGTCTTCATCCCTGTCTCCTCCAATCTCCCTTCCAATCTCCAAATGGATAAGTCTTTTTGTATGCTAATGCAATGACTGGTGGCTAGGGGCTCCTGGACAGCCTCTGGACAGGGGCTGGTTGCCAGGGGAACCAACCCTGTGACTGGAAGGTGGGTACTTTCAGCTCTATCTCCTGAGTTCTGGGAGGGAAGAGGGGCTGGAGGTCAAGGTGATCACCAATGGACAGTGATTTAATGAACTTTGCCTACGTGATGAAGCCCCCATAAAAGCCCAGAAGGACTGCATTGGGTAACTTTCCTGGTTGCCGCACAAGTGGAGGGCAGAGCATGCAGCCACGTAGCAAGGGCATGTGGGCCCTGCACCCCTCCCACATACCCGCCCTCTGAACCCTCCCAGCTGCTGCTCATCTTCTGTTATATCCTTTATACTAAACTGGCAAATGCAAGTAAAGCGCTTTCCTGAGTTCTGTGAGTTACTCTAGCAAATGACTGCATCAGAGGACAAAGTCACAGAACACAGAAGGCTGAGTTTCAGCTCTGTGGGGACTTTCCTCTAAGTCCTAAAACCCCTAAATCCTTCCCTCTGTCCCTGAAACCCCAGGGATGGTGGCAGTGTCCTGCAGTTACTATCTCTGCACTACATCTGTGAACTAAAATAACTTTTTTTTTTTTTTTGAGACAGAGTCTCACTCTGTTCCTCGGACTAGAGTGCCGTGGCGTCAGCCTAGCTCACAGCAACCTCAAACTCCTGGGCTCAAGCAATCCTACTGCCTCAGGCTCCCAAGTAGCTGGGACTACAGGCATGCGCCACCATGCCCGGCTCATTTTTTCCATATATATATTTTTTTTTAGTTGTCCAGCTAATTTCTTTCTATTTTTTTAGTAGAAACGGGGGTCTCGCTCTTGCTCAGGCTGGTCTCGAACTCCTGAGCTCAAACAATCTGCCTGCCTCAGCCTCCCAGAGTGCTAGGATTACAGGCATGAGCCACCATGCCCAACCTAAAATAAAATCTTAAGGCCCCCCAGCCAACTGAATGGATGCCCTCTCGGCCAAGGGGACCCCAGAAAAACGTTAAAGCTGAGTTGCTAGACATGAGGTCAGATGTGCCTCATCATGCCCCCTCCCTTTTGGAATTACCTGAGAATAAGAATAAGATACACAATAAAAATGGATATTGCATAGAGAAAGATGGCAGAGCAGTGGTGACCTCCTGGATTCGTGCTCCTGGAGAGGAAGGCATGGATCTCAGTCTGCCACAATGCTAGAGGATCGCTCCCCCACAAGAACAGCGGTGTGAATCCATGGAGAATCAGCATGGGACACAGAGAGCAAGAAAAGACTGAGGTGAACGGGAAATCAGATCGTGAAAATCTGGAGAGTGCAGGAAGGGCAATAGAGAGGGGAGCGTGGGACGGCTGCACCCACCTCACCAGCGAGTGAGGGGGGTTCAGCCCCACAGGAAAGCGGCCTGTTTCCCCACTGACCTCCACACCCACTCAATTAGGGATCTGCCTGAAGCCAGTGTGGAATCACCGTGGGAGCCGTGGGGCTCTGCAGACAGGAGACAATAGCGGGGGACATTTTGGACCCCGGAGCCCTGTGGGCGGACTGCAACTGGAGGGAGAGGGTTTGCGCTGGGCTGCAGCGAAAGACACCTGGGGGATGCTGAACTGTCTCCTTTACACGGGCGGCTGGGCTCCCTCAATCCCCGGCTCCTCCGGCTCCTGCTGGACCCTGAACATTCGCCCCCAGTGCCAGTGATCGGTGGGCGGGCAGCTGCCACTGTCTGGGTCCCCAGCCTAGCCGCTGCGGAGCAACTGGGAACCGGGTGGCTCCCTGGGTGGCTCCCTCCCCTAGTCCGTGGACCCCCACTAGGAGCTCCGCCTTTGCGTGAACACTGAGGGCTTCCCCAGTTGCGAGGGAGCGGAGCGTGGACCTTGCGGACATTGGGACAGGGAGGACCATCGCCCACGAGAGCTGCAGCAGCCGGGGCGCTGGGCGAACGTGGGCACCGCCCCCTCCCCCTGTCCACTGTCTTTCGCGCAGAGAGAGGCAGAAACCATCTTGGGAGAGGAAGAGGCAAGGAAAAAGTCGCTTTCCGTCTGCAATTAGAAGAGCCCAGTGACGGGACTCTCAAACCGGTTTCGGGTCAAATTAATTCCCTGGGGCTGGACCCAACAGGATCAGCCCCCCCAGCTGAGGTAGTAAAATCCTGAACAACACGTGAAGGGCTCCCCCTAGTGACAGAGGAGGCAGCTTACCTGGGCTGCTGCACAAGCCCAAGATCAGCACGCAGGGCATGCCTCTATCCAGGCTAAAGCTGAAAGAAGGGACCTAGCGATTGTTCCAGATGGGAAGGGCTCAGCGAAAGAACTCTGGGAGTATAAAGAATCAAGCTGAAACCTTGCCCTCAGAGAGGATTACTAGTTCTTTACCAATTGACACAAACCAGATTCAAAATAGCAACATGTCACTGGAAGAATTTCAAACATGGATCATAAATAAGCTGAATATTATGCAAGAAAAAATGGATAACCAACACAAAGAAACCACAGAAAAAGATCCAGGACTTGGAAGAAAAATTCACTAAAGAAATCGAAATATTGAAAAAAAATCAAACTGAACTCCTGGAAATGAAGAATTTATTCAGGGAGCTACAAAACACAGTGGAAAGTCTCAAGAGCAGGGTAGATCAAACAGAAGAAAGAATCTCAGAGATTGAAGAAACACTTTCCAATTAAATAAGTCAGTCACAGAGATGGAGCAAAGAAATAAGAGAAAAGACCAGAGTCTACAAGAAATGTAGCATTATATGAAGAAGCCTAACGTGAGAGTTATCGGCATTCCTGAGGGTGAAGAAGACAATAAGCAAGGGTTGGATAAGCTATTTGAAGATATAATTGAGGAAAATTTCCCAGGCCTTGCCAAAACTCTAGATATACAGATTCAAGAAGCTCAAACAACCCCTGGGAGATTCATACCAAATAGGAAGACACCACATCATGCAGTTATCAGACTGACCAAAATATCCACTAAAGAGGCCCTTCTTTGAGCTGTAAGGAGAAAGAAACAAGTAACATACAAAGGAAAATCGATCCGAATCACGCCAGATTTCTCAACTGAAACCTTACAAGCAAGAAGAGACTTGGGCCCCATTCTCACTCTTCTGAAACAGAATAATGCCCAGCCTAGAATCTTACACCCAGCTAAGCTCAGCTTTATATATGAAGGTGAAATTAAGACATTCTCAGATAAACAAAAACTCAGAGAATTCACCAAGACAAGACCAGCTCTCCAAGAAGTACTCAAAACAGAGTTACACACGGACCAGCACAAGAAAGACCCACGAATATAAAACTACTCAAGAGAAGATAAAAACCCAGTTATCACAATGGCTCAAGTCAGAAAACAGAATAATGAAATTCAACCCAACATGAGGAACAGAAATCAGTCTCACATGAGGAACAGAAATCAGTCTCCCTTATCAGTTCTCTCATTAAATGTGAATGGACTGAATTCCCCACTCAAGAGACATAGACTGGCCCAATGGTTAAAAAAATACAAGCCAAGTATCTGCTGTCTTCAGGAAACTCATCTAACCTGTAAGAATGCATTTAGACTGAAAATAAAGGGTGGAAATCGATATTTCAAGCAAATGGAAGCCAAAAGAAAGCTGGCATGGCGGTTTTAATCTCTGATAACTTAGTTTTTAAATCAACAAAAGTAATGAAAGACAAAGACGGTTACTATATACTGGTGAAGGGTACAATTCAACAAGAAGACATAACTATACTTAATATATATGCACCCAACTTAGGTGCACCCAGATTCATAAAGCAAACCCTACTTGGTCTGAACAAAACGATAGATAACAACACTTTAATAGCTGGAGACTTTAACATGCTGCTGACAGTACAGGACAGATCCTTCAAACAAAAAATAAACAAAGAAATAATGGACTTAAATAGAATGCTAGAACAAATGGGCCTGATTGACATCTACAGGACATTCTATCCAAAATCCACTGAATATACTTTCTTCTCATCAGCTCATGGGACATTCTCCAAGACTGACCATATCCTAGGACATAAAGCATGTCTTAAAAAATTTAAAAAAATAGAAATTATACCATGCATCGTCTCAGATCACAGCAGAATAAAAGTAGTAATGAACCCTAACAGAACTTCTCATTCCTACTCAAAGTCATGGAAACTAAACAATCTTCTCCTGAATGATTATTTTATAAATGAAGAAATCAAGACGGGAATCAAAAGATTCTTTGAATTAAATGACAAAGGAGACACAACTTATCAAAATCTGTGGGACACAGCTAAAGCAGTCCTGAGAGCAAAATTTATTTCCATAAATGCCTATATCAAAAAGACAGAAAACTTACAAATAGATAATCTAATGAACAGACTCAAAGAGCTGGAAAAGGAAGAACAGACTGACCCCAAACCCAGCAGAAAGAGAGAAATTATTAAGATAAAATCAGAACTAAATGAAAAGGACAACAAACAAACCATAAGGGAGATTAATAAAACAAAAAGTTGGTTCTTTGAAAAAATAAGGTTGACACACCTCTGGCTAGACTAACCAAGAGCAGAAAAGAAAAAACTCTAATAACCTCCATCAGGAACATGAAAGGAGAAATCATGACCGATACCACAGAGATACATGATATCATCTATGAATTCTACAAAAATCTTTATGCACACAAATTGAAAAATGAGGAGGAAATGGACAAATTTTTAGAAACACACAGCCTTCCCAGGCTCAACCAGGAAGAAATAGAATTCCTGGATAGACCGATATCTAGATCTGAACTCGAAACAGCAATAAAAAACCTTCCCAAAAAGAAAAGCCCTGGACCAGATGGGTTCACACCTGAATTTTACCATACCTACAAAGAAGAACTGGTGCCCATCCTACATAAACTATTCTCCAATATTGAGAAGGATGGAATTCTCCCCAACACATTTTACCAAGCCGACATAACTTTAATACCAAAACCAGGAAAGGATGCAACAAAAAAAGAAAACTACAGACCAATATCTCTTATGAATATAGATGCAAAAATTCTCAATAAAATCCTAGCAAATTGAATCCAAGTGCTTATCAAAAAAATAATCCATCACGACCAAGTGGGCTTCATCCCAGAGATGCAGGGATGTTTTAACATACGCAAATCTATAAATGTAATTCACCACATAAATAGAAGCAAAAATAAAGATCATATGATCCTCTCAATAGATGCAGAAAAAGCATTTGACAAAATTCAACACCCTTTTATGATAAGAACACTTAACAAAATAGGCATAGACAGGGCCTATCTAAAAATGATACAAGCCATATATGACAAACCCACAGCCAACATCATACTGAATGGGGAAAAATTGAAAGCATTCCCACTTCGAACTAGAACCAGACAAGCCTGCCCACTGTCCCCATTACTTTTCAACATAGTATTGGAAATCCTTGCGAGAGCTATCAGGCAAGAGAGCAGAATCAAGGGAGTCCAAATAGAGAAAGAAGAGATCAAACTCTCACTCTTTGCTGATGATATGATGTTATATCTAGAAAACCCCAAGGATTCAACCAAGAGACTCCTGGAATTGATCAATGAATTCAGTAAAGTCTCAGGATACAAAATCAATACACGCAAATCAGAGGCATTCATATATGCCAATAACAGTCAAACAGAGAACCAAATTAAGGGCTCAATACCCTTCAAAATGGCAACAAAGAAAATAAAATACCTTGGAATATATTTAACTAAGGAGGTAAAGGACCTCTATAGGGAGAACTACAAAACACTGAAGAAGGAAATCGCACAGCATGTAAATAGGTGGAAAACCATACCATGCTCGTGGATCAGAAGAATCAACATTGTTAAAATGTCTATACTGCCCAAAGTTATCTACAGATTCAATGTAATCCCTATTAAATTACCAACATCATTTTTCACAGATATAGAAAGAATAATTTTATGCTTTGTATGGAGCCAAAGAAGACCTTGTTCAGCAAAAGCAATTTTAAGCAACAAAAACAAAATGGGGGGTATTAATTTGCCAGACTTCAAACCATACTACAGAGCTGTGATTATTAAAACTGCTTGGTATTGGCACAAGTGCAGGGACATAGACCAGTGTAACAGAACAGAAAATCCAAATATGAAACCATCCTCATATAGCCATCTGATCTTTGACAAAGCAGACAAAACCATACTCTGGGGAAAAGATTCCTTATTTAATAAATGGTGCTGGGAAAACTGGATAGCCACATGTAGAAGACTAAAACAGGACCCACAGCTTTCACCTCTGACAAAAATCAAATCAAGGTGGATAACAGACTTAAACCTTAGGTGGGAAACTATTAGAATTCTAGAAGAAAATGTAGGAAAGACTCTTACAGACTTTGGCCTAGGCAAAGAATTTATGAAGAAGACCCCTAAGGCAATCACAGCAACAACAAAAATAAATAAATGGGACCTGATCAAATTAAAAAACTTCTGCACAGCCAGAAACAGTCATGAGAGTAAACAGACAACCTACAGAATGGGAAAAAATTTTCACATACTACACATCAGATAAAGGACTGATAACAAGAATATATTTAGAACTCAGGAAAATCAGTAAGAAAAAAATCAAACAGCCCTATCAAAAAGTGGGCAAAGGACATGAATAGAAATTTTTCAAAAGAAGATATAAAAATGGCTAACAAACATATGAAAAAATTTTCAACATCTCTAATCATCAGAGAAATGCAAATCAAAACCACAATGAGATACCACTTAACTCCAGTGAGAATGGCCTTTATCAAAAAGTCCCAAAACAATACATGTTGGCGTGGATGCAGAAAGACAGGAACACTCATACACTGCTGGTGGGACTGTAAACTAGTACAACCCCTATGGAAAACAATATGGAGATACCTTAAACAGATTCAAGTAGACCTACCATTCGATCCAGCAATCCCATTATTGGGCATCTACCCAGAAGAACAAAAGTCATTCTATAAAAAAGACACCTGCACCTGAATGTTTATAGCAGCACAATTCACAATTGCAAAGATGTGGAAACAACCCAAATGCCCATCAATTCACGAAGGGATTAGTAAATTGTGGTATATGTATACCATGGAGGATTACTCAGCTATAAGAAATAACGGTGATACGACATCTCTTTGGTTCTCCCCGGAGAGAGTTGGAACCCATTATATTAAGTGAAGTATCCCAAGAATGGAAAAACAAGCATCACATGTACTCATCAGAAAATTGGTTTCCCTGATCATCACCTAAATGCACATTGGGGAATGATACCAACTGGATATCAGACTGAGGCGGGGGATGGGGGGAGGAGATGGGTGTATGCCTACATGATGAGTGCGTTGCGCACCGTCTGGGGAATGGTCATGCTTGAAGGTGCTGACTCAGGGAGGTGAGGGGTGGGGGGAGGGGATGGAGGTATGATTACATGGTGAGTGCCAGGCGCACTGTCTGGGGAATGGTCATGCTTGAGGCTCTGACTCAGGGGGATGGGTGGGACATGGGCAATATATATAACCTGAGCTTTTGTACCTCCATAATAAGCTGAAATAAAAAAAAAAGAGGCAAAGAAAAAAAAAAGAATAAGATACTAAATCATTAACAGGACCTAAGGCCATGCAAGACAAAGGTTAAACCACACCTGCTGGCCACGAATTTACAGATCACTTGAGGTTTTTTTTTAATTCAATTGTTTATTCATATAGTCAACCAATAAATTAGCATTTATTTTGTGCCAGGCACTGGATCACTTGAGTTTTGGTAAATGTCTGGTGGCTTGTCTCTGATTAACAAACATCCTTAACTTAAAAAGCTGGGAGCTGACAAAGCTTCATTCTTTAACCAGTTACAAATCAAAGAATCTTTAAACCCACCTATAACCTGTAAGCCTTTTTGGGCCAAACTAATGTATGCATTCCACACACTGACTTATTACCTTACATGTAAATCTTGTCTCCATGAATGTATAAAACCAAACTGTAACCAGGCTGCTGCGGGCACATTTTCTCAGAACCTCTTGAAAACATGTGCTCTGGGCCATTGGTCACACACACGTGGCTCAGAATAAACCTCTTAAAATTATTTTACAGAGTTTGGGTTTATTTCCACTAATACATCAATATCCACTATTCGCTTTTAACAGCACCTGTTAAAGCAATGTGTGAATTTTTTTTAAAACAACTAGGTTGTCCTCAAAAGGTTACATACAGAGTTTGCATATGACCCAGCAATTCCACTTCTTGGTATATACCTAAGAGAAATGAAAACTTACATCCACACAAAAACTTGTATATGAATGTTCTTAGCAACATAGTTAATAGCCAGAGAGTGAAAATACCTCAAATGCCCATCAATTAATTAATGAATGGATAAGTAAAATGTGGTCTATTCATACAATGAAAAGGAATGAAGTACTGGCACTTGTTACGACATGATGAACCTCAAAAGCATTGTAAGTGAAAGAGGCCACATACTAAATATTTATGACTGCATTTGTATGAAAGCCCGGAATAGGCAAATCCACAGAGAAAGAAAGTGGACTAGTGGTTTCCTAATTGGGGGTTTGAGTGGGTGGGGGGAAATGATGACTGATTTCTAATCGGAACTGGGTTTCTTTTGGGGGTAATAAAAATGTTCTAAAATTGATTGCAGTGATGGATGCATAACTGTGAATACACTAAAAACCATGGAATTGTACATTAAATGGGTGAATTGTATAGTATGTGAATTATACCTCAATAAGTCCGTCAAAAATACTTAAAAAAAAAACAAAAAACTGCAGTTGACTTCTGTTTTCCTGACTAGACCCTGACGTACATGTCCATCAGCAGGATGATTCTGGATCATGGGGGAAGGAGGGCCTTACCAATCGAGGCCAGGTTCTGGTAGTTCTCCATCATGACATCTTCATACAAATCTTTCTGACTGGGGCTCAGGCATTCCCACTCCTCCTTGGAGAAGTAGATGGCCACGTCCCCAAACGTCACTGGTGCCTGAAATGGAAATCACACGTCCATTCATCCCGGGCTCGCGCTTCCACACAGCTGGAGAAACCAGTGGACGCAGCCCAAACACAGGAGACACATGGTGCCAGGAATTATCCAGGAAGCATTCTGGGTTCTGAGGCCAAAAGGAGCAGGTATATTAAATATAATAAACACAATACAATGCAATATGATACAGCTGTTACTAAAGATCATGTGGCATAAGAACACGTAACAACGGGAGGTGGGGGGTGGGGGGAGGGGATGGAGGTATGACTGCATGGTGAGTGCCAGGTGCACTGTCTGGGGAATGGACACACTTGAGGCTCTGACTCAGGGGGATGGGCGGGACATGGGCAATATATATAACCTGAGCTTTTGTACCCCCATAATAAGCTGAAATAAAAAAAATAATAAAAAAATAAATAAAAGAGTTTTGCTAAGGGATACAAAAATAATAATAATAAAAAAAAGCTAACAACTTGATACTAATGGGCATTTTACAAAGCCAAGGCATTTTTGTAAGCACCCAACCCCACTGGCTCACTTAGTGTTCTCACTCACCAGTGCCAGAGGTACTGCCAGTGGGATCAGAGTATGTCACAGACGAGGAAACTGAGGCCCACTGAAGGTGAGGTAATTACCGAAGGTGTTACAGCTAGTAAATCCCAGCTCCCGACCACATGCTATCTCTGAAGAGCATGTGAATATGTTACACATGGCAAAAGGTTCTTTGAGCATGTAACAAGGTTATTGACCAGCTAATTTTAATATAGGGAGACCTTAAAATAGGTAGATTGGCCAGGGCCTTGACCTGGCTGGCTTGGTTATTTCTTGTTGGATGGATATAGAAAAAGAGGGTGACGTGGCAAGCGTGAGAAGGAACTGAATCTGGCCAATCCCCAGTGAGCCTGGAAGAAGACCCCAGCCCTAGATGAGAAAGCAGCCAGCTGACACCTGGATTTCAGCCCACAGAGGATGCCGCCAAACCTCGCTGTGCCGGGACTCCACCCCATGAAGCAGCATGATAATAAACATGTACTGTTTCGAGCTGTCAAGTTTGTGGTTAATTTATTACAACAGCAAGATAGAGCTAATATACATAACTCTGAAGGCAAATGAGTTTGTTATGGGAAACTGCACCTGAGATGCTGTTGTAGAAACCACCTGATCATCTATAGGCGTGAAGCATGCTGACCACAGGAGGCTGACCGTACCACCTCATGGAATAATAGAGCTATGTGGTGCCCCTTGGACTTGGGACCTAGCTAGAGAGATTTCCTACATGTAAACAAAGTGTCACGATGAGATTAACTCTGAAGTACACACTAAATCTCCCTCTGCCTCAGCAGGTCCCCACTGGACATTCATCTCTACCCTGAGAAATCACAGTGGCTTGCATCTTCCCTCAGGGGAGGGTATTTCTCCCGGCACTGGCAGAGCCCTTGGAAATGTTGAACAGACAGTTGAGTGATCGTGTGCACACTGAGAGGAACAGAGAGAGGGCCACTGGGCCCTACTCAGACTCCCGTTCTCCACAGTGATGGGAATAAACCAAGAACCAGGTGCTGGATGGGTCTCTGACAGGCTGGAAGTCTCCGTGGAAGGGAAGCAAGTGGTCCACATCTTACAAGACAAGATGGACTATTCCTGAAAGAAGACACATCATCACTTACCTTGGGTTTGGATTTCCCTCGTACAGGAGGCATCTTTTCCTTCCTCTTTCGGGTCCACATTCAGAGAGAGACAGATTACTGGGAAGGCAGAGCTGGGGAGAAGAGAGGTCACGGGGCTGAAGGGGCCTCTTCAGTGGTCCCAGAGTCCACAGGCCCTGGACACACATACACACACACAGAAGTCAGGACATCTGGAGCATTCTTGCCACCTCTTAGGGAGCAGGGAATGGCATCCCCAACACTGCTCCTAAGATCACAGCAAGCTCTCAATCAGGGGGCTAATGAGGACTGTGCAGACACCTGATCATCCATTTAAAAAAAATATTTTTTTGTTTTAGAGACAGTGTCACTCTGTCACTCAGGCTGGAGTGCAATGGCATGATCACAGTTTACTGTAACCTCGAACTCCTAGGCTTAAGGAATCCTCCTACCTCAGCTTCCTGAGCAGGTAGGACTACTGGGGCACACTGCCATGCCTGGCTAACTTAAAAAATGTTTTGTAGAGATTGGGTCTTGCAGTGTTGCCCAGGCTGATCTTGAACTCCTAAGCTCAAGCAATCCTCCCACCTCGGACTCCCAAAGTGCTAGGATTACAGGTGTGAGCCACTGTGCCCCGCCCTGGTCATCCATTTGACAAGTATTTATTATTTATTGAGTGCCTATGAGGTGTCGGGTGCAGTCCCAGGGGCTAGGGAGAGAGCAGCGAGTTAGGGCCTAAAAGTGCCAGCTTCCATGCACCTTACATCCCAGTAGGGAAAACAAGTCCATATAAAACACAATGATAGCCAAGGTCATCGCTATGAAGGAACAAAAGACTAGGGCAGGGGATAGAGAGTGACAGGGTGGTCAGGGAAGACCTCTCTGAGGAGGCAAAATTTAGCTGAGGTCTGAATGCAGCAAGCCACATGGGTGTCAGGAGAAGAGCAATCTGGGCAGAGGCACAGCAGGTGCCAAAGCCCCAGGGCAGGGGCAGGCTTGGAGTGTGGAGGGAAGCAAGGGGTAGGTGCTGAAGCAGAGTGAATGCAGAAGGGAGGAGCTGGCTGAGGGCAGGAGGAGAGGGATCATGAGTGATCAGCTTGGATCTGACCCCAAGCGTGACATCACAGGGAAAGAAAAGGGAGCTGAGCAGGGGAGTGACATCATTTGACTTAACATTCAACAAAATTTTTTTGTGTGGTTTTGTGGCAAATAAACTGGGCATATTGGGGGAAAAGGAAGGGCTAAGGAGGGAACTCATTAGACAGCTGTGCAGAAATCTAGGGGGAAATGCTGGCAGAGTGGACTAGGGTGGGTGGAGTGGAAGGGGTAAGATGTGGTCAGATTTCACCTCCTCAAGGCGGCCCCTCTAACCACCTGTCCAAAAGCACCTCCACCCTCAGTCCTTACCTGTCCTGTCCAAGGCGCATACCACTAGCCACATGCAACAACTGAGCTCTAGAAATAAGACTAGGGCCAGTGAGGAACTTGATTGAATTTAATCTCAAGCAATTTAATATTAAAACAATAATTAATAAAAGTTAAAACTATTAAATTAAAAATAATTTAAAATGAAAAAACTGATAATTCAGTTATTGTAAACCTTTTAAGTATGTTTGGAATAACTTGGGTATGTGACTCTACTTTTCCAATGGTGAATTTTATGAAACTTAAGTACAGATCAGGTATCTCTGATGACAATTAAGGGTCCAGCTTGAGATGGGCTGTGTGTATAAAACTTATATGGGATTCTGAAGACTCAGTATGAAAAAACAATGTAAAATATCTGATTGTTTATATTGATTACATATTGAAATGGTAATATTTTAGATATAATGAGTTAAATAAAATGTGTTATTAAAATTAACTTAATGATTACTTTCTGGTTTTTTTTTTCCTTTTTCAATGTGCCTACTGGAAACGTTAAAATTATATATTCTGCAGTATGTTTCTGCAGGACAGTGCCACTCCATACTGTGGGGTCTCTATTATTGTATTGCTTCATTTTCTTCATAGTACCTGTTGCTTCCTGAGACCAGCTTGCTTTTGCATGTGTTTACATCGTTAGTACACACACATACACACACACACAGATATGCACACATGATTTGGGCTTGAGGAAAACAGGGACCTTGGCTGTTTTATTCACTGCTCCACCTCCAGGGCTGAGAACCCACCTGACACCGAGCCAGTGCTCAATAACCACAACCGCAACACGCTTCCTTGTGGGCTGAAATCAAGGTGTTATTCAACCACCCTAGGCTGAAACCCCACTGCAGGGAAACAGTTCTCTTGGCAGCCATTCCACAGCCCTCCAAATTTGTCATTTGGAGAATGGCAGGAATGGGGACATACTTTTTATTTCCCTCATTGTGGAAAGCGTGAAATCTTGAGAAGAGTAAAAAAAACCAGTAAAATGAACTTCTGATTACTCAGAAAAATGTTAACACTTTACTTATGCTTTTAAAAAATGGAGTTGGTTGGAAGCTGTAGCCTGGTGACAGTTTATCCCTAAATCCTTCAGCATGTGCCTTGGACGAACATCA
Organism: Lemur catta; assembly: GCF_020740605.2. Lineage (NCBI taxonomy): Eukaryota > Metazoa > Chordata > Mammalia > Primates > Lemuridae > Lemur > Lemur catta. The sequence goes on from NC_059146.1 coordinate 19,422,074, forward strand.
TCACCATGCTCTGGTCTGACAACAGTGAATACATCCCCCAAAGCTCTTTTTGTGACTTTTCTATGAAAAAGTTACAGCAGAATGCAGCCAGGAAAGTGGAAATATGGGTGTTTCCCTCTATAGATGTTTGCTTTTTTCCCTCCCCTGGGGGTGGAGGAAGATAACAAAACCAAGGCCATGCTTAAGTTCAGAGTTAGATAATGGGTATGTTTTGATGTAAAACCATGAACCATAAGATGGCCTTGTACTGTTTAAGGGAGCCCAGCCAGAATAATGCTTGCTTTATTATGTTTCTTTCTTTGTAGGATAAAGCAGTAGTAAAAAATAACAGTAAAAGGTAATACTAAGATGAATTATTATTTTAGAGACAGGATCTTGCTCTGTTGCCCAGGCTGGGTGCAGTGGTGCCATCATAGCTCACTGCAGCCTCCAACTTCTGGGCTCCAGTGATTCTTCTGCCTCAGCCTCCCGAGTGACTAAAACTACAGGTGTGCACCACCATGACCTGCTAATTTTTTAAAATTTTTTGTAGAGACAGAGTCTTGCTATGTTGCCCAGGCTGGTCTTGAACTCCTGGCCTCAAGTGATCTTCCCGCCTCAGCCTCCCAAAGCGCTGGGATTACAGGTGTGAGCCACTGCGCCTGGCCCCAACCTAAGAATAATTTTAACAAGATTAATAAATATTGAATGCTTACATTTGCCAGGCAACACTCTGAGGCTTATCATTTAATTCTTGCAAGTGCTATTATTAATGCCATTTTCCAGATGAGGATGTGGAAGCACAGACTGGTAGGAATCACTCACCCAAGGTCACAAGGTAGCAAGGTGCAGAGCCAGGGTTCAAAGTGGGGTTATTTGCCCCCCAATGCCTGGCTCTTAATCATGCTGTGCCCACCTTCCCTCTGCCTGGGTCAGAGGAAACAAGTTGAGAAGCGTCAACCCACCAGGCTTGAGACTGCTGTCCCGAGAGGCTGGCAGTTCCCTACACTGATATAAAACTTTCCCTGAATGGTAAGAATGGCTCCCTGTGAGTTGCTGTGTACATGGGGTGGGGGGCGGGGTGGGGGCGGGGAGAGCCCAGTTAGCCACAGAATTTATGGCTAATGCTGAAGGCCTGCTTTCCTTCTGGAAGTCCGGAACTTTGGCACCTGCCAGGCAGAGGCTGTCGACCTGGGACCAGCTCACAGTAACAAGCATGGACACTGAGTCTGCAACAGTGTGCCTGGAGGACATTTCACACGTGTTAACTCATTACTGCCGGGGGTGAGGGGGGGGGATTAGTGTGTTCCAGGGGGATTAGTGTATTCCATGGGATTCCACTTGGGTGAGGACTCCTGGGAGCTTGCTGGCTTCCCCCAGGACTCTCTCCCACAAACCTTTTCTCTTTGCCCATACTGCTTTGTACCCTTCCACGGTAAAAAGTCGTAGCTGAGTATGACTACAGGCTGTGACATGGGAGTCTTCCCAGCGAATGGCTCAACGTGGGAGGTGGCTGTACCGGCCTCACACAGCAGGACCAATGAACAGCCGGTTCTGCTACAGATGGGGCTGAGGGGGGGGGGCACAGGAGCCTCAGCCGGAGGTGGAGCTCCCCAGCCACTCTTAAGCCACACCCCACTTCTCTCTTACTTCTCACTGGGTGGGAGGGTGGGGTCCCCTGCACTTGAGCCACGATCCAGGAGGACCCTTAAGTTACAGTGAGCCACACAGGCCAGGCCATGCTGAGCGAGTGCCTGGCTTGGCCTGCCTGGGGCTAGGGTGGGGGATCAAGGGCTGGGAGGAATCTAGGGTGGGGGACCAAGGGCTGGGAGGAATTAGTGCCTGCGGTGGACCAGACGCATAGCCCCCAAAAGATAGCCACATCCTGATCCCAGAACCCATGAAGGTGGCCCTTATATAGCAAAAGACTTTGCCAATCTGATTAAGTTAAGGATCTTGGAGGTCAGGAAATTAGTTTTTCTTCTACTCTCACGCCACAACCGCCATCGACACAAAAGACCTCCGTGAACACATACATGTGGGGATGTCACCCTACGCACCAAGAAAGCATGCAATTCTACAGTAAAGACCAGCGGAGGGTCCTCCAATTCAATTCTGACGCTACCTGGGAATGGCGTCAGATCCCACGGACCGAAGGCTCAGTCCCCGAGGCCGCCCCCACCCTCACCCCCAGACACCAGGGGCCAGTCCAGGAGTCTACGATTTCTGATCGACTGGCTTCACGTTGGGGTTCCCACAACCCTCCCTTCGGGTTTGATTAATTTGCTAAAATAGCTCACGGAACTCGGGGTAATACGGATGCTTACCTATTTATTGCAAAGGATATTACAAAGATAAAGGATTTATCATAAAGGATATCACAAGACGATGAGATGCGCAGATCGCGGAGCCACCATGCCAAACCCGGCGCGCCAGCCTGCAGGATCCTTCTGGCGCTCTGCAGACCGGAAGATCGCCCAACGCTCCCTTTGGGTTTCTATGGAGGCGCCATTGCGTAACACGGAGGCGTCATGACGTAGACATGATTGACTGAACCATGGGCCACTGGTGATCCGCCCAATCCCCAGCCCCTCTCTACTCCCGCCTACCCCCCCTCGGTCCTTCCGGTGGCCAGCTCATTAGCATATGGACAGACGCCACTTGGAGACTCCATGGATTTTAGGAATTGCGTATCAAGAAATAGGGCCAAAGACCAGATACGTTATTTCGCAATATCATAATCCCGGATTATCCCAGTGGGCTCTTTTTCAACGGAAGGCAAGAGGGCCAGAGTCAGAGAGTGGAGGATGCTACGCGTCTGGCTCCGTAGAGGAAGGAACCCGGGCCCCTGCGGCACCACGGCATACTCTGCTTCTTAGGGCTGTAAGGGAATAAATGAGTGTCATCGGAAGCCATTAAGTTCGTGATAATTTGTCACAGCAGCAGCAGGCAATGAACACGGCGACCCTTCCGCCATTTCTTCCAGTCCTCGGGCCCAATAAATAGGCTTCTTTTGCTTTGTCAGTGACCCGCTGCTGAAAAAAACGTGTCATTCATTCAGGGCAGTGATGGCGAGATGAAAAGGTTGGCTGGTGATCGCTGGCGCTGGCCTGGGAGGTCCCCCCAAGAGGCAGAAAGGAGCCCTGATGCCAGCCCTGCCTCAGGTACATACTATGGGTCCAGACACCGACATCACACGAGGCTCTGAGCCCTGCTTAGTTTTAGCTAGGGTTGGGGGTCAGGGCGGGACAGCCCCCCAGCTCAGCAGTGACCAACTGGTCTCACTAGCTGTGTTACCTTGGGCAAGTCACTCAACCTCTGTGCAGCAGTTTCCTCACCTGTTAAGTACGGACAATACAGAGCTGACTTCTGGGGTTGTAAGGATGAAGAAGAGTCAAACTCAGGTCCCACAACCCCACCCCCAAGTTGGTGCCTCCTTGCTAGTCCCTGGATGGGCTGGCACACCGTGCCTCGGTCCCTCACTCCCTTCAGCCATGGCTTAAACCTCACCTCCTCAGCGAGCCTCACCCTGGCCATTTCAACAATGCAACCTGCCCTCGTCCCACCTACCCACCACTGCCGATCTCCTTTACCCTATCCAGATTTTTTTCTTTTCCATAGCTCTTATCATGGTCTAACATGCCACAGAAGTTGCTCACTTATTATATGTACTGATCACTGTCTTTTGTCTCCATCCACCCGAGTGCACACCTCCAGGATGGGGCTCTATGGATCCCAAGTGCCTGAAACAGCAACCAGCATGGGGGAAGGGCTGGTTAACTGTTGCTCATTGAAGGACTGAATGGCCCCACAGTAGGAATTAACTTTCTTTACCTTCACTTCTTCAAGGAGACTTCCTCACCCCTGCCCCCAGGCCAGGGTAGGTGCCTCTTCCGCTGGTACCAGGTGCCATTTCTTTAAGTGGGAACCACATTCAGTTGTTACCACATTTGCCTTCCGCCTTCACCTCTTGTCCTCCACTGGACACTGTGCGTTGACCAACATTCTTGTGTGTGTAGCTGTGTGACCTTGGAGAAGTTACTGAACCTTGCTGAGCCTTTACCACCCTCCTTTATATCTGCAAAGGGAGGACGAAGGGCTGCTGTCGTGAGGATGAGATGAAATCGTATCAGTCAGTGCTCCATTAAGGTAAGCTGTATGTACTAATATCATCACTGCTGTTGATGTTATGAGTGCCAGTTGGGGCCAGTTCTGTGGGCTAAGTTTGGGGAGAAGGCCAGGTTTACCGTCCTCTGCCCATGTGCTCTGTGTAAGCACTCAGGTGTGTGTGTTGAATGAGTTCAATGCTCAAGTGGCAACATCATCTCTTCAGTCAATACTAATGACAAGGCCAGGCACAGTGGCTCATGTCTGTAACCCCAGCACTTTGGGAGGCTGAGGTGGATGGATCGCTTGAGACCAGTTCAAGACCAGTTCAAGACCAGTCTGGGCATCATAGCAAGACCCTGTCTCCAAAAAATTTAAAAATCAGCTGAGTGTGGTGATGCATACCTGTAGGCCCAGCTACTCAGGAGTCTGAAGCAGGAGGATCGCTTGGGGCCAGGAGTTTGCGGCTGCACTGAGCTACGATTGCACCATTGCACTCCATCCTGGGCAATAGAGTGAGATCCTGTTTCAATAAAACAAAACAAAATAATGAGAAGGAAAGCTGCACTGGATATTTTGAATGTGATATATAATCTCCTTTAATCTTTAGAGCAAACCAACCATACAGGGTTCATTTTTCATCTTAAGGATGAGAGAGGGAAGATGACCTGCCCATTATGACAGAGCTTTGATTGATGGAGCCTAGATTTGAGCCCCTATCCACAAGTGGCACACTCTGCTCTCCTCATGCAGGATAGGAGTCCACTGTCCTCCCTGGCAGGGTCCAAGAGGCATCAATGTGGTGAGCAGCTTCCTGAAAACATCCCCCAGGACTTGGGGAAAGTTAGAGCTCACCATGTTCAGGTTGAGGAGTTGTGGCTCAGTGACAATCTGAGTGGCCTGGCCCTCAATTTTCTGGCTGCTCTAAGCAAGGCCTCCCTCATGCAGAAATTGGGACCAAAGGGCCTGGCCTAGAGTCCTGGACACCTGAATTCTGGGCCCTCTGTATTAGACACCAGGGCAGTGGTAGGCTGGTAAATGTTTAACAAGCAGCTTGGATGGGGAATGTTGGGAGATTTGTAGCATTTGCCAATTCCATGGTGTAAATACTCCCACCACAGCTGATTGTGAGCTACCAACATGGGGCTGGAGAGGGATTTGGCAATGGGCTCAAATGAGACAGCACTCCAGCCACAGGGCCTCTGAGACCGAAGTGCTGTTCTTCGCCTGGGAATTCTCAAACTTTTGACTAATATCTCAGAATAGTGGAGGAGGGTTAATGCCTATCTCTATGGTCTGTAACAGAAAGAACATGGGCTTTGCACGTGCATATTAGTCCTGCCACTTCCCCGAGAGCAGATTTGGTTCCCTCACTTGTGGGGCAGGGCTCCAAGTGCCCCTATTGCAAGCAAGTGCAGCTGTGAAGATTGCTTTCGGTGAGATATCCAAGCACAGGTCATCTTCATCCTCCCCTCCCTCCTCCAAATAATTTTTCTCATTCCCACAAGCTCTCTAGGAGCCAGGGGTGCCGCAGGCACTCAGAGCTGTAGCTCTCAACCCTGTGTGTCCAAGAGAGTCTCTTGGGAGCTTTCTAATAAATAGCAATGGCTGTGTACCATGCCAGGCCAATTACATCAGAATCTCTGGGAACTGAGTCTGGGCCTTTTATTCTTATTTTTTTAAAAGCTTTCCAAGGTAATGTCAATGCAAAGTTATAGTTTAGAATCACTGTCTCAGGGGCAGTGCTGGAAATCAGACCTCTCTTTGCTGAGGCCCACACCTCACCACTGGAAAAGTCTTTGATAAGCTCAAAGCCAAACTCTTCGATTCCCCAGTCAAGTGATTTCCAAAGAAGTCACCAATGGTGGCCGTTCCTGGCTCAGGAGAGTTGACCGAGATGCCCGTGGGAAGTTTGGATGTTGATTCTGAAAATAGCACCTGCCATCACCCTGTAATCCTTTCGCCCTGCTTTATTTTTCAAAATACTTATCACCACCTATTGTAGATTTTACTGTTGTCTCTCCTACTAAATGCAAGCTCAGGTGGTTAGGAACCTTGTCTGTCTTGACCAGAGACTAGCATGGTGCCCCACTCATGGTAGGCACTCAACTGCTGAATGAATCAATGTGTCTTGGAGCCTACCCAGCTGCAGGCCATGGACACTTCTCATCTCAGAATGCTATCCCTTTATCCTCTCCTCCCTTCCCACTTTCCCCAGGCCCCTTGCTCTCCTATGTTTATGCCTTGAGCCTGTCCAGGGTGTGCTCACATTATGGTCCTCTACAGCAATGATTCTCAACCGGGGTGATTTTGCCCCCCAGGGGACACATCATAGTGTCTGGAAACATTTTTGCTCATCATAACTGGGTGGGGGGTGGTGTGCTACTGGTATCTGGTGGGTAGACCACACAGATGCTGCCCAACGTCCTATAATACATAGGATAGCTCCCCTCCCAATCCCTAACAAAAAATTATCTAGCCCAAAATGCCCTTAGTGCCAAGGCTGAGGAGCCCTGGTCTGCAAAGAGACATTCCCAGACCTCTGTGTTATATGGAAACACTCCTTAGTCACTGCCACTTCTCAGTTCTGGTCCTGACCCCACAGGCTCCCTAGAGCCATCTCCACCCAGGAAGACCCTCTATTCCTGTCCCCACCTCCTCCGTCCCACCATTGCCCTCCCGGTGCCCTGCCTAGAAAATTCTAAATCTAAGCCCTGATCTAGACTTTATTTGACCTCTGGACCTGAAACCTTTACTCCGGCACTTATATTTTTCATTTTCTACCTATGGATTTTATTCTCTAAGTGTGGGATCCCTGCAGTTACTATGCTAATAATAAAAACAATGACCATTTATATGTTGCTTCCTTTCTTCCAGGCACTGTTCTACTTATTGCTCACCATAAGCCTGAGGCTGGTTCTGTTATTAACCCTGTTTGCAGGTGAAACTGAGGTGTGCACATGTAAGTAAGTTCTCCCAAAGTCACACAACTAGTGAGTGGTGCAACCAGGAGTCAATGCTAGGCAGCGGGGCCCAGAGTCCATGCTCTTAATCACATGTATGAAGGCACAACCATATGCAGTTTTGGGTCCCAGAGGCGAGGTGGGCTCTGCCCTCCCCTCAAATGCACACTCATGCAGAAACAGACAATGCAGGTGCTCGGCTACAGCGGGCACCATTGTTCAACTGGGAGATGGTCATATCCTCTGCTATGAGGACGAAGAACACCCAGTCCCAAGTTCAGAGACGCAAACTCTTCCAGGATTCACCCCTATCTCTGTACTGTGTCAAAGAAGAATGACCACCAGCACTACAACTAACACCCACAAAGAGAATGCTCTGTATGTGTCAAGCTCTGTGTGGGGTGTTTCAGCTGTGCTATCACATTTAATAGCACCCAGGCAGATGCTATTATGTTCCTATTTCACCCAGGAGGAAAATCTTGCACAAATGAAGTTTCCAGAGTAGCCCACCACACCTGTACAGCCACTCAAAATTATCCCTACGAGGACCCTCGTTTCCACAGTTTTGGTGAGATATACACCAGGATGGCACAATCAGTCACACACTGCCATACACAACCACAAAGCCACTGACACTTAGTGGAAGACACTGAGTCAAATCACAGTCACCCCACTACGATAAACAGCCACATCAGTCTGCAACACACACACTCGCTCCCAACAACAAAAATCTTCAGAGCCACACTCACACACCACCCCCAGCTCCCTACAGGCTCTACTGTTTCCTTATGCAAATGCCACTGATTACGTAGTGATCTATAAAACGTGGTCCGGAGACACAGCTCCCTTCACCATACAGGTCGAATCTGTAACACAGGGAGACACCGACAACCCCATCTCACTTCAACCTGGAGTCCACTACACGATCACGGACACACAACCCCACACGCAGCCACAGGCGCACAAGCCCAAAGAGTCACAGAGGCACAACTGCACGCACACCACCCAGCGCAGGTGCACGACCCACGCAAACTCAGAGCCCACGCATACTCGGCCACGCAGCCCCAAGCTCTCACAGACACGCCCCACACACTCGCAGTCGTCCTCACCCCCATCCCTGGGTCTGGCCCTGGCAGCGCCCACCGTAACACCCGCGAAGGAGCCCCACGCTCTCGCGCCCCCCACCCCTGCGCACCGCCCCCGATACCCCGCGCGGGGCCCGCCCCCGGAACGCCCCGGAGCGTGAGGCCCCGCCCCCGGAACGCCCCGGAGCGTGAGGCCCCGCCCCCAAACAAGGCCACGCGGCGCGCGCGCGCGCTCACGTCTTTCCGGGACCGGTCCGCTAAGCCCCGCCCTCTCGTGACGCGTAGCAGCACGCAAGCACGTTCACGCAATCAGAGCCGGCCTCGGGAAGGAGTACCGCCCCCACGCGCCCACCTCCCTGTAGCAGCGCGCACTCGCGCGCTCAGGGCCTCTTTTGGACAGGCATCTGTGGCCTCACTTGCGGCTCTTCACGAAGGTACGTGCACCTACTCAGGCGCTGAGGCCCTTCCTTGAGCTCTTTTACTAAACACAACCTCCCCAATTTGCTGTCCTCCCCGGCATGTTCCCGTTTGGGGCTTAACGCCCCAGCACCCGCAGCCCCCGACTTTAGCACCCTTGGATGAGGACATGGACGCGCGCAGCTGGGCGTGCGTACTACGAACTCAGCCTGCAACTCCCAGAAGCCTCCGCGGCGTGGCGGTGACGGCCACACCAAAACGTGAGGTGGAGAGCTCTCGGGCTTCGCTGCTCTGATCTGTCCGGTCCGGAGACAGAGTGATTCTGGAGAGGGGCGGAGGGACGTTCTTTCTGGCCAGGAATGGGGACTCTCACCTGCGCCTTTTTGAGGAGGCCTAGAGTCCTTTGCACGGCGCGCAGACTACAGTTCCCAGGAACCCCCGCGGTCAGTTTGCATTCCGTGTCGTGTTGCGCCTGCGCCGCCCGGGGTCGGAGGCGGCCTCGGACTCGGCTGGAGGCGGTGCGAAGGTAAGACTGGGACCCGGCCGGGGATGAGGCGCTGGTGGGGCTGGTGGGGCTGGCGAGGGGGTCGGAGGGGCGGGGAGCGGAGGGGTCCAGGGTTGCCCACCGCGGCGGGGCGTGAGGTTACCACTGCGTGATTGTGAGTCTCTGTGAGAGAACGTGTGAGGTGTGACCTCGCCCCGGCCTTCTGGGTGTGCGGGTTCCGGCTTTTGTGCGTTTGTGTATGTGAAACCGAGATTGTGTTATTGTGGATATGTGTGTTTGTGAATGTGTGTTTTCATATAAGTGTGTATGTGACCCAGTTTTTGTAGTTGTGTGCCCGTGCATGTGTGTGAGACCCAGCTTTTCTGGCTGTGTACGTGGGGAGGGGCTCAGATTTTGAATGTATATTTGTTTAACATCTGTATCCGCTTTTCCACAAGGGTAGAATTGAGTAGTCCAACCGAGACGGTATAGCCCCACAAAACCTAAAATTTCTACTGTCTAACGCTTTAGAGCCCAGTTTGTTTGGCTGTGTATGTGTAATCACTGATAGTGAATGTGTGTGCTTGTATATGTGTGTGTGACACCCAGTTTTTTGGTGTATACACCTGTCTCGGGAACCACTGATTTTGAACACGTGTGCTAGTGTATGTTTACATATAGTCTGTGGCTGTTTTTGCACAATTCAGTAGTTGCTACAGAGATCTTATGACCCACAGGCCTAAAATATTATGTGACTCTTTTGAACTCAGTTTTTGTGATTGTGTATTGTGTGTATGTGTTTGTGTGAGGCTAAGTTATTGTGGTTGTGTATGGGAAGCCACTGTTGTGACCGTGTGTGTACCTGCCTGTATGTGGAGACCCAGTTTTTGTGGTTGTGTATGTGTGCATATGTGTGAGGGAAACCCAGGGCTTGCAGTTTTGCCCATGTGACTCTATGAGTGAGGAAATTTTGGGTACAAGGTACTAGGGTAAATGTGTGAGGAACAAGTTTTAGTTTCCCATTTGTATGATTAGGTGGTGATAATAATAAAAATATCAGCTAACAGGTATTTCGGGCTTTTACTATTATTACTGCTGTCACCACTATGACTATTAGTAGTACTTAACTGATTGCTGATCCCAGTCAAAAGTGGTTTTTTCTATTTACTGTTTTCTTTAATCCTTTTAACCCACCTCTGAGTTGTTTCAACAAAAATCTCCAGCTTTCAAGTGTGTAAACTGAGGCACAGGGACATTAAATAACACACCTAAGGTAACACAGCTAGAAAGGGTCAGAGCGGATTTTGAATCCAGGTCTTTCTGACTCCAAAGCCCCTACTATTTCTATGTCTTCAGGGTGTGTAAGTTTTTTGGTTTTTTTTTTTTTGTGGACTGGGAGATTATTCCAAGCATCTGGTAGTACTAGAACAAGAGGTGTGGCTGAGATATTCAAGAAACCTCAGAATAAATCTGTTACTTAGCAGTTTCTTTGGTGTTTTCCTTAAACAACTTCCCAAGAGTGGGTGTGAATCTTTCTGCTGTTTAAGGGGACTTTGGTGGGAAAGTTTGGGAAGCCCTAGACGGAGGAAAAAGCTTTATGCATCCAGAGACCACATGGCCTAGTGTAGAGAGACCAGAGTGCTGAGGATCAGATGTCTTGGATCTTGATCAGGCCCTGTTTTGTCTGAATGAGGCAGCCTTCTCCCAAGAGGCCCAGGAGCTTTCTGAGGCAGTGAGTTTGTCCTGGAGTCAGGCTCAGAATCCAGTCCTTTTCTTGGTTTTGATCAGACCCTCCCCACCTCCATGACCTCTGGTGATGTCCTAAAGCTACCACTGAGAAGATACTTTCCCCAAGGAATTCATCCACAGGCTAGGGTTGAGAAAGATGAGAAGTCAAGAGTCCCCAGGGCAGGGCTGGGGTGCAGCAGTTGTTTCAAACTTGTGTGCAAAAGAACATGCTATCATGCTGGAGGTTGCATTAAGACAGTTACACACGTGTGACAGTGTGCGAATATGTTTTGCCTGTAGCTGGGTATGTGATTGTGCTTGGGGCTTGTGTTACTGAGAGAGACTGTGTATGTGGTGGCTTGAGAGTATGGTGGTTTGCCAGCATGTGAATGTAGCTGTGTTTTTGTGACTGTGACATTCTCAGTGTGGTTGTGTGTGACAATTTGTGAAGTCTGCTGGACTCTGAAACTCAGGAGTTTAGGTATGAGTACCCCAACCTTATTCTTCTGTTTCTCTCTCTTTTTTTTTTTTTGAGACAGGGTCTTGCTCTGTTGCCCAGGCTAGAGTGCAGTGGCTACAACCTGAAACTCCTGGCCTTAAGTGTTCCTCCCTCCTCAGCCTCCCAAATGGCTAGGATTACAGGTGTGAACCACTGCCTTATTTCTCTGTTTCTAGAGTTGATGTCGGGGCTGGATTTGTGAAAGAAGAGTCCCGTGTACTTTGTGTCTACCTCAGAATTATGTGAGCTGTGTTTGGTTCTACAGCAGTGTCCCCTCATACTGTGGTCTGCCACTAAGAAGATATATGAGATTTATAGATCCTGTTGCAATTACCCAGCTCTGGTTTTGCCTCAAAGCAGCCACAGAAAATATGTAAGCACATGAGCATGGTTGTGTTCCAATAAAACATTATTTATGAAAATAGGTGGTGAGCCACATTTGGCCCATGACCTTGCATTAAGGTAGCCTAGCTTTTCTAGACCTTAGTCATTCGAAGGAAATATTCCCATCTCCTTCCTGGGTACTCAGTTGAGTGAATGAAGATTTATTAATAAAATGATGGAGTAGGAAGGGAATAACTACCACGTACTCAGTATTTTCCTTACTGTCTTACAAAGTTACTGCAACTGCCCTGCGAGGTAAGTACACTTAGCCTCATTTTACAGATGACAAAACTGAGGTTCTGAAAGATTCAGTGATCCCAGACTATCTCCTATCCTAGGGCTTTGTTCGGAAAAAAGGCTTCCTTAAGCAAAGATCATTGCTTTGTCCTCAAAGAGGCCACAAGGTCTAGACTAGTGAGTCTTGGCGCTAGCTCCACCTGGGGAGCTTATGAAAATAGTGATGCCTGGGCCTCACCCCTGGAGATTCTGATTCAGTTGTTCTGGGTGTGGCATGTGGAAATAGGTGTATTTTAAAATTTCCCAGGTGATTCTGTGTGCACTGGGGTTGAGAACAGTGGTCAAGACCTGTATTGTCCAATGTGGCAGTTACTAACAACACGTGCCTTTTCAGTTAATTAAAATTAAATACAATGAAAAATTCAGTCCCTTATTCAAACTAGCCACATTTCAAGTGCTCAATAGCCACATGTGGTTAGTGGCTACCATATTAAGCAGGGCCGATACAGAACCATGGAAAGTTCTTTGAATAGTGCTGATCTAGAAGAAAGAACCCAGTATTAGAGAGTTCAGGTAAACTGGATTCTAGGTCAGGTCCTGTATCTTCCTCATTTCTGTTTGTGGAGACCCAGGCTTTGAGAGAATGCCTATGTCTTTGTTTCCCTTTTGAGGGACAAACTGGAAATTGTAGGTCCATAGACTCATACAAAAAAAAAAACCCAAAAGCAAAACAAACAGAAAAAACCTTGGTCTTATATCAAAAGATTGGCAAATGAGTATACATTTACATTTTTAAAACAAAATGGTTAAACTATTTTTAATTACCCATTGGATCCAATTTTTTTAAGAACCAATCATTGGTTCTGACCATGATAATAAGAGGCTTATCTGTAAATATCCCCATTTTACAGATGAAAAAATAAGGCATTAAGAAACAATAACTTCCCCGAGGCTGTACCTCCAGTAAGAGGGAGAGCTGGGGTTTGTACCTAGAAAGCCTCAAGAGACACTGACCTGCAATACAGGCAAGAATCATGTGGGCGGATGGGACGCAGCTTACCCCGGGCAGCCTCTTCCTCACACCGTATTTCCTCAGTGGGGAGCCCCAAATCTTTATATGACGGAATAGGGACTTTGTCCAACCTGGGTCAAATGTCAGCTCTGACGCTGGTGTGGCCTTGGGCAAGCTATCGTCCCTCTGAGCAGGTGGACGTGCTGCTGGCATTAATGGGCAGTGTACACGCTCCTCAGTCCCCACCCTACCCGTTAGTTCTCGGTGCTGGGCGAACAGAAGACCCAGGCGTTCACCCGCTTCAGCAAGTGTACATTTTATTACAGAAACAGTGGGGAGGGCTGTGACAAGGCTGTGGGGGAGAGCAGGGGACACTTCTGCAGAGGCTCAGCTCTCTGGACCCCCAGAGGCGCCTTCCCACCAGCCCCAGACAGAGAGTGTCGGTCCTTTTGGAAGAACACCCCACTCTTCACCCCACACTGGCAGTCCAGGGCACAGAGAGCTTTCGGAGGAGGTGACAGCACCTGGGAGATGGAGGCCTGGAGAAGGCTGACATGGACGAGGGTCACTAGAAAGAACGGCAGGGGTCATTTCTAAGGAAGGGAAGAAAGGAGAGAGAAGTATTGGTGTGTTTGTCTCCATACATTCTCACACTCACGTTGCCTTGTACACCCACCCGGCCCTGGGTCTCTATGGGAGCAGCCCCACCACCTCTGCCTGCCTCATCCCTCTGCCCTGCCAGGGTGTCCATAGGCTGGGGCGCACTTCCTGCGGGTCCTGCAGCCTGGCTCCATCCCGCCATGCCCGCCAGTGTCTCTTCCTTGGAGAGATGCCTTCCAACCACCTGGTGGGGGCAGGTGCCCCCTGGGGTTCCTCTCTTCTTTAATTCTTTGGCGTTTTGGTTTATTTTTTTGGAAATTGTTGAGGTAAAATGCACATAACATAAAATTCACCATCTTAACCATTTTTAAATGTACAATTCATTTAAAATGAATTAAAATGTGAATGGCTTTCAGTACATTCACAAGGTATTGCAACCCTCACCATCATCTAATAGCAGAACGTTTTCATCGATCCAAAAAAGAAACTCATTAGGCAGTCACTTCCCCTGGCCTCCTCCCCCTTAGCCCCTGGCAACTACTAATCTGCCTTCTGTCTCTATGAATTTGCCTCATCTGGATATTTCATACAAATGGAATCACACACTATGTGACCTTTTTTGTCCAGCATCTTTCACTCGGCATAAAGTTTTCAAGGTTCAACCACATTGCAGCATGTATCAGCACTTCATTCCTTTTTAACGGGTGAGTAGTATCCCGTGGTAGGAATGTGCCATGTTTTGTTTATCCATTCATCAGTTGATGGGCAGGGCCACAACCATCCATTTGTATATTGTCTGTGGTTGCTTTGGGCTACAGCAGCAGCTTGACCAGATGGCTTGCCAGAAATATTTGCTATTTGGTCCTTCCTGGAGAAAGTTTGCCAATGTCTGGCTCAATGGGTCAGATGGATACTATCATATGAAAATAAAAATGTGATGTGACTAATGCTTTAAAGTATGGTTTCAGAGAGCCTGAAACACCATTCATTTTATTCAGCTGTCCTCCCAGTCGGGTCTGAAGAACTCTGGAACCAAAACCATGCTGAGGTGAATCTTAAAGAGTTTTCTAGGCAGACAAGAGGCAGTGAAGTCTGTTCCCATCGGAGGGACCAACATGTGCAATGGCATAAAGGAGTGGGAAAATGTGGTGTTCTCACGGGGAACCACAAACGGGTTAATGTGGATGGGGATGGAATGTGGGTGGGGTGAAGGGGGAAAGAGATGTGGAGTAAAGGTTGGAGAGGCAGGAAAGGTCTGGAGGCTGAGAGTCCCTGGATACCATGCCAAGGAGCTGCACTTGACCACGTGGTGCAGCGTCTTCCTGCCATGTTCTGTGAAGCCTTGGGATCCTTCAGGGATTCCACAAAGGTTTGCTTTGATTCTCATTTCAAAAATGAAACTATTTTTTTAAAGCTGTGGTTAAAATATAACACGTACACTAAAATTTTTCATCTATTGGACACCTATATCAACCTGTTGCATGTTTTTCAGGTACACCTTGGAAGAATCTATTAACTGAAGGCAAGCTGTTAGATAACTGTTACCATTTGCAACAACTTATCTCTGTGGGGCAGGATTTTGTTCCTTATAGGATAAGCAAAAGAAAACACTGAAAGAAATGGGGCAATATACACTGGTATAAGAAGCAAAGGCCATCTGTAATCTCTGCTTGCAAATCTCATTGGCTGGCTTCATAGTAAGTAAATGTCACATAGTTAATCTTATTAAAAGTTATTTTTTTTTCTTTTGAGACAGAATCTTGCTCTGTTGCCCAGGCTAGAGTGCAGTGGTATTATCATAGCTCATTGCAACGTCAAACTTCTGGGCTCAAGCAGTCCTCTTGCCTCAGCTTCCAGAGTATCTTGGACTACAAGAGTGCACCACTATACCCGGCTAAATTTTTCTATTTTTTTGTAGAGACGGGGTCTTGCCATGTTGCTCAGGCTGATCTTGAACTCCTGGGCTTGAGCAATCCTCCCATCTTGGCCTCCCAAAGTGCTAGGATTACAGGCATGAGCCACCACACCCAGCCTTGAAAAGTACTTTTGGTAATAAAAAGCGACTTTGAATCTTTTATATGTTGGGATTCCATGTAAGATTTCATTAGAAAAGTGTTGCCGTTTTATTTTGTATAAAAGTTTGAAAACCACTGATAAAGCTGATGAGGTTCCACTGCTGGAATTTATGCTGGACTCATTGGTGGGGGCGGGGTGGTGTCACATAATTGAGTTTGCATTTCTTAAAAGGAGCACTGTGGCTGGTGGAGAGAGGCCAGGGAGGAGGCTGTTTGTAGCCATCCAGGGAAGAGAAATCTCACACCTGTCTGCTTACCTTAGCCTCATCCAAGCTACAGTCACCTCATGGAAACTAAGTAGCTTCTTAACTAACCTCTGCACTTTACTCCAAATCTCTGGAACCTGTCCCTCGCCCACTGACAACCTTTCAATGGCTTCCCATGGCTTCTAGGATTGGGTCCAAAATGCTTACATGGTTGTCCAGGTCCGAGGGGTCTGCTTGTACACACCACCCAACTCCCTCCTTCTTCTCCAGCCTCCATCCTTCTTTCCAACTCCAGGCATTTCTAGGCCACTTTCCACCCCAGGGCCTTTGCACAAGCCAGTACCTTCACCTGGAGTCTCTTGTACCTCTTTTCTGTCTGTCTGACTACCTCTCATTCTCAGATCAGTGTTGCTTTTCCAAAGAGGCTTTCCCTGACCACCCAAGAATCCACAGTAGGGTTCTTCCATTTTCTTTCTCACAACATCCTGTGCTTTTCCTCTGTAGCTCTAAGTATCATCTGTAATCATCTATTTATTTGTTTTATATCTGCCCCATTCACCGCTGAATCCGGGATCCATCGATGAGTAGCTGCTCAATAAAAATTTATTGAGTGAGTTCCTCAATAAGTTAAACCTGGAATTGTCACATGAGCCAGCAATTCCATGTCTAGGTATGTGCCCAAAAAAGCGTAAAACAGATGTTTAAACAAAAACTCATACAGGAACATTCATGGTAGCACAATTCGCAATAGCCAAAAGGTGGAGAGAACCCAATGTCCTTCAGCTGATGAATGGATAAACAACATGGGGTAAGTGATGGGATATTATTTATCTGTAAAAAGGAACAAAGTACTGATACAACATGGGTGAACCTTGGAAATATCATGCTAGACATGATAACACCAGGCACAGAAGGCTACATGATTCCTTTATAGGAAGAGTCCAGAATAGGCAAGTCTGCAGAAACAGAGAGTGAATTAGGGGTTGCCGGGGGTGGGACATTACTCCATATTTAATGGACACAGAGTTTCCTCTTGGGATGACCAAAAATTTCTGAAAATAGATAGCAGCTATGGTTGGACAATATTGAGTGTTCTTACTATCAGTAACGGTAAATTTTATGTGTACATATTTTACCACAATTTCTAAAAATCCAAAAGAAAATTTATCGAGGGGCTTCATAAATGAATTCCTCCATCTCTGCATGACCCCATTGTGTGCAGTGTGCTCCATGGGCCATGTCAGGCATCAGCTTGAAATTCAACTTGGGACTTTTCATACAATTCTGCAATTCTATGATCACAGCTTCCAAACCCACCTGGGTCCCCTACCTCGAACGCTGGGTGATTGGGATGAAGCTCTCCCCACTCCAACCCGCCACGCCCCTGCCACAGCATACCTGATGTCCAGGTCTGGGTTACAGTAGTGGCAGTAGCACTTGGGAGGTGGACAAGGGAGCAGACCAGGAAAAGAGAGAGAAACAGGTGAGGCAAGCAAGCTTCTTCCTTTCGCCACACTCTTTCCTTCCTCTTCCTTCCTGCCCTCCTCCTCTACCCCTTCCCTCCTGTTGTGACATCCCATGGTCTTGCTGGTCTGTACCACCTCCCCCTCACAGCTCCCGCCCTCCTCCTCATCCCCAAAAACAGCACCATCCCCGGAGCTGGGGTTTCTTAACCCCAGCACTCTGGCATTTTGACCTGCACCATTTGTCCTGCTGAGCTGTCCTGGGCAATGCAGAATGTTGAGCAGCATACCTGGACTCGACCCCTGGGTGCCAATGTCACTTCCTCCTGGTGTGACAGCCAAACAAGGCTTTGGTCCCTGCTGAGGGTCCCTGGGGTGACAAAGTCACCCCTGTTTGAGAATCACCAGTCTACCAAGGGCTCAAGTCAGACTCTAGGGCCCATCTCCTTGGTTTGTCCAGTTCCTCTGTCCCTCACTCCCGATCCCTCAGCAGTTCTGCTGTAGAACCATTCACTGCGCAACTCTCATCCCTACCAGCCACCCAGTCTCCCACCCTGGCCATGTGGACCCCCCTCCCAGTCTCCTGCTTCCACCCACTCCCCATCAAACTTGGAATAAAAGCGTCCTTGCTGTGGTCTACAAGAACCCCACGTGACTAGAATCTCGGGTCATATTGATTCTCCTGGGGTCCCCGAGGGTGCAAGCTGTTCCTACATCAGGGTCTGCCATGCATGTTTGCTTTGCTTCTGGCAGCGGTTGTCCCCAGGCCATTCCCGTAGCAGAACCCTCCTATCACTCCTCTCTCCATCCAAACATGCCTGCCCAGGGAAAACCGCCTGTGGCTGCGTGCTCTTGATATCACCCTGAGTTCATGTTGTGGAGCTTGCTGCTCATGTCCTCCTGGTCCCCCCTGTACCTATTGTGTGTGCCCTGTGGGCTCAAGGGCCCTGTGGCTTTGTCCTCTGCATCCCCAGCATCTAGCACAGGGCCGCTGCCCCACAGGAATGGTTGAGGAGTGAATGAATGAATGAATGGATGGTGACTTGCCAGGTCCAGCACCTTGCCCTGCTGTCGTCTCTCCAACCCTTTGCACGTGGTGTTTCCTCCTCTTGGAAGGCTTCCCCCTTGCCCCCTTCAAATGGACAATTCCATTCTTCCTTAAGACACAGGGGAGCTGTCTCCTTCAAGAAGCTCACCCTTCCCTTGAGAGCCCACCTCCCACTAGCACACTGCCAGAGGGGCCTGTGAAACACCACCCTTGCCTGGCAGCCCAGCCCTCCCTCCTGCCTGTCTCCCTAACAGGATTAGGACCTGCTTGAAGCCAGCTCGGCTTCGGCTGTCGCAGTCCCCAGCAATCAGTAGAGGACTTGGTCCTTATGAACCTCCCTTATTGGGGGTGGGGGGTGCACAGACAGAATGGATGAGTGGAATCCTTTATAGGAAACTCGTTAGTACAGAAGGGAGTGGCTTTTCTCCCAACCTGGGGGTTGGGGAGGGAGGGGAGGAAGAGAGGAAGAGGGGAGAGAGGTTGTTTACAGAAGGGGTCTCCTCTCCTGCCTTTTGTAGGTAGCACTTCCTAGGCCCCCTCCTTCCCTCTCCTCTTCATCCTCCCCTTCTAATCCCCCCCTCAGCCCTTCCCACTGCAGCACACAGGCTCCCTGGTGCTGGCTCCTTCTTACCCAGTCCCCCTTGTTGTAGGACACGAACAGGAAGGTCATCACCATGTAGGCACATTTCAAAAAGTTCCATCCGTTCTTCCTCTTGGGAAGCATTTTCTTGGATGGGCCGGTGGCCAGGGTGGGCTTAACTGCAGGGGACGAGGATGGTGACTCAGGCAGGCGGCCTTCCCTTCTCCCCAAGAAGTTCCTGCCATTTCTGAATCTCCATTCTGAGCCCCAAACCCACATCTGCACCTGCCCCCTGGGCTGAAATCTTGGTCCACATCCATCGTTGCTGGGACTTCCTCATTTGGTTTCCATCCAGTATCCCGGGCAAACAGTTGGAAATCTTTCCTGCTCTCCCACACCTCACATGCAAAACATCTTGAGTCTGCCTAGATTTCTCACCAGACCCCCTCTCCCCTTGACCTGCAGCTGGTGGCTCTCCTGATGACTGTGTCAGCCTCCTGTGTCAGGCTTCCTCTTTCTCCACCCATCTTCCACATGGCTGCTAGAAGGGTCTTTCCGGCACCCGGATCAGACCACTTCACTTTCTTATTTTCAATCCTCATGTGATGAACAAAGGTTGTTTTCACTTACTCAACATTTTTTCCCTTGTCTTTTTGTTTTAAAAGTATTACATTCCAGAAAATTCAAAGTTTTACAGGTAAACATACCTATCTAAAACAGGTCCCAAATCCAAAAAGGAAACATTACCAGTGTAAAGGTAAATACCAGTGGAAAAAGAAAAAAAATATTTCTCCCTGTTGAAAATTCAGGAAGAGACGATTCCTTGTCCTTTGTTCTTAGAGGATTTATTTTAGAAAATGTGTTATTGCTAAGTCTCTGTTTCTTTGAAGTGTATGCAAATCTTTGTAAAAGCTAAATAAGTCTCCCCCTAATTTTATGACCTGGGATGATTTTTCTCGAGGACCTTGGAGCCAGCTCTTGGAAATGCAAACATCGAGGAAGATAACGCCCTTTTCCCTCTCATACCTCAGGATGTTGGGTTTCCTTGGTAGCCATGAGGAGTATGGAAGGGGCAGGTGACTCGAAGACTTTGGATGCCCTCAGGAAGACAGGCTCCCCCACACTGAAGCCCCCAGCCTTGACTCCCTGAAATCTTCTTTTCACAAGGCTTTTCACAATCTTCTTTTCACCAGACAGAAGGCACTCACTGTCCTCTAGACAGGGAAAGGCACGGCCCCGTGCACTCACCTTCTTCCTTGCAGCCACTTGTTTCTTCTAAAAAGGAAGAAGAGAAAGTGGAGAAGTAGAAGCAGGAGGAGGAAAGGAAGAAAAGGAGGAACGAAGGAAGGAGGGAGGGAGGAGGAGGAATGAAAGAAAAAAAGAAAGAAAAGAAAACATCAGTGAGTTTTGAAATGGATGGAGACCAAGCTGTAAACAGTGCTTCCGGGTTCTTCGAATGAGAACAGAAGGGAATGCAATCGGCCTCCTTAGCATCCCTCTGTCCAGGCGCTCTCCCGCCCCAGGGCCTTTGCACATGCTGTTCCCTCTGCCTGGAATGCCCTTCCTCCAGGTGTACACACATCCCACTCCCTCACCTCCTTCAAGTCTTTGCTCAAATATGACCTTCCCTGATTGCCCTTTAAAAACTCACCCACCTCTCCCACACCAGTCTCTGTCTCCCTCACTCTGGTGTCTTCACAGGGCAGAACAACATCCACCAGACTTGGAACCTACTTCCCCAGTGATTTATTTCCTTTCTCCTCTCATTGGAATGCAAGTTCCACTTGGGCACAGATTTTTGTCTGTGTTATTCCCTGTTGTATCTCCAGCACAGAGAGTAAGACTTAGCACAGAGTAGCTACATTAATTCATATTTGTTGGATGGATAATGACGTGTTAAACATTTGTGATGGTGATGATGATAAAAGAGTATGAGGTTTGAAGATATCTAAAGGCTTTTCCTGCATTAAAAAATGCTAATAACTATATGTGCACAGGAGTGAATGCAGACTCACCGTTCAACACCTGCAGGCTCAGCAAACCTGAGGAAGACAAGGACATGCAGATCGAATCACCAAAGGCAGTGTGATAAAGACTCTCAGACAGGCAGGTTCAACAAGAGCTCCTCCAGCTATTCCTCCCCTTAGAAGCCTGGCTGGGTCCCCTGGCATCTTCTCTTTGCCCTGTCCCTACTGCCCCTCCCTCGGGAAGCGGTGCATGTTATAATTTAACTGTTACTTGTCATTCTCCCCCATCAGACCCCATGTGGGTGTGGAGGAATGAGCACGTCAGATTCATCCCTCAGGTCTGCACCACCTGCAGGGTCCTGGCACAGACAAGCTTCCCACAAACCCCCCGGCTGCATGCAGTGAGGCATTTACCGAGGATCTCTGATGTCCACCCAGAGGGAAGTGGGCATCCAGGAAGCAAGGCGGAGATTGGGGAGCAGGCAGCATCCAGAGTGTGGAGTCTGAGGGGCCAGGAACGATGAGGCCACATGTAGGGGAAGTATCACACCGTCAGAGGAGGGAGACTGAGAGTAAAGGACAGGGAGCCCCCGTGGTCATTGGCAAATAGTCAGGACTTCACTGGGGTGGATCCTCGAGGGCCCTGTCGTGTGGGTCAGAGGGGAACCTGACCCCTGGGAGGACTTGCCTAGGGGTGATCTCAGGCTGGGAAAGACCTCGCCCGCAAGCCCTTCCTTCCCTTGTATTCGATGTCACTGTGACGTGGGCACCTGGCATACTTCACACCACAGGGTAGCAGGTTATGTCCCACCACCTGTTGTTTTCTGAACTGATCTTTTATAACAACTTGATTGAAATACAATTCACATAATTTACAATTGACCCATTAAAAGCATACACGACAATATTTTTTAGTACATTCAGAGTTGTGCAACCATTGCCACAATTGGTTTTAGAACATTTTCATCACCGCCAAAAGAAACTCTGCACCCATTAGCTGTCTCCTCCAAACCATACCCATGAGCAGTCACCCCCATTTCCCCCCGCGTGCTTCTCTCACCTGTGATCCTAGGCAACCACTAAGCCATTTTCTTTATCTATGGATTCGTCTATTCTGGGCACTTCGTGTAAATAGAATCACACCCTGTGTGGCTTTTGTGTCTGGCTTCTATAACTGGTCATCATGTTTTCAAGGTTCATCCTCATTGTAGCCTGTATCAGTGGTTCATTTCTTTTTTTTTTATGGCTGAATACCATTCTACTGTATGGACTGGGCATGGTGCCTTACTCCTGTAATCCCAGTGCTTGGGAGGCCAAGGCAGGAGCACAACTTGAGGCCAGGAGTTTGAGACCAGCCTGGGCAACACAGCAAGACCCATTTTTACAAAAATAAAATCAGCCAGGTGTGGTGGTGCGCACCTCTATTTCCAGCTAAGGTGGGAGGATTGCTTGAGGCCAGGAGTTAGAGGTTATAGTGAGCTGTGATTGTGCCACTGCACTCCAGCCTGGGCAACAGAGTGGGACACTATCTAAAAAAACAAACAAACAAACCTATTGTATGGGTAGACCACATTTTATTCACCCATTCATCAGTGGATGGACATTTGGGTTGTCCTGATGCCTGCTTGTGTCAATAAAGCTTTATTGGAACACAGCCCTGCCCACTCACTATGTATTATCTATGGCTGTTTTCATGCTACAAGGGCAGTGTTGAGTAGTTTGGGCCTAGACCGTCTGTCCCTCAAAGCCTAAGATATTTACTGTTTCGCCCTTTACTAAAAAAAGTGTGCCAATTGACCCCTGCTTTATAAAACTGAATCCCCGAAAAAAAGATTATTATCACCATTAATCAGGTAGGGAAATAGAATCTAAGGGTGTTGAGGTAACTTAAATCCAAATGACAGGTGGTGGGAGTGAAGTTCCAACCCAGGTCTGTTTGCCTTAAAACTCAGGTTCTCTCTGAAATGTGGTCTTACTAATGACCTAACAGAGAAAAATAAACTATAAAACAGAAAGTGAGAGGAATAAACTCACAGCACATAACTGCTCCTTTGAAGAGAAAAACTCATAACACAACTGCCCATTTGTTTGATTAAACAACTGGGACTCAACTCGTCGTCTTCAAGCCTAACTCATTATCTCTAAGAGTTTGTTTCATAGCCTGGAAGAGCCCTAAACAGGTAGTAGGGATGCAAGCACACTCCCCCTCAGTTCCTGCCAGGACTGCACTTCAAGGACTCTGATAAAGCCGGCCTCACAGAGAAAAGAAAAAATTGAAAAAGCAAACAGCCACTCCACAGCCACTTGTGTTATCAGGCTGCAGCAAAGAAAAAAAAAAGTCATTCTTACCCTTTAAAAACACCAAGCTGCTTTTCAGCTCCAGGCATTTCCCCCTACATTTCTAGTGCCGTGCCATTTTCCCTCTCTCTCTCTCTCTGAAGAAAGTAAAATAAACTTTTTACTATTTTCTATCCTAATCTTTATGTGAGAAATCTTTCTCCACCTGCACCGTGAGCTCCTCATGAGTCAACACCCTAACACTGTCCAGCGAACCTCATGTCTCCTGGGTTGACGTGAAAGGCAAGGAGAAAGAACCTGCCTGCAACACCTGCACAGAGCTGAGAACCCACCTGAAACACCTGCATGGAGCCAAGACCCTGCCTGAAACACCTGCACGGAGCTTGGGGTCCTTGGTTTAGTGTCTGGGATTTGTTTTCTGGTTGGTTTGTTTCTCCTTGTCACTGGAGCAGGGCAGGCCCTGCTTTCTCTTTGAGAGGCGCTGCTGGCTAACAGTGGGGACAAGGAGGAGTGAGGCTGAGGGAAGGGAACAGAGACTGGACGATCGCAGACACAGGAGTGACCAGAACAAACATAAATGACGATTCAGTTGACAGCCCCTCGCTGAGCACTGATTCCGTTTTCTCAAACTCTGCACTAGCGACATTTGGGGCTGGATAAATCTTCCTGTGCACCGTAGGGTGTCCAGCAACATCCCTGGGCTCTACCCACCAGATGCTGCAGCCTCCCCCACCACCTCCCTGAGATGTGCAACCAAAAATGTCTCCAGGGGTTGCCAGATGTCCCCCGAGGGGCAAATTTCCTAGGTTGCATGATCTTGTTAATTCCTCATACCTCTGTGAGGCTGGAACTATGACCTGCACCCTATGGAAGAGGAAGGGGAGCCTTTCCGAAGAGTCCCAAGTCCACAGAGGTCAGGACTGACCCTACAATGCCACACTCTTTTGTCAGTTCTGATTCCTGCTCTGAGCTTAATTTTTACCTTCCTTAAAAATAGGGTAATAATAATACTTCCAGTGAAGGAGCAAGGCAGGGACCTCATTATTCTGAGCTGCTTCAAGTATTATCGAGTCTTGGTTAAGAGCGCAATTGGTGATCCACACTGCCTGGGTTCAAGTTCTTTCCCTGCACCTTACCGGCTCTGTGACCTTGAGCAAGTTACTCTCCTTCTCTGTGCCACAGTAGCCTCACTCGTAAAACCAGAATGACGACTTGAGCATAGTTATACGTCATCACTTAGGACAGTGCCTGGGACCTGGAATGTGCCCTTGAGGTTTGGAGTATGATTTTTCAATTTGATTTTTCATACCAGGATCTCTTGGGTTTGACCAAGGCTCAGCCTGCGTGAAGGCGGGGTTTGGAGTGGGCAGGAGGCGTGGACCAGACAGTGTGTTAGAGTTGGGTTTTAGACGGCTTTGAATCTGGGGCAGAGGAGTGAGGCCACAGCCAAAAGGTGGAAACAACCCAAATGTCTATTCATGGATGAACAGATAAAAACAAACATGTCTATCCATACAGCGGAGCATCACTGAGCCACAAGGAGGAATGAAGCTCTGACACCTGCTACACCGTGGATGAACCTTGAGGACATGATGGTGACACAACAGACCACACAGCATACCATTCCACTTACCTGAGGTACCCGGAGTCGTGAGACTCACAGCACATGAAGTACAATGGTGCTTGCCAGGGGCTGGGAGAGGGGAAGTGGGGAGTTAGTGTTTAACGGGTGCAGAGCTTCAGTTTGGGGAGATTAAAAAGTTCTGGAGATGGATGGGGTGATGGTTGCACAACATTGTGAAGGTACCAAGTGCCACTCAATCGCACACTTTAAAGTGGTTAGAATAGTAAAGTTTATGTTTTGTGTATTATATCACAATTTTTTTAAAAAAATTGTGTGACCTCTTCTTGGCAAACAGTGCCTTTTCCAGGGAACAGCATCATGAAATAGCCAGAGCTTGTTTTCAGGGAAACGAGTGATCGTACCCGAGCTTCGGTGGACACACAGCACAGCGACACAGTTAAGCTACAGAGTCAGATGGGCGGGGACCCATGACCCACCACTGCGCTGTGCAGCCTGCGTCTGGTTACTTAACCTTCCTGTGCCTCGGAAAAGCGCGGATGAAAATGCCTGCCTTGTGAAGAAGTCTCGGGGAATAAACAAACATGATAGATTAGAAGGACTACTCTGGTGCCTGGAACCTTGGAAGCTCTTGGGGAATTCTAGCCATTGTCATCACCATCATCATCACCACGCAGCAGGTGCCCCTGACTTGGGGACGGATTGGCTTCTATGAGACACCCCACCTTTTTGAAGGTGAAGGTAATACAGCTATTTTTTCCAGTCCCTGGGTTTAAAAAGATAGCTAGAAGCTGAGAGGTGACTCGTGGCTAAGAGTTGACCTCCCTTGGCAGAGATGGGAATGAGAACAAAAGAAGGTAAAAAAAAAAAAAAAAGTGAAACAAGAACCTTACGTTTCAATACTGTTGAGATTCAAATGGCAAGGAGGAGAAAAGCCAGCCGGGGGTCTGTGGGCACCGTGGGCACCGACAGAGCCACAGGGAGGAGAGCGAAAGAGAAGTGTTAGTGACACCTCCTTCCTGGCTCACCCCACCCCGCTGGTGCTCGGAGGAGACCCCCCAAAGAAGAGAAGTGGAAGTCTCTTCCGGATTCCATGGAAAAGGGTGGATGCTGCTACTACACTCCACGACTCTAGAGACACATTTATCCCGGAGGCTAGAATCCCCAGGCGTCTGTTTCCATGGAAATTCATCCTCCAGAGATTATTAGAAGAACATGCCCTGACACTCCACTGTTCTCCTTTCTCTCCTGGGGGTCAGGAGAGAGAAAGCTTGAGGAAGAAACAAGTAGCTGCTTTTTGGTTTTCCTGATTCATTCAGTAGCCCTCCCAAGAAACACACAACTCGATACGTTCTCATATTCTGGGGCAGTGGTCCTTAGTCCTCGCGCGTCTGGCAGTAGCTTGGGGACCTGATGGGCTAAAAGCTCACACACCCAGTCCTGTGCAGCCCCGGACCTGCTCTCAGGACTCTGCGGGGCTGTGGAGCCCGCCGCCTGCCCAGACTCCCCCAGAGATGGGGCGGCAGAGGGAGGGTTTCTCTCAACCTGTGTCCTAAACTCAGAAGACCTATCAAAGATCCCCTTCTCTTTCTTGTTTCCGCTTCTTCCCAGCACCCAAAAACATCCATGGCACCCACAGAAAAGGAAAAATAACTTAATTTTCACTGGAAGGTGTGGCAGAACCGGTGGTCAGGGAGTCGGCGTGGGAGAAAGTGAGCAAGAGAGTGGGGTCAACACTGCGTTCCATTCAGTTATTACTTCATCAAATATCTCAAACTTATATTAAACCTTTTATTGTGACTTTTAAAGTAAACCCAAATGGAGACCAGGCCTGAAGTGAGTTAGGCCCCAGGGGTGACCCGGGCCTTGCTTGATTTGCAAACACAAGCAAACCCACACACTCTGATACTGAGTTCATTTCAGTGGGTCCACATGGGCAGGTTCACCACGTAAAAGAATTTAAGTGCGAAACGTGTTACAAACATATAGCTTCAAGCTTCACTTAGAAGTCCTCCTTCCTTAGATTTGGGGTGGGGTCCTAGATCATAATTTTAAACAAAGACCCTGAGAAGCACTGCTCTAGCTCAGAGGTCAACAAACATTTTCTGTGAAGGGCTGGGTAGTAGGCTTTGTGGGACACGTGATCCCACTCACAACTGCTTACTCCGCTTTGCAGGATGAAAGCAGTCTGAGCCAAATTGTCAGAAACACCTGAGAAACCTTTTGAAAGAACAGATCCCCAGATCCCACCCTTGGTATTCTCATGCAGAAGGGCCAGGTGGAACGTGGAAATCTGTCCTTTAAAAAGAGCTTTAGATGATCAGCCAGTTTGGGGAAACCACCTTTCCTAACTTGGGCTCCATCAGACTTGCAAGGCTGTTATGAGAATTCAGTGATGTCATAGCAGTAGGTTCTCCAATAATAGTTTTCCTCAACTCCTTCCAACGAGCAAAACTAACACAGATTAGTGGTAGTGGGGGCACCCTTTTTCTTCAAGAAACATTTGTGTAGTCCAGCTGTGTGCCAGACATTCTTCTAGGCCATGGACATGAAAGATGGACAATTCCTTGGCCCCGAGGAGCAGCACAGACAGGGAGGGAGGACTGGAGCTCATGTACACCTGTCTGCAGGGGATGCTGCTCCACCATCTTTCCTCCTTGAAAGTTCCCCTCCATTCTGTAAAGGGCATGGCCCCCTTCTCTCTCCAAAACCCACTCTTCCTTTTGGAAGGATGAATGGAGTAAGGGCCTTCTGACTGGAATAATTTACACATCAGATGAGGAAGACATAACTTAGACTTAGTGAGGTGCTGACACTTTAGATTAGGAAAATTCCAGGAATTGTACAAGCCAGCTGTTGAGCCATTAGCAGTTTGAAATCAGCCATGGTTAGAGTTATTTACACCATGGAAAACGGCAGTCACTACCAAGCAGGGCTCCCTTGCCCACCCCCATGCCCCATGGGGATGGCTCCTAGACTTCATCAGCGCACATTGCTTAGGTTCCTCAGCAGAGTCTGTTTCAACTGATGCTTCTTCTGGAGCCAGACCAATAGCTAAACACCAGGGCCTGGACCAACCCATCCCAGAATGTTTTTAAAGGAATTCCATGGCCCAGAGGGGGTTATGAGAATCTAACTCTAGGGACACAAACCATCACAGTACTTACTTTCTTCTTCTGTTTTATCTGGAGGCCAGATTGCAGGCAGCCAGTGGAGGTGCAGAGTAGAGAGAGAAATCGGCATTAAGACTTGAATCTTAGACATCCCCAAATAAGCAGTTAGAGGACAGTGGAGGTGGAAATGCCACCAGAGATGAGGCATTGCAACTCCCTCATTTTACAGGTGAAGACACAGACTCAAGTCATGCTCCTTCTTCTAACAAATATTTATGGAACATCTAATATGTGCTGGGTATTAAGCAAGGTATGGAGGATACAGTGGAAGGTGGGCAAGACCCACATGCTTGGGGAGCTCACACTCTAGTCAGAGAAGCAGGCGACAAAGGCATCACGCATCTGGGTGTAGGCAGGAGGAGTGTTCTGAGTAGACCTGCAGAGTTCAGTGGGCACCTCTAAGGGGGCAATAGTTGCTGACCTTATGGGGACACCAGAGAGGCAGTGATTTGTCTGAGACCTGAAAGATGAGAAGGGTTAGCCGGGGGAAGAGGAGGGAGAAAAGCATCCCAGCCAGAGGGAATAGCATGATTGTGGACCTGTGTGAAGGACTCTGGAGCCCTGGAAGGATTGTGATAAGCCCGCTATAGGGGCAGCACAGTGGAAGAGACCACAGCACGGGATATGGCTGGAGAGTCCCAGGCTGGTGAGGCAGAGCCAGGAAGATCATCTTAAGGACCTCAGACTTTTTCCTAAGAACAATGGAGCATCACTGAGCAATTTGGACCTGTGTTCTGAGCCTGGCTCTGTGACCTTCGGTAACTTACTCTACCTTTTTGAGCTTCAGTCGCCTCACCATAAAAATGGAACCACAATGGGGAGACCAACCACCCTGGTTTGCCCAGGACTGAAGGGTTCCCAAGATGAGAGTTTTGGTGCTTAAACTGGAAATGCCCTGTGGAAACCAGGACAGGTTGGTCACTAGGGATTATAATGGTGTCTGCCCTCTTAGGAGGCTTGTGAAAATTAAAAGAAAACAATGCCGATGAATAATTGAAAATTTGTTGGCTCATTTGAGGTGCTTAATGGATTGTCTGTTAGTGGCCACATTGCCTCTGATGCTCTGCTTCTTCCCAGGCCTCAGTTTCCCCATCTGTATACTAAGTCTATGACTCCCACCTCACCCACCCTCCATGCCAAGCTGTTATTACACCTAAAGACAGATGGCTACATTCGGGTTGGGCTTCATGGTGGGCACTTCACAGGTGGAGTAAGAAGAACATTTTGCTTTTTAAATAAAGTCCAGCTGCCTTCCAAAGAGGAAAGTTCTGGAACACAGAAGGCTGGCTTTTATGGGGTAGGTGGATTATTTGTTGGGGCTAGGGGTCAGGGAGAGCTGAATTGTTCAGCTTGTTAGGTGGAGAAGGATGTGGATCTCCACAGCAGTGTGGGAGGGTGGAGGGGAGAGAAGAGAAGGGGAGGAGAGGTGAGTAGGGTTGCTGACGCCAGGGTGGAAACCATCTGCTCAGAGTTGGACTGTTTCTCATACTCTAATCTTCATCAAAACTCCATAATTGTAGGTATGAACAGATTTCTTTGTGGGAACCAACAGAGGAGAGTTCTACTTCCAGGTTGATGGGAAAACAGAGAGAGAGCACAGCTGTTCCGCCAACCAAGGTGGGGAGAACTGAGGAATTGTCATCTTAGGGGTAGCAGAAACCAGGAGGAGGGCTTTGGATTCCAGAATCCGTGGTACAGTGGGGGTATGGGGAGTTGAACTGACTTTAATCAGCTCCCAATACCTGAGTCTCTCATACATTTTATCATAATCTCATAACCATCCTGTGTAGTGTGTGTTCCTAACCCTGCTTCACAGGGAAGAAAACAGACTTGTCCTTGGTCACATAAGCTGGTGAATAATGGACCTGGGTTGAAACTCTGGAAGCCTATTTGGCCTTTGCTCTGCTAGGTGTATCTAGTAGTGGGATATGAACTCTTGGTGACGATGGAAAAGACCTCAGGTGGACACAGACTCAGATTTAACTCCTTGGGTGCCACGTGGTGGGAAAGCTTTTCCCTTTCCAATTCTTTCAACCAGAGAGAAAGTCTCAAAATGGTGCCAACTCATCTTTAACACCTCTCTAACACGTGCTGACCTTCCTTTCTCTCTTGTGTTTTGTTTCATTATATTTATCTTCACAGTTGTCTTCTTAGGACAAGTAATTCTGGCGTACCACAAGTTCAAGTGACATAAAGTTTCTTTTTCAAGTTTGTCTACTTAAGAAAAAAACTGTGAGCCCATTTAAAGAAAAATAGAAATGGTAATACTGGTAGTGCATGGATGACAGTAACTCCTATTGGGGTCTGGTCTGTTGGAAAAAAATATGGAAGCCAATTTTTTTCAGCCACCACATTATCAAAACTTAAAAAGTTAGATAATATCCTGTGTTTTTGAAGGTGTAGGAAAATAGGCAGTCTCATGGGCTGTTTAAATTTGTTAGAGAGTTTAAATTTGTTAAAACTTTGTCCAAATTTAAAATACAAATATCCTTTGACCCAGCCACTTCCATTTTGGGAATTTATCTTAACAGATATGTATTTGCAAAAAAAAGAATTATATAAGGTTGTCCATTGTAGCATTGTTTGTAATAACATAAAAACAAACCAAAACAACTTAAATCAAAATGTTTTAGGGAAGAAACTAAATGTCCATGCAGGGAAACTCATTAAATTATGTATGAATGAAGTATTGTTCAGGTATTTGAAATGAAGAGATAAAGTTATATTGCTAAAAGACATAATACTTTTAACTCAAAAAGTTAAGGATAGACATGTATGTATGAGTGGTTCCTGTGAAAATACACAGGAGACCAGCAATGGTGCTTGCTTCTGCAGAGTAGAACTGGGGACGTGATGAAGGAGATGATTTTGACTTTCATTTTATGTTCCCTCAATTTTTTCCGATGTTCATACACTATTTTTTTTTTTTTTTTTTTTGAGACACAGTCTCGCTCTGTTGCCTGGACTAGAGTGAGTGCTGTGGCGTCAGCCTAGCTCACAGCAACCTCAAACTCCTGGGCTTAAGCGATCCTACTGCCGCAGCCTCACCCAGTAGCTGGGACTACAGGCATGCGCCACCATGCCCGGCTAATTTTTTCTATATATATTTTTTTTTAGTTGGCCAGATAATTTCTTTCTATTTTTAGTAGAGACGGGGTCTCACTGTTGCTCAGGCTGATCTCGAACTCCTGACCTGGAGCGATCCACCCGCCTCGGCCTCCCAGAGTGCTAGGATTACAGGCATGAGCCACCATGCCCGGCCCATACACTATTTTTAAAACTTAAAAACCCACAGCATGATAATTATCAGGTAAAATTCTAGCTGTAAGCTTATATACTAATAAAGATTTTTATTATATCAAAACACAAATAAATAAAACATGATTCAATAATATCTGAAATGTTCCTTAGACTAAATAAAAGTACAAATGACTCAACAAATCTGCATTACCTTGTAGACAGGAGAAAAGAAAGACCAGACCCAAAGGCTATAATGCTGACACTTACCATCTGGTGACAGTCTGCTCATCGCACCTGAGTGAGAAGACATAACAAATGATGTGCAAATGCAATAGAAAGAAATAGTCCTAATTAATGAATTTCTCCCAGTTCAATAGATTTAACAAACTTCTTCAGGAAGTGTGGCTATGATGCCTTGGGCATGATTTAGTTTCCTCAATATTTCCACCCAATCCTTTTTTCTAGCTCTGTCATAGAAGGGCGGCACTTGTCTCTAATCTAATTTAATTTCTGTTTATTTGTCTCTGTTTCCCACCAGATTTTGTTTCTAAAGAGTAAGCATATTGGACCCATCTTTGGGCTTCCATCACCCAAGCATGAGTCCAGGGACATACTAGCTGCTCAGAAATTCTTGCTCAAAGTTGCCCACCAAAGTTCACAGTTCAAAAGCATTGTGAAGTGGAAAGGTATTTACCTACAATCCCTGACAGCAGCCCAACCAGGAGAGTTGACGTCGTGGCCAAGGTTGCGGACGTGGCACAGGATGTTGTGCCCAGCGGGGTCATGAAGATGAAGCCATAATTAGAAAACCAAAAACAAGATCAGATGCTGGGGGCTGGGAGCAGATTGGGAAGCAGAATCCATAATGGGTCATAGTGAGCAGTTAGGGACTGAGACCCAGAACCCTGTGAGATTATTGAGAGCCCCTTTGCATTTGATGCAGGTGAGAGCTTAAATGAGCTGAGAAAGAGGTTGGGAAGGCAATTATGAACTGTTTTTCAGTCAAGCTAGGCCGAGAAGACCATCCTTTATTGACTCTAGAAAGAGATGCCAAGCTCCTTACTTCAATCTGCTTCACACTGACCCTCTGAGATCAGATATTGTCCCCATGTTGCCGATCAGGATGGGTGAAACTTCAAGGAATTAGGTGATTTGTAAAGACCTATGCAGCTGATGAGCGAAAGAGCAGGAATTCTAACCCAGATCCCTCTGACTTGCTCTATAAATCTCCATTTCCTCATCCACAAAATGGGAATGTTAATTGGGGTAAGACTTCCTAGACACTGAAGAATCCTACTGCATTTATTGATGGAAAGTGCTGTATTTATGCATCTTCCAAAGCCATTCTCCTAATTGCTTAAATTAATCTGGTAGTCAATGCTTAACATTGTTGGGAATATTGGTGTGGGGGTTGAATGGTTGCTAGCCAAACTATGCATTGCACTATCTAGATGGTCTTGGGCTGATCATTGAACTCTTTGTGTCTTTCAAAATGGAGATATTATCTCCCATTTGGAGCTGTGTCAACAATGAAGGAAGATAATGAATACTGGGCACTTAGCCTAGCTCCTGGCCCAAGGTATCATTCAGTAAATGTTAGAAATAGTGATATGAGGTAAGTAATAAAAACAATAATGGTGATAATAGCAATTGCATTATTACACAGGGATGTGTGTGTAGTGGGAGAGGGGCACAGAGTCAGGAAGAGCCATTGAACCGTGGATTTCTTGGTTTGAGACTATTTCACATCTGTAACTGCCATTTGACCATGTGAATTAGGCCCAGAGAGGTGAGGTGACTTCTCCAAGGTTGCCCACCTTGGAAGGGGCAGAATTGGGCTCTGGATTTGGAGGTACCCAATGCTGGGCCTTGAGCCCTTTCTGCAAGTCATCATCTCACTTCCTGCCTCCCAAACCTGTAAACTCAATTACAAAGTCATGGTCTTGTTTCACTGAACTTGCCCCAGATTGCCATCTATAGGAATCATTAAATAGATAGTGACGGTGGTGGCTTTTTCTACCTGACCTCAGAAAGCAGAGATGGAAATCAGTGTGTCTGAGCCAATCTTAGATCTCAGGTAGACCTGAGTTTAACTTGTGCACCCAGTTGCTTTCCTTGAGTCGTATGTGGACCGTCCTGAAGTTTGGACCACCACAAAGTGCTCAATTTCCAGGCACCTGTTGTTTGGGGGGAGAATGCTAAGGGGGAATTTGTTTTGCATCAAAGGAAAGTTCCAGTATTTGATTTTTCTAGTTCTTAAATTAGGAGCTGGACAGCCAAGAGAAGAAAGACAGGCTGAAGGTCAACAGAAATGATCTCTTTTGGACAAAGGCAATCAGAATCAAAAGGGAAAGAGATGGAATGAGAATCTTACCTTTTAACACTGCCAGCATGAAACAGCAGGAAGGAGAGGACCAGTGGTATCCAGTGGGATCATTTTGTCATGAATTTAGAAAGAATATGTAATATGAAGTGAGTGAAGTCATTTTTGGTAGCTCATTGCTCCCTGTAGGTCCTGAGAGGATAGGGAGCTGGACTGGGGAGCTGCAGCCTATTCTAAGGGTGCTGGACCCCTTTGGACACCCATCTATCCTGGAAGTGAGAAACCCCAGGAGTACCAGTGGCCTGGGGAATCCAAACCCACCCACACCTGAAATTCAGGAGGTTAGCAGACGAGGGTCTCCACGACAACCCATCATCATCTTTGCTTCTCAACTGGAGAACAAGATGGATGATTCTTGGAAAGGGGGAAGTCTTATCCACCCGAACCATATTTTTCTCATCTAATCCCACCAACGAATGTGCACAATCTAATTCAGTTGTACATTCTAGAGCAGAGGTTCCTGATTTGTGTTAGGTCATTGATCCCACTGAAAATCTGATCAAAGCTATAGTCCCAGAAAACTGCACAGTTGCTTGTTCTCTTTCTCTTCTCACACACACCCAAGTTTACACATCATTACAGAGGCTCACTGGCCTCCTAAAAGTCCACCCAATGGCATCTCCTCCTGACCCCACCCTCATGCTCTGCAGATCTGGATTGAGAGCATTTCTCTGAGTCTGCCCCGGGTTGAAGGTGATGGTCAGTGGTTCTGCCACTCCCTCACCCTCTCTTCCTCCTCTGGGTTGAAGGGCCCCCCCTATCTACTTAGGGAGAAGGAGAGATGACTCACAGCTGACTGGAAGGGGCAGCAGAACCAGGAGTTAGTGAATCAACATGGAAAATAAAAGCAAGGAGGAGAGTAGAATTAATATTAACCATGGCCCATCACGATTAATTTCCACATGCATTTCTTTGTTTCTTCATGGAACATTTACTTGTCTACTGTAAGTGGAAGGATTTTCATGAAGAGACTATTTTTACGTAGTTTGTCACATATAAATTAACTAAGATCGATACAATGCTAAGACTGTGTTGGCACAGGTATTGGATATTGGGAACCTTTCTTTTAGCCTTGTAGTTTCAGAAGTTAATCTTACAGATATATATATCTATTTAACTAAATACATACCTACATATGTGTGTATATATATACACTCACACACACACAGAGCTGACCCTTGAACAACATGGGTTTGAACTGCATGGTCCACCTATATGCAGATTTTCTTTTGCCTCTGCCTCCCCTGAGACAAGAAGACCAATTCCTCCTCTTCTTCCTCCTCCTCAGCCTACTCAATGTGAAGACAATGAGGATGAAGGCCTTTATGATGATCTAATTCCGGCTAATCAATAGTAAATATATTCTCTCTTCTTTATGATTTTCTTAATAACATTTTCATTTATCTAGCTTACTATATTGTAATAATACAGTATTAATACATATAACACACAAAGAATGTGTTAACTGACTGTTTATATTATTAGTTGGTAAGGCTTCTAATCAATGGTAGGCTATTAGTAGTTAGGTTTTGGGGAGTCAAAAGTTATATACAGATTTTCAACTGCATGGGAGGTCAGCACCCCAACTGTATATATAGGCAGTTGGTTTGAATGTGTCCCCCAAAAAGGAAGTGTTGAAAACTTAATCCCCAATGTAATAGTGTTGGGACGTGGGGTCTAATGGGAGATGTTTAGGTCATGAGGACTGTACCCTCATAAATGGATTAACGCCGATTATGAAAGGGCTTGAGGCCTTTTGTGTTCTCTCTCTCTCTCTCCTCCTCCTCTTTGCCCTTCCATCATGGGATGATGCAGCAAGAAGGCTCTTACCAGATGCCAACTCTCCAATCTTGGACTTCCCAGCCTCCAGACCATAACACAGTAAATTTTTGCCATTACAAATTATCTAGTCTCAGCTATTCTGTTATAGCAGCACAAATGGACTAAGACACTAGGTATATCTAGACATATGTGTCTCTGTATAGGTATCTAGATAAATAAATACATATCTTTCTCTATATAATTCTATGTATATACATGTATGATCCTACAGATATAGATGCATATCGATAGATGTATCTTCCACATGTCTGATTTCATATAAGATCATTTTTTTCTTTGAAGCATTGTTTAAGACAGCAAACTATTGGAAACAACCTAAGTGCCTATCAGTAGGTGACTGATTAAATAAATTACAGACTTTTATACAAGATATATTATGCAGCCAAAAAAATATAAATAAAGATTGAGGATTCTCTTTGTGGACTGACATGGAGTAATCTTCAACATGTACTGTTAGGTGAAATACTAGAGGTGCATGTAGAACAGTGTGCATAATATGCTGTCTTTTGTGTAAAAATAGAAACAAGAAGGGTTTGAATATATAAATACACATTTGCTTTTACTAGCATAAACTATCTCTGGAAGGAGCCATAAGAAATAGGTAATACTGGAGCCTTTTTGGGAGAGAAACTGGGTGAATAGGTTAGGAAGGAAATTCTTTACAGTATAACCTTGAGAACTTTTTGAATTCTGAACCTTGAAGATCTTATTTAAAAAATGAAAATACAATATTTTAAATTAAAACAACATAATGTTTTAAAATCAAATACCTAATTATTAATTTAAATACTACTAAAGTTAATGTAAGTGATATTTTAAATTGTTAATTTAAATATTAATAAAATAATTTAACAAAGTATTTTTAATTAAAACAGCATACTACTTTAACTTGAAACAAAAATAAAGTGTGACTCATGAGATGTTTGCATTTATTTAGGTTTAAAGGTTCAGGTTTTATAAACAGGAAGGAACTGGCTTTTTAGGTATAAAGAATCCATGGTTTTATCTGAGGGCATTTTGATTTGCCAGGTCTGGCATGGGGATGAAATATTTTAAATTTCCCAAGTGATTCTGATTACGGATGGTCCAATGTGAGCATTCGGAGCCTTGCCAATCTTAGACCCCATATGGGACATTCACTGTTTTGAAAATTGAACTGTGTGACATGTTTTAAATGCTCAGGATATGCTAGGTGCTTAATTTTTATTGGTTTCTTTCATCTCCTTTTAATCTGAAATAGTAACGTTACCTTACGTTTGCACAGGGTTTTCCATTTTGCAAAGCCCCTTCCATTTTTCTAGACTATTGGAATAAACAGATGAATGAAATAGAATCCCTGCCCTCTAGGAACTTACAGTCTGGAAGTCTAGCAGGGATGGGGAAGAGAGAGAATCTTTTTCCTACCATGTGACATGGAGCGCGATTCTTAAAGTATCATCCAAGAACCACTGCATCTTTTTTGTGTGTTTATTGGTCATCAGTATAAATACATGTTTTAAAATTTAAAAATGTAGAATTTATAATAAGGTAAATATTAACAGAGATAACCCACACTGGTTAAAAAATAGCTCTTTAAGGTCCTCAATAATATTTAAAAGTGTTCAGAGGCCCTGAGACCATAAAGTTTATAAACCGGCCAGCTAGCGTGAGGTGGGTCAAGGTGTCATTCTGATGTAGATCTCCCACCATCTTTCTTCCCTGATAAGAACTCTCCATCCTCCCATTGAGCCTCCTTCCCCAGATAAAAGGATGAAGGAGGGCAGCTCTTTGTGTTGTGAGCCTTGATGTAAGATAAGATGGCCATAGACAAAGTACCTAAGTCCCACCCTGCCCCAGAATTCCCAGAGGTGTCTCAAGATGGAAGGGAATCTGAGAGGAGCTAGTTATGAGAATACAAACTTGGGGTTTCTACAGTTCTTACTTTTTTCTTCAGTTGCAACTGGGGGCAAAAAGCATCAGCCATCCGGATCACAACAGGATCAGGGAGCAGGGAGTAGGGAAAGAATTCAGCATTAGATTCAGATCACTGCAATAACCAAGAAGACCAGAGCTGCATATGTCCCTGGAGACCAGCTAATCCACCCACTGCCTAAATCAATAAAGCTACTCGGGTCCATCCATCTATCTACCCTCCATCCATCCACCCACCCATCCATCCATGTACTTATCTATCCACCCATCCATATACTCATCCATCCATCCATACATACATATATCTACCCATCCATCCACCCATCCATCCATCCATCTATCCATTAACCCATTCAACCATCCACCCACCCATCCATTCTCCATCCCACCAACATTCACTTGGTAAATCCTGTGGACACTGGCCTATGTTTGGTGCTAGAGACACAGATGAGTTGGACTTAACCCCTGCTCTGCAGGCCTTTGCAAGGCTGGTTGGGAAGGGAGGTGCAGTACAGGAGTAAACAAGACATTCCAAACCCTGTTCTCATGGAACTTTCAACCTATGGGTATCTCAAACATCTTACAGGCACTTCAGACTTAGCCTGTCCAAAAAAGAATTTATGGTCATCCCCTCCTATCCTTCAAAAAGTAATCTGTTAGTACAATAAATATCTCTGAGTTCACACTGATATAAATAAATACAGTACTTGAATAAATAAATGGGGAAGGAGAGTCATCTCTTCCTTACAGAAGAATTGCAATGAATACATTTAGAAAGAACAAGGAGAGTAGAAAATCGCCATTGGAGAAACACTATAATAATTCTTTCTTCAAGCAAGATCCACAGATGGATGCTAAAATCAGCGGGCAAACGCTAGAGGAGAAATAGGATATTTACATAGTCTCAAAGTATCTCCCTCAGAATATTTATTAATTACAAAGGGAAAATAGTAACTTGGTGAAGAAACCTAGAAGGCACCCCCTTAACCAAGTGATCAAAGCTCTCACATCATGGGTAATAAGATGCATCAACATCATGTGATCCCTGATGTAGTTTTCTGAGAAGAGCTGAACACTGTGTCTATTCCTGCCCCACAAGCACAACCTCAATCTAGTCCTGAGTAGACTCCACACAAACCCAAAGTGAGGGACGTTCTGCAGAACAATTGATCAGAACTCTTCAAATGTTCCAAGTCATGAAAGACCAAGAGAAAGATTGACGAACCAGAATCAACCAGGTCTAAGGACAAGTCATAGGACTGAGGGAGATGGGATGGCAGAATGCAACGTGGGATCCTGCAGTCCATCCTTGAATGGGATAGTTTTTTTCATTAGTGGAAAAGTTAGTGAAATTTGGATGAGGTCTCTAATTTCTTCAGTGGTTTTGTACTGGTGTTAAGTCCTGGTTTTGATCACTGTGCTATGGTTAGGTAAGATGTTAACATCGGAGGAAACTGGGTGAAGAATATTCAGAAATCCTATTTTTGCGATTTTTCTGTAAGTCTAAAATGATTTCAAAATAAAGTTTTTTTAAAAAAATCTCTTGCTCTACAGAGCTTTCCCATCTCGGTTAAGGGCAGCCTTAATCGCCGAACTGCAAATTATAGATAGATTTTCTTCACTTCTCTGTGTCCCTAATCCCAGCACCTGATCCATCTCTCTATCCCATAAACTCTTGCTTCTCAATGTCCCATAACCTTCCATTTGTCCCCGTCTCTACCTTGATGACTGAAACATTGTCCTAACTTGTGTCTTTCCTTCTACTCTGATTCCCATAATCCATTCTTTCTGCAGCGCCAACACTGATTGTTTAAATACACACACATATACAAACACATGCACATAAACATGATACTCCCTGGCCGAAAACCCTTTAACAGCTTCCCTTTGCCTTAGGATAACATCCAAAATCCTTCATATGACCTACAAGACCCTGTATTTTCTGGCTCCTGTCTCCTCCCTGTTCTTATTTGTAACGATCCTCAGCAACCACACCCTCCCTCTGTCCACCATGTTCCTGACACACTGGCTTCTCTTAGATCCTTGAAAGGACTCAGTGTCTTCTACCCCAGGACATTTGCATGTGCAATTCTTTCTGCCGGGCACAGACTCCCATGGGCACAGACTCCCATAACCGTTTAGCTGGCTGACTCCTAATCCTTGTTGAGGTCTCACCTCCAATGTCACTTTTCCAGAGAGGCCTTCTCTGAATCTCCACACTATAATGTGTTTGTTTCCATCAAGCACATGGAAGGAGCCAGGAACAAATATTTGTGGATCAAACCAGGAAACAGGAACTCAGCATTGTCACAAGACTCAAGTCCTCTTCCCAATATATTCGTTGCTGTCTTTACATTACAATGGTCTGAAGTCTCACTAGAACTCTGTAACCACAGCAACGTTAACCCCACCCTTAGCC
This sequence comes from Lemur catta, assembly GCF_020740605.2. NCBI lineage: Eukaryota > Metazoa > Chordata > Mammalia > Primates > Lemuridae > Lemur > Lemur catta. Next base: position 19,461,756 of record NC_059146.1, read on the forward strand.
TCACGGATGACACACAACAGTCCTACAAATTGGGGGATTCTTGTGACTCCCGTTAGACAGGGACAGCGAAGCTCAGAGAGGCAATGTCTCTCCCCCAAAGTGACAAAGAGCCAGTGGTAAAAACCAGGAGGCAGACACCAAGTCGTCTGTCTCCAACCAACCAGGTACTCCTCCACCCCACTGTCTCCGCCAAGGGAAAAGAGAATGTCTAAACCTGAAGCAAGAAGCAGTCTGGTTAGACTTCATGAGGCCCAATCTGAATCCAGCCCATGGAGCCCCCCATCGTAAGAAGGAACACAGGGGAGACAAGGCATTGGGGGCAGCATTACCCTCCTGAGGAGTGCAGGCTTCTGCCAAGCCCAGGAAAAGCAGCATCCACAGGGACATCTTCAGAAACGGCTCCGATCTGCGCATAGTGAGGCTGGGGTTCGGGCTGGATGGCGTCCTCCCAGGAGAAGCAGAGCTCTGGCCACTCGGTGCCTTCCCAGGCTCCAAGGACAAAACCAACTGCCCACACACGCCCTCCAGCCTGCCTGGACGCTGGCAGGTGTCCAGACCTGCGCCCACACTGCCCTCCGCTGACAAGGAGCTGCTTCTTCTCACGTCACTTGCTGATTTATCTTAAAGCACCACTTCAGGACAATTTCATGCTGAGCGTGGTGCTTGGCATCTCATGATCTGTGGCCCAAATCCTGCTTTTATAGGGCCCAGGAGCTACGAGTGATTTTTACATTTTTTAATGGTTGGGGAAAAAAGACAAAAGAAAAAATATTTTATGACATGAAAATTATACAGAATGTGAATAAGTAAGATATTTTTGGCACATGGACTTGCCATTCATTTATGTATAGTCTACAGCTGCTTTCAGGCGACAAGGCAAAGTTGAGCAGTAATGACTGTTAGGGCGGCCTTGGATCTCTCAATTTTCTAATAGCAGCTAAAAATCAATTCTTAGCTCTCCCTACTCTTTGCTATCTCTCTCCCAAACTAGCAGGCAACCTGCTGGGACTCTCTTTTCACAAACACCTAAAAGAGCCCAGAAAAGAAATGTAAATCTTTCTTTTTACGTTTCTCCAGCTCACAGCTTTTAGAATTTGTTTTACAGCCTCAAGGTGTTCCTGATAAGCTCGGGGGGACCGACGGCAGTGGTGTGAACTCCAGGCCTTTGTTTCCTGCCCAAAACCAAACCTCAGGGACAAAGATCACATCCCCTGCAATGGGCCTGACTGCATTTCAAAGACGACCAAATCTCCAGGAACAGAAAAAACAAAAAGCAGTCAGAAAGACAACTACGCCCACTTCCCAATCTTTCTAATTTTTAATTTTTACCCTTTTCCCATACCTTACCCGTCCTTTTCTTATATGTATATAATAAAAGGGTGGAATGTAAGGTTTGTTCCAGGTGGGAACCTGAAAAGTATGTATAGCACAGAATGTGGTTAGTGCAAAACTTAGGCTTGTAAAACAACAGCCGTAGGAGTCTGGAGAGTTCCTGGACTTTGTAAATCTAACAGACAGCTGCAGCCAGCATTCCTTCCCCCTCCCTCCCTGATAGAGACGAAGTTTATCCCTCCCTAGCTCTCCTGATAAGAACGACGCCAGAGCAGAAGGATGGATATGACTGGGGCAAGGGAGTCATAGGAGTTGTTTCTTTGAAGACGAATTTATTACAAGCAGCTGTTCTGGCCCACTAACTCCCCCCGGAAAAGCCCTCTACAAAACCCAAGGCTCTCCCCTTTTTTCTCGCGGACGTGGACGCTTTTTCGCCTCCACCTATCTGCACCCAGATGCTCAAAATAAACAGCATTTTGCTACACATGAGGCTTCGTCTGTCTCTGTCTCGGCTCTGGACCTAACAGTGACAGAGACTGTCTGGCTCACAAAACCTAAAATAGTTACTGTCTGACCCTTTACAGAAAAAGTTTGTGGGCCCCTGTCCTAGAAAAATTAAAAATTGCAGGAAAACAGCAAAGCAAGCCAGCAAACAACAGCACCTATCACACTTCTACTCAGAGATAAGTATTATTTTCACGGTTTTGTGTGTATTCCCTTCCAAGATGTCTATATGTATACCTGTCTCTGGCACTGACTAGTAAGTGCCCTGAGCAAGTCACTTAACCACTGTGCAACTCAGTTTCCCCTCTATACGATTGGGATAATGGTATTTCCAATCTCACAGGGTTGTTGAAAAAATTAATTGTATTTTATCTGAAAAGCACATAGAACAATACACATATTCTCTGTGTATATACATTAAGAATACAATATACATACAGTATGTGTATATCACATATGTACATTCATTTAATATATGTATATATGATACCTAACGTGTGCATGCATATCTTACTTAAGACATGAAAACTTCATGGATCAAGTATTTAAACTACTTTATTATTTATGTACAATGTGTACTGAACATTTCTCCAGGGATTCAAATATTCATTGGCTGCAAAGTTTGGTAAGCAGAAGTTTTATATTTTTTTATCATAAAAGTGAAGTTTATTGTAAATAGGTGGGGCAAGGGGGTTTTTAGGGCAGTGGAAACTCTTCTGTATGATACTATAGTGGTGGATACATGACATTATGTATTTGTCAAAATCCACAGAACTGTGCAACACTGAGTGAACCCTAATGTAAACTATGAACTTTAGTTAATAATAACGTATTAACATTTGTTCACCAGTTGTAACAAATGTACCACGCTAATGTGAGATGTTAATAGTAGAGAGGCTGTGCGTGGGAAGGTATATGGGAACACTGCACTTTCTGCTCAATTTTTCTGTGAACATAAAACTGCTCTAAAAAATGAAGCTGTTAATTTTTTTTTTTTTTTTGTGAGACAGAGTCTCGCTCTGTTGCCCGGGCTAGAGTGAGTGCCGTGGCGTCAGCCTAGCTCACAGCAACCTCAAACTCCTGGACTTAAGCGATCCTACTGCCTCAGCCTCCCCAGTAGCTGGGACTATAGGCATGCGCCACCATGCCCAGCTAATTTTTTCTATATATATTTTTAGTTGGCCAGAAAATTTCTTTCTATTTTTAGTAGAGACGGGGTCTCGCTCTTGCTCAGGCTGGTCTCAAACTCCTGACCTGGAGCGATCCACCCGCCTCGGCCTCCCAGAGTGCTAGGATTACAGGCGTGAGCCACCGCGCCCGGCCTCACCCAACAATTGATGTCCCACAAAGGCTCTAACCATGAAATAGTGGGCAACTCTGTTTGTCCACATTTCAATATATTCCCTAATGTCCACCCAGCATGACCTGCCTCTCACCTTCCTGTAGCAACACACACTCATCATAAAAATTTTAACCATTCAGGCTCACTGGGGGTTGATGGAAGAATTCAATTCCACACAGTTGCAGCACTAAGGTTCCTATTTCCTTTCTGGCTGCTGGAAGGGAGTCATTCTAAACTTCCAAAGGCCCCACATTCCTTGGCTTATGGCCCCCTTCCTCCATCTTCAAAGCCATCAACAGCAGGTGGAGTCCTTCTCATGCTAAATTTTTCTGAATAACTCTTCCGCCTTTCTCTTCCAATTTTAAAGGCTCATGTGATTACATTGGGCCTCCCTGAAAAACCCAGGATAAACTCTCTATTTCAAAGTCAATTGATTAGCAACATTAATTACATCTGTGAAGTTTCTTTTCCCGTATAGGGTGACATAGCCACTGGAGTAGCAACAGGGGGCAAAGATCATGGAGACCAAAATTCTTCCCACCACAATTAGGAAGTGATGAGTTTTTAGTATTTATTAGTTTACTTACTATCTATCTATCTATCTATCTATCTATCTATCTATTTATTAGAGATGGGGTCTCACTATGTTGCCCAGGCTGGCCTCAAACTCTTGGGTGTAAGCAATCCTCCTACGTCAGCCTCCGAAGTAGCTGGGACTACAGGTGCGCACCACTACACCCAGCCTAAAATTTTTTTATGAATGGTATTCTACTGAATCTTCTTTCACAAATTGCTTTGATTTTCTCAACATTATATTTAGGTGATCCATTCTTGTCTATGTGGCACAGAGAGGTGGCACTGGGCCTGGAGGAGCCCAAAAATTCTGGTGGTTGTCATGACATACACTAGGGTCAGTCAGACATGGATGGGAATCCCTGCCTCACCACAATACACCTGGTATGAGTTTCTTCTTGCTGCTTTCCCCATCTTCAAAGCCAACAGCATAGCATATTCCAGTCTTTCTCTGACCCTCTTCCATTTTCAAAGCCAGCAAGAGCTGGTCAAGTATTTCTCATGGTGCATTGCTCTACTTTCATTACTATGTCTCCTTCTGGTTCTCTCCTGCTTTCCTCTTTCATTCATAAAATAGTGATTACATTGGGCCCACCTGGACAATCGAAGATAATCTCTCCCCTCAAGGTCAGCTGATTAACAACTTCAATTTTATCATATCTGCAAAGTCCCTTTGCCATAGAAGGTAACACATTCACAGGTTCCAGGGATTAGGACATGGACATATTTGGGGACCGTTATTCTGCCTACCATACAGCTGCATGAACTTGGTCAATTGACTATCTGTCAGAGCCTCAGTTTCCTCTTAATAATGAAAATAATGATAATTATTATTATAATTATGTCATATGCTTTTGAATTAAACATATACTGAGAGGATGTAGAGAAATTGAAATCCTTATACATTGCTGGTGAGAATATCAACTGGTGTAGCCATTGTGGAAAATGGTTTGATGGTTTCTCAAAAAGTTAAATGCAGAGTTACCATATGACCCAGCAATTCCACTCTTAGGTATGTACCCAAAAGAATTGGAAACAGGTATTCAAACAAGTATTTTCCCATGAATGTTCATAGCAGCACTATTTGCAATAGCCAGAAGATGGAAACAACCCAAATGTGCACCAACAGAAGAATGGATAAACAAAATGTGGTATATCCACATAGTAGGATATTATTCAACTATAAAAAGAAATGAAGTACTGACATACGCTATAACGTGGGTGAACCTTGAAAACAGTATGCTAAGTGAAAGCACTCAGACACAAAGGACCACATACGATATGGTTCCATTTATATGAAATATCCAGAATAGATAAATCCTTAGAGACAGAAAGTAGATTGGTGGATGCCAGGGGCTACGGGCAGAGAGAAAAAGAGGAATTACTGCCTAATGAGAGTAGTGAGTGATGAAAATATTTTAGAACTAGGTACAGGTGATGGCTGAACAACGTTGTGAATCCACTAACCGCCACTGAATTGTACACTTAAAAATGGTTAATTATATGTTATGTGAATTTTACCATAATATAAAAACTTTTGGCCGGGTGGTGGCTCACGCCTGTAATCCTAGCACCCTGGGAGGCAGAGGTGGGTAGATCGCTCAAGGTCAGGAGTTCGAGACCAGCCTGAGCAAGATCGAGACCCCGTCTCTACTAAAAAAATAGACAGAAATTATCTGGCCAACTAAAAATCTATATAGAAAAAATTAGCTGGGCATAGTGGCGCATGCCTATAGTCCTAGCTACTCGGGAGGCTGAGGCAGTAGGATCGCTTAAGCCGAGGAGTCTGAGGTTGCTGTGAGCTAGGCTGATGCCACGGCACTCACTGTAGCCTGGGCAACAAAGCCAGACTCTGTCTCAAAAAAAAAAAAAAAAAATTGTGTGGAAAAATATATTGAAATCTCTAAAAATAAAAATAGGCCAGGCACAGTGGCTCACACCTGTAATCTCACACTTTGTAGGCCAAGATGGGAAGATTCCTTGAGCCCAGGAGCTTGAGACCAGTATGAGCAACATAGCAAGACCCTGTCCCTACAAAAAATTAAAAAGAAAAAAAGTTTTAAATAAAAATATCAGTAGAAAGAATCCTGTGTTATCATAACAAAACAAACAAAAAAAGTACAAGCACAGTGACTGTACGTGTTAAAACTAACCAAATTTAAAAGTTAAACCAGCAGCAGCAGCCTCTCAATTTTCTACGGGGGAATCAGTGGAATTAGTTCAAGCCCTCCGTGTGGTTCCCAGGGTGATCCCAGAGCCTGATTGGGGTGGGAGGGGTGAGCATTCTGTCCCTGCCACAGGGGCCATTACTCCTACGAAGCTGTACCCACACCAGGGGCCTCAGCCCCAGCTGGTGGAACCTGCTCCGCCACACCAGTGCTTCTCTGTCGTGGGCTTATATTTGCAACTCCAAGGGGTTTCAAGCCACTGGTGAGGTCCTGGAATAGGCAGCCCATTTTGGGGGCCCTGGCTGGCTCTCTGACCTGTTCCTTCACACTTCTGGATGGAGGGTCTCTTGGGGTCTTCTATCCCCAACTCCCTCCCAGATGAGGGAGCAGTGAGTCAGAAGTTTAAGGGATTTGCCCAGAAGGGATTGGCAAGGTGTAATGGGAATGAGTCTGGCTGTGAAATCAGGAAGGTGTGGGGTCAAACCTCAGCTCCTCCACTCCGGGCTCTGTGAACTTGGACGATTGATATCTCCTCTTTGGACCTCAGTTTCTCGAGGAGTAAAAAGGAGCTATCAGAGCAATAGCTGATATTTTTTCTAGCACTGACTACGTCCCAGATGCTCTTCTAAATGCCTTTGCCTACGCTGACTTACAACCCTATGAGACAGGAGCTGTTAGCAGCCCCATTTTACAGATGAAGAAACTGAGACCTGAAAGCATACGGTTAACACAAGATCAGGTGGCTTGTAACCGGCAGGACTGGGGCTGAAGCCAAGCGTATGGACCTGCAGTGCATGCTCTAAACCGGCCTCGTCCATCAGAACTTTGTGATGACAGGAATGTCCTCTATCTGTGCTGCCCAAGGTGGTAGCCACTAGCCACATGTGGCTACCAAGCACTTAAAATGAGACTAATGTAACTGAGGAAATGAAGTTTTAATTTTACTTAATTTTACCTCATTTAAATTTAAACAGCTACATGTACTAGTGGCGACCCTATTGTACAGCGCTGCTCTAAACCACGATACTAAGCCCTCTCTCAACCCCATCAGACACTCTACTTAACAGGGTTGCTGCGAGGCTGAAGAGAGAGCCCTTTATGTAAAGCTCCTCTGTGTGCCAAGTAGTCTAGGTGCTGGGGATGTAGTGTCTCTGGCCCCAAGGAATTTCTATTCTAGAGCAGGGAGACAAACAACAATATTAGCAAATATAATATGTAATTAGTAATTACATATACATATATGTAATTTTGGATACTGGTCATTGCTGCAAAGAAACTAAAACAGGGCCACGTGTTAGAGAGTGATGGGTCAAGATGCTGCCTTAGCTAGAGTTGTCAGGAAAGACCTCACCGTGGTGGTCACATTTGAGTTTAGATCTGAATGGTGAAGACTGAGGGTAAGAGTAGCTTAGACAGAGGGAACAGCTTGTGCAAAGGCCCAGAGGCATAAAAGAGCAGAAAGAATTGGATGGGCAGAAAGAAGGTCAATGTGGATGGAGCCGAGTAAGCTCGTGGGAATCTGAGGGGGAAATGTTAGCGCGATAGGGAGGGCCCAGATTGTCAACAAACACGAGTGGTCTCTGACGTGACAATGATGGTGAGCAAGAACCAGCGACGTTCCTCTTGTTTTTTTTTCCCTGGCCCCTCTTAGGCCCACTTGGCCCTCTATTAACTGTGGGCATCTCCAAAGCAAGAAAATAAACCCTACTTCTTTGGGAAGGAAGGAAAAAGCCCTGAACGCTAACTGAGCACCGTCGCTGGGCACTGGCCCCACCAACTTCACACATATTGTCTTACTTAACTCAAGCGAGATCCTGAAAATGCAGTATGGCGTGGCAGAAAGAGGGGAGATTTGGAGTGAAGCAGCCCTAGATTCTGACCCCGGCTCCACCACTTGGGTGCTGTGTTTTGCAAGGATGCAGTAATAATCATAACACTAGTGACAGACAGGCTTACAACGTGCCAGGCGTGGGTCTAAGCACTTCACATCTATTAACTGATAGTTTTAAGAGTTGGGTTTTATTATTTATCATTCATTCTTTGCAGAGAAGGCAACTCTGCCCAAAGTCTTGAAGCCAATAATTGGAAGAGGTAGGATTTGAACCCATCCAGGTATGACAGACATTTGTCAACTTACTTAGCTGTTGCATTCTGTTCCCTGATTTTCTTTGGAAGAACTACCTCTACCCAGCTGTGTGTGGTTCTAGGGGGATAGTTAGTGCACTTGCCCATTTTCTCGTATGGAAGGCAAACAGGGTCCCTCGAAGCTCCCTGTCCCAGATGATTCTTTTACCACCAAAGACAACCAACCTGTGTCCTAAGCCACAAGAATCAGATACTTACCTGACACTCTAAATCTTGAGTGGAGCAAAGCAAGACTAGGAGGAGCAGATTTCACGCTTTCCAGGTGAGAGGATTGAGTGGCTCATGACACACAAGCCTCCAGGGTCCCCAGGTGCCCGTCTGTCCCAAGCCTGCTCTCCAGCCTTCTCTGTAATCCTGGGAGGCCTCCCTCGCCTTTGCCAATTCCTTCTGGTAATTTCCCTCTTAACCTAAGCTAGCCAAAGTCCATGTCTGTCACTGGAATCCAAAAACCTGGTTGACTCAGGAGGCTTAGCTGTGTGTTCCAAGGCAACTCTGACTTCTGCCCTTCCGGGGACAGTGTCCCTTCCACAATATCTCAAGGAGAAGCTCATTTTTTTAGTTTCCTTTCCAAGGTCCAAAACTTCCTCCTTGTTTACTGCTGTAATCACTTGCATAGAGTGTAGGTACATACTAGGTGCTCAGTAATACTCACTGCAGTGGGATTCAGGGTGGAAGGCTCAGAGGTGGGGATAGTTTAGGATTTTTCTCCTGTGGATCCCTTTACTGAGAGCGTGCGCTGTGCGAGGCTGCATTTGAGGGTGGCAGTTTTAACTCTGAAACGGGCCCACGCTTCTCCCCCGCTCTGACCGTCACACACAGGATGACATCCAAAAGCTGTGGCACCTAGGGCCTGTTGTGACCTAGAGCAAGGGTGGGAACACTTTTTCTGTGAAGAGCCAGAGAGTAAATATGTCAGTCCTGACCAGATACAGGGAACGGAAACCAGACCCCACCTCCTGCAGAGGAACTGGCATGTTTGGGACGGATTGGACGGGAGCCAGTGTTGTGAGCATCTTTGAAAGCCACGTGGAGGGTGTTTGTGTGTCTGCCGCCCCCGACTGGGCCATGAGATCCCCAAGGGCAAGATTCTGATTTCTCTCAGCCCCTCCAAGGCCCACACAAGACCCGGCACAGAGCTCGTGCTCAGTATTCGGGGGAGCTCTAGAGGGGGCCCGAAGGAGGCTCACGGGAGAAATGGGGTTGAGTGCCCTGAAACTGCTCCCCACCTGTCACTCCCTTGGGACAGCACCAAGATCAGGATGGGGCTGAGGTCAAGACCAGGCAGTACTGGGAGGCAGGACACAGGCGTGAGAGGGGCCAGAGCTTCAGCCTGGTGACAAGGGTGGGCGTCTGGTTTTTGCACGTCGATGATCCGTTCAGTACAGGAGGGACGCTGCAGTCCGTATCTCAGGGGACAAGTGTTCCGCATCCTCCCCTGAGGTCTCTTGAGTTCAGCCCTTGGGCTCAGCTCCAGCTGCCACCCTTGTTCTCTTCCCAGCCCCGATCGGTCACTTGGTTCTAGGGATTCTGACTCTAAACCTCACGCCAATCTCTCATTTTGTCTCCACTTACGTTGCCCCTGTCCTGACTCGAGCTGTCCCTGGGTCCCAGATCCCTTCTTTAGTCCTTGCACAAACTCCTCTGACCCACAGCTTTTCTCACCACACCTCTCTCAGCTTTCGGGGCGAGTCCACCCCTGCAGAGGCAGTGCTGAGTCAGGCGTCCGCTCCGGAGCCCTGAGCCCAGGTACCCCACTGACTGCAGATGTCTCTCTGGACATTCCACAATGCCCAGCGCTTAATCTCCCCTCTGGCCTGCTCCTCATCTAGGGTTTCCTTTTGGGGGGGAGACCCTAAAACCACTTGTTTGCCTTTCCTTACCACCATCTGCAACAGATAGCCCACCCCAAGCCTGCGCTCCCCAGTTTTTTCAACACTTCTCAACTTTTCTCCAGCTCCATCCACGGTCCTCACCCCAGCTCAGGGCACAACCAGCACATGTCTGGACGTCCCAGGCCCTGTCCTGGTGACTTCTCCACTGACCACGGGCTGCCCTACATCCGTCTCCACAGCCATTGCCAGACAGGCTTCTTTAAAGGAAATTTGGATCATGTCACTCTTGTGTTTAAGTCTCTTCAATGCCCCCCAATGGTTCTGCATTTTAAAATGTGTGTGTGGGTAATATGTATTTATACACACCTATACATATATAACGTGCATATATGTATATATGTATGTGTACATACACAAATAAGAAGGACTCACTAAATATTAAACACATAAAATTGTCTCTACATTCTGGGATTATGGGTGACATATTCTTCATTATTCTTTTCCTGTATTTTCCAAATGTATTCACTCAATATACATATGTTATACTTAGGGTCAGAAGCAGGCAATAATCACTGTTTTTTAAAATAAGCATTCAAACAAAGCAAGTCACCCTCGAGGCCAGCAATTGACAAATAGTGTTTTCCAGATCCTCAGAGTTAACTTTCTGATGCCAATTTAGCATCCCGCCTGGCAGAAACTGAGCTGTGCGCTCTGGGAATCATTAAAATTGTCCTAACAACCCTCTTGGGGACCCTGGAAGGAGACGGCATCCTGTTTTTCATCTGGCCAAGCAGGCTGTGTAATTATGATCAATTTATTCACCCCACCTCAGGGCTGGCAGGAAAAACAGCTTCTTTGAGGGGGAAAAACATGCCAAAGCAAAAAATAGCCTTGGGCCCCGAGCAAGAGGGGTTTGGGAATAAATCAGTTCGAACACATTAGAGGGAATTAAAACTCTGAAATAGCAAGAGGAGAGTTACACTGGGCTGTAATTAGGCAGCGGGCACCTACGAGTGCTGACCCTGTTTTGCTTCTAGGTTTTTTTCCTGCTTGCCTGTTGGCAGGAGATGAGGGCAGAGTTTCCTACTCTCTGCGGCCATCCGGGCAAAGCTCCCCGTCACTGTCTGATCAGTCATTTCCCCCCCTCCCAACCCCATGCTTTCAGCTGCTGTGGCCCACACTTTGCCTCAATATTGACATTCCTGCAGGTGTAGATTAGATACAACTTTGTGCATTTTTTTCACTGTCTAAATATTCATCAAAAAGCTCTTTTAACTAAACTGGAAGCAACTTTCCTGTTTCTATGATAGCAGCTTTAAATACACAGAGAAAACCCAAGTCTCCCTGTAGATTCCTCTCCCCTGATTCTGTTCTCCTCATAGTAACGTGGCTTACAGTTTGGTATAGAGCTTTACATGCATGCATGGACACACACACCTATGTATACACCTGAACACACATACCTGCACACACACACCTGCACACACCTACATATACGCCTGTACACATACACCTACATATATGCCTGCACACATTCACCTACATACACACCTGCACACATCTACATATATACTTTCACATGCACACCTGCACACACCTACATACCCACCTGCATGCATACACCTGCACACACACCTACACACACACCTGTGTGCACATATACCTAATTTTCAAATGAGACCACATCATGCCTATGGTTATGTAACTTGCTTTTCTTTTTCAGTTATCAATTTGTTATGAATATTTTCCCAGGGCAGTAAATAATGATCTATTCTTCGTCCATGGCCACTACTCTTGCATTCTATGGATATTCATACAGTTATCCACCCTTTCAGCAAATATTTATGGGGTATATAACATATGCAGAATACTGTGCAATATGGTTGTCAAGCAAAAGTGGCCAGGCATATTGGGAGGTCGAGGCAGGAGGATTGCTTGAGCCCAGGAGTTTGAGACCAGACTGGGTAACATAGCAAGACCCCATCTCTACAAGAAATAGAAAAATTAGCTGGGCATGGTGGCACATGCCTGTAGTGCCAGGTACTTGGGAAGCCAAGATAGGAGGATCGCTTGAGACCAGGAGTTGGAGTTTGCAGTGAGCTTTGATTGTGCCACTATACTCTAGCCTGGGCAACAGAGTGAGACCCTGTCTCAAAAAAAAAAAAAAAAAAGAACAAATGAAAGAAAATGGTTAAGACTGTACATTTTGTATATGTATTTTACCTTAATTTAAAAATTAAAAAAATTTTAAAGTCACATCTTAGATAATTGGGGTCAGTAAGGGCCAGTGGATGAATTTTCTGAGTAACCGGTCATGGCTTTGGCACCTCCCAAGCAACACCCCTGTTCTTTCTCCTCTATCAGAAAATGACTCCTTGGAATAAATGGAAAAAGAAAATGTCTCATACAGATACAAAGAATGAAATCTCCTTTGCTGCAACATGGATGGAACTGGAGGTCATTATCTAAAGTGAAATAAGCTTGACAGAGAAAAATATCACATGTTCTCACTTATATGTGGGAGCTAAAATCGTTGACTGCGTGGAGATGCAGAGTGGAAAGACAGAGCCGGAAGGCACAGTGGGGAGCAGGAGGGTGCAGAGAGGTGGGCTCAGGGGGAGCAGGCAGATAGAAGGAACAAGTTGAGTGTTTGGCAGCAGAGCAGGGTGACTACAGTCAATGTGTTGTACTCCGGGCGGACACGTGAATACCCTGCCTTGATCACTACACCTTATATTCACGCAATGACATTTTACAGGAACCCCACAAACTTGTGCAAATAAAAAATAATGAAAAAATGACTCCTCCAAAAATATTTAAGGGCACCACTGTCCACAGGCGTCCCTCTGCCTTTCGGGTCATTGCCCTCATCACTCAGGCCAGTGTCCAGCCAGCGGCTGCCCATGAGTTCTGGAGGTGGTGCTGGGGGTGTCGCTAATGATATCAGCAACTAGGCTGACGTTTTGGTAATAGAGCAACCTGCGGCTGCCAGTGCTCTTAATGCATTAACCCACTGCCTCCCCACCATTATCGCTTTTCCCGTGAGGATGGGACTTCTAGCGAGAGGTAAACCCGGCCAGTGCAGCCCTGCCACCTGCGTCTCCACATCTCTGTCCTGAGCGGACACAACAGGGCGCAGGTGGGGACATCGCTCAGCCCCAGCTGCTCTGCTGGTCCAGGGGGCCCAGCACATCAGGGCACGCGCTGTGCGTTGGTCCAGGGACGGTCTCAGCTGTTTCTGGTGGTCCCAGAATGACTATCAATAACTACCCCTTTTTGTTTTCAACATCGTCCCAATCATACATACGGTCATCCCAAGCATCGGCCGTTTGTGGCCCTGCAGACACCTTCAGGCTGGCCCCGCTGTGCGTTGCACTCTGCCCCATGTCATCTGTTTTGGCCCAAGGCCGTCCCCCTGTCGACAGTCCTGTGTCCTTCCTGCCTTTCCAGGGTCCCTCGTGGTTCCTGTCCACCGAGACCACCCCCTCCAGTTTTCCAAGATATTTGTGAAATAATTTCCCCTCCTTTTCTCAGTTTCTGTTCTGAATCATCCTGTTTGCCCTTTCAAGGTAGATTACAAGGTTAAATGTTTAACGTATTGCTAATGGTCACTGCCATACAGACAACAGGGAATCCTTTGAGGCAAAACAAATTGCCTAGCAAATTGTTCTGACAATTTTTTGTCATAACACTAATTTACGGATAGTAAATTTTCCAAAAGAGTTTACTGTCTGTTAGAAATTTAAAATTTCTTAACTGAGGGATTATTTTTAACAAGGGTATCCTATTTTTTCATACATAGCCACGTACCTATATTGATTTAAAAGTATGTTCCTTTGAACTTATTCTTTATTTTTCTGTTTCAGTTCTTAGAATTCATCAGTAATGATTAATGTGGGGGCAGAAGACTAATTGAGAACATTCCAATCCTTACTGTTGTATCTGCACCATGTTCTGCTGAAACTAGTAGCTCTAAAATATTTTCCTCTTTGGCATTTCACCTATTTTTTTTTGAACAACTTAGCCAATCATCAAGCTATTTTTTTTCCATTTTAATTTCTATTGCCTTTCTGGTTTCTCTTTCTGAGTCTTTAAAAAATTATTTTTGACATTTGGAGAGATGATATAATAATGTTAGCAGTTTACCACAGAATTTGTTACAATTAAAATTTAAAAATATGTAAAACGATGATAATTTTGGTCTCATAAAATTGCATAATAAATAAAACAGACTATAATCTAGCTGATCATTATATAGTAATCACAGTTTCTATGTAATACTTTAGGGTTAATAATGATTTGTATAATAATAAAATATTTTATAACATTTAAATATATCAAACATTCTAGTAAAAGAAAAAATGTCAGATGGTATGAACTATCATGTAAAGCATCAAATTTAGCCTCACATTACCAGCAGAAAGGCTGTTTTTCTTTTTAAAGATGGTTACTCATTGGCTCATTGGTCTTTGAGTTAGAAAAACATTTCCTTACTTGAAGCATTGTTTTTTGTTTTTGTTTTTGTTTTTTTGTTTTGGAGACAGAGTCTCAACTCTGTTGCCTGGGCTAGAGTACCGTGGTGTCAGCCTAGCTCACAGCAACCTCAAACTCCTGGGTGCTAGCCATCCTACTGCCTCAACCTCCCCAGTAGCTGGGACTACAGGCATGTGCCACCATGCCCAGCTAATTTTTTCTATATATTTTTAGTTATCCAGCTAATTTCTTTCTATTTTTTAGTAGAGATGGGGTCTTGCTCATTGCTCAGGCTGGTCTCGAACTCCTGAGCTCAAATGAGCTGCCCACCTCGGCCTCCCAAGTGCTGGGATTACAGGCTGAGCCGCTGGGTGGGTGTTTTAAACGTTAGTAGGTGACATGAAGCGGAACCACCTGGCATACCAGCCAGCACATGGCCTTTGCTGCCATCTGCTGGACACCTGTCATAATAGCTGTACAAATTAGCTATAAACTCAAGTTAGGATTTTAAAATTTAAAATTTTCCAAATATGCAAGGTGGGTATGATGCTAGTGGCACCGACGTAGTCATAGCCGCCTTGTGCAATGTAATAGTAACTGACACAAATGCGGCTTCCCTGATTTCTCCAGTTCTTATTCATACCTCAGACCTTAAACCTCTCATTGTAAGAAAAAAACTTTTTTAAATTGAATGTCTAGATCACAAGATTAGTTCTCCCCATGAGATCTTATTCTGGTGACCTCCCAACATTTAAACATTTAACCTTAGTTCCCTTTATTATCACAACCCCCACCCCAGCCAGTTTGTGTCCTGCAAGCACACCTAGGGGAGCAACTTGTTTATGGTCATTGTTGTACATAGATTGCAACCAAGATGTTCAGATTTCTGGAGTTTTCCTGCTGGTTCCTGCCTTATTTGGTGCACAGGACTCTTTTTTTTTTTTTTTTTTTTTGAGACAGAGTCTCACTCTGTTGCCCAGGCTAGAGTGCTGTGGTGTCAGCCCAGCTCACAGCAACCTCAAACTCCTGGGCTCAAGCAATCCTTCTACCTCAGCCTTCCAAGTAGCTGGGACTGCATGCATGTGCCACCATGCCCGGCTAATTTTTTCTATATATTTTAGCTGTCCAGATCATTTCTTTCTATTTTTTAGTAGAGACGGGGTCTCACTCTTGCTCAGGCTGCTCTCCAACTCCTGACCTCGAGTGATCCTCCCGCCTTGGCCTCCCAGAGTGCTAGGATTATAGGCATGAGCCACCGCGCCTGGCCCACAGGATTCTTTTGTGAGTTCTCCTATGATCTTGTGAGCATTAAGGCACCATGGCTCCTTTTCTATTTGGGGGCCTTCCAGTCTTTCTGGGTGAGCTATGTTCTCGAGACTCACAAATTTCTCTCTCGATATCTTTTTCTCCACCCTCCCGTTCTGTTCCTTTCTCTTTTTGTATCCTCTCCTTGCTATGCAGAGGACTCTCTTTTATTTGGAGCATAGGAAGTCTTGTCTTTGCATTTCCATGACATTTTGGGTATATTTTCTATTAGCTGAGTTTATCGAATTTTGAAGCCAAATGTGAACAGGACTTGCAAAACTTTTCTTTCCACTTGCCACAAGCCTCCCCTGAGGCAGTGAGCACACGATCACATCGGCTGATGGGGAAGATTCAGATTTATAGATTAATGTCTGAAAATGCATAGTGTGATCCTATTTTTGTAAAAGAAAATGAGAGAGACAAAGAATAATGAGGAGGGAGGGAGGGAGGAAGGGGGGGAAAGAAAATAGAGAAGAGAAAATGGATAGAATAACAAATAAATGGGCAACAGCACAAATATCTACCAATAAGAGGATGCCTATATTGTAGCATATTCATAGTCATGGACAGAATATGGTGCAATAATGAAAACAAACCACAGTTATCCTTAAAAATGTAGATGAATTTGAGTAACAAAGTTGAATGAAAAAAGCAAGTCCAAGAAGACTACCTTCAGTATGTTACGCTTCTGTTTAATAGATAGAATTATACACAACACACACACACACACACACACACACACACACACACACACACACACACACACACACCCCAAGTGTGTAAAACTCATGAAATCTCCATCTTCATAAGGTAAGTGGATTGTACAACGTCAACTTCCTGGTTTTGATATTTACTATAGTCATGTAAGATGTGATCTTTGAGGGAAACTGGGTGAAGGGTACATGGGACCTCTCTGTACTATTTTTTCAGCTTCCTGTGCATTTATAATTCCCTCAAAATAATAACAAAACAAAACAAAAATCCTGCCCAGGTGACTCCAAGTCTAAGAGCCAACGGTGGAGGAATCAGGAACCCCAATGGGCCTGTGGCGGGGGTCAGCTTTGCAGTGAGAAGCTTGGTGGCTTTGGGAAGTGGCCATTGCCATGATGGCCTGGGGGGCTGGTGGCCAAGCGAGGCCAGTTCGTCAGGTGAGCCATTGAGGTAAGCAGGCCTGGAGTCAGAGTGACACAGGTAGTGGCCAGGGAGCCCTGCAGTACCCAGCTGGTTACTTGGACAAGCACCTGATACCAGTGTGCAAGAGACAGACAGGATCCTGGTGGGGAACAGTTGTTGGGTCATTGCCTTGGGTCCCTCAGGTTCCTGGGGCTTTTCATCACATACAAGGCAGGCATTATGGTGGGGGATGGTGTCTGTGATGGCCTGGTGACCTGTTCAGCCACTTCAGGCCATTTCAGCCAATTTCAAGGTGATAGAAAGTTAAAGCCAGAAGTTTCTTCAGGGTTTGGTCTATCTTCCTGGGAACCCGATGGGTTTGGCATTGGCTGTTTACAAGTGCCAGCCCGTGGGTGTTTTGTATGGTTCAAATAAGCAGATTATGAAAGTATGCTTTCACGATCACATGGCTTATTGCCATACAATTTGGAGCCCAGTAGTTAAGGTTAATAATTCCCATATGGAGTCTGACAGGGTGTGACATCACATTCTCCCAGGGATGGGGGGAGTCCACTGCAGGTTCTTATCACAGCAAAATACTCATCACTCACATAGCAGACTATGTAAGCAGAACCATCTCAAAGCTACATTGCACGTGGGTCAGATTGGGTGGCCTTCATTGAGCTCCTAGGACAATGGACCCCAGGGCTGGAGATTGCTTTTGTGAACCTGAGGAAGAACTTTTATATCTGGATTTCATTTATGTCCTTCCTGAAGCCCAGTGCCTCTTCAACATACTCTTACAATTATCACTCCTGCTGAAAAGAACCAAAAAATCTCTTTTCTCCATGGTGAGGAGACAGATCCTAGAAGGATGATGTTCATAATACACACTTTTGTATGAACACAAAGAAAGTATACCACAACCCCTGACCGAAAACAACAGAGAACTTTATTTTTCTGCTATAGGGTAAAGCAACAAGTAAGACTCTAACTTTATGTAAACCAAAGAATGGTTGCTATTAAATTAACAACCATAGCAACACCTCCTTTCAATAAATTAAATGGTTGAAAACAATGCTTTTTAAAAAAAGTTGCCTAAGTGTCCATCAAGGGATGAATGGATAAAGAAAACGTGGTATCTACACACAGTAGAACACTATTCAGCCATGAAGAGTCATCCGTGTGGGCATTATGTTAAGTGAGATAAACCAGGCAGAGAAAAACAAATATCACATGATCTCACTCATATGTAGGAGTTAAAAAACAGTTGATCTCATAGAAGCAGAGACTAGAGTGGTGGTTCCCAGAGGCTGGGGAAGAGGGGAGGATTGGGGAGATGTTGGTCAAAGAATACATGATTTCATTTAGACAGAAGGAATAAGTTCAAGGGCTCTGTCGTACACCATGGCCACTACAGTTAATGGCAATATATCGTATTCTTGAAAAATGCAAACAGAGTGGATATTAAGTGTTCTCACCACAAAAATGATAACTATGTGAGGTAATACATATTCTATGGGTAACTAGCCAGATTCAACCATTGCACTGTGTGTGTGTGTGTGTGTGTGTGTGTGTTTATACTTCAAAACATTAGACTGTTAAGAAACCCCAAAACATTAGATTGTCCATGATAAATACGTACAATGTTATATGTCAATTTTTATTTATTTATTTATTTATTTATTTTTTGAGGCAGAGTCCCCTTCTGTCGCCCTAGCTAGAGTGCCACGGCATCAGCCTAGCTCACAGCAACCTCAAACTCCTGGGCTCAAGCAATCCTTCTGCCTCAGCCTCCCGAGTAGCTGGGACTACAGGCATGCGCCACCATGCCCGGCTAATTTTTTCTATATATATTTTTAGTTGTCCAGCTAATTTCTTTTTATTTTTTAGTAGAGACGGGGTCTCGCTCATTGCTCAGGCTGGTCTTGAACTGCTGAGCTCCAACGATCCACTCACCTCGGCCTCTCAGAGTGCTAGGATTACAGGCGTGAGCCACCGCGCCCAGCCTAGATTTATGTTTATTTCTATTTAGCTTTCAGCCCTTCAGAAAGTCAAGTCACTATATCCTTTTACCCTGAACAGCTGTTGTCTGTATAAACGGGATACACTTTATGTCCTTCGAATGACACCCATCCCTTGTTATTGTCTTGAAAATCAAATAGGGGGACATGCTTGTCAGGTGGAGATTATTTGCTCCTTGTAGCTGTGCCCACTGCAGGTAAAGTGTTCCATGTTTTGATGAGGCTGCCCCTGGGGTGGATGGATCACTCAATTCTGAACACGTGGAGATTGCTGATGAGGCTCTGGTGCTAAACAAGCTGTAGCCAACCTTCCCCACCTCATTGCATGTGATAATTGTAATCTGAGCATCACAGTTTGGGGGGGGTTCCATGAGTTCTTCTAGTCAATTATCAAATCTAAAGGTGATTTTGGAAATCCATGGACTTGCACTTGGTGTCAGAACTGAGTTTGCTATTGTGTGGACTGTTTTTTGTGTAACTTCTCAGTTGGTCTAAAACCTCTCAAAGCAGCATGGACCACGGACCTAAGTCAAATTATGGATTTGGGTGTGCCAAATCCAAATTTTTATTACAGTATTTTAAATTATCATATTACTTAGGTAACTGATGGGTGATCCTTACTGGAAATTCAACAAAACTAAATGTAGAGAACTCCAGTAGCTACCTAGTGGTGTTTAATTGAGAAAATAATTTTGGCACATCTAATAGTTAAAATAATGGTTACATCTGTCAATTAACCACCTTGGTGCTTTAATTGAGGGGCACTGTTCTAAATATTTGTCTTTCCTTTTTGGTTATTTTCCTGTTTAGACTTTTCCCATCACTGCCAGGTTCTCACTGGTAAAGCATATTTTCTTATAAAATGTTCATATGCATTATTTTCTTTTTTTTTATTTCAGCATATTATGGGGTGCAAATGTTTAGGTTACATATATTGCCCTTGTACTCCCTCCCCCCCGAAGTCAGAGCTTGAAGCGTGTCCAAATCCCAGACGTGTGCATCGCATTCGTTATGTATGTAAACACCCATCCCCTCCTCCCCCCTCCCATCTGCCCGAAGCCCAATAAATGTTAATCCTATATGTGCACTAACGTGTCGCATATCATTATTTTCTAATTAACTTATATTTAGTTATGAAAGTCAGTTCAGTGAATTCTATTGTGATTTATTGATGTCATGTTTTTCATTTTAAACTTATTTCATCCCTAATTCTGTTTAGTTCCTTTGTCTGATTCATTTACCTGCTGAACACTTAGGGAATGGAGCAGCTTTGGGGTCTGAAGATGAAGAATGAACTTGATTTTAACAAGAAGAAAATCTGAGAAAAGCACAAAATCAGTGAGAAACACATGGTTCTCTGCTAGTGCCTCACACAGCAAACCTCAGTATTTCCTGCTCCTTGCAGCCTTCAGGGATCATGACAAAGTAAGAGCCTCCGCCACACACCTCACAGTCTCTTCGGAGACACTCACGAGAAGTTGTAATTGCCTTTGGTAATTAGCAACTGAGAAAAAGATTTCCAGAAAAGTTATTGAATCCCCCAAGTTTGCACTGTCATTGCTGCTACAGGTGAGATGATAATTGCAGTTCTGAAGGCAGGGGAGGGCAGGTCACAGAATCACAAACCTTTATCACAGGGTCTGGATGCCTCAGTCCCATGCAATGCCAGCTGCTGTGACCTGCACACTGAGCCAGCAATCCTGCTGGTGGGAAAGGGTCAGGTGAGTGTCTGTGTATTTCCGCCATCTGAGAGGCAGAGTTGGAATTCTTGTGTGGTAGAAACAGACCACTGGCAAAGCTAGACCAGGGGAGGCATAATTCCTTAGTTATAAGCTGAGGGGATAAAGGGAGTTGAGGGTCCTGGACCTTATGCCAATCTCTGATGATTTCTAATGAAATTTAATGAACTCCTCACTGAGGGTGACTGTTGGTGAGTATTCCCAGTGATAATTATGCAAGATTTAGGTGTTTAAGGATTGTCGTAATAAATATATCTGTTATTCTTATAGCTTTACGTACAGTATAGTCTAAATTCACTGTCATATTGGCCATGTAATTATAATGCCTTCATGGTTATAGAACAATAAAGAGGATCATGAAAATGTGAGAATTACCTGAGCAGGTGCAAAAAACCTTGTGTCTGAAACCATTTCTGCAATAAGAAATGTGTTGTTTAATTATGTAACTTTGTACATATCACGCACATAACAAAGACAGTAATTGTGCTCCACTGATTACATCTGAGCTCTAGAGATTGCAGTGAGGCTGCCATCCTTCTTGAAGTTAGGGAAGCAGCAGTTGAGTAAACAGTACTATATTATTATTAAGCCTTGCAGACAACAGTCATCAGGGTCAAATGCAGCCTGTGTTATTTTCTTAAACATATTTTATATAACTCTTTTAATGTATTGTTATTTGATTATAGTTAGAACTCTTAGCATGAGATTTATCCACTTCACAAAATTTTAAGTGCACAATCTGGCATTGTTCACTATAGGTACAATGTTGTACAGCAGATATTGGAAGCTTTTCAATTTGCTTACCTGGGACTTTGTGGCCATTAATAAGCAACCCCCCATTAACCCCTCCCCAGCTCCTGGCAGCCTCCATTCCGTTCTCTGCTTCTATGAGGTTGATTATTTGGATCACACAGATAAGAGAGATCATGCAGATTTGTCCTGTGGCTGCTTTATTTCACTTAGCATAATATCTTTCCTTCATCTTGTCAGCTCTTGCAGAATTTCCTTCTTGTTTCAGGCTGAATAATATTGCACAGTGTGTACACACCACATTTTCTTCATCCACTCATCCTTCAATGGACACTGTGGTTGTTTGCACATCTTGGTTATTCTGAACATTCTGCAATGAATATGGGAGTTCTAATATCTCTTTGACAATCTGATTTTGATTTCTTGCATAAATACTCAGAAATAGGACTGTTGGATCAGATGGTAGTTTTTCATTTAAGTTTTTGAAGAAAATTCATACTGTTTTATACATAGGCTGCACTGTTTTGAGTTCCCACCAACAGTGTACAAGGGTTCCAATTTCTGCACATCCTCGCCACACAGTTGTATTTGGTTGTTGCTAATACCCACTATGACAGATGTGTGGTGATACTTCATGGTGGTTTTGATTTCTATTTCCTACCTGATTAGTAGCACTGAGCATATTACTATATACCTCTCAGTTATTTGAATTGCTTCTTTGGAGAAATGTCTATTCAGATCTTTAGCCCATTTTTTAATTGGCCTAGTAGTTTCTTGTTTTGCAGGATTTTTTTTCTATTGAGATGTAGAAATTAATTTCATTATAATTTCAACGTCTATGATGCTTAAGATTTTCTGATCTCCAGATTCCATTTATATATGTCTCTTGTATTTCAATTTGTTTCACAAATTTGGCTTCACTGCTAACAGTTTTACTTAACTAGTACATTAACATATTGATGAGTAACTAATCAGAAATTAGTAATAATTCAGTTTCTATCCTACACTATTTTGTTACATGTTAAGAGTTTTCATGCATCACTGCTTAAGGACACAGAAATATTGTTCAATAATTTCTATCTTAGACACCATGGTGTTTTTCTTCCTATTGTGTCAGCAAGTCAATCTTTCTATCACCAAAATAATATGGAACCAATCTTGCATTCAGGAAATCATCTGTGTATGTTCGGATTCCTTTAGGATTGTCCTGCAGTTAGTGCATCTACACATTATTAGGATCTGGAAGGCTTTATTCATAGTTGATATTGACCTATATAGCAAATAGTTACACATAAATGAAAACTTGTTTTGCTCAAAATTGTAAAATAAAATACAAATGATTTAAATTGAACTACTGGTATGTAAAATTGAATGGAATGGTATATGAACAAAGCTAATTCTAGGTCTGGATTATACGAAAACAGAGCTGACATGGCTTGTGAGCACAGCACAGTCATCAGGATACTGTCCTTGCAACCATCCTAGTCAAGCTAAAGGAAGGCTCCATTCTGACTCTAAGCCGTTTGTGATGTTAGATCATTTACAGTCCCTGTATGTAATTTTTAGTTGTCTTTTTAGAAAAGTAACGCCCATGAAAATATCATGCACTTCTGAAATCAAAGAAGATACTATATGTAAGGCATTATAGCAGTAAATAATGTATATTATACATGCTATTCAAAGATTATATAGTCAACTGTAAGAGAACTCTTCAGAAAAAAAATCTTTAAATAAATATTTCTCATTTCAGTGGATATTAACCATGTAGCCCACATCTCTTGTTCCCTTGCAGGATGTCCTTACTCTCCACATGAATGTCAGTACCTGGGACCTGGCAGAATGGCCTCCGGGTATTTGGCAGTAATAATGTTCTACTCATCACAGAACATAGCTGGAATTAGGGAATTTCTCTCTTTCTTACTATCACCCTTTTATTTTTACTTAACTGGTTGCCACTTGAGGACCACAGATTAGACTGTCAAGCACCTGCATACAGAGCAACCTCTTGCCCATTCTTTCTAAAGGTATCTGCAAGATACACCTCTGTATGCAGCACCAAGACTCTGGCAAATTGTTGGTTGAAGATGTTTTTATTGACTTGGATTCACATGTTTTTTCTATCCTCACAGAATTGGGACAGTATGACCACAGACACCACCTGTGTTGTAGTGTCTCAAGCCATCGTGATGAGCCGAAGGAACTCCAGGGATGTAGAACTTAAAATAAATTCTCCCAACCGTACTGGATTTTCCACTTTCCTCTACTGGACTCTGTATATGCTGATAAATATAAATTTTCTTGGGTTTTGATTAAAAAATTGAGGAGCACAATCATCACACACACAGATTTAGAATACTGTTGTGATGAGTTTTATGACAAAATCAAAGAGTCAATGTAAACAATATTGCTACCATTTCCTGATGTTTCTTATTGTAGCTCATTATCTGTGCCTATGGCTACTTAAATTTCATCCTGTGCAAACACAAGTGGCAGTTCTAATTTATAAGCAACATTTTCCCCAGATACTTCTGTTACTTTTTTCAATCATATATATTTTTAAAAAATGAAATGCTCCTCACAGATTATAAGCCACACTCACTGAAATTTCACCAGTGGACAAAACTCTTTATGCAACACATGGATCAGGCAACTGAATATTGTCAGGAACCCCAGAAGCCTCCTTTTGCCCCCTCTAAGTCACTATCCCAAAGACTAAATAGTTCTGTTCAGTATATTTGTAGAAGTGGAACTGTTGGGACATAGGTTTACATCTACTGTAATATTTAAGAGATTACATAACTTTTGTCTGTTTAGCGTCTTATATAAATGAGATCAATAGGAATTCCTTCATATTTCTCTTCTGTATACAATTCATAAGAGTTACTTCCTGAACATATCTCTATTATAATACATTATTGAAGGTATTCATTAGCATTGCTTTATAGGATCCTATTACCTAAATAGGAGACAGTCAACTGAGTCATTCTAGTGCTCATGGGCATGTAGGTGGTTTGGGGTTTGTTCTATTATGAGTAAGAATTGTGCCACTATATAAAGTGTGCAGCTTGTCTCTTGCGGACTACATGTCGGAATGTATGTTGAGTAAACTCATAGAAGGGAAATTATTGCAACATTCTTTGGAATCTGGTAAGCTTATGCAGACACTAGCAAACAGTATTTAAGAATGCTTTTATCCTTTTCAACACCCACCAGCAGTGTGTGAGCTCTTGGTTTGTTTATATCCTTGCAAACCTCCATATTTCTTGTCGTTTTTATTTTAGTTTTCTGTTTGTTGTAACACAGTTCCTGGTAGCAGTTTTATATGCATTTTCTTGATTACTGAAGACATTGCATACTTTTCACATATTCATTATCCATTGAATAACTTCTTTCTTGATCTTTCATTTGTAACATTTTACCTGTTTTCCATTCAGGTGTACGGGGTGTAAAGTTCTCTGGACGGATGCAAACCTCTCTCACTCTGTCTCTGCCTCTCACACTCTCTGCATGGACATTCTCTCTCTCTGTCTGTTTCTCTCTCTTTTACTTTTTCTTTGTATATATGTAAGTGTGTATTTTTATGAGACAATTCTTAATTTTAATATAATTTATTATTTCGTTCATATGTTTAATATTTGTTTTTCACAGGAAACATTTTCTTATTCTTAGACCATGGAAATATTATTTTTCCCCTAAGACTTTCATTATTTATCTTTAACATTTACATCAGTAATCCACTCAGAATTAATATGTTTTATGCTGTGAGTGATGATGGAAGTTTTTCTTTTTTCCAACATATCTAGAAAAAACTTCAGGGTATAAGAATGTGTTGTGTTTTGCTTTCTTTCCTTTTGCTCTCACTTGCCATTGCTTCCACAGACTACCACTTCATTCTTAGAGCTGACTCTGCATGAAATATATTGGAAATTTCTCTTATCACCTTCTGCTCCTTAAAGATTCTGGCAATCCCACTAGAACAGACCACCAAAGTTATTCTTGGTGTCAAAACTCTACAATGAGCCTTTCTGATCAAAGTAAGGATTGTTGCTACAATTTGAAGAAAAACGTCCTGAGTGAGGGAATAGCTTTCAGGGACTTGGCAATAGGAATGTTGTTCTTGTCACTGACTACAGTTGGATTTGTGGGCAATTTCTCTCTTCTTTACCATTATCTCTTCCTTTCCTACACTGGATGCAGGCTGAGGCACACAGACTTGATTCTCACACACCTGACTATAGCCAACTCCTTGGTCCTTCTCTCTAAAGGAGTTCCCCAGACAATTGTAGCATTTGGGTTGAAACATTTTGTTAATGATTTTAAATGCGACCTCCTTGAGTATGTCCAGAGAGTGGGCAGGAGTGTGTCTATTGGCACCATCTGTCTCTTGAGTGTGTTCCAGGCCATCACAATCAGCCCCATGAATTCCAGGTGGAAGGATCTTAAGGTAAAAGCTACAAGGTATGTTGGTGTCTCTATTTCCTTTTGTTGGATCCTAAACTTTGTGGTAAATGTTTTTTTTCCTGTGTATGGGTTGTATGTTTCATGGAAATGGGGCAGCAAAAACATCACAAAGAAAAGAGATTTGGGACACTGTTCTGTTTTAGAGGATGAGAAAATCAGTGGCTTAGTCTATACAGCATTAATAGTATTC
Source organism: Lemur catta (assembly GCF_020740605.2). Classification (NCBI taxonomy): domain Eukaryota; kingdom Metazoa; phylum Chordata; class Mammalia; order Primates; family Lemuridae; genus Lemur; species Lemur catta. Next base: position 19,487,707 of record NC_059146.1, read on the forward strand.
CCTGAAGTTTCGTTTTCTGTGCTCATAATCTGGGCCAGCGCTTCTATGATTTTCATCCTGTACAGGCACAAGCAGCGAGTCCAACACATTCACAGAACCAGTGTCTGCCCCAGAGTCTGCCCTGAGTCTAGAGCCACCAGGAGCATCCTCATCCTGGCCAGCACCTTTGTATCTTTCTACACGTTCTCCTCCCTCTTTCACATTGCCATTGCTCTTTTTCATGATCTCAGTTGGTGGTTGGTGAAGATTTCAGCCCTAATTTCTGTGTGTTTTCCAAGTGTCAGCCCGTTTCTGGTGGTGACCCGTGATTACACTCAACTCAGGCTTTGCTTTATCGGGGTAAAAAATAAGAAATCCCCAAAGCTTTTCAGAAATGTGTAAATTGTATGCTTTTTCACAACAACCAGTTGTTTTTTCACTCTTCACCCTCAAAATGACTATACAAAAACGTGGCCAGATGCTGTGGTTCACACCTGTAATCCGAGCACTCTGAGAGGGTCGTTTGAGGTCAGGAGTTTGAGAGAAGCCTGTAAGACCAAGAGCCTCTGTCTACAATAAATGAATAAATAAATAAAGTTCATCATAAACAAAAAAAAACTTTAGAAGGAGCTGCTTATCTTTCTGACATTGACCCTCATGGCTATGAGGTTTCTTTGTTGAGTGAGGGGAGGACCAACATGGGCACAGTGAGCGTCAATAAGCAGGATGGCTTCACTGTGATGTGCAGTATTCTGTAGACACTTGTATTAACCACATGTTGCTGGAAGGAAACAATGTATTCGGTTCCATCTCCTGCACCTGATAAATCTTAGTGTTTCACTAAGCGGTGAACTCATGGAAAAATCCATTCCTGCCAGAGAAGGAGCAAGTTCTTTGTAAAGTCAACTCGAAAGGAAAGTGAGAGATATGTACCAGTTCCTTCACCTCAGGAAGTAAAACAATACCTGGAAATTCCTTTGCCAGAGGGACAAATCAGTGTTACCCTCTGACAAAGTCCAAATCTACTTAAAATCAGAATCTCCTGAGAGTCTGAAACTCAGGAGAATGAGACCATCATTGGCCCGGTCCCAGGGAAGACATAGGCTTGGGTGTGTCCCACGGACAGGGAGGAGCCACCTGAGGGAGGAGCTCCACACCCAGACAGGCCCTGGGGACACTCCTGAGACTGCAGGGCTCCCCCCTACCTTGAGCACAGGACAGGTGTGAGTCCGGCACCAGCACGTAAAAGGCCTCTTCTCTGTAGGTCCTCCCTCCCTCCTGTCATGTCAACCCAGGGCTTCACTGGGGACCTGCCATTGTACAGACCCATCTACGGAGAGGGATTGAAGAAAGAGATGAAGAAGTGAAGGAGTTTTTAAAAAGAGAAAGGCAGTCCAAAGACTTGAGCTCCCTCATGTCAAACACAGCAATTTTCTAACCAGTAAAGAATGTGGTCTGCCATCCAAGTACTAACCAGGCTCTGAAGTGAGGTATCACAAGAATCAAAGAATAAGCACCACATGTACTCACCATCAATTTGCACTAACTGATGAACACTAAGGTGCTCACATGGTAGTAATATTCATTGGTTGTTGGGAGCATGGGGGTGGGTAAACTCACAACTAATGGATGCGGTGAGCATTGTATGGGGCAAATCCTGGCTTGGGTGAGGCAAAATCGTAACATGTAACCGAAATGTTTGTACCCCCATAATATCCTGAAATAAATAAAAAAAAGAATGTGGTAAGAGTTGGTTGATCAATGTGCAATCAGTGATTTAATCTAGTTTGAGGAAACCTTTTACATATTAATTCCTTGCTACTGAAAAAATATCCAGTCATTATCGATAACTAATGACTATTAGTGATAATTTTTATTCCCTTTTCAAGATTGTGGAATTAATATATTAAAACTTGGCTCAAACTAGCTTAAAGCCTTTGTTTAGGAGTCAACCTACTCTTGTATAAAAAACAATGGGAACTGGAGAAGATCCCCTGCTCGTCAGTTTGCAGTCGCTGCAGGAGGGTGGCGAGGGAGGTTTGTGGATAAACTGAGGCTTCCACGTGGAACCTCAGTTCCTGAACCCTGAATTAGGACCCAGAATATCTGGAAAGCCTCAGTGGTGGGTCTGAATTTTGTGGTGTGGATGTGAAGTAAATGTGACATAATAATTAAGTGCTAGACATGATTAGCTTACAACTGGACACACAAATCCATTCAAATATAGTGAATTGTTTAAATTTAGAGTAAACTTTCTTGTTTAACATTTAAGCCAAGTTGGAGGGCTGCTGGTTCTAGATGGAGTCTGGTTTAAATCCATGGAAATCTTAAGCAAGCCACTTAACTCTCTGAACTTCAAGGGAATATTACCTCCATTATGTGTGGTTTTGATGATTAAATAAGACTATGTCAGTAAAGTGCCTGATACAAGGTCATTTTGCCAAAAACAAAAATGGTGATAATTATTTTCCAATTCATTTTCTGATACTTTCTGGTATTTTTCCTTCTTAACAATTGATGTACGGACAGTGAGTCAGAGTTAAGAATTGAATTATTCGGCCCCCATGGGCAACATGGTGAGATGCTGTTTTTAAAAAAAAGAAGAAGAGGGCTGGGCGCGGTGGCTCACGCCTGTAATCCTAGCCCTCTGGGAGGCCGAGGCGGGCGGATTGTTTGAGCTCAGGAGTTCGAGACCAGCCTGAGCAAGAACGAGACCCCCGTCTCTACTAAAAATAGAAAGAAATTATATGGACAGCTAAAATATATATAGAAAAATTAGCCGGGCATGGTGGCACATGCCTGTAGTCCCAGCTACTCGGGAGGCTGAGGCAGGAGGATCGCTTAAGCCCAGGAGTTTGAGGTTGCTGTGAGCTAGACTGACGCCACGGCACTCTAGCCCAGGTAACAGAGTGAGACTCTGTCTCAAAAAAAAAAAAAAAAAGAAGAAGAGGAAGAAAAGGTAGCACACTAGCCGGGGGTGGTGGTGTGTGCCTGTAGTCTCAGCTACTCAAGAGGCAGAGACAAGAGGATCACTTGAGCCCATGAGTTCAAGGTTGCAGTGAGCTGCTGTGCCAATGCACTGCTCCAGCCTGCGTGACAGAGCAAGACCCTGTCTCTCTCTCTCTAAAAAAAGAAAAAGAAAAGAATTATTAACTAGGATTAACTAGAATCTGCCGGAAACCATCATGTGTCATCTCAGTTTCCTCAAATCCTCCCTCCTGAAACTAGTCATCTCTTCGAGTTTCCCACCTTCATTATCTTTTCTTTTTAAGAATTAGTAAACTTTTTATTAAGATGGTATTGTTTTTAGTAAATACATGAAAATAGTTAAATAAAACCAAATAGTTCCAAAAGTCTTAAAATGAAAACAACAGTCCCCTCCTGATTTCTTTCCAGAGGCACCACTATCTTCACTTTCCCTCCATATCGTCCCAAAATAGTTATCAGATTTAGGGGTTAAGCTGTTACTTACTCGTTGTTGAGAAAAACAGCATATGATGTTTTTACTTCCTATCTTGTATTTTTTTTTCTTTTTCTTGGAATTAATGGTTAACTAACCACCCCTACTCTGTTTTTTTTTTTATATTTGCTTTATCTTCAATGAACTTGTTTCCAAATGCCCCAAATCAATCAATAATCTATTATTATTTTTTTTTTTTAAGAGAATGGGACCTCAGTATGCTGCCCAGGCTGGCTTGGACTCCTGTGCTCAAGCAATCCTCCCAAGTAGCTGGGACTACAAGCATGTGCCACCATGCCCATCTAACCTATTAATATTTATATAGTTTTTTTTATAAGCCAGCTATATAGCTGGAATATTGCCTATATTAGATCCTACCTGGATCCCATGTCATCCTCTTTTTTGGTTTGTGCACTCCTTTCATTTTGCTGGAGAATTTCCTCCAGTAGCTTTCCAAAAAGGTAACCCCTGAGTCTTTGCTTGTCTAAAACTTTCTTTATTTTATCTCTACCCTTGATTATTTGGCTGAATATAGATTTATCAGGTGAAAATAGATTTTTTTCTTAGAATCTTAAAGCGTGGTTCAATTGTTTTCAGTTTCTTTTTCTTTTAGTCTTCCTTTCCTTTCCTTTCTTAAAGGCATCTCAAACTCAGTAGGCCTAAAACCAAAATCAAATTCCATCAGAAAATCTTCCTACCTCCAATGTTAAAATATATCCTAAATCACGATTTCTCACTATCCCCAATCCTCTAGTCCAAACTACCATCATCCCGCACCTGAACTTTTAATTGGTCATCCTGTTTCTGTATTTTTTAAATTAGAGAATATTTCAAATAAACAATGTGTGGCTTTATACATTTTACGCCATAAAAAGTATGAAGATCTTACACGCACAAACATACGGAATTGCTTGAAGTTTTTGTTTAGCATTCACTGTTGCTTTGCACACCAGCAGCTGCTTACTGCAAACACCTGGGACTCTCTAGCAGGTGATGTGTGTTCAGCCCACACACAGGCAAGGGAGTTAACCCCGGATAAGCCCCCAACCAATGAGTGGTGTACTAATACTCCAGCTTTCTTCCTTCCATTTCCCAGATATCTCAGCAGTATTGAGTTTATTACTCATTAAGGAAGGGAACCCTTGATCACACACAGGAACACGGATGAGTCTTAGAATGATGATGAAGGTGGAGAGGGCAGATAAAGAAGGAATGCATGCTGTGTGATTCTATTCATATAACATTCTAGAAAATTCTATCACTGATCTGTAGTGACAGAGAACATTGGTACTTCCCTGGGATGGAATTGGGGTGAGGAAGGGATGATGGAGGACGTGAGAAAACCCTGGGCAGAGTGAATGTGCCCACAGTCTCCATCATGGTGGAGATTTCATGGGCACTCACAGGCATCAAAACCTGGACTCCACATAGAGGGGCAGGAACTAGAGAGGAGGTTGTTGATTGCACAACACTGTGAATGTGCTAAATGCCACTGAATTGTAGAGCTAAAAAGGTAAATTTTATGTTTTGTGAACTTAAACTCAATAAAATAAATAAATTAGTTAAGTACAGGATTTGTTGACAATTTGCAAAATAAATAATAACAATAAAATTACTTGTTCTGACAGACAGAAAGTGGCATGTGAGAGGAAAGAAGAAATCAAGGATTATTCCAAAAGTCTTTTGGACTGAGCATCTGGGAGGCTGGAGCCACCCTGAACTGCGATGGGGAGAGACAGTGTGGGTTTGGGTGTGTAGGGAGTGAGATGTCTGCAAGACGTCCTAGCGCAGAGATCAAGAACAAACGCCAACCTCAACCTTAGAGGCAGGAAGGATTGTGGTTGGATACAAATTCCTAAAAAATCCTTCATTTGATTTTTATTATTATTTATTTTTTAAACAGACAAAATCGTATATATATATATGGTGTACGACATGCTGTATCTATATACATTGTGGAATGGCTAAATCAAGGAAATTATCGTATCCATCAGCTCACATACTTCTGTGTGTGTGTGTGATGAGAATACTTAAACCCTGCTGTCTTAGCAAATTTCAAACATTCAATACATAGTTGTTAACTATACTCACCATGCTGTAGAACAGATTTCTTGTACTCGTTCTTCCTTCCTAAGTGAAACTTTGTGCCCTTTGACCAACATCTTCCCAATGCCCAGCGTCCCCCAGTCCCCCGTGACCACCTTCTACTCTACTGCTATGAGTTGAATCATTCTAGGTTCCATGCGTCAGTGAGGGCATGTGGTGTTTGTTTCTCTGAGCCTGGCATATGTCAGGGGCCTGTTGAGCTCCAGTGGGAGGCAGAACTTCCTGGTGCTGACTTGGACACGCTGTTAACTCCTCCACGTGTGGAATCCCCCAGTGAGCGGACACGGTGCCTGGGTTCCCCACAGGGACACTGTTGGTCTCACGGGGGACTCTGTGTGTGAATCAGGTGGTGAGTAGATGTCACTGCACCTGTGTGAGGATGCCTATTATAGCCATTGACCATTTGACCTTTTATCCTAATTTCTGATGCTCACAGAATCTGAAATTACAAGACTGAAACAAATGGGCATTTCCTCATCCTCCCAGAAAATCTGTGGGCCCCTAATTTCCCACATCTAAACCCAGCTTTTGTCTCCTGCCTTAGAGAGAACTCAGAGCTTGGGACTTACCTAGAAAAGTGACTGACAGACAACTTAGGGAGGATGACAATATTAAAGAAGACTTTATTACTCATGTTTCCTGGTAGAAAATGACCCCACCATGCCACCTGGGCCCCCGGGAACCTTAGGCGGTGGTTAGAAGGGAGACGCAGGAGTGAGGGGAAGCCCAGGATGAGCCCCACTGGGGTCTCAAAGGAAAGCAGAGCCGGCAGATCAAGCAGTTCCGGGTCGGCTGGTTGACAAGTGTCTGAGGGCCTTGGGGCAAAGGGGCTGATCCTGGTTGTGTGGTACTGGCCCTGTGTGGATTTAGAACAGCAGAATATTGGCTTTGTGTGTGAGTTTGAGAAGGAGCTGTCTGGGGCCTGGGTCTGGGTGGGTAAAGTTTCCTGTGAAAGGCGACTTCCAGGAAGCCCATTTCTTCTACTAAACATCTCCCAGCCCTGGGGGAGGCCGTCTGTGTCCTGTGTGGGAGGCCACAGTGTCAGCAGCAAGAACACAGAAAACAAGACAAGGTAGGAAATATAATTGACTCTGTGATAAATAGATGCCAAATAGACAAATGCAGACCCTGAGGAAACTCAGTTAAACAGAGTTTATCAGAAAAAAAAAAAAAAAAAAAGCAAGCTCAAGTCCTCGGACTGTACTTTCTCGTTTTAATAACTCCTTGCCTTTTTTGTCCCTTTTTCATGCCTTTCCTGAAGCTCTATCCGTAGACAAGTCTGTGCAATGGCAGGTCCCCAGTGAAGCCCTGGGATGACATGACAGGAGGGAGGGAGGACCTACAGAAAAAGAGAGCTTTGACTGTCAGATGTGCCCTTTAGATGCTGGTGCAGGACCCACACCTGTCCTGTGCTCGAGGTAGGGGGAGCACTGCAGGCTCAGGAGTGTCCCCAGGGCCCATGTGGGTATGGAGCTCCTCCTTCAGGTGGCTCCTCCATGTCCAGTGACAGCCCCAAGCCTACTTTCTTCCCTGAGACTGGGCCAATGTTTGTGTCATTCTCCTGAGTTTCAGACTCTCAGGAGATTCTGATTTTAAGTGGATTTGGACTTTGTCAGAGGGTAACACTCATTTGCCTTTTTGGCAAAGCAATTTCCCATTATTTCTTTACTTCGTGAGGTGAAGTAACTGGTACATAGGCCTCACTTTCCTTTTGAGTTGAGCTTTTCAAAGAACTAGCTTCTTCTGTGGCAAAAATGGATTTTTGCATGAGTTCAGCATTTACTAAAACACTTGGATTTTTCAGGGATAGGAGATGGGAACAAATACATTCACTTTCCTTCTAGCAACACATGATTCACATGAGTGTGTACAGAATACTGCGCATCACAGTTAAGCCGTCCTGGTTATTGACGCTCACTCTGCCCATGTAGGTCCTCCCCTCACCCAGTGAAGAAACCTCATAGCCATGAGGGTCAGCCTCAGAAACACATGTGGCTCCTCCTTGAGTTTTTTTCTTTCTTTTTTTTTTGAGACAGAGTCTCACTCTGTGGACCAGGCTAGAGTGCCGTGGCGTCAGCCCAGCTCACAGCAACCTCAATGTCCTGGGCTCAAGCAATCTTCCCACCTCAGTCTCCTGAGTAGCTGGGACTACAGGCATGCGCCACCATGCCCGGCTAATTTTTCTATATATATATTTTTTTTTTTTTTTTTTAGCTGTCCATATAATTTCTTTCTATCTTTTTAGTAGAGATGGGGTCTCGCTCTTGCTCAGGCTGGTGTCAAACTCCTGAGCTCAAACAATCCACCCGCCTCGGCCTCCCAGAGTGCTAGGATTACAGGCGTGAGCCACTGCACCCAGCCTGCTCCTTGAGTTTTATATACACTGTTTGCGGGTGATGAGTGAATAAACCTCTGGTCATTTTGAAAAACATACAGTTTATACATTTCTGATTAGCTTTGGGGATGTTTTATTCCTTACCCAGATGAAGCAGAGGTTGGATTCAGTGAGATCACGGGTCACCACCAGGAAAGGGCTGACCGTTGGAAAACACACAGAAATTAGGTCATTGATGTTCACCAACCACAGACTGTGATCATGAAAAAGAGCAACAGAAGCGTGAAAGAGGGAGGAGAGGGTGTAGAAAGATACAAAGGTGCTGGCCAGGACCAGGATGCTCTTGGTGGCTCTAGACTCAGGGCAGACTCTGGAGGAGACGCTGGTTCTGTGAATGTGTTGGACTCGCTGCTTGTGCCTGTACAGGATGAAAATCATAGAAGCGCTGGCCCAGATTATGAGCACAGAAAATGAAACTTCAGGGAATACTATTAATGCTGTATAGACTAAGCCACTGATATTCTCATTGTCTGCAACAGAACAGTGTCTCAAATATCTTTTCTTTGTGATGTTTTTGTTGACCCATTTTCCTGAAACATATAAGCCATACACAGGAAAAAAAACATTTACCACAAAGTTTAGGATCCAACAAAAGGAAACAGAGACACCAACATACTTTGGAGCTTTTACCTTAAGATCCTTCCACCTGGAATTCATGGGGCTGATTGTGATGGCCTGGAATACACTCAAGAGACAGATGGTGCCAATGGACACACCCCTGCCCACTCTTTGGACATAGTGAAGAAGGTGGCATTTAACATCATTAAAGAAATGTTTCAACCCAAATGCTGCCATTGTCTGAGGAACTGCTTTAGTGAGAAGGACCAAGGAGTTCGCTATAGTCAGGTGGTTGAGAATCAAGTCTGTGTGCCTCAACCTGCATCCAGTGTAGGAAAGGAAGAGATAATGGTAAAGAAGAGAGGAATTGCCCACGAATCCAACTGTAGTCAGTGACAAGAACAACATTCCTATAGCCAAGTCATGAGAGGTTATTCTGTCATTCAACATGTTTTTCTTCAAATTGTAGCAACAATCCTTACTTTGATCAGAAAGGCTCATTGTAGAGTTTTGACACCAAGAATAACTTTGGTGGTCTGTTCTAGTGGGATTGCCAGAATCTTTAAGGGGCAGAAGGAGATAAGAGGAATTTCCAATGTATTTCACGCAGAGTCAGCTCTAGGAATGAGGTGGTGACCTGGGGAAGCAATGGCAAGTGACAGCAAATGGAAAGATACCAAAACACAACACGTTCCTCATACCCTGAATTTCAGTCTAGATATGTTGGACAAAAGAAAAACCTCAAATATCACTCCCAGCATACAACACATTAATTCTCAATGGATTGCTGATCTAAATATTAAATTTAAATAATAGAAGTTTTAGTGGAAAACTAATATTTCTGTGGTCTAAAAATAGGAAAATGTTTCCTGCAAAGCACAAAATACAGTAACCATATGAATGAAATAATAAATTATATTGAAATTAAAATCTCTCCTGAAAAGACACACAAGTATATGTAGAAAGAAAGAGCAAAGGAGAGAGAAACAGAGACAGAGACAGATGCACATACAGAGAGGGAGAGTGAGAGACAGAGTGTCAATGGTTTATATCCATCCAGAGAAATCTTACACACCACACAAGTGAATGGAAAACAGGCAAAATGTTCCAGTCAAAAGATAAAGAAAGCAGTGATTTCATGGTTACTGAATATGTGAAAACTATCCAATGTCTTTAGTAATCAGGAAAATGTATATGAAACCACTATCTGGAACCGTCATGCAACAATCAGAAAGCTCAAATGAAAACGATAAAAAATACCAAAGTTTGCAAGGTTGTGCACAAACCAAAGCTCACACCCTGCTGGTGGGTGTTGAAATGGGTACAAACATTTTGAAAAACTGTTTGGTAATGTCTGCATAAGCTTACCAGATGCCAAAGAACATTGCAGCATTTTCCCTTAAATGGATTTACTCAACATACATTCCTGCATGTTGTCACCAGGAGACAAGCTGCATACTTTATATAGTTGCGCTATTCTTACTCATAATAGCCCCCAATGCAAAGCGCTGACATGCCCATTAGCAGTAGAATGACTCTATTACCTGTTTGATATTTAGCCAGTAGGATCCTATAAAGCAATGCTAATGAATACCACCAATCATGTCTAACAATAAAGATACCTTCGGAAAATATGTCTTAGGGATTGTATGTAAAAGTTAAATATGAAAGAATTCCTGTTGAACTTACCTGTGTGATCTGAAACAATCGACCTCATAGAAGCAGAGAGTGGAATGGAGGCTGCTAGGAGCTGGGGAGCTGGGGAGGGTTTAATGGAGTGTTGCTTACTAATGGCCATAACATCCCAGGTAAGCAAAATGAAAAGCTTCCAATATCTGCTGTACAACGTTGTACCTATAGTGAACAATGCCAGATTGTGCACTTCAAATTTTGTGAAGTGGGTAAATCTCATGCTAAGAGCTGTAACTATAATCAAATAGCAAATATTAAAAGAGTTACGTAGAATATCTTTAAGTCCAAGTAAATAACATGAGATGCATTTGACCCTGACAAGTGTTGTCTGGAACAATTAGTAATAATAAAGTTACCTTTTCCTCAGCTGCTGCTTCTCTAACATCGGGAAGGAGAGCAGCCTCATGGAAATCATTAGAGCTCAGATGTAATCAGTAGAGCACAATTACTGTCTTTGTTATGTGCATGATACGTACAGAGTTACATAACCAAAAAACACATTTTTTATCCCAGAAATGATTTCAGAGACATGGCTTTTGCACCTGCTGAGGTAATTCTCACAGTTTCATTGTCCTCTTTATTATTCTGTTACCATGAAGGCTTTATTGGTATATGGCTAATAATACAGTGTTTTTATTCTATAATGTATGTAAGGTTATATGAATAACAGATATATTTATTGCCACATTCATTAAACACCTAAATCTTACATAATTATCACTTGGAGTATTTACCAACAATCACACTCAGTAAGGATTTCATTAAATTTCCTTAGGAGTCATTGGAGATTGGTGTAAGGTCCAGGACCCTCAACTCTCTTTATCGTCTAAGCTTATAACTAAGGAATTATGCCTCCCCCTGGACTAGCTTTGCCACTGTTTCCATTTCTACCACACAGGAATTCCATTGCCAGACATAAGCATTTACTCAGCCCTTCTATCTTGCAGACTCTGCCTCTGAGACGGCTGAAAGACACAGACACTCACCTGAACCTTTCCCACCAGCAGGGTGGCTGGCTCAGTGTGCAGATCACAGCAGCTGGCATTGCATGGGACTGAGAGAGCCAGACTCTAAGATAAAGGTTTGTGATTCTGTGACCTCCAATCCCCTCTCCTCAGAACTGCAATTATCATCTCACCTGTAGCAGCAATGACAGTGCAGACATGGGGATTCAGTAAGTTTTCTGGAAAACTTTTTCTCAGGTGCTAATTACCACCAGCCAATTACAACTTCTTGTGAGTTTCTCCAAAGAGACTGTGAAGTGTGGAGGAGGCTCTTACTTTTTCATGATCCCTGAAGGCTGCAAGGAGCAGGAAATATTGAGGTTTAATGTGTGAGAAACTAGCAGACAAGTACGTGGGTCTCACTGATTTTATGCTCGTGTGAGATTTTCTTCCTGTTAAAATCAATTTCATTCTTAATCTTCAGACCACGAAGCTGCTGCATTAACTGTTCACCAAGAGAAGGAATCAGACAAAGGAACGACAAAGAATTAGTGATGAAATAAGTGTAAAATGAAAAACATGACATCAATAAATTATAGAATTCACTGAAGTCACTTTCATAACCAAATGTAGGTCACTTTGAGAGTAATGATATGGACAATTTACAGGAAAACATACGTTACCAATGAGAACCTGGCAGGGAAGGGAAAAGTCCAAACAGGCAAGCTACCTAAAAGGGAAGAGCGATATTTATAACAGTGTCTCTCAAATAAAGCACCAAGATGGTTTCCTTGGGAGATTCTACCATTGTTTCAGCTACTAGATGAGCCAAAATGATTTTCTCAATTAAACAGCACTAGATGGTTACTGGAGTTCTCCACATTTAGTTTTGTTGAATTTCCAGTAAGGATCACCCATCAGTTACCTAAGTAATATGGTAATTTAAAATATTATAATAAAAATTTGGATTTCAAACACCCAAATCCACAGTTTGATCTAGGTCCATGGTCCATTCTGCCTTGAGAGATTTTAGGCCAACTGAGAACACAGAGAACACAGTCCACACAAGAGGAAACTGTGCTCTGACTCAAGGTGAAGTGATGGAAAACAATATTTTAAGCAAATGGAAGCCAAAAGAAAGCTGGCATGGTTGTTCTGAATTCAGATAAAGTTAGTCTTCAAATCAACGAAAATAATGAAACACAAAGAGGGTCACTATGTAATGGTGAAGGGTACAGTTCAACAAGGAAACATGACAATTATAAATATTTATGCACCTAATTCAGCTGCACCCAGATTCATAAAGCAAATCCTACTTGATCTAAACAAAAGGAGAAACAGCAACACCATAATAGCCACAGACTTTAACACCCCTCTGACAGCACAGGACAGATCCTCCAAACAGAAAATTAACAAAGAAACAATGGACTTAAAACACAACTCTAGAACAAATGGGCCTGACTGACATTTATGGAACATTCTACCCCAAAACCACTGAATATACGTGTTTCTCATCAGCTCATGGGACATTCTCTAAGATTGACCATATCCTAATCCACAAAGCATGTTTCAAAAATTTAAAAAAATAGAAATTATACCGTGCATCTTCTCAGACCACAGTGGAATAAAATTAGAAATCAACTCCAACAGAAACTCTCAGCTCTACACAAAGACAGGGAAACTAAATGACCTTCTGTTGAACAATTATTTCATTAAGGAGAAAATCAAGAAGGAAATCAAAAGATTCTTTGAACTAAATGGCAAAAAGACATAAGTTATCAAAATCTGTGGGACACAGCTAAAGCAGTCCTGAGAAGAAGAAAATTTATATCCACAGATGCCTACATCCAAAAGACACAAAGATCACAAAGCAACAATCTAATGAATGAATTGTCTCAAAGAAGTGGAATAGGATGAGCAAATCTATCCCAAACTCAGCAGAAAAAAGAAATAGCAAAGATCAAGCAGAACTAAATGAAATTCATAACAAAAAATACAGAAGATTAATAAAACAAAAAGTTGGTTCTTTGAAAAAATAAACAAAATTGACACGCCTCTGGCTAGATTAAAGAGAAGCATAAAAGAAAGAACTCTAATAAGCTGCATCAGGAATAAAAAAGGAGAAATTACATCTGATGCCACAGAAATACAAAATGTCACCTATGAATACTATAAAAACCTCTATGCACATAAATTGAACAATGTGGAGGAAATGGACAAATTCTTAGAAATACACAGCCTCCCTATGCTCAATCAGGAAGAAATAGAATTCCTGAAGAGACCAATATCAAGTACTGAAATTGAGACAGCAATAAAAAACATTCCTAAAAAGAAAGGTCCCGGACCAGACGGTTCACACCCGAATTTTATCAGACCTGCAAAGAAGAACTGGTGCCTATCTTGCAGAAATTATCCCACAACATTGAGAAGGAGGGAATACTCCCCAACACAATTTATTAAGCCAATATCACCCTGATACCAAAACCAGGAAAGGATGCAATGAAAAAAGAAAACTACAGACCAATATACCTCATGAATATTCATGCATCTAGGGGTGGCCACGTGGCACAGTTGTGACCAGTGAGCTAAGTAGAAGAAAAAATTCTATCAAATTACTATCAGCAAATAAAAGCCTATTCAGCCTCCCCACCCTTTTTTTGCCACTATAATTGAGCTCCGAAGGCTTTTTTCCTTTTTGCATATAATATACTAGCCAGTGCTCTAGTGAAGCAGTAGAGATGAATTCATCTAGTGACACACCCCACCCCAGACATTTTTCTTCCTGACATCCCTGCACTGTGATGGCTTCCTTCCCAGCATCCCACCAACACTCGTGCATCCAGGATGCACGACCCTGTCCCCACAGCCTAATCTTGGCATTTCACTTCTCTCTGCCTCTGCTCAGCTCAGGAAAGACAGAGCCAGATGAGGAGAGAACTATTTCAGATGCAAGAAGAGGACAGAGAAGACTCTGTTCTGCACAAGCTTGCCACACACAGCTCCCTTGGTCTCCTTCCCAGGTGGATGACGGGACCCATCCAGGGGCACTCACTGGGCTGGTCTCTGCTTCTGAGGCTGGACAGGACTGTGGCCATCAGAATGTGCTGGGGAGAGCTGCTTCACAGTCATAGTGTGGTGGATTTCCTGCAATCTACTCACTGGAGAGCTTTCACCACCATCCCCCGTGCAGAAGCAGTGACCGCTGTCTACAGGGGGAGAAGGGTAGGTGTCCAGAAGGGGGAGAAAACCTTTGTTCCAGGTGCAAACTGCCCTCCACACATCCTGGTGATTAACGACAAGGTCCTCATGAGTAGATGTGGTGGCTGGGAGGGATGTCTGTGCTCAGAGAGGTCTGGTGAGAGGTGCCTGTGAGCATGGGGAAGGGAGTGGACACACGCCTGGCCATGGTCCCTTTTTAATCAAGCTCCCCAAACTCACCTTTAAAAAGTTTTTTAATTAGAAATAATTTTTAATTGTGGTAAAATACACATAACATAAAACTGACCATCTTAACCATTAAGTGTACAATTCAGTAGTGTGAAGTACATTCACTTTGTAGTGCAGCCACCACCACAGTCTATCTCTAGAACTCTTTTCTTCTTGCACAACTGAAACTCTGTGCCCATAAAACAACTACGCCCCATTCCCTCTTCCCCAGCCCCTGGCAACCACCATTCTATTAATACTTTCTGTCTCTATGAATCTGACTACTCTTGATACGGCATTTAAGTGAAACCACACAGCAGGTTTATTTCACTTAGAATCATGTTCTCAAGATTCATCCATGTTGTAGCATGTGGCAGAACTTCTTTCCTTTTCAAGGCTAAAAAACAGTCCCGCATGTGGACAGATCACGTTCTGTTCGTGCATTCATTCGTTGATGGACACTTGGTTGATTCCACCTCTTCATTGCTGTGAACTGCTGCTGTGAACGTGAGTGTGCAAATCTCTCTTCAAGGTCTTGCTTTCAATTCTTTTGAGTACACCCCCAGAAATGGGATTGCTGGATCATATAATAGTTCTATGTTTAATCTTTTGAGGAACCATGGTACCGTTTTCCATAGGGCTGCCCCATTTTGGATTCCCACCAATAGTGCACGAGGGTTCTAATTTCTCCACATTTGCCCCTATCCTTGACAACACTTATTATTTTATATTTTTCTTTTTGTTTTGATAGTAGCCATGCTAATGGGTTTGAAGTGATATTTCCTTGTGACCAACCTAGTCTTTTGTCTCTTCCCAAGATTCAGTTCAGGATGGGACATTGGTGTGGCCCACAGGCTGCTGCCTGCCTCCTCGTAGCCTGGGTCAGGAGCTAAGTCCACTTCTCTGGCTGTGGGCCGGACTCCCAGCCCCACATAGCCCATATGTCAGTCCCTAGGCTTGCCCAGGCTGGGGTGGCACTCCGTGTCCTCCTGGCAGCCCACCAAGGGACCATGACTGCCGTGCATGGGACTGGCTCCCCCTTCACTGTCCTCTGCATTCCCAGGGTCAATGCTGGCTACAACATAAAAGTTCTCCAAAAGGGAATTTCATATCAGTGAATCCAAGCAGGCACATTTCTTTTTTAAATTGTGGTAGAATAAATAACATAAAATTTACCATTTGTTTACTCGATGTTTCAGCAATCCCACCACTGGGTATCTCTCCAAAGGATACTAAATAAGTATGTTGAAGAGATATCTGCACTCCCGTGTTTACTGCAGCACTATTCACAATAGGCAAGACATGGATCAACTTAAGTGTCCATCAACAGATGAGTGGAAAAAGAAATGTTGATGCATATACACAGCAGAATACTATTCAGCCTTAAAAAAGAAAATCTTGTCGTTTGCAACAACATGGATGAACCTGGAGGACATTATGCCAAGTGAAATAAGCCAGGCACAGAAAGGCAAATACCACATCTTGTACGTGGAATCTAAAATAGTCAAACTCTAAGGGTGAAGGGATTGGGGAAAAGGGAATGTTGGTCAGAGGATACAAAATTTCAGTTCGACAGAGGAGTAAGTTCAGGGGATCTATTGTAGGACATGGTGATTACAGTTAATAACAATATATTAGTTGAAAATTGCTAAGACAATAGATTTTGTGTTCTTACCATGGAAAATCATAAGTATATGAAGTAACGCACGTGTTAAATATCTTGATTTAACCATTCCACAATGTGTACATGTTACTGAAAGTTCGGTACTTGTCCCTGAGGCTGGATGAAGAATGAGGACAACTGGTTTGAGTAAAAGGAAAGAAGTTTCTTAATTTGCCAGTGAATAAGGAAGATGGCAGACTCTTGTCCTAAAGAATCATCATCTCCCTTTGAGCAGAAATACAGGGTTTTTAAAGGGGGGTTTCAGCTTTGGGCTATTGATGCTTAACTCTAGCATCTCTGGTGAAGATGATCTCGTGACCTCCATGACTTCCGTCTGGACAATTCCATTGAGCCATCTCCTGTGGTTTAAGACAGTAAGAAACAAAGAACCCTTCTTAGGCCCTCTGACTACTGGGCCTTGGGCAGGAATGAAGATTCTTCACAAAGGGACAGGGGGTTTTAAAGAGACGACTCCTAAAACATTTTGCCCTCTCTAAGACCCTTACTTCTGTTACATACATATATAAAAACATCATGTTGTACACCATAAACATGTACAATTTTTACCTGTTAATTAAAAGAATCAATTGATTTTGAAAAACTACCTCATTGTGAGAATTAAATGACGTCATAAATAGTTGCCAAAAAATTTAGTACGTTTATAATGATGTGCAACCATCACTACTACCTAGTTCCAGAACATGTTCATGGCCCCAAAAGGAAACCGTGTCCCCATTACACACTCACTTCCCACCCCCTCCCCCCACCCAACCCCTGGGAAACACAAATCTGCTTTCTGTCGCTTTTTAACTGCATGTTTATCTGGGACTTTCCTTTTTTACCCCCTAATCTCCACAGCAAGGGGATGACAAGCTACAGCCCACCACAAACCAATCTGGCTCACAGCCTGACTTGGTATCGGATAAAACTGATTTTTGAATTTTTATATAGTTGAAGAAAATCAAAAAAGAAGTGTATTTTGTTACACCTAAAAATGAAATTCCAACTTCAGCGTCCACAAATAAAGTTGTATTGGCACATGGCCATGCCTGTTATTTACTTTATTGTTGGGGGCTAGTTTGGGCTGTGACTGGTTGGGTGAAGTTGACTAGCTGTAACAGAAACCTTCTGGCCCACAAAGCTTGACACACCTGCTATCTGGCCCTTCACAGAAAACATTTGCCAACCCCAGCTCTGCAGTAGTGGTTCTCAAAGTGGTGTCCCTTTGACCAACATCAGATGGAAATTTGTTAGAAAAGCCCCTTCTCAGACCCCCACCCTAGACCTCCTGCTTCAGAGACTTTAGGGTGGGCCCGGCAATCTGCATTTAATGAGCCCTCCAGGTGATTTGGATGTTCCTGAAGGTCGAGCCAAGAGTCTCAGCCTTGAATGCATATTAGCATCACCTGAAGATTTTTCAAAGCCCTAATATCCAGGCCAAACCCAAGTCCAATTAAGTCAGACTTCCTTTAGGTTGGGCTCAGGCATCAGTGCTTGTTAAAACTTTTTAGGTGGTCTCGAAGCACAGCCGAGATGGAGAACTATCTGCTCTAAAGTATCCACTGGGAGGTTTTGAAAATATCCTAGAACCAACTCCCACTCTAGACCAGGTAAGTCAGACCCTGGGAGGGCAGGGTGAAGCACTGGCAGTACTTTGTCTGTTCGGGATGTTCCTGGGATTCTAGGATAGCTCAAAATCTCTGCTCTAGGGAGTGTCTCCTGCCACACCGATCTCCCTGGAGGGCTTGACTGAGCCTCTGATCTGAGGCTGCTCCTGGTAGGATTACACTACAGGGAGGGTTAACCATGGGCTCATCACTCCTCTCCTGAGGGTGTTGGGGCTAAACAGGATTAGCCTCTGGCCAAACACACTTAGATGGGTTTATCAACCACAGTCAATACCCCCATCCCAGTGTTTCTCACATGGGCGATATTACCATTAGTGCCTGGTAATCCTGTGGGCTGTGTCCTGTGAGAGGCGGGGTGTTTGGCAGATCCCCGGCCTCCACTTGCTACCTGCCACCAGCACCCCAGGCCCTAGTTTTGACAATCGTTTCTGCACATCATGTGGGGAAAAAGAAAAAGAAAAAAGACAACCAAAAATATCTCTAGTCATCGCAGAATGTCCCCTTAAGGGCAAAACCACCCTGGATTGAGAATTCCTAGCAAGGGACATTGACTCACTGGCCAAAGGAGACACTAATTCAAAAAGAAAACAAGGCCAGGTGTGGTGGTTCACACCTGTAATCCTATTACTCTGGGAGGCCGAGGCGGGAGGATCGCATGAGCTCAGGAGTTCGAGACCAGCCTGAGCAAGAGTGAGACCCCCCCCATCTCTACTAAAAATAGAAAGAAATTAGCTGGACAACTAAAAAATACATAGAAAAAATTAGCAGGGCATGGTGACACATGCCTGTAGTCCCAGCTACTTGGGAGGCTTTAGAACAGGAGAATATTGACTTTGTGTGTGAGTCTGAGAAGGAGCTGTCTGGGGCCTGGGTCTGGGTGGGTAACGTTTCCTGTGAAAGGCAACTTCCAGGAAGCCCATTTCTACTACTAAACATCTCCCAGCCCTGGGGGAGGCCATCTGTGTCCTGTGTGGCAAGCCACAGTGTCAGCAGCAAGAACACAGAGAACAAGACAATATGGTAAATATAATTGGTTCTGTGATAAATAGGTGCAAAATACACAAATACAGAACCTGAGGAAACACAGAACAGAGTTTGTCACAGAAAAAAAAAAAAAAAAGAAGCTCAAGTCCTCAGTCCGTCTTTCTCTTTTTAAAACCTCCTCCTTCACTTCTTCATGTCTTTCCTGAATCTCTATCCGTAGACGGGTCTGTGCAATGGCAGGTCCCCAGTGTAGCCCTGGGATGACATGACAGGAGGGAGGGAGGACCTATAAGAAGAGAAGTTCTGACTGTCAGAGGTGCGCTTTAGATGCTGGTGCAGGACTCGCACCTGCCTTGTGCTCAAGGATGGGGGAGCCCTGAAGACTCAGGGTCTGTCTGGGTGTGGAGCTCCTCCCTCAGGTGGCTCCTCCATGTCCACAGGACATGCCCAAGCCTATGTCTTCCCTGGGACTGGGCCAATGGTGGCACCATTTCTCCTGAGTTTCAGAATCTCAGGAGATTGTGACTTTAAGTGCATTTGGACTTTGCCAGAGGGTAACACTCATTTGCCTGTTTTGCAAAGGAATTTCCAGTTATTTCTTTCCTTCCTGAGATGAAGTAACTGGTACATATGTCTCACTCTCCTTTCGAGTTGAGCTTTAAAAAGAACTTGCTCCTTCTTGGCAGAAATGGATTTTTTCATGAGTTCACCATTTAGTAAAACACTTGGATTTTCAAGTACAAGAGATCGAAGGTAATACATTCAGTGTCCTTCCAGCAACATGTGGATGAGACAACTGTGTATGGAATACTGGGCATTCCAGTTAAGCCATCCTGTTTATTGACGCTCACTGTACCCATGTAGGTCCTCCCCTCAACCAACGAAGAAATCTCATAGCCATGAGGGTCAGCCTCAGAAAGACAAGCGGCTCCTCCTTGAGTTTCATATATGCTTTTGAGACTGATGAGTGAATAAACAACTGGTCATTGTGAAAAACACACAATTTACCCGTTTCTCATAAGATCTGGAAATTTTTTATTCCTTACCCAGATAAAGCAGAGCCTGGATTCTGTGAGATCACGGGTCACCACCAGAAAGGGGCTGACACTTGGAAAACACACAGAAATTAGGCCAGGTAGCTTTACCAACCACCAACTGAGATCATGAAAAAGAGCAATAGCAATGTGAAAGAGGGAGGAGAACGTGTAGAAAGATACAAAGGTGCTGACCAGGACCAGGATGCTCCTGGTGGCTCTAGACTCAGGGCAGACTCTGGGGCAGACACTGGTTCTGTGAATGTGTTGGACTCGCTGCTTGTGCCTGTACAGGATGAAAATCATAGAAGCGCTGGCCCAGATTATGAGCACAGAAAACGAAACTTCAGGGAATACTATTAATGCTGTATAGACTAAGCCACTGATTTTCTCATCCTCTAAAACAGAACAGTGTCCCAAATCTCTTTTCTTTGTGATGTTTTTGCTGCCCCATTTCCATGAAACATACAACCCATACACAGGAAAAAAAGCATGTACCACCAAGTATAGGGTCCAACAAAAGGAAATAGAGACACCAACATACTTTGTACCTTTTACCTTAAGATCCTTCCACCTGGAATTCATGGGGCTGATTGTGATGGCCTGGAACACACTCAAGAGACAGGTGGTGCCAATGGACATACTCCTGCCCACTCTCTGGACATACTCAAGAAGGTCGCATTTAAAATCATTAAAGAAATGTTTCAACCCAAATGCCACCATTGTCTGGGGAACTCCTTTAGAGAGAAGGACCAAGGAGTTGGCTATAGTCAGGTGCGTGAGAATCAAATCTGTGTGTCTCAACCTGCATCCAGTGTAGGAAAGGAAGAGATAATGGTAAAGAAGAGAGGAATTGCCCATGAATCCAACTGTAGTCAGGGACAAGAACAACATTCCTATAGCCAAGTCTTGGGAGGTTATTCTGTCATTCAACATGTTTTTCTTCAAATTGTAGCAACAATCCTTCCTCTGATCAGAAAGGCTCATTGTAGAGTTTGACACCAAGAATAACTTTGGTGGTCTGTTCTAGTGGGATTGCCAGAATCTTTAAGGAGCAGAAGGAGATAAGAGGAATTTCCAATGTATTTCAGGCAGAGTCAGCTCTAGGAATGAGGTGGTGACCTGGGGAAGCAATGGCAAGTGACAGCAAATGGAAAGATACCAAAACACAACACATTCCTCCTAACCTGAAGTTTAATCAAGATATGTTGCAAAAAAGAAAACCTAAATCATCACTCACAGTATACAATACATGAATTCTTAATGGGTTGCTGATCTACACATTAAATCAATAATGAAATTTTAGTAGAAAAATAATATTTCTGTTGTCTAAGAATAAGAAATTGTTTCCTGTGAAATATAAACGCATTAGCCATAAGATTGAAATAATAAATTATGCTAAAATAAGGAATTCTCTCATGAAAACATACACATACATATATACAAAGAAAGAGAAAAAGAGAGAGAAACAGAGACAGAAACAGAGTGAGAAAGTTTTGTATCTCTCCAGAGAACTCTTACATACCACACAAGTGAATTGAAAACAGGCAAAATGTTCCAGTTGAAAGATCAAGAAGGAAGCTTTCCATGGATATTGAATATGTGAAAAGTATCCAATGTCTTTAGTAATCAGGAAAATGTATTTAAAGCCACTACCAGGAACCTCATACAATAACGAGAAAGCTCAAATGAAAACAACAACAAATACTGAGGTTTGCAAGGATATGCACAAACCAAGAGCTCACACCCTGCTGGTGGGTGTCGAAAAGGCTACAAACGTTTAAAAAAACTGTTTGCTAGTGTCTGCATAAGCTTACCAGGTGCCAAATAATGTTGCAATAATTGGCCTTCTATGAATTTACTCAACATACATTCCAACATGTTGTCAGCAAGAGACAAACTGCACACTTTATATAGTGGCACTATTCTTACTGATAATAGCACCAAACCCAAACCACCCACATGCCCATTAGCAGTAGAATGACTCAACTACCTGTTTGATATTTAGACAATACGATCCTATAAAGCAATGCTAATGAACACCACCAATCATGTAGAACAATAAGGACATGTTCAGAAAAGTTGTCTAATCTCTTAAATGTTACAGTAGATGTAAACCTATGTCCCAACAGTTCCCTTCTACAAATATACCCAGCAGAACTATAGATAGAACTTAGAAGGGACAGAAGGAGGTTTCTGAGAGTCCTGACAGTATTCAGCTGCCTGATGTATGAGTTCCATAAAGAGTTCTGTCCACTGGGGAAATTTCAGTGAGTGGTGGTTTATGACCTGTGAGGAGCATTTCACTTTTTAAAAATATATATGACTGATAAAATTAACAGAAATATCTGGGGAAAATTTTGCTGCTAATAATGTTAGAAATACCACTTATGTCTGTACGGGATAAAACTTAAGGAGCCACAGGCACAGATTATGAGCTCCAACAAGGAAGATCAGGAAATGGCAGCAATATTGTATACATTGACTCTTTGATTTTGTCATGAAATTTGTCACAACATTGTGTATGTGGGGTGTGGGTGTGTGTGTATGTATGATGGCTTTGCTCCTCAATTTTTAAATCAAAAACCAAGAAAATTTATATTTATCAGCATATACAGGGTCCAGTAGAGGAAAATGGAAAGTCCAGAATGCTTGGGAGAATTTATTTTAAGTTCTACATCCCTGAGGTTCCTTCAGCTCATCAGGATGGTTTTAGACGCTCAAACACAGGTGGTGTCTGTGGTCATACACTGCCAACTCTGTGATGATAGAAAAAAAAGGTTGAATCCAAGTCATTGAAAACACTCATTGAGCAAAAATTTGCCACAGTCATCGTGCTGCCTACAGACGTGCATTTTTCAAATACCTTTACAAAGAATGGGCAAGAGGTGGCTACGTTATCAGGTCTTTGACAGTCTGATATGTGGTCCTCAAGCGGCACCCAGTTAAGTAAAAGAAGGTGTGATGGTAACAAAGAGAGAGATTCCCTAGGATTCCAACTACATTCTGAGAGGAGTAGAATATTATTACTGCCAAGTCCCTGGAGGCCATTCTGCCAGGTCCCAGGTACTGACATTCATACTGAGAGCCAGATCGTCCTGCAAGGGAACACGAGATGTGGGCTATATTTTCCATATCCTCTGAAATGAGAAATATTTAAACTTTTGTTTTCTCAAGAGACTTCTTAGAGTTGAATGTATAAACTTTGAATCGCACTTACAACACATGAATCACTGCTACAATGCCATGTGTATGTTACCTTCTTTGATTTCATAAGTGCATGATATTTCCATGAGCATAAATTTTCTATAAAGACAACTAAAAGTTAGATACAGGTACAGCAAAGGATCTAACATCACAAACTGCTTAGAGTCAGAGCGGAGCCTTGAACCTGGTCTCCCTGGTTGCAGGTAAAGTATTCTGATGACTGTTCTGTGCTAAGAACTCATGTCAGCTCTGTTTTCATATAATTCAGCTGTATAATTAGTTTTGTTTATATACTATTCCATTTAATTTTTCATACCAGTAGTTCAGGTTGCATCATTTGTATTTTATTTTACAATTTTGATCAAAACAAGTTTTCATTTATGTGTAACTATTTGCTATATAGGTCATTATCAACTGTGTATAAAGCCTTCATGATCCTAATAATGTGTATGTAGATGCACTAATCACCAAACAATCCTAAGGAATCGGTATCATATACGGATTGGGTTTCATGAATACAAGATTGGCTCAATATTATTGTGGTGGTAGAAAGATTCATTTCCTTACACAATAGGAGGAAACACACCATGGTGCCTACAATAGAAATTATTGAACAATATTTCTGTGTCCTTAACCAGTGATCCATGAACACTGCTAACATGTAACAAAATAATGCAGGATACAAACTGAATTGTTACTAATTTCTGATTAGTTACTCATCAATATATTAGTGTCCAGTTAAGTAAAACCATTAGTAGTGAAGCCAAATTTTTAAAATAAATTAAAATATAAGAGGCATATGTAAAATGGAATCTAGAGAACATAAAATCTTAAGCATCATAGATGCTGAAATTATAGTGAAATTAATTTCTACATCTCAATAGCAAAAAATAAAATCTGCAAAGCAAGAAACTAGTAGCCCAATTAAAATATGGGCTAAAGACCTGAATGGACGTTTCTTCAAAGAAGAAATACAAATAACTGAGAGGTATATATTAATATGCTCAATGCCACTAATCACATAGGAAATACCAATCAAAACGCCAATGAAGTATCACCACACATCTGTCATAGTGGCTATTAGCAACAACCAAAGATAACTGCGTGGGGAGGATGTGGAGAATTGGAACCCTTGTACACTCTTCCTGGGAACTCGGAGTGGTGCAGCCTCTCTGAAAAACAGTGTGAATGTTCTTCAAAAAGTTAAATAAAGAACTACCATGGGACCCAACAGTTCCATTTCTTAGTATTTACGTAAGAAATTAAAAACAGGTTGTCAAAGACATATTGGAATTCCCATGTTCATTGCACCTTATTCACAATAGCCAAGATGTGCAAACAACCTAAGTGTCCATTGAAGGATGAGTGGATGAAGAAAATGTGGTGTGTACACACTGTGCAATATTATTCACCCTGAGAAAAGAAGGAAATTCTGCAATAGCTGACAAGATGAAGGAAGGATATTATGCTAAGTGAAATAAAGCAGTCACAGGACAAATCTGCATGATCTTGCTTACCTGTGTGATCTGACACTATCGACCTCACAGAAGTAGAGAGTGGAATGGAAGCTGCTTGGAGCTGTGGAGGGTGCAGAGGGGTTAAGGTGGGTTGTTTTATTAATGGGCATAAAGTCCCAGGTAAGCAAAATGAAAACCTTTTAATATCTACTGTACAACGTTGTACCTACAATGAACAACGCCACATTGTACACTTAAAATTTTGTGAAGTGTATAAATCTCATGTTAAAAGTTGTTAGTATAATAAGATAACAGCATTTTAAAAGAGTTATGTACAGTGTCTTTAAGCCAAAGTAAATAACACAGACTGCATTTGACCCTGACAACTCTTGTCTGCAACGGTTAATAATAATAAAGTTACCTTTTCCTCAACTGTTGCTTCCCTAACGTCAACAAGAGCAGCCTCACCGGCATCACTAGAAATCAGATGTTTTCAGTGGAGCATAAGTACTGTCTTTGTCATATGCATGATATGTACAGTGTTACATTATTTAAAAACATATTTTTTATCCCAGAATCGATTTTAGATATATGCTTTTTGCACCTGCTGAGGTAATTGTCAGAGTTTCATCGTCCTCTTTATCACTCAATAAGCATGAAGGCATTATAGGTATATGGCTAATAATACAGTGAATTTAATCTATAATGTATGTAAGCTTATATGAATAATGGATATATTTATTGTCACACTCATTAAACACCTATATCATGTATAATTATCACTGGGAATACTCACCGACAGTCACGCTCAGTGAGGATTTCATTAAATTTCGTTAGGAATCATCAGAGATTGGCATAAGGTCCAGGACACTCAAATCTCTTTATTGGCTCAGCTGATAACTAATGAATTACTCCTCCCCCTGGTCTAGCTTTGCCACTGGTCTGTTTTTACCACACAGGAATTCCATTGCCACACATAAGCACTTACTCAGATATTTTATCTTTGCAGATTCTGCCTCTGAGACGGCTGAAATACACAGACACGCACCCAAACCTTTCCCACCAGCAGGATGGCTGGCTCAGTGTGCAGGTCACAGCAACTGGCATTGTGTGGGACTGAGGCAGCCAGGCCCTGAGATAAAGGTTGTGATTCTGTGACCTGCCCTCCCAACTGCAATTATCATCTCACCTGTAGCAGCAATGACAGTGCAGAGTTGGGAGTCAATAACATTTCTAGAAAACTTTTTCTCAGTTGCTAATTACCAAAGGCAATTACAACTTCTTGTGAGTGTCTCCAAAGAGACTGTGAGGTGTGTGGCAGAGGCTCTTACTTTTTCATGATCCCTGAAGGCTGCAAGGAGCAGGAAATACTGAGATTTGACGTGTGAGGAACTAGCAGAGAACCATATGTGTCTCAATGGATTGTAAGCTTGTCTGACATTTTCTTTTTGTTCAAATTAAGTTCATTCTTCATCTTCAGACCCCGAAGCTGATCCATTGTTTAAGGAGTCAGCAGGAAAATGAATCAGACAAAGGAACTAAAAAGAATTAGTGATAAAATAAGTGTAAAATGAAAAACATGACATCAATAAATTATAATAAAATTCACTGAAACTCGCTTTCATAACTAAATGTAAATTAGTTTGAAAATAATGATATGGACATTTTATAGGAATACATACTTTACCAATGAGAGCCTGGCAGTGAAGGGAAAAGTCCAAAGAGGAAACTAACCTAAAAGGGAAGAGAGATATTTATAACACTGTCTCTCAGTTAAAGCACCAAGATGGTTTAATTGGCAGATTCTACCATTACTTTAACTATTAGGTAAACCAAAATGATGTTCTCAGTTAAACACCGCTAGATGGTTCCTGGAGTTCTCCACATGTATTCTAGTTGAATTTCCGGTAAGGGTCACCCATCAGTTACCCAATATTGTAATTTAATATATTATAATAAAAATTTGGATTTCTGACACCCAAGTCAACAAGTTAACCTAGGTCCATGGTCCATTCTGCTTTGAGAGGTTTTAGGCCAACTGAGAAGTTACAGAGAACACAGACCACCCAAGAGCAAACTCAGTTCTGACACCAAGTGCAAGTTCATGGATTCCCCAAATCACCTTTGGATTCGATAATTGACTAGAAGAACTCATGGAGCTGCCTGAAACTGTGATGCTCAAGATTACAATTGTTATATGGAATTAGTTGGGGAAGGTTGGCTACAGGTGGTTTAGCGCCAGAGCCTCATCAGCAATCTCCATGTGTTCAGAAGCGACTGATCCATCCAGCCCAGGGGCAGCCTCATCAAAACATGGAATGTTTTACCTGTAGTGCACACAGCTATTTGCTCCTTATGAAAGCAATAATTTCCACGTGCCAAGCATGTCCCCTTATTTCCTTCCTAACACAATAACAGGGAGTGGGTGTTGTTCGAAGGACAAAAAGTGGATCCTGTTTATAGAGGCAACAGCTGTTCAGGGTAAAGGGATACAGTGACTTGACTTGCTCAAGGGCCCAAAGCTAAATGGAAATAAACATAAACCTAAACTCAAACCCATCAGGACCCATCCTGTGAGCACAAGTGACCTGTGAACCTTTAACCCACTGAACTGGCAGGTAGATGGGACACTCTCTGAGTCATTGTCCCGGAATCAGGTTGACACCACCCACTGCTAACACAGAAGTACACATTGTAGGGACATCAGGAGCAGCTCAGACACATGCCCTGCCTTCAGCGCGTAGCCTTCTGGATCTGTTTCACATGTTGTTGGGATGATGCCTTGAAAATCACGTGTGGAGGGGAGGGAGAGAAACAGGGAGCTCAGTGAGGACGACACTCTGATCATTCAAGAGAGAGGCGACTGAGGCTGACCCATGAGTGCTGGTAGCTCACGTAGGGGGTCCATCAGATTTTGGTATTTCTCAGGTTTTTAGAGAATAGCCTTTTCTTTTTCTTACATTTTTAGAGGAATAGTCGATATACCATAAATCACACGTATCCAAGGGGCAAAATTTTAATAAAATGTGGAATATTCCTAAGCTATAAAAAGGGACCCTTCATCATACACAGGAACATGGATAAATCTCAGAATGATTACGAAGGTGGAGACAGCAGATAAAGGAGGAATGCATGCTGTGTGGTTGTATTCATACAACATTCTAGAAAATTCTATCACTGATCAGTAGTGACAGAGAACATCGGTGGTTGCCTGGAATGGAATTGGGGAGAG
This sequence comes from Lemur catta, assembly GCF_020740605.2. Taxonomy (NCBI): domain Eukaryota; kingdom Metazoa; phylum Chordata; class Mammalia; order Primates; family Lemuridae; genus Lemur; species Lemur catta. Next base: position 19,515,472 of record NC_059146.1, read on the forward strand.
GAAGGGATGACAGAGGGTGTGAGGATACCTTGGGGGGAGTGAATGTGCACACAGACTCGATCATGGTGGAGATTTCATGTGTGCCCACAGGCGTCCAAACCTGGACTCCACATGGAGGGGCAGACACTAGAGTGAGAAGGTGGTTAGTTACACAACACTGTGACTGAGCTAAATGCCACTGAATTATACAGAGAGAAAGGTTAATTTTATGTTGTGTGAATTTCACCTCACCAAAGTAAATAAATTAATGAAGGTACAGGATTTGTTGGCAATTTGCAAGATAAATAATAACAATGAAATTACTTGTTTTGAAAGACAGAAAGTGGCGTATGACAGAAAAGAAGAAATCAAGGATAACTCTAAAAATGTTTTGGACTGAACATCTGGGAGGCTGGAGCCACTCTGAACTGTGATAGGGAAAGACAGTGTCAGTTTGGGTGTGTAGAGATGGAGATGTCTGTGAGTTTGGGTGTGTAGAGATTGAGATGTCTATGAGACTTCCTAGTGCACAGATCAAGAAGAAACTCCAACCTCAGAGGAGGAAAGGATTGTGGTTGGAATCAGATTCTTAGAGAAGCCTTCATTTGATATTTCTTGTTACCATGATTAATTTTTTAACTTGACAAATCCATGTTGTATACATGTATGGTGCACAGCATGATGTTTTCCTATATGTATACACTGTGTAATGGCTAAATCGAACTAATTATCATATGTATCAATGATCATATGTATCAAAGACCCCAGTCATCTGGGGCGTGAGAGATTTAGTGTCTGGATGTCGACCTTACAAATGAGATTTCACAGTCTGTGGAGGAGAGGAAGTCTGTGAGCTGGCACTCAACTTCCTCGGTGAATGGGGCAGAGAAATTAGTCAAAAGAATCGAAGTAGAGAGAAGAATGGTTTCCCCTTTCCCCAGGTCCTCTTGCTCCACAGAGTGGGTGGGGGAAATGGGGAGATGTAGGCCAGAGGTTGCATCGGATGCAGGATTAATATGTTCCAGAGATGATGTAGAGCGTGGTGACCATAGTTAATACAGGTGCTCCCCAAACTATGATGGTTCTGGTTATGATTTTTTGCAGTTGTGATGGTGTTTCAGCTGTGTATGTTAATGATAAATATCCATGCAATCATTTTGGTTTTCATTATTCATAGAGTATTCATAGGATTACATGACATAGTCAACACTTTATTATAAAATAGTCTTTGTGTTAGATGATTTTGCCCAACTGTGGGGTAATGTAAGTGTTCCGAAGACATTTAAGGTGAGCTAGGCTAAGCTATGAAGTCAGCTACATTACATAATGTTGAATGCATTTTGAATTCCTATATTTTTAACTTGCAATGAGTTTTTGGGGATTTTCTTTTTTTCTGTTGCCCGGGCTAGAGTGCCATGGCATCAGCCTAGCTCACAGCAACCTCAAACTGCTGAGCTCAAGCGATCCTTCAGTGTCCTGAGTAGCTAGGACTATAGGCATGTGCCACCATGCCTGGCTAATTTTTTCTATATATTTTTAGTTGTCCAGCTAATTTCTTTCTATTTTTTTTTTTTTTTAAGTAGAGACAGGGTCTCGCTCTTGCTCAGGCTGGTCTGGAACTCCTGAGCTCAAATGATCCACCCGCCTTGGCCTCCCAGAGTGTTAGGATTACAGGTGTGAGCCACCACACCCAGCCAGTTTATTGGTATTTAACCCCATTTTAAGTCAAGGAGCATCTTACTGTATTGCATAGTTGAAATTTGCTAACATGGTAGATCTGAAGGTTTCTCACCACATACCAAAAAGCAAATACATAAATAAAAGAAAAAAAAGTAAACGAAAAAAGTGGTAACTATTAATATAGGAGGTGAAGGATATGATAATTAGCTTAATTGTGGTGACTGTTTCACAATTTGTGAGTACATCAGAGCATCCTCCTGGTGACCTTAGTTGTTAGTAATGGATTGAGAAAGCCAGAGCAGGAAATCAAGTCAGAAAGGGAAAAGTCAAATAGTCTCTCTTTGCAGACATTATCTTATGTAGAAAAAACTCTAAAAGCTCCACCAAAGTACTCTTAGAACTGATAAAAGAATTCAGTAAAGTTGCAGGTACAAAATTAACATACAAGAATTAGTACTATTTTTACACACCAACAATGAACTAGCACAAAAAAAATCAAGAAGCTAATCTCATTTATAGTAGCTACAGAAAATAAGATAAAATCCTAGGAACAAATTTCACAAAAAAGGTGAAAGATCTCTACAAGTAAAATTATAAAATACTGATGAAATAAATTGAAGAGGACACCAAAAAAATGGAAAGACATCCCATGTTTACGAATTAGAAAACGTAAGTGTGAAAGTGACCATAGTACCAAAGCAATCCATGGAGTCAATGCAATCCCTATAAAAACACCATATTCTTCAAAGAAATATTAATAGAGGCCGGAAGTGGTGACTCACATCTGTAATCCTAGCACTCTGGGAGGCTGAGGCGGGCGGATTGTTTGAGCTCAGGAGTTCGAGACCAGCCTGAGCAAGAGCGAGACCCCGTCTCTACTAAAAAATAGAAAGAAATCATCTGGACAACTAAAAATATATAGAAAAAATTAGCCGAGAATGGTGGCACATGCCTGTCATCCCAGCTACTCGGGAGGCTGAGATAGAAGGATTGCTTAAGCCTAGGAGTTTGAGGTTGCTGTGAGCTAGGCTGATGCCACGACACTCTAGCCCAGGCAACAGAGCAAGCCTCTGTCTCAAAAAAAAAAAAAAAATGTTAATAGTAAAGCAGCCCTAAAACTTATACAGAACTACAGAATACCTTACATAGCCAAAGAAATCCTGAACAAAAAGAATGAGTCTGAAGACTTCACATTATCTGACTTCAAATTATGCTACAGAGCTATAGTAACACAAACAGCATGGTACTGGCATAAAAACAGACACATAGGCCAATGGAATAGAATAGAGAACCCCAAAAGAAGTCAACTGACTTACAGACAATTCATTTTTTACAAAGGCACACAGAACATTCAGTGGGGAAAGGACAGTCTCTTCAATAAATGGTGCTGGAAAATGTGGATATTCATACCTAGAAGAATAAAACTAGACCCCTATCTCTTACCATACACAAAAGGCAACTCAAAATGAATTAAAGACATAAATATAAGACTTGAAACTATAAAATTACTTAATGAAAACAGGCAATCGAGGTGGTGCAAGCCTGTAGTCCCAGCTAGTTGGGAAGCTGTGGTTGGAGGATCACTTGAGTTCAGGAGTTCAAGACCAGCCTGGACAACATAGCCAGACCCCAATATAAAAAAACAAGACAGAAAAATGGGAAGATGAGCTGAATAGACATCTCTCAAAAGAAGACATACCAATGGCCAACACGTATATGAGAAAATGCTCAACATAACTAATCATTAGGAAAATAGGTATCAAAACCATATGGAGGCCGGGCGCGGTGGCTCACGCCTGTAATCCTAGCACTCTGGGAGGCCGAGGTGGGCAGATTGTTTGAGCTCAGGAGTTCGAGATCAGCCTGAGCAAGAGCGAGACCCTGTCTCTACTAAAAATAGAAAGAAATTATATGGACAGCTAAATATATATAGAAAAAATTAGCCAGGCATGGTGGCACATGCCTGTAGTCCCAGCTACTCGGGAGGCTGAGGCAGTAGGATTGCTTGAGCCCAGGAGTTTGAGGTTGCTGTGAGCTGGGCTGATGCCATGGCACTCTAGCCCGGGCAACAGAGTGAGACTCTGTCTCAAAAAAAAAAAAAATAAAATAAATAAATAAATAAATAAAAACCATATGGAGATATCATCTCAACCCAGAAAGAATGGCTCTTCTCAAAACAAAAAAGTAACAAATGCTAGCAAGGACATGGAGAAAGGAGAACTTATACACCATTGGTGGAAATGGAAATTGGTACAGCCATTATGGAAAACAGTATGGAGGTTTATCAACAAACTACAAATAGAAATATCATATGATCCTGCAATCCCACGAGATATTTGCACTCCCAGGTTTATTGCAGCACTATTTGCAATAGGCAAGATATGAAATCAACCTCAGTGTCCATCAATGGATGAATGGACAAAGAACATGTGGTATATATACACAATGGATATTGTTCAGCCATTAAATAGAATAAATCCTCTCATTTGCAGCAACATGGATGGAACTGGAGGGCATTATGTTAGCTGAAATCAAGCAGGCAAAAAAAAAAAAAGATAAAAAAACACATGTTATCACTCACTTGTGGGAGCTAGAGAAAAGTTGATTTCTTATAGGTAGAGAGTAGAATGGAGATTACCAGAGGTCAGGAGGGTAGTGGGGAGGTAGAATGAAGAGAGGTTGGGTAATGGGTACAAAAATACACTTAGAACTAAGTTCTAGGGTTCAGTAGAGCAGTAGGGTGACTATACTTATCTATATGTATCTTATAATGCAAAATAACTAGAAGAAAAGATTTGGAACAATCCCAAGACAAAGAAATGATGTGTTTGAGGTAATGAATATGTAAATTAATTTGATTAATTTGATCATTACATATTGCATGTATGTATCAAAATACCACATGTACCCCATAAATATGTACAATTATTATGTATCAAAAAATGCATTGCACATTTCAAAATTGCTAGAAGATTAGATTTTAAATGTTCTCACACAAAATAGAATTATACTTTGGCCCTTTCCCAAAGTAGGTGAGGAGAGCGATATGTTAACAAGCTTGACTGAATTGTTCCACAACGTATATATATGTAAATATTAATAGTATTTCAAGGTTTTGAAAAAGAAAATCAAGAATTATCACTAATATTCATTAGTTATCACTAATGACAGTCCATTTTTTCAATGTCATGGAATTAATATGTAAAAGCTTTGCTCAAACTAGATTAAATCATTGATTTCATATTAGTCAACCAACTCTTAGCACATCCTTTATTTGTTAGGAAATTTCTGTGTTTGACACAAGGGGACCCAAACTGGTTAAAACTTGCAGGTGTATATAACCTGACCACTTCGAACACCTCAGACATAAGACAAATCATTCAGTAGACTAGGAAAACCACGTCATTTCCAAAGTAGGCATGTTTAAGAAATTAATTTTGACTTTATTGGGTTTCTTTGAGAAATCTACTCAACAGGGATTACCTAAAATGGATTATATGGCCTTAAACCAATCACTGTGGGGCGGATCTAACAGAAGGAAGGTCTGGAGCCCTTGGGTTCTTATAAATAGAGACGGTTCATCTCCAGGCCACTCTGACAGCAGATCCCAGACCCAGGAGGCTGAGGCTGGAAGACAGGACGCAGGTGAGTTCTCGGTGGGCATGTCTATGTGTATGCATCTGTGGCTGAGTAGGGACCAAGGAGGTGGAGGCTGGTTCCAGACAGATTTGGGTTTATATTCCGCATACATGAGCTCTGAGATCCTGTGAAAGCAATGGATATCTTTGTAGCTCATTATTAGCTCGACTGGAGTCATCGTTTAACCCTTCTATAAAATGGGGATAATGTCAATGTACTCATGGGATATATTTCAGTTTATTTTTCTATTTATTTTATTTTATTTTATTTATTTATTTTGGAGACGGGAATCTTGCTCTGTCACCCAGATTGGAGTGCTGGGTGTGATCATGGATTTTATGTTATAAAACATAAAGAGGGTGTCTTGGCTGGGTGTCTATAAAAAGGGTGTCTTGGCTGGGTGCAGTGACTCATGCCTGTGATCTCAGCACTTTGGGAAGCTGAGGCTGGAGGATCACTAGAGCTCAGGAGTTCCAGACTAGCCTTCACAGCATAGAGAGACCCTGTCTCTACATAAAGAACAAAACAAAACAAAAGGAGCCATGGTGGTGACATGTGCCTGTAGTCCCAACTACTCATGATGATGAGGCAGGAGGAGGGCTTGAGCCCAGAAGTTTGAGGTTGATGTGAGTTACGATGATGCCACTGCACTCCAGCCTGGGTGATAGGGTAAGATTCTGTTTCAAAAACAGAAAAAATAGGCTGGGCACAGTGCATCATGCCTGTAATCCTAGGACTCTGGGAGGCCGAGGCAGAAGCATTGCTAGAGGTCAGGAGTTCGAGACCAGCCTGAGCAAGAGCGAGACCTCATCTCTACTAAAAAATAGAAAGAAATTATCTGGACAACTAAAAATATATATATAAAAAATTAGCCGGGCATGGTGGCGCATGCCTGTAGTCCCAGCTACTCGGGAGGCTGAGGCAGAAGGATTGCTTGAGCCCAGGAGTTTGAGGTTGCTGTGAGCTAGGCTGATGCCATGGCACTCTAGCCTGCGGAATAGAGTGAGACTCTGTTTCAAAAAAAAAAAAAAAACAGAAAAAATAAGTGGGAGGAAGAGTCTCACTGTGTTTCCCAGGCTAGCCTCAAATTCCTGGCTCCTGCAGTCCGCCCCATCAGTTCTTGAACAGCACCGGGTGCCAGCAGCCTTCAGCCCCTCTGTAAAAGCACTTTTACTTCCCAGAATTTCAGGCAGACTTTTCTCTCTCATATCCGTATAGTTTTGTTTTGTTTTGTTTTTTTGAGACAGAGTCTCACTCTGTTGCCCGGGCTAGAGTGTCATGGCATCAGCCTAGCTCACAGCAACCTCAAATTCCTGAGCTCAAGCAATCCTACTGCCTCAACCTCCCGAGTAGCTGGGACTACAGACATGCGCCCTATGCCCAGCTAATTTTTTATGTATATATTTTTAGTTGTCCAGCTAATTTCTTTCTATTTTTTTTAGTAGAGATGGGGTCTCACTCTTGCTCAGGCTGGTCTCTAACTCCTGAGCTCAAATGATCCACCCGCCTCGGCCTCCCAGAGAGTTAGGATTACAGGCGTGAGCCACCACACCTGGCCTATCCCTATACTGTTAAAATAGTAATTAATATTTATAATATTGAAAATTAAAAATTCTACATATTTATAATGTACAGCATGATTTTGGAAGTATATATATGTGTGGAATGGCTAATGAGCTAATTAGCATATGCACTACCTAACATACTTAGGTTTCTTTGTCCTCAGAACACTTAAAATCTATTTTCTTAGCCATGTCCAAGTATAGATTACATTGTTATTAACTATAGTCACCATGTTGCACAGTAGATCTCTTGAATGTCTCTCTTCTGTCTAACTGAAAGTTTGTGTGCTTGAAGCGCATCTCCCCACTGCACCCCCAGGCCCTGGAACCACCACTCTGCTCTCTGCTTCTAGGAGTCCCACTGTTGTAGATTCCACACACTGATTTCATTTGTTTGGATATATACCCAGAAGAGGTGCTGCTGGGTCATATGGTAGCTCTATTTTCAGTTTATTGAGGAACTTCCAATCTGCTTTCCATAACAGCTCTACTAACTTCCATTCCCACCACCAGTCACCAACGCTTCTTACCGTATGTCTTTCTGATAGCTGCCATTCTCACAGGGGTGAGGTGATGTTTTGTGAGTTTGGTTTCAATTTCCCTGATGACTGGTGGCCTTGAGCATCTTTTCATGTACCGGTTGGCCATACGTATGTTTTCTCTGAGAAACATTCCTGTCCTTTGCCTGTTTGTTTCTCAGGTTATGTGTTTTCTTGGGGCAGGGAAGTTTGAGTTCCTTACACATTTTGGAGAGTAAGCCCTTATCTGATGTGTGGTTTGCAAACATTTCCTCCCACTCTGGGCCAGCGCCTCACTTTGCTGATCGCCTCCTTGGCTGACTCTCTGCTTTACACCCACTCTTCCCCCTTCCAGACACCTTCTAGGAGGCTCAGAGTCTCCATGTCCAGTCTTCCAGGGCCCTTTCCCAAGACCCTCCTGCCAGCTGTCTCTGTGGACCTTCAGGATGGTCCCTGTCCTGTGGCTGGGAAGGCAGGTTGCACTCTAACAGCTGGTGCACTTGCATTTCAGTGGTGTCTGGAGAGTGGCCCTTGCCTATGGAAGGTGGTTTAGGATCTCCAAAAAAATTTTTCTAAATTCCCACTTCCTAAAAGTTTAAGAGCATTGGCCTTTAAATCCATTTTTCTGTAATAAGATTAAAATAGGTAAATCCATACAGACAGAAAGCAGCTTAGTGGTTGCCAGGGGCTGGGGTGGGTGTGGGTGGGACGTGACTGTCTAATGGGCATAAGTTTCCCTTTTGGGGTGATGAAAAATTCTGAAACAGGATAGTGGTGATGTTTGCAGAACCTCATGCAAGACCAATATTGCCATTCCATATGAGAGACCTTAACAAAAAATGAAAAACCAAACAAAAAAATCAAAACAGAAGAAATTTAAAAATTTTTTAAATAAAAACTACTTTTTTTAAAAAAGATTTCCCCAATTTACAGATGGGGAAAATTGATCCCACTGCTGCACATTTCAGGATCACAATTTAGAAGACCATTCAGGCATTTACACAAGTCCATAGAGTAACATGTAGACACTGAAGAAAAATACACAGCATGAATTCCCACTGCATTGAACACGGAAGCAGTGGGGGTGGTGTGTAGGATAGGATGAGGATTTAGAAGAGAGACGGAGGTGGAGGAAGGAGTTAAACTCATCTGGCTTATTTCTATTTTCCCCCAGACACCTGAACAAACAGTGAATCCATTACTGAGGAAAGCCCGAGTAGACCTGTTCAGTTGGGTCTCAGTTAGACACTGGATTCTCCAGGAAAAATGTCTTCAGACCAGATATCCTCAGGGGGTCAGGGAAAACCTTGCAACAGCCTTGGGTCACAGTCACTGCAGTCAGTGTCATCCCAAGGAACTCAGCTGAGAAATCTTGACTGTGACTCTGAGATTTGGCACGAGAACTTCAGAAGATTCAACTGCTCAGAGGAGCTGGACCCCATCGAGTCTCTGCAGAGACTCACCCAGCTGTGCCATCTGTGGCTGAGGCCCGACCTCCACACCAAAGAGCAGATTCTGGACCAGCTGGTGTTGGAGCAGTTCGTGCTCTCCACACCCCTGGCCCTCCAGGCCCTAGTCAAGGAGAATGGCGTGAAGACTTGCAAAGACCTGGAGGACATGCTAAGAAACAACAGCAAACCCAAGAAATGGGTGAGTAGGACCTTCTTGATTGGTACAGGGGTTGGGGCGGGGGCTGGGATTATAGTCCTAGGGCAGGAGGACTAGAAAAAACACAGGGTTGTTCTAGGTCAGGGGCTTTCAACTGGATGAGAGGTTGCCCCGCAGGGGGAACTTGGAAATTAATTTCTGGGGTCATATTTTGGTTGTCATGACAGGGAGGAGAGGAGACGCTGCTAAGCATTCTCTAGTGCTGAGGACAACCCACCTCTACAAGGAATTGTCCAGCCTCGATATCCCTTGTGCTGAGTCTGAGAAACCCCAGTCTAGGGGAGGTACACACACAAGGGGAATACAGATACCCACAAAATGTGTGAGGCCAACGCCAAAGCAAAAGTTGGGAAAATGTCTTGCCTGGTTGAATGTAGGGAGTGAGGGGGGAGAGTGAACCGAAGGTGGCTCCCGACGTGCTCACCTGAGGCAGGTAGATGGCGGGACCATGGATCCAATGGAGCATCTCCAGGTCCTCACAGGAGCCCCTCAGCCCTAGCACTGAGGCACATCGACTTGTATTTTTCCCTTTGTGCTTGGAGACCATGTCACCATGTTTATGTAGGTTCTAAAATGTTCCAGGCACTGGGCAGGTGCTGGAGGTAGAGAGGAAAGCAACTCAGACGGGACTGCTACACCTACAGAGCTAATTCTGTATAAGGAAGAGTGAATTTAAACAAGCAATTGCAGGAAAGTTTGAGTGTCTTGGCGGGAGAAATGGAGGGAGTGTGAGAGCTGGACTCAGGTTCTCACAGGGAGTCTGACTCTGTGTTTCTCCCCGCAGTCCATAGTCAGCTTGCAGGGACAGGAATATCTGGTCCAGGAGTCAGATGCTGACATGGCCAAAGGCCAGGCCAGTGACAGGGATGATGCAGTGGACATGTCCAGCAAGTGTGAATTTTGTGTGAACCAGATACCTCTGGAGGGAAGCCAGGTGTGCCGAGAGCTGCAGACCCTGCCAGGGATCCATGAGCCGTCCAGGGCGCAGGTGAGTGTGAGGCTTTGGTCTCTGGAGACAGGAGGGAGAAGGCCCAGGGGGAACCAAGTGTCGCCGCTACCCCTACCGAGAGAGCTGGCAGAGGGCAGAGTTGGACCCACTTAGCATGGATGTGCTCTGTCCCTAGACACTTCTGAGCCATCATGGGGAATGAAGCCCCCTCCACTCTTGTAACTCCACTGGGGAAGACTTTCCCATGTAGCGTGGGGACAGAAATAGTGTCAGTGAGTGGAGGCTAAGCCAACGTGCCACAGATGCTGCTAATGTCCTCGTGCTCAGAGAACTAAAAGGGTAAAAACGTACGGGAATTGCTTTAGAGGTGCGGTGAGCGCAAATTAGGGAGTCTCAGAAATGAGGGGTGATGTTCATTTGGGGTGACGGGGGACCCCTAGGAGGTCTGGACACATCCACAAACTGTGTTGTTAGAACAGTCGGAGTACCAGGTCAAGAAGAGACAGGGATGTCCACGCTCCGCCCAGTGTGGCCGAGGCAGTAATTCCCCATGGTTGCCCATTGTCAGGGAGAGGACGTCCTCCTGCCGGAGACCATGTCTGGAGAAGGTGACCCAGAGGGTGTGGGACCCATGCAGAGCTTGGAGGAGGGCCTGGAGGAAGACAGGGAAGAGGAAACAGTAGTTAAATGTCAAGAGCCTCGGCGTCCGCAGGATCCTGGTGAGTTGGACACTTGGCACCCAAGGGAGGTGGTGCCTCTTCCTTCCTGGATCAGGGCTGGGCCTGCAGCCGTGTCGTCTCCTGGGGAGGTCATCTTGCCAGAGCTCCTCTGTCGCTGCCTGTCCAGAGGCCCACAGGCCACTCTCAGGCTTGTGACCTTGGTGGGACCTTCTCAGGCAACCCCAGTGTTTTGTTGAAAATAGTTGGATTTCACTGGAAATCCTCTTCATTAAATGTTGTGTGTGGAATTTCTTTTTCTAGCACATTCTGTGAGGGCAAAGGATGGGAAGGAGCCCCAGGAAGGAATGTGTATGAGAAATGTGGATGCTGACACACCTTCCCCTCCAGTTTTAGAGAGAGATGTGTCAACTCAGAGCGGGGACAGAGGACATTCGCAGAGTCTGAGACGTTCCCAAAGGAGGAAGCTGGACGCCACCTCCACTTTCCAGGAAGGGCCTCAAGCAGGGGCCACCGATGTGGACAGCAACGAATCCCCAGGACAGGACAGGTTGAGTTCAGCTCACTCCCCAGGCCCTATGGAGCCTGTCATTCATCCTGCTGGCCAGGAAGCTTCGAGCCCGCCACGCTTTGAATGCAAGGAGTGCAAGAAAAGGTTTCGTTATGAATCTCAGTTCCTCATCCACCAGAGGACACACACAGGAGAGAGACCCTTCAAATGCCCCTGTGGGAAGGGGTTCCTGCAGCACTCAGACCTCCGAGTGCACCGGCGAATCCACACGGGTGAGAAGCCTTACGAGTGTGACATCTGCCACCAGAGGTTCACCCACCAGTCCACCTTGCACGGTCACGAGAGAATCCACACCAAAGAGAGACCATACAAGTGTCAATTCTGTGAGAAAAGTTTCAACCACAGGGGGAACCTCAACGTGCACCAGCGCATCCACCTGGCATTGAAGCCCTTCACGTGTCCAGAGTGTACAGGGACCTTCCGTCAGCTGGGCACTTTCAAACGCCACCTGAAAACACATTCAAAAACGACCTCCCAATGATTCCATAATCAGGTCCAAGTCCTTTGCCCCAAGACCAAAGTGAATGATGACTTGTCAGCTCTCTTGTATATAACCATGACACCCAAGCACTTACCAGGGTTTCTGGATCACAGTGGGAATCTGTAGATATTAATCACCAGGGTCTTTCAATAAATATTTATCCTCCCTGTTGATTTATTTTCCTGTTTAGTTATGTCTAGTGTTTTCTTCCTTCTTGGTTTATTTTGGTTTACGTTGCTGTTCTTCTAACGCACAAGTCTCGTTTTGTGTCAATGTTTTATAACAAAACCTGAGGCTGCATCTGTGCATGGTGGTGGATGCCTTGTAGGCCCAGCTACTCCAAGGCTGAGGTGAAGGATCACGTAAGCCCAGGTGTTCAGGTCCACCGGGGCAACATAGCAAGACCCCATTCCCACAGAGAGAAAACTAAAAACAGGCTGTTGCTTAATCTCCTTTTACCCATTACTCATTATTATTGTAAAGTGGGGTTATCTGAGCAGGGTAGACAGCTTCAATACACAACGCCTGCTGAAATTTGCATTTCAGATAAACAAAACTTGTTTTAGTGTTGTGCTCTAAGTTTTTCCTTCTTGATCAATCTCAACTTTCATTAGCTATTCTGTATTTTTAATATAATTTATTCTATAAAGCAGTTTTAGGCTCACAGCAAAATCGAGTGGACAGTACAACGAGTCCCCATACTCCCCTGCCCCATGCACAGCTTCCCCCACTACCGATGCCCCCGCCAGAGTGGAACATTTGTTACAATGGACAAATTTGCACTGACACGTCATTGTCACCCAAAGCCCACAGGTTTACATTGGAATTCATCGTTGGTGTTGTGCATTCTATGGGATTGGACGGAAGTCTAATGCCATGTATCCATCATTGTAGTTTCATACGCAACAGTTTCACTGCCCTAGAAATCCTGGAAGGGGTTTGCAACTGTGTTTTAACCTAAGTGTCCAGCTTGAACCATGAATAGTAGTACAGCACCAGCAAAGAGGGGGAAGGAAAAACTTCTAGACAAACAGAACAGAATGTAAAATACCTGAAGGAGGAAGGTTAGACGTAGGAGGTTCTGAAATAAAACCAACACAAAAGGGGATAAGCTAGACGTAGGGCAGTGAATTTCATCCGGGTAGGCTGTTAAATTACTCAAGAGCTCTCTGAATGCTTTGATAAGCCTTTTGGAGCAGCAGTCCCCACCTTTGGCAGCAGGGATGGCTTTCATGGAGACAGTTTTTCCATGGACTAAGGAGGGTGGGTGATGGTTTGGGGATGACTCAAGTGCATTACATTTATTGTGCACTTTATTTCTATTATTATTACATTGTATTATGTAATGAAATAATTATACAACTCACCATAGGTTGGGGACCCCTGTTTAAGAGGATTTCAGCAGAAGAGTGACAGATTTTATTTGCACGAAATTTATTTAAAGCGTTGATGCTTAATGGATCAAAGCAGAGGTATGTTGGTTGTATCAACTAGTGTTGACGAATTGCTTTTGGTTTTGTGAGACTGGCTGAGCCATGCCAATCCGTCTCCCCAAGGAGTTCTGGCCTGAGGTTTGTAGGGGAATTTTTGTGGGCAGTGCCTAGGGAATTAGCATAACTGATTGACTAGGTCAGGGGGGTGAAATATTAGGGATGTAGAATCTGCATTTTTTGCGCTGAGTCAGTTCTTCGGCAGGGTCTGCAAAGTATCTTAGGAAACAGTCTTGGGTTTAACATGGAAGACGTTTTCTACAGAGGTGATTATGGGAAGTTATGGGACTGTGTGACAAAGGGCTGTGTGACTCTTAAGCAGTAAACAGCTGTAAGGGAGTGAGCCACGGGGCTAGAGCTGTTTAGTGCTTAGCTGTGTTTTTCAAGACTTACGCCCTTGTTAAAATCCCAGCAACTTGGTTTTAGTTAATTTTATAAGGATGGTTTCAGAATTTGAGCTGCTGAACTGGGCGAATCGTAAACCTGCTGAAGAAGCAGCTGCCTGTGTTTGTACCGGGCTGACTGCAAACATCCCTGGGCGACGCAGTGCCACATGCACCTGGTCAGCTGTCACTCAGCCACGGCCAGACCTGGACTGTGCTAAAATTTCCCACATGTGTGAACTTGCAAAAGACTTTCACGACTGCCTAGCTTCTCCTGTGTTTTCCAAATTGCAGTTCACACACACACACACACACAAAATTAAAACGCCTTCTCTCTTGTTTGCTGCTCTACAGTGTTGATTTCATTGGTTGAGATGTGACTTTTCATTTTAAGAGGTGTGATATTGTGAAATATATATTTGGTCTTGGCCCGTTGTCCCTCGTTCCTGGCATACAACTTTTAAAATCCTTAGAATCTCCCAAGTGATGAATGTCTTTTTGTGCTAATGAATGACACCCCGGCAGGCAGCCCCTAGGCAGCTTCAGGGTGGGGCTGCTCACCAGAAAGACCAAGGGGGGGTTGGAAGGTGGGGACTTCTAGCCCCACCCTAACCTCCAGGGTCGGGAGAGGGGCTGGAGGTTGAGTTGACCACCAGTGGCCACTGGTTTGTTCAATCAATCATGCCCATGTAATGAAGCCTCCATAAAAACCCAAAAGGAGCGTTCATGGGGCTTCTGGACAGTAGAACAGGACGAAGTTCCTGGAGGGTCTCGCCCCTGGGAGGGCATGGAAGCTCCTTGTCCCGCCTCCACACCACACCCTACACATCTCTTCATCTGTATCTTTTGCAGAATCCTTTACAGTAAACCGGTAACTATAAGTAGGTGTTTCCCTAAGTTCTGTGAGCAGCTCTAGCAAATTAATCGAACCCAAGGAGTCTTGGGAGCCCTGATTTATAGCCAGTGGGTCAGGAACACAGGTAGACCTGGGGCTGGCGACTGGCATCGAAAGTGGGGTCAGTCTTGTGGGACTGAGACCTCTCAACCTGTGGGATCTGACGCCACCTGCAGGCAGGCAGAGGGTGTTGGAATTGAACTGGAGGACGTTCAGCTGGTGCACTGAAACTGAGCGAGTTTTTCCTACATTGCGGGGGGGAAGCACATGCATTCATTCATTTTTTTACAGCTTTATTGAGGTGTAATTGATAGACACATAATCAATTATAATCAGTAACTTGAATAAACATCCGTATATTTAATGTATACAATTTGACAAGCTTGAACATATGCAAACACCCATGATACCGTCACCACAGCCAATGTAACACACACACCCATCACCTCCAGAAGTTTCCTTATGTCCTCTCGCTTGTACATGAGTGTCTGTGTCTGTGTGTGTGTGACAAGAATACTTAACATAAGATCTACTCTCTTCACAAATTTTTAAGTGCACAATACGGTCTTATTAACTATAGGCATTATGCCATGTAGCTGATCTCTGGAACTCATTCATCTTGTATGGCTATAACTGATACCCGTTGAATAACAACTCCTATTCCCCCCTCCCCCTCCCTCTGGCAACCACCATTCTATTTTCTGCTTCTACAGGTTTGACGATTTTAGATACCACATATGTATGGGATCGTGCAGTATTTGTCCTTCTGTGTCTGGCTTCTTTCACTTAACACAATATCATCTAGGTCCATCCATGTTGTCTAAATGGCAGGATTTTTTTTATTTTTTAAGTCTGAATAATATTCCATTGTGTATATATAGCACATTTTCTTTATTCATCCATTGATGGCCACTTAGGTTGGCTCCATATCTTGGCTATTGTGAACAGTGCGGCAATAAACATGGGAGTCCAGATATCCCTTCAATAGACTGATTTCCTTTCCTTTGGATCTATATACCCAGAAGTGGGATTGCTGGATCACACAGTTGTTCTCTTTTTAATTTCTTAGGGAGCTACCATGCTGTCTCCAGAGTGACTATAGCATTTTACTGATCAGAATTCTTTCCGATTTAACCTTATGAAGTTTATCTTCATTACTGTTTCCTCAAGTTATTTCCTCCTCTCTATTTTTACGGCCCCCTCTCTTTGGGAATCCTGTCACTTCATGTCTGTTCTAGATTCTTGCTGTCGTCTGGGGGTGTCCCCAGTATTCTTCCCCAGATCTCTAATTTGTTTTTCTGCTCTGTCCGTCCTACCAACGTCCCACATATTGTCCTCTTTATTCTGGCTAGCAGATATTTTTCTTAACTAATATTTCAACTGCATTTTTTATTGAAAACTGTCATTCTTATTCCCTCTTGCTAATTACTTATGTTTCTTATGCTTGTTTATATTTCTAAGAAGACGGTTCTAATACCCCTGGTCGTGCAGGTTTCTGCAGCCAGTTTGTAGCCTTCTTTTTTTTTTCCATGTTCTTTCTTTTTTGAGACAGAGTCTCGCTCTGTTGCCCAGACTAGAGTGCTATGGCATCATCATAGCTCACAGCAACCTCAAACTCCTCGGCTCAAGCCATCCTCCTGCCTCAGCCTCCCAAGTAGCTGGGACTACAGGCATGTGCCCTGCTAATTTTTTCTATGTATTTTTTAGTTGTCCAGCTAATTTCTTTCTATTTTTAGTAGAGATGGACTCGGTCTTGCTCAGGCTGGTCTCGAACTCCTGAGCTCAAGCAGTCCTCCTGCCTCAGCCTCTCAGAGTGCTAGGATTACAGGTGTGAGCCATCAGGCCCGGCCTTGTTTTCCTTTTGAATTAGTGTCTCATTCTTTGGCCAGTGAGTTAATATTCCTTGCTTAGGGTCGGAATTCTCAACCCAGGGTGGTTTTGCTCTAAGGGGACATTCATCGATGTCTGGAGATATTTTTGGTGGTCTTTTTTCTTTTTCTTTTTCCCCATATTATGTGCAGAAATGATTGTCAAAACTAGGGGCTGGGGTGCTCGTGGCAGGTAGCAAGTGGAGGCCGGGGATCTGCTAAACACCCCGCCCCTCACAGGACACAGCCCACAGGATTACCAGGCGCTAATGGTAATATCGCCCATGTGAGAAACACTGGGATGGGGGTATTGACTGTGGTTGATAAACCCATCTAAGTGTGTTTGGCCAGAGGCTAATCCTGTTTAGCCCCAACACCCTCAGGAGAGGAGTGATGAGCCCACGGTTAACCCTCCCTGTAGTGTGTAATCCTACCAGGAGCAGCCTCAGATCAGAGGCTCAGTCAAGCCCTCCAGGGAGATCAGTGTGGCAGGAGACACTCCCTAGAGCAGAGATTTTGAGCTATCCCAGAATCCCAGGAACATCCTGAACAGACAAAGTACTGCCAATGCTTCACCCTGCCCTCCCAGGGTCTGACTTACCTGGTCGAGAGTGGGATTTGGTTTTTGGATATTTTCAAAACCTCCCAGTGGATACTTTAGAGCAGATAGTTCTCCATCTCAGGTGCACTTTGAGACCACCTAAAAAGTTTTAACAAGCACTGATGCCTGAGCCCAACCTAAAGGAAGTCTGACTTAGTTGGACTTTGGTTTGGCCTGGGTATTAGGGCTTTGAAAAATCTTCAGGTGATGCTAATATGCATTCAAGGCTGAGACTCTTGGCTCGAACTTCAGGAACATCTAAATCACCTGGAGGGCTCGTTAAATGCAGATTGCCAGGCCCACCCTAAAGTCTCTGAAGCAGGAGGTCTAGGGTGAGGGTCTGAGAAGGGGCTTTTCTAACAAATTTCCATCTGATGTTGGTCAAAGGGACACCACTTTGAGAACCACTACTGCAGAGTTGGGGTTGGCAAATGTTTTCTGTGAAAGGCCAGATAGCAGGTGTGTCAAGCTTTGTGGGCCAGAAAGTTTCTGTTACAGCTAGTCAACTTCACCCAACCAGTCACAGCCCAAATTAGCCCCCAACAATAAAGAAAATAACAGCCATGTGCCAATACAACTTTATTTGTGGACGCTGAAGTTGGAATTTCATCTTCAGCCCGGGGGCTGACATACGGGCTATGTGGGGCTGGGAGTCCGGCCCACAGCCAGAGAAGTGGACTTAGCTCCTGGCCCAGGCTACAGGGAGGCAGGCAGCAGCCTGTGGGCCACACCGATATCCCCTCCTGAACTGAATCTTGGGAAGAGACAAAAGACTAGTTTGGTCACAAGGAAATATCACTGCACACCCATTAGCATGGCTGCTATTAAAAACAAAAGAAAAATATAAAATAATAAGTGTTGACGATGTATGAGCATTGAAAGACATTTCTTTAAAATAACTGAATGTGCCCCCACCCCAGCCTCTTTTCCCACTGGAGGCAGATGAAGCAACTCCTCGGACCCAGAGATGAAACTGCATAGCCGGAGATGGCAGAACCATCCTACCAGCCCATGACAGCTTCTTCTGGTAGTTATGAGAGGGTGGGGTAGACTTTTATCTTGTTTACACCATGATATTTTGGGGCTCTGGATGTGGAAGCCCTGAAGTGCCACATAAGAAGTTTAACTGCCTTGAAGCCATCCTTCTGGAGGGCTCCCGTGTAGACATTCTGGTCAACTGTCCCAGCTAAACCCAGCCTTCCAGCTAGAGCCACCAAGACCCAGACATGTGAGAGAAGCCACCTCGGACCCTCCAACTCTGTCCACCCACCAACTGAACACCACCAGTGGTCTCTGTCAAAGCCACATGGAATAGAAGAATCATGGGATCAAGCCCTGGCCGAATCCCTGACTTACAAAATTATGACACAAAATAGTTGTTTTAAACCACTAAGTTTTGGGGTCATGTGTTATGCAGCAATAGGCATTACTCCTATCAGGTGAAAGAAAATCTAAAGCAAAAGGCATTGATGAAGAAAAAAGAGAGGTTCTTCCAGGAATTTATAACACATAAGCTTAAGTGATGCTAATAATATAGCTTCAAAATATGTAAATAGCTCTGAAACTAATGAACAGGTGCTAGGTCAGATATCCAGAAATTGCCAGAAATTGGAATTAAGGGCTCTCTCATTAGATAATCCAAAATATATTACCTCCCACAGGTTGTATTTTCCTAATCCCACACCTGACTCTACCATCCTTGATTTTGCTACCTTCAACAAATTCCCACAGAAATTAAAAAAGAAAACATTGACTATTTGACAAGAAATATTTTATTCTCCCCATCCTGCTCCAGGTTACCTCTCCTCATTTCTGGAGGAGACTTAGGTGGGTTGGAAGGAAAGGGAAGAGTTAGAATGGTATTTTGAAGAATCTTTTCAAGACATCCTAGAATCTCAGACTTAAGAGGGGTATTTGTATTATCAATAGCTCATGTCATAATTGGGACGATTCCAAAAGAATACAATTACTTATTTTACATGTATTGCAGGAATATTCCCTGACTATCCCAGTATCTTCCAAATGGTTCCTGAATTACTCTTGTGTTCATTAACAACACTGTATACTTATTCCAAAGATAAATCAATAAGACCTGAGACACTCCCGGGATTTTTTTTTTTTTTTAAGAATAATTCTTCAAATGCTCCAAAATTTCTTCATGAGATTTGGGAATTTAATTTCAGGATCTTAGTCTCAGCAAAGGGTTTCTAGATCAAGTTTCAGGGGGAACAGGAGGAGCTGGAGAAAGATGAAGAGGAGGGATTTGGAGGCATCTATGACTTCAGGACACCTTCCTCCTTGGGAACTTTCTCGCCCAGCACACCTAGATCTGTGGGAGAGAAAGAAGCAGATTGTGAATGGTTCTTCTCACCATGACCACCCAAGCCAGGTTCTTGAGGCTGGGCATGAAACTGGGGAGGAAGATGGATTTAGTTTATCTCAGATCCAATGGCCTTTCCTTTTCTGTCTCCCTCTTTCCTTTTTGTTCTTCCTTCTCTTTATTTTCATCTACCCACATATTTACCTTTTCCACTCCTGTTTTAAGATTCACATGCTGAGGGTGGGTGTTTTCAAGAGCCAGAGAGTTGTCAAGTTTGGGTGAGAATTAGTGAATTTGGGGGTATCATATCCAGCATTGTCCAATATGTGCTTTTGAAATGGATTTGTACAGTTGAAATAAAGGCATGGTGTTAGTTTCCAAGAACTGGGCTAGGATTAAAGAAGAAGATGGAACTGGCATTGAACGTGTGAACGTCCAACTGCAGGAGGGCAGGAAAAGCTGGGGTTTGGGCACTGGCTGAGCTCATGGGCAGGTGGGAAGGTGGCACGTGGATGCTGTATTTGGATAGTTCAATTCACTCATTTAACAAATATTTACCAAGCACCTGCTATGCATCATCCACTGTGCTAGACAGTGAACCACCCAGAGGGGCGTCCCTGCTCACATGGAGCTCACATAATACGCAAATTAATACGTGAGAAAGAAAGAAGCACATAAGTGATAAATGTTACTATTAATAAGAAACAGGATGACAAAAATAGAGAAAAAGTGGATTTATTCTAGGCTTAATGGTCAGAGAAGTGGTCACCTCTAAGGAGGTGATCACTAAACTGGCTTCCAAATGACAGGAAGAATCCAGCCATGCAGAGCTCTGGAAATAAAGCTCTCTAGAGTGTAACAACTAAAGCAAGTCAGTGCTAATAAAATAAAAATATAAAATTAAATGAAAACACTCTGGACTGAGGTACTAGCTGGGGCAAAGATCCACAAGAGGTAACGACCCGGTTCCCGGAAAACCAGATGCCACGGTTGGAACAGAGGGGCACGTGTGGGTGTGAGTGCAGATAAGCACAGTTCAGAGTAAGATGAACTGTGGGAAATGCAGGTCTTGTTTGGGAGAGAGGTCAAAGTTGGAATTGCACCATGAGGTCAAAGTGAGGGGAGTGAGGTCAGCTTGGGGTGATACGGGGGGAGATCAAGGTTTGGGTGTGGGGTCATGGTTGGGAAGGTGTAGACTGTGGGGTGATTTCACACCTGGCTGGGAAATCAGAGCAGGACCGTGAGGCAAGGTCTGAAGTCACCGCACAGAGTTGAAGTGAGCAGTCAAGACCAGGCTGGGACCCACAGTGAGGGTGTGGACAGGGTGGGGGGTCACAGTGAAGAGGTTCTTGGCTGACCCTAGTTTGCTGCCATCCTCCCTTCCCCAAAGCTCTGCCTGCCCACCACTTCTTTCCCCTTCTATTTCTCTTCCACCTTTCCCCGTCTTTACCTCCAATCTCTGGTTTGGCAAATGTCTCCACCAGACTCCTCTTGGAGGCCTGCCGAGGGTGGGAATAGGGAAGTCCATCTAGGAACAAAAGCTCAACATTAACAAAAATAACTAGGAACATGACACTCAGCTCAGTATTTCATACCACAGAATGTGGTTCTGCTTCTCTTGTTTCCTTGGAACCTCAAGGTACTTACGGTGGTTCTCAAATCTCCTGTGAGATTTGGCCCCATAGGAGACACGTGACCATGTCTAGAGACATTTTTGACAGTCAAAGCTGAGGACAGGGGATGCCGCTAGCATCTAATGGGTAGTAGCCAGGGATTCTGCTAAACATCCTACAGTGCATGGGAATGGCACCCACAAGCAAGGAATTGTCCAGCCCCAAAAGCAATAGTGCTGAGGCTGAGAAACCACACCATCAACGCACTTAATTGCCCCGATGGTGACGAGGCCCAACTGAAGTCACAAGCTGCACTCACGCTGGGCACGCCCAGGTGTCCAAACCCCTACCCTGTGCCTCCGTGATTCTGTCCCTTGAGGTGGAGGATGGGAAGGAGAGAGATTGTTTGGTCAGGTGAGGAGACGAGACAACAGCACTAGGCATGAGTGAAGAGATGGATGTGGAGCTCGCGAGGAGACAATATCAACAATAACAACCATGACTGTGCTGTTCCTGCCATGTGCCAGACACTTGCAGGAAATTCACACACATTTTCTCACCTAGTCGGGTAACAAAGTCCTGAGGCAGTTCCACTTATACCATTTCACATATGGAGGAATCTCAAGCTCGAAGGAAATGCATCACTTCCCAAGTGCCCACAAGCGGAGCAAGGGATGGAGCCCACATCAACCAGTTTCCAAAGCCCACAAGTGAGCGGCCGAGGGAGAGAGCTGGACGTGGAGGATGTTCACTCACCAATGGCTTTCCACAGGTCTAGGATCTCGAGAGCCATCTCCCTCTTCCTGTCCTGATCGGCCACCTGGGGGAGGTGGAGGACTGGGGAGAGTAAGATCAGGTGTCCTGTTAAAAGGTGACAAACCATCCAGCAATCCGACAGCATGATTCATTTGGCCGGGCCCCTCCACCAAAGCTGTAGGACGGTGTGTGTTTTGATCACCCCAACTTACCAGTGGTTTCGGTAGGTCAAATTGTGGTTTCGGTAGGTCAAGTCACTTGCTCAAAATCTCACCACTGCTAAGTGGCAAGACTAGGGTTTGAACCCACCCCTCTCTGGGTCCCGATCTCATGCTCATTCTGCTCAGCCACACTGGCCCTGGGGCCTGGGCGTTCCTGCACCACTGAATGAAGCCCAAGCTGCACCTGCCTCGAACATCACAGAGGGTCTCGGAATGTCACGAATTTAATGGTCACTAAGCGGCACATGGCCATGTGCACAACTAGTGCTCAAGGAAGATGCACAACTAGTGCTCAAGGAAGATGCACTCAGGGAAATGGGGAGGGAAATAAAAAGGAAAGAGGAGAGACACTAATTGTTATATGGCACCCACTGCATGCAAGGTATTGCTCTAACTCAGTCCTCACAAGGCAGGGCCATTACTCTCCCCATTGTCACAGGTGAGGAAACTGAGTCATGGAGAGATCAAGGTTGCACACCAAGCAGGTGGCAGAACTGGGATTTGAACCCAAGGCTTTGGCTTCAGAGTCCACATGCCGTTCACTCTGTTTAGACGGATCTGGAAATTAATTCTTGGGCTGCAGTGAATGTGGGTTGAGTGTCCTTATAGGGTCACAGACACACTATCTGCAGGCACCGGCAGGCGCAGGCCAGGCATGGAGAGCTGGGAGCAGGCTCACTCACCAGGACCCAGAAGGTAGCCAGCACTGTTGAGCGTCCAGCCTCCCCGGCCCTGGATGAAGACAGAGAAATCAAGACTCAGGCAGACAGAAGGGGGCAGGTATCGGACACCCCGGGACGATGTGGGCCATTGCGCTGCTTTCCTACAAGCCTGGGAAGCGAGTTTGCTTAATCCTACATCACTGGTGAGGGGATTGAAGACTTTTAAGACCTAGCAGCTCGGCATGAAAGTAAAAAGCTTCAAAAGGCACCACTGTGAGAACAGAATGTCGGATGCCAGGGCTGGGGAGAGAGACCCATGAGGAATTGTTCAACAAGTATGGTTTCAGTTACACAGGTGAATAAGTCCTAGAGATCCGCTGTACAGCACTGTGCCTATAGTTAACAACACGGCATTGTGCACTTTAAAATATGTTAAGAGAATAGATCTCAGTTAAGGATTGTTACTAACGTGCACGCACACACACACAAAAGAACACAAGGAAATTTTTAGAGGTGGTGCTGCTGGGTTTGTTTAGTATCTTGGCTGTGGTGACAGTACCATGGATGTATGCATCTATCCACACTCATCAAGCTGTATACATTAAATGTGTGTGATGTTTTTTGTATATTCATTATATCTTAGTAAGGGTTTAAAAAAAGCACTACTGTAAATTCTTTACCTGTGTCGTATATTGTCACCATTCATGCAGAGTTGGGTTCAAACCCAGGCTACATTATGGGTGGCTTTAGGCAAGTAGCCAAGTTCCTTTGAGAATGATAATGGCTAACATTTATTGTGGGCTTACCATATGCCAGCATCTGTTCTAAGCAGGACTGGCCACGGAATTTGTGGGGCCCAGTGTAAAGTCAAAATATGGGGCCCCTGGCTCAAAAATGATTCAGAATTTCAAGATGGTGATGGAAGTTTGTTAAGCCAAACTTGTGTCCCAGGTGACTGCATGGTGCATGCCCATGAAGCCAGCTCTAGTTCTAAGCCCGTGGCATATATATTTAACTAATCCTCCCAACAACTCCACTAGGTAAGAACTATCATTAGCCTCATTGAACAGAAAAGGAAACTGAGGCCCAGAAGATTAGGCAAATTGCCTGAATTAACACAGTAAGTAGCACAGCTGGGGTTCAAACTTTAAACCCAGGCAAATTCCAGACTCTTAACAACTATGTGCCCTGAATATTTAAGCCTCAGTTTTCCACTCTGTAAAATGGGAAGTTGCTAAATAGAGCCAACTGCAAAGGATGCTGGATGGAATTAGCTAATTCGAGTTGAGGGTTTCACACGATGCATTAGTGCTGAGAAAGCACTCCACACCCTTGTCCAAATTCCCTGAACATCCCTACAGGGTGGATACCATTATCCCTTAGTTATACAGAAGGAAGGGAGGCTCAAAGAAACTTAAACAACTCGCTAAGGACCAGCTAGCATGGAGGATAGCTGCTACCCAAACTCAGAGCTGTTGAATGCCAAGCCTGGGCCCTCTTTTTTTCTTTTTCTTAGCATTTTTTAAAATTGACAAATAAAAATTGCGTATAAAATATATGCATAGTATACAACATGATATTTTGAAATATGCATACATTGTGGAATGGCTAAATCGAGCGAATTAACATCTGCATCACCTCACATACCCTTTTTTTGTGAGAACACTTAATATCTACTCTCTTAGCAATTTTCATGTATACAATACATTGTTATTAGGTATAGTCTCCATGCTGTGCAATAGATCTCTTGAGCTTATTCCTCCGTCTAACTGAAATTTTGTATCCTTGGACCAGCATCTCTTGATTATTTAATCTTCTTGGTTAAATAATGAGCACTGTCTGCTAAAGCTCCAGGGGTCTCACATGGATTAACTCTATTAATTCTCACAGTGCTGTAATTTGACAAAGAAGGACATTGAGGGACAAGAGAGGTCAGGTGACTCACTGAGCTCAGCAGCTAGGAAGTCACAGGTCCAGGATTTCAAACTCAGCCCAGTCTCTATGGCCCACACGCTTAATCAGTGGTTCTCAGAGTGTGGTCCTGGGGCCAGCGTCAGCATCAGCATCACTTGGGGACTTATGAGAAATGCCAGTTCTCAGGCCCCTACCCAAGACTTGGGTAACAACAGAAACTCCTGCGTTGGGTCTCAGGAGTGTGCATTTTAAAGTGCCCTCCAGGTGATTTTCCTGCATGCTAAATGGCTGGAAAACTTAAGAGTGACAAGCAACTGCCTTTGCAGGCACCTTTTTGCATCTCTGGGCAATGCCAGTCATTAGGATATTTGGGCTTGAATAAGCTGAACTCTGACCTCGTATTTTTCGCCTGTATTATATTCAACCTCCAGGGCCAGTGAGATCAGCTCCTGCCTAATCTCACATTTTCACAACGTGACCCTGTTTCCTGGCTCAAGCCATGAAAATTTAAAAAACTCTTCCCATAGGGCAGTGACTGGGGATGCTGCTGGTGCTGAGGAATGCAGGGAGGTGTTACCCGGTGGGCAGGTGCCGATGCCGGAGTCTCCGCCAGGCTCAGCAAGACTGAGAGGAGGAGGACCAGGTGGATGGACGGAGCCATCCGAGGGCAGGAAGAACAGGTGCTTACAGCTGCAGAATGCTGCCAAGAGAGAGTGGAGAGTTATTTTCCAAAGGAAAGGCCGTGTGCACTTCTGATAGAGACAGAGGAATTTATTTTTTAGATTTATCGAGGTAAAATCGGTAAACAAAAAATTTCACACATTTAATGTATACATCTTGATGAATTTGGACATTTGCATACACCCATGATACCATCACCACAATCAAAGTACTAAAACACATTCATCACCACCTCCAAAAATTTCCTTGTGTCCCTTGGTGGTTTTCTTTTGGTAAGAACCCTTCATGTGAGATCTACCCTCTACACCTATTATTATTATTATTATTATTTTATAGAGACAAAGTCTTGCTCTGTCACCCAGTCTGGAGTGCAGAGTCAGGATCATAGCTCACTGCAACCTCGAACTCCTAGCCTCAAGCAATCCTCCCCCCTCAGCCTCCTGAGTAGCTGGGACTACAGGTGTATGCCACCACACCTGGCTAATTTTTTTAATATTATTTTGTAGAGATGGCTATGTCGCCCAGGCTGGTCTCAAACTCCTGGCCTCAAGTGATCCTCCCACCTTGGCCTCCCAAAGTGCTGGAATTACAGGCTTGAGCCACCACACCCAGCTCTCTACATATTTTAATGTGCATAATAACGTATTGTTAACTGAAGAGTAACAGATACACAGATCTTCTTGTTTTAAACGTATCCTGGAAAAATAAAAACAAGCACATCCAAGGTTCCTTTTTTTTTTTTTTTTGAAGTTTTTATGGAGCTTTATTTTGGAGCACATGCATTTAAGTAAAACCAGAGAGTTGGTAGAGGGAAAATGCTGAATTAAGTAATAAGATATGGGGAACATAAAATATGGCCAACAAACAAAACCCCCAACTCCTTCCCGCATCGCCTGCCAGGTCATCCACGCCCTCTTCCCATCCCTCCGCAGCTCTGCGCCCAAACCTTTCCTTCCCCGGCTGCTCCCCGCCTTTCCGCACCTCCAATGCTCGCAGTTCCCCTGATCCCCACCTTTCCCGCCTCCCCTTCACTCTGCCCCCAGCCTGGAAGCCCCTCCCGGCCGGCTCTCACCTGGGCGCGCGGGCAGCTCCGGGTCTCAGGGTCGCTGCTCTGGCGCCGGGCGCGGAGCTTTTATGCCGCCCGCGGAGGAGAGAGACGGAGGCGGGAAGGGGGGATTAGGCAGCGGAGAGGGGAGGGCAGACGGGGGGGGGTGGGGAGCGATGGGGAGCAGAGATTCATCCACTCGAGGATCTTTGATGAGCTGGCCCGTGAGGTCAAAAAAAAGGGCGTATCATTGCAGGGTAATGTTTCCCCGCCTCAGTTTCCCCGGGAGAACCTCTAATCCGAGGCATAGCTGCCCTTCCTGGGGTGTCCCCGGCTCTGCGTTTATTCACTCCCCACCCTGTCTGTGAGTGTGTGTGTGTCGCCTCCCTGTCTCTCCGCACCTGCAGCTGGGGGCCCTGTCCCCTCCCTGGGCACCTTCGCTAGCTCTCGGCCCTGCAGCCGCTGGCTGAGCCCGGGTCCTTCTGTCCTGCGTGACAGACCCTGTTTGCGCGTTTCCTCGGTTGCGGTTTATCCCCCTCCCTAGAACATAAACCCAATGAGGAGAGTCCATACCTCCTGCTCATCCCTCTGTCCCTAGCTTAAAGTTCTCAACCAGGGGTGATTTTGTCTGCACCCCCCCACACTTCCTGGGGACATCTGGCCAGGTCTGGAGACATTTTTGTTCATGGTGACTTGGGAGGGGCCCCGGCATCCTGCACAGACAAGGGAAGGCTGCGGCGGCCCCCAACACGCTGCCTGGAACTCAGTAAATAATTGTTGGAGGAACAAATGAAGCGCGTGTCTTGTATCTCCCTCCCTCCCTGTGCCTGTGTTTTGCTTGTTTATCTGTGTCTTCAGTTCCGTCCCTCTGCGCCTTGGACAACGCCGCTGTCCCGTGAAAGGTCCCCGGAAGAGAGGGAGCCCACGCCACCCTCTGCTTCCGACCGGCGGGGGCGAGTCCGGGCTTTAGGGAGAGAAAGTGACAAGCAGGTGCGAATGGCTTTGCCGGGAAAGCGAGCGCAGGAGGACGGAGAAGGGAGGAGGGAGTGATGCGCCTGGCGGAGACCAGGGCCGCCAGGGAGCTGAAAGCTGGGGGGTGGGAGGCTGTCACCGGTCGTGGACAGTCGCTGAAGCCATCCTAAGACCTTGCTGCCCAGTTAACTGATTTGCAAAAAATAAACCGAGTAGGTCCAAATCTCTCTCTCTCTCTTTCCTCTCTCTCATCTCCTCTTTGTATATATGTACATACAGATACTCAGAGTAAGTTGCAAACTTTGTGCCCCTTCACCCCTAAATCTTCAGGGTGTTTTTCCTAAAATCAAGGGCATTCTGTAACGGTAACCACAGTAACACTGTCAAAAATCACAAAACTAACATTGATACAGTAGTAATATCTACAGCTGTCCCGGTAATGCCTTCTACTGCAAAATTCTTAATTAAATTTTTTTAAAAATTCCACAACATACCTCTTTAGTCTCCCTTAATCTGGAATTCCTCCACTTTCTTTGACTTTCATCACCTTAACACTTTTGAACAGTAAAGGTGAGAAGTGAGTCATTTTGTGGGATGCTTCTCAACTTGTGTACTTGGGCTTATCTGCTCATCATTAGAGTCTGGTCGTGCACGTTTGGCAGAAAACCCACAGAAGCTGTAGTGTCCTTCGCATGTATCCTACCACAGCACTGGTGATGTTAACGTTATTTCTTTTGTTTTTTTTTTTTAGAGACAGGGTCTCGCTCTGTTGCCCAGGCTGGAGTGCAGTGGTGTGATCAAAGCTCACTGCAGCTTCGACCCTCTTGCCTCAAGCGATCCTCCTGCCTCAGTCTGAATTCTCAGGTTTTCAAAGAGGGATGGGTTGGTGAGGTTGAAAATCATGATTTCAGAGTCAGATATTGAAAAGGTAACAGGACAGGAATCTGCAGTCAGGAAGAGACATTTTCGGAGGTGATTGGAAGGACATCTCTGTGCTAAGTCCAGGTGAGTCAGAACGGAGCGGGCCGAGGAGGCATATGAGTGCTGAGAGGCGCGTGTGAAAACATCGCGGACGCTGAGGCTGCATTCACAGGGGCGCTCCAAGTGGATGACGCGGAGCTGACTCACGAGAGCCATCCAGGGCTGGAGAAGGTCCTGGGGTTTGGCTAAGGACAGTGGCGACAATGGGGAGTAGGTGAAATGAGCAATGTCTCAGCCTTCAAAAGGCAGCAGGCAACAAACTGTGAAAAATAAAAAAGAGGGCAGAGGATGTCTGCACCCTCTTTTGATTGTGAATGGGAAGGAGTTCCGGAAATGGCCTACACTGGAGACAGTCATGTGGGAAGGGAGGGCTCCTTCATCTTAAAGGGATGAGTTGTACCTGGCCTGTCTCCATTTCCAAAACCAAAACTCTCAGGGAATAACTCTGATTGGGCAAGCATGGAGTCAGTCACTGTGGGCAGGAGAATGGGGTGCTATGGTTGGCTTAGCCTGGTTCACGTGCCTAATCTTCCCTTCCAGAATTGGGGGAAGGGGGCATGGGCAGATAAAGTAAGAAGTGTTTATTATTCCTTGTATTGTAAACATGATCCCCATTTTAAAGATGGGGAAGGAGAGAATTAGAGAGTTCAGTATCTTACCCCAGACCACTTGGGGGGTTTGGGTCAAGGTGAATGTTCTCTGTGCTCAAATGCTGGGTCTGACTTTTGTCACTGGCTTGTTCTTGGGCAAGTTGTCTGGGGATACTGTTCTGGGCATGAGACAGAGGGTTGAATTTTTGTATTTGATTTGGGTTAGCTGGCCTTTGATTCTCAAACACAGCCTGTACTCAGCCTCCTCTAAACAGACAGCAAAGGTTGTCCACCCAACTGATGACGAAAGAAACCAATGGACAAATAGGTAATGAATGGGTTCACAAACAATTGCTAGGTGCACAAATGAGTGAACAAATGGCCAAATGCATGAGTGAATCCACGATTGCAATCGTTCTACTCTCACCTCAGTTCTGGGAGCTCTTCTGTGGATCCAAATGCGTCCTTCCATTCATCTCCAAGGGGAGGAAACACAATATGTGAACCAGCAGAGGGCATGGGTCTCGGCGCCCTTTGTGTTCCACGATGGAGAATTACAATGTGGGTAGACAGTGGACATATCGCTGTCTTTCAGGTAAAAGTGTCTCCTTTTTAGGGCATCTGTGCCCACCAGCTGGGGTAGGTGTGGAGGTCAGGTGGGGAAGAGCACAAAACAGGACAAGGGGGTGAGAATGATGCAGAGGCTGATCCTGGAAGACTTGCTGATAGGAGAACAACAGAAACGGAGTGGCTGGAGGGGGATAGGACAAGAGGGCCGTGAGGGCTGTCAGAAGAGGATGGTCAGCAAGGCATCTGAGTGGCCCTTGGGCAGGAGTATTGGTGCTATGTGGGCTGGATGGGACAAGTGAGGTTGGCAGAAGCCAGAAGGAAAGGAAAGATGGCTTGGACAAGGGCCTTGGCAATCCATGTTTATTGATGGTCAGCTTTGCAACTGGTAGACAAAATGGGAATGGCAGCTGCTGCAGGAAAGGTTCAGAATGAATCGCCAACAGGCTATGTAGAAAATGGAGCAAATGTACAAGCTAAATGGGACCTCAGAGCTCACTTAAGCTCAGTCTCCCCTGACAAGGCAGGAATCATGTTCCAAGAAACTAAATGTGACATGAAGATATTATTGTGCAGTAGAAATTAGAATTCCAGTGATGCATGGTCACTGGAAGATCAAATGCAACCTTCCAAACTACCCACCCCCACCCTCTCTCCTCGAGTGATTGGTTGGTTACCGACTTATATTATCCCCATTCACCTCTCATAGGCAACACTCCTAACATCATTAACGTAGCTTTTTGTCCATGTGCATTCTTGCAAACATGTTTTTCTTCTTTGTGTGCACGTATTTCATGTTCATGTAAGTGGCGCTGTGTTTTGACTTTTTCCCTTCAGCACATGAAGCTCCACCACGTTGCAATGTGTACACCTAGTTCCTGCTTCTAATACACAGTCCTTGGTGTACAACGACTACACTTAAAAAACAGTTTCTCCAGACATTCATCCTGGGCATCAGTGAATCTGCAAATAGCTCTTTGAGGAAGTGGCACCGACATTGATGTCTGAGGAATTAAAGGAGAGAGTGAGGCAACAATCGTGGAGTGAGTATTTCAGCAGAAGAAATAACAAGATGAGGCCCCCAAACAGGAAAGAACTGGGCACACTGGAAGTACCAGAAGAGGGTGATTCTGGTGGAACTTACAGGGACTAAGGAGAAAGGCACAGAGTGATCGTCAGAAAGAACCTCAGCTGAGTCCCGACAGGTCCCTCCAAGAGAACCCTAAGGAGAGGAACGGAAGGAAGCCACCATTGGGGCACAATGTGGAGCCTCTGGCCACCAGTAGGTTCCCACAGGGACCTTTATGGGCAAGAATTTCACCCTTGTCAACAAAGACAGAAGCAAGGAAGTCAAAGCCCAGCCTTCAAAAATCACAATCCAGATTTCCTCGTCTGTGGTGTTGGGGTTGATATAAAAAGAACTGTAGATATGACAGTGGCCACAGATTTGGTGGCCTTTGGGTCACAGGAGGGCTCTCATGCCACCTCGCTCCATCACAGTGGATACTGGCAGGAGAAAATCATTGGTTTTATTTGCTTATTTTTCTTTTCAGATGCAGATGTGGGTCCATACATCCCTCCAGTCATGGCTAGTGCTCTGTGCAAAGCCCTTCTTGTTTTAAATTTATGATATTCCTCCCTTGTGTTTCCATTGCTTGTTCCATTCTCCCCTTCCCACAAGCAACCACTTAACGTATTGGATATGTATCCTTGAATTTTTACTACTTTTAAATAAAGATCTGCTGTGTCACTTTGTGAGTGGGGTGGCACTACAGATCTCCTTATGTTTCTTTTCCTTTTTTTCCCCTTGTACACAGCACGACGTCTTAAAGATGTGCTCACATCGCTGTGTGCACCCATGGTTCGCTGCCTGCAACTTCTGGTAGTACTCAGTAGTGTGGTAAGATCATAATTTCTAAAAGCAATTCTCATAAAAACAGATAACAGGCATGTGCCAAGGTTTTACTCAGCACATTTATGACAAACCAGCAGAACGTCAGTGCACGTCTCAAGAACCCGGGCTGTGGAGTCGGTCGGTGGGGAAACGGTGTTGAGGCAGCCTGCTGCGTTAACAGTGGCTGATGTCCTGCACAGCAGTCAAACTGTGACCTCTGGGGTTATCTTCTCTGCTGGAATAAAACTGTCACCGCACCTTGCCAGTTTTGTCCAAGCTTCAGAGTGGTGAACCACCCAGCCTCCAAGCAATTATCAGGCAAAGTTTCATTCCCCAAGAGCCGTATGACCTTCAGGCTGGACTGTTTTAAAAACAATCTAGAGTTTTATAAAGTTGCATAATTGACATTTTGCCTATTTCCAAATTTTCAGACTTTTCCTGAACAACGTGTGTTCCTCCCTCTCCCAGTAATGGACGTTTATGTCGCTCTGATTCTCTGCCATCCCAAGCAACACTCAGAGGACCAGCCCCTCACACACCTTCCTGTGCATGTTGTGTGTCTCTGGATGGGGCTGGGGGTGTGGGCTCACTGGGCCGTGCCATGTGCTCATGAGTTTTGACAAAGTACTGCCAGACTGTTCAGCCTGCATCAGTCTGGGTTCCGCCAGCAGGGCGTCCCAAAGCTTCCTACTGCCTATGTGGAGGGTATTTCTTTGTTTTGCAGGGACTCCCCTCCCCATCCAAGTCTTGGCAAAGGCACGGCCCACCATGCCCACCATCGGGTGTTGGACCAAAGCTCCCCCTGGCCTGGGGCTGGGAGGCGGGGAGCTCACATGAAGGCTTCTGATCTTCATCCTCCCAGGAATGTTCTTCCCCAGCTGCTCCAACACTGACCACAGCGGAGGCTCACCCGGACTTTCCACAGAACAGCCTGGCTGACTGTCTCTCCAGGGCTGGACGCAAGAAGTGTGTGTGTGAGCACACATGTGTGTTGCTGGGGTCCCCAAAGGGAAACAGGGCCCCAGAGAAGCTTTTCAGAAGAAAGGGATGGAGCCTGAACAGCCCAAAATGGCCGCTGTGCTGTTAGGAGCTGGACTAAGTACTCTCACTGCCTGTGGAGTTCAGATCTACCAACGTGGCCCAGGCAGCCCGCTCTGTCAGTGCCTCAGTTTCCTGATCTGCCCTGTAGGTCACAGGGCAATTTGGGGCACAATGATGGGACGACGGTGCCTGCCTCACTGGATGGTGATGAGGAATGAATGAGCTGACAGATTTAAGCATTTATAGGATCTGGCCCACGGTGCTCACTCCATGTCTGCTGTTACTATCAGAACCCGTCCTCAGACCCGGCCTGGCCCAGCGTCCCCAACCTCTCACTTCCCACGTTCCTCCCAGTCCCCTCCTGAGGACCTACAGCAGGTGACATTGCTTCTCCAAGCCTGCTTTCTCTGCTACACAGCGGGCATGGTCACAGGGACCTCCTAGTGCAGAAAGAGAATGCTGTGATAAAAAGGCCCTGAGCCAGGGTAAGCTCTTTATGTTCCGTTACCTTATGTTCCTAAAGGGGCATTATCAGCCTGGCTTTACAAGGACACTGAGGCCTAGCAGTTTGCCTCGAGTGCCTGCAGCTGTCACCTGTCTTCCTTAACACTGCCCGGCACCCAAACCCTTCCCTGCCCCTGAGGCTTGGAAGGTAGAGCCAGGCTCCAGCTGTAAATGCCGGACAGTCCAGCTGTTGCTTTCCCAGACTCCTTTGCAGCTAGCGCTTGGCCGTAACCTGGTTTTACCAGTCAGACACACCAGTTCTGGACTTTGGGCCAAGAGCTGAGGATGCAAAGAGGACAGCAGCAACTCGTGGTATGGTCAGACTCAGATCTCTCCTTTTCCACTTTCCAAAGCCACTGCACCTGGTAGAAGCTGGAGGTTTCCTACCTGGAGAGAAGGAACCAGGGTCTGAATTCTAGGACTCCATGTTGAACCAAGGATAGGGCAGAGACGGCACCCTAAAAAGACAGGCCTGGCCAAAGCCTGCACCCAACAGTGAGCCACCCCCGGGCCGCCCACACCCGACCCACAGCTGCCAGGATGCACCTTGCCCCCAGCTGGAGAACTCCTCTCTTGGCAAAATGGGCCACCAGAGAGACCTACTGACACTGATATTTGGGTTCCCCAATGAAATGGAGTGACCTAGCTAAAGTAACACCCTTAGCACAGGAGGTGGAGAACCACTATTATTACTCATGGATGTGGAAACTGACCTGCATAAAGGCACACGGCCAGGAAGGTGAGGGGCTGAGATGTAGACCCGAGTCCATTTGGTGCCTGGCCAGGTCCCTTCTTTGAGCCTCACTGTGCCTCTGGATGACACAGGCGGGGATGGCCCACTCCCACCCGAGCAACCCTGCGCTGCTTCCCAGGGCTGAGCCCAGACTCCCAGGGCCTCCCTCACACCTGGAGGGTCTGAGAGGGGGACAAGAAAGGGAACCCCAGAGCCCCTGTGCCCCAGATGCTCAGCCCTGGAGGGCAACCTTGTCAGACAGAGCCTCGGACTCGGTCTACACACTGGGTCAGTGACTTTATTACTCTCTGGATGCTGGTGAGTTGTCCCCAACGAGCAGGCATGTCTGTCAGTCTCATGTCTCTGGGTCACAGGGAGGCCAGGGAAACCCAGAGTTCACAGTCAGTCTCCAGCGTCAGAACCAGCGCACCTCCCCTCCCCTGACCCCACCTGCCCTGGGGGAGGGGTTCACCAGGACAAGATCTGTCATCCTCCCTTCATCAAGGGGGCCCAGGCCGCTGTCCTCACTGAGTTCCTCTTCTCTGTGCTGGGGCCCAGGGCCTCCATCTCAGCTCTCCAGGGAGGGGCTAAGGGGGAGAGGGAGGCTGGGCTGAGAGAGAGAGAGATAGAAAGAGCGAGGGGCGGGGGGAGAAGACCATCCGAAGGAGGCACCCTTCACAGGGTGGAGAGAGAGGAGGAACCAGGAAGGGAGAACAGGGAGGGTGCAGGTGAGACAAGGGACAGGACAGACTGAACCAGAGGCAGCAAGGGCAGCCAAGCTCAGACAAGAGGAAAAGAGGGGAGGGGCTGAGCGGGAGCAGAGAAAGCGCTGGAGGGAAGAGGGAGGGGTGGCCCCTGGTGCAGGCCACTATCCCAGGGGCCAGGGTGGGAAGGGCCCCCCACCCTCGGGGCCGGGCGCTGCCGGCGCCTGCACACTGGCACTGGCCGCCGCCCGGCCGTGGATGCGCTGGTGGCGCAGCACGTGCTCACGGCGCCCAAAGCCCTTGCCGCACTCCCAGCAGGCGAAAGGCCGTGCGCCAGAGTGCGTCTTGCGATGGCGCACGAGGTGCTCGCGCCAGTAGAAGGTCTTGCCACACTCGCAGCACGCGTGGGGCTTCTCGCGCGCAGGCAGTGGGCGCAGGGCAGGCCCGGGGCCGCCGGGGTGCGTGCCGCGGTGGCGCCGCAGGTGCTCCTTGCGCCGGAAGGCCTTGCCACACTCGGGGCAGGCGTGTGGCTTCTCGCCAGAATGGCTCTGCCGGTGGCGCAGCAGGTGGGCTGGCTTCAGAGATGTCTTGCCGCACTCTGGGCAGGAGGTCCCGCTCGGGGCTGCCAGGAAGGCAGGCAGGCCAGGAGCCAGTGGAGCCAATGGGGGACTGCCAGGCTCTTGCTTATAGGGGCGCACGGCCTGGGAGTCCCCCGACGCTGGCACCTCAGCCCCAGGGGCTGTGTCTCCTGCCGGGTAAAGGCGCAGAGTCAGGGCTGCATGAGGGAGGAGCTGGCGCAGCTGGGGAATGCTGGGGTCCTCTGTACCGAGCACAGCGCCTGATGCATAGTCAATGCCTAATGCATAATGGATGGATGATGGATGAATGATGGGATGATCGATGACAAATGATGAATGGATAATGGATGGATGATGGATTAATGGATGATTAATGGATGATGGATGGATGATAGATGAATGGATGATGGGTGGATGATAGATAAATGGACGATGGATGGATTATAGATGGATGAACAAATGGATGGATGATGGATGATGGATGGATGGATGGATGATGGATGGATGGATGATGGATGGATTGGGGGTGGGAATGGGTGAATGGGTGAAGAAAGGGGATATACAGATGACTGGTGGGGTGGAAGGGTAGATGGCTGGCTGGATGGCAGGCAAGTGGTGGAGGGACAGATAGGTGTGTAGGTGGTGTATGAGGCAGGAGGGGGTAGAGGGTGGGTAGGTGTCTGAGTGGGTGTCTGGGTAGACAAATGGGAAGTGGGTAAGTGGGGATGGCTAAGTTGGGTGGAGAACATTTCCTTTCTCCTGGCTTTCAATCTGTTCTGTGGAATTCCAGGGAGATAAGCCAACTTTGCTTTATCTGTTGAACTTCCTGAGCTCAGCTCAATCAATGTTCTCCCATCTGAAAGGCTGCAACTGATCTCCCAGCACTCAGCTCCACACCAGCTGCCACACTTCCTGCCTTCCTCTGCCTGTTCTGCCTTCTTTTTTAGAGATGTGCCATGGTGCTCCCCTCTCCCCTAGTGAGTGTGCTGGGATGGAGCCAGCTCCACCGCCAGCTCCAAGGGCGGGTATGGGTGCCAGGTATGGCCACTGGCACAAGAGTGCAGCACCCCCAGCCGAAGCAACTGGGCCAGGAAGAGCAAGTAACTCCGCTGGAGTCAATGAGAGCAATTCTGGGACATTCCTGCAACAGTGGGAGGCTGCCCCTTCACTGAGTATTGGGTGTAAACGCTCAGACTACCTAGGTAGAATCCTGGCTTTGTCAGCACCGGGCAAGTCCTTTCATTTTGCTGTGCCAGGGTTTCTGTAGCTACAGAATGTGATAGTAGTCTACGGCCATACCACCCTGAATGCGCCCGATCTCGTCTATCTCGGAAGCTAAGCAGGGTCGGGCCTGGTTAGTACTTGGATGGGAGAATGTGATAATAATGCCACGTCTCTAGGGTTGCTGTGGGGTTTCAATGAGCTGGTCGGGCAGTCCCTGGCTCACGGCCACAGGCGATACTCATCATGGGGCACTCACCACCCTGCAACTGACCTGCCCTCCTAACTCTGACACCACATGCCATGAGCTCCTTCAGGACAGGGAACGTCTATGTCAGCTATAGCCCTGGTGCCAGGGTCATTCACTAAACAAGAGAGTGAGAGCAGGTCATCGATCCCTGGCTCAGGTGAGAGACAAAAGTGCTTTGGTGCTGGAGACAGTAAGAACACGGGACAAGGGAGCAGCCGCTCACCTAGGGGAATCATCCCACTCTCTTCCTTTCCAACACCAACCCCAGAGCCTTCTGCTATATCCTGAGGTGCCCTCGTCGCTGAAGACTGTTCTGGGGAGGTCGCTGGTCCCTGAAATGAGAGATACCACATTCCAAATTGAGAAACCTGATACTGGTGTGTATTTCTCTCCCTGTTCCTCCCCACCACCTTGCACCAGTCATCAAATCCTATCATTTGCCCTGGGGGAAGCCAGCTGCCATGTTGGAGGCTCAAGCCCACCTATGCAGAGGCCACGCACAAGGAACTGCAGCCTCCTGCCCACCGCCAGGCAAGGGAGCCCTCTTGGAAGCAGTCAGCCTTCTGATGACAGCCCAGCCACACCACAGCTGTGACCTCGTGACAGACTCTGAGCCAGGCCCTCGCGTCTAAGCTGCTCCCAAACTCCTAACCCACAGAAACTTCTGAGATGATAGATGTTTACTGTCTCAAGTCCCTAAGCTTGGGATGGTTTGTCACGCACCAACTGGTAACTAATACACCGGCTTTAAATCTTACTTTAGCTTCTTCCTGCTCTTTGGATAAAGCGCAGACTCCTTAACAAAATGCAGAACATGTAAACTATTTTTAACTCTGCAAAAAAGAAAACTAAGTTCAGAAACAGAACTTTTCCCAGCTCAGACGGCAGGACAGCTGCTGAGCAGGGCGGCACCAGCCAGGAAGTTAAAGAAAAAGTTTCAGACTGACTCTGCTTTGGGGTTCTTCACACTACTGTCATCGTTCCTCAAGCCCATGCCTCCAAGAAGAGAAGATCGGAATTCTTCTGGTGCCAATGGATGAGTTGGCCTGTGAGTTATACACCTCAAACCCCTGTTCTCACATTTTACCTGTTTCAAATCCTTTTGGATGATTGGCCAGAGGTAACTGGTGTTGGGATCGAGGGCGTCCCGCGTGGGCTGGTCCCTACGAGCTTGTGCTAAAGCTTCCCCACCTGGGTGTGTCTCCGGTCACTCCCCTCACCCTCACCCCGACCCCGCCTGCCAGCTCACCCAGCGCTCCTCCAGCAGGGCCACGGCCTCCTCGCCGCTCTGGGGCCGCCGGCTGCACACCCAGGCCTGCGTGTCCGCGGGCAGCGCGTTCAGGAACTGCTCCAGCACCAGCAGCTCCAGCATCTGCTCCTTGGTGTGCACCTCGGGCCGCAGCCAGTCCCGGCACAGGGCGCGGAGCAGCCCCAGCGCCTCGCGCGGGCCCGGCGCGTCGCCCAGGTGGAAGCGGCGGAAACGGTGCCACGGCGAGTCCAGGGTCAGGCCCTCGGCCTGGGCCTCCTGCTTCACCGGCGGGGCCGCGGCCTCCATGGGGCCTTCGTGCGACGGCAGCCTGCGGAGGGAGTCGGGAGGCTGAGACGCCCGCGGGGCCTCGGTTTCTTCCCCGAGCAGACCCATGAGACCGGGGCTGAGGAAAGAGTGACTGTAGCTCCCCCTCCTGGACAGAACAGAGTCAAGTTCTGGGCCTGCCCCTCCCCGGGGACAGCCAGGCGCCTCTGTGCCTCAGGGTCCTGCAGCCTCAGGGTCCTGCAGCCTCGGGTGAGGACTCAACAAGAAAATACACAAGGGCTTACAATGCACCTGGCGCAGCGAGTTCCCACTGGCACGGTCTATATTAGACTTGTTCTGCCCTGACTATGGCCCAGGCCCTACAGCCCCTGCGGCAGACACGTTAGGGTGCTTACTCAAAAGCCACCCCCCAACCTCTTCTTCACTAACTGCTAAGACTGAACTGTGTCCTCCCAAAATTCAACTGCTGAAGCTCTTCCAGTGTGACCATCTTGGAGATGGCGACCGTAAGGAGGTAAAGTTAAACGGGTTCATAAGGGTGGGGGCCTAATGGAATAGGACTGTGGCCTTACAAGAAGAGGAAGAGACACCAGAGATCTCTTTCTCTGCCAACATGAGTGCACAGGGAGGAGGCAGTCTGCAACCAACCATGCTGGCACCCTGACCTCGGACTTCCAGCCTCCAGAATTAAACAACAGTCTGTTCAGGCTGCTATGACAAAGTACCACAGACTGGGTGGCTTACAAACAACAGGCATTCATTTCTCACAGTTCTAGTAGCTGAAACTCCAAGATCAAGGTGCCAGCACCGTCGGGTTGCAGATGGCCACCTCCTGTGTCCTCGCATGGCGGACAGCAGAGAGAGTGCCTCTTCTTATAAGGCCACTAATCCCACATGTGAAGGCTCCGCCCTCATGACCTCATCACCTGCCAAAGGCCCCACCTCCTAACACCATCACAATGGGGATGAACTGGAGGCGGAGGTCACAAACACTGAGTCCATAGCACAGCCAGAACATGCCACTACAATGATGGATCCCCACTCATGTTTGAGTGTTAGCGAATGTGGCAGACTGCCAAGAGTTCCCCAGCATCCATCTGTCCCTCTCCTTTTTGTGATACCTCCATGCCCCCAGGAAGCCACCTGCCCTCGTCTTTCTCCTTCCCCTTCCTGAAGGCGGGAACGCAGACTGGCCATGGCTTTGGCTGGGAAGATAATGGCTACAGCCTAGAGCAGTGGTCCTGACTCCCCAGGGGACATCTGGAAAAGTCTGGAGACATTGTCTGACTGTGAGGACAGCGGATGAGGGGGAGTGATGCTGTTGGCATCTAGTGGGTGGAGGCCAGGGATGCTGCTCAACACTCAACAAAGCACAGGACTTGCCCCCCACAGCAAAGAATGACCCAGCCCCGAATGTTAATAGTGCCAAGGTTGAGAAACCCTGGCCTAGAACAGTGGACCTGGGATGGCCTGGGGACCCCTGGAGTTTCTGTGACATCAGAACTGTTTTCATGATAAAACTAAGAGGTTATTTGCCTCTTCCACTCTCATCTTCTTGCGAGCACACAGTCGGGTTTTCTAGAGGCTATGTGGCCACAGGTTGAGTGCAGGAGGAGACACAAGACCCAGCTCTCTTCAGAGTCAGACATGGAAAAGATGTATAAAAAAATAATGCCATGTTTCTAATTTTTTGTTTTGAAAAACATGGTTATTTTTCATTTAAAAAATATTATGTATGTTAACATATGAAAAGTTTCTTATTGCTATTTTTAAATGCATTAATACTTTGAAATTTTCTCAGTATTAGTTTCTAATATGACACATATCAATAAATATAAGCCCCATAAATAAAAGCGCTTTAGGCTCTTCAATAATTTTTAAGGGTATAAAGGGGTTCTGATTTCTAAATGTTTGAGAACCACTGGCCTAGCAGCCTGTCTTTTAAAAATAAAATGTTATTAGCATTTGGCAACACCCATTTGCTTACACATAGTCCGTGGATGCTTTGGAGCTAACAAGGCACAGCTGCAACAGAGACCCAGTCACCTGCAAGGCTGCCCACGAGGCCAAAATATTTACTATCTGGCTCTTCACAGAAAAAATCTGTTGACACCTGACCTCACAGGCGGAGGAAGACCAGGACAGAAGGGACACCAATGACTCCATGGGGTTCAGGCACCAACCCATCCCAGAACAGCGCTGGACAGTTATGAGAAAAGAATAAGTTCTACCTTGTTAATATCTGAGGCACTGTATTTTGGGGTCTCTTTGTTACAGCAGCTTGGCCTGTATCATAGGACTCCAGGGAAGTCCCCCTGACCACAAGGCAGGGGGCTGGACACGTGATCTGGTTCTGGCCAGTGAGATCTAAGAGGAAGTCTGTGTTTGGACGATTTTTCTCCTGATACAAGGTAGGGTAATTAGGGCTCCCTCTGTCTGGAGCTCCTCCCTGTGGGGAGAAGGCACTGTGTGGACCCCACAGCCATGCAGTGACCATTAGAGGAAAGCCAAGAAAACCAACAATGTCTTACCTACAATGTCCATTAGACTCATAACAGAAAGGTCCACTCCCTGCTTTTGTTACATCAAAGAAACCTCTATAGATCTGGCCCTGTTACTGAGAGCACTGCTGGAGGATGGAGAGCCACTCCATACCTTTAGTGTCACAGTAACTCCGTGGATGTGTGATGCTCACAAAGGTGGAAGTTAACTGACTGCGTACTTGCTCATGACACCTCTTGGAATCCTCGCAGCTGCCCTTTTCCAGGAATGTTCTGCTGCCAACCCCATGTTGTGGCAGATAAAAGATCAAGAGAGAACATCTTTAAGCTCAAAAGTACAGGGTATGCAATGGACTGAACGGTTGCACACCCCCCAAATTCATGCGGAAATCCTCACCCCCAAGGTGATGGTATTAGGAGGTGGGGCCTTTGGGAGGTGACGAGGTCATGAGGGTGGAGCCTCATGAATGGGATGAGTGTCTTATAGAAGAGACCCCAGAGAGCTTTCTCACCACTTTCTACCATGTGAGGATACGACAAGAAGGAGCCCTTCTGCCGCACAGAAGTGAGCCCTCACCACCTCCCGACCACGCTGGCACCCTGATCTCAGACCTTCAGCCTCCAGAACCGTGAGAAGTCAAACGCTGTTCATAAGCCACCCAGATATTAGTCATAGCAGCCCAGACTAAGACAGGCTGTGGGGGCAGAGCTGAAACGGTCCCTTAGATAGTCTAACTGCAGAGCCTGTGCTCTTGACCACCACGTTGTTGACCACAGACGTCATCTCATCACTGGGATGGCCACCACAAGACCCCCAGGTGTCTCTCTGCTGCTACCATTCTAGCGTAAAATCACTCCACAGCAATCACAAAGATGTTTTTCTTCAACGTAAACCATATTATGTCACTTCTCTGCTCAATACCCTCCAACTGCTTCCTGTGATACTCAAAATAAAACCCAAACTCCTTACTATGGCCACAAGCCCATGCACTGTCTGGCACCTGCCCACCTTGCTCACCTCTTAGCCCTCTCTCCCTGGTTCTCTGGACTGCAGCCACACTGGCCCCTCTTTATCCTCTGAGACTTGAGGCCAGCTTCTCCTACCTCAGGGCCCTTGCACTTGCTGTTCCCTTCCCCTGGATGCCTTTTTCCCCTGATCTTTGCTCAGCTGGCTCCTTCTCATCATCAAGGTCCCGATGCAATTACCCCCTTGGGGAGCCTCCCCAGCCCACCTGTTCTAACGCTGCACCCACACCCCCTTCCTCCCAGCTGTTCTCTACCACGCACCCTTATTAATGTTCTTTTAGTATTTAAGAAGATCTGGAGTTACCTTAGGTGTGTGTCTTCCCCCATGAGAATTTAAGCTCCATGAGGGGAAGAGACCCATATTATTCCCAGCCCAGTGTCC
The DNA here is from genome assembly GCF_020740605.2 of Lemur catta. Classification (NCBI taxonomy): domain Eukaryota; kingdom Metazoa; phylum Chordata; class Mammalia; order Primates; family Lemuridae; genus Lemur; species Lemur catta. The sequence goes on from NC_059146.1 coordinate 19,557,123, forward strand.
TGGGTGGCACCCAAAGAAAGTTTATAGGATGCCCAATCCCATGAGGTTGGTATTATTACCCCATGTTGCAGATGGAGAAAGTGAAGGCATCTTGCCCAAAGTCACTGAACTAGTAAGTGGCAGAGCCTGAACTCACATGCCCATGTCTGTCTGGCTCCAGAACTAGCCTGCAGCGTCACCTCCCACCCACCCTTCAACTCTGGGATTGATTAACCTGGGAGCAGGCAGGAAGGGGCCAGAGTGAGTCTCAAAAGCTGCACAGAAGCCTGCTCTGCGGTGAAAAAGATCCCTCTGGAACTGGAGAGCAATTTGAGCCAGAGAGCAAGGCCACGGGCATCAAGCTGACCACGCTTGCAATCTTGGCAGGGAACACGGGTTCCCACATCCAAGGCTGTCCAGAAAGCGTGCTCTTTGGGGAAAGGACCCATTTGGACACTACTCTGGGTTCCTGAGGCCACCCAGCACAGGGCCTGCCCCCAAGAAAGCACATACTAAGTGATTAAATAAGGCCACTCCACCATGTAAATCCACCCCATTGTCCAATAGGTGCCCTGTGCTACCTGCACTCAAGCAGCTGTAACCCTGCATAGTATGATCCAGACCAGAGCCAGGAGCCCTGGAGCCAGGAGTCAGCCAACGAGTGGCATATATCTTACACTACCCCACCAAACCTTCCCAACAGCACTGTGAGTTGGGGGAGGTGGGTCCCACTTTACAGAAGGAGAAATAGACACTCAGAGAGTGAGAGAGCCAGGAATCAAACCCAGAGCCAACTCCAAAGCCCATGGCACCAGTACCTATCAGGCTGGATTAACATCATGGCTAAGACTCAGGCTCTAGAGCTTGGCTGCCTGGCTTCAACTTTTAGCTCTGCCACTCATCAGTTGTGTGACCTTGAACATGTGGCTTGCCCTCTCTGAGCTTAATTTCTCTACCTGTAAACCTGTCATATAGGACTAATAACAGCTCTGTCCCCTCAAGAGGGTGCTGGAAGCATGAGTTAGGAGTGGTGCAGCAAAGAGAAAGTGCTCAATGAAGCCTGGTTCATATACTCCACAGTTTGCCAACCTCGGCATTAATGATATTTGGGACTGGACAATTCCATGTTGTGGGGGGCCATCCTGTGCAATGTAAAATGTTAAGCAGCATCTCTGCCTCTTTCCACTAGATGCCAGCAGCACTTCCCCAGTTGTGACAACCAAAAATGTCTCCAGACATTGCCACATGGCCTCCAAGGGACAAAACCACCCCTGGTTGAGAGCCACTAGCCCACTGGACAAATATTTACTTACAGCCCAAAGGCTCTGGAGCAAATTCCACGTCTACCTCCTACCAGCTATGTGTCCTTGGACAAGGTACAACAGCACCTTTTATACACTGTATTTCCATTTCCTTGGCTGTAAAATGATATAAAGAAAACAAAAATGCTGAGAACAGTAGCTGGCTAGTGAGTAAACGCCAGCCAGTTAGCCTCATTTTGTCCCAGCTCACCGTGAGGTGCTAAGGGACACTACCGCGAACAAAACAGATTAAAATATAAGTATAAATTGGAATATGCATTACAATATAAAAGAAGGTAACTCCATCCTGACTGGGGTAGAGGTAGATGGTGGGCAGTTTCAGATGATAACAGCAAACGCAGTCTTTAAACACTTTACACATACTGACGAATTTAATCCCTTGCAACAAGCTCATAAAGGTAGGTGCTCTTAATCAAGAAAGAAATAAGCAAAACAGGACGACGATTGTTATCCTCGGGAATCTCACAACTCTATAAAAGTGCAACTGCGCTTGTGAAAACAGCGCTCCAAACGAGCCACCTGCACCGTACCCATGTTAGACAATAATAACCTTGCCCGAAGCCCCTTTCCCGCAAACCTTTTCGAAGGGGTCTGGTCCCGGAGCCCCCTGACTCCTTTGTAGGGTCCAGCTTCCCACCCAGCTTTCATCTCTCGCCCCACCCCCTGCTGGGGTCCCCTCCCCCTCCATACGCCCTCCCCCACCCCCTCCCTCGGTTTCTCCCGCGTTCACTACCTCGGGGATCCACGGCGCCCTCCCACTTCCCGACCCTCCCCCTCCCCCAGGCCCCCTCCCCTTTCACTCAGCCACCTTCTCATCCTCTCCCCCAAGTCCCCCATCCCTCCCGCCTCGGGCCCCGGCACCCTCTCCCCACAGCTGGTCCCTCCCTCGTACAACCGCCCCCCACCCCTCCCTCCTTTCCCCCCAGCTCACCTCACTCTTCCAGGCGAGGCCCCCCAAGCCCCCTCACTTTCTCGCACATGCGCACAAAGCTCACCGGGACTCCATGCCCCGGCAGGCTTTGCGCCAACTCACTCGTTCCCCCTTCCCCCAGCCCAACGCTTGGAGTCGCACATTCCGCCCGACAACCCCCCGCTCCCGGCCTCATCAGAAACTACACTTCCCAGAAAGCACCGCGGCAACAGCAGCTTCCCATTGGCCCTCGCGAGGCGATCGCATACACCCGTCCGTCCCCATATGGCGCTCCCGGCAGCGCTAAAACTACATTTCCCGAGATGCACCGAAGCGCGACCAGTGGCCCATTGGCCCTCTCGGGCGCAAGAGGCTCAGCCGGAGCAGTCAGGCTTCGAACTATGTTTCCCAGATTGCATGCGGTGCTTCCCAGGGCCCTGAGTGCGGGCCTTGGGCATGCGCAGACGTGCCGGGACGGGCCGAGAGACGGCGATGCCATGGCGGCGTTGTCGTGGAGACCGGAGGAGGCTGGGCACTGCCCGCACTTGGGAGGCGGGGCCTCCGGGACTCGAGAAGCGGGCAGGCCAGGAAGAGGAGGAGGAGGAGGAGGAGACTGGCCAGAGTTCTCCGCCAATCAGGAGTGCAGATAGGTCTCCTTGACAACGGGTCGCGTTTTTCGTTCTCCTACCCACTGGGGCAGAACTAAAGGTTGGTGCCAGGAATCTGGACGTGAGCAGGCGGCCCTCCGGTTCTAGGGTGAGCAGTGGCTCAGGAGGGGCCGATCTGGGACACCGGTTCGGTTCTGCCTGTGTGAACCTGGACCTGACACCGCCCTGTCTCTGGCCTTGGTTTCCCTTCCAGTGAACGGAGGGGAGAGAACCTTGAAGTGCCTATTGGCCAGGCTACTGCCCCATCCCGGGGCCTCAGTTTCTCCATCTCAGAAATGGGAAGAAATCCTAAGAGATGAGTTGAATCTCTGAATCCAGACAGTTACTGGCCTGATTATGGCTCATAATACAAGCCAAGTGTTCCAGGGTCCTACCCTAGCCCGCAGCGTGTTTCCTCCTCTGCACAGTAAGGGATAAGAGAATCCCCCCTCCCCTCCTCCACTTGCTGGACTCCACATCATAAAAAGGTTGGCAGTGGCTGGCACATAACAATTGTTCATTAAACGGAAGTTCTTGTTCTTACCAAATTCACAGATGTACAATAACTTTCCCCCAGATTTCACAAGTGATTAGTGGCTGACTCAGAACTTCCTGACTAACCTCCTCATGCTGGCCTAACCTGCCCTGGCCCACCTGTCTGCCCCCTCTCCCCTCCTTGCTTAATGTCTTCCAGTCACACTAGCCTCTTTTCTGCTCCTAGAACATGCTGATCTTGTTCCCACTTATATCCGATGGCCTACTTGACATCTCCACTTGGATTTCATAATAGGCATTTCCAACCTAATGAGGGCAGTAGAGAATTTTTCACTCCCTCCCGACCGTGCAAAGAAACTTGTTTCTTCCCACTACTCTGCCATCTTAGAAAGTCCATCATTCACCTAAATGTTCAGGCCCAAAATGGAGAGGTGCCCTTTGATTCTCCTTTTTCATCACTCCCCACATGCAATCTATCAGCAAGTCTTGTTTGCTCTGCCTTCAAAATAGAGTCAGAATTTGTCCACTGCGCTCTTGTCTGCTGCTACTACCTGGTCTAAGTCCCCCTGGCCTCTCTGGACATTGTCCTGCTTCCACTGTGGCCTCCTCCCACCCCTGCCCCTCAGTCCCTGCTCCACTCAGCAGCCAGGAGGACCTTATTTTTTTATTGTGGTTATATATATATATACATATATATACGTGTATATATATATATAAACATAAAATTTGCCATTTTAATCATTTTTAAGGTTTTAAGTGTACAGTTCAGTAGCATGAAGTACATTCACATTATTGTGTAACCATCACCACCATCCATCTCCAGAACTCTTCATCTTCCCAAACTGAAACTCTGTACCCATTGAACAAAAACTCCCCATTCCTCCCTCTCCTGAGTCCCTGGCAACCACCATTCTATTTTCTGTTCTGTGATTTTGACTACATAAATACCTCATATGAGTGGAATCATACAGTATTTGTCCCTTTGTGACTGGCTTGTTTCATTTAGCATAATGTCCTCAAGCTTCATTCATGTTGTAGCATGTGTCAGAATTTCCTTCTTTTCTAAGACTGGATAGTGTTCCACAGCATGTGTAGACCACATTTTGTTTATCCATTCATCAGAGGAATCTTTTTAAAAACTTAAATACGGTCATGTCACTCTTGCTTTAAACCCTCCAGTGCAAACACTTGACCGTGGCCTGCACAGTCCTACATGATCTGTCTTCAAACCCAGAGTGCCTCTAGCTTATATAGTCCTTTGTGCGTCTTGGACAAGGGCACCCTCAGGGGCACTGCAGACTTGTGCCGGGGCATGGAGCTTGGCAAGCAGATGGGGAGGAACATTTCAGCCACCACTTCCTGCTTGGCCAGGTGCCCACAGGGAGTACACAAGGCTCACACAGGCCTTCGGCCCAGCACCACTTTCCCTCTTGATAACCGTGCCGCAACACATTGCCCACCTTTAAGTTCCTCTAATGCAGTGGTTCTCAAAGTCCGATCCCCAGACCACCTGTACAGCACCACCTGGAAACTTACTAGAAATGCAAATTCTTGGCCCCTACCTGGGACCCCCTGCATCTGAAACTCTGGCAGTGGCCTAGCAATTTTTTTAATGAGCCCTCCAGGGGATACTGATGCACGCTCATGTGCATCCATGCATCCTGCCTGCACACTAGAATAGTCATAGGGTTCCTGTGAGGATTCATGAGTTAATACATGCAAAGCATTCAGAACACTGCCTGGCTGAGAGTAAGTATTCAGTAAACATTAGCTATTTTTACTTACCCTTCAGTTGAATAACTAATAAAAAAAAAGTCCAACCCAGGTGCAAAATTGAATATTCCCTTCTCCCCTCAACATACATGTAACAAAACAGTTTATTTTACAACAATATTGTCTACTCATCATTTGTTCAATTCATATGCATTGGGGACCTGTTATGAGACAGATATTGTGTGTGCACAAAGGCTACAGGGGTAGACGGGGCAAACTGAATCCATACATATCACCTTGATGATGTGTGCCGTGTCTGCACACCACCCTTCAGGACAGGGCCTAATAACATGCACCATGAATATTGCTAAGGAATGGAACGAAGGAACGACTTTCTGGAATGTCCTTCCTCCACTACTTTGCCTGGTAACACTGTATATATGCATTGTAATATAACCCCCGGAGATCAGTTCAGATATCACTTCCCCCAGGAAGCCTTCCCAGACCACCCTCACCCCAGTAAGTCTGGACCAAGTGCCTCATCGGAGCTTCCACAGAGCCCCCACAGAGCCCCCTCTTTCTTTATCTTGTGCTCTATTTTTTTGTAACTGCTCCACCCACCACCTGGTGAGCAACTCAATCATATGAAGACCAACTCTGACTGGTGGCCTGCCATACCCCAGCTCCCAGCTCAGGGCCTGCCTGTGAATGAGTAAATAAGAGTTGAAAGAAAGAGGTTCTTACCCTACTTCCCAGGCCTGAGGGTGAGAATTCCTTTGGCAGCAAATTTAGCTCATACCTTCCTAAAGCTTCTTGGCTCCTTTGTAGCAGTGCTGTAATTATTACTCCAAATAATAATTAACGTTCTCTTTGTATGGTGCTTTGAAGCATTGGGATCCCTCAGGGCAGGGATGGGCTTTGGTGCATCTCTGGGTCTCCAGGCCCTGGTGCCCTGGAGGCTCAGCTTCTGTTTATTGGATAAACGGAGGAAAATGGAGGATGGATGAGCGCGTAAGCGTGGGAGGGAAAGAATGAGCAGAAGGAGCAAGTGTCACGTCAGTGTCAACCTGTGCCCCACAGTGGGGACTCCTGGGGGGGCTGGATTTGAACATGAGTCATCTTTGGGTTCCCAGCCCCTATGAAATGTTTGAAAGTGGATCATTAAATTAATGAATGAATTGCTTAATGATGGGATCACACTCTCCCTTGGGAGGTGGCAGAGCAGATCAAAGCATCAGCCTATTTTACAGTTGGGATTACTGAGGCAAGTGCACTTTCCCCAAGTGACGCAGCAAGAGAGAGGCAGAGGTAGGACCAGACCCAGGTTTTATGGCCGGCAGCAGATGTGAGCCTTATCTCACAGATGGGGAAATCAAGGCTCAGGGAAGGCATCCTGAGGCCCCAGCCCAGCTCCCGCAGCAGGTTTTCCACTGGCCAGGATAGCTATTGTCTTCCTCAGATGCCCAGGGAATGAGCAGGGCCTACAGCAGGAGGGCGTCAAGCCATCTCACCCTCACTGACAAGGCAGAGGATTCCTTGGAAAGTTCTTCCCAATTGTATCCTGCAGTGCCTGGCCAAAGTAAATGCAGTTCCTCAGAGGTGGATCCTGTGGCTTCCATCCCACTCCCATGCCTGCTCTTCTTCTCTCTGGAGAGGTTGAGAATTGAAACTGCATTGCCCAGACCTCCTGACAGAGTTCTGGGGGTGAATTGGGTTTTGCTAATTACGTGCACTCGGGTAAGATGTGGAAAGCTGACCAAGACCACAAGAACTACCTGCAGTCAAACAAAGGCAGGTTATTTAACTGTTGCATGAAGGGAGGCACATCCCAGGGGAGGTTGGTGCAGGGAGTCAGAAGACGCTTTTTAGAGCCTTTAGGCTTGAGGAGATGGCTCTATAGGGGATGTGGGAAGTGGGGACCAGTTCCACTGAATGCAAGAAGTAGGGATAGTACAAGGATTGGATTTCTTCATAGTTTCTGTCCTGGAGGCAGGAAGATTAGCCAGGGTCGGGCTGTCAGTGGCAAGCAGCAGTACAGAATGGGGGTGCTGGTCAGGAGAAGGCTGTTAATTTTTGCTGTGGTGCTGGGTCTGTGTCTTGTATAGAACCTCATTCTTGCTACATTGGAATGTGACCTGGTTGTCATTTCCTCAGTTTTCCTGCCCGCGTCAGGCTGTTTCTCCTGGCAAGAAAAAACACAGAATGTGAGGTTTCTCTGCAGCAGTGGGCCAGAACCCATTCTCCGGCTTCCCCGGGTGGTGTGAGGCAGCTTCGGTGGATGGCAGCTTTGGGCCTTGGATCACAGCTTTGGGGGTATGTTCTGGAACTCAGAGAGAGCTACACGAGAGGCCCTCAAAAGTGGGTGGTTCCTTGGTGGGACCATCCTGTGGGGCTCTGAGTCATCTCAGGAGGCTCAGCCCTTTCAACAATTTTGTGAGCACTTAATTCCCTGTACTAAATCCCTCAGTAGATAAAATACCTAGGGTGTTGTCTGTGTGCCTGTGTCCTCCACTGAACCCAGACTGGACACTTCTCCATCCTCCTTTAGGTGATCATAACAAGGGTAATAACTACTCATATCTACTGAAGGCTTCCTATGTGCTAGAGTTGGGTTCAGTGGCTCCATGTATTTCATTTAATACTGGCCACAGCCCTGTGAGGTTGTTACCCTAAAAGGGTGAGAGAGTGAGGGGGCACATTATCCAAAGAGTTATCAGCCAGATCACTGCCAGAGATGAAGTTACTACAGCACGAAAAAATCCACTGGTGGCACCCACAGAGTGCAAACGCCCCTCTTTATGGCTATGCCATGGAAGTCAAATATGGGAAGTCGTACAGATCAACACATGATCCATGTTTTGATTTTTCTAAGAATCAGGGCCTGTGTTCATAGTGGCAATCATTGCCTACATTTTGTTAAATATAGAAGAAAATAAACTTAGAGTCGACTCTTATTGTTTGCAGTAGTTATATTCTATAAAGTCACTGCTCCCAGGGGAGATTCAGGGTTAGGTTCCTGTGAGCCTCTGATCACATTTCATCAAGCCATCAATACATAGCCCTGTTTTGTGTGTGTTTTTGTTTAAAGACACGTTATTTAATACATATTGTTGATTCATTAACATTGAACCCACAGCCAACAGTGCTGTAACTCATGACTAAATGAGGCTTATCTAAAACCTGTGTTCTCTCCTTAAGGCACATCGCAGCCTGCTTGCTTAGGAACACTAGACAGCACTTCAACATTACACTCCGGGGCCATTTTAAACAGCAAAATCAGCAATAAAAAGCATAAACAATGTGAAAAATGTGGCACTAAATAAACTGTAAAAAGGATACTTGTTTGTGGGATGAGAGCTGAAACAGAAGGCAGGGTCGCCTTGTTCACCCTCAGCTGGGAATGTGTGCAAGGCAGGGAGGGGAGGGACTCATTTTTTTCCACTGCTCTGTGAATGTCTGTGAATGACCAGGAAAACATCAAAAGAACTGTGAGGGCCGGGCGCGGTGGCTCACGCCTGTAATCCTAGCACTCTGGGAGGCCGAGGAGGGAGGATCACTCGAGGTCAGGAGTTTGAGACCAGCCTGAGCAAGAGCGAGACCCCGTCTCTACTAAAAATAGAAAGAAATTATCTGGCCAACTAAAAAAATATATATAGAAAAAATTAGCTGGGCATGGTGGCACATGCCTGTAGTCCCAGCTACTCGGGAGGCTGAGGCAGTAGGATCGATTAAGCCCAGGAGTCTGAGGTTGCTGTGAGCTAGGCTGATGCCACGGCACTCACTCTAGCCTGGGCAACAAAGCGAGACTGTCTCAAAAAAAAAAAAAAAAAACAACTAAACGAGGCAAGCAGAGTGGAGCCGAGGTGAGAGACCAAGGCCTCGTGACACTCAGCTCCTGGACCACACGGCCCACACCTGAAGGTGTCCAGGCCTAGTTTTGGATGTGTTTTGTTTGTTTTTGGCTACCCAAGACAATAAAATTCTCCTCCCCGCCCCCTTTCTCTCTTTTACCTTATGGCTGTTTAAACTGCATTTCTGTCTCATGCCACCTGAGCCCTAACTGTTACAGTCTTACTAGTCTGTGATTAAATTCCTAGAGCTTGGAATCCTTGAGATTTGTGAAGATTGCATGGCGTGGCCCAACACCTGGATCACAGAATTCTATAATGTTCGGGCCACAGGGGGCCTAGAGAAAGCCTCAAGCAACGACTGGAGTTTCAGAGGTGGATGCACCTTGGTTGGAGTCAGCTCTGCCGGCGGCGCTCGCTGGGGGTTCTGTACAAGATGAGTCATTCTTGTAATGGGGATGGCACGGGCAGGTAGTGGGCGGGCAGGGAAGTCCCCTCAGCTGGCCGAGTCGGGAAGGATGAGTGGGAACGAGCAAGATGAACGCGACAGGGTGCGGGGGCAGTGGCATCTTGAGCAGACACCCCACGGTGGAGAGATGGCAGCACATCTGGGGAACCATCCAGTAGTTTTCAACTATAGTCTCCTATAGCCTCAAGGGGGTGTGTGGGGGGAAGGGGAGGTTCTGAGATTTGAGCCTGGAGAAGGGGGCGGGAGCCACACAACTTCATTTTGAGGATGATGGAGAGCCACGGGAGGGTTTTGAGCTACAGACGGTAGAAGGAGTTAGAAAACTCCTTCTAAACCTGGGGGAGAGACCAAAGGCAGGAGGGCAGGGCAGTGTCTGGGGCAGTGGTCCTGGAGCTGGGGAGAGGCTCAGTCAGCTGCGCTCAAATCCCAGCCCCACCCCTTACTGTGTGGCCTTGAGTATGTCATTCAACTGCTCTTAGTCTCAGTTTTCTTGTCTGACACTCAGGCAAGAGGCTCCCCCGTCCCCTGCCCCACCTCCTTCAAGCAACATTGTAGGTTTGAAAATCTTTGAACGCTTGAAAGTTGTAGGTGTTTCCATTAGTACGGAGCTTCTCCAATTTGGGCGAATGGTGGAATGACTACTAGAATGGCTTTTGGTGTCAGACAAAACTTAGAATTAACAAGACAGCCATGTGGCTTTGGGTACTTAAGCTTCCTTTTCCAATCACCAGCTTCCTCCTACATGAAACAGGGACAAAAATAATATTTCCTATCCGTATTAATTGCAATACACTCAGCCACAAGTACTGGAAAACTCAGCTCCAACTTGCTCAAACTCAAGGTAAGATTTATCAGCTATGGCCAGTAGGAAAGTCCCAAGATAGGGACAGCTTCAGGGTTGATTTGATTCAGTCACTCAAAAATATCACCCAGAGCCTGTCTTCTTTCATACTTTCCTTGCTGCTCTCCGTCGTGTGGGCTCAGTCCTCAGGCTGTTACTGTTTGTAGTGGCAAAATGACTGCCACCATTCCAAGCATCACATCCCATATCCCACTATCTAGAAGGAGAGACAGGATGAGCGTATTTTATAGGATCCCACTCAAAACACTTCTTTATCACATTGACATGAATCGGGTCACCTGCTAGCCAGAGATGGGATCATGGGATGGGATTTCAGTTGGTCCTGAGGCAGGGGTGGAATTGTCCCCCTCCCTCTCATATCCCCAACCCCCAGCACTTGGCCTGCACAAAGTAGGCGTGGAAATCTGGGGAAACAGGTGAAGAAAAGTGGACGTTATAGGAGACATCCACAGGGTCCTCCATATAGGGTTGGCAGATTTAGCAAATATTATAAGATATTCAGTTATATTGTATTTCAAATAAAATAACAGATAATTCTTTTTTTGGATAAGTATTGGGACATACTAATTTTCACACTAAAAAGTTACTCATCATTGGTCTGGAGTTCAAATTTAACTGGGTGTCCTGGAATCTACCTGGCACCAAGTCTTCTCAAACATGTGGGTAAGAATCCCTTGAGGATTGGGTTATAAAGCAGATTGTGCCTCAGTAGGTCTGGAGTGGGGCCTGGGATTCTGCTTTTCTCACGGGCTCGTGGGTCATGCCAGTGCTGTGTGCTTGGGGCCCATGCTCCTTCATGAGAACAGATGAAGATTAAGCATGTTCATCAAAGCAAAGCACTCAGCATTGTGTCCAGCCCATGATGAAAACACAAGGAGTGGTTGCTAAGTGTCATGCTAATGATGATAATTTGAAAAGTGTGATTATGTGTGTGTTTCTCTGTGTATCGGAGTCTTCTAAGCAATTGTATGCGAACAGCTGCACACTTTCCATCTCCAATCTGCCAACTGCAGCTGTTTCTGTCTCTCTTGTAAAACGATATCCTCAGGAGGAAGTGTAGGGGGTTATAAAGGGCTCTGCAGCGGGAGCTGTCCCTTGGGCCCTGCACCGGATCTCTGTGAGCACAGCAGCACTGAAGGCTCCCAGATCACTGCAGAGATACCTGTTCACTTCCCTCGCCCAGCACTCGAGATGCACGAAGCACAGTGGGAGACTCAGGGCTCTTTTGGTTACAAGTGACAGAAACCCAAGCGGAATTTGCTGGGGGCCAAAATGGGAATTTCCTGGAAGGAGTCTGGAGAGACTCAGTCAAGGGAAGGAAGAGCAGAACAACCAACCTTCAGGAAGGTTAGGGGGCATTGGGGGCACTTGAGTCTACAGCCTGGGCACCTGAATTCAGCCGGGATGGTCTCTCTGTCTCCATCTCTCACCTCTCTGCAGCTTTATTTTCTCCTCCTGCAGACTGGCTTCCTCCACTTGGTGGGAAACGAGGCTGCCACCAGCTCCCGAGCCTCTCACATCCCAGCATCTGTGCCAGACAGAGGTGGACTCTCCGTTCTTCCAGAGAGAAGAGCCCCGGGGAGGGCTGCTGTTTGGCCAGCTTGGGTTGGGTGACCACAGCTGTAGCTGTCTGCTCTTCTCTCCACAATCAACTCCCTTCCTTCTCATTCCTTCTCTCTGTCTCCTTCAGTCTCATGGCCTTAAGTTCCATCTCACTGCTGATGAGTCCCTCAAGGGGAGCTTTGTCATTATTTTTACTGCCCAGCATCTGAAAACCCTGTATTAGGGTAGGGTGAAGCCACCCGAACAAAATAACCCATACGTTATAATGGCACATCACATTAGAAGTTTCTTTTTCTTTTTTTAAAAAAACATTTTTAATTGTGGCAAAATGCACTGAACAGCCTTGTGCAGTGGCACAAGCCTGTAGTCCCAGCTACTTGGGAAGCTGTGGCAGGAGGATCACTTGAGCCCAGTTATGCTCACTGGGTGTCCACACTAAGTTCGGCATCAATGTGGTGCCCTCCCTGGAGCAGGGGACCACCAGGCTGCCTAAGGAGGGGTGAACCAGCCTAGGTCAGAAATGGAGCAGGTTTCCAGTGCTCATCAGGGATCTCACCTGTGAGTAGCCACTGCACTCCAGCCAGGGCAACATAGCGAGACTCTATCTCTTAAAAAATAAATAATACTAACAATAATAATAAATACACATAGCATAAAAATCACTATGTTGACCACTATTTTTTTTTTCTTTTTTTGGGGTCAGGGTCTTCCCCTGTTACCTGGGCTGGAGTGTTGTGGTGTCATCATAGCTCACTGCAACCTCCAACTCCTGGGCTCAAGCAATCCTCCTACCTCAGTCTCCTGAGTAGCTGGGACTACAGGAGTATACACCACACCTGGCTAATTTTTCCATTTTTTTATAGAAACCCGGTCTTTTTATGTTGCTTAGGCTAGTCTCGAACTCCTGGCCTCTCCTTGGCCTCCCAAAGTGCTAGGATTACAGACATGAGCCACTGTGCCCCTCTCTTAACCACTTTTAAGTGTACTGTTCACTTTTAAGTGTTAATTACATTCACTTTGTCACGCATCCATTACCCCCATGCGTTTCCAGAACTACTTTCATCTTGCAAAACCAAAACTTTGTATCCACTAAACACTAACTCCCCATCCCTCTCTCTCCCAGCCCCCTGGAAACCACCATTTTACTTTGTGTATCTGTGAATTTGAGTGTCCTAATCACCTCATATAAGTGGAATCATACAACATTTTTCCTTTTGTAACTGGGTTATTTCACTTAGCATGACGTCCTCAAGGTTCATTCATGTTGTAGCATGTGTTAGACTTCTCTTTCTTTTTAGGGCTGAATGATATTCCATTGAATGTGTAGAATACATTTTGTTTATCCACTCATCTGTTGATGGATACTGACTGGGTTGCTTTCCCCTCTTGACTATGGTGAATAATGCTGCTATGAGTATTAGGGGTATAAATTAGATGTTTGTGTCTTGATCATGTAACAATCTTGGATGGGTGTTGGGTGACAGAATGTGTGTCCACAAGGTGGTCACATAGGAACCCGGGTTTCTCTGGGCTCTTCTCTGGAACCTTGTTATTGTCTGTATCCAGCCAGCAAGAGGGGAGAGAGTGTGGAGCAGGCATATATGTCTTTGGCCTGGAAAGGGCCTGTGTTACTTCCACTCCCATCTCATTGGTGAGAACCAATCACAAGGCCACACCTAGGTGCTAAGAGGAGTGGAGAGTGTAATCCCTGGATGGGAAGCAGCGTCCCAGGAATGATACTGTGGAAGGCAAGAACAGGTTTCAGCGGTGAATTAGCCACCTCTGCTGCAACCCCATGCCACGTTTGGGAGATATCCCAGTATTGGCTTGGTTGTCTGAAGAGAGACTCAATTACCAATGGTTGAAATGAGACAGAAAGTTATTTCTTTCATATAAAATCTCAGCTGCCACGGAACCTCTTTCACAAAACCATCAAGCACATGTCTGTCTGGCTCCTTCTATCTTGTTACTCCTCCATCCTCAATGTGTGGCTTCCATCTGGTGAGCTGACCTAGATCTTGCCGTTAGGTTGTCAATTTGGCCGGGAAGGAGGGAGAATAGGATGGAGGGGGAGGAGGCTGTTCCCCCACAACCAGGCCATTGCAGGACACCTACTGATTGATCTGATTCAGAGGAGCACAAACACATGACTTTCCTTACACACAGCTTCCCAGACCTAGAGCTCATACCCTATGCTTATGACAGAGATCTCATATAAAAAATTATAATTTTTATTGCCATTACTATAGCACATTCCTTCTGTTCTAAGATATATTTGAAAATTTACCTTTGTGGTATTTCTGAAGGTAGGACACAGACATATCTTACTATTGCCATGTACATTTAATACAGTACTGTTTCTTTCCACCCTAGAAAGATGTTATTAAATCAGCAATGCACATCTTATGATCGATGCCGACTTAGACTTCAGGGTATACGATGGCCACAGAAACAGAAGCAATACTGCTAATAAGTAATAAAAACTGCTACCATTTTTATTTGGAGTTTACTATTAGCCAGGTATTGAACTAAACAGCTTTCACATACATTACCTCATCCATTATTTTATTTTTTCCCATTTCACAGATGAGAAATTGAGGCTGAGAAAGGTGTTATTCTGCAAGTGAACGGTTGCTCCCCATCTTTCTAACTACCGATAATAAAGTGATTATAAATAATAACGATAAATCATCTGCCACTTAGGTGAGATTACGCCAGAGCAAGTGCAGGACGGGGATGGGCCCGAGGACCAGCCTGCATGAACACTGTGGTGTGTACAATTATTTTAAAATATGTGTTTTTTTGCAAGAACACTAACAATAACAGCTAACATCCAGCGAGTGTTACTAAGTGCCTACCTAGCAAGGGGGAGGTACTGAATCTCCAGCTGCTGTGACCAATACTCTGTTCTAGGAGGCAGTGTGTACACTCACGGTTAAATGCACGAATTTAGAGCCAGACTCCACCTGTTCGAGCCCAGGCTCTGCCACTCCCGGAGTGTGACTTTCGGTAAATGACTCTCCCCCTCTTCATCTGCAAAGTGGGAACAGAACCCATCACGAGGCCTTAGTTATTACCAGGATCTAATGGATGTGAAGCACTTGGAGGAGCACGTTGTGTTCCTATTCCTATAGAAAGCAGGAAACTGAGGCCACGAGCGGAGCGATAGGGACAGACTTTGACCCCGGGCGGCGCCTGAAGCGCGACACTCTCGGCCCAGTACCTGAGGGACCGGGGTCGCAGAGAACCGAGCCCTCTGGGCGCCCGGACGCCAGCCACCGGGAGGAGCCACGGTAGGGAAGGGGTTACGACGATAGAGACGACGGGAGGACCCGGGGTGGCACGAGCGTCCCTCTCCGCCACTTTCCCCCTCCCCGAGGCTGGCGCGGGGAGCCAGCCGCGCAGGCGCGGGGAGCCCGGCCGGGGGGCGCCGCCCTAGACACCCGGAAGTCTCCGCCTAACGGGCCAGGCCCGCGCCTCCGGTCCGGGAAGGGGGCGGGGCCGAAGCCCCCAAGCGCCAGGCGCCATAGAGCATGGACGGAGGACCCATGTCCTAGAGGCGTCCGGAAGTGTCTCCCTCGGGCGCCCACCCGGCACCATAGAGCTGGGGGGCGGCGGCCAGGGGTCGCGGGGCTCGCCTGCCTAGAGCGGCGAGGACAGGGTGGCGGCCCAAGAGGAAGGGGCAGGGGGAGGGGGGGAGCAGCGCGGGCGGAAGCGGCCGGGAAGGTCACTTCCGGCCTGGGCGTCCGTCCCCCTGACCCCAGGGTCTGAGTCGCCGCTGCCGCCGCTGCCACCATCCGCGAGGCAGGAGAGAGGAGGAGGAGTGCGGCGCAGCGGCCCCGGGACCGAGGAGGTGAGGGGTGGGGGTGCTGGCAGGGGGCGTGCGCCTGGGACCGAGGGGGGGCGCGCGCTTCGGGAAGCGGACTGGGGACTGGGGGTGGGAGGGCGAGCGCGCCTGGGCGGGCGAGTGCGCGTGCGCGTTGTTGGGGGGGGCGTGAGTGGGCGCGCGGCCGGGGTGACGCGGGTGGGGAAATGCGCGTGCGCGCCTCCGGGCGCGGGGCGGGTGGCGGCGGGGAGCGCGCCTGGCGGGTGCTGCGGGCAGCGCGCGGCCCCGAGAGAGCGAGAACGAGAGAGCGAGCGAGAGAGAGAGAGAGAGAGAGAGAGAGAGAGAGAGAGAGAGAGAGAGATGCGCGTGCGCGGCGCCGGGGCTGGGGCGCGCTGTGGGGCGGCGCGTGCGCGCTGCGGGGGGCTGGAGCCCAGGCCTCGGTGGGGGCGACAGCTGCGGCCTCCCTAGGGCGGGCTAGCTCTGTCAGTCCCCGAGTCTCCAACTCCGCCGCCCGTCGTGGCCGGAAGTGGTGGCGATTCCTGGGGGAAGTTGAGGCTCGGGTGGGGGAAGGGGCCGCGCGGGCTGGGCTGGTCTGGCCGGATGCGGCCGCCGGGCGGGGGGACAATCTCGGCCCCCAGGCCTCCCCACTCCAATCCCTTCCTTCCCCTTTCCGAGCCGGCCGGGGCCGGTCGCTGCCCCGGGCGGGCTGCGCGTGGCCTTTGATCGGGCGGGTAATTAAAGGGATTCCGGCCGGCAGGAGGCCCATTCATTCGCTGTCGCGCGCCGGCGGGCGGCAGGAAGCGCGTCCCCAGGAGGGGAAGTGACTGGGCCAAGGTCAACCACCGCGTGGCCCACGGGGCAGGGCGAAGGCGGTGGCTGGAGCCCGTGGCCATTCCAGAGAGCTCCTTGGTGCCGGGCTTGAGCGAGTGGATCAGATGGCGAACCCCGCCCCTCTAACACCCACCCCACACCCAAGTCCGGGGGTACCGGGATTCATGGAGATGAGTGTCTCAGGACCTTCAGAGTCAGCAGAAAAATGATCCATAGACACAGGAGGCAGGATCGAGTGTAGACAGAGGCTTTCTCAGTGCCAGGCCCTATGCCGGGCCCGAGGGATGGGAGCTGAACAGGGGCCTGGGGTCTGGGTGGAAGGCAGAGACTGAGACCTGGAGACGCCTCCTGGGGTGACCAAAGCCCTGAAGGTTCAGGGAGCTTTGGGAGACCAGGGAAGGCACTTTGACCCAGCCCAGAGTGGGGGGATGGTCAGGATTTTAGGGAGGGAGCCAGTTGGTTTGTTTTTTCTGTGCAGTTTCCTGGTGCTGGGCCCCATGTTGGGCAATGCTGAGGATCCAGTGGGGGATCAGATCTGGCCCCAGCCCTGGAAAGCACAGTTGCCGTTGATCCTGGCTTAGCTTCTCTGTGAGGCTGTTAAGCCTCTTTGGCTAAATGCAGCTGACTGACATTCACCTGCCTGCCTCTGCGCAGTCCCCCCTTGCCCTCCTGTCTCAGCCCCAGAGAACATTCAGATCAGATTCCTAGTTGGGTTATCTCATGTCTTATTGATCTCTCCCTGGCTTTCAGCTTTCGCTGAAGGGTTTATCACCGTGCCTGGCCTCTGGTGAAGGGCCAGAATGTGCGCAGATGCTGAGGTATATTTCCCAGGAGTTCCGGGGTCAGGCGGACCTCTGTTCAAATCGCAGCTCCACTACTTATTAGCTTCATTGCCTTAAATGGGTAGCTTCAACCTCTCAGTTTCTGCCTGGAAGAATGGGGGTGACAATGATAGTATTGACCTCAGTGGGAAAGCCCTTAATGCTTTCCTCTTACAGCCAGAGCAGACCTCGGGTGTGGGTGTAAAGTGTGTAGAAAGGGCTCTGGGGCAGGCATTCCTGGGTCTCGGTCTTGGTGCTGTCTCTTCCAGTTCTGTGGCCTTGAACATGTCACTTCCCCTTTCCCAGGCTCAATTTCCTCTTCAGTTTCCTAAAATGAAGAGCACAGTCACAATTCCCTGAATAAACCTGGTCCATTGAGGCTGCTGCTCATGCCAGGCCCAGTGCTGGGCATGTGGACAGATGGTTTTGGCACAGCGCCGTGCTGTGAGGGCCCAGAAGAGGTGTCTGCCCCAGCCTGGGTGGAGGAGGAGGAGGAGGGTCCCAAGGCCCCACTTGCGAGGCCAGTGCTGGGTGATGCTGGACAATGCAGCAGGAGTCATACAGTCCCTGCCCTAGAGCAGCTCAGACCGTGGGGGGATGTGCTCACCTGTCGGCACCAGCCAGAGGGATGGGAGGTTTGCCAGAGTGGCTCCGGCAGCTCTCGGATCCCAGAGGAAGGGGTGTGTAGTCGGGGAGGATGTACAGGCAAGCGTCATGTCTTGGGGGATAGAGAGGAGGAATTGGCCAAGAGGACCATAGGACTTCTGGGAGGGTGACATGAGGTCTGGGCCGGGAAGGGCAGGAGTCACAGCCCAAGGCCTCTAGCAACTACCTGGTTGCCCTGGGGGGCTTTCCGCTGCTAGGCACTCCCAGCTCTCAGGGCACCAGTGCTCAGGTGCATCTCACAGGCCCCTCCACTCGCCATTCACCAGCCATTCACCAGTCCTCTAGCGAATGAAGGCTTCCTGAGGCCTCCAGCCTGCCGAGGCCTGTGCAGGGCCCCTGCGGTGGGGAGAGACTCACCACATTCAGTTGCTGAGCACTTGGCAGGTGCCTTGGCTTTGTGCCTGGTACTCACTGTTCTCGAGGCCCTGGGATGGGGGTGATCACCCCATTTTAGGGGGATGAGATAGATGTGGTTACCCTCATTTTAAGGGATGGGACAGAGGTCCCAGCTGGCCCTTGTGAGCCCTGGGCCCCACGGCAGTATCATAGCACGGGTTTGTGTGTAATTCCAGATGTCTGTGGTACCCTGACCGTGATGCCACCGCTCTGATGACTGTTTCTTTTGGCAAAAGTTGGGGACTAGGGAGACAAAGGGTGTTCTGAAATCCTCTTAGGTGCCAGTTGTTGGGTTAGGGACTGGGGTCCTTGCCCGACAGGGCACACTGTCATGGAGACTCGCACACACAGGGCCACTGGTGGGTTCAGGGGACCCTGAGACCTGGCCCTTGTTCCAGGGGTCCTCCAGCACAGCAGGAGAAGCAGAGGGGGCGTGGGTGTTGGGCACTGAGATCATGCTGGCCACTGAGGAGGCTTCACTGACCCAGCGTCAGGGAGAGTGAGCAGGTAGGGGGGTCCGGGCAGACACGCCGCTTAATGCCAGTGGCCCTGTTCTAGGAGCACAGAGCTGGTGCCTCACAGCCATGGAGAAAGCAGCCGAGTCTTGAGCCCTTGGGAGGTGGTCTGGGGCCCTCCGTGCTAGGGTGTCTGAGTTCTGTCTCTGCCTTGCCCTCTCCCTTTGGGCTCACAGAACATGAGTTGCTGTCCTGTGCCGAATGGGGTACCCACCTGACCCCCATCTTCCAAAGCCCCTGGGGTGCTGTGCCTTCCAGTGGTGACTTTGGGGACCCAGAGGTGTATCAGGGATAGTCCAGACCTCAAAGCCAGGGCCAGATGCCTTGGAGCCACGGGTTCCTGAGGCTGCCGTGTGCTGGGTGGTGCTGTGGGAGTGTCTGCCCTCCTTGAGCACACAGTCAGTGGACGCTCTGTGGTGTCGTCAGGGACCTGCAGTAGGTGCCACGGAGGTGAGTAAGACAGGGAACTGCCAGGGACATAGGACTCATCCACAATGGTGTACATTAAAAGGGAGCAAATGCCAGTGTCCCAAGAGTTAGTGGGGAACGAAGCTGCTTTTGGCATCTGGCAGACCTGGTCTGACTGTGTGCCTGAGGCTGTGTGGTACGGTGTTAGCCGCTCACTCGTCTATACCTCAGCTCCCACGTCTGTGCAGCAGGGACAACAGTGGCAGTCAGTGTTTACTAGGCAGCACTTAGCCTGTATCATCTCATTTAATTTGGACACTAACCCTGTGAGGATGAGGCTGGACAGGCAAGTGCAGCACCTTGCTCAGGCCATGTGGCTGGTCAGTGGTGGGGCCACATTCTGACCCTGGCCTGTCCCAGAGCTTGTTGTCTTGCCACTGTGCCACTTCTCAGTGCCTCTCATTGAGTGGTTGTGGGGATCAGGGTTGGCGCTTATGTGCTTACAGCACCTAGGGGCTGGCGCATGATATATGCCTGATGACTGTGATCTGTTATTGTTGGATAGGACAGAGTGTTGCATCCGGGGGAAGGGTGCAATCCAGGAAGGCTTTCTAGGGGAGGTGCTGCTGATGCTGGGCCTGGGCAGGTGGGTGCATTGCACCAAGCAAATCTACAGAGAGAGGGCAGGTGAGGCAGGAGGAAGCCTCCCTGTGAAGGGCCTGGGGAGGGTGCACACCCATCCAGAAAACTCCAGCAGCCAGCACGCCCTGTCAGCCCAGCCCAGGCGAGAGGTGATGGAATGTAAGACGGCCTGTGGGCAGAGGGGGCGGGTGGGTGTGTGTGTGTGTGTTTCATATGAAGGTTTTATTTTTAAATTTTATTTATTTATCTTTGAGACATCTCACTCTGTTGCCCAGGCTATATTGCAGTGGCGTTTTAATAGCTCACTGCAGCCTCAAACTCCTGGACTGGAGTGATCCTCCCACCTCAGCCTCCGGAGTAGCTAGGATTACAGGCGCTCACCACCGCACCCAGCCATTTTTTCTACTTTTAGTAGAGTCAGGATCTCACTATGTTGCCCAGCTGATGTTGAACTCCTGGCTTAAGTGATCCTACTGCCTTGACCTTCCACAGTCCTGGGATTGTAGGCATGAGCCATTGCCAAGATATTATTTTTTTAGAGCAGTTTTAGGTTCACAGCAAAGTCGAGTGGAAGGTACAGAGAGTTCCTGTACACCGTCCCCCACATCAACATCCTGCTCCCAGTGGCACATTTGTTACAATTGATGAACCTACATGGACACAACGTCATCATCCAGGGTCCGTAGTGTGTGTGGGTTCTTTTTTTTTTTTTTTTTTGGCCTGAAGACTGTTTTGTTTGTTTTTTAAAACAATTTTCAGTTACTCACAAGCTTTTAAGAATTGGAAACCTTCGCATATGATCTGAAGATCTTCAGGCCCCAATGTCAGCGGCTGCCCCTTGAGGGGACCTGCGTCCCACTGGCTGCCGGGCCCTGCTGCCCCAGTGGGCTACAAGTTGACAGTATAAGGTTCTAGTTGTTCTGGAAGCCCCCTCTTTTCCCCTTCCTCCCTTGTGGAGAAAGTGGGGCGTGGTGGCTGGGCCGTGACCTGTCTCTGCCCTGGCTGTGCTGCTGCCCCTGCCAGCCTTGGGTTGGCACCAGCTGTGCTCCAAGGAAGGCAGCTCTGCCCAGCTGGTTAGGGTTAGGGTTAGGCCTCCCAGAGTGATCGCGTGGGAGGCCTGAGGGAGACCTTTAGCAAGGTGCTGCGCTAGTCCAGATGTGAGGTGGCTGGGAAAAATAAAGCAGCAAAGTAGATGTCCCACTGGTTAACCTCAGGGAGGAACAGAGGAAGAAGGGGAAAGAGAGAGAAAGGGGGGCCAGAGGGAGGTGGTGTGCTCTGCTCTGCTCAGCCGTACGTCCGAGTACATCCGAAACCTGCAGGGAGTGCAGATAGCCTTCCAGGAGGACACAGAGCTGCCACCGTAGCATGAGCAGGAAAGGTTGACAGAGAGCTCCTTCACTCATCACCCTCAGGAAAGGCAGGCATGAGATTCTGATCGTGTCACAGAGGTGTCTCCCAATAGTCAAGCCTTGCCAAGGGCTGAGGGCTTGATGCGGGATGCAGGGTAGACATCACCTCACCCAGCCTGGGATCTGGGTAGGAGGTACAGGAGGGAACAGGAATGGGGTTTCCAGGTCTGGAGCGAGGGGTGAAGTCACCCACAGGAAAGGGAAGTGGGGAAGGAGCTGGCAGGGCAAGCGGAGGGGTTGCGCTGTGGGCAGTGCCGAGGAGGGGCCCAGGCGGCACCATTGGTCCCTGGCTGGTCAGCTGGTCTGAGTATGAGCTGTGGGCACTGGGGTGGCACGTCCAACACACCTGGCACTTGGCCTCAGGGAGCGTGGTGCCCAGGAGCGGATGCAGACCCTAAGGCAGGAACAACGTGGTGATGACACTGGCCAGGAAGCAAACCCTGTCATATGTAGGGTGTGGGCCGCAGGGAGGAGGTGACATTTGAGCAGACCCTTGAAAGGTGAGTAGGAGCAAGCAGGTGGAGGACCAGGGCGGGGCTCTCAGGAAGGGCTGGGCCTGGCCAGGGTGAGTGTGTTGGTGTATCAGGAGCAGTGGGTTTGCACAGTGTGGGGCCAGGGTAGGAATTTGGATTTTGGACTCAGTGCAGTCAGCTGGTGTGAAGGGGGCTGGTGTGAAAGGGGCCGTTTAGGCAGGGAGGGAATGTGAATGGAGTTGCTTTTTGTTGTTGATAACAGCTTTACTGAGCGACGACTCCCATAGGGTACAGTTCACCCATTTAAAGTGTGCAATTCAGTGGTTTTTAGTATATATGCTGAGTTCTGCGTCAGTCACCACAGTTGATTTTAGAACATTTTCATCATCCAAAAAAGAAATTCTGTACTCATTAAGCAGTCACTCTCCTTCCCCCGTCCACTTTCTTTCTCTATGGGTTTGTCTGCTCTGGACATTGCGTATAAATAGGATCGTGCACTCTGCAGTCTCATGTGTCTGGCTTATTTAACTAAGCATAGAGTTTTCAAGATTCATCGTGTTGTAGTGAGTGTGAGAACTTCACTCCCTGTGATGGCTGAGGAACAGTCCATTATAAGGATGTGCCACGTGTGTGTATCCTTTTGTATGTTAATGGGCATTTGAGGTGGCTCCGCTTTTTGGCTGTTACAAGTAATGCTGCTATGAACATTGGTGTACAAATTTTCATCCGGATGTATGTTTTCACTTTTCTTGGGTGTATACTTAGGGTGGGATTGCTGCTTGGTATGGTTACTGTGGGCTTAGCCTTAGTAGGGACTGCTTCCCCAGCGTACAGCCCTTGTGCATTCCCACCCGCAGTGCACAGGCTCCCCGTTTCTCCACATCCTCACCAGCACTTGCTATTTTCTGCTTTTTGTTAATACCCGGCCCAGTGGCTGTGAAGTGCTTTCTGCTTGAGGGTGGTTTTGATTTTTGTCTCCTGGTGGCTGGGGTGTCTTTCCATGTGCTTGTCAGCCGCTCTTCTGTCTGGGGGGGGTTGCCTGTGCCATACTTTGCCCAGTTTTTAATTGGGTTGTTTGAACCGAGTGACTTTTTACAAAGATTAGTTAGTTGGTCTGTGGTTTGGGGAAGGTACTTTCAAGGGACAGAGTGGGATTGTGGTGGGAGGGAGCGAAGGCCCCAGGGGAGTGGGGACTGTGAATGGGGAGTGAGGGTGGACGGGTTGGGGGGGAGGGAGGAGCAGGGCCGCGGGAAGTCAGAACATGTGTTAACTGAGCGATGAAGATGGGAGTTGCTCAGGGCTGCTAGTGGAGGGAAGGGCATCCGAGGCTGGACGCTGGTGGGGAGCAGGCCAGTGGGTGCGAGAGAAAGGTCTGGGCAGAGTGGGGGGCCGGGGTCAGGAGGAGCTGCCTACTGAGCCACTGAGGAGCGGCACCAAGCTAGCTGGGGGAGGAGGAGGTGAGATTGGCAGCAGAAGAAAGGGGCTAATTGGCAGCAGTCCTCCAGGGGTGGGCGGGACCTAATAACAACAATAATAACAATAATTTGTCTTCTGCTTAATAACCCTGCCAGATCCCCTGCTAATTGGATCGCTCAAGGGCCTGGGCTGGGCCGGGCCAGGGGAAGACACCCCTGCCCTTTTTCCATCTCTGGGGGTGGAGATCAGAGTGGGGTGAGCACCTGCAGAGCTGCCGTGAGGGGGGGCTGAGGAGGCAGGCAGTGGCTGGGGAGGGGCAGGCACCTGCCACTTTCTGAACTTGTTAAATTCCCAACCATCGGTTAGATGCTGCGAATTGCCCAGGGTTTTTTTTTGAGAGCAAGTTGGGAGCTTTCCCTTCCAGGGAGCGGCTTGAGGGCCCCCAACTCCTGGTGCCGCCTCCTCTCCCTGCCCTCACCTCTGCAGGTGAGGGTCTGCAGGCCCCCAACTCTGAGATCCTAGGGTAGAACCCAAAGCCCCCAGAATTAGGACAAGAGGACTCAGCAGCTGTTTGAATGAATGAACTAATGAACGGGAGAGGAAGGGAGAATTAAGTGAACACCCATCTTAACTTTTTTTTGCAAGAATCCATGGTTAATCCCTCTAGCCCCCATTCAGTCCTCACACAGCTCTGTGAGGACCTATTGATCCTGTCCCCGCTTTACAGAGGAGGCAGTTGAGGCCCAGAGAGGCCAAGACACTTGCTCAGGGTCACAGAGCGAGCAGTGGCACCAGGGCTGGTTACTACTGTGGGGCCACTCACAGGGTGCCACCCCAGCTTGTTTGTCCTGCATCTCCCCATAGGTGTCACTTCCCTCTGCTCACAGCAGGAAACCAGGATGCAGAGCAGTGTGGGCCTGCCTGGCCAGGCCGCCCTGCCCAGGAGCCATCCTGGTGAAGCCTTCCTACTTCCTGCTGTCCTGGCCTGCTGGGTACAGAACTTGTGGGTCCCAGTGCAAAGTGAAGATGCCCCTTGTGCAAAAAGGCAGGAGGAAAGCTTTTTCCTTTCCTCCGAGGTCTCTATCTGTCAGGATGGTTTTATTCGGCATTTCACCTGTGGTATGGGTGCAGACCTTCCTTGAGCCTGGCTCCAGCCAGGTCGGATGCTGTGAGGCAGGACCCAGCCTGAGCCGAGCTCTGAGCCCCAGCACCTGCCTCTATGCCGTGGAACCCCACTCACAAAACGTGGCTCAGAGAGAAAATTATCAGGAGTTTCAGGGCAGCAGCCACAGAGCATCGACCCCTGAATGGGCCTCCCTCCGACTGGCTGCCTGGCCTTGGCCACCTGGCCTTGGCTGAGGCTGGGCTGCCCCCACTCTTGCCATCCATGTGCGAGGCCTGTTCCCGGTGCAGCCTTGGGCTCACCTCACTGGTGCCCACCTCTGGGCCTCGCCCGTCTGTTTTTCCTCAGCCCAGGAAGCTTTCCCTACACCTTGGCACCCCTTGTTCTTTTACACCAGAGTCAGCGAGCTTTTTCTGTAATGGGCCAGATAGTAAATATTTTAGGCTTTACTGACCAAGAGGCAGAGTCAAGGCTGTGATTTGTGTGGGTGTTTTCATGTAGGTTAAATAATGCACATCATTTGACATGTGACCATTTAAACTTGTAAAAGCCATCCTTGGTTGGAGGGCAGTTTATGGCCGGTGGGTGGGCACAGCTTGTCGACCCTTCAGTCAATCTTACAAGGACACCTTTTCCAGCCCTCCCAGCTCAGGGTCAGCCCCTCCACCCACTTACACCGCCTGACTTTATTCCTGGCTGTCACCTGTGCAGGAGCCACGTTTGTGCTGTGGTTCCCATCTGGCCCCCAGGCTGGCCATTCCACCGCTTGGGGAGGAGGGGCAGGGAGGACAGGCCTCCCTGCAGGAAGCTGAGATGGAGGCCTGGGAAGCTCTGACCTGGGAAGTCCCTGCCTTTATTGAGTTACACACATTATCATCTCAGTGGAAACACTTCTCACCACTTGGCAAACAAGTTTCTGCAAAGACAAGGGCAGAGAGGAATACCCCTGACCTCCCCATCTCTCCCTAGAGGTCTTCCTTTTCTTGGATGTGTTTTTAATATTTACGGTGTTGTGATCAGAAGGCCTGTACAATTTTTTAAAGTTTGTTTACTTTCTAATAGAGATACAATTCACATAGCCTAAAATTCGCTTTTTAAAAGTATACAGCTTGGTGGTTTTTAATATATTCACAGAGTTGAGTTGTGTAACCATCACTGCTATCTAATTCCAGAACACTCCCAGAAAGAAAGCCTGTACCCCTTAGCAGTCACTCCCCATCCGCACCCGCAGCAACCCATGATCTGCTTTCTGTTGGTATGGATTTCCCATTTAGGTATTTCGTATACATGGCATCCAGCAGTATGTAGCCCTTTGCATCTCTCTGCTTTCGCTTAGCATCTGGATTGTTTCCACTTTTTGGACATTTTGAAGAATGCCGCTGTGAACATTCATGTATACCTTTTTGTGTGGACTTACGTTTCCATTTCTCTTGGGCGTGTAACTGGGAGTGGAATTGCTGGGTCACCTGGTAACTCGATGTTGAATCACTCGAGGAACTGCCAGACTGTTTTCCAAAGAGGCTGCACCATTGCACGTTCCTGTCGGCGGCCTCTGAAGGTTCTCCTGAGGCGTTTGTCATGTTTATGGTGGGTAATCTGAAGGCCCCGACAGTTCTGTATCCTGTGTAGGGGAGACAGAACTTTTCCTCTCCCCTCTTAGGGTCTCCGGCAGGGTCTGAGGATTAAGTCAACATAAAACAGATTAACAAGAGAAAAGCACACCCATTTTATTTTTACATGGACATGGGAGACCTCACAGGACAACGGAGACCCTGAGGCGGTCAGGCCTAAGTGCTTCCACGTGAGGTTGAGCAAAGGGTTGCAATTGTGAAAGAGTAACTAAAACATACGGGGAGGCCGAGGAAGATAAAGTTGGTTTGTACAGATGGCTCTGGCCCAGGCTCTGGCTCTGGTGATAAGAATGTCCTTGTGATACAGGGAGGCATTTTCCATGTGAGTGCTTAGCTCTGCTCCCAGGGGGAAAAGGGGAGGTCAGAGCACCCTCCTGCGTCTGCTGTCTTCCAGGTGCCTTCCGCTGAGAACGGTCCTTGTGCTGCGTGTGCTCTGAGGGCCAGCTCTGCCGCCCCCACTTTCTTTGCCCTCAGCACCAGCTACCTTCCCGTGAGAAACTAGTCCTCACGGCTGTCAAGTAAACCCCTTTCACCTTTTCCTCATATTGCAGAAGTAATTATTTGCATTTTAGAAATTAGGAACATGAAGGTAAAAAGAAAAAAGTTGAAGTCACTCCTCATGCCGAGGGTGGGAGGTGTGGCCAGTCCCCACTCTGGGACTGTGTGAGGAGCCGGTGTGGAGCAGATGCCTCCTGGTGCTCTTGCACCCGCTCTCATGATCGTGCTCATGGGCTCTTTCCAGTTTTCCCCTGTTCTAAACCTGACTGATGAATGTTGTTTTTCTGCACGAAGCATTTCCTGAGATTGCATGTTCCCTCAGCAGCTTCTGGGGAAGCAGAGCTAAGCTGGTCGGGGGGCCGCGAGTGTGTGCTAGGCTGGTCAGCTGTGTTGCCAAATCCTGCAAGTTTAACCTGAACTGTTCAATCTAACCCCTGGCGATTGGGGGGCTTGCTAGGGCCTGTGAGAGGGGAAATATGTCCTGAGAGGGGTGTGGGAGGGGCCAAGTGTCGGAATTTGTCACATAGCTGTGCTCAGATTCGTTCATTCATGTGTTCCCCTGCCTGCCTGCCGGTTCTCCGGGAGCACCTGCCTGTTGGGTCTGGGAACGGCCAGGGGCGGGGAGGATGGACCAGCTAAGCCAAGACATGGTGGAGTGGCGGGTAGGAAGAGGAAGGAAGCCAGGCAAGGGGGTGGACAGGATGGGGGGCTCTGAGGAGGTGACCCTTGTCTCAGCCCTGGAGTCCAGTGGAGGCAGCTGGGAGGATCGGAGGAGGACAGCTCCGGGCAGGGGAGGGGCCCCAGCACTGTTGCCTTCAGTGCTTGCCCCTTGCCAGCTGCCTGAGTTTCTTGGGAGTCATTGTAGCCCTGTGCCGGGCACCCACATGCAGAGTAAGTCCTGGCTGCTGTTCAGGTGCTGCAGGGGACCCTCAGGGCTGGCCCCGCCTGCTTTGTGAGCTTAGTCTGCCCCCCCTACTGGCGGAGCCTCTCCATGAGGCAGGGGCTCTAGTGTTGGGAGCAGCTCCTGGCTCTTGGGGAGAGCCCTGTGCCTGTGGGGGGTCAGGTGACGGGGTGGGGCAGGGAGAAAAGTGCCCACCAGCCCTGCCTCTGTGTCCTCGTGGCAGTGTGGGACTAGTTTCGTTCATTCCTTTAGGCTGTAATAAGGATGCAGTTCGTGGAGCTGCATTTTATGAGCCGGGTCTGCAGAGGTGAATCCTGTAATTAGCCGGGCCAGATGCTGTTGCTCTCATTTCACAGAGGGAGAAGCTGAGGTGGGCAGTGATGGAAAGCCCAGGGGGGCTGTGGTGCTGCCAGGACGGCTCAGGGCAGTCCCCCCTCCTCGACCCTGGGGACTGTCCCCACGCCAGTGCCTCATTCACTTTTAATCACTTGCACAGGATGCTCTTAGGGCCTCGAGGGGGCAGAGCTTCTGGGACCCGAGCTGGTGGAAGCTGACCTCAAGCCTCTCGGGGCCTCTCTTTTCTCAGGTGTGAAGCTGACGGGCATGTGCTGCACCCACCGCCAACCCTGGGGTCCCACCAGGGCCTGGGCACCCTCGTCTGCCCCCATTGTGGACTTTGGCTGGAGCTTATCCACTCCACAGCTACAGTCTCCCCCATTCCACCCATGAGCACTTGTTCCAGCCCCCCCTCACCTCTGAAGCACCTCAGTGGCCCAAGTGGTCAGTTCATGGGCAGGCTGTGCCTGCTCGGGCAGTCCCAGTTCTGGTGGTGCCCTGGCCCTGCCAGGCTGCTCCTCAGGCCTCGTTGCCCTGCAGACAGGTGGGGCTGCCCTTTTTATCGCACCCTGAGTCTTTACAGGGGCCTCACGGTGGTTTATGGAATGTCAGGATGACAAAGCCAGTAGGAGCTGGGGCTCCTCGGCCACAGTTATGTGACCTGGGCCAGCGACCTCTCCTCTCTGTGCCTTGATTTGTTGCTGTACGGGGTGTGTTTGCGGGTAACACGCAGAGCTGTGTCTGGCAGGGAGAACGTGCCCAGCCCGGTGTCCGACCCTGATGGGTGGGTCTGGTCTGTTGTGTTCATGCGGCCCTGGGCACCCAGGGGAGCTCCAGGTAGGTGCTCAAAACCTGCGGGACGGTTGCACATCTATGAGAGCGCCGTGGGGCAGGGCTGGTACCTCCTGGGTGCCCCTGTCTTCTGGACCTCTCAGGTGCTCAGTGGATGAGGACACGAGAGAGCATGCGCCCGCACGTCCCATGCAGGGATTTGAGTAGAACATCAGCCGTTCTGTCTCTGTTGGAAAGGGATGCTCCCTGGGTGCACCAGGGTCGAGATGTTGGGCGGCAGCAGGATGGTTTTGGGTGTAGACTTGGGGCCCTGACGGTCTGTCCAGCTGTGGCCACCCCTGGCAGAGAGACCTTGGGCCTCAGTTTCCTCATCTGCGTGATGAGGACAACAGTTGTACCTACCCAGAGGGCCATGGTTTGTAAACCATTTAGAGCAGGGCCTGGAACCCACGATGTGGGGTGTCCAAGTGTCGCCTGAGTGAACCACATGGCACACCTGTGCATGTTCTCTGTGTTCCATCAGACAGCTTGGGATGCTGGTAGGGGTTCCTGAGGGCCCGGGTTACACCACCCCACAGTGGGATGGGCTCCCTTCGGCGCCTGCGTGGTGGTGAGCCCCACATCACTGGGGCTTCTTTTTTTTGAAAAACTTTTTATGACTAGTCAAGTGAGGCAGTGGGAGTGGAGAAGGGACAAAGACAGTGTAGCTGGTTGTGACCAATTAGTTGTAAACACCACTGCACTTGCAGCAGCTGGAAATTTTTTTTAATTGCCTTTATTTGGCTGTAGAAGTTGGCAGCCCTGTGTGAGCCCCACAGAGTTTCACTGAGACGTCCCTGGTTTGTGAAATCCCAGTGTTCGGAAGCCAGGGGAGGGGACATTTGCCCTGGCTCCACCTGGTGGCCCTGTGGTTCCTTGATCCCGTGGGATGATCTGAGTCCCCTTGACCCCTACATGCCAGGTTGTCTGGCTACCTTGTTAGCATAGATGCCCCATGAAGGCCACTGGCTTTCTTTTCCCAGGGCCCCAGTGTGGCTGGCCTTGGAGCTGCCCCATGGTGTTTTAAAAGAAATTAGAGTGTGAACTCCTTAGATGGCACATGTGCTCGTCAAAGGCTCTGCCGCCTGTGCTAGCCAAGCACATGTGTGGGCACGGGTTGTACTGTCCCCTGTTATGTGGAAAGGCCTTAAAGGGGGCCTGGCATGTGGAGCCCTCCATGCATGTTAGGGCTGCGCTGTTTCTGCTGAGGAGCCAGTTATCTGCCGGGGGTGTGGGGGCTTCATTACAATTCAGGGTCCACTCCTCTGTGGCAGGAGCTTCATGTTGGCACCATCTCGCTTACACTGGATGGTACGGTGGTTGTCCTCCGTCTTGCTGACGAGGAGACTGAGGCAGGGAGGTGGAGTTGCTCACCCCCGGTCCCGCTGGCGGGTGTTGGGGCTGGGACAACAGCAGTGGTGGCTGCAGGTTGCAGAGGGCCCTTGTGCTCCTCCCCGAGTGTACCTTCTCCTGGGGAAGGGCCAGGCAAGCTTCAGGCCACTTGCCCGCAGTCCTTCGGGTGTGTGCTACACGCCATGCGTGCCCCACATAGCACCTGCCATCTGAGGCTTTTGTCCCGTCTGGTATCCTGTCAACTCTGTCCTTCTGTCTCGTCCCCTCTAACAGGGACCCAGACATGGAGCTGCGGGAAGAGGCCTGGTCTCCAGGACCACTGGACTCTGAGGACCAGCAGATGGCCAGTCACGAGAACCCAGGTGAGGTGGCCTTGGGGAGTTCTCAGCTGAGCCCGCCACCCTGCCCTCCCTTCTCCCTTCCTGGGCCCTTGGGACTGCCTGAACCCCCCCCCACCACCACAGCTCCCCCTAACCCTCTCCAGCCCTCTCACCCCCTGCACTCCTAGCTCTAGAGGGAGGGGCAGGTGTCGTGGCTCCTTCCAGCTGGACCATCCTGGGGACCTCTGGGGCCACCTTCTCTGTCTGATTTCCTGTCCTTAAGCCTCCATCCGAGCAGCGCCCCTTCCTCTCCCCACAGCCCTGCCCCAAGTCCTGGACAGATGCTCTGCTCCAATTCCAGGTGGTCCCTTGACTCTCCCTGGCAGGAAACTCCATAGCCTTGGTGGTGTGTGAGTGGAGGGGCAGGCGTGGCCGGGATCAAGGAGCCCCAATGCCGCTTCCTCACGTTTCAGTAAAAGCTGGGTGTTTGGGTTTTTGTGTGAAATCATTTACTTTTTAAACACTGGCAACGAGGTTTTTTTGTTTAATAAAGCATTATTTGGGTTGAATGAAACTCATTTGTGGGTCGTGTGGGCCTGGGAGGTTTGTTTGCCAAAACCCCACCCCACCGACACCCTGACCCCATCCCCTCTATTGAGGCCGAATCCCTGTTTCCAGGGGCTTACCTGGCAGGGCCGTCTTCGGGCGCAGGAAACAAGGTGTAGACTTGTGTGTTCATGCTGCGTCTGTGTGTCCCGTGCTGGGCATCACCCTGGCCCGGCTCAGCAAACCTTTTCCGCTGAGGGCCAGAGAGGAAATAGTAATACTTCCTGCCTTGCAGGCCACATGCCATCATAGCTCAGACGGATGCCACCGTGTGCCAGGGGGACTTGGTTTATAAAGACGGTAGCAGAATTTGCCAGCCGTGCCAGCGTGTCACAGTCCCAGAGGAAGATCATGAGGACCTGGGGAAGGTTGGGATCCATTTTATAAAGCTCCTTCGCCCCTTTTGCGCTTATTTCGGAGATTCACAGAAAGGGTCTGAAAGAAAGCCCCCTGTGGGCAGAGGAGAAAGTGAGATTAGGGGGTTGTGAGCGCTCTGCCAAGGGCACACGTGGTGCCTGACGCGCGGTGAGCCCCGCCCTGTACCGTCCTCCCCTCTGTGCCTGCTCCCTCCTCTCCCCTGTGGTGTGTCCGTGGCCTTTTAACCTTTTTAAAAATTAATTTTAGAACTTTTTTCACTGTGGAAATTTAAAACATATGTAGGTAACTCGTCCCTCTTTCCCCTTCAGCAGTTAGCAAAACTTTGCCAACTAATTTCTGCCTTTTTTTAAATACTGGAGTGTTTTAAAGAAAATTCCGACCACCATATTATTTCACCCTTAAATGCTCTGACATGCAAGGACTCCTTTTTTAAAAAAAAAACAAAACTACATAATGCTGATTTCACCTAACGAAATGTTATTCCTTAACATTGTCTGGTTCCCAATCCCTGTTAAAATATCCTCAGTTGTCTCCAAAACGAATGCTTGAGTAAGTTAATTTTTAATTTTAAACATCTATAACTTCATTCTCTTTTTAAAAGGTAGGTGTCAGGTTTCCTTTGTCCAGCCCGCGGTCCCTGCCGGTTCTCCCCGCGCCAGACACCTGGAATCTGGGAAGGTCCTCTCCGCGGGGCAGCCCTTCCTCCCCTATGGAGGGTGTAGTGCGGGAGTCTAGGCTGCCTGCGGGGGTCCCGCCTCCCGTGCTGGGTCAGCCTGCGCAGCCCCTGTGACCTGACAGACATGGACTCCCGTCCTGAGAACCCCCGTTGGGACATGCTGGGTGGGGTGGGGGCAGCGAGACTTGGCTCAGCTACGGGGTCCGTTTTCCTCCAGCCTGTCCCTGAGGGATGGGGGCCCAGGGACAGGCACGTGGAGGGCTCCCATCCCAGCACATCCTGAGCCTAGGCCCCGCCCTCATGGCCCCCAGCGCTGTGGGTGGAATAAAGTCCAGCTCCTCCGCCTGGCGCTCGGGGTCCTCGGACAGAGGTAGCAGCTGGCGACTTCACCGTTTGCACGTGGAGAGCGGCCGGCCGCGGGCGGCCCTGCTCCAGTCCAGGTGGACCCAGGGGCCGCGGCCGTGGGAGCCCCAGACCCTGTGGAGCAGAGAGGGGCGACGAGGGAGGTGCCGTGGGGTGGGGCAGGGTGTCCACGGCCAGTACTGCAGTCAGGAAATGCTGGTCCGAGCGCCAAGGAGAGGGGGTCTCCCTAGGCGAGTCGCGTGCGGGGTACAGAGGCCTCCGCGTAGACGCCTTTTGCAATGGCAGGAGCTCACCCTGGAGTCTCCCTTGACTCCTGACTTCCCCGTGCATCCGTTACCTGCTCTCCAGACTCGTGCAGAGTGGGGCCACTTCTCCCCCCTGCAGCCCTGGCGCCTCGTGCCGGGATCTGCACTGACCTCCCCAGCGGTCTCTGCGTCCACCTCTGTCCCCCGCCTGAACCTCTGGGCATGGAGGAGAGATCACCGCGCTGCGCTCTGAGCTGTCGAGGGTCCTGGCTCGCTGTGCCTGGCCCTGCGCCCTGCCTCTCACCTGGTCTTGGCCTCCCCAGCCCACAGTCTTGCCTGGGTGTTCTTCCCCAGATAGTGTGTGTCACTCGCTGCTTCCCTTCCCTACATCCAGGGCTCTGCTCAGTGTCCCCATGTTACCACCTCTGTGTGTTGCAGCTGGAAATTAATGTGCCTGTCCCTAGCCTCGTTAGAGCTCACTTCCCCCAGAGCTCAGGCCGCTCTGCAGACTGTCTAACCAGAGGGTCCCCTCTCAGGGGCCAGGGAGGGCTTTGCTGAGGAAGAGGCTTTGGGCTGCAGGTGGAGGAGATGTGGCAGTGTGGCTGAGGGCCTGGGAGGCCATTGGGCAGTGGGGATGTTCTCTTTGCCCGGAACAGGGAACCCAGACCCAGTGGCTTAAACCAGAAGGACATTTATGGTCTTGGGCAGCCATCCTGTAAGTGGGGTGGATCCAGAGTGCTTAATTCAACCTTTCTATGAGCCACTGGTCTCTGGCTACCCTCTCTGTGATGTCCTGGCCACACTCGAGAGGGCACCTCAGCCCCAGGTGTCATGTCCTCCCAGGAAACTGCCTGGCCGTGTCCCACTGTGCCACATCTCAGGGGCCGCCTTGTCCTCAGGTGGTGTCATCTTTCGGCAATGGGTTGCCTGTCTCGGGACATCTCTTTTTCGGTGAGGGGGCAGTGTGGTTTTCTGAAAGCCGCAGCTCAGGCGTCACCACGACTGGCCCAGAGGAATCCCAGCCAGCCCATGCTGGGGGTGTTCTGGTGAGGAAGGAAGGAGGAGGACTGACTGGCGCCGGGTAGTGTCCTTTGCTCCGAGAAGGCATAGCAGGGGCTTCCTGTGGCCGTGGTGGGGAGGGGTGGCCTGGACCCCTGCATGTTTTCCTTCCCTGGAGGGTGGCCAGGCCACTACCCCTGTGCCATGGCGTTGCCTCAGTGTTCCTGGAGACCCTGGGTCAGGTGGGGGGGCCTTGGGTGCTGGCGAGGGGGTGCGCTTACCGGGCTCAGCAGACTAGGCTTCAGCTGAAGAGGTTGTCTGAATAAAAGTTTCCATGCCCCGTCTGTCCCCCAAACCACCACAAAATTCCCAAAACTTGAACCTCCCCACCCCAGCACTTACTGCTATAAGGTATGGCTACTGCTGATGACAGGAAGGCCCTGCGAGACCTGGCACAGCGGGACACTGCCACCCAGGGCAAGTAGCTTTGTCCCCTGGGGACTCGGCTTCTTCTCTTTACTAAACTGGCTCTTGGCACCTTACCTCGGTGTCCTCAGACTTCAGTGTCGAGCCCCAGAGCAGTTTGTACAGGTGCACACGGACACAGCCACGTGTATTTGTTTATGTGGGACTGAAATAAAAGCTTCATAGAACAATTCTTAAAGTACTAGCAACATGTGCTGATGTTCCCTTTCCTCCTCGTCCTGCCCTCTATTCCACTTTTTTAAAATGCTGACCACCATCCACGAAGTTGATTTGACCACCCACCAACGAACTGTGGCCCGCAGGTGGGAACATGCGTGCTGGGTGGTGGATATTCAGGCGCCAGGCACAGTGCTTCTCAAGTGGATGCTCAGTGAATAAGTGAATATGAGATTTAAAAGAACTAAGAAGTCAGTTTTCTTTCCATTTAGCTTGATTTACCCAGAGTGCTTGCGAAACCTTACAAATTTTAGAATTTTTTTTCTGTATTTGAATATTTCTTTTAAAAAAATTTTTTTAACATCTGGTAATCAATTTATTAAAGCAGTTGACTCAAGCATCTGCAATGGTTTGACTTCAGCCTCAACTGGGCTCAATCCTGAGGGAGATGATCCACTTAACAGTCTCAGAAGGACGGTGCAAGTTCTCAGCAGGAAGTGATCCTGTGTCCTTAAAACCTCGACCACGAGGATTTTTTCTTGCAGTGATTCTCAAAAGTTTTTTGGGGCATTTGAGCTGATTCTTTTACTTTGAGAGCCTTTTTTTCTGTGTCTCTGAGTGGGCACACACTTTGTCCAGCGATTTTGCAGTGCAGCTGTAATTCTAACTCAGTGAATCGCCACCTCGGGCTCCATGAGTGATTTTCGGTATCTTTAAAAGCCATGGCTGTGGCGTGGCTTCTGGACGGCTTTGCGAGTGGGAGCGGCAGCCAGCCAGGAGCAGGAGGGGGCGGACCAGAGCCCCGTGGCACCAGCCACCACATCTTCCTCAAAAAGCTGTATTTACATATTTTGGGAAGTGTGTTCAGATCCTCTGAGATAATACTGTTACGAATAACAGCCGGCACTGTATAAGCACCTCCTGTGTGCCCACAGTCAGCACCCGCCTACATAGGTGGGTTACGTCCTGGAGTTCACACCAAAACCACGTGGTCCGGCTGATCAACCCCCATTGAAACCATTGAGAAGGTTCCAGGGCAGGGAGCGAGAGGGTGGGGTACACACTCGCTATCTGAGACTGGAGCCTGTACCTCGCTGTTGTACGGATGCTCCCAGGCTGGGGCAACTTCCTAACCTGCCTCTTGGGGCCTTTTCTCCTCTCACCCTGGCTCAGAGTTCCTGATGTGGCATGGGCAAGAGGTGTGGGGCTGGGCGGTGGCCGGGGAGAGTCACCCAGACTGGCTTGGGGCCTGAGCTACAGGACATTCAGAAAGAAGAGCAGTCCAGATAACTAACCAGAAAGACATTCTGATTCTGAGGAGGGAGCTTTTCCAGCAGGGAAGAGTTTTCAGCTGCTGTCTTTGGAAAGGTGGTTCCACCTTCCTGTACTGAGTACTGGCTCTCATGGTTCAGTGCACCTAGATCACCTGGGAGAGCTTGCTTCAAATGCCAGTGTTGATTTTATTTTTTGATTTTATTTATTTATTTATTTTGAGACAGGGTCTCGCTCTGTTGCCCAGGCTAGAGTACAGTGGCCTCATCACAGCTCACTGCAACTTTGAACTCCTGGGCTCAAGTGATCCTCCTGTCCCAGCTTCCCGTGCGCTACCAGGACCAGCTAATTTTTCTATTTTTTTATGTAGAGACGGGGTCTCGCTGTTGCTCAGGCTGGTTGATTTTATTTTTTCAGAGGTGAGGTCTTGGTCTGTCACCCAGGCTGGACTGCAGTGGCATAATTGTAGCTCACTGCAGCCTTGAACTCTTGGGCTGAAATGATCCTCCTCTCAGCCTCCCGAGTAGTAATTGGGACCACAGGTGTGCACCACCATGCCTGGCCAAATGCTGATTGAGTCCAGAGTGACAGTAGCAGCTACAGTGTGGCCCTTTAATCTTCCCAAATCCCCATGTAAAAACACAGCAACCAGCTAGCAAAACCCAGGTCTCCTGGACCACATTTCAGTGTTATTAGGGGCTAAGGTATTCCCGTGAATTCCAAAACACAGTTGGATGGGGATAAACCAAGGCCTTTGTGGTGTTAGCATCTGGCCGGGAGGAAGGAAGTAGAGGAGGAGCCCAGAATAGCCACCAGGTGTGCAGTGGGACACTTGGCAGGAGAGGCTTTGAGACCAGCAGCTGAAGCAGGAGGTGTTTTGCATGGGAGCAAGAGGCTGGTGGAAGGTCCAAACGGGCTGGAGCAGCCAGGTAAATCACCCTGCATGGTGGGATCCCACGCGAAGAATCAAAATTGAGCAGGGCTGTCGTCCATAACAACAGGGAGGAAGGAAAGAGAGGGTCTATGTGGAAATGGAGACAGCAAGTGGAGCCTGGAGATCCTGATGCTCAGGTACAAACACCCGACAAGTTAGAACAGCTGCCCGGACCCAGCCTCCTCCTAGAGGTTCAGGAAAACTGACACATAAAAATGAGCAACGGAAAAATACTTGAGTTCAACACCCCCCTCACCGAAAAAAGTTATAATGAAAACAAGGGACAGAATGCATCTCCACAGACAGGCCAGAAGTGCATCCCCCGACGAGATCAAGGTCATTCCGAGTGAGCCGAGCTGGCGCAGCACGTGGAAACAGCAAGCTCAGATGGGGACACCGGGTGAAGATTTAGAAATAAGAACAAAAGTCATTTCAACTTGAAGACTAGAGTCGGAGCCCAGGAGTGAATAAAAACACATTGTGCCTTTAAAAAATTGAAGGTGAAAAGGGTCATTTTAAAATGGAATAAAAATGAATTAAAACGGAGCAAAGAATATTAAAGTTAGGCAAAGAAAATCCAACACGTGGATAGGCGGAGTCCCTGAGGAAGAAATCCAAAGCAAAGGAATAGAATAAAGAGTAAAAACTGTAATTCAAAGAAACATTGCTGAAGTTTGAAAGCTACACATTGAAACAGCAAATCACGGATCTGGGCGATGGAACCCAGATGCACACCAAGGACACGTTCTATTAAAGTCTCTGGACTATAGAGAAAGTAACAGATGCTTCAGGCATCTTAGCAAAAAGAACCGATGGGAAATAAGGGAAAGTCAAGGTGATTGTCCTGAGACTTTGTCAGTGACATTGTAGTGACATTGTATGCTGGAAGAAAATGGTGTCATATTTATGACACTCAAAGAAAGAAGGTGAGCCAAAGATTCTGTGTTTAGCAAAACTGTTTCCTGTGTCTGTGGGGTGTTCCAATTCTTGTCCCCTGTGTCCATGGGGTGTTCCAACTCTTGTCCCCTGTGTCTGTGGGGTGTTCCAACTCTTGTCCCCTGTGTCTGTGGGGTGTTCCAATTCTGTTGGCCTCTGTTATGTTGAGAATCAGTATTCTCTATGAAGAAGAAGGGAGATGCAGATGTTGCATAGAAAAGGCTAAATAAAAACCTTAGTCCTGAATTTGTATGGGAAGTTATCAGTGTGAATTCATAAGGAATTTATCTTACCAAAACAAAAAACCAATGAGCATTTACAGATTTTCTAACTGAAATACCATCTCCCACTGGGCTTCTTGGAGAAACAGCCCCTGCAGCTCCTGAGCAGGGTGCGCAGGAGAGAAGCCCACGGCGTCTTGTTAGGCCGAGAGCTGGGAAACTCTAAAAAACCCCTCAGAGGACTCGCAGCCCACTTGAAGAGGCTCCTGCTCTCCAAAGATGGGACAGTTTTAGCCTCAATAAGTATACTGGTTGCAGTAGATTGAAACCTATCAAATATGTTTAAATCCTTGAGTTCATAATTATTATTAGGTCATTAAATATGAAATGTCCGATTTTGAATCAAAAGTTCAGTTTATTAAATCTCAAACAAGAAGCAGTACACTTAATCAAAGTATGCCCCTAAACGATTGACACAGTTTTGCCATCTTAATGGTAGCTTGCTTATGCCAGCAACGAAGCCTGGGGAGTGAGTGGCAATGAAATCGTGAAAGGAGTTTTCCACAGCTTGTTTAGAATCGAATATTTTTCCTTGCAAGAAGTGGTCCAAAGCCTGGAAGAAGGGGTAGTCAGTTGGTGCAAGGTCTGGTGAATACTGTGAGTGACACAGAGTTTTCAAGTCCAGCTTCCACAGTTTGAGCAAGGTTGTTTTTTGTGACATGTGGTCTTTCAAGAGGATTGGCCTGTCTTTAGTGACCAATCTCAGCTGCTTAATTGCAAACATCCTCCTCATTTTGTCCAGTTGGTTGCAGTAGACATCCACTATAATCAATTGACGAGGTTTCCTGAAACTGTAGTGGATAATACAGCGCTGAACCACCAGACAGATAACCATTATCGTTTTTTGATGAATATTCAGTTTTGGACTGTGTTTTGGCACTTCATGTTTATTCAGTCATTATGCTGAATCCTTGCGATTGTCAAAAAGAATCCGTTTTTCATCACATGTAACAATACAGTGCAGAAATGGTTCGCTTTTATGTCGTGACAGTGAAGAAAGGCAAGCTTCGAGATAATTTCTCTTCCGACACATTTAATTCATGTAGAACCATCTATCCAGCTTCTTTACCTTTCTCATTTGTTTCAAATGGTCCAATATTGTTGGAATAGTAATGTCAAACCTTGCTGCTAATTCACGAGTAGGTTGAGATGGATTCGCTTCCACTACAGCTTTTAGCTCATTGTTATCCACCATGGTCTCAGGTCACCCAGGTTGCTTATTTTCAAGATTAAAATCACCAGAATGGAACTTCTGAAACCACCGATGCATTATGTGCTCATTAGCTACATCCTCCCCAAATACTTTGATGATATTTCGAGCTGTCTGTGCGCTGCATTGATTCCACGACAGAAATCATATTAAAAAGTAACATGAATTTTTGACTTACCCATAGTTTCACAAAAATTGCTGTAACAAAAAAAATGTGAAAGATGATCATAAGCCAAAACTTGTGTGTTTGAAAAAATGAGGATGTACCTTCACAGTAAAACAAAACGAAAAACACACAAGAAATGTCAAAGTGAAGTGTCAGTTACCAGCTGTCAAACTTAGTACTTAATAACCTAATGAGAAAGGAAGGATTCTGGTCATCCTGGTGGAAAATTATAAGGAAAAGCAAGACTTGCAGACATACCCAATTAAAGACTGACAACGAGAGTGTTGTGCCTGGGATGCACCCTTGTGTGACAGCGCCATGAAGAAATGCAGGAAACCAATTCATTATCTTGAAAACTAGGCAAATAAGGGAAAATGAGCATCTTATCCTGCCATCGCTACATGAAATTTATCACTGAGTACCAACTAGCAGATGATGGGAAGTGTCTCTAGAATTTATTTCACCTGTTAAGGCAGAAGCAGCAGCAGAACCGTACCATTCTGCACCCCCAGTCCATCAGTGGATCTACGTGTTGAGTGGCAGTGGCCGTCGGCATCACAGAAACACCGGCAGCTATCACGGGCCTGCGGTGAACACCCAGGACACCGCCTCCAGGATGAAGGCTGCGCGGCCCTGGGTCCCAGCAAGCGTCGGGGTCCAGCTGCTGGCGGGCAGGCGATACAGGGGACGGAGGCACCTGCTGAGCTGAACTGTGAACGGAGCGTGCAGTTGGCAAGACCCAGATGGGTTCTTAGGAAAAGTTATAAGGAAAAGCAAGAGGCACAGGGGAACCTGTGGACACAGAGAGACTTGGAGACATACCCAGTGGAAGAGTAACGACCAAAGGCCATGCCCAGGGATGCACCTTTGGGTGACAAAGCTGTGAAGAAATGCAGGGGACGGTTATGAACTAAGTTAGAGTGTTGGTTACAGCCGGGGGTGGGGAGGGGCTCTGGTGGGACAGGGCCTGATCCTTCCTGGCCTCGCTTTGTCTTACTGTCCTCAGCTCTTCAGCTCTTGATAGAAGGTGGATGTCAGTGAACCTGCAGCTCCCTGGGCCAGAGGTTTTGTCTGAGGGGATCTGGAGTGGAACCCCCCCACCCCCGAACGCCCTCAGGGACCAGAGTGAGTTCTCCTTTGGTGAGAGAAGGACAAGGACAGCATCTGTCATGGGATTACATGTGGTAATCCACAGACTTCATTTAGCATAGGGCTGGTATCTGGGGACACTGCCCTCCCCGAGGGTAGCTGCTGCTGTCATCAGAGCTGTCGTCCTAACTTCTGTTTTTATTGAGTGGGTACTTTGTGCTCACCATGCTCTGCTCTTTCTGGGAATTGGTCAGACTCTTTCAAAGATAAAACTCTGGGGTGGGGAAAGTTGTTAGCCTCTTCTCCTTTGAGGAGGTGAGGCCGAGGGAGCTGGGGCGGCCCTTCTCTGCCCACGAGGTGCGGACTCAAACTCAAGTGCAGAGAAGCAGCAGGCATGTGTGACGCGCAGTCCCAGTCCTGGGCCTCACTGGCAGAGATTCATGCAGGAGGTGGTTTGCGCAGGGCCCAGGGCTGTGCAAGATGGAAAAGAGTCCTGCTTTTGAAGGGATTGACCTCATTCATGAACAGTGTTGGACACCTCCTTCGAGAGCAGTAGTGCATGAGGGGACCAGAGCTGCAGGGTGGCCAGAGCACACCCCTCACGCCCTTCTCACCGCCAGGCTTCCTTCCGGAGGCAGGAGCCCCTTCGCCCTCTGGGTTTCTCTGCCGGATTCTAGGTGAGGCGCTCGTGCAGTTGCTTGGCCAGTGTCCCCAGATCTGAGGGAGGTGAGCCTTGGCTCCCACACTTCTCCTCCTTCCACCTGTGCACTCCACCTGCCAGCCCCAATTTAGTTACTGCTGCACCACAGGTTCTGATTGTATTCAGGATTCATGTCATCGCAACTGTGAATACCACTCAGCTGATTCCTGGGGTGCATCCTTACACTTTCTTTCATTGCAACTTTGCAAACAAAGTAGTTAATTTAATTAAAGGAGTACAGGCACTTGTAAGGGGCAGAGTATAGCTCAGTTACACACCAAAGCAAGTCTCTGTCCTGCCTGTCCCCTTCCCTCCCCAGTCATACTACCCGGCAGCAGATAGCTCCTGATATCTCAGTTTTTATTCTTTCTGCATGTCTAAGTGATGAGCTTAGAACTCAGAACTTCGTGGTTTATGTTGACAACGGAATAGGCTCCGTGCCATCTCTTCAGAAGGCACCTACCTTCCTTCTACCTGGATTCTTCTGCCCAGGTGTTTCAAGGGTCATATTCTAATACTCGGTGTCGATTCTCAAACTCCAGCTTGCCTCAGAATCCCCTGGTGTACTTGGCCAAGCACAGGCACTGAGCCCACCCAGTGCTGCTGATGCTGTGGGTGCTAGTGAGACCTAAGTGTTTCTAGTAAGTTCTCTGGTGACTCTGCTGCTACTGGTTCCAGGACCTGACTTTGAGGAACACTCCCCTGGGGTGTGGGGGCCACATGTGGGCGGGGCATTGTCATTTGGCCCTGAGTGGCTGTTTCTTGGAGCCAGATGGCTCATGCATATCTTGATGTTGCCACTTTCTGGTTGTATAACTGTGGGCTGTGACTCAACTTCCTGGTGCCTCAGTTTCTCACCTGTAAAGACGAAATTTCATAGCACCCGCCTTGCAAGAAATTTACTAAGTACAGAGCACCATCCTTGGACTGTCATAACCCTTTACGTGTTTGCCACATTATTTCAGACAGTATTCGTGCTAAGTGTTGGGGCAGAGACTCACATTTAGGAGCTTACAGTCTAGTGGGGGAGGTAACTGAT
This sequence comes from Lemur catta, assembly GCF_020740605.2. Classification (NCBI taxonomy): domain Eukaryota; kingdom Metazoa; phylum Chordata; class Mammalia; order Primates; family Lemuridae; genus Lemur; species Lemur catta. The sequence continues at coordinate 19,598,863 of NC_059146.1, forward strand.
CTCTGCTTTGAAGGAAACCTGCAGGGTGCCCCTGGGGTGTCCGAGCAGGTGGGGTCAGAGATTGGCCTTTTGAGGCCCTGGGCCTGATTGTATAGCTCTGGGCCAGGCCCCAGGAGGAGAATGAAGGTTGTGGAAAGTGCACTTAGACCAGTAGGAAGAGCCGGGGGGTTGGTTGTGAGAAGGTTCTCCCCCTCCCTGGGAGGCCACTCGGGCAGGCGTGGTGCAGAGGCATGGTGTGGCGGGCTTTGTTGGGCTGCTGTAGAAGGTGGTGGTGTCCTCCATGTGCAGATGTGGTGACCAAGTCTTGCGTCCCTTAATTGTCCCCCTCCTCCCCTGCCCCCAGCAGACAGGATCCCCCCCAGCCGGGAGCCCATGTGAGTGCATCGGTGATAGAGGCCACTTGCCATGGGGTTTTACTCCCAGGTAATGGGCCTGGGGGGCGGGGCACCCATCCCGGGCCCATTAACTGGTCTGGTTTCCCCTCTTCCCTGTTCTCCACCCTGCAGCCAGGACTGCCTTCCTAGAGCCCAGATGTGACGCCAGCATGTGGCCGCATTCAGGTCTCGCCCTGCAGCCCCTCGCCAGTGGGCCTTTGTTTGGGTGTGCTCTCCCTGCAGACTCCCTGCCCCCAGCCTGGGGCTTTGGGTTTCAGGTGTCATTTCTTCCAGGGAACCTTCCTTGAACCTCCATCCCTCACCCACGTCCTTTGTGGAGGCCCCCCTGTATCCCAGGCTTTGCTCTAGATGTTGGGAAGAACATCAGTGGACAGAAAGTCTGGTCACTCACGGGCTCAGGTCCTAGTAGGGGAGAAGGGTAATGATCGGAAATATTTAGTGAAATGCCAAGGAGTGATCACTGCTCAAAGGAACCTAGGGCCAAGTAATGCACCCCCTGCGGCGGGTGGGTCAGAGGGGAGCCTAGAAGAGCCTGGCACACGGGCGCGTTGTTGGGTCCCCATGGAGTCTCTGCCTCTCTGACTGCCTCCCTCCGCCCTCTTGCCTTCCAGTGGACATCCTCATCATGGATGATGACGACGTCCCCAGCTGGCCTCCGACCAAGCTATCCCCGCCTCAGTCCACACCACCGGCCGGCCCCCCACCTCGGCCGCGGCCGCCCGCCCCCTACATCTGCAACGAGTGCGGCAAGAGCTTCAGCCACTGGTCGAAGCTGACGCGGCACCAGCGCACGCACACGGGCGAGCGGCCCAACGCCTGCAGCGACTGCGGCAAGACCTTCTCGCAGAGCTCGCACCTGGTGCAGCACCGGCGCATCCACACGGGCGAGAAGCCCTATGCCTGCTCGGAGTGCGGCAAGCGCTTCAGCTGGAGCTCCAACCTCATGCAGCACCAGCGCATCCACACGGGAGAGAAGCCCTACACCTGCCCCGACTGCGGCCGCAGCTTCACGCAGAGCAAGAGCCTGGCCAAGCACCGGCGCTCTCACAGCGGCCTCAAGCCCTTCGTGTGCCCGCGCTGTGGCCGTGGCTTCAGCCAGCCCAAGAGCCTGGCGCGCCACTTGCGGCTGCACCCGGAGCTGTCGGGGCCCGGGGTGGCAGCCAAGGTGCTGGCGGCCAGTGTCCGCCGGGCCAAGGCGCCCGAGGAGGCGGCGGCTGCGGACGGCGAGATCGCCATCCCAGTGGGCGACGGCGAGGGCATTATCGTGGTGGGCGCACCGGGCGAGGGGGCCACGGCGGCCGTAGCCATGGCAGGCGCAGGGGCCAAGGTGGCGGGGCCCCGGTCGCGGCGCGCCCCTGCCCCCAAGCCGTACGTGTGCATGGAATGTGGAAAGGGCTTTGGGCACGGGGCAGGGCTCCTGGCTCACCAGCGGGCCCAGCACGGGGACGGGCTAGGGGCGGCGGGGGGCGAGGAGCCCGCCCACATCTGCGTGGAGTGCGGGGAGGGCTTCGTGCAGGGCGCTGCGCTCCGGAGACACAAGAAGATCCACGCCGTGGGTGCGCCCTCGGTCTGCAGCAACTGCGGACAGAGCTACTACCCGGCTGGGGGGGAGGAGGAGGACGACGACGACGACGCAGCCGGCGGGCGGTGCGCGGAGTGCCGGGGCGGGGAGGGCCGGTAGGGGCGGGGGAGCCCGGGGGGGTTGGGGCAGGGCCCCTCGGGCTTGGCTGGAACGACGATGTCCAAGATCCAGAGATGGACAGGGGGTGGGACGGACCTCAGCATCCTCAACTCCCCCCATCCCCCGACGCTGTCCACCTGGTGCACTGGGGTCTGGTGGGTTATTAGGACAAGTTCACTTCGCCTCAAGACTATGCCAGCCCCTCCTGAGCCCTGCCCTACAGCCTGGCCGGCCTCCCTAGGTTCACAGCCGGGAGCCAGAGACGATGTGAGAACTGTAGAGACCAGAGGCCATTTCCCCCTTTTCTTCCACCACCCGGTGGGTGGAGGTGTTGCAAGGAATGGAGAGAAATGGGGCCTTTTGCATTTAGAGGGGTCTCCGAGAGGGAAGGGAAGTAGCGGCCCTTTTCTCTTTTAGAATTTTCTTTTAATCATACCCACCTTCCTGGCCCCTCTCATCCATTATTTTTTCTGCCCTGTGGGTTCCATCTTTTTTTTTTTTTCTAGCCGAAGTCGTTCCTCCCCCTCCTGGATTTGGGTAGCGGAGGAGTGAAGCAGAACTAGCCCCTGCTCCAAACGCAGCCCTCCTCCGAGGGCGCGTGCCCGTCTCTATTCCCTGGCCTGGCGCGGTGGACGAGGGTGCGGGGGCAATAAAGCGCACTGTTCAGCGGTCCCGCTGCGTGGTTCTTGAGTCTGGGAGGGAGAAGGGCAGGAGGGTGGGGGCCGGCGGGGCAGCTGCAGCAGCAGTGCGGGGCCGGGCCCTGGGCAGAGGCAGGCGGCGCCGCGCCTCTGCGGGAAGGGTGACCCGCCGGGCCTCGGGCAGCCGCATCTGCCGAGTGTCCTCCCCGCGGGGCGGGGCACGACGACTGCGGTGAAAGGGCCCGAGACCTCAGCCGTTCGCGGGGCGGGGCAGCTTTCCTTCATTCTGCTGTCATGTGGCTCCTCGCCCAAGCCCCCAAACACCCTCCTCTTGCCTCCAGCTTCTGGGCGGACTGGGCCTGGGGCACACGACACGCCAGTCCGGCTACCCGGGCTAGTCACGTGTTCTCGCTGCGAGGGAGGCTGGAGCCTCAGGAGCAAACTAGCCCACAGCTGCCTCTGCTGCGGGCCGAGGGGGGGAGCCAGCCAGGGGTGCCGCGGGGCACTGCTGTGTTAGGCAGGTGTGCTCGCCTGGCGACACGCCCCCGGAATCCCAGAGTCCTCCTGCGAGGTGAGTACTGTTGCCAGTTCATAAATCAGAAGGGGCCTCTGAGGCCAGTTCTGGTTTCCTGAAACCCACACCCCAAGTCCCTAGGACCCGTGTTCCTGGGGTCTTGGAGGCTGCAGTGGAGGCCCCCAAAGGGGTTATATTAAGGCTGACTGAACAGCCCTGATGATTCAGGCAGTGACCGCAGTAGTAGAGGGGAGGCTGAAGGAGGAAGTGGCATTTCTAGTCTGAGCCCCGAATCTGCCCTGTAGGCCCTGACGTGTGTGGGCAGGTTTAGCCCTCTGGGGGCCTCGGAAATCAAGGCCAGGGATGGCCGACAGGTGGGCGGGGCATGGCTCCCAGGAAGACTTACCAGAACTGGGAATGATTGTAGGTCAGAAAAGCGTACTCCCAAGTGGCCTCACCTTGCTGGGTTAATTGGTATTCCTGTTCAGTTTATTTTGAAATTTTAGGTCACTTGAAAGGAGCAGGTAAAACTTTGTGTTTTGTTTGGCGAGGGCAAGGTTAGCAAAGATTGAGAAAGCATTGCTCAACACCCTAGGTACCTTCTGCGGCCTGCTGACCTTGGGCGCCTTTGGAGGAGGCCTGGGGCAGGAGGGGAGGTGCCTGTTACTCTCTGATAGAAGGGAGTGGGTGGGTGTCCTGGCCCAGGAAGTGGTGGCAGGAGCAGACACCCAGAGAAAGATTCAGGGCCAGGCTCCACCCTGCCATTTAGGGCTGTGTGATCCTGTGCAAGTGAACTAACCTCTCTGACCCTCACTTTCCTCCCCTGTGGGAGGAGCCTGGGGCTCAGTCCTGCCTTTCCAGCCAGGAGTGTGACACAGGGGTGAGGAGCCAGGGTTCGCCACTCCACTTAACAGTATGGAGTTACAGGAGCTAACATGGCCGCACACTTAGACAGACATCCTCTGGCACTGGAAAGCATCAGCCTGCACTGGACCAGGCACCTGACATGTGCTTTGGTGTCACGTGGTGTCATTTATCAATTCATGCATTCCTGTGGTCAATCACCTGCCCCCACTCACGTATTCAGCAGATGTTTTTTGAGTACCAGCTTCATACCTGTCAGACGCTGCTTTGGGTGCTCAGGCGAAGAAAGGAAGGCCACTCCCTCCTTGTGGAACTTACCATTGGCCTCATGATACACCTGCACTGTAGCCTCACCCACTGCACAGGTGAAGCTGGGCGATCTTTATCGAGCTGCCAGCGGCTCTGCTAAGTGGGGGAACATGGCAGTGACCTGGAAGGCACAGTCTCTGTCCTCATGGAGGGTGGGAGCGGTCACACAGCCTAGGATGGAAGGGACAAGAGAGGTTCCTGGGAGGTGGGACGTGCAGGCAGTGCCAGGGATGGGGAGGTGTAGCAGGCAGACGCTGACGAGAGGAAGGGGCCTCCACTCAACTTACCGCCCAGTCTGAAGGCACCACTCATCTGGGAATGTTTCTTCCGTGTGTCCCCGTTTCCCAAAGGGTGTCCTGGAGAGTGTAGGTTCTAGGGAATATTAATAATGTGTTTGCAGAAAATAGGGTCTTGGGTCCAGCTAACTTGGGAAAATACTGGATTCAAGTTTTCTAATACAGAGAACAGTGCTTGGCATATGGAAGGTGCTGAGTCAAGACTTTGGTGATGGGATGAATTATAAAATAACCCCCTCGCCCTATAGCTTTTAATTGTGAGTCTATACACCTGGGTGGAAGAGGGGGCTGGGGTAGGTTATAGCATGCAGCATTTTCTGAACTTAGTCATGAAACCTGTCATTCATACAGCATCCTTAGAAAAGTGTATGTAAGGTGTGCATGCATGTGTGCACATATGCACGTCTCTGGTGAGTATGTATATGTGTCTCTGTGTGTATCTTTGTCTATATGTGTGTATGTGTACATGTACGTGGATGGGTGTCTGAGTGTGTACATGTGTCTCTGTGTATGTGTGTATATGTACACGTGTGTATGTTATGTGTCTCTGTGTATGTGTGTATATGTACACGTGTGTGCATGTTATGTGTCTATGTGTCTGTGTGTCTGTGTGTGTAGGTGGTAAACATCCACCCGTCCTTCTCTTCTTACCTCTCAAGCAGGTTGTGGGTGGGGAAGGAGTTGTCTCTGGCCCCAGTGATTCCATCTCTCCTACCTCAATGGACAAAAATCCATCTGCAGATTCCCCATCTTCTGGTGGCTTGGGGTGGGATGAGGGTGGTCAAGTCCTTCAGCGCTGTGGACAGGACCTGCCTCTCCTCCACTCCCACCCCCACCCCCAGCTGGGTCTCAGATGGTGGAGCTCAGCTCTGTGATCCACATGCATTATTTCCTGAAGCCTGCCAACCACGTCACGAGGAGGGTATTATCCCCATTCTACGGGTAACAGACGGAGGCTCGGGTGGTGAGGAGCAGAGCTTCGTGGTCTGAATCTATTGCCACCACTCACGCTGGCCTGTACCTCATGGGCGCTTGTGACATAGGGGTGGCCACCAGCTCTGAGAGCAAATAAACTATGTGGGTGGACACAGTTATTCAGACTGGTGGGGCTGTGCTGTGCTAGGGGGATTTGGGCCAGAAATTGATATGTTTAGTCACAAATAAGATTTTATTTTTTTAAAAAAAGTAATGGATACTTGGAGGAAAAGATTACTTATTGAGTCTTTCTTTTAGACTAACCCCAAGATTTCTCATTCCTTTCCCTACACTATCCTTTGAAATACTCAGTGAATACACAAGTGGGTTTATAAAATTAATTTATCAAATGGGAGCATGCCTTGCACGCCATTCTGCCACTTGCGTATCTATCTAATCTATCTGTGATCATCATCTATGTGTGTATCATCTACGTATCTATCAATTATCTATATCTGTCATTGTCCATGTGTATGTATCTATCATCTATTCATGTATCTGTCAGTCATCATACATAATCTATCATCTGTCATTTACCTATCATCTATGTATCTGTCATCACCAGCATCATCTATTACCTATTTACGTAAGTAGTTAATATATATCTGTCAATTATCTACTTATCATCTACCTATATACTATGTATCTATCTGTCATCTATGTGCTATGTATCTGTCATTTATTTGTCATTATCTTTCTTTATCATCTATGCATCTATCAGCTATCTATGTACCTATCTATCTATCTGTGGTTTTTCCAGAGATGCCTATGTACATCTGTCTTATTAAAAAAACATTTTCTTTTGAGACAGGGTCTCAGTCAGGCTAGAGTGCTATGGCATCATCATAGGTCACTGCAGCCTCAAACTTCTGGGCTCAAGTGATCCTCACACCTCAGCTTCCTATCTGGGACTACAGGCACACGCCACTACACTTGGCTAATTTTTCTATTTTTTGTAGAAATGGGGTCTTGCTATGTTGCCTGGACTGGTCTCAAACTCTTGGGCTCAAGCGATGCTCCCACCTCAGCCTCCCAAAGTGCTGGGATTACAGGTGTGAGCCACTGCACCCAGCCTATTTTAAAAATATTCTCAAGGCGTTCCATTGTGTGGCTATACTGTTTTATTTAACTAATTCCTGATTGATGCGCAGTTAGCTTGTTTCTAGTCTGCCACTGTAACAATGCTGCTGCCGGAATCTTTCCACTTGTCTAGGCATCCGGCAACCGCAGGAGAAGGGGGTCGTGCCTTTGAATTCTGACAGATAAGGCTGCATCACCCTCCCCAGAGGTCAGACCAACTTACCACGTCCCTACAGTGTGTGAAGCGCTGTCTCCTGCCTGCCCTCCCCAGGGAGGGTTTTGACATGGCTGACATCTGAGAGACGCTGGGCAGAGAGATGACGGCAGCATGATGTGCACCTAGTATGTGCTTGGTGCTTCACAAACATCATCTATAATCCTCACCTGGCAGGTGGAGCAGCAGACTCAGAGAGGTGAAGGGACTGACCCTAAAACTTACAAGGAGACACAGCAGAGTTTCAGCCACTGGGCTTGCCCCATGCTGTATAGACACGGCTGGATCTTGTTAACCACAGAGGAGCAAGTGGGGGCTCGGAGAAGTGAAGCCACTCACCCTGGATCACAGGCTCTGGAAGCGAGGAATCCTGGAGTCAAGCTCAGGACCATCCAAAGCCCGGCTTGTGCTGCTGCTACCGCTTCACGTCACCCTATGGTGTCCATCGTCCATTCCATCGGTATTTGCTGCCTGCCCACCATGAATCAGTTCCAGCCACAGTGAGGGCAGGACACACAGGGTCCCTGCCCTCAGCAACGGGTGCTGCTGCCTTTAGATTGGGCAGTAAGTTGGGCAGAGTCCCCTTCCTCTCGCCCTGCATCTGCCTGTCACGCCATCCCTGGGACTGTCTCCCCATCCCACCTCCTGGAGCCCCTCTTGTCCCTTCCATCCTGGGCTGTGTGTCCCCTTCCGCTCAATGTGACTTTGAGGTCACCACCGTGTCCCTGCACTTAGCAAGGCTGTCAGCAGGTAGTAAGTGCTCAGTAAACATGAGGAGTAAGTGAACAATGGACTCTGGGGGGAGCTGAGCCGTGATGTGACATCAAGAGGAAGGTCCAGGCAGGGGTGACAGCAGGAAGAGCTCTGTGGGGTGGACAAGCACAAATTGAAATGAAAGAGTAGCCACAAATGCAAACCACCCTGACTAGAGTAAAGTTGAGCTGGGAGGAGGTGGATTAGTGTAGAAACGCCACATCATCATCATCATCACTGTCGTTATTACACCCAAGGTCATTGGAATCAGGGGTTTCGGATGGGGCTCCCCTGTCCCCACTGGCACAAAGAGAGGGGGCATATGGGCAGCCTAACCACCAGCCTGCTCCCTTGGCTCAGTCTGCTGGTCCCACCAACACCAGGACGGCCCAGGCACTTCTGCATCTCAGCCCCGAGCCTGGGCTGAAGGCACTGTGCTCACCATCCCATTGGCTTACTCCAGCTGGATGGGGGGTGTAAACGATTGCTTATCTGTTATATCTGGGGCTCCCAGGGTCAGGGAGCACCCTGGGAGCCACACATCTGCAGGTGCATTGCCACTCCTGGAGGGATAGAAATATGGCCAGAACCACAGCTGGTTCTGCAGCTTCCTCCATCCCCCTTCCCCGCCCCGCCTTAGCTGCATTCACTACTGGGAATAAACAGAGAATGGTTCAGTGAAGGCCCCCTTCAGAGTGCTGAGCTCCGGACAGGTGCAGCGCAGAAATGCTCAGCGCAGCCTGGCCGGGTCTATATTCCTGTTCTGGACCTTCCTTTGGGCCCCCCAGGAAAATGCTAGTCTCTGCCAGCTGTCTGCTGCCCTAGCCTGGGTTCTCGAGAACGGCAGTGTCTGAAATCACACAGAGACACGGTCCCGCATGAAGAGCGGTGGAGTGTGTTGTACAGCGTATCCTTCAAACGCGTGGGTCTGAGTTAGAAAGACTTTGTTTTTGTTTGTTTATTGAAGTAAAATTCACATAGCATAGAGTGAACCCCTTTTAAGTGGCATTTGGTTCATTCACAATGTCGTACAACCATCACTTCTATTTAGTTCCCAAACATTTTCATCTCAAAGGAGATCTTGTAGCTATTAAGCAGTCACTCCCCATCCCTCCCACCCCAGCAATCACTAAGCTGATTTTAGACAGACCTTGTGTTAAATCTAGGGCAGCGACTGCTCCAGCAACCCTCTGCGGGAGGAGCTTAGGTTCAGCCTTCTGTGTGGTGGCAGGGCTGGGGGCTTGTCTGGAAGATGAGCTTCCTTATTACATAGCAGACACTTCACTCTTGTTCGTGTGTTTGAGTTACTTGGAAAAGGATGGCTCCTGAAGATTATGGTAGGATGGTGTGGGCTAAATTCCTTTTTCAGGATCCTGGTCCACGTCTTACTGGTCTGGCCATCATGTTCAAGAGATCAACCTTGTCAGCGTGGGCTTTTTTTTATCCTTTAAAGGGGGCCGTGTTTGCTTTGAAGATGGAAGGAGATGACGCAAGGAACTGAGCCCAGTGACTGTCGGATGGAGCGCCCTCTAATGATTTGCTGTCATCACCTTGAAATTCTCAACAATTTTTTAACAAAGCGCCTGGATGTTCATTTCACACCTGGCCCCACGGATTACGTAGCCGACCCCAGTTGTGGTGGCTGGGGAGGGTGGGTGGCCACAGACACAGCTGTGCAGCCCACAGGCATCCTTCAGGGGGTTGTGGGCCCAGTGCCCCTTAGGGATCATCCCCAGGTACATTGATAAGGAAATGGATTTTCATGATGTCGATATGCCAAGAATATAAAACCAGGAAGTTGCAGAAGGAGCTTTTCAAAAGCTGCATGCTGACCAGGATTGCATGTCAACCAATCCCCTCCAGGGGGGTGAGAGGAAAGCCGCTGGGGGTGCTCATGAGGGAGGGTCCACTGCGGAAGGTAGGCCAGCGGCTCATAGGTCAGGCACTGTGTGCCTTGGTAGCATCTGGCTGTGTCTGGAGACATTTCTGATTGTCCTGGGGGGAGAGGGCGTGGGTAGAAGCCAAGGATGCTGCTCCACACCCTACAGTGCACAGGACAGCCCCACAATGCAGAACTGGCCAGGCCCGAATGCCAGCAGCACCCGGGTTGGGACGAGCATCCCCGTAGCAGGGACACGGTCAGGCGTCGCTGCCTCCATTGGAGGCATGAAAAGCTCCTTCCGATGTGCTGTGGTTCCCTGTCAAGCACCAGGGGAGATGCAAGAGTGTCACAGAGATTGGAATCCTCCAGCCGCAGAGTTAACTGACCCTGGAACTGCCTGTCCGCGTCGGGTGCTCTGTTACACGCAGCTGAAAACATCGGGACTGATACCACCTCCCACACAGAGCACTTTGCAGGAGGGGCAGGGCGGGTGGAGGTGGATTCCGTGCCATTCAGTGTGGGGAGAAGGAGGGGGTACTGCTGTGGATGATGGCAGGAGCAGACAGGTGCACCCTCTGCTCCCCACGCAGGATGTGCCAGGCCAGGGCAGTGCCCTTGAACTCCCCAAGGTCACTCTCCAGGACGAGGTCCCCTTGTCTTCCTGACGCTCCCACTCCCGTGGCACACATGTAAAAATGTCCCTGGGGAATGAACGACTGGGGCATAAGCACAGAGCCGTTCCCGTGCAGATATCAGCCCTTGGGAGGTTCTCTGAGGACCCCAGTTGCTTTTCAGAAGTCAGTTTTGGCTGCCGGGGGAAGAATTCCTGCTCTCGTGGGGGTTGCGGTTCGAGAGCCAGCCAGCCTGCGGCCGGGCAAGCCGGGCTTCTGGGTCCTCTTGCCCACACCCCGCTCATCCCCCCACAGAGAGGTGGGAAAGTGGCTTAAGTGCTGAGAACTCAGCCCTGATGAGAGGGCTCTACTCTTACCTTACCAGCCGGGGCTTTGCTGCCTGTAGAAACAACTCCAGACGCAACTGGATTCCGTCCGCGAGCAAGACCTGCTGGACCTGCAAAGACACAGCCACACTCTGTCCCTCTCTCCTCCTCCACCGCCATGTGGGGACAAACTCCTCTAGTTTGGGGGGATTGGATGACTGCAGGTGTCTCTCACCTCTCTCTGCACCCTCCTGCCACCTCTGACCATCCTGTGTGTTGCTCCCTTGCCCAGCCTCTGCCATGGCTTCCGCTGTGCTCAGATCGCTTGTCCCTGCATGCGCTGAGTCACACGCCACCGTGCCCGCTTCTGCTCACACACGGGCTGTTCCTGTGCCTGCAGCTCCTTCCCAACGGCTCTGCCTGGTGGGCTCCTCCTTCTCATTCGGGTCTCAGCCTAAACATCACTCCTTCAGAGCAGCTTCTTCCAGACTAGCAGCTGGCAAGGGACAAGGGCAGGGGAGGAGTTGAGTACAAACAGGCAGGAGGGAATTTTGCAGGGAAGATGAACTGTTTTGTACGTTTTTGTGGTGGCCACCCAAGTATTTGTCAGCACCCAGAACTGTACACTAACGAGGGGATATTTTTACCATAAGTTATACCCCAAGCCCAATTTAAACATACAAGCAGTGCAGAAAAAAATGGCCTCAGACCCTATGGTCAAAAAGAGCTGCCCTACTCTCTCGTTAACATTTTTTTTCCCCTGTGAGCAGTTGCAATCCATGTATTTATTTGTCCCCCCACTAGAATGTGGTAAGTTTAAGAGAGCAGGGACCATCGTCTCTCTGGTACCATCAGCCCCAGCCCAGCTGACAGGGCTGGGGGTTTTACAGAATCGTCATTACCTTACTGTCTACTTTTGGCATTCGGAACCAAATAAGATATAAGGAGTTAGATATAAATCCGGATATTATCTCTGTGGCTGAGAGCTCCCTTGTGGCTGGCAGCCTGCACCTGCAGCTTCCCAACACTTTTCGGTAGTCAAAGTCTTCCAGCCACTGGAATTCCGCCGCCCGGAAGAGGGGAGCTTGCATATATCCTAAGACAGGTGGCTTGGAAAGAGCACCCAGGGGGGCTGAGACACGCAGGTCCAGCCTCTCCCTCCACCAGCCAGGGGACTCAACTCCCTCCTCTACCCTTGGAGATGGTGGCTGAGGGGCACAAGGGACAAACTGCCCCTTCTGACAGGCAGACGTGAATAGAGCAGGGCTTTCCCCAGCATGCAGTAATGCCTCAGACAGACTCTAGGGCCATGACCCCCTCCTGGTGTCCCTGGCCTCATGGGATCCCCTCCCCTTGAGTGTGGGAGCCACTTGTGACTGACTTCCGGCCAAACAGAACATGGCAAAGTGGATGTGATCTCACTTCCATGGTACATGAGATTGTAAGTCTTGCTGAGAGACTGACCCTCTCCCGCTGGCCTTGAAGAAGCCATTGGCCATGGGAGAGGTCCGGGCTGCAGAGAGCCGAGGGTGCCTGGGGTTGGCAGCCAAGAAACCAAGGCCATCAGTCTTCCTGCCGGAAAGAAAGAAATGCCCCCAGGAACCACACACACTTGGAAGAGGCTCCTTCTCTGGCTGGGTCTCAGATGAGACCACTGCCCACAACACCACCCTCACTGCAGCCTTGTGAGACCCTGAGGCAGAGAGTCCGGCTCAGTCATGCCTGGACTCAAAGCTGAAATAGTAAGTGTATGTTGTTTGAAACTGCTGTGTGTAGTAACGTGGTAAACAGCAAGACAACTAATACAAGTCGGTGCTCAATATGGGTGGAGTGAGTGTTCCAGCCACTTTGGGAGCTACTTCACAGGAATTCACCTCCGCTTCGTACTGACCCTATGAGGTGGGTATGCCTTTTCCTATTTTACAGATAAGAAATCAGAAGCACATGGAGGCTGACATTTGTCTAGTGTCACAAAAATCATTTAGTAGAAAAGCCAGGATGTGAACACAGGTCTGCATCAAAACCCTGAAGCCGGGTGTGGTGGCGTGCACCTGTGGTCCCAGCGGCTTGGGAGGCTGAGGCAGGAGGGTCTCAAGACCAGCCTGGGCAATGTAGCAGGACTGTCTCTAAATAAAAATTTTGAAAAACATGGCTTCTTCCTTTGACCTTCCCTTTTAGGCTCTAGTTTTACAAAGGGGGATATATGTGACAGTTGGGGGGTGGGGTGGATGGGCAGTGCTTAAGACAATCCACTGGGCACAGAGGCAGGCATTGTTTTCAGCTATATGTAAGATCATATATCTTTAAAAAGACTAGAATAGTAATGCTTTATTAGTACTTAATACAGCATTAATGGTGGCTGTCTCATCCCACCTGCATGTCAGATAGTCACACGTCCCATGTGAGAGGAAAGCTACTCTGAAGGGAGAGGGAGGATTCTGTAACGTGGAAGGACTTTGGCACCCTCCCGCTGTACCTCGCAAACCACACCACGCTGGTCCAATGTCCAAGCTTTATACAAACTAACTCTCCCAGACCACGCAAGTGTTCCTGCAAAGAAAACAGGATAATGCTGATAATATAAGCACAAATTAACTGCAGGGCTGACGTTTCTCCTGCACCTAACAAACTTTTCATCATCACAAGGGGATGGGGAGGGAGGTGGACCAGTCTCCATCTTATGTGCTCTGATTGAGAACGAGCCTGAAAAGTTTTCCAGGTTTGAAAAATGATGCTCGAATTAAGGTTTTACATGCAGTACAGTGGGTGGCACCTGGCAATTTTTGTGTGGTAGGAAGGTAACATTGCAGTTAAGAGAACGGGCTCCAGGCAAGATCTAGTGTTTGGTGGCACAACAGGGCGACTGTGGTGAAAATTTATTGTGTGTTTCAAAATGACTGAGAAAGGAATTGGAATGTTCCCAACACAAAGAAATGATAAACGCTTGCAGTGACGGATACGCCACTTACCCTGATTTGATCGTTACACATTGTATGCTTGTATCAAAATATCACACGCACTCCACATATGTATAACGTACGTACCCATAATTAAAAATAAAGGAGAACAGCCCCCAGGAGTGGATTTCCCGGGTTTGAATCGCAGCTCTGCTGCTTCTTGGCTGTGCATTTTTAAACATCTTGTACCTGAATTTTCTCATCTATAAGATGGTACCTACTTTTAGGGTGTTGTGAAGATCACGCGGGTTAATTGTAGGTAGCGCTTAGCCTGGCACACAAGGAGGCCTACGTGCATTAGCCATCATGATTCATCATCATGGAGTAGAGGAATAAATACAAGAAATCATAAAAAGGACGTGTTGGTAAGAACACAATTTTTCACTTTTGTAGGAACAGACTGGTTGTTCTGCAGCCATGGTAACAAGTGGCTAATCAGACAGACGTAAACCCATTCGGTGGATCCGAGACCACTTGCCTCAGTGAACGTGCTCCCAAGGCGACCCATGGCCGCCCCTTGCTCCCGACGCTCAGCCAGTCGGGGAGGGATTCACTCCGATGCAGACACCTGTGAGTGCCGATCAGCCTCACCTGAGTAACTCCAGGTTCACGTACACCTTACAGAATCACTCCCTGAACCCCACACTCCCCCACATCCCTACCTGCAAAGATCAGAAGTGTGTTCTGCTCAGAGACTGGTAGACCAGTGAGGGAAAAGCGTGCCAGGGGAGCGCTCAGCAGAGCTGCTACAAAGTAGACTAGGCAGCTACCAAGACAACTCCCGGCCCTGGGCGGGGAAGTGCCCAGGAGTTTGTCTTGACGTGGCCGGCTCAGACCAGCTCTGGCTGCTTTAAAACTGCTTTGGCCGTCCTAGAGTGCCCTTTGCCGCATTGTAACACTAAAATCCCCACCTAGTGGAAAGCTAATGTCATTGCCATGACTTGGGTTGTGTGAGGTACAGGATGGCGGCGCTCCCAGGTGCGTGTGATTCATTGCAAACAAGCAAGGATACATTGTATGTAAAAGCCCTGAGTCATTCAGCAAGTGCCCTTGTAGGCGACACCTCTATAAACTCATCTAACTCGTCAAGCTGGACTTGTTCGAGTCATTTTTCGGTCTCTCCACTCCCTCTCAGTTTGGGGGGTGGTTTTTCTATACTGTCCTGGGATTTTCGCAAAACAACTAGCCCTTTATTACACTAAACAATAAATTCAGCTTTGTGTTTATAGTTGAGATATTGAATGACAGTCACACCATCCTTTGATATTTTAGGTGGGTGCTTTAAAACCAGCAAGAGTGTTCTCTAAATTTAGGGGCCTTCTCAAACCCTTTGATAATAAATTGCATCCCCACTAGTCAAGAAGACCACTTGATCCTTTTTCCAGATGTGCTCAGTGTTTATTTTATCTGATTCTCTATGCTCTGAGGTAGGACAGATATTTCACAGAAACTGAGGTCCTATGTCTTGGAGGTCACGAAAGCCTTCGAATGCAGTAACCAAGTTATACTGGACACACTATCATCACTACCATTGGGGGCTTTGAGAGAATCAGGACTCATTTTCCATCTCTGAGAAGGAAATGGCTATGAGTGGGGAGGGTTTTCGTATCTTCAGTATTTCCACCAATACCGGTTATCCTCGTCAAAATCGTACCAATTACCATCAATCAAGAGTTGGGGCTTGAGTAGCTGCAACTCCTCCAGCATCTTTTGAACTTGCACAGGAAACTGGCACTTCCACAGCCTGGTGAGGGAGGAAGATGGCACGTTATTCTGCGACTTTGCTTTGGACTCCTCTCTCTTCCTCTATGTTCCTGGAGACCCTGTCGAGGATCTCAAACCCTTTCTTATACTTTTACGGGGCAGCAGTACCTTCCCCACACCATAAAAGTAAATCCCTACATGCAAAGGCACTCTCAGATGTGTCAGACACCCCACTGAGCTTTTATAGGCATTTGCTCCTCACAACAATCTCAGCAGGCATGCGAGATTACTCAGTCTGCCCACGAATTCCTCCTCGAGAACTTCATTCCGGGTCCTGTTACCAGGTTTGGAGGTACAGTAGGTCCTTACTTAACACTGTTGATATGTTCTTGGGAACTGTGACTTTAAGCAAAACGATATACAGCAGGTTCTCCAATAGTGTTGTTTCCTTAGAGTTGTTTTATCATGGGGAAAAAAAAATCAGTTTTGTTATATGTGGTTTTGCATAAAATTGCAGTTTCCAAGAACTTACCCATGATATTAAGGGAGGGCTTACTGTATAGTGACAGATGAGGCAAAGTCCCCACCTTCACCAAGGACAGTCCTGATTCACTTCCTGCGAACTCCACCAGCCCAGAGCTGTTCCACGCAGTGGCCCCAACCTCTCATCCAGCGGACCTTGCCCCTCAGCACAGCATATTCTGACACTGTCTTAACAAAAGCCTCTTGACTTGAGCCTCCCTCCTCCCTCCACCACCCTCCAGCCCAACCCAGTCCCTTCTCTCTCCTCCTGTGCAAAACTTTTCTCAGATAGCTCACACGACATTTCAACATCCTCTTGCATTCTTCAGTCCGCCCCAGCCTGACTTCTGCTCCTCACCACTCTACTAGGACCACGCCTCGAGGTCACTGAGCCCCGAGTTACCACAGTCAGCAGATGCCCTTCTCATCTCATGTCACCTCTCAGCAGCAGCAGACACGGCGGCTCACTGTCTTCTCTTAGCCTGTGATGCCACATTCCTCTGGTTCTCTCCCCTGAGCCCTGCTGCTACTCCTTGTCCTGCCGCTGGCTTCTCCTTCTCATCTCCCGATGACAGGAGATGGCACTGTAGTGTTTAGTGTGTTCTAGGCACCATCCAAACTCCTCCATGTGTCAACATGTTAAGTTCTCGTGACCACCCTAGGAGACGTGCCCCATAGCACAGATAATAAAGTAGAGAACAGAATAAGAAAGTAAGATAAGACCCCCAGCCGGCCAGTGTGGGTCCACAGCGGACCACTGTCTTACGTGGCCCCTCAACTCTGAACTTCCGGGGGTTCAGTCAGTCTCACCAATAATCCCTTCCTGGGGATCATGACCAACGGTTTTAAAAGCCTGTCCCCTTCTGCTGAAGGCGCCAAAAATTGTATCTCTAGCTTGGCTCCCTGAGCAGAGCTGTATACACGAGGAGTTATCCCTGCAGGTCATTCTCCACCGGGTAGCCAGACTCAGCTCTTAGTAACTAAACCACGTCCTCTACGCTGCTGGTTAAACTGTGCCAGCCACTTCCAACCACACTGTGGGTTTTACTGTAGCCCTGGCCCACAGGTGTCACTAGCCCCTGCCTACCTCTCCTTGACCTCCTCGCTCTTGCAACTTGGTTCCAGACACACTGTCCCAGGGCAAGAAACCAAAATGCAAATTCATCTCAGGTCTTTTTTCATAGACGGTCAAACCCCTAGATATCAAAGTCTCCACTTAAAATGCCCTGTCTTCCAAGGAGCAATTCCTAAAACCTCCAGACCACACAGGCTTGCTGTTCTATGTTCGCAAACCATACCCTGTACTTTCCCTTCAGAGCCTTGTTCTCCGAATAAATTGAAGTGTGTTCTAAATCCTTTGCTAGATCATACTTTCCCCGTGGGATTGTTTTTGCCACTGCCTCCCCAGGACCTGGCTTGTGGATCAAAAGAATCCTGGAGAGTGACGGTTGCCCACATATTAACACAACTTTGTGGGACATCACTTGAGTCTCTCTGAGGGCGAATCCCTGTACCAAGGGGGAAGAGAAGAGGAAGAGCAAATACTCTCATTTCTCTCGGTCACTGGGACGGCTTCCTCCTGTACCCACGACTAGTGAGGGGCAGAGTTTGGCTCTGAACCAGGCACATATCCCACGGCCCTGTTGTGCCACCTTTTACTCCACTCATAGACGGCAGTCGGCTCAGATTGGAAGATGGTGCTAGAGAATCTGATATCTATAGTCTTTAGGGGGTAAGGGGTAGTGAGGGGAAAGAAAATCACCTGCTTCTTAGAAGGCAGAAAGAATATGGGCATCCGGGGTAAACATTACACTATGTTACTGAGGTGAAATTCACATCATGTAAACTGAACCATTTTAAAGTGAACGGTTCAATGGCATTTCTTACATTCACTATGTGTTGTGCAACCACCACCTCTATCTAGTTCCCAAACATTCTCATCTTCCCACACGGAAACCTGCACCCATTAAACGGCTGTTTTTTTACTCCCCTTCCTCATTCTCCAACCCCTCTATGAATTTGCCTGCTCTGGATGTTTCATAGAAATGGACTCATAGGCCGGGCGCGGTGGCTCACGCCTGTAATCCTAGCTCTGGGAGGCCGAGGCGGGTGGATCGCTCGAGGTCAGGAGTTCGAGACCAGCCTGAGCAACAGTGAGACCCCGTCTCTACTAAAAATAGAAAGAAATTATCTGGCCAACTAAAAATATATGTACAAAAAAAAAATTAGCCGGGCATGGTGGCTCATGCCTGTAGTCCCAGCTACTCGGGAGGCTGAGGCAGTAGGATCGCTTAAGCCCAGGAGTCTGAGGTTGCTGTGAGCTAGGCTGATGCCACGGCACTCACTCTAGCCCGGGCAACAAAGTGAGACTCTGTCTCAAAAAAAAAAAAAAAAAAAGAAAAAAAAGAAATGGACTCATACAACGTGTAACCTCTGTGCCTCGTCCGTCCACACTGCAGCCTGTGTCGGTACTCGGTCCCTTTTCATGGCTGAGTAGTGTGCCCGCATATGAACAGAGCACACTTTGTCCATTCATTCATCCCCCTTGTGACAGAAGTGTAGCCTGTTTCCACTTTTTGGCTATTGTGAGTAGCACTTCTGTGAACCCATACGCGTTTGTACTTGACTGTCTCTTTACAGTTCTTTTGAGTATCTACGTAAGTGTGGGATTGCTAGGTCATACGGAAACTGTCTCGTCAACCTTGTCTTTTGTCACTGCTCCTTCTCTCACTCCAGGCCTGCTGCTCTGGGAGTCTTTGCCCTCGAATCTCTCAGCCAGAAAAGGTCCTGCCTCATCTTCATGCAGCTGCCTTTGCTCTTGAGGACTCAGATCAAATACCTGTTTCTTAGTGAGAACTGACCATGCAGTCTAAATTCATCCTGTATTGATCACTCCCTCATACTATTTAGTTTCTTTCTTAGTACTTACCACCTGTAGTCTTCCTAAACATAAGTTTTTAATTATGATAAAATACATAACATAAAATTGACTATCTTAACCATTTTTTTGAGACAGGGTCTCTCTTTATCTCCCAGGCTGACAATCATAGCTCACTGTAACTTTGAATTCCTGGGCTCAAGGGTACCATCCTCTCTCAACCTCCTGAGTAGCTGGGACTATAGGCACACTTGGACAACTTTTAAATTTTTTATAAAGACAGGGTCTCACTATGTTGCCCAGCCTAGTCTATGAACTCCGGGGCTCAAGCAATCCTCCCGCCTTGGCCTCCCAAAGTGTTGAGATTATAGGCATGAGCCATCATACCCGGCCATTAATCATTTTTAAGTGTATAGTTCAGTAGTGTTAATTACAGTCACATTGCTGTGTAGCCATCACCACCATCCATCTTCAGAACTCCTTTCAGCTGTGAAACTAAAACTCTGTACCCATTAAACAATTCCCCAATCCTTCCCCCCATCCCCTGGAAACTACCACTCTACTTTCTGTCTCTATGAATTTGACTATTCTAGGTACCTCATATACACATGGAATCATACAGTATATGCCTTTTTATGACTGGCTTATTTCACTTGGCATAATGACCCTAAAAGATCATATATATATAGCATGTGTCAGAATTTCTTTTTTAAGGCTGAATAAAATTCCATTATATGCATATACTACATTCTGTTTATTCATTTGTCCACGAACACCTGGTTACTTTCACTTCTTGTCTCTCCGCGCTCCCCAACCCACCCAAAAAGCAAGCTCCGTGACATCAGGCACCCTACCTCTATCTCCCAAATCCTGGTCTCTCCAGCATCCAGCAGTGTTCAGAGCATAGTGGGCACTCATCAGTTGTACAAAGATCTGGTTGCAAAGCCACACTCTCAACTGCTCTCATAAACTGCTTCTCCACCAACTAACACGACCGTAAGAGAAGGTTTGTATCTCCAAGGACAGTTGCCTGGGACTTACCCAATTACCCGTAGATTACAGATGGGATGTGCAAAGGCTGAGCACAGCTTCACCATTCCTTCGGGACTGAAGCTGTTCTGCAGCAAGTTCAGACTGGTCAGGCTCTGGTTGCAGGAGAGGGTGGAGGAGAGAATGTCGCAGCAATTGGAGGTCAATCCACATGCCTGCAACCTGCGGGGTCAGGACACCCAGGAAATAACTCCAAAGAGCAACGATGGTGCCTCCGTTCAACCCAAAGGAATTTCACCTCGATGTTTTAAAAAAATTAAAAAATAAAGTGGTGGGCTCTATCCCTAGAGTTTCTGGTTTAGTAATTTCCGGGGACAGACTCAAATATTTGCATTTCCAATGCATTTCCAGGTGACACCACTGCTCTTGGTTCTCACTTTGAGAGCTGGATGACTCAAATTATAGTTGTGGAAAGAATGAAAGATGAAGGCTAAGAATGCTTGTAACAAAGGAATGTAACACGGAACGTGGGGAAAGACTTGCTGAGAAAGTGACATTGTTTCTAAAACTCAAAGACAAGGAGAAGTAGGCTAGGAGAAGGGAGGATATATCACTGTATGCACTGACATGAGAAACTGCACCCACGCCAGGCTGTGGAAGGAGGGGAGGGGCGCATCTGAGGAACAGAAAGCCAACCGGACGGCC
Organism: Lemur catta; assembly: GCF_020740605.2. NCBI lineage: Eukaryota > Metazoa > Chordata > Mammalia > Primates > Lemuridae > Lemur > Lemur catta. The sequence continues at coordinate 19,619,157 of NC_059146.1, forward strand.
AGAGCACAGTCCGAGACAGTGGTAGGGAGCGAGGCTGGACATTTTAGGCCGTATTAAGGATTTAGGGTTTTATCTGAAGAGCAACGGAAAGCCAAGGAACATCATTACATGCAATAATGGTATTGTAGAGGAGTGTTCTGCTATTTTTGGAGATGCGTGTGGAGACATTTTCAGGGCAGAATGTCAAAATACATAACTTGCTAAGAAATAGTTCACCAGAGAGAAAGAATACTGATGATTATGTAAACTAGGTGGTGGATGTATAGGTTTTAAGTGTCTTGATTATTCAGGACTGTGCATTTTGCAATTCTCACAATAGAGTAAGAAGCTGGTGAGATGCAGCTCAAGTCGTTTCAGCCACCTATAGCTGGACAGTGCGATGGGATCAAACAAAGGCTTACTTTCTGTCTGGTTTTGCTTCTAAAATAACATCTAAGGCTGGGCGCGGTGGCTCACGCCTGTAATCCTAGCACTCTGGAAGGCCAAGGCGGGAGGATTGCTCGAGGTCAGGAGTTCGAGACCAGCCTGAGCAAGAGCAAGACTCCGTCTCTACTAAAAATAGAAAGAAATTATCTGGCCAACTAAAAATATATATAGAAAAAATTAGCTGGGCATGGTGCATGCCTGTAATCCCAGCTACTCAGGAGACTGAGGCAGGAGGATCACTTAAGCTTAGGAGTTTGAGGCTGCTGTGAGCTAGGCTGACACCCTGGCACTTACTCTAGCCCGGGCAACAGAGTGAGACTCTGTCTCAAAATAAATAAAATAAAATAAAATAAAATAACATCTAAGCATTTATAAAGACAGAAAATATCCAGTAGAGAGGGCTGAGGATCTAGGCAAGGGGCAGGTAAACCAGTGATGGTATAAGGTGCTGCGTAGACAGGGGACTGTGAGATCCCCGGTGGGGGTGAAATCAATTACTGCGGGGACGCTTTCTTCCTTGATACAGAAGGAGGCGCATGCCGGTGAAGAGAATAGTTGGCTTCTTGACAGAAAGCGTAGGGCTTTCCTATTAAATGGCTTCAGATTTATTCAAAGGGGTAGGGTCATTCGTCAAGTTCCAGGAAGAACAAGGTGGGCCCCAAATGTCTCCAGACGATGCAGCTGGTTTGAAATCATTGTTTCAGGGAGTGGAGAAACAAGTGGAGCAGAAAAACGTAATACTGGGGAAACAGACTTACATCAATGACCACTGACTGCATGTGACCAACCCACACTTGTAGTTTTTTTGCCCCTGCCACTTTCAGCGACCTCTGAGGGGGTGGAGGAACTGGGTTCACTGGAGCTTGGAGGATTTGTAGGTGGATACACCCAGGCACAAAAGCTGAGAGACAGACAGCACTCATAAGATTGACAAACATAATAGAACATTGAAGTAAAAGAAACAGAACAGAAGCTAGGGATGGGACATTGTTGCATAGAGAGACATGGAGGGGACAAAGAAAGTGGCAAGGAGCTTGAACGATGTGTGACTTAGAGAAGGAAATGGGTCCTCAGATCAAGCCCTTTGCCCAACAAAGTAGGAATATGACCTTCCCTGGCGTCTCGAAGGTTTATAAGCCACGTGCGTACAGTGCTGGCACACGGTCAGTACTCGGCACAGGGCAGCAAGTGTTACGTTCTAGAGTAGTTCACAGCGCTGTGCAACCACTGCCTCTACCTAGTTCCAGAACATTTTGTCACCCCAAAAGGAAACCCTGTACCCATTAAGCAATCCCTCCTCTGGCCCTGGCAACCCCTCACCTACTGTCTCTATGGATTAGACTATTCTGGATGTTTTCATAGAAACAGAATCACACACTATGTGACTCTTTGTGTCTGGCTTCTTCCCCTTAGCATCACATTTTCAAGGTTCATCCATGTTGTAGCGTGTGTCACGCTTCATTCCTTTTTGTAGCTGAACCACAGCCCATTGTATTGGAGCCCCAGGTGATTCTGATGTTCAATACAGTTCTGAGAACCACTAGTGTAATCACCTGCTTTTGCCCACCTTCCTCACTGGACCATATATGCCACGATGCCACACTCTTCACCACGTACGTACACCATTCAGCACCACGCCCAGCACACGGGGCTGTGCAGTGAGTACTTAAGGGCTTTCTACCTCCAGACCTTGCTCCCGCCCGAGCACTTGCTGTTTCATTCATCTCATACGTAGGCGTGGAGCTGGAATTTAGACTCAAATCTGACTCTGCCAAGGATATGTCCTAAGAATGTCGACCTTGTGCAAGCAGCTTCATGCTTGGACCCCCACCTTCCTCCAGCCCAGCCCTCACAGGGGTGATCCAGGGGGTTACCCGAGTCTCCTCAGAGAGTCCTTCTCGTGCTTCAGTCCCTCGCAGAGCACTGCGACCCCGCTGTCACCCACGGCGTTGGCGGCAAGGTCCAAGCTCTTCAGGTGTTTGCCTCTCGTGATCACACAGGACAGATCGGTGCAGCAAGCGGCGGTGAGCTGGCACCCCACCAACCTGCAAGACACAGGGGAGTGCACGTCTGTGTCGTCTCAGGAAAGTGCCATGGTGGGATAATGCTCAGGACCATTAACGGGGATCCCCCTCAGTCCTTCCTGACAAGGGACATTTCTGTCCCTTCCTGTGAGTGTCTTAGACTGTGTGGTGTCTGTTGGGTCAGGAGAGGGGTGGTGGTGGGGGGTGGGGGAAATGTTGGGGGTGATTGATGGTATCTTTGGAAAAAGAAATGAGCACACCAGAGTTTGTTTCCCACCTGGAGTTTGCTTCAAGATCTCCGTGACAGGGGAGGAAGAGAGGAATGAAGCGTGAACGAGTAGAAGTTGGTAGAGCCCCTGGCAAAGTGGCAGAGCCCTGACGGGGAGAGAGAAGGCAACAGAAGTTACGGAAACACAGATGGGGTGTGGGGTCTGAAAGGGGGGAGAGTCTCGTGCTTCTATTTCTAGGTTGAGTGGGGTGGAAATGGCCTCCACAATAATGGCTGGATGGTTTATCTGAGTAGAAGTGACTGAGACAGTCTCAGAGTCCCACATCCCCATGCTCTTAGTGTTCTACGAGCAGAATGACACCCTTGGGGCTGAGAGGCATGAGGGGCTCCGTTGTGAGGGTTCACACCTGGAGACCCTGGGGATGACCTAGCCTTTGATGCTAGCTTGGATAAATGATGACACTCTACCTGGGAAGAGAAGCACAAGACTCCCCCCGTATCTGACCCCAGACCCTACCTGTGTTTCAGTAACTTCTATTACCTTCTCTCTCCCTCTCAGGGCTCTGCCAATTTCTACTCATGCACACTGCATTTCTCTCGTCCTACCTCATCATGGAGATCTTGAAGCAAACTCCAGGTGGAAGACAAACTCTGGTGTGCTCATTTCTTTTTCCAAAGATCTCCACATCCAACATTTTCCCCACCTTCTGCTCTCATCCCTTTCCTGAGGGACCAGATAATCTCATATTTAAATGCAACCCCAAAGAAAGGACATCTCTAACTGACTAAGATTGTTTCTATACTTTGCGGAAGTAGGGCTGGAAATGCCAGGTTAATTAAAACAAATGGGGGAATCAGTACTTGGGGGCACTCAGAAATTTGTGAATTGTGATCTATATTCCACTTCTTTATTATTGGGAAGGGAGCCATCTCAAAATGGCCCCCTGTTTTGGTCCATTAAGCCTACCTTCGTCATTGATAAAAATACTACCAAATGCACAAAGAGTGACAAGGCACTCGTGACTAAAACGCTGGACACATGCCAAGTGTCCAGCTGGAGATATTTGATGTCACAAAACACCATTACATGGAATACCATCCATGTTTCATTTATTATAATCTGCATATCCTCAGAGATGGAATGTGATATCGAAGCCAAGGTTTTGGTTCTTAGGGAGTTCTAGTTCTCCGCTAGATATGATTGGTGGTGGCGTGACTACAGGAGATTAGACACAAATTATTTAGAGTCCTGTGCCTGCCGCCTGGTAAGAATGACCTGACTGCTGGGTACTGCAATTCCTTCTTTGTAAAACATTAAATGCACATATACGTCTAGGGGAGAACCCCAGGAGACACCCAAACTACAAACAGTGATGACTGTGAAGCTAAAGACGTATCCGTGATCATTGAGATCTTTCAGCTTTTCTACGGTCTGCGTAAGGATGGAACACTCCTATCAAACAGACACATTCCAAAGAGGGGTGAAGAAATTTGAGCCCCAGAGGGAAAGAGGTTGAGAGAGAGACAAGAGCTCCCCCATTCCACGCGCAGATGAGCGGCTGGAGGTTAACTGCAGGCAAGACACCTCCTCTGACAACCAGCAGGTTTAGGTACCAAGGGTAACTCGGAACTCACGGTTCCCGAGTGTTTTCTCTGCCCTTCCCAGGACTGTGGCAACGTCAACCCGTCAGCTCACCTAGAGCGTCCCCTGGCACATCGCCACCCACGGGCCCTGGGACTAGCTTTTGGTTCCCCTCTATTGGCCCTCCAGGCCCTGCAGGCCCCGATGCGGAAGCCTCATCCCCAGCCCCCGCGGGGAACTCACTCCAGGTCCTGCAGCTGGCACCGCGGCTTCAGCATGACCTTGCACAGAAGGCTCACGCCCTCGTTCTGCAGCGGGTTCCAGTTCAGGCTCAGGTGCGTCAGGTGTGCGTTGCCCGTCAGCGCTGTCGCAAGGAAATCGCAGCTGGTGACGGTCAGGCCGCACTGTTGTAGACTGTGGGGCACACAGGGGAAGGAGAGAGTTACGCTAGCTCCCCAGTGTGACCCTGGGCCAACTGCTCGACTTCTCCCGGCCCAGCTGCTCCTGTGCAGGGAAGGGTAGCAGGTGTGTTTAAGGCGCTGTGGGCTTGGACGGTGGGCCCATCGCAAAGCGCCTGGCGCAGTGACTGGCGTGATGCTCGGGCCGGATGCTCATCAAGGTCCTCAGATCTTTTTTTTTTTTCCATACTCAATGTAGTTCCTATGGCTGCTATAACAAATGACTACAAACTCAGTTGCTTACAACACGTATTTGTTATTTTACAGTTCTGGAGGTCAGAGGTCAGTCAAGGTGTCACAGGGGTGCCTTCCTCCTGGGGGCTGGAGGGAGCTGTTTCCTGCCTTCTCCAGCCTCTAGAGGCACCTCAGCCCTGACACCTGGCCCCCAGCCAGCAGGGGCCTCACCCTAAGCTCCATCGTCATGTCCTCTGCCGCTTTCCTTTTCCCTAGAAGCGCCCAGTGACTGCACTGGGGCCACCCAGAAAATCCACCAGGGTAATTTCCCCACCTCAGGATGCTTAACCACATCCACAAAGTCCCTTTTGCCATATAAGATCATAGTTACAGATTCCAGGGATTAGGACATGGACATGTTTTGGGGGTGGGTCACTATTCTACCTATAATAACTCAGCATCTCCCTGCTCTCCCTTCACTGGGGGACCTTGGAGCTCATCGTTAGGCCACCACATACATTCAGGTTATGGTCTTTAATGGCATTTCTGGCTACACGTGTAGCATTAACACAAGTACTTTTTTGCTCATATGAAGTTATCGTAGACTAACTGGTCAATAAAGCAAAGTGACCCCAAGGCAGAGTTAGTGGATGTAGATCTGGCCCTCTGCATCTGCAGATTCAACCAACTTTGCATCAAAAATATTTTTAACCCCCCCCCCCAAATATGACAATAAAGAATAATACAAGTAAAAACACAGTATAACCATTGACATAGCATTGACATGGCATTAGGTATTAGCAGCAATCTAGAGATTATTTAAAGTACCCGGGAGGATTGCGTAGGTCATGTGCAAACATTTCATACGAGGGACTTGAGCATCCGTGGAGGGAGTCTGGTATCGGTGGGAGGTCCTGGAATCAACCCCTCACAGATAAAGAGGGAAAGATTTTTGAACAGGAAAAAAATCCCTCATTCTCACAAACCAAAGATTTATGATAAAAGAGTGATTTGGCAGAATAAAGAGGCAGTTTTTAAAGCAGCTACGCAGGCACCTAGTTTTACAATAGCGAGAGGACGTGGTTCACGTCGGTCTGTGTGTGGGGTTGGTGCTCCTTGGAGTCACGCAACAGTCTCTGTGGCTGTGGCTTTGGTCTGGGCCACCGTTGTCACCTGAAAGTCTCATTATCCCTCCCACACCAGGATTTAAACTATGTAGAAATAGGAACCGTATCAGTCTTTCACCTCCGTATCACTAGCAGCTAAGTGTTTGCCCATTCGCAGGTACATAGTAAATGCATCCGATCCTCATTGGTCACGGACTCTGTATTTGGGATTTTTCCTACTTGCTAAAATTTATTGGTAACCCCCCCAAAATCATCACCGGCGGCACTCCCGGTCCTTCTGAGATGCCCGAGTGCAGAGCAGGCAGAGTGACCAGTCTCACACACTCCAGTTGAGGTTGAACTTGTTTCGGCTCACACACTGTAAACAAGTGTCCTTTCTGAGGGGTATTTAGTGCTGCATTTGTTGATTTTTTTTTGTGCTTTATGGTAATTTTGCTGTTTAAAATGGCCCCCAAGCATAGTGCCAAAGTGCTGTCTGGTTGTGATATCCCTTGCACACGTGTTAGATAAGCTCTGTTCAGGCACGAGCTACAGTGCTGCTGGTTGGAGCTCAACAATATATATTAAATAAGGTGCCACTGAACAGAAACATGCAAAACAAGGTGAAGTATTTGATCAGTCGATGACGACATGGCCAGAGGCTCACAGAAAGCTAAGCCCACATTGCCCCAGGGCAATGGCTCAGTGTTGGCTAATTCAGTGTTTGGGGTGACTTTACACAACATGATACCCTCAAATTACAAGAATTGGTTGTTTGAATGACAACTTCCCACTGTAAGAAAACAAATACAGGTTGGGCGTGGTGGTTCACACCTGTAAGCCTAGCACTCTGCGAGTAGGATCGTTTGAGACCAGCCTGAGCAAGAGTGAGACCCCATCTCAACCAAAAATAAAAAAATTTGGCCGGGCGCGGTGGCTCACGCCTGTAATCCTAGCACTCTGGGAGGCCGAGGCGGGTGGATTGCTCGAGGTCAGGAGTTCGAGACCAGCCTCAGCAAGAGTGAGACTGAGTCTCTACTAAAAAATAGAAATTATCTGGCCAACTAAAAATATATATAGAAAAAAATTAGCCGGGCATGGTGGCGCATGCTTGTAGCCCCAGCTACTCGGGAGGCTGAGGCAGGAGGATCGCTTAAGCCCAGGAGTTTGAAGTCGCTGTGAGCTAGGCTGACGCCACGGCACTCACTCTAGCCTGGGCAACAGAGCGAGACTCTGTCTCAAAAATAAATAAATAAATAAATAAATAAATAAATAAATAAATAAATAAATAAATAAAATTAGCCAGGCGTGGTGACACAGCCCTGTAATCCCAGCTACTCAGGAGGTTGAGGCAGGAGGATCACTTAAGCCTAGAAGTTGGAAGTTGCAGTGAGCTATGATGATGCCATGACAGTCTACCTGAGGCAACAGAATGAAACTTTGTTTCAAAAAAAGAAAAAAAGGAAAACCAAAAATAAAAAACAAACAAGGAAACATAAAGACAGAGGTGGAATTTTCCAAGGTAGGGTGAGATCTGGGAGATGATTACCAGGACAGGGTCCAGCACATACCAAGTCCTTCCAAGACAATTTCCACTCTCCTCACTGCTTTGTGCTTTGAGCACAGACCATGCTATTTGTTAGAAAGTGATGAAGCTGCCCCCAGTGAAGCAAGCGCAACTCACATCAGCCTCTGCAGACTGCAGCTGGGCAGGCTTATGGACTGGCACAGCGGGTACAAGCCCTCGTTCCCCAGATGGTTGTACGACAGGCACAGGTGTGTCAGGCTCCGGTTGCTGTCCAGGGCTGAGGCCAGGGCATGGCAGCCCACAGCTGTGAGGCTGCACCTCTCCAACCTGCAGGAAGAGAGCCCCGAGGGGAATGAGGAAATGAGGGGAGTCTCACCTCTCCCTTCTCTGCAAGGAGGGGAAGAAACATCACCCGTGTTGACCCGTCCTTGCAGATGAATGGTGAGGTCACATCATGTCTGCCTTTAACTTGCAAACTCAACTCCAGTGCTTCAGCCCCCAAATACCCTAAATTGTATCCTGGGTGATGACGTCTGCCAGTCACAGCGGGGAAATGGGTGGGCGATGTGCACCTGCTCTCTGCTATTTCTAGTACCCACATGGCCTACGATGGAAGACTTTGCCAAAATGAGTGATTTTCCTATTTAAAAGTATGACATTTAACACATCATGACCCTTAGACATAAGCTAGACATAAGCTCCATCTGTTTTGTCAAAGCTTGAGCAGCTTTTTACATAGCTTTGAAATGATTCCAAACACTTACATAGTTTGCTACACGAGTGACGTTTTGCTGCGACAAGAACTTGGAGTGATCTCTCCCCTGTGACCCCTCCTGCTGCGAGAACGTGACCAGACCTCAGCGGATCCCACACGTGAGTTACTGACCTCGACTGCCAGACTTCAAAATACATATAAACCCGAGAGTTTGACAAACTCAGAGAGCCCGGCCGTGGCAGGCTACACTGTCAGCCGCTTCTCCGAGGAGGACAACCCAGGCTGTGACGGGGCCACGCCCTGTTTCCGTTTGACTCAGAAGCCTCGTGGCCAACACCAGAGTCGTACTCCCCTGTCCAGGGACCTCACAAGTCGTCACAGTGATCACTATGTCCATCGAGCCAGTTTCTCCGAGAACCGCTCATATCCATTGTGAAATTTAATTAGACTTGACTTTCCACAGAGTATGCTTGCATCCGAATTGAGCAACTTGACTTTAATAATTTTTGAACTCACTCACCATGTGGCTAATATACCTCATCTATCGAGTATACTCCTGGGAGGTTTTGTTCTTGTTCTTCTCCCTTTAAGCATTGTGAGCCTAAGGGAAAAAAATTCTTTGTATGGCAATCAACTGACTTGTGGAATCATACTTGGATCATCTCCCTCTTTTAGGCATACAAAACAGAGCTATGGTGCTTGAAAATAAGTTGAGTGGTGCCTCTGTCATAGGGTTGGGGCAAAGTTAAATGAATCAGCTCTGGTGAGGGACTTAGGACAACATGTTGCAAATAGCTCATGCTTAGGAACACCAGCAGTGAATTTTTCTGACGAAGAAAGACACACTGGCTGGGTCAGACGGATGGAGAGAACAGTATATTCACTTCTAGTGAGATTCCCACTGCCACCCCCGCTCTTTAAAGGGTAATTTGTGCTATAGGTTGAGCACGCCTTGTCTGAAATGCTTGGGACCAGAAGCATTTTAGATTTCAGGACTTTTTTTTTTTTTTTTTGGTTTTGTAATATCTGTATTATATTTACCGGTTGAGCATCCCTCGTCTGAAAATCCAAAGTGCTCCAGTGAGCATTTCCATTGAGCGTCATGTCAGTGCTCAAAAAGTTTCACTTTTTGGAGCATTTCAGATTTTCGGATGAGGGATGCTCAACCTGTCCTTGTTTTTCAACTTTTGCTGTGACTTTAGAACTAATGTGACATGCCCCTGCCACAGCATGCTCCGGAGTACAGGAGAGCAGCTTTGCCCGGACCGGGGGACGTCAGGGAGGAAGTTCCCAGGTGACAGCTCAGTCCCTTGGGTATCACACCGCAGCTCACCTTTTAGCTCTGCCCTTCTCTCCCTGTGGGACCTTAGACAACAGACTTCCTTCCTCTGGACTGGGTTTTCCTCATCTGTAAATGAGATGAGCACAGGCACACCTGGCAGGTTGCTTCTGACATCGGAGTTAATGGGATTAGAGCACTCAGCCGAGCCCGGGGGCTCAAAGATGCTAAATAACAAGCTGTGACTCTGGGATTTCAGCACTGGCTTCAAGAAATTAAGGAAGAGAGACTAAAAACATATAGATACGGGGTCCAAACAGGCGAGAATAGAAAAAGGATGGAAGACAGAAACAGCACGAAAATGTATTCATTAATGACCCAAGTAGGGTATGGAATGGTCTAGCCCAGTTTATGGAGCTGACTTTGGGTACTTTTGACAGTTTGTTATGCAGCTTTGAGAGGATTTCAAACACTTACGTAGTTTGTGATGTGAATGACACATGTTTTGTTGTGATAAGAACATGGAGTGAACTCCCCCTTCCCTGAAAGAATGTCATGTCGTACATGGGAGTTATTGACCCCAACCACTGGGCTCCAAAATACCTATATACCTGAGTTTGACAGACACGGTGCTTCCAACAGAACGTCTTGCGGTGATGGAATGTTCTAGATCTATGCTGTCCAATATGGCAGCCACTAGCCACAAGGCTATTGGGTACTTGGTGTGTGGCTAAGGTAATGAAGTAAGTTTTAATTTCATGCATTTCCTGACCTTTATATCTAAACAGCCACATGTGGCTGGTGGCTCCAGTATTAAACACGGAAGTGTTGACCACATTCAACCAGATGTGAACTGGAACCCCATGGGCTAAAGAGCACTCAGGGTTACGAGGGCTGTCCGGAAAGTACCCAGCCATGTACCCATTGTCCTTACATTAGCAATGGCTGGATACTTTCCAGACAGCCCTCATATTTTTTTTTTGGACCATGAGGTATTCTTAAAAAAAATGTTTGCATTACTAGGAAATACATAAAAAGCCAGAAAACTCACCAAAAATAATCCAAATTCCAAGGTACACTTAAAGAAAAACCCAATCTGTTGGAACAAAGAGATGTCTGCCTTCTTCAGAACACTTTAGTTAATCCAACAACTCTGGTATTGGGCCAAGATCAAAGATGGCCCAGAGCTGTGCCGTCCAGAGTGGCAGCCGCCAGCCTCACGTGGCTACCGAACACTTGACGTGGGTCTAGCGTGATCAAGAAACTGAACTTGATGTTTAAATTTTGACAGCCACACATGATGAGTGGCCACCACATCGGATGGCACAGCTCCACCGAACCAGCCACCGCTTCCAATCCTGCCGCACCACCGATAATGTTCTCACTGTGCTCGAGTGACTCACTCTAGAACTGTCCCCGTGTCTATCCACAGGGTCAGCAGCAGCACCTGCTCCACAGCTGTCTTGAGCGCTCAGTGAGGCAGGCGTGGCTGTACTTGGCTCAGCTCAACAAGCGTTTCATAAATGGTTGCTGTAGCTGTTACTTCTTCTTCCCTGTCTCCCTCCGTGGGGTAAGTTATCAGTAAGAAAGTGATATCCTTTCCAATTGTCAGGTGCCACAGATGCAGAACTTCCGCCCTCTCTTGTTTCCACATGCAAACACTTCCGCTAGAATACCATGCCCGGGGTTGTCCCCGCGGCGGCTCCCTCTTCTCCACAGGAGGAGGTGGGAGTTTTCCGATCGGGGTTCTGGGTGATGCTCTGCTCAGACCCTCCTTTGTGGGCCAGTCTGTGCCCAGAAGACCAGAACGCACGTGCGCTGGTCAGGACTTTGCCAGGCAGAACTTGACTTTGCCATCAAGCTCTCCGAGTAACCGGGCGGGTAAGCCTGTCCGATCGCGGGGTCGAGCACTCACTAACCCATGTGGCCACACACGCCGGCCTCATGCTCCAAGACAGCTTTATCTTGGAAGGTCACTGTTTGATTTCCATTTGGCTGCCTCCTGCTCCCAGCTTTTACACTCATTTAGAGTTCAGTAGCAAGGACAGATGTGTGTTATTGGGTCTTTCTTCCTCCCAGCACTGGGGCACTCCCACGAGGCCCCGACTCCCATGCCCACCCTGGGCACATGCACCTGCCAACTCCCCTCCCTCACGACTCGGGGGGGCCTCAGTTAAGACAATCCTGGTGACAGGAAGTGGGACTCACGTCAGCTTCTGCAGCGTGCACTGTGGGGCCTTCAAGGCCTCGAAGAGAGGCTTCATACCCTCCTCCATCACCTTATTCCCTGCCAGGCTGAGGTATTTTAGGCTGGTGGACCGTGTGGTAAGGACTTGGGAGATCATCAGGTAACCAGCTCTGCTTAGTCCGCAGTGATCCAACCTGCAGAGACAGGCAGTGTGAAACACATCCCTGCTCCCGCCCAGAGCAACCCGCTTCCCCTCACTCTGTGCACGCCAGCTGCCCCCGCCGTCCTCCCGGTCCTCGGATGCCGCTGGCTGCTGCCTCAGGGTCTGAGCAGTTGCTGTTCCTCTGTCGGCAACATCCCTTCCCCTCCCCCGCGTCTTCATGTGGTTCATTTCCACAGTCAGGTTTCTCAACTGTCACCTTTTTGGAGTAAGCTGGACCTACTGCCTTAAACTGTGCCCACCCTGCCTCACTCCACTCCTCCCTATTCAACATCACTACATCCATAGCAGCAAGCACCAGCTAACGCTCCATTAATATTTACACTTGTTTACTGCCCGTCTTCCCGCCTAGAACACGCCATGTCTGCGAGGGGAGAGGCCCGGCTGGCCTTGTTCCTGCTGCACCTTTAGCAGCCGCGGTAGTGCTGCTACACGGCAACCACTCAAGCATTTGCTGCCAGGCACAACCTCATGAAGGGACTGGCAGTATTTGCAAGAGCTGAGTGTGGATCTAACTCACGAGCCAGCAATTCTACCCTGAAGTCTTAATCTTCTATTAAGCAAGTGGCTTAACATCTTTGTAACTCAACTTGCCACCTGGAAAATGGGGCTAATGATGCTACCGACCTTAGTGGTGCTTGTGAGGACTGGAACATTAGAAAACCCACCAAGCACTTAGGGCAACGCCTCGGTGGGGTAGAGGCTGACGGTGCAAGCCTGTTTTTGCTTCTTCTGGGACACAGAGCTGGACTACGTTTTCCAGCCTGCCTTGCAGTGGGCACGGTCACATAACCGAGTGCTAGCTAAGAGAATGTGACGGGAATTTGAGTGGGTGATTTGAACTACCTCCAGGCCAGGCTCATAAAACCTCTCTGCTCTTGTGAGCTGAACCTCTAACACACAAGCGGGATTTGGAAGCTGTGTTAATGCTAGAACCCCTGCTAGCCTAGGTGTAGGACCACCCCCCAGTCCCACCAGTCTCAAACCATCTTCTTACATCGGCAAGAAATACTTCTCTTGTTTCATAACCATTATATATCATCAGCTGTGTTTGTTACAGGACCCAACTAATAATATGCTAGCACGTGGAAAACAATATCATTTGCTGTGTTGAATTTCAGACGGAACTTTGAGTTCTCCAAACATACATGCTTATGGTGTGTGTGTGCACAGACAAGATTTTGTTTTGTTTTTATCTCCCTGTGCAGCCTATGAGCATGCAAGAGCAGGAATCTTGACTCATTGGCTAGCACATCCCTGGAAGCTATTAGAGTGCTATAAACATTATAGATCTCTGTACTTGTTGAATGAAAGAAAATGCCAACTCCCCAGTGTGATATTCAGTTGAAACCCTCCACCATGTGGCCCAATCTATCTTTCAAAGTCATCTCCCATTTGGAGGGTTAGCCAATCATTCCATCCCTCCATCCAATAAATATTTGCCAGCATAATATGGTCCAAGTGTTGGGAACAGAGCAGTTCTAGGTTCTGGGAACATAACAGTGAAGGAAATAGACCGATACATCTGCCCTCATGAATTATCAGAAGTTAAACACACACTTCCGGGACACTGGCAGTCACCTCCCACCAGGTGACCCTGCACTTACTCCCATTTGTGGCCCCAAATAGCCTCTCTCTCTCTCTCTTCTGACAACGTGTGTCTTATTTATTCTTTGAATCCAACTTCCAGTTACCCTATTTGTGAAGCAGGGAGAGAGTGGGAGAGAGGGAGAGGGAGGCAGCTGCTCCTGTTTGTTCAGAGAAGATGTAAAACCCACATGATGTTGGGCAAACATATGTGTTTCCCTCCTTCAAGGCCACCTAAGCTTTGGCCCACTTCCTCGAGTTACATTTTTGGAAGTGCAGTTCCCCAGTTACCAGGCAAAAGCATACACGGCACAAATAGTTGACGTGTCAGCTAACGAAGCTCAAGGTAGGGGTCCCTGCTTGTCTCAGATTACCATAAACATTGAGTAGTAGTATCTTTAGACCAGGCTAATCTAATTGACCAAGCACATGCCCAGGGTTTGCAAACTGCAGTAAGAGCTCCAAACTAGAAACAACCAACCAAAATCTCCCTGGATAGGCAAATAGTTAGACTAACTGTGGTGCATCCATACTCTGGAATAGCTCTCAGCAACAGAAAGGAACAAATCGACACACGTAACAGCTCGGACGGATCCCAAGGGCTGATTGAACAAAGCCAGTCTTAAGCAGTGACGCACTGTATTGATTCTATTTTTATAGCATTGTCAAAATGACAAAATCACAGAGATGAAAAACATGAGTGGTGGCTGGGGATTAGAAACGGTGTGACTACAAAGATAGCATGAGGGTGACGTCACAGTATCTTGGTGATACTGTGCACATTACACGAGTCCACACGTGAGATAAAATGACACAGAATGAAGTACAGGCATTGTACCAGCATCGATGGCCTGGTTTTTATATTGTGTGGTAGTTATGCAAGATGGGACCATTGGGAGAAACTGGCTAGAGGGTACATATGACCTCTCTGCAATATTTTAATTTTTACGAACTGTTGCAAGTTATTTATGGTGATAAAATATTTGTAACAAAATTTACTATTTTAACTATTTTTAAGTATACAGTCCAGTGGCATTGAACTCATTGTGCAGCTATCACCATCATCTACCACCAGAACTTTTCCACCTTTCCAATTCTAGTACTTTTACAACTTTCTGTAATTATTTCAAAATAAAAAGTAAAAACAAGCAAAGAAACAAAAGGCATAAACCCTACCCAAGACTCACCTCAAAGACTCCAGGAAACAATTCAGGTGTTTTAATGCTTCACATGCTGTTTTTACATCTTCATCCTTCAGGTGGGTGTTTCCCAAGTTGAGGTATTTTATGTGATGGTTGCTGATAAGAACATGCCAGAGATGTTGGAGACCAGATAAAATCTGTGTATCTTTGAATCTGTGGAAGATGTAAAAAATTGAGGAGATGACTTACATGCTGGTGACATTTAGTTGCACCCTCATTTTTCCTTCTCATCCTTTTCTCATTCTAACTTTCAAGTTTCTCATTATTTGTATTGAATTTTAAAGCAACTGAGAATAGAGTATTAGACAACACTAACAATCTCTGCCTTTGTCGAGCTTAATCTAGTGGGAGACACATTCAATAAGGAGTCGAACAAAAGAATTATGCTTAAGCATGAGATACAGAGTCCATTGAGAATGGGACAGGGCCAGGTGCGGTGGCTCATGCCTGTAATCCTAGCACTCTGGGAGGCGGAGGCGGGCGGATCGTTTGACCTCAGGAGTTTGAGACCAGCCTGAGCAAGAGCAAGACTTCATCTCTACTAAATATAGAAAGAAATTAGCTGGACAACTAAAAATATATAGAAAAAATTAGCCAGGCATGGTGGTGCATGCCTGTAGTCCCAGCTACTCGGGAGGCTGAGGCAGTAGGATCGCTTGAGCCCAGGAGTTTGAGGTTGCTGTGAGCTAGGCTGACGCTATGGCACTCTAGCCCGGGCAACAGAGTAAGACTCTGTCTCAAGAAAAAAAAAAAAAAAAAGAGAGAGAGAGAGAATGGGACAGAACCACAGAGAGATACATATTCAGTGACTGCACTGAATACCACAGGCAAGTGTAACACGGTGACATTTATATGTCTAAACATAGAAAACCTACAGTAAAAATTCAGTATGACAATCTTATGTGACCACTGCAGTATATGTGGTCCATCACTGACCAAAAAGTCATTATGAGATGAATGACTTAAATCCCTTTGTACTTCCTGAATCTCTTTACCATTATAATGTATTAATTATCAATACAATTGTATTAAATACAGGGAGGACACAGATTAAGGCAAATTATAGTGTACAATAGGAGCTAAAATAGGACAGCTAATGGAGTGGAAGCTGTGGGGTAGGGGAAAACATTTAAGATAACTGAAAGAGAAATTACATTTGGTGTAGGATTTAAGGTGGACAAGGAATTATTTGTTATTCTGGGATCACCAAGTTCCTTGGTACATCCCAGCTTAAGGAAACCGCTTAGAGAAAGAAGAGCAAGAAGGGGAAGATGTTTGCAACCAAGAACTTGATGTGCTCTACTCTTGGGCATCACGTGGACTTCACTTAGTCTTGGAGGGAAAAGTAAAGAGTAGAACTTTTGTGTGAAGTAGAACTAGCGCTTCATACCTCCTACTCTGGGTGCTTAGTACAGTGTCCTGGGTTCCACAATAGACCCAGTGTTATTAGGTGTTCAGATATTTGCTACCTTATTAATTAGCCTAAAAGCATCTCACAAATAATGCACTTTGATCTTGCTATTGCCTCATGTTCTACTGTTTGCCTGAGAAGAGCTTCCCTTACCTTTTCCCTGCCAGCCAACTCCTACTCAGCCTTCAAAACCCCGAGTAAATGAATCTGCTTCAGTAATCCCTTCACAGCGTATTTAGTCACTTTCCATTTTGTGCTTTTGGAAACTTTATTCCTGTATCTTTCATAGAATATGTTTGTGGGGTTATAGATGGGTCTTCTGTCAGTAGATGGGGAATGGCTGTGGGGGAGGGGTGAGTGACAGGAAGGGATTTTCTTACATTAGATTCTGTACTGTACAGGCTGGACTCTTCAGCATGGTGCAGAGTTTCTTCATGGCCCATTCACTCAGGATGCTGGTGCCCAGGTCGAGTTGTTGCAGGGTTGGGAGGTTGCAGAGCACGTGGCAGAAATTTTCCCACTGCTGATCAATGAGGACCTTACCCGACACCCTATATCAGGGAGAGAAACAAACATGTGCTTCCATGGAATGGACTCTAACACGAGCTACTTGCATGTTAGGGGAGGAACCAGCATACAGAAGAAAGACAGAGATGGCTTTAGAGGCTCTGAGGCCAATCTAGTGGGTACTACCTTGTGCTTTGCATGACTGGCTCTATATCCACTCTACTTCATGAATATTCTGATACCCCAGGGTGTATACTAGCATGGTTAGGAGCTGTCAGCTCTTGAATCAGTTTCTTGCTTAAATTCTAGCTCCCCCTTGAATGTAAAATGGTGTAACCACTATGGAAAACAGTATGGAGCTTCCTCAGGTAATTTAAAAGAAAACTGCCACAGGACCTAGTGATCCCCCTTCTGTACATAAACCTCAAAAAACTGAAATTGGAATGCTAAAGAGATATTTGCTCAGCCACGTTCATTGCAGTGATATTAACAATAGCTCAGATGTGGAAACAACCCAAGTGTCCAGCAGTGCATGAATGGATAAGGAAAATGTGGCACCCACAGTGGAATATTAGTCAGCCTTAATGAGGGAGAGCCCTCCATTTTTGACAATACGATCCAGTCTGGAGGACATTATGCTAAGTGACACCAGTTAGTCATAGAAGGGCAAATACTGCATGATTCTATTTATGTGAAATATCTAAAATGGTCAAACTTATAGAAGCAGAAAGTAGAATGGTGGTTTCCAGAGGGGAGGGGGAAGCAGTTACTGTTCAGTGGGTACGAAGTTTCAGTTGTGCAAGGTGAGAAAGCTCCAGAGATTTGCTATACAACGTGGCACCTATAGTCAATACTGTGTTGTACACGTAAAAGTCAGTCTCCTGCTCACTGGCTGTCATTTCACCTCTGAGTTTACACATTTCCACATTTGCGAACAGGGTGCTGACCTATCTCACAGGTTTGCCCTGAAGAATAAATAAAAATGAATGAAACTAGAGCACATTAGGCCAAGTGAAATCAACCAGATACACAGAAAAACAAACATTGCATGATCTCACTTATATGTAGAATGTAAAAATGTCAAACTCACAGAAGCAGAGAATGAAATAGTACTTACCAGAGGTTGGGAAGGGGAGAGTGGGGAGATACTGGTTGAAGTGTTCAAAGTTTCAGTTAGGAGGAATAAGTTTGAGTGATATATTGCACAGCACGCTGATCCCAGTTAATAACAGTGTATTATCTTAAAATTGCTAGGAGGCCGGGCGTGGTGGCTCATGCCTGTAATCCTAGCACTCTGGGAGGCCGAGGCGGGTGGATCGCTAGAGGTCAGGAGTTTGAGACCAGCTTGAGTAAGAGCAAGACCCCGTCTCTACTAAAAATAGAAAGAAATTAGCTGGCCAACTAAAAAATATATATATAGAAAAAGTTAGCCGGGCGTGGTGGCGCATGCCTGTAGTCCCAGCTACTTGGGAGGCTGAGACTCCCAAGGGAGTAGGATCACTTAAGCCCAGGAGTTTGAGGTTGCTGTGAGCTAGGGTGATGCCATGGCACTCACTCTAGCCCGGACATCAAAGCGAGACTCTGTCTCAAAAATAAATAAATAAAAATTGCTAAAAGGGCAGTTTAAAAATGTTCTCATCACAAGAATATTATGCAAAGGTGAGGTGATGGATATGTTAATTAGCTTGATTTACAATGTATGCATACATCAAAGCATCACACAGTACCTCATAAATATACATATTTGTCAATTAAAAATAAAAACAGTGGTAAGTGTGTAACAGTGCTCATTAACACACAGTGGCTGTGATTTTTGTGATTGTATGTAAACATAGCCAGCTCAGGGGTTAGCCTGTATTTGTACACATTTTCAGCCAATCTACAGGAAAACCACCCAGGTTGTGGACTCCCCTGACTATGGAAAGGACAGAACAAGGCAACAGGCAAGGTGTTCTTTCTTTCTGCACTGACATAAGCTCCTCCTCTAACAAAGAGGGCTTCAGCGTGTAATTGTTTTCTTACCAAGAGTCACTGCCATTTTTTATCAAGGCCTTGGCATATACCAGGTGCTGTGCCGGACTCCATTGGTGTGAGATTTTGATGCTGTTTTAAACCTGAGGGTGGCGCCATTTCCCCCTTATTTTAGATGGCCACAGGGCTTGTAGGCAGCAGAGCTAAAATTAAAAATCAGATTTTCCCAGTGTTCTTTGCCAGTATATACTGGTGGCTGGTTTAGCTCTGACAGCATCATTGGCCACTCCCTGTTTAAGTGCCAGGCGTGGTTCCTAAGTGCTTTAGCTCCTAACAAACTGATAGGGAGATGCCATTACCGCTGTTTTATAGATGAAGAAACTGAGGCACAGAGCAGTCAAGTAACTTTCCTGAGGTCACACTGCTTAGAAGTAGCAGGCCTGGGATTTAAATACTGATAGAAGGGTAGCAATGTCCATATATACATATATATTTGGAGACTGGGGTCTTGCTATGTTGCCCAGGCTGGACTCCAGCTTCTGGGCTCAAGTGATTCTCAGCCTCCAAGTAGCTGGGACTACCAGGGCATGCCACCACATCTGGCTAAGCGGTTCTGTTTTTTTTTTTTTTTTTTTTCATTGGTTTTTAAAAGAGATGAGGTTCTCACCATGTTGCCCAGGAGGCTGGGGTACAGTGGCTATTCACAGATAGGATCATAATTCATTCCAGCCTCAAATTCCTAGGCTCAAGCAATCCTCCTGCCTCAGTCTCCCAAGAAGCTCGAACTACAGGTACATGGCACTGCTTGGGGCTAGCTCACATTCTCGACTGGGGTGCTATTGCGGGTAATGAAAGGATGGACATTCATACAGTCCAGGGAAAGATATTTTCTAGACCTGCACTCTTTGGTATGCACCAGCTACATGGGGCTATTTAAATATAAATTAGTTGAAAGGGAATAAAATTAAAGCTTCACCTCCTCAGTCTCACATTTCAAATGCTCAACAGGCATGCGTGGGCTGGTGGCTACGCTGTTGGACAGGTGTTACGAAACATTTTCATCCTTGCAGAAAGTTATGTTGGACAGTACTGCTCTGGAGCCCACACGACACAAGCAGTTCAGACATAGGAATGATCATGTTGATAGGAGCAGCTTTTGAAAAGAAAAACCCCACATACTCCTGGGTTCCAAACCCAGAGTCTTTCCTTTCACAGTCTTGGGAGGAGCCTCCTATTTTGAAAGAGCTTACTGGCCACTGACGATGAACCCAAGTCGGGCCTGTCGTTTTAGCCAGCTGGACCACATCTGGGTGGTTCATCCTAAAAGAATTATCTGGGACCCTGACATTTCTGGAAGTCTTGTCAAATCCTAGCAATAGGCTCAGCAGATGGTATAGAATAAAACTGCAGGGGTACTTACCACCGGGGAATCACAGCCCACGCCTTCCCAACCCTTGAGATGGGCTTTTTAACATCCACCCGAATTCTCCGTAAATAGCAACAATGCCGGAGACAGAAAGAAGAGACTACAAAGTCCATTTTCTGGTGAATCGCAAGCCACACATCTTGGAAGCTGCGCAGTGCCGAGTGAACAAATTCTTCATCTTGTGTCTCGAAAAGACAGTGGAAGGCATCCAGGATGTCTACTGGGGTGGTGAATTTGCTCCACAGACCCAGGGGAGAGACCCAGTGCAGGAGGGTCTGCTTCACCGTCAGGGGGATGGGACAGCCCAGCAGAACCTCCAGGGCCCTCAGCGCTTCTTTGCTCATGAGGCCAAACAGGAAACGCTTCATCTGGAGCAAGTGGAAGTTGAAGCCTGTTTGTTTACGCTCCATCAAACTCTTTACGTTCTCAATGAACAGAGGGCAGAAATGTGGCTCTCTTTCCAATCCCTCCAAGACATAGTACAAGGCGGCACAAAACTCCTGGAGGCTGAGGTGGAAGAAAGTATAATACCCCTCACAGTGGCTGTCTCGGAGCAGGATGTCCATGTGAAACAGAGCGGTGAGCTCAGACTCCGTAAGTCCATGCACCGCGAGGTCATCGTCGTCAAAGGCAGACTTCATGTCCCACACTCCCTTCACGGCCATGCGACACAAGCGCTTCAGGACAGCTCTTTCTTCCCGATTGAGACAGCGCCGGGGCGTCTCTTGCGGGGTGAGCTGATAGAACACAAAAGTGGCGTACAGGCCCGTGAAAGTGAGGGAGATGGGGGCAAGGCGCTCCCCGCCCGCCTGCCGCAGCTGCAGAGCCGCACAGATCAGCGAGTGCACGGTGAAGACCTGGCACTCATCCAGCAGATGACAGCTCTCCATCAGACGTAAGACCTTCATCCTTTCCTGCTCACTGGTAACGTGCTCTAGCAATAACTGAAACCTTTTTTCCACCGAGATCCCTCCAACCAACAGGTAACGGGGAGCCACGACCACCGACTTGAGCTTGTCCACGCCCACGTTGCTGACGGTGATTATCAGGGAGGACGCGGGGAGCAGCACTTTCCTCAGTAGACTGTGTATCAGGACAGACGTGGGTTGCCTCTCGGCCCAGTCTCCACAGAGCTTTGTGTTATCTTTGAGGGCAGAGTCCAGGTCATCAAAACTGTCAACAACAAACAAGAGCCGTTCTGGTTGGGACATGATCTCCACCAAGGGAGCCTGGGAGTCCGGCCACTCCTTGGAAATCAACTCTGCAAAACTGCTCTCCCTCCTGCATTGTAGATCTCTAGTGTGGAGAAAGAAGACGTAGGAGAACATGCCCTGGTAGAGGTTACCTTGTGCCCAGCACAGCATGATCCTTCTGGCCAAAACTGATTTCCCAATTCCCGATTTTCCGTGCAGAACTACGGTGCGGGGCCTGAAGCCCCCCTGGTCTGGACTGAAAGCGCCAGCCAGCATCATTTGCATTTCCATCCAGTCAGAAGCAGATTTTTCAGGATCATGGTCAACATCTATCTTCGTGGAGAATTTGGTCATCACGTGGTGCTTGTAGTCCCACCTGCCACCTCCTTGGTCTGAAGTCGGACCAGAGAGGGTAGAGGAGAAAAGCAGGAAAGAATTTGAAGAAAGTCTGGATTTTAGTGAAAATAGGACAAGACAAAAACCCTGGACCCAGAATCAGTGGGTGTGCCAAGCCAGACAGGCTCTGCGCACGGGTCTTTCATTACTTCCCAGTGATGTGCTGTAAACCAGCCTCATCCCCCTTCCAAAGGCCACTTCCTTGAGAGCATCCGCTTGTCCTTCCAACCTGATGCACTACATATTTGTTAGCTCATTGTCTCCAGTGGACCCTAAGCACAGACTTTCTTACTCACTGTGGATCCTCAGCATTTATGATAGTGCCTGGCACCCCCTGTGAGAACTCACATATCTATTAGATGAATAATCTATGCCAAACACTTGTATGTAGTCTCAGAGACAGAAGCTTGGGGGAGCTGAGAATGTATGTACCATGGCCCCAAGTCCGACACCTGAAGGCTAGGCACACATCATGCACCTGCTTTCATCCCCAGGCTGCAACGGAGAAACGCCTGCTCTACGTAAGAAGGGGAGACTGGGTGCGGTGGCTCATGCCTGTGATCCTATCACTTTGGGAGGCCAAGGCGGGAGGATCACTGGGGTCCAGGAATTCAGGACCAGCCTGGACAATGGTGATACCTCGACTCTACAAAACATAAAGACCTAACCAGGCATGGTGGTGCACACCTGTAGTCCCAGCTACTAGGGAAGCTGAGGCAGGAGGATCACTTGAGCTCAGGAATTAGAGGTGACAGTGAGCTGTGATGACACTATTGTACTCTAGCCTGGGTAACAGAGCAAGACTCTGTCCAAAAAGAAAAGCGGGTAGGGAAGCATGTCCCTCAAAGTCAGACAGACCCTGCCCGGAACCCAAGCTCTACTCTAAGGTATCTGTGTGATTCGAGACAAGCTGCTGCACATAGTCCCCACCTGATGAATATTTAAGAATGTGCCTTCAACATTTATTAACCATATTTGCCACCTTGGCAAACATGATAAGTGGTGCCTATTATCACAAAACCATAATTCTTTCACATTACCCTGTTTTACTTTTATCCCAACATTTATCACACACTACAATTCTTTCATGCATTTAGTTATTGTCTAGCCCCTGGACTACAACAAAAGCTCCATGAGAAAAGTAACTTCAGCCTCTTCAACTGTCTCTGATATCCAATAGGTATTCAATGAACATGAAAATGATTCATGTCCTGGGACCTTAAATTTGCTGGTACTACCAATATCTTTTATTTTTTTCTTTTAAAAGACAGCAGCCAGGTGTGGTGGTGCACACCTGTTGTCCAGCTATTTGGGAGGCTGAGGTGGGAGGATTGCTTGAGCCCAGCAGTTCGAGACCAGCCTGGGCAACATAGTGAGACCTCTGTCTCTGTTGAAAGAAGACAGTAGGATTCTCCCTGCACTAACGTGTAATTATTAACTGTATACAAAATTTCTATGCAAGAGTTCTAAACTTTATACTTCATTACTGTATCCTTGGTATATGTGGGAGGTTGGTTCCAGAACCCCTCAAAATGCCAAAATCGATGAATGGTCAGGTCCCTTATATAAAATAAAGCAGTATTTGCAATCCTCCCATATACTTTAAGTCATATTTAAGATTACTTATAATGCCTAACAACATCTGCAGATCACTTCATTCATGCGAATTCAATGTAGTATTACTTGGCATGTGGCAAATTCAAATTTTGCTTTTTTGGAACTTTGTGGAATTTTTTTCCCACAAATATTTTCAACCTGAAGTTGGTTGAATCCGTGGCTGCAGAACCAACAGAATCATGGGGAAAGCCATGAACAGACCTGTATTAAAACCGCAGGAAGCACACCTTGAGATCTAAGCCCCTATTTGCTGAGCTCAGACTGACATGCTACCCTCAGATGGACAACTGGCTAAATGACTGGACTTGTAGGTTTTTATAGAGGGAGGGAAACCCCAGGAAGGTGGTCTGCAGTTGAACCTGGGATTTTTTTGTCCTTCCTCAGTCACCTCTTTTTCTTCTATGGATTCAAGTATTACGTCTGTGCTTAAGCGTTTTGAATTTCTCCCTAATGATAACTTCTTTTCTAAAATTCCAGGCTCATGTGTGTAAGTCACCACCCTAAGAGGCCACAGGGACATCAAATTCAAAGCTTCAAAAACTCACTTCATCTTTTGTCTCCAGCAAAAAATGTATTCCTTCTTTTAAGTTTTTTGTAAGTGATAACTAGGGAAAAGCTTATGTTCATGAACTTTGAAATAGATGTTGAGCTCATTTTTTTTTACATAAACCTTAGTTCATATTAATCCTCTATGGTAGTTTGTTCATAATATCAGATGGGGATATTAATACCTCTTTTTACAAGTTTGGTGTGTAGGTGTTATGACATAATCATAAGACATGGAGAACAGCGCCTGACCCATGGTAAGTGTTCTAGAAATGTCACCAATATTTGTATTTATTATTATCAATCCCAATTTAAACTATTAGTTTTTCAAATATTGGTTGAATGAATAATTAAGTAACCCACACAGGGTCAACACATGTTGTACAGGTAGAATAAAAGCCCAGCTTGAAGTGACTTCCAAGCTTGAAATTTTAGCAACTATCCATCAGAGACTGTTCAAGCAGAAATGTGGGAGCAATTCCTGAAGCCTTTTTCTCAGAACCCCATCACCTAGTTATACTGGTTTTATATTTTGAATATCT
The DNA here is from genome assembly GCF_020740605.2 of Lemur catta. Lineage (NCBI taxonomy): Eukaryota > Metazoa > Chordata > Mammalia > Primates > Lemuridae > Lemur > Lemur catta. Next base: position 19,643,484 of record NC_059146.1, read on the forward strand.
CACACAAATCAAATCACCTGAAGAACATGAATGTGCAGAGCAGCATCATTCACCGTAGCCAAAAATGGAAAGAACCCAAATTTCCATCAACTGAAGAATGGATAAAGAGAATGTCGTATGCCCATGCAATGGAATATTATTCAGCAATGTAAATGAGGTGCTGATACATACTGCACCACAAGTGAACTTTGAAAACATGCTACGTGAAGGAAGCCAGGCAACAAAGAGCCACATATCGTATGATTACATTTACACAAAAGGTCCAGAATAGGTAATTTTTAGAGATGGAAAATAGATTAGTGGTTACCTAGGGTTCAGGGAGTAGGGAGAAAATGGGGAGTGATTGCTAGTGGATATGGGGTTTCTCTTTGGCAGAAAGAAATGCTTCAGAATTAGTAGCAACAGTTGGAATACTGAATTGTATGCTTCAAAAGGGTGAACTTCACAGTATGCGAATTATCTCTCAATAAAAAAGCCTCAAGCAGCATTTCCTCAGGGAAAGCTGCTCCGATTTCCTTGACCTTTCAACTCCCATCCCACATACCCACAGCACCTCAGATTGTACCTTCATTTCTTATCTTTGGATAATTAACATAAAAATCTGGGCTAAAAACATCATGAAGGCAAGAAATATATTTTTCTTACCAATATAATTCTGTCACAGTTCTTCAGTGGTATTCACTAAACACTGGTTGATAGACAAAATTAAGAAAATAATTACTACTACTCAAGTAATTTTGAACAAATCACTTGACTACTCTTGGCTGTGTGGTTAGCACCTGTCAGTCAAATAAGCTTATGCTTGATGCTTAAGTCCACTAGAATCATGGGTTCTCTGGAATTTGTTTTCGTAAAATCTGACCAGAGATAATCACAGGGAACATACGTAGCTCTATCCATGGTACTTATCAAAAGCTCTTAGGGAAAGGACTGACAGAGACAAATGAGGAGGAAGACAGGGAAAGTGGACCCCCCCGCCACCCCCCGCCACTTAAACCACATGGATTTCTTTCACCCAACTTCCTTCCAGGATGGCAACAAATGAATAAATCTGTTTTTTCACCTTGTGCTTTTGTCTCTGCTGCTGTGGCACCACCTTGTTCTATAGCTTGTGAAATTTCTGGAAAAGAGAAATGAGAAGAATAAACATACTTATGTTTATTATTTAATTCAGAAATGTCAGATACCCCTAAAACCCCTAAGATAAGCTTAGTCATGCCATCCTTAATTTTCTGCTAGTTTGGAACAAGGCAACCACTGGCTCAGCAAATGGGGCAAAGTGTACTAGTACAATGAGCAAAAATTCAACATTGAAGGGTTCTAGCCTTATTTCAACATATGGGTTCTAGCCTTATTTCTCCTCTTTGCTCTTAGGAGTGTCTCCCACTCCTAAGATCTTAGATCTTAGGATATCTTAGAGCTTGGTGTGGTGATGCACGCAGTAGTCCCAGCTGCTTGGGAAGCTGAGACAAGAGAATCACTGGAGCCCAGGAGTTTGAGGCTGCAGTGAGCTATGATGGTACCTATGAATAGCCACTGCCCTCCAGCCTAGGCAACAGAGACACTCTGTCTTAAAAAATAAAAAGACTTAAGGATCTTGAGGAAGACAGAGGATTCAAATGTGAATTCTGTCATATATTACTCAGCAACAAAAATGGAAATGCTGATACATGCTTCGACATGGATGAACTTTGAAAACATGCTAAATGCAAGAAGCTAGTTACAAAAGGCCACATATTTATGATTCTATTTATATGAAAGATTCAGAATAGGCAAATTCATAAAGATAGATGAGAGATTAGTGGTCGTCTAGGGCTTGGTGGGAGAGGGAATGGGAGTGACTGCTAATGGGTACGAGTTTTCTGTTTGGGAGAGGAAAATATTCTGGAATTAGGTGGTGGTGATGGTTGGATAACTCTACAAATATTCCAAAATCCATCAAGTTTTATGCTTTAAAAGGGTAGACTTTATGGTATGAGAGTTATATTTCAATTTAAAAAGCCTCAAGCAACATTTTCTCATGGAAGTCCAATCTTATTAATACTTGACTATTCAAATCCCATTTCATACAGCCACAGCACCTTGGATCATGCTATTGTTTTATAGAACTCAGAAGCAGAGAGTAAGATGGTCGTTACACAGGGCTGGGGAAGGGTGAGAAGACATTAGACAACAAGTAAAAAGTTACAGTTAGGATTAAGTTCTGGTCTAGTGCACAGCAAAGTGGCTACAGTTAATAATGTATATTTCAAAATAGCTGAAAGGATTTTAGATATTCTCACTAGAAAGAAATGATGAATATTTGAGGTGATAGGTGTGCTAATTAGCCTTATTTTACCATTGTATGATGTATACACATATTGAAACATCACATCGTACCCCTAAATATATATAATTATTATTTGCCAATTGAAAATTAAGCTGTAAAAAACTTAGGTAATCACAATGGAAGGCATGGCTCTGTCCGTGGTGCTGATCTCAAGAGCGCTTAGGGAAGGGACGGACAGAGATGAATGAGGATGAAGAAAGGGAAAGTGGACCCCCTGCCACCTAAACTACATGGGCTTCCTTCACTCAACTTCCCTCCAGGATGGCAACAAGTGAGTAAATCGATTTTCTTCACCTTGTCTTTCTGTCTCTGCCTCTGTGGCACCATGTATTTCCACAGCTTGTGAAATTTCTGGAAAAGAGGGGAGGAGAATAAGCTTCAACATATTTACACTTATTATTCCAATCAGAGATGTCAGATACCCCACAAAACCCTGAGATAAGCTTTGTCATGTTACATTTCATCTTCTGACGATTTTGGAACATGGCAACCATCAACTCAACAAGAGGGAGGAGTGAACTAGTACAACGAGCATGAGATTCAAAATCAGAAGATTCACAATCAAAATTATCTCTATATACTAGCAATAAACAAATGACATTAATAAAACAATTCCAAGCCAGGCATGGTGGCTCACACCTGTAATCCTAGCACTCTAGGAGGCTGAGGCAGGAGGATTGCTTGAGGTCGGGTGTTTGAGACCAGTCTGAGCAAAATGAGACTGTCTCTACCAAAAATAGAAAAATTAGCAAAGTGCAGTGGCACATGCCTGTAGTCCCAGCTACTTGGGAGGCTGAGACGGGAGGATCGCTTGAACTCTGGAGTTTGAGGCTGCAGTGAATTACGATGACACCACTGCACTCCAGCCAGGGCAACAGAGCAAGACCCTCTCAAAAGACAATTCCATTTACATTAAGATAAAAATATTTAGGAACAAATTTAAAAAATGAAATGTATATTGAAAACAACAAAATATAATTGAAAGAAATTGAAAACATCCTAAATAAATGCAAAGGCCATCCTGTGTACATGGCTCAGAAGACTATTGTCAAGCTCATTGTAAAATTCATGTGGAAATCCAAGGGACCCAGAACAGTTAAAAAAAAAAGTCTTAAAGGTGAAGAATCACACTTTCTGATTTCAAAACTTACTATAAAGCAACAGTAATTAAGTCAGTGTGGTACTGGCACAAGAATACACATACAGCTTTCCTGCCCAGAGCCTGAACAAAACTGTATAAAAATGAAGGCGGTTTGGACTCCTTCTAGGTGTTAGATTTCATAGTCCACACCAGCTGCTGGGAGATTAGTGAGATAGTGGTAGTGTGGGTAAGAGTGGGGAATGTATATTGTCTACAAGAGCCTGCATTTCTCCCTGTATGTTTTGCCTTCACTGGTTTGATCTGTTATTGGTTTGCCTTTCCTGTCCCCCATGAAGTATGACCTTCATGAATGCAGGGGATTCACATATACTTTGGCCATGGATGTATTGTAAGTACACAGAACAGTGCCTTGCATGTAGTCACTGCTCAAATGTTTGGGGAACTGTATTGAATCTGGTTTCATGCTATCTGGTTCCCTCCAAAAACTCCAGAACAGGTTATCAGGAGGAGCTTATCCTTGTAGGGTCATAAAGTTACCAAAACTGAAGATTACAAGAACCCCATGAGTTGTAAGAAAGCCTTAAGAACCACAGAACCCTCTTGAACTTGGAATAAGACCAGAATCACTAGACACTCAGAACCCACACGGTCAGCTAATGATAGGGAGTCTAGACTACAAAGGACACCAGACTATCAGAAATCATTGTTCTGCTCGCAGGGGTAAAACTATTTACCATTTTTCCCCTATTCTAACCTGATCCTTGCTCCTTGCTTGGTCCTTGGTCAGTCTTTATTGGCTCAGAATCTCCTGGTATCTCAGCCAGTGAATGTCCTGCAACAGACAAAAAGGGAGAATGGTCTCAAAGTCATAGCAATTACCCAAGCCAGGGACCAGAGCATCTCGTTTTGAACTTGTAATTGTACATTTCAGCCACAGTTTTGCCGTGTGGCCTTGGGTAAGTCACATAATGAGGTAGTAGGTTACAGCTATCAAAATATATGAGCATTTAAATATATGCTAAATAAGTGTTAAATAATAATCTCATCTTTGTCACTTATTAGCTCATGGACTTGGTCAATATTCCCTATTTTAGCTTCTGCCCTGGGGAGCGTGTTTCATTGGGTGGGTTTGACAACCAGGGGCAGGGCACGTGAGACTCTCAGTGTAGTGCTGACTCAGTAAACATCAGCTAGCACTGTAATTTTTATACTCTCATTTCCTGTGAATAATACCAACACGTCTTCCACACAGGGCATTTCCAATGTTTGGAAGAAATAGCCCTTCAAGTCCTCTGCAGCTGAAGCTGCAAGCTTCATCCGAATGACTGATGTGCAGGTGTGTAACACCTGTGGTATGAAGGGCTGACTTGGCCGCTCAATCACTGGAAGCTTTAAGTTTTCAGTCTATAGCTGAAGAGAGACTTCTCCTAATAAAGGAGAACTTTAATTTTTTAAATTTTATTTATTTTTTATTTAAAAGTATTGTGGGGGTAAAAATGTTTTTGGTTACATGGCCTCTCACCCAGATAGTGTTCATTGTACCTGTTAGGTAGGTTTTCACCCATCCCCTGCTTGATTTCCACTGAGTTTTACTTCCCACTGTGCATATGTGTGTTCATCAGTTAGTTTCAATTTAATAGTGATTACATGTGGTATTTTTCTTAGTTTCTAAGTACTTTACTTAGAACTTTTTTTAAAAATGGCCTTTCTCCTAAATACCCTAAGATAATCACACAATCTGATCTGAGTCCATTGCTGCAATATGGTGACCAACAATCTAAGCAAGGCCAATCCTTCAGTCTATGCCTTGAACCTCAGTTCTTCAGCCTAAGACTGAGTGGCAGACCCTTTCCCCACCCCCACTGAACTATCAGTATTCTCAATAAATGAACGAAGCTTTATTACCCACTTTTTATATGTTATCCCATCAAACATTTAAAATGGTACATATGATATCACAGCTACTGTTCCAAGATGTGGAATCCAAGGGTCAGAATAAGAGGAGATGTACCCAAAGTCAGGAGTAACAAGCGACAGTTCCAGAACTCAAGCTTACCACTCACACTCCAAATCCTATTAACTTCAACTGAATTCCATCTGGGTAGAGGAATCATCTACCTGTTTCTCCTTCTGATCATTTAACAGGCTGGAGACTACACTAATTTCCAGCCAGTGAGGATGATCAAAGAGTTACTTCTCACAGTTCAGACTCTCACTGCAGAGGTGGACACAATTACACAACAATGACACTTTCCCCATTCCCATGAGAACTTGGGATCATCCCTTTTCTCTCCTGCCCCAAATTGTTACTCACTTTTCATCTCATCCTTTGCTTTCTCAGAAAGTGTTGGCAGGTTCATCTCTTCAAAGATGCTAATGGACATTTCCAAGGCACGAGGTCCTACGTAATACTCATGCAAGAGGAAGGCTAGATGTTCCACATCAGCATTATCCACTTCAACCAATGGAATAGAGCTCGTTGTCAATTCTGAAGACTTTTTCTTTAGTAATTCCTTAAATGTCTGAAATTCTTCCTTGTCTAGCTCCTTGAGACACCATAGCAGACCATCGATGGAAAAGGAGGGTAATTTGTCTTCTGCCATCCTGATGCAAGGTTGAAAGCTCAGGTTTTGGTGGAAAAGTGGATTGTTTGGTAATGTGAAGCAAACGGGACCTGTGGGAAGAGTGACAAGGCACTAAAGAGAATCATGCAGCAAATTTTCAAGCTCATACAATGAACCGCAATCAACTCGATAGATGAGCAACATTCTCTGCTCCTTTTCAATTCTTCATATACAAAACCATAGTTTCCATATCTATCCTGTTACCAGAATATAAGTTCTGGGATATTTTGTTGTCTGTACCCTTAGTTGCCAAAACAGCACCTGGCATGGAATAAGATTCTGTATACATGCCACGAAATCCTTTTGGCTAGGACACTGTACTCAAGGGCACTGGAGAGCAGGTTCCCACTAGTTACTAAGAACCAGTTTTTAATTTTCAGATTAGTTGATTTCCATTATGCCTGTTAATACAATATGGTTTATATAAACACAGGAAACACTTTTGGTGTAAACTAAGCTAATATTTGCAAGTTATCTTATGATGAATTTACATGGATTGGAAGAATTATATTGTTAAAAGGGCCATACTGCCCAAAGAAATCTATAGATTCAATGCAATCTCTACCAAAATACCAATGGCATTCTGTGAATAGAAAAAAACTATCTTAAAATTTGTTTATAACCACAAAAGACCCCAAATAGCCAAAGCAATTCTAAGGGGAAAAAAATAAAAGCTGGAGGCATCCCACTACCTGACTTCAAAGTATACTACAAAGCTATAGTAACCAAAACAGTATGGTACTGGCATCCAAACAGGCACATAGACCAATGGAACAGAATAGAGAACCCCAAATTCACATATTTACAGCCAACTGATTTTAGGCACAGAGAATCTACACTGGGGGAAAACACATTGTCTTTAATAAATGGTGCTGCTAAAACTGAATATCCATATGCAGAAGGATGAAACTGGACCCCTAACTCTCCCCATATACAAAAACCTACTCAAAACAGATTAAAGAAAAATGTAATACCTGAAACTAGAAAACCATTAGAAGGAAACATGGGAAAAATGCTTCAGGTCATTGGTCTAGGCAAAGATTTTATGGCTCAATCTTCAAAAGCATAGGCAACAAAAGCAAAAATAGACAAATGGGATTATGTCAAACTGAAAAGCTCCTGCACGGCAAAGAAAACAATGAACAGAGTGAAGAAACAACCTACTGAACAGGAGAAAATATTTGCAAACTACTCATGTGACAAGGGATTAATATCTAGAATATACAAGGAACTCAAACAACCTAATAGCAAAACACCAAATAATCCAATTTTAAAAAGTGGGCAAAGGATTTGAATAGACATTTCTCAAAAGACATACAAATGGCCAAGTATATAAAAAATGCTTAGTATCACTAATCACCAGGGAAACACAAATCAAAACTACAATGAGATATTATCTTACCCCAGTTAGAATGGCTATTACCAAAAAGACAAAAAATAAATGCTGGTAAGGATGCAGAAAAAAAGGAACTCTTATACACTGTTGGTGGGAATGTACATTAGTACAGCCATTCTGGAAAACAGTGTGAGGGTTTTCAGAAAACTATAAACAGAATCATATGATCCAGCAATCCCACTACTGGATATTTATCCAAAGGAAAAGAAATCAGTATGTCAAAGAGATACCTGCACTCCCATGTTTATTGCACCATTAACAGTAGCCAAGATATGGAATTGACCTAAGTGTCCTCAGTAGACAAATGGATAAAGAAAATGTGGTATATACACAATGGAATATAGTCAGTCATTTAAAAACAAGGAAATCCTATCATTTGAGGCAACATGGATGAGCCTGGAGGATATTATTTTAAGTGAAATAAGTCAGGCACAGAAAGATAAATACTGTATGTTCCCACTCATACATGGGGGTTAAAAAAAATTGAGTTCATGGAAGTAGAGAGTAGAATTGTGGGTAGTAGAGGCTGGGAAGGATGGGGAGAGGATGGTTAATGGATGCAAAATTACAGCCAGATAGGAGTGAATCTGGTGTTCTATGGCAAGGTAGGGTGAATATTGTTAACTTATTGTATTTTCCCAAAAAGCTAGAAGAGGATTTTGAATGTTTATAACACAAAGAAATGTTTGTGGTGATAAATATGCAAATTATCCCAATTTGATCATTATACATTATAAATATATTGAAATATCTGAAATTTCACTTTATTCCATAAATATGTACAATTATGTATCAACTAAAAGGAAAAAACTGCAGCAAACCTACTTAGTGGGGAAACTTTTTGTTTTGGATAAAAAGCAGGGATCAGCAAACTTCCCCAAAAGAGCCAAGTATTTTAGGCTATGTGGGCTGTTTAGTTTCTGCCACAACTGCTCACCTCTGCTCCAGTGGAGTGAGAGCAGTCAGATGATATGCAAATGAGGGATGCTGTTTCCAATAAAGCTTTATTTATAAAAACAGGTGATGAGCTGGATTTGACCCATAAGCCACAATTTGTTGACCCCACAGAGGGAATCAGACAAGAATGTTAGCTGTCAGCATTTCTGTTCAGGCTGCTTTTAAAAAAATTAAACATTTTTAAAGTTTTAATTATTTTGAGTACATAATAGCTGTATATCTTTATAGAGTACATGTGATGCTTTGATACAGGCTTATCCTGTCTTCACTAGTATTTATATTCTGTATTCCACTATTATATTTACATTATTTATATCTGGTAGGAAAGCAATCAGATAAATGAGAGGTATAAAAGTAGAAAAGGTAGGTTAAAAAAATCAACATTTGTAGGTGTGTGTATGCCTAATAAAGCTAAGGAAATTATTTAAACTATTATAAATCATTTGAAGTCATTAATAGGGTTGTGAACAAATGTGACTAAAATCCCACCCTAATTGTAATAACCAGTTAGAAAACATAATGTGAAATAAGATTAATAGCAACTAGAGATAAACATGTTTGTAAAGATGTGTTTTAAAAGCTTTAAAATGCTTCTGTTAGGTAAAAACCTTAAGACGAAGTATATTTTCAACACAATTATCCTTAAGGTAATCAGTATGTCATTTAAGAAGTCCTGCTGATATTTTTATTGGGACAAACAGCTCATTAATGTTCTTATAAAAGGCCAAAAATAGACAACCAAATTCTGAAACAAACTGAAATTTACTTTGTTGATAACTAAGCTAGACTTCAACATCTGTGATAGAAGGTCACCATTAGGGTCTAACATAGTGGATGTGCTAAATTTTCAAATATTTGTATTTATTTGTGCTCATGAATTCCTACTTTAATCCCCAATTAGCAGATGGAACAGAATGTCTCAACCTAGTAGTATAAACAAGACAAAGAAGATGACAAATTATTTCAACATATTCCCTCCTCATTCAAAAAGAAAAACTTTAAAGCTTCCCTAGAAAAAATTGGTATAAATAAATTTGAAGTATATGACAATGATACATTATATAAAGAGCTCTTCCAATCCATGAAAATTCTCAGTTTATCAAAAGGATTTCAAAAGTTAAAAAAAAAAAACCTGGATATGGCCTTTAAGTGTACTTGAAGTCAAAATTATTGATACTATAATAAAAATGTGCCATGTTTGACATAATGTCCATATTGCTTGATTATATCTGTTTTGCAATGGGTGTAGGAGAGGATGCTCCTATATTAGTGGAAGCATAAACTGGTGCTATCTCTTTGGAGGACAATTTGGCAAAATTTATTCACTTTAGCACATTAACTGCCATGTGAGTTGTATTTAACTCACACTAGTTTTGAGCCCGGAGCCTTGTGAACCATATGTATCTCAGACATCTCTTTAGCTAGGGAGCTGCAAGATCTATTTTTCAAGTTGCATATAACTCACACACAGAAAATAAAAAATAACAAATTTTTCATTAAATTAGTAAGGATCGTTTTGTTTTTGAAGGTTTTGTTCTATTTTCCTAATAAAACGCCATGACTCCAAGGAAAAAAATGTTTCTAGTGTGCCAATGTGTTAAATGCAAATATCATTAGACACCGCCTTGTTTAAACAGCAAGACTGAAAACCGTTAGGAATTGACCAATAACAGCTGGGCTAATTCAAACAATGAAGTACTCTGCATCCTTAAAAACCCTCAACAATCAGCCCAAGAATGTGCCTCAGTCCGTAGGATGCTTAACGCCGCACACACGTGCGTAGAGTATCCTTGGGTGATGGGTGGGAAATGAGTACTGATCTCGGGGAGCAGGAACCAAGTGGGGACTAGGAAAGGACATTTCACTTTATACTTTCTCATATTGTTTGCTTTTTCAGATTAACACTATGAGGCACCTCCCATTAAAAAAAAAACAAACATTTTAGTAGAAACCAGTAGACAAAGATGCATTTCACTAAAACAGCTGAGATATTCTCAACATTACCCATCCACCAAAGACCAAAAAAGCAGGTGTGGATGAACATTATTGACCATGGAACATTGAGGTATATGTGCTGGTTGCTTAAAACAGAACTGCCACAAGAAAATAAGCTTTTCCACACATTCTTATGAATACTTAGGAAAAAAAGAAAACATTGGTAAAGGGAAAAATACTTATTTCTAAGAACATGTTAAAAAGGTTACATCCTCACCACAGAGTAATTTTGTAGTTCCCCCAATCGCAGTTTAACAAAAGACACCCAGGTAGGTGGAGATTACAAATAAAGCCAAATATTGGGTCAAGCTGCTAAATTAAGGGAAGATTATTGAAATGAGAATGAGACTGTCATATCTAAACACTTTTATAAGCACAGTTTGAATTAAAACATTTGCCTCGCTGCACCAAACCATCCACTGTAGGGGTTAGAGAAACAACATGGCTGCAAAAAGCAATAAAAACCTCAGAGGTTGGTAAAAAAAAAAAAAAAAAAAAAGATCCGCATGGTCAGGGAACGTTATTTTTAGGATGAGATGACTGAGCCAGTTGATATGCTCAGAGCTAAGAGTAAATAAAGGTAGAAGAAACAAAGAGAAGAGACAGGGAGTGCAACCTCTTTTCTCAGTCCTTAGGTGACTCACAGCATCTCACCTAAACTTGATGTAAGTACGTCAGTGTTTGAAGTGTGGTGGGGTTCTTACTTCATAGTCCAAAAGCTGAGGTCCCGTGCAGTTGAATAGGTTGCTGTTTTGGGAAAAAGCACTTTACCGCACACCTGATTATAACGTCCCATCTTTCTTTCCCCCAAAATCAGAGTGGTGGGAACAAATCAAACCCAAAAGACAAATGGATGGGGCTATAGCTCAGGTGGGAGGATTAACTTGGGATAGGCACTTTCTCATGTAAAACTGAGTGGGGAGGAGGGGTTGGGGAGAAGGTAAAGAGATTATTCCAATCCAGGCAGGACAGGAGGGCCGTAAATTAAGCCTGGTGGTTAAGGTTATTTTCTGAGGACGCACGATGTACCTAAGCTTTCGCTTTGTCTCTAAGCTTCTTCTATATCCCTGCTGCTCCTGCAGCACCTTCCTCCACTGGTGTCTCCAATGATTTGAAAGAAGCAGTTGAGATTATAGGGCTTGAAATCAACTGGACCCAGTTTGAACACCAATTCGCCACCTGCCATCCTAGACAAGCCATTTAACTTATCTGTGGCTCAGTTTCCTCACTTTGCAACCAAGACAACCACCACCCTGGGGATTATGTGGCATTTCAGTGAGTCATAGTTAACACTATTAACACAACTAACACAGTAACACCCCTGGACTCCCACCAAACATGGACTAGGCATTACCTGACCCTGACGTTTGAGTCCCAGTACCCCCTGCTTTGCCCTCTATTTTATTTTTTAATTTTTTATTATTTTTTATTTTGAGACAGTCTGGCTCTGTTGCCCCAGCTAGAGTGCAATGGTGTCACCGTAGCTCACAGCAACCTCAAACTCCTGGGCTCAAGAGATTCTCCTGCCTCAGCCTCCCGAGTAGCTGGGACTACAGGCGCATGCCTCCATGCCTGGCTAACTTTTTCTACTTTTAGTAAAGACAGGGTCTCACTCTTGCTCAGGGCTCAGGCTGGTCTCGAACTCCTGAGCTCGAGTGATCCTCCCACCTTGGCCTCCTAGAGTGTTAGGATTACAGGCATCAGCCACTGCACCTGTCCTGTCCTGTCCTCTGTTTTAGACCTAAAGTCTGGAAAGGGTGAGGGATTTACCTAAATACGCCAAATGAACAGGATTTGGAGGTGGACCTTTTCAGGAAAATGCGGCAATTGGACTTTGCTCTTTGAAGAGATCCTTTGGTCCCTGGCTAGCCCAAAGGGAGAGGGTGGGGGAACATAGGGCCCAACAAATAGGTTCTAATCCCCAACAGAGAAAGAAAGGAGAGAGAGCAGGACCAAGGCAAGAGAAACACCGACTTGTCTCACCTCCAAGATCAGATCCCACTCCCAGGCCAACTGGCAACACTAGAAATATAAAAAGCCTACGCCCAGCTCCACGCCCACGTGGTGGTGGCCTATGGGGAGCGCCGAGCCAGTGACGTTGTTGCTGCCCATTGGCTGCAACGGCTCTGAGTGGCCAGGCCTGGAGTAGACGTGGAACAGGTGCTTTCTGCCCCTGTATGCACCACTTACAGCTGCTGCTCCTGCTGCTACTGGTGAAGATGCTTCATTTCCCCTTCAAACACCTGTGATCAGGACCCCTGGGATGGCTACCGCATTCACCTGGTTGTCCTGGTACACTCTGTGTGTGTGTGTGTGTGTGTGTGTGTGTGTGTGTGTGTGTGTGTGTCCTTATATTATGCAACCTGGAAGTTGTACTTGACATTTAAAAAAATTTATTTTATTGTAAATTAACAAAAAATTTATTGTATTGTAAATTAACAAATTTATTTTATTGTAAATTAACAAAAAATTTATTTTATTGTAAATTAACAAATAAACTATGATTGTATATATTTATAGGGTACAATGTGATGTTATATTTACACAATGTGGGATGATTGAATCAAGCTAAATAGCACATCCATCACCTTGAACACTTATTTTTTTTGTGTTGAGAACATTTGGAAGTTACTCTCTTAGCAATTTTGAAATACACAATACATTGTTTTTAACTATAGTCACCCTGCTGTGCAATAGATCTCAAAACTTATTTCTCATGTCTATCTGAGACTGTGCACCCTCTGACCAACAACCCCTCATTCCCTCCTTCCCCTTCTCCCAGCCTCTGGTAACCACCATTCTACCCTCTGCTTCTAAAAGTTCAATTGTTTTAGATTCCACATATAAGTGAGATCATTTAACATTTATCCTTCTGTGCCTTGCTTATTTCATTTAGCACAATGTCCTCCAGGTTCATCTGTGTTGTCAGAAATGACAGATTCTCTTCTTTTTTAAGGCTGAATAGTATTCCACTGTGAATCTATACCACGTTTTCTTTATCTATTCATTTGTTGGTGGACACTTAAGTTGTTTCCATATCTTGGCAATTGTGAATAACGCTGCAATGAAGATGAGAGTGTAGATACCTCTTTGATATACTGATTGCTTCCTTTTTTTTTTTCTTTTAGAGACAGGGTCTTTCTCTGTCACCCTGGCTGGAGTGTGGTGGTGTAATTAAAGTTCACTACAGCCTCGGACTCCTGGACTCAAGGGATCTTCCTGCCTCAGCTTTCTGAGTAGCTAGAACTACAGGCGCATGCCACCATGCCTGGCTAATTTTTTAATTTTTTGTAGAGATGGGATCTCACCATATTGCCCAGGCTGGTCTTGAACTCCTGGCCTCAAGTGATCCTCCCACCTCGGCCTCTGGAAGTGCTGGGATTACAGGCATGAGCCATCACACCTGGAACACAACGATTTTAAATCCTTTGGGCATATACCCAGAGGTAGGATTGCTGGATCACATGATAATTCTATTTTTAGTTTTTCAAGGAATCTCTGTGCAGTTTTCCATAATGGCTGTACCAACTTACATTCCCATCAACAGTGTACAATGGTTCCTTTTTCTCCACATCCTCGGCACTTTCCATCTGTTGACCACTCTTTAACGTTGCTGCTGTTGTTTTTCCATCTACTTTCTCCATAAAACTCCCTTGTCTTGATTCCCTATGAACTAACCCCCTAGCCCCTTCTCCATACTAGATTTTATTTCTTGGTCTTTTGTATTGGCTACTTTTATGCCTCCCATCCTTCATGTCAGCGTGCCTCATAGTACTGCCTTGACTGCTCCGTCTTTAATCAGATTCCCAGCAACTAACAGCAAACCTCTCTCCTTCACTCCAGATCCAGCCTTCTAGTTATTCCCTATGCACCTACAGTTGTGCTCCCCACCAGCATGTAAAAATGAGCACACTCAATTCCGAGTCTTGTGTTCCGATACCAGCGTGGGTCTTGCACGTAGTGAGCCTTCGTGTTTGTCACCAAAGGAATCTTCTCCCAGCACTTTCCCTTCTAACTTCTCCCCATGGTTGACAGTAATACCGTGCACCTCGGGCCTCAAGTCCCCACGTTAGCAGTGATCTCTGAGAGGCTTTCTTTAACTTCATCAATTTTAATCGGTCGCAAAGTTTTGTCAGTTCTTTCGTCTAACTATGTTTGCTGTAACTTTAAAAATTTTAATTACTAATTCATGATTAGTATTGAAAACTGAAGAAATAAAAAACATATACATAAGAAATCAAAACCACCCATTTCAGTATATGCATAAACATATACATATACGTACCCCTTATCTTACATGTTTGTATATATATGTGTGTGTGTAAAATTTAATAAGTATACATATAGTCTATGTCTGTTTTTTATATCTATGCTTATATAATTGGAAGCAGTTTTTTTATTAGAACTTTTAACTTGATAAATTGTTTTTAATGATGCATAATACTTTATCATATGGATCTACTATTTGACCTAATTATCTTCCTATTGTATGTTTAGATTAATTTAAATTTGTCACTATTTTAAATAAAGTTGAAGGAATGTCCCCTTCTAGTCATACTTCCAAAAGATAAGTGCTTAGACAAGGATTGATTAATAGATCAAATGGTATGAAACAAGAAAAATGTATTTTTCTACCATAAAAGTACCATATAATTTTTTGAAAAATTAATATAAAATCAGTAGAAACAAGAAAAAAGTCACTTCAGTTGCTTAGCTTGGAGAAAATCATCGTATGATATATTTCCTTCATGCCTTTATGCAATTATGTGGAAGATATGCAAATATATTTGCTGGTTCAAAAACAGATTTTTCTATTATAAAATTAATTTGTACACCCATGTTCATAGAAGCATTATTTAAGGTAGCCAAAAGTTGGAAGCAGTCTAAATGTCCATTGATGGATGAATGGATAAACAAAATGTGGTATACACATACAATGGAATATTATTCAGCCTTGAAAAGGAAGGAAATTGTGACACACATTACAACATGGATGAAACTTGATAACATTATGCTAAATGAAATGTCACTCACAAAAAATACTATATGATTCAACTTACATGAGGTATTTGGAATAAAAAAAATCAAATTCACAGAGACAAAGTAGAATGGTTCTTGCTAGGGGATAGAGGAAGAAGGGACTGGGGAGTTAGTGCTTAATTGGTATAGAGTTTTTGTTTTTCAGGATGAAAAAGTTGTGGAGATGGATGGTGGTGACAACTGCACAACAATGGAATGCACGTAACACTGCTGAACTGTACACTTAAAAGTGGTTAAGATGGTAAATTTTGTGTATTTTGCACCATTAAAAATAAAGGATTTTATGCTCATTGTGGATAAATTGGAGAATGCAGAAAAAAATATACTTAAAACCTCATCACTCTGCAATTAACAGTTTAACATTTTAAGATAATCTTTTATTTACATATAAATACATCAGAAAAGTGTGCAAATCATAACTTTTATAAGGCTTGATGAATTATTTTAAAGTGACCATCAAGGTCAGGAAATAGAGGATTGTGGTCATCCCAAAATCTCTGCTCATGGCCCCTCACAATCTCATGTCCCTACCTCCACCTGAAAATGTAACCACTATCCTGATTTCTCCACCACAGACTAGTTTTACCTGCTTTTGGATGTAGACAAAAGGAATCACAGTCTTTTGTGTCTGTCTTCTTTTACTGCGCATTCTCTCTGTGAAATGGGTTCATGCTGATGCAGTTGCAGCACTTCATTCATTTTCACTGCTGTGTAGTATTCGATTGCATGAATGCATCACATTTATACATTGTATATTGGGCATTTGGATAGTTTCCACTTTTGTATAATGTGAATAATGCTCTTATAAACATTCTTCTATGTGTCTTTTGTTGCATATATGTATGTATATTTGTTACATACGTACCTAGGAGATAGAATTGTTAGTGCATGGAGCATTGATATCTTCAACTTATTTATTACATTCTAACAGAGAAGAAAGGCCTGATGTGCAGTGTTTGCCAAGGTCTGTGGTGTAAATACTCCCACCACGGCTGATTTAAGCTACCAGTGGGAGGTGGCTGAGTGAGGAGGTGGGAAGACGTATGCACTCGCACACCCCCATACAGTGTTTCCACCCTACAGACACAGTGTACTTCAACCACCTCCAGAGCACGGATCAGGAGTCAGCAAACTATGGCCCATGGGCCAAATTTGTCCTGCTACTTGGTTTTGTGCAGCCCATGAACAAACAATGCTTTTTAAAGAAAAACATATTTAAATGGTTATAAAACATTAAAAGAATGATATTCTGTGACACATGAAAAATAATTGAAATTAAAGTTTTAGTGTCCACACACTGTTGTTTTTTTTTTTTTTGAGACAGAGTCTCGCTGTGTTGCCCGGGCTAGAGTGAGTGCCGTGGCGTCAGCCTAGCTCACAGCAACCTCAAACTCCTGGGCTTAAGCGATCCTCCTGCCTCAGCCTCCCCAGTAGCTGGGACTACAGGCATGCGCCACCATGCCTGGCTAATTTTTTCTATATATATATTTTAGTTGACCAGATAATTTCTTTCTACTTTTAGTAGAGATGGGGTCTCGCTCTTGCTGAGGCTGGTCTCGAACTCCTGACCTCGAGCAATCCACCTGCCTTGGCCTCCCAGAGTGCTAGGATTACAGGCGTGAGCCACGGTGCCCGGCCTACACACACTGTTTTATTGGAACACAGCTATGCTCATTTATTTACGTGCGGGCTATGGCTGCCTTAGCTCTGCCACAGCAGAGTTGAGTCATTGTGACAGGGACTGTATGGCTCACAAAGCCAAAGATATTTCTCATCTGGCTTCTTACAGAAAAAGTTTGCTGAACCCTAGCATTGATAATAGTAAAACAGTAAAATAATTAGGAAGTGATATGTTTTGATAATTGGCTACCTTTGTCTTTTAATTATATTTGTAAATTCATATTATTTAATTTTTAAAAATGCTATCTGATAACGGGATCACAAAATTTCTGAATATTTAACAACCTGCTCTTGCAAGCCAGCATGAGCTGGCTCCAGCTCACCACTGGGGTCAGGTTTTCTTATGTCAGAGAGATCTAGAACATTGTCAAATTGGACTTTGAATGTGGAATGAAACTAACAGCAGATCAAAAGAAACAAGACCTGAGTACCTAATCACCGCTCCTGGAAAGACGGTCTGGGTGGCAGGTTTGCCCTCCACCCCCATCTCACATTGCACCTGAGACACTGCAGCTGGCACTGGGGGCATTTCAGTGCTAGACCTGGAAACTCCATGGCTTCACGCTCCAATTCCATGCATTGTATTTCCAAGGAACTCAGATGCTGGTTCTCAATCAAAACACAAGTCTTCGTTCAACACGGCACAATTCACATGCTGCAAGCTGGAGAGAGAAGTGGTGTTTGATTAACTAGGGGCCCATCCACAATCAGAGTTCTGTGGCCTCACAAACCAGCCTCCCGGAAGCCACAGAAGGTCCCCAGACAGGCATGACCGCACCCTCGGGGAATTCACAACTGAATTCAGGACACAGATGTTGAAGACTGACACAGATGTGTGATTACACAGGTCCTATGATGGAGAGACAGTGAAGTCTGATTGAAGGACTAACAGGATTGGAATGAGATTGGGTGGAGTCTGTGAAGTCCTCTCTAAAGCTAAGGGACTCTCATCCTGTATCTGGAGGATTTGGAGGTCTGTTCCCCACACCTTCCATCAGGACCCTCCTAAAATCACGCTCCTTTCCTAAAACCAGGGATACAGCTCTGCCCGGCACATCCAATGCCTGTGTTCACTGCTGGATCTCCTCTTCCACCTTCTGCTAAGTAAAAAAAAGTTTTATTGAGGTGTACTTGATATACAAAACCCTGCACATGTTTAATGTACGCAATCTGATGAGTTTAGACATATGCATGTATCACCACAATTGAGGTGGCTAGTTTTTTTTGGAAGTTTTAAAAAATTATTATAGGTACATAATAGTTATATATCTTTATAGAGTATATGCAGCGTTTTGATACAGTCACACAATGTGAACTAATCAAATCAAGGTAATTGGGGTATCCATCTCCTCAGGCATTTAACATTTCTTTGTGTTAGGAATATTCCAATTCTATTCTTTAAGTTATTTTAAAGTATGCCCTAGTTTATTGTTGAATATAGTCACTTTGTTGTGCTATCAAATATTACTCATTCTATCTAACTACTTAGCCATAGTTTTGCACGCATTAACCATCCTCACTTTATCCCCCCACCCCGATACCCTTCCCAGCCTCTGGTAACCATCATTCTACTCTCTGTCTCCATGAGATCAATTGTTTTTAATATTTAGCTCCCAGATATGAGTGAAAACATGAGATTTGTCTTTCTGTGCTTGGCTTATTTCACTTAACGTAATGTCCTTTGGTTTGATCCATGCTGTCTCAAATCAGAGAATAATGTATATTTCAAAATAGCTAAAAGAGAGGATTATAAATGTTGTTACTGAAAAGAAATGATAATAGTTGAGTCGATGTTAAGAAACAGAACTGGGTCCTTTTCCCCACGCACAATGTAAAGGCAAACATGGAAGCACGAGGTTTTTGCAGCAAGAAAGGTTTATTTCCAGCCAGCCAAAGAAAGAGACTGGAGTCAGGCTCAAATCTGTATTGAATGGGGGTTATGACAGGTTTTATAGTTTGAGGGTAATGAGGGTGATAGGAACCTGCTATGGGGGTGACGCCAGGGCACAATCTGATTGGAACCTGGATCCTTCCATGTGTTGTGCGCTTCTGAATTCAGTCCCCACTCCTGGGTCCAAGCACTTAGGTTCCGCCTGTGGTTGCACGATCAGGGCATACTCAGGTTACCTGACCTTCAAACTGGGGGTCCACGGCAACTGCAGGTCCTGGCACCCAGCCCTCGGGGGTCATATGTGGATCATAAGTTCCTCTTTGGCACAGGGTTAGATTCTCTGTGGCTTCCCCATGATTCATCTCCCTGTTCTGATTTTCTGATTTCATTTGCAAACTGGGGACTGGGAAACTGAGAAGCCACAGTGCACCCCTTCTGACCACTGCAATGCTGCAGCTTCCCTAGTGGGAGAGAGCCACTGGGCAAGGAAGGGGGCCCAGGGAGGAATGAGGCTGTGGGAGGCGATACCAGCGGGAAATGCAGGAAATGGGTGTGGGGGCAGCTGTGCCTGCTCAAACCCTGCACTCTCCTATCCCAGTCATCACAGCCAAGGGATACCCCAGGGTAGGGACAACGAGAGGAAAGCAGCGGACAGGAAAATCCAGGAGGCTGAGTGGAAGAAAAGGCTGTAATTTTCTATGTATCAAAGGCTTCGGAAAATATTCTCAAAGCCACAGGATTCAAGGCACCGTGTTCAGATGTAAAATTACAAAAAAAAGGCAAGGCAATAATTAGCATTACTGTGGGGCAGGGGCTCCTCCAGGAGGGATCGGGGCATCATCCATAGCAAGGAGGAAAAGTAGTTGGTCCTGGGTGCTCATTTCTATAAATCACTGAGTGGTTCATTTGAGGGCACTTTTATCTACATGTCTTGTATTCCCCTCAGAAAAAGTTTGAACAAAAACTGACCTGGGTCAGTTTTTTCACGTCTCACAGCTTCCCCCACTTCCTCCCAGCCTCCAGCTACACGGTTTAAAATCATCTTCCACTGAATTCAAGTGCAAGTCTCTTCTCTCCCTTAACCCTGACCATCCCTGAGGGTGGGCAGCTCCAAGGCTGGTGTTCCTGGCTCCATGTCTCCCATTCCCTGGGTCAGTCCCGGGAAAAGAACCTGCAGCAAAGTCCTGGGGACTCGGGATCTGTCATGCTCTGGAGGAGCCAGAAGTGTGGCTGAGAGATGTGACAGTGGTGAGAAAATCTGACCTGATCCCCAGAGTGTCTTGACAAAAAGAGAAGTTTCTACCCCTTTAAAAATGTTGCCTTCCCTTCTCACTTTCTTTCTTGAAAAATCGCAGTGAACAACAATCACAGCCTCAGGTTCCCAGGCCTCCCCTGAGCCCAGCTCCCTTCTGTGCCCTTGGGGAATCCTCGCCCTGCAGCACCGTGTCCCTGTGCTCAGTCTCCTGACGCTACACCTCCAGCCTAGGGGGAGCCACCCCCACCCTGACTGTGTGTCCCCCGTGAAGCTCCTGTCACAGGGAGCTCAGAGGTGGGGAGATTTATTGTCTCCCCCTGGACCGTGACTCCATGAGGACAGGATCCAGGTCTGGTGTGCTGATCTCGATGTGCAGAGAGGGGACGCCCACACGTGGTGGCTGAGGGTCAAGGAGGCTGCTGCCCACCCCTCTTGGGCCTCCTCCATCACCATGTCCCTGAGCCCCACCCCTGCCCCCCACAAACATCCACTGCCCAAAACTCAGGAGTCCAGCGAGATGGGACCCGTTGTCACCTTCCAGAAAATGTCCCTTGAGGGGAAGGGCGTTGACAGGGAAGCAGGAGATGTGGTTGGGCCCTGCATTCGGTGGGAGCATAGGTGAGTGTCTCACCCTTTCTGGCCACAGGGTGCCCAGGAGTGGACGTGTGTGGTGACAGTCGATCTCTGAAGGCCGCCCAGGCCCTGATAGTATCAGGGTTTGAGGTTCCTCCTCTGAGGAGGACCACAACTCTGACCTCATCCTGTCTTCCTGTGGGGCCTCCTCTGAGTCCTGAGCTCTCAGTTCCTGCGAGAAGAACCCCGAGGAGCAGCCTTTCCCCAGTGGGCCCTGGCACCTGCACCCGACATGCTGCTGCTGCTGCTGGCCCTGCTCTGGGGGAGGGCGGGAGTGGAGGGACAGAAACGGTACTGGGACAGTTACACACTGGAAGTGCAGAGGGTGGTGACGGTGCAGGAGGGCCTGTGTGTCCATGTGCCTTGCTCCTTCTCCTACCGCTGGTATGGCTGGAAGGACTCTGACCCAGTTCATGGCTACTGGTTCCGAGAAGGCGCTGATGTGGAGAGAGACGCCCCTGTGGCCACAAACGACCCAGCTAGGAAAGTGCAGGAGGAGACCTGGGGCCGATTCCACCTCCTCGGATTACCCTCAGCCAAGACCTGCTCCCTGAGCATCACAGACGCCAGAAGGACGGACAGCGGACCATACTTCTTCTGGGTAGAGAGAGGAACTGCGAAATGGATCTGCACATGTCCCCACCTCTTTCTACATGTGACAGGTAAGGCTCGGGCTCCAGGGGTGCTCACAGGGGGCGGTGGTGGGGGCCGCAGGGCAGGGCTGGGCTGGGACCCCCATCCTGGGAGGGGCTGGGGGTGAAGCCTGTCGGGCTCAGGGGAGGAGCAGGACCAGAGCCTGAGCTCCTCTCAGGGCTGCACCTCGGACCCTCCTTCCTGACCCTGCGTGTCCCCCTCTCCTCCCCAGCCCTGACCCACATGCCTGACATCTTCCTCCCGGGGACCCTGGAGTCTGGCCGCCCCAGGAACCTGACCTGCTCTGTGCCCTGGGCCTGTGAGCAGGGGACGCCCCCCGGGATCTCCTGGGTGGGGGCATCTGTGTCCCCCCGGGGCCCCACTATCGGCCACTCCTCGATGCTCACTTTCATCCCAAAGCCCCAGGACCACGGCACCAGCCTGACCTGCCAGGTGATCTTGCCTGGGGTCCCTGTGACCACGACGAGGACCATCCACCTCAACGTATCATGTGAGAGCTGGGCTGGGATGCTCAGGCCCCTACTTGGGGTCCCCAGGGCAGCGGGATGGGGTAAGGGATGCACAAAGGGTGCTGGGCCCTGGGGTCCAGGCAGGGAGGTAGAGGAGACTGCTGGCTCCACCCTCCCCCTTGACATGGCTACTGGGGACAGAGGCCAGTGTCCACTCAGCCCTCAGCAGTGACACAGGGCTGCCGTGTCTTTCTGCCCCAGACTCTCCTCAGAACTTGACCGTGACTGTCCTCCGAGGAGACGGCTCAGGTAGGACGGGGCCCTCCCTGGGCTGTGGGAGCAGGGCCTCTTCAGTCAGGGCAGGCGCGTCCTTCTCACACTGGACTCACCCTGGTCACCTGAGACCCCTTGCTGGTGACTCCAGGGTCCCTGCCCACCCTCAGCCCCCATGACCCCTCCCTCCCCTCAGACTCCTCCACACCCACTTGGCCCACAACAGGGACATGGCGACACTGACACAGCAGAACCAGCCCCCAGGCCCCGCCATCTGTCTCACACTCCTCCAGCTTTGTCTTTT
The DNA here is from genome assembly GCF_020740605.2 of Lemur catta. Classification (NCBI taxonomy): domain Eukaryota; kingdom Metazoa; phylum Chordata; class Mammalia; order Primates; family Lemuridae; genus Lemur; species Lemur catta. The sequence continues at coordinate 19,666,066 of NC_059146.1, forward strand.
ATTTCCCCAATAGTTTATGTACTAGAGGCCATTCCCCCTCCCCAGAACCCGCCAGCGTCCGCATAGGCTGTTCACCTGCAGGACCTCAGAGGTGGTTTGACCTCAGTAGTGCAGACTGTCCCCGTGCTCCTCTGGGACATTGTGGTGTCCCGCTGCATGGGTGGACTCTGATTCTGTATGCATCTTGTGCTAATGGAAAATCATGGCATTATTTTATCCTACCAACAGACACACTGCAAGGAATATCTTCTGTCTCCTTTCACACCTGTGTGTATGTCTGTGGGATAAATTCCTATAAATGATATGAATAGGTCCTAAGTTTCCTTTAATTTTGAGAAATATGATCAAGTGTTTCTGGATCGAGGTTGTACAAGTTACATTCCCAGCAGGGTGGGTTGAAAGTGTGTGTTTTCCTGCACTTCAGTTCCCGTCTGTGTGTTTGTTCCCCTCACCAGTCTCTTTCTCTGTCCTTGCTTCCTGTCTTCAGATCTCTCTGTCTCTCTGACCCTCTGTCTCTTTCTCTACAGCACCCACTGCCCTTGAGAACGGCTCATCTGTGTCAGTCCTGGAGGGCCAGTCCCTGCGCCTGGTCTGTGCTGTCAACAGCAACCCCCCTGCCAGGGTGAGCTGGACCCGGGGGAGCCTGACCCTGTACCCCTCACACCCCTCAAGCCCTCTTTTGCTGGATCTGCCTCAAGTGCACCTCAGGGATGAAGGAGAACTCACCTGCCGAGCTCAGAACCCTCTGGGCTCCCAGCACGTCTCCCTGAGCCTCTCCCTGCAGAGTGAGTACACAGGTGGGTGGGGGAGGGTCTAGACGAGGAGAACACACCTGCCCCACCCTCACTGACAACCCAGCAGCCAGCCCCCTGAGCTACAAAGGGAGGCTCAGCTGTGAGGCCTGGAACTTCCTGTGACCCAGAGCATGACTGTCCTCTTCCTGCCTGGCAAGGGGCCTGGGGTGGAGGGAGGGGAGGAGGTGGACGTTGGAGGGGAGGGGCTGGGGCCTGGACAGGTGTGTTTCGGGAGACAAGGTCCTTGCTTTGCAGGGCTGGGACTAGGGTGAGACATAACAGGAACTCACCTTGGGCACAAAATTTAAGAAGACACAAAGATAAACTAGTCAGCAATCAAGGAAAGTAATATTGTGATGCAATGATCTTGTTAAAACAATAAAATTGAACGCTAAAGAACAAATGATGAACAAAATTTCAAAATCTTAAATAAAGAAAGGCTGTACCTAGCACTTCCATGTGTCACTAGTCCCACCAGCAGTCTCCCCCTTCCTCCTTCCCATCCCTGTTCTTTTCCTCAGAGATGGGAGGAAGGGATTGGAGCCCAGGGCCCTACAGGGGTGGGAGGAGGAGAGACCCAGCTCTTGGAGCTGAGTCACCAGAACAGCTCTCATGCATCTGTAGACAAAGTGCGGCCTGTCTCAGGGGTGACGCTGGGGGCTGTCTGGGGAGCTGGAGCCACAGCCCTGGTCTTCCTGTCCTTCTGCGTCATCTTCATCCTGTAAGCATTGACCTTCGGGGGAGGGAAGGCTGGGAACAGAGTCCCTGAAGCCAGAGGTGGAAGGAGCTGGAGGGCCCCCGATCCAGGAGGGAGGTGACTGTGTTCTCAGTATTGGCATCTCCTGGGACTGGAAACCTCTCTCTCACCACGGTCACCCCTCCAGCCCCTTACTAGAAAACAAAAGTGGGATCACCCTGCCCACTGTGCCCTCATCTTCATCTGCCCGGACTGAAGGCTCTCTGGTCTCTCCTCTCAGAGTGAGGGCCTGCAGGAGGAAGGCGGCAAGAACAGCAGTGGGAGTGGGAGACACAGGCATGGAGGAGGCAGATGCTGTCAGCATCCCAGGCTCTCGGGTAAGTGACATGGGTGTCTCCACATCCAGCTTCCAGCCTGAATACCTCCCACAGGATGGCCTTCAGGATTGCTCAGCTGGGCATGGCCAAAGTTGCCTCCTCATCTCTTCCTCCTACCTAAAAGCTGCCCCTCCCCCCGCAGCATTCGCCATGGTGCCCACAGCACAGAAGCCCATCCGTTCTGCTTCCTCCATGGCCGGGCACACGGGAAGAGTTACCTCCTGCATGTCCGTTCTTTCTTCTCCTATGGCCAAAAGTTCAGCATGTCTTGCCTATTTTTCCCCTAAGAACAGCCAGCATTGGTCCCCACCCTCCGTCCTGATCCCTCTCATTGCTGAGGCCTCAGGTTCTCTTCTTGGATCCCCTCACCTCCCTGCCTCTCACCTCCCCTTCCCCACCTGGAGGGATTGTCCAAAAGCCATCACTGCCCAGTCCCCCTTCGTTTGAGCAGCTGCTCTCCCACCCCCAACACTGCTAGAACAGACACCAAGAAACATTTTCGGTAAGGGCCAGATGGTAAATATGTTTGGTTCTGTGGGTTATACAGTTCCTGCTACAGCTACTCCACTCTGTTGTTGTAGCATGAAAGCCGCCATAGACCATGTATAAATGACGAGTTTAGCTGTGTTCCAATAAAACTTTATTTACAAAGGCAGGCAGTGGGTGGGGTTTGACCCAAGGGCTGTAGTTTGCCCACCCTTGATCAAGAGAATAAAGCCCCAACTCCTCAGCCTGCAGCCCTGCCATCCTGGCCTCTTAAATACCTACATGTCCCCTGAGGATGGAATTACCCTTAGGAGAGTGAGACTCTTGACTTGGATGCAAAATTTAAGGGGTCACCAAAAATCTCAGTAATTGAGACAATTTAAGTAATTTTCTAACAGATGGAAATCAATGAAATAATTCATGATGAGTAAAATATCAAAATTTTAAATAATGGCAGGTCCGGTAAACTGAAGTTAGTTAAAATTATTTAAGATCATCACTTAATCAAGAGAAATTGTCTTACAGGGAAGCATTCTCAGTTGAGAATTAGGGAAGCAAAGAAGTAGATTTGGAAAATATTGTCTCTTTTTTGCCTCCAGTAGAGCTAGGCTCCAATTTGCTCAGGAAAGCACACTCACTAATCTGGGTTTATTTAAATTTTTATTCTCCATGGATATTTAGCATTAATTTTATTTTTAAACTGTTGCATTGAAATAGTCTTCATCTCAATCCTGAGATCTTTGGCTGCCTTTTCATTTTAGACTCTGGCGAGTACCACACTTCTTCACCTCATCTCAGCCCTGCCCTCCAGCCACTTCCTGCCTCTTGCTCTGAGCTCCACCCACGCTGGGCTTTTCACCATTATCATCATCCACAGCAAGGGTATTTGCACCTCTGCATCTTTGCATGGGCTGTTTCTCCATCCTCAAATTCTCTTCCCTCCTCATTTCACTTCCTGTAGAAGGTTTGGAGCAGCAGAATGACACACATCCTTTCATTCTTTAATTTGGTCAGGAAAAATTATTGAGCACCTACCAAGAGACAAGCGCTATATGTGCCAGGGTCCCATCCATGAAAAGCACTTAAAAATACTGGGCTCAGTGAAGTCTTATATTAGAGAGAAGGATAGATCGAAACCAATCACTAACCAACCAACAAAACAACAAATAAATGAAGAAAATGTGAAAAATAGACACATAATTTGGCAAAAATCCAGGTTACAGGAAATAGGAAGTGTTGAGGAGATGGCTTGTGGCTTGTTTTTGTTTCCTGTCATCTACATATCATCTATCTACATATCTATCCATCTACTATGTATCTATCTATATATCTATATATCTCACTATCTCTCCATCTTTCCATCCATTCGTCCATTTATCTATCTGTCTTGCCTATAAAAAAAAGCACATGACACAAAATTGAACATCTTAGCCATTTTTAAGTGTACAGTTATACGACAGATTCTAGAATTTTTCATCTTGCAAAACTGAAACTCTATATCCACTGAATAACAACTCCCCCCTTCCCTGCCCGGCCCTCCTCTTCCCAGTGAGACCCTGGTGACCGCCATTCAACTTTCTGTTTCTGTGTATTTGACCACTAGATATCTCATATAAGTAGAGTCACACATTATTTGTCTTCTTGTGACTGGCCTATTTACTTAACATGTGTCCTCACGGTTCATCCATGTTGTAGGATATGACAGCATTTCCGTACTTTTAAAGAACGATTATTAATATTCCATTCTGCATATACACACTGATTTTTAAACTCCATTTATCTATGGATGGGCATTTGGGTTGCTTCCATTTCTTGGCAATTGTGAATTATGCTGCAGTGAACATGGGTGTGCATATATTTTCTCAAGATCTTGCTTTCAATCCTTTTGGATATATGTCCGAAAGGAGGAATGATGGATCCTATGTTAATTCTATTTTTAATTTTTTTAGAAACTGCCATACTCTTTTCTATAGTGGCTATTTTACATTCAGATCAACAGTATCTAAGCATTCTCATTTCTCTATATACTCACCAGCAGCTGGTATTTTCTGTGTTTTGTTTGTTTTTGACAGTAGCCACTCTAATGGATGTGAGGTGACATCTCACTATGGTACTGATTCCATTTCTCTTACAATTAGTGATCCAAGCATCTTTTCATGTGCTCCTAGGCCATTTATACATCTTCTTCTGAGAACAGTCTATCAGAATCTTTTGCCTATTTTGAAACTGGTTTAATTGGTTTTCATTGTTGAGGTATATGAGGTGTTTGTATATTCTGGATATTAACCTCTAATCACATGTATGCTTTGCAATTTTTTTCTCCCATTCGTAGGTTGACTGGTGGTTTCTGTTAATGATTTTTGAGCAAAGGCATGAAGGAAGCTCAGAGTTTGGCATTCTATTGTGTGTCTTAGAGTTTCAAGGAGAGGAAAGAGCAGGGGCAGTGCTCAAACACAGGAGGCTGACCGGGGAGTGAGGAGCCACAGCGGGTCCGTGCGGTTAGACAGAGGGAGGCAAGGGCCATGAGCAGGAAATGAGTGTGAAGAAGCCCAGCCTGTGCATGCATCATATCTGAACACGCAGCCACTGTGAGAATCTGGAGAGTTTTGTGCAGAAGAGAGCAAGGGTGGTAGAGGAGGAACAGAAGCAGAGAGTTACAGAGGAGGCTGGTGGACATTCTAGGCAGGAGATGACGCAGCTGCAGGATGGCAGTTGAGGCTGGGCAGGACTGGACTCTGGAGCAATTTGAAGTGAAGGCTCATGGGAATTGCTAATAACTCAGGAGTGGGCCGTGAGTGACAGAGAGGGTGATGGATGTCGCCTAGATTTTTTACCTGAGCTGCTGGAAGAGTGGAGGTGTCAGTCACTGAGGCTAAGAATATTGAGGGAGAAAGAGATTTGGGGGAGAAAAGAAGAAGTTCAGTGTAAAGAGGTTGAGTTTATGTGTCTTTGGACAAGGGAGTCAGAGTTTCAAGTATACTGTTGGATGAAAGTTTATAACCAGGAGAGAGGAATGGGCTGGAATTCTGGATTTAGGGATCATCAGCCTATTGGTGACATGAAGCCAACATAGTGGGTGAGATCACAAAGCAAAGTTGAAGAAGTAAAGAGTCCGGGGCATCTCTGCTGTTTAGGGGTCAGGGAGATGTGGCATCACCAGCAAAGGGGTTGCCAAGGAGGTCGGAGGGACCCGGGAAAGTGTGACATCCTGCAGTTGAGTAAAGAAGGGCCTCCGTGCAGGTACGGTGTGCAACTGCGTCCTCTGCTGCTGCAACGACCAGGATGAGGAAGACTGATAAATGGTCATTTGGATTAGCCAAGTGGAGATCGTGGTGATCTTGACAACAGCAGTGCTTAAAAGTGGTGCGTGTGAGTGCGTGCATGTGCGCGTGTGTGCGCGAGTTCGCACGCACGTGAATCCTAATTTGAATAATCGAAAGAGAATGGAAGAGCAAAATCATTGACAGTTCTGTGGGCATGTTCTGTTGTTCAGGGGGGCAGTGGAAGAGGGCTCAGGTTAAGCAGGAGGCCTCGTGGGCAGCCTCCATCACTCTCTGCTGCGGCTTCAAACAGGATAAACATATTATCTTACAGTTCTGGTGGTGGGATGACTCCAGTGGGTTTCCCTGGGCAAAAATCAAGGTGTTGGCTGGCAGGGCAGTGCCTTCTGGTAGCTGCAGGGGAGGATGCACTTTCTTGCCTCTTCCAGCTTCTAGAGGTGCCTGTGTTCTTCAGCTCTGGTCCCTTCCTCCACCTACAAGACGACCAGTGAAGCATCTAATACTGTCTACCTACCCCCCTCTTTTTCTTGTTAAGACTCATTGACTACATTGGGCCCACTCATATAATTCAGGATAACCTTCCCATCTCAATGTCATTAACGTGACTCGATCTGCAATGTCCCTTTTGCCATGTAAGGTTACATACCTCCAGGGTCCATGGGGTTAGGGTGGGGATATTTTTGTGAGCCATTCCTCTTCTTGTCAGAAGGATATGCTTGTTGTGACTGGGTTGTCCCTACACCGGCCCCCTCACCAAACTGTGAGCTTCCTAAGGCAAGTGCCATGTCTGAACAAGGGCCTGTACTTCTCACAGACCGTGTTTTGGGCCATCATGTAGTAACTCACAAATGAGTGTTTGTTTGATGGTCATTTATTGCCACATCCCTCAGTTACAGAGTGAGCTGCAAGAGGTCAGGGCCCCTGTCCACCTTGTACACCCCAGTACATCTAGCACTCAGCTTAGGGCCTCACACACAGAGGGCCTCTGTGGGACACCAGGCTGTGGGGTCAGAGAGAACTGACTGGGTTGGATCTTGGTGCAACAGAGAGTTGAGCAGGCTGCTTCCTGCCTCTGCCTCAGTGCTCGTATCTATAAAATGGAGGCAATTTAATATTTTCCTCATGGGGTTGTTCTGAGAAGCTATTGAAATTGGTAAACACCAAATAAGTTGCTCACAAAGCACTGAATATTTATAGAAAGCTCGGATGGAAGAGATTCCACCAAAAATGCCTGAAGGACAAGTGGATGAAGAAACTCATGGACTTCCTCCCTGAACTGCCTGCCTCCTTCTGTCCCCATTGTTCTGCTCTGACTCCCTCCTTTCTCTTTTCACTCAGGTGTCCCCAATTGAACCCCAGGCAGATGACAGCCCCCCAGATCAGACTCCCCGAGCTGTGGCTGCCCCCTTCTCAGGGCAGGAACAAGAGCTGCAGTATGCATCCCTCAGCTTCCAGAAGAGGAAGCCTCAGAACCCTCCGGGACAGGAGGCCACATGCAGCGAGTACTCCGAGATCAAGATCCACAAATGAGAAACTTTGGAGACTGGGCCCTGTTTGAGGGATCTTGTCCCCTCCTGGCAAAGGAGACAACAGAGGCTGATTCCTGTAGAATCAAAGCCCTCTATAGCCCCATGCTGTGCAACGGAACCCCAGAGTTTTTCCTCCTGTGAAACTGAAACCTTGTACCCATTGACCACTGTCCTCCCTTTCTCTGTCCTCCTTGACCCTGCCTCCCAGCTTCTGACACCCACTATTCTACTTTCTACTTTTATGAGTTAGACTGTTATAGATTCCACATGTAAGTGAGACCAAAAGGTATTTGTCTCTCTGCACTTGGCTTATTTCACTTAACGTAATGTCCTTTAGTTTCATCCATGCTGTCTCAAATGAGAGAATAATGTATATTTCAAAACAGCTAAAAGAGAGGATTATAAATGTTACCGAAAAGAAAAGACAATAGTTGAGTCGATGTTAAGAAATGGAACCGGGGCCTTCTCCCCATGCACAATGTAAACCCAAATGTGGAAGCACCAGGTTGTTGCAGCAAGAAAGATTTATTTCCAGCCAGCCGAACAAGGAGACAAGAGTCAGGCTCAAATCTGTATCCCTGAGTGGGCGTTAGGACAGGTTTTATAGTCCGAGGGTAATGAGGCATGACTGGATCCTGCCATGGGGGTGACGCGAGGGCACAATGTGATTGGAACCTGGATCCTTCCATGTGTTGTGCTCTTCTGAATTCAGTCCCCACAACTTGGTCAAGCACTTAGGTTCCGCCCATGGTCGCATGCTCAGGGCAAACTCAGGTTACGTGACCTTCAAACTGGGGGTCCACCGCAACTGCAAAACAAATAAATCACAACTTTGTTACATAAAATTTGAACCAGATTGATCTGATGCAGTTTCAGTGATGGATATACTCACTCTCCTGACCTGATCATTCCACAAGGTGTGCGTGTATGGAAACCTCACTGGGGCTGGCTCAAGGCCACTCAGCTACTCAGGGCAGGGCTGGAATTTAAACCCCACCTGATTCTGAGGTCTCTGCTCTCATCTAACATTGAGTCAAGCAAACAGCAGGCCAGGCCCCCTTTGGCCATAAATTAGCAGGAAATAATATTCCTGAATGGTCTTAAAATTTGCTAAAGAAGGAGTAGTAAATGGCCCAGAGTCTTAGGGACAAGAAACGTGCAGTTGAGGAAATGCAGGCTGGGGATCTCTGCTCAAATTTTTTGGCAGGTCTTCATTTATTTGTTTGTTATCACCCAATTATTAACTCATTTAATTGAAAGATGTTTATTTGGTTATTTTTTTCTGAAAATTAAAATTATCATTTGTTTTTTTAATTATGGCAAAATTCACCTACCATAAAATACACAAATCTTAAGCATGTGATTCCATGAGTTTTGCCAACTTGTACACCTCTGTACCCCTGTCAAGACTCCAGTCAAGCATATGGAAATTTCCTACCACAGCAGAAAGATCCTGGCTCCCATGCTCAGTCAATCCCCAACCCTGAGAGCCAACACTTTCTGATTCCTATCACTAGACATTACTTTTCCATGTCTTTAAACATTAACATGTCTGTTAAACATTTTAACAGGAGTAAGTTGTTATCTCATTGTGGTTTTAATTTGCATTTCCCTGATAATTAGTGATGTTGAGCATTTTTTCATATGTTTGTTGTCCATTTGTGTACCTTCTTTAGAGAAACTTCTGTTCTTGTCTTTTGCACACTTTTTAATGGGATTGTTTGGTGTTTTCTTCCTGATTTGTTTGAGTTCTTTGTAGATTCCAGGTATTAGCTCCTTATTGGATGTGTAAATTGCAAATATTTTTTTCCTACTGGTCAGGTTGTGTATTTGCTCTGTTGATTCTTTGGCTGTGTAGAAGCATTTTAATTTAATCAAGTGCCATTGATTTATTTTTGTTGCTCCTGTAGTTGACATTGGGGTCTTAATCATAAATTTTTTTGCCTAGACCAATGTCTAGAAGAGATTTTCCTAAATTTTCTTATAGAATTCTATGGTTTCATGCCTTACATTTAAGTCTTTTATCCATCTTGAATTAATTTTTGTGACTGGTGAGAGATAGGGGTCCTGTTTCATTCTTCGGCATGTGGCTATCCAATTTTTTAAGTGCACATTAACTCCACTGTGGTACTTCCTGGACAGTGCCTGATTTCCATATTGTGGGAGAGGCCATGAAAGCAACCACAAGCCCCAGGGAGATAGAGATTGTGGAACCAGCAAAAGGCCAAAGGCTGTAAGACTTAGAAAACCTGTCTTGATAAGTGATGATGACATTTCCATATGCAAAACTGTCTCCAGAGAAGGCACACTCCCATCCATTCAATGCAGTTGATCCTTCTAAAAAATTCCAGTGGGATATTGCCTGGTGAGAAAGGGTTTTTTGCATGTTTGTTCATCTGCTCTTTCTTATTCATCAGAAGGTATTTTTCTATGCAACTCTCATTGTCAATGATTACTAGGATGAAATTCCTTGTACTTCTCAAGCTTTTATTAACTGACACTGTATGCAAGAAAGTCCCTATGTCTCCTTGCAGTTCCACAGACAAAGCCCTGGGAAATTCCAGCTTTTAGTGTCAGGGAGATGAGGTGTAAATGGCAAGAAGACTGAGATGGAGGAGCTAGGGAAGAGGAATGAATGACCAGGAGAGTACAAGGGTTGGGTCCTGGTGGCTACAGGACATGGAGCTTCAGGAAAGCTTCATTTGTTTCCAATACTGTTAAGTCCTATAAGATAGGGACTGACCATTTGAATTTAAGTAAGTGGTGTCACAGCTGATCTTGGCAAAAGCAGATCTGGTAGCCTAGTGGAGATATATCTTCATTGCACAGAGTTCAAGAGAGAATGGAAAGGGAGGAAGTAGAAACTGTGAATGCCAAGGACTCTTTTGAGACATGTTACAGTAAATCTACAGGACAGAAATGGGCCTGCAGCAGGAAATGGCTACACTCTCTAAATCTTTGCCATTTCTGGCAGAATCTGACTGCCTGTCTCCCATGACACCACATGGGCTTATATGCATGGAGCTTTTTCACCTCTTGTGGTGACTGTATTCCCATGGCTTCCCCACCACACCGTGAGCTCCAAGAGGACAAGGTTGGGTCTGATAAGATCTTCATTATTCTACTCTGTCCTGTTCACCTGCACGTGTCACAATTTGCAGCTGCATGTTTATTACCAGTCTCCTTCTGTCTTCATCTCCTTCAGTGCTGGAGGTCACAGGGCCTACCTCTGCTTTGCTCCCTGCCTGTGGATTTAGTTCCCAGTACATAGGAGGTCTCAGAGAGCTCTGGGGTTGAACTCATGGTCAATGCGTGTGTTACCTTGGGAAGTATCTAACTCCTCTGAGATTTCCTTTCCCTGTCTGTAATATGGGTAAAATAATAATGTTTTCTGTAGAGATCTGTGTGAGTGTTCAGGAGAATTGGAAATCAATGCAGACCTTAAGAAACGTTTGATGAAATAATAGAAAAATGAAGAAATGTCCTCTCAGAATCAAACTCACTTCATGGACCCTCTCTGCCTTCTCCTGGTCTCCCTCCCACTGCCCTTTTCTGGCCGCCTTCCCTCCTCACCACACAGGAACAGCAGAAGACATCGAAGTTCCATGGCTCCCCTGACCCATCAGTCACATTGGGGGCTGCCTCCACCATGAGAATGGAGGAGGAGCTGTGTTATGCCTCCCTCAGCTTCCCTAGGATGAATCCTTCGAAGGGCACCTCCAGCCACTACTCAGAGATCAGGACCCAGTGAGGAAGTGACAGGAGCGTTGGTCTCAGCCAGAAGATCAGCATCCTCTATGGGAAAGACTAAAGGCTGACTCTTGGAGATTTAGCACCCTATGTGAGATAACTTTATAGACTGTATGTGAGTTACGTGTTATATTGACATTATCTTAGACTTTGTAATCAGAGATACTTGGGAACAAACCTGTGCTTTCTCATTTGCTAAGAGCTTGACACCAGGTGAGCTACTTTACCTTCTGTGTCTCAATTTCCTGCTCTGTAAAATGGGTGAACCACGTCCTATCTCACAGGGCTGCTGTGAGGATGAAATAGAGGTACACATGGAAAACACCAGTCCTGGTGCGAGGTGAGAGTTTCCTGCCTACTGGTTACTTCTCCCTCAGCCAGAAAGGAGTGAGTGACATTTGGTTCAGAGGCCCAGTGTGGACGGTCACATAAACTATACCAACAACATGTCAGTGTCACTGGCTACTCAAAACCCCACCACTGATCATGTCCTGGACTTGCCCTCCAATATCACCACTTTCCACTTCCCTTTCAATACTACCTGTGAATTTCTGCTTCCTTTATGTCCTGCTACAGGTAAAATCACATAGTAGCATTTTGGGAATTTTCTAAAACTCAGAGCTGACCATAGTCAAAATACTGCCCTAATTCCCAAACCAAAATAATAATTTGCAAACTTCTCAACATGAGATTCTAAGTCAGAGAAGGGCAAACCTTATTTGTAAAAGGCCAGAGAGTAACTATTTTAGGCTTTGCAAGACATAGGGTCCCTGTTGCAACTATTCTACTCTGCTGTTGCAGTGCAAAAGCAGCCATCGACAATGTGCAAATGAGTTAATTATATGGCTGTTTTCCAACAAAATGTTATTTACAGAAACAGGCAGCCCACAGGCTATGGTGTGCTGACCTCTGTTCTAGATGGCCTGACTCTCACCCTGTCTCCTCCTCCATGGCCACATCTGCCCCCCAAGCCGTTCTCTGTGGACCCCGTTCTGATGCTCCCCTCCCTGTCCATGCACCCATGTCCCCCTGCAGGAAGGCTCATCGCCAGGTCCTCATCGGGCTAACACCTTCTCATCCTTCAAAATGAGCTCCAAAGTGGGTGTCTGGGTTCAGGTGGCAGAGGGACATATGGGCTCATAATATTCCTGCTAAAAACCCTAATTATATAACGAAAACCAGTTTAAGCAACAGCAGCCCCAAATTCACCAGCAGCACCCAAGCCATGACCGAAGTGAAAGCATTATGTCATAAGCTCAAAATGTCTTCAAATAAACACGTTGGAAGATTCTGGTGTTGCTTAAAAAAATGCCTGATGCCTAAACCCCACTTCCTTATCCACAGAAAAGACAGTTGAGTAAGACTTCCGTCTATGACAATGGCAGGTGGCTGATACGGATCATCCTGCCTGATAAAACCTTAGACGTTGACCGTTAGACCTCTGATCCAGACAGGGTGGCATCGGCCCATTTTTTCCCCTGCCCCTTTCCTCTAAACACAACCATTAGCCCTGTAAATGGTCCCAGAGACAACCATAGGAGAGCTCTGGACAGTGGTTAGAAGGAGGAGAGCTGGCTTCAGACCCCAGGACTAGGGGAACAACACAGAGGCCATCATCATGTCTCCCCCCACCCCCCACCCACCCACCTGAGGAAGGACACCCAGACCCACCACTTCCCAGCCCCTGACTCAGCAACAGAGGGCAGGTGGCCTCATTAGGCTTATACCTACCTGGGGTGAATGGGGAGCCACTCTGATAGCATCAGTGGGTCTCACATCTCTGGAAGGGGGATCAGTTGGAGCCAGAAATAAGTGGCCATGAAGGGCTGTCCTTGCCTTTCAGGCCTGACACTGTCCTCTTCTGCCCAGAGACACTGAAGCCAGTGCACAGAGCTGGAGAAAGGGACCCAGTCACAGTGTCTAGATTCCTGACCCTCACTCTGCTCCTCTGTCAGACACGAAGTCTAGCCCCTCACTTTCAGAGTTTGTTTTCATTCATCCGTGAGGCTGCTATGAAGCAAGACAGGCACAGAAGCAGTACAACGACCAGTAAACAGAGAAGTTTAGCAAGCACATCCTCCTTCCTTGTGGCTCAGCCAGGTGGGGCAGACAGGCAGTGTCCATAGGAGGGACATTGCCCGTGAGTTGACAAGAGGAGGGAGAAAAGGAGCTGGAGAGAGAGCCCAGCACCACCCACTGCTGCTGTCTGTTCCCGCCCTGACGCCATCCATCCCTCTCCAGCTGGCCTGAACACGTCCCAGCCTTTGCCCTCCTGGGCTAGCACTGGGACCAGGAGCCTCTGAGGCCAAGCCCTCCTGCAGAGTCGGCAGGTACTTGAGCTCAAATGATACACAGTGACAGCTCCCCTGCCTGGGTCTTCCCAGGGGCCAGAGTGTGTCCTGGTGGGCGGAGCATCTTCCCTGGGGGGTGGGGCAGAGCCTGGATCAGACTCCAGTGTAGAGGCAGCAGGAGCCCAGGAAAGGGTCTAGTGACGTCCCAGATCAGGGCAGCCGGTCAGAGGTGTCTAAGACCCTCCAGGGAGTGTGTCCATCCTCACACTTGGGCTCCTCATCTCCTGTGGGTATTAACTGGGGATCAGGGCAGTTCTGGGGAAAGGACAGGAAACACGGGTATCCCCAGTAACTATCTGGGACTAACAAAGCTGGTTTGGAACATCATAAGTAAGAAATCATTAATCACTCAAAGAGGGGTCCTCATGGCATTTCACAACTATTGCAAGACCTGGGGAGAAATAAAGTTTCCTTTTAATGTTGTAGCTGTCCTGCTACAATAACTTGAAGGCTGCTATTTTTCTTTCTCCATCTGAGTTGATTTGCACTTTTTGAGCCTGGAACACATTTTTTCTCTATGTTTTCTCACATTTCTGTCTGGAGCCTTCCGGTCTCTCGCTCTGTGATCTCAACCCCCTCAAGGCTCCCACCTCAATTTCTGCCCAGATGTGTCCTGCAGTTCCTTTCTAGCCCAGGCTGTTTAAGCCCCACAGTCACGAAGTGGCAAGAATTCTGGGTCCTGTCGATAGGGCTCTGACACCTGGAAACAGGAACCTCATGCCGCTCAGCATGCCCCTAGGTGTGCCTCTCTTTCTGGTCCTCACTCACCCTGCTCAGGGGCACCCACCTGGGGACTGGCTTCCTCCTCACCTGTGGCCTCTCCAGGACCTACTACACCAGGTGATCAGCCCTCTGCCCAAGGTAACCCCTCATCTAAGTCCTCCAGACCCTAGAACAGGGCTCACCGGCTGATGTCCCCAGAGCCAGTCTTTTCAGCCTGACAGCACTACTGGATTTCCTGGCAGGGTTGGAGGTTTCTAGAGAAGGAAGGAGGAGAACAACTGGAGTTCCTTTCCTGCTCAGGACAGAAGAAGATCCTGGACATGGGAGCCCAATGGGAAAGGCCAGATGGGGACAACATGGTGATTATCTCCCAAACCTCTCTCCCCACTTCTAACCCCCCTCCGCATGCCAGAGAAGCACTTTGCTGATTTGACCCTGCCTCTACACTGAAAACCAAACTTCTACTCAGCTCTCAGGGTTGGTCTCCAAAACTATTTCCTCTGGTTGTGCACGCGCAAATGCAGGGAGAGGAAAGGCAGACATAGGTATATAGTTTTTTCTTTACCAAAATTAAACCAGTACTTCATGCAAGATCCTGCTACTTGTGTATATAGCTTTCTGTGGATTTGGTAAGCCTGCCCATCAACACATATTTATCACCTGCTGTGTGCGAAGCAAGTCCAAAGTGCTTGGGACAGATGCACCTGGGACTCACTTTCCAAGGTGGAGACTTCAATATACAGTTAAGGAAACTTCTCTTACCTGTTCCCTGCCCACCTCCAGTCTGGTCTCCACAGAGAAGACAGAGTGAGTTTTAAACACCCAGTGGTGTCACTTTTTTGCTGCCTTCAGGGGCTCCCAGTTGCGCAAATGGAAACAGGCAAAATCCTTACGATGAGCCCAAGGTGTTACAAGGTCCCTCCGACTCGGCGCAGGAGTGGAGTGGCCTCTTTCTAGGGCCTTGAACGTAGCACACGCCACACGGCAAATTCAGGCAGAGAGGCGAACACAAATTGCATCATTTTATTCTATTAAAGGATACTTTTCCAGGCCGGGCGCGGTGGCTCACGCCTGTAATCCTAGCACTCTGAGAGGCCGAGGCGGGTGGATCGCTCGAGGTCAGGAGTTCGAGACCAGCCTGAGCGAGACCCCGTCTCTACTAAAAATAGAAATAAAAGTTATCTGGACAACTAAAAATATATATACAAAAAATTAGCCGGGCATGGTGGCACATGCCTGTAGTCCCAGCTACTCGGGAGGCTGAGGCAGTAGGATCGCTTGAGCCCAGGAGTTTGAGGTTGCTGTGAACTAGGCTGACGCCACGGCACTCACTCTAGCCCGGGCAACAGAGCGAGACTCTGTCTCAAAAAAAAAAATAAATAAATAAAGGATACTTTTCCCAAAAAGGCTGAAATCATGACTCTCATGCAAATATAAAATTAGCACGTTAAGCATTTTAACTCACGGCTGCCAAGCTCCACCTGCCTCGCTGATTGGCTGCGGAGTAGACCTGTGCGGCCGCTGATTGGCTGCGGAGTAGACCTGTGGGGCCGCTGATTGGCTGCGGCGTAGACGCCCACACCGCCCGCCGCAACCGGCTAGCCCCGGCGCGACTGTCCTGCGCGCTCGCGCCGCGCTCCCTGCGCCCCGGACCGAAGACCGCTGGCCGCGCAGGACCGCGCCCGGCCTTGGGCTGCTGTGAGGCCCCCGCAAGCCCCTTGGTTGGACAGAGGCCAATTCCGGATCAGCCAGACGGGGGCGAATAAGGCCTAGGCAGTCGGATCGCCAGGAGCCCTTTGTGAGTTCATCAGCCCGTCACTGCCACGCCGGTCACCCGGCCAGCCCGGAGGGCAGCCAGTGGGTCTTCGGGCCACCAATAACGGTCTGTCGGTTAACGATCAGGTGAGTGTCCTTATGAGTCAACGGTTGAACGCCTTGTAAATCAGTTAATCCGATAATCCACCCCTTCATAGCCTGCCCTGTTCATCGGTTAACTAGGCTCCCACTAAGTCTCTTAGTTAGTGCCCCTGTAACGCACTCAGGCATTAGTCACACAGTTATCCCATGTGTGCCAGTTAATCAGTTTAACAGTTAGTCGTCATCAGTTTCCCTAGAAAATCCGTTTTTCCGTTAGGGTAAGTAGGTCAGTCATTCCTAAGTCAGTCCTTCCCTTAGAAAATCGGGAACACCTTTGTATCACCTACACCCTGCTATGGAAACGTACAGGTGGAAGGTAAAACTGAGTGATGGTCCAAGAAAATTATCAGTGGGTGCATGAGGAGGCATCCCATGTATGTTCTAAAGCCTGGCAGAGAGGAGCAAGAAGAAATGAGAATTTGATAGCTAGACTGGTCTTTACATCTCCAGCAATAAACCCACTCATGTTACAGATGAGTAGATAAAAGGAAAACCAGAGACGGGGAAATAGTTGACCAAGGTTATTCTGTGATTTACTGTTAAAGACTGGGCCAGGACCCAGGCAGGGCTCATTCTAACATCCAACATGAGGTTTTAAATTGGAGAAGGGGCAGTTAAAAATGGCAGGGCGAAAAGAAAGTGGTTATGCAGTGTGCAGGAGAGAAGCACTTCATGACCTGGTGGCCTGGGCAGCATCTTTGTTATGTGAGAAGGAAAAAGGGCAATCAGTGTTGCCATTTGGAGGTTAAGGGCTAGGGCAGAGAGACCACTCAGAGGGGTCCTGTAAAGCATGCAGAAATACGGAATAGGAAAGGAAACGACGGTTCCAGAATACCGGGAAGGGATTAGAGGTGGTCAAGAGTGGTCCCAAATCAAATGCTAATAGGAGATAAGCAGGTAATTTAATAAATAGTAACAAACATTTATCAGGTGGTTACCATATGTGAGGTTCTGCCCTATGAACTCATTTAGTCCTAACCACAACCCTATAAGGTGGGTGCTGTTACCATCCATGTTTTACATATGAGCACACAGGCCTAAGGAGCAGTGAAGCAGCTTGCCTATTATAATACAACTATCCTTCATACCCGGGTGATTTGACTTGAATTTTAAAAAAAAGGAGAGAAGCTGGATGTTCGGATTTTTTAAATGAAATATCCTGATTTTAAATGTTATCCCATAAAAAAGTTAACTTTAAAAAGTAAGCATTTAGTAGGCCAAACAAAATCTATCTATGTGTCAAATCTAGCTAGGCTACCACAAAGTTGTAATCTCTGAAGCAGGCTGACAGTAAGGGAATGACTTACCTAGAATCAAACATGAAGTGGAGGCAAAGATTAGGTCTTCTGACTTCTGGTCAACTTCCAGGAAGAATATAAGTATATTTGTGTATCACATAAGGTCATAGCTGAAGATATCTGTAATGCTGTAAGCCTAGCGACAGCAACCTATTGCTGGCGGAAGGGTCAGAGCATGAAGAGAGCCCCCGCCAGGGCCAGGTATACAGGGATTGCTAAAAGTTGAAGTTGGAGCATGAATATAAAAAAACAAACCCTTCAGTGTCCCAGGCCCCACACTAAGAACAAAATAGAAGCAGCCCCGTCCTGGAGGAATTGAAGTCTATGACACAGTGAAAATAACTAACTCAACAGCAAAATCCATACCCTGATCCACATACTAATTAGATTCACTCAACCTCCCACAACAAGGGAGCCCAATCAAAGAAGAGGTATGCCTTTTTCTGAGCATGAATACTATTTGCCTCAGTCTTCACTCTTCTTCTTCACCTAATAACTGTCATTTAATAAAAAATTCAGACAAAGAATCAAAAAAACCTACCCATTTTCCAGAGATAAGTCAATAGACCCAGAGCCGGAGATGATTCAGTTTTTGGAACTACCAAACAGGGACATTAAAATAACTATGATCAATAAGTTAAAATATCTAGTGGGAAAGGAGACGTCATGTATGGGAAGATGGTGAATATTAGCAGAGAAATGCAAACGATAGATTCAAATGGAAACACTAGAAATGAAAACTGTGTTAACAGAGATGAAGACTTATCAGCAGACCAGACACATCTGAGCAACGCCTCAGAGACCTTGAAGATAGGTCAATAGAAATGGCCTAAACTGAAACACAAAAAGGGAAAAAAGTGAAAAGGAAAAAAACTCCAAAGACTATGGAACAATAACAAATGCTCTAAAATATGTGCAATTGGAGGGCCAAAAAGGAAAGACAGAGGATAGTGGGACAGACACATACAGTGGCTGAATTTTTCCCAAACTAGTGAAAGACAATGAAGTACAGATCCAAGAATCTCAGAGAACCCCAAGCAAGATAAAATTTTTTTTAAATATAAGGGCATTTATACACATCATAGTCAAACTGCTGGAAATCAAGGATACAGGGAAAATCATAATGGCAACCAGAGAAAAAATAAATATATAGAGAGAGGAATAATTATAAAAACCAGTCTGGGCACGGTGACTCATGCCTGTAATCCTAGCACTCTGGGAGGCCGAGGCAGGAGGATCATGTGAGCTCAGGAGTTTGAGACCAGCCTGAGCAAGAGCGAGACCCTGTCACTACAAAAAATAGAAAACTTAGCTGGTCATGGTGGCACACACCTGTAGTCCCAGGTACTCCGGAGGCTGAGGCAGGAGAATCGCTTGAGTCCAGGAGTTTGAGGTTGCAGTGAGCTATGGTGACGCCACTGTGCTCTAGTTGGGGGAGAGGGGGAGGTAACAGATGGAGACTCTGTCTCAAAAAAAAAAAAAAAAAAAAAAAAAAACAAACTAAAACAGACCCTTTTTCAGAAACTAATGCAAACCAGAAGACAGTGAAGTATCATCTTTAAAGTACTGAAAGGAAAACTGTCAACTCAAAATTCTATATACACTGAAAATACCTTTCAAAAATTAACTTGAAATAAAGATTTTCACAGACAAATAAAAGCAGGCAGCAAACCTGCACTACAAATAAACATTAAAGGAAGTTCTTCCAATAAGAACATGACACCAGAGGGAAATTTTGATCTATACAAAGAAATGAAGAGTGCTGGAAATGGTAAAATTGAGAGTAAGTATAAAAAACAATTTTCGTGTTAGTAGTTTTAACATATAAATGAAGGCCTAAACAAAAAAGTAGCAACATAATATTAGGGGATTTAGAAAATGCTGAGAAACACAATGTATAACAATAGCTCAGTGGATAAGGGAGGAAATGGAAATACAGTGTTGTATGGTTTTTATACTGTATGTGAAGTGGCAAAGCATTATCTGAAGGCAGACTGTGATGATAACTGTGGGAGGCATATGGTAATCCTAAAGCAACCTCTTAAAAATTATCTAAGAGGTATAACGATAAGCCAATAGTGGAAATAAAATAGAATCATAAAAATACTTTCTTAATCCAATACTAGTCAAGGAGACAGAGGGCAGAAAGAACAGCTGGAACAAATAGAAAACAAATAGCAAGAGGGTAGAATTAAAACCAACCATATCAATAATTACACTAACTATAAATAATGTAAACATTTCAATCAAAAGGCAGAGCTTGGCAAATTGGATTTTAAAAATTTCCAATTACATAATATTTACAAGAAACTCATTTTCCATATAAAGCCTTAGATAAGTTAAAAGAACGAGGAAAGATATGAAAGGAAAATACTAATCCAGAGAAAGCCAGAGAGACTATATTACAATCAGACAAAGTGAAGTTACTAAGGGCAAAGAGGAACATTACGTAATGATGAGGTCAACTTATCTAGACGATATCAGAGCCTAAATATGGTTGCCTCTAATAAGAGAGCTTCAAAATACATAAAGCAAAAACTAATACGTGACCTCTAATGGGCATGGAGTTTCTTTTGGGGGTAATGGAAGTGTTGTAAAATTAAGTAGTGGTGATGGTTGTAAAACTCTGTGAATACACTAAAAAAACACTCAATTATATACTTTAAAAGAGTAGATTTTCTGGTGTGTGAATTATATCTCAAAAATCTATTTTAAAAAAGAATAAAGATATTCTTGATTTGAAATCAATTAGTTTCAGATGAAGAGAAGCTCATCAACAATAACCTGGTTTCATCGTTTAGTTATGATTTAACCAAATTCCACCATGGATGAACAAAGAATCAGAATAGCTATCCCCAAAAAATCGCTATATTCTCTGAAATAGATTCTGAGAATTAATTCTTATCTAAATTTTTTTAATTAAGAAAACAAAAACACCTAGTCTAACTGAAAGGAGAACTAGACAAACTTCCCCCTCTCAGTAATTGATAGAGCAAGTACATGGAAAAAATCAGTGTGGATATAGAATACTACCAACAAATTGACCTAAGTGGCATTTATAGAATATTCCATTCAACGATAGTAGAATACACATTCTATTCAAGGTCTCATGGAATAGTTACCAAGATAGACCAAATCTGGGCCATAAAAGAAACCTCGACAAATTAAAGGGAATTGAAGTCGTATAAAGTATGTTTTTTAATCACAATAGGATTAAGCTAGAAATTAATAACAGAAAGACATTATGCCTAGAAAATGACCAAATATCTCAAAATTAAACAGTACAATTCTAAACAACTAATGGATCAAGAAAAAAAATTATAAGGTGCTTAATGATGAAAGGCTAGTTGTTCCCATCTAAGATCAGAAGCGAGGCAAGAACATATACAGGCACCCCTAGATTCAGCATTGCACGGGAGGTCTTCACCAGTGCAGTAATGCAAGAAAAAGAAATAAATGGCATACAGACTGTAAAAGAAGAAATGAAACTGTCCTTATTCACAGATAACATGATTTTCTACAAAGAAAATCCCAAAGAATCTGCAAAAAAGCTGCTAGAATTGATGAGTGAGTTTAGAAGGGTCAAGATACCAACTGGATTTCTATATGCTAGCAAAAGAAATAGAGGTTGGTGGAAATGTTCTATATCTTGACTGAGATGGTGATTAAATACGTGCATTCACTTGTCAATATACATGGAACTGTACCCATAAAATGGATGCCTTTTATTTGATATAAACTGCACCTCAATAAGGATGATTTTTAAAAATCTTTTCAGAACCCCAGCGGACTTCCATTTGTGCTGCATGGATCAGAACTGTGTCATGTGGCCACCCCTACTGCTAGGGAAGTATTCATGATTTCTGGCCTTCCTAGTGGTACCAGCAAGGGATGGTGTGGTTGGGAGTATCCACTGGGTGAGCCGGAAAGCCGTGCCAGGCACAATGAACAGCTGAGGCTCAAACTCAGGCAACTCAATTCCAAGTGAATCCTTTTTTGCCAAACCAGGTAAAAATTGTGCTTGTTCATTTTTTTTCTTTCCAGCAAATATTTATCAGACAAGAACCTTTCTCAGCCCTGTGGAGGACACAAAAGTCTATTTGATGTAGGGCCTTCCCTGAAGGAGTTCACTCTTCAGTAGATTTCCTGGAAAGATATTTCGTCAGTTCCCCAACTTGCGTGACAACCACATGCAGAAGAAATATGGCAGTAGACTGTGTTGTTGTAGCAGCTTCCCAATGAGTCGGGGAGCCAGGCTTCCTGCGTTGTTCTCAACAACGCCCTCAAACCTCTGGTTTTCATCTGTGTGGTTGTCTCATGATCGCCAGGTGGTGCTCCACCTCCATAATCACATCCGTCTTCCAGGGAGGAAGGAGAAAGCAGTGGTGTTGCCAAGATCAGAAAAGCAGAACTCCTCAAACTCTCTAGCCAATGGCCTCTTATATTTGATATTTTAAGTAGACAAGTCTCTCAACATATATGCTTAGTAATAAATCTAGCAAAGTCAAAAGTTTTTATTTTTGCATTGTTCATGAGGAAGGGGAGAAGAGTGCAGTCCTACAGACAGGTATACAACTTAGGAAAACAGAGGTGTCAGTGACAATGTTGTTATCACCAGAGCAAGAAATCATGTAGTAAGACAGCCCGTCAGAATTTTATTTTGGAGATCGTTTTCCTGAGACTGGGAATAATTTCTAACATCTTTGGAGTCTCATAAGACCGCTTTGTTTAAATTGTTCTTCCAAGGACAGATTTGTATTAACAAAGACAAGAACAAGTCAGCAATCATCATGAATATTCATAGGAAACTGTATATTGCAGAGGAGAACATAAATGATATTCTCACAAACAATCCTTAGTTTTGCACAGTATCAAAACAGATTCCTTGAAACATTTTATGACACAGAACAATATCTTTTGATTTATTGCTTCAGGGGAAGGAAACATTTCCTTCCACTCTTTCTGAGACTCATGTACTTTATTATGAAAACTTACTTTTTTATAAACCAGGCCCTGGAATTCTGTTAGCTAGTATTATTATATGCAAAAGGCAAAAAAGCCTTCAGAGCTCAATTATGATGGCAAAAAAAGGGCGGGGAGGCTGAATAGGCTTTCATTTGCTGATAATAACTTGATAGAATTTTTCTTCTACTTGGCTTACTGGCCAGAACTGTAGCCACCCCTAGATGTAAAGGAGGCAGTGACATAGAGATTTTTTTTTCAAACTTGGGACTTGATCACCTGAACAAATTTGAAATACTAAGAAGGAAGGGGAGGGTGGACATCAGACAGGCAGCTCTCAGGATCCGCCCGGGACATTGCCCTAGAAGAGATGGACAGATGGGGTGTGGAAGCCACTCTGAGAAAGGAGGCTCCTTTCTGGTTGTGGAGACCTGGGAAGGAACTTCCAGGAGAAGGTTACATTTCACCTGGACTTGGAAGGAGGAGAAGATTTGAATGTGGTGGTGGTGAGAGGTGCAGAAGGACGCCATGCAGGGTGGCCTGAGTAAAACATACAGAAGTAGGATGTGCAGAGTATACAGATATGTAGAAACGGTACCTTTCTCTCTTTGGCATGGGAAGATTGACAGGAGTGTAGGGCAGGGGGCAGGGGAGAAAGAGAAAGTGTGGGGCAAAATCATGGAGAGCTTTGAGTGCAAGGCACGGGAGTTTGGAATTTATGCCGTCAGCCACAGAAACGTTTATTTCTCAAATATCTCTCCTAAATATATGTGGCCTTCTCTCCATTCCCTGTAGCTACCGTTCCAGCTCAGCCTTCCTCATCTTTCTCCTGGACCGTTGCCTCTTCCTCAGTGCAGACCCATGGAGACCTTCAGAACACCCAAACCTGTGCCCCATGATTCAAAACCTTTCTGTGATTTCCGTGACTTCCCCACTGACTTGGGAGAGAGTCCAAGCTCCTGAGCCTTGCATTTGAGGCCCTTTGAAGGGGGAGTGACCTGGGAATGAAGACTGGAGGAGAGAGAGGAAAGCAGACGTGGTGTTGGGGCTTTACAGGGCCATGGCAAGACTGCTGGTCCATCAAGCAGCGACCCCGCCTGACTCCAGACCTGGAGGCCTGCAGCCCGGCTCCTGCCCAGCCACTCAGTGAACATCCCCCCGGACCTCCCGGGTGCCAGGCCTCACGTTAGCCCACTCAGGGAACATGCCTGACACCTGCCCCCCAGGGCACGCCACTGCGGCAGGCAGGACGACACGCAGGAGCAGAGACCAGACACGCCAGGACTCGCCAGGGAGGCAGCACTAGGACACAGGCTGCTGCTATTGCTGCCGCACGGGCCACTGTGAGCCCCAAGTGACCACCAAGGCCAGCCTCACCCTGCCTTCTCCAGGGAGAGGAAGTGAGAGCCGTAGGTGGGAAGTGCCTGAAACACTGAAGAACCCCCAAGGGCACCTCTGCAGGGACATTGGGGATCATGAGGCTCCATACTCCACACGGTAAATACTGTGCAAACAAGGAAACTGAGGCTCACCACCCCTCAGGCCACACAGCAAAACTGCGAGCTGCTTGGGACTCCTGCACCCCAGGACCCCTGGCCCTGCAGCAGCCGTCCTGGGCCTGGACACTTTCTCCTGACACTGTAAGACTCTGGTGCGGAGGCTGCGAGCTCAGAAGCCCACAGCGGCCAGGCAGGGAGCACAGCTGGCCTGGTGGGGGCCCCTCCTGAAGGGGGTGGCCAACAGCAGGGGACTCCCCCCACCCCCTCCCCACCCTGCCGGGGCATTGGCAACACAGAGCCACTATTGCCAGCTGCTCTAATTTTTTTTTCTGTTTTCAGGAGAATCCAGAGATCCCGATTTCAGTGTGAAATTTCTTGATTCAAATGCGTTAGTAATTGAGAACGTCTTTCTAAAAGGCAAGATGGGTCAAAGTCGGATCTCTCATTTGACCTGATCAGATCAGAAGCCTAGATACAGAGGGGACCCCTCTTCCTAAACTCCCTCATGCCAAGGCAGGTGAGGTTGTTCAGAACACAGACACCTTGCCAAGGGCAACCAGAATCCCCAGCTGCAGGAAGCAGCTTGAGTCTGGAAGGACGAAGAGAGTTCCCAGGTAGAGAAGAACGGTCCGGTGTTCACTCGTGTGGCTACAAACATCCCCAGAGCCTCCATGTGCCAGGCTTCAGGCAGTGGATACAGAGAGGAGCCAGACCCAGGTCCTGCCCATGAGGAGCTCCAGGTCGTCACAGCCCCATGTGGCCAGGCTGTGTCTGGGGAGGCTCCTGGGGGCAAGGGGCTGGCAGTGGGGAGGGAGGGCTGGATGCCACCTGGGGGGGCCAGGTGTTGCCACCTGAGCAGGGAGACTTGCAGGCGGGGTGATGGCAGGCCAGGCACAGGGAACCCCAGGATCTAAGGCAGGAGGCATGGGGGGTGCTCAGAGCACTCCAGCAGGGCAGGGCAGGTGGCATGTCTGGGGCCGGGGACAGATGACAGTGAGAACTGAGCCAGGTGAGGTGTCACAGGCTGGGCCTGAGCAAAGCTCCCCTGCAAACAGGCCTCAACTCTCACCCAGCCCATCCCAGGGAGGCCAAGGGAGGAGCCGGTACCTGGCAGCCAGTTTCCCCTCCCGGCTGAAGGACACACACACAGCGACAGTGTCCCTGCGTTTGGCTTCAGAGTCCTGATGCCCCACCAATCAGAGCATTATTAAGAGAGAGCAGGTGTGATCAGCCATGGGTGGAAAAACGTGGCACCCCCGTGGGTGGGCGGTGGGGAGGGGGAGTAGCTGGGAGCCAGCAGCAGCTCCACCAATAATGATGAGGTTGAAAAGTGGAATCGTCTCCCAAGAAGTGGTTATGGAGCTGAAATCTTTCCCCAGAGTCAAGGGAAAGACACAAGAAGGCACTTAGGGTCAGACAGACAGACAGGGCTCCAATCTCAGGCTGTGTGACTCTGGGCAAATCACTTAGCCTGTCTGATTAGGGTCAAGAATCAAACTTGAAGGGTAGTGACGAGGCCCCCGGGGAAAACCCCTGCAGAGGGCCTAGAGGAGCCTGCAGTAAACCCTCTGAGCAGACTCTTACTGATACCCGTTGTGTACGAGGTCCCCAAGGCCACCCTCAGGTTCAGTGACTCATTAGAAGGACTCACAGAGCTCAGCAAAGCTGTTGCCCTCACAGTTATGTTTTATTGCAGCAAAAGGACACAGACTAATATCTGCAGAGGGAAAGGACGCACAGAGCAGAGTCCAAGAGAGACTAGGTGCAAATCTCCAGCTGTCCTGTCCCAGTGGAGTCACAGGGACAGTGCCTAATCCTCCTAGCAATAACACGTGGCAGCATGGACAGAGTGTTGCCAACCAGAGAAGCTCATCTGAGCCTTGCTGTCCAAGTGTTTACTGGAGGTGGGTCATGCAGGCACGGCTGACCACCCATAGGACTGACCTCAGTTACTCAGTCTCCGGCTCCTTCAGAGATCAAATGGGTAGTGTGGCCCGGGACCCCCACCATCAACTGTATTGTTAGCATAGACTATATCTCATGTGGCCCAAAGCCCTCTTGTGGTGGCATGTCTGGATTTCCCAAGGGCTTAGACATGATCTCCTGGGCCAGTTAAGGACTAGACTTTTCTTTGGAATATGTAGGGTTTGGACAAGACAGGCCTGCTGAGTCAACCCTTGGCTGCACCCCTGTCTAATGCAAGCTCTGGGGCTGGCAGTGCAGGAGATGCTGATCCAGTGGGTGCAGCAGACATAGATGGATCAGGAGAAGATAGCACGGGGCATCCTGGAAGCGACTTCCCCAGCCTGGCGGTCAGGACCTCCAGGGACAGGTGCCTGAGCCCGAGCTGAGTCCTGTGGGACGCGTGGTAGCTCCCCAGGCAGCCAGGAGTGGGAGGATTTCCAGGCACAGAGAATCAGCTCTCCACTCATTCCTTCCTTCATTCATTCA
Source organism: Lemur catta (assembly GCF_020740605.2). Classification (NCBI taxonomy): domain Eukaryota; kingdom Metazoa; phylum Chordata; class Mammalia; order Primates; family Lemuridae; genus Lemur; species Lemur catta. The sequence goes on from NC_059146.1 coordinate 19,692,181, forward strand.
GACAGCTGTCCCAAAGCCTTCTGGGGCCAGGCGGGGGCTGAGTGACAGTGGGGATCCCGCTCTGGCCCTGAGGGCTCTGTCACACGGTCTATCCCAGGCTCACTGCTGTGCTTTGTTCCTTCTCACCCTCTGAGGTTTCTCTGTCCTCCCTCCCGCTCTCTGCCTGGGTCCTTCTTTCTCTCTCCAGTTTATCCCCACCTGCCCCGCGTCTCACTGTCATTCTCCACTTCATTGCCATCCTCTTCCCTCCTTCCCTCTCTCTCTGTCCCTCATTTTTTAAAATTTTGTATGGTATATATTTAAACTGTGTAGCATGGTGTTTTGATATACATACGTGTAATGAAATGTTTGCTGTAGTCAAGCAAATGAACATATCCATCATTTCACACTTTCCCCCTTTTTTCGTGGCAAGACCACCTAAAGTATATACTTTTTCAGCAAAAATACTGAATACCATACACTATTGTTCCTACAGTCCTCTTGTCTGCCTGAGGTCTCCAGACCTGCTCATGCTGCACGTGTGTCCTCTGGGCTCCGTCTCCCCATGTCCGCCCCACCCTGCCCGTGATTCTCTACCTCTGTGTATTTCACTTTCCCCCCCAGATTTCACGTATAAGTGAGATCATGTGGTTGCCGTCTTTCTGTGCCTGGCTTATTTCACTTGGCATAATGTCCTCCAGGTTCATTCATGCTGTTTCAAAATGGCAGGATCTCCTCTTTCAAAACTGCATGATATTCGTGTGTGTATGTGTGTGTGTGTGTGTGTGTGTGTGTGTGTGTGTGTGTGTGCCTCTTCATTTCTGGCTCTCTCTGTTTCTCATTCTTCCCTCCTTCCCTTCATTCACTCATTTAGTAAACATTTCCCCAAGGCCCCCAGGTGCCGCACTCTGGGGACACAGAGATGAGACGGCCAATGCTCGTCCAGACCAGGACACCGATTCACCCAGTGGGGTGAGGTGGGGCTGCCGGGGCTCAGAGGTGGGCGCCAAACAGCCTAAAGCACCGAGACCCATCAGAGGTCCAGTCCTCATCTGGGCTGAGGTCACTCTGGCTCCTTGGCACTCTCCGTGTGAACCAAGGAGGGGGCTGAGTTCCTGGAGCAAGCTGCTGGTCCCGCCACTGGTCAGTCCTGTGGACGAGTAAATCTATGAGGAGGAGATCCAAGGAGGAGGGCGTGGCCAGAGGCTCAACATAAGCCTCCTTTATCTCCCCAGGAGATGAAGGAGCAACAGTGATAACGTCCCTGGCCAGGGCTGAGTGTGCCCTAAGCCCTCACATGCCCTCGTTCATGCAGCTGCCCTGTGAAATCAGTCCCGTTACCATGCCCATTTCACAGAGGTGGAAACTGAGGCCCAGAGAGGTTAAGAAGCCTTCCCGGGATCTCACCCCTACCTTCTGAGACAGAAGCTACCCTTGCCCTTGGCCATGATGAGCTCAAGTTCAGAAGGGGAGGGGTCCTTCCCAGGGTCTCACAGCCCGAGGGCCAAAGCCAGATCCTGGTGACCCCTGGCCTGTCCTGCCTGCCCCTAGGATCTAGGCCCGTCAGGGTCGCTTCTCCCCATTCCAAGATAGGAAGGCTGGAGTGCAGACTGGGGACAGGCTCAGTCGGGGGCTACGCAGCCTGCTCAGGCTCTGCTGCCTCAAGGAACTGGTCTAGCTCCCGCTCCAGTCTCACCGCCAACATCTCTCTCAGTCTCAATTCCATTCACAGATCATTAACCTTCCGCTGCCCTGCACCCAGCTAGGTTTGGAGACTGCCGTCCCTGTCGCTCCCGGGTAAGGATCCCCCCCCCACACACACAGGTCACCGCAGGGGGTGGGGGCCTTGGGAGCGTGAACCTCTGTGGTTGGTCGCTTGGACAGCAGAGCTGGCGAAAGGGGCGGCCTTGCTGAAATAACAGGAAAATATCTAACCCCGCAATATCTAACCCCAAAGATCAATCATGAGCTCTCCCGGCTCTCTCGCCCTTTCTCTCCCTGGCTGGCAGGCACCCTGCAGGGTTCTGTTTTCACAACATCTGAAAAGACCCAAAAGACAGAAAGAAAAGGTAAATCTTTCTCTGAACACTACCAGCTCGCAGCCTTTAGAATCCGTTTCTGTGGCCTCAAGGAGTTCCTGAGAAGCCCCTGAACGGACAGCAGGGGGCGAGCTCGAGGCCTCCGTTTCCTGCCCAAAACCGCATCTCAGGGGCAAAATCACGTCCTTTGCAATAAGCCTGACGACATCTCAGAGATGACCAAGTCCCCACGAGCAGAGGAAGTGAGAAAGAGACAACCTGATGTATCACAGCTGCCTCCTGCTAATTACCGCACAGCCGCTTCTGCTGCAACTAACAACAATCACTACTTTTTTCTCCTTTCTCTTCGTGCCCCTTAAAATCAGCAAGCCCCTTGGCCTCAGGGCTGGCACCCGCTTCTCTTTCTTTGGGATGCCAATACCATCTCCCTGCTTGCCCTCTCTTTCCTTTCTCTCTTTCACTTTCTCATTCTCTCTCTCTTTCTAAAAGGATAAAAGAAACTGTTTTACTTTTATATCTTAATCTCTGCATGAGAAACTTTCCTCCACCCCTGCAGTGAGCACCTACTAGACTGTCCATCCTAACAGCTGTGCCACCTCTGTTTGATCCCAGCTCTGGCCCCGAGTGTGGCCAGTTCTCCGTCCCGGAACCCTGATGCATCGGCAAAGTTGGAGCACGATAGAGCCTGCGTCACGGGGAGGTGCAGAGGGGTTAATGCCCGTCCGGTGCCCAGCATGGAGCTGAGGGCACCCAACAGCCACTTGTGTCCATTGAGTGCCTTGTCCGTGCCAGGCCGTGTTCTAAACACGGTACACAGGTCCTCCCGTGACGGCTCCACCAGAGAAATGGAACGCGTAGCAGATCCACGTTAAGAGATGTATTGCAAGGCAGTGGCTTATGCATGCGATTGCGAGGGTTGGCTAGGCAGGGGCTATGGACTGGATGTTTGTGTCCTCCCAAAATTCACGTGTTGAAACTTAACCTCCACCTCGGTGGTATTCGGAGGTGGGGCCTTTGGGAGCAGATTAGGTCCCAAGGGTGGAACCTTCAGCTGAATCTGCCAGGGCCTTGACCTTGGACTTCCCGGCCTCCAGAACCGTGAGAAATAAATGTCTGTTATTTGTAAGCCGCCCAGTCTATGGTATTTTGTTATAGGAGTCCGCATGGACTGGGACAGCAGGCAGATGAGAGGGGCAGGCTGGAAATTCTCAGGCAGCGGCTAAAGCAATTTCCTTTTCTCCTGGGGAACCTCCATTCTGCTCCTAAGGCCTTTCAACTGATGCAATCAGACCCACCCACGTTATTGAGGATAATCTCCTTCACTTAAAGTCGACTGATTAGAACAACAACAACAACCAAAAGGTAACTGTGTGAGGGGATGGATATGTTAATTTGCTTGACTGCAGCAATCATTTCACTATGTATGTGTGTAGCAAAACATCATGTCGTACACCTTAAATATACACAGTGAAGTCAACTGATTAGAGATGTCGTCACATCTACAAATACCTTCAAGGCAACAGATTTCTCAGTGTTTGACTGAATCGTTGGGGACTCTCACTGAGCCACAGTGACACATAAAACAGACCATCAGCCACGTGGTCCCCACCACAGCCCTGTGAGGTGGATGCTATGATTATCCTCATTTGGGAGAAAAGAAGGAAAATCTAGTGGGGACACTCTAGCCCCTCTCATGCTGAGCATGAGCACACATTTGTGAAGGTGTGTGAGCCAGCCCTTCGTGCTTTCATCTCTTCCTGTTTTAGACAACCAATATGGTATCTGCTCAGTCCACTTCTCCATCAAACCATTACTGTGAGTAGGATATCTCCCTGCCCCTTGTTGGATATCATGCACTGTACAGTGTGTTCTTGGGTCTGAAGACATGATGGTTGACTGTACAAATTCATGTAATATCTTCTGTTCTGATTTTTTTTATAACACCCTGAGCATTTGCACCTTCTACCAGGTAAGCAAACCCCAGTCCAGAGTCAGTGTCTATTCCTGTCAAGATCAATTTGTATCTCCCAGGGCCACCAGCATCAGTCCCACGTACCAGCTCTGTTCAGGGCCTTCCCACCAGGGGATCTGCCCCACAGCCACCTGCTGTCTTGGTCTCTCTTGCTGACAGGCAGAACAACTCTTATTGGCATTATGAGCCTCAGCGGGTACAAAAGGAACATGTCTAGATTCAGCCCATCTCTGCACTGCTGCGGCGCCCTCAGAGCATCTCATTTTGTGGACCCAGATGGCCAGCTGAAGTGAGCACACAGGGATATCTGCTTGTCTAATCCAATCACCTTTCAAACCTGGAAGGAATTTCTTCTGACGGGTCATTGACAAGCCCACCCCTCAGGTTCCCACAGGGCAGTGTCCCATATGAACATCCCTTTAATAGATCTGATTTCCATTGCCCTCCTGCCTGAGTGTATGACCAGGCCATTGGCCACCTTGCATGAGTCAGGAAAAACCCAAGCACAGGGACTTTTTACCAATATGCAACTCTTGAGCGTGCAATCCTTCAGCCCACAGAGCTGATTTGTTTTTATCATCTTTGATCAGAATGGCATCCTTCTAAACAGGGTGTTGTCTGTTCATCGTGGAACTGTCATCCACTCACCCAGCACCTCTCTGTTGGCAAGTTGAGGGCTGTTTATAGGGCACTGTTGATGTGATAACAGAATCCAGCTGTTCCTCATACAGTTCCAGAGTCAGTCCTAGGGGAAAAGAGGCTCCTGTCTCATTAGTGTCTCCTCCTTGCATCCCCCAGGTAGCACGATGCTATATAACCTATTTCTGTTTTATTATGGAACTCTTCTGGGCACTGCCATCCCCATTCGAGTATTTTTCTGACATCACCCAAGACATCGTTGGCATTTCAGGTTTTAGATCATTTTATGTGCTCAGTCATAGAGGTAGCTTCAATTAATGTCCCATAGCAAGGCAGTAAATGCTCTTCAAATGGAAATTCTCTAGTCCACAGTCCCAGTTGTTCTCACTGGGAGTTGTTCATGGGCTTCTGCTACAAGCCCCAGTCTATGCTCCATATACGGCTGTGGCACAGAGAATCTACCCCCACCAGCGCTCCAGCTTCTATTCAACACCGTGGGCTTATGCAATCTTACCAGTTCCTATTTAGCACATCCAATTAACATTGTTTAAAGGCATATCTGCATGCCTTCTGTTTTATAAGACTAAGTGTGGGAAACACTTCCCAGTCGGATACAATGTCCATCCCCACAATACAGTCCTGCAAAACCACTTCACAGAAAGTGTATTCAAATACACCAACGCCCCTATAAACTTTATCTTAATTCCATCAACCTCACTTTCCTAACTGTAGCCTCCATTAGGACTTTATCAACAGGTTCTGGTTTTACAATACTAGGTAAGGGAAGTGTTCCCCAGCCAGACATAATATCATTCCCATAAAACATTTAGGTAACGGAGACAACTTCTTTACATAAGCCCTGTTTAAGCATTCCAACTTTCATAATCCTATCAACCTTTACATTTTTATTGTCTCCCAATCCAATTGTAGCCCAAGCCAGGAATTCACCAATGGATCTTGGTGCCACAGTGCTTGCGCCTTCCGTACCAAAGAGTTCCGGGAATTTCTCTTCACCACCCCCTGACCATTTTATCCACTTGTGTATATAAAGCTTTGGATCCCCAACAGAGGGTTAGATCCTTGCCTATTTGTTAATCTTCATCTTGATGAATCTGCCTGGCTGTTGCCCCAGGGAATTTCAAATCAGATTTTACATTGTAATCTTTGCCTTCTGTTTTTTAAATTTCCCCAAACTGGGGTAAATACAGCAAACTGGTTTGGAACTCTTTAATGCTAGGGAACCAGCAAAGACTCCCTTTGGTCCACCCAACCTTCAATAATCTTGTATTAAGACCTTTGTTTTAACCCCATTGGTTTCCATTTTATTCATCCCACTTCTGACACCAAATCTGAGGCTACAGGGAAAAAAACCAAAGTGGTTTTTTCCCCCTACACTCTGACTCGACAATCAACACAGAAGACTTCTGTGACTTCTGGTCATCAAGAAGTATGTAGGGCAGCCAGGCATGGTGGCTCACACCTGTAATCCTAGCACTCTGGGAGGCTGAGCCAGAAGGATTGCTTGAGGTCAGGAGTTTGAGGTTGCTCTGAGCTAGGCTGACACCACAACACTCTAGCCCTGGACAGAGTGAGACTCTGTCTCAAAGAAAAAAAGTAGGGGGAATTTCTCCCCACCAGCAACCAATCATTTCTGGAGTGAGCATCAGCTGGTTGTCCTCCAATTCAATTCTGATACTATCTACCTGGAGATAATGTCAGATGCCACAAGTTGAGGGCTCAGTCCCACAAGACTGTCTCCACTTCTGACGCCAACCGCAAGCCCTGGGTTGTTTTACCTGTGCTTCTGACTGAACAACTACAAAGTGGGATTCCCATGACCCCCTCTTTGGGTTCAAATAAGTTGCCACAGCAGCTCACAGAACTCAGAGAAACACTTACTCATATTTACTTGTTTATTATAAAGACTATTACAAAGGATACAGGTGAATAGACGCACAGGGCAAGGTGTGGGAGAAGGAGCACAGAATTTCTACACCCTCTCCAAGCACACCATCCTCCAGTAACCCCCACGTGTTCAGAAGCCCCCTGAACCCAGTCCTTTGGGGTTTTTATGGAGGCTTCATTACACAGGCATAATTGATTAGATCATTGGCCAATGGTGATCAACTTAACCTTCAGCCCCTCTCCCCTCCCCAGAGGCTGGAAGTTGGGCTGAAAGTCCTAACCCTTTAATCCTGCCTGGTTCCTTCCTGTGACCAGGCCCATCCTGAAACTGCCTAGGGGCTGCCAGCAGGGGAGGAGGAATAAAGACCAAATATATATATTTCACAATCACACGTCTATGGCTTTTGACAATTTTTTAAATTCCCTGTGTCTCTGTTTCCCCGTCTGTGAAATAAGTTTAAGGTAAGACTCACTTCAGGAGGATGATACTTAAAGGAAATAATGTGCAGAAAGTGCTTGGAAAGATTCCTGCACAGAGTAAGCACTAGTATTGCTATCAGGCCTGGGGTGGCCAGTTCAGGAAGAGGGTGCTCCTGTTCTCATTCTAAGTCCAAATGGTCCCGAATTCAAAGGTGAGCAATACATGGCATTTTGCCAGGGTCACGATGGATTTTGGAGACTGGTGTGCTGGTAAACTGGTTCTTCAGAAAATATGAAGTCTTGATTTGTGGTGTTTGCCATTTCCTGTGGTTCATATACTCCCACCGTGGACCATTTCAAGCTAATAATGGTTTAACATCTGGCTTGCAAGATTTCTGAACATTTAACAATCAGCACGTTGAGCCAGTGCAGGACAGCTCCGGAACACCACCGGCTCTTGCACCACCTGGTTGTGTGAACTTGGGTGGGTCTCTTGCCCTCGCTGGGTCTTAGTTCCCTCCATCCATCCAAATGGAGCTAATAAGTCATCCAACTCATTCATGCAGTCCGTATTTATTGAGTTCCTACTATGTGTCAGTCACTGGGTTGGGTAGACCCTGTCTACCAGTGTAGCTTACATTGTGGAAGTGTGGGTATGGGGAGAGCAACTGAAAATAAACAAGTGAACAAATGAAATGAGGAAATTCTAAATGCTATGAAGAGGTAAAGGCCAGGCGTGGTGGCTCACGCCTGTAATCCTAGCACTCTGGGAGGCCGAGGCGGGTGGATCGCTCAAGGTCAGGAGTTCGAGACCAGCCTGAGCAAGAGCGAGACCCCGTCTCTACTAAAAATAGAAAGAAATTATCTGGACAACTAAAAATATATATAGAAAAAATTAGCCAGGCGTGGTGGCGCATGCCTGTAGTCCCAGCTACTCGGGAGGCTGAGGCAGTAGGATCGCTTAAGCCCAGGAGTTTGAGGTTGCTGTGAGCTAGGCTGATGCCACAGCACTCACTCTAGCCAGGGCAACAAAGCGATACTCTGTCTCAAAAAAAAAAAAAAAAAGAGGTAAGACATAGAGTTATTGTGTTAGGAATGGGGGCTACTTTGGATAGCATGAGCAACAAAGCCTTCTGAAAAGGCGAGACCTACACGATAAGGAAGTCATGTGCCAATCTGGTGGCAAGAGCATTTTAGCAGAAGCAACAGTAAGTGCAAAGGTCCTGAGGCTGGAATAAGTTTGGCTTGTTTGAGGAACAGAAAGAAAGCTGCAAAAGGCTGAGTACTGGAGGTGGGTAGTGGCTCCACCTGGTCCACGTATTAAGTGATTATTGATCTGAAGGTGGAGGCAAAGGTAGAGGTGGAGAGACCTGAGCATTGGCTGCCGCAGCGAGTCCTACAGGGAGAGATGATGGCAGCTCAGACCAGGGTAGAACAGGAAGAAACAGACTAAATAGAGATGCCAGTGCCTCTTGCAGACAAACTGGTTGTGAGGAGAGAGGGGAAGAACTCAAGATGGATATGTTTTTGAGGTAGAACACCCACTACTGGGGGACTTCAAAAGCTCCTGTCTTGGACTGCTGCAGAAATACTGTAGGAGCAGAGATTGTTTTCCTCCTGCCTTGGAGGCCTGTGCCAAGGGCCCAGGGATGGGAGGGTGGACTTTACAGCAAGTAGAAGAAAAGTGCACGGAGAGGACGGAACTTACTACAGGTTGTTAGGTGCTGGGTGGAGTCAGGAGCTCCTCCAGCATCTCTCTTCTTCTCAGTGACCTTAGGCAATATGGATTTTTTTTTTCTTTCCGATCTTGCAGGAGAAGACACTGTCATTCTGGGAAGAGAAGTGACTTGTCCAAGGTCACACAACCAAGTCAGTGGAAAATTGGGGAGTTGAGACTTTTTGCACCTAAACAGTGGATTATGGTTTCCTTCCCACCCCCATCCCCAAGGTCAGGTCCCCCAGGCGCTTCCCATTGTCCTGTTATTCTGGGGACCAGGGCTGGGACGGAGGGAAGAAGAAAATTTTACCCTAAAAGTCAGTGTTTTAGTTATTCATAAAAGTAGATGGAGGAGCTGAATTGTGTCCCACAGGAAGAGGGGGCCGGGGGCCTGAACTCCTGGGTCCGAGGGAGGAGGGCCGGCGGGTGGGGGCTGGACTCCTAGTTCTAAGGGAGGATGAGATTCGGTCCTGAAGGAGGAGGGAGCTGGGTTCTAGAGTGTCCCAGACCCGAGGTTCTGGGGATCCGGGTGGAAAGACCTGGGGACGCCCGGGGCGGGAGGGGGTAGGGGCCCGGCCGCAGCAACAAAGGCCTCTCCCTCCAACAAGCAACCCCCCCTCGGCCCCGCCTCCCCGGCCCCCCGCCTCTCCTGATTGGCCGGTCTCCCTGCCCGTCAGCGCCGCCCCCCTCCCTGGGTCTGCAGCAGCTCCGGCCGCCTCGTCGCGCCCCCCCAGCCCCCTCCCCCCGCCCCCGCCGCCCCCCGGGCCGGTGCAGCCGCAGGCGGGGTCCCCCTCCCCCTCCCCCTCTCCCCCCAGGCCTCGCGCGCCCCGAACCGGCCCCCCCTTTCCCCTCCCCCTCCGCGCCGCCGCTGCCGCGATGCCCCCCCCTGCGCCCGGGGCCCGGCTCCGGCTTCTCGCCGCCGCCGCCCTAGCTGGCCTGGCCGTCATCAGCCGAGGTACCGCAGCGCCGGGGGCGGGGGGCTCGGCCGGGACGCCGGGGTCTTGGGCAGGGGATTGGGGTGGGGGTGGGGAGCTGCATCCCCTGGCGGGAAGGGGAGGCCCCGGGACGCCGGGGTCTGGGCCGGGGGCGGGGGCTGCATCCCCTGGCTGGCAGGGAAGAGGGTCCACGGACATCAGGGTCTGTGCCCGGCGCAGGGGTCCGCGGCCCGGGGCCCGCGCCTGGGCCGGAGCCTGGGCCTAGGGGCGGAGGTCGGTTCTCCGGGCAGGCAAGAGGGTCGAGTCTGCGGCTCTGGATCAGAGGGGGGGAGCTCAGACAGTGGAGTAAGGGTCCCAGGCAGGATCTCTGAACTGAGTTGGGGTCGGGGACAGGGGATGATGCCCTCTCAGGGGTCTTGATCTCTGCGTGGAAAGGGTCCCCCAGGAGGTCCCAGCCTGGAGGCTGGGGTATGCGTCTGTGGGCAGAGGTGGGGGGATGGATGTCTTCCCAGGGTCAGTAAGAGGAGGGCAAGGGTGTCCACGGACCTAGGTCCCAGGGCCAGGAAAAGAGGGGAAGGGGCTGCAGTTCCCCAGCAGGGTCATCTACCTTTAGATGAAGTGTTGGTATTTGGGGGGCTGCAGTTATGTGAGGGAATGGGGCTGGTGATCCCTGAAGTTGGGGTGCTGGGCTGGGGACTCAGATTCAGAAGCTCTGATTCCATATCTGGGTTCCTGGGACTGGACAGAGGATGAGAGGTGGACACATGAAGGACAGAGGGAAGGGAAGGGTTAATGCAGGGTCAGAGGGTTCATCTCAGCCTGGGGGGGTCTCCAGGGGAGTTGGGAGGGAGTCTCTGCTTAGGGGGTGGGTCTGCGTCTCTCCAGCAGGGCCTGGCAGGGAGAGTCGGGTCAAGGAGATGACCCCTAAGGAAAAGGGAGGGGAGAGCAGAAAGGCAGGAGGTGCTCGGTGGTCCTCAGGGGACAGGGAACTGGGTTAATTCAGTGCTTCTGGAGCTTTCCCCCAGGCCCTGCCCTGAACTCAGAGTCACAGAGTCCGGGACTCACAACTGGGGATAACCAAGAGCCCCGACAGAGACACCTCTGCCCCCCTCCCCCCAGTCTCAGGGAGGCAGCCCACACAGACTGAGTCACACATAGATACACCGTCACAGCGTCTGACCCAAAGCTGCACCTGCAGGCACCACAGTCACACAAACACAGCCGCATCCACATAGGACACCCCTTGTCCCCACAAACAGGTGCCCCGGGCCAGAGGGACCTCAGGCCAGGGATCAAGTGGGCCAGAGCCTCAGCCCTTCACTGGTTCTTCTGCCATCTGACCAGTCTGATTTCTCTGACCCCCTGTCTCTGTGTCTGTCTGTCTCTGTCATGTGTCTCTTTAGGTCTCTGTGTCTCTGCCATTTCTGGAGGCTTGAATCTCATCTGTTATTCGCTGGTGACATTCCCTCTCATCTGTCTCTGTCTCTGGGTCTTTGTGTCTCCATCCCTGCTGGTCTCAGCACAGTTCCAGAGCTGTGTCTCCCTCCCTCTCAGACTGTTGCCCACTGTCACCCATATGTGAGTCCTCTCTCACTGGCCTTAATCCTCACTCACTTCTCGCTGTTTCCTTCTTCCTTGTCCTTATCTCTTTGCCTTCCTCCTCCCCTTTTCCTTCCCCATCCCTGTGCCCTTTGTGACCTCTTTCTCCCCCCCCCTTCCTCCCTTCTCTCTCTCTCCCTCCCTCCATCCCTCCCTCTCCCTTTACTTTCCAGGTAACTTCTCACTTTTCCACTTTCCCTCTTGAAGTCCCCGTAATCATTAGAGCCAGGAAGTAGCCTGTGACCTTGGTCAAGTCCTTTCCCACCTGTGGTCTGAGGTTCTCCATCTGAGAACTGGGGGCAGGGCCAGATGGGGTGGGTGAGCTGAGACAGACCCAGGGGCCAGGAGGACACCCCCACTCACACCCCACTGACAGACTGAGCTATCTGGAAAAAAGCCCAAGGCAAGATACGCAAAATAACATCTTCTCTTCTCTTTTATCCCTGATGTTTTCCAAGTTGGGAGAGGAGAGGAATGCCCACAACAAAACAATCCACCTTTGATAAGAGCAGGCCCATCGGCCCCACTCCCACCCTCGTGTCCCTCACACTAGCTTTCTTGGGCGCATCCTGGTACAGCTTTCTCTCACGTACGCAAACTCAGGCACAACACACAGAGGTTAACGCAATTAGAGGATTGGTTTGTTAGTTGATGTTTTCTTCCCAAAGTAGAAACAAAATATGCCCATTTCTCTGTAACTGGCCTTTTTCCACTTAACGATACCTCTCTGGCAGCCATAAATATTAATCTATCTTTAATCTTTTTCTAAACCATTTATGCCAGCACACACCCTCACACATACATATTCATTTACAAAAGTGCTACAATGTCATATTTTTAAACAATTCAACAAAATCAAATGGCAACTGCAGTAGCAGCCAGCGAGGTGGGTGGTTCCTTTGCTTCTTGGGCAGCTGGTGGGGTGATGGCAGCCAGGAGGGGGCCCCGGATTTGAGTCCTGGCACTGCCATGGACCAGCTCTCCGCGGGACCTCCAGGCGCCCGGCCCGCCAGGTTCTGCTCGGTTGGGTCACGTTGCAAATGCTCGCGGAGCACTGGCTGGCTGTTCTAGGCGCTGGGCACCTGTGTACAGGGCAGTGAGTGAACCAGGAGGAGCCCCTGCCCTTGGAGCTATATTGTAATGGGACACAGATCAAAAACCAAAACCTAAAAGCAAACAAACAAGTCCATAGGTCATTTCTGAGGGTGACGAGTATTGTCAAGAGGGTAAGAGTGACTTGGCCCTTTGAGCTCAGGTGGTCCAGGAAGCCGTCTCTGAGCAAGTGAGAGTGGAATTAAGACCTGAAGGAAGAGAAGCCAACCTCTAAAAGATCCCGGGGGAACAGCAGAGGCAAATGCCCTGAGTTGGGACCAGCAGAAAGGAGGAGGCTAACATGCACCGTCCAGTCCCGGGATTCTTGGCGCAGCGTCTGGAGTCCCGCGGGGCATCTGTGATGCCAAGACCCTCAGACTTCCGAGTCTGGGGGCTCCTGGATGCCAGCCAGCCCAGGCCCAGCCCCTTTTCACAGTCCTTCCCTGCCAGAGCCACACAGCCCTCCTCTGTCCCACCACCCAGTCTCCTGAACCCCTGCCCTCCCCTGAACTGGCTGTGCTAACTCCCTGAGTGACTGGCAGAAGCTCACAGATGCTCCCGGGCCCCAGGCCCCCTACCTGTGGCTCCTAGGGCTGTGGAATGAGAGCATCCCCTCTGTTGGAGGGTCCCAGGGTTGCCTAACTTCCTTTGCAGGGTGGCAGGAGATTCTTACCCCCTACTCAAGGTCACTCAGCTTGTTAGAGGTCTCTGTCTGTCTTAAGGGAACTCACCCACCTACAACCTTCACTCCACGGTTTATCAAACACGTACGAGGCCCGCTCGTCTGGGCTGTAGATGCCACAAGGATAGGGACCTGGGCGATCCCTCCAATTACCACTGGACACCTCCCTCCCGGTCACAGGCCGGTGCCTGCCACACAAGCATCCCACAGCCAGCTCACAGACAGCTGTTTGTAAGCACCTAACTGCCGGGCCCTGTCCTAAACCCTGTGCTTGGATTTCCTCTTTTGATCCTGCCCATAACCAGATGAAGGATTCCCATTTACAGGCGGGAAAACTGAGTCCCAGAGAAGTGAAGTAACCGCTGCAGCTTGGTGGCAGAGCTGGGACTTGAACTCGGGCCACCTGGCAACCCCACTCCATTCCCCGGGCATCTTGGTTTTGCAGGTTGCTGTTATCGGCAGATGCTTACAGGGCGTCTGCACAACCCAGACCCGGCCCCGCCCTCCCCCACCCCGAATGTAGCATCCAGGGACACTGATGCCAAATCAAGGATAGCAATAGATGTTTCTTTAAAAAGCAGGTGCTGTTAGGAACAACTAGCATTTACCGGGCCCTTCCTGTGTGTGGAGCGCTGAGCTAAATGCTTGGCTTGCATATTCTCATGGACGCCCCCCACACACACACACACAAAAGCCCTGGGAAGGAAGAACTCTTATTTTTCACCATTATGGGGAAACTGAGGCTCCGACTGGCCAGGACGGGGGAGTCACCCAGCCGGGAAGTGGTGGGACAGACATTTGATCTTCCTTCCTAGCCTCCACAGAGCTTTACTGGCTGTCCGATCTCTGGGGACCATCAATTCCCTTTCCACAAATGCTTCAGAGCTGTGAGGTAGGCCCAGCCCTGGGGGACACGGCCACATGACAGGCCCTCATGGACCTCCAGGTCAGGTGAGAGAAGCACCATGGCCACCATCTCAGCTGAGTCCAAGGATGCCCAGAAGCAGGGGTGGGGACTCTGCCTTGAACTGTCAGGGAGGTCTTCCTGGAGGAAGGGGCATTTGCACTGGGATCTTTAAGAATGAATAGGAGTTCAAGAATTGGAGGAGTGTCATGGGCATCCATGTATTTCATTCATTCAACAAGTAGTTCCCCAGGCCTCCAGTGGGCCAGGCCCTGTGCTGGGAGATGCTGGGGACACACCTGAGGCAGAACCAGGCTCTGCCCTCGAGAAACTTCTAGTCTTATGGGGAAGCCAGACCCAGGCAGTCACCATAGTGTAATTAATCTGCATTCTAATGGAGGTAGTCTGACAGACCATCCCAGAGGGCTTCACTGAATTAAGTTGGCGTTCCAAGCAGAATTTCTACAGGTGGACCTTGTGTGCACTAGCTTGTTTACTGATACATCAAACATTTCTTGAGGCCTCCTGTGGGCCAGGCCTTGCCCTGGAGGGAAGCGGACACAGACACAATCCACAGTCTGCAACAGAGGCAGGGGCCAGGCCCTGGGACTGAACGGGTCATGGACTCTACTAAGGTCAGCCCTAAACAAATGAATGGCTAGCCTGCCCCCCACCCCCATGTGCTGAAGCCCAGAGAGGGAAAGGGGCTTGCCCAGGGTTACACAGCAGGGAGCGGGCCTCCTAGTCCTAGAGGCGGGGGACTTTGTGAGCCGAATATATGTGACATCCAAATTCGCAGACACACAGACCAGGAATCAAAGGCCCTCTTGAACTGCCCTCAAGCCAGGCCCCAAGACCAACAGGGAGGCAGACAATGCTGATCCAAGGTGCGCCTGATCCGAGCTCTGGGAGCAGGCAGCAGCTCACGTGGGCAACTGGGGTAGGCTTCCTGGGAGGGCCCCCCATGCTGGGGCCTGGAGGAGAAGGGTCTGATGGGGTGAAGAGGGCAGTGCAGAGCTGGACCACGTCGGGCTGAAGGCTCAGGGCCTGGGTCCTGCAGGCCGTGGGGAGTTGGGGGGAGCTGAGTCTGCTCTGAGTGTTGGGAAGACCCCTTTGGCAAGGGGTGTGTGTGTGTGTGTGTGTGTGTGTGTGTGTTTCCATGTTTATGTCTGCCAGGATGCGTGGTTGAGTCCCACCTGCCTCTGCAGGGGCCACCCCCACTCCAGGGCCCTGGTGTGTGGGCTCAGCTCCTGTGGGTGGCACCAGTTCAGGTCACCAGCTGAGAGCGCAGCAGCCCTGGGTTCCCTGAGCCCTTGGTGGGGGTGGGGAGGCAACTTGGACAACGCCCTCTTGCCCCTGCTTTGGCCATGAGCCTTGGTTCCTTTAGGTTAAGGCTCTCAATGGGGGGGTGGAGTGTGATTTTGCCCCTAGGGGGCCGCTGGCAATGTCTAGAGGCCTTTTCTGGTTGTCACCACTGGGGGGTGAAGGGAGTTGTTGGCATCGAGCAGGTCCAGACCAGGGATGCTGCCAAGATCCTGCAGAGCGCAAGACAGCCGGCCCCAGGTGCCAGCGGTGCCGAGGTTTAGGAACCCTGGCCTAGGGTGTGTGTGTGTGTGTGTGTGTGCGTGTGTGTGTGTGTGTGTGTATGTGGCTGTCTGTCTGTCTGTCTGGACCAGCCTAGGAAGGGATCTTGGTGCTCACACATGATTCTGTTTACAGAGCACTGAATACAGCACTAATCGTGCCACTACCCATGACTGCCTTTCGGCCAGGTGTATCTTTGTATGTGACTTTCCAACTCCCTGAGTGCGTGCGTGCGTGTGTGTGTGTGTGTGTGTGGCTATGTATGATCTGATCATAGGTGACAACATGACCTGATTCTCGGCCCAGGGCAGCCCCTTTGTGTTTGAGGGGTGTGATGGTGTCGCCGTCTTGTTGCACAGGTTGTGGTTTTGCACAGGTCTGACTCTGGACGCTCCAAAGTGGGGGTGGCGCCTGGGCTGCTGGTATTGGGGTAAGCACTGGGCCAGTGTTGGGGGGGCACCCCTCTGGGGAGGGCTGTAGCCACCTGTGGACTTTGCAGCCGTGTGTGTGGGGCCATTGGGGTCAGTCGAACTGTGCGGGAATCAGTTGTTTGTGGTGGAGTGACCCAGTGTGCAGTGGTTGTTTGGCCTGAGACTGACCATTTGTGGCTGAATGTAACACTATGACTGCTCCTGGGACAGAGCCGCCTTTCTAACTGACCTTCTGCTGGGGGTCTATGCAGGGCTGTGTGTCAGTGTCACCGTTACCTATGCACCTGTCCCTCTGAGAGGGCCACAGCTGTGCGTGTGACTGAGAGTGGGACTGTCTCCTGTGTGTGTGTGTATGTGTGTGCGTGTGTGTACTCGTGTGAGTGCAGCTGTTTGTGTCTATATGGCTGGGTGTGCACCTGTCTCTCTGGGCAAGGCCATGGTCAGTATGGAGACCATTTCTTGGCCTGGGGAAGTCTGTGTCTTGTCCAAGCCTCTGTGTGTGTGTGTGTGTGTGTGTGTGTGTGTGTGTGTGTCCACCATCCATCTCCTGCTGTTCCCATCTCCTGCGTCCACCGTGTACAGCTTGGGGAGGGCGAGCCCCCTGTCTCCATCCTGGGCTCTTCAAAGCCCAGCAGTGACTCTGGCCTGAGCCCAGGGTGAGGGGCTGCAGGGTCCAGCCCCAAACCCCAGGGCCTGGCCAGCCCTCTGCGACTGGCTCTGTCCTGGCCCCATCCAGAGGGGCAGCTGATGGAGAGGCCCCCGGGAGTCGTTGGGCCGGCATGGGCAATTAATTCATTAGATTAATTAGCTCCTGGCCCAGGCTGGGGGCAGGGCAGCCCCGCGCAGGGCCCTCCCAGTCCAGCCGTCCAAGGTCGTCCAGCCGGCCTCCCTCCCCTCCGCTCTGCCTGGTGCCAGCTCCACCGCTTCACCGCCTCCGCGTGCCCAGCCCCCACTGCCTGGGCCAGGGCCAGCCCGCCAGCCATGGGGCACAGAGACGTGGATGAGGGGTGGGGGTGCTGGGGCCTGTGTGCTGCGCTGGAGTGTGTGGCGGGCGTGGGCACACAGTGTGCCTGCGAAGGTGTGTGTGTCTAAGGGCATTTGTGTGTCTGCGAGAGAGGTGCTCTGAGTGCATAGACGTGTACATGACTGTGTACATGTATTTGTATTTGTGTGTCTTCACGTCTGTGTACACATGTGTCTGTGCCGAGTATCTGTATGCAGCCAGCTCTGTATGGGTCTGAATCGATGTGTATATTTCTGAAAGAATATATGTATGTGTGTGCATCTGTGTGCATGTGTGTGTCTATCTGTTACCTGTGGACTTGTGCATATGTGTTTGTATCGTGTACATATGTTCAGTATGTATGTATGTTTGTGTGTATGTATGTAGACTGTGCACTCCTGTGCATATGTACGTGTGTGTCTGCACACTGTACCTGTGATAATTTGTATGTGTGCCTATGAACATGTGTATTTGTGTGTATGTGTGTATGCGTCTATGTGTGCATATGTATGTGTTGTGTACATATGTATCTGTGCATATATATTGTGTACCTGTATATGTGTATGTGTATATGCGTGTGCATGTGTATCTATGTAACTGTGACTCTGTGCACGTTGACATGTAAGTCCCTGTATACTCTGTGAATTTATATGTGCTCTAGGTACATGTATCTATGTGCATATGTGTGTCTGTATACTCACATATCTGTGTGTCTGTGTACATGTGTGTACACATGTGTCTATGTGTTTATAGATATGTGTTTGTGTGTATGTGTGTCTGTGTATGCAAGTGTACACATGTACACATGCGTGTGTACACATGTATCTGTGTCTATGTGTGTCTCTGTGTATATGTGTGTGTGTACGCATGCATCTGTGTATGTATCTAGCTGTGTGTTTGTGTGGTGTCTTTGTGTCTCGGAGGTGTGTAGGTTTGCATGTCCACATGAACCTACCTAGCCCAGTTTGTGAGTCAGTGCGGGCCCATGGGAAGGTGGGTGTCGCGTGCATCTGCTGATTGTGACTGCTATGTGTGTACCTCTGAAAACACCAATGAGTATGTGTGGTGGTGGGTGCAGGAGACGTCTGTGTCCACAAGGGCACGTGTGTGCACACGTGCACAGTCTTTGTCATGCCCAGCCCTGCCTGAGCTGCCATGGCTGAGCCGCCCCCTCCCTTCCCCAGGGCTGCTGTCCCAGAGCCTGGAGTTCAACTCTCCTGCCGACAACTACACAGTGTGTGAAGGCGACAACGCCACCCTCAGGTACCTCCCCCAGCGGGGACTCGCAGTCCTGCAGTCCTGCCCCTTCACCTTGCAGAGCCTCACCTTCCTGGGAGGGGGTCCTGACTTTCAGGACAGCCTGGGATGGATGGGAATGCTTGGGCTCCATGAGGAGCCAGGCTGGTAGGGTGCGAACACCCCTGGGCCTCAGAGTTCTCGTCTGTCAAAGGGGTATAGACAGGGTAACTGCCACATGGGTTACTGCAAGAATTCAAGAGCTTATACACACACCCTGCTCAGAGAGTGTGGCATACTGTGACTGCTTCATAAATGAAAGCCAGGATTACAGTTTCCCAGACCTCTGCCTCCCTCCCTGGGTTTCTGTCCCCCTCTTTCTGGGTCTCTGTCCCTCTCTCTCTGGGTCTCTGTCCCCCCTCTGGATCTCTGTCCCCCTCTCTGGGTCTCTGTCCCCCCCCCGGGTCTCTGTCCCCCTCTCTCTGGGTCTCTGTCACCCTCTTTGGGTCTCTATCCCCCTCTCTCTGGATCTCTGTCCCCACCTCTGGGTCTCTGTCCCCCTCTCTGGGTCTCTGTCCCCCTTCTGGGTCTCTGTCCCCCTCTCTCTGGGTCTCTGTCCCCGCCCCCCGCCTCGGTCTCAGTCCACCTGTCTGGGTCTCGGTCCTTTTCCTTCTGCATCTCTATTGCTCTCTCCCAGAGTGTGTCCCCCACCCCCTCTTTCTGGGCCTCTGACACACAACAGTCACGCAGTAACCATCTGCCATCATTCCATGCGCACTTGGTTCGCAGCTTTCCCTATCTGAGCCTCAGTTTACCCTGTGTATAGTGGGCACAGTAACATCCACCTCAGGGTTGTGGTGGCCCCTGGAGATGTTGTGGGCCTACTTCTCCCTCCTGCCCCCTCAATGGGGGACCCTGGGTGGCCGAGCTGGGGTGGGTGGAGAAAAACCTTCCTACCCTCATCCTCCCTGGCAGCTGCTTCATTGACGAGCACGTGACCCGCGTGGCCTGGCTGAACCGCTCCAACATCCTGTACGCGGGCAACGACCGCTGGACCAGCGACCCGCGGGTGCGGCTGCTCATCAACACCCCTGAGGAGTTCTCCATCCTCATCACCGAGGTGGGGCTCGGCGACGAGGGCCTCTACACTTGCTCCTTCCAGACCCGCCACCAGCCGTACACCACTCAGGTCTACCTCATCGTCCATGGTGAGCCTGGCTGGGGCCCTGGCCGGGTGGAGGGGGTGGAGAGCGCAGGGGAGGGGGGAGGGCTCCTGCTGACTCGCCCACCGGGTGTGTGCTCACCAAATGCCGCTCCCCAGTCCTGGGAAGACAGATGTGACCCCACCCTCAGGGATCCAGCCCATAGGAGGACAGTCACACAGATGGTGACACTTCAGGGTGATCATTTCTAGGGCAGGAAAGCTACAGGGGTGTGGGGTCGCTCAAGGGAAGACCATAGTGATTCGCTCAGCCCCATTTATTGAGCGCCTACTATGTGCAGGCATTGTTCTAGGCACTGGGGGTACAGAAGATACAAGGCAGCCTGGCCCTGCCCCTGGGAGCTGATTTTCCAAGGAGAGCTCAGGGAGGGTTTCCCAGACATGACACCTGAGCTGAGACCGTCACTGGGCACAGGGTTAGTACCAGAAAAGAAACAGTGGCCAAGAGTGCAGAGGGAAGCCCCTGTGGCTGGGAGTGCCAGAATCCAGAGGGGGCAGATGGGCTGGAAAGCTCCAGGGAGTGGGCAGGAGCAGAGGGAGGGACAGGGACAGCCCTCAGGAGCCTGCCTATGTGGCAGCAGAAGTGGTCTGGAGGGCAGGGAGCAGCCAGAGAGCTAGAGCCCAGAGACAGAGAGAGCCCGGGGGTCACAACAAGCACCGACTCAGGAGGTAGGACACCTGGGTCCCAACCCCAGTGCCACTGCCCGCCAGCCGAGGGACCCTGAGCAGGCAGAGAGGCCTCGGACTCCTCGTCTGCAAGGATGGTGCAATCAGTCACCAAATCCAAGACATCACCTTTACTTTATGCCCTGCTACAAAAGGGAAAAAAAAAATTCTGCTAATTAAACCCTGGCGTCTGGCATCTACATTGAAGAGCCATCCTGATTGGAGAAATGTTCAAATGTGAGAAAGAGAGGGAAAAAAAAGCACAGACGTGTCTTAGAATCGATGAAATATAGTAACATCTACCCTCAAGGCTGGTAGCGAGGGTGTAATGAGTGGATTTGGGTAAAGCATTTAAAACAATCTACCACACAGGAAGTACCATATGGGTATTTGCTAAAGAAATTAATCAAAAGTAATAATAATTCACACAGAGGCAGGGAGAGGGGAATTCAGACCAGAAGACAGAGAAGCTAAGTTAGGATGAAGGTGAAGAGAGACGTGGAGACCGAGAAGACCAGCAATTAGACGAGGCGCTAGGCCCAGACAGACACTGCAGACAGAAGCACAGAGGGATTCTTACAGAAAGACAGACGGAATGGCAGCGGGGGCCCCGGTCTGAGGGAGTAGGGGCTGGGGGCCCGAACCGCTGGTCTGAGGGAGGAGGCCCGGATCCTGGGCGTCCATGTCCAGCCTCTCTCTGCCCTCTGCCCCGCTGCAGTCCCTGCCCGCATCGTGAACATCTCCTCGCCTGTGACAGTGAATGAGGGGGGCAATGTGAACCTGCTTTGTCTGGCCGTGGGGCGGCCGGAGCCCACAGTCACCTGGAGGCAGCTCCGAGGTAAGGACCCCACCCCAGGCTGAAAGCCCCTTACCCGGCTCCACCGTGTAGGCCCCTCCATTCCCATACCCCGGGCTACTTTCCCAGACCCCCCTTTCCATCACTTCTGATCCCCTCAACCCTTCTGGCCACTTGATTTCGCCCTCCCACACTGCTCCCAGGTAGTTCATCATCAGACTCCACCAGTGGCTTCCCATGTGCCGTCCCAGGCCTGGGTCACGCTCTCCCAATCTCCCGCCAAACCTCAGCTTGCCCCCAACAACCCCAATACCCCTGGTCCCTGCCTGCACGCACAAAGGACTCTCCTGCACTCAGATCCCTTCCACCGATGCCCCGAGCCAGGCTGACTCCCGTGTTTTCCCTAGTCACATCCCTACTCCCTTCTGCTGGGTGCCCCAGCCCAGCAGGCCTCACGGTGGGGGCCCCAGACCAGCAGCAGCAGCATCCCCTGGGAACCCCTGGGAACTTGCCAGAAACGCACGTTCTCAAGCCCCAGCCCAGACCTGCTGAATCAGAAGCTCCCTCCACCCTCATCCCACAATCGGTTTGAACAAGCTCTGAGAACCACTGCTGAAGGCCACCCCCAGACACAGCTCCAAGGCGCCTTAACACGACACCCTAGGTCCTGGACCTCACCCACCCGCCCTTTACCTCGGCCTCCACCACCAGATCCCAGATCCCTGGATCCTCACTCGCTGGGTCTTTGGAGATCCCATGATGCCAGTCGCTAGATCCTGTTCCCTGAATCCTCTGAGACCCCAGAACCCAATGACTAGATCTCACATCCCTGGAGCCTGGATGTCCTAAGTCCCAGAGGGTCTTCTGAGATCACTGATCTGTCATGAGACCCCCAGATATGCTGATCCCAATCCCCAGACCCCATGAGCTAGATCCCAGAACTCCGGGCCCTGCCTCACTGGGTCTGTATTTGCTGTATCCTTCTGAGACCCCAAATCCTAGGATCCTCCTCTCCACTGGGTCCTCTGAGCCCCATGATCTGAGTCACAAGACCCCAGATTCCTGGATCTCCTGAACCTCCAAATTCTAGGACCCTCCTCACTGGGTTCCAGTTACTAAGCCCCAGATCCTCACTCCTTCCCCCATCTTTAGCTGGAGAGACCCCAGGCCCCGCACCCCCCCACACTCCTATCGACCCGGGGCACTCCAGGCCCTGCTGTGCCCGCCCCGCTGATGTGTGTCCGTGTTGTGCCCGTGTTGTCCCGTGTTAAGTGTTTGTGTCTGGCCCCGCCCCCTCCTCCTCCCTCCCCGCACAGACGGCTTCACCTCGGAGGGCGAGATCCTCGAGATTTCTGACATCCAGCGGGGCCAGGCCGGGGAATACGAGTGCGTGACTCACAACGGAGTTAACTCCGCGCCCGACAGCCGCCGCGTGCTGGTCACAGTCAACTGTGAGCCCCCCTGGCACCGGGCACGAAAGGGCAGCGGACCCGGGGTCCCTAGGGAGGAGGGGTCTGATGGAGGAGGAAGCCTGGGCTGGACTCCGGGGTCTGGCGGGGAGGGGCAGGGGATGGCACCCCTAGTTCCGCGTGGCTTGGAGAATTCGCTGAGCCTCCCCCCTCGGCAGATCCTCCGACCATCACAGACGTGACCAGCGCCCGCACCGCCCTGGGCCGGGCCGCCCTCCTGCGCTGCGAAGCCATGGCGGTGCCCCCCGCGGATTTCCAGTGGTACAAGGATGACAGACTGTGAGGACAGCACCGGGACGGGCGGGCCGTGTGGATGGGGCAGAGGGAGGTCCGTGGTCCCTCGGATTGCGGGGCGGGGTGACCCTGGCGGAAGCGAGCCAGCCTTGGGTCCCGAAAGCAGGGGTATCCAGCTTCTAGCACCTGTCGGACCCCAGGGAGCCAAACTTGGGTGCCGTAATGCTGAAGCCCGGTCTCCCCAGACTATCCAGGGAGGTCTCCGGATTCGGGGGTCAATGCTGAGGACCTGGCGGGGAAGGTTCAGGAGACCGTTGTGGCTGGGGCCCAGCAGGGCTTGGGAGCTCCTAGCCATTAAGGGCGCGCCCCCGAAGAGGCCAATGCCCCCGAGGGGCCAGGGTGCCCGGAGAGGGGCGGCGACCGGAATGACCCGGGATCCATGAGGAGCTAGCACCCGAGGGGTGGCTGGGGCAGGGGGCAGAATGCGGGGTCTCCAGGGAAGGGAGGAGCCCGAGAGTCGCGAGACTGGGCTGTGCGTCCGGCGGGGGTCCCGGGCCCGCTTCCACGGCCGGCCCCTAACCCAGATCCCCCGCAGGCTGAGCAGCGGCGCGGCCGAGGGCCTGAAGGTGCAGACGGAGCGCACCCGCTCGATGCTTCTCTTCGCCAACGTGAGCGCCCGGCACTACGGCAACTACACGTGTCGCGCAGCCAACCGGCTCGGAGCGTCCAGCGCCTCCATGCGGCTCCTGCGTGCGTCTGCGGGTCGGCGCGGGGGGAGGGGGGAGGGGGGCGGAGAAGCCGGGGGCGGGGCTGAGGGAGGCGGCGGAGACTCGGGGATCGCCCCCTGGCCCGCCTGACCCCGAACTTAGGAAAGAGACAGAAGCGGAGATTCCAAAGCAACGCGACTGAGCGCCCACTAAGGGCCAGGGGCGTTGGGCGTGGGCGACACAACAGTGCACAAAAGAAACAAGGTTCGGGAACTCGCCAAGCTTATGGTCTAGTAGTAGTAAAAAAGCAACAGACAAGAAGACACCTGGATAGACAAGCAAATATGTACATGAACAAAGAATAATGTTGCATGTCGATAAGAGCTGGGAAAAAATCGACAATAGACAGGATTAGGGGTGGTGGCTATTGGAGAAGTTCACCAGAGAAGGCTTCCTGGAGGGGGTTCTCTTTAAACTGAGATCTGAGTGGTAGGAAGTCAGCGCTGCCAAGACCTTGGGGAAGAGCTTTGCAGGCAGAGGGGGCCGTTCGCGTGGCTGCAGCAGGGCGGTCGGGGTCTCGCAGGCCACCACGAGTCTGGAGTTTATTCTGCTGTGGGGCGAGGCTACTAGTATTTATTAAGCAGGGGAGTGACATGTTGTTGATGCTTCTAAAAAGAATCACTTTGACTGTTGTATGAGGGATGGGAGAGGGCAAGATGGAGGCAGGGAGACCAGGGAGGAGGCTGCTGTGGTATCCCAGGCCAGGAGTGACAGTGGATGGCACAGAGTCTGTATTTGGAGATGCTTTGGAGGTGGAGCCCAGAGGGTTAAGTCGTTGGACTGGATGTGGAAGGGTGAGGGGAGAGGGACGTTGAGTCAGAGGTGACTGTGAGGTTTGGGCTTCAGCCACTGGGTGCATGGGGATGTAGTATTGAAGTAATGGGGCCGGGGGCGGGTGGGGGACCGTAGCCAGTGGGGGGAGAGTCCAGAGAGCAGTTTTAGACCTGACTGGGAGAAATGCCGGATAGACGAGACAAGACACTGAGGGTCCCAGGCTAAGACAGTGAGAAAGAAGCGGAGAAGACCTGAGAAGGTGCTCAGACTCCAAACAGAATCAGAAAAGCAGGCACAGGGAACGAGGGACCCAGAAAGGCCCCTAAAGAAGTAGACTCAAGAGAGGCAGGGCATCAGGGAGAGACACACATGGGGTCTCCCCTCCCAGGCCTCCCTTGTAACCCTTTCTCTTCCCCCAGGCCCAGGATCCCTGGAGAACTCGGCCCCGAGGCCCCCAGGGCCCCTGACCCTCCTCTCCGCCCTGGGCTGGCTGTGGTGGAGAATGTAGGTGCAACCCCGCGGAGCTCGCCTCCCCCTGCAGGGGGCCTCGGGCCAAGAGCAAGAGGAAGGGGGAGCAAGAGCTGTGGGTCTCGAGGGGGCGGAAGAGCTCTCGGCCACCAAGGAAGAGGAGAGGAAGCGGAGGAGGAGGAGGAAGAGGAGGAAAGATCTTTAGAGAACCCATCACTGTGAGGGATAACGCAAAATTATGCATCTTTCTACAGCCATTTCCACCACCCGTTCACGTTTCCGATTGTGACCCACCCCCACCACCCCATACCCCTCTCTTAGCTCAGGCTGTCAACTGGCTCGTGTGGGTGTGTGTGTGTGTGTGTGAGTGTGCGCCTGCATGTGTGTGTACGTGTGTGTGGGTGGGTGGGCTGGGGGAGGGGACTTGGCTGTCCTCCCTCCCCTGACACCCCCATGTCCACTGCCCCCACCCCGGCTGCCTCTCCTCTCTGGCTGGAGGTAGGTACGGGAGCTCTGCCGCGGAAGCTGTGATGAGGATCGCGAGGCTCCCTGCTTCCCCAGTATATGCACGCACACTGACCCTCCCCTCCCTGTCAAAAGGGCGTCTCCTGGGCAGGTTGGGAGTGGCGAGGGGTGTGACACTCACCTGTCAAGCTGTCCTTCAGCCTCTGTGAATAAAAGGGGATGTCCATCTGGGCTCCGGGCCTCCCTGCTGTCAACTACCAGCTGCCTGTAGCCAGAGGCCCCATCACTGGCTCAGTGGCCTGAGACCTTCCCACTTCCCCTGTCCCCCCACCCTGGACTCTCTGGCCCACTCCTGGGCCAATCGGTGCTTCCATCCCACTGTCAGGCTGGTGGCAGTAGTCGCCTGTCTGTCTCAGTGCTTTGCCCTACCCCCGCTGCCACTCCCCTTGGCCACCTGTGGCATCAAGCAGCTGCCCTCGGGGCCCCTGCAGCTGGCCCACAGGTGTGGGCTCGCTGGTCTACCACTCCTAGCCTCTCTGCCAACTGTACCTCCCAAAGGCTACCTGACCGCCCTCACACACACTCAGACACACACACACACCAGCGACTGTGACCAGCAATAGCCCCCTGGCTCCAGCTGTCCTGTAGCTGGTGACTAGCTGTAGTTCCCCCAAGGGTGGGCGACTGTTGTCAGGAACGGACGCTGAGAGGCTGTAGCCTCAGCTCTCATTGTAGGCATACTCCGCCCTGGTACACCACACCACACAAAGTGGGGGAGAGAGAGGCATCACACAGACATCCTGAGCCCAGACAAAGATGCCATGTCACCAGCTCCAACTCCCGGGAGACCCTCTCTATAAACACCCACCCCAAACCACACCACCCAGAGCTTGGTGGAGAAGAGGGCAAAGCAGGGGCAGAGGGCAAGGGGCAGTGACTGTACCTCAGACGGGGGCGTGGGCCCCATCCCACATTGTCTTCCATTCCCAGGGTCCAGGGGACAGGGTGGGGCAGGGGAGGGATACAAGGGAGGGGGTGGGGGGCCCTGGGGGCCGTGTGTTCCAATTCATGGGGAGTGTTGAGACCACCACACCAATAAACGCCTTTTTCCAAAGTCTCTGCCTGCAGCTCTCAGTGTCATTAGGGATTTCAAGGCCAAAGTGTCGTTTGCGGTGATCACTCCTACTCCCTGCCTTCTCTGGTAGATTTGGAATTGACCTGTTTCAGAGGTGGCCCCTGATTGGCTTAAGCCACTTAAGTATAGCTCGCTTCCCACTGTGATCAGTTCGGAGATGGGCACGTGACCCACTAGGGGTAATGGGACAGTGTATGGGTTCACAAGAAGGGACGCTCTTGCACTGGATAATGTGGCTTAATGATCTGAGGTCTAGTCTGTAGGGTTGCTCTTCTCCCTCTCAGGGAGAGACCTTGGATCTATGGGGATAGCAGTGGTGGAGAAGACAACAGGTGGGGCCTGAGAATGATAGAAACACTATAGAATGCAGAGTGGGAGGTCTAGAGAAATAGAGTCCATGATCACATCATTTGAGCATCTGGATCAAAACTTACCTGATGCCCACCTTCACTTACATAAGCAATAAGGTCCCCTGTATACTTAAGCCAATTTGCATTAGGTTTTCTTTCTCTGGTGAGCAAGAAGGAAATGAAAACCCTAACACATAGAAGGCCCAGGCAGGCACCCAAGACTCCAGCTCTCACCTTCCCAAAGGATCCAAGGGCTTGCATGGCCTTTTCTGCCCCAACCATTAACCAGATGTCCTCACACCTTTTCCTTCCCTGAGGTAGATACTGGTTGCCTACACTTTAGTTCTTTGCTTCCCCTTTCTTCTTTGCTGGCAGACCCACTTGCCATGATGCAGGCTGAGATATTTGTTTTGCCAGCCTCCTTTGCAGCTATGTGGCCAGTTTTGGCCAAAAAGACATAAAGGGAAGTTTGCTGGTAGGCTTCCAGGAAAGTTTCCTCCCACCCACCCCACGCATGAGGGAGGAAGGCAGGGAGGGATGTGTGTGGGAAGGGAGACCTGCCCCCTTTCTTTTATCTGTAGATACAGTTGTGTGAAGATGTGATGACTGGAGCTGCAGCAGCTGTTTTGCTACATGAGGCAATACACAAGGAGACAACATGCCAACCCACTGATGGTAGCAAAGCAGAAGGAGGAAATGGGCCCATGTCCTTGGTGTGGTGTCTGAGTTGCTGAGCCAGCCTGAAACCATCCACCTCTATTTTTCTTGCCACCATTTGTTTTGTTACTTGCAGCCAAAAGAATCCTCATGGATGCACTCCCCAAATTCTCAATGGGAAACTCAATTGAAAAATAAAGACTTATGCTGGGGAGAGCAGCAGCAAGCCAAACCCTTCAGTGGCACCAAGACATTTGGTCAGTCAACAAATATTTATTGATTGCCTGCTGTGTGTCAGGCTCTGTGTTAAGTGCTGAGATAACCCATGACCATGGGAAGGGTAAGAGAATGGTCTTCATTGGTGGCCATAGTTACCCTTAAACTTGAGAAATGAACGACACGGGGAAAACGAAGTGTTCCAAGCAGAGAAAACTCTAGGGACAAAAGCCTGGAGGCAACGTAAAGTGTGGCTGAAAGATGCCTATACTGGATTCAGGGAGCAGGGACAGTTTTGGGAGGGGAGGTCCGAAGGCTGACAGAGGAAAAACCACAAGGCTTTGAAGGTCACAGTGAGTTGTTCTGATATCTGAAGGGCAATGCACAGCCACAGAAGGATTTAAAGGGAAGAGGGATGTGATCTGATCTGTTTTATGTTGAAGAAGCTGGGTGCTGGATGGGGTGTGGCCTGGAGGAGGCAAAAGGAATGTAGAGGGACCTTTCCAGAGAACGTGGCCAGGCTCCCTCTCCAGCTGGGAGCCACACGGCAAGCCTTGCCTATCTGCCGCAAAGCCTCGGAGGTTGTGCAAACCACACAGATCAGCAGAAGTCTCTCCTAGTCCAAGAGTCACATCTCCTTAGGTGCACAAATACAGGTAAAGTCTTCTGCGGTGAGACAGGGAGACAGGAAGTCCCACTTTCAGGGTCCAATCCTCAGTCACAGCAGGCCCTGCCTTCTGCTGGGGCAAAACAGGAAGTTCTGCCCCAAAACGGCCTGTGCATGGTAGGACACTGGCTCTGATCACACCTGCGTGGCTGCCCGAACAGTTTTTGTGCCCACACCTGAAGAGACGACTGGACTGGGGCCTGTGGCCTGGAAGAGAGAGACAGGTGGCGGGGAACTCAGGAGGTACCCTGGGAGTGGCATGACTCACCCACCTGACCTTTCCCAGCTCTTCTTGAACCTTTTAGAAATTAGCTGGGTTCCCTTCATTTGCAGGTAAGGGGGTAGAGTGGGAGCCTCTGGCCACCCTTGGGGAAGCTAAGTCATGCAACAACCCAACTTTTATGAAGAAATGAGCAAATTCTATCCCACCTCGGAGAGAAAATGTAAGTCTTGTTTAATTTTTATGGAAAAGAAAAATGTAGGTCCTGCTTCACCCTCCTTTGGAGAAGAAACTACGGATCACTCTTCTTTTAATATACATCAAAGTTGGGTGAAAAGTCCTGTCTAACTTTTGTGTATTTAAAAAAAGGATAAGGTTTTGCCAACTTTGTAAATTAACAAATTAAAAAATCTCCCTGACTATAAGACAAAAAGTCCCGCCCCCAAGTCACTCACACTCACTTGGTAGGGCTTGGTTGGGCTAGGGTCCCCCAGCGGGACTTTGAAGGGCAGAGGCCATGAGCTCTGCACTGGGGTCACACTCTGCTGTTTCTTTTCTGGTGGGGTGACCACGGGGGCCAAAGTGAGGGGATGCTTCTTCTTCTGAGGAGTCCTTCCTGAGAAAGACAGAGAAGGAAGAGAAACAGGAACATGTGATTGGCTGCTCCAACATGCTGACCCAGCCAATGGGAAGGGAAAGTGGTCTGAGTGGTGGAGTCGTAGTCTGATTGGCTGATTTGGAGGTGGGAGGGAGGGAAGTTTGACCTATGACTGTGTTGATTGGTTCAGCCAGGTCTCCTATGACCACCCCAGTTGGATGCCCTTCACTCACCCCGAAAGCGGCACAGGCAGCAGATGCACAGGAGGAGAAGCGCTGCCAGCAGTGCCAGGCCCAGTAGGGAGCCCAGGACGATGCCAGCGATGGCCCCGGGGCCCAGGGTGGGTCCTGGAAGAGAAAAAGAGAAGGGGAGCAGGAGCCAGGGGCTGGACCCAAGTTTCCTAAACCCATGACTCATTTCCTTCCCTCGGGGACCCAGGAGTCCAGGTTCCTGCCCCTCCCCTCTCAGAACCCAGGAACCTGGGACCCTAGCACTCTCAATTCATTTAACGTTTTCTGAGTGACTGTGGTGTGCCTGGCACTCGGCCAGCTGGTGAGGCTTCATTGGTGGGCAAAATAAACAAGATACCTCCCCTTGTGTCGATTAATTCTAGGAGGGAAGTCAGAAATAAATGAGCAATAAATAACATATTTACAGACTGTGCAAAGAAGGAAAAACTGGTGCTATGATAAAAAATAATAGGAGAGGAGACATTTAGAAAGGGTGTCTAGTTAAAGTCCCTGAGGAAGTACCATTTGAGTAGAGACTTGAAGAATAGGGAGTCAGTCATGCCAAACCTGGGGGAAGGGTGTTCCAAGAGGAGGGAACAGAATATGCAAAGGTCCAGAGGTAGGAAAGAGTTTTCTGTGTTCAATGAAGGCCCGTGTGGGTGGAGGACACAGAATGAGGGGGAGAAAGGTAGAGGATGAAGCAGGAGGCATTCCCAGGGGCCAGGTCCTGGGAGTTCTTGTAGAAATTAATGGAATGCTTTTAAGTAGGGCAGGATCATAATCTGATTTACATAACTTTGGCTTCTACGTGGAGGAGAATAGATTATAGGCCTAGGCGAGCAAGAGGGAGTATAAAGAAACCAGATAAACAGCTGCTGCAGTCCAGGCAAGAGAGGATGTGTGTTTGACCAGGGCCTTGGAGCGAAGACGGAAAGAAGCAAATGTATTAGAAAAACATTTTGGAAGGAAAATTGACCAAACTTGCTGGTGGTTCGGATGTTGAGGGTTAAGCATGTGGGTAGTGCCATTCATTAGGATGGGGAAGACTGGAGGGTTAGAGGATGCAGTTTTGGGGAAAAACCATCGAGGGGTCTATTTTAGACATGATATTTGAGATGCCAAGTGGACATCCAAAGTGAAGATGTCATGTAAGGGGTGTCCTTTTCAAGAGAGGTCAGGGCTGGGAATAAGACATTTGGGAGTTGCCGGAGTGTTAATGCTATTGAAAGCCATGAGAGTGGACAGGTTCATTCTGGGGAGAAATACAGGTCTGAGAATTCGATCCTCAGACACTCCAGTTGAGGACTGTTATTGATTGAAATGTGCTCCCCCCGAAAACATATGTTGGAGTCCTAACCCCTTCTACTTGTGAATGTGATCTTATTTTGGAATAGGGTCTTTGCAGTTGTAACCAAGTCCAGATGAGGCCATTAGGGTGGGCTCTAATCCAATATAACTGATGTCCTTATTAGAAGAGGACAGAGATACACACAAGGAGGAGAAGGCCATGGGAAGCTGGAGGCAGAGACTGGAGTGATGGCAGCTGCAAGCCAAGGAATGCCAAGAGTGAACAGCTACCACCGGAAGCTAGGAAGAAGCAAGGATGGATTCAACCCAGAGTCTCAGAGGCAACAGGACCCTGGGAACACCTTGATTCTAGACTTCTGGACTCTAGAGCTATGAGCGAATCAATTTCTGTTGTTTCAAGCTACCCTGCTCAAGGTACTTTGTTATGGCAGCCCTAGGACATTAAGACAGAGAGAGAAGGACCCAACACAACAGATTGGGAAAGGCTGCTCAGACTGCTAGGAGGAAGCCCAGGAGAAAGTGCTGACAGCCCCAACTCACCAGCACGGTAGATCCGGCTTTGTGATGGAATCCCTGGCTGGCCACCCAGGGTGGGCAGGATACGCAAGACCCAGGACCCAGGGTTCCGTGGTCGAAGAGGCACCACAGCTGACCGCTCCTGGGGCCCCAGGGTGAGCAGGGAGACCCAGTCCCTGTAGGCAGGAGTTCTGCCCGGGCCAGGCCCCTCTGGCCGTGCTTGGATCTCAAAACCACTGATCAGGGCCCCTCGCTCCACATCCCAAGTCAGCACTGCTGCATCCCGGGCTCTTTGAAGCCTCCACGAGGAGATGGAGGGTCCTAGAGGGATGAAGGGGAGGGGGCAACTGGATTCTTAGGTCCTAGAGGGGAGAGGGAAGCGGGCTGGGGGCCTGGACTCTTGTGTCTTAGTGAAAAGGGGTCTAGGGGCCTGGACTCCCGGGTCTGAGGGAGGAGGGGCTGGGGGCCTAGATCTCTGGGTCTGAGGGAGGAGGTACTGGGGGTCTGGACTCTGTGTTCTTCAAAAGGCCATGGCTCACCAATGAGGGTGATCTGGTCGCCCCCAGCACCCAGCGCCCCACTGCACAGCACGGAGTAATTTCCCAAGTCCCAATCCAGGCTGAAGTTGCCGAAGAGGAGCTTCCTCCCATCTTGACTGAGCTGCAGGCGACTCCCACCCCCTGGAGCCAGCGGCCGCCCTTCCCGGGCCCAGGATGCTCGTGAGGGTGGGGGACAACCAGAGGCCTCCAGTGCCACCTCTGCCTCCCCCGACTGTCTGTCCTCCACCAGCGGATGTAGCAGCACCTCTTGGGGGGCCTCTGCAGGGGGAGAAACCCAGTCAGGAAAGTCAAGACCTTACCCTGGATTCAAAGAACAAGCCCACGCCCTTTGTTAAACCAAACAGTGGTAAAGTCTGGCCCTTTGGCCGCAGGAGGAAGAACTGCCCATTCACTCGCTCACTTATTCACTCATTCATTCATTTATTACCTGAATTCTATGCACTTACTGAATGCATACCCTATAGGCTTGGCCCTGTGCTGGGAAACTCATATTATTGTCAGCTATTCATTACTCTGAAGAAAAAAAAAAGGCTGATTTACCTCTCTGAGCACGTGGGAAAGTGTCAGCCCTCTTCCTGGGTCCAGAAGGAAACGCTCGTCCCTGCCTCGCCCCCACCCTGAGGTATCAGAAAAACCTTATTCCTTCTCTAGGTTCAAAGAAAGTGAAGTTCCGCCCTCTTCTGGAGTAAGGAAGTACCCTTCCCGCTTCAGAAGTCCCAAAGGACCAAAGAAAAAGTCCTCCTCCTCGGGACACAGCACAGAAGCTCCGCCCCCTCTCACCCGGGGTGACGGTGCAGGTGCGCGTGGCCACCAGGTGGCGAGCAAGGCAGGTGATGGGGACGCCGCTGAGCCGGGGGTGGACCGGGACGGCGGCCAGGAGCGCGGAGGGCACCGGCCCCGCGCGGACGCCTTCGGGGAGACCCTGGAACTGCAGGGACGCGGCAGGGACCCCGCCCGGCCACGAGCAGCGGAAGCGGAGGCTGCGGTCCCCGGGACCCCCTTCCACGGAGCACTGTGGGGACCCGGGGGGCAGATCTGCGGAGGGAAGGGAGAGACCAAGGATCGGACCCAGTAACGCTCCCGCTAGGTGGACAGCCCGCAGCCCCACCGACTGTCCCCCTGTCCTAGAGAACCGCATCTGCGCACACTGACTCCTGCGCTTCCAAACCTCGCCCGGCCGCGTCCTTTCGGGCTCCAGCCCTTCCACCAGGTGACTCCGTCCCCCCTTGACTACTCCACGAGAAGCCTCCGCTTTTCCCAGTTATCTCTGCCCTGCCTTTCGGCCCCCGCTGCCTTTCTCCGATGACTCTGTCCCCTTCCTAACCACCCCCAGCCCCTTTCTCTAGTGACTCCGCCCCCTTTTCCAGGTAACTTCTCCCTTTGCTGCTCCCACTTACCGGCCCGGGCGACTTAGTCCCTTCCCTTTCTAACCCCCACTCCTTGCCATTTGACTCCGCTGCCTACTTTGTTCAGGAGGCTTCCTGCCCAGCAATGTCCGCGCTCTGCGCGCTGGCCCGGCCCCTCTCTCCTGGTCACCCTTGCCACACCGTTCCGGCCCCGCCCCCTCCAGGCCTCCCCTCGGTCCGCCCTGGCGGCTCTCACCGGCCACCGTGAGGTTGAGCAGAGAGCGGCGGCGGCGGCCGGTGCGCGGGTTCGCGGCGAGGCAGGCGTAGGCGCCGGCGTGGCCCGGCCCGACCGCGGGCAGCAGCAGCTGCGGCCCCGCGGGCACCGCGGCCTCGGCCGGGTCCGCCAGGCTCCATGCGATGTCGGCGGGCGGCCGCGAGGCGGCGGTGCAGCGCAGGGTCACGTTGCTGCCCGCGGTGACATAGTGGGCAGGGGTGGCGTCGCGGTCCGAGGAAACCGTGATGACCGGCGGATCCGGGCCATCTAGGGGCAGGAGGGGGTCACTAGGGACTCCTCCAGGTCTCCCAGAGACGGGATCCCCAGCCCCCTTCTCCCCGGGGCCTCGAGACCCCTACCCCGACCCGAGGCATTTTCCCCACTCACAGAAGACCCTGACGTCCGCCGCAGCCTCCGTGCGGCCGAAGGGGCTGCGGACGCTGCAAGTGTACCGGGCGTGGTCGCCGCGCACAGGGCGCGCGATGAGCAGCTGGTCGCCCTCGGAGCGGATCCGGGGCGGCTCAGCTCCCTCGGGGGCCGTCGCCTCCAGGGCGCGTCCGTTCTGGCTCCAGCTCAGCACCCCGCGACTTGGCTCCCACCCCACGCAGCGCAGCCGGAGCTCAGCCGCCCCCTCCTCTGTCTCGGGGGCCTTGGGCTGCACCGACAGCTGGGGTAGGGGCTCTGGGAGACGAGGAACGGGCTCAGGACTCGGTGTGGAAGCCCATCTCCTCGTCCCCTCCTCCCTACACCCAGGAATTCAGGCCCCAGCCGCTGCCTCCTCTTAGCCCCAGGAGTCCAGGCCCCAGCCCTCTCCTCTCCAAGACCCAGGAGTTCGAGAGAGAGGGGAGGCCTCCAACTCCTTCCTTCCTCAGACCCAGGAGTCCAGGCCCCCAGGAGTCTTGGTCCCAGGTCGGCTTTGCTCAAGCAACCCTGTCTTGGCCTCAGCCCTGCTTCTCCTCCCGTACTCGACCCAGAAGTCCTCTCTCCCCATCCAGGGACCCCTTCCTCTAAGGAGGAAACATCTCAGAACAGTAGTGACTTGCCCAGGGGTCTCCCAGAGCAGAGCAGCCCCTGCAGCCTGAACTCCAGACCCCAGGGCACACTTACCATACACACCCACTGTGAACTCCCGAGTCTGCTGGGAGACCCCTGCCCTGATGACCTCAGCCGTGTAGACCCCGGCATCATCCAGCTGGGCAGAGGCAAGTTCCAGACCCCCTCTGGCCTGGTCAAACCGCAGGCGGTCCCGGTGAACAGGGTCCACGCTGATCAGAGGAGCCCCTGGCCCCAGGCCCCCAGCTGCCAGAACCTTGGAGCCCCGGCGCCAGACCACCAGAGGGGCAGGAGGGCCAGGGCTGGGGACTGGGACCAGGGGGAGCCAGATAGTGGTCCCCACCAGCACTGCAAGAGGCCCCCCCACCTGCTGGGGGAAGCTTGCAGCTGGGTGGGTCTCTGCGGAAACTTTCGATTCCAGACTGTGGTCAAAGAGTTCAAGATCTTTTGAATCTGGGACCTCAACAGACGCTGTGGTATCGGGAACTTGAGCAGAAATGTTTGAAGCTGGGGTCTTAGCAGAGAAAGGAGGCTTGGGGTCTTTGACAGGAACTTGAGGATCTGAAGTATCAGGAAGTACTTCGGAACCAGGAATGGCATCTGGGCTCAAATCTTGACCCTCAGCATAAATATTTGACCAGAAGGACCCAGACGCATTGTTGGAATTCAGGGTCTCAGGAAACCAGTCGGAATCAGAGATTCCAGCAGGGGCTTTTGAACTGGAAGACTGATCCAGAAACTTCAGGTTGGGAGGTTTGATGGAGGGAACTTCCGAACCCAGCCCCTGGGAAGAGTTTTCTGAGTCCGAAGAGAAGGCAGAGGAGAAATTGGTTTGCTGAGGTCCAGAGGAGGCTCTGAGGGCGGGGATCCCTACTCCGGAGGCTGCAGAGGAGAAGAGGGAGGTGTTGCGGAGGCAGCTAAGAAGGGGGACTGTGGGGAGGGGGCTGAGCAGGGAACTTACCCAAGAGTAGGAAGAGTGGCAGAACCCGCCAGGTGTCCATGGTACTGGTCGTGCTCGAGAGGACACTGGAGCGAGACCCAGGGCCTGCGCCCATCCCTCCCGGGTAGGACGAGTCCGACAGGACTGGCAGCTTAGCTTCCTGGGTGGGGAAGGGAGCCAGAACCAGCGGGAGGTGCCAGGATCCCCCACCCCATCTGGTGGCTTAGCCACACACCCCACCCCACTCTCTTCATCAGCTAGCCCTGATGGGCAAGCCCAGCCTGACCCCTGCACTCCCTGCCCCAGGGGGAAGATGGGAGAACTGAGTCCCAGCTAAGACGTGGTAGCATGAAGCCAGGAAGCCTTCCTGGAGGAGGATGAGGTGACCTTTCAGAGCCCCCCGCCTCTGAGGCTCAAGCCTCCTCCTCCCCATCCTCCTGGCCTCTGTTCTCTCTGTCTTGCCAGCAGCCTCAGACCCCTGCGTCTGACCCTGCTCCTCCTCTGCTCCAAACCCTCCCATGGCTCCGTGTTGCGCTCAGAACCAAGTCTCTAGTTGCTGTCTCCTGCCTAGTCATCATCCCTCCTGAGACCCACAGCTGCAGTTCTGCATCCCCCAGGCCCTCACACACCCTGTGTCCCACTTAACTCAAAATCTTTCCCCTAAGCCAACCTCCTCCTGGGTTCTCTCCTGGATGGCTCCACCATCCATGCAGGTGCCAGGGCGCCTTCCCACCGTCTCCCTCCCCTCACTGCTGTCAATCTGAATCCTACCCCTCCTGCCCTCTGCACCTCTCTACCCCATCCCCTCTGCTTGGTCCCACTGTCCAGGCCCCGTCCTCTCTCCCTGCCACCTCGTCCTACCCCCTCCAGCCTCCTTCAGTCCCCCTGAGGGTCCTTCTACACCCAGAGCTGCCCCAGCCCTCCCCAGCCCCCAGCACCCTCTGGAGCCATCCAAGCTCCGCAGCGAACCTGCCCACTCCTTCCCCACCCCAGCACTACCTTTTTGAACGTCCAGCTATTCTTATCCTGCCGGCTCCATCTCTCACTTCCCAGTCCTCTACCTAGAATGCTCTCACTCATTCTCCACCCCCTCCAATCAGGCTAAACCACAACTTGTCCTTCAGGTCTTATTAAGAACCATAATAATTACTCCTCATGTTGAGCCAGGAACCATGCTAAATGCTCCCCATGGATTGTCGGGCTGAATGCCCTATGAGCCAAGTGTCATTAGCTTCACTTTACAGACCAGGGGACTATGGCTGAGAGGCCAAGGGGCCCACAGGAAGTTGCACAGCCAGAGGGGGAAGCTGGACTTGGGCCCAGGATGGTCAGACTCCTCACTCCTTCCAAAAGGCCCCCATACTGGGCTTAGGGCCTCTGCTCAGCTGCCAGTCCCCAGAGCTTACCCCAGCACAGCCCTGGCCATGCTGGTAACGTAATAATAATGGTAATAGTATATATTGAGTACTTTTTGTATATCAGGTGTGGTTCTGGGGGTGCTGCATAAATTAACCTTTCAAAACTCCCTGGGGTAGTTTTTGTAGTTTAGAAGTGGGGTCTGTCTCCCCAACTTGCGCTCCAGGATCTGACTACTAGAACAAGTGAGTACAGTGACCATGTACCCCGCTGGATGTGCCAGTTTCTGCACCTAGGCTGGCACACCCCACTTCCTGTATCGTAGAGCGCTCCCTTGTGGAACCCAGCCGCCATGCTGTGAGGAAACTCAAGCAGCCCCTTGGAGGGAAATCATGGCCCCTGGTCAACACCCCTGGATGAAGCCCCAGCCCTGGCCAGCTTGCCGGCCATGTGAGTGAGCCCTCTTGGAAGTCAATCCTCTGGCCCCATTTGAGCCACCTCACCTGATGCTGCATGGAGGAGAGACAAGCTGTCCCTGCCGAGCCCTGTCCAAATTTCAGACTTATGAGCAAAATGAACGATTGTTTTAAACCACCAAGTTTTGGGGTGGTTTGTTATGCCAGAACAGACAACGAGAATACAGGTATTATCACTAATTCCATCTGAATGAAACCTAGGCTCAGGGAGTAGTAACCTGCCTAAGATCCTCCCAGAGCCAGGAACTGGCCAAGCTGGGGTTTGAACCCAGGACCTTGGGATCCAGAACCCACGCCCTGTCCACTACGCTGTGCTATTTGATCTGTCAGATGAGGAAACTGAAAACTCAGAGACAGGAAGTAACTCACCCAAGAACTCGGAGCTCGTGAAGGTGAGAGTGAGGGTTGGAAATGAATAAACCTTACCTAGGCCGGGGGGCTCTTCATTCCCGAGCTAGGTTTTGATTGTCTGTTGCTCGTCTGTCTCTCCTACCAGAACCAGAGTTTCTGGCCTCACTCCCTCTGTGCCCCAAGTCTCCGCAGGGGCCTGGCACCTAGGAGGCCTCTGCAAATGTTCCGCAGATAAAAGCCCTTCTCACCGCCCACCTCACTGGTATTTGTCTTTCAACACTCAACGAGGATGTCATCTTACTGGGAAGTCTCTGACCCCACAGGCAAGGCCAGGTGTCCCATCTGGGTTCCCAAGGACCCAGTGCGCCTCCACATCTAGCGCACGTCACCCTGCACTACAGCTGCCTTTGCCCACGTCCATGCCTCCCTTCAATACAGAGGCTTCTCAAGGGCAGGGACTGGATGTGACTCACCTGGGTCCCGGGCATCACCCAGCACAGGGTCTGGCACCCGTAACACTTAAGTAAATGTTTGTTGAGTGAATCAAAGAATGGGTCTCCAGAGAACGAGTTAACAGAGACAGATGTTGAGAGTCAGTTTTATTGCCGGGTTTCGGGGAGGGGCTCAGATCCGCCCGATCTCCCTCAGCTTGGCCACCAGGTCCTCGGTGGTCTCCACCTTGACGCCGGCTGTGCGCTGGGGCGGGTCCTCCACACTGACCACGGAGAGCTTGGAGGTCAGGTCCACGCCTAGGTCCCCAGCCTTGACCACTTCAATCTTCTTCTTCTTGGCTTTCTGCACATGGGAAGCCACGGTTCACAGGGCTGCAGAAGCCCCTGTCCACCCTCCCGCAGCCTCCTTCCCATGGGTCCCTTTGCGGCAGAGCCACTCCCATTGGCTGAGCCCTTGTGGATCTATCCACCAGCCAGGACACACATGACCTCTCATAGGCCACACCTGGTGTAAACAGTTCCTGTGGCTGGGATGTCCTGGGAGACCCGACTATTGAAACAGTCCTCCTTTATTTAACCACCTCAGAAAGCCCTTTATTGGCTACAATGGACTGGCAAACCCATCCTTTTGGCAGTAATGACTCAATGGACTTTTAGCTGGGATGACCCAATGAACCCTCCCTATTGGTTGAGATGACCTACCAAACCCTCCTCTGATTGGCTGAGATAACCCACTGAACCCTCCCTAAAGGCTGAGAAGACCCATTAAACTCTCTACAGGCTGAGATGACACACTGATCCCCCCCAAATGGCTGAAATGACCCACTGAATTCTTCCTATTGGCTGAGATGACCCAATGAACCAGCCCTGTTGGCTGATATGATGCACTGAATGCTCTCTATTGGCTGAGATGACCCACTGAACTCTCCATATTGACCAAGATGACCCAATGAACCCATCCTACTGGCCATGATGATCAGTGGACTCTCCCTGTTAGCCAAGAGACCCCATGAACCCTTCCTAGTTAGCCAAGATAGTCTACACAACAACTTTATGTTATTGTGTAGGTTAACCAGTAACCCTCCCTAATGATTCAAGATAACCAAATGAATCCTCTTTATTTAGCCCAGGTTACCCAATGAACTTTTCCCATTGGCTGGAATGACAAGGGGAACCCTTTCTGTTGCCCAGGGAAGCCTTTCTATTGGCTGAGACAACCAGCAAGCCCTCCCTGTGAGCTAAACAGCCCCCATGAACTCTCACTATTGGCAGAGATGACCCAGCAAACCCTGCCTGCCAGCCAAAATGACCAGGTGAACCCTTCCTTTGCATGAGACATCCTTTGGATTCTTCCCTCCTCCTGTCTGACCACCAGGGATGAGGCAGAGTCTGCAACGTGCTCATCCAGCCCAGGCTCCCAGTGACCTGTCTGCCAAGGGCTCACCATGATGTTGGGCAACGTGGCATAGCGGGGCTCGTTGAGCCTCAGATCGGCGGTCACCACGGCAGGCAGCTTCAGGCGCACAGTCTCCAGGCCCCCGTCAACCTCCCGCTCCACTTTCACCTTGTCCCCTTCCAGTGTCACCTGGGAGGCGAATGTTCCCTGGGGAGGGACAGCGTAGAGGAGAGTGGTGAGGTTAATTCTGGTCGGGCCCAGAGCAGTGCTCTGTATGTTACCGCTGAGTAGACGCAGATGAGTGAGTGAATGAGACGGCAAATGATGGAGCGGCCTGCAAGATTCAAAACTGGAAGCCACAGAAAGAGATCTCACCACTCTGGGTGAGGGTGTCTTTACTTTCCCTGGGAGCCAAGGAATATGTCCTAATGGCCTGACTCTGCCGGTTAGGTCTCTCTACCTTAGTAACAGCAAATATGTATTGAGTGTTGGGCCCTGTTCTAAGCAATTTGCATGTTTTAAATCATCAAATCCTCATAAGAACTCTGTGAGGTAAATGCTATTACACCTACTTTACGGATGAGGAAAATCGAGGCAGAGAAAGGCTGAGTCACATGCCCACTGCCACCCACAGCTGGTATATCTGAAAGTTGGCAATCTGGCTCCCCAAGAACTCCCTGTGAGGCCCCTCCACTGGGCCGACAATGGAACTTCACGTGCCCTCATCAGTCTTTAAACTGCCTTCTGGGACCCCACCCTCTCATCAAAGACCCTTTGCCCCCCAGCCAGGAAATGAATCAACGTTTCCTGCCCCCGGGAACTGGCACGATCTACACTCCTCTTTGTCTAAGCAACCTGCTGTCTCCATTCACTTATTTGTTGGACAAATTTTTCCATGTCTTAGTTTAAACATCACATCATTCGCAGCCTCCTCCAAGTGCCTGTGGGCCCAGCTCTGGGGATACACCATGAACATACCAAGGCAACAGCCTAGGTGGGCATAGAATCTGCCAGGGAAAGGCAACCAGTAACCAAGGAAACACACAGACAAATGAGATCATTTCAGTTAAGAAGGATACGAAGAAAACAAGACACAATGACATCAGAGCAAGATGGGGGCAGCTTTAGAGAGACGGGGCAGACAGTGATAAATGCTTAGAAGATAAAGCAGGATAATGTTCTAGAATGTGCTGTCCAAGCTGGTAGCCACTGGCCTCATGTGGCTACTGAGCACTTGAAAGATGGCCAGTGCAGCTGAGGAATGGAATTTTAAATTTTATTTCATTTTAAATATCGATATTCGAGATACATTTTCATGACTGTGGTGATGGTTTCATGGGTATGCCTATTTGTCAAAACTTATCAAAGTGTACACTTTAGATATGCCCCGTTTATTTTATATAGCTCAAGAGTATCTCAATAATGCTGTTGAGAATGCTGTCGATCCAGTTATTGGAAAACTTTCAAGTCTGTTCGGAAAAATTTGGGTATGTGAATCTTGTGTTTCAATTGTGAACTTTAGGAATCTAACAAGTATTTCCAATGAAAATTTAGCATCTGCATTGTGATGTGCTGTAAAGATAAAATACGCACTGGATTTTGAAGACTTAGTACAAAAAGAAAAAGAATGTGAAATACAAATAGTCCCCAACTTAGGATGATTTGACTTAAGATTTTTTGACCTTACAATGGTGTGAAAGCGATAAATATTCAGTAGAAACCATAGCAAGTACTCATACAACCATTCTGTTTTTCACTACAGTATAGCATTCAATAAATTACATGAGATACTCAACACTTTACTATAAAGTAGGCTTTGTGTTAGATGATTTTCCCCAAATGTAGGCTAATTAAGTGTTCTGAGCATGTTTTAAGTAGGCTAAGCTATGGTATTTGGTAGGTTAGGTGTCTTAAATGCATTTTCAACTTGTGGATATTTCCAAATTACCATGGGTTTACCAGACATAACCCCATCATTAGTCACGGAGCACCAGTATCTCTATATTTTTTATGTTGATTACATGTTAACATGGTATTATTTTAGATATAATGGGGTTAAATAAAATATTATTAAAAGGAATTTTGTGTGTTTCTTGTTACTTTTTTTTTTTTTTTTTTTGAGACAGAGTGTCACTTTGTTGCCCTGGCTAGAGTGAGTGCCGTGGCATCAGCCTAGCTCACAGTAACCTCAAACTCCTGGGCTTAAGCGATCCTACTGCCTCAGCCTCCCGAGTAGCTGGGACTACAGGCATGTGCCACCATGCCCGGCTAATTTTTTCTATATATATTTTAGTTGGCCAGATAATTTCTTTCTATTTTTAGTAGAGACGGGGTCTCACTCTTGCTCAGGCTGGTCTCGAACTCCTGACCTTGAGCGATCCACCCGCCTCGGCCTCCCAGAGTGCTAGGATTACAGGCGTGAGCCACCGCGCCCGGCCTCTCTTGTTACTTTTTTAATGTGGCTGTGGGAAATTTAAAATTACCTATGTGGCTTGCATTTCTCCTGGACTGGCACAGACAGGGACTGGAGGACCTGGCGTGGAGGGGTGGGCCTGAGTATTTCATATAGGGTAGGCAAGGAAGGCCTCTTTGAGGAGGTGATATCTGGGCAGACACCTGAAGGAGGGGAATGAGAAGGCCATCAGGCGACATGAAAGAACAGCATTCTAGGAGGCTGAAACAGCAATGCAAAGGCCGTGACATCTAAGGGATGAGGCCTGGCCCACAGCACGTGTGCCCCACTCCAACCTTACCTGTGGCCAGTCCAGAAAGCCGGCTGTCATCTGCCCTGTCTGGTTACAGTCATCATCGATGGCCTGAGTGGGGAGAGAGGAAAGACTGTACGACAATCAATGGAGATGCTCATGGCCCATTTGGGCCTCTGTCTACAACAGGGTTGGCAAATCTTCTCTGCAGTGGGTCACAGAGTCAGTATCTTAGGCTTTACGGGTCATATGTTCTCTGTCACAGCTACTCAACTCTGCCCTCATAGCACACAGGCAGCCCT
Organism: Lemur catta; assembly: GCF_020740605.2. Classification (NCBI taxonomy): domain Eukaryota; kingdom Metazoa; phylum Chordata; class Mammalia; order Primates; family Lemuridae; genus Lemur; species Lemur catta. The sequence goes on from NC_059146.1 coordinate 19,734,287, forward strand.
AAAAATACATAAGGGCCACATGTGGTGGTTGGTATTCCAATAAACTTGATTTACAATATCAGTGGTAGCTGCTGACCACTGGTCTAGAATAATCCCCTCACTTGGGCTCAGAGATAAGCAGTCACTTTGTCCAGGGGCATGTGGGGCTACCTGGCATCCCCGGTGCCAAATCTTTGTCCCTGTATAAATCCTCCCGTGAGCCAGGCCCTGTGCCGGCCACCATGGGGAGCTGGATGCAGTATCTGGGCCAACGAGAACATTCTGTCCCCAGACCCCAGTGACTGGTTCAAGGAGGGGCACGTGACTCAAACTGGGCCAATGAAGAGGCAGCGCTGGGGGCTTTGCTGGCACCATTGGAAAAGAGGCTCTTTTCTTTCTGCTGGGGTCACTAGGCAGGTGGGGTCTGAGCCCTGAGGTGCAGAGTGAAGCCAAACTAGAGCAGAGCCTAGAGCTCATGTGTGACCCTGGATCAAGCTGTGCCTGAAGCACCTGATTTACATGAGCTACGAAATTTACTTCTGGGCTCAGGCCAGTGTGAGCTGTGACTGTGCTGCCTGGAACAAACAGCATCCTCCCTGTTCATCTGGCGGTTCTCAGCCGGGGAGGCCTTGGCTCCAGGAACTGTCCCTGACAACCAGGACAGGTGGAACATCAGAGTCTGAGACCCACCAGCAAATGCAGGGGCCTCCACAGACCATGCCGCCAGCACCTGGGGAGCTGGTGTGAGACCTGGGCCCCCAGAGCCTCACCCAAGCCCTGTCTTCTTGGTCTGTCCTCTGGTTAGGCCCTTCTGCCTCAGTTTACCAATTTGTACTCTGACTCTCCTGAGCTTGGTAACCGCTCTCTGTTTTCTACTGTCTGACTTTTGAGGGGCTGGGTAGGACACCAGAGACCTCCCTGGACCCATTAGCCTCCTCTTCTTTCCAGAGCTGACCTGGCCCCGGGACTCGGCCTCTCCCCGCTGGGGCTCAGCTCTGCCTCTGAGCCTCCTGCGCCCTGTTGTCTCTGCGCTCACGGTACCCCACAGCCCTTGAACCTCCTTCTCAGCCTCTGGCCCCAGTTCCCTGCCTCTTCTCACTTCTGAGAAATGAGCGTCTGGCTTTTCTGATGTCCCTGTTCTGCCCCTGCCCAGGTGAGGCCACAGGACGAGCTGAGGAGGCTGCACCAGGGGAGGGGTGGTATCGCTGGGTCTCCTGAGAGAGGCACACACCCGCCAGCCGCAGTGGGCAGTGCCAGTGTGGCGGGGAGAGCTCCTTACCCGGCCCCAACCTCCTTCCCAAACTCTTTGCCTCCAGCCCATTCCTCACAGCCCCAGAGGGGGCCTTTCTGCACCCAGCACTGATCAATTCCTCTCCTGCTCACAGACCTCCCATGGCTCCCAGCGCCCTCCAAGAGCCTCCAATCTCTGTTTCAAGCCCAGGCCTGTCTCCTAAACCCACATGATGTCACCTGGGCTCTTCACACTCCCCATGTTGCCATGGGATCTTCCTCTAATCCTGCTCTGTCCACGTTTCCCACCTCTGTGTCACTAAGCCAGACCCAGGCACCGCCCTTACCTCCTCCCTCCGCCTCACTCTCCGAGGCTAGCCCTGTCCCTCCTGTCACTTCGTGTCTTTCCTGTCTCCTCGCTTGGCCCAGGATAATCACCACAGCCTCCCGGGCTCCAAGAGGATCTCAAGGGATCCTTTTGACACCCAGTGACCCTGCAGGAGTGATGGCAAAGTCCCAAGCTGCTCCACCTGGGCTGTCTGAATGCCCTGGGCCTGGTCCCTGAGGTGCGGGCACAGGGAGGGGTGGCCACACCCACCTGCTTGCCCAGCAGCACCAGGTCCACCTTCTCCTTCTCTGCCAGCTTGGCCAGGACCCGGGCCACCTGCAGGGGACCCAAGCGTTCCGCCTCTGGAGCTGGCACCTCCACGTGAATGCCTCGGTCTGCACCCATGGCCAGGGCAGTGCGGATGGTCTCCTGCCAGGAACAGAAGGGCTTGACTTGGCTCTAACCCCAGAGGGACCCAAGAGTCCAGGCCCCCAGCCCCTCCTCCCTCAGACCCGGAGTCCAGGCTCCACTCCCAGGACCCTAAGCACCTGGCACTGTGCAGGACCGCAGCTGACAGCGATCACCTCCTTCACCAGCTTCTTCTCCTTGAGCCGCACGGCCTCCTCCACGGCGATCTCGCAGAAGGGGTTCATGGAGTGCTTCACACCGTCCGTGACCACACCCGTCCTGTCGGGCTTCACCCGGATCTGCCCAGCAAGGGAGGGGGCAGGGGCAGGGGGAAGCAGACAAGAAGGTGGGGGCCTCAGTGCCAAGCCTCTCACAGGCTGGGCAGGTACAACAGTGGCCTGGAAAGGGGCAGTGCCTTGTCCAGGGACAGAGCTGATTAGAACTCATAGGCAACAGAGGCACAGAGAGGCCAAGCACCTTGCCCAAGGACATATAGCACAGACGTGGCAGGACCAGGGGTCCAACCCCTGTCTTAGGAACTGTGAGAGTCTGGAAGATGCTAAGTGTGCCCATGGAGTCAAGAGAGCCAGTCTTTTTATTGGTTGCCCACTATATGCAAGAGGTTTTTTATAAAGTGATTTCTAACAGCTCTTCTTGAACACCTGACGCAGCTCAAGGACTTCTATCTGGTTCTGTGCTCTAGTCTTTTCTATCAAGTAAGTCCCTGGGCACGCACTGGGGCACAGAGTGAGCAGGACAGCCAAGAGCAGTCAGATGGGAGGGGCAGGGGGTGACGGTAGCCATCGAGTGATCCCACATGGTCAGTGCCCTGAGACCCTTCAACAAGGGACCTTGTCTGCGCAGAGAATTCACCCCTGCGGAGGTGACATGTGTGCCCCATGTGTGCCCTGATGGATTAGGAGGCCTGCTGAGAGCAGGAAGAGCAGGTGTGGGGAGCCGGTAGGGGGACGCGCGTGAAAATGGGTGTTCCCAGACAGACAGAGGGTACAGCTGGTCGGGGTCAGGCCCAGAGACGGAAACACGTTTTCTAGGCCTGAAGTTTCTATCCTTTAGGGTCTTCTTCAACAAAGTGAATCCCAGATAATGAATACAAAATTGCTTAGCCTCTCTTGGGTCCTTGAAAGAGGCTTCAAAGATTAAGTTTCTCCAAATTCATGGAAAATGTACCCCTGGCCAGGCCTGGGTATCAGTGGGTTGCCAAATACCTAGTAATCCCCTAGACACACCCATACACCCATACATACACACGCACCCAAACACACACGTACACAAGCACGCACACATTCTGAGCAGAGCATGTGTTATGTTTTGAATAAATGACTAAATAAACTTCCATTACTTCTACTACCAATAATGATACTCACTGAGTACCCGCCAACACCTACTGTGAGCCAAGCACCATTCTAAGAGCTAATTTAATCTTCATTACAATCCAATAAAGTAGGTACTACCGTTATACCCAGTGTACAGAGGAGGAAAATGAGGCACAGAGTGGCTAAGTAATTTCCTCAAAGTCACACAGCAGGAAGTGGACCTGGCAGCTGGGCTCAGAGTCCGTGTCCTGAACTGTTCCAGTGGTGCACCCACTGTCCAAGGCAGCAGTCAACATGTCAGTCAAACTCTCTCCCCCCAGAAGTCAAATTCCAGAAGAGGGGAGACACATACTAAAGCAATATATAAGTAAATTACACTATGGATTGAGTAAATTACACTATGATAAGAGTATGAGGGAAATACAGCAAGGAGCGGGACAGGGACTCTGGGGGCTGCGATTTTAAGTAAGAGACCAGGGAAGGGCCTCACAGAGAAGGTGATGTTTGAACAAAGACGTGGGAGTGAGTGATGCTGGGAGCTGCCAGTCTGGAGATGGGGCTGGGGCAGCGGAGAACAGCAGTGTAAACAGAGGATTCCAATCCAGTGTGGCCAGGAAGGATGGAGGTAAGCCCAGGGGCTGCAGGAGCCCCCAAGGACACATGAAGGTAGCCTGAGGGTGTGGGTGGGGGCTTCCCAGAGGAGGTGATACCAGAGAATCAGTAAATTTTGATACAATCAACAGGTTGGAGTTAGGCAGGACAAAGGAAGGACAGGAAGCAGAGGCTGGAGGGTGGAGCAGGAAGGGCACCTAGGCAGAAGGCACAGCAGAGGCAGGACGCAGCCCGGTCTATCAGGAAACGAGGAGCAGGCTGGAGTTGTGGAAGCACAAAGGAACATGGACAGTCGAACCAGACCATGAAAGGGCGGCCAGACCACAAAAAGTCTCCAACCAGCCTGAGGGTGCCAAGGAGCCATGGGAGGGCTGTGAGCAGGGAAGGGCAGGGTCAGCTCTGGGTGCAGGAAGACTCCCAAGGCTGGGTAGAGATGGGCTGGAGGGTAGAGACTGGGAGCCAGGGAGGAGGATGGGGTGAGGGTCCAAGTGACATGATGAGGCCGAGATGAGACTGAGAACTGATGGCTGAGGGAGGTGAGTTCTGGAAGGAGGCGTGGGATAGTGCCCGGGGTCTGGCCCCGTGGTGATTAGGCACCTGGCAGTGTCTGAATCATTTATTGTTCAGAAAGGGACAGCAACAGACATGTCCAGTGAGAGGATGTAATGCAGGCAGCTCTGGGGCACTGCGGGAGGAGAAGATGGCACTAACCTTCCAGAAAGGACAGTTGACACAATACTGCCTTCACACTTCCGCTCTCTGTTCTCTCACTGAGCACACTGGAGGCACTCAAGGCCAGGCTCTGTGCCAGGCGATGCTGGGACCAGAGCTGAGTCAATCATGGCCCTGCCTGGTGAGGGAGACAGATCCGAGCACAGACTTCCTAGGCCAGGGAGGCCAGGGAGGCCAGGGTGGGGGCAGAAGGACAAGGCCCAGGGCAGGCAGAGGAGTCCAGAGGAGGGACCCCAAGAAACAGAGACAGAAGGCAACCAGGAGATTCGGGTCCCAGGACCCCAAGAGGAGGGTGTCTCAACAAGGCTGGGGCAACAGCCATGTCATAGGCTGCCATAGGCATCATTAGGCGGAGCAGCCATTGAGTGGAAATGGGAAGAGCAGAGTCTGCAGCTGGACTTGCCTGGGTTTCAGTCCCGACTTTGCCACTTACTAGCCGGGAGATCTGGCAAGTAACAACCTCCACAGGCCTCAGTTTCCTCATCTATTCAATGGGATTAATAATGGGTATTGAAAGGATGGAATGGGGTAATCTCTGTGAAGAAATTAGAACACTGCCTGGCACATACTAAGTACCCACTAAATATTAGCTATTATGATCACTTATGTTTTCATGCCCGAGTCTGTCTGTCTCCTGTACATTCCTCCCCAGCCTACTCTCCAAGTGCGCAAGGGCAACATCAGTGTTGTCAACTTTGTGGGCGGTCCCACACTATGCCTCTGGGGTGCCAGACCCCATGCTCGGGATGCTGGGGACACAGAGCAAAGTTCCCAGGCTGACGGGAAGGACAGACATAACCAGACAGTCACCATCTCAGATTAGGCCAAGCATTGAGAGAAAGTGGCCTGAGAGCCCATGTCTGATTCACCTTTGTCCATACCAGCTTCCCTCTGGGGACAAGCCAGGCCCTCAGAGACACTGCCCCCTCACCTCTTTCATGGAGAATGTGAGCCACTCCCCCAGCCAGTCAGGTTGGCCCCTTGAACTTTCATCTCTAGCAAACACACTTCTCTCGCCCTTCCTAGCTAAAGCCTCCCCTCCCAGCTCACCCTGTGGCTATGGAGGGTGAGAGACAGTTTCAGGGTTCCACAGAGCCTTGTCTGATCCCATCAGAGCACATTTTGGGTACTGTAATAATCAATTGGTAGGCAACGCAGCCTAGTAGGCGAAAGCTTGGCTTGTGTGCAAAGCACGAGTCCTGGTGGGAAATCAGAGGAACCCGGATAGATCCCTTCCCTAGCTGAGTGACCCCTCTGTGCCTCAGTTTCTCCGTGTGTTAAAGAGGGACCATGACTCCCTTCAGCAGATAAGAGATAGACAAAGGAACTCGCCCTGCACAGTTATCAAGAGTGAGTCCAGAACTAGGGAAAAGGGAACAGGGCCGTGACCCCAAAGGGATCAGACGTCAGAACCTCACAGTCTTTGATCATTGCCCCCAAGTGTAACGTAGACATTTGCGGAAGAGCGGCAGAGGGCAAAGGTTACGAGAAGACCCCCACACTGTGTGCCCTCGTGACGCCGGAAGCACACGGCTACGGGACTCAGGGGGGTGAGAGAGGAGAACCCGGTCACCTTCACGGCGTAGTCGATGACCCTCTTGACAGCCACGAGCGCGCGCAGCTCCGCCATCTTCCTGCCGCCCGCCGCCGCCAGCCGGGGCAGCCCGCAGCACCCTCTGGGTCCCGACGCCCCGCCCTCTGTCCCTCTTTGCGCCTGCGCGCAGCGCCACCAAGCCGCCAACCGCGGCGGAGCCCTCCTCCGCGACAGGGATCAATTGGAAGGCCGGAGGGCGGGGAGGCGTGGCAAGCGGATGCGGACCAATGGGAAGCTGATACTGATGAGTGGGCGGGTCGCGCAAGGGCAGGGAAAAGCCTTGCGAAGGGACCTGGGGGGCGGGGAACTAGAGGAAAGGTCGTGCCGGGGAGGGGAGCGCGCCTGGGAGCGGAGATCCTCCCAGCCCTCCTAAACTCCGCCCAGTATCTCCGTATCTACTCTGCCCATTCGGGCTCTCCACTTCTTCCCCAGCCCTCCAACTTGTCCTGCCGCCCCATTCTCTTCATGCCTGTGTTCCCCGTCCTCTCCATACCCTTGTTCTCACCTGTCCACGTCTACACTTTCCCTCCATGTCGTCCCCACACCCTCTCCATCACCCCACATTCCCTCATGGCCCCACTCCCCCTTGTCCCAGTTCCCCTTCAAATCCATGCCACGTGTCCACTACACGTTAGTGTCTCCATGACCCCTCTCCCCCGTCTCCTAGTCCTCGCTGAGCCTCTATGCACCCCAATATCTGCCACCCCGTGCTCGTGTCCCCACGTCCCCCAGAAAGGCACACGGAGCAACGGCGCTAAAAACTATTCCTTTATTCTGCCCCAGGGAGGCTGCGGTCACAGGCACACGGGGAATCCACTGATGGCGTCGGTGCTCTGCACGATCATGTCTGCCAGCAGAAAGCATAAGCCTGGTGGAGGGGAGCGGAGGGCGGGTGGAGGAAGGTGGGTCCTGGGGCAGATGGCCAGACAGGCCCCGGGGACTGGGGTTTGGGGCTCCAAGGGCGTCTCTGCCGGGTCTGCGGGATTCGGGAATGGAATGTGTTGGGGAGCTCCTGGGCGGGCCACTGTAGGGTTTCCTAGGAGGGCAGCTAGGGAGTCTCTGGGGGAGAGGGTCGTCTAGGCAGTCTCCACCCTCTTCCTGCTTCCAGGTTACCCGCGAGAATTGAGAAGGGTAAAGCCAGCCACCCAGAAAAGTAGGACCAGGAGAAGAAGACGTCGTTCTTCCACGCATTCTTCACCGTGTAGCCTGTCAAGGCGATCAGCAGCAGCAGTCCTGGGCCCCGCCAGGCGGCCGGGTGAGCTTGGCCACGTGGGGCAGCCCCAGGCCCCGCCCCCGCCAGGCCGCGCCCCTTCGGACCCAGCCACCGCCCCCCCCATCTGACCTATCAGGCCACGCTCATTTCCTCCCAGCCCCGCCTCTGGCCCTGCCCCCTTCATGCTCCTCCTCCTCCTTCACTTGGAACCCCGCCCCTCGGCCTCCAGCCCCTCCCATCGGCTCCCGGGCCGGTTCCTCAAGCCCCGCCCCCTGGCCCCCGGGCCCTGCTTCACTCCCTAGGCCCACGCTCTCCCTGGGGGCCAGGGGCCCGGGGCCTGCTGCCGTCTCACCGCAGAGGAAGTGGAGGGCGCTCGTAGTCTGGCCCCGCAGCGACTCGCCCTCGAAGCACCGAATCCGCAGCCCCATCGCCAGGCCTGTGATGCCGAAGCCCGCCGCCAGCACCATGCACGCCCCGGTCACGGCCAGCGTGGCTGGAGAGATCGGGCAGCATCAGCCCTGCGCGGGCGCCGCCCCTGCCGCGACAGCTTCGGTCGCAACCAGAAGGTCTCCTGGCCACCACACCCACCGACGGTACGTGGCTGAGAACCCCGCTCTCCCCGCCCGGAGTCAGACGTTTGGATGGGGACTTGGAAGTCATGTCAGGACCGGTGGTTAACGTCCTGACCGGAACAGTGAGGAGAGGGGGAGGAGACAGGTCCACAAGTAGGGGGTCGTGGCGGCCTGGGTCATGGTGGGGCAGCTGGATCTGAGATGAGTGGGAGGAGTGGGGTTGGGGCACCTCGTCATGTGCCCTGCGGGTGTGTCCCGAGCGGTGGGGCTGGCGGGCTGGCTGTGGGGGTCTGAAGGGGGTCTGACATCTGGGCGGGTGGCTGGGGCCTCACTCTGGCAGGGTATGTTGGAGCAGATGCCGTGATTACACTCCTGCCACAGGCCGCTGTGGCCCTCGTGGTGGTGGATCCAGTAGTTGGTGGCAGTGGAGAGCACCGTGAGGATGTTGGCCAAGAAGCTGAGCAAAGCGCCCCCACTCTGAAGGCACCGCTTCACCCCCATGCCACGGAGGCAGCTGCCAAGGGCCACACAGGAAGGATTGGCCAATGCCCCTCTCTCCTGGGGCCCTCACCTCAGGAGACCTCCCTCCTTACACTCCTCCCTCAGCTCTCCTCCCTGGGCCCCTACTTCTGGGGACCTGAGGACACCCTCCTTCAGATTGTTCAGGGTCCCAGGCCCCTCCCTCAACAACCCTGCCTGGGAACCCAGGATCCTCTGCCCCCAGACCCCATCCTCCATGCTCCAGTCCTCCTACTGGGGACACTGAAACCTCCCCTTTGAGGCCCCTGAGACCTTCACGGCAGGCTTCCCTGCTTAGGAACCTGTCTTCCCAGAGACCTCCTCCCCTAGTGGAATGTCCCTTCCACCTGTCCTGTGCCCTCTCCACCCCTGCACACACACCCACCTAAGTGACTCACACACAGCTCCCCAGGGCTTCTTAGACACAGAGCCCAGAGAGGTGGGGGAAGGGAGGCTGGGTCACTGTGAGGCAGCAGGAGTTCCAGAACTTCCTCCCCCACCCACCCCCACCCCCTGCTGCCATTTAAAGGGATAACGGCCCCCCACACACACATACACCCCCCAGCAGCTCTCTTAACCAAGTGACAGCCCGGAGTCAGACAGCAGGCCTGGGGAGAGCTTGAGGGCCCTGACATGGTAGACCAAGTCCTTCTCCTAGAAACTGCTCTTCCCTTGACTTGCAAGGCACCCCACGCCCTCTCAGGCCCCCATGCATGCTCTCGCTCCTGCAACTCTTCCCCTTCACTCTTAAATGCCCGTTTCCCCTGAAGCTCCATCCTGCACCCTCTTGCCAGGTGAGCCTCCTCACTCCCAAGGCTCAGTGACTTCTAATGCTCGGAGGGCAACCAAAACTCCATCTCCACCCCAGAGACTCTCCCCTGAGCCCCCGACTCGAGTCTTCACCTGCTCTGTCGCTTAGAGCCCTGACACCCAGCCACATCTCAAGTCAGCTTAGCATCTTCCACCAAACTGGGGATGGCCCCACCGTCCCACCCAGTTCATCAGGACAGACCCCTGGGCACTATCCTTGCCCCCTTCCTGCCCCTCACCCACAAAGCCCTTGGATCCCCAAGTCCTGTTCCTCTTGTGCCCTGAGACTGTCTGGCTCATTCCCTCCTTTCTACCTCGGACCCTGGTCTCAGGTCAGGCCTCATCCTCTCCCACCTGTGGCTTTGCCAAGTTCCTCCCTAAACTTCTGACCTTCCTTCCATGTCCCCAGGGACTCTTCCTGGCACCTACAGCTGACACTGTCCCCCACCTGCTGACAATTTTCTCCAAACTCCCGACATCCTCAGGAGAAAGGCCAGCGTGGCATTAGAGGCCCCAGCCCCCACCTGCCTCTCCGTCTTCATCTTCTACCACCCCCATATTCCACATTCTGGCCACAGAGCACTGTTCTCCATCCCCTCAAAACTCCTGGCCTTTCCATGGCTCCATATTTGGGCCCCTCTCCCTGGATGTTACCTTCCCTTGGCCAATGTCTCTCCAGCCATCCACAATATAGTCAGTCTTTCTCGGTGCCCTCCCAGGCTGGGACTGCTGTCTGGCCAGTGTTAACTGCTTTTGGTCTGTCCCGTCCCCTTCCCCAGGCAGGAGCACCCTGCGAGCTGGTCTGGCTGGTAGGCTCTCACCATCCTGGGTCACCCACCATGGAGCTGGCGTGCAGTTGGCTTATGTCTCGGCTGAATTAATCTCAGAATAACCAGACAATTGCAGACAGTTTTTGTTGAATGAATGAAGAAACAGATGAAGGGGCTGGGGAAGGGTTGGGAGTGAGGGACGAAGGCAGGACCAGGCGTTCCCACAGCTCCTGATAAGGCCTTCAGAAGACAGTGCTCAAAACATCATGCCACTCTTGCCTTCCGCTCACAGGGTTTCATAGCCCGGCTGGCGGGTGCCACAGTGAGCACCCAGACTCAGGGAACCTGGGGTGGCCAGAGAGAGTTTAGCAGTTGCCCCTGCCCTGCTCCCTTCAGCTGGACCCTCCCGAGCTCCCCAGGGTGGCAGGCAGGGTTGTTACCTGTGCAGAGCAGCAGTATTGCTGAGACCCAGCCCAGGTAGAAGGACCAGGAGAAGAAGGTCTGGATCTGGGGGTGTGGAGGCTGTCCCCACCGCTCACTGGTGTACACTGCCATGGCCACTGTCATGGAGAGAGCTGGGGACGAGGACAAGAGAGATGGCTCAGCCCCTCCACAGGAACTCACCGGCCCCCGATGCCTAAGGCCAGCCCAGAGTCCTTACCTGCAGCAAAGGCTGTGATGGTTGCGACAAGGGGGCCGCGGCCCGGGGCAGACAGTGAGGGGATGCAGGACAGGACCAGGAAGCCCACGGACACCAGTCCCCACAGGGCGGCCAGAATGCAAAAGCTCTGCGTCACGTGGATGTAGCCTGATCAGAGAGGAGACCCCTGAGTACCCGTCCCCACTGGGCCATCTCCTGACAGGACAGCCCGCTCCTCCTCACCTGCTACGGGGTCTCCGTGCTCCCTTGGCCAGAGGCCTGAGTGAGCTGAGGAGGTGGGTCCCATGGCCAAGAACCAGAAGTCGGTGCTCAAGGCAACCAGGGAGGACGTCAGGCCCAGGGAGCCAGCGAGCAGGGCCAGGGACCGGCAGGGCTCCATGGGGGTGAGCGCTGGGTTTCTGGGTCCTGAGGGGTGAAGAGGCTGCTGATCCAGACTCCTGAGTCTCTGAGAGAGAGGAGGAGGCTGTGCACCCGGACTCTTGGGTCCCCTGAGCTCAAGCAAGAGAAGCCAGCAAGCAGCAGGGGCAGCGAGGAGTCTGTGCGCCTTCAGACAAGCTGGTTAGGTTTCACGCAGTTCCCGGTAGCTAGCTCTTTCACACATCCTCCCTTCCTGGACTGCACAGACCACGTCCTCCCTCCCCTCTTTGGGCCTGGTCCGCACCTAGTGTGTGGTCGGGGAGGGCCCTGAGGGTGTCAGATCATCAGTGGTTTAGGTGGTGGCTGAGAACTTGCCTCTCTGTCTCAGGTTCTATGCCTCCCACCCTTGGAGCCGTCAGCACCAGGGGGGCTTCCTGGAAGGGGTGAGAGGGAGGCTTGGGGGCCCAGAGGTGAGAGGTGGCGAATCAGGCTAGGGTGTGAGTTAAATGGGAGGGTAGATGTGGCCAGAGGGGACAGTTGGGGTTGTGTCATGCTTTCCTGTGGTTATACAACCTTCCATTCTGGGAGAAGAGGGCCCCAACTCTAGAGTTTCCACTAAAGGAGGGGGCAGGGGGTCAGAACCCCTGGGGCTCGAAGAAGAAAGGGGCCTAAACTTCAGGTCCTGGGGGAGGAAGGGGCAGATAGGGAGCTCAGCCTCTTGGGTCCCTGGTGGGAGCATTTGCTCAGGGCAGGCACACGGTAGAGAATTGCAATTCCTAAAGCGTGTGGAGAGGAAGACATGCCCACATCCTCATCCGATAATTGAGTTCAGAGGCAGATCTGCTTGGGGTGGGGCCTCCAGTGTGGTGGGCCACGTCACCAGGGTCCAGATGCCTGGGGGTGGAAAGGGGGGACAAGAGTGTGAAAGCAGGATCCTCTAGCCTTCCAAGCACTAGCCTTCTCCACCCACACCCACGTCACTTCACCTGTGAGCAGGTATAGTGAAGGTGCCACAGCCCAGGTAGAAGGCCCAGGAAAACGTGACCTCTGTGAAGTGGGACAGAGCTGGGAAGAGGACCTCTGTCATGAAGATGAACTGGGCCAGCACTCCCGGGACTGCTGGTGAATGGGGAGAACTGGAAATGACCCAGGAGGCTGGGTCCTCTCCTTTATTGGAGACTCCATTCGGCAGGCCCCCACACCTCCCCAGCCAGGCAACGGCCACTGTGAGAACATGTGCATGAGGACAGGCTCCCCGAGGTGGGCAGAGGCCATGAGCACAGGAGCACCAGCACAGAAATGGCGTGGCCAGGGCACTGGTGAGGCTTCAGACAGTCTGGGTCACAGTGTGTGGTGAGTAGAGGGTCAGAGCACAGAGCCCATCTGTGACCTTGATTCCATCCTTAACCCCAAACCTAATTTCCTCCCCAAACCTAATCTCAAACCCATTTGCAACCACAAATTCAACCCACTCCCATCCCCGGACTTAACCCCATTCTCATTACCCAGCCCAATTCCATTCCCAACCCCATTCTCAACCCCAGCTCTAACTCCCAATTTAACCCCATCCCCATCCTCAAATCTAGTTCCATTCTCATTCTCAAACCCAACCCCATTGTCATTCCCAAACTGAACTACAAACTCAACTCTGTCCTTAACCCCAGCTCCAACATAAATATAAACCCATCCCTATCCACAAATCTAACCTCATTCTCATTCCCAGACCCAACCCCTCTGTTCTTTGGACTCCCAGTCTAAACCCAGCTCATCCTCATTCCCATCCTCCACCTGACTCCAGCCCCAGTCCTGCTTTTTTCTTCATTCTTCTCCCCAACCCCTATAATTCCTACCTAATCCCGACCATTTTCATCCTCCTCCCACCTGCAGATCCAAGCCTGTAACCCTGCTTCTCATCTCCCCAGGTCGGTCCCACCACCAACACCACACCTATGCACCATGCACACAGGGGACCTGTGCCTGGTCTCCACATGCGTAGGCATCACAGGCTGACCACAGGCCCAGACTCTTGGTGCCTGCTGGCACACACACCTCAGACCAAGGCTACCCGAATGCACCTTGAAGATGGAGTTGCCTCACAGGACCTGCATCTGCTTTCACAACCAGGTGTGGTCTAGGCTTGCCAGGGGGAAAACCCAGGCCTCCTTCTGATGCTTTTCCTTGGAGCTAATGTCCCCGCTTGACCACGCTGTCCAAACTGTTGGTTTCCTTAAGTCTTTACCAGTCTTGCCCAAGCGCTGCCAGTTTTTCCAAATCACCCCGGGTCTTTTCCATCTTTCTCCAGCCCCTTCCAACCTCTCCCAGGATTGGAATCGCCTCAGCAGCCCCCAACTGCCACAGAACACCCCTGATATCATTGTAGGGGGCTCCTGAGGCTCTGCCAGCCCTGAGGCCCACCCTGACCACCCAGAGACCTGGTCTTTATTCTGTTGTTATTGGTTCTGTCCTCCAAGCTGACGCCCCCACCCCACAGTCCCAAGGCCCCACCCCCAGGCTGGGACCCTCCTCCCATACCCCTACCCCGATTAGTTTTTCCTGGGCCCTCCTTTACTTGGCCTACTCCAAAGTGTCTCTCCTTCTACCACTTCCCGCACGTTCTTTCAGATCTCAAGAACTTTAAGGCAGGAATGAGATCTGATTAATTTCAGAGCCCCCAACTTTGGGAGTATACATTGCACAGACAAATAAGACCCTCATCCTCAGTGAACCTACATTCTGTTTCCATTCTGTTAAAGACCGAATGCTGTTTGTAAACAGTTACTATGGAAGGCACCATCATCTCTGTCAAGGCCCACTCTATTAGCATTGAATGTGATCTGGTGTAATGACAAAAAGATACTAAATCTCAATCAGTATCATTAGAGTAGACCCCAATAAGTAATATTTTATGTAAGCCAATCAATATCACTATCAGTTGGCCTGAATAAATATTGATTGTTCAACAAATATTCTTTTGACTGATTACCATGTGCCAGGTGCTGTCTGGTAAGCACTGGTGAGCTCTAGGTGACCAAAAACAGACACAAATTTCTGCCTTGACGGTATCTACATTCCAGCTGGAGAGACAGACAATAATATATCTAAGAAAAATATTGTATTTGTGAAAAGTGCTGTGGAGAAACAAAAGCAGGGAAGGGGAAGAGGGAATAAATATGTTGTGGCTTTAGATGGGGTAGCCAGGGGCACTTCACTGAAAAGGTGACTTTTGAGCAAAGACCTGAAAGACATTTGAGAGGAATGGTCCAGGCAGAGGTGGACACATGCCAGGACCAGCAAGGAGGCCAGCAGGGCTGGAGCAAGAGTGAGTGGGCAGGAAGGGATTTTGCCTAAAGAAACGTCTGGCCCTTGCCCAACTCCTGGAAGGGAACCCCTAAACCCTTGGAATGTCCTGCCTGGTAAGATTGTGTTTGTTTACCTGGGGGCCGTGGGTCATCCCAGGTAGTTAATGCTAACACCATGATTTATAGTGGGGCCTTGGGCCACTGTATCGGTTTGACCTCTGGGGGGATGGAGGCTGAGTGGCTGAGGTCAGCCACACAGGTGCTCCATGCCTATGAGAATGCCCCCTGGTAAAAACCATGGACACCAAGGCTCAGGTGAGCTTCCTTGGTTGGAAGTACCATGCATATTGCCATACATCATTGCTGGGAGAAGTAAACACTGTCAGCACAACCGCACTGGGACAAGACCACTGGAAACTCACACCTGGTCTCTTCTGACTCTTCTGCCCTGTGCACCTTTTCCCTTTACTGAATTTAATCTGTATCCTTTTGCTGCAATAAAACTTAACTGTGAGTATAACAGCTTTGCAGAGTTCTGTGAATCCTTCTAGTGAATCATCAGACCTGAAGGTGATCTTAGAGACCCCTGAACTGAAGTCAGAGAGTTAATGGGTGCCAGAGTGTGTGACATCTCGCACAACATGGATGAACTTCAGCTATTTATGTGAGATGGGAACCACTGGAGGGCTCAGAGCAGAGGAGTGACATGATTTGAATCATGTTTTAACAAAACTCCCTCCAGCAGCTGTATAGGGTACATGCTACAGGGGGTTGGGGGAAGCAGGGAGGCTACTTAGGAGGCCGTGGCAATAAGTCAGGTGAATGACGACTGTGGATGAGCGAGGAGTCAAGTTCTGAATACATCTTTAAGGTGTTTGCTGATGGATCAGATGTTGGATGTGAAAGAAAGACAGAAACTGATGATGATCCCAGAGTTGTTGGCTTGAGCAGCTGGATAAAAACAGGTGTCATTTCCTAAGTTGGGGCAGACCATGGGAAGAGCACTTGGGTGTGTGCAAGAGAGATTGGGAACTTATTTTTAGATGTGAAATTTGAGTTGCCTCCTCTTTTCAAGTGGAAATGTTGAATAAGTTGAGGCTATGAGTCTGGAGTTATAATTATAACATCATTATTATTGCTAGAGTGAGTCCCTATAAATAGGATTACTGGAATAAATACCTCTATATAAATAGGCTTCAATAAATTGTTAGGGAAGCCTCCAATTGCCATTATTATTAGAGAAAGCCCCTATAAATATATTGTTATTTGAGGAGGCCCCAATAAATATTATTTTAGAGACTAAGCCTCTATTAACATAAGTTATTAACATAGACTGTAATAAATAGTCTTATTATAATCAACTTTGCAAATAGTATTAGTATTTTGATAGACATTAGTAAACCTCAGCAGCTGCCATCAGTCTGTTGAATGCACTGATAAATGAGTGCATGAAGAGAAGGTCATGGTCATGAACAGAGTGTGAAGAGGCAGGCAGGTGCTGGAGGTGAAGGCTGGAGCAATGGTGCCTCTAGCTGGAGGGGCCCATCCCAGGAGGGGAGGGGAGAGGAGGTCGGGGAGAGCTGACTGGAAATGGTGGAGGGTGGGCAGGGAGGTTTTTTCAGAGAGATTTTTATTTACATTATCCTATGCATCAGATTTCCTAGAAGCTGAACTGTAGTTAACTCCTGGGCAGGGACTCTGATTAATTTCTGTTCCCATCGCTGCAAGAACTGGGCAGGTTGGGCCTCCATAATACAGCACCCTGTCCCACACCCATCACACTCACACCTCTTTCTCCTCACCCCAGTCCCTCAAGGATTCACACTTTATAGTTTCACGTCAGTTTTATTTGACCCCAAAACATTTCTCTAATGGATATTACATTTTTCTAACAACTTGCCTGGCAGATGGGGACTTGGGTCTCCTTAACTCCCTCCTGCCAGGCCCTATTCTCCCTCCTTCCCACTTAGGACACAGGAGTCTGGGGCTGTCACCCAGAGTCCAGGCCCGAGCCCCCTCATGCCCCCAGGAACCAGGATTTCAGGCCTCTAGACCCTCCCCCTCCTCTCCAGTGACCTCATTTTAACTTCCGGATGAAGTTGGGGAATACATCAGGGCTCAGCGGGGAGTGGACAGGCGCCGACATTCATGCATCCGGTAGGCACACATGTAGAAAATCCCTGCATGAGAAGAGATCACAGTTGGTCCCCCAGGGCCCTCCTAACCCCTGTTTCCCCCCACAAGAGACCCCAGCACCACACTCCCTTTCTCCTTGGGTATCCATGTCCCCAGACTCTTTGGACTTCGGGTCTGCCTCCCACCCCAGTGCTACGGGTTCCATGTGGGACACCCAGTGGGATCTCCCCTCTGAAATGCTGCCTCCCCTGACCAGACACTGACCTTCCCTTGGCCCCAGTACCTGCGAAGAAGGTCATGAGCAGGGCCACCCAGCCCAGGATGTAAGACCAGGAAAAGCGCCAGTCCCCGAAGCGGCGGCCGAGGAAGCTGACAGTGACTCCAGTGTAAATGGCCAAGGCCAACAAGACAAAAAGGGCTGGGGAGAGAGGGCGGGAGGGTGTGGGTGGGCACAGGGAGGGGTAGGGGTGGGGCCTGAGATTGGAAAAAGGGGTAGGAGTGGGCGTGGGGATAGGGGTAGGAGGAAGGGGAGGTTGAGTTGGAAGTGGGAGTAAAGATGATTATGGGGTAGGGTTGGGGTGGGGATGGGGCAGGGTTGTGCTGTATAATAAAGATTTTGAATGGTCATTGTCCCTGGTTCCTGGGAGACTCTGAGTGCTTGGAATTTCCTGTGTAATAGGAGTGTCTTTGTTTTTCTCGAGCCCTTTGGACCACACCTGAGTTTATGCTAATGAGATGAGATGACCCAGGCTGAGGACTGGTCACCAGAAAGACCAACCATGTGATTAGAGGGTTGGAGCTTTGAGCCACTATCAGCCCAACCTCTGGGGAGCAGACGGAAGCTGGAGATTGAGTTCAGTCAATGGCCAATGATTCAGTCAAACATGCCTATGTAATGAAACTCCAGTGAAAACCCTGGACACGGATGCTCAGTGGAGCCTCCTGTTGGGGAACACACCTATGTGCTGGGCGGGTGACCCCTAGTTACACAGGGAGAAGGCCTGGAAGTGCTGCACTTGGGGCCCTTCCCAGGCTTCTCCCCATTCATTTGCTTGGTCCTAAGTTGTATTCTCTATAATAAAACTGTAGTTGTAAGTATAGGACTTTCCTGAGTTCCATGAACTGTTCCAACAAATTTTTGAACCGAAGTGAGTCTTGGGAACCGCTAAATTTGTAGCCAATTGGTCAAAAGTGTGGGTGGCCTGGGTACCCCACTTGCAGCTTGTATCTGAGGTCGGGGCAGTCTCACTGGGGACTGTGCCCTTAACCTGTGGAGTCTGACACTAATTGTGGGCATGGTGGTGGGTGTTAGTGCCAGAATTAAATCACAGTCCACCGGTTAGTGTCAGAATAGGCTGGGACTAGAAATGGTCATGAGGTTGGTTTGGGGCGTGGGGATGGTGTTGAGAGTGAGGAGGCATAGGGAGTGAGGGTGGGGTTGAGGGGGCGGTGTGGATCGGGTTTAGAGATGGGAGTAAGAAGTGGGGAGGCGGAGTGAAAGGGGAGGGTGGGCCCACTCACTTGAGGTGAAGAATATGATGCCGGCAGAGAAGGGCCGGGAGATGCGGGAGAAGGTGGGCTGCTGAGCGAAGGCCAGGATGCCCATGATGATGCCGGAGGTGGCACACAGGGCAGACAGGATCATGAAGGCCCGGGTGGCATTCCAGTATGCTGTGGGAGCACCCCACAGTCACTCCCATGCTGCCACTGCTCTCAGTGAGGGATGCTGCTGCCTCTGGGAGGAAAATGCCTTGCCCCTCTCCATATCCCTGACCCAGTTCCTCCATCACTTCTTTGCAAATGCCTCCTTCTGCACCTGGCAAACTCCTACTCATCCTCCAAAGCCCAGCTCCCAAGGCCCCTCCTCTAGGAAGCATTCCTTCACCCCTCAGGCATCATCTTCCCCCCTTACTTGGGGTGTGGTTCTTTTGTCTACCCCTCCAGCCTGATGGCTGCCCCCTGAAGACAGAGTCTCATGAACACCTCTACCACAGGTTTGGTTTGCACATTGTCCTGGAGAAATGTTTGTTGAATGAATAAATAAATGAAAAAATGAATGCTGATTCCTTATATCCTCCTGGTAGTCACTATCCTCTTGTACATTGTTCTCTTCCATTTCCTTCATACCACTTCCTCATGTCTACAACTGTCCTATTTATTTGTCTTTAATTTATTTAAAATACCTGTCTCTCCCCCACTAAATTCTCAGCTTTGTGAGGACAAGGGCCTTGCTATTTCTTTCATCGCCATGTCCCCAGCACCTAGTGCCTGGCACATAACAAGTGCTCAATAAACATGTTGGATGAACAAATGTTGAGCACTGGGGACCACTCTTCTCCTGTGCTCCGCTCAGGGCTGGCCCTATAGGAGATGCTGTGGGAACAATAGTCACAATCTCATCCTCCATTTTGCAACTGCCACCTACATGCCAGGTTTGCTTCCCAGGTATGATCTTATTCCTTCCACGAGCCCTATGCTGTAAGTACTATTTTAATTCTTATTTGTCAGGTGATGAAACTGAGGCTCAGAGAGGTAAAGTGACTTGCCCGAAGTCCCATAATTAGAAGCAGGGCAGAGTTGAAACCCCGGCTCCAATGCCGACACTCTTAACTGCTTGGCTATCCCATTTCTCGAAGCACCCAGGGCAATTGTACACGTCAGGCAGAACTCGGACCCTGCCATTGAAAGGTATTATAAAAAGCCTAGGATCTTTGCAAAATTGCAATCTTTTGGGCGAGCCTAAGTGAGAGAAATTCCTGGCTATTTCTCCATGGATGTTATTATAGGTCAAATTATGCCACCTTGTCACCCAAATTTATATGTTGAAGTTGTAACTCCCAGTGCCTCAGAATGGTACCTTATTTGGAGATGGGGTCATTGCAAATGTAATTAGTTAAGATAAGGTCATGCTGTAGTAAGGTGGGCTTCTAATCCCATGACTGGTGCTCTTACATAAAAAGCGGAAGTGTGGACACAGACTTGCACACAGGAAGAGGAAGTTCTGTGATGAAGGTAGAAGCAGAGGTGGTGCATCTACCAGCCACGGAACGCCAAAGATCGCCAGCAAAGCACCAGAAGACAGTGGAGGAGGAGACATGAAACATTCTCCCCCACAGCCCTCAGGAGGAGCCAACCCTGCCAACACCTTGATCTTGGACTTCTGGCCTCTAGAGCTATGAGACAAAACATTTCTGTTGTTTAAGCCCCCCAATCTCTGGTACTTTCTTATGGCAGCCCTAGAAAACTCAGAGGTCTCTGGGTATTTAAAAGTCTGGAGGACTTATGGGGCTTGTTATAGCTTATTTCTTTCTTACAATTATGCTAGGAGTGGAAAACGCAAGTGCCTTTGAGGGCTGGACACAGCTGCAAATGAGGGCAGGAGATCTGCTGGGGAGCAGGCTGGGGTAGAGGCGAGGAGGAGCTAGCCATGTATGTCCCATGTACCAATTCCCATGTCAGTGTATTGCCTCTGACATATCCCATGTCAGTGTATTGCCTCTCAGCTCCACTTTTACAGAAAACCTCCCCATTCAAATTACTGTGTGGTTTCTGTCTCCTGAAGGGGCCATGACTGGTATACCCCATTGGAAGGGTAGCCACTGCTCATACCCAGTTGTTGTCCTGGGGCATGCAAAATTTGGATTTTTTTTTTCTGTTTTTTTTTTTTTTTGCAGGTTTTTTTGGTTGTTTGTTTTGAGACAGGGTCTCGCTCTGTTGCCCTGGCTAGAGTGCAGTGGCATCATCATAGCTCACTGCAACCTTAAACTCCTGGGCTCAAACGGATCTTCTGCCTCAGTCTCCCAAGTAGCTAGAACTACAAGTGTGCGCCACCACACCCAGCTAATTTTTCTATTTTTTATTTTTTAAGAGATGGAGTCTCACTCTTGCTCAGGCTGGTCTTGAACTTCTGGCCTCAAGCAATACACCCCCTCAGCCTCCCAAAATGCTAGGATTACAGGCTTGAGCCACCGTGCTTGGCCAGGTTTTTTTTTTCAAAAAGAGCCACAAGTCTATATTTCTATGTAAAAAAATCTCCAGATTTTTAAATACTGGTAACTAATTCAGAAACTTCAAAAACACCAGGCAGACCCAATAAAACCCATTGGCAGTTGGGCTTGGACCCTGGGAATCAAGTTAATTTTGGTGAGTCACAGTTGATGAGCAAGTTAAGCCAGCTGTTTCAAATGCCCAAGGGTGAGGTATGTCCCTGAGGTTTTCGTTTTTTTGTTGATCCTGAGAATGTTGAATGGACCCAGGATTTTTACCGAGCCTCCCTCTCTCCCTGATCCCCAGCAGAGATAAGATATAGAAGTGACTCTGATCTGTCCCTTGGGACGTTCCCAGTCTGGAGCAGGAGAAAAGGTGGAAGTGTCACAAATGAGACAGCTGTGGGTGAAGTCAGGCACACTGGGCTCTGAGGTAGGCGGCCAGGGACAGCCCTTTCCTCTTCTCTCCGCCTCAGTCTACCCCTGGCAAACAGGCACCAGGCTGCCTCAGGCTGGTTCAGTGGGATGGGGCCAGGGAGATCCCTGCGTGTGCCTGTCACGCCCAGGGCTCCCTGAGGGCCAGCTCCTCCTCTCACTCCCCTTCGAGAGAATGTTCGAATTTTGAGGTCAAACCTCACGTTCTCTTCCTGTATGCAGTTGAGCCACCCTTTTAGTGTTGTTGGGAGAAGAAATAGAATTAATATATGTAAAGTGCTCAGGATAGCACATAGGGCATATTGAGCGCTCAATAAATGCCAGATATTATTATTATTACTATTAGTAGTAATAATATACAATATATTATATGTTGTTAATGTAGTATGTAATATTTAGTGTAAGATATACACAACATATATATTATTAATTTATTAATTCATCACATATTTAGTGTAATATGATGTATTAGGTATATTATATATTATTAATTTGTTAATATATAATGTATGATATGTATCATATAATATGCTATATATCTCTATGTATCTACCTCTCTTTCTCTCTCTCTGTATGTGTGTGTGTGTGTGTGTGTGTATAACATGGCCTGGCACGTAGTTAAGTAGTAAAAAATACTTCATCCAGTATTTAGCAAACTTAGGGCTCCTGTTGCTTCTGTATCCCCCAGTACCTAACATAGTTCTTGGTCCATAGTAGATATTTAGAAAATGCTATTCTGGCAACCCCAGCCCTAACTGCTACACCTGACACCTTCTACGTGTCAGGAAATGCCACCTCTCTTGACTTAACCTCCAAACCCGTACACCCTGTAATTACAACCAGAAAACAACCCTGAGATCCCAATTCTGCCCCTTCCATGCTGAGTGACCTCAGGCTGGTCCCTTTCCCTCTTTGAGCCACAGGGTTTTCTGTCTGGGATACAGGTGGCCCCTGGGCCCTGAAGGTCTGCCCTGCGCAGCCCAGACCCCAGCCAGAGGCTCACCGATGCTGTCCGTCTGCAGGTAGCACTTGCCGCCCAAGCAGTACCGCCACAGGCCCTGGTGAGCAAAGGCTCCCGACAGCCGGTACTGCATCCAGTGGTCTGTTGCGGTGGCCACCACCAGGAGGATGGTCCCCACCCAGGCACAGAAGAGGCCACCACCCATGAAGCTGTACATGGTGATCTGTGGGGAAGGGGAGAGATAGGGTGGGGAGCTGGATTCCGGGTCCTGGCAGAGGAAGGGACTGGGGGGGGAGGGGGCTGGGGAGTGGGACACCTGTTTCCTGGGAGAAGGAGCTGGAGACCCAGACACCTGGGTCCTGGGGAGGGGCCTGGGGGCCTGGACCCTTGGGTCTGAGGGAGGAGAGGCTGCGTTCCAGAAGCCCTGGGTCCTGGGGGAAAAGGATCCTGGGGGACCTGGAAGGATCAGAGGGAGGAGGGGGCTGGGGATCTGGACTTCTAGGCTCTGAGGAAGGAATGGTCCTGGATTCTCGGGTCCTAGGTGAGGAGGGGGCTAGGGGATGGGCCACCAGGTCCCTGGGAGAGAAAGGAGCTGGAAGGAGCCTAGACCCCCCCGGGAAGGAGGAGGCTGCAGAGCCCATGCCTGGTGCCTACCTGAGTGGCAGAGCCTGCCCCAAGCCCTCCTTCTGCCTCGGCCCCTCTGTGCAGACTGAGCTGAGCCAGGTTTCTGGCCTCTCTGCACCCTTGGATCCCCCAAATCCCTTAAGCCTCCCCACACAATGGCCCTGAGGCCCAGCAGCTTCCAGCAGGCAGAAATGCAACGGTGGCAGAGGCCCCCAGTGGAATTTGCTGAAGCAGGGATCCAGGTGGCTCCCCGCCCCCAGCCCCTGGCTCCCTGGCCTACCTCGGTGACCCTCCCCAGACCCTAACACCTTCGCACAAGCCTTGCTCACAGCACCGCTGGGCTGGGCTGGCCTGGCCTGAGCTATGTAAGCACACACACAGACACACGAGACATGAGGACAGCCATCTGTTTATTGTTCAACTGGGGCTTCCTGCCTGAAGAGCAGGAAATGGGGTGAGGCGCTACAGGCATCTGAACACGTTGGGCCAATGGGGCTGTTTGTGGGGTGGTGGCATGGGATGCCACAGCAGGGGCTGGGACAGAAAGCGGGTTGAGGATGGGGCTGCTTGGGGCTGGAGTTTAGGAGAAGTTAAAGACGAGGACTAGGTTGGGCTTAGGCATGTAGGGAATGAGGAGAAAGAGGGTAGGGTTCAGACTGAGGCATGGCAGGGGCTGGGGCTAGAATGGGACTGAATGGGCTTGGGATTTGGTGTTGAGAGTGGGATGGGGCTGGGCTGGACAGGCAGGTGGCAGTGGCTTTGGGGTTAGAAGCAGGGTTGGGGATAGGGCTGGAGGAGCCCTGGGGGTCGGGAATGAGGTTATGACTGTAGTTGTAGCTGGGGGTGGTGCTGGGAACGGGGTTGAGGCCATCAGGGGCACATGTACGGGTTTGGGCATGGGTGTGAGGTTCAGGGTTTTTCTCTGGTTTGGAATCCTGAGTCGGGTGACTTAGGTCAAGGCTCATCAGGTGAGTCGAAGAGGCCATGGTTTGGGGGGTGGGGGAGGACGGGAACAGGATGTTTCTTGGGGTATCTCAGACAGGGCTTATGTCACTCTGGGCTCCGGGAAAATCCCCTGGGTGACCTGAGTCCCAGGTGCTGGACCCTCCAGCATCCTAGTACTCTGTCTCCCAGTCCTCGGCAGCAGGTGGAGTGTCCAGGGGTGCTTCCGGACCTCGGGCTTCCTTCTTCCCATCCTGGGCAGGCAGTGTTGGTGGCATTCTGGGTGGGGTCTTGGGGCCAGCCCCAGGGCCCCCCGCCCAGTCCCTCTCTGCCTGCTCAGCTCTCCCAGGTCCCCATCGCTGCTGTCTTTGGCCCCAGCCTGGCCTACGTCTGACTTCCCACCCCCCGCGTCCCCTGGGAGGCCTCCTGGCTGTGCCTGGCTGGGTGTGGCACGCCTGGGGACAGCAGGGGCAGGAGGGCAAGGACTGCTGGAGGGTGTAAGCCCCCAGCAGGGCACTGTGCAGGAGGCAGGAGAGGGTGTCCAGCCGGATGGGCACAGTAACAGAGGCCACGCTCTCAGGGAGCCCCAGGTGGGCAGGGTCTGGGGCACTCAGGAGTGAGGCTGGCAGGGTTGGGATGGGTGCAGCGGGCCACGGCTCAGCTCCAGGTGACGGCAGGGACAGGTTGTTCCTAGAATGACAGCAAGACAGGTCACTGGGTCTTATCTCTGAATTTCTTCCCTTATTGCTGCCTGGCTGCCCTATACGTCTGGGGCAGTCCTCTCTCCCCATCCTCAGTCTGTCCACCTCTGACCTCCCTCTTCCTTCCTTTCTCTATTTGTGTCCACCCGTGTCTCTTTCCAGAGAGACAACTGTTACCTTCAGTATCAGACAGAACTCAGTTTCAATTCCCGCTGTCTTGCTTGTGGTGCCTTGTTGGGCAAATCATTTTCCCATCCTGAACCTTAATTTTTCATACCCAAAGATGGCCTTCAGTGGTACCAGTGGTGCGTGTAAAAGGCTGGTAAATGTTCAAAAACTGTGGACAGTTATTATTCCTCTAGCCCCATGGCTGTCTCTGGCATCTTCAAGTCTCCTGGTTCACTCTGGGAAGTTTCTCTGTTTGACGAATGAATCTCTGTTTCTAGCTGTCTCCCCATTTCTAAATATCTCACCCAACTCTGTCACCAAGATCCTCTAAGATTCTGTTTCTATGAGTTGATACCAGATCGACTTTTTTTTTTTTTTTTCTGATACTCTCTCTGGGTCTGCTCAACTCTCTCCCTCTGAGATTCCGTGTCCCCTGCTCTGTCTGGGTCTCTGTGTCCCTCCGAGGAGGTCTTTGTTTCTCTCACCCTTCGGGCTCAGCCCCGTCCTTTAGCTGTTCCATCTTCAGAGGGGTCTCTGAGGTGCCTTCTAGCAATTTCCCCTAGATCCTTCCAGAGCCCTGGAAGGCGGAGGAGGAGCCCAGAAAGAAAGAGGGCGGGGTTTTGGCGAAGTCGGAAACGGGGCGTGGCGCGGGCGCGCGCGGAGCCGCGGAAGGAGCGCGGAACGCTGGACGCGGGGCCGCGGACGAGCGCCTCAAGCCTGCGTTTCTGAGCACGCCCCCCTCGCCTCCCCGGCCCCAGGGCCCCCAGCCCCTTCCTCCCTCATACCCGGGGATCTGGACCTCCAGCCCCCTTCGTCTCTCAGATCCAGGAGTACCAGGCTCCCAGCCCTCTTCCTTCCTCTCGCTTTCTTCCTGTCCATGCCCTCAGGACGATTCTTTAGGACTAAAGGGACGTTTTAGGCAGTGAAATCTGGACATTTGGCCCTCCCCTAGGGCAGAGGGCATAGTAGATGGTCTGAGTCTTAGCAATTCCAGGGGCTGTATTCCATTCTGTGCTCTGTCTCTGACTGGCGTTGCGACCCTAGGTCCTTCTAGTCTCTATGCCTCAGTTTCTCCATCTGAGAAATGGGGCTAATATTACCATCCAGGTTTTTTTGAGGTTCTTGTGATATCACATGTGTAAAGTAAACACAGAGTCTGGACTACTAGCCTGAATAAGGAAGATTTACTTAGTTATTGTTGATAGTCGTGGTAGTATTTTATTGAGAAGCAATTGTCATTCTTATGTCCAGTCATTTAAGAACTAGTTATTCAGTGCCTGCTATGTGCTGGGTTCCAGGCTGTGCACTGGGGCCGAGATAGATGCAGCCCCTACTCTCAGGAAATTGCATACTTGTGAGGGAGACAGAAAGAACATAAACAGTACATTTTCTATAAGAATAAGTATCTGGGCTGGGCGTGGTGGCTCACACCTGTAATCCTAGCACTCTGGGAGGCCGAGGCGGGTGGATCGCTCAAGGTCAGGAGTTCGAGACCAGCCTGAGCAAGAGCGAGACCTCGTCTCTACTAAAAAAATAGAAAGAAATTATCTGGCCAACTAAAATATATATAGCAAAAATTAGCCGGGCATGGTGGCACATGCCTGTAGTCCCAGCTACTTGGGAGGCTGAGGCAGTAGGATCGCTGAAGCCCAGGAGTTTGAGGTTGCTGTGAGCTAGGCTGACGCCACAGCACTCACTCTAGCCAGGGCAACAAAGCGAGACTCTGTCTCAAAAAAAAAAAAAAAAAGAATAAGTATCTGAAGATGTGAAATCTGGGCCAGGGGATGGAGAGGCACCGGGGTGAGGGGATATTTTCGGGTGAGGGGATATTTTCGGTAAGGTGGTTAGGAAAGGCTGTTGTGGAAGGTGCCAGAAAACCTGGAAGTTGAATATTCCTGGTGGAGGGAACAGCCTCTGAGGGTAGAACGAGCATAGCGTTTGAGGGACTGGAAAGGAATCAGCAAAGAAGAGAGAAAGAGTTCTTTTTTAAAAAAAGTTTTACTTTGAAATACTTTTATATTTACAGGCGTTAACAAAGATAATACAGAGAGTTCCCACACCCTCATGACTCTACTTCCCTTAATGGTACCATCTTACACTGCCATGGTACATTTGTCGCAACTTAAGAAACCAACAGAACTATGAAGTAAATTCCATGCTTTATTAGGATTTCACTGTGTTTTTACACTAATATCCTTTGTTTCTTTTTCCAGGATCCAATCCAGAATATCTCGCTGCATTCAGTTATCCTGTCTCCTTGGTTTCTTCCGATCTATGGCTGTTTCTTGGTCTTTCCTTGTTTTTTATGCTCTTGGCAGTTTGGGGGAGTACTAAGTACCAAGTCCATTTTATAAAAGGGAGGTCTATTTTAACTGAATAATACTAACTCCTTTAATCCTTATTTCACAGATGACCAAACTAAGTTGCCCAGGGTCACAGAGCTGGTCAGTGGCACAGCTGGAATTTGAAACCAGGCAGCCTGGCTATAGATTCTGTGCTTGGGAGTTTTTTATTATTGTTGTTGTTTGTTTGTTTTTTGACACAGGGTCTTGCTGTTGCCCAGGCTGGAGTGCAGTGGCAAGATCATAGCTCACTGCAGCCTTGAAGTCCTGGGCTCAGGTGATCCTCCTGCTTCAACGTCCTGAGTCCTAAGTAGCTGGCACTATAGGTGCATACCACCACACCCTACTATTTTTTAAATTTTTTGTAGAGACAAGGTCTTGCTCTGTTGTCCAGGCTGGTCTCAAACTCCTGGCCTTGAGTGATCCTCCTGCCTTGGCCTCCCAAAGTGCTGGACTTACAGGCGTGAGTCTGTGCTTTTAATAAAGACACAAGTAGGAGCCACATTATATAGGGCCTTGTAGGCGCAATAAAGATTTTTGACTTTTTATTTCTATTTTTTAATTGTAAGAGTATTGAGATTATGTTGAACATTTGTAATTAGAGAGAGGGGTGACATACTTTGACTTATGTTTTAAAATGAGCACTTTGTAGTTTGGAGAAGGGATTGTTATAGAAAGCAGGATCGGCGGCAGAAAGCCTAGGGAGGATGCTGCTTGTAAGGTTTTAAGAGCGGAGTGGCCGGTGCCAGAGAAAAATGAGCAGAGTTGAAAGGGATAAGTAAAGAGGCATTATTGGGGCGCTCCCGGGTAGGGGTAACGGGTCTCAAGAGAGGAGCCCAGGCGAGCCTTATGGTCCCACGAGTGGAACCAGAGAAGCCGCCCCGCCCAGAAGTCTGGGTGGGCTTATATACGTTTTTAGGGGTGGGGGATGGGAGTTTTTTTGGAGGGAAGGTTTCGGCAGGAAGAGTGAGGAATTTCTTTGTTTCAGCTTTAGGGCAGGTATGGAGGAGTAGGAGGGGCTTCTTCTTTTTCCATTAGGGAGGGGAGGAGTCCCTGCCACCAGCCTTACGCTGCTGTCATCCAGGAGAGGAGTGGTGGCAGCTCCAATGAGGACAGGGGTAGTGGAGATGGGGACATATGGGTGGGTTTGAGATGTATTTTGGTGGAAGGGCCGTCAAAACTTGCTGCTAGTCTGCTGAGAGTGGGTAAAGGGGAGCCCAGGATGGTGCAAAGTTTTTAGCCTGAGCAGCCCCTTTGAATATGCATTTTCTTACAAGAAGTTCACGACATTCCATTTTAAGGATGAGAAATCCCAAGGAGTAGGATCGCCCTGTGCCGGATGATGCTGGTGACCCTGAGTGGCCGGAGTAGAAGGATTTTTATCAAGAGAGCTGGCTTTCTTTTCTTTCCTGGTGACTGTGAGAAGAACCCAGATCTCCAGATTTCAAGTCTGGGTCTATCCTTCTGGCTGCCTCAGATCCCAAAAAGGCAGCTTATGTCTAGACAGGGCTCAGAAGTGCGGTTTCAAATCTCCGCTTCGGTACTTATAGGCGCCTGACCTTGACCGAGCTGCCTAAGCTTTCCGAGTCTCCGTTTCTTCGCGAGATGGCGCTCACTGCTCAATGGGATGGGATTCCCTCTAGCTTGTTTTATTGCTTCTCCCATTACTGTGATCAGAGTCCGACTCCACTTGGAAACCAAGGATCCAACCTCTTCGCTTACTACGTATCTGGCCCTTTAAGCTTGCCTCTCCCTCCGCCCTCGCCTTGTCTCTGGCCAAACTGAGAGAGCGGGGACGGGATCTAGGTTGCTAAGGAAATGTCTTTTACTCACCTTCCAAAATTGGCAGGCAAGTTCTGAAAAGGGACCAATCAATTTCTGCGTCGGGGGGAAGCGAGTAAGATAGAGATAATATATGTATAAAGGAACTTTTGGAAAATTCCATCTCAAAGCTTTTATTGTTGCTGTCGTTGCTGTGAGTTGCTGTGTGGTGATCTTCATCCGAGAACCAGATTGATTGGTCGTAAGCTGTTATTGGGAGAGCTTGGAACCACAAAGCGTGGGCCTTTTCATTCACAGGAGGGGATTTTTTTAATGAGTTGTGACTAATGAAAGGAATACAATTATGAGTTCTTCAGTTTTCACATCTGGCTGTGTCATAAGAATTTTTACATGTTGCCCTCTTTGTAATATTTATATTAGAGAAAAGTCAGAACCTGCCTCTTGGTGCCTCCAACGAGAAGGAAAACTGTGATTGGACACAGGACTGACAGTCATTTGAGATGGCAGATAGGCCAGCAGGCCACCTCACAGAGAGGAAGCAGTGGCCGGGCTGTGTCCAAGGAGCTGGCCAGTGTTAATCTCATTTTCTTCTCCCTCTCTCAGACCATGGATTGGGGGGGAGGGGTGCAGCCTTTACTCGTTGGAAGGATAAACACAGTTAGATAAAGAACTCTTGTCAGTAATGGCTTAGAAACCAGTGCAAGATATAGATGCTTATTATCTAATACTATGTTAGGTAGACAAATTAAGGGGTTTTGTTGAATTCTTCTGGACTAATGTCTGTCTCCTAAAGTTCTATACCTTTTCTTGCTGCCTTAGGAAAAGAACTAGCCAATTTAGAGGCCCGGCAAGATGAAGGGGAACTTCTCCAGTCTTTGGTTTAAAAAAAACAATCTTAAGACTTTGTCGATATTAAATGGGTTACTATGAGAATCAACAGTAGTGCCTGGGATATAGTAAGTGCTCAATATATGTTAGCCACTATTATAAAAACCTTCACAAATAAATAGCTCTGGGATTTGAGAGGGTTTGGTTAAAGTGGGTGTTACGTGTGAATATACTGTACTATTATTCTCTTGTTCAGGACACAACACAAAGGTTGTTTACAGACTTCTGGCCAAACATGTCTGCATATGCTTGGAAAACATTAACAAGTCCACTATCAGCTTCTCTCAGTGAAAGTCATCACCTTTTGAAATTATGCCTTTCTTTCTAAATCCTTTGCCTGCGCTTTGGCACTTTGATCGTGTTGACTGTAACCCAGGTCAGAGACGGTGCCTTTGGTGCGTCAGTCCCTCCACAGAGCCAAGCGAGTGCCCCGGGTCTGGCCTGGGGTTCTCGGAGCTGCTTCCCGTCTCAGGAGCGCCCCTGCAGGAGACACTGTGAAACAGCAGGGAAAGCCGGCTTCGGCGGGAGACAGCCGCGGATGGCGCTCTTGCTTCTGCAGATTTCCCTCCTGTGTGGCTTTAGGCAAGATAATTCACCTAAGTCTCAGATATCTTCACAGTGGAGATCCCGTCTGTCTTACACAGCTTTTCTCGAAAGAGGTAACTATAAATACATACTAGGTGACCAAAAATAATAATTCCCTTCCTTCCCCTTTCATTCTCATTATTTACACTGCCCACTTTTGTACTCTCTGTGACCTGAGAATACCCTAGGTGCCTCTTCTGCTCTACCCATTTTCTTTCAGTTTTTCCAGTCTTCTCACTGTGTAATTTATTACTTAAAAAAAATACGAAGGCCAGCTCCTTTTCTGTGCTTTCCAGTATTCTATGAGTGGTGACCATTCCCCAAGAGGACTTTCTTGGAGCCAGTTAGGGCTGTGAGCTCTGGGGAGGGAGGAGGTCAGAAAGGTGAAAGAAAAGGGGCATGCTGTGCCCTGAGTAGGCTCCTCTTCCACTCCGCTCACCAGCTGGTGAACACATGTGGTTCACAGCACGTTGCACGTTTGCTGTCACCTCCATCCCCTCATGCCTTTGCTGTTCCTTAGATTGGTGGGTCAGAGAGTGCATTAGCACCCGCCCCACACGTGGACTCCTGACCTTTAAATCCTTACCCTGGGAACCCTCCGGGCAGTTACAGACCTAGTCATTTTGGCCATGGCTACTCTTGAACTCTTTCTGGACTTCCTCTTCTTCTGCTGCTTCTGCGAAAACAAGTGGGTTAGTGTAGATTAAGATCCAGCAGACTTTTCCTGTAAAGGATGAGATAGTAAATACTTCAGGCTTTGCAGGCCAACGAACGACTCAACCTTGTCTGAAAACAGCTGCAGACGATCTGTCGAAGGGGCAGGGCTGGGCGCCAAATTTCATGCACACTAAAGTTTGAATTTTATCTCATTCCCACATTTCATGAAACAGTCTTCCTTTGATTTTTTTTTTGTCCCAACCATTTAAAATGTATAAAACACTCTTAGCTCGCAGGTGATATGGAAATAGGCAGGGTCACTCCTGTCTAGTCATCTTTAAAGGCCCTCCCGCCTTTGAGACTCTGAGACTGAGTAATCCGCTGGGCTGGTGCCATGGTATGTCAGAGGCAAATCTTTGCCTGGCCTCCCAGAACACTGTATGCAGACAGGCCGCTTGGGACAGATTTGTCAAGCTGTTCGGAATACCCAGGTCTGGGGTGTTATGACCCGTCCTTGGAGGATTTAAAAAAAAAGAGAGAGAAAGAGAGACTTTGTACTCTGTTCTCCTCAACTGCTTTATTGCTCTACTTTTCTCCCTAGCTGAGGTCCCGCTCCTAAAGCTCGAGAGACCCTCAGTGGAACTTGATTTCTGCATAATCCTCCTGGGTATCTTCGGGCCTCTGGGCCTCAGGCCTGGGTCGGATGCCCGGGAAGTTGAGCCCAGCATAGTGGAGCTCCTCTGGGTTATTCTCGTATTCTGGGTCTTGAGTGGACAATTCGGGTCCTGGGCAACCGAGGGAAACAGGGTGTAGCTCCTTCTGGTTCTTTGATTCTGGGGAGGACGTGCCTGGAGGAGGGATCCGGGAAGGGGTGGTTGGTGTGGCCTTCCGATTCCGAGCCTGCGGGAATAACCACCATCTTTCACTCATTCATTCAACAAGTATTTGAGAACCTACCATGTACCAGGCACTGATTTAGGAACTAGGGCTGCAGCGTGGAGTAAAACAAAGTCCCTGCCCTTGCTGAGCTTGCATTCCACCTTGGAAGCAAGAACAAACAATAAACAAGCAAAAATGTAATAACTAGTAGATGACAAATGCCATCAAGAAAATTAAGCAGGGTCAGAAGTCAGTGGAAGGGAAGGTGGGATGTCTGTGTAAATAGGGCACCCAGGGACGCTCTCTGAGGGGATGATATTGAAGCAGAGAGAATGAGTTAAATGAGGCCAGGAGTCAGGCAGTATCTGGGGGAATATCATGCCTGGGGGAGCAAGCAGCAAATTCCAGTACCCTGATCTGAGATGGGGATTGTGTGTTTGAGGAAGGGCAAGTCTGGGGAGAGAGGTAGGAGATGAGACTGGGAAGGGAGTTCAGCCCTGGAGACCCTGTGAGGGCTTTGGGTTTATTCTAAGTATGCTGGAAGTCATTTGAGATTTTAGCAGGAAAGTGAGATGCTTTGATTTGTGTTTTTTTTTTTTTTAAACTTTATATTTTTGGAATGACTATAGATTCACGGGAAGTTGCAAAAATAGTACAGAGGGGTCCTATGTGCCCGTCCCCCCAGTTTTCCTCAGTGGTCATATCTTATATAACTATAGGACAATAGCCACACCAGGAAGTCGACATTGTTGTGTGCGTGTAGAGTTTTATGCAATTTTATCACACGAATAGTGTTACAGGCAGAATTCGGTCTCCCAAAATTCATATGTTGAAGTCCTAATCCCTAGTACCTAAGAATGTGACTGTATTTGGAGATGGAGCCTTTAAAGAGGTCATTAAATTAAAAGAAGGTCCTGTGGGTGGGCCCCAGTCCCATGTGACTGGTGCTGGACACGCACAGAGGAACAGCCATGTGGAGCTACAAGGAGGAGAAGACGGCATCTACAAGCCAAGGAAAGAGGCCTCAGAAGGAACCAGCCCTCCCAACTCCTTGATGTGGGCCTTCTAGTCTCCAGAAGTGTGAGACGTAAATGTCTGTTGTTTAAGTCCGCCAGGCTGTGGTACTTTGTGATGGTGGCCCTAGGACAGGAACACAGGTAGATTCTCCTACCCACCAACACAGTCAAGACAGAGAACTGCTCATCGCTACAAAAATCTCCCTCGTGTTGTCCTGCTGGAGTCCCACCCATCTCTCGCCAGTCCCTAATTCCTGGTGACCACTAATCTGTTCCCCATCTCTAATTTTATCGTTCGGAGAGTGTAGCATAAATGGAACCATGCAGTAGGTGAACTTTTGCGATGGACTTTTCCACTTTTTTTTTGTTTATCCCTAAGATCCATCCAACTTTGTTGCACATATCAATTGTTTGTCCCTCTTGGTTGCTGAGCAGTAATCCATGGGTTTTTAAAAGGAAAGCACGCCCGAGTAGACTGGAGGAAGTGAGAATGGAAATGGGGAGAGTGTGCGGAAGGTGATGGGATGCCGGGGGCTGGGTGTTGGTGCGAGGACTGTGGAGGTGAGGGCAGAGTGCGGAGAGGTGGTGTGGGTGTATTCTGAAGGGCATTTGCGGTTGCATTGGTCATGGGGTGACAGAGAAGAGGAGAGGGAAAGAAGGTTCTAGGGCCGTAGCCTTGGCTGGGCAAATGTGTTACTTGCTAGGATGGAGATGACGGGAAGCGTAGGTGGTGGAGTTAGTCTTGAGTGGGTTTTGGATAAGTTTGAGATGCTTATTACACACCCAAGGGGAGATCACATTTGGATATGAGTATGAAGTTCAGGGAAGAAGCCAGGAGACGTAAATTTTGGAGTTATCAGCATAAGAGGTTAGCTGATAATATTTAGCATTTACTGAACACTTACTAGGGGGCAGGCACTATTCTGGATGTTTTGCAGGTACCGTATATTTAATGCCTGGAATAATCCTAGGAAGTGAGTGCTACTATGATCCTCATGTCACAGTTAAAGAAATTGAGGCACAGAGAAGTTAAATGACTTGTTCAAGAAGACACAGTGACAAAAGCAGGATTCGAACCCAGGCAGGCTGACTTCAGACCCTCTGTGCTTAACTGCTAGGGAATACTGCCTCTCAGTGATACTAATAATTATTAAACAGTTAATTATAATTAGTATTGTCAATGGTGACGGTAATAACGGAACAGCGGCTATGTATTGAGAAAATGCATGTATTCTAACCCTCAAACCGACTCTCAAAAAAACAGGAAGAAATCAAGCTTCCAAGACAGTGAGCGACTTGGCTGATCTCATGGCTAGTAAGTGGCAGCCGGATTTGAACCCAGTACTGTACTTGGTGCTTGTTCTACCTTGATGTCCCTGAGGCCAAGGGTGGGGGCAGGACAGGGAAGAGGTGTGTACAGAAGTTAGAAGAGGGGATGTTAGCTGCAGAGAAGAGAGAGGTAGCGTGGCCTGGCCACTCACCAGGGGACCGGCCCTAGGGACCACGTTGATGTAATCCAGGATCGTGCTGCCCCGTGAGAGCCCGGGCCTTGGAGTCTCTGCCTGAGTCTGTTTCTTCCACAGAATCTTCACGCTGAGGAAATGGACCCCACGTTGGCAGGCACGTTGCACCTTCCCTTTCCCCAGGCCCAGACCCCAGGCCCGACCACTCCTCCTAACTTACGTGATCAGAGTGAGGCAGAGGAAAAGGACAGTCGTGATGCCGATTCCCAGAAATACGCCATTAAAGAGTGCTGTTGAGCGGGGTCGCTTCCTGTCTGCAAGAGGGAGGGCCAGGTAAGCATTGCCCTCCATGGGGGGCCTCACAGGACCCATCCCCACTGGGCATCCAGGCTTCCGGATCCCACCGCAGACACTGTGCCTGCAACCCCTCCTCTACCTCTAGGACACCTTGCCACACCCGGGGCCCAGGTCAGGACTGCCATTGTATTCTCACTACATCCAGAAACCACAGGTTCCCCCAAGCTCCTACTCCAACCGCAGGACCCCAGGCCCTGCCCCACAATAGAACCTCAGCAGCCAGGCGGCCCCCTGACCTGGCAGCAACAGGACCGTGCCGCTCCAGGTGCCGTGGATATTCCGGGCCTCGCAGCTGAGCCTGAGGCCCGATCTGAGCCCGCCTCGGAGGCTCAGGGAGCTGTTGGCCCAGGGCCCAGCTGAGCTGGGGGTGGCCCTGAAGGAGCCATGGCTGCCGTTCCCCACCCACAGCTCCTCCCCGAGCCGCCAGCGCAGGGAGGGGGCTGGCCAGGCTCGGGAGCAGCAGCTGCAGCGCAGCCCCTCGGCCTCCCAGGAGCAGGAGGGGCCCAGCAGCTGTGGGGGGTCTGTGGGGACAGAGGAGAGGACTCACCAGGGGCCCCATTCCCGGGACCCAGGCGTCCCCCTTCCCCACTCACAGTGCACAGAGAGGCTGAGAGAGAAGTGCTGGGAGCCCAGGGGGTGCTGGGCGTGGCAGGTGAATTCTCCTTCGTGCTCCATTTGGACCCGAGGCAGCTCCAGGACCCCAGGGTCTGAGGGCTGGGACGGGCTCAGGGTCTGGCTCCCCCGGGCCCAGCTGAGTGTGGCTGGGGGGTTGCTGAGGGTGACACAGACCAGGCGCAGGCTTTGGCCCTCCAGGACCAGGAGGGACGTGTCATTCCCAAGGGTTTCCAGGACTAGGGAAAGGAAGAGGCAGAATCGATGCCCTCCTGAGGGCACAGGGACCCACCTGCATGGTGATACCCAGACACCGGGACGCCCATTTGGCTCTGAGAGGCCCCGGTCCCTCTGTCCCCCTTTCCTACCTGTCCTGTTTGCTTGGGACACCAACACTGTCAGGTTCTCTGGAGGATCTGCATGGACACAGGGCACCACTCTAGACAGGCCAGGGGCTTCCCTCAGGGCAAAGGGAAGGTCCCTGGAGACTGAGATTGGGGATGCGGTGGAATGGGAGGGGCTAAGTCACCCACTGAGTCTCACATACCAACTGCCCAAGGGTGAGAAGGCCTGGTCCCCTAGGCCTGGGTTCCCAGCCCCCTCAGAGCTCTGGGGTCCTGACCCGACCCTGCCCCCTCCCCCTCTCCCTCCAGGACACCAGGCCCCTGCTTGTCACACTCACACTGCACAGAGAGCTCCAGGCTGCGGTTCTGGGAGCCAAGCCTGTTCTCCGCCAGGCAGGTGTAGCGCCCTGAGTCCCCAGCCCTCACCCCGGGCAGCTCCAGGCCCAGGGGTCTGGGGTCCCATGGGTGGGACCAAGACAGGACTCTGTCCCCCAGGACCCAGCTCAGTGTGGCAGGGGGCTGGCTGTCACCAGCACAGAGGAGCCGCAGGAACTGGCCTTTCTGTGCTTGCGCATGTGGGACGGTGCCCTGGGGCTGCTGGGCTGGAGACACAGAGAGAGAGAGAGAGAGAGAGAGAGAGAGAGAGAAAGAACACACGAGGGCTACAGGGAGCAGCACGTCCCCTCACCCTCACCCCCAAAGCCTGAAGAGGACTGGCCCAGCCCCAGCCTGGAGGGACCTCAGTACCTGGCCCGTTGTCCCAGGAAATGCTGACAGCCAGGTCTCTGGGGGCGTCTGCAACAAGGTTGTGAGGGGGCTTCAGGGAGGGATGTTTTGTTCCCCAAAAGTGCTAATACATCTCTCAGGGCAAAGAAACAGTGACTATCCCTGGGAAGAGAAGTGACAAGCCAGCGCCAGAGCACAGGCGTGTGGACAGAGAGCAGACACCATTCCCATCCCCGTCCCAGGGCTGAGGCTGCACCCGGGACCCTGCTGCTTCCTCTCCATGGACCCTCCTGAGCTCAGAGCCACTCGCTGCTCCAGGGGGCTCCTCCGCCTCCCCATCCACCGGGCCTGTTCGCATCCACACAGTCCCACTCCACACTCACAGGCCACGCTGAGTCTGACAGTCCTCTGTGTGCTGACACCACTTCTGGGGAAGGTCACTCGGCAAGTGAGGTCGGTGTCATGGTCCTCGGGTCTTGGTGTGAGGCTGAGCACGGAGAAGTGGGGGGTGGTGGGCCCGGTTCCTTGGGAGGAGAGGGCAGTCCCCGTCCAGGAGAAAGAAGGGGCTGGACATTCCTCGAAGGCCCAGTTAAACACACAGATGACTGTCACCGGCCGCCCGGGATCCAGGGTCTCCGGGATATAGACATCTGGCTCCTGAGTCAGGGCTGGGGCAGAGAGGGGCTCCTAGTGCCCTGAAAGCCCTCCCTGCTCAACCCCTCACCCGTCCCTTGGGGTCCCTCCCCAGTTTGAGAGGAAGGGGGTCCCACCCCTTTCCATACCTGTCACTTCCAGAGAGAACGCTGTTCTGAAATTATAATGTACATAATTTCCTCTCTCCACTCGAAAGTAGTATACTCCCATGTCCTCCCTCTTGGCATCTCTGATCACCAGGGAGCAGCTTTGGCTCTGGGGGTTCCCGAGGAGCTGGAAGCGGTCCCTCGTCCACGTTTGCACCTCTCGATTTGGGTTGTTTGTGGCCACTGGAGCATCAGTCTTTGAGTCAGTCCCTTCTTTGAACCAGTAGCCATAAGCTGGGGTAGACTCCGTCCAGCCAATCCAAGGGTAGGAGATGGAGCAGGGCATATAGACACACAGGCCCTCCTGCACTGTCACTGAGCCCTGCATGTACAGCTTGAATCTCGGGTCCTGAGCCTGGGACCCTGTGGGGAGACAGAGGCTCAACCTGTAACCCCAGCCCTAGCTCTGACCTGGGTCCCTCTGGCCCTCGGCCCACTCACCGGCCAGCAGCAAGGACAGCAGCAGCAGCAGCATCTCGGCATCAGACGGCACATGGGCCTGCCCTGAGACAGGCTGCTTCCCCAGTCCTGTTGTGATGGGCTCCGGGCAGAAGAGGAAGCTGAGGGCGGAAGCTGAGCCCTGGGGACTGATGCATGAAATGAGCTTCTGATTCAGAGGCCACAGGACTCTCCCTCCCTCCCCACGCCCCAGCCCACCTGAGCCCTGTCCTCTCTGTCTCTCAGAGGGTGCTGCCTGGCCTTTGCTCTTGCTGAGCTGGTCCTTCCCTTTCCCCAGCCCCTGCGGGGGAGGGGAGGGAGGCCTGTGTTTGGCCATGGGCTGGCTGTGGAATGGTGAGGGGAGCTGGGGGCTCTCCCTCTGGGCCCTGGGTCACTGAGGAAGCAGAAGTGAAAGTCCCCAGTTAGTTCTTCTTATGGGGGCACCATCGGTGGTGGAGGTGGGTGCCAGGGAGGGAGGATTTCTGGAGGGGGCTGGCTAGTCTTGCCAGATAAAATGCAGGCCACCTGGTTAAAGTTGACTTTCAGATAAACAATGAATAATCTTTTTTTTTTTCTTCGTATAAGTATGTCCCAAATGTTGCATGGGACATACTTATACTAAAAAGGTTTTTTTCTTTTCTCAGCCTGGGCAATATAGCAAGACCCCGCCTCTACAAAAAATAAAACACTTAGCCAGGTGCGGTGGCGCACGCCTGTGGTCCCAGCTATTCTGAAGGCTGAAGCACAACGGTCACTTGAGCCCAGGAGTTTGAGGTTGCAGTGAGCTGTGACTGGACCACTACACTCCAGCCTGGGCAACAGAGCGAGACCATGTCTCAAAAAAAGAAAAAGTTTTCTTGTTCCTCTGAAAATCAAATTTAGCCATGCCTCTTGCATTTTGCTTTTTGGCAGATCTGGCAAGCCTGGGCTGGTGGCAGCCCCACCCCTCCAAGCTCCCTGATGAGCAGACTGACTCCCAGTCCCCCACAACCACCCTCCCACCCCACCAGGCCTTAGTCCACTGTTCCCAGTCTCTCTTCCTCCTCTGTCACACAATGGAACAACACTTACCTGTAACACCTGGTGTGACTTGAATGCCTGTGCCCAAAGGTGACGCTGATGGCTGGAGTTTTAGGCAATGTAAAAGGCAAGGGGATGTGGGGTGAGTGGAATAAACTCTCCAAATTGTTGTCCCTTCTCCCAACCCTTCCTGAAACGACTCTCTGCTTTGGTCATGTAGAGACAGGGAGCTCATCACTCAATGTCCATGCTCTCAGGGACCAGGCGCTGAGCTGCAGGCAGAGGACACAGAGGTGGATCCAACAGGGCACCGGACCTCCAGGGCACCAGGTGGGCAAATGAAGATTCTTAGACACAGAAAAGCACTGAATGGCTCATAAGTGCCCTGGATACTGGACAGACATTCATGACAGGACCCTGTGGAGGGAGTGGTCCGTTCCTCCTGGTGGAGGGAGTCAGGAGAGTCTTCCTGGAGGAGGTGACCTTCAGGTCTCCCAGCCCCCACCCAGTCCTTGTTCTCTCATCCACTGTACTAATTGCTCAAGCTGCCACAACACCGGGTCAGACATTGAGTGGCTGAAAGAACAAAGCTGGTTTCCTCCCAGTTCTGGGGCTGGAAGTTCAATACCAAAGTGTTGGCAGCGTTGGTTCCTTCTGAGGCCCCTCTCCTCGGCTTGTAGATGGGTCTCCTCCCTGTGTCTTCACATGGTCTTCCTCTGTGCACGTCTGTGTTCTAACCTCTCATGAGAACACCAATCACGTTGGATTAGGGCTCACCCTGATGACCTCCTGTTAACTGAATTCTACCCTCCACATCCCAGGTTCCACATCTTTGGATTCAACCATCTGGGGATCGAAAATATTTAAAAGCAAAAACCAATGAACAACCACATAATAATAAAAAGGATACAAATTTCAGAAATACAGGATAACAACTTGTCGCATAGCATTTACATTGTATTAGGCATTGCAGGAAACCTGGGACTTACAGCGGAGGACGTGCATAGGTCATGCGCAGATACGACGCCATCGTACATCACAGACTTGGGCATCATGAATTTTGGTATCCAAGGCGGGGCTTGGAACCAATCCCCCACTAATACCAAGGGAGGACTGTATCTCTTTAAAGGCACTGTCTGCAAGTACAGCCCATTCTTAGGTCCTGGAGGCTGGGTCTTCAACATGTAGATTTGGTGGTGGGGGCACATTTCAGGCCATAATACCACCTTGCCCTCTGGTCTGATCCCTGTGTTCCCACGGCCCAACCTGGCTTTCTCCGAGGAAAACCGGGTTTCCCTTCCCTTCCCTTGTGTCGAGGGACGTCACACCCTCCATGCCACAGAGCTGGCAGGAAAAGAGCTTCTCACAGGAGCAGTGGGGAGAACGGATGTGCGGGTCCTGGTGAGAGCTTGGGGACCACTGAGGCCCCCCACGAACTCAAGCCCAGCCCACCTCTGCCTTGTGCCTTTTCCTACCCCATGGGGCTGGCTGGGCAGGAACCAATAGCTTGGTTAAGCCCGAGTCCTTCTGTGCGTCTCCACACCACTGTTCCATGCTGCTCAGAGCCAGAGGACCCTTTGCCTCTGAGGGACTGACAAGTGCCAAACTGGGACTCCTAGGCTGACCTGGAGACTGCAAAACCACCCAGAGACTGTGGCCGCCCTCAGGTTAGCTCTCCCTTTGAACTTCAGAGCTGGTCCCAGGTGTGCGGGGGACGCACACGGACACCAGCACCAGGAAAGGACAGCGCCGCGTCTGGCAGGGTTTGTGTGCTCGGCCAGAGTGGACCAGACCTGGGCTGGACGGGAAGGGGAGGGGTGAGAGTGGCTCAGGGACCCTCAGTGACCCCGCTGTGGACAGACCCCTCCCCCTCCCGGAGGCCACTGCCAAGAGGGCCCTGGAGGGGCTTCTGAGGCCGTCAGCCCCTCCTCCCCTCCCCCCAGCAACCTTGAGGCCCTGTCC
This sequence comes from Lemur catta, assembly GCF_020740605.2. Lineage (NCBI taxonomy): Eukaryota > Metazoa > Chordata > Mammalia > Primates > Lemuridae > Lemur > Lemur catta. Next base: position 19,774,529 of record NC_059146.1, read on the forward strand.
TTTTCTCACAGGCACATTTCTTGGAGAAACCGTCCTTCTCCATTTCCTCTTCATCCTAGTCCAACCTAGCTCTGTCCCCACCACGTCAGGCAAACAGTTCTCATTTAGGATCGCTAAGGCCCCCCGGAATGCTAACACTCATGCAAAATCTCTACCCTCAGTTCACAGATGTGTCCCTTGACTCGGGCTCAGTCATCCCTTCCTTTTTGAAACACTTCACAGTTTGTTTCCAGGTCACCTGGAGCTACCACCGTGCACCAGGGCAGGGGCAGCACCCACGTCGTCCCTGGGAAGACACCAAGACACCTGCCTGGGTCCTAGTACATGTCACATACAAGGGCCCCACGCTGCCCTGGCTTTCCTTCCACCTTTCTGGATGCTCCTGGTCTTATTTAAGGTTCCTCCTCTGTAGCTGACTTCTAAATGTTGGAACCCATCAGAATCCCTTTCCCAACACAGCCAATTTCATCCATGGCTTTGAAAACACAAGCTCCCAAGGTCAATTCTTTGATTTCCTAATTGTCATTAATATGCTTGTGTCAGATGCGGACATTGGGGCAGACTGGGGGAAAGGGTTATGGGACCTCCCTGCACATTTCTTTGCAACCTCCACGAATCTAAGTTGCTTTCAAGTAAAAAAATTGAAAATCCAACCAGAAAAATGATCATGAAAACACACGACCACCACCAAGAAACATGCTGATGTCTCGCAAAATTATATTTCAATCCGACCATTCCCTGTCTATCGGACATGCACTCAGGAATGCGTAATGGGCGTCTCCCACTTAGCACCCTGCAGCAGCACTTAGCACTTCCCACCTCAACCTTTCTCCTCTGTGGACGTCTGGATCTCAGTGTCACGTGGCACCCACACCTGCCCATATCCTCGTGTCATCCTCATTTCCCCGTTTTCCTCATCCGCACATGCAACCTCCCCACAGACCTGTCCGTTCAACCTTTCATGTGATTTTATAACCTCTGCCCAGGCATCCCAGGGGGTTGTTCGCATCACGTGATTTTGCTTTGTCAGGTTGGGGCCATGTCATTTTGCAGGGACTCTTAGCTGGACCTTCGTCCTTTCCTCCTCGTGTCAAAATAGCTCCTCACAAGGCAGGAAGGAAAGTGAAATATCACTAGAACATAAACTGGGATTCCCTCAAATTTCTAGTGATGGAAACATTTTGGATGTGCAGTACTTTATTATCAGATATATTTAATACTGGTTACTCAGGGATGTGTGAGTGTGATCTGACACCGAGTGTGAAGTGTTACTATTCCAGAAGAAAATATCAACTCTTCATGTCAGAACCGAAGGCTGTCGTCTGTGGTCTCACCCTGGTTGAATCTCTATCCTCACATCTTTTTACATTTGCCCTTTAAGAGAGAGTAAAGCAGCCACTGCTGTGCATATGGTGACCTGGCACTCACAGGCAAGGCCTTGGTGGAACTGCAGTTGTCCATAATTTCACAGGACATCAACACCATAAAGGCCACTCTTTGACCATGGTGGGTCGAGACAAGAATAAGACCACTCCATAGTCATGTCTCAACACACACACACAGACTAAAACATTGTCCGAATCACAAAATGATCAAATATGCCCTAAGTTAACATCAATAGCTGCTGATTATTTACAGCTTTAGCCTTTGCTATGGGCTGAATGTTTCCTCCCCAAATGCATATACTGAAGCCCTAATTTCCAATGCAGTGGTATTTCGAGGTATACAAGTCTTTCACATTTTTGAGTTCTAGTTGCATTCCATTGTCATAGAAGTTACTTTCAATCTCCTCTAAATCTTTTCATTATTTTAAGTACATTGAGACTTGCTTCGTGTCCTAATATATGGTCTGTCCTGGAGAATGTTTCATAAAGAATATGGAGAATGCTTCCTGGAGCATGTGCATTTGAGAAGAATATTTTGCTGCTTTTGGGTGGAGTGTTCTGTATATGTCTGTTAAGTCTAGTTGGTTTATAGTGCTCAAGTCCTCTGTTTTCTTCTTGATCTTCTGACTGGTGGTTCTATCCATTATTGAAAGGAAGATATTCAATTCTCCAACTATTATTGTAGAACTGTCTACTTTTTCCTTCAATTATGTCCATTTTTGCATCATCTATTGATATTGGGGGCACTTATGTTCATATACATTTATAATTTTATATGTTCATGTGTTGATGCTTTTATTAATATTGTTCTTTGTGTCTTGAAACACTTATGGGCTTAAAGTTTGTTCTTTTCCTCATACGTTAGTTGAGCCCACTCTGTAACAAACTTCCCTTCCTGGGAAGATACCTTAGCCCTGGATTTGGAGCTTGGAGGACTCCCTCCCATCCAGGAGAAGGTGGGGTGTCCCCCACTCACAGGCCCTTGGCACTGCACAGTTATGTTTCTGGGATGGGCAGATTCCAGGGTCACCTGGATGTGGATGTCAGGTGTCTGTGTCTGAGTGCAGAGAGAGAGAGACAGAGACCCATGCCTTGGAAGTAGGGACCCCAGAGTGTCCCCCTAAGAGCAGACTTTGCCTCAGGAAAGAAGGGGACTCTCAGAACCCATCCTTGTGTCCTTTCTTGACCTTATTCCTTATCCATCACATGCATAGAGAGCCGGTTCTCATTGTAATGGTACCTTGCATAAGACCCTCTCTCCACCCTGCAACCCTCCTCTGTGGGTCTCTGATGTCCAGGGAGTAGTTGTTGGTCCAGGCTCTCCAATAATGCTGAATCAGCCTTGAGTCTCCTCCTGCACTTTTCAATTTGGTTTGTTTCTGGCCATGGGAGTGTCCTGGTGTATATCAGCCCCTTCCCAGAACCAGTAGCCATGGGCAGAGCTGATCCTGTAGTCATAGATTTGGGGATGGGACAATGTGCAGGGCATGAGGACGCACAGGCCCTCCTGCACCGTCACCGACTCCGGCGCCTCCTGCAGGAATCTCACAGCCTGAGCCAGGGCCCCTGTGGGAAAAATGAGGGTCAGCTCAGCCCAGTCCCCCAGCCCCTGTCCCTGCGGCCACACACCTGCCCATGGCAGGGGCAGCATCTCTGAGGTGGAGGGTTTCTGAGCTTCCTGTGCGAGCAGAGAAGGGGAAGGTGGGCAGAGGGGAAGGGCTGTGTGACCCACGGGGAGCTGGGGAGGAGCAGGAGCCTTGGCAATTCACAGAAGAGGAAACTGGGACCCACATGCAGTGAGAGCTCATCCCCCATCCACACAGACACCTAAACACACACACACACACACACACACACACACACACACACACAGAGGAAAAAAAAAAGATCCAGTGGCTTTTATCTTGAAACTCTAGTCATGAGATATTAATGCAAACTCACCAATTTATGAAAGATAGTCAGCTATCAATTATAATTTTGACCAAATTGGCATTTGACAAAATTGGGAGCTTGTTTATTTACATGGCTAAACTTTCATTGCTGATCTGTAATGTAGCAAAGGCCGTGGGCCAAAGTTTTGGGTAAAGAAGTTTCTATGGCAATTTGATTTTGAAAACCTCTTTTACGCCTTTTTTCCCCCTTCAGTTTCAAATGAGTTTTCAATGTTTCAATTTTAGCTAGAACTGGCTGAACTGTATCAGAAAACCAAGGTCTCCGAGTAGCCTTGAATTAGTAATACTATAAACAGGGAGTTTTACTTCAACGGCAATAGAAAAAGTTAGCAGATTCAGAGTAGGCGGAAAAGAAAATATAGAGAGAGACAGAGATCTTAACAGACACTCTATTTTAACCCTGTAGTGGCAAGTTGATCATTTGAGCTCTGAATTTTCCTTGATGCCATTTGTTCATCAGCTTAAACATGTGCACAAGAACAAGCCATAATATGTGACTCTCCGGAGTCCTAGAATACCTGGCTTGCCTTTGAACCTTTCTACGAGCACAAACACTTGCACACAGAGACAATATAAACCAACTGGGGTGCCCGAAGGGCGTCATTTTCTTTGTGTTTCCTCATTTTTAGAGAGTTTGTTTCTCACCTGTTTTTCCTTTTCTTTCTTGGTGGAACCAAACTGCAGTCTAGGATTTAATGTCGTGGGGCTGGGAAGCTCAGTCTCTTACTAACCTAGGAGGACAGTTTGGTTTCTCATTCAAATGCTCAGAGGAGCCAATTGAGATTACTTTTGGGAGAAAGAGGCAGTGGAGGAGACCCCTGAGAATGCACCTCCTAAACAAAATTAGGACCCCCAACAACAACTTCCTAGGAAAAGAAGACAGCTCAGAATAAATCATGGACCATCAACCAAGAGTGTGAGATCCAGGGCTCAGGAGGAAAGATCAGATCTGCTCAAGGAGAAGCTGAGAGTCGGGGGCCCAAGTGCAGCCCACGCCAGTACCTAGAGTCAAGTTCAGTCTTCTTCGTGGAGCCCTGACTCTTCTCCAAGCCACACATTGGGCACCAGAAATTGTTAATGGAAAAAAACTGCACACTCTGTAAACTAATGTGAAGAGGTTTATTCTGGGGTCCCCTCGGCCAAGAGGGCATCTGTCCAGTCAGAGGGGGGCTGAGGGTTTTATTTTTAGTTCACAGATCCGGTGGACGGGAATGGGGTGCAGTGAGAGAACAACAGGGTCCCAATCAGGAGGTTGTGTGTTGTGGGGAAATCAGCTCCGGGGCCCCACAGGGAAGGGCTGTGGGTAGGAATGAGGGGCAGACACACGCAGCCTGGTTCTCAGCCCATTTTTCCTCACCGCATCCTCCCAGGTCTATGCAGCTCTACCTTCCTTTCTCTACCTACAATCAGCTTCCCCCTTCTTCAGAAATGTTTTAATTTTGTGGTAAAAGACACACAATATAGACGCCACCACTGTAACTATTTTCTGTGCACAGTTCAGTACTGTTAAGCATATTCATGTGGTTGTGCAATCAATTCTCAGAACTCTTCCATATTGCAAAACTGAAACTCTGTGCCAATTAAACAGCAACTCCCATTCCCCCGCCTCAGTGCCTGGCCGCCACTGTCACACTGACTGTCCCTGGGAACAGGACTCCTCTGGGCTCCCCACCAGTGGAACCTGCAGCACTGGTCTTTCCCCCAGCACTGTGCCCTGGAACTTCATCCACGTGGTCGCACGGATCAGAATTTCTTTCATTTTTAAGACTGAATCATATTCCAATGTACGTATTAATATACACACCACTTTTTGCTAATTTATTTGTTTTTCCAGAAATACCGGGGTTGTTTCCACCTCATCACTATGGTGAATAATGCCGCCAGGAACATGGATTCACAAATATTTATTCAAGGCTCTACTTTCATTTCTTTTCATTGTATAACCATAAGTGGAATTGTTGGATCACATGTTAATTTTCTTTTTAATTATTTGAGGAAGGGTCAGACTCAGTATTGACTTTTTTGCCTCATCTCTTGTCATCACTTTCTGCTATAAAGGTTTACACTACAGAAGTAAATCCATGGGGGCACGTTCCAAGACTCCCAGGGGATGCCTGGAACTGCAGATGGTACCGAACCGTATATATACTATGCTGTCTCCCATACATACATACCTACGATAAAATTAAATTTACAAATTAGGCAGAGTAAAAAATTAACAATAGCTAATAATAAAATAGAACAATTATACCATTATACTGTAATAAAAGTTATGGGAATGGGATCCCTCTCTCTGTCAAAAAGCTTACTGTCTTCTACCAAAGGTAACTGGATCCGTGGAAACTGAAAGTGGTGATTAGGAGGCAGAACTGTATAAAGATTATAAGATGTTTTGGCGATTATAACCTTAATATCTCCAGACTCCTCTTCTGATCTCCAGACACTTACATCCTGCTGTCTACCCGATATCCGTTTATTTAATTTTTTCTAATTTTTTTTTTTTTTTTGAGACAGAGTCTCGCTCTGTTGCCCAGGCTAGCGTGCCGTGGCGTCAGCCTAGCTCACAGCAACCTCCAACTCCTGGGCCCGAGCAATCCTCCTCCCTCAGCCTCCTGAGTAGCTGGGACTACAGGCATGCACCACCATGCCTGCTAATTTTTCCTACATATTTTTAGTTCTCCAGCTAATTTCTTTCTATTTTTTTTTAGTAGAGATGGGGTCTCGCTCTTGCTCAGGCTGGTCTTGAACTCCTGAGCTCAAATGATCCTCCCGCCTCGGCCTCCCAGAGTGCTAGGATTATAGGTGTGAGCCACCACACCCGGCCATGATATCTATTTAGATTTTCAGAATTAACATCCGCCCTCAGATCTCTGCTTCTCTATGGAACACAGCTCCTTCCTCCTGAGTGCTCAGGAGCACATTGTGGCATCACAGTGTCACACTTGCTCTTCCCGTCCCCTCACTGACCACGCCCATCAGAAAACCCTGTCCGCTTGACCTTCAACACACGTCCCAAAGAGCATGTACATCCAAAATGATAACTCCCTATTCCATCCTGCCCCCAGCCCGCAGCAACCAGCCTTCTAGTTTTTTCTTTATCTATGATTGTGCTTATTACAGATACCTCAGAAAAGTGGAATCATATAGTATGTGTACTTTTGTGAATGGCTAATTTCATTTAGCTAATGTCTTCAACGTTCATCTACGTTTCAACATGTGTCAAGATTTCCTTCCTTCTTAAGGCTGAATAATATGTGTTGTCTGTACGTAACACATGTTTTTGATTATGCATTTGTCTGTTGGTGGACACTCGGGTTGCTTCTACACTTAAGTTGAATAATGCTGCTATGACATGAATGCATAAAAATCTGCCCAAGTTCCTGCTTTCAGTCCCCTTGGGTATATACCTAGAAACGAAGTTGCCGGATGATATCATCATTCTATTTTTAACTTTTTGAGGAAACACCACACTGCTTTCTGTAGCAGGTGCACGATTTTATGTTCTTACTATCAGTGCATAAGAGTTCTAATTTCTCCATATCCTTGTCAACACTTGTCATTTATTAGTTTTTATGGTATATATCCCAATGGGTGTGATTTGTTATCTCTTGTTTTTGTTTAGTGCATATATTTAAGGTATATAGCATGATGTTTTGATATTATGCTTTTGATTAGCATTTCCATAATGGCTAGAGCTGGTGAGCATCTTTTCAGATGCTTATTGATCATTTGTGTATATTTGACGAAATGTCTGTTCAAGTCCTTTGCTCATATTTATTTTTTATTTAATTTTAATTTTTTATTTTATTTATTATTTTTTTAAGGACTGGACTAGTGAAGCAGTGGGAGTTTACTCATTTTTAAACAGCATTTGTTTTACGTTGTTGGGTGTCTACTATTTTTTAAAAAATAAAACAGATTTGTTTACTTAATGTTTTGTTTTCAGACTCCTCCATATATTCTGGATACAAGTCCTTTCTCAGATATTTTCAGTATTTTCTTTTCATCTGTAACTTTTCTATTCATTCTCTTTACAGTGTCTTTTACAAAACAGCCAGCCTAAGTCCCCCAAAACAGCTGTTACTCAGAGGTGACCCATCAGTGTCTCAGGACATGGAGGCTGAGTAGTGGCCACCCAAAGAAACCTAGGTCTTAGTTCCTGGAAGTTGTAAGTGCTACCTTATAAGTAAAAGGTTCTTTGCAGATGCGATTAAGTTAGGGATTTAGACTAGTGGAGATCATCCTGGATTATCCAGTTGATCTTTAAATCTAATCCCATGTGTTCTGCTAAGAGAGAAGCAAATAGAGATATTATTCCACAAAAGGGGGTAAGCCCATGTGACCAGAGAGGCAGAGATTGGGGTGATGTGGCCACAAGTCAAGCAATGCACCAGCTTTAACAATCTGGAAGAAAAAGAGTAAGATTCATGGCATGGATCTCTGGAAGGAATGCAGCCTAACCAACACCTTGATTTTAGCACAGGGTAACTGATTTCAGATTTCTAGCCTCCAGAACTGTGAGACAATAAATTTCTTTTTTTTTTCTTGTTGTTGTTGTTTTAAGACATCAGCTTGTGGTAATTTCTCACAGTGTATATCGGAGACTAACACAGGGAGGAATTCATTGAGCACCTCTGGGACATTGCAGGGAAGGACCTGAGAAAAGCCCTCCTTCTCCACATCCATCTCTCTGTTCCTCTTTGCAGCAAAACTCCTCATGCGCTTGTTTGTACTCACTCTTCTCACCTCCATTTCTCTGATTCTTTTTCAAATTCACACCAGTCAGGTGCCACCATTTCCCGAACTTCCATGAAAACTGCTTTGTCAAGTATCTCACACGATATACAAGAGCAACTCAGAAGAGATTAAAAAATAAAACACGAGGCCGGAAATTGTAAAACTCCTAGAAGAAAACAGAGGGAATGAAGTTTCTTTACATTATCTGGGCAAAGATTTTTTGGGACATGATTCGAAAAGAACAGGCCACAAAAGCAAAAATAGAGAAATGGATTTCTATCAACTAAAAAGGTTCTGCACAGCAAAGGAAGAACATCTGCAACTACACATCTGGTAAGAGGTTAATATCCAGAATATATAGGGGACTCAAACAACTCAATAGCAGGAAACAAATAACCCAATTAAAAAAAGAAGCAAAGAATTGGAGTAGACAGTACTCCAAAGAACACATACAAATATATAGTCCACAGACATGGAAAAACTGCTCAGCATCACTGATCATTAGGAAAATGCAAATCAAAACCACAAGGACGTATCTCCTGACACCTGTTAGAATGACTGTTACCAAGAAGACAGAAGACACCACATGTTGCCAAGAGAGCACCAATAATAAATGTGTATCACCTTCTCCATCCATAATAACCCCCTTTTCACCTCCCTCATCTGTTGTCGTCACGTCACACCAGCTGTACACTGACACATCTCCAGCCTGGATCCCTCTCCTGAGCTACAGACATCTGTATCCAGATGTCTCCCTGCAGCACCATGCACTGTCAGGGGGATTCTCAGAATTAATATCCTCTCCAAATCCCTGCTCCTCTGTGGACACAGCTCCTTCCTTGAAGGTGCTCAGGGGAAGATTCAGGCATCATCTGTGCTCTTACTGTCCCCTCACTGACCACATCCATCAGAAAACCCTGTCAGCTTGACCTTCAATACCCACCAAAATCACTTCCGCAGCCCAGTACTGCCTCCCTGGTTCAGCCACCATCTCTTCCCTTGAAGGGTTTAGTGGTGCCTTCCAAGTCTCCCTGACCAAGGCAGCTGGGAGTCCTGTCACACTGCAAGTGCAGTTGTGTCTCTGCTGTCCCCAAAGGCTCTGGGTTCTTGCATCTCTGCACCATCCTCCCCGCTGCTCCTCTCCTCCTGCCGCCCTCTGCTCTCTCACACACGGGCCTCTGGAGTGCCCACAGCACCGGGCCTGCTGCTGCCTCTGAGCAGTGCACTCGCTGTTCCTCCTCTTCCCTCTTCCTGGGATGCTTTTCCTTCCTCAGACTCAGAGCCTGATTCCTCACTCGCCTCACATCTGTGCCCAAACATCATCTCTTCACTCGGTCAGACACGGAACCTGTCCCCAAAATGTCACGAGCTCCTTTTCTGGTATGATTTTTCTCCAAATGCATATCACACTCCCACATGTTCTCATTTTGTTAATTTTTTTCCCTTCTTTTTTCCTGAATGCCAATGTCTTGTTTCCTTCTTTTATTGTGGTCAAATATAAGTAACATAAGATCGGCCATTTTTAAGATTCCATAAGATACAATTCAGTGACATTAAGCACATTCTCAGTGTTGCACAACCATGACCACTATCGATTTCCCGAGCCGACACTCTGCACCAGTTGCACAATCCCTGCCAGTCCCCACCCTGTCCCCAGCCGCTGGCAACCACCGTTCTACTCTCTATCTCGATTAATTTGCCTATTCTAGGCAGGTCATATAAGCAGAATCACACATTATTTGTCCTTTTGTGTCTGTCATATTATTTCACTTACTATATTATTTCAGAGTTCATCCCTACTGTGATGTATCAGAATTCTGTTCCTCCCAGTTTAAGGCTAGAGAATATCTGATTGCATGTGTGCACCACCTTTTGTTTCTCCATTCATCCATCGGTGGAGACTTGGGCTGTTTCCACCGTTTAACTACTGTGAGTAACGCTGCTGTGAACATTGGCTTAGATACAACAGCTGAAGTCCACTTTCAGTTCCTTTAACAATATATCTAAGAGTGGATAGCTGGTCACTTGATAATTCTATGCTTAACTTTTGGAGGAAATACCAAGGGGTTTTCCACAGGATTACACCATTTTACATGCAATGCAAAAGGATTCCAATTTCTCCACAACTTTGCAAACATTTATTGTATTCTTTTCTTTTTAAATAAGAGCTATCCTAATGTGTGTGCAGCAGCATCTCATTTGAATTTTGATTTGTATTTTTCAAATGACTATGACGTTGCCATCTTTCCGTGTGCTCAATTGCTTCTTTTATCTCTTCTTTGGGAGAGTGACTATGCAAAGCTTTGGATGACAGAGATTGTTGAAGTTATATTCATTGATGCAACTCTCGCACTGTGACAGTGTTGGCACATAGTAGGTGTTCAGCAATTCCTCCTGAATGAGTCTAGGAATGCCTGAAGGACTGAGCGTCCCTCTTTCACTCAAATGCATGCAAGGAACACACAGAACCCTGAGTGACATTCAGGACTGAGCCTGAAGGATGAGCAGGACTATAGGCAGAAATGGGGAGGGAAGGGTGTTTCAGGAGAAGGAACTACACATGGAAAGTGTCAGATCGCAGAGGACTTGGCCCAGTGGGTGTGGGGAGACGTTGGGAGATGCAGGGAAGGGAGGGATCAGGAGTAGAGTCCGGCAGGGGACAGACCCTTCGAGGCCCTCAGTCCCAGCCATGGTATTTGCACCTCGTTCTCCAGCAATGGGGGAAACATGGCTGTTCACACTGCGCGGGGACTGGACAAGGACGCATCTGGAAGCACAGTCTGGAGGCCTGTGCTGGGGAGAGACGGAGGCAGGGGGTGGGGTGGACTCAGGGAGCAGGGAAGAGGTGAAGCCACAGGAATGACCAGGGCCGGGTGGAAAAAAGGGCACCAGGATGAGCCGTGCTCAGGAGAAGGAGGGACAAGAGTGAATGACTCATTGATGTGGGGAGGGGGGTCAAGGTGGGGAACTTCATTCACCCTGGTCCTGCACATAGAGATTCAGTCACCAAGTCATCACTGGGACAGGATCCCAGCAGGACAAGGGGGCTTGGGGAGGAGATGGGCTGCTCAGCCTTGGCCATGCTGAGCAGAGCGATCCTGGAGGCCATCACAGGGGAGGCGTCCAGCAGGATGTGGGAGGGTGAGACACCACATCACTCACCTGAGGGATTAGCCCATGACAGTGTCTGCATCCTCCACGGCCACTGCTGCCTGAGCCACCTTTCCCCTGCGGGACCTCACTCTGGGGGAACAGACCAGGGCCTGTCACTGGGGGCAGACCAGGATGCAGAGGGCAGCAGCCTCACCTCCCCATGCCCTGTCAGGGGCAGGAGGGGACTGAGGAGGAAAGAGCAGGTCTAGACACCAAGTCCCCCTGGATGACAGCAGGAACCTCCCCCCACCCCCCAGACACTCAGCCAGAGTTGGGGACAGAAACCACTGGCCGTGTGGGATTCTCATCACCAGCTCAGCCTCCTGCCTGGCCCAGGCCCTCGTGCTCATTTCCGGTCCCTCCAGCACAGGGCTGTGGAGTTCAGCGTTGTGTCCCTGGCTCTCCCACCCCTCCCCCTAGGTCCCTGGGGCAGAGTTCACCTGAGGAAGATGAGGCAGAGGCAGAGAAGCAGCATCTTCACAGCAAATTCTACGATGGCCACCAGAACCACCATTGCCACGGGCCTCGATTTCCCTGAGCAAAAGTGGGATGAGCCAGCTTCACCTGCTAAACCACAATCCCGTGTCCTTCCTCCCTTATTTGACTTGGCTGTGGGCTCTCCAGGCCCTTGCTATGTCCCTGAATGTGGGGCCACGTCAGTATTGGGCTCCGCAACCCCTACCAAGCCTGACAAGCAGTAGACAGAGGGCTCTGGCCCCATGGACGCTCTGGGCTCACAGCTGAGTGTGACGCTGAGCTGGGCACAGCCCTCTTCCCCCCACTGAGCCCAGGGGGCTGCTTGCTTGGTGACCTGGGGGCTGCAGGTCATTGCTAGGGGGTCTGGTGTGCAGCCCCCGACACTCACTCTGCAGGGAGAGGCTCAGGGAGACGTGCTGGGAGCCCAGAGGGTTCTGAACTCGGCAGGTGAATTCTCCTTCATCACTTAGGTGCACTCGAGGCAGCTCCAGGACCCCAGGGTTCGAGGGCTGTGAGGGGTACAGCATCAGGCTCCCCCGGGTCCAGCTCAGCCTGGCAGGGGGATTGCTGTTGACAGCACAAACCAGGCGCAGGGACTGGCCCTCCAGGACTGACACAGATGAGCCATTCCCCAGGGCTGTGGGTGCTATAGAGAAAGAGACAGAGGGTCAGAGTGATAAAGATATTGAGAGAAAGAAGGATGTAGAAAAACACCAGGTAGAGGGACAGATTCAGACACAGAGATGGAGACTGAAAGAAACAGAGACACTGAGATGGACCCAGAGAGAGATTGAGCAGGAGCCCAGAGCCTGGCTCAGTCCCCAGTTTCTCTGTGCAGGGCGACGTCGATTCTCCTTGGCATCGATGGTTCCTTTTCGGCTGGATTCAGGCCCCAGACACCCAGATATGATGTCAGTTCAGGCCCACGTTCCAGGCCCTCTTCAGTGCTCTGGCTGACAACTCAGAATCCAGGTTCGCCTGAAGAGTCTTGTTCTTTATTGACATCTTACCGAGACAGCGGTTCACTGAGTTATCATTGTGCCTCTAAGCGGGCCTCACTGCCAGAAATTCAGAGTCTGGGGCGAGGAGTAGGGACTTAGAAACTGGTGCCCCCAAGGTCACATGACATGTGGTGGAGATGACTCAGGCTGCACCAGCCCTGGACAATGTAAATGAGAAAATGTAAATGCTGTGGTCCAGAAGGGCTTCCTGGAGGAGGCACGTCTGCTTCACAGGAGGAGGAAGGTGTGAAGGACAAGCAGGCGGCTAGAGGATGAGGGGTGGAAGGGCATTCCAGGCAGCAGTAACAGACACTGCAAAGATGACCAGGGCCTGAGCCAGTTCAGGGAAACATGAATAGACCTGCAGGGCTGGTGGGGGGGGCAGGGTGGGGTGGGGGGTGGAGTCCAGAGACAGGTAGCAGGAGGAAAAGTGGGCAGATTTGTTTTCATAACCTCAGAGTGGGGAATCAGAACCCAGCAAAAGCGTTGATAAATGCAGCTACAAAATAAATAGGTCCCTGTACATTGTGAAAATCATAGACATGCAAGGACAAAGCCACCCGGCATATTGGGAAATGTATTTACAATTCATCTCAGCCATAAATACTGACTTCTCAAATTCAAAAGAGCTTCCAAGAATAAATAATTAAAGTCAAGTCATTCTGGAAAGCTGAGCAAAGTCTATGAACAGACAGTTACAGAATAAAAGAAATACACATGTCTTTTTGTCATAGAAAAAAGATGCACAATGTTATTCATAATAAAGGAAATGCGTATTAAAACTACATGGAGATTCCAACTTTCACCTGCTATTGGCAGGGATCAAAAAAAGGTTTGGACCCACACTGGGTTGATGAGGCTGGGGAGACATACATTCACTCCTTCCTGTTGGAAATCCAGACTTTTATCCTGGATGGGGAAGAACTTGGGCGTATTTCTCAATATTAGACTCAGCTATTTTGCACTTAGACAATCATCCCACAGAGATACAAACCCGTTTGTAAAAGGAGATACAATGGCCAGGCGCGATGGCTCACACCTGTAATCCTAGCACTCTGGGAGGCCAAGGTGGGTGGATCCCTCGAGGTCAGGAGTTCGAGACCAGCCTGAGCAAGAGTGAGACCCCCGTCTCTACTAAAAATAGAAAGAAATTATCTGGCCAATTAAAAATATATATAGAAAAAATTAACCAGGCATGGTGGCGCATGCCTGTAGTCCCAGCTACTCGGGAGGCTGAGGCAGGAGGATCGCTTGAGCCCAGGAGTTTGGGGTTGCTGTGAGCTAGGCTGACGCCACGGCACTCACTCTAGCCCGGGCACCAAGTGAGACTCTGTCTCAAAAAAAAAAAAAAAAAAAAAGGGAGATACAAGATTATTCCTGGTAGCATTTCTGTTGGGAGAATAAAATTAGTGCCTTGATGTTTCACTAAAATAAAGTGTGTCTGAACTCAGAGTCCATCCATGCAGCAGGACACCACACAGTCCCGGAGGAGCACGGGGACAGTCTGCACTACTGATGTCAAACCACCTCTGAGGTCCTTCAGGTGAACAGACCAAGGCTCGGAGCAGCCTGTGTGGACCCTGGTGTGTTCTGGGGAGGGAGAGAGGCCTCTGAGGACAGACCCTACTGAGCATTTGGAATTGTCACCCATGTGACCGTATCAGCCACCCAGAAGTATGTAAACTATTGGGGAAATAAAAAGACGAGGCTGAAGGAGTGTTCAGGAGACAGACGACAAGGGGCCTGGAGGTCAGTCGTGCTTTATGAGTGTCGCCCTGTCCTTCTTCTGGGCCAACGGGGTGGGAGGCATCTGAGGGGAGGGAGGGGCCCTGGGGTCACCAGCAAGGGGGTCTCAGGTGACCAGGATGAGTCCCAGGTAAGGAGGACGCGCCTGCTGTGACTGAAGAGGCCCTGCTCCCACAGCCCAGGGAGGGCCCTGTCCTACCTGAGCCGTCTCCTCGGAGGACAGTCACGGTCAAGTTCTGAGGACAGTCTGGGGCAGACAGACATGGCAGCCCTGAGTCACTGCTGAGGGCTGGGTAGACACTGGCCTCTGTCCCCAGGAACCACATCAGGGAGGAAGGTGGAGTCAGTGGCCACCTGTCCCTCCCCTCCTGGACCCCAGGTCCCAGCACCCCGTGTGCAGCCCTGACCCCATCCCACTGCCCTGGGGACCCCCCAGCAGGGCCCCGGGCATCCTGTCACAGCTCTCACAGGACACGTTGAGATGGATGGTCCTTGCTGTGGTCACACCGGCTCCAGGCAGGGTCACCTGGCAGGTGAGACTGGTGCCATTGTCCTGGGGCTGTGGGATGAGGGTGAGCACCGAGGCTCGGCCGACAGTGGGGCTCTGGGGAGACACAGATGCCCCCACCCAGGTGATCCTGGGGGCCATCCCCTGCTCACAGGCCCAGGGCACAGAGCAGATCAGGTTCCTGGGGCGGCCAGACTCCAGGGTCCCCGGGGGGATGATGTAGGGTGTCAGGGCTGGGGAGAAGAGAGGGACACGCAGGGTCAGGAGGGAGGGTCCGAGGTGCGGCCCTGAGAGGAGCTCAGGCTCTGGTCCAGCTCCTCCCCTGAGCCCGACAGGCTTCACCCCCAGCCCCTCCCAGCACGGGGTCCCAGCCCAGCCCTGCCCTGTCACCCCCACCACCTTTCTCCTCTGGGCACCCCTTACCTGTCACATGCACAGAGAGCTGGTGATATGTGTAGCTCCATTTTAGTGTTCCCCTCTCCAGTCGAAAAAAATATGACCCGTTGTCGCTCCTCCTGGCATCTCTGATGCTCAGGGAACAGTTGTTCCTCCCTGGATCCCCCAGGAGGTAGAATCGGCCCTGGGTCTCCTCCTGCACTTTCCTAGCTGGGTCGTTTGTGGCCACTGGAGCCTCCTGGTGTGATTTGGCCCTTTCTTGGAACCAGGAGCCATGAACTGGGTCAGAGTCGTTCCAGCCGTCCCGGGGGTAGGAGAAGGAGCAGGGCACATGGACACACAGGCCCTCCTGCACCGTCACCACCCTCTCCAGTTCCAGCATGAAACCTTTCCCGTGCCCTCTCTGTCCCTCCACCCCCGCCCTCCCCCAGAGCAGGGCCAGCAGCAGCAGCAGCATGTCGGGTGCAGGTGCCAGGGCCCGCCGGGGAAAGGCTGCTCCTCGGGGTTCTTCTCTCGGGAACTGAGAGCTCAGGACTCAGAAGAGGCCCCACGGGAAGATGGGGGCGAGGTCAGAACCATGACCCTCCTCAGAGGAGGAACTTCACACCCAGGCACTGTCAGGCCCTGGGCAGGACTTGGAGATTGACTGTCACAACCCATGTCCACTCCTGGGGACACTGGTCAGAGAGGGTGAGAATCACCCAAGTTCCCATGCCATGAGGGGACCAATCACATCTCCTGTCTCCCTATCAATGCCCTTCCCCTTGGGGGACATTTTCTGGAAGGTGACAATGGGTCCCATCTCTCTGGACCTCTGAGTCTCTGACTGTGGATGTTTGTGGATGTCAGGGGTGGGGCTCAGGGACATGGTGATGGGGGAGACCCAGGAGGGGTGAGCAGCAGCCTCCTCCCCACTCAGCCACCATGTGTGGGCATCCCCTCTCTGCACATCAAGATCAGCACACCAGACCCCAGTGCTGTCCTCATGGTGTCACTGTCTGGTGGGAAGATAAGCTGTTAAGTCTTCCAGAATGAAGGTTCCCAGCGATAGGAGATATAATTCTGTGAATATTGGTGTCTTGTATGTTTCAAGACTCCATCAGTAGATGCATGCATATTTTGAATTTTTATATCTTTCTGGTAAATTAAATGTTTGAACTTTATGTTCCCTTTCTTTACCTGTGCTTTGCAGTTTGCCTTGAGACTCAGTCATCTGATATCAGGAAAGGGGCACCAACTTTCTTTTGTTTACTGCTTGCATGGTATATCATTTCCCATTTTCAATTTGAACCTTTCTAAAGCCTTAAGTTTTTATTTATGGTTTTTGTAAGTAGCGAGAGGCCACCTTTTGTTCACTTACTGTGTCATTCGTTCCTCCAGACACATAGGGATGGGTCCTCTCTCTGGGGGGAAGAGAGAAGGAGGTGAATGTGACAGATCCGGCTGCTGCCCTCACTGTCCGGCAGGGAGCTGGCCGGGTCCCCAGGAGGAACCTGTGATGGGGGCTGCACAGGCAGGGGCTGGGGCTGCTCCCCCCAGGCTGAATTTGAGTCCTGGGGAAGCCATGGGAGAGGGCTGTGGCCAGGACCCCCAGGGTGGGGAGGGGTGAGGAGTAGGGGGGATGGCGCAGACCACACAGTGCAGTGCAGGAGCAGGGTGAGCGCTCAGCAGAGGTGCTGGCACATTCTGAGCACTGGGGCTGTGGGAGGTGAGAGAAGAGACCAGTGTCCCCTTGGTCACCACTGCCCCAAGCCTCCAAGACTGATCTCTAAATAGCTGCTCCTGTGCCCAAGCCTCTTTTCTCTCCCTGTCCCAGAATCTGCCACTGTGCCTTGGCTCTGGGGCTTTGCTCACACAGACCCCTCTCCTGGGAGTTTGTGCTCAGGGACACACAGTGAGGACTGCCAGGTGTGGAGTGACCCAGCACTGGGAGCCATCAGGCTTTGTTGGGAAACAGCTCTTGTCCCTAGATGTGGAGGACATGTACCTGCTGGGTCGTTGGGGGCTGTGGAGGAAGTGGTAGGGTTCCTGGGAGATGGGACAGGAAATTTAGGGGGTCTCCTTAAATGGATTGGGTGGCAATTTTCACAATTGTTTAGAATATTCTAGTTCTTTGATTTTTCCATATAAATTTTAGAATCAGCTTGTCAATTTGTACAAATGCTCTCAAAAAGATATTGTTTGCGATTGCATTGATTTCACAGATCAATTTGGGGAAAACTGTCACTTTCACAATATTGAATCTTCCAAAGCATGAACATGGTATATACATCCATTTTTTAGGTGTTGTTGAGTTGTTTATATATTCACATTTGTATTGCCCACAGGCATTTGGCCTGGCTTTGCAAACACTACGTGTTAGATGTCCATCAAAAACACAGTTTGTCAAATCTATTTGAAGGAAAATATCCTTGTACCAAAAGATGGTAGACATTATGCTTTTGTTATTAATTCATGAAAGAGTAGTGGATCTATTTCTCAGTCTATGTTTCTACCTATTTAACCATCTGTTCATCCCATCAATCAGCTTGGCACTATGATTTTGGGGCCATAGGATGGTTGGAACATCCTGGTGTCCAGGAAGTTGAGGGGACTGGGAACAGGAGAAGTTTGGTAGCATCCCCACTCCTGGCCCCATGGATTGATGGTGCAAGTCATGTTTTCAATATGGTTGGATTTTAGATTCTCTGATACATGGGTCTCAGTGCCTGGTTCAAATCAAGAGAAGAGATAGAACCTCTGCATATGCCCCTGGAAGTCCTGAAGTGGCTTCTCCCTTCACCCCAGGGTCCTATCTGCCCCCCACCCCTCACCTTGACTATGGAACAGGTGTTGTCCCTTGAGGCCTTAACCCACCTGGTACATTTTGAGAAATATCTTATTTTTGTAACCATATTTCATATGATAACTTCTCTCCATTCAAAAGCAATATGCCCCTCCCCTGTGTCTTGTCACTGAGCGTCTCTGTTATTCAGGGACAAGTTCCAGGTCCCAAGTTCACTAAGCAGGTGGAATTGAGCTTTCAGCTCCTGTACTTTTTGTCCTGAATAATTTGTGAATACAGGAGCATCCCATCCATGAATATCCCTCTGGGAACTAGTCCTACGATCTGGGTGCTCAGTGCAGGAAACCCAAACATAAAAGACGAGGTGAATCACCAGGATTCCCGGGTGCTCCTGCGTCGACAGCAAAGCCTCAGTGCTAGTTCACACTCTGCATCCTGAGCAAAAGCTCCTGTGGACATGCAGAGTCAGGCTCCAGTGACTGTCCCCCCTTTATCCCCTCTGGTCCTTGTGCACTTACCCTACCCCTCCTGCCCCAGCTAGGCAGCAGCAGCAGAAGCATCTCTTGAGTTTTAAGTGCTGAGCTCTGCACTGTTCAGTTCCCAGGGTCCCCAGGGCTGAGAAGAGTGAGTGGGAAAAAACGGAGGGAAACATCAGCAGAAAGCCGGTGAGAGTGGACAGAAGGAGACAGTTCACAGGACTACAACGTGTGTGAGGTAGGTGGGGAGGGTCAGGTTCATGGGCATTGGCCATTCCCCTTTCTCAATCTGCAGAACGATCCACTGTGACCCAGAGAGGAAGAAAGACTTAAAATAAGTCACTGCAGAATGTCCGTTATCCTGCTGTCATGTGTCTTTCTGTGTTTGCAAGAGTTTATGTAATGTTGAAATTGCTTCCACTCTGCATGTTTGGCAGAATTTTCCCATGAGTTTTCTTGCTGGGAGATAAGTTTGATTTCTGAGTTGTTTCCTTTAATGCTATAGGGCTATTAGGATTTTTGTATGTATTTCTGAGTCAGTTTTGACACATGATATTTTCTAAAAGTTTTATATTTCACTTAGACTAGACATTTTATTAGCATATATTTGTGACCTAGTCTTAATGTAATTTTAAGGTAAAATTTATTGAAAGCATAAGAAGTGTGGCATAAGAAGTGTGGCATAAGAAGTATGCACAAATGACAAATGTAAACTTTGGTTAATTTTTTAAAAATCTATATGACCACCACCAAAATCAAGAAATGTTTTAAAAACATCTATACAGCCACCACCAAAATCAAGAAGTATAATAAACTCAACAACAACAGTAACAACAGAAAACCTGATTTAAAAATTGGAAAAGGAGGCCAGGCACAGTGGCTCACATCTGTAATTCTAGCACTTCAGGAGGTGGAGGTGGGAGGATTGTTGGAGGCCAGAGTTCTAGACCAGCCTGAGCAAGAGCGAGACACTATCTCTACAAAAAAGAGAAAAAATTAGCTGGGCATGGGGGCACACGCCTGTAGGCCCTGCTACTCTAGAGGCTGAGGCAGGAGGATCACTTGAGCCCAGGAGTTTGAGGTTACAGTGAGCTATGATGACACCACTGTGCTCTAGTTGGGGGGGTAACAGATGGAGACGGGGTCTCGCTCTTGTTCAGGCTGGTCTCGAACTCCTTCTGCCTGACTCTCCATCTGTGCCTGCCTGGCCCTGGGATGGAGGACGGCCCTTCCAACGCATTGCACCCTCATTGCTCAGATCTGTAAGCAAAAATCTCGGAACTTGTTTCTTGCTGTGGTGGTGTCTTCAACTTTTACCCTCCCTCTGGTGAGCCAGGGGCTGCCCCAGGCTGGGTTTTCCCCAGGACGCTGTGGAAAGAAGTATCCTGTGGAAGGTGTCGACATCCGCGCCCAGCTCCCCTTCATTTCCTGTTGGGGCAGGGCTGCTAGCTGCTCTGGCACTGGACCCCCCATTTAGCTGGGGGCTCTCCAAACAAGTAGCCTTGTGATGGAGGAAAGAATCAATTTGAGACATTTTTCAGAAGGTGGAATCGGCAGGGGTGTGGTGTGGTGGGTGAGGGAGGGAGGAATCCCGGAGCCCTGACTCAAGCACCAGGGGTGGAGATGCCACGGCCGGAGCTGGTGCGGTGACCAGGTCCAGGGCTCAGGGACAGGTCTGGGTGGAGAGGAGGTGGTGGGGGATTCAGAAAGGACAGCAGAGTTGGCCTGGGGTGGGGGTGGGTGTGTCCAGCAAGGGGGGACAGAGGGCACTAGGGGGAGCTGTGGGGAACACACACACTCTTAAGCTTAATTGGGTCTGGGGTGAGCGAGACACCTGGCCTGGGAGGTGGCAGGGGCATGACCTGCTCACTGGTGACCCTGGTGAGAGCTTTGTCAGGGGAGTGGGGGGTAGGAGGGGGGTGGTGGCAGCAGCCAGACTGCCGGGGCAGAGGGTGATGGGGGAGTGGGATTCAATGAGATGTCTTCAGCCCTCTCCTGTCTGAGCTCTGGGTCCCCACTTCTGTCCTGAGCCAGCGAAACCTACCTCTGTCACCACCTCTTTCCTGCTGTGCCATTTCCTGGGCCAACAGCCAGGTTCTGTGGAGCACGTAAAGCAGAGAAAGACATTTTCAACTTCAGCGGTGAGGGCCACAGTGCTCTGACCCTTTTTTTGGATCCGCAGAAGCTGGTGAGGTGGGGACTGCCAGGCTTTTCTCTCCCTTCTCCAGCCGAGCTTCGGCCAGGCAGCGGTCGGTCGCACGGGCCCTGAGCCCTCCCCTTCCATCCCCACAACCCCCAGGCACGAGGAATCCTGGCCGCATCCATGGGGTTGCTGAGACCGACCTCAGTGGGAGCTCGGCTGAGCTGGATGAGAGCACCGTGGCCACAGTGGCCCCATAAGGCAACGTGAGCCGAGGCAAAAGCGGCCATCAAGACTTCAACCCCCACTACAGTGATGGAGCCAGGTCTGGACCAGAGAACGTGCTGACTCCCCCCTGTTCCATTCCCCATGGACTGTGCAGGCCAAGGGTGCGGTGGATCATGGATCAGCCCAGATGTGGGGGCTGTCTCCCCAGTGAGGGAGGTTCTGCAGTTCTATGGACCCCGGGGAGTGGTGGGTGGAGAGGGAGAAGGGCGAGGAGAGGAGAAGAACGAGTGCCGAGTCAGAGTGGGGCAATGTGTCTTCAAGGTTTCACCTTCTGCTTTGCCCAAGGCCTCAGAGAAAGAGATCTAGAAGAGATGGTGCCTGGGCTGGAAATGCACCTATGTGAAGAGCATGACCTACCAGAGGGGCCTAAGTCATCAACTGCAGCTGCCCTCAGAGGCTGCAATGCCTGGCGTGCACCTGCCTGGTGTGGGAGGGTGGCGTCCCCAGGAGGTAAAGCCTCTAGGTAAGGCCAGGTAAAGCCTCTGTAATTGCCTGCAATTGGGCCTGAAAGATGGCATGAGGTGTTCAACCATGTGCTGGACACCACAGATGGTTCTATCCATGGACCTACTGCCTTCCTGGAAGGTCACCTGACCTGGAGGCCTAGAGTCATGATCTTGGGACCCTGGAGTATGGGTCGGTACTGAGCATGGGGGCTTTGGATGGTACCATCTATGGCTGATGTGTTCAGACCCTTTCCTGGCCCCTTTCTGACATTAATCTACTATTGGACTTACCCATGCAAGCTGAATTTCTCAAGCACTTTTATACACTGGCTTCCTTCTAGGTTTAGTTAATGAGAGGCAAATGTTGGAGGTTAAAACAGAGGAAATAAATATGGAAGTGAAAAGTACTTATTTTTCTCCTTCTCTCTGCATTCTACAACATCTCAGGTAGCAGCTGCATCTCCTCTCAGCCTGCAGTACCCAAGAAGAAGAGCTGCTGTCGTTTAATTTTCCTCTGGGCACCCCTGATCCTGGGCTCTGGCACACTGTCTCTTCCCTTGTCCTGATGATGTTCTCTTGCTGTTGCTCATTTGTCAGTTACTTCACTGGCCACATTTAATTTTTCATGTTTTCCTTGAAGCATGTAATACATTTCTTTGATTAAATTTCCTGTTTTAAAGAGATTTCTATTTTTGCGAATGAACCTTAACTGACAGAGATGACAGATGAATGGATGGATAAATGGAAAGAGAGATGGGATGGACTGATGGGGGGGATATATGAATGAATGGACAGATGGGTAGAAAGATAGGGAGGTGGATGGAAGGATGGATGGATGGGGGTATTACTCAATGACTGTGACCCTCTTACCAGTCTTGGGATTTCATTCTAGTCTTTTTCATTTGGGGTCCATTTCCCAAGCATCCACATTCTCCCTTAGTCTTAAATATGTTTCCTTGTACAATCAGAAAATTTTAGACATGATTTATTTCAATGTTACTTTGCAAGATATTCCTGTTCTTTCAAATTTCTTTCCAACATTTTCCTTTTAGTGACCATAAAATGCTTCCAAATTATTGCTTTAAGAGGAGTCATTTCACATCTTCACCCTCAGAACCTCACACAGGCTTACATCCCATTTCCCAGTAACCAGCCCAATTTTTAATTTTATGGTCACTGTTGCCACCTTCTAGGATATATTTCTGCCTATTTGATTGAAAAACCTCTTCCTCAAAATTCTGAGCAGTTGAGCTGGCTGGTATTATCCTCAATAATTGTGTTTTCTCCTTTAACTTGTATTTTCTTTATTCTCCTCTCTTTAAACGAAATGTCACAAGAACTCTAAATTCTCTCTTCAGGTTGTCTCTTGGTAGGTAACTTCATCTATGGGTTCATCCAGGTATAGAGAGCAACGGTGCAAGGATTGCAAAGATAAAATTTCTCAGAAAGATAAAATTTTCAAAAGCACTATTAAAGATTGTGAGTTCTTTAGTAATTCAGGAAAAAAAGCTTTTAAAGCATTGTGAAAATACACAGAAAAGGTATTTTTCAGAATATGCAATGTCAGTTTCTCCTAAAATATACACAAA
Organism: Lemur catta; assembly: GCF_020740605.2. Taxonomy (NCBI): domain Eukaryota; kingdom Metazoa; phylum Chordata; class Mammalia; order Primates; family Lemuridae; genus Lemur; species Lemur catta. The sequence goes on from NC_059146.1 coordinate 19,797,608, forward strand.
TATTGAAGAGGTCCCTTACCAATGTAGGACGGCCCCAAGACTTTCACTCGGTGACATTCCATATGCCTGCCTTGCTGTACGGAATGAATGTTCTTTGAAGATGGCAGCCTCCACTATCATAAATCCATACTGGCGCAGCCATGCCGTCCTCCTGACGGTTTCTGAGTAAGGAAAATGAACCACGGAGGGAAGATACAATGGCGTACGCCATGATAACTATTGGCGGAGCGTAGCTTCAAAAATGCTACTGAGCATGCGCACAGTTCCGCCGTAGCCGAGGAAATCCTGATGGGATATTAACCCAAACCGGAAGCGGCCCAGAGCGACCATTTCGCGTAGTCAAGTAGTTCTCGCCTTCCTACACGGCTTGCGGGACGCCGAAGTGATATGGTATATTAGTAGTAGGGATTCGGTGAGGTCAGTGACGGAGGTCGGCTTGGGGTGAGCGATGAGAGGGTGGCGGGGCGAGTGAAGACGGGTCTATGAGGTGTGTGATTGGGGGTTCCTGGGTGAATGTTGACGGCTGTGGGGCATGTGGGGTTTGCTAATTTAAGTTGGATAATTGGCTCTTTTCTCGTGTTTTTTTTTTTTCTGTTTGTATGTAAATATTTTTGCAACTTAAATTCCAAGTGAACTTTAACATCAGATTTTATATTGTTGGTCATGAAACTTGTTCATTTGAGGATAGTGAACATGCGTCTTAAGAGCCCCTTAGTCGACGGTATCCGAGGAGATTTAGGAAAGTGATTGACTGCTTGGGAGACTAGAGGAGTCAGTGGTTGATTGGGATCCAGGAGCTTCAGGGGTTGGAGGACTTTGAGGGTCACATTATATTACACTCTGGGGGCCAGTGATTGGTCACCAATAGGAATCTAAGTAGAGTGGGTGCTAAGGGTGGCATATGGGAGCCAGTTGACTGGAGGCCTGAGGGGGGGGAGGTCAGTGATTGGGGTTTGTGAGGGTGACTGCATTGCTTTCTGGGCAGTGACGGGTCCTTTAGGGTTGGATGTGTGGGTCAGTTTTGGCCTCTCCTTGAGTCTCTGTGGACATGGTAAGAATCAGTGATTGGCAGTTGAGCAGATTGATGACAGTTTTCTGCTGGGGTGTTTTATTTGAGCCCCTATGTTGAGGATTATTTGGCGTCCTGTGGAAACCAATAAATTGTACTTCCTGGGAAACATTTATTGCCTGGCAGTGTACTAATGATTTCAAGAGCTTGGGCCATGTCAGTGACTGGGAGGCATTTTGTAACCTGGCAGTCCTGTGGTCTACCCATTGGGGATTTCTGAAAGTCAGTACTGTCAATGACTGCATTTGGGTGTGGTGAGGGCACCTCATTATGGACAGGCAAGAAATGGTCAGTGATTGGAGGTCATGATCCGTGTCTGCAAATTTTCTGGGTTAAGTTGGGGGTTGGGTACAGTGATTTAAATTTTTAGCTTTGTTGGAAGAGGCTGGGCTGTATGTATGGTGTATCATGGATGGGCAATGAAATGTTCAGAACCTCAGAACCTGCACCAGACACAACCACCTCCCAGCCTGAGCTCTCTGAAGGCAGGAGGAAATGGAAATGGTGTTTCTGGAAGGTGGACACATAGGGGTACATGAGATAGTGTGTAGTTTAGAATGAAGTAGACATGGGGCTGATTCCCTTTTCTTCCATTTGCAGACTCAGTAACCTCTGGGCAAATTATGTAATACCACACAGCCTCATTGTCCTCATCCACAAAATGGGTATAATAATGCTCATGATATTTAACTGACAGCATTGTGTGAAATTAAGTTGACAACTTGATGGGTTTTATTCATATTTACCACACACCAGGCAGGTGCTGAGAGCTTGACAAACCTCATCTTGCATTAAGTTTTCCAAAACATGTGAAAATACCTGTATCCCCATTTTAGAAACTATGACTAAAGTGTCTCCATATTCTTATAGTTAAAAAGTAGAAGAGCCGCAATGAGTCTTTCATAAAGTTTAGTCCAAACTCAGTCTTTTTTCTTAACTCTGGCTAAAAACTAGAGTTGGATTTTTCTGAACTTTGTCTACTCTGGTGTCTACCATGGTGACCTTCACTTCAAGGCCCTCAGGAATTATTTATGGAACAAATGTTGAGTGAGTGACCATGTGGTCATTGCCTTTCTAGGGCTTCTTGGTATCTCTGCAGAACCCCTGGCTCAGGCCAAATCACTGAGGCTGCAGAATCTCTCTTCACAGCCCACCCCACCTCTACCCAGTTGTCCTGGTTGGAGCCTCCAGACGCCTTCCCAGCTTCTGGGAAAAGTGGAGTTGTTGGCAAGACAGACCAAGAGTTGAAGTCCAGAGGGGACATGCCTGCTGATGTGAATTTATCCCAAAGGCCCCAAGTCCTGGGTCCAGAAGAGCAGGACGGTCCATGCGAGGTAAGAAGGACCAGCCCCAAGGAAAGTTCTCCATAATGTGACGGCAGATGCAGCAGATTCTGTACTTCCTGTTCCTGAGACAGCTTTGATCCTTCTGCCAAGCAGGGACCACAAGGGGCTGATGTCCCACTATCCACAGGCCGTCTGCATTCTGAGAAACTGTGAACTGGCTAATGAAGCAGAGTGTGTTGGAGTAGAGGGTTGGCCCTGGGCCAAGGAAGAAGAAAATGTAGTCTGGATGGGAGCCCCAGTTGCAGGCAGGGAAATGCTGACTCCTTGCTGCTCAGCACTGGCTCAGCTCCTTCATCCACCATTGGGCCTTTGCAGATTCTCAGCTGGTCCCCATCAGACTCCTCCTCACCTGGTCTATGGGGATTGGTTTATTTCTGTTCTGTTCTCATAAGGTACCACCATGCCCAGCTTTTCTTGTCCTTTGATTTATATTTTGGTTTGCCTTAACTTCTGGATTTTTTTTTTTTTTTTTTTTTTTTTGAGACAGAGTCTCACTTTGTTGCCCAGGCTAGAGTGCCGTGGCGTCAGCCTAGCTCACAGCAACCTCAAACTCCTGGGCTCAAGCGATCCTTCTGCCTCAGCCTCCTGAGTAGCTGGGACTACAGGCATGCGCCACCATGCCCGGCTAATTTTTTTATATATATATTTTTTAGCTGTCCATATAATTTCTTTCTATTTTTAGTAGAGACGGGGGTCTCGCTCTTGCTCAGGCTGGTCTCCAACTCCTGAGCTCAAATGATCCACCCACCTCGGCCTCCCACAGTGCTAGGCAGAAAATTTTAAATTACATATATGGCTCACATTATATTTCCATTGAATGGCTCTACTGTAGAGGCTTGGCCAGATTCCACTTTGATTTCTTTGTTTTTGGCAAGAATACTTCATAGTTTGTATACCATCTATGTACTATAAAACCATATCAGGTGCACATAATGTCTGGTTATCTCTCTGTGATGTTAAAATTGATTATTACGTTCAGGTGTTGCCATCTTAATCCTTAATCATAAAGAACCCATCAGTCTTTCACCTATGTGGTTTTAGCAGTCATTGGTGAAAGTGATGATATTTTAATTCTTTTCTTCAGGCTGCATTTGTCATCTGTAATAATTCTATAATGAAGCTCTTTTAACCAATCTTTTCATTAATATTGCTTCTTATAGGAAGATCATCTTTTTAATATGATCATATCTTATTAATATGATCATACCTCTTCCCTGAACTTAAAATCCTTAAATGGCAATCCGTTAATTATAATAAAAATCCATACCCATTACATGATCAGACTCCAGCCCATTTTCTTGGAACTTGGATGATAACCACCTTCCAGACATCATGCAATTGCTCTCCTCTTACACAGAGCCATCTGCTGCATCCTGAATTCACAGTGTTTTCCTACTTCTCCACTTTCATTAAAGCTCTTTTCTGGAAAATGATTTATTTCCTGCATGCACACATCCCACATCAAACTTCTCACTTACAGTTTAAGCTTTGCCAACTCTAAGTAGCATGACCCTCTATTCCCAGGTAGAATTTGCTTGTCCCTAATTTGCTTCTCCCCAGTAGTGCGCTCTGCATCTATTTCTACCATGTTCCCTTCCTAACCCCATAGTTGAGCTTGTGTATTTACTTCTTTTCCAAGTCTCTGAGTTGAAGCTTATATAGTTCTATGTTGAGTTCCCAGGACCTAGCACAGCTAAGCCTGGCATGTAGGTGCTTAATAAACATCATGTTCATTATTCCTAAATGAGCTAGAGGACTTAGAGAGAACCCATTTCTGGCCTCATTTTTGAAAAAGAATGACTGAATGAATGTGGTATACAATGGATGGCAGGGTATTTCTATAAATTTTTTTACTCCCCCCAAAATACAATGTGAAACAGGTATTTAATGGGAAGCCTATATGATGTGTCATGATGAAAAATCATCAGAAGCACATTCTTATATGTAACTTCCCCATTTACCAATGATGAGTAATTCACAGTGAGCTGGGGTACATTGTTACAGAAATCAGTGTCGTTAGAGGACGTGACCGTGGACTTCAGCAGGGAAGAGTGGCAGCAACTGGATTCTGCCCAAAGACACCTGTACCAGGACGTGATGCTGGAGATCTATAACCACCTCATCTCAGTGGGTGAGCACAGCTGACCTGGGAATCTTGGCTGGGCCTCGTTGAGATTTCCTTCTTCCTCCTTGCAGAGCACAATGGGATATCAGAAGTATGTCATGGTTTTTTCCTTGGTTTGTCCTGCAGTGCTTATTCCTTTTAGGTACCTTTGAGTATTACTTTGTGGCCAGTGGAAAATGTTGACTTTTCTAATGAGCCAGTGCAAAGCTTTGTTGAATGGCCTCTGAAACCCAAATCCCACATCCTTTCCATTTAACAGGGTATCACGTTCCCAGCCCAGAAGTCATCTTCAGGGTGGTAAAAGGACAGGGGCAATGGATGGGGGAGGCTGAACTACCACATCAGAGGTGTCAAGGTGAGTAACTTGTACCCAGGCAGACATGGATATCTTTGGAGATATCACTATCAGCCTACCATGCTCATTCATTCCCTCTGTTCCCCCACTGGTGGACACTTAGGTTGCCTCCTACTCCGAGGTTCCACAATAAATGTGATAAATTATCTCATAAATATCCTATAGGGGCCAGTGTAAGAATTTTTCAGAGGTAAATACTTGGGAGTAGGATTGCCTGGTCATGGAGATAAGTATACTTAATTTGAATTAGTCAACCATATTGACCTTAAATGGGCTGCTGAGTCTACACCCCCATTTGCACACCTTGCTTGCCAACACTTGGCATTAACCAAATTGGTTAATTTATGGTCCATCTGATAGATGAAAGGGCCATTTCATTGCTTAAATGTTATTTTTCTAATAACTAGAGCATCTCATTATATCTCTTATCTGATTGGGTTTTCCATATATGTGTACATTGCTTTTTCATGTTGTTTTATCCTTTTGTGTCCATGGAGTTTTCTGCCTTTTTTCCTATTTATTTGCCATTAAATTTGTTGATTTTCTTTTCTTTGCTGAATCTTCTTTTTTTTTTTTTCCCCTTAATTGTGGCATCTCTACCTTGGGATCCTATACTTCCCTATGGTCATCTCTTCATCATAGGAATCTACTGATAGGACCCATCCATTCTGAATACTTAGTCCTCATATTTGTATTCTGATGATTCCTATATCAATACCTCTAGTCTTGGTGCTTAAACTGAATTCTGATACCTTATTTAAAGCTACATGGAGGACAGTTCTCAGTAGATGAGTCAACTTCCTTAATTTCAGGGGATCAGCAATTGGAATTGTCATCATTCAAATAAATTCTTAGCACATGACAAATTTTGTCAGATTTTTTCTGTGTTTCTGAGCACTTTCAGTGTTCTAATTTAATTTATTATTTTAGAATTCCTATCAATTTTTCTTTTTGAATATATAATTTAGGTGACCCATTTTCTTAATCCTAGTGGTATCACTACAAACCAGCTTCCTATTACAGTTAGACTATTTTGTTGCTAATGAGATTTGTGGATTCCGGTTTTTCATGAGTTCAATCACAAAGATTTTATTACCCCAAATACTGCTATTTTGTTTCATTTTTCTTCAGTAGACAGGATGCAAACATGCAGTTATTTTCTACTATGTAAGATTAACAAACTCTTCAGTGACATTATCATCATGGCCACATACGTCCAATTTAAAAATATACCTGATAGTTTTCATCTCCATTGTTGTGATTTTTTGCTTAATATGTGGTACATAGGATAATCCACTTTGCATATGGCCTGTGGTTATTTGTACTTTCCCTACTTAATCTTCATTATATCCGTGTTGAGCATGAGGAAACCGTTTAGAATACAAAAATTGTTGAATTTCTGGAGATAGAAAATAATATTTTACTCTATTTTAGAAGGATATTTTAAATATCTGCTGAGGTAAATTCTAAAGAACAGAAAATATATTTGGACAGAGAGGACAATGGCATGAAGTGTGAAGAGTCTTTGTGTATTAATCATGTCTATTTCATGGCAGGCTACTCAAAAAATGAGTATATCAAAATGGGAAGTACCGAGGGTGACTGCTTGCAAAGTTCAGAGAAAATAATGTCACCCTAGAGGTGGAGTGACATTGGGGATTAATTTTAAGGGCACAGTATCTGTAACTGGTCCACAAAACCATTTTGAAGAGAAACAATGAAGCAGACAAAGGAAGCTTAATAGGAGTAGAGGACATGAGTATGTGCTTGGATTTGGGAATAAATTGGGCATTTTTTGCATTGTTAGGTTGGAGAGTTATGGAAAAGCTTTTCAGCACAGTTCTGATGGTTTGCATTAAACATTTTTGGCAGCAATTTAAATATTATCAGATTCAGTAAGATCTAAATGAATTGAATTTTTATGATCTAAATGAATTGAAAGTTAAAAATAGTCCAAATCTGTGGCTGGAGACACAGAGTGTAAGATACCCAGAATAAATGAAAGCCAGTGTATGGGCAAAATAGCTATTCAAGAGTGAAAAATGAAACAAAACAAAAAACCTGATTAAAAAATGAGAAAAGGACCTTAATAGACATTTCCTCAAAGATGATATACAAATGGCCAACAAGCACAGGAAAAGGTGCTCAACACCACTAATCACTTGGGAAATGCAAATCAGAAGCACAGTGTGATATCATTTCACACTCATTAGAATGACTACTATTAAAAAACAGTGGATAGCCAAGCAGAAACACTCCCAAGTGTGGAAGTCCCTGATCATCTATCTTAACAAATGTTGGCAAGAATGTGGAGAAACTGGAACCCTTGTGCATGGCTGGTAGGGACGTAAAATGGAGCAGCCACCTTGGAAAATGATATGGCTATTCCTCAAAAATTAAACATAGAATTACTGTATGATCCAACAATTCCATTTCTGGGTAGACAGCCAAAAGATTTGAAAGCAAGGACTTGAACAGATATTTATACACCCATGTTTAAAGCAGCACTATTCACAATAGCCAAGAAGTGTAATTGTCCACTGATGGATGAATTGATAAAACGTATATACATATAATGGAATATTATTCACCCTTAAAAAGGAAGGAAATTATGACACATTCTACAACATGGATGAGTCTTAAAGGCATGCTAAGTTAAATAAGCCAGTAGCTTGGCCATGTCAGGATCACGGAAGCTTTAATAGTTTTCCAAAGGTTATAGAAGGCTGATGGGTTTGGCACAAGTGAGAGAAAGCAGGGAGATTGGTGAGGATTTAGATCTGAAAGCTAATGAAGACCTGTACACTGGGCCCCCTCCTTCAAGCCTTGGCTATCTACCAATGTTGCCCTGTAACAATGATGATGCCTTGTCTCACCTTCTATCCTACTAGATCTGAGCATCTAGACTGCCTGTGTAAATGGAGTTAGTTTGCCTTTGTTTAATCTTCCCACAGATTAGCAAAGTGATCTTGGCCATGTGACCATGATGTGCTTCCTTTTCTTTATTTGTAAAATTGGAACACTAATCATAGCTACCTCCTGAGGTTATTATGAGGATTAAATGAGTTTATGTGTGCCTCACATAGACCATTGTCAGGCACATGCAGGTGCTATATAGATCAGTGTTTGGCATATAATAAGGCATATAGTAAGTGTTTCTGCTCATTGTCACCATCATTAGACCATTATTACATGACTCAGCAATTTCCCTGTGTTCAGTGTCAATTAGCACCATACAATTTCTACTCTATCTTGTTTATTCTGTCTGTTTCATCTTCTCTTTCTCCTTCTAGAAGGGAAGTTTGGGCTTGAAACCCCACAACAGGAAATTCCTGAGAAAGCTTCGTTTCAAAAGGATGTGGTGGGTGAAGTCACAAGAGATGGTTCATGGTGCTCCACTTTAGAAGAGCTGTGGCAGGATGCTGACCATAGAAAGAGAGATCAGCAAAATCAAATTCAACCCATGCGTCATGGTACTGTCTTCAACAAGAAAACATTGGACACAGAGAGAGATTGTGACTATAAGGACCCTGGGAAAATCATTCACATGAGGCCCCATCATGTTTCTTCACAAAGATCTCAGAAATGTTGCTCATTTGCAAAAAGTCTGAAGCCTAACCCAAAAGTAAATGGTCAAAATCAAAGCAGTGCCACAAAACAGCTTGATGACATTGTTGAGTCTGATCAGCTGTTCACTCATAGCTTTTCCATTGCTTGCAGCAAGAATATTCATACAGGAGAGAAATTCTGCAAAAGTAATCAGTGTAGAAAAGTCTATGGCCATAAACAGTCATTTACACAACACCAAAGTCATGCTCAGGAGAAACTGAGTGAATGTACTGAATGTGGGAGGGCCTTCACCCAGAAATCACACCTCCTCACCCAACAGAAAATGCATAGTGTAAAATATCTCCATGAATGTGGCAAATGTGGAAAAGCCATCACCCCACAACCAAAACTCAGTGTATATCTGACAGATCATACAGGTAATGTACCCTATATATGTCAGGAATGTGGGAAGGTCTTCATTCAGAAATCAGAATTGATTATACACCAGAAAACTCACACTAGAAAGAAGCCCTATAAATGCCATGAGTGTGGAAAAGCCTTTTTCCAGATGTTATCTCTCTTAAGACATCAGAGAACTCACAGTAGAGAAAGACTCTATGAATGCAGTGAATGTGGCAAAGGCTTTTCCCAGAACTCGACCCTCGTTATACATCAGAAAATTCACACTGGTGAGAGACAGTATGCATGCAGTGAATGTGGGAAAGCCTTCACCCAGAAGTCAGCACTCAGCTTGCACCAGAGAATCCACTCAGGGCAGAAGTCCTACGTGTGTCTTGAATGTGGGCAGGCCTTCATCCAGAAGGCCCACCTGACTGTTCATCAAAGAAGTCACACTGGAGAGAAACCTTATCAGTGCCACAACTGTGGGAAATCCTTCATTTCCAAGTCACAACTTGATATACATCATCGAATTCATACAGGGGAGAAACCTTACGAATGCAGTGACTGTGGAAAAACCTTCACCCAAAAGTCACACCTCAATATACACCAGAAAATACATACTGGTGAAAGACACCATGTATGCAGTGAATGTGGGAAAGCCTTCAACCAGAAGTCAATACTCAGCATGCATCAGAGAATTCACACTGGAGAGAAGCCTTACAAATGCAGTGAATGCGGGAAAGCCTTCACTTCTAAGTCTCAATTCAAAGAGCATCAGCGAATTCACACAGGTGAGAAACCCTATGTATGTACTGAATGTGGGAAGGCATTCAATGGCAGGTCAAATTTCCATAAACATCAAATAACTCACACTAGGGAGAGACCTTTTGTTTGTTACAAATGTGGGAAGGCTTTCATCCAGAAATCAGAGTTGATTACTCATCAAAGAACTCACATTGGAGAGAAACCTTACGAATGCCGTGACTGTGGGAAATCATTCAGTAAGAAACCACAGCTCAAGGTGCATCAGCGAATTCACACGGGAGAAAGACCTTATGTGTGTTCTGAATGTGGGAAGGCCTTCAATAACAGGTCAAATTTCAATAAACACCAAACAACTCATACCAGAGACAAATCTTACAAACGCAGTTATTCTGTGAAAGGGTTTACCAAGAAATCAATTCCTAGTGCATCAGCATATTCATAAATGAAATATACTCCCTGAATTTCTTGATAAGAGTCAGATCTAATTGTATGTAATAGATTCATGCTTCAGAAATTCTGGAAATGCTTTACATGTGTAAACACATCATGAAGCCACACATTATTTTACATGAGGGAAATTACCCAGAAAAGAATTTCAAAAAATAAGTGGAAGTGTCCTTATTTGTACTAGCCTCATTAAGGGTTATAAATTTCATCTTGGGAAGAAACCCTAACTAATGCTTTGAGAAAAGCCTTTCTATAGAAAATGGTACAAGACAGATTATTACCAGATTGTTTATAGGAAAGTCCTGTTTATTGTGGGATATCAATATGATAAAGCGCCAGCAAAGTAATGATAGGGTAATATTACGTATGTATATGAGTGTCTTATGTATATATGTATTTTGTATACAGGTTGAGTATCCCTTAACCAAAATGCTTGAGACCGGAAGTGTTTCAGATTTCCAATTTTTTTGAATTTTGGAATATTTATATTATACTTACTGGTTGAGCATCCCTAATCTGAAAATCCAAAACTCAACATGTTACAATGAGCATATCCTTTGAGTATCATGTTGGCACTCAAAATGTTTCAAATTTTTGGAGTATTTTGGATTTTCAGATTAGGCATACTCAACTGTATGGATATTTATATATCTGTGTATATGTATATACAGATATATTACTATATGTATATAGTCTGCTCAGCATGTGTGTGTATATGTGTGTATATTAATATGTATGCCCTCAGTAGGGTTTGGTGAAGAATTCATAACAGGTGTAGGTAGACGACAGGTTTTTTTTTAAGAATCTAATGTAATTGTATTTATCAAATTTATTCTGTATCAAATATTTATATCATGAGGTATCATAAATAATTATTCCTTTATTATACAGACACATGAATGTACATTACAGTTTTTGGTAAATGCATAAATGAGATTCTATATTGTATACTATCTTCATACTGTAGATTTTCTTTTATGGTTAGCTCAGCTCTACCTCCCCTTTTATTTCCATCCCCACTGTCTATGGTGAGCCTCTTTATAGATAATCAGTGCCAACCATTTAGTCTGGACTTGTTCATATTTTTATACAAGCTGCTAATTTTATATACCAGGAGACAGCAAACTGTGGCCTCTGGCCAAATTGGGCCTAGCAACTATTTTGCCTTTTTTTTTTTTTTTGTAAGAATAAAGTTTTATCAGAATGCAGCCATGTTCATTTGGATAAGTATTGTCTGGGGCTGCTTTCTTACTCCATTGGCAGAACTGAAATAGTTGTGGCAGAGATCATATGGCCCTCAAGCTGAAAATGTTTACTATCTGGCTCTTTGCAGATGTTTGCCAATGCATGAGACACACACATACACACATACATATACATCACATAGGCACACACATATTCATATATTTATGTTGGGACTCTTTCCTTTGTTTCATAAAAATCAGATCATATCATACACATGTGGGTATGTCATTTTTTTATTCTACAATACATCTTTTCAATGGCTGCATAGTATTCCTTGGGGTTGACCTGCTGTAATTTATTTGGTCATTCCCACATTTTTTATTATTATTAATAGGATGGTAGCTGGCCACCTGGAGTACTACACAAATGCTTGGAATTTCATTAAATCCAAAATAATGGTATTTTGAGAAATTGAATTCTGTAATTCAGTGTGAAGTCCTGATCAAGACTTCCCTCACGCACACTACCACAAAGATTTGATTCCCATTTTAAATGCATTCACTCGAAGGGAACTCTTCTCTGTACTAATTCATGTCTATTAAGAAGGATCTCCTGGACATAGTTGTACATGATGTGTAGGGGGAGGAAGAGGAGGTGGGAGGAGGGGAAAGGGAAGAAAAGAAAGAAAGATGATGGATGGATGAATGAATGGATAGATGGATGGGAATTAGGGATGTCAGAGGGAAACAGTAAAATAAATTCTCCTTTAATAAGAAAACAGGTGGGATGGATGGGAGGGCTGCCTGCAACCCTGGCTTAAGGGGCTCTCTTCCAGCCTACAGTTACCCCTCGACCTCGCACTGGGTCTCCTGGGGCTTGGAAGCTGACGTCCATAGTGAGGTTGATGTAGAGGGGCTGCCACCCCTTGGAAAGCAGCCTGTAGCCCAGTGAATTGGTGCCATCATATCACCACCTTTGGTGGATCCAGGCCAGAAAGCTGGGGTGTGGGGAGGGCAACCGTGTGAGCCCAGGCTTCAGGGAGAGCTCAGGACCAGCCACCCCACCTCCCAGCACTGACTCATCTCCGGGGACTCTGCTTGTGACCGAGGTCCTCCCCGTCCTCTAGCATGTGGTAATGGCCAAAGAGCAGGTGGGGCTGTAAGAGGAGCATCCCGCTTAGTTTCAACCTTCCAGGGACATGGGAGAGGGTAGGGAGACCAGACACCTGTCTCATCTGACAGGGTCTCCATGCCATGGCCCAGCTCCCCAGTCCTCCATGTGCCCCTCAGTCCCACATGGCCCATGTCTCCCTCATGTTGGGACCTGCAGCCTCTTCTACTAGGCTCCCTAGAGCAGGGCCACCCACCTGGCAGTGATGTCGCCATCATCCCAGCCCACAGTGGAGAAGCCATTAATCCTTAGGTAGTGAACCAGACACAGGGCAAACACCCCTCCAAGTAGGGCAGCCTAGGGAGGCAGAGAGAGCTGGAAGCACAAGGAGTTTCGGGCAACAGAGGCCCTGGCCCTGGAGCCCCAGGAACTCCAAGGTTCATTTCTGGGTTAGTTCTTCTCCCCTGACCCCTACAACAGTCCCTCCTTTGGCTCAGGGATGTCTCCTTGCGTGATCCTTGGGGTAACCCTCTGACCCTTGGGATGTCCCCTCACCTGGTAGGATATCCCCTCCTCTAAATCACCCCCATTGATGGCCCCTTCTCCCCAGACCCTTAGGATAGCTTCTTCCTCACTCCTAGTTAGATGCTCCACTCATATGTCCCCTCCTCTGACCTCTGTTACAACCCTGTCTGCTCATCACTTTGTTAAGGACATCTTCAGAGTGCCTCATCAATAACCACTCCTACCTGAAGATTCTTCACCATCTACAAGGGCTTTCCCCAGTTCCTATCACCCACTCCCTACCTTAGCCCCAGTGGGGCCTAACCCTTGATCTTGACCCCACTGCACAGAGAGTCAGGGTGAGATTCAGGGAAATGCAGAGCCTGGCCAACAGTCCCCATAGGAGATCATCTCCCTCCACTTACTTGTAGTTGAACTTGTTGGTGGCCACAGACACATGGGCAGGGAAGATGTCACAGGTGTAGAGGTTGCAGTCATCCTCTGGGAGTAGATTCACATCATGGAAGAATATACAGCCCCAGCCCTTCTCCTGCATGGCCTCCCTGAGCCCCACATTGTGTAGCTTGCCCTGGTTAAAGGCAGTGTTGTTTACCTGGGGTGGACACAGATGCTCAGTGCTGCCCTCACCATCAGGCAGTGGTGTTCCCCCACCTGCCAGGCCAGTCCTCTCTTGCCTTTTCAAGCACCATCCCCCCACCTGGAATGCCTTTTCTTTCTTATTGTGCAGCTGGAAAACCCATACTTGTCCAGGAAGCAGCAGTCCAAAGGTTACTCTCCTGGAAAACTTTTTGGATTCTCTACCCCCACCCCAGTCATTCAGTAACTTCAGCCTCTCAGCTTTCTCCCCTCTGGCCATGTTCAAGGTTCTCGAGGATCATCACATTCAAGGGGCCATCTGAGGGAGGCAGAGGTTAGGGGTGATGAGGGACCATCTATGCTCTGTTTCTGCTCCCATTAGATGAAGACTGGGTCTGAGGCCCAGGAACCACCAAAGAATTTGACTATCCTCCTCCTCCCCTTCCTCCATAATCATTATCTTCTTCACCATCATCACCATTTTAATTATTGCCATTATCATCAGCATTGTCACTATCATTCTCATATGCATCATCAGCCTTACCATCATCACATCATCACTACCTTCATCATCTTCAACACTATCAACATAATCACCTCACCCCCACCATCATCACCAGTATCACCATCATCACCATCACATCCATCATCACTATTATCTTCATCATCATCACCACCATCATTACCATAACCACTATCATTACCATTAGTACCATCATCATCATCACCACCATCTTCAGTCTCATCAGCATCACCACCAGCATCACTTCTATCAGCATTACCATCATGAGAATCATCACCCTCATCAGAATCACCATCATTTCTATCACTTATTGAGCACCTACTGTGTGCTAGGCATTGGCCTAACTAGTTCACATTGATTGACTCAATGAATCCTTCCAACAACCCAACTATGGAGGTGCTGTTATCATCCCTATCATGAATGATTCCACATTTGTACCACACAGCTAGTAACAGACAAGGTTGAGATTCAAACAACCATCTAACTCACCCCAAACTCAGTGCTTTAACTTACCTCTTACATTTATTGCCCAACCTGGTGGCAGCCCTGGCCTCAAAGAGCCCCGTGCTCAGCAGGATTAAGCCTTTTCCTCAGACAGCCATTCAAACTGATCCCAGAATTGACAAGTCTAGATCAGAACTATAGCCCTTGGCTCCAAAGTCCTTTGACTCAAATTCTTCTTGACTCAGAAACTCAGCCCCCAGGGGGCATCTGGCAATGTGTAGAGATGTTTTTGATTGCTGTGACTTAGCAGGGATTGCTGCTGGCATCTGGTGGGTAGAAGCCAGGGATGCTGCTAAACATTCTACAGTGCAAGGGACAGGCCCCACCCCACCCAGCAAAGAACGTCAGTAGCACTGAGGATGAGGAACTGCCCTAGAGGAAGTGTTACATGTTCTTCACCAATGAAGGCGGACCCACAAGGGAAGAATGTCTCTGTCTCTGTCTCTGTCTCCCTCTCTCCTCCTCCTCCTCCTCTCCTCCTTCTTTGCCTCCCTCTTCTGCTCTCTCCCTCCTCCCCTCCCTCTGTCCCTTCATCTCCCTCTCCCTCTCTCTCTGCCTGGAGCAGTGTCTGCATTGCTCCCTAAGAGGGACCAGGGAGAGTTGAGAATTCCTGCTCTTCCGAAGACTCACTGAGGACAAAGACTGATTCACGGACCTTGAAGGTTTCCCTCTGGCCGTAGGGTAAAGAACAAATCCGGGGGTATTCTCTTGTGCTTCGAGGGCTCCTAGCTGAAGTGACTTTGTTTGAATTGCACTTGAAAAGAAGAGTGCTGTATTTACCATGGAAACTGGCATCCTGGGGAATGACGGCAGAATGGGATGGAGTCTCTGTTCTCCAGGTTCATCCCAGGGGATGTCGTTGAGCTGGAAGCAAATGGATCCTATGAACAGATTTGTAGCATTTGTGCTGTTCCATGTTGGTCCCACTTATTCTGGAGGCACAGCTGAAGGATATGAATAGATGTATAAATGAGCTTGTCAAAAGGCACTGAAAAGTTACATACAGGCTGTATCTTTGTCACTAAAGCAGTAAGTATATTTTTAGATGAATCAGACAAATATCTCGTTGCAAAAGCAGGCTGAGGGATCAAATCTTAAATGTGGGACAGGCGCCGAAAATCCTTAGCTTTGGGAGCATTGAGGATACAAGAATCCAATTTCAGTCTGGGGGTAGAATTTCTCCCAGCTTTTCAGCTGGAAAGGCAGCTGAAGAATGTTGTGTTATAGAATACAATCCAGGCGTTTGAGTGACATTCCTAGATTCAGACACCCCTCCTTTAAGCAAAATGAAAAGAAAGTAGACCCCAGCAATAAGGTGCTCCATTCATACAAAGAAGATCATAAATTGTCAAGAACACCTCAAGAACTTCAGCTAAAAGTACTTTTGGAGCTGTGCTTTGGGGACCGAGACCAGTCTTTGAAATATCCTGGTAGAGCTGGCCCCTCAGCGATTTATAGACATGCTTGCTGGGCTGAAAATAGTGGGGCTTGTGATAATCCCTATTTCCCAGCTACAAGTGCAGGCTGCTCTGGAACAGGAAGTGCCAACAAAGTCTAAATGGTGACTCTACTTCTCTTTCTTAACCAGGGCACCAGTGAGCTTGGAGGAGTGCCTTTTCTTAGAAGGTGTTTGTTGTCTCAGAGCATGACACTGTTACTCACAGTGCTTTTTGACTCAAAATCTATTTTGTCTGACAGTTAATGTAACTAAATTTAGATTTCTTTGGGTTATTTTTCTGGTGTATCTTTTCCCACCCCTTTGGTTTCAAACTTTTCTGAATCCTTATCCATTATATGTGGGTCTCACATAAATAGCACATCTTTTTTAATTCTCCTGAGTAACAAAGACAATTTTGCTGGTTCCTAGTCTTTCCACAGCAAATCTTATTAACACACATTTCCAAACTATTTCCTCCAGCCTAGACCAGCACTAAGCATTCAGGTTCTACTGACAAATATATTCCACAAAGGAAGGACTGATATTAATCAAACCTGGTGCTGGCCCATTTCTTCCTCAAGGCCACCCTTTGATGTCACAGATAAGGACACCAAACCACCGAACGAAGTAAGTTGGCTAAAGTCACTCACGTGTAAGAAAAGAGCCTGAATTTGAGTCTGGGCCTGTGTGTGTGACTTCAAAATTCTTTCCACTGCTTGGCTGAGCATGTTGGGGGATGAGGGTAGTAGTGGCCAGGGAAGGCTTCCCCGAAGAGCTGGCTTTCTGGTGGGCCCTGAAGGATAAATAGACATTCAACCTCCATGTAAAAGGCAATCTGGGCAGATACCGAGGCACTAGAGACCCTGGTGCGCTTAGATGGAGGTGGTAATGGCAGCTTGTACTTACGGAGTGCTTCCTATGGCCGCAAAGCTGTTCTAAACACTCAGCGGATATTCTCTCTTCTCATCTGCTAACCCAGCCTTTCTCAGCCTCAGCACTGCTGACACTTTGGGCAAGTTAATTCTTTGTTGCGGGGGCTGTCCTGTGTTAGAGATTGCCAACATTCCTGGCCTCTACCTAGCAGATGCCAGTATCCTAGTTGTGATAACCCAATGTTTCTGCCAAATGTCCATGGGGGGCAAAATCACCCCAGTTTGAGAACCACTGTTCTAACCCTATGAGAGCTATATTATCATGTCTTACAGGTGAGGAAATTAAGCCTAGAAAGGTTATATAACTTGTCCATGGTTACACAACTAGGAGACGGTACTCCCAGAATCTGGACCAGGCACTGTGGCCCAAGAGCCTCTGTCCTTAACCACTACATTCCATGGCAACAGTTTCCTGTTCCTGAGCTTTTCTGTTCACTGGGGGTGCAGATAACAGGAAACAAGGAAAAAAAAAAAAAAAACCAGGAGCAGTTCAAGAAGGGCCTTGGACACCTTGCCTGCTCTATACCAGGCCTTGTGCCCAGCAATGTTGGGCACCCAGATTAAAATCGAGCTGAGCCAGGATCACGCCTGTAATGCTAGCACTCTGGAAGGCTGAGGTGGGAGGATCGCTTGAGGTCAGGAGTTCGAGACCAGACTGAGGAAGAGCAAGACCCCATCTCTACAAAAGATATAAAATTTAACAGGGTGCACGCCTGTAGTTCCAGCTACTCAGAAGGCTGAGACAGGAGGATTGCTTGAGCCTGGGAGTGTGAGGTTCCAGTGAGTTATGATGGCACCACTGCACTCTACCTGGGGCAACAGAGTGAGACTCTGTCTCAAAAAAAATAAAATAAAATAAAAATAGAATAAAATAAAATAACCAAGTGAAGTCCCAAAGGCAGCTTATTAATCCAGTGCAGGGGAAGACAGGGGTCCAGCAGGCTTCCTGAAGGAAGTACATTCAGGTACCTGGATGGAAATGGGAATTAGTGTGGTTGGTGAGAAAGGGAGAGTCTTTAGGAAAAGACATGTGCAAACACTTGGCAGAAAACGTTATTTTGCTGGCAAATGTGGGGTGCTGCCAGAGGTTCAGTGGTAAGATATGGGGCTGGAAAGTCATCAGGGGCCAGGTCGAAAACGCCAGGCTGAGGGACTTGACCTTTACCCCGTAAGTGATGAGAAGCTACAGATAGTCATATGCCCTGTCCAGAAGCCCCCTGCCACCAACCTAAGGTCATTTTCCCCAGAATATTAAGTTAGTGTGAAACATAAAATGTCTGCAAAGTATCTGTGAGAAAGCTCTGCCAGCATTTTAATAAACATGGTCACTAAGGACCCAAGGGACCTGTTCAGTGAACTTGTCTCAAGCTGTGATTAGATATCAACACTGCCAATCATTGCTGCTCCAAGGTAAATGACATAAGGAACCAGAACACCTGTTCTTTTGACAGCATTAATATATGCCAACACTGGTCTGAATACTTTACGTATATTAATTCACGTAGTCCTCCCAACAACAACTATTATTATTCCCATTTAACAGATGAGGACACTGAGGCACAGAAAGGTTAAGTCACTTACTCAAGGCCACACAACTAAGTGGAGTCACGCAGGCAGGCTGGCTTTAGCATCCTGTTAGCTTCATTGATGTGCAGCTCAAGGTAAACCTTCTTTTCACTAATTTGGCTCTAAAAAGTATGTGAGTGGTGTTGAGATCTGCTTAAATATTTAATCAAACAAACTTCCAAAGCAGAAGACTAAAACCAATACAGAAACACTCGAATGTTGTATATACTACAGTTTAGGGTAGAAAATCAAGGGACAGGAGAACATGGCTTAGGACAGGGTTTCTCAACCTTGGCATTATTAACATTTGGGGCCAGATAATTCTTTGTTGTGGAAGGCTATATACCATGCATAGTGTTTCGCTGTGTCCCTGGTCTCTACTTAACTAGATGCCAGTCACATCTGACCTCTTCTCTTTATTATGATAACCAAAACTTTCTCTTTACTATGATAACCAAAACTGTCTCCAGATACTGCCAAATGTTCCCTGGGAGACCAAATCAACCCTCCCTCCCCAGT
The DNA here is from genome assembly GCF_020740605.2 of Lemur catta. NCBI lineage: Eukaryota > Metazoa > Chordata > Mammalia > Primates > Lemuridae > Lemur > Lemur catta. The sequence goes on from NC_059146.1 coordinate 19,816,544, forward strand.
CAGGAACCACTGACTTACACATCTTTAGGATGTCTGAGGTTTTGAAACTCCTACCTCATTGCTTGCTTTAAAAGAAGTAAAAATTAGGCCTGACCCAGAAAAGGAAGCCATCCCTGATTACGAGGATTAAATGAGATGAAAGCAGTAAATGTTTATTGTTTGGTAAAACACTGTAAACACTTTCCATATCAACTCATTTATCTTTACAAACACTTTCTGAGGCACGTACTATTATTATCCCCATTTTACAGATGAGGAACCGGAGATCGTACGTGGCAAGTGCAGAGCACAGCGTCTGGCACAAGCTAACTGCTCATTAAGTGCTGTTGTTTTCCCCTGTGTCCTTGCAGCACTTGTAACCTCTGAGCTCCTGCAACCCTTAATGTTTGGCACCTTCACATTAAACTTTACCATCCCTATCTCCTGACCATGCTGGATATACCCGTGTCCCTGAGGACAGGGTCTGGCACACAGGAAATAATTAACAAATACTGAGTTCAACCCTCGTTGAAAGACTCAGACACCCGAGCTATGTCTCCCATCACCCTTCACTCTCAATCCTCCTAATCAAGGGTCTCACAAGAGTAGAGACAAGACCTCAGAATACGCAGGAGAACGGGCAGTTTAGGAGTTGGAAGGAGCTTGAGGGCTTGGATCTGGGGAGCGGGGCTCTGGCGGATTCTTGGGACAATGCTCCGCTCCTTGGTTTTGGGAGCTTGTCTCGCAGGTCTCACCTGCCCTCCATCCTGACCTGTCTTCAACTGCACCCAGCCAGGAGGCGCGAGTATGTGTCACAGACCAACGCCTGCGCGTAACTGTTCACCGGGTCCGAGTCCCGAGCCCAGTGCACGCGCAGAGACATGCGAACCGCTCCCTCTCGCTCCGCGCATGCAGAGAGCCCGGCGCGCGCCCCTCCGTCTGCGCGCGCATCCACGCCCGCGCCTGCAGGGGGCGCGCGCGAAGGCCCGTTCACCATCCTTTTGAGACGCGGCCCAAACCTTGGAATTTGTTCACCGCAGGCGCTACCTGTCCCTTTCACACCCCCGATCCCTTTCCCCGCCGCCCTCCCAGACGCTTATACTCCCACAACAGCAGAAAACCTGGAACCGCTCGGTAGGCAGCTCGCGGGAGTCCGCAGAAATCAGACGCTGCACGTGTTCCTGCGCAGGCGCAGACGGGAAACGGGCCGGGCCGGCCTAGTGCACTCTGGGAGCCGTTGGCGGAGTGTGGGACGTTGACGCGAGGATCGCCGGGAGCTGTAGGCTCAGTTTGTCCGAGAGCAGTAAGCGTTTTGGGCCGAGCCACCGCTCGGGTTCCTGGGAGTCGTAGGCAAGTCGTCCCAAAGCCTCCTGGGAGTTGTAGTCCTATCACCAGTTACCGCATTTCTTTAGACACTGGACCTTCCAAGGCCCGTTCTGCCCAGGTGAGCGCAGCATCCTGCGGCAGGCCGATCCTGGCCCTTTGTCACGCTGCCGTGTAGGAGTTGAGGGTTTCTCTTTTCTCTCCCACGCATTCTGGTAGGTGTCCCTGGAGAGATACCACTCTTGTGATCCCCCATTGCCTCTCTCGGGCAGGAGTTGCCGTAAGCAGCTGTCGTACTTGCTGATTCGCTTTGAACTCTGCGGATCAATCTGACTCCTCGCCCTTCAGCCTGTCCTGGTTACAACCCAGAGTTGTAGCCCCGCCGGGGCTGGCCCACGGGGACGCTGAGGCGGCTGTGGGAGCCCAGAAGAGGTGCTAGACCCAGCCCAGGTTTCAGGGAAGACTTCCCAAAGCAAAGGACCTCACATCTGTCATGTCCAAACAAAATTCCAGATTCTCTGTCCTAAACCTGCCCCCTCAGCCTTTCTGCCCCCTCCCCTGTCTTCCACCTCCTCCTCGCTAAATGGGCCCACTATCCTTCCAAGTGCTCAAGCCAAAACCTTGGAATTGTCCCCAGTAGTCCTGTTTCTGTCATACACTTCCTTCCCCCAACCAAGTCTTTTCTGAGTGCCATCGGCCTATCTCCAGAAGAGATCCAGAATCCACTTCTCTCCAGTTCTGCCTCCATTCTGCTCTAAGGCACGGAGTGCTCACCTGGACCACTGTAGGAGCCTCCTCACCATTCTGTCTCTGCATTGCCACCGTCCACCCTCTCTTCACACAGAGCATGAGGGACCCAGTTAAAATATAAATCAGAATCTGTCACTCCCAGCTGAAAATTGTGAATGGTTCCCATCTCATTCAGAATAAAATTGAAGCTCCTTACCCCTGCCAATCTCTTAGCCTCTGCCTCTCTGGTCTGCAGCCACAATACACTTTCAACTCATTTGAACACTGCCCGGCCCTGCCCTTCAGGTCCTTTGCGTTTGCTTTTATTAATAATTCTATTTGGAACATTCTTCCCACATTGATCTAATGTCTGGCTCCTTCTTGTCCTGCTGGTTTCATTCAGCTCAGAGGTCTTCTCTGACGACTCCAGCTTAAGAAACCCCTTCTCCATTCCCTCACAGTCACACCACCAAAGGCAATTCCCTCATATTACCCCTGATGTTTGGCAAGCACCTTGGTTATTTACTTGCTTATGCATGGCTAGGTTCCTCCATTAGAACATTAGAGCCATGAGAGCTACCACCTTTCCTATGTTGCTCACTGCTGCCCCCAGTACCTAGAGTATATTGGGTACATAGGAGGCACTCAGTGGATATTTGTTTGAATAAATGAATGAATGTTTGGACTTTGAGCTGTGACTTGAAGGTAAGAGCCAGGTCTTCACATCATTCAGGGAAGAGTGCCTCAGGCAATGGAATCAGCCAGACCAAAGGGGCAGGAGTTGAAAAACCCACCGGAAGTTCATCTGGCTGAGGTGGGTGGGGCCAGACCACAAAGGGCCCCAAAGACCTCAAATATCCTTGGGCTCAGGGTGGGGAGCTAAAGCAGGGTTTCTGGCAGGGTTGGGACTGGATACACTGAGGAACTTAGGAGACGAACCTCAGGACTGGGTGATTATGGATTTAGAGATTGAGAAAGAAGAGTCCCGTTCTGCTAAGAAGCTGGGTGGAAGGTGGTGCTGCTCTCAGGAGACAGAGAGAGGCTGAGTAAGACTAAATTTTTGCCTTGGGGGCTGGGGAATGGTCAGTTTGGGCATTGAGCAGATGTGAGAGAAGGCCCAGTGGGGATCTTCAGTGAGGCATTTGAAGGACTAGGCTGGTGGACATTGCAATTCAGAGTCACCCACGAGGCAAATGAGAAGAGGGGTGCTGGGCAGCACCTGGGGACCATGAAGAGGCTTCCCCCAAAAGAGATTAAGTGGGAAGAGAAAAACAAGGAGAGAGAAGACAGAAGACTGAATCAAAAGCTGGGAGAGAAAAGATTTCAAAGGCGACATTGTTCAGCTGTGACAGATGTGCCTGATGTTCACTGAGGGCAGTTTGCTGGGCTCATTGACAGGGAAGAGTACTTTGGGCAAAGGGAAGAGCCAGTGCAAACACCTGGAGGCAAGAGTGTTCCTGGGGTACTTCAGAGCAGAGACCCACGTGGCTGAAGGAGAGTAGGAAGAGGTGAGATCAGAGGGAGCAGAAGCCATATAATGGAGGGCCTCATCAGCCATTAGCATGTGCTAAGTGAGATGAGATCCACAGGAGGATGTTGAGAAGATCCCACAGCCTCTACTGCTGATTCTCACACATGTAATTATAACCTGACACGTGCTACTAAGGAAAACTACACAGACTTTGAGAGTTTGTAACAGGGTGAAAAGAGAAAGACAGGAATTGAAGAAGACTTCCCTGAGTGAGCAGGAATAGAGCATGGCCTGCCTCCCCCTCCGTCTCCTCACTTGGAATTGTTGGAGCATCTCTTTCAGGAGGATCAAGGGGTCAGGACCTACCTGAAATTGAATCTTCTCTTTCTTCTGGCCCCCGGCCCAGGCCTGGTCACATAAGAAGCCTCAAGAAGGGATGACTGAACTGAAACTCATCTGTGAGGATACCTTTTATGGTCAGAAGCTACAACTGAGAACTGGGGCCCTGGCTCCAACACTAGATTTAGGTATGATATTTGCGGTTTTCTGGTGTCAATTTGAATTCAGAAAGATACTTGACTTGAATGTGTCTCTTTGCCCATTCTGAGGTTTCCCATGAGCCCTTCACTCACACCTTCAAAATGAGTTTTGACTTATAAACAGTTCCTTCAGCCACGTAGGCCTCCCATCTTCATTTGACAAATCTTTCACTCTCTTTACCCACAACCATTTTTCTCTGACCTCGCCTGGCCTGTGCTGCCCCCCACAGCAATTCTCTCCACCATGTGGTCCACTGAGACCCAATATGAGTATTTACCATTCATGTAGAATAAAGGAAAGCTTAGAATTTATTTCTGGGACCCTCAGCTCCAAATATAACGTCCCAACTAGCCTCCTGATAGATACTTCATTTTTTCATTTGAGCTGAATCAGTATTTGGCATACAGCCCGTGACAGAAAAGGATCAAAAATTATGTTCTGTGTTCCAGAGCTCCATAACAGTACAAAGAAGGGATTAAAAGCAATAACAAAATATCAACCCACTGGAAAGTGAGGGTAGGAAGGGGAGGAGCCTCACACAGAGAAGGTTTTCTGGAAGGGGTGAGGGTAGAGTCAGCCCTGAGAGGCAAGGGACCCAGTGGCCTTGAGAAATTCACTGTCTATCTGAGGCTGTCCTCTCTTCCCTAAAATGAGGGGACTTTCGGAGGGAAACTGAGAAGTCTGGATGCCCTCTGACCAGCACCTCTCTCTTGTAGGACAGAATGTCTCCAACCCTATTCTCCAACCTTCTTACCTCTGCATCTGAAACAGGCCAGAGTTCTGCCCCCAGGGGGCGCTCCAGCCACCATACCCTATCTGGGGAGCGATTAGCAACAAGGTTGGCGCTGTCCATGGTTCTGGAGCAGAGCTGGGCTCTGAGTTCAGGAAATTCCCAACTCTGCTGTGGATTCAAATTCACAGGGCCAAAGTCCTGAGCCTTAGGTCAGCAGGGTACCTAAGTCAGAGAGGCTTTGAAAAGGCTGAGTTCCCTCTTGGAAAGGTGGGTCAGGGGACGGACTCATTTCTGTGCTTTCCCTCTCACCCCTCTTCTTGACCTAAGGATCATACCTAGTACTAGCCTGGCTAAATGATAGGGAAGAACAAGGCATTTTTCTGAGGTTCCAGATTACACTGATGTTGTTGGTTCACGGACCAAAGTGTGGTCCATGCCTGGATCTCCCTTCAGATAAGAGACTAGGAAAAAGATGGATATTCACTGAAGCTCTCTGAGTTCCAGACTTAGGATTGTGCCTTTCTGTATATTGTCCCATTTGTTCCTCATGATCAATCTGAGAGAGAGTTGGTTAATAATGCACCTTTGACAGAGTGGGAAACCGAGACTTGATGTGGTATTTTCCATTTCTATGGAGATTTTTAGTAAGAAGAATGAGGTTTTATTAAACTTTTGTCATAATTTCTTTTAAGAAAATTATTTTTTCTTCAAAATTTTCAACAAAAGATTACCAGCACATCAGATATTTCCTAGCTTGCAATATTTTTACATACTTACGTCATGAAAAATACATTTGCCATTCACATTGTGTAATCATCTCTTAGGCTGAGAAATAGAACAGGGAGGCATGCCAGGAACCCTGGAACCCCTTTGTGTTTCATCCTGTCCAAACTTCTTCTTTATGAGTTACCACCGTACTGATATTTGGGATCATCTTTTTTTCCTACCTTTGCCTATCAGCATAATACCTGTGTATGTATGTTGGAAAAAGAATGCTTGCTTTCAAACTTCATATAAATGGAACAATGTAGTAATGAGTATTTTGTATGACCAAATAGGTCTACACCAGCTTTTTAAAAAATTAATGTTGGCATGATATTCAATGTGGTCTCCTTTTACTTTTGACCTTCTTTATCCTTATACTTTAGATGCAGATAATGTAAAAAACATATAGTTGGAATATTGATACAAGCTGATTCTCTGTTTTTAACAAAAGCATTTATCCAATCATTTTTAGTGTGCCACCCGTTCTACATTAGTTTATCTTTCCATTCTTGGTTTTTTGGGTTTTTTTTTTTTTTTGGTTTATTAAGTTTTTTACAGTACACTTTTAACTACCACTAGGTTATGTTATACATTATGATTCTATTCTTTTAGTCATTAGAATAAAAATTACAGCATGCATAATTAACTTATCAAAGTCTTTAGTAAGTGAAAACCACTCTATCTTCCTGGATAATATATGGATGTTGGGAAATGTAAAATGTACTTACTCCCTTTTATACTTTGCTGTTATTATTGTCAGGAATTCTAAAAACTATCTCTTGTTTTTCTTCTACAAGTAGTAAACTCCCCCATTTATTTGCTCCAAAAGATCCTTATTGTGTCCTCATTTTGAGTTATCTTTACTGAGCATAGATTACAAATTGATGTTAGAGATAGTATTTGCTTCCTTCTACTCTATGTCATTGCTGCTGATAATTTAGCTGTCGATTAAACTGCTCGTCTTTTGAAGATAATCTGTCTTTTTTTTTTTTTTCTGGTGGCTTTCAGATTTTCTCCTTGTCTTTGGTTTTCCTTGATTTACTCTTGCCTTGATACAAACTCAATGTGGGGAAGGTCTCCTATGACATTTCCTGCCTTGGGCTGGGCCATAGCCTTGACTTTTATTTCTAGGGCCACACACGAGACCACAGAACCAAAGCTCACATTTTCACTGTGGGCAAATGCCCTTGGGAATTTTGGCATTTGGCTTAGATATCCTGTTTGATTCTCTGGGTTCAGGCTTTCCCCTAAATTTAGGCCTGCTAAGTATAGGTATTTAGGTATTCCATACTTTTCAAGTGAAGGATTTTTTTTCCTATTCATTTTTTCCCAAAGGATTTGATTTTTTCAACACAAGCCTTGATCAAAATCATCTCAACTCAATTCCCTGTGGTTCTGAAAATGTGGTTTGAGTGGTGGGTATTGAGAATCAATGCCATCCCAGCAACACACTGGAATTATCCACTCCTTTCCTCATCACCACTTTCTAAAGTTCAGAAAATAACACTCGTTTATCTGGGTTTGGGTGCTGCTGGAGAGTTTTTGGCTGATTTTGCTTTAGTGCTTTTTTTAAAAAAAAATTTAGATTGGTTTAACTTTACATGATGGAGAAAATTAGCTCTTTTTCAGTCCACCCTTTCAACTCAAGAGCATCTATAAACTCATGTTTGATGGACAAGATGGTGTGAGCCAGATGAGAGCGAGGTGGCATGGCTCCCAGGGGAGAGAACTCAAATTGCAAAGAGTGCAGTGTGAACAGGCATGGAAGGCTTAAGGAAGGGTGGGCCAAGAGGAAAGGATGAAATGAGTAGACATCAGGGAGATCATAAAGGACTTTAAATGCCAAAGGGCAATATTTGTGATGTGTTTGTGATATGTTGTCTAAAGCCAGGGAGCCATGAATGGGTTTGAGCAAGAAAGAGTCAGAGTCATCTCTTTGGCTATTTGAAAGATCCCTGTGGGTCCCATGAAAGAGACAGGGAAGGACAGGAGGTGAGGGGATATCCTGGAAGGATTGGCAGGTGAAATGGGGCAAGGAAATGACCCTGGAGAGGACATATTAATCAGATGCCACATCATGAACCGAATGCCAGGCTGGGGAACTGATCTTTCCTGGCGAGTCTGTGACGAGTTCTGGGAAGTGGGGTGATGTCAACACATTGCAGCCCTTTTCTCTGTGCCTGATTACTCCCAGCCTCAGGACAACTTGCCAGGAGGACCTTTCTGTTTGAGGAAGAGAGACCAGCAAGCACTGAACACACACCATGTGCCAGGGCCTGTGTTGGTTGATTTCCATGTGTTGATTTCTTTAATGTTTACAACAATCTTTCAGGTAAGACACATGATCTCTGATTTACAGGACAGGAAATTGAGGCCCAGAGAGAGGAAGTGAATTGCTTGATAACAATGCCTTATAAAGTGCTGGAGCCTGAGTTTGAGCCCATCTCTCTAATTCCATCAACTGTCTTCGTTCTGCTCTACCTGGGAACACTCATACAGTAGTTAATGTTAGTATTGTCACAAGGGCTCTTTGTGCTTCAACAAAGGACCCTAACTGGTCCTTTCCCCCACACAAGCTGTGATTCCTCCTGCCAGGACTGAGTTCTGGGCGAGTCCTCACTTGCTTGTCTTGATCTCTGAGTATTCTGTGGTGTTTCTGGCCTTCTGGTCCTGAGGCTCCTTTACCTTCATCTCCTGAAAGCTGACGGAGGCGTAATAGAGCTCCTGTTCTCCCGAGGGCTGGGTGTCCCCTGCCGGGGAGTCTTGCTCTGGAGGGCTGTCTGGCCAGGGCTTTTGCCTGGAACCCTGAATAAAGGGGAAAGAAAGGAGTCATGGCAGGAACAAAGAGGCAGATATGGTGTAGTGAATTCTTACAATTTTATGTTGCTTCAGCATTCATTTAGATTATAAGTTGGACTTTCTCATACCAGAAGCGGGGCTTAGTTACCCTTGAGATAGTTTCTAGTTCTCTACTTTTTCCCAGTTGCTCAAAGTAGTTAATTCAGATATTTGCCTTATACAACCACCTCCTGGTGACCACCTCCCTATGGGACAGCTGGATACAGCCTACTTGACTCACCCCACAACCACACAACCCCACAACCCCACACCCCTCCCAAGCTGCTCAACTCTGCTGTAGTGACCACCTCTCAGGCACAGCGTGACTCCACAGAACTTACGCCTGACTGCTCTACACCCACCAATTGTAACTCCCTGTGGGAAGCTTGCTTGAGGAATACCCTGGACTCTAATTCAGGATTTGGCTACAGATTCCCTCCACCACTGGTTGAGCGTGTGTGTCCCAGACAGCTCCTTCCTTCCTGCTGGCCCTGTGAGGGGCTCTGCCTTCTTCTCTCTGGGATCTGTAAGTAATAAACTGCTTCTGTTATTTCATATGTTTTGTTGTGTTGCCTCCTCTGCGTCTCACCTGACCAACACACCCTAACCTAACTTCTTTCCTGGTCAGGGCTCTCCTACAGAGTAGTTTTCTTGGTAGAAATAAAATGGACACAGATCACATGACAGCCTTGAGGGCATCTGCCAGTATAAACACGTTTCCTGTGAGAGCGACGCCTGGTCATGGGCTGAACACTTAGGCATTACGCTGTCTGCCAGGATAAAGAAGTGTTCCGTGAATGGCACACTGTAGACATTCATGACAAAATCCTTTGTGTTCCCATCGGGCAGGACTAGAATTTATGACCACTCTCCAGAGATAGACCTCAAGAGATAATACAACACATGATCCCCAGGGGGAAGTTGGGCTGATGCGACATGTATCCCATTGTTCTTTTATTCCACATACATTTCCTATGACCTCAACTATTTACTCACTCATTTAAAATTTTGTAATACTATGATTTATTAGACCATATTAAGGGCTCACTAATCACATTGCATCCTCACAAAACAACAGTATGAAAGATACTATAATTATTCCTACCTTACAGATAGGGAAACTGAGGTGGAAAGGGGGTAGATAGCTTGCCTAAGGTCTCTCATCTAATAAATGGTGGAGCCAGAATTCAGCCCAGCCTATCTCCCTTGTACCAGGTCCTGGACTAGGGGCCAGGTGCACAGTGTGACATAGACACTGACCTAGACAGCTTACAGTCTGGTAGGAGGGGTGGATTATAGATGAAGCAAATTTCTACCTTCATCAAGAAGATATAATACTTCCAAAATATATGGTTTTGATTTAAAAGCACATCAAATATAAGAAACACCATTGATAGAAATACAGTGAGAAATTGACAAATATTAATATATTATCATAATTTAGGATTTCCTCCCACATCTCTTGAGTGTTGACTAGTCAGGAAGAGCTATTAAAGATTTGGATTCAAACATTACAATTAATGCACTGGCCTGCTGATTGAAGAAATAAAAAATATATATTATTCTTAAGCACACAGGAAATATTTGCAAAAATTCATTATGTACAGGTTGTAGGTCAAGTCTCAACAAATTAAAAAATTTTTTTTTTAAATTAAAAAATAGGTACCATAAAAACCGTGTATTTTGGCTGAGTGGCAGTTCACACTTGTAATCCCAGCACTTTGGGAAGCCAAGGTGGGAGAATCGTTTGAGCCCAGGAGTTTGAGACCAGCCTGGGCAACATAGCAAGACTCTGTCTCTATACAAAATTTTTGAAAAATTATCTGGGCGTGGTTGTGCATGCCTACAGTCCCAGCTACTTGGGAGGCTGAGGTTGGAGTGCAGTGGTGTAATCATAGCTAGTGAACTATGGCAACAGAAGGAGACCCCATCTCTATAAAAACCAAAATGCCATGTATTCTGACCAAAAAGCATACACCTAGATTTTAATTGTGGAAATATGTTTAAAATCCCCATACATTTGGAATTTTTTAATCCCAAATAATTTAAGATTCAAAGAAGAAATCACAATGGCGTTTTAACAATATCCAGAACTGAATGATATTAAAATAGGACATATCAAAATTTGTGGAATGCGATAAAAGTGGCATTTTGAGAGAAATTTATCCATAATTACTTTTATAAAGAAGGAAGAGCTATAAATTAATTAGCTCTGTACCTAGCTTAAAAATTAATAAAAGAACATTAGAATAAACCAAAGCGAGAAGGCAGGTGCTGAGAAAATGAAAGTAAGAATAAAGTAGAAAACAGAGATACAGTGAGAAAATCAACAATCCCAAAAGTTGATTCTTTGAAACTGATAATGAAATAGACAAACAATTAATAAGATTTAGCTAGAAAAAAAAAGAGAAGGAAGTCACGAATAACCAATGTCAGGAATATAAAAGGGGAAGTAATCTCACTAAAATCAGTAGTATAAAGACAATAGAATACCACCCATAAAAAATTATAAAGCTTAAGTGAAATGAATAAGTCCCTAGGAGAAGCTTACTGAAGAACACATAAAGTGATTGAATTAGAAAAATTGCATATAGAGACACCACCAGGCCCAGATAGATTTACAAGTGACATCTATCAATCATTCAAGAAACAAATCATTCCAATTTTAAACACTCTCTTCCAGATAATAAAAAAAGAGAGAATAGTCCCCAATCCCTCAATATTATCTTGATGTCCAAACAAAAGAAAGGAGGAGGAGAAGAAGGAAAATGGCAAGTTCATTTGGCCCATGCATATAGATGCAAGAGTGCTAAGCAAAAGGTTCTATCAAACTGAATCTACCAGGGTGTCAAAAAATACATAACGCGAACAATATGGTTTTGTTCCAGGAATAAGAGAGTAGTTTCATATTAGAAAATCTTTAATTTTAATTCACCATGGTAACAGATTAAAGAGGAAAAAATCCTATCAGTACACGCATTTGAAAAATTCAACAGAAATTTATGGTAAAAATTCATTTAGTGATAGAAAGGAACTTTTTTAACCGAATGAAGGTTGACAAAAACCAACTTTTTTTAAAATTTATTTTCTCTCTCTCTCTCTCTCTCTCTCTCTCTCTCCCTCTCTCCCTCTCTTTCTCTCTCTCTCTCTTTTACCTACACATCCAAGAAGCTCAATGAAAAAACCAACTTAAATGGCAGGATATTCTGTGCATTTCTTTCAAAACTAGGAGTAGTAAAAGAGGCCCATGATCACCACGTCTGTTCTATTTTGACTGGAGTCTTAGCCAGCATATTAAGACGAGAAAACTGAATGAAGTGTTTAGGAAAAAGGGAATAAATAAGGTGTTATCTTGCAGATGATATAATCATCTAATTTGAAATCCCCAAAGACTCTAAATAACACCCAAGACCAATTCGTGATATTTCTTAAAATGGAAAATATTTATTAAAAATACTTCGATTTCTATCTACAAATTATTTGAATGAATAGGACAGCTTAGCAAGGTGGAAGGACATAAAAGCAATTAAAAATATAACTGAGTTTTGCGCACCGCCCCTACTGAGTGAAGGCAATTCTCGGCACCCAGACAGCTGACACCCAGAAGAGGCGGGTGTCACTATGAAAACAGGTACTGTTATAGGGGAGGCTCTAGAGGAACCCAGCAGAGGAATTCAACCCCATGAATGTGGAAAATAAAAAGGAGAAGCTCTGTGTTGCCAGATGGTGGGGAAATGAAAAGTAACTGGCAACTGTTCACACAATCTGCAGTCACGTACTGCCCGCAGTCTGAGGTGTTACATGGACTTCCGTTGCCAGATGAGGTTAGGACTGTGTTTGCATTCCACCATCAGAGTAGGTCATTTGTTGAAATATGGAATCTTTTAGAGGAAAAATACACCTGCAGGGTATACATGTGGCCAGGTGTTTCTTGCTTAGTACCTGAAGCCCAAAACGATGAGTTGAATTTTGAAGGAAATAACATTACATTTGTGTCAAATTCAGCTGCTTTGATTCAGTAATCTGTGATAGTTAAAAATAAGAATATCATTAATTTTTCAGATAGTGTCTATATCTCAGAAAAAGAACAGAGCAGTACTCTTATTAATAAAATTTAAGAATTGGCCAGGCGCGGTGGCTCACGCCTGTAATCCTAGCGCTCTGGGAGGCCGAGGCGGGTGGATCGCTCGAGGTCAGGAGTTTGAGACCAGCCTGGACAAGAGTGAGACCCCGTCTCCACTAAAAATAGAAAGAAATTAGCTGGCCAACTAAAAATATATATAGAAAAACATTAGCCGGGCATGGTGGCGCATGCCTGTAGTCCCAGCTACTTGGGAGGCTGAGGCAGTAGGATGCTTAAGTCCAGGAGTTTGAGGTTGCTGTGAGCTAGGCTGACGCCACAGCACTCTAGCCCGGGCAACAGAGCATGACTATGTCTCAAAAAAAAAAAGAAAGAAAGAAAAGAAATTTCCAGCTACCAAAGCAACAAGATCTAAATGACACTCAAGACCAACTTGTGGTATTTTTTAATCGCAATAAAACAATTTATTTTAAAAAATACTTTCATTCTGCATTCTAGCAATTAGCAATCAGAAAATACACTTTTTAAAACGATAGCATTTATAATAGCAACAAAAATGAGTACCCAGGAAGAAAAATAACAGAAGATGTGCAAAACTTGCATGAAGAAATTCTATATCTTTTTTAAAAACACTAAAAAAGATTCAAACAAATAGAGAGATACCTATTTTGGGGGCTAAGAAGCCTTGAATTTGTAAACAAGTAAATTCTTCTCCCATTGAGTCATGGAGTCAATGTAATTCTAATCAAAATAGCAACAGGAGTAGTTTTTGGAATTTGACAAACTGATTTTAACATTGAAATGAAAAAACAAAAGGCCAAGAATAGCCAAGACAGTATTGAAGGATATTAAAGAGGTGTTGCTCTATTAGATGTCAGGACTTATTTTTGAATTTATAGATTCTATTGACTCTATGGACAGTTCTGACTTGGGGACAGTAAAATTGACGACTGGAATAGAACAGAGACCACAGAAAGAGGTCCACCCATATATAAAATTTTGATATGTGACAGAATTGGCTTGCAGTTCAATGGAGGACAGAGAGAGGAAGTGGTTATTAGAAAAAAGGAGGAACATAGATTGTTCAACACCGCACACCACACACAGAAGTCAACTCCAAATAGGTTAAGTACTTAAATGACAAAAGGAAAACATAAAACTTTCAATAGAAACTCTATTTGAACATCTTTCTAATCTTAGAAGGGAAGAGATTTTCTTAAATGAGACCCAAGAGGCACTCAGTAGAAAAGAGAAGATTGGTAAATATGATTATATTACAATTAAGAACTTAGGTTCACCAAAGGTCACCTTAAGAAAAGTGAAGACAAGCTACTCACTGGGAGAAGGTATTTAGAATACATATAACCAGAAAAAAAAATTAGTATCAAAATGTATAAAGCCCTCCAACAAATTCAATATGAAAAAGCCAAACACCCAATAGGAAAATGGACTTCAGATGTGACCAGGCATTTTATAGAGAATGTGTACTTATGCTAGTAAAATCATAGAGAGACTTTTCATCTTCAATGGTAAGCAAGGAAATGCAAATCAATACCATACTGAGATAGTGAAATGACCAGATGATTGAGAAAAGCAAGCGTTGGAGAGATTACAGATCAACAGAATCTCATAGGCATAGATGGGAGTGTGAATGGATACAACTCCTTTGAAAAGTCATTTTTGATGATCTTGTAAAGATGGACATCCACATGCCCTGTGATCCAGCAATTAAATTTCTAGGTAATGCTAAAGAAAAGTCCTTACATGCTAATACAATGAGACATGAATAAGAATTTTCATAACGGCAACATTTGGACACAACTCAAATGTCCATCAATATAAGCTTAGATAACAGACATAATCATAAAGTGAAATATTATACAGTGGGGAGAATGAATAAATTGCAACTCTGCACAACAACATACATGAATCTTTGTAATATGGTGTTGGGTCTATTATACAAAGCAAATCCAAGAAGATTGCACAGAGCATGATATGTGATATTCTTCCTAGGTTCAGAAGCAATTAAAACTAGTGTATATTTCAAGTATACATATATGTGACAACACTGGGAAGGCAAGATACAGAACAGTGATTACTGGGGAGGGATCAGGGAGCAACACGGGTGAATGTATTAATAGCTGTACTTAGAAAGAAGGTTGGACAGGACATAGTGATTTGTTGGCTCTGGCAGATGAAGGGGTAGAACAGGAGAGAAGATGACTCCCAGGTGTCTGCCCAGGTGACTGGGGAGGAGCGGGTTTGGTGAAATGCTGAGGACCTGAGTCTGGACTAGCTGAGTGGACATGTTTAGGGGCCCCCTATGCATGAGAAGATGCCCAAATCACTCACCCAGGCAGCTGTGCCCATAACAGGGTCATCATCCCTTCCCTCTGGTCTCCTGGCTGCTTGCTTCCTGCGGGTCTTCATGCTAGGGAAAGAAAACAGCACAATGCAGCCCAGATGGCTCAGGCACATGTGAGCAGGCTGCCCCCACCCCTGTTAAGATGGTGAAAATGACGACTGAGGCATCCAGGCCCTGGAGCCGGACTTGGAGATATTCCTGACATGCATGCAGGGGCTCTACCCTCCCGGATGACCAGAGATTTGGTCAAGGTGGCCAAGGACTGAATATCCATCACTAAAGACCCCATCTTACACACAAAAACTTATACACAAATGATTATAGCAGTGTTATTCCTAATAGCCAAGAAGTGGAATCTTGGAGCTGCTCCAAGGGGTCTCTGCAGAAGGAGGAGAATTCATTCAACCAATTCATTGGTTTCTTTTTCATTTGTGGCTAAGGAAAAAGTTCTAAAATTGATTGTGATAAAGGATGCACAATTCTGTAAACACACCTAAAGCCACTGAATTGTACACTTTCAATGGATCAATTATGCAGAATGTGAAGTATATCTCAATAAAGCTGTTAGGAAAAACAGAGAAGACTCCTCTGGATCTACTCAGTTCTGTGTTTCTGGGATTCAGCCACCTCTCTCCTACTCCCTACCACACACCTCCCTATACCTTCCCTGGGACCGAGACTTACATGCAGAAGAAGATGAGGCACACACAGACAGAGAACAAGGCCATGGCACCAGCACCTGCAAGGGCCGCAGAAACCACTCCAGCCCCCAAGACTGATTTCCCTGCAGAAAAGAGGCAGGAGAGATAACGCTCCCAGGACGCAGCCTCATGTCTTCCCACCTCCGTGTGGAACTAGCTCCAGGTCCCCGATCAGCCAGGAGATGGAAGACCCTGTCCTCCCTACCGCCTTCTGTCGGGGCCCCAGCCCCTTTCTCCCACCATCCATCACTCTGCATCTGTGCACCTTCCCTCTGGCCACCCCAGCCTCCAGAACACGCCCCTCACCTGGCAGCAGCAGGACGGTGCCGCTCCGGGTCCCATGGGCATTCCAGGCCTCGCAGCTGAGCCTGAGGCCAGAGCTGAGCTCCCCTTGGTGGCTCAGGGAGCTGTTGGCCCAGGGCCCGGCTGAGCTGGGGGTGGCCCTGAAGGAGCCATGGCTGCCGTTCCCCAACCACAGCCCCTCCCCGAGCCGCCAGCGCAAGGAGGGGGCCGGCCGGGCTCGGGAGCAGCAGCTGCAGCGCAGCAGCCCCTCGGCCTCCCAGGAGCAGGAGGGGCCCAGCAGCTGCGGAGGGTCTGTGGGGACAGAAGACAGGACTCAGCAGGGGCTTCTCCCCTCCTTAATACCTTGGGGTTCTGGCCCCAGGTGCCCCCAAACTCACAGTGCACAGAGAAGCTCAGAGAGAAGTTCAGGGAGCCCAGGGGGTGCTGGGCCTGGCAGGTGAATTCTCCTCCTTCTGCAGACACCCCTCGGGGCAGCTCCAAGTTCCCGGTATTGGAGATGGGGGTGGCATTCAGGGCTGGGGTCCCCTGGAACCAGCTCAGCTGTGCAGGGGGGTTGCTGTCAGCAGCACAGAGCAGCTGCAGAGCCTGGCCCTCCAGGATGGGGAGGGACAAGGTGTTTTGCGTGATCTGGAGGGCTTTGGGGAGACAGACTGTAAGGAGACAGAGAAAGAGATGGAGGGGGTGGTGACAGTCCCTTTCCTTCCCTCCTTCCCAGGATCCCGTTGACATCTCCCTCTCTTCCCCTGGCCCATGCTGGCTCGGTTTCACCTTGGTTAAAAGGCTTGGCCTTTATACCCTCAGGAAGTTGACCAAAAGTGTGTGGGCCTTTTATCATCAGAAAAGGCTCAATATCTCACTGGTATGTGCTGGACTGTGTGGCAGAGAGAGGACAGAGAGCCCCCAGTGGCTTTGCAAAATAGATTCAGCTAATGTGCCAGGAAATAGGACTAAGGAGGCTGGAGTGGACAGGTAGAGCAGGACACAGAGCGGAGCTGTGAAGACACGAGGTGGGCAAGAATGGGTCTGCCACGACTGTGGTATGAACCGGGCCAGAGGATGGGTGGTAGATGGACGGGATCCGAGGTCTGCTGACGGCTTTGAGCAGAGTGAGGCTGCATGTGCGCCCGCGAATGAACATGGAGCTCTCAGGAGGTGGGGGCCAGAGGGTGGAAATTCTCCCTCTTGCTCTTCCTACATCTGCTGCCTATTTCAAGCTCTGGTTCTCCAGCACTGTTCTCAGAGGGGGCCCAGAGGCTGGTCCCAGCCCCAGAGGAGGAGGGTCTTCCCTACCTGTGCCATTTGTGAAGATGCTGATGGTGAGGTTCCGTGGAGCATCTGGGATAGAAAGATATGGCCCCCCAACTTCAGGTGTGGAGTGGACCCGCATGGGCCCAGCAAGTGCCCAAGGAGGGGCCACACAAACCAGGAAGGTGGGGACGGCTGTCCTCAACCCCCTCCCCACCTAAACTCCCAAGCTCAGATCCATGCCGAGGTTCCTCAGGTTTTCCTTCTCCTCTCTCTCTCTCCTACACGCATGTGCACGCACACACACACATACGCATGCACACACACACACACATGCACACACAAACCCCACTCCCACTGCCCTCAGTGACCCAGCTGTCCCTCCCCCAACTCACAGGAGACATTGAGCTGGACAGTTCTCTCTGTGGTCACATGACTTCCTTGGAGTTTCACCTGACAGGTGAGGTTGGTGCCGTGGTCCTGGGACCTCGGGGTGAAGGTGATTGCCGAGGAGTGAAGGGTGTCGGGGTCCAGGGACTTGAGGGCAGCCCCCGTCCAGGAGAATGTGAGAGGCCGTCCCCCTTCGCAGGATCCTGGCAGGCTGCAGCTCAGGTTTGTGGGGCGGCCGGACTCCACAGGCTCCAGAGAGTGGATGTCGGGTTTCTCTGTCAGGGCTGAGGAGGAGACAGGGAGATGCCCAGGCCCCAGGAGGGTGGGGACCCACAGCGCGACCTGCCAGTGACCAGGGCCTCAGGCCCTAAGCCTGCCCCAAGTCCTCTATCTCTTTTAACCACTCCTGCCCCAAGACCGGAAGCAGGGCATATTCTAATGTCCTGTCCCTGTTCTAATACGGGGACTCCACATCCCAGGATCCTCTCCTGGGGCCTCGGCCATACCTGTCACCTGCAGATACAGCTTATCGTTTTCGTAAGTATGTTTTGCAGAATTGCTACTCTCCACTTGGAAGAAGTAGGTCCCTGTGTCCTCTATCTTGGCGTCTCTGATGCTCAGGGAGCAGTTTCTGGTCCTGACGTCCCCAAGGAGGAGGAATCGGCCCTTGGTGCCTGTCTTCACTGCTCTGTTTGGCTTGTTTGTGGCCACAACATCATTATAGTATATCCTGTCCTCATCCCGGAACCAGTGGAGGTAGACTGGGTTAAAGGCATACCACGAAGTCCAGGGTGGGTAGGAGAAGGAGCAGGGCACGAGGACGCACAGGCCCTCTTGTACCGTCACTGACTTCTTCACTTGCGGCTGGTACCCTGTGTCTTGCAGGGACCCTGGGGAGACACAGGCTCAGCTGCAGCTGCAGCTTCCCCGAGACTCATGCCCATCCCTCCTCCCTCAGCCCACTCACCCCCCCACAGCAGGGGCAGCAGCAGCAGGGCCAGCATGTCTGCATCGCCAGGTCCGGAGCCGGGGCCCAGTCCTCTGTCAGGGAAGGAAACACCGGAACATGGGGTGGCGCTGGGGAAGTCCGTACAGGAAGCTGGCGGGTGAGCAGAGCTGTGGCCTCACAGAAGGGGAACTTGATGCTCCTGGGGGGTGAGGCCGGGGCTGGGAAATACTCCTGTCCCTCCAGCTGGGAGGATGAAGGTGGAGATACTGAGGCCCCCAGAGGGCGAGAGGCTTGTCCAGATGGGAACCTAGAAGTGGTCCCTTCCAAATGATGTTTCACTCAAGAGTGGGATCACCAGGGAGTGAATGCAGACAGGAAAGAGAAAGGAGGGCCGGAGCTGGTGATTCCATGAGATGCGTGTCAGACTCACCCTCCAGCTGAAAACCATTGAAAGTTCTGGAAAAATATTATTTTAAATTTCCTTTACATTGCTCAAGTGTTGACAAGAAATAAAGGAATTTTTAAACTCAAATTTAGGGGAAGGTGAGAACCCATGAAAAGAGCTGTAACACCTTTGCCCTAAGGGGGTTTCTGAGACACAGCCTAGTCTGGTTCTGGTGTTCCTGGACCTAAGAGTCTTGTGGGACAGTGATGAAAACAGGCCCACTCAAAATGGGATGTCTAAAAGGAAAGCCTCAGCCCATTATGTGGGATCCCCAAAAGGCTACAGAAGCAAATTTGCCACCATGAAGCTCAATCGCCAGGCATTCTCCCTCGTAGGGGAACGAGCACAAGGAATTTCACACTGAAATACGGCTCCCTGGTATAATGAGTATTTTAAATTAAAAATGCTCAGACATCAATAGGCCTTAGAAGAGACTTTTTCCCTGTCTGCATGAAGACAGGAGAGCAATTGTTCTTGCCCCCATCCCTGTTATCTCATTATCCATTAGGAAAAGAAAGACCAAGCATGTCACCACACCTGAACAGACCCTTTATAATATAGTGCTGTCTCCAAGAATCATTAAATTTAAACAAACCAAAACTATTTTCAGGTAATTTCTGTTCCCAGATCCAATCATTCTCCCTAGTAATCATTTATTACCCCTCATAGAATTCCTCTTCTCCCCCTCCCACATCCTGTTTTGCTAGGATCCAAGCCCCGATTCTTTCTATAACCTCAAGGTGGCATATAAGCTTCTGGATCGCGGGGATATTGGCCAATCAGTCTGTGGTTCTCCCCATGCACATGGTTAAATAAATTTGTATGCCCTTTCTCTTATTAATCCGCCTTATTGTGAGTTTATTTTTTAATAAACCTCCAGGGGGCCAAGGCATGGGCCCCCACACAAGAATCCCTTTTCAGATCCCTGGCAGGAGCCAAAACAATGTGTAGAAATAACCTGCAATCTTACTCCTCCTTTATAAAAGAAACTTAATAAAAAAGTGTCCCCAAATTTAACAATGATCTTAAAAAATTTTAGACATTTGCAAAAATGAGTTGTGAGAGTAAAGACAGTTTCTTAAACTAGCAATGATCAAAAGAAATTTCAATCAACCACATCAGAATAAATACTGACTTTTGTTTCTAGTCTACTGTGGTATTACCAGTATGAACATATACATATTGGTTTTTGTCCACAGTTCCTGGCTCATAACTCCCATAGTCTTTGTTATAATGCAGGGTGCTCTAGGCTTCGGGAGACAGAATCTCTCTCTCTGACCTTCTCCTTTCACCTGCCCAAGGCAGCACTGTAATCTGATTGTGGGTCAAAAGATACTGATTCCAGACAGGATCCAGCACCATACCCTGAAGGAAGAAATGCTGCACAGGGAGGCCAGGAAGAATCTGAACAGACAGGCCTTGCTGGGTTTGCTCATGTGCTTTTTGTCCACTTACATTTCTACATGATTGTCAATCACCCCTATGTAATGAAGACTTGATAAAAACCGAAAAGGACAAGCTTTGGAGAGCTTCCGGATACCTGGACCCATGGAAGTTCGTGGAGGGTGGCACTCAGGGAAGGCATGGAAGCTCTGCTCCCCTTCCCCATACCTCTCCCTAGGCATCTCTTCATCTGTTTTGTTATCCTTTATAATAAACCAGCAAATGAGTCACTATTTCCCTAAGTTCTATGAGCCACTCCAGCAAATTAATCAAACTCAAAGAAGCGGGTGTGGGAACCCCAACTTGAAGCTAGTTGATTAGAAGTTCCAGAGGCCTGGACTTGCGACTGGTGTCAGGGATGGTGGTTTTGGGGACTGTGCCATCACCCTGTGAGGATCTGATGCTATCTCCAGATAGATAGTGTCAGAATTGAATTAGGGGACGCTCAGCTGGTGTCCACTGCTTGGTGTGTGGGGAAGACCCCCCACAGAAGGCTTCTGTGTTGATGATTGTTATGATGTGAAAATACAGTTTGAGAGTTTTTCCCCAAACATCTGTCTATAAAAATGCTATCACAAAATTATTCTCTTATGAAAAAGCAACCAAACATTATCAGTCAAAAACATAAGCAAAAAGTATGCAAGTGTACCAGACAGATAGACTATACTATTAATAAAAATAGTATGTCATTTTTTTGAATTGTCTTATATTTTGGCATTTACCAGAATTTTGGTATTTTCAGGTTTTGTGATTTGGTGTGAAAGTGTTTTCTCATTCCAAAAATAATCCATGTCTGTCAATTTTTTTATTTTTTTTCTAAAGATTGACAAACTTTCTCTCCTTGACCAAACTTTTTTTTGATAAATTTAAATATTTACTAGTTTTAATTATGAGAGAATTATATGTTTTTTCAAAATATTAAGGGGGTACAGGTGCTTTTGTTACATGAATGAATTGTATTATGCTAAAGTCAGCACTTTTAGCATGCCTATCACCAGAATTGTGTACATTGTACATGATAGGTAAGTTTTTATCCCCCTCTTTCCTCCCACCTTCCCCCCGTCTTAGTTTCCAATGTCCTTTACACCACTTTATGACCGTGTGTACCTATTGTTTACCTCCCACTTATTAGTGGGTGGTGTTTGTTTTTTCATTCCTGAGGTACTTCACTTAGGATGATGGTCTCCAGTTCCATCCAAGTTGCCACAAAAGACATTACTTCATTCCTTTTAATGGCTGAGTAGTAGTCCATGGTGTACCACATTTTCTTTATCCATTCATTAATTGATAGGCACTTAGGTTGATTCCATACCTTTGCAATTGTGAATTTTGCTGCAATGAACATTTGGGTGCAGGTGTCCTTTTGACAAAAATGACTTCTTTTCCTTTGGGTAGATACCCAGTAGTGGGATTGCTGGATCAAATGGTAGGTCTACTTTTAGTTCTTTAATGAATCTCCATACTGTTTTCCATAGAGGTTGTACTAAGTACAGTCCCACCAACATTGTATAAACATTTCTTTTTCACCACATCCCTGCTAACATCTATCGTTCTTTGGATTTTTTAATAATGGCCATTCTGATAGAGGTAAGGTGGTATCTCATTGTGATTTGTATTTCGCATTTCCTTGATGATCAGTGATATTGAACATTGTTTTCATATGTTTCTTGGCCATTTGTCTATTATCTTTTGAAAAAACTGTTCATGTCTTTTGTTCATTTGTTAATGGGGTTGTTTTTTCTTGTTGATTTGTTTGAGTTCTTAGTAGATTCTGGATATTAGACCTTTGTTGGATGTATAGTTTGCCAATATTTTCTCCCATTCTGTAGGTTGTCTGTTTACTCTGGTTATTTCCCTTGCTGTACAGAAACTTTTTAATTTAATTAAGGCTCATTTATTTTTGTTGTTGCTGTATTTGCTTTTGGAGTGTTAGTCATAAATTCTTTCCCCCAGCCTGATGTTCAGAAGAGTTTTTTCTACATAGTCTTCTAGAATTTTTATAGTTTCAGGTATTACATTTAAGTCCTTAATCCATCTTGAGTTAATTTTTTGTATATGGTGAGAGATAGGGATCCTGTTTCATTCTTCTGCATGTGGCTACCCAATTTACCCAGCACCATTTATTGAATAGGGCATCCTTTCCCCAGTATATATTTTTGCCCACTTTGTCAAAAATCAGTTGTTTGTAGTTATATGGTTTTATTTCTAGATTCTCTATTCTGTTCCATTGGTCTATGTCTCTATTCTTATACCAGTACGAAGCTGTCTGGGTTGCTATAGCCTGGTAGTATAATTTGAAGTCAGGTAATGTGATGCCTCCAGATTTCTTATTTTTGCTTAGATTTGCTTTGACTATTAGGACTGTCTTTTTGGTTCCATATGAAGTTTAAGATTACTTTTTCTAGATCTCAGAAAAATGACATTGGTATTTTGATGGAAATTGCATAGAACCTTTAAATAAATTTGGGCAGGATGGACATTTTAACACTGTTGATTATTCCAATTCATCAGCATGGGACATTTTTCCATTTGTTTGTGTCATCTATGATTTCTTTCATCGGTGTTTGTAGTTCTCCTTGTAGGGATCTTTCACCTCCTTGGTTAAGTATATTCCTAGGTATTTTATTTTCTTTGCAGCTATTGGGAATGGTATTGAGTTCTTGATTTGACTGTCAGTTTGACTATTATTAGTATGTAGAAATGCTACTGATTTGTGTACATTGATTTTATAACCTGAGACTTTGCTAAATTCATTTATCAATTCTAGGAGTCTTTGGCTAGAGTCTTTAGGGTTTTCCAGATAAAAGAACATATCATCAGCAAACAGGGACAGTTTGACCTCCTTTTTCCTGATTTGGATGCCATTTATTTCTTTCTCTTGCCTAATTACTCTGGCTAGGACTTCCAGTACTGTGTTGAATAGAAGTGGTGCCAGTGGGCACCCTTGTCTTATTCCAGTTCTTAGGGCGACTGTTTCAACTTTTCTCTAATTGATACGATGTTGGCTATAGGTTTGTTGTATATAGCTTTTACTATTTTGAAGTATGCTCATTCTATTCCTAGCTTGTTAAGGGTTTTTGTCATGAAGGGGTACAGGATCTTATCACATACTTTTTCTGCATTTATTGAGATGATCACATGGTCTTTGTTTTTACTGTGTTTCAAACTTTAGACAGGTTCCTCTAAGCCCTTTTTTCAACTAGACCCTGTCCTTGAGCTGCTTGGTCCAGTTATAGCAAGAATCCTGCTAAGCCCATTCAGGAAGAATCCCACCCCCCTCACTCCTTGATATCTGATCATCTTTCATATCTGATCAAATTCCTCAGCCCTCGCCCTTATTATCTGATCACCCTAGCCTGCTTTCAGCAAGAATCCTGTTAAGTTGCTTTAGCAAGAATCACCCTACGTTTGATGGCCCCTCTTAGCAGTTTTTCCTCTTAGCACTGGCAAGGCCCACCCTGCACCCTGCCACTGCACCACGCTCCTTGGTTGTAAACCTCCACTTATCTTTGCTCATTCAGAGTTGAGCCTGATCTCTCTCCCTGATTGCGGTATCTTAACACCTATCCCAATAGTCCTGAACAGTCTGTGTTAACAAGTATCAGAGTAATTTTTTCTTTAACAAAAGCGATTTCAACATTTGTATAAATTTCAGGTTCCATAAAACCTGGGTCTTCCCCTGCCTCCGGTTTCAGGTAAACAGGAGGTAATCACCCTTATCCCCCACTCCCTAAATGTTTCAAGGACAATTGCCTTGGGCTGGACAGAGCAGGTACTAGAGAAGAAAAGCAATTGTGGCCACCAGCCAGGCTTCACATGAGCAGGATGCGCAATTCACATTGGTCTAGTAAATTTCAAGCTCTGTACTTAGCGTGTCCGAGACTTCTAAGCCGTCTTACCTTTGTGTTCTATCAGCCTTCCAACACATGAATGATGAAATCTTTATATTAAGTTCCCTTGCTGAAACATATACAGTGGTTTCTGTTTTCATGTTGACCTTGAACTGGTTAAATCTCAGAGATGAAAAAATGAGCATGGGATGACTTCAAATTCCTTCGTGATATAACTCAGACCCAACCAGAAATAAAGATAATTTCCCTAACAAGATAAAAGGTGCCTTCGGCAAACATCATACCTAATGAAGTACCTTGAGGTCCTAGCATAGTAAGGCAATAAAAATAAATACACGATACAAGAATCGGAAAGAAATTTTTTTTAAAAAGATCTTTCTTCATAAACAGCATGATGACATATATAGAAAGATCCACAGATACACTTTGGGGCTATGGTGTCATGATATATGTATATTGGTTTTCATCCACGGTTTCTGGCTCATAACTTCTGTAGTCCTTGTTATAGCACTGAGAAGCTTTAGGCCTCAAAACAGTCCTCAGAAAACAACACATCTCTCTCTGACCTTTTCCGGTCTTCCTTTCACCGCACCCAAGGCAGGAGTCTAATCCGATCGTGGGTCAAAAGACTCTCATTCCAGAGAGGGTCCTGCCCTATACCCTGGAGGAAAGAATACTGCACAGAGAGGCCAAAAAAGTCTACAGGCCTTGCAGGGTTTAGACCATGAGCTTTTTGTCCAATCACATTTCTACATGGTTGTCAATCATGCCTATGTAATGAAGCCTCCGTAAACACCCCAGAAGACACAGTCGGAAAACTTCCAGGTAACTAAACACATGGAGGTTCCTGGAGGGTGGTGCCCCCCCTTTCTCCATACCTCACTGTACATACCTCTTCATGTATGTCCTTTACAATATCCTTTATAACAAACTAGTAAATGTGTTTCCCTGAGTTTTGTGAGCCACTCCAAGAAACTAATCCAATACAAAGGGGGGGGTCATTAAAACTCCAAACTTAAAGCCAGTTGGTCAAAAGTTCTGGAGGTCTGGACTCGCAAATGGTAGGAAGGGGAAGGCAGTTTTGGAGACTGAACACTCACTCTGTGAAATATGACACTCCCTCCAAGTAGATAGTGTCAGAATTTATTCTGAGGACACCCAAGTGGTGTCCGTTGCTTGGTGTGTGAGGGAAAAACCCACACCCATTTAGCTGCAGTTTTCTTCTGTGTTAATGATTGTTGTGGTGTAGAGTTTAGAAAAAAATGCAATCTGGGGTTTTCCATAAATAGGATCTTAATAAAAGAGTTAGCAAGGTTCCCAGAGATTAATCAACTACAAAATCAGTTGTACTTCCCTATCACAGTAATAAACAAAAAGCCAATTTATAAAAGGTGCTATTGACACTAGCTTCAAAAATTATGATATGCCAAGAATATATCTAATTATTTAGAGAGGTATCTAACAAAAATGCAAAGTGTGCAACCTCAGTGGAGGAAATTAGAAATCTATATCAAAGGACATTAAAGATATAAGTAAATTGAGAAAGGCAGATGTTAATGAGTTTGAAAACAATATCCTATAAATATCAATTCCACCCAAATTAATCTACAGAGTCAGAGCAATATGTCACACAACTCCCCAAGTGACCTTTGTGCAACTTAATAACTCTGTTGTGAAATTTATACTGAAGTAGATATTTCCAAGTATAGTCAAGGCAATCAGGAATAAGAATTGAGTGGCTCTGAATGTCATCAAGGTATATATATTACAATGTTATAGAAAATGTGACCATGTTGTGCTGACACAGAAATAGACCTATAGACTGATGGAATAAAACAGATAACATAAAAATAGACCTCAACCATCAGAAACATCATGTGTGATAGAGAAGGTGATGGGAAGTGGCAAGTGATAGGTTTTCCAATAATAGATGTGGGCAAGTAGGGATCTGAATACGATCAAATGAAATTAGACCCCTAGCTCAGACCATGCATGAAAATCAAGTACAGGTGTTTTGGGAAAATCCTGGGACAGTATAGAAAAACCACCCCCCAAACTGAGATGGAGCTAAGAGACCAAAGAATGACTCCAGCTTGGCGAGTTAGACGAGTTTATTTAAAAGTTCTTACAAGGGTATTTATTCCCAGTCAACACAGGGATCTTAAATGCCTTCCCAGTGAATAACAGCTTTTTCATTGTATCATAACGTGTTCTCATTGAAACAAATCAAGCATATGCAGTACAATCATCATTCACTGTCATACCACCCATGTTGTGTTGATGCTGTTATAATTAACCAGTAGGCAGGGATTTTAGTATTATCATTAGTTAAAGGGTATCATAGGTCAGTGAAAGCAGTTGTAAAGCAGTTAGGGCTGGTTTACACTGGCTGCCTCTGCCCTAAGAGAGTGCTGAGGCACATCTCTTGTGCCTGGGAACTATCTTTTGGTATTTACTTAATCTATTTTGTAACAATTTTGTTGAGCTCTTCAAACTAGCACAGCACGGTGTTTATTTATATGCTAGGGAACTTGCGTTTTTCCCTCAAGTGGCTTAAGACCTAACAATAGAACTGTTAGAAGATAATATAGCAGGATATCATCATGAACGTGAGGTCGGAAAGGATTTCTGAACAAGACGTAAATAAAATGTTTTACATAGAGAAAGATCGGAAACTTGGACAACAGTAAAATTAAGAACTCATCATAAAAGACACCATAGGGAGTGCTGAATCATCAGCCACCAAGTGAAGGAAGGTATTTACAACACATATAAAAACCAAAGTATCAGTATTGAGAATATAAGAAGTATTTCTACAAATATATAAGAAATAGAAGGATGCAGGAAAAAATGGGCTCACTTGAGCAGGTGCCTGGTAAAAGATAACATACAACTAGTGAGTAAACAAATAAAAACTTTCTCCACCTAATTAGCAACAAGGAAAATGCGTGTTGTATCCAGAAGAGATACTGTTATACATACTCCAAGTTGGCAAATATTAAGGTATCTGACAGCACAAAGTATTAGTAAAAGTGTGGAGCAATGCTTGTTGGAATACAAATAACATTTATATTAATAATATAATAATACAGTAATATTATCATATTCATATTGATTTTAATTAATGAATGATTAACCAATATTGATTAATTGCTGATGTCTATTAATTACTAACCATATTTTGATTAATTGTATACAATTAATAATATCATGGGTGGTTCCTACCCATTTGGCTCCAGGGTCCCTTTTAAGGCATGAGTAACAGGGGATTCCATACTAACTCTGTGTGTTGTTCCACTCCAGTCTCCACTTCTGTTGCCCACTCTTGGAGAATTGATGCTCCTATCACTCTCACAGTGGCTCAGAGGTAAACAAGTATATGTTATACACATCCTCTTAAGATATATCTCCCACTGACACTCATCTTGAATCCCCTGGTGCTCAGAGAGCAGTCATTGTCCTGGGGGAAACTGAGGAGGTGACATTGACCTTGGGGATTATATTTTGCACATTCATCATGTTCGTGTGCAGTTACTAGAGCACAATAATCACGTGCTTGGCTATAGTGAGTTTTAGGATTTTAGGATCTCAGGTGTAGGGAAAGGTACAGAGCATCAGGTCACTTGTTCCCTGGGGTGAGCAACAGAGACATCTGCTGTGCCAGCCTCAACCCCCACGTGGTCCCCTCTGGCCTTTGGCCCACTCAACACTATAGGCATCTCTCAAGCTGAAGATTACAGATCTTTCCCAGGGATAGCCTCATTCCCCTAATCCCTATACTGTGTCCTTTATATTAGGAGTAAGAAACAGATGGGGAGGGTGAGGGGAGAGGAAATTGCAACTGAAGCCACAAGGTATAGACAGAGGACAGGAAAGGAAATTTCAACAACACCTCTACCAGAAAAGCTGGGCCCCAAGGGCAAGGAAGAGGCCAGGCTGGACCACCTCAGGAGCACGATGTTCATTCTAATAAACATAAAGTAACCCCAACTACTGAACTGGGAGAAAGAACCAAACATTTTCACATTCAAGAAGGGCTACAGAGTTCACTTCAGAGAGACGAGTATGTATATTTTTTTTTTTTTGCAAAAAACCTAATGATAATATATTTTATTCAGGTGAAATTCACACCACATACTAATGGTAATTTTGGGTGTATAAACTTTTAGAGGATTAGATGAAGAGGAAGCTAAAATGATGCTGGATAATAAAGTATCATGAACTATAGGCATCCCCCTTGTGGAGGAAAGAAAAAGCATTGTTAAAAGTCCTAGACTCAGTGAAAATGAGATGAGGAATTCAGAAATGCCCTCTTTTCCCCAACAGCAAGGTAACAGGAGAGAGATGTCCAGTAAAAGATATTTTGTCATGGGAATATACAGAAGAAATAGAAGAAAAAATGGGCTTACTTGAGCAGGTGCCTGGTAAAAGATAACATATAGCTAGTGAGTAAACAAATAAAAACTTTCTCCACCTAATCTGCAACAAGCAAAATGCATGGTGAATTTTTGCAACACAATGTCTAGTATCCAATATAATCTACTTCCTGACCTGAAGCGTCATTCCCTTCTGCTGTCCCCAAATCTTGAATGAAGAATGTTATGTAAAATGCACTTGTATAAAGTGTGGGGAGATGGAGAAAAGAAGTCTTTGCTCTCTTGTTAGGGGAAGTTACACCAGCTTGCGTATGACAGGGACCCATCATCCTTAGGAACTCTCCCACATACTGTGGTGAGTTGGCAGCTTTGGGTTTTCTGTAATTATTAAGCATGGGAGATGCAGTTCCTTTCTGTGGATATTAAAGCACAAACAGGATGCAGAATTTGGAGACTACTATTTTGTACCATAAAAATTGAAATCTGCTGTTACAATCTTGGAAGATATCAGCCTGGTACCGTACAATCTGGATAAAACTGACACATGAGAGGAGGAGCTAGGAACAAAATTCAGACAGAATTACTAGAGAACCCCTGTGTCTGAGTATGTGATTCAGTGAGGCAGGAAGTATGTGGAGGTTCCAACAAGGAGAGGTGTGGACCAAGAAAACTCAGGTGGCTAGGAAGTCATTCCTGTTGATTGGGCTTCCATTGGATGGGTATATCTAGCTTGTATTTTGATTATATTTGACTGAAAGTGTTTACAAAAGTGTTTTATTTTTGTAAAATAATGCTTAACACTAAATTCTCCATTTTAGCCATTTTTAAGTGTGCGGTTCAGTGGTATTAAATATTTTCATTTTATGGTGCAACTCTCACTACCATCCATCTCCAAAACTATTTCATCTTCCCTGACTGGAACTTTGTACGCATTAAACACTAGTTCTTCATTTCTACCTCACCCCACTCCCTGGCAACCACCATTCTATTTTCTGTCTCTATGAATTTGACTCCTCCATATACCTCATATAAAGAGTCATATAAAATTTGTCCTGTTGTGTCTGGCTTATTTCACTTAGCACAGTGTCTTCTAGGTAATCCATGCTGATGCATTTGTTAGAACTTCCATTTTAAGGCTGAATAATATTTTATTTGATGTATATACTACATTTTGTTTATCCATTTATCCATTAATAGACACTTGGGTTGCTTCCACATTTTGGCTATTGTGCATAATGCTGCTATGAAAATTGGTGTGCAAATATCTGTTAAAGTCCCATATCTGTTCCATTCTTTTGTGTTTCTACTCAGAAGTGGAATTGTGGGATTATATAGTAATTCTGTGTTTAAATTTTTGAGGAATTGTCATACCATTTTTCATAGTGAGTGCACCATTTTACCTTCCCACCAGCAATGCACAAGGGTTCCAATTTCTGCATATCTTCATCAATGTTTGTTATTATCTGGTTTGGTTTGGTTTGGTTTTATGCTAGCCATTCTAATTGGTGTCAGGAGATATCTCATAAAGGTTTTGATTTGCATTCCTCTAATGCTTACTGTTTATAGAAATTTTGTAAATATTTATACATATTGGAATCTATAAATTCGTTTCCAATATTTAAAAATAGAGATTTTTCTTAAAATATTATGAAAGCTCAACTTTCCTTGAACAATTGGAAATCTGGCAATTTCTCCTGACAGTGATTAACTGAAGCTGAGTGGGAGCCACCTCTTTTGCTTTGCTACACATCCCATCATGTGCTGTGGTATGTGCTCCAGCCTCCCTCCTCCAACAAAAATTATGTGCACAATAAAGAAGGCAAAAACATAAAATAAAATAAATTGTTTTAGTCTATTTGGCTGCTATAACAAAATACCTTAGACTGGGTAATTTACAAACAACAGAAATTTATTTCTCACAATCCTGGAGGATGGGATGTCCAAGATCAAGGTGCCAGTGGATTTGGAGTCTAGTGAGAATTCTCTGCTTCATAGCTAGTATCTTCTCATGGTGTCCTCACATGGTGAAAGGTGCAAACACACACTTTTCAATCTCTTCTATGAGAGCACTAATTCTATTTATGAGGATAAAGCCATAATGACTTAATCACTTCCCCCAAAGTCCTACCTCTTAATGCCGTCACCTTGGGAATTAAGATTTCAACATACGAATTTTGCGGGGGACACATACACTTAAACTATTGAATAAATTAATACAATATATCAAGAGTTTAAACAAATAGAACAGAATGAAACATTACACTCTATTTGCTAAGTGTAATTAGGGAATTTAAAAGAAAAAACCTGAAGTGTATCAAAGCCAAATTCATGGGGAAAAAAGACAATGAAGAAATTATAAAAGCATGCTCTTACCTACAAGACAGGTTAAGTTAGATAAGTTTTTTTTTATTTGTTTCTTTTTGTTTGTTTTTGTTGTTGTTTTCTCCATGAGTCATTTCATTTCTTACCTTGTACCTGGCTCTACGGAAGTCATTTAAGAATAAATTAAAAAAAAAAGAATGTAATTCTCTCTAAAACAAATGAGTGGTGTTCAAATAAGTGATTAAACCACAAAGAAGGAAAAAAAGGGACTATCTAATATATTTTGTTAAAGGTTGAGTGGAAGTGATTTTAGTTTAACCAGGTACTTAATTTGTTATATAAGGCTCTTTTAGCTCACTGTAATACAGGCATACCTCATGGACATCATGGGTTTAGTTCCAGACCATCACAATAAAGCAGATATTGCAAATCCCAGCTACTCAGGAGGCTGAAGTGGGAGAACCGCTTGAGCCCAGGAGTTTGAGGCTGTAGTGAGCTACTGGGTAACAGAGCATTTATAATGTCATGGGATATGGGATATGGTAACATTTACATCTATGTAAAATATAGAACAATAGTAACAGGCAAGGTGGACAAGTGGTATATGTGTCTGCAGAGTTGGAAGCTTATTTCACTTAATGGCCTCCAGGTTTACCCATGTTGTCACAAATGGCAGGATTTTCTTCTTTTTTTGTGGCTAAATAATGTCATTGTCTTTAGAATGAAGAAATAACCAG
This sequence comes from Lemur catta, assembly GCF_020740605.2. NCBI lineage: Eukaryota > Metazoa > Chordata > Mammalia > Primates > Lemuridae > Lemur > Lemur catta. The sequence goes on from NC_059146.1 coordinate 19,848,130, forward strand.
AGATATCTTCACACATGGAATACAATCGCTCCTCAGTACATGCGGGGGCTTGGATGCTCAAGTCCCGAAGTTGGCCCTGCGGAACCATGGATACAAAAAGCTACCTCCGTACTCTGTGATGCCACATTCCCACTGATACCGCATTTTCCATCTGCAGCTGTTGAACGTGTGGGTGCGGAACCGGCGGATACACAGGGTGACTGTGCTATTGTAACAGCAAAAACAATACCAAAACCAAAAATCAACTGTTTATCCAGATAAATGAGAAAAACCATACTGAAAGAAGCCAGATACTGAAGTACATATAATGTTTGCTTCAGCTTGTAGATGGAGAAAAGCTGCCAATACAGATAGATCTGTATGGACAGAGAGGGAACAGTCGTCCCCAGAGGATTGTGTAGACTGGAAACAGCAGCAAAAACCCATTTGTGGGGCCTGGAAAGAATCTGTATGTTGAGCCGGATGGTGGAAACAAGAGTGTGTACATATGTAAAAATTCAGCTAATTATACTCTTCAGATTTACATGATTTATTCAATTTAAGTCTGGCTTATTTCTTTCATGCATCAAAAAAAAAAAATGTAGAAAGAGCCTTAGATAAAACATGTCCAAAAAAAGATTAAGATGTAATGTTGGTCTACAAACCACCACAGAGGCATTAAGTGGTGAAATCAATTTTTACGTTGTATTGTTTAATAAATTTTCACGTATAATTAAATGCTATAATATTTTATAATAATCATAATGAGGTAGAGTCTTTAAATAAAAAGCAAAGCTGTGTTCATGACTGCACTGTGCATCCGTGTCTATCCTGACATGGAAGTTCAGGAGACCAGAAACTCAAGTGTTAAGAAGGTAAGTTTTGGGTAATGGAGGATAAGACCCTAAGTGCATTCCCTGTGCAGTCCTGGGGTTGGAGAGGGAGGAGAAGGCTGGGAGGGGAAGGGATGAGGGTGATGTAGCTGGGGCTGGGACAGGACCAACAGGGAGAAGGGGAGTAAGTAGATGGGCATGGGGCAGGCAGGAAACAAGGGGCAGTCAGTGGGGTGTGAGTTTCCAGAAGGAAGCTGACAGTGATGGCCCACGTCTGTCCCTCTGGGCTTGGTGTCCACACCTCAGTTCTGTCTTGGGAAGGAAGGGCTCAGTCGGGCTCTCAGCCCTGATCCCCTGGGAACCTCTGCGCCTGCATAGCCAACACGGGTCTCAGATCAGATCCAGCCACTTTAATTCTGGCTCCAGGTGGGTCAGGAGAGCTCAGCCCCACCTGGGACTCAGGGGCTTATTACTGGGCTTCCCTGGAGAGAGGCAGCTTTGCTAGCCTGGTATAGTAGATCCAGGTGAGGCCATAGGTGAGGAGGAAGCCAGCCCCCATGAGGGCCCCCCGGAGCAGGGTGATGACCAGGGCCCGGGAGCCCTCCTGTTCCTCAGTCACACATCTGCAGCCAGAGGGGCTTCCTGGAAAAAAGGAGAGGAGATGAAGGTCTGTCCCCAGGCCTCAGCCCTCCCACAGCCCACACACCTGGCCAGGCTGCCCACCCCAGCACCTGTCCTGCAACTCACTCTGCACAGAGAGGCTCAACGAAAGATGCTGGGAGCCCAGTGGGTGCTGAGCCCCGCAGGTGAATTCCCCTCCATCTCCAGCCCCTACGGAGAGCAGCTCCAGGACCCCGGGCGCCGAGGCCTGGGGGGGATCCAGGGTTTTTCCCTCCCGGGACCAGCTCAGCCTGGCAGGGGGGTTGCTGTCAACCACACAGATGAGGCTCAGGGACTGGCCCTCCAGGACAGGCAATGACGTGCCGTCGTTCAGGATCTTCAGGACTGTGCAAGAGACACACAGCAGGGTGAGTGAAGCTGCGGGGTCTGTCTCCCCCTCACTCCTCTCACTGAGCCACAGGTAGACAGACAAGACCACGTGGGGAGTACTGGGAATGGGTGTCATGGATGAAGGGGTGATGACACCAGCGGTCAGGTCAGGCCATCAGAAGGACGGGGGCTGAGCCGAGGCTGGAAGGATGAGCAGGTGTTCTCCCGCTAAGGGGAAGTGGGTGGGATGCTCAGGTGCACACGTGCCAAGAACTGAGACCGCCTGGCAGACCAGAGGAAGCCCACTCTTAGCAGGGAGGACCAGGAGCTCCACAGACACAATGATGGGGGGAGAGGAGGCGGGGTCAGAGCTTTGCGGGATGTGAGGGCCAGGCTGGGGGCCTTGGGCTTTGTCCTGGGGGTGCTGAAAAGCAGAAGGGGCTGAGAGGAGGGGAAACACAGAATCAGCGCTGGGTCTAGAGAGATCCTGCTGCAGCCAAGAGGAGGCCTGGGCTGGGGGAACTGGACAGGAGGCAGGAGGCTGGGGAGGGGCTGGGGCAACGGGCCAGGGTGGAGGACGCAACTTCAGCTGGGTGTGGAACCGAGGGGAAGGAGAGGAGGGAAGTGACTGGTGACGTGGTGGTCTCCGCTGACCCATGGGGTGTAGCTGGTGAGGAAGGGAGTTTTTCAGGCTGTGTCCAGAATACTCCTGGGATTACGTGGGGGCCGGGGAAGGGCTAATTGAGAGGCAGCTGCAGGAGGTGGCTGAATGTGTAGATCTGTGGCCCAGGAAAAGGGCTGGATATAAAGTCGTGGGAGGTTTCAAGACAAGGTCAGGGGAGGGACAGGATGGCCCAGGAAAGTAGAGAGAGAGAGAAACGAGGGCGGGGCAGAGCCATGGGAGTGGGAACATGGAAGGGTCCTGAGAAGGGTGATCAGACCAGAGAAGAGGGAGGGCGAGTATCAGAGGAGGTGGGGGCTCACAGAAATTCAAGAAGAGGGAGCAGTCCCCAGAATCACCAACATCAGAGACAGAAAGAACAGTGGCTGCCTGGGGCTGATGGAAGAGGAAATGGGGAGTTGCTGTTTAATGGGAGCAGAGTTTCAGTTTTGCAAGATAAAAAAAGGAGCTCTGCAGATTGATTGCACAAGAGTGTGAATGTACTTAACACTACTGTACTCTTCAAAATGGTTAAAATGACAAATTTTATGCTGTGTGCATTTTATCACAATTAAACATAAATTTGAAAAAAGAGAAAAGGGAGAAGCCAGAAGCAATACTGGGTCTGCCGGTGCCAGACCTTGTCGAGTGGGAGTCGGGGCGGGGACAAAGGAGCGAGGGAGGGTCTCCTCTCTGGTTCTGAGCCCTGAGCCTGCAGAGTGCCCCCATCACAGCCCGGAGAGGAGAGGGTCTTCCTTACCTGTGCCATTTCTGAAGATGCTGATGGTGAGGTTCCGTGGAGCATCTGGGATAGAAAGATATGGCCCCCCAACTTCAGGTGTGGAGTGGACCTGCATGGGCCCAGCAAGTGCCCAAGGAGAGGCCACACAAACCAGGAAGGTGGGGACGGCTGTCCTCAGCCCCTCCCCACCTAAACTCCCAAGCTCAGATCCATGCCAAGGTTCCTCAGGTTTTCCTTCTCTTTCTCTCTCTCTCTCTCCTACACGCATGTGCACGCACACACACACACATGCACACACACAGGCACACAAATGCACACACAAACCCCACTCCCACTGCCCTCGGTGACCCAGCTGTCCCTCCCCCAACTCACAGGAGACATTGAGCTGGACAGTTCTCTCTGTGGTCACATGACTTCCTTGGAGTTTCACCTGACAGGTGAGGTTGGTGCCGTGGTCCTGGGGCCTCGGGGTGAGAGTGATTGCCGAGGAGTGAAGGGTGTCGGGGTCCAGGGACTTGAGGGCAGCCCCCGTCCAGGAGAATGTGAGAGGCCGTCCCCCTTCGCAGGATCCTGGCAGGCTGCAGCTCAGGTTTGTGGGGCGGCCGGACTCCACAGGCTCCAGAGAGTGGATGTCGGGTTTCTCTGTCAGGGCTGAGGAGGAGACAGGGAGATGCCCAGGCCCCGGGAGGGTGGGGACCCACAGCACGACCTGCCAGTGACCAGGGCCTCAGGCCCTAAGCCTGCCCCAAGTCCTCTATCTCTTTTAACCACTCCTGCCCCAAGACCGGAAGCAGGGCATATTCTAATGTCCTGTCCCTGTTCTAATACGGGGACTCCACATCCCAGGATCCTCTCCTGGGGCCTCGGCCATACCTGTCACCTGCAGATACAGCTTATCGTTTTCGTAAGTATGTTTTGCAGAATTGCTACTCTCCACTTGGAAGAAGTAGGTCCCTGTGTCCTCTATCTTGGCGTCTCTGATGCTCAGGGAGCAGTTTCTGGTCCTGACGTCCCCAAGGAGGAGGAATCGGCCCTTGGTGCCTGTCTTCACTGCTCTGTTTGGCTTGTTTGTGGCCACAACATCATTATAGTATATCCTGTCCTCATCCCGGAACCAGTGGAGGTAGACTGGGTTAAAGGCATACCACGAAGTCCAGGGTGGGTAGGAGAAGGAGCAGGGCACGAGGACGCACAGGCCCTCTTGTACCGTCACTGACTTCTTCACTTGCAGCTGGTACCCTGTGTCCTGCAGGGACCCTAGGGAGACACAGGCTCAGCTGCAGCTGCAGCTTCCCCGAGACTCATGCCCGTCCCTCCTCCCTCAGCCCACTCACCCCCCCACAGCAGGGGCAGCAGCAGCAGGGCCAGCATGTCTGCATCGCCAGGTCCGGAGCCGGGGCCCAGTCCTCTGTCAGGGAAAGAAATGCCCCGAGTGTGGGGTGGGGCTGGGGAAGTCCGTACAGGAAGCTGGCGGGTGAGCAGAGCCGTGGCCTCACAGACGGGGAACTTGATGCTGCTGGGGGGTGAGGCCGGGGCTGGGAAATCCTCCTGTTCCCACCCCCCACAGGAGGCTGCGGGTCCAGACTTATAAGTCTAGATTCATAAGGTGAGGAGTCGCCCGGCCCCATAGCTGCAGTGCTTTCCTTATGCACCGTCGTCTACACAGGGAAGAGAATACCACCTGGCCAGCTCTGGGGGGCAGAGCTTCTGGACCCTCGGGGAGACCAAAGAGCAAATTCATTAAGATATGATGGGAGCTGCAACCAGGGAAGCCCAGGCTTGGGTCCAGGTTTGGAGGGACAAATAGGTCTGGTGGACACGGCCAGGTCTTTAGCAGTCAGCAGAGATGTGGCCCCCACCAGTGACCATGAGGTCTCCTGATTCCTTGGATTTGGGCCCCTGATGTCATCATTTTCCTTGTCCCAGGCAGCTTCAGACTCCAGCTCTAGCATCGACAGCCAGACCAGACCCGAGTGCCGGGCATTTGGAATGAGGAGGCTGAGCACATGCTATGCCCACATTGGAACCCAGACTCCTCACCTGCCGGCTGTTGAACGTTACAAAATTATTTAATCTCTCTGTGCCTCGGTTTGCTCATCTGAAAAATAGTGACGATAGTGGCATTGCTGTGTGAGGATTAGATGAGTCCATGTGTGTAAAATGCTCAGGACAGAGCCTGGCCCTGGGTAAATACTCCTTCAGCCACTGTTTCCTGGGCCCCTGCTGTGTGCTGAGGATACAGCAAAGAGTGAGCTCTTAGGATGCGAAAGTGAATAAAAAACCTTAGTGGGGAGACAAGCATTTAATATGAAAATTAGAGTACACAGTCTCCTAGAAAATGACATATACTAAGTAAAAAAATAAAACAGAAACCCAGAAGAGGAATCGCTGAGGACTGCTATAATTTTTAAAAACATAAAACATGGCTGGGGAAGGCCACATGCAGAAGGTGACATTGGAGCAAAGACATGAAAGAAGTGAGGGGATGAGTCTGCAAGTATCTGGGCCAATGTGGGTCCATTCCAAGGGACAGGCACATTTAAAATTCCCAAGGAGGGAACACATGTGGTGTGCTTTGAAAACAGCTAGATGACAGCATGGCAGAGTGATCAGTGGAGAGCACAGTAGGACGGTCATTCTGGGAGGTGCCGTGGGTCAGGTCACGAAGAGATTTGGAGGCTCTTGTAAGAACTTGACTTTTGCTGAGTGTATTAGTCAGGGTTCTCCAGAGAAACAGAACCCACGGGGTTTGTGTGTGTGTGTGTGTGTGTGTGTGTGTGTGTGTGTGTGTTTGTTTATTTATTATAAGAAATTAGCTTATGCAATTATGGAGGCTGACAGGTCCCAAGCTCTGCGGTTGGCAAGCTGGAGACCTGGGAGAGCCGATGGTGTCCTCCTCTGCCACAAGCTGCCAGGCTTGAGACCCAGGAAGAGCCAATGTTTCAGTTCAAGTCCAAAGGCAGGAAGAAACTCATGTCCCAGATAGAAGAAAGTCAGAAAAGAGTTTCCCTTGCTCACGTTTTTGTTCTGTTCAGGCCATGCAGAGGAGGGCAATCTGCATTGTTCAGTTTACTGATGTAAATGTTAATCTCCTCCCAACCCCCCTCACAGAAACACCCACAATAATGTTTGGCCAAATGTCCAGGCACCCTGTGGTCTGGTCAAGTTGACACCTAAAACCAACCATCGCACCAAGTGAGTTGTCCAGACTGTTCAGGGGTTGAACAGAGAAGGGACAGCATTTTATCTGCTTTCACCTGATCACTCTGCTTGCTATTCTGTGACCAGGGTCTGCTGAGCTGTCTCAGTGTTGGGGATGTGAGACGGGAGTGCTCAGGTCTGGATGGACCTGGTAGACGTGGAGAGAAGAGGATGAATTAACAGTACTTGTTGGCCGGGCGCGGTGGCTCACGCCTGTAATCCTAGCACTCTAAGGGGCTGAGGCAGGAGGATCGCTTGAGGTCAGGAGTTTGAGGCCAGCCTGAGCAAGAGCGAGACCCCGTGTCTACTAAAAATAGGAAGAAATTAGCTGGACAACTAAAAATATATATAGAAAAAATTAGGCAGGCATGGTGGCACATGCCTGTAGTCCCAGCTACTTGGGAGGCTGAGGCAGGAGGATCGCTTAAGCCCAGGAGTTTGAGGTTGCTGTGAGCGAGGCTGATGCCACAGCACTGTAGCCCGGGCAACAGAGCGAGACTCTGTCTCAAAAAAAAAAAAAACAGTACTTGTTAACAAATCAGATGCACATAGGGAGAAAAAAGGTCACAAACAATGGCAATGTGTTTGGCCTGAGCAGTTGCAGGAAAAGGAAAAGACATCAAGAGAATTTTTATGGAAGAGAATCAGGAGATCGGCTTGGGACATGTTGGGTTAGAGGTGTGCATTCGACACACAAGTGGAGGGTAAGTGGAAGGCGTTAGAGCTCAGAGTCTGGAATTTGGAAAAGGTTTTGGCCGGAGGCAAATGTGGAATCATCGGCACCCAGATGGTGTGTGAAGTCGTGAGCATGAGTCACATCACAAAGGGCGTGAGTTTAGGGCTTCCGTGGCCCGAGTATCAGACCTTCCTTCCCACTGAAAATAACTAAAAACATAGGGAGGATAACTAACCACTGCAAATCTTCTTAAAACCACACAAAGGCTGACAAGAAAGAGAAGAATTTTCAGTCTAAGATGTAGGAGGTGGTGCAAACCCAGAGAGGGAAACAGAACACAGAAGTCAAACCTGCCCTGGGGAAACTTGGAATGTGGGAAACTTGAATTTGGTGTTTCCTGGACCTGAAGATGGGAGTCAGACTACATAGTAGAGGTAGGGGAAGGTGTGGGGTTTGTGGGCACAGTGCATTCCTGCACACCCCCAAGCTCTGCCCAGTAGAGTGAGATTCAAGCTGGGCCACCCCAACCCCCGTCCCCACTCCCCCTCTGGCCATTGCCCCAGTCAATAGCAACGAGGGCAGAAGCTTCTCCAGGCTGGAGGGTCCTGCCCCGGGATTCTCTAACCACGTGCTCTGACTCATCTATTAGGAGCAGGAACACAAAAAAGATGAGTGAGCAGGAAGGAAGTTGCATCTGAAACCACCACACGTACACGTAAGTACCCTGATTCAGCAGGAAAGGAAGTTTCCCCATGTCTCTAAGGGGGAAAGGGCCCACTGTAAGGGAAGCCGGACTGGCCAACCTCAGGGCCAGCAGCGTCAGGGACTGCGGGAAAAGAGTCCAACCCAGCCTGGGTCTCTGAGCTGTGGAAATAGCAACACAGCACCACGTTTCCGGGCTCAGAGCTACAGCTCCAACCCTACCTCCGACCCATAAACCTTGTAACTTGCCCTCATCCTCCCTCCCCGCCCTACCTTTCTGTTTCCCAAGTTTAGAGAGATCCATGGGTCCCTCATGACTCTGTCCTCCTATGCTGTTGTGTTCTTCTTTGTGTGTTTGTTTGTTGACTGCCCACAACCCGGTCAGTAGCCCCCTCTTGCTGGTCCTCGGGAGGACCACTGCTCACCACTCTTCCGCCATTGTCGGCCCCACTGACCAATCCACATAGTTCCTCACCGACAGCACTGCAGCCAATTTCATGCATAGGCCTGCGTGCGTCCCCAATTCCCTCTGAAGAATCTAAATTCCAGGACTTTTGCTACACCTTCAGGAGAAATAGCTGCTATCTTTCTCCTGGCATTCTGGATTGGGAAGACATAAGCCTGGAGCTGCCACGGCCCGCAGACATGGTAAGTGCCGCCTGGGAACAAAGCCAACAGAGGAAGGCAGAGCTACAGGGTTAACAAAGAAAAAGGATTTTGGTGACACCAACCAACCTGCTATGCCTAAAGCCCGTGTACTTCAGAACTTTTCAGCTAAATGGGCCAATGCTTGACTTTTTTTCCCCGTTAGGCCTGTTTGAGCTGGATGATCTCACTGGATTGATTGAAGTATGTTATCATGGCAAAATTATGAAAAGTATAAATATCCAAAATTGGTGTAATAAATAGGTTAAGATTCATTCATGCAATGAAATAGTATATATTTTATTAAAGGAAATTTAAATATAAAGCTTACTGGCATGAGAAAATATTTATGATTTAAACTTCAGCAAATATTCAGGAGACAAAACAGTCTATCCAGTCCTTTGTTACTATGTAAAAATTAGGAAACTGATTGGGTGGACATTCACCAAATCTCTCACGCCAGAGAGTCCTGCCTGACACAGCCTCTCCTGTAACCACCATGCCCACATCCCCCTAACCACTCTGCCTCCACCCCTGAAGCTGCCAAGAGCTTTCCCATAAAACCTGACTTTAATATTAGAGTTCACAACCCTTCCATGGACGTCCGGGAAGGATGCTGACATGTGTTCCTGCTCTTAAACAAGTCCTGAGGGATGCCCATCAATATAAAATTAAAATGATCAAACCAGTTTTAGAAATAAAATAAGACCAACCAAATAAGAACAAGCAAAGGCTATGTATTCAGAGCTTGCTATGACAAGGGAGTCGGCCACCATCACTTGTATTTATTAGGGACTCCAAGGCAGGCGGAGGAGTAGGAAACCTTCACAGTGGAAAATAAACTGAAGGTGTGCCCTGGTGGGAGGCCATTGGCCTGGGGAAGCTCCAGATGGGCCAATTAGGAGTAAGTAAGCCTGTGTGATTGGGTTCAAGGAGTGTATTGACTCTCTCTGATTGGTCCTAAGTTGGACATGGGGACAAAAATTAGGGAAGATGTTTGTTATTAATCAAGTCCTGGCCAATTGGGGCCAATTGTTACAGGGATTATTGTTTAGCTTCCTGGACAGGTTACTAGAGATAATGGTCTGACTTCCTACAAGGCTAACTTGTAGATAGAAGGCTGGCTGTCTGGGCTGGTTACTGTAGATGATGGGTTGGTTTCCTGGGCTGGTTACTACAGACTGCGGGTCAGAGTTCTGTTTTCATATATGGTCTGGCCATTGTCTGTATGTATCTTCAGTCTCTCACAACGCAGTGGGGCAATTTTCCACATTCAAAAAGAGCTACAAACTTCATCTCAGCAAGAGCACCTCCATACTTGTTTTTCAAAACAAATTGATCACCTTTTTGGGGTGTCTAAACAGAAAGCCTGGGACTAGGCTAAAAGTTGAGCTGAAGAACAGACTAAAATTTCTTGGCATAATAAAATAATGTGAATTGTAAGATTGTGGCTGAGAGATAAAAGACCACGGGGCCATGGTCTCGGTGGCAATGGAGGTGGTGGGGTAGGAGTTGGTGTTCTTTTAGGAGAGATGGGACCCCAGTGGTAGGGGACAGAAGACACAGCAGGTATGAGGCTCCGCAGGGTAGAGATGGATGGTTGGGATTAATAACCCATTGAAGATGCTTCTTGTCTTACCAGGCCATTCTCCTCTGCTTTCCCCAAACTTTGTGTATATTTTACACGATACCATTAGATTAACAGGGCTGGGAGATGCAAGAAAGAAGTGTTTGTTCCCACGTTGGGCAGGCGGAGGACATCACTGTGCATGTAACAATTAGGAGAATACTGTCACCAACGGTAATGCTCCCAAATAGCATGCAAGATTGGCAGTTTGGGATTCGCTGTACTTCTGTGCCATGCGGGTTCCATTTATTTTCTTTATATTTTAAAATCCTGGAGGGCTGCAGGATTTGGGGACCTCTGGTTTGTACTATGCATGATGCAAAAATCCCTGAGGATATCAATCTGGTGAACTAAAATGTGCACAGCACTGAAGTGGGACAGAAGGAGCAGAGAACAAAGGTAGAGCCTCCGTCTGAGAATGTGGTAGGATGTTGTGAAGTTGAATTATGGGGAGGACATTATGAAGAATGCTGGGAGTGAACCACAGGCAAGACGGCGTTTGCACTTGACCTGCAGTGGCTGCCGGGAAGAAGCGAAAACCAGGTGCCTGTAAAGCGTCTCTCTCCCCTTGCTTTGGCTTCCAGTGAGCAGGCGAGGGGTAGGTCCTGTTTGCATTTTGTTTGACTGGAATGGTTTGGAAACATTTTAACAAATTAATTTATTAGGAAATGTTTTAACTAGTTAACTTACAACATTCAGAGATAATTGAGGGATATCTCACACAAACATGATATCCCAGGTTTTCTTGAAAAATTGGGAGATCTGGCATCATCCCATGTAGCAATCAGCTGAGGCAGAGCAAAAACTGGTGGTCTTTACTTTGCTGCACTCCCCACCATGGGCTATTGTCTCCCTCCACTGAAGCCCAAGCCCAGCTACCCTGTCAGAATACTTGCCCAGTTGTTTTCCTTACACTAATCTGCTTCACTCATTTACCGTAAGTGCCTCGTCCATGTAGGGATTTTATTTAGGGGGCACTGAACCTACCAAACAAAAATTCCAGAGGCTGTAGGATAGCTCTCTAATCTGGTTTAGCAGCAAAGATCAAGTTCGAGAAAGGAGAGGAAACTAAAGCCCAAGGACTCCCCCTGCTGGGCCAAGTGAGCTCAACATTTTTGATCTATTTCAGACATTAAACTTGGGGAGACAACATTCCCAAAGTGTAGAAGTGTAAGGCCCAGCCTCCAATAAAAATGTACAAAAGAAGAAAAATGACATAACAAGAGACTTCAGCTTCAGCTCTGTCATGCAAAGAGCTTGAAAGTTGTCACTCTTGTCCTTACAGCAAGAAAAAGCTGAACAAACTGAGAATCAACAACTTTGAGGGGACACATCAAGAAAACTGAAGTAAAAGAGAAAACCACCAACTCCAAATGTGGAGAAATTGGAAAATCCAAACACAACTGAGATCTGTTCACCTAGGACAGAAGCTGCTGGAGCCACTAACTGGTAGGGACACTCACATGGTCGTTTTGACAAGTTGCTGGAGGCTGATCTTGGACTAGCTCAAGAAAGAAACTCCTATGGGTTCAGTCTTAGGGGTCCCCACACTTTCATGGATTTTACCTCCAGGTGCCCCCAGGAGCCCCACCAGGTCTGCACAGTGAAGAACCCAGGAAGATCCCCTGGCAGGTCTGGCAGGGTCAGAAAAGAAAATAACTATTGTTAAAAGTACCCAGAGTATTCCCCACAACTTAAGCCTATTTTCCAGGGGGAGGAATTTGTCAGTACCTTCTCTCACCTGGGGGAAGGCATTTCTCCCGAATCCAAAACACTCTACATTTCCTGTCTCACCTGATACGGGTGGATAGAAGCTGAGAATCATGTGTGAAGGCCACAGCCCAAGATGCACTAAAAGGCTGAGATTTAATCTCAGATGTGGTGGCCTTCAATAAGGCCCCCAGAGGCATACGGGTCCTAATCCCTAGAACTGTGAACATGATCTTGCAGGGCAAAAGAGACTTTGCAGGTGTGATTAAGGATCTGAGATGGGGAGATTATCTTGGATATCCTGAGTGGGCAATAAATGTAATCACAAGTGTTCTTAAAAGACAGGCAGAGGGAAAGCTGACTACAGAAGAGGAGGCGATGTGATGATGGAAGCAGATAGACGTACCATGCTTTGGAGCTGGAGGAAGGCACCACAGTAAGAAGTTGGAAAAGGCAAGAAAACAGTTCTGCCCTCAAAGTCTCCAGAAGAAGCCAGCCCTGTTGATATCTTATCATCAGCCCAGTAAAACTGATTCTGGATTTCTGACCTCCAGAAATGAATACATGCATTTGAAGCCATTAAGTTTGTAGCAATTTATTATAGGAGCCATGAGAAACTAATGCGTAAGATTGTAGAATACTTACTTTTGCCCACACCAGCAAGGTTCCAGTATAGTAACAGTGAATTAAAGGAAGAGCTACAAGATGCAAACTTTATGTGATGAATCGTTCTTGGGGAAATCCAAAGTCAACAGAGGAGATGAAAACAAGGACACTAGAGGAACTTGAAGTCGGGCACCCACAGCTACTGAAAACATTGAACAGCCCAGCTCCTAATCAGATTAACACAAAACCTTACATTAAAAGTTAGTTTCCCTCAGTTCCTATCCTTCCATATATCACATCTGACTTTCAATTTAAAAATTGCAAGAGATGCTAAAAGGCCAAACAAGACAAGACAAGACAAAAAACAGCAAACCACAGGGAGGAAATAGGGGAACTCTCTGTACATTCTGCTCAATTTTGCTGTGAACCCAAAACTGCTCTGAAAACTAAAGTTTCACTTTGGGAGGCCTAGGTGGGAGGATTCCTTGAGCCCAGGAGTTCGAGATTACAGTGAGCTATGATGGCACCGCTGCACTCCAGCCCGGGCCACAGAGGGAGACCCAGTCTCTAGAAATAAAAAATAATTTTAAAAAATAATAAAATAAAGTCTATTTTTTTAAAAAAAGCCGCTACACTCTGAAGAGACAAAACAAGCATCAGAACCAGACTGATGCAGATGCTGCAATCATCACATAGGGAATTTAAAACAACAATGACTGATAGGTGAAGGGCTCTAAAGGAAAAGGTAGACAACATGCAAGAACAGATGTAATGAAGCACAGAAATGGAAGTTCTAGAAAAGATTCAAAAGGAAATTCTAGAAATCAAAAACACTAACAGAAATGAAGAACACCTGGTCCATTTGGCTGAGAGCAAACTTTCCTCCTTCCCCTGTCAAACTGAGATGGGCCTGGGAGGGAATAGCCCTGAGTCCTCAGCAACCCAGTCCTCATTTGGGGAAGAATTGACTTCCTTAAAAATCAGGTGTTCTAACTCATGAGCACAGTCTATACCTCTGTTATTTCAGGCTTCTTTAATTTCTCTCAACAATATTTTCTAGTTTTCAGTGTGGAGGTCTTGAAACTATTTTGTTAGTTTTACTTTCAGGAATACTGTGATTTGGGATGCTATTTTAAAAGATATCATATTTTTAATTTTAACTTTCAGATTGTTGCTACTATAGATATAGAAAAGATTTCTATATGTTGACTTTGGATGCAGTTACTCTGCTAAACTCTCATACTAATTCCAACAGTTTGCTTAGAGGATATTTTTGATTTTCTATGGACACTATCTTGTCATTGAAAAAAGCAATGTTTTACTTCTTCCTTTCCACTGTGCTTTTTATTCTTCTTGCTTCACTGCACCCTCTAGTAATTTTATTATGTTAAATAGAAGTGGTAAAAATAGACATTCTTGTCTTTTTCTTGACCTTAGGAGGAAAGTGTTTAAAATTTCACCATTCAGTATATCTGGAAGTCCATACTATATAAGTACAGTAAATATAGTGCCACCCACCAAAAAAAAATTCAAGTTCATAGTTGTATTTAGTTTACACACAGTTTTTTTTAATTTGTAATTCATTGGTTACAGTTAGAAATTTGGAGATATCTTCCAGTAATCTCAATGCCTAATACTCCTGAAATCGTGGACTGTCCGGCGTGTCCACGTGACAGCAGCCAGCCAGGGCCAAGCAGGAGCTGCCTGGCTTTATTTTGCTGCATCACCCACCAAGTGCCATGGTGTCCCCAGCACTGAGGCCAAAGCTCAGGTGCCATTTGTCATTATATGTGTTTGTTTATCCAGCCTGCTACACTCATTTTCCATGCCTGCCTTTGTCTCATAGGGACTTGATTTTGTAACTCCTGGGAAAATCGATGTACTGAGCCATCAAACAAAAAATCTTTCTATCCATAGATTTACCTGGTAACTTAATTTCTCAACAGTGGACCTTGCTCAGGTGGAGGCAACAAGCCAAGCAAAGTCCAAGCATGCCCCCTGCTGGACAAGATTCACATGTCCAGAGATAAATCATGGAGAGACCAAGAAGACAGACCCCCCCCTCCCCCGCCCACCCCAGTTTAGACGCCCAATGCTCCAGGTCCCTGTGCCAGTACAATTTTTGACAAATAATATAGTAGACAAATAACATAGCATGAAAAAGTAATCGAAATAAGTATTTTAATTAACTATATGAAACAAAGATAGTAGACTAGCAGCTCCCCACTTACAAGGAAATTAAAACTTTCTTATAAGATACAAGCAATAGGCCGAGCGTGGTGGCTCACGCCTGTAATCCTAGCACTCTGGGAGGCCGAGGTGGGTGGATCGCTTGAAGTCAGGAGTTCGAGACCAGCCTGAGCAAGAGCGAGACCTCGTCTCTACTAAAAATAGAAAGAAATTATCTGGCTAACTAAAAATATATATAGAAAAAATTAGCCGGGCATGGTGGCGCATGCCTGTAGTCCCAGCTACTCGGGAGGCTGAGGCAGTAGGATCACTTAAGCCCAAGAGTTTGAGGTTGCTGTGAGCTAGGCTGATGCCACCGCACTCATTCTAGCCCAGGGCAACAGAGCAAGACTCTGTCTCAAAAAAAAAAAAAACAGATACAAACAATGATAAGGCAGCAGAATAAAAATGAAATTAGAAAATCTAGCAGAAATGACTAAGGAGAAAATGATGACAATGAAACAATAAGATCGAATTAGAGGCATAAAGTGCAATACTGGACACACAGAAAGCAAAAAGCAGTGGTATGGGGTCCAGGTTCATGACGATCACACAGGACGAAGAGGAAAATACCAGAGGATGAAAATGATGAGAGGGGAGGTTCTCTGGGGGAACCAAATTATTTAGAGAATTCTTCATTCAGTTTCTTCCTAATAACTAGAAAATTTGGGATAAATTGATGATTTTTCAGCAACATGTACATTACAAAAATATTCTCAAGAAGAGATGGACATATTAAATAGGTTGGTAACTTTGATATCAACTGACAGAATTATATTATTTCAAAATATCACAGATGATCCTGATTAAATGTAAACCTATAGAGAAAAATAAAAAGCTTCACGATTATTTGTACAGAATTGGTATCACATAACATAAAAACCTAACATGATAATACAAAAAGGGAAAAAACTACAGACCAATCTATGAATATTGATGGGAAAATTCCAGTTAGATAACTAGTAATAAAAGCCCCCAGTAATTTTTTTAAAAAAATACCATGGCCAAATGGATATTACTTAAAGATACTGATATGACTGAATGTTAGAAAATCTATTAAAATAAACTGTAAATAGATAGATCAAAGGAGACTAGGACATTGGTTTGTTAGAGGCTGAAAGGGCATGTGCTAAAATTCAGGTACCGTTCCCAACAAAAATCCCCTTATATAAGATTATTTCCTTAATCTAGGATTGTATTTACTCACCTGTCTGTCTAGTCACATGAAACTAAAAGCAAGTTAAATGCTTCTGTGTAAAACATTACATTGCCCACCGCTCCCCCAACTCAGTCCTTGGACCACTTCTCATCCCCTAAGCAATCTCACCCAGTCCAAACGCTTTAAATAATTACCATATATTGACAATTCCCAAATACACATCTTCATCCTAGTCCTCTCCTCTGAGCTCCAGACTCTTCCCCTGGCTTAGCCATCTCAGTAAATGCTAACCCCATTTTCCAGCTGCTCAGGCTGAAGATCTTGGAGTCATTCTTGTTTTCCTTCTTTCTCTTATATGCTGTATCCAGTCAGAAATCCTCCAGGTCTACATTCAAAATATACCCAGAACTCTCCTGTTCCCCATCTCCTACTCCTTTCTTCCCTCCCCCTTCTTCTTCTTCTTCTCCCTTTTCTTCCTTGTCCTTCCTCCTTGCCTCTTTTCACCCCTTCTCTTTCTTTTCTGATCAATAGAGCCCTAAATCCATCAGGTGTGACAGAGCAAGATGAATATCTGTACGGAGAAATGGTATGGAATGGGGCATCCATCTACCAAGGAATGTCAGAGAGGAGTGTCAGAACCTGTGCAGAGAGAGCATGTGCATGTGTGTGCACACAGGGATGGCCCTGCATGGGTGTCAGAGCTTGAACAGGGTGGTGAGGGAGTCCCTGAGTGGGGGGTGGGCATCCCAGTAAGGGAAGCAGGGCCTAGCAGGATGAGGAGCACAACTATGCTGCAGGGGTGCAGGGGCTGAGATGGGGGACACAAGGGGATTGATCAAATACATAGCTATATTATGAATAATGGGAAATAGGTTTTTCATTCTCAGACAGGGGAAGGCAGAAAACTAAAATGAGCCATGTGATATTGAATTGGATCTGGAGGTAAAGGAGTGAACTCATGGATTCAAATATGTGTTTCATGAACAAACTGGTGAATGAATGCAAATGAGAAACTATTAATACATCCAACAAAGTCAGGAAAAAGACAACAGCACCCACTATCACAAAGATTATTTAACATTCTAACTGTGGGATTCTTGGTTGCAAAGGAAACCAATTTGGGTTAACTTAAGCCAAAAAGGGGGAATTCATTTATAGGACCTTGGGCAGCTGACAGATTGGATGAGAAAGCTAAAGCACCAAGTTTAGAAAGTGGGTCAGAACCCTAGGAAACAATGAAAGGAGAACCACTGCCAAGTTTGCCTGGGGACAGCCTACTTCAGTGCCCAAGGCCATCAAAGTGAGCACTGAGACCTTCTTTATGTCTTTATAAAGTCTCAGTATAAGTTTAGTTAGATAACTACATGCTAGCTACTAGGTTTCTGGGAAAGCAAGTATCTAGTTTTTAGGTCCTTAGTGGTGGGAAGCAGGACCTCCTACCACAGCTCACACAAGGATGGAAAACTCAAACAGAGAAATGTAGTTCAGCTGCTCAATGCAAACATTGTTCTGAGAGTGCTAGCCAAATGCAATTACAAATCAGAACCAAGTAAAAAGCATTAACACTGGAAAGGCTATATCCTTATTATTTGCAATTTCCAGGTATGATTGTATACCTGGAAAATCCAAAACTAACTGGAAAAATGATTAGAAACAATACAATAACTCGTTAATGTGTCAGGTTACACCAGAGTTTTTCAAGTAAGCACTACTGATGTTTGGAACTGGAAAATCCTCGGTTGTGGGAGGAGAGGGGAGATGTCCCGTGCAGTGCAGGATGTTCAGCAGCATCTCTGGTCTCTACTCACTAGACACCAGTAGCGTTCCCTCCCCTACCAAGTTGTAACAAACAAAAATGTCCTCAGACCTTGCCAAATGTCCCCGGAGGAGGGCAAACTCACCCACATTTGAATTTGAATTGGGTTGCACAATTAATTTATAAAAATCAACGACTTTCTTACATTGAAAACTAACCTGTTGAATATTATAATTAAAAAAACTTTTGTTCATTTTCAAATCACCTCAAAATCAGGTAAAATACATCTGGACTGGCTTTGTGTATGGTGTAAGATAGGGATCTAATTCTACTTGTTGATTCTTTAGAAGATCCTAATTAGTATAGTTATCTTATATCTTGCCAAATCAAAAAACTTGATTATTAAGGTTTTACTGTAAATTCTCTCTGGTTTTCTAGGGAGACGATCATATTATTTACAAAAAATGACAATCTTGTCTTTTCATTTTCCATATTTATACCTTATTTCAAATTTCCATCTAGCTACTTTTCCTAGCACTTCAAGAGCAATGATAACTGTGATAATAGCAGGATCTGCCAGTTCCTGGCATTAATGGGAAGACCTCAAAGTTTCACCATTATCACCAATGACTTGTATATTTCTTTAGTAGTTGAGATAGCTGTATCCTCCTGGGTTTGATATATAGTTTACCCTTGAACAATGCAGGCGTAGAGGCACTAACCCTCTACTAGTTGAAAATCTGCATAGATAGAACTTTTGATTCCCCCAAAACTTACCTACTAATAGCCTACTGTTGACCAAAGCCTTACGGATAACATAGTTGATTAACATTTATTTTGTATGTAATATGTACTATATATTGTTTTCATACAATGAAGTAAGCTAGAGAAAAGAAAGTGTTATTTAGAAAATCATAAGGAAGAGAAAATATATTTACTATTGGTTAAGTGCAAGTGGATCATCATAAAATTCTTCATCCTCATCATCTTCATGTCGAATAAGCTGAGGTGGTGGAAGAGAAGGGGTTGGTCTTGTTGTCTCAGGGGTGGCAGAGGTGGAAGAAAATCTGTGTGTAAGTGGACCTGCACAGTTCAAACCCATGTTGTTCAAGGGTCAACTGTAATTATTGGCCGGGCGCGGTGGCTCACGCCTGTAATCCTAGCACTCTGGGAGGCCAAGGCGGGCGGATCATTATAATCTCGGGAGTTCGAGACCAGCCTGAGCAAGAGCGAGGCTCTTGCTAAAAAATGGAGGGAAATTATATGGACAGCTAAAAATATATATCAAAAAAAAATTAGCCGGGCATGGTGGCTCATGCCTGTAGTCCCAGCTACTCGGGAGGCTGAGGCAGGAGGATTGCTTGAGCCCAGGAGTCTGAGGTTGCTGTGAGCTAGGCTGACACCACGGCACTCTAGCCTGGGCAACAGAGTGACATACTGTCTCAAAAAAAAAAAAAACTGCAATTATTTTCTAGATATTCTGAAATAGTGATTTTTATTTTTATCTCTAGCCCATTGTCAGAGAATTCCTTCCTCTCATTTTTGCTGTGTGTGCGTGATTTTTACGATTTGCTATATATATATAATGATTCTTAACTGTATGACAAATCTTCTATAGTGTGTCTAATAGTACTTTCCACAATGATGGACATGTTCTCTGCCTGTGCTGTCCAATACAGAGGCTATTGAGCACCTAAATATGGCTAGTGTGACTGAAGACCTGAATTTTCAATTTCATTTCACTTTAGCTAGTTTAAACTTAAATGGGCTTGGCAAACCTGACCCATCTGGATAAAAAATAAAATTGGATTTCTATCTTATCTCACACCATTTTTTTTTTTTAGACAGACTCTTGCTCTGTCGCTTGGGCTAGAGTGCCATGGCATCAGCCTAGCTCACAGCAACCTCGAACTCTTGAGCACAAGCGATCCTCCTGCCTCAGCCTCTCAAGTAGCCGGGACTACAGGCACGCACCACCAGGTCTGGCTAATTTTTTCTATTTTCTGTAGCAATGGGGTCTCACTCTTGCTCAGGCTGGTCTGGAACTGCTGGCCTCAAGTGATCCTCCCATCTCAGCCTCCCAGAGTGCTGGGATTACAGGTGTGAGCCACCATGCCCAGCCCTTATCTCACACCTTATACAAAAATACACTCCAGCATTGGGAGGCTGCAGTGAGCTATGACCATGCCACTGCATTCCAGCCTGGAAAATAAAGGGGAGACCCCATCTCTAAAGAAAAGAATAGATAAATACATAAATAAATAAAGTCAAGATCTATATTCTAACAAGAATCTTAGAAATTGATTAAAAAAAAAAGACAATCCAATAGAAAATGGGCAAAGAATGTGATTAGAAAATTCGTAGAAAAACAAGTCCAAATGGCTAAGTATGAAACAACTGTTCAAATTAACAAGCAGTTCGAAACGTGCACATTTGAGTAAAAATAAAATGTCACGTTACCTCTATAAACTGGCAAAATTATAAGGAATTTGAACACCCTTAGCTGGCATAGATGTGAGGAAAAAGGTGGCAGCAATCTGGCCAAATCCATTAGCAAGACCCCTGCACATTCACTTTATCTCAACAATCCGCCTCCTGGGAATCTATTGCACTGAAACAAAAGTGGTAATACATAAGAGTAAACATACAAGGATGTTAATCATTGCATTATTCATGGTGGTGAAAACAAAACATGAAACTGGAAATAAAGTGAATGTCCATTAGTCTGATAATGGCTGAATAACTTTGGTTTGCCAACACCACAGAATACAGGGCAAATTAAAAAAAAATCACAACAAATTGAACAAAGAAGCAGGTATGTATAATCAGTTATTTTCTCTTAAGCCAGACATGGAAGACATTTGCAAAAATATAAAACAATGTCAGTCTTTACATGGATTTTTTTGTTTTTGAAAATATAGGGTTTTTTCTCCATAAAATATATTCAGTTAACATGTACGGGTTTATCATTGTCATTTAAAATAAATGCATAAATATTTTGAAAATAATTCTCATTAGATGAAGATTATAAGAAAACTATAAATGTAATTTGAAAAAAATTAGACGATCCAATAGAAAAATTTGCTAATGATCTGAATTGGTATTTTAGTTTATTCAGGCTGCTACAAGAAGATACCATAAACAAGCAAAATACCACTTATAAACAACAGAAATTTATTTCTCACAGTTCTAGAGGCTGAAATGTCTAAGATCAAGACACTGGCAGAGTCAGTGTGTGGTGAGGGCCTCCTTCCTGCTTCACAGAAAGGGGGACTTCTGGCTGTGTTCTCACATGCTGGAAGGGGCAAAGCAGCTCTCTGGGCCCTTTTTCATACAGACACTAATCCCATTCATGAGGGGCTCCATCTCCTAATATCATCACATTGGTGATTAGATTTCAACATATGAATTTTGGGGGGATACACACATTCGGATCATCGCAGTAGGCTTCACAAAAAGAAAATCCAAATGACCACTAATTATATAAAAATGTTCCCAATAATTTATTATTAAAAAACATATAGACAAGTTAGTAGTATTGCACCAATGTGAATTTCCTGGTTTTGGTCACTGTTCTGAGAAGATAGCAACAATGGAGGAAGTTGGATGATGTGTGTGCATAAATTCTCCTTACCGCTTTTGCAACTTTTGTCAACACTAAAACTAGCTTAATATAAAGAATTAAAAGTGTCATGTAGTCAAATTTTAGCATTTTACATTAGAGTATGGGAACAATGATTTCTTAGCACTTGTAGCTGTTACTTTTTTCTCTGTTCACTATACTGCAGAGTTCTGATACTAAGTTGATGCTTACTTTGCCAGCAAAGGGACCTAGTGATAGTGATGTTGTAACCAAGTTATTAAGTTTTCCTTCCTTACTAATAGAAACTGACTAAATGAAAGGATTACTTCCTCTTGGGGAAGATTTGGTCAAAGGTGATGATGCAATTTCATTAAAGAAGTACCACAAACTAAATCTTTGTTTACTGCTTGGGAAGCTGCTTTCTGAGTGGCTTCAGAAGTAGATGTTAAGATTGTGGACCTCTCTTATATTTTTGTGAAGTGTAACTTAAACATGCATACAACAAATTTATTCACACACATATGAATAATTTTAAAGTAGTCATAGAAAATGACACATGCACAATATTTCCGAATCCTCTTCATGTGGCTTCCTCAGAAATAACCCCTGCCTCCCTCCAGAAGTCAGCAACATTCTAACTTTTTAATAATCTTACCTTTACTTTTCTTTTTAGTGGTATTACTTACATAGTTTTCTTTTAGCTATTTTTTAAGATTACATGTTTATATGTATGGAACAAGATTCTACATATTCATCTGTACCTTGCAAACTTTTTGTAATATTGTGTTGATGAGAGTATTCCATGCATTTGTGTAGTTGTAGTTCATTTCTTTTCATTGCTGCATAGTATTCCATTACATGGACATACCACAATTCATTTATCCATATGACTGTAAGTAAACAATTGAATTGCTTCCAGATAGGAGCTATGATAAACAATGCTGCCGTGGACATTCTTGCACACACATCTGGTATAACTGTGCACAAATCTCTCTAGGGCAATGGTTCTCAAACTTTTTGGTCTTAGGACCCCTTTACACCATAAAAAAAAATATTGAGTGCCCTAAAAAGCTTTTTTTATGCAAGTTATATCTATTAATATTTGTCTTACTAGATATTAAAACTGAGAAAATCTGAGAATATTTATGTATTATTTATTTCAAGGAATGTTTAAAAACAAGTTCATGTTTACACAAATAATGTTTAACAAACAACACCTACATTTTTGAAAAAAATCAATGAAAAGAATGGCATTGTTTTACACTTTTGCAAATCTCATTAATGTCTGGCTTCATGGAAGATAGCTGAATTCACATATCTGTGCTCCATTCAATTTGTTGTGATATATTGTTTCGTTTGAAGTATATAAGGAAAATTCAGCCCCACACAAATATACAGTTGCAAAGGGAAAGAATAGGCCAGGCACAGTGGCCCATGCCTGTAATCCTAGCACTTTGGGAGGCCCAGGTGGGAGGATTGCTTGAGGCCAGGAGTTCAAGACCAGCCTAAGTAAGAGCAAGACCACGTCTGTACAGAAAAAAGAACAAATTAGCCAGGGCATGGTGGCCACTGCATGTAGTCCCAGCTACTTGGGAGGGTGAGGCAGGAGGATCACTTGAGCCCAGGAGTTCAAGGTTGCAGTGAGCTATAATGGTGCCACTGCACTCTAGCTTGGGCAACAGAGCAAGACCTTGTCAAAGAAAGAAAGAAAGAAAGAAAGAAAGAAAGAAGGAAGGAAGGAAGGAAGGAAGGAAGGAAGGAAGGAAGGAAGGAAGGAAGGAAGGGAAAGAAAAGAAAAAGAAAACAAAAGAAAGAGAGAGTATTTTACAGCGTTTTTTGATAATTGCACACATTCTTGTAACCTGGAATTTGAAACCATATGATGAAGCGATTATACTCTGATACAAAATCCCATGGTCTATCTTGCACTTTCAATGGATCTTTCACCCATGTATGCTTTTGCAACCTTATGCATTGATTATTTGGAAAACATTGGTTCTGTAAGTTATGCAGATCTTTCTAATGTGTCACATTGCATTATACAATATAATATCTAAAATAGAAGATATATGAAGATATGTGTATGCGTGTGTGTGTATATATATATATACGTGTATATATATATATATATATATATATATATATATACTTACACACACATGTATTTCACTTTACTAAGTAAAGTTAAATTATTTTCCAAAGAGATTACATGAATTTATGCTTCTAAGAGTGTACAATTTGAGAGTTTCCTTTGCCTCACATCCTTGCCAACCCTTGGTAGTTTTCATTTTAGCAATCTGATGAGTATATGACGGTATCTCACTGTGATATTAATTTGGCATTTCCCTCTAAGAAGGTTGAAGACCTTATTAATATATACAATTGGGGCTCATTTGGATTTTCATATTGTCATTGCATTTTGATATAAAATTTATATTATCCTCAGAAAATCAGCAAGATTTTGATTAGGAATGGAGTCATTTCTTCCTTAAGTTTTGGTGCAATTTGTTGATAAAGCCATCTAGACCTAAAGTTTTCTTTGTGGGATGATTTTTACCACTGATTCTTCTGAATAGTTATAGAACTATTCAGGTTTTCTACTTCTTTTTAAGTCTATTGCACTAAATTACATATTCCTGGATGTTTAACCACTTAATCTTAATTTCAAAGGTATTTATATACAATTGTTCAAAATATTATTATCTTTCTAGTGTCAGCAGCATCTCTGGTTATGTCCTTTAGTTTATTGCTGACATTGGCTAACTGTGCCTTCTCTTTTTCATTAGACTCACCAGAGGTTTACCAATTTTATTACTCTGTCACAGAACAAGTTAGGGCTTTGTTGAGTCTATTTTATGAGTTTTTAAAATTCCATTATTTTCTACTTATTTTATTATTGCTGTCTTTTTACTTTCTTTAGTTTTATTTCTTATCTCTTGAGAAAAAGAGACCTAATTTAATTTGGCTTATTTCTCCTCAATTAATATGTACTTTGAGCTATTGATAGCTATGTTAGTCCATTTAGTGTTGCTATGAAGAAATGCCTGAGGCTGGGTAATTGATGAAGAAAAGAGGTTTATTTGGCTCACGATCCTGCATGCTGTACAAGAAGCCTGGAGCTGGCATCTTCTTCCAGCGAGAGACGCAGGCTGCTTCCACTCATGGTGGAAGGCGAAAGGGAGCCGGTGTGTAGTGATCACATGGCAAAAGGGAAAGCCAGAAGGAGAAGGGGTAGATGCCAGGCTCTTTTTAAACAACCAACTCTGGCAGGAACAATAGAGTGAGAAGTCACTCATTACTGTAAGGACAGGATGGTACTAACCCATTCGTGAGGGATCCACTGCCAGGACCCAAACATCTCTCAAATTTCAACATGAGGTTTGGAGGGGTGAAATATCCAAACCATAGCAATATCCCTCTAAATATTTTCTAATTCCCAATTGACTGCTTATGGACTGTTTAGATGTGATTTCTTAATTTTCAAACCTTTAAGAATTCAATAATCTTATTATGAGTGCTTGAATAATACATCCATTCTTGCAGTTGTGAGTCTAGTGTTGTCTTTTGCTTAAGTCAATTTGTTGATCTTGTTGTTTAGATTTTCTATATCTTCACTGATTTTTCTCATCTGCTTAATTTACATATAAATGAAAGAGATATGTTTAAAAATATCTCCCACTATAATCGTGAATTTGTGCTTTATTTTGTAGTTCTGTCAACTTTTGCTTTATATATTTTTAGGCTGTATTACTTAGTGTTTACTAATTAGGTCTTTTAATATTCTGATGAAACTTTTATCTTTGTGATATGATCGTTTTATTTCTGGCAAAGTGTTTTACCTAAACTCTCTGCCTAAATAAAGCCTATTTTAGCTGATATTAATATAGCTGATCAGCTTTCTTTTGGTTAGTATTTGCTGCATTATATATCCTTTTCCAATTTTTTCCTTTGATATTTATGGACCCTTATGTTTTAGATGTCTCTTGTAAACAGCATACAGTTGGATTTTTTATTTTTTGATCCAGTCTAGCAAGCTGATTTGAACTGAACCCTTATACTACATTTAATGCAATTACTAAAATATTTTGATTTAAACTACTATTCGTATGCCTTCTTTGTGTTCTGCCTGTTCAATTACTCTTTTTTTCCTTCTTTCTGGCCTATGTTTGGACTGCTGGAGTAATTTTTATCCTTCCTACTTCATTTCTCTTCTGACAGTTTGGAGGGTTTATACTCTATTTCTGAGCATATTAGTTATGTTTTAAAAATTACAATATGCACACTTAATAAAGTCTAAAGCTAATCAATTTATTTAAGCATCTCCAATATAAGATAGGACATTAGAACGCTTTATTCCCTTTGCACATCTCTAATATATTACTGTTTTCTCTATTATTTTATATCTGTCTTGCTTTTAAGCTCTGTAGTTATTTTTGTTGTGTTATGATTACTCAAATTATTACCAGTGGTAGAATAAGAGAGAGTGCAGGTGGAAGGCAAAGCATCAGGAGATTAAGTGACTTGGTCACCTTGGTGATAAAGGTCATTACCAAGACTGAGTGACAGACAGGCTACCTCTGTCTGACTTGGAGACCAAACAAAAAGAAAAAGATAAGCTCAGGCCGTGCATTCCCAAGTAAAGACACATGTTAGAAATATCAGAAAGCATCTCTAGCTACCTTAATAGAATCCTTTATCTTTGTCGCTATGCCAGCTAAAAACACAACCCCTCCAGGTCCCATATACTGCACAAGAAAATAATTTTAAGGCCAAGGAAATGAAATATGGGCCTCATCACCTAGAAGCAGGTGACTTGATGTATTGTTGGAATGACCTACTGAAGGCTCAGTTATGGAGGCAAACACTTGGTGAGGTTGGGTGAGGTCTTACAGAACAGTATTTGCCTTAAACCAGCCCTCAATATATGGCACCACTTCTCCCAGAGCCACAATACACAATGTGAAAACCAAAAAGCGGAGGTAGAAGTAACCCCTCTTGCTTATTCCACCTAATCACACACTTACGCAGTTTTTGCTTCCTAAACTTGCAACCTTAGAGCAGGTGGGTTTGGGAGTCCTAGTGTCTAAAGGAGAAACACTTCCACCAAAGGACATAGTTATGGTTCCACTAATGTGGAAACAGAGACTGTGGCTTGCCCATTTTGGGTAAGTCATGATGCTAGACAAACATGCAGAAAAGGGAGTCTTTTTACTAAGCTAGAGTGATTGATCCAATTATTAAAAGGAAATGGGGTTGTTGCTATACAATGGGATCAAGGAGGATTAGAAGTGGAACCCAGAATATTCACTGGGGAATCTCTTCATACCCACATATCCAGAATAATAGCCTATGGGAAACTGCAGTAATGTAATAAAGAGGAAACACTAGTGACCTGAGTCATCCTGCCAGGGAAAAAATCTCAGCCAATCAAAGTACAGAAGAAGGTAAGAGGGACATAAAATGATTATCAATTTTGGCTTATGACTGGCTATAGAAGCATGGACTGTAGCTGTTATGTTTTCTGTTAACTAATTAGTTCATTCCTACATCAATTAAACCCTGATATCTTATGTGAAGAGTACTTTTGGTGGCTGCTATTATAATTTAGGTTTCCATTGGGAGTATGACTGGAATAGCATCACTTTGCAATGATAGGAGAGCCACTGGGACTTGAGGCTTCTCTGTGTTAAGGATGTGAGCTTGTTCATCCAAACAAAGGAAAATAATGGGTGCTAAGTGGCAAGAGGGATGACCCATGCCTCTCCAGATCCATGATTCAGTCATCTCTGCTCACCCCTGTGCACTGAGAGGCTGACCTCTCAGGACTGTGTCATCTGATTCCTCTTGCCCTCTGGGATTAGCCAACGGAGGCAGGAGGTTGGAGTGTGGGAGGAAAGAAGTCAAGGTTTTTATTCCCTCCTCCCCACAGTTCTGGCAGTGGCTGTGTTCCTCCAAGGCCACAGATCCTATGAGGTAACCCATCCTCAAAGGCTACAGCTCTCACTGGCCTCAAGCACCATCCTTTCTCTCTTGCCCCATCACATCTAGGATGGTAACACCTTCCCACCGTTGCTTGTCCTTGGATGCTTCAGCATCCCTTCTTGGACCTCTTAATTTTGCTTACATCTCTCTCATTAGTCCCTTCATTTGTCTATGTTTAATTAAGCTCCTGGATGTGCCATCAGTTTCCTATTAGGATCCTGATGCATACGTCTACATATAGCCACTTTCCTGATTTTGTAAATATTGTTTTTATAATAATATTTTATATAGCACCTTTATTAATAGTTGTTCTCAGCAAAAGAGTTGGTCCACATAGCCTGGCCCATGATTGCCAAACATGAGAAAACTCTGCTCTTTTTATCCGTTGCTAAGATGCTTGCATAATAATATGCTTGCAATTTCTAATACACTCATAGCCTTTACTGTTTTCTTTCCATTATCAATGATGACTGATTTTTCCATTCTACATACATTCCATAAATTATATTCACTATGTTGTTAACCATGTGTAAGACCCAGAAATATCTCAGCAATGGAGTAGAAATGTAGTTAAATTCATCATAAATCAAGTAAAAAGACAGCTTATTGTTTCTTCATGTCCAAATGTTTTATGTATAAAATATAGAAGTAGTACATATGATAATTTTGTGCACAGTTCAATATAGTCCAGAATAATTTTTCAAACATGTTTTCTAGAAATAACTTTTAAGAATCATAGCTTGGGCAAATTTTGAAAATTCTTCATCTTCTACTTCTGAAAATGGTTGACAGTATTGTGTAGTCAATGTGACAGCTTTGATTTAAGGTTTTAGCTTCAATGGACTCAGACTATAAAGAATTTATCTTTTAAAAGTATTCTTATAAAATGTGTTGTTTTGAAGTTGATTAGTGAGAATAAAATGTGTTTGGGGCACCTCATTTCCAACACTTTTCTGTTTTTTTTTTTTTTCATGCTCTTTGCATCCATTACTATGACTGGATCAAAGGTGGTTTATCATAGAAGTTGTTATACATGGTTTTAGAGGGTTTTATTTCCACTTCAAGAAATTTAAGTAAGCAAAATTGTAGATATTTTTAAAATTCACCTTCACAAATGTGAGCAACTTTCAGATAACACTTTTTCTTATAAGATGCATGGCCTAAATGGAATTAAATAACTAAAAAAATCAAATACAATTATTAAAGATGATTTTCTTTAATAGATATGAATGCTAGAATACCAAACAATTCTACAAAGAAGGTTGCCTCTTACAAAGATGATCTCCGGACTTCTATCTAATGTAATCTTTGCTGTTCTGCCTCATGTTATTAATTACATTTTTACAACCACTTGTCAGTTCCAAAAGGAGAAAATATTCTTCCTAATGGTATCTAACTAAAGCATCCTTAATCTTTATACCAACACTCAGTTTATTTCCTGAGTTGTGTAATTATGCAAGAGTTCTCAATAATTGTTTCTGGGTGTCAAAGGCCTGGTGTAGTGGATAGACTAACCCCTCAAGACCGAGCCCTGGTTCCTCCAGCTGCTAGGAGTGTTGACGGCTAACAGCTTGCAGCTGAGTCAGAGAAAGGGCGGTGCCTCACGCAAAATCACAGCCCCTTCCTGGGTCAGTCCACATACAATGACTGGTGTATTCACACAAAACAAGCAGGAGGCGTGAGCCTGAGTTTGTCGCTATACTTTGAATTCCTGTCTAATATACTGTAATACACTTTTTGTAACAAATGGTTGGGTTTTAGCCAATCACAGACAGCCAAGCTTCAGCCAATCACAGGCATCCAACTGATCACACTACGTCCACATAAGCCAAATGATGAGCTGTAGCCAATCAGACGACCTCTCGACTTTGCTTCTGTGTTCAGGCTATAAAAGCTTGCTACTCACTGTCAGAGGTCTCCAAAGCTCTTCTGGCTCTGAGCGTTGCCTTATTCATGAGCCATTCTTTGCTCCAATCAACTCTGTTAAATTTAATTTGTCTAAATTGTTTTTGTTGACAGGTCAACGTGTGGTATAAAGCCCCAATTCAGGACGCCTCTGTAGAGCCATCCAGCTCCAGCACTCCCTGTAGGACTGGCTGAGGCCTTTGTTACGACTGTATAGTAGCTGAACTTTTCCCGCCGCCTAATCCTGCTTCCTTTACCCCCCTACAAGTGTGAATCCTGGGAGCTTCCCAATTAATTTCTAGAGCTCTAATCTCTGTTTCAAAGTCAGTTTCCTGAAGAAATCACCTGCAGCCTACAGGCTTGCACAATCTGTCATTATTTATTTCAGCCTCTTACTCTTATAATTATATAATTATATACACACAGGCTTATACTTCAACTGATAAAATTTTAACCTTGAACACACACACACAATTTCCATTCCAAGTTCCATTAGAATGCTTAAATTTGAAAGTGATACTTAAGACCTTAACGTTAGATGGGAACGACATGACTTGTTCATATTACTAGTGTTATGGCACTGGTTAGGTACAACGGCAACCCAATTAATCATGTATGTATTCATGGAGCCCACACAAGTTCAGGGATGTTAGAAATGACCTTCACGTTGGCATTCAGTATTTCAACCTTCCAAAGACTGAGGTGAGACCAAAGTCAAATAGAAAAACTTGAACAAATACTGAGGCTGAAGCTGAATTTTGATGCACCTCAAATATGTGCATATTACTGTGTATGCATTAACATGGATATTATCTTGGTTTTCTAGGGCTGCTGTTACCAAGCACCACCAACTGAGTGGCTTAAAAGAACAGAAATTTATTCTCTTATGGTTGTAGAGACCAGAAGTTGGAAACAAAGGTCCCAGCAAGGCTCTGCTTTCTCTGAAGACTTCTTCCTGTTCCAGCTTCTAGTGGTTGCAGCAATCCTTGGTATTTGTTGGCTTATAGATGCATCGTGTGACTCTCTGCCTCCTTAACCACATGGTCTTCTTCCCAATGTGTCCTCTCTGTATCTTCAAATCTCTCTCTCCTTATAAGGTTACCAGTCATTGGATTTAGGGCCTACCCTAATCCAGTATGACCTCACTTGAACTTGATTACATCTGTAAAGACCCCTAAATAAGGTCACATTCACAGGTAGTAGGTATTAGAATATATATTCGGGGGGGCACAATTTAACCCACAATAGATATGACTCATGATTTGGGGAGGAGAGGCACCTGGGGAGTGGGCAGGAAGGGAAGGGTCAGTAAAGGTAAGCACAGAAAGAAAAAAGAAGGATGAGAAAGAATGCAGTAAAAAATATCTCCATAAGTACACATTACCCTGTGAATATGAAATTCTGTTCATGTGTATGAAGAAATTAGAATAAAGAGCTAGCTCTAAATTAATTGGTACAAATAACATCAAATAATCCTTCTATGTGGCTTACTATGTGCCAGGCACTGTTTTAAGCACTTTATATATAGTAACTTCTTTCATCCTCATGTCTCAACCCTTTGCTATAGGTACTATTGTTATCATACCCATTTTACTGATGACAAAACTGAGACATAGCTAGTAAAGTGGCTGAGCCCAGGATTCAAACCTAGTCTGTCTGGCTTCAGCATTGGAAGAGTGCTGTTCCAAGGCACAATAAGAATGGTGGTACTTCAGTCTCTGGAGTTGAGGAGAACGGTGGCCCCTGTGTCTAAGGGGTATGAGAATTATGGACATAAGGTAGCAGAGACTGACAAGAATGGTAGTACAGGTTGAGTATCCCTTATCCAAAATGCTTGGGACGAGAAGTGTTTTAGGTTTCAGGGTTTTTGTTTTCAGGTTTTGGAATATTGCATATACATAATGAGATATCTTGGGGATGGAACCCAACTCCGAACATGAAATTCATTTATGTTTTATAAACACCTTATGCACATAGCCCAAACTTAATTTTATACAATAATTTTAAAGATTTTGTGCATGAAAAAAAGTTTTAACTGTGTTTTGACTGCAACCCATCAGGTGAGGTCAGATGTGGAATTTTTCACTTGTGGCATCATGTTGGCACTCAAAAAGTTTTGGGTTTCAGAGCAATTCAGATTCTGGATTTTTGGATGGGGATGCTCAGCCTGTACTTGTGTGCCAATGTGTGATGGGAATGGTAGATCCTGAGTCCAGGGGATTTGTGGGAATTGCAGTAGCTGAGTCTTAGGTGCTGAGAGATTTGGAGCCCTGCATATCAGAGAATGATGGAAACAGTGGTCCCCATAACTTACTAGCTGATGGGAATGGAGGCTTTACGGTTCAGGAACTAATGGGAATTATGGTCTCTTATCCCAGAAGCTTAAGCAAGTCCCAGCCTAACCCAAGCCATTTGTTATTCACCTATCCCTCCATTCATTCGTTCAGCAAACATTTTCCTGAGCCCCTGCCTCTGAGCCTATGTTGGGTAATACTGAGGTCAGAGAGATGACTCAGACCTAGACCATACCCTCAATGAATTCCCAAAGACAAATCCAGGCATAGAAAATCACAACACAAGGAGATCAGGGCCAGGACAAAGGGACAGCATGATGATGCAGTTACTGTCCCAACCTGTCTATAAGGCATCTGGAGTGAATTATGGAAGTGACAGTAATTCCAGATCCCAAGGTAAAGTGCAGGGTCTGAAAAAGGGTCTTTCTTAGTCATATGCAAAATTGTGTGCATGAAAAGTCTAAACATGCCCAATGTCAATCCCACATAGTAGCACATTTTCCCAGAGGCAGCCCGCCCTCAAAGAAGGAACCAGGGAGGCCAGGGTTCCAATCACTGACTCTGTCACTCATTTCGTGAGCGTGGGCAACTCACTATACGGAAACTGTTTCCTCGTCCTTACAACTGGGATGATAACAGTTTCTAAGGTTGCAGTGTGATAAATGACATAATATATAACAAATACTCAGTCCCAGGACTGGCTCCAAGTAGTCACTCAATAAAAGGTGTGTGTTTTCATTATTACTATCCCTATTACTAATAATTACTAATCAATAAATTTTAAAAGACCTAGAAATATTTATCAAATATCTGGGTTCAGAAGCTTAAAAGCATCCAATGAAATCACTAAAAAAAACCAAACACATACATACAAACCCCCTAACTAGTAAATTGGAATATGTGTATTAGTATATATATATATATATATAAACTTCCCAATCACCCAGTTGACTGAATAAATTATAGACAATAAATGTATACAATGGAATACTATATAGCTGTGAAAATGAATGAGGTACCTCTATAAGCATAGATATGGGATGATTTGGGGGTTATTGTGTTAAAAAAAAGCAAGGTGCAGAATAGTATGATCTCATCAGGGGACAAAAAGAGGAGGTGGTATCATATATGTGCATAGATGTATAGATTTCCTCTGGACAGATACATTAAGAAATTAGTAAGCATAAGCTGTCCCCCAAGAGGAGAAGTGGGTGGCCAGGGGACAGCATGGGAAGGAGACCTATTTTCCACTGTTGGAGCCCCAGGACCATAAACCCACCACTGCCTGAATATCTTCCCTAAATGTCCCCTGGCCCCTAATGTCCACTAAGTTCTAAGCTACCCACAGTATCTTCTGTCTCCTGTTCCTCTTCTTCCTCCAGGTTCTCCATTGGGAAAAGCTCCTGTCCCCTCAAATCCTGGGCCAGATCCCAGGGAGTTGTAACTTTCTCACCTCATCCCTCCCCTTCACCCCCCAACAGCCCAGCGGTCCGCATCCCAGCTCCTCACATTCCCTGCACCAACCTCCATGGTCCTAGCTGCCCCCTCAGGTCTTTCTCCCTCCAGTCCACCTGCAGCCCCAGAGGGGTCTGACATTCAGATCTGACTCTGTCCCTCCCCCTTGCTCACAACCCTCCGTGGCTCCCTGGCACCCTCAGAAGACTAAGTTTCCAGCCCGGCCTTCAACTTGCCTGAGAATCTGGCCCCGCCCACTCACCCCAGCCTCATCTCCTATGCTCCTGGGCTCCTGGGCTCACGGCTCTGGACTTGACTGCTTTGTGGTCCTCCCAGCATGGCCTTGGCTCCCTGCCTTTGGGCCTTTGCTTCAGCTGTGCCCTCTGCCTGGAACACCCTTACTGACACCTCTCAAAAATTCAGATCTAACTTCCCCTGGTTCTTGGAGGTCATGCCAGAACCACAGCTCCTCTGGGGGTCCTCTCTGATGTCTCCTGCCGCAAGGATTCCTTCACCCCTGGTCTCTCACAGCCTCTGGTCTCTCCCTCTGCCATACCCCAATCCCCCTCGATCGGGACTGTCTGCAGCTGGGTCTGTCTCTCCCATCAGACTGTGAGCTCCAGCTGCAAGGGCAGATATGGGTCTCATTCACCT
The DNA here is from genome assembly GCF_020740605.2 of Lemur catta. Lineage (NCBI taxonomy): Eukaryota > Metazoa > Chordata > Mammalia > Primates > Lemuridae > Lemur > Lemur catta. The sequence continues at coordinate 19,881,519 of NC_059146.1, forward strand.
TTGAGTCTCCAGTGGGTGGGGAGGGGGTGTGGAGAGACCAAAGCGGAGGGAGGGGAGAGAGGCTGGGAGGACGAAAGGGAGAGAGAGACAAGGGCAGACCCTGACGGGGGGTGTAAGGAGAAAGAGGAGAGCGGGGAGGAGAAAGCCAGAGGGAGGAAGGATGGAGACACGGAGACAGGGAGGGAGGAAAAACAAACAGAAAGAGAAAAGGGAAAGGATCAAATGAGAGACAGAAGACCCACACACGGCAAGGAGACTGGAGACGCAGAGGCAGGAAAGAGAAAGAAAAGCAGGACAGCTACAGAGACGGAAGGGAGGACAGAAAGACAGAGAGAAGGAGCAAAACCACCCGAGAATGACTCTGGCGGAGAGAAAAAGGCAGCAGGGGGGCGGTGGAGGGGGAAAGCGAGCACGCACGGAGCTGCAGGGAGGGAAGGAGAGGGAGGGAGGCAGAGCGAGGGAAAGGGAGGAGAGGCGGCGGGGACTGAGGAAAGCCGGAGAGAGAAGCGGGCACTGGCCGCGGGAGGAGGGAGGGAGAAGTGGGAGCGCCGGCCGCCCCGGCCGCCTCCCTGGCCTCCCTTTTGTCCCTTCCCTCCGCTCTGCGTCATGCTCCCCTGGCCCGGCCTCCCCCTCCCCGCTCCCTCCCCGCCGCCCCGCTGCTCCTCCCCGGGGCTGGATGGAATTTTTTCCCCTGGACCCGGGCCAGCTCCCGGGCAGGGGGGGGAAGCCAGGCCGGACTGGGCTGGGCGGTGGGGAGGGGCCGGGGCGGGGGCCCCCTGGGGAGGGGGCTGGTCCGCCGGCCGCCCGCCCGCGGGGTCCCGGGAGGGGGAGCCCGGGACCTCAGAGCCGGGGAGGCGGCGCCGGCCGCAGGGAGCCGGGGAGAAGGGAAGGAGGATGGCGGGGCCGGCGGGAGGAAGGGGAGAGGCCGCCCGGCGGCGGAGGCGGGGAGAGGATGGAGAGGGCTCGGCGGCGGCGGGGCTCGGCCGCGGGCCTGGGGCCAGCCGAGGAGACCCTTCCCTCCGACGCGGGAGCCGGGGAGCCGTGAGTCTGCGGAAAGGGAGGGAGATGGGGCCTGGGGCCGGGACTCCAGGGTCCCCGAGGGAGGAGGAGGCCAGGGGCCCGGATTTCTGGGTTCTTGGAGGAGGAAGAGGGGGCTGGGAGCCCAGGCTCCTGAATCCTTGAAGGAGGGGGCTGGGAACCAGGATTCCGAGGTCCATTAGCTGGAGAAGGCTGGGAACACCTCCTGGATTCTAGAGGGAGGACAGAGATGGGGGCTGGGGCAGGTATGACTGGAGGGTGGAGAAGGCTAGGGGCGAGATGCTGCAGCTCTCGGGGGAGGTGGAGGAAGGCGGTCTGGTTTTGGAGGTGCCTCGGGCATGGGAAGGGTTAACGTCTGGCTGGAGGGAAGGGGGAGGGGCAGGGATGGGGCTGTGGGGCTTTGAGGGGTCAAGGGTGAGCCGTGCCAGTGGGAGGGGGCTGAGGAGGAGGGGGGAGGTTGTCTGGGCTGCCAGACAGGCCAGGGTCAGCGGCGGGGGCAGGGGATGTCTGGCGAAGGAGAGGCCCGGTATCCAGGCTCCCTCGGCGACCCGGGATTCCAGGCCCCAGCCCCCACCTCCCTCTGACCTGGGAGTCCACCGCACCCCGAATTCCCAAATCCGAACCCCTGGCTCCCTTTTCCCCAGGATCCAGGAGTCTGTGCTTCCAGCCTCTTCTTTTCTCAGACCAGGGAGTCCACATTCGAGCCCCCACCCATTTCAAAATCTCAGAGTTCAAAACCCAGCCCCACCTCCCCAGGAGCGCGAGCACCAACCCCCTCCTCCGCTAGAACCCAAAAGCTCAGGCCCCCACCTCCCTTCAAAGCCTGGAGTTCAGGGGACCCCCAGACCCCTCCTCCCCCAGAACCCAGGAGTCCCCACCTCCTCTTTAGCCCCAGCTGGAGTCCAGCCCTCCAGGGGTTAAGGGGGCGGGGCCAGCTGGTTGCCATGGTGCCAGACTGTTTGGGTCTGCTCTCTGACCCTTGGGGGCTCCCCAGGGTCCGCAGAGAGGGGGAGGGGGACCTAGGCCTGGGGGAAGTCCAGCGCCTACCCCATCCCCGAAGCCAGCCCAGGGAGATCGCGTTTCCACCAACGCTTTGTCCAGTGACCTTGAACAAGTCCTGACCCTTCGCTCTCCGCCTCAGTTTCCCCTAGTAGAAATTGGCTGGGGGTTGGGGAGATGCTCAGGTCCCGGGAATCTTAAGATTCTCAGCTTCCCCTCTCCCCTCACCCCCCTCCTCAGGCCCCAGGCAGCCCCAGGGCATGCTGGGAACCCGGGCCTGGGCTCCGGGCCAGGTTGGGGGGGACAGCCTCCTCCCTTCCCCTTCCTCCCCACCTTGGCCTGACTCTCGCCCCCGCCTGAGGGTCTGGGAGGTTGGAAAGGAGGAAAGGGGGAAGAGAGCTGGGACCGCAGACCAGTCTCCGGGCCCTGCCTCCCCCTTCCCTTCTCCGCCCCCTTCCCGCCTCTCCTCCCCCTCGGCAGGTCGCTACCCCAGCCCTGGGCCCCTTCTCCAACCACCCCCACCCCACCCCCAGCTCCAGACCTGGCTCCGAGCTGCGAGGGGGAGGGAGAGAGGGAAGGAGAGAGAGAGAGAAAGAGAGAGAGAGAGAGAAGGGGGAGGGGAGGGGAGAGACAGAGAGGGAGGGAAGGAGAACGAGGGAGAGAAAGGGAGAGAGACAGAGGCAGAGGAGGAGAAGGAGCCGGGGCCAGGGAGATGGAGAGAAGGGGAGGGGAGGAGGGAGAGGAAGTGAGGCGAGATGTCCAAAAAAAGGGAGAGGAAAAGGGTGAAGGAGAAGTGGGAGAGAGAGACCGAGAGAGGGTCGGAGAGAATGAGAGAGACAAAGAGGAGAGAGGAAGAGAAGGGGAGCACGGAGACCGGCGGCAGAGGAAGGGAGTGAGAAAGGAGGGAAGGGAGGAGGAAAACGGGGCGCGGGAGAGGAGGAGAGGCGGACGGGGGAAGAGAGCCGGGTGCCCCAGCCGGGAGAGACACAGATGCTGGATGGAGGAGGCTGGGTGGGAGACAGGTAAGATGGAAACTGAGGAAAGAGAGAGGGGAAATAGGAACGGGCAGAGTCAGCCGCAGGACGGTGTGAGGAAGCAGGAAGGGCAGATGGAGCTGGGACAGTGAGAGCGAGAGAGGGAAGTGGACCAGGGAGAGCCCCAGGGTGGGGAGGGTGGGTGGCGGCCCTCGGCCCCTCCCACCTACAGGCTGGCTTTGGCAAGTCTCCTCCCCTCTCTGAGGCTGGGCCTCCTCACCTGCCTCACCTGCCTCACCTGCAAAATGGGGATGCAGAGAGTACCTCGCTCTGTCAACCGGGAGGTGTCAGAGGGGAGACTGGTGCAGTGTCAGGGCCCAGAGGTTATAGCTGTCATCGTTATAAATGACAAGAAGCCAAAAGAAGGGAGGAGAGAGAAGAAAAAATACCCAGAAAGGCTTTGAAGGTTTCATGCCCCCTGTCCCCTCCCTAGCCCTGAGCCTGGCATCTCTGCAGCCTGACAGGAAGGTAGGTAGGGAGCAGGGTGGCCAGCGGGCTGGAATTCCAAGACAGCTGAATTTCCCTCTGGCCTGTACCCTGGAAGTCAGGTCTCCTCTCGGGCTGTGCCTGAGGGTCTGGAAAGCTGGAAAGGAGGGAAGGGAGAGGCCTGCTTGGCTGGACTCCCAGGTGTGAGGGAGGAGGGGCTGGGGGCCTGGACCCCTGGGTCTGAGGGAGGAGGGGCTGGGGGCCCAGACCCTTGGGTCTGAGGAAGGAGGGGCTGGGGGCCTGGACTCCTGGGCTCCTTAGGGAGGAGGGGGCCGGGGGCCCGGACTCCTGGGTCCTGGCACCCACCCGTAGAACCGACCTTGCGGGGCCTTCGCCGCACACAAGCTCGTGTCTGTGGGTCCGTGTCGGGGGCTCATCATCGCGGCTGGGGCCTCCCCGGCCCTCCCCACCCTCCCCGGCCCTCCTGGCCCTGTCTGTCTATCTGTCTGCTCTGTCCACCGGCCGCGCCCCCCGGGCTGAGGTAGGAGGTTGTATAGTTGAGGAGGACACCCAAGGAGATCACTATACGGCCTCCTAGCTTTCCCCAGGCTGCGCCCTGCACGGGACGGGGCCGGCGGGACCCCCAGCCCCCAACGGCTGCCCCAGGGACCCTGGGAGGAGGAGCTGAGCTGCCTTTTCTGTCCAGCACTCCCTCCCTGCTTTCCTTGAAGAGTTTCTCTTCCATCAAGAAATCTCTTTTGCTTTCTGTGTCGCTCCATCTCTGTTGTGTCTCTCTGTGGCTTCTGCATCTCTCTGCACACTGGTCTCTGGGACCCTGTCTCCATCTCTCTTATTTTGACTTTCTGGGTCTTTGACCCTCCCCATATCTCTCCTTGTCTCTGTTTCTGTCTCTTTGGTCTTTCTGTCCTCTGGCACTTAGAGTGTCTCCGTGCCCATCTCCATCTCTGAGCCCTACCCCAAAGCCCACGGTGGGGCCTGTTGGGGCCACCATGTGCCATATTGCCAGCCTCTGGGTCCCTGAGACCCTTTAACCTGTGAGGACGTCCAGGGTCACAGGTGAGGTTCTTGGGAGCCTGGCGTCTGGCCCATCCACAAACCTGGGGATGGGCGTCCCGACCCCTGACCCCTGATCCCTCACACCCTTCCTCCAGAGCCTGACAGTTGACCACCAACGGAAACTCAACCTCTGAGCCCAGGCCGCTGGCCCCTCCCCCACCCCGGGTGACCTCACAAAGGTCATCAGCTTCACTCTGGGCCTCCAGACTCTCTGCGATGGCCCCACTGGCCCTGGCCAGAGTAGTCCTATCTGCCCTGCTGGGCCTTGTGGTCCTCAGGGTGCCCATTTGGGCCTGTCTCCTCTGCTTCACCACCTTCGCGGAGCGCCTCCGCATCTGCCAGATGTTTGCCGGGGTGGACAGCCCTGAGCTCCAGAAGTGCGAGGAGGTCTTTACGGCCGCCTTCCAGGGCCTCTCAGACATCGAAATCAGTGAGGAGACCTTCTGAACTCCACTGGGGTCCTGGGAGGGTGTTGGGGGAGGAACAGGAGAGGCCAGGAGACACTCAGTGAGGACACAGAGGGAAGCACAGAGACAGAGGAGAAAGGCTCAGAGACACTGAGCCAAGAGACCCAAGGGGGTGGGGAGAGACAGAGAGACAGGAGACAAAGAGAGGGGCAGAGACTGAGAGAGAGGAGGGTGGAGATTGGGGGGAGAGACTCAGATAGAGGAGAGTGGAGACCAGGGGGAGAAACTCAGGAGGGTGGAGACTGGGGACAGAGACTCAGAGAGGGGAGGGTGGGGCCTGGGGGGAGAGGGTCAGAGAGGGAAGGAAGTTCCCTTCAGGGACTTGGTGTGGGGGAGCTGACTCCTGCAGCCTCACCCCCGTCCCACCCCAGACTACGATGAGAGAAGCCACCTGCATGACTCCTTCACCCAGATGACCCACTCCCTGCAGGAGCTGGCCGCCGCCCGGGGTGAGTGGTTGGGGGTGGGGCCCCTGGGATGTGCGGCCTGGGAGGGTGGCGCTGGGAAGCCCAGCGAGCTGGGTCACTTGTGGTGAGGAGGGCAACCGACCCTTACAGCAACCCTCAGGGAGGACATCTTCCTCTAAGGTGGAACACACACACGTCTATTTCTTACAGTTAAAGTGGTTCCCCATTTTTGAGGTGTGAGGCTATGAGGGGGCAGGCAAATGTGGGGACAGTGGAGTAGATCATTCAGGTGACAGCTGTGAAGAAAGACGGGTATGACTGTCCTGGGGGGATAGGCCCACATGACAGCCTTGGGGTGGGTAAGACACAAGTGTGTGGCTGTGCAGAGGGACCTTAGGGCTAGGGGAACATGCATGGCCTATGGGTGGCATTAGCAGCAGTCACAGCAGGTCACCAAGGCCATGACCCCCCAACATGCCAGAGGCTGGAATTGCGGAGGGTCCAAAGGCTGGGGGGAGGCCACAGAGCACTGTTTTTTAGAATAAACTGGCCCTGCCAAGCTTTTTATCAAAGGTCACTGAGGAGGGGGATGTTCCCATCCGTCCAGGGGGAGTCTCAGGTCCACCATGGAGAAGGCTTCAGCTGTGGGTCCCCCATGGGGATCCTGAGGAGCTTGAGAGCTGGACAGGGCGGGTGCAGGATTTCAGGAAATGCCCTTTCTCCCCACATAGGCTGTCTTGTCACAGGAGGTTTTGAAAAGACCAGGAAGAAGTCCAGATCTGGGAGTGGATGACCTCTCTAGGGCCACGTGTGGGAGGGACTTGGAGGGGAGAGAGAAGGGGATGGGATGAGGGTGCAGGCCAGAGGGGAGGAGGCCTGAGTGGGGGTCAGGGTTGTGAAGGTGAAGCAGAAGGGACAAGCTGAGAGTCGGGGGCTGGAGGAACGAGCCTGGGTCTACTAGGCTGTTTGGCGAGGGGAGGAGGGAGGGCTAGAGGACAGTGCGCGAGGCCCAGCTCCACGTCTGTTGGGTCGTGGGTCATCCCTGAGATGAGGAGCCTGGGAGAAAGAGCCAGAGTGGGGGCTGATTATGAGCTAGGTTAGGACACAGTGACTTTGAGGGGTCCCGGGGACATCCAGGAGGCAGCTAGATACCCGGTTGCAGGGTTCAGCTGAAAAGTCAGGAAGACTCAAGACTCTGTCCTGAGGGCACTGGGGAGCCATGGCAGGGCTGTGAGCAGGGGAGGGGCAGAGTCAGCTCTGGGTGTAGAAGGAGCCCTCTGGGGCTGTGTGGAAAACAGACCAGAGGGAGAGTCTGGAGGCTGGGAGAAGCTGGTACAATATGTTCAGCAGATACTTATAGAATGTGCCAGGAACAACAGTGGGGACACAGCTTTGACCAAAGCTGCAAACTGCCTGCCCTCAGGTTGCTTATATTGGGGGTGGGGTAGGGGTGGAGAGACAGACAATAAACGTAACCACTAAAATACTTCAGTATGTCAGTCGGTGATCTGTGCTATGGAGCAAAACAGAGAAGGGGAAGGGACTAGGGGTATAATTTTAAATAGGTTGGTCAGAGGAGGTGGAAATGAGACAGTCCAGTTGAGCAAAGATTTGATTAAAGTGACAGTAAGAGCCATGCAGATAAGTCTGAAGAAAGAGAGTTTCAGGCCAAGGGAAGAGCCAGTGCAAAGGCCCTGAGGCCAGTGGGGCTGCAGTAGAGATGGAATCAGAGAGGTAGCAAGGGGGCCACTTCCTATAGGTCCTTGTAGACCAGTGGTTCTCAAGCCCCAGTGTAATTCAGAGTCTCCTGGGAGCCTGTTAAAATGCAGGTTATTGGGCCCTCTGTATCTGACCAGTAGGTCTGAGGTAGGGCCAGAAAATTGACATTTCTATCAAGTTCCCAGGTGATGCTGATGATGCTCATCCAGGAACACACTTTGAGAACGCTGTTGTGGGCCCATGGAACAACTTTTGTCTTTTGCTCTTGAAATGGGGAAGCTATTGGAGAATTTTACACAGAGACAGGATCTGACTTAGGATTTAACAAGATCCCTCTGGCAGCCACGTGGGGCCAGGGCAGAGGCAGGGAGACCAGACCAGTGAGAAGCCAGTCAGTGGTGGCTTGGACCCATCGCAGTGGTCCATGTGAGCCGAGGTGAGGTCTAAGCTGAGGAGTGCAGGACATGACGATTGACTGTGTGCCACACCTACCCTTGTGCTTGTAAGAGACCGCGTCTGCCAGACAGAGTTAGTCATGTTAATTATCCTCCTAAAAGATATCCTCATTCCAGCCCTGCGAGGCAGAGTTTTATAACCCCACTTTCCAGATGGGGAAGTTGGGGCTCAGCTGGACAAGAAAGACAGACCCAGGAGATATTTGGAGACAGACTGGACCAGATAGATATACGTGGGTGAGGGGGATGGGAAGAATTGAGGACGACTTTCGAATCTTTCCCAGACGGAAGCCTGGAGAGATGTTGGAGCTGACTTAGGGCTGCCTCTTGGTGGTTGCAGGTGATCTATGTGTGTGTATATAAACCATGGAGTGGATGGTGTGGTATAGACAGGAGGGTGGTACACCGCGTGCAACGATTAGGTGTGGAGGCTCTGGGTTCGAATGTAGCAATGTGACCTTGGACCACTTCCTTAATCTCTCCATGCCTCAGTTTCCCCATCTCAAGTTTGGAGATGGTAGCTCATCATGTGCCAGGCACCATTCTAAGCACTCACAGACAGTATCTTATGCAGTCATTAAATGGTGCCATGAAATACTTTGGGATGAGGATGTTCTTATGGTGCATGACATTTCATCCTCCCACCCTTCCTATGAGGCAGACACAGCTATCATCCCTGTTTTATGAATGAAGAAACTGAGGATCAGGAAAGTTAAGTCACTTGGCCAAGGTCACATAGGGAGGAGGGCTTGCGATTGAGACCTCAGATTTGAGACAAGTGTGCTCAAGATGGAAGGGCCAAGACTCAAGCCCAGATGATCTGAGCCAGAGTCAGAGTCAGAGCTCCTAAGGGTAGGCAGCTGTTTTGGGAAGACTTTAAACTGCAGTCCCCAGTCCCCAGGCCACAGACTGGTACCCGTCAGTAGCCTGTTAGGAACCAGGCCACACAGCAGGAAGTGAGTGGTGGGCGAAGCTTCATCTGTATTTACAGCCACTCCCCATCTCCACCTCATGTCAGATCAGCAGTGGCATTAGATTCTCATCGGAGCGTGAACCCTACTGTAAACTGCATATGCCAGGGATCTAGGTTGCTCGCTTCTTACGAGAATCTAATGCCTGATGACCCGAGGTGGAGCTGAGGTGGTGATGCTAGCGCTGGGGAGCAGCTTCTAATACAGATTATCATTAGTAGAGAGGTCTGACTGCACAATAAATGTAATGCACTTGAGTCATCCCCAAACCACCCCCAACCCCTTGGAAAAACTGTCTTCCATGAAACTAGTCCCTGGTGCCAAAAAGTTTAGGGACCGCTGCTTTACAACATCCACTCACTCCCCCTGTGGTCTACTTGATATAACCCACACCCCTTGGCCTGTTTGGAACATTGCTAGATATATAAACCCACCCTGATGCCATGGCTCACTTGTAACAAAGTACCATAGTGGCTTAAACAACAGAAATTTAATTTTTCACAACTCTGGAGGCTGGGAGTTCAAGATCAAGGTTTCATTGTCAGCAAGGCTGGTTTCTTTACAGGCCTGTCTCACGCTCATCCTCCCTGTGAGTCATTTGGTTTGGCCCATAGATATTCCATGGATGACGCCTCCGACATCCTGGCCTCTCATTTGAGCACCCTACTCTGACCACATCCTCTTGACCATCCTGCCATCTCAAGACCACACTCCTACTCTGTGGTCAAGAGGAGACCTCTAAGTCTTTGACCCCTCATTTTGAACCCACTTCTTGGCTTTAGTGCTCCTTCTTTCCAAGTATATGCCCAATGATGATCGTTTCAGCCACTCTCTTGCCAATATCCTCAGTTCCCTCCCTTTTTGTATGGCTTTAAATCACACAGTAACCCTTCCCCACTCCCTGCAATGGCTTAAGCAAATGAGAAGTTTATTTCTCCCATATAAAATACATCTTAAGGTAGGCACTTAAAGCTAGTATGACAGCTCTGTTTTCTTGGGGACCTAAGCTCCTTCCAGCTTTCTGGTCTACCACCCTACGGTGGAGCCCTTGTCCTAATGGACTTGTATGGCTGCTAGAGCTCCAGCCATCAAAACCAAGTTTCAGGCAGCAGGATGGAGAAGGGAGAAGGAATCAATAAGATGATACCACCTCCCTTTTAAGGCTACTCCCTGTAACTCACATATGACACTTCCACTTCCATCTTTGTGGCCATAATCGGTCACATGACCACAACTAATTCCAAGGAGGGCTGAGAAATTAAGTCTTTTAGCTGGGGAGGGGGGGGACATTCCCAGATGAAATGCAATGTTTTGTTACTGAAGAGAAAATATAAATATTTGGAGGCAACTGACAATCCCTAATACAGAGATTATTTTGTAACAAAGTACCATAGTGGCTTAAACAACAGAAATTCATTTTTTCACAATTCTGGAGGCTAGAAGTTCAAGATCAAGGTTTTTGTTATCAGCAAGGCTGGTTTCTTTACAGGCCCGTCTCCTTGGCTTGTAGGTGCTATCTTCTCCCTGTGTCTTCACACATCCCTCTGTGTATGTCTGTGTCCTAATTTCCTTTTCTTACAAGGACACCAGTCACACTGGATTAGGGTCCACTCTAATGACTTCATTTTTAACTTAATCACCTCTTTAAGAGCCCTACCTCCAAGTACATTCTAAGTAACTTTCTAAGGTACTGGAGGTTAGGTCTTCAACGTACGAATTTGGGAGTGTGGGACACAATTTAGCCCATAACACCCTACCACATTTCTGATTCCCAAAACCACCACGAAATCAATCCAGCCATCCACTTTCTCTTTTTTCACTGGAAAAGGCCACAAAACCTTACAGGTTGGAGGCTGTGACAATGGTCACAATCCAAACACTCGCAAAGGTAGAGAACATCAAAGAGTGAAAGAGGAGTAGAACGGAGTGGAGGCTGGGACTGTGGAGCAATGGCTGATGACAGCAGTGCCCTGTGTAAAGGGAGTGGCTGCTACTAAGCTCCAGCTAACTGCTGCCTGATGGAAATTCAATCTCTGTGTTACAGCCCTTCCAGTTTTGTTTTGTTTTTTTTTTTTTAAGAGATGCCAAACATTTTATGTGACTTTCTCCAATTTTGTATGTTGGCAACTGGTTCTTTAAAAAAAAAAATACAAACAAAACAAAAAATACTTTCCAGGCCAAATTTAACACCTCCAGAGGATGGATTTAGGCCACAGGCCACCATTGTGGTCTCCAGTTCCAGTTGAATCTTGGAATTCATTCTACACATATTTATTGAGCACTTTCTAAGACTTGGGGCCCTCTTCTGGATTCTAAGATCACAGCACTAAAGAAGGGACATGTTTATTTACTTAAGAGACAGAAGTATATGGTCACCATATATATAAATATATGTAATTACAATGTGGTGAGAGCTATGAATGATGTGAATGGGACAATGTGATTAGGTTAGAGTTGTGGTGATGGAAAGCCATTGAGGACGTGACACTTGCGGGTGTAAGACATGAGGATGATTAGGAATAGGGAGAAAGATGTGCTAGAAACAGAAGCCAGCATGTGCAAAGGCCCTGAGGTGCTAGGGAATGTGGTTCTTTTCATATTAAGGGAAATGAAAGGCGAACAGTAGGGATGGAACAGAGAGAGATGAGAAGTAGACCTAATCACATAGGACCTAACAGGCCTTAGTGAGGAATTTCACCTGTGTCCTACCTTCTTCCCCCAACAAGATAAATGCAGATGATGCAGAAGAGAGTTTCCATCCTGGAGAGATTCAGGAGGCAGAAGAGACTTGGGGACTTCTCAGTATTCACAGTAGACAGGGTGGGAGGAGATGAAGAGAACAGAGGATGTGGTAATAGGAGAGACACAGGTGTGGAGAGGGGCTGGGGAAGGGACACAGACACCGTGACAGCGCGTCTGTCAGCGCGTCCTGAGGAGCTAGGCCAGGCCTAGGGGAAGGGCCTTTACTACAAAGGTGCTCCTCCACCCCCCAGGGTCCTTTAAAGTTGCCTTCCCTGTTGCCGCAGAGAAAATAAGGAAGGTCATTGTACAGCTTAAGGAAGGTAAAATAGACTCCGTGGCCCTTCCCCATCCCTGCCCCCAGATACACGCACAGTTAGGAAACCCTCACTCCTTAGATCCCCTATCCGCTCCCTTTAGTCCAATCTCCTGGCCCAGTCTCCGAGCTGCAGCCCTCGGTGGGTGACTCTTGCCTGCCTGGACCACTCTGGATCTGGCCCCCGGTCCTTCCATGAAAGGTTTCTTCTCCAGCTGGGACCCTTCTTGGGATGTTCCGGACCCAGACTAGACCAGGCGTCTTTCTGGCTCTCCGTGTCTGGCCTTGGGCAGTCTGTGAAATGTTTCCCCTTCAACTGGGTTCTCCTAGAGGGCTACTTCTATCCTGGCCACACCTCTTCCCCAACTGGGCCTCCTTCTCCGTGGATTACACCTGGACTGGCCCCTCCCTCCTCAGGGCATGCTGCAGACCTGTGTGTCTCCTCCCACTGCCCACTTAGATGGCCCTCCCGCACGCCTGTGACTGACCTCTTAGTGGGATGCCACAGGCCTGCCCGCCCCCAGGTGCAATGCTGCAAGCCTTGCTGTGGCCCCCCTGGAAGGATGCATCCAGGCCCAGTGACATCCTTTAGCGGAGCTAGAGATAGAGTCCCTCCCGCGACTTCCAGGCTAGTAACTCTTCCTCTCTCTCTGCAGTCCAGGCCTGCATCCCTCCCTGCGGTAAGGACTTAATCCAAAACTCAGAATTGCGGTGGAAGGGAGGCAGTCGGGGCCAAAACTTCAAGTGGGAGAGCATGGGTGGGCTTCAAATATGAAAGAGGCCAATAAGAGCCCTGGAGAAACCTCACAGCAGGTGGGTCTGAAAGCCTAACCTAAGCAAACCAATGGGAACCGTAGAGAGGAAGAGGAGTGACAGCAGGCGGAAGCGGGGAAGGCGGGGTATGGAACCCAGGGAGGCTCAAGGTAGCTAAACGGCCCGGGGCTGGGGAAGGCAGGTGGAGCCCAGACTTAGAGTTCCCGCCCGACAGGACTCCAGGAGGTCTCCCGGCGTTTCCGCTGCCGCGGGTGCTACTCTACGGTCTGCGACCTCCCGCTGGACTGCCCAGGTGAGGGGGCGGGGCCTCGGAGTTGTGCGGGACCTGATCAACCCGAGAGGTGAGGAAGGGGCGTGGCCTGGGGACCCAGCCAGGCGTGGGAGGGCCCGAGGGAGAGTGACCCAGCTCGGTCTGCAGTTCAGGACGTGACGGTGACTCGGGGTGACCAGGCCATGTTTTCTTGCGTCGTAAACTTCCAGCTGCCAGAGAAAGAGATCACCTATTCCTGGAAATTCGCAGGAGGAGGTGTGAGTCGGGGCGGGAATTGTTTAGTCGGGCGGGTTATGCATCGCTAGAAGATGGGGAGTCAGGATGCTGGGGGTGGGAGTCCAGTGTAGGCACGTGCAAGGACAGGGACCCGGGATTTAGGGGAGAGGTCGAGGACCAGAATGCAGGACCAGACTCGGTTTAAGAAGTGAGGGTTAGGGGTGCGCTCAGGGAGGTAGAGCGAGTAAAGGGCTCAGGGTGCGGGGTCACGATTAGGAGGCGGGGCTATGGTTGAAAGATTGGCAAATAAAGGCTGAGGGGTGGGTCCAGGGCCCAAGAAGGCGTGGCCGGGGCGGGGCTTGTAAGTTACTGTTTGGTCCTCGGGAGCCGAGAGCTCCTAGGACTCGGGCTGGGGACAGGGCTCGTTCCTCCGGCCGCTTCAGCCCGAGCGTCCCGCAGCTCCGGACTCAGGACTTGTCCTACTTCCGAGAGGTGCCGCAGGCCCATGGCTACCTGGCGCGGATCCGGCCGGCGCGGCCCAACCACCGCGGGACCTTCTCCTGCGTGATCAAGCACGACCAGCGCCCCCTGGCGCGGCTCTACTTCTTCCTTAACGGTGCTGCAGGGTGGGCTGCGTAGGGGCGGGGCCGCGCGGGGGACGCGGCTCGTGCCCGTCTGACGTGCGCGCCCCCTCAGTGACGGGCCCGCCCCCGCGCCGGGAGACCGAGCTCCAGCTCAAGTTCCGGGAAGTGCTGCGCTGGGCGCCGCGGGACGCGGAGATGATCGAGCCCTGGAGGCCGAGCTTGGGCGAGCTGCTGGCCAGGCCCAAGGCTCTGACGCTGAGCAACTTGTTCCTGCTCGCGGCTGTTGCAGCTCTCGCGTCAGCGTCTGCGACCCTGTTAGTGTGGTGAGCCCCTGGGACTCCAGAGTCCCACCATCCAGCTCCCCGCTTCTGCAGACCTGGATGTCTGGCTCCCACCTCCCTTCTTTCTCACATCCAAGAGTCCGGGCTCCCATCCCTCTTTTCCTTCCTACCCAGGAGTCCAGGCCCCCAGCCCCTCCTCCCTCAGACCCAGGAGTATAGACCCCCAGACCCTTTTCCTTCATATCCAAGAGTCCAGGCCCCCAGCCCCTCCTCCCTCATATCCAAGAGTCCAAGCCCTATCCACCTTTGGGACTCAGATGTCCAGTCTTCCAGGACCTAGATTTCTGGTCACCAATCCCTCCTCCAACACACATGCCTCCTTGTTTCCCCAGGATGTTCTTTCGATGGTACTTCAGCGGTAACTAACAAAGGTATCTCTTCCTTATCCTACTTCCATTCCTAAAATAAAGAATATTTCAACTTTTGATTCTTTCGTCTTTGAAGGTGGTTCCTATTAACTCAGGTAGGAGGAGGTGCAGCATACCCCAGACATGCCCAGGTGAATATCGCCCCCATAATGACAGTAATAGGCATTGCTGTCACAGTGCAAGGCTCTGTTAGGTGGAAGCCTAGACCCCTCTTCAGACTTTTGACAGTCTTCTTGACATTTCCCCTTCCAGAAGACATCCCCAAATAGAGTCCTTGATGTTGTCCTCAAAGCTTCTTTCTCTCCAAGACTTTCCTCCCACCAGAAAAGGCACTACCATGCACCTAGCAGTTCAAACCAGAAACCTATTTAATATCTAATTTAATTTCTCCTCCATTTCCAATTCATTTCCATCTCCATATTTCAGCCTTTTATTTTCTAAATGTCTGGGTCTCTGGAACAGCTTGTCTGCCAACCTCCTTGCTCTACTGAAGCCCATTCTGCGCACAGCAGCGGGAGTAATATGTTAAAGTATGTCAGATCAGGTCACTCCTCTGCTCAGACTCATTCAGTGGCTCCCTACTGCCATTGGGTCAAAGCTTCCACAGCTCGTAGATTCTGGCCCTTGCTGATCTCACTAGCCTTGTCCCCTCCCACTCTCCCCTTTGATCTTTCTACCTTGCAGTTTCTCTGGCCTTTCCTCCTTCCTTGTACTCATTATGATTCGTCTCACCCTCTCCAGGATCTTGGTACATGCTGTTTCCCGCCTAGAATAATGTTTTTTCTCTCTCTCTTTTTTTGTCTCGTTAACTCAATTGTGATTTTCCCAGAGTGGCCATTATATGTATTAACCCAGTTAATCCCTATGACAGCTCTGTAAGGCTGGCACTGTATCTGCTGACTCCACCTCACCCCATCCCCCTTTGCTACTGTCCAGCCCCAGTGGCCTCCTGTTTTGGTCCTTTGAACATGCAAAGATCAGTCCCATTTCTAGGCCTTTGCATGTGCTGTGCTTCATATTTAAAAATGCCTTTCCTCTAAACATCACGAACCCACCTCCCTCTCATTGCAGATCCCAGCTCTGGTGTCACCTCTGACTACCCCTCCCCCTGTGACTATTTGACATCCCCCAATTTTAGCTTGTGCCTAAGACTCAATGGGACCTAATATTAACTCATTTTTTATTGGGTTTTATTTTCCCTACCTAAAAAGGAAGCTCCTTCTGAACATGTCTTCATTCTTCACTGATAATATTCCCCTTTATGGATTCATTCATTCAGCGATTATTTGTTGAGCTCCTACTGTATGTCATGTAGAGACAGCAGTGAAGAAATAAGAAGAGACAAAAAATCCATACAATATCATCATGGAGCTTAGATTATAGTAGACAGTTAAGGAAAACTATACACTCAACACTTCTGACACAAATGTGTGGATGTTTTTCCTCTATACCAACCAATTCTCCATCTCTCTGGAGTGTGCTGTACTTTAATTCATTTCTGAAATCAACCACCCAGAATTAGTGTCAAACTCCACAGGTTTTAAGCGCTCAGGCCCACAAGACTGCCTTGACTTCAGGTGCCAGTTGCCAATCGGGGGTTCCCACAACCTGCACCCATGCCCCGCTAGCTCAATCATTTGCTGGAATAGCTCACATAACTCAGGGAAACGTTTACTTAACATTTACAGATTTATTATAAGAGACATTATAAAGGAAACAGATTAATAGCCAAATGAAGAGGTAAATAGGGAGAGGTCTGGAAAAGTCCCACATGCATGGGTTTCTGTCGCTGTAGAGTTAGGGTGCACCACCCTTCTGGCACGTGGATGGCTTCACCAACCTGGAAGAGTGCTCTGAACCCCATAGTTTAGGGAGTTCTATGGAGGCTTCCTCATGTGGGCCTGACTATTAATAATTATTAACTCAATCTCCAGCCCCTCTCTCCTCCCTGAGGGGGTGGGGCTCAAAGTTCCTAATAGTCTAGTCTTGGGCTCCATGCAAGAGCCCACCAAGAGTCACGCTCAGTAGAACAAAAGACATGCCTATCACCCAGGAAATTCCAAGGGATTTAGGAACCCTGTTTAAGATGCTTCTGTCACCCGCATCACTTGGCAAATTCTAAGGGTTTTAGGAGCTCTATGTCCAGAACTGAGGGCAGACTCCAAATAAGCTGCTTATGTCACAGACAATAAGCAAGAAAATGAAGTAAAATGTGTATCAAGTCATGTGATAATACATGTGATGGAGAAGATAAAGCAGAAAAATGGAATGGGGGAGAGGAGATAGCAATGAGGTCTTTGGAGAAGACCTCACTGAGAAGGTGACATTTGAATAAAGACTTAAAAGGGGATGAGGGTGTGAGCCATATGCACATTTGTGTTAAGAGTGTTCCAGGCAAAAAAAAAAAATTTTTTTAATCAAAAGCCCTGAGGCAGGAGTGCCAGGCATGTGGGAGGCATAGCCAGGAGGCCCGTGTAGCTGGAGCAAAGCCTAGGAAGTGAGTGCACAGTGAAGTCAGAGAACTCGGGGACCAGATCATGCAGGATGTTGGCCACTGTAAGGCCTGCAGACTTACATCTACGAGGTGAGAGTCATGGGTGGTTTTTGAATGAAGGAAGGTCATGATTTGATTTTCATGGCTACTATGTGAATAACAGACTGGGCAAGGGTGGAAGCAGGTGTCACTGTGAGGTGCTGCAGTGACCCAGGCAAGAGACACAGGTTGCGGGTAGGGTGGTGAGGAGCAGTGGCTCTAGATCTGTCCTGAAGTTGAGACTAGTGGGGTGTGCTGATGGATTGGAATGTTGGGTGTGACAGAAACAGAGAGTCGAGGGTACCGGCAGCAACACTGTGCAGTAGAACCCTCTCCCCTAATGGAGATGTTCTAGATCTGCATTGTGTGGGATGACAGCACCAGCCACATATGGTGATGAAGGACGTGAAAGGTGTCCAGTGCAACTAAGGAACTGAATTTATAATCTTAGGTAGCTTTAGTTAGTTTAAAGTTAAATAGCCCCTGCTCCATGATAACAAAAATCACAGAGGCATATGTCTGGGTTTTCTCACCTGCAGATCACTCTTTGTGTTTGCTTGATTAAGAGCTCCTTGAAGGCAGGAGCTGGCTCTTCCTTGTTTCTATACTTGCAAACCTGGCAAAGTGTGTGGAATTCAGTAGGTACTTGGTAAATGTTCTTGTGAATTGAATCAAAGAAAGAATGAATGGTTCCATGTGGCTACTGTGGGGCCAGTACAGCTCTAGCATTTTTGTCCTGAACAGCTGGGAGGATGCAGTTCTGTTGACTGAGATAAGGAGACTGTTGGAGGAGCAGGTTTTGTGGGGATTAGCAGGAAGGAAGGGAAGGAGAAGTGAGGAGTTGGGTGCCTATTAGATCTCCAAGTGGAAATATCCTGGAGGAGGTTGGATATACAAGCCTGGAATTTAGGGGTGAGATCTGGTCTGAAGATAAGTTTGGGAGTCTCATCTCCATGTCTGGAGCATGAATCAAGCATTCATAACACTGGATGAGCCATAACACTGGATGCACAGGGGAAACGGTTGTAGATGGATAAGAGAAGAGGTTTCTCTGATGTCAAGTAGCCACATGAAGAGGATCTATGAAAGAAAACTGAGGATAGAGGAAAGTAGCATAGCCGTGGCATTCTGAAAGCCAAGTGAAGAAGGCATTTCAAGGAGAAGTGATTGCCTGTGTCAGGTGCTGCCAAATCATGAAATAGGGGGCCTGAGATTTGGCCATTGGTTTTAACAGTGTGGATATCATTGGTGAACTTGACAACAGCAGTTTCCATGGGGGCACAACCATCTGATTGACATGAATTTAAGAGTCAATGGGAGTCAGCATCATTAGTAATTAGGGAAATGCAAGTCAAAACCACAATAAGATACCATTCCACACCCACTAGGATGGTTGTAATCAAAAAGTCAAGTAATAGGCCGGGCGCGGTGGCTCACGCCTGTAATCCTAGCACTCTGGGAGGCCGAGGCGGGTGGATCGCTCGAGGTCAGGAGTTCGAGACCAGCCTGAGCAAGAGCGAGACCCCGTCTCTACTAAAAATAGCAAGAAATTATATGGCCAACTAAAAAAAATCTATATAGAAAAAAATTAGCCGGGCATGGTGGCACATGTCTGTAGTCCCAGCTACTCGGGAGGCTGAGGCAGTAGGATCGCTTAAGCCCAGGAGTTTGAGGTTGCTGTGAGCTAGGCTGACACTACGGCACTCACTCTAGCAGGGCAACAGACTGAGAGACTCTGTCTCAAAAAAAAAAAAAAAAAGTCAAGTAATAACAAATGTATCAAGGGTATAGAGAAATTGGAGCCCACATACATTGCTGGGAAATGTAAAATGGTGCAGCCCTGTGGAAAACTGACAGTTCCTCATAAAATTAAACATAAAATTACCCTAGGACCCAGCAATTTCATTCCTAGGTATATACCTAAGAGAATTAAAAACCTATGTCCACACAAAAAACTGGTACATGGATGTACATAGTAGCATCATTCATAGCAGCCAAAAAATGGAAACATCCTAAATGTCCATCAGCTGATAAATGGATAAAATGTGATATGTCCAAGCTATGGAATATTACTTGGCAATAAAAAGGAATGAATCAAGATACATGCAACAACATGAATGAACCTTGAAAACATTATGCGACATGAAAGAAGTCAGTCACAAAAGAGCACATATTGCATGATTTCATTTATATGAACCATCCATAATAGGTAAATCTATAGAGACAGAAAGATCAGTGGCTGCCTAGGTCTTGGGGGCAGATAACAGAGTGAGGAATGAGGAGTGACTGCCAATGGGTATGAGATTCCCTTTTGGGGGTGATGAAAATGTTTCACAAGTCAGATTATGCTGATGACTACACAAATCTATAAACTTACTGAAAACCATTGAATTGTGTGCTTTAAATGGGTGAACTCTGTGGGAGGGAAATTGGAGCCAAATATACTCTCAACGAGTTTTATTAACAGAAAGAGAAATGAAACAGTAGCTCAAGGAGAAGTTGAGGTCAAGACAGGGAGTCTTAAAAATAGGAGAGTAACAGCATGTTTGGTTGCTGATGGGAACGACCTCGAAGGGAGGGCAGAATTGAGGGTGGGAAGAACTGCTGGAGTGAGGTCTTTGAGTAGAAGAGAGCACATGGGGTCTAGTGCCCAAGTGGAAGAGGCTGGTGTTGGCTCAGAGCACAGACAGTTCACCCTCAGCAATAGGATGCAGGTGGCATGTGTGAGCGCAGGTGCAAGTGAGCGGGAAGACGTGGAAATGGGGACCCTTATTGTAACCTCTATTTTCTCTGTGAGGGAGAAAGACAGCTCAGAGTGAGGCTGGGGTGGGGGTGGGGGGCAACGTTTGAGGAGAGAAGGGGTGAGTTAGGCCTCTGAGTGGATGGACCAGAACGAAAGCACCATCCACAGAGCCTGGCAGTGTCCAACAGGTAGTTGGTGCTCCATAAGTATCTGTGAATGAGTTAAATAATTTAACCCTCACAACAGCCTTGACCCATGCGATTAATAATCCCTATTTTCCAGAGAAAGAACTGAGGTTCTGAGGAAGGAGGGCGTCTTGTCCAGGTTCCAACAGCTAGCACCCTGGACTGAGCCAAGAGTCTTCAATTCTCAGTCATGCAGCCCCTTCCGTTCTCAAAAAGGTGGGAGGCTCAGAGAAAATAAATAAAATTCTTTATTATATTCTAATCACACAGTACAAATGGAGGTTCAATAAGAACAGGGAGAAAGCGGGGCCCTTTCCCCTCTGCCCCTAAAACCCACACCCTGACCAATAAATACCCCTCCCCAGAGACCCAGAAGTCCCAGCCCCAATAGTCCAGACTGAAGAATCTTGGGTCGACCCCCCCCTCACTTCACAGAGGAGGGAAACTGAGGCCCAGACAACCACCCAGCGAGTTCATGGCTCCTGGGGCCCCACAGGTCTCCTCTGGCCTCCCCTGTAAGACCCTTGAGCAAGTACCTGCGAGGCGGGACTCACACCTGGACGCGGTAGCCCCCCGCCCGCCGCCGGCAGAGCCTCCGCACGCCCACCCAGTAGAGCGTCAACATGACCACCCAGTAGCCCACGTAGGCGCCGGCCCCTGCGGCCAGGTGGTAGGCCTCGGCAGCCCGGGAGGGGCCGCTCCAATCGGCCCTGGCCTCTTGGGCCACGCTGCGAACCAGGCCCCCGAGCAGCAGCAGAGCCCAGAGGGCCAGCGGCAGCAGAGGGACATAGTTAGCGGCCAGCTTCCGCCGGCCCGACGTGCCCCAGCCGCTCTGGTTCATGGTGACCAGCGCCAGGAACTTGGCCGGCAGGAGGCCGCACATGTAGAGGGGCGCGTAGAGCGACAGCAGCACCATGCGCAGGCAGCCCCGCAGCCAGGCCGCGAAGGCCGCCTTGGCCAGCGCCACGCCCTGCACGCACAGGAGCACCCAGAGCAGCGCCCACGGGCGGCCGGCATAGAAGAGCCGCAGCACAGTGGCCGCCACGAAGAAAGGGAAGAGGCCCGAGACCACCGCCTCGTAGGTCATCCATGCATGATGCCGGTGCCACCACAGCGCGTTGTACAGCCACTCGCGGAAGTACGACTTGGACCAGCGCGTCTGCTGGCTCAGCCAGCGCAGGAAGGACGACGGCGTCTCCGAGTAGCAGCGGGACCTGGAGGTGTACCTGGACAGGTGGCAGAAATGAAGGCATCAGCGTGACTCTCCTTGGGGCCCACGCAGGATTCTGAAACCAGACATGACCACTGTGGATTGCCACTGGGGGCAAGTTTTTTAACCTCTCTGGGCCTCAGTTTTCTCATATGTAAAATGGGATCAATAATGATTGCTATCTAATAAGGACGTTGTGAGGACTGAATGAGGATTAAATCCCAAATGCTTAGGACCAGTAGATTTTACTTACCCAATATATGTCAGCTACTATTATTTTTACTATGACTAATACCATTACTATTGCCATTACTAAGATCATTGAGGTTACTGACACCTATTACTAATACTATCACTAATATATTACTAATACTACTATGTTTACTGTTATTGGCAGGCTCTACAGTGAGGAGCAAGTCAGGCGTGGCTGCTGCCTGGGATAGTCCATGTATTAGAGCTGCTCAAGGGAACCCTCGGCCCCTTCCTGTGTCAGGGCAGACATCATCATTCATCAACCCCTGCACGGTTTCCAGCCAAGGAATCCCTGGCATTACTTGACTGTGTCCAGTCTCCTTCCCCTGTGTCATCTGGCATCCTCAATGGCCAGCCTGCTTCCGACCTTGCCTGTACTCAAAACAGCTGCCCGGGGGATCCTGTTACATGTCACTTCTCTGCTTAAAACCCTCCCGTGGCTCCCTCATCTTCATCCAAAGTCCTTCCCGTATCCTATAAACCTTTCACGGGTGGACCCTCTGTTAACTCTCTGTCCTCCTCCTAACACTACCCGACTCCCAGGCTCATTGCTCCAGCCACACTGTTCCCAGCCCCCATCCCTATCCTACCCCAAGGCACTCCATTTAACGTTTTCCCTACCTCAAAACTTCCTATCCCCCTTCCTGGATTTATCTATCTCCACAGCACATTTCATTAATATACTGTATGTTCTACTTATTTATCTTATTTATTATCTATCTCCCCAATCAGTGTGAGCATGAATTTGTGTCCCTTTTGTCTACTGCTGCATCCCCAGAGCTTAAAACACTGTAGGCACTAAATGAATATCTGTCAAGTTAATGAATGCATGGGTTCCCTCGGTATATCCCAAGATCTCACTGGGTCTGGCTTTGTATTAGAAATCACTCTCCCATAAACTTCACTTGGTCTAGCTCACCCCCTCCCCCAGTCTCATTGAATGACTTCTCTTCTCCTGAAACATTTACCAGAGTTTAGATGCTCCCCTCCTCTCTCACTTGATTCTTTCTCGGTGGCTTTCTCACTAGTTAGATCCCACCCTATTTATCTCTTGCCCTTCCCACCTCACCTCACTCCTACATGGAGTGATCTGTGCTGCCTTGGCCTCCATGTCTCCACAGTGGAGCCTCACCCCTTCTCACGTTGTATCTTCTAGGTGGAATTCCCCACCTTCACCCTTGCATCATTTGGTAAAGTCCATTGGGCCACATGGTTCAATGCAAATGCCACTCCTGTCTCTTATGGTATCTTCCACTGTCTCCTAATATCTCACTTGGTAAAGTCCACTGGCTAAAAGCAAATGCCCCCTCTTCCCTTTCTAGTATCTTCCTGTCTGCTCTAATGTCTCAGTTGGTAGAGGCCATTGTCCTGTGAGTTAGTTTGGGTTTGGAAAATTTTGAACACACACAAACCTGCACGCAAACACACACACATTTCCTGGGATACTCATTGGCCTCCACACATACCCCACCACCTGGTCCCCTTAGCTTACTTGGTAGCGTAACCCATGCTGAGCATGCGGTTGGTGAGGTGCCGGTCATCCCCAAAAGTACAGTGGGTGCCCAGGAACTTCTGGTTGTACCAGGCCTCAAGAAACTGCTGCAGAAGGTTGTTCCTGTATAGGCCTGCAGGGAGGAGTAATGTGTAAAAGCATCAGTTTCTACTGTCACTAACACCATCCCCAATGCTGTCTCCAGCCCAAGCCCCATCTCCAATTCCAACCCCATCCTTAATCATTGCAGTCCCAATCTCAGCCCTATCTCCAACCACAACTCCAGCCCCAATCCTGTCCTCAACCCCATACCCATTCCAGCTTGCCTGTCACTGAGCTACGCCCACTGTGGCTGCAAACCTACCCCAACCTAACCCCCAATCCCATATCCATTCTCAGCCCCGTTCCCTACTCATCCGCATCCAAAAACCCATGTCCAACCTCAAACCTGGCCCCAATCCTGTCCTTGATTCCAAGCCCACCCCATCCCCTTCCCCGAATCCTTCCCTGGCCCCAGCCCCAATTCCCATCTGTATCCTTCCTGCAATCCCAGTCCCCACACCAAACCCAGCCCCAGCCCAAACAACACCCTCACTGCCAAACTGCATTCTTATCCCATCCCTAATTCCTGCCCCAGCCCCATCTTTGTCACCAACAACAATCACATCCTTAGCCCCCTCCAGCTCTGGCTTCCCTTCTCCATCCCTGCCCCAACCATGGCCCTCCCGAGCCCTGCCCCTGCTCACCTAGGGGGCCGCTGATGCAGGACACACAGTGGAAGTAGCTCTGACAAGCCCGCTCCACATTGAAGGCTACCCAGTACCGCAGGCTGCTTAGGAAGCTGACCCAGGAGTCCAGAGGGTTAAGGATCCGCACGTCCCCCCCGACAGCCCCTACCCGGGGGTCCTCATCCAGCACCCGCACCAGCTCCAGCAGTGCCATGGGGTCCAGCCTTGTGTCCGAGTCACAGACCTGTGAGGTGGGAAGGGCAGGGATCAGGCCAGACCCCTGCATGGGGTGGTGCTTGGGGGGGAGGGTGCCACCGGGTGGGGGGCAGCTGGGGTGCTCTGCAACCAAACTTAGCCATTTCCAATATCTAATCACATTTTACGATGAACTCTAAGACCCACACCCTTGTATAATACCCTCCTTTGGTGTGTGAGCAGAACCTGTAACTTGCTCGTAACCAATAGAATATGGCAAAAGTTATGGGCTGCAATTCCCATGATTATATGGAAATGGGGAGTGGGTTTTGCAATGTAACTAAGGTCCCAAATCTGTCGACTATAAATTAATCTAAAGGAGATTATCTCAGGTGGGCCTGACCTAATCAGGTGAACCCTTTTAAAATGGTCTAGAAGTCAGAGACTCTCTCTTGCTGGCCTGGAGGAGGCAAGCTACCATGAGTTCTATAGCTGCAAGAAAATGAATTCTGCCAACAAACACGTGAGCTTGGAAGAGGATCCCTGAGCCTTAGATAAGACCCAGTTCCAGCTGACACCTTGATTGCAGCCTGGAGATACCATGAACAGAGGACCCAGTTAATCTGTGCCTGTACTCCTGGCCCATAGAAACTATGAGATAATAAATGTGTTTTGTTTCAAGCTGCCACATGTACTGTAATTTGTTATGCAGCAATAGAAATCTAATATAATACATTAGTGAATGAATCTCTACACTGAATGGATGAATGCAAGAATGAACAATTAAATGAAGAAATGAATCTCTATATTGAATAGATAGATGGTTGAATGGATGAACAGAAGAATCTCAATATGGAAGGAAGGAAAGAAGGAGGAAAACCAATCTCTATATTTAATGGATAAATGAATAAATGAGCAAATGATCTCCATATTGGAAGGACAGAAGGATATATGAATGAATGAGTGAAGGAAAGAATTTCTGCATTGCATGAATGAAGAAAGGAAGAAAGAGCACTTAATTCTATATTGAATGGATGGATAAAGGAATAAATGAGTGGAGCAGTCTGCCTTGCATGGGTGGGCAATGAAGAAAGGAAGGCAGGAATGACTACATTGAATGGATAAATGAAGGAATAAATGAAGGAATGATCTCCATATCGGATGGACAGATGGATATATGAATGAAAGAGTGAAGGAAATAATCTTTCCATTCAATTGACGAATGCACAAAGAAAGGAAGAGATCTATTCGAATCTCTACATTGAACGACAGGCCCCAGGAAAGTGGGGTTCGGGGTGTTAGGGTCACGAGTGGGGTAAGGGCGCCTTCCGCTCACCTGCACGTAGTCCACCGAGTCGCCGAGCGCCTTGAAGGCGGTGTACATGACCTCGCGCTTGCCGCCCCAGCGCTGCGCCACGCACACGCACCGGTGCGCCCTCACCAGCGCCTCCACCGCCAGCCGCCCCGGATCCTCGGCCTCCACCTCCCGGTAGGCGCCGGCGCCCACTGCGCCCGCCGCCGCAGGTTCCCAGGGCTGGTGGTAGTTGCCGTCCCACACGTAGGTGGCGGGGTCCTCGTCGGCGAAGACCTCGCGGAACATGTCGACCATGTAGAGGTCCTCGGCGCGGTTGCCGTCCACCACCATGAGGACGCGCAGCCGCGCGCGCGGGTACAGCAGGGCGCGGGCGGACGCCAGGCACTGGCGCAGGTACGCCGGGTCCTCCTGGTACGCCGAGATGGTCAGCGCCACGCTCCGGGCAGTGGCCGCGTCCAGGGGCCCCCGCTTCGCCGCCCGCCGCGCGGCTGCCGCCACCCGCCGGTGCTCCAGGTACGCGAAGAGGCTTTGCGCCACCAGGTGCGCCGAGAGGAAGGCCCCGTAGAGACCAAAGGCCAGCAGACCATAGCGATCGGAGGCCAGCGGCACGCCGGCGGCGTAGGCCCAGGTCATGAGGCCCAGGATGAGCAGGGCGAAGGCGATGGTGAGCACCCGCCGGGCCAGGCCAGAGCAGCGGCGGGCTGCTGGGGTGGGCTTGGGCACGTCCTGCTGGCAGCCGGCAGAGAAGAGGAAGGGGCATGAGTCCTGAGGTCCTCCTCTGAGAAGATCTCTGGGTTTTTCCCCCAAGCAAAAACATCCCCTGGGCACTACAAAGTTATTTTCATGAATGAAAATAATTGGGGCAGTTATCTAGGCTTAATGTCTGATTTGATCCTTTCTAATATAACTTTTTCCACATTGTAAACATCTCTTAAATGCGTGAGGATTATACGCAGTGGAGTGTCACAGTTTAATTAGCGGGGTGTTTCTCCCTTCTTTCTTAGTGGCATAAAAATTCATCTCAGAATCAAAGGTTTCTTAATATTGAGACAGCAATAATAATATTTACTAAAAGAACAATACAAAATGGCCTGTACCAGGTGCTGCTTTAAGCCTTTTAGATGAACTAACTTATTTTAATCCTCACAACAGACCTGTGAGGTAGGTACTATTATTATCATGCCCATCTTACAGATAAGGCAACTGAGTCACACAGAGGTGCAGCAACCTGCCCAAGGTCACACCTGGAGAGAGGAGCAGTCTGGACCTGAACCCTGGTAATCTGGTCACTAAATCATAATCTTATATACTGGCTTTATTCCCCAGGAGAACCTGGGGGGACAGACGGTGTTTGCTGCCACCATATAGATGACGAAACTGAGGACAGCTTAGCCAGGAGGAGTGGCTTGTACAAGGTCAGCCACTCACAGCTGGAGGAATCTCCTCTCTGACTTCCCAGAGGCATGGCCTGGTTCTCCCCTTCTACTGCCTAGCTCTTGTGCTGGGCCAGGTGCCCAGTAAGTTTTGAGGGAAGAGCCGAGAATCAGAGGGAAAGGGTGCCTCTGTTTTCTCATCTGTAAAATGGGTATTTAGCACCTTCCACATGGCAGACACTACAACAACTCTATGAGGTAAGTACTGTTACTATCTTCCATTACAGATGAGGAAACTGAGGCCCAGAGAGGTGAATATTCTTGCCCAAGGTCACTCAGGTAGTAAGTAGAGGAATTGGGCTCAAACTCAGGCAGTCTGGCTCTTGTGTCCCCCTCTATGCTACACTTCCTCCTATGTCACCAATTCCTGCCTTGTAGGCTTGTTGTAAGTTAAATGAGTCATTAAGATGTAGATCTTCAATGTCAAATACAGATGTCACCTGCGTCTACTGAGCACCTGAAATGCAGCCAGTACAACTGGAGGAATTGAATTTCAAGTTTTGGCCAGTGCAGTGGCTCATGCCTGTAATCCTAGCACTCTGGGAGGCTTGCTTGAGCTCAGGATTTCGAGACCAGCCTGAGCAAGAGCAAGACCCCATCTCTACTAAAAATAGAAAAAATTAGCCAGGCGTGGTGGCATGCGCGTGTAGTCCCAGCTACTCAGGAGGCTGAGGCAGGAGGATTGCTTGAGCCCAGGTGTTTGAGGTTGCTGTGAGCTAAACTGATGCCACGGCACTCTACTCAGGGCAACAGAGTGAGACTCTGTCTGAAAAAAAAATTAATTTTAAGTTTTATTTAATTTTAATTAATTTAATAATTTAAATTTTTATTAATTTAACTTAAATTAATTAAATTTAAAAACTGATACTCGATGCAGTTATTAGAAAGCTTTTAAATATATTTGAGAACAAGTTGGGTCTGTGATGCTTCTTTTTCGACTGCAAATTTTACAAAATCCAAATACAGATCAAGTGTTACCAATGAAAATGTAGCATCTGAGTGATATGTGCTATAAATACACACTGGATTTTGAAACCTGAGTCCCATGAAAAGAAAGTAAAATATTTCATTAATATTTTTGTATTGATTACATATTGAAAAGATCATATATTTATGTATAGCAGGGGTAGGCATGCTCAGACCTGCTACAGCCTGCAAGCTAAGAATATTTTTTTTTACATTTTTAAGTGGTTTAAAAAAGCCAAAAGAAAAATATTTTGTGGAGTATGAAAATTATGTTACATTGAAATTTCAGGATCCTTAAATCAAGCATTATTTGCACACAACCACACTCATTTGTTTACACATTGTGGCTGATTCCCCATAACAGCATCAAAGTTGAATAGTTTCAAAAGAGACCATGTAGCCCCCAAAGCCTCAAAACTTTATTGTCGGCCAGGCGCGGTGGCTCACGCCTGTAATCCTAGCACTCTGGGAGGCCGAGGCGGGTGCATCATTTGAGCTCAGGAGTTTGAGACCAGCCTGAGCAAGAGCGAGACCCCGTCTCTACTAAAAAAAATTGACAGAAATTATCTGGGCAACTAAAAATACATAGAAAAAATTAGCCGGGCATGGTGGTGCATGCCTGTAGTCCCAGCTACTCAGGAGGCTGAGGCAGGAGGATCGCTTAAGCCCAGGAGTTTGAGGTTCCTGTGAGCTAGGCTAACGCCGTGGCACTCTAGCCTGGGCAACAGAGTGAGACTCTGTCTCAAAAAAAAAAAAAAACTTTACTGTCTGACCTTTTACAGAAAAAGAGTGCTGAGCCTGACACATTGGGTTAAATAAAATATAGTATTAAAATTAATTTCACTTTTTTTCTTACTTTTTCAAATATGGCTACTAGAAAATTTTTAGTCGTATATTGTGGTTCAAGTCATATGTCTATAGGACAGAGCTGAGATGGAGTTTTTAAATGCCCAATATTAACAATTCTTTCTTCTAGAATCCTTCTCTGTCCCTTTGCTTCACACCTGGCCCTGCCCAAGTTTCCTGGGGTGGCCCAGTTCATGTTGGGGATCACTGTGACAGGAGGAGGTCCAGAAAGTTGTGATTCCAGCAACAGGGACACACATTTAGTTCATCTAAGAGGCTTAGACACATGTATGGACACATGTGTAGACACACCCGCTCACATGTGTATTCACACATGACGAGCGACACACATTGTGACCCTGCGACCCCCACTGACAGCCACACAGGTGAACTTGCAGACACACACATACCCCTCAGCAGGAAGAAGCAACATCATGAAGAGATACCCATGTGGTAACAAACACGCAAACACCCCCGAATGTCTGGGGCAATGAGACCGACAAGAAGGATTTCAGAAGAAATAGCAGTTAACAGTTAAGATGATGCTGAACCATATGAAATTGCCATTTTTCGCCAGCCAAGAGTGGCTGAATGTCGGTGATTTCATCTGGTTCAACTTAATACTTATTGAACACATAAAACAAATCCAGACCCACGTGTCGCAGGCAAATACAGCCCTGTCTTTCTCTCTCACTAGCTCTCGGTGGCTTGCTCGCCCTCTCATTCTTTCTTTCTCTTCCCCTCCTGGGGAACACAGACATACATGAATTTACAGCAATATAAACATGTGCAGAAACACAGACATGCCATGTCTCACATACATGCACTCGGCATGGCCACTTCCACACAGAGAGGGAAGCCCGAGTACTCAGACACACGGGTATAATCACATACACATGGTTCCCCGACACACGTGGTCACACAGATGGTGGCAGTTTCCCCACATGGCCGTGTTCTCACACACACCTGTGTCATCGCAGTGGGTCCGGCTGGGCTCTCTCCTCTCCGGCTTGCTCCCCGAGTCTGTCTCTGGCCGGAGAGCTGGAGGGGGGGTCATTTGAAAACCAGCACAGGCGGGGGCGGGAGCAGGCGCTGACGTCAGGCTAAGCTGGGCCAGGGGCTCTGAGGTCACAATCAAGCTAGGCAGCTCCACCCGCTTCCCGCTATGACCCGCCCCCTGCCCCCCTCACCCAGACCAGCCTGCCTTCCCAGGCCCCCAGGCCTGCCCCCACCCCTCCAGTCTCTCCCACCCCCACCGTTCCCCCTTCTCTCCCAGCCTCTCCCCTCTTTCTCCTTCTCTTTCTCTTTCTCTCTTGCCCCTTGCCTGCCGCCTTATTTTTCTCTTCCACCTCCCTTGCATTTGGGGGGCTCCCCTCATCTCTCTCATCTCTCTCATCCTCATCCCTGTATTTCTCTCCATCCTTCTACCTCTCCAACCCTGTATTTGCTCCATCCTTCTACTTCCCCAACCCTGTATTTCTCTCCATCCTTCTACCTCCCCAACCCTGTATTTCTCTGCATCCCTCTCTCTCCACACTTCTCTTTCCTCCTCTCTCCTCCTGTTCCCTCTCCTGCCCTCCTCCCCAGCTCTCCTCACCTCCCCCTTCTCACCTTCCCCAGTCACCCCCACATTGCCCCTCCCCACAGCCTTGCCCCTCCTGTCCCCAGAATCAGTCTCTGGGTTGGGTCCCCAAGGGATGACGTGTCTCAGCAACTGGCAGATGGAATAAAATGCACACACGTGCTTGCTGTGGGTGTGCCTGTGTGCACTGGCTTGAGGCACAGCTGCCTGAAACCAGAGCTGTGAGTGAATGTCTGTCCCTTAGATGCCTAATCGACATGTGTGCGTGTGTGTCTGCATGTGTGTGCATATGCGTGCACACCAGAGTCTGGGGCGGAGGGCTGGGGCACTGACATTCATGTCCTCAGGGACTCAGGTGGACTTAGAGAGATGTTGGTCAGCTGCCCCCAGGGAGCCACACGGGCTCTGTCAGAGGTCTGACCCACCACAGAAACTTAGAGTAAGGATGGAAAAGAGATCTTGGAGCCAGGGCATCTGATCCCCCAGCCCTGGGGGATTTATCAGTGATAAATGCCATTGTTTCCATGCCTTTCTTTCCATGATTAAAAAAAAAAACCTAAAAAACTCTCTGTATCTAATTCTATCTTTCTCTCAGCTCCTCTTGCTATGAACTGGTAATGTCTAACCTCTCACCTGGGTAGCTGTTTCTCCCTGTGTCTGCAACTGATTATCTTTGTACATTCCCATCTCCTCTCTCTTGGTCTCTGTCCCTCTCTGAGTCCTTGTCATTTTATCTCTGCCTCCCCAACTCTGCTGGTCTGTCCATCTGTCGGTCTGGGTCTCATCTCTCTGTATTCCTGTCTGTTTATACCTGTCTCTTGCTCCTCTTTGTCTCCCTCTCTCTCTCCCTCTCTTTCCTTCTCTCTCTTTCTCTCCATCCATTTATACCTGCTTCTTTCTGGGTTGGTGTCCATCTCTCTAAATTTCTCTGTCTCCCTGACTGGTGACTTCCTCGTCCTGTGACTCTCTCTCTCTGAGTGTCTCTAATGTCTCTCCTGCCTTTCTCATTTTTTCTCTCTCTGTCTCTGTCTCTGTCTCTGTCCTCCTTCTACCTCTCTACATCCCTACCGATCTCCTCCTGAGACTTCAACTGTGTGCATCAACCCCCCCCCCCCTTCAATCAGTATTTCTCTCTGACTGTTTTTCTGTCTCTAAGTTTTCCTTTCTTTCTGCTGCCCCGTCTCTTCCAGCCTGTCCTGGAGTCTCCTCTGCGGGACACCAAGTCCTCACACCCTGGGGTTCCCCGGGGAGGCCGGCTTGGGGGCAGCGCCAGGTTAAGCCCTTGCCCAGCCCGGCTGGAGGGAGAGAAGGAGCGTCCCCCGCCAGGGCGCCCCGCCCAGCAGCCAGGGCGTGCCGGGCGGTGCCTGACGCTGCTGCCGGGCGCCTGGGGCGCCTGGTGTCTGGCTGTGTCAGGATGAGGGATCCTCCGACCATCTGATGATCCGAGGTTAGCCCAGAGCAGAAGGGGAGGGTGATCCCTCTACTTGGTGGGAGGGGGCAGCCCAGGCTCCGCCTAGAAGCCTGGCAAGTGGTTGCCCAGCCCCCACCCCGCCCTGCCCGGGTGGAGCAACTGTATAAAACCAGAGGTTTCTAAAACTAGAGTGTGGATGAGGAAGAAGAAACCAGGACTTTAAACCCCCAATGGTTCCCTCTTCCAGGACCCAGGAGTCCAGGCCCCCAGCCCCTCCTCCCTCGGACCCAGAGGTCCAGGCCCCCAGCCCCTCCTCCCTCATACCCATATGTCCAGTCTCCCAGAATTTCTTTTTTTTTTTTTCTTTTTCTTGGTATTATTATTAACGTCTAGTGTTGAAATCCCAGAATTTCTTGCAGGGAGAGATGACCAAGGCTGGGAGCAGCCAAGACAAGAACTTAAAGACAAGGAGAGATAGAGCAGGTCGTCCCATAGGAGGCAGGGACTGGCAATGGGGGCACAAGCAGAGACCTCCAGCACCCCCACTAGCAGTCCCCTCTCCCAGACCCCTCCACTCCAATGGCAGCTGATCTCCAGTCCCTACCCTGGGTCCACATGGCCTTCCCAAGATTTTGATCATCATCAGAAAACCTCAGGGCATGGCTTGCAGAACACCAGGACAGAAAGGAGGGAAGTGTGGTGGAGATAAAGCAAAAATTGAGAAAAGGCCGAGGAAAGAACATTTATTCATCTTAGGGACATCTCCTGACCTCTGGTGAACGGGGCTCTGGGCTGGGCCATGTTGGGCACACAGAGATGACTCAGCCCTGGGCCCTGCCCTTGAGGAGATGCCAATCCCATGGAGGAGACAGCTGTGTAAACAGAGGACCACAAACCCGTTCGAGGTTGCACCAAACCAGCTGGAGAGTCAGGGAGGGCTTCTTGGAGGAGGTGATCCTAACTAATGAGGAGTTAGCCATGGTAAGGGTGGGGGTGGAAAGGCAAGAAATGGCACGGCCAGTCGGGAAAGTATGGGCAAATTGATGCTGTGGAAGCATGAAGGTGAAGCCTGAGAGTGGGAGGTGGGTGCCTAATGGTGCCCACCCATGTTGGGATTTCTAAAATTTAATTTTTAATTGACAAGTAAGCAGTATATATATTTAGGATGTGCAACATGATGTTTTGCTAGATGTGTATGTTGTGGAATGGCTAAATCAAACTATTTAATATGTGTAACATTCAGGGTTTTGAATACCGAAGTCAGAGGCTAGGACTTTGTCCTCGGGCTACTGGGGAGCCATGGGAGGGCTGTGAGCAGGGGAGGGCCAGGATCAGCTCTGGGTCCCAGTGAGTGACAAACTGGACAGAGAGACGGGAGCTGGGGGTGCTCTTGACCAGGGCGACTCAGTGGGTGGTGGGGTCATATCAGGGAATCAGAGATCCCAGGGTCTTCTCCAGGCTAGAGAGAGCTCTGAGTCTGAGCTTGGATGGAGGTGAAGCCATGGGACTGGTGCAGCCCCTGGGGACGTGTGATTGAGGATGGGCAGAGGTGCGGGAGAAAACCCTGAGGCTAGGAGATGGACACAGACATGGAGCCCTTCACCTTGGCTGGTTCCACCTACCTTTGCTCCTCCCTTTGCCCTATCTTAGGCAGGTACTGGTCTCAAAGATGACTTCCTCCTGGGGAAACAGGGAGGTAAGGGGACCCTGGGAGGTAACTTGAAGAAGTCTGTGTTTCCTTAAATGCCTACATCCAGGTGGATGGTTTCTTTGCTGGGTGTCCCGGGTCGGGAGGGAAGGAAGCACTTTGGGAGAATCCAGATACTGAGAGACAGAGGCGAGGGGGTGGTTGAGGGGAGCTGGCTTACCCAACCACCCTGTTAATAGAGAAACCTTCCCCACCCTGGATTCCCAGGGCCCTTTACCCACCTCTGCTTTTTTGTTTTCTCCAAGCATTGATCACCCTCGTACATAGTATACAAGTTGCTCATTTAGCATCTTTTTGTGTGTAATGTGTGTCTCCTTTGTCAGAGGCAGTGGTGTTACCTGTTTTGTTCATGACTGTTTCCCTGGAGCCAGGCCCAGTGCCTGGTTCCTGGTAGGTGCTCAGTAAATAGGCATCGAATGAATGAGTAAGACTGGGATAGAGACTCAGAATGGTGTATGGAGAGGAGAGAGAAAGAGAAGAGGAAGGAAAGGAGGGGGACAAGAAGAGGGTGATAGGGAGAAAGAGAGAGAAGCAGGAAGGTCAGAGGAGGCAGAGGAGAATGGAGTAAGAAGAAAGAAAAGAAAGGAGAGATGTGGGAGAGAGAGAGCCAGCAGCTGGGACTCCCCACGCCAACCCTGCCCAACAGCTCTGTGGATGCCACTCAGAGTGGCCAGTCCTGGGAGGGATGGGTGAGAAGCTCCCAGGGAGGTGGGACCTTAGACAGAAAGACCTTAGGGTCAGGAAAGATCCCAAATCTGGAAGCAGACTGCCTCTGGACTTCCAGGAATTCAGAAGGCTTGGGCCGCCATGCTCCCAGCGGAGCCCTAATGGACTTGGAGTTAGACTGGGCCATTCCTCCCACACACGCGTGTTCTGGGAAACACCTAGGCCTCCAAGATTCTGCTGAAACCGGGGGAGGGAGGGAGGGAGGCCGCCCAGAGATGATGATTGTACATCCAGCCTCTGCTTCCAGCTGGCACGTCCGGAGAAGCTGTAGGACCACTGCTGGAGCTGGGAGGAGGGAAGGGAAGGCCCGAGGGGGAGGGCCCTGTCTGTGTCCAGCCGAAGACACCCTCCACCCAGTCTTCCACTCGCTCTCTAGCCCTTTTCCCTGGTGGGAAACAGAAACAGCACCAGAGAGTGGGAGGGAGAGGGTGGGACTCCCTTTTTCAGCAGCTGTCTATCCCAGGGAAGCAAGAGAGGAGGAGTCTTGTCTTCCAGACAGGAAAAATGAGGCCTGAGCAGAGTGGTTTCCTGGCCAGAGAGATGCAGTGGCATGGGGCAGCATAGCCAGGTAATAGAAATCAGGTGTCAGGAGTTAAGTCGCTCTATCTACTGAGCAGGTCACTGTGGAAAGAGGGGCTGGGGGCCTGGACCCCTGGGTCTGGGGGTCAAGGGGGTTGGGAGTCCAGACCCCTGGGTCTGGGGTACGAGGAGGTTGGGGGCCTGACTCCTGTGGGCGCAAGAGGAGGCCTGGGCTCCCGAATTCTGGGGTTCACCTTATTCTCATCTCTGACAGACAATGTTCCCAGGCCCGGGTTACTCTTGCAGATGTGGTCTTAGCTCTGTGCCTTCCCCCGACCCTCCTGAAGTTCCCGTTGCCCACTTTGAGTCCCAGGTCCACCTCCACCGCAGCCAGGGCGGAAGAGCCTCCACAGGAGGAGCACAACAGTGTGATTCAGAAAATAAATCCGAGGAGGACGGAGAGCCAGGGCGGGGCTGGCTGCCTGGACTGCTGGGGCCACCAGGGAAGAGTGGTTTTGAAAGAAAACCCTGTTTCTCTGCTCATAATACCCTGACGTGTGGGCTTTTATTCCCACTAACAATCAATCTTCCAACTCTCTGGACAACTGAATGTCTAAGGATTTGTTTAAATTCTAACACTAACTGCTGGAAGTTAGTGCAGCCCCCACAGGTGGAGGCCCAATCTCACGAGACTGTCCCCCTACTTCAGATGTCAGTCGCAAGTGGTGGGATCATAGGGTCCCCACATTCTGTCTGACTTGGCTACGAATCAGGGGCTCCCATGACGCCCTCTTCACGTTCAATAATTTGCTATAACAGCTCACAGAACTCAGGGGGACACTTTACTTACACTTGCCGGTTATTACAAAGAATATTAAAAAGGATACAAATGAACAGGAGAAGAAGTACACAGGGACGGGTCCAGAAGGGTCCCAGGGGCAGGAGCTTCTGTCGCTGTGGAGTTACCACGTGGATGCATTCACCAACACGGAAGCTCTCTGAACCCCGTTATTTAGGGTTTTCATGGAAGCTCCTTTACCTAGGTGCGATTGATTAAATCATTGGCTATTGACTATTAGTCAATTTGCAGCCCCTCTAAGCTTCCTGAAGGTTAGAGATGAGGCTGAAAGTTCCAACCCTCTAATCACAAGGCTGATTTCTCTGGCAAACCAGCCGCCACCCTGCTAGAGTCACCTCATTAGCATCAACTCAGGTAAGGTTGAAAGGGGCTTATTATGAATAACAAAAGACAATCTCACCCCTACCACTCAGGGAATTACATGAGTTTTAGGAACTCTGTGCCAGAAACCAGAACCTGAGACCAAATATATATTTCTTATTGTCCCTTAGTCCATTCTGGCTGCTCTAATGAAATATCATACACTGGGTCACTTACAAACAACGGAAACTTGTTTCTCACAGTTCTGGAGGCTAAAAAGTCTAAGATCAAGGCACTGGCAGATTTGGTGTCTGGTGAGGAGCTGTTTCCTGGTTGATAGAACCTTCTGACTGTGTCCTAACACGGTGGCAGAGACAAGGGGGGTCTCTCTCAGGCCTCCTTTTACAAGGGCACAAATCCCATGACCTAATCACCCCCAAATCCCCACCTCCTAATACCATTACCTTGGGGGTTAGGATTTCAACAATGAATTTTAGGGGGACACAAACCCTAATTATGTCACAGTTACTTGTATATTCTTGGCAAGGAGCCATTTCTTTCCCCCTGAGCCTTTCTTTCCTCATCTGTAAAATGGGACTATCTCAAGTTATCCTTCACAGAGTATCCCTTCAGGTTAAGAGAGAGAGTCTGCCTGGCACACTGGGATATGAGGTGAGTTCAGCCATCTCTGAATCAGTAGCTGAAGGTCTCCGTGACTAACTCAGGTGGCAACAGGGGGACCATTTTACCCTCCCCGGATACTCCAGCTCTCATCTGAGGAGTCAGCCAGGTGGGGGCTCTGGAGTCAGACACTCCTGGGTTCCAAGACTAGTGGCCTTGGACAAGCCACCTCCCAGACCTGAGCCTCTTTCCCCACCGTAGCCACCTGCAGACAAGGAGAGCCCATCACTATATTGATGTGGATGGATGGAACTCTGTTGGGTACCGACTTAATCCCTGGGCCCCAGCTTTTTCATCTCTCAAGAGTGGGGCGAGGAGACCCTCACACCCGGGGCTGTTGGGAGGAGTTCAGCATAGCAAGAAGCTCAGAGAAGTTTGGTGAGCAGCCAAAGAGCATGCGGCATGGGTGGTGTGTCATCAAAGGGGCACGCCCGCGGGCTGCAGACAGAGCAGTCAGAGCAGCAGAAGTCTGGAGGCCCCTTCTGCAGTCTGTGCTGCAGGTACTCCCAGGCGGGCAGCTCTAAACCACAATGCCGTCATCCCCGGTGGATGCCGTCAGATGGAGAAGAGCAAATGATGTTGCCATGGTTTTCTGTCCATATATTACACAAGAGGATTCCACGAGAGGATGACGGGAGCCCCCACACGTAGGGGATTGACCAGTGGCCCCCAAAAGTTATGTCTGAGTCCTAACCCTACTTCTAAATGTGACCTTATTTGGAAAGAAGGGTTTTAAGGGGTTTTACAGGTCTTGTGAAGTTAAGGAGTTTGAGATGAGATCTGGCTTTTCAACCCTGACACCATCCTGGCCAATTCTCTTCCGGTCCTTGTGATGATTTGATTTCCATTTTCCAAACGTTGGGAGATGAGAGATGAAGAAGTCTGCCCGAGAGCACAAGCAAGAAACTGGCTCCACCGCATGCTCTTGTTACTGGATACTAAGTGCTCTGCAAACTGGTCTGTGGAGTCTAAAGCATCTAAATCATCTGTGTGCATTTGCTAAACATGCACCTACTGGGCCCCACTCCCGTGTATTCTGATATTGCAAGCTCAGAGCTTTGGAAATGACTTAAACAAATGCCCCAGGTAATTCTTACCTGCTGTAAAATTTGGGAACCATCTGACTAGGAAAAGATGTATCTCAAAGTGAAATAGTTTATTAATAATGTGCCTAGCATTGACCTATGTGCTTTCTCTCACTTAACATCCTTGAAAAGTATTGGAGGAAAGTATTATAATCCCCATTTTACAGATAGAAAAACCAAGGCCCTGATATACTCAATGTCACACAGAGAGCTGGAGGCACCAGGGATGGAACCTTCATTTAAATGGGCTCCCAAATTATTAATATTCCATTGATAATTTGCTATTTCTTGAAAACATTTGTACAAGATAGCTTGCTTGCCTGCTGCTGAGTTGCTTGATTCATTTATTCACTCATTCATTCATTCATCAATCATTGTTACTGAGGCCTCCTCTGGGACAGAGCATGACACAGCAGGAAGTCAGAAAGACCAGGGAATCTAATACCACCTCCAACACCTGTGAGTTTGGGAAAGTGGTTTATTCCCTCAGAGCTTCAGTTTCCCTCCTCTGTCGCTGTATTGGAGTGAGGATTACATGAGAGGTTGTGTATGAGTCCCCACACGTGGTGGTTGAGGGCCCCCCCCCCACTGAAAGATACGTTCAAGTCCTGATCCCCAGGACCTATAAATGTGACCTTATTTGGAAAAAGTGTTTTTGCAAATGTCATAAAGAATTTCGACTTGAGCTGATCCTGGGTTTAAGGTGGGCCCTAAATCCCATCACAGGTGTCTGTAAGAGTGGAAACTAGAGGGAGATTACACACCAAACACAGAGAGGAAATGATGTGAAGACGGAGACAGAGATCAGAGTGGTGCATGTACAAGCCAAGGGTATTCATTTTCTAGAGTAGTAACCAAGTACAGTCACCCCTCAGTATCAACTGGGGATTGGTTCCAGGACCCCCGTGGATACCAAAATCCACAGATGCTGAAGACACTTACATAAAATGGCATAGTATTTACATATAACCTGTGTACATCCTCCTATATACTTTAAATGATCTCCAGGTTACTTATAATATCTAATACAACATACATGCTATGTAAGTGGTTGTTATACTGTGTTTTTAAAATTTGTATTATGCTTTATTGATGTTTTATTCCAAATATTTTCTGTCTGTGATTGGTTGAATCCTTGAATGTGGAACCTGCCAATGCAGAGGGCTGACTGTGCCACAAACTGGGTGGCTTAAACAACAGAAATTTATTGTCTCACAATTTTGGAGACTAGAAGTCCAAGATCAAGGTGTTTCAGCGGGATTGGTTCCTTCCGAGGGCTGTGAGGGAGAATCTATTCCATGCCTCTCGCCTGGCTTCTGGTGACTTGCTGACAATCTTTGGTGTTCCTTGGCTTGGAGAGGTATCACTGCAATCTCCGCCTTCATCATATAATGTTCTTCCTGCGTGCGCGTCTGTGTCCAGATTTCCCCGTTTCATGAGGACATTAGTCATGTTGGATTATGGGTCCACCCTACTCCAGTATGACCTCATCTTAACTTAAATAATTACGCCTGCGGCCAGGTGTGGTGGCTTACATCTGTAATCCTAGCAGTTTGGGAAGCTGAGGAGAGAGGATTGCTTGAGGCCAGGAGTTTAAGACCAGCCTGAGCAACATGGTGAGACACCCCCCCCATCTCTACAAAAATAGAAAAATGTACAGTCCCAAACAATAGCTGAGACTACAGGCATGTGGTGGTACACACCTGTAGTCTCAGCTACTTGGGAGGTTGAGGCAGGAGGATCACTTGAGCCCAGGAGTCTGAGGTTGCAGTGAGCTATGGTGATGCCACTGCACTCTAGCCTGGGTGACAGAGTGAGACTCTGTCTCAAAAAAAAGAAAAAAATTATATTTGCAATGATCCAGTATCCAAATAAGGAAACATTCTGAGGTGCTAGGGGTTAGGACTTCAGCATAGGAATGGGGAGTTGGGAGGAGGACAAAATTCAATCCATAACACCAGGAACGCCAGGGATTGCCAGCAGCCTCCAGGAGCCAAGAGAGACATGGAAGGGGCTCTCCTCACAGCCTCCAGAAAGAAACAACCCTACTGACACTTTGATTTCAGACTTCTGGTCTCCAGAACTGTGAGCTAATACGTTTCTGTGGTTTTAAGCTACTCAGTTTGTGGTAATGAGTTAGAGCAGCCCTAGGAAATTACTGTGGTCAGCACAGAGCACGCGAGAGTGCGTGATAAACTGGCTGCTGGCCACTGCCCCAGAGAAGTTCATGAGGTCAGTCCTCCTCTAAGGACTGTGGCTGAGGCCTCTGCTGAGGTACATGGGACCAGAATGCCCCATGAGGAGGGTGTTTCCTCTCTCCCACGCCCAGGTCCAGGGACTTCAGAGTAAAGTCTATGGCCGAATGGTTCCCCAATCTCTTGATTGACAAAGCGATTGCAAGGAGGAAGGAAGACTCTGAGGACGGGAGAGGGCAGGTTGGACAGGAAGTGCCACATCACAGTGGTCTGGGTCTCACAGGACAGAGAAAGTGGGCCTGTCTCCAGCAGGTTGAAATAGCCATGATGTTGTTGGTGGCCATGATATATATGCCAAGTTCTGTGCTACCCACTTCATATTCATGAGCAAAAGACATCCCTCAAGTAGTTGGTACAACTCCCACGTTAAAGAAGAGAAAATGGAGGTTCAAAGAGGGAAGTGACTTGTCTGAGAGCACGTATCAGTAGTAACAGCTGGGATTTGAACACGGCCCTTGCAGAATCCAAAACACATGTGCTTTCTGCACTGTGGTGTGCTGGTAAATGTTTAACAGCCGGCTCTCCAGGAAAATGAAATGTTATGTCTGTATATAAACACATAAGTTTACAATCATTTT
Organism: Lemur catta; assembly: GCF_020740605.2. Classification (NCBI taxonomy): domain Eukaryota; kingdom Metazoa; phylum Chordata; class Mammalia; order Primates; family Lemuridae; genus Lemur; species Lemur catta. The sequence goes on from NC_059146.1 coordinate 19,921,323, forward strand.
TACTGATTATAAAGGACATGTAGCACACTGTTTACAAATAATAATATAATATACAATTCTCTTTATCGTAAATGCCATACAATTATAACTTCAGGGCAACTTGCAATTTCTTATAAAATCCAGTACCATTATATATACATATAATATATATAAAACATAAAATATATATTTTATATATATATATATATTGAGATAGAGCCTCACTCTGTTCCCCTGGGTAGAATATAGTGGCATCATCATAGCTCACTGCAACCTCAAACTCTTGGACTCCAGCAATCCTCCTGCTTCAGCCTCCTGAATTAGCTGAAACTACAGGTACACTCCATGACACATGGCTAATTTTTCTGTTTTTAGTAGAGACGGGGTCTCGCTCTTGCTTAGGCTGGTCTCGAACTCCTGAGCTCCAGCAATCCTCCCACCTTGGCCACCCAGAGTGCTAGGATTACAGGCGTGAGCCACCACGCCCAGCCCTTATTTTATAATTCTATCGCCAACAATACTGTCACAACATCAGATTACAAATAAATGCTTGGTTACTCTTGAATTCAGCCAAGAAGTGGCTCGTGTTGCTGATGAATGTGTATTTCTGATGTGAATGCTGGTTGGTATTTTGTTCATGTTAACGAGTAAGACAAAAGTAAAACAACCAGAATATATGTCAGAACTACATTTGTTCATCAAAATGTAGCAAAATAACTGGGAAGTGATGAATTTTAAAAGACTCTGTTACCTTTGTTTTTAATATTGCTTATTTCATTGTAGGCTTATGTGGCTTAATTTTTAACAATGGTTCATAAAAATTCCTGAAAGTTTAATAATTGTCTCTCTGTGAGCTGATACGAACCTTCTCAGCACACCTCTGGGGCTGCCCCCACATATATGTGTAGGGGACAGAGATGTGGGGTCTCTCTCATGTGAGAGTCCCAGAAATCAAGGCCTCTGGCTAATTCTGAGGCTTAGGAGACTGAGGCCATTACCTGCCCATGGGAATAATATTGACAGTAGCAGGAATTTATCAATGGCGCTGTCTCTGCCACAGGCACTGCCCAGATGCCTCAGGTCACTGGCATGGCTGTGCTTCAGCTGCAGCAAAGTCTAAAACTCACCCTTTACTCCTCTGTGCCAAGAAAGCCCTCTCTCCCTCGCTCCCTCCTTTCTCTCTCTCCCACTTCCTTCTCTCTTTCTCTCCCTCTCTCCTTTCTCTCTTCCTCCCTTTCTCCCTTTTCTCTCCCTGTCTCCCTTCCCTCTCTCCATTCTGTCTTCCTTTTTCACTCCCTCCATCCCCACTCCCTCTCTTCTTCTCCTCTCTCTGCCCCCTCCCTCCCTTCTCTCTCTCAGTAAAAAATGTACGGGAGTATAACACACATACAGAGCGTTGCACACGTTGTAAATGTACCGCCCAGTAAACTTTCAGTGTTCATGCGCCTCTGTGACCAGCACCAGGATCAAGACTCAGGACACCCCCACCACCCCCTCTCAGTCACCTCCCCCCACAACAAGGGTAAGTACTGTCCTAACCCTAATCAGCATGGGGTAGTCCCCCGATTTCTAAAGCTCGGAGAGATGAAATTATACAGGGTGTCCTCTTTCATGCCAGGCTTCTCTCACCCAGTGTTTTGTCTGTGAGATCCATCCACAGCTGTGCATGTGGTTGTGATCGGCTCATCCCCATTCCTGTGAAGCAATAAACTCTGTCTCTTTTCACTGTGCAGACAATCCTGTGTGGGAGGGATTGTTCATATACCCCTTTTACAAATGAGAAGACAGAGGCTCCAAGAGATGAAGCCCTCAGTCCTAGGAGTCCGGGTCCTCAGGTCCGAGTCCTGGGGACCCATGAGCTGAGGTTCCTGCTTCCCTACGCCTTATGGGTCTATTTGCTGACCCAGTTGCACTTCCTAATGCAGTTCTTGCCTTGGGGTTTCCCGGAGTTCCGGTCATGTATGAAGATTGTCTCAAGGTTCAGGAACTTCCGAAAGAACAGAATTGAGGAACAAGGAGAGGAAATCGGCTGGGGCCTGCCTGAGTAACAGGAACTAGGGTCTCCCCTGATTTCCAAACAGCCAAGGATGTGGGGTCACTGTGTTAGCACCACTGGGGGTGAGCAGGAGCCTCCTGGAAGTCCAGATGTGCACACGCTGCTCACGTCCAGGCTCCTCTGACCCAGGGTCCTCTGCACGTGGGGGTTGATCCCTGAGGCGAGTGATACAAGCTTGACCTTGGTTACAGAATTAGAGCAGCCCCCACAGGGTAAGGGCTCAGTCCCACAAGACTGTTCCCCACTTCACATGCCAATCATAAATAGTGGGTCCCCAGGGTACCCACACTTCTGTCTGACTTGGCTACAAATCAGGGTCCCCACTCCCCCTCCTTGGTTCAATAATTTGTTATTACGGCTCACAGAACTCATGGAAACACTTTACTACTACCAGTTTATTATAAAGGATATTATGAAGGCTATAAATGAACAGTCAAATGAGGAGATATATAGGGCAAGGGTCAGGAGGGCTCTATTATAGCTGCAGGAGTTGGAGTGCAACACCTCCAGGCACGTGGATGTGTTCACCAACCCCGAGTCTCTCCAAACCCTGTTATGCAGGGTTTTTAGGGAGGCTCCATTACTTAGGGCATGAATGATTAAATCATTGGCCATTAGTGATTAAGTGAATCTCCAGCGCCTCTACCCTTCCTGGAGCTCAGTGGGTGGAGCTGGAAGTTCCAACCCTCTAGTCAAGCCTTGGTCTTTCTGGGGACCAGCCCCCATCTGAAGATATCTAGGGGCCCCCAGCCACCAGTCATCTCATTAGCATACGAAAGACTCATCCATCCAGAGATTCCAAGGGTCCTAGAAGCTCTTGTGTCAGGAACTGGGACTAAGAACAAATATTACAATGAAAGGTGCACCTACCACTCAGGAAATTATGAATGTTTTAGGAGTTCTGTGTCAGGAACCCAGGGCAGAGACCAAGTACATATTTCTTATTATGTGACAGGACATACAGGGTGTTTTGAGATTTTAAAGATTATCAGATAATGCCAGTGGCTGTCTCAGGAACATGTTTGCCAAGAGCAGAAAGAAAACGGGGAATACAAAAACAGAAATAGAAGGACATGAACATATTCATTTGTTAATGGAAAAAAAACCCCAAACTCTGTAAAATAATTTAAAGAGTTTTATTCTAAGCCAATGTGTGTGACTGCAGTCCAGGTAACATGGTCTCAAGAGGTCCCGAGAAAATGTGCCAGAGACAGCTGGGTTACAGTTTGATTTTATACATTTTAGGGAGACAGGAATTACAGGTAAAATATAAATCAATACATGGAAGATATACATTGGTTTGGCCTGGAAAGACAGGGCATCTTGAAGTGGGGGTTTACAGGTTATAGGTGGGTTCAAAGATTCTTTGATTTGTAATTGGGTAACCCGAAGATAAGCAAGGAATGCCTGTGGCTCAGTATAACTGAAGGTGAGATGAAGCCAGAAACGGGAGCTCAAACGTGTCTCCCAGATCCCTCCTCACGCTGCTTGTAACTCGGCCTCTGCAGGAGGTGAAGCAGAATTGGTAGCTGTGTCACTGGTTGGGGCTGAGTCCTCGGTGAGGGCTCTCTCCAGACTGGCAGGCAGGGAGTGGATCAGTCTCTCCCGGAAGTCCTGGCCCATGAAGACATAGAGCATCGGGTTGAGGCAGCTGTTGAAGAAGGCCAGAGCACTTGTCACATTCACCGCTATTCTAAAGCCTTTGCTCATACCAAGCAACACCTCACGGATTCTGACTGTGACTATGAGGGCAACTAACTGATAGGGAAACCAGCAGAGAAAAAAGGCAGCTACAACAAAAGAGAGGACCCTTAAAGGACGACTGGACTTAATCAGGCCTTGTCTGTGGATCTTGGTGGCGATGAGCCCGTAGCAGATGGCGATGGTGGACATCGGCATGGTGAAGCCAATAAGGAAGCGGATGATCCCTCTCAGCGTGAGCATGGTGACGGACACCTTGAACTTCTCGACAGGGTCGTTGGTCCAGGGTGAAAAATCAAAAGTGCAGAATACTTTCCCCATCGTTTTATTAGCCACAGTAGTCACACGAATGATAACTGGCAAGGTGAGGAGTAGAGCAAGAATCCAGGGCCCAAGGATCACCTTCTTGGCCAGACTGACAGTGCGGTGGTTCTGGGCCCAGACTGGATGCAGAACACAAATACAACGGTCCAGGGCAATGAGCGCAATCAGGAAGACACTTCCAAACAGGTTGATGTCCACTATGGTATTAATGAACTTGCACAGGAACCAACCAAAAGGCCAATGTCCTCCCATGGCCTTTGAGACTATGGAGAAAGGCAAAGTGGAGGTGAAAAAGAAGTCGGCTAAGGCCAGATTCAGGTAAGAGATGGTGGTGACTGTGTGTTTCATCCGGAATCCAGCCACCCAGATCACAAGCCCATTGCCCAGGATGCCAAGGACAAAGGTGACTGCTAATACCAAATAAGAGAAGATATCCAGGACAAGATAGCTAGCAGGGACAGCGTGAGTCCCTCCAGACGCATTCACGGGGAGAGAAGAATTCGCCTCCATCTTGTGCACTCCTGAAATAGTTTAACAACAGCCATTCCTCAGTTATGCACCTCCACGCAGTTTCCCTAAGCCCTCATTTCTGCACCTGCCAGTTTTCCCACTCATAACTCCCTCATCTTCCCCTGAGCTTCCAGTCCAGCCAGAATATCCTCACCACTGTTCCCTATCCCTACCCACATCTGTAAACTGGCAACCATGGTGAACGTGGCAAGATGGCGTCTTATCACACGTTCCCACAGTTGCTGATGTGCGAGCCACCTACCAGGTAGGTCACTTGGCTAAAGATGATAAGGTCTTTGCCCTCCAAGAGGAAAGTATTGGACAAAAAAAATGAATATAGAAAACATGTACTCAAACAAAAACGTTCATAGTGGCACTCTTCACAATAGTCCGAAGGTGGAAACAACATAGATGTCTGAATGGACAAACAAAATGTAATGTCTGTGCATGCAATGGAATAGTATGCAGCTGTGAAAAATGAAGCACTGATACATGCTACAACATGGACAAACCTTGAAAGCATCATGCTACATGAAAAGAGTGAGACACTAAAGCCACATATTGTATGATTCCACTTACATGAAATATCCAGAATAACCAAATTCACAGAGACAGAAAGCAGATTATTGGTTGCCGGGGGCTAGGGAAAGTGGGGAATGGAGAATTATCGCTTAATGGGTATGGAGTTTCTGTTTGAGGTGATGAAAATGTTCTGGAACTAGATATTGGTTGCAGATGTAAAGGATTGTAAATGTGCTTAATGCCACGGAATTGTACACTTAAAATGGTATATTTTTTGTTATGTGTATTTTATCACAAATTTAAAAAAGAAAAAATAATGGTGTATGGGTATCAGGAAACTGGTGAGAGACAGCTTCAGTGACCCAGTGTCAGACAGACGTGGGCCAAGACTTTCGCCCACCTGTGACTCTTAGTACGAGGACTATGCGACTTCTCCCTTCCAGACTCCGCTCCCTCTCTCTCTCTTAGGGGTCATGAAAGCCTCTTCCTTTCCTCTGCCACTGTGAAAGGCAAGGCATGCTATTTGGTTCATTTTCCAAGATAGGTCAAATGGATCGGTGAGTGGTAACAGAAGATGTGTAATCACGTTTTACATCTTGTGGATTCTGTGCCAGAGGAAGTCAGAACAGGAGATCCCCTTTCTACTCCTGTCCCTGTGATTACTTGGCCAAACAGATGGGACGCTCTTCTCCATCACTGGATGGGCTCAGTTCTCTTGGGAACGAAGTAGAGCTGATAGAAATATTAATAGCAGTCCAAATATGTGTTGGAGCCCAGGTGTGGTGGCTCACGCTTGTAGTCCTAGCATTCTGGGAGGCCGAAGCAGGAGGATCGCTCAAGGCCAGGAGTTTGAGACAAGCCTAAGCAAGAGCAAGACCCCATGTCTACAAAAAACAAAAAAATTAGCCAGGCATGGTGGTGCACATCTGTAGTCCTAGCTACTTGGGAGGCTGAGGCAGGAGGATTGCTTGAGCCCAGTAGTTTCAGGATGTGATGAGCTATGATGATGCCACTGCACTCTAGCCAGGATGACAGAGTGAGACTCTGTCTCCAAAAAAAAAAAAAAAAAATTGTGTTTGGTATGAGATTTCACTGGATTAGGTATGCAAAGTATATGTCAGCCTCTTGCCAAGAGCTGCTCTTTTCCTCTAATGCTTGCAGCAGCCTTCCTCGAATGGTTGTTATAAGGATGAAATGGGTTAATACCATAAAGCATGAGCCAGTGATTGACACACAGTATGTACTGATGTAGGTTTCTATAATATACTCATTTTACAGATGAGGAAACTGAGACTTAGAGGATGTAAGTTAATTGCTTAAAGTCACCCAGCTCAGGCTGTCAAATATTCCAGCAGGGGTCTCTTTCTGCCACTGCCCTGCTACCCTACCAGTACAGATGAGTTGTCTAATACAGTGGCCACTCACCACTCACAGCTTTCAAGCGCTTGAAATGTGGCTAGCCCGATTTGAGATGGGCTGTAACAGTAAAACATCCATCAGAGTTCAAAGACTTAGTGTGAAAAAAATAAGGTGAACTATCTCGTTAATAAATTTTGGAGGAAAGTAAGAGATGATGAACGAGATTTCTTAATGAGTACAATGTATGTTATTCATGTGACGGATACCCTAAAAATCTTGACTTCACCACTGTGTAATCAATCTCCCCACGTAACAAAATTACACTTGTACCCCATAAATTTGTACAATTAGAAGAATAATTTTTATAGTGACTACATGTTGAACTGATAATTTGGCTATATAAGGGTAAGTAAAATATTTTATTAAAATTAATTTCACTTGTTTCTTCTTATCTTTTTAAATTGCCTAATTGACAATTTAAAATTACATACGTGGCTCACATTTCTATGGAACCTTGACACTCTACAATCCCGGAAACAACTCGGAGATGTCTGCACCCCAGCCCCCGTTCAACCACCAAGACACCCTGAGGACTGTTTGTCCTCAAGAAGCTCTAAGGCAACCGTTTGAAAAGGTTGTTGCAATGAATGAGAAAGATTCTGCAATGACAGGATGGGACACACCAGTGAGGAAAGGCTGCGCAATTATGTCTCCACCATGGTTCGGAGGAGAAACCCTGTGATTTGCAATAAAGCACGAACCACGGTGGCTGCCGTTGACTGAGCTTCTTATAAATGGCAATCACTGTGTCACATCCTCACCGTTCTTGTCTCTGATTTCAGCAATCTCAGCATTGACTAAAAATCACTATCTCTCTGTGACATAAGAGGAAGCTAGGGCTTGGATGGGAAGTGACCAGCCTATGTTTCAAATTTGGGAAGGGGCAGAGCTGAATTCTGCTGATGGGTCCCCCATACCATTCAGGTCCGCACTCACCACCGCTCTGGAAGGCGATTGCTTACCTCTTACATTCATTTCCCCATGACCCACAATAATCACTGAGGCCCTTCTGCTTTCTCCTCAAAGCTCCACACCTCCTATCCTACCCCATCTGCACCCCCAAGCTGATGCTCTTGCCTCATAATCCACCAACTATACCCTCCTGTCTGCTCCTGCACAACTGTTCTCTGCTTTCCCATGAATGACCAGAAAACAAGTGTTCCTGCCCAAGACCTACCCTCTACTGGGCCTCCGAGACTCATTCCCTCATCGATTTAAGAAGTTCTCTTCTTCACTTATCCCTTCTCTCCTGCAGCATCAATATAACTTTCTATATTCTATCATTTCCATCAGTGCCCCAATATGCTCTAAAACCTCTTATGTTTTTAAAAAAAATCATTCTTTAACTCCACATCCTTCTTCAACTCACTCCAAAGACTCGACTGTACCCCCCCCCCCCAGCCTACCAGGTGCGGCTGTGTCCAGTTCCCCAGCCCCAGGGATATGTTTCTTACCTGGAACTTCTACCAGCTGTGATTCTGCTCTGGGCAGTTCTAAGTCCTGATCTCCTGGGGAAAGTGACACAAGTTCTAACTGTCTCAACAGAAGACACCAAGAGAGATACGGAAAGGGTAACGGAACTGAAACCAATTGAGAAACAGGAAACAGAAAACCAGAGCCCCTTGTGATTCTCAAAGGCCCCAAAAGTACGGCAGTGTACTACTACCTGTCTTAACAGCGTTAGGGGAGTGAGCAAGGCCCTTTTAGAAACTCAAGGACCTGACCGTTTTCCTCAATCTCAATCCTCTGTGGGATGCAGAGGTTCAACCCTCTCAACATCAAGAGTCAAGGAATCCAGGTGGGCAGGTCCACTTTTTCTCCATGCATCAAGGTAGAGAGAGGGGCAAGTACTGCGGTGAGAAGAATCAGAGGGAAGCAGCAACAGGCAGAGATGAAGATGAGAAAAACAGAAACCAGAAAAACACAAGGAGAGGTAGTGGAGGCAGACCAGTTGAGAGAGTTGACAAGACAGAGCATTCCACACCCACACACACTGCCCAGGTTACTCCTATAATCCCTCACTCCTGTGGAAGCTCATTTATAGGCTGTCTTTCTGAAGAATTAGAAATCATCCAAGAGTAGCAGAGTGATTTAGAGACATGGGAAGGCAGATACAGACACACATGTATCCTAAAAGCATTAGTCCCAAGGTCTTGTTTCATTAAGTCTGCTTTCAATTTTAAGTCATTTACAATTAAACCTAACAATGGCTTAGCACATTAACTGCCATGTGAGTTGTATTTACCTCATGCTAGTTTTGAGCCTGGAGCCTTGTGAAGCATATGAAGACTCAATTCTCCAAAATAAATTCAATAAGTGTGTCATGAGTCACATACAACTCAGCTGGTGTGCAGTGTAAAAATTGATTCTAGCACCACGTGAGTTGTGTGTAGCTCATGCAGGGAAAACAATAAAAAATAACATATTTTTCATTAAATTAGAAAAGATCATTTTGTTTTTGAAGTTTTTGTTCTATTTTTGTAATAAAATACCATGGCCCCAAGGAAAAAAACTTCTTTCTAGTGTGGCAGTCAATGTGTTAAACCAAAAATGATATTTATGGTTTACTTTGTATGAATTTGGAGGAGGGTAGAATAGGTTCTATTTAAATAATTTCATCCAGAACCATGTTCAGGCCTAATGTAATGGCTCACGCCTATAATCCTAGACCTCTGGGAAACCGAGGAGGGATGACCACTTGAAGTCAGGAGTTTGAGACCAGCCTGAGCAACAGTTAGACTCCGTCTCTACAAAAAATAAAAAAAAAATTAGCTGGGCATGGTGATGCATGCCTGTAGTCCCAGCTACTCAGGAGGCTGAGGCAGGAGGATCTTTTGAGCCTAGGAGTTTGAGGTTGCTCTGAAATATGATGATGCCACTGCACTCTAGCCTGGGAAACAGAGTGAGACCCTGTCTCAGAAAAAAAAAAATCATGTTTATTTTAATTCTTCCACTTTTTATCATCCCTAATATGGTGGCTTTCTCCCTGGGGATTGGCACCTCATGGCTCCAAGCGAGCTGCCATTGCTCCTAACTTCACACTACAGCATCCCAAGCCAGAAAGACAAGGAAGAAAAAAAGTGTCATTGGATGTTTTTCATCAGAATTGTGATATATTCAGATTTGTATTTTATAAAAGTTCCTTTGGGGTAGTACTTATCAGACACATTAAAAAGTTTCCCAAGAGAGGAAGAGTAACAAGTGTGGATGTATTAAAGAATGACAAAGAAGAAAATATCTTGTGGGAGAATTAAAGAGAAAAGCTGAGGGCACTATTATGGACAACAGAGAAGGGTCCTAGAGAAAACAAGAAATGAGGAACCCCAGACAGTAATTGCCAGAAAATTTTGGAGACTTCTGAAATCTGACTGTTCTTCCTGAAACTAGGCTCCTGGGATGCCTCTGTATGTTTCCCATAAGACCCCTTTAAAAAGCATAGAGGTTTTGCTCCTTGCTACCAAATGGTCCATGACTAACACACCACAATTTGCAAAAGTGAACAGAGGCAAATGGGTGTGGCTCAAAATGAACGCAGTGAAGAAAGCAAGGAAATTCTCGAAATGAACTTCCACTCCTGCATCTGAGTAAGACCCAAGGGGAAGTGGCCTTTGAGTTGTCCTGGGTTGGGGGAATTCCTACCTTTGCTGCAAAAATCTCTGACCCTTCTGGTAGCTGAAAAGTCTGAAATGGCCTCTGTGAGCACCAAAGCCTCTCAGTAAATCACCCAGCTGAGACAGTGAAGCCAGATTGCCTAGGCTAAAATCCCAGTTCTACTGTTCATTAGCTCTGTGACTGGAAAAGCCATTTAACACAGATCACAAACATTTTCTGCAAAGGGCCACATAGTAGATATTTTATGTTTGGCAGGCCATAGTGTCTCCATCAAAACTCCTGGGCACTGCTGTTATAGCATGAATACAGCCACCGGCAATATGTAAATGATGAGCATGGCTGTGTACCAATAAAACTTTATTTAAAACAGCACAAGTGGATTTTATATAATTTTTACATGTTGCAAAATACTCTTCATTTGATTTTCTTCAGCCAGTAGTAAATGTGGAAGCCATTCTTGGCTCTCAGGCCATACAAGAAGAGGTGGTGGGCTGGATTTGAGCCCTGATTTAACTGCACTAAGTCTCTGTCACTTCCCCATGAATTGAGAGTAATATTTACAGAGGATTTTCTAGAGCAGAACAAATCAGATAACTGATACAAAGCATTCAACATAAATTCCAGTGTAATGAATACTATTTATAACTTACTAATTAGAAAAAAAAATCTTTTCATCTCCCGTTTTACATTCTCTCTGGTGAATCTATCCATGCTGAAAGCTTCAACCACACCTAACAGTCCCCACATCCCTGTCTCTAGCTCAGACCCGCCCTTGACCCCCACATACATCATCCTGGGTTCATCTGTCCACTCAGGCTCACCTCCAGCATTTGCTTTCATCACCTTCCCCACAACTCTGTGTCATTGACTAAATGCTGCCCCTCACCTCAATCCTTCTGTTGAAGCCCTAACTCCCAGCACCCCAGAACGTGACTGTATTTGGTGATAGGATCTTTAAAGAAGTAATTAAGTTAAACTGTGTTCATTAGGGTGGGCCATAATCCATTATGACTGGTGTCCTCACAAGAAGAGATTAGGGCACAGACACAGGCAGAGGGAAGACTTTGTGAAGATACAGGGAGAAGACCCAGAAGAAACCAACACCTTGATTCTAAACTTCCAGCCTCTAGAACTGTAAGAAAATAAGTTTCTATTATTCAAGATAAATTTCTATTACTCAAGATACCCAGGGCAGCCCTAGTTAACGAATACAGTCTGCTTCTCCTCACGGGTTCCCATCTTAAGGATGGCCCCCAAATCTGCCCATTACCCCAGTGCAGTGGTTTTAAAGAAAATGGCCACAATATGGTTTGACACTTCTTCCAGTGAGAATTAGGGTCTATGCCTTCTCCACTTGAATCAGGGTGGGGTTGGCTCTACTTTGACCAATGGAATGTGGTAAAAAAAAAAAAAATGATGCCATCTAACTGTCAAAGCTAGGTCAAAAAAGTCCATGAAGCTTCTGGTTCTCTTGCGACACTTGTTCCAGAGGACAGCAACCCTCATGCCAGAAATCTGATTGCCCTGAGCCTGCCAAACTGGAGAGGCCACACGTAGGCGCTGCAGTCTGTGGTTCCAGCCTAGTTAAGCATTTGAGTCATTCCAGCCCAGGTATCTGACGTGTGAGCGAAGGAGCTCCAGGTGACTCCAGTCCCTAGCCTTCTAGTCATCCCCAAACCGCTGAGTCTTGGGTGGTACGGAAAGTAACTCCTCCGTGCCTTCTCCCAGTTCCCAGCCCATACAATCCATGAACATAGTTAAGTGGTGGTTTGGGGTGGTTGGTTGCACAGCAACGGTGAGTTACGAGTGTGGGTTCCATAGAGAGCCTTCATTCTTCCTCTATCCCATAGCCGTGTAGTCTCTAAGCCCTCCGCACCAAGTCTGGACAATCTCTCCCTAAACCACACCTTCTTTCTATCACACTATACATGCCCTGGTTCACTTTGGTCTCTTGCAACAATCTCTGCTCCAAGATCTCTGCCTCCAGTTGGAAACATTCCCAAATCCATCCTGTTTAGAGTCCCCTAGAACAATTCTTTTTTTCTGAAGGACACACCTGACAAGTCCCTCCCCTGCTTAAACGGCTTTTCATGCTCTTAAGGAGAAATTCCAAATTCTTCTTAGCATCCAAGACCTTCCATGAGATGGCCCCTGACACCCTCTAAAGACTCGTCACTATTGCTCTCTTCCTCACCATCTATGCCCCAATAACCAAAAGGAGCATGCCATGTCTTGGCCCCTTTCCTGTGTCCTTTCACCCAATTCTGCTTAGAATGTGGTTTTTTCTTTCTTTACCCCAGTCTTTAAGACTCAGCCTAGATGTTACATCCTCTAGGAAGTGACCCTAGGCCCTCTTGGCCTGAGTTAGTTGTTCCTTTTGGGGATCCCTCAATGAACCAGGCATCTCTCTGTCACTATACATACCCCACGCTGCTGTGACTAAGCACTGCACCCTCTCATCTCTCCTCCCAGGTTGTCAGTTTTTCCAGGGCACAGCCCATGACTCATTGAACTTTATGTCCTGGAGCCAGCAAGGGACCACCTCTTCAGAGGCCTGTACCTATAAAATACCTACAACCCCTTCTTCCTTGATAAGTAAACTCCATTTTATTCAGGTGGCAATGTGCCATGATCTCAGATAATCAATCATGATTGACCTAAGTCAATCAGGGCAACCTAGCTTTTAATTTTCTTTTTTCTCTTTCTCTCTCCCTCTCTTCCTCCCTTTCTCTCTCCCACTCTCTCTTTCTTTCTTTTTTTGGGGGGGTACAGACTCATGTAGAGATCAGCATGTTACTCCATCTTGCCAATGACAAGTAAAGAAAAGTCTTGCAAAGACTCCAGAAAAGATTTCCCTCCCTTATAAAATGACAGAGGCACATGATTGGAGTCACTTTACCTGCCTGTCTCCATCCTTCTGGCTTGGAGGGCCATTTGGATGTGATGTCTGGTACAGTGGCAGCCATCCTGTGGTCATGTTCAAAAAGCTCCTGGAATAAAACCAATAGGATGGTGGGCTGGAAGAATAAAATGAAACTCTGTTCTTGTTCAAACTCAAAATCTACCTCCTTTCAAAAATTTTTTTCATAATAAATTTACCCATAGTTTAAAGTCACTGTAGACATTCTATTGATATAGCAATTAAGGGAGAAAAGAGAAAATAGTTGTCTTCATTTCTTTCCCTTAGACTCTTGTTTTCTGGCTCTCCATCTTTCTTCATAATTATATGCCTTGGATTTGAATAACTTTCTGGAACATTCTGATGGTGCTTTAAAACTCAGAAAGAGCCCATCTCCTCAGATTAGTGGCCCACAAATTATCTTCCTAGGGCCAGAAAGTCAGGGGGTTAATCTTGGTGATGATGTTGGATGACGTGTGCTCTCCCATTCACCTCCTTACCTTTCTCTGTGTTGCTGGTTACTATTTGTTTTAGCACTTTCGAGGTGTAATAAGAAGTATATTAGGTATTGTTCAAGGTTCCATAGAATTCCTAAAACCTTTTGAATTTCCTGAGTGATATAAATGTCTTGTTATTCATAAAGAGCCCTTTTTGATCACACCTGAGTTTATGCTGATGAGATGACTTAAGGTGGGACCCTAGGTGGCCTTAGGATGGAGCTGGTCACCAGAAAGACCAAGTGGTTACAGGGTTGCAACTTTCAGCACCCTCACCCACTGACCTCCAGGAAGAGGAGATTGGTCCTGGAGATTGAGCTCTATAAAACCTCTTGGACAATAAGATGTGGTGAACTTTCAGGTTGCTGAACACATAGGGGTGCTGGGAGGGTGGTGTGCCTGGTGAAAGCATGAAAGCTCCATGCACCACCCCAGCCTGTCCCTGCCACATATCTACCCAGGCATCTCTTCCACTTCACTGTTTTTGAGTTGTATCCTTTATAATAAACTGGGAAATGTAAGTAAAGTGTCTTCTTGAGTTCTGTGCACCATTCTAGCAAATTAACAAACCTGAGCAAGGAGTCGTAGGAACACTCGATTTATAGGCAGTCAGAAGTATGAGTGGCGACCTAGGACTTGTGCTTGGTGTCTGAAGTGAGGACAGTTTGTGGGACTGAGCCCTTTAGCTTGTGGGATCTTGTTGGGAGCGGTCTCTGATTACGGGTGAGCACATAGCCAATAGAATCATTGCTGGGAGCCTTGTCAGGGCCCTCTACCAATCACTTCCCGCCACGACTACCTGCAATGGTATATAAGCCCACCGTCCTTCCTGTTCGGGGTCTCTCGCCATGTAACTAGACTAGATGCCTCATTAAACTGCTGTTGGAAGAACTCCAGTTTGTTGCGTCGTCCTTGCAGGCGAGTGCGGCGCGACAAGTGGTGCCGAAACCCGGGAACTTCTCGCACCGGCGGAGACGACCTCTTTGGAGGTGAGTTCAGAACCACAGCAGCTGGGGCGGTTTTATTTTGGACCCCTGCCCTCTTCTGACGCCGGCACCGGGTGCTTGTGACCTACCCCATGGGGAACTCTCCTAGTTGTCACCTGTTGCGGGCCCTGCGGGGTCTTCTGGCCGCCCGGGAAACGATTCCGAGTTGGGATAAGCTAGAGCAGGACCTTCGCCATGCCCGAGAGTCTGGTCCCCTTTGGGAGTGTGTTCTCCCTGTGTGGGCACTGGTGCGCTCCTGTTTAGAGGACGACCGTTGCAGCGGTCCGGTCCGGGAAGGTCAGCAAGTACTCAGTGATTATCAAGATAGTATGTCTGAGAGAGGCAAAGTGGGTCCGGCTCGGCCGGGGCGGCCGAGGAAAAGGCCGAAAAAGAAACGTAAGTCCGCGGGTAAACAGGAACGGCGGGGACGCCCGCCGCCTGAAAGGGACATGGAGGAGGTGGCTCTCAAAATGGCCTCCCTCCACATGTCGGCTTCCTCTTCTTCCTCTCGTCCTTCTTCTTCCTGTTCTTCTTCATCGTCTCGCTCTTCTTCCCGTTCGCGTTCTCGCGAGGCGGAGGAGGGGCTGTCTCCGCAGGAGAAGGCGGAGCTGGAGGAGGCGGCGGCTAGATATGAGGCGGAGCGTAATCGCCCGCCCCCGTACGCTACTGCCCCTCCCTTTCCCGTTGCGGGATCCGCCCCTCTAAATATGGAGGGCGGAACCTCGTTTGTGCCTCCCCAGCTAGAAAGAAGATACAGAGGGAGTTTGCTTTCCCCGTCTTTGAGGACGCTAATCAACATCGCTTTCACGAACACCTAGATTACAAGCAACTAAAAGCTTTGGCTGAAGCTGTCAAGGCTTATGGGTGCAATGCCGCTTACACCCGTGGCCTACTGGAACGGCTAAGTGCGCATGCCATGACCCCCAGTGATTGGGCTGGTACCGCGTGGGCCTGTCTATCCATGGGGCAATATTTAGATTGGAAATCCATATATCAAGAAGCCTGTATTAATCAAGCTCGGCAGAACGCGCAGCAGGGCCAGCCTGCCTGGGATGCCGATATGCTCTTAGGACAGGGTCATTGGCAGAATAATCAGCTTAATTGGTTCTCCGAACCGTGCCAGAGCCCCTTAATATAATCTCTGATTCTGCTTATGTTGTTCAGGCTGTCCGTCACTTGGAAACAGCCCATTCTCTTAACTCTCGCAGCACGGTGTTCTCCTTATTCTGTGCTATCCGTGCTGCCATCCATTCGCACCGGTCCCCATTTTTTATAACGCACATTCGGGCCCATTCCCTTTTGCTGGGCCCCATGGCGCGCGGCAATGCCCTGGCGGATCATGCCACTCACGCTTATTGGGTTGGCTCTCCGTTGGAGGCAGCTCGCCAGTTTCATTCTCTATACCATACTCCTTCACTGACGTTACGTCTCAAATTTGGCCTCTCGCGGGCAGCCGCACGCGATATTGTGCTGCAGTGCGCGGCCTGTGCACCTTTTCGTCCAGCACCTCATGTAGGTGTCAATCCTCGTGGTCTTCGGCCACTCCACTTGTGGCAAATGGACGTCACTCATTACTCCTCCTTTGGTTCTCTTTCTTACGTCCATGTTTCCGTCGATACCTGCTCTGGCATAATTCATGCCACTCCCTTGACAGGTGAAAAGGTAAGTCATGTCATCACCCACTGCTTAGAGGCTTGGGCTGCCTGGGGTAAACCTCAGGTTATCAAAACTGACAATGGCCCTGCCTATACCTCACAAGCTTTTCGTCAATTCTGCACACGCCTAGGCGTGGAGCACCGCACGGGCCTTCCCTACAACCCCCAGGCCCAGGGTATCATAGAGCGTGCCCATGGCACCTTAAAGGCCTATCTCAAAAAACAAAAGGGGGAGACGGGGACGAGCCCTTTGGGCTTACGTACCCCTAAGCCTGTGCTCTCTCTCACCTTGTTCACTTTAAATTTTCTTTTGCTGGATGATCAGGGGCGCTCTGCTGCGGACCGCCACGCCAACCCCGGTTCCCCTTTATCAGAGCAGGTCTTGTGGAAGGATGTCCTGCTTAACAAATGGAAAGGCCCGGATCCGGTTGTGAGCCGGTCCAGGGGAGCTGTCTGTGTTTTCCCGCAGGACACTCCTGATCCAGTGTGGGTCCCGGCACGCTTAACGCGGCGAGTGCAGCGGTTGGCGGATGTGGAGGATGCAGATGATGGGGCGTCCGCTGCCGGGGATGCTGCTGCTCCTGACCTTTCTGCTGCTGGCCGCATCGGTGACGATGGACCGGCGCTGGGCCATCCTGTCGGTGTTCCCGAGACCGATGCCGGTGACCCATGATGCCCAGATCTTCCCCCGGCTGTTCGCTACTAATGCCTCTTTGGGCCTTGCCAATCTTACATGGAACTCCTCCTCAACATTTGAGACGTCGGTCCACGCTATTCAGCAGCGTAATCTGTCTTTCCCCTCCACACCTGTTTGCCTCTGGCCCCCTTTTATCTGGATCACTGCTACTTCCTCTGGTCCTGGTGTTCTCAATTGCTCCACGGCAAACTGCTCCTATGCCCGTTGCTGGAATGCCTCCAGCCAGTCCATGGCAATTGTTGCCCGTATGCCTCGGCATATTCCTTGGCCGGTGGAGGCTCCTAGCTCCTTGACCCTTTTCCGACAGCGAAGAGATTTTGGCGTTACTGCAGCTGTAATTTCCACATTGGCAGTGACTGCCGCACTGGCAGCCGCTACGGCTGTAGCGGTAGGCTCTGTTCAGACAGCACAGGCGCTGAACAACCTATCGGCATCTGTGGCTACAGCTCTGGACACACAATCCGCCGTCAACGCGCATCTGAAGGGTGGTATCATGATACTGAACCAACGTGTGGACTTGGTCCAGGAGCAAATAGATGCCTTATGGCAGCTGGCACAGCTGGGCTGCGAATGGCGTTTCACAGGACTATGCATTACCGCGGTACCGTTTGATAATGCTTCCGCCGCGGCCAACAAGTCTCGTCAATTATCTGTTATGTTGACAGGACACTGGTCTAGTCAATTTACTGCCTTGACCCGGCAGTTAACTCCACACGCCTGGACTTGACAGTGACCAATGGTCTCTTTCCTACATTTCAGTCAATAGTCTGAGGACTTCGGGACTGGGCTGGCCTGGGGTCCCTAGGGTTCATGGGGATCCTGGGAGCAGGTTTCGTGATCTGGGGGTTCCTGTGCATTCGTGCACAGCGCCGCAGGGACCGAGTGGTGGTTACCCAAGCCCTAGCCACCCTCGAGTGTGGTCAATCCCCTGGCATCTGGCTACAAATGTTACGCTCCGAAGGTCAAGACCGCCTCCCCTCTCGCACAGCGTGACATGGCCCATGCACTCTGAGGGGTTTCCCCATTGCACCAGATTGTGGCGTGTCACCCCCTTACCAGCCGTTGCACCTCCCAGAGTCTCTGCTCATTGCACGGGAGACGGTGGCCTTTGCACCTGCTTCAGGGACTCCACCCCCTGGATCCGGACCTTGAGGTTGGAGTCCCCAAAGCTTGTGTTGCAAAACAAAAGGGGGAGCTGTTGGGAGCGGTCTCTGATTACGGGTGAGCACATAGCCAATAGAATCATTGCTGGGAGCCTTGTCAGGGCCTTCTACCAATCACTTCCCGCCACGACTACCTGCAATGGTATATAAGCCCACTGTCCTTCCTGTTCGGGGTCTCTCGCCATGTAACTAGACTAGATGCCTCATTAAACTGCTGTTGGAAGAACTCCAGTTTGTTGCGTCGTCCTTGCAGGCGAGTGCGGCGCGACAGGATCTGACAGTAAGTCCAGGTAGAGAGCATCACCAAAGAATTGAAGTGTATGACACCCGGCTGGTGTCCCCAGAGAACTGTAGAATTTCTTGGTGTGGAAAAAACCTACACATTTGATGTCAGAAGTATTGTGTAAGTAGAGGAATGAGTTTTGCTTAACCATCGTCTTTGTTTTTTATTGCTTGCTTCTAATTTTTCTCACCTCAGTAATTGTTTCTTTCATTTTCTTGAATCTCTGAAGAAGAAAAGGCCTGGACTCTCAGATTCCTTGACCCTTGATCTTTGGAGCGATGAATTACTGTTTCCCACAAAGGTTAGAGGTGAAGTAATATTCGCTCACTTAAGTGTCTGAGAAGAGTCTGCCGGCCGGGCACAGGGGCTCACACCTGTAATCCTAGCACTCTGGGAGGCCGAGGCTGGTGGATCGCTCGAGGTCAGGAGTTCAAGACCAGCCTGAGCAAGAGCGAGACCCTGTCTCTACTGAAAATAGGAAGAAATTATATGGACAGCTAAAAATATAAATAGAAAAATTAGCCGGGCATGGTGGCGCATGCCTGTAGTCCCAGCTACTCGGGAGGCTGAGGCAGGAGGATTGCTTGAGCCCAGGTGTTTGAGGTTGCTGTGAGCTAGGCTGATGCCACGGCACTCACTCTAGCCTGGGCAACAAAGCGAGACTCTGTCTCAAAAAAAAAGAGTCTGCTGACAACATACTCACGGTGCCTGTAAGAGTTTCTGTCACCTGATTGGCTCCGGTCCTATTGTCCCTCCCCTCATCCTTCACCAAAGTCTCTGCTTGTATTGCCCTTCCTGTATTGCTCCACAGGAGGCAAGAAAGTCACAGGAGAAGGATCTTATATGGTGGTAAGTTGGGGACTGACAATTTAAAAATTATTGTTTGAATGCCTACTAGATGACAGACACCTCCTAAACTCAAAAGCAGTGCTGTACAGTGTAGGATCCACTTGCCACATATGGCTTTTGAGCTCTTGTATTTCTAGTCTAATATGAAATGTGCTGTAACTGTAAAGTGGACTTAGTGTGTTCTAAGACTTAGTATGAATAAAAAAGCTAAGTCATCTTATTAATAACTTTCATTTTGGTTACATGTTCCAATGAGATTCTTTTTGATATGTGGTATTACATAAAATATGTTATTAGAATTAATTTTCCCCAATGTTTTTACTTTTTTTTTAACATGGCTAGTCGAAAATTGTCACTCACATATGTGGCTCAAATTTATGCCTCCCATTATGATACTATTGGACAGTGTTACTCTGGAGATGCAGCATTGAAAGAACATGGTATTCTTGTAGAGCTTACAAACGAGAGTGGGGGATATTTGGGATAGGAAATAAAGGAACAAGAAAAGTATCCGGTGAGATAGGCTGGACCAATGCAGCTGCTTTGCCAGTGGGTCAAGCAGGACCTCTCTAAGGACATGACATTTCAGCTGAAATATGAACATTTAGAATGAGCCTAGTGTGGGGAGCTCAAGAGGAAAAACATTGTAGGCAGAAGAAACAGGAAGCAAAAGCCCTGAGATGGCAATGAGCCTCACGTTCAAGGAATCAAGGAATCCACTGTGAACGGAGCAGTGTGTCAGAAGAGAGTGCACGGCACGCGTGAGGCATGAGGGATACACAGGGCAGACCCAGGGGTGCGTGGAGAGCTTGAGTTAGAAGTCTGGAGGCCATTGGCAGGTGTCGAGAAGAATAATGTCATGATCTTATTTCCCCTTTTAAAAGATCATTTGTCTCTGTCTCCATAATAGACTTTGGGGGAGGGGGCAGCAGGGCCAGGAACAAGCTATTTGCAAGGTTTGTGCAAATGTCCAAGCCTGACAAGGACCGCGGAGAAGGGTATGAGATGGAGGTGATTCTGGCTGTGGGCTCAGCGTGTTCTGTGGATAGAACCAATAGGACTTGGACTGGATTGGCCAGTAAAGGAAAAGGAAATCAAAGATAAGTTCTAGATTTGGAGCTTTAACAACGGAATGTTTAAGCTCCAGATACATATGGAATATTGGGAGAGGGGCAGGTTGGGGAGTTTGGGATAATCAACAGTTTGGTTGGGCAATGTGAGGCTTGGGGTGCTGATGGGATTCGCATGGAGAGATGTCCAGAAGTCAGCTGATTGTGTCTGAATAGAGCTCTGGGGAGAGGCCCAGGCTAATGGTGTCCCTGAGAGGACAGTAAGATCTTTTCAGCCATGAGGCCCGATGCTATTACCTGTGGAAAGGCTAGATAGAGAGGATAAGGGTGAGGGTCGAATACAAGCTGTGGAACACCCCTAAATTTAGAACCAAAAATGTTAGTAAAATGGACTGAAAGGAGGTGGCCAGTTGAGCTATAAAGGCAACCAGGGGTTTATTGTGTGTACATTTTATCAACTCATGGCATAGGGAAAATGTGTTAGAAGAAGGAAAAAGAGATCCCCTGGGCCCTGTGTCACTGGATATCAGGACAAGAACTGAGAAGGGCCCACTGGATCCCACAGCAGGCAGGTCACAGGCATCAGGAGGACACAGCAGGGGGAGGCTGAGGACTGAAGTCAACACGGAGTGGATTCAGGAGATAATGTGAGGTGAGGAAGTGAAAAGGAGGGGATATGATAATGTTTACCTGATGGTGAGAATGATCTCGTAGAAAGAAAATCTTGAGGGTTTTGTGTGTGTGTGTGTGTGTGTGTGTGTGTGTGTGTGTGTGTGTGTGTGTGGCAAAAAAGAAAGGACTAATGCAGGAGGCAAGTCTGTGGGAAGGGGGGAGTGGAAAGCAAAGGTGGAAGGGAAATCACTGGAATGAACAGAGCTCCTTGTTCACAGTAACAGGTGCAGGTGGATTCGAGGGTTAGGGAGGGAAAGGTTATTCTCATCTAATTTCTCAACAATCTCTCATCTAATTGTTACCATTTTCTCATTAAAATATCAGTCAAGGACATCGGCTGAAAGTGGGACGAGTAGAGGAAGTTACGTAGTTTGTGGAGAAAACAGAAGGACTAAAATATTTATTTTAAAGCAAATATGCGGGAGAAATAGAGTCAGCTAACAAGGAAGTGCTGAGTTTGACATTTGTGGTCATAAATTCAATTGTACCCCTTTATTAATAGTTGTGACATTGAGCAAGTCACTTCTCTTCTCTAATGGATGGTTTCCTCCTGTATTGCAGTAATGATGGCACTTGTCCCAAAGCAAGGATGTTGTAATTACAGATGAGGAAACGTACAGTGACGAGCACATATTAGGGACTCACCAGAAAGCAGCCCTCATCATCTGTACAGGCACCATCTGTAGCTCCCAGGTTCTTTCCACCCCTTGCAACTAGAGTGGCTCTATAATTTTGCAACTTTCCCTTGTTGGCCTGTCCCCACCTGTCATTGCACACTCATCCTTCCAATGTGGTAACAACATTTTAAAACCAGAGATTTAGGCCGGGCACGGTGGCTCATGCCTGTAATCCTAGCCCTCTGGGAGGCCGAGGCGGGTGGATCGCTCAAGGTCAGGAGTTCAAGACCAGTCTGAGCGAGACCCCGTCTCTACTAAAAATAGAAATAAAAATTATCTGGACAACTAAAAATATATACAGAAAAAAAAAATTAGCCGGGCATGGTGGCGCATGCCTGTAGTCCCAGCTACTCGGGAGGCTGAGGCAGGAGGATTGCTTGAGCCCAGGAGTTTGAGGTTGCTGTGAGCTAGGCTGACGCCACGGCACTCACTCTAGCCCGGGCAACAAAGTGAGACTCTGTCTAAAAAAAAAAAAAAAAAAAAAACCAGAGATTTACATGACTGAGTATATCGTATCTTCTAAATGCCTTGCAGGATGCTTGGAGGGTGGGTAGAGAAATTCTGTGTCTGGCTGAGGGAATATGGCACAGGAGAGGGTTTACAGCACAATTCTGTTGAAATCAGCCTGGCTGAGTTCAAATTCTGGCTCTACCTCTTTCTAACTGGGGGCTTTATACCATTAATGTAACCAATATAAGTCTTAACTTACTCATCTGTGCAACGGTCGTACTCACTAACGTTTGTCAGTATCTATAGTATCTTCGAGTGTGCTCGCTGCTCTACACAAGTTAGCAAATGCTGTCCACAAAGCCTGTGAGATGAGTCGTTGTGAGAGTAAAAGGAGAAGCTCTTGGTGTATGGATGATATTCAAAATAGTACCCACTCTTGTTCTGAGCATTGTTCTTGTCCTGACCTTGAGCTTCTACAGTGTAGAAGGTTCAAGCCCCACAACACAGCACAAAGCCTGGTGAAGACCAGGAGTTCCTATTTGTATAGACTCACTTGATCTAGCCTAAAAGATTTCCATGTCTGTTCTCATTTAATCCTCACTTGAACGTTAGACTTAACCATAAAATCATCCTCATTCTGCAAAAGAGGAAACTGAAGCTCAAAGAGATGTCACTGACCAAAACTTACTGGGGAGGAGTCAGAGATAAGAATAGAATAGAACTCACCCCAGAACTCTTTACACTGTAACAGTGACGTGCAACTGGGGGTGACCACTGGCATCTGGTACGCAGAGGCCAAGGGTGCTGCTAAACATGCTACAATGTACAGGACAGTCTTCACAACAAAGGACACAACAAACCCGCAAATGTCAATAGTGCCAAGGTTGAGAAACCCTCAGTGAAAGTGACTGGTAAAAACTGGAAGAAAAGGAGGTAGTGAGTAAAGGAAAACGGAGAAAAGTTATCTTTCTGTGGTATGACCATATCCAGGTAATCTTGGGGGAACCTCTTTCAAAGGCAGCACGTTAGAGTTGCAAAGGCAATGGCTCTGGAGTTAGTTATACCTGGTTTTCAAGTCTTGCTGCCTCCACAGACTGGCTGGGCTTGATGTTGAAAAACACTGTTGAAACCCCCGAGCCATGGTTCCACCCTGGTAAAAAAGGGATGACAATGGCTGCCTCACAATATTCTTACGAGTACTAAATGTGAAAAAGTGCGAGGTAATCACTATTACTCTTCAAAAAGCCAAATAGCCCAGGGCTGAGATGATTCTTAAATTTTCATACCCATGGAAAATCACCCTAGGTTTTACACAAAGAGATTCTAGAGTGGAGTTCATGAATGTGCATTTTAACAGACCCCTTGAATATTTCTGATAAAGCCTGCGTAACACAGTGTAAGGAAATTTGGTCGAGTGGCATAGACATGGGGGTCGCAGAGACCTTTGGGTTAAATTTGATGCAATAGTTACTGATGTGACCTGGTCCAGAGGCTGGGATTATAACTTTTGGATTCTTGTTCTTAAAAGCAGAAACCCCTCAGGATATTTTCTCATAGCGTTACCATCCAGACTTTAGTTGTCTACCCTAAAGCAATCCACTGAAAAGCAAAAAGGATTCCAGTTAGTACTAATTAGACTAATCAGTATTTGCTCCCAAAGGTGAAGGAGAAACATCTTTTCTGAAGGGTGAGCAACTAAACACAATTGTGGTCTGGTTAGCAGTTCAGAATGAGGAAATGGATGCTGGGTGGGCCACTGGCAGCATCTGTCATGATTGGTGTAGCAGAGGAAGGGTTTAGAAGTCAGACCAAGCTGGACTGAAGACCTTCTTGTACTATTTACCACTTAAGTGATGAGCAGATTTCACAATTGCTCTGAACATCAATTTATTCTTATGAAAACTAGAAGTAATAAGCATTATAGTGCTATTATATAGACCAAACTGGGTCCCATATATAGCAATTAACACAATGCATGGTCTCTAATAAGAACCCCACATATATTAACAAAACTTGTAATTCTCATACTCTTTATCCCACAAAACACTAAAGCTATATGAAGGGTACAATGTTTTTGCATCTCCAACAGGGAAGAGCTCCATATCAAGCAGGGATAATGAAAAGCAGAGGGTGGAACACGGAGATAGGGCCCCCTCTTTGCCGACTTCCTCCAGCCCAGAATCCACGGGATGTAACATATTACTACATGTTACCAGTAACTTCTCAAGATTCTCTTCTACTATAAACTCAAGCCAAACCCTAAAATTTTAACTTAAATAGTAGACAGACAATAGGTCAAGGATTCTGACAGTGAAAACGGACAAGACGTGGGAGCCTAGAAAAGCCTGGGGCTGAAAGAGGCTGCAGAGCTTGCCGGCATTTTTGCATCGAGTCATGGGTGGACACAAATTTGTACCCACTGACCCTGACTTCTACTTTCCTTACTACGCCAAAGCTGCCTATGCTCAATTTTCTGTTGTCTATAAGCTCTCAGTTCAGCACTTCTCCTGGTGGACAGGAGCCTCATAATTCTCTGGTAAAGTAACCAGCCTCACAGTTGGAATGCATGTTCATAATTATAAGAATATGTAGAATTAGGCTTTCCCAAAGGAATTTCCAAGACAGTGCCAATTTTACAGTGCGGTGGTTGACAAGGCTCAGTGGAGTTGGTCTCCCAGTAGGAGTGGGAGCTACAGTGGAATTTGATGCGGGCTATGAACGGGAATACTGTAGGATGGTTCCACAGCTGAGAAATGACCACTGTTGACATGTTTCAGGTGTGGGCACGATGGAAACCAACTTCTCCATCCTTCTGAATAGATCTGAAGAGGAGCTCCACGAGTCTACCGGCTACACTGCTCTGCAGATCCTCCCGTTGGTGGTACTGGGGATCACCTTTGTCCTTGGCATCCTGGGCAATGGGCTTGTGATCTGGGTGGCTGGATTCCGGATGACACGCACAGTCACCACTATCTCTTACCTGAACCTGGCCCTGGCCGACTTCTCTTTCACCGCCACCCTACCATTCCTCATAGTCTCCATGGCCATGAAAGAAAAATGGCCCTTTGGCTGGTTCCTATGTAAGTTAGTTCACATTGTGGTGGACGTCAACCTGTTTGGAAGTGTCTTCCTGATTGCGCTCATCGCTCTGGACCGTTGCATTTGTGTCCTGCATCCAGTCTGGGCCCAGAACCACCGCACCGTCAGTCTGGCCAAGAAGGTGATCCTCGGACCCTGGATTCTTGCTCTGCTCCTCACCTTTCCAGTTTTCATCTTCTTGACCACAGTAACTACAGTGAATGGGGACACATACTGTACTTTCAACTTTGCATCCTGGGGTAACACCATTGAAGAGAAGTTGAAGGTGGCCATAACCATGCTGACGGTCAGAGGGATCATCCGGTTCATTGTTGGCTTTAGCATGCCGATGTCCATTGTTGCCGTCTGCTATGGGCTCATTGCTGCCAAGATCCACAAAAAAGGCATGATTAAATCCAGTCGTCCGATGCGGGTCCTCACTGCTGTTGTGGCTTCTTTCTTCATCTGTTGGTTCCCCTTTCAACTGGTTGCTCTTCTAAGCACAGTCTGGCTCAAAGAGATGTTGTTGCTTGGCCAGTATAAAATCCTTGATGTGCTGGTTAACCCAACGAGCTCCCTGGCCTTTTTCAACAGCTGCCTCAACCCGATGCTCTACGTCTTCATGGGCCAGGACTTCCGAGAGAGACTGATCCACTCTCTGCCCGCCAGTCTGGAGAGAGCCCTCACCGAGGACTCAGCTCCAACCAGCGACACAGCTACCAATTCTGCTTCACCTCCTGCAGAGGCCGAGTTACAGGCAATGTGAGGAGGATGTCAGAGACATTTTGGAGCTTTGTCTCGTCCTACCCTGCTCCCAGTTCCAGCTTCATCTAACTTGAGTCACACCGAGCTTCTAGTATAAGTGGCTCAAGTGTTTACTAAAGAAAAATACTTTTGTACCCCTGATTTTGGGGTAAGAAATAGATAATGAGGCTATTAGCATTATTTTTGGCTTTTAGACCTCAGCCTGTACCACGGGGTAAGTGGAGGTGGGAAACAAGCACAAGTGAAAACAAAGAGTGGTGGGAATTTGTAAGGCTTGGATGAGATGGTATATATAAGGGGAAGACTTTAGTATTTCACCCTAAAGCAAAATGTTTGCTGTAGGTTTTTTTTTTTCTTTTGAGACAGGGTCTCACTCTGTTGCCCAGGCTGGAGTACAGTGGCATCATCATAGCTCACTGCAGCCTCAAAGTCCTGGACTCAAGCAATCCTCATGCCTCAGCCTCCCGAGTAGCTGGGACTACAGGTGCGCACCACCACCCCAGCTAATTTTTTAATTTTTTTTTTTTTTTTTGTAGAGATGGGGTCTCACTATATTCTCCAGGCTGGTCTCAAACTCCTGGCCTCAAGCAATCCTCCCACCTCAGCCTCCACAACTGCTAGGAAAACAGGCATGAGCAATCGCACCTGGCCTGCTGTAGGTTTTTTGTAGCTGTTTTTTAAATCAGACTATGGAAGTTTTCTTGTTTCTGGTTTGCTAAGAGTTTTCTTTTTCTTTTTTTAAAGTCATGAATGGCTGTTCCATTTTATCAAATACATTTTCTACATATATTAAGAAGATCATATTGTTTTCATTCTTTTATTTAAATCATCAGTTGTCCGTTTCATTGAAACTGTCAAAGTATTGGCATGAAACAGTGCAATAACTGTGTACAGAACTTGTGATTTCTTTCAAATAATGAGAATGTAAGCTATGTGAGGGCAGGGATTTTGTCTGTATTCCATGCTGAGGGATTCCCACTCCTGATGTGTAAAATACTTTCTGGCAGGTAATGTGCACTCAATACATATGTATGGAATGAATGAATCCACAAACAATAGTACCACCTAGGTGTCAAGTGAGGAACATTTAATGTCTAATTAAAATTATCCCCAGGCCTCATAACACGAACCAGGCCATGTCCAGCCCACAATATTTATAAATTCCTGTGTAGCTTACATTTTCATGAACACCTCTGGTTTTGAGTTTCTGATACAAATAAAGGACTCTGGCTAACTATTGTCTCATGGCTACGTTTTTGAAATATTAAATAAATCAACCCTCAAGGCTACTCAGCCCTTTCCCTTGCTTTCTTCAAATAGCCATTCACAAATGGTCCTTCACTGTGTAACTTACTTTCCTGATGCATTAGCAAAAGACACAACTCAAAATGAATATCACACGGTCCTGATATCAAAGCCTCTCACTCAAGCCACTGCTTTATCCGGTCAATTTTCTTCTCCCTTTCCCTCATGTCCCCCCTGAAGTTCTTTGCATTTCCAAAGCCGAGCAGTTCCCAAGAAATGTATACTTTTTAATGTCCAACTAAGGTGTGGCCATAGAAAATAAGGAAAAAGGAAAAACTACAAGAGGCAAAAGCCAGGAGACATGAAAAGAGGTGTCCCTCTAGGTGGGAGAACCGGTGCTTTCAGATTGGCTCCACTGCCAGGGCAAGGAATTTTTCCTCTTCCTGCCCACTGCCCTTGGTTAACTGTAATAGAATAGTGCCTGCTCCATCCTCCCTGGTATTTTCTTCATTGGGAATTTTCCTTGTGGATTCCCAATTCCCACTGCATCTTTGTGTATTGGGGTCTTTGGAAGCTGAGGATTCTTACAAGTTTATGGGATAGTTACCACAAAGAAACACTTCTAGACCTGACTGAGTCTGAAACTCCAAAGCAGAACTTTGGGGATATCACCCTTGGGAAGGATGAGATTACTTCCTCTGTTTAGGGAGAAGAGTGGAGAGAGATGTTGAGTACCCAAAGATGTAAGCTCTGGTCAAGATTGCCAGCTGCCTATGCAATATTCATCCCCCTTCTTCATTAACAAATGTGGGCGGCAATTTATTTAACTAAAATAATACATTTCTCAGTCATCCTTCCAGCTAGATGTGAATAAATGCTAAGCAATTAGATGCAAGGATTGTATCACATCAGTACATAAGAGGCTGCCTTATTTTTTTATTAATAAACTTTGGTTGGTCACTGTGTTAGTTATTTTTTGTTGCATAGCAAATCACCCCCGAAAACGTAGTGGCTTAAAATAACAATAATATAATTTATTATCTTTTACAATTACTATGGGTCAGAAATTTGGGAGTGGCTTTATTAGGCGTTTCTGGTTTGAGGTCTCTCATGAGGTTGTAGTCAGATGTCAGCCAAGGCTGCAGTCATCTGAAGGCTTGATTGGGGATAGAAGATTCACTTCCAAATGACATACTCCCATGGATGGTGAGTTGTTGCTGCAAGTTGCTTCCTGTCTACAGATTGCTTGAGTATTCTCACAACATGATTACTGGCTCTCCCTAGAATGAGTGATCTGAGAAAATGTTAGGTCAAAGTTTTATTCTTTTTATGACAAAGAATTGAAAGGTATATAGCATTACTTCTTCTGTAACTCCATTGGTCAAGGCAATTGCAAATTCTCATCCAGATTCAAGTGGAGGAGAAAACTCCCTCACTTCTCAGTAAGAGGAGGGTGAATTACCTGTAAAGAGAACATATGCCATATCACACACACAGAGTTGATCTCTGCTGCTGGCAGATTGGGCAACTAGCAGTGACTGTATCCAGAATGGTGAGTGAAAGTCCATGTTGCTGATCCCAAGTACAGTCTCCATCCTTGCCACCAAAACTAGAGGAGGAGCAGGGAATAGGCTGGAATGATCAAGGATAGAAATGAGATTCCACTGAGTGCATCCACTGTTTTTTCTGGAATACAAGAGACCGCTTAAGACATCTGTTAGTCCTACTGTGTTCCATGTTAAAGTCAATGGCAACTATAACAATACACTTCAAGGAAGGGCTGCTAATGGCCCAGACCTTTCATGAATAAAGGTTTGGGTCACCTAACTAGGCAAAGAATGATGACCAGCTTAGGTACTTACTGAGGAAAAACAGTATATATATAAAAAAAAAGTGAAGGAAGGTAGTAAGAATACCTGTCATGATCATGTGACCAGTTGCAGAATTGGAGATTGTAATTTTAATGACTATTTCTTCCTTATTTTGTCATGAATATGTTTGTGTGTATATCAAATGTTTTTTTCTTCCTTCTCTATTTCCTTATCATATAATGTAAAATGTATTAATAATAATAATGTGACATCATGATATTTATGTATGTTTGAGGATATAAAACAGAGGAGTGACTATCACTCCAAGACTATGCATCCTCTTCTGGAGAGAGCATGCATTCTTGGTTGTAGGCAGGATAGATGTATCATGTTAGGCTGAAGTACATTTTGTAATTGTCTTCCTTTGGAAATTAAATATGATTTAAGGAGAGGTACATGGGTGCCTAGCTGACAAAGATGAACTGTGATGGTTAGTTATATAAGTTCTATTTCTCTAGTGGAATGCCAACTTATACAGCGTGTATCTGCTAGTGTTTAAAAGGAAACAGACAAATGATAACTGTAAGTTTATGGAGATGGGTGGAAATGGGATGGAAGGAATGGGGGAGGTGACACTTCTCTAAGTATACGTCTTTGTATAGTGCTGACTTTTGAAACCATGTTAATGGCAAACAAACATTGAATTATAGTAGTATGTTTTACATATTAAAATGAAATGAAATAAAATGTTGGGGAAAACTTTAAAATGGAGTATGCAATGTCACACCTTTCAAACAGTCCCTTCTGACAGTATTGTTTCTCTCTTATTATCAGTTTTTCTTATTTTGTCATTATTATCAGTATATGGTCTATCTACTATCTTTAAAAAAAAAAACAAACTCTTGTACCACACACATCCGCCTGTACTTTATAACCAATTTCTCTGCTTTCCTTGACAGCAAACCCAAGGGTCACTTCCACTTCCTTTCTTTACTTCCTCTTTTCACATTTCCCCACAACCCATTTTACGGGGATCTGAGCAGGGAGTACGCCACTGAGACGACTCTCACCAAGAACAACAGCGACACCTGTTGCCAAGTTGCAGCACCGCAGGTTCAAACATTCGGTGCTTGGCTAAGGGGCCAATGGGGTAAAGCTACCTATCTGCGTGGTAGCAATGCAGTCTCTAACCCCTACACATATATGGCTGTTTACCACTCCTTTCATCTTTAAATATATCATTCTTTTAGTGACATCACACTTGTTTGATTTTCTTCTTACCTCACTGACTTTCTCAGTCTCCTCCGCTAGCTCTTCTCTGGCTTCTAAATGTTGGCATACCTAGGGACTCAATTTTAGACACTTCCATCTATTTTTATTAATGCGGTCATCCTAGCTGATGTGTTCCTGTAACTTGAAATACCACCTGTACACTGATGACCCCCAAATCTCCATCTTAATCGATAACCTCTCCTCAGAAGTCCACATTCACATCTACCTCCTCCTCTGCAGCTCCGCTTGAAAGTCTTAGTAATATCCCCGACGTGGCATGACCAGAACAGAACTGTCCATTTGACTCCCTCACAACAGCTGCATGCCAAGTCTTTCCCAGCATCCACATCTTTCCCAAACTTAGAAAAAGTCACCACCCTCTACCCAATGTCTTAAGTCCCAAATATAAACTATTCCTGATTCTTTTAATCAAATCCATCACCAAGTCCCATTGGCTCTATCTCAAACACATGAACCAAACCCGTGTGTTTCTTCCCTAGCCACTGCTACCACAGGAAACCAAAGCACCCGCCCCTCCGCGGGCGCCTCCGAGCCCCCGTGCCTCCGACTTCTCACCTTCGGCGTCGACTCAGTCGCACCTCGACAGTGAGTAACGGATCTAGCTACATATCCGATTCTGGTCCCCAAAACCGCGCGTGGAAGCTGCAGCATTGGAAGATGAGTTAGACGAACAGCGAGATGGCCATTTCTTGGCCGCTGAATTGCACCATCCTGGACAGGAAAGGGAACAATGGCAGCCGATCTTCTACTGTCCTTTGTCACCACTTCCGCAGCTGCAACCAGAGACATCGCGCATCCTCGGGAACTTGCACTCAGTGCATCCATACAGCCTCTCTCCTGCATGAGTTCTCTGGTGCAGAGTGAGATGACATTTTGTACTAAAAGCTCTCTGACATTCTATATGGCTTCTCTCCTGTATGAGTTCTCTGGTGTATGATGAGTTTTGACTTATACCGGAAGGATTTTGGAAGTTCACTGCATTCATAAGATTTCCTTTCTGTGTGAATTCTGTGATGTCTTTTAAAATTTGTCACCATGCTGAAAGCCTTTATACATAAATTACATTCATAGTACTGGCCTGGAGTGTGGGAGGTTTCAAGTATAGTATGGGAAAGCGATTTCCCATGACCATTTAACTCATCAGAGTTCATTTCTGAATGGCTTTTACTCTGAAAATTTGAATATGAATTTTGTTTCAAAGATATTTCTCTTGAGTCACATTTATGGGATCTTTCTATATGGATGGAACAAAGTTTTTGCTCAGAGAAAATATTTTTCCCAATGCGTTATTTTCACAATCTCTCTCCACAGGTTCTTCCTTCTCAGTATCTTCCTGATACCAATCATATACTTGCCACATTACTTCTAGAGAGAGAAAAAAAAATCAGTAAATGGTACTATTATCATGAAATGAAGAGGGATAGAATTGCAAGGCAATATTCAAAGAGAATTCAGAAAGTGATCCACAGGTACACAATATAAGTCTGAGACATTCAATAAAAGAAAAGAATAAGTTATGAACTAAGGGGACATAGGTGTCATCAAACTTGGAAAAGACTCTAGGAATATTTGAAAGCATACTACAAAAGGTATATGAATATTGGTAGGAGGTGGTGAAGGGTAGTTTTGTCTAACAGCCTTCAAAAGAAGAGTGACTTAGCAAAATAGCAAGGAACACATAAAATAGGCAAGGATCTGATCCAGGATGGATAAAAAAAGAGGTACCTCTTCTCCTAGGAGTCATATATGGAAATATGGTGCTATGGTCTCAACATGCCCCCTCCAAAATTCATCTGTTGGAAACTTAATCCCCAATGCAACAGTGGTGGGAGGGGAGCCTAATGTGAGGTGTTTAGGTCACGAGGGCTTCATCCTCATGAACAGATTAATGTCATGATAAATAGGGCTTGTGGGACTGGGTTTGCTCCTTTTTGCTCTTCTGCCATGTGAAAATATAACATTCATCTCCACTGCCCTTCCACCTTCTGCCATGTGAGGATCCTGCAAGATGGCCTTCACCTGATATCAGATACTGGCACCTCAATCTTGGACTTCCCAATCTCTAGAACTGTTTAAAATAAATTTCTGTTCTGTATAAATTACCCCATCTCAGGTATTTTGTTATAGCAGCACAAATGGATTAAGACAGATAGTAAGAGGAAGAGGAATCATTGATATTGAAGACCTCTTTTCACTCACTCTAAGTCACCTTTAAAGGTTCAGAGACTATAAAAAAATAAGTGTTAAAACAACAAGGATTCCAACCCATCAGTGGCCAATTAGTACTTTGGTTCCAATAACTCCCATTGCATTGGTTTCACTCACCTGGACTGCACTGATTTGGGAAATCTCCCTCTACTGTTCCTCGTTCTCTGTTCTCCAACTGGACTGCTGTTTCTGGCTTGGTAGCTTGATAACCTGTCAAGAAGCAGCCACAGAGAACCTGTGCAGTACTAAAGCCTGTGAGGAAAAGTTCTGTTTCAGGGAATATACAGTATAAATCTCAGCAATAAAAACTGTTCATTTGGAAAGTGAAATTATGTGTAATCACTGTATGATCATAAATAAAATACATTCTAAAATTCCGAGTTCAAAATCATTGAGGATATCAGAGTACTCATAAATTGTGGCAATAGAAAAAGGACAGGCAATTAATGGGCTTACACTGAGATATTTAGGAAAGTTATCTTTACCCAATGACATTAGGTTGCTATAATTCTCTAACATCACATCCCAGTAGAGGTTCTTCTGAACAGGATCTAATAACTGCCACTCCTCCCAGGTGAAGTCAACAGCCACATCATTGAATGACAATAAGCTCTGTGAACTGTAACCCACCTTATGAGCATTTAATGTTACCCATTACACATACTGCAAAAAAAACACACATAAGGAATAGTCCTTCCTTCAAGTAGTTTCTGATCTTGCAGAGAGTGGCAAACACAGTCCTTTGCAGAAACTTTATGTATTTCAAGGTATTATGGTTTAATAAGGATTAAGACAGAGTATTCTCAAACTAATATGTGGGCACAATTAGGTAAGGAAATAATAGTTCTGAAGAAGTCAAGCTGGAGCTACACCTAACATGTTTAGTATAAGATTAGCATTATGTGTTCTATAGTAAGAAGTGGAAGAAATGGGGACCAAGGGTCTTCCAGAAGGAAACAACATGTGTAAAGGTATTAAATATCATTCTAGATTAAAGGAACTCCAAATAGTTCACTGAGGCAGGAAAAAAAGGCTGAAGAGAACAGATGTCCACGTGACAGGCAGGAACAGGTCTTGAAACAAATGTATACATTTCCTGTAGACACTTGATAGCCACTGCAGTCTTTTTCACATACAAAAGTATTTTATGCTCAGAACTGCATTTTGGAAATTGATTGTGTTACATATTAAATCATAATACTCATTAAAAAACAGAGTACTATGTTCTATGTATCATTCTAAACATTTTACATATATTTACACAATGATCTGCACAATGTAGTATGAAAATTACATTAACAATGGCTGGATACTTTCTGGACATCCCTCATAAACACACACACACACACAAGTATATATATATGTGTGTGTGTGTATATATATATATATATATACACACACACACACTAAGAATTTTGTAACAGTTTTAACAATTGTTGAATATATAAGTGATATCCATATATCAAAAATTCATAGTGCACTGAAACTTATACTCTCCTGAGGCCTCCTAACTACTAACCCCACCAGCATCCCTAGGACCTACCACATATATCCATAGTGCCTCCATATCCCCACACCTCACATTTGTCCCTGTTCACAAAACCCCAGACATCTTTTTTCACACAGACCCTTCAAATCCTCAAACCCAGAAAACGGAAGCCCCAGATGACTAAGCCACCAGCCCTTGCTCTCCCTGACCATTCCCTGAAGGCTAGTGGCTCTACCTACCAGTGTCTGTCAACACCCACAGGAAACGACCTTTCACTCCTCTCATTCCTTTTCCACCCCAAACATAGTCTCCTGAACACACTGATCTTGGACACCTTGGCTGGTCTTTAACCAACCCCAGTGAATAACCTTCACACGTCAACTGTCACAGCCCTAAGTCATGGATTCCTACGGTGGCAGGTTCCAGAGCAGTAAAAAAAAAAAAAACTAATCTCGAACTCTACAACAGTGAACAAAAGCAGTCCGCTCACCGGCCTGGTCGGGCTATTGCGCAGACTCAGTAGTAAGTGGAAGGAAACCAAGTCCCTCATCCAAGCCCGAAGCCTTTAGCTTCTGGCTCTTCCGAGAGCTGATTTCAGTGACGCCCACAGGAGGCGGCCATCTTGAAAGAGGTGCCAACTGACAGCTGTGGCCGTGGCGCCGCCTCGCGGAGAAGGGAAACGGTTGCAACTGATCTCCCAAGGCACGTTAGCACTAGCCCAAAAGCCGCAAGCGGGGTTGCTCATGCTGAATAGCACTTCCGTGATCCCACCTAGCTTCGATGAACCTCAAGCCAACGTAAAGGAATCAGCAGGTCAAACCTAAGCTGACAGAGAGCTTACTTAGTCTCACTGCATTTTTGAAGCCTCTGCCATTCTGGAAGAGTGTTGAGGTATGGACATCAACGAACCTATTGGGCAAAGAAGGGATAGGGCAGGGTAAAATCTGAGGATGCCTCTGGCAAAGTCGTAACCTGGAGAAGTGAAACTGGCTCCGGAAAAGTGCTCCAGGCCTGTCTCTGTGCAGGGATCTTGACCATAGAAGTTCAAGAGCAGAGCGTTTACTGGGAATGGATAAACAGGGTTTCCAGAATGCTCCGTTGATCTGATTGGTATTACATAGTTGTCCACATATAGGTGTTTCCATTATATGTCAAACTGTCATATGTGTGTATGATTGCGTTTAGTGTACTTTTTTTTTTTTTTTGAGACAGAGTCTCACTTTGTTGCCCCGGCTAGAGTGAGTGCTGTGGCGTCAGCCTAGCTCACAGCAACCTCAACCTCCTGGGCTTATGCGATCCTACTGCCTCAGCCTCCCGAGTAGCTGGGACTACAGGCATGCGCCACCATGCCCGTAGTATACTCTTATGTAATGGTATATTTTACAATATGAATGTTTTAATGATTACACTTGCCCTGTCTTTACACAACTGGCAATTAGGTAAGGTGAGTGGTTCTATTTAAAAGTTTTCTTGTTCCCTACGCCTTATTCCCTTTCTCTAACTAAATACCATTTGGGTCTCAGTGGTCAGCTCAGCAGTTACAGAAACTTCATGGAACTCAATAGCCGAAATTTCCCCATAAAGACAACTATGTTTGGCCAGCCCCATATAAAAAGTGACCTAGGAGCCCGGAAGCTCATGTGAAAAGTTCCTAACATTTACCATTTTTGCTCCTTTTACCTGCTGGATCTTGAGTGATCAGCATAGTATGTCTTTTTACAGAGGCATCAGAGGATTTCAGTCCTCACGGGGTGGGGTGGACCTGTGGCCTTCTAGGTCCTTAATTGCAGCCTTTTGACTCAATCCAAATTTTACAGAACAAATCCTTTTATTAAAAGGGGTGCAGCAGAGAAAGATGAAGCTTTTCTTGCCTCCTTTGGTGCTTAAAAAAAGAACAATCTTGGCTGGGTGCGGTGACTCACGCCTGTAATCCTAGCACTCTGGGAGGCCGAGGTGGGAGGATCGCTCAAGGTCAGGAGTTCAAGACCAGCCTGAGCAAGAGCGAGACCCCATCTCTACTAAAAATAGAAAGAAATGATCTGGACAACTAAAAATATATATAGAAAAAAAATTAGCTGGGCATGGTGGCACATGCCTGTAGCCCCAGCTACTCGGGAGGCTGAGGCAGAAGGATTGCTTGAACCCAGGAGTTTGAGGTTGCTGTGAGCTAGGCTGACACCACGGCACTCTAGCCTGGGCAACAGAGCAAGACTCTGTCTAAAAAAAAAAAAAAAAAAAAAAAAATCACAGCATGAGATTCTCTGATTATAGAATAAAATATTAATGTACTTGGATTATAATTATTATAGTTAATTACGTCCCTAGGAATATGCTTTTCCAAATTTACTTAATGGCTAGGTGGGAATTTATCATGGTATGAATTTTCTGATATCTAACATCATTGTGGTAGGCAAGATAATGGTGTCCCAAAGATGTCCATGTCCTAACATCCAGAACCTGAGAATGTGTTAAATTATGCGGCAAAGATGAATTAAGGTAGCAGATGGAGTTAAGGTTTCTAATCAGATGACTTTAAGATAGGGAGATCATCCTGGTTTATCTGGTGGTCCCAATATAATCACTAGGGTCCTTAAACCTGGAAGAGGGAGGCAAAAGAACCAGTGTTAAGAGTGATGAAAAAGCTGAATGGCCATTGCTGGCTTTGACAATGGAAGGAGGCCACAAACCACAGAATTTGGGCAGCTTCTAGAAGCTGGAAGGGCAAAAAACAGATTCTCCCCTAGAGCCTCCAAAAAGAAATGCAGTCTTGCCAACAGCTTGATTTAGCCCAGGAAGATACATTTTGGACTTGAGATCTCCAGAACTGTAAGGTAATAACTTTGTGTTCTTTTAAGCCACCAAAGTTTTGGTAGTTTGGTGCAGCAGCCATAAAAAACTAACATAATTATACTTCCAGATTCATTATATTCATAGGTTTTCATTACATAATACAATTCCTAGTGTTCAAGATTTCATTTATTAGGGAAGTCTTTCCAAGACTCCCAAGGTATAAAACTGTGATACATGAATGAGTCTGGTGAATTTCTATCATTTCTTCCTTTCAGGGGTTTCTCTTTTCTATAAATTCTATATTTTACTAAAAATGTTTTCCATATCCACTGTCTACAGTTGTCTTTCTCTATTTCTCTGATACATGATGTGGTACAATTTAGGACTGGAAATACCATCACAATCTTATATATTTCTGTAAGAATTCTTTGATACCAATTCAAATTTATCTCTAGGCAAAGGCTGCCCCATAATACCTGCATTTCTACCCTATATGATTTCATTGATGCTTAATAAGTCTAACTGCTCACATAAATGTTCTCCACAACCACTGCATCCATAGTTTCTGCCCTAAATGAACATATAACATATGCTGACATATAAAGGTTAGAGGATTCTTGCTAAAAACTTTTCCGCTTTTCTAGTATCAGAGAATTTTTTCTTATACAATATCTGTAACATATAAGACATAATTTATTACCGAAGGTGTCACATTCACTTCATTTACAAGGCTTAGTCCCTGTTCAAATTCCTGATTAACTAATAAAGCTTGACTTCTTGGAAAAGATTGTTCCACAATCACTACATTTCTAGCCCCTAAGAACTCACTGATGTTTAATAAGGACTGGGTTCCTGAGGAAGGTGTTCCTGCAGGTATTGGGTTCATAGGGTTTGGTTCTTGTGTGAGCTCACTCATATATAAAGAGGTATGACTCCCTGATGAAGGTTTCTCCACCTTCAGTGAATTTACAGCTTTCTCTCTTGTATGAGTTTTCTTATGTTTAATGAGGACTGACATGTGGGCAAAGGCTTTGCCACATTCACTGCATGAATATGGTCTCTCTCCAGTATGAGTTCGCTGATGCTGAATGAGCTTTGACTTGCTTCTAAAGGCTTTTTCACATTCACTGCATTCATAAGGTTTCTCTCCTGTATGAATTCTCTGATGTTTGGTCAGATCTGACTTAAAATAGAAGGTGCTTCCACATTCACTGCATTCATAAGGCTTCTCTCCTGTGTGAAGTCTCTGGTGTGCAATGAGGTATGCCTTCTGAGAAAAGGCCTTCCCGCACACACTGCATCCATAGAGTTTCTCTCCAGTATGAGATCGCCGATGTCTATTGAGCCGGCACTTCCGGCTAAAGGCTTTTCCACATTCATTACATCCATAGGGTTTCTCTCCTGTGTGGGTTCTTTGATGTACCATGAGCTGTGACTTTCTGGAAAAGGCTTTTCCACATTCATTACATTCATGGGGTTTCTCTCCTGTGTGAGTTCTCTGATGTTCAGTGAGCTGAATCTTCCTCATGAATGTTTTCCCACATTCATTGCATCTATGAGGTTTCTCTCCTCTTTCAGTTCTCTGATGTCTAATGAGCTGTGCTTTCTTGGAGAAAGCCTTCCCACACTCACCGCATTCATGTAGTTTCTCTTCTGTAGAAGTTTTCTGATGGTCACTGAGCTGTGATTTAATGCTACTGGATTTAACACATTTGTGGTATTTAATTCCAGTAAGAGTTTTATCATGCTTGATACGGAGACATGACTTCCCACATCCACCAAATTCATCAGAATCCTTCCCTGCATGTCTTCTATTCTGGATAACAAGACCTAAATGAGATTTCAAACTTTTACAATGTGAGCCAAACTTATTGTATCTTTGTGTTAAAGGAACAATACTTTTGCATAAATCAAAATTATTTTCAAGGGCATAACTTTGCTGACATCTTTCTAAACTTTTAAGCTCATTTTGGTTTTCTGGGTGCCACTGCATATGGCCAATCTCCCACATTTCTTCTAGAAAAAATAATAACATCTATGATAATTTGGGGGCGGACCCAGAAGGAGGTACAAAAATGCCATGATTTTGGCTGGCTTTTGTAAGATTCCAGTCTAAGGAATGTACCCCATGCTCTGTGAAAAAGAATAGTATTATAAAAGAGCAAAAGGAAAAACAGATACTTCAGAAACAATGATGGGTTGTCTAAAATGAATAAATATACCTTGGGCTGCTTTCCAAAAAGGACCTTGCAAAATGGGGACAGAAGTAGAAACAGAAACACATTGTGACCAGAACAGATCACAAATAGATGGAGGGTATGGATCTATTCATTTAACAAACACTGAATGGGCTTGTATTTGGGACACTAAAGTGACTAATAATATATTCTCTGTCTCCATGAAGCTGTCATTCTAGTAAAAAGAGAATCGACAGGTAGGTAAAGTAAGAAAATTACAGAATGTGAAAAACAGTATAACAGAGGTGACAGAATAGTGGTAGGTCAATCTTAGATAAAGCAGTCATCCACAAGAAAAGTAAACTTGAGCTGACATCATAGGGTAAGGATGAGTGATGGTAAGCAAAGAACAAAATGAAGAACATTTCAAGAAAAGGGAATAGCCAGTGCAAAAACCCAAAGAAAGAAAAAACTTAGGTATGATCAAGAAATGTAAGAGAAGCTGGTATACATGGAATCTCCTGAGCTTGAGTGAGATGGAAATACCTAAGTTGCGCAAGGCTGGCAGAATTGAGAACATAGAGATTTTGTAGGAAGACTTTGTTAAAAATTGGAATTTATACCAAGAAAAATGGCAGTAAGCCATCAAACATTTTTTAGCAAGAAAACATGTTGTGAAGTGATAGTTCCAAAAAGTCACATGATTCTTCTATGGAGGATGAATTGGAGATAAAATTATACAATAGAAAAGACAGGAAGCTATGGTAGAGTTCACATGGCTTGAGCATGAATAATTATAATGGAGATGTAGAAATGTGAAAAAACAAAGGAAATAAAATGGAAAAGGAAAAGACACGTATGGAGAAGAAAAAGCTAAGGCTCACTATTAGAATGAAGGGTGGAGGTAGAAAAGGGAAGAATCAAGGAGAGCTCCTCACTATGTGGCTTCAGCAACTGTGTAGGTGCTGGTGCCATTTAACAAAATGAGAAAGATTAGAGGCGTAAGTCTGGCATCTGGGGGGAATCAAGTGCTCCATTTAAAAGTTCGTCAGGTTTGAAATGAATAATACATTTTCAAAATAGAATATCAAGTACTCAGGTCTGAGTGTGGAGAAAGTTCTAAACTTAAGACGGCAAATTTAAGTCATGAGTATATGAACATTATTTAAATACTTGGAACTGCATGGGACTGGATGAGATCATTTAGGAAGGATGGATGGAGAAAGAGGAAGGAGTAAGAGCTTCAAGCACTCCCAAGTCTTAAGAGTCCCAGAAGAGGGATATGCACAGAGAATATGAAAAAAACCATCAAGAGACATGAAACCCTGTCTATGCTAATCAAGTAAATAAGCAACATGGGTTTTAGCAACAAAGGTCTGGAACTGGAAAATCAGAGTGAAGACCTGCAGCATCTCATTCCAAGATTACTGGTCAAATATTCAATAATCAACTTGTTACTAAATCTTTCCCTTCTCATTCCAACTGCACACCAAAAACTAAACTTTCCCAAAACATCATTTTAGAGTAATACTATAGGCAATACTCCAACTTTCTATGTAGATGCTGAGATATTACGATATAATGATAAATATGTAGTTGGTCTTTGTCCCTGGCTCCATGTGGCCAATTTCAAGCTAATCTTTTGACAGTTCCCACATGGTCTTGCACATTGGCAGTTCCACACCCTCTAGAAAGATTTCACAGGATTACTGTCCTGGGTGCAGGCAAAATATAGAATTAGAGGGCGGGTGAGACTACCGAAAGGGAGATGTCAACTTGAGGCTGTCAGAAGACAGAGTTTCAATCTTTAGCACATATGAATATGCTCTATGATGGTGGAAATATCTCGGAGAGAGAATTCTGTCTTCACATTCAGAAAGCAGGAAATCTTTGGACAGCTGTTCTGGAAGCTGGCAACATTCAGGGGATGAGAGCACAGATCAGACATTAGTAGCAAAGATGTCAATTTGGGAGCCTCCAGCATAGGACACAGAGCTTGGGCTCTGAGAATGAATTAAACTTTTGATAGGAGAATCAAACAAAGGATAAAAAAACAGAAGCTGAAAAGGTAGGAGAGCAGGGGGTAAATAGGTAGATAAGAGCTGCCCTGAGAGACCAGGCGTGGGGGGCTTTCACATGAACTAAGGTGAGGTGATTGTCAGGAAGGAAAACAGAAAGGGGCATGGATATGCCCAAGGAGAGACCAGTGCCACACACAAAGCAACCTGCACGGGTAGTGAGGGGAATTTCAAAGCAAGAAAGGTGGAGAACAGGAAGTTCGACAAGCCATGAGCAGGCTGGGAAAAACAGAACCAGGTAAAAAAATCAAGGTCCTAAATGAGATGGGCTGTAATCAGATCCAGAACAGAGAAAAAAAGGACATTATCCTTTGACAGCAGATAAAGAACAGCCCCACTGGGAATGAACAAAGATACAGAAAGGTTTTGATTAGGATTTTGGGTCACCAGTTAGAAAAGTTCCCTAAATAGCCTTTCAAAAGCTGTAACAACTTCACTGAACAACTGGGATTTTCGTGCCATCCCCCCATTTTCTTAGTTTTCACTCACTTACCTGGACAGGTTTGACTATGGGCTGCTTCTACTATCCATGGGGGTTTTCCTTCTTCCAACTTGAAGAGTGAATCTGGTTTGGTACCTTGATACCCTATAAACAGGAAATCACTGAACACTTGCACCAAGTATGTATGCTTGCGGAATCTATGAAGACTGGAGAGAGTTATATTTCAGGGACAATATTACTTGTACTTTGACAGAGTAAAAACCTTTTACTCAGGAAAAGAGCACATATACTTTAGGCCAAGGAGGAAAATAAAAGTCTGTGACACACTTCACACCCCTTAGGATGGCTACAATCAAAAAAACCAAAATGAAACAAAGGAAAAAAATTTAAATAGAAAACAAAACAAAACAAAACAGAAAATAACAAGTGTTGGCAAGGCTGTGGAGATACTGGAGCCCTCTGTACTCCTGCTGGGAATGTAAAATGCTACTGCCACTGTGAAAAACTGTTTCTCAAAATATTAACAATAGAATTACCATATGATCTAGCAGTTCCACTTCTGAGTATATATCCAAAAGAATGGAAAGCAGGGTCTTTCGAGATTTGTACACCCATGTTCACAGCAGCATTATTCACAAGAGCTAAAACGTGGAAGCAACCCAATTAAGTATCCATTGACAGATGAATGGACAAGCAAAATGTGGTACATCATACAAAAGAATATTATACAGCCTTAAAAAGGAATTTCTGACACATGCTACCTCATGGATGAGGACATTATGCTAACTGAAATAAGCCAGTCACAAAAAGACAAATACTATACAATTATATTTATATGAGGTACTTAG
Organism: Lemur catta; assembly: GCF_020740605.2. Taxonomy (NCBI): domain Eukaryota; kingdom Metazoa; phylum Chordata; class Mammalia; order Primates; family Lemuridae; genus Lemur; species Lemur catta. Next base: position 19,963,568 of record NC_059146.1, read on the forward strand.
AGTAGTCAAAATCATAGATACAGAAAGTAGAAATATGGTTGTTAGGGGCTTGGGGAAGGTGGAGGAATGGGTAGTTATTGTTTCATGGGTACAGAATTTCAGTTTTTTAAGATGAAAAGAGTTATGAAAATATATGATAGTGGTGGTTGCGTATCATTGTGAATGCATTAAATCCCACCAAACTGCATACTTAAAAATTGTTAAAATGGTAAATTTTATGTTATATATATTTTATCACAATAAAAAAGTCTATAACATACAATGCTTTACTCCAAACCATTAAATATTTAAGGGACCCTATGGACTTCACCCAGTGAAAAAGAAAAGGTAACTGACTATGATGCTGTCCTTACCTACAGACACTAGGTTGCTGTAGTTCTCCAACATTACTTCCTTGTATAGGACCTTTTGAGATGGGTCCAAAAACTGCCACTCCTCCCTGCTGAAGTCCACAGCTACATCCTCGAATGATAACGATCCCTGTAACAACACATTCCAATGCAATCTGAGGTGTGTATCAACAGATGATGTGGAAAAGAACAGGGACAAGTTCTGATCACTTTCTCCATAATAAGTTATGCACACTGTGACTTTTTCACGTACCACAGGACCCTGGAATTCCACAAATTCTTCCTACCCTAATAAAGCACTAAAGCAATATTTGCATAGATACGAAATAACATGCAATAAGAATGTTTATTATTTCTTTGTTTATAATATTAGAAAACTATCAACAACCTAAATGTCTATCAAAAGCAGACAGGGTTAAACTACAGCACATACCTCCATCTATAATATACCATACATCTGTTAAAATCAACAAGGTAAATGTATACATACAGATACCAATGATCTTCAAGGCATTCTCTGAAATGAAAAACTCAAGCCCTCAAATTATATATATAATATGATCCAAGACATGGAAAAAATTTTAACAATTTATAGTTATATATGGGTAGGTACACATATGTATATATACAGAAATGTACATAAACATAGATATATTCTACCATATGTCCATGATAAAAAGGGACTAGATGGAGACTCAAACTATTAACATTTGTTACTCTTTGGGTTGCAGTCCAGGCAGGAAAAGGGTGAAAGGGGATATTGTCTTTTGGCACAAATACTTCTGTTTGTTTGAATCTCTTGCATGCAAAGCCATGTTATCATCTGGGACCAAAACAAGAATAACTGGTACTGACTTCATTTTGTGGACCTGGGGTTAAGAAGGTAAGAAAGAAGCACTGTCAATATCTGTACTCCCAGGTGTTACCAAGGAGGAACTTTTAGCTGGCTCCTGTCAAATCAATACCAAAAATTTGACTGAGAGAATTCTTCACGGAGGACCACTCGAGGTCAAGCAGCCCATTCATTCTATTGGATGATCTAGGCTTTATCCCAGGGTAAAGTCAGACTACCAGCCAGCTCTGTTTTCGAAGCACACTGTTTTGTTTTTTTTTTCTTTTAGAGAAAGGGTACAGGGTCTCACTCTGTCACCCAGGCTAGAGCGCAGTGGTGCAATCATAGCTCACTGCAACCTCAAACTCCTGGGCTCAAGTGATCCTCCTGCCTCAGCCTCCCAAGTAGCTGGGACTACAGGTGTATATCACCACATTCAGCTAATTTTTTATATTTTTTTCAGAGATGGGGTCTCACCGCTGTCTAGGCTGGTTTTGAACTCCTGGCCTCCCCAAAGTGTTGGCATTACAGGTGTGAGCCATCACACCCGGCCAACGCATGCTGTTTTTGAAGAATTCTGTCCAATCTAGCTCTGCTTTGGCATTACCCGCTTAGTTGACTCCAAGGAACACAATAAGAAAAAACCAAAGGGAACATCCTATACCTTTATTATAAGGCTGATAATAAGGACACTGTTTAGCACAAAACCTCTCTGAAGAAATTTCTTAAGATCTAAGAGCAATAAAGTGTTTACTTCCGCTGAAGAACTGCCTTGCCTTCTCCTCACAGACAATGCGAATCATGACACTTTTGATATTATTCTTGTTATTACAGCTACCAAAAAAGGCGACACTGTTCAAAGCTGAGGCAACCTGCAGGGTCTTACAGTCAAGGTTCCAACATTAAGAACTTTGCACAAACCCCATGACCTACACATCTCACTTCTTAATTTGCCCATATTTTAAGATTATAACTTAAACTTATCTTCTGACAGATCCTGATTTTTATTAACATATACTGTCTCATTTAGCCAGACTGTCTTTCACAAGCTTCCACAGATCCATTGGGAAACAAAGGATAAAACAGGTATAACAAACCTCACCTGGGCCTTGGCCATTTTCTTCTGTTCTTAAGAAAGGGCTGGCAGCTCCAGGGTGTGCTCCGTCCTCTGCCTATTCCGGACCTGCCGGCAGTTGTGGTCAGGTATCTCAGGTCAGGCTACTACCAGAAATGATGATCTCCCTAGCCTGGAACCTCCTTTTGCTATTACTGAAGATGTGTTGTTCCTGTAGGCTAGAACCTGTGGATTCAAGACCAAATTCAATTACAATAGGACGTGCACCGGGGACCATAACTCTCTGATTGCCATTTGGACTCACACTAATATAAAGTCCCAATATTTTATCTGTCTCCTTAACATCCTGGAAGCTTTAACATCATGGGATGGCGCTCCATATGAAGATATGAAATGGACAAGAGGAATGTCTTTTTTTGGTAAAGCTGGAATGGAATGGATGTGAAAGAAAAGATGGTAAACAAAAACCACCTCATGGTATTGTCCACTGCCAGGTTCTCACATGGATCAATTTTAGGAAAGACAATGTATAGAATTAGTAGCTCTGGAAATCAACTTAAAATCACCTGCACCCACATGCTCCTAAATGTTTTGTTTACTGCACCAGGGCAATTACTCCAGTTCAAAGACCAAGGTACTAAACAAATCATATTTTGTCTTATTTAATCCTCAATACTATTTTATTTCCATTTTAAACACAAGTAAGCTGAGGCTTGGTGAGGTGAGTGTGTTTCGCAGGTTAACATCCTTCCTAATTAGCAATGTGGGAATTTGAATCCCCAGCCAGCTCTCTCCATCGTGACACTTCTCTGTTGTAACAGCCTCACAGTGCAAATTTGTTCTCTTTCCCACTTACTTTTAGAACTTTACTTCCCGGTGCCTCACACTGTGCGGTGGCCACATAGTCAGGGCTGAAAAACAGAGCCCCTGTGGTCACTGTACATGCTCCACCAGCCACTTCCACACAGGCAGAAATGAAAAGGCAGCCCCATTCTTGCCCCAGAAGCAGCAGATCAGAGGCCAACATCCCCAGAAGCCAAGCTCTGGAGTCATACTAACAACTCACAACTCTAAAGCACCAAGATGGTGAGATCAACTTGAATTTTGCTTTCACCCCGGCAAGTCATTCCCAAAGACCCTCTAGCTCTCCTGTATCTTCCACCCAGAGCGCTCATCTCCAACCCATTTTGTGACCTGCTGCTAAACACCCTACTGAACAAGCATACTTCCTCCATCTCCAATCCTGAGACTGCTTGTCCCATACTCAGCCCTTCAATCTCATCTCCCTGCAGTGCCAGTTCAAAAAGAGTGGTGCACAACTCAAATGTAGAACTCCATGTGGATGTTTGAGAGGCAGAAGAGGCAGCTAGGCATGAATGGGTTGGAGCTGAGATCTCTAGGATTGGAGGATCCAGGATACAACTATTTCCCAGAAGTTCGTGGCAGACTTTCCCTCACGTCTCATAGATCAGAGTTGCTCCAAATGCTCATGCCTGGAACATGTCAGTGAAACTGGGAATGGCTATATAAACACCCTGGTTGGCAAAACTAATCCGAATTTCCTACTGAACTGAAGTTGAGGTTAAATTCCCAGATAGATGACTGCCTAAATAAAATGGGAATTTTCTTAACAAAGGGGGCATGGATGTCAAGTTGGCAGCCAACAGTATCCAATAAAAAAACTAATAGGTTACAGGAGAAAAACCACATGACCATCTAAATAGATACTGGAAAAACATTTCATAAAATTTGATATTACTTTTGTTACAAATCCATAAGAGGCCAGGAATGGAGTGCCTACTTCCTTAGACTGAATAAAAGACACACATATATACACACATACACACATACACTCGTATGTATCTCTTGTAAAAGGATAAAGTATAACATCATTTGTATAAACTTTTAAAGACATAAACATTATATATTGTTTGTGGATGCAGATATACTTACAAGTCCAAAAATGAGTATAATATAAAATTTCACGTTAGTGGGAAGGAAGGAGGAATGGAGTTGGGACTTGCAGTTGGGACCTTAGTATTTCTTTCCAAAAGAGAAGAAAAAAAGAAAAAGATCTGAACAAAGAAACAAAACAATCTCAAATCCAAGACTGTATATGAGAGCCAGTGACACACTGGAAACATTCCTACAAAGTACAGAAAGGGTGCAGACAATCACCATTCTCATTCATCATTGGTCTGACCATGCATCCCAAGGTCATTACAAAGCAAAAATATACCTACAGGCACTGCCTAGGTCCACTGATAAAGGATTCATTGAATGAATAATTTTAATCCATCTAATAGAATATTACATAATTACTTAAAATGTTAATATGTACTTACTGAAATAAAAAGATACCCATAATAGGCCAGGTGTGATGGCTCACACCTGTAATCCCAGCAACTTTGGGAGGCCGAGGCAGGAGGATCACTTGAGCACAGGAGACCTAAGAGCTATATACCAAGCAAATAAAATGCACGCACATCACTTGGATCATGATTCATATGATCCAATATCATAAGACTATTTTGAGATGATCAGAAAAAAACTGAATATGGACTAGTTATTCAATGAAGTAAAGGAATTGCTATTAATATTAACTTGGATACATTTGCAAATTGCCCAGTGATTATAAGTTTTTTAAATGACCCTACCAGTTACAGATTCATATTGAAAGATTTACAAGTTTAAAGACATGATGCCTTGTATTTGCTATGAAATTCTCCAGAGAAAAATATAAGTGGAGGAGGCATAGATGAATATGACTGGCCATGAATTGATAATTGCTGATGCTGGGGGATGGGCACATATTATACTATTCTATCTACTCTCAATTTCCATTAAAAAGAACAGTCTTCAGGATTTGATTTCTATCTAATCTTTACAGTACAGTGATTCCAATATTATATAAACACTCACAGATTATAGAAAAAGAGGAAAAGTTTCTCCACCAATTATATAAAGTCAGTATTTCCAAACTGATCAATAGAATGGAAAAAAAGAAAATTATAGAGATAGATGTTTATTCATTGATTCTCATCCTTCCTCCTTTTCTAATACATACATTTAAGGCTATAAATTCCCTCCACTGACTGCTTAGGCTGATTTCAACAAAGGTTTAATACGTAGGATTATTATAAAATGCAATTCAAAATATTTCCACTGTGATTTTTTTTTTGGACTCATAGATTATTCAGAAGTGCATGACATAATTGCAAATCATTTGGTATTGATTTATAGGTCAATTCCACTGTAGTTAAAGAAAATATTCTGTATAATTTTAATCTTTTGAAATTTATTTAGACATGATTAGGTAGTAGGTATGATAGATACATAGATAAATATTTATTTAGACTTGCTTTTTAGCCCACCATACAGTGACTTTGTATAAATATCCTTCATGCCTTTGAGGAAAATTGTTGGGTGGAGTGTTTTTAGATTGGTCAAGTTAATGATGTCATTCTAATCTTTCAGGATTTGCCGCTATGGTAGGCTGGCAACCTGTTTCTGTAAATAATGTTTTATCAAAACATAGTCACATCCATTTGTTTATGTATCCTCTGTAGCTACTTTCACTCTACAACAGCAAAACTTAGCAGCTGCAGAGACCATCCCACTTTCAGAAACTAAAATATCTATTACCTATCTGCTCCTTTACAGAAAGTTTACTGACACCTGTCAATCTATAGCCTTTTAGCTTTTTTTGTCTGCCTGTCCTCTCAGTTACTAAGAGAAAGGTATGTTAAGCATCTCCCACTATCACTTGGCATTTGCTGTTTTTCCTTGTTGCTATACCTCAGGAATTCTACTAAGTATATACTCAATGGAACCTTTTAGGCACCAAAAAGACAGGTACAAAAATGTTCATATCAGCAGTTCTCAAAATAGTCACAAGCCAGTAACAACTGAAATGTCTATTGATAGTGGAATGGATAAATAAATTGGGGTATAATCATCAATGGAATACTATGCAGCAATGAAAAGAAATGAAGACTGCTATATTCAACAACTTAGGTAAAATACACAATGAAATACTGAGCAAAAGATAGCCACAAAAGAACATGTACCTTATGATTTCATTTATATAAAGTATACAACCAGACAAATCTAGTATGATGTTTTTAGGATAATTACCTCTGGAGAAGAGGGAAGGGATGAGGACTTCTGAGATGCTATAATATTCTATTTTTTTAACCCTGTGTTATACTTAAAAAAAAAAACCTTTTTAAGAAAACAGACCAATTTCACTTATAAATGTAGAAGCAAAAAATTTTTCATTATGTAGCATTAAAAATTTCAAGCAAAACACTAGTAAACTCAAATTCCACATATCCATCATATAACTTCAACAATTACCAATACACACCTATTTGTTTTATCTACACCACTATTAACTCGCTCTCCACCAAGGGATTATTTTGAAGCACTTCCAAGACATCTTTTCATTTCTAGATGCAAAAATATTAAATAAAATATTAGCAAATAAAATACAGTCCCAAATTAAAAGAACAAATCATTAAGGAAAAGTACGTTTTTTTCCCCCAGGAATATTAGATACTGAGAAATCTAGCAAAAATAAATCAAAGAAAATTTTAAAGAGAGGAAAATTATAAATTAAAATACCTTTAAAGTTAAAAAGCCCTTGAGAAAGAGAAATAAAAACTTGATAAATCAGTGACCATTTATTGAGACCATATTATGTACCAGCTACTATACCTTGTATGTACTTTAAGAACATTTGCTCACTTAATCTTAACAACTCCATAAAGTATGAATTATGACAGCTTTTTTTCACAAATGAGAAAACTGACTCAGAGATTAACCTACCCAAGTCAGAGGCAGAAGCAGGCTCTTCTTATTCCACAGTCCATACACTTGCCACCAGGCTAAAATTATTTGCAGTTGACAAAAATGCTCAACTAGAAAACAGAAAGGAATCAATTCATATGCTATATGTAATAACATGAGTAGATGAAGGGACTAAATATATATTTTCAAACTTTTGCTCTTGTTCATTACATAAAATTAGAAAACACGAAAAAAAGAGGAAGTGGGGGGTCTTATGCAAAAAGACACCATTTACAATTGCAACAAAAGTATAAACTATGTAGAAATAAGAATAACCAGAAATGCCCAAGATACATAAGGAAAAACACTAAAGCTAGTTAAAAAAAAAAATTGGTTTAATGGAAATCCATCACATGTTCCTGAAAGTGTTGTGCCTAGATCTACATCACTTCTACCCAAATTAAAGCACCCACTTGATGGAACATTACTGAAGCAATTTTTAAAGAATTAAAAAAAAAAGGCTGGGTGCGGTGGCTCACACGGGTAATCCTAGCACTCTGGGAGGACGAGGTGGGAGTACTGCTTGAGGTCAGGAGTTGGAGATGAGCTGGAGCAAGAGCCAGACCCCCCCACCACCCCTATCTCTACTAAAAATAGAAAACAATTAGCCAGGCATGGTGACCAATCGGAATGCTGAGGCAGGAGGACCACTTGAGCCCAGGAGTTTGTGGTTTCAGGGAGCGATGATGCCACAGCATCCTACCCCAGGCGACAGAGCAAGACCGGGCCTCAAAACAAAACAAAAAAACTTTCAAAGAGTTTGTAATATGGAAATACGAGTACGTAGTTAGTTGATAGGATGTGAGGTTAAATATGTATAAAATTGTAAGTCAGATGTTGAAACGGGCAATAAACAAATATGTATAAATTTATACCAATATCTACACACCTGATCCCAACACTAAACATGCAATATACTAAATTTTAACAAAAGTTATTTTCTGGAAGAGTATTCAGGATGATGGGATGTCATTACTTGGGTCAGAATAAACCTGAAAGCAAATTTTTACTAGAATATACAGGAAACATAGAAGCAAGAGGACCAGAAACCCCGTTTTTAAAAGTAAACAAGGGATCAACAATGAACACGAACTGTCCGGAGCTGCCCTCACCACCGGCACGACTCGCTCCCCCCGACGCCACTCTGCAACAAAGCCCTCCCAAGTGCTCGTCCCAACGCGGAGCCCCCGAGCTCCCGGTCCTCGGGGAACCCCCAACACGAACCTGCAAAACGAAACCCCCCGGCGAGGACGCCCACTCGCTTCCCGCAACGTAGCCCCCCTACGCGCTAGCGAGCAACAGAAAAACACCAACGCGCTCTCCCAGGCCCGGAAATGCTCCCCAAACGCAACAAAACACAGACCTGACAGATGACTCCGGTGGAGATGAGTCACAGAACCTCCGTTTCTTAACACTCGCTTCTGTGCCCGCCGCCCCTCGACTCACTCACGCCGCACACGGGACTCTGGGAGACTTTGGGGACGGCGGCCGGCGAGGGCCAGAAAACTTCTTTCCAGAGACCTGGAATCCCGCGTTACTAGCGCCCTTTATGATGCAATATGTCCGCGCCCGGACCAACGATATTTGCTGGGAGCAGCCATTTCCCAACTTCACGCCGTACGGCAGGCGAAGTCCCCTTGTTTCTGCCTTACCTGGGAAGGTTGTGACCAGGCAGAGCAACTGAAAACGACCCACGTCACCCTATTTCCAGGCCAGCTGAACCACTGGACCTCGACTTTGCGACATTCGCCAAGGGCGCTACACAAACTGCTTAGCTTCTCAGAGACTCAAGCCTGCCCTGATCTCTCTGCCTGCTGGATAGAGATGGTCGCGGACTTTTAGATGATTTGATTATAAGAAGCATAGATAGAAGCCAAGTGGGCGCCCCAAGTCTTTGAGGAATTTCAAGGGGGAGGGACCTCGAGCAACAATCGGAGGGGCTGTTATCCTGAGAATGCTTCTGAGTGGAGAGGGGGTTTATGGAGGAAACTGCATTTGAGGACTGCCTAAGATTTAGAGACACCTCCAAGGCAGGAGTCAGTCACAGAGTGGGTAAACCGATGGCGTGTTAAAGTTTTTGTTATCATTAGTGTGGAGGAGAATGGCAAACACTGTTAATCAGGAGTGGACAGGGCAGAGCGAAAGGAAAAGCGTGGCTCTCCCTGGAGAAGCCAAAGGCAGAACAAGCCTCTACATCCATGAAGGTGGGAAATACCTGAAATCAAAAGCGCTGAGAAGGGAACGTGATTCTTTTCAGTATCGAGGCCCAACTGATTAAATAAACCGATGAATTCTAGCACCAAACCTGCTCCCTGTAATTATACAACCAGATTCAGAGAGCCTTTAAAGGGGTTGATCATTCATCCACTCATTCATCCAATGAATGCCTACTATGTGTCAAACACTGTTCTGCACGCTGGGGATACAAAAGCTAGAAACACAAAGAGAGCCTTCTTCATGGAGATTTATATTCTTCTGGAGATTTCACATGAAGTTACTGATTTGATTTCCTCTTTACAGCAAGTATATTGTGATTCCCACTAACAATGTGACAACAAAGGTCAAAAACGGTAAGTCATTTTAACATCCTTCGTGTATTAACTCCTACACTTATCTCAAAACCAACTCACAATCACCCAGTCAATAACAGGTCCAACTTAGGAGAAATGAAAGAATGCAAAATATTAACCTAATAAAATGCCATGTTGGTCAATACTGTCAGATTACCCCAGGGTTGCCACAATTGTAAGGAAATGTTCATTTTTGCATACTTCTGGTGGAAATATAAACCATTGTTTTAAAACGTAACCAGGATTTGTTTTAATGAGATATGGTAAGACATACAAATACAGAAAAGTCTGTCATTAAGGAAGAAGTTCATGTTCACAGATCCCTAGAAAGAAGAAGCAGGGCAGGCCATGCAGGGAGGCCATGTGAGGTTGGTCACGAAGCATAGGGAGTGAGAGGGAAACATGGGCAAGGGCCTTTACGTGGTATCCATGGGAAGGAATGGGTGAAGCAGGGTAAGCAGGCCTAGAGTTGACTAGTTTGGATGATTTCAGTGGGCTCTGGGGTATACAGGCTACCCCAGTTGGCTGATACCTGGCCCTGGGATGATTAGGGCAGGTGGATAGTAGCCCCAAGTGTGAGAGCTAGGTAAAGAAGATTTGTGGTAAGCTCTGGATGGGTTGGTTTGCATATGAAAAGTATGTTCATAGTCAGTGGTTTGCCCTCTCTAGGAATTAGCTGGCCTTAAGAGAGGCTGTTTAGGGTCAGCAAGGCAGCAAATGTCAAAGTTTCAGAATAAAAAGACATCATTTTGATTAATGGTGATACATTCTGTCTAGAAGAAAATGTGTTGAAATGTAATACGAGAAAACACTAACTCAGAAATTTCATTATAAGTAATGTATCTTCAAGAAATAAGTAGACTAGCGTGCAAAGATAAGTAAATGAAGGTGGCCCCAATGTCTAAAAACAAGGGGACAAATATAAACCCCAATGTATATTAATCATCTTTAATTCAATCTTTTATCTAGCTTTTCAAACTAATAAATATAGTTATAATAACTGTGTATGCAGTTATAATAACGTCATTTACTCAACCTAACATCTATGTCAGTTTTAGGTCTGTTTTGATTGATAAGTTTTCCTCCTAATGTGTCTCACTTTCCTACTTTTATGCATGCCTGGTAATTTTTAGTTGGATGCTGGACTTTGTCAGCTCTAGCCTAGCTAATCAGTCCCTTGATTAAAAAATGAGTGAATAATCAAGATGTATTTCAGTCTTACACGACGAAGAATGAAAACCAGACCCTTGACTCCAGAGTAGCAAAGAAGCCTCAAGTACCACCAAATTATACTGACCAATATCCATAGGAGTATCTTGTGTGGTTGAGACACAAAGTAGAATGGGAATTTAGAGATGAGATTAAGATTAAGATTATGGCACTCAGAAGGGTCTTTTTCATCGTTCTGTTTTCCCAGCACTCCAGAAGCCATGGCTGGTAAGGACAGAGCTGATGGGGTCAACAAGACAATGGTTCAGACCCATTTACAAATACTAGCAAACACTAGGGAGAAAAAGATATGCAGTATTGTATTGAGATTTCTTACTAAAACAATGAGCCATTGTAGTTCAATGAAATTTATGTAGCATTATAAAGATTTACTGCAGATATTCTTTGGGAAGGTTTTATGTACATTTAAGCATGCGTATTATGTATTCACAATTGTTATGCTAAACATGCAATTCTCAATATGAACAATCATTTTTATAATAAAAATAGGTACAAAACACTTACATACTTGGTACTGTTCTGGTATATTTTTTGCATTGTTTTCTGACCAGCATATTTATTTACATATTTAATACTTTTTTATATCACAACAGCAGAAAAATGACTCCCCCTATAAAATGATACCCATGAAAGCATGATTACTCAGATTCGTTAAACTATAGAATTTCTTCCTCAATGGGAATGTAAATTCTTTGATACTGATGCAGCTGAATTTTATGCCAACAACATCTCCACAATCAATCCATACATATATGTTCCTTCCTGTTTGTTCCCTCTGGCCTATATTCAATTGATATTTATTAGGAAAGGCATTACCTCCTGACTGGCATTATACTCAACACTAATCCCTGATGGGAAATGGCACGTAAGTTTGCAAAGAAGCTTGTCCACATTTGCTGCAGTCTTGAGGTTTCACTCTTATGTATATTGTGTGGAATAATGAGCTATTCCCTCTCAATGACAACTTTCAGATATTCACTTGTTTCATGACTTCTTTCTGCTATGAGTTTTCTGATGTAGAAGGAGGCTAAATTTGTGGGAGAAGGTTTTCCAACACTCGCTGCATCCATAAGGTTTCTCACCTGTGTGAATTCTTTGATGTATAATAAGATGTGACTTCTGGGCAAAAGATTTCTGACATTTGCTGCATTCATGAGGTTTCTCTCCTGTATGTGTTTTCTGATGTAAAACAAGGCTAAACTTGATGGGAAAAGTTTTTCCACATTCACTGCAACCATACGGTTTCTCTCCTGTATGGATTCTCTGATGAATAATGAGGCTAAACTTGTGAGAGAAAGTTTTCCCACATTCAAGGCATTCATAAGGTTTTTCTCCCGAGTGAATTCTCTGGTGGATAAGGAGATAGGACTTCCGGCTGAAGGCTTTGTGACATTCACTGCATTCATAAGGTTTCTCTCCAGTGTGAGACCTCTGATGAATAGTCAGGTGTGACTTTTGAGTGAAAGCCTTCTGACACTGACTGCACTCATAGGGTTTCTCACCTGTATGAGTTCTTTGGTGTAGGATGAGACTAAACTTGATGGAGAACATTTTTCCACATTCATTGCATCCATAGGGTTTCTCTCCCGTGTGAGTTCTCCAGTGGGTATTGAGGAGTGACTTCACACTGAAGCCTTTTCCACATTCACTGCAATGATAAGGTTTCTCTCCTGTGTGAGTTCTGTGATGTCTAATGAGCTCAGATCTCTGGATGAAGGCTTTCCCACATTCATTACATCCATAAGGTTTTTCCCCAGTGTGAGTTTTTTGATGTAGAATGAGGCTAAACTTAAGGGGGAATGTTTTCCCACATTCATCACAACCATAGGGTTTCTCTCCCGTGTGAGCTCTCTGATGAATAATGAGCTGTGACTTATTGCTGAAGCTTTTCTGACATTCACCACAACTATAGGGTTTCTCTCCTGTATGAATTCTTTGATGTAAAGTGAGTTGTGACTTATCACTGAAGCCTTTCTGACATATATGACACTCAAAGCGTTTCTCTCCTGTGTGAGTTCTTTGATGTTTATTAAGGCATGACTTATCAGTGAAAGCTTTCCCACACTTATTGCACTCATAGGGTTTCTCTCCTGTATGGGTTCTCTGGTGTAAAATAAGATGGGATTTTCGGCTGAAGGCTTTCTGACATCTACTGCATCCATAGGGTTTCTCTCCTGTGTGTGTTCTTTGATGCTTATTGAGATCTGACTTCTGGGAAAAGGCTTTCCCACAGTCACTGCAGTCATAGTGTTTCTCTCCTGTTTGAGTTTTCCAATGTTTAATGAGCTGTGACTCACGGCTGAAAACCTTTACACACTCATTATATCCACTGCATTGTTTTCCAGTATGAATTTTCCCATGCTTAGTGTAAAGAAAAAATTTATCATATCCATTAAATTCAACTTCATCTCCTACATAGTTTCCATTCTGAATAACGTAGTCTAGGTTAGGTTTCAGATGTTTCCCAAGTTTGTCCAATGTATGAGATCTTGGTGCTAAAGGGACACAAAGGTTTGAGCTCAGATAAGATACTATTTTCCCAAATATATGATATTTGTGGTCACTATCCATAGTTTCAAGGCTGCTTTGGTTTTCTTGGTGCCGTTCTGTATGATCGTTGACTTGCCAGGCATCCCCTAGAAAGGAGACCAATGAATCCCCAGTGATCGTGTAATAGAAGGGGGTACAATCTCATAGCAAAGGCCAAGGACAGGAGAGGAAGTGAGACTGTGGGTAAAGAATGAAAGTCTGAGACTGTTATAAGTGGAAGGAAGAAAAACATAGAAGAAACTATAAGGGGTATGGGATACACACAAACTGAGAAGGGAGGAAAATTTATGAATATTGAGGGTATAAGAAAAGGGAGCTATGACTGTGAGTTAGGGGGATGGAGACAAGGAGAAAGCAGGTAAATGGAAGATGCCAGGGAAACAGATTGACCAGGAAAGCAAGTTCCAGAATGAGAGAGAGAGAGATCTGATCAAAGTACATAGAAGAAGGACAAGTATTCTTTTAAAAGCCAAGCAAAAGAGTTCTAGTATAGAAAGATTAAAAAGTAGAGGCAACATTAAGGTATGTGGGGAGTTTATGTCAGCTGTTTTGAGTCACATTCAGAGCTTAAGAACTTAAAAAAAATTTCTCCAAACAACATTTCAGAGGTGTATCGCTATTTCTAACCAACTAGGATATTACTTCCATCTCTCCCATGGGGTTGTTTTTTCACTTACGTGGATGAATCTGATTCTGGATTTCTTCCTCTATTATCCATGGTTTTCCTTGCTCCAACTGGAAGAATGCATCTGCTTTGGTAACCTGATACCCTATTCAAGGAAAATTATAGAGTACTGATAGACCCAAATACTTGAGCTACAAGATTTCTGAAAAATGGCAAGGATTACATTTAAGGGGCTGAATAATTTGCATCTTGGCCAAGTTAAGGCCTTTTACTTTGGAGGTAAGAGAAAAACACTCTGTTAGAGGCCAGAAAGGTACTACGAATCTATGATATATAAAACTCAAGTCTTAAAAAAGGCAAAGCATTTGTGAGGCCCCACTCCTTTATCACTGAGAAAGGAAAGGTAATTGATCACCTACACCAGAGAAGCTGTGCTTACCCACTGATAGTAGGTTGCTATAATTTTCCAGCATCACATCTTGATACAAGTTCTTCTGAACAGGGTCCAGTAGCTGCCATTCCTCCCAGGTGAAACCCACAGCCACATCCTTGAATGACAGTAAGCCCTGTGATAGAACATTCCTATTCATTCTAAAGGATTATCATTGGCTAATACTATAAAGAGAAATATTATGAAGGGAATTTCTTATAATAACTTTTCCCATGGTAAGTCATTTGACTGCCTTCCATGAATCTAGTTTTGTGTTATACTAATGTGTACTAGTTTTCTGTAGGGAAAAAAAAACATTTTTTATTTAGAATATCTGATCTTTGTGCTTCCATTCAATCATTCACTGACTCACATGTTCAATCATTTGTTCACAAAAGAGAAACACATCGTCCTTAAATCCTTTAATCTAGAAACCTAGAAACCATTTACAAACTATGTGTATGCACCTATGTGTCAGACACGGTAGTATGCATTCTTTATAAATAAAACTCACTTTTACCCTGAAGGATCATTCTAGCTTGCAAAGATAAAAATGAAAAGTGCATGAGACTACGATATATTTATACAGGGCAAGTAAGATATATATACCCTTGTCGGCACCAATGGGGAAGAGGAAAGATGATAAAGGTTAAGCTTTACAGAGATGACTATGGAACTAATTCTTATGAGATCAATTCCATGTTTTACAGTGAGTTGCAGAGGGGAGAGGTGGCATAGCATTCCAGAAAGAAGTAACATGAAAGATGGCACAATGAAACCACAACCATTCACCAGATAGGTTGACAAGAGAAGAGGGTATGGTAAGATAATAAGAAAAAGAGATAAAGAGGCACACTAATGCCAGACAACAATGCATCTGTCCTATAGCTATGGATGATCCATGAAAAGTTTTACATGTGAGGGAATAATATGATCAACTTCGTGTTTTAGAAATAGATCTCTGCAGAAAAGTACTGTCCAATGATGAAAATATTCTGTATCTGTCCTGTACAAAATAGTAGCCACTGGCCACCATAGCCATCAAGTAGCTATTGAATACTTGAATCCATAAATATACAATAAAGATATGTAAATAAAACACAAAGAATGGGATTGATCCCAGGATTGCAAGGTTGCCTTAACATTTGGAAATCAAAGTAATTTATCATATTAGCACAATGAAGAAGAAAACTGATGTGATCATTTCAACAGATGCTAAAAAATTTCTGACAAATTTCAACACCCATCAATGAAAACCACTCAGAAAACTAGGGGGGGAAAAGCTAGGAAAGGAAGGGAACTTCCTCAATCAATATTGAAACAGAAGAACTCTGTACAGGGCTTAAATATCTGACCTCAAGACTTACCAAAAAGCTATGGTAATCAAGAATGTTTGGCACTAGCATAAGGGTAAACAAACACATCAAAGAAACAGCCCAGGAAGACCCACAATTATTAGACCTTTCTGCAAAGGAACCAAAGCAATAAAATGGGGAAAGTCTTTCCAACAATGATGCTGAGACTACTAGATAAACATATGGAAGAGAATGAACTGCCTCAGATCACATACAAATTAAAGTGAACTAAAGAGACACAAACACTAAATCCAATGTGTATACCTAGATTTGATCCTGGGCTAGGAAAAAAATGACAATAAGGGCCATTTTAAGGGGAACTGGGAGAATTTGAACAGTCTATAAATTACAGAATAGTCTTGTATCCATAATAAATTGTATCAATTGGATAAAAAACCAATTTCCTGATTTTGACAATGTATTATGGTTAAGTAAATGCCCTTTTTTCTTAGGAAATACAGACTACAGTATTTGGAGGGAAGGGGCATGATGTCTACAACTTATACTCAAATGGGTTGAGAAAAAAATTATCTGTGAATACAATCATGCATTGCTTAATGACAGGGATACATTATGAGAAACACATTGTTAGGCGATTTTGTCCTTATGCGAACATTATAAAGTGTACTTACACAAACCTAGATGGTACAGCCTACTACATACCTAAGGTGTATAGTAGAGTAGGCTGCAAACCTGGACATGTTATTGTACTGCATACTGTAGCAACTGTAACACAATGGTAAGTACTTATGTATCTAAACATAGAAAAGCTACAGTAAAAATACAGTATGAAAGATAAAAAATGGCATACCTGTGTAGGGCACTTACCATGAATGGAGCTTGTAGGACTGGAAGTTGCTCTGAGTGAGTGAGTGAGTGGTGAGTGAATGTGAAGGCCGAGGACATTACTGTACACTACTGTAGACTTTATAAACACTGTAGCACACTTATGTTATACTCAATTTATAAAAAATTTTTCTTTCTTCAAGAATAAATTAACCTTAGCTTAGTGGAGGACCACTTCATATATACAGTTCATTGTTGACCAAAACATTGTTATGCAGTGCATGACAGTGTATGTATTCACTTATATGTTATGTATTATAAATTATACAGTTATGTTTACATATTCACACACATATGTAATTTTTCTGAGGTCATTTAAGAGTAACATATTCATATATATTAAATATGTATATATGTACACATACACACATACTGTGATACTGTGATATCATAAATATATATTTAGTCTCTGCTTCCAGTTCCTGACACAGAGCTCCTGAATCTCTTGGAATTTCTTGGGTGATAGGAGCACCTTTTATTCCAATGAGGCTGCTCTTGGGGGACTCCTGGACAGCCTCAGAATGAGGTCTGGCAGCCAGAGGAACCAACCACGCAATTAGCAGGTTGGAACTTTTAGACTCACCCTCCAACTTCACGGAGGGGAAAGGGGCTGAAGGTTGAACCAATCCCAATGGCCAGTGATGTAATCAATCATGCTTACGTAAGGAAGCCTCCATAAAACCCCAAAAGGACATGGTTCTGAGAGCTTCTGGAGAGCTGAACACATGGAGGTACCCAGGGGGTGGTATACCTGGGAGAGGGCCTGGAAGCTCCGAGTCCCTCCCCCACATAGGCATACCCTGCTCTATGCATCTCCTCATCTGGCTGTTCATCTGTATCCTTTGAAATATACTTTATAATAATGCAGTAAATACAAGTGTTTCCCTGAGTTCTATGAGCAAACTAATCTAATTCGAGGAGGGAGTTATGGGAACCCCCAGTTTACAGCTGGTTGATTAGAAGTACAGATCACAACCTGGGACTTGTGACTGGCATCTAGAGTGGGGTCAGTTTTGTGGCACTGAAATCTTTAACAGTAGGATCTGACACTACTGTCAGAATTAAATTGAATTGCAGGACATCCAGTTGCATAGAGTAGTCCTCATCAATATTCAGCAAACATATTATTCTTTTAATTATAAGTATTACTAAACTTCCTCCACTTTTCACTGGAAAACCAAGTAAAAAATCAATATATAAATGAACAACTCACTTGGGACTTGGACATTTTCTGGAGCCCTGAGACCCAGCCAGCAAATCCAATATTTGCTCTATTGTTGACTCTGGGTTCTTCTCTGAAGATGGTCTCTGGTCAAGGATAAAGTGCTGATCTTGGTACCTTTACTTCCTTCCCTCATATCCCAGGAAGCCAGGACCTAAGGATTTAAAGAAATTCACTGCTGTAATAAACTGTGAGTCTAACAGATTTTCTGAGTTGTGTGAGTCCTTATATGTATGTGTGTTTTAGATACACACACACAGATATTTATGTATAATTATCTAAAAGTTAAGTGTGTTTTCTTCTGGTGGTAGGTTAATATAATAATTTAAAGAAAAAAATAACACATATTACCTGATAGTTGATTTTATAATAAACATATAATTATTTTATAGTAAATACCACCAACAAAGTTATCATTAAATTATGGAATTTTGCCAAAACTATCTTCAAAACTGTGAACTAAAATAAAATTTTAAAGTTCACCCCCAACCGGCTGACTAAATGGACCTCCTCATGGCCAAAGGAATATCCTAAAATTAAATTGCCTGCCAGGAGGCAGGAGGTCAGACATGCCTTCTCATGCCCCTCTCTCTTCTTGGGGACATCCTTTGTAACCCATTAACAGGGCTAAGGTTATGCAAGACAAACCTACAGGTCCTCAATTTACACAACAGATATATGTCCCTGGCTTATCTCTGAAAAAGAGCTCCTATGTTAAAACATTCCAAGCCTTTAGACAAAGTTTCATGTCTTTAATCAATTACAAGCCAAAGAATCTTTAAACCCACCTATAACCTGTAAGGCCCCCCCACCCTTCAAGATGGCCCACTTTTTCGAACCAAACCAATGTATGCCTCCCATGTATTG
The DNA here is from genome assembly GCF_020740605.2 of Lemur catta. Taxonomy (NCBI): domain Eukaryota; kingdom Metazoa; phylum Chordata; class Mammalia; order Primates; family Lemuridae; genus Lemur; species Lemur catta. The sequence goes on from NC_059146.1 coordinate 19,982,371, forward strand.
ATTTATGACTTTACCTGTAACCCCTGTCTCCCTGAAATGTATAAAACCAAACTGTAACCCAGCCACAGCGAGTCCACTTGCTCAAGGCCTCTTGGGCATGGCTCCGGGTCATGGTCCTCAAATTTCACTCAGAGTAAATCTCTTTAAAATTATTTTACAGAGTTTGGCTTTTTTATCCGTTGACAAAACCGATCTTCATTTAGAGAAAGACAGTTATAAAGAGAAAGGAGGAAAAAAAAGTCAAGAATGAGAAATTTTTAAAAGCCTAAAAACTCCAGAGAAACAGCTATAAAAGTGGAATACTGTTTGCAAATCTGTTTTGGGTATCTAATACATGCTGGACATGTTTACTATATGAGTAGTTACTACTGATTTTTTTTAAACAAAAGGGAGAAGGATCTCAGAGAGGTTGAGAAACTTGCCCAAGTTCACACAGTAAGTACAGAATCCAGACAACAACCTAGGTCTGCCCAAATCCCAAGTCCATATTCTCTTTTCTCTGCATCAAACTTACCTGCAGGTGTTCTGACTGCTTACCTAGAAAACCTACAAGAATCAATTAAAACACATGAGTAATAATAAAAGAGTTCAGTAAGGAAAGGAAAAAGAAAATATTTCTTAAATTAGTTGCTTTTCTACCTACCAGAAAATAAAAAATAACAAAAAGTTCAAGCAGAAAGAAAAGCCATTTGCAATAGCAGCAAAAGTATATATCATCTGGGAATAAAGCTAACAAGTAATGTCCAGACCTATATGAGTACTTTAATATGTCTTGTCTACCTAAATTATTGCAAAGATTTAATGTAATTTCAGACAACATTGCAAGGAGATCCACATATATAATATCAACAAGGCTTTGTACCAAAATCAGTAATGGAACAATTTTATCATATAAGTTGTTTTAAAAATCAAATTATAAACCACTTATGCAGTGTTAGCACATTTTTATAATAAAATAAATCACAGAAAAGTATGGAAAAGGAAATAAAACAAAATGCTAACAATGAATATCTCTGGGTATCAGGATTTGGGATGTGGGAATGTCCCCTTATGTATCAGAAGGACCTAAAAGGGAAGAGCCTAGAGAAATATGCAGTAAGTTTGAAGACCAGAGGGCCAGACACCACAACTTTCATAATAAGCATTTCACCTTAGATTTGTTTGGACCCTAGTCATTTCAAAGCAATTTTCATTGTTGTGGAAACATTAAGGAGAGGGGGTGATTCAGAGGACAGAGGAAGTTGGAAAGCAGGTTTTAAAGAAGGCAGTGTAGTCATCTATGAGAAGTCAGTGAGTTTTAAAATCCCAACGCCCTCCAAAACACAAAGACTTCTGAAGCTCCAACTCCTACAAATCTCTTGGATACCAATGCCTACCCACATCATACCTAAAATATGGATCACGCAGCCAGCCCAGATCATTCTGATTTTGAGTCCTACTATCGCTGACCATCCTATCAAGACCCAAACACTCGGACCCTCCAAGAGAAGAAACAAGGTTGTCCCAAGCAATGACCTCCGCACAAGGCCACCTGACTCACTGACCACCCCCAAGGATGCACCAATCACTGACCTCCCTCCCCCCAACTGTATCCAAACATTGACCTAAGCCAAGCACATCCCAAGGATTCGCCTTTTTCCAAGGATGCTTCAGTCGCTGACATCGTCCCTTTCTCCAAGGCTGCCCCAAGAACTGAGATTTCCCCACCCCAGAAGACCTTCTTAGGCATTGACACATCCCCAAAGACACCCCAACTTCCTTCAAGGGCACCCCAATCACTGACCCCAAGAACATCCCAATGACTGAACCACTCCCTAAGTCATACCAATCACTGATCCGCCTCCAAGACCACCCCAGTCCCTAACCTCCCCTACAAATTCTAACCCAAAGCACTAACATTCTTCTCCAGGCCACCCCAACCCCTGCCCACTCTCAGGCCGACACCATTCCCTACCATCCCGCTTCTCCACAGTGGCTTGCTACTGTCATGGACTCCCCACAGACTCCCCTACCAGAAATCCCAAATCTCCTCAAATCCAGCTCCTGGTTCCGCTCCCGGAACGCGAAACTGAAACCCGTTAAAAGACCCTTAGGGGACCGGCTGGGTCGAAAGAGCCACGGTCCATCACTGCTGCTTCAGACTCACAAGCCCGGGCGCCCCACCTCACTGGCCAAGTTTAACCTCTGTAGCCTCTGAGTCCGCAGGCTGCCAACCACCACCCGGGGCAGATTCGGTTCAGTTTTCGGGTTTTTTAGACAAAGACATTGAGAAAGAGTATGGCGGCCCCCTTTAACCGATTTATTTGGGGACCGCCATCGTGGGAAGTTGGCCGTACAACCGCTTTCCCCGCCCAAGATAACCATTGGTCCCTGTGAGGCAATCGCAAGGGCCGCAAACGGCGATGCGCATGCGCCTGCCCCTCTCGCGGGTCCAATCCCCTTCACATGACGCACCAAACCCAACATGGCCGCCTCTGCTTTGCCTCTGGTATGTACGAAGCTGCGCATTACAGTGGGCGCGGCCATCTTGATGAAGGTGTACATCCGTACAGAGAAGAGCGCCCCCCTTTGAGGGTAAGGAGCAAGTGAAACGGTCTCTGGGAATGCTTCTGGAGGATAATATAGGGTTTGGAGATCATTGTGCACAGTGGTTGGGTTACAGTTTGGTTTTATACATTTCAGGGAGACAGGGGTTACAGGTAAAGTCATAAATCAATATGTGGGACGCATACATTGGTTTGGCCCGAAAAGGTGGGCCATCTCGAAGTGGGGCTTACAGGTTATAGGTGGGTTTAAAGATTCTTTGACTTGTAATTGGTTGAAGACATGAAGCTTTTTCTAAAGGCTTGGAATGTTTTAAGATAAGGAGGTCTGTTAATCAGAGACAAGCCACCAGACACATATTTTTTGTGTAAATTAAGGACCTGCAAGTTTGTCTTGCATAGCTTTAGGCCTGTTAATGAGTTACAAAGGATGTCTTCAAGGGGGCATGAGGAGACATATTGGGGCAGGCAATTTAGTTTTAGGATACCCCCCTTGGCCAGGAGGGGAGTTCAGTCAGTGAGTGGTGGTGGGGGAGCCTTAAGATTTTATTTTAGTTCACAGGGTAGATAATTCAAGATTGTTGTCCAAAAATGTTCTATTAATAAATACGCTTTACTCTCTGCTATCCATCCTCTCCCAAGGACTCCAACTGAAAACTAATACCTAATGTTTAAGTGTATACACAGTTTTTGAACAGGGATCTATTATTCCAAGCGTAATAATTGCATTATCTTACACAATACTCTAAAAGCTACAGGTGGTAGACATAAATATTACCCTCACTTTGCATATGAATAAAGGTTTAGAATTAAGGCTGTCTCTTAGAATGCATGTTTTCTCACAACTTCATCCATCTGATCTCTGCCCATCTTAGGGGTGAATAAAAATCTTAGCTTTAATTCATATTTTATAAATTGCTTGTTTATTTACTTTAGGTTTTTTTCTATTTTAGATTGGTTATCTTTTTCTTAATCATATTGTGGATACTTACACCTGTTACTTCTATTCCCAGTCCCCCTACCTCTAAATTTGCCTATTCTGGACATTTCATATGAATGCAATAATATAATATTTAGTCTTTTGTGACGAGCTTCTTTCACTTAGGATGTTTTCAAGGTTTATGTTGTAGCATGTTTCAGTACTTCATTGCTTTTTATACCTGAATAATATTCCATTGCATAAATATAGTACATTTTGTTAGTGTGGAAAACCTGGTAGGTGCTCATGTCGCAGGTGGAGAAAGATTTCTCACACAGAGATTAAGGTATATAAAAGTAAAATTTATTTTATCCTTTAGAAGGACAGAGAGGATGAGAGAGGGAGGGAGAGAGGGAGGGAGAGAGAAAAGGGGCAGGGGGTGGGGTGGGGAGAGAGACAGCTGCGTGGCATCCCAAAGAAAGAGAAGGGAGATGCCAGCAGTTAGGCCAAGTGGCTTGTTGCTTTTATGGGGACGAAGAGAAAAATAGTTAATTGTTGTGAAGTGCCATATCTGCTCCTTCTTTTCTTAACCGCAAGCAGATAATGGAATCTGCTGTGTGAAACTGCTGCATCCATTCCCTTTGCTTTGGGATAAAGTGACCTTGCCCTCAAGATATGATTTTGGGCTGGGTTCACGTCTTGAGATTGTCCCCCATGCTGTCATCGAGGAACTTCTGAGGAACTACTCCAGGCTATAGAAACAGATGCTAAAAGGCAGTTTTAGTCAATAGGTCTAGCAACTGTAAAAAATTCACATTTCCTTTTTTGTCTGCTGGGCTCTTTTGAGATGTTCAGAGCTCTGCAGGGCAACTGTTAGCTAGGTGGAGAGGGCGCAGAGCTGATTTATTTCGCTCACAGGACTCGCTGTCTTTCACATTTTATTTTTCCCTTCTCCAGCTGATGGATATTTGAGTTGTTTCCATTTGAGGCTATTATAAATAATGCTGCTATAAACATTCATGTAAAATTTTTTGTGTGGAAATACATTTTCATTTCTCTTGGATATAAACCTAGGAGTGAAATTCCTGGGTCATATGATCAATATGTTTAAGTGTCTGAGAAACTGCCAGATTATTTTTCAAAGTGGCTGCACCATTTTACATTCCCACCAGCAGTGCATGAGGGTTTCAATTCTTCCTGAGGACTTGTTATTCCACATCAGTGGAATAACATAGTATGTACTCTTTTTCTGTCTGGCTTCTTTTCCTCAGAATAAGGTTGTTGAGATTTATCTATGCTGTTGCATGCATCTGTAGTTTATTCTTTTATTATTGCTGAGTAGTAATGCATGGTATGATCACACCACAGTTTGCTTATCCATTCATCTATTGATGGACACTTGGATTGTTTCCTGTTTGGGGCTATTAGGACTGAAGGTGCCATGAACAGTTTTGAGAGTCTTTGTGAGAACACATTATTTCATTACTCTTGAGAACTATCTAGGAATGGAAATCTGGAGTCACAGGGATCTTGCTTTTATTTTGCAATTCTTTCTTGAGACAGAGTCTCACTCTGTTGCCCAGGCTACAGTGCTGTGGCGTCAACCTAGCTCACAGCAACCTTGAACTCCTGGGCTCAAGCAAGCCTCCTGCCTCAGCCTCCCAAGTAGCTAGGACTACAGGCATGCACCACAATGCCCGGCTAATTTTTTTTCTATATATTTTTAGTTGTCCAGATAATTTGTTTCTATTTTTTTAGTAGAGACGGGGGTCTCGCTCTTGCTGAGGCTGGTCTAGAACTCCTGACCTCGAGCGATCCACCCGCCTCGGCCTCCCATAGTGCTAGGATTACAGGCGTGAGCCACCGCGCCCGGCCCGCAATTCTCTTGAGTCAAATAGTTTTGCAAGGCTTTTTACTCTTTTCACAGGTTTGACGTTTTAAGTAACGTGTGTACTTCTGAAATAGATTTTTCATTTGGGAGCACTGTCTGTAGTTTATCATGAAAGGGCTGTCAAAACAACTCTTTTAGCAACACAAACACTCCACTCCACACAGGAATTTCCTTTTCATTCTTTCAGTGGATTTATATCTTAATTTTGGTTGGATCAGATTTAGAATTTACATTATGATACATATGTAAATACTACTTATAGTTCAGCCATATAACATACTATAATTACTTTACCTATAGTGCACAATATTTTATTGTCCCTGGAGTTATCTCAATTGTTCCTGCCAGAATTTCTGGCTTTTATTTTCAGAGAGCCCCGACCTTACTATTGGTTCACACCCCCTCCTCGCCCCGCCCCCAGAAGGGAAGCCTGTAGCTCCCCTAAGAAAAATCCCGCCTCCCCTATTGGATCCCCTCTTCCCATTGGCTCGTGACTACTCTCTTCTCCTGTGCTGGGCGGTGACCATGTCCCGCAGATATAAACTAGGTTCCTCCCAGACGTTTTTTCACCTACCTTTGACTGCATGACCGCTATCCCTATGCCGCAATTGCTTTTCCAGACTTTTTTGTGTCCTCAAAATCTTCCTCCTGTCTTCCACGTGTACCCAGAAGCGTTCCGCCGTAATCTCCTATCGGCCTCTTTGCTCTTTTTCGTCCGCCGAGAAAGGGTTAACATGTGTACGGACACCTGACTTCTAAGATGGCCGCGCCCACCGTGTCATTTCCCAATGTTTCTCAGCGCAAAGTGGATCTTTTCTCCCCAGCCCGCCGAGGTGGACACAGCCCGTCCTATGTTTGTCTTGTGTAAGTTCAAGCCTCTAAGAATCAATGAACCTGCGGCCCGGGGCTTAAGGAAATGGGGTGGTTTCAGTGCTTCTTCGCCTTTCCGAACTCTGCCTGGCTACTTGGCCAATAACGGCCACTTTGCCTTCTGTCTGTCCGTACTGAAAGATGGCCGCCCCGGGATCCGTTACGAGGTGGGCGCGGCCATATTACCTGGGCAAAGACAAGCCAGAAATCCAGTCGTCTGTGCTCCGTACAAACGCTTTAGACCCTCGTCGGCTGCCGTAGGCCGGCTGGAAGGCTGGGCTAGGGCCCAGGAGTGGAAGAATTCACGGAAGTGTAGACTCCTAGGAGGTCCCGGTGGCTCCACGAAAAAAATCAGGTTAGTGTATGGGTCTCTCTGTGGAACAGGATGAGGGGACGAGGGTGTCTGTGGGTGTCCGTGTAGTGGGGAGCTGTGGGGTTTGTCGGAGGAGCGGAAGCAAATGGGAGTTTGTGATCGAGGTGTCTGTGGTTGAGGAGGTTAGGAGGAGTCAGTCCTGAGGGATTCCGGTGGTCAGTGATTTAAGGGGTCTGTCGAGATCAACGATGGAAAGTCCATAGTCAGGGTCACTCTTGTCTGTAAGGCTCAGTGATTGAGGACTGGCGTGGGGAATGGTTTTGTCAATGAAAGCTGTGTCAGTTTCGGATTCCGGATTTATTACAATATGTGGCTCAGTGAGAGAGAAGCTGACGCTCATCAAGGTCGGCGAACCCCGGTGTGTGGTCCAGGTTTCGGGATTGTGACCAAGGGAGTGTGACCAGTGTTTAGGGACGGCTAGATGTGTCAGTCGTTGGGAGACTTGTGAAGGCCGAAGCTTTGGCTGTCCAAGGACCGTGGTTGGTGTGTGTGTTCAGGTTCAACGTTACATATCCCCTCAGCCCTTTAAATTTCTTTGCAAGTACTGGTTTATAAATCTCCTTTGGCTTCTCACATTTCTACTTCCTCTTGTACCCATAGATAGGAAAGCTTTGGGAAGATCAGGATTAATCAGACCTAAAAAGGTAAAGTGTCTGTTAAAGAAAAGGATTTTGTCCTTCGTCCTGCAGGTGTACTGTGTGAATGTATGTATGTACACAAACAAGTATATTTCCTGTCAGGTTCATTCTGTCACAAGTAAAATAACACTTCTCTTACCCTAAAATATGTTCCCCAGTGATGACTTTTTATAACATTTTTGTGCATTTCAATTTCAGTTTTCATTTTTCTATGCTTGATTTTTCACAATTCAGATAAACTATGAAACATTGGTATAATTTTCCATATTTAATTTTATATCATAAACGTTCATATTGTAAACATCATAATTTTTGTTTAAAATTGTTTTTAAAAGATTTCTGTAATAATATACCATCAAGAGGAAAACTTGCACCATTATGACTGGAATCACTAAGTATATGCATATATTTAGATAGAATTTCAATAATTAAAAAGTTCAGTTATGACTTTTAAGAACAGATTATGATTCCAAGGGTGTTACTCCCTCACCCTCATTCCACCTTGATTTTTAACTTTTTTCTGATTGTAAACGGTGTATTTTTATTTTTGACCTTCTCTTCTACTTTACTGTTTACATAGAAGAGCGATTAGTTTTAAAAATATGTATATTGTTTCTGGTCACCTTACTGAATGCTTATTAAACTTTCCTGCCCTCCAACATTTTGTTACAAAATTTTTTTTTTTACTGATGCAAAATATTTATTCCAAGTTAGTTATTTTATGCAATACTTTTCCCCCTCAACAGACCTGTGATAACCACATCTTTTAAATCTGTAAGTAATGTTATCAAAACAATCTTAATCTTTGAAATCCCACAAAAATTTATATTTTACAACCCACCCTGAATATCAAGGCTGCAAGTATAACACAACATTTCTTATATCCAAATATTTCACAGCTGTACCCAAAAAGGAAAAAGGGAGAAAAACAAAAAACCACATATGCTTGGTTAAGGGCTAAAGTTACCCAAGCAGCCAAAAATAAAATAAAATATCCAAATTATTAGCATTAATTTAATACAGTTATAACTTCATTGGGCACTTTGTCATTGACAATGATTACTTGAGCACAGGGGTGAGTGCCCCAAGGGCTGGTAGTAGAAGCTGTTGGTGCAGACCAATGTCTCCTCTCTGCACCACCAGCTCCCACCTGTGCATCGCCCCATATATACTGTGTATGTATGTGTGTGTATTAAAGAATTTACAGTTGAATACCTGTATGCCTGCCACCTAGATTTTATAATTTTACTGTGTTTCTTTTATCTGTATCTCTCTCTCTCCCTCTCTCTCTATATATATATATGTATCACCCCCTCTACTTATTATTAATCCATACTTTAAAATATTGTTTTAGTTTTTTTGGTGCATTTCAAAGTAAGTTGCAGACATTCATACATTTGCCCCTAAATATTTCAGTAAGTATGTAATAATTAAGTTCTACTGATAGCTTTTTCTAATAACAGCTTTGTTATTCACATACCGTATAATTCACCCATTAAAATGTACAATGCAGTGGCTTTGTGTATATACAACCATCACCAAAGTGAATTCGTCACCTCAAAAAGAAACCCCATAGTCCTTTCACTACCACGCCTGATCATTCCTTGCTCCCCGCTCTCCACCACCTCTGAGGAACCACTAATCTACTTTCTGTCTCTATAGATTTGCGTATTCTAGACATTTAATATAAATGCTGTCATATGATATGTGACCTTCTAGGACTGGCTTCTTTCATGTAGCATAATGTTTTTAAGGTTTGCCCATGTTGTAGCATGTATCTGTACTTCATTTCCTTTTATACCTGAATAATAGTCCATGGTATAAGTATAGCACATTTTGTTTATCCCTTCATCAACTGATGGATATTTGGGTTGTTTCCCCCTTTTGGCTGTTATAAATAATGCTGCTATAAATGCCTGTGTACAAGCTTTTATATGGACATCTTTTTATTTCTCTTGTATATAAACCTAGGAGTGGAGTTGCTAGGTCATATGGTAAATATGTTTTACTGTTTGAGGAACTACCAGACTGTTTTCCAAAATATTTGAGGGTTTCCATTCCTTCCAATATTCACTAACACGTTATTTTGGGTGTTCTAATACCCACGTTCTAATGGGTATGAAGTGGTATCTCACTATGGTTTTGATTTGCATTTCTCTGGAGACTTATGATGTTAAGCAACTTTTCATGTACTTATGCTATGTATAACTTTGAGGTACATCTTTTTTTCACTAAGTGTAGATTGTTAGTATTTTTAATATTAATAGCTACATAGTATTTCATTGGATGTGTGTACTTTTACTCATCCAGGTAATCCTCTATTACAAGACCTAAATAATATTTTTACATCAACTTTGCATGTATGTGGCACTATTTCCTTTGTCAAGATTTCTAAAGTGGATTTGGGGTTTTAGTAATATCTCCATTAAAAGTATTCAATACAAAGTATTAAACTATTCCTGAAATTGTTTAGTCATTTTAAAGTGATAAAGAAGTATGTATGTTTTGGAATGCTCTCAATTTTTAGATATAGGTTCTGTAATCAGCCATCTGACTAAAAACTTATTTTTGATATATGTTTAGTTGAATCTGTGAAACTCTAACTCTTCCTTAGTCATATTGGGAAATATCTTATAATTTGTTTCCTCTTCTCTACTATTGATTATTCTTCCTTGATTCTTTAACAAATTAATTGGGTAGCATTTCCAGAATAGTTAAGATAATGGTGATGATACTGCTCATCCTTGCCTTGCTCTTGACTTTAGAGAAAGTACTTATATTATTTTACTAAATGTATGTGGGATGTATTTGATTTTTTTAATTGAGATGAAATGTATAAGACATTATGAATTTTCACACACGTAATGAAGTTAACCATCTGAAACTCAACAATTCAGTGGCCCTTAGTACATTCACTATGTTGTGCAACCTCCACTTCTATCTAGTTATAGAACATTTTCATTACCCCCAAAAAGGAAACCCTGTACCCATTTAGCAGTCACTGCACATTCCACATTCCCCCTTCCCCCAGACCATGGCAACCACCAGTATGCTTTCTGTCTCTACAGATTTACCTAATCTGAATATTTCATATAATGGAATCATATAATATGTGACATATTGTGTCTGGTATTTTTCACTCAGCATAATGTTTCTGTGGTTGTGCATTGTGTGCTGAGGTCCTCTAATCATTGATAGCCAGGCTGTCTACAACTCTGCCTTAGTCTTCACTTCCTGGTTGTACTTAGCCTAGACGTCAGCCAGAGGGAAAGCTTAGGGTTGTCTCAGGTCTTTTCTCAGTAGGTATCCTGCCGTATGCATGCATGTGGCTTTATAAATTCCCCAGTCTACACAAGTGCTTTTGAATGGCATAATTTCCCCAGGAAACTCTCTTCCCAGCTTTTGTATAGTGTGTGTTTTTGGACAGTGTAGTTAATCTCTAAGCCTTAAGTTTATGTTAAAATTAGAAATAATGATTTTTACCTTATAAGGGTGTAATGAAGCAAACAGTAATGAGAGATTTAGGTAAGACAGTGCCTATGCTTTGCTTAGCACATTTGCCTTCAGACTAAGGTGTGCCTGCATGTGAGGTGTACGACAACTTTTGAACAGGTACACAGACCCACATGGTTTTAAACAAACAAGTGTCCACGTCCTCACCTTCTGTATGTCCTCTTTCTAAGAATCTCTCCAAGATTCCCTTGGTGTTAGTTACGGCAGGCATCATATTGTTCTGGTTCTCCTTCCCCATCTCCCCCTTCATAGTCACCCCACTTCTTCACAAAAGAAAGACATAGTATCTGTCTGTACATCTAGAATCTTATGTTTTATTATCCCAGGGCATAAAAGCTTCTGGGGCCCCAAATAAAGGGACAGTTAGAGATGGCCTTGCGTTAAGGTGAGTGCACAGCAGCAGTGACAGCACCTGGGCTCAGAGGGAATGTACACTCAAAGTGAATTTACTCTTCAGCCCACAGGTCCCGGCGCCAGGACACATCAAGTGAAGTGACAAAGAGGTTCCAAGACCTGGATGTCGTCATTTGTGGGGACACCATTACCAAAGACTAAGATTTCTGACCGGAAATTTAGGGCAGTTCAGGAAGGGACTACAGACGCAGCGTCCTAGTTACTGGCTATTTCCCAATAACAGAAGAAAATGATCAAGGCCCAGGTGACTTTCGGTTTGTTTTATTCTTTTCTTCATTAAGGGACTGATTTCTGGAGGACTTTAAAAATCAATTGAATTAAATGGAAAAGTATACATTGGTAAAGCAGGATTTGTGCAGAAATAAACTTAGACTCTAACTTCAACAGCTAGACAAGGTAGGATCAGGAATATATTGTTCATAGATATGGCAGCATAGAAATACTTGGTTATCCCTGGTTTCTGGCACAGAGCTCCTAAAACCCTTGGAATTTCCTAAGTGATAAGAGTGATAGGAGCCTCTTTTGTTCTAATGAGGTGACTCTTGGTGGACCCCTAGATAACTTGAGGATGAAGGCTGGTTGCCAGAAAAACCAAGCTTTGATTAGAAGCTTGGAACTTTCAGCCCTACCCGCAACCTCCTTCAGGGAGGAGAGAGGAGCTGGAGATTGAGTTCCATCACCAGTGGCCACTGATTTCATCAGTCATGACTATGTAACAAAACCTACATAAAAACCTGTAAACAACGGGGTTTGGAGAACTTCTGGGTTGGTGAACACATCCAGGTCCTGGGAGAGTGGTGTGTGCAGAGAACACGGATATCCACACCATCCCCGTACCCAACCACGCCTTGCCCTGTGCATCTCTTTCATTTGGCTGTTACTGAGTTGTTTCCTTTATAAAAATCCAGTAATAGTAAGTAAAGTGCTTTCCTGAGTTCTGTGAGCTGTTCTGATGAATTATTGAACCTGAGGGTGGGTTGTGGGAAGCCCCAAATTTGTAGTGAAGTCAACAGAAGTGTGAGTAACCTGGGGACCCCACACGTGTGACTGATGTCTGAAGTGGGGTTTGTCTTGTGAGACAGAGCCCTTAACCTGTGGGATCATCACCAACTCCAAGAGTTGGTGTTGAAATTGAATCAAATTGTTGGACACCTTTTCGGGGTTGGAGAATGGAATTGATTGATGTGAGAGAAATCCCGTTCATTTGATGTCAGAAGTATTGTGAGTAAAAACAGCACAATAGAATTCACACTCAGTGACTGATGTTGCAACATAATGTGTGACGGGAACATCCTGTGGTGAAAGTAAAAAGAACAATGTCCTTCACATTCCATGTCAATAAAAGAGAAACACTTCATATTAAGCAGGACTCTGTTTTTGCAGGAATTGCTGACACTGGAGGATGTGGCTGTGGAGTTCACCTGGGAGGAGTGGCAGCTCCTGGACCCTACTCAGAAGAATCTTTACCGGGATGTGATGCTGGAGAACTACAGCAACCTGGTGTCAGTGGGTAAGGATAGTGCCCTGTGTTGATCAGAGAGTGCCCAGTCATTGTCCTTTCCTTCCTCAACTTCTGAAAGCTCTGGAGGGCCTGTGGAGCTCTGAGGTGGTAGATTTTTGAGTCTCTTCTCTGGCTCCAGATGAGAGAATATAATGTGCCCCCTTTTGGGAGAAAAGCCTTTGCTTTGCAGACATGTAAATTATGTAGTTCCTAAGATAGAACATCCTCCCATGTTGACACACCACTGCTTAATTCAGTGAGCCTAAGTCTTCTGTCATTTCCCATGAACAGGGTATCAAGCCAACAAGCCAGATGTACTCTCCAAGTTGGAACAGGGAGAACTATGGACAATAGAAGATGATATCCACAGTCGAATCTATCCAGGTGAGTAGGTGAGAGCCAGCAAGGAGGGCAGCAGAGCAAGTCACATGCTAGTTGTTTAGAAGCATCTCAGCCAGGAGGGGGTCTGAGGGTGTGTGGATAGAGCCTCCACGCATTCCTCTTCGCACACAAGAGCTCTTTTAGGTGTTTAGAGGAATGTCTATGTCTTTTTCTCCTCTTGGATTTGATCACTGTTTATTTCAGCTAGATCTTAATTTTTTTTTTCCTCAAGGTTTCTTCTTTAGGATTCTAAAGTCTCACCATTCTCCTCCCATTAGAACATCCCTGCCTGTTCTTTCTACCTCTCTTGCTATGAAATTCCATCTCCCATACCTTTCTCCAAAGAGAGATCTTTGATCTCAGCACTGTCTTCTAACTACGGCACCTTCCTGCCTCTTTGGATTGTGTTGTACACATCAAATCTATATAATCTTTATATCAGATATCAGTAATATCTCAATAAAGCTATTAAGAAAAAAGAACGAAGGTATGAAATTAGAAATGAACAAGTCCTTGTGGGGGCCTGTCGAAAGATTGGCCTGAACTCGGCCACATGAAGGTTAGAAATATTTGTAGGGGAACTAGTTGAGTGTGAACATGGGTAAATAGGGTAATCATGGTAAATTGGGGGGTTGACTGTTGTGGACTTTTATGTGCAATTGAGGTAGAATGGGGGGTTATAAGTTTGTTTTGTATTACCCTTGCATGTATAGTCATACTTTTAATGGGCTGGCAGGAGTGTAGCAACAATAAAGTACATGCAGTAGTCCTTAGCAAATAGAAGGCAAAACTGCTGAGAGTCTTGGTCTGAGATCAGAAATATAATCCTTTAGAACCCCTTAAATGATGGCAAACAAGACATTTATGTAGAATTTTGAAAGATAGTGGCAGGTTTAGGGATCATTACAGCAGCAACATTGAAATAGGAACAGTTCGAATATCACATGTATACAGGCACAGAGTGTGACTGGAAAAGCTGAGTTCCCTAGCCAGTGCCGTAGCACATCTACTTCTGAAGACTGTGTGGTCCAAAGTTCATAGGGGTCACTATTTTTCTCTTTCTGTATTGATATAGAAGGATGTGTTACAATAATCTAAAATGTTAGAGAGTTGACTACAGAAGTTTTCCTTTAAATGTAAGATTGATGCTTTGGGAAATTTGGTTTGATGGTCTACATATTGAAAACAGATAGCAAGTTAGAGGAATAAGATGGCCATACGAGAATCTATCAGTTATCTTAAAATCAAATGTTGTGTTTACAACATTCTGACTCACTTCTTTGGGATAATAGTTTCTAATACCTATGTCTGCTTATTTCCCTAGTCAGTATAGTGGTTGGTACTCCTGAATGGGCTTTTCCAAACCCAAATTTGAAATATTGAAATCATAAACTTAGTCCTGTGCCTTCCTCTTGTTTCAATCCACACACTTTTTCCAAACATCTCATCCAGTCCTCTGTCCTTAAATATTTACTTACTGATGATTTCTACATTGTTATCTCTAGTCAAGACCTTTCTCAAGATTTATATGTCTGAAACTAGAATTTGAATATCTAAAACCCATCTCAAGATTGATACGCTTTAAAATGCACACGTGGTTTCCCCCACATTTGGAACCTCAGTGTTAGTCCCCATCTCATTAAAAGGCATTACCCCACTATCCAGTGGCTCAATCCAAATAATTAGGAGTAATCCTTAATTCCTCACTTTTATTAATCTCTTCATATTGAAATCATGACTGAGCCTTATTTTTTCTTTCTCTAAGTTATATTCTGATTTCTTCCACCTCCCTCTCCATTGCTCCCTCAAACCACTTTTCATAATTTTTATCTACCTTCTTTATTTCATTGCTTCCTTATTCAGTTTTGCCCTATCTAGAATATCTGCTCAGAGAAAATGAAGAATATATTTCTCTCTTTTCATTTTTGCCAACACCTTGATTTCAAGGAATATATTTCTAATTATATCACCATCATCAGCGTAATGCTTGATCCATAGTCATAATTTAATAAGGATGTGTGGATCCTTATTTGTATGAATGTGTCCCTTATCATTTTAAAGCAAATAGTCCTTCCAACTTCTGTGGTCCAGTGCTAACAGTGACTTAATTTTATTGTTTTATAAGATCACATTTAGAAAGCAGCCAAACCTATATTTATTTATTTTGAATGAGCTAATATTGTAAACAGTGGCTTCTTTTACCTTTTGTTTTCTTTGTTAAATTATTGTGTTTTACCCCCATTCAAGTGACACTGAACATATCTACGTGGAGTTTTAAACTGAGGTAATAGTGTAGTCAATAAAGAGCCAGCCTACACAAAGCTATTTGTGAAATAGTTTTATTTTGTTCCATCTCATGGAAAGATTTATTGTTTTCTTCTTTTCTAGAAATCAAGAAAACTGATGATCATCTACAGGTGCACTCACAAAACCAAAGATGTCTGAAGAGAGGAGTACATAATGCATTTGGAAACATTCAACAGAGAAAAAGTAATTTTCCTTTAAAGCAAAATCATGATATATTTGACTTACATGAGAAAATATTAAAATCAAATTTAAGTTTAATCAACCTGAACAAAAGCTATGAAATTAAGAATTCTGTTGAGGTTAATGGAGATGGGCAATCTTTCCTCTATGACAAGCATGAACAATTTCATAATGAAATGAAATTCCCTGAGTGTGGAAATTCTACAAATATAAATTCACAACTCATAAAGCATCAGAGAACTCAAAAGATAGATAAACCCCATATATGCAATGAATGTGGGAAAGCCTTCCTCAAGAAGTCTCGCCTCATTGATCACCAGAGAGTTCATACAGGAGAGAAACCTCATGGATGCAGTATATGTGGGAAAGCTTTCTCTAGAAAGTCCAGACTCACTGAACACCAGAAAACTCATATTCGAGAAAAACGGTATGAATGCACTGAATGTGACAAAGCATTCCGCTGGAAATCACAGTTCATTGCACATCAGAAAATTCATACTGGAGAGAAACCCTACGTATGCACTGATTGTGGAAAAGGCTTCATCAAGAAGTCTCGGCTCATTAATCATCAGAGAGTTCATACAGGAGAGAAACCTCATGAATGCAGTCTATGTGAGAAAGCATTCTCCAGAAAGTCCAGGCTTGTTGAACATCAGAGAACTCATACGGGAGAGAAGCCATATGAATGCACTGAATGTGACAAAGCATTCCGTTGGAAATCACAACTCAATGCACATCAAAAAACTCATACAGGGGAGAAATCATATATATGCAGTGATTGTGGAAAAGGCTTCATTCAAAAGGGCAATCTCATTGTACATCAGCGAACTCATACTGGAGAGAAGCCTTATATATGCAACGAATGTGGAAAAGGCTTCATCCAAAAAGGCAATCTCCTTATACATCAACGTATTCATACTGGAGAGAAACCCTATGTGTGCAATGATTGTGGGAAAGCCTTTAGCCAGAAGTCATGCTTAATATCCCATCAGAGATTTCACACAGGAAAGACTCCCTTTGTATGTACTGAGTGTGGAAAATCCTGCTCACACAAGTCTGGTCTCATTAACCATCAGAGAATTCACACAGGAGAGAAACCTTATACATGCAGTGACTGTGGGAAAGCTTTCAGAGATAAGTCATGCCTCAATAGACATCGGAGAACTCATACGGGAGAGAGACCCTATGGATGCTCTGATTGTGGGAAAGCATTCTCCCACTTGTCATGCCTTGTTTATCATAAGGGAATGCTGCATGCAAGAGAAAAATGTGTAGGTTCAGTCAAGTTGGAAAATCCTTTCTCAGAGAGTCACAGCTCATCTCATACAAGTGATCTTATTCAGGATAAAAACCCTGTTAACATGGTGACTGTGCAGATGCCTTCTGTGGCAGCTCAGACTTCATTAAATAACAGTGAGTTCCAAGCAGATAGCAATGTAGCCACTGTGGGACAGCCAGTTGCCAGATATTCATCCTCAACAGACAACAGAATTTGCACAGAAGAGAAACCTTATGAATGCAGTAGTGCTTTCGGTGATCAATTACATCATATTTTATGTCACAAAAAACACAGGAAAAAACTGTGATACATTCAAGGTGGAAAAACCCTTGAGTAAAACCTAGTTCATTACAATTATGTGGCTAATAAGCATATGACAGCAAAATAGTGAGAATGCAGAGGCTGGGAAAGTCTATTATGGAAAGATAGACCCTATGCTAGAGTATGTCTTCAGTGAAGACATAGATCACAGGTCATCAATGAGCTTATAGTTGGTAGAAATATAATGACCATGGAAAAGTCCTTGCCCAGACATAAAACCTCAGTAGGTGTCAGAGAGTTATGCAGGAGAGAAACTGTTGGAAGACTGTTGAAGGCCATGAACGTGGCAGAGTTGGCAGTAGTATATCCTGCCTCATCAATTGTGAGAGGAAATCATAGAAATAAAACTATGAAAACACTAACTGGAACATCTCCAAAATATGAGAGAGAACACGTGAAACCACCCCTGTAAAAATGAATATTTTAAAGATTTCTATCATAAACCTAATACCATTATATAGCAGATAATATACAGGAAGTATATTTTAGGACAATACACCTTGAATCAAACTCCTAGTTGGTATGTCAGTGACTCCTTAGTTAAAAGGAGGTTGTCTGTGTTGCAAATCATTGGTTAAATTTATAACACAATTCATCCCTCCCCTGTTTTTTGGGCATGAGTCTTCTAGTCCCAAACAAGACCATTATATGATTAGCTCTTGTATTTCTTTGATTACTAAATTTATTTGTTACTTTGGACTCCGAAGTGCTTCAAAAGGAAACTTTGAATGTATTTAATTCTATAATGTAGCATACCATGTTTGGATGTGTTTACTTTGTAAATACAACCCCAGTGGAATGAAGTTCAAAATTTGTGAGTAGCCAATCAGCTATGCTCTTACCATAGAAGGTAGTTTTCATCCTAACTCTGTGGTTTGTCTTATTGTTGATACACACAACACTCAGAAACATTTTTTTTTCACTTATTCCCTGTAATAGGTACTGTAGGTGATGGCAGTGATAGAACTTTGAGCCAGCACTTTTTAAAGCTGGATTATATGCATGTAGCAATTTTACCCTCCAGCAAATGTATATACCCATACTAGTTGAAAGGGACATACAGCATAAGGATTAAAGTGTCCTGATAATTTCTGTTCAAAGGACATTATTATTTGGAGTGGGAAGGGGAAAGGACACAATTTTACTTACATAAAACAGGATATGAATACTTTTTTAAAAATGTTCATGTCTTATCTCTACCTAGATTTTAAATTCATGATAGTTTGTAGATAATTGTGTATTCCCCAGCACATACTAACATAGAAATCAATTATATGTAGATTTGGAAGGTCAATGAAGGTGCGTGATTGGCCAAAAGGACAATCAATCAAAACTGTTTTTGTCATTGAAGGAAAGGACCTACTGGAAAGAAATGCTAAGGATTAGTATTATTTAAAAAAATGCAAATAAAGTCCTAAATAGACACTTGTGTCTGTCAGACTATAAAAGGGGCAGATTAGATAAGGAATAGAATCCGCAGAATAAGCTCAATTAAAGGAAGAAAATAACTTCACTCTTTAAAAATAGAGGACAGTATGTAAGATAAAAGATGAGATCCCTTTGGATATCTTGGAGGAGAACTCTTAAATTTGTTGATAGGTCTATCACCTTTGAGAGTTGCCACTATTTCAAAGATCCCAGCTCCTCTGTGGAATGATGAATTGAGATGTGATTTATCTTCCTTCTCACCTGAGGATAGGGCCCTTGTCCTCTCTCCAATACTCAAGAGTTCTTTCCCTTCATCCAATAAAGATATATCAAAATTAGAAACAGTGGGTCCTGCTTATATGGCAAAAAAAAAAAGGTAGAAATTTGCCATAAAGTTGCTGCCTCACAACTGAACCCAAACTCTGGGTTATTAGGTAATTACAAGGATTTTTTTTTTTTTTTTTTTTTTTGCATCTGCATTGTGGCAGGCACTGTTGTACATACAGGTACACTGACGAACAAAACATAAAAATATACGAAGTATCCAGCCTTTAACAGGATGGATTCAGTACAGGTGCTCTCCAGTGAAGAATAAGAAAGGGACGCTTCAACCTAGACTCTAAATTCTCTCCATTTCTTGTCTTGTGAATCTGCACATGCTATAATGGCAGTCATAGTGTCTTTAATCCTTGAACTAATCCAGTCAGGGTCTCTGAATGGGTTGCCTGGGCCTGCTCTGCCAACCAGGTGTTGAACTCACCTTTCAGAAGTTGGCATCCCAGACAAATAAAAAATTTTAATTGGATAGACAATTTCAGGTTGCCCCCTTAGAAAAGGTACCTACTGCTTCATTCATCTCCCCACCTTCATAAAAGTTATAGCTAACATTCATTAAGTGTGCTGTTTGTCAAACAGGTAACTTTATTATTTCGTTATTTTATACTCTCATATGCTCCATTTCCATCTTCCTGTGTTTTAGGGAAATATTTGATTACATCTGAAGCCCCATCCCTTTCTCTTTGTGATAGGTAACCACATACTCTATTCAGTTGTGCATGGGCATTGGTCTTCACAGAGACTGTCCCAGTATTTGGCCTCAAGTCAGTCTCACCTAGACGAGCGTTGCCCGTTCTCGTCTCCATCCCCTGAAGGAGTCTCAAAACCTACACAACTGTGGTCCACTGTGACCACTGCCTCCCCATCCCCTTCAGCCATCTCACCTTCCGCAAGCGTGTTGGTTCTCCAGAGGCTCCCCTAAGCCGGAGGTCCTTCGGAGTAGTAGACAATTCTACCCTAAACTCCCACAAGATTGAATTTTCTGCTCAATAGAACCTGCACATCCCCTAAGATGACTGCGTCCATAGTGCTCCTTCCCACCAGCTCAGTATGGGGCAGAGCTTGGGCTATCTTATTTTTTTGCGCAGCCTGCTAAAGTTTTCACACCTCTAATCATTTCTGCATTTAGCGCGGTGATGGGGGTGCCCTGAAGTTAAGGCGGTACCTTCCCACAGCGCTGGGGTGTAGCAGACGTTACTGTGCTCAGGTGGAGAGCGCCGGGATGGGCGCGGCCGCATTACGTCACAATGCAGGGCCAACGGCCAGCGCTTGGACTTCTGGGAACACCCAGTTTCCGCCATAGGCCGGCGGCCATCAGCGTTCCTAGCGAAGGAGGGACTGCGTAGCTAGAGCACTGGAGTCGGAAGTCGTTTTGGTCTTGGGTTCAATCTTTGGTCTTTACTGGTGGAGACTGGGAAGTGGAAGATCAAGGTGCTGGCATTTGGTGAGGGCCTTCTTGCTGCATGACAACATGGTACAAAAATATCACTTTGCAGAATGGCAAGGAGAGGGCAAGAGAGGTCCAACTCATCCTTTCATAAAAAACCCACTCTTGCAAAAAGAACTTGCTCCTAAGAAAATGGCACTATTCCTTTCATGAAGGTAGAGCCCTGGTGGCCTAATCAACTCTTTTTTTTTTTTTTTGAGACAGAGTCTCACTTTGTTGCCCAGGCTGGAGTGAGTGCCGTGGCATCAGCCTAGCTCACAGCAACCTCAAACTCCTGGGCTTAAGCGATCCTACTGCCTCAGCCTCCCGAGTAGCTGGGACTACAGGCATGTGCACCATGCCCAGCTAATTTTTTCTATATATATATTTTTAGTTGTCCAGATAATTTTTATTTCTATTTTTAGTAGAGATGGGGAGGAGTGGGGGGTGTCTTGCTCAGGCTGGTCTCGAACTCCTGACTTGGAGCAATCCACCCGCCTCGGCCTCCCAGAAGGCTAGGATTACAGGCATGAGCCACCGCGCCCGGCCCTAATCAACTCTTAAATTTCCCACCTCTTACCAATGTTGCATTGCTGATTTAGTTTCCCACATAGGCTTTTTAGGGGAATGTGGAAACCATAGCAAGTCAAAACTGCACATTTGAATCTAATAATGTGGTAACTTTTTAAATCACATTCTCCCTTTTCCAAGAGTTTTTAAAATTTTTGTTTTTGGCTGGTCCAAACGTAGTGAGTTATCTCACTTGATTGTTCACAGTCAGTTACAGACTGAACTTGTTCTACTACTTTTCCCCCTTCCCACTACTGCACTTGACTAGTCTTAAAAATAATTTGTTTTTGTTTCAGTTTTTTTATTGTTTTAGATTGTGTCTGTACCAAGATCAGACTTAAAGATCTGCTCAGTGTGCTCTAACTCTGTGCCTTTCCCTGAGCATGCGTGGTGATTTTCTAAATTCCTCCATATATGCAGTTGTCTTTGAATAGCCTCAATCTTAAATGTCTGTATTCCAAAAGGGTGAACAAGACTAATGATAGGTGGAAAAATAACAAAGAGAAAATGTTCAGGCCATTTGAATCCCCAGAGGGGAAGTGGGAGAGATTTTCAACCATAGTGTGTGAGTGCCATAATGGCTGTCTGCCTCTGTTGTCTGCACCTCTGTGACCACAAGCAGCAGTAAACAGTTTGAACACAGGTCCCTGATATTTGGAGGACAGAGTTCTTATTGCACACCTTGGCTTCCCCAAGATGTGTGCAGGCTGCTACAGGAACACATGAACCACCCACTACCTCCAGAAATTAGCTGCAAGTTGCTGCTCAAACTTTTCCTTGGAAGATACAAGCCTTCCATGATATATGCTCCAGAGTTGCAAACTATTTACATCAGACAAATTCTACTGGTGCAATCGTTGCCTATGTGGGGAGAAGGATTGATTCCTGGGGAATTTCTTACTCCACCACCTTCACGTAATTAGGTCCCCCTGAAGAATTTGACATTAAGATGAAACTTGATTGTGTAGTGCAGTGTGGCATTAAAGAATGAAAGAGGCAAAAAGAAACAGAAAGACCAGGAAACTTGACAGAAAAATAATCTCTAAGGAAAAGTGAGGTTAACCTGGGTGAGGCAATGATAGGTGACAGCAGATAAAAAGAAAGCCAGGAGCAACATTTTCAGAATAAATTGAAATTTATTTCCTCAGGGAAAGGCACAGAGTTAGAGCACACCCAGGCAGATCTTTCAGTCTGATCTTGGTACAGACACAATCTAAAACAATCAAAAAACTGAAACAAAAACAATTTTTTTAAAAAAACTAGTCAAGACTAGTGCTTGATGAAAAAGAAGACAAATTGATATTCACACTTATAACAGAATTATTCTGAATGGGTTGCTGATATAAGTTTTAAGGGTATAAAATGATATTTTTAGAAGAAAACAGATAACATCCCTAATATCTCTTAATAGGAAAAGACTTTTTAACAGACAGGAAATATTAACCATAAAGGAAGACATCATAAATAATATGGTATTAAAATTAAGAGTTTCTTCAGGGTGTGAAATTCATGCAAACATTTCAGAATACTGTTTGTCAATGTCTCCCAAAGCTGAGGAGATGTAAACCTAGATCGCAACAATCTGCTGCCATATATATATACATATATATGTATATATGTATATATATATATACCCAACAGAAATCCATGCATGTATCACCAGAATATGTTGTAGAACTTCCATACAAGCACTATTCATGACAGCCCCACGCTGAAAATTACTCACATGTTCATGAACAACAATTATTATATTAATTGATATATGTACAGTTAAATTCTAGCACAAAAACAGGCAAACTTCACAAATACATGGATTTTTGAAAGCCAAATACAAAACAATTCATGCTAAATTATTCCATTTATATAAATTACAAAAAAGTGAAAGTGATCTATGCCATTAAATGCCAAACTCATGGTCACTCGCAGGAATAGTGACTGGCAGAGGCACAAGGAAACACCTCCCAAGCTGACAATACTCTGTTTTTTGATATAGGATCTGTGTGCAGAGATGTATTCAGTTTGTGAAATTTCATCGAGCAGTGAATTCATGATCTGTAATAAAACTTTTAAAACTATATGTCAATAATTAAAAAGTAAGTGATAAGAGAGTAAATAGATTAGTATGCAATGTCTTTAAATCATCTATGTCTAGAGTTGCAGTCTGTGGCCCGTTAGGAAAACAGGGCTGCGCCTGAGCTCCGCCTGCCCCCCCAGTTCACTGCTCGGCCCTACCCCTGCTCCCACTCCCCCGCCCATGGAAAAATTATCTTCCATAAAACCGGTCCCTGGTGCAAAAAAGGCTGGGGACTGCTGGTCTAGAGTATACATATTAAGTAACTTTACATTGTGATGAATTTCTAAAGATATAAAATGTTTTTACAGCCCACTGCTATATCTAGGTTGAAATCTAACCATTAGTAAATATACAGCACCAAAGAAGAGGAGTAAAATGTAGAAATTTAAAATAAATTAACAAAGAACAAAAATCAACACAGAAAGATAAGAAGGTAGTGCAGCTGTCAGGAAGACCACGCAATATTTGGTAAATGCTTTCCAAGTATGTCCATTATCACATTAAATAAAAAAGACTAAGTACTCCTGTTAAAGTAAATATTGCTTGACTTTATTCATTTGGACATTTTTTTTCAAAAGATACCCGGGCATGGTGGCTCACGCCTGTAATCCTAGCACTCTGGGAGGCCGAGGCGGGAGGATCGCTCGAGGTCAGGAGTTCAAGACCAGCCTGAGCAACAGTGAGACCCCGTCTCTTCTAAAAAAATAGAAAGAAATTATCTGGCCAACTAAAAAATATATATAGAAAAAAAATTAGCGGGCCATGGTGGCGCATGCCTGTAGTCCCAGCTACTCAGGAGGCTGAGGCAGTAGGATCGTTTAAGCCCAGGAGTCTGAGGTTGCTGTGAGCTAGGCTGACGCCACGGCACTCACTCTAGCCCGGGCAACAAAGAGAGACTCTGTCTCAAAAAAAAAAAAAAAAAAGAATTAACTTGATTTTGGGTAGAAGAACGCAGGGAAGCCTAGAACCCAGTGAGACACACAGAACTCTCTACAAGTCCCTCACCGCTCAGATCTTACTATTTCCTGCTATTTCTGTATGAGTCCCAGTGTGCCTTTAAGGATCATTAAAAAGTAAGAGCCTCTCCCAAACACTTCAACAGTCTCCTTGAAGGCAGACACAAGAAACTTGTAATTGATTCTGGTAATTAGCAACTGGGAAAAAGTTTTTCAGGAATGTTCTCAGCTCCCCAAGCCTGAACTGTCATTGCCACTAGAGGTGAGATGATAATTGCAGTTCTGAGGGGAGGTGAGGTCACAGAGTCACAAACCTTTATCTCAGGGTCTCGCTGCCTCCTTCCTTCATGGGGTGGCTGTCATCACCTTCGCACTGAGCCCACCACGCTGACAGAGGGAAGAAGTTTAGTAAGTATTTTCTATTTCACTCCGAGACACAGACTCTGTGAAGAAAGGAAGTCTGAGTCAATGCTCATGTCTAGGGTAAAAAGAGATCCAGTGGAAAAGCTAGACAAAAAGGAGGTATAATTCCTTAGCTATGAGCTGAATTAGTAAAAAGAGAAGAGTTCTAGACTCTATGCCAATCCCTGATGGCTCTTACTGTAATTTAATAAAACTTTCACTGAAGATGATTGTTAGATGGTAATTCAAGCGATAATGAAATCTGACATGTCATTTTGAATGTGCTTAAGGATTGTAGTCATGGAATAAATCTGCTGTTCACAGCACCTTATACAAATCATAGACTCAGTTTTCAGTATTATGATTATAGGTGTGTTTATAATGCCTACATGCTTATAATAAAGATTAGCATGGAACTATAAGAATTACCTAATCCTATGCAGAAACCATGATCTGCATTTGTTTGTGGAATAAATAATATTTTTTATATAAATCTAGGTTTATAACCCACTTATTGGAGGTAGTAATTGTCTCTCTGCTGAAACATCTGTGGTGTTATGATTATGGTGAGATTGAACTTCCTCTTGAAGGTGAGAACACTTTTAAGGCAAAAGTAACATAATTATGAATATTTAGCCCACAGTTGTCAGAACCAAATGTACCTTGTTTTATTTCCTCTGGTTTAATAATATTCTAACATCAATCCAAAGCTCATGAGACATTTTCCTATAATTTGAATTTATACATTGCACTAGTTTTCATATTCTCCAGATTTCATTTACATAAGTCCCTTGTATTTCATTTACATAATGTCTTTCACAAATCTCACTTCATTATTAATACTTGTGCTTAACCTAGGTATTAATAATAGGTAAGCATTTAGCCTGAAATTAGTAATAACTTAGATTCTATCCTAAAAACATATTGCTATTTCATGTTTCGTAGATTAGGGGAAAATTAATATTGCTCAGTCATTTTTTGATAGATGCCATTATACTTTTGTACTTAAAATGGCAGCAAATGAATCTTTCTATGGCCAAAGTAATATTGAGTGAATCTTGCATTTATTAAATCAAACTTGAACACAGTGCAGTTTCTTGGAGGATAAGACTGTGATTAGCACACTACACTTTTTTAGTATCTCTGACACTTAATTTAGCGTGGCCTAATTTGTAATTTAATTGATATAATGCATTTTCTGCCATTCAAGTAAATTTTTTTATTCTAATACCACAAAATATTTATTTTGTTTTCTAAAATTTTACTTATCATTAAAATTTAGATTGGCAATCCATTCAGAATCGATTTCTTGAATAGTGTAATTAGTAATTGCGATTGTCTTTCTTTTTGACTTACAACTAGCAAAAAAGGTTTATTCTGAAAATGTTGGATTATGCTTTCTTTTTATTTGCTATCACTTCTCATTGTTTCCCCCATGTTAACAGCACCTCATCCTTAGCACTAATGTCCATGAAATACACTGCTAATCGTCTAAAATTCTACTTGCATCTTGATGTCTTTGGCAATACCACAGGAGCATACAGTGAAAGTTGTGCTTTATGTCAGAAATCTTCAATGTGGCTTTTTGTCAATAAGAATTATTGTTGCCATAATTTAAAGGAAAATGTGCTGAATGACAGTGTAGCTTCCAAGGATATGGAAATAGGAATAATCTTCTTATCACAGACTACAATTGGAATCCTTGGAAATGTCTCTCTTCTATACCATTATCTCTTTTTTTCCCACACTGAAGGCAGGTCAAGGTTCAGAGATTTGATTCTCAAGCACTTGATTATAGCTAACTCCTTGGTTATTCTCACTACAGGAGTTCCCCAGACATTGACAGCTTTTGGATTGAAACATTTATTCAATTATTTTGGATGTCAATTTCTATTGTATGTTCAGAGAGTGGGCAGGGGTATGTCCATGGGCACCACCTGTTTCTTGAGTGTCTTCCAGACCATCACGATCAGCCCAATGAACTCCATGTGGAAGAATCTTAAGGTAAAAGTCCCAAAGTACATTGGCTGCTCTATTCTCTTCTGCTGGATTCTTTACATATTGGTAAATTTCATTTTTCCTGCATATCTGTTTGTCAAATGGAGCAGCAAAAACATCACAAAGAAAAGAGATTTTGGATCCTGTTCTATTTTAGATCATGACAAAATATTAGACTCACTGTATGTAGCATTATTGGTATTCCCTGAAGTCTTATTTTCTGTACTCATCATCTTGTCCAGTAGCTCCATGATTTTTATTCTTTATAGGCACAAGCAGCAGGTCCAACACATGCACAGGACTAATGTGTCCTATAGATTTTCCCCTGAATCCAGAGCCACCCAAAGGATCCTTATCCTGGTGAGCACTTTTTTGTCTTTTCACACCCTCTCCTCCATCTTCCATGCTTGTATTGCTCAATTTTATAATACAAGTTGGTGGTTGGTGAATACTGCAGCTCTAATTTCTGTGTGTTTCCCAACTGTCAGCCCTTTTGTTCTCATGAATCGTGACTCTGCTGTATCCAGATTCTGCTTTCTCTGCATGAGGAACAGAAAATCCCCTAACCTTCTTATAAATATGTAAACTATGATTTTGCACAATGATCGGTTGTTTTTCTCTCATTGCTCTTGTAATGTCAATACAGAAACTTGTGGAAAAGCCACATGTCTTTCTAAGGTAAATACTCATGGGTTTTGGGGTCTTCAGCTGGTTAATTGTGGGACATGCATGGGCATGGGGGAGGTAAATAAAGCAGGTTACCATACCATCATCCTGATGCATAGTACCCTATTGATATTAGTCTTAATCAAATGTTTCTGGAGGCACGTTAAATAGATTTGGTCCTAGCTTTCCCGTCAGGTTAATGGGTGACTGACCAAGTGGTGTACTTATGTGATAACCTGCCAGAAGCAATTACAGTAGAAATTGTGGAGGTGAGGGATGATGGAGGTTTAGCCAGTCACAGGAGTGGAGGAACGAAGGATGTGGCCGGGGAAGACAGAGGAGGTGGAGAGAGAGGAGGCATAGAGCTGGGGTGATGCAGAAGTCACTGAATCATCCTCTGATTCATTAATTCCCTTATTTACGATCAAATCACAAGTCATGGATAATTTCCGAGCCTGACAGTCGGACCCTTGGCTTTTCATCGTCTCAGACCCTTTTAATCACTGACCACCAAAGTGCCCATCTAGTACTAAATCACCAGGACTGCCGAGCGACAGAATCAAAAGAAACCCCCAGAACACCGTCCTTGCCACAGGCCCCTCACCCGGATCCACACCCAGAATCGGGCTTTTCAATCCTGAGCTTCTGGAGACTCCACCGGCAGCTACCGAAGGCTGAACCCACCTCCAAAACGGCTTCCAGTTCCGGTGCTCTCGTGCCGTAGGCCCGCCCTGCTGTCGCTAGGGGCGCTCAGGCTCCCGCGCGGACCTCGGGGCGTTTGCGGGGGTTCGAGTCCCGGTCGGTCGCGCGGCTCTGGGAGGCCACCTCGGAGTCCCTGCCCGCAGCGGTCGTAACAGCACTGTGAGTGCAGATTGTAACCACTTTGGGGCATCCTGGTGCCTTTCCCTCCTCGTTGTCGGTCCACAGCATTGTGCTGAGTATATTTTCAGAGGCCAGAACCTAAACGAGCCCAACGAGGAGCGGCTTCTACTCAGCCTTTCGGGCAACACGGAGATGGCGACACCGTTAGCCGTTAGGCGGGAACGCCACGGGGGCGGCCATCCTACAGGCGGAGCGGACCCTGGTGGATTCTGCTTGGAGGCGCGTTTGGACGACCGACCAGGTGTGCCCAGACCTTACAGGGCAGGCAGCGGTCACGACGTGGACAAAAGCACTGGCGACTTCGAGTCCTGGTGAGGTTTGGAAATCGGGCAGGGATAGGAATGAGTAAAGCCGGTCTAGATGAGGGTGGTCAGAACTGTTGGAGGGGCGCAGCCAACGGTAACCTAAACGCCTCCGGTGACCTGGAAACGTAACTCCCTCTGGCTGGAAGGGAAAGGGGTGAGGCTTCAGATATATGCAGATATTCCCTTAGAAAAACACAGAGTAGTAATCCTAGCTCTCTGGGAGGCCGAGGCGGGTGGATCGCTCGAGGTCAGGAGTTCGAGACCAGCCTGAGCAAGAGTGAGACCCCGTCTCTACTAAAAATGGAAAGAAATTATATGGACAACTAAAAATACATACAGAAAAAATTAGCCGGGCATGGTGACACATACCTGTAGTCCCAGCTACTCGGGAGGCTGAGGCAGGAGGATCGCTTGAGCCCAGGAGTTTGAGGTTGCTGTGAGCTAGGCTGAAGCCACAGCACTGTAGCCTGGGCAACAGTGAGACTCTGTCTCAAAAAAAAAAAAAAACTATTTGAGAGTGATCAAGTAATAAGATGTTATTGTATGGCATCATTCCCAAATTAAAAAATAAACAGCACACTTAAGAAATGCCAGCTATTTATACAGGCACGGCAGATGGAGATGGAGTAGTAGAAGATATAATTTGTACCTCCTTTTCTGGAGGACAATTGAGAATTATCTGTACAATTTAAATCTTTCATTCTTTTTGATCAACCAATTCCAATTCTAAGCATTTATTAAAAATAAATAGAGACAGGGGCTCGCTGTTGCCTAGGCTGGAGTGCAATGGTGTGATCAGAGCTCACTGCAGCCTCCAACTCCTGGGCTCAAGCAATCCTCCCAGCTCAGCCTCTGGAGTATCTGGGACTTGAGATGCCTGCCACCCCGCCCAGCTAGTTTTTTTATTTTTTGTAGAGATGGAGTCTCACTGTGTTGCCCAGGCTGGTCTCAAATTCCTGGGCTTAAGTGATCCTCTCCCCTCAGCCTCCAGAGTAGCTGGGACTACAGGAACACGCCACCACGCCCAGCAAGGTTACTGGAGCTTGACGTGAAAATGTCAGGGGATATCAACCCAAAACACAACCCATGTGTCATCCTCACACTTGTCACCAGTTCCTGAGGATGCTATCTAAAAAAAAAACAAAACTTTTGAATCACACTCTATTTTGTCCTCATTGTTTTAGTCCATTTATCTGAATTAGTACTGCTTGCCACCTCACTGGTCCCTATGATCAGGTGGCACTCAATCTACTTCCTTCTTCCCTACCACAAACCATCTTTATTATCATACCCTCTGTAAAACCCTGAATTAGCCTATTAATTACAGACTAAAACAAGATTTCAGGAGAATGCTTTTAAGTCTGTACACAGGCAAACACCAGATTCTCCATTATCATCTTCCATTATGCCCTCCCTGACACTTGATTCTTAAATTATTCTGCCCTTTCCCCAATGCCGTGAGGTCTCATATGCTACCAGGAATTTGCACATACTTACCCTTCTTTTGAAGTGCTTGGCACACAGGAAACAAAAAAGGAATATTATTGCTACTGTAACTTTTTTTTTCATGAGTCATTTTAGCTGTCACTTCTTCAGACAGCATTCTGGGGTGCCTCTCAGGTTGGTCTCATTTACAGTATGGAACTGTTAAATATAAAATTGCAACTCTGTCAAGTGGCATAAGGAAAGGGACTATGGAAGGCATCAAATAGGGGAAAGGGAGGAAGCATCTCTCTACAGATGACTGAAGATCATTTTTCCTGGTCATCATAATCTGCTTACTTGACTGCTGTCTGAAATGGACCATGAGTTCCTCAAAGGCAGAACTCTAACATTTTCATATCCACAGTGCTCAGAAGAATAACTGGAACACAGCACTTCAATGAGACACTATTGAACAAATAACTGAATTTGACTTACAAGATAGTCTTCCCTTCTTCACTTCCCCTCAAGGTGCTGTGCCGCTGCTCAGAGATAATTATACATAGAAAGATGCAAAAGAGTGCATATGGTATGCTGCTTTTTGAAAAGAAAAGGAACAAATAATAATATATGCTTGCTTGTATTTATAAAAAGAAACACTGGAAGGATTCACAGTAAACATGTTGGAGGCAGAAGGTCAGAGGAAAATAGGACTGAGAACAGGGTCAGAGTGAGATTCATAAACTACCTTTTTGTAGATTTAAGTTTTGAACCATGTGACTATGTGACCTATTCAGATTATTTCAATCAGAGTAAAAATCAAACAGCGAATAGAGACTCTTTCCCCCTAGGAGTAGGAGCCAATCATAGGGTAAGTGAAGGGTGAGATTATAAAATAAAAAAAAAACAAACAAACTCCAAACAAAGTTTTAGAAGCCAGAAAAGATTCAAGTCTAGGTCCTTCCACTTGGCAGCTAAGTAGCATGGGACAAACAATTGAAGCTGAATGATAATCCCTAATTCAACTAAATACTGTGTTGACATCTGCAAGGTGCCTGATCCAGTGCTCAATGTTGGGGGTCAAATGGTGAGGAAAGAAAACACATCCAGTCCCTGCCTTCAGGAAATTTACAATCCAGATGAGAAATACACATGTAAATCTAGGAAATGTAAAACTGCGAGTCTCCTGAATTGTAGGAAGGAGAGGAACATGATTCTATGGAAGGCTAGACTGGTGAGGGAAAGCTGCTCTGAAGACGTGATCTTTGAAGATCATAAAGGATGAGGAGAGACCCAGAAGACGGGAGGAAAGGAGAGTTCGGGCGGAGGAAAGAACATGCACAAAGACCTGGAGGTGATGAAAGGAAGTCAGTAACCTGTGAGGCACTAAAAGAGGGCCAGTGTGTCGAGAACAGGGAGCACAAGGGTGAGCACTAGAGAGGGAAGAAAGAACCAGAACATGCTGACTTGATGGCCAGTTTAAGGCCTTTTGCCATTGTCCAAACTCTGAGCAGAACAGTCATTGCAGGTTTCAAAGTTTAAAGCAAGAAAATTTCATAATCACAGGTCTATTGAGACTAAAAAGTATGCTATATGTGAAATCCTTGGCTTGGTGCATGGCAAACCTTTTCGTCATCAAGCAACAGTTTTGAATAAGGTCAGACATAACTTATATTCTTCATTTCTCCTCTTCCCCCCACTAGGACTAATATTTTTATTAATTGTGTTTGCTAGGCACTGTTTTAAGTACTTTACATCTACTTCTGACAACAACCTGAGGCAGATATTTTAAAGATAAAAGCAAGACCTAGGTAAGTTACTTAAAGGCACACATCTTGGGCATGGCAGGGCAGGCTTCAAACCAGGCAGTGTGACTTTAGGTCCAATTCCTAACCACCATGCAAGACTGCCTCTCAGCCCAGGAGGAGCTGAGGTCATGGGAGCAAATGAAGGGTGACCCTCATTGAAACCATAAGGATCCTGGGGCTAGTGGCAGATACTATATACCTAACTTAGGTGTACACTAGGCCTCCTTCATCTAGGATGTCAAGCCCTGAAAGGTGAGTTAAGCACCTGCACCTGGCCCACAGGGATCAGGGTAGGCCTGGTCAACCCATCCTCACACCCTGACTGAGAAGTTCAGAGGGAGTGCACTGAGCTTGCCATGGCAGGATGTGCAGATTCACACAAAGAGGAGAAGTGGACAGGATCTGAGGGCCTGGTTGCCAGAGCACCCATTTCTGATTCTTTGCTAGAGAGTAGCTGCCCGGAATCTATCCCATTATTATGTGGAAGTGATGATAGGGGCACTAATCCAGGACTTAGGGCAAAAATGTTCAAAATTAAGTGTACACCAGAAAGTCCTTGTTAGAAATGCAGAGTCCCCAGTCCCAGAGATTCTGGTTTAGGAGGTCTAAGGTGTGACTAAGGAATTTGCGTTCTTTTAAATTTCTCAGAGACTCCTGAAGCAGGAAGACCTCAGACAACAATTGGAAACAGTACTGGAGTGTTCTCTGCTTACAAATATGATGGCTGGCTCTCCTCAGTATACTTAGGTCTTGACTCAAATTAAATCTATCCAGAAAAGCCTTGCCTAGGATAAAATAATAAAAACCCCCCATTATTACCTGTAGACTGCTACCCAATACTAGGCTTTCTTTTTCTTCTTCCTGACATCATATAGTCCATTTTATTGCTTCTCTGCCTCACTAGATGGTAGGGTCTGTCAAGGTTGTTTCTTTGCCTGTTTTACGAATCTATCTCCCATGTGTAAAACAGTGCCTTGCACAGTGATGGTACTTTAAAATATTCCTGAAGGAGTGAGTTACCCAATATCCCAGGATTTCTACTGAATTCTGAGACAGCCACAGCAAGGCAAATTTCCATTTCTTTTCCTATGAGCAGGACACACTAATTTGGATAGTATATACTTATGGGATTAAGGTAGAGAACTTTGGATAAAAGAAAAGGCTAAGAGCCCCACTCTCAGGAAAGTGGGAAGAATGGTGAAGATAAGAGAATTTACATATCTAAATTCAGCAGATTACAGAGGATCTGGAATCTTTGAAATGGTAATAGCGGTAGCTGGTGATAGGTCTGTGGACAAATATAAGGAGTCATCTCCAAGACTTGCCAAAAGGATCTCACCTCCTCCCATCTCCCACCTGTTATACTCTCCTCCATTCTTAGAGTCTAGGGTTCTCATCTTCCTCTGTGTTCTACTTATTCTAGGGATTCTTTTTCTTTTCTTCTTCTGCCCCTTTTGTATTGAGTTGTTAAATCTCTAATCACACACAAAAAAGTTTTGGTTGAGAATTTAGTTCTTTAGAACTGTCATTCCCTTCAATGATGAAATACACTTCGACTAACCCATTAGTTCATTCATTCACTTTCCAAATCAATATATAATTGGTTTTTGTTTTTCTATGTGTTGGGAAATTTAAAGTCAGGTAAACCAGCACTCTCCAACATAACTTTCTGGGATGTTGGAAATGATGATAGAGATTACTCATTGTTTCAAAAGTTCTGCTCATTGTGCTGTCCAGTTTGGTAGCCGTAACTCATATATGGCTATTGAGCACTTGAAACGTAGCTAGTGCAACTAAGGAAATGAGTTTTTTAAATTTTGTTTTCAATTTTTTGTAAATTTTAAAATTTAAATAACCATAAAAATTATCAGGAATTTGTAATCTCTTGGAGAGAGAAGACATGGACATTAAAAAAATAACTTGTTTCTAAGATGCTTAAGTACCATTAAGAGCAGTCCTTCCCTCATCCCTTCAAACAGTATGTTCCTTGACCAGTAAATTACCATATCCCTTTGACCCAGTTACTCCATGTCTATTTCACCTAATGTAGATATTTATATCCCCTGATTAGATTAGCCTGAGTCTAAAGATACAACTTAAAGATACAAACTCAATGCCCTCTCCAGGAGACCACAAACTTTTTCTGCTTTGTTCACCACTGTGACCTCAACCCCTAGGACGGGACCAGGTACAAAGGAAGCTATTTGTTAAATGAACAGATTGACTCAGTGGAAGGCTATTGTTTCATAGGTCCCTCTGCATAATATGAAGTTCTAAAAGTGAGTCCTGCAATTAATTCTGCACGCTGGTCTGGGGAAATGGAATTAACACATATGTGCCCCATATCCCACCAATTCAATATTAACTCTTTTCCCAAGAACCACTTCTGTGGCTTTTCATTCATGGCAACATTCCAGATACTGATTATCTTATCTGTTTAAAAATTCACAGTACTTATTTCCTCCACTTAAATGAACTCAGGCCTCCTTCACTCATTTAATTGGCACAATAGAGCAATTACTATTTATGTGTCTGGGTAAACATCAGATTGTGCCTCTGTGTTAAAGCATCTATTTAGATAGGATGAGTTTATCAGGCTTTCCCAGCCTCTGCATTTATTAATTTTCTCTCAGTATATACTTTTCAGCCATGTAATGAACTGGAAAGTTTTGCTCAACCCTTTTTCACATAGATTATATCTGAGTGTTTTTCCTATGGGTTTTCTGTGACATAAAATAATACGTAATTGATCACTGAAGGCACAACCACATTCACAAGGTTTCTCTGCTGTGCAAGTCCTCTGTTATCTCCTGAAAGTGCACTTCTGACAACTGGCTGTCCCACGATGACTACGTTCCTATTTGCTAAGAGGCCACTGATGTTTAATGATGTCTGAGGAGCCACAGAAGGCACTTGTGTGGTCACGGTGTTAGCAAGGTTTTTCTCCTGCATGACATCACTGGTATGTAATGAGCTGTGACTCTCTGCAGGAGGGTTTTCCACCTTGACTGAATCTCCTTGTTTCTCCCTTGTGTGTATTCGCTTATGCTTAACAAGGCAAGACATGTACGCAAAAGCTTTCCCACACTCATTGCAGCCATAGGGTCTCTCTCCTGTATGAGTTCTTTGATGAACAATGAGCTTTTGCTTTGTTGTAAAGGCTTTCCCACATTCACTGCATTGAAAGGGTTTCTCTCCTGTGTGAATTCTTTGATGTTTAATGAGACCTGACTTCTGAGAACAGGATTTTCCGCATTCACTGCACACAAAGGGCGTCTTTCCTGTGTGAAATCTCTGATGTGCTATGAGGCATGTCTTCTGAATGAAGCCTTTTCCACATTCATTGCATATATAGGGTTTCTCACCTGTATGAATTCGCTGATGTACAATGAGATTTCCTTTTTGGATGAAGCCTTTTCCACATTCACTGCATATATAAGGTTTTTCTCCTGTATGTGTTTTCTGATGTATGTTGAGCCGTGATTTCTTTAGAAAGGCTTTGCCACATTCAGTGCATTCATAAGGTTTTTCTCCTGTATGAGTTCGCTGATGTTCAGTGAGCATGAACTTTCTGGAGAAGGCTTTCCCACATAGACCACATCTATGAGGTTTCTCTCCTGTATGAATGATCTGGTGATCAGTGAGCCAAGACTTTTTAATGAAGGCTTTCCCGCATTCACTGCACACATGAGGCTTCTCTATTTTTCGAGTTTTCTGATGCTTGGGACTGATGAATAGGGACTTAGCACTGATGAGTTTTCGACTTGTAGGGAATTTAATTTCAGTATGAAATTGTCCAGGGTTAGCATGGAGATAGGATTCCCCATTTCTGGTAAACTCAGCAGGATTCTTTATTTCATAGCTTCTGCTCTGGTTAACTAAAGTGGAATTTGATTTCATACTTTTTCCATTTAAGTCAAATATATCATGATTTTGCCTTAACAGAAACTGAGTTTTGTTCTGATGAACAATATTTCCAAACGCATTATGTCCATGCCATTGTTCCATTCTGTTCACCATGCTTTCATTTTGTAAGTGCTCTGGCAAATGACCATCAACTTTCCAGACTTCTAGAAAGAAAAGAACAATGAGTTTTCTATCATCTTGATTTGTAATAAAGGTATCTTTTTTAAAATTATCATGATGTGAAGTGTCTCTTTAGTGCTAACCCTATGACATGAGTGTAAATAAAACTCCATGTTTAATGGTCCCTGCACATTGGAAAAAAAACAATATAAACAAATGCAAAAGGTAAAGCAGTTAATGTAAAATCAAAGTTAGATAATTCATAGTGAATAAATACAGATTTGACTGCTTTCTAAATAAGGCCTTGCAAAATATGGAAAGACTGTAAAATACAAACAGTTCATTGTAAGCAGCAGACCAGAGGCTGGAGGACCACCTCATTCAAAGGGTCAGATTCACTCATTCCACAAGCCCTTACTGAATGACTGCTGTGTGCCAGCCATGGGTGCTAGTGTTGGGATACACAAATATATTCCTTATGTTCATGGAGCCCACACTGTAGTTTGGTAAAACCACTTAAAAGAAAAAAGAAAGACACAAGAAAAGCAGCAAATTATAAAAAGTGGTTTGAAGGAGCCATGGAGATGGACAGAAGTGGAAGAAATCAGGTTACCTTTTAGAAAACAAAGCTTACTGACAGATTCACTGTTGCAGATGAGATGAGGGAAATGAAGAAAGTGAGGACTCGGAATATGCCAAGTATTTGGCTTGAGCTGCTGGGCTAGTTATGCCTTTTAATGAGATAAGCAAAATCACAGAAGGACAGAAGGGGGAAATGAAGTGTACATTTGGAAGCATATCAACTTTAAGGCAGTCATTATATACCCAAGTCTGAAGGATATATAAATCTTGAGAAAAGCCTTGTCTGGAGATTTCAATCTGGAAAACTTTAGTAAATAAATATTATTTAGGGACAGAGAACAGGAGAAGATCATATTCAGAGAATGTGTAGATAAAAAAGAAGATGGAGGCACAGGGCCATGGTGTCAGTCATTCTATCATTTACAGTTTGGAAACTGGGAAAAGTCCACTGAGGGAAACCAAATGTTAACCTCCTGACCAGGGAGATAAGCAGATACTGGTGATTAGAAAAACTATCCCACAGGGAAGTCAGACCGTTCAGTACTCAGCATTTTGAGTTAACTATAACAGACTCTCGGGTAGTGATCCTCTTCCTATAATTTGCCTTCTTTCTGTAGACCATCGAGCCAACTTTCTCAAAGCACCAATCTCACATTTCTTAGAAACCTCCTGTCATCAACATTTAATCACTCGGGTAACTGTAACATCCTCCTTCATTCCTACAGAAAGAGGGAAGCAATGATCCTTAGGTAATATACAACTGGGTGGTGGAGCATGCAGTCTCTATAAGCAGATGAACAGCTGCAATGGCTGTAGGAACTGTCACCTTTTTCTTCATGCTGTTCCTGGATAGACCCAGATTGTTCCCATTTCACTTTCTTCTCCTGATCTCTCGTCTTGCCACTAATGTCATATTCCTCCATAATTCTATAATATGTCTTGGTTGGCATCAGTTAAGGGGCCCAAATGGACCACTTCCTCCTTTTGAACCAAGACTTACAGCAGCTTTATCTTCAACTTTTCTTAGAACATCTGGATGTACC
This sequence comes from Lemur catta, assembly GCF_020740605.2. Lineage (NCBI taxonomy): Eukaryota > Metazoa > Chordata > Mammalia > Primates > Lemuridae > Lemur > Lemur catta. Next base: position 20,019,425 of record NC_059146.1, read on the forward strand.
TTATTGCTAAACATCTGCCAGCCAGGTAAAAGGTAAGACAAGGGCTTAGCTAGAAAGGTCTTACCTTAGCAGAAAAATGAAGCCAGAAAAATACAAAAGGTACCTACAACTTCACCATTCCACTCAGAAACACATGAAGTCCACAACAGTCAGAATTTACATTATCGTGATCACTCAATTTACTGAAATTTCCACTAACAGGACATCAGTGGAACTTCTGACCTAAGCTCTTGCTTGCTCTCTCAGCCCATTTTACCAGCTACTCACCTAATTTCTAATTGCCCAAGGCTGCTCTTTGTCTTTCCTTCACTCCCCAGAAGATCTTATCCAGCCCAAGTTTCTATCTCCAGACATAACCTCTCAAACATCCAGACACAGCAGTGAGCTCCACTTGGATGCTAACAAGCGTGTCTAACTTCTGATCTCCAAAACAGAACTCCTGACTTCCCAACCCAAATCCCTCCCCCAGATCATCTCCATCACAGTAAATGGCAGCTCCACTTTTCTTGTTAACATGGCGAAACAGGTCAGCATCACCCTTCATCTGTTCCTTTCTCTCACACCTTATATCTACATCAGTGGTAGGTCCCACCTGCCCTCCTTTATAAATATACCCAGAATCTGCCCAACACCCACCTGCTTCACCCAAGCCAAAGCCAGTCACTCTCTGGCACCATGGCAGCAGCCTCCTACCTGCCTTTCCTGCTTCTTCCCCTACCAGCTACTGTCTATTTTCTACACAGTAGCCAAAGTGATTCTTTAAACATAAATAAACATAATAATAATTCCATTATATATATAAATTACATCATGTCACTCCTCCTCTATTCAAAACTCCCAAATGTTTCCTCATCTTGTTAGCCTATTGCTAATCAAGGTCTTGAAATGTCCTTGAACAGCCCTCTGTGACCTGCCTCCCCCAACTCCAAGCTACCATCGATCTTATCGCCAGTCATTCCCCTCTTGCTCCCTCTGCTCTATGCGCAGTCTTCCCAAAGTCCCTCAGACATACTCCTGCCTCAGGCCTTGGACCTTCCCACTGATTGACTTTAGAACCTCCTCACCCAGGCCGCCTACTCACATCCCTCACCTTCCTGCTCAAACGCACCTGAACAGAGAAGCATTCCTATTCCTACAAGTGCAGTGCCGAGGCCAAGCACTCATCATTCAGGTACACTGCTTCAATGTTCTTACAGCAATTTGCACCCTGAAACTCTCACCATTCTTCATCTATCTCTTCCTCTCACACTCCGCATTTAAACAGCAAATCCCATCTGCTTTCCTTTACAAGCTTATCCAGAATCTGACCAACACTCACCCCTCCACCCACACAGAAGCCAGCCATTCTCTCTGCCACCTAGGACGCAGCAGCCTCCTGACTGGCTTTCCTGCTCACACCCCTGCCTGCTACTGTCTGCTTCCTATGTCATCCTCTTAAAACCTAAGTTATTTCAAGTCATTCCAGTACTCAAGATGTCATCATGTTTTCTCATCTTGTTAGGAATAAAATCACGATTCATTGCAATGGATTTCCAGGCTCCACATGACTGACTTTCCTCTTCTCTCGCTGCTGCTGCTGCCTCTTTGGCCTTATTTCTGACCATGTTCCCAATGGCACACTCTGCTCTAGCCACATGGGCTCCTTCGTTTCTCAAACACAGTCACGCTTGAGCTTTTAAACTTGCTATCATCTCTACTTGGAACACTCCTAACCCAGCAGCCTACTGACTTCCCTCATCTCTTGGCTCAAAGGCACCTGCTCAGAGAGTTGTTCCCTTTCCTAAAAGAGTAGCCCCAGCCATGGCATGTACTCTTCAGTGTTGTTACCTAAGTTTATGTCTCCTCTTCTAGGAATGAAAGCTCTTTATCTACTGTGTACATGTTTTTGCTCACTGCTGCTATCCTCCAGCATACACTATACTAGCAAAAAAAATAAAAATAAAAATTTTTAAAGGAATGAGTCAAGGGAGTAATCACATGTGTGGAACACACTGGGGAGAGTTTAAGAAAGAAGATGGAAATCTCTGTGTGAGCAAGATGATACCATATAACAAAGATCACTGAAACAAGAATTTCAATGTCATTTGACAGGTAGCATGGTGAACTGGGACTTAGTGTCATCAGAATATGATGGGAGAAAAAAACAAAAGCAAATACAATGGTAATATCTACAATGAACTAGATGAAAGTTCAGAATCAGTAAATACATAAAGGAATCAAATGGAAGTAGGCAAAAGTTATGACCTGGTTTAGGCTGGCTCTGAGAATACAGGATGTTAAAGATATCTTTTTTAGTTAAAAATTCATCATGAACAGCAGAAACCTTTAAAGAAGAGAGCTCTGTATCTAGGTAATGCCAGGATGGCCAGGATTTAGGGTGTACAGGAGTAAAGGAGAACCTAAACTTACAGGGGTTTTCTTGGAGAGAAGATGATTCCAGTTCCCTGCAGTTATTAGGAAAGCATGAGTGAGTTAACATCAAGATCAGTACAACATAAAACTAAAATTGGTGTTAGATAACATTAAGGAGACGTCCGTTTGGGACTCTCCTCCAGAGAACAGAAGGACCTTAACTTACTAGAATGAAGGAAATCCAAGAGTGAGGAGAACAGATGAGGAAATGGAAAACAGAAACTTTGGAGAACTTCAGAGTGAGGAAAAAGAGAAGCTAAGGAAGCCGAGGCCCAGTGAAAGGCCAGCTTGCCTTGGGGATGCAGCATCCAAGACAGGGTGGGTGGTAGGAAGGGAAATCAGCCTTTCCCAACGGGGCAGAAAGGTGCGCAGTAGTCAAAAAACTGTGAGGCATTCAAAGTTTTCTCTTTGGAGAGAGGCCTGGAAGGTGGAATTTCATATCAAGGGAGGTGAAAGAGTATGAAGAAGGGAAATATTTGGAAATCCTAGGAAGAAGAAAAGCATGCAAGCAAACAAAAAACCAAGTTGTAGATAAAGAGGGATCAGATCTCAGAAGAAACAAGGGGATATATTTTTGGGTCTCACATTGCGAGATAGATACATGGAGGAACTGACTGTCCCCTTTCGCAGCTGTGATGCCTTCTCCGACCGATTAGAATGTGACCTACATGGCCTTCCCCCTGGCTGGTCTTCTCACTCACCTGAACGGGCTCCACGGTGGATTTCATCTTCTCTTCTCCATGGTGGTTCCCCGTGTTCCAACTTGGAGAGTGCATCTGGTTTGCTGGCTTGATACCCTGTTTATGGGGAATGACAGATGACTCAGACACAATGAATTGGGCTTGGGGGTCTGTAAAAACCAAAGAATGTTACATCTGAGGACAAAATAATTTTCACACCTACAAAGTAAAGGCTTTTCTCTCAGAAGGGAAAATATGCCCTCTTATCTGAAACCAGAGGGGACTGAGAGTCTACCACCACTTCAGAGCCCCACAGCCCCACCAAGGCTTTCAGAAGCTGAGAAAGGAAAGGCCACTGACAGGCACCCTCTGAGTGACACAGGGCAGCTGTCCTCACCCACTGACACCAAGTTGCTGTAGTTCTCCAACATCACGTCCCGGTACAGGTCCTTCTGAGCAGGGCCCAGGAGCTGCCACTCCTCCCAGGTGAACTCCACAGCCACATCCTCCAGGGTCAGTGATTCCTGAAAAACACAGTCCTGTTTAATGAAGTGGTGTCCTTTTGATAATATGGAAGAAATGTTAAAGTTTTTCTGCTCATTTCTACTCTATTGGTTGCATCTATGTACCTAGTGTTCTTTCTTTAAATACATTGTGGAAGAAGTAAAATCCTAATAAAATATTCTGTAACTGTACATTCAACTCTCTATATCCAGTCTGTATTCAAACACCAGTTCAGCTATCTGTTCACTGAGAGCCATGTGAAAGTCCTGGGATCCTTCCATTTTCCCAGGATGTTTAAATTTCATTCCTGGATAAATCCAGACTGCTACAAGGCTGAAATCAACTCATGTTGGTGCCCTGTGTTTACTGAATTCCCTTAGTCTATTCCACAGAGGTCCATAAGGAATCCTTCCAGAAAAGAGCCATAGGAAACCTGCTTCAGCATTTCTGTGAAGGCTGCTGTTCAGGACATAATCCACCACATCACCTCCAGGAGAAACTATGAAAGAAATTTCCTGAGACTGAAGTGCCATGAAATATTGGCATCCCCCAGGAAGTAATCTGTTTTCTCCTCCAAACCAGTGCATACCATGTAAATCATGATTCTCCTGTAGTGTTGGCTGTCAGAGATAATAGATGCAAGCTGACAACTACTGTAACCCACAGGATCCTCTCTAGTCATGTGTGATGTCCCCCAATTAGTAATTTATTCCTTATCCGACTTTGCCTGATGTTAAGTTTAAAGACTAAGTTTATTTCTCTCCAGACCTTGTTTTTTGAAATTTATATTTCTCATATTAATGGAACTGATATTTTCATAGGCCTCTACAAATCCATGAGGGAACAAAGGAAAGAATAAAACAACCCAAAAGTCAGCTACCTGGGCATGCATCATTGTCTTCTGTTCCTGGAAAATGGCTGGCAACTGGAATGCTCTTTGTGTCTTCTAGATCTGCTCTACATTTCTGTTCAGAAGTCTCAGTCTTTGATCAAGTGCATCCCCAGAAATGCTGATACCCAAATCCTGTAACGTCTTCCTCGTTCAGGTGACTTTTTTGCTAAGGAGTCAGGACCTGTGGGTTGAAGACAAAATTCAATTTGAGTAGTAAAGTGCCTCTGGGCCCAGATACTATCACTGCTCCTAGGCACTTATCTTAACACAATGCCCCCAATATAGTTAACTATCCCTTTATTTGGTGCCCCAAAAGATTTTATATCTCTGGCCAATATAGCCTATGATTCTGAATGTGGCAGAGGCATGCCCTTATTCTGTGAAGCCCAAGTGGAATGACTGTGAAGCAATGTGGGAAATGAGCTCCACGCCTCAGAAGCAGGTAAATTCTCAGGCAGATCAGTTTTACAAAAGCGACTGTATGCAAAGAGAGGTTCTAGACTTTGTTTTCCTTTAAATCATGTGTGCTCACATACCTCTTCAAAAGTCTTTGTACACCTGTGAGTCTGTGTACTTCAGTTTGAAAACAATGTACTAAACCAATCATAAGCATTGTCTTCTAAAGAATATTGATAATATCTTAGGATGTTTGAAATACATAGAGTAGTAAAATGTACAATAATATTATATGAATTAGAAGGTGGTAAATGAAGTTGATGCGCTCTAGAGGAGAAGAATAGAAAAGCGCTAATTAACACAAGAATATGACAGACGTTGCACGTTACATGTAATCTCTAGTGTCATGATTAAAACTAGTAATTGTTTTAACATACATAATTTCCACACTAACAGAAGGGGGAAATGTAATAATAAGAAACTCATCCAAAAGAAGGCAAAAGAACAGGATAAAGAACAAAGAACAAGTGGGGCAAAAAAAATAGATTTAGATAACTCTTTTAAAACAAAACACACTAAGAATTACATTAAGTATTATACATTAAGTATAAACAAAACATGAATGCCAGCCAATCACATGAAGTATAAATGCCTCAAAACTGTCAAACTGGATTAAAAATTAAAACCCAATAACATGCAGTTAAAGGTGACATGTCTGAAACATAATGATATGGAAAGTTTGGGAATAAAGAGTGGAAAAAATATGCTACAAAAAGAGTAACAAAAGATAATGTGCTGTAACTGTATTTTCACCCAATATTGGCCAGAAAGCCCAAAGAATTACTAGAGAAAAAGAGAAACAGTGCTCACTGATAAGAGGTTCAATTTACCTCCTCATTCACAGAAATTTTCAATTTTTATGCACCTAATAATAGCCTTGAAATGTACACAGCAAAAGAAAAATGGACCAAAAAACAATAAAAGTCAGACTAAAAGATGACTTTAATACACCTCTCCCAGTAATTGACAGAACAAACAGACCATCAACAAACAAAATAAAATTTATAAATGAGAAAGAAATGAAACTTTTTATCTGAGGAGTATGAGCCCCTTTAAACTATCAGGCCCAGAGAGGCATTAAATGCGATAGCAGTCATATCTCTCTCTCCGCTTGAGCTAAATAATTACCTCTTGAAGTCACTTGCTGTGCGGCTCTAGGCTGAAGCCCAGTAGCCATAAAATGCCATACCCTGGACACCATAACTAGTAAACTATAGTTGAACAGTAAGTATACAGCCAATCAATCACTAATAATGTTATTTCTGTAAACCAGTGAGAATTCCTGTCACACAACTTTGTGTCAGCCCACTCCTTATTCAAAAACCTGCTTGTAACAAAAGCCAGACAAAGCAGTTCTCAAGGCAACTTGAAAGTATTTTCTTGGGCAGCTGTACTAATTTTGGCTCAACACAATTCACAATTGCAAAGATGTGGAAACAACCCAAGTGCCCATCAATACATGAGTGGATTAATAAAATGTGGTATATGTATACCATGGAGTACTATTCAGCTATAAGAAACAATAGTGATATAGCACCTCTTGTATTTTCCTGGATAGAGCTGGAACCCATTCTACTAAGTGAAGTATCCAAGAATGGAGAAATAAGCACCACATGTACTCACCATCAAATTGGTTTCACTGATCATCACCTAAGAGCACATTTAGGAATGACATTAATCGGGTGTCAGACAGATGTGGGAGGTGGGAGGGGATGGGTGTATACATACATAATGACTGCGATGCGCACTGTCTGGGGGATGGACACGCTTGAATCTCTGATTGGGGGGCGAGGGGGGGCAAGGGCAATATACGTAACCTAAACTTTTGTACCCGCATAATATGCTGAAATAAAAAAAAAATTTGGCTCAAGTAAATGCTTTCAAACATGAATATATATATTAATGAACAAAAGAAGCCTGACACAAGAAAATGAATGATGTCTAATTCCACTGATACACAATTCAAAATAGGCAAAACTAAATTAACTATAACGATAAGGAATGATTAATTATATGGTAAAATTATAAAGAAAAGTCTAAAAATACAGGACAGCAATTACCTTTAGGTGTGAGGATGGAAAAAGGGTCACAGAATACCACTGGGGTGCTGGCAATATTCAATTTCTTTTTGTTGTTGTTTTTTGTTTTTTATTTTTCTTTTTAGGAGGCGAGATGATGCTGAAATATTCAATTTCTTGACCTAGGCAATGATAGTTTATACATATATTGCTTTTATAATTAAATTGTGTATTTTAAATATAAATTTAGAAAAATTAACAAAGAGCTCAACAATACCAAAAACTTGTCCTTAAAGAAAGCCCATAAAATACACAAATTTGTAGTGACATGAATCAAGAAAGAGAAGTCACACAAATAAAGAATAGAAGGAACTAATGGAAGATATGACTCCAATAAAAGACTTTTTTATGTCTTGAAAGAATACTATGAATGCTTTGTCATTAAATTTGAAATCCTAAATGAATTCATAATTTTATGATCCTACCTCCAGGAAAGATGGTAACTCCAAACCATACAGCAGGTAAATTTTCAGGTAGTTAACAAAACATAAGAATGTCTGCTACCACCCTATTTTCCTACTTTGTATTGCACTGAGATAAGAATAAATTATAAACGTTACCAAAGTAAGACAAAATTAAGGTTATTTTCAGACAATTATCATTATTGACATGCAAAAAGAAATTCAAAGAATGACGTATTTTTAAAAAGAAAATGCTCCCTCAGAAACTCCCAGGCAGATTTTCACATACATAGTTGGCTAGAATTGCACCATACGCCTAAGCTTATTTTCAAGTCAGAACTTACACTAGCTACTCATGCATCAACACGGAGGGCGGGGGGGGGGGGAGCGGAGGGGAGAAGAAACTAGCAATTGGAATTGGAACCACCATGATCGGCTAAGACCAACCAGGACTGATTAATAAAGTAAGATTTGGGTCACCTCGCCAAAGGGATGGATACTTTAACGAAATGGAGACATTGTTAGCAAAACAGAAAGTGTGAATGTATGTCAGACGGACAAGCACCACTGCTACTATATATTAAGAGGTGAGTGCAGAGGTTGGGGAACATTTTCTGCAAAGCGACTTTGCCTGCTATAAGGTCTCTATCACAACTGCTCAACTCTGCCCACTGCGCTCGAAAGCAGCCATAAACAGTACATAACCAGATGGGCGTGGCTGAACTAGTCTCCCGGTCTGTAGTTAGCCTCTCCGTGGATGAGAAGCTTAGGTACATGGTTTCGAACTAAAGCTAGGGGTGGTGCTTGTATTGTCCTGTCCCAGTAGCCAGGTTCGAACCTCAGGCCAACCACCAAGGGTCCAAGACCTGGGTTCCGCACTCACAAGCCCTTGTACCAGACACTGACCACACGCCCCCTTATTAATCCGAAACCTGCACCAGACACTCTCAAGTGATGAACATCCTCCCGGACTCCAACATCACTGAGTCCCAAATTAAATCCTGAACCCGAACCAGACGCCGCATGTACACTAAGTAAAACCCACATCCCTCAAGAGCACAGTGATCCGCAAAGACCCCATAGCCTGACCATCCGGCCACGGTCACTGATCACTACACCAAAGCCACGCAGACCACAGACACGAGCATCACAGACTCCCACCAGGTGCTCCCCCTCGTCCCCCCGCCGAGAACTACATGGATCCATGCCACACCACGTCCACAGACCTCCCTCACCCTGTGAGAGACAAAACCTCCGCGGAGACAAAAAACCTCCAGGGACAAAACCACACACTGAACTGATTTTCTCCAGACCCACAAGGAAGGCCTAAACGTTACACTTCCGTCAACCGCCTTCCCTTCGGGACCCCTCGCGCTGATTCCCGGTCCGCCTACGGCGACCCAGGAGGGTCTCAAATGTTTGGAGGAGCGCGGACAACGGGATTTCCGGCACGGTCTCCGGATGTAAATGGCCGAGCCCAGCCGGTCGCAGCCCCACGGGAGCAGCCATATTCGACGAGCTGACGTACAGACTGCAAAGTGGCAGGTTTGCGGGCCGCAGTCGGGGAAGGTGATAAACCGCTGAAACGTCCTCGTTCCCTGGCACTTCGACCCTTACGGGAGGCAAATGGGCAGATTTTCAAAGACTCAGGCTTTACAAGGCAAATATGGGGCGGGCTAAATTGCGTTTACCGGGCTGGGTGGGGAAGTAATATTGCCACAGCCTTTATTCGCTTTGTTTAAAAAAAAAATTTTTTTTTTTTAAGGTTTAGAAAGGACCAATAGTTCATTCAGGTGTCGGTATAGCAGAAAATGGATTCGTGGAAAGGGGAAAGGCAACACATCAGGTAGGCGGACATTCACGGAAAGCATCTGGCGGAAAATGGCTTGCAGGAAGCGGTTTTTAAAAACAGAAAAAGATTTGGAGAAAGTGGTACCGTACAAGGCGGGCCGTGACAGGCTAGTGAGAAAAAGCGGCTGGGAGGAGCCTGAGTTATGATCAGGGTCGCGGCCTCCGGAAAGGCCACTAAAAGTGAGACTTATAAAGGGGCGGAACCAATGGGAAGAGCAAAACCAGAATTGAGAGTACGAAAATACTAACGTCAAGAGCTTCTTTGCAGAAGTGCCAAGACAATTCAATAGGGATAGTCTATTCAGCAAATGACACTGGGAAAATTGAATATACATATGCAGAAAAATGAGTTAGGACTTTTAAATCATTCACAAATGTTAACTCAAAATGGATCATAGACCTAAATTTAAGAGGTAAAAGTATAAAACTTAGAGAAGAAAACAAGTGATAATCTTCATGAACGTGGGTTAGTTCTGACACAAGACAGTAAAGGATGAGCCACAAAAGGAAATAAAATTAATAAAGTGGACTTAATTAAAATTAAAAAAAACTTGTGCTTCTAAGCACAACATTTAAGAAAGTGAAAAAGGAAGCCATACGTTGGAAGAAAATATTTCCACATTAGACATCTGACAAAGGATTTGTATTCCAAATAAATAAAGAACTCTCATAACTCAAAAATAACAAAACAACCATCCAATTACTTTTTGGAGTCATGAAAATGTTCTAAAAATTGGATTGTAATGATAGTGGCACAACCCTATAAACTTATTAAACATCATTGAGCTATACACTTACTACTTGTAAATATTAATAATATGTAAGTTATGACTATAACGCTGTAAAAACTTAATTGCTGTTCTACAGTACAAAATTTATAGGAAGTTTTTTTTAAGACACCAAATATAATTGCAAAATTTTAAACTACCTGGGATTAAAAGTAAATGGACATGTCTGGACCACACAATAAAAAAGGTACAACAACAGAGAGTATAAGATCTTGCATAATGAGAAGATCATAATATAAACTGAAAGTAATTAAATATTTTATGTTTGTCAACTATACCCCAATGTAAAGCATACATTTTATCTGACTCTGGTTACCACGCCACTAGTTCACCTACCTGGTATATTACTACAGCCACTAAGTGAATAAATATATACATACATAAACATTCTATAATATGGAATGTTTATAATGAGAAATTAAGTGATAAAATCAAATGATACCTATTTCTAATATACTTTTTATTTTGGGAAAATTTTAGATTTACACAAAAGGTGCAGAAGTGCTACAGAGAGTTTCCATATACCCTCCATTCAGCTTCCCCTCGTGAACATTTTATGTAACCATGGTACATTAGTCAAAACCAAGAAATTAACATTGGTGTAATACTATAACTAAATTTCAGATCCTGTTTGGATTTCACAGTTTTCCCCTAATGTTCCATTTATGACCCAAGATTCACCCAGGATATCATATTGCATTTAGACATCATATCATTTTGGTTCCCTCTGGTACATAAATGTTACAGTCCTATCTCTTTTTCACAACCTCTATTATTTTGAGGACTACTGATCAAGTATTTTACAGGTTGTTTCTCAATCTGGGTTTGTCTGAGTTTGTAATATAGTTTCCAAATTGCTATTCCAAGCCTCTGTAAGAAACAAGTTTATTAGAGCAGGGGTCAGCAAACCATGGCCAGTGAGCCAAATCTAACCTACAACTTGCTTTTCTATGGCCTATGAAATAATAATATTTTTTATATTTTCAAAGTGTTTAAAAACAAACAAAATCATTCAACACAGACCATGTTGAATTTTAGGCCTTCAAAGCCTAAAATATTCACTATCTGGCCCGTTGTAGAAAATTTCCCAATACCTCAAATAAAGTACACTTGTCCCTTGTTATCTGGAGGATTGGTTCTAGGACTTAAGCATCCACATATTTTGGTATCTGCAAAAATAAAAAAAATCTGTACTGAACATGTACAGACATATTTTTCTTGTCATTCCCTAAACAGTACAGTATAACAACTATTTCCATAGCATTTATACTATATTAGGTATCATAAGAAATCTAGAGATTATTTAAAATTTACAGGAGGATGTGTGTAGTTATATGTACTATGCCAATTTATATAAATGCTATGTTAAAATTTTTGATCCACAATCCGTGGTTGGTTGGATCCACAGGTGTGGAACCCAAGAATATGGAGGGCCAACTGTACAGTTCTTTTTGTCTTAAGCTTCGTAATATCTAGTCAAAATAACATTTTCCAAAGTAACACAAGACAGCTCTTTTCTTTCTCATCTCCTTTGGTCAGGTTATGTCATACATTTCTAATAAAGTTGTATTCAGTTGTCACAGTCTGCGTCTGTCCTGGGTTCCTCTGACATAATGGTCTGATTTTTTTTTTCTTTATTTGCATGAAGTTTACACTTGTGGTGTACAGTTGATGGGTTTTTATAAGTACATAGAGTCATATATCTATACCTCCGGTATTATATAAAACAGTTCCATCACACTAAAAAGTCCCTAGGGAGATCCCTCTGTAGTCAAACAATCTCTATTTCCCCTGCTCTTAGCAACCACTGATCTAATTTTTATCTTTATAGTCTTGCCTTTTCTAGAATGTCACACAAATGGAATCATATAATATATGGACTTTGGGGTTTGATTTCTTTCACTTAGCAAAATGTATTTAAAATGCATCCATGTTGGTTTGTGAATCAATAGCTCTATCCTTTTTATTGCTGAGTATTTCATGGTATGGACATACCACTATTTAGCTACTTGCCCACTGTAGGACATTTGGGTTGTTTCCAGGTTATGGCAATTATAAACAAAATATTTGCATACTTGTTTTTGTGTGAACATAAGTTGCCAGATCTGTGATTGCCAAGGGTTAGCAATGAGGAAAGGGTGTGGCTAACAAAGTAAAATGAGGGAGTTTATGTTGATGCAACATTCTAAATCTTGATTGTGGTAGTGGTTACAGGAACCAATATATATGATAAAATTTCTTAAAACTATATATAAAAAACAAAAATTCATGCATATTAAAACTGTTGAGATCCAAATAAATTTGGCAGTTAACAGTATTGTAACAATTTCACTTTCCTGTATTAAATAATGAACTATGGTTATGTGAGGTGTTATCTTTGGAAAAAGCTGAATTTAGGGCAATTGGGAACTTGGGAATATTTCAGTAAGATTTTGTGAATCTAAACTTGTTTCAAAATAAAGACTTACAAAAACATTATATTATTTTCATATCACTTGATGCTACTTAGAAGCCTAAACACATCCAAATGTGTTCAATTACACTTATGAACTGAATATATCTTTTCATTTTGAAGTACTTCAAGTATTCTGAAATAACACAAACACAGAACCAAAGAAATGCAAGAATTAATCATATAATAAAGAGGCAGGCATAGAATACTCCTGTATTGTGTATATTAAAATTTAATCCATGAAGAAACTGTCACAATTTAAAATATATAAAATCTGTGACAAGGCAACTAGAAATATGGCTCAAGGTATCCTGTTCCCAAATGCACCTGAGGTGTACTGTCTAAAGTTAGACTTGTGACAAAGAAGTCTCATTCATTTTGCCAAGGCTCCTTTCCTTCATTAAGTTCTCTGATATTTTTCCAAAGATCTTCCACATTGCATGTGTTCATAAGTTTTGTTCCTACATTATTTCCTTGCAAATGATGAAGCAAAATATTTTACTGCAAACCCTGCCACACTCCTTACCATAGGAAAGTATTTCTCTAGCGTGAACTCTCTCAATCTATTGAGGTCATATTTCTGGGCAAAGGTTTTCCCATAATTATTACATTTTCACCAATTAGTTTATTATTAGTAGTTAAGATCTATGATTACTTTTGATAGGGTCTATCTTGCCATGTAAGGTTTTCCTATTCAGCCACATTTGTAGAATTTTTCTCAATATACATTTTTTCAACATAATGTCCCAAAATATTTTCATCAAAATTGATTGTATTGGAGTTGTTTTGTACATGTTTTATTTGTGTGTATACATGTTTTCTTTGACATAAAACATGAGGTAACTGATCACTAATTACATGACCACGTATTCTGCAATCATTAAGTTATTCTTTGAAATACTATAATATCTTGAGGACTTACAACTGGCAAGGTTTTCTCAAAATGACTACCTGTGAATCCTCTTGTGTTTAACAAGGATAGACAAGTGGGCAAAAGCTTTCCCACAATCACTGCAACCATAGGGCCTCTCTCCTGTATGTTTTCTTTGATGAACATTGAGCCCAGACTTTGTAGTGAAGGCTTTCCCACACTCAGTACATTCATATGGTTTCTCTCCTGAGTGAATTCTCTGATGTGTAATGAGATCATTTTTGCGCAAAGATAATTTTCCACACTCAGTACATGCAAAGGAAGTCTTTCCTGTGTGAAACCTCTGATGCTGTATGAGACATGTCTTCTTCCTGAAGGTTTTACCACATTCATTGCATTTGTATGGTTTCTGTCCAGTATGGGTTTGCTGATGTATTCCTAGAGTACTCTTCATGGTGAAGCCCTTTCCACATTCATTGCATATATATGGTTTCTCCCCAGTATGAGTTCGCTGATGTGCAATGAGCATGCTTTTCCCAGTTAAGCCTTTGCCACATTCACTGCATATATAGGGTTTCTCTCCTGTATGAGTGCGCCGATGTACATTGAGGTGACTCTTCTCAGTGAAACCTTTTCCACACTCACTACATATGTAAGGTTTCTCTCCAGTGTGAGTTCGTTGATGTCCAATTAGCCGGATCTTTGCTGGAAAGCCTTTTCCACATTCACTACATACATAGGGTTTTTCTCCTGTATGAGTTCGCTGATGTACAATCAGGCGGCTCTTCACAGTGAAGCCTTTTCCACAATCATTGCATATATATGGCTTCTCTGCAGTATGAGTTCGCTGATGTACAATGAGGTCACTCTTCATGGTAAAGCCTTTTTGACATTCAGTGCATACGTAGGGTTTCTCTCCTGTATGTGTTCGCTGATGTCTGATTAGAGGGCTCTTCAAGGTGAAGGCTTTTCCACACTCATTGCATATATATGGTTTCTCTCCAGTATGAGTTCGTTGATGTACGATAAGACAGTGCTTTACTGAAAAACCTTTTCCACATTCACTGCATGTATATAATTTCTCTTCTGTATGAGTTTGCTGATGTGTGATAAGACTGTTCTTCAAGGTGAAGCCTTTCCCGCATTTACTGCACACAAAGGGTTTCTCACCAGTATGAGTTCGATGATGTGCGGTAAGACGCCTCTTCTCGATAAAGCCTTTACCACATTCACTACATATATAAGGTTTCTCTCCTGTATGAATTTTCTGATGTGTAGTGAGACTAAACTTTGTAGAGAAGGCTTTCTCACATACACTGCATTCATGGGGTTTCTCTCCTGTGTGAGTTCGCTGATGATAAATAAGTCGACACTTTTTGATGAAAGCTTTCCCACATTCACTACATGTATAAGGTTTCTCTCCCATATGAGTTTTCTGATGTATATTGAACTGTGATTTCTTGAGGAAGGTTTTGTCACATTCAGTGCATTCATAATGTTTCAGTCCTATGTGAGTTTTCTGATGTTCCATTAGCCTGGATTTTCTGGAGAATGCTTTCCCACACATACTGCATTCATGAGGTTTTTCTCCAGTATGAACTCTCTGATGATCAATGAACTGAGACAACTTGATGAACCCTTTTCCACATTCACTGCATACATGAGCTTTCTCTATGTTGGGAGTTCTCTGTTGCTTAATGACTTGGGATTTATTTTTTATAGGTTTTGTACTTATAGGGAATTTAATTTCAGAAGAAAATTGTTCATGAGTATCATGAAAAAGGGATTTCCCATCTCCATTAAACTCAGTAGAGTTCTTTAGGTCACAGCTTCTGTTCTGATTTTCAAAACTAAAATTTGATTTTAAAGGTTTTTTATGTAAGTCAAACATATCACAATTTTGCTTTAGCAGGAAATGACCTCTCTTCTGAATACTTTGACTTTGCAAGTGATGCTGCAGAGGATTATCAATTTTCCTGATGTCTGGGAAAGAAGAGAACAGCGAATCATTCTGTCATCTTCCTTTAGAGTAAAACTGTTTAAAAAATGCCTTGCTATGAAGTAACTCTTTAGTGACAACTCTATATTAGTATAAAGGAAATTCCATATATGTATATCTCTTATCTCTTGCATATTGCAAAACCCAATAATATGAAAACACCAAAAAGCAAAAGCAGTAAGTGTACAAACAAGGCTAGATAATTCATAATGTATATAGATTTGGTCGCTTTTCTAAATCAGTCTTTACAAAATGTACAGATAGTCAAATATTAACAGGTCATTTTTAGTAGGGAACCCCAGAATTTGGTGAGACACCAGATCATAGAAATTGAAGAAATAACAGACTACACAGGTTAATCCCACAGGACAAGGGCTACGTTCATTTATTCTACAAATATTTTTTGAATGACATCTATGTGTAAGTCACTATGCTCACATTTGAGATATAAAAACATGTCTTATTTTCACAAAGGTTTAATTCTAGTTATGGAAAAATGAATTAACAAAAAAGCAAAGAAATAAAGAAGGTAACTGTAGTTTGTGAAATGTGGTTAATGGAACAACGAAGACATAAGAGGTGGAGAAAATCAGGATATAGTTAAAGAAAAGACAAGACTCATTAAAGGGTTCTAAGGGAGAAATGGGAAGAGGGTCAATAAAAGAGAGGACTCAAAGATTATTCCAAAAATTATATGGCCTCAGCTACCAGGTAGGAGAAAAAAAACCTCATGATGAAATAAAAAGTATTACTGAAGTCTGGAATGAAGGGCAAATGTAGCATCTAGCATCTATTGTGAAACATATAAAGTTTAAGATGATTACTACATATCCAAGTACAAACATGAAGAAATTGGTTGAACGTATAAATCTTGGAAAAGGTCTTATCTGGAAATAGCAATGTGGATGTATACAAATTATTCAAAGAAAGAGTACTGGATGAGACTGTATTTGGAAACATGTAAAAAAAAAAAAAAGGTGAAGGCACAGGGCCAAGGATTTAGTCATTCCAACAATGTAAAGTTTTGGAAGTTGTGAAGCCCTCTGAAATGAACTAAACACTGACTACTGTAACCAGGTACATGACTGGTGATCCAGGTGTACAGAACAAATATCCCAGAGTGGTAAATAAGAATGTGAGGGCCTCTTGAAAATAGCTAAGAGAGTAGATTTTAACTAACCCCCCCCCCCAAAAAAAAAAAAAGAGTAAGTATGTAAGGTAGTACATACGTTAATTAGCTCAATTTAGCCATTCCACAATGTACACATATTTCAAAAACAAGTTGTACACAATAAAGATATATGATTTTGTCAATTTAACAGAAATAATTTTTTTTAATTTTGTTTTTATTTTTATTTTTTGAGACAGGGTCTTGCTTTGTCACCCAGGCTGGAGTACAGTAGTGCAATCATAGCTCACTGTAACCCTGAACTCTTGGGCTCAAATGATCCTTCCACCTCAGACTCCCAAGTAGCTAGGACTACAGAGGTGTACCACCACACCCTGCTATATATATATATTTTTTTCTGTAGACACAAGGTCTTGCTATGTTACCCAAGCCAGTCTTGAACTACTGTTCTCAAGGGATCCTCCTATGCTGGCCTCCCAAAGAGCTGGGATTAGAGGTTTAAGCCACCACACCCAGCCCATAGTAATAAATTTTAAAAAGGAAAGAATGTGAGATCCTCAGTATTTGATTTCAAATGTGATAGACTATTGAGTGGTTATCACTTCCAAAAACTCGTTATTCTTCTTCATTCTATACACCACCACTAAACTAATTGTCCCAAAGCATCCATCTCAAGTTTAGATGAAGGATTCTACTACAGTTAAGACTACAACTAATGGCCTAATTGAATCATACTCTCCTATATTCCTACAGAAAGAGGGAACAATAATATAAAGTATTAACTTAGGAGGCTTGGGTTATTCTATCCCTGAACATCCCTAAGAAAGAAATGGCCTTGACTGGCTCCTGGAAGATAAGCTTAGAGTCCCTGGAACATTCTACCTGGTAAGAGTATCATTTTATGCCCAAGGCTTTGGGCCATACCAGATAGTTTATGCCAACAACGTTATTTAGGGTAGACACCTGTTTTTGTATGCCTGAAGCTTTGGGCTACATTGTCTCATTATGACTGTGAGGGGCTAGAGACTCCAGCCTTGGGGTGAGTTTCCCTGGATAGGGAATAATTTATTAAATGTTCCAAAATTGATTGTGATGTTTATACAACCAGGTGAATATACTAAAAGATCATAGAATTATACACTTTAAATGGGTGAATCATATTACATGTACATTATGTCTCAATAACACTGTTAAAAAATGTGAGAAAACACAAGCTATAGGGAAATGAATGCAGTGGCAACATCTAAAATGAACTGAAGAAAGTTCAGAATTGGCAACACTATGAAGGAAGTAACTTGTAGCAGACATAAATTCTGATCTGATTTGGGATAGAAATAATACTGGATATTAAAAGTTCTTTTCTAATTAGTCAACTGAAATAGTAGACAACTGTAAGACGAGAGCTCAGCATGTAAGAGAACATTTGATGTACTGCCAGGATAGAGAGAATTTAAGATGTCTAGTCATGAAGGAGACCGTGAATTTAAACTAGGATAGCTAAAAGTGTTTTTCTTGGAGGGAAGATGATTCATGTTCCTCGAACACAAAATGGGAAGTTACAGGCCAGCTGCCAAGAAAACAAGTACATAAAAATAAAGTACACATTAGATAATATTAAGGGAGAAGTCAATTTAGGAGTCTCTTACAGAGAACAGAAAGAGGTTAACTCATAGAATGAAGGAGTATATTAAGAGCTATGAGAATAGAAAAGAAAATGAAAAGAGATGTATGGCGAATTCTCGTACGGGGGAATAAGAGAAGCTAAAGAACCACAAAATGCTCGGAGACCAGGTTATCATGGGGCACAGCATCCCAGGTGGGCTTGGATGTTATGAAGGGAAACTATTATTTTCTAATAGGACAGGAAGGCGTAGTAGTCAGAAACAAGGGGATGCATTCAAATTCTCTCTAGGTGCCTGGAAAGTGGGATTTCATAGCAAGAGAGCTGGTAACACAGCCAGCGACACTGTGACAGTGGAGAAAGAAAAGGAAGACTTGAAAATCCTAGGAAGAAGATAATTATGCAAACAAAATCAAGATGTATACAAAATAAACAGGGATGAGATCTCAGAAGGAAAAAAGGGGTATATATTCCTCCATACTTCTACAAAGAAAAAGAGCTCTTCCATGGGAAGAAAGAGGCTGCTGTATCCTCAGACACTCTGCCTGCTCTGCATGAGCAGAATATGACTTCCGTGGCTGCCCACCTCGCTGGTTCTCTCACTCACCAGAACAGATCTGGCTACGGATTTCATCCTCTATCGTCCACAATTCTCCTTGTTCCAACTTGGAGAGTGTATCTGATTGGCTAGCTTGATACCCTGTTCACGGGAAATGATAGAAGACTTAGATATATGCAATTGGGCTGGCCATGTCCAGAAGGGAGAATCTTATATTTTAGAGACTAAACAGGTTTCATATCTCTAACATCAGGGCTTTTTTCTCAGGAGAGGGTAAATTATACCCTCTTGTGTGGGGCAAGAGAAGAATCTGAGAATCGACCACTGCAGAGTACTGCTGGTATTCTAAAGATTTAAGCAGCTGAGAAATAAACACCACTGACTGGGCACCCACTGAGCAACATGGGGCAGCTGTCCTCACCCACTGACACCAGGTTGCTGTAGTTCTCCAACATCACGTCCCGATATAGGTCCTTCTGAGCAGGGCCCAGGAACTGCCACTCCTCCCAGGTGAACTTCACAGACACGTCATCAAATGTCAGGGATTCCTGTAATAACACAGTCCTGTTTAACGAAGTGATATTCTTTCATTGATATGAAAAGAATGTAAAGGAAGTTATTCTGCTCATTTTCACCATATAGGAAACTGGTGTTTTTTTCTTAATACATTGTGATAGAATGAGAATCCTGGTAAAATATTCTGTGCAATCATCCATTCATTCAACTAAGATGAAAATTCAAAGAAGTTTCTGTAATATGTAGCCATCAAACCCTCTTGCTAACATAAGAACATCTGTAATGTATAGCATCTATTTGCCAATACCAAACTGTAAGCTAGTTATAAGTAGATTAATAACATAAGTTCTTAAATTCACCATAAGCCTTCAAACCAATATCAAAATCAGTAATAAAGAAATCACAGATGCTAGTATCACAAGATAATACATACTAAATAACTATAGTTAATACATTTTAAAAAAAGAAACTGTACACAACATATATGAAGCACAAGAGATTATTAGATGATTAAGCAAATTGGATAAAAATTATTCTTAAAGTAAAATATATATAAACACATATATACACACACAAATGCATATCTATATGTGTACGTTATTAGGATTAATACCTTATTAGACACAATGAAGAAACAGCTATAGGAAACCTACTTTTGTATTTATAAGAAGGCTTCAGTTAAGACCACCACCTACAGGCAGGGCACACTGGCTCACACCTGTAATCCCAGCACTCTGGGAGGCTGAGGCAGGAGGACTGTTTGAGTTCAGGAGTTTGAGACTGGCCTGAGCAAGGGCGAGACCCTGTCTCTACTAAAAATAGAAAAATTATTTGGGCGTGGTGGTGTGCACCTAGAGTCCCAGCTACTCGGGAGGCTGAGGCAGGAGGATTGCTTGAACCCAGGAGTTTGAGGTTGCAGTGAGCTATAATGACACCACTGCACTCTAGCTGGGGCAACAGAGCAAGACTCAGTCTCATAAAAAAACAAAACAAAACAATAAAACAACCTATCTACCACATGACCTCTGTGAAGAACCATCAAAGACCTATGTAAGCGTCAGAACTATGTGCCGTGAAACATTAACATCTCTCAAGAAACTGGTCTGCTTTCTCTCAGTTGATGGAGCTTACCATGATTCTCTTGTATGGCTGTCAGAGATATCAGACACAAGCTGATGGCAAATGTAACCCACAAGGTCCTGCACAGTTACATATTATGTTCTAACATGAATCCCATAGTATGAATCCCACGAACAATATATTCCTGATCCTACTGTACACACAGATTTTTCCAGATCCTGCTATTCCCAATTTATACTTTTCTGTTTAATTGTGATGATTTTTACAGGCCTCTAAAAATCCACTGGCGAATAAAGAAAAGAATAAAACAAACCAAAAGTCACCTGGGCCTGCATCATCTCCATTTGGGAAATGGCTGCTAACTGAGATGCTCTGTCTTTGTCTCTCTGGATCAGCTCTAAATTTCTGTTCAGAAATCTCAATCTCAAGTCAAGGGTATCCACAGAAGTGGTGATACTCAAGTCGTAGAATCTCTGCCTCCTTCCTTTGCTTGATTTCTCTTGTTCTCAGCACCTGTGGGCTGAAGAGCAAATTACTCTGAGTGGCACATTCTCTTTAGGCCCAGAAGTTGTCACGATTGCTGTGTATTCACCTTAAATCAAGGCCCCAAAATATCTAGCTGTCCTTTTATTTAGTGCTTCAGAAGATTTTATATCTGGGCTCGTAAAACATAACATTCTGGATGTTTGGAAGGTACATCTCCTTCTGTAAAGTGGAAGTGGTATGACTACTGTTGGTAATGAAAAAAAATGTGGGTGAGAGAACCATCCCCACGTGATGCTCCAGCAGCCGGGGAATCCGCAGGCAGACCAATTTTAGGAAAGAGGACATACACACAGGACGCACACAATTTTTTTTTCTTTTAAACCATGTGTGCCCATCTACCTTTTCAAGTCTTTTTACATTCTAGGTACATATACTATAATTTGAGAACATCATCCTAAGAAAATAATAAATATTGTCTTATTTAATTACTCATCACCATCCATGTCTTGATTCCCTGCAAAGTATTATAAGTATAAATCTATAAAGCATATTCAGCAAAAATATCCTGGAGGAATAAAACTTAAATAAAGACATCTGCAGGCAGACCAGAGAGAATTCTTCATCAGAAGGCCTGCAATACAGCAAATGCTAATGAGTATTCCTCAAGCAAAGGGAAAGAAGCTTCCAGCATAAGCAGAGGAGCAAGAAGGAGTAAGAGGAACAAAACCGGTAAAAGATAAAGCCTAAATTACTATGGACTGGAAAAATAAGGATGATAATAATATCTCAGGAGGTTTTAATACATAAATGTTAAAATATACCATAAGAGCATATAAATTAGGAGGATAGTGAATGAAAAAGTACTTTATGATATCTGTATAGTAGGAGAATACAAAATACTAATTACCATAACACTGACAAAGTTTATATGTTATTTGTAATCTCTAGTGTCAGTAATAAAATATTTTTAAAAAAAAACATTATTTCCACATTAAAAAAAAACCATTTCCTATAATTTCTGTGGGAACCACTCAATTCTACCACCATAGCTCAAAAACAGCAGTATACAAAAAAATAGACAAATGAGTATGGCTGGGTTCCAATAAAACTTTATTAACAAAAACAGGCACTAGGCTAGATTTAGTCCATGGGCTCTAATTGCCCAAACTTGAATTAGTACAGAAGAGCCACATGATTATCTACATCAAGGGTCAGGGCCTGGACCACCTGTTTTGTAAATAAAGTCTTATGGCAACACAGCCAGATCCATTCTATAACATATTGTCTTGGGCTGTTTTCACATTACAATGGCAGAGTTAAGAATTTGGGTCTAGAAACATTACTCAATGCAATGCAGTTTGGAAAAATAATCAAAGATGACTTCTGAGTATAAGAAAGATCAAATTATCAGTATTTCCCTAATATGTCTGTATACCTCTTTAGTCAGGTGGCTGGTTACAAAATTTGAATAGAATAATCCTATACCATCCTAAAGCGTACATAGGACAAGAGTCAGTATTGAAGAGCAGAACATTTCTTGCGCAAAATTTAACATTCTATTGAAAGCTGCCAAAAAAGTATCCCTGGTAAGCCTAAACTCAATTTCTGGGACTTTCTGAAAAGGAAATATTGGCAAAAGGGTGTTGACAGGTCATTTTACTTTCTTCATTGGATTTTTCATTGAGTACATACATGTTTAAATCAGAAAATATCAGCATTCTACATTTAAAAGTGCTGTTCATAGATCAGTGATGTAAGTTCATGACTTAAAACGTTTTCATTATTAGAAAAAAGAGAAAGAAACAAGGAAGGAGGATGGAAGAGAGAACGTGAGTTATAAATACAAATTTTGCAAAAGACAAAACCACAAATAACCCTGGAAGATAACCTTAAGGAAGAGATTTTCACTTCTCTTTTTACTAACAAAGAACAGACACACGTCATACAAATCACACAATGAGCAAGAAGTACAATCAGGATTGAAAAACCAGGTTCATTTTATTCCAAAGTCCACTTTCATTCCACTTTATACCTAGCCAAAATTATTTGTAAATAAGATGTCTCCTTATTAAGTAAACAAAGAAAGCAACTAAAATGCTATTAATAGAATTCTAGTTAATCATATGACTGTAGAATTTTTTAGAGGTATGGTGCTGATGTCTGCAACTTAATTTAAAATATATCAAAATGAACAATAAAAAGGAATGATTTCTCAACAGAGGAATACGTAGATGCTTAGATTACTGATGGAGCTAATCTAATATAATGTTTATGGTAAAATTTAGGTGGTAGGCATATGGGTGGTAACTTGGAAACTTCTCTCAATATTTCTATAGCTTGGAAATTTTTCACAAAAATATGTTGAACAGTGAGAAAAAATACTGTAATATTAAAAATTTAATAGGATGATCAAATATAAATTAAATATCTAACACATTGACTTTTTATAGACTATTATAAAGAAAGGGCAGTTAGAAAATAATAATAACACACTGCAATAAAAGTAAATAATCTAGACTGGAGATGAAAGGCAGAAAAATAAATCCATAGGTAAATGCATCATCATAAAATATTCTTAAAAATGATACCTAAATGCAAATGTATGCATACACTTAATGTGAATCCACTCAATACCACTGGTTCAAACATTAAAAATAATTTGTAAATGTTTATCACACCACATGAGGTGAAAAAGAAAATCATAGTACCATTTATGTAATTTATATTAAGCACATAACACCCAAGCACAAAATTGAAATATACTAAATATTTGACATGGGTTATCTTTAACTAACAGAACTTACCATGACAGAGATGTTACTTTACTTGGGTCAGAAAGAACTCGAAAAGAAATATCCGAGAGGAATATGCTGGAAACTTGCAGGACAAAGAGTAAAAGCCGCATCTTAAATATAAAACATACTAGTTTTAGATATGCTAGATCATTGATCTTGGCAAAAAATTTCATTTCTGTGGGTTCAAAAGTAAGGAGTGTTGTAGGGTGCAAAAGGGGATTTAAAAACTAGTCGTGGAGAAGGGTATTGGGCAGAAGAGAAGTGTTAACGTACATCAAGTCTGTTCCAGCAGCCAAGGCTGGAGCCTCCACAGCAGCAACACCTCTGGACCACTAACGCCACCGCCATCCGGCTTAATTCCAAAACCTGGACCAGAAACTTCCGTACGTTAAACCCCCAAACAGTCCCTCGGTCATTTAGCCCCGGGACCACACACTGCATTCACTGACAAACCAACCCTCCAGTTTGCAATCACTGAGCCCTGCAGACAATAAACAGCAAAGATACGAAAATGACCTCGGTCGTCAGTGGTTGATCTCTAGAGATCTTTTAACCACAAACCCGCAAGAGGACCTTGTGACCAATGCCAAAGGCACCCCCATCGCATACACCCCATTATGGACCCCTAAAGTGTCCCCCTGCAATAGAAAACGCACCCACGCTCGGCTCCCGGAGTCATTCCTCTCACATCACCAACGCGGTCGCCGAAAGACCCCCGCCCATCACCATTGTCCACGAACAGATCCAGCCGCCACCGACCTTTCTCCTCCAGCCACCACAGCGACGGCCCTGCGCGTGAACTTACTTCCCTGAACTCCGTCCGTTACTGGTCTCACCGCTTAGCCTCCTCACCGCCTTACAGCGGATAACGAGGGTCGGCTGCGTAAAAGCAGTTCCGTTACTATCGTTTGCTCAGAAGTAAGATGGCCGCGCCCTCCGCGCCGTGGCCCTGTGGGGGCGGCCATCTTTGAGCTTCTGACGTACATAACCAAAAGTGGCCGTGTTTGCGCTGCTGACCAGGGATGGCTGGGACGATGAAAGGGCATTGAAAGTATCCCATTTCCTGGCACCTCAGCCTTTCGTAAAAATGGATAGGCTCGAGCTTTCACAAGACGAAAATGGCGTGGGGTAAATCCTTATCAGCGAGTTGAGTATTAAACTAACATGGCAGCGACCGTTTCCACTTTGTACAAACGTTACGAAACAGCCCACTGGGCGCAACCATATTGTTTTACAAGACGCTGAGGCATCCGTACAGCCCAGAACTCGCTTTTGGTAAGGGAGAAGGGGAGCTGGCCGAGAGAGAGGATGCTTTGGCTGGGTTTCTGACAGAAAGTGGCTTGAAGCAGCTTTTAAACACAGAACAGGGTTGGTAGAAGCTCTGAGGGTACAGGGATAGCGGTGACAGACTAGGAAATAAAAACGGCTGGAAAACGCCAAAGTTATGTTTGGATGAGGCATGGGGGAAAAGGCCACCAAAGGCCAGTAAAAGTCAGACAAATTCAGTACCCAATGCGAGGGCAGAACCTATGACAAGAGACTGGACTTTTCTCTTGGAGCCGGGTAGAGCCAAAAACCATAGCAGGTCTCAGGACTAATAGAAACTAGGGGAGCAGGACAACTTCAGAGGGAATGAAAGATTGTGTAAAAAAGAAAGTAAGCATGTTATCTATCCTACGTGTGTCAACTGCGAATAGCGACTACAACGTCACAGTAACGGTAAACCGTAAACATAGATCCAACTAAATCTCTCATATAACTATATTGGAAGAATGGGGGGGTGGGGTAAGGAAAGAAAATGCCTGTGTGAACGTGTGTGACATAGATAACCAGTATATCAATACAGAGAGAGAAACTGCCAAACTGTTTTCCAGAGTCGATGTACCATTTTCTATTCTCACCATCAATATATGGCATCCACTTTTTCTACATATTTGTTGTCATTTGCTATAAAGATAACATAAAAGGAGTAAGAAAAAGATGACCAATTTAAAATCTCCCTAGGCCGGCCACGGTGTCTCACGCCTGTAATCCTAGCACTCTGGGAAGCCAAGGCGGGATCACTTGAGCTCAGGAGACCAGCCTGAGCAAGAGCGAGATCCAGTCTCTATCAAAAATAGAAAAAAAAATTAGCCGGGCTTGGTGGCGTGCACATGTAGTCCCAGCTACTCAGGAGGCTGAGGCAGGAAGATGCCTGAGCCCAGGAGTTTGAGGTTGCAGTGACCTGTGATCATGTCACTGCATTCTACCCAAGGTGACAGTATGATACTGTCTAAAAAAAAAAAAAAAAAGAAAAACATATATTGAAAATAAATTAAACTATCCTTATTTATAGATGACATGATCATCTATGTAATTTCCAACAATATGCAAAATTGTGTTAAACTTCTGGAAATAATGTCAGTTTAACAAGTTTCCAGGAGTTGAGGTCAACAAATAATAAATTGTTGGAGACCATATGATTGTCAATAATATCCCCAACCCTTAAAAAAATCACTTAAATATAAAATTAACAAAAACATGTAGCAGATATGTATGCTATAAACTACATGTTGAGGAAAGAAACCCCATGTTTATGAATTGAAAGGCTTAAAATAGTAGAGATGTCAAGTCTCCCCAACTTGATGTATAGACTTCGTGCAATGTCATCAAAAATCCTAACAGGCTTTATAGAAACAAATTTATTCTAAAAGTGATAATGGAAAGCCACAGGAATTAGAATAGCTAAGACAATTCTCCAAAAGAACATTGAGGAATCAGATTACACAATTTTTAAGATTTACTATAGAGACACAATAATGAAGACAGTGTAGTACTACATGTTAATCAAGAAAAGTGCAGTAACAAAGGATTAAAAACACACAAGTAAGGGCAACTGATTTTCACAAAGGTATAAATGCAATTCAAAGGAAAAAAGACAGGATAAACAACAAATGATCTTGGGACAATTGCACATCCATAAAAAAAGAAACTGAACCTCAATTAAAACCTCCCACTGCATAAAAAATTGGCTCAAAATGGATCATAGTTACAAATGTAAAAGGTAAAACTATATTTTCCTAATGAAAAAGAAAAACTTTGCAGGCTCGGGTATACAAAGAATTCTTAGATGTGATACCAAAAATCACAATCTTTAAAAGAAAATTGATAAATTAAGCTTCATGATACTTAAAAATGTTTCCTCCAAAAAAGACCTTACTAAGAGAAAGAGGTTACAAAGGAGCAAATATTTGCATATTGCATAACAAGGACTTATGTCCAGAATATATTTAAAAAACATTCTAAAACTACACAGTAAGAAAACGACCCAAAAACAAAATTGGCAAAACTTGAACTGACACTTCAACAAATATGGCATACAGATGGCAAATAAGTAATAAAAAAGTGTTCAACATCATTAGCCATCAGGGAAATGTAAGTTAAGCTCAAGAGCTGATACTATCACATACTTAACAGAATGGATAATATGAAGAATAATGACAATACCAAGTGGTGGTGAGGATGAGGAGCAACTGATACTCTCATGTTGCTAGAATGGCTAAAATAAAATAGACTGAAGGGAGGGGGAGAAAAGAAAAAAAGGATAGACTGAAAATACCAAGTGCTGGAAAAGATGTAGAACAGCTGTATCTCATATTCTGCTGGTGAGGGATGTAAAATAGCTCAGCCACTCTGTAAAAGATTTAGGTAGGTTTTTGTAAAGCTAAACACAACATATGTCCCAACAACCGTACACCAGAATCTTTATCCTAGAGAAATAGACTTTCATGTTCACACAAAACCTTGTACACAGATTTCAATAAGCATCTTTATAATAGTTTAAACCAGGGAACAATGCAAATCTGTTTCATGGGTAAATGAACAACCTGGTACAAGTTTGTATACTACTCATTAATAAAAATAAAACAACTAGGCTGGGCACAGTAGCTCATGCCTGTAATCCTAGCACCCTGGGAGGCTGAGGCGGGTGGACTGCTTGAGCTCAGGAGTTCGAGACCAGCCTGAGCAAGAGTGAGACCCCATCTCACACACACACACACACACACAGAGTGAGACCACATCTCTCACTCACTCACACTCACACACACACACACACACACACACACACACACACACACACGCACACAAACACTAATCCACTCAGGTAAGCCTTAAGAGCAATTTGCTGAGCAGCAAAAATGCCAAAAGCTTACATACTCCCTATAAATAAAAATTTACAGATTCATATAAATAACTTATATAAAAACCATTTTTAAAATGATTCAATTTTATAACATTCATGACATGACAAAATTACACTAATGGAAAGAAGTTGGCAGAGTTAAGCATAAAAAGGTAGCCCAGAGGGGGTTGTGTTGATTAAACACTTTGACCTGGTTGTTCTGTTGGTTACATTGTTCTTCGGTATTTTCTAAACATCAATAAACTTTCCAGGCCCTGTGTGGTGGCTCATGCCTGTAATCCTAGCACTCTGGGAGGCCAAGGTGGGAGGATTGCTTGAGCTCAGGAGTTCAAGACCAGCCTGAACAAAAGTGAGACCCTGTCTCTACTAAAAATAGAAAAATTAGCTGGGTGTCCTACAGTCTCAGCTACTCAGGAGGCTGAGGAAAGAGGATTGCTTGACCCCAAGAATTTGAGGTTGCAGTAAGTTATGATAACCCCACTGCACTCTATCCAGGGCAGCAAGACTGTCTCAAAAAATAAATAAATAAAAAAGAAAAATGAATAAATTCTCCAATTTCCCCACACCAAGTGGGTGTCATGCAATTCAATTATGACACTAAATACTCCAAGTTAGTGCAGACTCCACAATTTAAGGAACTCAGTTTCCCCCACTTCAGATGCCAGTTACAAGTCCTCAGCCACCTGTACTTCTAACTGGCTATAAATCGAGATTCCCATGACCTCTGCCTCAGGTTCCCTAAAATGGCTCACAAAACTCAGGAAAACCGTTTACTTACATTGACTAGTTTATTATAAAGGACAAAAACAAACAGCCAGAGAAAGAGGTACACAGAAGAGTATGGAATGGTCCAGGGCTCAGGAGCCTCTGTCCCCATGGAGTTAGGGTTCAAGACCGTCCAGGCACGTGCACATGTTCACCAATTTGGAAGCTTTCTGAAGCTTATTGTTCAGGAGTTCAATCTCCAGTCTCCCTTCCTTCCCGGAGGTGAGGGGGACAAGACTGAGAGTTCCCATCCTGTGATCTTTTGAACTTGCTGGTGACCAGCTGCATCCTGAGGCTATCTAGGGGCCCCACCTGAAGTCACCTTATTAGCATACTAAGGTGTGATTAAAATGGGCTTGCTGCAAATAACAAAAACACTCCTAACACTCATGAAATTCCAAAGGTTTTAGGAGCTCTGTGCCAGGAACCAAGTATTTAAGACTAAATATATTTCCTATTTTACCACCATTTTATATAACAATAAAAACAATCTGGTAAGAACAGATAAATTTTTAAAAGTATGGAATCACTGACAAGGCAACTTGAAATGAGGTTCAAGGTGTCCTGTCTGAAAATGCACACCAGGTATATTATCTGATGTATAATGAACTTAGACTTATAACAAAAAGCACTCAAACATTTTCACTGGACTGCATTCCTTCATAAGCTCTCTGATATTTTGCTAAAAGTGCTCCACATTTAGCATGTACAATTTTATTTTCTATTTAATTTCCTGAAAAATGATGAGGCAGAATGTATCAGTAAAATCCTGCCATATATACTGTCTTAAAGTTACTCTCCAGTGTAAACTAATACTCATTGAGTCTTAATTCTGGGTAAAGCCTTTGTCATGGTCATCACATTTCTATCAACAATAAGCTCACTGATGATCTATGACGCACCTGATAATAAAGTCTATCTTCCCACAGAAAGCTTTCCTTGTCTCTGCATTAGCAGAATTTGTCTCAGTATACACTTAGCAGACATATGAGCTAGTAATTATTGTTCAAGGCATTTTCACATTAAACGCATTACAGTTTATCCAACGTGTTTTCATTGACAGAAAATGTGAGGTAAAGGGTCACTAAAGGCACTACCATATTTACTGTATTCACCAAGTTTATCATCTGGGCAAATTCTTTCATCTCCTGAGGGCACACATCTGACAGCAGGCAGTACAATGATTACATCTCAATCTGCTAGAAACAAACCCGTCTGATAAAGTCTGAGGTGCCACAAAAGGCATTTCCACGGTCATTGCATTCATTCATAAGCTTTTTGTTTTGCATAAGTTCATTTGTAAGTAATAAGCTGTGACTCTCTGTTAGAGGAATTTTCAACTTGACTGATTCTGCCCATTTCTCTTATGTGCTTTTTCTTATGTTTAACAAGGTTTGACAAGTGGGAAAAGGCTTTCTCACAATTGCTGCATCCATATGGTCTCTCTCCTGTATGAGTTCTTTGATGTACATTGAGTACTGACTTTGTGGTGAAGGCTTTTCCACATGCATTGCACTTGTAAGGCTTCTCTCCTGTGTGAATTCTCTGATGGGTTATGAGACCGTATTTGTGTGAATAGGATTTTCCACACTCAGTACATACAAAGGGAGTCTTTCCTGTATGACACCGCTCATGTTGTATGAGGCATATTTTCTGGCTGAAGGCTTTACCACATTCATTGCATTCATAGGGTTTTTCTCCTGTATGAGTTCGCTGATGTATAATGAGGGTGCGCTTTGTGGTGAAGCCTTTTCCACATTCATTGCATACATAAGATTTCTCTCCTGTATGAGTTCGCTGATGTATAACAAGAGTGCGCTTCACAGTGAAGCCTTTTCCACATTCACTACATATATAAGACTTTTCCCCTGTATGAGATCGCTGATGTACAATGAGATTGCTCTTCACTGTAAAGCCTTTTCCACATTCACTGCATATATAGGGCTTCTCTCCCGTATGAGTTCGCTGATGAACAACAAGATAGCGTTTCATGGTGAAGTCTTTCCCGCATTCACTGCATATATAAGGTTTCTCCCCTGTATGAGTTCGCTGATGTACAATGAGATTGCTCTTCACAGTGAAGCCTTTTCCACATTCATTACATACATAAGGTTTCTCTCCACTATGAGTTCGCTGATGAGCAATTAGATAGCGCTTCATCGTAAAGCCCTTTCCACATTGACTGCATACATAGGATTTCTCTTCTGTGTGTGTTTGCTGATGTGCAATGAGACTGCTCTTCACAGTAGAGCCTTTTCTATATTCATGAGGTATATAGTTTTTGTCTCTTGTGTGAGCTTTCAGATGCTTACTGACCATGACACTTCTAGATGATTTCTCACATTGACCACTTCTAGAATTCTCTCCTGTATGAATGCTCTCTTGGCAAATAAGCTGAGACTTCCTGAGGAGGGTGTGCTCAAATTCAATGGATGCATGGAGTTTCTCAATTTTCTGAGTCCTCTGATGCTTAAAGACTTGGAATTTAGTATCAATAGACTTTTTACTTTCAGGGAATTGAATATTAGTATACATATGTTCATGTTTACCATGTAGAAGGGGTTTCTCAACTCCACTAAACTCAACAGAGTTATTTATTTCATGTTTTCTCTTCTGGTTGACTAAACTTAAACATGATTTCAAAGTCTGTCTACATAAGTCAAATATATCACGATTTTGCACTAGGGGAAAATGTGTTTTGCTCAGATGAACAATATTTCTAAATGCATTCTGTTCACTGCATTGTCGCATGCTCCTCTGAAATCTTTGGTTTGGAGAGTGTACTTGCAGATAACCATCAACTTTTCTGATTCCTAAGAAAAAATAGAATAATAAAATCTTTCATGAGAATGGTATGGAATAAAAATGCTTACAAGATAAATTGGTGAGGGCTGGCTCTTTGTTGTCAACTGTATGACCCCCATATAAAATAAAATTATTAAGATGCAAGGTGAAATAAATAAGGACCAGATCCAAGAAGACACAAAAGGTAATATTTAATGCTAAACACTATTTTAAAAAAGTTCTCATATGGTAAGATAAATATCTGGAGGAGCTGGTTAGGTATCCTCACTTGCTTTAGAGCTGTGACACTTTTCCTTAATGACTAGAATAAGACTTCCATAGTCACTGCCCTTGCTGGTTCTCACTAACTCACCTGAACAATTTCTATTCTGGATTTTATCTTCTGTTATCCATGGTTCTTCTCCTTGTGCCAACTTGAAGAGTGCATCTGATTTGCTAGCTTGATACCCTGTTCATGGGAAAAGACAGATGACACAGATACACTGAATTGAAATACAGTATGTCAAGAGTGAAAAATAATACATTTGATGAACAAAACTGTTTTTCATATGCAAAGTGAAAATTCTCTTTCAGAATAAAAGAGATTATACTGTTTTATTTGGGGCCAGAGAAGGAACTGAAAATCTAATATTTCAGAACACTATGGTGACTACAAAGCTTTCATCAGGTGAGAAAAGAAAGGTCAGTGTCTGGCACCTGCTAGGTGATACAGGGGAAATTTCCTTACCCAGTGACACCAAATGGTTATAGTTCTCCAACATCACGTCCCAGTACAGGTTCTTCTGAGCAGGGTCCAGGAGCTGCCACTCCTCCCAGGTGAACTCTACAGCCACATCCTCCAGTGTCAGAGATTCCTGTAATAACAAAGTCCTATTTAATATGATACAAATTCCTATTACTAATATAGAAGTATGAGTGAAATTTTTTTGATTTTCACCATGTAGCCTGTACCTATATTTTTCTCAAATACATTTTTGCAGGAGCAAAATCCTATCGTTCTATCTATACATTTTCACACCTATTTCTAAACACTAAACATGTACAAATGACATCCAGACAAATAAAATATTCCTACATTAATTACCACTGACTTCACAGCCATTATGAAGATCAATGATGAAGTGACTCCACATCCTGAATTCATAAAATTGTGCTTGTAAATAAATGTAAAAGAATAAAAGAAACCATACAGCATATGTCTAAAGAACAAGATTATTAAAGCTGATTAGAAAAATGTGGGTTGAAAAAAACCTTCTAATAGAAAAACATATATATATACACACACATACATATATAATGAACAGATAACATCACAGTAGATACACTAAAGAGATTAGTGGTGAACTTATATATATGTATATATAACTGTGGAAATTGCAGAAAATGCAGTACAGAGAAAAAAGAGAAGAAATCATAACAAAGAAGTTAACAAATATAAAATGTAAAGACAAAAAAATCTAAGGTATGCTTACTTATAGTTTCTGAAAGGGAAAATAGACCCAAAAAAATCCTTAAAAAAAAAAAAGAAAAGGAGATACAGAGTAATGGAGAAGCAATAGCCAAAGATCTAAAAGGTGATAAATTTCAAGACTGATTATTAAATACCTCAAATCTCAGGTTCAGGAATCTAATCAGGAAGTCACAACTGGTGTGACACATCTGACTGAAACTATCATATGCCAATTACAAAGAGAAAACTATAAAAACATCCAGAGGCAAATGGCAGATTATCTACAAAGAAATGACAATATTTAATGGTAGCTGACTTTTCAATAACAGAATCCACAAAAGTATGGAATACTATCTTCAAAGTCCTATTTCCCATGTCAAAAAAGGCCAGACATGGAAGCCATTCGGGACTGAAACACATGGCCTTACAACACTGACATTAGGGATCTGCTTGTCAACTACACTGCAATTCTCCTCCTTCAAAATAACTTTTCAGAGAACTGCAGGGTGTGAGGCAGAAGAAACCAAAATCCACGAAAATATTGATGAGATAATCTATCCCTATATTATTGTGAGGGATGCTGCACAGAAAAGAAAGTAGGCTCATGAGAGGGTGCAAAAGCTCAAGCCTGGTCAGCTTATCGCATTCAAAACTATTTTATGTGAGATATCTACCCATTGGGTAAAACAGTAAAGTTAAATTCCCACCTCACTCCACAGTCCAGAAGAATTTATTACTGGATGGAAATCCAATAATAGGCCGACTCCAAGATGACCCCTAATAATATTAGCCTCTAGCTGCAATAACTTCTGAGACCAACTATTAATACCTGGAGTTAGGCGGAATTTCACAGTTTAAAGGCAGATTCCTCCACTAGACAGCATTCACTTCAGACACCAGCTGCAAGCTTGAGGCTCCCCAGGCCACCCTCCATGCCAACCAGCTGGCTACAAATATGGTACTACCACTAACCCCCAACCAGGTTTGATAATTTGCTAGAACAACTCAGAGTACTCAGGAAAGTGGTATATTTACAATTAGCACTTGACCAGGGATGGGGAACCTGTGGCCTGCTGGGTCCTTACGTGCAGCCTTTTGACCGAATCCAAATTTTACAGAACGAATCCTTTCATTTTCATTAATTCATTTTGTTCATCTTTTATTATTTTTATTTCATTTTTAAAATGAATGTATTTAAAACACCAAAGAATAAAATAAGTTTCAATGAAATAATCCTCCCAGATTGACTGGCACAATTAGAACATCAGTGAGTCATAAGGACTAACGTGACAGCTGCTACACTCATGTTTTATTTCTAACTTCCCCCGCCTGACTGGCACCACTACCACATGAGGCTGGCTGGCGAGGGTTTATGGGGGGTTGAGTATGCCAGTCTGTTATCAGCTTTTGACAGGGGTGCACTGTGTTTCTGTTTGAAGTGGAATTTGTGAATAGTTGCACAGCTCAACAGTATTAATTCTGTCTGCTTAACAGCCCATCATGTCAAAGAAGACCAAGAGAACACTGAAAAGAAAACAGACTTTTTAATGAGGATTGGGAATTGCAATATAATCCTGTTTCTGCTAAAGAGAAGATGATTTGCTTGCTTTGATATGGCAATATCAACATTAAAGAAATTCAATGTTTATCAGCATTATAACCCTCATAAAAACTACAAATATTTTAAATTAGAAGGAGAGGCATGAAGGGTTGTACTGCAGAAATTAAAAGATGAAAAGCAAAAGCAAAGAATTCTTTCAAGCAGCAATAAGACCTGGAAATAATACTATTGAAGCAACTTATTAAGTAGCTTATACACTGGGGAGGGGGGCGGCGGGGAAGGGAAGCCATTCAGGGATGTAGAAATTGTGAAAGAATGCATTGTCAAAGTTGTAAGATGCATAGACCCCCATAATGTTTCAAAGTACAAACAACTGCCTCTTTCAAGGAGAACCATAACTGATTAGCAGCATGAATTAGCCTTCAACTTAACAGAACAACTACATGCAATACTTCAAAAGGAAAATATATACTATTCAATTGCTTTGGATGAATCAACTGATAATAATTTGGTGCAGGTTTTATACTTCTTTTGGGTCATAACAGAAGATTTTCTGTGCTACGAGGAGTTACTTGCTTTGGGTACTCTTGTGAACAGAACACAGGAAACAGATATCTTCAACAACTTTTAAGATAAATGTTATGAAGTTGGACTAAATTTGGTAAATTTAGTGAGTGTATGTATAGACGGTACACCTTCCAGGACAGGAAAACATGAACAGTTTATTGCACAGATAAAGAAAAATATTAACAGATCCAAATGCTCTCATTTCTTTTCATTATATCTTGCTTGCATCAGCAAAATCTCTGTGCTAAGCTACTACTTTAAGTGACACTTAGCAACAAGTTAAAAGTATTTTTAACTGTATTCATACGTGTTAAATTTTATGAAGAACAGAATCAGCAATGTGAATTATTGAAAGAAGATTTCTATAGGAATCCAGCATTTCTGTGTGATACCATATCAAATCAAAACGACATGAATATTTCTTTGCAAGGTAAAACTAAGTCTATATATGTTATGTGGCAAAAAAAATCCAAGCATTTCGAATAAAAGCTATCTTTTTTCAAAACACTTTGTCTTCAAAAGGAAATTTCAGATGAACATTTTCCCCAGTTAGCAAAGTTCATTGATGAGCAGGATGATATATACGAATCATTTTAAGAATGCGCAGCTGTTTTAGACCTATTAATTGGAGAATATAATGAAAGGTTTGCTGACTTTGAGAATCATGACATCACGCTCAAATTACCATTTCAACCTCACCTAGTGGATATCATCAAGGCACCTAAAGAACTACAGATGGAATTGACAGTAGATGACATTTTGAAGTCATTGTCTGATGCTAAGAAAGATCCAACTGAAATGTGGAAAAATGAAGTAGAATACCCAACACCTTTGGCAACATGCCCAAACAATACTTTCTTGCTTTTCAACCACTTATTGCTGCAAATCTACATCCTCCTACCTAACCCAAATCAAGACATCCTTAAGGTCACAAATGACTGACAACCATCTAGAGGATCAACTGAAACTGTGGACCTCTATGCTGCAACCAAATATTCAAATGCTTTCCAACCAAAAGGAATGGATTCTCCAAACACCAATTGGATATTCAACAATTCAATTATATTCCAATACTAACTACCTGTGTCAGATTCCAGAGATTTAAGGGTGCAATCTCACAAGACTGCCCTGTCTTCAGGTGCCAGTTGCAAATCCTGGGCCACCAGTGTTTCTGAGCCACCAGCTATAGATTGGAGGTTCACACAACCCCCTCCTCAGTTTCAACAATTTGCTAGAATGCCTCACAGAACTCAGGGCAACACTTCACTTATGGTTACTGGTTTATAATTAAGGATATAACTCAGGAGCAGCCAGATGGAAGAAATGTATAAGACAAGGTATGGGAGAGGAGGTGCCAAGTTTCCATGACTCTCTGGGTGTGCCACACTCCCAACACCTTGACATGTTCACCAACCCGAACCTCATCAATGCTCTTGTTTGAGAGTTTTCATAAGCTAGATGTCAGAGGTGGTACATGCTTATAGTATCAGCTACTTAGGAGGCTGAGATGGGAGCATCTCTTGAACCCAGGAATTCGAGACCAGCCTGGATGATATAGCCAGACGCTGTCTCAAAAAAAAGGAGAAAGAGTTTTAATAGAACTTAATCTTCAGTTTATTTTTCCTTTCAGTTCCAACCCTCTCATCACTTGGTCTTTCTGGTGACCAGGCCCATCCTGAAGGTATCTAGGGGCCCCACCCTGAGTTACCTCATGAGCAGAAACTCAGATGTATCATAGGGGCTCCTTGTGAATAACAAGCAACATTCCTATCAGGAAATTCCAAGGGTTTTAGGCACTCTGTGCCATGAACTGGGGGCAATGACCAAACATATTTCTTATTATACCACATTTACATATCCCCTTTCTATATACCAGACTGTGACGTAATAGGAAATATATATTTGGTCTCTGCCTCTAAAACCTTTGGAATCCCTGAAGTGATGTCTTTTTGTACGCAAATGAGATGACTGTGGCTGGGGCTCTAGGATAGCTTGTAGATGGGGGCTGTTTGCCAGATGAACCAACTATGTGATTAGAGGGTTGGAACTTTCAGCCCCACCTACTTCCAACCCCTGACCTCTGTGGAGGGGAGAGGTGGTAGAAATTTATTTCTTCACCAATAGCCAGTGAATTAATCAACCATACCTATGTATGTAAAGAAGGTGCCATAAAACCCCAAATGACAGGGTTTGGAGAGCTACCAGGTTGCTGAACATGTGGCAGTGCTGGGAAGGTGGCACACCCAGAGAGGGCATCGAAGATCTGTGCCCCCAGCCCATAAGCAAACTGTTTACTCTTGTTTTGTGAGCCATTCTAGCAGATGATCAAACCTGAGCAGAGGGTTGTGGGAATTTCTAACTGGTAGCCAAGTATGACAGAAGTTTTGGGTAACGTGGGCACCCAGCACTTGTCATTTACTACTGAAGAGAGCAGCTTTGAACTGAGCCCTTAACCTGTGCTAACACCAGACAATTAGCGTCAGAACTGAGTAAATTTTAGAATACCTAGTCAGTAGGGAGAATTGAATTGATATGTGGAGGGAAAAAAAAACACAGGTGTCAGAAGCATTGTCTGAGATAAGAGAGATAAATTATTTTTTCCTATATACAGGCACTCTTCTAAATGCTTGGTATAGATTAACTCATTTTATACCCTACCTTAGGTGCCATATCATTATCCCCATTTACAGATGAAAAAACTCAGGTGCATAATGGTTAAATGAAGTATGCAAGCCCACACAGCTGGCAACTGGATCAAGAGTTAACACTTTTAATCATATGCTACATCGACCATGACTGGAACATCCATTTGAACAGAAACTGGATGAAAATGAAAATGACTACAACCCATAACTGATTTCTCTGTAACCATCCTCAAGAAATATTGACATAATTTTACAAAAAGCCATTAACATGATCATGTGGCCATGTTCATAGTCAGATGGTTTTAATAACAAACATTTCTAAATATTCACTAATAGTTGAACTGTTAAATTATCACACAGACATCATTTGGAGTTCACTACACATCAGGTAAAGAAGAGAGTTGGGCCTGCAATCACTAAAATGAAAAGATTGTCAATACACTGAAAATAGTCTGGAGGATTTACATTAAAATGACAAGCATGGTTCATTTTGGAGACATAATTCACATATGAGTGCGATGGTCAAAAAGTTTTAAACTTTATCAGCGACACTTGCATTATTTCACATTGAATCTACTAAAGTCAGAATGAATCCCAACCTCTGCTTTCAAATGTAGACTCTAAATTAATTTCTCCCCAGAACACAATTATCCCAATTTCACTTCTTTTAGTTGAACTTATTTTTTTAGGCCACCACAAATCCATTAAAACAAAGGGAAAATATAACAAATCCAAATCACCTGGGTCTCAGTCATTTTCTTCTGTGCTCAAGAAATAGTGAGCAACATGGACTATACTTATTTTGTCTCTTCTGCATCTGCCATGAAGTTCTTATAGTCACAAGTCTTGGTATCCAGTTAGAGCCATCCCCAGAAATGATATGCAAGGCCAGCAAATTTCTCTTTCCTTCATCCCTTCACTTGATTTCTCTTGCTTCTGGGGAGCCAGGACCTGTGGGCTGAAGAGCAAAACGACCTTAAGTGTACATTCACCCTGATTCCAGATGTTGTCATTGCTGCTGTGCATTTACCTTACATAAAGGACCCTAATATTTCTAACAGTTCCTTGATTTGCTGCCTCAGAGGTTTTCATACCCTGGGCAATAAAACAGGGTTCTGAATGTGTGAAAGGTGTGCCTTTCTTTTGTGAAGGGAAATTGGCATGACTATCAAAGAGGAGATATGAAAGCAAAACCAGCACAGTACAAGGCCCGAAAGACAGGTAAATTCTCAGGCAGATCAAATTTAGGAAAGAGAACATATGGAAGATTGCAAGAATCTGGACATTATGTTTTTAAAAAGCATGTGTGCCCATGTACCACCTCAAAAGTCTCTGTATGCTCAATAGGTATACAAACCTCAGTTTCAATACCAATGTACTAAGCAAATCATGCGAATTATCTTATTTCACATTGTGCACTATAGGATTAACTTTATACCCAAGATGTTTGGCCTTTGCCCTAAGTTCCTGCGAGGCAACCTCTAAGCCCTTGGAATATCCTGCTTGATTAAGAGTGTCTTTGCTTACCTAGGTTGTTTGGGACATGCCAGATAGTCTATACTAATAACGTAATTTACGGTGGGGTGCCTTGGACCACAGGGCATTAGTTTGACCTCTGGAGGGGCTGGAGACTGAATTCAGCCACATAGGCAGTCAATCTTATATACATTAACTGATACCCAATAAAAGGATATCTTGGACACCAAAGCTTTGGTGAGGGGCAATAATCATTGCAATTGTTGGCAATAATAATAAAAGGGTGTATATATGAGGACGATGACAAATTTTAAATCTACAAATCTAACAAGAGAGCTTCAAAACATATGAAGCAAAAATAGAGTTAGAGAGAAAAAGACAATTCAACAAGTTGAAGACTTCGATACCCCCTTCTCAATAATAAAGAAAACAAAAAGTCAACAAGGATACAGAAAACTAGAACAACAAAATCAATCAACTTGACTTAATTCCCGTTTATTTAACATTATACTCAACAGCAGCAAAATACACAGTCTTTTCAAGGGCACATGGAACATTCTCCAGGAAAGACTATATGCTAGGATTGTAAAACAAGAGTCAATAAATTCAAAATGTATCTTCCAACCATAATAATTGAATTACAAATCAACTTTAGAATGAAATTTAGGAAATACCCAATAATTTGTAAATTAAACAGCACATTTCTGAATAACCATGTTTAAAAAGAAAATCCTATGGGAAGTTGGACAATATTTTGAACTGACTGGAAACAAAAACACAACATAAACATCAGTTGGATGTCCCTAAAGTAGTATTTAAAGGAAACTTACAGCTTTAAACCAGAAAGTAAAAAACCTGTATCAGAAAAGAAAAAAAAAAATCTCAAATACTCTTACTTTCCAACTTGAAAAACTAGAAACAGAGAAGCAACTTGAAAACAAAGCAAGTTGACTGGAGAGAGTAATAAAGATGAAAGTAGAAATCAATAAAATAAAAAGCAGAAAAACAATTTAAAAAAAATCAGTGAACCAAAAGGTGATTATTTGAAAAGATCAACAATACTGATACCCAATAACCAGACTCATCAAGTAAAAAAGAAGACAAACTACCTAATCAGGAATGATCACTGCTGACTCTACAAAAATTAAATAGCTTATGAGAAAATGTCACGAACAATTTTAATATCATAGATCTGTCCATATTTTTCACGTACATGTGTGTATGAATTCTGTGTGGACAGCGAGAAGAGTGGTGATGTGGGGAGACAAAAAATTCTGGTAAGAACATGAGGACGAACATGAACTTTATGACGTAAACTGGATTAGAATTAACAGGGCAAATGTACTCTTCAAGACTGTCCTGGCATTAAGGATTAAACCTGAACCCAGTGACTCTCCAGGGGTCCTGGACCTCCTCAAACACTGACAGTCCCCCACCAGGTGACTTCATAACTAGGCCACATATAAACGACAAACACGTCCACGAAATCAAGGTGAACATCTCCCTAAACCCAGGCTTCTCTAACACCCAGCCCCACGTTAAATGGCGAACCGGAACGAGCCCCGCGTTCACTGATACAAACTTTTCCCCCCAGTTCTCAACCACTGAGTCCCACAAACGCAGCGATTCACCTGGCCCTCAAACCAGAGAAAGTCGGACTTTCAACGATTTCTTCGGACTGTTAATTACTGACAGCCAAAGGCCCCATCACTAACGCCCAGCTTCCTCAGTGACTGCGTTCAAATAAAACCACAACTACGACCCTTCAAAGACCAGGTTTCACGGACCCCGCAGGCTGTGAATCTACGCCCAGAACCCGACTCACCCGATCCTAAGCCTATCCCGACACCACTGGCAGCGAAAAAACGCCCAAAGCACGTCCGAAGCCACTTCCTACTCGGACGCCCTCCTTCGCGGTCCAACGGGACACCGAGGAGCGGCGCCGACGGAGGCCCGCGGGGACCACGCAGCCTAGCGGGGGTTCCCTCTGTGGGCCCCGCCCATCTCGCCGTTTCTGACAGGAGCGGTCATAATGCCTGTGGGAACAAACTCAAAGCAGTCCTGGCCACCTCAGTGGCTTTCCCTCCTCGTTGGAAGGGACGCTAAACAGCGCTGTGCTAAGTGCGCTACGTTTTCAGAGGCCGGTGCCCATCCAATGCCAGCACAGTGCGGCACCATTCTATTCAGCCAGCTGGGGAATAAAGAAAGATGGCGGCGCCCTTTGCCCATCATGGCTGACACTGGAGCAACAGGGGCGCGGCCATCTTAGCGGAAGACAGGCGGCTGTACGGCAGAGAAGACAGCCCTGATAACTTTGGATAAGGTGTGCTGGAGACTTTGCTATGGAGGAACCTGTCAGTTGTCAAAAGCAATGGTCATTAAAAGTCTTAGGTTTGGGGTTCGGGCGGAGGTGTGGGGAGTGGGTGAGGCTTTTGTACGTTAGAGTATCAGACTCTGAAGGCGCGAAGCCAGAAGTAGGAGGGATGCCCCACAAAATGCTAACACACACGTGGGACTTGCTACACAGCTACCTCGAGTGGGGAAAAGGTATGAGGAGGTGAAGGTGCAAATGTATGTACGTTTCCTAACAAAAATAAATGACGACAGTGGGGCATTTGAGAATATGAAATTATTAGAATGCAATTCCATATTTTGAATAGTTTCCAAATTTAAAAAAAAGGTCACATATTAAAATGTTAGTTCTGTTTCTGCAGGCATGGGAGATGCGAGATGTAATTATAGAGGATTTAAGTAGATATTCTCTTGGCCGGGCGTGGTGGCTCACGCCTGTAATCCTAGCACTATGGGAGGCCGAGGCAGGAGGAACGCTTGAGGTCAGGAGTTCAAGACCAGCCTGAGCAAGACCGAGACCGCCCTCTCTACTAAGAATAGAAAAAAAAAAAATTAGCTGCGCAGCCAAAAATAGGGGAGAAAAAATTAGCCGGGGGTGGTGGTTCGCACCTGTAGTCCCAGCTACAAGGGAGGCTGAGGCAGGAAGGTTACTTGAGCCCAGGAGTTTGAGGTTGCTGTGAGCTAGACTGACGCCAGGGCACTCTAGCCCCGGCGAGAGGGAGACTCTGTCTCAAAAAAAAAAGTAGATATTCTTTTTGGAAGGAATCCTAAAGCCACTTTAAGTTTTTATTTTCTTTGATAAAACAGTTCTAGAAGTTTATTTGGTTAAAAGTTGTCTTAATATTAATCACAGCGGGTTTTGTAATTTATGAATAAAAGGACTGTACAATGATAGACGAATACTTTGGTAAATTATGGGACACCTGCTCAAGCATAACAGTATATAGCAATTTAAAAGAAAATGCTACAGTTTTTTAGCAATGTTTTATTAATATAATTAAGTTATTCTAAAGAGGACAAAAAACAATCTGCAAGACAGTGCATATATACTACGATCTTGTTATTGGAAGAAATCATAAACATTTACCTTTTTGAAAATTGTGATTGGTTAAAGAAAACATTTAGTTTAAAGATCAGAAAGCTCTTTTTATAAATGCAGAGTCCTTAGGCCTGTCCCCAGAGGTTCGGGTTTAGGAGATCTGGGGAGTGACTCAGGAATTTGCCTTCCTTTATGAGCTTCTCAGAGAATTCTGAGGGAGGAAGCCCAGGAAAAACAATTAGAAATGTCAGGTTTTAGTCTGAAACGTTGGTTCTTGGCGCGCTCATGGCCGAAGAACGAACAGACACGCCAAAGTTAGGCAAGCACAAAAATGAGGTTTATTGAGGAGAGAAAGATAGGATTATAGAATGAGAGCAAGATAAAGGTTTACAGAGCATGGTACATACGCCACAGGTGACGGCTGGACACATTATCGCAGCAAAGTGAGAACCAAAGGAAGGGCGAAGAGAGAGGTTACGGGCTGCATCTTGTTTTATAGTACCGGATAGGGACCGCCCCTATAGTACAGAGGTCACCATGGAACCACTTCGATTGGACAGTTGGGAATCACATGACCTGAGCCTTAACTATGCCTGTGGGTTCTAGGTCACTTTCAGGACTTTATGGTATCCCTGCTACTTGGCCTGTGGGCTAGAGAGCCCTCTGCATTCTTTTGCAGCTGGCGTGCCAAATTCTGATTGGCAGATTCCTAGGGTATTCCCTCCTCCCCCAGGTATGGAGAATTAGGGTGGGGCAAGACCAAGACGGGGGAAACAGCACTCACTTTCATCCCTAGGAGACAAGGAATCTCTCATTATCTACCTAACAGAAACAGTCCTGGCCGGCGCCCTGGCTCACACCTGTAATCCTAGCACTGTGGGAGGTCGAGGTGGGCGGATTGTTTGAGCTCCAGAGTTAGAGACCAGCCTAATACTGAAAAAATAGAAAGAAATTAGCTGGACAACTAAAAATATATAGAAAAAATTAGCCGGGAGGCAGTAAGATCGCTTGAGCCCAGGAGTTTGAGGCTAGCACTCTAGCTCCAGCAACAGAGTGAGACAATGTCGAAGGAAGGAAGGGAGGAAGGGAGGAAGGGAGGAAGGGAGGAAGGGAGGAAGGGAGGAAGGGAGGGAAAGAAAGGAAGGAAGAAAGAAAGAAAGAAAAGAAAAGAAAGGAAGGAAGGAAGGAAGGGAGGGAGGGAGGGAGGGAGGGAGGAAGAAAGAAAAGAAAAGAAAAGAAAAGAAAAGAAAAGAAAAGAAAAGAAAAGAAAAGAAAAGAAAAAAAAAGAAAAAGAAAAAGAAAAAGAAAAAGAAAGAAAGAAGTTAGCCAAACAACTAAAAATAGAAAAAATTAGCCTGGCGTGGTGGTGCATGCCTGTAGTCCCTGCTCCTTGGGAGGCTGAGGCAGAAGGATTCCTTAAGCCCAGGAATTTGAGGTTGCTGTGAGCTAGGCTAACGCCAAAGCACTCTAGCCTGGGCAACGGAGTGGGACTCTGTCTCCAAAAAAAAAAAAAAAGAAAGAAAAGCCTCTCCTGAAAACTCCTACTAAAATAGCTCTTGGGTTACAATCTATGAACTTACTAGGCTTTACATTTCTTCCTAGCACTTATCCAAACTAAATTCTATTTTGTATTTATTTTACTGTCTCCTTCACCAGACTCTAAGATCTTCAAGGCTATCACATTGCCTGTTTTGTTCATTGATTTGTCCCCAGTGTCTACGACATGGCTGGTATAATACAGAAGCTCAAATATATACATATATAATATATATATAAATATGCATATGTTTTTAAAAGAGTGAATTACTTAATATGGATTGGGGATTGAATTCTGCCACAACACTATATGGCAAACGTCCATTTCTTTTAAAGCAGACTCACCATTTATAAACTGGATTAAATATCCTTATTTGATCAAGGGAAATAACTCTGGATAGAAAAGAGATAACAACAACCCCTGTTCCTCAGAAAACTAATAATTTTTTGCCAGCAGGTGACAGCTCAAAGAGAAATGATTAAGGAAGTTCTGATAAACAGGAAAAAACAGAAGGAAACATAACATCAGAAATGCAGAAAAAGGAATGGAAAGGGTAAATATATTATCAAATATAATAAGCTATTGAGTTTTTAAAATTATGTTTGCTGGTTAGAAGCAAAAATTAGAACTTCACCTGATGTGGTTCTCAGTGGAT
The DNA here is from genome assembly GCF_020740605.2 of Lemur catta. Classification (NCBI taxonomy): domain Eukaryota; kingdom Metazoa; phylum Chordata; class Mammalia; order Primates; family Lemuridae; genus Lemur; species Lemur catta. Next base: position 20,064,030 of record NC_059146.1, read on the forward strand.
GTAGAGGTGTTGGACACCATTTTCTGGTAGAAGAATCTAAGTTAAGGCCATGATCATATACCACCACACATTTAATAGGAAGACTAAAATATACTGACAGTGCCAAGTGCTAGAAAGGACATAGAACAAATGGAGTGCTCATACAGTGATGGTGGAAATGTAAATTAGTACAGCCAGACTGGGAAACAGTTTGGCAATCTTACAAAGTTAAACACAAACTTAATATATGAACCAGTAATCGTGTTCCTGGGTGTTTTTCCCAGAGAAATGAAAATTTATGTTCACAGAAAATCAGGTACACAAATGTTCATAGCATCTTTATTTATAACAGCAAAACACTGGAAAACAACCCAAATGTCCATCAACAGTGAATACGTAAACAAACCATGGTAAATCCATACAAAAGAACACTAACTCAGTAACAAAAAAAAATAAAACCATTTATACACCCAAAAATCTGGATGGATATTAAAAGCAATTTGCTGAGTGAATAAAAGCCTTTCTCAAAGGTTACATACCTAATGATTCCATTTAAATAGCATTCTTTTTTTTTTTTTTTGAGACAGAGTCTCACTCTATTGCCCAGGCTAGAGTGCCGTGGCATCAGCCTAGCTCACAGCAACCTCAAACTCCTGGGCTCAAGCAATCCTTCTGCCTCAGCCTCCTGAGTAGCTGGGACTACAGGCATGTGCCACCACGCCCAGCTAATTTTTTCTATATATATTTAGTTGTCCAGCCAATTTCTTTCTATTTTTAGTAGAGACGGGGTCTCGCTCTTGCTCAGGCTGGTCTTGAACTCCTAGCTCCAGCAATCCTCCTGCCTTGGCCTCCCAGAGTGCTAGGATTACAGGCGTGAGCCACCGTGCCCAGCCTAAATGGCATTCTTCAAATGACAAAAGTAGAGTGATGGGATCAGTGATTTCCATGGGTCAGGCTGGGGGGAGGGTGTGACTATAAAGGGGTAGCAAGGGATGTTTCTGTTGTCACAACAGTTGTACATCCTGATTGTGGTCGGATTTACACAAATCTATACATGGTATAAAATCTGTTAGAACTCTACACAGAAATACACAAAACACACCAATTAGTGCATGCACAAACTAGTGAAGTCCAAATAAGGAGTATAGTTTTATTAACAGTATTGTACTAATGTCATTTCATTGGTTTTGACTATGTATTATGGTTATGTAAGATAACCCTGCAGAAACTGAGTTAGAGATACTCAGGAACTTTTTGTATGTCTTGTAATTTCTTGTGAATCTAAAACTATTTCAAAACAAATTTTAGAAAAATCATATTTAAGGTATTTTTGTAAACTTCTTAATGCTACTTATAAACCTGGACTTGGATAAACATATCCACATGTACTGAATTACATTTATGAATTTAATATATTCCTTGTTAAGTATATTAGTAGACTGAAAGAAATTTAGGAGCCTAAGATATGCAAGAACCAATCGTGTAATGATACAAGGTAGGCACTCTAAACCTCCTATATTGTATATTACATTAAAATTTTATCAGTGAGGAAGACAGCCCACTTTACAATTATGGAATCACTGAAAATATGGTCCTGTCTGAAATGGACATCAGGTGTATGGTGAGTTTAGATTTGTGGTAAGACTTCTTTACTTCCTGAATTCTCTGACACTTGGCTAAAGTTACTCTACATTTAGTGTGTTCATAAGTTTTATTTCTATATGAAGTAATGGTGGATGATGAGACAAAATGTTTCACTGAAATCTTACCATATTCATTGCCATCTTACATTTTTTCTCTAGTGTGAAATATTTGTCAACCATCAAGGATTTATTTCTGGGGCAAAGGCTTTCTCATGAGCATTACGCCACTCGTATGTATAAGCTCACTCATGAGATAAGGGCTTTCTTCTCATGGAAGGCTTTCCTAGTCTCCCCATTTATAAGACTTAATTCAGCATACACTTTTCAAGACATACAATTACTCAGAAATGTTTCAAGACTTTTTTGCATTGGAAGTATCAGGGTTTTTTTACCTACATGTTTATTTTGACATACAATTTGAGGTAACTGAACACTGAAGGCACTAGCACATTCTCTGAATTCATTAAAATTTACTCTTATGCAAATTCTGTAAACTCCCAAGGGTGAAAAATCTAGCAACAGGCTACACTATCTTCACCTATGCTAGGAGCACAATGATGTTTAATGAGTTCACAGTACTAACATGGTTTGCCCCCTGAATGAGTTCAATTACATGTAATCAGTTCAGATTCTCTGCAAAGGATTCTGTACTCAATACATTTCTCTTGTGTGCATTGTCATAATTTTAACAAAGGCTAACAAATGAGAGAAAGGTCCCCCCCAATCACTGAATCTGTACACTCTGAGTTATTTGATATACATTGTGTGCATCAAAGAATTTGGAGCTTGAATTCATGTTGCAGGCTTTACAACATTGACTGTATTTACCCTGGTGGATAATGAGACTGGATTTTGAAATAGGATTTAGTACACATAAGGAAGTCTATCCTGTATGAAATCTCTGATGTTGTACAAGACATATTTTCTTCCTGAAAGCATGACCATGTTCACTGCACTGTTATGGTTTGTTTCCATTATGAGTTCGCTGATGGGCAATGAGATTTCTCTTTGAGGAGAAGCCTTTTTGACATTCACTGCATATAAAGGGTTTTTCTCCTGTATGAGTTCGCTGATGAACGATTAGACGGCTTTTCACAGTGAAGCCTTTACCACATTCATTGCATGCATAAGGTTTCTCTCCAGTATGAATCTGCTTATGTAAAATGAGCTCAGTTTCCATGAAAAAGCCTCTTCCACATTCACTACATATATAAGATTTCTCTCTTGTATGAATTTGCTGATGTACGATGAGATATCGTTTCATGGTGAAGCCTTTTCCACATTCATTGCACATAAAGGGTTTCTCTCCAGTATGAGTTCGCTGGTGTACAACAAGATTGCTCTTAAAGGCAAAACCTTTTCCACATTCATTGCATTTATAGGGTTTCTCTCCAGTGTGAGTTCGCTGATGTAACACCAGCCCACTATTCACGATGAAACCTTTCCCACATTCACTGCATCTATAAGGTTTTTCTCCAGTATGAGTTCGCTGATGTACAATCAGCCGACTCTTTAAGGGGAAGCCTTTCCCACATTCATTGCATATGTAGGGTTTCTCTCCAGTATGAGTTCGCTGATGTCTGATGAGCATGCTCTTCACAGTAAAGCCTTTTCCACATTCACTACATAGATATGATTTCTCTACTCTGTGATTTCTCTGATGTACAATGAGATTACTCTTGCTAGGAAAGCCTTTTCCACATTCAATGCATACATAGGGTTTCTCTCCTGTATGAGTTCGCTGATGTTCAATCATACGGCTCTTCGTGGTAAAGCCTTTCCCACATTCAATGCATGTAAATGGTTTCTCTCCTGTATGATTTCGTTGATGTATGATGACATAGTGCTTCGTGGTGAAGCCTTTCCCACATTCACTACAGATGTAGGGCTTCTCTCCTGTATGAGTTCGCTGATGAATGATAAGCATGCTTTTCCCAGTGAAGCCTTTCCCACATTCACTACATACATAGGATTTCTCTCCAGTATGGTTTCGCTGATGTACAATGAGATTACGCTTGCCTGGGAAGCCTTTTCCACATTCATTGCATACATAGGGTTTCTCTCCAGTATGAGTTCGCTGATGTTCAATCAGACGGCTCTTCATGGTAAAGACTTTTTCACATTCGTTGCATATAAAGGATTTCTCTCTTTTATGAATTCTCTGGTGTTCATTGAGCCTGGACTTTCTGGAGAATACTTTTGCACACATACTGCATCCATAAGGTTTTTCTCCTGTATGAACTCTCTCATGATCAGTGAGCTGAGACTTCTTGACAAAGGCTTTTCCACATTCACTGCATACATGGGTTTTCTCTATTTCATAAGTTCTCTGATGCTTAATGACTTGGGATTTAGTGCTATTGCGTTTTGGACTTACAGAGAATTTAACTGCGGCATGAAGTTCTTCATACTTATCATGAAGAAATGATTTCCCATATCCATTAAATTTAGTAGAATTCTTAATTTCACAGCTTTTGTTCTGGTCTACTAAACTTAAATTTGATTTCAGAGTTTTTATATATAATTCAAACACACCATGATTTTCCCTGAAAGAAAAATTACTTTTGGTTTGAGGAACAATATTTCTAAATGCATTGTGTTCGTGGTATTGTTCCATAGTCTTAAGTATTCTTTGATTTTTCAAGTGACCCTGCAAATGATCATCAACTTTGTTGTTTTCTAGGAAAGAAGAGAATGAATCCTTTCATAATTTTGTTTTGGGGATAAAACTGTTTTTTTAGAAAAAAATTCCTCAGTGTTTTTAAATAGGGCTTTTTAGTGACAACACTATGATAACAATATACAAGCAACTCCATGTATAAATGTTCCTTATTGCTTACACTTTGGTTAAAAACACAATAAAAACAAAAAGTAAAAGCAATTTGTGGACAAATAAGGTTAGGCATTTGACAATCTGTATAGATTTGACTGCTTTCTAAATAGGACCTTACAAAATATGCAGATATAGTAAAATACAGCAAGTCATTATTAAAAGCAAACAACAGGTTAGGAGGAACACTATTTCATAAAACTTGGGGAGATACCAGACCAGAAAGGCAGAAGAGACAACCAATCCAAAATGGTAAGGGTTGTATTTATTCTCTCCAGAAATATTTATTGAATGGCTCCCATGAACAAGGCATTCTGCTGGTATTTGGGATATACAAAATATGACTTATTTTCACTGATGTCAAATTCTAGTTAGGGAAAACTGAATAAACAAGAAGGAATTAAAAAAGAAGAGAGTTGGAATTTGTTAACTGTGGTTCAAAGGAGCAGTGGAGATGGTGAGAGGTTGAGGAAACAGTATATATTTCCAAAAAGAAGAGACAAAGTTAAATGATGAATTCAATGGGGAGAGTGGTTAGTGAAAAGTAAGGAATCAAGGGTTACTTTACTAACTATATGGCTTGAGCCACTGGGTAAGTGAAAGCATCTTATAGTGAGATTGGGAATATTATACTGCAGTCCAGAACATGTAAGATAAAGTATACATTGTAAAACATAAACTTTGAGATGATTATTAGATATGTAGTACAGATATCAAGTATCTGCTTGGAGGTATAAATGGAGAAGGCAGTGTGAAAATAATCAGTATATACATATTATTCAAGAAAAGAGAACTAAGCTGGGCGTGGTGGCTCACGCCTATAATTCTAGCACTCTAGGAGGCCGAGGTGGGAGGATCCCTTGAGCTCAGGTGTTGGAGATCAGCCTGAACAAGAGTGAGACCTTGTCTCTACTAAAAATAGAAAAATTAGCCGGGTGTGGTACCATACACCTGTAGTCCCAGCTACGAAGGAGGCTGAGGCAGGAGGATCGCTTGAGCCCAGGAGTTTGAGGTTGCTGTGAGCTAGGCTGATGCCACGGCACTCTAGCCCCGACAACACAGCAAAACAGAAGAAAGGAAGGAAGGAAGGAAGGACGGACGGACGGAAGGAAAGAGAACTAGATGACATCTTGTTAAGACATGTAGAATGAAAGTTGAGTAAAGTATAGAACCAAGGTTTTATTTATTTATTTATTTTTTTTTTTGAGACAGAGTCTCACTTTGTTGCCCGGGCTAGAGTGAGTGCCGTGGCATCAGCCTAGCTCACAGCAACCTCAGACTCCTGGGCTTAAGCGATCCTACTGCCTCAGCCTCCCGAGTAGCTGGGACTACAGGCATGAGCCACCATGCCCGGCTAATTTTTTTGTATATATATTTTTAGTTGGCCAGATAATTTCTTTCTATTTTTAGTAGAGACGGGGTCTCACTCTTGCTCAGGCTGGTCTCGAACTCCCGACCTCGAGCGATCCACCCGCCTCGGCCTCCCAGAGCTAGGATTACAGGCGTGAGCCACCGCGCCCGGCCTAGAACCAAGGTTTTAGATGTTCCAACATTTAGAGTTTTGGGAGTCATTAAGCCCTCTTAGAAGAAACAAACTCTGTTAAAGTGAACTGAGATCCTCTTGTATGGTAATCTTATTCCTAAATTTGCCCTTCTTCAATGTGTAGACTACCATCAAACTAGCTTTCCAAAAACATCAATGACATTTAGTAGACAGCTCCTATAATCAATACTCCAATATTTGGTCTGCCTGTGTCATGTTGTCATATGTTCATTCACAATGAAATAGGAAAATAATGATTGTTAGGGAATTTTGCAACTGGCCAGTGTACCATGCACTCATTTTCAAAAGCTAACATGGTGCTGGATAAGATATAAATACTGTCACCTTCTTCAGTCACATTCTGCGTGCAGTAGAGAAGTCATATCCAATTTTTCCCATTTCAGTGTTCCCTCATTTTGCCACCAACAGCATCTACTTTAGTAATACTATATTTATGTCTCAGCGTCAGTTAAGCTGTGCTAAAGGATAAACTTCCTCTGGACCAAGGTTGTGCCAACTTTACCTTCAGTTTTTCTTGGAACATTTGGTCATTTACATTGCTGTCACCTAGATGAAAGGTAAGACTACCTAGATGTAAAAAGACAAAAATACAAAACCAACCCTCCACCATGCTGCCTCAATTATGCACATATAAAATCTAAACTAATCCTGGCAAATAAGAGTTTACATTACCATGAGTATTCCATTTATCCATATTTGACCTCCACTAGTTCCCCAACAGATACCTTCTAACACTGGCCTTTAATGGGTTGACTTCAGGCCAATCTTTTGATAGACAACCCCACAGCCTTGCACATTTCATGCCTATTGCACGCCTTTATTCTTAATTCATGCCATCATTTTCCTACTTCAAATTTAGATATATATCATCAATGTCATACACTCATTCTAATTCTGAATATACCACCATACACTCTATCTCCTCTATATTTCTAAATTAATATTTATTTTTTTCATTTTTGCAGTAACCTCCTGTGTAGTGAAGCTCTAACCTCCCCAAAGAGAAGTCTAGCCTTTGCCCTTGGCTACTGGGAGGAAATCTCTAGGCTTCTGGAATGTTCTGTCCCACAGGAGTGTCTTTGTTTGCCTAGTGGCTTTGGCCACTGGATAGTCTAACTGTGATTTATGATAGGAGCTCTGGGCCATGCCATACCTCTCCAACCTTTAGAGGAACTGGAGACTGTAGGTAGTAGCCCAATTTCTGAGAGAGGCTGGAGTCTAAAGGTCAGCCAGGTGGGCAGTATGTGATTCAGCCCCAGTAAAAACTTTGGACACCAAAGGCTCAAGTGAGCTTCCCCGGTTGGCAATACTCTGTCTATATTGTCACATACTGTGGCCAGGAAGAAGTAACACCATCCATGAGTCCACAGGGAAAGGATGACCACAGGGAGAGGATGACCAGAAACACTGCATTTGGACTCCTCCTAGACCCCAACCTTTTTGGAACAAGGGACCGGTTTCATGGAAGACAATTTTTCCACAGATGTGAGGGGGAGGCAGTGCTCAGGCAGTGATGGGAGTGATGAGGAGCAGCTATAAATACAGATGAAGCTTCGCTTGCTTGCCCACTGCTCACCTCCTGCTGTGCGGCCTCTGGTTCCTAAGTTTCATGGAAGACAATTTTTCCATGGGTAGGGGTGTGGCAGAGCTCTGCAGCCTAGTCCCTAACAGGCCTGAGGATTGGACACCACAGCCCTCGACCATGTATAACCCAGGAATTCTACTCCTAGGTAAATACTCAAGAAAAATGAAAATATATCTTCATGAAAAAGTTGTACATGAATGTTCTTTTTTTTTTTTTTTTTTTTGAGACAGAGTCTTGCTCTGTTGCCCGGGCTAGAGTGAGTGCCGTGGCATCAGCCTAGCTCACAGCAACCTCAAACTCCTGGGCTTAAGCGATCCTACTGCCTCAGCCTCCCGAGTAGCTGGGACTACAGGCATGCACCACCATACCCGGCTAATTTTTTCTATATATATTTTTAGTTGGCCAGATAATTTCTTTCTATTTTTAGTAGAGATGGGGTCTCGCTCTTGCTCAGGCTGGTCTCGAACTCCTGAGCTCCAGCGATCCGCCGGTCTTGGCCTCCCAGAGTGCTAGGATTACAGGCGTGAGCCACTGCGCCCAGCCTACATGAATGTTCTTGGCAGCATGATTCGTAAAAGCCAAAAAATGGAAACAACCCAAATGTCCATCAATAGATGAATGGATAAATAAAGTGTGGTATATCCATATAATGGATTATTATTCAACAATAAAAAGGAATGAAGTACTGATACATGCCAAAATATAGAAGAACTTCAAAAAATACGCTAAATGAAATAAGCCAGACACAAAAGACCATATATTTTTTGATTCTATTTAAATGAAACATCCAGAACAAGCAAATCTATATAGATAAAAGTAGATTAGTGGTTGCCTAGGGCTGGAGGCTTGGGAAGAACTTTTTTTTTTAAAGTGATGCAGTCAGTGAAAATCTTCCCAAATTAATTGTGGTGTTGGTTATGTAACTTCATATACTGCAAAGCACTGAATTGTAAACTTTAAATTGGCAAATTGTATGGTATGTAAGTTATCTCAATAAAGCTCTTTTTAAAAAAACAAATATATAATGAGAAAAACAATTTAGGAAAATGAGTACAATGCTAATGTCTAAGATGAACTAAAGGAAAATCAGAAATATCAATTGTACAAGGAAGTTCTCTGAGACAAACATAATTTATGACCTAGGTTGGACTGGAACTTATGTAGAACAGTCCCTTCTAGTAAAAGAGGAAACAGAAACAACAGAGACCTTTAAGAAGAGAATTCCATAGGTACAGGACATTCAACATAACACCAGCATGGACAGAATAAATGATGTATGGTACTAAAGGAGACTGTAACCTTAAAATAAGATGGAAAAGGTGAAAGGTTTTCTGTGGAGGGAAGATGACTCCTATTCCTCACACAGGAAATAGGAAATTATAGGCCAGTTGTATATGCTGGACAATATTAAGGGAGATGTCAATCTGGGAGTCTTATCCAGAGAACGTAAAGAGTTAATGAATGAAGGAGAATTACAAGGATTAGGAGAACAGTAAAGAAAATGGAACCATTGAGGAACCTCAGAGGGGGTTGGGGGTGGGCAGAGAAGCTAAGGAGCCAGATAAATGCAGTAAGAGACCAGGTTACTGTGAGGGCACAATATACAAGGTGAAGTTGGATGTTAGAGAAATTAGTATTTCTCAATGGGGCAGAAAAGTGCAATAGTCAGAAGACAGTGATTAACTCAAAGATCTTTCTGTGGAGCAAGGCCTAGAAGGTGGAATTTAATAGCCAGGGAAGTGGAATGAACAGGCAAAGACACTGTGACAGGATATAAAGGGGAAGATAATAGAATCCAAGGAAGAAAAAAACTAGGCAAACAAACCAAAATTAAGATGGAAGATAACATAAGCAGAGATCAGATCTAAGGAAAGAAAAAAGGGATATATTTCCCTCTAAATACTTAAAAGTTCTGATATGGGAAGAGAGATACATGGAGGCACTGTTTCTATGCCTGAGACACTCACACAGCCTTCTCTGATTGACTGTAATATGACTTCTGCAGCTACGCATCTTGCTGGTTCTCACTCACCTGGACAGATTCGACTACACATTTCATCTTCTATTGTCCATGGTCCTTCTCCTCGTTCCAATTTGGAGAGTGCATCTGGCTTCTTGGCTTGATAACCTGTTTATTGGAAATGATAGAAGACTTAGACACAATGAATTGGGCTGGTGCATATAACATGAAAGAATGTTACATTTTAAGAACTAGACGGATTTCACATCTGAAATGTAGAGGCTTTTCTCTCAGGAGAGGGTAGATTATAGTCAGCCTTCATATCTGCAGATTCCACATCTGTGAATTCAACCAATTGCAGTTTGAAAATATTTGATAAAAACCCAATAACAAATAACAATACAACAATAAAAAGTGATACAGGGCCGGGTGCGGTGGCTCACGCCTGTAATCCTAGCACTCTGGGAGGCCGAGGCAGGTGGATCGCTCGAGGTCAGGGGTTCAAGACCAGCAAGAGCGAGACCCCGTCTCTACTAAAAATAGAAATAAATTATCTGGACAACTAAAAATATATATAGAAAAAATTAGCTGGGCATGGTGGCGCATGCCTGTAGTCCCAGCTACTCAGGAGGCTGAGATAGTAGGATCGCTTAAGCCCAGGAATTTGAGGTTGCTGTGAGCTAGGCTGATGCCACGGTACTCACTCTAGCCCGGGCAACAAAGCGAGACTCTGTCTCAAAAAAAAAAAAAAAAAAAAAGTGATACAAATAAGAAATATAGTATAACAACTATTTACAGAGCATTTATATTATATTAAGTATCATAAGTAATCTAGAAATGATTTAAAGTATACAAAAGGATGTGTGTAGGTTATATGCAAATACTATGCTATTTTATATAAGGACTTGAACATCTGTGGATTTGGTACCCATGGAGGGTCCTGGAACGAATGCCCCAAAGATACCAAGGGGTGACTGTGTATCCTTTTATCAGAAGCCAGAGGATGTAGTACAAATCTGCTCTTCAGAGCAGTGCAATGACTTCCAAGGATAAACGGCTAAGAAAGCAAAGACCACAGTCTGGGCAACCTCTGAGTAACACAGGGCAGCTGTCCTCACCCACTGACACCAGGTTGCTGTAGTTCTCCAACATCACATCCCGGTAAAGATTCTTCTGAGTAAGGTCCAGGAGCTGCCACTCCTCCCAGGTGAACTCCACAGCCACATCCTCCAGTGTCAGCAATTCCTGTAAAATCAGAGTCCTGCTTAATATGAAGTGTTTCTCTTTTATTGACATGGAAGGAATGTGAAAGAAGTTGTTCTGCTCATATTAACCATATAAACTGCATGCATCTAGAAGCCTATTGTAGTTTGTAATACATTGTCATAGAATCAATCTCCAAGTATTCTATAATTATGCAGTGCCCCATTCATTCAACAAAGTATTTTATATCAAAGCCTTTCAGTAAAAACCAGTTTTATATATAATTTTTAATTTCAGTATCTACTGACCAGTCAAGAAATTATACACAAGTGACAATCACATATATGATATATTGCTATATTCACTGCAATCCTTCCCAGCTAATTCCAGCATAAGACATGAAGAAACTCTAGATGCAAGAATCACAGGATACTAAATAAGTGTTTCATTACTGAATGGATTAAAAAATAGAAATATATAAAAAGCACAAGAAACTATTAAAGAATATTAGTCAAATTGAGAAAAAAATCTTGCAAATATATATTAAATATACATGTACATAACATACACATATGCATGTGTATATATGTATATAGACACATGTATATATGTTAACAGAAAGGTTATCATATTAGATATACTGAAGAGATAAATAGTGAACTGGAATGTACATTAAAAAAATTGAAAAGTGAAGCAGAGACAAAGTGATAGAAAATATAAAGGAGATTTGAATAAATATGGAGAATACAGTAAGGTCTAACATATGCCTATACATAGTTTTTGAAATATTATATCGAAATAAGGGAAGGAATTTACAAAGATCTGGAGAATGAGAAATTTTTAGAACTGATTAAACACCCTATAACTCAGAATTAGTAAACCAGCAAAGCCAAGCAGGCAATCTGTATTTAGACCCATCAAACTGAAACTATACGTAGAACACGAAATGCAAATATAAGATTATGAAAACAATTAGAAGAAAAGGATGCATTACCATAAAAGAAAGACAAAATTTACTGATAGTTGACTTTTCCACGAAAACAATAGAAGCCAGAAAAGTGTGGAATAATATCTGCAATGTTCTGATTCTGTGGCAATGTAGCCTAGCCCTGACTGCCACCAAAGAATGAACTGAGACCTTCCTAATCAACTGAACTGCCACTATCCTATCTCAACATGGCTTGTAATTACATGACAGCGTGGGAACTTGAGGCAGGGAGATCTAGACAAAAACTGATGGAATAATTTATCCCCATGTTATTGCAGAGATTAGTACAAAGAGAAGAGAGCAGACTTGGTAGAGGCTACAAATTCCTAATGCTGCTGATCTTATCACATTCTGTTATAAATTATTTCACATGAGAAATAAATCTATTTGGAAAAAAGAAAACTTAGGTTTCTACCTAATTTCACACTCAAAAGTAAGTTTTTCCTGTTTAAAGTCCTAACCAGAAAGCAAAAGAATCTATGAAGGAAATAGAGGCATATATGAAATATATTCATGTCAAAAGCCATAAAGGAAAAAAAGTGACAAATTTTATGAGAGGAAAAATTTAAATTTCTGCGTTGAAAAAGCTATGAACAAAGCTAAAGAAAAATGACAGGCTGAAAATATATTTGCAATAAACAAGATCAATATATAGCAGATACAAACACCTTTTATTAATCAGTAAGAAAAATGTTTTTTAATGTAAAAATTATACAGACAGGCATTTCACGAGGGAAAAAATTCAGCTGACCAATAAATACACAAGGATTTCCACCTCACCTGTGATGAGGAAAATGCAAAATAAAGTGAAAGAATATCAGACTATTCAGATTGCTAAAAATTATACCATTTGATTATGTCATATTTTTAAATATTGGCAATAATTTAAGTCATGAATGTTCCCACATATCAGTCACCTTGTGGCAGGTACTCATCTAAATGCTTTACACAGTTTAATTCATTTTTTTGAGTATGACTTTAGACAAATGGAATTTTTTATAGTTAATATTCTTCAACTAATTATAGTCATTATTCCATTATTTCTTTAGATGCTGAAACTATACCCTCTAAAGTGGCAAACAGGTTATGTTCTTTGGAGTATGATTTCATTGAAACAAAAAAATAAGTCACAATAAATGTGTTTATGTACACAGTAAATATATATACATCTGTAAATACACGTACATATGTATATGCACACACAGTTTAGTGACAGCAAGTATGATATATACTACCATGTATAATATACATATATATATAAATAATATATAGAGGATTAGTAAACAAGTTATAAAGAGGAAATTTATTTTTTTTTTGCTAGTGTGTACCTCATTAGAACTATTTTCCTTTATAATGTATCCATGAGTAATTTGTATAATTATGAAAACATAAAAGCCATAAAAGCAGGTGAGAATTGGATTTGAAAATGTGGAAGGATTCTGTATATTCTGAGATGAGATAAAGTTATAAAGCAAATGCCATGGCACCCAACAACTCAAGTCCTTACCAGACAACATTTCTTGCAACTCCCTAATGCCATATCTATATCTATGGTTAAATGCCAGTTGAGTCACCTCTTCAGGATAGGTGAAAACCATACAATCCTTCCATTTTCCTAGGTCATTTAGGCACAAGGCTGAGTCCTTTAAGTGTCCTTGCGTTGGTCCCCTGAGAAATTGTGTCCAGTTTTTACTTAGTCTATTACCATAGGAGTCTCTGAAGAACCCTGTAATAAACAGCAGTAAAAAATCTTCTTCTGCCTTTATTAACAGGATAGTTCAAAACTATGTCCACCATATCATCTCTGGGAAAACTATCAAATTTCTTTTGAGACCTAAGTGCCATGAAACATTGACATCCCCTGAGGAATCTGCTTTCTCTTCACAGTCACTGTATATCATATAGCTCAGCATGATCTCTTGTATTGGCTGTCAATATAAGACACAAGCTGACAGCTAATATAAACCAAAAGATCCCCTAGTCATGCATTATGTTCCAACATCAGTCATTTAGTAGGAATCATATGAACACTACATTCCTGATCCTACTTTGCCATGATGTTGGAGTTAGATTCAAAGTTTATTTCTCTCTAGACTCTGAAATGATTTCTTATGGGCCTATACAAATCCATTAAGGAATAAAGGAGAGAATAAAACAGACAAAAGTCACCTGGGCATTGATCATTTTCTTCTGCTGCGGGAAATGACCAGCAACCGGGCTACTCTATCTTTGTCTCTTCTGGGTATGTCCTAAATTTCTGGTGAGCAACGCAGTCACTGGTCAAGGGTATCCCCAGAAATGATGATTTCTAGGTCCTGGAACCTCCTCTTTTCATTCACTTCTTGCCTCTCCCCACGGTAGCCAGGACCTGTGGGCTAAAAAGCAAAACAACTTTCAGGGGTACATTCCCTCTTGTTGTACATTCACCTTAACGCATGGCCCTGAATATTTCTTTATTTGGTCCCCTCAGGCCAATGAAACAGAAGACCCTCAATGTGTGGGAGGAATGCCTTTCTTCTGTGAAGTGTGGAAGTAGCATGAATGTGAAAGGGGAGTTGTCAAAGGAGAATCAGCACAGCATCATGCCTCAGTAGTAGGTAATTCTCAGATCAATTTTAGAAATGAGACCATATGGATGGTGAGGAATTGTAAATGTTTCCTTTAAATTATGTTGCCCTTATACCTCTTTAAAAGTCTTTATATACACTTTTAAATTGTTTATATACACACTGCAATATGAGGGACAATGAACACACCAAAAAGAGGAAGAGAATAGAGAAGGAATATGAGGTATAAATATAAATTTAAAAAACAATTCAAAAATATAAATGCTAGGAAAATAGCAACCTTTATATACTCACCTATAGAACCTAAAAGGAAACACCCATTAAAAAATATGCAGTAAACGTGCAAGAGGAAGGACAAAAACAGACTGTCAAATAGAAAGGATATTAATTTTAGATATGGTGAATCATTTATCCCTCTCCCCTTCCCAAAAAATAACCCGTTAATTTCTGTGGCTTCAGGAAGATGGGTTATTGTGGGTGGCCAAAGAGGATTAGAAAATTTGTCATGGAGGAAGGACTTGGACCTGAAGCTTTTAGGGAATGTTAACGTTCATCAAAGCTGCTCCAGCAGCCTAAGTTTGAGCTTAAGACACAGGGACACAACACCAGCCAGGGCTCCTACTCCAAGTCTTCAGCTTTTAATCACTGGTACGCAAAAGACCACCACCCCACCAGATTAACACGAAAACTTGGACTATATTCACACGCACACTGACCTCTCTTAATATTTCCTGGATCACTGAACCCCAAATTAACCCAGAATCCGAAACAGACACTGCATTCGATGACAAACACCATCCCACCAGTTCTCAAATCACCGAGTCCTACAAGCAGAATGACCTGCGAAGACCCTATTCCCTGACCTTAGGACTCTTCTCGGTCGTTGATCTGTTCAGACCTTTAATCAATGACCACCAGAGCTTCTCATGATTGACTCCCAAAGACATCCCATCGCAGAAATCCCATTACAGACTCCTACCTGCTCCCCTCGCAAAACAACAGCCGCCCCCGTGCGCTACCTCCATCGCCTCGCACTAGCAAAAACCTAGGTAGAAGCCCTCAGAACGCTCCTTCTCTCCGCCTTTTCCACGGACTGACCCAAGGCCTAACCCACGCACTGACTCTCTCTTGAACCGGTAGCTCTTAAGGACTGAACTTACTTCCCTAAACTTCTTCCACTTAAGGTCCGCTTGCCCAGCTCCTTCTCCAGCTATCTCCGATGAGGGTGCGCTGCGTTTCTATGAGAACGGCATACTGGCTTCCGGCTTTTCTTTATGAGGTAATACGCCCGCGCCGGCGTCGCCTTGGAGCTTTGGGGGCGGCCATCTTTGAATACGTGGCGTACAGAGGCAAAGGGGCTGCTTTGGTGCCTGTGACCTTGAGAGGCGTCTGGAACGGTCCGATTTGCAAGCACTGCAGCTCTGGGGGAAAATGGAAAGCTTGTCAGAGGCATGAGTTCTCACAAAGCAAACACGGCGTGGGGTTGAAGTCCTGTGAACGGAGAGGGCACAGAAATAAGATGGTCGCCTTCTCCTTGGTTTTCAAAGACGGGAGCCCATCGCTGCCACAGGCGCGACATACATTCTTAGCCATTACGGCTGTGACGTCTTAATTCGGTGGGAAATTAACCACTGGGGCATCTCAATCACTATTCTAAATGCGAAACGTTTTAGAGGCCGTATAAAAACTTAAGCTAGCCCAAAAAAAGAAATAGTTAAGTGGGCGCGGCCATCTTAGGGGAAGTTCAGTGTCTGTAACGCAGAACAAGTGGTCTCTGGAGACCTGGGAGTGGAACTGTCACATCCAGTGCGTTTAGAAGAAAAACAAGATATGGAAAAGTGAGATGGTAGGGGGGATGCAGCGATCACAAAGTGAACAGAAAAGGTGGACTTCGTGACCCATCTTTCCAGCTTCATCACCACCATGCCCCTTACCCTGCCGGGATTATAAAACAAGCGGCCACTGAACTGCCCTCTGTCATTAGGTTAGTCTGCATATTTTGAACAGAAGCATACAGTATGCACTCTTTTTATCTGGCTTCTTTCACACAGCATAATTTTTTTAATTGATCAGTTTTTATGTATTAATACTCTGTTCCTTTTGTTGCTTAGTATCACATTGTATGAGTATTCCAAAATGTATTCAATAATTCATCAACTGATAGACATTCGAGTTCTTTTCATTTTTTGGATATTGGAAATACCTCTGTGAACATTCGTGTGCAAAAAATAGAAATCACCTTAAAGAACTGGATTTCCCACAGTCCTATGGTGTCTAAACCACCTCATCAAGAAGTCTTTGCCAGCCATTTGTAAGCAGCCATTTGCATTTCTAGCCCTGCTCCATCTCATATTCTCCTGCTCTCTTCCTCCTATCCCAACCCTGAACTTGTAGGCTCACTCATCCTGAGGAATCAGAGATCTTGAGAACACTCATTCAAGCCCTAGGTTCACCTACTTGGTCACATAATGTGCAAGCCCATAGGCCATTATAACCCTCAAAATGCACCTGATAAAGTCATATAACCACAAGTCAAAGCTGGAAGTCAGTCCCATATTTTTTTTTTTCAGTCCCATCTTTAAAAGTTATCTCTACAACAACAAATACGATGAGATCTGTCATCACTGGGGAGGCAACATCCTAGGTCCAATATCTGTGGCTCGCATTGCCAAGCTGAAAAGACAAAGGCTAAGGAACTTGCCACTAAAGTGGGCTAAATGTACACTGTTGTTTTCTAAACATAAAAATAATAAAAGTTATCCTTCAGCCAGAAAAAAAAAAAAAAGTTATCTCAATTCCAACCACCTCTCACATCCACCATGATTACTGTACTGGTGCAGTGCCTCAACTGAGATACTGGAATAGTCCCTGCATGCACTATTGGCCTGTATAGCACCATTTAGTAATAATGCTAGGAAATTGCACATAGGATATGTACAATTTAGAATTTAAAATAATACTAATTACAATAATCTGTTTAACATAAAGTGTATTTTATCTGATATTTATCTTGGCATTGTAGTTGGTCAGCTGGTTAAAACACAGGGAAGGTATTTTTCATTTATATACTTTAGTTTTGTGTCTTAGCTATATCTCTTGAGAAAAAAACATCAAAATGAATATAGTCAAGCAATATTTGGCTTTAGCAGAAGTAATTAGTCTTTTGTGTTTTAATATGATAATGGACATACTTGGGAAGCACCAACACATTGAGCCAGTTCCTCAGGGATCACCAGGCAGGTCAAAGCCAAAATCACAATTCTCTGAGAATAAATTCTGGTCTGTTATAAAGGACCTGTACTAGGATTATGGGCTGCTGTTGTCCTGCAGAAAATGAAGTGGAGCCAGGTTAAGTAAAATTGTCACAAAGCGCTCTTACTGAGAATCAGCTGCCTCTTTCTTGATTTAGTTATTTTTGTGTTTGCTGTAAACAATTGTTTAGTTTACAAAATTCTGATAAAGTTCATTCTGATGTTTTTTGCCAATTTATTTGCTCTTTTATGGATGGACACACCTTTGGAGTTCCCTAAGCCACAATATTCATGATGTCACCTTTACCCAGTTCTCAATCTTTATAAAATTATGTATTTACCCAAAACCGGTATTTCAAAATTCAGTGGAGATGTGTGTGATTTAGATTTCTAGGGCTGTGTGGTAGTTTTCTTCAACATGTTTTCCAATTCTCATATCGTATGCTCCTTCTGGCATATAAGTCTTTTATCTTGTGCTTAAGGGAGAAATTATTAGAATTCTACAATCTGTATTTTTCATAATTGTGGTTTCTTGTTATTTACCCATTGGATTTTTCTTGGATGACAAAAATGTTTTATTTATTAGCTTGATTGTAATTTACAGATGATGGTTTTCAGTATCTATTATGGAATATGACCACAATGTACCAAGTATTAATGTTGCAAAATGCCTATTCTGCATGGATATAGTTTTATAGCAACTATTTAGAAGAATATTTTGTTATTCTTCCAACAGTAATTTATTAAATTCTTTCTGATTTTTCTATTATCATTTAAGTTTTACACTTTTTAATTCCCACGTTTATCTTATTCATTAAATAAGGTTTTTTTGTTTTGTTTTTCCTGGTCTGAACTCAAGGGTAAATTATTCCCTAAATAAGGTTTTGAGAATGATTTGTCATTACTTTATATAGTGTTTGCTTCAGTAATTATTGCATGCAATAATTATGCAGTAAATATGCATTTGTGCAATATCTGTCTTAAAATATGAGTCATGCTGTTGTGCCAGCACTGGTGGAAAAATATGCTTTCTTTCAGAGCTTTTTTTAGTTTACATAGTGTGAGTGGTTTGTTTATAGGATATTTGAAACTAGGCTTCCCTTAAAGTAATTGGAAATATATATAATAATTTCTTATCAAAAAATCTATTCACTTTGTATTCCTAAACATTTGTAAACTTTGAGAACATATCATCGCTACGATATGACTTTTAGTGTAATAATCGTTTTCCAACTTGTCAATACAAAGCCTATAGTTCTTTACATCTTTCAGATATCTCTGTGAGATTTTTGATCAAGAAATTCTTACAAGAGAGCAGAGGAAAATTATACAATCCCGTGGTATTGAGAAGACATGAAAGCCATTGCATTGAGGATTTTGATTTCAAGGAAGTCTAGAAAAATAGGTGTAGGAATTTGAGAGCAAGTGTGGATATGAAGAAAAGAATTCCACAGGAATACTTATGGAAGATAAAAATTTCACTACGATGAAATATCAACGAGACAGCAAATCCTGTATTAACTTACCTTTCAAGTAGAGTGTTTCTGTAAGAAAAAGTACACATCAATATTTCAAACATGGGAAGTCATTTATAAGAAATTTGTGAAAAACAAAAAATGACGTAGTCCATACAGAATATGAAATGTTTTGGAAATAGGATTTGATAAAGCTTTCAGCCACATCTGGCTGAACTGCAGAGATCTGAAACTGAAGAGAAAAGGTATGACTGTAGTCAAGTTGAGAAGCATATTAAAACTTGTTTGTCAATTTCACTCTTTGAATGATTTTTTTTCCTAGTGTCAAAACCAACATTTGTAATACATATGGGAAGATGTTTGTCTATCACTTATTGCTCACACAGCAGCATAAAACCCCCATTGAATGTAGAAGACATTGAATGTACAAATGTAATGAATGTAGAAGACTTTTTGACACTATTCAGTTCATATTAGTTACCAGAGAATTTATTCTGAGCAAAGACCTGACAAGCGTAATGAGTGTGGTAAAGCATGTAGGCAGTTCTCAAACCTCATGAGACTTCATAAAAGCCATACCAGAGAGAAACCATATAAATGTATACACACACATATGTATGTATGTTGTAATATACGTGGCAAGGTCTTTTATCAAAACTCCTATAATAGTTTGCAAGTAATTGTAAAATTCATAATGGAAAGAAACAACACAAATGTAATGAATGTGATAAGGTTTTTATCAAGTGTTCAGACCTTTGGCATCACTGAAGAATTCATACTGAAGAGAAGCATAAAAGTGTACCAAATGTGACAACAATTTTACCAAATATTTACATGTTTGGAATCATGAGAGCATTAATTCTGGAGAGAAACTATCCACATGTATTGAGTGTGGCAAGTCCTTTAGTTAGAGGTCTACCTCAAGATTCACTAGAGAATTTATACTGAGTAGAAATCTTAAAAATATAATGAATGTGGCAGGTATTTAAAGGCAAAAAAGGGGGACAATTTTTAGATAATTGAAAAGTCTTGATAATTTAAAAGTTCTCACATAAAAGTTCTTTTGTTTTCTCACACCAGAAAGCAAGGAAGAGCGACTTGATTTGGGTATGGGTGGTGCTTAGGAGATGGGCCTGGGATGAGGTCCTGCAAGTGGTTTGGTCTTTCTGCTGATCCCAAACAAAAGAGCACCTAGGCTCATCGGCTCACAGACACGTGGAGTAGAAGGAGGATGCACTAAATATGTGCAGTTTTTTGTATATCAATTATACTTCAAAAAAGCTAATAAGGAAAAAAGGGCCTGGTGCAGTGGCTAACACCTGGAATCCTAGCACTTTGGGAGGCCGAGGCAGGAGGATCACTTGAGGTCAGGGGTTCTAGACCAACCTGAGCAAGAGTGAGACACCTTCTCTACTAAAAAGAACTGGGGCAATACAAGATGAGGAACCAATCCAGTAAGGTGAAACTAGGTAGACATTTTAATATCCCATAAGTCTAATACTAAGATCTGGAGAACACGATAAGTTAATTTTACCTTAGAATTATCTCCAGTTTCTTTTCTTTCATCATCATTGCCATAATTATCCCCATCTTTTTGCCTCTATTATTGCAATGGATACTAGAACTCACATCTCCAAGGCCTTGTAGGACAGGGTTAGAAGATTAGGTTGTTGTTTTTTTCAGTTCAGCGTACAGCCATTAGATGATTTTGTTTGTTTTATTGACATGAAATTTATATACCATAATATTAACTCTTAAAGTGTACAATTCAGTAACAAGGATGTCCATTATCACTACTCCTTTGTAACATTGTAATGGAAGTCCTAGCTAATGCAGTAAGACAAGAAAAGGAAATCTATTTCCTGATCCAGAGAGGCCAGAACCAAATTCATTTAATTTGCTTTAAGAAGCATTTTATTAAGATTACTATAACCAGGATACTATGCATTAGAACAAGGGCAGCCTGCTTTACTCACCTCCCCCATGCCCATGTAGGTCCCACAATTAACTGGCCGAAGATCCCAATACCCATTAAGGTTTGCCTAAGAAAGACATGTGCCTTTTCCATAAATTTATATATTGACATTTCAAGGGTGATGAGACATAAACAACTGATCTTTGTGTAAAAACACAGTTTACATATTTTAAATAAGGTTAGGGAATTTTCTGTTCCTCACCCAGAGAGAGCAGAGTCTGGATACGGTGGAGTCACAACTCATGAGAACAAAGGGGCTGACAGTTGGAAAACACACAGAAATTAGAGCTGTAGTATTTACCAACCACCAACTGGGATTATAAAATAGAGCAAGACAAGCAGAAAAGATGGAGGACAGGGTATGAAAAGACACAAAGGTGCTCACAAGGACAAGGATACTTTTGGTGGCTCTGGACTCAGGGGAAAATCTATGGGACCCATTAGTCCTGTGAATGTGTTGGACCTGCTGCTTGTGCCTGTATAAAATGAAAATGACGGAGCCACTGGACAAGATTGTGAGCACAGAAAACAAAACTTCAGGAAATACAAATAATGCTGCATATAATAAGTCTAATATTTTGTCACGACCTAGAGTAGAACAGTATCCAAAATCTCTTTTCTTTGTGATATTTTTGCTGCTCCATCTGACCAATGTATACACAGGAAAAATGGAATTTGACAACATGTACAGGATCCAGCAGAAAAGAATGGTGTAGCCAATGTACTTTGAGGCTTTAACTTTAAGATCTCTCCACCTGGAGATCATGGGATTGATTGTGATGGTCTGGAAGACACTCAAGAGACAGGTGGTGCCAATGGACATACCCCTGCCCACTCTGTGAACATACAAAAGAAGTTTGCATACAAAATCATTCAATGAATGTTTTATCCCAAAAGCTGCCATTGTTGTAGCAACTCCTTGAGAGAGAATGACCAAGGAATTGGCTATAGTCAGGTGCTTGAGAATCAAATCTGTGGACTTCAACCTGCCTTTAGTGTAGTAAAGGAAGAGATAATGGTAAAGAAGAGAGAAATTGCCCACGATTCCAACTATATTCTGTGATAAGAAGATTATTCGCATTGCCAAATCCCCGAAGGCTATTCTTTCATGCAGCGCATTTTCCTTTAAATTGTGGCAACAATCATTCCTATGAGCAAAAGCCTCATTGAAATTTTTTGACATCAAGATTAACTTTCATCATGTGCTTCATTGCTAAAGACACCAAGATGTGTGTAGAGATGGAGAAAATTCCCAGTGTACTTTGTGGAAGTCAGCACAATGGATAAAGTGTTGTTAACCTAGGGAAAGCAATGAAAAGTGAGAGCAAATGGAAAGAAAGCATAATCCAACATTTTCAGAATAAATTGATTTTGCTAGTCATGAGAGAGAGAGCAAGAGAGAGAGCACCTCAATCACTATCCACACCACACAACAAATCAATTCTGAATGGGTCGCTGATTTAAATTTTAATGATAAGTAATAAAATGTTTTAGAACAAAAGGAATATTTTTGTGGTCTTAGAATAGTAAAACGTTTCTTAAACAGCAAAAAAATACATTAACTATATGGGTGAAATGACAAGTTAGATCATATTAAATTAAGAGCTGGCTCTCAGTAAAACACATAGACACTAGAGATGGAGGAAAGAGGGAAAGATGAATGTAGCACAAAGAACACTTACTGATCACACAACAGAATAAAATATAGGCAAAACATTCCACCAGAAACTTCAAAAAACATACATTATTCAATGCGTGATAAATATGAAAAAATGTTTAATGTCCTTAGTAACCATGAAAATTCAAATAACACCACTACCTGGTATCATTGTTACACCATCCTGAAATCTAAAATAAAAATAGTGGGAAATACTACGCTTTGGCAAGCATGAGGATACACCAGGAATCTCATACACTGCTGACGGATGTTAAAACTGGCAGAAACATTTGGGAAAAGTGCTTGGTAGTACTTATTTAAGCTTAACAGATATACACATATGTTCCAATAATTCCACTCTTATGAATCTACCCCACAGAAATTTATATATATAAAGCAAAAGATATAAAATCAAAAGATAAATTCTGAAATTTATATGCCAGCATTAGTCATAATAATAGCCCCAAACTGAAGACCACCCACAAGCCCATTAACAGTAGAATGACTCTTTACTTGTTTGATACCCACACAATGGAAGCCAATACAGCAATGTTAGTGAATACAATCAATACATTCATGAAAATTATATAGACTGAAAAAAAGCAAATATAAAATAATTCTTGCTGTATAATTCCATCTATATAAAGTACAAAACAGGCAAAGGTGATCTAATCTCTTGAATGTTAGAATAGATGTAAACATATATCCCAGCAATTCCACTTCTACAAATATAACCAACAGAACTACACTCTTGGGGGCAGTGACTTAGAGAGGACATGAAGAACTTTTAGGGGGCTGATAATAGTCTGACTCTTTTCTTTTCTTTTTCTTTCTTTTTTTTTTTAATGAGACATAGTCTCATTTTGTCACCCAGGCTAGAGTGCAGTGGCACCATCATAGCTCACAGCAACCTCAAACTCCTGGGTTCAAGACATCCTCCTGCCTCAGCCTCCAGAGTAGCTGGGACTACAGGTGCATGCCACCACACCTAGCTAATTTTTCAGTTTTCCTAGAGACTGGGTCTCACTCTTGCTCAGGCTGATCTCCAACTCTTGACTGCAAGCAATCCTCCTGCCTTCACCTCCCAGAGAGCTAGAATTACAGGCATGAACCACTGTGCCTGGCCAATATTCTGTCTTGATCTAGATGTTGCATACAGAGGTGTTCTTTGTTTGTGAAATTTTACTGAGCTATACATTCATAACTCGTGTATGTTTCTTTAATTAAAACAGTACATTTCACCAAAAAAATAAAATTGGACTAAGTGGCTGGGAGAAGTTTGTTCTTTTGAATGTGTTTGACCTGTTGCTTGTGTCTGCACAGGATGAAACTTATGTAGCTGCAGGCACAGTTCATGAGACCAAACTTTAAATACCAGGAGTAAGAACAATGCTGCATATTGTGAGTTGTGATTTTGTCATGAAGTTCAGTAGAACATTATCCTAAATTTTTTCCTTTCTGCTGTTTTTCTGCTTCATTTGACAACCATATACATGGAAAAATTATCCTTACCAGCATTACAGAGTCTAGTAGAGGCAAATGAAAAACTCAATATATTTCAGAGCTTTTATTTTCAGTTCTATCCACCTGGAGTTCTTGGGACTTATCGAGATGGCTGGAGACACTCAAGAGGAAGATGATGCCTGTGAACATACCCTGACATCTCTGTGAGGATAGAAAACAAATTCACATCCAAAACGTTTGAGTAAATACTTCAACCTAAGAGCTGCCATTGTCTTGGGGACAACTTCACAGAGAATGACCAAGAAATGGCTATTATCAGATGCTTGAATTAAATGTAAAACTTAACCTGCATTCAGTGCTGTAAAGGAAGAGATAACAGTGAAGAAGAAAGAAAATGCCCAAGATTCTAACTATAGTCTGATATATGTGGACCATTCTTATTGCCAAATATCTGGCAGTCATTCTGCTAGTTTCCACTGACTGATATCATCAGAGCCAGAGGGACATGCAGTATGGGCTACATTTCTATCAATGAAACCCAGTATTCTAACTAAGAAATATTTACTTAAGCTTACATTTTTAAAAGGCTTGCCAGTGTTGAATGCATATACCTAAAATAGCACTTACATTACATGAATTACTGATGTAATGCTGTACTTATGGTACCTTCTCTGATTTTCAGAACTATATGATGTGGACACTGGCATTATTTTCATGTCAAGACATGGAGATCTTAAAAACAGAGAGGTTAAGTTATTTGCCTAAATTCACGTGCTAGGTAGGCACAGAGTAGGGACTTGAACCCGGTTTTGCTGGGTACAAAGACAGTGCCCTAAGCACTGTGCTACACTAACAAATTATATCAGCTATGTTTCCAAATAATCTAGACCTATGTTTAGTTTGTTTTTATAACTTGCTATTTTATTTTACTTTACTGGTATTTTATAGTATAATTTTGGTTGTAATAAGCTTAAATTTGGGTGTAAAATTTTTACTATATAAGCCAGCATCAAATCTGAATAAAGCCTCAGAGATCCTAATAAAATGTAATACACTACTACAGTCTAATCCTACAAGAAATTGCTCCATGTCCAAGTTGGATTTAATGAATGAAAGATTGACTCAATATTAGTTTGGCAGCAGAAACATTCATTTGCTATCATTCCAGGAAGAAAAATATAGTCATATCTACCAAAGAAATTATTGAGCAATTAGGAACAATTATTTGTTCTTAACCTATGAAACATGAAACACTAATATGTGATATAATAGTGTAGGGTAGAAGCTAAGTTATTACTAATTTCAGGCTAAATGCTTATCTATTACTAATATTAATACTTAGGTTAAGTGTAACTGTGAGTAATAAAGTGAGATTTGTGAAGGGCATTAAAATATAAAAGATGGAATCTGTAGAAAATGAAATCTTGTGCAATGTATAAATTCAAATAATAGGAAAATGTATCTTGAGTGTGGGATTGATGTTAGAATTTTATTTAACTAGAGGAATTGACACAAGATACATTTGATCCTGACAACTGTTGCCTAATATCCGTAATTATAATGTTACATTTCCCTTAAATGTATTCCTGACCGCATGAGGAAATGCAATCTCACCATAATCATCAGACTACAGCTGTTTCAGTGGAGACACATTTGCTATCTCCATTAAGTGGATCATAAACCTATATTTACATAAAAATGTTTTTCATTCCAGAAACAAATTCAGATCCTGATTTCTGCACAGGATTAATTCTTCCAGATCGATTCTAACCTTTATTATAATCATGACTGCATTATAAACACACTTCTAATAATACTACTATAAATTTAGTCTGTGATTTTTAAGTCTGTAAGGTGATGAGAACATCAGATTTATTTCATTACTACAATCCTTAAGCACTTTTAAAACGACATTATCACATTTCATTATCACTTGAATTGTTCACTACCAATCATCATCAGTGAGAGGTTTTTTTTGTTTGTTTTTTTTCTGAGACAGAGTCTCACTCTGTTGCCCAGGCTAGAGTGCCATGGCATCAGCCTAGCTCACAGCAACCTCAAACTCCTGGGCTCAAGCAATCCTCCTGCCTCAGCCTCCCGAGTAGCTGGGATTACAGGAATGCGCCACCCTCCCTGGCTAATTTTTTATATTTATATTTTTAGATGTCCAGCTAATTTCTTTCTATTTTTTTTAGTAGAGACGGGGTCTTGCTCCTGCTCAGGCTGGTCTCGAACTCCTGAGCTCAAACGATCTGCCCGCCTCAGCCTCATCAGTGAGAGTTTTATTACATTATACTAGCAGCCATCAGGGGTTGGAATAGGGTCTAGGACCCTTCTGTATTTACAAAGTTAGCTCATAGCTACAAAATTATTTGTCCTCCTTGTCTAGCATTGCCACTCTATCTGTTTATACCCTAAAGGAATCCCTTTTCCAGGGATGGGCACTTACTCAGCCCTCCTTTTCTTACAGACTCTCTGTCTCCCTTTGAAATAGAACGTACTCACCAGACTTCTTCCTTCTATCAGGGTGGTGGGCTCTGTGGAAGGATGTGAAAGCCAGTAAATGAGGCAGGGAGGTGGGAGGCCCTTAAATAAAAGTTTGTGATTACATGACCTCATCTGCCCTCAGAGCTGCAATTACCATTTCACCTTTAGTGGCAATGCCAGTGCAGGCTTAGGGAGCTGAGAACATTTCTGAAAACTTTTTTCACAATTGCTAATTAGAAAAACCAATTACAAGTTTCTCGTGAGTATCCTCAAAAAAAAACTGTTGAAGTATTTGGGAGTCTTACTTTTTCATGATCCCTAGAGGCTGTACACAGGGTCTCATGTGGGAGGAGCAGGAAATACTGAGATCTGATCCGTGAAGGACTCACAGAGAGGTTTGTGTATCTCACTGGATTCCCCACTTTCCTGAGTTTTTCTATCCAAAATCAAGTTAATTCTTTTTTTTTTTTTTCTTTTGAGACAGAGTCTGACTCTGTTGCCCAGGCTAGAGTGCTGTGGCGTCAGCCTAGCTCACAACAACCTCAAACTCCTGGGCTCAAGCGATCCTCCTGCCTCAGCCTCCCGAGTAGCTGGGACTACAGGCATGAGCCACCATGCCCGGTTAATTTTTTCTATATATATTTTTAGTTGGCCAGCTAATTTCTTTCTATTTTTAGTAGAGACGAGGTCTCGCTCTTGCTCAGGCTGGTCTCGAACTCCTGACCTCAAGCAATCCACCTGCCTCAGCCTCCCGGAGTGCTGGGATTACAGGTGTGAGCCACCGCGCCTGGCCTAGGATAACTCTTCTGGATGATCATGTGACAGAAAGAGTAGACCAGGACATTGAGATAATGAGATTTTCACGTGAGTAGGATTATAGGTTACTAGGAACTGCATATATGATAGAAAAAAGTGGAGGAGGAATGATAGTCACCCTCTACTTTGAAAGGTAATAGTTGTTCTATATCATAGATTAATTAATCTTATTTTTGGAAACTAAAGAGAAAGCAGTTATTACAGAGGACAATTTAATCAAAAGAACCAGAGTATGCTTGTGGATTCACATTTGCCCACTGAAATTGCCTTTTGTTACTATTTATTTAGAATGTATGTCTTAATCAGTAAAATGTAATCACTTTTTGGCAACTTGCAATGAGTAATGTGCTTTATAATAATACTAACCTAGGTATGCCTCACCTCATTGGGGCACTTCATAATAAACACTCATAATACATCATTAGGCTCTGAAGGTTGAATGGAATCTATAACATTTTTGACAAAATATTAGATGGGTTCAGATAGCATACAATTTTGGGAATATATGCTCATAATTTGCACTTGAGTTATTCCCTCTGAAGTATGCTCCAGGATATTTTTGTAGCTGTAATGAAAATACCGGCCAGGCGCGGTGGCTCATGCCTGTAATCCTAGCACTCTGGGAGGCTGAGGCGGGAGGATCGCTCGAGGTCAGGAGTTCGAGACCAGCCTGAGCAAGAGCAAGACCCCATCTCTATTAAAAATAGAAAGAAATTATCTGGCCAACTAAAAATATACATAGAAAAAATTAGCCGGGCATGGTGGCGCATGCCTGTAGTCCCAGCTACTCGGGAGGCTGAGGCAGGAGGATCGCTTGAGCCCTGGAGTTTGAGGTTGCTGTGACCTAGGCTGATGCCACGGCACTGTAGCACGGGCAACAGAGCAAGACTCTGCCTCAAAAAAAAAAAAGAAAAAGAAAAAAGAAAAGAAAATACCATGCAGTGCAATTTCAGACTCAGAGCACCTAAAACCTCCCTTGATATTTATGAGTATACACCATGTGATTATATTTCTACATGCCTTTGTATGTGCTGAAATAATTTCCACAATTTGCATTTGCCATGATTTTTACATGTGATGAAAACGCAAATATAGTAAACGTGAAAAAATATCAGAAAATAAACAATAATTTCAGGAATAAGGATTAAAAACAATAGTTTCTTTTTTGTGTTTAGAGCACACTGAAGTAATTTGAAAAGGTCAATGTTCACAAAAGAAAGAACAGACTTGGCATCTGCAGAACAAGATCTGGGAGGATGTCATTGCCATTGAAGATGCCTTTGTGAACAGCCAGGAATGGACATTGAGTCACTCCATACTGGACCTCAAAGTGGGAATTGTGGGTGATTGGGCCAGTGGGCAAGTCTGAGCTGGTGTACCAGTAATGGACATTACGTATGTCTAGGAGGTCAAAGATGGCAGATTCAAGAACGAGATTGTTGTTGATGAGCAAACCTATCCGCTGCTGATTAGAGATGAACTCTCCCCCCAAGGCACAGTTTGCCATGTGGGTTGACGCTGTTATAGTTGTCTTCAGCTTGGAGGATGAGATGAGTTTCCACACTGTTTGCCCCTACTACAATTGATTGGCCAACTATTGGAATACAAGTGAGATTCCTCTAGTTCTGGTGGGAACCCAGGATGCCATAGTTCCTCTACCCCAGGGGTCAGCAACGCCAAAGCAAGAAAGCTCTCCAATGACCTGAAGCAATGCACTTACTACCAGATGTGCCACATACTGGCTGAATGTGGAGAGGGTCTTTCAATACATTGCCCAGAAGATTGTTGCCACAAGGAAGCAGCAGCAGCTGTCCATCAGACCCTGCAAGTCATACCCAATTCTCCAACCCACTGAGTATGTCTGTTGTGCACAGGTGTCTGCCATAGACATAGCCAGACAAAAAAATGGAGGTGGGTTTTAAGCGACTATTCCTCCTCCATTCCATGGCCTCCAAGCACCAGCCAGAAGGAACTTCGGATCAACATCCCTCCCACTGCCAACACACCAATGACCATTTGTAAGCAGTACAAGCGCCAGTCCAACCTTTTCACCACTCGGAAAGGGAATGACCAAAACAAAGAGAAGAAAAGGCCTGGAGAGTTGCAGACAGCACAGGTATGCTGCGTCCCTTTCTGCCCTTGCCTGAGGCTGGAAACACACCTCAAGTCTACCTGGAGATGCTGCTGGCTTGTGTGTCAAGGTTTGTTTGATACGCTCTGTTGATGAATGTAGAAGTCACTCACTTGACATCAATTAGAAGAAGTTCCTGTGTGTATTAAAATGGTTTCATTAGAATAAGAGGGAACTGTGACAACAGATCTAATGAAATGCTGGTTTTGTAGTACAGCTTTATTTATTTTTTATTTATTTTTATTTTTTTGTAGTACAGCTTTAGTTGGGCTGCTGGCTACTAGTCAACAAGTGTGAATAAGATCGCTGCTGCCCAAGCGCCCCTTGTGACCACAAGAGTAGCCCCACGTGGCCCTAATTTGCTCTCACAGAGGAACACCTGAACACCATTCCAGACTGGTTTGTAACAAGGAGGCAATTAGTTGTGTTAATCATGCCCAGGGTGTCAGCTGCATGCTCTTATTTTTAATTTGCTAATGAAGGAATTGTAACTTTGATTATGTTCGGTTTTATTTAGACCTTATTATATAAAGGAAAATTTACAGTTGTAATGGGAGGTCCTTAACTAAACTTCCTCATTACACAAGAGGACTTGCATTCAAGCATTTGTTTTAGCCTATGTTGCTAGCCTGGAATAGGTTTTCATTAGCCGTGAAACCAGATTTTAAATTACTTTATGTCTCAAGTAAAAAAAGCTGGAATTCAAAAACAAAGAAGAAGAAGAAGAAAAGAAAGGAATGAGCCTGGGCAACATAGTAAGACCCCATCTCTACATTTTTTTTTTTTTTAAATAGCAGGCTGTTGGCACTTGCCTATAATCCCAGCTGCTCAGGAGGCTGAGGTGGGAGGATCACTTGAACCTAGGAGTTGAAGGTTACTGTGAACTATGATCAGGTGACTGCACTTCAGCCTGAGTGTGAGACCCTGTCACTACAAAAAAAAAAAAAAATGGATTCAGACTCTTTAATTTCAACAATGAATGTTTACTCTTCAGTCTAACACTCTCTTAACTGAGTTATTTCAGCTGGTGGCTGAATGTTTACTCTTGAACTCTGGAAAGTCCTGACATTTTGGCTGGGAAAGAATTCAATTTTCTTCATGCCAATAACTTTATATGTGTCCTTTTTTTCATGCACACATAGGACCCCTTACACAACATAATTGTTGAAAGTTCTTCTGAAATCCTGTTTAGGCAAATTGACTAATAGTTTCATTGTTTTATGAAAACTAATGTGTGCATTTATCAGACAATATATATGACTCAATTGTTTTACAGAAAAGCAATATTTCAAAGGCTATAAAAATTTCTGTTTGAAGTTATGGTAATAAGCATTACATTCTGTGATTTCTCAACTGTAGTAAAACTTCATTTTTAAAATAAATGAACATTATTAATTTTCCTAAAAAACATTTAACTGAATTTGTATATTTATATTTCTTCTCTTTTACTTCAGGGAAAAATATGGACAATGCATAAATTAAGGTGTTGTTTTCAGATTTGTGTGGCAAAAAATGTATAGAAGAATGACAGATACAAAGTATATATTCTATAAATATGAAGATGGAGAAGCCAGGTATGGTGGCACCTGCCTAAAGTCCCAGCTACTCAGGAGGCTGAGAAATGAGGATCACTTGAGCCCAGGAGTTGGAGGTTACAGTGAGCTATGATCAGCTACTGCACTCTAGCCTGCATGACAGAGCGAGACCCTGTCTCTAAAAAATAAAATAAAATTTAAAAAAAAGATGGAGAGTCCCTTACATTTTAATCAGAATGATACAGGATAATGAGCTATAATCTTATAATATGGAATCAAGAGCCTGTTGTTAATGTACATCACTGAGATTTTAGAAACACAATGTTAATTATACCTTAAAATGTATCTCTCCAATTCCTCTCCTTCTAACATTATCTATTGCTTTCAATACCACAAGGGAAACTAGAACTCGTATCTGCAATGCTTTGTAGGCCATGGTCAGTAGGTCAAAATTTTTCTAAATTCAAGATGAAGAGATGAGATTTTGGTTTTGTTTTCTTGAGATATAATTGACATACAATAAAATTCACACCTTTTCAGTGTACAATTCAGTGGGACTTAGTATATTTACAAGATTGTCTAACCATCAGCACTCTCTAATCCCCTAGTATTTTCATCTTTCATCACCCAACCCCCCCCTAAAACATCCCATACTCCTTAGAATTTTTTTTTTTTTGGACAGAGTCTCACTCTTGTTGCCCTGAGTAGAGTGCCGTGGCATCTGTTACATATTGTAATATTTTCTGCAAGTATCACTCTCCCATGAGAAGATTATCCATCTCTGCTCTTTGTTATCAGGCTTGGCCACACGACTTGAGGCAAAACCTTCCCCTTTGAGAGGATAGTGCTTCCTTGCCCACTTTATGACAGGCTTGGCATCGTGAGTTCCTTGGCCAATCTGGTGTGAGTAGAGATGGCATGCCTTATTGTTATAGGGAAGTTTTAAGAGTCTTCACTTGCCTCTTCTAATGCTCCCTTCTTTCTGCTATGATAATGGTATG
Source organism: Lemur catta (assembly GCF_020740605.2). Taxonomy (NCBI): domain Eukaryota; kingdom Metazoa; phylum Chordata; class Mammalia; order Primates; family Lemuridae; genus Lemur; species Lemur catta. The sequence goes on from NC_059146.1 coordinate 20,096,141, forward strand.
ATCCAGATAGATAACTGAAATTTTATTGTGTGTCCCAGAATCAAATTATAGAACCAAGCAAGAGATGAATAATGCTAGACATAATATTAAAAGAAATAAATGTTTGTTATTGAAAGCCAACGATAATTCAGGGATTTTGTTACCAACAGTCTAACCTCCATCAGAAATTTGTTCCTTTTACTTACACAAAATATACTCAAGCCCTTCCCCTCAAAAAACAAAGGAAAAGTCCTACTTAAACACGACTTCCAGTCACAAAGAAGGATTATGTGACAGTCTCGTGAGACTCCTCTTGATTTAGAGCCCAGTGGCATCCTCCTCACTCACAACACGTTCATGGTGGAATAAAGAAACAAAACCTCAATAAACCCTCCCATTCAGATAAGGAAAAGAAATAAGGTATCCAGTAGTCTCTGGTCCACAGCAAACGTGCTATGTTGCTGAGCAGATGTAGTCAGGACCTGATTCCATGACGGCAAGAATGAAGAATAATCCCTCTCATGGCTCCATTTCCCTGAGAATAGGTATCTAGTCTACCGTGTTTCATCATTCTTGACTTCACCTGATTACATCTCTCACAGAGTATCAGAAACTATGCTTTCCATGTGCAGTAAACAGCTTTCCTCAGCTACTCCTTTCACATAAAAATATACAGTCGTAAAGACTGCTGTAAGTCTAAACTTAATGGTTTGTTTTTTTTTTTAATAGTATTGACTGGTAGAACTCTCAACAGTAGAACACTATGAAAAGTAAAATAAATTTTTTAAAGAAGCACTTTTATCTGATGCCAAACACCTACATTTTCCATTAGCTACACCCGTGATTTTTAGCACCACATTCCCACTTTTACAAATTAATTTCAGGGTCTTTGAGCTTCTTGGGCCACACTCTAGTTTCTATTTACTAAATGTGTCATTTTGTCCAAAATGACCGTTTCACAAAAGCTAAGTTAATCAACTGGCAGGATACTTCAACGGACATTAGAGCCATGTCCTTGATTGGACTGTCATCATATTGCAGTGCTTGTGTTCAAGTAACCCTTATTCTACTTATAATGGCCCCAAAGCACAAAAGTAGTGGTGCTGGCAGTTTTGATATATCCAAGAGAAGTTATAAAGTACTTCCTTTAAGTGAAAAGGTGGAAAGTTCTTGACATAATAAGAAAAATTCTTTTAAATCACATGCTGAGGCTATTAAGATTTAAGGTAAGAATCACGGGCGAGGCGTGGGGCAGCGGCTGGGACGCCGGAGCTGCGGAGAGAGGCGGCGCTGGTCACGACCGGGCGCGGCCAGGGATGAAGCCGGTGTGTCGTGTCGGGTGGGCGGGGGCTTGGAGGATCGAAGCCGCAGGGACAGGAGCGGTCCCCGAGGCCAGATCTTGGGCCAGCGGGCTGCCTGCGGCTGGTCGCGCGGCTGGACTCGCGCAGTAACCGTGCTGTGATGGGTCGGGAGGTGGCGCTTCCCCGCAGGGGCAAGGGAGACGGCTGCTGCAGAGCGAGACCCCGCGGAACCAGGTGGCGGACGAGGGGGAGACGGACGTTCGCGGTGCGCCTGCTGGGGGCTGCCGCCTGCAGAGTCTCATAAGCCTCTCCACAGCCCTGCCAAACACGGCCGAGCCCCGCTGTACAGAGGAAACTGAGGCATAGAGAACTTACGTTTCAGCGTTTCCGTCGGGGTGCTACCCCAACCCTGAAGGGTGTCCGGGCGCTGCCCTGCGCCCACTGGGGGAAACCAGGCGTATGAATGCCACGCCCCGGCTTGTGGCCGACGTCAGGACTGTCACCATCCCCCAGGACCACCTGGCACTGCCTCCGTTTCCCTGAGACTCAGAGGCACTGGGCCTGGGGAAGTGGAAACGTCCAGATCTGTTAGGATTCATAAACCTGGCTGGTAGAGGCTGCGTGAATGGCCCACACAGATTTAAAGTCTTGAATTATCAAAGCTGCTTTAAAGAAAAAAACAGACGCAGGCGCAGGCAAGGAGCTGAAGCCCCACCTCATTACCTACCACCAGGTTGACAACCTATTGAAGGTCCTTTTAGGGGTTCAGTTGATTATAATACTTCACATAAATCCAAAGCAACTCAAATCCATAGCCTAAATTGGTTCTTCTAGTAACAAGACCACTATAGAATATGGCTTCAGAGCTAGAAAGGGCATTAGGTGGTTACACTTGCTAATCCCCATGTTTCCATGTGGAGGGACTTTCAGCTGTCCCCCACTCCTGGCCTCTCTCTCCACCTGTCCCCAAAAGGGCAAGACTGAGTTATCTGATCCTGGAGTTTGGAAGGAACTGAACACAAGTAGCTCAACCTCCTCTTCTATCTTGAGATCTACCTGCCTGCCTACAGAAGGTGCTTTCTGGTCTACTCTGTCACTCAGGAGACCTGGATTGTCTGTTGCTGTCTGTGACTGGGTGCCAAGCCAAGTCTGTCTAATTCTGGGGTATAGAACTGGCAAGCCCACTTGACCACAGCTTTAAGCTACACCCTCCATTTGACACTCAATAATAAAACTAACATTTTGATCTTCAAAAAAATGAGTCTTCTATCCGTGAAAATGAGAAGAAAAAGAAATCTGTACCAGTTTTGCTATCACACCTCAAAACTTTACTGAAACTATATATAGAGAGTTCAGCAGTACCTGAAGTTTCAGGCATCCACTGGGCAGGGGGGTCTCGGAACATATCCCTCTGCAGATAAGTTGGGGGGGGTGAACACTACTGTTTTCACAAAAATGGATGTTGTTTGATTCTGATTCCACCATGAAAAAAAAATTATAGATTACTTCAACTGTAAGAGTCTAATGGTACACTGTTAGTGTCTGTTACAAAGTACCCTACTGAGGTGGGATTAAACTGTGTTGGTAGAGGGAATGAGACTGAATTATGAAAAAAATGACCATATTTTATTATTAAGCTGTGAGACCTGTGATACATTCTGAATAAAACAGTACTAAAATATAAAGCTGATGGTTAAATGTGAATCCCACTTGTAAACAGGCCATTCTGGTTCTTTGGATTAAACTCTCCTCTTTCATAACTGCTCTTTTCAATAAGATTAATTTTTAATTTATCTTTGTCATTCAGTGGAAGTGGTCACCATTTGCCGTACATTATTTTTACCACATAATGTCTCTAATAACCTGTCACTCTCTTCCCATGAAAAATCCTCATCTATAAATGTCCTCACCTGCTCTCTTTCATGGTTAATTGGTTGGGCAGTTGTTTCCTATAACCCAAAGTGGCCCTCTATCCGGAAAAGGACACCCTGAACACAATAGGCATGATGACTTATAAATTTACATTATTCTCATCCATACCTGATGCTGTTTAATTCACACAATAATGAATTTTAAAATTCAGTGTCCTTAATGTTCCAGGGGAACACAGACATGAAAGAACCATACTTAATGAAATAGGACCTCTCATCCTATTGATTCATTCCCAGAGATCACAATGAAAGGTGTGTAAGGAAGGTATAGTATCAACAGACTTCAACTTTTAGGATGAAAGTCATACATAGGAAAGCAGGCTTTTCAAGAAACCTCAAATTGAATACTGTATTTTATTAATATAAACAAGATAACCGGTCATTTCCATACATGCTCTTGCTCCTCTGATTTAGATAATATCATGAGTTTTAACATATTTTGACTTGTATTAATAGTTATTCTGCAGTATGTAATGTTTCAAGTCAACCTTGGCAAAACAGACTTAGTTATTTCCAGTATAACTTCTCTGATATGTAATCTGTTGTGAGAATTGCTTTTTACCATATTCATTACATTTGTAAGGTTTCTCTCCAATATAAATACTCTGATGTTTCAGTTTTGATCTTTGGTTAAGACCCTTAGCATGCACATTACATTTGTGTGGTTTCTCTCAAAGTTGTATATTCTGATGTCTACTGAGTTGTGATGCCTGGGGACAGCCTCCGCCACATTTATGATTTCTCTTCAGTATGAACTCCCTTATGTCAAGTAATGATTGAACACAACTAATAGCTTTGCCACATTCAATTTCATCTGTAAAACTCTGAATTCTCTGTAGATTTACAAGTTTTGGCCTTCAGGTAGAATTCTTGCTACATATACATTCCTGTAGTTTCTTTCCAAGATACATATTCTTATGTTTAGTAAGTAGTGAACACTAAGCTATATTTGCTGTATATTAAATTTGAATTATTTGGTGAACCCAGAAGTTAGGACAATGTCTAAAGGCCTTGTCACATTAGGTGTATTTGGAAGCTTCTCTCTAGTATGTTTTATCTGATGTTTAGTGAGGGCTGAGCGGCTAATAAAGGATTTGCCACACTCGTTACATTTATAAGGTTTCTCTCCAGAATGAATTCTTTTATGTATATTGAGGTAGGACCACTGTCCAAAGGCCTTTCCACATTCAGTACATTTGTATGGCTTCTCTCCAGTATGATTCCTCTGATGGTACACCAGCTTTGACCTTCGGATAAAAGTTTTACCACATTCATTACATTTATAAGGTTTCTCTCCAATATGCATTCCCTGATGATTAACAAGGACTGAACGCACTCTAAAGGCTTTGCCACACTCATTACATTTGTAAGGTTTCTCTCCAGTATGAATTCTCCGATGACGTGCTAGGCATGAGTAGTAACTGAAGACCCTGCCACATTCATTACATTTGAAAGGTTTCTCTCCAGTATGAATTCTTCTATGAATTGAAAGGTTTGCACTGTAACTGAAGACCTTGCCACATTCATTACATTTGTAAGGTTTCTCCCCAGTATGATTCCTCTGATGGTACACCAGGTTTGACCTTTGGATAAAAGTTTTACCACACTCATTACATTTGTAAGGTTTCTCTCCAGTATGAATTCTCACATGACGTGCTAGGCATGTATAGTAACTGAAGACCTTGCCACATTCATTACATTTGTAAGGTTTATCCCCAGTATGAATTCTCAGATGTCTTTTAAGGCGTGAAGTTTCACTGAACACTTTGCCACATACATCACATTTATATGGTTTCTCTCTGACATGGATTATCTGATGTCTAGTGAGGAGTGAAGACAAATTAAAAGCTTTGCCACACTCATTGCATTTGTAAGGTTTCTCTCTAGTATGAATTCCCTGATGACGTGCTAGGGATGAGTTCTGACTGAAGACCTTGCCACATTCATTACAACAGTAACGTTTCTCTCCGGTATGAATTATCTGATGTCTAGTGAGTAATGACATCAGATTAAAGGCTTTGCCACACTCATTGCATTTGTAAGGTTTCTCTCCAGTATGAATTCCCTGATGACGTGCTAGGGATGAGTTCTGACTAAAGACCTTGCCACATTCATTACAATGGTAACGTTTCTCTCCGGTATGAATTATCTGATGTCTAGTGAGTACTGACACCAGATTAAAGGCTTTGCCACACTCATTACATTTGTAAGGTTTCTCTCCAGTATGAATTCTCCGGTGCTTCGCAAGATGTGAAGTTTGACTGAAGACCTTGCCACATTCATTACATCTGTATGGTTTCTCTCCAGTATGAATTCTCCGGTGCTTTGCAAGATATGAAGTTTGACTGAAGACCTTGCCACATACATCACATTTATATGGTTTCTTTCCTGTATGGATTATCTGATGTGTTGTGAGTAGTGAGTTCTGATGAAAGGCTTTGCCACACTCGTTACATTTGTAAGGTTTTCCCCTAATATGTGTTTTCTGGTTTTGTGTGAGAAATGAAGGATGCATAAAATCATTCCCATCTTTACTGGAAATGTTGATTTGGACACTAGGAAGAACTCCTTGAAGTGGTGAAACTGAAGAATCACTGTTAATTGTCTTCTCAATTTGATTACGTTCATAAATTTTCCCTTTAGTTTGGAATTTCTGCAGTTCAGCCAGATGTGACTGAAAGCTTAATCTAAGCTGATTTTGAACAAGCTTATTTTCTGCATGTCCTGGATCATGTCCATCTCTTTTACCAGTGAGACTTTTTTTATGGGTCATTAGCACTCCTTTATAATTTCTTTCACCATCTCTGCAATGAAAATCAAACTCTTGTGTATTTTTCTGCATTTCCCTAAAGTAAAAATCTTCTATGTCATGGCTTTCATGTCTTTCCAACATTACTGTTTGGAATTTTTTTCCTGTATTACTGTTCTCTATTGGTAGTAATTCCTTGATCACACATTTAGGAGAGATATCTACAAGATATAATAAAACATGGGTTTCCTATTAATTACAATTGGGAAATAAATATTTCATATTGAAAACATTCTACACCAAAAGTAATATTTATACTAAATAGCTATGAAACTTTTCCACCATGATTTTTAGGAACACAGAAGGAACAGAATTCTTTAGTAAAGAAAGGATGATTATATGTAATTTAAATCAATGTTAGGGAAGCCCAGTTTTAAACACCCGATCACCAAAACATGCATGTTGTGCAAACATATGTTAGCACTAAAAGAACTTGTTTTCCACCATGACCCCAAAGTACACCAACTGGCAGTAAACATATGGCTCTCTCATAATTGAAGGAAAAAAATTACATATATTTACTTTACATTTATTGTGAATAAATAAATGCCAAACCACAGCACGATATACTGTAATGGTAAACAACCACAACAAACTCATCTAATGAATAATCCAGTAAATGGCAATTTAGAATTAATACCTTTTGCAACAATCTGGATGGAACTGGAGCCCATTCACCTAAGTGAAGTAACTCGAGAATGGAAAAACAAACATCACATGTGCTCACTATTAAATTGGAACTAACCGATGATCACACATGTGCACAGAGGGAAGTAAAACTCAGTGGAAAGCAACCAGGGGTTGGGAGAAGAGGAGAGGGGAATAAAGCAACCTAATAGGTACTATGAACACTGTCTGGGAGACAGGCACACCTATAGCCAGGACTTAAGCATTACAAAAACAATTCATGTAAACTAAAACATTTGTACCCCCTTAATATTTTGAAATTAAAAAAAAAAAAGAGTAGGGGAAAAGCTCTCCTGCATAAATCTCTATAAATTTCCCCTAAAGCACTGGTTCTCATAATGTGATTTCTGGGCTCAGCATCAGAAATTCTTGGGCCCTGCCCCAGACCTACTGAACCAAAAACTCTTAAAGTAAGGCCCAGAAATTTGTGTTTTCACAAACCCTCCAAAGGATGCTGATGCACACTCGTTTGAAAACTACTGCCCTAAAGAAAAATTTCATCTCTTTCTAAAAGAGACTTTAGAAATTTATTTTAACTGGGAACAATTTTGATATTTGGGCTTGTAAATTAAAAACATGATTCCTTATGAGATGGCTGAGATAGCCTTTAAATAATAAACAGTAAATTATCATCTTACTGAATTATCATTTGGAATAGCAGTTGTACATAAATTGCTATTATGTTTTCAATACTTTTCTATGAATTAATGTTTTCAATACTTTTCTAAAATCAAGTTTTGTATTACATGGCTGCCCTTGATCCACTTATAAATAAAAGTGAACAGCCACCAAAAAAAAAAAAAGAATTACAACCCAAAAGCCAGCATCACCCTCATACCAAAGCCAGACAATGACATTACAAATAAAGAAAACCACAGAGTAATATCTCTCATGAATGCTGACACAAAAATCCTCAACCAGGCCGGGCGCGGTGGCTCACGCCTGTAATCCTAGCTCTGGGAGGCCGAGGCAGGTGGATCGCTCGAGGTCAGGAGTTCGAGACCAGCCTGAGCAAGAGTGAGACCTCGTCTCTACTAAAAATAGAAAGAAATTATCTGGCCAACTAAAAATATATATACAAAAAAAATTAGCCGGGCATGGTGGCTCATGCCTGTAGTCCCAGCTACTCAGGAGGCTGAGGCAGTAGGATCGCTTAAGCCCAGGAGTTTGAGGTTGCTGTGAGCTAGGCTGATGCCACGGCACTCACTCTAGCCCGGGTAACAAAGTGAGACTCTGTCTCAAAAAAAAAAAAAAAACAAAAAAACAAAAATCCTCAACCAAATATTAGCAATCAAAACTCAACAACGCATGAAAAGAACTGTACCCCATGACCATGTGGGACTTATTCCTGGAATGCAAAGATGCTGCAACATGAGACAGTGAATGCAATGCTCCAGATTAACAGAATGAAGGAAAAAACATTTGAAAAGAAAATCAATACCCTTTCATGACAAAATCACTCAGCAAACTGGGAATAGAATGAAACAACCTCAACATAAAGAGGCCATATATAAAAAGCAGACAATACTGGTTTTATAAACCAGTGGAGAAGCCCTTGAAATGAAAGAAATGGGTTAAATGTAAAATGAGATATTTAAATATTAATTTAGTATACTAAGATGGGCATGATGAATCTAGACAGATGAATAATTATTACAATACAGCATTTGTTACAGGAAAAAAAAGAACAGTGAAATTTAAATAAAACCCAACAAATTATATTTAGAAAATTGAAACATGCTGTAGAAAAGCAATGTATCTTACATAGCAAAGTACAGTCAAGTTAATAGTATCTCTGCAATTAAGAGAGTAACTTAATTAAAATATATATATTCTCAAGATATCAAATAATTCTAATTTAAAACTGTAATAAATTTAATTGACAAGTGTATACTGTAATAGTAAGAATTAAGTGAGATGAATCAGAAGTAAAAGGAATAACTACAACTATCTTACCAAAATATAACGGAGTATGTGTAAGTTTTAGGGAAAATGTTGCTGAGCCTACCATCTATAGCAAAGAAGAAAAACTTGTAAAATATATATAAAACAATATGCATTCCCCAATACAACCCTACCACATATAGCAACATAAAACAAAGAACAGTGAGTATCCTCAGAAATATGGAAGTGATAATTAAATGAATAAAAATAAAATTCATTTATAATACATGGAAATATACAAGATGAAAGTAGCAATAGCTTAAATTATGGTGGACTTAAAAAACATAGAACTAATTTAGGCTGAGTACGGTAGCTCATGCCTATAACACCAACACTTTGGGAGGCCAAGGCAGGACTGTTTGAGACCAGGAGTTCAAGACCAGCCTGGGCAACATAGCAAAACCCTATCTCTATAAAAAAAGTACGAAAAATTAGTCAGGCATGGTGGCACACACATATAGTCCCAGCTACTCAGGAGGCTGAGGCAGGGGGACCACTTGAGCCCATGAGTTTGGGCTGCAGTGAGCTATGACTGCAGCACTGCACCACAACCTGGGTGACAGCAAGACCCCGTCTCTTAAAAAAAGCAAACAACAAAAAACATAGGCCTTATTCAACTTCATGAGCTCCTTCAATAAGATGCATCAAATTCACATTCATTGTAGGAGAGTGAACAATGGAACATATTGGGGAAAAGAAATGTTGCATGAACAATGGTTTAGTCAACAGCCTAATAGAGATGAAGTTGTGAACTTTGACAATGTTCTCCTTAGGAGAAATTCCTACATCATTTATTGCTGGCTCAAAAAGGATGACCTTAGTATTAGTATATGTGATCAACACTGTCACAGTGCCCCTGCGGGATGCTTTTCTGACACTACTCAAAAACCAAGATCTTATAACTTTCTGAGTATCAGGGGACAAGCTTACCACTCTATTCAGTGACTTTAATGGGCAGGTCTGTATGTAGCAGAATGACATTGAAAGATATTGGTCAAAGTGTTATCCTTCAAGAATTTTCTGTTAACCAGTAAGCCCACTCCATGGAATAGTGCACAAGATGTTGTCCATAACCTAAACGTGGGTTATCACAACAGAAAAAAAGGATGGCATGTCAGACTCTAGGAATGTGGTTATCAAAAGCAAGTTTCAGAGGTGAAATCAAGCAAACTTAAAAGAGAATACAAAATCAGAAGAGTCACGGTTTTTCTGCATTCTTGAAGTAGACAGAACACTGGGAGGGAGAAAAATCCAAATACAAGTATCAGATTTTTAGGGATCTTGAGATAAGACTCTGTGCTCTGCCCACAGACCCTAAGCTAAGAACCTGAAAGGCTCCCCTTGTCATACTGCGAATCAAAGAGAGGACCTTTGTGTTGATTATCTTTACAGTTCCTCTGAGTAACAATCTGAGACAACTCAACCCACTCCCCTGTCACTGACCTGAGAAGAGTGGCAAAAGTGGAACTAAAAAAATGGCTGAGGGACCTGAACAGGCAGAGAGAGCTTGAGACAGCTTCATGCAATTTTTAGGCTGCACATACAACGGAAGTAGGCAATGTTTTCTCATCTCCTGATTAGGTTTTCCAAGTACAGGAAATGGGAATGGAAACGGGATAGGTCAAGGCATCAGGATGAGGAGGCCACAGTTCTGACCTATATGGATGGAGAACTGAACAACAGATGGAATCAATTACAAAAGGAGAGACCACGGGGGAAAGAGACCCCTTGGAAACAGCCCTCCCTGTGCTTCACAGAATCAGGGAAGTAAAGAGCTCACAGAAGCCAGATGTCAAGATGTTGTCCATCATGACAAACACTTTGCCTTTGTCTCTGAGCTGCAGCACCACTGGGGGGGGGGGAAGGATAAACTTCTACAATGTCTAAAGAACAGAGTGATAAGTAAGGAAGAAGAATTTCTTTTCAGGGCTCACAGGAAATCTTTTGTTTTCCCATAGAACTCTCCCACTTGCAGAGAGTTTCCCAAACACTGCTTAATGACGTGGCTTCCACTGTGCTCATCTGGGCTCTTACCTGTATTCACACTTTTGATCCATTTCCCTCTATGTGGGTTTCTCGCTATTTTCACTTGGCTCTCCACAGTCCATGGCTCTTTCCCTTGCTCCAATATAGAGATAATAGTCAGGTCAGGAAGAGAGATTCCTGCTTATAAAAAGAAAGGAAGATGTGCTGTGACATTTCCAGAAGCCCAGCCCTATGTTTACAGAGAAAGAAGACATTATAGATGGATCAGAAAAATACTTCACAAACTCATCCACTGATTGGCTCTTTCTGAATGTTTAGGCAACACTGTAACATGCAGGTATCTAACTCCCTTCCAAGAACTACTGAATCAAAAGCACAGAGGCAGAAAATAGGAAATTGGATATTTTAAAAGTCTGCCATAAGGTTTTATGCATACTACAGCTCTGGAACCACTGCTGTACAATGAAGGGGGCAGGATATCTACAGAAAAAAGACAGTTAAAGGCCAGAAGCCACATTGTGAAGCTTTTCATTTTTGAATCAACAGAGCTTTTTCAATCTAAGTGAAACAATACAGGGGCTCCAAGAGGCATAAAAATACACAGGGAAAATACAAAAATACACAAGGACAGATCCCAATTCCTAGAGGGAAATTATCCTCACCCAGGGAGACCAGGTTCCTATAATTCTCCAACATCACATCCCTGTACAAAGCTCTCTGAGCAGGGTCCAGGCATGTCCACTCCTCCTGAGAGAAGTCTATGGCCACATCCTTGAATGTCAAAGGTCCCTGAAATGAAAACACATTTCAATAAGTGGTTATGGGGAAGAGTTCTTATCTTCACACAAAATGATAAGAGAAGAGAACTGTAAGGATCTACTTGATTGAAGTGTATGTTTTGACATATTAATGTAAGGCATTTGTGAGAAAGTTATGTGTCCCTAATTTTGGTTTGTTATAAATTCAATAGGAGATTATGATATCCTGTAAATCAGTGTGGATTTCTCATTTTTGTGGACAATACAATAAATATACAAATGAGAAATCACAGGGTTATTTCTATAAAAATGTTGGATATTATGTCCAACATACCAAGTGATACTCAGTATCTAGAAGAGCTAGAGCTTGAGTGGGGACTTCAAGAGAAGACAAGTGGCATCTTCAGACAGGACAAAGTCCATAGCAACTTTAAAGAAAATTCATAGTCTAAAAACCATGCTAATCATAGCAATAGCAATGACTGAAGTTTTGGAACATTTCCCATGAGCTAGGCATTATTCCAAATGTTTTACATGTACTAACTCAAATAACAGAAAAATAGCCCATAAAAGAAAGATCTATTCCCATCTTACTAGGAAACAACTGTGTCACAGATACTCTAAGAAACTCACCTCAGATCAACAACCTGAAAATGGCAGAGTAAACACCTGAACCCAGGTGTCTGGGAATTAGAGTTGAACCGAAAGAATCAAACAGTTAAATAATGGCTACAGTATGTTTTATTATAGTCTCTCTGTGCTGCTATAGCACAGTAGGACAGACTGGGTAATTTATGAACAATACAAACTTATTTCTCACAATTCTGCTGGCTGGGAAGTCCAAGATCAAGGTGCCATTAGGACTGGTAACTGGTGAGGGCTGCTCCCTTTTTCCAGGATGGTATCTTGTTGCTGCATCCTCCGGAGGGGAGGAATGCTGTGTCCCCATGTGGTGGATGCAAGGAGTAAAAAGCAGTGAACGTCCTAGGTCAAGCCCTTATATAAAAGCACCTGATTCCATTGATAAGGGTGGAGCCATCATGACTCAATCTCCTCCTAGAGGCCACACCTTGTAATGCTGTTGCAGTGGGGATTAAGTTTCAACATGAATTTTGGAGGAGAAAAAAATTTGAACCACAGCATTCTACCCCTGGCCCTCAAAGTTAATGTATTTCTCACATACAAAATACAGTCATTCCATCCCAATAGACCCCAAAGTCTTGACTTGTTCTACTACCAATTCAAAAGTCTGTTGTTTGAGTTGCATCTAACTATAATCTAAATCAAAAACTCAAAGGTGTGTTTTGCCCTGAGGCAAATTGCTTTCCAGCTGTAAACCTGTAAAATCAAACAAGTTATGTGCTTCCAAAATACAATTGATAAGCAATATGCCACCACAGACCATGCAGAAGACCCACTGAGTCTGTGCATGAAGCTGAAGGAAGGACCAATATTATTCATTATAATACTAAAATCTCTGCCCTGTGAGGGGACTTATCTACCATTTTTTGATCATGGGCCATATGTACTAGCATGATTTCTCACTGCACTTGCGTGCCTTGCACTCCACCCTAAACATACAATGATGCTCACACCCTTCATGCATTATTCATTTCACATGCAGAAAAACCCCTGACCCTGTTGGTCAGGGAGGCAGATTTGAGGCAATTCATAGCCTCGCCCTCCCTGTTGATGCGTCCATGGAAATAAATCCTTTCCTCCTGACAATCCTCACTATCTCAGTAATTGGCTTTCTTTGCGGTGGGCAACACTGAACCACCCCCTTGTGGGTTCGTTAACAAAATGACTGAACGGGAACCAGCAAAACAGGGAAAAGGTGGGGGTGCAAATGGGGGGATAGAGTGGAAGAACTAGACCATTAAAATTTATGGGTGACATGACTGCAACCCAGAAAAAGAATGTTATTTGAGTATACAAACTAATAATAAAATACTAACAATGATCTTCCTACTCTAGGAGTACTAATTAAAAAATAATACACACAAAAAAAATCCTAAATTTTTATTAAGAAATGTATCATGGTACCTGATTACAAAACATTTCCAGAAGTATGTGAACAAATTATAAAACTATACTGAAGGAGTGATGTCAGCGAGACAGAGGAATAGGAAGCCCCAAACTCTCCATTCACAATGATGAAATGGATTTAACAACAATTCAGGGCCCAATTGCCTTTGTGAGAAATCCAGAAAGCAGTTATGAGGTTCTTGTACCTCAAACAAATGCAAAGTGAAGAGTATGAAAGCTCTGCAAGAAAATCTGACCCATCCACTTGACAAATACCCTGCTCCTGGCTTGCAGTGGTGTGACAGAGAAGAAACCTGCAACTCCCAACATCTCCTGGGAGAGGAAAAGGAGTGGAACCTCTGTCCAACATCACGACTTTTCAGAGGACTGTCTGAGGGACTGGTTTCTTTCTTTCCTGAATATAAGCACTGAAAGGAGCAGGATGAAAGGTTAGGGGCTACTGAGAAAAAATATGATTGACATAAATCAGTGTCTGTAGTAATACAGACAGGCACTAGGTGGAGATGTAGTACCACAGCTTACTGCAGCATCTCTGTCCACAATAACGCAGAGAGACAACAGGTAGAAATGAGCAAACCTCTTCAATTGGGAGATTATAAGCAAAAAGCCCAGAGAAAATACATCCTCAGCCAGAAAATGTTTGAGGTCTCTAAAATTTCGAGTCCAGTTGATTGAAGAGTGTCCCCCCTGAACAAAGCCAGCAACCAAAAACTAGGGGAGATAGCTGATTTTTGAAAAAGTTCCAAAAGAAGATAATAAGACATACAAAGAGACAGGGAAACATGGTCCATTCAAAAAAAAAAAAAAAATTTTAATCTCTACAAACCTACTTTAAAGAAAAAACGATACATTTGTCCCTGAGTATCTGTAGGGGACTGGTTCTAGGCCCACTGTGGATACCAAAATCTGTGGATACTCAAGTCCCTTATATAAAAAGGTACAGTATTTGTTTATAACCTAAACATATCATCCTATATGCTTTAAATAATTTCTAGATTACTTATAATAATATTTAATACAATGTAAATGCTATGTAAATCATTTATACTGTATTATTTAGGAAATAATGGTAAGAAAAAAGAATTGCATATATTCAGTACAGATGCTACTATCCAGTTTTTATTTCCGACCATTTTCAATCTGCATTTGGTTGAATCTGCAGATGCAGAACTCATGGATACAGAGGGCCAACTGCATATGAATTACCAAAGAATTCAAAATAACAGACATAAGGGTGTTCAATGAGTTAAAAGATAGCACACATAGACAAATTCAAGAAATCAGGAAAACTATGTATGAAGTATACATGAAAAGGAGAATATCAACAAAGAGACAGAAGCTATGAAGAAGAATCAAAGAAAAATTATGGAGCTAAAAATACATTAACTGAGTTGAAAATTCACTAGATGAGTTCAACAGCAGACTTGTTCAGACAAAATAAACAATCAGCATACTCAACAGGACTTTCAACAAGGCAGAGGAGCAAAAACTATGTAAAATAAAGAAAAATAAAGAGAGCCTAAGGGGCTTACGGGAAACCTTCAAGTGTCGAAAACTTATATGTTCTGGGAGTCCCAGAAGGCAGAGAGAGAAAGGGACAGAGAGACTATGTGCAGAAATAGTAGCCAGAAGTGTCCCAAATCTGAGGAGAGAAATGAACATACAAACTCAAGGAGCCCAAATAAACCCAACTAGACAAACTTAAGAGATCTACACTGAGACATTTAATCACTAACCATCAATATCAAATCAAATTTTCAAAAGTCAGAGAAAAAGAAAGAACTTTGATAGAAGCAAGAGAATAGTGACCTGTTGTGGAAAAAGGAGCTCCTATGAGATTATCAGGATATTTCTCCGCAGAAACCGTGCAGGGAAAAGGTAGGATGATATATTCAAAGGGCTAAAAGAAAAAACAAGCAATTAAAAATACTATATCCAGCAAAACATTCCTTCAAAAAAGAAGAAATGAAGACTTTCCCAGATAAATAAACAAGATCTAACTATATCTTGTCACCAAGAGTCTCACATTTATTTACTTATTGATTGATTGATTCATTCATTTAGAGACAGAATCTCACTCGGTCACCTTGGCTAGAGTGCAGTGGTGTCATCACAGCTCACTGCAACCTCAAACTCCTGGGCTCAAGGTATCCTCCCACCTCAGCTTCCCGAGTAGCTGGGACTACAGGCATGTGCCACACCACGCCCAGCTAATTTTTCTATTTTTTTGTAGGGACCAGGTCTCACTCTTGCTCATGCTGGTCTCCAACTCCTGACCTCAAGCAATCCTCTGGCCTTGGCCTCCCAGAGTGCTAGGATTACAGGCATGAGCCACAACGTCCAGGCGAGTTTCGCTTTAGACCTAAGGACACACATAAGCTACAAGTGAAAGAAGGGGAAACAAAGAGATTCCATGCAAATGGGAACCTATACAGAACAACAGTAGCTACCTTATATCAGACAAAATAACTTTAAGACAAAAACGTTACAAGAGACAAAGAAAGATATTATATAATGATAAACAGTCAATTCACCAGTAAGATTAAAAACTTATAAGTATGCATGGACCTAATATTAGAGTCCCCCACTATATAAGACAAAATTAACAGAACTGAAGGGAAAAATAGGCAATAGCACAATAACAGCAGGAGACTTCAATGGCCCACTACAACGTATGCACTGTTGGTGGGAATGCAAAATGGCACACCTATTATAGAAAACAGGATGGAAGTTCCTAAAATATTAAAAGAATTATCAGATAATCCTGCAGTCACTCTTCTGGGTATACATCTGAAAGAACTGAAAGCAGGATTTTGAAGAGATATTTGCAAACCTATGTTCATTGCAGCATTATTCACAAAAGCCAAGAAAAGGAAGCAACCAAAATGACCATCCACAGATGGAGAGATAAATAAAATGTCATATATACATATGAAAGACATTATTCAGCCTTTAAAAAGAAGAAAATCCCATCACATGCTACAATATGGATGAATCTCATGGACACTATGCGAAGGGGAATAAGCCAGTCACAAAAACAATAAAAAAAAACAAGCACTGTGTGATAGACTGGGCATGGTGGCTCGCGCCTGTAATTCTAGCACTCTGGGAAGCTGAGGCGGGAGGATTGCTTGTGCCTGGAGTTCAAGACCAGCCTGAGCAAGAGTGAGACCCCATCTCTATATTAAAATAATAATAATAGATTTTTTAAATAAAAAAACACACTGTGATTCCACTTATATAAATATCTGTAGTAGTCAAAATCATACAAACAACTTAGAAAGATGGTTGGCAAAGGCTGTGGAGAGGAGAGGGAATTAGTTCTTAGTGAGTATAGAATTTCATTTTGCAAGATGAAAAAGTACTAGAGATCTGTTGCACAATAATGTGAATATACCTGACGTTACTGAACTGTAAACCAACAAACTTTACTGAAAGACGCAACAAAGACACGATCAAAGACTGACAACGCTAATTCTTATTGGAAGATGTGGTGACATAATGACCACTGGAACTGTAAAAATTCAGAGCCATTCAAATGTAAAATAAATATGTAAGATTTCAATAAAAATCTGACTGTGTCATCTCATATATATATATATATGATCTGGAACTTTAAAATTAATCAAGTATTATACAGTAACATACACACAAAAATCCAAATTAAAAAGACATGTAAAGAAAATTTAAACAAGAAAACATTAGATCTAAAGGAAACACAGTATTTTATCATCATGCAGTGAGCCAAGCCTTCCAAAGAAAGACATTTACTTTTGCTATAGGTATAGCATTTTGTTATAGGTATACCATCCTAAAAAAAGCAATCACTCTTTCAACTGTCTAACCTGGATGAATACTCAGACACCTGTAGTGAAGACAGCGTGGACAGAAGCAGCCACTGCTGACATTCTTTATAACACTAAAAAATTGTAAAGGCCCGCATGTCTTCATTCAGAGATTGCTCCAAAGAGAATGCAAAAAAGCTATACATGTTTATTAACATGAAAAGGTGCAAACTTCCAAAAATTTGCAAAATAAAGTATCACAGCAGAACACTCACTGAAGAATCTCATAATGACATGTAAACACATCTTGACACCTTGCACTGACTCTTGCCACAGAACTGACAACAGTAGCTCCCCACTGAGACATGAGGGGTGGCAGAGGATGCCACAGGGAAGGGGAACCTGGATTCCTCCAGGCTGGGCAACTGAAGAGTGATTGCTTCTTCTAGAATGGGGCATTCCCTACTTTGCTAGATCTGGCAAGATTCTCCCATAACCCCCAGCTGCAAAGGTTCCCTCTCCTAATAACATCACACGAGATTACCCCCCCTCATTTACATCTGGGTGTGAAGCCCTTCTCAGGACCATGCCCAGTAGAGCCTCTTCACAAGGTCATGTCACTGGGTCACAGTGAGACGGAATGTAAGTGGAGATGAGAGGGACTGAGGCAAGGCATGGGTGAGTGCGAGCAAACACGTCAGGCAGGACGCTTCAGAGTCAGAGAAGATCAGCAATCCCAGTGCCCGGCATTTCAGAAAGGAGGGAGACTCAGAACAATACATTGAGAATCTCACTTTACCTGAGTAAGAGCCATTCCTGACTCCTTTCCTTTCCTCTTCCTGCTCTTCTGGGCTTCTTCCTCACGTAACATGAGTCTTTAGAAGTCAATCTGCAAGTTGGAAATATGTTGTTTAATGCTTAGAAATAACACACTCTTTTCTGTGCTGCAGCCACATACCCAGGGAAGACCTCACCCTGTGGAAAGATGGCTTCTGCTGCCCACTGTATGGGGAGTTGGGTGGGGTGGGGGTTACAAAAGGACAATAAACTCCTACAGGAAAGAGCAACAAGAATTTTTGATCCCTTTTATCAGATCTCACTCCCCTTCTGGTGAAGCTCCCCACACTGCAGCTGTGGGGAGCTGGGCTGGAATTTTCCCCATAATTCTTCTATGGGTCGCATTATGATTCTTGCACTCTCAAAAGACCTCACAGAAGTCACCATGTGGAGTGGTTGCTGCAGGGCATCTCTGGGATCCACCCCCTCAGGAACAACATGCCCATCCTCCAGCTGCCCAACCTCCCTATGGGCTCAGCTTAGGCCTTGGTTCTAATTACAGCTGACCCTTGAACAACACAAGTTTGAAGTGTGCAGAGCCACTTATATGCAGATTTTTAAAAAAAATATATTGGAAAATTTTTTGGAGATTTATGTCAATTTGAAAAAACTCACAGATGAACCACGTAGCCTAATTAAGAAAAAGTTAGGTATGTTATGAATGCATAAAATATATGTAGATACTAGTATGTTTTAACATTTACTATCATAAAGTATATCCAAAAAACTCATGTGAACACTTACAGACCATACACGGCACCATTTGCACTTGAGAGAAACATAAACAAATGTAAAGATGCAGTATTAAATCATAACTGCATAAAATTAACTATAGTACATACTGCAATACTATAATAACTTTGTAGCCACCTCCTGTTGTTATTGTAGTGAGCTCAAGTATTACAAGTATCCTTAAAACACCCTGTGGC
This sequence comes from Lemur catta, assembly GCF_020740605.2. NCBI lineage: Eukaryota > Metazoa > Chordata > Mammalia > Primates > Lemuridae > Lemur > Lemur catta. The sequence goes on from NC_059146.1 coordinate 20,115,136, forward strand.
ACTAATCATCTCTGCATAAGCAGTTTCTCTCTCCAGTAAATTGGGTAGTACAGTAAATATTGATCTCTAGTAGATCGTGTGTATTTTTTATAGTGTTTAGTGCAATACCATAAACCTTTAATAATACCACAAGACCCATACAAAGTGCCACTATTGATGCTGGAAGTGCTTCCAAGAAGCAGAGACATTATAAGAAAAGGTTGAATCGCTTGATATGTACCACACATAGAGGTCTGCAGCCGCAGTCATCCACCAACCATTTCAAGATAAATGAATCCAGTGTAAGGACCATTGTAAAAAAAGAAAAGGAAATTCATGAAATCATCACTGCAGCTACAGCAGCAGATGCTAAAACCTTGAGTTTTCTGTAAAATACCCTTTTTACCTCATACTGAAAATGCAGCTTTTATGTGGGTACAGAATTGCTATAAGAAAAGCATACCAGCCAGGCAAGAGCCCAGCCTGAGCAAGAGTGATACCCTGTCTACAAAACAAAGAAGAGAAAAAAGTAGTTGGGTGTGGTAGTGTGTGCCAATAGTCCCAGCTACTTGGGAGGCTGAGACAGGAGGATGGCTTGAGTCCAGGAGTTTGAGGTTGCAGTGAGCTATGATGCTGCTGCTGCACTCTAGCCTAGGCAACAGAGCAAAACCCAGTCTCAAGAAAAAAAAAAAAGGGCATACCTATATGATTTGAGAAAAAGTGAAGTCATTTTAGCACAACGTAAAGCAAAAGGAAGGTGAAAGATCTAAGGCTGGAAAATTTAATGCCAGCAAAGGATGCTTTCATAATTTTAGAAGGAGGCTTAAAAAAATGTCAGGATAATGGAAGAAGCAGCTTTCCAAACCAAGAGGCAGCAGATGAAGTCTCAGATGTCATTAAAAAAAAAAAAAAAACAAACCATTGAAAAGAAAGAATATCTGTTTGAACAGATTTTTAACGCAGGCAAAATACCCTATTTTGGCAAAGAAAAAAAAAATGCCACAAAGAACATTTATTAATAAGGAAGAGACCAAGCACCAGGATTTAATGCAGGAAGGGATAGGCTAACTCTGTTTTATGCAAACACAGATGGGTTCATGATCAGGACTGCCCTTACCTATAAAGCTGCTAAATTCCAAGCCATGGGAAATGATAAATACCAGCTACCAGTCTTTTGATTGTACAAGAAGAAGAAGGCCTGGATGAGAAACCTTTGTCCTGGATTGTTTCCACTGATGCCTTGTGTCTAAAGTCAGAAAGTAACTTGCCAGTAAGGGATTGCTTTTCAAAGTTCTTTTATTCCAAGTAATTGCAAAGATCTAAAAAAAAGAAAAAAAGAAAAGAAAAGAAAGAAAGAAAGTAAAAAAGAAGAAAAGAAAGAAAAAAAAAATAAAGCTCTCTTGATGTTGGACAATGCCCTTGGCCCCCCCAGAACTCCATGAGTTTAAAATCTAAGATGTCGAAATGTTCTGCTTGCCTCCAAACACATTCCTATAATTCAGCCTCTAGATCAGGGAGTCATAAGGACCTTAAGGTTCATTAGACATGTTCTCTATGGAAAGGATTGTCAATGCTATGGAAGAGCACCCTAACAAAGAGAATATCATGAAAGGCTGGAAGGATTACACCATTGAAGATGCCATCATTATTACAGAAAAAGCCACGAAAGATATCAAGCTCAAAACAATACATTCCTGCTGGAGAAAACTGTGTCCAGACATGCATGACTTAACAAAATTTATGATAGAATCAGTTAAGGAAATCATAAAAGAGATTGTAGATATTGCCAAAATAAGTGGGAGATGAAGGGTTTCAAGATATGGATTGTGGAAAAATTCTAGAGCTAATAGGAATTCACAGAAGACAACTTGATGAAGATGAGTGCTTCCAAACCAGTGAAGAAGGAAGAAGATTGAACAAATTGATATTAGACAATCTGGCAGAAGAGTTCATTATCCAAGACTGCTTTTGACTTCCTTAATGACATGAACCCTTTAATGATATAGGCACTGAAACTAAAGCAAATGGTGAAAAAAGGATTGGTACCATATAGAAACATTTTTAGAGAAAAGAAAAAGCAAAAAAATCAGACAGAAGAAATTATGATGTATCTCGATAAAGTTACACTCAGTGTATCTGTCTCTCTTGCCTCCTCTTCCACCTCCTCCATCTCTTCTACCTCTTCCACCCCTGAGACAGCAAGACCTCTCTTCTTCTTCAGCTTACTCAATGTGAAGATGATGAAGATGAAGACCTTTATGATAATCCACTTCCATTTAATGAACAGTAAATATATTTGCTCTCCTCATGATGTTCTTAACAAAGTTTTCTTTTTTCCAACTTATTTTATCGTAAGAATACGGTATATAATACATATAATGTATAAAATATGTGTTAATCTACTATTATCGCTAAGGCTTCACGTCAACAGAAGGCTGTTAGTAGTTGAGTTTTGGGGGAGTCAAAAGTTATATGTGGATAGGTAAGTACCTCTGACTCCTGAGTTGTATAAAGGTCAGCTGTACATTGCAGGATAACTTTTCTGATTCCACTGCCTTCAGTCCTCCTCAAGAGGGATTATGAGTTTCCCAATTAAACCTCTGCATGCAAATCTCAGTCTCAGCATCTATGTCCCAGAGAATCTGAGCTAAGGCACTATGGCATTTCAAAACAATCCTGCAGCTCCACAACTACCCATAAACCCACTTCCAGGTGTTCAAACCAGACCTGAGACATTCCCTTCTAAGAGTTTCACGCACTCCTTGATCCCACAACCAAGCCTGGGACAGATGCACACACCATTCCTTGAGGTCAGCTAGAAGCTCATCCTTGCTTTACAGAGCTCTCTAAGGACTCTCCTCCACTTTTCCCCATTTTTCTACCTCTCCTCCATGCATACATGAACAAACTGGACCTCTGGGAACACAACAGGAATGAACATAAACTGCAAACTGAAGAACCCTGGGCCTTCAGTATAGAGACCACAAAGTTGGCCCTGCTGGGAAAACTTGCCAGCAACTGGGGACAACATGGAGTCCAGTTTAAAGGCAATTGGGGATTGGTTGGATTGAGTTCAGAGAGGACATCACAGAGAAAGAGAACCCCCAGATCTTATGCACTAAAGACAAAATATCTGAAAAAAGAAATTAAGAAAAAAGTCTTATTTACAACAGCATCAAAAGGAATAAAATACTTAGGGATAGATTTAACCAATGAAGTGAAAAATCTGTATACTGAAAGCTATAAGATACTGGTGAAAGAAACTGAAGAACATACAAATAAATGGAAAGCTTTCTCATGTTCACAGGTTGAAAGAATATTGTTAAAATTATTAACAAATGAAGTATGTGGAGCTTATTTAAAAAAAAGAAAAAAATTTTTAAAAACTATTATCAAAATGCCTGTACTACCAAAAGCGATCTACAGATTCAGAATAATTCCTATTGAAACTCAAATGCCATTTTTCACAGAAACAGAAAAAAAAACTTAAAACTTATATAGACCTACAAAACAAACAAACAAACAAACAAACAAAACCCAAATAGCCAACGCAATCCTAAGAAGCTGGAGACATCACACTTCCTGATTACAAACTATATTACAAAGGTACAGCAATCATATCATAACAGTATCATGCTGGCTAAAAACACACATAGACCAATCAAATACAACAGAGGCCCCAGAAATAAACATACTCATATACAGACAACTAACCTTTGACAAAGGCACCCATAATATACAATGGGGAAGGGCAGTCTCATCAATACATCCTGCTAGGAAAGTTGCATATTCACATTTAGAAGAATGAAACTGGACCCTTATCTCACACTACATAGAAAAATCAACTGAAAATGGATTAAAAACTTAAATGTATGACCCCAAACCGTAAAACTCCTAGAAGAAAACACAGGGAAGAAATTCCTTGACATTGGTCTTGGCAATGACTTTTGGATATGACACCAAAAGCACAGGCAACAAAAGTGAAAACAAACAAGTGGGACTACATCAAACTAAAAAGCTTCTGCACAACAAAGGAAAAAATCAACTAAATAAAAAGCAACTATGGAATGGAACATATATTTGCTGGTGACTTATTTCACCTTCACCGTTCTTTCTCCCCAATCTTTTTGATTGCCCTCAATCTCCATATGTCTGCCTCTTTCTTCCCCTATGTCTGCTCCTCCTCTGCTCTCCCTGTTATGTTTCCCCCTTCCTTCTTACATCTCCTTTGTCCCCACTCTATAGCACTCCCAGCACTCCTATGCTTCCTCCTTGCTGTTTCTTCCTCTGCTCACCAAGTCACCCATTTTCCCCTCTTTCAATCCCAGCACGACCTTGCCTGTCTGCCATGGCTCCAACTCTTTTTACCTTCTCCTCTCACTGTCTGCAGTGCCTCCCACTTTCCTGCCCCCTCTCCTACAGCTCATCAAGTGCTTCCAGTCCTATTTTCCACCATTTCATCTCCCTGGAGACTTCTCTTTTCTCTCACTCTTGCTGACCTTTTGCAAGTCCCTCAATCATCGTCCACTTTGCCATGTATTTACGGTTCTCCCTCATCCTTTTCTCCTCAGCTTGTCTATTTCTGCTCTGTCACTCTCCATCTTTCTTTCTCCTGATCCCTCTCACATTCAGAAGAAGGGAGATGGAATAAGATGCCCACCTCCCTGAAAAGCACATTTTCCAGTGGGGTTGAGTTTGGGACGGAAGAACACTGGGTATCACAAAACAGTCAGGTCGCCTCCCCCAACGCAGGGTCAGGGCAAGCAGTGACTGTCAAGGGGAAGCCTGGAGAAGGGACCCGACCAGAGGAGGACACGAGGTGGTGGGGAGATGGTGTGTCAGGTGCCAGAGCGTCTGCAGAATCCCACAACTTGGGAGAAGTGGCTGCTCCTGGAGCAGGGCGGCGAGAGCTGCCGTCCAAGGACCGAGAAGGGCAAAGCTTGGGGGTCGCGAAGAGCGTGAAACCTCCTAGCGGGTGAGGACTTGACATGCACCGGGCGGGAGGAAAGATCAGTAACGGTTTTAAGCAAGAAAACGACCTGAATGGCGGTGTCTACACGGTCCTAAGGCAGAAAAGCCGGGCGCAGGGAAGATTTCAAACCGAAAGGGAAGCAAGTCCCAGACTTACTTGGGGTGAAGGGGCTGTTGCGGATATTTTAAGGTCAGTAGAGATTCCCAGATTCCAGGAATGGTGAACCAAAGACTGCGAAGCGACGGGTTAATTTAGACAGACGCAAACTCACGCGCAGCAGTGTGACCTTCCCGGCGATCCGCTTCCGGGTGTGCAGGAAACTCCGCGGGCGGACGGAAAAGACAGGGAGGATTGTGGGCGGGGCCTGGGCGGGGCGCGACCGGCAAGGGGCGGGGCGGGACGAGAGGGCGGACTTGGGGAGGAGCCACTACGGGCTGGGGCGGAGAGTGAGGGCCGGGACAGGGCTTGTGCCTCTCGCCCAGCGCGTTACTGATTTTTGTTTGGTAATATTTGTGTTTATTGCCTGTTCTGTAGAGCAGCGTTGCTTCTTGCCTATTTTAAGCTAATGTTTCAAAATTGAAGGTGAAAGTTTAAAGTTGTGGTCCACTTATACTGGAAACTAAGATATTTTCTTAAGTTGAAACATTTTAAGTCAAAAACTATTTTTGCGACCCTGTTGGGCTGCAGTCCTGCCAGCGAGGCTAAAGCTACTCAGCGGTCAGGGAACTGGGATCTACGTGGGGCTGTGAATGGATCCAGAAACCCGTAAGACATTATGCCAAGAGAAATATGCAAGAAACAGAAAGACAAATACTGCATGATCTCGCTTTTTGTGCAATCTAAAACAGTCAAACTCATAGTAACAGAGACTACAAGGGTGGTTACCAGGGGTGGGAGTGTAGAGAATGAGGAAGGGTTGGTCAAAGGGTATAAATCTGAGGTTTTAAGATTAACAAATTCTGGGCGGGGCATGGTGGCTCACGCCTGTAATCCTAGCACTCTAGGAAGCTGAGGTGGGAGTGCTTGAGGTCAAGAGTTAAAGACCAGCTTGAGCAAGAGAGAGACCCCATCTCTACCAAAAGTAGAAAAAATGAGCCGGGCATGGTGGCGCGAGCCTGTAGTTCCAGGTATTCAGCAGGCTGAGGCAGGAGGATTACTTGAGCCCAGGAGTTTGAGGTTGCTGTGAGCTTGACGCCACGGCACTCTAGTCCAGGCAACAGAGCAAGACTCTGTCTCAAAAAAACAAAAAACAAAAAAACCAAACGACACGGTTTGGAGAGCTTCTGGATAGCTGAACATGTAGAGGTTCCTAGAGGGTGGCACATCCAGAGAGGGCATGGAAGCTCCTTGCTCCCATCCCAATACCTGTCCTATGCATCTCTCCATCTGTATCCTTTGTAGTAGCCTTTATAATAAACTGGCAAATGTAAATAAGTATTTCCCTGAGTTCTGTGAGCTGCTCTAGCAAATTAATCACACCTGTGAGGAGAGGGTTATGAGAACCTCGATTTACAGCCAGTTGGTCAGAAGCACAGGTATTAATAAAATCACCTGAGACTTGTAATTGGCATTGGAAGTGAGGCAAGGTGGGGGAAGTCTTGTGGGATTGAACCCTCAATCTGTGGGATCTATAAAATCCAAGGCTTTCCCTTCCCTCGTGGTGGAGACTTTTTTGGCCTCCACCCATCTGCACCCAGCTGCTCAAAATAAACAGCATTTTGCCACACATGAAGCTGCCTGTGTCTCCCTCTTGACTCCGGACCTAACAATGTTATACATGTATAGATATGCATATATATTTATTAAATGCTTATCAAAGTCTGCAGTTTTGTTTTGGCATTACGAGCCAATAATTTGGTCTTTTTGTTTCTGAGATTTAATAAAGCCTCATAGGACTTTGAAAATTTCAAGGCCCTGGACACTTCAAAGGACCCCGGCCCAAGATCGCAAGCAGCCTTAACCAGCACAGGAACCCTTAGGTAACGAAGACCCTTAACCTCAGTGGGCTGGGTGGTGGTGGGAATCCCAGGACTGACATATCCAACCCTGTCCCCACTTTTAGGGGCAGCGGTTTCCTAACTGGAGTGGGTCTGGGTGTTTGGAATAGATGCTTGTGGTATTCATACCCATCACAGAGTTCAAGCTCAGCCCACCCCTTCAAGTGGGCAATAAAGGAGGAAGGCGCACTCCCATCCTCAGTCCCCAAGCCCCTCAGTTAGGGTGGTCCTATGATTGCGGTGGGGTGGTTGTGCTGGCTAAGAACAGAGATCAGTCAGATCCAACCCTGCTCCGCTCAGCGGAGGAGACAGACTCCAACTCATAGTCACAGCCCCGGGGATGGGAATTGTGAGAGACAGAGAAAGAGAGGTTCTGGGGCTCTGGAGGCCCAGAGGACAGAGCCTGAAGAGAGGCAGGGAAGGGGAGACATTTATGTGATGATCTGACAAGTGACTATGAACTGCACTCCAAGTAGAAGGCTGGTTGTCATGAAAAAGCAAGATGTACTCACTCAGGCAGCTGAAATTGCACAGGACTGATGAAGGGTGAAAAAGGGAGGTGGGAGATGTGCCTAGACAAGGCCCTTGGGTTTTATTCAGAGAGCAAAGCAAGCGGCCTCCTTCTCTGGGTGGGCTTCAGCATAAATTAAGCACAAATCAAGGACTCACTCTCTCCTCCTCCTGCACAAACGCGCCAAGAGGACGTCCGCCAGCCACTGCAATCCACTCTAGGAAAGCCAAAACCTGCCACCACGGGTCCTCACATGACGTCACGTATTACTAGCGACGCACGCGCAAAAGCCCTCTCCAGAACTCGCCTAAGGGCAGGCTTCGTCTCCTCCCAATGCCGCTCTCCATTGGCTAGAAACAACTGCTCGTCTCGGCCGTTGTTAGCGGCGACGTAGGCGGGAACATTCTTGGTCGCTAAGACATCCCGTACTTCCGCATTCTACCCCACCCCTTTCCTAGGCCCCGGCGAGCCAAATCGCCTCCATTCGACCAATGGCAAAAGGCAAATGGGCAGTGGGCGGGACTTCGCTTATACGGACCAACGAAACGCGGGCTCGGCCTGGCGTAGCGCGGCCAATGACCGTGGGGCAGCCCCTGTAAAGTGGGTCGGGCGCCCCCACGCCCGCCTTTCCTCCTCCCAGCCCTGCCCCTTCCTACCTCCGTTTCAGCACAGCGCTGGTCGCAGTCTGACAGGAAAGGGACGGAGCCAAGATGGCGGCGGCCGACGGCGATGACTCGCTCTACCCTATCGCGGTGCTCATAGACGAACTCCGCAACGAGGATGTTCAGGTCTGGAGGCTACCGGAGACTTGGGGAAGATGGGGAGGGCGACATGGGGGCACGGGTGGCCCTCGCGGAGAAGGCTCAGTGTTCGCTGGGAGTGGCGGAAGGGCGCGGCGGCCAATCGGCATGCAGCTCTTTTCTCCCCAGGTCCTCGGACTCGTTGAGACGGCGTCCCGGATTGGGTTTCGGTCCAGCGGAGGGCGGGGGTCAAGGCAAGCCTCGAGAGGCCCGGGCCTGCCAAGTGCGCGCGGTGGCCCAGGTCCTGGGAGGCCGCGGCCAGTGTGGGGGCCGGCGGGCTTGGTGGGGGAATGGAGAGGGCTCCGTGATTGACGGTAGCTTCTGAATGGCCCCTTGGGATGGGGAGGGCGCGTGACTTGCTTTGAGTAGGGGTGGGGTCGCCTGACTGGTCGGGACCCGGGAGGTTTTCTCTTTCCTGGGCCAAATGAGGACTGAGAGGCGAAGGTTGCCAACCCAAATCCTGCCCTCCCTACACGTCTAATTTTGGTTTAGGTCCCCTAAGAGGAATGGGACGCAAAAACAACTCCTCACCCAAAAGGGGGGAACTAGCCAAATTTAGGAGCGAATTACGTTGGAGAATCCCTCCTCCTGCGTCCATCCTCCCGTTGACCGGGAGGTGGGGGTGGGTAGTTTAGTAAGCAGACTAACATATTTCTGGTTATGGGATAGAGTGGCACAGGATGCTGAGCCCGCCAGGGTTGGGATTGAGAACAGTTAGGACTGCAGGTCCACCTTTCACCCGCTGTGTGACCTTGTGCAAATTACTTCCCTGCTCTGAGCTTCTGCATTCCATAGCGTATAGGCCAGTGATCGTCATAGTCTCGTTGGGTAGGTGTGAGGGACTGAATGTGTTAATAATAAAAGTGAAATAAAATGGTACCTGGCCTATTGTAAGGGTCCGATAAATTTTAGCTATAATTATTGGAAGTGGTGATTGAAGAGGTCTATCCTCCCTTTAGGTTTCAATTTCTCCATTTATAAACTTGAATGGGGTGCCCTGCCCAACCTGGGCTGGCCTCATGGGTTCCTGGTAGATCACTCTGTTTCTGGTGACAGGCTGTGTTTGTACTCCTGACTCTCCACTTCCTGGTGTTTGACATAGGCAAGTTAGTTAATCTCTCTAAGCTTTGTTTTCCTCTTCTCTCAAATAGGAATAATTATCTAGTTCATAGGGCTGTTGTATGAATTCTTTTGTTCAGTAAATACCTGCCATGTATCAGGTGTGATGCCGGGGATATAGTGGATACACCAGTTGCTATACGGGAGCCAGGTATGAAGTAGGTAAACAGAGCTAAATATATTATTGTGTAAGAAGTGGTGGGAAGGAAACAAACAGGGTGCTGTGATAGTCAATCAATATTTATTGGGCCTCTATTCTGTGCAGGGCACTCTTTTAGGCACTGGTATTCAGCAGATAGGGAATGGCTGCTTTTGTGCTAGCTACAACAGCTGAATCAAGTAGTTGTAACAGAGGGGGTCTGGCTCTCACAGCCCAAAATGTTTACTGTCTGGCCCTTTGCAGGGAAAAGTTGCCAATTTCTAACTTAAATCATCTCTGTATCAAATTATTGGGTGCTTACTCTATGCTAGGTTCTGTATAAAGGCATAACATTTATGATCTTAATGAATTCTCATAACCATCCTTTGAGATAGGTCCTGTCCTTATCCACATTTTCCAGATGAGTTGGGAATGATTGAGGTTTGAGCCCTGCCCCTGCCAATTTGCTTTCTGTGTGCCCTTGGAGCAGTACCTTCCCCTCTTTGGGACCACATTCCTCATCTGCAAAATGGGGATAATGATGAAGAATCAGTGTGTACCTGGTTGTGAAGATGCAGTGAAATTGGCATGTTAAGTGGCTGCCTCAGAGCAGGTATTCAGTAAGTGATGACCTCATTCAGTGGTCATGAGGGCTAATGGTTTTACACTTGGGAAAGTGTGGTACAGGACAGTGGTAATGAACATGGGTTCAGTTCTCCACACTCTGCCATAGTAGGTTCACTAGGTTTCTATCCCTTGCCTACCCCCTACCCCTTCAAGCCAGTAAGAGGCAGAGGGCAGACTGCAGTATCCCAGGGGTTTTGGGGACTCTGTGTTTCCACTGGTTGAGAGGCCAGGTTTCTGTGTTACTTATATTCTAAGACTCACTTTTCTCATCTGTAAAATGGGGATAATTTTGTAATTTAGCGGCTCCTAGGGTTTTTATGAAGATTAAATGGGTTTAGTGCATGTAAAGTGTTTAGAACAGGACTTATTCTAAGTGTTCAATAAATGTCTACCTGTAGAAGTTGTGGTAGTGATGGTGGTGGTGAAGTAATGGGGGCTTCATCTGTCAAAGGTGCTTGGCATTTTTAAAACTACTCCAATGGTTACTTGAGCAGTGATTCTCGCTTCAGGGGTATTTTGTCCCTCGGGGAACATTTGGTGAGGAGTGCTGCTGACATCTAGTGAGTGGGGGCTAGTGATGCTGTGCAGTGGCCTACATTGCACAGGGTAGCACCCCACAGTGGAGGATTATCCAGCCCCAGATGTCAGTAGTGCTGAGACTGAGAAACCCTATGATGTGCCGAACAGTATGCTGAGTACTTTGTATGAGTTAACTGAATCCTCAAAAGGCTTCTGAGATAGGTGCTATTTTCTTTGCGTTTTCATTTTTTTTTTTTTTGTTACATTTCAAACATACCTAAGTAGAGAAAATAGTACCAAACACCCAGATTCAAGCAATTTTTTCCAAATGTTGCCACATTTGTTTACCTGTTACTCACTCCCCAACTCCCAACCCCTTTTTTTCTGAAGTATTTTTAAAATCCCAACTTCAGGAGTCAAAGCACACGTTGCGGATCCCTCCCACACCCCATTATCAGCCACCAGCTATACCAAACAGTAACAGTTTGTAGCATGTTCCTCCAGATACTTTATTCCCTCTGCATGTACTAACATCTATATTATCTTTATTTTATGCAAATTAATCCAGCAAATATTTATTGGGCATTTACTCAGCCAGGCGTTCTCCTAGGTTCTTGGGGAATAGAGTGAAGAAGACAAAGTCCTTTGCCCTTCTGAAGCATATTCTAGTGGGGAAGGAGAAACAATAAATGGATAAATACAGGTTGGAATCCCTTATCAGAAGTGTTTGGATTTTGGATTATTGCATACTGTATACATAAGGAGATATCTGGGGGAGGGGACCCAAGTCAAAACACAAAATTCATTATGTACCTTATATACATAGCCTGAAGGTAATTTTATACAATATTTTAAATAATTTTATGAATGAAACAAAGTTCATGTACATTGAGCCCCACCAGAAAGCAAAGCTGGCGCCAAAGACCCAAGGGATGCTTTTATATTTGTTACTCCTGCCGCTACCATTGTTATTTGATGATTCGCTCAAGATCAAAAAGTCTCTTGGTAGGTGTTTGCCAAATTACTATTGAGTATCTTCACATGTAACCTAGCCAAGGCTTCCAAGATTGCTGGAACTGTCTGGGTTAAGAGCTGTCAGAACTCCTGTGCGTCTGGGGTTTCTAACATTCCCCCCTCCTTGTCTTGTTCTCTCATTAGCTTCGCCTCAACAGCATCAAGAAGCTGTCTACCATTGCCTTGGCCCTCGGGGTCGAAAGGACCCGAAGTGAGCTTCTACCCTTTCTTACAGGTAATGAGGTGGACTCCGGGGTCCAGATCAAGTGGGACTGTTGCGGGATGGTTCCTGCTACATGAGAGAGGCCTTTTTGTGGCTTTAACAAATTGTTCGTAAGCATCTGCCCTGTGCTAGACACTGTGGGGTGGGAAAAGGGATTCAGAAGAGGAGAAGTGCAGTCCTCTCTGAGAGAATGGTCTAGAATGATGGAAGCAGGCATTCGTGAAAGGAATCTGGATGCAGGTAGAACCAACTTTGAATTGCAGTTCCCTGAGATAGAGTTGGCAACTTTAGGCAAGTTACTTACTACATTTTTCTTCTATAAAATGGGAATAATCATCCATGCTCTGTAGTGTTGATATGAGCATTAAATGTTAATAATAATTGCTAGCATTTATTACATGCTTACCATGTGCCAGGCAATGTTCTAAACCATTTCTTTTGAGGATTGAGTTAGTTCACATAAAGTGTTTAGAATGGTGCCTGTACTCAGTTAATGTACATCACTATCATCACTGAATTAATCTCACCGCAACACCTTAAGGCAGGTAATGCTACTATCCCCATTTAATAGATGAGGAAACTGAGGTGTAGAGAGGTGAAGTAATTCATTTGCCCAAGGTCATAACAGTTAGGAGGTTACTGAGAAGAGATATTTAGTCATTCTGGCTTCACAGTTGACAGTACTGGTTAATGACTCATAGCACACTGTGTGTATTGAGAGGGTGGAGTGAAGGAGAGAAGGGCAGAGGCAGGAAGTCTACTTGGGAGACAGTGGCTAGGAGCAGTAACCCTGGGGTTGTCTGCCTGGGTTCAGTCTCACCTTGGTGTGCTGCTTTCCTCATCTGTAAAATGTGGATGATTATATAATACATGCTAGGGTTATTGTGAAGATTCAATGAATTTAATACATAAATGTTAGCTTTATTATATTATAGAGTCACATACAGTGTTATAATAATAATTCAGGTGGGCCAGAGTAGTGTGGGAGCCATAGACTGAAGAGGAGCCAGTGATTCAGAGAAAGCTTTCTTTGCACTGTTGGTTTCCCAAGTAGTATCAGATTTTCTCTGCTTTGAGCTTCAATCCATTGTAAAATGTTCAAAATAGCAAGTGCCTGATACCCTGTGTCTTTTAGGAAAGAGGATACTGTTTCAGTCAGAATAAGCTAAAAGCCCTCTCTGAGCTCACACCTACAGAACATTCAGAATTGGTTCTATGAGGGGAAAATGACCATAGTGTATGAGTTTACTAGGGACAAAGTACCACAGACTGGGTGGCTTAAACAATAGAAATTTATTTTCTCACAGTTCTGGAGGCTAGAAGTTGGAGAGCAAGGTGTCAGCAGGATTGGTTTCTCCTGAGGTCTCTTCTTGGTTTACAGATGGCAGAAGTGCAAAGATCAGGGTGCTGGCAGGGTTGGTTTCCTCTGTAGGCCATCATGGAAGAATCTCTTCCAGTCCTCTCTCCTTGGTTCATGGAAGGCCCCCTTCTCACTGCCTTGTTCTCACATGGTCACATTGCTGAATGTGTATCCCTGGTGTTTCTCTGTATATCTTACTATCTTTCTGTTATAAGGACACTAGTAAGATTGGATTAGGGCCCATCCTGATGGTCTATTTTAACTTAATTAGCTGTTTAAATGCCCTATCTCTAAATATAGTTAGATTTTAAGGTACTAAGGATTCTGATTCAATATGTGAATCAGAGGGGAGGAATACAATTCAGCGCATAACAAATGGAATATCCCCACCTAGTTAAAAAGACCAGTATTGGTAATTTTTGGTTATAATTTCTGGGATGTGGGTAGGTTCCACAGCAAGTCAAGTCACCTGTGTGTCTACACTCAGACTGTAAAGTAGCCTGCCATTTAAAGACTCAGGTGAACACTGATGAAAAGTAGCCTCAGAATTCCCAGGTTTGTCCTTGTGGTTTCATTCCAGAGTTCTATGAATGTAGGTTCCCTGAGCCAGAGGAGAATAATTTGAGATCTACCTCTAATCTTGCCCTGATATGTCTACAAGTTAGGAAGATTAGAAGCAATGGGAGCATTTCCTATTTAAAGTATCTGGGTTCAAAAACATTGTTTTTAGTATTAGTAAGGTATAAATATTAATGTCTATTCCATAAGTCTCTTCCATTATGAGTTACATGTTAGTCAAGCCAAACAAAGTTTCTGTCCTTGCAGAGCTTCCATTCCAGTGGAGGAGACCAACAGTGCAAAAGGTAGTGAGTGATGAGACCAGAATGAGAATGAAGAGGTCACAGCAGGTTTTCCTGGGGGCATGACCTTTGGCAGAGGGCCCTGAATGAAATGGAGCTACCAGCCATGTGGGACTCTGAGGGAATAGCATTCCAGGCCAGGGGAGAGGCAGGTGTGTGCTCAGTGTGTTGGGAGTGCAGTAGTGAGGCGGCTGTGGGTTGAGCACAGTTGGTGAGGGAGAGTGAGGTTAGGACACAAGGTTGGAGAAGTACAGTGGCCACATCATGTGAGATCAAGTTTCTCAGAAACCATTGGCAGATTGTTGTGGGGAAATGTCACTCTGGGTTTGGGAGGAGAATGGATGGTGTGGGGGTAAGGGTGGAAGCAGGAAAACCAGTTAGGAGGCTGTTGCAGTTGCTAAGGCAAGAGCTGGTCATGGTCAAGGTGATGTCAGGATGGAAGGGGTGGCAGGCCTGGCTTACAGGGGCAGGGGCCTTCCGACTTGGGAGGTTGAGGGGACAGTTCTGTGTGGTTGGAATGGTGGAAGTACAAGGTGCTGGCAGTTCACATGTGTCTGGTTTTCAGCAGCATGGCTTGGCCATGAGGTCTGAACTAGAGATGGAGATGAATAAGAGTTGAGGCTGTGGAAATGCATAAGGTCTTCAGGAGATAGAGAAAACTGCTCGGAGGGTGGTCTTAACTGTGTGCAGAGGGAGTTAGGGAAACTGAGGCTGGGAAGGAGCCCAAGAACATGGTGTGTCCAGGGTCGCACTGGTGAGAATTTATTGATAGAAGAGGCAGAGGTGTGCCAGGCCCATGCTGAGCTCTTCACAGAAATCATTTATTTCCCTTCAGTCTCAGAACAACACTGTTGTGATTTGGGGGATGAGAAAACAGACTCAGAGAGGTGAAGTGATGAGTTGCTGTACAACCAGCCAACAGTAGAGCGAGATTTGAACCCCCCATAAGGTGGAGATGAGGATAATGACTACTTAAATGAGAGAGTTCTTGTAAGGAAGTGACCCAGAAATTGAACCCACCACTTCTATTGGTCAGAACAAGTTCACATGACCATGCCCGCTGCAAGAGAACCTGGGAAGTGTAGTTTGTTGCTGGATTGCTGTCTACTCAGCTTCAACTCAGGAGGTTTAAATGCTGATAGATCCAGGGATGTTAACATCTTCTGCTGCAGAGATCAGCGGTCACCGTAGCCTCAGGGAAGAGATGGAGCTTGAGGAGAAAAGCCTTTGGATTTAGGCATTAGGAACAGAGCAGTTCTCCCTTCACATAATTCATTCTTTCAGTAAACCTGAATCGATCTGCTGTGCTCATCTCTGGCAGGAACTGGGGCATGGAGAGGAGTCAGTCCTCTGGGCTCAGAGTATCATAGCCTTTATAAAGACTCTAGTAAAGGTGGCATGGGGGAGAGGGAACAGGAGCCCAGATAGAGTTTTTGGGGGGGCATTCTACATCCTAGAAATTTTCCATGAAGCAGTAGCTGAACCAAATCTCCAAGGATAAAAGGAATTTTCAAGGCAGAAGAGAAAGAAATTCCTGACAAAGAGAACAGTGCTGAGGGTAGAACCTGGACCCAAACAAATAAGCTCTTATTTACCATGCTCTGCTCTTTATATACCTGATCTTATGTGTTCCTCACTGTAGCTCACTGAGAGGAAGAGATGATTAGCACCGTTTTACGGGTTCAGGAACTTGGGCTCGGAGAGATAGAATCACTCACTCAGTTCCCCTCACCTAGTAAAGGGCAGAAGCAGGACTTGGGGGCTCTGTCATCCAACCCAAGCCTGTGCCTTCATCTCTCTCCCAGTCCAGGTGGAGAGCGGGAGGGAATGGGCAGGAGCGAGACTGAGTGCTGACAGCTGGGGGAGCTGAGTGGAGCCCGCTTGTTCGAAGCTTGGGTTACTGATGGTCTGGGGTCAGACTTGGGGTGCAGCTGTAATGGAGTCTGTCTTGGTTCACCAGATACCATCTACGATGAAGATGAGGTCCTCTTGGCCCTGGCAGAACAGCTGGGAACCTTCACTACTCTGGTTGGAGGCCCAGAGTACGTGCACTGCCTGCTGGTGAGTGGAAGGCAGGGAAGTCCCCTTGCCAGCCTCCTGGGGTCAGACATGTGGTCCTGCCAGCAGGTCAGGGCAGGGAGGGCAGAATGTGGGAGAGTCTGGTGATCACTTTGGAACAGTGGCCTTAGACATTCGCTTTAATTGAACCAGTCAGTAGTGGTATTTAATATAGTATAATAATACTGTAAATGTAGTTGTTATCCTTACCATTTACTGGGCACTTACTTGACCTGTGCCAGGTCCCATATAAGACTCTGGGGCTTTTTAGCTGCTTTTTGAAAATCAGACTTGGTTTTTACCAGTGTTATCCCGTAGTGACAATTGATGGAGCTGGGAAACAGCTGTCCTCCCTGGGCCACATGGTTTCCAGTTTACCATAATTCTGCCTTTCCCTGTCTACACCCCTCTCCTTCCTCATCCCCATCACCTTTGCTGATGGCTTCGTTCTGTTGCTTGCTGTCCCTGAGAAATTTCCACTTACGATTTCTTTCTGCCCTAAATACCTGTCAGGCCAAGTTGGATTTCAGTCAGAGACCTCTACACCTTTATTTGAACCAAATATATTGGAATAAATTGAGTCTTCCTTCACTAGGTCAGTAATCACTGAGTGCCTCCCCTGTGTTAGGAATGCTGCTGGGTTCTGGGGACACAAGGGAGAGCCAGTCAGATGTCCCTGAAGGGGCACAACCATTCCAGGCCTCACAGTAACTCACCAGTGAGCGGTCATGAGCTCCAGGGCCCCCCAGAAATGTGAAATCTTGGTAACAGTCACAAGAACTGTGTCAGAAACTGTTAATTGCACTTTTCATTTGGAGGCTCTGGAGGCAAGTGGCCTGGTTTTAGATCCTGACTTGTAGCTATTACTGGCTTAGGCAAGTTCCTTGGCCTGTCTGTGCCTTAGTTTTCTTTTTAAAATGGGACAGTTACAGGATCTAACTCACAGGATTCAGTGAGGTAGAATAAGCACCCCTGGAGTTGCGTGATGCAGTGGCTCTGCTTAGAACACCTAGTAAATAGATGTTCCGGTCAATGTCAATGATGATTGTTGTACTTTGAGAAGCTAAGGACAGGTGGAGCCCTCTCCTTAGAAAGTGACATGTGTTCTAAGATTCATGGACCCCAGTGAAACTCCTTCAAGGACCCCTAAATAAGAACCTTTGTGAAGGCTGGGATGAGGGGATCAGAAAAGATTTCTCTGAGGATATGAGCCCTCAAGGGGATGCAGAGTGGGGCCCAGGGCTGGGGATGGTGGAGAGGGAGCCACAAGGTGACCTTGTGTTCTCACCATAGCCACCACTGGAGTCACTAGCCACGGTGGAAGAGACGGTGGTACGCGATAAGGCAGTGGAGTCCTTGAGGGCCATCTCGCATGAGCACTCGCCCTCTGACCTGGAGGCCCATTTTGTACCACTGGTGAAGCGTCTGGCGGGTGGCGACTGGTTCACCTCCCGCACCTCAGCCTGTGGCCTCTTCTCCGTCTGCTACCCCAGGGTATCCAGTGCTGTCAAGGCGGAACTTCGACAGTGAGTCTCTACCCACTTTGGAAGCCCCAACCTTTCCCCCCAGCTCAGTACCCTTTTCTAAAACCTCAGCCTCCTTTAGGTCTACCTGGTCTCAAACGCTCGTGTTGTACCACCTGTTAGAGAGGCCGTGTCCTTGAGAATGTGGTATCTGGACACGGCCAGGTGTAAACTCACCTGGCTCTGTCTCTTGGTCATATAGGAAATGAGATGATGATAGTTCCTTCCTCCTATTGGTTATTGTGATGATTTACAGGAATTATCACATATAAAGTGCTCAGGGCAAAGTCCAGCACATAGAAACACTCAACAAATGATGTCTGATGTTGCCTGAGGCCTGCCCCAGTTCTAGAACCCTGGGCAGATGCACCATCTCAGTTTTCAGCCTCCTCCTCCACCACTCCCCAGGCTACGGAGCATCAAGCCCAGGCCCTGTAGTATTATTCATTCCAGAACACTGATTTACAGCTGTACACACGTGCTTATATATCTATGCTAGCCCCTCTCATCTCTAACTGAAGCAGTCACTGCTGAAAACTAAAACCTTTCAGTAGCTATAGACTAGCATCTTAGTTAAGCAGTTTTATGTGTTCATAATAATATAATCAGCACCTACCATTGACTGTAGATTTATTACAGGCAGACAAGCTGCTAAGTGGGTCACATACATTATCTCATTTAAGCCTCACAACACCGTATGGGGTAGGTACTATTGTTAATATCAGCTCCATTTCATAGGACTGGGAAGACTTATAGAGGGGTGATCACTTGCCCAAGGTTACCCAGTCAAAGCCAAGACCCAGGTGCCTGCAGAGTCTGTGCTTGCTCCTCTCCACTGCTTTGTCTGCTGCCTCAGGATCCCCAGGGGTTCCTTCTCCTGAGCCCCATCCCTGACTCCCAGGTATTTCCGGAACCTGTGCTCAGATGACACCCCCATGGTGCGGCGGGCCGCAGCCTCCAAGCTGGGGGAGTTTGCCAAGGTGCTGGAGCTAGACAATGTCAAGAGTGAGATCATCCCCATGTTCTCCAACCTAGCCTCTGACGAGCAGGTAGGTGGGTTCTGCTGCCCAGCTCTCTGTGCTGTCTCCTTCTGGTGGACCCTGCCCCTGAAAGAGAATCTCAGAGCTCAGTGGGGACTCTGCTGCCCTCTCCCTGCTCCAATCCTCTCCCCAGGACTCGGTGCGGCTGCTGGCGGTGGAGGCATGCGTGAACATCGCCCAGCTCCTGCCCCAGGAGGATCTGGAGGCCTTGGTGATGCCCACCCTGCGCCAGGCTGCTGAAGACAAGTCTTGGCGCGTCCGTTACATGGTGGCTGACAAGTTCACAGAGGTAGGTGAGGGACTGTTGACACTGGCCCATAGGTGGGGACGCCAAGGCCCTCAGAGGGGAAGGGGCAGGGCAACATATAGGAGCTGAGTTTTTCATTAGGCCAGCAGAATCATCGGGTGTTTGAGCAGTAAGATCTTTGTGAGAATCCAGCTAGATCTTACTTCATATGCCAATCTTGGTTGATTGATGTGACAACTTATAGTCCTGTGTTTGAGAATTCAGAGGCCAAGTTCAGACTTCATAGAGCAAGGTATCACAGGAGCAGAAAGTGTAGCATGTGTGGAGTGTTCTGATGTAATCTCCTTCCTTTGGCAAAAAGGAAGATACAGCCTAAAAACTTTAATTGACTGGTTAGAGTAACACCACCAGCCAGGCAGAATGGGGACAAGGCCCCAGGTCTGTGACTTTCCCAGGACAGTGCTCTTTCAATAGGGACTCAAATTTCCTCATCCCACAAACATGTTTGTTGAGCACGAACTATTTGCTGGGCACTGGGGATACAGTGAATTCGGCACATTTCCTGGGCTTCAAGGAGAAAGGCAGTCTGAAGGGAGGTCAACTTAGAGGGGGATTTGGTAATAAAGTGTCACAGATGTGGGGCAGACAGATGTGTGTGAGGGCAGACAGACTTATGTGGGGCCTGCAAGTATTGAGGAGATGAGGTGCTGCTGTGGCTGGTTCTAGAAGATGAGTGTGGGTGCGAGCTGAGATAGGAACTGTGTTCCAGCGAAAGGACAAAGAACCCTCGGAGGTGAGAGCAAGTGGTAGCAGGAACATTCAGGCGTGGATCTTGGGGGCCTAGCAAAAGAGCAGATAGGAGAGATGGGCAGGGTCAGATCAGAGAGGCCTTGTGCCACCCTGCCCTGTGGCTTCCTTTTCCTGTAATTATACTTACTTTCACTGATGTTTGCTGGAAGGTCTCAGAGCCTCGGAATACCATTTCCGTGGACCATCTGTTTTCCCTGCAAAGATGTTAGAGAAGCGTGGCTGTGTGGACATGACATGTCTGGGAGGCTCAGCACCATAGTTAGGGAAAGTTCTTCCCGACAGCATACACTGGATCACACTGGGTCTTAGAATGAAAGCTCCACGAGGGGAGGGATTTTAGGCTGTTAAAACAGTTCTTGGCACACAGTAGATACTCAGTAAATACAAGGGAAGTTCAAAAAGTTCATGGAAACATGGAATTAAAAGATAAAAATTAAAAATATAAACAAAATATAAAGAAAGTTTAAAAAATATAAACTTTATTTCTCAACATAAGCTCCATCAAATTTAAGACACTTTTATAAGCAATAATACCAGCCATTTAGTTCATCCCTAAAGAACTGAGGATCCTCGGATTTTAACCATGTTAATGCAGTCTTTTTACATTATTACCTGAAGAAAAATGGGTGCCCTTTAAAGATTTTTTAAGATTGGGAAACAAAAAGAAGACAGAAGGTGCTAAATCAGGACTGTAAGGTGGATGCCTAATGATTTCCCATGGAAACTCTCCCAAAATTGCCCTCGTTTGATGAGAGGAATAAGCAGGTGTATTGTCGCGGTGTAGAAGGACTTTTGGTGAAGCTTTCCGTGGCGTTTTTCTGCTAAAACTTTGGCTAACTTTCTCAAAACACTCTCATAATAAGCAGATGTTACTATTCTTTGGCCCTGCAGAAAATCAACAAGCAAAATTCCTTGAGCATCCCACAAAACTGTTGCAATGACCTTTGCTATTGACCTATCTGCTTTTGCTTTGACGGCACCACTTCCACCTCTTGGTTGCCATTGCTTGTGCTTTGTCTTCAGGATCATACCAGTAAAGCCGTATTTCATCGCCTGTTATAATTCTTTGAAAAAATGCTTCAGGATCTTCATCCCACTTACTTAAAATTTCCATTGAAAGCTCTGCTCTTGTCTGTAGCTGATCTGGGTGCAACAGTTTTGGCACCCATCAAGTGGAAAGTTGGCTCAACTTTAATTTTTTAGTCAGAATTGCATAAACTGAACCAATTGAGCTGTCTGTGGTGTTAGCTATTGTTCCTGCTGTTGATCGTTGGTTGTCTTCAGTTAGGGCACAAACAAGATTACTTTTTTCCTTGGAAATTTATGTGGATGGTCTGCCACTGTGGGGCTTCATCTTCACCATCATTTTGTCTCTACTAATAAGTTATCTATTTGTAAACTGCTGATTCCTTTGGAGGCATTGTCCTCATAAGCTTTTTGTAAAGCGTCAGTGATTTTACCTTTCATCCACCCAGGCTTCACCGTAAATTTGATGTCTATTCTTTCCTCAGTTTTAGCAGAATGTAGGTTGCTCTGATAGGGGATCTTTTCAAACTGATGTCTTATCCTTAGTGCCTTAAACTAGATCCTGTTCAGACATGTTTAGTACAAGTTTATTTTGGTGCAAAAAAATTTTGAAATCCATGCATAGTTTTTCCATAATGCACATTTGCCACGAACCTTTGAAGATGCTGTTTGCAATGTGAATAAAAGGCAATGTTAGAACAAGATAACGTGAGGCCCTTCAAGGTTTTTACTTCTTTATTCCCTTCTTAGTAATGAACAATCTTGCTTTCTAGTAGATTTTCAGGAATCAGCTTTGCAGCAGGACTCATGGACGTTTCCTTGTCTGGTGCCATGAATCAGGCAAGGCCTAGTGTGCCTTCCTCTCCATCAATCTTTATGTTTTATTTCAATTACAAAAATAATACATGTTCTGACCAGGCATAGTGGCTCACACCTCTAATCCAGGCATAGTGGCTCACACCTCTACTCTGGGAGGCTGAGGTGGGAGAATTGCTTAAACTCAGGAGTTCAAAACCAGCCTGAGCAAGAGTGAGACCCCCATCTCTACAAAAAATAGAAAAATCAGCTGGGCGTAGTGGTGCCTATAGTCCCAACTACTTGGGAGGCTGAGGCAAGAGGATCACTTGAGCCCAGGAGTTTGAGGTTACAGTGAGCTATGATGATGCCACTGCACTCTAGCCTGGGTGACAGAGCAAGACTCTGTCTCAAAAAAAATAAAATTAAAAAAACCATGCTTCTGGTAACAAATCTTTAAAAAATACAGATTAACATAAATCAAAAAGTGGGAGCTACTGTTATCAGTAGAATGTTTTGGATCAGGTAACAGAAAATCCAACCCCAAATAGCCTGAACAATATGGAGATCTTTTATTTTTAATGCAGATAACATTATACAGTGCCCTTGTGGGTGCTTATTTTGCTTCTGAGGTATCTGAGGCTCAGAGATGTGAAGAGCCTTGCCTGAGGTCATGCCGTGGCACTGGAATTAGATCCTAGCAGTGATTCTAAGGCCCATACTATGACCCCTAATTCTGGTGCCTTTACTTTAATTTTGGCCTCCTTAGCCCACGTACCTTCTGGACACTTTGACTCTCCCTATCCCCCTTCTTCCTGTCTGCAGCTCCAGAAAGCAGTGGGGCCTGAGATCACCAAGACAGACCTGGTCCCTGCCTTCCAGAACCTGATGAAGGACTGTGAGGCCGAGGTGAGGGCCGCAGCCTCCCACAAGGTCAAAGGTTGGTGCTGGCAACCAGAACACAGCAAGTTGGGGGGGTGTCCGAGAGGCCAGAGGTAGAACCAGGACATCAGGTCTTACCTCCCGCTGCCTCCCTCTCCCCTCCCACAGAGTTCTGTGAAAATCTGTCAGCTGACTGTCGGGAGAATGTGATCATGACCCAGATCTTGCCCTGCATCAAGGTAACTGGGAGTTTGTGGGAGGAACAGAGCAGATCTGAGCCTGCCAAAAAGAGTGGATGGAGACTGGGCTTTTGAGATAGCCAGATGTAAACTAGGTTCCCAGCCACCTGAGACCAGGCAGCTCTTGGGTTTAAAGCAGTTAGGAGTCCTGAGGCTTAGAGCTGACCTTGCCTGGAAACCCACAGGTGACTGAGTCCCCTCATCCACAGAGCTTTGGGATTGGGGTGAGGGCTGCTGGGAGTAGGGGTCATTTAACTCTAAGTAGATGGGACTTGTCAAAAATGACAATTTCCCCCATACCCTAAGTCATCCCGTGCTCCATGAGTGAGAGGGGCAGAAGCAGGCTGTTGTCTCATAGCTTTTTAGGAGTTGGCATCTGCTTGGCCACTTGCCACTACAGGGTTTGCCCTGACCCCAGTGTTTGTCCCCTTCCTTCTCCCTTGCAGGAGCTGGTTTCAGATGCTAACCAACATGTCAAGTCAGCCCTGGCCTCAGTCATCATGGGCCTCTCTCCCATCTTGGGCAAAGATAACACCATCGAGCACCTGTTGCCCCTCTTCCTGGCTCAGCTGAAGGATGAGGTAAGGGCACCAGGAGCAACCTCAGCTCTGGGTTTACAGAGGTTACAGGTGGGTCAGCTGCTTACCCAGATTGTCCAGGAATCTCCAAGAATCTCAACAGACACCAGAATCTTCACTGAGTTGAATATTTGTGAGCACAACTGTCTGTGCATCCACGCATTCATTCATCAGGCAGTTTTGCGTGTCCTGACTCTGTTAGTTCTTTCCTGGGCATTAGGGATACAAAAAAAAGAATAAGACAGTTTTGATCCACAAAGACTTTCAGAGACTGTCAGTGGGGGGAGACAGTTGGGCAGTCATTCATTAAGATGTGGTTTATGTTTTCAGGGTTCAGGCTAAAGTGCTAAAGTAGAGACCGCGGAATACGTATGGCTTCAATAAGATAGAGGGTTATTTCTCTCTCAGTGGTCCAGGCAGTCCTACAGTGGTGGGTTACCCCTGCCGACCTCAACTCTCTGGGTCTCAGGCGACTGTTTTAGTGTTTACCGTTTCCCAGCCAGCATGAAGGGGGAAGGTGCCAGACAACAGCAGGCCTCGTTCTCATAAGGACAAGGTCCATCACCTCTCTTCACATCCTGTACACCTGTTGGCCAGGGCTGGTCACATGACTGTACTATTAATAGCTATTCAGGTTGCCTGGACTACAGAGGATGAGAGAGTGTACTGAGTGATGACTGGAGAGGTCACTGGGGTGACTATTGGGGAAGGAATTGGAACTTGACTTTGGGGCAAGTGGAGGAGCCGGAACAGATGTGGATGTTAGAAAGGTACCCTGAGGCTTATGTGAAGCAAAGATTGAAGTGGGTTGGCCAGAGGAGATGCAGGAAGACCAAACTGGATGCTGCTGTGGGAGTTGAGGAGAGCAAGTGAGATTGGACTAGATTGGACTAAGTGTTATAGATGAGGCTGTAGAGATGTGGAAGGGTTCAAGATTGTTCAGGTGCTAGAAGGAACTATGTGGGGATGGTTTGCAGGCTCCTGGTTTTGCCTTGGTGGTGACTAGGCAGATGGTGGGACCATTTGCTGGTGTGTGACCAGTTAGTGTGAATTCTTTGCTCCCATTGCCCTCAATCTCAATATCCCTCCCTTTTCCTCATTTCCCTGTCTCTTTTTCTTGCACACACACATGCACATGCATAGTGATAAGAAGCTGGAGAAAACACTGCAACAGAAAGCATTGCAACACATTTGAGTCCACCCTCCCCCAAACCGCCTGCCAAAAATCTGCTACAGTAGTGATCTCTTAGTCTCAGAATCAACAATCAAGGGTTTTTATAAAAAAAAAAAAAAACATTGAAAACAGTGTACTTCTAAAAGAAAAGCTTAGTATTTTTTTTTGAGACAGAGTCTCACTCTGTCACCTTGGGTAGAGTGCAGTGACACCATCGTAGCTCACTGCAACCTAAAACTCCTGGGCTCAATCAAGCAATCCTCCTGCCTCAGCCTCTCTAGTATCTGGGACTACAGGTGTGTGCCACTACACCTGGCTGATTTTTCTATTTTTAGTAGAGATGGGGTCTTGCTCTTGCTCAGGCTCAAACTCCTGATGTCAAGGGATCCTCCTGTCTTAGCCTCCCAGAGTGGTTTGTTTACAGGCATGAGCCACTGTGCCCAGCCAATAATCTTATTCATTTATTTATATCAGTTGCTAATACTTTGAACCATAATTAATTTTCATAATGACCAAAATTTTATAATCTAAGTAATTTATTTCCACATGCAAAAGATTTCTTTTATACTCATGCTTTTGTAGATCGAACTTTTTATAAATATTTTTATTTGCTCTTGATGCTTTAATGGGCATAACTTGGCTGGTGAGAGCCCCTCAAGTTGTCTTCTGTCTTTTTAATGCCTCTCCAGGGCCTTGGAGAGCATTTTACCTTCTGGCATCAAGAAAGTGTCCAAGTTCAGCTTGAGTGTGAGGGCAAGCCTGCATGTGCTAAAAGTGTGCTAGAACTGGAGCATTTCCTGCTCCAGTTTCACCTTCAGCAAGTACTACCTGGTAATCATATGCCGCCACAGTCTCCCAGGACAGCTTCTCTTGCAAAGAAGAGAAGAACCAGGATGGTTTTCTTGGTGTGAGATACTCATCTGGCTTATATTTGGAACTTCGATTTTAGATTTATAATCTTTATATTTCACATTTTGACTCTCACCAAGATTTACATACTTGTCTAAATAAAAGGGGCCCACCTTTTTCTTGCTACACCAAAAGAGAAGTCTTTAAATGGGTAAGGCATATTCTTCGAGCCTTTTCCTCTTGTATTCAGCACACTGGGTGTACTCTCCCTGGAGCTGGGCAAGGGCCAGTCCTGTCTTTGGAATGTGCAGGATTTGAACAACCTAGGCCTGCCGAGTTAATACTTTATTGCACACGCTTGCTTATTTGATTCATTGATTCATTTCAGTGCTTTTTTTTCACTGCCCCCGCTCCCAAAAAAAAAAGACTAGGGTAATTTTGACAAGGAAACAATTTTCTTCCTTCTCCTCTCATTATCCCTGAGGTAAGATTCATGGGGAAACCCTCATCTCAGGAAGGCTTCTCTTGAGACTGCAGGGTTCCTTCCATAGCTCTGTGAATTAATGTCTCAGTGAATTGCATTGCAGCTTGGGGAAGTACACCTGTTGGCAGAGGAGGCTTAGTTTGACTCTTATGCTGCTTCAGAGCCCCTATCCAAACTGGCAGTGTGCTTTGCTGGGCACACAGTTCTTCCTCATGTCCAGAGGTGAGACTCCCTCCCCCACAATGTGGACATGTACAATATTTTTACACCTTTAGAATTATGTCTTGCTAGCCTTCTTCAGGGAAAGGAAAGAGGCCCATTCCTGGTTGAGAACATTTGTACTTAAAGTCCTGAGTATGTGCTAACTCCTTTCATTCTTCACTATATTTGAGAAGTGAGCTGCCCTTCTGAACTCGAAGCAGTTCAGGGCTTTATGGAGTTCAGCGTGGCTTTATGTATGCTAAAGATGGGTTTTTATTATGCCTCAATTCATTTAATTTTCAAAGTATTCAAGAAAGAATCTCCCTCTTTGTTGGATATTGTAGATGCATTCGTGTGGTGCTGAGGGAAGAAAAGCATACCTCCACCTACATTTCTAGGTCCTTGAATCTGACCACGTCTCAGTCCACTCAGTTTGTCTGAGTCATCTATTAACTCTAATGGAGTGCTTTTATTGCATTACCCAGTTGTAGATTCTGACACATATACATGCAAATTAATTCGTTTTTTCAAACTGGGGGTTAAGATGGTGGACATAGACAATTCCTGCTGCAGAAATCTTTCTGTAGAGAAAGAAAGAATGGGTAAAAAGCTTTTATTTATGACCATTTTTTCCTAAGGAGAGCCTATCTTCAGAGCACCTCTATTGGGCCCAGGTCCCAAAGAGTCATTAGTTATAGAAGCCAAGGTGGAACAAAGCAAAAAGGATTCTGTTAGGTTTGGTTTTGGGGGCAAAACTACTGGTGGGAATCATTTTGTTAAAGTTTTGCTTTAGTAGGAAAAGAGCACTGGGATGGCTTTCCTAATACCATTGTGACATTTGAGGCTTTTGCAAACATAGGGTATAATATCCCTTTTAATAGAAGGTAAATAAGCTTACAGTTGAATCATTTCAGTTTATGTTACATAAATGAACAATGTTTCAAGACATTTGAAGCAACTATATCTAGTGGACTGTTTAAAGGGATGTAACAGAAAAGAAGAAATTGATGAGCACCAGGGCAGTTCCTATCCTCTTCCTGAGTATTCATAGCTTTGGGAAGAAATAAATTAATACAGCATAAGGAAAGAAATTATGTTGGTTCTGACATATTTTACCTGCAGACTAACTAGCAGAATACTGGCTGTCTTCCATTCCTAAAGGAGAATCTTGTTATTTTGAGAAAAAGAGACTTATGTGCTTTTCATAAAGGAATTATTGATGGTGGGAGCTCTTGGGGAATTTCATTCTAGAGGTGTCAGTTGAGGCTGTCTTGTCTTCCTAGCGATTCCCAGTACTGTTATCCATTGCTGTTTCTGTGTCCCCAAGACCACCCTTTAGGTTCAATGATTTGCTAGAATAACGTGATACAGATGAAAATCAGCAAAGGAAAAAGGTGCATAAGAGAGAGAGCAGTTGCAAGTTTCCAGTTATCTTCTCCCAGTGGAGTTACATGGACAGTGTTTCTTAGGAAGCTCAAAAGAGTAGCAGAGAAAGTGGAAGTAATAGAAATGATAAGTTCCCACACATTAACCCTTTTTGTGTCAGACACTGGCAGGCACTTCACTCTGGTAGCCTCAGTCACCCTTTGAGGCCAGGTGGATATTTCCATGTTACAGACTGATGTCCAGAAAGGAACCCTTATCAGAGGGCTCCCAGCTAGCAAGCGACAGAGCCAGGATTAGAATCGTGTGCATGACTGTTTTTTCAGGGTACCATATATTCCTACTGTGATTCCTACAAGTCCTTTCAAAATAAATAAACATTTCTTATGATGCTATTATAAGATTTTAAAAGCTAGCTTAACTTAGTGATCCATGCTGCTTGCTCTGTGTATGCCTTTACTGTGTCTCCAGGTCTGGGAGCTGGGCTTGGGCAGTAGAGGCCCTCAGGGGATGTCCATCATAGGAAGTTGATGCAGTTGAGCTCTTCTTACCCTGGGTTGCTGTGTGCAGTGCATTTTCTCAGAACCTTCCTGTCCTTTCCTCAGTGCCCTGAGGTGCGACTGAACATCATCTCCAACCTGGACTGCGTGAACGAGGTGATTGGCATCCGGCAGCTGTCCCAGTCCCTGCTCCCCGCCATCGTGGAGCTGGCTGAGGATGCCAAGTGGCGGGTGCGGCTGGCCATCATAGAGTACATGCCTCTGCTGGCTGGACAGCTGGTAAGCGACGAGGCTTGGGGGCCGGGCAGCTCTGCCCCAGGGAAGGTGGACTGCCAGGGTCCAGTCACGGTGCAGTGTGTCCAGGGCTGTGGTGGGAGATCTGGGAGCTTTGAGGACTCGGTGAAAGCTGTGACAACTGCCTGGGGAGTTGGAGAAAGGTACCCAGGAAATAGGACCTTAAAAGATGAATAGAATTCAGTAAGAGAGATGAGAGAAGGGAGCACTTCGGGTGAAGTTGAGAAGTGTCTGGTCTTTCTGGGCTGGGGTAGTTTTTCTGGGGTGTCGCTGGCAACTCTTCCTGCCCATTCTCTCTTGAGCCCTTACCTCCTTTTATCCTGCAGGGGGTCGAGTTCTTTGATGAGAAACTCAACTCCTTGTGCATGGCCTGGCTGGTGGATCATGGTGAGTACCTCCAGCAGGGTAGCAGGAGGAGACTGAACTCCAGAAAGGATGGGTGGATTAGCTGAGGCTGGTGGGGGCATGGAGAAGGCTGAAGTCACTTCCTCATGCCATCGGATGCTCATATGGATCAGCTCCCTTCCTTGTTAGAATCCTAAAGAATAGAGGAGGAGGAGGACTTAGCAGATCACCCAGGGGCTGCCTGGTATAGCAGACAGTCGGAGGGCCACTAAGCAGACAGACTTGGATCACACCCTCCTGGCTGTTGCAGCTTAAGCCACTTGCCATCTTTTAGCCCCACGCTTATTCTGTGGAACATGGGACTTCTCATCCTAGTCTCTCAGGGCCATTGTGAGAACTCCTCATTGTTTTCACTAAGAGTGGTAAAAAACAAAAGTTAATGTTTTTTCCTATCAGTATTGAAGTAGTAAGTACTAAATAACTTGCTTAGGTGAATCACTTATTGGATCCTCAGTTTGCCCATCTGTAAAATGAAGTCAGTATTGGAACCTACCTTTTGGAGTTGCTGAGAAGATACCTTATGAAAAGAAAACCTTTATTAGAGCACATAGTGAGCCCTATTTCCTCTTCAGCTGGAGTTCATTGGCTCATATGTGGTCTGGCACCTAGGGGCTGCTCAGTAAGCAGCGGTGAGAGTGGCTGTTACTCCTTGCCCACAATTTAGTCCTTCACCTCCAGAATCACCACCCATCTCACCCTATCCCTTCTGCAGTCTATGCCATCCGCGAGGCGGCCACCAGCAACTTGAAGAAACTGGTGGAGAAGTTTGGGAAGGAGTGGGCCCATGCCACCATCATCCCCAAAGTCTTGGCCATGTCTGGAGACCCCAACTACTTGCACCGAATGACTACACTCTTCTGCATCAATGTGAGCACCCCCACTTGCCTTCTGGCTCATCCTGGGGGAGCTGGAGTGCCTGGGAGAGGAAGTATGGTGGAGGGTCCCCAAAGGAGGCACTTGGCTTGGAAAGGGGGAAATAGCAGGGATCTTTGGTCACAGGATGAGTCCTTGGGGGAATTACAGGCCAGGGATTGGGCTCCCAGGGTCAGGGTCACAGGGCCTGGGGTTGGGGACTTGCATGGTATGAGACCCTGGGTTAGGGAGACTTGACCTGTTAGAGCAGTAATCTCTGG
Source organism: Lemur catta (assembly GCF_020740605.2). Lineage (NCBI taxonomy): Eukaryota > Metazoa > Chordata > Mammalia > Primates > Lemuridae > Lemur > Lemur catta. The sequence continues at coordinate 20,144,877 of NC_059146.1, forward strand.
TGCTTTATGAGCACCTTTCTTCCCCACAAAATATATATGTGTATCTACTTACTATACAGTGGTTAAGTGTGCAGGCTCTAGATCACACCTAGTTTTAAATTTTGGTTCTGTCACACATTAGCTTTGGACCTTGGGGAAATTACCCTACCACTTAACTCAGTGCTTCCGTTTTCTCATTTGTAAAGGATTCATACTGGTAATCACAGTAATTCACTCATCAGGTTGTGAAGATTATTTGGGTTATGCATGCAAAGGACTTAGAACAGTGGGATGCAACCTTTTTGCCAGCAGGGACCGGTTTCATGGAAGACAGTTTTTCCACAGATGGGAGGGGTGTGTGGGGGGGAGAGACTGAGCTCAGGTGGTGATATGAGCGATAGGGAGAGGAGTGGCTGTTATATGGATGAAGCTTCGTTCGCCCACCGCTCACCTCCTGCTGTAGGCCCCCCCCCCCCCACCTTCCCTGTTCCTAAGTTTCATGGAAAGCCAGTATCAGTCTGTGTTGGGGATTGCAGGCTTAAAACAGGAACATACAGGGAATATTCCTATCTGTTTGCTTTTATTATAATTATCTCATGTATTACTGTATACTTATAACCCATACACATAGCTAGAAATTAAAGGATGGGATTTAAAAACAAATATAAATATAACTGAGCGTTGTGATAATTTCTTCCTATGCCATGCTTTGGAGACCACTGCACTGAGGAGGGATCCCCGGGGGTTAGAAATCCAGGCCCATCCTCAGAGCAATGAAGGAAAGTTGGGGATAGAAGAATTGGGGCATCCCAGAAGAGAGACAGGGGGTCAGGGGGGTGTTAGGAGGGTGTTAGGGGAGTTGGGAGATTCAGGAGGATAAACTGCCCAAAGAGTTAGTGAGGGCCTGATGATCACCAAGGTGGCCGGATCAGAGGAAGAGGAAAATAGGAGTTAGCTAGGAACTTTGCAGAATCACTCCTCTGCCACTCACTGGCCCCTAGGTGCTGTCTGAAGTCTGTGGGCAGGACATCACCACCAAGCACATGCTGCCCACGGTCCTGCGTATGGCCGGAGACCCAGTTGCCAATGTCCGCTTCAATGTGGCCAAGTCGCTGCAGAAGATTGGGCCCATCCTGGACAACAGGTGAGGCCTGGATACTCCACATACACCACCAGGGGCTTGTTTTGGGCATCTTAATTTTTTTTTTTTTTTTTTTTTTTTTTTTTGAGACAGAGTCTCACTTTGTTGCCCAGGCTAGAGTGAGTGCCGTGGCATCAGCCTAGCTCACAGCAACCTCAAACTCCTGGGCTTAAGCGATCCTACTGCCTCAGCCTCCTGAGTAGCTGGGACTACAGGCATGCGCCACCATGCCCGGCTAATTTTTTCTATATATATTTTTAGCTGTCCAAATCATTTCTTTCTATTTTTAGTAGAGACGAGGTCTCACTCAGGCTGGTCTCGAACTCCTGACCTTGAGCGATCCACCCGCCTCGGCCTCCCAGAGTGCTAGGATTACAGGTGTGAGCCACCACGCCCGGCCTGGGCATCTTAATTTTTGACCTTTAAAGATAGAGCCCAGGGTTTGGAGGCCTAGCACCGCTCTTTGCTTGTTGTGTCACCTTCGCCTGTCCCTTCTCCTTCCCAAGGTCTGTTTTTTCAACTGTAGAATGAGAATTCACAGAATGGAATGGAAGAGAGGGTGAGGGGATGGCAATTCTATATACCAGCAATAAATCATTAGAAAGTGAAATTTTCTGTTTTTTGAGACAGAGTCTCACTCTGTCACCCAGGCTAGAGTGCCATGGCATCAGCCTAGCTCATACCAACCTCAAACTCAGGGGCTCAAGCGATCCTTCTGCCTCAACCTTCCAAGTAGCTGAGACTATGGGTGTGCGCCACCACACCCAGCTAATTTTTATTTTCAGTAGACCACTCTTGCTCAGGCTGGTCTCAAACTCCTGAGCTCAAGGGATCCTCCCTTCTCTGCCTCCTAGAGGGCTGGGATTATAGGCGTGAGCCACTGCACCTGGCCCTAGAAAATGAAATTAACTAACAAACTTAGTATATAAATGTGTCTGGAATTTATATATAATTGCACCAAAACCATAAAATAGTCAGACATAAATTAATGTGCAATGCATAGCACCTCTATTGAAACTATAAAACATTGTTCTGAGAAATTAGAGAAGACCTACATAATGTTCATGGATGGGATAGTTCCCCGAATTCAATTTTAGATTCAGTGTGAACCCAATAAATCTTAGCAGGTTCTTTAGTGGAAAATTGACAACTTGATTCTGGAAATAATAGGGAAATGCAAAGATCTGAATTAGCCAAGGCAATCCTAACAAAGTTGGATGATTTACACTCCCAGATAATGAGACTTACGATGCCACAGCAATTAAAATAGTGAAGTGTTAGCATGGGAATAAATTTAAATCGCTCAGTGTAACAGAATCATGGGCACAGAAACAGACCCACACGTATATAACAGCAGGTACCAGTGTAGTTCACTGTGAAGATGTACATATTTTCCACAAATGGCTAGGTCAATTGGGTATCTCTGTAGGAATAAAAGAACTATCTCGGTGCATAAACATTAATTTGAGATGGCAGATCAGAACCATAAAGATTAAAAAAAAACTTCTAGAAGAAAGTGTAGGAAAATACCTTCATGACTTAGCATAGGCACAGATTTGTTAAACAGCAACTAAAGGAAATGATTGGTAAGTTGGCCTTCAGTAAAATGAGCAAGTGTTCACCAAAAGACAACATTTTAAAAATAAAATGCAAGCCCCTGACTGGGAAAAGGTATTTGAAATGACCTTATGTCCTTCATACATTCCTTCTCATATTTCTGAGAAAGGACTTATCCAGAATGCTTGTCAACAAATCAATAAGACAAGGAAACCCCTAAAAAGAGATGGGCAAAAAAACTTAGACACTTCAAAAAGAGGATCTCCAAATAGCCAATAAGCATATCAGAAAGTATTCAACATCATTAGCCTTCAGGAAAAGGCAAATTAAAACTCTATGAAATATCATTACACATACCCCAGAACAGCTAAACTTAAAAAAGACCCAATTGTGCAAGTGTTGTTGAAGGCATAGAACAGCTGGAACTCCCATCTGTTGCAGGTGGGGCTATAAGTTTGGGATCCAGTCCCTCTGAAAACCAGTAGAATTTAGTGAAGCTAGTTGTACATCTACTCCTAGGTCTATATCCAAGAGAACTGAGTGCTATTTGTCAAAAGAATGTTCATGGTAGCTTTATTCATAGTAGTGATAAAGATGGAAACAGCCCAAATGCCTGTCAGCAGAGTGGATAAATTGTAGTCTATTCATACAATGCAAAACTGTATTCAGCAATGAAAACACAGATGGCTCTCTGCAAGCAACAACACAGGTGGCTCATAGACCTCATGTTGAGAAGCCAAACACCAAAAAACACACCGTTTATATCTGGCTCAAAAATAGGCAAAACGAGTCTAGATGATAGAAGTGAGAACAGTGGTTATTTGGGGGTAAAAGGGAGCTGTCAACTAAAAAGGGTCACCAGAGCCTAAGCTGCTGATTTCTCTCTGCATCAACAATTACAAAGTCATTGTTCCAAGATACAACTTCACACCTTTATGGTTTCTCTGTGAGGTCTACCTTTATTCCCCAAAACAATTGAGTTTCAGTGCAGTTGGATTTCCCTGGGCACCCTTAGATGAGAGCAGATGCCTCCTCTGGCTCCTACAGGGCTAGAACTTGCCCTTTGAGCCACTTACTACTCCCCTATTATCAGTTTGGTCTGTGTCTTCCTCCTTGGCCCAAGGGCCACATGGGCAAGAATCAACAGTGATTTACCACTGTATGCACACTTAATACCCAGTAGGCCTTAGTAAATTTGTGTTAAATCAATGAAAGACATCCATTTGCTCAGCCTCAGAGACTTGTAGGTTCTGTGATTTTATGTTCCACTTTCCCAGATGCTCTAACCTACCTCTTCTGGACCCCAGCGACTTCTGTCCTAGTTTGTCAGACCTTTGACCTTCAAAGTAATTGTATCTAGGATCTCAGAGACCTTTTTTTTTTTTTTGCAGTTTAGGTTTTATTTTATTTTTAATTGACACATAATTATACATATTTTTGGGGCACAGTAGTGTTTTGATACATGTATACAGTGTATAATGATCAAATTAGGGTAATTAGCATATCCATGTCCTCAAACATTCATCATTTCTTTGTAGTGGTAACATTCAAAATCCTCTCTTCTAGCTATTTTGAAATATGTAATATATTATTGTTAAACCATAGCCAGCCTACTGTGCAATGGTCAGAGACCTCTAATTCGTGTGTGTGTGTGTGTGTGTGTGTGTGTGTGTGTGTGTGCGTGCGTGTCTCCTGGACTCTTGAGACTCCTCCTACCGTGTGTGTGTGTGTATGTGTGTGTGTGTGTGTGTGTCTGTGTACACCTTCTTGCTCAGGATCCCTCTGCCTGCCTGTCCCCAGCCCAGCCTAGCTCACTCCTTTCCTGTCCCCTTCTTGTTCCAGCACCCTGCAGAGTGAAGTCAAGCCTATCCTAGAGAAGCTGACCCAGGACCAGGATGTGGATGTCAAGTACTTTGCCCAGGAGGCGCTGACTGGTAAGGCCTGTAGAGTGAGCCCAGGCAGAAGGGTGGTCTGCAAGGATAGCACGCGGGCTGTGGGCAGCCGATCCTGGGGAGGGGGAGGTGCCGCAGCACTGTAGGCAGAAGGAGAGCTGCGGTTCTGATTCCTGCCTATTCCTGTTTTCCCAGTTCTGTCTCTCGCCTGATGCTGGAAGACGAGCCAACTCTGGTGTCCACCCTCCAACTGCCCCCAAGTCCTCCCTTGGGGAGGCAATGGGGACCTTTGGTTATCTCTCCCTGTGCATGGTCTGACCCCAGGCCCCTTCCCCCTGCACGGTTCCTCCTCTCCCCAGCCTGGGAAGACTGCTCACTGACCACCTCCCTGGGGCTGGGGGAGCATGAGGTGGGACAGGATGGTGACCCTGGGGCCACTCTGCCCACGTTGGGGAGAGACGAGCGCATCCCAGGTCATTGGTTCCTGCTGCTGTAGTGGGGATGCCCTCCCCCATCTACTTCTCGACCTCCTTTTCTCCCCTCTCAGTGGTTTTTTTGTGTCAACTGTGTCGTTTTTATTTTATTCCTTTTTTTTTTTTTTTTTTTGCCCTTTTCACAGAGAAATAAAGGTCTAGAAATAGTCTGTCCTCTGGTCTTAGTCATCAGCATGGAGTAGGGGACACCACCTCAGGGCCATGGTCCCTGCCCTTCTCTCTGGGGAAGCCCTAGCTATGGGACCTGTTACACCCCTCTATCCCAATAGTGGGAAGGATTCTCTGGAGAGCCCCCCGGGAGTGCAGCTGCCCTACAGGGTAGGAGGGTCCACAAGGTGTGTCTGGCCTGAAGAGTCCTGTGGTGCACGCAGTTCAGTTTCACAGACGTTGGCTAAGTATTTCGCAGTTAAGAGCGGGTGCCTTGGAGCCAGACTGCCTGGGTCCAAATCCTGGCTCCTTCAGTTAATAGTCGTGTGACCTGGAGTAGGTTGCACAGTCTTTCTGAACTCAGTTTTGTACTTCATAAAATGTGAGGACTAAATGAGCTAATACCTGGAAAGTATGTATTGATATAATAGCGCATGGCACATAAGAAGTAGTCAGTTAGGGTTAGCTATTAATGTAAATTGCCAGAGAACCCCCTGTGGGCCTGTCCCTGTGTTCTGGGAGAAGACTTGGGTGTGGGCCCCATTCCCAAGGAGGTCTCAGAGTAATCAGGACTATAACAGGGAGCGGTAAAGGGTACTGTAGCAAGATAAGTACCACTTGTTTCTTAATATCTAGTCTCCCTTTCTTAATATATTACTAGAAGCTCTGATTTTTTAGCTGGGCACGACTACCTGGATTCAAGGCATTTTCCTAGTGTCTGTAATTTGGAATGGTGTTTTGACTAAATTCTGGCCAATAAGATGTGAATAGAAGTGGTATGTGCAGCTTCTAGGAAGTGCTTTTCATGGGGGAGGCACAATTCCCCTCCTTTCCTATGCTCTGGAACATGGACCAGGTGGCTGGAGTGGGAGCAGTGATTTCAGGCCAGCAAATGATCTTAGGAGCCTAGGCAAGCAAGGCAGAAGATAGAGGGAAACTGGATCCTGATGCTGTGAAGAACCCTGCCAGAATCGTTACCTGGGAGAGTTAAACTGTTTAAGTGGCTGTTCCTTTGGGGTTTCATGACTTGAAGGCCACCCAAAATCTAATGTAGGGAGGGGCCCAAGGAGCCCTGGAAAAAAGGACAAGGGTCTTAGGGATTTTGGTGTATACATGGAAGGCTTGCACAGAGGAAATGATGCTTGAGTACAATTTGGTTCAGCCAGTAGGAGTAAAATGTGGTGTTGGGTGACAAGGTGATTTTTACCAGCTCAGCCCTCGTGTTACTGAGCCTGTCCTGTTTGTTGGCTCCTGTTGGGCCTTGGGGGATGAGGATGAAGAGCACCAAAAACATCTTCAGACGTTCCCAGATATACCAGGGAGGGTAAACTGTCTCCCAGATGAGAACCACTGCTCCAGAAATGACAATACATGTCTAACCAAACATGTCAAAGTCTAGCAGTCAGAACCTTAACCGCGTCTGTGGTTAGTGCAAGGACCTCAGAACCTTGATACTCAGGATGCAGTCAATGGACCAGGGCCTTTGGTATCCACTGGGAGCTTATTAGAAATGGAGAATCTCTGTCCCCAGACCATGGAACCAGAGCCTTCCTTTTAACAAGATCCCCAGGTGACTGATCTACACACTGAAGTTTGAGAAGTCCTGCCTCAAACACTTGAACTCAGTTTTTCTCTATTTGGCATGAAGTCAGTTTTGCCTGGGCCTAGGGCTGAGGATGTGGTATGGCTCAGAGATGGGTCTAGAATTGGGTGTGGGTATGTAGACGAGGCTCAGCGATGTGCTGAGGCTGCAGGATTGGGTGAGTGGTGGGTGGGGATCGTAGTGGAGGCAGAGGTGTGATTGAGACCCAGGGTGGGCTGGGTGGTGAGCTGAGGTTCAGAGATGCGGCAGGGGTTAGCATGACAGAGGTGGGTGAAGGATAGGTTGAAGCATTGAAACACCTGACACAGAATCACCAGATAACCCGGAGAGTTGCCTGGAAGCAGAGGCTGAGTGGAGATTCTTGTTCAAGTGTCTTACTAAGGAATGATCTCAGGGAAAAGGGGCTAAGGTAACTCAGTTTCTATGAACTTCAAGTTGGGAATCAAATCAAGTAATGAATGTGTAATATGATTAATACCTTATTAGGAGCAGTTACTGATCCCCCAGGCCGCAGCTTTGTTTGCTCTGTAAGCCTGGCCCTCTCTGTAGGAGATGAAGTTTGCTCCTCGAAGCCTGTGCTCCTGGAGCTGGGTCTGGGTGAAGAGACTGGGTGGAGCCAGGATGAGCTTTCTCCTCCCCTCTGCACCTAAACGCCAGGAGGTGCATTGGTTGTCTGGTGGTTCCTTCCACTTCACCATTCACAGGAACCCATGCACAAATTCTGTCTCCTTTTCTGATGGTCCCACTTTTGGCTGGTTTTTTTTTTTGCCAAGGGCTTTTCCACTTAGCCCTTCGACTGCTTTGATCCAGATGGCCTGGATGTGGATGGAGCTGAGCCATTTGGTACATTTGGCTAATGAGTAGGGGCTCAAATAGAGCCCCAGAACCACAGTGCCCTCAACTCAAGGTGCACAACCGCCTGTGGTGCATGAGCGGTAGGTGTCAGTGCAGGAGAATTACCGCGGCTCCCCTGGACAGATGAGGATCAGGAGGTGGTGCCTCCTCCCTGAGGAACAAGCTGTTCACACCAAGGACAAGATCTGGTGAAGCATCAGCAGGCAGGGATGGAAGACACCAGCTTCGTCTATCCCAAGGCTGACCGTGGGGCTGAACACATCCCTCATGTGTGATCTTTGTGCTCAGGGTCAGGCCCCGTGCACACTTCTGTGGGGATGCATGTCTATTTTTGTTTTCTTTTACTTACAAAGAGGGGTAACTCAAAGAGATGCACATCTAAATGTGGCCTAGAGTTCCCTGCTGAGCCACAACGACTTGGGGCCTAGGGCTGTTTATATTTGTGTGTGGGTGGTCTAGATGAGGATGACGAGGTATTTCCATTTATCCCCGCATTGGGCTGGCTGTTCTTTCCCTACTTTATTCGTTTCCCACACATTCTACCCCAACCTCTTCTTCACTCTCTGCCTCCTACTCCTCCAGCTACATGTGGTTGCACCAGGAACATTCCCACCATAAATGCAGTATTATTTTGCACCTCACTGAAGTCATCAAGCCAGGCACCAGGTAATCTTAGGGAGGGCCTCCTCCTTCCCATGATGCCCACCACAAGGGAGATGTGAGAAGTTCATCTTATTTCCAACAGAGCAACATCATATGACAGATGTGTAAAGCAGTACATGCTATATTTCTGGGCCTTGGTCTCTTTTTCCAAGGGGTCACATCAAAAAATCTCCAAATTGGCCAAGCACTGTGGTTCATGCATGGAATCCCAACACTCTGGGAGGCTGAGGAGGCAGAATTGCTTAAGACCATGAGTTCAAGACCAGCTTGGGCAACATAAAGAGACTCTCCCTTCCCCATCATTACACAAACTTTTAAAGATTATCAGGGCTTGGTGACATGCACCTGTAGTCCCAGCTACTACAGAGGCTGAGGCAGGAGGATCCTTTGAGCCCAGGAGGTTGAGGCTGCATAAGCTGTGGTCTTGCTATTGTCCTCCTGCCTGGGTGACAAGAGTTACACCCTGTCTCCTGCAGGGGAACAAAAAAACCAGAAAAGAAAACTAGATACAGACCTTCACCCAATGCTCTTCAAGTTCTACTTCCATAGGACACTGGTGACAGGTTCTAAATTACATGAAAAGGGCAACTGTTTCCAAAAAAGTACCTGTCCCTGAACCCTGATTCACAGCTGAGCTGACATGAAGGCAGGGAATGTGGGAAACTTGGCCAAGCTGGGGGTCGGTTTTCATGATTTTAGCTTAGGAGCCAATTCCATCTAATGGCTAAAAAGAGGCAGGAGTGCTGAGTGAACATATGAAGAAATTTCCAGCCCAAGCCTGCGTATAGCTCTGTCCTCTTTCCCCACCAGACTTGAGACAGGGTCTTGCTCTGTTGCTCAGGATGATGGACTGCAGGAGTGCCTTCATACCTCAAAAACTGGGCTCAGGGAGTCCTCCAGACTTGGCCTCCCAAATACCTGAGACTACAGGCACCTGCGAGAACGCCCTGCTAGTTCTTCCACTTACTGTACAGACGGTGTCTTGCTCTTGCTCAGGCTCCTCCAGGATTACTTAAAACCTCCCAGAGTGCTTTATACTCTTAGCCACACTGTCCAAAGTTAAGAGATGGGAAGGTAGTAAAGATATCTGCATGAAAGATTACACCAGCATGTATTGGAGGCAGAAGAGGACACAAGAAATCCATAACAACTGCCACGTGTAGAAGGAATACAAAATTCCCCTATTCTCAGGACTGCTTTGAGCAGAGCTCTGGCTCGGTTCCCACTGAAGGCCCAACATTCACGGTGGGAGGTGAACACTCACACACCTCCTTGCATCTAATTGCACTTTTTACGCTGTGGATGGAAATGACCGGATGTGCTGGTGCAGATAAAATCTGGCTGCTAGGGCACAGGGAGATCCCTGAGGCCCCAAGTGAAGGTGCCCACTGCCTCTTTTGGACCTGGATCTGCTAGGTATTGCCCGGGTCTCAAAGCCCAGGGCTCCCAGTTGTTACCACTGCTTTTTGGGAAAAGTGGAAACATGGACCAAGGCCACCCAACGAAAAGCCGAGGTGACCGCAGGTGGGCGACAGGCAGAAGCAGGATCTCAAAAGGGCAGATGGAGTGAAGCAAGCTTGGGGTCTTCCCAGACTCACAATGACGACGAGGGCGGGCTGGGGGGCACGATTCCCAGGGGCACTGAAGACCCCAAGAGCGGGAAGAGAAACCAAAGCACACCTGGGACCTCAGATGGCCACTGATAGATGCCTGGGAAACTTCGGGGGAAAGGGGGGTCTTGCCAGAAGACAAAAGAGATTTCTAAGAAATGCTATGCCACCATCGGCCCAGGCAACGAGGTGGACCAGGACCACAACACCCTCCTTGCACGAACGCAATACCTAGTTCCTTCTTAGTGAAAGCAGTGGCAGCCAATGATTCCACGATTTCAAGCAACACCCCCTAAGCACCCTGCACGAGGACCACACGGGATATCCACAACAAATGTATATCCACCAAGAAGGAGAAGGAAACTGCAGGTGGCAGAAAACACGTCGTTTACTGGAAGGCAAAGGCCAACCATGGAGACCTGCACCTGGTCCTGTGTGAATCATGCAGCCTTCTCACTGGGCACTGGGACCAATTCTCCCCTTGTTGGCACAAGGGATGGAAACCCAGCTCTGCAGATTAATCACGGCTTTTCAGCATGAAATAAGAATGGTGAAGCAGGAAACCTCTGTGCGAGGATCCCCCAGAATGTTACTCGGGATGGACTGGGGAAGGTCTCTCGTTGGAAAGATGGGCCCAGAGAAAGAAAGGTTTAGCCCCATAGAAAGGTGGAGGACGCCAAGAGATGGAGCACATGGCGCAGGCTGGAGCGCACGCAAGAGCAATGCCTGCAACGGCCACCTGAGGGCGGCAAAGAGTGCACACTTGGTTGAGGGAGCCAGAAAGTCCCCAGTTGTGGAGAAACGCTGCGCCCACCATCTTGTCTGCTCAGTCATTGGGCCACACTGAGGTCCGATGTGACCACGAGGGCACAATGGGAATGTACTTAGAATCACCTTCCTTGACATCTGCCTGCACCTGCCCTGCACGTGGGGAACGAGCTCATCCTGAGGTTTCCCTCGCTGCCTGTCGTGTCATCCTCTTCCGTGGAGAAAAATGCCCCATCGAGGTGGGGAGGTTATTCCTTCCCCTGCCGGGCTGAGGTAGCCCCCCAACTCAGCCAGACGTGCACGAAGCCAAAGGGAACCCCAAAGAGGACAAATTCAGCCGCACACGCAGCCCAGGCGGAAGCACAGGGAGGGGCTCACCGGAGGGAAAGCCAAGCGGGAGGAAGCCCCGCTGCAGGGCTCGAGACACACTCCTCCCACCAGAAGCCACAGGGGACAACCCACCCACAGAGACACCCACGCACAGAGAAACGCTCGGACAGACATACACAAATTGCACAGAGACACACAAGCACACAGTGTCACACACAGGCAGCTTCGGCTCTTTCCAACGAAGACCCCCGGGGTCACGGCCACCCCCGGGGACACGGGTAGTGCAGCTCTCCAGGTCGCTGGGGCCACAGCGTTGAGGGAGGCTCACACCCGCCCAGCAGGCCGGCCTGAGGCGGGGTCCCCACCCCACAGGGCATTGCCACTGCTCCCGACACCATCTCTTCAGCCTGATCATTCTTCCTCCTCTCCGAGTTCCTGTAACCAACCATCCACTCGAAAGACTCGGACAGAATCGGTCAGAGCCCAATCCCGACACAGGGCCACAGAAAGCTCCCGTTCCCCAACGCCCGAGGGACATCCATCCCTAGGCAACCGTCACAGCCTTTGTGACCTCGAGCCCAACCCCCAGATGCGCGCACGCGCAGTGTGAGGGCGTTATGAACCCCCGGGGTTAGCAGGCGGCCGCAGTGGGATCTCTGGGGGTCGCAAGGTGGGAAGAGACGGGACAGAAGGGGTGCAGGGGTCCAGAAGCTAGAAGGAGGTGGCGCACAGGGACCGAGGGCCAGATCCTCCCATCCTGTTCTCAGGACTACTTTGAGCAGAGCCTGGGTGGGTTCCCGCGGGAGGCTCAGGTTCCCAGGAAGAGAGGTGAACACTGGACGCCTCCTTGCACCTCTCGCGCTTTACACGGGGTGGACGGCAATGATGGGACGTGGCGGTGCTTATGAAATGTGGTGAGTGGGTCTAGGACGTTTAGACACGGCACGATCCCTGAGTCCCCAAGTGAGGGTGTCCACTGCCTCGTTTGGACCTGGGAGTGCTAGGTATGGCCCTGCTGTCAAAGCCCAGGGGCTCCCAGTGGTTTCCACTGCTTATGCGGAAAGGTGGAAATACGAACCAGGCCGGCCCCCGAAAAAGCAGAGGGGACCACAGATGGGCCACATGCGAAAGTGGGATCTCGGATGCAGTCAAGCAGGATTAAACTCTTCCAAGACTGACAATGACGACGGGGGCAGCTTCTCATAGGGCACTGAAGACTCCAAGAGAGGGAAGGAAAAGCAAAGCACACCGCGGGCCTCGGGCGCCCTCTGGTGGATGCGTGGGAAATTTCAGGGGGCGAGTCTTGCCAGCCCCTCCCTGCACCCCAGCACTCTCCCTACACCCCAGCACTCTCCCTGCACCATCCCAATACCTAGTCCCTAGCTCTCAGGGAAAGCAGCGTCAGCCAAAGATTCCAGGCTTTCAAGGAGCACCCCCTAAGCACCCTGCACAGGAACACAGAGGATATCCACAGCAAATGTATATCCCCCAAGAAGGAGAAGGAAAATGCAGGGAGCAGAAAGCACCAAGTTTGCAGGAAGGCAAAGGCCAGACACGGAGAGCTGCACCTGGTCCTGTGTGAATCATGCAGCCTTCTCACTGGGCATTGGGACCAATTCTCCCCTTGTTGGCACAAGGGATGGAAACCCAGCTCTGCAGATTAATCACGGCTTTTCAGCATGAAATAAGAATGGTGAAGCAGGAAACCTCTGTGCGAGGATCCCCCAGAATGTTACTCGGGATGAACTGGGGAAGGTCTCTCGTTGGAAAGATGGGCCCAGAGAAAGAAAGGTTTAGGCCCATAGAAAGGTGGAGGACGCCAAGAGATGGAGCACATGGCGCAGGCTGGAGCGCACGCAAGAGCAATGCCTCGCAACGGCCACCTGAGGGCGGCAAAGAGTCCACATTTGGTTGAGGGAACCAGAAAATCCCCAGTTGTGGGGAAAGACACTGTGCCCACGCATCTTGTCTGCTGCTCAGTCACTGAGCCACGCTAAGGTCCGATGTCACCACCAGGGACAACTGGAATACACTTAGAATCACCTTGCTAAAAATCTCCCTGCACCTGCCCTGCACGTGGCGAATGAGTTTCTCATGAGGTTTCTCTTGCTGGGTATGGTGTTGTCCTCTTCAGTCGGGAAAAGTGGCCCCTTGGGATGCGGAGGTTATTCGTACCCCTGCTGGTCTGAGGCAGCCCCCCAACTCAGCCAGCCGTGAATGAAGCCAAAGGGAACCCCAAGGAAGACAAATTCAGCCGCAAACATAGCCCAGGCAGAAGCACAGGGAGGGGCTCACCAGAAGGAAAGACGACTGGGAAGAAGCCCCGCTGCAGGGCACGAGACACACTCCTCCCTCCAGAAGCCACAGGGGACAACCCACCGGCGCAGACAACCACGCACGCACAGAGAAACGCTCGGACAGACATACAGGGCTTGCATAGAGACACACAAGCACACAGCTGCACACACAGTCACGCACACAGGCAGCTCCTGAGGCCGTGGGGCTCTGCTCCTTCCCACGAAGACCCCCGGGATCTGAGCCATCCGCGGGGACACGGGTAGTCCAGCCTTCCGGGTTCCTGGGGCCTCAGCGTTGAGGGAGACTCACATTCACGCCCAGCAGGCCGGCCTGAGGCAGGATCCGGATCCAGCCGGGCATGCCCGCTACTCCTGACACCTTTTCTTCAGCGTGGCCACACTTGTTTTTTGGCTGTTCCTGTTACCATCCCGATGAAAGTCTGGAGATTTGGCTATGCCAATGTCTGGAAGCATTTTTCCTATGTTTTCTGTGGTTGAACTTTATGGTGGTGGTTCTTACATGGAAGTTTCTGATCTATCATGAGTTACTTTTTATATTTGGTGACAGATGTGGATCCAGTTCGATTCTTACGCATGTGGGCATCTAACTTTCCTAGCACTGTGTATTGATTGAACAGGGAATTCTTTCCCACAGTCTGTATCTTTTACTGCTTTGTGGACAATCTGTTACTTATAGGTATATATTTTTGTTTTTCTGCTTTCTTTATTCTATTCTATTGATCCAGGTGTTTAATTTTATGCCAGTCTCCTCTTATTTTGTTTACTCTAGTTTGCAGGATCATTTGAAGTCAGGTAAAGTGATGCCTCCACACTTGTTGGTTGTATTTAGGGTTGCTTTGACTATTCGGGGTTGATTTTGCCTCCATAAGAAAAATAGGATTATTGTCTTCCAATTTTTGGACCATGATTTTGGTGTTTTAATAGGAATTGTACTGAATCTGCAGATTGCTGTGGGCAGTATGCTCATGTTCACAATATTGATTCTTTCAATTTATGATCATGGGATATTGTTCCATTCATTGGCATCATCTACAATTTCTTTCCTCAGTGTTTTGTAGTTCTCCTTGGAGGGATGTTTCACCTTCTTGGTTAAGTACATTCCTTGGTCTTTTATTTGTTTTTATAGCCATTGTAAATGGTACCGAGTTCTTGATTTGATTCTCAGCTTGGCTGTTATTTGTGTATCGAATGGTCTTGATGTTTTAACATTCATTTATAACCTGATACTTTACTCAATTTGTTTATCAATTTTAGGAGTCTTTTGCAGGAGTCTTTAGGGATTTCTAGACATAAGGACATATCACCTGCAAACAGGCATAGTTTGATCTGTTTCTTTTCTGATTTGGATGCCCGTTCTTCCTTTCTCTTTCCTGATTGCTCTGACCAGAACTTCCAGTACTATGATGAGTACAAGCAGTGGAAGTGGGCATTGTTTCCTTGTTCTTGTTCTTAGTGGAAAGTATTCACCAATTTACCCAATTAAATATGTTTTATTCCTATGATTTTGTCCTCTGTGGCAATAAAGGGAGAGGAAAAGAGGAAAAAGAAAAAGAAAAAAGAAAAAAGATAAAACAGGAAGAGACACTGGCCCTTTAAATCCCAGAGGAGAAATGATATGGATTTGAAAGTAGGTGGGCAGGGTATAACAATGGTTGCCTGCCTCTGTTTCAACACCCTCAAGACCAGAAGGGGTAGTCAGCAATGAGAACACAGTTCCACAATATTTGAAAGTCAGAATTCTTCTTGTCCACCATGTCTCACACAGGATGCATGGAAGCTGTTCAAGGAGCGCACACATCTGCCTGCCATGGAATTGGGGGGTGAGGACGGGGTAGATGCTATTGTGCTAAAAACTGAAATTGATTTACATTAACAGAAAATTACCATCCAAGTGTTTTCCTCAAAGTTGCAAGCCCTCAAATACTCCAGAGTTCCAAAACATTTACATCAGACAGATTCTGCCAGTGCATTGTTGTCTAAGTGGAGAGAGATTTTTGGTGCTTCCTACTTCAAGATCTTTCCTGACTTCCCTCACACTGAACATTTTTGAAACAAAACCACCCTTGATTGTGTGATGCACTGGCATTGCAAAAACTAAAAGAGGCAAGAAAAGAGAAAATCACCAGAAAAATGGACAGAAAAGTCAGCATTGAGGGAAAATGAGCTGTACGTGGGTAAAGCAGTAACAGGTAAAAATAAATAAATAAATAAATAAATAAAGCCAAAACCAAGATTTTCAGAGTGCTTTCAAATTTATTGCTTGATTTTTTTAAAGTAATATTTACGTAGCTACCAACATATACAAAAACTTGAATCTGAGTATATTGCTGATGTAAATTTTAAATGTACAAAATGGTGTTTAGAAGAAAGCAAAGGAAAACATGTCTGAAATCTTGCAGTAGTGTTTTAGAGAATGAAAATGTTAACTACACAGGGATACCTGTCAAATGATATTATTGTATTGAAGTTAAGAACTTGTACAGGTTGAAACTTACACAAATATTGTAGATAACAGTTTCTGAGTATCTTGTAATGCTCGATAGATATAAACTTATGACCCAAGAAGTCCATAGATATGTACATGCATATACATAAAACCAACAGAAATTAATCTATGTATCATGAAAACATGTTTCAGAACTTACAAGCTAGCAGTATTCATCATACCCCAAATGGAAAACACTCATGATGTGCATGAAGACAAGATACTAAAATTAATTGTTTGAAAGCCATGCCACAAAAGCCTATAGTGGTAGGAAAAGAAGTTTGCACCCCATTGAAATGGCTCCAAACTGGCATGTATTGTAGTTTTATGATTTTATATAATTCTTCTTAGAGGTTAACAACTATTAAATCTCAATGCTTTGAATAAAAAGTATCAGTAGACATTTATTGTTTTCAGTTTGTGCAATGGCTAATGTCCTGCTTCTTAAAAAAATGTGAACAAGCAACTAAGATAGGCAAACTTTTCTACAATAAATGGGTTTTGACTGGAGGCCTGTGTGTACAGTACCTAGGATTTGGTACCTAGGTTTCTGGCCACTAGTTATATAACTCAGAAGGTCTCAATTTTGCTTATGCTAATCTACTTTTGGTACTTACTTTCTTAATGAATCAAGTGCTTAGAGAAAAAATAAATGCAACAGCATCATTATCTTCTCCAACAAGAGGTGAGGTGTGCAAGAAATTATGAAATACTTTGATGAATAAGACAGGATTCATGATACAGATGCATTTTTCATATTCTTCTGTTATAATAAAATTTAAGCTCCTTGAAAGCCAAAAATGTTGTTTGATATTCTATTTGCACAATCAAATTTTATCACTAACCATGTATAAAATAGAGACAACTGAGACATATAGAATTTTAAAAGTCAAATACAAAAGAGGATGTGATGTACAGTTTCATGTATGTAAAGTACAGAAGAGGTGAAATGATGTATATTGTTAGATGTCACAAACATGATCACTCTTAGAGACAGCGTCTTATTTCATTTTCTGCTGTTAGAATAGAACACCAGAGACTGGGTAATTTAAAAAAAAAGAAGAAGATTTGGGTTATGATGCTGGAGCTGGGAAGTGCAAGATGATGAAGTCAGATCTGGTGAGGGCCTTTGGGCGGCATCATAACACAGCAGACGGTGAAAGAGCATGAGACTGTGTGTGGAAAAAACCCACAAGAGACTGGGCTTGTTTTATACCAACTCTCCATTGTAATGCCTACCTCGCTACAGTGAAAACAGAATTATTCCATTCATGAAGGTGGAGCTCCCATGACCTAAACCTCTCCCATTAGTCTCCATCTCCCAATACAGCCACACTGGAAGTTAAGGTTCCAACACATGAAGTTTCGGAAGACACATTGAAGCCATAGCAGATAGCGATTGGGTGAGCACACAGAGGCATCTGCAAGGCTGAAAATAGTTTGTTTTTTGATATTTGAACTGCAAGCAGAGGTATGCTCCATTTGCCAAAATTCATAGAGCGGTGCACACCTAAGTTATGCATAAAATGTTTTTAAAATTTTATATTAGCAATTTAAAAATCAGTTGTATGAAGGTAAATACATTTGTACATAATATCTTATATTGTCAAGGTGGAGGATAAAGGTAGTAAATAATTTTACATTGCAACTAGTGTTTAATAAAGTATGCTGACATTTCCAGGTTGAAGTCTAATAGCTGCTAAACATACAGCACCCAAAAAAGAGGTAAAATGTACAATTATGGAAGTAAGCTAACGCAGATAAAATCAACATAGAAAATAGAATAAATGTGAGGACAGGCACATAAAGTGTTACTAAATGCTTCACAAATATGTCCATTTCCATAGGAGATATATAATCCTAATTTGTTCTGATAAAGATAAACATTCACCAAATTTAGTCAGGAATTTTTTTAAGAGACAATGTTAAAACATAAGAATGAGAGTGGAGAAGTAAAAAATAGAGTCCATGTATTTTAACAAGTTAATCAACTAAAAAATATATATATAAAATAAAACAGATTTGCTGTTAAAGTAGTTTGTCATTGTTGAAATTAGTATTATTTTAATCCAAAACTGACAATAATTGTGTGTAATATTTCAGTATTATTGCTTGATAGATAATAAACATAATCTGATTTTTATGTACACATACAACCGTACACACATATGCAAACATTTACAACATACACAAATATATGTGTGTGTATACAACCACTCTCTTATAGTATGACTTTCATATGGCACGTACAATTCTGTGGGGAAGAGTAAATAAACACTTGGACATTGAGCAAAAGCTTATCATTTACTTGTTTCTTATACATTTAGGGGGTTGTATTCCTTATACAGGCAAAGCAATGCCTGGATACACAGGAATCACAGCTCATGAGCAGAAAGGGGCTGATAGCCGGGAAACACCCAGCGAATATTGCAGTAGTGTGTACCAAGAGCAAGCTGGGATAATCAACAAGACCCAAATAAACATGAAAGATGCAAGAGAGGGTGTAAAAACCGACAAAGGTGCTCACCAAGAGAAGGATGGTTTTGGTAGCTTTGGACTCAGGATATGACCTGGAGGAGACATTGGCCCTATGAATGTGTCGCACCTGCTGCTTGTGCCTGTGCAAGACCAAAACCATGAAGCTGCTGGCCCAGAGCATAAGCCCCAGGCAGAACACATCTGGGAATGACAGCAGTGCTCCATACAGTATGTCACCGATTTTATCATGACGAATAGAGGAACAGTATCCAAAATCTTTGTGCCCTGTGATGTTTGTGTTGTTCCATTTTCCAGTCACGAACATAGGAAAAATGCTATTTACAAGCATGCACAGGATCCAGGTCAGGTATATGGAGGAGCCAAGGTACTTGGGAGCTTTTACCTTAAGCTCTGCCAACCTGGAGCTCCTGGGGCTGATCGTGATGGCCTGGAAGACACTCAACAGGCTGGTGCTGCCAATGGACACTCCTCTGCCCACTCTGTGAAGATAGAAAACAAGTTTGCATGCAAAGGTGCTGAGGGACTCTTTCCAACCCAAAGCTGCCATTGTCTGGGGCACTCCTTTGCACAGGAGGATTGAAAGGTTGGCTACAATCAAGTGCTTAAGGATCATATCTGTCAATCTTATCCTGTTTCCAGAGAAGCACAGGAGCAGATGATAGTAAATTAGGCGCAAATTCCCCAGAATCCCAACCGCAGTCTGTGATAGGAAGATGATTCCTATTGCCACTTCGCTGGCAGCCATCCTGTCAGTCACGAGCCTTCCGAGATCCTGCATGGGAAGAGGAAGCAGGGGCTGAAAGTAAGATGCCAACTCAAACCCAATATTCCCCATTTCCCATTAATTGCCTGGAAATATTTATTGACATTTTTATTTTACTAAGAGGTTTCCAAAATTTGAATGTAAAAATTTTAAAGGACATTAATTAATAATGTTTCCATCCCTGCTATGAACACAGTACACAATGTAACCTGTTCATTCTTCAAAATGTGTGAAGCAGTCACTCTGTAAATATAATTATAAAGATGAGGAGAACTTAGGCACAGGGAGGTTAAATATTTGGCCAAATTCAAGTGCTGATTAGAGCTAGAGGGTGCTTTTCAGATGACTAGATGATTTAAAAAAAAAGAAGAGATAGAGAGAGTGCAGTGAAAAACTAGCATCTCCCAAATCGCTAGTTTTAGGATTTTTTCCCCAAAACAATGCAGGTGTATAATTAGATTTGTTTTAACACACTGTCCTTTTCTTTTAGACTGGTGGTAGTTTTTACATTTCATTGTAACAAGTCTCCATTTATTTACAAAGTTTTTGTTTTAGGCAAATATCAATTGCAGAAAACCTTTAACTACCTGAATAAACGTTGGTGCCCTGAGGGCAAGATACTACTGCAGGAACTTGCCCCGTTACAAGTCATGTGTAATGAATGCAATAATGGACCGATATTAGGACAGCTACAGAAGAACTCACATGATTTTGTCACAGGAACACACGGACAACAGCACGTATCTTAGGAATCATTGATTAATCATTTCTCATGCACTAAACCTGGGATATAAAATACAATACAATACAATACAATAATAAAATAGTGGAGTGTAGAAAGTTATTAATTTTAGATCATATACTTATCTATTTGGTATTATCCTGGTTAATAGATAAATACATAATAAATAGCAAAACTATTAGCAGTGAAGTGAGATATGTGAATGATATTAAAGTCGAAGTTATATCAAAAAAGGAATATATAAGACATGAAACCTGGCGCTTATAGGAAATTCAATGAGTAGATTTTGGGTTATTAGAATTTATATTTTTAACAGACTTTATTGTCTAGAGCAGTTTTAACTTCATAACAATATTGAATGGAAGGGACAGAGATTTCCCATAGACACCTGTGCAGGCACATAGTCTCCTCTAGCAAATCCCAATACCAGTGTGGTACAACTGCAATAATTAATGAGAATATTTTTTTTTTGAGACAGAGTCTCGCTCTGTTACCTGGGCTAGAGTGCCGTGGCGTCAGCCTAGCTCACAGCAACCTCAAAGTCCTGGACTCAAGCCATCCTCCTGCCTCAGCCTCCTGAGTAGCTGGGACTACAGGAATGCGCCACCATGCCCGGCTAATATTTTCTATATATGTATTTTAGCTGTCCATATAATTTCTTTCTATTTTTAGTAGAGACGGGGTCTCACTCTTGCTCAGGCTGTCTTGAACTATTGAGCTCAAGCGATCCACCCGCCTCAGCCTCCCAGAGTGCTGGGATTACAGGCTTGAGCCCCACGCCCAGCCTAATGAGAATATTTTTAAGCAAGTGACCACAAGAAGATATAATCCTGACAGCTGCTGTCAGAAATCCATAATTATTATGAAAACCTTTCCTTAAATATTCCTTCCCTAAACTTCAGAATAAACATAGCCTCACTGCACTCTCCAGGCTAAAAATGTTTTCAGCACAGACACAATTACTGTCTCTAGTAATTGTATCATACACCCAGAGTTACAAAAAACCCTTTCTGTTCAAGTCATTACCATTCAAATACACTTTCCATAGGGGCTTCTATTATTCCTGTAAAATCATCTTACTCTTTATTATAAGCATGAAGGGATTATATGCAAATCTCTAGTAAGCCTGAACATTTAGTGTAGGATTCCTTCAAGGTAGGCTGAACAGCAGATTGAGTTTTTAAGATTTTTATTTTTTCAGGTGTGGCTATATGTATTTATTTTATAATCCTCTCTTTTACTTTTTAAAGAAACTTATTTTAAAACATTTAATGTTGAGAAAAAATATTGTATATATTCAAGGTATACAGTATGATGACTTGATATGTATATACATTGTGTGCAAGTTACCCGAGTCAAATAAATCAAGACATCTTCCCTCACTCATAGTAACTGTGTTGGGGGAGTGAGTTAAGGACATTTAACTCGGCTGTCTATAAATTTTCAAGTAAACAATATAGTATTATGCACTATAGTCACCGTGATATATTAGATCCCAGAACTTTTTATACCTGAAGGTTGTTAGCCTTCTGGAATGACATCTTTAAAGCACCTTAAACATCACATTTCATTATCACTCTGATTAAACATTAAAAGTCTCTGTCAGTGAGGCTTATGAAACCAAATTAGGCACCATCAGGAGTTGGTGCAAGGGTTTAGGACTGCCATTTCTCACAACCAGCTGAGTCCATTCAGCAAGAACTTTTTCTCCTTCCTGAGTGGCTTAGGCACCCGGCCTGGTTCAACCCAGGACAGTCCCTTTCTCTGACAGGATCACTTAAGCAGACTCTCGATATGGGTTTCTCCTTACAGAATCTGCCCCTCAGACTGAAATAGAAAACACTCACCCAGCTTTTCCTCTTTGCCAGAATGATGAGCTCTGTGTGACGGTCACTACAAGCCGTACATGTGTGACAGGGAGGCAGCCAGACCCTTAGATATGGGTTTGGGATCCTGTGGCCTCACCCCTCCTAGGAACTGCAATTATCGTTTCTGCAGCGGCAGCAATGGGCGAGCAGGCTTGGGAGCTGAGAAGGTTTCTGAAAACTTTTTTCCCATGTGCCCATTATTAAAAACAATTACAAATGTCTGGCTAGCATCTCCTAAGAGACTACTGGGGTATTTTCAAGAGGCTCTATGTTTTTAATCATCCCTGGAAGCAGGCGATGTGTCACACTGAGGGAGCAGGATTTACTGAGGTCTGTCATGGGAGGGACTGGCAGTAAAGTCTGTATGTCCCATGGCATTCTTTGTTTCCCTGAAAAGATTTTCTACCCAAGTCTAGTTGTTTTCTAATCGTCATTTTACTCAGTGGCACCATCTTTTAAGTTATTAGTATTTTAAGGAAGTCTGAGTTCATGCCACTTGCTGCAGGGCAGCCAGTAAGTTTAGAGACAAGGTGTTGGGTAAGGAATGTGACTTTTATTCAGGGAGCAGCAAACTGACAACATGGTGGACTAATGTCTTGCAAAACCAACTTAAGTTACTATGAATGTTGGGCTCATTTATGTTAAATGGTGAAGGGAGTTACACAAGGTAACTGAGGACCACAGACATGTGGGTGTCATTGAGGGTCTCAGGAGGTTGTAAAACTTCTTTGCTCTTGGTCCGTTAACTTTGGAGGGCTCAGATCACCCCCATTGGCCCAGGCAACGAGGTGGACCACGGACCCCAGTACTCGTTGTGCACAAACCGAATACCTAGTCCCTTCCTCTCAGGGAAAGCAGCGTCAGCCAAAGATTCCAGACTTTTAAGCAGCACTCCCAATGCACCCTGCACGAGGACCACAGGGGATATCCACAGCAAGTGTATAACCCCCAAGAAGGAGAAGGAAAGTGCAGGAGGAAGAAAACACCTCGTTAACTGGAAGGCAAAGGCCAGACACGGAGAGCTGCACCTGGTCCTGTGTGAATCATGCGGCCTTCTCATTGGGCATTCGGACCAGTGCTCCCCTTCTTGGCAGAAGGATTGGTAACCCAGCTCTGCAGATTAATAACGGCTTTTCAGCATGAAATAAGAATCGTTCAGCAGGAAACTCCTGTGTGAGGATCCCCAAGAATTGTTACCCGGGATGAACTGGGGAAGGTCTCTGGTAGGAAAGATGGGCCAGGAGAAAGAAAGGTTTAGGCGCATAGAAAGGTGGAGGAAGCCAAACGATGGAGCACATGGCGCAGGCTGGAGCGCACGCAAGAGCAATGCCTCGCAACGGCCACCTGAGGGCGGCAAAGAGTGCACACTTGGTTGAGGCAGCCAGAAAGTCCCCGGTTGCAAGGAAAGACACTGCGCCCACCATCTTGTCTGGTGCTCAGTCATTGGGCCATGCTGAGGTCTGATGTGACCACCAGGGGACAATGGGAGTGCACTTAGAATCACCTTCCTTGCCATCTGCCTGCACCTGCCCTGCACGTGGGGAAAGAGCTCCTCCTGAGGTTTCCCTCGCTGCCTGTAACGTCATCCTCTTCGGTGGAGAAAGTGGCCCCTCAAGGTGGGGAGGTTAATCCTACCCCTGCCGGGCTGAGGCAGCCCCCAACAAAGCCAGACGTGAACGAAGCCAAAGGGCACCCCAAAGTGGATTAATTCCGTGACACACACAGGCCAGGCGGAAGCACAGGGAGGGGCTCACCAGAGGGAAAGCCCACTGCGAAGAAGCCCCGCTGCAGGGCACGAGACACACTCCTCCCACCAGAAGCGACACAGCAACAACTCACAGGCGCAGGAACACACCCAGTCACAGGAAAACCCTCGGACAGACATACTGAGCTTGCACAGAGACAGGGACACAAGCGCACAGTTGCACACGCAGGACACAGACAGGCAGCTCCTGAGGCCGCGGGGTTGTGCTCCTTACAACGAAGACCCCCGGGATCTGAGCCACCCACGGGAACACGGGTAATCCTGCTCCTCAGATCCCTGGGGCGACAACGTTGAGGAAGACTCACATCCACACCTAGCAGGCCGGCCTGAGACAGGATCCGGATCCGGCCGGGCATGCCCGCTACTCCTGACACCTGTTCTTCAGCGTGGCCATCCTTGTTTTTTGGCTGTTCCTGTTACCATGCCAATGAAAATCTAGAGATTTGGCTATGCCAATGTCTGGTAACATTTTTTCTTTTTTCTTTTTTTTGGTTGAACTTTATGGTGGTACTTCTTACTTGTAAGTTTGTGATCTATCATACCTCACTTTTTATATTTGGTGACAGATATGGATCCAGTTTAATTCTTATGCATGTGGGCATCTACGTTTCCTAGCACTGTGTATTGATTGAACAGGGAATTCTTTCCCACAGTCTATATTGTTTTACTGCTTTCTGGCCTATCTGTTGCTTGTACGTATATATTTTTGTTTTTCTTCCTGCTTTATTCTGTTGTGTTGATCCAGGTGTTTAATTTTATACCAGTCTCCTCTTACTTTGTTTACTATACTTTGTAGGATAATTTGAAGTCAGGTAAAGTGATGCCTCCACACTTGTTGGTTATATTTAAGATTGCTTTGTGTATTTCGGGTTGATTTTGCATCCATAAGGAAAACAGGATTATTTTTTTCCGATTTTTGGAAAATGACTTTGGTGTTTTAATAGGAATTCTATTGAATCTGTAGATTGCTATGGGCAGTATAGTCATATTCACAATATTGTTTCTTCCAATTTATGATCATGGGATATTATTCCATTCATTGGCATCATCTACAATTTCTTTCATCAGTGTTTTGTAGTTCTCCTTGAAGGGATGTTTCACCGTCTTGGTTAAGTATATTTCTTGGTCTTTTATTTGCTTTTATAGCCATTGTAAATGGTACCGAGTTCTTGATTTGATTCTCAGCTTGACTGTTATTTGGGTATGGAATGGTCTTGATGTTTTAACATTCATTTTATAACCTGAGGCTTTACTTAATCTGTTTATCAATTTTAGGAGTTTTTTGTAGGAGTTTTTAGGGTTTTCTAGGCATAAGATTATATCACCTGCAGACAGGCATAATTTGATCTGTTTTTTTTTTTTTTTCTGGTTTAGATACCCTTTGTTCCTTTCTCTTTCCTGATTGTGCTGACCAGAACTTCCAGTACTATGATGTGGAGAAGCAGTGAAAGTGGACATTGTTGCCTTATTCTTGTTCTTAATGGAACAAGTTTACTTAAGTTTACCCAATTAAATAGGTTTTTTTTTTGTGGGTTTGTCATCTGTGGCAATAAAGGGAGAGGAAAAGAAAAACATAAAACAGGAAGAGACACTGGCTCTTTAATCCCAGAGGAGAAAAGATAGGGATTTGAAATGACGTGTGCAGGGGTATAACAATGGTTGCCTGCCTCTGTTTCAGCACCCCCAAGACCAGAAGGAGCAATCAGCAATGAGAACACAGTTCCACAGTATTTGAAACACAGAGTTCTTCTTGTCTGCCATGCCTCATACAGAATGCATGTAAGCTGTTCAAGGAGTGCACACATCTGCCTGCCATGGAATGGGGCTTGAGGAAGGGGTAGATGCTATTGTGCTAAAAACTGACATTTATTTACATTAACAGAAAGTTACCATCCAAGTGTTTTCCTCAAAGTGGCACCCCTAAAAATACTCCAGAGTTCCAAAACATTTCCATCGGACATATTCTGCCAGTGCAATTGTTGTCTAAGTGGAGATAGATTTTTGGTGCTTCTCACTCCACAATCTTTCCTGAATTCCCTCACACTGAACATTTTTGACACAAAACTACTCTTGATTGTGTGATGCACTGGCATTGCAAAAACTAAAAGAGGAAAGAAGAGATAAAATCGCTAGGAAAATGGACAGAAAAGTCAGCATTAGAGGAATTGAGCTTTACCTGGGTAAAGTGAGAGGTGCCAAAAAAAAAAAAAAAAAGCCAAAACAAGATTTTCAGAATACATTGAAATTTATTGCTTGTTTTTTTTCAAAATAAGATTTAAATGGGTGCGGACAGATACAACAAATTGATTCTGAGTATATCGTTGATGTAAATTTTAAATGTATAAAATGGTGTTTTAGAAGAAAGCAAAGGGAAACATCTCTGAACTCTTTTACTAGTTTTTTTTTAACAGAATGAAAATATTAACTACACAGGGATATCTGTCAAATGATATTGTTGTATTGAAGGAAGAACTTCTACAAGTTGAAATTTACACAAATATTTTAGACAACAATTTCTCAGTATCTTGTAATGCTCGATAGATATAAACTTATGACCCAAGAAGTCCATACATACCCACATGCATATACATTAAACAACAGAAATTCAAACATGTATCATGAAAACATGTTTTAGAATTCAAATGCTAGCAGTATTCATGATACCCCAAAGGGAAAAACACTCCTCATGTGCGAGAGAGGAATACTGAAATTAATGGTTTGAAAGCCATGACATCAAAGCCTATAGTGGCAGGAAAAGAAGTTTGCACCCTATTGAAATGGCTCCAAACTGGCATGTATTGTAGTTTTATGATTTTATGTAGTTCTTCTTAGAGATTAGCAACTATTAAATCTCAATGCTTTGAATAAAATTAGCAATAGACATTTATTGTTTTCAATTTGTGCAATGGCTAATTTGTTCCTCCTTAAAATAATGTGAACAAGAAACTAAGATAGCTAAACTTTTCTACAATAAATAGGTTTTGATTGAAGGCCTGTGTGTGCAGTACATGGGATTAGGTACCTAGTTTTCTTGCCACTAGGTATATAACTCAGAAGGTCTCAATTTTGCTTATGCTAATCTACTTTTGGTGCATAATTTCTTAATAAATTAAATGCTTAGAGAAAAAATAAAATGCAACAGCATCATTATCTTCTCCACGAGAGTTCAGGTGTGCAAAAAAATAACAAATAGTTTGAAGAATAAGACAGGATTCATGATACAGATGTATTTTTCATATTCTTCTGTTATATTAAATTTAAGTTTCTTGAAAGCCAAAATATTGTTTGATATTCTATTTACAAGATCAAATTTTATCACTATGTATAATAATTTTATCATAATGTATAATTTTATCACAATGTATAAAATAGAGACAACTTAAACATATAGAATTTTAAAAGCAAAATATAAAAGGGGTTATGATGTACAGTTTCATGTATGTAAAGTACAGAAGAGGTAAAATGACGTATATTGTTCAAAGTCACATCATGTCATTCTTAGAGACAGTGTCTTATTTCATTTTCTGCTGTTAGAATAGAATACCACAGACTGAGTAATTTAGAAAGAAAAGAAGAATGTTTGGGTTATGATTCTGGAAGCTGGGAAGTGCAAGATGATGAAGTCAGATCTGGTGAGGGCCTTTGGGCGGCATCATAACACAGCAGACGGTGAAGGAGCAAGACATTGAGTGTGGGAAAAAACCACAAGGGGCCGGGCTTGCTTTATACCAAGTCTTCATTGTAATGACCACCTTGCTACAGTGGAAACAGAATTATTCCATTCATGAGGGTGGAGCCCCCTTGACCTAAACCTCTCGCATTAGTCTCCATCTCCCAATACAGCCACACTGGAAATTAAGGTTCCAACACATGAAGTTTAAGGAGACACATTGAAGCCATAGCAGATAGCAATTGGGTGAGCACACAGGGGCATCTGCAAGGCTGAAAATATTCTGTATTTTGATATACAAGCTGCAAGAAGAGGGATGCTCCGTTTGCCAAAATTCATTGAGTGGTGCACACCTAACTTACGCATAAAATTTTTTAAAAAATACATGATAGCAAGGTACAAATCAGTTGTATGAAGGTAAATACATTCATATACAATGTCTTACATTGTCAAGGTGGAGGATAAGGGTATTAGATAATTTTACAGTGTGATTAGTGTTTAGTGTAGTATGCTGCCATTTCCAGGTTGAAGTCTAATAGCTGCTAAATATACAGCACCCAAAAAAAGGAGTAAAATGTACAATTATGGAAATAAGTTAACACAGAAGAAGTCAAGAAAACAGAACACATGTGAGGATGGGCACATAAATAGTTAATAAATGCTTCACAAACATGTCCATTTACATATGAAATACATAATACTAATTTGTCCTGTTAAAGATAAACATTGAGCATATTTAGTCAGGAATTTCAGAAGACAAAGCTAAAACATAAGAATAACAGTGGAGAAGTAAAAAACATAGTCCATGTAATTTAACAAATTAACCAACAAAACCAAACATATATAAAATACAACAGATTTGATGCTAACCAGTTTGCCACTGTAAAATAGTACTATTTTTAATCTAAAACTTACAATACTTATGTACAATATTTCAGTATTATTGCTTGATAGATAATAAAAATGATTGTTATGTACACACACATACATAAATACATATGCAAACATTTAAAACATACAAATATGTGTGAATGTATACAAGCATTCCCTTATAATATGACTTTCATAATGGCATGTACAATTCTGTTGGGAAGAGTAAATAAACACTTGAACATTGAGCAAAAGCTTATCATTTACTTGTTTCTTACTCAATTAGGGGATTCTATTCTTTATCCAGGCAAAGAAATGGCTGGACACACTGGAATCACAGCTCATGAGCAGAAAGGGGCTGATAGCTGGGAAACACCCAGCGAATATTGCAGTAGTGTGCACCAAGACCAGGCTGGGATAATCAATAAGACTCAAACAGACCTGAAAGATGCAAGAGAAGGTGTAAAAACCGACAAAGGTGCTCACCAAGAGAAGGATGGTTTTAGTAGCTTTGGACTCAGGATATGACCTGGAGGAGACATTGGCCCTATGAATATGTCGCACCTGCTGCTTGTGCCTGTGCAAGACCAAAACCATGAAGCTGCTGGCCCAGAGCATGAGCCCCACATAGAAAACATCAGGGAATGACAGCAGTACTGCATACAGTATGTCACCAGTTTTGTCATGACGAATAGAAGAATAATATCCATGATCTTTTTGCCCTGTGATGTTTGTGTTGTTCCATTTTCCAGTCACGAACATAGGAAAAATGCTATTTACAAGCATGCACAGGATCCAGGTCAGGTATGTAGAGGAGCCAAGGTACTTGGGAGCTTTTACCTTAAGCTCTGCCATCCTGGAGCTCCTGGGGCTGATCGTGATGGCCTGGAAGACACTCAACAGGCTGGTGCTGCCAATGGACACTCCTCTGCCCACTCTGTGAAGATACAAAAGAAGTTTGCATGCAAAGGTGCTGAGGGACTCTTTCCAACCCAAAGCTGCCATTGTCTGGGGCACTCCTTTGCACAGGAGGATTGAAAGGTTGGCTACAATCAAGTGCTTAAGGATCATATCTGTCAATCTTATCCTGTTTCCAGAGAAGCACAGGAGCAGATGATAGTAAATTAGGCACAAATTCCCCAGAATCCCAACCGCAGTCTGTGATAGGAAGATGATTCCTATTGCCACTTCACTGGCAGCCATCCTGTCAGTCACGAGCCTTCTGAGATCCTGCATGGGAAGAGGAAGCAGGGGCTGCAAGTAAGATGCCAACTCAAACCCAATATTCCCCATTTCCCATTAATTGCCTAGAAATATTTATTGACGTTTTTATTTTACTAAGAGGTTTCCAAAATTTGAATGTAAAAATTTTAAAGGACATTAATTAATAATGTTTCCATCCCTGCTATGAACACAGTACACAATGTAACCTGTTCATTCTTCAAAATGTGTGAAGCAGTCACTCTGTAAATATAATTATAAAGATGAGGAGAACTTAGGCACAGGGAGGTTAAATATTTGGCCAAATTCAAGTGCTGATTAGAGCTAGAGGGGGCTCTTCAGATGACTAGATGATTTAAAAAAAAGAAGAGATAGAGAGAGTGCAGTGAAAAACTAGCATCTCCCAAATCGCTAGTTTTAGGATTTTTTCCCCAAAACAATTCAGGTGTATAATTAGATTTGTTTTAACACACTGTCCTTTTCTTTTAGACTGGTGGTAGTTTTTACATTTCATTGTAACAAGTCTCCATTTATTTACAAAGTTTTTGTTTTAGGCAAATATCAATTGCAGAAAACCTTTAACTACCTGAATAAACGTTGGTGCCCTGAGGGCAAGATACTACTGCAGGAACTTGCCCTGTTACAAGTCTTGTGTAGAGAATGCAATAATGGACCGATATTAGGACAGCTACAGAAGAACTCACATGCTTTTGTCACAGGAACACACAGACAACTGCACCTATCTTAGGAATTCGTGAATAATCATTTCTCATGCAGTAATCTTGGGATATAAGATACATGAGAAAATTGTGGAGAGAAGAAACAAAGTTATTAAATTTACATCATACATTTATTTACTTATTAACACTTATTAACTGGTTCACAGATAAAAACATAAATAGCAAAACTATTAGCAGGGAAGTGAGGTATATGAATGATATTAAAGTAGAAGTTATATGCAAAAAGGAATATATAAGACACAAAAACTTATGCATTTAAGAAATTGAAACAGTCGATTTTGGGTTATTAGAATATATATGTGTAACACACTTCATTGTCTAGAGCAGTGTTAAGTTCACAAGAAAAGTCAACCAAAGCTACAGAGATTTAACATAGACACCCCCATACTCACGGAGGCCCCTATAGCAAATCCCTACACCAGTGTGGTACAACTGCTATACTTAATGAGAATATTTTTTAGCAAGTGACAGCAAGGTGATATAATCCTCAAAGGTGCTGTCAGAAATCCATAATTATTATGTAATCTTTTCTTAAATGTTCCTTCCCTAACCTTCAGAATAAACATAGCCTCACTGCACTCTCCAGG
Organism: Lemur catta; assembly: GCF_020740605.2. Classification (NCBI taxonomy): domain Eukaryota; kingdom Metazoa; phylum Chordata; class Mammalia; order Primates; family Lemuridae; genus Lemur; species Lemur catta. The sequence goes on from NC_059146.1 coordinate 20,175,444, forward strand.
CTAAAAATGTTTTCAGCACAGACACAATTACTGTCTCTAGTAATTGCATCATACACCTAGAGTTACAGAAAAACCTTTCTCTTCAAGTCATTACCATTCAGATACACTTTCCATAGGGGCTTCTATTATTCCTGTAAAATCATCTTACTCTTTATTATAAGCGTGAAGGGATTCCGTGCAAATCTCTAGTAAGCCTGCACATTTAGTCTAGCATTCCTTCAAGGTAGGCCGAACACCAGATTGAGTTTTTTTAAATTTTATTTTTTCAGGTGTGGCTATATGTATTCATTTTATAATCCTCTCTTTTACTGTTTAAAGAAAATTATTTTAAAACATTTAATTTTGAGAAAAAGTATTGTATATATACAAGGTATACAGTATGATGAGTTGATATTCCTATACATTTTGTGCTAATTACCAGGGTCAAATTCATTAACACTTCATCCTCCCCCATAGTTACTGTGCGGAGGGAGTTAAGGACATTTAACTCTGCTGTCTATAAGTTTTCAAGTAAACAATATAGTATTATGCGCAACAGTCACCGTGATACATTAGACCCCAGTACTTCTTCTCACAACTGAAACTTTTTACCCTTCGGAATAACATCTTTAAAGAACCTAAAACATCAGATTTCATTATCATTTTGACTAAACACTAAAAGTCTGTGTCAGTGAGGCTTCTGAAATCAAATTAGGCACCATCAGGAGTTGGTGCAGGGTCTGGCACTGCCATTTCTCATAACCAGCTGAGTCCATTCAGCAAGAACCTTTTGTCCTTCTTGAGTGGCTTAGGCACTCGGCCAGGTTCAATCCAGGACAGTCCCTTCCTCTGATAGGATCACTTAAGCAGACCCTCCATATGGCTTTCTCCTTACAGACTCTGTCCCTCAGACTGAACTAGAAAATACTCACCCAGCTTTTTCCCTTTGCCAGGATGACGATCTCCGTGTGACGGTCACTACAAGCCGTACATGTGTGACAGGGAGGCAGCCAGACCCTTAGATATGGGTTTGGGATCCTGTGGCCTCACCCCTCCTAGGAACTGCAATTATCGTTTCCGCAGCGGCAGCAATGGGCAAGCAGGCTTGGGAGCTGAGAAGGTTTCTGAAAACTTTTTTCCCAGTTGCCCGTTATTAAAAACAATTACAAATGTCTGGCTAGCATCTCCTAAGAGACTACTGGGGTATTTTCAAGAGGCTCTATGTTTTTAACCATCTGTGGAAGCAGGCGAGGTGTCACACCGAGAGAGCAGGATTTACTGAGGTCTGTCAAGGGAGGGACCTGCAGTAAAGTCTGTATGTCCCATGGCATTCGTTTCCCTGAAAAGTTCTTCTACCCACGTCTAGTTGTTCTCTAATCATCATTTTAGTGAGTCGCACCATATTTTATGTTATTAGTATTGTAACCAAGTCCGAGTTCCTGCCACTTGCTGCAGGGCAGCCAGTAAGTTAAGAGACAAGGTGTTGGGTAAGGTATGTGACTTGCACACTATGGTCACATCTCAACACACATACACTGTGGGTTCCTTGCAGTTAGCACATGCTGGGCCAAGGAATAGAATGGGTGATCCCTTGGGTGGGAAGGGGCTGCTATAGGGAAAGTCTGAGGACCCTGTGAGACGATGAAGGGTTTCCAGGTGCAGGTGCAAATCCCAGGCAGACAAGGTATAGTAAGGCAACCTGGGTGCAAGCGTCAGCATTTAGAGGACCCTGCTAGGGAGGGACCAATCTGAGCAGGCAGGGTGGAGACAGTTGCCCCTGTGCACACCTGCATGTTTAGGTGTGGGATGAGTTGTCCCCTTGAATTCTCTGCCCCATTTACACCCTTAAGGATGCCCAGCAGGAATGAGAGGAAGTTAGAGATGTGGATTTTCCATCTGGCCGGTTACTTTTGAGGGCATCAGGGCTGACATGCTCTCTTCGGGCCTCCATACCCAGCAAAGTAGAGAAGCCACGTTCCGAGTGCTGGTTCTGGGAGCTGCTGAGATCTTCGATCACAATTGTGTGGTAGAACAACAATTTGAGCAACAGTCTCACGAGCATCAAAAGTTGCAAAAGCAAATCCTCTCTTTTTCACTCTGCCTGCCTTCCATAACTTCTGTGGTTTCAATCTTGCCATGCTTTCAAAGTAGTCTCTCAAATTATATTCTTCTGTATCTTCTTTAGTATCAGCGACAAAAATTTTCTTCCGTGTTAGATGGGCACCAGGCTTTACAGAATCCTCTCTAGCAAAAGCTCTCTTTGGTTCCACGACTCGCCCATCAACCCTGTGTTATTGAGGGCACATTGCTGCACGCACCTCTTCAACACAAGGTAAGTCACAATACCAAAGCCCCTAGAACGTTTTGTTTGGGGGGGGGTCTCTCATTGTGGTAGGGGTCCCCAGCCCCTGTGAAACAAAAAAGCAAAATAACTGAAAGAAATTCTGTGGGAACTCTGTACCAGGGACTGAAGTTGTAAAACTGCTAACTTGCTTTATGAGTTCTGTAACTTTCTCCCTTAGGAAAAACAGGCCTGCACCAGAAAGATAAGAACTCAAGGCCGACATGCGTGCCTGACCACTGCCTGCTCAACACCCTGCCCCAGCTAGAAATAGAGATAAGTACATTATAACTGTGCCCCTCACCCTTCCTATAGAGGTATAAAGCACTGTTACTGTTGGGAAATAGGCTAAGGGACGTGAAAATTTTCAGGGGTTTTGCAGGGCTTTGCCTTGAAGGAATCTGTGGACATGTTAGTTCACAAAATAAAGGCTGCTTCCAACAAGGGGGGGCATTGTCAGAGGACGTTTGCAAAGCAACATTTCTTCTTTGCTGCCGGCCATTGCCTTGGGCTTTTTTGCAAGGGAGAAGCTCGTTTTGGATCCTTTAATCAGCGGAGAAGCTGATTAAAATGCCTGCCCAGCAGATAACGTGCAGCTGGAACTATCCTAGACTTCAAGGCTATTCCTGCTCGACTCCTGAGTACATGCCTCTGTGTTTAGAAGAAGTAGATTAGAGTCGTACACAGACTCAGTGTTCTCATTTTATATATTTTATCTTTAATTTCTATGCTCAGCTAGGTCTGTTTCTAACTTAGTGTTTAACATGCTTATCTTAGAAAAATTGTGTAACCTCTCTTCTTGTAGGCAGAATTAGGTAAGGTTCCCCTGGAAACCTCAAAAAATCAACTGTACACGTAATTCTCTAACAATGGACAACTATTTGCTGTAACAATAAATACTGATGCGGAACTTCACTCATGGTCTCACAGTTCATGGGAATGCTGGAGAACTCCTAACTCCCCCCTCATTTAAACTGTACTTTGTCTCCATCTCAATAATTTCTCCATCTATATTATTCTTTTTTTATTTCCTATTATTTCCAAATCCCTTGTGATGATCCTGCCTTGGGACCTGTTTTGCTGGGAGACTAGCTAACTCCATGCATGTTATACACTTTGTTTCGGGCTCAGAATTTGGACCCTGTCCTCTTAGCCTCACTGGTGAATAAACACTCTTCTCCCTTGCCTGGTGTCTGGGTAAGTCATTAGGAGAAGGATCCTCCTTCTCCTCCTGCAACACCACTGTTGCCCTGGGCAAGGAGGTGGACCGTGGACCCCAGCACCATCCCTGCACCAACCCAATACCTAGCGCCTTCCTCTCAGGGAAAGCAGTGGCAGCCATGGATTCCAGGCTTTCAAGCAGCATCCCCTAAGCACTCTGCACGAGGACCACAGGGGATATCCACAGCAGGTGTATAATCCCCAAGAAGGAGAAGGAAAATGCAGGTGGCAGAAAACACATCGGTTACTGGATGGCAAAGGGCAGACAGAGAGCTGCACCTGGTGCTATGTGAATCATGCAGCCTTCTCAGTGGACATTGGGACCAGTTCTCCCCTTGTTGGCAGAAGGCATGGAAACCCAGCTCTGTAGATTAATCATGGCTTTTCAGCACGAACTAAGATTCGTTCAGCAGGAAACCCATGTGGGAGGATCCCCAAGAAGATTATCAGGGATGAACTGGGGAAGGTCTCTCGTTCCAAAGATGGGCCTAGAGAAAGAAATGTTTAGACTATAGAAAGGTGGAGGACGCCAAAAGTAGCACATGGCGCAGGCCTGAGCTCACGCCAGAGCAATGCCTTGCAACGGCCACCTGAGGGCGGCAAAGCGTGTACACTTGGTTGAGGGAGCCAGAAAGTCCCCAGTTGTGGAGAAACGCTGTGCCCACCATCTTGTCTGCTGCTCAGTCATTGGGCCACGATGAGGTCCGATGTGACCACGAGGGCACAATGGGAATGTACTTAGAATCACCTTCCTTGCCATCTGCCTGCACCTGCCCTGCACGTGGGGAATGAGCTCGTCCTGAGGTTTCCCTTGCTGGCTGTAGTGCCAGTCTCTTCCGTCGAGGAAAGTGCCCCGTCGAGGTGGGGAGGTTAATCCTACCCCTGCCGGGCTGAGGCAGCCCCCCAACTCAGCCAGACGTGCACGAAGCCAAAGGGAACCCCAAAGAGGACAAATTCAGCCGCACACGCAGCCCAGGCGGAAGCACAGGGAGGGGCTCACCGGAGGGAAAGCCCAGCGGGAGGAAGCCCCGCTGCAGGGCTCGAGACACACTCCTCCCACCAGAAGCCACAGGGGACAACCCACCGGCGCAGACACCCACCCACACACAGAGAAACGCTTGGACAGACATACACAAATTGCACAGAGACACACAAGCACACAGTGTCACACACAGGCAGCTCCTGAGGCCGCAGCGTTCTGCTCCTTCCCACGAAGACCCCCGGGGTCACGGCCACCCCCGGGGACACGGGTAGTGCAGCTCTCCAGGTCGCTGGGGCCACAGCGTTGAGGGAGGCTCACACCCGCCCAGCAGGCCGGCCTGAGGCGGGGTCCCCACCCCACAGGGCATTGCCACTGCTCCCGACACCATCTCTTCAGCCTGATCATTCTTCCTCCTCTCCGAGTTCCTGTAACCAACCATCCACTCGAAAGACTCGGACAGAATCGGTCAGAGCCCAATCCCGACACAGGGCCACAGAAAGCTCCCGTTCCCCAACGCCCGAGGGACATCCATCCCTAGGCAACCGTCACAGCCTTTGTGACCTCGAGCCCAACCCCCAGATGCGCGCACGCGCAGTGTGAGGGCGTTATGAACCCCCGGGGTTAGCAGGCGGCCGCAGTGGGATCTCTGGGGGTCGCAAGGTGGGAAGAGACGGGACAGAAGGGGTGCAGGGGTCCAGAAGCTAGAAGGAGGTGGCGCACAGGGACCGAGGGCCAGATCCTCCCATCCTGTTCTCAGGACTACTTTGAGCAGAGCCTGGGTGGGTTCCCGCGGGAGGCTCAGGTTCCCAGGAAGAGAGGTGAACACTGGACGCCTCCTTGCACCTCTCGCGCTTTACACGGGGTGGACGGCAATGATGGGACGTGGCGGTGCTTATGAAATGTGGTGAGTGGGTCTGGGACGTTGGGACATGGCACGATCCCTGAGTCCCCAAGTGAGGGTGTCCACTGCCTCGTTTGGACCTGGGAGTGCTAGGTATGGCCCTGCTGTCAAAGCCCAGGGGCTCCCAGTGGTTTCCACTGCTTATGTGGAAAGGGGAAATACGAACCAGGCCAGCCCCCGAAAAAGCAGAGGGGACCACAGATGGGCCACATGCGAAAGTGGGATCTCGGATGCAGTCAAGCAGGATTAAACTCTTCCAAGACTGACAATGACGACGGGGGCAGCTTCTCATAGGGCACTGAAGACTCCAAGAGAGGGAAGGAAAAGCAAAGCACACCGCGGGCCTCGGGCGCCCTCTGGTGGATCAGTGGGAAATTCGGGGAGGGGGACGTTTTCCCAGAAGACATAAGAGGTTTCTAAGAAGTGCCACCACCAGGTGGAGCACCACCCCAGCGCCCTCCCTATACCAACCCAGTACCTAGTCCCTTCCTCTCAGGAAAAGCAGTGGCAGCCATGGATTCCAGGCTATCAAGCAGCACACCCTAAGCATCCCGCACGAGGAACACAGGGGACATCCACAGCAAGTGTATAACCCCCCAAGAAGGAGAAGGAAAGTGCAGGTGGCCAACAACACCTCGTTTACTGGGAGGCAAAGGCCAGACACGGAGAGCTGCACCTGGTCCTGTGTGAATCATGCGGCCTTCTCACTGGGCGTTGGGACCAATTTTCCCCTTGTTGGCAGAAGGCATGGAAACCCAGCTCTGCAGATTAATCACGGCTTTACAGTACGAACTAAGAATCGTGCAACAGTAACCCCTGTGCGAGGACCCCCCAAGAATGTTACTCGGGATGGACTGGGAAAGGTCTCTCGTTGGAAAGATGGGCCCAGAGTAAGAAATGTTTAGGCCCGTAGAAAGGTGGAGGACGCCAAGAGATGGAGCACATGGCGCAGGCTGGAGCGCACGCAAGAGCAATGCCTCGCAACGGCTACCTGAGGGCGGCAAAGAGTCCACATTTGGTTGAGGGAACCAGAAAGTCCCCAGTTGTCAGGAAAAACACAATGCACACCATCGTGTCTGCTGCTCAGTCATTGGGTCACGCTGAGGTCCGATGTGACCACCAGGGCACAATGGGAATACACTTAGAATCGCCTTCCTTGCCATCTGCCTGCACCTCCCTTGCACGTGAGGAATGAGCTCCTCCTAAGGTTTCCCTTGGTGGCTGCTATGTTGTCCTCTTTGTTCGTGGAAAGTGGCCCCTTGAGATGGGGAGGTTAATCCTACCCCTGCTGGTCTGAGGCAGCCCCCAACTCAGCCAGCCGTGAATGAAGTGAAAGGGAACCCCAAGTAGGACAAATTCAGCCCCACACACAGCCCAGGCGGAAGCACAGGGAGGGGCTCACCAGAAGGAAAGGCGGCTGGGAGGAAGCCCCGCTTCAGGGCACGAGACACACTCCTCCCACCAGAAGCCACAGGGAACAACTCACCGGCGCAGACACCCACACACAGAGAGATAAACGCTCGGAGAGACATACCGCGCATGCACAGACACACACAAGCACACAGCTGCACACACAGGCACGCACACAGGCAGCTCCTGAGGCTCCGGGGTTCTTCTCCTTCCCAGGAAGACTCGCGGGATCACAGCCACCCGCGGGTACACGGATTGTCCTGCTCTCCAGGTCCCTGGGGCCACAGTGTTGAGGGAGACTCACATCCACGTGCAGCAGGCCGGCCTGAGGCAGGATCCGGATCCAGCCGGGCATGCCCGCTACTCCTGACACCTTTTCTTCAGCGTGGCCACACTTGTTTTTTGGCTGTTCCTGTTACCATCCCGATGACAGTCTGGAGATTTGGCTATGCCAATGTCTGGAAGCATTTTTTTTTTTTTGGTTGAACTTTATGGTAGTAATTCTTACTTGTAATTTTGTCATCTATCATGCCTTACATTTTATATTCAGTGACAGATATGGATCCAGTTTCATTCTTATGCATGTGGGCATGTAATTTCCCTAGCACTGTGTATTGAACAGGGAATTCTTTCCCACAGGTTATATTTTTTACCGCTTTCTGGACGATCTGTTCCTTGTAGGTATATATTTCAGGTTTTCTGCTTTCTTTATTCTGTTCTATTCATCCATGTGTTTAATTTTATGCCAGTCTCTTGTTATTTTGTTTACTATACCTTGTAGGATCATTTGAAGTCAGGTAAAGTGATGCCTCCACATTTATTGGTTGTATTTAGGGTTGCTTTGAGTATTTGGGGTTGATTTTGCCTCCATAAGAAAAATAGGATTTTTTTTTCCCACTTTTTAGAAAATGACTTTGGTGTTTTAATAGGAATTCTATTGAACCTGTAGATTGCTGTGGGCAGTATGGTCATGTTCACAGTATTGATTCTTCCAATTTACGATCATGGGATATTGTTCCATTCATTGCCATCGTCTACAATTTCTTTCCTCAGTGTTTTGTAGTTCTCCTTGGAGGGATGTTTCACCTTCTTAGTTAAGGATATTCCTTGGTATTTTATTTGTTTTTATAGTCATTGTAAATGGCACCAAATTCTTGATTTGATTCTCAGCTTGGCTGTTATTTGTGTATGGAATGGTCTTGATGTTTTATAACCTGAGACTTTACTGAATTGGTTTCTGAATTTTAGGAGTTTTTGGAGGAGTCTTTAGGGTTTTCTAGACATAAGATCATATCACCTGCAAATAGGCATAGTATCATCCTTTTTTTGTTTCTGATTTGGATGCCCTTTATTCCTTTCTCTTTCCTGATTGCTCTGACCAGAACTTCCAGTACTATGATGACTAGAAGCAGTGAAAGTGGACATATTTAACTGGGTAAATTTGAATACATTCCACTAAGAACAAGAACAAGGCATTGCCTTGTTCTTGTTCTTAGTGGAATGTATTCAAATTTACCCAGTTAAATATGATTTTTTCCTCTGGGTTTGTCATCTGTGGCAATAAAGGGAGAGGAAAAGATAAAAAAAATTAAAAGAGGAAGAGACACTGGCCCTTTAAATTCCACAGGAGAAAAGATAGGGATTTGAAATGAGGTGCACAGGGTATAACAATGGTTGCCTGCCTCTGTTTCAACACTCCCAAGACCGGAAAGAGCGATCACCAATGAGAACACAGTTCCACAGTATTTAAAACACAGAGTTCATCTTGTCCACCATGTCTCACACAGGATGCATGCAAGCTGTTCAAGGAGCGCACACATCTGCCTGCCATGGAGTTTCAGAGTCAGCACGGGGTAGATGCTATTGTGCTTAAAACTGAAATTTATTTACATTAGCAGAAAGTTACCTTCCAAGTATTTTTCTCAAAGTTGCAAGCCCTCCAAATACTCTAGAGTTCCAAAACATTTACATCAGACAGATTCTGCCAGTGCAATTGTTGTCTAAGTGGAGAGAGATTTTTGGTGCTTCTGACTCCTCAATCTTCCCTGAATTCCGTGACACTGAACATTTTTGAAACAAAACTACCCTTGATTGTGTGATGCACTGGCATTCCACACACTAAAAGAGGCAAGAGGAGATAAAATCACCAGGAAAATGGACAGAAAAGTCAGCATTGAGGGGAAATGAGGTTTACCTGGGTAAGGCAGTGACAGGTGCCAAAAAAAAAAAAAAGCAAAAACAAGATTTTCAGAATACATTGAAATTTATTGCTTGATTTTTTAAAAACAAGATTTAAATAGCTACCAAAAGATACAACAAGTTGATTCTGAATTATTGCTCATGTAAATTTTAAATGTATAAAATGGTGTTTTAGAAGAAAGCAAAGGAGAACATCCGTGAAATCTTGTAGTGTTTTTTTAATTTATTTATTTTCACACAAGCGGCTTTTTATTATAAAAACAAAACAGGTCTGTCTCCGTGAGTGGAGAGAGACAAACGGACTCACTGTCTTATTAACTGACTTCTATGGTCAAGGAAAACCCCACTGATAAGGAACCATTTGAGCCAAGGCCTCAAGAGACCCATGTGAACCAGCATGCAAAAAACGGAATAGTAATCATAGTAGAAGATGCTACGCTGTTGGTTGTCCATCCAACATCCAGTTATTCCTTCCTTCTTCTCTTCCCTTGGCATAATGCAGCCATGTGATCAGGAGAAAAGCTGGAACCAACCTCTAACCCCAGGGATGGATCCCAATTAGTCTAAGCTGATAGTGGCCACCCACCCTCACTGACCAGTGACCGGTTCAGGAAGCCAGGTTTAAGTCAAGAAACACAGAGAATTGTCCTGGTCGCTGTCATTGGTCCAGCAGTAGGCACATAAGCTAAGCTGGCCTGAGCAGATTCATGTTTCTGTTTGGGGGAGGAGGTTTTTTCTCTGTCCATGATGGATGTGAACAAGGAAGAATGTTGTCACAACTGCACAGGACCTGGTGGCACAGCCATCTCTGGGCGAGGAGGGAAGCCTGGAGACAGAGCCAATACAAAGAAGAGGGCAGAGCTGGGAGCACTGCAGAAGAAAGGAGTCAGAGCCCTGATTATTCCATGCCTGGGGGCTGCTGCACTTCAAGACTCCCCGTGATGTGCAGCGAAGGATCTCCTTACTGGTTATGGCCGTTTGAGATCAGTTTTTTATTTTTTAGTGTTTAAAGTGCTTATGACAATAAAAATAATAGGGGCCAACATTTTGTGAGAATTGCCTGTGCCAGGCACATTCTTTATATTTGTAATTTTGTTTAATGTTCTTGACAATCTTGTAAGGCAAATACACTATTCTCCTTATTTGTAAAATGTAAGTGATTTCACTCATGGTCATGTGGGTAGTAAGTGGCAGAACCAAATCTTTTTCTTTTTCTTTTTCTTTTCTTTTTTTTTTTTTTTTGTTCATTTGTTTGAGACAAAGTCTCACTCTGTTGCCCAGGCTAGAATGCAGTGGCATCATCACAGTTCATTTCATCCTCCAACCTCCAGGGTCAAGTGATTCTCCTGCCTCAGCCTCCCGAGTGAGTAGCTGGGACTATAGGCATGCACCAGCACACCCAGCTAAGTTTTCTATTTTTGTAGAGATGGGGTCTCACGATGTTGCTCAGGCTGCTCGTAAACTCCTGGGCTCAAGTGATCCTACCACTTCAGCCTCGAGTCACTGGGATTACAGGCATGAGGCATCCAGTCTGGCAGAACCAAAATCCTTCGGAGCACAGAGCCTGTGCTCTTAACCACTATGAGGGTTCCACTGATAGATGAGGCAGAGGAAAAGAAAGAGAAAGAAGCTTGTGAAGCGGCCACAGGAAGAACAGGAGATGGTGATATTATTATTAATTTTATATATTATTAATATATAATCCTGGAATACCTCATCCCTGGGATACCTTTTCACCATGTCTACTTCTCTGCCTTGGAACTTCTATTTGTTTTTAAGGACTCGACTTAGATGCCATCTCCTCTGAGGAGCCTTCCCACATCCCATCCTCCCAAACCTCCAACCCTCTGGAATCCCATAAAAATTTGCTCAGATTTCTACTGTAGCCCAAGTTATATTATAAAGTGTTTATTTTCATGCCACCTCCTTGTATTAAACTCAGAACTCCTCCAGGGCAGGGACTATGTCTAATTATTCCTTGTGGTTCCAGTGCTTGGCTCAGCTCATTGTACATACTCAGGGAAATTGAGATTGAATCAATCAATCATCACACCTCAAGGACCCTCTGTCTTACCAGGTACCATGGTAAGAGATGTAAAATTAAAAAGATCAGGCCTTTGGCCCCTTAAAGTTCATAAACAAATTGAGGATGTGTTCCTGTCTTTCAGTTCTACATTATAGAAACCCGACACAAACTAGCTTAAAAGGAAAAAAAGAATGTGGGCAGGGGACAGAATTTACTTGTCCTAGGCAGGTTACTTCTATTAATAATTTCAGGAATAGCTTAACCTAAGATCCAAGGGTTTCCAATAATGTTATACTCCAGATTACGTCTCTTTCTATAACCTGCTCTTGGGTGGCTTCATCCTTGGGAATTCTTTTTCCATGTGAAAGCCCCTCACAGCTCCATGTTTACATCTAATTGTAACAAAAATGGAGCTTTTTATGCCAATGGTCCTAGCAAAAGTCCTAGGAGTAATTCTCAATGCTTTCAATAAAGTCACCTGCCCTTCACTGAACCCATTATAGTAACTCTGAATAGGACCACGTCACATGCCTACCTCTGGATTTAGAAATGGGGTTGACCCCATCCAAATCATATGGATTAAAAGTGAGGGAAGGTTGTTTGCCAGAGGAAAATCAAGTTGCTGTTACTAAAAGGGGGAGAGGATATTAAGCAAGCAAAAACCAACACAGGTCTTCCATGGAGAAGATGTCCCATACATCTTATACATCAGTAATTATACGGTAAGGCTAGGAGTGATGCCTGTCTTAAGTGCTTACAGCCAAAGATTAGGTAGGGGAAATGGATCACTTCAAGGACAGCTGTCCACAAACACCTTCTAGGAGGAAACCTACGAACTAGGCCTTTTGGACAGGTAGGATTATGGTAGGTGAAGATGAGGAGGCCTTTCAGATCCGTGGAAAGACACAAACAAAGGCAAGGAGGTGTGGATCCTTTGGAAGTTTTCTGAGTTTGCTGGGAACTTTTAGGAATTAAGTCTGGAACTTTGGTTGGGGGCTAGATCTATACATAGTCTAATAAGTGCTAATCCTTTATGCAGATTTCATCCATATATGATCTCAAAAAACAATAATTTTGACAGGCACCAGCAATAGGATTATTCTTCCCATGTTACCGATGGGGCAAGTGAGGCCTAGTGCAAGAGATGTCTGCTGAGACTTCACCCTCTTGTGTCCAGAGACGGAACAACACAAGAAGCCCAATTTCTGCCCTCCAGCTGAGCACTGTGCCCCTTCCCACATCTGCAGCAAAAATAAAGTCTGGGGTTGGAAATCACCAGGACAGCAGCTGTGGCTCAGCCCCAGAGCCAGCCTGAGGACACCTTTGGAGGAAGCTATGGGAACAAGCATATAGGCAGAAAGAAGCTATCTGACTTGCATAATAGCTAAGAGCAGAGACTCTGGAGTCAGGCCTGGTTTTGAGTCTCAGTTTCACGAATTAAGGGGTTAACTTGGGCAGATTATATAACTTCTCTAAGCCTTAGTTTCCTCATCTGTGAACAAGGTAAAGAACAATACCTATCTTACAGGATTGCTCATGAGATCTGAATGAGGTATTTCATATTAAGAACTTAGCACTCTCTTCCTCATCCTGTCTGGTCTCTTCCTTGTCCAATCCCATCTCCTCTTCTGGACTGGGTCTTGCAGTAGTGTTTTTAACAGAATGAAAGTATTAACTACACAGGGATACCTGTCAAATGACATTGTATTGAAGTTAAGAACTTCTACAGGATGAACTTACACAAATATTTTAGATAACACTTTCTCAGTATCTTGTAGTGCTCAATAGATATAAACTTAAGACCCAAGAAGTCCATAGATACGTACATGCATATACATTAAAACAACAGAAATCTATATATGTTTTATGACAACATGTTTCAGGACTCAAATGGTACCAGTATTCATGATACCCAAATGGAAGAACACTCCCTATGTGCATCACGAGAAGATGCTAAAATTAATTCCTTGAAAGCCATGCCACGAAAGCCTATAGTGGCAGGTAAAGCAGTTTGCACCCCACTGAAATGGCTCCAAAATGGCATATATTGTAGTTTTATGATTTTATGTAGTTCTTCTTAGAGATTAGCAACTATTAAATTTCAATGCTTTGAATAAAAAGTAGCAGTAAACATTTACTATTTTCAGTTTGTGCAATCGCTAATTTGTTGCTTCCTAAAATAATGTGAACAAGAAACTAAGATAACCAAACTTTTCTACAATAAATATGTCTTGAGTGAAGGCCTGTATGTTCAGTACACAGGATTTGGTACCTAGGTTTCTGGCCACTAGCTATATAACTCACAAGGTCTCAATTTTGCTTATGCTAATCTACTTTTGGTGCATAATTTCTTAAACAATCAAGTGCTTAGAGAAATAATAAAATGCAACAGCACCATTATCTTCTCCAACAAGAGCTCAGGTGTGCAAAAAAATACCAAAGACTTTGATGAATAAGACAGAATTCATGATACAGATGTATTTTTCATATTCCTCTGTTATAATAAAATTTAAGTTTCTTGAAAGCCAAAAACATTGTATCAAACAATCGAATTTCATCACTGAAAATGTAATAAATGCAGACAACTTAAAAATATAGAATTTTAAAAGTCAAATACAAAAGAGTTTGTGATGTACAGTTTCATTTATGTAAAGTACAAAACAGGTAAAACGATGTATATTGTTAGACGTAGCAAACACGATCACTCTTAGAGACAGTGTCTTATCTCATTTTCTGCTGTTAGAACAGAACACCAGAGACTTGGTAATTTAAAAAGAAAAGAAGAATACTTGGGTTATGATTCTGGAGCTGGGAAGTGCAAGATGATGAAGTCAGATCTGGTGAGGGCCTTTGGGCGGCATCATAACACAGCAGAAGGTGAAAGAGCAAGACATTGAGTGTGGAAGCAAACCACAAGGGCCTGGACTTCCTTTTTACCAACTCTCTATTGTAATGACCACCTCACTACAGTGAAAACAGAATTATTCCATTCAAGAGGGTGGAGCCCCCATGACCTAAAGCTCTCCCATTAGTCTCCATCTCCCAATACAGCCACACTGGAAATTAAGGTTCCAACACATGAATTTTCAGAAGACACGTTGAAGCCATAGCAGATAGCGATTGGGTGAGCACACAGGGGCATCTGCAAGGCTGAAAATACTGTTTTTTGATATAGGAGCTGCAAGCAGAGGTATGCGCCATTTGCCAAAATTCATTGAGTGGTGCACGCCTAATGTACGTATAAAGTTTTTTAAAAATTACATATCAGCAATGTAAAAATCAGTTGTATGAAGGTGAATACATTTGTACATAATATCTTGTAGTGTCAAGGTGAATGAAAAGAGTATTAAATAGTTTTACAGTGTGACTAGTGTTTAGTAAAGTATGCTGGCATTTCCAGGTTGAAGTCTAATAGCTGCTAAATATACAGCACCCAAAAAAAGGAATAAAATGTACAATTATGGAAATAAGTTAACACAGAAGAAGTCAAGAAAATAGAACACATGTGAGGAGGGGCACATAAATAGTTAAGAAATGATTCACAAATATGTCCATTTACGTATGAAATATATAATACTAATTTGTCCTGTTAAAGATAAACATTGAACATATTTAGTCAGGAATATCTTTCAAAAGACAAAGGTAAGACATAAGAATAAGAGTCGAGAAGTGAAAAATACAGTCCATGTAATTTAACAAATTAACCAACAAAACCAAACATATATAAAATACAACAGATTTGATGCTAACCAGTTTGTCATTGCTGAAATTAGTATTATTTTTAATCCAAAGCTTACAATACTTATGTGCAATATTTCAGTATTATTGCTTGATAGATAATAAACATGATTATTAAGTACACACACATCCATACATACATATGCAAACATTTAAAACATACAAATATATGTCTATGCATACAAGCACTCTCTTATAATATGACTTTCATAATGGCATGTACAATTCTGTCGGGAGGAGTAAATAAACACTTGAACACTGAGGAAAAGCTTATCATTTACTTGTTTCTTATTCAATTAGGGGACTCTATTCCTTATACAGGCAAAGAAATGACTGGACACACAGGAATCACAGCTCATGAGCAGAAAGGGGCTGATAGCTGGGAAACACCCAGCGAATATTGCAGTAGTGTGTACCAAGAGCAAGCTAGGATAATCAATGAGACCCAAATAAACCTGAAAAATGCAAGAGAGGGTGTAAAAACCGACAAAGGTGCTCACCAAGAGAAGGATGGTTTTAGTAGCTTTGGACTCAGGGTACAACCTGGAGGAGACATTGGCCCTATGAATGTGTCGCACCTGCTGCTTGTGCCTGTGCAAGACCAAAACCATGAAGCTGCTGGCCCAGAGCATGAGCCCCAGGCAGAACACATCCGGGAATGACAGCATTGATACATTCAGTATGTCAACGATTTTGTCATGACGAATAGAAGAACAATATCCATGATCTTTGTGCCCTGTGATGTTTGTGTTGTTCCATTTTCTAGTCATGAACATAGGAAAAATACTATTTACAAGCATGCACAGGATCCAACTCAGGTATATGAAGAAGGCAGCGTACTTTGGAGCTTTTACCTTAAGCTCTGACAACCTGGAGCTCCTGGGGCTGATCGTGATGGCCTGGAAGACACTCAACAGGCTGGTGCTGCCAATGGACACTCCTCTGCCCACTCTGTGAAGATAGAAAACAAGTTTGCATGCAGAGGTGCTGAGGGACTCTTTCCAACCCAAAGCTGCCATTGTCTGGGGCACTCCTTTGCACAGGAGGATTAAAATGTTGGCTATAATCAGGTGCTTAAGGATCATATCTGTGAATCTTATCCTGTTTCCAGAGAAGCACAGGAGGAGATGATGGTAAGTTAGCCAGAAATTCCCTAGAATCCCAACCACAGTCTGCGATAAGAAGATGATGCCTATTGCCACGTCACTGGCAGCCATCCTGTCAGTCACGAGCCTTCTGAGCTGGAGGATCCTGCATAGGAAGAGGAAACAGGGGCTACATGTCAGAAGCCAATTCAACCCAATATTTCCCATTTCCCATTAATTCCCTAGAAATATATATTTCTGTTTTTATTTTATCAAGGGGTTTCCAAAATTTTAATATAAAACTTTTAAACAGCACTAATTAATAATATATAAATCTCTGGTATGAAGGCAGTACACAATGTACCCTCTTCATTCTTCACAATGTGTGAAGCAGGCACTGTATGTCTTTAACTATAAAGATGAGGAGAACTCAGGCACAGAGAGGTTAAATATTTGCATAAATTCAAGTGCTGATTAGAGATAGAGGGGGTTCTTTCACTGGCTGGATGGTAAAAAAAAAAAAAAAAGAGAGAGAGAGAGACAGTGCAGTGAACCACTGGCATCTCCCAAACAGCTAGTTTGGGTTTTTTTTTCCCCCAGAATAATTCAGATGTATTGTTAGATTTCTTTGAACACACTGTCATTTTCTTTTAGACTGGTGGTAGCTTTTACATTTGGTTGCAACAAGTTTCCATTTATTTATAAAGATTTTTTAAGGCCAATATCAATTGCAGAAAGCTTTTAGATATCTTAATAAACACTGATACCCCAAGGGCAATATACTACTGCAGGAATTTGCCCCGTTACAAGTCATGTATAGTGAATGCAATAATGGATTGATATTGGGACAGCTACAGAAGAACTCATATGCCTTTGTCGCAGGAACACACGGACAACAGCGCCTATCTTAGGAATTATTGAATAATCATTTTTCATGCACTAAACTTGAAATATAAAATACCTGAGAAAATAGTGGAGAGAAGAAACAAAGTTATTAATTTTAGATCACACACTTATCTACTTATTAACACTTATTAACTGGTTCACAGATAAATACATAATAAATAGCAAAACTATTGGCAGGATAGTGAGATATGTGAATGATATTAAAGTAGAAGTTATATGCAAAAAGGAATATATAACACAAAAAAACTTGGGCATTTAAGAAATTGAAAGAGTACATTTGGGGTTTTTAGAATATATATTTTTAACACACTGCATTGTCTAGAGCAGTGTTAAGTTCACAAGAAAAGTCAACCAAAGGTACAGAGATGTACCATAGACCCCCCATACACATAGAGGCCCCTATAGCTAATCCCTACACCAGTGTGGTACAACTGCTATACTTAATGATAATATTTTTTAGCAAGTGACAGCAAGGTGAATTCTCAAAGGTGCTGTCAAAAATCCAGAATTATGATGTAATCTTTTCTTAGATGTTCCTCCCCTAACTTTCAGAAGAAAGAGCCTCACTGAACTCTCCAGGCTAACAATGTTTTCAACACAGACACAATTACCTTCTCTAGTAATTGCATCATACACCCAGAGTTACAGAAAAACCTTTCTATTCAAGTCACTACTATTCAAATACACTTTCCATAGGGGCTTCTATTATTCCTGTAAAATCATCTTACTCTTTATTATAAATGTGAAGGGATTCTATGCAAATCTTTAGTAATCCTGAACATTTAGTCTAGCATCCCTTCAAGGTAGGCTGAACAACAGATTGGGTTTTTTAAAATTTTACTTTTTCAGGTGTGGCTATATGTATTTATTTTATAATCCTCTCTTTTACTGTTTAAAGAAACTTACCTTTTTTTTGAGACAGAGTCTCGCTCTGTTGCCTAGGCTAGAGTGAGTGCCGTGGCGTCAGCCTAGCTGACAACAACCTCAAACTCCTGGGCTTAAGCGATTCTACTGCCTCAGCCTCCCGAGTAGCTGGGACTACAGGCATGCGCCACCATGCCCGGCTAATTTTTTTCTATACATATTTTTAGCTGTCCAAATCATTTCTTTCTATTTTTAGTATAGATGGGGTCTCCCTCTTGCTCAGGCTGGTCTCGAACTCCTGAACTCAAAGGATCCTGCCGCCTCGGCCTCCCAGAGTGCTAGGATTACAGGCGTGAGCCACCGCGCCTGGCCTAAAGAAACTTACTTTTAAAAAGTTTAATTTTGGGAAAAAGTATTGTATATATACAAAGTATACAGTATGATGATACTTGTATACATTTTGTGCTAATTATTAGGGTCAAATTCATTAACATTTCCATCCTCCCCCATAGTTACTATGTGGGAGGAGTGAGTTAAGGACATTTAACTCTGCTGTCTATAAATTTTCAAGTAAATAATATAGTATTATGCGCAACAGTCACTGTGATACATTAGACCCCAGAACTACTTCTTCTTACAAATGAAAGTGTTTACCCTTCTGGAATGACATCTTTAAAGAACTTTAAACATCAGATTTCATTATGACTTGGATTAAACTATTAAAGTCTCTGTCAGTGAGGCTTATGAAACCACATTAGGCACCATCAGGAGTTGGTGCAGGGTCTGGCACTGCCGTGTCTCACAACCAGCTGAGTCCATTCAGCAAGAGCTTTTTCTCCTTCCTGAATGGCTTAGACACTCGGCCAGGTTCAATCCAGGACAGTCCCTTCCTCTGATAGGATCACTTAAGCAGACCCTCCATATGGCTTTCTCCTTACAGACTCTGCCCCTCAGACTGAAATAGAAAACACTCACCCAGCTTTTTCCCTTTGCCAGGATGACGATCTCCGTGTGACGGTCACTACAAGCCATACATGTGTGTGACAGGGAGGCAACCAGACCCTTAGATATGGGTTTGGGATCCTGTGGCCTCACCCCTCCTAGGAACTGCAATTACCGTTTCCGCAGCGGCAGCAATGGGCGAGCAGGCTTGGGAGCTGAGAAGGTTTCTGAAAACTTTTTTCCCATGTGCCCATTATTAAAAACAATTACAAATGTCTGGCTAGCATCTCCTAAGAGACTACTGGGGTATTTTCAAGAGGCCCTATGTTTTCAATGATCCCTGGAAGCAGGTGAGGTGTCACACCGAGGGAGCAGGAGTTACTGAGGTCTGTCATGGGAGGGACCTGCAGTAAAGTCTGTATGTCCCATGGCATTCTTTGCTTCCCTGAAAAGTTTTTCTACCCAAGTCTAGTTCTTTCCTAATCTTCATTTTACTGAGTGGCACCATCTTTTAAGTTGTTAGTAGTGTGAGCAAGTCCGAGTTTCTGCCACTTGCTGTAGGGTAGCCAGGAAGTTAAGAGACAAGGTGTTGGGACAAGGAAAGTGACTTTTATTCAGGAAGCCGCAAACTGAGAACATAGTGGACAATGTCTTAAAGAACCATCTTAAGTTACTATGAACTTTGGGCTCGTTTATGTTAAGAGGCGAAGGGAGTTCCACGAGGTAACTGAGGACCACAGACAAGTGGGTGTCATTGAGGGTTGGAGGAGGTTGTAAAACTTCTTTGTTCTTGGTCAGTTAACTTTGGAGGGCTCAGGTCATGATGTTGCTATACATCTTTCACATAGCATTGGTACTTGTGTGTACACTTTTCTGACTTCCTTGGCAGTTAGTTTTGCAAAAAGGACAGTTACCATCTTTCTTCTAGCCTGTTTTCAGAGCTCAGGAGAGGCCTTTAACCTAGAGGCTATCACCACAAGGTGTCAGAAACTAGATGGAGATCCTGGGATCTGGGAAGGATCCAGATCCTGGGAAGGATGTTAAAAGAGAAACAAGGAAAAGGAAGAACATGATGCCAATAATTCACACTGCAAATCACTGGTCTCATCTGCACATCTAAAGGTCAATTCATTTTGTCTATTTTCACAATAGAAGGTCAATTAATATGGAAATTTTATGGGAAAACATACTTTACCATCGACCTTTATTAGTCACAGATCACAGACAGAACAACATCCACAGAGGAAAGAGAGAAGGATCTGACAGAGGCCCCATAAATAAAGCACCAGGATCAGACGGTTTAACAAGCTAATTCTACCATTAAGGCAACTATCAGATAAGCCAATGCTCCTTACTTAATTCAAGAGCGCCCAATAGTTGCCACAGTTCTCTATACCTATATTTTTTATGAATTTTCACTGATGAGTTTTGCTCCTTGGCAATTGAAAATCATAAAGTAGGAACTGAAATTGAATCTCTGGTTTTTCTTGCAAGCAATTCTACAATTTAATCCGGGTTCACTATCCAATCTCCCCTAATTTTTGGTCAGGAATTAGAGCCATAATGGTGGACCACTGATACTGCACACATGCAAACACATACACAAACTACCTTACACATTTACACACAGATGTAACAAAACCATGCATGTACACACACATACACAGAAACACTGACATAATTATAGTGTCAGTCAAATACACAATTTCAGTTGAACACTGACATTCATGCACACACTCTGCACCTACATATTGACACTCATATTCATAAACAGTCATGATGACACACTCATATGAACACACAATCACACCCACTTTCATAATATCAACCTTCACAGTTATGATGTGTGAATGTCCTTGTTACCACACACACACACACACACACACACACACACACACACACACACACAGAGAAACACACATACAAGAATTCTGGTATCTCCAGACTTTAGAATGCCAGAAAAGGGGAACCCTTTTATTATTTTTAATCCCTCTAACACAGCAACACACCACAAGGACAATATTTACAATATATAGCCTTAATAATTGTGTGCAGTAGCATCTTAGGTCAAGATGGATTGGGGGGAAATTGAAATTGGGGTTTTGAGTACAGACGGTACATGGGTGAGAAAAAGAAGGAGGTGAGAAAGAGGATGGTACTGCACTCTGTCCCTGTGCCTTCTCTCCTCTTTCTCATCCTACTCCACTCATGGCCATGCACCATCACTCCCCACACACTCCAACCTTCTCACCACATTCCCAACCCCAAGAGCTCACAGTATTTCTTTAATGATGCACATTTAAAATATTGTCCTTGTGGGCCATGGCTGGATCAGAAGGAATATAAAGGGCAGCTATAGGTCCCCTTTCTTGGCATTCACTGCCTTGGAGAGATGCACAATTCTTCCATACACATTGTTGAGATACACACTCACTTGTTGACTACATGCGTGATTTTGCGAAGGTGAGTAGAACTGTCATTTGTGTGGGTGTGTGCATTGTGTATGAATGTGTAGGTGAGTCTGTATAAGGTGTGTGCAGAAGTGTGTGAGTGCAACTCAATGTGCCAGTGTGCAAATCACTGTGTATGGAAGTATATATTTGAGTGTGTTCAAATGTGTAAGTGTGCAGACCTCTGTGTGCTTGTGTATGTGCCTGACCACCTGTGTGTGTGTGTGTGTGTGCGCACGCACATTTGGAGTATGGGTTGTCAGCCATATAGCGCTCTTCCTTGACCTGCAAGTCAGTGGGGGTGTAGTGAAGAACTAGCCTTACCCAAAGTGAGGTCAGCAGATCACAGAGGCAAATGAGTACAAGTTAGTACAAAAAAATGAAAATGTATGAAATAACTTTATAGAATCAAGTTACTCTTTCTTTTAGTCTACCTCTACCCCACACGGGCTTCTCCAAAGGCTCGGAATACTCACATTGATACCATTGTGTCTTTCCTGTAAATGCGATAGTAAATATAGATGCCCAGACAACTATGATCATTTGCTCTAAGAGAGCCTTCGCCAAAAGCCAGGAGTGGCCTGTGTAGGGAAGAATTAACCTTACCCATAGAGAGGACTGGCCTTTGCTTTCAACTTCTGGAAGGTGATCTCAAGACCCTTGGGATGTCATGCCTAAAAGGAGTGTCTTTGTTTGCTGGTGAGCTTGGCCGCTAAACAGGCTAAGAACATGACTTATGATGGGGGCTTCAGGCCACACAGTATCAGATCTGCCTCTGGAGAGAATGGAACTAAAGGTATCCGAGAACTGAGACTAAAGGGTAGCCGCCTGGGCAATAAGTGATCGAGCTCCAACAAAAGCTCCACGCACCAAGGCTTGTGTGAGCTTCCATGGTTGGCAAGAGTTAGCAGAAGTATTGTCACATATCAATGCCAGGAAAGAAACATATCCATGACTCCACGGGGACAGGAACACAGGAAGCTCTGTGTTTGGTACTCTTCCTAGATACCGCCCCCTCCGTCTCTTGCTTTTCTCTGTTTAATCCATGTAATCCTTTCCCTATAATAAACAGTAACAATGAGCATAGCAGCTCTCGGTGAGTTCTGTGAGTCCTTCTAGAGAATTATTAAACCTGAGCTTGGTTTCAGAAACAGCCAAACTTGCAGTTAGTGTAAGAGGTGAGGGTGGTCTCGTGTGGACTGTGTTCCCTCTAACATCTCAGTTGGCCAAAAAACAGTAACGGTGGGGAAAGGTCAATGGATCTAGGTTAAACTGAGTACTGGTCCGTCGGAAAATTCAAATGAGTGATTTTGCCTCTTAAATTTTATATTTCTTCCTTAATTGCATAACCAATAGGCAGTTCTTATTGAAAATTCAGCAAAAATAAGTGTATAGAACTCTGGTGACCATCTAATGCAGTTGAACTGAGAAAGTATCACTGGCTTTTGTTGTGGTTAAAAGAATAGCGGAATATGCCTGTCAAGTCATGTGAGGGTGTTTTTATTTGTGATAAAAACATTTATAACATCTCTCTTTTAGGAAAATTTTTTGTTTAGATTTTCTATCACTTCAGGTCAATACCGGGAAAGTATATGGAACTAAATAATTTCTATATCATCTTATCCAAATTAATTTAAATTTAATTATGAAAATGAATCCAAAGGGAAAAAAGAGTCCAATGATTTCTAATATAAACTATGTCATGTTCTTCCTTTTACTTGTGTCTCATTATTAATCCTTTGCAAGGGAAATTTTTTGTTTAGACTTTCTATCACTACAGGTCAATACTGGTAAAATGTATTTAACTAAAAAATGTCCGTATCATCATATCCAAATTTACTTTAGTTACAGACATGTATCCAATATTTCTAATGTAAACTATATCATATTCTTCCTTTTAATCTTATCTCATTATTAATCCTTTGCAAGGACTTTGATTCCATGTACCTGCTGAATAGTTAAATAATGGTGCAGCTGAGAGATCTGAAAGTTAAGAATTAACTTGATTTTGAGTGCAACTCAGGGAAGCCTGGAATACAGTGAGATACATGTGCATTGTTGCCAGTCCCTCATGAGTCAGACCTCAGTGTTTCCTGCTCCTTCCATGTGACACTCTGTTTTTGTAAGGATCATGAAAAAGTAAGAGCCTCTCTCAAACATTTCAACATTCTCCTTGGAGATCCTCACAAGAAACTTGTAACTGGTTTTGGTAATTAGCAACTGGAACAAAGTTTTAAAGAAATTTTTTCAGCTCCTGAAGTTTGCATTGTCATGGCCACTATAGATGAAATGATAATTACAGTTCTGAGGGGAGATGAAGTCACAGAATCACAAACCACTATCTCAGTATCTGGCTGTCTCCTTTTCCCGTGGGCTAGCTGTGTGATCTTCACACTGAGTCAACCATCCTAGCAATTGGAAGGAGGCCAATGAGTACTGTGTTTGTACTTCAATCTGAGAGGCAGAGTCTGTAAGGAAAAAAGACTAAGTGCTCGTGTCTGAAAAGGGACTTTTCTTGGGTAGAAG
Organism: Lemur catta; assembly: GCF_020740605.2. Lineage (NCBI taxonomy): Eukaryota > Metazoa > Chordata > Mammalia > Primates > Lemuridae > Lemur > Lemur catta. Next base: position 20,199,014 of record NC_059146.1, read on the forward strand.
CAGATCCAGTGCCAAAGCTAGAGAGGGAGGAGCAGTAATTCCTTTGTAATGAGCTGTGATAATAAAGGGAACTGAGGGTCCTAGACCCTACGTGATTCTCTGATGGCTCCTAACGTAATTTAAGGAAATCCTCTTTGAGGATGATTGTTGGTACATAATGCCAGTGATGATAAAATGTGATGTTTAGGCTGCTTAACAATTATAGTAATGAAATCAATCTCCTATTCATAATACCTTACACGAATCACAGACTAAATTTACAGCATTAGAGGTGTGCTCACAATGCAGAGTAGTTTGAAACTATAAGAATTACATCATCCTGTTCAGAAACCATGTATCTTAATTTGTTTCTAGAATTAAAATAATTTCCTTTTAACCTAATTCTACATATATGATGCACTTAAGGAGACAGTAATCACGTCTCTGCGGGAAACATCTCTGACATGATAATTATGATGAGGCTGCTTTCCCTCCTGAAAATAGGGAGGCAGCATCTAAGGAAAAGTTAACTCTATAACTACGGGTTTTAGACAACAGTTGTCAGAATCAAATATATCTTGTGTTATTTTCTCTGGTTTAAAAATATTGTAATATCAAATCCAAGTGGACTACTCATTTTCCTATAATTTTAATTCATACAATGCACAAGATTTCATGTGCTCCAGAGTCCATCTTGCATATGCCTCTAGTGTTTTAATATATTTCACAAATCTTGTTTCGCTAATAGTTTCAGTTAACTCATGCATCAATAAGAAACTGATGAGTAAACAATCACAAATTAGTAATAATTTACTTTCTACCCTACAATACTTTATTACTTATGTGTCATATGTATCATACTTTAGGGGCAAAGTAATATTTTCCAATAAGTTCTTTGACAGATACTACTGTATTTTTCCTCTTGGCATGAGAGTAAATGAGTCTTCCAGCTGCTACACTAATATTGAGCCAATCTCGCATTAAATCCAACTTGCATATGGGGTAGTTTCCTTTAGGATTTTACTGCAAGAAGTGTATCTATATTTTATTAGTATCTCTAAAGCTTCGTTTATATTTGATATTGAACTATACAATAAATATACAAAAATAAAAACTTGCTAAAACCCAAGTTATGAAACCATATACTGTGTACTATAAAATGGCAAAGTATAAAGAAGAAACTAAACATAGTTCCAGATTATTTGAAAATACAAGTGACATGGTTAATGTAGCATACTGTTTAATAGGACTGATTTTGCAGTCTGACCAGTTGAAGTCTCCTCTCTGCCCCTCATCAGAAAAATTAGATCATATAACCTCTTTGTATCTAAGTTGTTCTTATATTTACAAGGAAAATAACACCAGTGACTATACTGTATAGTTATAAAAATCAGAGAAGGTACCACAGGTACCTTCATTATACCAGTGATTCAAATACTGTAAGTGCTATTTGGTATTCAAGTCTGAGAAGCTTCTTAACAAAACAAAACAAAACCTTAAGTATTTCTCAGTGGAAATACTGGATTTCGGTTGATATGATCAACGTAGCCCACACCTCACATTCCTATGCAGGATCCTCTGGTTCTCAAGACAGATATCAGTTACCGAGAATTGGCAGAATGGCCTTCAGGGATTTGTCAATAGGAATGGTCTGCTTATTTCAGATTATAGCTGTAAACCAGGCAATTTCTCGCTTAGTTATCATGATCTTTTCCTTTATTTACTGAGTGCAGGTTAAGGTCTGTAGATTTTATTTTCAAGTACTGGATTCTAATCACTTCTTGGTCATTCTCTTTAAAGCTGCCCCCAAGACACACCTCTGGACATAACACCAAGACAGTGGCAGAATTTAGGTTGAAACATTTCCTCCGTTATTTGGGAGGGAAATTTGTTTTCTATCCTCACAGAATTGGCAGGGTGTGTCCATCGGCACCACCTGCTTCCTGAGCATCTCTGGCCAACATGATCAGCTGCAGAAACTCCAAGCTGACAGAACTTGAAAGCTCCCAAGCACATTTCGGTTTCCCACTTTACTCTTCTGGACCCAGGACATGATAGTAAATACTCTTTTTCCTACGCTTAGGGTTGCCAAATAGAGTAGCAAAAACATCACAAAGACAAAAAGATTCAGGATTCTATTCTCCAACTTCATGATGAAATCACAGACTCACTATATGAGGCCTTCTTTGCTGTTTCCTGATGTTTCTTCTTTGGGCTTATAATTGGACCAGTGACCCTGTATGGTCCATCTTCTACAGACATAGGCAGGTGGTCAATCATATTCCTAAGACCAGAATTTACCCTAGAGGCTTCTTCCAATTTATTTGGTAATAGTATTTTTTTTTTTTTTGAGACAGAGTCTCACTCTGTTGCCAGGGCTAGAGTGCCGTGGGGTCAGCCTAGCTCACAGCAACCTCAAACTCCTGGGCTTAAGTGATCCTCCTGCCTCAGCCTCCTGAGTAGCTGGAACTACAGGCATGCGCCACCATGCCCAGCTAATTTTTTTTTTCTATCTATATTTTTAGCTGTCTAAATCATTTCTTTCCATTTTTTACTAGAGACGGGGTCTCGCTCTTGCTCACACTGGTCTTGAACTCCTGACCTCAAGGAATCCTCCCGCCTCGGCCTCCCAGAGTGCTAGGATTCCAGGCGTGGGCCACTGAGCCCAGCCTCCATTAAAACTCTGCTAATACCCACAAAGTAACTTTCTGGGTTTTTAATTGAGAGTCCATTGAATGTATAGATAAAATTGGGAAGAACTCACATCTTGACAATATTGAGTCTTCCTATACATTAACATGGAATTTTTCTCATTTACTTCTTTGATTTCTCTTGTCAGAGTTTTGTAGTTTTCCTCATATAGATCTTGTACATATTTTGTTACATTTATACTTAAATATTTCATTTTTGAGGGTGCTAATGGCGTTTTTTAATTTTCAAATTTCATTGGGCACTGTGGTTTAATCCCAGCATTTTGGGAGACCAAGGTGGGAGAATCACTTGAGGTCAGAAGACCAAGACCTGCCTGGACAACATAGTGAGGCCCCATCTCTACAGAAATAAAAATAATTAGCCAGTCATCGAGGCACAAGCCTGTAATCCCAGCATGTTGGTACACTGAGGTGAGAGGATCACTTGAGCCCAATAGATCAAGGCTACAGTGAGCTATGATTGTGTCACTGCACTCTAGCTTAAGCAACAGAGTGAGACTCTGTCTCTAAAATAAATCAAGAAATCAATTCCACTTGTTTATTGCTGGCATAAAGGAAAGCAATTGACTTATGCATATTAACCTTGTATCCTGCAACCTTCCTATAATTGTTAGTTCCAGTACTTTTTGTCGACTGTTTTAGATTTTCTACACAGGTGAGCATTTCATCTGTGAACAAAGACAGTTTTATTTATTTTTCCCAATCCATATACCCTTTATTTTCATTCTTTGTTTTACTGCATTACCTAAGACATCCATTTAATACACTTAACATGTGCATTAAAAATTGACCAGCAACTGATCAGCAATTAATAATTTAGTTTCTATCCTACATGATTTTCTCACCTATTAATATTTCCTCTACCAGTTTTTTAGGGGTATATTAATGCTTTTCAACCATTTTTTATAGACAGCCTGTATTTTTCCTCTCCTTGTGTCAGCAAATGAGTCTTTGGGCTACCAATATAATATTGAGCCAATCTTGCATTCAGTAAATCCAACTTGTATATGAGGCTGTTTACCTTAGGGTTATATTGTAATTAGCACATCTTCATTTTATTAGGATCTTGAATTCACATTTGATACTAATCTATACAGTAAATCTTTAAACAGAAATGGAAAAATGTTTTGATCAAATTATGAAATACAATACCAGTGATGTAAAATAAAATGGCATAATAAACAAATTATAGGCCTGGATTATTTGAAGCTGACATGGTTTGTTAGCACAGCACAATTACTAATATATTGTCTTTACAAAAAACCTAGTCAAGTTCAAGTCTCTACTCTGCCACTAAGCAGATGTAAAATCAGACAGATCACTTAACCTGCTCTTATCTAATTTCTTCTTGTATTTATGCAAAAAATTATACCAGTTAATCTAATATACAGTTATGAAAATCAAAGAAGATAGCATATGCTTGGCACTGTATCAGTGATTCCTATAGAGTAAGTGAAATTCTGGCATGGTAAGTGAAATAAGAAATTATTGCAGATGGCTTTCAATCCTGAGAGACTACATACATAGTGTTACTCTTTGTTATTAAAATGCCACAGTGAGATGGGATAGGCCTGAAGTGATAGGAAAACATGACTCAGAGTTTTAAAAAAACCTAAATTTTATTATATTTTAAGTAAACTGTATCAGTGTGATACAATAATTTAAACATGAATTCTACACATACACAGTGAATTCTTTTAAGTTCTTCTCTCTCATAATTGTACTATTCAATTACCAAGAATAAGACTAATTTGTCACTATTCTTTGATATGCAACAGCTATTTCCTTTCAAAAGTTACAATGACCATCATTTCATCTCCACTATTTCAACCACATAAACAGTCCCTATTCCCATGAAAATCTCAATCTTTCAATGTTATGGCCTTCTTTGTTTTGTGGTCACCTGACAGAGCAATTACTTCTGTCAATCCAGTGGCCCTCAGTTGTACCAATAAACCTGTTGAAGAGGATCGTAAATACACTAGTTATGATAATTTGCAACAGTTGTGTTATGGCCTTCTTTGTTTTGTGGTCACCTGACAGAGCAATTACTTCTGTCAATCCAGTGGCCCTCAGTTGTACCAATAAACCTGTTGAAGAGGATCGTAAATACACTAGTTATGATAATTTGCAACAGTTGTACATATATTCCGTGCCCATCTGTGTTCTCAAAGTCATAAAATACAGTATCTTAAAATTCAGTGTCCTTGTTCTTCCAGGAAACATGGATATGAATGATCCCCATCAAATGAAATAGGTCCTTTCATCTTACTGATTCTTTCCCAGAGACATTCATGGTGATACAAAGAAAACACATAACAAAAAAAGCACATCAACAAGTTTCAAACTTTGGGATGAAAAACATCAAAAGTCATATAGGCTTTTTGGCTAGGCTTGGTGGTTCACACCTGTAATCCTAGCATTTTGGGAGGCCGAGGCAGGACTGCTTGAGGCCAGGAGCTTGAGATCAGCCTAGGCAACACAGCAAAACCTTGCCTCTACAAAAAATTTAAAAATTAGCCAGGTGTGGTGGTGCACACCTGTAGTCCCAGATAGTTGGGAGGCTGAGGCAGGAGGGTTGCTTGAGCCCAGGAGTTTGAGGTTGTTGTGAGCAAGGCTGACGCCACGGCACTCTAGCCTGGGCAACAGAATGAGACTGTCTCAAAAAAAAAAAAAAAAGTACAGCAATTCCCCTTATCTGCAGTTTCACTTTCTGCAGTTTCAGTTACACATGGTCAACAGAAGTAAAAAAATATCAAATGGAAATTCCCTAAATAAACAATCCATAATTTTCAAATTGCACACCATTCTGAGTAGTGTAATGAAATCTTTTGCCATCCCACTCCATCCCATCTGGAACATGAATCATCCCCTTGTCATGAGTATCCAAATTGTATACACTACCCACCCATTAGTCCCTTAGTGGCCATCTCAGTTATCACACAACTTTCATAGTATCACACTGCTTGTATTCAAATAACCTTATCATACTTAAGAATGGCTCCAAACAGCAAGAATGATGCTGTCAATTTGGACATGCCAAAGAGAAGATGCAACGTGCTTCCTTTAAGCAAAAAGGTAAAAACTCTTAATTTAAAAAAATAATCATATGCTGAGGTTGCTAATATCTGTAAAAATAAACCTTCTATGCATTGTGAAGAAAAAAGAATTTGTTAGTTTGAGTATCATACCTGAAATTGCAAAACTTATGGCTACATACATACGGTCCAGTAGCATCCATGGTTTCAGGAATCCACTGGGATTCTTGGAACATATTCCTCATGGATAAGGGGGCACTACCTATTTTTAAAATGAATGGTACCTTTCCATAAATCCTGCTCCACCAACATTCATCATCTCAGGACTTTCAAATGATTCTGACATTTAATTACTTTGAAGAATTTGACATCAGAGGTTGATCTGTATTCTAGGACTAGAGACTATATAGTCTATACTACTATAAATTCTCTGAGCTGCAGTCCATCGTGAGAAGTGGGTAAATTATATACCCCCAACTCATTACATTTCTAAGTTTTCTCTCCAGTATGAATTCTTTGGTGAATCCTGAAATCAGACCACTGCCTAAAGACCTCCCCACATTCTATACATTTGTATGGCTTTTCTCCAATATGAATTCTCTCATGACCCCAAAGGTGTGAACGTTTGATAAAAGCCTTACCACAATCATTACATTTGTGTGGTTTCTCTCCAGGATGTATATTTTGGTGTCTAGTGAGGCTTGAATATTGTTTAAAGGCTTTGCCACATTCATTACATTTGTAAGGTTTTTCTCCAGTATGAATTCTCTGATGAATTGTAAGATTTGAATTTTGGCTAAAGGCCTTGCCACATACATTACATTTATATGGTTTCTCTCCAGTATGGATTCTCTGATGTCGAGTAAGGCGTGAACACCAGTTAAAGGATTTGCCACATTCATTACATTTGTAAGATTTCTCTCTATCATGAATTTTCTGATGATCCCCCAGGCTTGAACTTTGAATAAAACCATTATCACATGTACCAGATTCATTGTGTTTCTTTTCAGTATGTGTTTTCTGGTGTCTAGTAAGATGTACAAGTTGTGTAAATGCTTTACCACATTCATTACATTTATAAGGTTTCTGTCCCGTATGGTTTTTCTTATGTTTAGTCAGGCTTGAACGCACAGTAAAGGCTTTGCCACATTCATTACATTTATGAGGTTTCTCACCAGTATGGATTCTCTGATGTTCCACAAGACTTGAACTTTGGATAAAACCCTTACCACATTCACTACATTTGTGTGGCTTTTCTCCAGTATGAATTCTCTGATGTTTCATAAGGCTTGAGATGTGAATAAAAGCCTTGCCACACACATTACATCTGTATGGTTTCTCTCCATGGTGTATATTCTGATGCTTGGTAAGGTGTGAGCACTGCTTAAAGGCTTTGCCACATTCTTTACATTTATAAGGTTTCTCCCCTGTATGAATCCTTCGGTGAATCCTGAGGGTAGACCACTGCCTAAACACCTTGCCACATTCAATACATTTGTATGGTTTCTCTCCAGTATGAATTCTCTCATGATCCCACAGATAAGAGCGTTTGGTAAAACCCTTACCACATTCATTACATTTGTAAGGTTTCTCTCCAGTATGTATTCTCTCATGACGCCAAAGATCTGAACATTTGATAAAAGCCTTACCACATTCATTACATTTGTGGGGTTTCTCTCCAGTATGAATTCTCCAATGATTTACAAGGTGAGAATTTTGATTAAAGTCCTTGCCACACACATTACATTTATATGGTTTCTCTCCAGTATGGATTCTTTGATGTCTTGTGAGGTTTGAGAACTGCTTAAAAGCTTTACCACACTCATTACATTTGTAAGGTCTCTGCTCAGAATGAATTCTCTGATGACTCAGAAGAACTGAATATTGGTTAAAAGTCTTCCCACATTCATTACATTTATATGGTTTTTCTCTGTGTGTTTTCTGCTGCTGAGTAAGCAATGAAGTATTAAAAAAAATCTTCTTATATTTATGACAAATGTTGGTTTTAACACTAGGAGGAAATCTTTGAAGTGGTGAAACTGAGGAACAATTTTTAATAAACTGCTCAACTTGATTAAATTTATAAATTTTCTCTTCATTTTGAAATCTCTGCAGATGTGACTGAAAGCTTAATCCAATCCCATTTTCAAAACATTTCATATACTTGTTTCCTGCACAGACTATGTTATTATTTATTTTTAACAAATTCCTTAAAAATGACTTTCCATGCTTGTAATACTGAGTTGTAGTGTTTTTTACAGAAACACTCTGCTTTAAAGGTAAATTAATATAGGATTTGCTGTCTTGATGATCTTTTCTACCACTAAGACTTATGTTATCAGTTGTGAGGATTCCTTTGGAATTTCCTTCTTCATACCCACACTTACTCTTAAATTCATACACATTTCCCCAAGCTTCCCTGAAGTCAAAATCCTCAGTGCAATGGTTTTCATGTCCTTCCAAAAGAACTGGATGATATAAATCTCCTTTATTAATATTCTCTTTTGCTAAAAATTCCTTGATCACATACCTAGTAGAGATATCTGAAAGACAGAAAGAACCACAGGCTTTGTATTAAGTTGTAAGATAAATATCACACTAAAAATAAGAGTTATATTGAAAAGATATAAAGGTTCTTAAAGTCTACAAATGTTTAGGAATACAAAATGAATAGAATTCTTTAATTAAGGACAATTATGTGTATTTCAAATTATCTTAAGGAAAGTCTTACTTTCAAACACCATATAACCAAACTACTCATACAAACCCTGAAAGCTCACCACATCAAAATGCACCAATTGGCAGTAGGTAAGCAGGTGTCCCATATTTAAATAAAAACTTATTATACAAATGCATACTTACTACATAATTATTACATGCAAATAAATGCTACAGTACAGCATTATATGAAGCAATAGTAAATAATCCTCCAAAAAGTTACCTAATAAGATAAATACATGGAAATTCAGAAGTGCAAAACTGAATTAGGCAAAATAAAGGCAAAGGTCTTTGAGCCAGTTGTTCAGGGAGCATCAGGGATGTCAGAGCAAAAACTGTAATTCATTGAGAATAAGACGTGTTCTGGCCCTTCTGGTATGAGGGACCTATACTGGGTACATGGGCTGCCGACTTCAAGGCTGCTGCCATGCTGGGGTGAATGGGATGGGGCAATGGGGAAATCATATTCTATTGCATATTTTCACAATGCTTGAAGAGAGAATTTTGAATGTTCACAACACAAAGAAAGGATAAATGTTTGAGGTGATGGATAGGTTCATTACCCTGATTTGATCACTCCACATTTTATAAAGGTATCAAAATATCACTCTATATCCCAAAAATATGTACAAGTATTGTGTCAATTAAAAGTAGAAGTGCCCAACATGTTGGCAAGTGCCTGTAGCCCCATCTACTTAGGAGGCTGAGGTGGGAAGATTACTTGAGCTTAGGAGTTCCAGACTAGCCTGGGCAAAACAGCGAGACCTGATCTCAAAATAAATAAATAAATAATTGAAGGGAAAAAATTCCTTTAAAAATTTAAAATTAAATTTTTAAAAAAGAGCTGAAACAATAAAACTCTTAAAAGAAAATCTACAGGTAAATATTTATGACCTTGAATTTGGCAATGGATTCTTAGATAATGCATTTAAAGCACAAATAAAAGCAAAAAAATAGAGAAATTGGACATCAAAATAAAAAAAAATTGGTACATTAAAGGATACTGTGAAGAAAATCAAACTAATGATTAAATAAATAAATAAGTCTATGGAAATTGCAAGATGAAAGTAGCAGTGACTTAAACAAAAATTACGGTAGAGTTTAAAAATTTAGCTATTATTCAACTTCAAAGTCTCCCTCAACAAGCTACATCAAAATCATATTTGTTGAAGGACAATGAACAACAGCACACACAGGAAATGAACAGTCTGGCATTAACAATAGTTTGGGCAACAGCAACATAGACATAAGGTTGTGAACTTGGACAATGTTCTCACTATAATAAATTCCAATACCTGTGATTGATGGCTCATCTCTGCATCTTGAGACATGCTGACCAATATCTGGCTTCAAGGGGCACTTATGCATGCAGGAGGATGATACTGTAACAAATTAATCAGTGTTCCAGATTATTGTGTTACCCAGTAAATCCCCTCTACAGGATAGTCCATCAGAAGTTATCCAGCACAAAAAGAGGATGAAATTTCAGACACTAGGAATGTGTGTTTTAAATCAAGTTTTAGAGGCAAAATCACACAAACTTAGGAAAAATTGAAATCAGAAAGAGCCAAGGATTTTCTATATTGCGAGAATAAGTACAAGAAAAAACATACAAGACATGAGAGTGAACTAAGGAGATCAGATAACATGGGATCTCTAGAAGGCTGTGTGGTCTGACCTCAAACCCAAAGATGAGTGGCTGAAACACTGAGATATGACCCCTATGAAGGACTGAGAATCAGAGAGCAGGTATCTGTCACCACTATTTTTACAGTATCGCGGAGTAAAAAATCTGAAAAGATCCACGCCACTCCCGTTACACATACTTCTGACAACTGGCAAAAGCAGAACTAAAAAAATGGCTGAGAGTGCTGAAGAAGCACAGAGGGACTGAGACAGCCCCATTCACTTTCCTGGGGCCCCAGGTGCCAATGTTTTCCCATCCTGTAAGAAAGTGTAAGAAAGTCTCTCAAGTACAGGAAATGGCAATGGAACCTGGAAAAGACTGGGCCCAACACTGGGGAGGCCTCAACTCTCATCTGTATGGACTGAGAACTGAAAATAGAATAAGAGACTGAGGAAGAAAGAGGACCCCTTAGAAACACACTCTCAGTGCCCCTCAAGGTCAAGGTACCAAAGAGATCATGGGGCAGATAGGAGTGCTCTAAATCCTTATAAAGACTTTGCTTTGGTCTTTTTGGGGAGTTTCTCACACACTATTAAATGGTGCAACTTCCTCGCTGTCCATCTGAAATCTTACCTATGTTCACAACTTAGATATATTCCTATCCATTTAGTATTTTTTGCTATTTTCGCCTTGCTCTCCACAGTCCAGGGCTCTTTCCCTTGCTTCAAAATGGAGATAATATTTAGGTCAGAAAGAGAGATTTCTGCTGTAAGAAGAAAAGATCATGATGTGCTGTGGCTTTTCAAGAATACAATCTCAGCCCTTTGTTTAACTGAGAAGATATTACAGATGGGTCTAGGAAAAATATTTCACAAATTCATCCACTAACTGTTTCCTTCTGAGTGCTTAAGGCATATTTTAAATATAAAGATATCTAGCTCTTTGGAAGAATTTACTGAATCAAGTGTACAGAGATAAAACCAGATCCAGAATCAGATATTTTTAAAAGTTTGCCATAAGGTTTTGTGCTTATGGAACTTCTGGAACCAATACTACTATAGCGTGAAGTGGTCAGACCATCTGAAGAAAAGCAAAGGTTAAAAAGTCCAGATGCTGCATTGTGAAATGTTTTATTTCAGAGTCAGCACAGCTCCCAACTCTGTCAAGCAAGGAAGGGGCTCCCAAAAGACTCACTGGGGTAGATCCTGACTTCTGGAGGGAAGTTATCTCCACCCACAGAGACCAGGTTCCTGTAGTTCTCCAACATTACGTCCCTGTATAAAGTCCTCTGAGCAGGGTCCAGGCATTCCCACTCCTCCTGGGAGAATTCTATGGCCACATCCCTGAATGTCAACAGACCCTGAAAAGAAAAGAGAGGTGTTAAGGATCAATTCTAATGGAGTAAGTGTTTTGACAGATCATTCTGGGCAAGATAAGATCATTCTGAGCAATTTCTATAACCCTAATTTTGTGATACTTTTACATTAGCAGATAGGAAATCCACAATTGAAATATGAATTTCACATTCTTGTGGACAACAAAAGAAACATAAAAATAAAAACCACCCAACAAAAGGGTGGTTTATACAGAAGCGCTACATAAAATGTTTTACACACTAAGTGATATTCAATACCTAGATGAGCTAGAGCGTGAGTAGTGTCTTCAGGCATGACAAAGCCCACATATGTGCAAAAATATAAATTCAAGTTTATCCATGTAAATTTAAATTTATCCATTTAAAATTAGATATTTAGCCATTAATAAAAGCCAAATGGAGTTTATTCCACTAATAAAATAATGATTCAAGATGAGGAAGTTTATTAATGTTATATATTAATTTAGCTGATTAAAACAGAAAAAAGATTTACACAGCAGTACATTCTTAAAGAAATACTGGATAATTAACAATCATGCCCAGAAAAGGAAATTTAAAAAACTGTTATTAAGCAAGCCAGTTTCACCAAGCATCACACCCAGGAGTAAGCACTGGATGCATTTCCACTAAAGGTAAGGCTGAGACAAGGGGGCCAGTAACACTCCTGCCATTCACTACTGTACCTGTCTCAGTCAGGTCTAGAAGACAGAAAAGCAAATTCCCATTAGCAATTTTATCATGACACCTATTTACAAGACATCCCCAGACTTATGTGAAGAAATTATAAAGCTTTCTTGAGGGACATGACAAAGACATGAGCAAAGACTGAGAAACCCAATTCTTACTGGAAGATGTGGTGACATAAACATCTCAGTGATTTAGAAATTCGGAGCAATTCAAATGCAAAAGAAATGTGGGATTTCATATGAAAAGTTCCCATTGTGCTAAAGAGAGCCAACATAATTCTCAATCAAAAGACAAAATGAAGGCGCCTGCCAACTACATGTGAACCTGTTAATTATGTGAAACTTTAACATGAATGAAATAAAATGGCTACAGTAAGATGCACATAAAGAATCTAAATTAAAAAGATATAAACATAATTGTAAACTAAAAAGATTAGGACTAAATGGAACCCAATAATTTAAAATCACTTCAGGTGAGGCCTTCCAAAACAAGATCAAAAAGCATACATCATGAAGGAAAGATTTATGTTTCACTCCAAAAAAAAAAAAGATAAGCTAAAGACACCAGGGCATATATAATGAACTACAGAATATAAAATAGCTTGTAAAAATACATCAAAGGAAAACTGAGCAAACTATGAAAATCCACTTTTATTTTCGCAAAATAATGAAATTTATTCACAAGTATTTGAAAAGTTGAAATACAAAGGATTGTCATTTTCCCCCAAATTTGCAAAATACAAAAAAAAATACAGCACCAAATTTTTCTTACATTGGGGCAAATCTCACATAGTTGGTGGGAAAGGGTACCTTTGCAACTTTAGGGGAGGGCATCTGGCCAAAATCTATCAAAGTACGAAATGCACCATCCTTGACCCAATAGTAAGAAGAACACATCAAGTCACCCAAGCCAGGGAAATCCTCAAATATCAGCAGCAGAGTCAGTCTGCTCAAAGGCAGCCACCACAGCACTCTACATCACTGAAAAATTGTAAGAGACTCATGAGTCTTCCTCAAGAGAATGCTCCAATGTGGATCTAAAAATGTAAACTATCTCTACATTTTCTGTCATGAAAACAACTCCTAGACATATGCTGTGTACATTTTTTCAATTTGCAGAATAAAATACCACAAAAAATATTCACTGAAGATTTTTTCTAACATCACATAATAATGGATAAATGTATTTATATAATTTGCACTGACTCTTGCCACAGAACTGACAACAGTGGTTTCCCACTGAGACATCAGGGCTGATAGAGGACATAACAGGAAAGAAAATACTTTACTTTAAATCTTAGTCCCTAGGCTGCACAGTGGCTTAGAATTTTACTGTAAAACAAATATAATAAAATATATTGTAATGTATGTGTAATATTGTATTACACACATATTGTATCATATGTGTAATATATAATATATTGTAACATAATATAATGTATATCATATAAATATAATACTTAATAACAATGCTGGAATCAGAATTTGGTTCTAGCCTCTTTGAAGACAAAGTTCTGTGCTCCAACACCTTGGCTCAGTTACAACCACTTTTATCTAAAACACCTGCCACACAAGAATCCCTGCAGGAACACCATGGTCTCTGTGCTGTGAATGACTTTAAAGAATCTTCTACTGTTAGATACTTAGGTTGAACCCATATTTGAAAACCAATTATGGAATAAAACATTCTCTACCATGATGTCTGTTTCTGAACTTTATTTTAAATCATTAATATTCTGGAACCAGAAACACAATGATTCACTTATATAGCTTCAAATCCACTATAAAATGAAGCAAAGCAGGTTCCCCTTTATCACTCTCCTTTTCCAGAATTTTCCAGTTTTTGTGCACATTAATACATGATTTCCATGTGCAGCTTCTCTAATCCTGGTCTACAAAAAGCTGACAGTACAACCAGATATGGTCTCTAAACAATCCATGTTGCCCAACAGCACTGACATCATGGGGTCCATACCCCGTCTCCAACCTCTGTCTAGATGTGAAGCCCTTTCCAGGGCTATGCTGAATGGATCCTCTTCTCACAAGTTCATGTCACTGGGTCACAATGAGATGGAACCTAAGTGGAGATAAGAGGCTCTGAGGGAAGGCATGGGCAAGTGTGACCAAACATGTCAGGTAGAATGCTTCAGAGTCACAGATTAGCAACTTCAAAAAAACAGTATCTCAGGAAGGAAGGAGTATACACAGAACAGTCAACTGAGAACATGACTTTTACCTGAGAAAGAGCCATTCCTGACTCCTCTTTCTTTCCTCTTCCTCCTCCTCTGGTTCCTTTCTCAAGCAAGATCACTATTGAGAAGTTAATCTGAAATGTCAAACATATACTATTTAATGCTAACAATCAACATACCCCTTCCTGTGTCACAACCTCATTTGCACAGAAAAGGCAAAGGGGACTTGAAGTGGTCATCTACTCAGCTGGAGACTTTAGCTCAAATCTCATTAATTTAACAGACCACATAAGTGAAAAAAAGAAACTCCAGAATATTAAACTAACTGATTAAACTAGGTTTTGACTACTAAAGCATCATCAACATTCTTACCAGATGCAAAGAGAAACATTGCAATATTATTAACCAGAAATCAAGGAATAGCTCCAATATATGATAAAAAGTCAAAAGTATTCAGACCTCATAATCTCAAATGGTACAGTAAATTTAAGAGGGAAAATAATTTGGAAATTTTTTTTTTAAAAATCCAATGAGTTCTGAGATTGAGGTTAATACAAATTTGAAGATACAGCAAATTTAGAGAAGAATGATATGCACTGTTTATGGGATTACACAAAGGTCACTTCAGCAGTTAATGAATACTTACAAAAAAGCAGAAATTAAATTAACTAAGATGTATTTCAATAAACTTGAAGAAGATGAATTAAGTGTAAGGAAGTAAAAAGAAAAAGTATTCATTGAAGAGGGGGAAAAGCCCACAATAACCTTTAAAAAGGCACCATATGATGACAGAGAGTTATTTCTTCCCCTATTTCACTCCCCCTCTCTCAGCCCAGGGAAAGACAAGAGGGTGACCCCCTTTGCAGAAAAGGAGTTGCAAATGGAAGTTATCTTCTGTGGCAAATAACTAGAAAATGTACAAGCCTCATACAGCTAATTTTGCAATTCTCATTCTTTTATGCATAAACTCAACAAAATTAAAATTTATAAGATTATAGAGCCCAAAATAATATTTTACAAACTAATCTTCCATATCCATTCAACTCAACACTCACTGGGTCTGGTTCCCCCATCCCCTTACCCCATCACTGTTTTGTTTTTCTCCCTGGATATTTCTCTCTTCTTTCACTTTTTTTTTTTTTTGAATTTCTGCCTCCCCCCTCATATCTCCTCCTACAAGGTGTTTTGCCCCACTCTGCTGCAACCTATGTCACCCCTGTTCTTTCTCCCCAAACTTTCTGATTGACCCTTAACTCCATACAGTTCTGCCTCTTTTTCCCCCATCAAAATTCCCCGTTACATTCCCCTTCCTTCAACTCTGGTCCTCTCAGCTGGCTAAATTCACTCTCTGCTCTGCTTCTGCCTCTGCTCTCCGTCACTCCTTGCACCCTCTTTCTATCCCAGCATCACATCTCTTCGTGTTCGAGCCCCAAATCTTATTACACACTCACTCTGTCTGATGTATCACCCCCCTAGCCCCAGGTGCCCCCACTCCTATCGCTGGTCAAGGTCCCTCTTGATGTTACCCCTTTCATCTCCCTAGAAAGCTCCATTTTTATTTATATTTCTCTATTTTCTTTTCCCTCTGGTTCACTCTTTCGCTCTTAGTGTCTCTTCAAGTCCAGCTGCTCTATCCTCTCTTTTACCCTGTTTCTCCCTCATTCTTCCTTCCTCCCTGTGTTTCTCATTCTCCTTCTGTCTCTGTGTCTGGTCCCATCCCCACCCCCTCCCTGCACATTCACAGGTATGTAATCAAGACGTCTGTTGCCCGGGAAAAGCACTTCCCAGTGGGGCACTGAGAACGTAAACAGAATGCAGCAAGCACAGCCAATGAGATGCGATTTGTGCATAAGATACAGGGAGCGTTACCAAACCGGTACAAGTCACCTCCTCCAGCAGGGGGTTCAGGAGCCTCCCAAAGGCTGTGAGTGCCAAGTGGTAGACTAGGGAGGGGCAGGGTCCGACTCCAGAGGACATGTAGAAGGAGGAAGTGTAAAGAGAGGGGTGGGGTCTGCAAAATGCCAGGGCCAGAAAAAGGACCCTGGAGGGGCCAAGAAAGAGGTATGAGGCTTGAGGAGCGGAGAGGGACGCGAACCCATCTCCTACTGAGAACTTTACGCCGCGAGGCTCGGGGAGGAGGGGAGTAGACAGAGTAAATGGAGCCCGCAACAGTCACTTAACAATTTTAAGCAAGAAAACGACGCTGCAAGTGGTGTCCAGCATGGCCTAAGGCAGAAAGGCCGGGGGCAGGAACCCGCCTCAGTCCGATTTAAATGCGACATAGGCGAAGACCCTCGAACCCGTGGCGGACCGACCAGGCCTCGGAACGTCTCATGGCCACGCAGGCACTCGCTGCGGACCAGGCGAGCAGGTGAAGAGGTTTGAATGTACAGGGTGGCTCCTGAACCCAGGATGTGGTGGACTGGATGTAAGGCTGGCGGTGGGAACCCCCTCCCCAATAAAAAAGAGAAACTCTGCTAAAGGCAGATTGCTCTCTGCAGTGGCAGACAAAAGCCTGCCTCAGAGGTACATTCCTGTCACTACTAGCTAAACACCCCAGCCCGGGCTCAACCACATCCTACTTTCTGTAATCTAGACACTGGGCCGAAGGCAGCACCTGCCTCCGTTCCCAGAAAAAGCCCCCCTCCACTTATGCCCCTCGCCACATATAAATACCCTTGTCTCAGTCCCAGACGACTGCGACTTCCCGAGCCTCTTTACTTTCTCCCGGGGCTCGGGAACCTCGCCCAGGTCTCTCCCTCGGGACTCGTTACCCTCACCCTAAAACACCCCAATAAAGCCTCTTTACTTAACCCTTTCAACTCTGCTCGTCTTTCATTCTCTAGTGCCGACCATCCAAAAACCTTACACTGGGGACATTAGGAGGTCGCAAATCCCAAGTATGAACAAGAAAAACGGAAACTCACTCACCCGACTTTGCCCCAGCGTCCGCTCGATCCGCTTCCGGGTCTGCGGAAAACTGCGCGTGCGCAGCGGGTCCAGGCGGTACGGGGGCGGAGCCCACGAAGAGCAGGTCGTAAACAGTGGCCCGGATTGGGCAGGAAGCGCGCGGCGGCGGGGGCGGGGTCGACGTGGGGAGGGGCCCGGAGGGACAAGAGCTCTGGGGCTCCACTGGGCCCCTGGACGTTTACTGGCCTGGCTGTCCTGCCAATAGCAAGTGATTTGTCTGCCTTTGGGTTCCTTTGCCTCTCTTTAGTGTCACTCAACAGTCACAATGTGTGATGGGACTTATGAGTGTATCCAAAAAAGGAACGCAGTGAGATATTAACAAGAGGAACACTGGGGTCTTTCCCAACAAAGTCAGGAGTTTCAAGAGAAAACAATCGGTGTTATACTAAAGAGTCAGACTACATTGTGTGATACTTTAATAATAAAACTTTTCACATCCCTTCATTCTCTCCTATTCTGCTCATCTGGTCAAGCTGACAATAAAGCCTGAGTGTTCCCTTCTTCAGCACTATCTTGAAGCTCAAGCCAAATGTGTGTACACCACATGAACCACAGCCTTTAGCAATCATAACACCCCAAGCCAGTCACATATACCAGAAGCCATTTGGCGGCCAGCCGTGGAAGTCAACCTTGCTTTCCTCAGAAAGTCTCACTATGCAATAAACATTCTCCTAACACTTCAGTGTATACATCATCATTCTCAATATCCAAATGTCAGGTACACTTCAATTAAGTTCCAGTAGGGCGGTGATGTTATCAGGGTGAATATATGTAGCTTTTAGTTTAGCAAAACAAAACAAAATTCCCATTCTGCTTGTTCATAAATAGAAATGCATAAACATTGCAATTTTGAATTATGTCACTGACTACTGCAAGGAGAAAATACATGGTATTATTTTTATCCTTATACTCACATACTCTTTTCACAATTTCCATATATTGCTATATATGTATTTTTCTTTTGTGAAAACGAAAATACATGCCACGGGTCCTATTTGGCATATGAGAGAAGCATGTAGAACTATAATATAGCGCACGTACATCAACAATAACTACATTTGAGGTTGTGTGTGAACTTGCACTGCTATGACATTTTCACCATACTCACATATGTATCCTATGGCAGCATGTAGAGAGAATGACTCAAGTACTAAGAATGATTACCAAAAATCATACTTACCCAAGTATATGCACCCAAAAGTGTATGTTGTTTGATTTCACCAAAAAAATCCTTCTAAATGGATCAACTTTAAGGGCCTAATAGTGCATTATTATTGTCTGTTATGAAGTATCCCCCTGAGGTGGAATAAAACAATGTTGGGAGAAACAATGTGATTCATTTATAGTTATGAAAAAACATTACATTTTATTAGTTAAAATTAAGAACTATGATATATTCTGAATATAACACTTGAACATTACAATGCCAGTAGATAAATATGAATCATGTGGAAGAACAGGCTATAGTGGTAGCTTTCATTAAACTCTTTAATATAACTTTTCTCTTTAACTTCAAAAACAAGACTAATTTTTCATCAATCCTTGCTAAATAACTGCTATTGCCATTGAAAAAAGAAGGTGAGGCCGGGCACGGTGGCTCACGCCTGTAATCCTAGCCCTCTGGGAGGCCAAGGTGGACATATCATTTGAGCTCAGGAGTTCAAGACCAGCCTGTGCAAGAGCAAGACCCCGCCTCTACTATAAATAGAAAGAAATTGGCCAAACAACTAAAAATAGAAAAAAATTAGCCAGGCATGGTGGCAGATGCCTGTAGTCTCAGCTACCTGGGAGGCTGAGGCAGGAGGATCCCTTGAGCCCAGGAGTTTGAGGTTGCTGTGAGCTAGGCTGATGCCACAGCACTCTAGCCCGGGCAACAGAGTGAGACTCTGTCTCAAAAAAGAAAAAAGAGAAAAAAGAAGGTGACCGCCATTTCCCATGCATTATTTCTACCACATCATCAGTCCCTAATAACCTATTACTCACTTCCCATAAAAATTCCAGTGTCTGTAGATTGTATCCTGATCTATTTTGATCAATCAGTAGGACATTTCTTTCCTGTAACCCACTATGCCCTTCTTTCAGGAGAAACGTGAGCTGAAATGCGATAAGAACGATGACTGTTATCACAGTTTTGTTATTCTCTGCCTACTGTCATCCTCTCTATATCAGTAAATATTTAATCTCAAAGGAGAAAGCATGGTAGCTCATATCTATATCCCAGCACTATGGGAGACAGACTTGGGAGAACTGCTTGAGTCCAAAGTTCAAAACTAGCCTGGGAAACATATTGAGACCTCATCTCTAAAAAATTTTTAAAAATTAGCTGCACCAGGTGGTGTAGTGGTGTACACCTGTTGTGCCAGCTATCCTCAAGAAAGACAGCTTCAGCCTTTGAGTGCGCAATGAGCTATGATCACATCACTGCACTCCCTGGGCAACAGAACAAAACGCTGTCCCCGTTAAAAAAAACAAACATATATATACATGAAAGGACTGTCGGAAAGTACCCAGCCATTATTAATATAATGAGAACATATCACATGGCTGGATACTATCCAGACAGACCTTGCCTTTATCTCAAAAGACAGTGTCCTTTTTTTCCCAAGAAACGGGATACAAATGATCCCAAGTAATCAATTTAGACCCCCAGGCACCACAGTGAAACCTCAGTAAGGAAGGCATAGGAAGAGATTTGAAAGTTCAGGTTGAAAGTCTTAAGGAGTAAAGCAGCCTTTTGAAAGAACCCCAAATAATTAAATAATTGCATAAACTAAATACAACAGACCATTTCCACGTCCTTTCACCTTTGACATACATCATGTTATAAGAGGAAACACATTTTGACTTGTAATTATTCTCCAGCGGGTAATATCATGGATTATTTCTTGTATAAATCCTTGATGTTCTAAAGTAATGGTCCTTGGGTATTATTATTAGCCTCACCATAAACATTTCATTTCCATGGTTGCATTCAAGATGTACATTTTGATGTGCTGTAAGGATTCTCTCATAAATGAATTCTCTGATGCTGTGCAAGGTTTGAACTGCAAGTAAAAAGCTTACCACACACATTACATTTGTAAGGTTTCTCTCCAGTATGACTTCTCTGATGAACTGTAAGGCACATCTTATACCTGAAGGCCTCTCCACATACATTACATTTGTAAGGTTTCTCTCCAGTATGAATTTTCTGATGAACTGTAAGGGATATCTTGTGCCAGAAGGTCTTGCCACATTCATTACATTTGTAAAGTTTATCTCCATTATGGATAACCTTATGGCTATCAAGGCTTGAACGCAAATTAAATGTTTTGCCACATCCACTACATTTGTAAGATTTCTCTCTATTATGAATATTCCGATGTCGTGCAAGCTGTGAACTGCACCTAAAGACCTGGGCACATTCAGTACATTTGTAAGGTTTCTCTCCAGTATGGATTAGCATGTGAGTAGTATGGCTAAAACGTGTACGAAATGCTTTCCCACATTCATTACATTTGTAAGGTTTCTCTCCAGTATGAATACTGCAGTGTTTTACAAGATGTGATTTCACTCTGAATGCCCTGCCACATTCATTACATTGGTAAGGTTTCTCTCCAGTATGAATACTGTGATGGTTTGCAAGGAGTGATTTCAGCCTGAAGGCCTTGCCACATTCATTACATTTGTAAGGTTTCACTCCAGTATGAATATTGCAGTGTTGTGCAAGATTTGATCTCAGCCTGAAGGCCCTGCCACATTCATTACATTTGTAAGGTTTTTCTCCAGTATGAATATTGTGATGTGCTGCAAGGTTTGTACTAGATGTGAAGACCTTGCCACAGTCATTACATTTGTATGGTTTATCTCCAGTATGAATATTGCAATGTTGTACAAGATTTGATCTCAACCTGAAGGCCTTGCCACATTCTCTACATATGTAAGGTTTTTCTCCAGTATGAACAGTCTGATGTGATGCAAGGGTTGTACTATATTTGAAGACCTTGCCACATACATTACATTTGTAAGGTTTCTCTCCAGTGTGACTTCTGTGATGAACTGTAAGGGATATTTTGTGCCTGAAGGCCTTGCCACATGCATTACATTCGTAAGGTTTCTCTCCAGTGTGACTTCTCTGATGAACTGTAAGGGATACCTTGTGCCTGAAGACCCTGCCACAAGCATTACATTTGTAAGGTTTCTCTCCAGTATGAATTTTCTGATGACCTGTAAGGGATGTCTTGTGCCTGAAGGCCTTGCCACATTCATTACATTTGTAAGGTTTATCTGCACTATGGATAACTTTATGGATATCAAGGCGTGAATGAAAACTAAATGCTTTGCCACGTCTACTACCTTTATAAGGTTTCTCTCCATTATGAATATTCTGATGTTGCGTAAGGTATGAATTGCAAGTGAAGACCTTGCCACATTCATCACATTTGTAAGGTTTCTCTCCAGTATGGATTAGCAGATGAGTAGTATACCTTGAATGTGCACGAAATGCTTTGCCACATTCATTACATTTGTAAGGTTTCTCTCCAGTATGAATACTACAATGTTGTGCAAGAGCTGATTTCACGCTGAATGCCTTGCCACATTGGTGACATTTGTAAGGTTTCTCTCCAGTATGAACACTGTGATGCTTTGCAAGGTGTGATTTCTGCCTGAAGGCCCTGCCACATTCATTACATTTGTAAGGTTTCTCTCCAGAATGAATATTAAAATGTTGTGCAAGATTTGATTTCACCCTGAAGGCCCTTCCACATTCATTACATTTGTAAGGCTTCTCTCCTGTATGAATACTGTTATGGTTTGCAAGGTATGATTTCCGACTAAAGGCTTTGCCACATTCATTACACTTGTAAGGCTTCTCTCCACTATGAATTCTTTGATGTTCTACAAGAGTTGAATTGCGTCTGAAGGCCTTGCCACACTCGTTACATTTGGAAGGTGTTTCTCCAGTAAGGATTACTGGATCGATATTAAGGCTTGAAGACACAATAAAGGCTTTGCTATGTTCATTACGTCTGTAACGTTTTCCCCTAATGTTTGCTTTCTGTTCTTGTGTAAGTAATGGAGAATCAACAAAACCATTCCTGTATTTATTAAATATGCGGGTTTTGATATTAAAAGGAATGCTTTGTAGAGGCGAAAATAAGGAAATATGGTTGATAGACTCCTCAACTTGATTACATTCATAGATTTTCCCTTCAGATTGAAATAGCTGCACTTTGGGCAGATGGAACTGAAAGCGTACTCCAACTTGATTTTTAATAGGCTTGTTTCCTGCATTGCTTTCCAACACACAGCTCCTCCCTGGGAAAAAAAGAAAAGAATGGAACTTGAACCTATGGATCTGTCATGTCTAGGGTCTGGGAGAAAAGACTAGAATCTGCTCACTTGGACATTGCAAGCAGTATCAGAACACTTTGTTTATCACATAGGCAGTAGTGAAAATGAGGTGAGGGGATGCACTGGGAACAGTGGGGGTCTCTAGGAGCCAGGAGGAGTAAGGGTCAGTTTCTGAGAGATTATGAGCATAGATATAGAATAGAAATCTAAAGCTTTTGAAAACAAAAGCACGGTTCAGCCTCTCAAGGAAAATAAGACATTTAAAAGAAGCTTTTTAAATATTAGTAACAGTACATCAAAAAAGCCAGGGAAGATATATCACCAGAAAATGAATGGGGGCTCCTTGATCCTTTAAAATAGGTTGGGAGAGGTGGCTGTTTTACCAATACCCAAACCTAAACTAAAAATTGCAAGGCCTATAAAAAGCCAGGGAAGTATAGCCAAATAACAGAAATAATGCAAAAAGAGAAACTACTATAAAATATAATTTCTGGAGTTGCAATACAATAACTGAAGTAAAGATTCACCAGGGGGTTCAACAGGAGGGCAGAGGAAAGAATGAGCATATTTGAAGATAATTTATTCAAAATTATTTTCTCCAAAGAGCAAAAAGAAAACCTAATGATGAAAACAAACAAATCCTAATAGATTTTGGGGATATTATCATATGAAACAATATACAAACTACAGGAGTTTCATAAAGAAGAGAAAAGAATCAGAAATCGCAACTGAAGAAATAATCACCAAAATGTCCCAAATTTTAGGACAGAATTGGATACACAAATTGAAGAAACATCACCATTCTATCTGAAAGTACCCAAGGACACTCAAAAGAGACACATTATGAATAAATTATCAAAAGTTAAAGAAGAAACAATCATGAAAGTAACAAGAAAAGAGAAACTTGTCATATACAAGAGGAACTATATAAGACTGTGCATTTTTCAACAGAAACTTTGCCTGCTAGAAGACCATGGGATAATATATTTCAAGTGCTTTTAAAAATTGGCAAGCAAGAATACTATATTTAGTGAAACTCTCATGCAAAAATAAAAAAGAAATTTAGAATTTCCTAGAGAAATTGTTGAGAGAGTTCATCAGTATTCTAAACCTGTCAGTCAAGAAATGTAAATTTGAGTACTTCAAGATCAAGGAAAAGGTCCCCAAAGAGTACCCTTAAGAAAATATAAAGTTCTCCATTAAAGGTTAATAAAAGTTCAAATATACAAACAGGTACTTTTCATGTGTAAGTTCACATTTAATATTTTCCTAGTATTTAAAAGATGAAATTATTTATTTATATATATTAATTTATATAAGTATAAATGGTAACAACATATAGAAGCAATTTCTGACAGTAATAAAGTGAGAGCAAAGCTGTAAAAGACTGCTTTTTGTACATAACTGAAGTTAACCTGTTAACATTTTAAAATTGAATGTTATAACTTTACCATGTTGTATGCGTCTCCAAAGGTAAATATAAAAAAAAAACCTATAGAAAATATGTTAAAAAAAGGTGAGATAGGAATAAAAGCATGCCATTACAAAGAACAATCAAAAGAAACACAGAAGGCCATAGGAAGAAATGAAAGACAAAAAAATCTAGAAGATGTTACATGATGTACAGATAACATGTGACAAAATGGCACTAGTAAGGCCTTCCCTATAACCAATTACTTCAAATCTAAAGGGGTTAACTTTGCAATCAGAAGAAAACAGGATCCAACTAAATCCTGTCCAAAAGAGACTCCCTTGAACTATAAGGATATACATAGCCTGAAAGTGAGAGGAAGCAAAAAGATAGTTCATGCAAATGGTAACCAGCAGAGAGGTGAGGTGGTCACAGTAACATCAGAGAGCACAGACTTTTACTCTAAAAGTATTATAAGAGACAAAAGTCATAAAATGATGAAAGGGTCAATTCACCAAGAAGATATAACTATTATAAATACATAGGCACCAAACATAATGGCCCCTAAGAATAGAATGGAAACACTGACAAAATTCAAAGGAGAAATAGACACATTCACAATATAGTAGTAGACTTCAATACCCCATTTTCAAATCGATAGAACCAGATAGAAGAAAACACAGGACTAAAATACCACTGTGGACAATTGGACAAAACAGCCTCATAGAGAACACACCACCTAATAACAGCAGAAAACAAATTTCTCTGAAGTACCTATGGAACAATTTCCAGAATACCCCTCATGTTAGCACACAGAATAACTTTTTAACAATTTAGAAAGACTGAAAGTATTTGAATTCATTCCCACAATAATGAAATAAAACTAGAAATTTAAATAAGGAAAACTAGAAAAACCACATACATATGCAAGTTAACCAACACACATAAAAAACCGATTTGTCAAAAAAGAAATCACAGAGAAAATTAGGAAACATCTTGATACAAAGGACAAGGAAAACATAATATACCACAACTTATGAAATGACACAAAAATTGCTGGGAAAGATATTTATAACTATCTATGCTACATTAAAAATTAACAACATTCATATATAAACAACATAACTTTATACCTCAGTGCAATAGAACAAACTAAACACTGTGGAAGAAGAACGGAGGAAAGAGTAAAGATTATAAAACAAATGAAATAGAGAATCGAAAAGCAATAAAGAAAGTCACAAAACAAAGAGATCATACACTGAACAATGAAAAGACTGACAAACCCACAGCCAGATCAACTAAAAAATAAAAAACCAGAAAACTCAGGTGACTAAAATTAGAAACGGAGAAGGAAACATTACAATCAATTCTATATAAATGAAAAGGAAATTAAGGGAGTAAGATTGAACAATTGTGTGACAACCAATTTGATAACCAAGAAAAAAATGAATTAATTTCTAGAAGTACACAACTTACCAAGACTTAAGCACAAAGATGAAAATCTAAACACACCAGTAACAAATGAGATAGATTCCATGATCAAATACCTACCATCAAAGAAAAGCACTAAACCAGATGACTGCAATGTAAAATTTTACCAAATAGTGAAAAAAGAATTAACACCAATACTCCTTAAAACCTTCCATTAGTTGACAAAAAGCAAATACTTCCAAACTCAATCAATCAGGCTAGTATTACTTTGACAGTAAAGACAAAGGCCCTAAAAGAAAAGCAAACTATAGAATAATATTCCTAAATAATCTATTGCAAAAATCCTCAACAAAATGTGAGCAACACAAATTCAGCAGTACATTGAAAAGGATCACACATCACAACCCAGTGGGAATATATGGTCAACTGATGTTCAATAAAGGTGCCAGGACCATGCCAAGGAGAAAGGATAATTCCTTCAACAAATAGTGCTAAGGAAATTGGATATTCACATGTAAAGGAAGAAAGGTGGACCCTTACTCTATACCATATGCAAAAATTTACTTATCCTGGATTCATGACCTGAATATAAGAACTAAAATTCAAAATTCTTAGAAGACATTACACATAAAGAGCTTTATGAGATTGGATTCAACAATGATTTCCTGGATATAACACCAATACACAGAAAACAAGGTAAAAATACTCACTAAGATGTTTATTTTCAAAAATAATAAAAAAAGAACACCAGAAAATAAGAAATGTTGGCAAGAATATGGAGAAATAAGACTTGAGCCCTGTTGGGAATGTAATAAGGTGCAACCACTATACAAACAAGTATGACATTTCTTTGAATAATTCAAAATTGAATTACCATATGAGCCAACAATTCCACATAAGGGCATATATTCAAAACAACTGAAGAGAAAAGCATCAACAGATATTTACAAACTCATGTTAACAGTAGCATTAGTCAAAATAACCAAAAGGTAGAAGTGATCCAGATGTGCAACATCAGAAGAATGCATAAAGAAAATGTGGTATGTACATAAAAATGAAATTTATTCAGTCCTAAAAAAAAAAAAAGAAAAAAAGAAATTCCATTACATGCTACAACAAGGATGAACCTAGAGGACACAATGCCAAGTGAAATAAACCAGATGTTAAAAAACAAATACTGTATGATTCCAGTATATGAGACCTAAAATAGTCAAATTCATACAAACAGAACAGAATGGGGATGGGCAGAGAGGGAAATGGGGTGAGGAAAGTGAGTTTAAATATTTGTGGTAATCAAACAGATGTAAATTTAAATAATGTGAAAAACATGATCTATTTTAGCTCTGCTATGCTCATACAAAGTAAAATATCATAAAATTTCTTTGACAAACAAAAGGGCATGTCAGGAATCCCACTACTTTACATATTAGTACATGTAGAGTTGTGTTTGTGAATGAATGAAAGCTTATGCACACCATATTTAAAATGAATAAATTTGATTTCATAATTATCACCAGAATAACGCAAATAACCTGAGCCACAGTGGACACAGCTTGCACTGAAGGGCACTGTTAGGAGCAGCAAAGAGCAGAAATGTTTCCTGGCAGTGGTGCGGACACCCACGGACTAAGTCATCAGCAACATAAGCAGCAAATAAGAGCCAGAGAACAGCAAGACAGCACCAGGCTGTGGGTTACCAGGGACCAGGTGAACATTACAGGAAATTCACATGGAAAGACAGAGAACAAAACGGTCCTCATATGTTAACTCAAGAATGTAACTCCAAGAACTTTAGAAATTTTGCAGAAAGTAAAGGTGACATAAACAAAGGACCATAGGATAGTGGACAAAGGACTATGTTGCAAGAAATAGGGAAAGTTTCCCAAAAAAAATACTATGTCATTATTTAAAAATTAATTTGGTATACCAAGATGGATGTGAGTGTGTATGTTGTCATGTATGGTTCCTAGCTTATCAAAGCCAGTCAGTCGGAGTTCCTGAAGGATACACTTGTGAGTGCTGACTGAAGTGGGCGGCAGTCGTGGAGACTGAGCCCTCAACCTGTGGGACTAACACCATCTCCAGGTAGAGTGACGGAATCCAACTGAACAGCATCCAGCTGCTGTCCGCTGCAGAACTGATTATTTGCTTGTTGGTGGGGAGAATTCCCCGCGTTTGGTCAAAAAGTTTTGTTCCTATTGTTGTGTGATGGGAGAGCAGACGAAGACACAGTTTGAGTTTTTCCCATCAAATGTAATAAATTATACTAAGTCAATTTTAATGATATTTCTGGGACTAAGAGACTAACAATTTTGAAAACATATATTCTTGGTATTAAAAATTCCCAATGTAAACACTGTGATAAATTAAAATGACAAAAGTATACTTTAATACTAGGTATGAAGTCAGGTAAAACAAAAGAAAAATATTTAAATTACCTATTCAAAAACTTTTGAAGTTAGGATAAGTTTCAGAGAAACTTCTGCTGGGCAACGCCCTTTGCAGTAAACAATGAAATGTTCTAAAACATGTGAATCGATGGAGATTCTCAGACACAACAGCCCCATACACCACAGATAGGAAAAAATGAACACAAAGAGTATCATACAAAATAGGGGCCGGGCGCGGTGGCTCACGCCTGTAATCCTAGCTCTGGGAGGCCGAGGCGGGTGGATCGCTCGAGGTCAGGAGTTCGAGACCAGCCTGAGCAAGAGTGAGACCCCGTCTCTACTAAAACTAGAAAGAAATTATCTGGCCAACTAAAAATATATATACAAAAAAAATTAGCCGGGCATGGTGGCTCATGCCTGTAGTCCCAGCTACTCGGGAGGCTGAGGCAGTAGGATCGCTTAAGCCCAGGAGTCTGAGGTTGCTGTGAGCTAGGCTGATGCCACGGCACTCACTCTAGCCTGGGCAACAGAGTGAGACTCTGTCTCAAAAAAAAAAAAAAAAAAAAAAACAAAATAGGGAACGTATAATTAATAAATAAACACGAACTAAGTTCATTTATAACATGGAAATGTACAAGATGAAAGTTACAGTGGCTTGAACAAACCACGGTGGACGTAAAACCAGAGACATCACTCCAGTGAGCTACGCTCCCCATGTGCAACTGAGGATCCCAGAAAGCATCTTTCTGTTGACTGCCTTTCCCGTTCCACTGAGTAACAGAGGGGACAACTGCCTCCTGTCACATACGTGAGTAAAGTTGGGTAAAACAGAATTGAAGAATAGCTGAGGGACCTTGTGAAATAAGAAGAAATACATACACTGGTCTCCTCCCTGGTTCCTGACATAGACTCCTAATAACTTGGAATTTCCCGGTTGAGAGGAGTGGGACGTGTTCGGATGAGGCAACTCATTTTTTTTTTTTTTTTTTTTTTGAGGCAGAGTCTCACTCTGTTGCCCGGGCTAGAGTGCCATGGCGTCAGCCTAGCTCACAGCAACCTCAAACTCCTGGGCTCAAGCAATCCTCCTACCTCAGCCTCCTGAGTAGCTGGGACTACAGGCATGCACCACCATGCCCGGCTAATTTTTTCTATATTTATTTTTAGTTGTCCAGCTCATTTCTTTCTATTTTTAGTAGAGACAGGGTCTTGTTCTTGCTCAGGCTGGTCTTGAACTCCTGAGCTCAAACGATCTGCCCACCTCGGCCTCCCAGAGTGCTAGGATTACAGGCGTGAGCCACCGCGCCCGGCCTGATGAGGCAACTCTTGTGGTCACCTAGATGGAGGCTGGTCACCAGAAAGACAAGGCAATGATTAGAAGCCTGAAACTTTAACCTCCAAGCACCATTTTCAAGGAAGGGGAGAGGGTCTGAAAACTGAGTTGATATCAATCATCCCTACACCCTGAACGAGGGGGTTATGATAGCTTCCAAATGCTGAACACATGGATGTACCCGCAGCATGGCACACCGAGTAAATCTTCCACGTGCCTTGCCTGCCCTGTGATCTCTTCATCTAGCTGTTCATCTGTAGCCTCTGAAATATCCTTTATAATGAACCAATAAACACAGAAAGGGTTTCACTGAGTTCTGTGAGCAAATTAATCAAACCTGAGTTGGGGGTCAAGGAACCCCTAATTTATAGCTGGTTGCTCAGGATATGTGACAATCTACTACTTGTGCTCAGTGTCTAAGTGGGGGGCAGGCGTGGGGACTCAGCCCTTAGCCTGTGGGATGTGACTCTAACTCCAGGTAGATGGGCTAACAAATGAATTACAGAAAACACATTTGATGTGCCCTGAAAATCAGTTGTTGGTGGGGAGAAATCCCCACACATTTTAGCGACCAGAAGTGAAGCATTCTGTGTTGAGAGGCATGTGATAGGAGGAAAAACACTTTGCCTTTTGCCTATCTCAAAAAGAACTGAACAGGCAGAGAGAGCTGGAGACAGCTCCATGCAGTTTCTGGGCCCCAGATGCAAAAGAAGAGCAGCCAATGTTTTCCAATCTCCTTATTAGGTCTTCCAAGTACAAGAAATGGGGTAGAACCTGAATAGGTCAAGGCATCAGGTCTATAGAGGCCTCAGCTCTGACCTACACAGAGAACTGAGCATCAGATGGAATCAAGTACAGAAGGAGACACCACAGGGGAAAGAGAACCCTTAGAAATGTGCCATACAGAGTGAGGGGACCAAAGAGTTCACAGAAGCCAGGTGACAGGGTGTTGTCCACCATGATAAAGACTTCACCTTTATCTATGTTTGAGCTGCAGCACCATTGGAGGACGACAGGAAAAATTATTAAAGGTCAAAAGAACAGAATGGTAAGTGGGAGCAAAGAAAGATTTCCATTCAGAGCTCACAGTACTTAAAACTTTTCATTTACCACAGAACTTTCCTACATGCAGAGTTTCCCACACACTGGTTAATGGTGCTGCTTCCACTGTGCCCACCTGAGCTCTTACCTGAGTTCACACCTTTGGTCCATTCCCCCTCATCTGGGTTTCTTGCTGTTTTCACTTCACTCTCCACAGTCCAGGGCTCTTTCCCTTGTTCCAACATGGCGATAACACTCAGGTCAAGAAGAGAAAGTCCTGCTCATAAAAAGAAAGACTCAAGAAGTGCTGTGGCTTTTCCTAAATCTAAGGCCTACATTTAGATAGAAGAGAAGATATTATGAAAGGACGAAGAAAAATATTTCACAAATAGTACCACAAGAAGATGTACCATGAAGGGGGCATAGTATTTGATGAAAAGGGACATTTTAAGTCCAGAAAGCATTATGGAGCTTTCATTTCTGAGTCAATAAGGCTTCAATCTCAGTCAAGCAATGCAGGGGCTTCCAAGACTCACATGAGAGAAAATACAAAGATATACAAGGGCAGATCCCAACTTCTAGAGAAACATTATCCTCACCCAGGGAGACCAGGTTCCTGTAGTTCTCCAACATCACGGCCCTGTATAAAGCCCTCTGAGCAGGGTCCAGGCATTTCCACTCTTCATGAGAGAATTCTATGGCCACATCCCTGAATGTTAAGCATCCCTAAAAAGAAAAACATATTTCACCAATGGGATATGGGAAGAATTTTTTCTTCACACAAAAGAGAAGTGAGTTTTAAGGATTGATTCATTTGAAATGAGCATTCTCACAGATCCATGTTAATGTATTTTCAAGCTAGTTATGTGTCCATAATTGTGTTTTATTATACTTTCCCATAAGAAGTTATGATATTGTTTAAATTAGTGTGGATTTCTCATTTTTGTGGACAACACAAGAAATACAAATACATAAAAAGTTAACATAAGCTTATCTCTATATCTCTATAGAGGTGTTAGATATTCCGTTTGAAACACTAAACAATATTCAGTATCTATCTGAACTAGAATATGAGTGGTATCTTCAAGATGACTGTGTCCATAGTGGCTTTACAGAAAGATCAGAGTTTTAAAACTGTGATGATGGCAGCAATAGCCACGCTGGAATTTTTTGAACACTTACA
Organism: Lemur catta; assembly: GCF_020740605.2. Taxonomy (NCBI): domain Eukaryota; kingdom Metazoa; phylum Chordata; class Mammalia; order Primates; family Lemuridae; genus Lemur; species Lemur catta. The sequence goes on from NC_059146.1 coordinate 20,230,430, forward strand.
ATACGCTAGGAATTATTCTAAATGCTTTACATGTACTACCAGCTGCAACAACAACAGCCCATGAGAGAAAGATCTGTTCCCATCTTAATGAAGAGACAACTGTGTCTCAGTCACTCCATGAAACTCGCGTCAGGTCTAAGAGCTAAAAATTCCAGAGTAAGCACCAGATTCCGATTGTCAAGATATCAGATTCCGGTTGTCAAGGTATAACAATAGAACCAAAAGGATCAAACAGTTAAGGAGCAGATCAGCATTAAAAGTAAATTGAGGCCAGGCACGGTGGCTCACGCCTGTAATCCTAGCACTCTGGGAGGCAGAGGCAGGAGGATCGTTCAGGGTCAGGAGTTCAAGACCAGCCTGAGCAAGAGCGAGACCCCATCTCTACTAAAAATAGAAATTATCTGGCCAACTAAAATATATATAGAGAGAAAAAATTAGCTGGGAATGGTGGCGCATCCCTGTAGTCCCAGCTACTCGGGAGGCTGAGACAGTAGGATCACTTAAGCCCAGAAGTTTAAGGTTGCTGTGAGCTAGGCTGACACCACGGCACTCTAACCCGGGCAGAGCGAGACTCTGTCTCAAAAAAAAAAAGTAAATTGACAGGGAATTACCTCATTGAGAAAAGTTGAAACTGGTTCAAGGACAAAAACATGCAATTGCATAAAAAGGTCAGGCACATACATGTACACTGGCAATATGTTACCATTCCTACTATCAATGAACTGACATTACAGTGTAGCATAATTTTAAGGTCATGGAAAATATTTAAAACTGCAGTTAAAAATAAATTTATATAAAATGATGATGTGCCTTTGATAAAAACCACAGGCTTGCTCATCCATGCTCACCTTCACACACATCACACATACACACTTATACATATATGTGTATACTGATACATATCCACTGAAATAACAGGACGTGTCTCTGTGGAAAGATGGTCCTCTGCTACCCACTGCACCAGGAGGTTTCAGGGAAAATAAACTCCTACAGGAAGACAAACTAGTGAGTTTCTGACCATTTCTTCCGACCTCCCTCCACTCCTGGTGGAGCCGACACTCACGTTGCAGCAGTGGGGAGCTGAGCTGGACTGAGCCCTCCTCCAGGGCAGACCCAGCCCTGACCAAACCCGATGCAGAGCACAGCCCCTCTCATCCCTCCGTGGATCACAGGCTGATCTCAGTCCTCAGCAAAGGAGGAAACCATGTGTTAAGTACTAAATGCTGGACAAAGACTAGTGTGGAATCCCTTTTTTCATGGGGATGTGTTCCAAGAGCCACAGAGCATATCTGAATCCGCATATAGTACTGAACCCTATGTACTATGTATGTTGAATGAATATCAATAAAATATTGAAAAGAAAAAATAGATGGCTTCCTAAATGACATATAAACCTGTTATGACATTATTAGTTATAAACATATGATCTGAAAATCGAACTATAAAATAACAAAACAAAACATTTACTGATGAACTTTTGCCAGCCGGGCATGGAGGCTCACACCTGTAATCCCAACACTTTAAGAGGCTGAAGTAGAGGGTTGCTTGAGGCCAGGAGTTTGACACCAGCCTGGGCAACACAGTGAGACCCCGTCTCTACAAAAAATTTAAAATTAAAAAAAAAAAAAAATTAGCCAGGCCTGGTGGTACGTGCCTGTAGTCATAGCTATTTCGGAGGCTAAAGTGAGAGGATCACTTGAGCCCAGGAAATGGAGGTTGGGGGCCAGAGGGAGACCCAGTCTCAGAGGGGAAAAAAAGAAAGATTCCCTGCAGGAACACCAGAGTCTGCAAAATCCATATACTGAGAATGGGTGAATGAATCTCCTACTGTCAGATATCTATGTTGACTTCTTATTTTAACATAGATGATGGAATAAAACAATCTCTCTCACAGATGTCTCTCTGTAACACTTCATTCTATTCCTAGTCAATAAAAATTTGGCATCAGAAACACAGTGATTCACTCGTTTAGCTTCAAATGTAGTATAAAATCAGGCAGAAAAAAATCTCCCCTTATAGGTCTCCTTTTCCAGAATTTAGCAGAAATCAGTGCATGTTAACCCGAGACTTCCATGTGCAGTGTCTCTAATTCTGGTCTACAGAGAGCTGACAGTGCATCCAGATATCGGCCATAAACAGTCCCTGCTGCCCAACAGCACTGACACCACAGGGCCACACTTCGTCTCCAATCCATGTCTGGGTGTGGAGCCCTTCCCCCGACCATGCCTAGTGGAGCCTCTTTCCAAGGTCATGTCATTGGGTTACCATGAGATGGAACCAAAGTGGAGATGAGAAGAACTGACAGAAGACATGGGAGAGTGGGAGCAAACATGTCAGACAGGACGCTTCAGAGTCAGAGAAGACTAGCAACTCCAACGCCTGGCATTTCAGAAAAAGAGACTCAGAACATCCACCGAGAACATCACTTTACCTGAGTAAGATCCATCCCTGACTTATTTTCTTTCCTCTTCCTCCTCTTCTGGGTTTCTTCCTCGCCCAGCAGGACTCTTCAGAAGTCAATCCTGAACATCAAAAATATATTGTTCAATGCTGAGAATCAACACATTCTCTTTCATTTCACTATTACATGAAGAGGAAAGACTTCCGTGTAAAAGACAGTACTCCGCTGTTCATAACACCAGATGAGATGTAGGGACAATAAACTTCTACAGGACGAGAAATAAGTATGTTTTAGACCTGTGTCATCAGAGTTCACCCCCCTCCTGGTGAAACACACACGCGCACACACACGCTGCAGCAGCAGGGAGCTGGGCTGGACTGAGCTCCCCACTAGGGCACAGACCCGGCCCTGACCAAACCCGATGCACAGCACAGCCCCCCTCACCCCTGCATTGATTACAGGCTGATCTCAGCCCTCAGAAATCAAAGACAGAGCCTTAATACTCCACTCTGAATACAAAATAACATCAACTCTAAATATTACTAAGCATGGGCCCAACCTGTCTCTGTGAATGGGAATCTCTAGTCAGAGGGCACCAGAGATGTATCTGCAAAATCCTTCCACTCAGAGGTGAAGTCCAGCACACTTTCCACCTCCTCTTCCCTTGGGCACATCTTGTCACCAGTATCTAGACCTTGGAAAGTGGAGGAGGAGAAAGGAACATGCAGAGCAGCCAATATGGATCAGAGTTGAGGGTGTGGGTGCAGCTGGAATGTTATATGGAGGTTAGATAACAGAAGTCCCCACCTTGAACGGGGTATCAGAACAAAGACCTGGGGAACAAAAGATACTTGTCACCTATACCTGAGGGGCCAGAGAGTTCTAGGCAGAGGCACAGCCCACATGAATGCCCTGAGGCAGGAGCCACCTTAGCCCCAGGAAAAGGAAAGAGGCCTGTGTGGCTGGAGCAGAGCAAGTGAGGAGGACACAAGCAGGAGATGAGGCCAGAGAGGTCCTGGGGGAGCAGAGCAGGGAAGGCCCAGGTCTGCAAATAGTTCTCTCCCACACCTCAGGAGCATTTTGGAAGCGATGCACTTCCTCACCCATTTTAGGTAAACATATAATTTTTTCTTTAGTTTATACATGAACACATTTAAAATATAATTTTATATATTTTAAATATATGACGAGAAGTGTCGCTAAGCCCCAGGAATTGCAGGGTTACCCTCACCTGAGATGTAAGGACTGCAGGGGAACTCATTTGGGGGAGTTCAGAAAGTCCCTTTTGGACGTATGAAGGTGGAGATGCCTGATAGATGACCCAGCAGAGACACAAGGACACAACAGGACACATGATTATAGGCTTTGGGGGAGACGTCTACAGAGAAAATGGAGACACATTGGTGGGGTTTAAAACCATTAAGATGAAATGAAAAAGAAACACAGTGGGTGTGGACAGAGACAGAAGAGGATCCAGGAATCAACAGTGGGACACTGCATCATTCAAAGAAGACACCTCAGGAAACACCAGCAAAGAAAACAGGTCAGACATGAAGGTGCTGACAAAAATTTAAAACAAAGTAACTTTCAACATTTAGAAAGATGTCCTCAAAGCCAAGAACAAAGAGGAGGAGATGATCAGCTGTGCAACAAGCTGCAGACAGGAAAAGAGAGATGAAGACAGGAAATAAAAAACTGGATTTAGAAATGGGGAGGTCACTGGTGACTCTGAATAGGCAGGATCAGTGGAACAGTGGATATACAAGGTTGACCAGAAGGGGCAAATAAAGAACTGGAGGCAAGAATCAAAGACAGAGAACAGAAACAAGATTTTAGGGTTTGCGCTCTTAAATAGAGCACAGAAGAGGGCTACTTACTATGGGGGAAAATGTAGTTAATAGGGTATTTTTTGCCTGAATGACGAAAAAGTGGAAGGAAAACAAAGGCTTTAGAGTGTGTCTGTGCATGTGTTTTAAAAGATAATACAATTGGGATATGCTGATGAAAAAAATTCCTTAGAAGGAAAATAGGTGATGTAGCGTAGGAAGGATGCCAAGCCATGCTGACACTGTCAGTGGTGCACAATCACAGGGCCAGTGACAGCCAAGAGCTGGGACAAACCATTCCCTGTCACTACTTAGTAGAGATCACAGGTCCTGAGACAGGGGCGTGGGGCTGTTGTGAATGTCTTCCTTTTATTGTTTGAGATAGGAAAAATCTACTCATATTCAATAAAGAATATTTCACCTCTAGTCACCAATGTGTGTGTGATTTTTCCCACATTCACCAGGTTGCTGGGACACCCACAATTGGGTGCCATAGAATTTAACTCAATGCAATAATATCCACCTGCTGATAGGGTCAGATTCCCCAGGTGAAAGACTGAGTCCCAAAGACTGCCCCTCCCTTCACATGCAGACAAAAATGATGGTTTCCAAAACGCTCTTCTAGGTTTTGATTAATTTCTGAGAATGGCTCCTGCTTCTGGCTATTCATCTGTATCCTTTGCATGATAATATCCTTCATAACAAATGAGTAAACCTAAATAAAATATTTTCCTGAGTTTGTGAACAGCTCTATTAAATTCATAAAAAGTGAAGAAAAGGAAACCCCCAATTTATAGTTGTTCCCTCACAAGTTCAGGTTCCAACTTGGGATCTAGGACTGGCATCTGATGCAAGGCAGTCTTATGGAACTGAGCCCTAAAACTATGGTTCTGATCCTAGCTCCATGTAGATAAGGTCAGAATTGAGTTAAATTACAAAACACACAGTTTAGTGTCTGATGAAGAATAGCTTGTTAGTGAGGAGTAGTCCCCACACATTTTGTTGACCAGAGGAGAAGTATTCTGTGTTGAGTGTTCACCAGTATATTGAAAAACACTTTGGTTTCTCTCATGCACTGCCCTACACCTTAACCCATCCCAGGAAAAGGGAAGAGGGTGACCCATAATTGAAGGAGCCAGGTCACTGCCACCTGGCAGAACAGGGACTGCAAACAGAAGCTAGCCCGTGATGCCAAGAATTATAAAATGAACTAGCCCCATACACAGGAGTTTGGCAATTCTCAGCTTCATCTGTAAATTTTCAACAAATGTTAAATTTATTAGATTATAAATAGAGAAATCAAAATGTACATCCCTCTGTTCATCATATCTAATCATCTCACCATTTATCTGGACCCAGGTCCCCTCTTTCTTCATTCTGTACACATCTCTCATTCCTGCCTTCTCTAAGCTTCTTTTTCCCCCATTCTGCTCATTTGTGCCCCTCTCCTCTCTTACTCATTTTCCCCTCTTCCTTCTATTCCTTCTGTTACCCCCGATCTACTCCATTCTGGCTACTTGTTTCACCCCACTGCTCTTTCTCTCTAATCTTTGCATTTTCCCAGTCTCCACAGATTTCTGACTCTTTCCTTCCCATCTCTGCTCCCACTCTGTTTTCCCTGTTAAAGTCCCCTTTCCCTGTTATACCTCCTTGTCCTCATTCTCTGGCACCCCCAGGTCACTAAGCTTTCCCCCTTGCTGTGGTTCCCTCTCTGGTCTCCTTGTCACCAGGTGTCCCCTCTTGCTGTCCCAGCACCAGGCTGCTCTGCCTGCCCTGGCTCCAAATCATCCATCCCCTCCGCCGCTGTCTGAGGTGTCTCCCCCTTTGCTGCCCCTCTCCCTAACTCGCTGTCCTTCATTTTCTTGGGCACTGACCTTTTCTCCTAATTTCTCCTGTTCTTCTTCTCCACCTGCAACTTTCTCAATCTCTTCTTTCACTCTTACGGCGTCTTTGGAAATCCCTCCCCCATCTGCTACTGTACATCTGTTTATAGGTCTCCCTAATTCTTCCGTCTTTCTAAATTTTTCTATTTCCTCTCCGTTGCGCTGCATCTCTCTCTCTCCCCACATGTTCACAGGACGGGGAGCGGAGTAAGATGCCGACCTCAGGAAAAGCACATTTTCCAGTGGGAAGGAATTGGTACAGAAGAACACTGGATGTCACAAGACAGGCCCGGGTCACCTCCCCCAACGCGGGATGAGGAAGAAGCGGTGACTACGAAGGTGAGGTCTGGGGAGCAGAAGGGCCCGGCCCAACGCGGACAAGGACTGGGATGTCTCAGGAGAGGGGTGGGGTCTGCAGAATCCCAGGAGCTGGGAGAAGACGCGGCCTCTCCCGGACTGTGGCTGCAGCGCTGCCCTCCAGGGGCCGACAAGGATGAGGCTTGTGGGAATGGAAGGGTCTAAACCCACATCGCGGGCGAAGACTTTACAAGGCGCGAGGCGAGTGCCGGAGTCACTGACGGGTTTTAAACAGGAAAACGGCGCGAACGGATGTATCTCCATGGCCCTAAGGCCGAAAGACCGGGGACGAGATCAGCCTCAGAGCGATTTAACTCAAAGGGAAGCGACCCCCGGACTCCCACCGGGAATTCTGAATTTACTCCGGGCGTAAGGAGCGTTGCGAAGATTCCAAGATCAGTGCAGCCGCCAGATCCCGGGCATGGTAGCGCTGAGGAATCGCGAGGCGGAGACATAATCTAGACAAAGGAGAACTCACCCGCCACGGCGTGACCCTCTCTCCACGCGGTCCGCTTCCGGGTCTGCGGAAAACTGCGCGCGCAGGAGAGGCCGGGGCGTGGCATGGCGTGGGCGTGGCGCGGCGTGGGCGGGGTCTAGGCGGGGCTTGAGCTTAGGTCCAGGCGGGTCTGTTTTCAGGATTCAGGAGGCGAGACCAACCGGTGAGGCTACGTAGTTGTTTCTTACACCTGCTATTGTTTTACGCTTGAGATAAGTTAACCTCAAATACCTTTGAGGCAAACTTTGTTGACATCATAAAGACTCACTGGTCTGGGAACTGGAATCTCTCTGGAAGGGTCATCGGTGGTTGGTAATTGGATCCAGGAAAGTTTCAGCAATTAAAATTAATTTTAGCAATTTAACTTAAAAGCCCTGGAATCGTCTGTGAAGGAGACAGTGAATTGCAAAACCCTGCCAGGGCGGAATGCGCGTTTTCACGCTGACGCCCAACAGGATAGAAAAGAAATCCTTAACATTTCTATCCCCCGATGACACCTGGGGATGAGAGTTGTTAACCCTGTGCTCAGTTTCAGAGACATTCATAGGGACGACACCTGGGACATAGACGGCTAATGCCACTGATAAATTAGATCACTAACTGTTGCCTTAAAGAAAGCAATAATTTTTTAAAAATAAATACAAATTACCTAGTTCTTTCTTACACCTGCTGTTCTGTTTTAACTTGAGTTAACCTCAAATACCTTTGAGACAAACTTTGTTAACATCATAATATGCTTACTTCAATAATTTCTAAATCTAATGTAATTTCAAATTCATTTTACATGCATACTGAAAGTAATTCGAAAACGTACATTTTGTTTAAAAATTGTCATCTATTTTAGGTGTTTTCTCTTCCTCAATGTTCTGTCAGGTGTAGATAACAAAGACTGTTACATATTGGACAACTGGATTTATTTTCATCTGAAGAATAATTTTGCAATATTTCTAAGGTTATTTGGTGGGCAAGTTGTGCTCTTTCATATGAACCCTGAAGAAAGTAAAATGAGATTATCAATTTTTAAATAAACTCATTTCTACCACCAGTAATTTTATGGAAATATTTATGCATTAACATGTACTAATATGTATGTTTTGCTCTCATATCTTTATTTTTGGAAGCTTCTATCCATTTTGAAGTGGTAATCAATTGAAATATGATCATGTTTAGACATGAAAATTAGCATATTTAAAATATTAGCAAATTAAAATGAGCAGAATGCTAGCATGGCACAAAGATGGATATAAGAAGACATGTCAGTATATTTTTTAAAGATGCAGTATCTGGGATAGCTTTGGAGGTCTTTAGAAGATAGATTTCTCTATTATTCAACATTGCCAAGTAGCTTTGTTGTCAAGAAACAACTGTTAGCATGGACTTCTATGACCAGAAGCAAGGAAATGAGTTGATTGTGGAGCATTTCATTCAACTCAACAGTAGTGAATAAGCTGATTATAGCTGAAAGTCAGGAATCCATTTTGAAAATGGGGAGTTTATTGTTACTAAAATTTTCAAGGGGTCCACATAGGCATATTTATTCATGATAAATAAAAATCAAACGTCCCCTTAATCACAGAAAATTTTGACATATGCCTCTCTGTAATATTATAAGACAGATGCAAATTATTAAGGATTACAAAAAAATTTTTAGAGTAAGAACTACTTCCAACTATTGAGTGTATATTATAGCCCATGCCACAAAAGCAAGAGTATACATATATATATATATGTATATATATATAGTAATAAGGAGGATATTCCAGAAACTACTTTTCCCAAATGTCCAAGAGTCACACAGAAAAGAGCTTTTCTTTTATATGGAAGAAACAAAGCTAGAAAGCATCAGGTATGGGGCCAGGGATGAGCACCTGGCATGACCTATAGGTACTCTGGGAATATTTTGTTTTAAGATCAGCCTACTCTGAGGAGGGAATCTGAAAGAGGAGAGGATGTTTCCAATTACAATGCTTAAGGGTGGTCCAAACTTCAGGTGACTGGGAGGAGTGAAACTTAAAGTTTGATCAAGTTACCAGCACTGTTCCCATTGCTCAGTGGGGACAAACAATTCAATAATCCTTAATAAGAAGTATGAGAATTTGGAGGGCCTGTATCTGGCCTCTACTTTTGTAAACAAGAGGGCTATCTTTAGATTTAATGAAGTGCTGTGACGAAGTGTGGTTCTTTGCAGTGAGCCGTTTCTAGGGAAACAAAGGGTTGATGGGGAGGAAGGGAGGTTGTGCTGGTTCTTTAAACGTTGCTATTTCCTAGGATTATAGGGTGGAGTACATTTCAACATTGTCACCACCTACTATAACGTGAAGCAATATTCAAAAAATTATAAATATACATTATATTGGAAAATTGGAAAATTTAACTGATAATATGAATTATAACTGCAAAAACCTTGCCCCATACCTTACTCTTTGAAAGGCACTGAAGGGCCCCAAGTGTTCATTTTGGCTGTGTGGTGTCTGTTCCTGTCACATACAGGAGACATCATTAATTGCTGAAACATATGGCTGTAAATTTCCAATGTCAGGGTCTGTTTGTGTGTTACATTGACCACAAATTTAGAGTTATGTTAAGAAAAATAGTTTTCCCTTTTTCATTTCTCTGTTAATTATGGAAAAACATATACAGACAGCTTCATGAATTCTTTGGTCACAGTAGGACAATAGAAGGAGTAATTAAAATTCCAGATCCATGTCACATTCAAAAATTAATCCAAATTGTCCTGATATCCCCTCTTAGCTAAGCCCTGCCAAAGACAAGTAAGAGGGAAGTTTGATTTCTCTGTAGTTCTCTGAGTATATTTCTCAGAGAAATAAGCTGGTGAGAATGAACTTTTCTTTATGAACATGAAGAATGTTGTGGTTTTTTTTTTTTTTTTTTGGTGACCTGAGGAAGAATGCTGTAGGTGAATTCACATTCATATTGAGTATATAGAGATGTGGATGTACTAGATATTGCTTTAATACTTCTCGTGTCCACAAACGTATTGAGAGGACCTATTAGGATTTAGTGTATCTAAACTGGTAAACACAAACCGAACTTGGTTATCCAGGAAGTTATCCAGGAAATGCTCTTTCCTCTACTTACAAAATGTTGGGAACATGTAATTAAAAACAAAACCAAAAAAATCTTCCCTGATCCAAAAATCCTCTCCATACCCGTAGCAGAGAAAGAAAACAAATTTGTTGATGAACAAGCATTAAACCAGAATGTGATGGCCAATAGAGGCAATCCTCTAAGAGATAGAAAAGAAATTTTACACTTCCATACAACTCATTATGCACTTGTTTTCAACATAAACACTAATTAGCCTCAAGTAAAAGGGCCCTTGAGCACATTTAAGTTCATCCTGACTTTATGCAGTAATTGGGGTGACCACCTATGTTAGCTACTTAGCTTCATCCAGAGGGAGGGGGAAAACTCTCAACCATATCTTTACAGGAGTTGGTAGTTTTACAACTTGGATCCAAGTGCCCACTCTAGTGAGGCTACTACAATCTCACAGAAACTGAGAGATACAGGTGTTCTATTCTTTTATGCTGACATTTGAAAGGGATGGCTCCCAATTCCTGCCTTCCATAGGTCATTATGCTGATAAAAGTTTTATTTAGTTTCTAAAAATACATATTTCAGGAGAATGTACTCACAGGTTTTCTATAGCAAATGTTCTTTCAAGAAGATGAGACAGGGAGGGTTATCTCCCTTATTTTCAAAAAAGAAATGAAGCCTCTCATTTTTAATTCATACTTGTCCCTACAGCCCACAAATAGAATAGTCATCAAACGTAACCTTAATGTTGGCCAAAAGAAAATTTCATCTCATTGAAAAAATTAGATGCCACTCAACTTTATTTCAAAGAGATAGGAATTTATAATTCACCTCCAGTGTGTAATACAGAGTTTTGCATTTCACCTTCTGTTACCTGATGTTTCCTAAAGGCTGAACACTTATGAAAGGCTTGGCCACAGTTATTACATTTGTAAAGTGTCTCTCTAGTATGGATCACCTGATGTTTACCGGCTTGAATGTTCACTAAAGGCTCAGTGGCATGTATTACAGTTTTAAGATGTCTCTCCGGTGTGGATTTTCTGCTGCCTCTCAAGGAATGACTTGAAACTGAAGACTTCATGGCATTTATTACATTTATAAGGTTTGTCTCCAGTATGGACTACCTGATGGTTACAAAGTCTTGAACGAATACTAAATCCTTTTCTACAATCACTGCCATTGTCCGTTTTTGGTCTAGTGTGAATTAACTGATGCTTATTCAATCTTGAAAGCTGATGAAAAGCTTTGCCACACTTATCACATTTGTAAGGCTTCTCTCCAGTATGGATTATCTGATGGGAGATAAGTCTTGAACACACCGCAAAGCCTTTGCCACACTCACTATGTTTGTAAGGTTTTTCCTTTTTTTAAGTTCCTTTCTGTTCTTGTGTAAGTAATGGACAATAGACCAAAACAGTTCCATATTTATGAGAAATGTGGATTTATACACTACAGTGAACTTTGTGGTGGTGAAACTAATGAACCAAGACAGACAGACTTCTCAGCTTGATTACATTCATTACTTTTCCATTCAGCTGGAAACAGCTGCAGTTCAAAACTCTGTGACCCAAAGTTTAATTCAAGGGCTTGTTTCCTGCGTTCCTTCTATCATGTTGATTTTTTTTTCTAGTAACCTTTTCTGTCTGAGTCATATGCACTTCTTTGTCATTTCTTTCATCATCTTTCCACTCACAGTCAAAGTCCTGGGTATTTTTCTGTATTTCCCTGAAGCAAAAGTCTTCAATATCATGGCTTTCATATCTTTCCAACATCACTGTTTGCAATACTTCTCCTGGGTTACTGCTCTGTTTTTGTGGCAATGCCTCGATCACACATTTAGAAGAGATATCTACAAGATATAAAGTCCCATACATACATTTGCAATTAATTACAGATGATAAATATTTCACATTGAAAAATGTAATGTTACACCAAAAGGAATACTTATATTGAACAGAGTTATGCATCCTCAAGTCATGATCTTCATCTTTTAGGAACACAAATGGAATAGGAGTCTTTAATAAAGAAAGCATGATTACATGTAATTTAAATTGTTTCTAGGTAGGTCTAGTTTCAAACAACCTATGACCAAAACACATTTCTCAAACCTATGTTAGCTCTGAAAGTATTTTTCCACCATGACTCCACAGAACACAACAATTGGGAAGAAATATATAACTTTCTGTTAATTGAAGACAAAAAAAATATTATATTATACATATTTAAAACATATTTATTGTGTAGAAAAACAATGCTAAAAAACAGAACAATATACTGTGTTTCTAAATAATCCACTGCAAACCTATATAATGTATAATGTAAGTAAGTAGCAATTATGAATTGTAAAACAATAATAGCACTGGGAAAATCAAGAAGAAATTAATAAAAACATGTTATCACAAGATGAATTGAGTAAGACAAGTAGCAGAACATCCCACGATAAACATAAGAAAAAATTTATAAATCTTATTAAACGAAATTTAGAGTCTTTACTGTAAAACATACAATATTCTAAGCCATGTCAGAGCACTAATTTGTTTAAAATACCTTAGGTAAATTATCATTATTTTTCAGTAAGGACAGCAGGCCCAGAGTACTTATGCATTTAACCCAAATTTACACATAAAGTAAAAGAAACAGGATGTGACTGTGGACCTACATCTTTGTCCACCCAGGCATCAAAGAGAACACCACATCACAGGAAATAAAAGGAACATAGAAAGACACTTCAAGGGAGATACAAGAGCTGAGCTGTGCTGCTAATAGCATTATTTAGCCATCCCTCACAGATAGTGGTATCTGAGCCATCATCCCTGAATATACTGATTTAAACCATGTCCTCAGAAGGTTGTCCAGTGGGTGAGCAGTTGTCTTGCCTTACATAGTGAGAGTAGCACAGGGATGGGGCGGGCAGTGAACGGGTGTAAGAGTGACCAGTAGGGGAAAGAAGCAAAGTTGTGGAGAAATTATAATCCTCATACACTCAGTGGGAATGTAAAATGGTGCAGCCCATACAGAAAAATGGTATGCCAGGAAACTTCCTCAACTCCATTAAAGAACACCTACAGAACCTCAGACAACAACATACATAATAGTGAAAGACTGAATGATTCCCCCAAAGCTGGGGACAAGGCAAGGATGTCCACCCTTATCACTACTATTCCACATAGTATGAAAGTTTCCAGACAGTGACTTGAGGAAAGAAAAGGAAATAGAAGTGATAGAGAAAGGAAAGGAAGAAATAATAGGGTGTTCATTAGCAGGAGATATTATGGTTGTGGCAAGCTGAATAATGCCTCTCAAAAAGGGTGTCCATGTCCTCATCACTATAACCTGTGTTACCGGAAAAAGTATAAATCTGTGTTGCTTAAGCCAGTCACTGTGGTAGCAATAGGAAACTAATGAACTAATGAAACTAATGAAATAGTTTTATGTAGAAATTACTAAAGAATCTACAAAATGTCCAGAATAAGTAAAATTTTAAGACCTCAAGGTACAAATCAACATAAAAATTTTATTATATATCTATATACTAGCAATTAATTCAGACAAACTAGAATTAAAAATAAAATACCATGTTATGAATTCTCAAAAGGGGAAAAGTCTAAGAAATATGAGTCAACTGAAGAAAACATTCACAGGACATTTATACTGAAAACTACAAAATGCTGATGAGAGAAATCAAAGACATTCAAATCAATAGACACATAAGATATCCATTGATTGGAACACTCAACACAGAAATGATGTGACATTATCACAAATGGATACACAGGGCTAATACATTTTCTATTAAAATAATTTGTAGATACAGATAAAGTTACCTGAAAATTTACATAGAAAAGTAAAGTACTAGAATTGCTAAAACATCTTAAAAGGAAGAATGAAGTGGTTGAAATAACTCCATTAGACCTTACTTCTTCTAATATAGTTCTAATATTGTCAGATGTTTATGTTGATTTCATATTCTAATATAGACAATTGGAGAAAATAATCTCTGCCATTGATGTCTAACTTTCCATTCTATTCCTGGTCATTAACGATTTGGTATCAGAAATAGTGATTCACTCATTTAGCTTCAAATGTAGTATAAAATCAGGCATAAAAGTTATCTTATAGGTTTCCTTTTCCAGAATTTAACACGTATGTGTGCACGCTAACCCATGACTTCCATGGGCAGCTTCTGTAATCCTGGTATGCAAAGATCTGACAGTGCCTCCAGATGGGGCCCCTACACAGTCCCTGCTGCCCAACAGCACTGACACCACAGGACCACATGCTCTCTCCAATCCGTGCCTGGGTGTGAAGCCCTTGCCAGGACAGTGTCCAATGGAGCCTCTTCACAGGGTCATGTCACTGGGTCACAGCGAGATGGAATCTCAGTGGAGATGAGAGGGACTGAGGGAAGGCATGGGAGAGTGTGAGCAAACACGTCAGGCAGGACACTACGGATTCAGAGAAGATCAGCAACGCCACTGTCCCGCACTTCAGAAAGAACAATCCACTGACAATATTACTTTACCTGAGTAAAAGCCTTTCCTGGCTCATTTTCTTTCCTCCTCCTCCTCTTCTGGGCTTCTTCCTCACCCAACATGACTTTCCAGAAGTCAATCCTGAATGTCAAAAATACGCTGTTCAATGCTGAGAATCAACAACTCTCTTTCTGTGTCACAACTATATGAAGAGGAAAAGGTTCCCATGTAAGAAGATGGTCCTCTCCTGCCCATGACACCAGGAGGGACAATAAACTCAGGGCCCGCGAGGGGTGGGCGGGGTCGGGGCGCGGTCTGGGCGGGGCCTGCGCTTCCCCGGCCTCCCTCCCGCGGCGTTCAGCTGTCCGCGTTCAGCGGGCAAAACCTACCAGTGAGGCTGGAGCAGCTCAGCGGGCTGAGAACTGGAATCTGGCTGGGAGCGTCAACGTCGGTTGGTGGTTGGATTTAGGAAAGTTCCTGTAATTAAAATTAAGTTCAGCAATTAAATTAAACACTCCCAGAATTTTCTGTGAACAACAGGCAAACTAAAATGTGAATTGCAATACCCTGCCTGGGCTGAATGTGACATTTCACGCCGAGGCCCACGGAACACAATAGAAATCCTTTCCATTTGTATTCCCTGATCACTCCGGAGAGAGCGCGTCAGGCCTGAGCTCAGGTTCAGAGACTTTCACAGGGACGACATCCAGGGCGTGGAGGGCTAAGGCCAGTGATAAGTTAGGTCATCAAACGTTCCTTTAGTAAAAGCAATAGCTCGGCTGGGCACGGTGGCTCACGCCTGCAATCCTAGCACTCTGCGAGGCCGAGGTGGGGGAGGATCGCTCGAGGTAAGGAGTTCGAGACCAGCCTGAGCAAGAGTGAGACCCCCATCTCTACTAAAAATAGAAAAAAATTATATGGACAACTAAAAATATATACAAAAAATTAGCCGGGCATGGTGGTGGCATGTGCCTGTAGTCCCAGCTACTCGGGAGGCTGAGGCAGAAGGATTGCTTGAGTACAGGAGTTTGAGGTTGCTGTGACCTAGGCTGACGCCACGGCACTCTAGCCCCAGCAACAGAGCGAGACTCATGTCTCAAAAAAAACAAGAAAACTGCCAGTGTGGTGCACTAGCCTCTTGGATTTTTAACAGGTAAGTTGCCTGAGGCAGCCACCAGACAAACCCCTTTTGACAGGGAACCCCTTGCTTGCTATTGGGCACTGGTGGGGACTGAACATCTCACAGCCAGAGTGCCACATGATACTGTGATATAAACTGCTCATACTAGGGCACTCACCAACTCCACCAATAAAATTGGACAGGCTCAATAGAGGTCATTTATCAAATGGAAGTCATACATTCAATACTGGACCCAGCTCAGATCTCAAGGAAGAATTAAACTTCATGAACAAAGACCTATTAATAATCTTACCAAAAGAAGCCAAATGACCCAGAAGGGATGATTCTGATCCTCCTATGGCTACCTGGGCCACCAGATTCAGAGACATGCCTACCAACTGTATGGAAGGGTTTACTGATGACTCTGGGAAATGACAAGCAGAGGGCCCACTAGGCTGGGGCTACCATAAAGCCAGTGCATGGCCGTCTTTAGAATAAGACTGATAAGGACATTCTACCCAACTGGCCAACTATGTGCAACAGTGATGGTCATGCAGGTCACTCCTACCACTGTATCTTGATACATTTTCACTGGCTCAAAGGCCACGTTTCGCAGAAGAAACATACCTGAGGGACTGGATTCTTTTCTTTTTTTTTTTTTTTTTGGAGACAGAGTCTCACTTTGTTGCCTGGGCTAGAGTGAGTGCCATGGCGTCAGCCTAGCTCACAGCAACCTCAAACTCCTGGGCTTAAGCTGATCCTACTGCCTCAGCCTCCTGAGTAGCTGGGACTACAGGCATGTGCCACCATGCCCAGCTAATTTTTTCTATATATAGTTTTAGTTGTCCAGATAATTTTTATCTCTATTCTTAGTAGAGACGGGGTCTCACTCAGGCTGGTCTCGAACTCCTGAGCTCGAGCGATCCACCCGCCTCGGCCTCCCAGAGGGCTAGGATTACAGGCATGAGCCACCGCGCCCGACCTGGATTCTTAAATGATCCCCTGTGTAGTCACAAGGACTAGGCCAACAGCTTCCTGGCTAGGATTGACAAATATGTGTTACTCTTATGGATGCTGTGACTAACATGGCCATCCTTGACAGGAACTTGTGTCATGCTTTTGGTTCCCCAGAGGACTTCACCCTGATCAAGGAACATGCTTCATTGCCTGAACAAACCAACAATGGGTGCGCTCTAATGGGATATGATGGACTTTCCATGCACCCTGCCATCTGCATGCCAACGGACCCAATGATCAATGAAATAGCTGACTCACAAGCAACTGAAGAGAAGACATCAACATGGCCTCTAAGTGGGGTGGTACCCCCATCTGAACAGGGTTGTACGAACACTAAACACTGCACTCCAGTGCAAGGAAAACAGCCCTGCAATACATGTTGAGAAACAATGAGCTTGATGTGGGCAGAGGTGAACCAGGCAGCTACCTGATAAGGCTGTGCTTGCAAAATCCCAGTCTCAGTGTTCCCAAAAATTACTTTTCCTTTTTCTCTTTAAAGTGTACACCCTGGGGCTGGTTTGAGGTTCAGCCTGCTATGGTACCCATGATATGGCTCCTGACTCTGATCTGAAGGCAATGCTTGCCCTGGAAATTGGCAGAGGGAACACAAGATTTTCAAATGTGCTCAGCTCAGGAAATGTGTATTCTAATTGCCACTACTGATGAATTGTTAAGTGCAGGTCTGTGAATTGATATTGATGAATCATAAACTTAGACCTCAGGGACTGGATGCCTCTGCTGAAAAACTGGATAATCATTCTTACAGGGTTATGTGGTAATTTGTGTGTCTCCGATTAATTTAACTATTAATTCACAGGTAGTATTGGTCTATGAAATCATAGTGTAGACATAATAGAATAACACAATCTCAAGGATGGATGAACATAAACCATTTAAGAATGACAGGAGATACTTAAAAAATACAGATGTTGATGAGTTGAAGGACAAAAATAAGTAGCCTTCTTACGGGAAGCTCCACGGTTAAGAAACTTGTCTTTATAACCAGACAACACAGATTAGATACTGAATCAGCCACTTCCTGGAATGTGCCTGGATGGATCTTTTAACCTGTTTTTGTATGGGGTTTCCTCCTGTGCAATGAGAATGTCATCAATACTTATTTCAAGAGCTGAAGAAAGTCATTATAAAATAAAAAAACACTCACAACCATGCTCCTTGCTCTAAGGGTGATGATATAAAGAAAAATATACAGCAAACATAGGAAATCACTTTGTGTGTATGTGTGTCTGTGTAATGGGGTCTCATTCCGTGGTCCAGGCTTGTTTCTCATTCTTAGCCTCAAACAGTCTTCCTGCCTTAGCCTCCCAGGTAGCTAGGATTACAGGTGCACACCTTTGCATCTAACTAGAAATTATTAAAGCAAAAATGTATTTATTTTTGGATGGTAACAAATCTAAGGAGAGTATATTTGGTCTGAGTTTCCTTGGTAAATGTAGCACAATTATGTTTTCCTGCAAGATCCTTGCTGTGAATAGCAATACCATCCAGTTGGAAGCAGATGAACAATCTCCAGGAATCCAGCAGTAGACATTATCTCATTGTCACAAAATATGGTTGAAACCTGGGGAATTTTCCCTCTTCTGTTTTCATTTACCTTTCCAGATGCTGATTGATCGCCACACACTTGATTTTCAAGTACCTGATGTTAGATAACCCCCACATGAAGAAACTTCACTTCATCATCATGTATTATCCCAATACTTCCACCGAAGACTTAAAAAGACAATCCAGTTTCATATGTATAAAGAACCAAGTTTGTATCTGCCATTTTCTTATGTGCATTTCCATGTCACAAAATTTGTTTTGAAACATCAACCTCATTTATGTACTTCCTAAATATTTCACTAGAGTAACAGGGAAGAAACGTAGTGAGCATATAATCTGGACTACAATGCACAAAAGAGAGGAAAAAAACCTGTAAAAGAACTATGCACAAAAACAAAAAATAAATATGAACTATGGAATATATTCCTCAGTTCTATACCTTTTGGAAAACTGCTCTTCCAATGAAGTTACTCAATCATTTTCATTATATAACAAACTCTTCCACACAATAACTTTCATTGGCTATAAAAATTTATTAGGCAATTTAACTAAACAGTATTTCACAAACATTTTTCAATCGTCATATTGTACAATGTGCAGCCAAGAAAGGAATGTAGTACGCCATTACCATGAGAAAACTGGGATCTTTCCTAACTAAGACGTTGGGAGTTTGAAGAGTAAAGATACAATATTGTACTAAAGAGTCAGACTACATTGTGTGATGGTGATGTTACACCTCTGTACTCCTTAAACTTATTCTGCCTACCTGGTCAAGCTGACAATAAACCCTGAGTATTTCCTTTGACAGCAATTGGAAGTTCAAACCACAAGTGGATATCTCCATCACAACCCCACCCTTTAGCAATCATAACACTGAAAGTCAGTCTTATACACCAGTTCAATAAAGCCAGTTTTGGACAAGCTGCTTTCCCCAGAAAGCCTCATTATGTAACAAACATTCTCATAACACTTTGATGTACAGTGTTATTACTCTCAACATCCAAACTCAATGTCAGGTTCACTTTAATCAAGTTCCAGTGGAGTGGTCAAAAATAGAACATACCAAAAAGGTTATGAAGGTAAATATAGGAAGTTTCCACTTTATCTACCAAAGTTCCCATTCTGTATGCTCATTCATATGTGGAAGTTCATGAACATTAATATTTTCAAATCATAAATACTGACCACAGCAAGGACAAAAAAAAGATGGTGTTATTTTTATCCTTATTCACCACACTTTTTTTCATTTTATAATATTTTCCATACTACTATATTTGTATTTTTGCTTCATGAAAAATGAAGGTGCATGCCATGGGTCTAATTTTGCACACAAAAAGGGGCATGTAGATATATAATAATGTAGTGCATGTTTTATCAACAGCAATGCATGTTTGAGGACATGTGAGTCTGAAGTTGCACTGTTAAGGGATTTTCAACGTACCCACATTAAGTAAGGATCTGGAGTATAAAGAAGAACTCAAGTGCTAACAATAACTACCCAAAATCATACTGACCTAAGCATATGTATCAAAATGTGTTACGTTGCTTGATTTCACACCCACACCCACACAACAATGTTCTAGATGCTCCAACATTAAGAGACTAATGGTATTATTATTGTCTGTTGTGAAGTATCCTCCTGAGGTAGAATAAAATATTGTTGGCAGATAAAATATGATTCACTCATAGTTATAAAAAAATCAATTTCTTTTTTAGTTAAAACATGAGAACTAGGACACCTTCTATATAAAATAGTTTCAAATTACATTGCCAGTAGGAAAGTGTGAATCCTACTCAGGAACATCCTATATTCATAGCTTTGATTAAAATCTCTACTTTGATATGTCTTCTCTCTTCAATTTCAAAAACAAGACTAACTTTTCATCAGTCTTTGCTAAATAAAAGTTATTGCCATTCAGTGGAGAAGGTGGGCATTGTTTCCTCTGCATTTTTTCTACCACATAATCAGTTCCTAATAACATATTATTCTCTTCTGATAAAAATCCCAATTTCCAAAGGTCATACTCTATTTCAGTCTATTGGCAGAACATCTTCCCTATAACCACTGTGCCCTTCTGTCAGGAGAAGGGTGTGGTAAATCCAATAAGCATAATGACTGATATCATATTTTTATCTTTTTGTCTGCCCATCTCCATACTCTCTAAATCGGACAATATTTAGTTTCAAAATAAAGTGTCCTTATTCTTCCAGGAAACTGGATAGAAATGATTCTCACTAGTCAAGTCAGTCTGTCAACTCATTCTTTCCAACACATCAGTATGGAAGGCATATGGAGAGATTTTAAATTTCAAGTTGACACTTACCAAGAGTAGTCATTTCAAAAAAACCCAAATAATTATCTCATAACCTAAATATAATGGACAATTTCCATATGACCTTGAACATATGCTATATATCATGTGATGAGGTTCAACTTATTTTGACTTGTAATTATCTCCAGCATGTAATATAATATCATAGTTTAATACTGGAGAACAAGAGACTGAGTTATTTCCTGTGTAAATCTTCTGATGTTCTATAGTAACATTCCATTTCATTTGTATGGTTTCATTGAATATGTACTCACACTCCATTGTATGGTTTTAGCAAAGATGTATACTTTGATGTCCATTGTGCTATGAGGCCTTGATAAAGCCTCTGACACATACATTTATTGAATTTCTCCTTAGTATGCATTCTCTGATGTTGATTAATGCTATTACTTATGGCCGGGCGCAGTGGCTCACGCCTGTAATCCTAGCACTCTGGGAGGCCAAGGCGGGTGGATCGCTGGAGGTCAGGAGTTCGAGACCACCCTGAACAAGAGCGAGAGTAAGACTCCATCTCTACTAAAAAAATAGAATTAACTGGACAACTAAAAATATATAGAAAAAATTAGCAGGGCATGGTGGCGCATGCCTGTAGTCCCAGCTACTTGAGAAGCTGAGGCAGAAGGATTGCTTAAGCCCAGGAGCTTGAGGTTGCTGGGAGCTAGGCTGACGCCATGGCACTCTAGCCAGGGTGAAAGAGTGAGACTCTGCCTCAAAAAAAAAAAAAAATGCTATTACTTATGATGTAGAATTTGCCATACTCACTGAAATTGTAAGGTCTCAGTCATGAATGAATTTTCAGATGTTTTGCAAGGTGTGAATTGTGACTGAAGTCCTTACCACATTCATTCATTTGTAAGATTTCCCTCCAGTATGAATTTTCTGATGAACTGTACAGGATATCTCTTGCCTGAGACCTTGCTACATTAATTACATTTGTAGGGTGTCTATCCAGTATGAACAGTCCAATGTTGTGCAAGGTGTAAAACTTCATTGAAGATTTTGCCACAATCATTAGATTTGTAAGGTTTCTCTCCAGTATGAATTCCCCAATGTCGAGCAAGACTTGAAACTTGATTGAAGACCTTGCCACATTTGTTACATTTGTAAGGTTTCTCTCCAGTATGAACTCTCTGATGTTGTGCAAGGAGTGAAACTCGATTGAAGGCTTTTCCACATTCATTACATTTGTAAGGTTTCTCTCCTGTATGAATTCTCTGATGTTCTGTAAGATATGAACTGTATCTGAAGACTTTGCCACATTCATTACATTTGTAAGGTTTCTCTACAGTGTGAATTCTCCGATGTCTAGCAAGGTGTGAAATTTGATTGAAAACCTTGTCACATTCATTACATTTGTAAGGTTTCTCTCCAGTATGAATTCTCCGATGTCGAGTAAGACGTGAATCTCGACTGAAGACCTTGCCACATTCATTACATTTGTAAGGTTTCTCTCCAGTATGAATTCTCCAATGTTCTTCAAGTTTTGAATTGTGGCTGAAGGCCTTTTCACATTCATTACATTTGTAAGGTTTCTCTCCAGTATGAATTATTCGATGACGAGCAAGACTTGAAACTTGACTGAAGACCTTGCCACATTCGTTACATTTGTAAGGTTTCTCTCCAGTATGAATTCTCTGATGCTGTGCAAGGAGTGAAACTCGACTGAAGACCTTGCCACATTCGTTACATTTGTATGGCTTCTCTCCAGTGTGAATTATACGATGTTGTGAAAGGAGTGAAACTCGATTGAAGGCTTTTCCACATTCATTACATTTGTAAGGTTTCTCTCCAGTATGAATTCTCTGATGTTCTGCAAGTTGTGAATTGTATCTGAAGACTTTGTCACATTCATTACATTTGTAACGTTTCTCTCCCGTATGAATTCTCCGATGTCGTACAAGGTTTGAATTGTGCCTGAAGATCTTGCCACACTCTTTACATTTGGGAGGTTTCTCACCATTATGGATCACTCTATGGTTAGTAAGGCTTGAAGATACACTAAAGGCTTTGCCACACTCATTACATCTGTAAGGTTTTTCCCTAATGTATGCTTTCTGTTCTAGTGTGAGTAATGGAGAATCAACAAAATCAATCCTATATTTATTAAAAATGTGGGTTTTGACAGAAGGAATGTTTTGAAGTGGTGAAAATGAGGAAATATGGTTGATATACTTTTCAACTTGATTACATTCATGAGTTTTCCCTTCAGCTTGAAATAGCTGCATTTCTGGCAGATATAGCTGAAAGCTTAATCCACATCCATTGTTAACAGGATTGTTTTCTGCATCATCTCCCAATGTATAGCTTCTCCCTAGGAAAGCAAGAAAGGAGTGGAACTTGAACCCATGGTTCTGGCATGCCTACATTCCGAGAGAAGGACTAGAATCTGCCTCACTTGACTCAGACATTGAAAGGAATATCAGCATACTTAGTATATCATGTTGGCAATGCTGAAAACATAAGGGAATGAGGTGCCATCCTGGAGCAGTGGAGGGTCTGTAGGAGCCAGGAGGATTATGGGTGCATTTGAGAGAGATTATGAGCACAGAAATACAAATCTCATGAAAACAGGCAGGAATGGGCCTCTTAGGGAAAAGGTAACATTTAAAAGCAGCTATATAAACATTAGTAATAGTACATAATAAAAGTCTCCAGTGAGAATGGCCTTTATCAAAAAGTCCCAAAACAATAAATGTTGGTGTGGATGCGGAGAGATAGGAACACTCATACACTGCTGGTGGGACTGTAAACTAGTGCAACCTCTGTGGAAAGCAATATGGAGATACCTTAAAGAAATACAAGTAGGTCTACCATTTGATCCAGCAATCCTATTACTGGGCATCTACCCAAAACAACAAAAGACATTCTATAAAAAAGACACCTACACTCGAATGTTTATAGCAGCACAATTCACAGTTGCAAAGATGTGGAAACAACCCAAGTGCCCATCAATACATGAGTGGATTAATAAAATGTGGTATATGTATACTATGGAGTTCTACTCAGCCACAAAAAACAATGGTGATCTAGCACCTCTTGTATTATCCTGGATAGAGCTGGAGCCCATTCTACTAAGTGAAGATTTCCACGAATGGAAAAACAAGCACCACATGTACTCACCATCAAATTGGTATTAACTGATCAACACTTAAGTGCACATATAGTAATAACATTCATCAGGTATTGGGAAGATGGGAGGGGGGAGGGGGGTATATACACACCTAATGGGTGTAGTGCGCACCATCTGGGGGATGGACACGCTTGAAGCTCTGACTTGGGTGGGGCAAGGGCAACATATGTAACCTAAACATTTGTACCCCTGTAATATGCTGAAATAAAATTAATTAATTAATTTAAAAAAAGAAAACCATAGAGTAATTTTCCTGATTAATCTACTGCAAAAATCATCAACAAAATGCTGGCAAAACAAATTCAGCAGCACATTGAAAAGGATCACACACCATGACCAAGTGGGATTTACTCCTGGAATGCAAGGTGGCTGCAATTTAGGAACATCAATCCATGTCATACTCCACAATAACAGAAAAGAGGAAAAAAGACATACGACCGTCTCAGTTGATGGAAAATAAGGATTTGAAAAATGTCAACAATCATTCATGATCTAAAAAAACACTCAACACACTGGAAATACAAGAAATCTATTTAACATAATAAAGGCCATATATAAAAAGCTGACAGCTAACACCATCCTCAGTGTTTAAAGATTAAAGCCTTTTCCTTTATGGTGAGGAGAAAAAAAAAAAGAAAGCCCACTTCCATTATTTCTATTCAAAATATAGTGATGACTGGTTATAGGACCCTTCCCCAAGAATGCCATAATCAGTGGATGCTCAAGTCCCTTCCTATAAGCCTTCCATACTCTCAATTTCTACATCCTTAGATTCAACAAACCACCAGTTGAAAATATGGCCTGCCCTCCGTGTCTGTAGGTTGCACACGTGCATATTCAATCAACTGTGAATTGCTGAGCCACAGTTGGTTGAATCTGTGGTTGTGTAACTGATGGATACAGTGGGTTAACAGCAGTACTAGAATCCTAACTAGAGATATTAGGTAAAAGAAAGAAATAAAAGGCATGCAATTGGAAAGAAGAAGTAAAATGAGCTCTCCTCAGATGACATAATCTTTTATGAAGAAGATCCTAAATATTCCACAAAACAAATCCTCTTAGAACTAATGAACAAATTCAAATTAATAGGATATAAAATCTACCTTAAAAAAATCAGTTTCATTCAAATACATGAATAATGAATAATTCAAAAAGAAAATTCAGAAAATAATTCAGAAAATTGAATATCCACATGCAAAGAAATGAAGTTGCATCCATACTTTGTATCATATAAAAAAAGTTAAAATGGATTCATGACCTAAAGGTAAGACCTAAAACTATGAAACTCTTATAAGAAATTATAGGTAACAAACTTCATGAGATTGGACTCCATAATGATTTCCTGGATACAACACCAATAGCACAGAAAACAAGGTAAAAATACATAAAATGCACTATAACAAAATTGACAACTATTGTGGACAAAAGAAAACAATCAACAGAGTGAAAAAGAAAACCTACAAAATGTGGGAAAATATTTGCAAATCATGTCTCTGATAAGAGGTTAATATCTAGAATATATAACTCCTACAAATTAATAAACAACTTGAATAAAAATGGGTAAAAAATATTTCTGCAGAGGTGATATGCATATAAGCATATGAAAAGATGCAAAATGTCACTAATCATTATAGAAATGTAAATAATAAAACACAATTTGGTATCTCATACCCAGTAAGATATTTATTTTCAAGAAGGAAAAAAAAACAGAAAATAAGAAGTGTTGGTAAAAATGTGAAGAAATTAGAGACTTTTGCCCTGTTGGTAGGAATGTAAAATGGCACAAGTACTATAGAAACAAGTATGACATTTCCTCAAATAACTCAAAATTGCATTACCATATGAGCCAACAATTCCATATCTGGGTATATGTTCAAAAGAATTAAAGATAGGATATTGAGGAGATATTTAATAATCAATGTTCATAGCATTATTCAAAACAGTGAAGTGGTAGAAACAACCCAGGTGTCCATCAACAGATGAATGGATAAACAAAATGTGGCATACATACAAAAAGGATCACTATTAGGTCCTAAAAAAAAGGAAATTCTATTATATATTATGACACAGATGAACCTGGAGGAGAATACACTAAATGAAATAAGCCAGTAATAAGAAGACAAATACTGTATAATTCCACATACATGAAGCACCTAAAACTCTGAAATTCATATAAACAGAACAGAAAGAGGCAGTGGAGAGAAGAGAATGGGGACAGAAAAGTGAGTTTAAATATTCATGGTAATCAAATATAAATTCAAACAATGAGAAAAACATAATTTTAACTCCGCTAAGCTCATACAATGTAAAAACTGGTTTATTAAACAAACAAGAGGGGCATGATGTCAGGGGTACCACGACTTCACAGATTAGTAGATACAGAGTTGTAAGTGTGAATGAATGAAAGATTATGGGCACTTCTATAAACCTAAAAAATTTGACTTCATAATTATCACCAAAAGGACACAAATGACCTTATGGACAAAATAAATAAATGACTTACAGTGGGAATGGTTCACATTGAGGGCACTATTAGTAGAAGCTAAGTGCAAAAACATTTCCTGGCAGTGGTGTGGACATCCACAGACGAGGTCATCAGCAACAAAAGCAGCAAATAAGAAAGAGCCAGAGAACAGCAGGACAGCACCAGGCTGTGGGTTACCAGGGACCAGGTGAACATTACAGGAAATTCACATGGAAAGAAAGGGGGAAAAAGTCCTCACATGTTAACTCAAGAATGTAATTTCCAGAACTTCAGGAATATTGCAGAAAACACAGGTGATATAAACAATAGTGAAGTTCATGAACTGCAAGTAATGGGGAAAGTTTCCCATAAAATATTACAAGATACTAAAAAATTGATTTAGTATACCAAGATGGACATAAGGAATGTAGATAGGGAGCATAATTATTTGAAATAGTGTTTGTTCTGTGAAATAAAAGGTGACATTTAGAAAATATCCACAAATTATCTTTATAAAATTAAAAGCGTACTATAGAAAATGCAATATATCTTTGTGATATGAAATATGTGTGTGTGTGTGTGTGCGTGTGTTGTGTGTGCATACACAGTTCCTGGTTCGTAACTCCCATAGCCCTTGTAACAGTCTTTTGTTATAAGGTTGGGGCATTTTAGTCCTCAGAAACAGCCCTCAGGAAATAGAATCTCTCTCTCTGACCTTCTCCTGCCTTCTTTTCACCTTTGCAAGGCAGGACTCTAATCTTCCCCTGCCTTTTGGATTGTGGGTCATGAGACCCTCAGTCCAGAAAAGGTCCTGCCCCATACCCTGGAGGAAGGAATGCTACACACAGAGGCCAAGAAGAATCTGAACAGACAGGACTTGCCAGCTTTCAATCAAATTCTCTTTGTCCAACCACATTTTGAAATGGCTTCCCATACTTCAACCATGCCTACGAAGTTTCCATAAGAACAAAAATGGAATGAGTTTGGAAAGCTCTGGACAGCTGAACATGTGGAGGCTCACAGATGATGAAGAACTCATCCACAGGCCAGCAAAGTGGCACACCCCAACTCCACAGGGACAGAAGCTCCTATCCTCAGGAAACTTCCAGACCATGGCCTGTGCACCTCTTCACTTGTCTGCTTCTTTGTATCCTTTAAAATATCCTTCGTAATTGGACCAGTAAACATAATAAGTGTTTCCCTGAGTTCTGTAAACCACGTGAGCAAATTAATCAAACCCAGAGAGAGTCATGG
The DNA here is from genome assembly GCF_020740605.2 of Lemur catta. Taxonomy (NCBI): domain Eukaryota; kingdom Metazoa; phylum Chordata; class Mammalia; order Primates; family Lemuridae; genus Lemur; species Lemur catta. The sequence continues at coordinate 20,257,809 of NC_059146.1, forward strand.
AAACCCCAACTTGAAGTGGTCAATCAGAAGTTCCTGAGGCTCAAACTTGGGCCTGCAGTCTGAAGGGAGACTGAGCCCTCATCCTCTTTGGAACTCCCCACATTTGGTCACAGAAGTCTTCTGTGTTGATGATTGTTGTTGCAAGGTGTGAGAGCAGAGGAAAACAGTTTAAAATTTTCCTCTCAATCTTAAATAACAAATTATAGCAAGTCAATTCAATGGTATTTCTGAGATTTAGACAGTAACAACTTTTTTTTAAAGTATATTCTTGAGTTATTAAAAATTCCCAATTTACAGATGTATTAAATTTATTCGACAAAAGTAGATTTTAAAGTAGGTACTAAGTCAGAAAAAAAAAGGGAAGGAATATTTAAACTACCTATTCAAAAATTTCTTGAGTTTCTATAGGTTTTAGAGAAACTCCTCCTGTCCTCCTGAGCTACACCCTCTGTAGTCAATAATGAAATCTTCTAAAATATATAAATCAATAGCTATTCCCTGATACATCAGCCCCACATACTACAGATATAAAACAAGGAACACAAAGAATATCATACAAAATAGGAAATGGATAATAAATAAATAAAAACCAAGTTCCTTTATACTACATGGAAATGTACAAGACGAAAGTACCAGTGGCTGAAATGACAGGGGACTTAGAACTTGAGGCATCATCATTCCAGTGACCAATGCTCTCCATGCAGAACTGGGGATCCAATACAGGATCTGTCAACTATCTTCTCCTGTCGCTGAGTAACAATCTCCGAAAAACCAACCCAGTCCCCTCTTATACACACCAATAATTTGTGGATAAAGCAGAACTGAAGAATGATTGAGGGACCTTCTGAAATAAGAAGAAATACATACACTGGTCTCCTCCCTGGTTCCTGACACAGACTCCTAATACCTTAGGATACCCCAGATGACAGCAGTACGATTTGTTCTAATGAGTCAACCTCTGTGGTCTCCTGGATGCACAGGCTGGTCACCAGAAAACAAGACCATGATTAGAAGCCTGAAACTTTCAGCTCCAACCACCATCCTCCTAAAAGAGGAGATGGGCTAGAGATTGAGGTAATTATCAGTCATGCCTATCTGATGGAACCTCCATAAAAATCTCTAAACTATGGGATTATGAGAGTTTCCAAGTGCTGAACACATGGACGTGCCTGGAGGATGGTGTGTCCTGTGAATCTTCCCATGTGCCTTGCCCTGTGAGTCTTTTCATCTGACTGTTCAACTGTAACCTCTGAAATATCCTTTATATAATAAGCCAGTAAACATAAGAATATTTATGTTTCTAGTTCTGTAGGCTGGCCTAGTAAATTAATCAAACCTGAGAAGGAGTCAAGGGAACCCCAATTTACAGCTGGTTGGTCAGTAGGGAATTGTACAGCAGTACAATTACCTATTACTTGTAATTGGTGTCTGAGCTGGGCGGCAGGCTTGGGGACTCAGCTCTTAGCCTGTGGGATCTGATTCTAACTCCAGATAGACAGAGTCAGAGTGAATTATAGGAAACCCAGTTGATGGCCATTAAAAAATTGGTTGCTGGTGGGGAGAAATCCCTATGATTTTTGCTGACCAGAAGTGAAGCACTCTGCATCGAGTGGCATGAGAGAGGAGGAAAAAATCCCTACGATTTTTGCTGACCAGAAGTGAAGCACTCTGCATTGAGTGGCATGAGAGAGGAGGAAAAACACTTCGGCTCTTTCTATTTCAAACAGACCTGAACAGGCACGGAGAGCTGGAGACAGCTCTGTGCAGTTTCCAGGCCCCAGATGCAAAGGAAGAGCAGCCAACATTTTCCCATCTCCTGATTAGGTCTTCCAAGTACAGGAAATGGGGTAGAACCTGAATAGGTCAAGGCATTAGGTCTATGGAGGCATCAGCTGTAATATATACGGACAGAGAACTGAGCATCAGATGGAATCAAGTACAGGAGATGCCATGGGGGAAAGAGACCCCTTGCAAATGGCCCTCCTTGTGCTGCACAGAGTGAGGGGACCAAAGAGTTCACAGAAGCCAGATCACAGGGTGCTGTCCACCATGATAAAGACTTTGCCTTGGACTCTGTTTAAGCTGCGGAACCACTGGAGGGTAAAAGGATAAACTGTTACACACCTAAAGAACAGAGTGGTAAGTGGGGGCAAAGAGAGATTTCCATTCAGAGCTCTCAGGACTCAAACCTTTCTTTACCCACAGAACTTCCCCACTTGCAGAGTTTCCCACACCCTGGTTAATGGTGCTGCTTCCACTGTGCCCACCTGAGCTCTTACCTGAGTTCACACCTGTCATCCATTCCCCCCCATGTGGGTTTCTTGCTGTTTTTACTTTACTCTCCACAGTCCAGGGCTCTTTCCCTTGTTCCAACATGGAGATAACACTCAGGTCAGAAAGAGAGATTCCTGCTTATAAAAAGAAAAAAATCAAGAAGTGTGGTGGCTTTTCCAAAATTTTCCTATGTTTAGGTAGGAGAGAGGACATTACAAATGGATCAAGAAAATATTTCACAAATTCATCCACAAATAGCCTCCTTCTGAATACTGTACTATACAATAGTACAATACTGTACTATACAAACATCAAGATCTCTTCTGAGAACTACTCAATCATAAAGTAAAGGTTAGATAACAGGACCTGGACATTTTAAAAGTCTGCCATAAGGTTTTTTGCAAACGTAAGCCCTTGTACCACAAAATGATGTATCGTGACAGGGGAGGACAGCTGAAGAAAGGGAACATTTAAAGTCCAGAAAACACTATGGAGCTTTCATTTCTGAGTCAATAAGGCTTCCATCTCAGTTAAGCAAGGCAGGGGCTCCCAAGAGGCACACAGAGAAAACGCAAAGACACACAAGGGCAGATCCCGACATCGAGAGCCACGTTATCCTCACCCAGGGACACCAGGTTCCTGTAGTTCTCCAACATCACGGCCCTGTATAAAGCCCTCTGAGCAGCGTCCAGGCATTTCCACTCTTCCTGAGAGAATTCTATGGCCACATCCCTGAATGTCAAATGTCCCTAAAACGAGAAACATATTTTACCAATGGGCTATAGGACAAATTCTTACATTCAGCCAAAATGAGAAAAGAGTTGTAAGGATTGATTCAGCTGAAGTGACCATTCTGACAGATCCACCTTACAGAGAGTGGCAGTGCCTCCAGATGTGGCCCCTAAACAATCCCTGCTGCTCAACAGCACTGACACTAGGGGACCCACACCCCATCTCCAATCCATGTCTGGGTGTGAAGCCCTTCCCAGGACTGTGCCCAATGGAACCACTTCACGGGGTCATGTCACAGGGTCATGGTGACATGGACTCTAAGTGGAGATGAGAGGGACTGAGGCAAGGCATGGGTGAGTATGAGCAAACATGCCAGGCAAGATGCTTCCCAGACAGAGAAGATCAGCGACTCCAATGCCCGGCATTTCAGAAAGAAAAAAGATGTAGGACAATCCACTGATAATATAACGTTACCTGAGTCGAAGCCATTCTTGACTGGTTTTCCTTCCTCTTCCTCCTCTTCTGGGCTTCTTCTTCATCTAACATGAGTCTTTAGAAGTCAATCCTGAATGTCAAAAATATGCTCTTAAATGCTGAGAATCAACACACGCCCTTCTTGTGCCACAACCACACATGCAGGGAAGACCTCACCCTGTGGAAAAATGGTTCTCTGTTGCCCACTGCACTGAGAGGGATACAGGGACAAAAAACTCCTACAGGAAGACCAAGAAGTGAGTTTTGACCCCTTTCTTCAGAACTCACTCCCCTCCTAGTGAAGCCCCCACCACTTGCTGCAGCAGTGGGGAGCTGGGCTGGACAGAGCTCCCCTCCAGGACACAGACCTGGCACTGACCACACCCGATGCACAGCACAGCCCCCCTCACCCGAGTGGATCACAGGCTGATCTCAGCCCACAGAAATGGAGGACACGTAGCCTTGGTGGTGAATGCTGGACACAGACTAGAGTCACTTGGGCACTGTAAATATTATTAAGGCCAGGTACCAACCTGACTATGTGAATGGGAATCTCTGGTAAGGGGGCACAAAACATGTAGCTGCAAAATGCCTCAGCACTGTAATGTGAACCTAGGGTTGAGGTCTACTCAAAGGGGACAAGGCCAGCACACCTCCCACTTTCAGGCTCTGCTGTCCCTTGGGGATACATCATCACCTACACAGGGGAAGTTGAAGAAACATGAAGAGCAGCCAATATGGACCATATGTGAGGGTGAGGTGTGGCAGGAATGTTAAATGGAGGAGGGAGGAGAGGGTCACAGTAGTCCCCACTGAGAAAGTGATAATACACAAAAGACCCCAGGAAGGAAGGATGTTTGTTACTTGCAGCTGAGAGGCCAGAAAGTTCTAGGCAGAGGGACAGCCCACAGGAAGGCCCTGAGGCAGGAGCCACCTTGGCCCCAGGAAAAGGAAAGAGGCCTGTGTGGCTGGAGCAGAACCAGCAAGGACGACACAAGCAGGAGATGAGGCCAGAGAGGTCCTGGGGAAGCAGAGCAGGGGAGGGCCCAGGTCTGCAAACATTTCTTTCCCACATCTCAAGAGAATTTTCAAAAAGATTTATTTCTTTAGCATTTTAAGTAAACATGTAATTTTTTCTTTATTTTATGCATGAACATACTTAAAATATGAGAAGCTCCACGAAGTCTGAAGAAGTACAGGATCACCCTCACCTGAGATGTCAGGACTGCAGAAAACACATTTGGGGGGAGTTCAGGAAGTCCCTTTTGGACATATGTAGGGGGAGATGCCTGTTAGACGTTCCAGATGAGAGATGAGGAGACAACTGGACCCAGGATTCTAGAGTTCAGGGGAGAGGTCTGCAGGGGAAATGGAGACATGTAGGTAGGATTTAAACCAGGAGGTGAGATGGTAAGGAAGGTCAGTGGGTGTGGACAGAGAGGGAAAGGGTTTCAAGAACTAAGTCGTGGGACAGTCCACATTCAGAGAAGAACTGGTAAGAGGTGACAAAAATTTAAAACAGAGTGATTTTCAAAATTTAAAGAGATATCCTCAAAGCCAAGGAAAAACAAGCTGCTGACAGAAAAGGAAAGACAAATATAGGAAATTAAAACTTGGATTTAGAAATGGGGAAGTCACTGGTGACTGAAAAAGAAAGGATCAGTGGAATGGTGGATATGCAAGCTTGACTGGAAGGGGTAAATCAAGAATTCGAGGTAAGAATTAAAGACAGGTGACATAAACAAGACTTTAGGGTTTGTGCTCTCAAATGGAACATAGAAGAGAGCTATGTACTATAGAGAAGAATGTAGTTAATACGGTATATTTTGCTTGAATGATGGAAGGGAGAAAAATAAAGGCTTTAGAGTGTGTGTATGTGTATATGTGTTTTGTGTGTGTGAGTGTGCGTATCTGTGTTTTAAGGGACAATACCACCACAGGGGTACACCAAGCAAAAAAATGTCCTGTAAGTAAATATTGATGACACCATGGAGGAAAGATGTCACATCGTCCTGAGACTGTGAGTGGGGCTGGCAAGTGGTGCACAATCACAGGGCCAGCAACAGCCAGGAACAGGGACAGACCACTCCCAGTCACTACTGAGTAGAGATCACAGGCCCTGAGATAGGAAGGTGGGTCTATCGGAAATTTCTTTGCTTTACTTTAATGTTTGAGACAGAAAAACACTACCCACACTCAATACAGAATACTTCACCTCTAGTTACAAGGTGTGTGTGATTTTTCCCATACTGACTAGGTGTCTGGGACACTCCCACCTAGATGCCCCATAATTTAACTCAATTTTGATAGTACCAATGGGGTCAGATCCCACAGGTTAAGATTCAGTCCCAAAGACTGCCCCTCCCTTCAGATGAGGATAAAAATCATGGTTTTCAAAACACCCTCCTAGGTTTCAGTTACTTTGTGAGAATGGCTTCTGCTTCTGGCTGTTCACCTGTATCCTTTATATCTTTTATAACACATGGGTACACCTAAGCAAAAAGTTTCCCTGAGTTTGTGAATAGCTCTACCTAACAAAACATGAGGAAATGGTCATGGAAATCCTAATTTATAGCTGCTGAGTCAGAAGTTCAGGTCCCAACCTGGGACCCATGACTGGCATCTGAAGTGGGGGCGGTCTGAATTGGATCTGATGTTAACCCCAGGTAGATAGTTTCAGAGTTGAGTAAAATTACAAATCACACAGTTGGTGTCTGATGGGAAATTGCTTGTTGGTGAGAAGTAATCCCCAGACATTTTGGTGACCAGAGGTAAAGTATTCTGTGTTGAGTGTTCACTAACATATTGATTGTGACAGTAGGAAAAACACTTTGGTTTTTCCTCCTATCTCATACACTGCACCACACCCTACTCCATCCCAGGAAAAGGGAAGAGGGTGAATGAGTCAGGTCACTGTCCTCTGGCAGAATAGGGACTGCAAGTGGAAGCCAGCTTGTGATGCCAAGAATTATAAAATGCATCAGCCACATAGATAGGAGTTTTGCAAGTTTCAGACCTGTATTATTTCAACAAATGTTAAATTTATTAGATTATAAGTAGAGAAATCACTATATCACAACTTAATCCAATCATCTCACCACTCATCTGTACCCAGGGGTCCCCTCTTTCTTCATTACTGTGTTTACCTCCCTCACTCTGTACATCTCTCTCATCCTCACCTTCTCTCCCCAGCTTTTTTTTTCTTTTCTCTTCTATTTCCACGTGGGGTTCTGCCCTCATTTGTGTCCCTTTCCTCTCCTGCTGTTTCTCCCCTCCTCTATTCCTTCTCTTACACGTGATCTGCCCCATTCTTGCAACTTGTTTCACCTGCTTTTGCTCTTTCCAATATTTTCATTGTCCCAATATCATATATTTCTGAAGCCTCTTTCTTCTGGTGTCTCTGCTCCTCCTCTGCTCTCCCTGTTGAATTTCCTCTTCCCTGTTATACTCCTTTGTCCCCACTCTCTGGTACCCTAAGATCCCTAGGCTTCCTCTCTGCTGTGGTTTCCCCTCTGCTCTCCTTGTCACCGGGTGCCCCTCTTGTTGTCCCAGCACCTCGCTGCTCTATCTGCCCTAACTCCAAATTATCCATCCCCTCCCCTCCTCTCTGAGGTGCCTCTCCCTTGGCTGCCCCTCTCCCTATTTTGCTGTCTTTCAACTCTCAGGAGATTGAGCTTTTCTCTCCGTACACTTTCTGGGCTTCTTTCACTCTTCCTGTCTCTGCAAATCCCTCTCCCATCCTCTACTTTGCTGTCCCTTTATGGGTCTCTCTCATTCTTCCTTTCTTTTTCTAAATTTTTCTATTTCCTCTCTCTTGCTCTCCATCTCTCTCTCTCCACACATTCACACGGGAGGAAGAGAAATAACATGCTCCCTCCTGAAGAGCACATTTTCCAGTGAGGAGGAATTTGGGATGAAAGAACACTCAGTGTCACAAGGGAAGCCCCGGTCACCTCCCCCAAAGCGGAATCGGAGGAAGTGGTGACAGCGAAGAGGCCTGGAGAGAAGGGCCCCGCCCAAGGTGGAAAGGACGAGGGATGGATTAGGAGAGAGGTGGGGTGTGCAGAATCCCAGGACCAGGGAGAAGACGCGGCTTCCCCAGGATTGGGGCTGCGGCGCTGCCCTCCAGGGGTCAACAAGGGCGAGGTTTGGGGGACTGGAAGGGTGTGAACCCACCTCCCGCTTAAGGGCTTTGCGTGGCGCGGGGCGAGTGTAGGAGTCACTGAGGGGTTTTAAACAGAGACACGGCGCGAAGGGAGGTGTCTCCGTGGCCCTATGGAAGAAAGACCGGGGACAGGACGGGGGACACAGCGATTTAACTCAAACGGAAGCGACCTCCGGACTGTCACCGGGACGTGTGAATTTACTCAGGGTGGAAGGAGCGGTGCTAGGATTTAAAAGTCAGTACGGCCCCCAGATCCCGGGTATAGAAGCGCTAGGAGATTGCGAAGCGGAGACCTACTCTACTTAAAGAAAAACTCACCGGACGCGGGATCGCCTTCTCTGCACGCAAACAACTTCCGGGTCTACGGCGCGCGCCAGGCGCGCCCGGCCAGGGAGGGGCCCGAGAGTGTGGGCGGGGATGTGGGGCGGGGTCTGGGCGGGGCCTGAGCTTCCGGCGGTCTGGGAACTAGTGTCTGTCTGGGAGAGTCGACTTTGGCTGGAGGTTGGATGCAGGAAAGTTCCTCCAATGAAAATTAAGTTTAACAATTAAATTAAATACCCCTGGAACTATCTGCAAAGGGGATACAAACTAGAATGTAAAATTCAAAACCCTTGCCTGGGCAGAATTTATAATTTCATGCTGACGCCCAAAAGAATAGACTAGAAACCCTTTCTATTTCCGTTCTCATTCACTCTGGAGGGAGAGCGTTAATCCTGTGCTCAGTGTCAGAGACTTTCACAAGGACAACGCCTGGGACATAGAGGGCTAAGGCCAGTAATAAGTTAGGACTCCAAGTGTTGATTTAAAAAAAAGCCATAACTTATAAAAATAGATGGAAATTACGTAGGTGTTCCTTACATTTGTTATTCTCTTCCACCCTTGCGATGAGTTAACCGTAAATACCTGTAAGATAAACTTTGTTTACATCATAGTATGCTCACATCAATATGTCCTAAATACACTGTAATTTCAAAGTCGCATTATGAACGTAATTAGAAAACGTACTTTTATTTAAAAATTGTAATGTGTTTTAGGTCTTTTCTTTGTTTTCTCTTCTTCAATATTCTGGCACGAGTGGATAACAAAGCCTATAAAATGGTCTTCAGAAGACCAATGGATATATTGACCTAAAGAATAATTGATTCTGCAATATTTCTAACTTACTGGGCAGACAGATTATTCTCTTTTAAAGAACACTTAAGAAAGTAAAACTACATTATCAAATTTGAAATAGCCTCATGTTTGCCAGCAATAATTTTATGGCAATGTTTTTGAATTAACATGTACTAATTAAATATGTATTACTCTCACATACTTAGTTTCGGAAGGTTTCATCCATCTTGAAGTGGTAATCATTTGAAATATGATCATGGTTAGATATGAAAATTACCATAATTAAAATACTAGCAGGTTAAAATGAGCAGAATGTACTGGCATGGCACACAGATGAAAATAAGATATATTAGCATATTTTTTATATTATTATTTTTTTTAGAAACAGGGTCTCACTATGTTGGCCAGGCTAAATTCAAACTCTTGGGCTCAAGCAATTCTGCTGCCTCAGCCCCCAAAGGAGCTAGGACTACAGGTGCATGCTACCATGACCTATATCAACATATTTTCTTTGTTTTTTGTTGTTGTTTTTGAGACATGGTCTTGCACTGTCACATGGGCTATAGTGCGGTGGCATGATCATAGCTCACTACAACCTCAAACTCCTGAGCTCATGCAATCTTCCTCCCTCAGCCTCACAGAGTGCTAGGATTACAGGCATGAGCCATGGTGCCCAGCTTTGTCATATTTTTTATAGATGCCCTACCTGGGATAGATTTGAGGATCTTTACAAGATAGATGTCTTTATTATGCAATGTTGCTAGGTAGCTATGTTGACAAGAAAAAACTTTTAGCATGGATTTCTATGATCCAAAGCAAAGAAATACGTTGACTGTGGAGCTTTTCATTAAATTCAGAACAGCAGAGGATAAGCTGATCATATCTGAAAGTCATGAATCTGTTTTCTATGTGGGGAGTTGGTTGCTTCTAAAATTTTCAAGGGATCAAGATGGACTTATTTTTCAATATAAATAAAAATAATATTTTTTTAATAAATAAAAAAAACCATACGTTTCCTCAATCACAAGATTTTTGACTTATGCCTCCACGTCTCTTATAAGACAGATGCAAAATATTAAAGTTTCAACCCCTTATGCATTTGTTTTCAAGATAAACACTAATTAGCCTGAAGTAAGAGAACTTAACAACACCCTTGGGAACATATACATAGTTCATCCTGACTCTGTTTGGTAACTGGGGTGACCTTCCATGTTAGCAAATTAGCTTTATCCAGAGGGATGGGGAAAAACCTTAAACCATATCTTTAGGACAGATGTTAGTTTCACAGCATAGAGACATATGCTCACTCTAGTTAGGCTCCTACAGTCCCCCAGAAACTGAGGGATAGAGGAGATATCTCCCTCAATAGTGACATTTCAAAGGGATGGCTCCCAAGGCCCTCAGAAAGACATACCCAGGTTATTACGCGAACAAAAGGTTTATTTAGTTTCTAAAAATATACATTTCAAGAGAAAGTATTCAAATTTACACGTTTTCTAAGGTAAACATTCTGACAAAAAGAGGAGGGAGGAAAACGACTCCCCTTGTTCTCAAAGGAGAAAAAAGCCTCTCATTTGTAATTGGTATTTGTCCTTAGGACACATACATAGACTATTCATCAGTGGCCTTTATGTTGGCCAAAAGACAATTTCAGCTAATTGAAAAAATTAGATGCCACCCAAAGTTATCTCAAAGAGAAATGAATTTAGAATTCAGCTCTAGTGTGTAATAGAGAGTTTTGCATTTCACCTTCCGTTTCCACCAGCTACGCAGACCATGCAGGTCCTTGCTTAATTACATAAGCCGCTCCAATTGCCAGTTCCCCGGCTGCCACCGCCCCACAGGGTTCCTTCGCTGAGGCCACCGCACCCTCTCCCGCTCTCCTTCCCCAGACTGAGTCCTACTCATGCGTAGGACCCGTGTCTTCACCAACCGTTTTCAATTTCAGAGGAAAAAACAACTCAGCGTTCAATGTAAGCGGCCGACTACAACTCTATTCTTTTGCTTTAAATCGTTGAAATAATTACTTAAAATAGGCAGGAAGGAGGAGATACCGGGAGATTCTCCTTGACGGTGATGCTGACGATCCAGTCGCAGCGGCAGAACTGACAGAGAAGGCAAGGACCTGGGAAGGAGGGGGCGGAGGGAGCCCTGGTCCCGCCCCTTTCCAGACCCCACCCCCACCGTGGCTTCAGCCCCATCCCACCTCTCCCTTTGTCCTCAGTCTAGGCCCCGCCCTTCTCCCGCAAGGGCCCCGCCCAGGAACGCCCCGGCCCCGCCCACAACTTTCTGCCGCCCACAGAGCTCCTTCAGGGCAGTGCGTTTTGGCCCGTTCGGGTTCACACTCGCCCTTCGCAGCTCCCTAGTCCCGAATCCAACCACACTCAGAATCCACGGTCCCCCACAAACGTTAAAATCCCCACTCCCGCCCGTGCAGTGGGCAGCGAGTTCTGACGTCACAGTGAAAAGTTCTGAGGTCTGGTAGATCTCCAGCTTTCGTATTATTGTAGACCCTGTCTCCAAGATACTCCTCTTTTCCTTAGGGTGACTGCTATTGGGATAGACGGGAGGGAGAAGTCGGTCAGGGAAGAAAATTCGTCAACCACAGGAAGCAAGACACTGTCAACGTTAATTTGTATGTGTATGAAGCAAGTTTTATTGTTTTATATCCACCCTAAGCTATCAGCTTTGGGGACTCTCTGTCCTTGTTTCATTCCACGAGGAGAATGAACAACAACCAAAGACTGTGGTTTGATTCAATCCTACCTCTAATTCCTAAGCCTCAATGAACAGGACGTGGAGACTCTTAATCCCTTCCTGCTAACCAAGTAGGCCAAGGAATTTGTTACTGGAAGTCTTCTCAAATCCCGCAAGCCAGCTCATGAAAGACCCTTGGAGTGTTTTTGTTCCAGAAGCCATGTATCTGTCACAACCTCATCAACACATGAGAGATAAGATAGAAAAAGAAAATAAACTACATACTATGAAAAGCATATATAAATTCATAAACCTGAACTCCAATATATTATTTATTAAACATAATTAGACAAATGCTCTTGTTAAAGTCAAGTTGTTAGCGATTTGTTTCAACTGGGTTTTTTAAAGGTATATTGTAGTCGTTTCTATATACATGTCTGCTAAACAGAGAAAACAACAAAATGGTAATAGTAAGGTCTTACCTACCAAAAATTAGTTTATATGTAAATGAATTCAACCCCTGATTCTAAAAGACATTGAGTGGCTAAATGAATTAATTAAAAAAAAAAGATCAAACTATATTCTGCCCAGAATAAACTCAATTTAAATTTAAGGAAATATAGGGTCTTTCTCCATTCTTTCAAGGAAGGGATGGTGATAGAAATTCCACGTAAGTCATAACTAAAAGAGATCAGAGGTGGCCATACTTACATCAGACAGAATACACTGTGAGTCAAAGTAGTCACAAGACACAATGAAATTTATGATATAATGATGAAAATATCAATACTTTGAGAAGATATACCGATATAAGCATATATATGCACCCACCATCCCAGCACCTAAATAAATAAAGCCAACACTGGCAGAACTGCAGGGAGAAATAATAATACAGTAGTAGTAGGAGACGTCAGTACCTCACACTCTGTAATGGATAGATTTTCCACATAGAAATCAATATGGAAATAGCACAACAACCAACACTGCTGACCAAATGGTCCTAACAGACAAGGACAGATCTTTTCACACAACAGCAGAATTCACATCCTTCTCAATCACACGGAAAATTATCCAGCATAGGTCACATGTTAGATCACACAAGTCTTAACAAATTGAAAAAGATCAACATCAATCCATGTATCACTCCAAACACAAAACAAAAATAAAATCAAAATTAATAACAGTAAGTAAAAGGGAAATTTTCACAAATACTAGTGTTTATTTATAAATGTTTTATCTTCCTGGTGAATTGACCCTTTTATCTTTACATAAAGCCCTTCTTTGTGTTTTGTGACATTTTTGTCTTAAGGTCTATTTTGTGTAATATAAGTACATGCATCCCTCCTCTCTTATAGCTTATCTTTTTCTATCCTCTCACTTTTGGTCTATTTGTGTCCTTACATCACAAAGAAAGTATCTATAGAATATACACAATGGGAAATAAAAAGAGTCACTTCACAAAGTCAGTGAAACCCATAACAAGGAAGCAAGGGTATAAAACAGAACAAAAGAAGCTACAAGATACACCAAAAACACCTAGAATATAGTTGGATCTTGTTTACTTCTTTTTTTGCCATTCTATTGTCTATTACTGAGGCATTTATTCCATTTCAATTTAAAGTAATTAACCATAGGGAAGGACTTACTATTGTCATTTTAATTGTTTTGTGTGTATTCTATAGATAATTTCTCTGTGATTACCGTTGCAATTACATAAAATATGTTAAGTTACAACAGTAATTTATATACATTTATCTTTAAAAAACCAATTGAAATAAACACATGAATTTTGGCTTTAAGAAGAGCAATTGATCTATTTATGCTTGATAAATAATATATTGGAGTTTGGGTTTATGAACTTATTTTGCGCTTTTTGTTATACCTAGTTAGTTTTCTTATACTATCTTAATTTCTTCTGTGTTCATGAGCTCATGACAGATATATAGCTTCTGAAACAAAAAAACTCTAAAAGTGTTTCATGAGCCGGGTTGGGGGATTTGAGAAGACTTCCAATAACAAATGCCCTGGCCTATGTAGTGAGCAAAAAGGGCACTAAGAGTCTCCACTGTCTTACCGGTGAGTGGAGGTTTAGGAATTAGAGTTAGGATTGAAATAAGCCATCTAAATGGTTGTTCATTCTCCTCCTGGTGACAGGAGATGAGGACAAAGATTTTGCAAAGCTGATAGAAAGTTTAGGTTGGATATAAAATGTTGAAACGTCACTCAGTTCTTACATGAGCAGCCACCAAGTGGTTTGAAATTAATGTCAATGGGATCTTGCCTTCTGGTGTTGAGGAACCCCATCTTTTCCTGACCCTGAAAACTCCCTTGTCCTGCATCCCAGTCTCAATGACCTTAAGGAAAATTTGAGTATCCCGAAGAGATCTGGGGAAGAGAAGGACTTAAACTTTTGTAGGTCTATTGATAGAAGTTGCCCCAATCACCATCTCGAGATCCCATGTGAGGAGGAACCTTATGTCCTGTCCAGGGTATGTCAAACCATTTAGACCTTTGAAAACAAGCACATATGGGGCCCAAGGGAATAAGCTGCTGAGCTTCAGCACTCTCAGATGCTGGGAGACACAGGGAGCAGCAAGCAGCATTGAACTGTCATGGAGATTCTAACCCAACATCAAGCAGAACAAGAATTAATAACATTGGGCTGAACTAATAAAGGCATTAGAAAGTTATTTTTCAAATTATTTACATTTATTATTTTAATTTTTTGAGACAGGATCTGGCTCTGTTGCCTAATCTACCATACAATGGCATTATCCTACCTCACTGCAACCTCAAACTCCTGGGCTCAAGCGATCCTCCCACCTCAGCCATTTGAGTAGCTAGTGCTATAGGCACACACCACCACACCTGAATAATTTTAAATGTTTTGTAGAGATGGGGTTTTGCTGTGTTGCTCAGGCTGGTCTTGAACTTCTGGCCTCAAATGATCCGCCCAACTCAGTCTTTCAAAGTGCCAGGATTACAGACATGAGCACTCAGCCTCATAATTTTGTTTTCTTGTCATATATTTGGCTGGGTTGTATCAGAGTCATGGTGGTGTCATAGAATGAATTTTTTTTCTTCAGTTATTTGGAATTGAGAAGGATTGGTATCACTTTTTCATTAAATGTTCAGTAGAATTATGCAGTGATTATTAATTATACATCTGTGCCTGGTCTCTTTGTTGGGAGATTTTGACTACGAGTCCAATCTCTTTACAATTTATAGGTGTGCATAGATTTTTTTATTGCTTTTAGACTCAGTCATGGAAGGTTGTATATTTTTGTTAATACAGATTCTTCTAAGTTATCTCATTTGTTGACATATACTTAATCGTAGTTGTCTGTTATACTCTCTTTTATTACAGTGACATGCAAGTGATGCATGGAATAGTGTATCATAGTCCCTTAGGCTGTCCTTTTTTTTTTTTTTGGGACAGAGTCTCGCTGTGTTGCCCGGGCTAGAGTGAGTGCCATGGCGTCAGCCTAGCTCACAGCAACCTCAAACTCCTGGGCTTAAGCGATCCTCCCGCCTCAGCCTCCTGAGTAGCTGGGATTACAGACATGCGCCACCATATCCAGCTAATTTTTTCTATATATGTTTTTAGTTATCCAGATAATTTCTTTCTACTTTTAGTACAGACGGGGTCTCGCTCTTGCTCAGGCTGGTCTCGAACTCCTGACCTGGAGCGATCCTCCTGCCTCGGCCTCCCAGAGTGCTAGGATTACAGGCGTGAGCCACCGCGCCCGGCCTCTTCATTTATTTAGTGTCAGTTTGTGGTGATTTAATTTGGTCCTATGTATGGGTTATGTTTCGTTTGTATTTTATATATGTCATTATCTCCTGTTGGGACTTCAGCATTTCACAAATCAGGCACTTATTTCCGGTTTTTGTTTCCCTTCATTCAGGGAGGACACACTTCATGTAGCCCGACTAGAGATTCTGGAGACCTCTCAAGACTTTTTTGAGGATGTGTCCTCTCTAGGCTTTTGCTTATAATCTAACTGAACAGATTTTGCCATTTGAGCCATTTTCTACTCAGCTCTCCTGTTGTCTGCCCCGTAGTCTGCAGCCTCGCTGGTGCTCTAGCAAACTGTGGTCTGGGTCTCCCTCTTGTGGCCTACCCTTGTTACTGCAGACATTGGTTATGTTGATGGCCTTTATTCTCAGTGGCTCCCTCAACCAGTGCGTTTT
The DNA here is from genome assembly GCF_020740605.2 of Lemur catta. Classification (NCBI taxonomy): domain Eukaryota; kingdom Metazoa; phylum Chordata; class Mammalia; order Primates; family Lemuridae; genus Lemur; species Lemur catta. The sequence continues at coordinate 20,273,458 of NC_059146.1, forward strand.
TACTTTCAGTGCTATGTTCAACCAAGATAGAAACTTGTCCCTCCAGTAGTCCCCTGAAAACCAAAATGTTGGATGGATGTGCCCATACTTTCCCTTCCCCTACGAGAAATCAGAAGTTGGGGTTGTCCTCACGATGACACTACATCATGCCAGATTACAGCCTCTGGTGAGGTTTCTCAAATGATCTTACTGGGCTTCCATTAGGGGATCCAACCTCCTTTTCTTTTCCTTTTTCTTTTCTATTCTTTTATCTTTTTTTTTTTTTTTTTGAAACAGAGTCTTGCTCTGTTACCGGGGCTAGAGTGCTGTGGCGTCAACCTAGCTCACAGCAACCTCAAACTCCTGTGTTCAAGCAATCCTCCTGCCTCAGCCTCTCGAGTAGCTGGGACTATAGGTGCATGCCACCACACCCAGCTTATTTTTTCTATTTTTAGTAGAAATGGGGTCTTGCTCTTCCTCAGGCTGGTCTTGAAGCAGTCCTCCCGCCTTGGCCTCCCAGAGTGCCAGGATTACAGGCGTGAGCCCGCTTGGCCGGGATCCAACTTCTTAAGAGATTTCTCGATTTCTCACAAAGGCAATTCAACTGTGTATTGTTATTAAATCCGTGTCTCCATGTCTGGGGCTTCCTATTCCTCTGTCTTACTGACATCACCACTTGAGTACGATTTTGTAATTTTTTTACATAGTTCTGGAAATGCATTTTAATGAGGTAACTGTGGTGTTATGAGATATATATATATATATATATATATATACACATCAGTTTTTATCCACAGTTCCTGGCCTATAACTCCCATAGTCCTTGTTATAATGTTGGGGCACTTCAGGCCTCAGGAACAGCCTCAGGAAACAGAATCTCTCCAGTTTTCTTCTGTCCTTTCACCTGCCCAAGGCAGCACTCTAATCTGATTGTGGGTCAAAAGACCCTCATTTCAGAGAGGATCCTGACACATACCCTGGAGGAAGGAATGCTGCACAGAGAGGACAGAAAGGATCTGTAGAGACAGGTCTTGCTGGGTTTAGATCATGCCCTTTTTGTCCAATCTCCTTTTGAAACAGTTGTCCATGCTTCAGTCATGGACAACCAATGAAGTCTCCATAAAAAGACCAAGGGATAAGGTTGAGAGGGCTTCTGGAGAGCTGATTGTGAGGAGGTTCCTGGAGGGTGATGCACCCGGGGAAAGCATGAAAGCTCCATTCCCCTCCCCCATGCCTTGCCATATGCATCTCTTCATCTATATCCTTTGTAATATCCTTTACAATAAACAAGTAAGTGTAACTAAGTACTTCTCTGAGTTTTTGAGCTGCTCCAGGAAATTAATCAAGCCCAAAGAGGGGGGATCTTGGGAATCTCAATTTAAAGCCCTTTGGTAGGTGTTCCAGAGGCCTAGATTTGCAACTGGTGGGAAGGAGGCATCAGTCGTGCTATATCTGTTTTCTAAATGGTATAACAAACACAAATACTCTGAGAAATATGATCATTTTGCTGTAAGGAATCTGTGTTTGAAAACCAGAGGGTGGCCTGTGGTGTTCTGATATACATATTGGTTTTCATCCTCGGTTCCTGGCTTATAACTCCCATAGTCCTTGTTAGAACATAGGGGCATTTTAGGCCTCAGAAGCAGCCTCAGGAGTCAGAATCTCCCTCTCTGATCTTCTGCTGTCCTCCTTTCACCTGCCCAAATCAGGACTCTAATCTGATTGTGGATTAGAGATGGTACCGCTCCATGCCCTGGAGGAAGGAATGCTGCACAGAGAGGCCACAAAGAATCTGAACAGACAGGCCTTGCTGGGTTTAGATCATGTGCTTTTTGTCCATCACATTTTGACACAGTTTTCTGTGCTTCAGTCAGTGCAACCAATGAAGTCTCCATAAAACGACAAAAGGATTGGGTTTGGAGAACTTCCACAGAGCTGAACATACGGAGGCGGACAGGAAAGTGAACTAGGGTGTGCCAGAAGGGTGGCACACCCCAACTCCAGGGACAGACAGTCCTGGGCTCTGGACCCTTCCAGACTTCGCCCTGTGTATCTCTTCATCTGGCTGTTTATTTGTGTCCTTTAAAGATATCCTTTGTAATAAACCTGTAAACATAAGTAAATGTTTCCTTGAGTTCTGTGAGCTGCTCTAGCAAAATAATCAAACCCTAAGAGGGTGTCGTGGAAACCCCAATTTGAAGCCAATCAGAAGTTCCAGAGGCCTGTACTTGTGACTAGTGGGAAGGAGGGGTCAGTCTTGGGGACTGAGCCCTCCACCTGTGGGACCTACTATCTCTAAGTAGATAGTATTGGAATTGAACCAGAGGGCGTCCAGCTGACATCTGCCGTTTGATGTGTGAGGAAAAATCTCACATTTGGTCACAGAAGTTTTCTTCTGTGTTGATTGTTGTGGAGTGCAGAGGAAGGCATTGGATGAAGAGTGTCTTCCCAAAGCAGGTGCCATGATATATTTGCTAATGAAAATGTACGATGTATCTCATGTGTGTGTGTATGTGTGCGTGTGTTTAATAAGTGCTATTAATCAAGGAAGATGGTTTTCAGTACACTGGTCTTATATTTAAACAACATTCTTTTTCTAGGTTACAATCATGTCATCTGTTAATTTTAACAAATTTATCTCTTTACTCTCTTCCCCACCCCCTTTTTTTCCCACATTTTTCCTCTTTATTGGTCCCTGCTCAGATATCCTGTGCAGTGGTGTTTGGCTGGAGCCCTGGCCAGCCCACTTTTCTTCATTTAATGTAACATTGTTACTTGTGTACATATTTTATCTCCCTGGGAGTTAGTTTTGGGAAAGAGACAGTTAACATTTTTCTTCTAAAGTTGAACTGCAAGCTAAATTCCTCCTATAATTAGCTTGCCTATGGGCAAAGCTAAGCAGAATCTTTTTTTTTTTTTTTTTTTTTTTGAGACAGAGTCTCACTCTGTTGCCCAGGCTAGAGTGCCCTGGTGTCAGCCTAGCTCGCAGCAACCTCAAACTCCTGGGCTCAAGCAATCCTTCTGCCTCAGCCTCCCGAGTAGCTGGGACTACAGGCATGTGCCACCATGCCTGGCTAATTTTGTCTGTATGTTTTTAGTTGTCCAGCTAATTTCCTTCTATTTTTTTTAGTAGAGATGGGGTCTTGCTCTTGCTCAGGCTGGTCTCGAAGTCCTGAGCTTGAATGATCCACCTGCCTCGGCCTCCCAGAGTGCTATAAGCAGAATCTTTTAACCTAAGGGATATTGCTGCGGGGGGTCAGAAGCAAAAGTGGAGTTAGTCACTGCTAAGCCTCCCTTCCACTATTAATTATGTTATAATGATATTACAGGGAGGCATATGTCAAAATCTCTGACAGAAAATACCCCTTTTTATTTCTTGTGAATAAGAATGTCCATGTTGCTTCCTTGAAATTTTTAAAAGCAACAAAACTCCCTATATACAGATGGATTCATGACTTTCAGCTAGAGTCAGCTTCCCGTCTGCTGTTCTGAGTTTAACCAAAAGTTCCACAAACAGTTCATTTATTTGTTTGGGATCATGGAAGTCTAGGCTAAAAGTTCTTTCTTGGCAACAGAGCTACTTAGCAATATTGCATAACACAGAATAATCTACCTCGTAAAGATCCCAAATTCCACCCTGGACACTGCATCTTTTTAAAAAATGCCAATATATTTTTTTGTATTCATTTGTGTGCTATGCCAGGACATTTGGCTCATTTTAACCTGCTAAAATGTTAAATACGGTAAGTTTCCTATGCGAGCATGATCATATTTAAGTTGATTACCATTTCTCCATGAATGAAACTTCCCACAAATAATGATGTTAGAGAAAAACATACTCCCGAGTACATGTTAACTCACAGATACTGCCATAAAAGCATTCCTGGTAGAAAGGAGGGTACTTAAAATTTGATAATCAAGTTTTACTTTCTTCAGGGTTCTTATGAAGGAGAATAACCTGCCTGCCATATGCCCTTAGAACTATTGCAAAATTATTCTCTAGGGGAAAATAAATGCAAATGCCTTTGTTATCCACACGGAACATTCAGAAAGAGAAAACAAAGACCTAAAATACATTACAATTTTAAAATAAAAAGTATGTTTTCAGAATGCACATAAAGTCAATTTGAAATTACAGTATATTTAGAAATTATTGACATAACAATATTATGATGTCAACAAAGTTTATCTCAAAAGTATTTCAAGCTAACTCATCCCCAGTGGAATAAAGTAACAAGTGTAACAAGTGTAAGGAAGAACTAATTAATATCTACTTCTAAAAGTTGTCGCTTTTTTTAAAGCAACAATTGTTGATCTACTTTATCACTGGATTTAGCTTTCCATGCGTTGCACCCCAGGTGTTGTCCCTATGAAAGTCTAGAACTGAGCACAGGGTTGACTCCCCTCGGAGTGAATGGAGAGTAGAAGTGGAAAGGATTTCCATTCTGTTCTGTTGGGCGTCAGCATGAAATTGCACATTCTGCCCACCCAGAGATTTGCATTTCACATTCTAGTTTGCGTCCCCTTCACAGACAATTCCAGGGCTTTAGAATTAAAATGCTAAACTTATTAATTAATCCTAGTTCCCACTCTACTGAGTTGCTTCAGTTCAGCCTCCAAACCTCTGTAGGGACGTGCTGAGACCGAGGCGGAGGGAAGCGCAGGCCCCGCCCACCCCGCTCGCGGCCCCGCCCCCGCTCGCGGCACCGCCCCGCTAGTGGCCCCGCCCACCAACTCGCGGCCCCGCCCAGGCCTGGGCGCGCCTTCGCCCGCAGTTTCCTGAGGAGCCGGAAGGCGGCTCTTGCTTTGGCTGACTGGGACGCCGCGGCGCGTGAGTTTCCTTTTACCGATATTAGGATTAAACCTGGGCTCCACAATCTTCTGGCGCTGCCACACCTGGGATCTGGGGGTTCGTAATCCTCACACTATTCCCTTCACCCCCAGTAAATCAAACGTCGCGGTGAGGGTTCGGGGATCGAGTCTCTTTGGGTGAAATCATTCTGAGGCTGGTCCTGGCCGCCGGTCTTTCTGCCTTCGGGCCACGCTGACACCTCCACTCGCCCCGTTTTCCTGCTTAAAACCCGTGGCTGACCACCCGCCCGCGCCCTGTGAAGTCCTCACCCACGCGGTGGATTCAGGCTCTTCCGGTCCCCCAAGCCTCGCCCTTGTCGGCCCCCGGAGGGCAGCGCGGCAGCCCCGGTCCCGGAGAAGCCGCGTCCTCCTCGTCCTGCGAATCTGCAGACGCTATCCCTGTCCTAATCCTCACCCCCGCCGGTTCCTCCTGGGTCCGGGCCCTACAGCTCCCTTCACACGGCTTCCTCTGATGCCGCGTTGGGGAAGGTGACCTTGGGCCTGTCTTGAGACACCCAGTGTTGTTGGGTCCCAAATAACGCCCCGCTACAAAATGCTGCTCTTCTTGGAGTCGGACATCTTATTCCACTCCACTCCCTTTGAGTGTGTGGTCAAAGGGGATCAGGAGAAAGAGCGACTGAGAGGAAACAGAAAAACGGAGGAAGTGAAAAAAAGAATGAGGGAGACCCTTACACAGATGGCAAAGTAGATGGTGGGGAGGGATTTGCAAAGACGCAGTAAGAGTGAAAGAAGAAGCTGAGAAGGTAGCATGGGGAGAAAAGTAGAGAACAGCTCGATCTCCCAAGAGATGAAGGACAGCAAAATAGGGAGAGGGGCAGCAAAGGGGGAGGCACCTTAGAGAGTTGGGGGAGAGGATGGATGATTTGGAGCCAGGGCAGACAGAGCCGCTTGGTGCTGGGACAAGAAGAGGGGGCACCTGGTGACAAGGAGAGCAGAGGGGGGACCACAGCAGGGAAGAAACCTAGGGACCCAAGGGTGCCAGAGAGTGGGGAGGAGGGGGTGTAACAGGGAAAGCAGAGAGGCAACAGATGAGGAAGAAGGAAGAGAATGGGGACAATGAAAAGATTGGGGGAGAAGGAAGAACAAGAAGTGAAACAAGTTTCCAGATTGGGGCAGATCAGGTGTAAGAGAAGGAATAGAGGGGAAGAAGAGGAGAAGGAGCAGGAGAGGAGAGGGGTGCAAAATGAGGAGCAGAAACACAGGAGAAAACACAGAGAAGAAAAGAAAAAAAAAGAGCTAGAGAAGGAAGATGAGAAAGAGAGATATGTACAGAATGAGGGAGAGAAACAGTAATAAAGGAGGGGGACCCCGGGTCCAGATAAGTGGTGAGTTGATTGGATATGATGATTAAGTTGTAACATGTTAATTTCTCTCCTTATACTGTAATGAATTTAAAATTTGTTTAAATTCTACAGATGAGAATTGCCAAATTCCTGTCTATAAAGCTGGTGCATTATCTAATTCTTGGCATCTATTTGCAGTCCCTGTTCAGCCAGAGGGCAGTGACTTGACTCACTCAGTTGTGGGTCACTCTCTTCTTTTTTCCTGGGATGGGGTGGGGAATGGGGGTGTGAAGGGCGCAAGAAGTAAAGGAGTCTCTGTTTCTGCATGGTACCTTTTAAAAGGAACATTAAAAGTGGTTTTGTTCTCTTTTTATACTGGATTTACTTTTTTTTCTAGTTCTTTTTCATTTTGTTATTTTTTGAAGCTTAAGATAATTCTAGTTTATTCAATTTCTATTTTTGTATATGTAATTATTTCTAAAATAGCTTTGATAGGATCTCCTCACATCATTGTTTTTAAAGTATGACTTATTTTCAAATATTTTCCTTCGACCCCAAGATTCATTAGGTTTTCTTAATAATTTCAAAATTGTTTCTCTTTGAAATTAATTGTGACCAGTTTGGGTTTTGTTTTTTTTTTTCCTATTCTTTCCGTGATGAGATTTTATTTTATTTTTTTAAGACACAGAGTCTTGTTCTGTTGCCCAAATTGGAATGCAGTGGCACAATCATAGTTCACTGTAGCCTCCAACTCCTGGGCTCAAGCTATCCTCCTGCCTTAGCCTCTCAAGTCACTCGGATTATAGGCATGAGCCACCACACACAGCTAGCCTTTATTATATATTGGAAACATTCTTTGGTATGTAATATATAATTTTAGATTGTTTCAATGTGTACTTGGTGAAGATATCTGTGACTTTTTTTTAGCCTTAATATCAAAACCTAGTTGAAAGAGTTAATCTGTTATTCAATTTTCTTACCTATGTCGTCTGATAAAATAGTGAGCTGTGAGCTACTAAATAGATGTTCCTCTTTAGTCTCTCCGGTCCATTCTGTTCTTTGCAAATTAAAATAATGGATTGGATTGACTTGGAAGTTTGTTCCAACAGAGCCCATGAATTCATGAAGAAAGAATTTGCTCAGAGCTTATTTTTACAGCAATTCCCTTTTAAACATTTATAGGTATGTGTTCATAATTGTGTATTTTTTTTTAGTATATTACTGTTTTTTTTTTTTGGTACAAAGGAATGAAATGTTTGGGATCAATGGCATCAGAACCTTTAAAGAGAAGTTTGTTTTTCTCAGTCATGTGAGAGATGGTCCTGGACTTTTCTGGAGGTGGCCCTTCTAGGCCACCATATCAGAATCCAGTCACACCTCCTCCTTCTCATTCAACCTAGACCTTCTCAGGATAACTTAGTGAAATGTCTCCCCCTCTGAGCCTCAGTGGGCCCACCTGTAACAAGGAGATGAGGGACTAGACCAGAAAACCTCAATCTGAGCTTCATTGACCCCTGAAGTGATTGACCAAATGGAGTGCATGTCTGTGTGTGGCTTTTCTTCTGGGACAGTGTAGTACGCAGTTTCAGTTAGAATTTTAATTGGGACCCAGTACTCCAAAAATGAAAACAAAAACAAAAGTACAAAAATGAGAAAAACCAGGGCTAAGACTCGGCTAAGAGAGCATCTTTGTCTGCATTTGAGTTATCATGACTAAATCTAAAAGCAGGTCATACCAGTCACTGGCATTGACACCTCCACTGGTTTGCCATGTTCCTCAGGACAAAATCTAGACTCCTCAAAGTGAAGGCCATGCCAGAGGGTGTACTGATATGGCCGTGTCATTCTCATTCATTCACTTATTTACTACATATGGAGCCAGGTTTTTTTGTCTGCAACAGGGATTAAAATGGTAAACCAACAGAATATACTCCACTACTTTACCCAGATTTTTTATTTTTATTTTTAGAGACGAAATCTGGATATATTGCCCAAGCTGGTCTTGAACTCCTGGCCTCAAGTGATCCTCCGACCTTAGTCTCCTGAGTAGCTGGGACCACAGGCACGAGCTGCCGCACTGGCAAGATTATTTTTTAAAGGAAGGAGAAAAACAAACCCTTTCAGTAATTAATAGTCATATAATTCAAATGCCCCAATACAGAGAGCTGATGTAATCATTCCCCCAGGAGCCCCTACTTCCCTTGCTTCTCTGTGACATCACTACTTCATCCAGCTCTGCCTACTCTGTTTCTGTCCCTGTGGCTGATCACAGCCTGGAGAAAGTAGACACCCAAACTGACTTGTCTCATTTCGGTTTTCTCCTCCTTGCATTTTGACATTTCTCTGTTCCACACCTTTCCTCTTGATCCCTTCAGCAGCCTAACTCCTCCTCTTTTATCTTTTCTTTCAAAGACCTTTGTTCTTCCATTGAGCCCCTGGGAGCAAAGGAAGAATTCTCCTCCCACAGCCCCACGCCCTCCCCACCCCACTCCCATCTCAGGGCCTGTGATCTCTACTCTGTAGTGACTGGGAATGGTCTGTCCCTGCTCCTGGCTGTTGCTGGCCCTGCGATTGTGCACCACTTGCCAGCCCCACTCGCAGTCTCAGGATGGCGTGGCATCTTCCCTTTACAGCGCCATCAATTTTTCTTCAATTGAATTATTTTGGTCAGTGTACCCAGATGGTGGTATTGTCCATTAACACACACACACACCCAACAGAGTGAGGCTTTTTTCTCCTCCATTCTTCCATCTTTAAAACAAAAATTGTCCATGAAATACGTATGTATCTTTAGTAAGCACCCTTCTTCTATGTTCCATTTAAAAGCTAAAAACTTGGTACTCTGTCTTCAATTCTTGCCTTCAATTCTCTCTTGACCCCATCCAGTCAAGCTTTCACATCCACTGTTCCGCTGATATTTTCTTTTTCAGAGTCACCAGTGATCTCCCCATTTCTAAATCCAATATTTAATTTCCTGTCCTCATCTTTCTTTTCCTGTCAGCAGCATGTTGCACGGCTGATCTCTCTCTCTCCTTTTATCTTGCCTTGAGGACATCCCACTAACCTTTAAAAATCTATTTAATTTTGTTGTCACCTCCCTGATGACTTTGAGCTTTCTTCTGCTGGTGTCTCCTGAACTCGCTGTTGTCTGAATGTGGGAGCGACCCGCAGTTGGATCCGTGAACCTCTTGTCAATCTGTGTGCACACCCACTGCCTTTCCTTTTCATCTCATCTCATGATTTCAACCCCACTACATGTCTCCATTTCCCTTACTGACCTCTCCCCAGAACTCTAGAATCCTCTGGCCAGTTGTCTTTGTGACATCTCTGCTGGGAAGTCTAACAGGCATCTCCACCTTCATATGTCCAGAAGTCACTTCCTGAACTCCCCAGACGCGTTCCCCTGCAGTCCCTACCTCTCAGGTGAGGAGCACCCTGTACTTCCTGGGGTTTGGCTGAATTTATTGGTATGTATTTTAAATATGTGAGATAATTATATTATTTGTAAGTGTTGTAATTATAGTATAAATTAAAAATACATGTTTAGTTAAAATGATGAGGAAATACATCTTTTTGAAAATTCTCTTGATGTGGGAGAGAAATGTCTGCAGACCTGGGCTTCCCTGCTCTGCTCCCCCAAGACTTCTATAGCCTCATCTCCTGCTTGTGTCATCCTTGCTGGCTCTGCTCCAGCCTCACAGGCCTCTTTCCTTTTCTTGGGTCCAAGGTGTCTCTGGCCTCAGGGCCTTCACATGAACTGTCCCTCTGCCTGGAACTCTCTAGTTCCTAAGCTGCAGGTGGCAGACACCCCAGGTGTGTTTCTGTTACCACCTCCTCAGTAGAGGCCTCTCTGACCTCCTCTAACTTAACATTCCAGCCACACCCTCTCTCCTCCTCTGGTCCATATTGCCTGCTCTGCATCTTTCTTTCTGCTCCTTTGTGGTCCACCATCTGGATACTGATGACAATGACACCCTAAGGGAAGAACAGAGCAAGAGGGTGGGAGGTGTGCTAAGCTTGCCCCTCTGAGTGGAGCTCAACCCTGGCTTCACATTACAGTGCTGAGGCATTTTTCAGATACATCTTTTGTGTCCCCTTCCCATTCACGTATTCAGGTTGGGACCTACTGTCAGTTACATTTGCAATGCCCCAGGTGTTTACAGCCTTTGTCCAGCATTGAGGACCAAGGCTCTTGTGTCCTCCATTGCTGAGGGTTGAGATCAGCCTGTGATCCACAAAGGGGTGAGGGAGACTGTGCTCTGTATCGAGTTTGGTCAGGGCCAGCTCTGTGCCCTGGAAGGGAGCTGAGTCCAGCCTGGCTCAACACTCCTGCAGTGTGTGTGTGTGTGTGTGTGTGCATGCGCTTCACCAGGAGGGCACAGTTCGGAAGAAAAGCGTGGTGAACTCACTAGTTGGTCTTCTATAGGAGTTTATTGACCTTGGATCCTGCCTTCTCAGTGCCATGGTTGGCAGAAGACTAACTTTGCACAGGGTGAGGTCTTTCCTTCGGTGTCGTCATGGCACAGGAAGAGGTATGTGGTTTGTAAGCTCTAAACCTCATATTTTTGACATTCAGGAATAACTTCTAAAGACTCATCATACATAAAGAAGAAGCCAAGAAGAGGAAAGAAAAGGAGTCAGGAATGTCTCTTATTCAGGTGAAATGATATTTTTGGTGGATTGTTCTGAATCTCCTTCCCTTCTGAGATGCCACAGGCATTGCTAATCTCTGACTCTGAACCTTTCAGCGTGACATGTTTCCTTGCACTCACCCATGTCTTCCTTCAGTCTTTCTCATCCCCACTGAGATGCCATTTCATGGTGACCCAGTGACATGACCTTGTAAAGAGGCTCCATTGGACATAGTCCTGGGAAGGGCTTCACACCCAGATGTGGATTGGAGACCGGTTGTGGCCCCATGGTGCCTGCTGTTGGGCGGAAGGGATTGTTTGGGAGCCACATCTGGATGCACTGCCAGGTTTCTGTAGACCAGGATTAGTGAAACTGCATTTGGAAGTCACATCATAATGGACATAATTATGTGCTAAATTCTGGAAAAGGAGACCAATAAGGGGAAACATTTTTAGCCTGGTTTTGTCATGCATTTCAAGCTAGTGAGTCAGTATGTCTCTGACTCCAAGCTCTTTAATGACTTGGAATGGAATGGAAAGTTGAAACATCAGTGACAGGATGCTTTATTCCATCATTAATTTTAAAATATGAAATCAGTATCTAACTGCATGAGATTCTTTAAATCATTCTCAGTACTTTCATCCCATCGAGACTCTTATGCTGTAGGTATAGGTAAAAATGGTTACTATTTTCCTCAGAAATCAGAGCAGAACTTCTTTGTCATTATAGAGGATGGAACCATATTCTCTTTCCGTCTATTATTATTAAATGTTATGTTTCTTTTATTTTAAACCTCACATGATTTGTATATTTGTTTTATAATAAATATTCAAACAAAGATGCACTTAAGTCCTAAGGCATAAAGCTTGTCCTTTTCCCTGGAGATGAACTCCCTCCCTCACAAATGGGGAACCACTATTGTCAGTTCTGTGGCACGAGTCAGTGCAAGCATTGTACAAATGTATTTCTGTGTTAAGAGATTTTAGAGAAAATTCTTCCGTCAATGTTTTATTTAGGTATTTTATCCTGCATGCTTTGAAAATATTACGTCTTCATGTTAGGAACCGGGATAGCTTGTCCTTTTACATCCTCCTTTGTGTGTTCTCTGAATGAAGGCAGGTGGGTCTTTCCTTTTTCCATTGTTTCAAAGAAAGACAGATGTCTGAGCCCTCATGCAGATTAGACAATTGAAAAAATGTTGCTTCTACTAGCAGGGTTCATTTCCTGTTTTCTTAGATCTGGCAAGATTTCTTTCCTACCCCCAGCTGCAAAGGGGCCCTCTCACACCAATGCCATGTGAGATTTCCCACTCATTTAAGCAAACCTTAGTACTGCATTCTTTTAATATTTGGATTATGTAGGGAAAATGGTAAACCTTTTTAATTACATTTGTGAATTCCTTGGGAGTCGGAATAGATTTCATTAATTTGTAGACATGTATATATAGAATGATTTTAATATTTTACTTGATTTTTATGTATTTTAAGAGCTATTTATATTCCATGGTTTAATTCTTTCTTTATACACTGGAGTCTTTTTTCATGTTACACTTTTTTTTTTTTAGTGTAAAACAGAAGTCTTTCTGCTCTCCCCTTTTTTTCATTTGTTTGTTTTGCCTTGCTTTGACAGGCTTTGCTTAGTTCGAGATTACAAAATTCTGTGTTTCTTTGAGATCTAATTTTATTGTTTAATTGTTTACATCTGTGTTTAATTTGGATTTTTGTATATATCTTTTAGGTATTTTATTTGATTCATTTTAAAGTTTCAGGTAATATATGTCATAAGGAGTTCATATTTAGTTTGGTAAACTCTTCCATGTTCTTTTTCTTTTCAAAATTATGTTGGTTTTCCTTTGACAGAAGGCAGTCAGATTTTATTGAAATTTGACTATTTCTTTTATGTTTAATGGCTCTTAATATCTGTAGTTATGGAAGTCTTGATGTCACCATATCTTCTAATAAGAATTGGATATGTTAATCTTTGAGAATGTATTTCAGTAAAGTTTGTTTGTTTTACAGTTAAGTAGTATTAGGTATATTTACATTATTGTGCAACAGATTTTTAGAATTTTTTTATCTTGCAAAACTGAAACTCTGCCCACTAAGAATTAATTTTTCCTTTTAGACGACTTCTAGGAGTGACCAACTCCCTTACCTTTTGTTTATCTGAGGAAGATCTAATTTCTCCATCTCTTTTGAAGGAAATTTTTCCAGGTGTGGTGTTTTTAGTTTCCAGTTGTGTTCTTTTGGCACTTGAAATATATCATCCCACTTCCTTGTAGGCTGCAAGGTTTCTGCTGAGAAATATCTTAGTAATATCAGAGGTGCTCCCTCTTGGGCTTAGCTATTCTCTTGCTGTTTTTAAGATCCTTTCTTTTTCTCTGAATTTTGACAGTTTTATTATGATGTTGTTTGTTGTAGGTCTCAGATTTATCCTAGTTGGACGTTCGGTTGGTGCAAAAGTAATTGTGCTTTAAGCATTGTTGAAATTTGCCATTTGATATTGGACTGCATTCTTAAATAAATGTGGTTATAGTATATGCATCATTTTAATGTACATTTTTCACTTTATGTTTTTTTGCTAATGACTTATTACTTGCTGTTTATTTTATATTTATTTTAGACTATGGAAATGACATTAGACAAAAAGCAAATGTGAGCAATTTTCTTACTCTAATTCAAAATGGGTCGTAAAGCAGTGGAGGCAACTCACAACATCAACACCACATTTGGCCCAGGAACTGCAAACGAACGTACAGTGCAGTGGTGCTTGAAGAAGTTTTACAAAGGACATGAGAGCCTTGAAGATAAGGAGAGCAGTGGCTGGCCATCGGAAGTTGCCAACGACCAATTGAGAGCAGTCATCAAAGCTGATCCTTTTACAACTACACAAGAAGCTGCCAAAGAACTTAATGTCTACCATTCTACAGCTGTTGGGCATTTGAAGCAAATTGAAAAGGTGAAAAAGCTCAATAAGTGGGTGCCTCATGAGCTGACTGAAAATCAAAACATCGTTGTTTAGAAGTATTGTCTTCTTTTCTTGTATGCAACAACAATGAACCATTTCTGGATTGGATTGTGACATGCAAGGAAAAGTGGATTTTATACGACAGCGGGTGAAGACCAGCTCAGTGGTTGGACCAAGAAGAAGCTCCAAAGCACTTCCCAAAGCCATAAAAAGGTCATGGTCACTGTTTGGTGGTCTGCTGCTGGTCTGATCCACTACAGCTTTCTGAATCCTGGCAAAACCGTTCAATCTGAGAAGTATGCTCAGCAAATCCATGAGATGCACCAAAACCTGCAACACCTGCAGCCGGCATTGGTCAATAGAAAGGGCACAATTCTTCTCCACAACTCCCGACTGCACATCGCACAAGCAACACTTCAAAAGTTGAACGAATTGGGTTACAAAGTTTTGCCTCATCCACTGTATTCACCTGACCTCTCGCCAACCAACTACCACATCTTCAAGCATCTGGACAACTTTTTGCACGAAAACACTTCAACATCCAGCAGGATGCAGAAAATGCTTTCCAAGAGTTCCTCGAATCCTGAAGGAGGGATTTTTATGCTACAGGAATAAACAAACTTTGTTGATTGTAGTGGTTCCTATTTTGATTAATAAAGATGTGTTTGAGCCTAGTTATGATGATTTAAAATTCACGGTCGGAAACTGGAATTACTTTTGCACCAGCATAAATATCTTTAAGCCCTTGAATTTGTATGTTCATGTGTCATGTGAAATTTGAGAGTTTTGAGCCATTATTTCTTCAGATAGGCTCTGTGTCCCTTTCTCTCCGTCACCTTTTTCTGGGACTTTAACAATGTGTAGGATGTTGCCCTTCATGGTATTTCATTAATCCCTTAGGCACTCTTCATTTTTCTTTATTTTTTTTCTTCTGCTGCTTTTGTTTTCCTTCCTTCCCCTCCCTCCCTTCCTTCCTTCCTTCTTTTCCTTTCTTTTTTCTTTCCTTCCTTTCCTTTCTTTTCTTATTGCCCACCCCCTCTTCTGTTGCTTTTCCTCTTCACTTTCCATGCTTTGCCTGGTGAGGTCTGATTTTGGACCCATCTTTTGAGTTTTTCATTTCAGTTATTATATTTTTATAGTTGAGAATGTCTGTGTAGTTCTTCTTCATAGTTTCTTTCTCTTTGTTGCTATTCTCATTTTGTTAATGTATTGCTTTCATGATTTCCTGATGTTGTCAATGTATGTTATCTTATCATTCATTGAGCATTATTATAACTCTTATTTTGAATTCTTGGTCTGGTTATTTATGAGTTTCTGTTTCTTTAATGTCAGTTTGTGGTGATTTGATTTGTCCCTTTGTATCGGCTGTGTTTTCTCTTCGTGTGTCTTGTTATCTTCTGTTAGTAGTACTGCAGTTCAAAAATCAGCACTTCTCACCATTTTTGGTGTCTGGCTTCATTCAGGAAGGATGCTGTCCAATCAGCCTGGCTCGTGTTTCTTGAGATTTCTCAAGCCCTTCTGGGGATGTGTGCTCTGTAGGCTTTTGCTTATAATCTGCTAACTGAAGTTAATTTAGGTGTGTGGATGTGTGATGTGTGCATGGATGGCAAGCCCATGGTTTATATCAAAGAGACATCATCATTTGAAATAAGTTTTATATTTTTTAATAATTGAAATTGTGTTCAATATTTTCCATGGGCTTAAATTTGTTCTAAACTATCATGTTAATGAGTTAATAGTAATAAGAACAGTAACATGTGCATGCCTGTGTATCTGTACAAGGACTTTTTATGATGTTCCATGTTCTTACTCTTGAATTTGTTTCACATTTTCTCCATTAGATAAATCTCTGCCAGTATAGTTTTGAAGCTGCATCTGTTATTAAATGGTTGTGTCTTCATATTCAAATCTGAATCCTAGTCACCTGGGTTCAGGAGCTTGCTCTGCCATTTTCAGTTCTTTGATTTCCAGCGAGTTTCTTAGAGCATCTGTGATGGGAGTTATCTCCTAGTACAAACCTTTCTATCATGGGCTATCATCTTATTTTACAAGCTAGTACTTGTAAAGCATTTACAATAGTGTTTTGCGCATGGGAAATGTTTAAAAATGTTAGTTATTGCTGTCGCTGTTATCATCACAGTTGTTACATTCTGACTTTTCTTTCTTTAAAGCCACTGTGGATTTTGTCATCTCTGAAGACACCACTTGTATTCCAGCTCATCTAGACACTGAGTAGCACTTGGTGTATTGAACATAATATCTAACACTTCTGTGGCTATAGCCCTGTGTTTACTTTTGATTTGTTTATTTCCACAAAAACCGAGAAGTTCACAGTGACTTAGGGGATATCATACTCTCTTATGAAGAGTACAATACAATGCATTTCAGGAGAGAAAACTTATTCAAAAGTACCTTAACCTGGATTTGTCGAAACACTGACTCCAATCTAGATAATACTTAATTTCGCTCCTCTCATTTTGTGTGAAGATGATATCTCTCTCCATAATGCCTTGGTGAAATGTCTTTTCCATTTTAGGAACACTTGACATTCAGGGATGTGGCCATAGACTTCTCTCAGGAGGAGTGGGAATGCCTGGACCCTGCACAGAGGGCTTTGTACAGGGATGTGATGTTGGAGAACTACAGGAACCTGGTCTCCCTGGGTGAGGATAACCTCCCTCCAGAAGTTGGGATCCGCCCTTGTGTGTCTTTGCATTTAATCTCGTGTGCCTCTTGGAAGCCCCTGCATTGCTTGGCTGAGATTGAAGCCTTGTTGACTCAGGAATGAAAAGCTCCATAATGCAGCATCTGGACTTTAAGCATCCCCCTTCTTCAGATGTTCTGCTCCATTCATGATACAGCAGTGATGATTGCAGACCTAAAATATGCATAAAAACTTACCCTATGCTTTTGACTCAGTAGTTCTTGGAACAGAACAAGGTATCTGCAATTTTATAGTGTTCTTTAAACTTTCAGAATGAGGCAGTCAGTGGGTGAATTTGTGAAGTAATTTCCTAGCCTCATTTGTAATGTCCTCTATTCTCACATGAGCATAGGGCTGGGATTCTGGAAAAACCAGAGTATATCATGTTCTTTTCATTTTATGAGCAGGATATTCTTTTCCTGGCCTGAATCTTACCTCCATGTTGGAAACAGGGGAAAAGCCCTGGTCTGTGGAGAGCCAAGTAAAAAGATCAAGGAAACCAAAGCAGTGGGAACGTATGAAAGGTGTGATCACAGGTAAGAGCTCAGATGGACATAGTGGAAGCCGCACCATTAAATAATGTTTTGGGAATCTCTCAGCAAGTTGAAGGGATAATATGGGAAAACACAAGTTTATATCCTGTGAGTTCTCAAAGAAAAATTTAAGCTTTTCCCACTTATCACTCTGCTCTTCGGATGTATATAAATTTATCCTTCATCCTCCAGTGGTGCTGCAGCTCTGCCAGAAACAAAATGGAAATTTCTTATTGTGGTGGACAACACTCTGTCATGTAGCTTCAACAAGCTCTTTGATTCCTTCACTCTGAGGGGCCCGGGGAGGGCCATTTCACAAAGGGCTCCTTCTCCGTTGGATCTTTTCTGTACTTGATTCCATTTGATGCTTGATTCACTTTCCAAGTAGATCAGAGTGGAGGTCTCTATAGCCCAGATGCCTGGAACTGTTTATGTTCCATCCCATTTCATGTGCTAAGAAGATCTAGTAAGGACATGGCACACATTGGCTGCTCCTTCCTCCTTTTGTGTCTGGGAAACTGGAAACTGCATGAAACTCTCTCAAGCCCTCTAGGCCTTTTGAGTTCCTCAGCCATTTCTTCTGCTTTTGCCACAGTTCACGGATGTGTGGAACAGGAGAGTCGTTGGATCTTCTGAGATTGTTATTCAGCAGAACTGTAAAAACAGTTGACAGGTTTCCTCTGTTTGATGCCTAGTCTTCCATAGGGAACATATCTCATTCTTTCAGGCTCTTAACTTCGGGTCTGTGGGTAGCACACACAGTACCCCACTAAGATTCCTCAAAATCTGACCCCCATATGTTGTATTTTCCTTTCTTTTTCACCACTCTTACTACTTTATGAATGTTGGTAATCCTTAGGTCTTGTCTGATTTTGTATCCTCTTAAATTTATTTGATTTTTGCCACTGATAATTGCTTTTAATATACATATTCCTAGGACTCGTTGTCCTTTTTTCCCACTGTGATAACCCCAGTATAGGTTATGTTGTTGGGTACCCTCCTATGGAATGGGTTTACATGAAAACAGAAAATTCATGAGAGTGAACATTTTGACTACTGTGTTTGAATATTATCCTGCTGCATACAGAGATGCCTCTTGAAACCTTGAGCAGAATTGTAAGCATGTCCCAGAACACTGAGATGGAAAGTATCAGGAGAGTCTGACTGATAAGCATTTCCAGTTGTCATTCTGGTTTTAGGGCCCAGCACGCTTCTGCTGCGCTACTCTGCTTTCCTGTGTCATTCTGGTTTTTGAGGAGCTTCACAAAAGTGTCTCTGAAGGGCACTGTGACAGTTAATCACGTGTACTAATGATCATCTCTGAGCCAGCTATTAATGGTGTAGAAGTTCCTCCTAAGGAGAACATTGTTCAAGCCCACAGCCTATGTCTGAGGCTCTTGACTAAACTGTTGTTCATGCCATGTTTTTTGTCTGCTGTATGTGTCATTATTTGTTTTTTTAAAAATCTGTGTTTACTTTTTAATTTTTTTGATGATTTAAAAACTGTTTATTTTACTTCTGCCTAGGCTAGAATGCAGTGGGTGATCATAGCTCACTCCAGCCTTGAACTCCTGGGCTCAAGCAATCCTCCCCCTCAGCCTCCTGAGTAGCTGGTTCTCCAGATGTACGCCACCAGGCTGGCTAAGTTTTTAAATTTTTTTGTAGAGATAGGGTCTTACTATGTTGTCCAGGCTGGTCTCAAACTCCTGGCCTCAAGTGATCTCCCTCCTCAGCCTCCCAAAGTACTGAGATTACAGGTATGAGACCCCGTGCCTAGCCCTCTACACAGTTTTTGAAGTTCTAGAAATTACATTGTTAACATGTGAAGACTGTTGTGTCCCCTCTTTTTCTTTCCATCTGAATTTCATATAGAAGTTTACCTTGTCCCCATCAACCCACCACCAGGTATTGTCCTATTGTTCTTGGGCTCTTCTTTGCTGTGTAGGTTGCTGATGATCTTTTCCATGGGTCTCCATGTCACTGCCAGAGAATGTTTCTGCACTTTGCAGCTACTAAGAGTGCCTTTCCGTACAAGCGATTCCCCTTTGTTATTTATTTACTTATTTTTTTCTATAAGGTGACTTATGTTCCCCTGGTGATAATTATGCAGTCAAATTTATTAATTTTTTGCATGTTAATCTTCATTCATATGAACAACTATGTAACTACTAATTATATAGTAGTAGTACTCTGTCTCAAAAAAAAAAAAAAAAAAAAAAAGAGTGTCGCTTTGTTGCCTTGGCTAGAGTGAGTGCCGTGGCGTCAGCCTAGCTCACAGCAACCTCAAACTCCTGGGCTTAAGCGATCCTACTGCCTCAGCCTCCCGAGTAGCTGGGACTACAGGCATGCGCCACCATGCCCGGCTAATTTTTTCTATATATATTTTAGTTGGCCAGCTAATTTCTTTCTATTTTTAGTAGAGACAGGGTCTCGCTCTTGCTCAGGCTGGTCTCGAACTCCTGACCTTGAGCGATCCACCCGCCTCGGCCTCCCAGAGTGCTAGAATTACAGGCGTGAGCCACCGCGCCCGGCCAATAGTAGTACTCTTGACCTCATGTCTTGGTTTTTAAATTTTGTCGTATAACTTTTCTAATATTTTCCATCGTATTAGCTTAGTAGAATTAAAATATACCATATTTATCTTATTCTTTAAATTTAGATCCAATTGATTTCCATAAATATTTGAACTCTACCTTTCTCCCCTATTTCCCTCTTTACTCATCCCGTGGAAACTACCATTATACTTTTCCTTCATATGAATCTGACTAACAAACATACCTTTTAAGTAGAATCAGACGATATTTGCCTTTTTATGCCTGGCTTATTTCACTTAACATAATGTTCTCAATTTTATCAGTATTGTGGTATATATTGGGAATTCCATGTTTTTAAATGCTGAAAAATATTCCATTGTGTATATATACCACATTTTGTTTATCTGTCAACTCAGATGTCAATCTCCGTTGGTTTCACCACTTTACTATTGGGAATAATGCTGCTATAAGCATGAGTTTACAGATATCTCCTGAAGATTCTATTTTCCATTATTTTGGTATGTACTGTAAAGTTGAAGTTTTAGGACATAACACTCATTCAATTTTGAATTATGTGAGGAAATGTGATTCTTTTTCTATATGTTCTTCACTATTTTCCATTCCCAAAAACAGTGTACAAGACTTTTCCATCTCTACAGCTTCACCAACACTGCTTATTTTCTATTAATTTTGACAGCAAGCGTGTTAATGAGTTTGAGGTGATATCTCCTTATGGTTTTTCTTTGTATTTTCCTAATGATTACTATGTTTTGCATCTCTTCACATGCTTGTCGGTCATTTGTCTATCATTTCTGGAGAAATGTGTATTCAGTTCCTTGGTTCATTTTTTAATTAGGTTTTTGGTTTTGTTGTTGACTTGTGGGAGTTCTTTAGATCTTAACCCCTTATCAGATACATGACTTCACAGTTTCCTTTTAATCTTTAGTGTTTTCCATATATAAGATTATGTCTTCTGTGAACAGAGATCATTTACTTGTCTGTTTCCACTGCATGCCATTTATTTCTCTGTAGAGATGAGGGTCTCGCTGCAACTCCTGTGCCTGGGCCTCCCAGTGTAGTGGGATTTTATTAATAGGTGTGAGCCACGGTGTCTGGTGTCTTCTCTCTCTCTTTTTTTTTTTTTTTGATACAGAGTCTCACTCTGTTGCCCAGGCTAGAGTGCCGTGGCATCAGCCTAGCTCACAGCAACCTCAAACTCCTGGGCTCAAGCAATCCTCCTGCCTCAGCCTCCCGAGTAGCTGGGACTACAGGCATGTGCCGTATGCCCGGCTAACTTTTTCTATATATTTTTAGTTGTCTGGTTAATTTGTTTCTATTTTTTAGTAGAGACGGGGGTCTCACTCTTGCTCAGGCTGGTCTCGAACTCCTGACCTCGAGTGATCCTCCCACCTCAGCCTCCCAGAGTGCTGGGATTATAGGCGTGAGCCACCGCGCCCGGCCCTCTCTCATTTTTTATTTTAGTTTTTTGAGTCTTCTTTTCCTTCTTTCTGCTATATTTTTGTTTAGTTTGTTTTTTTCTCCTAATTCATTGAGGTATAAATTAGGTTATTGATTTTAGACCTTTATTGTATTTTTATATAATCATTTATAGTTATGAATTTCCTTATTAAGAGTGTTTTTATTGCATTCCATGAGTTTTGGTATGTTGTGTGTTCTTTTTCCCTTGTGTCAGATATTTTCTACTTTCCCTTGTGATTTCTTCTTTGACCCATTGGTTGAATAAGTGTGTTGTTTCATTTTCACATATGTTTGGAATTTCGTTTTCCTTCTGCTCTTGATCTCTAATTCCACTATGCTAGGGAAAGACAGTTTGTATGATTTTGATCTTGTTAAATTTTTTAAAACTTGTTTTATATCCTAACATGAGGTCTCTTCTGTGATCATTCCCTGTTCACTTCAGAATAATTTGTATAGTGCTGTTCAGGTGGTTTGTTGTGTATAAGGCTATCAGGTCCAGTTAGCATCCAGTGATGTTTATGTCATTTATTTCCTTATAGGTCTTCTGTTTGTTTTCTATCTTTTTTGTTTGTTTGTTTAAGAGACTGGGCCTTGTTCTGTTTCCCAGGCTGAGTGCAGTGGTATAATCATAGTTCATTGCAGCCTGTAGCTCATGGGTTCGAGTGATCCTTCTGCCTCAGCTTCCCAAGTAGGTAGGAATACAGGCATGCTCAATCACTCCTTGCTAATTTTTAAATTTATTTGTAGAGATGGGGACATGCTATGTTGCCCAGGCTAGTCTCAAACTCTATCCTCCAATTATCCTCCCACCTCAGCCTCCAAAAGTGCTCGGACTACAGGTATGAGCCACCGTGCCCAGCCTCCTGCTTTTATGATTTTACAGTGTCCTTCTTTGTCTGGTACAACTTTGACTTAAAGTTTATTCTGCGTGATATTGCCATAGCCATCTAGGCTTTCTTTTGATTACCATTTATATGGAATATCTTTTTCCATTCTTTCCATTTCAGCCTGTATGTATACATACAGCAAAAGTGAGTCTCTTGTGGATAGTATGTAGGTAGATCCTGTTTTCTTCTCCATCCAATCCATGTCTTCTGATTGCAGAGTTAAACCATTTACATTAAAAAGTAATTATAAATAGGGAAGGACTTACTGATGCCATTTTGTTAGATAATGTTGGCCATCTTGTGGATTTTTTATCTTCATTTCTTTCTTAGTCCCTTTATTTGTATTTCCTGATTTTTGTTTATAGTGATTATTTCCTTTTTCTATGTCATGCAGGTATATTCTTTGTGGTTATCATTGCAGGTACATAAACTATCTTAAACTTATAACTCTCCATTTTAAACTGATAAAAACTTAACCTCAGTCATATACAACAGCTACTTCTTTATGGCTCCAGTCTCCCTTTATGTTATTGATGGCAGAAATTCCTTCTATATGTGTTATATTTATATTAACATATATTTAAGGGGTGTTTTTTTGTGCTTATGCTTTGCAAGGAAAAAAAATTGCCACTTTTATAGTAAAGTCTCTAAAGTCCCATTGTTTAATAAGATTAATCAGCCTTTGGTGACATGTATGATGGACATGGTCCTTTTCTTGTTTTAGTCATTTTTCCCATCAGAAATACCATAAACTGGGAGTCATAAAACACAGAAAGTTATTTCTCTTAGATGTGGAAGCTAGGAAGTCCAAGATCAAGGTGCCAGCTGAATTGATTCCTGGTGAGAGCCCTCTTCCTGGTTTAACGCAGTCAACTCCTTGCTGTGTCCTGATACGGTGGAAAGAGCGAGAGGAAACAAACTTTCTCATGTCTTTTCTTATGAGAGCACTAGTCCTATTCATGAATAGTCTATCCTAATGACCTAATTATCTCTCAAAGGCCCCACCTGTAATAACATTCCATTGGAGAATAGGACTGCTGCACATGAATTTTGGCTGATACAAACATTCAGGCCATAGAGCCTGCATCATATTTTGAAATTTTTTTTATTATTTTTCAGTTTGTGCCATACAGTGTTTTCTCTGATGTCAGTTAATTAGTTTTCCAAGTACAAATGCTATTATTAACATATATATTTTCAAGCCAATAAACTAGATAATTAAAGGGCACTGCATCTATACGAAATTGCTCCATTGACTTATATAACTGCAAGTGTGAAATCACAGTTGTGATTTCTCACTTGGTTACTCAGTTCTTACGCTTTATAATGCTATGTATTTTCCTTACCTCATACATCAAAAGTCAGTGATCTTAACATCTATTCCAGTTCTTATATTGTGTGGTGGTTCTTACATAGAGAATTTTGCTTTCTTCTTAAGAGAATTCATTAGAATTCTTTAGACTATAACTTTGTATGACAAGTGATCCTCCTGTCTCAGATTGTCTAGTACTTGGGGTTACAGGCATGAGCCACCATGCCCACCTTAATTAGTGTTTATTATGATTTACAGATGATGATTTTCCAGTATGTGTTGTGCAATGTAACTGAAATACACCACTTGTTAAGGTCACAAAATTCCTATTCTGTGTGGGTATAATTTTATGATAGATATTTAGAAAAATATTATATTTGTTAACATTGTTTTATTAATCTTATTTTCTCACTGCTATTATGTTATAATTCAGAATTACCCTTGATTTAGATTATCCGAGTTTGTTGTGGATTATTTACCAATACAGTATATTGTATGGTCTTTTAGCATTTATTTGTGTACAGTAAATATGCTGTAAATATGTGTAATATTTTTTTTCTTCATTTATGAGACAGTGGCATGTTTCTGAAAATTGTTGTATACTTTGGGGTCACTGTGGGAAAAATACTATTTATTTCAGACTTACATATATTTGTGCAATGTGAATGTTTGGTCATGATGTTAGAAAGTAGGTTCCCTAGAATTAATTTGAATTACATGTAATGACTCATTCTTTCTTAAAGAGTTTTATTCCTTTTGTGTTCCCAAATGTGATCATGGTTAGGAAGTTTAACGTAAGTATTACTTTTGTGTAATATTATACATTTCAATATTAAATATTTACTTACTATGTATAGTTAATAGGAAACCTATGGATCTTTATATCTTGTAGATGTCGTTCCTAAATGTGTGATCAAGGAATTACCCCCAACAGGGGAAAGTACCACAGGGGAAGTATTTCACACAGTGATGTTGGAAAGACATGAAAGCCATCCCACTGCAAATTTTTGCTTCAGGGAAATTCAGAAAAATATCCATGACTTTGAGTTTCAGTGGAGAGATAATGAACAAAATTACAACATGGTATCTTTGACAGGAAAAGAAAATTTTACTGGTAGTAAAGACCAATGTGATACAAGGGATGCTGGAAACAAGCCTATTAAAAATCAGCTTGAATTAAGCTTTCAGTCACATCCACCTGAACTGCACATATTTCAAGCTAATGGGAAAGTTTGTCATCAAGTTGAGAAGTCTGTCAACAGTGGTTCCCCAGGTTCAGCACCCCAAAGAATTTCTTCTAAGCTCAATTTCCATATTTCTAATCAATATGGGAATGATTTCATCTATTCTTCATTACTCGCAGAAAAACAGAAAGGACACCTTAAAGAAAAACGTTACAAATGTACTGAGTGTGGCAAATCTTTCGTTTATGTCACACACCTTAGTATACATCAGACAATCCATTCTGGGGAGAAACAATATAAATGTGATGTATGTGGCAAGGCCTTTAATCAGAAATCAAACTTGGCAAGTCATTGTAGAGTCCATACTGGAGAGAAACCGTATAAATGTAAGGAATGTGACAAAGTTTTCCGTCGTAATTCACACCTTCAACGACACTGGAGAATTCATACTGGAGAGAAACCTTACAAATGTAATGAATGTGGCAAAGTCTTCAGTCAAGAAGCAAACCTTGCAAGTCATCAGAGAATTCACAGTGGAGAGAAACCATACAAGTGTAACGAATGTGGCAAAGTCTTCAGTCAACCCACACTCCTTGCAAATCATCGGGGAATTCATACTGGAGAGAAACCCTATAAGTGTAATGAATGTGGCAAAGTGTTCAGTAGAACTACCACCCTTGCAGTTCATCAGAGAATTCATACTGGAGAGAAACCTTACAAATGTAATAAATGTGGCAAGGTCTTCCGTCACAGTTCACACCTTACCAATCATGGCAGAATTCATACTGGAGAGAAACCTTACAAATGTAGTAAATGTGGCAAGGTCTTCACTCAAACTTCACACCTTGCATTACATCACAGAATTCATACTGGAGAAAAACCATACAAGTGTAATGAGTGTGGCAAAGGCTTTAGTCTGCATTCACACCTCACTAGACATCAGAAAATCCATATTAGAGAGAAACCTTATAAATGTAATGAGTGTGGCAAAGTCTTCAGTCACAATTCCCTCCTTGTACAACATCAAGGAATTCATTTTTGAGACACTTCTTACAAATGCAATAAATATAGCAAACTTCAATTTGAGTTCAAGCATTGACATCAGAGTTTTCATATTAAAGAGGAATTATATAAATGATATTTGTCATGAATATTTATCCTGGTTTTGTAACTCATTAAACACCAAAATAAACATCTTTGATGAAACCACACAATTGCATTCTGAGGCTATTAGCCCTGTATCAAAACTGTAGAACATCAGAGGATTTATATGAGGAATAATTCCATCTCTAGCTACAAAAATACCTTTTGAGATAACATACTGCAGAACAATTATAAGTCAAAATATATTAAAACCTATGACACGATATATCAAAGTTAGTGGGACTTTTGGAAATAGCCAATTTTCTGTTAGGTTATAAATTATTTAATTATTTGAGGTTTATTTAAAAGGGTACATTCCTATTTATGACAGTTCTAATGTGAACTCTGAAATCTGTTACTATTATGCATCCTTACACACTTTTTGCGGTAGTCTCTAGACAAGAATCAGTAAAGTGAAAGAACCTCCCTCATTAGGTGAAGATCATTTCTATCCAAGTTCCTTGAAAAATTACTCTGCCCTTTAAAATTAAATATTGTCTGAATCAGCATGTGGGAGGTGCTGAGAATAATGTAAAACCGTGATGTCACTCATCATGTGTGTTATGTTCAGGGTGCCTTTCTCCTGACAGGAGGGCACTTTGGGTTAAATGAAAGAAATGCTTTATCAACTGACCATGAAATAGAAGAAGCCAAGGCTTTAGGACATGGGGTCTTTATGAGAGGAGATTAATAGGTTATTAGAGATGGATTATGTGGTAGCAATAATGCAGGGGAAATGATGGCTACATTTTCCATTGAATGCCAATTGCTACTTCACCAAAAATTAAGGGGAAAAAAAAATTCTGGGGAAAGCCTAGTAGGCTTCCCAAGCTAGTCCAAAAATGGTTTGAGAGAACCACAATAGGTGACTGGCTCAAGTTGTTATGGTTGTTACAGGGTGCCGTTGGGGTGGTGGTACCCACATGTTCTTTGAACTTGTAGCTGGTGCCATAGGAGGGAACACTGAGCTGTTACTATCAGCTTGTCCAGATGGATGTAACAGGAAGAGGATGTGTAGAAGTGTAAAGGGTGTTAGTGGTCAAACATGAGAAATGTAGTCTGACTCTTTACTGTATCACAGAATGTTAATTCTTGGAAACTCCTGCCTTTTTGGTTTTAAAGGTCTGCAGTTTTCTTTATGGGATTAACTACATTCATTTTCCTGCTGCACACATAGGTCATGTTAGACCGTATGATTGTTGCAAATGTTTATGAAATAATATTTAGTTGGCTAAGATATTGTTATACTACTTCAATGCAAATTAATGTGTGGAAAGATCTATTGTAAAATAAATATGATTAAGCAACTTTTCTAGAAGAGTATTTTCTCAAAGGCAATGGAAATATCATTTTCAGTTTATTGTATTGAAAAATATATCCTATGGTTCATGTTCAGTCATGGTAAAATGACCTTTTATTTTTGTATATGATTTTTACTTACAGTTTCTTATTCCTTCCATGTATTCTAATCCAGCTTATTTATCTAATACCTTTCTTTGCTGTATGCATTGCTTCTCAACAGAAGCATTGGCATTCACTATCCGAGTCTTATTGATGGCATACTTGCAAGAGCTCATTTTCTCCCATATAGTGTTGTTCATGAATCCCCTACACAGAAGGCTAAAACTAGTCTAGTCCTTGTTTTTGTCATCATGGTGGGTCAGCCATGTAATTAAAGGAATGGGTTGTATCAAAGAAGCAGCCCACTAAGGTTTTGTTAGTTGTGTTGTAACATATTGCCACAGAGTCAGCAAAGTTAAAACAGGTACCTCCAGCTCCCTCCCATGGGGTGGGCACCAAATGTTTACTCTGTAAGCCAGATTTTGGGTTCTGTTCTGCTTACTTTGACTAAGGGTTAAAAGATCACCCAGGTGGGGGGTGCATGCTGTCTTCTGTTCCCATAGAGACCTACTAGCTGCTGGGTCTTCTTTTTTATTAGTGGGTGTCATCAGGGCCAACTATTTTTGCTTGACTGTATCTGGGATATTTCTTTGGCTTCCTACCTGTAACGTGGTCTTGCCATTCAGCTTGGGACCATTCACTGTTATTCCCCATGTCCCAAAGGTCTTTATCAGTACCCAGTCTGAGCTAATACATTGTGACAGGGTGGGTTATAGCGTTTTTATCTGTAGCAAGCTCTGAACTAAGAAAATATTGTCATTTTTTTCCACCTAGTATGCAATTCTTTGTTAGACAACCCACTGGGGCTTGTGTAGCTTAGGTGGCAGGCTAGTAGATATGCCTCACTGTTACGGCTCAAATTGTTAGCTGTGAGTATAACCCTTCAGGTTGCAGCAATGCTTTGTGCCACAATCAGCCAAAATATCAATGCCTATAATGCACTAAGTGATAGGAACCATGGTTACTGGCACTCAACATGGCCCAAAAGGCCCCACCCACAATCAGGTAAGCACCATAAACAGGTAAGCACCATGGGACACCACATTTATCCCCAAATATCCTAATGTCATCACTTTTTCCCCCCCTTTTCTTGAGAGGAGCATAGGGCCACTGGCCTCTCATGGAAACGTACGGACCTTGGACCTATTTGTAACAGCCTCATTCAGTCTAAGACATTGGGTCTGCAATGTGCCTTTCTTAAACAAACAGCAACTGGGCAGCATAAGACTTCCCTGGCTTATCTTCATATCTTTCCTCTAGATCGTGCCTCTCCCTCTCTGTGGAAGCCTGCATTGATCCTGTTGGTTTCCTCTCAGATGCCTCAGGGACGATCTGAATATGGCTTCACTTCCCTCTCAGGTGCCTCTTGGTCTGTTTGAGTACCCACTTCCTGGGCTCCCTGCCCTGGAATGAGTGAGCACATTAGCGCCGACTGTCAGGGGATTGTGTGCCTCACTCTCGTCTCCACATTCATTTCTCTCTGCCTGAATCCATGTAGCCAGCTCATTCACCTCCACAGGTGTGTGCATGTGACTGGCATCCCTGTACCTGCCAGGCCAGCGGTACTGCCATCAGACAGTTAATGGGGGTATTACCCCTTCTACTTTGCCAGGGAGCAGTGGTTCTGTCAGACCTGATCCTGCTCATTATGCTAATTTTGTGAAGCAGTTTCACTGAGCACTGGGTACCAGCTTGTCTGAGCCAGAGCACTCACACAAGTTACATGGAGCAGGTTTATTACTTGCAGATATAGGCCGCAAGTGACAACAGAAGACTAGCATTCATTGGGAACCAGTCCTCAAGGTTCACAAAAGCCACTCGGGGCAGATGGAGTCTCATCTTCATGTTCTCCACTTGCACAGTGGCGGAGGAATCCTGAAGTGCAGTCTGCTCTGAGTTTTATACACTGCTACCACTGAGACTAAAGCATTAAAGGATACCCTGTTTGAAAAAGGGACCGGAACAGAGTCCCAGCTGTTCTAGCCAGTCTAGTCCCTTCCTGTCTTTTCTTAGGGTGTTGCATTCCCAGACCCATTATACAGTTATTCTTGTAGATTACAAGGAAGAAAGTGAGGAGAACTGGGTCAGTCCAGGGTCTTTCTTCACTGTGTATTCTTGAGACCCTGGTCAAAGATCAGTTGACTGTATATATGGGTTTATGTATGGACTGTTTCTTCTGTTCCATACATCTACCCATCTGTCTTTATGCCAGGACCATAATGTTTTAATTACTATAGTTTTGTAACATTTTAAAATCAGGAAGTGTAATGCCCTCAGTTTTGTACTTCTTTCTAAAATTATTTGGGCTACTAAGAGTCTTGTTGGTTCCCTATGGATTTTAGGGTGGTTTTTTTTGTTTCTTTTAAAAAACTACAGGAATTTTTATGGAGATTGCATTGAATTTATAAATCCCATTAAGTACTATGGAAATTAAATAATATTAATTTTTCTGATCAATGAATGTAGGTTATATTTCCATTTGTATATGTGTACTTAATTTCTTTCATTAATGTTGGGTAGTTTTCAGTGTGCAAACTTTTCACCTCATTAATTAAATTTATTCCTAAGTATTGTATTTTTTTTAGGTGCTATGGAAAATGGAAGTGTTGTCTTAAATTCCTTTTAAAATGGTTTATTTTTAATATATGGAAATGCAGCTAATTTTTGGTGCTGATTTTGTATTCTGCAAATTTACTCACTTTATTTATAAAGTTAGGTCTAGCAGTATTTTGGTTGAATTTTTTTTTTAGGGTTTTCTACATACAAGGTCATGGCATCTGCAAACATATAATTTTATTTTCTGATTTGGATGCATTTTATTTCTTTTTCTTGTCTAATTTCTCTGTCTAGATCTTCCAGTATTTATATAGCAGAAATGGTAAAAGTCAGCATTCTTGCAGCATACATATCGTAGAGAAATAGCTTTAACTTTTTCTGGATTGATCATGTTAGCTGTTGGCTTTTCATGTGTGGTCTTCATTTTGTTAAGGTAAGCTTCTTCTGGACCTATTTAGTTCAGAGTTTTTTTTTAATCAGGAATGGATATTGAATTTTGTCAGATGCTTTTTCTGCAACTATTAAGACGATCACATGATTTTTATTTTCCATTCTGTTAAAAGAGTGTATTACATTGATTAGTTTAACTATATTGAAAAATCCTTGCGTCGGCATGAAATGTCACATTCAGCCCAGGCAGGGTATTGCAATTGACATTTTAGTTTTCCTGTCCCTCACAGAAAATTCCGGGGGTGTTTAATTTAATTGCTGAACTTAATTTTAATTGCAGGAACTTTCCTGAATCCAACCGCCAACCGACGTTAACGTTACCAGCCAGATTCCAGTTCTCAGCCCGCTGAGCTGCTCCAGCCTTACTGGTAGGTTTTGCCCGTTGGACGCGGACAACTGAACGCCGCGGGAGCGGGAGCGAGGCCGGGGGGAGCGCAGGCCCCGCCCAGATCCCGCGGGCCCCGCCCAGGCCCGGCCTCTCCTGCGCGCGCAGTTTCCCGTAGACCCGGAAGCCGCGAGCGTGGAGAGCAGGTGACTTCGTGGCCTGTGAGTTTCTGTTTATCTGGATTAACTGTCGCTGAGCAGTCCCCAGCGCTTCTATACCCGGGATCTGGGGGCCGTACAGACCTTGAAATCCCCGCACCGCTCCGTCCACCCCAAGTAAATTCAGGCGTCCCAGTGACAGTCCGGGTGTCCCTTACCTTTCAGTTAAAATCAATCCGAGGCTGGTCCTGTCCCTGATCTTTCTGTCATAGAACCATGGAGACACCTCCTTTCGCATCGTGTCCCTGCTTAAAGCTTTTCAGGGACCCCAAAACTCCCTCCTCGCCATGTAAAGCCCTCACCCGCAAGGTGAATTCACGGCCTTCTGGTCCCCCAAGCCTCGCCTTTGTCGGCCCCTGGAGGGCAGCGCCGCAGCCCCAATCCTGGAGAAGCCACGTCTTCTCCCTGGTCCTGGGATTTTGCACACCCCACTTCTCTCCTGATCTGCTCCCCTCCATTTCCTACCTGGGCCAGGCCTTTCTGCTCTCCGAGTCTGTTTTCAGAAACCACTTCCTCCGATTCCGCGTTGGGGGAGGTGACCAGGGCTTGTGTTGTGACACCCAATGTTTTTCATCCCAAATTCCTCCCCACTAGAAAATGTGCTCTTCAGGAGGTGAACATGTTATTTATATTCCTTCCGTGTGAATATGTGGACAAAGAGAGATGGATAGCAAGAGAGAGGAAATAGAAGAATGTAGAAAAAGAAATGAAGAAGGAGGGAGACACATGAACACACTGCAAAGTAGAGGACGTGGGAGGGATTTCCAAAGAGACAGGAAGAGTTAAAGCAGAAGCCACGAAACTAGGTAGGGGACAAAAGTCCCTGAAGCAATTTAGAAAAAACCTAGATCTCCTGAGAGATAAAGGACACCAGACTAGGGCGACTGGAGGCAAATGGGGAGGCACTCAGTAGGGGTAGAGGATGAATGATTTGGAGTCAGGGAAGACAGAGCAGGGTGGTGCTGGGACAACAAGAGGGGGCACCAGGTGACAGAGAGTGGGGAAAAGGGGGTGTCACAGGGAAGAGGGAATTTGACAGGGAGAGCAGAGGGGGAGCAGAGATGGGGAAGAAAGAGGCAGAAATATGAGATTGAGACAGTCAAAACACTGGGGAGAAAGAGCAACAAAAGGTGAAACAAGGTTCCAGAATAGAGCAGAACAGGTCAAAGAGAAGCAATAGAATGAAGAAGGGAAGAAGGGAAGAAGGGGAGAAAGAACGGGAGAGAAGAGGGCAACAAAATGAGGAGCAGAAGCCCAGGGGGAAGCACAGAGGAGAAAAGAAAAACAAGAACAGGAGAGAGGAGGTGAGAATGAGAGATATGTATGGAGTGAGGGAGGGAAACACAGTAAAGAAGAAAGAGGAGACCCTGGCTCCAGATGAGTCTTGAGATGATTGGGTATGATGATTAAGTTGTGATATATTGTTTCCTCTCTTTGTAATCTAATCAGTTTAACATTTGCTGAAAATACACAGATGAAGTTGAGAATTGCATAGCTCCTGTCTATAATGCTGGTGGATTAAACAATTCTTGGCATCACAGGTTTGGTCAGGCTGGGTCTGTGCCCTGGAGGGGAGCTCAGTCCAGCCCAGCTCCCCACTGCTGCAGTGGGGGCTTCACCAGGAGGGGAGCGAGTTCTGATGAAAGAGGTCGTAGACTCACTAGTTGATCATCCTCTATGAGTTTATTGTCCCTGCATCCCCCCTTGATGTAATGGACAGGAGAGACCATCTTTACATGGGACGTCTTTTCCTCTTCATGGAATTGTGGCACAGAAAGGGGGTGTGTTGATTCTCAGCATTGAACAGCATGTTTTTGACATTCAGGATTGACTTCTGAAAAGTCATGTTGGGTGAGGAAGAAGCCCAGAAGAGGAGGAAGAGGAAAGGAAAGGAGTCAGCAATGGCTTTTACTCAGGTAAAGTAATAATCTTGGTGGATTGTTCCGTGTCTTTTTCCTTTCTCAAATGCCGGGCATTGGAGTTGCTAGTATTCTCTGACTCTGACCCATTCTGACTGACATGTTTGCTCCCACTCACCCATGCCTTCCTTCAGTGCCTCTCATCTCCACTGTGTGGAGATGTCCATGTCACCGTGACCCAGTGACATGCTCTTGTGAAGAGACTGCACTGGGCATGAGCATGGGAAGGCTTCACACCCAGACGTAGGTTAGAGAGGTGCTGTGTCCCCTGTCGTGTCAGTGCTGTTGGGCACCAGGGACTGTTCAGGGGCCACATCTGGGTGCACTGTCAGGTCTCTGTAGAGCAGCATTAGACAGGTGCACATGAAAGTCATGAGTTAACATGCTAAATTCTGGAAAAGGAGACCTATTAGGGGAAATCTTTTCTGCCTGATTTTCTACTACCTTTCAGGCTAACTGAGTGAGTCACTGTGTTTCTGATGCCACATTATTTCTGACCAGGAATAGAATGGAAAGGTAGACAGGGTGTTTTATTCCATCATCTATTTTAAAATTTGAAATCAACTTCAATGTCTGAGAGCAGATTGGTTCAGTCATTCTCAGTGTATCCATCCCACAGAGACTGTGGGGTTCCTGCAGGAACTTTTTTGTTTTTTCTTCCAGATAGGATCTCAGTTACCCAGGCTGAAGTGCAGTGGCACAATCGTTGCTCACTACAGCCTCAAATTCCTGTGCTCAAGCCATCCTCCTGTCTCAGCCTCCCAAGTAGCTTAGAATATAGGCGCACAATTTGCTGTTTTTTCTGTTTATACAGGCAGGGTCTCATGATGTTATCGAGGCTGGAGTTGAACTTCTGGCCTCAAACAATCTTTCCCTCTTGACCTCCGAAAGTTCTGGGATTAAGCATGAGGCACGTGCCTGTCCAGAGGAAATTTTTCGGTGAATGTTTCATTGTGATATTTTACAGTACAAGTTTCAGATCATATATTTACAGATAATATATGTCATAAGATGTTCGTGTAATTTAGAAAGCCATTTGTTTTCTTTTTCTTTTCGAAATTACGTTGATACACCTTCAACTTACATAGTACATAAGGTTCAGTAGTAGCCAAGGATCCACTGGGGGTTTTTGGAGTGTATCCCCCATGGATAAGGGGATTCTACCCTGTTTTGTGTCCAGCATTTAATACTAAGACATGGTATCCCCATTTGTGAGGGCTCGTATCAGCCTGTGATCCACGGAGGAGTGAGGGGGGTTGTGCTGTGCATCGGGTTTGGTCGGGGTGGGGTGTGTGCCCTGGAGGGGAGCTCAGTCCAGCCCCGCTCCCCACTGCTGCAGTGTGTGTGGGCTCCACCAGGACGGGAGTGAGTTTTGAAGAAATGGTCAGAAACTCTGTAGTTGGTCATCTTGCAGGAGATTATTGTCCATGAAACCCCCTGGTTCAGTGGGCAGCAGACGGCTGTCTTTGCACAGAGACACATCCTGTTACTTCAGTGGATATGTGTATGTGTGTAAGTATGTGCATGTGGTGTGTATGAATGTAGGCATGGATCAGCAAAGATACATCATCATTTTATATAAATTTTATATTTTTAGTCAGTTGCAGTTTTACCCTGAATATTTTCCATGTTGTACTCTATCATGTTAATGAATTGATATTATGAATAGCAAGAATAGTGACATATAACTGGCATAGGTGTGTGTACCTGTATGCAATGACCTTTCGTGTAGTTGCATGTTTTTATCCTTGAATGTATTTCAACTTCTCTCAATTAAGTAATTCTCTTTCAATTTACTTTTGAGGCCGATCTACTTCTTAACTGTTTGATCCGTGAGGTCTGATTCTAATGCCCAGACACCTGGGATCAGTGCTTACTCTGCCATTTTTAGCCCATTGACTTCAGGAGGAGATTTTTCTAAGCGTGTCTGAGACACAGTTGTCTCCTTAGTAAGATGGACACAGATCTTCCTCTCATGGGCTCTTGTTATAGCAGGTAGTACATGTAAAGCATTTAGAGTACTGCCTAGCAAATGGGAAGTGTTCAGAAGTTTCTGGCATGGCTACTGCTGTCTTCATCACAGTTTTTAGATTGTAATCATTTTTTAAAAGCCATTATGGACACAGTCATCTTGAAGACACTACTCATATTGTAGTTGAGGTAGATACTGAATATCATTTGGTGTGTCACACAGAATATCTAACACCTCTATAGAGAAAAGAGATAAACCTGTGTTAATTTTTTGTTTTTCTTGTATTGTCCGCATAACTTCTCATGGAAAAGTATAATAAAATACATAATGAGCTCAAAAATATAGTAATGTGGATCTGTCAGAACACTCACTTTAATCAAATCAATTTTTACAACTCTCTTCTCATTTTATGTGAAGAGAGGAATTCTTCCCATCTCATTGGTGAACTATGTTTTACATTTTAGGGACACTTGACATTCAGGGATGTGGCCGTAGAATTCTCTCAAGAGGAGTGGACGTGCCTGGACTCTGCTCAGAGGGCTTTATACAGGGCCGTGATGTTGGAGAACTACAGGAACCTGGTGTCCCTGGGTGAGGATAACGTGGCTCTCGACATCGGGATCTGCCCTTGTGTGTCTGCGTTTTCTCTGTGTGCCTCTTGGGAGCCCCTGCCTTGCTTGACTGAGGTGGAGGCCTTATTGACTCAGAAATGAAAAGCTCCACAATGCTTTCTGGACTTTAAATGTCCCCTTCAGTTGTTCTGTCCTCTTCATAATACATCGTTTTGTGGTACAATGGATTACATATGCAAAGAAACCTTGTGGGAAAGTTTAAAAATGTCCAGATCCTTGTTTTCTAAGCCCAACCTTCCGATTCAGTAGTTCTTGGAAACGAGCTAGATGTTTGCATCATATAGTTTTATACACATTCAGAAAGAGGCCATCTGTGGATGAATTTGTGAAATATTTTTCTTGATCCATTTGTAATGTCCTCTCTCCTACCTAAACATAGGGCTTGGATTTTGGCAACGGCACAGCACTTTTTTTTTTGTTTTTATAAGCAGGAATCTCACTTCCTGGCCTGAGTGTTGTCTGTATGTTGTTAGAAGGGAAAGATCCCTGGACCGTGGACAGTGAAGTGAAAACAGCAAAAAACCCAAATGGTGGGGAATGGACCAAACGTTTGCACTCAGGTAAGAGCTCAGGTGGGCACACTGGAAACCACACTATTAAACGGTGTTTGGGAAAGTTTGCAAATTAGGGAATCCAGTGGTCAAAGTTTAAATCCTGTAAGTTCTAAGCAGAAATCTTTGTCCCCACTTGCCACTCTGTTCTTTTGACATGTGATAGTTTACCCCTTTGCCCTCCAGTGGTTCCACAGCTTAAACAGAGACCAAGGCAAAGTCTTTATCATGGTGGACAACACCCTATCATCTGGCTTCTGTGAACTCTGTGGTCTTCTCACTTTGTGGCACACCGAGGGCCATTTCCAAGGGGTCTCTTTCCCCTGTGGTGTCTCCTTCTGTATTTGATTCTATCTGGTGCTCAGTTCTCTGTCCATAGAGGTCAGAGCTGAGGCCTCCATAGACCTGATGCCTTGACCTATTCAGGTTCCACCCCATTTCCTGTTCTTGGAAGACCTAATCAAGAGATTGGGTAATGTTGGCTCCTCTTCCTTGGCACCTCAGGCCAGGAAACTGCATGGAGCTGTCTCCAGCCCTCTCTGTCTGTTCAGGTCAGTTTGATAGAAGAGAGAGCCAAAGTGTTTTTACTATTACAGATGTCACTCAACACAGAATGTTTCACTTCTGCTTAGCAAAATGTGTTGGGTTTCTCCCCACCAACAACTAATTTTTCAGTGGCCATCGAAGGCTTTCCTGTACTTCATTTTTGACCCTGTCTACCTGGAGTTAGAGTCAGATCCCACAGGCTAAGTGCCGAGTCCCCAAGCCTACTCCCCACCTCATATACCATTCATAAGTATTAATAGTAGGTTAATAGAAGGAGCAATAGTAAGTTGCTCGTTTTGACAAACCAGCTACAAATCAGACTTCCCCTGACCCCCTACTCAGGTTTGATTAATTTGCTCACAGAACTCAGTGAAATCCTTTCTGTGTATATTGGTTTATTGGAAGGGATATTTCAGAGGAAAACAGATGAACAGCCACATGAAGAGACTCACAGGGCAAGGCATGTTGAAGCTTCAGTGGGTGTGCCACCCTTCACACAAACCCACGTGTTCAACATTTGGAAGCTCTCATGACCCCACGATGCAGGGTTTTTATGGACATTCCATCATGTAGCCATGATTGCTATTAACTCAGTCTCTAGCCCTGTTCCCTTCTTATAGGATGTTGGCTGGGGCTGAATGTTTCAGGCTTCTATGAACAGCTTCATCTTTCTGGAGACCAGCCCCCATCGAGGAGACCACAGAGGGTTGCCTCATTAGAACATATCACATTCCTGTCACCCAGGAAATTCCAAGGTGTTAGGATTCTGTGTTAGAGACCTGGAAGGAGACCAGTGTATGTATTTCTTCTTATTTCACAAGGTCCCTCAGCCATTTTCTCTTCTGCTTTATCCACATGTCACTAGTATGTGTAAGAGGGGAGTAGGTTGGTTCTTTTGAGATTACTACTCAGCAGGAGGAAGAGGCAGTCGACAGAAAGATCCTGTATTGGATCACAGTTCGAGGTGGGGATTGTAACTCACTGGAATGATGCCTCCAGTTCTGAGTCCACTGTCACTTGTTTCAGCCACTGCTACTCTCATCTTGTACATTTCCGTGTATTATAAATCAACTTGGCTTTTATATATTTAATCATCAGTTTTCCTATTTTGTATGATTTTCTTTGTGTTCTTTGTTTCATATCTGGAGTGTGTGGAGCTGGTGTGTCAGACAGTGTCTACTGATTTATATATTTTAGAAGATTTCATTGTTTACTACAGAGGTTGGAGCCAGTAGGAGTTTCTTTAAAACCTCTGTAAACTCCAAAAGTTTTTATTTGGTAATTTAAATATTTTTCTTTTGTTCCTGACTTAGTACCTACTATTAAAGTGTACTTTTGTCATTTATTTCAGTCTATGAAACACAGTTTTGAAACACAGTCTTGCTGTGTTGCCTTGGGTAGAGTGCAGTGACATCATCGTAGCTCACTGTGACCTCAAACTCCTGGGCTCAGGTGATCCTCCTGACTCAGCATCCCAAGGAGGTGGGACTACAGGCGTGCTTCATGATGCCTGGCTAATTTTCCTATTCTTAATAGAAATGGGGTCTTGCTCTGGCTCAGAATTTCTAAGTTTAAGCAATCCTCCTGCCTCGGCCTCCCAGAGTGCTAGTATTACAGGCGTGAGCCACCACACCCGGCCTGTTGTTGACATTTTTATTGGGCCTTTTGTGCATCAACTGAGATGAATGTTTGGCCTTTTTCCTCTATTCTGTTGTTGTGGAGTATGACACAGATTGATGTTTCTAAGTTGCAACCCACTTGCATTCCAGGAATAAATCCCATTTGGTCATGATGTGTGATTATTTTCAGTGTGCTGCTGAAAATTTGTCTTGCCAGCAATTTGTTGAGGACTTTTGCATTTGATTAATCAGGAATATTGCTCTATAGTTTTCTTTTCTTGTAGGGCCTTTATCTGTCTTTGCTGTCAAGGTAACACAAGCCTCGTTGATTGAGTTTACAAGTGTTCCCTCCCTTGATAATTTTTGGAAGATTTTAAGGAGTGTTTGTGTTAATTTTTCTTTTCAATATTTGATAGACTGACATTGCAGTCATCTGGCTCTGTACTTTTCTTTAATGGGAGATATTTGATCACTGAATGAATGTCTTTGTTACTACTGGTGTGTTTAGAGTTTCTACTTTTTCATGCTTAAGTGTTGGTAAGTGGTATATTTCTAGAAATTGATGCATTACTTCTTGATTATCAAATTTGTTGTCATACGATTGTTCAGTCTCATTCTTTTAATTTCCTTTTCACTTATATAGAATCAATTGTAATGTTTCCTTTTCTGTTTCTAATTTTAGTCATATCTGTCTTCTGTGTTTTTTATTTTTTAGTTTATCTGGCCAAGGGTTTGTCAGTCTTCTTATCAGTCAGTGTATGATCTGTAACTTTTGTGACTTTCTCTAGTGCTTTTCCAGACTCTATTTTGTTTGTGTTCTGATCTTTTTTCCTCTTTTGGGTACCACTGTATTTACTTTGTTCTTGTACTTCATTGAAGTAAAAAGTTAGGTTGTTTATATGTGATTGTTGTTTATTTTCAATGTAAGCATAAAGAGTTATAAATATCTTTGCCAGTGCTATTGTTCCTGCATTTTATAAGTTTTTGTATGTTATGTTTTCCTTGTCCTTTGCATCAAGATATTTTCTAATTCCCCTTGTGGTTTCTTTTTTAAGAAATTGGTTTTATGGCCGGGTGTGGTGGCTCATGCCTGTAATCCTAGCACTCTGGGAGGCTAAGGCGGGAGGATCGCTTGAGGTCAGGAGTTCTAGACCAGCCTGAGCAAGAACAAGACGCTGTCTCTACTAAAAATAGAAAGAAATTAGCTGGACAACCAAAAATTTATAGAAAAAATGAGCTGGGCATGATGGCGCATGCCTGTAGTCCCAGCTACTAGGGAGGCTGAGGCAGAAGGATTGCTTGAGACCAGGAGTTTGAGGTTGCTGTGAGCTGGGCTGATGCCACGGCACTCTAGCCAGGGCAAAAAGAGCGAGACTCTGCCTCCAAAAAAAAAAAAAAAAATTTGGTTTTATCAATGTAAGTGTGTTGATTAACTTGTACACATTTGTTAATGTTCTTGTTTTTTTTTCCTGTAAATTTTTAGTTTTATTGCATTATGATGAGAATGAATAATTTGAATTATCTCAGTCTTTTAATGTTTTTAAAAAAATTGTTTTGTGTGCATGAGGTGTATTCTGGAAATTGTTCCATGCATGGATACTTCAGAAAAAATTGTATTCGGCTATTATTAGGTAGTGTGTTTTCTATAAGTCCGTTTTGTCCAGTTGGTCCACACTGGTGATCCACAGAGGACTTCTGGGTCCTCTATTTTCTTCTTCTTCTTCTTCATGGTTCTATTTATTTGGACAATGTTGTATTGAAGTCTACTACTATATTGTGGATGTATCTATTTCTCCTTTGAATCTTGTCAATTTTCAATTCTAAGGGATCTGATGTTTGGTGCCTATATATTTATAATGGTTATATCTTTTTGGTGAATTGAACTTTCATCATTTTATAATAACCTTTGTCTCTTAGAACAATTTTGTGTAAACATCTGTGCTCTCTACTATTATAATGTATGGCTACCTCTGCTCTCTGTTGGTTATCGTTTGCATGGAATATCTTTTTGCATCCTTTCAATTTCAGGATATATATGTCCTGATAGTTCAAGGGAGTCTCTCTGGACATGGTTTAATTGGATCCTGTTTTCTTCTGATTGCAAAGTTAAACCCTTTAAGGCAATTGGTTATAGGGAAGGTCTTACTACTGCCATTTTGTCACATGTTATAGTGGAACCTGTAACATCTAGATTTGTCCTTTATTTCTCTCTTCCTGACTTCTTTTGTGTTTTGTTGATTTTTTGGTAATGATATGCTTTGATTCCCATGTCATCTTTTTCTTTTTGTATTTTGCATAGATTTTTGTTTTTTGCCATTACCATTACAATTACATACAACACTGTAAATTTATAACATTCTATTTTTAAATGTTAACAGGTTCACATCAGTTATGCACAAAAACACTCCTTTATAATTCTCTCACTTTGTGTTATTGTTGTAAGAAATTACTTCCATATATCTTGTATTACCATTTATATATACATATATAAATAAAAAATATAGTGTTACACATATAGTGCTTAATTAATAACTTTGTCTTTCAAGTGCTAGGAAAGAATTTAATGTCAAGTTACAAGTGAAAAGCACAATACTACATATTATATGTTTGATCATTTATTAACCTTCAGTGGAGAACTTTATATTTTCTTAAGGGTTAGAGTTACTGTCTAGGGTACTTTTTTTGATACTGAAGGACTCATGTTTCCATTTCTATTCCAACAGGTTGATAGTACTGATGAACTCTCTCGGTTCTCCTCAGAAATTTATGTTTTATTTCTGCAGGAGGGTTTCACTAAATATTGTATTGTTGCTTGACAAGTTTTTATTCCTTAAGCACTTTGAAGGTATCATCCCACTGCCTTGTAGCAGGCAAGGTTTCTGCTGAAAAATGCACATGGTTTTATATACTTTCCTTTGCATATGACAAGTCTCTTTTTTCTTGTTACTTTCATGATTGTGCCTTTGTCTCTGACTTTTGATAATTCGTTTATATCTCTTTGTGACTATCCTTGGGTACTTTCAGTTAGCACAGTGAAGCTTCTTGGATTTGTGTATCCATTTCTTTCCTCAAATGTGGGACATTTTGGACATTGTTTCTTTAAATGTGATTTCCAGTCCTGTGTTTTCTCCTTATGAAACCCCCGCAGTTGTATATTGTTCCATATGATAGTATCCCCCAAATCTGTAGGGGTTCCTGTGGCTTTCTTCATTATTTCTTCTTTCTCCTCTTTGCAAGTGACAATTTTGAATAGCCTATCTTTAAATGTGCTCATTCTTCCCTCTGTCTTATTTAATCTGCTGCTGGACCTCCCCCACCACCCACCGTTAACCTTCACTACATTTATCGTATTGCGGCTCCAGAATTTCTTTTTGTTACTAGTTTACCTTTTGTTTGATATTCTCCTCTTTTGGTATGCATTTCCTGCATTCATTTAGTTCTGTATCTCTCTTATCTTTTAGCTTATTAAACGTCCTAGGACACTTGCTTTAATTCTCAATAAATTCAGAAGGCTGTGTTCCTTTAGGTTTTGTTTCATGCCATTTATTTTGCTCCTTTTATTTGGGCATACTTCCCTGTCTTTTGTCAGCCCTGTAACTTTTAGTTTAGGTTGGGCCACCTCTCCCACTCTTTTTGTCCTAAAATTATACAGTTGGTAGACCTTTACTCATCAGCCTGTTCTAAAGGATCTAAGAGCACTCATTCCTTTTCTGGTGATGTGTCTGTCTTTGTTGGCTATTTTCATGTACTGTTACTACTGTATAAGCAGCTTCCTTTAAATGTCTTACTTTCCCTAAGAAGCTTATCCCTGCTTTTTTTCAGAAGCTTTCAGCTTCTGTTCTGTTTCTCAGTTCATAATCTCTCTCACACTCACAGTAATCCTCCTGGCTCCTGCAGACCCCCCAGTGCATCTCCTCACCTCTTTATATTTTCACCATTACCAATGTGATATACAAAATACGCTGATATTCCTTTCTATATCTGAGTCAGGTGGGGCAGATCCTAGAGTCCTTATCACACTCTAGGAATGCCAGATCCATAGGTTCAAGTTCCATTCTTTTCTTGCTTTCCTAGGGAGGAGCTGTGTCTTGGGAAATGATGCAGGAAATCAGCCTATTAAAACTGAACTTGGATTAAGCTTTCAGTTCCATCTGCCTGAAATGCAGCTATTGCAACCTGAAGGGAAAATTTATGAATGTAATCAAGTTGAAAAGACTATCGACCCTATTACCTCACTTTCACCACTTGAAAACCTTACTTCTAAACTGAAAACTCACATATTTAATAAATACAAGAATGATTTTGTCAGTTCTCCGCTATTCACAGAAGAACTGAAAGCACACATTAAGGAAGAACCTTACAGACCTA
Source organism: Lemur catta (assembly GCF_020740605.2). NCBI lineage: Eukaryota > Metazoa > Chordata > Mammalia > Primates > Lemuridae > Lemur > Lemur catta. The sequence continues at coordinate 20,315,524 of NC_059146.1, forward strand.
ATGAGCACAGCAAAGCCTTTAGTGTGTCTTCGAGCCTTCCTAACCATGGGGTAATCCGTGCTGGAAAGAAACCTTTCAAATGTAAAGAGTGTGGCAAGGCCTTCAGGCAAAATTCAGACTTGCTAAGACATCAGAGAATCCATATTGGAGAGAAACCTTACAGATGTAATGAGTGTGGCAAAGACTTCAGTCAAAACTCACACCTATCTCGACATCAGACAATTCATACTGGGGAGAAACCTTACAAATGTGATGACTGTGGCAGAGCATTCAGTGTGCGTTCAACACTTACAACCCATGTGCGAATCCATCATACAGATAATCCTTTTGAATGTGATGAATGTGGCAAGGTCCTTAGTTGTAATTCATCCCTTGCACGACATCGGAGAATTCATACTCCAGAGAAACCTTACAAATGTGATCAATGTGGCAAGGTCTTTAGTTGTAATTCATACCTTAGACGACATCAGAGTATTCATACTGGAAAGAAACCTTACAAATGTAGTGAATGTGGCAAAGCCTTTATTTCCAAATCACACCTTGTACGGCATGTGAGTGTTCATACTGGAGAGAAACCTTACAAATGCAATGAGTGTGGCAAGGTCTTCCGTCAAAAATCGCACCTTAAAAACCATCACACAGTCCATCTGGGAGAGAAACCTTATAAATGTTATGAATGTGGCAAAAAATTTAGTTTGTGTTCGAGGCTTCATATACATCAGTTTATCCATAATGCAGATAAAGCTTACAAATGTGATGAATGTGGCAAGGTCTTTAGTTGCAATTCATACCTTAAGCAACATCAGCGCATTCATACTGGAGAGAAACCTTACAAATGCAATGAGTGCGGCAAGGTTTTCCGCCACAAATCGAACCTTAAAAATCATCACACAATCCATTTGAGAGAGAAACCTTACAAATGTTTTAAGTGTGGCAAAAAATTTAGTTTGCGTTCGAGGCTTCATATACATCAGGTTATCCATAATGCAGATAAACCTTACAGATGTGAGTATTGTAGCAAGGTTTTCAGGCACAAATTATCCCTAACAGTTCATCTTAGAATTCATACTGGAGAGACACCTTATAAGTGTAATGAATGTGGCAAGGCCTTCAGACACAAGATATCTCTTACAGTTCATCAGAAAACACATACTGGATGGATACCTTACAAATGTAATGAATGTGGCAAGGTCTTCGATTACAATTCAACGCTTGTACATCATCAGTGTATTCATACTGGAGAGAGGCCTTACAAATGCAATGAGTATGGCAGATTATTCTGTCAGAAATCAAACCTTAAAAATCATCATGTTGTCCATTCAGGAGAGAAACCATACAAATGTGATGAGTGTGGCAGGGTCTTCCGTCACAAATCTAACCTTAAAAATCATCACAGAATCCATACAGGAGAGAAACCTTACCAATGTGATGAATGTGACAAGGCCTTCAGACAAAAGATATCCCTTACACGTCATCAGCGAACTCATACTGGAGAGAAACCTTACAAATGTAATGAATGTGGCAAGGCCTTCAGTGAAAAATCAAACCTCAGATCTCATCGCAGAATCCATACTGGAGAGAAACCTCACAAATGTAATGAATGTGGCAAGGCCTTCAGTGAAAAATCAACCCTTAAGACTCATCACAGAATCCACACTGGAGAAAAACCTTACAAATGTAATGAGTGTGGCAAGGTGTTCCGTGAAAAATCAAAGCTTAATATTCATCACAGAATCCATACTAGAGAGAAACCTTACAAATGCATTATATGTGGAAAGGTTTTTAGTCATATTTCAAGCCTTGCTCAGCATCAGAAAAGTCACTTGTGAGAGACTCTGCAGACTCCTTCAGGGTGCAAACTCTTCACCATGAGTTCTGTCATTAACCTTAGAGAGTCCATACTAAACAGAAATCAAATAAGTGCAGTGTAGGTGGCAGGGTCTTCATCCAGGCCTCACTACGCATGAAAGGTACATCTTCAATGAAACCACACAAATGAAATGTTATGGTGAGGTTAGTACCCAGGGAACATTACTGTGAAACATCTGAGGATTTATAGAAGAAATAAGTCAGTCATTAGTTCTCTGGTATTAATGTCTGATATTATGTGGTGGTATAAATCAAAATACGTTGACCCTCATGACATGATATATATCAAAGATGCATATGGACATTGTCAGTTACATTTAGGTTATGCAATATTTAATTATTTTATGTTCTTTCAGAAGCCTACTTTACGGTATGACTTTCATCCTGAACTTTGAAATCTCTTCGTATGCCTTCCTTACCAACATTTTACTGTGGTGTCTAGGAGAGAATGAATAGAATGACAGGTCTTAGTTGATTACTGAGAATCATTTCTTTCCCATTTCCTGGAAGAGAAAGGTCACTCCCTTTTGAGATTAATTTTTTATTTTTATGAAGACAGGGTTTTGCTCTGTTACCCTGGGTGAAGTGCAGTGGTGTGATCACAGCCCACTGTACCCTCTAATTCACGGGCTCAAGCTGTCGTCCCCACTCTACCTCCCACATAGCTGGGACCACAAGTATACCACACCAGGTCCAGCCGATTTTTATTAATTTGTTTTTGAGAGAAAAAGTGCCACTATATTCCCCAGGCTGGTTTCAAACTTTGAATTGTAGCCATTCGCCCAACTTGCCCTCCTAGCATGCTGGAATTACAGATGTGAGTCACCGTGCCTTATCCTTTCAGATTAAATATTGTCTGATTTAGAGAGGATGGCGGTGGGCAGAGAATGATGTAAAACTATTGTGCCAGTCTTCATGCCTAATGCATTCAGCACACACTTCTCCTGAAAGAGGACACAGTGGGTTATAGTAACGAAATGTTCTACCACTCACAGAAGAAGAATAGACCACAACCTTTAAAGACCCTGAGAATTTTATGGGAAGAGAGTAATAGGTTCTTTAGGACTAATTATGTTCTAGGAACAATGCAGGGATAATGGTTATCACTTCTATTGAATGGCAATAGCTGTCATTTAGCAAAGATTGATGAAAAAGTAGTGCTTTTTTGAAGCTTAAGAGAAAAAAGTTATATCAAAGTAGACAGTTTAGTGAAAACTACCAGTAGAGCAAGTTCTTGATGAGGATTCACATCTACTTCTTGGCATTGCAATCTGCAAGTATTTTATTCAGAATATATCATAATCCTCAATTTTAACTAAGAAAATTTAGTATTTTTTCATAGCTATAAATGAATCGCAGTGTTTCTAGCAACATTGTTTTATTCCACCTCAGGAGGAATAAAACCTTATAGCAGACAATAATAATTAATGTACCATTAGGCCTTTATGGTTGAAGCATCTAGAACAATTTTTTTGTTGTTGATATGAAAGAACATACCCTTTTGGGTACATATACTTAGGTAAGTATGATTTGGGGTAATAATTCTTAGTACTTAAGTTATTCTCGCTACACTCTGCCCCACGATACTCATTGGAGTCCTGTGAAAATTGCATAGCAGTGTAGCTTCAGACTCTTACACCCTCAAACATCATTGTTGATGAACATGCACTGTGTTATTATATTTCTACATGCTTTTCTCATGTGCCAAGTAGGACCCCTGGCATCCACCTTCATTTTCCTTAAGCAGACATGTGCATATAGCAATTTGGAAGTTATGAAATAAAAGAATATGTGGGCAATAAAGATAAAAATAACAGCATGTCTTTTTTGTCCTTGCAGTACTCGGTGATGTAATTTTTACATAATATCATTCATGCATTTCCTTTTACGAATAAGCACAGAAAGTGGGAACTTTGTTTTGCTGGATAAACTAGGAACTACCTATATGCACCCTGGTAACCCTTTTCCGAAGGTGAGCTTTTCAACACTCTCCAGAAACTTGATTGATGTGCACTTAACGTTTGGTTTGGATATTGAGATTGATGCAGTACACAGAAGAGGTATGAGAATTTTTAGTGCACAGTGAGGCTTTCTGAGGAAAGCAGAATAGTCTTCCACAGCGGGTCCAAAACTGGCTTCAGAGGAACTGGGATATGTGACTGGCTTGGGGTGTTAGGATTGTTAAAGGGTGGGTGGAGGTCAAGTACCCACATGTGGTTTGATTTCCAGCTGCTGCCAAAGGAGGGAGGAGCACTCAGGCATTGTTGGCTTAACTAGGTGGGCAGAATAGGAAGAGGGAATGCAGAGGTGTAAAAGGTATTAGTATTCAGTATCACACAATGTAGTCTGACTCTTTAAGGTAACACTGAGTGTTCTTGAAATCCCCCAATTTGTTGAGGAAAGACCCCAATTTTTTTTATGTTAATAGCTTACTATATTCCTTTTTTGGCTGCACGTGTAAGTCCCATCACACAGTATGACTGTTTAAAATGTTTGTTAAATACTATTTAGTTAAATTGCCTAAAATATATCTTACAGTAGATTGAAATTTATTGTGTGGAAGTGTTTATTCTGACAGAATTTTATTAAAAGAGGATTTTCATAAAACTATGTAAATCTCATTTTCAGATTATGGTATTAAGCAGTATATACCATGGTTCATTTTCAAGTCTAATAAAATTTTCTGGTTTTATATATGATTTTTTGTCATTTATTTCCTCTTTCATACATTGTGGGCCAGCATGTATGTTTAATGCATTTTTCCCTGTGTTACTCTAGGAGTTTGTCAATAAGGGTGCTATTTGGAGACAGATTTTGTGACATGAGTAGGCACACAGGACAATAGCAGGTAAAAATTAAATTCTCTATAAATGAAAAAGCAGTGCCTCTTAAAGTCTTTGGGAAAGCATTGGAACAATACAAGATAGTGAACTGAAATTTCTTACTGTGGGCGTCATGTAACATCAGATGCTTGAAAATCAAATGTGTGGAGATTAGTCAGCATCTGCAGAGGTAAATGAAAAGGTGATAAGATGGAAAGTCCCCTATATTTTAACTTTACTTTGTGAGAAGGAGATGACCTCCATTGCTGAATCCCCAGAGGCCAGTCTGCCACTTGCCACTGGATGGTATTTCGGTTCAGAGTGAGAATCTTTCAGGAAAACAAGATGTTTTTGTTGCATGTACCATGAGAAGTGGCACCCAATAGATTTGTTTCCATCCAAAATTACTAATAAGTACATTTTCTTTTAATAATTTCAAGCTGGGTGAGGTGGTGCACACAATCCCCGGTCTCTGGGAAACTGAGACAGGAGGATCGTTTGAGTCCAGGAGTTAGAAATCATCCTGGGCCACATAGTAAGACCAGAAGTGATTTGTGGGGAGCAGCCAAGGTTGTGGACCTGAAGCAGCTGGTACATGCTTCTCTCAGAGAGGATCAAAAATCATGTGTAGATACTCACCTGTGGCTGCAGTGTCTGAGAGAGAGCAGTGGGATTCAACAGAGAAGGGACAGAAGACACTGAAGGAAAAAGAAGGAAGTAAGGCAACCCACTTGGCCAGGTGAGCAGTAGCCAGGGTGGTGCCCTCACGTGGGGAAGGGCAGGTGAGAGATCTCCAGCACTCTACACTCCCCCCATAGACAATCCCATCTGAGCTACAAGAGGACCCCTCCATTGTCTTGGCCTCCAGATAAACAGGGAGCTGCTTAGAGACTGCACAGTGGCATTGTTCCAGAGAGGTGGTACAATGTGGTTCCCCAGGGTGCTGTGTCTGCCCCGGGGCCAGTTATGCTGCTCCTCCGCCTCATGGCTGCCAGGCTTTGGAGATGGGCCAGTTAGGATCACCGTCCTGTTTTTCTCTTTCATCTAAAACTTCTCCTTACTGAGACACTCTGGCAGCTGGTGTCTCTGGTCAGCCATTTTGATCCTCTCCATCCATGACTCCCTCTACATTTTCCTTTAGTAATTTCTGTCTGGGTGCAGTGGCAGGTACCTGTAATCCCAGCTACCTGGGAAGCTGGGGTGGGAGGATCTCTTGAGGCCAGAAGTAAGAAACCAGCCTGGGCAACATAGTGACACCCAGTCTAAAAAAAAGTGATTTCTTATGTCTGCTATACATTTTCCTTTATATCAATAACACTTAAGGTAAGCATCACTGTGACTAATGCTTTCTATGTAAGGACTGATGGGATTGCCAGTTCTTGAAATAAATATTGATGATATTCTCATTTCACACATGAGGAAATGTAGTACAAAAACAGGCTGAAAGACTCCTCCAGCCACATTCCAGTAAGTGGCTGATTCAGAATCTAATCTATGTTGATAGTTGCAAAGACTAGGTTTCTTTTTTTTTTTTTTTTTTTTGAGACAGAGTCTCGCTGTGTTGCCCCGGCTAGAGTGAGTGCCATGGCGTCAGCCTAGCTCACAGCAACCTCAAACTCCCGTGCTTAAGCGATCCTACTGCCTCAGCCTCCCCAGTAGCTGGGACTACAGGCATGTGCCACCATGCCAGGCTAATTTTTTTTCTATATATATATTTTAGTTGGCCAGATAATTTCTTTCTATTTTTAGTAGAGATAGGGTCTTGCTCTTGCTGAGGCTGGTCTTGAACTCCTGACCTCGAGCGATCCACCCACCTTGGCCTCCCAGAGTGCTAGGATTACAGGCGTGAGCCACCGCGCCCGGCCAAGACTAGGTTTCTTAACCATGGGGCTACAGTAACAAGACGAATTACTTTTGTCCAACTCCTCAACATCCGTATTTTATTGGTATCTCTTGTCATTTTAAAATGGTTTATGTTCCTATATCATTGAGATTGTGGTAACTTTCTATTACATCTATACTTTTATTTCACAGACCAATATTACCTATGAATTAATACTAGATTGCATTACCACATTTCCCTTTAAGAATGATTACCCAGTTTTTCAGCAGAGACATCCATTTCCCGAGATATAAATCTATTCTTCATAAATATCAATTCATGGGCCAGTATTTAACAATTCATCAACAGTGACAATGACAAATGCACACTTGTTGAGCTGAGCATATCTTAACAACTCATGCTCCCATTGTCAATTTGCAGAAACAATTACAAGTTCCTAATGTACCTCGGCATGGACATATTGGAATGTTTGGTAGGAGCTCATTCTTTTAAATTATCTCTGAAGCCAGACATGGGTCCACATGGAAGAGGCAGAAAATCCTGATGTCTGCTACCTGATGGATAATGATGTTGTAAATCTTTTCATATGCCTATTTGCTGGGTATATTTGCACCCATGAAATATATCTGCATGTGTTTGTCCATTTTCTATTTTGATTATTTTGCTTTTTTTCCCCCTTCTTTAGTCATTCTAGAATTTTTTTTTTAAATAGTGATGGGTTCTTGCGATGTTGCTCAGGCTGATCTTGAACTCTTGGCCTCAAGCAATCCTCTTGCCTCAGCCTCCCAAAGTGCTGAGATTACAGGCATGAGCCACTGCACTCAGCTAAAATTCTTTATTCTGATATTAGTCCTTTGTCAGATATATGATAGGTATATGTTTTCTATGACTCTGCAGCTCTTCTTTCTTCATCTTAATGAAGCCTTATACAGATCAGAAGTTTTAAATTTGATAAAATCCAGTCCGTTGATCTATTTTTTTCATACATGGGTCATGCTTTGTCTAAGAATTCTTCACCTAGTTTTTGATTCTGAAGCAGGGCTGTATATAATGATAAAAGGGCCAATATACCAGGAAGATAAGAATATTTATAAATAAATACACGTATCTGTGAAATTTTCCCTTTTACTTACTGTTATTAATGTCTACTTGATTTTTGGTTTGTGTTTGGAGTGATACATGTAACAATGTTGACCTTAAATTTGTTAAGACATGTGATCGAACATGTGACCTATGCTAGAGAATGTTCTGTGTGCTTGAGGAGGGTGTGAATTCTTCTGCTGTGGGGTGAAAAGATCTGTTCTTATCTGTTAGGACCATTTGGTTTGTAGTGTTGTTTCTTGTGCTATTTCCATATTGATTTTCTGTCTGGAAAATCTATTCAACATAGAGAGTGGGATATTGAAGTCTCCTACTATTGCATGGTTATTTCTCCTTGAACTTCTGCCAACATTGTCTTTATTTATTTAGGTGCTATGATGGTGAGTACATATATGCTTACTTATATAGTTATATCTTCCTGTTGTATTGATATTTTTATCATTATATCATAAACATAATTGTGTCTTGTGATAACTTTGACTTAAAGTGTCTTTTGTCTGATGTAAGTACAGTAACCTCTGCTCCCTTTTAGTGACCACTTACAAGGAATTGCTTTTTCCATCCCTTTGGTTGAAAGAAGGAAGAAACACTATATGTGTCCTTAAATTTAAAGTGAGTTTCTTCTAGACAGTGTATAGTTGGGACTTATTTTTTTAATCTATTCAGCCATTCCATGTCTTTAGAAGCAGGAGTTGAATCCATTTACATATAATTTTTGATAGGTAAGACCTTACTATTGCCATTTTCTTGTTTTCTCTATTTTGTAGATATGTGTCTAGAAACAACTACAGTATATCTTTTTTTTGTTTGTTTGTTTTGAGACTGAGTCTCACTCTCTTGCCTGGGCTAGAGTGCCGTGGTGTCAGCCTAGCTCACAGCAACCTCAAACTCCTGGGCTCAAGCGATCCTCCTGCCTCAGCCTCCTGGGTAGCTGGGACTACAGGTACGCACCACCGTGCCCAGCTAATTTTTTTCTATATTTTTTTTAGTTGTCCAGCTAATTTCTTTCTAATTTTAGTAGAGACAGGGTCTCACTCTTGCTCAGGCTGGTCTCAAACTCCTGACCTCAAGCGATCCTCCCACCTCGGCCTCCCAGAGTGCTAGGATTACAGGCGTGAGCCACTGTGCCTGGCCAACTACAGTATATCTTTAAAAAAACAATTGAAAATAGTAACATAAGATTTGCTTTAACAAGAGCATTTGGTCCCTTTATGTTTAATCAATAATACATTGGAACAAAAGAGGTGGAGTTTGTGAACTTATTTTGTGCTTATCATTGTGCCTAGTTTATTTTCTTTTTCTAACTTAACATTTTGTGTGTTAATGAACTTACAACAGACACATACATGGCTTCTAGGGAAAAAAAAAGAAAAAGAACTCCAAGGATTTCATGAGCTGGGGTAGGGGATTCAAGAAGACTTCGAGGAACAAATTTCTTGGCCTACATGGTTAGCAAGAAGGGGATTAAGAGTCTCCATGTCCTGTTTAGGAGGTTTAGGACTTAGATGTAGGGTTGAAAGAAACAACTTCAGTGGTGTTTGGTTGTTCTTCATTCTCCTCCAGGTGGGAGAAGATAAGGACACAAAGTCCCTAAAGCTGAGAGGGAGCTTTGGGTTGATATAAAACGTCAAAATTTCACTTGGTTCATACCTGAACTGCAACCAGCCTGCTCAAAATTAACGTTAATGGTGTCTTGATTCCTGGGGCTCACGAATCTTCTCCTTTCCTCGCTGATATCAAGCACCTTAAGGAAAAGAGGACTATCCTGCAGACAATAGTACAAAAGCTGGAGATCTTCCAGGCCTCAGAACTTTTCGCTGCGACGCCAGGACTCGCTGCCCACTGCACGGGAGTCCGTGGGGATTTAAGGTCTGCAGGGACCGGGGATTCCGGGCGTACTTGAAGGAAGGTCCCGCAAAGAGTCGGTTTGAACCAGGAAGTCTGAAACCCACACACCTGCATGAGGTGTGTTCTCTGTGGAAAATTGCAGGCAGTACCGGGGAGGGGGCGGATCTTGGGCAGGACCATAGCCAGCGAGGGGCGGGGCCTAGACGCTCGGTAAAGGACGGGGTGGGTGGGGATGGAAGCTGCAGGGGGCGCTCCTCTCCTGGCCGTTGCTCTGTCAGGCCCTCTGCTCTCTAGAACCGGATGATCGCATTCCCGTCAAGGGGAATCTCTCCTAATCACCCTCCTTCCTGCCTATTGTAAATTAATATCTCAAACAATTTAAAGATAAAGAATACAGTTGTAAAGGGCCCGTTATATTAAATGCTGAGCTGTTTTTTCCAATGAAAGTAAAATCGGTTCTAATGAAGAGCTCCTTTTGTGAGCAGGTGAAGACAAGGGTCCTACAGGTGAGATGAGTAGGACTCTGCCTGGGATAGGGTGTGGGGGTAGAGGGGCTGCAGTGGCCTCAGTGAAGGGTCTCTGTGGGGCGATGGTTGCCCCTGGGAACTGGTAATTGGAGCGGCTTATTTAATTAAGCCAGGACCTGAGTGGTCTGCACAGCAGATGGAAACTAGCAGGTGGAATGCAAAGCTCCCTACTTCACACTGGAGGGGAATTATACATTCCTATTCTTTCTTTTTTTTTTTTTTTTTGAGACAGAGACTCACTCTATCCCTTGGCTTAGAATACAGTGGTGTCATCATAGCTTACTGAAACCTCAAACTTCTGGGCTGAAGGGATTCAGCTGCGTCACCCTCCCAACTAGCTGGGATTACAGGTGGGTGCCACCATGCTCTGCTAATTTTTCTATTTTTTGTCTAGACCGGCTGCCCCTCCAGAGTGAACGGGGAATAGAAATGGAAAGGATTTCTATTCTATTGTATTGGGCATCAGCATGAAATGTCACATTCCGCCCAGGCAGGGTATTGCAATTCACATTTTAGGTTTGCCTGTCCTTCACGGAATATTTAATTGCTAAACTTAATTTAAATTGCAGGAACTTTCCTAGATTCAATCACCAACCGCCATGGACGCTCCCAGCCAGATTCCAGTTCCCAGACCGCTGAGTAGCTCCAGCCTCACCGGTAGGTTTTGCTTCCAGAATGCAGAAAACTGGACGTGACAGGAGCGAGATGGCGGGAAGCACAGGCCCCGCCCAGACATCGCCTCGGCCACGCCCACGCCGCGCGGCCCGTCCGGGCCTCTCCTGCGCGCGCAGTTTCCCGCAGACCCGGAAGCCGATGGCGTGGAGAGAAGGCAACGCTGTGGCGGGTGAGTTTCCCTTTGTCTGCTTCGCAATCCCCAGCACTTCTATACCTGGGATCCGGGGGACCATACAGACCTTGAAATCCCCATCCCCCTTCTTCCACCCCGAGTAAATTTAAACGTCCCAGTGAGAGTCGGGTGTCGCTTCCCTGTGAGTTAAAATCAATCTCAGGCTGGTCCTGTTCCCGATCTTTCTGCCTTAGGGGCCATGGAGACACCACTTTTCGGACTGTTTCCCTGCTTAAAGCTATTAGGTGACCCTTATGCTGGCTCCGCGCCACGTAAAGTCCTCACCTGAGAGGTGGATTCAGGCCCTTCCGGTCCCCCAAGCCTGGCTGACGCCTGGAGGGCAGCGCCGCAGCCCCAATCCTGGAGAAGCCGCATTTCTCCCTGGTCCTGGGATTCTGCAGACCCCACTTCTCTCCTAGTCCACCCCATGCTCTTTCCTCCTTGGGCCGGGCCCTTCTGCTCCCCCGGCCTCTTAGCAGTCATCACTTCCTCCGATTCTGCATTGGGGCAGGTGACCAGGGCTTGTCTTGTGACACCGAATGTTCTTGCATCCCAAATTCCTCCCCACTAGAGCATGTCCTCTTCTAGAGTTGAGCATGTTATTCCTGTTCCTTCCGTGTGAATATGTGGAGAAAGAGAGATGGAGAGCAAGAGAGAGGAAATAGAAGAATGTAGAAAGAGAAATTAAGAGTGAAGGGGACACATGAACGCTGCAAAGTAGAGGATGTGGGAGGGATTTCCAAAGAGACAGGAAGAGTGAAAGTAGAAGCCTGAAACTAGCAGGGGGAGAAAAGTCCCTGAAGCAAATTTAGAGAAAACCTAGATCTCCTGAGCTAAGAAGGACACCAGACTAGGGCCAGGGGCAAGCAAAGGGGGAGGCACCTCAGACAGAGGGGGGGAGGGGACCTATGATTTGGAGCCAGGGCAGAGCAGCCTGGTGCTGGAACTAGAAGAGGGAGCACCTGGTGACAAGTAGAACAGAGAGGGAACCACAGCTGGGGATGCCAGAGAGTGGGGACAAGGTGGTGTTATAGGGTACAGCGAATTTGACTGGGAGAGCAGAGGGGGAGCAGACATGGGGAAGAAAGAGGCAGAAATATATGAGATTGGGACAGTCAAAAGACTGGGGAGAAGGAGCAACAAAGGTTAAAAAAGTTTCCAGAATAGAGCAGAACAGGTAGAAGAGAAGCAATAGAGGGAAGAAGGGGAGAAGGAGCAGGAGAGAAGAGGGCAACAAAATGAGGAGCAGAAGCCCAGGGGGAAGCAGAGAGGAGAAAAAAAAAAAAGAGCAGGAGAGAGGAGGTGAGAATGAGAGATACGTATGGAGTGAGGGAGGGAAACACAGTAAAGAAGAAAGAAGGGACCCTGGCTCCAGATGAGTCTTGAGATGGTTGGGTATGATGATTAAGTTGTGATACAGTGTTTCCTCTTTGTAATCTAATCAGTTTAACATTTGCTGAAAATACACAGATGAAGTTGAGAATTGCATAGCTCCTGTCTATAATGCTGGTGCATTAAACCATTTTTGGCATCACTGGCTACCTCCCACTTACAGCCTGGATTCAGCAAAGGGCAGTGACTTGACTCATTCAGTTGTGGGTCACTGTCTTCCTTTTTCCTAAGATGGGATAGGGAGTGGGGCAGTGTATAAGATAGGAAAAAAAACCCAAGTGTTTTTCCTACTTTCTTTCACAATCAATACGGTAGTGAGCACTCACCACAGAATACTTCACCTCTGGTCAGCAAACTGTGTGGGGATTACGCCTCATCAGACACCAACAAGGGTGTTCTGTAAGATAACTCAGTTATCACACTACCTGGAGACAGGATCAGATCCACAGATGTAGGGCTAAGTTGCACAAAACTGCCTCACATCAGATGCCAGTCCCAGGTCCCAAGTTGGGACCTGAACTTCTGACTGAACAGCTATAAAACTGGGTATTTCATGACCCTTTCCTCACATTTTATTAATTTGATAGAGCTGTTCACAAACTCTGGGAAACATTTTACTTATGTTTACTCATTTGTTATACAGGATATTACAAAGCATATAGATGAACACCCAGAAGCAAGAGCTATTTTCACAAATTAATCAAAACCTAGGAGGGAGTTTTGGAAACCATGACATTTATCCACATCTGAAGGGAGGGGGGCAGTCTTTGGGACTCAGTCCCTAACCTGTGGGATCTGACCCTCTGTGCAGGTCGACAGTATCAAAATTGAGTTAAATTGTAGGGCAGCCAGGTGGAAGTGTCCCAGAGAACTGGCCAGTGTGGAAAAAGCACACACACATTAGTGACTAGAGGTAAAATATTCTGTGTTGAGTATGATTAGTTTTTTTCTATGTCAAACATTAAAGGGAAGACAATTCCTCCCACAGCACAAACCTTAAAATCTTGTTGATGTCACCTGTCTTTAATTCTTACCTCGAATTCTTGATTTACCCCTTCCAGGCAAGCTTGCACATCCATCATTCCACTGATCATTTCTTTCTCGGACACAAGTGACCTCTGTATTTCTAAATCCACTTTTTAATTTCCTGTCTTCATCTTTATTTTCCTGTCTGCAGCTTGCTGCACAGCTGATCATTCCTTCTTTTTTCTTCGCTTTGGGGACATCTCTCTAAACTTTGAAAATTGCTTTGTTTTAGATTTTTATTGTCACCTTCATCTCTTACCAGTTTCCTCTGCTGGTATCTCCTAAACTGCATTCTCTGAATGTGGGAGTGTCCCATGATTTAGTGCTTGAACCTCTTGTCATGTCTGTCCACACCCACTGCCTTTCCGTATCATCTCATATCGTGGTTTAAACCCCTCTGACATGTCTCCGTTTCCCTTGCAGCCCTCTCCCCTGAACTCTAGAATCCTGTGTCCAGTTGTGTCCTTGACTCAATGCTGGATGTCTAACATCATCTCCCCTTTCATATATCCAAGAGGGACTTTCTCAGCTCTCCTGAACGCATTCCCCTGCAGTCCTCATATCCCAGATTAGGAGGACCCTGTACTTCCTGGAGCTTAGTGGAATTTTTTGTCATATATTTCAGATATATAGGATAATTCTTACATGTAATAAAGAAAAAAAGTTACATGTTTACTTAAAACAGGTGTGGAAATACATCATTTTGAAACTTCTCTTGAGACGTGGGAGAAGTAAGTTTGTACACCTGGGCCCTCCCTGCTCTGCTCCCCCAGGACCTTTCTGGCCTCATCTCTGGCTTGTGTCCCCCTCAAACTGGCTCTGCTCCAGCCACACAGGCCTCTTTCCTTTTCCAAGGTTGCTCCTGCCTCAGGGTCTTCTTGTGGGCTGTCCCTCTGCCTAAAACTCTCTGGCCCCTCAGCTGCATGTAACAAGCACCCTTCCTTCCTCAGGTCTTTGTTCTGATACCACCTTCTCAGAGAGGACTTCTGTTACCCCTGTCTCCCATTTAGCATTCCAGCCACACTGTCACCCCCACCTGTGGTCCATATTGGCTGCTCTGCATGTTTCTTCTTGGTCCTTCACCTTTCAGTGTCTGGACACTGGTGACAACAAGTCCCAAAGGGGAGAGCAGAGCCAGAAGTTGGGAGGGGTCCTGGCCTTGCCCCTCTGAGTGGAGCTCACCTCTGGCTTCACATGAGGGTGCTGAGGCATTTGGCAAATATTTAGTTTGTCCGCTTCCCAGAGATTCCGCCTCACATAGTCAGGGTGGGCCCAGGCTTAATAATATTTAGAGCTGATGCTACTTTGTCTTCATGGTAGATTACCAGGGCTCTGTGTCCTCCATTTCTGAGGGCTGAGATCAGCCTGTGATCCACAGAGGGGTGAGGCAGGCTGTGCTTTGCATCGGGTTTGGTCAGGGCGGAACTGTGCCCTGGAGGGGAGCTCAGTCCAGCCCAGCTCCCCACTGCTGCAGTGGAGGCTTCACCAGGAGGGGAGCGAGTTCTGATGAAAGGGGTCATAGACTCACTAGTTGATCGTCCTCTATGAGTTTATTGTCCCTGCATCCCCTCTTGGTGTAATGGACGGGAGAGACCATCTTTACATGGGACATCTTTTCCTCTTCATGGAATTGTGGCACAGAGAGGGGGTGTGTTGATTCTCAGCTTTTGAACAGCATATTTTTGACATTCAGGATTGACTTTTAAAGATTCATGTTGGATGAGGAAGAAGCCCAGAAGAGGAGGAAGAGGAAAGAAAAGGAGTCAGCAATGGCTTTTACTCAGGTAAAGTAAGATTCTTGGTGGATTGTTCTGTGTCTTTTTTCCTTTCTCAAATGCTGGGCATGGGAGTTGCTAGTCTTCTCTGACTCTGACCCATTCTGACTGACATGTTTGCTCCCACTCACCCATGCCTTCCTTCAGTGCCTCTCATCTCCACTTTGATTTCGTGTCACCCTGACCTAGTCACATAACCTAGTGAAGAGGCTCCATTGGGCTTCACACCCTGACATAGGTTAGAGGGGGGTGTGGCCCCTGTAGTGTCAGTGCTGTTGAGCAGCAGGGGACTGTTCAGGGGCTACATCTGGGTGTACTGTCAGGTCTCTGTAGAACAGGATTAGACAAGCTGCACATGGAAGTCATGGATTAACATGCTAAATTCTGGAAAAGGAGACCTGTTAGGGGAGATCTTTTCTGCCTGATTTTCTACTACCTTTCAAGCTAAATGAGTGAATCACTGTGTTTCTGATGCCAAATTATTTCTGGCCAGGAATAGTATGGAAAGATAGACATCAGTGATAGTGTTTTATTCCATCATCTATTTTAACATACGACATCAACATCAATGTCTGAGAGCAGGAGATTGGTTCAGTTATTCTCTGTGTATCCATCCCACAGAGACTGTGGGGTTCCTGCATGGATTCTTTTTTTGTTTCTTTGGTTTTTTTGTTTGTTTTTTTTCCCAGACTGGATCTCGGGTTACCCAGACTGGAGTGCAGTGGCACAATCATAGATCAGTGCAGGCACGAATTCCTGTGCTCAAGCCATTGTCCCATCTCAGCCTCCCAAGTAGCTGACAGTATAGGCACACATCACCGTGCCTGGCTAATTTTTTTTTCTTTTTGTAGAGAAGGGGTCTCATGCTGTTACCTAGGCTGGAGTTGAACTTCTGGCCTCAGTCCTCCCCGCTTGACCTGACAAAGTGCTGGGATTGCAAGCATTAGGAACATGCCTGGCTGGAAAAAAATTGTTTAGTGAATGTTTTGTTGTGATATTTTATAGTGCAAGTTTCAGATCATATATTTACATATAATATATGTCATAAGATGTGCATGTCATTTAGCAAGCTGTTTTGTTTCTCTTTTTAAAATTATGTTGATATTCCTTCGACTTACTTAGTATATAAGGTTCAGTAGCGTCCATGGGTCCACTGGGGGGCTTGGAGCATATCCCCGGTGAATAAGGGGATTCTACCCTATCCTGTATCCAGAATTTAATACTAAGGCACAGTGTCCTCCGTTGTTGAGATCAGCCTGTGATCCACGGAGGGGTGAGGGGGGCTGTGCTGTGCATCGGATTTGGTCAGGGCAGGGTCTGTGCTCTGGAGGGGGGCTCAGTCCAGCCCAGCTCCCCACTGCTGCAGCATGACTGTGGGCTCCACCAGGAGGGGAGCGAGTTCTGAAGAAATGGTCAGAAACTCTGTAGTTTGTCTTTCTATAGGGGTTTATTTTCTGTGAAACACCCTGGTTCAGTGGGCAGCAGAGGGACATGTCTGCACAGATCCATGTCCTGTTATTTCAGTGAATATGTGTAAGTGTGTGCATGTGATGTGTGTGAATGTGGGCATGGATCACCAAAGGTACGTCATCACTTTATAAAAATTTTATATTTTTTGACAGTTACAATTTTATCTCGAATATTTTCTGTGGCCTTAAAGTTTTTCTACACTATCATGTTAATGAATTGATATTACTAAGAATATGTAACATATGACTGGTATACGTGTGTGTACATGCATATAATGACCTTTGGTGTAGTTGCATGTTTTTATCCTTGAATGTGTTTCAACTTCTCTCAATTAAGTAATTCTCTGTCAATTTACTTTTGAGGCTGATCTGCTTCTTAACTGTTTGATCCATGAGGTCTGATCCTAATGCCCAGACACCTGGGATCAGTGCTTACTCTGCCATTTTTAGCCCATTGACCTCAGGGGTGTTCTTTCTAAGCGTGTCTGAGACACAGTTGTCTCCTTAGTAAGATACGAATGGATCTTTCTCTCATGGGCTCTAGTTGTTATAGCAGGTAGTACACGTAAAGCATTTAGAATACTGCCTAGCATATGGGAGGTGTTCAGAAGCTCCCAGCATGGCTACTACTGTCCTCATCAGTTTTTTAGATTCTGATCTTCTTTTACAAGCTACTATGGACATAGTCATCTTGAAGACACTACCCATATTCTAGTTCACCTAGATACTGAATATCATTTGGTGTGTCACACAGAATATCTAACACCTCTATAGAGAAAAGAGATAAACCTGTGTTGATTTTTTCTTGTATTGTCCACATAACTTCTTATGGGAAGGTATAATAAAACACATAATGAGCTCAAAAATATATTAATGTGGATCTGTCAGAACACTCACTTTAATCAAATCAATTTTTACAACTCTCTTCTCATTTTATGTGAAGAGAGGAATTCTTCCCATCTCATTGGTGAACTATGTTTTACATTTTAGGGACACTTGACATTCAGGGATGTGGCCGTAGAATTCTCTCAGGAGGAGTGGACGTGCCTGGACTCTGCTCAGAGGGCTTTATACAGGGCTGTGATGTTGGAGAACTACAGGAACCTGGTGTCCCTGGGTGAGGATAACGTGGCTCTCGACATCGGGATCTGCCCTTGTGTGTCTGCGTTTTCTCTGTGTGCCTCTTGGGAGCCCCTGCCTTGCTTGACTGAGGTGGAGGCCTTATTGACTCAGAAATGAAAAGCTCCACAATGCTTTCTGGACTTTAAATGTCCCCTTCAGTTGTTCTGTCCTCTTCATAATACATCGTTTTGTGGTACAATGGATTACATATGCAAAGAAACCTTGTGGGAAAGTTTAAAAATGTCCAGATCCTTGTTTTCTAACCCCAACCTTCCGATTCAGTAGTTCTTGGAAGCGAGCTAGATGTTTGCATCATACAGTTTTATACACATTCATAAAGAGGCCATCTGTGGATGAATTTGTGAAATATTTTTCTTGATCCATTTGTAATGTCCTCTCTCCTACCTAAACATAGGGCTTGGATTTTGGCTAAGCCACGGCGCTTCTTGATTGTTTGTTTTTATAAGCAGGAATCTCGCTTCCTGACCTGAGTGTTATCTCTGTGTTGGAGGAAGGGGAAGATCCCTGGACCGTGGACAGTGAAATGAAAATACCAAGAAACTCAAATGGGGGGGAAAGGATCCCAGGTTTGCATTCAGGTGAGAGCTCCGGTGGGCACAGTGGAAACCACACTATTAAACAGTGTTTGGGAAAGTTTGCAAGTGGGGGAGTCCAGCGGTCAAACAAAGTTTAAATCCTGTGAGCTCTAAGCAGAAATCTTTGCCCCCACTTACCACTCTGTTCTTTAAACATGTATTAGTTTATCCTTTTGCCCTCCAGTGGTTGCTGCAGCTCAAACAGAGACCAAGGCAAAGTCTTTATTCTATGGGACAACACCTGTCATCTGGCTTCTGTGAACTCTTTCCATGTGAATTTCCTGTAATGTTCACCTGGTCCCTGGTAACCCACAGCCTGGTGCTGTCCTGCTGTTCTCTGGCTCTTATTTGCTGCATATGTTGCCAATGACTTAGTCCGTGGGTGTCCGCACCACTGCCGGGGTATGTTTCTGCTCTTTGCTGCTCGTAGCTGTGCCCTTCAGTGTGAGCCAGCCTCGCTGTGGGTCATTTACTTATTTTGTCCATGTAATTATTTATGCTCTTCTGGTGATAATTATGAAGTTAGATTTATTCATTTTAGATACATGCACGTAAGCTTTCATTCATTCACAAGCACAACTCTATATCTACTAATATGTAAAGTGGTGGTACCTCTGACATCATGCGCCTTTTGCTTTCAGAGAAATTTTACAATATCTTACATTGTATGAGATTAGCAGAGCTAAAATGCATCATGTTGTTCTCATTCCTTGTATTTAGAATTGTTTCATTACCATGAATATTCAAAGTCACTTCTCCCTACCCTATTTTCTCTGCCCCTCCCCTTTCTTTTCTGTTTGTTTGAATTTGACAATTTTAGATCCTTCATAGACGTGAAACCATAGAGTATTTGTCATTTAATGTCAGGCTTGTTTCACTTAGTGTAGTGTCCTCCAGGTTAAACCATATTGTAGCATATAAAGTAATTTCTTTTTTTTTAATGGATTGAATCATTTTTCTTTTATATATTTAATATATACCACATTTTGTTTATCCATTTTTCTATTAGTGAACACCTCTGTTGCTTGTGCTTCTTGACTGTTTTGAATAATGCTGTTTTTTTTTTAACATGAGTTTGTATAAACCTGCTCACAATCCTGTCTTTAATTCTTTTGAATATATGCCCAGATGTGATATTATAGGCTTATAAGATAATTCCCAATTTTGAATTATATGAGGAAATTTCATACTGGTTTCCATAGTGGTTGCACCATTTTACATTCCCAGGAGGCAGGGATCGAGTCTCTTGTTTCTCCAATTCTCACCAATACTTTCTATTTTAGGAGGATTTTTCTTTTATTAGTTTTGAAAATAGACATTCTAGTGGGTATTTTTTACCTTGTTTTCTGTGTATTGGTGTTATATCCAGGAAATGATGGTTGAATCCAATCTAATAAAGCGTTATACCTATAATTTCTTCTAAGAGTTTTATAATTTTAGGTGTTATATTTACATCATGAATCCATTTTAAGTAAATTTTTTCGTATGGTGTAAGGTAAGGGTCCAACTTCATTCTTTTGCATGTGGATATACAATTTGCTTAGGACAGTTTGTTTTCTTTTCTGTTTTTGACACAGAGTCTCACTCTGTTGCCCAGGCTAGAGTGCTGTGGCCTCAGCTCACAGCAACCTCAAACTCCTGGGCTCGAGCGATCCTTCTCCTTCAGCCTCTGAGTAGCTGGGACTACAGGCGTGCGCCACCATGCCCAGCTAATTTTTTCTATATATATTATTAGTTGTCCAGCAAATTTCTTTCTATTTTTTTTAGTAGAGATGGGGTCTTGCTCTTGCTCAGGCTGGTCTCAAACTCCTTAGGCTCAAAGGATCCACCTGCCTTGGCCTCCCAGAGTGCTAGGATTACAGGCTTCAGCCACCGTGCCTGGGCCTTAGGACGGTTTGTTGAAGGGCTTGTCCTTTCCCCTATACATGGTCTTGCCACTGTACTTGACCATCATTAGACCATGTATTTGAGAGTTTTCGTTGTGAGTGCTGTTCTATTCCATTGCTTCATACATCTGTCTTCATTCATGGCAGTACAGTACTGATTTGATTAAGGTAGCTTTGTAATGAGTTTTGTAATCGGGCAACGTAAGGCCTCGCTGTATTTCTTTGAAGTTTATTTTCCTATTGAGGTGATTGTGTGATTTCTTTTTAATTTAAGGATAAATTTATTTTTGTAGAATGTTTCATTAGGATTTTGCTAAGGATTTCAATGAATGTGTGGGTCACTTTGGTTGTTATTGACATTTCACATCAGGTCTTCCAAAGCATGAACCTGGGACATTTTTGCATTTATTTGTGTGTTCTCTAATTTCTTCCAGTATATTTCTTACATTTCTGTTTACAAATCCTTTTCCTCCTTGTTAAGCTCATTCCTAAGTATTTAATTCTTTCTGATGGTATGGTAAATCAAATTATTTACTTATTTTTCTTTTGGCATTATTTATATTAATGTATATGAAAGAAACTAATTTTAAGTAGATTTTGTATCCTGTATCTTTGAATTCGTTCATTAGTTCCAACAGTTTTTTGTGGAACCTTTAGGATTTTCTAGGTAAAAGATTCTCATCTGAACAAAGATCATTTTATGTCTTCCTTTCCAATTGCATGCCTTTTATTTCTTTCTCTTTTCTCATTGCTTTAGCTAGGATTCCAGTACCCACACTTTGTCCTCCACATCTATAGTTTCTGCATGCACAAATTCAGTGAAGCCTACATCAGCATTTCCACAGTAGATGAATCTGCACACGTGGAACCCAGGGATACAAAAGGCAGACTATATATATATATTTTGTTTGTTTGTTTGTTTTTTGAGACAGAGTCTCATTCTGTTGCCCGGGCTAGAGTGCCCTGGCGTCAGCCTAGCTCACAGCAACCTCAAACTCCTTGGCTCAAGCAATCCTTCTGCCTCAGCCTCCCGAGTACCTAGGCCTACAGGCATGTGCCACCATCCCTGGCTAATTTTTTTCTATATATATTTTTAGCTGTCCAGATCATTTCTTTCTATTTGTAGTAGAGACAGGGTCTCGCTCTTGCTCAGGCTGGTCTCGAACTCCTGACCTCGAGCAATCCTCCCGCCTCGGCCTCCCAGAGTACTAGGATTACAGGTGTGAGCCACGGCGCCCGGCCCAGACTATATTTTTCAATCTGTGTTTAGTTGAATCTGAGGATGTAGAAACCACAAATATGGAAGAGCATCCACAGAATGTGGTATCATGGGGGGACCTGGACCTGGACCTAACACTCCCTGCATACTGAGTGACAACTGTATGTTTTATAGAAATAATACACATGGGGTTTCATTTTCTTTTTTCTTATAACAGAAGAGCCTTCATTCTTTCAATTTTGAGTATGAAGTCAGCTGTCAGCTTGTTATATATGGCTTTTATTATGTTAAGTAGATTCCTTGTATTCCCAGTGTTTTGAGTGATTTTGTTATGAGACATTTTTAAGGGGCTTTTTTTGCATCAACTGAGATGAATGTTTGGCCTTTTTCCTCTATTCTGTTGTTGTGGAGTAAGACACAGGTTGATGTTTCTAAGTTGCAACCCACTTGCATTCCAGGAATAAATCCCATTTGGTCGTGACGTGTGATTATTTTCAGTGTGCTGCTGAAAATTTGTCTTGCCAGCAATTTGTTGAGGACTTTTGCATTTGATTAATCAGGAATATTGCTCCGTAGTTTTCTTTTCTTGTAGGGCCTTTATCTGTCTTTGCTGTCAAGGTAACACAAGCCTCATTGATTGAGTTTGGAAGTGTTCCCTCCCTTGCTAATTTTTGGAACATTTTAAGGAGTGTTTGTGTTAGTTTTTTCTTTTCGGTATTTGATAGATTGACATTGCAGTCATCTGGTTCTGTACTTTTCTTTAATGGGAGATATTTGATCACTGAATGAATGTCTTTGTCACTGGTGTGTGTAATGTTTCTAGTTCTTCATGCTTAAGTGTTGGTAAGTGGTGTATTTCTAGAAATTGATGCATTTCTTCTTGGTTATTAAATTTATTGTTATGATTGTTCATTGTCATTCTCTTAGTTTCCTTTTGATTTATATACAATCAATTGTAATGTTTCCTTTTCTGTTTCTTATTTTAGTCATTTCTCTCTTCTGGGGTTTTTATTTTTTATTTTATCTGGACAAAGGTTTGTCAGTCTTCTTATCATTCAGCATATGATGTGTTACTTCTCTGATTTTCTGTAGTGCTTTTCCAGACTCTACTTTGTGTTTTAATCTTTATTCCTCTTTCAGCTACCATTGTATTTATTTTTTTCCTATATTTCATTGAAGTAAAAAGGTAGGTTCTTTATATGTGATTGTTGTTTATTTTTAATGTAAGCATAGATACTTATAAATATCTTTGCTACATTTTATGTTTGGGTATGTTTTCCTTGTCCTTTGTATCAAGATGTTTTCTAATCCCTCTTGTGATTTCTCTTAAGAAATTGGTTTTATTGGCCGGGCGCGGTGGCTCACACCTGCCTGTAATCCTACAATCTGGGAGGCCGAGACGGGTGGATCGTTTGAGCTCAGGAGTTCGAGACCAGCCTGAGCAAGACTGAGACCACCCCCCCCACCCCCCTCCCCCCGTCTCTACTAAAAATAGAAAGAAATTAGCGTGAAAACTAAAAATATATATAGAAAAAATTAGCCAGGCATGGTGGTGCATGCCTGTAGTACCAGGTACTCGGGAGGCTGAGGCAGTAGGATTGCTTGAGCCCAGGAGTTTTAGGTTGCTTTGAGCTAGGCTGACACCACGGCACTCTAGCCCAGGCAATAGAGTGAGACTCTGTCTCAAAAATAAAATAAAATAAAATAAATTTCTCTTTGATTTCTGCAGGAGGGTTCACTAAATATTGTATTGTTGCTTGACAAGTTTTTATTCCTTAAGCATTTTGAAGGTATCATCCCATTGCCTTCTAGCAGACAAGGTTTCTGCTGAAAAATGCATGTAGTTTTATGTACTTGCCTTTGTATATGGCAAGTCTCTTTTTTGTTACTTTCAAGATTGTACCTTTGTCTCTGGCTTTTTATAATTTCTTTATAATATATTTCTTTATGTGCATCCTTGGCTACTTTCCCTTGGACTAGTAAAGCTTGTTGAATTTGTATATCCAGTTCTTCCTCAAATGTAGGACATTTGGAGATTGTTTCTTCAATGTGATTTCTTTTTTTTTTTTTTTCTGAGACAGAGTCTCGCTCTGTTGCCCGGCTAGAGTGAGTGCCGTGGCGTCAGCCTAGCTCACAGCAACCTCAAACTCCTGGGCTCAAGCAATCCTCCTGCCTCAGCCTCCCGAGTAGCTGGGACTACAGGCATGCACCACCATGCCCAGCTAGTTTTTTTCAATATATATGTATATTTTAGCTGTCCATATAAATTCTTTCTATTTTTAGTAGAGACGGGGTCTCACTCTTGCTCAGGCTGGTCTCGAACTCCTGAGCTCAAACAATCCGCCCGCCTCGGCCTCCCAGAGTGCTAGGATTACAGGCGTGATCCACCGTGCCCGGCCCAATGTGATTTCTTCATGTGATTTCCAGCTCTATGTCTGCCCCTTATGAAACTCCCATAGTTTGCATGTTTTTACATATGATAGTATCCCCCAAATCTATACCAGTTTCTGTGCTTTTTGTTATTATTTATTCTCTTTCCTCTTTGGAGGTGATAATTTTGAATAACCTATCTTTGAATGTGCTCATTCTTTTCTCTGTCTTATTAGTCTGCTCTTGGACCTCCCCCAGTGAATTTTCACTACATTTATTGTATTGCAGCTCCAGAGTTTCTTTTTGTTACTAGTTTCTCTTTTATTTGATATTCTCTTCTTTTAGTATTCATTTCCTTCATTCACTTAGTTCTGTATCTCTAATCTTTTAGCTCATTAAGCGTTTTAGCACAGTTGATTTAATTATTTGTCAAGTACTACCAAAGGCTGTGTTCCTTTAGGTTTTGTTTCAGGGCATTTATTTTGTTCCTTTTATTTGGGCATACTTCCCTGTCTTTTGTCAGCCCTGTAATTTTTAGTTTAGGTTGAGCATTGGTAAAAACCACTGCCTGTCCCACTCTTTTTGTCCTAAAATTATGCAGTGGTAGACCTTTACTCATCAGCCTGTTGTAAAGGATCTAGGAGCACTGACAGCTTTTCTGGAGATGTGTCTGTCTTTGTTGGCTATTTTATATATTATTACTAATGTATGAGAGTTTCCTTTAAATGTCTTATTTTCCCTAAGAAGCTTATCCCTGCTTTTTTTCAGAAGCTTTCAGCTTCTGTTCTGTTTCTCAGCTCATAATCTCTCTCAAACTCACAGTAATCCTCCTGGCTCCTGCAGAACCCCAATGGTCCAGTGCATCCCCTCACCTCTTTATGTTTTCAGCATTGCCAATGTGATATACAAAATACACTGATATTCCTTTCTATATCGGAGTCAGGTGGGGCGGATCCTAGAGTACTTCTCAGACTCTAGGAATGCCAGATCCATAGGTTCAAGTTCCATTCTTTTCTTGCTTTCCTAGGGAGGAGCTGTGTCTTGGGAAATGATGCAGGAAATCAGCCTATTAAAACTGAACTTGGATTAAGCTTTCAGTTCCATCTGCCTGAAATGCAGCTATTGCAACCTGAAGGGAAAATTTATGAATGTAATCAAGTTGAAAAGACTATCAACCCTATTACCTCACTTTCACCACTTGAAAACCTTACTTCTAAACTGAAAACCCATATATTTAATAAATACAAGAATGATTTTGTCAGTTCTCCACAATTCACAGAAGAACTGAAAGCACACATTAGGGAAGAACCTTACAGACCTAATGAGCACAGCAAAGCCTTTAGTGTGTCTTCAAGCCTTCCTAACCATGGGGTAATCCGTGCTGGAAAGAAACCTTTCAAATGTAAAGAGTGTGGCAAGGCCTTCAGGCAAAATTCAGACTTTCTACGACATTGGAGAATCCATAGTGGAGAGAAACCTTACAGATGTAATGAGTGTGGCAAAGACTTCAGTCAAAACTCACACCTATCTCGACATCAGACAATTCATACTGGGGAGAAACCTTACAAATGTGATGACTGTGGCAGAGCATTCAGTGTGCGTTCAACACTTACAACCCATCTGCGAATCCATAGTAGAGATAATCCTTACAAATGTGATGAATGTGGCAAAGTCTTTAGTTGCCATTCATACCTTAGACGACATCAGCGTATTCATACTGGGGAGAAACCTTACAAATGTAGTGACTGTGGCAGTGCATTTAGTGTGCTTTCAAGGCTTTATATACATCAGGTTATCCATAATGCAGATAAACCTTACAAATGTGATGTTTGTGGCAAGGTTTTCAGTCAAAATTCAAACTTAGCAAATCATCGTAGAATTCATACTGGAGAGAAACCTTACAAATGTCATGAATGTGGCAAAGTCTTTAGTTTTAATTCATACCTTGCACAACACCGGAGAATTCATACTCGAGAGAAACCTTACAAATGTGATGAATGTGGCAAGTTCTTTAGTTGTAATTCATACCTTACACAACATCGGAGAATTCATACTCGAGAGAAACCTTACAAATGTAATGAATGTGCCAAGGTCTTTAGTTGCAATTCATACCTTAGACGACATAAGAGTATGCACGCTGGAGAGAAACCTTACAAATGTAATGAATGTGGCAAGGCCTTTATTTACAATTCATACCTTGTACAACATGCGAGTGTGCATACTGGAGAGAAACCTTACAAATGTCATGAGTGTGGCAAGGTTTTTAGTTGCAATTCATACCTTACACGACATCAAGGCATTCATAGTGGAGAGAAACCTTACAAATGCAATGAGTGTGGCAAGGTTTTCCGTCAAAAATCAAACCTTAAAAATCATTACACGATCCATTTGGGAGAGAAACCTTACAAATGTTATGAATGTGGTAAAAAATTTAGTTTGCGTTCGAGGCTTCATATACATCAGGTTATCCATAATGCAGATAAACCTTACAACTGTGAGCACTGTGGCAAGGTTTTCAGGCACAAATTATCCCTAACAGTCCATCTTAGAATTCATACTGGAGAGACACCTTACAAGTGTAATGAATGTGGCAAGGCCTTCAGACACAAGATATCTCTTACAGTTCATCAGAAAACACATACTGGACAGAAACCTTACAAATATAATGAGTGTGAGAAGGTCTTCTGTCAAAACTCAAACCTTGAAGATCACAGAAACCATACAGGACGGAAACCTTACAAATGTAACGAATGTGGCAAGGTCTTCAATTACAATTCAACGCTTGCACGACATCAGTGTATTCATACTGGAGAGAGGCCTTACAAATGCAATGAGTGTGGCAGATTATTCTGTCAGAAATCAAACCTTAAAAATCATCATGTTGTCCATTCAGGAGAGAAACCATACAAATGTGATGAGTGTGGCAGGGTCTTCCGTCACAAATCTAACCTTAAAAATCATCACACAATCCATACAGGAGAGAAACCTTACAAATGTGATGAATGTGACAAGGCCTTCAGACAAAAGATATCCCTTACACGTCATCAGCGAACTCATACTGGAGAGAAACCTTACAAATGTAATGAATGTGGCAAGGTCTTCTGTGAAAAATCAAACCTTAAATCTCATCACAGAATCCATACTGGAGAGAAACCTTACAAATGTAATGAGTGTGGCAAGGTGTTCCGTGAAAAATCAAACCTTAAAACTCATCACAGAATTCATACTGGAGAGAAACCTTACAAATGCAATGTATGTGGTAAAGTTTTTAGTCACATTTCACGCCTTGCTCAGCATCAGAGAATTCATTTGTGAGAGATTGTGCAGACTCCTTCAGGGTGCAAACTCCTCACCATGAGTTCTATCATTAATCAACCTCAGAGAGTCCATACAAGAGAAATCAAATAAGTGCAATGTAGGTGGCAGGGGCTTTATCCAGGCCTCACCACTCACTATACATCAAAGGTCCATCTTCAATGAAACCACGCAAATGAAATGTTTATGGTGAGGCTAACACCCAAGGAACATTACTGTAGAACGTGAGAGGATTTACACAAGAAATAAGTTAGTCTCTAGTTTTCTAATATTAATCTCTGATATTATGTCGTGATGAATAATTATAAATCAAAATACATTGACCCTCATGACATGATATATATCAAAGATGCAAGCACATATGGGCATGGTGAGTTATATTTAGGTTTTACAATAGTTGATTTCAGGTTCTTTCAAAAGGCTACTTTATTCTTTATGACTTTCAGCCTGAGCTTTAAAATCTTTTCATATGCCTTCCTCGCCAACATTTCCCTGTGGTGTCTTGGGAAAAAAATCAAGAGAATGACAGGTCTCAATTGATTACTGAGAATCATCGCTCTCCCATCTCCTAGAAGAGAAAGGACACTGCCTTTTGAGATTAATTTTTTTTTCTATTTTTATGGAGAGAGGAGTTTTGCTCTCTTACCTAGGATGAAGTGCAGTGGTGTGATCATAGCCCACTGCACCCTTTAATTCATGGGCTCAAACTGTCCTCCCCACTCTACCTCCCACGTAGCTGGGACTCCAGGTGTACCACACTAGGTCCAGCTGATTTTTATTAATTTGTTTTTGGGAGAAAAACTCTTACTATGTGCCCCAGGTTGGTTTAAAACTTTGGATTTTAGCGATTCTCTGTACTTGTCCTCCCAGCATGCTGCAATTACAGATGTGAGCCACTGTGCCTTGTCCTTTGAGATTATATAGTGTCTGATTTAGAAAGGATGATGATGGGCAGAGAATTATGTAACCTATGGTTCAGTCTTCATGCCTAATGCCTTCAGCACACACTTCACCCGAAGGAGGACACAGTGGATTATAGGAATGAAATGTTCTACCAACACACTGAGAAAGAACAGGCCACAACCTCTGGACACTGGGAATTTCATGGGAAGAGACTAATAGGTTCTTTTTTTTTTTTTTTTTTTTTTTTGAGACAGAGTTTTGTTTGTTGCCCGGGCTAGAGTGAGTGCCGTGGTGTCAGCCTAGCTCACAGCAACCTCAAACTTCTGGGCTTAAGTGATACTCCTGCCTCAGCCTCCCGAGTAGCTGGGACTACAGACATGTGCCACCATGCCCAGCTAATTTTTCCTATGTATATTTTTAGCTGGCCAGCTAATTTCTTTCTATTTTTAGTAGAGACGGGGTCTCGCTCTTGCTCAGGCTGGTCTCCAACTCCTGACCTTGAGCGATCCTCCCACCTCGGCCTCCCAGAGTGCTAGGATTACAGGCGTGAGCCGAGAGTAATAGGTTCTTAAGGTCTAATTCTGTTGTAGAAACAATACAGGGATAATGGTTGTCATGTTCTCTATTGAATTGCAATACCTGTTGTTTAGCAAAGATTGATGAACAAATCGTGTTTTTTTGAAGCTGAATGGAGAAGTTATATCAGAATAGACAGTTTAATAGAAACTACCAGTAGAGCATATTCTTGGGGAGGATTCACATTTCCCTATTGGCATTCCAATCTGCAAGTATTTTATTCAGAATATATCATAATCCTCAATTTTAAGTGAGAAAACATAGTATGTTTTCATGGCTATAAAGGAATCACAATGTTTCTACCAACATTGTTTTATTCCACCTCAGGAGGATACTTTATAACAGAGAATAATATTCCATTAGGCCCTTATGGTTGAAGCATCTAGAACAGTGCATTTGGTGAAATCAAAGAACACACCCTTTTGGGTACATATACTTAGGTAAGTATGATTTTGGGTAATCATTCTTAGTACTTAAGTTATTCTCGCTACACTCTGCCCCATGATACTCATGTGAGTCCAGTGAAAATTGAATAGCAGTGTAGCTTCAGACTCTTACACCCTCAAACATGCATCATTGTTGATGAACATGCACTGTATTATTATATTTCTACACACTTCTCTCACGTGCCATGTAGGACCCATGACATACACCTTCATTTTCCTTAAGCAAAAATGCACATACAGTAATATGGAAGTTATTATGAAATAAAGAATGTGGGCAATAAGGATAAAAATAACAGCATATCTTTTTTGTCTTTGCAGTACTCGCTGACAAAGGTTTTAAATATTATCATTCATGTATTTCTTTTTATAAATAAACATAAAAAGTGGGAACTTTTGTTTTGCTGGATAAACTAGGAACTACCTATATGCACCCTGGTAACCCTTTTCCGAAGGTGAGCTTTTTTTCAACACTCCCCAGAAACTTGATTGATGTGCACTTAATATTTGGTTTGGATATTGAGATTGATGCAGTACACAGAAGAGGTATGAGAATTTTTAGTGCACAGTGAGGCTTTCTGAGGAAAGCAGAATAGTCTTCCACAGCGGGTCCAAAAGTGGCTTCAGAGGAACTGGGGTACGTGACTGGCTTGGGGTGTTAGGATTGTTAAAGGGTGGGTGGAAGTCGAGTACCCACATGTGGTTTGATTTCCAGCTGCTGCCAAAGGAGGGAGGAGCACTCAGGCATTGTTGGCTTAACTAGGTGGGCAGAATAGGAAGAGGGAATGCAGAGGTATAAAATATATTAGTATTCAATATCACACAATGTAGTCTGACTCTTTAAGGTAACACTGAGTGTTCTTGAAATCCCTCGACTTGGTGAGGAAAGACCCCAATTTTTCTCATGTTAATAGCTTACTATATTCCTTTTTTGGCTGCACATGTAAGTCCCATCACACAGTATGACTGTTTAAAATGTTTGTTAAATACTATTTAGTTAAATTGCCTAAAATATTTTTTACGGTAGATTGAAATTTATTGTGTGGAAGTGTTTATTCTGTAATAAATATGATTACAGAATTTTAGTAAAAGAGGATTTTTATAAAACTTATGTAAATCTCATTTTCAGATTGTGGTATTAAACAGTATATACCATGGTTCATTTTCAAGTCTAATAAAATTTTCTCATTTTTTATATGATTTTTTTTGTTATTTATTTCCCCTCTTTCATACATTGTAGGCCAGCATACATATTTCATACAGTTTTTCCCTGTGTTACTCTAGTGAAGTGTTTAGGGAGTTTGTAAATGAGGGTGCCATTTGGAGATAGATTTTGTGACATGAGCATGTGGATAGGACAATGGAAGGGAAAACTAATTTCTCTGTAAATATGAAAAAGCAGTGTCCCTTAAAGTGTTTAGTTTAGGGAAAGCATTGGGACAGTACAAAATAGTGAACTGAAATTTCATAATGTGGGCTATAAGCATTAAATTACACATTTCCTTCTGGGCAGAGAGCTGCATTTCACATTCTAGTTTGTATCCCCATCACAGATAATTTCAGAGCTTTTAAATTAAATTACTTGGATTAATTTTAATGGCAGGAACTTTCCTGGATACAGTCACTGTTGTCTCGTCCTTAACGGAAAAAAAGCCAAACTCTGGAAAAAAAAATTTTAAAGGGATTTACTCTGTGCCAAATTTGAGGACCATGACCCAGAGCCATGCCCAGGAAGCCTTGAGCAAGTGGACTGGCTGTGGCTGGGTTACAGTTTGGTTTTTTACATTTCAGGGAGACAGGGGTTACAGGTAAAGTCATAAACCAATACGTGGGAGGTATAGATGGTTTGGCCTGAAAAGATGGGCAAACTCCAAAGGGGGGATTACAGGTTATAGGTGGGTTTAAAGATTCTTTGGCTTCTAATTGGTTAAAGACAGGAAGCTTTGTCTAAAGGCTTGACATGTTTTAATATAGTTGCTGTTTATCAGAGATAAGCCACCAGACATAGATTTGTTGTGTAAATTGAGGACACCCTTAGGCCTGCTAATGCATTACAAAAGATGTCCCCAAGCAGGGAGGGAGGCATGGTAAGGCATGTCTGACCTCCTTCCTCCTGGCAGGCAATTTACTTTTACGATATTCCCTTGACCAAGAGGGGGTCCATTCAGGCACCTGGTGAGGGGCGAGACTTAAGATTTTATTTTAGTTCAGAACATAGACCATTCTCAACTTAGAGGAAAACATTTTGTTTTCCAACATAAGAGGCCGACACAACACTGTGCTTTTACCTTAAAACTGCTAGAAACGTTCACTCAGCTATGAGGACAAAAAAGATGCCAGGGCCACTTTCAACCAGGGAAAAAGGTCAAGAGCAAAGAAGATGCTGGCGCAGGCCCCGCCCCGCCCCCTGGGCCCCGCCCCCAGGCTGCCCGGCGTCTTCTCTCCGCGCGCTGGCACTTTTCCGCCATCCCGGAAGTGGATCCCGGGGAAGGATGGTGGTTCCGCCTTCCGAGGTTAAGCCCGAGCTTCGCCCTCCCACGTGTTCCTTACTCGGTGCTGGGGGGTCGCTACGGACTTTAAAATCCCCTCACCGCCTCCTGCACCGCAGGTACATACAGACCTCGCGCTGTGGATCCGGGAGCCGCTTCCTTTTGGGTGAAAGTCTGTGAGGCTCGTCCCGTCCTTCGGCCTTTGTGCCTTCTGTCCAGGTAAACACCGCGTTTCGCGTCTTTGCCTGCTCGCAGCCCTTCACTGACCTCTTCTCCCGCCCCGCGCCAGGTAAAGTCCTCACCTGCCAGGTAGATTCCCGTCCTTTACTCGCGCCAAGCCTCGCCCGTGTCGGCCCCTGGAGGACAGCGCAGTCCGTAGGCTCAGTGTCCGAGACGCCGCGTCCTCTGCCCGGTCCCCGCTGTCTGAGGCACGGTGGCCCAACCGTGTCCCTTCCTCCTCAGGCCTGATCCTTCGGGTCTCCAGACTTCCCCTTAGCAGTCGCCGCTTCCCCTGACCCCTCGTTTGGGGAGGTGAGCGGGGCCTGTCTCGTGACAACCAGCGTTCTTATGTCCCCAATTCCACCCCACTGGAAAATGCTGCTCTTCTGGGAGGCGGGCATGTTATTCCGTCCCCCTCCCTGTGAATGTGTGGGCAAAGGGGATCCCAGGAGAAAGAGCAACTGAGAGAAAAACTAAGAATGAAAAGAATGAGGGAGAGCCATAAACAGATGGCAAAGTAGAGGGTTGGGGAGGGATTTGCAAAGACGCAGTACTAGCGAAAGTAGCTGACAAAGTAGCAGGGGGAGAAAAGTACCTGGAGAAATTTAGAGAACAGCTGGATCTTCCAAGAGATGAAGGAAAGCAAAATAAGGAGAGGGGCAGCAAAGGGAGAGCACCTTAGACAGAGTCGGGGGAAGGGATGAGTGATTTGGAGCCAGGGCAGACAGAGCAGCCTGGTGACAAGGAGACGGGGAACCACAGCAGGGATGAAGCCTAGGGACCTGGCATGTGGACAAGGGGGTATAACAGGGAGGGCATAGGGGCAGCACAGATGAGGAAGGAGGAGGAGAGTGGGGACAATGAAAAGATTGGGGAGAAAGAGGTAAAATAAGTTGCTAGAATAGAGCAGATCAGGTGTAAGAGAAGGAACAGAGAGAAGGGGAGGAAGAGCGGGAGAGGAGAGGGGCACAAAATGAGCAGAAACAGAGGAGGAAACAGGAAAAAAACAGAAAAGAAAAGAAAGAGCTAGAGAAGGAAGATGAGAATGAGAGATATATAGGGAATGAGAGAGGGAAACACACAGTAATAAAGAAGAGGGGCCCTGGGTCCAGATGAGTGGTGAGTTGATTGGATATGAGGACTGACTTGCGGTATATTAATTTTTGTGTTCATAATATAATGGATTCTATTTAAAAATTTTAAAAAATTATTTCAAGCATTTTTTCACCTAGTATTTAGTTTGCAATTTTAACAAATTTTAAATATGCTTCTTTGAATTATGCAGATGTGGGTGAGAATGGCAAAATCTGTCTATAAGACATGTGCCTTTTATGCTTCTTGGTATCTGGGTATGTATAGCCTCATTTGCAATTCTCTTTTCCTCACATGGGGTAGGGTGTGGAGGAGTGTGTGAACTAGGAGGAAAAAGCAATGTGTTTTTTCCCCTGTCAAACTCAATACAACTGTTTAACACTGAACACAGAATACTTCACCTCTGATCACCAAATGTGTGGGGATTTCTCTCCACCAACAACCTTTCTCCATCTGACACCAAGTGGGCATTCTGTAGTTTAACTTAACTCTCACACTGTGTACCTGGAGTTAGCAACAAATCCCACTGGTTGAGGGCTCAGTTCCACAAGGCTGCCCCCACTTCAGGTGCCAGTCACAAATCCCAGCTGCGGAAATGAACTTCTGACCAACGGGGTATAAATTGTGGGGTTCCCGTGACTCCCTCCTCAGGTCCTATTGATTTGCCAGAGCAGCTCTCAGAACTCAGGGAAACACTTTACTTCATTTGCCCATTTGTTATAAAGGATATTACACAGCATACAGATGAACAGCCAGATGGAAGAGCTGTCCTAGCAAACTGATCAAGCTGGAGGAAGGGTTAAAAGAACCACAATATTTGTCAGGTCAGTCACAAGTAAAGGTGACAGCTACTGCTTGCTCAGTGCATCTGAAGTGAGGAGCAGTCTTGTGGGGACTGAGCTCTTAACCTGTGGCATCTGATGCTA
This sequence comes from Lemur catta, assembly GCF_020740605.2. Taxonomy (NCBI): domain Eukaryota; kingdom Metazoa; phylum Chordata; class Mammalia; order Primates; family Lemuridae; genus Lemur; species Lemur catta. Next base: position 20,349,199 of record NC_059146.1, read on the forward strand.
TCTTGTAGATAGCTTCAGAATTGAGTTAAATTGTAGGACACCAGCTGGGATTGTGCTAGAGAGCTGATGACTGTGGGAAAATACACACACATTTTGGTGACTAAAGGTGAAGGATCCTGTGTTGAATGTGAGTACAATGAGTAGTTTCCCTTTTCCTATCTCAAATAGGAAAGAAAGAGATCATCTCCATCCGGCCCAACCCCTGTCTTCTCAGGACCTGTGATCTCTGCCCAGTAGTGACTGGGAATGGTCTGTCCCTGATTGTGCACCACTTGCCAGCCCCACTCGCAGTCTCAGGATACGTGGCATCCCTCCTGTACTGTCTCATACATTGTTACTTCAAGGGAATTATATTTATCAGCAAACCCAATGGTGGTCTTGTCCATTAAAACACACACAGACACGTACACACAGAATTCATCTTTTATCCTTCTACTCTTCCACCTTTTTAACAAAACTACTCTTACCTACATCTCCCTCTATTGTAAGTACCCTCTTGTGTGTTACGTCTCAGAACATAATGCACTAAAAACTTGTTCTGGCTTGTTCTTCAGTTTTTGCTGCCCATTCTTGCTTCAACCGTTGAATTGTAGCTTGAATCAAGCTTTCACTTTAAGCATTCCTTTGATCCTTTTCTGGTCACGAGTGGCCTTCCCATTTCTATCTAATATTTAATTTCCTGTCCTCTTCTTTCATTTCCTATCAGTAGCATGTGGCATAGTTGGTCATTTGTCTTCTGTTTTGTTTGTTTAGAGGACATCCCATTAACCTTTAAAGATCTGTTTTAATTGTCTTGATGCCTCCCTGATCTCCTTTCCTCCTCTGGTGTCCCCTAAACTTCCTGTCCTCTGAATCTGGTGTGACCTATGGCCTAGTCCTCGAACCTCTTTTCATCTCTGTCCACACCCACTGCCTTTCCTTATTGTCCCATTGCATGGTTTAAACCCCACATACATGTCTACGTTTCCCCTGTAGAACTCTCCCCTGAGCTCTAGCATCCTGTGTCCAGTGGTGGTCTCAACAATCTGCTGGGCAATCTAACAGGCATCTCCACCTTCATTCAAATGTCTAAAGGGACTTCCTGACTTCCCCAAATCCATTCCCTTCTAGTCCCCATATCTCAGGTAAGGGCCACCGTGTGCTTTCTGGGGCTTAGATGAACTTCTTGTCATATATTTAAAATGTATGATACTACATTGTAAGTGCATTAATTTATAAAATTAAAAAATCCTATATTTGCTTAAAATAGGTAAGGAAATACATTGTTTCCAAATTCTTTCAAGGTGTGGGAGAGAAATGTTTGCAGTCCTGGGCCCTCCCTGCTGTGCTCTCCCAGGACCTCTGTGGCCTCATCTCCTGCTTGTGTTGTCCTCACTGGCTCTTCTCCCGGCACACAGAGCTCTGTCCTTTTCTTAGGGTGTTGTGCCTCAGGGTCTCCACATTGGCTTATCCCTTTGCCTAAAACTCTGGGACCCAAGGTGCAGGTGGAGACACCCCTTTTTCCCCAGGTCATTGTTCCGATATCCCCTTCTCAGTGAAGACTTCTGTTTTCTCTCCACAGCCCCTCATCTGACATTTAAGCAACACCCTCAACCTCTCCTTAGGTACATCCATATTGGCTGCTTTGCATGTGTCTTTTTGTTCCTTGGTTGTCCACTGTCTGGGTACTGGTGACAAGCAGGTCCCCAGGGGAGAGCGGACCAGATAGTGGGAGGTGTGCTGGGTTTGCCCCTCTGAGTGGAGCTGAACCCTGGTTTCACATTAGAGTGCTAATACACACTGCAGGTACACCTCCTGTGCCCCCTCACCTGAGATTTTCTTTCAAAAGGATGAGGGTCTAGCCTGAACAATATTGAGTTACTTCTATTCTGTGTTCTGCATTGAGCACCGCAGCTCTGTGACCTCCCCTGCTGTGGGCTGAGATCAGTCTGTGATCCACAGAGGGGTGAGGAGGTCTGTGCTGTACTTCGGGTTTGGTCAGGGCTGGGTCAGCGTCCCGGCACGGAGCTCAATCCAGCCCAGCTCCCCACTGCTGTAGCGTGTGGGCTTCACCAGGAGGGTGGCGGGGTCTGATCAAAGGAGTCCAAAACTAACTTGTTAGTCTTCCTCTAGAAGTTTATTGTCCCTGTACCCCACCTGGTGCCTTGGAAAGGAGAGGACTATTTTTACACAGGGTGAGGTCTTTTCCGTTTGTGTAACTGTAGCACAGAAAGAGGGTCTGCTGATTCTGAACATTGAGCATCATATTTTTGACATTCAGGATTGACTTGTAAAGACTCATGTTGGGTGAGGAAGAAGCCTGGAAGAGGGAGAGGAGGAAAGAAAGGAAGTCAGGAATGGATCTTACTCAGGTAAGGTGATACTCTCAGTGGGTTGTTCTGTGTCTCCCTCCTTTCTGAAATGCCTGGCACTGGGGCTGCTGATCTTCTCTGACTCTGAAGCATCCTGCCTGTTGTGTTTGCTCTCACTCACCCATGCCTTGCCTCAGTCCCTCTCATCTCCACTGAGATTCCATCTCACTGTGACCCAGTGACATGACCCTGTGAAGAGGCTCCATTGGACACGGTCCTGGGAAGGGCTTCACACCCAGACATGGATTGGAGATGGGGTGTGGCCCTGTGTTGTCAGTGCTGTTGGGCAGCAGGGACTATTTACGGGCCACATCTAGATGTACTGTCAGCTCTGTGTAGAGGAAGATGAGAAAACTCGCCCATGAGTCATGGATTAATGTGCACAAACACCTGCTAAATACTATAAAAAGGGAATAATCAGGAGAAGTCTTTTCTGACTCACTTATATTACATTTGTAGGTAAATTAGTGAGTCAGTGACTCAAACTCTTAAGGACAGAGTGGAATGGAAAGTTTAGAGACAGACATCAATGATAGAGGATTGTTTCATTCCATCATCTGTTTTTACTATAACATAAATGTGAAAGAGCAGGAGATGCATTAAACTATTCTCAGATAGTGCATACCACAGATACTGTGGTGTTCCTGCGGGGACCCTTGTGTGACAGCTGTTTTAGCTAAGAATGGTTATAAATTTGCTCAGACCTAGGAGCAGAACTTCTTTGCCATTAGAGAAGATGGAAGTATATTTTTGTTTTACCACTTATTATTAAATATTCCATTTTATTTGAAACATCACACGACATATATTTATTTTATATTAAAACTCCAAACAAGCTTGCATAGCTTAGGTGCTAAGGCATAGAGCACCCCCGTCCTGTCTAGCCTTCCACCCTCCCTCACATGTTAGTGGGGAATCACTATTGTCAGTTTTGTGGTGAGAGCACAAGTCCTATACAAACGTCTACTTCGTTATTGGATTATAAAGTAAAGTTCTTCAGTGAATGCTTTGTTATGACATTTTAACCTGCTAGCTTCAAAAATATATATGTTTTTTTCTTAGAAAAGATTTACGGATATCTTGCTCTAGAATCCTACATCCTTGTTGGAGCATTCTCCTAGTGAAGACAGGTGGATGTTTTAAATTTCCCAGTGTTACACAGAATGCCACAGTGGCTGCCTCTGAGCAAGTCAACTTCACTGTAGATATCAGAGGATTCTTGCAGATGGAGCATTTGAAAGAGTGATTGCTTCTTCTAGGATGGTGCATTTCCCACCTTGCTAACTCTGGCAGCATTCCATCTCCACCTCAGCTGCAGAGGTACCCTCTCCCACCAACAACACAAGATATTTCCCCTTCATTAAACAAAACTTGCTGCTGTGCTCTTTTTATATTTTTAAACTCTGGGCAAAATGACAATCCTTTTTTTCCCTTACATTTTCTGATTCCTCACGAGTCTCACGAGCTTTCATTACTTTGGGGAATATGTATATATAAGATGGATTTTATATGTTGCTCCATTTTCTTTTCTTGTATATTAAGAGCTACTTTATAGTCCGTGGTTTCACTCTTTGTGTATATGCCTTGTTGTCTTTCTGTAAGTTCCAGATTTTTTAGTGTGAAACAAAATTCTTCTCTGCTTCAAGCCCCCATCTTTTATCATGTGTGCGTTTTACCTTGCTTTGGAAGACCTCACTTAGTTCATGGATACAAAATGGTGTGGTTCATTTACATCTAGTAGTTTAGTATTTTGTTTGTGTGTCTTATTAATTTGGATTTTTGGATATACATTGTAGGTACTTTAATTGATTTACAGTTTCAAATAATATATATCATAAGTTGTTTCTATGTAGTTTGTCAAAGGATTTCCTTTTTTTCTTGTTCAGGATTACATTGCTTCTGCTTTGTCAGAACACAGGCCTACCATTTTACTCTTTTAGTTGCATCTTTTGAAGGACAGAAGTTTTCCAGTTGGAGATAGTCCCATTTGTCTATTTGTGCTTTTCTGCATATGTTTTTGGTGTTATACCCAAGAAATCATTGCCAAATGTAACGTTCTGAAATTTCCTTCCATTCCTAGTCTATCTTTTACTATGTCAGTGTGGTGTGTTACAGTGACTGACTTTCTTCTCCTTAACCACCCTTGTATTCCTAGTGTGTATCACACTTGATCGTGGTCTATAATTCTTTTAATGTGCTGTACAATTTGGTTTCCTAGTATTTTTCTGAAGACATTTACTTTGATTTTTAGAGACCTAGTCTGTTCTGTCACCCAGGCTGGAGTGCAGTGGCACTATCGTAGCTTACCTTAACCTTAAATTCCTGGGCTGTAATGATCCTCCCCGCCTCATCTTCCTACGTAGCTAGGACCATAGGTACGTGGCACCACACCCAGCTAATTTTTATTTTTTTGATTTTGAGACACAGTCTCACTCTGTTGCCCAGGCTAGAGTGCTGTGGCCTCAGCAGAGCTCACAGCAACCTCAAAGTCCTGGGCTCAAGCAATCCTCCTGCCTCAGCCTCCCGAGTAGCTGGGAGTACAGGCATGCACCCCGATGCTCGGCTAATTTTTTCTATACTTTTTTTTTTTTTTTTTTTGAGAGAGAGAGTCTTGCTCTGTTGCCCAGGCTATAGTGCCCTGGCGTTAGCCTAGCTCACAGCAACGTCAAACTCCTGGGCTCAAGCAATCCTTCTGCCTCAACTTGCCAAGTAGCTTCGACTACAGTCATGTGCCACCATGCCTGGCTAATTTTTTTCTACATATATTTTTAGCTGTCCAAATCATTTCTTTCTATTTCTAATAGAGACAGTGTCTCACTCTTGCTCAGGCTGGTTCTCAAACTCCTGACCTCAAGCAATGTACCCGCCTCGGCCTCCCAGAGTGCTAGGATTGCAGGCATGAGCCACCGCTCCCGGCCACTCCATCTTAATTAAAGGAAATGCATGCAGTGTTTACTAGTGATCATGATATTTGGTGAAGTATCCTTTAACATTAGGATTTTTTCCCCGTATTTATTTTTTGGCCTGATTTTTAATTATTTCAGGGTATATAGTGTCATAATATGTTTTTTATAAATCTACAAAGTTTTTTGTTTTTTTTTTTTCCCTTTTGAAGACAGAGGGTCTCACTTTGTTGCCTAGGCTGGAGTACAAAGGTACAATCATAGCTCACTGCAGCCTCCAACTGCTGGACTTAAGGAATCCTCCTGCCTGAGCCTCCCAAGTAGCTGGGACTATAGATCAGCAGCACCACAGCTGGTTAATTTTTAATTTTTGGTAGAGGCAGGTTTTCACAATGTTGCCCAGTCTGGGCTCCACCTCCTGGCCTTAAGCAGTCCTCCCACCTTGGCTTCTCAAAGTGCTGGGATTACAGATGTGAGCCACTGCACTGGCTTAATCTAAATTTCTTAAATTAATGTATGATACTGAAGATTTCCATTTCTCATGTTAAGATTTTATTACAGGAATAAACTATTATAATAAACTCCATTGGACTTTTGGTAATGCCTACATTTCTAAATTTAACTGCATGAAATTATATCTATATTTTTGAATACATATATTTCATAGGCATTAGAATTCAAGTTCCTACATTTTTTTACGTTGTACCATTTTTTTTTTTAATTTTTATTTCAGAATATTATGGCAGTATAGGTGTTCTGGTTACATGGATTGCTTTTGTACAGCTTGAGTCAAAGTTATAAGTGTTACCATCACTCAGACAGTGTACAGTGTATCCATTAGGTGTGATTTCACCCATCCCCTTCTGCCCCCTTTCACCTGCTTGATTTCCTTTGAGTTTTACTTCCTTATGTACACTTGAGTGCTGATCGGTTAGTTCCAGTTTACCAGTGAGTATGTGTGGTGTTTGTTTTTTCATTCTTGCACTGTTTGACTTAGGAGAATGGTCTCCAGTTGGTCCAGGTTGTAACAAAGGGTATTAACTGCTGTTTTTTTCTTTTGTAAGGCTTAGTAGTACTCCATGGTATACATGTACCACATTTCATTAATCCACTCATGAATTAACGTGCACTTGGGTTGATTCCAATCTTTGTGACTGTGAATTGTGCTGCAATAAACATCTGAGTGTGTGTTTTTTATAACAGGACATTTTTTCCTTTGGATAAATACCCAGCAGTGGAATTGATGGCTCAAATGATAAGTCTACTTTTAGTTTGTTGAGGTAGCTCCATGCTAATTTCCATAGAGGCTGTACTAGTTTGCAGTCCCACCAACAGTGTATAACTGTTCCTTTTCTCTTTGCATCCACACCAGCATCTATTGTTTTGGGACTTTCTGATAAAAGCCGTTCTCACTGGAGTTAGGTGATATCTCATTGTGGTTTTGATGTGCAATTCTCTGATAATTAGAGATTTTGAGCATGTATTCATATGTGTATTGGCCATTAGTCCATTGTCTATTTAAAAACTCTGTTCATGTTTTTTGCCCTCTTTATAATGGGGTTGATTGATTTTTTTCTTACTGGCTTGCCTGAGTTCTTTGTAATTTCTAGTGATTAGCCCTTTATCAGCTGTGTGCCATGCAAATATTTTCTCCCATTCTGTAGGTTGTGTGTTCGCTCTATTGATTGTTTCCTTGGCTGTGCAGAAGCTTTTTAATTTAATCAAATCCCATTTATTAATTTTTGTTCTTGCTGTGATTGCAGTTGGGGTCGTCTTCATAAATTCTTTGCCTAGGCCAATATCTAGAAGAGTTTTTCCAACATTTTCTTCTAGCATTCTTATAGTTTCATGTCTTAGGTTTAAGACTGTTATCCATCTTCAATTGATTTATGTGGGTGATGAGAGGGAAGGATCCTGTTTCAATCTTCTACATGTGGCTGTCCAATTTTCCCAGCACCACTTATTGAATAGAGATTCTTTTCCCCAATATGTTATTGTCTACTTTGTCAAAGATCAGATGGCTATATGTGAAGGGTTTTCTAGGTGTGTTCTCTGTTGTGTTACATTGGTCTGTGTGGAGGGTTTTATGTCTGGGTTCTCTGTTCTGTTACTGTGGTCATTCTCTCTACTTTGTGCAAATACCATTCGGTTTTGGTTATTGTAGCCTTGTAGTATAGCTTCAAGTCTGGTAAAGTGATGCCTCATTATTTGTTTCTTTTGTTTAAGGTTGCTTTGGCTGTTGAGGCTCTTTGCCAGTTCTACACGAAGCATAGAAGTATTTTTCTAGATCTGCAGAAAATGACCTTGGTATTTTGATGGAGACTGCATTGAATCTGTACATCACTTTGGGTAGTGTGGACATGTTAACAATTTTGATTCTGCCAATGCATGAGCATGATATGTTTTTCCATTTGTTTCCATCCTCTGCAGTTTCCTTCCTGAGTGATTGACAGTTCTCCTTGTAGAGATCTTTCACCTCCTTGGTGAGATACATACCTCTGTATTTCATTTTCTTTGTTGCTATTGTGAAAGGTATTGAGTCTTTGATTTGATTCTCAGCTTGATTGTTGTTGTTGTATAGAGATACTGCTGATTTTTGTCCATTAATTTTGTAACCTGAGACTTTGCTGCATGTATCAATTCCCGGAGTCTCTTGGCAGAATCTTTGGGTTTTTGTAGGTATAAGATCATATCATGAGGAAAGAGTGATAGTTTGACCTCCTTTTCCCCCATCTGGACACCCTTCGGTTGCTTCTCTTCCCTTATTGCTTGGGCTAGGACTTCCAGAACTATGTTGAATAAAAGTGGTGACACTGGGCATCCTTGTCTTGTTCTAGTTCCGAAACACCAGCTCAGAGGTAGCTCCCGAATTGTGCTCCTCTATTCCCCCACAAGTCCCCAAGGGAAGAGGGGAGGGCCTCGCTCTCCATGAAGACCTCAGCCCGAAGTGCACACCCGCCATAGAGAACCAGCTGTTTATGAGCTTGGGTTGTTTGAGGAAACATGTTGGTATAATTGTCATAGGAATTGCCTAAAATAGTATTGAAATGATGGGAGAGTACTCAGCTTTGAGCCTAGGAGAAAACGCCACTGTATGCTTCCATTTTAAAAGGGTTAAGAGATTACATTAAAGGTTCTCTGTTAAAACAGGGAATTACTCTTATCTCAACAATATACTGCTTTGAGAACAAAGGTTTCCACCAGAGTAGGGACACTAGGCTGCAGGGAAAATGATATCACCCAAGAGTTTCTGATTTATTTCTCTCTACAAATAATATTCTTTCTGCAGTCAACATCCTAATCTAAGTTGTAATCACAATCTATGAGTGTAAGAGGCAGAACTCTATATCCTTCAATTAATATAAGAGGTTTCCCTGAAGTCTGAAAAAAAATTATAAAAGATACTCCAAAATGTACGGGTGAACAGCCAGATGGACAAGATGTATTGGCCAAGGTATGGAAGGAAGGGGCTCAGAGCCTCCACTCCATCTTTGCAAGCATCACCCTCTGGGAACCTTTACCTGCTCACCTATCAGGAAGATCCTCTGAACCCTGTCCTTTTGGGTTTTTGTGGAGACATCACTACATAAGCGTGATTGTGTATATCACTGGACATTGGTGATCACCTGAACCTTCAGCCCCTTTCGTCTCATGGGAGGTTATGGGGCTGCAGCTAAAAGTTCTGACTGTATAATCCAGCCTGGGTATTTGCAGTGACCAGCCCCCAGCCTGAAGCTGTCTACGGGCCTCTGGACACCACTTATCTAATTAATATACAACAAGATACTGTCCCTCCAGAGATTTCAAGTGGGTTGTATGTCAGGAGGCATAGATGCCCGTGTATATCTATATTTCACAGTGTCACAAGGTGGATCTGTCCGCCCATTCTCTTCAATCAAATCTATGCTTAGAGTTCTCTCCTCATGTTATGTGAAGAACTCTCCTAATAGCCGCTTGGTGAAATGTGTTTTTCATTTTAGGAACAGTTGACATTCTGGGATGTGGCCATAGAATTCTCTCCGGAGGAGTGGAAATGCTTAGACCCTGCCCAGAGGGCTTTATACAGGGACGTGATGTTGGAGAACTACAGGAACCTGGTCTCCCTAGGTGAGGATAACTTTCTTTAAGAAGTCAGGATGTCCTCTTGTATATCTTTGCATTTTCTCTTCTCAGTCTCTTGTTCAATGTCAGTCAAGCCCCTGCATTGCTTGACTGAGATTGAAGCCCTGTTGATTCAGAAAGGAAAAGCTTTATAACGGGGTATCTGGACTTTAACTGCCCCCTTTGTTACATTTTCTCCTCTTTCATGATGTATCATTGGATGGTTCCAGAGCTTATGTATGCATAAAACCTTGTGGCAGATGTTTAAAATATCCAATTTCCTGTTTTTCAGTCCTGTGCTTTGATTCATTGGTTGTTCAAAGACAACTAAATGTCTACATGTTACAACATTCCCTAAGCATTCAAAGGGAGGCATTCAGAGGATGGATTTCTGATACATATTTATATATCCTTCTGGAATATCCTTTCTTCTTATGTAAACTAGGGCTGGGATTCTGGAAAAACCGTGGTACCTTATATTCCTTTCTTTGTATGCACAGGAATTTCTTGTTTAGACCTGAGTATTATCTCCATGTTGGAGCAAGGGAAAGAGCCCTGGACTGTGGAGAGGCAAGTGCAAATAACGAGAAAATTCAATGGATGGAAATGGATGAAAGGTGTGATCACAGGTAAGTGCTCAGATGGATAGAGAGAAAGCTGCTCATTAAATAGTGTTTGGGAAACTCTATGCAAATCTGAAGGTTCTGTGGAAATACAAAAGTGTATGTCCTGTGAGCTCCGAAAGGAAATTTTTCTTTTCCTTCACTTCTCACTCTGTTCCTCAGAGATGTAACACTTTATCCTTGTACCCTCCAGTGGTGCTTCGGCTCAAACAGAAACCAGTGGAAAGTCCTTATCATGGCAGACAACACTGTTTTATCTGACTTCATAAACTCTTTTGTTCTTGACACTGAGCATCACAGGAATGTCTGTTCAGAAGGGTTGCTCTCCCCATTGGTCTTTCCTTCTGTAGTTGCTTCCATCTGATGCTACGTTCTCAGTCCATATTTATCAGAATTTTGGCCTTCATAATCCTGACGACTGGACCTCTCCATGTTCCATCCCATTTCATGTGCTTGGAAGACCAGTCAGCAGATGGGAAACATTGTCTGGTCTTCCTTTGCATCTGGATCTCCAGAAACTTTCTGGAGCTTTCTCAAGCCCTTTCTGCCTTGTAAGTCCCTCAGCCATTTTTGCCACACTTCACGGGTGTGTATGAGAAGGAAGCGAGTTGGATTTTCTGAGATTGTTACTCAGCAGATAAAAAAGTCAACAGAAACATCCTCTCTTTGATCTCCAGTCCTACATGGGTGCAGATCCTATTCTTTCAGTCTCTTTGTGTGGGCTGTGTTGGCAGAACATGGAGTCCATTCTCAGGATGCCACAAAATCTGATGCCCATGCATTGTATTTTTCTCTTTTCCACTCCTATTACTACTGAGTGGATGTAGGGAGCCTTGGCTCTGCCTGATTTTATACTCTCTTAGTTTGTATAATTGTGTTTCTGAAACTGGCTTTTAACATACACGTCCCTGTAGAAGTCAGGATCTGCCCTCATGTGTCTCTGCAGTTTCTCTTGTGAGTCTCTTGTTAACCCCTGCATTGCTTGACTGAGATGACAGCCTCAGGGCTGACTTGTTGGGATAATCCAGCTTTACGTTATGCATAACTTCTTGTGGAGTATCCCATGGAGTGGGTTTACTGCATAGCATAAAATTGATGAAGGAGAACACTTTAACTAATGTGAGTGAATATCATCCTGCGACCTGCGAAGATGCCCTTTGAAGCCATTGATTAGAGCTGGCCTGTGATCCTGAGATAAAAAGTACAAGGAGAGCCTGACTGATCAGCATTTCCTATTGTTTTTCTAGTTTTTGAGAAGCATCACAAAAGTGTCACTGTGACAATGCTGATCACATACTAACGATGATCTCCTTTGAGCCAGCAGTCAGTGTTGTAGGAATTTCTTCCAGGGAGAACACTGTTTAAGGTCACTGCCTCGTGTGTAAAGTGTTGTTCATGTCACATTTTTCATCCCCTATATGTGTCACTATTCATTTTCAACAACCAAAACTTTGTCATTTTGTCATTGGTTCATGCCTCTAACAGGCATGGTTTTGATACATCTTCCTGAGGGAGCTTCTGAAGGTAAATGATGTCTCCATATTTTAATTCTACCATAATTTGTTTAAACCAGTGTAGCTTTCATCTTGTATAGTTTTAGGTATTATCAATGACCTTTTTAAAAATTTATTTAATCAGCAGCTCATATGTTCACGGCAATTTTGATCATAAAGTACAAACTTAGAGTTACCATACTACCTGATTTCAAACTATATTACAAAAGTATAATAATTAAAACAGGATTGTAGTAGCCGAAAAGTAGACACATTGATTAGTGAAGCAGAATAGAGAAGAGAAATGAACCAGTACATATATGGTCAATGGATTTTTGACAAAGGTGCCAAGAACTCACAAGGAGAAAAGGAAACTGTGTCAGTTCATAATGCTGCAAAAATGATTCCACATGCAGAAGACTGAAACTGGACTGTTATCTCACATCATATACAAGTGCTGTCCAGAACGTATCCAGCCATGTAATATGAAAAATACTATCACCAATACCTGGATACTTTCCAAATACCCTGGTATATAAATCAACTGCTTGGCTCACGGTTGTAATCCTAGCACTCTGAAGAGGCCGAGGTGGGCGGATTGTTTGACCTCAGTAGTTTGAGACCAGCCTGAGCAAGAGCTAGACCCCGTCTGTACTAAAACTAGAAATTCTATGGACAGCTAAAAACATATATAGGAAAATTAGCCAGGCATGGTAGCACATGCCAGTAGGCCCAGCTACTTGGGAGGCTGAGGCAGGAGGATCGCTTGAGCCCAGGAGTTTGAGGTTGCTGTGAGCTAGGCTGATGCCACGGCACTCTAGCCCAGGCAACAGAGAAAGACTCTGTCTCAAAAAAAAAAAAAAAAAAATCAACTGCTAGAAGAAATCACAGGGGAAAACCTACATGACATTGGTCTGAGCAATCATTTTTTTAGATTTCCCCCAAAAGCTCAGGCAACAGAAGCAAATACAGACCAATGGGATTGCACCAAACAGAACTGTGTCTTCACAGCAAAGGAAACAATTAGGAGAAACTTTCATCGTGAGAAAGTATTTCCAAGCTGTATATCTGGTAGGAAATTAATATCCAAAAATGTGTAAGAAACTGAAACAACTCAATGGCATGCAAAGAAATAACCCAATTAAAAATGGTCAAAGGACCTCAATAGACATTTCTTGAAAGAAGACATGCATATGAACAATAGATACATTAAAAAGACTCAATATTAGTAATCATTATGAAAATACAAATTTAAACCACAGTGAGATACCACTGCATACCTGCCATAATGGCTATTGCTGAGAAGTGTTGGTGAGATTGTGGAGAAACGGAAACCCTTCTTCTATACTGTTGGTGGGAATGCAAATTAGTATAGGCATTATGGAAAACTATATGGAGTTTCCTCTGAAAACTAAAAATAGTATTACTATATGATCCAACAATCTCACTTCTGGATATAAATCTAAAGAATTTGGAATCCATATGTCTAAGATATCTGCACTTCGTGTTTACTGTGGCATTATTCACACAGCCAAGTTAGATAGTCAAACTAAGTGTCCATTAGCAGATGAATGGATACAGAAAATGTGGTGTACAATATAGAGTGGAATACTATTCAGCCTTCTTAAGAAGGAAGTTGAGTTTCCCACATGTGGATGAACATGGAGGACATTTTGCTAACTGAGGGAACCAGGCATAGGAATACAAGTATTGGATGTTTTCTTTTATATGTGGAATGCAATTGGAGTAGAGTGTTGGTTTTCAGAGGTTGGAGGATGAGGAATAGGTTGGTCAATGGGTACAAAGTTTCAATTCAACAGTAGGAGTAATTGATAAGTTTTTGTGGAGATGGATAAAAGTTATAAGTCTGATTCCATCATTCCACTGATATAGGTATATCATGATATTACTTTGTTTCCTACAAATATACACAATTATACTTTGTTGATCTATAATACAAATTTTAAAAACTCGTATTCCAGTTCTTATACTCTGTACTGGTGCTAAAATGGATGTCGTTGCTTTTTTCTTAAGAGAAAATTATTCCCATTTCCACAGACTACAGCTATTTGTAGATGTGGTTACTCATTCTATGTCTGCTTGTTTTTTAATGGGTTACTAGGATGTTTTCCTAATTATTTTTTTGTTATGATTTATAGATGATAGTTTTTACGTATGTATTGTGCAATATAACTTGTTTTCATTTCAATTGTGAGATACCCATATGTTTTTTGTCAATTGGTGTATATCTTGAGGTCACCCCTTTCAGGGGTAACATAGGTTTGCACATTATGTTTTAGTTATAGGTGGTTTGAAACTAGACTTTCACAATATTCATCTGGATCACATGTAATCAGCTTTTCTTTATAAAATGATACTATTCCTTTTTTGTTCCTAAAAATTGAATTTTATCTTTCTGAAGTTTCCTAAGTATTTTTAATGTCAGTATTACCTTTAGTGTAATATTATCAATGTGAAATGTTTGTTTACTTGCTGTAATTAATTGGAAACTGATGGTTCTGTATATGTTGTAGATCTCTCTCCTGAATTTGTAATAAAATATGTACCACCCAAAGAGAAGACCAACGCAGGAGAAGTATTCCAAACAGTGACATTGGAAAGACCTGAAAGCTATGACACTGAAGACTTTTCCTTTAAGGAAGTCCAGAAAAATATATATGACTTTGAGTGTCAATGGAGAGATGATGAAGGAAGTTACAAAGCAGTGTATACGGCACAGAAAGAAAATCTCCCTGATAGAAGAGATCAACATGATAGAACAGATGCAGGAAACAAGCTTATTAAAAATCAGTGTGGATTAATCTTTAAGTCCCATGTGCCTCAACTGCAGCTACTTCAAAGTAAAAGGAAAGTTGATGAATGTAATCAAATCAAGTCTATCAACCATGGTTCCTCAGTTTCACCACTTCAACAAATTCCTTCTAGTGTGAAAACCCACATTTATAAAAATTATGAGAATGATTTCATCTTTTCTTCATCACTCACTCAAGAACAAACAGTAAACAATGATGGAAAACCGTATAAATGTACTGAATGTGGCAAGGTGTTCACTGCAAATTTACATCTTGCATGTCATCAGAGAATTCATACTGGAGAGAAACCTTACAAATATCATGAGTGTGGAAAGGCCTTCGTTTACCCTTCACAGCTGGTACATCACAGCAGAAGGCATACTGGAGAAAAACCTTACAAATGTTACGACTGTGGGAAGACCTTCAAGGATAGTGGCTCCGTTGCATACCATGGAAGAATTCATACTGGTGAGAAACCTTACAAATGTAATGATTGTGGCAAGGTCTTCACTCGAAATGCACACCTTGTACATCACATTAGAAGTCATACTGGAGAGAAACCTTACCAGTGTAATGAGTGCGGCAAAGCCTTTAGTGTACGTTCAAGACTAACTACTCATCAGGTAGTCCACACTGGAGAGAAACCTTACAAATGTAATCAATGTGGCAAGGTCTTCGCTCGAAATGCAAACCTTGCACGTCACATTAGAAGTCATTCTGGAGAGAAACCTTACCAGTGTAATGAGTGTGGCAAGGCCTTTAGTGTACGTTCAAGACTAACTATTCATCAGTTAGTCCATACGGGAGAGAAACCTTACAAATGTAATGAGTGTGGCAAGGCCTTCGCTCACCCTTCACAGCTTGTACGTCACAGCAGAAGGCATAATGGAGAAAAACCTTACAAATGTTACGACTGTGGAAAGGTCTACAAGGATAGTGGTTCTGTTGCATACCATCGAAGAATTCATACTGGTGAGAAACCTTACAAGTGTAATGAGTGCGGCAAGGCCTTCGCTTACCCTTCACAGCTTACACCTCACAGGAGAAGGCACACTGGAGAAAAGCCTTACAAATGTTACGACTGTGGGAAGGCCTTCACTCGAAATTCACAGCTTGTTAGTCATCAAAGTATTCACAGTATGGAGAGACCTTACAAGTGTTCTCACTGTGGCAAAGCCTTTCGTCTACGTTCACTGCTAACTTCCCATCAACTAATCCATAGTGAAGAGAAACCTCACAAATGTAATGAGTGTGGCAAGGGCTTCACTCGAAATGCAAACCTTGCACGTCACAGGAAAATGCATACTGCAGAGAATCCTTACAAATGTAATGAATGTGGCAAGGGCTTCACTCGAAATCCAAGTCTTGAACGTCACGGGAGAACGCATACTGGAGTGAAACCTTACAAATGTAATGAGTGTGGCAAAGGCTTTGCTCGAAATGCACACCTTGCACGTCACATTAGAAGTCATACTGGAGAGAAACCTTACAAATGTAATGAGTGTGGCAGGGTCTTCGCTGGAAATGCAAACCTTGCACGTCACATTAGAAGTCATTCTGGAGAGAAACCTTACCAGTGTAATTAGGGCGGTAAAGCCTTTAGTGTACATGCAACACTAACTGTTCATCAGGCAATCCACACTGGAGAGAAACGTTACAAATGTAATGAGTGTGGTAAGGCCTTCAGGCAAAATGGAAACCTTCTTAGTCATCAAAGTATTCGCAGTGGAGAGAAACATTACAAGTGTAATGAGTGCGGGAAAGCTTTTAGATTGCGTTCAGGCCTAAATAATCATCAGGCAATCCATACTAGAGTAAAACCTTATAAATGTAATGAATGTGGCAAGGTTTTCACTCAGAGTTCACAACTTGCGAATCATGTAAGAATTCATAATGGAGAGAAACCTTAGAGATGTAATCACTGTGGCAAGCTCCTCAGTTAACGATCAAAGCTTGCAAGGCATCACAGAATTCATACCTGAAAGAAACCATACAAATGAGTGTGGCAAGGTCTTGAGTCCCAATTCACTCCTTGTATGACATTGCAGAATTCATTCTCAACAGAATTCTTACTATTACAGACTATGGCAAACCCCTCATCAGTTCAAGCTTTAACATCAGAGAGCCCATGCTAAAGAAAAATCATATAATTGTATGTGGAAGAGGCTTTTTTCATGCCTCACCGTCCACTGGGCATCAAAATACACATCTTTGATGAAAGCACACGAATGTTGAGGCTATTGCCCAAGGAGCCATAAATGTAGGGGAGGATTTATATGAGGAATGACTCAATCTCCACTTCTCCGTGATTAACCTTTGATATTACATACTGTAAAATAATTGTACATCCAAATATGTTAAAACTTACTGCATGATATATATCAAAGGTGCCAGGACGTTTGGAGATGGCCAATTACTTTCAGGTTACAAAATATTTTATTCATTTATTTGAGGATTCTTTTTTTTTTATTTCAGTATATTATATGGGTACAAAAGTTTAGGTTACATATATTGCCCTTGTCCCCTCCCCCCCATTTGAGGATTCTTGAAAAGGCTACTTTACTATTCATAACTTTCAACTTGAACTTTGAAATCTGACTATTATGCCTTTTTGACGAGCCTTTCATTGTGGTGTGTGGGAAAGAATCCATTGCCTGGCAGGGCCTCCTTTAAGGATGAGGATCACTTCCATCCACGTTCCTCTGAGAAGGATGCTGCCTTTGCATATTAAATATGAACCTAATTAGCATTTGGGAGGGGCAGAGAATAATGTAAAAGTATGATGTCGCTCATCTTCCTCATTGTGTTCAGGGTTCTCTTCTGACAGGAGGGCACTGTAGGTCAAAGTAGGCAAATCTCAATCAAGTAACCATAATACAGAGTAGATCAAGACCTTAAGACACTGGGGTTTGTATGGGAAGAGAATTAGGTTATTCAGGACTGATTATATGGTAGCAATAATGCTGAGGAAATGGTAGCCACCTTTGCCATTGAATGGTAATAGCTACTGCATAGCAAAGATTGATGAAAAATTAGTCTTAGTTTTGAAAATTAAGAAAGAACAGTTATCAGGGTGGAAAGTTTAATCAAAAGAACCAGAGTAGCGTTCTTTGAGTAGGATTCACATGTAACTGCTGAGATTAGAAATTGCTGCTACTTTTCTCAGAATGTATTGTAGAGCATATGTTTTATAAAATGTATTGTTATTTCATACCTATGAATTTATCACATTCTTTCCCAACATAGTTTTCTGCTACCTCTATAGTACTCATCATAATAGGAAATAACAATGCATCATTAGGTTCTTAAGGTTGAAGAAACTAGAACAATTTTTTTCGTTGGTGGAATCCAACAACATATAATTTCGAAAACCTAGAATCATACATTGCACTTAAGTTTTTCTCTCCACACAATGTTTTAGGATACTGATGCACCTATCATGAAAATCCCATAGATGTGCAATTTCAGACTCTTAAACCCCAAAAGCTGCATCAGTGTTAGTGAACATGCACTGTATTAGATTTCCACTTGCCTCTTTTTGGTGTGCCAAATAAGACCCATGGTATGCATCTTGACTTACATGAAGTGAAAATAGAAATATAGTATGGATATGAAAGATATAAGGACATAAAAGGAAGTGTGTGGTATAAGGATAAAAATACCTCTCTTTTGTCCTAGGAACGCTCAGTGATGTCATTTGGAAAGATTAATGTTCATGAAATTCCTTTTAAGAATGAATATACACAATGAGAATATTGTTTCATTTTGATAAACTAGAGATTTATATATTCACCCTTCTAATATTTTTGGTAATTTTAATTTGTGGGTAATCATTCTTAGCACTTAAGTTATTCTTGCTACACTCTGCCCCACGATACTCATGTGAGTCCAGTGAAAATTGCATAGCAGTGCAGCTTCAGACTCTTACACCCTCAAACATGTACCATTGTTGATGAACATGCACTGTGTTATTATATTTATACATGCTTCTCTCACATGCCATGTAGGACCCATTACATACACCTTCATTTTCCTTAAGCAAAAATGCACATACAGTAATATGGAAGTTATTATGAAATAAAGAATGTATGGGCATTAAGGATAAAAAATAACAGCATGTCTTTGTCCTTGCAGTACTCAGTGACAAAAGTTTTAAATATTATCATTCATGTATTTCTTTTTATGAATAAGCATAGGAAATGGGAACTTTGTTTTGCTGGGTAAACTAGGAACTACCTATATTCACCCTTGTAACACTTTTCCGAAGGTGAGCTTTTCAACACTCCCCAGAAACTTGATTGATATGCACTTAATGTTTGGTTTGGATATTGAGGTTGATGCAGTACACAGAAGAGGTATGAGAATTTTTAGTGCACAGTGAGGCTTTCTCAGGAAAGCAGAATAGTCTTCCACAGCGGGTCCAAAAGTGGCTTCAGAGGAACTGGGGTACGTGACTGGCTTGGGGTGTTAGGATTGTTAAAGGGTGGGTGGAAGTCGAGTACCCACATGTGGTTTGATTTCCAGCTGCTGCCAAAGGAGGGAGGAGCACTCAGGCATTGTTGGCTTAACTAGGTGGGCAGAATAGGAAGAGGGAATGCAGAGGTGTAAAAGGTATTAGAATTCAGTATCACACAATGTAGTCTGACTCTTTAAGGTAACACTGAGTGTTCTTGAAATCCCCCGACTTGGTGAGGAAAGACCCCAATTTTTCTCATGTTAATAGCTTACTATATTCCTTTTTTGGCTGCACATGTAAGTCCCATCACACAGTATGACTGTTTAAAATGTTTGTTAAATACTATTTAGTTAAATTGCCTAAAATATTTTTTACAGTAGATTAAAATTTATTGTGTGGAAGTGTTTATTCTGTAATAAATATGATTACAGAATTTTATTAAAAGAGGATTTTTATAAAAGTATGTAAATCTCATTTTCAGATTATGGTATTAAACAGTATATACCATGGTTCATTTTCAAGTCTAATAGAATTTTCTCATTTTTTATATGATTTTTTTTGTCATTTTTTCCCCCTCTTTCATACATTATAGGCCAGCATGCATGTTTCATACAGTTTTTACCTGTGTTACTCTAGTGAGGTATTTAGGGAGTTTGTAAATGAGGGTGCCATTTGGAGATAGATTTTGTGACATGAGCATGTGGATAGTACAATGGAAGGGAAAACTAATTTCTCTGTAAATATGAAAAAGCAGTGTCCCTTAAAGTGTTTAGTTTAGGGAAAGCATTGGGACAGTACAAAATAGTGAACTGAAATTTCTTAATGTGGGCATCATCTAAGATCACATGCTTGAAAATCAAATGTGTGGAGGTTAATCAGCATCTGCAGTGGTAAGTGAAAAGGTGGTAAGAGGGAAAATCCCCCAGATTTCAACTTCACTTTGTCACAGGGAGATAATCTCTATTGCTGAAACCTCAGAGGCCATTCTGCCACCTGACACTGGCTGGTATTTCTATTCACAGTGAGAATCTTTCAGGAAAACAAGATGTTTGTGTTACTTGTACCATGAAAACTAGCACCCAATAGACTTGTTTCCATCCAAAATTACTTAATAAGTACATTTGCTTTTAATAATTTCAAGGTGGGTGCACACTTATAATCTGAGCTCCCTGGGAAGCCAAGGCAGGAGGATTATTTGAGTCCCGGAGTTAGAAATCATCCTGGGTCACATCGGACCAGCCTGTCTCAGAGAAAAATTGATTTGTAGGGAGGGGCCAAGGTGGTGGGCAAGAAGCAGCTGACACATGCTTCTCTCACACAGAGGATCAAAAGTGGTAAGCAGATATTCACCTTTAGCTGGATAGTCTGAGCAACAGCCATGGGATTCAAAAGAGAAGTGACAGATTATGCCGATAGCAAAGGAGAAGGAAGTAAGGCAGCCCCTTGGGTGGGTCAGCAGTAGCCAGGGTGCTGCCTGCACATGGGGAAGGGAAGGTGAGAGATCTCCAGGACTCCATACTGCCCCCATAGACATTCCTATCTGAGCTACAAGAGGGCCCCTCTACTCCCTCAGCCCTCCCGATAAACACAAGGAGCTACTTATAAACTGCACAGTGACCCTCTCCCAGAGAAGTAGTACAACATGGTCCCACAGGGTGCTGAACCCTAAGCACTGTGGCTCAATTCTGAGGCCAACCTTACAGTGCTGCGTCTGCCTGGGGGCCAGTTCTGTCGCTGTAACCACCTCATTGCTGCCAGGACATTGAGACAGTAGAGAGGCCAGTTGTGCTTAGAGACCCTAGGGACTAGGCTTGCTGGTGCTGTCGCTATCACCGGAGGATCCTTGGGAAACCAAACCCCCACAACCACCAGCCCCCACTGCTGCTGCTGTTCCTGACACAGGGCCAAGTCTCCAGCAAACCTACCCAGCCTCTCGATTCCATTGCTACCTTGGAGAGTGACCCACCCTGCTTTTACGTGAACTTTCAGCATTGGCCTGGGGACCAGCCCACCCCTGCACTGAGCATGGCTCAGCACCTGCTTGGACTGAAGGAGATGCAGAAGAGCCCCAGTGTTAGAGGCTCAAGATGTATCTGCCCCTGTCCTGCCTGAGTAATCTGGAGCAGGACTCAAGGACACTATCCAGGGGTGTAAAACTGAGAATACCTAAACTAGTCCACTACCACTAGGACGTGGACACCTTCCCAGGGCTTTGAGTTCCAACTCATCTAAATTACGGCCAACAGTGCAGTTGATACCTACCAGCATGAGCTGAAAGAGCAAGGGAATTCCTAGCATAGAACAGGTGGACTGCAAACTTATTTGTCTTGAAGTGAGGGAAGATATTCCACATGAGAAGGAACCAGCATAAGACAATCTAAAAAAACACCCCTTTCATACGGCCAAAGGGTCACGCTAGCTCTGCAGCAATGGACTCCAACCAAAGGGGAACTTTTGAAATTTGAGATATGGAATTCAAAATGTGGATCCTGGCCAGGCACAGTGGCTCACGCCTGTAATGCTACCACTCTGGGAGGCCGAGGTGGGCGGATTGTTTGAGCTCAGGAGTTCAAGACCAGCCTGAGCAAGAGCGAGACCCTGTCTCTACTAAAAATAGAAAGAAATTATATGGATAGCTAAAAATATATAGAGAGAAAAATTAGCTGGGCATGGTGGCACATGCCTGTAGTCCCAGCTACTTGGGAGGCTGAGGCAGGAGGATTCCTTGAGCCCAGGAGTTTCAGGTTGCTGTGAGTTAGGCTGATGTCATGGCAGTCTAGCCCAGGCAACAGAGTGAGACTCTGCCTCAAAAAAAGAAAGAAACCAAACAAAATGTGGATCCCAAGTAAGCTCGATGGGATTGATAAGGAAGTCAAAAACCCACTTAAAGGAACTAAAACAGTAATTCAGGACATGATAAAAAATCACCAGAGATAGATCATAAATAAATCATAACAGACCTGATGGAAAGGAAAGAGTATTTTAGGGAATTTCAATATATAGGGGAAAAGGGTTAAAAACCTATGTATCAGGGACAATGAACAGTATTCTGATGATGGGCACACTAAAAGCTCCAACTTAAGGCTTTTAAAAGGTATCCATGTATTAAAAACATTTGTACCCACATAAATGTAAGGTAGACTGTAGAGGAGGGGTAGGGGACCAGCCTGACCTTGGCTGAGTGCCGGGGCCAAACCACAGGGCTGGCTGCAGCAGGGTGACAACAGAAACTGCCAAACCACAGGACTAGCTGCAGCAGAGCAACAACAGGAGCTGCCAGCAACACAGGAAGATCACTTGACTGTCTGCTACAGCAATGTAAAATTACACCCTCATCTAAAAGCAAGCCCCCTCCATTTATGCCCCTCACCACACATAAAAACCCTTGCCTCAGTCCCAGATGACTACGACTTCCCGAGCCTCTTTGCTTTCTCCCGGGCCCGGGAACCTTGCCCTGGTCCCTCCCTTGGGACCCCTTACCCTCACCCTGGAACACTCCAATAAAGCCTCTTTGCTTAACCCTTTCAACTCTGCTCATCTTTCATTCTCTAGTGCTGACCATCTAAAAACCTTACAATAAGATTTTGAAATAAAAAGAAAAAAGCAAAAGTACAGTGGAAAGTTTCAAGAACTGACTAGATCAAGCACAAGAAAGAATTTCAAAGCTTGAAGACAAGGCTTTTAAATTAATCCAGGTATTCAAAAATCAGGAAAAATGAATCGAGAAACAAAGAGGGTCTCCAAGACATACTGGATTCTGTAAAATACCCACAGATAACAATCATAGACATCCCTGAGGGAGGAGAAGAAAAAAGCATGGAAAATCTGTCTAAGACAATAATGGTCTGGCCAGACTCAAAGTGAATGAGAAAATCCCACAAGGTGATTGATGAAAGCAGTACATAACTTACAAAGGAAAACCCAACTAACAACAGACTTCTCACAGAAACTTTATAAGCCAGAAGGGGTGCCATCTTTAGCATCGTTAAGCAGAATAACTTTCAGGGAAGAATTTTGTATCCTTCAAAACCAAGTTTCATAAATGAAGGAGAAATAAAATCTTTCCCCAACAAGCAAACTGTAAGGGAATTTGTGACCACTAGACGTGCCCTGCAGGAAATTCTTTAAAGTGGTCTAAACACCAAAAAGAAAGGTTGATACACAACAGAGTAAAAACACTCAACTGTGAAAATCCACACCTCTTTATAAAACAATAACACAAGGGAGAATACAAACCAAACAAGTCACAATCAACATGATGATTTAGGATTTCATTTATGAATATTAACATTAAACAAATATAAATGCCCCTCATGGAATGGATTTTAAAAAATACAATCCAAATATCTGCTATCTACCGGAAATCACTTAACTCATAAAGCATTGCACAAAGTCAAGGTAAAAATTTGGAAAAAATATTCCACATAAATGGAAATCACATGTGAGCAGGAGCAGCTATTTTTATACCAAATAAAAGAGACTTAATTGAAACAAGCCACCTCTATGGTATATGGTTGGTCATTCTCCTTCTAGTAGCAGGAGATAAGAATAAGAGAGGTTAGACTGCATATAAAACGTTAAACCATCACTCAGTTCATATATGAGCAGCCACCAAGGGGTTTGAAATTAATGTCAGCGATATCTTGCTTCCTGTTGCTAAGGAATCTTATCTTTCCCTGACCCTGGTTTCTCCCTCCTCTTGGGTATCTTTCCCTGACCCTGGTTTCTCCCTCCTCTGGTGTCCCAATCCCAGTCACCTTAAAGAAAAGTTGGGTATCCTGAGGAATTCTGGGGAAGAGGAAGACTTCTATAGGTAAGAGTTTCCCAAATCAACAGCCTGAGATTCCAGGAAGGAGCAATCTTATGTCCAGAGGTGTCTCAACCCACTGACACCTTTGAAAACAAACATATGGGACCTAAAGGAAGAAGCCACTGAGCTTCTCAGATGCTGGGAGATACGTGGAGCAGCAAGCAGCATTAAACTGTGTCAGGAAGATTGCTAACCCACCATCAAGCAGAACAAGAATTAGTCCATTTGACTTGACTGATAAAGGTAATAGAAAGCTTTTTAAAATTATTATTATTATTGAGACAGAGTGTCACTCTGTTGCCAGGCCTAGAGTGCAGTGGCACAATCCTAGCTCACTGCAACCTGAAACTCCTAGCTTCAAGCAATCTTCTTGCCTCATTCTCCCAAAGTGCTAAGATTAAAGGCATGAGCTACCATGCTGAGCATACTACTCTCTTTAAGTTACCATTTACACAGACTATCTTTCTCCATTCCCTCACTTTCAGTCTATGTGTGACCTTAAATTGAAAGTGAGTTTCTAATCGGTAAAAATAGAGTTAGGTTTTGTTTTTGTGTCTTTTGGGTTTGTTTTTTTTGAAATACATTTAGCCACTGTACATTTTTTGATTTGGGATTTTAATACTTTTAAACTAATTGATAGGTAAGGATGTACTACTGCCATTTTGTTAAATCTTTTCTCTCTGTTTTATACACATGTATGCAAACACAGCTATATTTATATGAATGTGCAAAATCCAGCAGAAGTAAATGGAAAATCAAGTGAGTTGGAACTTTTTCTAAAAACATGATCCATATGGAGTTTCTGGGTCTGATCTTTGTAGCCTGTAACATACTCAAAACAGACACGTTGCCAAATGCCAAAAGATATACACCTGGCCACAGTATGAGCATAGAAAACAAGTTGCACTCAAAATCTACATTTTGGCCTCAAGACTGCCATTGTGTAGAGAGCATGTTTAGAAAGGAGTGTTGAGGTATTGGCAAAAGTGAGATGCCTGAGGACCTAAAGTATCTTTAAACTTCATTCACTGAAGTAAATGACATAATGATCAAGAAAAATGAAATTCCCCAGGATTTTACCTATCATCTCTATAATTAAATTATAATTAAAGGTTAGAATGTTGCAGTTTTCAAATATGATATGTGTATTTACTATTGTTCAGTTTTGCTTGGTGTTATATGTCATGCTATGGTTTGAATGTTTGCCCCCTCCAAAACTCATGTTGACATGTAATCCCCAGTGCAGCAACATTGAAAGGACAGGCCTTTAAAAGGTGGTTGCATAAGGGCTCCAATCTCATGAATTGATTAATCCATTCATGTATTAATGGACAACTGGGTTAATAGGTTAATGGGTTATCACAAGAGTGGGACTGGTCGCTTTATAATAAGAGAAAGAGAGACCTGAACTAGCATGCTCAGTCCCCTGGCCTGGGATGTCCTACACTGCCTCGGAACTCTTCAGGGTCCTCATCAAGAAGAAGGTCCTCACCAGATATGCCCCTCCCACCTTAGGCTTTCTGGCCTCCAGAACTGTAAGAAATAAATTTTGGTTCTTAAAATGTACCCACATCCAGGTATTCTCTTATAAGCAACAGAAAATGGACTAAGACGTGGTGACAATGTTGAAGTTTACTCCAATTTGATAATCCTGGAAAACAGCAAAGGTTAAAGAACTCCATCCTCCAACCCTTTGTTTCCTTAGGAACAGCTTACTGCAGAGAACCACATTTTCCTGGAGGACTTCATTAAGTCCAATGAAAGGCCCCTTGTTTACATAGGAAAAAGCCACATACAAACCCCCCAAATTCCCATCCTTTGTCTTAAAAGGGTTACTAAATTGTTTGTCACCAGTGATTAATGAGAACCATGCTGGTCATTTTGACTTATTCAGCCTTCAGTTACGCTTCATTCCTTCCTCCAGGTCCCTCAAATTTGGACCACACTTGGGCACTGTAATGTGAAACAACTTCTCCTTAACAGCACCTCTCAAGAGTAGGCTGAACTTCAGAGAAAACATTCCCTGAGTACCTGTAGTTCATGCCAGGTGCTCAACTACTGCCTCATACCTGGTACTTTCTGGGATTGTTTCTTGCTCCATATAAAAGAAAGCTCTTTTCTGTGTGACTTTTGGACATTTTTGGATCTTGTGGTTGGAGTACTATCCCTATTGCAAAATTTTATTTTGAATCAAATATCTCCTTTCACAAGTCTGAATTTGTTTTTTTAAGAGTGGTAAATATTTTAATTGTTCCATCTGTGTTAGACTATGCATATTCTCCTTTTGTGGCACAGGATTTAGTATATACTCAATGGGTAAAAGTAGTTTTATTCCAAATGCTTGATTTGCATTTGTTTTATAGTGGTATTACAGAGACAACTGTTCTGTGATGGAGGAAATACCTTTTATACTTCTTTTTTTTTGAGACAGAGTCTCACTCTGTTGCCCGGGCTAGAGTGCCGTGGCATCAGCGTAGCTCACAGCAACCTCAAACTCCTGGGCTTAAGCGATCCTCCTGCCTCAGCCTCCCGTGTAGCTGGGACTACAGGCATGCACCACCATGCCTGGCTAATTTTTTCTATATATTTTTAGCTGTCCAGATCATTTCTTTCTATTTTTAGTAGAGACGGGGTCTTGCTCTTGCTCAGGCTGGTCTCGAACTCCTGAGCTCAAATGATCCACCCGCCTCGGCCTCCCAGAGTGCTAGGATTACAGGCGTGAGCCACCACGCCTGGCCTATACTTCTTGTAAATATGTACATTTTGCTCTCTCGAAAATTTTATAGGGATCAAAACTCCACATTACCAAACTAGATGCATACTTTGACCTATATTCAGGTTACCATAACTCTGCTATTCTGAATACAATGAATAACTCCACAGTCAACTCATTTTATTTGCTCCTGATTAAGGAAGTTGATGCTGACACTTGTGTCTAGGCAACATTACTAGTTAGCAATATTGCATAATACAGAATGAGCTACCTTGTTGAGATCTCAAAATCTATCCTAGGTACCACCTCTTTGAAAAATGTACTGATATATCCTCTTGTATTCATCTGTGCAATGCCAGGATATCCTGTTCTTTTAGACTGAAAATATTTTAAATATGCTAATTTTCCTATCTACACATGATTATATTTCCATGGGTTACCACTTTTGGATGGATGAAATCTTCCACATAATTGGATGTGAATAAAAAAAAAAAACGTACTTCATGGTAGTTGTTTAACTCACAGATATAGCCATAAAATTATAGCTGGAAGATAAGAGGTCATTTAAACCTGATAATCTAGTTTTGATTTCTTTGAGGTTCCTATAACGGGAATAACCTCCCTATAAAATACCATTAGAGATAGCGCAAAATTATTTATTCTTTAGGTGAAAATAAATCCAAATATCTTTTAGTGACTATTTTCCAGACTTTGTTGTCCACATCTGACAAAAAATTGAGAAATAGAAAATAAAGATAAGACCTAAGATAGATGACAATTTTAAAATGAAAAGTACGTTGTCTACTTACCCTCAGGATGCACATAAAGTGAATTGGAAATTACATTTGTAAATTATTGACTTAAACATATTATGACATAAAGAAAGTTTATCTAAAGTTATTTGAGGTTAAGTCACCTCAAGTGTGGAATGGAATTACAAGGAAGAACAATGCAATATATATCTATTTTTTAAAAAAGTTATTGGTTGTTTTAAAGCAACAGTTCCTGATCTAATTTATTGTGGGCTTTAGCCTTCCAAGGTCCACACCCCGGGGGTTGTACCTATAAAAGTTTCTGAAACTGAGCCCAGCATGACTGTTTCTCACTGGGGCGAATGGGGAATAGGAAGGGAAAGGTGGTTCTGTTGGGCTATAAGCATTAAATTACACATTTCCTTCTGGGCAGAGAGCTGCATTTCACATTCTAGTTTGTATCCCCATCACAGATAATTTCAGAGCTTGTAAATTAAATTACTTGAATTAATTTTAATGACAGGAACTTTCCTGGATACAGTCACTGTTGACGGGTCGTTAACGGAAAAAAAGCCAAACTCTGGAAAAAAAATTTTTTTTTATTTTTTTTTTATTTTTTTTTTTGAGACAGAGTCTCACTTTGTTGCCCGGGCTAGAGTGAGTGCCGTGGCATCAGCCTAGCTCACAGCAACCTCAGACTCCTGGGCTTAAGCGATCCTACTGCCTCAGCCTCCCGAGTAGCTGGGACTACAGGCATGAGCCACCATGCCCGGCTAATTTTTTTGTATATATATTTTTAGTTGGCCAGATAATTTCTTTCTATTTTTTTTGGTAGAGACGGGGTCTCACTCTTGCTCAGGCTGGTCTCGAACTCCTGACCTCGAGCGATCCACCCGCCTCGGCCTCCCAGAGCTAGGATTACAGGCGTGAGCCACCGCGCCCGGCCGAAAAAAATTTTAAAGGGATTTACGCTGTGCCAAATTTGAGGACCATGACCCAGAGCCATGCCCAAGGAAGCTTTGAGCAAGGGGACTCGCTGTGGCTGGGTTACAGTTTGGTTTTTTACATTTCAGGGAGACAGGGGTTAAGGTAAAGTCATAAATCAATACGTGGGAGGCATAGATGGTTTGGCCTGAAAAGATGGGCCATCTCCAAACGGGGGATTACAGGTTATATATAGGTGGGTTTAAAGATTCTTTGGCTTGTAATTGGTTAAAGACAGGAAGCTTTGTCTAAAAGCTTGACATGTTTTAACATATTTGCTGTTTACAGAGATAAGCCACCAGACATAGATTTGTTGTGTAAATTGAGGACCTGCAGCTGTGTCTTGCATACCCTTAGGGCTGTTAAGGCATTACAAAGGATGTCTCCAAGGAGGGAGGGGGGCATGGTAAGGCATGTCTGACCCCCTTCCTCCTGGCAGGCAGTTTAGTTTTAGGATATTCCTTTGGCCAGGAGGGGGTGGAGGGGGGTGAGCCTTAAAATTTTATTTTAGTTCACAAGGTTTAGGATATTCCCTTGACCAAGAGGGGGTCCATTCAGGCAGCTGGTGAGGGGCGAGACTTAAGATTTTATTTTAGTTCAGAACATAAACCATTCTCAACTTAGAAAGAGGAAATCATTTTGTTTTCCGACATAAGTGGCCGACACAACACCTTAAAACTACTGGAAACGTTGACGTGGCTACCAGGACAAGAAAAATGCCAGGGCGACTTTCAACCCGGGAAACCGGTTGAGAGCAAAGAAGATGCCGGCGCAGGCCCCGCCCCTCCCGTTCCCGCCCCTCCCGTTCCCGCCTCCGCCCCGGCCTCTCGCCCCGCCCCGGCCCCGCCCCAGGCTGCCCGGCGTCTTCTGTCCGCGCGCTCGCACTTTTTGGCCCTCCTGGAAGCGGATCCTCAGGAGGGAAGGTGATCCCGCCTTCCGAGGTTAAGCCCGAGCTTCGCCCTCCCACGTGTTCCTTACTCGGTGCTGGGGGGGTCGCTACGGACTTTAAAATCCCCTCACCGCCCCCTCCACCGCAGGTACATACAGACCTCGCGCTGTGGATCCGGGAGCCGCTTCCTTTTGGGTGAAAGTCTGTGAGGCTGGTCCCGTCCTTCGGCCTTTGTGCCTTCGGTCCAGGTAAACACCGCGTTTCGCGTCTTTGCCTGCTCGCAGCCCTTCACTGACCTCTTCTCCCGCCCCGCGCCAGGTAAAGTCCTCACCTGCCAGGTAGATTCCCGTCCTTTACTCGCGCCAAGCCTCGCCCGTGTCGGCCCCTGGAGGACAGCGCAGTCCGTAGGCTCAGTGTCCGAGACGCCGCGTCCTCTGCCCGGTCCCCGCTGTCTGAGGCACGGTGGCCCCACCGTGTCCCTTCCTCCTCAGGCCTGATCCTTCGGGTCTCCAGACTTCCCCTTAGCAGTCACCGCTTCCCCTGACCCCTCGTTTGGGGAAGTGAGCGGGGCCTGTCTTGTGACAGCCAGCGTTCTTATGTCCCCAATTCCACCCCACTGGAAAATGCTGCTCTTCCGGGAGGCGGCCATCTTATTCCGTCCCCCTCCCTGTGAATGTGTGGGCAAAGGGGATCCCAGGAGAAAGAGCAACTGAGAGAAAAACTAAGAAAGAAAAGAATGAGGGAGAGCCATAAACAGATGGCAAAGTAGAGGGTTGGGGAGGGATTTGCAAAGACGCGGTACTAGTGAGAGAAGCTGAGAAGGTAATGTAAGGTTGGTGGGGGTGCCGTGTAGCCCCCTCCCCTGCTACAAACCCCTCTGCCCTAAGCTGAGTCAGGTCCACTTTTCCGCTTGAACAAGCACCTGGCCCCACCAAAGCCCAGCCACATCCTGTGACTGGCAGCACACCCAGCCCCCACGCTGTCTACCCGACCCCAGAGACATCCTGCTTACTGAGAGCTTTATAATCCACTTAAACAAGCACCTAAAAAGCAAGCCCCCTCCGCTTATGTCCCTCACCGCACATAAATAACCTTGCCCCAGTCCCAGAGGACTGCGAATTCTTGAGTCCCTGGTTTCTCCAGAGACCTGGAACCTCGCCCAGGCCCCTCTCTTGGGACCCCTTCCCCTCACCTGGGAGGGGGAGCCCTCCAATAAAGCCTCTTTGCTTAACTCTTTCAACTCTGCTCATCTTTCTTTCTCTGGCGCCGACCATCCAGAAACCTTACAGGTAGCAGGAGGAGAAAAGGAGCTAGAGAAATTTAGAGAACAGCTGGATCTTCCAAGAGATAAAAGACAGCAAAATAGGAGAAGGGCAGCAAAGGGGGAGGCACCTTAGAGAATGGGGGGAGGGGATGAATGATTTGGAGTCAAGGCAGACAGAGCAGCCTGGTGCTGGGACAAGAGGAGACACCTGGTGACAAGGAGCCCAGAGGGAGAACCACAGCAGGGATGAAGCCTAGGGAACTGGCTGTGCCAGAGAGTGAGGACAGGGGGGTGTAACAGGGACAGCACAGGGGCAGCAGAGATGAGGGAGGAGGAGGAGAGTGGGGACAATGAAAAGATTGGGGAGAAAGAGGTGAAATAAGTTGCTAGAATAGAGCAGATCAGGTGATAGAAGGAATAGAGAGAAGAAGGAGAGGAAGAGCAGGAGAGGAGAGGGGCACAAAATGAGGAGCAAAAATTCAGGGGGAAACACAGGAAAAAAAGAAAAGGAAAGAAATAGCTAGAGAAAGAAGATGAGAATGAGAGATATATACGGAATGAGAGAGGAAACACACAGTAATGAAGAAGAGGGGCCCTGGGTGCAGATGAGTGGTGCGTTGATTGGATGTGAGGATTGACTTGTGGTATATTAATTTCTGTGTTTATAATTTAACAATTTCGACTTAAAGTTTTTTTTTAATTATTTCAAACATTTTTTTCACCTGGTATTTAGTTTGCAATTTTAACAAATTTTAAATATGCTTCTTCGAATTATGCAGATGTGGGTGAGAATGGCAAAAATCTGTCTATAAGACATGTGCCTTTTATACTTCTTGGTATCTGGGTATGTATAGCCTCATTTGCAATTCTCTTTTCCTCACATGGGGTAGGGTGTGGAGGAGTATGTGAACTAGGAGGAAAAAGCAATGTGTTTTTTCTCCTGTCAAACTCAATACAACTGTTTAACACTGAACACAGGATACTTCACCTCTGATCACCAAATGTGTGGGGATTTCTCCCCACCAACAACCTTTCTTTCTCCATCTGACACCAAGTGGGCATTCTGTAATTTAACTTAACTCTAACACTGTGTACCTGGAGTTAGCATCAAATCCCACTGGTTGAGGGCTCAGTACCACAAGGCTGCCCCCACTTCAGGTGCCAGTCACATGTCCCAGCTGGGGAAATGAACTTCTGACCAACGGGGTATAAATTGTGGGGTTCCCGTGACTCCCTCCTCAGGTCCTATTGATTTGCCAGAGGAGCTCACAGAACTCAGGGAAACACTTTACTTCATTTGCCCATTTGTTATAAAGGATATTACACAGCATACAGATGAACAGCCAGATGGAAGAGCTGTCCTAGCAAACTGATCAAGCTGGAGGAAGGGTTAAAAGAACCACAATATTTGTCAGGTCAGTCAGAAGTAGAGGTGACAGCTACTGCTTGCTCAGTGCATCTGAAGTGAGGAGCAGTCTTGTGGGGACTGAGCTCTTAACCTGTGGCATCTGATGCTATCTTGTAGATAGCTTCAGAATTGAGTTAAATTGTAGGACACCAGCTGGGATTGTGCTAGAGAGCTGATGACTGTGGGAAAATACACACACATTTTGGTGACTAAAGATGAAGGATCTTGTGTTGAATGTGAGTACAATGAGCAGTTTGCCTTTTCCTATCTCAAATAGGAAAGAAAGAGATCATCTCCATCTGGCCCAACCCGTCTTCTCAGGACCTGTGATCTCTGCCCAGTAGTGACTGGGAATGGTCTGTCCCTGCTCCTGGCTGTTGCTGACCCTGCGATTGTGCACCACTTGCCAGCCCCACTCGCAGTCTCAGGATGCGTGGCATCCCTCCTGTACTGTCTCATACATTGTAACTTCACAGGAATTATTTTTATCAGCAAACCCAATGGTGGCCTTGTCCATTAAAACACACACAGACACGTACACACAGAATTCATCTTTTATCCTTCTACTCTTCCACCTTTTTAACAAAACTACTCTTACCTACATCTCCCTCTATTGTAAGTACCCTCTTGTGTGTTACGTCTCAGAACATAATACACTAAAAACTTGTTCTTGCTTGGTCTTCAGTTTTTGCTGCCCGTTCTTGCTTGAACCCTTGAATTGTAGCTTGAATCAAGCTTTCACTTTAAGCATTCCTTTGATCCTTTTCCGGTCACGAGTGACCTCCCCATTTCTGTATGTAATATTTAATTTCCTGTCCTCATCTTTCATTTCGTATCAGTAGCATGTGGCATAATTGGTCATTTGTCTTCTGTTTTGTTTGTTTAGAGGACATCCCATTAACCTTTAAAGATCTGTTTTAATTGTCTTGATGCCTCCCTGATCTCCTTTCCTCCTCTGGTGTCCCCTAAACTTCCTGTTCTCTGAATGTGGTGTGACCTATGGCCTAGTCCTCGAACCTCTTCTCATCTCTGTCCACACTCACTGCCTTTCCTTATTGTCCCATTTCATGGTTTAAACCCCACATACATGTCTACGTTTCCCCTGCCGAACTCTCCCCTGAGCTCTAGCATCCTGTGTCCAGTGGTGGTCTCAACAATCTGCTGGGCAATCTAACAGGCATCTCCATCTTCATTCAAATGTCTAAAGGGACTTCCTGACTCCCCCAAATCCATTCCCTTCTAGTCCCCATATCTCAGGTAAGGGCCACCCTGTGCTTCCTGGGGCTTAGATGAACTTCTTGTCATATATTTAAAATGTATGATACTACATTGTAAGTGCATTAATTTATAAAATAAAAAAATCCCATATTTACTTAAAAAAGGTGAAGAAATACATTTTTTCCAAATTCTTTCAAAGTGTGGGAGAGAAATGTTTGTAGTCCTGGGCCCTCCCTGCTCTGCTCCCCAAGGACCTCCCTGGCTTCATCTCCTGCTTGTGTTGTCCTCGCTGGCTCTTCTCCCGCCACACAGACCCCTGTCCTTTTCCTAGGGTCTTATGTCTCAGGGTCTCCACATGTGCTTATCCCTCGGCCTAAAACTGTGGGCCCCCAGCTGCAGGTGGAGACACCCCTTTTTCCCCAGGTCATTGTTCCGATATCCCCTTCTCAGTGAAGCCTTTTGTGTTTTCTCTCCACAGCCCACCGTTGGATATTATTATTATTATTATTTTTGAGACAGAGTCTTGGTCTGTTGCCCGGCCTCAAGTGAGTGCCGTGGCGTCAGCCTAGCTCACAGCAACCTCAAACTGCTGGGCTTAAGCGATCCTACTGCCTCAGCCTCCCGAGTAGCTGGGACTACAGGCATGCGCCACCATGCCCGGCTAATTTTTTCTATATATATTTTTAGTTGTCCAGATAAGTTATTTCTATTTTTAGTAGAGACGGGGTCTCGCTTAGGCTGGTCTCGAACTCCTGACCTCGATCGATCCACCTGTCTCGGCCTCCCAGAGTGCTAGGATTACAGGCGTGAGCAACTGCCCCCGCCCTACCATTGCATATTAAAGCAACACTCCCAGCCTCTCCTTAGGTCCATATTGGCTGCTCTGCATGTGTCTTTTTGTTCCTTGGTTGTCCACTGTCTGGGTACTGGTGACAAGCAGGTCCCCAGGGGAGAGTGGACCAGATGGTGGGAGGTGTGCTGGGTTTGCCCCTCTGAGTGGAGCTGAACCCTGGTTTCACATTAGAGTGCTAATACACACTGCAGGTACACCTCCTGTGCCCCCTCACCTGAGACTTTCATTCAAAAGGATGAGGGTCTAGCCTGAACAATATTGAGTTACTTCTATTCTGTGTTCTGCATTGAGCACCGCAGCTCTGTGTCCTCCCCTGCTGTGGGCTGAGATCAGTCTGTGATCCACAGAGGGGTGAGGAGGTCTGTGCTGTACTTCGGGTTTGGTCAGGGCTGGGTCAGCGTCCCGGCACGGAGCTCAATCCAGCCCAGCTCCCCACTGCTGTAGCCTGTGGGCTTCACCAGGAGGGTGGCGAGGTCTGATCAAAGGGGTCAAAAACTAACTTGTTGGTCTTCCTCTAGGAGTTTATTGTCCCTGTACCCCACCTGGTGCCTCTGGAAGGAGAGGACCATTTTTACACAGGGTGAGGTCTTTCTCCTTTGTGTAACTGTGGCACAAAAACAGGGTCTGTTGATTCTGAGCATTGAGCATCATATTTTTGACATTCAGGACTGACTTGTAAAGACTCATGTTGGGTGAGGAAGAAGCCTGGAAGTGGGGGAGGAGGAAAGAAAAGAAGTCAGGAATGGATCTTAC
Organism: Lemur catta; assembly: GCF_020740605.2. NCBI lineage: Eukaryota > Metazoa > Chordata > Mammalia > Primates > Lemuridae > Lemur > Lemur catta. The sequence goes on from NC_059146.1 coordinate 20,383,583, forward strand.
TCAGGTAAGGTGATATTCTCAGTGGGTTGTTCTGTGTCTCCCTCCTTTCTGAACTGCTGGGCACTGGGGCTGCTGATCTTCTCTGACTCTGAAGCATCCTGCCTGTTGTGTTTGTTCACACTCACACATGCCTTGCCTCAGTCTCTCTCATCTCCACTCAGATTCCATCTCACTGTGACCCAGTGACATGACCCTGTGAAGAGGCTCCATTGGACACGGTCCTGGGAAGGGCTTCACACCCAGACATGGATTGGAGATGGGGTGTGGCCCTGTGTTGTCAGTGCTGTTGGGCAGCAGGGACTGTTTAGGGGCCACATCTAGATGTACTGTCAGCTCTGTGTAGAGGAAGATGAGAAAACTCGCCCATGAGTCATGGATTAATGTGTACAAACACCTGCTAAATACTATAAAAAGGGAATAATCAGGAGAAGTCTTTTCTGACTCATTTATATTACATTTGTAGGTAAATTAGTGAGTCAGTGACTCAAACTCTTAAGGACAGAGTAGAATGGAAAGTTTAGAGACAGACATCAATGATAGAGGATTGTTTCATTCCATCATCTGTTTTTACTATAACATAAATGTGAAAGAGCAGGAGATGCATTAAACTATTCTCAGACAGTACATACCACAGATACTGTGATGTTCCTGCGGGGACCCTTGTGTGACAGGTGTTTTAGCTAAGAATGGTTATAATTTTGCTCAGACCTAGGAGCAGAACTTCTTTGCCATTAGAGAAGATGGAAGTGTATTTTTGTTTTACCACTTATTATTAAATATTCCACTTTATTTGAAACATCCCACGACATATATTTATTTTATAGTAAAACTCCCAACAAGCTCGCTTAGCTTAGGTGCTAAGGCATAGAGCACCCCTGTCCTGTCTAGCCTTCCACCCTCCCTCACGTGTTAGTGGGGAATCACTATTGTCAGTTTTGTGGTGAGAGCACAAGTCCTGTACAAACGTCTACTTCGTTATTGGATTATAAAGTAAAGTTCTTCAGTGAATGCTTTGTTATGACATTTTAACCTTCAACAATGCATGTTTTTTGTTATTAAACATTTGCGGATAGCTTGCTCTAGAATTCTACATCGTTGTTGGAGCATTCTCCTAGTGAAGACAGGTGGATGTTTTAAATTTCCCAGTGTTACACAGAATGCCACAGTGGCTGCCCCTGAGCAAGTCAACTTCACTGTAGATATCAGAGGATTCTTGCAGATGGAGCATTTGAAAGAGTGATTGCTTCTTCTAGGATGGTGCATTTCCCACCTTGCTAACTCTGGCAGCATTCCATCTCCACCTCAGCTGCAAAGGTACCCTCTCCCACTAACAACATAAGACATTTCCCCTTCATTAAACAAAACTTGCTGCTGTATTCTTTTTATATTTTTAAACTCTGGGCAAAATGACAATCCTTTTTTTCCCCTACATTTTCTGATTGCTCACGAGTCTCACGAGCTTTCATTACTTTGGGGAATATGTATATATAAGATGGATTTTATATGTTGCTCCATTTTCTTTTCTTGTATATTAAGAGCTACTTTATAGTCCGTGGTTTCACTCTTTGTGTATATGCCTTGTTGTCTTTCTGTAAGTTCCAGATTTTTTAGCGTGAAACAAAATTCTTCTCTGCTTCAAGCCCCCATCTTTTATCATGTGTGTGTTTTATCTTGCTTTGGAAGACCTCACTTAGTGCATGGATGCAAAATGGTATGATTCATTTAGATGTACTAGTTTAATATTTTGTTTGTGTGTCTTATTAATTTGGATTTTTGGATATACATTGTAGGTACTTTAATTAATTTACAGTTTCAAATAATATATATATCATAAGTTGTTTCTATGTAGTTTGTCAAAGGATTTCCTTTTTTTCTTGTTCAGGATTACATTGCTTCTGCCTTGACAGAACACAGGCCTTCCATTATACTCTTTTAGTTGCATCTTTTGAAGGACAGAAGTTTTCCAGTTGAAAATAGTCCCATTTGTCTATTTGGGCTTTTCTGCTTATGTTTTTGGTGTTATATCCAAGAAATCATTGCCACATGTAACGTTCTGAAATTTCCTTCCATTGCTAGTCTATCTTTTACTATGTCAGTGTGGTGTGTTACATTGACTGACTTTCTTCTCCTGAAGCACCTTTGTATTCCTAGTGTGTATCACACTTGATCATGGTCTATAATTCTTTTAATATGCTGTACAATTTGGTTTCCTAGTATTTTTCTGAAGACGTTTCCTCTGTCCTTTAGAGACCTAGTCTGTTCTGTCGCCCAGGCTGGAATACAGTGGCACAATCATAGTTTACCTTAACCTTAAATTCCTGGGCTGTAATGATCCTCCCGCCTCATCCTCCTAAGTAGCTAGGACCACAGGTACTCGGCACCACACCCAGCTAATTTTTATTTTTTTGTTTTTGACACAGAGTCTTACTCTGTTGCCTGGGCTAGAGTGTCGTGGCATCAAGCTAGCTCACAGCAACCTCAAAGTCCTGGGCTCAAGCGATCGTCCTACCGCAGCCTCCCCAGTAGCTGGGACTACAGGCATGCAGCCCAATGCCCGGCTAATTTTTTCTATATATATTCTTAGTTTTCCATCTAATTTCTTTCTATTTTTAGTAGAGACGGAGTGTCGCTCTTGCTCAGGCTGATCTCAAACTCTGTACCTCAAACAATCCACCCGCCTCGGCCTCCCAGAGTGCTAGGATTACAGGCGTGAGCCACCGCGCCGGGCCCCAGCTAATTTTTAAATTCTTTTCTTGAGATGGGGTCTTGCTATGTTGCCCAAGCTGTTCTCAAACTCCTGAGCTCAAGAGATCCTTCTTCCTCGGCTTCCCAAAGTGCTGGAAGTACAGGCAGGAACCACTACACTCAGCCTGTTGAGGACTTTTTCATCAGTATTCATCGGGAACATTGTATAGATTTGTTTTCTTGTAATATGTCTGCCTCGGTTATATCAGAGTCATGGTGGTGTCATAGAATGAAATTTGTTTGTGTTCCCTTCAGTTATTTGGAAATGAGAAGGATTGGTGTTAATTTTTCATTAAAGGTTTGATAGAATGATGCAGTGATTATGAATTTTGCATCTGTACCTAGTCTCTTGGATGGGAGATTTTGATTAATCTCCTTACTACTTACAGGTGTGTGTAGAATTTTTATTTCTTTTTGACTCAGTATGTTGTGTGTATTTCTACAGATTGTTGACTTTCTTCTAGCTTATCTAATTTGTTGGCATATGCTTGACCATAGTTGTCTTTTATAGTCTTTCTTCTTACTATGACATGCAGGTGTTGCCTGTGATGGTGTTCCCTAATTCCCTCAGGCTGTCTTCATTTGTCTTCATTCTGTTTTTCCTTTTCTCCTTTTTTTGTTTACTGTTTATTTCTTCTACCTGGTCAAATCACCTTTTGAGGCCCACTAGTGTGTTTTTCTATTCAGTTATTATTATATTTTTCAGCTCAAGAATTTCTCTTCTGTTTCTTATAGTTCTAGTTCTGTTGAGAATCTCATTTTGTTCATAGTATACATTGTTTTTGTGATGTTCTGAAGTCCATGTGTGCTCTTAATTGGTTGAATATCCTTGTGTCTCTTACTTTGAATTCTTTTAATGGCCATTCAAGGAATTGAATGTCAATTAGTGTCAATTTGTGGTGATTTAATTTGGTCCTATGTTTGGGTTATGTTTCCTTTGTATTTTATATATGTCATTATCTCCTGTTGGGACTTCAGCATTTCAGAAATCAGGCACAGGTTTTTGTTTCCCTTCATTCAGGGAGGACACTGTTCGTGTAGCCCGACTAGAAATTCTGGAGACCTCTCAAGACTTTTGAGGATGTGTCCTCCCTAGGCTTTTGGTTATAGTCTAACTCAACTTATTTTGCCATTTGAGCCATTTTCTCCTTGGAAGCTCTGCTGTTGTCCCCCTGGTAGTCTGCAGCCTCCCTGGTGCTCTAGTAAACTGTGGTCTTGATCGCCCCCTAGTGTCCTAGCCGTGCTCCTGCAGTAGTTGATTAGGTTGATGGCCTTTGTTTTCAATGTCTCCCTGGCCAGGTGTGTTTTTACTTTCAGTGATTATATTCCCCTAAGATAGAAACTTGCCCCTCCAGTAGTGCCCTGAAAATCAGAATGTTGGATGGATGTTCCCATACTTTTCCTCCCCCGCAAGAAATCAGGAATTACGGGTTTCTTCAAAATGTTGCCACATGGTGCCCTGGTAGTGCCTCTGGCAAGGGGTCTCAGGTGTTCCTATTAGGCATCCATTGGGCACTCCAAGCTCTTAAGTGATTTCTCAGCTTCTCATGCAGGCAGTTGATCTGTGTGTTGTTATCTGTGTGTGTCTCCGTGTCTGGGGTTTGCTATTCTTCTGTGTTTCTCATATCACCACTTGAATACAATTTTATAATTTCCTTACGTAAGCCTGGAAACATCTTTTAATTAGGTGCCATGATATATTTGCTAGTGGAAATGTCAGATGTACCGTGTGTATGTGTCTGTGTAATGAGAGATGCTAAAGAAAGAAGATGGTTTTCAATATACTGGCATTAGTTTTTATACTTAAAAAGCATTCTTTTTCTAGGTTGCAATCATGCCATCTATTAATTTTAACAAATCCAGCTCTTTACTCTCTTCCTCACTCCTTTTTTTTTCACAATTTTCCTCTTTATTGGTCTCTGCTCAGATATCATGTCAGTGGTGGTTGGCTTGGAGCCCTGGCGGCTGACTTTTCTCCATCTTTTTTTTTTTTTTTTTTTTTGAGACAGAGTCTTGCTCTGTTACCCAGGCTAAAGTGCCCTGGTGTCAGCCTAGCTCACAGCAACCTCAAACTCCTGGGCTCAAGCAATCCTTCTGCCTCAGCCTGCCAAGTAGCTTGGACTACAGTCATGTGCCAGCATGCCTGGCTAATTTTTTCCACATATATTTTTAGCTGTCCAAATCATTTCTTTCTATTTTTAATAGAGACAGGGTCTCGCTCTTGCTCAGGCTGGTTGTGAACTCCTGACCTCAAGTGATCCACCCGCCTCGGCCTCCCAGAGTACTAGGATTACAGGCATGAACCACCGGCCCCAGCCTCTCCATCTTAATTAAAGGAAATGCATGCAGTGTTTACTGGTAATCATGATATTTGGTGAAGTATGCTTTAACATTAGGATTTTTTCCCCATATTTATTTTTTGGCCTGATTTTTAACTATCTATAATTATTTCAGGATATATAGTGTCATAATACATTTTTTTATAAATCTACATCTTTTTTTTTTTTTCTTCTCTTGAAGAGAGAGTGTCTCACTTTGTTGCCTAGGCTGGAGTACAAAGGCATGGTCAGAGCTCACTGCAGCCTCCAACTGGTAAGCTTAAGCAATTCTCCTGCCTCAGCATCCCAAGTAGCTGGGACTATAGATCCGCACACCCACAGCTGGCTAATTTTTAATTTTTTGGTAGAGGCAGGTTTTCACAATGTTGCCCAGTCTGGGCTCCACCTCCTGGTCTTAAACAGTCCTCCCACCTTGGCCTCCCAAAGGGCTGGGATTACAGATGTGAGCCATTGCACTGGCTTAATCTAAATTTCTTAAATTAATGTATGATACTGAAGATTTCCAGTTGTCGTGTTATGATTTTATTACAGGAATAAACTATTATAATAAACTCCATTGAACTTTTGGTAATGCCTACATATCTAAATTTAACTGCATGAAATTATATCTATATTTTTGAATAAATGTATTTAATAAGCATTAGAATTCAAGTTCCTACTTTTTTTTACGTTGCACCATTTTTTAAAAATTTTTATTTCAGAATATTATGGCGGTACAGGTGTTTTGGTTACACGGATTGCTTTTGTACAGCTTGAGTCAAGGTGATAAGTGTTACCATCACTCAGACAGTGTACAGTGTATCCGTTAGGTGTGATTTCACCCATCCCCTTCTGCCCACTTTCACCTGCTTGATTTCCTTTGAGTTTTACTTCCATATGTACACTTGAATGCTGATTGGTTAGTTCCAATTTAACAGTGAGTATGTGTGGTGTTTGTTTTTTCATTCTTGCACCGTTTCACTTAGGACAATGGTCTCCAGTTGGTCCAGGTTGTAACAAAGGGTATTAACTGTTGTTTTCTTCTTTTGTAAGGCTCAGTAGTACTCCATGGTATACATGCACCACATTTCATTAATCCACTCATGAATTAACATGTACTTGGGTTGATTCCAATCTTTGTGACTGTGAATTGTGCTGCAATAAACATCTGAGTGTGAGTGTGTTTTTTATAACAGGACGTTTTTTCCTTTGGATAAATACCCAGTAGTGGAATTGATGGCTCCAATGATAAGTCTACTTTTAGTTTGTTGAGGTATCTCCATGCTAATTTCCATAGAGGCTGTACTAGTTTGCAGTCCCACCTACAGTGTATAAGTGTTCCTTTTCTCTCTTCATCCACACCAGCATCTATTGTTTTGAGACTCTTTGATAAAAGCCATTCTCACTGGAGTTAGGTGACATTGCATTGTGGTTTTGATGTGCATTTCTCTGATAATTAGAGATGTTGCGCGCGTTTTCATATATGTATTGACCATTAGTCCATTGTCTATTTAAAAGCTCTGTTCATGTCTTTTGCCCTCTTTTTAATGGGGTTGTTTGATTTTTTTCTTACTGGGTTGCTTGAGTTCTTTGTAATTTCCAGTGATTAGCCCTTTATCAGCTGTGTACCATGCAAATATTTTCTCCCATTCTGTAGGTTGTGTGTTCGCTCTATTGATTGTTTCCTTGGCTGTGCAGAAGCTTTTTAATTTAATCAAATCCCATTTATTAATTTTTGCCCTTACTGTGATTGCAATTGGGGTCGTCTTCATAAATTCTTTGCCTAGGCCAATATCTAGAAGAGTTTTTCCAACATTTTCTTCTAGCATTCTTATAGGTTCATGTCTTAGGTTTAAGTCTGTTATCCATCTTGCATTGATTTATGTGGGTGGTGAGAGGTAAGGATCCTGTTTCAATCTTCTACATGTGGCTGTCCAATTTTCCCAGCACCATTTATTGAATGGAGATTCTTTTCCCCAATATGTTATTGTCTACTTTGTTAAAGATCAGATGGCTGTATGTGAAGGGTTTTCTAGGTGGATTCCCTGTTGTGTTACATTGATCTGTGTGGAGGGTTTTATATCTGGGTTCTCTGTTCTATTATATTGGTCAATGTCTCTATTTTGTGCCAATACCATGGAGTTATGGTTACTGTAGCCTTGTAGTGTAGCTTCAAGTCTGGTAAAGTGATGCCTCTTTATTTGTTTCTTTTGCTTAAGGTTGCTTTGGCTGTTGGCTCTTTGCCATTTCCATACGAATCATAGAAGTATTTTTTCTAGATCTGTGGAAAATGACCTTGGTATTTTGATGGAGACTGCATTGAATCTGTACATCACTTTGGGTAGTGTGGACATTTTAACAATTTTGATTCTGCCAATCCATGAGCATGATATGTTTTTCCATTTGTTTCCATCCTCTGCAATTTCCTTCCTGAGTGATTGGGAAGAGGGGAGGGCCTCGCTCTCCATGAAGACCTCAGCCTGAAGTGCACACCCGCCATAGAGAAGCAGCTGTTGATGAGCTTGGGTTGTTTGAGGAAACGTGTTGGTATAATTGTCATAGGAATTGCCTAAAATAGTATTCAAATGATGGGAGAGTACTCAGCTTTGAGCCTAGGAGAAAATGCCACTCTGTGTATCCATTTTAAAAGGGTTAAGAGATTACGTTAAAGGTTTCCTGTTAAAACAGGAATTACTATTACCTGAACAATATACTGCTTTGAGAACAAAGGTTTCCACCATAGTAGGGACCCTAGGCTGCAGGAAAAATGATATCACCCAAGAGTTTCTGATTTATTTCTCTTTACAAATAATATTCTTTCTGCAGTCAACATCCTTATCTAAGTTGTTATCACAATTTATGAGTTTAAGAGGCAGAACTCCATATCCTTCAATTAATATAAGAGGTTTCCCTGAAGTCTGAAAAAAAATTATAAAAGATACTCCAAAATGTACGGATGAACAGCCAGATGGAAGGAATATATTGGGCAAGGTATGGAAGGAAGGGACTCAGAGCCTCCACTCCATCTTTGCAAGCATCACCCTCTGGGAACCTTTACCTGCTCACCTATCAGGAAGATCCTCTGAACCTTGTCCTTTTCGGGTTTTGTGGAGACATCACTAGATAAGCGTGATTGTGTATATCACTGGACATTGATGATCACGAGAACCTTCAGCTGCTCTCCTCTCATGGGAGGTTACAGGGCTACAGCTACAAGTTCTGACCCTGTAATCCAACCTGGGTATTTGCAGTGACCAGTCCCCAGCCTGAAGCTGTCTGTGGGCCTCTGGCCACCACTTATCTTGTTAACATACAACAAGATACTGTCCCTCCAGAGATTTCAAGTGAATTGTATGTCAGAAGGCAGTAGATGCCCGCGTATATTCATATTTGACAGTATAACAAGGTGGATCTGTCTGCCCATTCACTTCAATCAAATCTATTCTTAGAGTTGTCTCCTCATATTATGTGAACATTAGAACTCTCCTAATACCCGCTTGGTGAAATGTGTTTTTCATTTTAGGAACAGTTGACATTCCGGGATGTGGCCATAGAATTCTCTCCGGAGGAGTGGAAATGGTTAGACCCTGCCCAGAGGGCTTTATACAGGGACGTGATGTTGGAGAACTACAGGAACCTGGTCTCCCTGGGTGAGGATAACTTTCTTTTAGAAGTCAGGATGTCCTCTTGTGTATCTCTGCATTTTCTCTTGTGAGTCTCGTTAGCGTCTGCATTGCTTGACTGAGATTGAAGCCCTGTTGATTCAGAAAGGAAAAGCTTTATAACGGGGTATCTGGACTTTAACTACCCCCTTTCTCAGATCTTCTCCCCTTACATGATGTATCATTGGATGGTTCCAGAGCTTATGTATGCGTAAAATCTTGTGGCAGATGTTTAAAATATCCAATTTCCTGTTTTTCAGTCCTGTGCTTTGATTCATTGGTTCTTCAAAGACAACTAAATGTCTACATGTTACAACATTCCCTAAGCATTCAAAAGGAGGCATTCAGAGGATGGATATCTGATATGAATTTATATACCCTTCTGGAATATCCTTTATTCTTATGTAAACAAAGGGCTGGGATTCTGGAAAAACCATGATACCTTATATTCCTTTCTTTCTATGCGCAGGAATTTCTCATTTTGACCTCAGTATTATCTCCATGTTGGAGCAAGGGAAAGAGTCCTGGACTGTGAAGAGGCAAGTGCAAATAATGAGAAAATTCAATGGATGGAAATGGATCAAAGGTGTGATCACAGGTAAGTGCTCAGATGGATAGAGAGAAAGCTGCTCATTAAATAGTGTTTCGGAAACTCTATGCAAATCTGAGGGTTCGAGATGTAACACTTTATCCTTGTACCCTCCAGTGGTGCTTCGGCTCAAACAGAAACTAATGGAAAGTCCTTATCATGGAGGACAACACTGTTTTATCTGACTCCATGAACTCTTTTGTTCTTGACACTGAGCATCACAGGAAAGGCTGTTCACAAGGGTTGCTTCCATCTGATGCTAAGTTCTCAGTCCATATTTATCAGAGCTGTGGTCTTCATAGTCCTGACGACTGGACCTCTCCATATCCCATCCCATTTCATATGCTTGGAAGACCCAGTCAGGACATGGGAAACATTGTCTGGTCTTCCTTCCCATCTGGATCTCCAGAAACTTCCTGGAGCTTTCTCAAGCGCTTTTTGCTTGGTCAGGTCCCTCAGCCATTTTTGTCACACTTCACGGGAGTGTATGACAAGGGAGCAAGTTGGATCTTCTCAGATTGTCACTCAGCAGAATAAAAAGTCAATAGAAACATCCTCTCTTTGATCTCCAGTCCTACATGGGTGCAGATCTTATTGTTTCAGTCTCTTTGGGTGGGCTGTGTTGGCAGAACATGGAGTCCATTCTCAAGATGCCACAAAATCTGATGCCCATGCATTGTATTTTTCTCTTTTCCGCTGCTCTTACTACTGAGTGAATGTAGGGAGCCTTGTCTCTGCCTGATTTTGTACTCTCTTAGTTTGTATAATTGTCTTTCTGAAACTGGCTTTTAACATACACGTCCCTGTAGAAGTCAGGATCTGCCCTCATGTGTCTTTGCAGTTTCTCTTGTGAGTCTCTTGTTAACCCCTGCATTGCTTGACTGAGATGACAGCCTCAGGGTTGACTTGTTGGGATAATCCAGCTTTACGTTATGCATAACTTCTTGTGGAGTATCCCATGGAGTGGGTTTACTGCATAACATAAAATTGATGAAGGAGAATACTTTAACTAATATGATTGAATATCATCCTGCGACCTGCGAAGATGCCCTTTGAAGCCATTGATTAGAGCTGGCCCATGATCCTGAGATAAAAAGTACAAGGAGAGCCTGACTGATAAGTATTTCCTATTGTTTTTCTAGTTTCTGAGAAGCATCACAAAAGTGTCACTGTGATAATGCTGATCACATACACTAACGATGATCTCCTTTGAGCCAGCAGTCAGTGTTGTAGGAATTTCTTCCAGGGAGAACATTGTTTAAGGTCACTGCCTCGTGTGTAAAGTGTTGTTCATGTCACATTTTTCATCCCTTGTATGTGTCACTATTCATTTTGAACAACCAAAACTTTGTCATTTTGTCGTTGGTTCATGCCTGTAACAGGCAACAGGCATGGGTTTGATACATCTTCCTGAGGGAGCTTCTGAAGGTAAATGATGTCTCCATATTTTAATTCTACCATAATTTGTTTAAACCAGTGCAGCTTTCATCTTGTGTAGTTTTATGTATTCTAAATGAACTTTTTAAAACTTTACTTAATCAACAGCTCATATGTTCACGGCAATTTTGATCATAAAGGACAAACTTCGAGTTATCTTACTACCTCATTTCAAACTATATTACAAAAGTATAGTAATTAAAACAGGATTATAGTAGCGGAAAAGTAGATACATTGACTAGTGAAGCAGAATAGAGAAGAGAAATGAACCAGTACATATACAGTCAATGGATTTTTGCCAAAGGTGCCAAGAACACACAAGGGAAAAAAGACAGTGTGTCAGTACTTAATGCTGCAAAAATGATTCCACATGCAAAAGACTGAAACTGGACCCTTATCTCACATCATATAAAAGGGCTGTCGAGAAAGTATCCAGCCATGTAATATGAAAAATAGTATTTAATAGCTGGATACTTTACAACAGCCCTTGTATAAAAATCAACTGCTAGAAGAAATCACAAGGGAAAACCTACATGACATTGGTCTGAGCAATCATTTGTTTAGATTTGACCCCAAAAGCTCAGGCAAGAGAAGCACGTATAGATGAATGCGATTGCAAGAAACAGAACCGTTTCCTCACAGCAAAGGAAACAATTAGGAGAAACTTTGCATCGTCAGAAAGTTTTTCCAAGCCGTACATGTGGTAGGAAATTAATATCCAAAATGTGTAAGAAACTGAAACAACTCAATGGCATGAAAAGAAATAACCCAATTAAAAAATGGTCAAAGGACCTCAATAGACATTTCTTTTCTTTTTTTTAGCTGGGACTGCAGGCAGGCGCCACCATGCCCGGCTAATTTTTCCTATATATATTTTTAGTTGTCCAGATAATTTCCTTCTATTTTCAGTAGAGACAGGGTCTCGCTGCTGCTCAGGCTGGTCTCGAACTCCTGAGCTCAAACGATTCACCCACCTTGGCCTCCCAGAGTGCTAGGATTACAGGCGTGAGCCACCGCGCCCGGCCAATAGACATTTCTTGACAGAAGACATAGATATGAACAATAGGTATATTAAGAATACTCAGCATAAGTAATCATTATGAAAATACAAATTTAAATCACAATGAGATACCACTGCACACCTGTCATAATGGCTACTGCTGAGAAGTGGTGGTGAGGATATGGAGAAAAGGAAACCCTTCTATACTGTTGGTGGGAATGCAAATTAGTATAGGCACTGTGGAAAACTATATGGAGTTTCCTCTGAAAACTAAAAATAGTATTGCTATATGATCCAACAGTCTCAATTCTGGGTATAAATCCACAGAATTTTGAATCTGTTTGTCTAAGGTATCTCCACTTCATCTTTACTGTGGCATTATTCACACAGCCAAGTTAGATAGCCAAACTAAGTGTCCTATAGCAGATGAATGGATACAGAAAATGTGGTGTACAATGTATAGTGGAATATTATTCAGCCTTCTTAAGAAGGAAGTTGAGTTTCCCACATGTGGATGAACATGGAGGACATCTTCCTAACTGAAGGAACCAAGCACAGGAATACAAGTATTGGATGTTTTCTTTTATATTTGGAATGCAAGTGGAGTAGAGTGCTAGTTATCAGAGGCTGGAGGATGAGGAATAGGTTGGTCAATGGGTATGAAGTTTCACTTCAACAGGAGTAATTGATAAGTTTTTGTGGTGATGGATAAAAGTTATAAGCTTGATTCCATCATTCCACATATATAGGTATCATGGTATTACTTTGTTCCCCACAAATATATACAATTATAATTTGTTGATATATAGTACAAAATTTAAAAACTCGTATTCCAGTTCTTATACTCTGTACTGGTTCTAAAATGGATATCGTTGCTTTTTTCTTAAGAGAAAATTGTTCCCATTTCCACAGACTATAGCTTTTCGTAGATGTGGTTACTCAGTCTATGTCTGCTTGTTTTTCAATAGGTTACTAGGATGTTTTCCTAATTACTTTTTGTTACCATTTATAGATGATAGTTTTTAAGTATGTATTGTGTAATATAACTTGTTTTCATTTTAATTGTGAGATAGCCATATGTTTTTTGTCAATTGGTGTATATCTTGGGGTCACTCCTTTCAGGGATAACACAGGTTTGCACATTGTGTTTTAGTTATAGGTGGTTTGAAATTAGACTTCCACAATACTCATCTGGATCACATGTAATCAGCTTTTCTTTATTAAACAATACTATTCCTTTTGTGTTCCTAAAAATTGAAATTTATCTTTCTGAAGTTTCCTAAGTATTTTGAATGTCAGTATTATTACCTTTGGTGTAATATTAAGTTTATCAATGTGAAATGTTTGTTTATGTGCTGTAATTAATTAGAAACTCACGGTTCTGTATATGTTGTAGATCTCTCTTCTGAATTTGTAATAAAAAATATACCACAAAAAGGGAAGACCAACGCAGGAGAAGTATTCCGAACAGTGACATTGGAAAGACCTGAAAGCTATGACACTGAAGACTTTTCCTTTAAGGAAGTCCAGAAAAATATACATGACTTTGAGTGTCAATGGGGAGATGATGAAGGAAGTTACAAAGCAGTGAATACGGCCCAGACAGAAAATCTCCCTGGTAGAAGAGATCAACATGATAGAAGGGATGCAGGAAACAAGCTTATTAAAAATCAGGATGGATTAATCTTTAAGTCCCATGTGCCTGAACTGCAGCTACTTGAAAGTAAAAGGAAAGTTGATGAATGTAATCAAGTCAAGTCTATCAACCATGATTCCTCAGTTTCACCACTTCAACAAATACCTTCTAGCGTGAAAACCCACATTTCTAAAAAATATGAGAATGATTTCATCTTTTCTTCATCACTCACACAAGGACAAACAGTAAACAATGGTGGAAAACCTTATAAATGTACTGAATATGGCAAGGTGTTCACTGCAAATTTACATCTTGCACGTCACCAGAGAATTCATACTGGAGAGAAGCCTTACAAATGTGGTGAGTGTGGCAAGGGCTTCACTAGAAATGCAGACCTTGCACGTCACAGGAGAACGCATACTGGAGAGAAACCTTACAAATGTCATGAGTGTGGCAAGACCTTCAGTGAAGTTTCAAGCCTTGCACGTCACTTTAGAAATCATACTGGAGAGAAACCCTACCAATGTAATGAGTGCAGCAAAGCATTTAGTGTGCGTTCAAGACTAACTATTCATCAGTTAGTCCATACGGGAGAGAAACCTTACAAATGTAATGAGTGTGGCAAGGCCTTCGTTTACCCTTCACAGCTTGTACATCACAGCAGAAGGCATACTGGAGAAAAACCTTACAAATGTTACGACTGTGGGAAGGTCTTCAAGGATAGTGGCTCCGTTACATACCATCGAAGAATTCATACTGGTGACAAACCTTACAAATGTAATGATTGTGGCAAGGTCTTCACTCAAAATGCACACCTTGTACGTCACATTAGAAGTCATACTGGAGAGAAACCTTACCAGTGTAATGAGTGCGGCAAAGCCTTTAGTGTACGTGCAACACTAACTGCTCATCAGGCAATCCATACTGGAGAGAAACCTTACAAATGTATTGCATGTGGCAAGGCCTTTAGTGTACGTTCAAGACTAACTATTCATCAGTTAGTGCATACAGGAGAGAAACCTTACAAATGTTATGACTGTGGGAAGGTCTTCAAGGATAGTCGCTCCCTTGTATGCCATCGAAGAATTCATACTGGTGAGAAACCTTACAAGTGTAATGAGTGCAGCAGGGCCTTCACTCACCATTCACAGCTTGTACTTCACAGGAGAAGGCATACTGGGGAAAAACCTTACAAATGTTACGACTGTGGGAAGGCCTTCACTCGAAATTCAGACCTTGTTAGTCATCAAAGTATTCACAGTATGGAGAGACCTTACAAGTGTTCTGAGTGTGGCAAAGCCTTTCGTCTTCGTTCACTGCTAAGTTCCCATCAGCTAATCCATAGTGAAGAGAAACCTCACAAATGTAATGAGTGTGGCAAGGGCTTCACTCGAAATGCAAGCCTTACGCATCACAGGAGAATGCATACTGCAGAGAATCCTTACAAATGTGATGAGTGTGGCCAGGTCTTCACTGGAAATCCAAGCCTCGAACGTCACAGGAGAACGCATAGTGGAGAGAAACCGTACAAATGTAATGAGTGTGGCAAGGTCTTCGCTCGAAATCGAAGCCTTGCACGTCACAGGAGAACGCATACTGGAGAGAAACCTTACAAATGTAATGAGTGTGGCAAGGACTTCGGTCGAAAAGCACACCTTGCGCGTCACATTAGAAGTCATACTGGAGAGAAACCTTACCAATGTAATGAGTGCAGCAAAGCCTTTAGTGTACGTTCAAGACTAACGATTCATCAGTTAGTCCATATGGGAGAGAAACCTTACAAATGTAATGAGTGTGACAAGGCCTTCGCTCACCCTTCACAGCTCGTACATCACAGCAGAAGGCATAATGGAGAAAAACCTTACAAATGTTACGACTGTGGGAAGGTCTTCAAGGATAGTGACTCCGTTGCATGCCATCGAACAATTCATACTGGTGAGAAACCTTACAAGTGTAATGAGTGCGGCAAGGCCTTCGCTCACCGTTCACAGCTTACACCTCACAGGAGAAGGCATACTGGAGAAAAGCCTTACAAATGTTGCGACTGTGGGAAGGCCTTCACTCGAAATTCAGAACTTGTTAGTCATCAAAGTATTCACAGTATGGAGAGACCTTACAAGTGTTCTGAGTGTGGCAAAGCCTTTCGTCTTCATTCACTGTTAACTTCCCATCAGCTAATCCATAGTGAAGAGAAACCTCACAAATGTAATGAGTGTGGCAAGGGCTTCACTCGTAAAGCACACCTTGCACGTCACAGGAGAACGCATAGTGGAGAGAAACCGTACAAATGTGATGAGTGTGGCAAGGACTTCGGTCGAAATGCACACCTTGCACGTCACATTAGAAGTCATACTGGAGAGAAACCTTACCAGTGTAATTAGTGCAGCAAAGCCTTTAGTGTACGTGCAACACTAACTGTTTATCATGGAATCCACACTGGAGAGAAACTGAGTGTGGCAAGGCCTTCACGCAAAATGCAAGCCTTCTTAGTCATCAAGTATTCACAGTGGAGAGAAACATTACAAGTGTAATGAGTGCGAGAAAGCCTTTAGATTGCATTCAGGGCTAAATACTCATCAGGCAATCCATACTAGAGTAAAACCTTACAAATGGTTTTCACTCAAAGTTCACAACTTGCAAATCATGGAAGAATTCATAATGGAGAGAAAACTTAGAGATGTAATGAGTGTGGCAAGCTCTTCAGGGAACGATCAAAGCTTGCAAAGCATCAGAGAATTCATACTTGAAAGAAACCATACAAATGAGTGTGGCAAGGTCTTGAGTCCCAATTCACTCCTTGCATTACATTAGGGAATTCGTTCTCACGAGAGTCCTTGTAATTACAGACTATGGCAAACCCCTCATGAGTTTAAGCATTAACATTGGAGAGCCCATGCTAAAGAAAAATCATATAATTGTATGTGGAAGAGGCTTTTTTCATGCCTCACTGCCCACTGGGCATCAAAATACACATCTTTGATTAAAGCACACAAATGTAAAGTGTATGTTGAAGCTGTTACACAGGGGCCATAAATGTAGGTGAGGATTTGAAAGAGGAATGATTCAATCTCTAATTCTCCATGATTAACCTTTCGTATTACATACTGTAAAATAATTCTAAGTCCAAATATGTTAAAACTTTCAGCATGATATATATCAAAGGGGCCAGAACATTTGGAGATCGCCAATTACTTTGAAGTTACAAAATATTTTATTCATTTATTTGAGGATTCTTTTTTTTTATTTCATCATATTATAGGGATACAAAAGTTTAGGGTTACGTATATTGCCCTTGCTCCCCACATTTGAGGATTCTTGAAAAGGCTACTTTACTATTCATAACTTTCAACTTGAACTTTGAAATCTGACTATTATGCCTTTTTCACAAGCCTTTCATTGTGCTCTGTGGGAAAGAATCCATTGCCTGGCAGGGCCTCCTTTAAGGATGAGGATCACTTCCATCCATGTTCCTCTGAGAAGAAGGATGCTCTCTTTGAATATTAAATACCAACCTAATTAGCATTTGGGAGGGGCAGAGAATAATGTAAAAGTATGATGTCGCTTATCTTGCTCATTGTGTTCAGGGTTCTCTTCTGACAGGAAGGCACTGTAGGTCAAAGTAGACAAATCTCAAGTAACCATAATACAGAGAAGATCAAGACCTTAAGACACTGGGGTTTGTATGGGAAGAGAAGTAGGTTATTTTATTTATTTATTTATTTATTTATGTTATTTTTTGAGACAGAGTCTCGCTTTGTTACCTGGGCTAGAGTGAGTGCCGTGGCATCAGTCTAGCTCACAGCAACCTCAAACTCCTGGGCTTAAGCGATCCTACTGCCTCAGCCTCCCGAGTAGCTGGGACTACAGGCATGTGCCACCATGCCCAGCTAATTTTTTCTATATAGATTTTTAGCTGTCCAAATCATTTCTTTCTATTTTTGGTAGAGATGGGGTCTCACTCTTGCTCAGGCTGGTCTCGAACTCCTGACCTCGAGCGATCCACCCGCCTCGGCCTCCCAGAGTGCTAGGATTACAGGCGTGAGCCACCGCGCCCAGCCGAGAAGTAGGTTATTGAGGACTGATTATATGGTAGCAATAATGCTGGGGAAATGGTAGCCACCTTTGCCATTGAATGGTAATAGCTACTGCATAGCAAATATTGATGAAAAATAAGTCTTAGTTTTGAAAATTAAGAAAGAACAGTAATCAGGGTGGAAAATTTAATCAAAAGAACCAGAGTAGCACTCTTTCAGTAGGATTCACATGTAACTGCTGAGATTAGAAATTGCTGCTGCTTCTCTCACTATGTATTGTAGAGCATATGTTTTATAAAATGTATTGTTATTTCATACCTATGAATTCATCACATTCTTTCCCAACATAGTTTTCTCCTACCTCTGTAGTACACATCATAATAGGAAATCACAATGCACCATTAGGTTCTGAAGGTTGAAGGATCTAGAACAATTTTTTTTCCTTGGTGGAATCCAAGAATATATAATTTCAAAAACCTAGAATCATACATTGCACTTAAGTTTTTCTCTCCACACAATGTCTTAAGATACTGATGCACCTATCGTGAAAATCCCACAGATGTGCAATTTCAGACCCTTAAACCCCAAAAGCTGCATCACTGTTGGTGAACATGCACTGTATTAAATTTCCACTTGCCTCATTTTGGTGTGCCAAATAAGACCCATGGTATGCATCTTGATTTACATGAAGTGAAAATACAAATATAGTATGGATATAAAAGGTGTAAGGACATAAAAGGAAGTGTGGGGTATAAGGATAAAAATACCTCTCTTTTGTCCTAGGAATGCTCAGTGATGTTATTTGGAAAGATTAATGTTCATGAAATTCCTTTTAAGAATGAATATACACAATGAGAATATTGTTTCATTTTGATAAACTAGAGATTTATATATTCACCCTTCTAAAATTTTTGGTAATTTTAATTTGTGACCACTCCCCTGGAACTAGATTGAACCGCAGCTAGCGTTTAGTTTGAATATCGAGAATGATGATGCCAAACACTGAAGTGTTACAAGAATGTTTATTACATAATGTGACTTCGTGAGGAAAGATGGGTAGACTTCCGAGACTGGTCCAAAAATAGATTGAGAAAACAGGAATAAGTAATTAGCTTGGAGTGTTATAATTATTAAATGGTCGGGTTGGGTTGGAGTACCTCGCCACCCCCTGTGTTTTGAACTTCCATCTGGTGCCAAAGGAGCGCACACCCAGGAACTATCAGCTGGACAGGTTGGAAAGAATAGGAAGAGGGAGTGCAGAGGTCAGTAGTCTAACTTCACAATGGACACTGACTCTGCAATACAACACCGAATGTTTACCCTT
This sequence comes from Lemur catta, assembly GCF_020740605.2. Lineage (NCBI taxonomy): Eukaryota > Metazoa > Chordata > Mammalia > Primates > Lemuridae > Lemur > Lemur catta. Next base: position 20,402,328 of record NC_059146.1, read on the forward strand.
GAAACTCCTGAATTCTTGCTTCAGAAAATTGGGAAGACCCCAGTTTTCCTCATAATAATAGCTTACTTACTACATTTCTTTTTGTGCTGAGCCCATAGGTCCCATTACACAACATTCTTGTTGAAATGTTTCTGAATCCTGTTTAGCTAAATTGCCTAAGATGTTTTTACACTAGTTCAATTAAAATTAATGTGTGGAAAAGTTTATTCTATAAGAAGCATAACTAAGCAATTTTACTAGATGAGTTTTTTTTAAAAAAAGAAAGAGATGGGGTCTTACTTTGTTTCCCAGTCCGCAGTGCAGGGGTGTGATCATACTTCACTGAAGCCTCAAACTTCCAGGCTTAAGCAATCCTTCTGCCTCAGGCTCCCAAGTAGCCGGGACTACAGGCACCTGCCACCATGACAATGTTTTTCCAAAGTCTATGGACATGTTTTCAGTGTATGATACTGAGCAGTATATTCTATTGTGTATGTGTATATATATATTTTTTTTCTACATATATTTTTAGATGTCCATGTAATTTCTTTCTATTGTAAATAGAGATGGGGTCTCGCTCTTGCTCAGGCTGGTCTTGAACTCCTGGGCTCAAACGATCCAGCCGCCTTGGCCTCTCAGAGTGCTAGGATTACAGGCGTGAGCCACCGCGCCTGGCCTATGGTCTATTTTTAATTGTAGTAAAATTACTTTTTGTTTTTGTATATGATTTTTACTGGAGATTTTTTCCTTCCATGCATTGTAATAGAGATTATAAATTTAATATAATTTCTTCCTTGTGTTACTCCAGTGAAAAATGTTAGGGGGGCATAAATTAGTGAGTTGTTTGAAGATGAAATTTTGTGAAATGCACATAAAGCAATGGCAGGTACAAACTAGGTTCTCTATAAATATAAAAACAGAATTGTCACTATGAGTCTTTATAGTTCAGTGAAAGTACTAGGGTGATACAACATGGCGAAATGAAGTCTCCTAATGTGGAAGTTATGTCGGATTTGTGCTTGAAAATCTTGTGTGTGGAGGCCAGTCAGCATCTGGACAGAGAACTCAAAATATACTTAATGAAGGAGGTAGTTCCCAAGACTTCAACTACAGTTTGTGAGAAAGAGAGAATCCCCATTGGCAAATCCCTGGAGGCCATTCTACTAGTTCCTGCTGCCTGGTATTCCTATTCCGTGCTGGAGGATCCTGCAGGAAAAGGTGACATTTGTGCTAATTTTACCCAGGAAACTGACACCCCGTATTTTCCCCTTAGATTTGTTCCCATCCAAAAATACTTAATAAATATATTTTCTTTAATAAGTCATGTCTTAGTTTGCATGTGTATTTTACATTAATTACACTTCGAGTAAGTATTACTGTTATTAACGTTTTATGTCTAATAACTGGTAAAATCTTATTTCTGAAATAATTATTGATGACATTCTTATTTCAGCAAAGAGGAAACCTAGGACACTAACAGGTTAAAGACTCAACTAAATCTGGGCAACATAGTGAGACTATGTCTCTATAAAAATTAAAAGAACTAGCCTGTAGTCCTAGCTAATTGGGAGGATGAGGCAGGATCACTTGAGCCCAGGAGTCGGAGGCTACAGTGAGCTATGATCATGCTGCTGCACTACAGCCTGGGCAACAGAGCGAGACTCTGTCTCTTAAAAAAGAGACTCACCTAGTCACATCCCACCGACTGAATCAGGGTTTGAATTCATGTCTGGCTGCAAAGACCAATGTCAACTGTGATACTACAGTAACAGTGCTAGTAATTTATGTCCTTCAACTATTCAACATCTATACGTATTTGGTTAGTATCTGTTGTCATTTTTATATAGGTTGTCTTTATACATTATTGTGATTCTGGTAACTTTTTTTTTCTGTTATGTTTACGCTATAATTTTTTTTATTATTTTTTTGAGACAGGGTCTCACTCTGTCACCCAGGCTGAAGTGCACTGGCCTGATCATAGCTCACTGCCACCACAAATTCCTCAGCTGAAGTGATCCTTTCACCTCAGCCTCCCAAGTAGCTGGGATTACAGGTGCACACCACCTTGCCTGGCCCTTGTACTTTTATTTTATAGGTCAGTAGTTCCTATAAATGATGCTGAAACTAGTTGGAGAAACACTCATTTTACCACATAATCCTATAAGAAAGACCATCCAGTCTTTCAGGAGAGGTATCCAGTCCTTGACCTATTTCTGATTCTTAAATATCAGCTCATTGAACTGCAATGAACAATTTACCAATAGTGTCAATGAGAGTGTACACTTCCTGAGCTATTTGGAAAACCTGTGTTCCCATTGTCAATTCTCAGGAACAATTATGGGTTCCTAATATCCATCACCAAACACACCTTAGAGTATTTGGTGGGAGTTCTTCCTTTTGCATCATCTCCAAAGGCAGCAAGGGCTTCACATGGAGAAAGCAAAAAATGCTGAGGTGTCACACTCGGGCAGTGATGTTGGATGTCCCTTCATGGGACTCTGCTGTCTGTATATCTGCTTCAATAACAAGTTTCTTCATATTTTCCTCCAGTTTTTAATTTGATTAATTTGGTTTTTGTAAAGTCATTCTAGAATTCTGTATGTATTACACATATCAGTTTTTTCCCACATATATGGTAGGCAAATATTTTTTGTTTGGTGGCTTTTCTTTTATCATCTTAACAAATTCTTTCATATACCAAAGTTTTATATTTGATAAAATGCAGTTTATAGATTTTTTTTTCTGTAATAACTCATGCTTTTGGTGCCATGTCTATTTTTATTTTGAGACAGGGTTTTACTGTTCCCTGGGCTAGAGTACAGTGGCATCATCACAGCTGACTGCAAACTCAAACTCCTGGGCTCAAGAGATCCTCCTGCCTCAGCCTCCCAAGTAGCTGGGACTACAGGCATGCACCGCCATGCCCGCCTAATTTTTTCTATATATGTTTTTAGTTGTCCATATAATTTCTTTCAATTTTTAGTAGAGACGGGTCTTGCTCTTGCTCAGGGTGGTCTGGAACTCCTGACATCCAGCGATCCGCCTGCCTCGGCCTCCCAGAGTGCTAGGATTACAGGTGTGAACCATGGTGCCTGGCCTGCTAACATTAATTTGAATGGAAGGAACTTTCCTGGATGCAGTCACAACTCACGTGGATCCCGCCAGAGGGATCCCAGCTCTCAGTCCGCTGAATTGCTTCAGCCTCCCTGTTAGGTCCTCCAACCTCCAAATGCATGCATAGACGTGCTGAGAGCTAGGTGGAGGGACGCTCAGTCCCCGCCCACAGCGCGCCAGGCCCCGCCCAGGCACTCGCCAGCCGGTCTAGGCCTGGGCTGTCCTGCGCGCGCAGTATTCTGTGGACCTGGAAGCGGATCGTTTAGAGTGAATGGAACGTGGCTGCGCATGTGTTTCCTTTTATCTATGTTAAGACTTAAACCTGGGCTTCGCAGTCTTCTCGCACTTCCATACCTGGGATCTGGGGGTTCGTACAGACCTTAGATCCGCACACCATTCCCTTCAGCCCGAGCAAATCAGACGTCGCCCCGGGTGCGAGGGTCGCGTCCATTCCCAAAAATCTCTCTGAGGCTTTTCCTGCCCCCAGGCTTCCTGCCTTCAGGCCACGTAGACGCCTCCTTTCGCTCCGGTTCCCTGCCCCCGTTACTGACCTCTCCGCCCTCCATGTGAAGTCCTCACCCCCGAGGTGGATTCAGGCTCTTCCGGTTCCCCACGCCTCGCCCTTCTGGGCCCCTGGAGGGCAGCGCGGCAGCCCCGGTCCTGGAGAAGCCGCGTCCTCTCCCTGGCCCGGGGATTCTGCAGACCCCTCCTCACCCCTCCCTTCCTCCCTGGGTCGGGCCCTTCTGTTCCCCAGGGCTCTTAGCAGTCACCGCTTCCTCAGATTCCGCATTGGGGGAGGTGACCGTGGTCCTTTCTTGAGACAGCCAGTGTTGTTGCGTCCAAAATAACGCCCCACGGGGAAATGCTGCTCTTCTTGGAGTCGGACATCTTACTCCATTCCCCTCCCTTTGACTGCGTGGGCAAAGGGGTCAGGAGAGAGAGAGAGAGAGTGAGAGGAAATAGGAAAACTGAGAATGCGAAGAAGAAAAGAATGCAAAGTCAATTGGGTGAAGGATTTACAAAGAGACAGTAAGAGTGAAAGAAGAATGTGGGAAAGTAGCAGGGGGAGAAGAGCTTGATCTCCCCAGAGATGAATTTCAGCAAAATAAGGACAGGGCAGCAAAGGGGGAGGCACCTCGGACAGAAGGTGGGGGGAGACAGAGCAGCATGGTGCTGGGACAACAAGAGGGCGCACCTGGTGACAAGGAGAGCAGAGGGGAACCACAGGAGGGAGGAAGCCTAGGGACCTGGGGGTGGCAGAGAGTGGGAACAAGGGGGTGTGACAGGGAAGAGGGAGTTTACCAGGGAGAGCAGAGGGGGAGCAGAGACAGGGAAGAAAGAGGCAGAAATATATGGAGATTGGGGACAATGAAAAGACTGGGGAAAAAGGAACAAGAGGTGAAAGAAGTTTCCAGAATGGAGCAAGACATGCAGAAGAGAAGGAATAGAGAGAGGGAAGAAGAGGAGAAAGAGAAGAAGAGGAGAGGGGCTGAAACTCAGGGGGAAAACACAGAAATGAAAAGAAAATAAAAAAGCTAGAGCAAGAAGGTGAGATTGAGAGATATGTACAGAATGAGAGAGATGTACCCAATAGTGGAAAAAGTGGGGGGACTCTGGGACCAGATGAGTGGTAAGATGATTGAATATGATGGTTAAGTAGTGACCTGTTCATTTCTCTCTATATAATATAATAAATTTTTGTTTAAATGGTTCAGATGAGAATAAGAATTGACAACTTCCTCTTTCTAAGGTTGGTGCAGTTTATAATTATGGCAGCAGAGGTTAGCTTCCACCTGTAATCCATATACAGCCAGAGGAAAGTGACTTTACTCATTCAATTGTGGGTAATCTCTTTCCTTTTCCTGGGATGGGGGAGGGTATGGGGAGTGAAGTGGGGAAGAAGTGATGGAGTCTCTTACCACAGGGTGCCTTTAAAAAAAATTTTTTTTTGGTAGAGGTAGGGGTCTTGCTATGTTGCTCAGGCTGGTCTTGAACTCCTAGGCTCACGCAATTCTCTCATGTTAGCCTCTCAAAGTGCTGGGATTACAGCCATGAGCCCACATGGTGCCTTTCAAAAGGAACATTGAAAATGGTTTTATGGTCTTTCTGTAATGGATTTCCGTTCTTTTCTAATTCTTTTCCATTTCATTAATTGTTTTTTGAAGCTTGACATGATTTTTAGTTAATTGAATTTGTATTTCTCTCTATATAATTACTCCTGAAATAGGGTTGGTAGTATCCTATAATAGTTTACATCATCGTTTTCAAAAGTACATTTTTTTTTTTTATTTTTTTGTGACAGAGTCTTACTCTGTTGCCTGGACTAGAGTGCCGTGGCGTCAGCCTAGCTCACAGCAACCTCAAACTCCTGGGCTTAAGCGATCCTCCTGCCTCAGCCTCCCAAGTAGCTGGGACTACAGGCATGCGCCACCATGCCCGACTAATTTTTTTTTTCTATATATATTTTTAGCTGTCCAAATCATTTCTTTCTATTTTTAGTAGAGACAGGGTCTCGCTCTTGCTTAGGCTGGCCTCGAACTCCTGACCTCAAGCAATCCACCCGCCTCGGCTTCCCAGAGTGCTAGGATTACAGGCGTGAGCCACCGCACCCGGCCTGCATGTTTCTTTATGTTCCTTCGCTGTTCATTGTCTAGATACTGGTGGCAACACGTCCCCAAGGGGACAAGAGCAGAGGGAGGTGTGCTGGGGTTGTCCCTCTGAGCAGAGCTCACCTCTGGCTCCATATTAGGATGCTAAGGCATTACAGATACATGTCTTATGCCCCCTTTGCAGAGATTCCCATTCACATAATCACGTTGGGACCCTGCTTTAATAATATTTACAATGCCCCAAGTGATTCTAGTCTGTATCCAGAGTTGAGTGTCAAGGTTCAATTTCTTTTATTTCTATGGGCTTAGATCAGCCTGTGATCCATGCAGGGGTGAGGGGGGCTGTGCCCTGCATCAGGTTTGGTCAGGGCCATACCTGTGCCCTGGAGGGGAGCTCAGCCCAGCCGGGCTCCCCACTGCTGCAACTTGTGTGTGAGCTTCACTGTCGCGCCGCACTCGCCTGCAAGGACGACGCAACAAACTGGAGTTCTTCCAACAGCAGTTTAATGAGGCATCTAGTCTAGTTACATGGCGAGAGACCCCGAACAGGAAGGACAGTGGGCTTATATACCATTGCAGGTAGTCGTGGCGGGAAGTGATTGGTAGAGGGCCCTGACAAGGCTCCCAGCAATGATTCTATTGGCTATGTGCTCACCCGTAATCAGAGACCGCTCCCAACAGCTCCCCCTTTTGTTTTGCAACACAAGCTTTGGGGACTCCAACCTCAAGGTCCGGATCCAGGGGGTGGAGTCCCTGAAGCAGGTGCAAAGGCCACCGTCTCCCATGCAATGAGCAGAGACTCTGGGAGGTGCAACGGCTGGTAAGGGGGTGACACGCCACAATCTGGTGCAATGGGGAAACCCCTCAGAGTGCATGGGCCATGTCACGCTGTGCGAGAGGGGAGGCGGTCTTGACCTTCGGAGCGTAACATTTGTAGCCAGATGCCAGGGGATTGACCACACTCGAGGGCGGCTAGGGCTTGGGTAACCACCACTCGGTTCCTGCGGCACTGTGCACGAACGCGCAGGAACCCCCAGATCACCAAACCTGCTCCCAGGATCCCCATGAACCCTAGGGACCCCAGGCCAGCCCAGTCCCGAAGTCCTCGGACTATTGACTGAAATGTAGGAAAGAGACCATTGGTCACTGTCAAGTCCAGGCGTGTGGAGTTAATGTGGGTGATCTCCAATTGCAACTGCCGGGTCAAGGCGGTAAATTGACTAGACCAGTGTCCTGTCAACATAGCAGATAATTGACGAGACTTGTTGGCCGCGGCGGAAGCATTATCAAACAGTACCGCGGTAATGCATAGTCCTGTGAAACGTCATTCGCAGCCCAGCTGTGCCAGCTGCCATAAGGCATCTATTTGCTCCTGGACCAAGTCCACACGTTGGTTCAGTATCATGATACCACCCTTCAGATGCGCGTTGACGGCGGATTGTGTGTCCAGAGCTGTAGCCACAGATGCCGATAGGTCGTTCAGCGTCTGTGCTGTCTGAACAGAGCCTACCGCTGCAGCCGTAGCGGCTGCCAGTGCGGCAGTCACTGCCAATGTGGAAATTACAGCTGCAGTAACGCCAAAATCTCTTCGCTGTCGGAAAAGGGTCAACAAGCTAGGAGCCTCCACCGGCCAAGGAATATGCCGAGGCATACGGGCAACAATTGCCATGGACTGGCTGGAGGCATTCCAGCAACGGGCATAGGAGCAGTTTGCCGTGGAACAATTGAGAACACCAGGACCAGAGGAAGTAGCAGTGATCCAGATAAAAGGGGGCCAGAGGCAAACAGGTGTGGAGGGGAAAGACAGATTACGCTGCTGAATAGCGTGGACCGACGTCTCAAATGTTGAGGAGGAGTTCCATGTAAGATTGGCAAGGCCCAAAGAGGCATTAGTAGCGAACAGCCGGGGGAAGATCTGGGCATCATGGGTCACCGGCATCGGTCTCGGGAACACCGACAGGATGGCCCAGCGCCGGTCCGTCGTCACCGATGCGGCCAGCAGCAGAAAGGTCAGGAACAGCAGCATCCCCGGCAGCGGACGCCCCATCATCTGCATCCTCCACATCCGCCAACCGCTGCACTCGCCGCGTTAAGCGTGCCGGGACCCACACTGGATCAGGAGTGTCCTGCGGGAAAACACAGACAGCTCCCCTGGACCGGCTCACAACCGGATCCGGGCCTTTCCATTTGTTAAGCAGGACATCCTTCCACAAGACCTGCTCTGATAAAGGGGAACTGGGGTTGGCGTGGCGGTCCGCAGCAGAGCGCCCCTGATCATCCAGCAAAAGAAAATTTAAAGTGAACAAGGTGAGAGAGAGCACAGGCTTAGGGGTACGTAAGCCCAAAGGGCTCGTCCCCGTCTCCCCCTTTTGTTTTTTGAGATAGGCCTTTAAGGTGCCATGGGCACGCTCTATGATACCCTGGGCCTGGGGGTTGTAGGGAAGGCCCGTGCGGTGCTCCACGCCTAGGCGTGTGCAGAATTGACAAAAAGCTTGTGAGGTATAGGCAGGGCCATTGTCAGTTTTGATAACCTGAGGTTTACCCCAGGCAGCCCAAGCCTCTAAGCAGTGGGTGATGACATGACTTACCTTTTTACCTGTCAAGGGAGTGGCATGAATTATGCCAGAGCAGGTATCGATGGAAACATGGACATAAGAAAGAGTGCCAAAGGAGGAGTAATGAGTGACGTCCATTTGCCACAAGTGGAGTGGCCGAAGACCACGAGGATTGACACCTACATGAGGTGCTGGACGAAAAGGTGCACAGGCCGCGCACTGCAGCACAATATCGCATGCGGCTGCCCGCGAGAGGCCAAATTTGAGACGTAACGTCAGTGAAGGAGTATGGTATAGAGAATGAAACTGGCGAGCTGCCTCCAACGGAGAGCCAACCCAATAAGCGTGAGTGGCATGATCCGCCAGGGCATTGCCGCGCGCCATGGGGCCCGGCAAAAGGGAATGGGCCCGAATGTGCGTTATAAAAAATGGGGACCGGCGCGAATGGATGGCAGCACGGATAGCACAGAATAAGGAGAACACCGTGCTGCGAGAGTTAAGAGAATGGGCTGTTTCCAAGTGACGGACAGCCTGAACAACATAAGCAGAATCAGAGATTATATTAAGGGGCTCTGGCACGGTTCGGAGAATCAATTCAACGATAGCACATTCAACGTGCTGGGGAGAAGAGTAAGCGAAGCGGGCCGTAAACACCTGATCATTGATTACATAGCTACCGGTGCCTGTGGATGACCCGTCAGTATAAACAATGGTAGCCCCAATTAGAGGCTCAGGGGAAGTCAGATGAGGAAAGATAAGCTGATTGCGAAGTGCAAACTGAAGAAGGGGATGTTTAGGGTAATGGTTATCTATGTCTCCTGGGAAGATACAACAGAGTACTGCCCAAGAATTTATATGGATTTCCAATCTAAATATTGCCCCATGGATAGACAGGCCCGCGCGGTACCAGCCCAATCACTGGGGGTCATGGCATGCGCACTTAGCCGTTCCAGTAGGCCACGGGTGTAAGCGGCATTGCACCCATAAGCCTTGACAGCTTCAACCAAAGCTTTTAGTTGCTTGTAATCTAGGTGTTCGTGAAAGCGATGTTGATTAGCGTCCTCAAAGACGGGGAAAGCAAACTCCCTCTGTATCTTCTTTCTAGCTCGGGGAGGCACAAACGAGGTTCCGCCCTCCATATTTAGAGGGGCGAATCCCGCAACGGGAAAAGGAGGGGCAGTAGCGTACGGGGGCGGGCGATTACGCTCCGCCTCATATCTAGCCGCCGCCTCCTCCAGCTCCGCCTTCTCCTGCGGAGACAGCCCCTCCTCCGCCTCGCGAGAACGCGAACGGGAAGAAGAGCGAGACGATGAAGAAGAACAGGAAGAAGAAGGACGAGAGGAAGAAGAGGAAGCTGACATGTGGAGGGAGGCCATTTTGAGAGCCACCTCCTCCATGTCCCTTTCAGGCGGCGGGCGTCCCCGCCGTTCCTGTTTACCCGCGGACTTACGTTTCCTTTCCGGCCTTTTCCTCGGCCGCCCTGGCCGAGCCGGACCCACTTTGCCTCTCTCAGACATACTATCTTGATAATCACTGAGTACTTGCTGACCTTCCCGGACCGGACCGCTGCAACGGTCGTCCTCTAAACAGGAGCGCACCAGTGCCCACACAGGGAGAACACACTCCCAAAGGGGACCAGACTCTCGGGCACGGCGAAGGTCCTGCTCTAGCTTATCCCAACTCGGAATCGTTAAAGACCCCGAGTGGAGAAACCATGGGGCCACCCGGTCCACGTCCTGCACAAAATGGCGCAGGACACGGTCAGGGATACGAAGCTCCCGGGCGGCCAGAAGACCCCGCAGGGCCCGCAACAGGTGACAACTAGGAGAGTTCCCCATGGGGTAGGTCACAAGCACCCGGTGCCGGCGTCAGAAGAGGGCAGGGGTCCAAAATAAAACCGCCCCAGCTGCTGTGGTTCTGAACTCACCTCCAAAGAGGTCGTCTCCGCCGGTGCGAGAAGTTCCCGGGTTTCGGCACCACTTGTCGCGCCGCACTCGCCTGCAAGGACGACGCAACAAACTGGAGTTCTTCCAACAGCAGTTTAATGAGGCATCTAGTCTAGTTACATGGCGAGAGACCCCGAACAGGAAGGACAGTGAGCTTATATACCATTGCAGGTAGTCGTGGCGGGAAGTGATTGGTAGAAGGCCCTGACAAGGCTCCCAGCAATGATTCTATTGGCTATGTGCTCACCTGTAATCAGAGACCACTCCCAACACTTCACCACAAGGGGAGTGAGTTCTGCACAAAGGAGTCAAAAACTCACTTGTTGGTCTTCCTGTAGGAGTTTTTTATCCTTGCCTCCCTCCTGGTGCAGTGGGTAGTAGCGGACCGTCTTTCTGGAGGGTGAGATCTTTCTTTGTGTGTGGTGTAGCACAGGATGGGGGTGTGTGGTTTCTAAGCTTTAAACCTCCTATTTTTGACATTCAGGATTGAATTCTAAAGACTCATCCTATGTGAAGATGAAGCCCAGAAGAGGAGGAAGAGGAAAGAAAAGAGTCAGGAATGGCTCTTGATCAGATAAAGTGATACTGTGGGTGGATTGTTCTGTGTCTCCCTCCTTTCTGAAATGCTGGGCATTGGAGTTGCTAAAATTCTCTAACTCTGACGCATCCTGCCTCATGTCTTTGAGTGCACTCAACCATGCCTTCCCTCAGTCCCTCTCCTCTCCACTTCGGTTCACCATGACCTTGTAAGGAGGCTCCACTGGGCATTGTCCTGGGAGGGGCTTCACACCCCGACATGGATTGGAGACAGGATGTGGTCCCCATGGTGTCAGTGCTGTTGGGCAGCAGGGACTGTTAAGGGATCACATCTGGATGCAGTGTCAGCTCTCTTTAGACCAGGATTAGAGAAGCTGCCTGTGGAAGTCACGTATTAATGTGCATAACTGCCTGCTAAATTCTGGAAAAGGGGACCAATAAGGGGATATATTTCAAGCCTTATTTTGTTATTCTTGACTCCAGGCTCTTAGTGACTTGGAATGGAATAGAAAGTTGAAACAGAGATGTCAGTGATAGAAGATGCTTTATTCCATCATTTATTTTAAAATTTAACAGTGAGTATGTGTGGTGTTTGTTTTTTTCATTCTTGCACTCTTTCACTTAGGAGAATGGTCTCCAGTTGGTCCAGGTTGTAATGAAGGGTATTAACTCATGTTTTTTTTTTTTTCTTTTTCTAAGGCTCAGGAGTACTCCATGGTATAAATATACCACATTTCATTAATCCACTCATGAATTAATGTGCACTTGGATTGATTCCACATATTTGTGAATGTGAATTGTGCTGCAACAAACATCTGAGTGTGAGTGCCTTTTTTGTAAAAGGATGTTTTTTCCTTTGGGTAAATACCTAGTTGTGGAATTGATGGATCAAATGATAAGTCTACTTTTAGTTTGTTGAGGTATCCGCATACTAATTTCCGTAGATGCTGTACTAGTTTGCAGTCCCACCAACAGTGTATAAGTGTTCCTTTTCTCTCTTCATCCACACCAGCATCTATTGTTTTGGGACTTTTTGATAAAACCATTCTCACTAGAGTTAGGTGATATCTCATTGTGGTTTTGATACCCATTTTCCTGATAATTAGAGACGTTGAGCATGTTTTCATTTGTGTGTTGGCCATTAGTCCATTGTCTATTTAAAAGCTCTGTTCATGTCTTTTGCCCTCTTTTTAATGGGGTTGTTTGATTTTTTTCTTGCTGGCTTGCTTGAGTTCTTTGTAATTTCTAGTGATTAGCCCTTTATCAGCTGTGTGCCATGCAAATATTTTCTCCCATTCTGTAGGTTGTGTGTTCGCTCTATTGATTGTTTCCTTGGCTGTGCAGAAGCTTCTTAATTTAATCAAATCCCATTTATTAATTTTTGTCCTTGCTGTGATTGCAATTGGGGTCGTCTTCATAAATTCTTTGCCTAGGTCAATGTCTAGAAGAGTTTTTCCAGCATTTTCTTCTAGCATTTTTATAGTTTCATGTCTTAGGTTTAAGTCTGTTATCCATCTTGAATTGATTTATGTGGGTCGTGAAGGTAAGGATCCTATTTCAATCTGCTACATGTGGCTGTCCAGTTTTCCCAGCAGCATGTATTGAATAGAGATTCTTTTCCCGAATATGTTATTGTCTGCTTTGTCAAAGATCAGATAGCTATATGTGAAGGGTTTTATATCTGGGTTCTCTGTTGTGTTATATTGGACAATGTCCCTATTTTGTGCCAATGCTGTGCAGTTTTGGTTACTAGAGCCTTGTAGTGTAGCTTCAAGTCTGGTAAAGTGATGCCTCGTTATTTGTTCCTTTTGCTTCTGGTTGCTTTGGTTATTGAACCTCTTTGCCAGTTCCATACGAAGTATTTTTTTCTACATCTGCAAAAAGTGACCTTGGTATTTTGATGGAGACTGCATTGAATCTCTACATCACTTTGGGCAGTGTGGACATTTTAACAATTTTGATTCTGCCATTCCATGAGCATGATATGTTTTTCCATTTGTTTCCATCCTCTGCAATTTCCTTCCTGAGTAATTGATCGTTCTCCTTGTAGAGATCTTTCACCTCCTGATACATATTTATATATCCTTCTGGAATATCCTTTCTTCTTATGTAAACTGGGGCTGGGATTCTGGAAAAACCATGGTACCTTATATTCCTTTCTTTGTATGTGCAGGAATTTCTCATTTTGACCTGAGTATTATCTCCATGTTGGAGCAAGGGAAAGAGCCCTGGACTGTGGAGAGGCAAGTGCAAATAATGAGAAAATTAAATGGATGGAAATGGATCAAAGATGTGATCACAGGTAAGTGCTCAGATGGATAGAGAGAAAGCTGCTCATTAAATAGTGTTTGGGAAACTCTATGCAAATCTGAGGGTTCTATGGGAATACAAAAGTATATGTCCTGTGAGCTCTGAAAGGAAATTTTTCTTTTCCTTCACTTCTCACTCTGTTCCTCAGAGATGTAACACTTTATCCTTGTACCCTCCAGTGGTGCTTCGGCTCAAACAGAAACCAATGGAAAGTCCTTATCATGACAGACAACACTGTTTTATCTGACTTCATGAACTCTTTTGTTCTTGACACTGAGCATCACAGGAAAGGCTGTTCACAAGGGTTGCTCTCCCCATTGGTCTTTCCTTCTGTAGTTGCTTCCATCTGATGCTAAGTTCTCAGTCCATATTTATCAGAGTTGTGGCCTTCGTAGTCCTGACGACTGGACCTCTCCATGTTCCATCCCATTTCATGTGCTTGGGAGACCCAGTCAGCAGATGGGAAACACGGTCTGGTCTTCCTTTGCATCTGGGTCTCCAGAAACTTCCTGGAGCTTTCTCAAGCGCTTTTTGCTTGGTGAGGTCCTTCAGCCATTTTTGCCACACTTCACAGGTGTATATTATAAGGGAGCCACTTGAATCTTCTGAGATTGTCACTCAGCAGATAAAAAAGTCAGCAGAAACATCCTCTCTTTGATCTCCAGTCCTACATGGGTGCAGATCCTATTCTTTCAGTCTCTTTGTGTGGGCTGTGTTGGCAGAACATGGAGTCCCTTCTCAGGATGCCACAAAATCTGATGCTCATGCATTGTATTTTTCTCTTTTCCACTGCTATTACTACTGAGTGAATGTAGGGAGCCTTGGCTCTGCCTGATTTTGTACTCTCTTAGTTTGTATGATTGTCTTTCTGAAACTGGCTTTTAACATACACGTCCCTGTAGAAGTCAGGATCTGCCCTCATGTGTCTTTGCAGTTTCTCTTGTGAGTCTCTTGTTAACCCCTGCATTGCTTGACTGAGATGACAGCCTCAGGGCTGACTTGTTGGGATAATCCAGCTTTACGTTATGCATAACTTCTTGTGGAGTATCCCATGGAGTGGGTTTACTGCATAACATAAAATTGATGAAGGAGAACACTTTAATTAATATGATTGAATATCATCCTGCGACCTGTGAAGATGCCCTTTGAAGCCATTGATTAGAGCTGGCCCGTGATCCTGAGATAAGAAGTACAAGGAGAGCCTGACTGATAAGTATTTCCTATTGTTTTTCTTTGTTTTGAGAAGCATCACTGAGGGGAGTTAGCTATGCTCCCAGCAAAGAGGTTTTTTCTTCCAATCAGGTCTCTCAGGCAGGGGTCATCTCAAAGGATGAAAAAATAGTAGGAAACAGAAATAATAATACACAGAGCCAAAAATATAGTTTATAAAGTAAAGGTTTATGAAAATAGATAAAAGGAGGGTATCAGGATGGGAATATTTCCTCCTGCCAAAAATATATCCAAAACTGAAAATCTACACAGGTATTATATAGGGTAGATACAAGCTCCCATTGTGAAGGGCAACGGGATTTACATACTAACAGGCAGTTTGCTTTAGGGTCAAAGTCTTCTAAAAGGCTACTGCAGATCCTTTAACTAACTAACTAGGGGAACAATGAGTTGTAAAATCTTCTTGGGGCAAACTTCTAAGTTTTCTGATAAGGCTGTTACTTCAGCAAAAAACAGAGACATCTTGGCTCTGGTGATTGTGTTCTTGGAGACAGAGATGATTTCAGAAGTCAACATGAGCTGTGCTTTGTGTTAATTACTTTAACCACCTGGCTCCTTCTGGGCCCGGCTTGGGCATTAGCATATCTCTCTGATCCTCTCTCATCTCAGGGGGCCCTTGTCAGCTCTGGCAACCCATGGCTCTAGGAAGAGGCCTGTCTTGTCTTTCAAAACAGGTGAGAACCATAGGCCCAGTTTACAGCTGTCTCTTTGAAGTGCAGCTATTACTGACCAAGGAGACGCCCTCCTGAGACAAGGCAGCTTTTGAACTAACGCATTTCTTTTTTCTTTAAGGCAAAGCCTTATGTGACTTCTGAAATCAAATCTTGTCTCCAGAAATACAGGGGGCATTTCTATAACTCAGTATTCTTAGGCTCAACATCTCCCCCTTTTTTATTTTTTCAAGAAAGTTGATGGAGTTGGACAGCCATCACAGCGAGGGGTTGGTCTCCGGATTCTTGTCTTCTTCAGAGTTTTCTCCAGACTATAAATAAACACAAGCAAAGGATTAAAATAATGCCAAAAGTTACAATAGTGGAACTCCCATAGATCTTAAGATGATAAAGTGGATCAGCTGACTGGTCCAAAAATAGATTGAGAAAACAGGAATAAGTAATTAGCTTGGAATGTCATAATTATTAAATGGTCAGGTTGAGTTGGGGTACCTCGACACCCCCTGTGTTTTGAACTTCCATCTGGTGCCAAAGGAGTGCACACCCAGGAACTATCAGCTGGACAGGTTGGAAAGAATAGGAAGAGGGAGTGCAGAGGTCAGTAGTCTAACTTCACAATGGACACTGACTCTGCAATACAACACCGAATGTTTACCCTTGAAACTCCTGAATTCTTGCTTCAGAAAATTGGGAAGACCCCAGTTTTCCTCATAATAATAGCTTACTATATTTCTTTTTGTGCTGAGCCCATAGGTCCCATTACACAACATTCTTGTTGAAATGTTTCTGAATCCCGTTTAGCTAAATTGCCTAAGATGTTTTTACACTAGTTCAATAAAATTAATGTGTGGAAATGTTTATTCTATAAGAAGCATAACTAAGCAATTTTACTAGATGAGCTGTTTTAAAAAAAGAAAGAGATGGGGTCTTACTTTGTTTCCAGTCCGCAGTGCAAGGGTGTGCTCATACTTCACAGAAGCCTCAAACTCCTGGGCTCAACCAATCCTTCTGCCTCAGGCTCTCAAGTAGCCGAGAGTACAGGCATCTGCCACCATGTCAGTGGTTTTCCAAAGTCTATGGACATGTTTTCAGTGTATGATACTGAGCAATATACTCGATGGTCTTTTTTTTTTTTTTTTTTGATACAGAGTCTCACTCTGTTGCCCGGGCTAGAGAGCCTTGGCGTCAGCCTAGCTGACAGCAACCTCAAACTCCTGGGCTCAAGGAATCCTTCTGCCTCAGACTCCCTAGTAGCTGGGACTACAGGCATGCGTCACCATGACCGGCTAATTTTTTCTATATATATGTTTTTAGCCGTCCATATAATTTCTTTCTACTTTTAGTAGAGACGGGGTCTCGGTCTTGCTCAGGCTGGTCTCGAACTCCTGAGCTCAATCAATCCGCCTGCCTTGGCCTCCCACAGTGCTAGGATTACAGGCGTCAGCCATCTCGCCCAGCTGCTATAAAATAATTTTAAAGAGATATATTCTGAGCCAAATTTGAGGATCATGACCTGGAGCCACGCCCAAGAAGCCTTGAGCAAGTGGACTTGCTGTGGCTGGGTTACAGTTTGGTTTTATACATTTCAAGGAAACAGGGTTTATAGATAAAGTCATAAATCCATATGTGGGAGGCATACATTGGTTTGGCCTGAGAAGGTGGGCCATCTCCAAGCTGGGGTGGGCAGGGGCTTACAGGTTATAGGTGGGTTTAAAGATTCTCTGACTTGTAATTGGTTAAAGACATGAAGCTTTGTCTAAAGGCTTGGAATGTTTTAACATAAGGAGCTGTTTATCAGAGATAAGTCAGTGGACATACATTTGTTGTGTAAGTTGAGGACCTGCAGGTCTGTCTTGCATAGCCTTAGGCCTGTTAATGGGTTACAAAGGATGTCCCCTAGAAGGCAGAGGGGGCGAGAAGAAGCATGTCTGACCTCCCTCCTCGTGGCAGGCAGAGTGCAGTTTAGTTTTAGGATATTCCTTTGGACAAGAGGGGGTCCATTCATTCAGCCGGTGGGGGGGTGAGCCTTAAGATTTTATTTTAGTTCACAACATAGACCATTCTCAACCTAGTTAGGGAAAAACATTTTGTTTTCCAACATAAGTGGCCGACACAACACCCTGCTTTTACCTTAAAACTGCTAGAAACGGGCCGGGCGCGGTGGCTCACGCCTGTAATCCTAGCTCTGGGAGGCCGAGGCGGGTGGATCGCTCGAGGTCAGGAGTTCGAGACCAGCCTGAGCAAGAGTGAGACCCCCGTCTCTACTAAAAATAGAAAGAAATTATCTGGCCAACTAAAAATATATATACAAAAAAATTAGCCGGGCATGGTGGCTCATGCCTGTAGTCCCAGCTACTCGGGAGGCTGAGGCAGTAGGATCGCTTGAGCCCAGGAGTCTGAGGTTGCTGTGAGCTAGGCTGATGCCACGGCACTCACTCTAGCCCGGGCAACAAAGTGAGACTCTGTCTCAAAAAAAAAAAAAAAAAAAAAAAACTGCTAGAAACGTTCACGCAGCTACCTGGACAAGAAAGATGCCAGGGCCACCTTCAACCCCGGAAAACAGTTGAGAGCAAAGAAGATGCCGGCGCAGGCCGCGCCCCTCCCGTTCCCTCCTCGGCCCCGCCCCTCCCCGCCCCGCCTCGGCCCCGCCCCCAGGCTGCCCGGCGTCTTGTCTCCGCGCGCTGGCACTTTTCCGCCATCGCAGAAGCGGATCGCGTGGAGGGATGGTGGTCCCGCCTTCCGAGGTTAAGCCCGAGCCTCGCCCTCCCACGTGTTCCTTACTCGGTGCCCGCGGGTGGCTACGGACTTTAAAATCCCCTCACCGCCCCCTCCACCGCAGGTACGTACAGACCTCGCGCTGTGGATCCGGGAGCCGCTTCCTTTTGGGTGAAAGTCTGGGAGGCTGGTCGGCCTTTGTGCCTTCTGTCCAGGTAAACACCGCGTTTCGCGTCTTTGCCTGCTCGCAGCCCTTCACTGACCTCTTCTCCCGCCCCGCGCCAGGTAAAGTCCTCACCTGCCAGGTAGATTCCCGTCCTTTACTCGCGCCAAGCCTCGCCCGTGTCGGCCCCTGGAGGACAGCGCAGTCCGTAGGCTCAGTGTCCGAGACGCCGCGTCCTCTGCCCGGTCCCCGCTGTCTGAGGCACGGTGGCCCCACCGTGTCCCTTCCTCCTCAGGCCTGATCCTTCGGGTCTCCAGACTTCCCCTTAGCAGTCGCCGCTTCCCCTGACCCCTCGTTTGGGGAGGTGAGCGGGGCCTGTCTTGTGACAGCCAGCGTTCTTATGTCCCCAATTCCACCCCACTGGAAAATGCTGCTCTTCCGGGAGGCGGCCATCTTATTCCGTCCCCCTCCCTGTGAATGTGTGGGCAAAGGGGATCCCAGGAGAAAGAGCAACTGAGAGAAAAACTAAGAAAGAAAAGAATGAGGGAGAACCATAAACAGATGGCAAAGTAGAGGGTTGAGGAGGGATTTGCAAAGACGCAGTACTAGCGAAAGTAGCTGAGAAAGTAGCAGGGGGAGAAAAGTACCTGGAGAAATTTAGAGAACAGCTGGATCTTCCAAGAGATGAAGGACAGCAAAATAGGGAGAGGGGCAGCAAAGGGGGAGGGGATGAATGATTTGGAGCCAGGCCACACAGAGCAGCCTGGTGCTGGGATAAGAGGAGACACCTGTTGACAAGGAGAGCAGAGGGGGAACCACAGCAGGGATGAAGCCTAGGGATCTGGCAGTGCCAGAGAGTGAGGACAGGGGGGTGTAACAGGGACAGCACAGGGGCAGCAGAGATGAGGAAGGAGAAGGAGAGTGGGGACAATGAAAAGATTGGGGTGAAAGAGGTGAAATAAATTGCTAGAATAGAGCAGATCAGGTGCAAGAGAAGGAATAGAGAGAAGAAGGGGAGGAAGAGTGGGAGAGGAGAGGGGCACAAAATGAGGAGCAGAAACTGAGGGGGAAACACAGGAAAAAAAGAAAAGGAAAGAAAGAGCTAGAGAAAGAAGATGAGAATGAGAGATATATACGGAATGGGAGAGGGAAACACAGTAATGAAGAAGAGGGGCCCTGGGTGCAGATTAGTGGTGCGTTGATTGGATGTGAGGATTGACTTGTGGTATTTTATTTTATTTTATTTTATTTTATTTATTTATTTTTTTTTTTGAGACAGAGTCTCACTTTGTTGCCCGGGCTAGAGTGAGTGCCGTGGCATCAGCCTAGCTCACAGCAACCTCAGACTCCTGGGCTTAAGCGATCCTACTGCCTCAGCCTCCCGAGTAGCTGGGACTACAGGCATGAGCCACCATGCCCAGCTAATTTTTTTGTATATATATTTTTAGTTGGCCAGATAATTTCTTTCTATTTTTAGTAGAGACGGGGTCTCGCTCTTGCTCAGGCTGGTCTCGAACTCCTGACCTGGAGCGATCCACCCGCCTCGGCCTCCCAGAGCTAGGATTACAGGCGTGAGCCACCGCGCCCAGCCGACTTGTGGTATTTTAATTTCTGTGTTTATAATTTAACAAGTTTGATTGAAAAAATTTTTTTAATTATTTCAAACATTTTTTTCAGCTGGTATTTAGTTTGCAATTTTAACAAATTTTAAATATGCTTCTTCGAATTATGCAGATGTGGGTGAGAATGGCAAAAATCTGTCTATAAGACATGTGCCTTTTATACTTCTTGGTATCTGGGTATGTATAGCCTCATTTGCAATTCTCTTTTCCTCACATGGGGTAGGGTGTGGAGGAGTGTGTGAACTAGGAAGAAAAAGCAATGTGTTTTTTCCCCTGTCAAACTCAATACAACTGTTTAACACTGAACACAGAATACTTCACCTCTGATCACCAAATGTGTGGGGATTTCTCCCCACCAACAACCTTTCTTTCTCCATCTGACACCAAGTGGGCATTCTGTAATTTAACTTAACTCTAACACTATGTACCTGGAGTTAGCATCAAATCCCACTGGTTGAGGGCTCAGTTCCACAAGGCTGCCCCCACTTCAGGTGCCAGTCACATATCCCAGCTGGGGAAATGAACTTCTGACCAACCGGGTATAAATCGTGGGGTTCCTGTGACTCCCTCCTCAGGTCCTATTGATTTGCCAGAGGAGCTTACAGAACTCAGAGAAACACTTCATTTGCCCATTTGTTACAAAGGATATTACACAGGATACAGATGAACAGCCAGATGGAAGAGCTGTCCTAGCAAATTGATCAAGCTGGAGGAAGGGTTAAAAGAACCACAATATTTGTCAGGTCACTCAGAAGTAGAGGTGACAGCTACTGTTTGCTTAGTGCATCTGAAGTGAGGAGCAGTCTTGTGGGGACTGAGCTCTTAACCTGTGGCATCTGATGCTATCTTGTAGATAGCTTCAGAATTGAGTTAAATTGTAGGACACCAGCTGGGATTGTGCTAGAGAGCTGATGACTGTGGGAAAATACACACACATTTTGGTGACTAAAGATGAAGGATCTTGTGTTGAATGTGAGTACAATGAGCAGTTTGCCTTTTCCTATCTCAAATAGGAAAGAAAGAGATCATCTCCATCCGGCCCAACCCGTCTTCTCAGGACCTGTGATCTCTGCCCAGTAGTGACTGGGAATGGTCTGTCCCTGCTCCTGGCTGTTGCTGGCCCTGCGATTGTGCACCACTTGCCAGCCCCACTCGCAGTCTCAGGATGCGTGACATCCCTCCTGTATTGTCTCATACATTGTTACTTCAAGGGAATTATTTTTATCAGCAAACCCAATAGTGGCCTTGTCCATTAAAACACACATAGACACGTACACACAGAATTCATCTTTTATCCTTATACTCTTGCATCTTTTTAACAAAACTACTCTTACCTACACCTCCCTCTATTGTAAGTACCCTCTTGTGTGTTACGTCTCAGAACATAATGCACTAAAAACTTGTTCTCGCTTGGTCTTCAGTTTTTGCTGCCCATTCTTGCTTGAACCCTTGAATTGTAGCTTGAATCAAGCTTTCACTTTAAGCATTCCTTTGATCCTTTTCCGATCACGAGTGACCTCCCCATTTCTATATCTAATATTTAATTTCCTGTCCTCATCTTTCATTTCCTATCAGTAGCATGTGGCATAGTTGGTCATTTGTCTTCTGTTTTGTTTGTTTAGAGGACATCCCATTAACCTTTAAAGATCTGTTTTAATTGTCTTGATGCCTCCCTGATCTCCTTTCCTCCTCTGGTGTCCCCTAAACTTCCTGTTCTCTGAATGTGGCATGAACTACGGCTCAGCCTTCGAACCTCTTCTCATCTCTGTCCACACCCACTGCCTTTCCTTATTGTCCCATTGCATGGTTTAAACCCCACATACATGTCTACGTTTTCCCTGCAGAGCTCTCGCCTGAGCTCTAGCATCCTGTGTCCAGTGGTGGTCCCAACAATGTGCTAGACGATCTAATAGGCATCTCCACCTTCAAATGTCCAAAGGGACTTCCTGACTCCCCCAGATGCATTCCCTTCTAGTCCTCATATCTCAGGTAAGGACGACCCTCTGCTTCCTGGGGCTTAGATGAACTTGTCATATATTTAAAATGTATGATACTACATTGTAAGTGCATTAATTTATGAAATAAAAAAATCCCATGTTTACTTAAAAAAGGTGAAGAAATACATTATTTCCAAATTCTTTCAAGGTGTGGGAGAGAAATGTTTGTAGTCCTGGGCCCTCCCTGCTCTGCTCCCCCAGGACCTCTGTGGCCTCATCTCCTGCTTGTGTTGTCCTCGCTGGCTCTTCTCCCGCCACACAGAGCTCTGTCCTTTTCCTAGGGTCTCATGTCTCAGAGTCTCCACATTGGCTTATCCCTTTGCCTAAAACTGTGGACCCCCAGCTACAGGTGGAGACACCTTCTTTCCCCAGGTCATTGTTCTGATATCCCCTTACCAGTGAAGACTTCTGTATTTTGTCTCCACAGCCCACCATTTGACATTTAAGGAACACCCTCAACCTCTCCTCAGGTCCATATTGGCTGCTCTGCATGTGTCTTTTTGTTCCTTGGTTGTCCACTGTCTGGATACTGGTGACAAGCAGGTCCCCAGGGGAGAGCGGACCAGATGGTGGGAGGTGTGCTGGGTTTGCCCCTCTGAGTGAAGCTGAACCCTGGCTTCACATTACAGTGCTAATACACACCGCCTTGGGAAGGAGAGGACCATTTTTACACAGGGTTAGAGGTCTTTCCCCTTTGTGTAACTGTAGCACAGAAAGAGGGTCTGTTGATTCTGAGCATTGAGCATCATATTTTTGACATTCAGGATTGACTTGTAAAGACTCATGTTGGGTGAGGAAGAAGCCTGGAAGAGGGGGAGGAGGAAAGAAAAGAAGTCAGGAATGGATCTTACTCAGGTAAGGTGATATTCTCAGTGGGTTGTTCTGTGTCTCCCTCCTTTCTGAAATGCCTGGCACTGGGGCTGCTGATCTTCTCTGACTCTGAAGCATCCTGCCTGTTGTGTTTGCTCTCACTCACCCATGCCTTGCCTCAGTCCCTCTCATCTCCACTGAGATTCCATCTCACTGTGACCCAGTGACATGATCCTGCGACGAGGCTCCATTGGACATGGTCCTGGGAAGGGCTTCACACCCAGACATGGATTGGACATGGGGTGTGGCCCTGTGGTGTCAGTGCTGTTGGGCAGCGGGGACTGTTTAGGGGCCACATCTAGATGTACTGTCAGCTCTGTGTAGAGGAAGATTAGAGAACTCACCCATGAGTCATGGATTAATGTGCACAAACACCTGCTAAATGCTACAAAAAGGGAATAATCAGGAGAATTCTTTTCTGACTCATTTTTATTACATTTGTAGGTAAATCAGTGAGTCACTGACTCAAACTCTTAATGACAGAGTGGAATGGAAAGCTTAGACACAGACATCAATGATAGAGGATTGTTTCATTCCATCCTCTGTTTTTACTATAACATAAATATGAAAGAGCAGGAGATGCATTAAACTATTCTCAGACAGTGCATACCACAGATACTGTGGTGTTCTCCTCGGGGACTCTTTTGTAACAGGTGTTTTAGCCCAGAATGGTTATAATTTTGCTCAGACCTAGGAGCAGAACTTCTTTGCCATTAGAGAAGATGGAAGTGTACTTTTGTTTTACCACTTATTATTAAATATTCCATTTTATTTGAAACATCCTGTGACATATATTTATTTTATAGTAAAACTCCCAACAAGCTCGCTTACCTTAGGTGCTAAGGCATAGAGCACCCCTGTCCTGTCTAGCCTTCCATCCTCCCTCACGTGTTAGTGTGGAATCACTATTGTCAGTTTTGTGGTGAGAGCACAAGTCCTGTAGAAACGTCTACTTCATTATGGGATTAAAAAGTAAAGTTCTTCAGTGAATGCTTTGTTATGACATTTTAACCTTCAACCTTCAACAATGCATGTTTTTTGTTATTAAACATTTGCGGATAGCTTGCTCTAGAATTCTACATCGTTGTTGGAGCATTCCCCTAGTGAAGACAGGTGGATGTTTTAAATTTCCCAGTGTTACACAGAATGCCACAGTGGCTGCCTCTGAGCAAGTCAACTTCACTATAGATATCAGAGGATTCTTCCAGATGGGGCATTTGAAAGAGTGATTGCTTCTTCTAGAATGGTGCATTTCCTACCTTGCTAAATCTGGCAGCATTCCATCTCCACCTCAGCTGCAAAGGTACCCTCTCCCACCAACAACACAAGACATTTCCCCTTCATTAAACAAAACTTGCTGCTGTGTTCTTTTTACATTTTTAAACTCTGGGCAAAATGACAATCCTTTTTTTCCCCTACATTTTCTGATTCCTCATGAGTCTCACGAGCTTTCATTACTTTGGGGAATATGTATATATAAGATGGATTTTATATGTTGCTCCATTTTCTTTTCTTGTATATTAAGAGCTACTTTATAGTCCGTGGTTTCACTCTTTGTGTATATGCCTTGTCTTTCTGTAAGTTCTAGATTTTTTAGTATGAAACAAAATCTTCTCTGCTTCAAGCCCCCATCTTTTATCATGTGTGTGTTTTATCTTGCTTTGGAAGACCTCACTTAGTGCATGGATACAAAATGGTATGATTCATTTAGATGTAGTAGTTTAATATTTTGTTTGTGTGTCTTATTAATTTGGATTTTTGGATATACATTGTAGGTACTTTAATTGATTTACAGTTTCAAATAATATATATCATAAGTTGTTACTATGTAGTTTGTCAAAGGATTTCCTTTTTTTCTTGTTCAGGATTACATTGCTTCTGCTTTGACAGAACACAGGCCTACCATTTTACTCTTTTAGTTGCATGTTTTGAAGGACAGAAGTTTTCCACTTGGAGATAGTCCCATTTGTCTATTTGTGCTTTTCTGCATATGCTTTTGGTGTTATACCCAAGAAATCATTGCCACATGTAACGTTCTGAAATTTCCTTCCATTGCTAGTCTATCTTTTACTATGTCAATGTGGTGTGTTACATTGACTGACTTTCTTCTCCTGAACCACCGTTGTATTCCTAGTGTGTATCACACTTGATCATGGTCTATAATTCTTTTAATATGCTGTACAATTTGGTTTCCTAGTATTTTTCTGAAGACGTTTCCTTTGTTTTTTAGAGACCTAGTCTGTTCTGTCGCCCAGGCTGGAGTACAGTGGCACTATCATAGCTTACCTTAACCTTAAATTCCTGGGCTGTAATGATCCTCCCGCCTCATCCTCCTACGTAGCTAGGACCACAGGTACGTGGCACCACACCCAGCTAATTTTTATTTTTTTATTTTTGAGACACAGTCTCACTCTGTTGCCCAGGCTAGAGTGCTGCGGCATCAGCCTAGCTGACAGCAACCTCAAATGCCTTGGCTCAAGTGATCCTCCTGCCTCAGTCTCCTGAGTAGCTGGGAGTACAGGCATGCACCTCCATGCCCGGCTAATTTTTTCTATACATATTTTTAATTTTCCATCTAATTTCTTTCTATTTTTAGTAGAGATGGGTTGTCACTCTTGCTGAGGCTGGTCTCGAACTCTGGAGCTCAAACAAGCCACCTGACTCAGTCTCCCAGAGTGCTAGGATTACAGGTGTGAACCACCGTGCCCGGCCACAGCTAATTTTTAAAATTTTTTCTTGAGATGGGGCCTTGGTATGATGCCCAGGCTGTTCTCAAACTCCTGAGCTCAAGAGATCCATCCTCCTTGGTCTCTCAAAGTGCTGGGCGTACAGGCACAGACCACTACACTCAGCCTGTTAAGGACTTTTTCATCAGTATTCATCGGGAACATTGTATAGTTTTGTTTTCCTGTAATATGTTTGCCTGGGTTGTATCAGAGTCATGGTGGTGTCATAGAATGAAATTTGTTTGTGTTCCCTTTCTTCAGTTGTTTGGAAATGAGAAGGATTGGTGTTAATTTTCATTAAAGGTTTGATAGAATGATGCAGTGATTATGAATTTTGCATCTGTATCTAGTCTCTTGGATGGGAGATTTTGATTAATCTCCTTACTACTTATAGGTGTGTGTAGATTTTTTCTTTTTGACTCAGTATGTTGTGTTTATATCTACAGATTGTTCAATTTATTCTAGCTTATCTAATTTGTTGGCATGTGGTTGACCATAGTTGTCTTTTATAGTCTTTCTTCTTACTGTGACATGCAGGTGTTGCCTGTGATGGTGTTCCCTAATTCCCTCAGGCTGTCTTCATTTGTCTTCATTCTGTTTTTCCTTTTCTCCTTTTTTTGTTTACTGTTTATTTCTTCTACCTGGTCAAATCACCTTTTGAGGCCCACTAGTGTGTTTTTCTATTCAGTTGTTATATTTTTCAGCTCAAGAATTTCTCTTCTGTTTCTTATAGTTCTAGTTCTGTTGAGAATCTCATTTTGTTCATAGTATACATTGTTTTTGTGATGTCCTGAAGTCCATGTGTGCGCTCTTAATTCGGTGAATATCCTTGTGACTCCTACTTTGAATTCTTTTAATGGTCATTCAAGGAATTGAATGTCAATTAGTGTCAGTTTGTGGTGATTTAATTTGGTCCTATGTTTGGGTTATGTTTCCTTTGTATTTTATATATGTCATTATCTCCTGTTGGGACTTCAGCATTTCAGAAATCAGGCACTTGTTTCCGGTTTTTGTTTCCCTTCATTCAGGGAGGACACTGTTCGTGTAGCCCGGCTAGAAATTCTGGAGACCTCTCAAGACTTTTGAGGATGTGTCCTCCCTAGGCTTTTGGTTATAGTCTAACTGAACAGATTTTGCCATTTGAGGCATTTTCTACTGAGGAGCTCTCCTGTTGTCTGCCTGGTAGTCTGCAGCCTCCCTGGTGCTCTAGTAAACTGTGGTCTGGATCGCCCCCTAGTGTCCTAGCCGTGCTCCTGCAGTAATTGATTACGTTGATGGCCTTTATTTTCAATGTCTCCCTGGCCAGGTGTGTTTTTACTTTCAGTGATTATATTACCCTAAGATAGAAACTTTTCCCTCCAGTAGTCCCCTAAAAATCAGAATGTTGGATGGATGTTTCCATACTTTTCCTCCCCCACAAGAAATCAGGAGTTAGGGGTTTCTTCAAAATGTTGCCACATCGTGCCCTGGTAGTGCCTCTGGCAAGGGGTCTCAGGTGTTCCTATTAGGCATCCACTAGGCGCTCCAACCTCTTAAGTGATTTCTCAGCTTCTCATGCAGGCAGTTGATCTGTGTGTTGTTATCTGTGTGTGTCTCCGTGTCTGGGGTTTGCTATTCTTCTGTGTTACTGATATCACCACAGGAATACAATTTTATAATTTCCTTACATAAACCTGGAAATATCTTTTAATTAGGTGCCATGATATATTTGCTGCTGTAAATGTCAGATGTACCATGTGTATGTGTCTGTTTAATGAGAGATGTTAAAGAAGATGGTTTTCAATATACTGGCATTAGTTTTTATACTTAAAAAGCATTCTTTTTCTAGGCTGCAATTATGTCATCTATTAATTTTAACAAATCCAGTTCTTTAGTGTCTTCCTCACTCCCTTTTTTTTTAACTATTTTCCTCTTTATTGGTCCCTGCTCAGATATCCTGTCAGTGGTGTTTGGCTGGAGCCCTGGCCAGCCCACTTTTCTGCATTTTTTTTTTTTTTTTTGAGACAGAGTGTGGCTCTGTTGCCCAGGCTAGAGTGCCCTGGCATCAGCCTAGCTCACAGCAACCTCAAACTCCTGGGCTCAAGCAATCCTTCTACCTCAGGCTCCCAAGTAGCTTGGACTACAGTCATGTGCCACCATGCCTGGCTAATTTTTTTCTACATATATTTTTAGCTGTCCAAATCATTTCTGTCTATTTTTAATAGAGACAGGGTCTCGCTGTTGCTCAGGCTGGTCTCGAACTCCTGACCTTAAGCGATCCACCCGCCTCGGCCTCCCAGAGTACTAGGATTACAGGCATGGTGCCCGGGCTCTCCATCTTAATTGAAGGAAATGCATGCAGTGTTTACTGGTGATCATATTTGGTGAAGTATCCTTTAACATTAGGATTTTTTCCCCATATTTATTTTTTGGCCTGATTTTTAACTATCTATAATTATTTCAGGGTATATAGTGTCATAATACGTTTTTTATAAATCTACATCTTTTTTTTTTTTTTTTCTCTTTTGAAGAGAGAGTGTCTCACTTTGTTGCCTAGGCTGGAGTACAAAGGCATGATCAGAGCTCACTGCAGCCTCCAACTGCAGGGCTTAAGCAATCCTCCTGCCTCAGCCTCCCAAGTAGCTGGGAGTATAGATCCGCACCACCACAGCTGGCTAATTTTTAATTTTTTTGGTAGAGGCAGGTTTTCACAATGTTGGCCAGTCTGGGCTCGACCTCCTGGCCTTACGCAGTCCTCCCAGCTTCAGCTCCCAAAGTGCTGCAATTACAGATATGAGCCACTGCACTGCCTTAATCTAAATTTCTTAAATTAATGTATGATACTGAAGATTTCCATTTCTCATATTATGATTTTATTACAGGAATAAACTATTATAATAAACTCCATTGAACTTTTGGTAATGCCTACATATCTAAATTTAACTGCATGAAATTATATCTATTTTTGAATAAATGTATTTAATAGGCATTAGAATTCAAGTTCCTACATGTATTTATGTTGCATCATTTTTTTTTTAAATTTTTTATTTGAGAATATTATGGCGGTACAGGTGTTTTGTTTACACGGATTGCTTTTGTACAGCTTGAGTCAAGGTGATAAGTGTTACCATCACTCAGATAGGGTACAGTGTATCCATTAGGTGTGATTTCACCCATCCCCTTCTGCCCGCTTTCACCTGCTTGATTTCCTTTGAGTTTTACTTCCATATATACACTTGAGTGATGATCGGTTAGTTCCAATTTAACAGTGGGTATGTGTGGTATTTGTTTTTTCATTCTTATACCCTTTCACTTAGGAGAATGGTCTCCAGTTGGTCCAGGTTGTAACAAAGGGTATCAACTGCTGTTTTTTTCTTTGTTAAGGCTCAGTAATACTCCATGGTATACATGTACCACATTTCATTAATCCACTCATGAATTAACGTGCACTTGGGTTGACTCTAATCTTTGTGACTGTGAATTGTGCTGCAATAAACATCTGAGTGTGAGTGTGTTTTTTATAAAAGGATGTCTTTTCCTTTGGGTAAAAACCCAGTAGTGGAATTAATGGATCAAATGATAAGTCTGCTTTTAGTTTGTTGAAGTATCTGCATACTAATTTCCATAGAGGCTGTACTAGATTGTAGTCCCACGAACAGTGTATAAGTGTTCCTTTTCTTTCTTGATCCACACCAGCATCTATTGTTTTGGGACTTTTTGATAAAAGCCATTCTCACTGGAGTTAGGTGATCTCCCATTGTGGTTTTGATGTGCAATTCTCTGATAATTAGAGATGTTGTGCATGTTTTCACATATGTATTGGCCATTAGTCCATTGTCTATTTAAAAGCTCTGTTCATGTCTTTTGCCCTGTTTTTTTTTTTTTTTTGAGACAGAGTCTTGCTCTGTTGCCCAGGCTAGAGTGAGTCCCGTGGCGTCAGCCTAGCTCACAGCAACCTCAAACTCCTGGGCTTAAGCAATCCTACTGCCTCAGCCTCCCGAGTAGCTGGGACTACAGGCATGCGCCACCATACCCGGCTAATTTTTTCTATATATATTTTTAGTTGGCCAGATCATTTCTGTCTATTTTTAGTAGAGACGAGGTCTCACTCTTGCTCAGGCTGGTCTTGAACTCCTGACCTTGAGCGATCCACCTGCCTCGGCCTCCCAGAGTGCTAGGATTACAGGCGTGACCCACCGCGCCCGCCCCCCTTTGCCCTCTTTTTAATGGGGTTGTTTGATTTTTTTCTTACTGACTTGCTTGAGTTCTTTGTAATTTCCAGTGATTAGCCCTTTATCAGCTGTGTGCCATGCAAATATTTTCTCCCATTCTGTAGGTTGTGTGTTCGCTCTATTGAGTGTTTCCTTGGCTATGCAGAAGTTTTTTAATTTAATCAAATCCCATTTATTAATTTTTGTTCTTGCTGTGATTGCAATTGGGGTCGTCTTCATAAATTCTTTGCCTAGGCCAATATCTAGAAGAGTTCTTCGAACATTTTCTTCTAGCATTCTTATAGTTTCATGTCTTAGGTTTAAGTCTGTTATCCATCTTGCATTGATTTATGTGGGTGGTGAGAGGTAAGGATCCTGTTTCAATCTTCTACATGTAGCCATCCAATTTTCCCAGCACCATTTATTGAATAGAGATTCTTTTCCCGAATGTTATTGTCTACTTTGTCAAAGATCAGATGGCTGTATGTGAAGGGTTTTCTAGGTGGGTTCTCTGTTGTGTTACATTGGTCTGTGTGGAGGGTTTTATATCTGGGTTCTCTGTTCTGTTACATTGGTCAGTGTCTCTATTTTGTGCCAATACCATGGAGTTATGGTTACTGTAGCCTTGTAGTATAGCTTCAAGTCTGGTAAAGTGATGCCTCATTATTTTTTCCTTTTGCTTAAGGTTGCTTTGGCTGTTGAGGCTCTTTGCCAGTTCCATACAAAGCACGGAAGTATTTTTTCTAGATGTGTGGAAAATGACCTTGGTATTTTGATGGAGACTGCATTGAATCTGTATGTAACTTTGGGTAGTGTGGACATTTTAACAATTTTGATTGTGCCAATCCATGAGCATGATATCTTTTTCCATTTGTTTCCATCCTCTGCAGTTTCTTCCTGAGTGACTGACAGTTCTCCTTGTAGAGATCTTTCACCTCCTGGGTTAGATATATTCCTGGGTGTTTCATTTTCTTTGTTGCTATGTGAAAGGTATTGAGTCTTTGATTTGATTCTCAGCTTAATTTTTGTTGTTGTATAGAGATACTGCTGATTTTTGTCCATTGATTTTGTAACCTGAGACTTTGCTGCATGTATTTATCAATTCCCGGAGTCTCTTGGCAGAATCTTTCGTTTTTTGTAGATATAAGATCATATCGTGAGCAAAGAGTGATAGTTTGACCTCCTTTTTCTCTATTTGGACAGCCTTCGGTTGCTTCCGTTGCCTGATTGCTCCAGCTAGGACGTCCGGCACTATGTTGAATAAAAGTGGTGACAGTGGGCATCCTTGTCTTGTTCTAGTTCCAAAACACCAGCTCGCAGGTAGCTCCTGAATTGTGCTCCTCTATTCCCCCACAAGTCCCCAAGGGAAGAGGGGAGGGCCTCGCTCTCCATGAAGACCTCAGCCTGAAGTGCACACCTGCCATAGAGAAGCAGCTGTTGATGAGCTTGGGTTGTTTGAGGAAACGTGTTGGTATAATTGTCATAGGAATTGCCTAAAATAGTATTCAAATGATGGGAGAGTACTCAGCTTTGAGCCTAGGAGAAAACGCCACTGGGTGCATCCATTTTAAACGGGTTAAGTGATTATATTAAAAGTTCCCTGTTAAAACAGGGAATTACTATTATCTCATCAATATACTGCTTTGAGAACAAAGATTTTCAACATAAGAGGAACACTAGGCTGCAGGGAAAATGATATCACCCAAGAGTTTCTGATTTATTTCTCTTTACAAATAATATTCTTTCTGCAGTCAACATCCTTATCTAAGCTGTTATCACCATCTAGCAGTGTAAGAGGCAGAACTCTATATCCTTCAATCAGTATAAGAGGCTTCCCTGAAGTCTGAAAATCAATTGTAAAAGATATTCCAAAGTGTACATATGAACAGACAGATGGAAGGGATGTATTGGGCAAGGTATGGAAGGAGGGGGCTCAGAGCCTCCACGCCATCTTTGCAAGCATCACCCTCTGGGAACCTTTACCTGCTCACCTATCTAGAAGGTCCTCTGAACCCTTTCCTTTTGGGTTTTTGTGGAGACATCACTACATAAGGGTGATTATGTGTATCGCTGGACATTGATGATCAAGTGAACCTTCAGCCCCTCTCTTCTCATGGGAGGTTACGGGGCTGCAGCTAAAAATTCTGACCCTATAATCCAGCCTGCATATTTCCAGTGACCAGCCCCCAGCCTGAAGCTGTGTACGGGCCTCTGGACACCACTTATCTCATTAACATGCAACAAGATACTGTCCCTCCAGAGATTTCAAGTGAGTCGTATGTCAGGAGGCAGTAGATGCCTGCATATATTAATATTTGACAGTATCACAAGGTGGATCTGTCTGCCCATTCACTTCAATCAAATCTATTCTTAGAGTTCTCTCCTCATATTATGTGAACATTAGAACTCTCCTAATAGCCGCTTGGTGAAATGTGGTTTTCCTTTTAGGGACAGTTGACATTCCGGGATGTGGCCATAGAATTCTCTCCGGAGGAGTGGAAATGCTTAGACCCTGCCCAGAGGGCTTTATACAGGGACGTGATGTTGGAGAACTACAGGAACCTGGTCTCCCTGGGTGAGGATAACTTTCTTTAAGAAGTCAGGATGTCCTCTTGTGTATCTTTGCATTTTCTCTTCTCAGTCTCTTGTTAGCCCCTGCATTGCTTGACTGAGATTGAAGCCTTGTTGATTCAGAAAGGAAAAGCTTTATCTGGACTTTAACTGCCCCCTTTCTCAGATCTTCTCTCCTTTCGTGATGTATCATTGGATGGTTCCAGAGCTTATGTATGCATAAAACCTTGTGGCAGATGTTTAAAATATCCAATTTCCTGTTTTTCAGTCCTGTGCTTTGATTCATTGGTTGTTCAAAGACAACTAAATAACTACATGTTACAACATTCCCTAAGCATTCAAAGGGAGGCATTCAGAGGATGGATTTCTGATACATATTTATATATCCTTCTGGAATATCCTTTCTTCTTATGTAAACTAGGGCTGGGATTCTGGAAAAACCATGGTACCTTATATTCCTTTCTTTGTATGCACAGGAATTTCTCATTTTGACCTGAGTATTATCTCCATGTTGGAGCAAGGGAAAGAGCCCTGGACTGTGGAGAGGCAAGTGCAAATAACAAGAAAATTCAATGAATGGAAATGGATCAAAGGTGTGATCACAGGTAAGTGCTCAGATGGATAGAGAGAAAGCTGCTCATTAAATAGTGTTTGGGAAACTCTATGCAAATCTGAGGGTTCTATGGGAATACAAAAGTATATGTCCTGTGAGCTCCGAAAGGAAATTTTTCTTTTCCTTCACTTCTCACTCTGTTCCTCAGAGATATAACACTTTATCCTTGTACCCTCCAGTGGTGCTTCAGCTCAAACAGAAACCAATGGAAAGTCCTTATCATGGCAGACAACACTGTTTTATCTGACTTCATGAACTCTTTTGTTCTTGACACTGAGCATCACAGGAAAGGCTGTTCACAAGGGTTGCTCTCCCCATTGGTCTTTCCTTCTGTAGTTGCTTCCATCTGATGCTAAGTTCTCAGTCCATATTTATCAGAGTTTTGGCCTTCATAGTCCTGACGACTGGACATCTCCATGTTCCATCCCATTTCATGTGCTTGGAAGACCCAGTGTACCAATGTGAAACATTGTCTGGTCTTCCTTTGCATCTGGGTCTCCAGAAACTTCCTGGAGCTTTCTCAAGCCCTTTCTGCCTGATGAGGTCCCTCAGCCATTTTTGCCACCCTTACAGGTGTGTATAACAAGGGAGCAAGTTGGATCTTCTGAGATTGTCACTCAGCAGATAAAAAAGCCAATGGAAACATCCTGTCTTTGATCTCCAGTCCTACATGGGTACAGATCCTATTCTTTCAGTCTCTTTGTGTGGGCTGTGTTGGCAGAACATGGAGTCCATTCTCAGGATGCCACAAAATCGATTGCCCATGCATTGTATTTTTCTCTTTTCCACTGCTATTACTTCTGAGTGAATGTAGGGAGCCTTGGCTCTGCCTGATTTTGTACTCTTCTTAGTTTGTATGATTTTCTTTCTGAAACTGGCTTTTAACATACATGTCCCTGTAGAAGTCAGGATCTGCCCTCATGTGTCTTTGCAGTTTCTGTTATGAGTCTCTTGTTAACCCCTGCATTGCTTGACTGAGATGACAGCCTCAGGGCTGACTTGTTGGGATAATCCAGCTTTACGTTATGCATAACTTCTTGTGGAGTATCCCATGGAGTGGGTTTACTGCATAACATAAAATTGATGAAGGAGAACACTTTAACTAATATGATTGAATATCATCCTGCGACCTGCGAAGATGCCCTTTGAAGCCACTGAGTAGAGCTGGCCCATGATCCTGAGATAAAAAGTACAAGGAGAGCCTGACTGATCAGCATGTCCTATTGTTTTTCTAGTTTTTGAGAAGTATCACAAAAGTGTCACTGTGACAATGCTGATCACATACACTACCGATGATCTCCTTTGAGCCAGCAGTCAGTGTTGTAGGAATTTTTTCCAGGGAGAACATTGTTTAAGGTCACTGCCTCGGCTGGGCGCGGTGGCTCAAGCCTGTAATCCTAGCACTTGGGAGGCCAAGGCGGGCGGATTGTGTGAGCTCAGGAGTTCGAGACCAGCCTGAGCAAGAGTGAGACCCCGTCTCTACTAAAAAAATAGAAAGAAACTATATGGACATCTAAAAATATATATATAGAAAAAAAATTAGCCGGGCATGATGGCACATGCCTGTAGTCCCAGCAACTCGGGAGGCTGAGGCAGTAGGATCGCTTAAGCCCAGGAGTTTGAGGTTGCTGTGAGCTAGGCTGACGCCACGGCACTCACTCTAGCCTGGGCAACAGAGTGACACTGTGACACTCTGTCTCAAAAAAAAAAAAAAAAAAAAAAGGTCACTGCCTCGTGTGTAAAGTGTTGTTCATGTCACATTTTTCATCCCTTGTATGTGTCACTATTCATTTTGAACAACCAAAACTTTGTCATTTTATCGTTGGTTCATGCCTGTAACAGGCATGGTTTTGATACATCTTCCTGAGGGAGCTTCTGAAGGTAAATGATGTCTCCATATTTTAATTCTACCATAATTTGTTTAAACCAGTGCAGCTTTCATCTTGTGTAGTTTTATGTATTCTAAATGAACTTTTTAAAACTTTACTTAATCAGCAGCTCATATGTTCACAGCAATTTTGATCATAAAGGACAAACTTCGAGTTATCTTACTACCTCATTTCAAACTATATTACAAAAGCATAGTATTTAAAACAGGATTATAGTACGCAAAAGTCTACAAAAGTAGACACATTGATTAGTGAAGCAGAATAGAGAAGAGAAATGAAGCAGTACATAGATGGTCAATGGATTTTTGCCAAAGGTGCCAAGAACACACAAGGGAAAAAGGACAGTGTGTCAGTACATAACGCTGCAAAAATGATTCCGCATGCAGAAGACTGAAACTGGACCCTTATCTCACATCATATAAAAGGGCTGTCGAGAAAGTATCCAGCCATGTAATATGAAAAATAGTATTTAATAGCTGGATACTTTACAACAGCCCTTGTATAAAAATCAACTGCTAGAAGAAATCACAAGGGAAAACCTACATGACATTGGTCTGAGCAATCATTTGTTTAGATTTTACCCCAAAAGCTCAGGCAACAGAAGCAAATATGGACAAATGGGATTGCACGAAACAGAACTGTTTCTTCACAGCAAAGGAAACAATTAGGAGAAACTTTCCATCCTGAGAAAGTATTTCCAAGCCATACATCTGGTAGGAAATTAATATCCAAAATGTGTAAGAAACTGAAACAACTCAATGGAATGAAAAGACATATCCCATTTAAAAAATGGTGAAAGGACCTCAATAGAGGTTTTTTTTTTTTTTTTTTGAGACATAGTCTCCCTCTGTTGCCCAGGCTAGAGTGCCGTGGTGTCAGCCTAGCTCACAGCAACCTCAAACTCCTAGGCTCAAGCCATCCTTCTGCCTCAGCCTCCCTGGTAGCTGGGACTACAGCCATGCGCCACCATTCCTGCTACTTTTTTCTGTATATATTTTTAGTTGTCCAGATAATTTCCTTCTATTTTTAGTAGAGAGGGGGTCTCGCCCTTTCTCAGGCTAGTCTCGAACTCCTGAGCTCAAACGATCCATCCGCTTCGGCCTCCTAGAGTGCTAGTATTACAGGCGTGAGCCACTGTGCCCAGCCAATAGACATTTCTTGAAAGAAGACATGGATATGAACAGTAGATATATTAAAAAGACTCAGTATCAGTAGTCATTATGTAAATACAAATTTAAACCACAATGAGATACCACTGCACACCTGCCATAATGGCTACTGCTGAGAAGTGTTGGTGAGGCTGTGGAGAAAAGGAAACCCTTCTGTACTGTTGGTGGGAATGTAAATTAGTATAGGCATTATGGAAAACTATATGGAGTTTGCTCTAAAAACTAAAAATAGTATTACTATTTGATCCAACAATCTCACTTCTGGGTATAAATCCAAAGAATTTGGGGGTCCGGGTGGCCGAGGCGCTGCGCGGCGACCCTCAATACTCTGCGAACATGGCGCTGCGAGCGGCGCGGAGTGTTTGGGCTATGGCCTGCAACCTGCGCTCCTGGCGGCCGGGTCGGGCGCCGTCCGGACGCTGCGCACTGGACCCCGCTCTGCTCTCAGTGCATAAATGTACAGAGAAACATGAATGGGTAACAACAGAGAAAGTGGTGTTGGAACAGTGGGAATCAGCAATTTTGCGCAGGAAGCTTTGGGAGATGTTGTTTACTGTAGTCTGCCTGAAGTTGGGACAAAATTAAACAAACAAGATGAATTTGGTACTCTGGAAAGTGTGAAAGCTGCTAGTGAACTCTATTCTCCTTTATCAGGAGAAGTAACTGAAATTAATGAAGCTCTGGCAGAAAACCCTGGACTTGTTAACAAATCTTGTTATGAAGATGGTTGGCTGATCAAGATGACACTGAGTAACCCTTCAGAACTAGATGAACTAATGAGTGAAGAAGCATATGAGAAATACATAAAATCTATTGAGGAGTGAAAATGGAACCCCTAAATAAACTAGTGTGAAAAAACTTAACCCAGCATAGTTGTCTTAAATTAGTGATGGATAGACGACTTAAAATAGCAACTATTCTCAACACTGCTAATGAAAGAAAATACTCCTTAACTTTCTAATGATTGTAGATAAACAAAATATGCATCTTTTTTGTAATACCCTATGATTGTTATAGACTAGAGTCTAGTATTCAGAATCCATCAAATTATCTGTGGTAAAAAAGTAGTTATAAAAATTATGTAATTCAAGGATAACATTGTTATCTTAAGCCTTATATAATACTGTAACTTGCTTACATCCATACCAGGATTTGGATTGAAATACTTAATGGTCTTTCCACTGGAAATAACTAGGAGTGAAGAAGCTTTCTTGGTTGTACAGTATCAAATGAAGAACGTTATTATCTTAATTTTGCAATATACTGCATTTGCTGGTGCTATTTTTATACAGTGAGCAACAGCCTTACAGCAAAACAATAAAATATTCACCTTCTTTATTAAAAAAAAAAAAAGAATTTGGAATCCCTATGTCTAAGATATCTGCACTTCGTGTTTACTGTGGCATTATTCACACAGCCAAGTTAGATAGTCAAACTAAGTGTCCATTAGCAGATGAGTGGATACAGAAAATTGTGGTGTACAATATATAGTGGAATGCTATTTAGCCTGCTTAAGAAGGAAGTTGAGTTTCCCACATATGGATGAACATAGAGGACATTTTGCTAACTGAAGGAACCAGGCACAGGAATACAAGTATTGGATGTTTTCTTTTATATGTGGAATGCAATTGGAATAGAGTGTTGGTTATCAGAGGCTAGAGGATAAGGAATAGGTTGGTTCGTCAATGGGTATGAAGTTTCAATTCAACAGTAGGAGTAATTGGTAAGTTTTTGTGGCGATGGATAAAAGTTATAAGCTTGATTCCATCATTCCACATATATAGGTATATCATGATATTACTTTGTTCCCTACAAATATATACAATTATAATTTGTTGGTATATAATACAAATTTTAAAAACACGTATTCTAGTTCTTATACTCTGTACTGGTTCTGAAATGGATGTTCTTGCTTTTTTCTTAAGAGAAAATTGTTCCAGTTTCCACAGAGTATAGCTTTTTGTAGATGTGGTTAC
The DNA here is from genome assembly GCF_020740605.2 of Lemur catta. Lineage (NCBI taxonomy): Eukaryota > Metazoa > Chordata > Mammalia > Primates > Lemuridae > Lemur > Lemur catta. Next base: position 20,439,780 of record NC_059146.1, read on the forward strand.
TCATTCTTTGTCTGCTTCTAGGATTTTTTCCTAATTACTTTTTGTGATGATTTATAAATGATAGTTTTTAAGTATGTATTGTGCAATATAACTTTTTTTCATTTCAATTGTGAGATAGCCATATGTTTTTTGTCAATTGGTGTGTATCTTGGGGTCACTCCTCCCAGGGCTAACGTAGGTTTGCACATTGTATTTTAGTTATAGGTGGTTTGAAATTAGACTTCCACAATATTTATCTGGATCACATGTAATCACCTTTTCTTTATTAAACGATACTATTCCTTTTATGTTCCTAAAAATTGAATTTTATCTTTCTGAAGTTTCTTAAGTATGTTTAATGTCAGTATTACCTTTGGTGTAATATTAAGTTTATCAATGTGAAATGTTTGTTTACGTGCTGTAATTACTTGGAAACTCACAGTTCTGTATATGTTGTAGATCTCTCTCCTGAATTTGTAATAAAAAGTTTACCACCAAAGGAGAAGACCAATGCAGGAGAAGTATTCCAAACAGTAACATTGGAAAGACCTGAAAGCTATGACACTGAAGACTTTCCCTTTAAGGAAGTCCAGAAAAATATACATGACTTTGAGTGTCAATGGGGAGATGATGAAGGAAGTTATAAAGCAATGCATATGGCCCAGAAAGAAAATCTCCCTGGTAGAAGAGATCAACATGATAGAACGGATGCAGGAAACAAGCTTATTAAAAATCAGGGTGGATTAATCTTTAAGTCCCATGTGCCTGAACTGCAGCTACTTGAAAGTAAAAGGAAAGTTGATGAATGTAATCAAGTCAAGTCTATCAACCATGGTTCCTCAGTTTTACCATGTCAACAAATTCCTTCTAGTGTGAAAACCCACATTTCTAAAAAATATGAGAATGATTTCATCTTTTCTTCATCACTCACACAAGGACAAACAGTAAACAATGGTGGAAAACCTTATAAATGTACTGAATGTGGCAAGGTGTTCGCTGCAAATATACATCTTGCACGTCACCAGAGAATTCATACTGGAGAGAGGCCTTACAAATGTAGTGAGTGTGGCAAGTGCTTCACTCAAAATGTATACCTTGCACAGCACAGGAGAACGCATACTGGAGAGAAACCTTACAAATGTGATGAGTGTGGCAAGGCCTTCAGTGTACTTTCAAACCTTGCATGTCACATTAGACGTCATACTGGAGAGAAACCCTACCAATGTAATGAGTGCAGCAAAGCGTTTGGTGTACGTGCAAGACTAACTATTCATCAGTTAGTCCATACGGGAGAGAAACCTTACAAATGTAATGAGTGTGGCAAGGCCTTCGCTCACCCTTCACAGCTTGTACGTCACAGGAGAAGGCATACTGTAGAAAAACCTTACAAATGTTATGACTGTGGGAAGGTCTTCAAGGATAGTGGCTCCGTTACATACCATCGAAGAATTCATACTGGTGAGCAACCTCACAAATGTAATGATTGTGGCAAGGTCTTCACTCGAAATTCACACCTTGCACAGCACATTAGAAGTCATACTGGAGAGAAACCTTACCAGTGTAATGAGTGCAGCAAAGCCTTTAGTGTACGTTCATCACTAACTGCTCATCAGGCAATCCATACTGGAGAGAAACCTTACAAATGTAATGCATGTGGCAAGGCCTTTAGTGTACGTTCAAGACTTAGACTTCATCAGTTAATGCATACAGGAGAGAACCCTTACAAATGTTACGACTGTGGGAAGGTCTTCACGGGTAGTCGCTCCCTTGCATACCATCGCAGAATTCATACTGGAGAGAAACCTCACAAGTGTAATGAGTGCGGCAGGGCCTTCGCTCACCCTTCACAGCTTGGACTTCACAGGAGAAGGCATACTGGAGAAAAACCTTACAAATGTTCCGACTGTGGGAAGGCCTTCACTGGAAATTCAGAGCTTGTTAGTCATCAAAGTATTCACAGTATGGAGAGACCTTACAAGTGTTCTGAGTGTGGCAAAGCCTTTCGTCTTCGTTCACAGCTAACTTCCCATCAGCAAATCCATAGTGAAGAGAAACCTCACAAATGTAATGAGTGTGGCAAGGATTTCAGGCAAAAAGCGAGCCTTACACATCACAGGAGAATACATAATCCAGAGAATCGTTACAGATGTAATGAGTGTGGCAAGGTCTTCACTCGAAATGCGCTCCTTGGACGTCACAGGAGAACGCATACTGGAGAGAAACCGTACAAATGTAACGAGTGTGGCAAGGTGTTTGCTCGAAATGCACACCTTGCACGTCACATTAGAAGTCATACTGGAGAGAAACCTTACCAGTGTAATGAGTGTGGCAAAGCCTTTAGTGTACGTGCAACACTAACTGCTCATCAGGCAATCCATACTGGAGAGAAACCTTACCAATGTAATGAGTGTGGCAAGGCCTTCAGGCAAACTGCAGGCCTTCTTAGTCATCAAAGTATTCACAGTGGAGAGAAACCTTACAAGTGTAATGAGTGTGGGAAAGCCTTCAGATTGCGTTCAGGCCTAAATAATCATCAGAAAGTCCATACTAGAGTAAAACCTTACAAATGTAATGACTGTGGCAAGCTCTTCCGTGCATCATCAAACCTTGCAAGGCATCACAGAATTCATACTTGAAAGAAACCATACAAATGAGTGTGGCAAGGTCTTGAGTCCCAATTCACTCCTTGTATGACATTAGAGAATTCATTCTCTAGAGAATCCTTACAATTACAGACTACGGCAAACCCCTCATGAGTTCAAGCATTAACATCGGAGAGCCCATGCTAAAGAAAAATCATATAATTGTATGTGCAAGAGGCTTTTTCATGCCTCACCGTCCACTGGGTATCAAAATACACACCTTTGATGAAAGCTCACATGTAAAGTGTATGTTGAGGCTGTTACCCAGGGGCCATAAATGTAGGTGAGGATTTGTATGAGGAATGACTCAATCTCTAATTCTCCATGGTTAACCTTTGATATTACTCACTGTAAAACAACTCTACATCCAAATATGTTAAAACTTATGGCATGATGTATATCTAAGGTGCCAGGACCTTGGGAGATGGCCAATTAATTTCAAGTTAGAAAATATTTTATTCATTTGTTTGAGGATTCCTTTTTTTTTTTTTTTCAGCATATTATAGGGGTAGAAAAGTTTAGGTTATGTATATTGCTCTTTTCCCCCCTTCTGCCCTATTTTGAGGACTCTTGAAAAGGCTACTTTACTATTCATAACTTTCTTTCAACTTGAACTTCGACATCTAACTGTTCTGCCTTTTTGACGAGCCTTTCATTGTGGTCTGTGGGAAACAATCCATTGCCTGGCAGGGCCTCCTTTAAGGATGAGGATCACTTCTATCCATGTTCCTCTGAGAAGAAGAATGCTGCCTTTGAATATTAAATACCATCTCAGTTAGCATTTGGGAGGGGCAGAGAATAATGTAAAAGTATAATGTCACTCATCTTGCTCATTGTGTTCAGGGTTCTTTTCTGACAGGAGGGCACTGTAGGTCAAAGTAGACAAATCTCAATCAACTAACCATAATACAGAGCAGATCAAGACCTTAAGACACTGGGGTTTGTATGGGAAGAGAAGTAGTTTATTGAGGACTGCTTATATGGTAGAAATAATGCTGGGGAAATGGTATCCATCTTTGCCATTGAATGGTAATAGCTACTGCATAGCAAAGATTGATGAAAAATAAGTCTTAGTTTTGAAAATTAAGAAAGAACAGTAATCAGGGTGGAAAGTTTAATCAAAAGAATCAGAGTAGCATTCTTTTTTTTTTTTTTTTTTGAGACAGAGTCTCGCTGTGTTTCCCGGGCCAGAGTGAGTGCCTTGGCGTCAGCCTAGCTCACACCAACCTCAAACCCCTGGGCTTAAGCGATCCTACTGCCTTAGCCTCCCAAGTAGCTGGGACTACAGGCATGCGCCCCCATGCCTGGCTAATTTTTATATATATATATATATATATTTTAGTTGGCCAGATAATTTCTTTCTATTTTTTAGTAGAGACGGGGTCTCGCTCTTGCTCAGGCTGGTCTGAAACACCTGGCCTGAAGCGATCCACCTGCCTCAGCCTCCCAGAGTGCTAGGATTACAGGCGTGAGCCACCAGGCCCGGCCCAGAGTAGCATTCTTTGAGTAGGATTCACGTGTAACTGCTGAGATTAGAAATTGCTGCTGCTTGTTTCAGAATGTATTGTAGAGCATATGTTTTATAAAATGTATTGTTATTTCATAACTATGAATTCATCACATTCTTTCTCAACATAGTTTTCTCCTACCTCTGTAGTTAGTACACATCATAATAGAAAATCACAATGCACCATTAGGTTCTGAAGGTTGAAGGATCTAGAACAATTTTTTTCCTTGGTGGAATCCAACAATATATAATTTCAAAAACTAGAATCATACATTGCACTTAAGTTTTTCTCTCCACACAATGTCTTAGGATACTGATGCACCTATCGTGAAAATCCCATAGATGTGCAATTTCAGATTGTTAAACCCGAAAAGCTGCATCACTGTTGGTGAACATGCACTGTATTAAATTTCCACTTGCCTCTTTTTGGTGTGCCAAATAAGACGCATGGTACGCATCTTGATTTACATGAAGTGAAAATAGAAATATAGTATGGATATGAAAGATATAAGGACATAAAAGGAAGTGTCAGGTATAAGGATAAAAATACCTCTCTTGTCCTACTGATGTTCAGTGATGTCTTTGGGAAAGATTAATGTTCACGAAACTCCTTTTAAGAATGAACATACACAATGAGAATATTGTTTCATTTTGATAAACTAGAGATTTATATATTCACCCTTCTAATATTTTTGGTAATTTTAATTTGTGACCACTCCCCTGGAACTAGATTGAACCTCACCTAGTGTTTAGTTTGAATATCGAGAATGATGATGCCAAACGCTGAAGTGTTACAAGAATGTTTATTACATAATGTGGCCTCGTGGGGAAAGATGCATAGACTTCCAAGACTGGTCCAAAAATAGATTGAGAAAACAGGAATAAGTAATTAGCTTGGAGTGTTATAATTATTAAATGGTCGGGTTGGGTTGGGGTACCTCGCCACCCCCTGTGTTTTGAACTTCCATCTGGTGCCAAAGGAGTGCACACCCAGGAACCATCAGCTGGACAGGTTGGGAACAATAGTAAGAGGGAGTGCAGAGGTCAGTAGTCTAACTTCACAATGGACACTGACTCTGCAATACAACACCGAATGTTTACCCTTGAAACTCCTGAATTCTTGCTTCAGAAAATTGGGAAGACCCCAGTTTTCTTCATAGTAATAGCTTACTACATTTCTTTTTGTGCTGAGCCCATAGGTCCCATTACACAACATTCTTGTTAATGTTTCTGAATCCCGTTTAGCTACATTGCCTAAGATGTTTTTACACTAGTTCAATTAAAATTAATGTGTGGAAAAGTTTATTCTATAAGAAGCATAACTAAGCAATTTTACTAGATGAGCTGATTAAAAAAAAGAAAAAGATGGGGTCTTTGTTTCCGAGTCTGCAGTGCAGGGGTGTGATCATACTTCACGGAAGCCTCAAACTCCTGGGCTCAACCAATCCTTCTGCCTCAGGCTCCCAAGTGGCCCGGACTACAAGCACCTGCCACCATGTTAGTGTTTTTCCAAAGTCTATGGACATGGTTTCAGTTTATGATACTGAGCAATATATTCTATGGTCTATTTTTTTTTTTTTTGAGACAGAATCTCACTTTGTTGCCCGGGCTAGAGTGCCATGCCGTCAGCGTAGCTCACAGCAACCTCAATCTCCTGGGCTCAAGCGATCCTCCTGCCTCAGCCTCCTAATTAGCTGGGACTACAGGCATGCGCCACCATGCCCAGCTAATGTTTTCTATGTGTATTTTCATCTGTCTATATAATTTCTTTCTATTTTCAGTAGAGACGGGGTGTTACTCTTGCTATGGCTGGCCTCAAACTCTTGGGCTCAAACAATCCAGCCACCTCGGCCTCCCAGAGTGCTAGGATTACAGGCGTGAGCCACTGCGCCTGGCCTATGGTCTATTTTTAATTGTAGTAAAATTACTTTTTGTTTTTGTATATGATTTTTACTGGAGATTTTTTCCTTCCATGCATTGTAATAGAGATTATAAATTTAATATAATTTCTTCCTTGTGTTACTCCAGTGAAAAATGTTAGGGGGGCATAAATTAGTGAGTTGTTTGAAGATGAAATTTTGTGAAATGCACATAAAGCAATGGCAGGTACAAACTAGGTTCTCTATAAATATAAAAACAGAATTGTCACTATGAGTCTTTATAGTTCAGTGAAAGTACTAGGGTGATACAACATGGCGAAATGAAGTCTCCTAATGTGGAAGTTATGTCGGATTTGTGCTTGAAAATCTTGTGTGTGGAGGCCAGTCAGCATCTGGACAGAGAACTCAAAATATACTTAATGAAGGAGGTAGTTCCCAAGACTTCAACTACAGTTTGTGAGAAAGAGAGAATCCCCATTGGCAAATCCCTGGAGGCCATTCTACTAGTTCCTGCTGCCTGGTATTCCTATTCCGTGCTGGAGGATCCTGCAGGAAAAGGTGACATTTGTGCTAATTTTACCCAGGAAACTGACACCCCGTATTTTCCCCTTAGATTTGTTCCCATCCAAAAATACTTAATAAATATATTTTCTTTAATAAGTCGTGTCTTAGTTTGCATGTGTATTTTACATTAATTACACTTTGAGTAAGTATTACTGTTATTAACGTTTTATGTCTAATAACTGGTAAAATCTTATTTCTGAAATAATTATTGATGACATTCTTATTTCAGCAAAGAGGAAACCTAGGACACTAACAGGTTAAAGACTCAACTAAATCTGGGCAACATAGTGAGACTATGTCTCTATAAAAATTAAAAGAACTAGCCTGTAGTCCTAGCTAATTGGGAGGATGAGGCAGGATCACTTGAGCCCAGGAGTCGGAGGCTACAGTGAGCTATGATCATGCTGCTGCACTACAGCCTGGGCAACAGAGTGAGACTCTGTCTCTTAAAAAAGAGACTCACCTAGTCACATCCCACCGACTGAATCAGGGTTTGAATTCATGTCTGGCTGCAAAGACCAATGTCAACTGTGATACTACAGTAACAGTGCTAGTAATTTATGTTCTTCAACTACTCAACAGCTATACTTATTTCGTTAGTATCTGTTGTCATTTTTATATAGGTTGTCATTATACATTATTGTGATTCTGGTAATTTTTTTTTTCTGTTACGTTTACACTATAATTTTTTTATTATTTTTTTGAGACAGGGTCTCACTCTGTCACCCAGGCTGAAGTGCACTGGCCTGATCATAGCTCACTGCCACCACAAATTCCTCGGCTCAAGTGATCCTTTCACCTCAGCCTCCCAAATAGCTGGGATTATAGGTGCACACCACCTTGCCTGGCCCTTGTACTTTTATTTTATAGGTCAGTAGTTCCTATGAATGATGCTGAAACTAGTTGGAGAAACACTCATTTTACCACATAATCCTGTAAGAAAGAGCATCCAATCTTTCAGGAGAGGTATCCAGTCCTTGACCTATTTCTGATTCTTAAATATCAGCTCATTGAACTGCAATGAACAATTTACCAATAGTGTCAATGAGAGTGTACATATTCCTGAGCTATTTGGAAAACCTGTGTTCCCATTGTCAATTCTCAGGAACAATTACGGGTTCCTAATATCCATCACCAAACACACCTTGGAGTATTTGGTGGGAGTTCTTCCTTTTGCATCATCTCCAAAGGCAGCAAGGGCTTCACATGGAGAAAGCAAAAAATGCTGAGATGTCACACTCGGGCAGTGATGTTGGAAGTCCCTTCATGGGACTCTGCTGTCTGTATATCTGCTTCAATAACAAGTCTCTTCATATTTTCGTCCAGTTTTTAATTTGATTTTTGTAAAGTCATTCTAGAATTCTGTATGTATTACACATGTCAGTTTTTTCCCACGTATATGGTAGGCAGATATTTTTTGTTTGGTGGCTTTTCTTTTATCATCTTAACAAATTCTTTCATATACCAAAGTTTTAAATTTGATGAAATCCAGTTTATAGATTTTTTTTTTCTATAATGACTCATGCTTTTGGTACCATGTCTACTTTTATTTTTAGATAGGGTCTTACTCTCTTCCCTGGGCTAGAGTGCAGTGGCATCATCACAGCTGACTGCAAACTCAAACTCCTGGGCGCCAGTGATCCTCCTGCCTCAGGCTCCTGAGTAGCTGGGACTATAGGTGTGCACCACCCTCCCCAGCTAATCTTTGTATTTTTGTAGAGACTGGGTCTCGGTCTTGCCCAGGCTGGTCTTGAACTCCTGAACTCAAGTAATCCTCTTGCCTCAGCCTCCCAGAGTGCTAGGATTACAGGCGTGATCCACACCTGCCCCATAGCACTTTATTAAATCTAATGATGGCACCATTATTTACATAGGAGAAAGCTAGATAAAAGCCCTCCAAATTCCTACCCTTTGTCTTATTAACTATTCCCTAATCGTTTTTCCCTACTGGTCAGTAAGAACGATACTGGGTTTTTTTGTTTGTTTTTTGAGCCAAGGTCTTGCTCTGTCACCCTGGCTAGAGTGCGCTAACATCATCATAGCTCACTGCAACCTCCAACTCATGGGCTCAAGCAGTCTTCCTGCCTCAGCCTCTGGAATAGCTGGGACTATAGTCTCCCACTACCATGCCGGACTAATTTTTGTATTATTTTTTATTTTTATTTTTTTGTGGAGGCCAGGTCTTGTTCTTGCTCAGGCTGGTCTGGAACTCCTGGGCTCAAGGAATCCTTCCACCTTTGGCTTCCAAAGGGCTAAGATTATGGGTGTGAGCCACCACAGGTGGCCAGTGCTTTTTAACTCAGTGAAACCTTAGTTAAGTTTCACTCCTACCAGGCCCCCAAACTTTGGACTGCCCTTGGTCATTGAAAATCAGAACAAGCTCTGCTCCTGGACAACCCCTCCCAAGAATAGGGTGATCTTAGGCTAAAATATTCCCTGAGTCCCTGTAGGTCCCAATGGCTCATCCACTGCCCCACACCTGGTGCTTTCTAGACTTCTTTACTCCTTCATAGAAAAGAAAACCTCATTTCTTTGTGACTCTTGGACATTTGCAGAACCTGTGGTTGAAACATTCTCCCTATTGTAATACTCCTTTTGAATAAAATCCTATGTCTAAATTTATTTTTCAACAATAGTAAATAATTTTATTGTTCCATCTGTGTTAGGATGTGTACATTCTCTCTTGTCCCATCTAGACCTCAGAAAAAACTTAAAATGTAAAAAGAAAAATATGACAAGAGTTGCTCATTCTCTTTTTTATGATATAGGCTATAATATATACTCAATAGGTGAAAGTAGTTCCTAGTTAGAAAAAATATTTTAAATCCTTAGTGATTTGTATCTGTCTTATAATGACATTACAGGGAGCATATGCCAAAATTTTTCTGTGCCTGAGAAAATATCCCTTTTTTATTTCTCATGAATAAGAATATCCATGTTGCTTCCCTGAAATGTTTAGAAGCAGCCAAACTCCCCACATGCAAAATGGATTCAAGACTTTCAGCTATAGTCAACTTGTTGTCTACTGTTTTGAGTTTCACCAAAAGCTCCACAATCAACTCATTTATTTGCTTGGGATAAGGGAAGTCTAGGTTAAAGTTCCTTCCTGGAAACAAAGTTACTTAGCAATATTGGATAATACAAAATAATCTACCTTGTAAAGATCCCAAATTCTATTCTGGCAGTGCAACTTTTAAAACCTCAGGTATAGCTTGTATTCATCTGTGTGCCATGCCAGGACATTCTGCTCATTTTACGTTGATAAAATGTTAAATATGCTAAGTTTCCTATGTGAGCATGGTCATATTTAAATTTATTGCCAATGCTCCATGAATGAAACTTTCCACAAATAATGATGTTAGAAAAAAACATACTTCTCAGTACATGTGAACTCACGGATACTGCCATAAAATTATTGCTGGTAGAAATGAAGATATTTAAAACTCGATAATCAAATTTTCCTTTCTTCAAGGTTCTTATGAAGGAGAATAGCCTACCTGCCATATACTCTTAGAAATACTGCAAAATTATTCTCTAGGGGAAAATAAATGCAAATGCCTTTGTTATCCATATGTAACAGGACATTCAGAAAGATAAAACAAAGACCTAAAATATATTACCATTTTGAAATGAAAAGTGTGTCTTCAGAATGCACCTAAAGTCAATTTGAAATTACAGTATATTTAGAAATTATTGACATAACAATATTGTGATGTCAACAAAGTTTATCTCAAAAGTATTTCAGCTTAACTTGTCTTCAGTGGAATAACATAACAAGTGTACCAAGTGTAAGGAAGAACTAATTAATAACTACTTTAAAAGGTTATTGCTTTTTTAAAAGCAACAATTGGTGACCTAACCTCTTACTGGATTTAGGTTTCCATGCGTTGCACTCCAGGTGTTGTCCCTATGAAAGTCTCTGGAACTGAGCACAGGGTTGAATTCCTTCGGAATAAATGGGGAATAGAAAAGCAAAGGATTCCAATTCTGTTCTGTTGGGCATCGCCATGAAATTGCACATTCTGCCGACCCAGAGATTTGGATTTCACATTCTAGCTTGTATCCCTTTCACAGTCCATTCTAGGGCTTTCTGATTAAATTGCTAACATTAATTTATTTTTATTTTTATTTTCTTGAGACAGAGTCTCACTCTGTTGCCAGGGCTAGAGTGCAGTGGCGTCACCCAGGCTCACAGCAACCTCAAACTCCTGGGCTAAAGAGATCCACCTGCCTCAGCCTCCCAAGTAGCTGGGACTACAGGCATGCGCCACCATGGCCGGCTCATTTTTTCTATATATATATTTTAGTTGTCCATATAATTTCTTTCTATTTTTAGTAGAGACGGGGTCTCGCTCTTGCTCAGGCTGGTCTCCAACTCCTGAGCTCAAACAATCTGCCCACCTCAGACTCCCAGAGTGCTAGGATTACAGGCATGAGCCACTGTGCCTGGCCTTATATGTTTTTTTTTAGTGTGAAACAGAAATCTTTCTCATGCCCCCTTTTTTTGTTTATCTTGCTTTGATAAGCCTTGTTTAGTGCATGATTACAAAATCCTGTGTTTTATTTAGATCTAATGTTTCATTGTTTACAATTTTGTTTACATCTCTCTTTAATTTTGATTTATATTTTTTTCTAGAAACAGGGTCTTGTTCTATCACCCAGGAGAGAGTGCAATGGTGTGATCATAGCTCAATGCAACCTCAAACTCCTGGGATCAAGTGATCCTCCTGCCTCAGTCTCCCAAGTAACAGGGAATACAGGCTTGCACCCCCACACCTGACTAATTTTTTCTATTCTTAATAGCATTGGGTTCTCACTGTTCTTGCTCAGGCTGGTCTTGCACTCCTGGTCTCAAGCGATTCTCCCACCTTGGCTTCCCAAAGTGCTAGGATTACAGGTGTGAGCCACCATGCCTGGCCCATTTTTAATATAACTCTAAGTTTTTATTCAATTTAACAGTTACATAGACCCCTGGCTTTGGATACTAACAGCCACATGTTTCAACAATTAATGATGTCTCTCGTATGTGACAGGAACAGACACCACACAGCCAAAATCAACACTCCTGACCCTTCAACACCATTCAAAAACCAAAATATAGGGGAAAGTTTGTTAGAATTATTATTAGTTTAAATTTTGTTATGTTGCATTTTTCAAATATAACATACATATTTGTTATTTTTTAAATTTTGCTTGATGTTGTAATATGTCGGTGACAATGTTGAAGTTTACTCCAACTCTATAATCCCAGGAAATAGTGAAAGTTAGAGAACCACTGCAACCCAAGTCCCTGCTCCACCAACCCTTAATTTTCCTGGAAACAGCTCACTGCACAGAACCATCACACTTCCTACAGCACTTCATTAAGTCTAACAAAAGCCCCCTGGTTTCTATAGGAAAAAGCCAGATAAAGACCCTCCAAATTCCCATCCTTTGTCTTATCAAGGAGTACTGAATTGTTTGTCCCCACTGATCAATGAGAACAATGCTGGTTAACTTGACTTAATAAAACTTTAGTTAAGCTTCAGTCCTTCTCACAGACCCCTGAACTTTAAAGCACCCTTGGTCATTGAAATTCAGAACAAGTTCTCCTCCTTGTGAGTCCCTCCCTGGAGCTGACCCCAGGATAAAACATTTGATGAGTACCTGTAGGTGATGCCAGGGGCTCATCCACTGCCCCACACCTGGTGCTTTCTAGCCTTGTTTATTTCTCCATATATTAAAAAAAGTGCTTTTCTGTGTGAATGCTGGATATTTTCAGATCTTGTTGAAGTATTCTCCCTATTGCAATAATCCTTTTGAATAAAATGTCTCCTAAGTCTGAATTTGTTTTTTGACAGAGGTAAATATTTTCATTATTCCATCTGTGTTAGAATATGTACATTCGCCTTTTTTGAGGCACAGGCTAAAATATATACTCAATAGGTAAAATTAATTTCTGATTGAAAAAATTTTTGAATCCTTAATAATTTGGGTCTCTCTTATATAGTGACATTACAGGGAGGCATATGTCAAAATCTTCCTGTGACTGAGGAGATATATTTTATTTCTTGTGAATGTGTTCATAGTGTTGCCTTGAAAATTTTAGAAGCAACACAACTCCCATATACAGTTGGCCCTCTGTATCTGTGTGCTCTGCATCTGTGGATTCAACCAAACATGGATCAAAAATATTAAAATATGTATACATATAAAACAACAAAAAGATAATACAAATAAAAAACAATACAGTATAACTTTACGTAGCATTTACATTATATCAGGTATTATAAGTCATCTAAAGATGACTTAAAGTATACAGGAGGACATGCAGTATGTCATAGGCAAACAATATGCCATTATATAAAAAGGACTTACATATCCTTGGATTTTAGTATCAGGGAGTCCTAGGACCAATCCCCCATGAATACCGAGGGAATTGTACAAAATAGATTCTTGACTTTAAGCTATAAATCAGCATCTCACTTACTGTTCTCAGTTTAACAAAAATCTCCAGAATCAACTTATCTCCTTCATTGGGATCATGGAAGTCTATGCTGAAACTTCTTTCTTGGCAATCTAGGTACTTAGCAATATTGCATGATAGAGAATAGTCTACGTTGTAGAAACTCCAAAATCTATCCCAGACACTGCATCTTTTGAAAATGTGTTGACATATCTTTTTGTATTCATCTGTGTGCCATAGCAGGACATTCAGCTCATTTTAATCTGCTAATTTGTTAAACATGCTAATTTTCCTATGTAAACATGATCATATTTCAATGGATTACCACTTCTCCATGGATCAAACCTTCCACAAATCAAGATATGAGAGAAAAACACACTTCCGGGCCGGGTGCGGTAGCTCACGCCTGTAATCCTAGCAGTCTGGGAGGCCGAGGCGGGAGGATCGCTCAAGGTCAGGAGTTGGAGACCAGCCTGAGCAAGAGCAAGACCCCGTTTCTACTAAAAATAGAAATAAATTATATGGACAACTAAAAATAATATAGAAAAAATTAGCCGGGCATGGTGGTGCATGCCTGTAGTCCCAGCTACTTGGGAGGCTGAGGCAGAAGGATCGCTTGAGCCCAGGAGTTTAAGGTTGCTGTGAGCTAGGCTGACGCCAGGGCACTCTAGCCGGGGCAACAGAGTGAGACTCTGTCTCAAAAAAAAAAAAAAGAAAAGAAAAGAAAAACATACTTCGTATTACATGTCAAGTGACAGATATTGTCATTCAATTATTGATGGTAGACATGAGGCTATTTAAAATTTGATAATCTTGTTTATAACCTGGCTAACAAATACCCTTAGAAATTTTGCAAAATTATTCTTTTTTTGCAAAATAAATTTTGCAAAATAAATCCAGTGTCTTCTGAAGACTATTTTACAGGCTTTGTTATCCTACTTGACTGAACATCTAGAAACAGAAAACCAAAAAGACCTAAAATAGACTACAAATTTTAAGTAAAAAGTATGTTTTCTAATTGTGTTTAGGGTGCATGTAAAGTGAATCTGGAACTACAGTATGTATAGAAATTACTGACATAAGCATATGATGATGTGAATAATGTTTATTTCAGATTAACTCATCTGAAGTGTGGAATACAGTAACAAGTATAAAGAAGAGCTATGTAATTTATATTTATTTTTAAAAAGTTTTTCCTTTTTTTTTTTTGAGACAGAGTCTCGCTCTGTTGCCTGGGCTAGAGTGAGTGCCGTGGCGTCAGCCTAGCTCACATCAACCTCAAACTCCTGGGCTTAAGCTGATCCTATTGCCTCAGCCTCCCAAGTAGCTGGGACTACAGGCATGTGCCACCATGCCCGGCTAATTTTTTCTGTATATATTTTTAGTTGGCCAGATAATTTCTTTCTATTTTTAGTAGAGATGGGGGTCTCACTCTTGCTCAGGCTGGTCTCGAACTCTTGACCTTGTGCGATCCACCCGCCTCGGCCTCCCAGAGTGCTAGGATTACAGGCGTGAGCCAACGCACCCGGCCAGTTTTTCCTTTTTTAAAAGCAACATTCGGTGACCTAACTTTTCACTAGCATTAGTGCTGCACACCCCAGACGTTGTCCATATGAAAATCTCATAAACTGCTTCACTCAGCTCTAGCTCCAGGGGCCTTCTATCTGTTTCTCAAGCAAACACATCAACAAAGCATAATCTAGTCCAGGCCTCTTCCCTTGCCATTCCCACTCCCTGAAACTTGTTTCCCTTAGATATCCATTTAGATTAGAGGGAGAGAAGGAAGACAGAGAAAAGGAAGTATAAATATGCTCATGTTATAACTTCTTAATATGTAGTAGCTAGATCCTAGCTAAAGAAATAGAATATTAAGTATATTTCATAATAAAGGTAACAATTGAAACAAAAAGAAAAAAAAAATCTCAGGAACGGAGTGCAGGGTGTACTCCCTCCGGAGTGAAGGGGGAATAGAAATGCAAAGGATTTCCATTCTGTGCTGTTGGGCATCAGCATGCAATGGCACATTCGTCCAGGCAGGGTTTTGCATTTCACATTCTAGTTTGCACCCCCTTCACAGGGCCTGGATAATTAAACAGCGACAGTTAATTTTCATAGCAGGAACTGTCCTGGATGCAATCATCGGCCCACGTGGACCCCGCCAGAGAGCTCCCAGTTCCCAGACCGCTGGGCAGCTTCAGCCTCACGGGCAGGTGTTGCCTGTAAAACCCAGAAAACGGAGACGCCCCCGGGAGCGAGCGGAGAGAAGCGCGGGCCCCGCCCAGACCACGCCCACCCGCGCGGGCCCCGCCCAGGCCCGGCGTCTGCTGCGCGCGCAGTTGCCCGCAGACCCGGAAGCGGATGGCGTGGAGCGACAGTCGCACCGCTGCGCGTGAGTTTTCCATTGTGTAGGTTAAGTCTGCGATTCGCAGTCCCCCGGCGCTTCCGTGTCTGATCACCCGGGTTCCCTACAGACCTTAAAATCCTCTCAGCGCTCCCTTCAGCCTAAGTAAATTCGTACTTCGCCAGGAACGTCCGGGGTCACTTACCTTTTGTTAAAATGGCTCAGAGATTGGTCCTGTCCCTGTTCCTACGTTCAGGGCATGCACACACCTCCTTTCGCCCCGTATTCTTCCTTAAAACGCTTTACTGGCTTCTTCACCCGCTCCTCGCTGTGTAAAGTCCTCACCTGCCAAGTGAATTCGCCACCTTTTCGTCCCCCAAGCCTCGCCCTTGTCGGTCCCAGGAGGGCAGCGCCGCAGCCGCCAGCCTGGGGAAGCCGCGTCTTCTCTCTGGTTTTGGGATTCTTCACACCCCACCCTTTTCCTAATCCACGCCAGCACCTTGTCCTTGTGTTGGGCCTTGCTGTTTCCCAGGCTTCTCCTTCACAGCCACCACATCACCCCAGCATGGCGGGGGCGGGTGTGCGAGTTGGTTGTGTGCTTTGGAACTCATTGTTCTTCCTTCCTAAGTGCCACCCCACTGAAAAATGTGCTCCTCCGGAGGCTAGCGTCTTATTCCATCTCTCTCCCTGTGAATTTGTGTCTAAGAGCAAGTGAGAGTAAATAGACAAATTGAGAAAGAGAACGGAAGAATGAGGCAGACCCATAAAGAGACGGCAAAGTAGAGAATGGGGGAGGAATTTGCAAAGAGACCCTAGAAGTGGAAGAAGCCGAGAAAGTAAGAGAGTAAGAAAAGTAACTAGAAAAACGTACCGAACAGCTGGATGTCCGGAGAGATGAAGGACAGCAAAATAGGCAGAGGGGCAGCAAAGGGGGAGGCACCTCTGACAGAGTGGGGAAGGCGACGGATGATTTGGAGCCAGGGCAGGCAGAGCCACATGGTGCTGGGACAAGATGGGGCACCTGGTGACAAAGAGAGCAGAGGGGAAACCATAGCAGGGAGGAAGCCTAGGGACCTGGGATTGCCAGAGAGTGAGGACAAAGGGGTGTCACAGGGAAGAGGGAATTTAACAGGAAGAGCAGAGGGGGAGCAGAGATGGGGAAGAAAGAGGCAGAAATGAGACTGGGACAGTGAAAAGATAGGAGAGAAAGAGCAACAGCAGGTGAAATGAGTTTCCAGAATGGAGCAGATCAGCAGTAAGAGAAGGAATAGAGGGAAGAAGGGGAGAAAGAGCAGGAGAGAAGGGGGCACAAAGTGAGGAGCAGAGGCCCAGGGGGAAACACTGAATAGAAAAAAGCTAGAGAGAGAAGGTGGGAATGAGAGCTATGTAAGGAATGAGGGAGGGAAATACAAGGTAATGAATGAAGAAAGAGGGGACCCTGATTTAAGATGAGTGGCCAATTGATTGGATACAGGTGATTAAATTATATGTTGCTTTCTGCCTTTATAATCTAGCAAATTTAAAATTTGTTTGTTTAAATTATACAGATGAGAATGAAAATTGTAAAACTCCTGTCTATAACACTAGATTTTATAATTATTGGTATCAGAGGGTACCTTCCATTTGCCGTCCCTATTCAGTTGTGCTTCACCCACTTCCCTTTTTTGAGGATGGGGCATTTTGTGGCAGAGTGTATGAGCTGGGAGGAAAAACCACAGTCTTTTTTCTTTCCTGTCATAGTCAATACGGCAGTGAACTCTCAACATGGAATGCTTCACCTCTGGTCACCAAATAATTGGGAATTTCTCCCCACCAACAGCCAATTCTCCAGACACAAGTTGGTGCACTGTGTACGTGGAGTTAGCATCAGATCCCACAGGGTTAGTGCTCAATTCCATAAGACTGGTAACACTTCAGATGCCAGTCACGAGTCCCAGGTTGGGACCTGAACTCCTGACCAACTGGCTATAAATTGGGGATTCCCATGACCCCCTCCTCAGCCTGTATTAATTTGCCAGAGCAGCTCACAGAACTTAGGAAAACATTTTATGTAGATTTACTCATTTGTTATAAAGAATAGTACAAAGGATGCAGAAGAACAGCTGGATATGGAATATTCATTCTAGCAGATTAGTCAAACACAGGAGGGGATTTGGAAACCATGATGTTTAGCTGGTTATCCAGAAGCATAGGTGACAATTACTGTGTCCTGCATGTGAAAGGAGGGACAGTTTTGTGCAGCTGAGCCCTTAACCGGTGGGGTCAGACACTATCTCCTCAAAGATAAAGTGAGAATTAAGTTAAAGTTTAGGATTTCCAGTCTTCTGGGAACTGGTCAGCGTGGGGAATACCACACATTTTGGTGACCAGAAGTGAAGTATTCTGTGTTCAGAGGATGAAGAGGAGTAAAAACAGTTTGGGGTTTTGCTACCTCACACAGTAATGGAACAAAACATCTCTAACCAGCTCACCCACCTTCCTCAAGGCCTGTGTTCTCTACGCTGTATTGAGTTGGAATGGTCTGTCCCTGCTGTTTTTCTGTTGTCACCTTCATCTGTTACCATTTTCCTCTTCTGTTGTTTCCTGAACACCCTGTTGTCTGAATGTGGAGTGACCCACAGCTTGGTTTTGGGACCTCTTCTCATCTCATGGTTTACCCCCCCACCTGCATGTCTCCATTTCCCCTGCAGACCTCTCCCCTGGACTCTGGAATCCTGTGTCTGGTTGTCTCTTCACCTGTCTGCTGGGATGTCTAACAGGCATCTCCCCCCTTCATATGTCCAAAAGGGACTTCCTGACTCCCCCAAACGTGTTTCCTGGAGTCCCCACATCTCAGATGAGGGTGACCCTGTGCTTCCTGGGGCTTAGCTGTGTCCTATACATGTATTGAAAATATAGGAACTATTCCATTTTTTCTTAGTGTTTTAATTAATATAAAGAAAAATTACACAGTTAGAATGAGTGTGGAAATACATCATGTACAAAATTCTCCTGAGGTGTGGGAGAGAAATATTTGCAGACCTGGGCCCTCCCTGCTCTGCTCCCCCAGGACCTCTGTGGCCTCTTCTGCTTGTGTGGCCGTTGCTTGCTCTGCTCAAGTCACACAGACCTTTTTCCTTTTCCTGGATCAAGTTTGCTCCTGCCTCAGGGCCTTCATGTGGGCTGTCCCTCTGCCTCTGGCTCTTCAGCTGCAAGGTGATAAAAACCCTTCCTCCCCACAGTGTTTATTCTGATATCAACTTCTTGGTGGAGACTTCTGTGACCTACTCCATTTAACATCCAGAAGCACACATACGCCCTCCATATTGTGTGTTCTGTGTGTTTTTCTGTTTCTTTTCCTTCTAATGTCTGAATACTGGTGACAACAAGGCCTAGAGCAGAGAGCAGGATCACTGTATGGGGGGGTGTGCTGGGCTTGCCCCTCTGAGTGGAGCTCAACCCTGGCTTCACATTACAGTGCTGAGGCATTTTGCAAACACATCTCTTATGCCCCCTTACCAGAGATTTTCATTCAAATAGATTGGGGGCCTGACCTCAGTCATGTTTAAAGTTGATTTGGATCTGTATCATCACTGAACACCAAGGCTCTTTGTCCTCCGTTTGTGAATGCTGAGCTCAGCCGGTGATCCACGCAGGGGTGATGGATTTGGTTTGGTCAGAGCCAAGTCTGTGCCCTGGAGGGAGCTCAGTCCAGCCGAGCTCCCCACTGTTACAGCATGTATGTGTGTGTATGTGTGTGTGCGCGTGCGTGTGGGGGTTCACCAGGAGGGGAGCGAGGTCTGAAGAAAGTGGTCAACAACTCTCCATTGATCTTCCTGTAGAGTTAGTTTATTGTCCCTCCTTCCCCCCTGGTGCAGTGGGCAGCAGAGGACCATCTTTCCACAGGGTGAGGTCTTGTGTGTGTGGTTGTGGCCCAGGAAGGGGGTGTGTTGATTCTAAACAGTAAACAGCATATTTTTGATATTCAGGATTGACTTCTAAAGAGTCATATTATGTGAGGAAACAGCCCAGAAGAGGAGGAAGAGGAAAGAAAAGGAGTCAGGAATGGCTCTTACTCAGGTAAAGTGATATTCCCAGTGGGTTGTTCTGTGTCTCCCTCCTTTCTGAAATGCCGGGCACTGGCATTGCTGATCTTCTCTGACTGTGATGCGTCCCATCTGACACGTTTGCTCGCACTCACCCATGCCTTGCCTCAGTCCCTCTCATCTCCACTTAGATTCCATGTCACCATGACCCAGTGACATGACCTCGAGGAGAGGCTCCATTGGGCATGGTCCTGGGAAGGGCTTCACACCCAGACATGGGTTGGAGATGGGTGTGGCCATGTGGTGTCAGTGCCGTTGGGCAGCAGGGAGTGTTTGGGGGCCACATCTGGATACAGCATTCTGTAGATCAGGATTAGGGAAGGTGTTCATGGAAGTCACATATTAACATGCACAGTTACCTGCTGAATTCTTCAAAAAGAGATCAGGAAGGGGAAACCTTTTCTGCCTGATTTTATAGTACGTTTGTACTAAATGTCTAACAGAAGAAGATTCCTTAAACCATTCTCAGTACCATCCTCCCTCAGAGAATGTGAAGTTTCTGCAGAGACTCTTGTGAAATGTGTTTTAGATAAAAATGGTTATAATTTTGTTTAGATGTTGAAGCAGAACTTCCGTGTTATCAGAAAAGATGGGCCATATTCTTGCTGCACCAATGGTTATTAAATATCTATTTCTTTGCTTTAAATATCATGTCATGTATATGTTTATTTTAGGGTAAAACTCTACATAAAGATGAAGCTGAGACCCTAAAATTTAAAAAGCATCCTTCTTCCTGTCAGTCTCCCACCATCCCTTCGCTGTCACTGGGAAGCCACTGTTGTCAGTTCTGTGGCAGGAGTCAGGGCGAGTCTTATACAGATTTGTTGTACGTTGTTAGGAGAGTTTACAAAAAATTCTTTTTTTTTTTTTTTTTTTTTTTTTTTGAGACAGAGTCTCACTTTGTTGCCCGGGCTAGAGTGAGTGCCATGGCATCAGCCTAGCTCACAGCAACCTCAAACTCCTGGGCTTAAGCGATCCTACTGCCTCAGCCTCCCGAGTAGCTGGGACTACAGGCATGTGCCACCATGCCCGGCTAATTTTTTCTATATATATTTTTAGTTGTCCAGATAATTTATTTGTATTTTTAGTAGAGACGGGGTCTCGCTCAGGCTGGTCTCGAACTCCTGACCTCGAGCGATCCACCCGCCTTGGCCTCCCAGAGTGCTAGGATTACAGGCGTGAGCCACCACGCCCGGCCAGAAAAAATTCTTTATTGAATGTTTTATTGTGATACTTGATCCTGCTGGTTGTGAGAATTTATATGTCTTCATGTTATTAAACATGATGGCTTGCTCTTTTGTATCCTTACTGGAACATTCTCTGAAAGAAGACACATGGATCTTTACGGTTTTTCCCTGTTACAAAGAATTCCGCAGTGTCTGCCACCGTGAATATCTACATTGTGACAGATACCTGAAGGGTCCTCCAGGTTGGGCAGTTGAAAGAGTAATTGCTACTACTAGGATGAGACATTTCCTGTCTTGGTAGATCTGACAGGATCCAGTAACCTCCGGCTGCAAAGGTATCCTTTCCCACCCAGAATGTGTGGGATTTCTCCCTTATTTAAACAGAACTTGCTACTATTTACTTTTTATATTTTAAAAAAATGGGGCACGTGACAATCCTTTGTATTTCCATTTTCCCATTTCTTCTGAATGTGTGTAGGTTTCATTATTTTGTGGACATGTATATATAAAGTAGATTTTCATGCTTTGCTCAATTTTTTTTTCCATGTGTTACAGGATCTATTTTATATTTTATGGTTTATATTCAGTATATATGCCCCGGTCTTTTTTTTCTTTTTTTTTTTTTCCTAGGTTGTACAGTTTTTAAGTGTGAAACAAATCTTTTATTCTTCATACCTCCTGTTTTTTGTTGTGCCTTTGCCTGTTTCATTCATATCGACTTGTTTGACCTTGCGTGATTATGAAATACTATGTTTCATTTGGGTCTAAAGTTTTATTGTTCAAAATTTTGTTTGTATCTCTAATTTCAATTTTCACGTATATCTTATTGTAGGTATTTTATTTGATTCATTGTAATGTTTCAGTTACAGTATATCTGAAGAGGTTCATGTGTAGTTTTACAAACCCCTCCATTTTCTTTTTCTTTTCAAAATCATATTGGGTCTCCTTTGACCTGACATAGTCACATTCATTGAAGTCCCATACATTTGCTTTGTTTTCAGTGGCTCTGGACTGCTCATTATGGGGGTCTTTAATGTCACCATATCTTCCAATAAGAATTGGGTTTGCGGGTCCTTGATTATGTCTTTGATATGTCTTTCAGGAAAGTTTGTTTGCTTGTTTATAGCTCAGGAATGTTAGGTGTATTCATATTGTTGTGTAAGACATCTCTGGAAAGTTTTCATATTGCAAAACTTACCCTAGATACCCAGTAAACACTAATTCTCCCTTTGACCTCCCTGTAGCATTTGTCAAACATCTATGTTGGGTTTGTATGCATTGGACTTCTTTAGCTAGGTATTACATATGAATGGAATCACACAGTAGTTGTCCTTTTGTGACTGGTTTATTTCCCTTAGCATAATGTCCTCGAGGTTCACTATGTTGTAGCATGTGACAGGATTTCCTTCTTTTGTAAGGCTGAATAATATTCCATTGCCTGTATATACCATATTTTCTTGATCCTTTCATCTGTAGATGGGCACGTTGGTTGCTTCCTGTTCTTGGCTACTGTGTATAATGCTGTGATGAGCATGAGTTTGCAAATATCTCTTCAAGAGCCTGCTTTCATTCTTTAACAGATACCCCTCAAATTGGGATTGCTGGATCATGTGGTAGTTCTAATTTTTAACTTTTTGAGGAACACCCTTGCTGACTTCCACGATGGATGTACCATTTTACATTTCCACCAACTGTGCACAAGAACTCAGATTTCTGATTTCTCCATGTCCTCTTCAGCACTTGTTACTCTCTCATCTGTTAATAAAGGCTAACCTAGTAGGTGTGAGGTGCTCTCTCATTGTGATGTTTATTTGTATTTGTCTCATGATTAGTGGTGATGAGCATCTTTTCATATTTGTATCAGTGATTTGCTTATCTTCTTTGGAGTAATGTCTATTTAAGTCCTTTGCTCTTCCTTAAGTGGTTTTTTTGTTGTTGAGTTTAGAAGTTCTTTATGTAATCTGGATATGAACTCCAATGAGATATATATGATTTGTGAATCTTTTCTCCCATTCCATAGGTTGCCTTTTCCTACTCTTGATTGATTCCTTTGAGGCGCAGACGTTTTTAAGTTAGACATTGTTCTGTTTGGTTTTGCTTTTCTTGCCTGTGCTTTTGGTGTTACATTCCAAGAAATCCTTTTTGAATCCAGTGTTCTGTGGTATTCTTCTGTTGCTAGTTTGTTTAGTGTTTTTACCATGAAAGAGTGTTGAGTTTTGTCCAAGAATTTTTCTTACCAATTGAGATCATCATGTGGTATTTGTCCTTCATTTATTAACGTAGTTTATTGTGTTAATTGCCTATTTTGAACCACCCTGTCTTCCATGTGTGAATCCCATTTAGTCTGGTGTATAAACTATTTAATATGTTGTAAAATTTTTTCAATTAAGAAAAGTTTTTTTTTAAGTGTTTGTACGTTTCTTTTACTAGCCTAATACAGAAAAATGTTGGCAAACTAAATTAAGAACAATTTATACATTTCATTGTCCCATAAATGCTGAAATGCACATGAGCAAAAATGGTGATGAAAAACTCATTCAAAAAGTATGTCATTAAGAGACAGCTCCTTTTATTCAGTTAATTTAAACGTATACACACACACACACACACATATATGCATGAGTGCCTGGACGAGCAAGCCTATGGCACTTATCAAACACCCACTATAATTTAATCAATAGGGTTTATATTAAACAGTTGAAATTATCTCTTAGTTTTCACGGCCTTAAATTTGGTGTACACTGTCATTAACTGTCATTAACTCACATTAATGAGTTAACTGTTAGTAAGAATAGTAATAAACAAATGTGATTGCATTTGTGTGTGAATACATAATGACCTTTTATGGAGTTCCATGTTGTTATCCTTGAACTTTTAAGTTTTTTTAGTTAGGCAACAGGCTTTTCATTTACTTTTCTAAATTATATCTGTTATTTAAGTGTTTAGTTTTTGAGTTGCAGTTCTGATTCCCAGAAACCTAGGTGCTGGGTCTGGCATTTTTAACTATTTGGTCTGAGGGTGAGTTTCTGAGAGTGTATGTGACATACTTGTCTCCTGGTAAGATGGGACTAGGTCGTTGTCTTGTTGACTATTATGTTGTTACGGGAGTTAGTACATTTAAATCCTGTAGAATAACGTCTCGTCTAAGGGGAATATTCTAAAGCTTCAGTCACTGCTGTTTCTGTCATCATCTTGGTGTTTAGATTCTGACCTTTCTTTGAAGGCATCATGGACATTGTCATCTCTGAGGACACAACTTGTGTTCTAGCTCAGGTGGCTACTGAGTATCACTTGGTGTGTTGAAAGTAGTATTAATATCTGCTACTTCCATACTGATAACTGCTGATTTTTTTTATTTGTATATTTCTTGTTCATGAAAATGAGAAATCCACACTGATTTAGAAGATATTATTGCTTTTTATGCAAAGCTATAATAAAACAGAATTAGGGTGACATAATGTGCTTAAAAATACCTTACTCGGATCTGTCACAACACTTATTCCATCAAATCCATCCTTTCGTCTTTCTCCTCTTCTTCTTTTATGTAAAGATAAGAAGTCTCCCCATAACCCCTTGGTAAAATGTGTTTCCATTTCAGAGGCCTTTGACATTCAGGGATGTGGCCATAGAATTCTCTCAGGAGGAGTGGACGTGCCTGGACCTTGCTCAGAAGACTTTATACAGGGACGTGATGTTGGAGAATTACAGGAACCTGGTCTCCCTGGGTGAGGATACTTCTCTCCAGAAGTCAGGATCTATCCTTGCGTATCTTGATATTTTCCTGATTGCCTCTTGGGACCCCCTGCATTGCTTGACTGAGACTGAAGCTGTATTGATTTAGAAAAACAAAACTTCATAATGTGCCTTACCTGCCCCCTTTGGTTAGATATTCTGTCCCCTTGGTGATCCCTCAGTGGTGTTTCCACAGCTGAAGGGCACAGAATGCCATATGGCAGAATTTTAAAATACCCAATTGATTCTTTTCTACCCCTGTGCTTTTGATTCAGTAGTTTTTGGAAGAGAGCTAGACATCTCCATCGGTTCTTTAAACATTCAGAAGTAAATGTTCAGTGTATGAATTTGTGAAGTATTTTATTAATCCACCTGTAATGTCCTCTCTACCTTAACATGGGGTTGGGATTCTGGAAAAGCACTAGCACGTCATCTTTCTTTTTATAAGCAGGAATCTCTCTTTCTGACCTAAATGTTATCTCCATGTTGGAACAAGGGAATGAGCTCTGGACTGTGGAGAGTGAAGTGAAAACAGCAGGAAACGCAGATGGAGGGGAATGGATCAAGGGTGTGAACTCAGGTAAGAGTTCAGGTGGGCACAGTGGAAGCAGCACCATTCATCAATGTGTTAGCAACTCTCAGCAAGCAAGAGAGTTCTGTGGGAAAACAAATGTGTGAATCTTGTGAGCTCTGAATGAAATCTCTCTTTGCCCCCACTTACCACTCTGTTCTTCACATGTGTTATAGTTTATCCTTTTTCCCTCTGGTGATCCTGCAGCTCAAACGTGGACAAAGGCAAGATCTTTATCATGATGGACAATACCTTGTCATCTGGCTTCTGTGAACTCTTTGGTCCCCTGACTCTGTGCAGCACAGGGAGGGCCATTTCCAAGGGGTCTCTTTCCCTTATCTTTTCTTCTATACTTCATTCCATGTGGTGCTCAGTTCCCTGTCCATACAGTCCAGAGCTGTGGCCTCTGTAGTCCTGCTGCCTGGACCTGTTCAGGTTCCACCCTATTACCTTTAACCAAAAGAACTAGTCAGGAGATGGGAAAACATTGGCTGCTTTTTCTTTGTACCTCGGACCCTGGAAACTGCATGGGGATGTCTCAAGCCCTGTCTGCTTGTTCATATCTGTTTGAGATAAGAAAAAGCCATGTGTTTTTCCTACTGTCACAAACCACTCAACACAGAACGCTGGACTTCTGGTCACTAGTGTGTGTGGGGATTTCTCCCCACTAGCCCATGGGCTCCTCTCCCAGCCCATTTTTGGGAGGACACCAACTAGGTATCCAGTAATTCAATTCAATTCTGACCCTGTCTATCTAGATTTAGAGTCAGACGCTACGGGCTAAGGATTGAGTGCCCAGGACTGCCCCTGACTTCAGATGCCAATGACAAGTAGTTGATTGTCACTTGTCCTTATGACCAACTACATATACTTTGGGCCTCATGATTCTGTTCTTGGGTTTAATTTGCTAGGGTGGCTCACAGAACTCAGGGAAATGTATACATTTACTGGCTCATTATTAGAGGATATTTTAAAGGATACACATGAACAGCCAGATGAAGAGATTCACAGGGCAAGACACATGAGAAAGGGGTGGGGTGCTCCAGGTACAGTGTTCCCCAAGCATTTCCATGTGTTCAGCATTGGAAGCTCTCCAAACTTGTAGTTCAGGGATTTTTATGGCAGCCTCTTCACATACCCTTGGTTGATATTAACTCACTCTCCAGCCTCTCGCCTTCCTGTGAGGTGGTGATTGAGGCTGAAAAAATTCCAGGCTTCTAATCATTGGACCAGCCCCCATCCGAGAGACCACAAGAGTTGTCTTTTTTTTTTTTTTTTTTTTGAGACAGAGTCTCACTCTGTTGCTCGGACTAGAGTGCCGTGACGTCAGCCTAGCTCACAGCAACCTTAAACTCCTGGGCTTAAGCAATCCTTCTGCCTCAGCCTCCTGAGTAGCTGGGACTACAGGCATGCACCACCATGCCCGGCTAATTTTTCTATATATATATTTTTAGCTGTCCATAAAATTTCTTTCTGTTTTTAGTAGAGATGGGGTCTCACTCTTGCTCAGGCTGGTCTCGAACTCCTGACCTCAAGTGATCCTCCTGCCTCGGCCTCCCAGAGTGCTAGGATTATAGGCGTGAGCCACCGTGCCTGGCCTAATTTTTGTATTTCTGACCACTACAATTTCCACAAGACCCCCTTACCAGCCACACTACTGTCACTGTGTAAGTAAAGACAGTTGCTCACCATTGGAAAACTTTTGCAGGACACTGCTTGAGTCATTATTGTCACTGGTGCCTAAATGAATATGTGCCCTGGGTGATGACTGACATACCATTATCTGTAAAGGATGACTGAGTAACTATTAACAACAAAGCTTAGATCTGTATCCCTTGAAATATTCCTTCCTATGCTCCTCCATTTCCTATTACCTGTTCTTTTTGGTACTGCTTGGATCAGCAGATGTTCCTAAGAACATGTCTGAGCCTGCAGGCCCAGGATTAAGTTCTGCTTTCCTCACTTAATGTGCAGTATGGGGTTACATAACATAAACACTGTGGACCTACTGTTTTTATTTGAAAAAGAATAATTTATCTCAAGACTCTTCTAACAAGCTAGTGATGGTCAATGGCTAAGAATATTGCATGGTGTTTGTAAAGACTGCAAAATTGTGGATAGTACTTCAGCAGATGAATTTTGGTCAACACAGATATTCAGATCGTAGTTGTTTGTCTTATGTTGTATAGGACATTATTTTTTGATTTATTCCAGTGTTTTCTCTGACCCTAGTTAATACATTTTCCAAGTACAAGTGCATAATTCTCTTCAGTTATTATGCAGGTATATATTTTCAGCCCACTGCCATGTGCTTTGGCTTAATGATGGAAAAATTCTTCTTCTTTCAAGGTTAATAGGTTTGTGCAATGTGCTTTGGTTATAGATTGCTTCATACTAAGCTTTCCTGCAGTTTTTTTGAATTATGTGTAACCATCTTTTTGATATTTTTAAAGAACCCATTTTCCTAAAAATTAAAAATCATAATTGTTAATTTGATAACTGTTTATTATACTTATGTTACTCTTGGTGTAACATTAATATATTTCAATAGGAGGTATTTAATGACCATTTGCAATTCATCATAAACCTGTGGTTCTTTATATCTTGTAGGTATCTCTTCTATATGTATGACAAATGAATTGCCATTTCCTAAACTGAACAGTAATACAGGAGAAATATCCCAAATAGTGATGTTGGAAAGGCACAAAAGCCATGACATTGAAGACTTCTGGTTTAGGGAAATCCAGAAAAATTTACAAAACTTCGAGTATCAGTGGCGAGTTGCTGAAAGACGTTACCAAAGAGTCCATAAGACCCATGAGGAAGATCTCACTGGTAGAAGAGATCAGCATGATAGAAGGGATTCAGGAAACAAGTTTATTAAAAATGAGCTTGGATTAAACATTCAGTCACATCTACCAGAACTGCAGCTATTTCAGGCTGAAGAGAAAATTTATGAATGGAATCACATGGAGAACTATATCAGCAATTATTCCTTGGTTTCCCCACCCCACAGAATTCCTTCTACTGTCAAACCCCACATTTCTCATGAAGATGAGTATGATTTTATGGATTCATTATTTACACAAAAACAGAAAGCACAGGTAGAGACAGAACATTACAAATGTAATGAGTGTGGTGAAGCCTTTAATCAAGGCTTACATTTCACTGTACATCAAATAATCCATGCAGAAGAGAAGCGATTTGAATGTGCTGTATGTGCCAAAGTCTTCAATAAAAAATCATACCTTGCAAGTCATCGGAGAATACATGCTGGAGAAAAACCTTACAAGTGTAATGAATGTGGCAAGGTCTTCAATACCATTTCACATCTTGTACAACATCGGAGAATACACACTGGAGAGAAACCTTACAAATGTAATGAATGTGGAAAGGTCTTCAGTCAAATTGCACACCTTGTACAACATCGGAGAATTCACACTGGAGAGAAACCTTACAAATGTAATGAATGTGGAAAGGTATTCCCTCAAATTTCACACCTTGCAGAACATCGGAGAATTCACAGTGGAGAGAAACCTTACAAATGTAATGAATGTGGGAAGGTGTTCAGTCGTAATTCATACCTTGTACAACATCTGATAATCCATACAGGAGAGAAACCTTACAAATGTAAAGAATGTGGAAAGGGATTCCATCAGATTTCACACCTTGCACAGCATCGGAGAATTCATACTGGAGAGAAACCTTACAAATGTAATGAATGTGGGAAGATGTTCAGTCATAAGTCATCTCTAGCAAATCACTGGAGAATTCACACTGGAGAGAAACCTCACAAATGTAATGAATGTGGTAAGGTTTTTAATCATATTTCACACCTTGCACGACATCGGAGAATTCATACTGGAGAGAAACCTTACAAATGTAATGAATGTGGCAAGTTCTTCTGTGATAAGTCAAACTTAGCAAGTCATTGGAGAATTCACACTGGAGAGAAACCTTACACATGTAATGAATGTGGTAAAGTATTCAGTCGCAATTCACACCTTGTAAATCATCACAGAATTCATACTGAAGAGAAACCTTATAAATGTAATTAATGTGTCAACGATTTCAGTCAAACTTCACACCTGGCAAAATATCAGAGAATTCATGCCAGAGAGAAACCCTATAAATGTAATGAATATGGACAGGTATTCGATTACATTTCACATCTTGCATAACATCAGACAATACATACTGGAGAGAAACCTTATAAATGTAGGCCAGGCATGTTGGTTCATGCCTGTAATCCTATCACTCTTTGAGGCTGAGGTGAGAGGATTGTTTCAGCTCAGGAATTCGAGACCAGCCTGAGGAAAATACTAAAAAATAGAAATA
This sequence comes from Lemur catta, assembly GCF_020740605.2. NCBI lineage: Eukaryota > Metazoa > Chordata > Mammalia > Primates > Lemuridae > Lemur > Lemur catta. The sequence continues at coordinate 20,469,051 of NC_059146.1, forward strand.
GTTTGAGGGGCATCGTAGTGCATGCCTGTTGTCCTAGCTACTCTAGAGGCTGAGGCAGGAGGATTGATTGAGCCCAGGAGTTTGAGGTTGCAGTGAGGTCTGATGATGCCATTGCACAGTACCCAGGGCCACAGAGTGAGTCTGTCACACACACCCACAAGAACTTGCAAATGTAATGAATGTGGCAAGGTCTTCATTAAATTTCACACCTTCTACAACATCGGACAATTTATACTGGAGAGAAACCTTACAAATAATGTGGCAAGGTGTTCAGTCACAGTTCATACCATGTACAACATCTGATAATCCATACAGGAGAGAAACCTTACAGATGAATGTGGCAAGGTATTCAGTTGCAATTCATACCTGGTGCAACATCTAATAATTCATACTGGTGAAAAATGTTGTAAATGTAATGAATGTGGCAAAGTCTTTAGTCAAAAATCCATATCTTGTGTATCATTGGAGAATTCCAACTGGACAGAAACCGCATAAATGTGTAATTTATGTGGAGTGGTCTTCAATCCAAACTCTTCCTTATTGTCACAGTGTTCATACTGGAGAGAATCCTTACAAATGTAATGTGTGGGCAAGTCCTTTAGTGTGCATTCAAGTCTTACTAATTATCATGTAATCCATGCTAGGGAAACCTTTTAAATATAATGGAATTAATACGGCAAGGTCTCAGTGACAATTCATAGCTTGCACATCATCAGAGATATGCTGGAGGGAAATCTTACTAATGTGGTAATGTCCGTGGATGTAATTAACAAGGGAAGGTATTTTCTCAGCATTAAAGTTTTGGAAGGCATTGGATAATTCATACTAGAAAGAAACGTTGCAAGTGTAATGAATGTGGCAAAGCCATTAGTCATCATTTAAGGCTTAACTAACCATCAGTTAATTGATAGCAGAGAGAAGTCTTACAAATGCATTGAATGTGGCAAGCCTTAGGGTATAATTTGGACATCAGGAGTTTCCAAACAATTCTTGGTGGAGACAAACCTTACAAATGAGTGCAGCAAATCTTTTAGTGTACATTCAGTCCTCACAACACATCGGATAACCCATACGGGAAAGAAACCATTCATATGTAATGAATGTGGCAAGGTCTTCTGCCACAATTCTCAAACAATCATGAGTTTTTTGTCATGAGAGTTTCATACTGGATAAAAACAAGGCAAATGTAGTGAACCTAGAATGTTCACTAATCTTAAGATGCATCCTCAGGATTCATTAAAGAATTTATACTCAAAAGAATGCTTGTAAGTGTAATGATATGTTAAATTATTTAACCAATTCTCACAATACACTCCACATTAGAGAGTTGATACAAAGAATAAAGAAGTCTAATTCTTCTTGATTAACCTTTGGTATGTACTGCAGAAAAATTACAAATCATACTATGTTAAAAGTCATGTCATATATCAAAGGTGAAAGGACATTTGAAATAGATAGTTATTTTCAGGTTATAAAATATTTTATGCAATTACTGTAAATTTCTTGGAAAGGGTACTTTACTGAAGTTTGGAATCTGTTTTTATTAGGCCTTTCTTACATTGATTTCCTGATATTCTATAGGAAAGAATCAATTAGAGGAAAGGGCCTACTTTTTTAGGTGAGGATGACTTTTATTCATGTTCCTGGAGATCAAAGATACTGCCTTTTAAGATTAAATGTTCAATGAGTGAGAGAGCATTTGGAAGGGGCTACAAATAATGTAAACCTATTATCAGTCATGCTCATTTGCATTCAGGGCACCCTTCTCCACACAGAGTGCCACTGTGGTATATAGGTAAGAAATGCTCCGATGAAATACAGATATCCAATACCATAGGAGAATAGAATTTTTATTGGAGGAAAGTACTGTTATCTGGGACTGATTATATAGTGGAAGTAGTCCAGGGGAAATGGTAGCACCTTCTCCATTCAATGGAAATAGCTATTGGATAGCAAGATTGTTGAAAAATAGTCTTATTCTTGAAATTGAAAGGAGAACATTTATCAAATAGGAGAATTTACTCAGAAGAACCACAACAGCATATTCTTGATCCTGAATCATATTTAACTGCTGGCGTTATTTCCTACTGTTTTATTGAAACTGTATCATAGATTTTATGTATTAATAAAATTTTATCATTTTTTATGACTGAATCCTGTTCCTTCTACCTGCATAGTTTTATTCCACTTTGGACAGATGTTTCATGTTGGATGCGTACCGTGTGGTTCCTAAGGTTAAAGGATCTTTAACAATTTTTTAATGGAATCAACATACAATATTGAGAAGTTACAATTATGTTTTACACTTGAGTCATCCTCTCTGCAGTCTGACTTCAGATACTTATGTGGACATAATGAAAATGAAAGTGCTGTTTGGAGACAAAAATTTATGACATGGAAGTGCACATAAGTCAATGGCTGATATAAATTAGTTTCTCTATGATTATTAAAAAGGAATATTTCTTCAATGAACTGATATATTGCAGGATAATTAACTGAAGTCTCAATGTGGGAGTTGGGTAACAGGTGTTTTAAAGTCTTATGTAGAGGCTAACCAGTTATAGCTAACCTTTTAATCTCAATAACCATATCTGAAAAGTATATGAAAATATAAGGATAGATAAGAGAAAATCTCCAAAATCTTTTTATGTGTGTGGTTTTTTTTTTTTTTTTTGAGACAAAGTCTCACTCTGTTGCCCAGACTAGAGTGCAGTGGCGTCAGCCTAGCTCACAGCAACCTCAGCCTCCCGAGTAGCTGGGACTACAGGCATGCACCACCATGCCCGGTTTATTTATATATATATATATATATATTTTTTTTTTTTAGCTGGCCAGATAATTTCTTTCTATTTTTAATAGAGACGGGGTCTCGCTCTTGCTCAGGCTGGTCTCGAACTCCTGACCTTGAGTGATCCACCAGTCTTGGCCTCCCAGAGTGCTAGGATTACAGGCATGAGCCACTGCACCCGGCCTAGAGCCAGAGAATCTTGCAAGAAAACATGACATTTGTGCTACTTTGTCCATGGAATCTGACATCCAGTATTCTCTAATTTCTTTCCTTCAAGCAATAGCTAATATATTTTTATTTAAAATGCTATTTCTTATGTTTGCATGTATATTTTTCTTTATATCAGTCACACAGAATCAGTGTAAGGCGAGGCACAGTTGCACATGCCTGTAGTCCCAGCTATTCAGGAGGGTGAGGTATAGGATCAATTGAGCATAAGCATTTGAATCTAGCCTGAGAAAAATAGTAAGACCCTGTCTTTAAAAATTAATTACACAAAAGTTGAGAGTGGTGGCATGCACCTGTAGTTCCAGCTACTTGGGGTGCTGAGGTAGGAGCATTGCTTGAGCCCAGGAGTTTGAGGCCAGCCTTGGACATATAGCGAGACCCTGTCAAAAAAAAAATTTTTTTTTTCAAAACCAAGGACCACTATTTACTAATACTTTATATATAATAATTGAGTCCTCAGCCCTCTGAAAGAAGTATTGATGATAATCTCCTTTCACAGATGCAGAAACCTAGAACAAAACATCTTAAAAGATTCATCCAATCATAATCCAGTCAGCTGACTCAGGATTGAATTTATGTCATCTGGCTGCAAGACAAGTCTAACCATGGTGCTAACAGGGTCAGTTATTTCTGTCCAGCTACTCAATATCTACACTTACTTTGTTCATCTCATCATTTTTAAATGGTTAATCTTTATATATAATTGTATTCATGGTAAGTTTCTATTATGTCTATACTTTTATTCATAGGCCAGTATTACCTCTGAATTTATACTTAAATGAACTTTAGATATGGGCATACCTTAGAGATATTTCAAGTTTGGGTCCAAGCTACCACAATAAAGCAGATATCACAATAAAGTGAGTCATTTGGAATTTTTTGTCTTCTAGTGCATATAAAAGTTACAGTTACACTATACTGTAGTTTGTTTAGTGTTCAATAGCATTACATCTAAATAATGTATATTCCTTAATTTAAAAGCATGTCATTGATAAAAATGCTAGTAATCATCTAAGCATTCAGTGAGTCATAATCTTTTTGCTGCTGGAGAGTCTTGCTTTGATATTGGCTGCTGACTGATGAGGGTGGTGGTTACTGAAGTTTGGGATGGCTGTGGCAATTTCTTAAAATAAGACCATAATGAAGTTTGCTACACCAATTGACTTCCTTTCACAAAAGATTTCTCTATAACATGTGATGCTGTTTGATAGCATTTTACTTACAGTAGACCTTCTCCCAAAATTGGAGTCATTTCTCTCAAACTCTGCCACTGCATTATCAGGTAAGTTTCTGTAATATTCTAAGTTATTAATATCATTTCAACAATGTTTACAACATTTTTACCAGGCGTAAATTGCATCTCAAGAATCACTTTTATTTGCTCATCCATAAGCAATTTCTCTTCAAGTTTTATCTTGAAATTGCAGTAACTCTTATCTTCACTCTCTGTAATTCCATTTCTCTTGCTGTTTCCATCATATCTGCATTATTTCCTCCATTGAAACCTGGAACCCCTCAAAATCATCCATGAGAGTTGGATTCCACTTCTTCGAAACTGTTTATGTTGACATATTGCCCTCCAATGAATCAGAAATATTTAATGCCATCTAGAATAGTGAATCCTTTCCAGAAGGTTTTTTTTTTTTTTTTTTTTTTTTTTTTTTGAGACAGAGTCTCACTCTGTTGCCTGGGCTAGAGTGAGTGCCGTGGCATCAGCCTAGCTCACAGCAACCTCAAAATCCTGGGCTTAAGTGATCCTACTGCCTCAGCCTCCCGAGTAACTGGGACTACAGGCATGTGGCACCATGCCCGGCTAATTTTTTCTATATATATCTTTAGTTGGCCAGATAATTTCTTTCTATTTTTAGTAGAGACAGGGTCTCGCTCTTGCTCAGGCTGGTCTCGAACTCCTGAGCTCCAGCGATCCACCCGTCTCGGCCTCCCAGAGTGCTAGGATTACAGGCGTGAGCCACTGCACCCGGCCTAGAAGCTTTTTAATTTACTGTGTCTGGATCCATCATAGAAATCACTGTCTATGGCAGTTACAGCCTTATTAAATAGTTCTTAAATAATAAGACTTGAAAGTCAAAATTACTTTTTTATCTATGGGCTGCAGAATGAATGTTGTGTTAGCAGGCATGAAAACATTAATCTTACATAGCTCCATCAGAGCTTTTGGTGACCAGGTGCATTGTCAATGGACAGTAATATTTTGAAAGATATCTCTTGTGCAGTAGGTCTCAATAGTCAGCTTAAAGTAGCAAACCACCCTGTAAACTTGTGCTGTCATCCAGAAGTCATTGTTCCATTCACAGAGCACAGGCAGAGTAGATTTAGCATAATTCTCACGGGCCCTAGGATTTTCAGAATGGTAAATGAACATTTGCTTCAACTAAGGTCACCAGCTGCATTAGCCCCTAACACAAAAGTGGCCTGTCCTTTCAAGCCTTGAAGGCAGTCATTAACTCCTCCTTTCTACGTATGAACGTACTCGATAGCATCTTCCAATATAAGGCTGTTTTGTTTACATTGAAAATCTGTTGCTTAAGTGTAGCCACCTCCATCAATGATCGTGGCTATATGTTCTGGATAACTTGCAGCTTTTACATCAGCACTTCCTACTTCACCTTGCACTTTATGGTATGGAGACAGCTTCTTTCCTTAAACCTTATGAACTATATTCTACTAGCTTAAAACTTTCTTCTTCAGCTTCCTCACCTGTCTCAGCTTTTGTAGAATTGAAGAAAATCAGGACCTTTCTCTGGATTTGGTTTTATCTTAAAGGAATGTTGTGGCTGGTTTGATGTCTCCAGATCACTAAAACTTTCTATCAGCAATAAGACTGTTTTGCTTTCTTATTATTTTGTGTGTTCATTGACATATCATTTTTAATCTCCTTTAAGACCTTTTCCTTTCCATTGACAGCTTAGTTAATTGAAATCTCACTCATTCTAGACGTATTTTTAGATTCCTTGACTTTTCTACATTACACCATTTTATCAGATTTCTATTGCTGCTTGAACAAACTACCAGAGAGTGTGTGTCTTAAAACAGTGCAAATTTATTCTCTTCCAGTTCTGTTGGTCAAAATCAAATATGAGTCTATGACACTGTGATCCTTCTTGAAACATCAGGGGAGATTCTGTTTCCTTACCTTGCCTAGGTTCCACAGCTTGCTTCTATTCTTTGCTTCATTGTCCACTTCTTTTATCTTCATGAAATCATAAAATCCCTTTATCTCTTTCAGTTCCATCATATCACCAATTTCTTTGGAACTCTCCATCCACATGCATCCTTGATATAAAGACTGTTTTGACTGTATGCACGTTATTAGGTAATTCAAAGTAATCTCCCATTACAAGATCTTTAACTAGATTACATTTCCAAAGTTCCTTTTGACATACAAAGTAACACAGATTATGTGGATGATGACATGGACATTTTTTAGCAAGGGCATTATTCAGTATATAGCAATGATATGTTCTTTCAATGTCTATAGTACACTTTCCTTTGTGGACTCTCACTTTTATGTCGTTTTCTTTTTTTATTTCACTGGGTCGTCCTACTAAAATGATGTGGAATAGTAGCAGTAAGACTTGACATCTTTGCCTTTTTTCCCAATCTCTGGACAGAAGTATTCAGTCTTTCACCATTAAACAGGATTTTGGGGATGAAAAAGAATGGTGGATTAGTGATGGCCTCCTGGCTCACTGCTCCCAGAGAAAGAGATGAAAGACACAGACGGCTACACATGAGTGGATCACTCACCCCAACAACATATATATACTCAGTAGGTAAAATTAATTTCTAGTTTAAAATAATTTTTGATTCCTTAATAATTTGGGTCTCTCTTATGGTGATATTACAGGGAGGCATATGTCAAAATCTTCCTGTGACTGGGGAGATATTTTTTATTTCTTGTGAACGTGTTCCTTTGAAAATTTTAGAAGCAACACAACTTCTCATATACAGTTGTCCCTCTGTGCTCTGCATCTGTGGATTCAACTAAACATGGATCAAAAATATGAAAAAATGTATACATATATATAACAATAAAAAATAATACAAATGAAAACAATACATTATAACTATTTACATAGCATTTACATTATATTAGGTATAAGTAATATCTTTTTGCATTCATCTGAGTGTCAAAGCAGGACATTCAGCTCATTTTAATCTGGTATGTTAAACATGCTGATTTTCCTATCTAAACATGATCATATTTCAATAGGTTACAACTTTTCCATGGATCAAACCTTCCACAAATCAAGGTATGAGAGAAAAACATACTTCCTATTATATGTCAAGTCACAGATATTGTCATTCAATTATTGATGGTAGACATGAGGCTATTTAAAATTTGATAGTCTCATTTTTACCCCGCCTAAGAAATACCCTTAGAAATTTTGCAAAATTATTCTTTAGTTTAAAATAAATCCAGTGTCTTTCTAAAGAATATTTTACAGGCTTTTTATCCAAACTTGACAGAATATCTAGAAAGAGAAAACCAAAAAATACCTAAAATAGATTACAATTTTTGAGTAAAAAGTGTTTTCTAATTACATTTAGGGTGCATGTAAAGTGAATCTGGAAGTACAGTATGTATGAGAATTATTGACATAGCATATAATGATGTGAATAATGTTTCGTTCAAAGTAACTCATCTGAAATGTGGAATGCAGTAACAAGCATAAAGAACAGCTACTTAATTTATATTCATTTTTAAAAAAGTTGTTGCTTTTTAAAAAGCAACATTTGGTGACCTAACTTATCACTAGCTTTCGTGCTCCACACCCCAAGGGGTGTCCCTATGAAAATCTCAGGAACGGAGCGCAGGGCGTACTCCCTCCGGAGTGAAGGGGGAATAGAAATGCAAAGGATTTCCATTCTGTGCTGTTGGGCATCAGCATGCAATGGCACATTCCGCCCAGGCAGGGTTTTGCATTTCACATTCTAGTTTGCACCCCCTTCCCTGTATAATTAAACAGCGAAAGTTAATTTTCATAGCAGGAACTGTCCTGGATGCAATCATCGGCCCACGTGGACCCCGCCAGAGAGCTCCCAGTTCCCAGACCGCTGGGCAGCTTCAGCCTCACTGGCAGGTGTTGCCTGTAAAACCCAGAAAACGGAGACGCCCCCGGGAGCGAGCGGAGAGAAGCGCGGGCCCCGCCCAGACCACGCCCACCCGCGCGGGCCCCGCCCAGGCCCGGCGTCTGCTGCGCGCGCAGTTGCCCGCAGACCCGGAAGCGGATGGCGTGGAGCGACAGTCACACCGCTGCGCGTGAGTTTTCCATTGTGTAGGTTAAGTCTGCGATTCGCAGTCCCCCGGCGCTTCCGTGTCTGATCACCCGGGTTCCCTACAGACCTTGAAATCCCCTCAGCGCTCCCTTCAGCCTAAGTAAATTCGTACGTCGCCAGGAACGTCCGGGGTCATTTACCTTTTGTTAAAACGGCTCAGAGACTCGTTGTGTCCCTGTTCCTACCTTCAGGGCATGCACACACCTCCTTTCGCCTCGTTTTCTTGCTTAAAACCCTTTACTGACTTCTCCCCCCGCTCCTCGCCGTGTAAAGACCTCACCTGCCAGGTGGATTCATGGCCCTTTCCTCACCCAAGCCTCGCCCTTGTCGGCCCCAGGAGGGCAGCGCCGCCACAGCCCCAATCCTGCAGAAGCCACATCTTTTCCCTGGTTTGGGGATTCTTCAGACCACACCCGTCTCTTAATCCACGTGAGCACCTCGTCCTCCTTATGTCGGGCCTGTTTCCCAGGTTTCTACTTCACAGCCACCACATCTCCTGACTCAGTGTGGTGTGGGCGAGGGTGCGACTTGGACATGTCCTTTGACACTCTTTGTTCTTCCCCAAATGCCATTCCAGTCGAAAACGTGCTGTTCCCGAGGCTAGCATCTTATTCCATCTCTCTCCCTGTGAATGTATGTCTAAGAGTGAGAGTAAATAGAAAAATTGAGAAAGAATGGAAGAATGCTGGAGACCCATAAAGAGACTCCAAAGTAGAGAATGGGGGGTAGGGATTTGCAAAAAGACAATAGGAGTGTCTTCACATTCTAGTTTGCACCCCCTTCACAGACAATTCCAGGGCCTGTATAATTAAACAGCGACAGTTAGTTTTCATAGCAGGAACTGTCCTGGATGCAATCATCGGCCCACGTGGACCCCGCCAGAGAGCTCCCAGTTCCCAGACCGCTGAGCAGCTTCAGCCTCACTGGCAGGTGTTTCCTGTAAAACCCAGAAAACGGAGACGCCCCGGGAGCGAGCGGAGAGAAGCGCGGGCCCCGCCCAGACCACTAAAATAAAATCTTAAGTCAGCCCCTACTGGCTGACTGATTGGACCCCCTCTTGACCAATGGGATACCCTAAAACTGAGTTACTAACCATGACAAGGGAGGTCCGACATGCCTCATCATGCCACTCTCCCTTGTAGATATCCTTTGTATCTCATTAACAGGCCTAAGGCTACAGGTCCTCAGTGTAACAAATTGCTTGATTCTGGATATATGTACAGTGGCTTGTTTGTGTTTAACACACTTCCTTATCTTAACTTACAACATTCCAAGCCTTTAAAAGCCTCAAGCTTCCAAGCTTCATTTCCTTAACCAATTACATATCAAAGAATCTTTAAACCCACCTGTAGCCTATAAGCCCCCACTTTGAGATGTCTCACCTTTTCAGGCCAAACCAATATATGCCTTACTTGTATTGATTTATGACTTTACATGTAATTCCTGTCTCCCTGAAATGTTTTTTTAAACTTATTTATTTATTTTTTGAGACAGAGTCTCACTCCATTGCCCTGAGTAGAGTGCTATGGTGTCAGCCTAGCTCGCACCAACCTCAGACTCCTGGGCTCAAGTGATCCTCCTGCCTCAGCCTCCTGAGTAGCTGGTACTATAGGCACACACAACACCCTCAATCACCATCAAGCACATCACCATCGATAAGCCTGTCTCCAGAAGAAAGACAGCCAATTCTATTATCTATCTGCTGACAGGAAGAAAAGAGGAGTGGATACAATAGTTTAGTACCCTGTTAATTTGGCTACAGCCATAAATCTTCACCCCCTAAATAAAAACCCTGAGTATCCAATTTTCTCTGCCAACACACTCTTCCTCTTCCTTTCATGGTGGCCTTTTTCCATCTGGAGAAATAAAATAAACTTTGTCTCTCTATCCTAAACTTTCTCTGGAGAAATCTTTCTGAAAACCCATGTGCACTAACTGACAAACCCTAACAGTAATCTAGCAAATTTAAAATTTGTTTCTTTAAATTATACAGATGAGAATGAAAGTTGCACAACTCCTGTGTGTAATGCTGGTGCATTTTATAGTTACTGGTATCAGAGGCTAACTTCCATTTGCAGTTCCTATTCAGCCAGAGGGCAGTGTCATTCAATTGTGGGTCACCCACCTCCCTTTTTTAGGAATGGGTAGGTTGTGGGAGAGTAGATAAATTGGGAGGAAAAACCACAGTGTTTTTTCCCCCCATCACACTCAATGCAACAGTGAACACTCAAGACAAAATATTTCACCTCTGGTCACTAAATAATTGGAAATTTCTCCCCACCAACAGCCAATTCTCCATCAGACACAACTTGGTGGAGAATAATTTACCTCAGTTCTGACAAGCATCAGATCCCACAGGGTTAGTGCTGAGTTCCATAAGACTGGCCACATTTCATATGGCAGTCACAAGTCCCAGGTTGGGACCTAAACTGTCCAACGGACTATAAATTGGAGATTCCCATGACCCCCTCTTCATCCTTTATTAATTTGCCAGAGCAGCTCACAGAACTTAGGAAAACATGTAGATTTACTCATTTGTTATAAATAATATTACAAATGATACAGAAAAACAGCTGGATTGAATATTCATTCTAGCAAACATGGGAGGGGATTTGCAAACCATGGTTACCTGGTCATTGAGAAGCATAAGTGACAACTACTGCTTGTGTCATGCATGTGAAAGGAGGGATAGTCTTGTGCAGTTGAGTCCTTAACCTGTAGGATTAGACATTATGTCCTCAAAGATAGTGTCGGAATTAAGTTAAAGTTTAGGATTCCCAGGTGGGAATCTTCTGGGAACTGATCAATGTGGGGAAAACTACGAATTTTGATGACCAGAAGTGAAGTATTCTGTGTTGAGGATGAAGAGAAGTAAAAACAGTTTGGTTTTTTTATATCTCAGACAGTAATGGAAAAAAACATCTCTAACCAGCTCACCCACCTTCCTCAGGGCCTGCTGTATTGACTTGGAATGGTCTGTCCCTGCTGTTTGTTTTAATTTTCTGTTGTCACCTTCATCTCTTACCATTTTCCTCTTTTGTTGTTCCCTCAACTCCCTGTTTTCTGTATGTGGAGTGACCCACAGCTTGGTTCTTGGACCTCTTCTCTTCTCCGTCCACACCCACTGCCTTTCCTTCTCATCTCATGGTTTACACCCCACCTACATGTCTCCATTTCCCCTGCAGACCTCTCCCCTGGACTCTGGAATCCTGTGTCTGGTTGTCTCCTCACTTCTCTGCTGGGATGTCTAACACGCATCTCCCCCCTTCATATGTGGAAAAGGGACTTCCTGAACTCTCCCAAACATGATCTTGCAAAGGGCTTGACACGCAGACATGGTTTGGAGATGGATGCGGCCCTGTGTGTCAGGGCTGTTGGGCAGCAGGGATTGTTTAGGGGCCATGTCTGGATACAGCATTCTGTAGATCAGGATTAGACAAGGTGTTCATGGAAGTCACATATTAATGTGCACCAATATCTGCTCAAAAAGAGAATAGAAAGTGGAAATCTTCTCTGCCTGATTTTATAGTACATTTGTAGTAAATATATAACAGCAAGAGATTCCCTAAACCATTCTCAGTGCCACTGTCCCTCGGAGAATGTGGATTTTTCTGCAGAGACTCTTGTGAAATGTGTTTTAGGTAAAAATGGTTATAATTTTGCACAAATGTTGGAGAACTTCTTTGTTATCAGAGAAGATGGGCGGGCCATATTCTCACTCCACCAATGGTTATTTAGTATGTATTTTTGTTTTAAATATCACATCATGTATATGTTTCTTTAGGGTCAAACTCTACACAGAGATGCAGTTGACACCCTAAAATGTAAAGCATACCCTTTCCTGTCAGTCTCCCACTGTCCCTTTGCTGTCACTGGGGAGCCACTATTGTCAGTTCTGTGGCAGGAATCTTGGCAAAACTTGTATATATGTGTTCCACGTTGTGATGAGAGCTTAGAAAAAATTCTTTAATCTTTCTGTTTGTAGAATTTTCTTCTTTGACTTTGGCCAAGTTGATGGCTATGTGCCTTGGAGATGTCCTGTTTGCTATGAATCTTCCCAGTGTTGAGTGACCATCTTGTATTTGGATATTTGAATCTCTGGGAATACCAGGGAAGTTTTCCTCAATAATGCCCTCAAGTGGGTTTTCCACGCTTTTAGCTTTTTCTTCTCCTCTCTCAGGGATACCTATAATTCATATTTGGTTTGCTTCACATGGTCCCATATTTCTCTGAGTGATTGTTTATTCTTTGTTATGTTTTCTGTCTCTTTTACTGACTTGGTTAGTTTGAGAGCCTTGTCTTCAAGCTCTGAGATATTTTCTTTGGCTTGGTCCAGTCTGTTGCTAAAGGTTTCTGCTGTATTTTGTTATTTACTAAGTGGCTCTCATTTCTTTAAGTTCTGTCATATCCTTTCTTACGTTGTCTAGCTCTTTAGCAACTTTTTCATTTTTCTTTTTCATTGATGTCCTGAAATATTTTTTTCTTCTTTGTATTGGGTTTCAACATTTTCTTCAATCGCATTCATCTTATTTGTCATTCATATTCTAAATTCCACTTCTGGCATTTTGACAATTTCCATTGTTGTGGATGCATTGTGATCCCTTGGGGGTTTTGAACTTGCCTGTTTTTTCATGTTGCTGGAGTTCTTGTGGTTTTTTTCTCATGTGAAACCTCTTCAGTCAGCTCAGGACAGATAAGTTTGTGGTGCACATGTTCTCCTTTGTTAGGAACTCTCCTACTTAGTAAGAAAAAGGAGAGGTCCCTAGGTAGTGTTTTGTGATCTACACTGGAAGAGTGACCCAGCAGGGGAGGGGCAGATGTACTGAGAGCCTGTAATGCAGTTGATCCTTGTCCCATTCCCCTGCAATTGTCACAGTCCAAGCCAGTGCTGGATGATCTTCATGCAGAGTGGTGGGTTGTTCCCCAGCTGGCTATTGGAAGCTTGGGCTTGGGGCTGGGTGAGTCCCTCTCTATGGACTGTGGGAGATTGCTCTGCCCAGGTCCCTCCATGGTGGTGACAGGGGCAGCTGGGTGAGGATATCTAGGAAGTGGTCATGGGTGTCAGCGCTACAGGTGTTTACTTCAACTGGGTCCAACCGTGATGGCAACTAGAGTTTAGCATGTCCCTGGTGAAGCACTGGACCATGGGGGCAGTTACTGTCAAGCACCCAGTGGGAGCATTGGGGGTGGGACCATGGGGCCTAGCAATGGTGCTGGAGCCTCATATGGAGGGTAGGGGGCCTGACAGCAGCAGGGGAACCTCAGAGCTGGCCCACAGGACCTGGTGACAGCACTAGAGCCTCAGGGGCAGATTCTTGGGGCCCAGCAGTGGCATTGGAACCTTGGGGGCAGGGATGCAGGGCCAACAGTGGGACAGCCTTAGAGCAGCCACACAGGAACTGTAGGGTCAGAGCTGTGGCGCCAGGTGGCAACTTGGGAGTTGCAGGGGTGGAGCTGTGGGGCCAGGCTGCTGAGCAGCTAGGGCTCTCCCCATGTCCAGGTCCTATGGAGGCAGTTCAGGGCTTCTCTGGTGGCATCTGTGCTGCTGGTTCTTCTCAGATGCTCCGTGGTGGGAAGAGTTGCTTGTCCCAGTTACAGGAATGTCTGCTCTCCCCGCTCCCTCCCCAGCCCAGCTGAAGTGATGCAGAGGCAGCTCAGAATGTTAGTTGTGGCAATCTGGGAACAGAACCTACCAGGTCCCTGCTGTGCTCACTCTCCAGTGCTATGTCACTGTACAAACTCTCAGCAGCTCCCTGATCAGTTTGGAAGTCAGCGATGGTGGGGGCCCACTCATAGCTTGGGTGCAGTGCCCACAGGGGGAGTATGAAGCCCTAGGTTTCTCCCTTGCTGTTCTTCCCCACATGTGGATGCCTCCCCCAGGTACCTTCCATTCTTACCAAGTGGATCGTGTCATCACCTTCTCCTTGGCTCTGAATGTCCCCCATTGTTTCTCTGATGATTCACAATGTTCTTTCCAAGAAGGCCCATTCATAGGTGGGCATCCATCTGCAACATCCGATTCTTTCTTTTAGAGCAGCATGCATGGGCTGCTTCCAGTCTGCCATCTTGCCCCTCCCCCCCCCCAGTCTTCTAAATAAATCAAAATCAATGCTACTAGAAATACGGGAAGGTCATTAAGTAAATAAGGAAAGTTTAAAGTAACTTTTGCTATTTGAATAGACACTGATAGACCTTTTAAAATCTTTTGCAAACACTATACTACTGAAGTTAGTCATGCTTGGATATATATGAAAGTCTTATATAAAATATTATCAGTTTGCAGTTGCTAACTAGAAAGGATACATGATGAACAAATACAATTTATACCAGGAGTGCAGATAAGATTTAATATTAGGAAATCCATTGATGTAGTTCATCCTAGATATAAAGAGAAAAATACGCATACTCATGAGTACAAAAAATGGCAGAATTCAACAGGGATTAATGTTACATTTAGACAATAAACTAGGAATGTATGTATCTTTATTAAAAGGGCAGGTTATAGCCCTCATACTTCATTTGAGAACCACTAGCAAAACCCCCACTAAATTCATAAGTAACAAGGAGCCTCAGATCTCCTGTCTATAATACATCATTTTGGAGGAAATAGCCAAGATAATTTAAAAAAAAGAGGAATAAATGAGTAAAAAAACTGTAAGCAAAAGGGCAAATGTCTATCTGCAAATGATATATTTCTGAAAACACAAATGAAATAGTAGAACTCTAACACAAATTTCTGTGAACTAACATAATAGGTCACATAGGAACATTTGCAGACTTTATGTTTACAAAGTATAATCAGTTACAGTTGACAACGGAAGGTTAGGCTGAAGTTACAAAAGCATAAATTGAGATAGAATGAAAAATGATATAGATACAAAGGTCACATATTGCATGCTATTTATGTGAAATAGTCAGAATAGGTAAATCTATAGAAACAGAAAGCAGGTTACTGGTTGACAGGAAGGATTGAAGGGAGAGGGAAGTGGGGAGTGGCTGTTTAATGAGCACAGAGTTGCCATAAGGGTGATGAAATTTTTCTGAAACCAGATAGTGGTGATGGTTGGACAACACTTTGAATTTACTAAAGGTAAAAATGGACCATTTTATGTGTATTATTAATTTTAAAAGTTTAAAAATGAGATAATATATAGTATGTAATATCTAATATAATATGTAATACAAAAAACACCTAGTGTTGAAAAATTTTTAAATTGGGACACCACTAGGCTCAGCCTGCTCCAGTGCCTTGAGTTGCTATTTAAGAAAACTAAGCCTAATGTGAACAGTAAAAGGAACCTTTAGCTAAACCAATCAAAAACTACCAACTAAACATCGTACTAGGGACTTTCTGCTTTAACCAATTAAATATATTTTCTTTGTTTTGCTTCCATGAACACCTTATGAAAGTTTCCTCTCCAGCCCCCAGAGTGGACCACTAAGCCTTGTGGTCTGGTGCTGGCCCATTTGTGAAACACCAAATGCTCAGACTCTGCAAGTTTTAATGTGTCTACCTTATGTTTTAGGAGTTCGTGGCTGGGCATGGTGGCTCATGCCTGCAATCCCAGTATTATGGGAGGCAAAGGGAGCAGGATTGCTTGAGACCAAGAGTTCTAGACTATCCTGGGCAACATAGCGAGACTTGATCTCTACAAAAAATAAAGAAATTAGCTGGGTGTAGTGGCATGTGCCTACAGTCCCAGCTACTTGGGAAGCTAAGCCAGGAGGATAACTAGAAGACTAGAGTACAAGAGTTTGAGGTTGCAGTGAGCTATGAGCATGCCACTACACTGTAGCCAGGGAAAACTCTGTCTCAAAAAAAAAAAAAAAAAAAAAATTAAAAAGAAATCTGGTGAGTCCTAGTATAATGTTATCAGTCATAATTTTGGTTATTATGTTAAAATGCATGCATACAAATAACCAAATTTCCTTGTCTATTGCATCATTATAATAAAGTTTCATCAGATCTTTATGTAATGGTATATTAAGCCTTGTCATCCACATACAGTGCATTGTGATACGTTGTTCCTTTTCTGTAAGCTCTTCCAAGAAACTATAGTTCTAACTCAATAGTTTCTACTGTTAATTAAAATGAGATCTGTGATACATTCTGAATAAACCAACAGCAAAATGTAATGCCAAAAGTTAAAAGTGAAGCCTACTCAAGAATATGCTCTGTCCTGACCCGCAGGACTGTCAACGCGGACCCTGGAAGAGGGAGTGAGAATTGGGGGGACAAGAGACACGAGAAATGGAGACAAGACTGGAGTCTGATCAAGTCTCATTTATTGTATGCTGAATGGCAGGTTATATAGGTCAGCAAGGCGGGAGAGGAGAAGGCGGGGTAAAGACAAAAAGCAGCTGTTAAGCAAGGCGGGAAGCATCAGTTCCTCCCACGGTGGAGATAACTGTGCTGCTGCTTGTGGAGTGGAAAACTACTAAGCTCAAGGTCAGAGGCAATGCTGTAGCCGGGCCTCAAGGCTCCAGACAGGTTCCCCTTTTTTATCATTTTTAATGCCGAGAGGGTTCCCTCTGGGACTGCGCCTGTCTTAGGTTGTTGAGTCTTAGGAAACCACCCGTACCCGTCATCGGTCGATAGTCCTCAGAGCGACTAAGACCTGTCTTAGGTTGGTGTGGTCTAGACCCAATCTTACCCGTCTTTGGCTGTCCAGTCCAGCTCGCAGGGAGGTGGCTGACAATGTGTCATCTCTTATTTAAAGACAAGCATGAACCACCCTGTTCGTTCATCTCAAGGCGATGATAATGGACCTGTATAGGCTTAGCCTGAATGGCCTCAACCTGTTGTTTGATGAATGCCATGAGCTTATTAAGCAGCAAAGGTGCCAGTGTAAGGAGGAGCAGCAGGGTAATGAGGGGACCCAAAAATGGCAAGAGGTAGGGTAAGAGTCCACTTAATCCGGTCCAGAATGGGTTGGCCGCCATCTCCTTTCTGCGCCGTTCTAGGTCGTCTTGTAGTTGTTTAATCTTGTCTCTGACGACTCCAGATTTGTTTGCATAGAAGCAACATTTCTCCTGTAAAGCCAAACAGATGCCTCCCCGCTCTGCTGTAAGTAGGTCTAAGCCCCTTCTGTTTTGTAGCACTACCTCAGCCAAGGAGTCCATCTGGTCCTGTAGGTCCTGGGTAGTGTCTGAAAGGATCTGAACATCTGAGATTAGCTGTCTGGATAGTCTGGTGTATTGGGTGAGGGAGACGCCCAGGCCTGTAGCTCCAGATGCTACGGCGGTAGTTACTCCCAAACCTACAAGCAGCGGGATTAGCTGCACTGCTCTTTTGGACCTTCCTATGACGTGATCTATGGTAGGAATGGGAACAGGTTCGTCTCCAGGGATGATGTCTACGTCTGGAAAGAGGTAAGCGACTGCACACTTGCCTGTCCAGTTCCCAGGCAATAGGGTGTAAGCCCTATTACTACCACAGACAAAAACTGTACCATTTGGAGCACATAAAGGACCCGTAGCGTTAAATGCTTCGCTGCAGTTGGCAAAGCCGGCCATACCAATGTCTACCTGATCAGTGCTGTTGACGGAGAGGGAATAGACACAGGGGAAGCCAGAGAACTGTACGGGCTGAACTTGCAGGGGGAAAATCGGTAAACAAGACCTGTTCTCCGAATGGTAATCTGAGGGAAATGAAGAATAGTTGTTCTAAGGTACAGCGAGGGGAATGGGGTACGTCTGTCACACACAAAGCCAGCAGCCCTGAGCATAGGAAGAATTTGAAGCATTAAGCCAGGCATAAGTGGTTACAAGTATCTCAAAGGTCCGAGGGTCAAGCCCCACGTTGCCCCTGGCCTTAGGCAAAGCCAGAGGGTGATAATGGAGTTCAGGATAAGAACTTTTACGTAATTCCTCAATTTTCTTTTGTACTATGATCTCCCTAACCAAATCCTGTGGGCCGCCTCCATTGGAGACATGAACGGGGGGCGTTCTGTGCCAACACACAGGTTTTCCTACTTTACTGGAACAAGAGGCCTGTGCATACTTGTTCGTAGTCCCTAGGACCTGGGACCTGATCCCCCAATCACCTCCAAAGGTCCCTGAATATTTTCTCTCTAGGGTGGTAGTGAAGTATGTTTTGTTACCCGAGGTGCATTCCTGATATGAGGAATAACAGGAACTGTGCATAGCCTCATGGAAGGATGTGCACTCTGTGGGGCACAGTCCAGGACGCCCACTGTTGGAGGGGAGAGGTGTTGGTATTCGAACACACTCCCACCTGGGAGAGGTGGACTGATAGGCAGTATGAGTGCCACAAGCCACAGTGGAGATGACAGTGGTAGGTGGGGAGGACACATACCCTCTAGTGCAATCACAAGGCTTACCAAGTTTCTGTCGCAGTTTTTGAGCAGCTCTAGGGTCATCGAGACCAGCATGGATTCTGGGCATGGGGTAATGCAGGATTGTAAGCCACGGGAGCATTCTGACAGGAATCATCTCTGGAATAAGAGAGAAAGGATATTCTCAGGGAGAGGCTTCGTCCCTGGATTGTTTGTTATAGTCAACTTGTCTTACCAGCCGTTCCGGCAACCATCGGGCCGTGTCATGCTCCCGAGAAAAAAATGCAGGCCGAGCCCCTACCCCGGACCATGCCATGTGTTGTCCAATGGATCTCTCCATTTAACCATGGCAAATTGCTTTTGGGACTCAGGGTGCCAAAAGTGGTCTGCAGCGGATTTTCCATGGACATCCAATTTTAAAAAATTTAGAATAAAGAGAGCATGACTCAGAATGTTTCTAGGGGTGCCTTTTGTGGGGTACCATTCCCCCTTTTTTATTTTTTCAATGGTTTTTAAGGACAGATGGGCCCGTTCGACCATTCGTTGGCCCTGTGGATTGTAAGGAATTCCTGTAGTATGTTTTATTTGTAATTTAGAGCAAAATTCTTGAAAAGCCTTTGCCGTATAGCCAGGACCATTGTCTGTTTTAATTTGGTTGAGAATTCCTAAGACAGAAAAACAGTGTAAGAGGTGTGCTATGATGTTTTTGGTGGCCTCTCCTGTCTGAAGGGTTGCACATATAAATCCACTGTATGTGTCTATACATACATGTATGAATTTTAAGTTACCAAACTCTGTATAGTGAGTGATGTCCATCTGCCAAATCAGGTTGGGGACAAGGCCTTTAGGGTTGACTCCCAGGTGGGGGACTGGCAAGTGCGTCACACAAGTGACACACTGTTTAACAATTTGACGAGCTTGCTCCCTAGTTATTTTATACATTAGTCTTAGAGATTGAGCATTTAAATGATGTAAAGCATGAGCGGTTTGGGCCTGTTGCAGGCCTTCTGACACGACTGTGGCCGCAGTTTTTGTGGCTGTATCAGCTATCTCATTGCCTTGGGCTAGGGGTCCGGGTAGGCCTGAATGGGCTCTAATGTGTCCTAGGAAAAAGGGGGCTGTTCTCTTTTGAATGGGTCTTTGGCGGTGTAAAAATAAAGCAAGAGTCTCTGACACATGGTTGATTTGGGCCACAGTCTCTAGGAGAGGCACTGAATGAGCAAGATAAGCACTATCTGTATAAACATTGAGTGCTTGGTCTGGAAAAGCTGATAGGATGGCGATTAAGGCCTGCAGTTCCACCAGTTGAGCCGAGGTAAATTTGGTCTGGAATTTAACTATCTTGTCTGCAAAAGTGTAGGCAGCAACCCCCGTAGATGACCCATCAGTGAATACCAGCAATGCATCTTTTAGAGGTTCTGTACTAACAATACGGGGGAACATGAAGGCGTGCAGCTTGCAAAATTGGATAATTTTGTTTGGTGGGTAATGGTTGTCTATGTCCCCAGGATAGGAGGCACAGGCTATTGGCCATGCCACAGAATTTTGCAAGAGCCAATGAATCTGTGGCCGGGAGTAGGGCTGTATAATTTTTGAGGGCTCTATGCCAAAGTATTTACGGCTGTTTTCCCTTCCTAGAATAGTCAGGTCTGCCACAGCATCGTAATAGGGTAGCAAGACCTGGGAGAGGAGGGTAAGTGGATCCACATCATGGGATCATCTTGCCAGAATAGGCCAGTGGGTGTCAGTGCTGTATTGAAAAGAATGTCAAAGGCTGAGAATAATTTATGTTAGTGACAAATTGAGCAGCAATGGCATCCTCCACCCACTTGAGCGTGCTTTGTGCTTCCTTAGAGATTGACCTGGGAGACCTAGGATTGGGGTCCCCTTTTAAAATATCAAATAGGGGCTTTAGTTCACCTGTGGTTATTTTTAAATAAGGTCGGAGCCAATTTATATCTCCTAGAAGCCTTTGAAAATCATTGAGTGTCTTTAACTGATCCCTACGAATGACAGCTTTTTGGTTAATGATTTTTGGTCCATTAATCTGGAAACCCAGATAGGTGTATGGGTCTTGTAACTGTACCTTTTCGGGGGCTATTTGTAGCCCAGCCGTTGCCAACTCTTGTTTGAGTTGGGCAAAGCATTGTAAGACTTGTTCTCCTATTTGCCCTGCAATCAAGATATCATCCATATAGTGTATAATATACATTTCCTTCCAGTGATCTCTGACAGGCTGTATTGCTTCAGCTACATATTTTTGACACAATGTGGGACTGTTGGCCATCCCCTGGGGCAACACTTTCCAATGATGTCTTTTCATGGGCTCCCTAAAATTTGTGGATGGTATACTGGAAAGCAAATCTTTTCTGATCTGCAGGGTGCAAAGGGATTGTAAAAAAGCAGTCCTTAAGATCTATAATAATTTTGAAGTATCCCTGAGGGATTGCCACAGGGGAAGGCAGCCCCGGTTGTAGCGCCCCCATGAGCACCATGGTGGCATTCACAGCTCTCAAATCCTGTAATAGCCTCCATTTGCCAGATTTTTTCTTAATGACAAATATAGCGGTGTTCCAGGGGGAAGTACTTTCTGTTATATGCCCTGCTTTTAACTGTTCCTGCACTAACTGCTGGGCAGCCATCAGTTTGTCAGTACTCAGGGGCCATTGATCAACCCAGACAGGTTCGTCTGATTTCCATGTTATGGGATCAGCACACCTACGGGGTGCAGGTATGTCAATGGCCGAAATCAAAAATTTCCAAGGCCCTTTCTGTCTAACTGTCCTAAGGCTGGGATCGGCTGCAAAATGCCGTCTTCCTTTTTCCCCAACCCTTTTCCAGGGCTATAGCCCTGAGCTAACATCTGTGCAGTAACTATATCATTAGGACTGCACATCATGATTTTCATTTGGGAGAGCAGATCCCTGCCCCAAAGGTTAACTGGTAACTGAGGTATAATAAATGGCTTAATGAGGCCTGAGTTGTTTTCTTTCTCTCTCCAGGCGAGGTATTTAGAACTTTGTCTAGGGTTATTACTCTGTCCAATTCCTCTCAGATTAGTCATAGTCTCTGAGGTGGGCCAACTAGGGGGCCAATCCTCCTGCCTAATAATGGTCACATCGGCTCCTGTGTCTATCAATCTGGTAAATAACTTACCGTCTAACCATAAGGTTAGTGTGGGTTTTCGGCCAGTAATAGGCTGCACCCAATACACATTTGAAGACCCGAAGCCCTCAGCCCTTCTTGTAGGGTGTTGGCTTTTATTATCAGTGCTGACTAATGGCAGTAATATTATCTGTGCTATTCTTTCTCCCTGGAGAATGGTGATAATGTTGTTGACGGCTTTGGCCATAAGCTTAATTTCCCCAGTGTAGTCGCCATCAATTACCCCTGGGTAGATTTGTAGACCCTTCATAGTGACACTACTTCTTCCAAGGATCAATCCAAAGGTATCTGGGGGCAGGGGACCGTGGACCCCGGTGCCCAGAGCCTGGGCTCCCATCTCTGTGTGGGAGGTGGAACAGAGGTCCAGTCCTGCACTCCCTGGGGTTGCTCTACTAAGGTCTGAAATGGATTGTTGCTGCTGGCCGGGACAAAGCTTACTGCCCCAAAAGCTTGTGTCGGGGCCTGGGGCTGGCCCCTCATCCTGTTTCCCTGCTGGGGTGGCAGAGAGTTTCCTTGACTATCAGTTTTGGACCGACACTCATTGGCCCAATGTTTCCCTCTTTTGCACCTAGGACAGAGACCCGGAGTTTTTGTTTCGGCGTTCTTGTTGGGGGCCCCCCGGCAGTCCTTTGCGAAGTGCCCTGACTTGCCACATTTAAAACAGCCCCTTCTATTTTTATCTCTATTATTGAGGAAATCTTTTACTGTTTGTCCACTAAAGGCTCCTGCCATTGCTAGGCCCTGTTGATATGAGGGGCTGATATCCGAACAGAGGCAGATATACCCTGTCAGATCTGTCTTTTTTCTATACGGTCGAATTGCTGCCTGACAGGCCAGATTGGCATTTTCGAAAGCTAGTTGTTTAACATAATCTACACCAGCCTCAACATTACCAAAAATCCTTCCGGCTGTGGTCATGAGCCTGTGGACAAACTCCGCAAATGGTTCGTCAGGCCCTTGTTTGACTCCAGTGAGCGAAGCTCCTGGGTCCCCTTTAACGGGGAGCTTTCTCCAAGCTTTGGTAGCAGCTGCCTGAATTTGTGCAAACGGTCCGGGATCGAACTGCATTTGAGCCTCCGTGCTTGCATAATTACCGGAGCCGGTTAACATGTCAAAATCCCAGCCATTTCCCGCCTGGAAGTTTCTTTTAGCCGTCTCCCTGCAGTTTTCATAGTATTCTGATTTCCAGAGCAGATGATCCCCTCCTGAAAGGACTGCTCTGACCAGAGTGTTCCAGTCTGCCGGAGTGAGCCATTGTTCAGCCACAGATTCTAAGATGGCCATAGTATATGGGGCAGTAGCCCTGACAGCTGTTTTTAGTTCCTTTATCATGGTAAAATCAAACCCATTGTGATGTCTCCAAGCCTGTCCATCAGTAGTTTCAGTTACTAGAAAAGCCTCCATAAGGGAAGCATCCTCTCCCCTAGATATATATTTTTTCCCTTTTGGGACATGCTGTCCAGGCTGCTGAGGTGGGTGGACATGTCCTTGGTCATTCCCCAGATCTGCCATGCTCTCATTCCCCATTCTTATCTTTTGTAACCTAGCAACCAAGGCCTGATACTGCTCCTCTAGTTTTATCTGTTCCTCAAGCCGTGCAATGTTTTCTTTGAGTTCCTCTTTAGGGTCTATGGCTGCCATCACCGTGGGTGCGGAAGCCATGTTATAGGGAGGAGGGTATGAAACAGACGGAGGCCAGTCAGGATTATATTTTGCTGCCTCCTCTTCTATTTCGCCCCAGTCCACCTCTGAGGGATCAGGATTATTTTCATTATCATGTTTTTGCAGTTCCCTGCTCACTGGGAACTTTTTAGGCTTTGTACTGCACTGCAAACTCTTCCTCCTTACAGAGGAACATTTGGCCCCCTCCTCCTCTTTATTTTGTGCCAAAGGAACCTCCTGGGTACCCTTTGCCGGAAGAGCTTTGGCTCCTTCATCATCATTATTTAAGGAAATAAGATCTATCTCTTTCTCCAGCGGGGGTTCTCGGAGATCAGGTTTTGAACAGGATTGTCTTAATAAGTCTTCCGTTTGGGTGACTGCCGCCACTATCTGTGGATAGTCCTCCCTTTTGTCTATTAATTCCTTGATCAAGTTCCAATACGAAAAGGCTGTAATGGGAACATTTTCAGGCCCAAAAGTTCTGTAGTAATCTTGTAAGGCATCTCTTACTCTTTTCCATCTCTTTATATCAATGGTTCCTTCTCGCAGGAACCAAGGACAGGTGTCCTTTATGAAGTCAAAAAATTTAAGCAAGTCATAACCTTTAACCTTTACTCCTCGCGCCTTTAAAGCCTCTTTTAATTGTTTCACATAAATCTGATGCTGGCTGAGTTCTTGCCCCATGTTCAGACGCTTTCACTTACCTTCGGTTCCAACGCGGCAGGTTCCCGCGGCGGCTGAAGGACACTTTGCTCACTTATATCGCCGGCCTTTCTTTGCGTCTATTCCTCACGTTGGTCCCTCGTGCCCAGGCCCCACGTTGGGCGCCACTTGTCCTGACCCGCAGGACTGTCAACGCGGACCCTGGAAGAGGGAGTGGGAATTGGGGGGACAAGAGACGCGAGAAATGGGACAAGACAGGAGTCTGATCAAGTCTCACTTATTGTATGCTGAATGGCAGGTTATATAGGTCAGCAAGGTGGGAGAGGAGAAGGCGGGGTAAAGACAAAAAGCAGCCGTTAAGCAAGGCGGGAAGCATCAGTTCCTCCCACGGTGGAGATAACTGTGCTGCTGCTTATGGAGTGGAAAACTACTGAGCTCAAGGTCAGAGGCAATGCTGTAGCCGGGCCTCAAGGCTCCGGACAATGCTCTACTGGTACTTTTGATTAAACTCTCCTGACAAGTGTTTTTCTTCAGTATCAAAAAATAAGACTATTTCTACCACACAGTCAGTCCCAAGTAACCTATGTCTCTCTTCTCCCCAAATCATCACATCCTAAGGTCTTGGCCTGGTCTCTTCTAGGGTCAGTTGGTAGAGCATTTCTTTCCTTTAACCCACAGTGCCCTCTTGTCAGGAGAAATGCACGAAGAACCATTTTGAGTGACCATTTTGAGTGACATCATAGTTTAACATTATTCTTGGCTTCTGCCAAATGCTAATTCAGAAAAGCTTTAAAGAGCAGAGCCCTTCACCAGCAACATGGAAGTAAATGATTCTCACCTAGTAAGTAGGTCCTTCATCCTGTTGAGTCTTATCCAGAAACCACCTTGAAAGGCATGTAAGGATGCATAATATCAACAATTTTTTTTGTATCAAGCTGAATTTACTGAAAAAAGTAAAAAACAGGTATCAAAGGTCAGGATGAAAGTCATAAATAATAAGGTACCCTTTTCAATAAACCTCATATAATTGAGTAAAATATAACCTGAAAAAAAAACTGGCCATTTCCAAAAGTCCTGGGATCTTTGATATGTATCATACCATAGGTTTTAACATATTTTAACTTGTAATTGTCCTGCAGTATGTAACCTGAAAGGTTAATCATGGAGAACTAGAGACTTAGTTATTCTTCATAAGTCTTCCGATGTTCTGTATTTTTGAAACATGGGTAATAGCCTCATCATGCACTTTACAATTGTGTGGTGCATCAGAGATATATATTTTTGTGTCTAGTGAGTTGTGAAACCAGCAAAACTCCTTCATGACAGCCATTAGTTATATAATTCGTCTTTAATATGAACTCTCTAATGTCAGTTACTGCTTGAACTCATGAAGGCTTTTTATACTCATTGCATTTGTACAAGATTATGTCAAGAAGGAATTTTATGATGTTGTGTGAGGAGTGAATTTTGACTGAAGACTTTGCCACACTCATTACATTTGCAAAGTTTCTGTCCAATATGATGAGTTTTCTGATGTTTTGCAAGGTGTGAAGTCTGACTGAAGACCCAGAGTTATTTATTACATTTTTAAGGTTTTTCTCCAGTAAAAATTCTCCATTGATTTGCAATGGTTGCAGTTTTACTAAAGATGTTGCCAATTACATGACGTTTATGAGGTTTCTCTCCAGTGTGAATTCTCCAGTGATTTGCAAGGGATGCAGTTTGACTGAAGACTTTGCCACATTCATTACACTTGTAAGGTTTCTCCCCGGTATGAATTCTCTGATGACTTTTAAGGGCTGTTGTTTGATTGAACAATTTGCCACATTCATTACACTTGTAAGGTTTCTCTCCAGTATGAATTCTTTGATGAGTTGCAAGGCTTGACTTTTGACTGAAAACTTTCCCGCACTCACTACACCTGTAAGGTTTCTCTCCACTATGAATTCTCCAATGTACCGCAAGGCATGAATTGTGACTGAAAACTTTGTCACATTCCTTACACTGGTATGGTTTCTCTCCAGTATGCATTCTCTGATGTCTAGTGAGGTGGGGCCGCACACTAAAGGCTTTGCCACACTCATTACACTTGTAAGGTTTCTCTCCAGTATGAATTCTACGATGTCGTGCAAGGTTTGATTTATGATTAAAGCCCTTGCCACATACATCACATTTATATGGTTTCTCTCCAGAGTGGATTATCTGATGTATACTGAGGTGTGAGACATAATTAAAGGGTTTGCCACACTCATTACATTTGTAAGGTTTTCCTTTAATGTGTGCTTTTTGTTTTTGTGTGAGTAATGAAGAATAGTTGAAATCATTCCCATATTTATTAGAAATATGGGTTTTGAGCTTACAAGAAATTCTTGCGGATGCTGAAACTGAGGAACCATTGTTGATAGACTTCTCAATTTGATTACAGATTTTCCCTTCAGCTTGAAATACATTCAGTTCAGGTGGATGTGACTGAAAGTTTAATCCAAGCTGATTTTTAATAGGCTTGTTCCCAGTATCGCTTCTCTCACATTGGTCTCTACTACCAGTAAAATTCTCTTTTTTTGTCAAAGGCACTGCGTTGTAATTTTGTTCTTCATCTCTCCACTGAAACTCAAAGTCATGGATATTTTTCTGGGTTTCCCTGAAGCACAACTCTCCAATGGGATGGCTTTCATGTCTTTCCAACATCAGTGTGTGGAATACTTCTCCTGTAGCACTTTTCCCTGTTGGCGGTAATTCCTTGCTCACGCGTTTAGGAGAAATATCTACAAGACATAAATACCCATAGGTTTCCTATTAACTACAGATGGTAAATAAAGATTTAATATTGAAATTTATATTATAGGAAAGTAAAACGTATACTTCCTGAACATGATCTTCAAAGCTTTGGAACACAAAAGGAGTTTAATTCTTTAATAAAGAAAAGGTAATTACACGTAATTTAAATTAATTCTAGGGAAGCCTAGTTTCTAATATCATGATCACTCATATTGTACAAACATGTGTAAGCCTAAAATAAGTACTTTTCCACCGTTATGCTAATGTACACAACAATTTGCAGAAGATATAATGCTGTCTCATAAATGACAAAAAATATATATAGTTACAGTGTATTTACTGTACACAAGTAATTGGTAAAGGGCAGTACAATACACTGTATTGGTGAATAATCTGCAACAAACATCTAAATAAATGGTAATTCTGAATTATAAAACACTAACAATGAAAAAAATAAGATCAATAGAGCAACGTTAACAAATTCCCCATGCAGAACAGATATTTTGTGACATTAACAAGTGGTGCATATCAGTTGTATTGCATAACATATACTGAAAAATCATCTATATAGAATAATAAAAATTAATTATGCCAGACATGGTGGCCCATGCCTATAATCCCAGGTACTCAGGGGTCTGAGGTGAAAGGATTACTTATTGATCCCCTGGCCGAGTAGGCAGAGATATGATTGAGAAAACAAAACTAGACAAAAACTTTGGCCAAGGTCTATCTGTGGTCACTGTAGTGAAAACAAAACAATCCAATAATTAAAATATTAGTCATATGGTATGATTTTAAATGTAGAAAATAAACAACTATGGCATATTAAAATTGTGAGATTATGTTTCCTTGCTTCTTATACCAAAATAATAGTATTTCTTTTGCTGGCCCTGTATCATTTATAATCACATCACTAGACCTCTAAACACAGTGTCTGGAATAAATGAGACATGAAAAGTGTCATCAGCAAGATGACAGATTAGGAAACACCAGGTCCTCACAGCCTCATGAAGACACTGACTTCACAAAAATATTCACTCTAAAATATCTCTGAGAAGTCTAAGAACCAATAAAAAAGCTGCAGCACCCAAATGAACACCAAGCAATACAAAAAATTAAACCAAAAAGATAGGAAAGTCTGTGGGAATTTGCTCATCTTTCCCCTACCTCCTTCCTTCACAGTGCAACGTGGCTCCCTCAGTATTTTCTTCTTGGGATAAAAGAAGAGTCAAACTTGCATCCATTGTTCTGGCTTATCTGACATTTGCACAAGGGACTAGATTCTGTCTTGTCTGACTGGGATGACTGTTAGAAACAGTGGGATAGTTTGTATAGCAGCTTGGAGGTTACTGAAAATACACAGACTCTGGCGGGGTGGTTAGAGCAGCACATATTCTGCGTGCTAGGAGGGTTGGGGCGGGTAGGGAGAGATTATGGGCAGAGAAATACAACAGAAATTGAGGGCTTTCAAGATGGAACAGGAATAAGTATCTTGAGGAAAATAAAAAATATATAAGCAGCCACATATACTGAAGTAAAAGTACATACAAATGGCCAGGTTAGACATAAGCCCAGAAAAGGATTGAGAGGTCCTAGAAACTTACACTGGGTGGTTACTGAAGGTCTCCCCTGCATGACACTAGTTCATAAACACTGGGAGAGGTGGCTGTTTTGTCAGATGCCCAGAATAGAATGAAAGATTATAAGTCCTACAACAAGACAGGGCAGCATTGTCAAATGAAATAATAAATAAAACTCTCCAGAAAATGACCCTAAAGAAGCAAAGTTCTCTGAATTACTGAAAAAAACCTGAAACAGTTGTCTTAAAGACATTCAGGGAGCTAAAAGGAAACAGAAATACACAAGTAAAGAAAATTAGTAAAAAATATGTGAACAAAACATGAGTATCAACAAAGAATCAAACTATCAAAAAGAACCAGATCAAAATTTTTCTGGAGCTGAAAAAAATAAATTGAAAATGTTATGAGAATAATTCAAAAGCAGAGCAACTAAGAAGAAAGAATAAGCAAACTTCCAAGACAGCTCACTGAAAATTATTGAGTTGAGGAACAAAATGAATAAATAATAATGACAACCAAACAGAGCCTAACAGACTTTTGGTTTACTGAGAGCAGAACAATATATACATTACAAAAGAGAGGTTCAGAATGCTCATATGAAGAAGGAATAGCCAAAATGTTCCATATTTGAAGGAAACAAAAAAGGATTTACAAAGTCAAGAAGTTCAATCAACCCCAGCTAGAATAAATTGAAAGATATCATCACAGAGACACATTATAAACAAATGATCACAACTGAAGAAAAAGGAGAATCTTGAGGGAAGCAGGAGGAAAAGGACTTGTCATAATAAGAAAACTTTAAGATAATCTGCATCTCTCAGCAAAAACTTAGCAGCCCAGATGGCAGGATAATGTATTCAAAGTACTGAAAGAAAAAAAGTTGTCAACCAAGAATACTCTATTTGACAAAATTCTCCTTCAAAATTAAAGGGAAATGCAGAGACCAACTGTACCACATAATTATTAATACTATAGTTAATAACAATGTATGGTGTATTTGAAAAATCACCAAGAGAATAGATTTTAAGTGTTCCCACCACAAATAAATCATAACTATGTGAGATAATGCATATGTCTATTAGCTCAATTTTGCCATCCCCCACAATATCTATATTTCAAAACATAATATTGTACGTTAAGTATAAAATTAAAAAAAAACAAAAACAAAAAACACTGGCTAGGCACAATGGTTCACACCTATACTCCTAGCACTTGGGGATGCCGAGGCAGAAGCATCTCTTGAGGCCAGGAATTAAAGAGCAGCCTGAGCAAGGGCGAGATGCTGTCTGTACAAAAACCAGAAAAATCAGCCAGGCATGGTGGTGCGCACCTGTAGTCCCAGCTACTCAGGAGGCTGAAGCAGGAGGATCACTTAAGCCCAGAAGGTTGCAGTAAGCTATGGCGATGCCATTGCACTCTAGCCCCGGTGACAGTGCAAGACCTTGTCTCAAAAAAAGAAAAAAAAAAAAGCAAAAACCTCCTCAAAAGAAAAGTCCTGGACCATATGGCTTCAGTGGCAGGAGGGAGGGAGTGAGGAAGAAAGGGAGGAAGGGGGAAGGAGAGAAGGAAAGAATTAAAACTAATCACACTCAACTCTTCCAAACAACTGAAAAGGAGGGAATACTTCCAAACTCATGCTATTAGACTACCATTAGCTTGACAGCAAACAAGGCAAGGATACTACACGAAAAGGAAAGTGTAGAAAAATATCTCTGATTTCAGAACTAATATTAGGCTAAGTAAAAAAGGATCGAAGAAAAAAGATAAGAAAAATATGCCTGATTAATTGAAAACAAAAATTCTTAAGACAAAAAAAAAACTAACAACAACAACAAAAAAAGAAACAACTAGCAAATTGAATTCAACAGCACATTCAGAAAGATCATACACCATGACCAGGTTGGATTTGTTCTTGGAATGCAAAGCTGGTATAACATATGAACATCAACCCATGTAATATTGCACATTAACAAAAATAGGGGAAAAACACATAATCATCTCATTTGATACAACAAAAACATTTTTCAACGCTGCACACTCTTCCCTGATAAAAACAGTCAACACACAAAGAATACAAGAAATCTAACTCAACAACAATAAAGACCATCTTTTAGGAAAAGCCCACAGATAATATGATACACAATGCTGAAAGCCAGAAATCTTTTCCTCTAAGATCAAGAAAAAAACCAGGAAGCCCACTTTCCATATTTCTATTCAGCATAGTACTGGAATCCTAGCCAGAAAAATTAGACAAGAAGAAAGAAATTGGCAAGCAGTGGAAACAATGAAGTCAAACAATCTATGTTCACAGAAAACATAACCTTAAGTGGGGAAAACACTAAACATTCCACAGAAAAAACAGTGAAATCATGTATCTGAAAAGCAATTAATACAAGTCACCAACAACAAAAAACACAATTAAAAATTGAGGAAAACAACTGAACAAACATTTCTCCAAAAAGTGATAGACAAATGAATGACTAGTAAGCATATATAAAGATGCAAAATATAATATTAGAGAAACACAAAGAAAAACCACAATGAGATGTTACTTCAAACTCATGAAAATGTTTACTGTCAAAAAAACTAGAAAACACACAGTGTTGGTGAAAATGTGGAGATGGACAAGCCTTGTGCATTGTTACTGGGAATGTAAAATGGAGCAGAGCCTATGGACAAAAGTATCGCATTTTCTCATATAACTCCAAATAGAATGGCCATATGACCTAAAATTTCAACTTTAGGGTACATGTCCAAAAGAATTGAGAATAGGATCTTCAACAGCTATGTGTAAACCCATACTTATAGCAGTACAATTCACAATAGTAAAGAGTCAGAACCAACTCAGATGTCCATCGGCAGAGGAATAGATAAATGGAATATTATTCAGCCTTAAAAAACACAGAAATCCTGATATATACCACCATGCTGATGAACCCTGAGAGCATTACGGTAAGTAAAATAAGCCAGTCATAAAAAAACAAATACTGTGTGATTCTACTTATGAAGTATGTAAGAAACTTAAATTCATACAAAGAGAAACTAGAATGGTAGTTTCCAGGGGCTGAGAAAAGAGAGAAATAGGAAGAAAAGTAGAGTCTAAATACTCACCAAAATCAATTGAATTTAAATTCAAACAATAAGAAAAATATGGTATATATTAATTTTGCTAAGCTCATACAATGGAAAATATTAGAAAAGTTATATGACAAAATGTACAAAACGGGCCGGGTGTAGTGGTTTAGGCCTGTAATCCCAGCGCTTTGGGAGGCTGAGGCAGGAGAATCACTTGAGCACAGGAGTTCAAGACCAGCCTGAGCAACATAGCAACACCGGTCTCTACAAAAAATACAAAAATTAGCTGGGTGTGGTGATGTGCCCTATAGTCCTAGCTACTTGGGAGGCTGAGGCAGGAGGACTGCTTGACGCTGGGAGTGGGAGGTTGCAGCGAGCTATGATGACATCACTGCACTCTAGCCTGGGCAACAGAGCGAGATCCTGTCTTCCCCCGAGCCAAAAATAAATAAATAAATAAATAAACCATTTATTTATTTATCTATTTTTATTTATTTATTTTTCTGTACTTCAGTGGATGCAAACAAAAAATTTAAAAATTAGCCAAGTGTGGTGGCATGCACTTGCAGTCCTACCTACTTGGGAAGCTGAGCCAAGAGGATTGCTTCAGCCCAGAAGTTTGAGGTTATAGTTACCTATGATTGCCCCACTGCACTCTAGCCAGGGTGATACTGCGAGACCCCGGTCACTAAAACAAAATAAAATGAAATAAAAGAGCCTTACACACATGAGGCTGTGTGCTTGAAAAATGTTTTCCTTAAGAGGAACTTCTACACCATTGATTGCTGGCTCAGAGGAGATGATCATTAATTAGTACCTGTGATCAACACTGTCATGGTGTCCTTCCAGGGACACCTTTGTGATGCTCCTGAAAAAACAGAATGACAAGTGGAAACACTTATCAGTCAGGCTCTCCTGGTACTTTCTACCTCAGTGCCCTGGGACATGCTGATAATTCTGTTCAGGATTTCAAGGGGCATTTCTATATGTAGCAGGCTAACATTCAAACATTTTAGTCAAAGTCTTCTCTTTCATCAATTTTCTGTTTTCATGTAAACTCACCCCATAGGAGAGTCCACAAAAGCATAACCTATAGGTGGGTTATCACAGCAGAAAAAAACACAAGACCTAAAACTGTGACTATCAAATGCAATTACCAGAAGCAAAATCACACGAACTTAAGAGAATACAAAATCAAAATGTTTTTTACATCCAAACAGAAAGAACAGTGGAAGAGAGAGAAAATTACAATATATGGAAGATCAGATTTTGAGGGATTGTAACAGGAGACTGTGTGTGCTGCTCATAGACCCTAAGCTAAGAGCCTGAAAGAATGAGATACACTCCCCATGCAGGACTAGGGATCAAAGAGAGGAGACCTGTCAACTGTTGTCACAGTTCTGCTGAGTAACAATCTCAGAATATCAAAACCACTCCTGTGTTCCACACACCCACGAACTATGGCAAAAGCAGAGGAAAGAAATGGCTGAGGAACTCAGCAGGCAGAGAGGGCTCAAGACAGCTCCACGCAGTTTCTGGGACCCCAGATGCAAAGGAGGAGCAGCCAATGAGTCCCATCTCCTGACTGGGTCTTACAGGTGCATGAAATGGGATGGAACATGGACAGCTCCAGGCGTCAGGGCTATGGAGGCCTCTGCTCTGATCTACATGGAAAGTGAATCGAGCATCAAATGGAAACAAGTACAGAAGAGACCCAAGGGAGAAGGGACCCTTTGTGAAATGACCTTCCCCAGACCCTTCGGAGTGAAGGAATCAGAGAGGTCATAGGAGCCACATGACAGAGTGCTGTCCATCACGGTAAGGACTTTCTGTTTGTCTCTGTTTGAGCTGCAGCACCACTGGGGGGTTAAAGGATAAATTTTTACATGTCTGAAGAATAAAGTGATAAGTGGGAGAAGTTTAAAATTTCCTTTGAGAGCTCACAGGATATAAACTTTTGTTTGCCCACATATCCTTCCAACTTGTTGAGAGATTCCCAAACACTATTTAATGGTGCGGCTTCCACTATGCTCATCTGAGTGAGCTCTTACCTGTGATCACACTTTTGACACGTTCCCACCGTTTCTGTTGCCTTCCTATTTTCACTTGGCTCTCCACAGACCAGGGCTTCTCTCCTGTTTCCAACATGGAGACAATATTCAGGCCACGAAGAGAGCATCCTGCTTGTAAAATGAAAGAAACGTGATGTATTCTGGATTTTCTAGAATCCCAGCCCTGTGTTTATGTGAGAACAGAGGACATTACAGATGCATCTAGGGAATTATTCCACAAATTTATCCACTGAGTGCCTCCTTCTGAAAGCTTAGCAAACACTGTAAAATGCAGATATCTTGTTTTGTTCCAAGAATCAAAAGCATAAGGACAGAAAATAGGGAACTGGATGTTTTAAAAGTTTGCTCTAAGTTTTGATATATATTTCAGCTCTGGAATTACCACTGCTGTATCACAAAAGGTGAACATCTGAAGAAGGGGGATGCTTAAAGTCCAGATGCCGCATTAGGGAACTTTTTGTTCCTGAGTCAACAAGGCTTCGATCTCAGCCAAGCAATGCAGGGCCTCCAAGAGACACACAAGATCAAATGCAAAGAGACATAAAGGCAGATTCCTGACTTCTGGAAGACATTTTTCTCACCCAAAGAGGCCAGGTTCTTGTAGTTCTCCAACATCACGTCCCTGTACAAAGCCCTCTGAGCAGGGTCCAGGCATTCCCACTCCTCCTGAGCGAATTCTATGGCCACATCCCTGAATGTCAAGTGTCCCTAAAATGGAAAACACATTTCACCAAGGTATCACCTTCACACAAAATGAGGAGAGGAGAGAAATCAAGTATTGATTAAATTAGAGTGTTCTGACATTCACATTGAGGTAATTTTGGGGCAGGTTTTGTCTGTAATTGTGTTTTATTGTACTTTTCCTTAGGAGATTACACTATCCTCTAAGTCAGTGTGAATTTCTCAGTTTTGTGGACAATATAAGAAATATACAAATAAGAAGTAAACACAGGGTTATCTTCACAAAAGTGTTCAATAATATGTTTGACACACCAAGTGATATTCAGTATCTGGATGAGCTAGAATACAAGGAGTGTCTTCAGAGATGACAAAAGCTACAGTGGCTTTACAGAGAGAAAAGTCAGAATCTAAAAACTATTATGATAATAGCAATAGGAATGACTAACATTTTTTGAAGACTTCCCATGTGCGAAACACAATTCTAAATGCTTTATATGTACTAACTTGCAAAATAACATAGCCCACGATAGAAAGGTCTGTACTAGGAGACAACTACACCACAGATGCTCTGAGAAACTGGCCACAAATCAAAGAACAAAAAATGGCCAAACAAGCACCTGAACCAGGTATCAGGGATTCAGATTTGAACATAAAGAAATCACCAGTTAAGTAACAGATACAGCTTCAAAAGTAGGCCGGGCGCGGTGGCTCACGCCTGTAATCCTAGCACTCTGGGAGGCCAAGGCAGGCGGATTGTTTGAGCTCCGGAGTTCGAGACCAGCCTGAGCAAGAATGAGACCCCGTCTCTACTAAAAATAGAAAAAAATTATATGGACAGCTAAAAATATGTATATAGAAAAATAAGCCGGGCATGGTGGCGCATGCCTGTAATCCCAACTACTTGGGAGGCTGAGGCAGGAGGATCGCTTGAGGTCAGGAGCTTGAGGTTGCTGTGAGCTAGGCTGATGCCACGGCACTCTAGCCCGGGCAACAGAGTGAGACTCTGTCTCAAAAAAAAAAAAAAAAAAAGTAAATTGGCAGAGGTTTATGTAATGGAGAAAACATAAAACAAGTTCACTAAGAAGAACCTGGAACATCATAAAAGGTGACGGTACAGACACACACAAGCATGCACATAGTATGTTTACTATTCTTATTACTATTAACTCAATAATATAGTTTAGAACAAATTTAAGACCATGGAAAATATTTAACATAATTTCAATTTTACAAATAAAAACTTATTTCAAATGCTAATATCTCTTTGATATAAACCATGGATTTACCCATCCATGCATACATCACATATCCATACACTTAAATTAACTTTAGTTAGCAGATTATCAGGAAAAGCCTAGAGTGGACACATCCCCAGACAAAGCTTGAGAGGTCTCAAGAATTTCTAGCCAGGCTGTTTGGAGAGTATCCTTCCTGAACAAAGCTAGACACCAAAAATGGGTATTTGCTTGATTTCTCAACTGCTGAAGTACTCATAGAAGATAACAAGACAGACAAAGAGAAAAGAAAACATGACTAAAACAAAGGAACAAATTAAATCACCACACACTGACATTAAAAAAACAGAGATTTATAAATAACCAGACCAAGAATTCAAAATAAGAGTCATAATGATGCTTATTCAATTGAAAGGCAGCATACATAGATTTTATCTTCAGAAAATAAAAGCGATGCATGAGCAGAATGAGAATAACAACAGACAGAAACTACAAAGAACTCCTACGTAGAAATTCTGGAGCTAAAAATAACTGAATTGTAAAACTCAAAAGGTGGGTGCAAAATCACACTTAACCAAAGAAAAAATCAGTGAGGAGGAAAAGAAGCAAAAGAAAACAAGAATAAAGAAAAATGAACAGAGCTTAAGGGCCAAATGACACCATCAGTGGCAACCTACACATTATGCAAGTCCCAGAAGGTGAGAATGGGACAGAAAGCCTGTTTCAAGACATAATGGCCAAAACTTCCCAAATTATAGAATATTTGGACATACAGACTCAGAGCTTAAGGATATTCAACTAGAATAAATCAAGAGACCTATAACCAAGATCATAATAAAACTGTTAAAATTCAGAGAAAAAGAATAAATCTTAATAGCAAGAGAAAAGCTAAGTGTCACATGTTTGTACAAGACTTGCATTGACTCTCAGCAAAGAATTGATGACAGTGGTTCCCCGCTGAGATGTGAGGGAGGGTGGAAGGCTGGACAGGAAAGGGGATGTTCTACATCTTACGGCCCAAGTGCATTGTTGTTCAGAGTTTTACTATAAAACAAATATATCGATCATGTAATGTCTAAAATAAGAGAAACACAATGTGTAATAAACATGCAGAACAGGCAATATGGACCAGAGGAGTCAAGTGAGAATATGGCTCTCTAATGACCAAGAAGTTCTGCTCTAATGTCTGAGCAAAATTCTAACCATTTCTACCTGAAACACCTGCTGCATGAGAGTCCCAGGAGGAACACCACAGTCTCCATGGGATGAAAGTGCTGAGACTGATCTAAAGAATCTCCTATAGTCAAATATACTGATTTCCTATTTTAAAATCAATGATAAAAGAAAGCATCCTCTATCACTATTATCTGTGTTTCAACTTTCCATTCCATCCCAAGTCAGAGGACATACTAACTCACTAGTTTAGCTTTCAATGCATGACAAAAATCAGGCTAAACGTATTTCCCCTTACTGGTCTTCCTTTCCAGAACTTAGCAAGTAATTATGCACATTAATACATGACTTCCATGTGCAGCTTCTCTGATCCCGGTCTACAGACAGCTGACAGTGCATCCTGATATGGGTCCTAAACAATCCCTGCTGCTCAACAGCACTGACACCACAGAGCTACGACCCATCTCTAACCCACGTCTGGGTGTGAAGCCCTTCCTAGGACCGTGCCCAGTGGAGCCTCTTCACAAGCTCATGTCACTGGGTCACGGTGAGATGGAATCTCAGTGGAGATGAGAGGGACTGAGGCAAGGCATGGGTGACCGTGAGCAAACACAACAGGCAGGACGCTTCAGAGTCAGAGAAGATCAGCAACCCCAGGGCCCAGCATTTCAGAAAGGAAGACAGAACAACACAGACAGCACTTTACCTGAGTCAGAGCCATTTCCGACTCCTTTGCTTTCCTCTTCCTAGTCTTCTGGGCTTCCTCCTCACATATGGTGAATCTGTAGAAGGCAATCCTAAATATCAGAAATATGCTGTGTAATGCTCAGATTCAATGCAGCCCCTTCCTGTGCCACAACCAAACATACAGAGAAGACTTCAACCTATAGAAACCAGGTCCTCTGCTGCCCACTGTACCATGAGAGATGTCTGAAAAATAAATTCCTATAGGAAGATGAACAAGTGAATTTTTGACCTTTTTTCCAAACTTTCCCTCCTGGTGAAGTGACCCCCGCCTTACTACAGCAGAGGGGAGCTGAGCTGGACTGAGCTTCCCTCCAGGGCACAGACCTGGCCCTGACAAACCTGATGCATCACCCCTGCATGGATCACGGGCTGAGCTCAGCCTGACCAAGAGTGTGACCCCATCTCTACAAAAAATAGAAAAATTAGCTGGGCGTGGTGGCACTTGCGTAGAGTCCCAGCTACTCTGGAAGTTGAGGCAGAAAAATCGCTTGAGCCCATGAGTTTGAGGTTGCTGTGAGCTATGATGACACCACTGCATGCTAGCCTGCTAGCCAGGGTAACAGAAGGAGACTCTGTCTCCAAAAAAAAAAAAAAAGCAATTAATGAAAAGACAAAAATGCAAATCCATTAGAAAAAGAGAACAAAAGCACTTCTAATGTTCCTTTTTAAAGCATGTTGCAGTAAGCTATGATGACGCCACTCCACTCTACCAGGGGTGATGGAGCAAGGCTCTGTCTCAACGACAAAAAGGCACCATGTAACAAAGACCCAGTCACTTGTTCCCCCCTTCACTCCGCGACTCCTCACCCGATCTGAGAAGAAAGCAAGACAACTAAATGAGTCAAGTCACTGTCCTGTGGCTGAATGGGAATTGCAAATAGAAGCTAGACTACGACACCAACAGTTACAAAATGCACCAGTCTTACAGAAAGGAGTTTTGCAATTCTCATTCTCATTTGTATACTTTATACAAATTTCAAATTTATTATTATTATTATTTTTTTTTTTGAGACAGAGTCTCATTTTGTTGCCCAGGCTAGAGTGAGTGCCGTGGCGTCAGCCTAGCTCACAGCAACCTCAAACTCCTGGGCTTAAGCTGATCTTCCTGCCTCAGCCTCCCGAGTAGCTGGGACTACAGGCATGCGCCACCATGCCCGGCTAATTTTTTCTATATACATATTTTTAGTTCTCCAGATAATTTATTTCTATTTTTAGTAGAGACGGAGTCTCACTCAGGCTGGTCTCGAACTCCTGACCTTGAGCAATCCACCTGCCTTGGCCTCCCAGAGTGCTAGGATTATAGGCGTGAGCCACCGCGCCCGGCCTAAATTTATTATATTATTTATTATATATATTATATATATTATATTATTTATTATATTATATAGAAAAAAATCAGCATGTCACAACTTAACCATCATATCCAATCATCTCAGCACTCATCTGAACCCAGGGTTCTCCTCTTTCTTCATTATGGTGTTTCTGGCCCTCATTCTGTACATATTCATCGTCACCTTCTCTCTCTAGCTCTTTTGCTTTTTTATGTTTCTCTCTGGGGTTCTGCTTCTCATTTTGTGCCCCCTTCTCTTCTGCTCTTTCTCCACCTCTTCCCTCTATTCCTTCTCTTACTCCTGTTCTGATCCATTCTGGAAACGTGTTTCACCCTTCGTTCCTCTCTCTCCCCAATCTTTTCATTGTCCCCAATCTATTCCTTCTTACCCATCTCTGCTCCCCCTCTGCTCTCCCTGTTAAACTCCCTCTTCCCAGTTACACCCCCTTGTGCCCACTCTCTGGCACCCCCAGGTCCCTGGGCTTCCTCCCTGCTGTGGTTCCCCCTCTGCTCTCCTTTTCACCAGGGGTCCCCTTTAGTTGTCCCAGAACCACACCGCTCTGTCTGCCCTGGCTCCAAATCATTTGTCCTCTCCCCCAACTCTGTCTGAGGTGCCTCCCCCTTTGCTGCCCTCTCCCTATTTTGCTGTCCTTCATGTCTTGGGACATCGACCTTTTCTCTAAGTTTCTCCAGTTGCTTCCCCGCCCCCGCCCCCCGCTACTTTCTCAGCTGCTTCTTTCACTCTTACTGTCTCTTTGCAAATCCCTCCTCCACCCTCTACTATGCCATCTGTTTATGGGTCTCCCTTATTCTTTTTTTCACTTCCTCAGTTTTTCTATTTCCCCTCAGTCTCTCTCCTGATCCCCTTTGCCCACACATTCAAAGGGAGGGGGGTGGAACAAGATGCCCGAGTCCCGGAAGAGCACGTTTTCCAGCGGGGAGG
Organism: Lemur catta; assembly: GCF_020740605.2. Classification (NCBI taxonomy): domain Eukaryota; kingdom Metazoa; phylum Chordata; class Mammalia; order Primates; family Lemuridae; genus Lemur; species Lemur catta. The sequence goes on from NC_059146.1 coordinate 20,508,770, forward strand.
CATTTGGGACAGAACAACACTGAGAGTCACAAGAAAGGCCCAGTCACCTCCCGCAACGCAGGATCAGAGGAAGCGGTGACTGTCACCGAGGACCAGGAGTCCTGGGAAACAGAAGTCGGGCCCAAGGAGGAAAGGGCGGGGATGAATTAGGAGAGGGGTGGGCCATGCAGAATCCCAGGAGCGGGGAGAAGACCGGGTTTCCCCAGGACTCTGGGGCTGCGGCGCTGCCCTCCAGCGGCCGACAAGGGCGAGGCTTGGGGGACCGGAAGGGCGTGAATCCACCTCGCGCGTGAGGGCTTTACGTGGCCTGGAGGGAGTGGAGGGGTCACTGAAGGGCTTTAAGCAGGGACATGGTGCGAAAGGCGGTGTCTCCAGGGCAGAAAGACCGGGGACAGGACCAGCCTCAGAGCGATTTTTAACTCAAAGGGAAGTGGCCAAGGACTCTCACTGGGACGCCTGAATTTACTCGGGGTGGAAGGAGCGGTGCGGGGATTTCAAGGTCCCTACGGCCCCTAGACCCGGGGTACACAAGTGCTGGGGTTTGCGAAGCGGAGACTTAATCTAGACAAAGGGAAACTCACGGGCCGCAGCATCGCCTTCCCTCCGCGAGATCAACTTCCGGGTCGGGGATAAACTGCGCACGCAGGAGACGCCAGGCCTGGGCGGGACCTGCGGGAGTGGGCGGAGCCTGAGCGGGGGCCGGCGGGAGTGGGCGGGGCCTGAGCGGGGGCCCGCGGGAGTGGGCGCGGCCTGAGCGGGGGGCGGCGGGAGTGGGCGGGGCCGGCGGGGCCGGCGCTTCTCGAGGCCTCGCGCTCTGGCAGCGTCGGGTTTTCAGCGTGAAGCAGACTAGATCTTCCTGCAATGCGGGAACAACTCAGTGATCTAGGAACTAGGGTCTTGCTGCGGGAGAGCAAAGTCTGTTGGTGATTGGTTCCAGGAAAATTCCTGTTATTCAAATTAGTTTTAGCAATTTAATTTAAAAGCCTGGAATTGCCTGTGAAGGGGATGCAAACTAGAATGGAAAATACAAAGCTGTGCGTGGGCTGAATGTGCCATTTCAGCCAGTTAAAATGAGCAGAATGTCCTGGCATGGCATACAGATGACTACAAGAAGGTATATCGGCATTTCTGGGAGGAGGCGCAGGGTACCTCTCTTTCACCCAGGCTGGAGTGCAGTGGGGTGATCATATCTCACTGAGGCCTGCAACTCCTGGGCTCAGGCCATCCTCCTGGGTCACCCTCTCTAGTATTAATATCTGGGAATTGTGCCACCAGGCCCTGCTAATTATTTTTTGTAGAGACCAATTCTCCGTATATTACCCAGGCTAACCTCAGAATTCCTGGCCTCGAGTGATGCTCCTGCCTCAGCCTCCCAAAGTCGTGGGATCGTGAGTGTGAGCCACCTTACCCAGCCATTAGCACGTTATTTTTTTTAAAGATAGCATCCAGGATAGAATTTGCCATCTTCACAAGGTAGATTGTTCTGTATTATGCAATATTGTTAAGTAGCTATGTTGCTGAGAAAGAACTTTTAGTCTGGACTTCCAAGATCTCAAGCAAAGGAATGAGTTGATTGTGGAGCTTTTCATTAAACTCAAAACAGTATGAGAAGCTGATTGTAGCTTAAAGTCATGAACCCATTTTATATATGAGGAGTTTTGTTTCCTCTAAAAGCGTCAAGGAATCAACATGGATGTGAAACAGCCCTCGGAGAGTTAACAAGAAATCTGCACAGAAATATAGTTATAATTAACCACTAATCAGGCACACTTTGACCCACTTCCTTGTAACTGAAAGTTATTATTGACCATTTGAATCCCCATTGTTGCTATAAATAGGATCTCTGATGTTAGAATCATACTGCTTTTAAGAATTAATTTTCATCCCCATTGTTTTTGCAGATAAGACCTCAGGAGGGTAGAGGCTTTTGTTTAATAATGGCTTAAGGTGTTTTTCAGATCCTGAATTCCAGGGGAACACCAGATGCCAACCAGTTTGAAGATCCCTTGCCCAGAAACCAAATCAACACGAGAATGCAGTTTCTTCACTCCCCTGTCTAGTGACTTTTCACTCTGCACTCTTCCACCAATCAAAGATCTCCACATTCCCACCCACTCCAAACCCCTTAAATATCCTATCCCCACTCACAGTCTAGGAGGCTGAAAAGGAGGATCACTTGAGGTCAGGAGGAGTTCAAGACCAGCCTGAGCAAGAACAAGACCCAGTCTCTACAAAAAAAATAGAAAAATTAGCTGGGTGTGGTGGTGTGTGCCTGTAGTCCCAGCTACTCTGGAGGCTGAGGCAGGAGGATCACTTGAGCCCAGGAGTTTGACGTTGCAGTGAGCTATGATAATGCCACTGCACTCTAACCTGTGCAACAGAGTGAGACTGTCAAAAAAAAAAAAAAAAATTCCCATCCCCAAACCCCTCAGGGAAATGGATTTAACAGAGAGGATTCCCCTCTCATGGTTAGCTTTAAGATTAAACCTCCTCTGCTGCAACTCAGTGTATCGTGTACTGATGTTCCCAAAAGTTTGGCACTTGTCCCTGAGGCCACATCAGAAGGAGCAGAGGTTTATTAATTTGCTGGCAAACGAGGCAGATGGAGACTCATGTCTTATAGTGCTTTCATCCTATCTATAAGCAGAAATACAGAGTTTTTTTTTTTGTTTGTTTGTTTTTGAGACAGTCTTGCCTTATCTCTGCCATTTTTGGACCAGCTTTGGAAGTCTACCAGCTTCTCTGAGAAAGCCACATTATGTAATATTCTCCTGACACTTGAGTTTATGAGCATGATTCTCAATATCTAAACCAAACCTTAGGTGAAATTCAATCCAGTTTATGAGCATGATTCTCAATATCTAAACCAAACCTTAGGTGGAATTCAATCCAGTTCCCGTGGAATGGTTCCAAGTTTAAATTACCAAAAAATGTTATGGTAGTGAATATATGAAATGTCTAGTCTATTTGCCAAAACAAAATAAAAGTCCAGTTGTGTATGTTCACTCTTAAGGGGAAATTCACGAATGTTAATCTTTTCAAATTTTGTCGCTGAATATGTCAAAAATAAAATGAAGGTGGTGTTTTTATCTTTATCCCCCAAATCTGTTTCATTTCATATTTTTCACATTCTACTCTATTTGCATTTTCCCTGCATGTAAGTCAAGATTCAGACTATGGGCCTTATCTGGCACACAAGAAAGAGGTATGTGGAAATATAATCATATGGTGCATACACATCAATAGTAATACAGATAGATTTTCAGGCATTAAGAATGTGAAATGTGCTTTCTTTGGGATTTTCATTGTACTCAAATAAGTATCCTATGCCAGAGTAGGGACAGCATAACTTAAGTGCAAAATATGTTTCCCAAAATTGTGTTGATTCCACCAAAGAAAAAAATTGTCCTTGATGCTTCAACTTTAAAAGCCTAACAGTGCATCACTATTATAAAGCATCCCACTGAGGTAGAATAAAATGATGTTGAAAGAATGGGACTCATTTATTTAAAAAGATTAAATTGTACTAGTTAAAACATTACATCTATGATACACTCTTAATAAAACAGAAGCAAAATGTGATTCCAGCAGTTAATGAGTCTTACTCAAGAACATGTTATTCTGGTTCTTTCGAATAAACTCTTCACCCTGGTAACTATTTAATAATCTTCAATTGCAAAAGCAAGACTAATTTTCCATCAATCTTTTGCTATAAAACAGCTATTGCTATTCAATGGAGAAGGTGGGCACCACTTCCTCTGCATTACTTCTACCACACTACCAGTGCCTATTACCTATTACTCTCCTCCCGTAAAAATGCCAGTGTCCCATGGTCTTGGCCTGCTCATTTGATGGCCAGTTGGTAGAGCATTTCTCTTTGAACCCACAGTGCCCTCCTGTCAGGAGAAAGGCACCCGGAACACAATGAGCATGACTGACATCAGTGTTTCATATTATTCTCAGCCCCTCACAGATGCTAATTCAGACAGTATTTAATTTTCAAAGGTAGAGTCCTCCTTCTTTACAAATTGGATAGAAATAACCCTCACCAAATGAACTGAGCCCTTACATCCTATTGATTCTTTCCCAGAAACCACCATGGAAGGTGGGTAAAGACATATAATATCAACATATTTCAAAGTTCAGATTGAAAATCATAATCACTACTCTTTTTTCAAGAAACTTTAAATAATTCAATAAAACATTTTATAACCTGAAGTTAACAGGCCACATACAAACATCCTGTGACCTTTTAATATGTGAGTGTCATAACTTTTAACATATTTGGACTTGTAATTATTCTGCAGTATAAAATATCAAAGATTAATTGGGAAATTAGAGACAGAGTTATTCTTCACATGAATCCTCATCTACAGTTATTATGGCCACTGGGTAATGGCCTCATCATATACATTACATTTGTTATGGTCATTGGGTAATGGCATCGCCATACACATTGCATTTGTGTAGTTTTATCAATTATGTGTATTTTGATGCCCACTGAGCTGTGAGGCCTAGATAAAGCCTCTGCCACATAAATTTACATGATATTTCCTATCATGGGCTCTCTTGGTATCTATTAATGGTTCAACTTAGGAGGGACTGGCCATAGTCATTATATTTGTAAGGATTCCCTCAAGAATGAATTCTCTGATATTGTGAAAGGAGTGAACTGTGACTGACGACCCTGTCACACTCACTTGTAAGGTTTCTCTCCACTGTGAAGTCTGTGATGACTTGCAAGATTTGAACTTTGCCTGAAGACCTTGCCACATTTGTTACACTTATAACGTTTTTCTCCAGTGTGGATTGCCTGATGGGTAGTCAGGCTTGAACGTACACGAAAGGCTTTCCCACACACTGTACATCTGTAAGGTTTCTCTCCAGTATGAATTCTTCGGTGATTTGCCAGGTGTGAATTTTGAGTGAATACTTTGCCACATTCATTACATTTGTAAGGTTTTTTCCCAGTATGTATGGCCTGATGGGTAGTTAGTGTTGAACGAACGCTGAAGGCTTTCCCACACTCATTGCATCTGTAAGGTTTCTCTCCAGTATGAATTCTTCGATGATTTGCAAGGTGTGAATTTTGAGTGAAAACCTTGCCACATTCATTACACTTATAAGGTTTTTCTCCAGTATGGATGACCTGATGGGTAGTTAGGTTTGAATGCATACTAAAGGCTTTGCCACACTGATTACACTTGTAAGGTTTCTCTCCAGTATGAATTCTTCGATGAGTCGCAAGATATGAATTGTGCCTAAAGACCTTGCCACATTCATGACATTTGTAAGGTTTTTGTCCAGTATGTATTGCCTGATGAAGAGTTAGGCTTGACCGAACACTAAAGGCTCTTCCACACTCATTACATGTGTAAGGTTTTTCTCCAGTATGAATTCTCCAGTGTCTTGCAAGTTGTGAAGTCTGACTGAAGACTTTGCCACAGTCATTACACTTGTAAGGTTTTTCTCCAGAATGAATTCCCTGATGACTTGTAAGGTGTGATTTTTGAGTGAAGCCCTTGCCACACTCAATACATTTGTAAGGTTTCTCTCCAGTATGGATTGCCTGATGGGTAGTTAGGCTTGAACGCACACTAAAGGCTTTCCCACACTCATTACACTTATAAGGTTTCTCTCCAGTATGAATTCTTCGATGATTTGCAAGCTGTGAATTCTGAGTGAAAACCTTGCCACATTCATTACATTTAAAAGGTTTTTTTCCAGAATGGATGACCTGATGTGTAGTTAGGTTTGAATGCATACTAAAGGCTTTGCCACACTCATTGCACTTGTAAGGTTTCTCTCCAGTATGAATTCTGCGATGCCTTCCAAGGTAGGAATTGTACCTGAACACCTTTCCACATTCATTACATTTGTAAGGTTTTTCTCCAGTATGAATTGTCTGATGGATAGCTAGGCTTGAACGTACACTAAAGGCTTTGCCACACTCATTGCACTTGTAAGGTTTCTCTCCAGTATGAATTCTCCAGTGGCTTGCAAGGTGTGAATTTTGAGTGAAGAGCTTGCCACATTCATTACATTTGAAAGGCTTTTCCCCAGTATGGATTAACTGATGGGTAGTTAAGTTTGAATGTCCTCTAAAGGTTTTCCCACACTCATTACACTTGTAAGGTCTCTCTCCCGTATGAATTCTCCTATGACCTGCAAGGTTTGAAGGCTGACTGAAGACCTTGCCACATTCATTACATTTGTAAGGTTTTTCTCCAGTATGGATTACCTGATGGATAGTTAGGTTTGAACGAACACTAAAGGTTTTGCCACATTCAGTACATTTGTAGGGCTTCTCTCCACTATGAATTCTTCTATGACTTGTAAGGTGTGAATTTTGAGTGAACACCTTGCCACACTCATTACATTTGTAAGGTTTTCCCCAACTGTTTGCTTTTTGTCCTTGCGTGAGTAATGCAAAATAGCTAAATTCCTTTGCATACTTTTTAGAATTGTGGGTTCTGACACGAGAAGAAATTGGTTTTTGTGGTAACACTGAAGGACCACAGTTGGCAGAGTTCCCAACTTGATTACATTGATACATTTTCCCTTCATCTTGAAATAGCTGGAGTTCAGACAGATGTGAATGAAAGCTTAATCCAAGCTGATTGTTAACATCCTTGTTTTCTGCATTTCTTCTGTCATGTTGATCTTTTCTACCAGTGATATTTTCATTCTGGGTCATAAGCACTCCTTTATAATTTCCTTCATCATCTTGCCACTGACACTCAAAATCATATATATGTTTCTGGACTTCTCTGAAGGAAAAGTCTTCAATGTCATGGTTCCCATGTCTTCCCAACATCACTGTTTGGAATATTTCTCCTGTAAAATTTTTCCCTTTTGGTAGTAAATCCTTGATAACAAATTCAGGAGAGAGATCTACAAGATATAAAGAATCACAGGTTTCCAATTAATCACCATATGTAAACAAATATTTCATATTGAAAAATAGTATTATACAAAAAGTAATACTTATATTAGAGTTATAAAACTTCAGAACCATGAATTTCAATATAAAGGAAGTAAAAAAAAACCCAAATAGTATTCTTTAACAAAGTGGCTACATGCAATTAAAATGGTATGAAAGCCTAGATTCAAGCAACCTATGACCCACCATTCACATTGTGGAAGCCTATGTTAGCCTTTAAAGGAGTATTTTTCTACCATGACCTCAAGGAACATACCAACTGGCCAAAAATAGTTGGCTGTCTCATAATTGAAAAGAAATATTATGCTGTAATATTATATACAAATATTAATAAATACTAAAGCACAACATGATATGCTATAATGGTAAATAAACTATTTAATGAATTACTAAAAAGTGGCAATTTTGAATTCTGAAACAATCATAGCACTGGGAAATGAGAAAGAATTCAACAGTGTCAGAAAAAAACAGTATTTTACTAAATATCTGTCATAAAACTATATGCACAAAAACAGGCATTTTGCAACGCTGACAAGTGGTGCGTTGACAGTGGTGCGTTTCATAATGCATGTTGAAAAACCACCATGTATAAATCATACAAAAATGAAAATATTCTAGGAACCATGATAAAATGAGTTCAGAAGAATTAGTAATCACATTTATAAAAAGTTATAGTTTGTGGAATTGTAAATAGGTTTCTCTTAAGAGAAATGAAGGAGTATAGACTACAAGAACTGTAGTACAATTTTTTAAAAATTTTATCGTATACTGACAAATTATAATTGTATATATACAGTTATGGGGCACGAAGTGACGTCCTGTTGTAGGCATACAATGTGGAATGATGGAATCAAGCTTAATAACACATCCATCCTCTCAAGAACACATTATTGGCTGGGCACAATGGCTCACACCTATAATCCTAGCACTCTAGGAGGCTGACGCAGGAGGACTGCTTGAACTCAGGAGTTCAAGACCAGCCTGAGCAAGAGCGAGACTCTGCCTATACTAAAAATAGAAAAATTAGCTGAGCATGGTGGTGTGCACCTGCAGTCCCAGCTACTTGGGAGGCTGAGGCAGGAGGATCACTTAAGCCCAGGAATTTGAGGTGGCAGTGAGCTGTGATGATGCCACTGTACACTAGCTGTGGTGACAGAGTGAGACCCTGTCTCAAAAAAATAAAAAATAAATTGTATCTTTGTAATATAGTTTGAAACAGGTTGTGTGATCACTCCAGGGTTGTTCTTTTTATTCAAGAGTTCCTTGACTACAAGCAAGTGCTGATTAAATAAATAAAATAATTGTTACAAAAGTTCACTTATAATAAATGGAAACGTACAAGATGAAAGCTGCAGTGGCTTAAACAAATGATGGCAGAATTAAAATATGGAGACATAATTCAACTTCATCAGTTTCCTCAGTAAGCTGCATCAAAACTGTATCTGGGCCAGGCATGATGGCTCATGCCTGTAATCCTAGCTCTGGGAGGCCAAGGTGGGAGAATCACTTCAGGTCAGGAGTTCGAGACCAGCCTGAACAAGAGCGAGACCCCTGTCTCTACTAAAAATCAAAAAAATTAGCCGGGTGTGGTGGTGCACACCTGTAGTCTCAGCTACTCAGGAGGCTGAGGCAGGAGGATTGCTTGAGCCCAGGAGTTTGAGGTTGCTGTGAGCTAGGCTGATGCCATGGCACTCTAGCCCAGGTGACAGAGTGAGCCTCTGTCTCAAAAAGAAAAAGAAAAAAAAAAAAGAAGAAGAAGAAAACTGTATCTGGTGCACATTTGAACATACAACAAATAGAACAAAAATTTTGCTGTTGAAAATGAATAATGACACATACAGGGGATAAGAAATGTGGCATGAACAATAGTTCAGTCATGAGTCTGATACACATAAGGTTATGAACTTGAACAATGCTGACGTTAGGAGAAATTCCTAAATCACTGATTGCTAAAAGGACATAATTACTTATGTAATCAAGACTGTCACAATGCCCTTAAGAGACACTTTTGTGATACTTTTCAAAAATAAGAATAACTGGGCATACTTAGCGACGAGGCTCTCCTGATATTTTCCATCTCAGTATCTTTAGAGATGCTGACATGTCTCAGAGACTTCAAGAGGCATCTTGTATGTAGCAGGATGATATTCAAATATATTAGTCAAAGTGTTCTCATTTATCAATTTTGTTAACCAGTAAAACCACTCTGTGGGATAGTCCACAAGAAGTTATGCATAATCTAAGAGTGGGTTATCACAGTAAAAAATAAAAGATGACATGTCAACCCCTAGAAGTGTATATATCAAAAGCATGTTTCAAAGGCAAAATCACACAAACATAAGAAAATACGGTATCAGGAATAGCCCAGGTTTTCTACATTAACAGAGTATTGAGTGGTGGAAGAGAGAGAAAAATACAACATATGGGGGTCTGATTTTGTGAGTTCTTGAGACAGGACTCTGTTCTGCCTACAGATCCCATGCTAAAGCCTGAAAAAATAGGATATGCATCCCATGTAGGAGTGGGGATTAATTAGAGAATGACTTTGTCAACTGTCTTTACATTTAGTCTCATAAGATCCAACCCATTCCTTTGTCACATACACCCACAAAGTGTGGCAAAAGTGGAATGTAAGAACTGGCTGAAAAGTCTCAACAGGCAGAGAGGACTTGAGATAGCTCCAAGAAGTTTCCACGGCCCCCGATACAAAGTGAGACCAGGCAATGTTTCCCATCTCTTGAGAAGTCTTTCAGGCACACGAAATGGGATAGAACATAGATAGGTCCAGACATCAGGACTATGGAGCCCTCATCTCTGATCTATATGGAGGGAAAACTGAGCATCACGTAGAACTAAATACACAAGGAGAGACCAAAGAGGAAAGCCACCTTCCTGAAAGAAACCAAAGAGATCACAGAAGCAAGATGACAGAGTATTGCAGGTCATGACAAATACCTTGCATTTGTCTCTGAGCTGTAGTACAACTGGAGGGTGAAAGCATAAACTGTTACACATCTGAAGAACAGAATAAGTGGGCAAAAAAATTTCCTTTCGGAGCTCACGGGATATAAAGTTTTCTTTTCCCAAAGACCTCCTCCATTTGCAGAGAGTTTCCCACACTCTATTTAATGAGCAGCTTTCTCTCTGACCATCAGAGCTCTTACCTGTGATCGCACCTTTGGTACCTTCCCACCTATGTGGTTTTCTTGCAATTTTCACCTGGCTCTCCACAGTCCAGGGCTCTTTCCCTTCCTCCAATATGTAGATGATATTCATGTCAAAACTGGAGATTCCTGGTTATGAAAAGAAAGAAATAACGTGCTGTGGCTTTTCTAGAATCCCACCCCTATATTTACATGACAGAGGACACCAGAGATGGATGTTGAAAAACATGTCAAAAATTCATCCACTGAATGCTTCCTTCCAAATGCTTAGAAACCACTATAATATGCAGATATCTGGCTCTATTCCATGAACCACTGAAGTAAAAGCAGACAGGCAGAAAACAGGATATTGGAGATTTTAAAATTCCAACACTTGGCCAGGCACAGTGACTCACTCGTGCTTGTAATCCTAGCACTGCAGGAAGCCGAGGCAGGAAGATTGCTTGAGGCCAGGAGTTCAAGACCAGCCTAAGCAACATATCGAGACAAATATATTTTTTTGTTTCTACAAAAAAAAAAAAAAAAAAAAAAATTGGCTGGGCATGGTGGTGCACACCTATAGTACCAGCTACTTAGAAGGCTGAGGCAGGAGGATCGAGGGCTTGTGCCCAGGAATTTGAGGCTGCAGTGAGCTATCATGACGCCTCTGCACTCTAGCCTGGGCAAGAGAGCAAGACTCTGTCTCAAAAAAAAAAAAAAAAAAAAAAAAAAAAATCTGACACAAAGTATTATGTATGCATACAAAAGCTCTGAAATCTTCCAATGATATATCACGAAGGGAGTGGAACATCTGAAGAAAGGGTATGATTAAAGTCCAGATTTCCCATTTTTAAGCTTTTCATTTCTGAGTTAATAAAGCTTCAATCTCAATCAGGCAATGCAGGGGCTCCCAAGAGATTCACAAGGGAAAATGTAAAGAAACACAAGAATATATCCTGACTTCTGGAAAAGTTATCCTCACCCAGGTAGACCAGGTTCCAGTAGTTCTCCAACATCACGTCCCTGTATAAAGCCCTCTGAGCAGGATCCAGGCATTCCCACTCCTCCTGAGAAAATTCTATGGCCACATCCCTGAACGTCAGCTGTCCCTAAAATGGAAAACACATTTCACCATGTAACTATGGGGAGACTTCTAATGTTCACATCAAGTGAGGAGAACTGTTAGAACCGCTTAAATTCAAGTGAGCAGACTGGCAGACATACACATTTGGTCTTCACCCCCCTTTCCTGACATCAGAGCTCACTTGAAACCTGGGGAGGGATAAGTACCTTTTTGTATGCTAATGAAGTAACTGGTGGCTGGAAGCCCTTAGGTGGCTTTAGGATGGGCCCTGATCACTGGAAAGACCAAGGCTGGATTAGAAAGTTGAGATTTCAGCCCCAGGAACCAACTTCTTGTGACGGGAGGGGGAATGTAGGTAGAGGGAGCTGATGACCAATGGTCAAGGATGGAAGCAATCATGCCTGAGTAATGAAACCTCCACAAAACACCCCCAAAACAGAGGGATAGGTGAACAAGGGGAGGCTCCTGGGCAGGGGGGTGGCACAATCAAAGAGGGTATAGACACCCCTCAACCCCTTTCCCACACCTCACCCAATAGAGTGCTTCCATCTGACTCTTCATCTGTGTGCTTTGTAATATTTTGTATCATAAGTGGATGAATATGAGTAAAGTGGCTTCCGAGTTCTGTGAGCCACTCCAGCAAATTAACTAAATCTGAGGAGGGGGAATTCATGAATTATAGCCAGTCAGTCAGAAGCACAAGCCAAAATCTGTGCTTGTGACTGGCACTGAAGTGGGGACACTGTTGGGGGATTGAGGCCTCAACCTGTGGGATATGACCCTGTATCCAGGTAGATAGAGTCAGAACAGAATTATATAAAAGAACATCCACTTTTGTCTACTGCAGAACTGCTTGCTTGCTATGTGGAGGAAAGTCCACATTCGAGATCACGGAGCGTTCTGTGTTGTGAGGGTATAGTAGGCGAAACTCAGTTTGTTTCTCCTATATTCTTGCACACGTTTGAGCAAGTTATATCTCCCGAATTTTGTTTTATTATACCTTTCCATAAGAGGTTATAATATTCTCTAAAACAGTGTGGATTTCTCAGTTTTGTGAATGCAAAAAAATATACAAATAACCAACACAAGTCCTTTCACAGGTGTTGATTAAAGAAAGAAAATAATTTGGAAAAAATAAAACCAACACAAGGTTATCTCTATAGAAGTGTTAGATATCATGTTCGACACAATAAATGATACTCAGTATCTAGATGAGCTAGACTATGAGTCATGTCTTAAGAGATGATGATATCCACAGTAGTTTTAAAGAAAGACAAGTCAGAATCTAAAAACTTTGGTGGGCCAGGCGCGGTGGCTCACGCCTGTAATCCTAGCACTCTGGGAGGCCAAGGTGGGAGGATCGCTTGAGGTCAGGAGATTGAGACCAGCCTGAGCAAGAGTGAGACCCCATCTCTACTAAAAATAGAAAGAAATTATATGGACAGCTAAAAATATATACAGAAAAATTAGCCGGGCATGGTGGTGTGTGCCTGTAGTTCCAGCTACTCAGGAGGCTGAGGCAGGAGGATTGCTTGAGCCCAGGAGTTTGAGGTTGCTGTGAGCTAAGCTGACGCCACAGCACTCTAGTCCAGGCAACAGAGTGAGACTCTGTCTCAAAATAAATAAATAAATAAATAAATAAATAAAATTGTTAAAAGACATAAAACCTATTTCAAATGATGTGTCTTTGATAAAAACCAGGGGCTTATGCATCCATGTACTCATGAACACACATCACGTGTTGACCCAAGTAAGTGACTGAGGCAAAAATCTCAATCAATGTAGGTTTATTAAGCCAAATTGAGGATGCACCCGGGGGGGTGGGGTGGGGTGGGGGAGTTCGAACCTTCAGCACACTGAGAGACAAATAGTGAGACATACTGACTCACTAGTTTAGCTTTAAACGCACGACAAAATCAGGCTAAAAATATCTCCCCTTATTGATCTCCCTTTCCAGAGTTTGGCAGGTACTTGTGCACATTAATAGGCGACGTCCATGTGCATGTTCTATAACCTTGATCTACAGACAGCTGACACTGCATCCAGATGTGGGTCCTAAACAGTCCCTGCTGCCCAACAGCACTGACACCACAGAGCGATGACCCATCTCCAACCCACAGCTGGGTGTGAAGCCCTTCCCAGGACCGTGCCCAGTGGAGCCTCTTCACAAGGTCATGTCACTAGTTCACGGTGAGATGCAATCTAAGGGGAGATGAGAGGGACTGAGGCAAGGCATGGGTGAGTGCGAGCAAACACGTCAAGCACGACGCTTCGGAGTCAGAGAAGATCAGCAACTCCAGTGCCCGGCATTTCAGAAAGGAGGGAGACTCAGAACAATCCACCGAGAATCTCACTTTACCTGAGTAAGAGCCATTCCTGACTCCTTTTCTTTCCTCTTCCTCCTCTTCTGGGCTGCTTCTTCATGTATCATGAATCTTTAGCAGTCAGTCCTGAATGTCAAAAATATGTTGTTTAATGCTAAGAATCAACATACCCTCTTGCTGTGCCACAGCCACACACACAGGGAAGACTTCACCCTGTGAGGCATGACATTGCTTTTGTTGAATTTGAAAATGATGGGCAGGCTGGAGCTGCCAGGGATGCTTTCCAAGGATTTAAGATCACACCATCCCACGCCATGAAGATCACCTATGCCAAGAAATAACATTTAGGATAGTTATCTTTAAAGGACTTGGTGTTATTTGTACTGTTTGTTTTGATAATATTTGGTCACATCATTTTAATAGTCGGAGGTGGGGGGGGAAGTAAAAGTGAAATTTTTGTGAAGGACTTAGTCTTTCTTTAGCCTTAGTGAATTATAAAATGTGAAGGCCTTAATTTTGTACAATAAACTTTTATTTGTATTCTGTATAAAAAAAAAAAAAAGACTTCACCCTGTGGAAAAATTCCCCGCTGCACCTAGGGGAACGCAAGGGCAAAAAACTCCTACATAAAGACCAAAAAGTTAGTTTTTGACCCCTTTGATCAGACCTCGCCGCCCTCCTGGTGGAGCCCACACTCACGCTGCAGCAGTGGGGAGCTGGGCTGGGCTGAGCCCCCCTCCAGGGCACCGACCCCGCCCTGACCAAACCCGATGCAGAGCACAGCCCCCCTCACCCCTCCGTGGATCACAGGCTGAGCTCAACACCCAGAAATGCAGGACAGAGTTTGGTGTTCAATGCAGGACATGGAGTAGAATCACCTGGGGCAATGTGAGTATTACTGAGGCTGGGCCTCAACCTATTTGAAGGAAAATCTCTAAGGGAGTACAAAGAGATGTATTTGCAAAATGTCTCAGCACTCCAATGTGAACCCAGGGGTTGAGCTCCATTCAAGGGGGCAAAGCCCAACACACCTCCCATGTTGTGACTTTGTTCTTCCCTTGGGGCCTTGTTGTCACCCCACCAATATTCAGACAGTGGACGGCCAAGGAACAAAAGACACACAGAACCACAGAACATGGACAATGTGTGTGCGCGAGGCTGGAATGTTAAATGGGGGTGGGACATCTAAGTCTCTACTGAGGTGATACCTGCACAACGACCTGGGGAAGGAAGGGTGCTTGTCACCTGCAACTGAGAGGCCCGAGAGTTCTAGGCAGAGGGACAGCCCACATGGAGGCCCTGAGGCAGGACCCACCTCAGCCCCAGGAAAAGGAAAGAGGCCTGTGTGGCTGGAGCAGAGCAAACAAGGATGACACAAGCAGGAGATGAGGCCAGGGAGGTCCTGGGGGAGCAGAGCAGGGAGGGCCCAGGCCTGCAAACATTTCTCTCCCACGCGTAGGAAGAACATTTGGAAATGATGTATTTCTTCACCCATTTTAAGAAAACTGGTAATTTCTTCTTTATGTTATAAATTAACACGCAATGTAATATCTTATATATTTTAAATAAATAACAAAAAGTTCAGCTAGGCCCCAGGAAGTATAGGATCACCCTCATCTGAGATGTGAGGACTAAAGGGGAACACGTCTGGGGGAGTCAGGAAGTCACTTTTAGACGTAAGAAGGGGCAGATGCCTGTTAGACAGCCCAGCAGAGAGGTGAGGAGACAACCAGACACAGGATTCTAGAGTTCAGGGGACAGGTCCGCAGGGGAAATGGAGACATGTGGGCGGGGTGTAAACTATTGAGATGAGAAGGAAAGGCAGTGGGTGTGGACAGAGAGGTATCAGGACCACGGTCAGTCACTCCACATTCAGACAGCAGAAAGCTGTGGAGACACCAGATGAGGAAAGCACAGAGTGATCAGAGAGGCAACAAGAAATTTAAAACAAATAGATTTCCGAAGGTTAGTGGGGGGTCCTCAAAGCCAAAAAAATAGAGAAAGTCATCAACTGTGCCACATGCTACTGACAGGAAAAGGATCAGTGGAATGCCAGATGTGAAAGCTTGATTCAAACAAGAATTCAAGGGTTCAGGCAAGAATTTGAAGGAAGAATTAGACAAAGAAAGAGCCAGTTTTTAGTGCATTATGCTCTTAAATGGAGTACAGAAGAGTGGCACGTACTATAGAGGGAAATGTAGGTAAGAGTATTTTTTGTTTTAAAGATGAATGAGTAGAAGTGGGGGAAAAAAGGCTTTATTGTTTGTTGGAGAAGACAAGAAAAAACCAAACTGTTTTCACTGCTCTCACACTCAACACAGAATACTTCACTGTGGTCACCAAAACATGTGAGTGGTTTTCCCCACACTTACCAGTTCTCCAGGGGACTGCCAGCTGGCGTCCTACAATTTAACCCCATTCTGACACTATCTACAAGGACATAGCATCAGACCCCACAGAATACGAGCTCAGTCCCCACAAGACTGCCCCACACTTCAGATGCACTATGCAAGTTGTGGCTGTCACCTCCACCTCTGACTGCCCTGATCAATGTCATGGTTCTCTGAACCCCTCTTGTTGTTCGATTAATTTGCTAGGACAGCTCTTCCCTCCGGCCATTCATCTGTAATCCTGTGTAGTATCTTTTATAACGAATGGGTAAACTAAGAAAAGTGTTTCCCTGAGTTCTCTGCGCTGCTCTGGCAAACTAACAGAACCTAATAAGGGGGGGGGGGGTCAAGGGAATCCTCAGTTTGTACCCAGTCAGTCAGAAGTTCAGGTCCTAAGAGTGGGACTTGTAACTGTCATCTGAAGTGGGGGCAGTCTTGTGGGACTGAGCCCTCAACCACTGGGATCTGGTGGTAACTCGAGGTACATGGTGTCAGAAATGAGTTAAACCATACGACACCCAGTTGGTTTGTGATGGGGATTGGTGGGGAGTAATCTCCACACATTTTGGTGACCACAGGTAAAGTATTCTGTGTTGAGTGTTCACTGTTATATTGCGTGTGACAGGAGGAAAAGCCAAAGGAAAACACTTTTGCTTTTCCTCTTAGCTCATATACTTGCCCCCACCCCACCCCAACCCAGGAAAAGGGAAGAGGGTAACCCACAACTAAATGAGTCAAATCACTGCCCTCTGGGGTTGAACAGAGATTGCAAATGCAAGCTAGACTCTGCTATCAAGAATTGTAAAAATGCACATGTCATATAGACAAGACTTTTACAGTTCTCACCAGCATCTGCGTAATTTAAATAAACATATTAAGACTTATTAGACTGTAAAGACAGAAATCAACGTCACAACTTAATCACCTTACCAATCAATTCACCACTCATCTGGACCCAGAGTCCCTGCTTTTTTCATTACTGTGTTTTCTGCCCTCATTCTGTACATATCTCTCACTCTCACCTTTTCTATCTAGCTTTTTCTCGTTTCCCCCGGGCTTCTGCTGCTCATTTGTGCCCCTCTCCTCGCCTGCTGTTTCTCTCCCTCTTCCTTCTCTTCCACTTGATCCCCTCCGATCTTGCAACTTGTTTCACCTGCTGTGCCTCTTTCTCACCAATCTTTTGATTGTCCCCAACCTTATATATTTCTGTCTTTTTCTTCCCCATCTCTCTTCCCCTGTTAAATTCCCTCTTCCCTGTTACACCCCGTCTCCATTCTCTGGCACACCCAGGTCCCTAAGCTTCCTTCCTGCTGTGGAGCCCCGTCTTGTCCTCGCACCACGCTGCTCTGTCTGCCCTGGCTCCAAATCACCCCTCCTGTCCCCCCACCCTCTGTCTGAGGTGCCTCCCCCTTTGCTGACCCTCGTGCCCTATTTTGCTGCCTTTCATCTCTCGGGACATCAAGCTTTTCTCTACATTTCTCCATTTACTCTTATCCCGCCTCTCCCCCCGTCGCTACTTTCTTGGCTTCTTCTTTCACTTCTATTGTGTCTTTGCAAATCTCTCCCTCATCCTCTACTTCTACAACTTTTTAGGGTTCTCACCCCTTCATTTTTACTCTTTCTCAGTTTTTCTGTTTGCTCTCAGTTGCTGTCTGTCATTCTCCTTATCCCCTTTGCTCAGCCATTCACAGGGAGGGGATGGAAGAGTGAATGTCCCAGTGGGATGGAATTTGGGACAGAACACTGGACCTGAAGAGACAGCCCGAGGCATCTGCCTCTGTGCTGGGTCAGGGGAAGCAGTGACTGCAAAGGGGAGGCCTGGAGAGCAGGAGGGCCCGGCCCAGAGAGCCCAGGGCAGCCGGGTGTCTTTGGGGAGTGGGGGCTGCTGCAGAATCCCAGCAACAGGGAGAGGGTCCGGTCCTCTCCTGGACTGGGCTACATCTCCAGAAGCCGAGGCTCACAGGACCAGAAAAGCCTGAATACCCCTCTTGGGTGGGTGATTTATGTGGCTCGGGGCAGGCAGAGGGATCAGCATAGGTCCTAAGAAGGAAGGCACAGCGAAGGAGGTGTCTGCATGGCCTGAAGCCACAAAGATCAAGGGCAGGACCAGCCTCAGTGTCATTTTAACCACCAAAAAAGCAACCCCTGGATGCTCATAGGGACTTCTGAATTTACTTGGGGTGAAGGAAACAATGCTGGGATTTTGAGGTCTGTAGGGAACCCCAGAAATCAGGTTTGGAAGAGCAGGGTTCTGCAAAGCGCAGGTTTATCCCAGACAGGGGGCAACTCTCTCACTCTCTCTCTCACATACACACACACACACACACACACACACACACACACACACACACACACGCCTTCACGCCTTCACTCCCAAGAGATTTGCTTGTGAACCTGGTCTGCGGGGAAACTGTGCATGTGCAGGGGCTGGCGGTTGGCCTGGGGGCGGGGTAAGGAGGGAGAGAAAAGGGGCAAAATTGCAAAAGGGGGGGGGGCGGGGACAGGGACCGGGGGACAGGGGTGGGGGAAAGCCTCACTGTGGGGTGGGATCCTGAGGGTGGGGGTGGGGCCCGCGCTTCTCTGGCCTCACTCCCAGGACCTACCAGGCAGGCTGGAGCGACTCAGAGGCTGGGAACTGGGCTCTTGCTGGGCACGTCAACGTTGCTTTGTGATTGGATCCAGAAAAGTTTCTGCAATTAAAATTAAGCAATTTAATTAAACAAACTCTGCAATTGTCTGTGATGGGGACGTGAACTAGACTAGGAAATTTCAGCATGGACTTCCATGATCCCAAGCAGAGAAATGAGCTGATTGTGGATCTTTTCATTAAACTGGGAATAGCAGAGATGAATCTCATTATAGGAGAAAAGTCATGAATCCATTTTGTTTATGTGCAGTTTGGATGCTTGTACAATTTTCACTAAAGCAAAATCAACATATTCACAAGAAATTTAAAAAGAATATTTCCGCAAACAAAATTTTGCCATCTATCTCCCTATAATATTATAAAACAGATGTAAATTATTAAAGATTGAAGAAGTATTTTAAAACTAGGAACTACATTCACCAATTGAGTATATATGAAACCCTGTGCTACAAAAACAGATATACATATTCTAGTACAGATGGAACAATTAAAATATTTACCATTAGAAAAAAACAAATTCAGACATAGGTAATGAAAGATTTTATTTTAAAAAATTATTGCAATGGACCAACTGCTCTTACCAGTAGATCTGCAATGTTGAAGATTCACACACACAAAAGAGAGCTTTTCTTTTATATGAAGGAGAAAAGGAAGCTAGAAAGCACCAGGTATGGGGCAGTGGACGAGCATGTGGCATGACCTACAGATACTCTGGGAATGTTTTATTTTAAGGTCAGCTTACTCCAGGGAGGCAATCTTAGAGAGAGGATGTTCCTAATTACAATGCTGAAGGGCGGTCCAAAGTTCAGGTGACTGGGAGAAGGAGTGAAACTTAAACTTAAGTCTGATTAAGTCAAGTTAACCAATTTGAAGGGTCATTAGATTTGAGTAAGTCCCACATGGAAATGTGGTTCTTTGCATTAAACTGTTTCCAAAATAAAAAACAGAGTTGGGGGGCCAGTTTAACCTTTGCTATTTTCCAGGATTACAGGGTTGGAGTGAACTTCTACATTGTCAACACATAACACTAAATAAAATTCAAAAACTCATGGATATACATGTTATATTTGAAAACTGGAATATGAGAAAGTTTAAACTTATAATAATAACAAACTTGCCCTGGTAGCCTTTGAATGGCATTGAAGGGCACTGAATCTTCATTGTGGATGTATTGCCTGATCTTATCACATAGAAAAGGCATCATTTACCACTAAAAAAATATTTCATTGAATTGAAAAAATTGGATGCACCAAGTTTATTTCAAAGCCATTTGAACTTATAATTCACTCAAAGCACATAATAGATCAACAATTGAAACATAAGGAAACAAAGCATTAATATCTATTTTTTAAAGTATTATTTATAGACGTTTAAGGTAATGGTTGGTGACCTAAGTTATCTGATATCCCTCCCCTAAACACCCAGGTCCTGGGCCCTTGAATGTCCCTGGACTTGAGCCCAGAGTTCTGTGTCTTCCTCCTTGGTGCATGAGAAATAGAAATGGAAATGAGGTTCTGATGGCATCGCTATGAAATTGTACATTCAGTACAGGCAGAATTTTGCATTTCAATTTCTAGTTTCCATCCCCTACACAGACAAATAAGGTCCTGGATTAATTAAATATGCTGTTCTAATTGCCAGTTGCAGGGTGAAACCACCTCCCCACGGGGACCCTCCTTTGGGGTCAGTACACCTCTCCCCGTATCCTTCACGGGGCTGAGTTGTGATCCGCTCATTGGCAGGGTGTCTATCTCCACCCGCTCCACCTGTGCGTGCATCTTGGAACAAACAGGAAGAGGCCAGTAGAGAGTAATCACCACCAGTGGCCTGGCAGCGAGAAACTGGCAGCTTTATCTTCCCAAGGACAGTCCCAATTTTAGCCTCTGGGCTGCATGTCACTGTCTATATTTGCCCTCTGAATCTTAGAAAAACCTTTCCCTATCTCACAGACCCTTAGAACCACTCCCTCGAGTTGTGCCCCTAGACCCATCCACACCAAACCCTCCTAATGAAAACCATCTGCCACCTGAGTCTGAGGCCCTTCTGTTGCCCTTTTGGACTCAGACATTCTTACAAAGTTCCATGGGGACCCACACACTCCCCACATACTCCATAATGATCCAACCATCCAGCTATAAAATCTCATAAGCCCTAATACTCATGGAATCATGCACATAAAAGTCCCAGAGGCTCAGTGACCTAAGACACCATATTTTCACTCATTATGACTCCATCCCACACAGGAACACCACCAAAATTCACTAATAAAAAGGAGATGTGGCTGGGCGCATCACTTGAGGTCAGGAGTTCAAGGTTAGTCTGAGCAAAAGGGAGACCCTGTCTCTGCAAAAAATATAAAAAATTAGCCATGTGTGGTGGTACACGCCTGTAGTCCTAGCTATCTGGGAGGCTGAGGTAGGCGGATTGCTTGAGCCCAGGAGTTTGAGGTTGCTGTGAGCTATGATGATGCCACTGCACTCTAGCCTGGGCAACAGAGTGACACAGATGCTGTCTCAAAAAAAAAAGGAGAGGCACATGCCCCAATGAGACCCCAATATCTTCCACTCCAAATTGTCCTTTTATCTTCCAAAATGCATCTGAAAGCTTCCTACAATCCAAAATACCAAAGGTAATCCAGAAGATGATTTCTGAGATTTCCCCTAGAATTCCTCTATGGGTTGCAGGACAATTTCTGTACTCCCTAAAGACTCCACAGAAGTGTGGAGTGGATGCTGTGGTACAGCTCTGGGATCCACTCCCTCAGGCCCAGGGACCCATCCTCCTCCTGCCTGAGCTCCCTGTGGGCTCAGCTTAGGGCTTGTTTCTAACTACACTGCCAGATAATGTTTCTCTCTGCCTGATTCCACTGCCTTCAGTCCTCTTCATTGTGATCATAAGTTTCCCAATTAAACCCCTGCATGCAAATCTCAGTCTCAGTATCTCTGTCCCAGGAAACCTGAACTAAGACACTATGGCATTCCAGAACAATCCATGCAGCCCCACAGCCACCCATAAACCCACTTCCAGGTGCTCCAGCCAGATCTGAGATATTCCTTTCCAAAAGTTCCATACACTCCTCATCCAACAACCACACTTGAAACAGGGGTACACACCACTCACAGGACTTATATAGAGGCCCACCTTTGCTTTCATACTCCTCCTGTAGACCACAAAGGACACCCCTCCACTTTTTCCCATTTTCCTGCCTCTCCTCCATGCATGAAGAACAAACTACATTGACCAACACAGGGGACTCCAGACAAGCAATGCAGCAGGAATGGACCCACATAGCTATATGCAAGACAGTGGGGCCTCCAGTATGTGGTCTAAGAAGTTGGCCATGCTGGAAGAAATAGCCAGCAATTTGGGACAACATGGAGTCCAGTTTAAAGGCAGGTGAAGACTGGCTAGATTGAGTTAACTGAGGATGTCACAGAAAAAGAGGCACCAGATCTCATGAGGGAAGCCACCATTGTCCCTATGTCTCACCAATCACAGCAAACTGCAAGATTCCCTAGTTCTTTAGCGGGGGCCTTCATGCCCCTCAGGCTCCTGACCTTCTCCCCACCCTTCCTGAAGGGAAGCCAGGATCCCTGGCTCTGCACATCACCTGGTGGAAGGCAAAGCCCCCGCTCATGATGGCAACTGGTCCCTGGTGATGTGAGAGCCTGTAAGACCTGGGAGCTGAAGTGAAGCAGTGACACAGATGGCTAAAACGGGGACACTTCAGCACATTGCCTGAGGACATAGGGCCTGTAGGGCTTTGCAGGCCTCAGCACATTCTCCTGCTGTTATTTTCAGTAAATTAAAGTAGCCACAGGAGGTTTAGGTAAATTAGAGTTGAAATTTCCAGAAGAAATATGGGACCATCCTCTTCACCTGCCCTGGGCTCCTGGTCTACTCAGCCCCACCCAAAGCCCCACCATCTAACTGCACAGCCCCGAAGCAGGTGCTGCAGTTGTCCTGTGACCATGGAGACTGCGCAGCCTCCGGTGGAGGGAAAACAAAAGAACTCGAAATGATCAATGCAGAAGAGTATTTCTGATTTGGTGATTGACGCAAAGGCAATCAAACCTGAGTAACATGATAGAAATTGAGTGGCAGAAGGAACATGAAGTGACAGGGTGTGGGGTGGGGGAAGATGTCTATAAGCCTAGACCTGAAGGAGAAAGGGCCAGAGTCAGGATAATTTATGGACAAAGGGTAAGAGCAGGGGCAAAGACCTGAGACAGGAAAGGGTTTGGAAAAAGAGAAATATCAAATGTGACTGGGGCAGAGACAGCCATGAGGAGGGTGAGCTCCCCGGAGGAGGCTGCACACACTGGCAGGGGCCCTCATGACACAGGGCTGTAGAGCCACAGAGAGGATCCGGACTTGCCCTGAGGAACATGGGAAGCCAGAGGAGGGCTCAATGCCAGGGACAGACATGACCTGCCTTTAGGTTTAGCCATGATAATCCTGATGCAGTTTCTCAGAGACCATCCTTCCATCCTTATGGTTTTATTTCATTTTCATTTTTGGAGGACTGAGTCCCATTTAAGATTCTGATTACACTGGGCACTCCCCCCTCTTAGAAGAATTGCCAAACACAGATTCACACCCAATTTTGCCAAATACTTAAATGGTCGGTGTGGCTTACATTGAGGTGTTCTGGTCCAGTCCCTCATCTCCGTGTTACAGGGGGGTTTTTTGAGGCCCACAGGGGGAGACATTTCACCAGATGATCCTGAGAAGGTCTGGGCTGAGTGAGAATGAGGAGCTGTGACTGATTCTGATAAGGTAGTTGGGTCAATGGGGAGGGTTGTTCTTTATCACAACTTCCCTTGAAAATTCTAAGACCTTCTTTCACATACCTGAGCAAAACAAACTTCTCTTTCAAGGTTTCATCACATTGATCCCAAACATTTAATTGTTCTTTTCTAAAAAAACACAGTAACATACTTACAAAATGCAGAATTGTGAACACATGGCTATTGGTGTTCAAAACAGTAAAAGGGAGTAAGCTGTAGAAATAAGCTCTGAGGAAATTTTTCATCAGGAATACATAGGCTCTGTTGGAACAATGTTCCATGTCAATCCAGCCCATCCTTTAACATTTGGAGAGAACAGAACAGAAAAGAGGGACTTGAGGGGAACATCTATTTAGTAGCTCACAGCTTTAACAGATGACATAGGGAAGAAAACAAAAATAGAGTGGTTCAACTAGGTTCTGATGTTAAAGCAAAAGGTCATTGATATCTTTACCAACTACACGTTTAAACAATCCAAAATTACCTACCAGCTACCAAAAAATGTTTCCAATATATTATAAAGAGTAGAAAACACGCACACCTCAATCTGAAATTGACAAAATTTCAAAGGAAAACGATTTTGAAATTGTTAAAAAATAACAATGAATTCTGTAGTCAAAGGGAAAAAAATTTAAATATATCATATTTAGACGAAAATGACATGAGCTGATTATAGGATTCGAGCAAAGCTTGTTTCAGAAGTAATTATATATAAAAATATAGAAACTCTACTAGCTAAGATTCATCTCGGCCTTCAAAATGAACCACGTATGAAATGAAAGGGAACCAGAAAGAAAAAACAGTAAATTCTTTACAAAAAAAACAGCAGCTCTTTTAAAGTTCCTTTAAAAGACCGCATGTAGTGACAGAGTCAGTCACTTCTTCCCCATTTCACTCCACCACTCCCCACCGCATTCCAGGAAAAGGGAAGAGGGTGACCCACAACTGAATGAGTCAAGTCACTGCTCTCTGGCTGAACAGGGATTGCAAGAGGCCACCCTCTGATGCCAAGAATTATAAAATGTACTAGCCTCATTGACAAGAGCTTGATAATTCTCATCCTCCTTTGTATAACTGAAACAATTAGATTACAGAGAAACCAAAGTCATAACTTAATCATCAAATCCAATCATCTCATCACTAATTTGGACAAGGGGTCTCCTCTTTCTTCATAACTATGTTTCCCTCCCTCATTCCATACATACTTCTCATTCTCACCTTCTCTATCTCTTTTTATTCCTTTCATTTCCCCCCTGGGACTCTGCTGATTTTGTGCTCCTCTACTGCTTTTTCTCCACTTCTGTTTGTTTTCTCTGACACCTATTCAGCTCCTTTCTTGCAACTTGTTTCACCTGCTTTGCTGTTTTGGTCCAATCTCTGGATTGTCCCCAATCTTATATATTTCTGCCTCTTTCTTCTTCTCCCTCTGCTCCCCCTCTGCTCTCTCTGTTAAATTTCCTCTTCCTTGTTGCAATCCCCTGTCCCCACTCTCTGGCACCTCCAGGTCCCTAGGCTTCTTCCCTGCTGTGCTGCCCCCTCTTGGTGTCCCAGCACCACACTGCTCTGTCTGCCCTGGCTCCAAATCATCTGTCCTCTCCCCCCACTCTCTGTCTAAGGAGCCTCCCCCTTTGCATCCTTTCACCCTATTTTGCTGTCCTTCCTCTCTCAGGACATAGAGCTTTTCTCTACATTTCTCCAGTTACTTCCCCTCATCCTCCACTACTTTCTTGGCTTCTTCTTTCACTTCTACTGTCTCTTTGTAAATCTCTTCCACATTCTGCACTTCAACATCTTTTTATAGTTCTCACCCCTTCTTTTTTACTGTTTCCCCTCAGTTTTTCTATTTGCTCTCAGTTGCTGTCTCTTTCTCCTGATCCCCTTTGCTTAAACATTCACAGGGAAGGGCATGGAATAAGATGCGCGCCTCTCAGAAAACCAGCATTTTCCAGTGGGGTAGAATTAGCACATGAGAACAGTGAGCGGGTGTCACAAGACAGGCCCCGGTCACCTCCCGCAACGTGGGTGAGGGGAAGGGGTGACTGTGAAGGGGAGGCCTGGGGAGCAGGATCAGGAAGGAGGAGGAGGAGGAGGAGGAGGAGGAGGACGGATGGGGCGATGGTGCTTTGGGAGAGGAGTGGGGTCTGCAGAATTCCAGGGCCAGAAAGAGGAAGGACGCGGCCTCTCCTGGACTGAGGCTGCGGCGCTGCCCTCCCGGGGCCAACAAGGGTGGCACTGGTGGCGCAAAGGGCGAGCATGTACCTCGCGGCCGAGGACTTAACGTGGCACAGTGCGGGAGTTTAGTGAAGGGTTTGGGCAGGTAAACCCCTGCTTAAAGGTTTAAAAACCTCGGAAATCGGTGTTTATCTGGCCCGAAGCCAGAAAGATCGGGGGCGGACCAACCTCCGAGATTTCAACCCAAAGGGAAGCAGTTTCCGGACCCACGGCGCGAGGTCTGTATTTACCTGGGGCGGAGCGGAGATTTTAAGGTCCGTAGCAACCCCCGGGCACCGAGTCCGGAAGACGGCGAAGCGCAGATTTAATCTAGACAGACGGACACTGACACTCCGCGGTTTGATGTTTTCTCCGCTCGATCCGCTTCCGGGTCTGCGGGAAACTGCGCAGAGGGAAGAGACGCAGCGGCCCGGGGGCGGGGCCTGAGGGGGGAGGTCGGGGGTGGGAAAGGGCGGGGCTTGGAGAGGGACGCGAGAGAAGGGAGGGGCCTGCGCGGGGAGAGGGGGCGGGGCCTGAGGGGGGTCGGGGGGGAAAGGGCGGGGCCTGGAGAGGGACGCGAGAGGCGGGGCCGGCGCGGAGGGCGGGGCCGTGGGCCGTGGGCCGTCGCTTTGGGTCTGCAAAGCGTCCTGTGGAACAGCCTAAAGGTTTCGGCATCAAGTTAAAAGCACAGTTGTACTGGCCACTGATGTTGGAAACCAAACTGTTTTTCTCCTAAGTTAGAAACAGTTTATGTTAAAACTGGTTTTTGCTAGCGGGTTTACCCAATAAACCGCTCAGCAGTCTGGGACGTGGGATCTCCGTAGTGGGGGCAAATGTGGGGCGGTGACAGGATCCTGGGAGGTTCTGAAAGTAAAATTAATCGGAGCAATTTCATTTAAAAGTCCTGAAATTATCTCTGAAGGGGATGCATACTAGAATGCGAAACGCAAAACTGCCTGCAGGGAATTTGCAATTTAATACTATGGTCCCTCCAACCTCATTTCCATTTTTATTCCCCATTTGCCCCAGAGGGACAGAGTCAACCTGGTGCTCACTTCCAGAGACTTCCAGGAGGACAAGACCTGTGGTGTGGGCCATGGAAAGCTAAGGCTCCTGGTAAGTTAGATCACCAACCGTTGCTTTAATAAAAGCAATAACTTTAAAAAAGTTATAAATTGCATTGTTCTTCTTTAAGCACATTCTATTCCATACTTGAGATAGCAACTTCAAATACTTATGAGATAATCTTTTCTTCACATCATAATATGCTTAAGTCAATAATTTCTAGATATAATTTTAAATACATGGATTCTGAAGTTAGACAACGTATTTTATTTAAATACAGTAATTTATGTTAGGCTTTTGTTTTCTATTTCTGAATGATCTCTCTTTTGTGGGTTACAAAGCCTGTAAAATAGATGCCTTCAAAAGACATTTAGATTTATTTTCTCGTAAAGAATAAATAATTTTCCAGTATTTCTAGGGGCATTTAATAGGGCAGTTATTCTCTTTCCTTGAACCCCAAAGAAAGTGAAACAAGATTATCAAATTTAAATGAACTCACTTCTACAGGCAATAATTTTGTGGTAATATCTGTGAATTAACATCCACTATGAATTGAGTTTTTCTGTCACATCCCTGCATGTGGAAGATTTCATCCACCCAGAAGTGGTAACTAATTGAAATATGATTATGTTTAGATAGAAAAGTTAGTATGTTTAAAATATTTTTAGTCTAAAAGAGCATGATGTCCTGGTGTTACCTACAAACGAATACAAGAAAATTTATCATCACCACATTTTTAAAACGTGGTATCTAGATTTGGGGATCTCACAAAATGTAATATTTGCTAACTAGTAATGTTGCTAAAACAGAAGTATCAGTATGAAATTCCATAATCAGAAGCAAAAAAAAATGAATTTATTGTAGAGCTTTTCATTAAACTCACTACAGTATAGGATAAGCTAATTATAGATAAAATTATGAATCTATTTTGTTTATATGGACCTTGTAAAATTTTCAAGGGAGCAAAATGGACATATTCATAAGAAATAAAAAAAGGATACTTCATCAATCACAGGAAGGTTGTGACATGCCTGTTTGTAATATCACCATAAAACATATGCAAACTATTAAAGATTTTAAAATTTCTTTAAAACAACTACTTTTACCTATTGAATATATATTAAGCCCTTTGCCACAAAAAAAGGAGAATGTACATAATCTTATCACAGGTGGAACAATTAAGATATTTACTGTTGTAGAAGACAATTCAGATTTGTCAAATTCTCACCAGAGCCAGGACGGGCTCCCACGCCCAGGCGAGGGGACGACACCCTACCCGTGTCGGGGCTGAGAAGTGGCTGCCGCTTCCTCAGGTGAGACCTCGACTGGTGGCAGACGTTAGAGGTCATTAATTATTGCGTGTATCACACGACGGCACGTACGTAGGTACACACGCAGGCACGCAGGCCTGCAGCCCCCACGCTGGGCCCGCGACACGCAGGTACCTTTAAGGATTGTTAACACCGAAGCCCAGCTGCCTCTCCCAGGTCTCTCAAGACATTTTTGGATCAGCAGGGGAGGTCTCGACAGCTTTCCCTAAAAAGCCTCATTACGCAATAAACATTCTCATAACACTTCCGTGTAGGACATCATCATTCTCAAGATCCAAACTGAACTTTTAGGTGGACTTCAATCAAGTTCCAGTGGAGTGGTCAAAAGTTCAACTCACCCAGTGTTTTGAGGGTGACGATATGAAGTTTATCTACCAAAACAAAATTTCCATTGTATGTTATTTATTCTTGAGGAAATTCATGAACATTAATATTTTTAAATTATGTCACTGAGCACTGCAAAGACAAAATATGTTTTTTATCCTTATTCCTTGCATTTTAATTTCTTAATTTTTTTCATATTGTTACTATGTTTGTATTTTCTCTTTATGTAAATCAAGGTTCATGCCATGGGTCTTATTTGGCACACAAGAACGAGGCTATGTAAATATAATATTAATAATAGTGCACGTTCATGAACAGCAATGCAGGTTTTAGGGTATAAAAGTCTGAAATTGCACTTCTATTAGATTTTCATTATACCCATATAAGTATCCCAGGGCGGAGTGTAGAGAGAATAACTCAAGTGCATTCTATGAGTATACATTCCCAACATTGTATGTTGTTTGATTCCTCTAAGAAAAAAACTATTTTACACCTTTCAATATAAAGAGCCTAATGGGGCATTGTTATGTCTGTTGTGAAGTACCCTACTGAAGTGGGATGAAACTACGTTGGTAGAAAGAACACGATGCATTCGTAGTTATGAAAAAAGATAAAATTTTATTAATTATCACAAGATCTATGATACATTTGGAATAAAACAGCAGCAAAATGTAACGCCAGCAGTTATATGTGAATCCTACTCAATAAAGTCCTATTGTAGTTCAATAATCTTTGTTATACAACAGCTGTTGCCATTCAATGAAGGTGGCCACCATTTCCCCTGTAATATTTCTACAACATAATTAGTCACTAATACCTACTAATCCCAGTGTCCTATGGTCTTGACTTGCTTATTTCATGGTCAATTGGTAGAACATTTCTTTCCTGTAACTCACAGCGCCCTCCTGTTGGAGGAAGAGCACCCCAAACCCAATCAGTATGATGACCAACATCCTAGTGTTACGTTATTCTCTGCCCTTACTCCATGCTCTCTAATTAATTGTCAAAGGCAGAGTCCTTCTTCTTTAAAGAACTTGGAAAGAAATGATCCTCATCTAATGAAGTGAGCCCTTCCATCCTATTATTTCTTAGACACCACCATAAAAGATGTTATACAGTTTTGATACTTGGGTATTAGCTTAGGCATGCACATTACATATCTGTTTTTATCACAGATGTATATTTTGATGTCTAGCGAGTTTTGAGGCCTAAGTAAAGCCCCTGCCCTGTACATTACATTTATATAATTTCACTCTAGTATGGGCTCTTTGAAGACAATTAATGCTTGAACTCATGATGGTTTGCTATACTCTTTGCATGTGTAAGGATTCTCTCAGGAATGAATTCTCTGATGTTGTGCGAGGAGTGAATTATGACTGAAGATCTTGCCACAGTCATTACATTTGTGAGATTTCTCCCCAGTATGAATTCTTTGAAGACTTGCAAGATTTGAACTTTGAATGGAGACCTTGTCGTATTTATCATTTTTGTAAGGTTTCTCTCTAGTATGAATCATTTGATGCCTAATGAGATTTGGGCGCACACTGAAGGATTTGCCACAATCATTACATTTGAAAGGTTTTTTCCCAGTATGGATTATCTGATGTCTAGCAAGGTTGGGGCGCACATTAAAGGATTTGCCACACTCATTACATTTGTAAGGTTTTTCTCCAGTATGGATCACCTGATGCGTAGTTAGGCTTGAGTGTACACTAAAGGCTTTGCCACACTCATTACATTTGTAAGGTTTTTCTCCAGTATGGATTACCTGATGGGTAGTTAAGTTTGAATGCACACTAAAGGCTTTGCCGCACTCATTACACTTGTAAGGTTTCTCTCCAGTATGAATTCTTCGATGACTTGCAAGGTGTGAATTGTAACTGAAGACCTTACCACATTCATTGCATTTGTAAGGTTTCTCTCCAGTGTGAATTCTCCAGTGCCTTGCAAGGCTTGAAGTTTGACTAAAGACTTTGCCACATTCATTACATTTGTAAGGTTTCTCTCCAGTATGAATTCTTTGATGAATTGCAAGGCTTGAAGTTTGACTGAAGAGCTTGCCACATTCATTACATTTGTAAGGTTTCTCTCCACTGTGGATTACCTGATGGTTCATAAGCGTTGACCGCACACTAAAGGCTTTGCCACACTCATTACATTTGTAAGGTTTCTCTCCAATATGGATTCTCTGATGTAGCACAAGGCATGAATTACGACTGAAGACTTTGCCACACTCATTACATTTGTAAGGTTTCTCTCCAGTATGAATTCTCCGATGTAGTGCAAGGCATGAATTGCGACTGAAAACCTTGTCACATTCATTACATTTGTATGGTTTCTCTCCAGTATGAACTCTCTGATGACGTGCAAGATTTGACTTTTGACTAAAGACTTTGCCACAGATATCACATTTATATTGTTTCTCTCCGGAATGGATTAACTTATGTACCATGAGGTGTGAACTGTGATTAAAGGCTTTGCCACACTCATTACATTGGTAAGGTTTTTCCCTAATGCATGATTTCTGTTCTTGTGTGAGTAATGAAGGATTGATGAAATCAGTCCCATATTTTTTAAAAATATGGGTTTTAATATTAGAAGGAATTCTTTGTGGTAGTGAAACTAAGGAACCATTATTGATAGACTTTTCAACTTGATTACAGTCATAAATATTCCCATCAACTTGAAATAGCTGCAGTTTAGGTGAAAGTGTCTGAAAGCATAATCCAAGCTGATTTTTAATAGGCTTATTTCCTGCATCTCTTCTATTATGTTGGCCTCTTCTACTAGTAAGATTTTCTTTTTGGGTCATGGGCTCTGTGTTGTAATTTCCTTCATCATCTTTCCACTGACACTGAAAGTCATGTATATTTTTCTGAATTTCCCTGAAGCAAAAATCTTCGATGTCATGGTTTTCATGTCTTTCCAATGTTACTGTGTGGAATATTTCCCTTGTATAGCTGTTACCTATTGGGGGTAATGCCTTGATCACACTTTTAGGAGAGATATCTACAAGATGTAAAGAACCACAGGTTTCTGATTAATTACAGATGGTAAATATTTCATATTAAAAAACAGTATTGTACAAAAACTTATAGTTAATATTGAACACAGTTATAAAACTTCCCAATCACGATCTTCAATTTTTAGGACAATAGGAATAAGATTCTTTAATAAAAAAAGGGTGATTACATGTAATTCAAATGAATTTTAGGAAAGCCTAGTTTCAAACATCCTATGACCAAAACAGTCACATTGCACAAACCTATGCTAGTCTTGAGAGGAGTATTAATATTTTTCCACCTTGACTCCAAAGTACACACCAATTGGTAACAGAACTACATTTGGAAAACATATGGTTGTCTCATTATTGAAAAGAAAAAAAATTAGATTGTATATAATTATAGCTTATTTACACTGTATGTATAAATGCTAAAGTACTTCACAATATACAATGGTAAATAAGCTACAATAAACTTATGCAATAACTAATCCAAATAAACGGTAATTCTGAATTGTAAAACAATAATAGCACTGAGAAAATAAGGAAAAAGTTAATAAAAAAATATATCATATTTTTTGGAATACCTATTATAAAACTATACCCATATAGATAAGGCATTTTGTGACATTAATGACTGATGCACGTCAGTTATATTGCATAAAACCTACTGGAAAACCATCATCTGAAAATCTTCATAAAAATTAATTAATAAAACACAGTAGTCCATGATAAAATCAGGAAGCAAATAATTAATAACCATATTTATACAAAGTTATAGTCTGTGAAATTCTAAACACTTCCCTCTTAACAAAAAAGCAGGAACTAGTATTTCAGAAGCAGCACATGATATGAGAACTGGACTTTTGATGCACAAGGCCAGGTAAATACATAGCATTAACAGAGAGTAAGAATTAGGTAACAAAGTGAGAAATCACAATTATAATTTCACACGCAGTTATGTAACAGTCAATAGAACAATTCCCTATATATGTATTGTCCTTTAATAACAGATTAATAATGTACTGCCTTTTAATAATCAGCCACAAATATATATAATAGAGTTTGTACTTAGAAAATGTATTAACTGAGATGAGAGAACATATTGTTTAGAATATAACAGAAAAATAAAAACATACAAAATATAATGCAGCCTCTATGGTCTGAATATGCCAGCCAAAATTCATATGCTAAGGTCCTATTCCCCAATGGGATGTTATTGCAGGTGCAGCCTGAGTGAGGGTGGACTACTCATAAGCAGAATAAATGCCCTTAAAAGAAGAGACATAACAGCTTGTTTCCTGTCATTCTTCCTGCTATGTGGGGCAGCCAGAAGATGGCTGGGGTAAACCAGGAGGAGGACTCTCACCAGGAACCAATTTGTCTGGCACTGATCTTAATCTGGACTTCTCAGCCTCCAGATCTACGACAAATAAATTTCTGTTGTTTATTCCTCTCAGTCTATGGTATTTCTTATGGTACAATGAGTTAAATAAGACAGGGAAAGGACCATCTCATTGTAGAGTTGATAAATCATTAAACAGAGGAACTTTTGAGACTTTACTATAAAACATGCAATATTCTAAGCCTTTACACAACACTAACTTGTGTTGAAAACTTTCAGATAAATTATCATTATTTTTCAAATAAAGACACTGGGCCCACAGTATTCATGATGTTTAACCCCAATTTGCACAGAAAGTAATTGAGAATGAGAGGATTTGATCCTGGGCCTGCAAGATCAGACAGGTTCTTACACACAACTGTTCACCCATGCAGTATAGAGAATAACTGGTCACAGCAAATACCTTAAGCATATAAAGAAATACAAGGCCGATACAAGAGTTGAGCTGTGTTGCTAATAGTGCTACTCAGCCATCCCTCAGAGTATTGGTAGCTGAGTCATCACCCCCCATACATACTGGTTAAGGAAGCATCCTGACATTGTTAAGTGGATGAGTAACATCTTGCCCTACACAGGGAGAACACTGTGGGGGGTGAGGGTGTCCTGTGGAAATTGGGGAGTTCAGGAGTACAAAATTAATATGCTAGGGCCGGATGCGGTGGCTCATGCCTGTAATCCTAGCACTCTGGGAGGCTGAGGCAGGAGGATCGCTTGAGCTCAGGAGTTAGAGACCAGCCTGAGCAAGAGCAAGACCCTGTCTTGTAGAAAGAAATTAGCCAAACAACTAAAAATAGAAAAGTTAGCTGGCATAGTGGTGCGTGCCTGTAGTCCCAGCTACCCAGGAGGCTGAGGCAGGAGGATTGCTTGAGCCCAGGAGTTTGAGGTTGCTGTGAGCTAGGCTGACGCCATGGCACTCTAGCCCTGGCAAGAGAGCGAGACTCTGTTGAGCGAGACTCAAAAAAAAACAAAATTAATATGCTAGGAAGTTATAGTATATTCCATCTAGATCAAGGTACCATGTGTTGAAAGGCCAGGATGGAGCCAGGGCAAGAGTAGAGGGCAGGAAATAATAGGGATGTAGCAATAAACTTTGTGCATGCAAATCTGGGAATACAAGGGCTGTCCGGAAAGTATCCAGCCATGTACTATGAAAAATGATATTAAATAAACAATGGTATTAACAATGGCTGGATACTTTCCGGACAGCCCGCATATAACTGTACTAGGATAGTTCAAATTCTGACCTTGGAAGGAAAGAAACACTGATCCATGCATAAATCTGGGAATTAAACTATAGGTGTGGGACAAGAAGGGATTGAAAAGGGAGACAGTATGATGATGCAGGAAGAAAGCAGTTTTACATCTCTTAAATATTTGCTATTTCACATATCATGCATCAAAATGAATGTCCCATGAATTCTATTTCTGCCCATATATTTAACAAAATCCTACAAAAAGATTCCTTGTGCATGAATATTTTTAGGAGAACATGGAAAAAAAAAACCATCTGGAAGTGGCCAAGAAATTAAGATGAATGAAGTTGTTCTGTCCACACAGAGATACAATGAAACTTTATCAAGGGTACAGCAATGTAGGAAACCATGGGGGCAGAATGATGATCCCCTGGCTGGGTAGGCAGAGATGTTTAAGGAAACAAAGCTAGCAGAAGCTGTTGCCAAGGCATGATCTTGATCACATTAGCGAAAAAACTAAAACAATTCACTAATCAAAATATTATGTGTTTAAAAGAAGAAATTAAACTATTTTTACATATTAAAATTTTTAGGGTAAGTCTCTTTGTTTGTTGTATAAAATAATAGTGTCTCTTTTGCTGGCTCCTATATTTTGAAATCACATCAACAGACCTGTTAAGATAATCTTCAAAATATAAAGAGACATGAAGAGTGATGTCAGCAAGAAGACAGACTAGCAGATGCCAGGCCCTCATGCCTCCATGGAGACACCGACTTAACAACAATGTATGGTCCAAAATACCTTTGGGAAGAGTCCAGAATCAGTACAGAAGATCAGTGCCCAATGAATACCTAATCAATGCAAAACTGACCCAGAAAGTGTAGGAAAGTTTGTAGAAATTTGTTCATCTTTGCCCCATCTCCTCCCCAGCACAGTATTTGTGCCTTCCTCCCTATTTCCTTCTTGGGATGGAAGAAAAGAGTAGAATTTGCATTCATCATTCTGGTTTGTCTGGCATCTGCACAAAGGACTGGATTTTGTCTTGTCTGACTTTGATTACTGAAAGGAACAGTGGCATATTTGTATGTCAGATCGGAGGCTACTGAAATTACAAGCAGGTTCTGCAGTGCATTAGAGCAGCACAGATTCTGCAGTGCCAGGAAGGTTGGGGTGGGGGATGGCAGGGAGAGATTTTGAGTAGAGAACTACCACAGACACTGAAGACCTCGGAGAAGAAGAGATAGTTCTTTTGGAAAAAATAAATACTTTATAAGCAGCCACATATACTGGAGTAAAAGCACATATACCAGACCAGGGAAGATATAACCCCAGAAAAGAACTGAGAGGTCCCAGAGCCTTATACAGGGCTGATTAGTGAAGGTGTTGCCCTGCGTGAAGCCAGTCAATAAAGTCTATAGTCCCAGCTAATCGGGAGGCTGAGGCAGGAGGACTGCTTGAGCCCAGGAGTTTGAGGTTGTCGTGAGCTGTGATTGTGCCACTGCACTTTAGCCTGGGCAATAGAGTAAGACCCTGTCTCAAAAATAAATAAATGAATAACTAAATACATAAAATCAAAATTAAAAAGTTATAAGAATAAGCATAAAAAGGTCTGTACACTGAAAACTGCAAAACATTGTTGAAAAAAATTTAAAAAGATACAAATAAATGGAAAGATATCTATCTTCATGGATTAGAAGACTTGACATTGTCAAGATGTCAATAATGCCCCAAGTGATCTACAGATTCAGTGACAATCCTACAAAATGTCAATGGCAGTTTTTGTAGAAATAGATAAATTCACACTAAAAGTCTAAAATTCACATGGGATCACCTGGCACCCTGAATGTCAAAACAAACTTGAAAAAGAATGAAAATGGAGGTCTTACATTACATAATTTCAGTATTTATTACAAAGATACTGTGATCAAAACACTACTGTAATGACATATAGACAGAGATGTACCAACCAATGAAATAGAATGGAGAGGCCAGAAACAAACCTTCACACATATCATCAATGATGTTCAACAAGGGTGCCAAGACCATCTAATGGGAAAAGGACAAACAATGCAACAAATGGTGCTAAGAAATTTGAGAAATTATCCACATGCAAAAGACACGTTTCTCTCTGTCACTCTAGCCTGGGTGACATAGAGAAACCCTGTCTCTTAAAAAAATAAATTAATTAAAAAAATAAAGTAGTAAAATAAAACAGAAAGTAGAATGGTAGTTTCCAACCGCTGGGGAAAGAGGGGATTAGGGGGAAAAGGTGGAGTTTAAATACCGTGACAATAAATTGAATCTAAATGCAAATAACAAGAAAATATGGTATATTTTACCTCTGCTAAGCTCACACAATGTAAAATATTCTAAAAGTTACATGACAAAATTTTAAAAAATGAAACATGGGGTCAAGGGTACTACTACTACTGTATATATTAGTAGATATATAGTTGTTAGTATAAATGAATAAAAATCAATGTGCACTTATACAAAATTAATAAATTTGACTTCGTAATTATCACTAGGAGAACACAGGTAACCTTATGAAAAAAATAAGTAAACGACCCCTTGTGGGGAATGGCTCATACTAAAAGGCGCTCTTAGTAGCAACAAACTTCAGGTCTATTTTTCGCTGTGGCGTGGAAACCCATGGAGGAGGCTGACACTCAGGTGGTCAGCGACATAAGCAGCAGATAAGAGCCAGAGAACAATAAACAGGTCAGCACCAGGAGGTGGGTGAACAAGGAACAGATAAACTTTATATAAAATTCTTATAGGCCGGGCGTGGTGGCTCACGCCTGTAATCCTAGCACTCTGGGAGGCCGAGGCGGGTGGATCGCTCGAGGTCAGGAGTTCGAGACCAGCCTGAGCGAGACCCTGTCTCTACTAAAAATAGAAATAAATTATATGGACAACTAAAAATATATACATAGAAAAAATTAGCCAGGCATGGTGGTGCATGCCTGTAGTCCCAGCTACTCGGGAGGCTGAGGCAGGAGGATCACTTGAGCCCAGGAGTTTGAGGTTGCTGTGAGCTAGGCTGACGCCACGGCACTCACTCTAGCCCGGGCAACAAAGTGAGACTTTGTCTCAAAAAAAAAAAAAAAAATTCTTACAGACAGAACCACAAGAAACACAATTAGTCTCCGTGTGTTAACTGAAGAATGCAATTTCTAGAACTTCAAAAATTGTGAAGAAAATACGAGTGATATAAACAATGGCGGAAAAGTCCATGAAGTACAAGAAATAGGCTGTTTCCTATAAAATACTAGGAGATATTTAAAATTAATTTAGTATACCAAGATGGACATGATGACTCTAGACAGGGAGAGTAATTTTTACAATACAGCATTTGTTTGAAGAAATCAGAATTCAGTGAAATTTAAATAAAGTTAAATAAGTTATGTTTAAAAAGCTAAAAATATACTATAAAAAAAGCAATGTGTCTTAAGTGACAAATTATGACAAGTCAATTTAATGTTATTTCTGGGATTTGACAGTAACTTAATTTAAAAAATGTATATTCTCCAGATACCAAAAATTCTCAATTTAAAAATAGTAATAAGTGTAATTGACAAAGTATACTCTAATAGTAGGTACTAAGTTAAGTGATATAGAAGTAAAAAAACCAATTAATGCTACTTGTTCAGTAAGTTCTGGAGTTTGTGTGTGTATTAGAGAAACTCCTCCGAATATGTACCCTATCCACAGAAGGAAAACTTCAAAAATACACAAATAAATGGCCATTTCCTGACACAACACTCCTTGCATTCCAGTTACAAAACAAATACTAAGAATATCATAAAAAATATAGAACTGATGATTAAATGAATAAAAAATAAGTTCATTTATACCACATGGAAGTGTACAAGATGAAAGTAGCAGCAGCTTAAACAAATGAAGTGGACTTTAAAAACGGAGGCATCATTCAACTTCACAAGCTGCCTCCACAAGATGTGTTAAAACCGTATTTGTTGTATGTTTGAACGTGAAACAAACTGTACACAGGTTTGAACAAAGGTTTGCTGATGAGAATGAACAATGACACAGGGGACAAAAAATGTGGCATGAACAATAGTTTAGCCAAGAGCCTCATACATATGAGACTGTGAGCTTGAAGAATGTTCTCCTTAGGGGACATCCCAACACTGACTGCTAGCTCAGAGGAGATGGTCATTACTATATGTGATCAACATTGTCACAGTGCCCTTGAGGGACACTTTTGTGATACTCCTCAAAAACCAGAAAGACAACTGCAAACACTTATCACTCAGGCTCTCCTGATACATTCCATCTCAGCGTCCTGGGACATGCTGACAATTCTGCTCAGGGCTTCAAGAGGCATCTCTGTATGTAGCAGGATCATATTCAAACATATTAGTCAAAGTGTTCTCCTTCAAGAATTTTCTGTTTTCATGTAAACTCATCCCATAAAAGAGTTCACAAGAACACAACCTAGAGGTGGGTTATGACAGCAGAAAAAAAAGACATGACCTAAAACTATGTATATCAAATGCAATTACCAGAAGCAAAATCACACAAACATAAGACAACAAAATCAAAGTTTTTTACATCCAAACACATAGACATCTACCCTCTTCTAAGAACTACTGAAATGAAAGTACAGGTAAAAAAGCAAGGAACTAGATACCTTAAAAGTCTGGCATAATAAGGTTTTATGCATACTTTAGGTGTGGATCCACAACTGACATATCCTAAAGGAGGCAGAACAACTGAAGAAAGGGGATAGTGTAGAACAAATTTAAATGCCTCATAGGAAGCCTTTGTTTCTAGTTCAGAAGGACTTCAATCGCAGTCAAGCAATGTAGGGGCTCCTAAGAGGTACCCAAGGGAAAATGCTAAGATACAAAGGGCAGACCCCAACTTCTGGAATAAAGGTATCCTCACCCAGGGAGACCAGGTTCCTGTAGTTCTCCAACATCACATCCCTGTATAACGTCCTCTGAGCAGGGTCCAGGCACTTCCACTCCTCTTTAGAGAATTCTATGGCCACATCCCTGAATGTCAACTGTCCCTAAAACGAAAAACACATTTTACTGAGGGGTTATGGAGGGACTTGTCATCTTCACAGAAAATGAAAAGAGAAGCAAATTTTAAATATGGATTTGACTGAAATGTTCTGAAAAATTCACATTAAGGTATTTTTGAGCACATATCTCTCCTTAATTGTTTTATTACATTTTCCCAAAAGAGATTATATCTTCTATATCAGTGTGGATTTGCCATTTTTGTGGAGAATACAAGAAATATACAAATAACAAGTCAACACAGTGCTATATCTCTATCAAAGTGTTAGATATTATATTCAACATACCAAGTAATATTTGGTATTTAGGTGAGCTAGAATACGTGTCTTCAGAAATGACAAAGGCCATGGTGGCTTTAGAGAAAAAAAAGGTCAGGATGTAAAATCTGTGATGATGATGGCAATAGCAATGATTGAAGTTTTTGAACACTTCTCATGTGCTAATAAGCACTATTCTAAATGCTTTATATGTCCTAATTCGTATAATAAGAGCCTGTGATAGAATCATCTGTTCCCAACTCACTGAGGAGACAACTGTGTCACAGACACTCTAAGAAACTTGCCACAGATCAAAGAGCTAAAAATGATAGAGCCAGTACCTGCACCCAGGTGTCGGGCACTTAGAATTGAACATAAAGGAACAATCATTTAAGTAACAGAGACAGCATGAAATGTAAATTGACAGACGTTTATGTAATGGACAAAATGTGAAAGAAATTCAAGGTTAAGAATATGGAACATCATAACAGGTCACTGTATACACACACAGTTATGCACTTAATATGTCACTATTCTTACTACTGCTACCTCATTAACGTGATAGTGTAGAACAAATTTAAAACCATGGAAAATCTTTAAGATATTAATATAATTACAACTGTTACAAAATATAAAACTTATTTCAAATGATGATGTATCTTTCATAAAAACAATTTGCTAGCTAGTCTGAGTCCAGTGGTATTTACAAGTAATTGATCACAATTTACAGTTACAGATTTCTTTGCTCCTTCTCCACTCCCACTGTCTCACTTAAACAGCCAAAAAACCAAACCAAACCAAACCTAACAAACAAACAAAACACAAGACTGGGCTTGGTTGCACAGGCCTGTCATCTCAACACCTTGGCAGGCCAGGGTGGGAGGACTGCTTGAACCCAGAGGTTCAAGTCTGCAGTGAGCTATGATCACACCAGTATACTACAGCCTGGACAACAGAGCAAGACCCTGTCTCTAAAAACAAACAAAGAAACAATAAACCAAGTGCTTGTGCATCCAGGAAATAAGAGAAACTGTCTCTCAATGACATACAAGGGCTATTCTTGTATATCCAGCCATTGTTAATATAAAGAGAAAGGTGACATGGCTGGATACTTTGTGGACAGCCCTTGTATATTTTGATGATTTTTTTCATCATTTTGCTCAGGTTCATGTCAGCATGTTTGGGACAATAAAAATGTACAACTCATACTTAACAAGAGCCCTATGGAATCTGTTAGTTCAATCCACAAAACCACGGTATAAGATTAAACATATAGGCTAAAAGCAGTGCCTCACATCTGTAATCCTAACACTTTGGGAGACCGAGGCAGGAGGATCACTTGAGGCCAGGAGTTGAGACCAACTTGAGCAACATAGCAAGACCCTGTCTCTATAAAAAATTTAAAAATTAGCTGGGTGTGGTGGCATGCACCTATAATTCCAGCCACCTGGGAGGCTGAGGTAGGAGGATTGCTTGAGCCCAGAGGTTTGAGGTTGCAGTGAGCTATGATGATGCCACTGCACTCTAGCCTGGACAAGAGTGAAATCCTGTCTCAAAAAAAAAAAATTAGTATTATACATCAATTTAACAGAGTAAAATGAAAAAAATATGTATTGCAACAGTAGAAAGTTGAAGAAATTACTGGATAACTACAAATCAGGCTCAAAGGAAAATTTTAAAAAACAAAACCTGGTATTAAGAAGAATGTTTAACCAAACCTTATGACCAGCAGTAAACACTAGATGCATTTCTTCTAAATTAAAGAAAAGGGGGTTGCCCAGGGCTGCAGCCAAATGTAGCCATGGATGGCTGCTGCCATCTGGGCCAAACAGCGGGCCACTGGCAATGACTCCAGACCCCTCAGAGTGGAACCACTGGTCATGTCCTCATGTCCCAAGGAGAGACTCCCTCACTTGCAGCTGATTATCACTGCTGGCTGCCACCACCAGGGCTGGGACAGAAGCTTAAGCCTCTGGCAGTGACCTCGCAGCCCTCAGCAACAGAGCTGCTACATATCTACAAGGGCCCTGAGGACAGGCAACCCTGCCTGCAGCTGCCACCTGGGGCCAAAGCACATGCTTCCCAGCCACCTGCCTATGCTTCCTGCCATTGAAAGCAACCCCCACCCCCACCCACAACACTCCCCACAAAGCAGGCTATAGAGTACTCACTGCTGCCCCCAGCCAAGCATTCTGCCGGGGGCCCAGGGATCACCTTACCCCTGCCTGCTGCAACCTGAATGCACCACCACAGGGCTGGGCCCAAGGACAGGCCCACCTGGCCTGTTACCACCCCAACAGTGCTTGACCACTTGCTCAAGGGTGTGGGAACCACTCAGCTCATTCCACCACCACTGGCACACAAGCCTACAGTCGTGTGCCATCCAACTCCTCCTGGAAGCCCTAAGGTTGGGCCCATCCAACCTACTGCTACTACCACAGTGGGCACCCACCTGCATGTGCCACCTGCAGGTTTGGGGACTAGTCCACCCAGCCAGTCACAGCCACTGCTGACACTAGCATGAACTACTTGGGAGCCAGAGGGTTGTCCTATCACTGCTTCTGCCATCACCCATGCCACATCTGCTGCCCAGGGGCCTGAGAACCCACCACCGCCACTATCAGCACCCAAGCAAACCACCCAGAGGCTGAAGAATCAGCCCACCTGGACTCACCCCGGAGCAAAAGGACAGGCAGACTTGGCCTGCTGCTGCTAACATTAGGGCCAAAAAACTGGCCCACCTGGCATCCCCATCCCCAGCAAAACTAAACCACTCCCTCCACTAACAATGGCACCCTAAGCCACCGAGGAAATCAGACACCCCTGACGCTGTTTACAGTCAAAGAAATCATAGAAAGACAACACTACTGCACGCAACCAGAATCAAAGCCTAAGTACCCTACCCAACCAACACCATAGAAGCATCTTCAGGGAAAAGCCCTCCCCCACAAAAGCAAATAAAAAAAAAATGGAAGAAGTGACTGTTACACCAGATGTACAGATATTAATGTAAGGACACATGAAACACAAAGAAGAAAATATGACACCTTCAAAAGAACAAAATAATTCTCCAGCAACAGATTCCAAGGAAAAAGAAATTTATAAAATACTAGAAGAAGAATTCAAAATAATGATACTAAAGAAGCTCCTTGAGATAAAAGGAAATACAGAAGGATAATACAAATAAATCAAAAATACAACTCAGGATATAAATGAGAAATTTTCCAAAGAAAGAGGTATAAAAAAAGAACAAATTCTAGAAGTGAAAAATTCGTTGAATAAAATACCAAAATACCTTCAACAGCTTTAACAACAGACTATATCAAGCAAGAAAAAAGAATTTTAGGCCGGGCGCAGTGGCTCACGCCTGTAATCCTAGCACTCTGGGAGGCCCAAGGCAGGTGGATCATTTGAGCTCAGGAGTTCAAGACCAGCTTGGGCAAGAGTGAGACCCCGTCTCTACTAAAAAAATAGAAAGAAATTATATGGACAACTAAAACTATACAGAA
Organism: Lemur catta; assembly: GCF_020740605.2. Lineage (NCBI taxonomy): Eukaryota > Metazoa > Chordata > Mammalia > Primates > Lemuridae > Lemur > Lemur catta. The sequence goes on from NC_059146.1 coordinate 20,551,439, forward strand.
AAAATTAGCCAGGCATGGTGGTGCATGCCTGTAGTCCCAGCTACTTGGGAGGCTGAGACAGGAGGATCGCTTGAGCTCCTGAGGTTGCTATGAGCTAGGCTGATGCCACGGCACTCTAGCCTGGGCAACAGAGTGAGACTCTGTCTCAAAAAAAAAAAAAAAGAATTTCAGAACTTGAAGACAGGTCTTTTTAAATAATCCAGTCAGACAAAAAGGAATAAAAAGAATAAAAAAGAATTAACACAGCTTATGTGACATATTGGATACCATAAATAAAACATTTGCATTCAATATTTGAATTCACCATAAAATATTTGAAGTTTTGGTGTCTCAGAAGGTGAAGAGAAAACAAAAGGGATAGAAAATCTATTTAACAAAATAATACCTAAGAACTTCTCAAGTCTAGCAAAAGATTTAGACATCCAGATACAGAAAGCTCAGAGAGTCCAAAAGAGATGTTACACAATCCAAAGGTCTTCTCCATGGCACACTAAAGTCAAACTGTCAAAGTAAAAGACAAAAGGAGAATTCTAAAAACAGCAAGACGAAAGCATGTAGTCACTTACAAAGGAACTCCCATCAGACTAACAGTGGATTTCTCAGCAAAAACTTACAGGACAGGAAAGAGATGTATAATATATTAAAAGTGCTGATAGAAAAAAACCTGCTAGCCACTTAAACTATACACATCAAAGCCCACACACATCAAAGTTATCATTCATAAATGAAGAAGAAATAAAGTCTTTCCCAGATAAGCAAAAGCTGAGGGAATTCATCATCAGTAGACTGGCCCTACAAGAAATGCTTAAGGGAGTTCTATACCTGGCAGTGAAAGGATGATATCAACCAGCATGAAAACACATGAAAGTATAAAACACACGGGCAGAGCAAACACACATATAAGGAAGAGAAAAAAACTCAAATGTTATCACTACAGAAAACCACCAAATCACAATGAGAAACAATGAGAAAGAAAGGAACAAAGGATATACAAAACAAAGAAAAATCAATTAATGACAGAAATAAGCCCTCACATATCAATAATAACCTTGAATGTAAACAGATTAAACTTTCCACTTAAAAGATATAGACCGGCTAAATGAATAAAACACATGACTATTATGCTACCTAAAAGAAACTCAGCTTAACTATAAGACATATATAGACTGAAAGTAAAGGGATGGAAAAGGATATACCATGAAAAGAGAAACCAAAAGCAAGCAGGAGTAGCTACACCTCTATCTGATAAAACAGACTTCAAGTCAAAAACAGTAAAAAGAGACACAGAAAGTCATTACATAACGATAAAGACATCAATTCAGCAAGAGGATATGATAATTGTAAATGTATATACACCCAACACTGGAGCACCCAAACAAACAACTCAAATATTAGATTTAAAGGGAGAAACAGTCTCCCTTTAATTAGATAAGAACATATGTTGGGGAAAGGACATACTTTTTGATAAATGGTGCTGGGGAAATTGCATATCCATATGTAGTACATTGAAACTGGACCCGTATCTCTCACCATATACAAAAATCAACTCAAGATGAATTAAAGGCTTCAACATAAGACCCATAACTATAAAAACACTAGAAAACACAAAGGAAACCCTTTAGGACATTGGTCTAAGCAAAGATTTTATGACTAAGACCTCTAAAGCACAAACAAAAACAAAAATAAAATTCTATTTTTATAAATGAAGCAATGGGACTACATAAAACTAAAAAGCTTCTGCACAGCAAAGGAAACAATCAACAGAGTGAAAAGGTAAATTGTTCAATGGGAGAAAATATTTGCAAACTATGCATCTGTCAAGAAACTAACATCCTGAACGTACAAGGAACTCAAACAATTCAATAGTAAAAACAGAAATAATTCCATTAAAAAGTGGGCAAATGACATGAATAGAGCTTTCTCAAAAGAAAACATACAAATGGCCAATAGGTACATGAAAAAATGCTCAACATCACTAATCATCAGGGAAATGCAAATCAAAATCACAATGAGATATCATCTTAACACAGATAGAATGGCTATTATTAAAAAAGATAAAAAAATAAATGATGCTGGTGAGTATGTAGGGAAAAGGGAGCTCTTCGGGGAATATAAATTAGCATAGCCACTATAAATAACAGTATGTCTACATTTCCATGGGCAGCTTCTCTAATCCTCTTCTAAAGAGAGCTGACAGTGCATCCAGATGTGGCCCCTAAACAATCCCTGCTCCCAATAGCACTGCCACCTGGGGGCCCACACCCCATCTCCAATCCATGTCTGGGAGAGAAGCCCTTCCCAGGACCATGCCCAGTGGAGCCTCTTCAAAAGGTCATGTCACTGGGCCACAGTGAGACGGAATCTCAGTGGAGATGAGAGGGACTGAGGGAAGGCATGGGTCAGTGTGAGCAAACACATAAAGCAGGACACTTCCGAGTCAGAGAAGATCAGCAATCAATGCCAATGCCCAGAAATTCAGAAAGTAGTGAGACACAGAACAATCCACCAAGAATATCACTTTACCTGAGTAAGAGCCATTCCTGAATCCTTTTCTTTCCTCTTCTTCCTCTTCTGGGTTTCTTCGTCATGTAAAATGAGTCGTTAGAAGTCAATCCTAAATGTTAAAAATATGCTGTTTACTATTCACAACCCACACATTCCCTTCCTGTGCCACAACCCCATATATAGGCAAGACATCACCAAGTGGAAAGATGGTCCTCTGTTGCCCACTGCACAATGAGAGATGCAGGAACAATAAACTCCTACAGGAAAAACAATTAAGTTTTCGACCCCTTTCTTCAGAACTAGCTCCCCTCCTGGTGGAGCCCACACTCACGCTGCAGCAGTGGGGAGCTGGACTGGGCTGAGATCCCCTCCGGGGCACAGGTATGGCCCTGACCAAACCTGATGCACAGCACAGCCCCCCTCACCCCTCCGTGGATCACAGGCTGATCTCAGCCTTCAGAAAAGAAGGACACAGAACTGTGGTGTTCAATGCTAGACACAGACTGGAAACACTTGGGGCATTACAAATATTATTGAAAGATGGTTGCAATCTGCCTATTTGAATGGGAATCTCTGTAAGGGTGCACAAGAAATGTACTTCCAAAGTGCCTCAGCACTCTAATATGAGGCCAGGATTGAGTTCCACTCAGAGGGGCAAGCCCAGCACACCTCTCACCTCCTGGTTTTGCTGTCCCCTTGGGGCCTTGTGAACCGTATCCAGGTTATGGAAGGTAAAGGAATGTACGTGTGCGTGCGTGCGTACACACACACACACACACACACACACACACACAGTGGCCAGTATAAACCAGAGGTGGGGGTGAGGGTGTGGCTGGAATGTTAAATGGAGCTCAAATGAAGTCTCCACTGAGAATATGATATCAGAATGAAGACTAAAGGAAAAAAGTAAGAAAGAGTGTTTGCCACCTGCAGCTGAGGGGCCCCCAAGTTCTAGGCAGAGGGACCGCCCAGGTGAAGGCCCCAAGGTAGTAGCCATTTTGGCCCCAGGAAAAGGAAACAAGTCTGTGTGGCTGGAGCAGACCGAACTAGGGAGCTCACGAGCAGAGAGGTCCTGGGGGAGCAGAGCAGGGAGGGCCCAGGTCTTCAAAACTTTTTTTTCCCCACACCTCAAAAGAATTTTGGAAAAGATGTACGTTCTCACCTGTTTTAGGTAAACATGTAAATTTTTTCTTTGTATTATAAAATAATATACTTACAAACAATCTCCTATATTTTAAATACATGCAACTGGTCCCTGGTGATGTGCAGAGCCTGGAAGAACCAGGAGCCAGAGTGAAACAGTGACACAGATGGCTAAAATCGGGGAACCTCAACACATGTTTGAGGACCCAGGGTCTGTAGGGCTTCGCAGGCCTCAGTACATCCTTTTGCTCTCATTTTGAGTAAAGTAAGTGGCCACAGAAAGTTTAGATCAATGAGAGCTGAAATTTCCAAAAGAAATATGGGTCCATCTTTATCACCTGCCCTGTCCCTCTGGTCTTCCCTCAGCCCCAACCATAGTCCCAGCACCTAACCACAGCCCCAGAACAGGTGCTGCAGTTGTCCTGTGAACAGGATGGAGACTGTGTCCTTCAATGCAGGGAAAACACAAAATGCTCAAAATGATCAATGCAGAAGAGCGTTTCGGACAGATTAATGCAGAGGCAATAAAACCTGAGTAACATGGTAAAGACTGACTGGCAAAGGGATGGGGAGACATCTGAGCCTAGATCTGAAGGAGGAGAAAGGGACAGAGCCATGATGATTTAGGGAAAAGGGGAAAGAGAAAGAAAAAGACCTCAGACGGGAAAGGTTTTTGTGTTTGGAAAAAGAGAAATGTGGAATGTGACGGGGGCAGGTGAGCCATGAGGAGGGTGAACTCCCAGGAGGAGGCTGCACACACTGGCAGGGCCCTGATGACACAGGGCTGTGGAGCCACAGGGAGGATCTGGATTTATCCTGAGGAACATGGGAAACCAGAAGACAGCTCAATGCCAGGGACTGACATGACCTGCCTTTAGCTTTAGCCCCGATAATCCTAATGTAGAGAAAGGTCTCTGTAGATGTTCTCTCTGTTTCAGCCCGTTTCCATTCTTGTTCTTTTCTTTTTCTTTTTTCATTATTGGAGGACTGGTATCCATTTAAAATGCTAATTACAATGATAATTACAATCATCATATCCAGTCATCTCTGTATTCCTCACCACTAATGTGGACCCAGGGTCTCCTCTTTCTTCATTCCTGTGTTTCCCTCCCTCATTCTGTATATATCTTTCATTTTCACGGTCTCTCCCTAGCTCCTTTTCCCCCCCTTTCTTTTCGGTGCTTTCTTCCTGGGTTTGCTCTTCATTTGTGCCCCTCTCCTCTCCTGCTCTTTCTTCCCTTTCTGTCTCTGCTTCTCTTGTACCTTTCTGTTCCATTCTTGCAACTTGTTTCGCCTCTTCTTCCACTTTCTTTCCAATCTTTTGATTGTCCCAGTCCCCATATATTTCTGCCTCTTTCTTACCCTGTCTCTGTTCCTCCTCTGCTCTCCCTGTTAAATTCTCTCTTCCCTGTTACACCCCTTGCCCTCACTCTCTGGCACCTCCAAGTCCCTAGGCTTCCTCCCTGCTGTGGTTCCCACTCTGCTCTCCTTGTCACCAGGTGCCCCTTCTTGTTGTCCCAGCATCGCGCTGCTGTCTGCCCTGACTCCAAATCATCCATCCGCTGGTCCCACTAGCTGTCTGAGGTGCCTCCTCCTTTGCTGCCCCTCTCCATATTTTGCTGTCCTTCCTTCATCTCTCTGCACATTGGATTTTTCTCTAAATTTCTCCAGTTGCTTTTCTCTCCCTACTATTTTCTCTGCTTCTTCTTTCACTCTGTCTCTTTGCAAATTCCTCCAACATTCTCTATAGTTTGACATCTGTTGACAGATCTCCCTCATTCTTTCCTCTTCCTCAGTTTTTCTATTTCTCTCTCAGTTGCTTTCTCTCTCTCCTGATCCCCTTTGGCCGTACAATCACAGGGAACGGCATGGAATAAGATGCCCGCCTCCCAGAAGAGCAGCATTTTCCAGTGGGGTGGAATTGGGCATCTAAGAATGCTGGGTGTCACAAGACAGGCCCCGGTCACCTCCCCAAACGAGGGGTCAGGGGACGTGGTGACTGTGAAGGGGAGGCCTGGGGAGCAGGATCAGGCCTGAGGAGGAAGAGTGATGGGACGATGGTGCCTTAGTAGAAGGGGGGGGTCTGCAGATTCCCAGACCGGGCAGAGGACGCGGCCTCTCCTGAACTGAGGCTGCGGCGCTGCCCTCCAGGGGCCGACGAGGGCGAGGGTTGAGGGGAGCAAAGGGCGTGAATCCACCTCGCGAGTGGTGAGGATTTTTAAAAGCGCGGTGCGCGCGGAGAGATCAGTAAAGAGTTTTAAGAAAAAAGAATGTGAAAGGCGGTGTTTACCTGGTCCGAAGGCACCAAGAGGGGGCAGCACCAGCCTCAGAGCGATTTTAAACCAAAGGGACCGCGAGGTCTGAATTTACCTGGGGTGGAGGAGACGGTTTGGGGAGTTTAAGGTTCATAGCTTCCTCCAGGCACCGGGTATGGTAGACAGAAGACAGCGAAGTGCAGGTTTAACCTAGACAGGGGGACACTCACACTCCGCAGCATCAGCTCCACGCCCACGATCCGCTTCCGGGACTGCGGGAAACTACGCATGCGCAGAGAGAGGAGCCCGGGCAGCCTGTGGGCGGGGCCTGGGGCGGGGCCGAGGGCAGAGCGTTGAGAGCTCAGGTCTGAGGCTGTCTGCTCCCTCCCCTCATTCCTATTCCTTTAGTGCCCCAATGGGAAGGAGTCAGCCTTGTACTCAGTTTCAGACTTTTATGGGGACAACATGTGGGGTGTGAATCGTGGGAAGGCAAAAGCCCGAGAAAAGTTTTTTTTTTAGTTTAGTATGTGAGAACAAACATCTTTTTAAGGGACTCAAACAGGCTTAACATTAATTTCTGGTTTGTTAACAAACAAAAAAATAGAGATATAGTTTGTTATGCTTTAGGATGCACGTGTAAAAAATAGACGTTGACTCAACAACCGGAATATATCTAACCGGCAAATAAAAATGAAAGCTAAATATTAATATCACCGACTGCTTTGCCCACATTGCAATTTCCCGATTTGTCCCACAATGTCCTATGTTGTCAATCCAGGATTCATAAAGAAGCCAAATTCCACTCCACTGTCACGTGGGTAGAGAGCCCTCCTGATCCCTCAGGTCCCACGGTACTGGCTGCCGGACTGACGCGCCCTGGAAATAAAAAGTTTCCTCTCCCGAGATAAGTTAAATCACCAACTGTTGCTTTAAAACAAGCAATAACTTTTTAAAAATAGATATAAATTGCATTGGTCTTCCTGATACTGTTATTTTATTCCACATTAAGATGAGTTAACAACAACAACAAAAAAAACAAACAAAAAAGAAAGATGAGTTAACCTCAAACACCTTTGAAATAAACTTCATTTACATCATTATATGCTTAATGCAATAATTTCTAAATATAATGTAATTTCAAATTCACTTTAGGTGCATTCTGAAGGTACACAACATGCTTTTTATTTTAAAATTGTTCTACTTTAGATCTTGTCTTTTTTATTTAAAATTGTACTTAATTTTAGGTCTTTGTTTTTTATTTCTTAATTTTCTGTCACGTGTGGATAACAATAAAGCCTGTAAAACTGGTGGTTTTCAGAAGATACTGGATTTATTTTCACCTAAAGAATAAAGAATTTTGCAGTATTTCTAAGGGTATTTAATAAAAACGTTATTCTCTTTCCTATAAACCACGAAGTAATTACATCTAAGAGTCAGACAGAAAAGAGTTTACCTTTTATATGGAAAAGTAAACAAGCTCAGAAAGAGCCAGGTGTCGGGCAGTGGTTGAGCACCTGGTATGACCGACCTCCAGTTATTCAGGGAATGTTTTATTAAAGGTCAGCCTACTCTTGAGAGGGGCTGTTACGGAGTTGTTCAAAATTACCCTGCCTAAAGGTAGTCCAAAGTTTAGGGACCTGGAGGAAGGAATGGCTACTTTTTTCAATTTTTTTAAGTAGAGATGGGCTATCACTCTTGCTTAGGTTGGTCTTGAACTCCTGAGCTCAAGCAATCTTCCCACCTCGGCCTCTCAGAGTGCTAGGATTACAGGCATGAGCCACTGCGCCCGCTTGCATTCTTCGTTGAGCATCAGCCAGCACAGGTGCTTTAATCATTGTAACATGTGGATTCCAGAGCCCTCAGGCTGATGGATTATCATATCAGAAAACATCTTTAAAGGTGAATTCACATATCTGAAAAATTATGTAGTTTGCATCCCCTTCACAGACAATTCCAGTCTTAATTAAATTGCTTACACTATTTCTAATTGCGGGAAACATTTCTGGATCAAATCACCTCCCCACATCTACCCCCTGAACCGAGGTCCTGTTCCCAGACCACTGAGGTGTTTCAGCCTCACTAACAGGATTGGGTCCAATCCGCTGGCAAAAATATCTTTCGACCTAAACGGTTTGCAAGTTAAGAGGAAAACATCTTAGTTTCCAATATAAGTAGCTCACACAACTCTAAGGCTTTACCTTAAAACTCTCTGAAACATTAACTTAAAATAGGCAAGAAGCAAAACTGCTCCACAAGATACGAAACAGACTCAAACGCTTCCAAACCCGGAAAATAGGGACGCACTGGGGGCAAAGCCAGAGACGTGCAGGCCCCGCCCCCGCTTACGCCCCGCCCCGGCCCCGCCCCCATCCTCTCAGTGGTTCATGCCCAGTACTGTCCTCTTCGGCCCCGCCCCCTGGCAGTCGCGCCCCGCCCGTCCCTGTCCCCAGGCCACCCCGCCCCGTCCCCTGGCTGTCGCGCCCCTCCCCTAGGCCGCTTGTTCCCTCACATCCGCGGGGTTCCCTACAGACCCGGAAGCTGATTGCCCGAAGTGAAGGTCACATCGCACGGAGCGTGAGTTTCCCTGTATTTAGATTAAATCTGCCCTTTGCAGTGCCCCTTCTTCCATGCCCCGGGTCTGGGGGTCCCTACAGACCTTAAAATCCCCGCACCGTTCCTTCCACCCCAAGTAAATTCAGACGTCGCTGTCCGAGTCCAAAAATTCCCCTCCCTTTGGGTTAAAATCGCTCTGAGGCTGGTCCCTATCCCCATTCTTCCTGCCTTGGGCCACTAAACACCACCTTTCGCGTCTTTTTTCTGCTTAAAACTCTTTACTGACCTCTCCTCCAACCCCGCGCCTTTTAAAATCCTTACCCGTGAAGTGGATCCACGACCTTTCCTCCATTCATGCCTCGCCCTTGTCGGACCGTGGAGGGCAGCGCCGCAGCCCCAATCCTGGACATTCCGCGTCCTCTCCTAGGTTCTGGGATTCTGTAGACTCCACCCCTCTCCTGAGGCGCCACCTCTGTCATTCTCACACGGAGTCTTCCTCAGGCCAGGGTCTTCAGCTCCTAAGCCTCTCCTTCGCAGTCACCTCCCGTGGGACAAGGGGGTGTAACAGAGAAGCAGACATTTAACAGGGAAAGCAGAGGGGGAGTAGAGATGGGGAAAAAAGAGGTAGAAATCGTCCTTTGCTGGCATTAAATTCTCCAGCTTTAGATCCTTCACTTGTCTTTTGCTTTAAATTGCCATATAATGGCTTTACTTTTTCTCAAATCATATTAGAATCTATAGGTATGCCTTTCTTACAGCAATTCTTATAGCAGTCCTGCACCCACATAAAAGACGCTTTTTGAATATGAGATAAAAAGATATTTACAAAAAGTGCAAGGGGGGGTTTATGCCTGCTAGCATAGTTTCAGTTATGCCTTCATGAATTTCCTTTTCTTTTTCCACAATGATCCTTACTTTGGATTCATTTACCTTGAAATGGTGAACAGCTGTAGCTGCAGGCCTCCATCTATGGTGCATATCAAGCAATTCAACGTTTTCTTCTAACATCATGATTTTTTTCTACTTCTTGGGAGCACTTCCAGTATCACCATTGGCAGTTAGTATGGGTCCCGTAGTGTTATTCAAGGTTTGTGATATTACACTAACCAGAATGAAAAATACATGAGAACCAGGAGAGAGATCACTTTTTACTGCAATATGCAATTTATTAGAGAGACATGGCATTTTAAATGGATACTTGAAACACTTGAGCTCACTGCAATAGCAATAGGAGGTAGCTATGAAATTATTATTGTAGTACAGTGTGGACTACAGTAATTTTATGCAGTTATGATTTAACACTTGTTTGCATTTCTCTCAACTGTGAATAACACCATACATAGTCTGTAAATGTTTGTGTTTGTGTAAGTTTTGAAAATTTTTAACTTTTTATGATAGATTTGTGTATATTTTATGATAATAATTGATAAAATAGGCTAGTGTCTACATATATTTTATGCATGCATGGCATACCTTTTTCTTAATTTTTTTGATATTTTTAGAGTATGCAGTTTATCTGTGACCCTTGTTTTAAAATTGTCACAACACAAATCTCCAAAAATGTTTTCAATATTATTTATTGAAAAAAAATCCATGTATTAAGTGAAACTGCACAGTTGTTTAAGGGTCAACTATATTCTCAAATTTTTAAAACTGTCACCCCAGAACCTGTTAGATTTTTTAAAAAAACAATTTCCAAATTGTTTCTTTGTTACAACTGAGATTGAGGTATGCATGCTTTCTACTCTATCACATGTTTGGAAACTTGTTTGGTACCTAAAAAATAATTTTAGATCGTTTCAGTTGCTAATGCTCTCAATGACTTTTTATCTTACTGTCAAACCTAGTTTAACCAGTTGGTCTGATATTCAATTTTCTTCCTGTATGTGATCTGTAAAGTTAGTGAGCTGTGATCTAGTAGGTAGATGTTCCCCTCAAGTCCCTATTGTCTGTTCCATTCTCTGTAAATGTTGAAGGATTTGCTGAATTGACTTGGAACCTTATTCCAACAGAGCCCATGTATTCATGCTGAAAAAAATTTGCTCAGAGTTTATTTCTACAATTAACCCCCTCCCTATATTTTTAACAAAAATAGCTTTCCATTCACAATTTTGTATTTTAATTTTTTTTTTTTTTTGAGGCAGAGTCTCACTCTGTTCCCCGGGCTAGAGTGCTGTGGTGTCAGCCTAGGTCACAGCAACCTCAAACTCCTGGGCTTAAGCAATCCTCCTGCCTCAGCCTCCCAAGTAGCTGGGACTACAGGCATACGCCCCCATGCCTGGCTAATTTTTTCTATATATATCTTTAGTTGTCCAGCTAATTTCTTTCTATTTTTTTAGTAGAGACGGGGTCTCACTCTTGCTCAGGCTGGAAAAATATTTTACTATGATTTCTGGAGAAGAGGAATCAATGTGATGAACACCTTGAAACAGAAGTTTATTTTGCTTAGCTATGTGAAAAATGGTTTTAGAATTTTTAATAGGGAAGGTTGATAATGACAAACTTTGCCCCACTGGCTCCTCCAGGCCACTTTCAAAATCTTGTTAAACCCAGTTCTGTTCATTCAACCCAGACCTTCTCAGGCTAACTTGGTGAAATGTTTTCTTAAATTTCTACAGTCAGCCTGTTGAATACTCACAGTTCCCGTCAATTTTCAGTTCACTGTGATAAATCTTTGCCTGTGTTATGATCAGCACATCATTAACTGGCATGTGTTCACTGTGATGCTGATGGATCCACTTTCATTACACAACTGAGATCTTCATTTTTAGCTTTATGCCATGTTTTTCTATTTTTCTTTTACTTTTCATTACTTTCAGCATAGAACTTCAACAGTTTTCCTTCTTTTTCTTCAGGTCACATATGGTGGCCATTCCAACACCGTACTCTTCTCTAAGACGTTTTCGCTCACACTGCTGTCTAGTTTCTCCAATAACTTGACTTTTGGTGCTATAGATAAACATAAATGCTTTTCTCCCTCAATCATTGTTGCCCATAGGGGTATCTGCAGGCATTTTTGACATTTTCAACAAAACCTTTATACCACAAACAGAGAAAAAGTAAAAAAAAAAAAAAAAAAAATTGAGTAATGCATGTATGTCTTGAGCCCACGTGGGACATCTTGATGAACTTGCTGTTGGCCTGTCCAGCCTGCACATGTGCCATTTTAATACCCTTTGTGGGTGTGTTTATGTGTGTGGGGGGCGATTTGGGCATGTGTGGAAAAAATATATTGCAGCTGAAAGAGGCTGGAAGGTCTTTTCCTGGGCATGCTGAATAATCTGTGTGTTGTGCACCTGTGTTTTGTTGTTGTTGTTTTTTAAATTTTTAAATTTTTATTTATTTATTTTTAATATGAAGGGGTGGGAGGCTGTGAGGAGGGGTGCCCTGGGTAGAGTGCAGTGGCATTGTAGCTCACTGCAACCTCCAGCTCCTGGGCTGTAAGCAATCCTTCTGTCTCAGCCTCCTGGGTAGCTGGGACTACAGGCATGCGTGCAGCACAACACCTGGCTGGTTTTTTTTTTTTCTTTTTGGTAGAGACAGAGTCTTACCCTTGCTCAGGCTACTCTCAAACTCATGAGCTCAAGTAATCCTCCCACCTCGGCCTCCCAAAGTAATAGGATTACAGGTGTGAGCCACCGTGCCTGGCCTGCACGTGTGTTTGGACTGTGACCCATTACATGAGGTCAGGTATGGAAAGACTGGATATGTTTCTATTTATTTGTATTTTCTAAGCAATCTTTATTGTTTTCAGTGTACAGGTCTTTCACTTCCTTGTTTAAATTTATTCCTAAGTATTTTATCCTTTTTTGTGCTATAGTAAGCATGATTATTTTCTTAATTTCCTTTTATATTGTTCACTTTTATTGGTTAGACAACAGTTTTTTTTGTTCTGATTTTGTGTCTTGCAACTTTTCTGAACTTGCTTATTAAACGTAACAAGGTTGTGGTTTTTTTGTTTGTTTTTTGGTGTGGAATACTTACAGTTTTCTACATAAAAATTATTCATCTGCAGATAGACATAATTTTACTTCTTTTCCAATTTTGATGCCTTTTTTTTCCCTTATCTAATTGCTCTGGCTAGGACTTCCAGTACAATGTTGAATAGTAGTCACCACAGTCAGTATTCTGGCCTTATTCCTTATCTTAGAGAAAAAGCTTTGTCTTTCACCAAGTTATGATGTTTTCTGTGAGTTTTCGTATAACATTTTTATTATGTTGAGGTAGTTTCCTTCTGTTCCTAGTTTGTGGAGTGTTTTGTTGATAACTTTTGTCTAATGTTTTTTCTGCATTGAGATGATCACATGGTTTTTGTCCTTTATTATGTTAATAGGGTACATTACATTGATTTTCATACGTTGAAAAATCCTTGCATCCCAGGAATAAATCCCACTTCATCATGGGGTATAATTATTTTAATGTGCTGTTGAATTTGCTTTGTTAGTATTTTGTTGAGGAATTTTTAAAATCAGTATTCATCAGAGATATTGGCCTTTGGAAGAATCTGAAGAATACTGGTGTTAATTCTTCTTAAATGTTTTGTAGAATTCTTAAGTGAAGTCACCTGGTCCTAAACTTTGTCAGGAGGTTTAATTATGGCTTCCATCTCACTACTTGTTACAGATCTATTTTATTTTTTATTTCTTCATTAGCATGTATGTTTCTAGGAATTTATCCATTTCTTCTAGGTTATCTAATTAATTGCCATGTAATTGTTCATGGTAGTCTCATAATCTTTTTATTTCTGGGACTTCAGTTGTAATATCCCCTCTTTGTGTCTAATTTTAGTTATTGGACTCTTCTCTTTTTCTAAACTAGCTAAGGTTTATCAATTTTATTGATCTTTTCAAAAAACCAACTGTTGGTTTTGTTGATTTTTTCTTTTGTTTTTCAATTCTCTGTTCTGTTGATCCTGCTCTAATCTTTGTTATTTCTTTCCTTCTGCTAACTCTATGTTTAGTTTGTTCTTTTGCTTCTTCCTTGAGATGTAAAGTTAGGCTGTTGACTTGAAGTTTTCTTTTCAAATATAAGTGTTTAACTTTATAAACTTTCCTTTTCATACTGCTTCCACTGCATTCCATAAATTTTAGCATGCTGTGTTTTCATTTTCATTTGTCTGCACATATTGTCTAAATTATGTTGTGATTTTATCTTTGAACCCATGGTTTTTCTAGAGCGGGTTTTTTAATTCCCACATTTTTGTGGATTTTCCTGTTTTCTTTCTGCTGTTTATTTCCAGTTTCATTCCCTTGTTCTTGGAGAAGATACTTTGTATGATTTCAGAATTCTTAAATTTGTGAAGATTAGTTTTGTGGCCTAACATGTGGTATATTATGGAGAATGTTCTGTGTATGCTTTAGAAGAATATGTATTCTTCTGTTGTTGGGTGGAGTATTCTGTGTCTCTTAGGTCCAAGGAATCTATAGTATAGTTTAAGTCCTGTACATTCTTATTGATACTCTGTTTGGTTATTTTATTCATAACTAAAAGTGGGGTATTGAAGTCTCTCCTATTATTGTGCTATTCTCTATATCTCCCTTCATTTCTGTCAATGTTTGCTTCATATATTTGGGAGCTGTAATGTTAGTTACATATATATTTATATTTGTTACTTCTTCCTGTGAATTCACCCTTTTATCATTATAATGTCCTTTTTTGTCTCTTGTGACAATTTTTAACTTCTTAATTCTTTTTTTTCTTATTTATTTTTTCCTTTCTCTACAGCCCTGAAAATCATCACATAGAGTTTTTATCTTAAAGTCTATTTTGTCTGACATAATACAGCCACCCCTGTTCTCTTTAAATTTCTGTTTGCATGGAACATGTTTTTCCATCCATTCACTGTTACCCTATATGTGTCCTTAGATATAAAGTGAGTCTTTTTTTTTCCTTCCCAAACACAAAATTTGGAAAAGTGAGTCTTTTCCAAAGAAGACAATTATATGAGACAACATACAGTTGTTTCTGTTGTTTTTTTTTTTTATCCCTTCCACTAATATATGTCTTTTAATTGGGGTATTAAATCCATTTACATTTAAAGAATTACTAATTGGGAAGGACTTATTGCTATTTTGTTAATTGTGTTGTAAATGTTAATAGTTTTCTTTGACCCTTCTAAATTCTCTTGCTGCTTTTTTTCTTCTTTCATTGATATTTTTGTAATGACATGTTTTGACTACTTTCTTGTTTCCCTTTGTGTATGTTTTATGGATATTTTCTTTGTAGTCATCACTGCAATTACATATAACATATTAAAGTTATAACAATGTGCTTTAAGCAGGTAAAAGGTTAAATTGAATCACATATATAAAATCTACTCCTTTACGTCTCTCATATCCCCACTTAGTATTATTGGTGACATAATAACCTCTTTTTATATTGTGTATGCATTAATATACATTTATTACTTTTTATGTTTTTGTTTTAAAATTCTATACCAGCTATAAAAGTGATTTACACACTGACATTATAATACTAAAGTGTTCTATAATTGTATGTTTAGATTTCTGCAAGAATTTTTTATATGGTTTTGTGTTGATGTTTATTGGCAATTTGCTTCAATTTGAAGGACTCTCTACGACATTTTTGGTAGGGCAGCTATAGCAGTATTTATTCCCTTAGCTTTTGTTTACCTGGGAAAGTCTTAATTGCTCCTTCTTCAAAGGATAGTTTTCCTGGATATATTATTTTTGAGTGGCAGGTTTTTTTTGTTTTTTCTCCCAGAACTTTGAATATATCATCCGTAACCTCCAAGGTTTTTGCTGAGATATCTGCTAATAATCTGATGGGTGCTCCCACTTTTGTGATGAATCACTTTTCTCTTGATGTTGTCAAGATTCTTTCTTTGTCTCTGGCTTTTGACAGTTTGATTGTGATATGTCTTGGTGTAGTTCTCTTAGATTTATTCTAGTTGGATTTCTTTAAGCTTCTTGAATTTATATGTTCATCTCTTTCCTAAGAGTTGGGAAGTTTTCGGTCATTATTTCTTAAAATAGACTCTGCTGACTTCTCTTTTTCTTCTCCTTTTGAGACTCTCCTAATGTGGATGATGTTACACTTTGGTGGTGTCCCATAAGTCCCTTACACTGTCTTCATTTTTTTTCATTGCTTTTACTTTTTGCTCCTCTTCATTAATTTTGAAAGCCCTGTTTTTGAGTTTGCTGATTCTTCTGCATTGTCAAGCCTGCTGTTGAACCCCTCTAGTGAATATTTCAATTTAGTTATTGTATTTTTTAGCTCCAGAATTTTTGTTTGGTTCTTCTTCTTAGTTTCTATTTTTCAGCTGACATTCTTGTTTTGTTCATGCAGAATTTTTATAATTTTGTCAAGTTGTCTATCTGCACTCTCTTTTAATTCTTTGAACATCTTTATGACAGTTATTTTTAATTTGTTTGTGATAATTCATATATCTCTGTTTCTTCAAGGTCAGTTTCTGGAGATTTAACTTGTTTTATAAGAGCCATGTTTCCCTTTTTCTTTGTATGTCTTGTAGTCTGCTGGGACCTTGGCATTTGAAAAATCAGCCACCTCTCCCAACCTTTGCTGTCTAGTTTTGTTCACTGAGGACTTTGTCTAATCAGCCTGGCTAGAGATTCTGGAGATTTCTTAAATCTTTCCTGGGGATTTGTATTCTCTGACTTTTGCTTGTAATCTCCTGATTGAAGATGTTTATCAGTTTCTACACAGGTACTCTCCTCTTGACTATCTGCAGTACTGAGGCTTCTCTGGTACTCTTGTAAGCCATGGTACTGGATCTCTACCTAGTGTTTGTCTGTGTTAATGCCAACACTGGGTTTCGTTGATGATCTTTGTTCTCAGTGGCCCACTACCATCCCTAGTGGAATTTACCTTGCTCCCTGTTCCTTTTGGTGCCTACCTTCAGGCAAGACAGAAACTAGTTCTCCAGGCAACTCCCTGAAAAGTCAGAACACTGTAGAGATTTTCCACTTCATTCCTCTCCAGGGATAAGTTGGGAGTTGGAGTTTCCTCCCAGCTACGCTATTTTGCATGCCTGGGGCAAAGGCTCTGGTAAGTGAGTTCCACAGAATTTCCTACCCAGTTTTGATGCAATTGGTTTTACACTCCCTTGGGGCATAGGAACCTCTTAACAGATTTCTGGATTTCTCACAAAGGCAGTTGTTTCATATTGTTACATCTGTGAATATGGAGGGTTTGGGGCTTTCTATTTTGCTATCTTGCTGACATCACTTCTTCAGTTTTATAATTTCTATATATAGGTCCAGAAATATCTTATAAATAGGTACCATGGTATATGTGCTAATTAAAATGCATTCTAATTCTTGTGTGTGTATTTTTTACTTAGTGCTGCTAAACAAGGAATATTGTTTTTAGTGTGTTGTTATTAGTTATATAGTTAAACGACATTCTTTTTCTAGGTTGCATTCATGTCATCTCTGAATTTCAACAGTTCTAGCTCTTTGACTCTTTCTTTTCTCTTTTTTCTCCTTTTCCATCTTCTACGGGCCTCTGGTAAGGCATCCTACGCAGTGGTGAATGGTAGGAGCCCTGGCCAACTCTCTTTTTCCACTTTAAATTTAAAGGAAATATATCCAGTGTTTACTGCTATTCATGTTTGGTAAACATGTTTTATAGAGACAGGGTCTTGCTGTGTTGCTCAGGCTGGTCTTGAATTCCTGACCTCAAGTGATCCTCCTGCCTTGGCCTCCCAGAGTGGTAGGATCACAGGTGTGAGCTACTGTGCTTGGCCTCTAACACTTCTATAGGGAAAACCTTGTGTTGCCTTTCCTAGATTTATATTTCTTATATTGGCCATACAAATGAGAAATCTGCACTGATGTAGAGGATATCATAACTACTTATGAAAAAGTATTAAAAAAGACACATAATTTACTTAAAAATATCTCTTCAAAGATCAGTCATAGTGTTCACTTAAACCTAATTGTTCCATATACCTCTCTCCTTTTGTCATTTTATGTGAAAATGATAACTCTCCCCATGGCTTCTCAGTGAAATGTGCTTTTTTTTTTTTTCAGGGAATGTTGACTTTCAGGGATGTGGCCATAGAATTCTCTCAGGAGGAGTGGAAATGCCTGGACCCTGCTCAGAGGGCTTTATACAGGGATGTGATGTTGGAAAACTACAGGAACCTGGTGTCCCTGGGTGAGGATAATATGGCTCTCGACATTGGGATCTGCCCTTGTGTGCCTCTGCATTTTCTCTGTGTGCCTCTTGGGAGCCCCTGCGTTGCTTGACTGAAGCTGAAGCCTTGTTGACTCTGAAATGAAAAACTCCATAATGTGGCATCTGGACTTGCTTAACTGTCCCCTTTCTTCAGATGATCTTCATCCTTCATGATACATCATTGGTGGTTCCAGAGATTAAGTAGAAATAAAACCCCATGGCAGGCTTTTAAAATATCCAGGTGTTTTCTAGCCTTGTGCTTTTGATTCAGTGGTTCTTTGAAGAGAGCTAGATGTCTGATGTTACAGTGCTCCGTAAACATTCAGAAGGAGGCAGTTGGTGAATACATTTATGAAACATTTTTCTTTTTTTTTTGAGACAGAGTCTTGCCCTGTCGCCCCAGGTAGAGTGCAGTGGCTTCATCATAGTTCACTGCAACCTCAAACTCTGGGGCTCAAGCAATCCTGCCTCAGCCTCCCGAGTAGCTGGTGTGTGCCATGACACCTGGCTAATTTTTCTATTTTTAGTAAAGATGGGATCTCGCTCCTACTCAGGCTGGTCTTGAACTCCTAAGCTCAAGGAATCCTCCTGCCTCAGCCTCCCAGGGAGCTAGAATTAAAGGTGTGAGCCACCATGCCGCCCTGAAATATTTTTCTTTATCCATTTGTAATGTCTTCTTTCCTCAGCTAAACATAAGGTAGGCATTCTGGAGAAGCCACAGCACATCATATTCCTTTATTTTATAAGCAAGGCTCTCTTTTTTTGACCTGAATATTATCTCCATGTTGGAGCGAGGGAAAGAAAATGTTGTCTGAGCCTGCCTCAGGTTCAAATCCTGTTTCTATCACTTATTTTCTTTGTAAATTTGGGGGAGTAACATAAACCTGTGGGTCTTCTGTCCTTATTTGAAAAATAGTAATAATATACCTCAAGCCCTTTTTGACAAGTTAATGCTTTACAATAGCGCATGTTTTATGTAAGAACTCAAGTTACTTTTATTTAACAAGATACATCAACTTTCTTTGATGTTTATTATGAGGTGCCTTTGCCTTTATTAAATCTTGTAGGTTTTTATTTTGCATTTTTTCCCAACAATGTTGTTTCTAACCTTAGTTAATAAATGTTAAAAGTACACACTCCATATTACATATATTTTGTGGCCAATGAAATGGATGATTAAAGGGTGCTGCACAGATAGGGAGCTGCTTTGGTGATTAGCTGTTTTGTAACTGCAGACATGAAATCATAATTGTGATTTCTGACTTCTCTCTCCAATTCTTATTCTTTGTAATGTTATGTATTTACCCAACCTGAGATTTCAAAAGTCAGTGGTTTGAACATCTTTTCCAGTTCTCACAATGTGTGCTGTCTTTAGAACAGAAGTCCTTTCTTTATCCTTAAGGAATTGTTTAGAATTCCACAGACTATAATTTTTTATAATTGTGGGTGGTTATTTTTTATTTATGGTTTTATTATAGGTTACTAGACTATCTTATTCATTTTCAGTGTGATTTACAGATGATGGGTTTTTTTTAGCATGTATTATTCAATATAAATCACATGTACCACTTGTTAATGTCACAAAATGCGTCATCTGTGTGGGTATAGACAGTTTCATGACAGGTATTCAGAAAAACATTGTATTTTTGTAACACTATTTTATTAATTTTTCTCACTATTATTTTGAAATTTTAAATTGCTATGTATTTAAATTATCTATTAGATAAAATTTTTTTTTGTATTATTTATCATTACAGTACAGTTGTTCCTTAGTATCCATGGGGGATTGGTTCCAGGATACCCTGTGGATACCAAAATGCTCAGATGCTGAAGTCCCAAAGTTAGCCCTGCAGAACCCTCGGATATGAAAATTGGCCCTTTGTATCCACAGGGTCCACATCCGCAGAGTATCATATGCTCAATCTGAGGTTGGTTGAGTCCACAGAAGTGGAACCCAAGGATATGGAGGGCCAACTCCATATGACATGCTTTCTTTAGCATTTATTTGTGTACAATAAATATGAAGTCAGTTTGTATAATATAATATTTTTGTTCTCTTCAGTAAAACATCCATGTGTTTACTGATAATTGCTGTTTGCTTTGAGATCATGTTGGAAAAATACCCCCTTTTTCAGGGTTAACAGTCTGTACAACACAAGGGTTTGGGCCATAGGTTGTTTGAAACTGGGCTTCCCTAAAATTCATTTGAATTACATGTAACCACTCTTTATTAAAAATCCAAACTTTGTGTTCCTAAAAATTTGAAAATCATGGTTGAAAATTTTATAACAATTCTGTTCAGTATAAATATTATTTTTGGTGTAATATGTTTTTCAATATGAAGTACTGATTTACCAACTATAGTTAATATGAATCCTATGTTTCTTTATATTTTGTAGATATCTCTCCTACACCTATGATCAAGGAATTACCACCAAAAGAGAGCAACAGCACAGGAGAAATCTTCCAAACATTGACGTTGGAAAGACATGAAAGCCATGACATCAAAGATTTTTACTTCAGGGAAATCCAGGAAAATATGCATGATTTTGATTATCAGTGGTTTGATAAAAGAAATTACAAAGGAGTACCTATAATTCAAAAAGAACCCATCACTGGTAGAAGAGATCAACATAATAGAAGGGATGCGGGAAATAGGCCTGTTCAAAATCAGCTTGAATTAAACTTTCAGTCACATCTGGCTGAAATGCAGGAATTTCAAACTGAAAGGAAGATGCATGAATGTAATCAAGTTGAGAAGTCTATCATCGATGGTTCCTTAGTCTCTCCACTTCAAACAATTCCTCCTAGTGTCAACATTAACATGTTTAATATATATGAGAATGGTTTTATGCATCCTTTGTTACTCACACAAGACCAGAAAGCACAAATTAGGAAAAAACCTTACAAATGTAATGAGTGTGGCAAGGCCTTTAATCAGGGCTCTCACCTCACGAGACATCAGATAATCCATACTGGAGAGAAACCATATAAATGTGATGTATGTGGCAAGGTTTTCAGTCAAAATTCAAACTTAGCAAGTCATCACAGAATTCACACTGGAGAGAAACCTTACAAATGTAATGAGTGTGGCAAGGTCTTCAGTCAACATTCACACCTCGAAAATCATCAGAGAATTCATACTGGAAAAAAACCTTACAAATGTAATGAGTGTGGCAAAGCCTTTAGTGTGCATTCAAGCCTAACTAGACATCAGGTAATCCATGCTGGAGAAAAACCTTATAAATGTAATGAATGTGGCAAGGCTTTTATCCAAAGTTCAAAACTCGTAAAACATCTCAGAATTCACACTGGAGAGAAACCATATAAATGTAATGAATGTGGTAAAACTTTTATCCAAAATTCAAGTCTGGTGGACCATCAGAGAATTCACACTGGAGAGAAACCATATAAATGTAATGAGTGTGGGAAAACCTTTATTGTGCATTCAAGCTTAACTACCCATCAGGTAATCCACACTGGAGAGAAACCTTACAAATGTAATGAATGTGGAAAGGCTTTTATCAAGCGTTCACACCTTAGGCATCATGAGAGTATTCATACTGGAGAGAAGCCATACAAGTGTACTGAATGTGGCAAGGCCTTTAGGCAATGGGCTGACATCAGGATTCACCAAAGAATTCATGCTGGGGAGAAACCTTACAAATGTGGTGAGTGCGGCAAAGCCTTTACTCAGGGCTCACACCTCAGTAAACATCAGATAATCCATACTGGAGAGAAACCATATAAATGTGATATATGTGGTAAGGTCTTCAGTCAAAATTCACACCTTTCAAGTCATCAAAGAATTCACACTGGAGAGAAACCTTACAAATGTAATGAGTGTGGCAAGGCCTTCAGTGTGCGTTCAAGCCTAACATACCATCAAGTAATCCATACTGGAGAAAAGTCCTACAAATGTAATGAGTGTGATAAGGCCTTTATCAAGCAATCCCAACTTAGACATCATGAGAAAATTCATACTGGAGAGAAGCCATACAAATGTATTGAATGTGGCAAGGCCTTTAGGAAATGTTCTGACATCACTATTCACCAAAGAATTCATGCTGGAGAGAAACCTTACAAATGTGATGAGTGTGGCAAAGCCTTTACTCAGGGGTCCCACCTCACTACACATCATTTAATCCATACTGGAAAGAAACCATTTGAATGTGATGAATGTGGCAAGATCTTCAGTCAAAATTCACACCTTGAAAGTCATCGAAGAATCCATACTGGGGAGAAGCCTTACAAATGTGATGTGTGTGGCAAGGTCTTTAGTCAAAATTCACACCTTGTAAATCATCGGAGAATTCACACTGGAGAGAAACCATATAAATGTAGTGAGTGTGACAAAGCCTTTAGTGTCCTTTCAAGCTTAACTAAACATCAGGTCATCCATACTGGAGAGAGACCTTACAAATGTAACGAATGTGGTAAGGCTTTTAGCAGGTCTTCACATCTTAGGCTACATGAGAAAATTCACACTGGAGAGAAGCCATACAAATGTATTGAATGTGGTAAAGCCTTCAGACAATGGTCTGACCTCAAGATTCACCAAAGAATTCATTCTGGAGAGAAACCTTACAAATGTGATGAGTGTGGCAAAGCCTTTACTCGGGGCTCACACCTCACTAATCATCAGACAGTTCATACTGGAGAGAACTTTACAAATGTACTGAAGGTAGTAAGGCTTTTAAGCATGGCCCTAAACTCAGGGTTCACCAAATAATTCATATTTACAAATGTAATGAATATAGTAATGTTTTAAAGTAGTGTTCACTATTAGATATAAGAATATATTAATACATCTTGCTTGAAAATCAAGTGTGTGAAGCTTAAGCAGTATCTGGTGAAGTAAATGAAAATAAAATGATAAGAGAAAACGTCTGCAAGATTCCTACTATAGTTTGTGACAAGGAGATAATCTCTATTGCCAAGTCCCTGCAGGCTCTTCTGCCATTACTCAGTGACTGGGATTCACATCCAGAGTGAGAGGATCTTGTGGGGAAACGTGAGGTTCGTGCTACTTACTCTAGCAACTGACATCCAATACCTCCCCTTTTATTTGTTCCCATCCCAGAATAATACATATATTTTCCTTTAATAAATGATTTTTTTTTTTTTTTTTTGAGACAGAGTCTCACTCTGGTGCCCGGGCTAGAGTGCCGTGGCGTCAGCCTAGCTCACAGCAACCTCAAACTCCTGGGCTCAAGCAATTCTGCCTCAGCCTCCCAAGTAGCTGGGACTACAGGCTTGCACCACCATGCCCAGCTAATTTTTTCTGTATATTTTTAGTTGTCCAGCTAATTTCTTTCTATTTTTAGTAGAGACGGGGTCTCGCTCTTGCTCAGGCTGGTCGGGAACTCCTGAGCTCAAACGATCTGCCCGCCTCAGCCTCCCAGAGTGCTAGGATTACAGGCGTGAGCCACCATGCCTGGCCCTAAATGATTCTCAAGTTTGCACATGTATTATCCTTTATATCACACTTTGTGTAGGAGTCACTGTTATTAGTGCCTTATGTGTAATAACTATTGGAATCTTCAACTGTACTGATGTTATTCTCATTTCACAAATGAGGAAATTAGGACAGTTTAAAGACTCATCCAATCACATCTCATTAAGTGGGTAAGTCAGGATGTATGTTGTCTGACTGCAAAGATGACCCTCTTAACAGTGGGTGCTACACTGACAAGGCTAGTTACTTCTGTCCTTCAGGCACTCAGCATCTCTACTTAATTTTGTTAGTGCCTCTTCTCATTTTTAAGTAGTTTATCTTCCTAAATCATCATGATTGTGGTAATTTTGTACTATGTCTATACTTTTATTTCATAGGCCAAATTACTATGAATAAATACCTAAATAAAATGCAGATACACTGATTATCACATAATCCTAGAAGAAGGATTATCCAAGATGAAGTTGGGTTTATTGACCCAAGAATGGTTCACTATTTATCATCAAGACAGAAGACAGATTGCCATTAAGCCAAGAACAAGAGTCAAATAATATTAATATCAACCACTGAAACAATTGCACGATATTGTGAGCTAAGCTATAAAACCTGGAACATGAGTAAGAGATAAAACATTTTAGCATAGAGATCAAATTATTATTGATTATATATGATATAATCAAGAATCACAATCAGGGATTGATGTCGGAGGTAGGACCTCTAGTCTATCTCCACAGACTCAGTCCATATCTCAGAAATTATTCCTTGACCCTGTGTATCTTTGCCACTAGAATAGTTTCTAACCCAGAGGAATCTTTTTTCAGATGTGAGCATGTACTCAGACTCATGATACTCTTCTTTTCTGTATGCAAAGACTGCCTAACAGAATGCAATAGAAAATACTCATCTGATTGCTTTTGCTGCCAGAACTTTGAGCTTAGTGTGTTATACCAATGAGGTGGGGGTCGTGGGGAGGGAGCCAGCTGGTCTCTGAGATATGTTTGTTATTCTGAGATACGATCTTTTCACAGAACTGCAATTAATTTGCCAGTAGTGACAATGACACTACATGCTTGATGAGCTGAGAATATTTCTGAAAGACACCGTTCCCATTGCTAATGCTCAGAAACAACGACAAGTCTGTAATGAACATCACCAAAGAGATACTTTGGCGTGTTTGGTAAGGGATATTTTATTTTCAAGATTCCTGAAGGCAGACGGGCTCACATGGAGGAAACAGGTAATGGTGAGGTCTTAACACCTGATGGATAGTGATGCTGCAAACATTTTCATTCACCTGTTTGCTTTGTGTATCTGCTTCAGTGAAATGTCTCTTTATGCTTTTGCCCTTTTTCTAATGCGGTTTTTAATAGACTATTTTTTAGAGCAGTTTTAGGTTCACAAAAAAAAAAATTAAGTAGAAGATACAGGGATTTCCCATATATCCCCTGGCCCCAAACATGCATAGCCTCGATCATCAACATACCCCACCAGAGTGGTACATTTGTTGCAATCAATGAACACTGACATATAATTATCATCCACAGTCCATACTTTACATTAGGGTTCACTATTGTGTTGCACAGTCTATGGATTTGAAAAAATGCATGACATCTTCACCATTATAGTATCATATAGGGTACTTTCACTACTCTCAAAATCCTCAGTGCTTCACCTAGATTTGTCTTTCTCCTTTTAGTACTATTGCCTGTTGCTTCACATAATTTGCAGCTCTTTTTTGGTACTTAAGCACTTAGGACTGGGAAGATATCTTTGGAAATTAACCCTCTTATCATTATGTAATTTTCCTTTTTTTCCCTGGTAATTTTGTTTTCTCAGACTTCTACTTTATATGATATGAATAAAGACACTCTGCCTTCTTTTGTTTGATGTTTGCATGGTCTAATTTTATCCATTGTATTGACATCATGGATCAGAAAATTATGTGTGTGAGGCTATCCTATGCACTGTAGGATGTTTAGCAGCATCCCTGGCCTCTACCTACTAGATACCAGTGACACCACACCAGCTGTGACAATCAAAAATGTCTCCAGGCCAGGTGTGGTGGCTCACATGTATAATCCTAGCACTTTAGAGAGGTTAAGGTGGGAGGACTGCTTGAGCCCTGGAGTTCAAGACCAGCCTGAGCAACATAGCAAGACCCCATCTCTACAAAAAATAAAATTATCTGGGCATTGTGGCACGTGCCTATAGTCCCAGTTACTTGGGAGGCTGAGGCAGGAGAATCGCTTGAGCCCAGGAGTTTGAAGTTGCAGTGAGCTGTGATGACACCACTGCACTCTAGCCTGGACAACAGAGGAAGACCTTGTCTTTAAAAGTCTCCACCAGTACAAAAGGGCAGGAAAGCAAAAGGTACTGAGTGGCGTGTGCCATGTTGCTTTCAACTGCATTTCACACGATACTACTATAAAGACCTGACCTCAGAAATGAATGAGCTGATTTGCATGCAAGTTTTCAAGGTATAACTGTGATTCATCTATAACTGGTAAAACTTACCACTGAGAAATTCTTTGAGAGTCAAGGGCAAGTTAAAGCTCAAAATCATGGCAAAATCCAAATCAAGAACATGGCCGTATTGCCCTTTCAAATAACCTGCCAGTTGATTAAAGTGGTTTCTGGGAAATTCCTCCTTTTGGAAAAAATGGCTTAGTAAACAGAAATTAGAGTGTAGATCTCCTAGAGAGGCCTGAGAAGATCCTAGAAGAAAATTAAAGAGTTAGGCATATCTTACTAAAAACTGTGGGTATAGCTAATGGAAAATGTAGTATCAGATAAAGCGGTGTATGTGTGTGCACTTCTGTTATTTCATGTGTTGAGTTGCATTGTGTGTTTTACCTGAATGGCACACCTGACCCCAAGTTCTATTGTGATCAGGAATCTCCTACAAAGCAGCTATCTTGGTAGGAATAAACTGGACACAGGCCAGACAAGAGCCACAAGGGCATCTGCTTGTGGGAGCAACACCTGGTCATGCATGGGTCAAACACTTGGACATTAGACCACACACCAGGATGACGAAGTATACCTGAAAAGCACAATGTAAACATCCAGGACCAAATCCCTGGAGCCATATCAGGACAGGACTGGAGTATATGCCGCTCTCCTGAGAGAGACCTCAAAATGAAATTAGAAAAAAAGAAAATACAATAGAAGGCCCAGTTCTAATACTATCAGTTATAATCAGGTGAATTCAAGAACAATGAAACATAAAGGACTGGATGTCTATTCTCAAGGGAAGAACTGCAGCTGAAAAAAAGGATCATTCCTCATTTTTGCCCCTAGTGGAATCAGCCTGATAACATCTGCCCACCAAAATTGCACATTTGCTGTGGATCCTAGAGATTCCTGGGTACCTCCTTTCTTTTCCTCTTTGGAATAGGTTTAATGAGGTTTCATTTATCTGTTCCACCATATGCATTGTGAGTGAGGACTCCTCCACTGGGCTCTGAATCAAAAGGAGTCTCAGGAGACTGTCATAAGATCCTTGTTTGTGACTGAGGTTATGTTTGGGTAGGACTTTTCCTTTTGGGGGGAATATTAAGGGGATGAGGTAAGTATATTTTGTGTAAAAAAAAGAGGGACAAATTATTTCTGATAGAAGATGCATTGTAGGCCAGGCGCGGTGGCTCACGCCTGTAATCCTAGCCCTCTGGGAGGCCGAGGCGGGTGGATCGCTCGAGGTCAGGAGTTCGAGACCAGCCTGAGTGAGACCCTGTCTCTACTAAAAATAGAAAGAAATTATCTGGCCAACTAAAAATATATATAGCAAAAAAAAATTAGCCGGGCATGGTGGTGCATGCCTGTAGTCCCAGCTACTCGGGAGGCTGAGGCAGGAGGATCGCTTAAGCCCAGGAGTGTGAGGTTGCTGTGAGCTAGGCTGACACCACGGCACTCACTCTAGCCTGGGCAACAAAATGAGACTCTGTCTCAAAAAAAAAAAAAAAAAAAAGATGCATTGTCACATATTGTACTATTATTCCCAAGTATCACCCCCTGTGAGACTGTATATCCCTGCCCTTTGTTATCAGGTGTGGCCTCTTGACTTGAGACCACACTTCCTTTGAGAGGATTGAAATTCATTGCCCTTTATGACAGGTTTGCCTTTGAGTTCCTTAGCCAATTTAGTGTGAGTAGAAATGGCATGTTTTTAAAATGAGAAATTGTTAGTATAAGTTGACTGTCCCTGTAAATTAATCAGGGAGCTAAAAATTGTCTACACTGGGCATGTCCTTTAACTCAAGTAGCTCCATGTCATACTTGTAGCTTTTTTCTTTATTCTTAGGCTTATTGGGAGCATCACATAAAATTCTCCTCTGCACAGAGAAAACAAATACAATTCTCACCAAAAAGGCAGTTGACTCACCAGAAATCTCAGATGACCTAGAACTCATGGTAAAATGCAGATTTCTAGGCCACATCATGCCCAGCTGCCTCGAAGATGTCCAGGCAATTTTTTTAAAACAGTTTATTGAGGTGTGATTGATATATAATTATGTGCCACATAATGTTTTGATCTGTGAAGGACCACATATACAACTGTCCCAAAAAATTATAATAGTGTATTTTTACTATACCATTTCTACGTTTAGATATACAAATACTTACCATTGTGTTACAATTGCCTACAGTATTTAGTACCGTAACATGCCGTACAGGTTTGTAGCCTCGGAGCAATAGATACCATACAGCCTAGATGTGTAGTAGGCTATACCATCTAGGGTTGTGTAAGTGCACACTATGATGTCTGCACCATGAGGAAATCACCTAACAATAAATTTCTCAGAATGTATCCCCATCATTAAGGGATGCATCCCTGTACTATAAAAAGCTGCACATACTTAAGGTGAGCCTGGCAAGGGTCTCCACCTGCGCACGGGGCAGGCTCTATCCAGGCAACTGTCACCCTCCGCCCCCTGCAGCTGTGTGTACCCACCCTTAGGCAGGGGAAACTCAGAGTCACTCATGCTCCCTGTGGCATGGATCCCTTTGAGTACTTTGTTCGGCCAAGAAAGCTACAAAACTGTGGCTCTGGGGCCTTGATTCGTGGATCACGCTCCAGAGGCTTGGCAGGAGAATCTTGCATGTTTTAATTTAAATGGAAGTTTTAAGATCCTTCATTTGCTGCTTCTGATCTTCTCTCTGCTATTAGAATGGTATGTCCCAGACAAAGACTGAAATTTAACCCCAAATCCAGAATCAAATTGTGGAACCAAGCAAGAAGTGAATAATGATAGATATAAGGAAGAAATAAATGTTTCTTGTAACCCAGTAAGAATTCAGGAATATTTGTTACCACAACATAACTTGCAGAGAGCTCACTGGTACACTTTCAATGATCTTTTCTTTTTCTCTACCAACCTTAACCTCCCAAATCCAAGATTATAGATGGTAGCTCATTATCTCCATCAACTGCACTACCTTTGAAATCTCCATTTCAAGAGTCCCCTCCTTATATTACGTTCATCCCTTCCATTTTATATGCTCTACTTTCATTAGAATAACAATTTTTAAATCCATCTAGAAATATTGCCTTTTATTATGTAACCACCCTCGATGAACTACTTGTTGTTACTTTACTGAACTGGTTTGCTATTAATATAATCTGGTATTTGTAAATATCCTGAAGAAATTTGTCTTCTTTCACTGTGCTGCCTTCACCTTACTAAACTTCAGAATCAGATGAGCTCCCTTATTGACTGTAGTCCCCTTACACCCACGAAATTCATACTGATGGCAAAAAAAAAAAAAAAGGCCAAAAGAAAATCCCAAGTAAATAAACAAGTTCTCTAGGCTCCTGGGCTTTGCTGTCCTCATCCAAGGGTGCTCTTTCTAATTTCTCATACTGTTGTGGGTAATTAAAATGTCATTATGTTCTGTTTTCATTCATTCAATTTAGCATCCATTCTAATTTTCTTTCTGATTTCTTCTTTGTCCTGGGATAATTCAAAAGTAGGTTATTATTTAATAATTATTTGAGGATTTTTCCAGAGATTTTTTTTTGTTGTTATTGATTTCTAAATTCCATTATGGTCAAAGACATATTTTGTATGACTTGAATTCTTTTAATATTTATGGAGACTGGTTTGATGGCCTGGAATATGGTTTGTCTTGGTAAAGTACTGCTATGGTTTGAATGTTTGTGTCCCCCACCCCCACCAAAATTCATATGTTGAAATCTTAACCTCCAAGGCGATGCTATTAGGAAGTCAGGCCTTTGTGAGGTGATTAGCTCATGAGAAGGAAGCCCTTGTGAACGTGATTAGTGCCCTTATAAAAGAAACTGCTGAGAGCTCACTTGCCCCTTCTGCCATGTGAGAAGATGGCAATTTATACAGCAGAGAGTGGGCCCTCACCAGACACAGAATCTGCCTCACTTTAATCTTGGGACTTTTCAGTGTCCAGCACTGTAAAAAAATAAATTTCTGGTGTTTATAAGCTACCTAGTCTATGGTATTTTTGTTATAGTAAGCCGAACAGACTAAGTACTGTGTGGACTTTTAAAGTAAAGTCTTATAATTCTTTTAGGTGGAGTGTTTTATAAAGGGCAATTTGGTCAAGTTTATTGACAGTATTGTTGAAATCCTCTTGGAAGTTACTTTCTGTCTACATGTTCTATCTATTACGTTATTGCAAGAGGGGGCAATGCAAATCTTGACCACAATGGTGGATTTGTTTTCACTGCAGTCCCGTCAGCTTCTCCTCATGGGTTTTGAAGTTTTGTTACTAGGTTCATAAATGTTTAGGATTGTCATGTCCTTTTGAGGAATTGATCCCTTTATCATTACAAAATGTTTCATTATCCCTGGTAATATTATTTGCTCTTTAATCTACATTGACATTACTATAATCACTCTATTTTAAATACTGTTGATGTATTTTTTATGCTTTTACTCTATTGGTGACTTTATATTTGAAGTACATTTCTTATAGGAAACACACAGTTGTTTGTCTTTTTAAAAAACTAATAATTTCCGCCTTTTGGTTTGGCTGTTTAGACCAATTCCAATTAAAATAACCAATTAAAGTAATTATTATATGGTTAGATTTAAATTACCTTGCTATTGGTCTTATATTGTCTCCTTTATTCTTCTGTTTTCCTGTCTTCTTTGGAATAACTGATTTTTTATGACTTTGTTTCCTTTTTTTTGTGGTTTGTGTTAGCTATAACTAATTTTTATAGCATTTGCTTTAGGAGTTATACTGTACAACTTACCAGTCCACCTTCAAGTGATTGTATACTACTTCATGG
Source organism: Lemur catta (assembly GCF_020740605.2). Lineage (NCBI taxonomy): Eukaryota > Metazoa > Chordata > Mammalia > Primates > Lemuridae > Lemur > Lemur catta. The sequence goes on from NC_059146.1 coordinate 20,581,782, forward strand.
AGGGCAAGAGACCCTTACACATGTACACTTCCATTTTTACCACTCTTGGTTTTTGTGCTATCATAATCATAGATATTACTTTTACATATTCTATAAACTCATACTAGATTATTATTTTTTTAAAAGCCAATTATATTTTAAAAAGATTTAAAAATAAGACATTCAAATTTGCCCATGTAGTTACTATTTCTGGTGCTCTTCATTCTTTTGTGTAGATCAGGTGTTTGCAACTTTTAGGACACAAGTCACGCCAAATATGATCTGCCATATGTTTTAAATGATGTTTACTTGGAACACAGCCAAATCCATGTGTAAGTGCTATTTTTTTTTTTTTTTTTTTTTGAGACAGAGTCTCGCTCTGTTGCCCAGGCTAGAGTGAGTGCTGTGGCATCAGCCTAGCTCACAGCAACCTCAGACTCCTTGGCTTAAGCGATCCTACTGCCTCAGCCTCCCGAGTAGCTGGGACTACAGGCATGTGCCACTATGGCTGGCTAATTTTTTTCTATATAGATTTTTAGTTGTCCATATAATTTCTTTCTATTTTTGGTAGAGACGGGGTCTCGCTCTTGCTCAGGCTGGTCTCGAACTCCTGACCTCGAGCGATCCACCCGCCTCGGCCTCCCAGAGTGCTAGGATTACAGGCGTGAGCCACTGTGCCCGGCCTGTGTGCAAGTACTATTGATTCATTAAAGGCAGAGTAGAATATATGCAACAGAAACCATATGGCCTACAATGAACAAAATACCATCTGGCCCTTTAAAGTTTGTTGACTTCTCATATAGAATCACATTTCTATCACATACGTGAATTACAATGAAATTTGAGAAATAAAGCATACAGAAAAAGTTAATTTTGTAGTCAAATATTAAGCAAGGGTATCATAAGATTGCTCTCAACTGGAAGGGTAAAACCAGGAATAATTGGGAGTCAGTAGATGTTGTCTCATACTAGGGAAGATATAGAAGATGTGAGACTGTATTGCTATTTGATTTGAAACTAAAATGTTATGTTACCATATTTGTTGATGACATTTGAAGATATAAACTGGGGCTTAAACACTCCACTAATTTTACTTGATGTGGATTCACAAGTGGAAGTAGCAATATACTCTTAGGTGGCAGCTACAGAAGTAGACTATAGGAAAAGCGTGTATCCTAACAAGTCTTTCCAGAACTGGTATCATCAGATTTCAGATAGTTTTGACAAATGATATTTACTACCTTTCCATTAACTCATTACCCTACCCCACCCTCATGTCCTGGTAGTAAAGGCTGCTGTAAAGGCTGCTTATCTGTGTATTCTGCAAATAAGTCGTCATCATTCTGGATAAGTCTACCTATATCTCAAGTCTACTTATACCTTAAGCCCTCTAGGGAAATTTTGTTGTTAAAAGAATTAGCATGCAAAAATATACACAGCCAGTTTACGTAAGTTTTGACTTTTAAGTCCTGAAAAATAAAAAATTGCTAACTAAAAATGTTTCCAATAAATGCTTACTTTCATATACCTCACAAGTCACACACTGATTGCAGGTATTCCTCAATCATTGTAAATTATGCTTCCATCCTGGCAATCTTCTCCTTCTATTTCCTCTTCTCAACTACCTTTCCCCATTTGTATCTGCATGACACACTCCTTCAATTCATTAATGATTCCGCTCAACTATCAACTTATGACATGGGCATTGCCTGAATACATTGTTTAATTAGGACATCCTGTCATGTTATTATACATACACACTTCATTGTACTTATCAATATCACCATATTTTATTATCACTCACTTACCCTTGTCGAACATAAAGTACTTGAAGGCAGGGAATTGGTTTTGTTTCCTGCTAGATCATTAGTGATTAGAATAACTCCTGAGAGCAAGCACTTTGTGCATTCATGCTGAAAGAATAAATGCATGCATTTTTTTCAATGCAAAGAAGAAAGCTACTGCAATGCATAGGTCATAAATTCTACATTGTGTTATTTCAGGCAACATGAGCTACACAGACCCATCTCAGCAGTGACAAAAGGTTTTCATGAAGTTTTTCTAAGTAACAAAAATTCAAGATATTCTCAAATGCTCTATTCTATTCCCAACACAAAATAATAATCTCACTTGTCAGGTAGAAGTTTTTATTTGTAAGTGATAGACAACCTGGAAAAGTGACTAAAACAAGTAGGCGGTTTATCAGTTTCACATGACACCAAGTCCAGAGGCTGCGGTTTGGGATGTGACAGGTCCTCTGGGAAGTCCATTCTGCCTACTCTGCCTCGATTAGCACTCAGCTCTCGTTCTTTTTTTTTTTTTTTTTTTGAGACAGAGTCTTGCTCTGTTGCCCGGGCTAGAGTGAGTGCCATGGCGTCAGCCTAGCTCACAGCAACCTCAAACTCCTGGGCTTAAGCGATCCTCCTGCCTCAGCCTCCCGAGTAGCTGGGACTACAGGAATGCGCCACCATGCCCGGCTAATTTTTTCTATATATATTTTAGTTGGCCAGATAATTTCTTTCTATTTTTTAGTAGAGACGGGGTCTCACTCTTGCTCAGGCTGGTCTTGAACTCCTGACCTTGAGCGATCCACCCGCCTCGGCCTCCCAGAGTGCTAGGATTACAGGCGTGAGCCACCGCGCCTGGCCACGTTCTTCTTAAAGAGAATACAGATGGCTGGGGTATGACTAAGAAGGGTATAGGATGAGGGGCAAAACCCTTTTCATATTTAGGTTTTGTTTATATGGAAGCAATAATTTCAGGAATTCTTTCCAAGTATTATTAGGTAATTCTGTTAAGTGGACAGCGCAATTTTAATGAAGAACGGGAATTTTCAAATTGTATATTCACATCTCAAGAACAGAGGAAGGTAAATAAAAGAAGTTAGACAAAACATGGTACAGCCCAAATTAAAATGCCCCTTACCAATATTAGATGACAAGGAAGTAAACATAATTTTGGGAAGACAGATTATATAAACTGATTTTGTTCTTTATCCCAAGAGTCTAATATTCCATGTAACCTACGGCCAGTCTCTTAGGTGTTCCAAATGAGACAAAAATTATTAAACAGTCCTTAGGGTTTTTTAACTTACAGATTTATTTCCTTTTAGCTCTATTTGTATCTAAACAAACAAAAGTGCTTCTCCACGTTTTAATATAGATATTTTGATTCTACCATCAGGGTAGGAAAATTTTAAAAAAATCCATTTGAGATGTTTTTCATTCATGCCATCCTATCTTAAAGAAATGCAAAAGGGTAGTAGTTGGGAAATAGTTTAATATCACCTCCAAATATATTTTAATATAACTGTTATAACTCAGAGATTTTCAGAATTGGGGAGCCTATATTAAATGTTTCAATAAAGTAGTAGAGACTGCAACAGGATTTAGTTGGCAATGTAGAATATATTCAATTGAGAGTGAACATTTAAAATGTTTAAGGTTACATTTGTTTCAAAAAACATAAAATAATTCTATCTTGGTTACATTACAGTTTTCAATTTGTTTAGTGTTTTTATTCATTGCATTTTCCACATAAAATTATTTTGAGTCTCAAGTCACAATTATATTAAAAAATATGACAATCTCTATTCCAATCTGCCTTCTCAAACCTTTCATTTTCTTCAATAGGTTACTATCTATACATTTTCAGATTTTTTGTAACAAAGAGAATACCATATATAATATTCTATCTACACCTTGCTTTTTATGTATGTCAGAGAGGAAGCCAATATAATGACTTTTCTCATTCTTTTAACAGCTTCACACACATAGCCAATGTTCCCTTAATCTCAGCTATGGGACAAGTTTTGCCAGTGTGTGGGTAAAACTATAAAACTCTTAGAAGAAAACAGATGTAAACTTTTATGACATTGGGCTAGACAACAGTTTCTTAGATACAACACCAAAAAATAAGTAGCCAAAAAATTATAGGTAATTTGACTTCACCAAAATTAAGAGTGCTATTCAGAATGTAGCAAACAATACACAGGAGTGGAGAAAATATTTGTAAATTATATATCTCATACGGGTCTAGTATTCAGAATATAAAAGAACTCTTACAACAAAAACACACAAGCAACTCAATTTAAAAAAAAAAAGAGTGAAGGATATGAATAGACATTTCTCCAAAGATGGCCAATAAGCATATGGACAGATGCTTAATATTAGTCATGGAGACATGCAAATCCAACCACAGTGAAATATCACCTATAAATGACTAGAAGGCTATATTACTACTGCTACTACTACTACTAATAATCCAACGACTACAAATACCAAGAGTTGATTAGGAAGTACAGAAGTTGGAACACTTGTATATTGCTGGTGGGAATGTAAAATGGAGCAGCTGCTTTGGAAAAGTTTGGCAGTTCCACAAAAAGATAATCATAGTTACCATATGACCCAGCAATTCCACTTTTACAAACATACCTGAGTGAAAACATGTATATGCAAAAACATCTTATAAAAGATTGTTCATAGCAGCATTTTTCATAATAGCCTAACTTCACAAAGTGCAAAGAGCCCAAATCTCCATTAAATGATGAAGGATGGATAAACTAACTGTGGATATTACTCAGCAATGGTAAGTTATTACATACTAATGAATGTTCCAGTAACATATCCCACTATATTGCACACTTAAAACATGCAAATTTTATTGTATGTCTCTTTTGGCACCAGCTGGAAATTTGAACCATATCTGGGTAACCTCGTTCTAGTCCCACCAGGTAATCATTGTAACACCCCAAGCCAGTCATCTTTCACTCTGCTCTCTAGCCATTTTTTTTTTTTTTTTTTTTTGAGACAGAGTCTCACTCTGTTGCCCGGGCTAGAGTGAGTACAGTGGCGTCAGCCTAGCTCACAGCAACCTCAAACTCCTGGGCTTAAGCGGATCCTACTGCCTCAGCCTTCCGAGTAGCTGGGACTACAGGCATGCGCCACCATACCCGGCTAATTTTTTTCTATATATATTTTTAGTTGGCCAGATAATTTCTTTCTATTTTTTTTAGTAGAGATGGGGTCTCGCTTTTGCTCAGGCTGGTCTCGAACTCCTGACCTCGAGCGATCCACCCGCCTCGGCCTCCCCGAGTGCTAGGATTACAGGTGTGAGCCACCGCGCCGGGCCTTTCTAGCCATTTTTGAACCAGAGTGGAAAATCTGCTTTGTTCTTCTCAGAAAGCTTCATGTAATAAATATTCTCCTAACACTTCCATGAATGGTGTCACCAGTCTTGAAGTTTAAACCAAATTTTGTGTGGAGTTCCATCCTATTCCAGTGGAGTGGCCACAAGTGCAAATGAACAAAAAATGTTTTAGGGGTAAATACATGAAGTTTCTAGTTTCTAAAAGAAAAAAAAAATCCCATTGTGAATATTTATTAAGAGGAAACTCGTGAACATTGATCTTTTCAAATTATTACACTGAGTGATCCAAGTACAAAAAAGAGATGGTGTTATTTTAATCCTTATTTCTGAAATTTTCTTTACTAATATTTTCACATGCTTATATTTGCATTTTCACTGATGTAGAAGAAAGTGCATGCCATTCTTGCAAAAAAAAAAAAAAACGCATGTAGAAATGCAGGCATGTAAAAATATAATCATACAGTGCATACTTATGAAGGAGAAGACAGGTTTTAGGGGTCTATTACACTGCTATGGTATGATATTTTTATCACAGTCATAGAAATAATCCGGGGCAGAGTGTGGAGAAAATGACTCAAGTGTAAATTATGAATATATATTCCCAAAATTGCATATTATTTGAATCTAACATGGAAAGAAATTGCTATTGGAGACATTCAACCTTGAGAGCCAAATGATGTATTATTAATGTTCATTATGAAGAGCCTTAAAGAGGTAGGACATGCTTGGGTTGATGGCATGATTCACTCAGGGTTATTCAAATGATTATACTGTACTAATTAAGACATGAGAAGTATAACATATTCTAATAAAATGATATCAAAATACAATTTCAGTGGCCAAATGTGAAAGCTTTACAAACACTCTCCTCTGGTTCTTTTAACTGTCTTCTATGATGATCATTCTGTAATATCTTCAGTTTCAAAAATAAGATCAATTTTTAATAATGTGTGATATGCAATAGCTGTTACCTTTCAAAGGAGATGGTGACCATCATTCCCCCTCCATTTATTTCTGCCACATATGCAGTCCCTAGTAACCCATCATTTGTGCTCCCATGAAAATCTCATTCTCTCAATGTTCAGGCCTATTCTTTCTGTTTCCTGGTCATCTTTTTTTTTTTTTGGAGACAGAGTCTCACTCTGTTGCCTGGGCTAGAGCGAGTGCCGTGGCGTCAGCCTAGCTCACAGCAACCTCAAACTCCTGGGCTCAAGCGATCCTACTGCCTCAGCCTCCCCAGTAGCTGGGACTACAGGCATGCGCCACCATGCCCGGCTAATTTTTTTCTATATATATATTTTAGTTGGCCAGATAATTTCTTTCTATTTTTAGTAGAGACAGAGTCTCGCTCTTGCTCAGGCTGGTCTTGGACTCCTGACCTCGAGCGATCCACCCGCCTCGGCCTCCCAGAGTGCTAGGATTACAGGTGTGAGCCACTGTGCCCGGCTGTGTTTCCTGGTCATCTTGTACAGTAAGCTTACCTTTCCTATAATCAACAGAAGTTCTCAGTCGTATCAACAAATCAGGAAAGGGGTCCTGACTACATAAAGCATGGTAACTTAGATAACAGTTTTAACTCTATTGTTTCACTCCCATGCTCTCACATTTATACTATATTGTATATTTAGGCCCTTCCATTTTATCAATCCCTTCTTTGAGACAATCATGATACACGAAAGTCATGTAACGAAGATATACCATCAACAGATTTCAAATGTCAAGTTGTAATTCATCAATAACAAAGCCTTCTTAAGAAATCTCAAATAAATAAAGTGAAGACAGATCTTTCTGCAGATGTCCCTGTTCTTTTGACACACATTATCTCATGAGTTTTAAATGATTTTCACTTTGTAATCATCTGTGGAATTTAACATGAAATCAGTTAATCCTCAAGAAGGAATAGAGACTTAGTGCCCCCTAGAATAAATTTTTGTATATGTAATCCATTGAGAGAATTGGCTAAACAATTTACCACATTACATTTGTAATGTTCCTCTCCATTATGAATTCTTTGGTATATCCTGAGTCAGACCATTGCTTAAAGGCCTTGACATATTTGTATGGTTTCCATCTTGAATATATTGTCATAACCACAAAGATGTAAATATTTTATAAGGCTGATCATATTCACTACATTTGTAAGGTATCTCTACAATAAGAGCTCTGTGGATGTTCCACAAGGCTTGAATTTTGGATAAGCCTTGCCATACACATTTTATTTCTGGGGTTTCTCTCAAAGACATGTATACTAATGTCAAGTGATGTGTGAGCACTGGCTAAAGGCCTTTCCACATATACTAGTTTTATATGGCTTTTCTTCATAGTGGAGTCTCTGATGTTGATAAGGCTTGAACATTTAAGTTTTGTCTTATTCATTATATTTGTTATGTTTTTCTCTGAGTTTTCTGATGATGCCCAAGGTTTGAACTTTGGATAAAAGCATTACGATGTATTTTATGTTTACAATGTTTCTTTTCAGTATGTATTTTTTGATGTCTAGTAAGGTTTGCAAATTGGGTAAAAGCTTTGCCACATTCATTACATTTGTAAGGTTTCTCTCCTGTATGGATTTTCTTATGTTGAGTAAGATTTGAACGTTCAGTAAAGGCTTTACCACACTCACTACATTTGTAGGGTTTCTCTCCAGTATGAGTCCTTTGATGACCCCACAGGTGTGAACATCTGATAAAAGCCTTATCACATTTATTACATTTGTAAGGTTTTTCTCCTGTATGAATTCTCTGATGTTCCAGGAGGCTTGAACTGTGGATGAAAGCCTTGCCACACACATTACATTTGTGTGGTTTCTCTCCAGGATGAATATTCTGATGTCTAGTGAGGTGTGAGCACTGCTTAAAAGCTTTGCCACATTCATTACATATGTAAGGTTTCTCTCCAGTATGGATTCTCTTATGTTGAGTAAGGCTTGAACGCTCAGCAAAGGCTTTGTCACATTCACTACATTTGTAAGGTTTCTCTCCAGTATGAATTCTCTCATGACCCCAAAGATGTGAACGCTGGATAAATGCTTTACCACATTCATTACATTTGTAAGGCTTTTCTCCAGTATGCATTCTCTGATGACTTGCAAGATTTGAATTTTGACTACAGACTTTGCCACATACATTGCATTTATATGGTTTCTCTCCTGTATGGACTCTCTGATGTCTTGTGAGATTTGAACACTGGTTAAAGGCTTTGCCACACTCATTACATTTGTACGGTCTCTGTCCAGAATGAATTCGCTGATGATTAGTAAGGTTGGAACTTTTGCTAAAAGCCTTTCCACAGTCATCACATTTGTATGATTTTTCTCTGATGTGTGTTCTCCTGCACTGTGTAGGTAACAGAGGGGGTTTTAAAATCTTCCTATATTTATTATAAATGTTTTTGACACTAGGAGAAATTGTTTGAAGTGGTGAAACTAAGGAACTATTGTTGATAGACTTCTCAACTTGATTACATTCATAAGTTTTCTCCTCAGTTTGAAATTTCTGCAGTTCAGCAAGATGTGCCTTTAGGCTTAATCCAATCCTATTTTCAAAACACTTCACATACTTGTTTCCAGTATAGCTTATGTTATTTTTCAGTTTTAACAAATTCCTTATGAATGGCTTGCTATGTACAAAATGTTGGTAGGTATTATCTCTTACAGAAACATTCTGCTTTAAAGAAAAATTAACTGAGGATTTATTATGTTGTTGATCTTTTCTATAAATGAGATTTCTGTTATGGGTAAAAGGCACTCCTTTGTAATTTCTTGTATCATATCCCCATGGGCTGTCAAACTTACACATATTTTTCCAGACTTCCTTGATGCCATGGCTTTCATTTCTTTCCAGTATCACCAGATGGTATAATTCCTCTTTATTAATGTCTTCTTTTGATAATTCCTCACAAACATCTGAAAGATAAAGAACCATAGGCTTTCCATTGTGTAGAGTTGGAAGATAAATATTTTACATTAAAATACATGTTATAAAAAATAATATTTATAATGAACAGGGTTATGAAGTTTCTCAACCATGGTCTTCTAATGTTTAGGAACACAAAGGGCATGGTTGTCCTCAATAAGAAAGTAATATAGCAATGAAACATGTAATTCAAATTATTTTAAGGGCAGTACAGTTTGAAACATACTATATCCAAAACACTTATACTATGTAAACTCATATACGCCCTGAAAGAAGGGATATTTTAACACCATCACCTAAAAAACACAATAATTGGCACAGCTATATGGCTGTCTCATATTTGAAGAGAAGCAAATAATGATGCATTATTTAGTGATGACTATTATACAGAAATAAAAGCTAAAGCACACCCAAACTTATGTAATAAAAATATAAAAAATGGCAATTCATGATTGCAAAAAAGTAGCTCAAGAAAAATCAGGCAGAATTTATTAATAATTAAATGCCATTATAAGAATTTACAACATTGTAAATCTGAATATGTTATAAAACTACCTATACCCATATAAAATGTGCATTTTGCAGCATTAACATTTTGTGCATGGCCATTATATTGCATAACGTATACTGAAAAACCACCATCTGTAAATCATAATAAAAATAAATAAAACATTGTAGTAATCTGTGACAATCTAGCTGGCAACCTAATAGCAATCACAATTATACAACATTATTATCTGTGGAATTCCAAAGAGTTCTTGCTTAAGAACTGAAGGAGGAACTCTCATTGCTGAAGGAGCACACAACAGGAAAAATAAGAAATATGTTGAGAATCACTGAATTTTGAAATATCAGGTTTAGGTAAATACACATTATTATCATAATTTTGTGCCTGCAGTTATATAACAAACAGTATATAGAACAACTTCCTAACTATGAAGGTGTCACCTAACCCTCCAGTTCTATGGCCAAAAAATATATAATATATAATAAAAGCTGTGTGCTTTGAAAATTTATTATCTGGGGTCAAAGAAAATATTGATCAGAAAAAAATTTAAAAAAAGAAAACATATAAGATATAATGCAGGGAAAGGCCAATCTCATAAGCAACATGACAGAAAGTTGATATATCTTATTAACAGACATAACTTTTCAGTCCATACTATATGCTATGCAATGCACTAAGCCCTCCAAAAGCATTAACTTATTTAAAAATTATTACAATTTTTCAAATAAAAACAAGGGACCCAAGAGGTTTATATATCTATCCTTAACTCACACAGGGAGCAATTGTTAAGAGCCAGCATTTGAACCCAAGTGTGAAGGCTAAGATGCCATATTCATAAAGCATTAAGCACCATTGCCTACCCAGGCAATACAGATTACAACAGATCACAGCAACTACCAGGAGCTTAGGAAGAAGAAATGTTTCAAGGGAGATATAGGACCTGAGGTGTGTCACTTATAGTGTGACAGTGCCACCGCTCCCAGGTAACAGCATTTGAGTTATGTCTTGAACATGTTTCTGTCCTGAGCAAGCTGTCCTGTACATGAGTAGGGGTCTTTTCTCAGCCAGTATGTGCACTGAGGGGAGGGTTATGTCTTATGAAAACTGGGTTGCCAAGGTGCTCAAAATTAATATACTAGGACCTACCAGTATAGTCCATCTAGATCAAAGAAAAACTGGAGGAAAGGCCCAGACAGGGATTTAGAAAAGCAAGAGTGAAAGGTAAGGAATAAGCAGCATTATGGGAGCAAAGCTTCTGCATGCAAATCTGTGAGAATATGATTGTACTAAGACAGTTAAAATCCTGATCTTGGAAAAAGAGAGGAATTGATTTAGAAAGTGGCTTAATAGTGACCCATTCTGTGGAAACCATACTACGGGAACAGGGCAAAAGTAGATAACATTCAGAATATATCATCAAAAATGTAATGTAGGAAAAATGCAGGTTTATATATATTCCAGTGTTTGCTCTAAAATCTATCAAAGTAAATATCTCACAAATTCTATATATATTCCAGAAGACATGTACAAGAATGTTCTTAGCAGGACCCAAAAGCAAAAACCTGGAAATGGCCATCAAGAGAATGGATGAGTTCACTCAGTATAAACACACATGGATGCATGAAATCCTATCAAGAGTCCAGCAATGAGGGTGGACATGGGTACAGGATGACAATCCCTTGGCTGGGGGGACAGAGAGGGTGGAAGGCAGAAATGAAGTTAGCAGGAAGCTTTTGCCAAAGTCTAAGCTCTTTGGGGATGCGACTGTATTTGGTAAAAAGTAAGTTAAGAACTAAATTATAAATTTTTAAAATAGAATTTACAAATTTTAGCATGTTGATTTGTTTAGTCCCAGTGTCCTCCTTGTTTGTTACATAAAAATAACAGAGTCTTTTTTTCTGGCCTTCTTTAATTGTTTGAAATCATATCTTTGGATCTTTTATATCAAAATCCCAGACATATGAGACAGGAGGAATGCTCTTATTATCTGTATTAGTAGATACAAAGTTATTATTATTATGAATCAATGGAAATTAATGTGCACTTATCCAAAAGTAATGAATTCTGACTTCACAAAGATCCTCACAAGTGATTACTAAATGACCCAGAGCACAGAATGGCTTGTACAGTGTTGGTAGCAGCATTTAAGTACAGAAACAATTTTTGGCAGTGCCATGGAAATTCAGGGAAGAGGCTGATGTACAGATAAATGGTGAACAACATAAAAAAGTAACAGCCAGAACATTAGAAAAGCACCAGGACATGGGTCAACAAGGACCAGGTGAGCTTTTTAATGGAATTTAGCTGAAAAGAACAGGAAACAAAACAGTCCTGATGGATTAATTGAAACATGCAATTCCAAGAACTTAAGAAATTGTCTGGAAAACACAAATGTTATAAGCAATAATGGTGAGGACACCACAGAGTCTAAGAAATTGCCTCAGAGTCCCATAAAATGAGATTTTTAAAATACTAGGTTAGTATACCAAGATGTACATGATGAATACAGACGGGAGAATAATTATTAGAACTAAGTATTTGTCACGAAAAATGTACAATCTGTAAAATTAAAATAAAACCCAAAAGTTATTTTTAGAAAACCACATATACTATTGAAAAAGCAATGTATCTTATATAAAAAAATATGGCAAGTCAATTTAATGGTATTTCTGTGACTAAAACACTAAGTTAATAAAAAAGTGTTTGCAAGTTATCAAAAATTCTCAATTCAAAAAACGCAATAGATTTTAATGGAGAAAAACATATTTTAAAACGAGATACCAAAGGTCTATGAGAATGGCTAAAACCCAGAACATGGACACCAAATGCTGGTAAGGATGTAAAGCAATAGAAATGGTTATTCACTGCTGGTGGGAATGCAAAATATTAATAGTACAAACACCGTGGAAGACAGTTTGAAGTTTCTTACAAAACTAAACATACATCATAAGACCCAGCCATTGCACTTCTTGGTATTTACCCAAAGCAGCTGAAAACTTATGTCCACACAAAAACCTGAATGTGGGTGTTTATAGCATCTTTATTCATAATTGCAAAAATCTGGAGCAACCAAGAGGTCCTTCAACTTTATGGATAAACAAACTGTAGTATATCCATACAAACTGTGGTATGTCAATACAACTTTAGGGTTATCATTCTATAAGCAATGGAATGAAACAGAATATTATTCTGTACTAAAAAGAAATGAGCTATCAGCTATGAAAAGACATGAAACAAACTTAGATGTATATTACTAAGTGAAAGAAGCCAACTTGAAAAGGCCACACACTGTGATTCCAACTATATGACATTCTGGAAAAGGTAAAACTATGGAGACAGTAAAGAGATCAGTGGTTGCCAAGTGTTAGGGAGAGGAAAACATGAACAGGCAGAACACAGAATTTTTAGGGCAGTGCAATTATCCACAGGATACATATAATATAAGTGAACCCTAATGTAAACTATAGACTTCGGGTGATAATGATGTGTCAATGTAGGTTTATCAATTGTAACAAATGTTAACACTGTGCTGGCAAATGTTGATAATGGGGGAGGGTATGTATGTGTGGAGACAGAGGGCATATGGGAAATCTCTGTATCTTCCACTCAATTTTTCTGTGAACCTACAATTGATTGAAAAATTAAGTCTGTTACAAAAAGTATATGCTAATAGTCAGTATTAAGTTATAGGAAATACATAAAAGGAATAATCAGCACTATCTTTTAACAAAATTCTGGAGGTTATATATGTTCTGGGGGAAACTAATGTTCAGATGTAAACACTCAAGAAAGAAATCTTCTTGTAAAATATATAAAATAATATTCATTCCTTCATCCCACAGCCCCACACATTGTAAATATAAAACAAAAAACACTAAGAGTATCATAAGAAATACGTAACTCATGATTGATGAAAGTGTGAGTGCCTCAAGTTACAGATTTTTTATATGTAGACATCATTCAATTTTATAAGTTCCCTCAATGAGAGCATCAAAATCTTATTTGTTGAAGCAGAACGTACAATAGCACATACATGGGATGAACGATGGTGGCACGAACAACAGTTTAGTCAACATTCTCACGGATATGAAGTTGTGAACTTCAACAGTGCTCTCCCTAGGATAAATTCCTACACCTTTTATTGCTGGCTCCAAGTGGATGATCATTATATGTCTAAACAACATTGTCACCCTGCCCTTGGGAAACACCGTAACTTCCAAAAAAGCCGGATGGACTGAAAGCACTTATCACTCAGGTTCTCCTGATGCTTTGTCAGTATTCTGGGACATGCAGATCAGTCTACTCAATGGCTTCAAGAGGCACTTCTGAACGTAAGCAGGATACTGTAAGACTGCTGTCCCCAACCCCGGGGGCTGTGGACCAGTATTGGTGTGTGGCCTGTTAGGGACCAGGCTGCAGAGCTCTGCTGTACCCCATCCTCCTGTCCGTGGAAAAATTGTCTTCCATGAAACTTAGGAATGGGGGTGGCACACAGCAGGAGGTAAGTGGCAGGCAGGCAAGCAAATGAGCGAAGCTTCATCTATACTTACAGCTGCTCCCCATTGCTCGCATCATTGCCTGAGCGCCACATTCCCAACCCCCCACGCCCATCTGTGAAAAAATTGACTTCCATGAAACCAGTCCCTGGTGCCAAAAAGGCTGGGACCACTGCAGTTAGAGGTTAATCATTCTCTTTCAAGAATTTTACGTTACCAGATGGTTGCCATGGCACACACCTATCATCCCAGCTACCTGGGAAGCTAAGGTGGGAGTTTGAGACCAGCCTGGGCAACACAGCGAGACCTTGTCTAATATAAAAAAAAAAAGAAAATAGAGGAAAGAGAATTTTCTGTTACCAAATAAGCCCCTTCCATGGATGAGTTCACTAGAAGTTGTCCACCACCTAAAGGAGGGTTACCCTAGCAGAAAAAGAGGATAAAATTTCAGACCCTAGGAATGTATATTTCAAAAGCAAGTTTCAGAGGCAAAAATCTTAGAATATGAAATCAGGAAGACCAGCAACAAAGGTCTGTTTTTGTTTCTGGACAGGGTAGAAAGCTGGAAGAGGTAGAAAAATACAAGATATGGGAGCATAAGAGGATCAGATTTTCTATGGTTCTTGAGAAGGGTGGTATGCTCTGCCCATGGCCTGCAGGGTGAAAGTCTAAAAGGTTGAGATATATTCCCATTTTGGAATGAGAATCAAAAAAAAGGATCTCCCTGTCAAGTCTTTATTACTGCTGAGTAACAATCTCAAAAGATCTGCTCCACTCCTCTTTATTCACATGTGGCAAAAGCAGTTCTGAAGAGATGGTCAAGGGGCCTGAACAGGTACAGGGCCCCATGAAATTTCAGGGAAGCTCAGATAAATTTTGCAGGCCCACTGTTTTCGCCACTTTCCTTAGAAAGTCTTACAAGTACATGAACTGTGAACAGAAACTGAATAGGCTCTGGGGCCAGGACTACAAGGGCCTCAGTTCTGATCTGTATGGACTGAGAACTGAGTATCAGATAAAATCAAATATACAAAGAGAGAGTCCTTCAAAACAGCCATCTTGGTCCCTCTCAAAGCCAGGGGACCAAAACTAACTGTAAGAGGGGCCAGATAATAGGGTATTACAGGTCACTATAAAGCATTTTCCTTTGTGTCCACGTGAGTTGAGGCATCACAGGGGAGTGGGAATTTAACAAAACCATACAAGACAGAGAGAGTGAGTCTGTGTGTAGGGGAGCTTCCTTTGAGAGCTCATAAGAAATAAACTTTTGTTTTCCCACAGATCTTTCCCATTTGAGGAGTTTCCCACACAATATTTAATGAAGCAGCTTTCTCTGTACCCATCTGAGCTGTTATTTGTGTTCACATTTCCACCCACTTGGATTTTTCCCCATTTCACATCACTCCCCGCAGTTCAGGCATCTTTCCCTTGTTCCAAAATGAAGAGAATATTCAGCTCAGGAGAGATTTCCACTTATAAAGAAAAAGGAACACAATATACTGTGCTTTTCCAGAATAGATTCCCAGCCTTTTGTTTAGCTAAGAAGATAGAACATTACAGATGGGTCTAGAAAACTACTTCACAAATTAGTCAACTGACTCCATCCTTCTGAATGCTTAGAGATTATTTTAAATGTGCAGATATCTAGCTCTCTTCCAAGAACTACTGAATAAAAGCACAGGGGCAAAACCAGATACTTTTAAAAGTTTGTTACAAGGTTTTGTGACTACCAATGTTCTGGAACCACCATTTATCAAATCTGAAATGTGCAGAACTTTGGCAGAAAGGGGAAGTTTAAAGTCCATATGACACATTATAAATCCTTTCCATTGTGAATCAAAACAGTTTCAGTCTTTCCCTTTAGAACAGGAATTGGACAGTCAGACAAGCAAGTCAGGGGCTGCCAAGAGACTCACAAGGGAATACGCAAAGATATACAAGTGCAGTTACTAATTTCTGGAGGGGAGTTATCCTTACCTAGGGAGAGCAGATTCCTGTAGTTCTCTAACATCACATCCCTGTACAAAGCCTTCTGAGCGGAGTCTAAGCATTCCCACTCCTCTTGGGAGAATTCTATGGCCACATCCTTGAATGTAAACAGTGCCTGAAATGAAAACACATTTCACAGCGTAGACGTACGAAGATTTATTTTCACATAAAATAACAGAAGAGAGGTGTAAGGACTGATTTGGCTGGAATGAGTGTTCTCCTGATCCATGTGAGATAATCTAAGCAAGTTATTTATCACTGATTTTATTTTTTAAGAAACTGAAGTGAAATTTATGTAACATAAAATTAGCCATTTTAAAGTATAGAATTCAGTGCCATTTAGTACATTCACCATGTTGTACAAACATCACCTCTGTCCATTTCAAAAATATTTTTATCAACTTCCAAGGAGACTCTGTACCCACTAAGTAGGCACTCCCCATTCTCTCTTCCTCACAGTTCCTGGCAACCAATAATCTGCTTTCTGTCTCTATGGACATTTCACATAAATGGAATCACATAAAATACGTGACCTTGTATATCTGGCTTCTTTCAATTAGAATAATGCTTTTGAGGTTCATCCATGATGTAGCAAGTATCAGTAGCATATTCGTTTTTACGGCTGGATAATATTCCATTGCATGACTGTACTACATTTTATTTATTCATTTATCCATTGATGGACATTTGGGTTGTTTCCATCTTCTGGCTATTGTATACAGTGTATATGAACATTTGTTTACAAGTATCTGTTTGAATAATTGTTTTCAATTCTTTTGGGTATACATCCAGCAGAGGAATTGCTGGGTTATATGGTTTAACTTTTTGAGGATTTGCCAATTTTTTTTTCCACAGTGGCTATACCATTTTACCAGCAATGTATCAGGATTCCAATTTCTCCATATCTTTACCAACATTTCTTATTTTCTCTTTTATTATAGCAAATCCTGGTGGGTGTGAATTGGTATCTCACTGTGGTTTTCATTTTCCATTTCACTAATGACTAATTTCGCTGAGCAACTTTCCATGTGCTTCCTGGCCATCTGTATATCTGCTATGGAGAGATACTATTGAAGTCCTTAAATCATTTTTTAATTAGGTTATCTGTATTTTGCCTGTTGAGTTGTAGGTGTTCTACATATATTCTGGACACTAGACCTTATAAGACATGTGATATGCACAAAATTTCTCCCATTTGGTAAATCATGTTTTCACTTTTGTGACTGTGTCCTTCAATGCACTGAAGTTTTTAATTATGATGAAGATACATCTACTTTTTCTTTTCTGCTTTTGGTGTCATATCTAAACATCCATTGCCAAATTCAAGGCCATGAAGATTTACCCCTATGTTTTTGTCTAAGAATTTTATAATTTTAGCTCTTATTTAGGTCTTTGATTCATTTTGAATTTATTTATATGAATAGGAGGTAAAGGGCCACTCTTATTCTCTTATATGTGGATATTCAGTTGTCCCAGTCCATTTGTTTGTGACTATTCTTTTCCCATTGAATGTTTCCGGCACCCTTGCAGAAAATGAACTGACCATAGATGTATGGCCTAACTGTTGGACTCTCAGTTCTATCCCATTGACCTGTGTTTCTATCCTTATGCCAGAAGCACAATTTTGATTATGCTAAGTTTGTAGTAAGTTTAGATGTCAGGAATTATAACTCCT
The DNA here is from genome assembly GCF_020740605.2 of Lemur catta. NCBI lineage: Eukaryota > Metazoa > Chordata > Mammalia > Primates > Lemuridae > Lemur > Lemur catta. The sequence continues at coordinate 20,599,491 of NC_059146.1, forward strand.
CCAACTTCATTCCTCTTTTTCAAGATTGTTTTGGTCATTTGGGGTCCTTACCCCAAAATCCAATCTGGATTTTCAGTTCAAATTTTAGGACTGGCTTTGCCATTTGTATAAAAAAAAAAAAAAAAAAAGAAGCGGTTGGGATTTTGAAAGAAACTGCACTGAATCTCTATATCACTTTGGGGAGTACTGCCATCTTAACAATACTAACTCTTCCAGCAAGTGGAAAAGACACACTGAAAATAACAAGAACAGTTTCACTTTTCCCACGTCACCCACCTCCCAAGCCGGCATAGTATAACACCAAGAGATACCCTAGGCTAATTAAGTTCTCTAATGGGAGGAGAGAGCAATGTCAGTATCTGAGTTTCAAAGCTCTTTTGGGTGACATCTGAGGGGCCTATTTCTGTCACACCTCACTTAGAACACTGAGGGAACTGGCATGGATAGATTGCTTGGGGTAGCTAATAAAGGGCTGGAGGCCCTCAGCAATCAGCATGCAGATCTCAATAGGCAACCCATGGCCTCTGGCTGCAGGCCTCCAGCACCAGGCCTACCTGCCTGTGAAACCTGACAGCAGTCCTATCATCCTGTGGACCTTGCAAGCAGGTCTTACTGCAAAAACCACCAGCCAGTCTGCCCACCAGCCCCATGAACAGGTCTGTTCAGAATCTCTGACTATTGAAGTGCTTTCCCTACTGAAGATAATCTGTAAAGACTGAGAAAGGTGACTGCTTCTTCAAATGTGCAGATACCAACACAAGGCTACAAGCATCCCCCAAAATCAGGGAAACAACATAAAAAACAAAATAAAGTTCCAATAACTAACCCTAAAGAAAAGAAGATCTAAGTATTGCTTAATAAAAAAAATTCTAGATGATCATCTTAAAGAAACTCAGTGATCTAAAAGAGACCACAGACAGACAACTAAGTGAAATCAGGAAAAAAATACATGAATACAATGAGAAGTTCAGCAAAGAGAAAGTATAAAAAGGAACAAAATTCTAGAGCTGAAGAATGCAATTACTGAAATGAAAAATTCAACAGATAGCTTCAAACAGCCAGATTCATCAAACAGAAAGAAAGAATCAATGAAGTTCACGATAGGTCATTTGAAATTATCCAGTCAGAGAAGCAAAAACAAAAATGAATGAGAAAGAGTGAAGAAAGCCTACAGGATTTATGGGGCACCATTAATCACAGAAGAAAGAGAGAACAAGAAAGGAATAGAAACCTTACTTTAAAAATACTGACTGAAAACTCCATAAATCTGGAAGGGAAATTGACATCCAGATTCATGACACAGAAAATACCTTCAATAAGTTGAATATAAAGAGGTGTATGGTGAAACATATTGTAATTAAATTGTCAAAATCCCAAAACAAAGAATTTTGAAAGAACATAACCCTGTTATGCGTCAAGGAGCATCTGTTTTCTGTTATATTAGTAGTAGCACAAATGGACTAAGACAGACATATCACTGCCTAAAAGTGAATGGATGGAAAAATAGTTCATGCAAATGATAATGAAAAGAGAGCATATGATGACTATACTTACATCAGACAAAACAGACTGTCAATCAAAAACTGTCACAAGAAAGAAATAAGATCATTACATAATGATAAAAGCAACAATTCAATAGGAAGACATAACAATTATAAATATATATGCACCCAACATCACAGTACCTAAATATATAAAGCAAATATTGACAGATACGGAGAGAGAAATAGACAGCAACAAAATAGCAGTAGGAGACTCAATATCCCACTTTCAGTGATAGATAGCCAGACAGAAAATCAATAAGGAAATGGCAGACTTGAACAACACTATACGCCAAATGGATCTAATGGACATATATACAGAACATTCCTTCCAACAGCGACAGAATACACATTCTTCTCAAATGCAATACTCTCCAGGATCACACGCTAGGTCACAAAGTAATTAACAAATTTAAAACAAGGAATGCATTCCAAACATCTTTTCCAACCACAGTGGAATGAAACTAGAAATCAATAACAAAAGGAAAATGAGAACACTTGCAAATACAAGGAAATTAAACAAAACACTCTTGAACAACCACTGGGTCAAAGAAGAAATAAAAAATGAAATTAAAAAATATCTCCAGATAAAGAAAAATAAAACCACAACACAACAAAACATATGGGATACAGCAAAAGCAGCATTACAAGTCAAGGTCATAGCAATAAATGCCTATGATACAAAAGGAAGAAAAGATTCAAATAAACAACCTAACTTTATAACTTCCCATTCTATTCCAAATTATTAATATTTTGGAGCCAGAAACACACTATTCAACTGCTTAGTTTCACCCAAATGCTTTACAAAATCAAGCAAAGCAAATTTCTCCCATCAGTCTTCTTTTCCAGAGTTTTCCAGGTGTTTGTGCACATTAATAAATCACTTACATATGCAGTTTCTTTAATCCTGGTTTATAAATAGCTGAAAGGGCACCCAGATAAGGTCTGTAAACAGTCTCTACCACCCAATCTCACTGACACCATGGAGCCTACTTACTCCCCACCTCCAATCCATTCCTGGGAATAAAACCCTTCCCAGAACAATCATCTAAATGGAGCTTCTTCCAAAGTTCCATGTTACTGAGTCACAGTGAGATGGAATCTACATGTAGATGGAACTGAGGGAAGGCCCTAGGTATGCGTATACGTGTTAGGCAGGACACTTCAGAATCAGAGATTACCAAGTCCAAAATCAGGCATTTCAGGAAGAAGAGGACAGAACAATCAATTAAGAATATCGATCAGCCTGAGCGAGACCCTGTCTCTACTAAAAATAGAAATAAATTATCTGGACAACTAAAAATATATATAGAAAAAATTAGCCGGGCATGGTGGCGCATGCCTGTAGTCCCAGCTACTCGGGAGCCTGAGGCAGTAGGATTGCTTAAGCCCAGGAGTGTGAGGTTGCTGTGAGCTAGGCTGATGCCACAGCACTCACTCTAGCCCGGGCAACAAAGTGAGATTCTGTCTCAAAAAAAAAAAAAAAAAAAAAAAGAATATGACTTCTACCTGGGAAAGTGCCATTCCCTCCTCTTCTTTCTTTCCTCTTCCTCTGGATTTCTTTCTCAGGTAAGATTAGTCTGTGTGTCAAAAATATATTGTTTAATGCTTAGAATAAATACACACCTCCTTCCTCAGGCACAAGTACACACACAAAGGGAAAACTTTAATAAGGAAAAAAGATGGTCTTTAGCTTTCCACTGCAACAGGAGGGATTCAGGAAAAATACAATCCTACATGGAGCCCAATAAGTAAGTTCTTCCACCCATTTCTGCAAAAATCCCTCCCCTCTTGCTAAAACCCATACATTTTGCTTCAACTGCACTGTTGTTTCTTTACTTGACATCTAGCCAAAGAGAACTGCCTTGTCCAAGTTCACGGCCTCTCCCTGGGTAGACTGTATACAATAGCTGGTGAATGTGGGGGAAATAAAAGCCTGTCTCTTCCCTCAATTTGGAACAATTCTGAAGAGCCACCTTGGCTCCAGAGCTCCCTGATGTAGCCATATTGAGAAGTTTACATTTTTGTACTGAAGGCAAGGGGAAACCATAAAACAGTTCAATGCCAGGAGATGACATAACCAAACTTAAGATTTACTCCTGATGCACAGAGGGAGAAACTGGGAGGCATCTCTTTTGCCTCTGGGCCTATGTTCCCTCCTCTTTCCTAGTGGTTTGCATCATTTTTGGAGGACTGAGAGCCATTTAAGATTCAAATCATAACTGGGCATCTGCTCTCAAAGAATTGCAACATGCAGGCACATGCTCAATTTTAAAAATTATTTCAGGGATCCCATTTTTTCAGATTCAGAATTTGGTCTGTTTCATCACTCTATGTTATAGGTGGGTACACTGAGGTTCAGAGAGGGGCATCATTTCACCAAATTACCCTAAATAGGTCTGAGTTGAGTGAGCAGAATTCAGCAGTGAATGAATTCTGCAATGGTGGCATGGATAGGGCAGTGGAAAGGGTTTGTCCTTATTCCAGATTACCCTTCATATACCTGAAAAGGAGAAACTTCTATTTGATGGGTTTAATCAATCCCAAGCATTTAATTCCTCCTTTCTAGAAAAATATTTTAAAAATATAAAATTTCAAATACTTATTACTCTTGGAAAGCATGAATGGGGAATCAGCTATGGAGATCAGTTCTAAGTAATCTCTTCATCATGAACACATAGACTTTGTTAGGACAAAATTCCACATCAATCCAGCCCATCCTTCAACATCTTGCACAGAAAGGACAAAGGGATCTGGGGGAACATCTGGTTAGTTGGAGACTTTAGCTCGAAGCTGACTAATTAACAGATTACAGAAGGAAAGAAAGAAACTGAATACAATGGACCCTTAAACAACACTGGGTTAGGGTTGCCTACAACCTAAGTAATCAAAAATCTGCATATAACTTTTGACTCCAGCAAAAGTTATCCACTAACAACTTCCCGTTGACTGGAAGCCTTACCAATAACATAAACAGCCAATTAACACAGATTCTGTGTTATATGTATTATATATGTATTCCTACAATAAAGCAAGCTAGACAAAAAAGCGTTATTAAGAAAATTGTAAAGAAGGGAAAATATATTTACCATTCATTAAGTGGAAGTAGATCATCATAAAGGTCTTCATCCTCATCATCTTTATATCAAGTAGCCTGAGGAGGAGGAAGAAGAGGAGGGGTTGGTCTAGCTGTCTGAAGGATGGCAGAGGCAGAAGAAAATCCCTCATATGATTGGACCTGCGAAGTTCAAACCTGTATTGTTCAAGATCAACTGTATTAAACTAACTGGTTAAACTAGATTTTGAGTGTCTAAGGATTGTCAACATCCTTACAGTGAAACACTGTGAAATCAGTTACTAAATATTAAATATCAAAAAATAGTTCTTATATAAAGAGTAGATAGCATTTAAATCTCATAATCTGAACAACACATTTAAGACAGAAAATAATTTGGAAATTCTTTAAAAATCCAGTAAATTCTGAGATTAAATGTAAAACAAGTTTAAGTACACATCAAATTTAAAAAAGAATGATGTGAGCCACAAAAAAAGGAAGAGGGTACAACATAATTAATGTCCGTTTTAGAAAGCACCATGTGGTGTCAGAGAAGCTTTCTCCATTTTTTGCACTCTTGTCTCACAAGATCAGAGAAAGGGAAGACGATAATCTGGAATTAAATGAGCTAAGTCAGTTAACCCTCTGGCTGAACAGGGTTTGCAAACAGTATTATCATCTGATGCAATAATTAGAAAATGCAGAAGCCTCACACAACTGATTTTGCACTTCTCATTCTCTTCTACATAAACAATTTAACAAACTTTAAATTAATATTATAGAGCCACACATCTGTACTTCACAAGTTAATGTTCCATATTAAATCAATTCAACACTCACCTGGATTTGGGTCCTCCGCTTTCTTCACTACTAGGAGTTCTTTCCCCCTCTCTCCAAATGTCTCTCTCCTCCTTTCCTTCCCCCAACCATTTGTTTCCCTTTCTCTGTTTCTGCTTATTTTGTTTCCCCTCTGTACTCTTCTACCTACAGGGTGTTTGGCCTGCTGCAATCCTGGTTTTAATTCCTGTAGTTCGGTTCTTTCTCCTGAAACGTTCTGACTGCCCTCTAACTCTGCATATTTCTCCGTCTTTCTCCCCCATTTGTTTCCCCTCTGTTCTCCCCGAAAGGGGGGCGAAGGGACTGAAAATTGTATCGGGCGCGGTTGGGCACGGGGAGGGAACAGGAAGTCAGAAAAGGGTTTTCAGCAGGAAAACGACGCTGAGGGTGGTCGGTGGCAAATAAAAGGTCGAGGCCGGTAGCCGGTACTCGCTTCAGAAGGATTTTAATCCGAAATGGACGCACACCTCCGGACCTGCTGGGAGCAACAGGACTCGGAACGTCTTGGGGCCACGCCGCGAGAGCGACGAGCTCACAGCAAGAGCCATGGATAGGATCAGGGGTTTTAACCTAGAGGGCGACCCCCTGAAGCCGGGCAGTGGAGTATGGCGACCTGAGGCCCTCAAGAGCATTATTGAACAGAAAAACTGAGCACCACTCACCTGAGCTTGCCTGTCGACCCGCAGGATCCGCTTCCGGGTCTGCAGAAAACTGCGCGTGCGCGAGCGTAATGGGGCGGTGGAGGGGGCGGGGCGGGGGCCGGGACTGGGCGGAACTGGGCGGGGAAGCGGCCGATCCTGGTACCCTGGGTCTAGGCGTCCCCTCCGCTCAGCCCCCTGCGCGTTTCTACGTCTGTTTTTCCGGCCAGTGGTACCTGACCCTTGGCTTTTAGGTTCCTTTGAGTCTCTCTGGTGCCATTTCGAGACTGGCTAGGTGAAAACTTAGAGACGTTTGGGCCACTTAAATTGCAGAGATGTTCCTCTTAATTTGAAAACGGTTTACGTCAAAAGTTTTTTTCGCGAGCTGTGGCGGCTCGTCCTGCGATGGGACCCGGGGGAGGAGGAGGGCGGCGATGCAGGGCGAGGGTCGGACCCCTGAACGTCTTAGACTCGGGACAGTTGGAACTTATTACTTCATTAAGCAAGATCTGGAGTTGTCCGTGTAGGTGTTGGTAACTAGAATGAGATGCCAAACTGTGCCTGTGTTTTTTTCACTAAGTCCCAGTGGAACCTAATTTTCATTTCTGTTCCCTTTTCACCCTGGAGGCAAAGATGCACCTGGGGCCCGGCCATGGGTTGTGGGGGTGGAGGGCTGAGACTTTGCTTTAAAGGAACAAAAGTTTCGGCTTGTATCGATATAAATTCATGTTTCTTTCTTTAAATTTAATTTGTTATTCTAATCCGCACGTCTTGAGATGAATTATAAACTCAGATACCTTTGAGATGTACTGGTTGGCATCTGCATTTTGCTTAAGTCATTAATTACTAATGTACTTTCAAAATCTTTAGTTGTTTGGAAGAGTACTTTTAACATGAAAATTAAATTACGTAAATTAGATATTTTAACCTGTTTTCTGTATCTGAATGCTTTGTGTCAAGTGGAGATAATAAAGTTGGCTTATAAAAGATTGCCTTTGCTTTTAACTAATGAAATATTAATTTTGAAATGTTTTCAAAGATACTTGATAAGAATGTGTATTCCTTTATATGAACATTGAAGATAAATAGTAAAGCTAGTTTTCCAAATTTTCAATAGTATCATTTACACCCCTAATAATTTTTAATTTGAAATTTCAGAGTTAATAGCTCCTTTACTGTTTCCTGTGAAAATTTTGAAGGTGGTGCTGGCTGGAATATGAACTTGTCAGTTCACTACTGTACATGCTGCACAAATTTCCAACAGATTATTTCCAATAAAGGGCACTTTTCTGTTTTCCTCAAAAGTAATACCAGTTTCTCAAACTTTTAAGTTTTTTTTTTGTCACCTAGTATTTTACCAAGGTTTTATTATTTTTTAAGTAATCGAACGCTTGAACTCAAACAGATTTAAACTTTAGCGCATAAATTTCTCTTGGAGAAGAAAACTGAAACAACCCTTTTTCCTGTCCTCCTCTCTCCCCAGGCTCCCAGGTCTGAGCTCACCTTCCCTGAGCTCTGCTCATTCCACTCGGACCTACTTTGAAATGGACTTAGATTAAGGTCCGCTTTATACCATTTCGTGCTGATATTCGAACTACTCATCTAGTTTTCCTTCAGCCCCTTCTATCCTCATATGGGGGCCCCTAACCCACATTTTTAATGAAATATTCTACTCTCGTATTTACACATAACATATACTTGGTAATTCTGATCAAATGAAGTGGTTTCTCTTGGGCCAGACTGGAGGCTCCCATATTGCCCAAGAGAAATTGAGTTTATAAGGGGATCGGAGTAAACCAAGTCTGTCTACCACCTCTTTGGGTCTCTGGTTTCATAACTGGAAATTAGATCTGATAGCAGGTGAGGGGTAAAAAAAAGTGAGAGTGCATTTTAGTATAACTTCTTCAAGAGAAGAAGATGTCAGGAAGGAAGTTTGAGCATATCATGGCTCCCAGTGTGAGAAACTTAGGCATTTGTCCTTTGGTTTCTGCTGAGATCCTCAAGATGTGCATGTATATTTTTTTCATGATGAAATTTATTTATGGGTGTATATTTTAATGTTCTAATGATGCAATGTTGGAGGTGAAGAAAACAATTCAGAAGTAGAAAGTGAAGGTTTTCCCTTTTCTGACCCATCAATTATAGTAAATAGCCCATTGAGATTGCCAGGGTAAAGGGTTTAAGGAAATGTGTTCCCAAATTTTAAAATTTTTCACACTGCTTAATAAAGCACAAGATTTATATTGGGAACAGTTTTGTAAACTAGTTAAATAATGTGGATGGTAATATGTTGTTCCCCTTGATTATTCCTTGTTTGATACTAGCTTTGCATCGACATAATCCGTTCATTAGCTTGAGCTGTATCTTTCCAGACCATTTTATATACATTTAAGGTGCAGGATAGTGCATATAGTGACAATTCAGTGCACTGTTACTGTGTAATAATATTTTACATAAATACTACCAATTGATTTTCTTAATTACAAGTACTTTCTAGAGATTTTTTTCTAATATTAAAGCATATGAATGTACTAGAGTTTAATAATTTCCTCATTTTAGACTTTCAATATTATTTAATTTTTACAATAAGCTAGAATGTACAATGGAATCATTGTACTTCTTGGATTTTTAAACATGTGTATTACCTGGGTGTCTCTGAAAAGTGGCACTGATGGCTCATAGGATATGCTAGTTATATCTTACTCCATAAAAAAATTACCCCAAAACTAAGTGACTTAAAATTACAAACTTCAGTTATCCCACAGTTTCTGACAGTCAGAAAGCAGAGAGCGGCTTAGCTGGGTGGTTCTAGCTCACTGGCTTTCATGAGGTGGTGGTCACTCTGTCAAGCCCACTGCAGTCATCTGAAGGCTTGACTTCAGATCTTCAGTTTTCTTCTGAAGACACTTCACGGGAAAACATGAACATATTAGAGAATGACTACATTATCTTCTTAGGACATAGAATGCTCATGGTCAAAATAACATAAATGTAAGAATATAAAGGGGTTCATTGAAATATTTGATAAACTCTACATTTCAAATATCCAGCAAATACATATACCCATTAAAAATTCATTTGTTATTATATCCTGATGTATAGTGATCACTGATAATTGAAACACTCTCTGATAGAGTGTTTTCTAAGTCAATTTACTAGTGACAATTTATAAGGGTAAAAAACCATTTTCTCAGTGAATATGGTTTTATTTCATTTTAAATATGTTGAACCACATTGTCTTATTTTTATGTCTTGTATTCTGAAATAAACCCTTCTCAATCATGCTGAATATTTTAATTACTATTTTATATACAAATTCATAAGAAATCTTTTTTCAGTTTTTTGTTATCATGTATATAATGGCCACATAATATCTTTTCTTTGTTTTCCTCTTTTGTACAATAGATTCAGAAGAAGGATGATGGAGATGACCTAAACCTTGAAAACATGGGAGAGTAATTCTGCAAAATAATCATAAAACTTCATTAATATCTCGAAGTATTTAAAAGTTATATATGGTTTTCTAGATTATAATTATTTTAAAAATTCAGTTTTGGTATTCTATATTTTAGAGAAGTCAAGGTGGATTGTATTAGTCTCTAGAGATTTTATTAGAAATATCTATCAAATATGTTCATGTTTATCTACTATTTATTCTTAATTTGTGTCCTTATTTTTTATCAACATTGTGGTAGCTCTGTTTTATCAATCATTTTATTTTATTCAATTTTTATTATATTTTACATAATTTTCTTTAAAATTTTAAAATTTACATTGTGCTGCTTTACTTCCATTTAGTTTATGTTTCTTTTTTAAAAAATTCCTGGGCTGGACATCTAGCTCATTAATTGTACAGACATCTATTTTAGTACAGGAATTTGTAGCCATCTCATTTCTCTGAGCTGTTCTTGAATTAAAAGCATTGCATAATGTTTATGTGGTTTTATCACTGTCTTTTAGTTTAAAAGATTATAATTTTTCATTAGAAATATTGACCAGCTTTTTAAAAGTTTTTAGTATGTCAATATTCCTGAATATATAATTTTACAAATATGATTAAACAAACATTATCTGTATTATTAATATTTATATTTGTTAAATAGTTTCTCATGTTCTGTTATTTTTATTGTTCTGTATTATGCCAAAAATATGACATTAGCACAGTTTCAATATATGTTCATTGTATCAAACTCATTCATTGTATTTTTCAAATTGTTGAATTATTAATAAATTTCAGTGCTTTATCTGACAATAAGCAAGAGAAATTTCTTAAATTTTTTTGTTCCTATGGATGAGGGATTGTCCATTTTATTTTTTGATTCTGTAAATTTTATAACACTGAATGTTTCAGAGGACCAACATGCATCCATAAATAAGCATTCCATGGCCTTCACCTCAAAGGCCTCCTCCCCAGCTCTTCTAAGCATGCTAAACATCTCCATTAGACTCCTAGACTCATTGCCCCAATTTGGGAACACAGGCATCCCCCTGGAAACCTTTATGTTCATTGCTTAATAGAAAATATTCTACCTTCTAAAATCTGTTTTTTTTTTCTGTCTCCCGTATTCATGGCCTCTGACTTAAATTTTTATTAAAACCTCCTGATCTGTTTCCCATGTACACTTTGCCCTAAGTAGGTCATTCTTCCCATTTTTACCTGGAAATATTTTTAATATGCTACTGCCCTACCCCAAACAATCATATTTTAGCTGATTCACTTCGCTGTCAGGACTTGAGATAAACACAAAACCTGGTCACCAATGTTCTGCCTTGTGTAATGTATTATTTTATCTCCAGCTCTGTCTAGGACCACTTGCTACAGAGCCATTATTTTTTCATCTCGTTATCTTGACTAATCATCAGTCAGGCTTTCCCATTTGGTAAATTCTTCCCACACATCACTGCCCAATTACTTCTTGGGTAGTTTTAATTTATTGGGCTTAAAGTTAAACTTATGTAACTTTCATTTGACCTTTGTCTTGCTACAGGATATAAAGAATAAGTCCACTTATTATCATTTTGATAGGAATTTCTATTTCCCAAATACCAAGTATTAATGATATTATTACCACTGTAATTTTTATTACTTATTAGCTTTTAAAAAATACACTTTAGTATATTTCTGAATTTTTAACTTCACTTGTCTATCAGTCTATTCATGAATCAACATATCTTACAGGGCTATGCACCTCATTTTGTTTATTTTGAAGTGCTTTGTGGCTCATTTGTTCACTCTTCTGTTAGTTTTTTTATTGATACTTAATAGATGTACATCCTATTAGATTTTTGCAATAATGTTGCTAGTTCGAAAACTTAATGGATGGTATCGATATTGGGATCAAACTAAATGTATAAATTAGCATAAGGGTAATTAACCTTTTTATAAAATTCGGTTTTTCTATCCAAAAACATGATATGACTTTCCGTTTGTTTATATCTACTTTCATATATTTCAGAGAATGTGTTATCGTTTTCCTCATATAAGCTTTACAGATTTTTGTTATTCATTCCTAATTAGTTTATTTCATTTTGTGTTATTTTATACTTTTGTAATTGCAGCCCCTCCCACTGTAACTTGTAAATGATTGTTTTTTCTACATATGAAGGCTATTGTTTTTGTATATCAATCCTATATTCTATTAGCTTACTGAATTATTTTTTGTGGTAGATTTTTCTATCAATTCCTTTGTGTTTCTTGATGTATAATTCCATCATCTACACACATGGTTTTACATCTTTCTTTTCAATTCTTATGGCATTTTAAATTGCATTGGCTAATCCTCCAGTACAATGATGAATGAATAGAACAGATGATCATGTGTTTTTAATGTTGTTTTCTGACCTTAGTGGAATCATCCTAGTGCTTCTCCACGACTGAGATGAAGACTTTGTCAAGTTAGGAAAGACCCATCAATTCCTAGTTTTGAATATTTTAATTTAATATCAATACACATTGAATATATGTTTTTGTAACTATGAGTAGGATCCCCTGATTTCTCTCCCTACAAATATGATGAACAATATTAATGAATTTCCTATTATTGAATCATTCCTGGATTTCGGACATAAACTTTATTTTGGTGTTATTTTTCAGCTTTTTGCTATATTTTAGATGTTTCCGTCTGTAAGCATATGTGAGGTCTTTCTGTAGTATTGTTTTGGGTACAAACTTTAGGACATTTTAGTATCAGTATTTTGTTTAATTTATAATACTCATTTGGAAATTTTTCTTCCTCTTCAATGCCCTTGAATTGAGTAAGTAGCACTGGCTTATGTAACATTTAAAAGAATTGAAGACTTCCTGCCAATCTGGTTCTGGTGCTTGTGTTTGTGAGGGACTCACCAACTTCTCCCTTTCTTCTGAATATTGTTCTGTTTAGACTCCCTATCTCTACTGAAGTCAATATTGGTAAAGTGTATTTTCCTAGAAAATGTCTATTTCATCTACATTTCCTAGTTAATTTGTACTGAGTTGGGAAAATAAGAGAAAATATTTTCTGATCAATTATTGACATCATATTCTTACTTTCCCACTTACCAAATTGAAAGTCCTTCTTGGGTAGTTTGTGTGGTTGTATTTTTCTGCCCATAAATTAAATGATAGTGATACTTAGGGGTCTAAGGATTAACAAAGAGTTAAAGTGGGGGTAGAAGAAATTCTTATGGAAGCAAAGAGATACATGAGCTTCTGTCAGTCCTCATGTAAATGGTTAGACTTCAGCGTTTACTGCTGCTGCCATGAGAGACCCCGTTTGCCTCCAAGAATAATGGAAAAGAGTCTCTCCCAAAGACTCCAATCATCTCTTTGGATATGCTCAATAATCAAACTTTTAATCGATTCTGGGAATTAAAAAGTTTTCAGAACTGTTCTCAGCTCCCCAAGCGTGACCTGGCATTGCTGCTACACGTGAAATGATAATTGCAGTTCTGTGGGGAGGTGAGGTCACAGAATCGCAAACCCATATTTCAGGCTCTGGCTCTCTCCCCTCCCACACACACTTCGGCTGTCACGACCATCCCATAGAGCTCACAATCCTGGCATCAGGAAGGAGTCTGGTATTTTCCACCTCAGTTTAGGAGACATAGTCTGTAAGGAAAGGAGGTACATCAGGAATCTGGGTAGGTGTCTGGAAAAGAAAATCTTTTGGAGTAGAAACTTGTCCAGGAGCAGAACTACAAAGGAAGGAGGAATAATTCCTGAGGCATGAGCTGAGCTTGTGGAGTGGAACCAGAGGTCTGAGACCCTAAACTGACCCATGACTGCTGCTAATGTAATTTCATGAAATTCTCATTGAGGGGGTTCTTAGTGTTTGATCCAAGTGTTATGCAAGTCTGAATTGTAATTGTAAAATTAATCTATTTAATACAGTATACAGAAGTCACAGAAATATTTTCAGGAGTAGTATAGTTATTTCTGTAAAAGCTCTGTGCATGGGAGCTCTTTAATGAATACAATAGACCTAATTGAATTATCTATCAGAATAAACACTGTGACTAAGTAGTGATTGCTGAAATATAATTATTTTTTGGTAATTTGAATGTGACATGATTAATGGAGACAGTAAATGTGTCCGTCTTTACTGAAAATATCTATGGTCTGTTGATCATGGTGAGACTATTTTTCTTCCTGATATTAGGGAAAGGCCTTTAAGAAAAAGTTGACACCATAATAGAGGGTTTCAGACAGCAAACAATTAAGGACTTAATTTAAACATTTTAATTGTAAAAGAATAAATTGATTTTAAATATAATCTTATTAGGAAAAGCAGTCGTTTTAAGGCTTTTATGTTTCTTGTTATATTTTCTCTGGTTTGAAAACCAGTTATTCCCAAGCTCACTACTAATCTCTCTTCTTTTTCAATTTATTAAATGTGCAAGATTCCATTCCTTAAAATTCCATTTTGCATATCTGTATTGTATTTTAATAGCTTTCCCAAATCAAATATTAATTTGTTTCAGTTGTCCTAAAATAATGAACATATAGTTATATAATCTTTAAAGATAACTCTTTTCTACTAAAATATGTTATCACTTTTTATTTCTCATGTCTCATATTTTAGTGTGCAGCCTAACTTTATACATTAATTTTTTTGATGGGTGTCATTGTATTTTTGGTCCATGCAAACAATGAAATGAGTTTTTCTGTTGTCATCCTAGCATTTACCTACATTAAGTAAATCAAATTGGGTCATATAAAATTATTCAGTGCATCTATAATTTATTCAGACCTCTGAATATTCATTTATAAATTATATTGGTTTGTAGAATACTTAGACAAAAATGGGAAATTATCAAGCCAAATTTATAAAGTAAATAAATTTTAAATATGACAAGGTATTTATAAGTGTATGTATATATATATATGTGTGTGAGTATATATATACATATATATAATTTAAAGAATACAACCTGTTAACTGTCGTAATATAGCACAGTATTGAATATTGATGTCATTGCAACCAGGGTATGCAGGTTCAAATCCTGCCTCCACTGCTATTTATGTGAGTCACCTAACCTCCCTGTGAGTGAATTCTCCTAGTTGATAAAAGGAAAATAATATTAAGCCCTAACTCATAGGATTATGAATATTAAATGTTAGAGTAGGTAAGGTGTTATTTTAGCTACTAATTCTCAGGGGGAAAGAATAGTAAGTAGAGATGTTATTTTCCATGAAAATGTAGCCCACAACTCATGTTTCCATGCAGAGCCCTCTGCTTATGAATTTGAATATTGAGTCCTGGAAAATGACAGAATGGCCTCCGTCGATTTGAAAATAGGAACGATCTTCCTACTGCAGATTGTCATTGGAATCCTGGGGAATTTTTCACTCTTGTATCATTACATGTTCCTTTATGTTGGTGGATGCAGGCCAAAACCAATGGATTTGATTCTCAGGCACCTGACTGTAGCCAACTCCTTGGTTCTCTCTAGAGGAATCCCAGAGGCCATGACAGCTTTTGGGTTGAAACATTTAATCAATTATTTTGGATGCAAAGTTTTTTTATATGTTCACAGAGTGGCCAGGAGTGTGTCCATTGGTACTACCTGCCTCTTGAGTGTCTTCCAGTTGATCACAATCCACCCTATGAACTCCAGGTGGGCAGAGATTAAAGTAAAAGCTTCAAAGTACATTGGCCTCTCCAGTATCCTGTGCTGGACTCTCCACATACTGGTAAATATAATTTTTCCTATTTATACAAGTGGGAAGTTGAGCAACAAAAACATCACAAAGAGAAAAGATCTTGGATATTGTTCTCCTCCACTTCATGATAAAGTCGTTAATTCAGTGTATTCAGCATTGACATCTTTCCATGATGTTTTATGTTTGGGACTCATGCTCTGGTCCAGCAGCTCCATGATTTTCATCCTGCACAGGCACAAGCAGCGGATCCAACACATTCACAGGAACAATCTCTCCCCTAGATCCTCACCTGAGACCAGAGCCACCCAAAGCATCCTTGTCTTGGTGAGCACTTTTGTTTCATTTTATGCCTTTTCCTCCATCACTTACATTTATTTAGCTCTCTTTGATAATTCCAGTGGGTGGCTGGTGAACACTGCGGCACTCATCACTGCATGTTTCCCAACTATTAGCCCATTTGTTCTCATGAGCCACGACTCCAGCATATATAGGTTCTGCTGTGGAAGAAATACAGGATTCTCTCATGTCATCAGAAACATATGAATTGTCTATCTTGCATCATATTCGGCCATTGATACACTCAGACCTGAAAGAACCTTAAGAACAATTATGAGCCAATTTTACTGCACAGAGAGGGGTGAATAAGATAGACTGAGCCTGGCCCAACATCAAATACTCAGTAATAATGGCCATAGTAAATGAAATCTTAGGTGATTAATATGTAAGTACTTATATAGTGGTGCTGTACAGCTGACTAAGACAACCCCTTAGAAATCTCTGCTCTTACTCCACCAGTTCCGTAGCTTGACAAGTCAGAAGATTCCCCAGAAATAGGTAGTAAATCCTGGGGATTTAGATTCTTGGAATATGCTCTATCCTCAATTTAAGCTTCCCCACAAATTTGTGTTCATCAAACATCAGCCAGACATTCAACTCAGCACCCCGCTTCAAGGTTCCCCCCAAACCCCCACTTTTGCAAAAAGGCTTCAGTGAGCCACATGGCTTTTTAAAAATTGATACGTAATAGTTGTACATAACTTGGTGGTGCATGTGATATTTTAATGCATGCATACAATGTGTATTATTATCATAAAAGGGTAATTGGGGTATCCATCACCTCAAACGTGGATCTTTATGTTGAGAACATTTAAATTCTTCTAGCAATTTTGAAATATACAATCCATTATTGTTAACTATAGTTGCCCTACTGTACTATTGATGCCTAGATCTTCTTCCTTCTGTCTGTGTTTTTGTACACATCAACCAGTCTCTCTTCATCCCCCCAGCCCCATGAGGCTTTTATTAAAGACACTGTAATTGGGAGACACATGGAGAAAGGGGCAGTGAACCACTTTGAAACAATTTAATAATCTCTCATAATAACAGTTTTTACTTCAGAATGTCTTCCAGGCTCTTCTGATCCTGTGGCGCCCCTTTGTCCCCCAGTATCTGTGCACTGCCCCTAGGGGAGCTGAGGTCACCCAGTTATTGAGGGCTGAGAGCCCTTAGAGAGGGGATCCATGGGTTGGGAAGAGGAGAGACAGGGGGGGAAAGGGCTGGGCAAAGTTACTGGGATGAGCAGATGAATGACAATCATGGGACTAGGGAGGAAGGGAGGTGACAGACAGATGGAGGTCAAAAAAGAAGGGGGGATGGGGGCAAGGTGGAGAGATTGGGGGGATGTGGAGATCACTAATTTATAAACAGTCTGTCTGTATTGCTTTGCTCCAAATTGTAAAACTCTACAGGACACTAAAACGAGACATTTCAAAGTATTGGCATACTCCACATCCGTTTGTGTTGGTGTTATGATTATATTATAGTGTTATTTATATATTTAATAGTCATTTATCAATTTGAATAATGTATGTAAATGTCTATAATCATTTGTGTTCTATTAATAATTTTAATGTTCTCCCAATTGAAATGTAAAACATTTGACATAGTCTTATTTTGCTTCAAAAAATATCATAAGCTATAAATTAAATAGTTAAAAAGTTTAAGTTATGATCTTACAATGAAAAGAGAATTTATTGTATACATGGAAAGACATGAAAACAGATAAGTCAGGAATGGAATAGACATTAGAATAAAATGAATACAATGTCATATTTTTAATTTTTAAGTTTTCAAATTTTGTATTGACACACATAATAATGGTATATTTTATATATTTATGGGGTACAATGTGATATTTTGTGGTATGTTTACATTGTAAAATGATTAAATCAAGCTAATTAACAAATGCAGCACCTCATACTTTTTTGTGGTAATACATTTAAAACCTACCCTTTTAGTAATGTTCTACAATAGTGTTGCTCAAATTTTAATGGACAAAGAAGTTATTCAGGAATCTTCTTAAATGTGACTAGGATCCAGTGAAGTGGGAGTGGGGCCCAAATTTCTGTATTTACTAAGTTTCCAGAGGTTCCTGCTGGTCAGCAGACCACACAGGGAGAAGCAAGAGTCTAAAGAACTTACGTAGAAAAAATCTCTCCCTGCAGTAGATGAAGCTGTTTCACATGCTGTCACTGAGATACATGCAAAGGGGTCGCTATCAAAACACAGCCATGTATGTGAATAAATTGTCAAATCACTCAGAATAGAAGGAAGGACTCGCAGAGCAACCAGAAGCAAATGGAGGCAAGGTGGTCTCACCACGGACTCTGGTTAAAGGTTTCTCACATAGCTTAGTGGGTAGCAGGTTTTGTTTCTGGAACACTGTGCCCATCACCTGCTTGTGGTCCTCTCCGACCTACGGCCCACACATCGCCTGCTCTGCTGGGTACAACAGGAGTCTATATGATACAGGCTCCCCTGCCTGTTGGCTGCGGAGCAGGTTCCAACACAGGAAAATACTGGCAGAGATTGAAGTGTGCGGAGGAGGCCAGTGTGTATGTTCCTTTCTTTTGTGCCTCAGATGGCCTTTCTGTCAGTCAGAGGATGCACCTTCTCTGGGGCTCCAGGACCCTCTTGGATGCCCCCATCCATAGTACTGGTGCCTACTAATAGCCCTGGCTGCAGCCCTGTGGCACTTCCACCTCACTTACTATCTTTCTATTCCTAAAGGTGGAAACAGCTCCTGTTTATACCAGTCTAGGATTAGCTTTGACGTCCAATCTGAATGGATCAATTTGGTGGATGCTTTTTCTACCCTGGCCCTTGAGTCCTACAGAGAAACATAAAATAACATTGTGTCTTAGACTTAACAGTGGTATCTTCGATTTGATGAAATGTGGTGTATGTTAGTTGGCTAGAGCTGCCTTAATAAAATACCATAGACTAAGTGGCTTAAACCACATAAATTTATTTTCTCACAGTTCTGGAGGCTGAAATTCCAAGATCAGGGTATCAGCAGGTTTGTTTTCTTCAGAGTCCTTTGTCTTTGGCTTGCAAGTGGCTGACTCTCCTGGCTGTGTCCTCACATGGCCTTTTCTCTGTGTGGTCACACTCCTGGTATTTCTTCCTCTTCTTATAAAGACAACAGTTCTATTGGATCAGGGTCCCACACTGATGTCCTTGCCTAACCTTAATTATTAATACCTCTTTTAAGGCCCTATCTTCAAATACAATCATAGCAGGTGTTAGGGCTTCAACCTATGAATTTTGAAGGGACATAATTCAGTCCATAACATGGTGCAAAGAATTTCTAATGTTTAAAGAAGAGATTGTTCATCAAATTTTAATATGGATGATAGTGGCTGTACACCTCTGTGTTAATACCTTTGGATATATTTAAGAATGATGTAACAGTTTTATTTTATGTGTTAATGACCTTATAGAGATATTATTTAATAGCATAAAAAGTATCTATTTAAAGTATATTGTTAAAGAGTTTTACATTTAACCAGATATAAAGGATAATTATGTTGAGCAAGGAGGGCTCAGAAGGTTCTTTGAGAACAGCTTTACTTTTGCATCTGCATTTTCAAATTATAGTTGGGCAAGAGAAGCTGTACTGAAATGGCCAGTTGGATCATCTCTCTGTGAGACCAGAAAACGCTAGGAGCAGCCATTGCAAAGGGAGATGACCTTTCATGGCCATGCACAGCCACATGACCTTGAAGCAGCCACTATGGGAAACTGCATGGAATATCTCAAAAAATTAAAAATAGAACTGCCACATGACCCAACAATGTCACTTCTGGATATACATCTGAAAGAATTGAAATCAGGATCTTGAAAAAACAATAGAACTCCCTTGTTAAATGCAGCATTATCCTCAACAGCTAAGATCTAAAAGCATCCTAAATACCCATGAATAGATAAATGAATAAATAAAAAGTGATATATATGCACATGCACACACACATACACATACACATACATACATTGGAGTGTTATTCAGCCTCATAAAAGAAGGAAATCCTGCCATATGCCACCACGTGGATGAACCTGGTAGACATCATGTTGAACGAAATAAGCCAGTCACCTAAGGACAAATACTGTGCGATTCCACTTATATAAGGTATCAGGAATAGTCAAACTCTTAGAAACAGAGAGTAGAATGGTGGTTACCAGGAGGTGCAGGCAGGGAGAAATGTGGAGTTGCTGTTCAATGGGAATAAAGTTTTAGTTACACAAAATGAATAATTCTAGATATCTGCTGTACCACATTGTATCCATAATGAATAATGCTATATTTCATACTTAAACATTTATTAAGAGGGTAGATCTCATGTTAAATGATACCACAATAAAGAAAAATAAGGTTAGATGACTGTGGTCAACATTCCATTCTCTTGAATTGAATTGAGGATACTTAAAGACTTATAAAATATGCCTGTTAAATTATCTGATCCTGCCTGTATTATCATGGTTTTATTTATGAGGGACTCATAAAATTCTATGAATATCTTCCTATAGACGTTGTTATGTTTATGTTTAGAGTTTCTGTCCTCACTTGTAGTGGAAAGGGAGAATGAATATTGAGACAGTATATTTTGTTACAAAACTTCCATATCATTTATACATTCAAATCAATTGGCATTGAGTTGTGCAAATAAGTCCAGCAGTTTCTAATATAAATTAGTTACCATCGTGTCCTTCTATTTATTTGTATCTCTTTGAAAATCTTTCTTAGGTACTTTGTTTCTAAGTCTCTGCTGGTAACTTAGATGATAGTGCAGCTCAATGGTCTGAAGATTATGTAAGAACTCACTTTAATGTAGAAAAACTTCTCTGGAGATCACAGTTCCCGGTGAGAAAAAGAGCTTACCTGCCAGTCCCTCATCTGTGAGACCTCACTACTTCCTGTTTCCTCCATATGAGACCCTGTCTGCCTCCAGGGATCAAGGAAAAAAAAGAGCCTCTCCCAAACTTCAGCGCTCTCTCTGTAAATGATAACTACAAGCTTGTCATTGCTTATTGGTAATTAACAAGTGATAAAGATTTTCAAAAATATTCTCAGTTCCCCAAGCCTGTTGTCTCAAGGTGGCAACAGGTGATAAGATAATTGCCAATGTCCTGAGGGGAGGGGAGGTCACAGAATCACAAACCCATACCTAGAGATCTGCCTGCCTCCCTCCCACACAATATTGGCTGTTGCGAGTGTCACACCAAGAACCCTAGTCCTGTCAACAAGAAGGGCTGAAGCAAGTATTTTTTATTTCAGTCTGAGAGATAGAGTCTGCAAGTAAGAAAAAGTGTCAGGATTCTAGTTAAGTGATAATATTGGAAGAAGTAATACATCTGGGCTTGAAACTGGTTTAGTGTGAAAGCCACATGGGAAAGAAACTTAATTCCTGAAATACGAGCTGAACTAGCAAAGAGAGACGGGGACCCTATCCCTCTCCCCTATACCAATTCCTGCAGCTCTTGTAATAATAGTGATTTCGTGCTGACATTGATTGTTGGTATTTAATCCAAGTGATAAAAAACCTGATTTTTAAGTGCTTAAGGACCGCAGTTTTGTAATCAATATGCTGTTCAATCACCTTACAAGAATCATAGCCTAAATTTTCAGGATTACTATAGGTGTTCTTATAACACTGCAATGCTTGTAATAGAAACTGAGATAAATTGATAAGAATTATCCAATTTTGTGCAGAAATGCTGTGTCTGAATTTCAGTTGCTGGAGTAGTTGGAGAATTGTTTTCTCCAAATCTTGGGGTAGGAAGTACTAACTGGAGACAGTAATTGTTTCCCATTGGGAACATCCATGGTCTGCTGATTTTAGTGAAACTGTTTTCTATCATCAATTAGGGAAGGAGCATTTAAGGAAAAGGCAAGATTACAATAATTGGTTTCCAATAGTCCATGCCAGGTACAAATGTATTTTCTGATCTATTCTTTGGCTTAAAAATATACTCATACCAATTGCAATCTATACAATTTCAATTTATAAAATACAGAGGATTTCATCCCTTACAGTCTCTGTGTTGTATATATTCTTATATTTTAATATATTTCACAACTCCTGCCTTGTTGCTAGCATTTTTATTAAGGTCAGGTGTTGATATAGATAATTACATAATTTAAAGTTATTAATCTTTATACTTTATGCTACTTTGTCACCGACTGGTGTTTCATGCTCCACCGTCTAGTCACTGACACAGTGTTTGGTGATTCCTGAAAGAGGTGCCACTTTGTTCTTGTTATAAAAGCAAGCGATTGTTTATTGCCATACCAGTGTTGATCCAATTGTGTATTTCTTGATTGAGATTTGTTGTGAGGCGGGTCCCTAGAAAATTATACTCAAATCAATGCATCTATACTTTATTAAATATCTAAATCTATTCATAGTTGGCATGACTTATATAATAAATTTTACATATTCATGAAAATATATTACAAACAACATTATTAAAAATACAGCCAATCTAACACAAAATGCCAAGGTATGAAAATATACATCTTCATATAGATCTTGAATGTAAATACATGTTGTCATTTTTGGGGAACGCACCTAAGAGCTTGTTAGACTAGCATTATGTTTAAATGCACTTTTTACTCAGGTGCAGGTCCCCACGTTGCACAGTGAAAATCATTAGATTTGGAGGAATTATTAACCTTTTTCTGCCTAAGTGTCCTTTAAATTTTCAGTGAGAATAATAGTGCCGCCTGTCTCATGGCATTGTGAAGAGTAAAGGATTCATTTCATATTTGGACAGCATAATGGTGAGATTCATACCTTGTGAGTACACTTTAAAGATTATACATTCAATTCTTGGAACCTGTTAATAAAAGAAGAGCTTTATTTATTTCTAAGTGGGAAACAATGAAAACAGAGAATATTGATTTCACTCAACATGATACATGTAGTTAATCCTTCATATTCCCATGCAGGAATCTCTGGCTCTCAGAACAAATAACAGTCACTGACAACTGAGAAGATGACCACCAGGAATTTGGCAATAAAAATGATCTGTTTATTACAGACTATAGTTGGAGTTCTAGGGAATTTCTCTCTTCTTTATCATTATCTCTTCCTTTACTTCACAGAATGCAGGATGAGGTCTGCAGACCCGATGCTCAGGCATTTGACTGTAGCCAACTGCTTAGTCATCCTGTCTAAAGGAGTTCCCCAAACAATGGCGGCTTTGGGGCTGAAAGGTTTCCTTAGTGATATTGGATGCAAACTTGTGTTCTGTCTTTACAGTGTGAGCAGGGATGTATCCATTGGCAGCACCTGCCTCTTGAGTGTCTTCCAGGTGATCACGATCAGTCCCAGGAACTCCAGGTGGGCAGAGCTTAAAGGAAAAGCTGCCAAGTACCTGGGCACCTCCAATATCGTCTGCTGGGTTCCTTACATGATGCTAAATGGTTTTGTCCCTGTGTATATAACTGACAAATGGAGCAACAAAAATGTCACGAAGAAAAGAGATTATGGCTACTGTTATTCTGTACTTCATGACAAAATTACGGAGTCACTGTATGCAGCACTGATATTAATCCATGATGTTTTGTGTTTGGTGCTTACGATCTGGGCCAGCAGCTCCATGATTTCCATCCTGTACAGACACAAGAAGCAGGTCCGGTACCTACACAGCAACAGTCTCTGCCACAGATCCTCCCCTGAGACAAGAGACACCGAAAGCATCCTTGTCCTGGTCAGCATCTTTGTGTTTTTCTGCACGCTCTCCTCCATCTTTCACATGTGTTTGACTGTTTTTGTTAATCCCAGTATGTGGCTGGTAAAAACCATGACACAAATCTCTTTGTGTTTCCCAACTGTCAGCCTCTACATTCTCATGAGCCATGACTCCAGAGTATCCAGGCCCTATTTTGCTTGGAGAAGGAAGACAAAATCCCCTAAAGTTATCAGAAATATGTGAATTTTGTGTACAAAGTGGCTAGTTGTTTACTCATTAATCTCCATCAGAGTTCATGCACCTTTCTGAAATAGTTACGATACAAGAGGGTGATCAACAAGACAGAGTGACTTTCTGGTCCCCAAAAATCAGTAAGTTGAATAGCAATTATAAATGAAATATGATATAAGCATCATTCTAATTCTTATGTAATTGAAATTTTATTAACATCTGCAGTGGAGAAGTTCAGACACTATGCAGTATTAAACAGCTGTTTTTGAAAAATTTGGAAATTATGGAGACATCATTGTGTGTGTAGCTTTCAATCTGACATCATAAATCTTCCCAAGCATTAACTATTATGGGATTGTAGGAAATGTCCTATTAATCAGGAACAACATTTGAGATTGTCTTTCAAGAAACTGAAGAACTAAACAAAGCTTCCATAGATTAATGAGTAGCATGGAGTTTAGCTGGACAGGAAGTTCAGTTTCGGAGAGAAGAGGCATCAAGGATTGAGTATGAGTTTTGTATGTTACATCCTTAGGGAGATGACAGTATTGGAAATATGATGTTATGAGGGGAGATTAATATATTTAAAACATTTTCATGCAGAAATATCTAAGTTGGCCAACAGTGGGATAAAGAACACAAAATTATGTTGTTGCTATTTTTAAAAAACTTATCAAGTGAGCATTGACGTCTGAGATGAAATTGCATGGATTTTGGGATCAGTAGAAGGTATACTTTTTTCTATTATGTGAAGATGTCAATTGAGCATGTTGGCAGAAACAGATTCCAGGGTGTGCTCTCATGGCACTCAGAGGAGGAAATAAGGTTTTCGTGAAGCCTGCCATTACCCTTGAAGCAGGGAGGGGAGAGCCATTTGCAGGAGTTAGTCATGACTCTGTGTGGTTGACATGGAGGATTTGGCCCATGGCTTTTCAAAGGAGTAAAGTGAGTATTTTCTCAATTTTAGGAAATATTTTTTATAACTTTCTCTATATTTAAATTATAAACCTGATGCAAAGCATTAAGGATTCAAAAATTGAAAATCAAAAGAATTAGTTTGACATAACAGGTATATATTGAACCTTGTTAAAAAAAAATAGAGAAACAGATTTTTACCTCACCTGAAAAACTTAAAAAAGTTTACCACATAATACATTACAAAGCAAGGTGCTTGAGAGTTATGTGTGTGTGTATATACATATTTGTATATACATTTCTGTATATATATGTGTGTGTTTATATGTACATTTGCACATATGAATAGAAATGAAATAGATAAAATTCTTATTGTTTTCCATCAATCAATATGTTGGAAAACTGTGAATTAATAAATAAAAAATAATACTAATTACAATAACATTGCTTTAATCTGTAAGACTGCTTAACATATATAGATTGTATTAGATTATAATCTAATGTAGATTATATTAGATCATGTTTATTATACAAAATTGTAATCTAATATATAATATAGCATACCTTAATATAATCTATATTAATATTTTATATTATATATGATATAAAATATGTATATATGTCCCTTCTATTTCTTTAATTGGTCATATTATATGGAACATATTTTTCTTTTTCTATTTTAATACTTACATTTTAGCTATATGTCTTGAACAACTATCTAAATTTAATATAGTAAAATATATTTTACCCTAACAGAAGTAGTCTATTTACATTCAGCATAATAATGCATATGATTGAGATCATATTTACCAATTTATAGTGTGATATTAATCATGCCTGTTGTATACTCTTTGTTTTTCTAACTTAAATTATGTGTTATTTGCAAAAAATAGTTCTGTAATTTATCCTTTTTACTTTGGAGCTGTATATTCAGTATCTCTTATTATTCAACCTAGAAATTACAGCATCCTTTTAAATACTAACCACAGTGTATTTATTAAATACATTTTACCTGCACCTGGAAAATATGATGGTAGCCAACACTAATAAATTAACTTTATCTCAACTTTATTGTGGAACTGAATTAAATTTTTTAATGTCACTTGCACGTTATAAATGCACAGTTCAATGAAATTTTAGAAACTGAACACACACCTCTGTGAGTAACACCTATAAAAGAAACAGGTCAACACTTCCAAAAGCTACATTTTGCCACTTCCTCGTCACCACCTGCAAGGATAAACTACTATTCTGATATCTGAGAGCATAAATAACTTACATGTGTTTTTTATATTATATAATCAAATAACAACATTAACTTATTTGTGCAAGGTTTTTTTGGCTTTTTCATTCCTTATGTTGTTGAGCATTTATCTATATTATTGCGTGTTTTTGTGGATTATTCATTTACATTGCTGTATAAGATTCCATTGTGTAAATATCAAGCAGTTAATCATTCCACTGTTGATTTTTTTGTCAGTGTTTTTTTTAAAGCAGTTTTAGGTTCACAGCAAAACTGAGATGAAAGTATAGAGATATTCCATAAACTTTCTGCCCCCACACATGCCTAGCTTCCCCTATTATGAACAACCCCACCAGTATGATACATTTGTTAAAATTGATGAACATACATTGACAAATCATGATTACCTAAAATCCATAGTTCACATTAGAGTTTACTCTTGGTGTTTGGACAAATGTATAATGCTATGTATCCACCATTATAGTGTCATACAGAATATTTTCACTGCCCTAAAAATCCTCTGTGCTTCACTTATTCATTCCTCCCACCCTCTATTCCATAGCAACCATGGACCTTGTTACTGTCTCCATAGTTTTACCTTTTCTGGAATGTTATATAGCTGGAATCATACAGTATGACATCTTTCCAGATTGGCTTCTTTAACTTAGTAGTACACATTTATGTTTTTTTATGGGTTTTTTTTTATGGCTTGATAGCTCATTCCTTTTTAGCACTGAATAATATTCCATTATCTGAGTATATAAGAGTTTATTTATCCATTCACCTACTGAACGACATCTTGGTTGATACAAGTTTTGGCAATTATGAATAAAGCTGCTATAAACATTTGTGTGCAGGTTTTTGTGTGGAAATGTTTTTCACCTCCTTTGGGTAAATACCAAGGAGTGTGATTGCTGGATCATAAGGTAAGACTATTGTTTAGTTTTGGAAGAAACTGCCAAATTGCCTTCCAAAGTGGCTGTACCATTTTGCATCGCCACCAGCAATGATTGAGAGCTTCTGCACATCCTCATGAGCATTTAGTGTTGTCAGTGTTCTGGATTTTGGACATTCAAATAGATGTGCAGTGGTATCTCATTCTTACCTTCTCTGGTTCCATACAAAGCGTAGAATTATTTTTTCTAGATCTGTAAAGAATGATGACGCTACTTTGATAGAGATTGCATTAATTCTGTAGATGACTTTAGGTAGTATGAACATTTTAACAATGTTGATTCTGCCAATCCATGAGCAAGGCACATTTTTCCATCTGTTTAAATCTTCTACAATTTCTTTTTGGCTGGTTGGCTCAACTGGTTGTAGTCCAGTTTTTTAAAGAAAGACCCCCATATAGCCAAAGCAGTCTTAAGCAAAAAATAAACTGGGAGGTATCAGTCTACCAGACTTCAAGCTGTAGTACAAGGCTATAGTAACTAAAACACTATGGTACTGGCACCTCAGCAGTGGCCTTGCCCACTAGGGGCGCAGTGAGATGTGGAGGGAGCAGGAATGGCTGCTGTGGAGCCAGAACTCCTGACTCAGGACGTGGTACCGAACCTCACTACGTCTCACATGTCTCCTGGGAGACGGCCTTTGCGCTGCATTCCTCACAGGAGTGTAGTAAGGATCATAGAGATGTGCATGTGAGAGCACCTGGAACAGTCCAGCATGTCAGCCTTTTTACCATAGTTGTAGAGTATTTACCTTCTATCCTCATCCCAGGGCTCTCAGAGTCTAATCTCACAGAGTTCCGCTCCACAAAGCCATTCTTCTCAGCCTCCCTTGTGATCTCTTTGCTCCCCACTCCACCAGGTCTAGTCGGGCTCCCCTTTTCCTTGTTTGCAGAGCTTGCCTAAGCTGATGTTGCCCAGAACCTGCTCTCCCCTCCAAATTCTGATTGATCGCCCCTTCTTTCCTTCTTTCCTGTTTGCCCACCAAGGCTCGTGCAATTCCTGGGTTGCCACAGAGCCTGAGGTTGTCATGAGAGGGAGAACCCACAGGGAAGAAAATGTAAAGGGAAACCTTGGGGAGCAGAATAGAAGAACACATCCCTCCCACCTTCTCAGACTGTGTTCCCCACCAGGAGCTTCTTGTTCTCAACCCATCAAAGGCCTTTCTCTGAAGAGGGCCTGGAACCTGGCATATGGAGGCTTAAAGAATCTTTTCTAGGCAGCTTTGACAGTGAGGAGCATCTGAGTGTACTCAGAAAGAGAGTGGATTTTCAGCATTGAGAGGGGAAGTATAAGTAGGAAGAATCACTTGCAAAATAAATGAGGCCAAGTGGGCTCTGGAAATGCCTTGGAGTCCATTGCTGACGGCTACAGAACCCAACCTTTCTGGAGCACTGAAGGCGAACTGGAGATTCACAGTCCTCAGCAGCTTCAGCCCCCACCTGCAAGCCTCTCTCCCACCACTACTAATGCCTGCTTCACTTCAGTTTAGGGTGTCACACAGTCCAGGCCTTACCACTCCTCTTGAGACAAAATTCTGAAGGATGCAATTTCCTGAAGTAAAAACACATTTCACCAGTGATTCCAGGGAAGGGGTTTAAAATTGTCCAAAGATGAATGGAAAGAGTTGTAAAACTGATTCTTGTTGACATGAGCGATCTGATGGGTTCAAATCACAGTGTTTTTTGAGGAAATAACATGCTTTAATTTAGTCCTAGACACTGAACAAAAGAGGATTCATGTCAGTATGGTATTTTTGAAAAACAAAAACACATAGACATGGAAGTGATATAGATACCTGTGTCTCCATCATCTACCTTCCTATATATCTAAGTGCTATTTACTTTTATCATAGATAGTAAACATTGAATGTTTCTTAAGAGAGATTACGGTTAGAGGTGCACTTCTGAAATTTTCATGTATATAAAAATTACTTGGAGATCTTGTTAAAATGTAGATACTGATTCATGGGATTTGGGGTGGGACCTGAGATTCTCCATTTTGAGATCTCCAGTGATGCCATTGTCGCTTATCTGTGGACCACACTTTGGTGACGAGGAGCTAAGAGACTGCGGAAACAGTCAATGTATGACTTGGTAATCAAGAAACTTTAACACGGCAGTAAGAAGAACAAACTTTTTAATATTTACTATACACTGGATGTCATTCTAAGTGCTTTTATATGAATGTGTCAAATCACAAGGATAATCTATTTTTGTTTTCACATGAGCCACCTTTCATTCGAAGAAGAATTGAAGCAAAGTACACTAGTTTAAAACAACTCCTTAGGCACTAACACCAGAGGCAAGAGAAGTAAGGGTATTCAAGTTCCGGAAATGTGGCGGTGTCGCATTCGCAGGAGTAGCCTGGCGACGTCTAGTAAACTGCAGACCTTCAGCTGAAGAAGTGGATCCAGCAAGGACTCTGCCCCTCCGCGCACACGCCGGCAAATCTCCCGGTGAGAAAGTAGCCAGACAGCAACTGGCTACAAAATCCCTGGCAGGAGTGCGCCCTCTCCTGGAGGGCTGAAGAAACCTCCTCCTTACCGACCTGGTACCGCAGCACTCCCTGAAATTAGATACTACTAGAAATCCACCACGTCTGGTTTGCAAACTTCGCTTCCGACGTTTGGTGCGTGAAATTGCCTGGGGCTTCCAAACAAATCTGCGCTTCCAGGACACAGCTAGTGGTGCTTTGCAGGAGGCAAGCGAGGCCTATCTGGTTGGCCCTTTTTTCTTTTTAATTTACTTTTTAAATTTTAAAATCTAAAGAGAGTACAAGTGTTTTTGTTACATGGATGAATTCAATGATGCCGAAGTCAGGGCTTTTAAAGATAGCAACCCGTGTGGTATCTATGCCAACCATGCCACAGTTATGGCAAAATGCATCTTGCCAGCATGCTGCAGACTTGGAGAATGTGCTTGAGAATCTACTACAATGGGAAAATTTTCATTGTAAACACAAAAAATTCTTGGCTGGGCGCCATGGCTCACGCCTGTAATCCTAGCAACCTGGGAGGCGGAGGCGGGAGGATCGCTCAAGGTCAGGAGTTCGAGACCAGCCTGAGCAAGAGCAAGACGCCATCTCTACTAAAAATAGAAAGAAATTAGCTGGACAACTAAAAATATATAGAAAATATTAGCCGGGCATGGGGGCGCATGCCTGTAGTCCCAGCTACTCGGTAGGCTGAGGCAGGAGGATTGCTTGAGCCCAGGAGTTTGAGGTTGCTGTAAGCTAGGCTGACGCCACAGCACTCACTCTAGCCTGGGCAACAAAGCAAGACTCTGTCTCAAAAAAAAAAAAAAGAAAGAAATTCTCTTCCTTCCATATTGATAGTTATGAACCTTAGATATTTTTCCCCATCAGGTCAAAAGTATTTGATCATGAGTGGAAGAATACGGTGCAGAAATCAGCCATTGGTGTAGAAATCAGCCATTGGCAGTTTTCCATTTTTTGTGTGTGTGGTGTGATATTTTTAATTTTTAAAAATTTTTAATTGACAAATAATAATTGTATAGATTTATGGAGTGCACTGTAATGCTTTGATATATGAATACATGTGGAATGATTGAGTCAAGATAATTAGCATATCCATCGACTCACCCACTTACCATTTTTTGTGGTGAGAACATTTGAAATTCACTCTCCTAGCAGTTTTGAAATACACTTCGTTATTAACTATAGTCACCATATTGTGCAACAGATCTGAAAAACTAATTTCTTCTCACTGAAACTTTGTGTGTCACTTTTATAGTAGTATAATTCTGTGGGGGGGCATATTAAGCATTAATTCAAGTGAAAATGTTTCAGAGAGCATGATTCAGCAGTTCAATTTTATAGCAATTGTAAATAAACCTGAAAAAAATATTTCTTATTGATGGCAAAACCAAACCAAAACAAAAACATGGTGTTTTTAGAGGAAGAGAGAACACACCAATTGACCTAGGGTGGGACATTTACCTGGAACCAACCATTCCCATCTCCTAATCCTTCTCTTCCTCCTCATTCTCAGAGCTTCTTCCTCAGATGAGATTATCTTGAGAAATAACAGCTGAATTTTGAGAATATACCTTTTTGACGTCAGTGTACTCTTCCCCATGCCATCACCATACCCACAGGTAGAAGAAACTCAACATGTGGAAAAGGCCACCTCCTTCTGTCCTTTGTCACAGGAGAGATTCAGGAAGCCTAGAAGTGAGGACCCACCTGAATAGGACTAATGGGCGCCACATCTAGATATCCCTCCATGAGAGTTCTTGTGAACACTCGTATCTCCTTATTCAGCCCCTGGTCTCTTCAGAGAGGCGAGGCTCCGCTCCATCCTTAATACCAGATGCTCCCTGGATCCTGAGATCTCTAAATCCCTCTTAATTCCTCTTCCCCTCAGGGCTAAAAAGCAAATTCCACCAGTTCTAACACAGATGCTGTGCCTGGAAGTGACGGATGACTTCTTGGAGTTCTCCCCATCTGAACTGGGCTCTGATTCAGTGGATAAATAGAGAATTTGGGTGACCCATCTCCTTGCAGGGACACCAGACAACTTAGTCCATCCCTGGACACAGAGTGAACCAGGCTGTTCTTAAACCTTGGTTGTTATTCACTCCCTGGAGACATCTCCAAAGTCTTGGTTGCCACTGAGCTTCCTGTCCTGGGAGACTGAGCTACCCCACACCCTGCAAGATGCAGAATGAACCAGCCAGTGTGTGGACATATGTATTAATATAAATATGTTAAACATGCAGAAAATAGTATATGTATTGTTAAAAGTATATAGTTATATGTTAAACTTTAAAAGATCCTAGGGATGAAAAATCTCAAATGACGGTGTATGGCTTCAGATGTACACAAGTGTGATAAAAATGAAAGTGCTAGGAACAGTATTGCTAAATAAAATATTGCACCAAATTGGGGGAGAGTAAGAGATTATTAGGTTACACATGATTACATTGCCT
Source organism: Lemur catta (assembly GCF_020740605.2). NCBI lineage: Eukaryota > Metazoa > Chordata > Mammalia > Primates > Lemuridae > Lemur > Lemur catta. The sequence continues at coordinate 20,631,029 of NC_059146.1, forward strand.
TGATTAATTTAGGGTGGGAGTGGGAGTGTCCCAGGGGAGAGTATAAAGCTCAGCTACGGAAGGAACCTCTCCTCACTCCATCTTTTCATTCATCCTGGAAGCCTCACGGTCTGGAGTAGAGTTTGCCCTGTGTCCACGCATCTGAGCCATTACCGACGGGAAGGTTGACAACGGGTTAGTTCCCATTATTATTTTGGGCCTTCGTTTATCCCGACATGAGAAATATGAAAGAAGGAGAACTCTCCAGTGGATGTTTTTAGGTGTTAAGGTAAGGATTAGTTAATTGTTTAAAAGTATTCATTAGGACACAGCCTGGTTAGAAAACACTTCAGAAATGTTAATTTTTAGATAAAGGTCAAAATTTCTGATGAATGGTCACCCAGCACCCTGATTTGAGTGGGGTGATGGATCAGCAGTTATGGAGAGGTTTGAAAGACTGAAAGTGATTTTTTTTCACTTATTTTTTATCACAATGTACTCGTCGTCACTTATTAGGAGCTGGTTAAATTTTAGGGCCATGAGCCTCAAGCCAGTAAGATGAAATGCAGTAAGATCTCAGCTGTGAGCTCCCAATCCAATGGTGGAGGCAAGAATTATTCTACCTGAATTTGTACTTGAAAAATGCTTCCTCACTTCTCAATTGTGGTAATTGAATTTTGAGAGGAATGCATATCTCATTCTAGGTTTTCAAATACATTTGCCAAATAATTAGATATGGCATTCCCCAATCCTTTCTTTTCTGTTTCCATAGCAATATTGTCTTTTTTCTCACGTGACCTATATGAAACTTTTTATCGTCTGTTTACGACAGTCTGTGGAAAGGTATTCTATTGCTGTTTTGAAGGAAATACTACATTTTACTATTGTATCCTGCTTATTTTTGCATTAGTTTCTCTTTATTTTTTGATTAATCTCTTTATTTATTTGCTAATCTTTTGTCTTTCTGTCTCTAATTTCTTTCTTTCTTTCTTTCTTTTTTTTTTTGAGACAGAGTTTCACTCTGTTGCCTGGGCTGGCGTGCCGTGGCATCGGCCTAGCTCACAGCAACCTCAAACTCCTGGGTTCAAGCAATTCTTCTGCCTCAGCCTCCTGAGTAGCTGGGACTATAGGCATGTGCCACCATGCCTGGCTAATTTTTTCTATATATTTTTAGTTGTCCAGCTAATTTCTTTCTATTTTTTTTTAGTAGAGATGTGGTTTCGCTCTTGCTCAGGCTGGTCTCGAACTGCTGACCTCGAGCGATCCTCCCGCCTCGGCCTCCCAGAGTGCTAGGATTACAGGCGTGAGCCACGCACCTGGCCTTCTGTCTCTAATTTCTTAAGATGAGCACCTCCTATAAATTTTATCTTTCTTCAATAATGTGTTCATGTAGACTAGGACATTTCCCTTGAACCCAGGTTTTTCTCTGCTCATAAGTTTGTACATAAAAGTGCTTTATCTTTTATTTTCTTAGCACTTAACGATTTCCATTGGAATCTCATTTTTTTTAATTATCTCCTACTATTTGTTTTTTTTCTGTTTTTTTATTTATTTACTTATTTTTATTTTTTTATTTCAGCATATTATGGGGGTACAAAAGTTTAGGTTACGTATATTGCCCTTGCCCCTCTCTCCCCCCCAATCAGAGCTTCAAGCCTGTCCATCCCTTAGACGGTGCGCATCGCACTCATTATGTATGTATACACCCATCCCCTCCCCCCCCATCTGCCCGACACCTGATTAATCTCAATTTTGATATCAAGGAATTTCAAGGAATGAGTTTTATAGTTTAAAACATACATAATATCATAAAGAAGCCAAATAATGTAGTTATGTCTAATTTTGCATTCCATATGTATCAAACAAGCTAAATCTAAGGACCAAAGTTTTTTGTTGTTTTTTTAATTTATCACTATATTTTTCATTCACATTGGTACTATGCTACTTGGAGGAGAAGGATATGTATGTGTAGTTTGAATGACAGACTCCTAGTTCAGATGGTGGGCACAGAAGAGAGTGGGGGCTGACTGCATCCTGCGAGCGGGAGAGAACAGGGAGATAGAGAATTCAGTGGTCTCGTTTTCTACCCTCCACAGGGAAACAGAATCCCTCACATAGGACCAGGACCAATGGATCCCAACACTCTCTCAATGGAACAGGGGAAGCAGTTCTTAAAGCAGTGTGGGATCCCCCAAAGAGATGTAAGTACGGGAGAAGCTGGGTGGGGTGAGGCATGGATGGGAGGAGGTGGAGGTATAGTCTAGGGCCAGTGATGAGGCAGGTTCTCCTCCCATGACCAGAGGTGATATTCAGCATTTAGAAACCTTAATACATAGGCACTGACCAACTGCAGAGGACACGGGATCCCTGAGGATGGACATGGGTATTTGCACGTGCTATGGCCCCTCACTTTCCACCTGGGAACACCAGCATTTCCTTAACACTCTTGGCTTTCAGCCCTTGGTGCTATTTGGAGGTCATTGGTAAACTCTCCATGGGCTATGTAGTGAAGGAATTTCAGATGGTTTAGCAGTACATTAAAAAACTTGAGAAATTGGGAGTTTGTCTTCCTGTGTCTCAAGACTCCATCCTGCCTGCAGAATTCTAGTTGTATCTCAATTCTCCTTTCTCTATCAGATTGATTTGATGACAGAGAAATATGTAGTTATTGCCTCTGTGGAGGTTCTGCTACGATTCCCTCTGCTGCCAGGAGAGGATCCAACAGCCCGCTGTGTCTCGGACAAAGAATGTCAGCCTTCGGTGGACCCAACGCACACGGTTTCAGGAACATGTGGAGACCAAGAGGAGAGGTAAGACAAATGCCAGGGAGAAATGAGGACAGATCTGAAGGGATTTCCCAGGGGGCAGAGTGTGGGCTCCAGGTTTCTGCCTGAACTTCGGGGAGGTTCTGTCCTACATGTCCCTCCCCATGACAGGGTGTTATTTCTGAGTTGCCTGGTATGAATTTGCACATATGTGTCAGCTTGCACAGGCATCTTCAGCTGGCTGGTCCTTGCGTGGCTTTGTGCATGCCTCTGTGAAAAGCCAGGTGGTTATGGGATCTTATGGGAAATGTCACAAGTGTTCATTAGGTGAGATATCAAAGCTTTGCAAAGCTTTGTCAGAGCACCTGATAGGCTTTCTGAGTAAGAAGTCAGTCTGCAAAAATAGTGCATTTCCTAGAAATATGTAGGGGAAAAAAATCAATAGCTGTTGGCTGCCTGTCTATTTGCTTCAATAAATATTGTTAGAGACTTTATGCTCAGAGGGAGTGACTGGACAAAAAATCAGAGCTCACGATACTTTTACTCAAGGGTGCAAATCTAATTCTACCATCTATAAGTCAAGTGGTCTTTCCTCAGGCAGTGTCCTATTCTGGAAGTAGGTCATGCTGGGAGAGGATCACACAATGGGACATCAACTCACGAGAAGATCAGATTATGGTGGATTGGACTTAGTGGTCAGTGAGTCCCTCCCATTCTTCCTGTGGAAGTAGAGGTATGAGTGATTTTTTTTTCTCTGTGTCTTTACAACTCTTGGTCTTTTCCTTACGACTAGGAAGTCCAACAATCAATTAATTAACAAGACTAACAAGAAGCCCAGCGACGAGAATCAGGTGGCAGGTCATTACATACATCATCATCCTCAAAGACCCTCTACATCCAAGAGCCTGGAGAAGGAGAAGAGGCCCGTGGGGCAACGGGCTCCCCCAGCAGAGGAGGACAAAGCTGGGGTAAGTGGAAGCTGAAACTTTCAAGAACCTAGGGCTGTGCATGGACCCCAGAGAACGGGTTTAAACAGGGAAACGTGTCTATAACTCAGTTGTTCTTCCTTATCCAAGGCTGACCTGGTATGTATCTCCTCACCTGGCTGACTGGCCCACTCAGCACCTCTGACGAGCAACCTCATTCCCTATTTAGTGTCATGTCCAGCTGGTGTTTGTCTAATCTTCATACTCTGTTTCATTATCATCACCATTAGATTAAAAAGTTCCTCCTCTTCAGGGCTCTAGACAGAGCCACGATATCCTGAATTTCCTGTAACTAATAGACCACGGGTCTGTGTCCCCTCCCCCCAAACTGGTATCTAACTCCAAAGATCTGTCCTTATACTAATCTGTGAAATCTGCAACTGACCCACTGACCATCCTCCTCCTCCACCCACAGGTTAAATGCAAGAACTGTGGAGCCTTTGGGCACACGGCCAGGAGCACGAGGTGCCCCATGAAGTGCTGGGGTGGGGCCCTTCCCCTCCATCCCTTGGGCTCCAATAAGGAGAAGGAGAACCTGAAACCGATCAAGCCCCAGCAACTCTGGGCTCCAGTGCCCTTTAAGGACAACAATCCAGAGCAAAAACAAAGACACAGGTGAGGATTCTGCAGGGTCAGAATGATCCCTGAGCTTTGGAATCTAAGAAAATGGTGTCTCCCCCTCCACCCTTTCTGTAGAGTCATCTCTAGGCACAGACAGGAAAACTCCAAAGAGAAGCAAATGGGAGCTTTCTGACCCCCATGGCCACACTCAGCTTCCTCTAGTGCTCAGAATCCCCAAAGGGGAGGCCATGGAATTCCTTGGGCAGTTTCACATAGCAGGCAGAGCAGCAAAGTGTCTACATGACAGTATATGATGCTTGAGCCAGGGACACATGGGGGGGGGGGCTTCGTTAGACGGGGGGGCTGCCTCTGAGATAAGGGAAGGGGGGGCCTTGGCAAAGTTGTCAGGGGCCTGAATGCCTGCCTCACCCAAAACTAGGGTTAGGACTGGGCTCCAGGATTGTGCTTGGTTCCCAGGCACTGGTGTGGGCAGGAAGGTCAGGCACTTCAAAACAGTTAACGAGATTTGTTCCTCAGCCAAGAACAGCCAGGAGAAGCTGCACCAGGGACATTCCCCAGGAGGCCCCAAGTGGAGATGCAAAGTAACTGGCAGGAATTGACAGAACCCTGTCCCTATCTGAGGGTGAGTCTCCACCCCTCTTCCCTGCTGTTTCTCTTCTGGGCCCCTTGATTTGCTTCATTTCTGCGCCCCTCATATATAGGAATTAAAAGGCCTAGGCTGCCCTACAGGAAAACTGTTTTATTTGTGTACTTTTCACATTCCATTTGCCAGCTTCTTTACTTGAATATTTGTTTTTGTGCTATTATTTGCACGTTGGCCAGCAAATGCTAGTAGATGCCTTTCTGTGCATGTAGGAAGTGTTTTTATCAGATGCCTTCTGCAATGCTATGTGCAGTCAAGGCATCTGTTAAATTTTTATACATACCGAAGTGGCCCCTTAAAAGGACATGTGCTATTTACACTTTCCACATTGTGGAGGGAAACGCTGCATTCCCTTGATCTGAACAACAGATGATATTAAGAAATTCTAATTGTCATATGTGATAGACTAAAAATCATATTGATATTGTATTTTTCCCCCTACTCATTCCTGATGTGGGAAGTTCTGCAAATGTTCAAGAGCCATTTATAGGTCTTTTTTTTTTTTTAGAAATTTAAATTTACATTTACTATCTCTTTATATTGAGTTGTCCCTGTTTTGGGTCCTGATTTAGAAGAAATCCTGATGCATTTGTTATTTTTCTCCTTTTTATTATATTAACCTGCCATTTGCCCTTTGTCCTAACCTGCTTATTATTTTCCACAGTTTCCTTTTTTGTTTGTTTGTTTGTTTTGGGTTTTTTTTATTGTTGTTGTTTTTAAACAGGGTTCTTATTGTGTTGCCCAGGCTGATCTCAAACTCCTGGGCTCAAGCTATCCTCCTGCCTCAGCCTCCCAAAATGCTGGGATGACAGGTGTGAGCCACCGCACCCAGCCTCTTTTGCCACAGTTTCTATTTCAATGTGGTTGAATGTGTGAACTCTGTACTTTGTACAGTTTGAGCATTCTGACTCCTGAGGTGTCTAACATGCAATTTCTTCTCCCACAGCAACCTACCAGGCCACTGCCTGTGCAAACCAACAAGAAAAGACCCACCCTGTGCTCTGTTCCCACAGGTCAGCCATCTGTCAAAACACCTGAGACGAGATCATTCTTCTTTTCATGTCACAACAAAACACTTGAACTGAGCGCCTCTGGACCAAGCAAAGGACATGAGAGGGGATTCACTGACTCCCCCCACCCTGCTTTAAAGTGCTCCTCCCAGGACCCCACTGTCAGTGCCAGGCAGGGAGCCTGCATGCCTGAGGTTTTCTCCTGTACTGTTCTCCAGCCTTCCATGAGGCCTCTTGCCCCAGGTCCTGTCGTTAAGCCCCAGGCACAAATCAAACGTCCTGATGTGTATTCACAGCCCAGACCACAGCCGGTCAGACAAGAGTGTGGCCAGGACTCCACCCGGAGAATGCAGGAGTCAGGAAAGAAGCCTGTCCTGGTCCCCATCCGGACATTCCCAGGCCCCCAGAAGAAAGCCGGGCTCAGCTCCTTCCCGACTCCCCAGCTGGGAACTCATCGGCCTGACCTTTGGGCTGTCCAGGCTCTCCAGCCTCCCTGCAGGACAAGTGGGCTTGGACCCAGCCAAGCACCCAAGGTGACCACGAAGGCAGCACCCACAAAGGAACCAACCCTGCAGCCCGGGGCCTTCCTCCAGCCCCCGCCCGTCTCACCTTTCCTGAGCCCCACCCAGGACCGCACTGTCCTCCCGCCTGGACCGTCCAGTCATGGCGCAGGCCAGCCCAGCCGAGCCGCCTCCCTGCGATGCGACCAGGGGCGGCACAGCTGCAGGTTCAGAACAGCTTCCACATCCCACGCCCCCGGGAGGGCCACCCCCGCTGCTCAGAGCCCTGGCGTTTCAACGGTGTCTGAGGGTCGGGGTCCCAGTGTCCCAAGGAGCATCCTGTATGAGGACCTTCTGGTTTCTTCCTCCTCTGAGGACAGTGACAGAGAGTGAGACCCCCACCCCACCCCCCAAGGCAGAGAAGACGTGGCCTCAAGCCCACACGACTTGCAAGTGGCTGGGAGCCTGCGAAGGGGCAGAGGCGGGGAGCAGCCGTGTGGCCCGGGCGCCAGCGCTTCCCCGCCTGGGGTGCGAGTGCAAATAAATGGTGGAGTCCGGGCTGGTATTGGGGATCAATGACAGACACTGCCTATCACAATTGTGTCCATTTAAATTGTATTTAAAATGGAGCTTAGGAGACTGTCATCTGAATCCTTTGTAAATTAGACATAATTATTTGAGAAACTGAGTCAACATAAGGAAATGATATTACACTATAATGACAATAGAAAGCTATGAAATTCATCTGTGAGAGTGAGCAGATGACTGAAATTTGGGTAGCTCTGGGCTGAGATAAGACCGTGGAAAGGCCTGTGTCTTTTAAACAGTGCGCTTTTCTGGGTCTAGAAGTTTGGATTCTGAGGGAGCATTTTAGCAGGAAACTCCCTTAGCCTTGGGGAAATGGGGAATATTTTTTTTTTCTGGAGGAATTTGGTTTTATTGATGAATTCATTAAATATTTAAGAAACAGTTTATCACCATACCCTATGAATGGTTCCAGAGGACTTTAAAAGGGAATTACTGCATTGACTTTATAAAGCTAATTGAACACTGATTTCCACTGTGATAGCATGTCTCAATGAGCTCATGTAGGTGGGGATACCAGTATTATCAACACTGGAGTTATGTAGGGGATTGAATGAATTATGTAAAGCACTTAAATAATCAATGACATATGATAAGTACTATCCATGTTTCTATTTTTTATCACACCACAAGAGAACAATTGGCTAACCTCAATTGTAAATGAAATTTCAATTATGAGAATATTCTTTTAACCTTGTACATTTTGTTATTAAAGGTCATTGTAAAATTATGTTTGGTTCATTTCTTTCAATATTAATAAAATTCTCTGAACTTTATTTAACATGCTTCTAGGTGTGTTGATTTTTTTCCCTATCACCTCAGGCCAATTTCCTTCATTTTTAATCATCAAATTTTACTTACTTGAGTAAAGAGGACCTTGTCACATACAATGTCATCCACAGACCTGTAAGTTGTAAGAAATACAAACTCTTAGGCACAAACCACCCCTACTGAATCAGTATCTGTAGTTAAATAAGTGCCCTGCATGTTTCATATTTTGGGTAGAGTGTGATAAGCACAAAAATAGATGGATTCTCGATTGGCTACTCATTGTTATCACCTGGGGAACTTTAAAAACTATTCATGATTGGGTCCTACCCCCAGAGATATTAATTTATTAAGGCCTATTGAGGCCTGGGTACAGTGAATGTTAAACCCCCTGCAGTTATTTCAAACTTTCGATGAAGGTTCAGAAACACTGGAGGGAGAGGACAAGGATGATGCTTCACCTTCTTCCTTTTTCCGCTTGGAAGGAAACACTACCATGAGTTAAGAGAAAACATCTGGCTCTCTAGACAGTGGGGTTTCACTGACAGGAACAAAGCACATGTCCCCTTTTTCCCCCCGGGAGGTTCTGTCTCGGAGAGATTCACTGTCTCTCCAGGACCTTGTCCCTAAAACACAATGGGATGGAAGTCTCCAGGCTGCCTCCTAGTTGAGGCCTCAAACCCATGAAAAGATCAAGGGCAGTAAAGAAAATCAGCTTGAACTACTTGTGTCCTTTAATGTGGTGATTTTTAAACACATGTTACACGAGAGCCATTTTTTTTCAACCTTGGGCTACCCAATTTGCTGTGTCGAAGGAAAAGGGTTCGTTTGACACAGAAATTAACAACACCAACCACACCCACTGAGGGATGCAACATGACAACGTGACAGAAGACCTACAAGCTTCAGGGTCCTGGTGCCATCTTCTTAGCTCCTTGTTCCCAGCCCTGCTCAGCAAGTTAGAGAATCCTTAGAGCATTTGGAATCGTGAGACCAGTGATCACCCCTTAAGGTTTGATAAAAGCACATTTCAGGTTCCACAAAAACACTCTCATTCAGTTGGATCCAGAAATCTGTGCTTTTACTCGGTGTCTTATGTGGTTTTGAGGCAGATAATTGAGAGACAAGTTGAAGAAAATCTCATAAAGAAATCGTGAATTCCAGGCCCAAGCTGGTATGAATTTTGTTTGTCTGTGGCATGTTATTTCCACCGTCTTGCTGTTCTTTCCCTTATTTGTGCAGCCAGGTCAGTTTGACAAATCTGAAGAGAATAAGTTTGAAAGGGGATATTCATGCCCCTTTTCTATATTTTAAAAATTTTATTTATTTATACATGTAAATACATTTATTAAAAACAAAAAAACACTGTGTTTATTTATTTATTGAAGACAAAGGGTTTATTCAGTGTGAAGACGTTAAATAGTTAGGATTTCCGGCTGTTCTTGGGAGAAGGGTGCCCTTCTTTGGTGCCGTCTGGAGCAATTGCTCCACCTGGGAAGGATAAGGATGGGCACTCCATTTTGGTGTTGTCCCACCCTTAATCCTGTCCTGAGCAACTGTTACATCTGGGGAAGGAGAGAACGCTTAATGAATGTGAGAATTCCCCAGCCCAGGCATGATAGGATTTAGAAAGTGACCTAGAGTAACCTAAGGGTAATTATGCCATTAGCTTGAATCTGCATTATGATACCTCCCCTAACCCCTGTGGGCTCTCTTTGAGGGAGCTTGCATATGCAGACTTTTGAGGATACCTGTTGATCATTTGATGACATCCCATACCTTCTGAGATCCCTCCCCTGGACTGGGCTAATCCAAGAATTCACTGAGTGAGTGAGTCAGTCAGTGAGTCAGGTTATGTCTCTCCACTTGTGGAGACAGACCAGTTTTATTCTACAATAAAGAGCTGCTCTTGTGAAACTGCTTCCTGCCTGGGGTTACTCCATAATATTGGCCCTGCTGGTGATTTTTCCAAGATAATAGTCTGGACTTGACAGTTTGGTGTGTCTGGTCATTCTTCAGCCAAGAGCACACCAGGAACTGAGGGCAGACTGCCACCCTAACAGTAACACCCTCCCTGAAATGATACATCATATTCCATGATGATTAGCAAGGAATCACCTGTAGTGAAACATGTCTTGCTCATACATTTACAGAGCGGAATGTGTCTGTCTTCTGCTATCCCATATACTCTAGTCTGCAGATTGTACAGTAGGCTGATTTGTGTGCATGTGGATTACCCAGGTGGTTCTTACTCATTGGATTACTTCACCACCATGAGTGCATATTTTCCTCGTAAGTGAGGAGTTGCTAAAAGGCACTGACACGTGGCTATAAAACACATTACGCCACCATGTGTGCCTCCATATGCCTTACCTTTCATTTCTTGGTTCAGTTTTCTCTTTGGGAGCTTGTTCACATCTCCCCCTAGTGGTGAGGCCTCGGGAACTGCAGAGGCTTCCTGGGAAGATGAGTCCAGAGAGCAGATTCCTTGCCTTGGAATGAAGGTACCACGTCCCCCAGACCTGGCTCTTGCACCAGCCTGTTCCTGGTATCCATCTTGTAAGAACATTGCTAGAATAAACTTGACAGACTCATGGAAATAAATAAATTAAGAGCTTAATGGATAGGTTTAAGAATAGATTAAACATAGCTGAAGACAAAATTAGTGAACAGAAATCTCAACTTCATCAAACTAGGATGGCTGAGACTTACAAAATGCTCTCTCTGTTGGACTAGGCAAATTGATTTTAATTAACACCAGAGCTACTTACTCTGATCTTCCTGAATTTTGGGGACCTCTGTTTCACTCTCCTGTCTCCATCATCAGAGTGAAAGGTAAAATGCAACCCCCCTGTGTACTCCACTCCTATGCTCTCTGGGAGATCAATTCTTTGCTGATTCATTTTAGTGCTTCCCCATTGCCCTACCCCCAGCTGGGAAAAGATCTTAAGGTGAAGTTAAACACCTAACTCCTTTAACACCACAGGCTTCCTTTCTCAAACTTCTAGAAAAAACTTAACTGAGACTTCAAATACTTTTTTCCACCTGTATTGAGAGGATTATATAGTGTTTGTTTTTGCTTCTATTTATGTGGTGAATTACATTTATAGATTTGCGCATGTTGAACCATCCCTGCATCTCTGGGATGAAGCCCACTTGGTTGTGATGGATTATTTTTTCGTAAACACCTGAATTCAGTTTGCTAGGATTTTGTTGAGAATTTTTGCATCTATATTCATAAGAGATATTGGTCTGTAGTTTTCTTTTTTTGTTGCGTTCTTTTCTGGTTTTGGTATCAGTGTGATGGTGGTTTCATAAAATGTGTTGGGGACGATCCCTTCCTTCTCAATGTTGTGGAATAATTTCTTCAGGATAGGCACCATTTCTTCTTTGTAGGTCTGGTAAAATCTTGGTGTGAAACCATCTGGTCCAGGAGTTTTCTTTTTAGGAAGGTTTTTTATTGCCGTTTCAATTTCATTACTTGATATTGGTCTGTTCAGGAATTCTATTTCTTCCTGATTGAGCCTAGGAAGGCTGTGTGTTTCTAAGAATTTGTCCATTTCCTCCACATTTTCCAGTTTGTGTACATAAAGGTTTTTATAGTATTGTTTTTAAGAGACAGAGTCTCACTCTGTTGCCCAGGCTGTAGTGCAGCAGCATGATCATAGGTCACTGTAGCCTCCGACTCCTGGGCTCAAATGATCCTGCCTCAGCCTCCCAAGTAGCTGGGATTACAGGTGCACACCACCTTGCCTGGCCCTTGTACTTTTATTTTATAGGTCAGTAGTTCCTATGAATGATGCTTAAACAGTTGGAGAAACACTCATTACCACATAATCCTGTAAGAAAGGCCATCCAATCTTTCAGGAGAGGTATCCAGTCCTTGACCTATTTCTTATTCTTAAATATCAGCTCATTGAACTGCAATGAACAATTTACCAATAGTGTCTATGAGAGTGTACACTTCCTGAGCTCAGGCTATTTTGAAAACCTGTGTTCCCATTGTTAATTCTCAGAAACAATTACAGGTTCCTAATATATGTCACCAAACACACCTTGGAGTATTTGGTGGGAGTTCTTCCTTTTCCGTTATCTCCAAAGGCAGCAAGAGCTTCACATGGAGAAAGCAAAAAATGCTGAGGTCTCACACTCGGGCAGTGATGTTGGAAGTCTTTTCATGCAACTCTTTGCTCTCTGTATATCTGCTTCAGTAACAAGTCTCTTCATATTTTTGTCCAGTTTTTAATTTGATTTTTGTAAAGTCATTCTAGAATTCTGTATGTATTACACGTATCAGTTTTGTCCCAGCTATGTGGTAGGCAAATATTTTTTATTTGGTGGTTTTTCTTTTATCATCTTAACAAATTCTTTCACATACCCACGTTTTAAATTTGATAAAATCCAATTTATAGATTATTTTTTCTATAATGACTCATGCTTTTGGTGCCAAGTCTACTTTTTTTTTTTTTTTTTGAGACAGGGTCTTACTCTGTTCCCTGGGCTAGAGTGAGTGGCATCATCATAGCTCACTGCAGACTCAAACTCTTGGGCATTGGTACTCATCCTGTCTCAGGCTCCCTAGTAGCTGGGAATACAGGTGTGCACTACCACGTCCAGCTAATTTTCTATTTTTGTAGAGACTGGGTCTCGCTCTTGCTCAGGCTGGTCTCCGACTCCTCAACTCAAGTAATCCTCCTGCCTCAGCCTCTCAGAGGTCTAGGATTACAGGTGTGATCCACACCTGCCCCATAGCACTTTATCAAGTATAATGATAGCACCCTTATTTACATAGGAGAAAGCCAGATCAAGGCCCTCCAAATTCCCACTCTTTGTCTTATTAAGGATTCTCTAATTGTTTGTCCCTAATAATCAATAAGAACAATGCTGGGGTCTTTTGTGTGTTTGTTTTTTAGCCAAGCTCTTGCTCTGTCACCCTGGCTAGAGTGCAGTGCCATCATCATAGCTCACAGCAACCTCAAACTCCTGGGCTTAAGCGATCCTACTGCCTCAGGCTCCGGAGTAGCTGGGACTACAGGCATGAGCCACCATGCCCAGCTAATTTTTTCTATATATATATTTTAGTTGGCCAGATAATTTCTTTCTATTTTTAGTAGAGACGGGGTCTCGCTCTTGCTGAGGCTGGTCTCGAACTCCTGACCTCGAGCGATCCTCCCGCCTCAGCCTCCCAGAGTGCTAGGATTACAGGTGTGAGCCCCTGCGCCCGACCTTCATTCTCTTTTTTATGGTATAGGTTATAATATATACTCAATAGATGAAAGTAGGTCCTAGTTAGAAAAAATTTTTTAAATCCTTAGTAATTTGTGTCTGTCTTATAATGCTATTACAGGGACCAAGTGTCAAAATTTTTCTGTGGCTGAGAAAATATCCCTTTTTTATTTCTCATGAATAAGAATGTCCATGTTGCTTCCTCAAAATTTTTAGAAGCAGCAAAACTCCCCATATGCAAAACGGATTCAAGACTTTCAGCTATACTCAGCTTCTTGTCTACTGTTTTGAGTTTCACCAAAAGCTCCACAATCAACTCATTTATTTGCTTGGGATCAGGGAAGTCTAGGTTAAAGTTCCTTCCTGGCAACATAGTTACTTAGCAATATTGGATAATACAGAATAATCTTCCTTGTAAAAATCCCAAATTCTACTCTTGGCAGTGCAAATTTTAAAAACATGGAGATATATCTTCTTGTACTCATCTGTGTGCCATGGCAGGACATTCTTCCCATTTTACACCGATAAAATGTTAAATATGCTAAGTTTCCTATGTGAGCATGATCATATTTAAATTTATTGCCAATTCTCCATGAATGAAACTTTCCACAAATAATGATGTTAGAGAAAAACATACTTCTCAGTACACGTTAACTTACGGATACTGCCATAAAATTATTACTGGTAGAAATGAAGATATTTAAAATTTGATAATCAAGTTTTCCTTCCTTCAGGGTTCTTTTGAAGGAGAATAATAGCCTACGTGCCGTATACTCTTAGAAGTATTGCATAATTATTCTCTAGGGGAAAATAAATGCAAGTGCCTTTGTTCTCCATACGTAACAGAACATTCAGAAAGATAAACACCTAAAATACATTACCATTTTAAAATAAAAAGTATGTTTTCAGAATGCACATAAAGTCAATTTGAAATTACAGTGTATTTAGAAATTATTGACATAGCAATATAGTGATGTCAACAAAGTTTATCTCAAAAGTATTTCAGGTTAACTTATCTTCAGTGGAATAACATAACAAGTCTACCAAGTGTAAGGAAGAACTAATTAATATTTACTTTAAAAAGTTATTGCTTTTTTGAAAGCAACAATTGGTGACGTAACTTATTACTGGTTTTAGGTTTCCATGCCTTGCACCTCAGGTGTTGTCCCTATGAAAGTCTCTGGAACTGAGCACAGGGTTGACTCCCTCCGGAGTAAATGGGGAATAGAAATGGACAGGATTTCCATTGAAATTACACATTCTGCCCACCCAGAGATTTGCATTTCACATTCTAGCTTGTATCCCCTTCACAGTCCATTCTGGGCTTTTTAATTGGTAACATCAATTTAAATGGAAGGAACTTTCCTTGATGGAATCACAACCCACGCGGATCCCGCCAGAGCAATCCTAGCTCTGAGTCCCCGGAGCTGCTTCAGCCTCCGTGTTAGGCCCTCCAACCTCCAAAGCATTGCAGAGACATGCTGAGAGCTAGGCGGAGGGACGCTCGGGCCCCGCCCACAGCCCTCCAGGCCCCGCCCACCCACGCGGCGGCACCGCCCAGTGGGTGGCGCCACTCTCCTGCGCGCGCAGTATTCTGTGGACCCGGAAGGGGATCGCTTGGAGTGATTGTAACGTGGCTGCGCGTGAGTTTCCTTTTATCTATGTTAAGATTAAACCTGGGCTTCGCAGTCTTCTTGTGCTTCCATACCTGGGATCTGGGGGTTCGTACAGACCTTAGATCCGCACACCATTCCCTTCAGCCCGAGCAAATCAGGCATCGCCCTGCGTGCGGGGGTCGCGTCCATTGGAAAAAACCACTCTGAGGCTTTTCCTGTCCCCAGTGTTTCTGCCTTCAGGGCACGTAGACGCCTCCTTTCGCACCGTTTTCGTGCTTAAAACCCGTTACTGACCTCTCCGACCGCCCTGAGCCACGTAAAGTCCTCACCCCCGAGGTGGATTCAGGCTCTTCCGGTTCCCCACGCCTCGCCCTTCTGGGCCCCTGGAGGGCAGCGCGGCAGCCCCGGTCCTGGAGAAGCCGCGTCCTCTCCCTGGTCGGGGGATTCTGCAGACCCCTCCTCACCCCTCCCTTCCTCCTTGGGTCGGGCCCTTCTGTTCCCCAGGGCTCTTAGCAGTCACCCCTTCCTCCGATTTCGCGTAGGGGGAGGTGACTGTGGTCCTTTCTTGAGACAGCCAGTGTTGCGTCCCAAATAACGCCCCACGGGGAAATGCTGCTCTTCTTGGAGTCGGACATCTTACTCCATTCCCCTCCCTTTGACTGCGTGGGCAAAGGGGTCAGGAGAGAGAGAGAGAGTGAGAGGAAATAGGAAAACTGAGAATGCGAAGAAGAAAAGAATGCAAAGTCAATTGGGTGAAGGATTTACAAAGAGACAGTAAGAGTGAAAAAAGAATGTGGGAAAGTAGCAGGGGGAGAAGAGCAACTGGAGAAATGCAGAGAAGAGCTTGATTTCCCCAGAGATGAATTTCAGCCAACTAAGGACAGGGGTAGCAAAGGGGGAGGCACCTCAGACAGAGAGTTGGGGGAGACAGCGGCATGGTGCTGGGACAAGAGGGGGCACCCTGTGACAAGGAGAGCAGGGAGGAATCACAGGAGGGAGGAAGCCTAGAGACCTGGGGGTGGCAGAGAGTGGGAACAAGGGAGTGTGACAGGGAAGAAGGAGTTTACCAGGGAGAGCAGAGGGGGAGCAGAGACAGGGAAGAAAGAGGCAGAAATATATGGAGATTGGGGACAATGAAAAGACTGGGGAAAAAGGAACAAGAGGTGAAAGAAGTTTCCAGAATGGAGCAAGACAGGCAGAATAGAAGGAATAGAGAGAGGGAAGAAGAGGAGAAAGAGCAGAAGGGGCTGAAACTCAGGGGGAAAACACAGAAAAGAAAAAAAAAAAAAAAAAGAGCTAGAGCAAGAAGGTGAGATTGAGAGATATGTACAGAATGAGAGAGGGACGTACCCCGTAATGGAAAAAGTGGGGGGACTCTGGGACCAGATGAGTGGTAAGATGATTGAATATGATGATTAAGTAGTGACCTGTTGATTTCTCTCCATGTAATATAATAAATTGTTGTTTAAATGTTCAGATGAGAATGAGAATTGCCAACTTTCTCTTTCTAAGGTTGGTGCATTTTATAATTATGGCAGCAGAGGTTAGCTTCCACCTGAAATCCATATTCAGCCAGAGGAAAGTGACTTTATGCATTCAATTGTGGGTAATCTCTTCCCTTTTCCTGGGATGGGGTAGGGTATGGGGAGTGAAGTGGGGAAGAAGTGATGGATACTCTTAAGGATCTCCTTTTAAGAAAAAAATTTTTTTGGTAGAAGTCGGGGTCTTGCTATGTTGCCCAGGCTGGTCTTGAACTCCTGGCCTGATGCAGTTCTCCCACCTTAGCCTCTCAAAGTGCTGGGATTACAGGCATGAGCCCACATGGTGCCTTTCAAAAGGAACATTGAAAATGGTTTTGTGCTCTTTTTGTAATGGATTTCCTTTCTTTTCTAGTTCTTTTTCATTTCACTAATTGTTTTTTGAAGCTTGACATAATTTTTAGTTTATTCAATTTTTATTTTTCTATATGTAATTACTTCTGAAATAGGGTTGGTAGTACCCTATAATCAGCTTACATCATTTTCAAAATTATATATTTCCATATGTTTTTCTTTGACCCCAGAATTCATTAGGTTTTTTTTTTTTTAGAATTTCAAAATTGTTTCTCTTTGAAATAAATTGTGTCCAGTTTATTTATTTATTTTTCCTTGTATTCTTTCCATGAAGACTTTTTTTTTTTTTTTAAGACATAGGGTCTGGTTCTGTTACCCAGTCTAGAAAGTGACATAATCATAGCTCACTGCAGCCTCCAGCTCCTGGGCTCAAATGATGTTGCTGTCTCCTAGCCTCTAGAGTTTCTGAGATTATAGGTGTTAGCCACCACACCTGGCTAGTGTTTATCATATATTAGAAACATTCTTTGGGACCTAGTGTATAATTTTAGATTGTTTCAATGTGTACTTCTTAAAGATATCAATGACCCGTTTTTCACCTTAACATCAAAACCTAGTTGAAGGACCTAGTCTGGTATTCAGTTTTCTTCCCTCATGTCATCTATTAAAAATAGTGAGCTGTGAACTCCTAAATAGATGTTCCCCTCAAGTCCCTCTGGTCCATCGTGTTCTCTGCAAAGGTGGAAGGATGGGTTGGATTGACTTGGAAGCTTGTTCCAACAGAGCCCATGTATTGATGAAGAAAAAATTTGCTCAGACCTGACTGTTTTAAACACCCATAGCTATGTGTTCACAGTTGTGTATTTTTTCAGTATATTACTGTGATCTTCTGGTAGAGAGTAATTAAATGTTTGGGATCAATGACCTCAGAACCTTGACAGAGAAGCTTCTTTTGCTGAGACATGTGAAAGATGGTCCTGGAATATTTTAGAGGAGGTGTGATAGAGACCAACCCATACATTGGCCCTTCCAGGCCACCATATCAGGATTCAGGTACATCTTCTGACTCAACCCAGACCTTCTCAGGATAACTTGGTGAAATTTCCCTGAGTCTCAGTGAGCCCACCTGCAACATGGAGATGAGGGACTTTACCAGAAAACTCTGTTTCTGTCCCTGTGGCTGATTGCAGCCTGGAGAAAACACAGGCCCAGATTAACTTATCTCACTTCAGTTTCCGCCTCTGCCTCCACTTGCATTTTGCTGTTTGTCAGTTCCACACCTTTTCTGTTGATCCCCTCAGCAGCCCAACTCCTCTTTTATCCTTTTCCTAGAAGACCTTTGTTTTTCTTCCTTTGAGCCCCTTGAATCAAGAGAAGAAATCTCCTACCGGCCCAGCCCCCTGCCTCAGGGCCTGGGGTCTCTGCTCAGTAGTGACTGGGAATGGTCTGTCCCTGCTCCTGGCTCTTGCTCCCCTGTGATTGTGCCCCACTTGCCACCCCACAAGCAGTCTCAGGATGGTGTGGCATCCTTCCTCCACGGTGTCACCCATATTGACTTCAAGGGAATTATTTTGATCAAAGTACCCGGATGGTGGTATTGTCCATTAAGACAGACACACACACACACACACATTGAGACTTTTTTCCCTCCATTCTTCCATCATTAAAGCAAAAATTGTCCATGAAATATGTATTCATCTTTAGTAAACACCCTTCTTCTATGTTCCATTTAAAAGCTAAAAACTTGCTTGTGTTCTGTCTTCAATTCTTGTCTTCAGTTCCCTCGACTCAATCCAATCAAGCTTTCACATCCACTATTCCACTGATATTTTGTTTTTCAGAGTCACCAGTGCTCTCCCCATTTCTAAACCAGTATTTAATTTTCGGTCCTTTTTTCTTTTTCTCCTGTCCACAACACGTTGCATAGCTGGTCTCTCTCTTTTTTTTCCTTGTCTTAAGGATGTCCCACTAACCTTCATGGGCTGGGCACGGTGGCTCACGCCTGTAATTGTAGCACTCTGGGAGGCTGAGGCGGGTGGATCGCTTGAGCTCAGGAGTTTGAGACCAGCCTGAGCAAGAGTGAGAGCCTGTCTGCACTAAAAATAGAAAGAAATTAGCCGAACAACTAAAAATATATATTAAAAAAAATTAGCCGGGCATGGTGGTGCATGCCTGTAGTCCCAGCTACTCGGGAGGCTGAGGCAAGAAGGATTGCTTGAGCCCAGGAGTTTGAGGTTGCTGTGAGCTAGGCTGACGCCACAGCACTCTAGCCCGGGCAACAGAGCAAGACTCTGTCTCAAATTAAAAAAAAAAAAAAAAAAAAGGATGTCCCACTAACCTTCAGAAGTCTATTTGATTTAATTTTCTTGTCGCCTCCCTGATCACTTTACACTTTCCTCTTCTGGTGTGTCCTGAACTCCGTGTCCTCTGAATGTGGGAGTGACCCACCACTTAGTCCTTGAACCTCTTCTCATCTCAGTCCACACCCACTGCCTTTCCTTCTCATGTCATCTCGTGGTTGAAACCCAACCGACATGTCAACATTTCCCTTGCAGACCTGTCCCCTGAACTGTGGAATCCTGTGTCCAGTTGTGTCCTCAGCTCTCTGCTGGGCTTCTAACAGGCGTCTCCCCCTTTGTATGTCCAAAAGGGACATTCTGAACTTCCCCAAATGTGTTTTGCTCTCAGGTGAGAGTGACCCTGTACTCCCTGGGGCTTAGCTGAACTTACCAGCATGTATTTTAAATATTTAAGATCATTACATTATTTGCAAGTGTTGTAGTTTGTCATATAAATTAAAAATCACATGTTCACTTGATATGGGTGAGGGTATTCATAGTTTCCAAAATTCTCTTGAGATGTGGGAGAGAACTATTTGCAGACCTGGGCCCCCCGTGCTCTGCTCCCCCAGGACCTTCCTGGCCTCATCTGCTTGTGTCATCCACGCTCTGCTTCAGCCACACAGGCCTCTTTCCTTTTCCTGGGGCCAGGGTGGCTCCTTCCTTGGGGCTTCCACATGGGCTTTATGTCTGCCTGGAATTTTCTGGCCCCTCCGCTGCAGGTGGAAACATCCTTCCTCCCCGGGTCATTGTTCTGATATCCCCTTCTCAGTGGAGGCTTCTCCGACTTCCCCCAATTTATGATTCCAGCCACATCCTCACCCCCTCCACTGGTCCATATTGCTTGTTCTGCATGTTTCTTTTTGTTCCTTTGCTGTTCACTGTCTGGATGCTGGTGGCAACACGTCCCCAAGGGGACAAGAGCAGAGGGAGGTGTGCTGGGCTTGTCCCTCTGAGCAGAGCTCACCTCTGGCTCCACATTAGAGTGCTAAGGCTTTGCAGATACATGTCTTGTGCCCCCTTTGCAGAGATTCCCATTCACATAGTCACGTTGGGACCCTGCTTCAATAATATTTACAATGCCCCAAGTGATTCCAGTCTGTATCCAGCATTGAGTGTCAAGGCTCAATTTCTTTTGTTTCTATGGACTGAGATCAGCCTGTGATCCATGCAGGGGTGAAGGGGGCTGTGCCCTGCATCAGGTTTGGTCAAGACCATACCTGTGCCCTGGAGGGGAGCTCAGCCCATCCCGGTTCCCCACTGCTACAGCGTTTGTGTGGGCTTCACCACAAGGGGAGTGAGTTCTGCACAAAGGGCTCAAAAACTCACTTGTTGGTCTTCCTGTAGGAGTTTTTAACCTTGCATCCTCCTGGTGCAGTGGGTAGTAGGGGACCGTCTTTCTACAGGGTGAGGTCTGTCTTTGTGTGTGGTGTAGCACAGGATGGGGGTGTGTGGTTTCTAAGCTTTAAACCTTCTATTTTTGACATTCAGGATTGACTTCTAAAGACTCATCATATGTGAAGACGAAGCCCAGAAGAGGAGGAAGAGGAAAGAAAAAGAGTCAGGAATGGCTCTTGATCAGGTAAAGTGATACTGTGGGTGGATTGTTCTGTGTCTCCCTCCTTTCTGAAATGCTGGGCATTGGAGTTGCTAAAATTCTCTGACTCTGACGCGTCCTGCCTCATGTCTTTCAGTGCACTCAACCATGCCTTCCCTCAGTCCCTCTCATCTCCACTTCAATTCACGGTGACCTTGTGAGGAGGCTCCACTGGGCATTGTTCTGGGAGGGGCTTCACACCCCGACATGGATTGGAGACAGGATGTGGTCCCCATGGTGTCAGTGCTATTGGGCAGCAGGGACTGTTAAGGGATCACATCTGAATGCAGTGTCAGCTCTCTGTAGAGCAGGATTAGAGAAGCTGCCTGTGGAAGTCACGTATTAATGTGCATAATTACCTGCTAAATTCTGGAAAAGGAAACCAATTATATTTCAAGCCTTATTTTGTTATTCTTCACTCCAGGCTCTTAATGACTTGGAATGGAATGGAAAGTTGAAATAGAGATGTCAGTGATAGAAGATGCTTCCATTATTTATTTTAAAATTTGAAATCAATATAAATATCTAACTGCAGGATAATTTTTAAACCATTCTCAGCACTTCCCTCCATGGCAACTGGTGTTTCTGCAGAGACTCTTGTGCTGCAGGTTTTTTAAGTAAAAATGGTTATAATTTTCCTCAGAAATCAGAGCAGAATGTCTTTGTCATTACAGAGGATGGAGCCGTATTCTCATTCTACCTATTGTTATTAAGTGTTAGGTTTCCTTCATTTTTAAGTGCACATGGTGTGTGTATTTGTTTTATAGTAAAACTGCAAGCAGTGATGCACTTAGGTGCTAAGATGTAAAGCGTCCACTTTCATCTCCAGGCTTGCACCCTCCCTCACGTGTTAGTGGGGAATGACTGTTGTCAGTTCTGCTGGAAGGATCGCCACAAGCCTTATACAAATGTATTTGTACATCGTTATGAGATTTTAGAAAAAACTCTTCATTGAATGTTTCATTGTGATATTAATATTTTATCCTGCCAGTTTTGAAAATTTGCATACTTTCATGTTACAAAACATAATAGCTTGCTTTTTTATATACTCCTCGGTGTGTTTTCTGAATAAAGACAGGTGGGTCTTTCCTTTTCCCACTGTTGCAAAGAATGCCACACTGCCTGCCTCTGAGCATACTGACTTCACAGCAGATGTCTGAGGGGGTCATCCAGGTTAGGCAATTGAAAAGTGTCGCTTCTACTAGCAGGATTCCTTTCCTATTTTCTTAGATCTGGCAAGATTTCCTCTTTAAGCCCAGCTGCAAAGATACCCTGTCACACCAAGACCATGTGAGATTTTCCACTCATTTAAGTAAAATTTAGTACTGTGTTCTTTTTATATTTGGGAAAAAATAGTAACCCTTTTTATTTACATTTTCTAGTTCCTTGGGAGTCTGAGTAGGTTTCGTTAGTTTGTGGACGTGTATATGTAAAATGGATTTTAATATTTTACTCAATATGCATGCATTTTAAGAGCTATTTTATATTCTGTAGTTTAATTCTTTATACACTGGTGTCTTTTTTGATTTGTACTTTTTTTTAAAATGTAAAATAGAAGTCTTTCTCCTGTCCCCTTTTTTCATTTGTTTGTTTGATCTTGCTTGGACAGGTCTTGCTTAGTGCATGATTACAAAATACTGTTTCAGTGAGATATATTTTTATTGTTTAAAATTTTGTTTACATCTATAATTAATTTGGATTTTTACGTAATCTTTTAGGTATTTCATTTGATTCAATTGAAAGTTTTAGGTAATATATGTCATAAGCGATTCGTATGCAGTTTGGTAAACTCCATATTCTTTTTCTTTTCAAAATTACATTGGTTTTCCTTTGGCAGAATGCGGTCAGGTTTTATTGAAATTCAGCTGTTTCTTTTATGTTTATAATGGCTCTTATTAGCTACAGTTATAGAAGTCTTAACATCACAACATCTTGCAATAAGAATTGGGTATGTGAGTCTTTGATTACGTATTTCAGTAAAGTTCTTTATTTGTTTTACAGTAAAATAGTCTTAGGCATATTTACATTACTGTGCAGCAGATCTCTAGAGCTTTTTCATCTCACAAAACTGAAATTCTGTACCTACTAACAACATGAGAATTTTCCCTTTTAGACCATTAAATCATTCAGACCATAGATGCAGGTCTGGTGGTGACCAACTCCCTCACCTTTCATTTATCTGAGGAAGACCTAATTTCTCCATCTCTTTTGAACAGCAGTTTTCCCAGTGTGGTATTTTTAGTTTCCAGTTGTTTTTTCTTTCAGCACTTAGAATATATCATTTCACTCCCTTGTAGGCTGCAAGGTTTCTACTGAGAAATCTCTTGGTAGTATCACAGAAGCTTCCTCTTGGGTGACACGTAGCTTTTCTCTTTTTGTTAGGATTCTTTCTTTTTCTCTGAATTTTGACAGTTTTATTATGATGTTGTTTGTTGTGGGTGTCTCAGAGTTATCCTAGTTGGATATCTTTAAGCTCTTGAATTTATATGTTCATATATCTTCTGAAATTTGGGAAGATTTGGGCCAATTATTTCTTCAAACAGGCTCTGTGTCACCTTCTTTTGGGACTTTAACAATGTGTAGGATGTTGCCCTTGATGGTATCTTGTTAGTCCCTTAGGCTCTCTTCGTTTGTCTTGATTCTTGTTTTCTTCTAGTACTTTTCCTCTTCACTAATTCTTTGCTTGGTTAGGTCTGATTTTGAACCCCTCTGTTGAGCTTTTCAATTCAGTTATTATATTTTTAGCTCAAGAATGTCTGCGTAGTTCTTCTTCGTAGTTTTTGTCTGTGTTGATATTGTCATTTTGTTCATGCATTGGTTTCACGATTTCCTAAAGTTGTCTATGCTATCTTGTAATTCATTGAGCATCATTGTGACTCTTACTTTGAATTTTAGGTCTGATTATTTATAAATTTCTGTCTCTTTGATGTCAGTTTGTGGTGATTTAATTTGTCCCTTTGTATCGGGTGTGTTATCTTTTCTCTTTGTATGTCTTGTTATCTTCTATTAGTACTTTAGCAGTTCAAAAACCAGCCGGCTCTCCCTGTTTTTGGTGTCTGACTTCCTTCAGGCAGGACACTCTCCAGTCATCGTGGCTCAAGATTCTTGAGACCTCTCAAGCTATTTCTGGGGATGTGTCCTTTCTAGACTTTTGCTTATAATCTGCTAACTGAAGTTTATTTAGGTGTGTGGATATGTGATGTGCGTGCATGAGTGCATTGATGGGCAAGCCTATGGTTTATATCAAAGAGACATCTTTTGCAATAAGTTTTATATTTTGTAATAATTGAAATTATGTTAAATATTTTCTGTGGTCTTTTGTTTTATCTTTTTTGAGACAGGGTCTTGCTCTCTTGCCCAGGCTAGACTGCAGTGGTGTGATCATATCACACTGCAACCTCAAATTCCTGGGCTCAATCCATCCTTCTGCCTTAGCCTCCTAAGTAGCTGGGACTTAGATCTTGCGTGCCACCGTTCCTGGCTAATTTTTCTATTTGTAGAGATGGGGGTCTCACCATCTTGCTCAGGCTGGTCTCAAACTCTCTGGTCTAAAGTGATCCTCCTGCCTTGGCCTCCCAAAGTGCAAGGATTACAGGCATGAGCCAGTGCACCTGGCCTTCTTTTTTTTTTTAATTTATCTTTTTTTTTTTGTCCATGGTCTTAAATTTGTTCTAAACTATCACATTAACCAGTTAATTGTATACAGTAAGAATCGTAACATATTATGTGCATACCAGTGTGTCTATACATTGATCTTTTATGATGTTCCATATTCTTACCCTTGAACTTGTTTCACATTTTCTCCGTTAGATAAACCTCTGCCAATTTACTTTGATTCTGTATCTGTGATTTTTAACTCATTGTTTCCTTATGTTCTTTTTTTTTTTTTTTGAGACAGAGTCTCACTCTGTTGCCCAGGCTAGAGTGCTGTGGCATCAGCCTAGCTCAGAACAACCTCAAACTCATGGGCTGAAGCAATCCTTCTGCCTCAGCCTCCCGAGTAGCTGGGACTACAGGCATGAGCCACCATGCCCGGCTAATTGTTTTTCTATATATTTTTAGTTTTCCAGCTAATTTCTTTCTATTTTTAGTAGAGATGGGGTTTTGCTCTTGCTCAGGCTGATCTCAAACTCCTGAGCTCAAGCAATCCACCTGCCTCAGCCTCCCAGAGTACTAGGATTACAGGTGTGAGCCGCTGCGCCCGGCCCTTATGTTCTAATCTGAATCCCAGACACCTGGGTTCAGGTGCTTGCTCTGCTATGTTTAGCTCTTTGATTTGTGGCCAGTGTTTTAGAGCGTCTGTGACGGGAGCTGTCTTTTAGTATAAATCTTTCTATCATGGGCTAGGATCTTCTTTAATGAGGTAGTCATATATGTAAAGCATTTAGAATAGTGTTTGCACATGGGAAATGTTAAAAAGTTTTAGTCATTGCTGTTGCTGTTAGCATCAGAGTTGTTAGATTCTGACTTCACTTTCTTTAAAGCCACTGTGGATTTTGTCATCTCTGAAGACACCACTTGTATTCTAGCTCATCTGGATACTAATTATCTCTTGGTGTGTTGGCCATACTATCTAACATTTTTATGGAGATGACCCTGTGGTTACGTTTTATTTGTTTATTTCTTATATTGTCCACAAAACTGAGAAATTCACACTGACTTAGAGGGTATCATAATCTCTTATGGAAAAGTACAATAAAATGCATTTAGAGAGAGAAAACTTGCTCAAAAGTACCTTAACCTGGATTTGTCAGAACACTCACTCCAATCTAGTTAATACTTAATTTCGCTCCTCTCCTCATTTTGTGTGAAGATGATATCTCTCTCCATAATGCCTTGGTGAAATGTGTTTTCCATTTCAGGAACACTTGACGTTCAGGGATGTGGCCATAAAATTCTCTCAGGAGGAGTGGGAATGCCTGGACCCTGCTCAGAGGGCTTTATACAGGGACGTGATGTTGGAGAACTACAGGAACCTGGTCTCCCTGGGTGAGGATAACCTCCCTCCAGAAGTCGGGATCTGCCTTTGTGTGTCTTTGCATTTAATCTCCTGTGCCTCTTGGAAGCCCCTGCATTGCTTGGCTGAGATTGAAGCCTTGTTGACTCAGGAATGGAAATCTCCATGATGCAGCATCTGGACTTTAAGCATCCCCCTTCTTCAGATGTTCTGCTCTATTCATGATACTGCAATGGTGAGGTGATTCCAGAGCTGAAATGCATAAAACTTAGAGCAATCTTTTAACACACCCAATTCCCTATTTTCTACCCCCGTGTTTTTGATTCAGTAGTTCCTGGAACAGATCAAGGTATCTGCATTTTGCATTGTTTCCTCAGCTTTCAGGAGGAGGCAAGTAATGGATGAATTGTGAAATATTTTCCTAGATTTCTTTGTAATGTCTTCTATTTTCACATAAATGTAGGGTTGGGTTCTGGAAAAGCCAGAGTACGTTATGTTCCTTTCATTTTATGAGCAGGATATTCTTTTCCTGGCCTGAATCTTATCTCCATTTTGGCAACAGGGGAAAAGCCCTGGTCTGTGGAGAGCCAAGTGAAAATAGCAAGGAAACCAAAGCAGTGGGAACATATCAAAGGTGCAATCACAGGTAAGCGCTCTGATGGACATAGTGGACGCCGTGCCATTAGTGTTTTGGAATCCCTCACCAAGTGGGAGGAATAATGTGAGAAAACAGAAGTGTATATCCTGTGAACTCTCAAAGGAAATTTTAAACATTTCCCACTTACTCTATTCTTCAGACAGGCAAAAATTTATCCATTCACCCTCCAGTGATGCTGCAGCTCAGAGACAAATAGAAATTCCTTCTTATGGACAACATTCTTGTCTTGTGGCTTCTACGAACTCTCTGGTTCCTTTACTCTGAGAGGTCCGGTGGGGCAGTTTCACAAAGGGCTCCTCCCTTGGGTCTCTTCTGTACTTGATTCCATTTGATGCTCGATTCACTTTCCATGGAGATCAGAGCAGAGGCCTCCATAGCCCTGACGCCTGGAGCTGTCCATGTTCCATCCCATTTCATGCACCTGTAAGACCCAGTCAGGAGATGGGACTCATTGGCTGCTCCTCCTTTGTGTCTGGGGCCCCAGAAACTGCATGGAGCTGCCTCAAGCCCTCTCTGCCTGTTGAGTTCATCAGCCATTTCTTTCTTCTGTTTTTGCCATAGTTCATGGGTGTGTGGAACACAGGAGTTGGATTTTCTGAGATTGTTATTCAGCACAACTGTGAAAACCGTTGACAGATCTCCTCTCTTTGATCTCTAGTCCTACATGGGAGTATGTCTCATTCTTTCAGGCTCTTAGCTTAGGATCAGTGGGCAGCACAGAGTCCCCTCTTTCGATCCCTTAAAATCTGACCCCATATATTGTATATTTCTCTCTCTTCCACTGCTCTTTCTGTATTGATATAGAAAAACCTTGGCTCTTCCTGATTTTGTATTCTCTGAAGTTTTTGTGATTTTTGCCTCTGATAATTGCTTTTGGTATACACATTCCTAGTACATGCTGTCTTTTTTTTTCCACTGTGATAAACCTAACTATAGGTTACATTCTAGTAGACTCTCCTATGGGATGGGTTTATGTGAAAACAGAAAATTGATTACTTTGAGTAATATGTTTGAATATGATCCTGTTAAATACAGAGATGTACCTTGAAACCCTGAGCAAAATTTTCAGCATGTCCCAGGATACTGAGATGGAATGTATCAGGAGGGCCTGACTGATAAGTGTTTTCCAGTTATCATTCTGGTTTTTGAGAAGCTTCACAAAAGTGTCTCTGAAGGGCACTGTGACAGTATTGATCTCACATGTACTAATTAATGATCATCTCCTCTGAGCCAGCAATCAATGGTGTAGAAGTTCGTCCTAAGGAGAACATTGTTCAAGCCCACAACCTGTGTCTGAGGCTCTTGACTAAACTGTTGTTCATGCCACATTTTTCATTCTCTGTATATGTCATTATTCATTTTTAACAACAAAACCTGTGTTCAATTTGTTGTAGTTTCAAAACTATAACATAACAATTTTGATATATTTTATTGAGGCAGCTTATGAAGCTGAATCATGTCCCCATATTTTAATTCTGCTGTTATTTGTTTAAGCCAGAGCAGCTTTTATCTTGTACATTTCCACGTATTATAAATTAACTTGTTTTTTATTTAATCATCAGTTTCATATTTTTAATGATAGTTTTAGTATTCTTTCTTTTATAGTTATAGTGTGAGGATTATTGATTCAGGGAATGGCCATTGATTTATATATATATATATGTATATATATAGTTTGTTTTAAGACAGTGTCTCACTCTGTCACCTGGGCTAGAGTGCAGTGGTGTCATCATAAGTCACTGCAACCTCAAGCTCCTGGGCTCAAGTGATTCTCCTGCCTCAGCCTCCTGAGTAGCTGGGACTATAGGTGTGCACCACCATGCTTGGCTAATTGTTCTGTTTTTAGTAGAGATGGTTCTTGTTCTTGCTCAGGCTGGTCTCGAACTTCTGAGCTGAAGCAGACCTTGTGTCTCAGCCTCCCAGAGAGCTAGTAGGCTGTTGTCTTTCTTCACTAATGTGACCAAGCACAGACCTTGGCAAAAGCCTTCATGTAGCTTTGTTTCTCCAAACATATCTCTGTCTACTTAGCCAGGGGATCATCCTCCTGCCCCAGTGGTCTCCTACATTGCTGTACTCTTTCTGGACTATATAAAAAAATTGCTGTACATAATTCTGGACTATATAAAAAAATCCTTTTTGTTGAATATGTGCTTGGGGATAGAATTCACAGGACATTTAATTTAAGAGTTGTCACACTTGCTTTCCTCCCATGTCTCCAGGCTATCTCCTTTATAGACCTCTTCCATTCTTGTCCCACATCTGTGGTGTAATTCCCATATTTAACCATGGGTCAATATTATAATATATTGCTTGCTAAATTAGTTTCTCTTTCTTCCAAGGTCAGAATTTGAACTATTCCAGCACAGTTATATTCCCACAGATTTGCACGTACAGAGTTTACTCCTACATGGCCATAACTCCCTGCCCTCTACTCTGCTATTCCTCTGTCCTGGTCATTCCTCACGTGGTACCTTGATGTAGATGGAATATACTGTTAACTTCCTAGCATGTTTGTTTTTTGGTTTTTTTTTTTTTGAGACAGAGTGTCATTCTGTTGCCTGGGCTAGAGTGCCATGGCGTCAGCCTAGCTCACAGCACCCTCAAACTCCTGGGCTCAAGTGATCCTCCTGCCTCGGCCTCCCAAGTAGCTGGGACTACAGGCATGCGCCCCCATGCCTGGCTAATTTTTCTATATATTTTTAGCTGTCCATATAATTTCTTTCTATTTTTAGTAGAGACGGGGTCTCACTCTTGCTCAGGCTGGTCTCGAACTCCTGAGTTCAAACTATCCACCTGCCTCGGCCTCCCAGAGTGCTAGGATTATAGGCGTGAGCCACCGCGCCCGGCAGCATGTTGATTTTATACTTCTGAAACCCCAGTTTCCAAATGACCCCTCACTTCCCACACTACTCTCACTGAATAAGGCAAGACTACTCATCCACTGGACAATTGTTCAGGAACGCTGCATAAATCAAGCGCAAGGGGTGATGACTCAGAACACCTTCCATGAGTATGGCTTAGTGACACTATTAATGACACAGCTCAGCTCTTATGTCCCCCTTGAACTATTTCTTTCTATACTGCTTGTATTTACTGAGACTGGTTATTTTTTGTACTGCCTGGATGGACAGTTCTGCTTAAGAACATGTTGTCTGATCCTACAGAGCCAGGATTAAGTCGTTTCTTTCATTTACT
Source organism: Lemur catta (assembly GCF_020740605.2). Taxonomy (NCBI): domain Eukaryota; kingdom Metazoa; phylum Chordata; class Mammalia; order Primates; family Lemuridae; genus Lemur; species Lemur catta. The sequence goes on from NC_059146.1 coordinate 20,660,267, forward strand.
TTATGTGCAAAATTGAGGTTAAACATACGCACACTGTTGGCCTGGTGTCCTTATTTTAGAAATAATGTTAATTTACCTCAAGGATTTAATTTTATTTATTTATTTTTCTTTGAGACTACTGAAAAATAGCAAATGTTTTTAAAATAAATAAGTGCTCTTGGATGGCTTAAAATATTACAAGTTTTGTATTAATAGTAAAGATTCTAAACTTCTTTTGTTTAATAAGACTTATGAACCTTTGGTGATGTGTATGATGAGATGGTCCTTTTCCTGTCTTAGTCAACTTGTCCCATCAGAAATACCATAGACTGAGAAGCTTAAAACACAGAAATTTCATTTATCTCAGATCTGGAAGCTGGCCAGTCCAAGATCAAGGTGCCAGCTGACTTGGTTCCTAGTTTAGCCCACCCGTCTCCTTGTTGTGTCCTGACATGGTAGAAAGACTAACAGGAAACAAGCTCTCTCATGTCTCTTTTTGTAAGAGCACAAATTGTATTCCTGAATAGTCTACCCTAATAACGTAATTACCTCTCCAGGGCCCCACATCCAATCACATTCCATTGGACAGTAACACCTCTGAATTTTGGCTCATACAAGCATTCAGGCCATGGAGCCTGCACTTTTTTTTTTTTTTTTAAGTTTTTCATTTTGTTCCACAAAACAAATTTCAGTTAATGAATTTTCCAAGTACAAATGTTATTACATATATTTTATAGCTAATGAGCTAGATAATTACAGGACACTACATGTATAGGGAATTGCCCTATTAACTGTTATATAACTGCAAGTGTGCAATCACAATTGTGGTTTCTCACTTTGTCACTCAATTCTTATTCTTTATAATGCTATATAGTTTCCTTACCTCATATATCAAAAGTCAGGGATTTTAACATGTATTCCACTTCTTATATTGTGTGCTGGTTCTCAAATAGAACCATCTTAATTGTGTCCATCTTAATTAGTTTTTATTATGATTTGCAGATGATGATTTTTCAGTATGTGTTACGAAATATAAGAGAAATGCATCACTTGTTAATGTCACAAAATGCCTGTTTTGTGTCGGTATAGTTAATTTTATTTTAGGTATTTAGAAAAATATTATATTGTTAACATTGTTTTATTTATCTTTGGTTATTTTCTTAGTGCTATTATGTTTTATAATTTAGAATTGCCATTTATTTAGGTTGTCCTTACATAAGTTTGTTGTGGATATTTTACCAATACAGTATAATGTATGGTCCTTTAACATTTATTCATGCACGGTAAATATACTGCAAGTATGTATAATATATTTTTTCCTCTTCATTTATGAGATAGTGATGTGTTTTCTGCAATTTTTTTTTTTTTTTTTTGTATTTTATGGTTGTGGTGGAAAAATACTATTTATTTCAGGCTTGCGTATGTTTGTGCAATATGAATGTTTGGTCTTTATGTTGGAAACTAGGCTTCCCTAGAATTAATTTGAATTACATGTAATGACACTTTCTTTATTAAATAATTGTATTCCATTTGTGTTCCTGAATGGTAAGATCATGGTTAGGAAGTTCAGTATTAGTACTGCTTTTTGTGTAATATTATGCATTTCAATATTAAATATTTATTTATTATCTCTAGTTAATAGGAAACCTATGGATCTTTATATCTTATAGATATCTCTCCTAAATGTGTAGTCAAGGAATTACCCCCAACAGGGAAAAGTAGTAGAGAAGTATTCCACACAGTGATGTTGGAAAGACATGAAAGCCATCCCATCGGAGATTTTTGCTTCAGAGAAATTCAGAAAAATATTCATGACTTTGAATTTCAGTGGAGAGATGATGAAGAAAATTACAATGCTGTGCTTTTGACAAAGAAAGAAAATTTTACTGGTAGTAGAAAACAACATGATAGAAGGGATACTGGAAACAAGGCTATTAAAAATCAGCTTGGATCAAGCTTTCAGTCACATCCACCTGAACTACATGTATTTCAAGCTGAAGAGAAAATTCGTAATCAAATTGAGATGTCTGTCAACAGTGGTTCCTCAGGTTCAACATCCGAAAGGATTTCTTGTAGGCTAAAAACCCATATTTTTAATCAATATGGAAATGATGTCTTCTATTCTTCATTATTCACACAAAACCAGAAAGCAGACCATAGAGAAAAGCCTTACAAATATAACAAGTGTGGCAAATCCTTCAGTTATGGCTCACACTTCAGTATACATCAGACCATTCATTCTGTAGAGGAACAATATAAATGTGATGTATGTGATAAGGTCTTTAATCATAAATCAAACTTTGCACGTCATCATAGAGTTCATACTGGAGAAAAACCATATAAATGTAAGGAATGTGACAAAGTGTTCAGTCGTTATTCACACCTTAAAAGTCACTGGAGAATTCACACTGGAGAGAAACCTTACAAATGTAAGCAATGTGACAAAGTTTTCAGTCGTGATTCACACCTTTCACAACACTGGAGAACTCATACTGGAGAGAAACCTTACAAATGTAATGAGTGTGGGAAAGCCTTTAGTACACGGTCCACACTTACTAACCATCAGCTAATCCATAGTGGAGAGAAACCTTACAAATGTAATGAATGTGGCAAAGTCTTCAGTCAAGCAGCAAATCTTGCCAGTCATCGGAGAATTCATAATGCAGAGAATCCTTACAAGTGTAATGAATGTGGCAAGGTCTTTAGTCAGCCTGCAAATCTTGCAAGTCATCAGAGAATTCATACTGGAGAGAAACCGTACAAGTGTAATGAGTGTGGCAGAATGTTCAGTCATCCCACAACCCTTGCAAATCATTGGAGAATTCATACCGGAGAGAAACCATATAAGTGTAACGAATGTGGCAAAGTATTCAGTAGAACTGCAACCCTTGCAAATCATCGGAGAGTTCATACTGGAGAGAAACCTTACAAATGTAACATATGTGGCAAGGTCTTCAGTCAAGCTTCACACCTGGGAAAACATTGGAGAATTCACACTGGAGAGAAACCTTATAAATGTAATAAATGTGGCAAGGGCTTTACTCAAACTTCACATCTCACGTTACATCACAGAATTCATACTGGAGAGAAACCTTACAAATGTAATGAGTGTGGCAAAGCCTTTAGTGTGCATTCAAACCTCACTAGACATCAGATAATCCATGTTGGAGAGACACCTTTATAATGAGTGTGGTAAAGTCTTCAGTCACAATTCACTTCTTGCACATCAGAGAATTCATTTTTAAGATACTCCTTACAAATGCAATGAGTATAGCAAACTCTTCAACATGAGAGTTTGAGTATAGCAAAGTCTTCAACATGAGAGTTTGTCAAGCATTAATTGACATTACAGCATCCATATTAAGGATGTATTGTAGAACTAATACATGTTGTGAACCATTTATACTGGTTTCAAAATTCAGTAGACAACAAAGTATACATCTCTGATGAAACCATACAATTGTAAGATGCATTCTGAGGTTATTACTCACATATGAAAACTGTAGACCATCACAGGATTTATGTGAGGAGTAATTCAGTGTCATGATTAATCTTTCAGATTGCATACTGCAGAACAGTTATAAGTCAAAATATGTTACAGTCTGATATATATATATATATATATATATATATATATATATATATATATATATATATCAAAGGTACCAGGAATTTTGGAAATGGCCAGTTTTCTTTGGGTTATATTCAATTATTTGAGGTTTATTAAAAAGGGTACATTACTGTTTATGACTTTCATCCTGAACTTGAAATGTGTTTATGTTGTACATTCTTACATGCCTTTGATGGCGGTCTCTGGACAAGAAATTAATAAGATGAATGGACTTACTTCATTAGATGAGGATCATTTCTATCTAAGTTCCTTGAAGAAAGACTCTGCCCTTTATAATTAAACGTCTGAATTAGCATTTGGGAGAGGCTGAAAATAATGTAAAACTATGATTGTCATTCATCATGCTCATTGTTTTCAGGGTGCCTTTCTCCTGACTGGAGGGCACTGTGGGATAAAAGGAAAAAGCTGCTTTACCAACTGACCCATAAATAGAGCAGGCCAAGACCTTAGGACATGAAGACTTTATGGGAGAAGGTTAATAGATTATTAGGGACTGATTGTGTGGTACAAATAATGCAGGGGAAATGATGGCCACCTGAGGAAATATTAGTGTTATTTTTAAAATTGAAAAGAACACTTGTCAGAGCAGAGAGTGTAATCAGAAGTACCAGTATAGTACACCTCTTAAATAGGATTCACATTTTTCTCCTGACATTACATTTTGCCATTGGTTGATTCTGAGTGTGCTATAGGTCTCATTTTAATTAATGGAATTTAATCTTTTTTATATAACTGTGAATCACATTATTTTTATGAACATAATTTTATCCCACTTTAGTAGCATTCTTTGTAACGAGCAATAACAATGCATCATTAGGCTCTTAAGACTGAGGATCTAGAACAATTTTTTTTCTTGGTATACTCAAACAATATGCAATTTTGGAAACAGTTATACTTCGTGTTTGAGTTCTCTCTGCACTCTGCCCTAGATTACTTATGTGTATATAATGAAAACCTCCTAGCCCTGCAACTTGAGAATGTTATACTCTAAAACCTGCATTGCTGTTGGTGGGGACTGTGCATCTTACGATTGGAGCACCATGTGATGCTGTTACATGAAGTGCCTATTCTCACTTGGACACTCACAAACCCCATCAATAAAACTGAACAGGTTCTGGCCAGGCATCATGGCTCATGCTTGTAATCCCAGCACTTTGGGAGGCCAAGAATTCAGGCCCAGCCTGGGCAACATAGCAAGACCCAATTTCTATAAAAAACAAAAAAAATTAGCTAGGTGTGGCACCCCATACTTGTAGCCCTAAGATACTCAGCCGGCTGAGGCAGGGAGGATAGGTTGAGCCCAGGTGTTGAAATGGCAGTAAGATATGATCACGCCACTACACTCCAGCCTGAGAGACAGAGACAGACCCTGTCCCTTAAAAAAACAAAAATCAAACAGGCTCAAAAAAGCCCAATTATCAAATGGTACTGGTACATTCAAAATTTGGCCCAGCTTAGATGCCAAGGACCATACACTCTCGGAACAAATGGCACAGTTGAGTGAACCCTGTTTTGTCGAGCCATCATTAAACTGTGCCATACAGTTCATAGGCATATCTCTGAATCTTAGTCCCCAGAGGCCACAGGAGGAGCTATAGTTAGAACGCCCATGCACACAAGTTATGTGAAGGTTTATTACTTACAGATACACAGAAAGGGACAACAGAAGACTAGGATTCATTGGGAGCCACTCCTCAAAAGTCTTAAGAGCTACCTAGGGCAGATGGAGTCTCATCTTCTTGTTCTCCATTTGCACAGTGGCAGAGGGATCCTGAAATGCAGTCTGCTCTGAGTTTTATACACTGCTACCGCTGAGACTAAGGCATTGAAGGATGGATACCCTGTTTCAAAAAGGGACTGGAACAGATCCCCAGCTATTCTAGCCAGTTCCTTCCTCTCTTCTCTTAGGGTGTTGCATTTCCAGCCCATTATATGGTTATTCTTGAAAATTACAAGCAAGAATTCGGAGAGAACTGGCTCAGTCTAAGGGCACCTGGAGAAATGTCCTGCATTGCAACACTTGCCTTTTGTTTTTTGATAATGGCCATCTTAACAGGTGTGAGGTGATATCTCATTGTGGTTTTGATTTGCATTTCCTTGATCTGTGGTGAGAACTTTCCATATACCTGTTGGTCATTTGTATGTCTTCTTTTTAAAAATATCTATTCATATCTTTTGTTCATTTTTTCATCAAGTTAATTGTATTATTGCTATTGAGTTGTTTGAGTTTCTTATATGTTTTTGATATTAACCGCATACGGGACATATTTTGGAAATATTTTCTCTAATTCCATAGGTTAACTTTTCACTCTCTTCTTTTTTTTTTTTTTCTTTTTTCTTTATTTATTTGTGTGTTTTTTTGCTATGGAGAAGAGTTTTAGTTTGATATAGTCCCATTTGTCTCCTTTTGCTTTTGTTGCCTGTGCTTTCAGTGTCACGTCCAAAAAATGAAGCTAAGACTAATGTCATGAAGCTTCCTCCTATGGTTTATTGTAAGAATTTTATAGTTTCACATCTTACAGTCAAGTTTTGAATGCACTTTGAATTTGTTATTGTGTTAAATGTAAAATAAGGATCCAATTTTATTCTTTTGCATTAGATATCCATTTTTTCCAGAATTGTTTGATGAAAACACTTTCTCCATTTTATGTTCTTTTGACCGTGGTCAAAGATCAGTTGATATCTTCTATATGTGTGGGTTTATTTATGGACTGTTTCCTTGTGTTCCATATGTTTATATGTCTGTCTTTATGTCAGCACCATACAGTTTTAATTACTATAGTTTTGTAACATTTTAAAATAGATAAATATGATACCTTCACTTTTGTACTTTGTTCTAAAAATTATTTTGGCTATTTAGAGCTGTATTTTGTTCCATTTGAATTTTAGGATTGCTTTTTCTGTTTCTTTTTGTAAAAAACCTATAATAATTTCTATGGAGATTGCATTGAATCTATAAATTACATTGGATATTATGCACATTTAATAATCTTCTAATCCATGAAAATTTGATGCATTTCAATTTATATATATGTTCTTAATTTCTTTCATTAATATTTGGTAGTTTTCAGTGTGCAAACTTTTTACTTTTTTTTTTTTTTTTTTTTGAGACAGAGTCTCACTTTGTTGCCCGGGCTACAGTGAGTGCCGTGGCGTCAGCCTAGCTCACAGCAACCTCAAACTCCTGGGCTTAAGCGATCCTACTGCCTCAGCCTCCCGAGTAGCTGGCACTACAGGCATGCGCCACCATGCCCGGCTAATTTTTTCTATATATATTTTTAGTTGTCCAGATAATTTATTTCTATTTTTAGTAGAGACGGGGTCTTGCTCAGGCTGGTCTCCAACTCCTGACTTTGAGTGATCCACCCGCCTCGGCCTCCCAGAGGGCTAGGATTACAGGCGTGAGCCACCGCGCCCGGCCTTTTTACTTTTTTATTAAAAAGATAAGGCACGGCTGGGCGCAGTGGCTCATGTGTAAAAGCCTAACATTCTGGGAGGCTGAGGCAGGAGCATTGCTTGATGTCAGGAGTTCAAGACCAGCCTGAGCAAGAGTGAGAGACCCTGTCTCTACTAAAAATAGAAAAAATTAGCCAGGCATGGTGGCACATGCCTGTAGTCCAGCTATGTGGGAGGCTGAGGCAGGAGGATCACTTGAGCCCAGGAGTTTGAGGTTGCTGTGAGCTAGGCTGATGCCAGGGCACTCTAGCCTAGGAGAGAGATTGAGACTCTGTCTCAATCAATAAGCCAATCAATCAATAAACAGTTATCAGAGAGGAGACTTAATTGAACCACTATAGCATATTCTGAATCAGGAATCACGTTTTACTGCTGGCATTACATTTGCTACTTTTTAATTCAGAATGTATTGTAGATCTCATGTGTTAGCTAATAAAATTTAATCTGTTTTTCATATGTCATAACAGATGCTAACAATGCACCACTAAGCCTGAAGCCTGTATAACAATTTTTTTAATGGTGGAATCAAACAACATGTAATTTTGAGAACATATAATCATGCTTTGCACTTCAGTTATTCTCTCTGCAGTCTGCCCTAGGATACTTATGTGGGTATAATGAATATCCTATAGCGGTGCAGGTTCACACTCTGACAATCTAAAGCCTACATCATTGTTGTGTGGGAACAATGCTGGTTAACTTGACTTAATCAAACTTTAGGCTTCACTTCTTTTCCCAGATCCCCGCACTTTGGACCACCCTTGGGCACTCGGATTCAGAACAACCTCTCCTCCTTAACAGTTCCCCCAAGAGTAGGCTGATTTTAGGATAAAATAGTCCCTGAGTCATGACAAGTGCTCATTCATTGCCCCACACCTGGTGTTATCTAGACTTGTTTCCTCCTCCATATAAAAGAAAAGCTCTTTTCTCTATCACTCTTGGACATTTGCACATCTTATTGGAACATTCTTCCTTTTGAATAAAATCTCTCCTAACCTGAGTCTGAATTTGTTTTATGACAGTGGAATTTTCATTGTTCCATCTGTGTTAGAATCTATCTACATATATTTGTATCTGTGTGTCACAGGCTATAATATATACTCAATACGTGAAAGTACTGCCTAGTTTTAAAAACATTTTTGAATCGTTAATAATTTGCATCTATCTTTTTTTTTAATTCCCGACTTCCATAAGCTGATCTAAGTCTTATAATGATATTACAAGGAGCCATATGTGAAAATCTTTCTGTGATTAAGGAAATTTAAAAAAATTTTCTTGTGACTAAGTATGTTCATGTTGCTCCTTTGAAAGTTTTAGAAGCAACCAAACTCCCCACATACAAAACAGATTCATGACTTTCAGCTATAATCAGCTTCTCATCTATTCTGAGTTTTTTAAAAAAATTTGGCCGGTCATGGTGGCTCACGCCTGTAATCCTAGCACTCTGGGAGGCCACAGCGGGAGGATCGTTTGAGCTCAGGAGTTCAAGACCAGCCTGAGCAAGAGCGAGACCCTGTCTCTACTAAAGAAAATATGGAAAGAAATAAGCTGGACAATTAAAAATATATAGAGAAAAAATTAGCTGGGCATGGTGGTGCAGGCCTGTAGTCCCAGCTACTCAGGAGGCTGAGGCAGGAGGATTGCTTGAGCCCAGGAGTTTGAGGTTGCTGTGAGCTAGGCTGACGCCATGGCACTCTAGCCTAGGCAACAGAGTGAGACTGTCTCAAAAAAAAAAAAATTTTTATTTGTTTTTATCAGATGGAGGCCAGGCTTGTTTTAAATTGGTACCCTCAAGCAATCCTTCCACCTCAGCCTCCCAAAGTGCTGGGATTTCAGGAATGAGCCTCTACGCCTGGCCACCTAGCTTATTCTGAGTGTAATGAAAAGCTCCACAATCAACTCATTTCTTTGCTTGAGATCATGGAAGTCCAGGCTAAAAGTTCCTTCTTGGCAACATAGCTATTTAGCAATATTGCAGAATACAGAATAATCCACCTTGTAAAGATGCCAAAATCTATCCCAGACACTGTCTCTTTTATAAATGAGCTTATATATATTTTATTTATCTGTATGTCATGCCAGGAAATGGTGCTCGTTTTAACTTGCTAATATTTTAAATATGCTAATTTTCCCATCTACACATGATCATATTTCAATTACCAATTCTCGATGGATGAAACCTTCCACAATTAAGGATGTGACAGAAAACATACTTCATTGTACACATTAACTCACAGATATTGCCATAAAATTATTGACGGTAGAAATGAAGTTATTTAAAATTTGATAATCTAGTTTTACTTTCTTTCGGTTCATATGAAAAAGAATAACCTGCCTGCAGATAGCCTGAGTAATACTGCATAATTCATTTTCTCGGTGAAAATAAATCCAGATGTCTTCTGAAGACTATTTTACAGGCTTTGTTATAGACACCTGACAGAACATTTAAAAAAAAAAAAAAGAAAGAAAGAAAGGAAAAAAACAAAGAAAATACCTAATATAGAGTCCCAGCTATTCCAGAAGGTGAGGCTGGAGGATAGCTTGAGGCCAATATACTGTCAACAAAGTTTATCTCAAAAGTATTTGTGATTAACTCATTTCAAGTGTAAAATAAAGTAGCAAGTGTAAGGAAGAACTATGTAATTTCTATCTTCTCTTCAAAATTTACCTTTTTTTTTTTTTTTCAAAGCAACAGTTGGTGACCTAACTTAGCAATGGGCTTAGTCCTCCAAGCCCCCAGGTGTTTATATGAAAATCTCTGGAACTCATCACTGGAGTGGCTCTTCCCCTCTGGAGTGAATGGGGAATAGAAATAGTGTTTCTATTCTGTGCTGTTGGGCGTCAGCATGCAAGGGCACGTTCCACCCAGGCAGGGTTTTGCATTTCGCGTTCTAGTTTGCACCCCCTTCACAGACAATCCCAGGGCTTTTGAATTATATTGTTAAAATTAATTTTAATGACAGGACCTTTCTTGGATCCAATCACTGCCTCCCGCCGACCCCACCTGAGAGGTTCCGGTTCCCAGACAGCTGACTTGCTCCAGCCTCACTGCCAGGTCTCGCCTCCCAAACCCGGAAAACAGAGACGCCCATAGAGCGAAGGGGAGAGAAGCGCAAGCCCCGCCCCGCCCTCTCGCCCCGCGGTGCCTGACCAGCCCTGGCCCCGCCCCTAGCCCCGCCCCCTACCTCACGCCCCGTCCTGGCCCCTCCCGTCCCCGCTCAGGCCTGGCCTGTCTGCTGCGCGCGCAGTTTTCCGCAAACCCGGAAGCTGATCTCTGGAGTGAAGGTCGGGGTGCAGCGCGTGAGTTTGGTCCTCTCTGTGTTGAGTGTGCTCTTCTCAGTCCCTCAGCTCTTCCATACCCGGGATCTGGGGGGGTCACTACAGTCCTTGAAATCCGCGTACCTCCACATAGAGTAAATTCAGACGTCCCTATGGGAGTCCCGGGGGTCGCTTCCTTTTGGGTTTAAAGTGTCCCTCAGGGTGGTCTCTGCCTCAGGCTTTTAGCCTTAGGGCCATGGAGACACCTTCTTTCGCGCACTTTTTCTGCTTAAAACCCTTTACTGACCTCTTCGCCCACCCCGCGCCGTTTACAGTCCTCACCTACGAGGTGCGTTCCGGTCTGTCATATCCTCCAAGCCTCGCTTTTGTCCGCCCCTGGAGGGCAGCGCCACAGCCCCAGTTCAGGGGAGGCCGCGTCCTTTGCCTGCTCCTGGGAATCTGCAGACCCCACCCTTCTCTTAGGACACCCCCGCCCTGTCCTTGGGCGGGGCCCTTCTGCTCCCCAGGCCTCCCCTTCGCAGTCACCGCCGCTTCCCCTGACCTGACCCCTCTCACTGTGGGAGCTGATGGCTGCAGTGAGTGGGAAAGATGGTCCCTTTGGAAAGATGGTCCGCTGTTGCTCACTACCCCAGGAGAGAGGCAGAAACAATAAACTCCTATAGAAAGACCAACAAGTGAGTTTTTGAGCCCTTTGTGCAGAACTCACTCCCCTCCTGGTGAAGCTAACACACAAGCTGCAGCAGTGGGGAGCTGGGCTGCACTGAGCTCCCCTCCAGGAGACAGACCCAGCCCTGACCAAAGCTGATGCACAGCACAGCCCCCCCACCCCTGAGTGGATCACAGGCTGATCTCAGCCCTCAGAAATGGAGGACTCAGAGCCTTGACTGGACACAGAATAGAATCAGCTCTAAATATTTTAAAGCCTGGGCCTAACCTAACGATGTAAATGGGAATCTCTAGTAAGAGGGCATAAGAGATGAATCCGCAAAATGCCTCAGGACCCTAATGTGCAGCCAGGGCTGAGCTCCACTCAGAGGCAGTAAGCCCGGCACACCCCCCACCCTCTGTCTCTGCTCCCCGCTTAGGGACATGTCATCACCACTATCCAGTATCCAACCTGTGTGTGTGGTTGTGTCACAGCAAGGAGCTGTGTTGGTTCTGAGCATTAAACAGCATACTTTTATCGTTCAGGATTGACTTCTAAACACTCCAGTTACATGAAGAAGAAGCCCAGAAGAGGAAAGAAGAGGAGTCAGGAATGGCTCTTACTCAGGTAAAGTGAGATTCTCGGTGGGTTGTTCTGAGTCTCCCTCCTTTCTGAAATGCCAGACACTGGAGATGCTGAGCTTCTCTGACTCTGCAGCATCCTGCCTGACGTGTTTGCTCGCACTCACCCATGCCTTCCCTCAGTCCCTCTCATCTCCACTTAGATTCCATCTCCCTGTGACCCAGTGACATGACCTTGAGAAGAGGCTCCATTGGGCATGATCCTGGATAGGGCTTCACACCCAGATGTGGATTGGAGACAAGGTGTGGTCCCTGTCGTGTCAGTGCTGTTAGGCAGCAGGGATCTGTATGCACTGTCAGCTGTCTGTAGACCAAGATTAGAGAAGCTGCATGTGAAGTCATGTATTAAGATGCACAAATACCTGGTTAATTCTGGAAAAAGAGATCAGGAGTGGGAAATCTTTTCTGATACTACCTTTGTAGTAAATATCTAACAGCAGGGAAGTTTTTATTTTTTTAAATATATTTAATACACACACACATACACACGCATGCGTGTTTGTGTGTTTGTGTGTGTATTTGTTTTTGCTGTGTGGTTTTTTGTTTCTTTTTTTTGAGTCAGGGTCTTACTTTGTTGCCTGGGCTAGAGTGCAGTGGCGTCAGCATAGTTTATTACAACCTCAAACTCCTGGGCTCTAGCAATCCTCTTGCCTTAGAGCAGGAAAGTTTTTTTGTTTGTTTCTTGTTTTTCGTTTTTGCAAGTGTGAAATGAAGTTTATTAAAGAAGGATAAGATAGGTTTACAGAGCAAGAGCAAGATACAGGTTTACAGAGTGGGAGCAAGATATGCTTGTCACAGAACAGTGAATGGGCCCCTTGTTCTAACAAAAAGGGCCTAGAGCAAGAAAGGTTTTAAACCATTCCCAGCACATCCACTCCATGGAGACTGGTGTTCTTGCAGAACCTCTTCTGCAACAGGTGTTTTAGGTAAAAATGGTTATAATTTTGCTCAGATATTGAAGCAGAATTCCTTTGTCATCTGAGAAGGTGGAGCCATATTCTCATTCCACCAATTGTTATTAAATATATATTTTTTATTTTAAACATCACCTCCTGTGTATGTTTGTGTTAAAGTAAAACTCCACACAAAGATGCAGCTCAGACCGTGAAATGTAAAGCATCCCTTTGTCAATCTGCCACCATCCCTCCAGTGTCACTTGGGAACCACGTTTGTCAATTGTTTGGCAGGAGGCAGAGCAAATTTTGTCCAGATATATTCCACGTTGTTGAGATTTTAGAAAAAACTCTTCAGGGAATGTTTCTTTTCTTTTTTTTTTTTTTGAGACAGAGTCTCACTCTGTTGCCCGGGCTAGAGTGAGTGCCGTGGCGTCAGCCTAGCTCACAGCAACCTCAAACTCCTGGGCTTAAGTGATCCTACTGCCTCAGCCTCCCGAATAGTTGGGACTACAGGCATGTGCCACCATGCCCGGCTAATTTTTTCTATATATATTTTTAGTTGGCCAGATAATTTATTTCTATTTTTAGTAGAGACGGGGTCTTGCTCTTGCTCAGGCTGGTCTCGAACTCCTGACCTCGAGCAATCCACTCGCCTCGGCCTCCCAGAGTGCTAGGATTACAGGCGTGAGCCACCGCACCCGGCCTCAGGGAATGTTTCATTGTCATAGTTTATCCTGCTAGTTGTGAAAATTTACATGTTTTCATGTTAGTAAACATGGATAGCTTGCTATTTCACATTTTCGGTGGAGTATTCTCTGAACGAAGACACGTGGATCTTTATAATTTTTCACTGTTACAAAGAATGTCACAGTGGCTGCCTCTGTGCCTGCCTACGTCTCTACAGATGTCTGAAGGTTCCTTCAGGTTGGCACTTGAAAGAGTGATTGCTTCCTCTAGGATGAAGCATTTGGTAGTTTGTTAGATCTGCAAAGATTCCTTCGCTACCCCCAGCTGCAAAGATACCCTCTGCTACCCAGAACATGTGAGAGTCCCCCTCATTAAACAAAACTTGCGGCCGGGCGTGGTGGCTCACGCCTGTAATCCTAGCACTCTGGGAGGCCAAGGCGGGTGGATTGCTCAATGTCAGGAGTTCGAGACCAGCCTGAGCAAGAGCGAGACCCCTCCCTACTAAAAATAGAAAAGAAATTATACGGACAGCTAAAAACATATATATATATAAAAAATTAGCCGGGCATGGTGGTACATGCCTGTAGTCCCAGCTACTCGGGAGGCTAAGGCAGGAGGATTGCTCGAGCCCAGGAGTTTGAGGTTGCTGTGAGCTAGGCTGACGCCACGGCACTGTAGCCCGGGCAACAGAGTGAGACTCTGTCTCAAAAACAAAACAAAACAAAAAAAAAACTTGCTACTTTGTTCTTTTTATATTTTTGAAAACCTGGGGAAAATGACAAACCTTTGTATTAACATTTTTCAGTTTCTTGTAAGTCTGCATGGTTTTCATTATATTCTGGACATGTATATATAAAAAGGATTTTCATACTTTGCTCAATTTTCTGTTCATATATTTCAGAATCTATTTTATGTCCTGTGGTTTATATTCTTTATACATATCCTGGTGTCTTTTTTTAGATTATACATTCTTTAGATGTGAAACAGAAACCTTTTTCTCACGACACCTGTTTTTTATTGTGCCTTTGTTTGTTGTTTATTTTATCTTTACTTGGAAGGCCTTGCCCGATAACAGAATACTATGTTTCATTTACATCTAAACTTTTATTGTTTAACATTTTGATTATGTCTCAGTTTAATTTGAATTTTGATGTATATCTTATTTCAGGTATTTTATTTAATGTCATAAGAGGTTCGTGTTGAGCTTGGTAAACCCCTCCATTTTCTTTTTCTTTTTGTAATTATGTTTGTTCTCCTTTGACACAACACAGTCAGATTCATTGAAATCTCATATGTTTTCTGTCTTTGAATGGCTCTAGACTTCTCATCACAGAGGTCTTTACATCTCCACATCTTCCAGTGAGAATTGGGTTTTCTGGTCTCTGATCATGTCTTTGATATGTCTTTTAGTAAAGTTTGTTCTCTTGTTCACAGTTCAGTAATGTTATGTATATTCAAATTATTGTGCAACAAGTTGCTAGAAGTTTTTCATATTGGGAAATTGAAACTGTATACCCAGTAAACACTCTCCCTCTGCCTTTTCACTTGTCAGCCATCTTTTCTGTTTGTTTTTTGTGTTTGGAATAACACCTAGCACATGGGAAGTGTTCAGAAGCTTCAGTCACTGCTATTGCTATCATCATCTTGGATTTTAGATTCTGACCTTTCTTTAAAGGCATCATAGGTATTGTCATCTCTGAAGTCACCACTCATCCTTTAGCTCATCTAGATACTGAATATCACTTCCTGTGTCAAAAATAGTATCTAACACATCTATAGAGATAACCCTGCATTGATTTTTTATTTGTATATTTCTTATATTGTCCACAAAAATAGAAATCCGTACTCATTTAGAGGGAGTTAGAACCTTTACTGGAAAAGTATAATAAAACAGAATTAGGGAGACATAATGTGCTCAAAAATACCTTACTTGGATTTGTCAGAACACCCAATTCAATGAATCGATCCTTTCACCTCTCTCCTCTTCTCTTTTTGTATGAACATAGGAACCCTCCCCATAACCGTTTGGTAAAATGTGTTTTCATTTCAGAGGCCTTTGACATTCAGGGATGTGGCCATAGAATTCTCTCAGGAGGAGTGGACGTGCCTGGACCCTGCTCAGAGGACTTTATACAGGGACGTGATGTTGGAGAACTATAGGAACCTGGTCTCCCTGGGTGAGGATTACTTTTCTCTAGAAGTCAGGATCTTTATATTTTCCCTGATTGCCTCTTGGGACCCCCCCCCCTTGCATTGCTTGACTGAGATTGAAGCTGTATTGATTGAGAAATGAAAAGCTTCATAATGTGCCATCTGGACTTTACTTGTCCCCCTTTTTGAGATGTTCTGCCCTTCACCATACTAGGCTGAGGTATGCATAAAGCCATATGACTTTTAAAATACTGAATTCTTTGTTTTATACCCCCATGCTTTTGATTCAGTAGATTTTGGAAGACAGCAAGACATCTGCCTCTTACAGTATTCCATAAACATTCACTCGTGGACATTCAGTGGATGAATTTGTGAAATATTTTCCTAGATCCATCTGTAATGTCCTTCCTCCTACCTTAATGTGGTGCTGGGATTTTGGAAAAGCACCAGCACATGATGTTCCTTTTTTTTTTTTTTAAAGCAGGAATCTCTCTTTCTGACCTGAGTATCATCTCCATGTTGGAGCAAGAGAAAGAGCCCTAGACTATGGAGAGTAAAGTGAAAATAGCAAAAGGTCCAAAGGGGTAGGAGTGTGTCTGTAAACTGAAATAAAATCTTAAACTACTCCCGCAGCTGACTGAATGTACCCCTCTTGGCCAAGGGGACCCCAGAAATGCCCTAAAGCAGAGTTACTGGCCATGAGAAGGAATGTCAGATATGCCTCATGCCCTTCCTTTCTTGGAGATATCCTTTATGACTCATTTACAGAGCTAAGGCTATGCAAGACAAAGCTTAAAGCACACCTGCAGGTCCTCAATTTACTTAACCGATTACTTGAATCTTTGTATATGTCCAGTATACATCTGGTAGCTTGTCTCTGATTAACAAACTTCCTTATCTTAACTTAAAACATTTCAAGCCTTTAGACGAAGCTTCATTTCTTTAACCAGTTACAAATCAAAGAATCTTTAAACCCACCTATAACCTGTAATGCCCTGCTTCAAGGCATCCTGCCTTTTCAGGCCAAACCGATGGACGCCTCCCATGTATTGATTAATGACTTTACATGTAATTTCTGTCTTCCTGAAATATATAAAACCAAACTGTAACCCAACCAAAGCGAGACCACTTGCTCAAAGGCTTCTTGGATGTGGCTCTCCAGGCTATTGTCACACATAATTTGGCTCAGAATAAACATCTTCAAATTGTTTTACAGAGTTTGGGTACTTTTCTGTTGACGTATCAAAAGTGTGAACACAGGTAAGAGCTCAGATGGGCAGAGAAAAAGCTGCTCCATTAAATAGTATTTGGAAAACTCTCCTTATGTCAAAGAGTTCTATGCACAATATGATTTAAATCCTTGAGCACTGAACAGAAATCTTTCTTTGCCCCCGCTTACCACTCTGTTCTTTACACATGTAATGGTTTATTTTTTCACCCTCTACTGGTGCTGCAGCTCCAACTGAGACACAGGCAAAGTCTTTAAATTGTGGTGGACAACACCCTGTTTTCTGGCTGCTGTGAACTCTTTGGTCCCTAGACCATTTGCAACACAGGAAGGGCCTTTTCCAAGTGGTCTCCTTCTCCCTTGATGTCTCCTTCTGTACTTGATTCCATCTGGAGCTCAGTTCTCGGTCCATATAGGTCAGAGCTGAGGCCGCTGTAGACCTGACGCCTTGACCTATTCAGGTTCCACCCCATTTCCTGTACTTGGAAGACCTAATCAGGAGATGGGAAAACATTGGCTGCTCTTTCTTTGCATCTGGGTTGTAGAAACTGCACTGAGCTGCCTCTAGCCCTCTCTGCCTGTTCAGGCCTATTTGAGATAGGAAACAGCCAAAATGTTTCTCCTCCTGTCACACACGACTCACCACAGAATGCTTCCCTTCTGGTCACCAAAATGTGTGGGGATTTCTGTCCTCCCACAGCCAATTTTCTGGCCCACACCAACTGGGTGTTCTGTAATTCAATTTAATTATTCCTTTACATCAGTTTCATCTGACTGAGTACTCTTAAAGTATACTTTTGTCCATTGAATTTATTATAATATGTAAATAGGACTTTTTAATATCTCAAAATTTGCCCTTTTTTTTGTTAAGTTCCTGTCTTAATCCCAGAAATGCCATTAAGTTGACTTGCCATAATTTGTTATTTAAACACATTGAGTTTTCTGTAGTGTTTTCAATGTTCTAAACATAATCTGTGGATATTGTTTAAATTTTACTTTTTCTTGGAATAAATGATATATTCTAATATAATAATTATTCTTTCTGTTTAGATTCATCATGTCTATTTTGATAAGCTAAATTCATATTTGAATATCTCATAGTATTTTATTGGAAACTTAACTTATTCCATTTCTTATACTTCATGACCTTCTCTACTATTGTTTATATCACCTGTATTTTCTGCAGCATTTCTGGGGGAAATTGCATTCTTCAGTTAACACATAAATGCTGTTTTGCTCCTCATCTTAATTTGCATATGAATATCCTGTAACCTCTATCTGGTCCCTGTTAACTCACCTCCTGGTGCTGTCCTCCCATTCTCTGCCTCTTATTTGCTGTTTATGTTGCTGGCCACCTCCTCAGTGGGTTTCTATGCCACTGCCAGCAAATGTTTCCTCACTTTGCAGCTACTGACAGTGACCTTCAGTTCAAACCATTCCCCACTGTGGGTCATTTACTTATTTTCTCTGTAAGGTTACTTGTGTTCTCCTGGTGCTATTTGTGAAGTGAAATATATTAATTTTGGATAAGTGCACATGAATATTCTTTCACTCATACTAACGACTATTTATTAAAATACATACGGTAGTATTACCTGTAACCACGTAACTATTTTGTATTTTGTCAGATAACTTCAAAACATTTTATGTTGTATGAGCTTAGGAAAGTTAAAATATACCTTATTCTTTTTTTTTTTTTGGAGACAGAGTCTCGCTCTTGTGCCCTGGCGTCAGCAACCTCAAACTCCTGGGCTCAAGGAATCCTTCTGCCTCAGCCTCCCGGGTAGCTGGGACTACAGGCATGTGCCACCATGCCCGGCTAATTTTTTGTATATATTTTTACTTGTCCAGATAATTTCTTTCTGTTTTTCAGTAGAGACAGTGTCTCGCTCTTGCTCAGGCTGGTCTTGAACTCCTGACCTTGAGTGATCCTCCTGCCTCGGCCTCCCAGAGTACTAGGATTATAGGTGTGAGCCACCACACCTGGCCCAGTATACCTTATTCTGTGTGTTGTTCTCATTTAGTTTTTATCAATTACCATGACTATTTTAACTCATTTCCGTCTCTCTCCAGTATTTGACAACTGGCCTTCTAATTTATGTCTGTATGAATTTGACTGTTTTAGACACCTTCTATAAGTGGAATCATATAATATTTTTCTTTTTGTAACTGGCTTCTTTCACTTAGCATAGTATCCTCAAGATTTATCTATTTAGTAGCAGAAAACAGTGTTTCTGTCTTTTTAAAAGCTGAATAATGTTCCATTGTATTGCCTGTGTATATCACATTTTGTTTATCTGTTTATTTGGGATCTACACCTGGGTTGCTTCCACCTTTTGGCTATTGTGAACAATAGTGCTGTGAATGGGTTTACAAATATCTCTTCCAGATCCTGTTTTTAATTCTCTTGTGTATAGTGTATATACCCAGATATGGAATTCAGGGGTCATATGATAATTCAGTTTTGAAGTATTTGAGGGGATGTCATATAGTCAGCACTCTGTATCAATGTATTCCATATCCATGAATTCTGGGTCTGAGGATTCAACCAACTGTAAATCACAAAGAATTATGACACTTTCAAAAAGTAAAACTTGTGTCTGGGAGGTGTTAGTCCCATGCTGGATCTACATGAATGAAGTGATACATTGGCATTGTATTAGGTAGTATAAGTAACCTAGAGATTTAAAGTATATGAGAGGATGTGTGTAGGTTACATGCAAATATTACACCATTTTATATAAGAGAATTAAGCATCCATGGATTTTTGTATCTTTGAGGGGGTCCTAGAACTGTACATTTTTCTATAGCGGCTGCACCATTTTACTTTACTACCAAATGGTGACAAGTCTCCCATTTCTCTGCATCCATGTAAACACTTCTTGTTTTCTGTTGTTTTTCTCAATAATCATCTTAGTAAGTGTGATGAGATATCTTTCTGTATTTTTTATTTGCATATCCCTAATGATTACCAGTGTTTTGTATCTTGTCATATATTTCTTGGTCATTTGTATACCATCTCTGGAGACATTCTATCAGTGCCTTCACCTATTTTTTAATTGGATAATTCTTTTGCGTATTTATAGGAGTTCAATATTCAAGTATTAATCCTTTATCAGATACAATTTTCAAACATATTTTCTTATGTGTAGGTTTTGTTTTTACTCTGTTAGATTATCTCTTTTGCTGCACAGTGCTGTAAAATTTTGATGTCATCCATTTTATCTATTTTTACTTTTGTTGCCTGCACTTTTGGTGTCATATCCAGGAAATCATTTTTTAATCCAATGTCACGAACTTTGTCACCTATATTTTGTTGTAGAAATTTTATAGTTTTAGATCTTCCATTTATGTCATGGATCCATTTTGACTTCTGTTGTTCAGGGTGCTATGCTATTCCATGTGAATTGAGGTTGAATTTATCTATTTCTGCAAAGAGTGCCATTCATATCTTCTTGTGGATTTCACTGAATGCGTAGATTGCATTTGTTATTATTGACACCTTTACAATGTTAATCATTCCAACCTATAAAGATGTGGTTTCTGTGACTTTATTTGCGTCTTCTTATTTCTTTCAGCAATGTTTTGTAGTTTTCAGTCTACAAATCTTTTCCTTTCTCATAAGGCTTATTCCTAAGTATTTTGTGATTTTCTGCTATTGTTCATAAAAGTATTTCTGTAATATCCTTTTCAGTTTGTTCGTACTCAGTGTATATGAACACAGCTGATTTTTTCAGGTTGAGTTTATATTTTACAATTTTTACTGAATTCATTCAGTAAATTCATTTTAATGAACGTCCTCACATTCTTTTGTGAATCTTGTGTATTCTGCACACAAGATTGTGTCATCTGGGAACAGAAATCATTTTACTTCTTCCTTCCTATTTGTATGCCTTTTATTTCTTTTTCTTATCTAATTGTTCTAGCTAGGATTTCAGTCCTATGTTGAACAGAAATAGCACACGAAGGCTTCCTTGTCTTTTTCATGATCTTCCAGGAAAAACTTTCTGTCTTTTAACATTGAATATTCTTCTAGAATCTGTATGTAGATTACATGCCTAGAAATAGAATTCAGAGGCCATTCAATTTGATACATTTAATTTCATATGAAATATCGTAAGACATGTAAACCGAATTTCTTTCCACATCACCAAACTGAGTTTCCTTTAAATCTCCTTATTCTCATAGTTAAGAATGGGATAGTTATGTGTTGGTTGCTAAATTAGCTTCTCTTTTCTACCAAGGTCAGAATTTTAACTGACATAGTATACTTCTATTTCTGTAGATTTGCAAACATAATGTCTGCTCCTGCATGCCCATATAAAAATATATATTTAATATTCTAGTTCACGAGGTGGTATTTTTTCCCCCAATTTCAGTAATGTGATCAAAGGCAGGACTTGACAACATCCTTCTGCTAACTTTGTTTCCTCAAACCCACCTCAGCACAGTCAGCCAAGGAAGCATCCCTATGCACACAGACATCCTCCCTACATTGCTTCCTTCCTTCCACTCTTGCCTTTCTTCCATCTTTGGCCTTTCCTCATGTGGTTTCTTGGTTTAAATGGACTATACAACCACATTTTAGCATATTAATTTTTGTATTTCTGACCACTCCAATTTTCACACGGGCCTCTTACCACCCACAATGCTGTCACTGTGTAAGTAAAGACAGTTGTTCACTGTTGGAAAACTACTGCAGCACACTTGTGCAGTCATCACCCAGGGCACCCCTGAGTGGTTATTTTCACTGGTGCCCTGGGTGATGACTCACATACCATTATCTATGAAGAATTAGTAACTCTATTAGCAACACAGCTTAGATCTTGTGTATCCCTTGAAATAATCCTTCCTGTGTTCCTCTATTTCCTGTGACCTATTGTTTTTGGTACTGCTTGGATCAGCAGTTGTTCCTAAGAACATGTCTAAACATTCAGTCCCAGGATCAAGTCTTCTTTTTCTCTTTAATGTGCAAATTGGGGTTAGATACATAAATGCTGTGGACCTCCTGTTTTTATTTGAAAAATAATAATTTATCCTGATAACTAGAATCTATTTAGAACTCAGGAAAATCAAGAAAAAAATCAAACAACCCTATCAAAAAGTGGGCAAAGGACATGAACAGAAGTTTTTTCAAAAGAAGACAGAATAATGGCCAAGAAACATATGAAAAAATGCTCAACATCTCTAATCATCAGGGAAATGCAAATCAAAACCACAGTGAGATATCACTTATCTCCAGTGAGAATGGCCTTTGTCAAAAAGAAAACAATAAATGTTGGCGTTTGTGGAGAAATAGGAACAATCATACACTGCTGGTGCGACTGCAAACTAATGCAACCTCTGTGGAAAGCAATATGGAGATACCTTAAAGAGATACAAGTAGACCTACCATTTGATCCAGCAATCCCGTTACTGGGCATCTACCCAAAAGAACAAAAGACATTCTATAAAAAAGACATCTGCACTCGAATGTTTATAGCAGCACAATTCACAATTGCCAAGATGTGGAAACAACCCAAGTGCCCATCAATACATGAGTGGATTAATAAAATGTGGTATATGTATACCATGGAGTACTACTCAGCTATAAGAAACAATGCTGATATAGCACCTCTTATATTTTCCTGGATAGAGCTGGAACCCATTCTACTAAGTGAAGTATCCCAAGAATGGAAAAATAAGCACCACATGTACTCACCATCAAATTGGTTTCACTGATCAACACCTAAGAGCACATACGGAATAACATTTATTGGATGTCCGGCAGATAGATGGGAGGGGGGGAGCGGATGGGTGTATACATACATAATTAGTGCAATGCGCACTGTCTTGGGGATGGACACGCTTGAAGCTCGGACTCGGGGTGGGGGGGGTAAGGGTAATATACATAACCTAAACATTTGTACATCCATAATATGCTGAAATAAAAAATAACAATAATTTACCTCAAAGTTCTTCTAGCAAGTTAATGCTGGTCGATGGCTAAGAATATTGCATGGTGTTTGTAAAGACTGCAACATTGTGAATAGAACCTCAGCAGATGAATTTTGGCCAACAAAAATATTCAGGCCATAGTTGCCTGCATTATGTCACATAGGATTTTATTTTTTAATTTGTTCCAAACAGTGTTTTCTCTGACCCTAGTTAATACATTTTCCTAGTATAAGTACATAATTCTCTTCTATTATTAGACAGCCATGTGCTTTCAGTCCATTGCTGTGTGCTTTGGCATGATGGTGGAGCAATCCTCTTTCTTCCAGGGTTAATGTAGGTTTGTGCGATGTGTTCTGGTGATAGATTGTTTCGTAATAGGGTTCCCTGCAATTATTTTCAATTATGTGTAACCACCTTTTCTGTATTTTTAAAAACATCTTGTTTTCCTAAAACTTAAATATCACAATTGGAGGTTTTATAATTCTGCTTGTTATACCTATGTTACTCTTGGTGTCATGTTATTTATTTCAATAGGAGGTATTTAATGACCATCTGTAATTCATCATAAACTTGTGGTTCTTTATATCTTGTAGGTATCTCTTCTATATGTATGATAAATGAATTGCCACCTAAAGAGAACAGTAATACAGGAGAAATATCCCAAACAGTGATGTTGGAAAGGCACAAAAGCCATGGCATTGAAGACTTTTGCTTTAGGGAAATCCAGAAAAATATACAAAACTTCGAGTATCAGTGGCGAGTTGCTGAAAGACATTACCAAAGAATCTATAAGACTCATAAGGAAAATCTCACTGGTAGAAGAGATCAGCATAATAGAAGGAATTCAGGAAATAAGTTTATTAAAAATGAGCTTGGATTAAACTGTGAGTCACATCTACCAGAACTGCAGCTATTTCAGGCTGAAGAGAAAATTTATGAATGGAATCACATGGAGAAGTCTATCAGCAATTATTCCTTCCTTTTCCCACCCCACAGAATTCCTTCTACTATCAAACCCCACATTTGTCATGAAGATGAATATGATTTTATGGATTCATTATTTACACAAAAACAGAAAGCACACGTAGAGACAGAACATTACAAATGTAATGAGTGTGGCAAGACCTTTAATCAAGGCTTACATTTCACTGTACATCAAATAATCCATGCAGAAGAGAAACGATTTGAATGTGATATATGTGCCAAGGTCTTTAATAAAAAATCATACCTTGTAAGTCATCGGAGAATACATACTGGAGAGAAACCTTACAAGTGTAATGAATGTGGCAAGGTCTTCAATAATATTTCACATCTTGCACAACATCGGAGAATACACACTGGAGAGAAACCTTACAAATGTAATGAATGTGGAAAGTTCTTCAATCAAATTTCACACCTTGCACAACATCGGAGAATTCACACTGGAGAGAAACCTTACAAATGTAATGAATGTGGAAAGGTATTCCATCAAATTTCACACCTTGCACAACATCGGACAATTCATACTGGAGAGAAACCTTACAAATGTAATGAATGTGGCAAGGTGTTCAGTCGAAATTCATACTTAGTACAACATCTGATAATCCATACAGGAGAGAAACCTTACAAATGTAATGAATGTGGCAAAGTCTTTAATCATATTTCACACCTTGCACAACATCGGAGAATTCATACTGGAGAGAAACCTTACAAATGTAAAGAATGTGGGAAGGTGTTCAGTCATAAGTCATCCCTAGCAAATCATTGGAGAATTCATACCGGAGAGAAACCTTACAAATGTAATGAATGTGGCAAGGTATTCAGTCGCAATTCATACCTTGTGCAACATCTAATAATTCATACTGGTGAGAAACCTTATAAATGTAACGAGTGTGGCAAGGTATTCAGTCAAAATTCACACCTTGTAAATCATCGAAGAATCCATACTGGAGAGAAACCTTACAAATGTAATGAATGTGGCAAAGTCTTCAGTCAAAATTCATATCTTGTATATCATCGCAGAATTCATACTGGAGAGAAACCTTATAAATGTCATGAATGTGGAAAGGTCTTCAGTCTAAACTCCTCCTTGGCACATCATCGGAGAGTTCATACTGGAGAGAAACCTTACAAGTGTAACGAGTGTGGCAAAACCTTTAGTGTGCGTTCAAGCCTTAATAATCATCATATAATCCATACTGGAGAAACCTTTCAAGAGTAATGAAATGAATGTAGTAAGGGTTTTTCAGTGGGAATTCATACCTTGCACATCATCAGAGATTTCATCCTGTGGAGAAATTTTATTAATGTGGCAATGTAATCAATGTAATTAATTAACATGGGAAGGTATTATGTCAGCGTTAAACCCTTGAAAGACACTGCATAATTCATAGTAGAAAGAAACTTTGCAAGTGTGAGGAGTGCAGCAAAGCCTTTAGTCATTGCTTAAGGCATAATAACTGTCAGTTAATGTATAGGGGAGAACAGCCTTACAAATGTATCGAATGTGGCGAGCCTTAGGGTATAATTTGGACATCAGGACTCTCCAAACAATTCTTGCTGGATACAAACCTAACAAATGCAAATCTTTTAGTGTACCTTCACTCCTTAGGCACATCAGATAACCCATACAGGAGAGAAACCATTCGAATGTAATGAATGTGGCAAGGTCTTCTGCCACAATTCACACCTTACACATTATCAGAGAATTCGTACCTGAGAGAAAACTTACAAATACGATGAGGGTTTTAAACCTTTGTTATGAGTTCAAGCATGAATCAACATAGGGAATTCATACTAAAGAGCAATCATATAATTGTAATGTATGTGACAGAGATATTTTCATGGCCTTAAACTCGGTAGGCATCAAAAAATACATCTTTGGTGAAACCATACGAAGCTAAGGTGCATGCTTAGGCATTTATTCAAGCATCCAAACTGATGATGTCAAACATCAGAGTGTTCATCCTGGAGATGAATTGCACAAATATAGTGAATGTATTGAGCCTTTTAGTCAAACAGTCATGAGTTTTTTTGTCACAAGAGGTTCATACTTGATAAAAACAAGGCAAATGTAGTGAACCTAGAAAGTTCACTAAGGTACGCCCTTAGGATTCATTAAAGAATTTATACTCAAACGAACACTTACAAATTTAATGATATTATACATTATTTAATCAATTCTCATAATATAGTCCACATTGGAGAGTTCGTATAAAGAATAAAGAAGTCTCAAATTCTCCAAGATTAACCTTTGATAGGCCGGGCGCGGTGGCTCACGCCTGTAATCCTAGCACTCTGGGAGGCCGAGGTGGGCGGATCATTTGAGCTCAGGAGTTCGAGACCAGCCTGAGCAAGAGCGAGACCCCATCTCTACTAAAAATAGAAAGAAATTATATGGACAGCTAAAATTATATATATAGAAAGAAATTAGCCGGGCATGGTGGCACATGCCTGTAGTCCCAGCTACTCGGGAGGCTGAGGCAGAAGGATTGCTTAAGCCCAGGAGTTTGAGGTTGCCGTGAGCTAGGCTGACACCACGGCACTCTAGCCTGGGCAACAGAGTGAGACTCTGTCTCCAAAAAAAAAAAACAACCTTTGATATATACTGCATAATAATTGCAAGTCAAAATATGTTAAAAGTCATGCCATATATCAAAGGTGAAAGGACATTTGAAATGTGCAGTTATTGTCAGGTTATTATCGCAAGTTTCTTGGAAAGGCTACTTTATTTTTGACTTTCAAACTGAAGTTTGGAATCTGTTTTTATTAATATTATGCCTTGCACTCATTTCATGGTCCTCTAGAGGAAAGGGCCTATTTTGTTGGGTGAGGCTGATTTCTATTCATGTTCCTAGAGATCAAAGACACTACCTTTTAAACTTAAATATTAAAATTAGCATTTGGAAGGGGCTAAGAATAATGTAAAATTATTATTAATCATGCTTATTGCATTCAGGGCACCCTTCTCCACACTGAAGACCACTGTGCTATATAGGAAAGAAATGCTCTGATAGAATATAGATATCCAATCAGTCATAGGAGACTAGAATTTTTATTGGAGGAAAGTACTGTGTTATCTGGAACTGATTATATAGTAGAAAGAGTGCAGGGGAAATTGGTAGCACCTTCTCCATTCAATGGAAATAGCTATTGGATATGAAGATTGATGAAAAATAGTCTTATTCTTCAAACTGAAAAGAGAACACATGTCAGGAGAATTTCATCAGAAGAACCACAATAGCACGTGCTTGATCAGGAATCGCATTTAACTGCTGGCATTATTTCCTACTGTTTTATTCAAACTGTATCATAGATTTTATGTATTAATAAAATTTAATCTTTTTTGTGACTATGAGTGAATCATGTTTGTTCTACCAGCATAGTTTTAATTCACCTCAGTAGAATACTTCATATTGGACATAACAATGTACCATTTGCTTCCTAAGGGTAAAGAATCTATAACAATATTTTAATGGTGGAATCAACATACAGTATTGAGAAGTTATAAGTATGTCTTGCACTTGAGATATCCTCTCTGCAGTCTGACTTGAGATACTTATGTGGGTGTAATGAAAAACCCCATAGCAGTGCAGTTCTGTACTGTGAGACCTGAAAACCTGCATTACTATTGATGAACATGGCTTGTATTATAATTCTAAATGCATCTGGGCATGGTGGCTCACACCTATAATCCTAGCACGTTGGGAGACCTAGAAGGGAGGATCGCTTGAGGCCAGGAGTTTGAGACCAGCCTGAGCAACATAGTGAGACTCCGTCTCTCCAAAAAATACAAGAATTGACTGAGCGTGATGAAGCATGCCTGTAGCCTCAGCTACTTCGGAGGCTGAGGCAGGAGGATCATTTGAGCCCAGACATTTGAGGTTGCAGTGAGCTATGATGACACCACTGCACTCTAACCCAGGAAATAGAGTGAGCCTTCCATCTCAAAAAATGAAAATATTCTAAATGCCTATTTTGCATGCCAAATAAGATACATGGCATATGCTTTAATTTACATAAAGTAAAAATATAAATGTACAATATGAAAAATATTACAAAATAAAAGTATATGTAGGGAATAAGGATAAAAATAACTTTTCTGTGAGTGCTCGGTAAACTAATCTGAAAAGATTAATAGTTGTGAATTTCCTCTTAAGAATAAATATACACCATAAGATTTTTTTTTTACACAAGCCTAGTAACTTCATACATTTAGCCCTGTTACATTTTTGGTAATTTGTACTTTTTTGACCACTTCACTGGACCTGAATTGACCACTCCCCAACAATTGGTTTGTTTTTCAAAACTGATGACGCTGTACACTGAAGTGTTACGTAGATTATGATCACATAATGCAATGTTCTGGAAGAAGCAGAGTAGACTTCCTAAATTGGTCCAAAAATGCCTGGAGAGAGCAGGGAAATATCACTGCCTTATGTTATAGTGGTGATGACATGAGGCAGGACTGAGGGTACCTGGACGACTTTTGGAATTCCTGCTGCCAAGGAATGGAGCACTCACAGGCTTTATTATGACCTTTCCCAGAAAGGCCAAACAGCAAGAGGGAGTGGAGAGGCTTAAACGGTGTCATTAGACAAACACCAAAAAATGGAGTCAGACTCTTACTAAAACCCTGTATGTTAACTCTTGATACTCCTGATATTTTGGATGGCAAAGATCATAGTTTTCATTCATTAATTCAATCATTCGAGACAAGATCTCACTCTGTTGCCCAGGCTGGAGTGCAGTGGCACAATCATAGCTCACTGCAGTCTTGAACTCTCAAGCTCAAGGGATCCCCTGCTTCAGCCTCCTAAGTAGTTGTGGGCTACAGGTGTGTGTCACCCCACCTAGATAATTTTTAAATTGTTTTTGTAGAGATGAGGTCTCGCTGTGTTTTCCAGGGTGGTTTCAAATGCCTGGCCTCAAGAGATCCTCCTGCCTTGACCTTCCAAAATGCTGGGATTATAGGCATGAGCCACTGCACCTGGTGACAATTTTCTTCATGCTAATAGTTTACCACATTCCTTTTCCTGCCGCTCACATAGATACCATTCCACAATCTGATTGTTGAAAATGTTTTTGGAATACTCTTTAGATAAATTGCTTAACATATTTTTATTGTAATTTAATAAAAGATAATTTGTGGAATGTTTATTCAATAAAAATATTAAGTAATTTTGCTATAAGCATTTTCCAAATGTCTATAAAAGTATAGATTTCAGATTATGGTATTAGCATATTACATGGCTCATTTTCAAGTATAGAAAAAATTTTTATACATGGATTTTCCTTATTTTTCCTTTCATACACTGTAATGCCAATGATACATTTAATCTAAATTTTTTCCATGTTATTTCAGTGATAAATTGAGGAGATGCAGATTGACCAGGGGGTTGACAAAAATCAACAAAAATTTAGGGGATACATAAATGAAAGTGCTGTTTGCAGACAATATTTTATGACATGGAAGTACACATAAGTCAATAGCTGATACAGACTAGTTGCTTGCTCTATGATTATTAGAAAAGAATGTTTCTTTAATCCAGTGAAAACTGATATTTGGCCAGGCGCAGTGGCTTATGCCTGTAATCCTAGCATTCTGGGAGGCCAAGGTGGGTGGATCGTTTGAGTTCAGGAGTTCGAGACCAGCCTGAGCAAGAGTGAGACCCCTGTCTATACTAAAAAAATAAAAAGAAATGAGCTGGACAACTTAAAATATATAGAAAAAATTAGCCAGGCATCGTGGCTCATCCCTGTAGTCCCAGCTACCTGGGAGGCTGAGGCAGGAGGATTGCTTGAGCCCAGGAATTTGAGGTTGCCGTGAGCTAGGCTGACGTCAGGGCACTCTAGCCTGGGCAACAGAGTGAGACTCTGCCTCAAAAAAACAAACAAAAAAAAACAACAAAAAAAAAACTGATATATTGCAGGAGGGTTAACTGAAATCTCTTAATGTGGGAATTGGCTAAGATCAGGTGTTTGAAAGGCGACTGTGTTGAGGCTAAGCAGTTATATCTAAACTTCTAATCTTCTCAGCTGATCATATCTGAAAATTATATGAAAATACGATGATATATAAGAGAGAAAGTCTCTAAGATTTTAATTCTGGTTTGTGAGGTGGAGATAATATCCATTTCCTAATGCTTGGTGGCCAGTGACTTCCCATTGGCTGGCATTCCTATTCAGATCCAGGGAATCTTGCAAAGTAATAGGACGTTTGTGCTATTTTTACCATGGAAAATGACATCCAATATTCTCTATTTTGTTTCCTTCCAGAAATAGCTAATAATTATATTTTATTTAAAGAGCTGTTTCTTATGTCTGCGTAAACATTTTTCTTTATATCACACAGAATCACTGTTATGCCAGGCATAGTGGTACATGCCTGTAGTCCCAACTACTTTTGAGGCTGAAGCTAAAGCATCACTTGAGCCTAGGAGTTTGAATTTAGCCAGGCCAAAATAGTAAGACTGTGTCTTTAAAAATTTTCTTTATTCATCATGACATGAAGAGGTTTTCCACCAATACCTATTATCCTGAAATTACTGTTTGCAGTTCTTCTAAGGTGAACGTATTTTAGAAATACAATTATGGATTGACTTAAATATCAGAGTATATTACTATTTGGATAAAACATTAACCATCATCATGAGTGTGAATCATATCAAATCATATTAAGCAGCATCAGGGATTGATGTAGGGTCACTAGCCTCTAGTCCCTCTCCACAAGCTTGGCAAATACCCCAGGAATTAATCCTACAACCCAAGGGAACATCTAGCCCAGTTTCTACCAGGCAGGATCCTTTTTCTGCTATGAGCACCTCTCTAGATTCCTGTTACACACTTTCCCTTAACAAATACCCTCTTATAATAAAATAGAAAATACTCACTATACTCCTTCTTGCTACTGGGATGATAAACCGTGAAGATCTCAGCACCAGGATGCGTGTGAGAGAAAGAAAGGTGGGCCCTACAATAAAGATTTGTGATCCTGTGACCTCACCTCACCACAGTACCACAATCATCACTACACTTGTGAGTATTTTTTAACAATTCATCCCAGTTTTCAAATAGCAGAAATGATTACAAATGTCCAGTAAGTATTAACATCTCCAGAAAAATAGCTGGAGTGTTTTGGAGAGGCTACTTCATTTCCATGAGTCCTGGAGGCAGACAGGAGCTCACATGGAGACAGCAGGAAACACTGAGGTCTTAGCCATGAGAGAGTCAGAGCAAAACATGTGTCTCACTGGATTTTCTGCTTCCCTGAGATTTTCTTCCATTTAAAAAAAATACCAAATTCTTTTTGGATCCCTTCTGTGTTATGGGGAGACATATGAGATGACATAAAGAGACTGAGCATGATTGATTAATGTGGTAAGCGTGCAAAGAAGAAAATGATGCCAAGAATTGATATTGAACAATAGGCCAGGTGCGGTGGCTCACACCTGTAATCTCAGTACTTTGGTGAAGCCCAGGCAGGAGGATCGCTTGAGCCCAGGAGTTTGAGACCAGCCTGGGCAACATAGAACCTGTGTCTACAAAAAAAAAAAACTTTTTTAAAAAGAAAAACATTAGGTAGCCTATTAGGATATAAAAACATGATTTTAAAAGTAAATAAATGGGGGAGAAGACAGAAATTTGCATGCAAAAGAAATCCAAACAATTTACATAAATAAGTATTTCCCTCTCAGTGAGGTAGAAAATCACTCCCAACTCCTCAAGTGTAGGCTGTGGACAGTTACTCCCTATTAAAGAATACAGTATCTAGTGGGGTGGAGATTACATTTACAGCATAGAAATCTGACAAACCCAACCTCAGCCATGTGATCATGGTCAACACAAACAGCAGTAAGTCATGTTGATAGTGTGCACCCTTGACATCATACCATGAACATAGTACTTTTTTGAAGGTCTTTTTCCAGATAACACCAGTCTAATCATGAGAAAAACACCAGACAAGTTCCAAAAGAGTTGCTCTCGCCAGTGCCAGCAATGACAGTGCCATTGTACCTAACCAATAGTTCTCAAAACCTTTAAGTTTTTCCAAAGCAAGGAAAGTCTGAAAAATTGTCAAAGCCCAGGGGAAAGTAAGTAGAGATGAGCACTGCTGTAAGGTGGGATCATAAAGGAGATATAGGAAGAGATGAAGGATATTAGGTAAAACCTAAGGAAATCTGAATAAAGTATGAATTTGTTAATAATATCTCAATAGTGATCCTTTACTGTGTAGAGGCTAATGGAAACTCTCTGTATTATCTTTGCAAATTTTGTCTATAAATCTAAAATTGTTCCAACAATAAGTTTCATTAAAATTTGAAAGACACTAAAGAAATTGTATGGTTCAATGAATATTGATTTGGAAACCCTGAAACAATGGCAATTTTCCAAGAAAATGGACTCTACCAGTATTGACATTGGTAAAGGCAGAACATCTATATAGTAAAATATCCAGAGAAAAAATTTATAAGATTTGTATAAAATTTCTCACAAACAAAAGCATCATGATGAGATCACTTAACAGAAAATCCTGGTATGCTGTAAATACATTAAAATAAATGGTATTTGAAATATTCACAGATCATTGAAAAATAGAACTTCAATATAACTATTAGTATTTGAATAGAACATTGTAACTATTAATAAGACATGAAAGGCTTGTGTTATAAGCCAAAGTTACAAGAACATAAATTCTAATAATGAAATATAATATAAGACACCTTAGGTCACATATGTTATAATTCCATTCATATGAAATATCCAGAACAGGCAAATGTATAGATGATACAGATAGCAGATTCATGGTTGCCTGGGGGAGAAGGAAGGAAGCAATGGGGAGTGACTGCTTGTTAGGCATAGGGTTTCCTTTGAGGTGATGAAAATGTTCTGGAAGTAGTTGTGATGGTTACACAACATTGTGAATGTGTAAATGTCACCAGGTATGAATTTTATGATATGTACATTGATCCACAATATAAACATAGTCAAAATAATATAGAAATGAATGAAAATACCTAGGTACAACAGTCATCAATTTTCCTTTAGATCACTTCCAAAATTGATATGATTTGATTATGTGTATGCCATCAGATTTTATTTCATTGCAAATTTCATACGGTAGCATAAACAAATGAAAATCACTGGGAAAACCTTGACAAGGAAACACAATGAATGATGATGACCTACTGTTTTTCAATCCTCCACAACTAAAAGGGCATGGAGCTGATGCATGAGTAAAATGACTGATGATGGACCAAAAAGTTCTGCCATAGGCCAAAGTGCAACATTAATTATTCTTTAGGTGAAAATAAATTCAAATGTCTTCTGAAGTCTATCTAATTTGCAGGCTTTGTTACCCACACCTGACAGAACATTCAGAAAGGGAAAACAAAGAAAAAGCTTAAAATTGATTACAATCTTTACATAAACGTTTTCTTTTTTTTTTTACATTTTTAAAAACCAAAACATTTATTGTATGACTAATCGTTGAAATTCTTAAGATGAACTGGATGCTGCAACAGCTGCCCTCTTGGGTTTAGGTGTTGTTCCTTCACGGAATCCATGCCTGAATCTGCGGTATACAATTTTTAGGTGCCTCATCCGACCAGTCCCGGTGGTATTTCGTCTTTTAGCCTTGGCACTCCAATTATACTTTCTCTTGCGCTTGGCAGGGTAGCCACATTTGCCACAGGTCGACTTCTGAAGGTGGTAGGCCTTAGAGCCACAGCGGCGGCACAACGTATGTGTCTTATTGCGACGCTTACCAAATGATGACGTCCCCTTCGTCATCTCGCTTCTGTCTACATAAACGTTTTCTAGTAATTTCCTGAATGCATGTAAAGTGAATTTGAAATTACAGTATATTTAGAAATTATGGACATAGCAATATTGTGATGTCAACAAAGTTTATCTCAAAAGTATTTCAGGTTAACTTATCTTCAGTGGAATAACATAACAAGTGTACCAAGTGTAAAGAAGAACTAATTAATATTTAATAAGTTATTGCTTTTTCAAAAGCAACAATTGGTGACGTAACTTATTACTGGATTTAGGTTTCCATGCCTTGCACCTCAGGTGTTGTCCCTATGAAAGTCTCTGGAACTGAGCACAGGGTTGACTCCCTCCAGAGTAAATGGGGAATAGAAATGGAAAGGCTTTCCATTGAAATTGCACATTCTGCCCACCCAGAGATTTGCATTTCACATTCTAGCTTGTATCTCCTTCACAGTCAATTCTGGAGCTTTTTAATTAAATTGGTAACATCAATTTAAATGGAAGGAACTTTCCTTTATGCAATCACTAGCCAGGCTGATCCCGCCTGAGCGATCCCAGCTCTGAGTCCGCGGAGCTGCTTCAGGACGCTCAGGCCCCGCCCACCCACGCGGCGGCACCGCCCAGTGGGTGGTGCCACTCTCCTGCGCGCGCAGTATTCTGTGGACCCGGAAGGGGATCGCTTGGAGTGATTGTAACGTGGCTGGCGTAAGTTTCCTTTTATCTATGTTAAGATTAAACCTGGGCTTCGCAGTCTTCTTGTGCTTCCATACCTGGGATCTGGGGGTTCGTACAGACCGATAATCCCCACCCCATTCCTTTCACCCTAAGTAAATCAGACGTCGCTCGGGGTGCGGGGGTCGCGTCCATTGGAAAAAACCACTCTGAGGCTTTTCCTGTCCCCAGTGTTTCTGCCTTCAGGCCACGTAGACGCCTCCTTTCGCACCGTTTTTGTGTTTAAAACCCGTTACTGACCTCTCCGACCGCCCTGAGCCACGTAAAGTCCTCACCCCCGAGGTGGATTCAGGCTCTTCCGGTTCCCCACGCCTCGCCCTTCTGGGCGCCTGGAGGGCAGCGCGGCAGCCCCGGTCCTGGAGAAGCCGCGTCCTCTCCCTGGTCCGGGGATTCTGCAGACCCCTCCTCACCCCTTCTTTCCTCCTTGGGTCGGGCCCTTCTGTTCCCCAGGGCTCTTAGCAGTCTCCCGTTCCTCAGATTCCGGATTGGGGGAGGTGACCATGGTCCTTTCTTGAGACAGCCAGTGTTGTTGCGTTCCAAATAACGCCCCACTGGGAAATGCTGCTCTTCTTGGAGTCGGACATCTTACTCCATTCCCCTCCCTTTGACTGCGTGGGCAAAGGGGTCAGGAGAGAGAGAGAGAGTGAGAGGAAATAGGAAAACTGAGAATGCGAAGAAGAAAAGAATGCAAAGTCAATTGGGTGAAGGATTTACAAAGAGACAGTAAGAGTGAAAGAAGAATGTGGGAAAGTAGCAGGGGGAGAAGAGCAACTGGAGAAATGTAGAGAAGAGCTTGATCTCCCCAGAGATGAATTTCAGCAAAATAAGGACAGGGGTAGCAAAGGGGGAGGCACCTCAGACAGAGAGTGGGGGGAGACAGAGCGGCATGGTGCTGGGACAAGAGGGGGCACCCGGTGACAAGGAGAGCAGGGGGGAACCACAGGAGGGAGGAAGCCTAGAGACCTGGGGGTGGCAGAGGGTAGGAACTAGGGGGTGTGACAGGGAAGAGGGAGTTTACCAGGGAGAGCAGAGGGGGAGCAGAGACAGGGAAGAAAGAGGCAGAAATATATGGAGATTGGGGACAATAAAAAGACTGAGGAAAAAGGAACAAGAGGTGAAAGAAGTTTCCAGAATGGAGCAGGACAGGCAGAATAGAAGGAATAGAGGGAAGAAGAAGAGCAAGAGCAGAAGAGGAGAGGGGCTGAAACTCAGGGGGAAAACACAGAAAAGAAAAGAAAAAAAGAGCTAGAGCAAGAAGGTGAGATTGAGAGATATGTACACAATGAGGGAGGGATGTATCCAGTGATGGAAAAAGTAGGGGGACTCTGGGACCAGATGAGTGGTAAGATGATTGAATATGACTGTTAAGTAGTGACCTGTTGATTTCTCTTTATATAATATAATAAATTTTTGTTTAAATGTTCAGATAAGAATGAGAATTGACAACTTCCTCTTTCTAAGGTTGGTGCATTTTATAATTATGGAAGCAGAGGT
The DNA here is from genome assembly GCF_020740605.2 of Lemur catta. Lineage (NCBI taxonomy): Eukaryota > Metazoa > Chordata > Mammalia > Primates > Lemuridae > Lemur > Lemur catta. The sequence continues at coordinate 20,695,779 of NC_059146.1, forward strand.
TAGCTTCCACCTGTAATCCGTATTCAGCCAGAGGAAAGTGACTTTACTCATTCAAATGTGAGTAATCTCTTCCCTTTTCCTGGGATAGGGTAGGGTATGGGGAGTGAAGTGGGGAAGAAGTGATGGAGACTCTTAACCACAGGTTGCCTTTTAAAAAAGAATTTTTTTTGGTAGAGCTAGGGGTCTTGCTATGTTGCCCAGGCTGGCCTTGAACTCCTGGCCTCATACAATTCTCCTACCTTAGCCTCTCAAAGTGCTTGGATTACAGGCATGAGCCCAGGTGGTGCCTTTCAAAAGGATCATTGAAAATGCTTTTGAGTCCTTTTTGCAATGGATTTCCCTTTTCTAGTTCTTTTTGACTTCACTAATTGTTTTTTGAAGCTTGACATGATATTTAGTTTATTCAATTTATATTTTTCTGTATATAATTACTTCTGAAATAGGGTTGGTAGTACCCTATGATCAGCTTACATCATTGTTTTCAAATGTACATATTTTCATATTTTTTTCTTTGACCCCAGAATTCATTAGTTTTTTTTTTTTTAGAATTTTAAAATTGTTTCTCTTTGAAATAGATTGTGTCCAGTTTATTTATTTAATTTTCCTTCTATTCTTTCCATGATGACATTTTTTTTTTTTAAAGACATAGGGTCTGGTTCTGTTGCCCAGGCTGGAAAGTGACATAATCATAGCTCACTGCAGCCTCCAAGTCCTGGAATAAAATGATGTTGCTGTCTCCTAGCCTGTAGAGTCTCTGAGATTATACATGTTAGCCACCACACCTGGCTAGTGTTTATCATATATTATAAACATTCTTTGGGACCTAGTATATAATTTTAGATTGTTTCAATGTATGCTTCTTAAAGATATCAATGACTCGTTTTTCACCTTAACATCAAAACCTAGTTGAAGGAGCTAGTCTGGTGTTCAGTTTTCTTCCCTCGTGTCATCTATTGAAAATAGTGAGCTGTGAACTCCTAAATAGATGTTCCCCCCAAGTCCCTCTGGTTCATCGTGTTCTCTGTAAAGGTGGAAGGATGGGTTGGATTGACTTGGAAGCTTGTTCCAACAGAGCCCATGCATTGATGAAGAAAAAATTTGCTCAGACCCAACTGTTTTAAACACCCATAGGTAGGTGTTCACAGTTCTGTATTTTTTCAGTATATTACTGTGATCTTCTGGTAGAGAGTAATTAAATGTTTGGGATCAGTGACATCAGAACCTTGACAGAGAAGCTTCTTTTGTTGAGACATGTGAAAGATGGTCCTGGAGTTTTCTAGAGGAGGTGTGATAGAGACCAACCCATACATTGGCCCTTCCAGGCTACCGTCTCAGGATTCAGGCACATCTTCTTCTCACTCAACCCAGACCTTCTCAGGATAACTTGGTTAAAATTTTCCGAGCCTCAGTGAGCCCACCTGCAACGTGGAGATGAGGGACTTTACCAGAAAACCTCAGTGTGATTGACATGGACCCCTGAAGTGATTGGCCAAATAGAGTAGTGTCTGTGTGTGGCTTTTGTTTGGGGAGGGAGGAGTCCCTAGTTTTACTTAGAATTTTAAGTGAGACCCAGTCCTTCAAAAATGAAAAAAGAAATGAAAAACAAAGGCACTAGAATGGAAGAAACAGGAGCTTAGACTCAGAGACAGAGAGACCATCTTCAGAGGTCTTCCTCTGCTTTAAAGTTATCATAGCTAAATCTAAAAGCAGGTCATGTCCATCTCTGGCATTGAACCCTCCACTGGCTTCCCATATTCCTCAGGACAACATCCAGGCTCCTCAAAGTGAAGGTTGTCCCAGAGGGTGGACCAGTATGACTATATGGCATTCCCAGTCTTTCATTTACTCATTAAATGTGCAGCCTGGCTTTTTTGCCTGCAACAGGGATTAAAACGGTAAACCAACAGAATATACTCCTCCACTTTATTTTGCTTGTTTACACACACACACACACACACACACACACACACAGATAGATAGATTTAGATACAGATTTTTTTTTTAAGAGATGGGGTCTTGCTATATCAGACCCCATCTCTTAAAAAAAAATCTGTATCTAAATCTATCTACCCCAGCCTGGGCTATTGAATTACTAATAGTCATATAAGACAAATGCCCCAATGCAAAGCACTGTTGTAATCATTCCCCTGGTACTCCCTACTTCCTTGCTTCCTCCTGACATCACCACCTCATCCAGCTCTGCCTACCCTGTTTCTGTCCCTGTGGCTGATCACAGCCTGGAGAAAACAGACGCCCAGATTAACTTATCTCACTTCACTTTCCTGCTGGCCTCTGCTTGCATTTTGCTGTTTGTCTATTCCACACCTTTTCTCTTGATCCCCTCAGCAGCCCAACTCCTTTTTTATCTTCTTCTTACAAGACCTTTGTTTTTCCTCCTTGGAGCCCCTGGAATCAAGAGAAGAGATCTCCTACCGGCCCAGCCCCCTGCCTCAGGGCCTGGGGTCTCTGCTCAGTAGTGACTGGGAATGGTCTGTCCCTGCTCCTGGCTCTTGCTGGCCCTGCAATGGTGCCCCACTTGCTACTCCACTAGCAGTCTCAGGATGGTGTGGCATCCTTCCTCCACGGTGTCACCAATATTGACTTCAAGGGAATTATTTTGATCAAAGTACCCAGATGGTGGTATTGTCCATTAACACACACACACACACACACACACACACACACACACAATGAGGCATTTTCCCCCTCCATTCTTCCATCTTTAAAACAAAAATTGTCCATGAAATACATATTTATCTTTAGTATCACCATTCTTCAATGTTCCATTTAAAAGCTAAAAACTTGCTTGTATTGTGTCTTCAATTCTTGCCTTCAATTCTCTCTTCACCCCATCCAGTCAAGCTTTCACATCCACTATTCCACTGATATTTCAGTTTTCAGAATCACCAATGATCTCCCCATTTCTAAACCAATATTTAGTTTTCTGTCCTTTTTTGTTTCTCCTGTCCTCTGAAGCATCCTGCCTGTTGGCATTTGTTCACACTCACCCATGCCTTGCCTCAGTCCCTCTCATCTCCACTGAGATTCCATCTCACTGTGACCCAGTGACATGACCCTGTGAAGAGGCTCCATTGGACACGGTCCTGGGAAGGGCTTCACACCCAGACATGGATTGGACATGGGGTGTGGCCCTGTGTTGTCAGTGCTGTTGGGCAGCAGGGACTGTTTAGGGGCCACATCTAGATGTACTGTCAGCTCTGTGTAGAAGATGAGAAAACTCGCCCATAAGTCATGGATTAATGTGTACAAACACCTGCTAAACTATAAAAAGGGAATAATCAGGAGAAGTCTTTTGTGACTCATTTATATTACATTTGTAGGTAAATTAGTGAGTCACTGACTCAAACTCTTAATGACAGAGTGGAATGGAAAGTTTAGACCCAGACATCAATGATAGAGGATTCTTTCATTCCATCATCTGTTTTTACTGTAACATAAATGTGAAAGAGCAGGAGATGCATTAAACTATTCTCAGACAGTGCATACCACAGATACTGTGGTGTTCTCCTGCGGGGACCCTTGTGGGACAGGTGTTTTAGCTAAGAATGGTTATAATTTTGCTCAGACCTAGGAGCAGAACTTCTTTGCCATTAGAGAAGATGGAAGTATATTTTTGTTTTACCAGTTATTATCAAATATTCTATTTTATTTGAAACATCACATGACATATATTTATTTTATAGTAAAACTCCCAACAAGCTTGCTTAGCTTAGGTGCTAAGGCATAGAGCACCCCCGTCCTGTCTAGCCTTCCACCCTCCCTCACATGTTAGTGGGGAATCACTGTTGTCAGTTTTGTGGTGAGAGCACAAGTCCTGTACAAACGTCTACTTCATTAAGGGGTTAAAAAGTAAAGTTCTTCAGTGAATGCTTTGTTATGACATTTTAACCTGCAAGCTTCAAAAATGCATATTTTTTTGTTAGGAAACATTTGGGGATAGCTTGCTCTAGAATCCTACATCCTTGTTGGAGCATTCTCCTAGTGAAGACAGGTGGATGTTTTAAATTTCCCAGTGTTACACAGAATGCCACAGTGGCTGCCTCTGAGCAAGTCAACTTCATTATAGATATCAGAGGATTCTTCCAGATGGGGCATTTGAAAGACTGATTGCTTCTTCTAGGATGGTGCATTTCCCACCTTGCTAAATCTGGCAGCATTCCATCTCCACCTCAGCTGCAAAGGTACCCTCTCCCACTAACAACACAAGACATTTCCCCTTCATTAAACAAAACTTGCTACTGTGTTCTTTTTGCATTCTTAAAATCTGGGCAAAATGACAATCCTTTTCTTCCCCTACGTTTTCTGATTGATTCCTCACGAGCCTCACGAGCTTTCATTACTTTGGGGATATGTATATATAAGATGGATTTTATATGTTGCTCCATTTTCTTTTCTTGTATATTAAGAGGTATTTTATAGTCTGTGGTTTAACTGTTTATGTATATGCCTTTTTGTCTTTCTGTAAGTTCTAGAGATTTTAGCTAGAAACAAAATTCTTCTCTGCCTCAAGCCCCCATCTTTTATCATGTGTGTGTTTTATCTTGCTTTGGAAGACCTCACTTAGTGCATGGATACAAAATGGTGTGATTCATTTAGATCTAGTAGTTTAATATTTTGCTTGTATGTCTTATTAATTTGGATTTTTGGATGTACATTGTAGGTACTTTAATTGATTTACAGTTTCAAATAATATATATCATAAGTTGTTTCTATGTAGTTTGTCAAAGGATTTCATTTTTTTGGTGTTGTTCAGGATTACATTGCTTCTGCTTTGACAGAACACAGGCCTACCATTTTACTCTTTTAGTTGCATCTTTTTTTGGTTTTTTTTTTTTTTTTTTTTTGAGACAGAGTCTTGCTCTGTTGCCTGGGCTAGAGTGAGTGCCGTGGCGTCAGCCTAGCTCACAGCAACCTCAAACTCCTGGGCTTAAGCGATCCACCTGCCTCGGCCTCCCAGAGTGCTAGGATTACAGGTGTGAGCCACTGCGCCTGGCCGGACTTTTTCATCAGTATTCATCAGGAACATTGTATAGTTTTGTTTTCTTGTAATATATTTGCCTGGGTTATATCAGAGTCATGGTGGTGTCGTAGAATGAAATTTCTTTGTGTTCCCTTTCTTCAGTTATTTGGAAATGAGAAAGATTGGTGTTAATTTTTCATTGAATGTTTGGTAGAATTATGCAGGGATTATGAATTTTGCATCTGCATCTGGTCTCTTGGATGGGAGATTTTGATTCATCTCCTTACTACTTATATTTTTGTGTAGATTTTTCATTTCTTTTTGACTCAGTAGGTTGTGTGTATTTCTGAAGATTGATCGATTTCTTCTAGCTTATCTAATTTGTTGGCATATGCTTGACCATAGTTGTATTCTATACTCTTTTTTCTTACTGTAACATGCAGGTGATGCGTGTGACGGCGTTCCCTAATTCCCTTAGGCTGTCTTCATTTTTCTTCATTCTGTTTTTTTCTTTTCTCATTTTTTTGTTTACTGTCTATTTCTTCTACCTGGTCAAATCAGCTTTTGAGGTCCACTAGTGTGTTTCTCAATTCAGTTATTATTATATTTTTCAGCTCAAGAATTTCTGTTTCTTATAGTTCTAGTTCTGTTGATAATCTCATTTTTTTCATATTATGCATTGTTGTTCTGATGTCGTGAAGTCCATGTGTGCTCTCTTAATTCGTTGAATATCCTTGTGACTCTTACTTTGAATTCTTTGAATGGTAATTCAAAAAAACTTCATTTCTTCAGTATCAGTTTGTGGTGATTTAATTTGGTCCTATGTTTGGGTTATGTTTCGTTTGTATTTTATATATGTCCTTATCTCCTGTTGGGACTTCAGCATTTCACAAATCAGGCACTTATTTCCGGTTTTTGTTTCCCTTCATTCAGGGAGGACACTCTTCGTGTAGCCCGACTGGAGATTCTGGAGACCTCTCCAGACTTTTTTGAGGATGTGTCCTCCCTAGGCTTTTGGTTATAGTCTAACTGAACAGATTTTGCTATTTCAGCCATTTTCTACTGAGAAGCTCTCCTGTTGTCTGCCTGGTAGTCTGCAGCCTCTCTGGAGGTCTAGTAAACTGTGGTCTGGATCGCCCCCTAGTGGTCTGCCCTTGTTACTGCAGACATTGGTTATGTTAATGGCCTTTCTTTTCAATGTCTCCCTGGCCCAGTGTGTTTTTACTTTCAGTGATTATATTCACCTAAGATAGAAACTTGTCCCTCCAGTAGTCCCCTCAAAATCAGAATGTTGGATGGATGTTCCCATACTTTTCCTCCCCCGCAAGAAATCTAGAAGTTAGGGGTTTCTTCAAAATGTTGCCACATCATGCCCTGGTAATGCCTCTGGCAAGGGGTCTCAACTGTTCCTATTAGGCATCCATTAGGGGCTCCAACCTCTTAGGTGATTTCTCAGCTTCTCACGCAGGCAGTTGATCTGTGTGTTGTTATCTGTGTGTGTCTCCGTGTCTGGGGTTTGCTATTCTTCTGTCTTACTGATATCACCACAGGAATACAATTTTATAATTTCCTTACATAAGCCTGGAAACATCTTTTAATTAGATGCCATGATATATTTGCTAGTGGAAATGTCAGATGTAACATGTGTATGTGTCTGTTTAATGAGAGATGCTAAAGAAAGAAAATGGTTTTCAATATATTGGCGTTAGTTTTTGTACTTAAACAGCATTCTTTTTCTGGGTTGCGATCATGTTATCTGTTAATTTTAACAAATGTAGTTCTTTTTTTTTTTTTCCTTGAGACAGAATCTCGCTTTGTTGCCCAGGCTAGAGTGAGTGCCGTGGCGTCAGCCTAACTCACAGCAACCTCAGACTCCTGGGCTCAAGCGATCCTACTGCCTCAGCCTCCTGAGTAGCTGGGACTACAGGCATGCACCACTATGCCCAGCTAATTTTTTCTATATAGATTTTTAGTTGGCCATATAATTTCTTTCTATTTTTAGTAGAGACGGGGTCTCGCTCTTGCTCAGGCTGGTCTCGAACTCCTGACCTCGAGCAATCCACCTGTCTCAGCCTCCCAGAGTGCTAGGATTACAGGCGTGAGCCACTGCGCCCGGCCCAAATGTAGTTCTTTACTCTCTTCTCCACTCCCTTTTTTTCCCCACTGTTTTCCCCTTTATGGGTCCCTGCTGAGATATCCTCGACAGTGGTGTTTGGCTGGAGCCTTGGCCAGTCCACTTTTCGCCATCTTAATTAGGAAATGCATCCCGTGCTTATTGGTGATCATGATATTGGTGAAGTGTCCTTGCTTAACATTAGCAGTTTTTTCCCATATTTATTTTTTGGCCTGATTTTTAACTATTTAATGATTATTTCAGGTATATAGTGTTGTAATATATATTTTATAAATCTACATCTGTTTTTTTTTTTTTTTTTTTTTTTTTTGCTTTTCTTTTTTTTAAGAGACAGGGTCTCACTATGTTGCCTAGGCTGGAGTACAGAGGCATGATCAGAGCTCACTGCAGCCTCCAACTGCTGGGCTTAAGCAATCCTCCTGCCTCAGCCTCCCAAGTAGCTGGGACTACAGGTGCGCACCATCACAGCTGGCTAATTTTTAATTTTTTGGTAGAGGCAAGTTCTCACTGTGTTGCCCAGTCTGGGCTCAACTTCCTGGCTTTAAGCAGTCCTCCCACCTTGGCCTCCCAAGTGCTGGAATTACAGATGTGAGCCACTGCACTGGCCTAATCTAAATTTGTTAAATTAGTGTATGACACTGAAATTTTCCATTTCTCATGTTATGATTTTATTAAAGGAATAAACTATTATAATAATCTTCACTGGGCTTTTGGCAATGCCTACATATCTAAATTTAACTACATAAAATTGTATCCATATTTTTGAATATATGTAATTAATGGACATTAGAATACAAATTCCTGCATTTTATGTTGTACCTTTTTTTTTTTTTCCAGAATCTTACGGGGGTATAGGAGTTTTGGTTACATGGATTGCCTTTGTACAGCTTGAGTCAAAGTTATAAGTGTGTCCATCACTCAGACAGTGTACAGTGTATGCATTAGGTGTGATTTCACCCATCCCCTTCTCCCTCCCTTTCACCTGCTTGATTTCCTTTGAGTTTTACTTCTATATATGCACTTAAGTGCTGATCAGTTAGTTCCAATTTAACAGTGAGTGCCTGTGGTGTTTGTTTTTTCATTCTTGTGCTGTTTCACTTAAGAGAATGGTCTCCAGATCGTCCAGGTTGTTACAAAGGGTATTAACTCATCTTTTTTTTTTTTTTTTTTTCAGGCTCACTAATACTCCATGGTATATACATATACCACGTTTTATCAATCCACTCATGAATTAATGTGCACTTGGGTTGATTCCACATCTTCGCCAGTGTGAATTGTGCTGCAGTAAACATCTGAGTGCAAGTGTCTTTTTTATAAAAGGACGTTTTTTCCTTTGGGTAAATACCCAGTAGTGGAATTGATGGATCAAATGGTAAGTCTACTTTTAGTTCGTTGAGGTATCTCCACATGAATTTCCACAGGGGCTGTACTAGTTTGCAGTCCCACCAACAGTGTATAAGTGTTCATTTCTCTCTGCATCCACACCCGCGTCTATTGTTTTAGGACTTTTTGATAAAAGCCATTCTCACTGGAGTTAGGTGATGTGTCAGTGTGGTTTTGTTGTGCATTTCCCTGATAATTAGAGACGTTGAGCATTTTTTCATATGTGTATTGGCCATTAGTCTATTGTCTATCGAAAAGCTCTGTTCATGTCTTCTGCCCTCTTTTTAATGGGGTTGTTTGATTTTTTTCTTGCTGGTTTGCTTGAGTTCTTTGTAATTTCTAGTGATTAGCCCTATATCAGATGGATAGCATGCAAATATTTTCTCCTATTCTGTAGGGTGTCTGTTCACTCTGTTGATTATTTCCTTGGCTGTGCTGAAGCTTTTTAATTTAATCAAGTCCCATTATTAATTTCTGTTCTTGCTGTGATTGCAGTTGGGGTCGTCTTCATAAATTCTTTGCCTAGGCCAATATCTAAAAGAGTTTTTCCAACATTTTCTTCTAGCATTCTTATAGTTTCATGTCTTGGGTTTAAGTCTGTTATCCATCTTGAATTGATTTATGTGGGTGGTCAGAGGTAAGCATCCTGTTTCAATCTTCTACATGTGGCTGTCCAATTTTCCCAGCACTATTTATTGAATAGGGATTCTTGTCCCCAATATATTATTGTCTGCTTTGTCAAAGATCAGATGGCTATATGTAGAGGGTTTTATATGTAGGTTTTCTGTTCTGTTACATTAGTCTTTGTGGAGGGTTTTATATCTGGGTTCTCTGTTCTGTTACATTGGTCTATGTCCCTATTTTGTGCCAATACCATGATGTTTTGGTTACTGTAGCTTTGTAGTATAGCTTGAAGTCTGGTCAAGTGATGCCTCCTGATTTGTTCCTTTTGCTTAAGGTTGCTTTGGCTATTAAAGCTCTTTTCCAGTTCCATACGAAGTGTAGAAGTATTTTTTCTAGATCTGCGAAAAATGACCTTGGTATAATGATGGAGATCGCATTGAATCTGTACATCACTTTGGGTAGTATGGACATTTTAACAATGTTGATTCTGCTAATGCATGAGCATATGTTTTTCCATCTGTTTCCATCCTCTGCAGTTTCCTTCCTCAGTGATTGATAGTTCTCTTCCTTATAGAGCTCTTTCACCTCCTTGGTTAGGTATATTCCTGGGTGTTTCATTTTCTTTGTCGCTATTGTGAAAGATATTGAGGCTTTGATTTGATTCTTAGCTTGATTGTCGTTGCTGTATAGAGATACTACTAATTTGTATACATTTATTTTGTAACCTGAGACTTTGCTGAATGTATTTATCAGTTCCCGGAGTCTCTTGGCAGAATCTTTGGGGTTTTCTAGATATAAGATCATACCGTCAGCAAAGAGCGATAGTTTGACCTGCTTTTTCCCCATTTGGACACCCTTCGATTCCTTCTCTTGTCTGATTGCTCCGGCTAGGACTTCCATCACTATGTTGAATAAAATTGGTAACAGTGGGCATCCTTGCCTTGTTCTAGTTCCAAAACACCAGCTCGCAGGTAGCTCCTGAATTGTGCTCCTCTATTCCCCCACAAGTCCCCAAGGGAAGAGGGGAGGGACACGCTCTCCATGAAGACCTCAGCCCAAAGTGCACACCCGCCATAGAGAACCAGCTGTTGATGAGCTTGGGTTGTTTGAGGAAACGTGTTGGTATAATTGTCATAGGAATTGCCTAAAATAGTATTCAAATGATGGGAGAGTACTCAGCTTTGAGCCTAGGAGAAAACACCACTGCGTGCATCCATTTTAAAAGGGTTAAAAGATTACATTAAAGGTTCCCTGTTAAAACAGGGAATTACTGTGAATCTTATCAATATACTGCTTTGAGAACAAAGATTTTCAACATAGGAGAAACACTAGGCTGCAGGGAAAATGATATCACCCAAGAGTTTCTTATTTATTTCTCTTTAGAAATAATATTCTTTCCGCAGTCAACATCCTTATCTAAGTTGTTATCACAATTTATGAGTGTAAGAGGCAGAACTCTATATCCTTCGATTAATATAAGAGGTTTCACTGAAGTCTGAAAAAAAATTATAAAAGATATTCCAAAGTGTACAGATGAACACCAGATGGAAGGGATGTATTGGGGAAGGTATGGAAGGAGGGGGCTCAGAGCCTCCACGCCATCTTTGCAAGCATCATCCTCTGGGAACCTTTACCTGCTCACCTATCAGGAAGATCCTCTGAACCCTGTCCTTTTGGGTTTTTGTGGAGACATCGCTACATAAGCGTGATTGTGTGTATCACTGGACATTCGTGATCAAGTGAACCTTCAGCCTGGCTCCTCTCATGGGAGGTTGGGGGCTGCAGCTAAAAGTTCTGACCCTGTAATTCAGCCTGGGTATTTCCAGTGACCAGCCCCCAGCCTGAAGCTGTCTACGGGCCTCTGTCTACCACTGTCCCTCTAGAGATTTCAAGTGAGTCGTATGTCAGGAGGCAGTAGATGCCCACGTATATTAGTATTTCACAGTATCACAAGGTGGATCTGTCTGCCCATTCACTTCAATCAAATCTATTCTTAGAGTTCTCATATTATGTGAACATTAGAACTCTCCTAATAGCCGCTTGCTGAAATGTGTTTTTCATTTTAGGGACGGTTGACATTCCGGGATGTGGCCATAGAATTCTCTCCAGAGGAGTGGAAATGCCTGGACCCTGCCCAGAGGGCTTTATACAAGGCCGTGATGTTGGAGAACTACAGGAACCTGGTCTCCCTGGGTGAGGATAACTTTCTTTTAGAAGTCAGGATGTCCTCTTGTGTATCTCTGCATTTTCTCTTGTGAGTCTCGTTAGCGTCTGCATTGCTTGACTGAGATTGAAGCCCTGTTGATTCAGAAAGGAAAAGCTTTGTAATGGGGTATCTGGACTTTAACTGCCCCCTTTCTCAGATCTTCTCCCCTTTCATGATGTATCACTGGATGGTTCCAGAGCTTACGTATGCGTAAAACCTTGTGGCAGATGTTTAAAATATCCAATTTCCTGTTTTTCAGTCCTGTGCTTTGATTCATTGGTTCTTCAAAGACAACTAAATGTCTCCATGTTACCATATTCCTTAAGCATTCAAAAGGAGGCATTTGGAGGATGGATTTCTGGTATATGTTTATGTATCCATCTGGAATATCCTTTTTCATTACGTAAACATAGAGCTGGGATTCTGGAAAAGCCATGGTACCTTATAGTCCTTTCTTTCTGTGAGCAGGAGTTTCTCATTTTGACCTGAGTGTTATCTCCATGTTGGAGCAAGGGAAAGAGCCCTGGACTGTGGAGAGGCAAGTGCAAATAGCAAAAAAATCGAATGGATGGAAATGGATCAAAGGTGTGATCACAGGTAAGTGCTCAGATGGATAGAGAGAAAGCTGCTCATTAAATAGTGTTTGGGAAACTCTATGCAAATCTGAGAGTTCTATGGGAAAACAAAAGTGTATGTCCTGTGAGCTCCGAAAGGAAATTTTTCTTTTCCTTCACTTCTCACTCTGTTCCTCAGAGATGTAACACTTTATCCTTGTACCCTCCAGTGGTGCTTCGGCTCAAACAGAAACCAATGGAAAGTCCTTATCATGGCAGACAACACTGTTTTATCTGACTTCATGAACTCTTCTGTTGTTGACACTGAGCATCACAGGAAAGGCTGTTTCACAAAGGTTGCTCTCCCCCTTGGTCTTTTCTTCTGTAGTTGATTCCATCTGATGCTAAGTTCTCGGTCCATATTGATCAGAGCTGTAACCTTCATAGTCCTGACGACTGGACCTCTCCATGTTCCATCCCATTTCATGTGCTTGGGAGACCCAGTCAGCAGATGGGAAACATTGTCTGGTCTTCCTTCGCATCTGGGTCTCCAGAAACTTCCTGGAGCTTTCTCAAGCCCTTTCTGCCTGGTGAGGTCCTCAGCCATTTTTGCCACACTTCACAGGTGTGTGTGACAAGGGAGCGAGTTGGATCTTCTGAGATTGTCACTCAGCAGAAAAAAAAAAGTCAATAGAAACATCCTCTCTTTGATCTCCAGTCTTACATGGGTGCAGATCCTGTTCTTTCAGTCTCTTTGTGTGGGCTCTGTTGGGAGAACATGGAGTCCAATGTCAAGATGCCACAAAATCTGATGCCCATGCATTGTATTTTTCTCTTTTCCACTGCTGTTACTACTGAGTGAATGTAGGGAGCCTGACTCTGCCTGATTTTGTACTCTCTTAGTTTGTATGATTTTCTTTCTGAAACTGGCTTTTAACATACACGTCCCTGTAGAAGTCAGGATCTGCCCTCATGTGTCTTTGCAGTTTCTCTTGTGAGTCTCTTGTTAACCCCTGCATTGCTTGACTGAGATGACAGCCTCAGGGCTGACTTGTTGGGATAATCCAGCTCTAGGTTATGCATAACTTCTTGTGGAGTATCCCATGGAGTGGGTTTACTGCATAACATAAAATTGATGAAGGAGAACACTTTAACTAATGTGAGTGAATATCATCCTGCGACCTGCGAAGATGCCCTTTGAAGCCATTGAGTAGAGCTAGCCGATGATCCTGAGATAAAAAGTACAAGGAGAGCCTGACTGATAAGTATTTCCTATTGTTTTTCTAGTTTTTGAGAAGCATCAGAAAAGTGTCACTGTGACAATGCTGATCACATACACTAACGATGATCTCCTTTGAGCCAGCAGTCAGTGTTGTAGGAATTTCCTCCAGGGAGAACATTGTTTAAGGTCACTGCCTCGTGTGTAAACTGTTGTTCATGTCACATTTTTCATCCTCTGTATGTGTCACTATTCATTTTCAACAACAAAAACTTTGTCATTTTGTTGTTGGTTCATACCTGTCACAGGCATGGTTTTGATACATCTTCCTGAGGGAGCTTCTGAAGGTAAATGATGTCTCCATATTTTAATTCTACCATAATTTGTTTAAGCCAGTGCAACTTTCATCTTGTATAGTTTTATGCATTATAAATGAACTGTTTAAAAATTTATTTAATCAGCAGTTCATATATTCAAGGCAATTTTGATCATAAAGAACAAACTTAGAGTTATCTTACTACCTCATTTCAAACTGTATTACAAAAGTATAGTAACTACAACAGGATTGTAGTAGCCAAAAAATAGACACATTGATGAGTACAGAAGAGTAGAGAAGAGAAATGAACCAATACATATATGGTCAATGGATTTTTGACAAAGGTGCCAAGAACACACAAGGGAAAAAGGACAGTGTGTCAGAACATAATGCTGCAAAAATGATTCCACATGCAGAAGACTGAAACTGGACCCTTATCTCACATCATATACAAGGGCTGTCCAGAAGGTATCCAGGCATGTAATATGGAAAATAGTATTAACAATAGCTGCATACTTTCCAACAGCCCTTGTATAAAAATCAACTACTAGAAGAAATCACAGGGGAAAATCTACCTGACATTAGTCTGAGCAATCATTTTTTTTTACATTTGACCCCAAAAGGTCAGGCAACAGAAGCAGATATAGACAAATGGGATTGCACCAAACAAAACTGTTTCTTCACAGCAAAGGAAACAATTAAGAGAAACTTTGCATCATGAGAAAATATTTCCAAGCTGTACATCTGGTAGGAAAGTAATACCCAAAATGTGTAAGAAACTGAAACAACTCAATGCTATGAAAAGAAATAACCCAATTAAAAAGTGGTCAAAGGACCTCAATAGACATTTCTTGAAAGAAGGCATGCATATAAACAATAGATATATTAAAAAGACTCAGCATCAGTAATCATTATGAAAATACAAATTTAAACCACAGTGAGATACCACTGCACACCTGCCATAATGGCTATTGCTGAGAAGTGTTGGTGAGGCTGTGGAGAAAAGGAAACCCTTCTATACTGTTGGTGGGAATGCAAATTAGTATAGGCATTATGGAAAACTATGAAGTTTCCTCTAAAAACTAAAAATAGTATTATTCTATGATCCATCAATCTCACTTCTGGGTATAAATCCAAAGAATTTGGAATCAAAATGTCTAAGATATCTGCACTTTGTGTTTACTGTGGCGTTATTGACACAGCCAAGTTATGTAGTCTAAGTGTCCATTAGCAGATGAGTGGATACAGAAAATGTGGTGTACAATACAGAGTGGAATACTATTCAGCCTTCAAAAGAAGGAAGTTCAGTTTCCCACATGTGGATGAACATGCAGGACATTTTGCTAACTGAAGGAACCAGGTGCAGAAATACAAGTATTGGATGTTTTTATTTATATGTGGAATGCAATTGGAGTAGAGTGTTGGTTATCAGAGGCTGGAGGATGAGGAATAGGTTGGTCAGTGGGTACAAAGGTTCAATTCAACAGCAGGAGTAAATGATAATTTTTGGTGGTGATGGATACAGTTATAAGCTTGATTCCATCATTACACATTATACAGATATATCATGATATTACTTTGTTCCTTACAAATATATACAATTATAATCTGTTGATATATAATAAAAATTTTAAAAACTCGTATTCCAGGTCTTGTACTGTGTACTGGTTCTAAAATGGATATCCTTGCTTTTTTCTTAAGAGAAAATTGTTTCCATTTCCACAGACCATAACTTTTTATAGATGTGGTTACTAATTCTTTGCTTTTTTTATAATGGGTTACTAGGATGTTTTCCTAATTACTTTTTGTTACAATTTATAGATGATAGCTTTTAAGTATGTATTATACAGTAAAACTTGTTTTCGTTTCAATTGTGAGATAGCCATATGTTTTTTGTCAATTGGTATGTATCTTGGGGTCACTCCTTTCAGGGCTAACGTAGGTTTGCACATTGTGTTTTCGTTATAGGTGGTTTGAAACTAGACTTCCACAATATTAATCTGGATCACATGTAATCACCTTTTCTTTATTAAACAATACTATTCCTTTTGTGTTCCTCAAAATTGAATTTTATCTTTCTTAAGTTTAGTAAGTATGTTTAATATCAGTATTACTTTTGGTGTCATAATAAGTTTATCAATGTGAAATGTTTGTTTACATGGTGTAAATAATTGGAAACTTATGGTTCTTTATGTCTTGTAGATCTGTCTCCTGAATTTGTAATAAAAAATGTACCACCAAAAGGGGAGACTAATGCAGGAGAAGTATTCCAGACAGTGACATTGGAAAGACCTGAAAGCTATGACACTGAAGACTTTTCCTTTAGGGAAGTCCAGAAAAATGTACATGACTTTGAGTGTCAATGGGGAGATGATGAAGAAAGTTACAAACCAGTGGATACGACCGAGAAAGAAAATCTCCCTGGTAGAAGAGATCAACATGATAGAACGGATACAGGAAACAAGCTTATTAAAAATCAATGTGGATTAATGTTTAAGTCACGCATGCCTCAACTGCAGCTATTTCAAAGTAAAAGAAAAGTTGATGAATGTAATCAAGTCAAGTCTATCAACCATGGTTCCTCAGTTTCACCACGTCAACAAATCCCTTCTAGTGTGAAAACCCACATTTCTAAAAAATATGAGAATGATTTTATGTTTTCTTCATCACTCACACAAGGACACAAAGTAAACAATGGTGGAAAACCTTACAAATGTACTGAACGTGGCAAGGTGTTCACTGAAAATTTACATCTTGCACGTCATCAGAAAATTCATACTGGAGAGAAGCTTTACAAGTGTAATGAGTGTGGCAAGGTCTTCATTCGAAATGCATACCTTGCACGTCACAGGAGAACGCATACTGGAGAGAAACCTTACAAATGTAATGAGTGTGGCAAGGTCTTCACGCGAAATGCAAACCTTGCACGTCACATTAGAAGTCATACTGGAGAGAAACCTTACCAGTGTAATGAGTGCAGCAAAGCCTTTAGTGTACGTTCAAGACTAACTATTCATCAGGCAATCCATACTGGAGAGAAACCTTACAAATGTGATGAATGTGGCAAGGTCTTCACTCAAAATGCATACCTTGCACGTCACAGGAGAACGCACACTGGAGAAAAACCTTACAAATGTAATGAGTGTGGCAAGGCCTTCGCTCGAACTTCACAGCTTGTATGTCACAGGAGAAGGCATACTGGAGAAAAACCTTACAAATGTTACGAATGTGGTAAGGTCTTCAAGCATAATGGCTCCCTTGCAATCCATCGAAGAATTCATACTGGTGAGAAACCTTACCAGTGTAATGAGTGTGGCAAAGCCTTTAGTGTTCGTTCAGTCCTAACTACCCATCAGATAATCCATACTGGAGAAAAACCTTATGAATGCAATGAGTGTGGCAAGGTCTTCCCTCGAAATGCATACCTTGAACGTCACAAGAGAAAGCATACTGGAGAAAAGCCTTACAAATGTAATGAGTGTGGCAAGGCCTTCACTCAACATTCAGACCTTGCACATCACAGGAGAAGTCATACTGGAGAGAAACCTTACCAGTGTAATGAGTGCGGCAAAGCCTTTAGTGTACTTTCAAGTCTAACTATCCATGAGTTAATTCATACTGGAGAGAAACCTTACAAATGTAGTGAGTGTGGCAAGGTCTTCAGTCGAAATGCATACCTTACACGTCACAGGAGAAGGCATACTGGAGAAAAACCTTACAGATGTAATGAGTGTGGCAAGGCCTTCAGTCAAAATTGGCACCTTGTTAGGCATCAGAGTATTCACAGTGGAGAGAAACCTTACAAGTGTTATGAGTGTGGTAAAGCCTTTAGTGTTCGTTCAATCCTAACTACCCATCAGATAATTCATACTGGAGAGAAACCTTACAAATGTGGTGAGTGTGGCAAGGCATTCACTCGAAATGCATACCTTGCACGTCACAGGAGAAGGCATACTGGAGAAAAGCCTTACAAATGTAATGAGTGTGGCAAGGCCTTCAGTCAAAATTGGCACCTTGTTAGGCATCAAAGTATTCACAATAGAGAGAAACCTTACAAGTGTTATGAATGTGGCAAGGTCTTCACTCGAAATACACGCCTTGCAAGTCATCAGAGAATTCATAATGGAGAGAAACCTTACAAGTGTAATGAGTGCGGGAAAGCCTTTAGATTGCGTTTAGGTCTAACTACCCATCAGGCAATCCATACTGGAGTAAAACCTTACAAATGTAATGAATGTGGCAAAATTTTCACTCAACGTTCACAACTTGCGAATCATCGAAGAATTCATACTGGCAAGAAACCTTAGAGATGTAATGACTGTGGCAAGCTCTTCCCTGAACGATCAAAGCTTGCAAAGCATCACAGAATTCATACTTGAAAGAAACTGTACAAATGAGTGTGGCAAGGTCTTCAGTCACAATTCACTCCTTGCATGACATTAGAGAATTCATTCTCAAGAGAATCCTTACAAATTCAGACTATGGCAAACCCCTCATGAGTTCAAGCATTAACATTGGAGAGCCCATGCAAAGAAAAATCATATAATTGTATGTGGAAGAGGCTTTTTTCATGCCTCATAATGCACTGGGCATCAAAATACACAGCTTTGATGAAAGCACACATGTAAATATATGTTGAGGCTATTACCCAGGGGCCATAAATGTAGGTGAGGATTTCTATGAGGAATGACTCAATCTCTAATTCTCCATGATTAACCTTTGATATTACATACTGTAAAATGATTGTAAGTCCAAATATGTCAAAGCTTATGGCATGATCTATATCAAAGGTGCCAGGACATTTGGAGATGGCCACTTAACCTTGAAGTTACAAAATACTTTATTCATTTATTTGAGGATTCTTGAAAAGGGTACTTTACTATTCATAACTTTCAACTTGAACTTTGAAATCTTACTATTATGCCTTTTTCACAAGACTTTCATTGTGGTCTGAGGGAAAGAATCCATTGCATGACAGGGCCTGCTATAAGGGTGAGGATCACTTCCATCCACGTACCTGTAAGAAGAAGGATGCTGCCTTTGAATATTAAATACCATCTGAGTTAGCATTTGGGAGAGGCAGAGAATAACGTAAAAGTATGATGTCACTCATCTTGCTCATTGTGTTCAGGGTTCTCTTCTCCTGACAGGAGGGCACTGTAGGTTAAGGGAGACAAAGCTCAATCAAGTGACCATGATATAGTGCAGATCAACAAATTGGCTACTCAGGTGGCCGACTTACAACAAGCGGTTGCCTTACTGGGAGACCAGGTTGTAAGCCTACAAAAGCAAATTAGACTCCTTACTATTGCAATATCACTCAATTTTGTGTTACACCTCACACACCTCACATATATAATCAGACTCGGTTTCCTTGGGAAAACGTTAAGAACCATCTGCTTAATCAAGGAAATCTGACTGAAGAGATTGGAAATTTACAACAAGAAATATTAAGTACCTTTAGTCACAAACTTGATCTACTCTCTGAGGCTGACATTATTAATGGTATTGCATCTGGAATGGAGTCAGCTAACCCACTTTCTCATCTTAAGATCTATGGGAGTTCTGGTGTAGTAACTTTTGTAATTATTTTAATCATTTGCTTGTACTTATAGTCTGGAAAAAACTCCGAAGAAGACAAGACTCCGGAGACCAATGCCTCACAGTGATGACTATCCAACTTCAACTTACTTCTAAAAAGAAAGGGGGAGATGTTGGGAAATGGAGTTAAGAGACATGGAAAGTTTCAGGAGTTTTGCAGGACTTTTGTCTTGAAGGAATCTGTGGGTATGTTAGTTCACAGACCAGAAACTGCTTAGCAACAAGGGAGACATTACACCGATCAGGGACAACTGCAAGGTGTCCCCAGTCTCAGGGCCTGCAAGCCAGCGCCTGGAGCTTATGCAAGGCAGAGCTTGTCATGGGGCAAAAGGCTAAGAGACTGATTAAAGGATGTCCACCCAGCAGACACCTGCAGGAAAAACCAATTAGCCTCAAAGACGGTTCCTATTTCACTCCTGCCCACATCTCCTTATAAAAAGAAGTATGCAGGCTCAGTGTTCCTGTTTTATGTGTTACTGCTTAATTAATGACTTTAACTTATATGCTCAGCTAGGTCTATTTGTTAATTAGGGCTTACAATATTTATCTTGAAAAAATTTCGTGACCGTTTGTTCTCGTAGATAGAATTAGGTGAGGGATCTCTTGAAGCCTTTGGGGAGCCTTAAAACCTAAACGAATCATCTGTACCCTTAAGTGTATAACCACTGACGACTAATTACTCTACCAATAAATACTGATGCGAGACTTCACTTGGTGCCTCCTGGCTCATGGGAATGCTGGAAGACCCCTGACTTCCCCATCACTTTAAACTACACTTTGTCTCTATCTCTATTATTTCCAAATCTCTTGCAATAATCCTGCCTGGGACCTGTTTTGTTGGGAGAGTCGCAAACTCCCAGCACCTCTTCTGAGATTAGAGGCACCCACAGTGTCCTTATCCTGGTTAGCACTTTTGTCTCTTTTTATGCTCTCTCTGCCATCATTTACTTTTATTTTTTTGATAAGACTACTCAGTGGCTGGTGAAGACAGCTGCCTTAATCAGTGCATGTTTCCCAACTGTCGGTCCCTTTATTCTTTCAAATAGTGACCATTGTGTTTGCAATGTCTTCTTTGTGTGTACTGGAAGAAATATACAATTTCCTCATCTCATCAAAAAAATATAAATTGTGTATTTTTCACTGTGTTCACAGATTGATGTATTCATGCTTCCCAGATTCTTAAGCACATTTGTAACCCAGTCTCATTGCACCTAGAGTTCTGAGTTACAGAGAGACTTTGTTCTAATACTAAATAAAAAATAATAGCCACAGTAAATGAAATCTTACGTACTTTTTATAAGTACTCTTATAATTGTATTTAATAAGAGTCATTGTGGAGAAAATCAGAGTCCACTAAGTAATTCCTGAAATAATGTAGAGATACTGAAAATGTCTTTTAATTTGTATCTTTTAATATAATACATTAAATTTTCCTATGATTTAACTTTACCCAGGGTCTTAAGGACAGTTCAATAAAAATGGCATACACTTCCTGTGGCCCTTCAAAAAAGAAGTGGAATGTATAGTTGCCTGGAGGTGAAGTTAGAAGGAAAACTTTTATTTATTTACAAACATTTGAGGCCATGTTGTTAATATGGAATATACTTTACATCTTAGGACAAATATGATAATTTGAGATGTGATAATTCTTATGGAGAAAGATTAGCATATTAAAATATTTTCAGTTAACACTGAAATAATGAATTGCAGGAGATAAAGGAAACCACAAAAATGTGTCAGTTGATATTTAAAAAGAGTGCAGGTAGGAATCCAGCATTAAATAGACATTTCCTTTCTGAGATCAAATTGAATGGATTTTGGTGACGTTTAGAAAGTACGTTCTTCTCATTAAACCTTGATGCCAATTGGCTCTGTTGAAAAAAAAAACAAAACAGGTTTTAGGATATTCTCTTGCATTTCCAATTTTAAGAAGCAATTTTTATGGAAGAATCTTTTATCAATCTTAGATCCATACAGTCATAGCAATTCGCAGGCCAAAGGCATGAATTTGTTGTTTATTGAATTTTATTGCTTTTGAAGTCACCAAAGGAGCCAGATGGACACACTCAAAAGAAAAAAGTTTATATTAACTCAAACATAGTAAATAATTTCAGGTAACACCATGTAATTAAATTATAAATAGTTGCAATTCTTAAGGTCAATTTTTGGAATAAATTTATGCCTGCAGAAATGTGGCAAAGAAAGAACAAAGAATCCTCATACATCCAATATCATAGTTTCTCTTGATGTTAACATCTTACATTACTGGCCGGGCACAGTGGCTCACGCCTGTAATCCTAGCCCTCTGGGAGGCCGAGGCAGGTGGATCGCTCGAGGTCAGGAGTTCGAGACCAGCCTGAGCGAGACCCCGTCTCTACTAAAAATAGAAACAAATGATCTGGACAGCTAAAAATATATATAGAAAAAAATTAGCTGGGCATGGTGGCGCATGCCTGTAGTCCCAGCTACTCGGGAGGCTGAGGCAGTAGGATCGCTTAAGCCCAGGAGTGTGAGGTTGCTGTGAGTTAGGCTGACGCCACGGCACTCACTCTAGCCTGGGCAACACAGCGAGACTCTGTCTCAAAAAAAAAAAAAAAAAAAAAATCTTACATTACTATGGTATATTTTACAAAACTAAGAAACCAACATTGGCATACATTACTATAAGCTAAACTTGAGACAATTTGCATTTTGCCAGTTTTAACACAAATGTCTTTTTTCTCTTCCCATGTCCAATCCAGAATACCACATTATATTTAGTCATCGTATCTCCCTATTCTCTCTGTTAAAGTTTCTCAGCCTTTTCTAGTTTTTCATAACTTTGGAAGGATTTAGAACTGGTCCATGCTTTTTAGAGTGTCTCTGAAGTTAGGGCTTCTGATGTTTTTCTTATGATTACACTGGGTTTATAAGTTTTCAGAATATCTCATTTCATCATGTCATGTCACATCAGGGATTATATACAATTGTTTGTCACTGGTGATGTTAAACTTGATCATTTGGTTGAGGTGGTGTTTTTCAGGTCTCCATTATAAAGTTAGGATGTGTCCATTTTCATCCTCCTTTGTTTGGATGGGGGTCACGAAGTCCAGCCCACACACAAACGATTTGGGGTAGCTGAATTGATCTCTACCTACTGGAAAGTGGAGTATATACATGTTCTATTTGACATTCTTCTATCTGAAAGATTTGTCTCTTCTCCCTCATGTATTTACTCAACTATTTGATCATATCCATATAAAATTTTGTTGATTTTATATTGTGCATTGTAATAAAAACTATGATATGTATTTTTTTGCTCAAATTGTTACAGCTTTGGCCATTTGTAGCTTTAACAGATTGACTCTTCTGTCCCTTTGATAGTCTTCAATTTAAAAAAATCTTTCCTGCTTTCTGCTAGTGCAAAATGCTCCAAGCTCATCTAGTAGTTTTTCTAGCCTAAACCTAGAATCAGACAGTTCTCCAAGAAGGCTTTTATTAACTAATTGTATTAGCAACCAAGATAGAGGTGCTGAGTGCTCACTGCTGCTGGATGTCACTAGTGTTAGTCAAGAGAATGCACATTTGTACATATGTCTATAATAGCTATCTATCTAGATGGGAGTTTATACTTGTGTCTAACTCTAACCCAGTAGTACCACAGGGTTCTTTCCCCTTGCTTATCTGTATTTATAGGTATCTGTTAAGTATTATGGCATTTGAGGCACCTGCATTTTCAAAATAACCATACTTCATATTTCTCACAGAGTTTATGAAAAATTATTAGTTGTTGAAAGATGTTTTAAATTCTTAGATGTATGTGTAACATGCTGGACAAAGATAATACAGAGATACATTTGGAAAGCTAATTAATTTTCCTCTGTCCTTTTAAATCCATTTTGTGGGATACAAATTGCCAGAGGGCATTGTGAAATCCATGATTCATTGGGCACTAAGTAAAGTTTTAATATGCACACTATGTATTTGCATTAAGCTCAACCCTCAAGCTGAGTCCTGCTGCTGGGCAAGTACCAATGTAACAATGTCATCCTTCTCATTAATTCAAAGTTTCTCTATGTGCCATGGTCATTCTCTCAAGAGTGTGAATAGGGAAGGGATGCCGAAAGTTAATGTGGGGACTATTTCAGTATTATCACTATTCTCTAATCTTGGTAGATGTTTAAAGATGCAAAAAACTTCTCTCATGAAACATTTTTGGGGTTTTGCGATATATCATTCGTCCTCATATGTTCTGTTTTCTACAGTCTAAAGAGTTTTGCAAGACTCTGTTACCTCGTTTCATATGGAATCTAAAATTTTTTTTTTTTTTTTTGAAACAGAATCTCGCTCTGTTGCCCTGGCTAGAGTGCTGTGGTGTCAGCCTAGCTCACAGCAACCTCAAAGTCCTGGGCTCAAGCAATCCTTCTGCCTCAGCCTCCTGAGTAGCTGGGACTATAGGCATGCACCACCATGCCTGGCTAATTTTTTCTATATATATTTTTAGTTGTCCAGATAATTTCATTCTATTTTTAGTAGAGACGGGATCTCGCTCTTGCTCAGGCTGGTACCGAACTGACCTTGAGCGATCTTCCCGCCTCGGCCTCCCAGAGTGCTAGGATTACAGACATGAGCTACCGTGCCCGGCCAGGAATCTAAAATTTTAATCTAAAGATTAAATGATTTCAAAGGATGCAAGTTTCAGGATATCTCAAATATTTAGACATAATGATAAAAATTTTTCATCACCAATAAAAGGTGTAGAATTTTTATAGCATTATAGTATAATTGCAAACGCTGGAAAAGACTGGAATGTCTGACAACTAATGAATGGATGAAAAATTGTGGCACAACCGTATAATAGAATCATGCTCAGTGATAGGAAAGAGTGAGCTTATTATACATATAACACCATGGTAGAATATCAAAGGCATTAGGCTGAGCAAGAAAAACTAGTGTCAAAACGTTATATATCGTATGATTCCATTCATATGATATTCCAAAAAAACTGAAAATATAGTGACAAATCAGATCCGAAGTGTCCATGGTATGAGCTGGGGGAGGGTAGGGACTTCAAACAAGCAGGAGGGAAATCTTTATGTTGATGGAAAAATCTCTGTCCCTACACCACGGCGGTGATTATACAATTGTAAACATTTGTCAAAACTCATAGAACCATACATCTAAAAGGCTTGAATTTTACTTCATGTGAATTATACCTTTATAGACTACATTTAAATAATACCTATTACATAATTACATATTCATAATAAAAGTTCTTTTAGAAAAATTTTACAGCTAGTTTATTAAGTTAAACATACCCTTATTTATAATATACATACTTATTACTTGTACCTTTCTCAATATACTTTAGAATATACTTTGTGTGCTTCACTCAGAGGGAATGTTGAGTCAACACAGAGATTGGCTCTGTCAGATGCAGCTCCCACGCTTAGGGCTGGAGGGAGAGTAGGCGAGGATGGAGTGTTTGGAAACCTGCAGCCAGGGCCCTCACCAGGAGCAAAGACAAAGCATACGATTGAGATAGGAGCTCAGTCTGCTAGTGCCTGGGGAGTCTGAGATATGCCTGTCCCCGTGTTTATTCACAGATGAACAATGTGTCTGACAGATCACTGGCAAATGATGGGCAGAGCCTCTAGGAGAGAGAAACTGTTGTCAGTTAAACCCTACAGGTGGGCAGGTTAGACAAGATCTAAGACCAATGGGAGCTCTCCGGTGTGGGCAATCTTCGTCCTTGTACTTCTCTGTCCTAGAATATTCCAGGACTGCAGTTACTCTACTCTTTCAGTCAGGGGCTGATTCAGGCAGCCCCTTACCCTATAGATTTCTCAGGGGGATAAAACACCTCCATTATATCTCTCCCAAATGCAGGGGATACATATTCAACTCTTTTCCTGTCTCATTTAAGTGTTCCCTTTATGATTTGAAGGGAAAACAACACAGAGCCCGCCCTGTGTTAAGATTGGAAGTCACAGCACTCCAGGTGTTCTATTGCAGAAACTCTCTAACTCCTCTGTTCTCCACGGGCCTTCATATGTATTGGGTGTGGTGAAATTTATTAGTCTTATAGATGGTTTGTGACCATCTTCTTAAGAATTCAGTCCACGTCTCAGACTCTCGGCTGAATCTGTTGGGTTAAATATACCTATAGGTGCATCATCTCTGAATTTGGATAAAATAAGGAACATACATTCTAATAACTAAAAAGTAATCTGCCTTATGAGTAAGCAAATATGCTGAGTTTTAAATTTAAGTTTGCAAAGTTTAATTCTAGGAGGTGACATCGGGGTGGGGATGGTCTCTGCATAGAAGCTGCTTCTGTCTAATTTGGTGGATCTGAGGTCTCTCTGCACGGTCTGTCCCTAGGTGCTCCTTGCTGTCTGTGCTTCGTCTACTTCCATGGTCCAATTCCCAACCAGTCTCTTTGGGAGGAGCTGCCCAAGCTGAACTGTTTTCTACAATAAAACTCTCTTTGGCTCTGTCTTTCTCGGGCAGCCTCATTCCTCTGGCAGGATAAATTTCCCTGAGTTTTCTGAGCATTTTTCACAGGGTTATAAAGACAAGAAGGGAGAGGTGAGAGCTCACCAGGGACCCCCAGCAGGGCGGCTCTCGGGCACCAGGAAGGAGGCAGGTGGGATGGAGCAGGCACCTAGGAGGTGCAGAAACACGTGTAGGAAGGAGCAGCCACTTAAGTCAAAGTCAATCGATTTCTTTAACTTTTTTAAGGCCATGATTTCATATGTGTAATTATTTCACTTTGTTGTTTTATATCCTTTGCATTTCACTTTTTAAATTTTGTTCAACCATCACATATTTGTTTTAATTCAATTTTCTTTTGTGGATTTTTTAAAGTATATATTTACTTTCCTTTCATTTAGTGTTGTTTTAGCATGATGAAAATCTAAATATATTATAATTTCACATATTACCTGGCACTGAAGATTTTATTATGAGATGTTTTATGAACACGAGTAAAATATTACAAGTGATCCATGCATGGATCACAAAAAGTATATTTGTTTTCTAACTGCTGTTTGTATTATTTGCTTAACCCATGCCTTTACGTTCCTGTCAAATGTATATTGGAATCTTAAAAATTATAACATAGTATCCCATTTTAGTTTTTGTGAGTCAGTTCCATTCATATTCTCTTCGTATTATTTACAATATTCAGAGTAAAGGCATTTTATACACAATTTTATCATATTTAATATATTCGTTATAAATCATAAATTCATGTTAATAATTATATAATGCTCTTTATCATATTGAGATTTTTCAACTTTATTTTTTGCTTGCTTTATAGTAAGAACATTTCCTAGTGTATTGAATTGTCTGTGTGTGTATGTGTGTTGTGTATATTTATATCTCTGTGAGTATGGGCAACCACTTCGGCAGGTCCTGAGTGGGGTGTGGAGACTTCCATGGTCCCTGGATGGCCAGAGCTGACCACTGCCCCCCTGACCTGGCATCCAGAGGGCCCCTGTGCTTACGAAGCAGTCTGCCACTTGGTCACCCAGATTCCGCCCCCCAGGCCCCACCTGCCTCCTGCCTGCTTGGCCCTGACCCTGCCCTACAGGTCAGATCAGCCCCGCCATCTACACGGCCCTGCCTCTGGCTCAGAGGCCCTGCTCAGAAGCTCTGCTTCCTTTTCCACCTTACAATTGGAACCCTGGGAAATTTCTCACTCTTATGTCACTGTATATAACTTTACTTCAGTGGATGCAGGTCGAGGTCTACAGATTTGATTCTCAGGCACCTGACAGTGGCCGACTCCTTGGTCATTCTCTCCAAAGGAATCCCAGAGACCATGGTGGCTTTGGGGTTGGAATATTTCCTCAGCGATTTTGGATGCAGACTTGTTTTCTATGCTCACAGGGTGGGTAGGGGTGTGTCCTTTGGCAGCACCTGCCTCTTGAGTGTCTTCCAGGCCATCACAATCAGACCCAGGAGCTCTAAGTGGTCAGAGTTTAAGGTAAAAGGTCCCAAATATGTGGGAACCTCCATGATCCTCTGCTGGATTCTGCACTTGCTGGTTAATATCATTTTTCCTGTGAAGGTGACTGGCAAATGGAAAAACACAAACATCACAAAGAAAATAGATTTTGCATACTGTTCTGCTCCAGTTGGTGAAAAAGTCTTATCTTCACCACTAATTGCAGCAATGACATCCATCCCTGATGTTTCCTGTTTGGGCCTCATGGTCTGGGCCAGCAGCTCCATGGTTTTCATCCTACACAGGCACAAGCAGCAGGTGCAACACATTCACAGGAACAATCTCTCCCCCAGATCCTCCCCTGAGACCAGAGCCACCCACAGCATCCTTGTCTTGGTGAGCACCTGTGTGTGTTTTTACATCCTCTCCTGCATCAGCCAAGTTTGTGTGGCAGTTTTGAATAATCCTGACTGGTTACTGTTTACTGTCTCTGCCTTAATAAATGGGTGTTTTCCAACTTTCTGCCCCTTTGTGCTCATGAGGGGTGAGCACAGTGTATCCAGAATCTATTGTTTCTGTTTTGGAAGGAACACATAATCACCTAATCTCACCATTGAAAATACGAACTTTCTCTTTTTCACTGTGTTAAGTCATTCATTGATGCACTCAGCCTTTCAATATTCCCTTAAAATGCAGAGGACACATATATAATTCTCTACCTGCTCCTCAAAGTCTTCTCTTTCTGACTTGACTTAAAGGAATCCCTGCCCATTCCCTCCCCTCTCCCCAGCACATCAGATATACTCATTCAGAAATTCCCTAAACCTTCCTCTGGTCTTCAGTATCATAGCACCATAGGAGGGTACGACCATCTCATTAGGAATTTTGTCCATGTTTTGGAGCCCCTGCTGAAGCTGTCGGGAAAATGCTCCTGCATGGGCTTCGTGTTAGAGCTTGGATGAATAACGAAAACACCTTCTATAATAATAGCTAGAATGTAGTAACCTGGAACATGAGGCAAAGAAAACTGCTCAATTTTAACTTTAAAACTTTGGAAAGAAAAATTCCAGAAGGTGGCACTGGAGGGCCACTGCATAGAAGCTCTTGTCTCATTTGGTGAATCTGTAGTCTTTTTACATAGTTTCTATCTGTGCTTCTTCCACTTCTAAGGTCGAGCCGTTCAACCTTCATCTTTGGGACATGGTTCCCAAACTGAGCTGATTCCCACGACAGCACTGCCCTTGCTGTGTGGGTCTAGGGCAGCCTCATTCCTTTCTGAAGGGTGTTCCCTGAGTTTCCCTGCATCTTCCCAAGGTGTGTGCTTAGAAGGCAGAGCTGTGAGTTTCACTGGAACCCCCAGCAGGACACATCTCTCAGGCCCAAGAGGGAGGTGAGACGGATGAAGAAGGCAGCCAGGAGGGGCCGAGGAACTTGCCCTGGAGGGAGCAAGAACTCTGACAGCGCAAAGTTCAGGGATTTTTTTCAAATCTTCCTTAAATTAGATTTCATATTTATGCCTATGTCTCCTCTTTTTACATTATTTAAAATTCAATTTTTTTTTTTTTTGAGACAGAATCTCACTCTGTTCCCCAGGCTAGAGTGCCATGCCCTGAGCCTAGCTCACAGCAACCTCAAACTCCTGGGCTCAAGCAATCCTGCCTCAGCCTCCCGAGTAGCTGGGACTACAGGCATGTGCCACCATGCCCAGCTAATTTTTTCTGTATATATTTTTAGTTATCAATATAATTTCTTTCTATTTTCAGTAGAGACGGAGGTCTCACTCTTGCTCAGGCTGGTCTCGAACTCCTGACCTCAAGCAATCCTCCCGCCTCAGCCTCCCAAAGTGCTAGGATTACAGGCGTGAACCACTTCACCTGGCCTAAAATTCAATTATTTAATTTGCTAAATTATCTTATATCTGCTTTAGCTGAATTTTCTTTTGTTAACTTATTAAGGTGTCACAGTTGTTTGGGGGGGGCAGTTTTTGGCATAGTGTTGTTTAACATAATGAAAATATAAACCTGCTATAAATTTTATACAATATACTGCATTATCTAGGGTGATAGATTTTGTTATAAAATGTTTTATTAATGTGAATAAAATTATGCATTTTGTATATATGGTTGCAATTTTCTATTTTTAAATAATTTTTCATATTATTTAACTTATGCCTTTACATTTCTCTAAGACGTATATTGAAATAAAATTTGAATGTAGTATTTTATTTTAGTTAATAAAAATCAGTATGTTATAGTAGTAATGAATATTGATTAAAGTATTCCACTTACAGGTGTGCATAGCTTATTGCACTTAATTTTTATTATTAATATAATTTATCATTTTATAAATTTATAATGCTCATTGTATTTAGATTTCATATAATTTTAAATTTCATTTTTTGTTTATTTTATACAAAACACTTTTGACATGAATGATGTGTGTTGTGTGGGTGTGTGTATGTGTATATCTGTGCATGTGTCTGTGTGCATTTGTGTGTGCACATTTACCTGGGTGTCCATTTGTTTTTTTTTTTTTTTTTTTAGACAGAGTCTTGCTCTGTTGCCCTGGCTAGAGTGCCATGGCGTCAGCCTAGCTCACAGCAACCTCAAACTCCTGGGCTTAAGCAATCCTTCTGCCTCAGCCTCCTGAGTAGCTGGGACTACAGGTATGTGCCACAATGCCTGGCTAATTTTTTTCTATATATATTTTTAGCCGTCCAAATCATTTCTTTCTATTTTTAGTAGAGACGGGGTCTCGCTCTTGCTCAGGCTGGCCTAGAACTCCTGAGCTGGAGCGATCCACCGGCCTCGGCCTCCCAGAGTGCTAGGATTACAGGTGTGAGCCACCTCGCCCGGCCGTCCATTTGTATTTGTGTGGGTGCATATTTGCCTATGTGTGTGAATAGATGTGTGTGAACTTATGTTTGTAGATCTCCCTCTCTGCACATGGATCTTGCGTTGCTCACATGAGACGCATATGAGACTTTTTTCTTGAGGAGGTAACTGATCCTGCGAAGAGACTGAATGTAAACACTTATTGTTTATGCCACATATTTATTTGAATTTTCATTTACTACATTGTAATTAAAAGTGTTATGTATTAAGGAATTCATGAGAGTATATACCTTTTGAGAGCTACTTTCGAGGTCAATGATAAAACAGAGTGAAGATTTGTGAAGGACACAGGAAGAAAGCAAACAAAAGAAAGGTGAAGTATATCCCGAGTGGACCATATAAAGAGAGAAGTAAGTAAAGGGAGGGGCTAGAGAGAGAGGCCAAGAAAAGGGAGAGAAAACAAAAGAGGAGGTGAGAACCTGAAGGAGAACCAGAGAGAAAGAAACCTGATGTCATGGGCTTTAAAGAGGGAGCGTCAGAGTGAGAGAAATAAGGACATAATGGAATCGGAGAGAAAAATCAGGAAGAAGAGGACTCAGAGAAAGATATAAATCAGAAAAATAAAAGGGAAAATATGAGTGGGGAGGTATAGAGTAACAAGGAAGAGGGTGTGTGTGTGTACATCAGAGAGAGAGACAGAGAGAGAGAGTGTGCCAAGAAACAGAAAGGAAACAAAAAGAGGAGAAGTAGAGAGAAGGGGAGAGAGAGGGAAGGAGAAATGAAAATTATAGAGAGTAAGATGGGGTTAAAATGGCAGAGAAATCAGACAGAAGCAAAAAAAAAAGTTAGTAAATGGAGATGGAGTTGGAGAGGTAGGAGAATTTGAAGACAGGGAGAAAATGTAAAAGTTGACAGAGCAAGTGTTAAAGGGAAGTTGAATTATTGACTATATTCTAATAAGCGGACATATAATATAGAGACCCCCTTTAAACTGAGACTTCCTTGCATCCTATACATTTTGATTTGGGTATATTTATAGTGACTTAGTTAAAATATTTTTGAATTGCTCTTTTGAGTTACTATTTGGCCTTGGGGTTTTTTTCTTTTTGGCCTTGGATTATTTAAATATGAATTATTTAAATTCTGAATATTTGGGAATTTTCTTTTTATCTTTTATTTAAACTTATTGATTTGTAGACTTATTCCACTGCATTCAGAAAATACACCATCATAGATTGAAAATGTGCTTGCAAAATTCATATGTTGATGTCCTAACCCAAATACTTCATAATGTGACCTTATGTGGAAATAAGATCCTTACAGACGGAATTAGTGAAGATGGTATCATAAGGAAACAGGGCAGGCACCTAACACAAGATGACTGGTGATCTTACAAAAAAGGAGAAATTTGGACGCAGAGACATGCACAAGAGGGAGGATATCATGAAGGCAGATACATAAAAGCCTGTGGACACCAAAGATTGCCAGAAGGTAGTATAGAGGCAGGGAACAGATTTTATCGCACAACTTTCAGAAAGAATCCACCATGCTGAAAGCTTGATCTTGGACTTCTAGCCTCCAGAATTGTGAGGCAGTAGGTTTCTGCTGTTCTAAGCCACCCAGTGTGTGGTACATTGTTACGGCAGCCCTAGCAGGACGGGAAAGACATTCTGCATAACTTGAAACATTTGGAATATGTTGAAGCTTGCTTATGGCCCAGGATGTGGTCAATTTCATAACTACGATGAATGCATTTAAAAAATATATGAATTCTTCCATTTTGTGGGTAGGGTGCAGGAATGTCTATACCTCCATTGGGTTAAGATTATTAAGAAGGTGGTTTACATATTTTTATGTCCTTATCAAATTTTTATCTACTTGTTATAACCGCTATTTAGATAAGTGTGTTACTCTCCCACAGCCTCTGTGAATTTATCTGCTTCTCCTGGTAATTCTGTAAATTACTGCTTTGTATATGTTGTAGCTATGTCATAGGTTCAAATGGATTTGTAATATATCATCATTAAGTAGGCCCCATTCACTGGAATGGTTAAAATGTTATCCCCTAAATACAAAAAGAGCCATTGGATCTAGGGAGAGCAGTGTGGAGATGAAGAAGAAATGAGGAAAAAACAGCCTTCTAACCCAGACATGCAATAAAACAAATTCCATATGGATTAAATACACATACATCTAAAATATAAAAGGTTAGAAAAAATAAATATGGATTTCCTCACTCCATAATATGAAATTATAAGTCAAAACACAAAGAAACCTAAATACTCTTATCTTACTCTTCCTAAATAAAAGTATGTCTACTTATAATCTGAAATAAAATGCAAATAGACAAACATGTAAAAGCAATATAACAATATGTAAAACAAATGACAGTATCTATATGAGATTTAAAATCCTACAATAAAACACGACAAATTGAAAACATATAAAACAGGATAGAGTTGCCAAACTGAATGAGACAACAATTGAATGAAAAATGAATTTAAATAATAAGCATTTAATTGACCTGACTTTGTTTACATAAAAAGGACATTAAAATGAAACAAAAATGACATAGTGATTTCACACATCAACTTGAAAAATGTGAGTACTTTTCAACACAGAGATGCTGTTAAAGGATTTTGGTTATAAATCCTGCGTGGACCGGGTGTGGGAGTGGTCAGAGCTACCTCCTTTTTAGAACTGAAGGGGGAGGATATGAACTCATAAAAATCTGGCTGCATTCTATAGTACACAAACACATGAATGATTATACCTGATATTTGTTCTGATTATAAAGAATAGCATGATTGTTAGACATTCAAACCACATCAAAGGTCTAGCAAAAATTTAACATTGGACTGTAATCTTCGTCCTCAACAAAACCAAGAGTTCATCATTTTTAGTATGTTTTTCAAGTTTCTTTTTTATGATCGCCCAGGTTCTGTCATTTATTAGCAATCTGTCTAAAACCGTCCCTCCTGGTCATCTGGATGAATCTGAGAAGTAGCAGGTCTTTGTTCTTGCTCCCAGATCTGCCTGCTTTGTTGAATAGGGTCCAGGTGCCCCAGCACAAAATCAGTCTGATGCATTAATGTCTCCAGCTCTCTACCTCCTTGGGAGGGGTAGGCCCCCTCCCTCCTAGAAGGAGCTTTGAGCATCTCTGTGGGCCCTGGGACCCAGCAGTGAGGCTGGGATGAGCCAGCCCTCAGCAGGGAAGACATGGGCCACTGTGGTACACAGATTCCCTCAGAGCTGGGCGAGCCCCCAGAGCTGCCAGGTCATTGGAGGATCCACTTGCTGGTCCCGTACCTGGACTGCATCCTGACATGGCCTCACATGTAGCTTGCAGGAAGGATGAGAGGCTTTTCTGAAGTGGTGCAAGGTGGTAACCTCCTAGGGACAAGGACCTGTACTGCCTGAGGAGTCCATAAGGTGGCCTCACAGGTCTGCTTTGACAGGCATTGCTGTTCTCCTTGCTCTCTCTATAGTAGCCCGTGTTGAGGCCTTTCGTTTCTTTTTTCCCCAATTTAATTCTGCGCTCAAGGCCTGGAGAGGTTCATATGGAGCAAGCATGTGGTTGAGAAACTTGCCAAAGCAGTTCCCAAGGACCCCCATGCCCAGGATCTCACCATGGTCTTCTAGTGAACCCCACCTGTCTCTTCTCCTGCTTCCAACTCCTTCAGTGTCTATGAGGAGGTGAGGCCACGCCCATCCTTGGTCCCCAAATGCTCCCTGGATCATGGGTTTTCCAAACCCACTTAATCCACTTAGGAACCCCTTTCCTGCACACTGCTCGCTCTTGATGAGTTAGTTACCTGCTTGCCTGCCTGTTCCTCTCGGGAGAAAAAAAAAAAAAAAAAGCAAGCTCAAACCTGTTTTATCTATCACGTAGCTAGTTTTCTTCTTCCTGGAGTTCTTTTTATTTCTGTTGCACTCAGATTTGTAAATAAAGTAAAAGTTTGAGTTACTGAAGAGCTCCTAGCTCCCTGCTCAAGGAGACTGAGTCACCCCATCTCCTGTCCCTCTTCAACACAGAATAGCAAAACATCACTGGATATAGCGATCTAGCTGTTTCTACCTTTAAGGTTAATTCCCTTGGAATATATCTCTTTGTTTGACCTCAGCTCTGAACCTGAAGAAAAAGAGGAATTTAGGTCACTCGCTGCCCCCTAAGATACACAGAACCTCCCTGACCCATAGAACCTCCCTGACCCATATTAGTGGCTCATTTCCTCAAGCTAGACTGCGGAACAGGTGACCAGTATGAGACAGAGGGATATGGCTCCAGGGAATCATGTTTGTTAAAGTCTCTTCTGGACTAGAAGCCATTTGCCATAACCTTCCCCCAAATAAAGCCTTAACAACTACACATAATTTGGTATCCCTAATTTCACCTTTCCTTTCAGCTTCCATACAAACAGCCCAATTCCCTCTCATGCTTTTGGGTGCGGCTTTTCCTGGACTGGAAAGAAGTGTTTTGCCTTTTCCTTCAAATGGTTTCTTGTCCACATCTGAACCCCCTTCTTTAGAGGAGCTAGGTAAGGAGGGCTGGTCAGCTGGGTGTCCGGTGGAGAGGCAGAGGCGGTCTGGGTCTTCAGTCTCATCTTCAATGCACTGGGAGGCCTTGCCTCTTACAAGTCCTGAGCCAGACTGCAGGTTGGCCTAATAGACCTGCCTTTTATAAGCCCCTGCGCAGGGCATGGCTCTCTCCTACTGGCTGGAAAGATTCCTCTCTCCTGCCATTCATCAGAGCCTCCTCTGGGTTTGGATAAGGAATATTTATAGTTGTAGTGGTACTGGGGATGCAGACACAGATAAAGCAAGACTTCTGCAGGGTCCTGTCACAGTGTCAAAAAGCTGAATAACACAGCCAGAGGGCCAGAAGGATAGGAGGGCTGAAAACTGCAAAACATTGCTGGAAGAATTTAAACAAATCATAAATAAGTGAAAAGATATCCTGTGTTCGTGGGTTGAAAGAATTAATATTGTCAAAATGTCAATGCTACTCGAAGTGCAAAATGATCTACAAATGTAATTCGATTGAAATCACAACAGTGTTTTATTTGCAGAAATAGAAAAACCTATCCTAAAATTTATATGCAATCTCAAGAGAACGCAAATAACTCCTCCCAAAAAAGTGGAGGCTCATACTTCTAGGCTTCAAAAATTACTACAAGGCTGGGCACGGTGGCTCACGCCTGTAATCCTAGCACTCTGGGAGGCCGAGGCAGGAGGATAGCTAGAGGTCAGGAGTTCGAGACCAGCCTGAGCAAGAGTGAGACCAGCCTGAGCAAGAGCGAGACCCCGTCGCTACTAAAAATAGAAAGAAATGATCTGGACAGCTAAAATTATATATCTAGAAAAAAATTAGCTGGGCATGGTGGCACATGCCTGTAGTCCCAGCTACTCGGGAGGCTGAGGCAGAAGGATTGCTTAAGCCCAGGAGTTTGAGGTTGCTGTGAGCTAGGCTGACGCCACGGCACTCTAGCCAGGGCAACAGAGTGAGACTCTGTCTCAAAAAAAAAAAAAAAAAAGAATTGCAACTATTTATAATTTAATTATATAGTGTTACCTGAAATGGTTTACTATGTTTGAGTTAATATGAGCTTTTTTTTTTCATTTGAATGTGTTCATTGGTCTCCTTTGGTGATTTCGAAAGCAATAAAACTCCTTAATAAACGATAATTTCATGTCTTTGGCCAGCAAATTGCTACTACTCTATAGCTCTAAGCTTAATAAAAGATTCTTCCATAACATTTCTTCTTAAAATTGGAGATGCAGAAGACTACACTGAAATCTTGTTTTTGTCACCAAAGACAATTGACATTGAGGCTTAAAGAGAACAATCTACTTTCTAAACGTTACCAGAAACCATTCAATTTGATCTCAGCAAGGAAATGTCTATTTAATGTTTGATTCCCAGCTGCACTATTTTTAAATATCAGCCGACGTATTTCCTGTGTTCTCCTTTGTCTCCTGCAGTTCACAATTTCAGTATTTAACTGAAAATACAGTGATCTTTCTCCGTAAGCATTATCATATCTCAAATGATCACATTTCTCCTAGGAGGTGAGGTATATCTCAGATTAACAACTCAGTCCCAAATGTTTGTAATAAATAAAACTTAATTTTACTTTTGGCTTCACTCCCAGGGCACCATATAGTCCATCTCCAGTTTTATGAAAGACCATCTGAAGTACTATGTCATTTGTATTGAACTGTCCTTAAAACCTTGTGTCCACTTAAATCTTAGGAAAGTTTAACATATTATATTAAAAAATAAAAACTGAAGACATTTATAGAATCTCTGTATTATTTCAGGACTTACTGATTGGACTCTGATTTTCTCCACAATGACCCTTAATAAATACAATTATTAATATAAGAGTACTTATAACAAATTACATAAGATTTTATTTACAATTGCTGTTATTTTTTATTTAATATTATAGCAAAGCGTCTGCCGAACTCACAACTCGATTTCCAGTGAGACTGGCTTACAAATGCGCTTAAGAATCTGGGAGGCATGAGTACATCAATCTATGAACCTAGGGAAAAATACACAATTTATATTTTTCTGACGAGATGAGGCAATTGTACATTTCTTCCGGTGCACACAAAGAAGAACTTGCACACACAAGGGTCACTACTTGAGAGAATAAAGGGACTGACAGTTGGGAAACATGCATTGATTAAGGCAGATGTCTTCACCAGCCACTGAGTATTCTTATCAAAAAAATAAAAATAAAGGTAAATGATGGCAGAGAGGGTATAAAAAGACACAAAGGTGCTCACCAGGATAAGGATGCTGTGGGTGGCTCTAATCTCAGGGGAGGATCTGGGTGAGATGTTGCTCCTGTGGATATGTTGGACCCTCTGCTTGTGCCGGTGCAGTATGAAAACCATGGAGCCACTCGCCCAGGTCGTGAGGCACAAACACAAAGTATCAGGAGTGGATATGAATATTGCATATGGTAAGTCTGTGCTTCCGCCTTGATGGCTAAAGGAACAGTATCCAAAATCTATATTTGTGTTGTTTTCATTCCTCCATCTTCCAATCACATACATAGGAACTTTGATATTTACCACCATGTACAGGAACCAGCACAGAAGATTAGAGGGGCCAATGTACCCGAGAGCTTTTACTTTAAGCCCTGCCCATCTGGAGTTCCTGGGGCTGATTATGATGGCCTGAAAGACACTCAAGAGGCAGGTGGTACTAAGAGAGACACCCCTGGCCACTCTGTGAACATAGAAAACAAGTTTGCATCCAAACTCACTGAGAAAATCTTTCATCCCAAAAGCTGTCATGGTCTCTGGGATTCCTCTTGAGAGATTGACCAAGGAGTTGGCCACAGTCAGGTGCCTGAGAATCAAATCTATAGGCTTTGGCTTGTGTCCACTGAAGTAAAGGAACATATAGTGATACAAAAGTGAGAGATTCCCCAGGATTCCAATGGCAACCTGAGCC
Organism: Lemur catta; assembly: GCF_020740605.2. NCBI lineage: Eukaryota > Metazoa > Chordata > Mammalia > Primates > Lemuridae > Lemur > Lemur catta. The sequence continues at coordinate 20,733,035 of NC_059146.1, forward strand.
AGAAAAATCATCCCAATATTCACATACATGGAGGCCATTCTGTTATTATCCAGTACTCTATATTCACATTCACAAATACAGGATTCTGCGTGGAAGTGTGTGAATTGTGGTCTGTTATTTTTGTGGAAAACTAAATCCAAAAATCTCCATTCCATCAAAGAATTTACTTCAAATATTTAATTTATTTTCTTAAAAGAGTTTCAAAGGTTAATGTATTTATGTAGGACTTCCAACATATGGGTCATTGTTATTCATTGTTTATCCAAGTTATTTAATATTTGCAACTCTCTGACTTAGGTTCTATTATTATTCTCCTGTTAGAGACAAGGGAATTTTAGCTGAAATGTTATTTAAAGAACTCATCTATATATTTGTAGAGTTGGGGTTTTAACCTGGGAAGCCTGGCTGCAATGATATCGGTATTTATCACTGTGCTATACCGCCACTTGTTTGTGTTCTTTAAATACTCCAAATATATATCACTGACAGATTTCAAATTTATTTTATCATATAAGTTGAATTGTGCTAACTCATTTTTTATAAACACTTATTATATGGACCAATCACAAATTCACAAGTGAATGAACATTCATAGATGAACTAAATAATTTTCCATTTTCAAATGGGATTTACCTAATATAGGTCAATACTGGGGCAGCACCAGAATGAATCAATTCATGTATTTTGCCAATGGCATGTACAAAATATTATTGTATAATATTGGGCTTTACCCTAAGTAATGAGATTTTAGTTTAAAGTATGTATAAAATATTATTGAGGGTGGAATCTAAATTAGTCTTTATTTTAGAATTTAAAAATTAAACAAGTATGCAAAATAAAACATGAGACATGAAATTTTATGGATTGAATACATCGAAATAGGAGCAACACAAAGGTGAACATGATAATGACATTAGAGTTTTATAAACTACAGAAAATGTCCTTAATTTATCGTACTGTTTGAATGCCTCAAGTGAGATGCCAACTTTTTCTTAAAGTCCCCTTTCTTAGCTTCAGGAAAAACACTGTCTCACCTTGATCAAAATACTATGAACAGTTTCAGAAGAGATGTTAAGTGTCTTCATTAAATACATCAGATGTAAGAGAAAAAACAATGGTACTTCACCAAATCCACTTAGTCACATTGTTTATGCAGAGACGTATGCTTTAATGAGCTCTATCAAACTCATCACATTCCCAGAAATTTTACTGAAATAACAACACTAATTGTGAGATGTTCTCTGTGATTTCTATAGAAATGATTAAATCAAGGATTGAATTCTAAATTACAGACTTGAAGATAATAAAGATCGGACTTCATTACTGCTTAGGATAAATGTCAACATGCGTCATCAGTAAGGGTTATATCACGGTACATTAGAAGAAGTTTGAGATTGGTGTAGGCTCTGGATCTTCACTCTCTCTTCAAAAGCCCAGCCTACGCTTCAGAAATTGTTCCTCCTTCCTGGGTGAGTTTTCTACTGAACCAACGTCTACCCAAGAAAAATCCCTTTGCCCGATGTGAACACTTACCCTGAACCTGACACACTTCATTTCCTTGTATAATGTATCTCTTAGACTGAAATAAATAAAAACTCACCCAACTCCTTTCTGATGCCCATACTGTGAGTTCAGTGACAGTCTGGACAATTCGTGTGTGTGTGTGTGTGTGTGTGTGTGTGTGTGTGTGTGTTTGGGAGGGACACAGCCAGAAGCTAAGATATGGGTTTATGAATATGTGACCTCAACTCCCCACACAACTCCAGTCACCTCTTTATCTGAACTCTCCGTGACAGTGCACAATGAGGGAGTTGAGAGTAATCTTAGAAGAACACTTACTCCCAGTTCCCAATTCCCAAGTACACTTAGAAATTTCAAAGGCATCATCCAAAAAGTCATGTTGAATGTTGTGGAGAAGTTTTTCCTTTTCTATAATTGGTCTCTTGGAGACGGATAGGATCTCATGCAGTGAAAGCACAAAAAGTTGAGTTCTAATACGTGAGAGAATTGCAGTAAAGCACATGCTTTTAACTGGCCCCCGTGCTTCCCTGAGAAGTTCATTGTCTTTAAAGGTAATTATCTGTTTATCCTCTGGCTTCTCCATGAATGACAAAATAAAGAAGGTTTTGAGCAGATACAGGGAAGGATGCAAAGGGCCTGAGAAGGATTTTTGCAGGAAAGAAGAGCAAAAGGAAAATATGATACAAGGGGCACATATTAAGAATCATTAGAGATAATTTATACCTCTCAGTCCAAATTAATAGGGAAGTCTGGTTGACATGGATATTTCTAGGTATGTCTGTTTTATCAATATTGACCCAAGAAGAGGTACAAATTCTGAAGTGAACAATGTCTGTAGAAGAAAGAGCAATATTTATGAGAGTTCCCGCACAAAAACAGCACCATGTGATATGCTCTATCAGTGGCATTCTACTGCTCCTAACTACCAAAAACACTGTGCTACTTAGGCCATTAAAAATTACTGAAAAATAATGCTTCCAAATAATTTTCCAAAGTCTTACATGCATTATCATGGATAATTGACAAAACATATGTATACCTACTTTTCCAAAATTATTTAATATAAAATTTAAAAATATCTCCCAGAATACAATATTGTAGCCTTATCAAGCACAGCCTGTACCAGGAATCCAGTGTGTTTATTATTGAGAAATACATTAATGTAGTTAGTCATTTGTATTAATTAAAGGAGACAACATATGATCGTGTTAATATGGCCAAACAAATCTATCTGGCTGAATTCTACATGTGATAACGACAAAGAAAAAAACAATAACGTATTTTTGGGTATGTCTTCAACTTTATTAAGCAGATGTTACTGAGTTCTAAAGCTATTGACCTAACTTGTAAAGAAATAGCTGATTAATTCCCACTAACGTCAGGTATGATGGTGGGAGACCTTTTGGAGTCATAAATAGAGGCAATTAGTGATCAACAGTAAAGGGTAAACATGATCTGTTTGTTCAGCACAGGAATACATATCTCAGAAGTCTAAATATCAGTTAAAATTATTCTAAAAATTAAAACTATCTTGAATCAATATAATAGTCTAATGGAATATAATATTAAAATATAGGATCCAGTTTTTTATATAACTAAACTTTAATCAATTACACAGAAGGAAGGCTCAATAAAGAAAAGTATAAGGTAAATTAGGAGTTAATCTATCAAGAAATGTGAAAAGCCTACATAAGAAAAATTTTCAAATGTCCTTTATACATGTAATGAATATTTTTAAAATGAAAAAATAGGCCGGGCGTGGTGGCTCACGCCTGTAATCCTAGCACTCTGGGAGGCCGAGGCGGGTAGATTGCTCGAGGTCAGGAGTTCGAGACCAGCCTGTGCAAGAGCGAAACCCCGTCTCTACTAAAAATAGAAAGAAATTATATGGACAACTAAAATATATATATATAGAAAAAATTAGCTGGGCATGGTGGCGCATGCCTGTAGTCCCAGCTACTCCGGAGGCTGAGGCAGTAGGATTGCTTGAACCCAGGAGTTTGAGGTTGCTGTGAACTAGGCTGACGCCACGGCACTCATTCTAGCCCGGGCAACAGAGTGAGACTCTGTCTCCAAAAAAAATAAATAAATAAAATAAAAAAGAAAACTCTATTCTTTGGTGGGAAGATAAACCATGTGTGTCTATATTTCAGAGAGTAGGGATTTTATTGACTTAGCAAAATAGATAACCAGAAAAATCCTAAAAAACTACTTAAGGATACCTAGTTCTATGAGATATTAAATTGTATTAGAAAGCCCTGTAAGTAAAACTGTGTGGCACTGCAGATATAGAATGACAGATCACTGGGATTAAAATCAGAAATAGACAAAACCTTAAAAGATAATTTAGTATGAAACAAAGAAGGCAATTAAAATATGTCTTTATTAATAATGGTGTTTGAACATTTGCATAGTATTATTAAAAACATAAAATAAAATCCATTCCTCTTGTCACATACCCAAGAAAAATGCCAAGTGAATTGAAAATGTGGTTCTTTTTAAATGAGGGCAATTCCATGAAAACTGCAGACTAGGAAGCTTTAAGCCCTTGGCCCCAAAGAAAGATCAAGAAACAGCCAAGAAATGGCTAAACAGCCAACATAGGGGTAAAATAAACTCATAGGAGCTCTGCAAAAAAATAAAAAAGCGAAAGGTCTACAATGACAAAGCAATGCCCCCAAATGAAAAATCAATATTCTGAATACATTCATCGGGTGTCGGGCAGGTGGGAGGGGGGAGGAAGGGATGGGTATATTTACACCTAAGGGGTGCGTTGTGCTCCGTCTGAACAGTGCATATAGTAAGTCCGTGCCTTCTTCTTGATGGCTAAAGGAACAGCATCCAAAGTCTATAGTTGTGATGTTCTCATTACTCCATCTTCCAATCACATGCATAGAAACTTTGATATTTTCCACCACATACAGGATCCAGCTGAGAATATCGGAGGGTCCAATGTACCTGAGAGCTTTTACTTTAAGCTCTACCCATCTGGCGTTCCTGGAACTGATTATGATGGCCTGAAAGACACTCAAGAGGCAGGTGGTACTAAGAGAGACACTCCTGGCCACTCTGAAAGTGGAAAACAAGTTTGCATCCAAACTCCCTGAGAAAATATTTCATCCCCAAAGCTGTCATGGTCTCTGGGATTCCTCCTGAGAGAAAGATCAAGGAGTTGGGCACAGTCAGGTGCCTGAGAATCACATCTGCAGATCTTGGCTTGTGTCCACTGAAATAAAGGAACATATAGTGATACGAAAGTGAGAGATTCCCCAGGATTCCAATGGCAATCTGAGCCAGAAAAATCATCCCAATATTCACATACATGGAGGCCATTCTGTTATTATCCAGTACTCTATATTCACATTCACAGATACAGGATTCTGCGTGGAAGTGTGTGAATTGTGGTCTGTTAGTTTTGTGGAAAACTAAATCCAAAAATCTCCATTCCATCAAAGAATTTACTTCAAATATGTAATTTATTTTGTTAAAAGGTTTTCCAAGGTTGATGTATTTAAGTAGGACTTCCAATATATAGGTTATTGTTATTCATTGTTTATCCAAGTTATTTAATATTTGCAACTCTCTGACTTAGGATCTAACATTATTCTCCTGTTACAGACAAGGAAATTTTAGCTGAAATGTTATTTAAAGGACTCATCTATATATTTGCAGAGTCAGGGTTTTAACCTGGGAAGTCTGGTTGCAATGATATCGGTATTTATCATTGTGCCATACAGCTATTTGTTTGTGTTCTTTAAATACTCCAAATATATATCACTGACATATTTCAAATTTATTTTATTATATAAGTTTAATTCACTTTTTATAAACACTTATTATACGGACCAATCACAAATTCACAAGTGAATGAACATTCATAGATGCACTAAATAATTTTCCATTTTCAAATGGGATTTACCTAATATAGGTCAATACTGGGGCAGCACCAGAATGAATCAATTCATGTATTTTGCCAATGGTATGTACAAAAAATTATTGCATAGTATTGAGTTTTACCCTAAGCAATGACATTTTAATTTATAGTGTCTAAAAAATATTATTGAGGGTAGAATCTAGATTAGTCTTTATTTTAGAATTTAAAAATTAAACAACAAGTATGCAAAATAAAACATGAGACATGAAATCTTATGGATTGAATACATTGAAATAGGAGTAACACAAAGGTGAACATGATAATGACATTAGAATTTTATAAACTACAGAAAATGTCCTTAATTTATTGTACTGTTTGAATCCCTCAAGTGAGAGCTAACTTTTTTTTAAAGTCTCCTTTCTTAGCTTCAGGAAAAATATTGTCCCACCTTGATCAATATACTATGAATATTTTCGGAAGAGACGTTAAGTGTCTTCATTAAATACATCAGATGTAAGAGAAAAAACAATGGTACTTCAGCAAATGCCACTTAGTCACATTGTTTATGCAGAGAGACGGATGATTTAATGAGCTCTACCAAACTCATCACATTCACAGAAATTTTACTGAAATAACAACACTAATTGTGAGATGTTCTCTGTGATTTCTATAGAAATGATTAAATCAGAGATTGAATTCTAAATTACAGACTTAAAGATAATAAAGATGGGACTTCATTACTGCTTAGGACAAATGTCAACATGCGTCATCAGTAAGGGTTATATCACGGTACATTAGAAAAAGTTTGAGATTGGTGTAGGCTCTGGATCTTCACTCTCTCTTCAAAAGCCCAGCCTATGGTTCAGAAATTGTTCCTCCTTCCTGGGTGAGTTTTCTACTGAACCAACGTCTACCCAAGAAAAATCCCTTTGCCCGATGTGAACACTTACCCTGAACCTGACACACTTCATTTCCTTGTATAATGTATCTCTTAGACTGAAATAAATAAAAACTCACCCAACTCCTTTCTGATGCCCATACTGTGAGTTCAGTGACAGTCTGGACAATTCGTGTGTGTGTGGGTCTGTGTGTGTGTGTGTGTGTGTGTGTGTGTGTGTGTGTTTGGGAGGGACACAGCCAGAAGCTAAGATATGGGTTTATGAATATGTGACCTCAACTCCCCACACAACTCCAGTCACCTCTTTATCTGAACTCTCCGTGACAGTGCACAATGAGGGAGTTGAGAGTAATCTTAGAAGAACACTTACTCCCAGTTCCCAATTCCCAAGTACACTTAGAAATTTCAAGAGTGTCATCCAAAAAGTCATGTTGAGTGTTTTGGAGAAGTTTTTCCTCTTCTATAATAGGTCTCCTGGAGACAGATAGGATCTCATGCAGTGAAAGTAGGAAAAGTTGAGTTCTAATACGTGAGAGAATTGCAGTAAAGCACATGCTTTTAACTGGCCCCCGTGCTTCCCTGAGAAGTTCATTGTCTTTAAAGGTAATTATCTGTTTATCCTCTGGCTTCTCCATGAATGACAAAATAAAGAAGGTTTTGAGCAGATACAGGGAAGGATGCAAAGGGCCTGAGAAGGATTTTTGCAGGAAAGAAGAGCAAAAGGAAAATATGATACAAGGGGCACATATTAAGAATCATTAGAGATAATTTATACCACTCAGTCCAAATTAATGGGGAAGTCTGGTTGACATGGATATTTCTAGGTATGTCTGTTTTATCAATATTGACCCAAGAAGAGGTACAAATTCTGAAGTGAACAATGTCTGTAGAAGAAAGAGCAATATTTATGAGAGTTCCCGCACAAAAACAGCACCGTGTGATATGCTCTATCAGTGGCATTCTACTGCTCCTAACTACCAAAAACACTGCGCTACTTAGGCCATTAAAAATTACTGAAAAATAATGCTTCCAAATAATTTTCCAAAGTCTTACATGCATTATCATGGATAATTGACAAAACTTATGTATACCTACTTCTCCAAAATTATTAAATATAAAATTTAGAAAATCTCCCAGAATACAATACTATAGCCTCATCAAGCACAGCCTGTATCAGGAATCCAATGTGTTTATTATTGAGAAACACATTAATGTAGTTAGTCATTTGTATTAATTAAAGGAGACAATATATGGTCGTGTTAATTTGCCCAAACAAATCTATCTGGCTGAATTCTACATGTGATAATGATAAAGAAAAAAACAATAACATATTTTTGGGTATGTCTTCAACTTTATTAAGCAGATGTTACTGAGTCCTAAAGCTATTGACCTAACTTGTAAAGAAATAGCTGATTAATTCCCACTAAAGTCAGATATGATACTGGGAGATCTTTTGGAGGCATAAATAAAGGCAATTAACGATCACCAGTAAAGGGTAAGCATCACCTGTTTGTTCAGCACCGGAATACATATCTCAGAAGTCTAAATATCAGTTAAAATTATTCTAAAAATTAAAACTATCTTGAATCAATATAATAGCCTAACGGAATATAATATTAAAATATAGGATCCAGGTCATTATATAAATAAACTTTAATCAATTACACAGAAGGAAGGCTCAGTTAAGAAAAGTAGGCCGGGTGCAGTGGCTCACGCCTGTAATCCTAGCCCTCTGGGAGGCCGAGGCGGGTGGATCACTCGAGGTCAGGAGTTCGAGACCAGCCTGAGTGAGACCCCATCTCTACTGAAAATAGAAAGAAATTATCGGGCCAACTAAAAATATATATAGAAAAAAATTAGCCGGGCATGGTGGCGCATGCCTGTAGTCCCAGCTACTCGGGAGACTGAGGCAGTAGGATCGCTTGAGCCCAGGAGTTTGAGGTTGCTGTGAGCGAGGCTGACGCCATGGCACTCACTCTAGCCCAGGAAACAAAGTGAGACTCTGTCTCAAAAAAAAAAAGAAAAAAAAAAAAAAAAGAAAATATAAGGTAAGTTAGGAGTTAATCTATCAAGATATGTGAAAAGCCTACATAAGAAAAATTTTCAAACGTCCTTTATACATGTATGAATATTTTTAAAATGAAAAAATAAAACCCTAGTCTTTGGTGGGAAGATAAGCCATGTGTGTATGAATGTGTGTGTGTGTTGTGTGTGTGTGTGTGTGTGTGTGTGTGTGTGTGTGTGTGTATTTCAGAGAGTAGGGATTTTATTGACTTAGCAAAATAGATAACCAGAAAAATCCTAAAAAACTACTTGATGATACTTAGTTCTATGAGATATTAAATTGTGTTAGAAAGCCCTGTAAGTAAAACTGTGTGGCACTGCAGATATAGAATGACAGATCACTGGGATCAAACTTCAGAAGTAGACAAAACTTTAAAAGACAATTTAATATGAAACAAAGAAGGCAATTAAAAATGTCTTTATTAATAATGGTGTTTGAACATTTGCTTATTATTATTAAAAAAAACATAAAATATAATCCATTCCTCTTGACACATACCCAAGAAAAATGCCAAGTGAATTGAAAATGTGGTTCTTTTTAAATGAGAGCAATTCCATGAAAACTGCAGACTAGGAGGCTTTAAGCCCTTGGCCCCAAAGAAAGATCAAGAAACAGCCAAGAAATGGCTAAACAGCCAACATAGGGGTAAAATAAACTCATAGGAGCTCTGCAAAAAAAAAAAAAAAAAGTCAAAGGTCTACAATAACAAAGCAAATGCCCCATCGGTTTTTGGGCAGGGGGGAGGGGGGAGGCAAGGATGGGTATATTCACACCTAAGGGGTGCAGTGGGGACTGCCTGAACATTGCATACAGTAAGTCCGTGCCTTCGTATTGATGGCTAAAGGAACAGCATCCAAAGTCTATAGTTGTGATGTTCTCATTACTCCATCTTCCACATGCATAGGAACTTTGATATTTACCAGCACGTACAGGATCCAGCACAGAATATCAGAGGGGCCAATGTACCCGAGAGCTTTTACTTTAAGCCCTGCCCATCTGGAGTTCCTGGGGCTGATTATGATGGCCTGAAAGACACTCAAGAGGCAGGTGGTACTAAGAGAGACACCCCTGGGCACTCTGTGAACATAGAAAACAAGTTTGTATCCAAACTCACTGAGAAAATATTTCATCCCAAAACCTGTCATGGTCTCTGGGATTCCTCTTGAGCGAATGGTCAAGGGGTTGGCCACAGTCAGGTGCCTGAGAATCAAATCTGTAGACCTTGGCTTGTGTCCACTGAAGTAAAGGAACATACAGTGATATGAAAGTGAGAGATTCCCCAGGATTCCAATGGCAACCTGAGCCAGAAAAATCATCCCAATATTCACATACATGGAGGCCATTCTGTTATATTCCAAGACTCAATATTCACATTCACAAATACAGGATTCTGCGTGGAAGTGTGTGAATTGTGGTCTATTATTTTTGTGGAAAATTAAATCCAAAAATCTCCATTCTGTCTAAGAATTTATTTCAAGTATGTAATTTATTTTGTTAAACGGTTTTCCAAGTTTGATGTATTTATGTAGGACTTCCAAGTTATGGGTTATTGTTATTCATTGTTTATCCAAGTTATTTAATATTTGCAACTCTCTGACTTAGGATCTAACATTATTCTCCTGTTACAGACAAGGAAATTTTTGCTGAAATACTATTTAAAGGACTCATCTATATATTTGTAGAGTCAGGGTTTTAACCTGGGAAGTCTGGTTGCAATGATATCGGTATTTATCATTGTGCCATACAGCTATTTGTTTGCGTTCTTTAAATACTCCAAATATATATCATTGACATATTTCAAGTTTATTTTATTGTGTAAGTTTAATTGTGCTAACTCATTTAATGTTTAATATAACTAATTAAATTAAACTAACATAACTAATTAAATGTTTAATACATAAACATTTATTATATGGACCAATCACAAATTCACAGGTGAATGAACATTCATAGATGAACTAAATAATTTTCCATTTTCAAATGGGATTTACCTAATATAGGTCAATACTCGGCAGCACCAGAATGAATCAATTCATGTATTTTGCCAATGGCATGTACAAAATATTATTGCATAATATTGGGCTTTACCCTAAGTAATGAGATTTTAGTTTAAAGTATGTATAAAATATTATTGAGGGTGGAATCTAAATTAGTCTTTATTTTAGAATTTAAAAATTAAACAAGTATGCAAAATAAAACATGAGACATGAAATCTTATGGATTGAATACATCGAAATAGGAGAAACACAAAGGTGAACATGATAATGACATTGGAATTTTATAAACTACAGAAAATATTCTTAATTTATCGTACTGTTTGAATCCCTCAAGCAAGATGTTAACTTTTTCTTAAAGTCTACTTTTGTAGCTTCAAGAAGAAAAATTGTCCCACCTTGATCAATATACTATGAAGAGTTTCAGAAGAGACGTTATGTGTCTTCATTAAGTACATCAGATGTAAGAGAAAAAATCATGATAGTTCAGCAAATCCACTTAGGCACATTGTTTATGCAGAGAGATGGATGCTTTAATGAGTTCTGTCAAACTCATCACATTCCCAGAAATTTTACTGAAATAACAACACTAATTGTGAGATGTTCTCTGTGATTTCTATGGAAATGATTAAATCGGAGATTGACTTCTAAATTACAGACTTTAAGACCATAAAAATTGGACTTCCTTATTGCTTAGGACAAATGTCAACATGCGTCATCAGTAAGGGTTATATCACGGTACATTAGAAAAAGTTTGAGATTGGTGTAGGCTCTGGATCTTCACTCTCTCTTCAAAAGCCCAGCCTACGCTTCAGAAATTGTTCCTCCTTCCTGGGTGAGTTTTCTACTGAACCAACGTCTACCCAAGAAAAATCCCTTTGCCCGATGTGAACACTTACCCTGAACCTGACACACTTCATTTCCTTGTATAATGTATCTCTTAGACTGAAATAAATAAAAACTCACCCAACTCCTTTCTGATGCCCATACTCTGAGTTCAGCGACAGTCTGGACAATCCATGTGTGTGTGTGTGTGTGTGTGTGTGTGTGTGTGTGTGTGTATGTGTTTGGGAGGGACACAGCCAGAAGCTAAGATATGGGTTTATGAATATGTGACCTCAACTCCCCACACAACTCCAGTTACCTCTTTATCTGCACTTTCCATAACATTGAACAATGAGAGAGTTGAGAGTAATCTTTAAAAAAACTTACTCCCAGTTCCCAATTTCCAAGTACACTTAGAAATTTCAAGGAAACCATCCCAAAAGTCATGTTGAGTGTTTTGGAGAAGTTTTTCCTCTTCTATAATAGGTCTCCTGGAGACAGATAGGATCTCATGCAGTGAAAGTAGGAAAAGTTGAGTTCTAATACATGAGAGAATTGCAGTAAAGCACATGCTTTTAACTGGACCCCGTGCTTCCCTGAGAAGTTCATTGTCTTTAAAGGTAATTATCTGTTTATCCTCTGGCTTCTCCATGAATGACAAAATAAAGAAGGTTTTGAGCAGATACAGGGAAGGATGCAAAGGGCCTGAGAAGGATTTTTGCAGGAAAGAAGAGCAAAAGGAAAATATGATACAAGGGGCACATATTAAGAATCATTAGAGATAATTTATACCTCTCAGTCCAAATTAATGGGGAAGTCTGGTTGACATGGATATTTCTAGGTATGTCTGTTTTATCAATATTGACCCAAGAAGAGGTACAAATTCTGAAGTGAACAATGTCTGTAGAAGAAAGAGCAATATTTATGAGAGTTCCCGCACAAAAACAGCACCATGTGATATGCTCTATCAGTGGCATTCTACTGCTCCTAACTACCAAAAACACTGCGCTACTTAGCCCGTTAAAAATTACTGAAAAATAATGCTTCCAAATAATTTTCCAAAGTCTTACATGCATTATCATGGATAATTGACAAAACTTATGTATACCTACTTCTCCAAAATTATTAAATATAATATTAAATAATATCTCCCAGAATACAATATTATAGCCTTATCAAGCACAGTTTGTACCAGGAATCCAATGTGTTTATTATTGAGAAACACATTAATGTAGTTAGTCATTTGTATTAATTAAAGGAGACAACATATGATCGTGTTAATACAGCCAAACAAATCTATTTGGCTGAATTCTACATGTGATAAGGATAAAGAAAAAAAGAATAACATATTTTTGGGTATGTGTTCACTTTATTAAGCAGATGCTACTGAGTTCTAAAGCTATTGACCTAACTTGTAAAGAAATAGCTGATTAATTCCCACTAAAGTCAGATATGATGGTGGGAGACCTTTTGGAGTCATAAATAAAGGCAATTAACGATCAACAGTAAAAGGTAAACATCATCTGTTTGTTCAGCACAGGAATACATATCTCAGAAGTCTAAATATCAGTTAAAATTATTCTAAAAATTAAAACTATCTTGAATCAATATAATAGTCTAATGGAATATAATATTAAAATATAGGATCCAGGTCATTATATAAATAAACTTTAATCAATTACACAGAAGGAAGGCTTAATTAAGAAATGTATAAAGTAAGTTAGGAGTTAATCTATCAAGAAATGTGAAAAGCCTACATAAGAAAAATTTTCAAACATCCTTTATACATATAATCAATATTTTTAAAGTGAAAAAATAAAACCCTATTCTTTGGTGGGAAGATAAACCATGTGTGTATGAGTGTGTGTGTGTGTTTGCGTGTGTGTGAGTGTATTTCTGAGAGTAGGGATTTTATTGATTTAGCAAAATAGATAACCAGAAAAATCCTTAAAAAGTACTTGAGGGTACCTAGTTCTATGAGATATTAAATTGCACTAGAAAGCCCTGTGAGTAAAACTGTGTGGCACTGCAGATATAGAATGACAGATCACTGGGATCAAAATTCAGAAATAGACAAAACTTTAAAAGATAGTTTAATATGAAAATTGTAATTGGATTTAGTAATTAGCAACTGGGAAAAAGGTTTTCAGTAGTGTTCTCAGCTCCCAAGCCAGAAATGTCATTGCTGCTACAGATGAAATAATAACTGAATCTCTATGGAGAGGTGAAGTCACAGAATCACAAACCTTCATCTCAGGGTCTGGCTGCCTCCCTCTCATACACACACTGACCGTCATAACTATTACGCTGAGCTCACCCTGCAGACAGCGGGATGGGGTAAGGTGAGTATATTTTACTTTGTCTGAAAAGCAAAGTGTGTAAGAGAAGGAGATGTATCAGAAAGCTAGGTTAGTGACCACACTGGAAAATGGGATTCTTTGGGGTCTGAAACTGATCGAATGCCGAAACCACATAGGAAGGAGAAATTGTTTCTAAAGCACAAGCTGAGCTAGTAAGGTGAAACGGGGGTCCTAGACATTCTAAACCACTCTCAAATGACTACAAATGTGTATTAATGTAATCCTCCCTGACAGTGATTGGTGATGTTTAATATAAGTGGTAATAAAATGTGATTTTTAAAAAGTGCTTAAGGACCATAGTTCTGAAATCAATCTGCTGTTCAGCCTACTTTTCAGGAATCATAAAGTTTCCAAAATTACTAGAGGTGTGCCTCTGATACTTCTATGCTTGTAATAAGGAGTAGGATACATTCACAAAAATCATCGAAACCAATGCAGAAGCAGTGTGTTTGAATGGTAATTGCTGGAGTAGAAATGTCTTTTTCAACTCTGGCTTAATGGAGACATTAATTGTGTCTCTACTGAAAACATCCACTGTCTGCTGCTATCGATGAAACTGTTTTCCCTTTTTAAGGAAGCAGCATTTAAGAAAAGGGTCACTATAATTCTGCATTTAAGACTGAAGCTGTCAGTTTCAAATGTATCTTGTGATTGGTTCTCTGGTTTAAAAATATTCAAATATGAATCCCCAAATCTAAAATTTGAGTTTACAAAATGCACAAAATTGTACCCCTTACATCCTTTATTTTGCATGTGAGTCTTATATCTTAATATCTTGCACAAATCTCACCCCATTGCTAATAGTTTTATTTAAGTAAGATGTTAATGCACACATAATTGTATGATCTGAAATTGGCAAAAGCATAGTTTCTAATCTTAAATTATAATATTAATATTTTATTCTGTATTTGTGTTTCATATCCCATAGTTTCTGGCAATACATGATATTGTTCAATAATTCTCCTGATAGGTACCTTTGTACTTTTGTTCCTAGCATAAAAGCAAACAAATCTTTCTGTTTTCATTCGAATCTTGAGCAATTTTTGCATCTATTCAATCCGACTCCGTCCTAGAGCAGGTTCCTGCAGCATTATACTGCAATCAGTGTGTCTTCATTTTACTAAGTCTCTAAATCTTCATTCATAATTGAAATTAGCCTATACAATAAATCTTTACACATGGATTGAAACTTGTTACGTCTAAATTCTAAGAATAACATACCAACAATCCAAAATAAAATGACAAGGCATAAAAACAAAACTAAATATACTGTATAACTGAATCATTCAAAGAATGCAGCTAATTAGCTTTGCTAGTATAGCAGGATGGTAATGCTTTGTCTCTGAAACCAGCACAATCACATTAAATTTCCCATTGTGCCCCTAAATAGGATGTGAATTTAAAAAATACTTAGGCTTTCTGTGTGTATATTCTCTTCATCTTTACAGGGAAATAATAATGCTTGCCTCATAGATTTGTGGGAAAAAAAGTATTACTACATGCTCAACCTTCCTAACAGTTGTCAATAAATTATAAGTGCTCTTAAAAGTTACATATGTAATTCTTGAGAGCATGTTATTAAAAGAAAGATTATGGATATTTCTAAAGGAGAACTAATGGTAAGCAGAGAATACTGCATCTACGTTTACATGGTAAATGTGACCATTGCATCATATTCTCATGCAGGGTCCTCTGGCTCTGAAGACAGATAAATACCAGTCATTGCGAACTGGCAGAATGGCCTCCAGGGATGTGGCAATAGGAATGATCTTCTTATCACAGACAACATTTGGGATCCTTGGGAATTGCACTCTTCTATATCATTATCTCTTCCTTTACTTCACTGGGCATAGGTTAAGGTCCACAGATTTGATTCTCAAGCACTTGATTGTAGCCAATTCTTTAGCCCCCCTCTTCAGAGGAGTCCCCCAGACAATGGCAGCTTTTGGATCGAGAGATTTTCTCAGTGATATTGGATGCAAACTTGTTTTCTATCTGCAGAGTGGACAGGGGTGTGTCCATCAGCACCACCTGCCTCTTGAGTGTTTTCCAAGCCATCAAGATCAGCCTCAGGAACTGCAGGTGGGCAGAACTTAAAATGAAAGCTCCCAAGTACAGTGGCTCCTCTATATTATTATGTTGGATCCTGCAAAGGCTGGTAAATATAACTTATACTCCATACATGACTAGCAAATGGAGAAACACAAATGTCACAGTGAAAAAGGATTTGGGATTCTGTTCTGGGGAACACAGTGATGAAATCACACTATCACTGCTCACAGTATTGTTATTGTTCCCTGATGTTTCATGTTTGGTGCTTATGCTCTGGGCCAGCAGCTCCATGGTTTTCATCCTACACAGGCACAAACAGCAGGTGCAACACATCCACAGGGCTAACATCTCTCCCAGATTCTCCCCTGAGTCTAAAGCTACCAAAAAAATTCTTGTTCTCGTGAACACCTTTGTATCATTTTACACCCTCTCCTCCATCTTCCAAGTCTGTATTTCTTACTCTCCTCATCCCACTTGGTTGCTGGTGAACATCTCTGCCCTAATCTCTGTGTGTTTCCCAACTCCCTGCCCCTTTGTTCTCATGAGCTGTGACCTCAGTGTATCCAGGCCCTTCTTTATCTGGTTAAGGAATGCAATATCTGCTAATCTTACCAGAAATATATAAAATGTGTGTTTTTGCACAATTCTCACTTTTTTGTTTATTCATCTCCACAGAGTTGTAAGTACAATTATGAAGCAGTCACCTTATAAGAGAACAGTGAGCCAGCTAGCTTCTGACCAATAATAAACCACAACAGTAATGGCAATTGTATTAAATGACATAATCATGTAATTATTATGTAAATACTTATATAATTTAAATTGTATTCATGTTTGTAGTGGAGTAGGTCAGAGTTTATGAAATAATAAAACAGTAGGTCCTAGAACAATCTGGAGATTATGGGGATGTCTTTGAGTGTGTAATGTTCATTCTGACATAATAAGTTTATTCCAAAATTAACTAAACATGGAATTTCTGGAAAAGTACCACGAGAAAGAAACAGCAATGTGAGATGGTCATTCAAGAAACTGAAGAAATGAATGTTCTCAAGGAATAATGAAGCAGTATGAGCTACTGGTGGAACAGAAATCAGTTTCAGGTAGTAGGTGTACTGGAGGCCAAATAATTAAATATGTATGTTACATCCTCACAGAGCTGGTGGTCATTTGAAATATGATGCTATGGAGACAGGTAAGCATATTCAAAATATTTTCATGTAGAAACCAGATTAAACTGGAGTGGGAAAAAGGTGAACACAAACATGTTTTAGATAATTTTATAAAAACAGCAATATATGTAAATGTTTGTACCCCCATAATATTCTGAAATAAAAAATATTAGGTAACTGTTGAGAATTTAAAAAGGATGGGGCCGGGCACGGTGGCTCATGCCTATAATCCCAGCACTCTGGGAGACCGAGGTGGGTGGATCGTTTGAGCTCAGGAGTTCGAGACCAGCCTGAGCAAGAGTGAGAACCTGTCTCTACTAAAAATAGAAAGAAAATTAGCTGGACAACTAAAAAAATATATATATATATATAAATTAGCCAGGCATGGTGGTGCATGCCTGTAGTACCAGCTACTTGGGAGGCTGAGGCAGAAGGATTGCTTGAACCAAGGAGTTTGAGATTATTGTGAGCTAGGCTGATGGCCCTGCACTCTAGCCCAGGCAACAGAATGAGACTCTTGTCTCAAAAAAAAAAAAAAAGGAAAAGAAAACTCAGAAATAAACCCATATATTCATGGACAATTGAGTTTCGACAAAGACACCAAGTACATACATTGGGGAAAGGGCACCCTCTTCAATAAGTGGTGCTAGGAAAATTGAATATCTATATGCAGAAGAATGAAACTAGACCCCTATCTCTTACCATATACAAAAATCAACTCAAAATGGATTGAAGACTTAAAAGTAAGACTGAAAACTATAAAATTACTAGAAGAAAACATAGGGGAAATGTTTCGGGACATTGGTCCAGGCAAAGATTTTATAGCCATAGACTTCAAAAGTATAGGCAAAAAAATTAATAAATAAATAAACAAATGATTCTCTATTAAACTAAAAACCTTCTTCACTGTAAAGGAAATAATCAATAGAGTGAAGAGACAATGTGTTGAATGGGAGAAAATATTTGCAAACCATTCATCCACAAGGAATTAACATCCAAAATATGCAAGGAACTAAAAAAATTCAATACCAGAAGATTAAAAAATGGGCAAAGCATCTGAATAATTTCTCAAAAGAAGCCACACAACTAGTCAACAGGTATAAGAAAAAAATGCTCTACATCAGTAATCATCCCCTAAGCATTCACACAGACACACAGTCTCACCCATGTCATAATCAAGGGCAAAACCTCACAGGCGCCCCTTGGTAACTGAGTGCCATGAGGCTCCCTAATGATTCCATGCAGTCAAAAATCCAGTCGCAGCCACCAACCGTTCTCTCCCAACAACAGCGTATATTTTCGAGGACAAAGCATCTCATGCCCAAGGAAACAAAGAATCTCACAGACAGAAACCACACCACAAAGAGAAACAACCGTAGGCAACGTCTCGGTCACAAAATTGGTCTCAAGGTATCACAGAGCCATTCAACGAGACAGACAGTGCTCTAAGGGGTGCGGGCAGCGTCAGGGAACAAAACAAAGTCTGGTCCTTACAGAAAGAGCCTTGCTACACACCCGATCACCTCCGGGTTCTCTCCCGTGGAACCTGCACAGGATACCGCCACACATGAGCCTGGAGCTCTGGAATCTACTTGCGCGGGAAGAAGCTCCCTAAAATCTCAAGGCACCTAGAGCAAACTGTGAGTTCTAGGAACACCCTAGCTTACATTTCCTAAAGATGTTTTTGGCCCTGGACTGTATGTATTTCCAAGAACCGTCTGGAGGCACAGCTCTTTTAGAAGCAGGCCCGTGTGGCATGCTGGGAAATTTTTGAACTGTTCCAAATTTATGGTGGGGTTCAAAGTGCAAGTTGAGAGCAATCTGGACTGTTGGTTCCCTGACCCTGAACTACATTGCCCAAAAGTTTGTGGGGGCGTGTGCTAAGCGGTAGGCCAAGTTTCATGCTGGGAGAAATATGAACGGCCAACAGGGCTTCCAGCATTTAAACATTCTCCCGCCCTGAAATACGTTGCCACAGAAGACTGTGGGGACCAGCTCCTTCCGCAGCGGGAGGAGGTGCATATGGAGGACACTTTCGATGCCAAGAATTCCCGCGACGTGGACCACATTTCCCAGAGGTCTCTGAGAGACGGCTCCATTAGGGCAGTGTAGAGTTGCATGCTGGGAAACACTGCCGGGCGCTCTTCCAGCTCCGCGGATTCCCGGGTGGTGGACTACATTTCCCAGAGGCCTCTGGGGCACAGTCTAACGAGGAGTGTGACGAGTTTCCCGCTGAGGGGCGTGTTTCCTGCTCGCGGGATTTTTAAAAATGGTTTCCTGCGGGCACCGTCTCCATTACACCTCGAGCCATGATGTTGTTCGGCCCCGAGAGGGGCGTTGTTCGCTTCCCAGGAGGAAGCCAGCGCGAGGTTCCTCGGGGAATGGCGGTGAGGGAGCCACCCGGATGAGGAGACCCTAAATGAAGCCTCCGCCTGAGGCTTTGGGAGCAGCCAAGGAGGGACGTGCGAGTGTGTGTGTGTATGTGCTTGCGTGAGAGCTAGAAGTCGCCTGACGGGGTCCCGCCATGTCCCCGTGTCCGAGATATGGGCGTGTGAGGCTCCCCGTCTTATTGGCTGAAATACACTTACGTGTAATTTTGTGTGCGGGGTTGACGCGGCCGAGTTCTGTCCCCGTAATTGTGACACAGGTGTGTGTGAATGTTTATAAGGGCGATGGGGCCAGGCTGTGTGAGCATCTGTAGGCATGGCACAGCTGGGCTGTGTCTCGACAACTCTGCTTTATGTGAGGTAAGTGCTTGTGGGCTCTGCGGGGGTGGCACGGCCAGGATGTGTGTCCGTGGCAGTGAAATGTGCCTTTGCACTTATGTCGAGTTGGCAGCGAAGGGCAGTGTCTCTCTGGTGTGGCCGTCAGTGGGTATAAAAGGGCCTGCAGCGATTGTTGAGGGAGTGAGTGGTGAGGGATTGTGCTTGGTTACGTGGCCTATTGAGTGAGCACAGGTGTATATTGAAAGTGTGACCTGTATTTCCAGAGTCTCTGCTGCTTCCTTTGCTTTCACTTTCCAACCGTGTGGTACCTGCTTGGGAATTGTGGCCCCAAAGTGACATGAGAGCCTAGACCCTGTCATGAAAAAGACCAAAAAGAAGAGCACAGAAATAGTCATGAGTTGACAATTTTAGAGCCAGAAGTGCTTTCCATACAGACCACCTGAACAACAAGAGGAGGTAGCCTCAGGAATAGAATTCCTGGGGGGAGGGGACAGTTCAGCAGCCAGGAAGGACTTGTTGAGGTTGGCATACCTATCAAGGACAGTAACTACCATGGCTTCTAGTGCTTTGTTGAAACCTCAAATTCTTGGCCTCCTGGCCAGGAGTCTGCAGTTTCGTACGGTTGGAGCATTGTATCCCTGGGGGTTGCAACTCTCTATAAGTTTGCTGTGGCTGAACCAAGAAAGAAAGCATATGCAGATTTCTACAGAAATTATGATTCCATGAAAGATTTTGAGGAGATGAGGAAGGCTGGTATCTATCAGAGTGCAAAGTGATTTTGGAATATAAAGAATTTCTTTGGGTTGAATTACAAAGAAGTTTGTCACTGACCTGTGTTCCTGAGCTATGAATATGTGGACTTGATGTGGGAGGCTGTGAGAGGGGCAGCTACATGTTTCAGAACCCCAGTTCCTAGAGCCTAGTCCTCAGGAATCTCTGAAACACTAAGATCCCAAGGCCCTCTTATTTCTAATTGGTTTTATATATAGCCTAGGGGCAGGTATTTTCTAATGTGGCATGATCTAGAAAGAACCTAGTGCTTCATTCTTATCCTTCTCTTTCCCTCCAGACCAGTATCCTTCAGAAAAGACACCTGAGGAGGAAGAAGAATTGTTACACTTCTTAAAATCAAGGTTCAGGTGAATTTTGTTCATTAAATGATTTGTGTTTATACAACTTAGGACTCTGTGCTTTCCTCGGCCTCAAATGTCCTCCCTGATAGCAACCTATACCAGTATTTCCCTCCCAAGGAGTGTGACACGGCCATTCAAGCGTATCTGTCAGTGTACTCCCTGTTGACTGGCCCTCTCCTTTGAGTATTCATGTACCCATTTGGCAAATTGTTCAAATCCTCCTCTGTTCTCTGCTTTCTGAGAATCTTATGGTTTAGAAAAATACCTCCTGGAGGTTAATGTTAGTGCTTTATTTTAGAGTGTGGTTTGGTAAGGAGGAGCTAGGGGATCAGTTTTTAGGTGGCATTGAACACCAGGTATCTTTGGTCTTTTGAATAGGCCTGATTTTCAGAACACAGCAAGAAAGGAGATGATTTGGTTTGTGTTAGTCAGTAAATGACAAAGTTGTCAGCTTTGTGGGGCCTTTAAGAGTGAGATCCGAGCATACGGCAGGGATTTTTTTTTCCAGTGATCAATAAAGAGAAATTTGTTCTAATAACCAAGTCTTCCTTGAGGCAGACAGCCTCAGATTTTTTCAATTGCTTCTTTGTGTGAATGCTGAGAAGCAATATGGTTTGATGTTGGGTATTCTGGATCTAGGACGGGGCAAGTTTTTCTGTAAAAGGTCAGGTAGTGAATGTTTTATACTTCGTACACCACATATACTTGCATATTCTTATTCTTTTTAAATAGTTTTTAAAAAGTTTTAGATTTACAGAAAAATTGCAAAAAATGGTACACAGAGACTCTTGCACCCAATTTTCTCTATTAACTTCTTAGATTAGTACAGGACATTTGTTACAATTAATGAACCATTTTTAATATATTAACTTAAATCTATGCTTTATGCTGTTCCCCTTAGTTTTTACTTAATTTTATTCATCTGTTCCAGGATCCCATCAAGGATACCACATTATATTTTGTTGTAATGTCTCCCCTTTTTTTTTTGAGACAGAGTCTCACTCTGTTGCCTGGGTTAGAGTGCTGTGGCGTCAGCCTAGCTCACAGCAACCTCAAACTCCTGGGCTCAAGCGATCCTCCTGCCTCAGCCTCCGGAGTAGCTGGGACTACAGGCATGCGCCACCATGCCTGGCTAACTTTATATATATATATACATATATATATATATATATTTTTTTTTTAGTTGTCCGTATAATTTCATTCTATTTTTAGTAGAGATGGGGGTCTCGATCTTGCTCAGGCTGGTCTTGAACTCCTGAGCTCAAACGATCCGCCCACCTCGGCCTCCCAGAGTGCTAGGATTACAGGCGTGAGCCATCTCGCCTGGCTGTAATGTCTCCTTAAATTCCTTTTGACTGTGACAGTTTCTCAGAGTTTCCTCGCTTTTGATGACCTTGACAGTTTGAGAGGTTATTTTGTAGGATGCCCCTCTATTGCAATTTGCCTGATACTTTTCTCAGGATTAAACTAGGTCTATATAAGGTTGAGAGATGATGATCACAGAGGTAAATTACCACTTTCACCACATCATAACAAGGACACATACTGTTAACATGATTTATGACCTCTGTCACCTAGTTGAGGTAGTGTTTGTCAGTTTTCTCCCCTGTAAAATTGCTCCTTTTTTCCTCCTCTCCATACTCTACTCTTTGGCAGAAAGTGACAATGCTAGCTCACAATTAAGGAGTGGGGAGTTATGCTCCCTCCTCCTTCTTTGTTTCTTGGGTTGTTTTTTTTTTTTTTTTAAATCATTTATAGAATTCTTTTAAAATGTAAAAAATAGGCTGGGTGTGGTGGCTCACACCTGTAATCCTAGGACTCTGTGAGGCCGAGGCAGGTGGATCTTTTGAGCTCAGGAGTTCAAGACCAGCCTGAGCAAGAGCGAGACCCCGTCTCTACTCAAAATAGAAAGAAATTAGCTGGACAACTAAAAATGTATATGGAAAAAATTAGCCGGGCATGGTGGTGCATACCTGTCATCCCAGCTACTCGGGAGGCTGAGGCAGTAGGGTCGCTTAAGCCCAGGAGTTTGAGGTTGTGGCACACTTGCATGGGAGTGTGTAGGCTTGACATGGCTGCCTCTGTCCCTGTAACTGACACAAGTGTTTGTGTGAGCATTGTTGGGGGCGATGGAGGCCGTATGGGTTGAGTATCAGGATGAGGGAGGAAGGACCTACATGTTCTAGAACCTGAGATAACACAGGCTAGACTCCAGGAATCTCTGAAACATGCAGATCCCAGCACCTTCCTATTTCTGAGTATTATGGATATGGCCTGGGGGCAGGTGTGCCTTGGGAGGTATTTTCTAATGTGGCCTGTACTCCTGAAAGACCCTAATGTTTCATTATCTTCCTCTTTCCCCCAGGCCAGTTGTCCTCCAGAAAAGCATCCCTGAAAAAGAAGAACTATTACACATCTTAAAATCAAGGTTCAGGTGAGTTACCTTTCTGTTCATTAAATGATTTGTGTTGATCTGTCTACTAGATTTTTCTTTGTGGTTGCCATGGGACTTATGTAAAGCATCTTACAGTTACACTCTAATTTAAGCTAATAAAAACTTAACTTTGAATACTTTGTCTTTTAACTTTCTTGCTAAGAATTTAAAGTGATTATTTTACCACCATTATGGTATTAGAGTATTATGAATTTGATGCTATGGTTACCATTATTAGTGAGTTTTATGCCCTTCTATAATTTTATGTTACCTAATGAGCTTTTATTTCCACTCAAGGAACTAGCTTTAGCATTTTTGGTAATGAGGATTACATGGTAATGAACTCCCTCACTTTGTCCTGGAATATATTTTTCTCCTTATTTTGTGAAGGACAGCTTTGCCTGGTGTAGTGGTCTTGGTTGACAGTTTTTCTTTCACTATTTTGAATATATTATCTCACTCCCTCCTGGCTTAAAAGGTTTCTGTTGAGAAGTCTGCTGAGAGCCTTAAGGAAATTTTCTTATATGTGACGAGTCTCTTACCATTGCTGATTTCAAGATTCTCTCTTTGTCTTTGACTTTTGACAATTTCATTATGAGCCTCAGAATGTGTTTCTTTGCATTGATCTTGCTTAGAGGCCTTTCAGCTTCATGGACTGGATGTTCAAATCCCTGCCAAGATTTGAGAATTTTTCATCCAGTATTTCTTTGAATAGCTTTCTGCCCATTCTCTCTCTCTTCTTCCTCTTCAACCCCCATAATGCATATGTTCATATGCTTTATATGGTATACTATAGGTCCATTATGCTTTCTTCACTCTTTTACCATCTATTTTTTCTTTTTGTCCTTTGAATTGGCTAATTTCAAATGACCTGCCTTCAAATTCACTAATTCTTTCTTCTGCATGATCAAATCTGCCACTGATGCTCTCTTTTGGATTTTTGAGTTCATCATTGCATTCTTCATCTCTGGGATTTCTTTTTGCTTCTTCTTTATAGTTTCTGTTTTTATTTCTTAGATGTCCATTTCTTTGAGATCAGTTACTGGAGCTTTAATACTTTACTTTGATAATGTCATGTTTGCCTCATCCTTTGTTACACATGTAACCTTGTGTTGGTGTCTGTGCATTTGAGGGAGCAAATACCTCTTCTAGTCCTTACAGCCTGGTTTGGCACATTAATGCTTATTCCTGTTAGGTCCCCAGGCTGATAGGATTGCCTCCAAGATTGCAGTTGAGTTGAGTTGGAGGTGGGTCATGTGCCTACTACTGGGTCCACAGTGCGTACCACGGTTGGCAGGCCTTGTTACCAAGGACTCTACAGGACATGAATCTTCTCTTATCACTGAACAGACTCAACTGTGTCCATAAACTTGGTCCATAGGGCTGGTGCTGGGATGTGGGTCAACTTCAGGGTCCATAAGCAGCAGGTCAGTTACCAGGTATGCACTCTGACATGGCTTCCTCCAGATCCCTAGGTGGGCTCCATTAGATCATTAAGCAAGAAATACTGCCAGGGTCTATGGCTGAGAGAGGCTTGAACCAAGTAACAGGGCTGCTTCACAGTCCACAGCAGAGACCAAAGTATTCAAGGCTGTCTCTGAGGAACAAACAGTCATGTCTCTTGGTGGATTCCTGAGCTAGAAGCCATACTCACACTGCAGTTGAGAGTGGCTGGAGCTGATTTCTACAGCTACTTCAAGTACCACAGTGGGACCACGTTCAGCAAGTCAGCCTACGGGGCACTGACAGGTGCGCCTCTGACCAGTTCCCCAGACGGGCAGAACTGCTCCCAGAGCACAACAGAGTGGCACTGGGACAGAGATTCAAGGCCATAATAGGATCTGCTGTGGTGTTGAGTTTAGCAAGCCTATTACGGTTGCCCAAATGGGCACTCTCCCAGAATTTCCCGTAGCAGGCAGAGTTGCTCCAGGACAGCAGCCATGAGGGGCTTGATCTGAGATACAGGACTACTTCAGGCTTTGCTGTGGGATTGAGGCAGGGAGCCTGCTTCCTGGGACTTAGTTGGGCATGTCTCCCTCTGGGTACTTGTGCGCACAGGACTAGTCTAGGACCACAGTTGAGGTGGGTGGATCTGAATTATTGGGTGATTTTTAAGGTCCACAGTCAAGACTGAGGCACTAGAGTGCATGACTTCTTCTGGGGTTCTTGGCAGATGGTTTTGGCAGCACGATCAAAGCCAAACTGTGCTGTAGCAAGCCCATAGGGCAACAGGGGTGTTTCTGAGTCTGGAGTCAAGACAATGATCAGTGAGTTTCCCATCTGGGTGCAGACCAGCCCTCGCAAAACAGCCTTCCTGTGTCTTGGGTTCCACCATGGTTTCACAAACTTCTAAGTCCCTAGGCTCCCACAGGGCACTTTTGTCTATGGATGGCTGTGAAATAAATATTACTATAGGGAAATACATGCAGGGGTCCTCGGAATGCCACCATCCTGCTGATGTCACTCCTCTCATACTTTTTAAATGAATTTTTTCAAAAAAGTTTTAGATTTACAGAAAATTTGCAAAGATAGTACAGAGAGTTCCCAGGTACTCTGTACTCAGTTTTCTCTATTAACATAATAGATTAGTGTAGGACATTTGGTACAATTAATGAACCACTTCTTAGGTATTACTTAATTAGCTAAACTAGATGCTTTATTCAGGTTTTCTCATTTTTTACATAATGTTCTTCATCTGTTCCAGGAGCCCATCCACCACATTACATTTCATTATCATTAGACTCCTCTTGGCTGTGCTGGTTTCTCAGATTTTCCTTGTTTTTGATGACATTGATAGTTTTGAGTAGTGAAGTATTTTGTAGGCTGCCCCTCTATTGAAAATATTCTGGTATTTTTCTCATGATTAGACTGGAGTTACGGGGTTGGAAGACGATGATTACAGACGTAAATACCACTTTCATCCTACCGTAGGAAGGGCACATACTGTCAACATGATTGATGACTGCTGGGGCTGACTTGATCTTCACCTGGCTGAGGTAGTATTTGTCAGTTTTCTCCACTATAAAATTACTCCTTTTTTCTTCCTTTCCATACTGTACTCTTTGGAAGGAAGTCAGTATGCACAGTTCACACTTAAGGAGTGGGGAGGTATGCTCCCTCCTTACAGCCCTTTGGAATATAGAAATCATTCTTAGCTCTTTATCCATACAGAACAGGGTATAGGCCAGATTTGACCTACAGGCAGGAGTTTGCTGAGCCCAATCAGGGTGGTCTCAATCTCCTCGCCTCAAGCTATCCTCCTGCTTCAGCTTGCCAAAGTGCTAGAATTACAGACATGAGCTACCGCATCCAGCAAGTTATATTTCTGTTTCTTTTTCACTTCCAAAATCTCTTCTGGAAAAGTTATATTTCTTATAACAGGATTAATGCAGTCCAGCTGCAGAAAAAAATCAGTCCCCTAAGGAGCTCATAGAGGAGAATCTCAAAATTAATTATCTATAACTGTACCATCCAGAGATAATTACTGTTAATATCTTGGTATGTATGTTTCCAATCCTCAGCTTTCCCCCAAGCATGTCTGTGT
Organism: Lemur catta; assembly: GCF_020740605.2. Classification (NCBI taxonomy): domain Eukaryota; kingdom Metazoa; phylum Chordata; class Mammalia; order Primates; family Lemuridae; genus Lemur; species Lemur catta. The sequence goes on from NC_059146.1 coordinate 20,759,630, forward strand.
GGTTTTCTGGAGCATTAAATCCTTCTATTTGATCACATAAATGAGTCAAAGACTCTCTGAATCATAGTTTGTAAAAGCAATCCAACCCAGCCATGGATCATATTATTTATACCTGGGAGCATGTGGGGAAGGGAGAGGCATGCCAGTGATCTATGTCGAGTTTTCTAAAACCTCTCACATATTTATACCATATAGGATTAGTGATACATAGTTTAAAACTAATCTTTTTTTTTTTTTTTTACAAACTGTGTTTAATGAACAAATGTTTTTTGCATTCATTACATTTGTAGAATTCCTCCCAAATCCAAATTCTCTGAACTTAAAGTTTGAGCAGTTGATATACAGTTTCATTTCAGTATAAATTTTCCCATGCACAAGATCTGCAATAGAAGTAAAGGTGTTGTACCACTCTTCATAGTTGCGATATTTTTTTCTCTGTATAAACACTCTGGTACACTCTAAGACTTTTATTTTCTGAAAGGTATTTTGACAGTTGTCACACCTATATCACCGTTAACCAGAATGACTCTCTGATGGCAGGTAATATGTGAGCAAGCTTTCACACTTTTCATACCTTGGTAGGACTTTTCTCAGGTATGACTTCTCTAATGTACAGTAAGGGAAGTGGACCACGTAAAGGCTTTGATGCATTCTTAACATTTGTATGTTTTCTCTCTGGAATGAATTTTCTTATATTTACAAATATTTAAGCACTAGTTAATGGTTTTGCCACATTGTTCACTTTCATAACGTTTCTCTTCATTATGTGTTATATTATGTTAAGAAACATGAGCATAACTTAAAGGATTTCCCAAATTCTGCACATTTGCAGGGCTTCCCTACTATATGAATTATCTTATGATAAGAAAACCCAGGGCAATATTTAGAGACTTTACTACATTCTTCACATTTGTAGGTTTTCTCTTATATGAACTCTCTTATGGGAACTAAGGTATGAGCATTGGGCAAAGGCTTTGCCACATTCTTCACATTTGTAGGGTTTTTCTCCAGTATGAATTCGTTTATGTATATTAAGGTGTGAGCACTGGGCAAAGGCTTTCCCAAAACTAATCTTATGGCAGTAAATTATCAAAAAAATATACTCCACCGTCCATATCCATGAGTTCTGCATCTGTGGATTCAACTAGCCACGGATTGAAAATGTTTTGGGAAAAAAAAATAAGATGGTTACATCTCTACTGAATATGTACAGACATTTTTTCTTCTCATTGTTCTAAACAATACAGTCTGAAAATTATTAACATTAATATATTGGGAATTATAAGGAATCTAGAGATGATTTAAAGTATACAGTAGGCCAGATGTGGTGGCTCATGCCTGTAATCCTAGCACTCTGGAAGGCCGAGGCGAAAAAATTGCTTGAGGCCAGGAGTTTGAGACCAGCCTCAGCAAGAGCGAGACCCCCGACTCTACAGAAAATATAAAAACATAAAATATACAGGAGGAAGTGCTCAGGTTATGTACACCATTTTGCATAAGAGTGTTAATAAGCATTTAAGGATATTTATATGTAAAAGAGGCCTGGAACCAGTCCTCCACGGATACTGAGGAATGACTTTATAGCCTTTCAAAATTAGATTTTCTACAATTTTATTGTTTTTTTCAAAGAGCATGACAATAATCACTGATGCCTGGTGCCTTGCAAATATACATTGTACAAGTAACATTTCCATAATTATATGTACAAGTAACAAATATGCACTGTGTAAGTAACAAACACAAGATATATGGAAAATGAGTAAGATGGCAAATAAAACTGTTTATATAAATCTCCAATAACATATGATTCATGTTCTTGGTAATGTTCTCAATTTGGCATTGTCTAAGATTAGATTCTCTGAGCTCAATTTTTGATGCAGAATCATGTGTTTGTTCCCCTACATTCTGGTGAGAAGAAACATTTCCTCCTTATGTGTCTTAGAATCTTTTTTCCTAATGTGGCTAAACAAAAAGAAACAAAAATAATTTCATTCTTAACATCAGGCTCTGAAAGTTGTTTTTAGTTAGTGTTCACTCTATTGACAGATGGTGTAAGAAACACTTTAGTGTAAAAAAAAAAAAAGAAATAACACACTTGAGTTTCTTTTAAAAATGGATTCAAGGATATGTAATGTTACTGATTTTCAGTGATAATGGGGAGCTTATCCGAAATAATCTTTACATATTACTGCATGTAGATTATCTTACTTAATAATTCAGACAGTCATACCTTGTCCTAATTTTTCCAGTGAAGAAATACCAATATTACACTAATTGTGAATCACAGCTCAGATTCACATTGTGAAAGTGAGACCACAGAGCCCATGTGTTTAATTTCACCACAAAGTCTCCTCCCAAATTATACATACCTTTTGAACCTACCTTTTTCTCTTAGTAATTCATCATAAATTCTTTCTCAATTTTCAATATCATCATTAGTAAATGTATCTGTGTCATTAAAGAGGAACCAAACTTTTTATAATGTGTCCTCTACCGTGAAATTTTCACTTTTAAAAATTATTCTCTAGAAATTTAGGTTACATCAATGGATTCTATCCATGTTAATGTCCGGCTTGTGATATTATACTATACTAATCACCAACTGGGATAGCCAGGTGAAAGGTACAGAGTATCTCTCAGTATTGTTTCTTACAAGTAAATATGAATCTACAGTTCTATCAATTTAAAAAGGAAAAACTTTCACAAAAAGATGTTCTCTGAACATACTTGGGCACACATTTATGTACTACATAGAAATTTCCTTCATATAAGTTCCAAAAAGTGGAATTCTGAGTCAAAATCAGACACCTATCAAGTGCCTATTATGTGCCAGACGCTGTGAAATTAGTACTTAGAATGAATGACTAAACGGACATAGCTGCTCCCTGTTCGTTGTTTATAATCCAGCAAGGAAGGGAAACTGAATGGAAGCAGCTCCAGGCACCGGTGAGCAAGGCCTGAGGAGAATCCGAGCTGCCGCCCAGAGGTGCCGGGAAGGGGCGTCATGCTGAGGACCGCCACGTCTGGACCAGAACACCCGATCCGGAGGCCACACGAGGTCCGAGTTGGATGACACAGCCCCTCTTCACAGAGGAAGGGCTGTCTCTGGAGAGTAGGATGTGCTCTGAGTGACACTATCCGCCCTGGCAGCCCTCTCAGGTCCGCTCTCGGACCCCCGCTGGGAGAATGTTCTGGACTCCATTTCCCAGAGGTCTGCGAGGCCCGGCCCCATGCAAGGCGCCGAGTTGCATGCTGGGACACGCAGGGACATGTAGGCGCTGGTTTCCCGGGATACCGTCCGGGGCCCTCCCCGACCCCTGCGCCCCGTCCCGAGGTCCCCGCGGTGGTTGGGCCTGACTAGGGAATTGTTCGCTTCCCCTCTTCTCCGGAAGAAATCAGAACCCAGGGGTGTGGCGGGGATGGCGGTGAGGGAGCCACCCCGCTGAGAGGGCGCGAAATAGAGCCTCAACCTATGGCCTCAAGGTGGGGCGCGCATATGTGTGTGTGTGTGTGTGTGTGGGGGGGGGGGGGGGGGGGGGGGCGGGCGCAGGCAGGAACATGCACTTGCTAATGTGTGTGGGTGCGAATGCGCGTGCGTATGGCCGCATCTGTGCGCGAGCGCGCATCTGTGTCGCCGCCGTACTGTCTGTCTGCGTGAGCGCGCGCTCCGGCTGCTTGGGAGGTGGAGGCCGGACCCCGCGACTGAGATGTGTGCGCATGCGCGTTCCTGTCGGTCGAGCTGACGGGGACCCAGCGTGTGTGACGCACTTGATGGGAATGTGCGGGCTTGACGAGGCTGGCTCTGTCCTCGTAATTGTGACACAGGTGTGCGTGTGCATGTGAGCGTCATTGGGGGCCTTGGGAACCGTGCTCGGGGAGCATCTGCACTGGTGACGCAGCTGCTGTCTCCCGGCCACTCCGTGCAGTGAGATATACGTGCGTATGGGCTCTGAGGCACCGGGCACAGGACGTGTGGCTGTGTGACGCATTTGCTTGAGAGAGTGTGTGGGGCCGGCGCAGCCGGGCCCTGGCTCCGTAACTGTAACGCAGGGGTGTCCTAGAGGCTTTGGGGCTGGTGGGGCCCGGAGCGTGGGAGCATCTGTGAGGCGGGAAGCCGCCGGCGCTGTCCCCGGACTCTGCTCCGGGAGGTACGTTTTCGCGGGCTTTGCGGAGGCGGCACATCCAGGATTGTCTCCGTGGCTGACAAACGTATGTGTCTTTTCACGTATGTGCGGTTGACGGGACAGACGTGTGTTTCGTGACACTGTGTGTTTTCGTGAGGCTGTGGGGGGCAGGTTTGTGCTTGGGTGACAGTAATTCGGCGGACGGCCTTTTGCGTGAGCTCGGTCGTCTGTGGAGGTACAACCTGTAGCTCGAATGTCTCTGCTGTTTCTGCCTCACTTATGTGCGGTTGACGGGACAGACGTGTGTTTCGTGACACTGTGTTTTCGTGTTTTCGTGAGGCTGTGCGGGGCAGGTTTGTGCTTGGGTGACAGTAATTCGGCGGACGGCCTTTTGCGTGAGCTCGGTTGTCTGTGGAGGTACAACCTGTAGCTCGAATGTCTCTGCTGTGTTCTGCCTTCGCCTCGTAACTGAGCGGTACCTGCCTGCGACAAGTGGCCGCCAAGGGACGTAAGAGCCTGAATCCGGTGGTGAAAATGATCAGTAAGAAAGCAAAAGACATAGTCACGAGGGGACCGTTTTACAGCCAGAAGGGCGGTCCATGTGGGCCACCTGAGTGACAGGAGGAAGTGGCCTCTGGTAGAATTCCTTTTGTAGAGAGAGAGGCCCCTGGGGTGGGGGAGGTGGGAAGAAGGGGCCGCTGCGCATTTCACAACCTCAGTTTCAGAGCTTAGTCTTCAGGAATCTCCCAGAAACTCCGATCTTGGGGCCGTCTTATTTCTGATTGGTTTTAGATATGGCCTAAGGGCCAGAGTGCCCTAGAGGATGTTTTCTAATACGCCTGCACTCCAGAAGGCCCTAATGCATCATTTTTTATCTTCCTCTTTCCCTTAGGTCAGCATTCTTCAGAATAGGCATCTCTGCAGGGGCAGAATTGCTATACGTCTTAAAATAAAGGTTCAGGTGAGTTTTTCTGTTATGTGATTTGTGTCTATAGGACTTAACCCAGACTCAAGATGTAGATTACTAGGATTTCATGCGTGTCTCTGCTTTTGCCTAGCTTATTGCACTCTCTGAAGATGGCGTTCAGATGAGAGTGAAATGCATTAATAAATGGAAAACCCTTATAGAACGGTCCCCTGTAGCATCAGTGCTCAGTAAATACTAGCTGTGGTTGTTATGTGGTAAGTCTGGATGTGTATACATCAGGAACCACATACACATGAAGGTCGTTGTGATGGTTATTTGCAAGTTCACAAAGTGTACCAGAGCCTCAAATGGTCTAGAACAGGAATCTTTCACCTGAGGTCCTTCCTTTAACTCCATTTATTACTTTCCAAAGGAAATTGGATACACACTTACTTTATATGCAGTGTGTGTTTTTGTGCTTTTTTGTTTTTTTAATTTGTAGCGAGGAGATACTCCATAATTGCAAGGCATTAATCAAAGGTTATGTTACCTGAAGCACATTTAGCGTTCAGGATGATGGAAATGTTTAAGTAATCGTACCACATTCATTTTATGAAATAACACGTAGGTACAAAGAAGTAGGTTTAGAGAGAGTCATAAAAAATGAAAATGCATGTGACATAATATTAAGCTCTACTAATAGTTATTAACAGCATCCGTGGAAAGTGTTTTAATTACCTAGAAACCTCATTTAAGAAGAGACTTTGTAAATGTCCTATCCAACGTGACAATTTCATTGATTATCCAATGAAAGAAGGGAGAAGCATGGCTATGTTTATTGAGCACATTCTCTGTACCAAACTCTTCCCTTGTCTATGCATATTCATTAATTTATTCTTAGTCATTTTGCACTGCTATAACAAAATACCATCCACTGGGTGACTGAAACAAACATTTATTTCTCACCGTTTTCAAGGATGGAAGTCAAAGATCAGGGTGCCAGCATGGTCAGGTTCTGGGGAGGACCCTCCTCCAGGTTGCCCACTGCCAGGAGCTTGCTCTGTCGTCACATGGTGGAAAGGGAGCTGAGAGCTCTCTGGGATCATCTTTAGGGCACTAATTCCATTCATGGAGTTCTCTGCCCTCATGACCTAAACACCTCCCAAAAGTGCCACCTCCTAATTCCATCACATTGGGTATAAGATTTTTTTTTTTTCTTTTTTTTGAGACAGAATCTCGCTCTGTTGCCTAGGCTAGAGTGCTGTGGTGTCAGCCTAGCTCACAGCAACCTCAGGCTCCTGGGCTCAAGGGATCCTCCTGCATCAGCCTCGCAAGTAGCTGGGACTCTAGATGCTTGCCACCACGCCCAGCTAATTTTTTCTAGTTTTAATAGAGACAGGGTCTCACTCTTGCTGAGGCTGGTCTCGAACTCCTGACCTCAAGCCATCCTCCCACCTGGGCCTCGCAGAGTGCTAGGGTTACAGGCATGAGCCACTGCACCCAGGCTGGGTGTAAGATTTCAATATAAGAATTTTTGTGGGGCAAACACTCAGTGTATTTTAAGTCTACAGATGCAGTTTAGCTATGTTATTGTGTTTAGAGTGTATATATGAAGAAACCAACTCAAACTGCTTTTTTCCTTTGCTCTCACACCACAACAATAAACAATACAGAAGACTTCTGTGTCCAAATGTGTGGGGGTTTCTCTGCACACACCAGCCAAGAAATCTCTTCTGCGGTGGACACCAGCTGAGTATCCAGTAACTCTGACATTGACTACCTAAAGAAATCCTCAGAAACCATAGGCTGAGGGCTCAGTCCCATAATACCACCCTCTCCTTCTCACCAGTAGCAAGTCCAGGCCTTACTGGATTCAAGTTTGGGCTCCCAACCCCCTCTTTTTGTTCAATTAATTTGTAAGAGCAGCTCACAGAACTCAGGGAAACACTTATATTTACTGGTTTATTACAAAGGGTATTCTAAAGCAGCAGTCCCAAACCCTTTTGGTACCAGGAACCCATTTCATGGAAGGCAATTTTTCCATGGACCAGGGGCGGGGGTGGGGGCGCAGGGGGAGGTGTCATGGTGGAGGTTGTGGAGCTCAGGGTATGATGTGTGGCTTGTTTCCTAACAGGCCACTGACTGGTAGGAGGCCGCAGCCCAGGGGTTGGGGACCATAGTCCTGAAGGACACAAATAAACAACTAAATGAAGAGATACATAGGGCAAGGTCTGGAAGGGGCCTGAGCACAGGAGCTTCTGTCTCTGTGGAGTTGCGGTGCACCACCTTCCTGGCACATGGATGAGTTCTTGTTCACTTTCCTGTCAGCCTCCATGTGTTCAGCTATCCAGAAGTTCCCCAAACTCTGTCTTTTGGGGCCTGCTAAGGTACCTTCATTAGATAGGCATGACTGAAGCATGGACAACTGTGTTGAAATGTGATTGGACAAAAAGGATGTAATCTAATATTAATAGAAGGAGTGGGGAAACCCCCATCCTGGCTTGTCTGTTCAGATTACTTTTGTCCTCTCTGTGCAGCATTCCTTCCTTCAGGGTCCAGGACAGGACTCTCTTTGGAATGAGGCTCTTACGACCCACAATCAGATTAAAATCAGGTAAAAGGAGAGGAGAATGTCAGAAGAAATTCTTTTTCTTGGAGCCTGCTTGTGAGGCCTAAAGTGCCCCAACATTGTAGCAAAAGACTATAACAAGGACTATAGGAGTTATGAATCAGGAACCATGGTTGAAAACTCATAAATATGTAAAAAATATATATTTGTAAGCCCATAAAATATATTTTAAAATGCATAAATATATACATATCATATATATCATATATGCGTTATAATATCACAGGGTTGGATTATATTACTAAGACACAGTGAAAGGATGTTCCAGAGCAGGAAGGTGATACTTCTTCAGTTTTTTTCACTATTAGGCCTTGTGTCCGTTTCCATTTGAAACTGTAACAAATCACCACAGATTTATTGGTTTGACAGAACACAAATGTATTATCTTATAGTCTTAGAGGTCAGAAGTCTGAAGTGCATCTCTCTGGTCTAAAACCAAGGTGCTGGTAGGGCTCTAGAAGGTGTTCCTGCTTGGGGAGTCCCAGAAACATCCTATTTCCTTGCCTTTCACAGTTCCTAGATGCTGCCCACGCACCTTTGTCCATCATCAAAGCCAGCAAAGACAAGTGCTTTTGTGTTGCGTCACTCTAACCTAGCTTCTGTCTTCAAACCTTTCTTGTCTTCTGACCCTCTTCTTCTAATTTTAAGGACCCTGATAATTACATTGGGCCCATTGGGATAATTCAGGATAATCTTCCCTATGTTAAAGTCAACTGATTAGTAATTTTGAGTCCACCTGCAACCTTAATTCCCCTTTGCCATGTAGGTAGCATATTCACGGGTGCCAGAATTACCATATGGCCGTATTTGAGAGGCAGTGATTTTGCCTACCACAGGCCTATCCATTCAGAGTTTCCTGAATGACAACCATATACCTCCTCCCCCATAACTATGGTCCTTTTTTGTTCGTTAGTTATTTAATTTTGGGCTCTCTTGTTCTATTTCTTATAATAGGATTAATGTAGCCCTGCGTGGGGGTAGGGGGGCAATCAGTCCCTAAAGAGCTCTTAGAGAAGAACCTCTAAATTACCCATAATTGTACCATCCAGAGATAATTACTGTTAACGTTTTGGTATGTATGTTTCTAGTCCTCCTCTTTGCCTCTAAGCGTGTGTGTGTTTTGTTTCTGGAGCATTGAGTCTTGCAAATTATCATGTAAAAAAGCCAAAGATTCTCCAAATCTTAGTTTATTAAAGGAATCCAACCCAGCCATGGGTCACATTATACCTGTGTGCATGTTGGGAGGGGAAGGGCATGCCAGTGATCTTTGTCTTGCTTTGCAATATCTCTCAAATATTTCTACCTTATAGGATTAAAGATACCACAATTGAATCCAATCCATGCCAACAAATTATCAAGAAAGACAGCCTTTTAGAATTAGAGATACTAGGATTTTAATGTTTGTTTCACAGGACGTGGCAGTAATCACTGGGTGCCTTACAAGTACGGATTTTTCAAATAACATTAGCAAGGTTATATATACAAGTAACACACATGGCCTATATAAGTAACATTTCCAAGATACAAGAAAAAGAATAAGATGGCAATAGTTTAAAATGTTCACAAATATCTCCCATTTCACATAGAACACATGACTCAGACTCTTGCTAATATTCTCAAATTGACGTTTTCTCCAGTTAGATTGGTTGTTTGATTTCTTATGTTCAACCATGTCTCTGTTTCTCTAATTGCTGGTGGAGAGGGAACATTTCCTCCTTATGTATCTTAGCATCTTTTTTGCTAATGTGGTTAAACAAAAAATTTTATTCTTTATGTCCGGTTCTGAGAGTTGTTTTGATTAGTAGTGATTATACGGATAGCAGGTTCAAGAAGCACATATGGTAATCAATAAATAAGTAACAAAATAAAAAATTAGACTGGGTGCAGTAGCTCATGCCTATAATCCCAGCGCTTTGGGAGAATTGTTTAAGGACATGAGGTCTAGACCAGCCTGAGCAACCTAGTGAGATCCCAATCTATATAAAAAATAAAAATAAAATTAGCCGAGTGTGGTGGCTAGTTCCTGTAGTCCTAGCTACTCGGGAGGCTGAGGTAGGAGGATCACTTGGGCCCAGGAGATCAAGGTTGCAGTGAGCTTGATTGTGCCACTGCGCTCCAGCCTGGATGACAAAGTGAGAGCCCGTGTCAAGAAAAAAAAGAAGTTAGAAGCTGGGCACATTGGCTCATTTCGGTAATCCCAGCTACTTGGAAAGCTGAATCAGAAGAATCACTTGAGCCCTGGAGTTCCAGACCAGCCTGTGCAACATTGCAAGACCCTGTCTCTAAAAGAATAATAATAGTTTTAAAAAGAAGCACATGGTTTGTTTTTGGTTTTGTTTGTTTGTTTTTGTTTTTGTTTAGACAGAGTCTCGCTCTGTTGCCCGGGCTAGAGTGCTGTGGCATCAGCCTAGCTCACAGTGACCTCAAACTCCTGGGCTCAAGCAATCCTTCTGCCTCAGCCTCCCGAGTAGCTGGGACTACAGGCATGCACCACCATGCCCGGCTAATTTTTTTCTATATATATTTTTTTAGTTGTCCAGATAATTTCTTTCTATTTTTAGTAGAGACGGGGTCTCACTCTTGCTCAGACTGGCCTTGAACTCCTGACCTCGAGTGATCCTCCTGTCTTGGCCTCCCAGAGTGCTAGGATTACAGGCATGAGCCACCATGCCCGGAACATGTTTCACCACAAGGAAAAAAATCAATTGACAGACTTGGGTTTATCTTCAATAATAGGCAGCTTATATTAAACAATTGTTGGCTGGGCGCGGTGGCTCACGCCTGTAATCCTTGGACTCTGGGAGGCCAAGGTGGGTGGATCGCTCGAGGTCAGGAGTTCGAGACCAGCCTGAGCAAGAGCAAGACCTCGTCTCTACTAAAAATAGAAAGAAATTATCTGGCCAACTAAAAATATATATAGAAAAAATTAGCCAGGCATGGTGGCGCATGCCTGTAGTCCCAGCTACTCGGGAGGCTGAGGCAGTAGGATCACTTAAGCCCAGGAGTTTGAGGTTGCTGTGAGCTAGGCTGACACCATGGCACTCACTCTAGCCCGGGCAACAGAGTGAGACTCTGTCTCAAAAAAAAAAAACAATTGTTACATATTATTTCATGTTTTACATAGATTGTCTCACTTGCTAGTTGAAACAGTTGTACTCTATAGTACTTTTATTCTGTTTCTCCCAGTGAGAAAACAGACACTGTGAGGTTAGTAACTGTGAGGGTGCAGAGTTACACCTTGAAAGTCAGACCACAGAATAATCTGTGTTCTTAATTTTACCAGAATGTCTCTGCTCAGATTATATATACCGTTTTAATCTACCTTCTACATTGGTTGTGCATCATAAATTTTTTCTCAATTAATAAGAATCAGTCGGGTGTGGTAGCTCATGCTTATAATCTTAGCACTTTGGGAGAAGGAGGTGGGAGGATCATGTTTTACCACAAGAAAAAAATCAATTGACAGACTTGGGTTTATCTTCAATAATAGGTAGCTTATATTAAACAATTGTTGGCCGGGCGTGGTGGCTCACGCCTGTAATCCTTGGACTCTGGGAGGCCAAGACGGGAGGCCAGAAAGCTGAGGTTGCACTGAGCTATGATGATGCCGCTGCACTCCTGCCTGGACAACAGAGTGAGACCCTGTCTCAAAAAAAAAAAATAAGTGTCATGGCCAGATGTGGTGGCTCACACCTGTAATCTTAGCACTCTGGAAGGCCAAGGCGGGAGGATCACTTGAGGTCAGGAGTTGGGAGACCAGCCTGAGCAAGAGCAAAACTCCATCTCTACAAAAAATAGAAAAATTAGCTGGGCTTGGTGAAACGTGCCTGTAGTCCCAGCTACTCAGGAAGCTGAGGCAGGAGAAGCACTCGAGTCCAGGAGTGTGAGTTATGATGATGCCACTGTACTCTAGCATGGGAGACAGAGCAAGACCCTGTCTCAAAAAAAAAAAAAAAAAAGAATCAGTATCACTGTTAGCATTCCATGTCATTATATAGCAGACCATAATGTATTTAACTATCCTCTACTGTGAGATATTTCTGTTTCTATTTTTTCATTTTTAAACATTATTCTCTGGAAATTGTGGATAACATCAGTTGGTGCAATCTATGTCCGTGTCCTGGTTGTGATATTGTAGTATAATTTTTAAGTATCTGCACTGTGCCAGACCCTATGATACTAGTACTTAGAATGAAAGGGATAGCTGCTACCTGTATATTGTTTATAATCCAACAAGGAAGCGAAACTGAATCCAAGAAGCTCAATGCAGCCTGTAAGCAAGGCCTGTGGAGAATCCCAGCTGCCTTGCCCGAGAGGTGCTAGGAAAGGGACATCATCCTGGGGACAGCCACGTCTTGACCAGATCACCCCCGATCCAGAGGCCACATGAGGTCTGAGTTGGGATGACGCAGCCTCTCATCACATAGGAAGGGCTGTCTCCAGGGAGCAGGATGTGCTCAATGTCACACTGTCCACTCTGACGGCCCTTTCAGGTCCACTCTCAGGCTCCTATCAGGAGAATGTTCTGGACTCCCTTTCCCAGAGGTCTCCAAGGCCTGGCCCCATGAGAGGGTGCTGAATTGCATGCTGGGACACGCGGGGACTTTCAGGCTCTACTTTCCTGGAACACCATCCGGGGTCCTCCTCAACCCTTGCACCCCCTCCCGACATCCCAGTGGTGGCTGGGCCTGAGCGGGGGATTGTTTGCTTCCAAGAAGGAACCCAGAACTCAGGGGTGTGATGGGGATGGCAATGAGGGAGCCACCCCCTTGAAATAGAGCCTTGACCTGTGGCTTCCAGTCGTGGGAGGATTTGTATATGTTTATGTGTCAGTGAGTCTGTGGATAAGAGGGACTGCATGACAGGGATGAGCCCTGTCCCCTGGTCTGTGAAACACTTGTGTGTGAGTATGTGTGTGGGGTGATGCTTCCAAGCTTTGTCACAGTAACTGCGACACCTGTGTGTGAGTGTCATTGGGGGTAATGGGGATGGTTCTGGCTGAAGGTCTATACCAATGACACAGCTGGCTATATCTCCCCGACTCTTCACAGGGTGAGATAAGTATGTGTGGGCTCTGTGGAGTGACACAGGGACAGGGCATTCAATTATGCGATGCACTTGCTTAGGAGTGTGGAGGGGACAAGTGACAGGGCCATGTTTTTCTTTAGAGCTGTGACACAAGTGTTTTCAAGTGTCTTTGCTGGCAGAGGGGCTGAGTGTGTGATCATTTTAGGTGGTGACACTGCTGTTCTATGAGATGCATGCCTACAGGATGGATGGAGGTGGCACAGCCAGGATGTATCTTTGCACTTCTGTCAGATTGACAGGGATGGTCAGGGACTCTCTGGCCTGCCTGTCAGTGGGTGTGACAGGGCCTGGGATTGGGAGTCAGTGAATGGTTTAGGATGGTGTTTGGGTGATTAGGGGCACAGCTACTGAGTGGGCGTGGCTATGTATGACAATGTAATCTGTATTTCCAGTGTCCCTTCTGCTTCCTCTGCCTTCATCTTCCAACCATGTGGTAGCTGCATGGGAGCAGTGGCCCCAATGGGATATGAAAGCCAGGACCTTGTCATGAATGTCATCAACAAAAAGGGCACAGACATAGCCATGAGATAACTTTAGAGCCAGAAGTGTTTTCCATGCAGACTCCTGTATGACAGGAGCAGAAAGCCTCATGAATGAGATTCCTATTTGGGAGGGGAAAAGTACCTCGCTTGGTACATGAGGGGAGGGGGCAGCTCCATGTTCTAGAACCCCGGCTAAATACATACAGCTTAGTCCCGAAGATCTCTCAAATTCTTGAATGCCAGTGCCCTCTTATTTCTGACTGGTTTTAGCTGTGGCCTGAGGGCAGGTGTGCCCTGGAAGATATTTTCTAATGTAGTCTGTACTCCAGGAAGACCCTGGTGCACATTCTTATACTCTTCTTCTAGGTCAACTGTCCTTTAGAAGAAGCATCCTGAGGAGGAATAAGAATTGTTACATATCTTAAAATCAGCTTTATTAAATGTTCATTAAATTTGTGTTTATATGGTTTAGGACTCATTGCTTTTTATGGCCCTAAATGTCCTCCCTAATAGCAATTTATCCCGGTAATTCCTCCCTAAGAGGTGTGACAAGAGTATCCTTCTGTGTACTCCTATTGACCAACCCTCTCCTTTGAGTGTTCACATACATCCTTATCAAATTGTTCAAGTCCTCCTACGTGCTCTGGTGTTCTAAGAATCTGATGGTATATAAAAATACCTTCTAGAGGTTAGCACTTTATTTTACAGTGTGGTTACATAAGGAGGTGTTTAGTTTTTAGATGGAATCAAACACCAGATATCTTTGGTCTTTTCCAATGGGACGGGTTTTCAAAACACAGCAAAAGAGGAGAAGGTTTGATGGTTTAGTCAGTACATGACAAACATGTCAGCTTTGTGAGGCTTTTTTTTAATTTTTTTTTCTAGAGATGGGGTCTTATGATATTGCCCAGGCTGGTTTCAAACTCCTGGCCTCAAGTGATCCTCCCGCCTCTGCCTCCCAAAGCACTGGGATTACAGGCGTGAGCCACTGAGCCCAGCCTGTGAAGACTTTAAAAGTGGAGTTTCATCAAATTTCTGTGTCATCAAAGACAAGGATGTTTTTCAATTAATCAGTAAATCAAAATTTGTTCTTTTATCCAGGACTTCTTTGAGCTGACAGCTTCTGTTTTTTTCAGTTGCTGCTTTGTGTCAGCTGTGAGAAACCATATGGTTTGATGTTCAGTATGAGTTCTGGCTCTAGGGCAGGGGTTGGCAGACGTGTTCTGTAAAAACCTAGGTAGCAAATATTTTATGTTTTGTGGGTCACATATGGTTGCATATAATCTTGTCTCCTTTTTATTTATTTTTTTGCATTATTATGAGGTTTTTCCCGTGACCTTAATTTTTTAGTTTTATTTAATTAATAGTGACAATCTATATATACTTATGGTGTACAACTGAGGTTTTGATATATGTATGCATGTGATATGATTAAGTCAAGCTGATTAACATAAATCTCACTTCACTGATAATTATATATATAATGAGAACATTTAAATCTACTCTGTTGGCATTTTTAAAGTTTACTATACAATATTATTCATTCTGTTTGGTTGCTGTACTGTACAACAGATCTCCAAAACTTCTTTCTCTTCTCTAACTGAAATTTTGTCCCTTTTATCTCCTCATTCCCCATCCTGCCTTCCAGCCCCTGGCAACCATGTCTCTGTGTCTATGAATTCAACATTTTTGTACTCCACGAATAAGTTAGATCATGCAGGTGTCTGACATATTTCACTTAATAGTGTCCTCCAGGTTCATCCATGTTGTCTCAAAAACCCTATTTCTAAAAGGAAAAAAACAAGAAAAGATTTTTTTAAAAAGAAAAATGCAGGCTGGGTGCTGTGGCTCACTCCTGCAATCCTAGCACTCTGGGAAGCCGAGGCGGGTGGATTATTTGAGCTCAGGAGTTTGAGACAAGCCTGAGCAAGAGCAAGACCCCATCTCTACTAAAAATAGAAAGAAATTAGCTGGATAACTAAAAATAGATACAAAAAATTAGCCGGGCATGGTGGCACATGCCTGTAGTTCCAACTACTTGGGAGGCTGAGACAAGAGGATTGCTTGAGCCCAGGAATTTGAGGTTACTGTGAGCGAGGCTGACTCCACGGCACTCTCTCCTGGGCAACAGAGTAAGACTTTGTCTCAAACGAAAAGAAAAAAAAGAAAAATGCAATGACCTCCCCTCCCCCCCGACAGGGAGGGTCTTACTCAGTTGCCTGGGATAGTAGGGCTAGAATGCAGTCGTGTCATCAAAGCTCCCTGGAACCTCAAACTCCTGGGCTCAAGTGATCCTCTTTCTTTTTTAAGGCTGAATAGTATTTAATTGTATACCACATTTCATCCATTTCTCTGCTGATGGATAAGTAGGTTGAATCCTTATCTTGGCTATTGTGAATAATGCTGACAGTGAACACAGGAATGCAGGTATCTCTATGAGATGCTGATTTCATTTCCTTTGGATATATACCCAGAGTGGAGGATTGCTGGGTCATATAGTAGTTCTGTCACCCAGGCTAGCGTGTAGTGGCATGATCACAGTAACTTTAAATTCCTGGGCTCAAGTGATCCTCCTGCCTCAGCCTCCTGAGTAGCTGGGACTACAGGCATACATCACCACACTGAGCTAATTTTTCTATTTTTTGTACAGACACGGCCTTCCTCTATTGTCCAGGCTGGTCTTGAACTCCTGGCCTCAAGCAGTCCTCCCACCTTGGCCTCCTAAAGTGCTGGGATTACAGGTGTGAACTTGTAAAATGGAGAAAAGAAAGTGTTACTAAGAAATTATGGGCCAGAAGCGGTGGCTCACGCCTGTAATCCTAGCACTCTGGAAGGCAGAGGCGGGAGGATTGCTTGAGCTCAGGAGTTCGAGACCAGCCTGAGCAAGAGTGAGACCCCATCTCTACTAAAAACAGAAAGAAATTAGCCAAACAACTAAAAAGAGAAAAAATTAGCTGGGCATGGTAGCACATGCCTGTAGTCCCAGCCACTTGGGAGGCTGAGGCAGAAGAATTGTTTGAGCCCAGGAGTTTGAGGTTACAGTGAGCTAGGCTGACCCCACTGCACTGTAGCCCAGACAACGGAGTGGGACTCTATCTCAAAAAAAAAAAAAAAAGTGTAAGTGCATCATCGTACATGTCTTCATCCTCATTTTCTTCATGTTCAGTAGGCTGAGGAGGAGAAAGAAGAGGAAGGGTTAGTCTTGCTGTCACAGGGGTGGCAGAGGCAAAAGAAACTCTACATATAGGTGGGCTTGCATACTTCCAACCCATGTTGTTGAAGGGTCAACTGTAGTTGTTGATAATTTTTTTAAATAGAAATACTATATCAATAGAAATACTAGGTTTAACATGTACAAAGCCAAGAAAACCAATGGTGCCAGATACTGAATTTCTATGGTGCTGTCCTTTGAACACTGTGTCATGAATAAACTGCTGAGTGCCAATACCATACAATGCAAGTTGTTGATAATCTTTCCATGTATTCCTATCCAGGATATTGGTCTATAATTTTTTTGTAGTGTCTTTGAGTTTTGTATCAAGGTAATTCTGGCCTCAAAAAATAAGTTTGGAAGTATTCCCTCTTCTTCAATTGTTTGGAAGAATTTGAGAAGAATTAGTATTAGGTCTTCTTTGAATGTTTCACTGAGTCATTAGTAAAGCTATGAGGTCCTGGGCTTATCTTTGGTGGGAGACTGTATTACTTATTCAGTCTCCTTGCGTATTACTGTTGAGGTCAGATTTTCTGTTTCTTCATGAATCAATCTTGGTTGGCTAGTTTCTAGGGATTTATACATTTCAGTAGGTTATTCAATTTTTGGATATATGATTATTCATAGTATTGCCTTATGATCTTTTGTATTTCTGTGTTATCAGTTGTAATATCTGCTTGTTCATTTGGAATTTTATTGATTTGAGTCTTCTCTCTTATTTTCTTTGTTTCTCAAGCTCAGAGTTGCTCAGTGTTGTTTATCTTTTTAAAAAATCTAACTCTTAGCCTGGGGCGGTGGCGCGCAACAGTAGTCCCAGCTATTTGGGAGGCTGAGATGGAAGGATCACTTAAGTCCAGAAGTTTGAGGCTATGGGGCACTATGGTCACTGCTGTGAATAGCCATTGCACTCCAACCTGGGCAATATAGCAAGACCCTTCATTTTATTTTATTTTGTTTTGTTTTATTTTATTTTTTATTTTATATTTTATTTACCTTATTTTATTTTTTATTTGATTTATTTGATTTATTTTTTAATTTTGTTTATTTATGTGTTCATTTATTTATTTCTGCATATTATGGGGGTACAAATGTTTAAGTTACATATGTTGCCCTTGCCGGCACCTGAGTCAGAGCTTCAAGCGTGTCCATCCCCCAGATGGTGCGTATCACACTCATTATGTATGTGTATACCCATCCCCTCCTCCCCCCTCAGTCTGCCTGATGCCCGATAAATGTTATTCCTGTATGTGCACTTAGGTGTTGATCAGTGAAACCAATTTGATGGTGAGTACATGTGGTGCTTATTTTTCCATTCTTGGGATACTTCACTTAGTAGAATGGGTTCCAGCTCTATCCAGGAAAATACAAGAGGTGCTATATCACCATTGTTTCTTATAGCTGAATAGTACTCCATGGTATACATATACCACATTTTATTAATCCACTCATGTATTGATGGGCACTTGGGTTGTTTCCACATCTTTGCAATTGTGAATTGTGCTGCTATAAACATTTGAGTGTAGATGTCTTTTTTATAGAATGTCTTTTGTTCTTTTGGGTAGATGCCCAGTAATGGGATTGTTCGATCAAATGGTAGACCTATTTGTATCTCTTTAAGGTATCTCCATATTGCTTTCCACAGAGGTTGCACTACTTTGCAGTCCCACCAGCAGTGTATGAGTGTTCCTACCTCTCTGCATCCACACCAACATTTATTGTTTTGGGACTTTTTGATAAAGGCCATTCTCATTGGAGATAAGTGATATCTCAATTGTGGTTTTGATTTGCATTTCCCTGATGATTAGAGATGTTGACCATCTTTTAATATCTTTGTTGGCCATTAGTTTGTCTTCTTTTGAAAAGTTTCTGTTCATGTCCTTTGCCTACTTCTTAGTGGCATTGTTTCAATTTTTCTTGTTGACTTTCCTGAGTTCTATATAGATTCTAGTTATCAGCCCTTTGTCAGATGTGTAGCATGCAAATATTTTCTCCAACTCTATAGGTTGTCTGTTTGCTCTGATGATAGTTTCCTTGGCTGTGCAGAAACTTTTTAATTTGATCAGGTCCCATTTATTTATTTTTATTGTTGCTGTGATTGCTTATGGGGTTGTCTTCATAAATTCTTTGCCTAGGCCAATGTCTTTAAGAGTTTTTGCAACATTTTTTTTCAGAATTCTTAAGGTTTCCTGCCTTAGGTTTAAGTCTGTTATCCATCGTGAATTGATTTTTGTGAGAGGTGAGAGGTGCAGATCCTGTTTCAGTCTTCTGCATGTGGCTATCCAATTTTCCCAGCACTATTTATTGAATAAGGATTTTTTTCCCCAGTGTATGTTTTGTCTCTTTTGTCAAAGATCAGATGGCTGGATGAGGATGGTTTTATATCTGGGTTCTCAGTTCTGTTCCATTGGTCTGTGTTTCTGTTCTTGTGCCAATACCATGCTCTTTTGGTTACTATAGCCTTGTAGTATAGTTTGAAGTCTCGTAAATTGATGCCTCCTAATTTCTTCTTTGCTTAAGATTGCTTTTGCTGTATGGGGTCTTCTCTGGTTCCATACAAAGCGTAGAATTATTTTTTCTAGATCTGTGAAAAATGACGTTGGTATTTTTAATAGGGATTGCACTGAATCTGTAGATCACTTTGGGTAATATAGACATTTTTAACAATGTTGATTCTGCCAATCCATGAGCATGGTATGGTTTTCCATCTGTTTACATTCTCTGCTATTTCTTTCCTCAGTGTTTCATACTTCTCCCTATAGAGTATTTTCTTCTTCACCTTTAGGGATGCTTGTCACTCTTATGTTAGGCTTCTTCACATAATCCCACATTTTTTTGTAGGCTTTGCTCTTTTCTCTTATTTCTCTGCTCTGTCTCTGTGACTGACTTGTTTAATAGAAAGGTGTTGTCTTCAGTCTCTGAGATTATTTCTTCTGCTTGATCTAACCTATCATTAAGGCTTTCCACTGTGTTTTGTAATTCTTCAAATAAATTTTTTATTTCCAGAAGTTCTGTTTGATTTTTCTTTAATATTTCGATTTTTTAGTGAATTTTTCATTCATTTCCTGCCTTTTTGTGATTTCCTTGTATTGGGTTTCCATTTTGTTTTGCATTTCATTGAGTTTCCTTACAATCCATGTTCAAAATTCTTCATCTGTCATTTCAATGTTCTGATTTTGGTTGGTATCCATTGCTAGAAAGCTGTTGTTCCCTTTTGCAGGTATCCTTTCACTTTGATTCTTCATACTTCTGGAGTTCTTTCGCTGATTCTTTCTCATCTGGAGCAGCTGCTGCTGCTTATCTTTGGATTTTATTTTGTTTAGATAATGACATGCCCAGTTCAGTCTCTTAGCCAGTAGGTGGTGCTTGTGGGTGGGAATCAACCACACCCTGTATGATGAATCAGTAAATGCAGTAAAAGTGCACGCAAATTGACCTCCCTGTCAGTAGGTGGCGCTTTCTGGAAGGAACAAATGGCAATGTTTTTTGGGGTCCCGCGACCAGCTCTAGTTCCTCAGGAAAAGCACTCTAGTGCTCCTCGTGGTGGGTGAGTGGGGCCCTGGGACTTCCAGGTGTGTCCTGACTCTCCACCTCAGTGGGGGCAGGTTGAGGGGGTGAGGCTAGGCGACAGTCCAAGATGCAAGGGAGAGGAATTTTAACTGCTCTACCTACCCTTCTCCCTGATCTCCAATCCTCTTGGGGCTTAATCCCTGCCACCAATGCCTTTTTCCTTCCAGTTCTGCTCCGCAACCTCTTCCCGTGGAGTCTCCTATAGGTTCAGACACCCTTCCTTCCAACCCTCGTTCAGTTTTTGTCTGTCTGTTTTTTTTTCTCTTTCATCTAAAATTTCTCCTTCTTGCAGCGCCACTCTGGCTGGTGGTGTCTCTTATCTGCCATCTTGCCTCCCCTCAAACGCTGTCTTTAAAAAAAAACAAAACAAAAAAAACCTCTTAGTTTTGTTGATCTTTTTGTACTGTTTTTCCAGTCTCTATTTCATATATTACTGCTCTGATCTTTATTCTTCTACCAACTTTGGGCTTAGTTTGTTCTTCTTTTTCTTGTTACTTGAGGTGAAAGATTGAGATATTTCTTTTTTCTCGATATAGGTGTTTATTGCTATGTATATCCCTCTTTGAAGTGATTGTGCTACCTCCCATAAATTTTAACTTCTTCTCTGGCCCATTGGTTGTTTAGCATCTTCTTGTTTAATTTCTACATATTTGTGAACTTACCTAAATTCTTCTTGTTATTGATTTCCAGGTTCATGCTTTTGTGATTTGAAAGGATACTTGATGTACTTTCTGTCTTCTTAAATTCCTTAAGATTTATTATATGACATAATACATGATCTATCCTGGAGAATGTTTCATGAGCACCTTAGGAAAATGTATATTCTGCTGCTATTAGATGGAAAGTGTAAAATATATCTGTTAGATTCATTTGGTCTAAAGTATAATTCAAGTCTAATGTTTCCTTATTGATTTTGTCTGAACAATCATCTTTTGTAGAAGGTAGGGTTTGAAGTTTCTTTCTATTGTATTGAAATCTGTCTCTCCCTTAAAAATCTCTTAATATTTGGTTTATATGTTTAGGTGCTCCTGTGTTGGGTGTATACATATCTATAATTGACATCTTGATTGACCTTTTCCATTATATAATGACCTTTTTCTCGTTTTAGTTTTTGAGTTAAAGTCTAATGTGTCTGATACAGGTGTAAACATTTCTCTCTTTTGGTTTCCAATTTCATGGAATATCTTTTTCTGTCTCTCACTTTGCTTTTATATGTGTCCAAGGTCTAAAGTGAGTTTTTGTAAGTAGCTTATTCTTGGCTCTTGTTGGTTATCCATTTTTCTACTTTGTTTTGATTGAAGAATATAA
This sequence comes from Lemur catta, assembly GCF_020740605.2. Classification (NCBI taxonomy): domain Eukaryota; kingdom Metazoa; phylum Chordata; class Mammalia; order Primates; family Lemuridae; genus Lemur; species Lemur catta. The sequence goes on from NC_059146.1 coordinate 20,780,946, forward strand.
TCTATTTATAGTTAATGTAATTATTGAGTGGTAGGGACTTAATGTCATTTTGTTAGTTGTTTACTGACTGTTTTGTCTTTCCATTATTCTTTTCTTCCAGTCTTACTGTCATCCTCTGTGATATGTTGACTTTTGTGGTAGTATGCTTTGATACTTTGTCTTTTGTGTATCTATTAGATGTTTTTTTCTCTGTGTTTGCCATGGACTTACATAAAGCATCTTATAATACTATAATTTAAGCTCATAAAAACTTAACTTTTATACAAAAACTCTGCACTTTTACTACTCCCTCCTACCCCATTGTATGTTACAGATGTCACATTTTACATCTTTTAAGTTATGTGTCTATTAACTTTTTAGCTATAGTTATTTTTTTTTTTTTTTTGAGACAGCGTCTCGCTCTGTTGCCCAGGCTAGAATGAGTGCCGTGGCGTCAGCCTAGCTCACAGCAACCTCAGACTCCTCGGCTTAAGCGATCCTACTGCCTCAGCCTCCCGAGTAGCTGGGATTACAGGCATGCGCCACTATGCCTTTAGCATTTCTTATAAGGCAGATCGTGTAGTGATAACTCCTTCGGCTTTTGTTTTTTGTTGTTGTTGTTGCTGTTTGTTTGTTTTAGTACAGACTGAGTCTCGCTCTTGCTCAGGCTGGTCTTGAACCCCTGACTTCAAACAATCTTCCTGCCTCGGCCTCCCAGAGTGCTAGAATTACAGGCGTAAGCCACTGTGCCCAGCCTCTTCAGCTTTCGTTTGTCCTGAAATATTTTTCTCACCTTCATTTCTGAAAGACAGTTTTGCCAGGATAGTGTTCTTGGTTGACAATTTTTTTGTTTAGTCATTTTGTTTCCTTTTTTTTTTAATAATAATTTTTTTTTATTTGAGACAGAGTCTCGCTCTGTTGCCCGGGCTAGAGTGCCGTGGCGTCAACCCAGCTCACAGCAACCTCAAACTCCTGGGCTCAAGCAATCCTGCCTCAGCCTCCCGAGTAGCCACCATGCCCGGCTAATTTTTTTCTATATATATTTTTAGCTGTCCATATAATTTCTTTCTATTTTTTAGTAGAGACGGGGTCTTGCTCTTGCTCAGGCTGGTCTTGAACTCCTGACCTCGAGCGATCCTCCTCCCTCGGCCTCCCAGAGTGCTAGAATTACAGGCGTGAGCCACCACGCCCGGCCTTTCATTCCTTTTTGTTCTTTTCGTTCCTCTTCTTGGCTAATTTCAAATGAGCTGTCTTCAAGTTTGCTAATTCTTTCTTTTGCATGATCAAATTTGCTGTCGATGTTCTCTGTTGGATTTTTGAGTTCGTCATTGTATTCTTCAGTTCCAGGATTTCTGTTGGTTCTTTTTTATGGTTCCTGGGTTTTTTACTAAATTTCTTTTTCTTTTTTTCATGAATTGTTTTTTTTTTTTATTTCATTTAGTTGTCTTCCTAGGGTTTTCTTGCATCTTGTTGAGCTTCTATAAATGGATTATTTTGAATTCTTTCCCAGGCAGTTCATAGATCTCCATTTTCTAGGGATGTGTTACTGCTGCTTCATTAGTTTCCTTTGGTGGTATCATAGCTGCCTGATTCTTTGTTGTCTGTGTAGCCTTACATTGGTGTCTGCACATTTGAGGGAGCACATGCCTCTTCTAGTGTTTACATGCTGCTTTCTACATATTAATGCCTTCTGTTAGATCACCTAACTGATGGGACTTCACCTGGATTGTGGTTGAATGGGATTGAAGCTGGGACATGTGACTACCCCTGGTTCTGCAGTGGGGTCTCTGGTTGACAGGCCTGTAACCAGGGGCTTTACAGGATACAGATCCCTCTCTGGTCCTTGAGTGATGTTGATTGTCTCCATGACCTCGGTCCATAGGGCTAGTGCTGGGACCACAGGTGGCAGACTGGCAACAGATATACAGATGGGTTTGGCTTCATCTGGGTTCCTGGGTGTGCTTTCACTTGATCACTGGCCGAGTCCCTGGGCAAGAAGTACTGCCACAGTCTGCAGAACCAAGTCACAGGGCTGCTGCAAGATCTATAGCCAAGGCCAAGATCTGTAACCTATGTCTAGGGTAACAACAGGCATGACTCCCAGGAAGTTCCTGAGCAGGTAGGCATACTCTCATACCGCAGTAGAGTGGCTTGAGCTAATTTATAAAGTTTTTTCAAGTACCACAGTGGGATGCAGTTCAGCAGGTCAGCCTACAGGGGCACTGTTGGGTGTGCCTCCCTCAGGTCCCTGGATGGGCAGAACTACTCCTGGACTGCAGCCAAGAGGTGTTGGAGTAGAGAAGCAGAGCCTGCTATTTTTGAGTTCCCCCTCTAAAACTCACTTTGAAATTTAATTGCCATTGAAACAGTGTTGAGAGGTGGGACCTTTAAGAGGTGATTAGATCATGAGGGCTTGGCTCGCATGAATGGATTACTGATGTTATCAGGTTTTGTTATTACAGAGTGGATTTGTTATAAAAGTGAGCTTGGCCCTTTCTTGCTTTCTTGCACATGTCTTGGGATGACACAGCACAAAGGTCCTCGCAAAATGCAGACACCATGATTTTGTACTTCCCAGCCTCAGGAACCATAAGCCAAATAAATTTCTGTTCATTATAAATTGCCCAATCTGTGTTGTTTTATTATAGCAACATAAAATGGACTAAAACAGGACTGTTTCAGACATGCTGTGAGATTGAGGTCTGCAACTCTGTCCTGGTGGCCCAGACATCAAATTTCCCAGACTTTATCTTAGCAGGCAGAATTGCTCTTGAAATGCAGTCAAGAGGTGCTGGATCTGAGATTCAAGGTTCCTTCAGGCTTTGTCATGGGACCAAGGCCAGGGAGCCTACCCCTGGGACTCTGTCAGGCATGTCTCCCTCTCGGTGCTTCTTTGAGCAGGACTGGTCTAGGACCACAGCTGGCGGAGCTGGAGCAGAGTTGCAGGGGTCATTTATTTCAAGGTCCACACTTGGGACTGAGGTCAGTCTTTTGAGGCACTAGTGTGCGTGACTCTTTCTGGGCTCCTTAGGGAGGTGGTTTTGGTAGCAAGATTAAAGCCAAATGGGATTTGCAAAGTCCACAGGGTGATGGGGCTATTTGCAGTTCTGGAGCCGAGACAGCAATTGGTGAGTCTGCCACCTGGGTAAAGTTATGCCTTCTCAGAATGACCTTCCTAGGTCTAAGGCTCCAGCATGGTTTCACAGACTCCTGGATGAATCAGTAGGCTCCCACAAAACTTCGTTGTCTGTGACAGCTGCTAAATAATTGTTTCTGTATGGGGACATAAGAAAGGGACCTCCTGTTTCATTGCCTTGTTTACATCATTCTAATCTTTTCAATTCATTGTACTTTTCAGAACAGTTTTAGATTAATTTTAAAAATTGCAAAGATAGTTGAGAGAGTTCTTAGATACTCTGCACCCATTTTTCCCTATTCACATCTTACATGAGTATGGGACATTTGTTACAGTTAGTGAACTGCATAGTTCACTGTTAGTTGTCCGTATAATTTCTTTCTAATATGTGATTATTAGCTAAACTCCAAGCTTTATTTAGGTTTTCTTAGTTTTTACCTAATACTCTTTATCTATTCCAGGATTCTATCCAGGACATCACATTCCATATCATTGTTAACATCTTCTTAGACTCCTCTTGGCTGTGACAGTTTCTCAGACTTTCCTTGCTTTTGATGACATTGGCAGTTTTGAGAGGTGAAGTGTTTTGTAGGATGGTCCTCTATTAGAATTTTTCTGGTGTTTTTCTCATTATTAGACTGGGGTTATGGGGTTGGAAGAGGATGATCAGAGAGGGAAAATACCACTTTCATCCTACCATAGCAAGGGCATATACTGTCAACATAATTGATGACCGTCGGGATTGACCTTGATCTTCACCTGGCTGAGGTAGTGTTTGTCAGTTCTTTCCACTATAGGTTATTCTTTTTTTCTTCCTTGCCATACTGTACGCTTTGGAAGTCAACTATGCACAGCTCACGGTTAAGGAGTGGGGAATTATGCTCCTTCTTTCTCCTTTGTTGTTTATCGTTTTTGTCTTCACCGCCCTTTAGAATGTGGAAACCATTCTTAGCTCTTTGTTCATACAGAACAAGCCTGCAGACAGTATTTGGCCTGAGGGCAGGAGTTTGCTGAGCCTAACCTAGAGTATCACGGTGTTAGTCCTACCTGTGCTTTTTCCTGCCTTTTTGAGCTTTATGAAGATAGGTTTGTGATAAGGATAAAATGAATTAATATGCATAAACCACCATAGAACAACCTCTGGAGCGTAAGTACTCAGTAAATACCAACTGTTGTTGTTATGTGATAAGTCTGGATGTTTATAGATCATGAAGAACACACATAAAAAGGTAATTGTGATGGCCAGGGGCGGTTGCATGCACCTATAATCCCAGCTACTTAGGAGGTTGAAACCAGAGAATCACTGGAGCCCAAGAGTTTGAGGCCAGTCTGGGCAACATAGTGAGACCCTCTCTTTATTGGGAAAAAATTGTGATCTGTTCTTGGAAGTTCACAAAGTGAACCAGCACCCCTCAAATAGTCTACAACAGGAATCCTTAACCTAAGTCCTTGCTTTAACTTCATTTATAACTTTCCAAGGGAAATGTTATACATACTTACTGTGTATCTTTGTAATTTTTTTTTTTTTCTTCTCTGAAGGGAAAGGCTATAATTTCATGGCATTAAGAAGGGTGTAGGTCGGGCACGGTGGCTCACGCCTGTAATCCTAGCACTCTGGGAGGCCGAGGTGGGTGGATTGCTTGAGGTCAGGAGTTCAAGACCAACCTCAGCAAGAGCGAGACCCCGTCTCTGCTAAAAATAGAAAGAAATTATCTGGCCAACTAAAATATATATATAGAAAAAAATTAGCTGGACGTGGTGGTGCATGCCTGTAGTCCCAGCTACTGGGGAGGCTGAGGCAGTAGGATCGCTTAAGCCCAGGAGTTTGAGGTTGCTGTGAGCTAGGCTGATGCCACGGCACTCACTCTAGCCCGGGCAACACAGTGAGACTCTGTCTCAAAAAAAAAAAAAAAAAAGAAGGGTGTATATGACCCAAAGAGATTTAGACCCATGAGTCTAGAATCAAAGTCTGTATTCCCTTGACCACAGTTAGTGTTCAACTTGATGGAAATGATAAAGTAAATCATGAAACACTGATGATATGGAGTAATATTGCTATGGTCTGAATGTTGGTGTCCCCCCAAAATTCAGATGTTGAAACCTAACCCCCAAGGTGATGAGCCCCATTAGTTCATGACAGCTGCACCTTCAAGAATGAGAGCAGTACCCTTTTAAAAGAGGCTGAAGAGAGCATGTTTGTCACCTTTATGTGTCAGGATGCAGCCAGAAGAAGCCAATATGAGGAATGGGCCCTTACCAGACACCAAATCTCCAGGTGCTTTGAATTTGGACTCTCCAGCCTCCAGAACTATGAGCAATAAATTTCTGTGGTTTTTTTTTTTTTTTGAGACAGAGTCTCGCTTTGTTGCCCAGGCTAGAGTGAGTGCCGTGGCATCAGGCTAGCTCACAGCAACCTCAAACTCCTGGGCTTAAGCGATCCTACTGCCTCAGCCTCCCGAGTAGCTGGGACTACAGGCAGGCGCCACTATGCCCGGCTAATTTTTTCTATATAGATTTTTAGTTGTCCGTATAATTTCTTTCTATTTTTAGTAGAGACGGGGGTCTCGCTCTTGCTCAGGCTGGTCTCGAACTCCTGACCTTGAGTGATCCACCCACCTCGGCCTCTCAGAGTGCTAGGATTACAGGCGTGAGCCACCGCACCCGGCCTAAATTTCTGTTTTTTAAAATTACCCAGTATAAGGATTTTGTTACTGCAGCCCAAATAGACTAAAGCAGATATGCAGCTAAGAAGTTGTGTGTTTAGGAGATAGTGATAATATAGGAAAATGCATATGACATAATATTAAACAATGCTAATATTTATAAACAACAGTATGCATGGAAATTTTAAATTGTCTAAATTCTCTTTAACTAGACACCTTGTAAATAATGACTCCAACATGACACTTGATTATTAGTGAAGGAGGAGAGGAGTAAGGCCACATTTATTGAGTACTTTTTCAGTGCCATCATTCTTGTTTTGCACATACTCCCTCATTCACTCTGCAGAGGAAATGTAGCTGCATTATTGTGCTCAGGGTCAGACTGTGATCTGATTCATAGCAAAAAGATGTTCAAGTTCAGGGAGATGATGTTTGTTTCAGTCACACTGTTCCTTTTTTTTTTTTTTTTTTTTGAGACAGAGTCTCACTCTGTTGCCCAGGCTAGAGTGCCGTGAGGTTAGCCTAGCTCACAGCAACCTCAAACTCCTGGGCTCAAGCAATTCTTCTGCCTCAGCCTCCCAAGTAGCTGGAACTATAGGCATGTGCCACCACGCCCCGCTAATTTTTTCTATATATTTTTAGTTGTCCAGCTAATTTCTTTCTATTTTTTTTTTTAGTAGAGACGGGGTTTCACTCTTGCTCAGACTGGTCTCAAACTCCTGACCTCAAACGATACACCCACCTCGGCCTCCCAGAGTGCTGGGATTACAGACGTGAGACACCACGCCGGGCTCACACTGTTTTTTTAATATTAGGCCTGTGTCAATTTCCTTTTGCTGCCGTGAAAAAATACACCAGAAATGTATTATCTTAAGTCCTAGAGGTGAAAAGTCTGAAGTAGGTCTCACTTGCTAAAACCAAGATCTTCAAGGCTGTGTTCCTTTTTGGAGATTCCAGGAGGCATTCTCTTTCATTGCCTATTACTGGCTGCCAGTATTTCTTGGCTTGTAACCCCTTCCTCCATCTTGAAAGCCAGCAAAGACAAGTTAAATCCTTGACACATTAGCTCATTCTGACTCTGCTTCTGTCTTTACATCTTTCTCTTTCTTCTTCTGACCCCCCTCATCTACTTTTAATGACCCTTGTGATTAGAGTAGTCCCACTGGATTAATTAAGGATAACCCCTCTAATTTTAAGGTTTAGCTTATAACAATTCCCTTGCCATGCAGCATAACATATTCCCAGGTTCCATAATTAGGATATAGACCTCTTTGAGAGATAGTTATACTTTCTACCACGGACATATCCAATGAAACTTTCCTTTAGAATATACTTATTCCTCTGTAATTCTGGTCTTGTTTTTCTTCTTAATCAGTTTTTCAATTGAGACTCCATTAAGTTGTGTTTTGTTCTTGATTGTTTGTTGGGGGGTGTTTTTGTTTGTTTATTTGTTTTGGGGGACAGGGTCTCACTCTGTTGCCCAAGGTTAAAGTGCAGTGGTGTGATCATAGCTCACTGCAACCTCAAACTCCTGGGCTCAAGTGATGCTCTCACCGCAGCCTTCTGAGTAACTAGGGCTACAGGTGCACACCACCACCACACCCAGCTAATCTATCTATTTTTTGTAGAGACAGGGTCTCATTGTGTTGCTCAGGGTGGTCTCAATCTCCTTGCCTCAAGCTATCCTCCTGCTTCAGCTTGCCAAAGTGCTAGGATTACAGACATGAGCTACCGCATCCAGCAAGTTATATTTCTGGGTTTTTTTTTGTTCTTCCAAAATCTGTTCTGGAAAAGTTCTATTTCTTATAACAGAATTAACGCAGGCCAGCTGCAGAAAAAAAATCAGTCCTCTAAGGAGCTCATAGAGAAGAATCTCAAAATTAATTACCTATAACTGTACCATCCAGAGATAATTACTGTTAATATCTTGGTATATATGTTTCCAATCCTCAGCTTTCCCCCAGGCAAGTCTGTGTGTTTTTCTGGAGCATTAAATCCTTCTATTTGATCATATAAATGAGTCAGACTCTCTGAATCATAGTTTGTAAAAGCAATCCAACCCAGCCATGGATCATATTATTTATACCTGGGAAATTGTGGGGAAGGGAGAGGCATGCCAGTGATCTATGTCGAATTTTCTAAAACCTCTCACATATTTACACCATATAGGATTAGAGATACATAACTTAAAACTAATCTTATGCCAATAAGTTATCAAAAAAATATAGTCCACCGTCCATATCCATGGGTTCTGCATCTGTGGATTCAGCCAACCACGGATTGAAAATGTTTTGGGGAAAAAAAATAAGATGGTTACATCTCTACTGAATATGTATAGACAGTTTTTTCTGCTCATTGTTCTAAACAATACAGTCTAAAAATTATTAACATTAATAATTATATTGGGAATTATAAGGAATCTAGAAATGATTGAAAGTACACAGGAGGCCAGGTGTAGTGGCTCATGCCTATAATCCTAGCACTCTGGAAGCTGGAGGCGGAAGAATTGCTTGAGGCCAGGAGTTTGAGACCAGCCTCAGCAAGAGCAAGACCTCCGACTCTGCAGAAAATATAAAAACATAAAATATACAGGAGGATGTGCTTAGGTTATTTATACCATTTTGCATAAGAGTGTTAAGCATTTGAGGCTATTTATATGTAAAAGAGTCCTGAAACCAGTCCCCCACGGATACTGAGGAATGACTTTATAGCCTTTCAAAATTAGATTTTCTACAATTTTATTGTTTTTTTCAAAGAGCATGACAATAATCACTGATGCCTGGTGCCTTGCAAATATACATTGTACAAGTAACATTTCCATAATTATATGTACAAGTAACAAATATACACTGTGTAAGTAACAAACGCAAGATGTATGGAAAATGAGTAAGATGGCAAATAAAACTGTTTATATAAATCTCCCATAACACATGATTCATGTTCTTGCTAATGTTCTCAATTTGGCATTGTCTAAGATTAGATTCTCTGAGCTCAATTTTTGATGCAGAATCATATGTCTGTTCCCCTACGTTCTGGTGAGAAGAAGCATTTCCTCCTTATGTGTCTTAGAATCTTTTTTTCTAATGTGGCTAAACAAAAAGAAACAAAAATAATTTCATTCTTAACATCAGGCTCTGAAAGTTGTTTTTAGTTAGTGTTCACTCTATTGACAGATGGTGTAAGAAACACTTTAGTGTAAAAAAAAAAAAAGGAAATAACACACTTGAGTTTCTTTTAAAAATGGATTCAAGGATATGTAATGTTACTGATTTTCAGTGATAATGGGGAGCTTATCCGAAATAATCTTTACATATTACTGCATGTAGATTATCTTACTTAATAATTCAGACAGTCATACCTTGTCCTAATTTTTCCAGTGAAGAAATACCAATATTAAACTAATAGTGAATCACAGCTCAGATTCACATTGTGAAAGTGAGACCACAGAGCCCATGTGTTTAATTTCACCACAAAGTCTCCTCCCAAATTATACATACCTTTTGAACCTACCTTTTTCTCTTAGTAATTCATCATAAATTCTTTCTCAATTTTCAATATCATCATTAGTAAATGTATCTGTGTCATTAAAGAGGAACCAAACTTTTTATAATGTGTCCTCTACCGTGAAATTTTCACTTTTAAAAATTATTCTCTAGAAATTTAGGTTACATCAGTGGATTCTATCCATGTTAATGTCCCGCTTGTGATATTATACTAATCACCAACTGGGATAGCCAGGTGAAAGGTACAGAGTATCTCTCAGTATTGTTTCTTACAAATAAATATGAATCTACAGTTCTATCAATTTAAAAAGGAAAAACTTTCACAAAAAGATGTTCTCTGAACATACTTGGGCACACATTTATGTACTACATAGAAATTTCCTTCATATAAGTTCCAAAAAGTGGAATTCTGAGTCAAAATCAGACACCTATCAAGTGCCTATATGTGCCAGACGCTGTGAAATTAGTACTTAGAATGAATGACTAAACGGACATAGCTGCTCCCTGTTCGTTGTTTATAATCCAGCAAGGAAGGGAAACTGAATGGAAGCAGCTCCAGGCACCGGTGAGCAAGGCCTGAGGAGAATCCGAGCTGCCGCCCAGAGGTGCCGGGAAGGGGCGTCATGCTGAGGACCGCCACGTCTGGACCAGAACACCCGATCCGGAGGCCACACGAGGTCCGAGTTGGATGACACAGCCCCTCTTCACAGAGGAAGGGCTGTCTCTGGAGAGTAGGATGTGCTCTGAGTGACGCTATCCGCCCTGACAGCCCTCTCAGGTCCGCTCTCGGACCCCCGCTGGGAGAATGTTCTGGACTCCATTTCCCAGAGGTCTGCGAGGCCCGGCCCCATGCAAGGCGCCGAGTTGCATGCTGGGACACGCAGGGACATGTAGGCGCCGGTTTCCCGGGATACCGTCCGGGGCCCTCCCCGACCCCTGCGCCCAGTCCCGAGGTCCCCGCGGTGGTTGGGCCTGACTAGGGAATTGTTTGCTTCCCCTCTTCTCCGGAAGAAATCAGAACCCAGGGGTGTGGCGGGGATGGCGGTGAGGGAGCCACCCCGCTGAGAGGGCGCGAAATAGAGCCTCAACCTATGGCCTCAAGGTGGGGCGCGCATGCGTGTGTGTGTGTCTGTGTGTGTGTGTGTATATATGCATCTGTGTGTGTGCGCGCGCATATGGTGTGCGTGTGAGAGTGTGTGTGTGTGTGTGCGCGCGCGCGCGCGCGCACACACACATGTATGTATGTGCGCAGGCAGGAACATGCTAATGTGTGTGGGTGCAAATGTGCGTGCGTATGGCCGGATCTGTGCGCGAGCGCGCATCTGTGTCGCCGCCGTACTGTCTGTCTGCGTGAGCGCGCGCTCCGGCTGCTTGGGAGGTGGAGGCCGGACCCCGCGACTGAGATGTGTGCGCATGCGCGTTCCTGTCGGTCGAGCTGACGGGGACCCAGCGTGTGTGACGCACTTGATGGGAATGTGCGGGCTTGACGAGGCTGGCTCTGTCCTCGTAATTGTGACACAGGTGTGCGTGTGCATGTGAGCGTCATTGGGGGCCTTGGGAACCGTGCTCGGGGAGCATCTGCACTGGTGACGCAGCTGCTGTCTCCCGGCCACTCCGTGCAGTGAGATATACGTGCGTATGGGCTCTGAGGCACCGGGCACAGGACGTGTGGCTGTGTGACGCATTTGCTTGAGAGAGTGTGTGGGGCCGGCGCAGCCGGGCCCTGGCTCCGTAACTGTAACGCAGGGGTGTCCTAGAGGCTTTGGGGCTGGTGGGGCCCGGAGCGTGGGAGCATCTGTGAGGCGGGAAGCCGCCGGCGCTGTCCCCGGACTCTGCTCCGGGAGGTACGTTTTCGCGGGCTTTGCGGAGGCGGCACATCCAGGATTGTCTCCGTGGCTGACAAACGTATGTGTCTTTTCACGTATGTGCGGTTGACAGGGCAGACGTGTGTTTCGTGACACTGTGTGTTTTCGTGAGGCTGTGAGGGGCAGGTTTGTGCTTGGGTGACAGTAATTCGGCGGACGGCCTTTTGCGTGAGCTCGGTCGTCTGTGGAGGTACAACCTGTAGCTCGAATGTCTCTGCTGTGTTCTGCCTTCGCCTCGTAACTGAGCGGTACCTGCCTGCGACAAGTGGCCGCCACGGGACGTAAGAGCCTGAATCCGGTGGTGAAAATGATCAGTAAGAAAGCAAAAGACATAGTCACGAGGGGACCGTTTTACAGCCAGAAGGGCGGTCCATGTGGGCCACCTGAGTGACAGGAGGAAGTGGCCTCTGGTAGAATTCCTTTTGTAGAGAGAGAGGCCCCTGGGGTGGGGGAGGTGGGAAGAAGGGGCCGCTGCGCATTTCACAACCTCAGTTTCAGAGCTTAGTCTTCAGGAATCTCCCAGAAACTCCGATCTTGGGGCCGTCTTATTTCTGATTGGTTTTAGATATGGCCTAAGGGCCAGAGTGCCCTAGAGGATGTTTTCTAATACGCCTGCACTCCAGAAGGCCCTAATGCATCATTTTTTATCTTCCTCTTTCCCTTAGGTCAGCATTCTTCAGAATAGGCATCTCTGCAGGGGCAGAATTGCTATACGTCTTAAAATAAAGGTTCAGGTGAGTTTTTCTGTTATGTGATTTGTGTCTATAGGACTTAACCCAGACTCAAGATGTAGATTACTAGGATTTCATGCGTGTCTCTGCTTTTGCCTAGCTTATTGCACTCTCTGAAGATGGCGTTCAGATGAGAGTGAAATGCATTAATAAATGGAAAACCCTTATAGAACGGTCCCCTGTAGCATCAGTGCTCAGTAAATACTAGCTGTGGTTGTTATGTGGTAAGTCTGGATGTGTATACATCAGGAACCACATACACATGAAGGTCGTTGTGATGGTTATTTGCAAGTTCACAAAGTGTACCAGAGCCTCAAATGGTCTAGAACAGGAATCTTTCACCTGAGGTCCTTCCTTTAACTCCATTTATTACTTTCCAAAGGAAATTGGATACACACTTACTTTATATGCAGTGTGTGTTTTTGTGCTTTTTTGTTTTTTTAATTTGTAGCGAGGAGATACTCCATAATTGCAAGGCATTAATCAAAGGTTATGTTACCTGAAGCACATTTAGCGTTCAGGATGATGGAAATGTTTAAGTAATCGTACCACATTCATTTTATGAAATAACACGTAGGTACAAAGAAGTAGGTTTAGAGAGAGTCATAAAAAATGAAAATGCATGTGACATAATATTAAGCTCTACTAATAGTTATTAACAGCATCCGTGGAAAGTGTTTTAGTTACCTAGAAACCTCATTTAAGAAGAGACTTTGTAAATGTCCTATCTAACATGACAATTTCATTGATTATCCAATGAAAGAAGGGAGAAGTGTGACCATGTTTATGGAGCACATTCTCTGTACCAAACTCTTCCCTTGTCTATGCATATTCATTAATTTATTCTTAGTCATTTTGCACTGCTATAACAAAATACCATCCACTGGGTGACTGAAACAAACATTTATTTCTCATGGTTTTCAAGGATGGAGGTCAAAGATCAGGGTGCCAGCATGGTCAGGTTCTGGGGAGGACCCTCCTCCAGGTTGCCCACTGCCAGGAGCTTGCTCTGTCGTCACATGGTGGAAAGGGAGCTGAGAGCTCTCTGGGATCATTTTTAAGACACTAATTCCATTCATGGAGTTCTCTGCCCTCATGACCTAAACACCTCCCAAAAGTGCCACCTCCTAATTCCATCACATTGGGTATAAGGTCTTTTTTTTTTTTTTTCTTTTTTTTGAGACAGAATCTCGCTCTGTTGCCTAGGCTAGAGTGCTGTGGTGTCAACCTAGCTCACAGCAACCTCAGGCTCCCGGGCTCAAGGGATCCTCCTGCATCAGCCTCCCAAGTGGCTGGGATTATAGATGCTTGCCACCACACCCAGCTAATTTTTTCTAGTTTTAATAGAGACAGGGTCTCACTCTTGCTGAGGCTGGTCTCGAACTCCTGACCTCAAGCCATCCTCCCACCTGGGCCTCGCAGAGTGCTAGGGTTACAGGCATGAGCCACTGCACCCAGGCTGGGTGTAAGATTTCAATATAAGAATTTTTGTGGGGCAAACACTCAGTGTATTTTAAGTCTACAGATGCAGTTTAGCTATGTTATTGTGTTCAGAGTGTATATATGAAGAAACCAACTCAAACTGCTTTTTTCCTTTGCTCTCACACCACAACAATAAACAATACAGAAGACTTCTGTGTCCAAATGTGTGGGGGTTTCTCTGCACACACCAGCCAAGAAATCTCTTCTGCGGTGGACACCAGCTGAGTATCCGGTAACTCTGACATTGACTACCTAAAGAAATCCTCAGAAACCATAGGCTGAGGGCTCAGTCCCATAATACCACCCTCTCCTTCTCACCAGTAGCAAGTCCAGGCCTTACTGGATTCAAGTTTGGGCTCCCAACCCCCTCTTTTTGTTCAATTAATTTGTAAGAGCAGCTCACAGAACTCAGGGATAACACTTATATTTACTGGTTTATTACAAAGGGTATTCTAAAGCAGCAGTCCCAAACCCTTTTGGTACCAGGAACCCATTTCATGGAAGGCAGTTTTTCCATGGACCAGGGGCGGGGGTGGGGGCGCAGGGGGAGGTGTCATGGTGGAGGTTGTGGAGCTCAGGGTGTGATGTGTGGCTTGTTTCCTAACAGGCCACTGACTGGTAGGAGGCCGCAGCCCAGGGGTTGGGGACCATAGTCCTGAAGGACACAAATAAACAACTAAATGAAGAGATACGTAGGGCAAGGTCTGGAAGGGGCCTGAGCACAGGAGCTTCTGTCTCTGTGGAGTTGCGGTGCACCACCTTCCTGGCACATGGATGAGTTCTTGTTCACTTTCCTGTCAGCCTCCATGTGTTCAGCTATCCAGAAGTTCCCCAAACTCTGTCTTTTGGGGCCTGCTAAGGTACCTTCATTAGATAGGCATGACTGAAGCATGGACAACTGTGTTGAAATGTGATTGGACAGAAAGGATGTAATATAATATTAATACTAGTAGAAGGAGTGGGGAAACCCCCATCCTGGCTTGTCTGTTCAGATTACTTTTGTCCTCTCTGTGCAGCATTCCTTCCTTCAGGGTCCAGGACAGGACTCTCTTTGGAATGAGGCTCTTACGACCCACAATCAGATTAAAATCAGGTAAAAGGAGAGGAGAATATCAGAAGAAATTCTTTTTCTTGGAGCCTGCTTGTGAGGCCTAAAGTGCCCCAACATTATAGCAAAAGACTATAAAAGGACTATAGGAGTTATGAATCAGGAACCATGGTTGAAAACTCATAAATATGTAAAAATATATATTTGTAAGCCCATAAAATGTATTTTAAAATGCATAAATATATACATATCATATATATCATATATGCGTTATAATATCACAGGGTTGGATTATATTACTAAGACACAGTGAAAGGATGTTCCGGAGTAGGAAGGTGATACTTCTTCAGTTTTTTTCACTATTAGGCCTTGTGTCAGTTTCCATTTGAAACTGTAACAAATCACCACAGATTTATTGGCTTGACAGAACACAAATGTATTATCTTATAGTCTTAGAGGTCAGAAGTCTGAAGTGCATCTCTCTGGTCTAAAACCAAGGTGCTGGTAGGGCTCTAGAAGGTGTTCCTGCTTGGGGAGTCCCAGAAACATCCTATTTCCTTGCCTTTCACAGTTCCTAGATGCTGCCCACGCACCTTGGCTCATGACCCCTTCTTCCATCATCAAAGCCAGCAAAGACAAGTGCTTTTTGTGTTGTGTCACTCTAACCTAGCTTCTGTCTTCAAACCTTTCTTGTCTTCTGACCCTCTTCTTCTAATTTTAAGGACCCTGGTAATTACATTGGGCCCATTGGGATAATTCAGGATAATCTTCCCTATCTTAAAGTCAACTGATTAGCAATTTTGAGTCCATCTGCAACCTTTTTTTTTTTTTATTTCAGCATATTGTGGGGGTACAAAAGTTTAGGTTACGTATATTCCCCTTGCCCCCCTACATCTGCAAACTTAATTCCCCTTTGTCATGTAAGGTAACATATTCACTGGTGCCAGAATTACCATATGGCCATATTTGAGAGGCAATGATTTTGCCTACCACAGACCTAGCCGTTCAGAGTTTTCTGAATGGCAACAATATACCTCCTCCCTCATAACTATGGTCGTTTTTGTTCATTAATTATTTAATTTTGGGCTCTCTTGTTCTATTTCTTACAATGGGATTAATGTAGTCCTGCTTGGGGAAAAAAAAATCAGTCCGTAACCAGGTCTTAGAGAAGAATCTCTAAATTACCCGTAATTGTACCATCCAGAGATTACTGTTAACATTTTGATATGTATGTTTCCAGTCCTCCTCTTTGCCTCTAAGCATGTGTGTTTTGTTTCTGGAGCATTGAATCTTGCTAATTACTCATGTAAAAATGCCAAAGACTCTTCAAATCTTTGTTTATTAAAGGAATCCAACCCAGCCATGGGGCACATTATACCTGTGTGCATTTTTGGAGGGGAAGGGCATGCTGGTGATCTTTGTCTTGCTTTCAAATATCTCTCAAATATTTCCACTTTATAGGATTAGAGATAACACAGTTGAATCTAATCCATGGCAACAAATTATCAAGACAGCCTTTTAGAATTAGAGATACTAGGATTTTAATGTTTGTTTCACAGGACGTGGCAGTAATCACTGATGAACACTATAGTAATCACTGGGTGCCTTACAAGTACGTACTTTCCAAATAACATTAGCAAGGTTATATATACAGGTAACACACATGGCCTATATAAGTAACATTTCCAAGATACAAGAAAAAGAATAAGATGGCAATAGTTTAAAATGTTCACAAATATCTCCCATTTCACATAGAACACATGACTCAGACTCTTGCTAATGTTCTCAAATTGGCATCTTTGCTCGTTAGATTCATTAAGTTAGATTTCTTATGCAGAATCATGTCTCTGTTCCCCTAGTTGCTGGTGGAGAGGGAACATTTCCTCTTAAGTGTCTTAGAATCTTTTTTGCTATTTTTGCCAATTAAAGAGAATTTCATTCTTAACATCAGGCTCTGAAAGTTGTTTTTAGTTAGCAGTCATGTTTATATGGTTTGAGAAGCATGTATTTTAGTGTAAGAAAAATAAACTTGAGATTCTTTTATAAAAATGGATTAAGAGATGTGTGATGTTACTGATCATCAATAATAAGAGCTAAATCATATTAAAATAACTGTTACATACTACTGCATGTTTTAGAAAGATTATCTTTATAAATTAAGACAGTCATACCTTATAGTATTTTTATCCCAATTTTACCAGTGAAGAAATAGACACTGTGAAGTTAGTAACTATCAGAGCTCAGATTCACATCCTGAAAGACCACAGAGCCTGTGTTCATTTCAGCAAAACATCTCCATTCAAATTATGTATATGTATATACTTTTTGAAACCTACCTTCTTTACTTGGTATTTTGTCATAAATTCTTTCTCAATAACATGAATCAATATTAGTAGTAGTAAATGTATTCTGTTTCATTATGTAGCAGACCATGATTTATTTATATGTCCTCTACTGTGAGGTACTTCTATTTCTAATTTTTTCATTTTTAAGTATTATTCACTGGAAAATCTGGACAGGATCAATGGGTTGTATCACTGTCCTGGTTGTAATATTTTTCTACAATTTTTCACGGTATCACAATTGGTGTAAATCGGGCAAAGGGTACAAAGAATCACTCTGTTACTTTTTATAACTACATGTTAATCTACATTTATCTCAGTTTAGAAAAAACCTTTTCTAGAAAAAAAAAAATTATTATGAACATTCTTAGAAATACGTGTGTATACTACTATAGCTGTTTCTTTTGCAAAAATTCCAAAAAGTGGAATTTTGAGTCAAATCATTCTTAAGTGCTATGCGTATGCCAGACCCTGTGATATTAGTACTTGGAATGAAATAAGACTAAAGTGACACAGCTGCTACCTATACATTGTTTATAACCCAGCAAGGAAGGGAAACTCTAAATAGAAGCAGCTCAAGGCCGCCTTTGATCAAGACCTGTGGAGAATTCCAGGTGATGTGCCCTGAGAGGTGCTAGGACATTATTCTGGGAACAGCCAGTGAGGTCAGGTCATGACCAATTAATTCTGAATGCACTGGCTCTTCATTGAGATCAATGGGATTTATTTTCTAAGTTTTATACCTTTATGTATTTTTTTCTAATAACGTTTGGTGCCAAGTGAAGACTTACCAGGTAGGATGATTTAACGAATGTCTGCAGGCCCTCATGGCTAAAAGGACAAGTGCACAAGTAAAATTCACTCTCTCATTAAGACATAAAAAGAAACAGCCTCAAGACCACTGTCAGTATCTACAAGGTATCGTTTGGAATTTTATCCATTTTTGCCAGTCAGTGCTCCAACATATGTGAGCATCAGAGAATTGGTTTAGATTTTGGGAAGTGAAAGGAAACAAAAGGAATTTATTCAGTAACTTCCAAAAAATTTATGTAGGCTAGGCACGGTGGCTCACGCCTATAATCCTAGCACTCTGGGAAGCCAAGTTGGGAGGATTGCTTGAGCTCAGGAGTTCGAGACCAGCCTGAGCAAGAGCGAGACCCCCATCTCTACTAAAAATGGAAAAAATTAGCCGGGCACAGGTGGTACGCGCCTGTAATCTCAGCTACTCAGGAGGATCGTTTGAGCCCAGGAGTTTGAGGTTGCTGTGAGCTAGGGTGGCACCACAGCACTCTAGCCAGGGCAACAGAGTGAGACTCTGTCTCAAAAAAATAAATAAATAAATAAAAAGTTCATGTATTCTGAGCTTTTTCCACAAGGTCAGGAGTAGATTTTTTTATGATAAAAAAAGAAAAAAGAAATATTCCTTGTCTTTTGAAAGTCTGCCTCGGAATAAATTTAAGTTAAATACATATACACTTATGTATGTTAAGGCAATGGAAGGCTGTTAAAACATCTAGTAAAGTATACTTAAAAGCAAGAAAATCAACGTAAAAAGATGTGTCAGAGTCCCACAGAATCCCATCAGATTCAATGATTCTCCACATGGAGTCAAAGGACTCAACATCTAGTCCTATTCATGACTGATTTATTCCAGTGAAAGGATACAAAGCAAAATCAGATTTCGTTGCATGGGACAAGTTGGGAGAAAACCAGGCTCAATCATTCTCAGTCCTTTATCAGTGAAATCACACAGGATGTGCTTTATTCATCCAGCAATGCATTAAGACAACACCTGTTCAATGTTGTCTACCAGGGAAGCTCACCAAAGTCTGGTGGTACAAGGTTTTTATCAAGGTTCATTCAGTATTACATAGCACAATCTGAACTTCTGGACTCTCAGAGGAAAGCAAGTATTCAGCATAAACCACGTTATTTATACAAGCAGTTGAGGCACTGCGAGTCCCTCTTATATTTTAAGGAATAGTGAGAACACTCTGGAGTCTGGTTCCCAGATGCCAAGGACCAGTACTGTGAACGGGCTTACGGATAGCAGTTTCAGGCTCAGTATGTTTTCTACGTAAGGGAAATACAACTTCCCAGACTGTTTCTTTCTGTTTCCCTATTTCTGTTTTTATATCTGTTTTCTTTCTATTGATGTCATATGGTTGGTTTGTCAGGATGTGTATGTCTGTCTGTGTCCCCCTCCCTCTCTTACTCCCTCCCTGCTTCCCTCCCTCCCTCCCTCTCGTCCTCTTTCCATATATATCCATGTATATGTGTATATATAGATATAAACATTTATAGTCATATAGAATTTTACAAACGTATCCTGTTTTGGTAAGCTAACTTTTCTACTTACAGTGTGTCTGAAATATGTCTCATGTCTTTAAGTATTTCTTCCAACTTAGAATTTGGTTACCATTTACTTTTTTACTTTGATATTTTACATGTAATTATACAGTCAGCTTTTCTGGACTTAAGGGTACTGAACACAGCCAGAGCAGTTCCTTTTCCACTCTGTCCATCTGCCATGTTTTGAGTAACATCACCTGCTCTAGAGGCAAGAAGAAGTCCAAGTTTGGATGATATAGTCACTCTTCACCCTGAAAGGTTATCTGGAGGGACCAGGATATGCTCAGAATGAGACTAAACATTCTAAGCACCCATTCTCAGATCCAAATCACAGTCCCCCCTGCACACAGTTAGCCAATCTGCAAGATTTTAGGGTACCATCTCTACACAAGACCACCCTCACTTTAACAACAGCTGCTTGTTTGAGGGGTTCCCCAAACTACCCTCAGGTTCAACAATTCACTAGAAGGACTCACAGAACCCTCACTGAGAGATGTTATGGTTATAGTCTCTTACAGGGAAAGGGTATAGATTAACATCAGCCAAGGAAAGAAGCACATAAGTTAAAGTCAGGAAGGGTTCCAGACATGGAGTTTTCGGTGTCTTCTCCCTGTGGAATCAGGACTCGTTACTCTGCTGTGTGATGTATGACAGTAAGCACTAACTGTTGGCAATTAGGGAAGCGTACCCAAGTTCTGATGTCCAAAGTTTTCATTGGGGTGTCAACACACAAACATGATTGATTGATTGATTGATTGATTGTCTATGTGGTTAATTTCAGTCTCCAGATCAGCTGATAACTGCATGACCCAAAGCCCCCAGCCTGAATCACCTGGTTGGTCTTTCTGGTGTGGCCAGAAACGAAGACATTCCTATCAGGTATGATATGGATTACTTCTCAGAAGCTGAGGGCAAGGCCAGACCTCTTTTTGGACAAGTCCACATTCTTTACTACATCCCTTCCCCCAACTCCCAGTAGGTAACTGGCCAGAAATCATCCTGCTGAAGTGTCTGGGTATGTCATCAAGGCAAAAAAGGGAGAAGAAAGCCCCTCTGCTATACGCAGCTAGGCTTCCTGGGGTTTTAGGAGGGAGTTTGGTTTTATCCAGAATCCTGTTAATCTTCCCCACGTGTCATGTTTGTGTTGGGAAGCCAAGATGGAGGAGCAAAAAGTCATATTAAGGCATTTTGGGAACCCAAGCTGCACCTGGTTTTAATGTCTTTCTTTTCCATCCCTAGCTCTGGACCCTTGGAATTTTTGTCTTCTCTAAGGAAACTCCAAGAAGACTGATCAATACTTGAATTCTGAAACCATGGCCCAGGTAAGTGTGTATTTCTCTTTCCTTCTTGAAATGTGATTTTTGGGTTTTATGGATATTTTTGTGAATTATCCAAAACCTTCTACCTAATCAAGCCCCATCTAATTACCTACTTCCCATTTCTTTCTATTCCAGTGAATGATAATGCCATATAGCCTGATGTCTATTTTTTGGATAATGTTTACTTAATCATTGAGCACATTATTCAGTGTTACCTATTTGCTCACTTTTTTGTCAACAGTAATGTTGGAGCAATGAAGGAACAAAGTCCCTTGAGGGAAATATTTAAGTCAATTCTGTGGTTTGATGGGTTAGATATGTCGATCCTATTTGACCACATGAGAAAATAAATTTTCCACTGATAGTGTTATCTAGCTAGATAAAAGGAAATGTTCCTATTTATTGGTCTCAGTGTGTGGTGAGATCTCAAGCATTATGGGGCTTTTAGAATTGGATAGGGTTGTGATTAGGGCCTGTAGACAGAGACCATGTTCTTGCCAGGGAAACTGGGGGATAAATTTTATTGTTGAATGAACCTGCCAGACCTCTGTGTGATTCTGAATCATTTGACACCAACATCCTCTCAGTCATGAACAGGGGAAAGGCAGGAGTTGTGGATAGTAACAAACATAAGGATCTTCTAGTATGGAAGCAGTAGGTGATCTTATACCTCCACGGTCAGGGGTAACCTTAGATGCTTTGATCAGCCTAAGTATTTAATAGACTAAGTCTGTCTTGTCTGTATGGTGGAATTAGAACATGCTTTTGTCATTACAAAGGAAGACTGCTTCAAGTGTAATTTACCACATTGATGAACTTGAGACTTGAAAATAGTCAAACCTGCAAAACCTATTTTCTAAAATAAAATATATTAAACAAACAAAAATCTCAGGATTTTCTTTTCCCTTCAAAAAAACAAAGAATGCTATAGGAATCCGTACTTGTTGAGAATTTACAAGGCAGGCATGTAGCAGACTCTGTGCTTATAAACAAAAGGAAATGATTGTTTTATCCACTTCCTGACAAGTTTGAATAATTAAGAATGCCACACAGTGCAGATTATTTTCTGTGCAGCAGTAGGGCTCTTCAGTAATTTGTAGGTATTCTGCATCAGTCACAGTTAAGATGTTGCCCCCTTACCGCCCCCTACCCATATCACAGGCATTCGGTCTACTTACTGTATTCTTCCCTACCCAGATGGTAGCCTTTTGTCTTCTTTCCTTCATCTTGAAACTGTTTCATTTCATCAGGAGTATGTGGATTTTTATGTTTTCAGGGTTCGGTGACATTCTCTGATGTAGCCATAGACTTCTCTCAGGAGGAATGGGCCTGTCTGACCTCTGCTCAGCGGGACCTGTACTGGGATGTGATGTTGGAGAACTACAGTAACTTGGTCTCACTGGGTAAGTTGTGTGCCTCAAATAATTTAGACTCTGCTTCCTGGAACATCAGCTCTCCACTGTGAATTCTGGCCCATCTGTCAAGAAACTCATTGAATTCCTTCTTCTTGTTCCCAGTATGGAAATGGGCATTACACACCTTCATCTCCCATCCATTAGTTATCTTCCCACCTTTGTCTGGCCCTCCCTGTCATCATCTCTCTCCCTTAATGACCAAGGAATGAATTGGAATTCTGGGATATTTATTTCACAACCATCTTCAAAGAAACCAAGCTTCACCCTATGATATTATGTTTATATCCAAATCCTATTGATGATCTGTGGTATTTTGGGGACTCACCATTAGGGAAAACATCTGGACACATCACTCTGATTCGTTCCATTAAACCAGCTTGTGTGTTTGAAGTAGAATGAATTGGACAAACAGATTTTTGTATAAAACCAAAGTGAGCGTACTTCAATTCTTACACATCATACCTGAAGTGAAGTTGACACTTACAATCTATGAACTTTGAGTTAAACATTGAATGTTCAATCTGAGGAGCAGGATTCTAAAAAAATAAAATAAAAAATTTTAAAAAATAACATTGACAATATTTCGTGTCTCAGGAAATTTTTTATTTTTCTCCTAGCCAAACAACAATAATATTAGTAGCTAATATTATGCTTACTCTGTGCCATGCTCTGTTCTAAGCACTGTGTGTATGTGTCTGAGTGTGTGTATAAATACATTTAATTCTCACAAGTTTATGAGATAGGCACAATCATTGTCTATTTCAGAGGTGGGTATACTGAGGCACAAAGTGATTTAGTTACAGGAGGCAGAAGCAAGAATTGAATCCAAGAATTCTGGCTCCCAGAATCCATCTCCAAACTACCATTTTATACTTGCCTCTGGGTATAATTCCTACAGAAATTTAAAATAAGACCTTTTCCTTACCTATCTGGTTTCTTGTTTGTTCTTTAATCCTTTTTCTTTATGAAGTCTTTATCACTATCATTTTGATTTTTAGGGTTTTACAAATTTGACTAATGCTCAATTTAAAAAGTTCCACATCATGTGGCATTTCTTTTTTTTTTGAAAGCATAGCCTTTCATTTCTAAGCCAGACATGTCTGTCTTATGGAAGCAAAGGAAAGAAAGCCTTGATTATGAGGGAAAAAGACAAGAAGAGTGAGAACCAATGAGAGTGAGAACCAGTCTGGCAACAGCAAGCCATTCTTACAAAGAACAACCCAGCTGGTTAGGGAGCAGGAACACCCCTTAATTGTTTAGAAAGCTACCTACAAAGGTTCTGGCCCAAAGCCTTTAGGAAAGAAAAAGGAAAGATCTCACCATAAACTTGATCTTCACCCCATTTCCATCTCACCTTGTTTTTCTTCTCATATTTCACCCCTGTTACATGTGTTGCTGATGCTACTGGTCTGTGGACCATGCATTAAGTAGTTAAGGAAATAGATAACATGATCCTCTGCCCTTTGTAGTTCCTGAAAGTTGGTCGTTATCCTGGTTTTAAGTGCTTTTTTCTTTTATCTAGGTCTTGGCAATACTGCTTCCTGGGTGCTGTTATATTCTTCCATCATGAAGCACCCAGTATCTGGTTATGGCTTTCTTGTGCTGTTAGCAGTCATTGACACCCAATGCCTACATTCATCATTTCATTGGAGGTTCAAAATGGTGGTAGTCTGTCATTGCTTAATTTATTAGCTGTCATGATTTAAAGAGAAGCTTTGCGCCATCTACTAATTGCTTATGCAGTAGCTGTTCATATTGGATAAAAAGGATAAAAACTTTGTTCTTTTTCTTTAATGATGGTTTTTATAAAAAGGGCTGGTTTCCTAGCATGCTCCAAAGTTAGCCATTTAACATTTTTTGGCATCATTATGAGCTCATAGATTTAAACGTTCTTCAGTCCTTTGTAATTAACAACCTTATTAATGCTCAAGTTTTTCTAAAGTTTTCCTCATAGCTCTTCTAAATTTTTCCACATTTTTTGTTAAATTAAGTCTTGCCCATTGTCTATTATGTTGCTTTTATTCAGAATTACTTTTTTTTTTCTTGGTTGGAGAGGAGACAGGGTCTCACTCTGTTGTCCAGGACAGTGCAATGGTGTCATCATAGCTCACTGCAACCTCACGCTCCTGAGCTCAAGTGATCCTCCTGCCTAAGCCTCCTGAGTAGCTGGGACTTACAGGTGTGCGCCACCAGGGCCAGCTAATTTTTTCTATTTTTTGTAGAGATGGGGTCTTGCTCTTGCTCAGGCTCAGAATTACTTTTAATTATATTACTAACATGTACATATTTCAGTTTCAGAATATTCTTATTTTTTTACAGTAGTTATATATTTTATTTTCTTGAGTTTCCCAGGAATGTCATCACATCACCTACAGATTATATTTGTTTTCATCTTCATTTTTGAGATTTATTGCTCTAATATTTTTTGGTTAATTGTGTCAGCTGGTAGGAAATAATAGACTAATATTTGGGACCTTTTTCATGTTTGACTTTAGAACGAATGCCTCTAGTGTATCCTCAATTAATTATGTGGTGCCAGAAGTAAAATCTACATTTTAACAAGAGCCCTAGGTGATTCACATTTATTGTACTGGAGACTTTTTATTTCTACTTCACAAGTTTTTGGTTTGTGGCTAGATTTGTTTGTTTTTGTTTCCCCTTAAAGGAAACAAAATATGTTATTTTTTTCCAGATTTGGAGTCATCATCATATGACACTAAGGGTTTAGCTGCAGGAAAGAATATTCGTGAAAGAAATTTTCCCAAAAGGAAAGAAAGCCTTGATGGAAAAAGTAAATCCCATAGCCTTAACCGGATGAGTGAAGGTACACCTGAAGGACCACCACGCCCTCGAGTGAGATATATCAATCAAATGGTAGTCACCTATGAAAGGAGGCCTAATAGAGAAGGTACACTTACTCGATCACATCATAGAATTCAAATTAAGGATAGTACCTTTGAATGTAAGGAATGTGGGAAGGCCTTTAGTCGTGGCTATCAACTTAGTCAACATCAGAAAATTCATACTGGCGAGAAACCTTATCAATGTAAAGAATGTAAGAAAGCCTTTCGCTGGGGTAATCAGCTTACTCAACATCAGAAAATTCATACTGGTGAGAAGCCTTATGAGTGTAAAGACTGTGGGAAGGCCTTTCGATGGGGCTCAAGCCTCGTTATTCATAAGAGAATTCATACTGGTGAAAAACCCTATGAATGCAAAGACTGTGGAAAAGCCTTTAGACGTGGTGATGAACTCACTCAGCATCAGAGATTTCATACTGGTGAGAAAGACTATGAATGTAAAGACTGTGGGAAAACCTTTAGTCGTGTGTATAAACTTATTCAACATAAGAGAATTCATAGTGGGGAGAAACCTTATGAATGTAAAGACTGTGGGAAGGCCTTTATTTGTGGTTCAAGCCTCATTCAACATAAGCGAATTCACACAGGTGAGAAACCCTATGAATGTCAAGAGTGTGGGAAGGCCTTTACTCGAGTCAATTACCTTACTCAACATCAGAAAATTCATACTGGTGAGAAACCTCATGAATGTAAGGAGTGTGGGAAGGCCTTTCGTTGGGGTTCGAGCCTGGTTAAGCATGAGAGAATTCATACCGGTGAGAAGCCCTATAAATGTACCGAATGTGGGAAGGCCTTTAATTGCGGCTATCACCTTACTCAACATGAGAGAATTCACACTGGTGAAACCCCTTATAAATGTAAGGAATGTGGGAAGGCCTTTATTTATGGGTCAAGCCTTGTTAAACATGAGAGAATTCATACAGGGGAGAAACCCTATGGATGTAAAGAATGTGGGAAGTCCTTTAGCCATGGCCATCAGCTGACACAGCATCTGAAAACCCATGCCAAAATCTATGAGTGTAAGGAATGTGGAAAGACATTTAATAGTCTGAGCCTTTTTAGAGAACATCAGAGGAGTCATAAGAGTTGAAAACCTTTTGAATACGGTAGTCCCCTCTTACTGGGGGTTTCACTTTCCACACTTTGAGTTACCTGCGGTCAACCGCAGTTTGAAAATATTAAATAGAAAATTACAGAAATAAACAATTTGTAAGTTTTAAACAGTTGAAAAACCTTTTGAATACGGTAGTCCCCTCTTATTGGGGGTTTCGCTTTCCACACTTGGAGTTACCTGCGGTCAACCGCAGTTTGAAAATATTAAATAGAAAATTACAGAAATAAACAATTTGTAAGTTTTAAACAGTTGAAAAACCTTTTGAATACGGTAGTCCCCTCTTATTGGGGGTTTCGCTTTCCACAGTTTGAGTTACCTGCGGTCAACCGCAGTTTGAAAATATTAAATAGAAAATTACAGAAATAAACAATTTGTAAGTTTTAAACAGTTGAAAAACCTTTTGAATACGGTAGTCCCCTCTTACCGGGGGTTTCGTTTTCCACAGTTTGAGTTACCTGTGGTCAACTGCAGTTTGAAAATATTAAATGGAAAATTACAGAAATAAACAATTTGTAAATTTTAAACAGTTGAAAAAGCTTTTGAATACGATATTTTAAACAGTTGAAAAACCTTTTGAATACGGTAATCCCCTCTTACCTGGGGTTTCGCTTTCCACAGTTTGAGTTACCTGTGGTCAACCGCAGTTTGAAAATATTAAATGGACAATTACAGAAATAAACAATTTGTGAGTTTTAAGCAGTTGAAAAACCTTTTGAATACAGTAGTCCCCTCTTACTGGGGGTTTCGCTTTCCATACTGAGTTACCCGCGGTCAACCGCAGTTTGAAAATATTAAATGGAAAATTACAGAAATAAACTATTTGTGAGTTTTAAACAGTTGAAAAACCTTTTGAATATGGTAGTCCCTTCTTACTGGGGATTTTGCTTTCCACAGTTTGAGTTACCTGCGGTCAACCGCAGTTTAAAAATATTAAATGGAAAATTACAGAAATAAACAATTTGTAAGTTTTAAATTGCACGCCCTTCTGAGTAGCATGATGAAATCTCATGCTGCCCTGCTGCAACCAGCTGGGGACGTGCATCATCCCTTGGTCCGGCACATCCATCCTGTGCACTACCCTGCCCTGTACACTACCTGCCCCGTTAATACTTAGTAGTCGTCTTGGTTATCATTGTCGTGGTAGCACAGTGCTTTGTGTTCAAGTAACCCTTATTTTGCTTAATAGTCCCAAAGTGCAAGAGCAGTAATGCTGGCAAATCGAATATGCCAAAGAGAACCGTACAGTGCTTTTAAGTGAAAGGGTAAAAGTTCTTGACTTAACAAAGGGAAAAAAATCATATGCTGAGGTTACTAAGATCTACATTACAATAAGATATTTTAAGAAAGAGACTATGGTCATGTAATTTTATTGCAGTATATTGTTATAATTGTTCTATTTTATTAGTTATTGTTGGTAATCTCTTACTGTGCCTAATTTATAAATTAAACTTTAGATATGATGTACAGGAAAAAACATAGTATATAGTATATATGTGCAGGAAAAAACCTAGTACTGCTATCCAGGGTTTCAGGCATCCACCAGGAGTCTGGGAACGTATCCCCCTCAGATAAAAGGAGACAACTGTACAAAGAATGTATGAAGGCCTCTAAACTACATTCATTCCTTCCTCAACATGAGGAGAATTCATGATACAGTTTAACATAAGAAAGCCTTCAATAGTATTCTTCTGCTTAAAAAATATCAGAAGTCATACTAGAGGCAAATTTGGAGAGTAGAGAAATCACTTTTTCTGAACAATCATGACGTTCTCAGTGTAAAAGTTTTTACTGCATAGATTAGTTTAACGGATGCATAGAAGCCTACCAATACCATTCCATCTTTATTACATTACACATTCATTCGAGGGAATAACCCTGCTAATATAAGTGTGGGAAAGCCTTTAGTCCTGGCACATACCCTACCAATTTTCATCACTGTCCCACCGCTTGTGAGACACTGGGCAGACTGCTTATTACCTCTGTGCGTTGTCAAATGTACGTTATGTGCATTATTTGTACATAGGGATAATCACATCTACCTAAGACTGCTATTGTGGAAATTAAATGTTTGGTACATGTCCTTGAAAGTGTAACTGGAATATTGTGTAAGCTCAATAAATATTAGCTATTATTCTTATGATCATTACCATTAGTGTTGCTATTAGTGAATTATTACAAGAAAATCAGCTGTGGATACAATGAGTTTAAAAAAGATCATTGAACTTCTAGAAGAAAACAGGAGATGATTGTCACAACCTTGGGTTAGACAGTGATTTCTTAGTACATAAAAGACACTAAACATAAAAGAAAAGGTCAAGTTAGATTTTATCCAAAGTACAAAGTTTTGCTCATCAAATGATGCCATTAAGATATGGAAAGGGTAAAAAGCAGACTGGAAGATAATATTCACTCTACGTACATCTAATGAAGGAACTCACATAGAAAATGTAAAGAATTCTACAAGTTAATAAAACAACAGATCAGTTAAAAGGAGGAGAGACCTAAGAACATTAAAAGAGGAGATCACCAAATGGCCAATACGGAAGTGAAAATGTGTTGAACACCATTACTCCATCAAGGAAATGCAGAGTAAAACCACAATGTGCCGTCGTCACTAGACAGTCACCAGAATGGCTAAAATGAAAATCACAGAGTAAATTTCAGATGTCTCACCACAAAAAATAAGTGAGATGATGGTTATGTTAATTAGCTTGATTTAATCATTCCACGTTGTATACATATGTCAAAACATCAAATTGTATAAAACGTTGGTAAGTGTAATACAATTATTTGTCAATTTACTTAAAAATATTAATAAAGAAATAAAATCACATATGAGCTGGACTGTTTGAATATTCAGACATGATCTGTTCAGGACCTGGGCCAGCAAACTAGACCACTACCAAATCCTGGAGGTATTACCCAGGAGGGACAGGGAAGGAGGAGAGTGGGCTTGCCCTGGAGAAGGGGTCAGGCCCAGGGAAACACCCGAGGAGAGTTGAGGGCACAGTTAGACTCACTATCTTAAGATGGTTGTGGAGTGAGGGGAGGATTATCTTAGGAAAAGGACTAGAGCCCCTAGTAGGAATCTGAGAATATGGATGGAGAAGGGCAAAAGTCCATGCGAATGAGTTTGAAAAAGGTGGCGGAGGGGCTAATGGGCACAGGAGGGCCTGGTGCATGGAAAGGAATGGCTGAAGCTTGGGGACGTGTCCTCAGAGACTGAAGAAAGGGATAGAGTCCAGGAGGGGAGTCTTTGAGAGCAGGGGTGGGGTTGAAATGCTCATGAGTACAGTTGTGGAGTTGTAGGGCAGATGCTGAAGCCAGCGGGAGAGCCTCTGGCACGGGAGAGTGATGTAGTTAGAGCTTGGGAGTGACCTAAGCTGTGGTCCCCAGCCCGCCGGGAACTAGGCCACACAGCAGAAGGCTAGTGGCGGGCAGGCGCTGCTTCCCATCGCTCGCATGATCGCTTCAGGGCCCGAGCCCCGTCCCTCCTACCCTGGTCAGGTCAGTGGCGGCATCAGACCCTCATAGGAGCGCAAATTCCACTGCAAACTGCGCATGCGAGGGATCCAGGTTGTTCCCTCCCCATGAGAATCCAACGCCAGATGATCTGAGGTGGAGCTGAGGCGGCGACCCCTCCAGCCCCAGTCTGTGGAAAAACTGGCTTCCACAAAACCAGTCGCTAGTGTCAAAAAGGTTGGGGACCACTGCTATAAAAGGCCGGCAAAGGATCCAGAATATCGGTTTGAAGTGGGGCTTTTGTTTGATTTACCGCAGAGGTAGGTGACATCTCAGTTAAAGCTACTTAGTCCTCAAGTTACATATACCTTAGCCTTAGGTTAAGAACTCAGATCTTCTGGGGGAGGAAGTCAGAAAACATGTTAGGGGAAGGGGTACCAGACCCAGGTTTCAGGTCTGAGTATCTTTCTGGACTAGGCTTCAGTACTTTTTTTTTTTTTTTGAGGCAGGGTCTCACTGTGTCGCCCAGGCTGGAGTGCAGTGGCACAATCATAGCTCACACTGACTCCAAACTCCTGGGCTCAAGCAATTCTCCCACCTCAACCTCCCAAATAGCTGAGACTACAGGTGCACACCATCAGCCCAGGCTAATTATTCTTAGTTTTTAGAGAGATGAGGTCGTCTTGCTGTGTTACCCAGGCTAGTCTTGAACTCTGGTCCCAAGCGATGATCCCATCTCAGCCTCCCAAAGTGCTGGGGTTATAGACATGAGCCACCATGCCCAGCCTGCCATTTTAACAATTATTCTGTTCACTAGTGCTTGGAAATTTGTCATAAAAATTCCCTGAAACCACATTTTTATAAAACAGTTCATATGTTCTCTGGTATTTAATCAAAAAAGAGTATCTTCTACTTTGATACTATGTGTAATTTCTAATGCAAGACTTATTACCTATGTTTAAAGTGTCTTTCTGGGCCCCATTTCTAGGGCTTCACCATATTATATTATGTCATTGTCATTCTATGCAAAATTCAGACCATTTTTGGAGTTGCCCAGACAGGAGTGCAGTGGCTATTTACAGATGGAATCATAACTCACTGCATCCTCGAACTCCTGGGCTCAATCAGTCCTTACCCCCACAGCTTCCTGAGTATCTGGGACTATAGGTACATGTCACCACCCTGGCTGAATTCAGATTCTTTTCTCCAGTGCTTTGTGTAGCTTACCGGGTAATTGCTCTAGTCTCCAGTGCCGTGCTACACAACCAGTGTTGCCACTTCTTGCATGGTAACCAGTCCTATATCTGCATTTCAGTCTTTCCTGTATTTCTCCCCGAGACCTCCCCTCCTTTACTAGAAAGGTTCCCTTTGTTCCACAATTTAAAATTTTAAAAACTTCTATTAGTTACTCTGCTTTCTTTGGATGATCATCTTAATCTTCCAATTTTGGATAAATGGTAGCCTCCCAGTGGCTACCGCACTCTAGTATCAGAGTAGTTCTGATAGGTTCCTTCTCACGGTCCAATAAAGCACAAGCCCATAATCCTTGTTTCGGGTTCCTCGTTTGAGAGAGCAAGGCTGAAGTCACCTCTATGCAGTTCTCCCTATCACATCACTGTCTGTTTGCTTCTGGTGCATTTTTCAAAACTGAAATTTCTGTTTTTTACTGTTATCTGTGTACTCCATTGGAATGTGAGTATATTGAATCCTGTGGCCTTTTTAGGCTTGCTCACTTCTAAATCCTGACCCCTCAAAATAGTACCTTGTACACTGTAGGCAGTCCGTCACATGAATGAATTGTATTGAAACTCACCAATTCTAATGATCAGTATACCAGCATAGAATACTTTTTCATATTTATATTATTTTACTTTACTTTTTTTGAGACAGAGTCTCACTCTGTTGCCCAGGCTAGAGTACTGTGGCATCAGCCTAGCTCACAGCAACCTCAAACTCCTGGGCTCAAGCAATCCTCCTGCCTCAGCCTCCCGAGTAGCTGGGACTACAGGCATGCGCCACCATGCCCGGCTAATTTTTTCTATATATTTTTAGTTGTCTGGTTAATTTCTTTCTATTTTTTGGTAGAGACAGGGTCTTGCTCTTGCTCAGGCTGGTCTCGAACTCCTGACCTCAAGCGATCCTCCCGCCTCGGCCTCCCAGAGTGCTAGGATTACAGGCGTGAGCCACCGCGCCCAGCCTATATTATTTTTTATATTTGATATATTTAAGGTGCTGAAAGAAAAAAGCTGTCAGCCCAAGAACTATATATCTGGCAAAACTATCCTTCAAAAAAGAAATTAAGATATTCCCAGATAAACAAAAAGTGAGGCAGTTCATTCCTAGCAGATCCCTCACCAGAAATGCTAAAGGGAGTCCTCCAGGCTAAAATGAAAGGATACTAGACAGTAACCTGAAGCCATACAAAGAAGTGGTAAATACCTAAGTAAATATGAAAGCCAGTATTATTGTATTTTTGGTTTTTATCTCTTCTTTTTATTTTCTATGTTTTAAAAGATTAATATATTAAAAATCATAAATCTATGTTAATAGACACAAGATATATATAAAGATGTAATTTGTGACAAAAATACAAAGGATGAAACTATAAGAATGGAGTCGGGGGGGGGGTTATTTTTATTTTTTTTGAAACAGAGTCTCACTTTGTTGCCCGGGGTTAAGTGCCGTGGCATCAGCCTAGCTCACGGCAACCTCAAACTTCCAGGCTCAAGCGATCCTTCTGCCTCAGCCTCCCAAGTCGCTGGGACTACAGGCATGCACCACCATGCCTGGCTAATTTTTCATATATATTTTTTGTTGTCCAGCTAATTTCTTTCTATTTTTAGTAGAGATAGTGGTCTCGCTCTTGCTCAGGCTGGTCTCGAACTACAGACCTTGAGAGATCCTCCCGCCTCAGCCTCCCAGAGTGGTAGAATTACAGGCATGAGCCACTGAGCCCAGCCTGCTCTCTGCTTCTGCATTCAACTTTTTGATTCTACATCTAAATGAGATCATGCAGTATTTATCTTTCTGTGCCTAAGTTATTTCCCTTCACATAAAGTCCTGCAAGTTCATCCATGTTGTCACAAATAAACAACATTATAGTATGCTTGAAAATTGCTAAGAAAATAGATTTTTAAATGTTTCACCACAAAAAATAAGTATGTGAGGTAATAGATGTGTTAGCTTGATTTAGCCATACCAAAATGTGTATGTGTATATATGTATATAAACATGTTGTACACTGTAAATATATACAGTTTTTATTTGTCAATTAAAAAAATAAATTTAAAAAATTTTTAAAGGCACTTGCTCACTGGCAGTAGATACAGGGTCCTAAATGTATCCCACCTTCACCCTCCATAGAGCTTCAAACTTTCCCTTGATCGAAAAGGCACCTCCAACGTGCCTGAGCATCTGTTTTCTGTAGTTAAACTATTTCATCACCATGGATGTTCTCATTGAGGGTTTGGAAGCTTGAGACCGGTGGCTGTTGATCAGTCTTCTCCAAGCTGTGTCGGATCCCATATCCAAAATATATAGCAAATCCTAGGAGGGAAATGAGGCCTTGAGTGAAAACGTAGTCGCCCTTCCACTTAGAAATCCCAGCAGGGATTCTTCCTAGGGTCTCTGAGACAGTTTCAGGGAAAGGTGGCAGGAAGAGTGTTGGGCTCAGTCACCCAAGAGGCCTCTTTTTTCCAGAAATCCACTCACCAATCACCATCCAGACTCCAAATCGGGCCCATGTCTCAATGGTCAGCTGCATCATCAAGTAGACATTCACGAAGATGCTCAACAGTGGGAGGACAGGCAAAGCCGGGACCTGTGGGCAAAGTAAGTGAATCCCTGCACACCACAGAAGTCTGGAAGAGATGCCTGCCCACGTGGGACGGAAGACTCCAGCTTATTCAGGTTGTGTAATGCCTGTTCACACAGAGTATCCACCCCATGGGATGTTGCAGAAGACAGGTATTGGCTGGGCGCGGTGGCTCATGCCTGTAATCCTAGCACTCTGGGAGGCCGAGGTGGGTGGATCCTTTGAGCTCAGGACTTCGAGACCAGCCTGAGCAAGAGTGAGACCCCTGTCTCTACTAAAAAATAGAAAGAAATTATCTGGACAACTAAAAATACATAGGAAAAATTAGCCAGGCATGGTGGCACATGCTTGTAGTCCCAGCTACTCAGGAGGCTGAGGCAGGAGGATTGCCTGAGCCCAGGAGTTTGAGGTTGCTGTGAGCTAGGCTGACTCCATGGCACTCTAGCCCGGGCAAAAGAGCGAGACTCTGTCTCGAAGGAAAAAAAAAAAAAA
The DNA here is from genome assembly GCF_020740605.2 of Lemur catta. NCBI lineage: Eukaryota > Metazoa > Chordata > Mammalia > Primates > Lemuridae > Lemur > Lemur catta. The sequence continues at coordinate 20,814,524 of NC_059146.1, forward strand.
AAAGAAGACACGGGTATTGAGAAATGCAACCAGTAAAGTGCTGAGTATGGGGTGTTGGGGGTCACCTGTGAATGATCCATGGCTTTTAGCAACTCCCAGTTTTCTTCCCTGTCCAGCAAAGAGTGTTTAGACCTCAAGGCATGCAGACGTCATTCACTCAGGGCAGGTATTTGGGGACACAAGTCACCTACCTTGAAGTACAGAGGAGTGCTGCTCTGGGGCTGTCTCCAAATGATGAACGTGGTCCCCACAATGAGCGCCAGCAGCAACACAGCCGCTGCCATAGACACTGGGTCTCCGGAGAAGAGCCATCCCGGCCAGTGGGCCAGTACCAGGCACAGGATCGTCAGCAGGAATACTGAAAAAGGATGCAGTTGAGGGAGAACAGGTCCAACTCCAGAAATTAAATAAGACTTCGGGCCACCCCCAAGACTGCCCATTTCGAGAAGGTCCGCTGTATCTTCAAGACTCCTCCTCAGCTGCCAAAGACACGCACTCCCACCCCGTGCTGTTACTTTCACAATATCCCAAAGGGAAATCCCACCGCTCACCAAGCAGTGAGGCACATCCATAGACGGTCCAGCCTGATCTCGGGGTGGGGACGGTGTTGACAGGGTTACATGGACTCCTCAGAGTCTTCGGGGTTCCTGCTTCAGGAACAGATTCTGGGGACCTTGCTTCAGGTACAGGCTTCATCTCAAGTTCTTCCACCTCCATTTCCTCACTCCTGTGCAAATTCTGGTCTGGCTGGTACCTGAATTAGAGATATTAAGGCAATATTAAGCCCCACCCCTGTTCATCTAACATCAGACGCCCTGACACACCTATGGTAGGCCTCCCTTATCCACGGTTTTGCTTTCCATGGTTTCAGTTACCCACGTCAACCTCGGCCTAAAAATATTAAATGGAAAATTCCAGAAATAAACATGTGCCTCTCTGAGTAGCATGATGGAATCGCATGCCATCCTGCACTCCACCCGCCCAGGACGTGAATCGTCCCTTGGTCTGGCGTATCCACACTATGTATGCTACTCTCCCATTATGTTAGTCATCTAGTAGGTCTCTAGGTTACCAGAGGGGAAAAAAACATAGTATATGTAGGGTCTGGTACGACCCATGGTTTCAGACATCCGCTGGGGATCTTAGAATGTGTCCCCTTGTGTATAACGGGGGACTGTTGTATTCCCCACCCTGAGTGTGGCAGTACACTTAGGAGCCGGGACAAAGGCAGAAGAGGATTGGCACCTCATCCATCCTCATGAGTCCACGACCCCTGTCAAGGTGCAGTGGAGTCTCACCTGAGGACAAGAACAGAAAAGGCCACCAAGGAGTAAGTAAGCAGGGTCCCGATTGATGCGAGGTCCACAAGATCACTGAGCTCAAAGAGGAATGCCATGGATGCTACAAGGAGGCCACAGAAAAGGATAAGTTCCAGTGTTCTACAGCACTATAGGGTGACTGTAACTTGTATATTTTCAAATAGCTCAAGAAAGTTTTCAGGGTTCCTAACACAAAAGTTTTGTTTTGTTTTGTTTTGTTTTGAGACAGAGTCTCGCTCTGTTGCCCAGGCTAGAGTGAGTGCCGTGGCGTCAGCCCAACTCACAGCAACCTCAAACTCCTGGGCTTAAGTGATCCTCCTGCCTCAGCCTCCTGAGTAGCTGGGACTACAGGCATGCGCCACCATGCCAGGCTAATTTTTTCTATATATATTTTTAGTTGGCCAGATAATTTCTTTCTATTTTTAGTAGAGACAGGGTCTCGCTCTTGCTCAGGCCAGTCTCGAACTCCTGACCTCGAGCTATCCACCTGCCTCGGCCTCCCAGAGTGCTAGGATTACAGGTGTGAGCCACCGCGCCCTGCGGATAATTTTTTTTTTTTTTTTAAGGCTGGTCAAGTGAAGCAGTGGGAGTGGACAAGGAACAAAAGAATCTGTAACTGGTTGTGATCAATTAGTTGTAAACAAGATAAATGTTTGATCATCACATATTGCATACATATATCAAAATATCACTGTACCCCATAAATATGTACAATTATTTGTGTTAATTAAAAATAATGATGAAAGCCAAAAAAAAAAAAAAAACCAGAAATGGGCGAGGATGAGAAACCAGTAGAAATATCCAAGTTCAGGAAATGGATCAAGGAAGGCATGGATTTTGATGGATTTTGTTTCTTCACCTGCAATGACCCCAGAAACGATGGTGGCCACCACCGGGGTGCTCGTGCGGGCGTGGATCCGGGCAAGGATGCGGAAAAGGAGCCCGTCCTCGGCCATGGCGTAGATCACTCGAGGCATGGGGAACATGGCGCCCAGGAGGCTGGAGGACAACATGGGAACATGTGTTGGGACACAGGAATCCTACACGTGGGATAAAGTGTCTCCTCCCTGTCATCTGTCCATCCCAAGGGCCAGGATACCTGAGAATCTGACAGTAGACAGGGAGAAAGCATTTGGCACTGACCTGGATGAGAGGGCACAGAGGGTGCCAACGGCCACTGCATATTTTACAGGGGCCCATCCGACGTAGATAAAGGCCTCCGGCAGAGGGCTGTCCTTGTGTATCTGGTAGTAGGGCATCATGAGGGTGAGTGCCGCCGAGACACCAAAATAGGCCAGAAAGCAGATGAAGAGGGAGACCACGATGCCCACGGGGATGGAACGCTGAGGGTGGCGGGCTTCCTCCCCTGCAGGACACGTGCACGCACTGGGTCAGGAAAACACTGAGGGGGAGGCGCAAAACCCTCCTCCCTCCCACACCTCCAAAACTCTATGCCCAAGGGCAGCCCAAACTGCACCCAAACCGCTGATCCCCTGTTGGGACAGAAGGACCATGTTACCTGTGGTGGCGATGGAATCAAAACCAATAAATGCAAAGAAACATGTAGCTGCTCCACGGAGAATCCCATGGAAGCCAAAAGGCACAAACCCTCCAGAGCCCAGAGGGCCCAAGCTAGGGTGAGAGAAGGAATGAGAAGGACAGCATTAAGGGACATTCAAGCCACTGCGACTGGATGACTCAGTACAGCCCACGAGTCCGGGGCCCCATGCCTGCCCATCACCCGGGTCCCTCCGCCCGGATTCCGCCTATTCCCCTCCAGATTCCCGCTCTGCACTCCCCGGCGCCCGAATGCATCCAGTGTGCAGTCACCTCCTCACCTGTATGTGCCATTAGATCCGGGTTTGGCCAGTTTGTAGTCCAGTTCTGTGAGCTGCCAGTTGTGCAAATCCCCCTTGATGAAGCCAGAGAGGGTGATACCGCTCAGAACCAAAAGATTCACACCTGTGAATATTTTGGTAACCAGTGCCGACTCCCGAGCTCCCAGAGCCAGTAAACCTGTGGGAAAGATGACATATCCAGAATAAATAGACCCAAAGAGACAGAAAGCAGATTAGTGGTTGCCAGGGGACAAAGGGGAGTGAGGAATGACTGCTTAAAGGGCACAGGCTTTCCTTTTAGGGTGATGAAAATGTGGAAAATGTTTTGGAACTAGATCTTTTGGTGTACACACCCCTGTGAATGTACTAAATGCCACTGAACTGTACACTTTCAAATGGCCAATTTTAGTCGGGTGAGGTGGCATGCACCTGTAGTCCCAGCTGCTCAGGAGGCTGAGGCGGGAGGATCGCTTGAGCCCAGGAATTAAAGGTTACAGTGAGCTGTGATCACCCCACTGCACTCCAGCCTGGGCAACAGAGTAAGACTCTGTCTCTTAGAGAAAAAAAAAAATTAAAATATTAATACAAACTGTAGTTTCAGTAGAGAGGAAGAAACTTGCCAGCCTAAGTCAGTGGCTCTCAGCTAGGAGTGATTTTCTTTCCCAAGAGACATCTGGCAGTATTTGGGGACATTCCGATTGTCACAGTTTGGGGAAGGGTACCCTGGCGTCTAGTGGGTGGAGATGCTGCTCTACATCTTGTAATGCACGACAAAGAATTACCTGGCCCAGGATGTTAATAGTGCTGGGATCGGAGAACAATGGTCCGAGTCTTGCCTTCCTGTGCCTCACAGTGCAGCTCATAGTTCTAGGTTTCTAATCCCCCTCCCATGTCTGCCTCCCCCAAGCCTTTTCCACACCCGTTCCTCCATGCCCAGCTTGTCCCTTCTTTGACGCCAGCCTTACCAATGAGGAGCAACACAAGGCTCAGCGCGAAGAAATCTGGATACTCAGCCAGGACACGAGACACGGGCAGTGAGAAGACGCCCTGCAGGGCCCGGGAGATGTGATTCCCAATCAGGTTGTCAAAGGAGAAGCTCCAGGCCCTGGCCACGCTCGCGGCACCTGTGGCAACAGAAGGAGGAACATTCATTTATAAACATCGATCAAACCCCCAGTAAGTGCCATGGGATATATTATTTTATAAAGAAAAAGAAAAAAGAGGCCGGGCGTGGTGGCTCACGCCTGCAATCCTAGCACTCTGGGAGGCTGAGGCGGGAGGATCGCTCGAGGTCAGGAGTTCAAGACCAGCCTGAGCAAGAGAGAGAGACCCCATCTCTACTAAAAATAGAAAAAATTATCCAGGCACAATGACGTGCGCCTGGATCCCACCTACTCAGCAGGCTGAGGCAGGAAGATCCCTTGAGCCCAGGAGTTTGAGGTTGCTGTGAGCTAGGCTGACATCATGGCACTCCTGGGAAACAGAGGGACACTCTGTCTCAAAACTATAAATAAATAAATAGAAACTTGAGTCCACCCTCTCTCCTCCGCCACAAGCCCCCACTGCAGTGGTCCCTACCCCAGTTGCCATGGCCTCCCTTGAATAAAGTCTGCCTTACTACCTTTTTTTTTTTTAAAAAAAAAAAAGTTATCTGTTGAATATGTCAGAAGGAGATAAATGCTATGCAAGAAAAGAACATAGGGATGAGTGATGAGGAGGGCTGGGTGATGAGGGTTGAAATTTTTTTCAAACGAGTGGTCAGAGGAAATCTCACAAAGGTGACAGCTAAGCGAAGGCTTCACAGTGGTGGGGGAACATGCTTGGGGAACATGTCTCCCCCACATCTACAAGAACTCTTCCCCATGTCCTACACTTTCCATTTCTTCTTGGTTTGTTGTTCGGTCACTGAAGGGAACCTGAATGGAGCTGAGGAGAATGACATTCCGGGGTCTTCCTCCTGCCATTCCCCACTGCCCGCCATGGTGGATTGCAAAATGTGGGTGAAAGCCACTCCAGCTCCTCCAAATCCCCCCTCATTCTGACCCCTACGTCCCTCATTTTTCCCACTCCTCCATCCCTGTCCCATCATCTCACCAATGACATAAGAGAGTATGAGGTTCCAGCCGGTGACAAAAGCTAATACTTGGCCCACTGTGACATAGCTGTAGAGATACGCAGAGCCAGAGCATGGCACCCGGGCCCCAAACTCGGCATAGCAGAGTCCAGACAGCACGGAAGACAGGGCGGCCACCAAGAAGCAGATAACGATGGATGGTCCAGCTTTGTCTTTGGCTACTTCCCCAGCCAGGACGTACACACCTGCTCCCAGGGTGCTGCCCACACCCAGGGCCACCAGGTCCAGGCTGTTCAGACAACGGGACAAGCGATTCTCAGACCCCGTGCTTAGCTCCAGGGGTCGCCTGCGCATCAGCTTCTGGCCAAATTGGCGAACATCCTGCCATCCCATCTTAGATGGAGTTGAGGAAGATGCTGAGATCTGCTGAGAAAACAAGACAGAAAACCACCAAGAGTGATCATTCCGCCTTGGCCCTAGGAGTGGGACATAAGATCACCTGCCAGATGCAATGGAGTTACAGGAGCTATTGGTGAAAGGACGTATTGGCCAAGTCATCCGCCTCTGAGACTTGGGGCTTTCAAATGTAAACAAGAACTTTAACACTTTTCAAAGTTCCTGGAAGGGTTTCTTGAAGAGACACAAGCAAAAGCTTCCGGTACAGTGCCTGGCACACAGGAGCTGCTCAATTGATATGAGTTGAGTGAATAAGAATGCTGATTTCCGAAGCCCAATTACCTGGGTTCAAATCCAGCTCTCCCACTTATCGGCTAATTTCCCAACAGTGACTTACCACTTTTGCCCTCGCCTCCTATATAAATTATTATGATGGAAAAACAATAATTATGATTATCATCATTCCCTCTCTTCATTGATGTGTGTGAAGTGGCTCTTTGTAGGGCCTAGCGATCAGAGAGCTCACGCTACACACATTTCCAAGCCAAGGAACCTGGAAACTGGGTAGCTTTCAGTGTCTTTGCCAGCAGAGTGAAAGGCAGTTGGAATTTGGAGCTGGGGCAAAATAAGAGATGGAAATTTCAGGATGAGAGAGAGACCTTTGACCAGCTCAATCAAAGATCCACTTTCTACTCAGCCCCAGGGCATCAACTGGACTGACCTCCCAGTAGCTTGGAGGGAGGACACATCTTCTATATTTATTTATCTTTTTTTTTTTTTTTTTTGGAGACAGAGTCTCACTCTGTTGCCTGGGCTAGAGTGCCGTGGTGTCAGCCTAGCTCACAGCAACCTCAAACTCCTGGACTCAAGGGATCCTACTGCCTCAGCCTCCCGAGTAGCTGGGACTATGGACACACGCCACCACGCCCAGCTAATTTTTCTTATTTTTTGTAGAGACAAGGTCTCACTCTTGCTCAGGCTGGTCTCTAACTCCTGAGCTCAAGCGATCCTCCCGCCTCGGCCTCCTAGAGTGCTAGGATTACAGGCGTGAGCCACCGCGCCGGGCCCACATCTTCATTCTGAAGTAAAAATCTTCCCACCCCTGTGAAATATCTCCTTGGAACACTGCTCTGCAGGGAGAGGGTGACCGAGCAAACGTACTGCTGTGAGGGGCTTCTGCCCCCTGAAAATCGGAAGTACAAGTTAAGCATTTTATAAAAGCAAGGATACCAGACCCAGGAAACTGTGATTGGAATCTTGGCTCCACCCATGTGCCTTTGAATAAGTCATTTACTTCCCTGAACCCGTGTTCTCTTTTTGAAATGCTGCCAGTGAACTCTGGTGTTCTGTTGGCAGGAATGTAAAACGGTGTAGCCACTCTGTATGGTGGTTCCTCAAAAAATTAAAACATGCCATTTGGTAGCAGGACAAAAAAAATTTTTTAATGGAATTACTATATGGGCTGGGTACGGTGGCTCATGCCTATAATCCTAACACACTGGGAGGCAGAGTGGGAGGATTGCTTGAGCTCAGGAGTTCGAGACCAGCCTGAGCAAGAGCAAGACACCATCTGTACTAAAAACAGAAAAAATTAGCCAGGCGTGGTGGCACGTGCCTGTAGTCCCAGCTACTCGGGAGGCTGAGGCAGAAGGATTGCTTGAGCCCAGGAGTTTGAGGTTGCTGTGAGCTAGGCTGATGCCACAGCACTCTACCTGGAGTGACAGAGAGTCTGTCAAAACGAAGGAAAGGAAAGAAAGAAAGGGAAGGAAGGGAAGGAATGGAAGGAAGGGAGGAGGGAAGAAAGAAAGAAAAGAATAGGAGAGAAAAGAAAGAAAGAAAGAAAAAGAAGAGAGAAGGAAAGAGACAGAAAGAAAAGAAAAAAAGAAAAGAAAAGAAAAGAAAAGAAGGAAGGAAGGAAAGAAAAGAAAAAGACTAATTTTGGCTGGGCATGGTAGCTCAACCCTGTAATCCTAGCACTCTGGGAGGCCGAGGTGGGAGGATCGCTTGAGGGCAGAATTCCAGACCAGCCTGAGCAAGAGTGAGACACCCCGAACCCCACCCCCCCACCCCCCCATCATCTGTACTAAAAATAGAAAAAATTACCCAGGCCAACTAAAAATACAAACAAAAAATTAGCCAGGTGAGGTGGCGAGCACCTGTAGTTCCAGCTACTTGGGAGGCTGAGGCAGGAGGATCGCTTGAGCCCAGGAGTTTTAGGTTGCTGTGAGCCAGGCTGATGCCATGGCACTCTAGCCTGGGCAACAGAGCGAGGCTCTGTCTCAAAAATAAATAAATAAATAAATAATATATATATAGTCTAACGTTGATAATATCATTTACACACGAGACAGGAAATGAGTCTCAGGGCCTCGGGACAATCATCCAGTCCCCACCCTACCCCTTCTCACTCGCGGCCCCTAGCTCTTTTACTATCATCTGAGAAATGGGTCCTTCCACCCCCAGCCTGAGGCCAGGCTGACATAAACGCTGGCTGGCAGGGTGCAGGGCGCTCCTCGGGGTAGGAAGCTGAGTGCCCTACCCTAATCCTGCAGAAGAGGGGCTACCCAAGACTTACCGACAGTGGGAGCGGAGCCTGAAGTCCCAGGTCAGAGCCGAGGAGGTTGAGTTTAAGCCCAGCCAGGCTGGAGCTGATGATGTTATCTTTAAAATGGCAGCTGGGAGACACAACACTCAAATAAATCCCAGGGCTGACAAGGTGGGGCTGGGCGGGGCTGCACTGATGCAATCAGACACTGACGTTTCTGTAGTTCCGGGCAAGAGACTGTTCTAAGATAGTTTGTTAATTGTGATAAAATACACCTAACACAAAATTTATCACCTTAACCCCACCCCAGGGAGACACGGTCTGGCTCTGCTGCCGTGGCTGAAGTGCAATGGCGTCATCATGGCTCAGTGCAGCCTCGAACTCCTGGGCTCAAGGAATCCTCCTGCCTCAGCCTCCCAAAATCCGGAGATTACAGCAGTGAGCCACTGTGCCTGGCCTGTATGATTCCACTTAAATGAGGAACCTAGAGTCAAGTTCATAGAGACAGAAAGTTGAATGGTGGTTGCCAGGGGTGGGGGTAGAGGGGAAAAGGGAGTAGATTAATGAGTACAGAGTTTCAGGGTTTTTTTGTTTTGTTTTGTTTTGTTTTTTGAGACAGAGTCTCACTCTATTGCCCGGGCTAGAGTGCCATGGCATTAGCCTAGCTCACAGCAATCTCAAACTCCTGGGCTCAAGCAATCCTCCTGCCTCAGCCTCCTGAGTAGCTGGGACTACAGGCATGCGCCACCATGCCCGGCTAATTTTTCTATATATATTTTTAGCTGTCCAGATGATTTCTAATTTTTTTAGTAGAGATGGGGTCTCGCTCTTGCTCAGGCTGGTCTTGAACTCCTGAGCTCAAACAATCTGCCTCGGCCTCCCGGAGTGCTAGGATTACAGGCATGAGCCACCATGCCCGGCCCAGAGTTTCAGTTTTGAAAAGTAAAACTAGTTTGAGAAAAGAAAAAACAAAGTCTGAATTGTATTCCATTGTCTGTACATACCACATTTTGTTTATCCATTCAACCACGGATGGACATTTGGGTTGCCTCCACTTTGGGGCAATTGTAAATAACGCTGCTATGAATATGAATGTAGAAATATTTCTTTGAGACACCGTTTTCAATTCTTTGAGGTATGTGCCCAGAAGTGGCATTGCTGGGTCCTATGGTTCTAAAATTTTTCAAGTGTTTGAATTCATTGATCATTTAGGACCCTATGAAGTAGGGACTGAGTAACATGGGACCGCACTTATAGCCCTACTCATTCCCAGTCTTCTCACCTTCCTCAGCTTTCAACAGTTTGCTTGTGGTCTGAGACACTCAACTGTCAGGGACCTCTCAACCCAAGCTGGTCCCCTACCAGAAAGTGGGGAGCTTAAGATCTCTGAAGTTTTTAAGGGGGCGGGGTCATGAAAAAAAATAAAAAAAGAAAAAAAAAAAGAAAAAGAAAAAGATCTCTGAAGTTTGTGAATTCACACAACAAATGCATTTAACAAGCCTCCTCCACGTGCACAGCCCTGTGCACAGGGACAAAAGAAGATAAAGATGAGTGACTGGCCGGGCGCAGCAGCTCACGCCTATAATCCTAGCACTCTGGGAGGCCAAGGCGGGAGGATCGCTTGAGGCCAGGAGTTTGAGGCCAGCTTGGGCAACATACTGAGACCCCATCTCTACAAAATATATGAAAAATGAACCTGGTATGGTGCCACACACCTGTAGTCCCAGCTACTCGAAAGGCTGAGGCAGACGGGATCACGTGAGCCCAGGAATTTGAGATTACAGTAGCCTATGATGGTGCCACTGCACTCCAGCCCAGGCTACAAAATGAGACCTTGTCTCAGAATAAATAAATAAGTAAAAAATAATAAAATATATAAGAACAAAGCAGGAAGCATCACACTACCAGCCCTCAAAATATACTATAAAGCTGGAGTAACCGAAACAGCATGGTGAAACAGGCACATACAAACATAGAAACAGGCACACACAACAATGGAACAGAGAATCCAGGAAGTATTCCACGTGCCTACAGCCAACTGATTTTTGACACAGGTGCCAAGAACACGTATTGGGAAAGGGACATTCTCTTCATTAAATGATGCTGGAAAAACTGGATATCCATACACAGGACAATGAAACTAGATCCCCACCTCTCACCCTATAAAAAATCAACTCAAAGTGGATCAAAGATCTAAATGTGGCTGGGCGTAGTGGCTCATGCCTTTAATCCTAGCATTCTGAGAGGCTGACTGAGGGGGGATGATCACTTGAGGTCAGGAGTTCCATCCAGACCAGCCTGAGCAAGAGCAAGACACCATCTCTACTAAAAATAGAAAAAATTAGCCAGGCGTGGTGGCACGTGCCTGTAGTCCAAGCTACTCGGAAGGCTGAGGCAGTAGGATCACTTGAGCCTGGGAGTTTGAGGTTGCTGTGAGCTAGGCTGATGCCACAACACTCTAACCCAGCGACAGAGCGAGACTCCGTCTCAAAAAAAATAAAAAAGATCTAAATGCCTAGGCCGATGTCTGAAAGGGTCTTCCCAACATCTTCTCCTAGAATTCTTAAGGTTTCATACCTTAGGTTATCCATCTTGAATTGATTTTTGTGAGAGGTGAGAAGTGGGGATCCAGTTTCAATCTTCTGCATGTAGCTATCCAGTTTTCCCAGCACCATTTATTGAAAAGAGAATCTTTTCCCCAGTGTATATTTTTGTCTGCTTTGTCAAAGATTAGATTACCCCAAAGCAATCACCACAGCAACAAAAATAAATAAATGGGACCTGATCAAATTAAAAAGCTTTTGCACAGCCAAGGAAACTATCATTAGAGCGAATAGACAGCCTACAGAATGGGAGAAAATATTTGCTCTCTACACATCCGATAAAGGGCTGATAACAAGAATCTATCTGGAACTTTAAAAAATCAACAAGAAAAAAATCAAACAATCTCATCAATAAATGGGCAAAGGAAATGAACAGAAACTTTTCAAAAGAAGACAGAATGATGGGCCGGGCGCGGTGGCTCATGCCTGTAATCCTAGCACTCTAGGAGGCCGAGGCGGGTGGATCGCTTGAGCTCAGGAGTTCGAGACCAGCCTGAGCAACAGCGAGACCCCCGTCTCTACTAAAAAAAATAGAAAGAAATTATCTGGACAACTAAAATATATATATAGAAAACATTAGCCGGGCATGGTGGCGCATGCCTGTAGTCCCAGCTACTCGGGAGGCTGAGGCAGGAGGATCACTTAAGCCCAGGAGTTTGAGGTTGCTGTGAGCTAGGCTGATGCCACGGCACTCTAGCCAGGGCAACAGAGTGAGACCCTGTCCCCTCCCCCCCCCAAAAAGAAAGAAACAATCAACAGAGTGAAAAGACAACCTACAAGCATTGAAGAGAATATTTGCAAAACACTCATCTGGGACTAATACCCAGAACATATAAGGAACTGACACATCTCAATAGCAAAAAAAAAAAAAAAAAAAATCACCTAAAATCTAATTTAAAAAATGAGAGAATGGGCCAGGCATGGTGGATCATGCCTGTAATCCTAGCACTCTGGGAGGCCGAGGCAGGAGGATTGCTTGAGCTCAGGAGTTCGAGACCAGCCTGAGCAAGACTGAGACCCCCTGTCTACTAAAAAATAGAAATAGATGCCACGGCACTCTAGCCAGGTTGACAGAGCGGGACTCTGCCTAAAAAAAAAAAAAAAAATAGAAAGAAATTTGGCTGGGCAACTAACAATACTAAAAAAAAAAAAAATTAGCCGGGTGTAGTGCCGCATGCCTGTAGCCCTAGCTACTTGGGAGGCTGAGGCAGGAAGATCACCTGAGCCCAAGAGTTTAAGGTTGCTGTGAGCTAAGCTGATGGCCACGGCACTCTACCGGGCAACAGAGCAAGACTTTGTCTCTAAATAAATAAATATAAAATGAGGGAATGATCTGAACAGATATTTCTTAAAAGAAGACATACAAATGGCCAAAAAATGCTCAACATCACTAATCATCAGGAAAATGCAAGTCAAAACCACAGTGAGATATCATTTTACCCTAATTAGGATGGCTATTATCAAAAGACAAAAAATAGCAGATGCTGGCAAAGATGCTCAGAAAAGCAGACTCTTACACACTGTTAGTGGGAACACAACTAGTACGGTTGCTACGGAGAACAACATGGAGGTCCCCCTAAAAACTACAAATAGAACTACCACATGATCCAGCATCCCCACCACTGGCAATTTATACAAAGGAAAGGAAATCATATTGAAGAGACATCTGCACCCCCATGTTTATTGCAGCACTATTTACAATGGCCAAACTATGGAATCAACCTTGGTGTCCAGGAACAGAGAATGGATACAGAAAATGTGATATATAATATATACACAATGGAATACTATGCAGCCATGAAAAAGAGTGAAATCCTGACAGTCACAGCAACATGGATGGAACTGAAGGACATTATGTTAACTGAAATAAGCCAGAAACAATAAGTTCTCTCATATGTGCAAGCTAAAAGAAAGTTGATATCATAGAATTAAAAATTGAACAGAGGATGCTAGAGGCTGGGAAGGGTAGGGGATGAGGGGATAAAGAGAGATTTTTTTTAAGGATACAAAATTACAGCTAGGTAGGAGAAATAAGTTCTAGTGTTCTATACAACTGTAGGATGACTATAGTTAATAATAAATTATCTAGTTTGAAATAGCTAGAAGGAGGATGTTGAATATTCCCAACACAATGTCTAAGATGATGGATATACTAATTTCCCTGATCTGATCACCATGCATTCTATATGCAGAACATCATTATGTACTCCATGAATATGTACAATTATTATTTTTCAATTTAAAAAATTAAAATAAATTTTTAAAAAATCAACATACAAAAATCAGTAGCTTTTCTATACACAAGTATTGAACAATTTGAAAAAGAAATCAAGAAAGCAATCCCATTTACAATAGCTACCAAAAATAAAACCTAGAAATAAATTTAACCAAAGAAGTGAGAGATCTCTACAATCAAAACTATAAAACACTGCTGGGTGCAATGGCTCAGTCCCAGTGAGGAGGCTGAGATAGGAAAATCCCTTAAGTTCAGGAGTTCGAGACCAGCCTGGGCAACAGTGAGATCCCCATCTCTTAAATTTTTTTAATTAGCTGGGCATTAATTTTATCATTATTATTATTAGAGATAGGGTCTCCCTCTGCTGCCCAAGCTGGATTGCAATGGCACAATCATACCTCACTATGGGCCCAAACTCCTGGGCTCAAGCAATCCTTCCACCTCAGCCTCCTGAGTCGCTGAGACTGTAGCTATGTGCCACCACTCAGGCTGAATACACATTTCTCAAACGAAGACATACAAATGGCCAACAGGTATATAAAAAAAATGTTGAACATCACTAATCCTCGGGGAAAATGCAAACTGCAAGCACAATACCCAGTTAAGATGGCTACTATCAAAAAGACAAAACATGCTGGTGAGGATGCAGAGAAAGGAGAACTCTTACATACTGTTTGGTGGGAATGTAAGTTGGTGCAGCTACTAGGGAAAACAGTATAAAGGTTCCTCAAAAAACTAAAAATAGGTCGGGCATGGTGCCTCACACCTGTAATCCTAGCACTCTGGGAGGCCGAGGTGGGACGATGGCTTGAGCCCAGGAGTGTGAGGCTGCAGTGAGCTATGATTGCACCATTGCACTCTAGCCTGGGTGAGAGAGAGAGAGAGAGAGAGAGAGAGAGAGAGAGAGAGAGAGAGAGAGAGACTCTGTCAAAAAAAAAAAAACAAGGATCACTTGAGCCCAGGAGTTTGAGGTTGCTGTGAGCTAGGCTGACACCACGGCACTCTAGCCCAGGCAACAGAGTGAGATTCTGCCTCAAAAAAAAAAAAAAAAAAAGAAGAAGAAGAAGAAAAAGAACGAGTAAGTTCTAATGTTTGATAGCAGAGTAGGATGACAACAGTTGACAACAGTATATAGTATTTTCAAAATAGCTATAAGAGAGGACTTGAAATGCTCCCACTGCACAGAACAGATAAATATTTAAGGTAATGGACATCCCACATATTCTCACTTGATTATTATACAGTCTATGCATGTAACAAAATATAATATCACATGTACCCCATAAACATGTACAAATATTTCTATCGATAACGTGAGGTTCTTTTGTCTTTTTCTTTTTTAGGTTCATGATGCTTAAAGAGGGGAAGAATAATGTGAACAAACCTCAAAGGGAACATAATCAGTAGATGAGGTCATTAACCACATAGTAAGGATTATTAGTCTTGTGGCTCAATTAGGATCGAAGCAGGACTATGAGGAAGGCAAAGTCTAATTAAAGTTTGAGGTGTACCTTTATACCAGTGGTTCTCAGGAGAAGCTGGCTTGGCCCCCACCGCGGAGATCCGAGATGACAGGTGAGGTGCCCCCACGCTAGAGGGCAGTGTCGGCGCTGGCAGCAACGCTTCGGAGATTAGTTCCAAGGCTATCAGGCCATGGCCCTGTGGCAGCCCGAGCTTCCCTGCAGCCCTGTCACAGCCTATAACACAGGGTGCAGTGTGGAGGCTGAGGGAAAATTTCCCCTTTCGCCCTTTTTTTTTTCCTAGCCTAGCTCACTGCAACCTCAAATTCCTGGGCTCAAGCCATCCTCTTGCCTCAGCCTCCAAAGTAGCTGTCACTACAGGTGTGTGCCACAACGCCTGGCTAATTTTTTCTATTTTTAGTAGAAAATGGAGTCTCGTTCTTGCTCAGGCTGGTCTCAATCTCCTGACCTCAAGCGATCCTCCCACCTTGGCCTCCCAGAGTGCTAGGATTACAGGCGTGAGCCACCGCACCCGGCCCCCTTTTGCCCCGTGAGGGTTCCCAGAAAGTCAACTGGAAAAAGCCAGCTTCACAGGAGAAAGACAAGCAGACTCACTGGATCATGGTTTTACCTGACCTGGGAGCCTTCAGCATGAAAACCCAAAGATACAGGGAAACTGGTGATTTTTATGCTTAGGTTCAACAAAGTATGGACAGTCGTGTAGAAATGTGATTGGACAAAAAGGGTGTGATCCAATGCTACAGACTGAGTGGGGAAACCCAGCCAGTCCCGTCCATCTAGATTCTTCCTGGTCTCTGTGCAGCATTCTTTCCTTCCAGATATGGGGCAAAAGCCTCTGGAATGGGGGGTCTTATGAGCTACAGTCAAACATGGTAGCCCCGAGAACTTCTTTATGGCCACTTTTTACACAGAAAGTTGGGGAAAAGTTAAAGTAACATTTTTAGGTTTCATGGCTGGCTTTGGGGAAAAGGGGTTCTGGTTTCTATGAACCGCCTTGAGGAACAGGGATTCTATAATAGCTTCTATAGCTACCCTGGGGGAGACTGAAGAGCCAGAGACAGGAGGGCAGAGGGGGAACCTTTGCTAATGGGGCCCTCAATTTGCGCTATTATTTTATTTTATTTTATTTTTTTCTGTTGCCCGGACTAGAGTGCCGTGGAGTTACGCTATTATTTTCTGAGCCTCAACACCAGCCTGCCATGGCCCAAGCTCTCAAAGTGTCAAACTCTTGTGTTTATATGTATCTTCAAGCCCTGGCCTGGTGCAATGGCTCACACATGTGATCCTAGCGCTCCAGGAGGCTGAGGTGGGAGGATCGCTTGAGCTCAGGAGTTCAAGAGCAGTCTGAGCAAGAGCGAGACCCCGTCTCTACTAAAAAATAGAAAGAAATTAGCTGGACAACTAAAAATATATATAGAAAAAATTAGCCGGGCATGGTGGCACATGTCTGTAGTCCCAGCTACTCGGGAGGCTGAGGCAGGAGGATCGCTTGAGCCCAGGAGTTTGAGGTTGCTGTGAGCTAGCCTGACGCCATGGCACTCTAGCCCAGGCAAGAGAGCGAGACTCTGTCTCAAAAAATAAATAAATAAATAAATAAAAATAAAAAATAAAACATTAAATCTCAAAACAGTAGAACGTTTTAAAAAAGAGGAAAAAAAAACCAGAAGTCCTTAATTTTTACATAGTCCAATAATGAGTTTTTTTCATTGTAAGATTTTTGTGTCCTGTTTAGTAAATCTTAGCCTACTCTTAGATCATAAAAATATTCTTCTACACTGTCTTTTTAAAAAATTATTTTACCCTCTGATTTTATTATTTATTTATGTATGTATGTATTGTGATAAGATTCTGTGGGGTATATACCCTCTGATTTTAGATCTGCAATTCATTTGTATTTAATTTTTGTGCCAGGGATTAAGTAGGGTTAAGAAAATTTGTGATGCTGTCGTCATGGGCAGTGGGTAATTTCCTTCATTCTTCTGTTGTTCTATCCAATTTTAGAGGAGAGATACAGAGATTGAGATTTAGGTGCCTGCCATTATGCTATGGGGAATCTTTTCTTAGAGTCTTCTGATTAATATAAATCCTTAATTTTAATATAACAAAATGTTTCAATCTTCTCTCTTTTTTTTTTTTTTTTTTTTTTTTTTTTTGAGACAGAGTGTCACTTTGTTGCCCGGGCTAGAGTGAGTGCCGTGGCATCAGCCTAGCTCACAGCAACCTCAGACTCCTGGGCTTAAGCGATCCTACTGCCTCAGCCTCCCTAGTAGCTGGGACTACAGGCATGAGCCACCATGCCCGGCTAATTTTTTTGTATATATATTTTTAGTTGGCCAGATAATTTCTTTCTATTTTTAGTAGAGACGGGGTCTCACTCTTGCTCAGGCTGGTCTCGAACTCCTGACCTCGAGCGATCCACCTGCCTCGGCCTCCCAGAGCTAGGATTACAGGCGTGAGCCACCGCGCCCGGCCCAATCTTCTCTTTTATGGTATTTTTTTCATTCTTTTTAAAGAGGTATTTCCCTAGCCTGAAGTTATAAAGCTCTTCTATAAGCTTTATCATTCTACCTTTCATATTTAAATCTACAACCCTCTAGACTTAATCTTATGTTTACATAGCATGACGCAGAGGGCAAATACCTTTTTTTCTTACATAGATATTCCGTTGTCCCATCTCAATTTATTGAAAAGACTGGTTTTTCCCCATTTCAGCAGTGTTTTTCACATACAGAAAATGACAAATTAATGGATCATAAAAGCATTGTGTTAGTTTTAATCAGATAAAAAATGGAGTAGACAAAAATAGATTAGAAAATATCAAAGTGCATTGTCCAAGGTTTGAGTTATAGGATGTGTGTATATGGGGTCATGGAAAATCTTTTCCTTTTTCTTTTTTTTATTTTCTTTATTTATTTTTTACTTTGGTTTTTCCATTCTAAGTATTCCGTGTAGGAAAATCTATGTCTTATTATGAGACCCAGGTAAAAGAATTTGAAAGCCAGTGATGCACAGGACCCACCAGTTATGTACTCTGTCCTTTCCTTGTAACTGTTCCACCAGTGTGTTTCCAACTACCAAGAAGTTTTTTGAATGAAGACCTCACCCCCACTTTGGGTCTATCAGATGCACTTTTAACCCCATCCCAGGAATTTTCTCAGGGTCTCTAAAGACCAAAAACTGTTTAGAATAACCCCTGAGGGCTTCACTCCAGACCTCAGTCAGAACACCCTAACCTTTCGCTATCTATATGTATATCAAAACATCATGTTTTACACCTTCAGTATCTACAATAAATTTTTTTAATGCGTTTTTTTTGTTTGTTTGTTTTATTTGGAGACCGAGTCTCCGTTTTTTGCCTTGGCTAGAGTGTCATGGCGTCAGCCTAGCTCACAGCAACCTCAAACACCTGGGCTTAAGCAATCCTCCTGCCTCAGCCTCCTGAGTCGCTGGGGCTACAGGCGCCACCATGCCCGGCTAATTTTTTTCTATATATATTTTTAGTTAACCAGATAATTTCTTTCTATTTTTAGTAGAGACGGGGTCTTGCTCTTGCTCAGGCTGGTCTCGAACTCCTGACCTCGAGCGATCCTCCTGCCTTGGCCTCCGAGTCTACAATAAATTTTTAAAAATAAAATAAATAATATACCTTGAGATTGGGGGGGGGAGCGGAGGGTGGAAACAACCCTAACCCTGTATCTTCCTGACCAAACTGCAGAGTAACCCTGCTGAACTCCACAAAAGATCCTCTGGGACAGACTCATGTATCTTTTCATGCTCCTTCAGAATTTTCAATTCTGTCCCCACCCCCTTGCTTGTAATTGTTTTTATTACCATCTCTGTTCTCCTTTATTTTCCCAGTAAACAGCTAGGGCCAAGTGGAGAGGGGCACTATCAATGTTATCTAAGGAGAACAGGTGTGAACGGAATATCACCCAGAAGCAGCTGCCTTTGGAAGGAAGAGGAGACCCCTCCTGGTGCAGCCAGATAATTTCTTTCTATTTTTAGTAGAGACAGGGTCTCACTCTTGCTCAGACTGGTCTCGAACACCTGACCTTGAGCAATCCACTCGCCTGGGCCTCCCAGAGTGCTAGGATTACAGGCGTGAGCCACCACACCCGGCCTCTTTCTTTTTTTTTAAGAGACAGGATCTTGCTCTGTGACCCAGGCTGGAATGCAGTGGCACCACCATAGCTCACTGCCACCTCAAACTCCTGGCCTCACGCGATCCTCCCGCTGCCTCCCAAAGCACTGGAATGATAGGCATGAGCCTGCAGGCCCAGCCTACAGTTCACTTTTAGGTAGCACCAGCATGTTGACTTGACCCACCTATGAACCAGACTGGAGTTTTATCCTTCCCTATTAGCTGGCCATAGGAAACCCTGTAAGACTGTAATGTGAGTTTTAAGAAGAGGCACAAAATCGACTGTAATAGGTGACACAGATCTGATGGCAATTGTTCATGTAAGTCATTGGTGCCTTCAGGACCTGCTCAGCTCCATCCTGAATCCGGCCACTGTGTAACTGCACAGCTCTTCCACCGTGCAACGGATCGCTGCTGTGCCCATCCAATGTCATCCTTGGGGGATCCAACTGCACCCAGATCATTATGGGCATTTGTGACTGCAGGGTCCCATGTTTGTTTATTATTTTTAAAAAATTGAAACAGGGTCATGCTATGTTTCCCGGGCTGGCGTGGAACTCCTGGGCTCACGTGATCCTCCTGCGTCAGCCTCCCGAGTAACCAGGACTACACAGCATGCGCTACTGCGCCTGGTGGTCCCGTGTTTAGATGCTCACTATCTGTGAGGGCTCTGTAGCATGCCAGGAACTGCTTTACAACAGGGACTGGTTCTCTGTTGCAGAAGGCATGGCCTTGCTCCAGAACTCCAGAATTTGCAATGTGGCTCTATAAAAGAGGCTTGACACAGACTCTTCAGAGCATTTTCCATAACCACAGATACCACTACACACCATTGAAACTGCTGGAATCTATGTCCAAAGTGGCAAAGCGCTTATACCAGCAGCCTGGCTATGCTGTGGGGCTCAGTCCTGCTCTGGGTCCCCCTCAATATGAGCAGTCTTTGTGTCCCCAGTAAATGAGCTGGAGACTTTCCAAATCTACCTGTCTTAAGTGGCCTTTTGGGTACTAATGACTTGGGACAGATTAGCACATAGTATATATACATCAGGGACTCCTCTGCCTATCAGGTACTCTACATCACTTTATCCTGCTTAATTCTCTTCATCACTCATCACTGTCTAAAAATATGAATGTCTGTCTGTTTACTAACTTATCATTAGAGTCCCCCACTAGGGGGGAAAAACCCTCTGTGAAGGCTGTGACTTTATCTCGGTTGTTTTTGGTTTTGGGTTTTTTGTTGTTGTTGTTTTAGTGTGCTTTTGTACTTTTTGTTTTTGGGGGTTTTGGGTTTTTTTTTTTTTTGAGACAGTCGGATGTTTAGCTGCATCCCCGGCTTCTGTTCACTAGATGCCAGTAGCATCAGCTGCCTCCCCGGTTGTGACAACCAAACACGTCTCCAGACACTGCCAAATGTCTATTGAGGGGCAACATTTCCCCTGGTTAAGAGCCACTGGTCAGAGTCAGCAGAGGGTACCACCCAACCGTGTGTGTTTCAGAGGATCTGGATTTAGGGATAAGGGGTGAACAACGGCCAGGGTTTGGCACTGAAGGGCAG
Source organism: Lemur catta (assembly GCF_020740605.2). Taxonomy (NCBI): domain Eukaryota; kingdom Metazoa; phylum Chordata; class Mammalia; order Primates; family Lemuridae; genus Lemur; species Lemur catta. Next base: position 20,834,712 of record NC_059146.1, read on the forward strand.
TAAAGTGGCTCCACACCCAACCCAGCAGCGGGATGTAGATAGCACACACTCCTCCTTCTCCTTGAAAGGAATGTCGTGTCCCCAGGCAGTCTGTGGCGAAAGGCTAAAGATTACTCAAAGACCTGAGAGTACCTGTGGGATAACGGAGCCATGGATTCCCGCAGGCGTGGGGAAGTGGCTTACAGGTAAAGATGGGGAGAAGACTGAAAGCTTTTAGAGATATAAGATTGCAGATTATGACTGAGGCACTAATCAGCTTAAGCCTTGTGACATTTTGGGAGTGGTGGCCAGCTCCTCACTGGGACTGGTCTAGATTGGCAGTGTTAGCCAAGGGCTGACGCCCCTGAGAATGATAATACACTGCCAAGGTTGAATACCGCCTGTAAGACTTGTAAACTTTACTCAGTCAGGTTTTCTTTTCTTCCTTTCAATGATGCCTTATCCTTGAGGTATGCTTTCTCTGACACAGGTAAGCACTTCTGAGAACATTTAATTAAACTAACAAGGACTCTCAAAAGCAAAAAGGCGTCAGCTACCTGGAAAAAAGTTGGAATGCAGAGATTTTATTTTTCTTAACAGAAAAAGTTTTCTATAGCACTTAGGCTGTTCCGAGGTCAACCTACAGAAGCTGGTCATATCTTCTCCCTGATAAAACAGGAAAAAAAATGTGCCCAAAGACAGAAATGTGGTTTTAACACCTTGGACTGGGCTGATGGTAGCAGTTTGAGGAAAAGCAGGTCTTTGTGCCTCTAATAACTGAACTTTGACACTTCTTAGTGTTTACATGGTTTTTTTTTACACATAACATAAAATTAACCATTTTAAAATGAGCAGCCCAATGGTATTTAGTATATTCACAGTGTTGTGCAACCACCACAATAGTTCCAATAGTTCCAAAATATTTTCATCAATCCAAAATGAAGCCCCTTAAGCTGGTACTCCCCATTGCTCCTGCCCCTAGCCTGCCAATCAACAGATGGACAAACAGATATGGTACATAAGAAATGAAGCACTGACACAAAGCACAGTGTGGATGAACCTTGAACAGTACGCTCAGTGAAAGAAGCCCAGACACAAATTCACATGTTGTATGATTCCATTTGTGTGAAATTTCCAGAAGAGGTAAATCCAGAGAAACAGAAAGCAGATGAGTAGCTCTTTTTAAATTGGTTTCTGACACTATTAGGAGACAAAGGTATGGCTTATAAATTGTTCTTTGGTGTGTGTGATTCACCTCTAAGGAGGTATTGTTCACTGTGTCCTCTCAGATACATCATTTGTTGTGGGGATTGATGGTCCACTCTGGGACAATGGTGCTTCATTGTGTCACCATTTTTTCTCAGCCTGAGACATTAGGTGAATTGGTGGGATACGCTCTGGTCCAAGAGACAGAATCCAAGAAAAAAGGAGACCAAAATCTGGGCAGAAGGAGTGGGCTTACTAGAAGTACCATTTCTAAAGCACCTTTACTCTGTTCTAGCTGGAACCCTGGAGGGTGCCGATGAGAAGAAAAAGATAGCTCCTCTGTGCCAGAAACCCTTAAGAAGAAGAAAAGGAATTTTGCTGAGCTTAAGATCAGGCATCTTGGGCCAGGCGTGGTGGCTCATGCCTGTAATCCTAGCACTCTGGGAGACCAAGGCAGGAGGATTGCTTGAGCTCAGGAGTTCGAGACCAGCCTGAGCAAGAGCGAGACCCCTGTCTCTACTGAAAATATTAATAGAAAAAAAAATTTGCCGGGTGCCTGTGGTCCCAGCTACTCGAGAGGCTGAGGCAGGAGGATCACTTGAGCCCAGGAGTTTGAGGCTGCAGTGAGCTACCATGACACCATTGCACTCTAGCCAGGGTGACAGAGTGAGACTATCTCAAAAAAAAAAAAAAAAAAAATCAGGCATCTGAGAAAAAAGTAGTGTGCCCAAGATATGTTTGGAAAAGCAAGGCAAGGAGGGCTAGGGATGGTGGCATATGCCTGCAGTCCCAGCTACCAGCTACCAGCTACCGGGGAGACTAAGGCAGGAAGATACCTGGAGCCCAGGCATTCTCCCCTATAGCATGCTCTGTCGATCAGGTGCCCCAATAAGTTTGGCATCAACTTGGTGACCTCCTGGGATGGGGACAACTAGGTTGCCTAAGGAAGGGTGAACTGGCCCAGGTTGCAAATGGAGAAAGTCAAAAATTTTGTGCTGATCAGCAGTTGTGCCTATAGCGCTGCACTCCAGTCTGGGCAACATATTGAGACCCTCTTTTAACACATTAACTGCCATGTGAGTTGTATTTAACTCACACTACTTTTGAGCCTCAGGCCTTGTGAAGCATATGTATCTCACATGTCTGCTCACCTTGGAAACCGCATGAACTATTTTTCAAGTTGCAAATAACAACATTTTCATCAAATTAGAAAGGATCATCTTGTTTTCGAAGCTTTTATTCTATTTTCATAATAAAACACTGTGGCCCCAAGAAAAAAAATTTTTCTAGTGTAGTAGTCAATGTATTAAAAAAAAAAAAAATACAGGCCAGGCGCGATGGCTCACGCCTGTAATCCTAGCACTCTGGGAGGCCGAGGCAGGCGAATCGTTTGAGCTCAGGAGTTCGAGACCAGCCTGAGCAAGAGCGAGACCCTGTCTCTACTAAACATAGAAAGAAATTATACAGACAGCTAAAAATATATATAGAAAAATTAGCCGGGCATGGTGGCCCATGCCTGTAGTCCCGCTACTCGGGAGGCTGAGGCAGGAGGATTGCCTGAGCCCAGGAGTCTGAGGTTGCTGTGAGCAAGGCTGACACCACGGCACTCTAGCCTGGCAACAGAGTAAGACTCTGTCTCAAAAAAAAAAAAAAAAAAAAAAAAAAAAAAAAAAAAACCAGCAAAAAATTTAAAAATAAAAAAAAAGGCAAGGAAGAAGTCTGCCTGTGCAAAAGCTAACCACTGTCACAGGAATGTAGGCAAATGTGCTAAACCGAGGTTTAAAGGGACAAGATGGCAAGAAAAGCTGGCAGCTTCAGAGTCCAAAAGGTGTTACAGCTTCCTCAGCTTGGCCATATCTTCAAGGGCACCTTTGGTAAGCCATTAAGGCTTTGGTGGACATGCTGAAGACTGTGAAACAATACACAGCACTACAGGTGGACACCTGAACTTGAGTCCCTAAATGAGCTGATCTATAGGCTTGCTTATGGCAAGATCAGTAAGGAGTGAATTGCTCTGATAGGTGACACCTTTACTGCTCAATCTCTAGGCAAACGTGGCATCATCTGCATGGAGCATCTGGTTCATGAGATCTATACTGTTGGAAAACGCTCCAAAGAAGCAAACAACTTCCTGTGGCTCTTCCATGGAACAGAATGAAGAAAAGCACAACCCATTTTCTAGAAGGGGGGATATGCTGGCCACGAGGAAGACTAGACTAACAGGCTTATTGGGGTTTTTTGAGATAGAGTCTCACTCTGTTGCACGGACTAGAGTGCCGTAGCGTCAGCCTAGCTCACAGCAACCTCAAATACCTGGGCTCAAACAATCTTTCTGCCTCAGTCTCCTGAATAGCTGGGACTACAGGCATGCGCCACCATGCCTGGCTAGTTTTTCTATATATATTTTTAGTTGTCCATTTAATTTCTTTCTATTTTAAGTAGAGACGGGGGTCTCGCTCTTGCTCAGGGTGGTCTCGAACTCCTGACCTCAAGTGATCCTCCCACCTCAGCCTCCCAGAGTGCTAGGATTACAGGCATGAGCCACCACGCCCGGCCAAGATTCTGCATTTTAACAAAATCCCAGAAGATGCCAATGGGGCTGGTTTGAGTCATAAGGTGATTCTAGGCTCAATCAATATTGGATAATTAACAGAATCAGGAAAAATCCAGAGATTCCAGAAGATTCTGGAATCAGATTGGAAGACTGGGAAGAAAGGTGGAGAAGGTGGAGTTTGGGTGTGGTTGTTGTAGGATCTATTTAAGTCCTGGTGCCTCTCTCCTTTTGGGCAGAGACGCACATCTGGAGCAGAAGATGTCAGGCTCGGAGGAGCTTCCGCAAGGTAAGCCGGAGGGATTAGAACTGAAGCAAGGGTGGGTGAAGACGCTGCCCATGTGGGATTCAGGCAGAGGGACCAGGTCGATGAAGCCCACGCTTCATCCACACGTGCGATGGAGACTTTGCATGGCCATTGCTATGTAACAGCAAACCTGAACGGGGAAATCCATTTCTGTCTTCCAGTTCCTGGTCTTTCCTCTTTTTACCATGTCATAATTCCTCTGATCCTTGATGCTTGCTCTGGAGCAAAAGGGACTCTGATTCCTATTAGGATGATATGGTCATAGATTATAGGTTTAACAGAGCTGGAAATCTGTCACGCCACTGAGCATCTACCAGACTCTAAGGTTTATGTCAAACCATTTTCAGCCATGATCTGATTCAATGATGAGTTAGAAGTCTGTTTTATATAGTTGTTGAGATGAGATGAAATGCTCGGTCCAAGAGGTCATGCAGCAAGTAAGCCAGAGTCCCAGGACTTTCTGTTGTTAATGACGGAGCCCAGTTCAGTAAACTCCTATACTGTTAGGTGCGTGTTCCTCAGTGGTTCTCTAGAGGAGACGGAAAGCCCTGCATCACCTAAGCTTCCTGTGCCGTGGCTTCCCCCTCTGTACCTACCCCGTGGGGAATAATGAGAAATGCATGGGCTAATATTTGCAAAACACTTAGAACGGTGCCTGGTACGGAGTTGGGCTTCTGTGAAATAAAACGTGTTAGACCTCATCCCTGCTCTAAGACTTTTAGTTTAGGGGGAGGAATATACATTCAACAACAAATGTAGTGAAAAGTACCAAGAACTCTATAAAACTGATATATATCTATATCATAACGTGATATATATGAAATATAAAAACAAAATATATTTTACAAAAATATTTTATTTAAGAATATATTAAAAATGTATATATTTGCAAATGGGATCTAAGAGCCAATCCACACAGTACACTCAGCAAATGCTACATGCCTGTGACATAGGTGCATATAGCTTGTTCAAGGAACTGAAAGCATCCTACTCAGAGTAGACTGTCTAGATCTCCGGTTGGGGGGGGTGTCACATGTGCAGGTCTTGGAAAGGATTTAATGTTGATCCCTCTAGGTCTGTCGTGCTGGTTTTTGTTCTATTTCACAATTACTTATACAGGTCTTAGTAGATACTGGGCATCTTTCTTTTTTTTTTTTTTTTTTTTGAGACAGAGTCTCGCTCTGTTGCCCGGCTAGAGTGAGTGCCATGGCGTCAGCCTAGCTCACAGCAACCTCAAACTCCTGGGCTCAAGCGATCCTCCTGCCTCAGCCTCCCGAGTAGCTGGGACTACAGGCATGTGCCACCATGCCCGGCTAATTTTTTCTATATATATTTTAGTTGGCCAGCTAATTTGTTTCTATTTTTAGTAGAGACGGGGGTCTCGCTGTTGCTCAGGCTGGTCTCGAACTCCTGACCTCGAGCGATCCACCCGCCTTGGCCTCCCAGAGTGCTAGGATTACAGGCATGAGCCACCGCGCCCGGCCGATACTGGGCATCTTTCTAAGTGCATGGCCAATGTTAAGTCATTCAGTCCTCATAAGCACTCTACCTCAGTGCTTTTCCCCATTTGTAAAATGTGCACCATTTTACAAATGGGGAAAACTGAGGCAAGAATTAAGTAACTTGCTCAAGGCCACGTGACTGAGTAGCTAAATCAGTCGCTCACTGGGGAATGTGGACAGTCCAGTGCAAGTATGGAATTTCCAACTCTGTCTGCTCCCCTGGAGCTTAAATAGCCTGCTTGACAAACACGCAGGAGGTGAGACCTGGCGTTTCTCTTTCTCTTCCACCACCTCTGCTTGGAACAGCAAAATCCATTTACAAAGCAGCCACTCCAAAAGTCTCTGGGTGGGTGGATATACCAACATGAGGTCATCCCTTCTACTGTTGATGGGCCTTTGGGCTGTCATCAGTAATTCTGCAGTTTAAACCCCACTGATCTGAACGTTCTTGTACATCTCTCTTGGGTCCCCTGAGCCTCCCCAAATTAAGTATCACCCACCCACCTACTCCCCCCAAAATGACACGGACCAAGTGGGCTGAAGGGAGTGGGGTGGTGCCAGAAGACAGGCGGATGGGTGGATAAAGCTATGGGAAAGGGAGAAGGGAGAAGGGAAGAAAATAAAAATTAAAAAATAAAAGAGGCCGAGCGCAGTGGCTCACGCCTGTAATCCTAGCACTCTGGGAGGCCCAGGCGGGAGGATCGCTCGAGGTCAGGAGTTCGAGACCAGCCTGAGCAAGAGCGAGACCCCATCTCTACTAAAAATAGAAAGAAATTAGCAGACCAACTAAAAATATTTAGAAAAAATTAGCCGGGCATGGAGGCGCATGCCTGTAGTCCCAGCTACTTGGGTGGCTGAGGCAGAAGGATTGCTTAAGCCCAGGAGTTTTAGGTTGCTGTGAGCTAGGCTGATGCCACGGCACTCTAGCCTGGGCAACAGACTGAGACTCTGTCTCAAAAAATAAATAAATAAATAAAAATAAAAGAAATGCCTGAGCCGCTCAGTCACTTGACTGCCAGGCTTTACCTCTGTGCAGAGGGAGGGCAAGTTCAGGGTTTTGAGAACAGAACTGTTAACCATTTTCCACTTGTGTCTTTTTCTCGTTTTGTCCAGGCATGCGCCAGATGCATCCACACAGAAAACGAACCATGTTCACTGAGAAGCAACTGAAAGCTTTGAACATCTTCTTCAGCGAGAACCCATACCCAAACCCCAGCGTTCAGAAAGAGATGGCGTCAAAAATTGACGTACATCCAACAGTGCTGCAGGTAGGAAAATCATGCCCCCTCTTGCTAAGCCACCTCGCGGACCCCCTAGCATAATTCCTGAGATTTGATACCACCCCAATCCCCCATACTCCAAAGATCCAGACTCTCCTATCCATGCCCCCATAATCTCTTCTACCAACCCCTAGAGCAAAGATGAGCAAATTTTTTCAGTAAAGGACCACAGAGTAAATATCCTAGGCTCTGTGGGTCAAGCTATCTCTCTGACAACCATTCCACTCTGCCATCATAGTGCAAAAGCAGCCACAGATGATATTTAAATAAACGGGGGTCTATCTTTGCTCCCATAAAATTTTATGGACACAGATTTGAAGTTCATAAAGTTTTCAAGTCACAAAATAGTATTCTTATTGGTTTTTTTTTTTTTGCAACCATTTAAAAATATAAACTCTATTCTTATCTCACAGGCCGTACAAAAACAGGTGGATCAGATGGAGCCCAGGAACCTTCATTTCCTGACCTCAGCCCTAGAGCATGCCCGGGGACTGACCCCTTTGCTCTCCAGTCCCCTGCTCTGGGGTTTCTTGTCCCTACCTCAGTTTCTGTCCCCACAATCTATCACTTCTGCTCCTTCCTGAGACATAGGTTGGGAGAGAGTCCCACAAATTGGAGATAAATGGCCAAGGTGTGGAGCTGGCTCTTCCCACCTGGAAGTACCCATCTTCTTGAGTAGAATGAAAACTATCCTGGAATCTCACTCTGCTCATCAACCCGTATCTTACCCATATCTTTCCCCTCTTCTCTCTGTAGGTTTGGTTCAAGAACCGTAGAGCAAAACTCAAGAAAGCAAAATGCAAGAACGTTCAGCAAAAACAAGCACCTCAACAGCCGCAGACACCTGAAGGTGGAATCAAGACCAGTCCCAGCCAGAGAAATATGGACATACAAGCCAGATCCCCGAACGCTGCCTATCCTGCAGCCCTCATTTACACGGGTCACCAGGCACCCTCTTACCATCTCAGCCTGTACCCCAACATTAAGGTCCCTACAGATGTCTTCCTTGGCCACAGAATAGTCCACTTTGGCTGCTGCCAAGATCCTAACATTTACTGCCTCTATCCCATTGTGGAATCCTCGGTTGGTTTTCCACACTTCAGTCCTCATGTTTTGGGCTGTTCAGTTCTACAAAGTAGGGAGAGACACCCCACGTAAAAGGTCACATGTAATGATTCCCATTCAGGAGAACACAAGAGGCAGACAGACACAGCCAGCGTGCGTGGATTTCAGAAACGCTATGTGGCCCAAAAAAGACACAAAGGCTACATACTGTATAGTTCCATTTATATGAATTCCTAGAGCAGGGAAAAGATTAGTGGCTGCCCATGTGGAAAGAATTAGAGGCGCAAATCATTTTTTGGGGTGATGGAAATCTTTCATGTCTTAATTAGGGTGGGAGTTACCTGGGGACGTAAATTTAACACTGAGAATTGTACGTCTAAAATCTGTGCACTTTATTTTACCTAATTAAATCTCAATAAAAACTATATAATGAGAATAGTAAGAACAGGTTTGTTTTTTTTTTCCTGCTTCTTTTGTTTTGATTTTTAGTTTGCTCAGCTAATGAGATTTCATCAGTATCAACAAATGGGCTTATTTTTCTTCCTTGTCAGCTCCTTGGCCATCATTTTATATGCCCTGGGTTACCTGAATGACCTCACCAAGCTACCTTCATTTCGGCTTCTGCTTAATATGTTCTTCAAATAGTAACCAGGATAACTCCATTATTACTTTAGAAATTTTGCATCATTCCTCTTCTTAAAATCCTTCCACGGCCAGGTACAGGGGTTCATACCTGTAGCCCCAGTTCCTTGGGAGGTTGAGTTGGGAGGGTCCCTTTTTTTTTCTTTTTTGCAGACAGAGTCTTGCTCTGTTGCCCAGGCTAGAGGGCTGTGGCCTCAGCCTAGCTCATAGCAACCTCAAACTCCTGGGCTCGAGGGATCCTCCTGCCTCAGCCTCCCGAGTAGCTGGGACTATAGGGGTGTGCCACCATGCCCGGCTAAATTTTCTATTTTTAGTAGAGATGGGGGGTCTCGCTCTTACTCAGGCTAGTCTCGAACTCGTGAGCTCTAGCCATCCTCCCACCTCAGTCAGCCTCCCAGAGTGCTAGGATTATAGGCATGAGCCACCACGCCCCACTGGGGAGGATTCCTTGAGTCTGGGAGTTTAAGACCAACCTGGGGCCTTTTTTGTCTTGACAAGGGGTCTGTTCTTCATATACTATAAAACAAGACCCAGACCATAACCAAGGCCTTTTTTGTCAAGACAAGGGATCTGTTTTTCCTCACTCTATAATCCTATCTTCCTCTCCTCAATAAACTTCATTTTTGTGCTTACTTTGCAAAAAAAAAAAACCCTGCTAAGAATAGATATTAATTGTTCTCTCACACACAAAAATAAATATGTGAGGTGATGGCTATGTTAATTGGTGTGGTCCCACAAGGTATGCATACATCAAGACATGTGTCCCATACACTTATACAATTAAATAATCCTTTCATCATTCAGGTTTTCCTTCTTCAAAGACTTCTGTGACCTTCCCATGTATAAAAAAGCCACCCATTACCTTGTGGCATTTACTATATATATATACATATATATATATATATATATATATATATATAATGTATACAGACTCTTTGAACAGTGTTTTTCAAAACTGCTTTTAAAAATAAATAAAAACAATGTAATGAAATTCCATATGGCTAGGGGTAGCAGCTCATGCCTGAAATCCCAGAACTTTGGGAGGCTGAGGCAGGACTGTTGGAGCCTAAGAGTTTGAGCCAATACAGTGAGACCCCATCTCATAATCCTATTCTATACCTATAAGAGCCCACATTCCAAATACTTTCATTGTTTTGCAGACACGTCATTTAAATTTTTCCTGCAAAGCTGAGTTGGTACTAAAATAGTAGTTCTCAACCTTGGCTGTACCCTGGAATCACTTGGGGAGCTCTAATCTGGGATATACCCCTAGAAATTCTCCTCTTCTTTTTTTTTTTTGAGACAGTCTCATTCTGTTGCCTGTGCCAGAGTGCTGTGGCGTCAGCCTAGCTCACAGCAACCTCAAACTCCTGGGCTCAAGCAATTCTCCTGCCTCAGCCTCCTGAGTAGCCGGGACTACAGGCATGCACCACCATGCCCGGCTAATTTTTTCTATATATTTTTAGTTGTCTGGTTAATTTCTTTCTATTTTTCGGTAGAGACCGGCTCTCGCTCTTGTTCAGGTTGGTATCGAACTCCTGACCTCGAGCGATCCTCCCTCCTCGGCCTCCCAGAGTGCTAGGATTACAGGCATGAACCACTGCGCCCGGCCTAGAAACTCTGATTTAATTGGTTGCGACTGAATCCTGGGCATTGATATATTTTAAGTATCACCAGGTGATTATAAAGTGCAAACACAGTTGGCTTAATAACAATTGTGGAGCACCCCAACGTAGTAGCTACTAACCACATACGACTATTTAACTAAAAATAAGTGTTAAATTAATTAAAAGTAATTAATTTAACAATTCAGGTCCTGAGACACAATCACCACATCACAAATGCTCAACAGTCATATGAGGCTTGCAACTACCACACAGATATTGAACATTTCCATCATCTCAGAAAATTCTGTTGGGTTGAGGCTCGATCAGATTCTTTTTTTTTTTTTCAGGCTTTGATGTTTTATTGGAACAAATCTCCAACAAAAGGTGGCTTTTATCTACAGAATTGAATGCGTGTGGGGACTGTCCAACCCAGCTGGACCCAAGTGATGATAACCACTAAGCTTGTTTATGTATTTTTCTTATTTTCAGTTTACATATAAAAAACTTTATTTGCTTCACATTCATAAAAAATCCCAATATTGTAATTAACAAATAAACCCTCCCTTATCCATCCCTTAATGAAATATACAAACAGCTTCAGAAACATAAAATTTAAATTGGTTTAATCTTGAAGTGTAATCCAATGAGACTGAAAACTAAACATTTCAGGTCTTGTACCAATTAGTAAAATACTCGAAGGCCTTCAGGATCATTTGACTGGTTTCCACCAATAAGAGAACCTATTTTTGATGTAGTAAAAGAAATGTGCTCTCTCCAATTACAATGTCCACCTCCTGTCAGCCAACCCTGTCAGGGGGAGGCCACAAAGCCTCATCTTCTTTTGTAATTTCACTGTCATCAATAATTCTCTTTAGTTTTTCCCTTACACTCTTGTGTACATAAGCCTCTTTTCTGATCATGACCTCATTTTTGTAATTGCTGTTGTTGGCATATCTAAGCTTTTTGTCCGGCCGAAAGTCAAACTCTGGAAACTTGTGTCCAACCTTGCCCTTGTGCCCTACATAGTAGGGCAGGTAGAAATCACTCGCCATGGCCACTTTTGTCCCCAGGAAGCCCCTTGATCAGATTCTAAGTCAACTTTTCTGGCATGACTACCTCATAGACAATGCTGTCTCTTTTACATTGCATAACACCAAGAGGCACATGCTGTCTCTCTTTCCAACATTTAGCGAAGCAGAGATTGAACAGTGGGTGCAAGCAGGGACCCTGTGATTCTTTTGTTGTAAATTTCTGGTGAAATGGTCACCAAGTATTTGTATCCGTTGATGACTTTTGCACTTAATCACAGAAAGCAGTTAGTGGCCTTGTTCATTCCACTACTGACAAGTGAGTTTCTCTTTCCTCCTTTTAAAAATTTTTTTATCTGATCTGGGCACAGTGGCACGTTTCTGTAATACCAGCTACTTGGGAGGCTGAGGTGTGAGGATACCTTGAGCCCAGGAGTTCAAATCTAGCCTAGGCAACACATTGAGACCTCATCTCTGCATTTTTATTTTGGTTTTCTAGAGACAGGATCTCACTCTGTCACCCAGGCTGGAGTGTAATGTCATGATCACAGCTCACATAACCTCAAACTCCTGGGCTCAAGCAATCCTCCTGTCTCAGCCTCCCCAACAGCTAGGATTACAGGTACGTGCCACCATGCCTGCCTAATTTTTTAATTTTTGGTAGAGACAGGGTCTTACTATGTTGCTCAGGTTGGTCTCAAACTCCTGGCCTCAAACAATCCTCCAGGCTTGGCCTTCCAAAGTGCTGGGATTATACGCATGAGCCTCCACTTACAGCTGAGACTCTGTCTCTTTAAAAAAAAAACAAAAAAACCAAGGACAAGGACAAGAATGGTTAAAGCATTCAGAAAGATGCTCTCCCTCTCTGCAGCAGCTTAAAAAAAAAAAAAAAATCCCAGAGTAAGTCAAGTGAGTAGGAAGAAAAGGAAGGATGGAGGAGACCAAGGCAGGAGACAGAGAGGGCAGATGTGAAAGTTTGAGCCTATGGCTGGGGCTCGGTGCTGGGCGCCATTCCTGGTCCAGAGAGGTGGGAACACTTGGAGAACACTAAACCCAGTTTGCATCCAGCTTCCTCCTTTGGTAAACTATTGACTTGAGCAGTTGCTTTGACCTAGATTTCCTCACCTAAGGAAGAGGGATAGTGAATCCTTGTGGGAGGAACTGCATTGTAAAACAAAGCAGCACACTCTTAGCAAAGAAATGGTTTAAGTGCATCACCCCATCAAATAGAGATTACCATCTCCTTTTCCCAGAAGAGGGAAAGTGAGGTGCAGAGGAATGAAGTCAGGGTCCTGTGAAGGTAGTGAGTTATCTCACTTGACTGTTCACAGTCAGTTACAGATGGAACTCCTTGTTCCACTCTCCCCCCCTTCTCACCACTGCACTTGGCTAGTCTTTACAAAATTTAAATAAATAAATAAAAAGAAGAATGAAATCACTTGTGCAAAGACCCTCAGTCGATTGGCTGACATGGGAAGAGAGCAAGGGAGTCTGACTTCACCAACTCTCTCCACCTTGCCTGTTCCGTGAAAGCCGATCGGTCCTACAGGGCGCTTCTCGCACCATCCGCCTTTCCTGAAGACATGCACCCCATCCTGCCTACTGTCCTCACCTGGCGCTGCTGACACCCTGAGTAGCCCACACATCTTTGGATTCTACCCATGGGCGCAGCCTGATACCTGGAGTGCCCCACCATCCCCCACACAGGGACTATTCCCATTGCAATGTCTTGAAAGCTACCTACAAAGACTATCTAGAAAAGGGAAGTACTGGGTTTTTTTTAATCCTTAGAAGAAAATGCAAAAGGAAATCCCTCTTCTGGGGTCTGACAAAGGGTGGAAAATGTAGGAAGAAACATTGTTATGAACTATCTGCCCCAATGTTCTTATCTGAAACTAGGAATAAGAATAGTCCTTGCCCTGCAGGTTTACTCAGAATTAAAGGAAGTAAGATGGGCCGAGTGCTTAGGATGTTGACTGGCACAGGGTGAAAGCTTACTAAATCTTAGCAGGTTTTTTCCCCCAATTTCATTTTCTTTTTTTTTAAGAGATGAGGTCTTGTGGCTCACGCCTGTAATCCTAGCACTCTGGGAGGCTGAGGCAGGAGGATCGCTCAAGGTCAGGAGTTCGAGACCAGCTGAGCAAGAGCGAGACCCCATCTCCACCAAAAATAGAAAGAAATGATTTGGACAGCTAAAAATATATATAGAAAAAAATTAGCCAGGCATGGTGGCACATGCCTGTAGTCCCAGCTACTCAGGAGGCTGAGGCAGGAGGATTCCTTAAGCCCAGGAATTTGAGGTTGCTGTGAGCTAGGCTGACGCCATGGCACTCTAGCCCAGGCAACACAGCGAGACTCTGTCTCAAAAAAAAAAAAAAAAGAGAGAGATGAGGTCGTGGTGCCCATCAGAAAAAATCCCTTCCAGGACCGGAAGATGACTCAAACAGATGTGCGGACATCCCTGTGCGCTCGCTTAAGGTGGCCACCTGGCCTCATGAAATGACAGCCATGGACAGCCATGGACTCAATCTGGGCAGTGGTGTTCCCATTAGTGTTTCTCTGACATCACCCAAGACATCAAGGGAATTTCAGGTGTCAAGATCATTTTACGTCCTGCAGCCGTAGGGGGAGCTTCAGTTCACATCCCATAGCAAGGCAGCAAATGCCCCGCAAGTGGAAATTCTCTGGTTCAAAGTTCCCACAGTCACCACTGGGAGGTGCTTACAGGTTTCTGCCACAAGCCCCAGTAAACACTCCCCAAAGAACTATCAAGTAGAGATTCTGCTGTCCCTACCAGCACTCCAGCTTCTGTGCCACAACACGTGGGCTCCTGCAGACTTACTGCTTCCCGGTTAGCACATCCAGTTAATATCGCTTGAAGAGCAGACTTACCCGCCTTCTGTTTCACAGTACTAGGTAGAAGGAACATCCCTCGGTCATATACAATATCCACTCCCGGCCGGGCGCGGTGGCTCACGCCTGTAATCCTAGCACTCTGGGAGGCCGAGGCGGGTGGATCGCTCTAGGTCAGGAGTTTGAGGCCAGCTTGGGCAACATACTGAGACCCCATCTCTACAAAATATATGAAAAATGAACCAGCCTGAGCAAGAGTGAGATCCCGTCTCTACTAAAAATAGAAAGAAATTAGCTGGCCAACTAAAAATATATATATAGAAAAAATTAGCCGGGCATGGTGGCGCATGCCTGTAGTCCCAGCTACTCGGGAGGCTGAGGCAGTAGGATCGCTGAAGCCCAGGAGTTTGAGGTTGCTGTGAGCTAGGCTGATGCCATGGCACTCACTCTAGCCCGGGCAACAAAGTGAGACTCTGTCTCAAAAAAAAAAAAAAAAAAGTAAAAAAAAAAAAATAAATAAAATAAAAATAAATTTTAAAAAATATTTGCCTTCATTTGGATGATATTCATTAATTTCCACAAACCTAACTCATAGGCCATATTTAAATGTCTCCGGTTGTCTCAAAATACCTTCTCCACTTTGGTTGTTTGAAACAGCAGCCAAGCAATTTCCACACACAAGGAGTTAGAAATGGAGATGTTACCTAATTCAGCCATTCCTTCCACAGGTATCAGATAAACGCTTCTGCTTGTAAGAATATTTCTTCATCAATTCCAAATCATAAAGGAAATAGTGGTAGTTGACAAAAATATAGAATCCATACAAGAAACATAAGCTAAAAACTTACGCCTTCCTTGATCAGAGTGAACTTATGTTCTTGTTTATTCCAATGATGGAAAATGAGTTCTTTAGGAGGGTATTTTTTTTTCAGTTTCATTTGGGATTGAAGGATTTTTATATAGTTTTTGAGTGCAGAGTGTTTATTGATTGCCTAGAACCTCAATCCTTAATGTGTACATGGACTTCTTTTGATCCCCACTGGGTCCCAGTTCCCAGGACAGTGCCTGTCACAAGATAAGTTTTCAAAATATGAATAATTTTGTTTTGTTTTGAGACACAAGGTCTTGCTCTGTTGCCCAGGCTGGAGTGCAATCATAGCTCACTGCAATCTTGAACTCCTGGACTCAAGTGATCCTCCCACTTCAGCCTCCTGAGTAGCTGGGACTACAGGCGCACAACACCACACTGAGCTCAAAATACATTTTTCAAAGAAAAAGAAAGGGAGAGGAGAGGGGAGGAGACAGACAGAGGCAGAGATAGACTCAAAGAATGGCTTCCCAAGGCCTTAGGAGAAGGGCTTTAGTTACAGCCAATCCAATCTCCTCCCTCTCAACACCTCCCAGCCCAGCAGTTCCCAAACTTGACAAGGAAGATCGGATCACCTGGGCAGCTGTTAAATCCTGATTCTCAGACTGGAGGCGTGGTTCCCAGGAGGGGGCACCATTTTACCCTGGGGTTGTATTTAACAAAGGTCAATGCCCAGGAGGAACAACCAAAACCTGGATTCCCCTCACACGTCTCAGAGAAGATAAAAAGGAGACACTCCCAGAGGAAGTTCTCAGGGTGAGCCGGAGGGAGGAGGTTAAGGGTGTGGAGGAGGCTGAGGGCTAGATCCAGCCAGGCTGGGTGTGAGTCCTTGTGACCCAGAGTCTGGGGGGGCTTAGTGCTGGGTGTGGCTTCCAGCCCGGAGGGTGGGAACACTGGGAGAACCCAAAACTGGGCTTGCACTGTGCCTCCTCCCCCAGTGAGCTGGTGACTTAAGCCCACCCCCCATTCTCTTCTCCCACCCTGGGCCTTGATTTCCTCACCTTGTGGGTGGGCACAATGCTCTGCCCTGTGTATTCTTATACAATGAGCCCTGTCTTAGGGCATCTACATCTCCCCGGAACGAATCATTTTGTCTTGTCACCATTGATTAGTTTTGCTTGTTGAACTTCAGAGAAATTGAATCATGGCATGTGAACTCTTTTCGTTGGCTTCTTTCATTGACCACTTCATTGGTGAAATTCATGCATGTTAAAGTGAGTACAATATGAAGGCCTTTTTTAAAGCCCTTGGAGTAAACCTAATAGAAGGTGGTATTCAAATTTCTATGATGATCCCAAGGTACCTTCTTTTTTTTGCGACAGAGTCTCGCTCTGTTGCCCTGGCTAGAGTGCTGTGTCAGTCTAGCTCACAGCACCCTCAAACTCCTGGGCTCAAGCGATCCTGCTGCCTTAGCCTCCCCTTCTTTAAAGACGGTTGCTTAAACCAACATCTGAGTAAGATCATCTCATCAGGGCTTGCAAAGGTGAGTTGGCTAATTCGATCATTCCTTCCACAACTGTTAAATATCTTTGCTTGTAAGAACTTTTCCTCATCAACTATCACTAACAGAATGGTGAGAATTGAAGAGGAAATAGAATTCATAGAAGAAATAAGATAAAAACTTAATTCTTCTCTTTGCATCCTTGTTTATTGCAATGGTGACTGAGGAGTTCATTTACCTTTTTAAAGTATTTGGGATACTAGGACTTTTATTTCTTAAAGAGTATAGAATCCTGATTGCCTGAGATCTCACTGTGGAACACAGGCCGCATGTGGGCAGGGTCCTTGTGTTTCTTCCCCACTTTATCTCCAGTTCCCTGGACCAGCATGGATTACAAAGGTTTTCAAAAAGTATTTTTTTCTTGACACAGGGTCTCTGTCACCCAGGCTGGAGTGCAGGTGTCATCACAGCTCACTGTAACCTCCAACTCCTCTAGGCTCAAGAGATCCTCCTGCCTCAGCCTCCCTCCCGAGTAGCTGGGACTACAGGCATGCATCACTATGCCTGGCTACTTTTTAAAAATGTTTTGTAGAGATGGGATCTCACCATGTTGCCCAGGCTGGCCTGGAATTCCTGAGCTCAAGCCATCCTCCCTTCTTGGCCTCCCAAAGTGCTAGGATTACAGGCATGAACCAACACGCCCGGACTCACAGAGTATTTTTTTAATATGGAATGCTTTATAAATTTGCGTGTCATCCTTGTGTGGGGGCTATGCTAATCTCTGTTATTCCAATTTTCGTATGTGTATTGCCAAAGCGAGCACACAAAGTATTCTTTTTTTTTTTTTTTTTTGAGACAGAGTCTCACTTTGTTGCCCAGGCTAGAGTGAGTGCCGTGGCGTCAGCCTAGCTCACAGCAACCTCAGACTCCTGGGCTTAAGCGATCCTCCTGCCTCAGCCTCCCGAGTAGCTGGGACTACAGGCATGTGCCACCATGTCTGGCTAATTTTCTATATATATTTTTAGTTGTCCAGATAATTTGTTTCTATTTTTAGTAGAGACGGGGGTCTCGCTGTTGCTCAGGCTGGTCTCGAACTTCTGACCTCGAGCGATCCACCCGCCTCGGCCTCCCGGAGTGCTAGGATTACAGGCGTGAGCCACCTCGCCCGGCCCAAAGTATTCTTAAAAGAAGGAAGGAATAGGTTTCTAGTGTCCTCAGAGGAAGAGCCCTTTCCAGCAACAAATCCTGCCTCGTCCCCTCCCATGACTTCCATCAGTGTCCTAAGACTGCGAGATGGTGACAAGCACTTGGGAGCTTCAGACTCTAGGATCTGTTACCTGCAGTGGGAGTCAGTGTGTGACCGACACACAGAGATACACCGTGTACATACCTAGACATATACATTAAACAGGTGACAGAAGGATCAGATGCATTTGGGAAAATACAGGCACACAAACTTTCATTTAGTCTCACAAATGTCCATTCTTTCCCTGTTGTCCACAATTCTCTGCGCATTGCTCCCCTCCTCCTTTCTATCCTTTCACTAGAAAAGTGGCTCCTCAGACAGGACGTTCCTTGCCAGCCTGCGCAGACTCTTGTCTCCCCATGCCCAGGCTGTCGGCCACTCCACAGTGACCTCGCAGCACAGACATCATTCTCTCAGGGTGCTCACTGCTCCGTGTTCTGTCTTTCACATCAGACTGAGCTCAGAGAGTGTCTTGTGGTGGTAGAATCTCCAGGATACAGCACAAGGCTGTCCTTGCTGGAGCACTAGAGCCCTGGGGGAGTGCTGGGCAGGGAGGAGGGGCCCAGCGACACCTGTATTTAAACTGGGGCCAAAGAACAAGCCCCACATGAAGCCTCAATAGCCCGATTCTCCTTGGAACAGAGGAAAAGGAGTGATTCTCAGAGGAAGGCAGGGAGGATCAAGGATGTGGCAAGATCTCAGGGCTAGACCAGCCAGGGCAGGTGTCCTGGGCACCAGAGATTCCCAGTGCAGAAAGGTGCGTGGGTGATCGCGCAGGGAGCAATACCTGCGTGTGCCCCGCCTCCTGCACATGTGGTTTGAGCCCTCTTTCCCTTGACCTTCCTCTCCTGATAAGTGGGAATAATGATCCCCACTGGGAAGGTTGAATCAGAACAGAGCAGCTTGCTCTGGGCAAACACCAGCCACTGTGAGGCAGATACTCAAGGAGAAGTGAGATGGTTTTCCCCACACTAAATTAAGAGGGAGCCTGGGGTCAAGAAAGTGACATTTATCCAAGGCAAAAGAACAGGTAAGGTACGATTCCCTAAGGCTTTCTCCGTGTTGCCACTTAATGAGTCGCAAAGCCCCTCTGTCCCACAGGCCACTCCCATGCCATCCACAGGCGCTGAGGACACCTGTCGCCAAGAGCCCAATAACACCTTCAGCACTGTGGACCCCAGGGGAACCCAGCATCAGAGTCCTCAAGTCTCTCAGTGAGTATGAACCACCCTGGCGGGTTCTGCCCTCTTCTTTGTCAGGAACCCAGTGCTGAGGGCCACCTCAAACTCCCCAGAGACTGGACACTTAGCATGACTGCTCTAGAGTCCATGGGTTTGGTTGGGTTGGGTTTGGTTGAGACAGAGTCTCGCTTTTTGCCCGGGCTAGAGTGCTGTGGTGTCAGCCTAGCTCACAGCAACCTCAAACTCCTGACCTCAAGCCATCCTCCTGCCTCAGCCTCCCAGAGTGCTAGGATTATAGGCACGAGCCACCTCACCTGGGCCAGGATGCAGGATTTTCTGTGCTAAAACCGGGAAAGCTTCAGACAAACCAAGGAGTTTGTCACCCTATCTAAAGGAGATGAGAAAATTTATCTTCCACGTGGGCACCTAACAAAGTACGAAAGAGGCTGGAAAGGATGAATCCTTGTTTTGTGACTTCTCTGCCTCAATTTCTTAATCTGGAATTGGGAGTAATAATGGTGTCTAGTCTCTGAGTTTGTTGCAATAGTTTTTAAGTGAGGCAATGTATGGGAAGTGTGTAGGATTGCACTTTCAAGTGGTAAGGGCTAAAAAATGCTAGCTGGCCAGCTACTCAGGCAGCTGAGGAGGGAGCATTGCTTGAGCCCAGGAGTTTGAGGTTACAGTGAGTTATAATGACACCATTGCACTGCACTGCAGCCTGGGACACAGAGGGAGACCCTGACAAAAAAAAAAAAAAAAAGGCAGACCAGGCACGGTGGCTCACACCTGTAATCCTAGCACTCTGAGAGGCCGAGGTGGGCATATCGTTTGAGCTCAGGAGTTCGAGACAAGCCTGAGCAAGAGCGACACCCCGTCTCTACTAAAAATAGAAAGAAATTAGCCAAACAGCTAAAAATATATAGAAAAAATTAGCCGGGCATGGTGGCGCATGCCTGTAGTCCCAGCTGATCGAGAGGCTGAGGCAGGAGGATGGCTTGAGCCCAGGAGTTTGAGGTTGCTGTGAGCTAGGCTGACACCATGGCACTCACTCTAGCCCGGGCAACAGAGCAAGACTGTCTCAAAAAAAAAAAAAAAAAAAAAAAAAAAATGCAGATCAGGAAATTTTTCGTGGTTCTAACTCAGCTTTTTAAATTTTGCTTTAATTTTTTTTTTTTTTTGAGACAGAGTCTCATTCTGTTGCCCAGGCTAGAGTGCCGTGGCGTCAGCCTAGCTCACAGCAACCTCAAACTCCTGGGCTCAAGCCATCCTCCTGCCTCAGCCTCCCGAGTAGCTGGGACTACAGGCATGCACCACCACGCCTGGCTAATTTTTTCTATATGTATTTTTAGTTGTCTACATAATTTCTTTCTATTTTTAGTAGAGATGGGGGTCTCACTCTTGCTCAGGCTGGTCTTGAACTCCTGAGTTCAAACGATCTGTCCGCCTCGGCCTCCCAGAGTGCTAGGATTACAGGCATGAGCCACTGCACTGGCCTGTTCTAATTTTTTTTGAGACAATATTCTCATTCAGTCACTCTGGCTGGAGTGCAGTGGAAGCATACATCACAGCTCACTCACTGCAGTCTTGAACTTCTGGGCTTCAATGGTCCTCCGCCTAAGCACCTAGCTTTTTTATTCTTTTCGTGTAGGGATGGCATCTCCAACTCCTAGTCTTGAGCGATTCTCCTGCCCCGGCCTCCGAAAGTGCTGGGCTTACAGGCGTTAGCCACCGCACCTGGCCCCGGCTCAGATTTTTATTCTTTATTATTCCCACAAATCTCAACAACCAAAAGAGTCCCTAAATCAGTCACTTCCCAGTAGTCAGTAAGTCACTCTCTTTCTGCCCAGACCCAAGCAATTTTCCGCACCATACGGAAAAGAGAGGTCTCTCATTCCAGACTTCCTATGCTCTCCCCAACCAAGCTAGGATGTCCCTGAGCCCTGGTGGCATTTTTACTAACCCATCCATCCTTCCGTTTTCCATTCCGCCCTCCTGGAACTTAAGTGAAGGCAGGGGTTAGGAGCAAAAGCGTTAGGATCGCCTGTGTTCTTCGTGAGGTCCTGGGAACAAACGTGGCTTGTCCTAAGGGCCTTTTCACATTGTCTGTCCTCCCAGATTTGGTTCAAGAACAGGAGAGCCAGAGCAGGAAGCCGTCTCTTGTCCTGTCTCCAAGCCTGAAACGCAGACACTGGTCCCCTCCTCCTGTGTCCCCTGCCTTGTCTTCGCGAGTCCGAGAGAAAGGGAGGTTCACCCACCTTCTCACTCACCTTACGCGGATCTCCCTCACCTGCTAGGGTCCACCGGGTCCGGAACTGCAGAGCCTGCGCCGCCGGGCTTGGGTCCTCCCGGTGACAGTAACTTCTTGCCTGCTAACCCCCCAGCGCAGCCTCGTGTGCTCATGCGTCTCTGCCCTTCTGACGACAACAGTTTCCACACCCATCCACCCCCCACGACCCCATCTCCTCCCAGTCTCCACACCCCTGGTGCCGCCACGGTCCGATGCCAGTCCCTGTTTGTGCCCCAGGCGTCCCGCCAGGGTCTTTGCGCCCTGGGCGTACCGCGCATGCGCACGCATCTCCCACCACACACGCCTACCCCAGGGGAATGTGGTCTTGACCCTTGGAACAAAGATCTTGGTTTCCTTTTCTTTCTTTTTTTTTTTTTTTTTTGAAATTAAAATATCAGCTTTATTACTAATGAAATTGGTTGGAAAGCATGGCTTAGGTAGGTAGACACAAGAGTTTTCTTGGATCCTAATTAGGTTCAGTTTGAGTGCTAGAAAACTCATAACGGTGGCTTAAACAAGGGACTTTCTCATTGAAAAGTTCAAATGTGTCAGATCAGAACCAGCAGAATGTTCTATAGTACCAGACACCTAAACTCCTTTCTGTCTTGTTGATTTGTTATGCATGGCTTTCTTTCTTAAGAGTCATCTGGGGGTCTGGGATGGCTATTCCAGCTCTACTCCTAATGCACACATTCCAGCCAACGTAAAGAAAGAGGAAGAGAAGGGCGGAACTCTCCATTTAAGGACACGTCATTTTTGCTTATATTCCATTAGCTGGAACAAAGTCACTCAGCCATATATAACTAGAGAAGTAAGTATTCTGGGTAGCAAAGTACCCAGGTAACATTGAGAATTTTATTACAGAAGGAAAGAATATTGATGGACAACTTGTAGTCTCTGCCACACTCCTGACTTAAACGTACGCAACCAGACAGAGGCAAAGCCAGACAACCACCAGCGTTCCTTATACAGAGGGGCAAGCTGCTTGCCACAGAGGAGACTGACCTCAAGAGTAAGTTGCTTGGAAGACGGGAATGCATAAGATGCTGAGCCACACATGCTTGGTTCTCTGATTCCCACCCACTGGCCTCTCTTACTGGTTGAGCAGTTTCCCTCCTAATTGATGTTTGGCTTTTCTAAGGGGCAGTACAGCGAACTGTCTTAAGGTAGGAAAGCAGTACACGATTTGGCACCACAGTAACAAGGTTTTCTTAGTTTTCCATTACCCAGCCTTTGTCTTCACTGTCCATTAGATTAAGAAATCTTCCTGAATAGTCGTAAGAGAGTTCCTCTTCTGGCAAAATGTCTTTGGCTGCAAAGAGTGCCAACCTAGGTACCATTGAGTCAGTTCGGACAGGAATCATCAATAGGTTTGGCTAACAAGAATGATCAAGGAATCTTCCAATATTTCCTAAATACGTAGGGTCAACGAATGTTTCCATTATCTGCCCACTATAAACATGTTCCCTGATGGCTATTATGTAATTTGAGTCATATATTGTTTGTAAGTGAATTCTTCTCTGTACTTCAGAGAATCCTAAAACCTCGCTAGCATATTCACAGACAAATCTTCCTTTTGGTATAAATTCCAAGGTACGAAGTCCCCAACCCTTTTTATCCATCTTGAACACCTGGAGGTGGAACTGCAGACTCCTTTGGACCACTGTTTCTGCAGTGGTCACAACACTGGCACAGCACATTGCATTCAGAAGCAGACTTGGCATACTTTGCTTCCGATCCTATATCTCTAAGGCATGAATTATCATCATAATTTTCCTCATAGTGGAGATGGGAGCAAGTGCCAGGGAGGCAGGAAGTTTGGACACAAATGCATCCAGGAAAGGTTATTTGAGTGGGATCAATGTCTGCTCTGGGTCCACCTACATGATCAGGTGTGTACTAGCGGGCATCTCCCACCACACCTGCCTACCCCAGGGGAACCTGGTCTTGACCCTTGGAACAGAGACCTTGGTTTCCTTTTGAGCCATGGTACTTGTTTAACTAGAGTATGGCACCGTTTTAAATTCTTCCTCCTCCATTCTGACCCCAGGATTCAGAGCTTCTCCCGCTCTGCATCAGTCTTCCCAGTACTGGCAATCACTCACTTCTTGGCTTCGTGAGAGAAAGAATTCAGGAACAAGCCAACAGTGTAAAGCGAAAGCAAGTTTTATTTAGGAGATATAGAAGATCTACTCCACGGAGTAGAGACTACTTCTCCCCAGTACCTTTGGATTGTTTTATTTTTTAATTTTCATTTTATTTTTTTTAATTTAAGCACTGGCTTAATCATAAGCTGATCAGGGAAGGAATACTCATGTTATTTCCTGGAAAGGGGGGGTGATTTCTTAAAACTGGGAACCCTCCCCTTTTTTTACTTTATAAAGTCCCTCCTAGAACTGTCATGGTGTCCTGGGGGCTGGTTTTAGCATGCTAATATGTTATAACTAGGGCATAATGAGCCGCAAGGTCCAGCAGCTGGGCTAATTTCTTGTTGGTTTTCACTAGTCTTGTTCTGTCACCACATCTTGTTTTTGACCTGTGTGGTTAGGGGCTTTTGACTTTGTGTTAAGCAGTGCCTGCTTGTACCTCCCAAAGTGCTGGGATCACAGGGCTGAACCACCAAACCCAGCCCTTAATTCTTTTTTTTGTTTGTTTTTTGAGAGAGAGTCTCGCTCTGTTGCCCGGGCTAGAGTGCCGTGGTGTCAGCCCAGCTCACAGCAACCTCAAACTCCTGGGCTCAAGCGATCCTCCTGCCTCAGCCTGCCGAGTAGCTGGGACTACAGGCATGTGCTACCATGCCTGCCTAGTTTTTCTATATATGTTTTTAGTTGTCCGTTTAATTTCTTTCTATTTTTAGTAGAGACGGGGTCTCGCTCTTGCTCAGGCTGGTCTCAAACTCCTGACCTCGAGCGATCCTCCCGCCTCAGCCTCCCAGATTGTTAGGATTACAGGAGTGAGCCACCGCGCCGACCCCTTAATTCTTAATTGACAAATAAAACTATATATATTTGTGGTGTACAACATGATGGTTTTTTGTTTTTTTGGTGTTTTTTTTTTTTTTGAGACAGAGTCTTGCTCTGTTGCCCGGGCTAGAGAGTGCAGTGGTGTCATCATAGCTCACAGCAACCTCAAACTCCTGGGCTCAAGCGATCCTCCTGCCTTGATCAAGTATGGCCCCAAGTAGCTGGGACCATAGAAGCACATCACCATACGTGGCTAATTTTTTTTGTTTTTTGTAGAGATGGAGGTCGTGCTATATTGCCCAGGCTGGTCTCAAACTCCTGGCGTCAAGTGATCCCTACACTTTGGCCTCCCAAAGTGTTGGGATTACAGGCATGAGCGACCCACCATGGGCAACCTAAGCATTTATCAATTCTATGTGTTGGAAACATTTCAAGCCCTCTTTTCTAGTTACCTAGAAATAACGCATTGTTGTTAAGCAATAGTCACTCTGCTGTTGAACAACAGAACTTTACCTAACTGTATGTCTGTACCTGTTACCAACATAACCAATTTTAAGTGTACAGCTCAATCTATGAAATGCATTCACATTGTTGTCCAGCCATCACCACCATCCATCTCCAGAACTGTTTCCATCTTCCCCAGGTGAAACTCTGTACCTGGTAAACAACTCCTCATTTCCCCTCCTCCCAGCCCCTGGGGACCACTATTCTACTTTCTGTCTCTGTGAGTTTAACTGCTCACATAGGTGGAATCCTGCAATATTTGTCCTTTTTCTCCCAGCTATTGCACTCTGCATGGGGCCTCACAGTCCATCCACTTCTGCTGCCCCTGGATGGTTTTTGCTCAGGCTCTTCCCACCGCCTAAAATTCCTTCAACCCTACCCTTCCCATCATTTCAGTTCTTCTCATTGAAACAGCCTCTCCTAAGAAAGAGATGCCTTCTCGGATCGACTCCCTGATTTTAGCCTGCCTGGACCTTCTGCTCTTTTCACCGGTAGCACATGCTAGAACTCATATTTATTTTAATAGACTGTTCATGGGTTCTATCAGGCTCAAGGAGTTCATCTGTCTTATTCTAGTGGAATCCCCAGAGCAAAGCCCAAAGTCTTAAAAGATTAAAAAGAAAAACAAAAGTAAGGCCCTGGAATGAACAAACATGGCGTGCGGGGAGAAGAAATGATATTTTCCTCACCCATGTCGAGGTTCATGGCTGAGACACCTGTCACTATTACAGCCCAACCGGGTCCCCTTGCCCGGTGAAGGCCAATATATACTGAGACAGCAAGTGGAGCAGCAGAGAAAGAGTTTAATTTCCCAAGGTTCCAGGCAAGGAGATGAGAGTAATTTCTCAAGTCCATCTCCTCAAGAATTTGGGGGCTAAGGTGTGGTGAACAAAGGGCTAAGGAATTGGACCTGCTAATTGGCTGGGGATGAACTCGGGGTTTGGAAGCAGAAATCATCTTCTCAGCTGGGGCATTTCCTGGGCAGGGGGCTCTGAAGGCTTGTTGAATCCGTTCCCACCCATGTCCACGGGTCCGGTTGGCGTCCATCAGTGAGTCCCGTTAAATGTAGAGTCTGAACAATATCTCAAAAAGCAGCCTTAGGTTTTATGACAGCAACACTATTGACAGAATCAGTCAGGGAAGTCACTAATCTTTGCCCGTCCCCGTCTAGGAGGACACGTGCCATTTAAGCAGTAAACGGTTTACAGAAATAGGGAAGTTAGAGAACAATGGCTGGGTAAGGTTTAGCTAGATGTGTACTTTTACAGAAATCACACTTTTATTACTATTTTGACCTTCCAGTTTTACATTATTTTCATATAGGTGGTTTCAGGACGAAAAAACAATAAGAAAAAAACAGCTGAGCACAGTGGCTCACACCTGTAATCCCAGCACTTCGTGAGGTATGAGCCTTGGGAGGCTAAGGTGGGAGGATCGCTGGAGGCAGGAGTTTGAGAACAGCCTGGGCAACATAGTGAGGCCCAGTCTCTACAAAAATTTTTAAAAATTAGCTGCGTCTGGTGGTGCTCACCCATAGTCCCAGCTAATTGGGAGGCTGAGACGGGAGGATCCTTTAAGCCCAGGAATTTGAGGTCAAGGTGAGCTATGATCACACCACTGTACTCCAGCCTGAGTAACAGAGTGAGACCCTGTCTCTTTAAAAAAAAAAAAGCCCAGGAGGTGCAAAGAAAGGCCAAACTTCCTGAAAGACACTCACTTTCTCTGCAGCATGTAAAAAGGAGAAATTCCTAGAGGAGATTCCCAGGGTGGAGAGCAGGGAGGAGGATGAGGAGTGTAGGGGAGGCTGAGGGCTGGATCCCGCAGGGGTGGGTGTGAGGTTGGTGGTGGTGGGTGCGCCTTTGGACACAATTCATAGCCCAGGGCACTGAGAACACTTGGAAGACCCAAAGCTGGGCTTGCATCTGCCTCCTTTTCTAGTGAACTATTTACTGAATTCCCTTTGGCCTTGATTTCCTCATCTGATGAATGGGTATAATGATCCCTACTGGAAGGGGGCATTGAATCAGAGGTCAGAGCAAATTGCAGAAACAGCTCAAGACAAACATTATCCTCTTTTTTTTTTTTTTTTTTTTGAGTCAGAGCCTTGCTCTGTCCCCTCTGGTAGAGTGTAGTGGTGTCATCATAGCTCACTTGTGCCCTCAAACTCCTGGGCTCAAGGGATCCTCCTGCCTCAGCCTCCCAAGTAGCTGGAACTACAGGCACTCCCCTCCAATGCCTGGCTAATTTTTCTATTTTTAGTAGAGATGGGGTCTCACTCTTGCTCAGGGTGGCCTCAAACTCCTGAGCTCAAGTAAGCCTCCCTCCTCTGCCTCCCAGAGCTAGTACTACAGGCGTGAGCCACCACACGCAGCCTGCATTATCCTCTTAAGTGGAGAAGATTATTCACATTTTACAAAGGGGATCTTTTTTTGTTTTTTTGTTTTTTGAGACAGAGTCTCACTTTGTTGCCCGGGCTAGAGTGAGTGCCGTGCCGTCAGCCTTGCTCACAGCAACCTCAAACTCCTGGGCTTAAGCGATCCTCCTGCCTCAGCCTCCCGGAGTAGCTGGGACTACAGGCATGCGCCACCATGCCCGGCTAATTTTTTTTTTCTATATGTATTTTAGTTGGCCAGATAATTTCTTTCTATTTTTAGTAGAGACGGAGTCTCGCTCTTGCTGGTCTCCAACTCCTGACCTAGAGCGATCCACCCGCCTCGGCCTCCCAGAGTGCTAGGATTACAGGCGTGAGCCACCACGCCCGGCCCAAAAGGGAACTTTTGGTGGTGATGGTGGCACAACAGTGTGAATGTACTTAATGCCACTGAACTGTCCACTTAAAAATGATTAAGATGGTAATTTATGTTAATTTTATGTTACAATGTAAAAAAATAAGCACAATCTCAACTTACCTGTGGAATCTAAAAAAAAGCCGTGCTTGTGGAAGCAGAGAGCAGAAAGGTGGTCATGGGGGCTGGGGACGGGGATGAGAGACATTGGTCACAGGTATAAGTTTCAGTGCCACAGGAGGAATAAGTTCAAGAGATCTAGTGTACATCATGGTGACTTTAGTTTGTACCAATGTATACTTGAAATTGCTAAGAGAATAGATTTTTTTTAAGTTTTCTTACCATACGTAAATGGTAAGTATGTAATGTTACAAAAATAATATCATCCCTGTAGTCCCAGCAATCCTCACGCCCCAGCCTCCCAGAGTGCTACGATCACAAGCGTGAGGCACGTTGCCCGGCTACCCAAACTTCTTAAGGGCACCTGCCCTGTTCATGGACCGTCACCATGGTGACTGCACTAACACCTTCATGGTAGACCCAACACCAGAAGCCCTGGATTCCTGTGTGTAAGTATCACCCTCTTGTGTCCCCACTCACTCCCTTTACCCTGCTTCCCTTATCTTGGGGAGCCTGCTGTTCTCTCCCCAAGAAAAAGCATTGTTGACATTATCAGTGTTGAGAGTTCAATATCTATATACCTTTTAATCCCAGGAGAGAGTTCAATAACTCATTTTCTGGAGAGCTGGCAAGGAAGGATCTTTGTTACATGGGCTTTCTGCCTTGGTTTCCCCATCTGCACACAGGGACCAGTGTCATCTAACTCATGAGTGCATTGAGTAGATTAAAGGAGATATGTCCAGTGCTTAGGAAGCCGACTGAAATGGAAACACTTGGTAGATGTTACTTATTACCATTATTGGCCAAATGTCATTGAGGGCAAATCGAGGCAGAGAGAGATGGGGCAGGGGTACCTTCTCTTTCCCCAGGAGAATTACAGTGGCTAAGTGAACTTGGTGTGGTGGGTAAGCGAGACACCAGGACAAAGAGATATTTGCAGAGTCACAGGGCTGGGACTAGGGTAAGGCAAAGGAGGTATTTACCTCAGGTGTAAAATTTAGGGGGGCACCTAAAACCTCAGCATTCTAAGTGAGCAGATCTTAAGTATTCTCCCATCCAAGTACTAACCAGGCCCAACCTTGCTTAGCTTCCGGGATCAGATGAGATCGGAAGCGTTCAGGGTGGTATGGCCGTAGACAGATCTTAAGTATTCTGACCACACACACACAAATAAATAACCGTGTGAGATGATGAATCTGTTAAGAAGCTTAATTATGATAATCATTTGTATATATATATCAAATATCACCTTGAATGTATAAAAATTTTAAACCTCCGTACAGCAGGGGGGAAAAGAAAGCTGCAATCAAGATAAATATTTCGTTCCAGTCCAAAGCATGAGTAAAGAAGACAATTAAAAAAAAAAAAAGATAAATAATATTTTAATGTCACATCTTAAAAATCCAACATTAATTAAATTACATTAGTCCCCACTCCAACCAACCTATTGGCAGTATTTATGTTCTACACGGTGTCCCAAATAAATGTCTGTTGCCATACCTAGGGAAAATGGGAAATTGTAGCTAAAAGTACCTTTGCTTACAAAATATTCATTATAAAATTTTGTAAAGTTTTTCTTTGTATGGAGACTGTTGGGATGCCCCATAGTATCATGCATTAATTATCACAACTTTTGTGCATTTGCCAATTTGATTCATCAGATTGTTGAATGTTGTAGTTTCAATTTGAGTTTCATTTCCTATGAATGAGGCAATACATTGTACGTTAAAAAGAAAAAAAGTCATAAAGCTGGACAAGGTGGCTCTTGCCCGTATCCTCAGCTACTTGGGAAGCTGAGGCAGGAAGATCACTTGAGCCCAGGAGTTCAAGACCAGCCTGGCCATCATAGTGAGACTCCATCTCATCTAAAATATAATTAAGGCTGGGCGGGGTGGCTCACGCCTATAATCCTAGCACTCTGGGAGGCTGAGGCAGGAGGATCCCTTGAGGGCAGGAGTTTGAGACCAGCCTGAGCAAGAGCTGAGACCCCATCTCTACTAAAAATAGGAAACATTAGCTGGCCAACTAAAAATAGAAACAAAAAATGAGTGGGTTGTGGTGCATAAAATAAATAAATAAACAAACAAACAAATAAATAAATAAAATATAATTAAGTTATATAATAAATAATGAAAAAAAACTTAAGTCTTTAAGGGGGAAAGACTCGTTTAGATTTACATTTAGAGTAAATGGAAACAAGAGTTTTGTTTTTTTAGGGTGGTATGGCCGAAGACTTTGTTTTTTTTTTTTTTTTTTTTGAGACAGAGTATTGCTGTCACCCGGGCTAGAGTGCCATGGTGTCAGCCTAGCTCACAGCAACCTCAAACTCCTGGGCTCAAGCGATCCTCCCACCTCAGCCTCCCAGAGTGCTGGGATTATAGGCCTGAGTCACTGCACCTGGCCTAAGCCATACATTTTGAAATCTCTGGGACTAACGACCTGCAGGCTTTGTGGAATTTTCTGCTTGCTCCTATGTTGTAATATCCTTCATCAAACAGAGATTGGGAGCGGGATGAGCAACAGAACTCTCTCTGCAGCTGGTTAGTTGTCGGACAGGGAGAGATACTGAGAAAGACAACTGAAGTCTTCAGGACTCTCCTCCATTTCGAAACATTCATACATTTCTATCACATGGCTTATGTCATATGGACCTGAAAACAAGGCAGGGATGGTGGCCTCCAGCCCATCCAGCTCAGAGTCACCCGACTGAGAAGCCGAGTGTGAGTCACCAGTGCAGGCTTCGGCTTCTGAGGGGTCACCAGTGCAGGCTTCGGCTTCTGAGGGGTCACCAGTGCAGGCTTCGGCTTCTGAGGGGCCTGGCAGGGCTACGCAGCAGGGACCCACAACCCCTGGGAGAACAGCGCCTCCCTCGGCAGAGAAATTGGGTTCTGCTTCTTGGTACCTCTTGGGTGGTCTGCCTCGCAATGAAAACACCACTTGTTGATCCTTCAGCTGATCCTTTCTCCATTTAACTCTTCGGTTCTTAAACCAAATCTGGGGAGTAAAGAGGGGAGATGGGGGGAGGGAGAGTGTGAGTAGGAAACGAACCTGGGATGAGATGATATTTACTCATCTTCCCCAGGAATGAGGCTGCTTCTGGTGGCAGGAGGTGGCTTCACACCTGTTCCTCCTGCACCCAGGGCAGGCCAGGAGCCATTCCCACATGTCCGTGGCCCAGGGATTCCAGGAGGCCAAGGTTGCAAAAAAAGAAGAAAGGCAACAGGACAGGCCTTTGAGACCTGAGCAGGAGCAGGGGATGGACTACATCCCACACACTCTCTGCAGGAGCAAGGAAGAGGGCAGGGCTCTGTGCAGTAGAGTATCAGAGTTTAGCCTAGGGTCCTTGAGAATTATCTTTGGAAGCCTCTCTGATGGGCCCACTAAAGGAGTAAGGAGTATTCCAGAAGGGACGGACTATGTATGTCCTCAGTACATGAGGACCAGAGCGAAGCTCGAGCAAATGGCGGCGTCTCTGACTTGAGAGGATGACCATTCACTTTGAGGGTTCGTAGGGGGCGCAGTTAGGAGAAGGCTGGGTTAGAATTCCATTGTCACACCTTAGCAGCCTTGGAACCCTGTACTCAGTCACCTTGCCCTCCTGTGCCTTGGTTTACCTCAAGTGTAAAACAGGCCTGTATTTCTTTTCTTTTCTTTTCTTTCTTTCTTTTTTTTTTTTTGAGACATAGCCTTGCTCTGTCGCCCAGACTGGAATGCAGGCGATCATATCTTAGCGCCCTGTAACCTCGACCTCCTGGACTCAAGCGATCACCCTCCTGCATCAGCCTCTCCAGTAACTGGGACTACAGGTGCGAGCCACCACACCCAGCCCACTGGTCTGTGTTTCCAAGAATGAAAATACAAAATGTGTCTAGCACAGATGATTATTTGATCATGGGGCCGAGGGGAGAGGGGGTAAAATCATGCGGGAGAAGGGTCTGGGCAGCATAGGACATGCCTGGCAAATGCCAGTGGCTCTGACCTGCACTATTGAGACATCTAAATGGATTCTTGACGCCACGAGCTCTAGGGTGTCATAATCTGGAAACTGAGTCGATGTAAACAGATCTTCCAGCTCTGCCTTCTGCTCAGCTGTGAAGACGGTGCGTCGTCGTTGTCGGGGTCTCTTAGAGGACCCGGCTGAGGAGAGGAGAACACTTGGTTAGCGTTCATCTCATGCAGACTGGAAGCTCCCCCTGCAGCTGGGGTCAGACGGGATGGGCCTGTCTTGGCAAGGTGGGTGTTGCCCTTGCTCCTTCATGACTCTGGAATTCAGTCTGTTCCCACTGCAATGTTCAACCCCTTCTTCTATCACCCCAACTGTTCGCCCTGGCACTTTGTCTTCCACTGAGCTTTGATTTGTACTACCTTGAGAAAATATATTTTTTTTACTTAAAAAAAAAAATTTATTTATTTATTTTTTTTACTGCCCCGCCCCACCCTAAAAAATATTTTAAAGACAGGGTCTTGCTCTGTTGCCCGGGCTGGAGTGCAGTGGCTGTTCACAGGCATGTTGGTAGCTTACTGAAGCCTCCAACTCCTAGACTCAAGGGATGCTCTGGCCTCAGCCTCCTGAGTAGTTGGGGCTAAAGGCATGTGCCACTGCACCTGGCTGAGAAAATATGTTTATTTAATTTTAATTTTCTTTTAACTGAAAGATCATACGAAAATAATATATATATGTTTTTTTTTTGGAGACAGAGTCTTGCTCTGTTGCCCAGGCTAGAGTGAGTGCCGTGGCATCAGCCTAGCTCACAGCAACCTCAAACTCCCGGGCTTGAGCAATCCTACTGCCTCAGCCTCCCGAGTAGCTGGGACTACAGGCATGTGCCACCATGCCCGGCTAATTTTTTCTATATATATTTGTAGTTGTCCAGATAATTTATTTCTATTTTTAGTAGAGACAGGGTCTCGCTCAGGCTGGTCTCGAACTCCTGACTTCGAGCAATCCACCCGCCTCGGCCTCCCAGAGTGCTAGGATTACAGGCGTGAGCCACCGCGCCTGGCCCAAAAATAATATTTTTTAAAAAGAAAAAAGAAACACTGCTTTCTTGAGTACTCTATCTACTTTGCCTCTTTCTCACTGCTAGAAAATGGCTTCCTTTTCTCTTTTTTCTTTCTTTCTTTTTTTTTTTTTAAAGAGATGAGGTCTTACTATGTTGCCCAGGCTGTTCTCCAACTCCTGGGCTCAAGTGATCCTCCAGCCTCAGACTCCCGAGTAGCTGGGACTACAGGCACAGGCCACCACACCCGGCTAACTGTACTATTTTTTGTAGAGATGGAGTTTTGCTCTGTTCCTCAGCCTGCTCTTGAACTCTTAGCCTCAAGGGATCCTCCCACCTTGGCCTCCCCATGTGCTAGGATTACAGGCGTAAGCCACGGCACTGGTAGTGTGACATTGGCCACAGTTGGGAGTGTTTACAGGTCCCCTTGTGGCCACGTCCAGCTTACCTGGTTGTACCTCTGCCACTTCTTCTTCGTCAGTCAGGAGGCTCTCTGAGGGCATGCCGCTTTCCTCCTGTGTTCCCTGGGTAAAAACACACATTGCACGTAAATTCGGTCCTTTCTCTGCATTTCCCCCAGACCCATCCCTGACATCCACCCTCAGTCCACTCATTAAGAGCTTCCAGACAGCATCTCCTAGGAGTGCAGTGGAGACCAAACCACAGCCAATGGCTGAATCAGTAGCGCCCCCAGGACAGAGGGGGAGCAGTGAACCCACATAGAAAATAAATCAAAGACCAATTTGGGCCAGGTGCGGTGGCTCACGCCTGTAATCCTAGCACTCTGAGAGGCCGAGGCGGGTGGATCGCTTGAGGTCAGGAGTTCCAGACCAGCCTGAGCAAGAGCGAGACCCCGTCTCTACTAAAAAATAGAAAGAAATTATCTGGCCAACTAAAATATATATATAGAAAAAACTAGCCGGGCATGGTGGCACATGCCTGTAGTCCCAGCTACTCAGGAGGCTGAGGCAGGGGGATCACTGGAGCCCAGGAGTTTGAGGTTGCTGTGAGCTATGCTGACGCCATGGCACTCTAGCCCGGGCAACAGAGTGAGACTCTGTCTCAAAAAAAAAAAAAAAAAAAAAGAATATGCCCAAAATTGAAAAGTCGAGAAATAGAAACACCTTATTTAGAAATGGGGAATAAACATATACACACACATGTATGCAAACACATGCGAAAACCTTACTGCACTTCTGCTTATAATAGCAAAAAGTTGGAAAAACCACATGATAGAAGGGGGTAAAAAGCTGAAAACAATCAAATGCTTACCTCTGACATTTTGAAAATATAGTGTTCCAAGCACTTCAAGAATAAAGATGTCTTGAATACTGTGGACAGTTCGAAGACAGGATAATCTGGAAAAAAAAAAAAAAAGACGAAGAAACTCAAATCAACTAAAATTATCATTCTACTTACATGAAAAAACAAAAGATACTGCTCTTGCTCTTTCTTCCTATATGTATACACAAAGAACTATAAATATAAAGGGAATGAGGGAATACAAAATCATGATTAGACATAAAATAATTGTTGCAGGCAAAGCACATTGATAAATACAAAAATCAGTAGGCAAATGACTGAGGAGAAACAGAGTATTTGCGTAGCCTAAAAGCATATCCTCCAACAAATGTTTTTAATATGAAAGGGAAAAATAGTTGTGCAATGGGTGTAAAGTTTCAGTTATGCAAGATGAATTAGTTCTAGAGGTCTGTTGTCCAACATAGTGCCTAGTTAACGGCATGGTATTGTGCACTTAAAATGTGTTGAGAGGGTAGATCTCATGTTAAGTGTTCTTACCACAAAAAAGAAAAGAAAAGAAAATTGGCGATTGGGGGGACACCAGGAAACTCTTGGAAGTGATGGGTATATTACTTTGATTGTGGTGATAGTATCACAGGTGTTAGGTATGTCTAAACTCAAATTATATATACTAGCCGGGCACAGTAGCTCACATCTGTAATCCCAGCACTTTGGGAGGCCAAGGCAGGAGGATCACTTGAGGCTAGGAGTTTGAGACCAGTCTGTTTGTTCATATATATAAATAATAAATAAAACATAAGAGAAAGTCCTTGTGGCCTTGCCTTAGGCAAAGATTTCTTAGATATAACATCATAAAGCACTATCCATAAGAGAAAAAATATTGATAAATTGGAATTCATCAAAATTCAGAGCTACAACTCTTCAAAATTCACCATTGACAAAAAGAAAAGGTGAGCCACAGAGTAGGAGAAAATATGGGCAAATCACATTTCTGATAAAGGACTTGCAGCCAGAAAAGAATTCCTAAAACTTGCAGCCAACCCCTAGAATGTTTTCTTCTTGCAAAACTGAAATTCTATATCCATTAAACAACTCCCCATTTCCCTCTCCCCCTCAAGCCATGGACACCACCTTTCCATTTTCTTTCTTTTTTTTTTTTTAATTTTTTTTTTTTTGAGATAGAGTCTAGCTCTGTTGCCTGGGCTAGAGTGCTGTGGCATCAGCCTAGCTCACAGCAACCTCAAACTCCTGGGTTCAAGCAATCCTACTGCCTCAGCCTCCCAAGTATCTGGGACTACAGGCATGTGCCACCTTGCCTGGCTAATTTTTTTCTATGTATATTTTTAGCTGTCCAGATCATTTCTTTCTATTTTTAGTAGAGGCGGAGTCTCACTCTTGCTCAGGCTGGTCTCGAACTCCTGACCTCAAGCGATTGTCCCGCCTTGGCCTCCCAGAGTGCTAGGATTACAGGTGTGAGCCACCACACCTGGCCCAGCATTTGGATTTTTTTAAAAACAAGTATATTTTATGGCAACTAAATGGTATTTATACCATTTTTAATCATCCAGTAGATGCCATCTATTCACTATATTTTTCTGAGTTGTCCTACACGCAAGTATGTATTTTTCTGTTTTGTTTTTCTCTTTGAGATGGCGTCCTGTTATGTTGCCCAGACTGGTCTCCAACTCCTGGCCTCAAGTGATCCTCCCTCCTCAGCCTCCCAAAGTATTGGAATTACAGGCATTTGAGCCACCATGCCTGGCTTCAAGTACTTTTTTATTTTTTTTTGAGACAGAGTCTCACTCTGTTGCCTCGGCCAGAGTGCCATGGCGTCAGCCTAGCTCACAGCAACCTCAAACTCCTGTGCTCGAGCAATCCTCCTGCCTCGGCCTCCCAGAGTGCTAGGATTACAGGTGTGAGTCACCGCTCCCGGCCCAAGTACATATTTTTAATGTCTCCTGTCTTCTGAGCTATTCCTGTATAAGTTTGTTATTAAAATACATTGAACTATTTTTAAAAAGTTAATCCACATTTAATGCTTAGAAATTTTTCAGTCCCAATATAAGCATGCAATGAGTGCCAGTGGTAACCATTAAGGTCTGGGTGGTGCAAGATGGCATAGCCCCAGGAAGAACCAGCAATCTTGCAGGCTAAGGCACAATTTCACTCTTATACCCACAACCCTCCCTAGTCCCGACTCACCTTTCCCTCAAAGAATTCTTGTACTTCTGGATCCTGCACTGCGTCTCCTCTCCAAGGTGCCTGCCCTAGGTGCTATTTTGGCATCATTGATGGAATATGACCCCTCCCTTTCTCCTCCTCCTCTCTCTCCCAACCAGATCTCTAAACCTCCCTCCAATAATTTTTCTTATTGTAAAAAAATGAATCAATTATAAACTTTCTGAAGAGTATAAACTAAACGCAGAGATGAGGAGTAACCTGGCTACTTCCCATAGGTTCAAGGACCTCAGGCATTTAAGCCATGGCCATAAGGATGAGGAGTCAGAATGGGTAAGTCAGGGGGCAGAAGTTTCCAACCAGGGGAGCTGGCATGACAGAAACCTGGCAGTGGGAGCAAGCGTGGTGGGTTATAAAATGGCGCCGTCCAGCAGAGCAGCTGCTGGCCCTGTGTGCTGCCGGAGCACTCGAGATGAAGCTAATCCAAACAGAAATGTGCTGTTAAGTGCAACTGGTACCTGCTACAACAGGGATGAACCCCAGAACAGTACACCAGCAGTATTACAGGCGGTGGCTAAGGCCTGTAATCCCAGCACTTTGCGAGGCCAAGGCAGGAGGATTGCTTGAGGCCAAGAGTTCGAGACTAGCCTGGGCTGGTCGGGCACCTGTGGGTTCACCTACATGGGAGGCTGAGGCAGGAGGATGCCTGGAACCTAGGAGTTCAAGGCTGCACTGAGCTAAGATCTCACCACTGCATTCCAGCCTGGGCAACAGAGTGAGACCTTGTCTGGAAACGAAAACAAAAGCAACAGTGTGCTAACTGAAAAAAGCCAGACTTTTGTAGACTACATATTGAAGGATTCTATTTATGTGAAATGTCCAGAAAAGGCAAATCCGTAGTTACAAAAAGTAGTTGACTGGCTGCCAGGGGCTGAGAACGTCAATGAGGACTGACCATAAAGTTCAAAAGAACTTTCTAGGTGATGAAAAAGTTTAAAGTAGATCATGGGGCCAGGTGTGGTGGCACAGGCCTGTAGACCCAGCTACTTGGGAGGCTGAGGCAGGAAGATAGCTTGATGCCAGGAGTTTGAGACCCCATCTCTTAAAAAGCAAACAACAAAAACTGGATTATCATGGTGATAGTTGCAAAACTCTATAAATTTACTAAAAATCTTTCAATTGTGCACATATGACAGGTGAATTTTTTGGTATGTCAAGAATACCTCAGCCGGTCGCAGTGGCTCACGCCTATAATCCTAGCACTCGAGACCAGCCTGAGCAAGAGTGAGACCCTGTCTCTACTAAAAATAGAAAGAAAATTAGCTGGACAACTAAAAGTATATAGAAAAAATTAGCCGGGCATGGTGGCACATGCCTGTAGTCCCAGCTACCTGGGGAGCTGAGGCAGGAGGATCACTTGAGCCCAGGAGTTGGAGGTTGCAGTGAGTTATGATGATGCCACTGCACTCTAGCCTGGGCAACAGAGCAAGACCCTGTCTCCAAAATAAATTAATTAATTAATAAATAAAGGAGGAAAATAAAACAAAAAGGAGGATGGGCCGGTGTGATCTATGATTCACCATTATGACCATGCTCCAGTCAGCAAGATGGAGAAAGAAGGAAAAGAAGGAAGAGGGTAGTTCCTCATTTCCCTTCCAGGGCTTGACCCGGAAGTTGTACATGCCATGATTGCCCACCACAGATGTCTAGAACTTGGTCACGTGGCCCAATGCACCTACAAAAGGGACTGAGAAATGTGGTCTGTGGTCTGGGTAGCCACAGCCCCAGTGTTCTGGGAGAAGAGAATAGGTAGGCAAGAAAAGCCAACAGTCCCTTTCACATATTGGCAAGAGTCAGTTCCTTAAAATGGTGATTAAAATGTTGTTAGGTACACTCAGAAGGATTTTAAGCAAAAAAAAAAAAAAAAAAAGGAAGAAATCAAAAAGAATAAATAAATAAATAGAATGTTGTTAGGAAAAGGAGGTGGAGCTGGGCACCCTGGTGCATGGCTGTAGTCCCAGCTACGTGGCAGGCTGGGGTGGAAGGATGGCTTGAGCTTAGTTCTAGACCAGCCTGGGTAACATGGTGAGACCCTTCTCAAAAAAAAAAAAAAATAAATAAATAAAAAAATAATAATAATAAGTAGAAGAAGAAGAAAAGAAAAAAGAAAAAGAGGTGGATTATGACAATAAAATAATTTACATGTACCCAGTGCAGCAGATATTTAATAAATCACAATCATTATGGTGATTATTCCAGGGCTGAACCTTGGAGACACAGAGGAATTGAGAATCGTCAAACGCATTAGTCCACCAATGTCAACTCTACTGAAAAGCAGGAGGAGGAAGAATAGCAAATGAACTGAATCCCATCTCATCACATCGCATTCTTGGGGAGAAACAAGGAAAGAAAAAGGAACCTCTACAAAAACTTGACCCCCAAACAAGTTCCCTTGAGAAAAGTTTGAAGGAAGTTGAGTCCATCGCTCCCCTAAGAATGATTAGAAGTTTTTGAAGTTTTCTGAGTCCCTTAGGTCTGACCCATCTCTCACTCGGGACTCCCTGAGGGTGAAAGGCACTGGGTGGGGAGTGCTGAGAGAGGGAGAAGATGCTGACCCTCTCCATCTGTCTACCTGGGGTGTGGCCTCTACAGACCAAGAACACTCCATTCTTTTTTATTTATTTATTTACTTTTTTGAGATAGAGTCTCACTCTGTTGCCCGGGCTACAGTGCAGTGGCGTCAACCTAGCTCACAGCAACCTCAAACTCCTGGGCTCAAGCGATCCTACTGCCTCAGCCTGCCAAGTAGCTGGGACTACAGGCATGTGTCATCACACCCGGCTGATTTTTTCTGTATATATTTTTAGTTGTCCAACTAATTTCTTTCTATTTTTAGTAGAGATGGGATCTCGCTCTTGCTCAGGCTGGTCTCAAACTCCTGACCTCAAGTGATCCTCCTGCTTCGGCCTCCTAGAGTGCTAGGATTATAGGCATAAGCCACCGCACCTGGCCTCTATCTCTGTCTTTCTATCCCTTTGTCTCTAGGTCTCTGGCTCTTCCTTGCTGTCTGTCTCTCCTATGCCTCCCTCCCCCATTCTCCCAATCTACACCTTTGTCTTCCCTGCTGCTTTGTTTCCTGTCCCTTTGTCTGTCCTTGTGTCTCTGTCTCTAGTCCTCTCTGGTGGCTCTCCTTGTGTCTGTCACTTGAGCTGGTTGGTTGATCACCTTTTCCTTTTGTCTCTGTGTCAGGCACATACCTCTGGGAACATTCCAGAATCAGAACTTTGACCCTTTGTGATACATGAGCCTATAAGTTCCAGTAAAGTCTCTTCTGTAGATGCCTTTCAGGCCACTCTCTGGGAGGCTGGGGCAGAGCAGGAGGAAGTTGCTAAAAATGGAGAAGGAGCTGAGTTTGGGAGAGACCTCCTGGTTCTAATGGAAATGGAACAGCACTGGGGGTGGGAGAGGTGCATGATGATTTCTTCCTTGGATGGTGTTTGAGGCCATGAGATTCATTCTATATACATACATTTTGCTTATCTGTTCATCCATGGTGCACACTTGGGTTGCTTCCTCAGTTGGGTATTGTTACAATGCTTCTATGAACACAGCTGTAAAATATCTCTGTGAGACCCTGCTTTCAATTATTTTGGATGTATACCCCAAAGTGGAATTGCTGGATCATTCAGTAAGTCTATGTTTGTTTATTTGTTTATTTTTTAAGAGACAGGTCTTGGCCGCCCCCGGTGGCTCACACCTGGGATCTCAGCATATTGGGAGGCTGAGGTGAGAGAGATCACTCAAGGCCTGGAATTTGAGACCAGCTTGGGCAATATAGCACATGACCCTGTCTGTACAAAATAGTAATAATAATAATAAAAAGAGACAGGTCTTGCCAGGTTGCCCAGGCTGGATTCCAACTCCTGGGCTCCAGTGATCCTTCTGCTCAGTCTCACCAGGAGCTGGGACTGCAGGTACTCACCACTGTGCCCGTCTTCTCTGTGTTCAACTTTTTGAGGAACCACGAATTACCAGGTGACTTTCGAGACAAATACAGCAAGTGAAGAAGACTTTCAACATGTATGGGCCGCATGCAGTGAATCACACCTGTAATCCTTGCACTCTGGGAGGCCGAATGGGAAGTCACTTGATGGCAGGAGTTCAAGAGCAGCCTGAGCAAGAGTGAGACCCACGTCTCCACTAAAAACAGAAAAAATTGGCCATATGTGGTGGTACACACCTGTAGTCCCAGCTACTCGGGAGGCCGAGGCAGGAGGATCCCCTGAGCCCAGGAGTTGGAGGTTGCTGTGAGCTAGGCTGACGCCATGGCACTGTAGCCCACGCAACAGAGTGAGACTCTGTCTCAAAAAAAAAAAAAAAAACAACTCTCTCTCTCAACTTCCCTTGGTTTTGCCTAGCCCCCTGGCTAAACGGTGATTTGAGATTTTTTATTTTTTTTAATTACCTGCACTCTGTGATGGAATTACAGCTCCAAAATGAGCTATGAAAGACTTGCAGGAAGAATGATGAGATTATGAAATGTTGGGCTTGAAATGTTTCCAACACACAGAATTGATAAATGTTTAGGTTGTCCATGGTGGGTGGCTCATGCCTATAATCCCAACACTTTGGGAGGCCAAAGTGTGGGGATCACTTGACGCCAGGAGTTTGAGACCAGCCTGGGCAACATAGCAAGACCTCCATCTCTACAAAAAACAAAAAAAATTAGCCAGGTATGGTGATGTGCTTCTATGGTCCCAGCTACTTGGGGCCATACTTGAGGCAGGAGGGTCACTTGAGCCTAGGAGTTTGAGGTTGCTGTGAGCGAGGCTGACGCCAAGGCACTCTAGTCTGGGCAACAGAGGGAGACTCTGTCCCAAAAAAAAAGGAAAAAAAAGAGCTTGTACAGTAAGTGAAAGCAACTTTCAACAAGTAAATGAAGACATTTGAAGCCTGGAACTGAAAATACACCGAATCTTTGAAAGTATCAGGATACATTCATGCATGAAATTGATACTTCCAACCCCTCAAGGAACTTGATATTTGGTATTAAAAAAAAAAAAAGGCCTGACACGGTGGCTCATATCTGTAATCCTAGCACTCTGGGAGGCTGAGGAGGGAGGATTGCTTAAGGTCAGAAGTTCAAGACCAGCCTGAGCAAGAGCGAGACCCCTGTCTCTACTAAAAAATAGAAAGAAATTATATGGACAACTAAAAATATATATAGAAAAAATTAGCTGGGCATGGTGGCATATGCCTGTAGTCCCAGGTACTGGGGAGTCTGAGGCAGGATTGCTTGAGCCCAGGAGTTTGAGGTTTGAGGTTGCTGTGAGTTAGGCTGACACCACGGCACTTTAGCCCACGCAACAGAGTGAGACTCTGTCTCAAAAAAAAAAAAAAACAAAAAACTCTCCCTCTCAACTTCCTTAGCCCCCTGGCTAAATGGTGATTTGGGATTTTTTATTTTTTTTTAATTACCTGCACTTTATAATGGAATCACAGCTCCAAAACGAGCCATAAAAGATTTGCGGGAAGAATGATGAGATTAGGGTGTGGATAAGGTGTATGAAAAGTTTTAAAATACGAAGTAGGATCTCACAAAGAAATCGCTTCAGAGAGCAGGCATGAGTATTCAGGAATATTTGGAGGGAACAGGGCCAGCTTTGGGTGGGGTAACCATGGAATTAAAGTAAAGTGCAGTGACTTGCAAATTAGGGTCTTTCTGTCTCAGGAAATAGCCCAGATATCCCAAGGCCCCTCGGGCTTCCCACACCCTCCACCCGCACTCAAATCTCCATTGGAGGCTGGGCGCGGTGGCTCACGCCTATAGTCCTAGCACTCTGGGAGGCTGGGGGTGGGGGAAGATCGCTCAAGGTCAGAAGTTTGAGACCAGCCTGAGCAAGAGTGAGACCCCATCTCTACTAAAAAAATAGAAAGAAATTAGCTGGACAACTAAAAATATATATAGAAAAATTAGCCGGGCATAGTGGCACATACCTGTAGTCCCAGCTACTCGGGAGGCTGAGGCAGTAGGATCGCTTGAGCCCAGGAGTTTGAGGTTGCTGTGAGCTAGGCTGATGCCACGGCACTCTAGCCCGGGCAACAAAGTGAGACTCTGTCTCAAAAAAAAAAAAAAAAAAAAATCTCCACTGGAAAGCTTTGGTTTTCTGATTCTTTTGTCTTTCTGGGTTCCAATTAATGCTAACTTGGGGCACCCAGCTCCTGCCACCCCAAGGTTCCAGACTGGCGCCAGACTCACAAAATATCATTGTCCTCCAGATGCCTTCAGGTGTATTACGTTTCCAAGAGATGTGAATACTCGACAAAGATGTGCTCAGGCCCATTAGCGGTGGCTCAATCCATAACCCCAGCACTTTGGGAAGCAGAGGTGGGAGGATTGCTTGAGGCCAGGAGTTTGAGACCCATCTCCACAAAAATTGAAAAAATTAGCTTGGCACGGTGGCACACGACTAGCTACCTGGGAGGCTGAGGCTGGAGAATGGCTTGAACCTGGGAGTTTGAGTTTTTTGGCACAGAAAAAGGGCCATTGTGCCCAGAGCTGAGCTGAATGAGGAAGAGTGAGGTAGGAGATAAGCATTCAACAGAAGACAGGATCAAGAATTTAGTGTTTCCCAAACATTTTATGCAACCCAGGGTAAGATATTTTACACCCAGACCTCGAATTCTCAAAAATGAATATACCTCTATACTGGTGTGAATTCAGAGAATTTAAAAAAAAAAATGAAGATACCTGAAACTTCATTTCCTGTAACAATAATTATCATTGCCAGTGAGAAATCCTATTCTAGTCCAGTCCAGTCTCCTCCATCCCATCCCTTTCATTTCCGCTGTGCTCTAGTTCAATTTCCTCTCCCACATGACATAGTTATTTTTTTTAAAGTGTCATTTGACCTATTAGCGGATCAGAGAATCAATTTAGGAAATCACGCCAGCATTTTATTTTATTTATTTTAACTTTGAAGCAAAAAGCAAAGCTATTGTTGATGAGTAATTACATCCCTTAGGTGTACACCTTCCTTTTCGTTTAGGGTAAGAGTTAGATAAACCTGATATATTTACGTAATCGTAAGAGCCAAAACTCATCACCCACAATCATCAAGGATGCTAACGAATGGCACTACCTGGGAGCTTTTTAAAAATTATTATTGAAAAGCAAAGCTTTAGATGGTCAATAACCCTTTTTAAAAAATTAAATATTATTTGAAAATATACCCATTCTGCTTGACTTTTTTTTTTTTTTTTTTGAGACAGAGTCTCACTCTGTTGCCCAGGCTAGAGTGAGTGCCGTGGCGTCAGCCTAGCTCACAGCAACCTCAAACTCCTGGGCTCAAAGGGATCCTCCTGCCTCAGCCTCCCAAGCAGCTGGGACTATAGGCAAGAGCCACCACACCCTGCTTATTTTTTCTATTTTTGGCAGAGATGGGGTCTTGGGGTCTCACTCTAGCTCAGGTTGGTCTCACACTCCAGACTTCAATCCTCCCTCCTCGGCCCCCCAGAGTGCTAGGATTTACAGGTGTGAGCCACCGTGCCCAGCCTTCCTTATATTTTCCTGTATTTTCCAAGTTGTCTACATCACTCCTGAACTGCGGTTATGGCAATTTACTTTTCCTTTTTTTTTTTTTTTTTTTACTCCCCCTCCCCCTCCCCCCTCCTTATGGCAATTTAGAAACTAAAAATTTAAGAAGTCGGGCACACACACCTGTAATCCCAGCTACTCAAGGAGGCTCAGGTAGGAAGACTGCTCAAGCCCAGGAGTTCGAGGCCATCCTAGATAACATAGAAAGACTTTCTTTCTTTCTGTTTTTTTTTTTTGACGTAGAGTCCCGCTCTGACACCCTGGCGAGAGCGTCATGGCGTCAGCCTAGCTCACAGCAACCTCAAACTCCTGGGCTCAAGCGATCCTCCTGCCTCAGCCTCCTGAGTAGCTGGGACTACAGGCATGCGCTACCATGCCCGGCTCATTTTTTCTATATGTTTTTAGTTGTCCAGCTAATTTTTTTGTGTTTTTTACTAGAGACGGGGTCGCGCTCTTGCTCAGGCTCGTCTCGAACTCCTGAGCTCAAACGATCCGCCCGCCTCGGCCTCCCAAAGTGCTAGGATTAAAGAATAAATTTTTTAAAGATGAAAGTTAAAACTTAGAAAATATATTTCACGGAAGCATAGGAAAATCAAATTCAAGGAGAGGCAAAGGCCTGAAGAGCACAGAGTGGGCGTGGCCAGGCTTCAATCCATTCACAAATCCGCATGGTCCCTGGGTGTATAAAAGAGCTCGACTTCCTGCGATCTTTCTCTTTGCCTGAGGATGGGAAGTCCTCACAGCAGTTCTCTGAGTAAGTATTTGCTTCCTTTGGTCTTTCCCCACGGCTACCTTTGTTATTTGGGAGTTTGGGTTTGGGACTCTTCCCCTTCTCCAATATTTACCACTTTACCTTGGACCTTGTCTTATATTTGGTTTTTCTTTTCTTTGCTTTTCTTTTTTTCTTTTCTCTCTCTGTTGTCCTGGCTTGAGTGCCAAGACATCTGCCTAGCTCACAGCAACCTCAAACACCGGGGCTCGAGCAATCCTTCTGCCTCAGCCTCTCGAGTAGCTGGGACTACAGGCATGTGCCACCATGCCCGGCTAATTTTTTCTATATCTTTTTAGTTGTCCAGCTAATTTTTTTCTGTTTTTTAGTAGAGACAGGGTCTTACTCTTGCTCAGGCTGGTCTCGAACTCCTGAGCTTAGATGATCCACCCACTTCGGCCTCCCACAGTGCTAGGATTACAGGCGTGAACCACTGCGCCCCACCAAGCCCAGGTAAAGGTTTAAGGGAACCTCCTAGGTTGTGGAGAGGAATGTCTGC
Organism: Lemur catta; assembly: GCF_020740605.2. Taxonomy (NCBI): domain Eukaryota; kingdom Metazoa; phylum Chordata; class Mammalia; order Primates; family Lemuridae; genus Lemur; species Lemur catta. Next base: position 20,879,434 of record NC_059146.1, read on the forward strand.
GTGGTTTAGGGGTGAAGACCTGGCAGCCTGGCAGGACCACAGTGCGGCTTCCTAGTTTCATAGGATTTGCATGTTTGGGGGAGGAGTGCAGAGGAAGAATACTTTCAGTGGCCTCATCCTACCTTTCTGTGTTGGGCAATGTTTAGAAGGCAGTTTTAACGATTTGTCCTCTGCACGCAGTGATATCAGAAGGACGCTTGCAGTTGCTGGGGGCTGGAGGCATCAAAGGAAGGGAAGGAAATTATCTCATCTCAGTCTGTGAGACTCAGCCCTGGGGGCACTTTCTGGTGTCAAAACGGAAGTGCTGTCATAGTTGAGTTCCATTGACTGAGGCAAGACATGGGAGAAACTGCGGCAAGGAGCGCTCCAGCAGCTGCGCAGGTAATAACTGAGCTGCTTCAGTGCCAGCCAGCATTAAGGTCTCTGCGTAGTGAGCCGGGGTCCCATAGAGGCTGTAGTCCCAGGACTCTGCAACAGACCAGGCCACACTGCTCTTAGTAAGAGCCATTTAACATGTTTTCCCCAAGCTGTCCTGCGTCATTGACAAGTTATGACCTTGTTGACCAAAAAGCAACTGGCCCATCACATAGTATGCTTTCCGACGGCTACAGGCTGTCTAATGGAAATAAGAATTTAACCTTTGTTAGCAGCCCTAGTAAAGTAAACAGGGCCAGGTGCATTGGCTCGAGCCTGTAAGCCCAAAGCCTGTATATCCCAGCACTTTGGGAGGCCAAGGCAGGAGGATCAATTGAGCCCAGAAGGGCTGCAGAGCGCTATGATCCGTGCCATTGCACTCCATCCAGCCTGGTGACAGGACACTTACCAAAAAACAAATGTAATGTATCCCAGGCAGCACAAGCATGTTCTGAACATGCATAAATCTGGATTAAAGGTCATTAAAACTAGGGATCTGGTCCCTCGGGCCCAAGAAGTACTTGATTTTTTATTTTTATTTTTTTATTTTACTTTTTTTTTTTGAGACAGAATCTTGGTCTGTTGCCCGGGCTAGAGTGCCACGGCATCAAACTCCTGGGCTTAAGCAATCCTTCTGCCTCAGCCTCCTGAGTAGCTGGGACTACAGGCATGTTTCACCATGCCCGCCTAATTTTTTCTATATATATAATTTTAGCTGTCCAGATCATTTCTATTTTTTAGTAGAGACGGGTCTCGCTCTTGCTCAGGCTGGTCTTGAACTCCTGATCTCGGGCTATCCTTTTGGCTCAGCCTCCCAGAGTACTAGGATTACAGGTGTGAGCCACCGCGCCCGGCCTATTTTTGTTTTTTAAATATGAAAGGGGGATTGAGGAGGTGGGGCTTCAGTTTCCTTTTTTTCTTTTTTGAGACAAAGTCTCTGCCGCCTAGGCTGCTGGAGTGCAGTGGTGATAGCTCACTGCAGCCTCAAACTCCTGGGCTCCAGTAACCACCCTCTCCGAGGACCCCCCAATCATACCCCCATCACCGTATTTCGAGCCATTGCTCTGCTGCTGTAAATTTAATCATAAATTTCCACGCTTACACACATCCTTAAGTGATTTTTTTTTTTACACAACAGACAGGACTATGAAAATATAGAATTATAGTACATTTTTGGTTCTGGTCAAATGTGTAGCAACTTACACATGGTCGGTCCTTCATGTAAGAAGTTCATTTATATGAATTGTGTGCTTAGTGATATTACTAAGTTCTTTTAACCTCTGCAGTTTATGCACATTGAATTTGTGTAAGCACCTGCTTCGCCTAGTGACGTACCTGAGTAGTGACATTTTTAGGTTTGTTTTCATGGTCTGGTTTGAATATTGCTATGGTGAACACACTCCATCTGGTATGTGAGAAATAGCAAATCCTGGTATACATTACTCTACACAGGAAGAGTCTTGATGTTGGAAGAGAATGCTCAGACTGGGCTTCTCAAAATGGGGGCATTCTCCATGATCTGATAGGAAAGTGCACCCACTTTTGAGTATCTTAGTTTTGAGGAAAAGCTGACCTGGGAATGATCTGCAAACTCTACTCGGCCTTCCCCATCTCCCATAGAATCACATGGATGGAGATAATTGAGATAACTCAGTTGGCCTCTGCCTTTTATTCTCTGGGCTCTTTCTTTGCTAGATAAAGCCTCCACCATGTAAAGCAAAAACACCTGCTTCATCATCGTTCTGAGCCACTGGGAATTCCAGGTACTTTGGTGCATCTTGTGTCTCCTTTCTTACCCTTCCGTACTAGTCCATCTATTTTGCAGATGCCCAAGTTTTTCCAGATGTTCCTCCAGGATATCTTGGACCAGGCGTTCTTATTTGAGGTGAGAGCACCAAATCCTAACCACTAGACCACCAGGGAAACTAGGGGCTCTTATTTGAGACAACAAAAATCCAGAAGTCCTGCAAAAGCAGCCTGTTGGGCCAATTCACTGGTTTCTCTATGCAGGTGGGGTTGGGTTAGGGGGACTTGGGTTGGGTACCATAGTGGTCATTAAACGTGATTTATGTTAAAGTCCTGTTAAATTTAAGCTTTGTTGTATGGCTTATGGTCTGTCTGTCTGTAGTATGCTTCATGTGCACTTGAAGAATGTTGGGCAGAGTTCAATTCATGCCCATTAAGTCTAGCTGGTTTTATATATAGTCCAAGCTTCTACTGTCTAATTTTGTCCATTATTGAATGTGGAGTATTGTATGCCTTTTCTATGTACTACAAATCCATGTGGATGGTTATGCTACCTCAATGCGCATGTCTATTCTGGGCGTCTGAGACAGGCACGTGGCTGCCTCAAGCCCTCTTTGGGAGTGCAGCTCAGGCTGTGATTTCAAGCTAGGAGGTGCTTTCTGTAATTATGAAAAAGCACCTCCGAGCCTTGAACATCACAATCTGAGGCAAACCGTCTAGCAAAATTGATGGCAATGTTATTTTTAACAGGCATGAAAACTGGCTCCTGTGTTTATAGCTTGACTCTATCAGTTGTTCTAAGATAGTGTACTTGGGAAATTTCCTCCCACCTCAGCCTAGAATATATTAAATGTTGTAGATTCCATTTGGGATGCTCACACCAGGCCTGTAAATCATGTACCGACGAAACTCAAGTGAGCACTTGGCCCAATATTTATTGCTGCTCTTTGGAAATCCATCCAAAGATGGATTTAAAACAAGATATGTCTGATAGGCGTCAATCTTTGTTTTGGGGGGCAAAAGCCAGTAGGGTTGCCCCTCGCTCAGCAGGGCCACGGGATTCTTCGCAGGACTTGCTGAGCTCGTGAACCAAGGAACCTTAGATGATCCTTTTATGGGTTTATTTTCTGGATTCTGGAGAAAACAAAAACAGGGCAAATGAATGCTTGACTTGGTTTTTGTCTTCATCACTTTTTAACCTAGTGAAGAGTCGACTTAAGGTTTTAGAACCCAAGAAAATCTCCAAGATGGAAAAACCTAAGACTGAAGCAGCTAGAAGACCTGCTCAAGCTGTGACCCTCAAGTAGGAAGCAATTTTTCTTTTTAAAAGGGGGAAAGTGCTTCCCATTTGAGCCTCACCGTTTGAGGAAAGCAACCTTTATGCTGATGTTTGCAATTTCCAGAGTATATGAGTGAACTTGTGTGCTATTAATAAAATTGTTGGCTCTTTAAGATTCATTGTATCTTGTTGGAAAGCGGCTCTTATTGTAAAGATGGCAAGTCCCCCTGTGATCCCAGCCCTTAGGGTGATAAAAGAGGATCCCTTGGGCCCCAGAGGTTGAGGTTGCAGTGACCTATGATCACTGCACTCCAGCCTGGGTGACAGAGTGAGTCTGTCTCTTAAAGATGCACATTATAAAATATTTTAGGTAGGGATCTTGTTTTTTGTTTTTTTAAGACAATCTCACTCTGTTGCCTGGGCTAGAGTGAGTGCCATGGCATCAGCCTAGCTCACAGCAACCTCAAACTCCTGGGCTCAAGCAATCCTTCTGCCTCAGCCTCCCGAATAGCTGGGACTACAGGCTTGTGCCACCATGCCTCGCTAAATTTTTCTATATAGATTTTTAGCTGTCCAAATCATTTCTATTTTTAGTAGAGATGGGGCCTCGCTCTTCTCAGGCTGCTCTCGAACTCCTGAGCTCAAACAATCCACCCGCCTCGACCTCCCAGAGTGCTAGGATTACAGGTATGAGCCACCGCGCCCATCCGGGATCTTGTTCTTTTGAACAGGCTAGATTTTAACTCCTGAGCTGAAGTGATTCAACCATCGCTGGCACCTTCCCCCACCTATACCTGGGACTTCAGGTGCACATTTTTATTTAAAAATGTTTAGAGCCAGTTGGTGAGTTGGGCAGCCCCCCCGCCAACCAGGAGAGGTTTTGGTGGGGCTGCCTACAGGCTCACATTCTAGACAAATGGGGGCCAGGCGTGGTGGTTCATGTGAGGCAGGGGGATTGCTTGAGCTCAGGAGGTGGGAGATTACAGTGGCCTATGATCACTGCACTCCAGCCTGGGTGACAGTAGGACCCTGTCTCCAAACACATGAAGAGGCAAAACAGGAACCAGAGGGCTGTCCATTTGTGGTCACTACCCCTTCCACCTAGACCCCTGCAGCCACTTGTCTACTTTCTATGAATTTGCCTCTTTTGGACATTTCATGTGAGATCTTATGCGAGGTCTTTTTTCACTGGCTAATTCAGTATGATGGGTCTGTTTGTGTGCCATGTGAGGCCCTGCACAGCTGTGGGTGGGCCCAGGTGCTTAGGATGGTGGGGAGCCCCATTTTTCTCACTGAACAGTGAGGTGATGCCCCTGAGTGTTGGCATCCTGACGGTCGCCCAGGGCAGTGCACACTGGGTAGGGCGCTGCGTCAGTTTGGGTTTGATGTGAACCGAGTGTCTTCCCTACCCTCACTTCCTCTCTGCTGCAGGATCTGACAGCAGTGACACCTGACACCTGCCCAGCGTCATGCTGCTTGCTTCCCAACCCAGCTGCACTTCCCGACCTGACTCGGTCTGGTGGAGAGTTTTTGGATCTAGCAGGTGGTCTAAAAGTCCATAGAACACCTAGGCAGTGCATTCCCTTTGCTGAGATTTCCACCTCCCTACCTAGTTCCAAAAGTGCCAACCTTGGCTGAATTGCTAACGGGAGTTTCCCAGTGAAGTGCCTCCACATGTGGCAAACCAATTACAGGATGCCCGGTTACATTTGAATTTCAGATAAGTAATGTGCTTGGGACGAACTCAAAACATGACACGTATACAATGTATGGGACATTCTTATTTATACTAAAACATTGTTCATCTGAATTTCAAACCTAACTGGTGTCCAGTATTTTCCATGGCAATGCTATTCTGGAGGCAGAGTGGTCTTCAGTGCCCCCCCCTTTTTTTGAGACAGAGCCTCTGTTGCCCGGGCTAGAGTGCCATGGCGTCAGCCTAGCTCACAGCAACTTCAAATTCCTAGGCTCAAGCAATCCTGCCTCAGCCTCCCAAGGAGCTGGGACTACAGGCATGCACCACCATGCCTGGCTAATTTTTTTCTATACATATAATTTTAGCTGTCCATATAATTTTTTTTTTTATTAGAGACGGGAGTCGCTCTTGCTCAGGCTGGTCTCGAACTCTTGACCTCGAGCGATCCACCCGCCTCGGCCTCCCAGAGTGCTAGGATTACAAGCGTGAGCCACCGCGCCCAGCCTTGAGTGCCCTTGTTAGGCACAGCCAGCTGACACTGAGTGGGCAGATGGTACTAAGTTTTCCATGGGCAGACTTGTTCATTCTGGAGTGACATGACTAAGACATTTTTGAGCAATACAACACTCACCCCCCCAAATCCAAGGACTTTATCCTAGTAAGATACAGAAAGGGGTTGTAGAGGCCTGATGGGGTGGCTCACGCCTGTACTCCCAGCACTCTGGGAGGCCAAAGTGGGAGGCTCCCTTGAACTTGGGAGTTCCAGACCAGCCTCAACTAGAGCGAGACCCCCCCTTGTCTACTAAACACAGAAAAAGTTAGCCGGGCCTGGTGGCCTATGCTCATAGTCCCAGTTACTTGGGAGACTGGGGCAGGAGAATTGCTTGAGCCCAGAAATTTGAGGTTGCAGTGAGGTAGGCTGACCCCACACCCCCACAGCACTCTAGCCCAGGTGACAGAGTGAGACTCTGTCTCAAAAAAAAAACAAAAACAAAAGGGTTGCAGGCTGGGTGCGGTGGTTGATGCCTATCCTCTCAGCACTCTGAGAGGCCAAGGCAGGTGGATCCTTTGAGGACAGAAGTTCGAGACCAGCCTGGGCAACATAGTGAGACTCCGCTTCTACGCCCCCCCCGCAAATTTTTTTATATTAGCCGTGCCTGTGCACCATTGCATTTCAGCCCAGAGGGCAGAGCAAGACCATGTCCCAAAAAAAAAAAAAAAAAAAGCAAAGGATCATTAAAATAGAGACCGATGAACATCCAATACAGAAATGTAGAAATATCTGATGCCACTCTATCTCCCTTACCATCCTCTAAATGTCTTCTTTTCGCTGATCTATGTTGAACCTGGGCCCATAGACTGGTTCAGTGCCCTCCTCTTTGGGTTTTGCTGGCTGCACATTCTTGGTGTATCTCACTGCTTTGTTCCTCCTGTCCCCTGAAATTTCTTGCTGTTTGACCGCAGTATTCTGGGACTGGGCCAGACTCAGTGTACCCTGTACATACGTTCTTGTTCACTTAGTGACATTTGATTCCCTGTTAAAAAAGCACTGCTGTAAGGGCAGGTTCTAAGTGTGAAAATACACTCTGTGATCTGATGTGCAAAAGAGAATGGGGGAATTTGGTCTTGTCAGGAATGATTCCTCTAAGAAAATAGCATTTACATTTGCAAGGATGCACAGCAGTTGGCCAGATGGATTAGTCAGCAAGAAAGCATTCCAGGCAGAGAATGGTATGTTTTCAACTCTGACTCAGAAAGCAATTAATGTATATTGGAGGGGTTGTGGACATGCCATCCCAAAATACACAGCTTTGGCATATTATTTTGAGCTGAAGGCAGTTGAAAAAATGGCAGATGCATGTGACCTTTTTTTTTTATTTATTTCAGAATATTACAGGGGTACAAATTGTTTGGTTGCAAAAATTGCTTTTGTACTGTGCCCATCCCCCAGATAATATGAATTGTTACCTGTTAGGTGTGATTTTACCCATCCCCTTCTACCCACTCCCACCTGATTTTCTAACTATAAGTCAGTCATAAAATTTCTCTTGGGAAAGATGCCCTCCCTGTGCCAGAAAGAAAAATATTCCTGTCACCAGAGACTGGAAGTTGATGTCAAAGGGACCTGCCCAAACAACCCTACCTAACCCCGATCCTCCCTTAGTTCCCTCCGTATATTTCCCAGTCACTATCCCACAGTTTCCTGCCCAAGCCCCCTTGTCTTGTCACATCCTCACAATTTACCATTCTTGGGGTAAAACATGTAAAAGCTGTTAGGCTTACGGGCTTCCTCTGGTCTTCGTTTTCCTCCGAAGACTGTCATGTACATGCAAAAACATGTATAGTTGTCTCTTGTTACCCTGCCTTATGTCAATTTAATTCTTGGGCCCAGCCACAGAACCTAAGCGGGTCCGAAGACAAAAATGAAGAACAGAAACCAGCCACAGTGGCTGAAATGTGATTGAGGGAGGGAGAAAAGAAGGAAGGAAGGAATAGATTCGTTAATTATGATGCAGAAAATAACAGATTAAGTTCATGTGTTACAGCGGAGCTGACCAAGAACAAACCGAACGGTTATTTACACCGGCGGGCTCAGAGGGGGCTAGCCACCAAATTCCGAGCCCTGGAACAGAGGGGGCAGCAGTCTTTTATGTATTTCGTTTTAGGGAGGCTGTAGGGCACAGTGGTTATCTGTAGTGGGGCAGGGTCTCGAGCGACCCCAGTTCCTGGTATAGAGTTTCTGTGCAATTTCTTCCTGTCTATGGAAGAAGTTGCTGCAAGCAGTTTATGGAAGCAAGATCGGCAGCAGTTTAGCAGTTTCATGGGGAGGGGTTTTGCTTAGTGGAATTTTCCTTTTCTCTATCATTTCCCCCCTTTGATGCTTATTACAAAATTCTTTCTATAATGCATCATGTAAGGGATGATATCCCTGTAAAACCATGAGTCGGACCATTTTCTGTGAAATGGTGTTTTCTATGAACCTGGTGATTGAGTTAAAGACGAGGGGGCCCAAGGTTATTAGGAGAAGTATAGTTATGATGGTTCCTGCTAGTGGCAGTAACCATGTAGCCCATGGCCCGAGGTTGGAGCCCCATGACTGTTCTAAATCTTGATTTCTCCTTTTTATTCTTTCTTTTAATTCTTTAACTTTTGTGGTTACTCTCCCTGATTGATTCACATAATAACAACATTCTTCCCCCCAGAAAGACGAAAGTTCCCCCCTTTTCTGCAGTAAGGACGTCTAGGGCCCGGCGGTTTCATAAGGCCACTGCAGCTAGTGAATTTATTTGGGCTTGTAGAGATGGGAGAGAGTCTGCTACTCTTCCCATGTCTTCATTTAATTCTTGAGATAATTTATAGTATGTGTTTAATGAAGTTCCTAGGCCATCTAATCCGGTTCCTATTCCGGTGGCAATTCCTTCTCCTATTAGGAGACTAGCCAAGAGAGCCTGCTTCTGCCGAATGTTTATGTGTGGGCTCAGAGCTGCTTCTAATTCATTGTCTTTATTTTATTTTATTTCATTTTATTTTTTTGAGACAGAGTCTCGCTCTGTTGCCCAGGCTAGAGTGAGTGCCGTGGCGTCAGCCCAGCTCACAGCAACCTCAACCCCTGGGCTCAAGCAATCCTACTGCCTCAGCCTTCCGAGTAGCTGGGACTACAGGCATGCGCCATCATGCCGACTAATTTTTTCTATATAGATTTTTAGCTGTCCAAATCATTTCTTTCTATTTTTGGTACAGACGGGGGTCTCACTCTTGCTCAGGCTGGTCTCGAACTCCTGACCTTGAGCGATCCTCCGGCCTTGGCCTCCCAGAGTGCTAGGATTACAGGCATGAGCCACCACAACCAGCCCATTGTCTTTAAAAATAGAGATATCAGGTGTGAGGAATATTTGTACACAGCTACCAGACCAGTTTGCTGGAAGGTAGGAATATGCCTGAGTTCCCCAGAGGAAAAAGATACCTTTTGGGGAGCAGGTCATTTCTTTCCCAGACTCAGTTTCATTCTGTGTACATATACTTCGAGGGACTTACCCTACTGAGAGATTCCCTTGCATCTTATGGAGACATGTTTGACTTTGGGAGGATGGCCTGTTTAACATTGCTGGCTACTGGCCCCAGAATAGCAGTGGAATTAGTTTGGGCAGTGGGGATGATAGTTTCATTCCACCCAGAGGGCAGTGGAACTCCTATAAAGACCTGCTTTTTGGCTTTATGTAGTCCCAGATGAATAAAAAGAAATAAAAAAAAAAAAAGCTGCTTTTGTAGTGGGAGGCAAACCCAGCAGGAAGTATAGTTGGGCAGGGCTCATAAAGTAATATTTAAGAATTTGACAATTGGCCAGGCGCGGTGGCTCACTCCTGTATTCCTAGCACTCTGGGAGGCTGAGGCTGGAGGATCGCTCAAGGTCAGGAATTCGAGACCAGCCTGAGCAAGAGCGAGACCCCGTCTCTACTGAAAATAGAAAGAAATGATCTGGACAGCTAAAAATATATATAGAAAAAAATTAGCCAGACATGGTGGCGCATGCCTGTAGTCCCAGCTACTCGGGAGGCTGAGGCAGAAGGATTGCTTGAACCCAGGAGGTTGAGATTGCTGTGAGCTAGGCTGATGCCAGGACACTCTAGCCTGGGCAACAGAGTGAAACTCTGTCTCAAAAAAAAAAAAAAAAAGAATTTTACAATTAATGGGGATGTTTCAATGTAAATTTTTGAATTCCACTGAGGTTGGGGTGTCTGTATCAGGGTGGGGTAGCTTGACCAATTCGGATGAGTTCTGTTTTAACTTTTTGGTCAAGTTTTTCTTTTTCCTGGTCTTGCACTCCCCCTTCATCTGACATTCCTGCATGTGTGTAGTAGGTCCAGCGCACCATCTTTCCCACTGATTGCCCACAATGGGGATCCGGGATAGAGATTTGCCCGGTCTAGTAGGTTGAGCCCTTATAGATACAGGGGGTGGCTTTCGAATAGCAATCACCTGGCATGTAGGTTGAAGAGGTAAAGTGGGATCTGGCTCCTGTGCACCACCTGAGTCCGGATGGTAGCCGGAAGCAGGTCTTCCCCTCCGATATGCACGGGCATGTGGAGGGGACCCTCCCTCTGCTAAGGGGGTTAGAGCTAGTGCCAAAAGTAGAAGAAAGATCCTGTTGTGGCCCAATACAGTATAGTAAAGGTTATTTTCCCCCCACTGTCCAGTCTTTAGGGGTCCCTGTATAGAGTCCGATGCCCAAGAGTATGGCCAGAAGTACGAAGAGTCCGGTAGCAGGGTGGTGTAGTCTGGGTGGGTTTCCCACGTAGGTGAACCTTCAGTGGGTTTTCTGGGTCCCACTGTGCTGTCCAGGAGTCCAGGCAGTCATCAGGCACAGCCCTCTTTACTCTTAAATGGTGGATCCAAGGTATTATACCTGTAACTTTAACAGCAGTAGGGGTGACTAGAACAACAGTGTGAGGGCCTGTCCAAGTGGGTTCTAAGGGTGTCCTTTTCCAGTCCTTAACCCAGACTGAGTCTCCAGGTTGGTGGAGATGGACTGGGAGTCCTGAGGCTGAGAGTCCTTTCTAAGACAGTGTGATTAATCTGGTTTAGGACTTTGGGTAGGGAAACAAGTTGTGTGCATAGACTTTTTCCCCATCTGCCTAATATCTCCTTTGATCCTCTTAATTATGGGTGGGGGTCTTTCATATAGAATTTCAGGGCCGGGCGCAGTGGCTCACGCCTGTAATCGTAGCACTCTGGGAGGGCCAAGGTGGGAGGATCGCTCGAGGTCAGGAGTTCCAGACCAGCCTGAGCAAGAGCGAGACCCTGTGTCTACTAAAAATAGAAAGAAATTAGCTGGACAACTAAATATATATATAGAAAAAATTAGCTGGGCATGGTGGCACATGCCTGTAGTCCCAGCTGCTTGGGAGGCTGAGGCAGAAGAATTGCTTGAGCCCCGGAGTGTGAGGTTGCTGTGAGCTAGGCTGATGGATGGCACTCTAGCCAGGGCAACAGAATGAGACTCTGTCTCAAATTTAAAAAAAAAAAAAATCTCAAAGGGTGAGTACCCTGTTGGTCCTGGGGTACATCTGACTTTCAGGAGTGCTAAACTGAGTACATCTGTCCAGGGCAGTTGTGTTTCCCGACACAACATTGCGAGGGCAGTCTTGAGGGTTCGGTTCATGCGTTCTACTTTCCCTGAACTTTGTGGTCTATAGGCAGTATGGAGTTTCCACTTGATTCCTAACATTTTAGCAAGAGATTGTGGAATTTCTGCCACAAAGCTGGGCCTGTTGTCACTACTGAATGAGAGTGGCAGTCCACACCATGGGATGATTTCTTCTAGGAGGATTTTTACTACCTCTCTGGCTTTTTCAGTCTGTGTGGGGATGACTTCGACCCAGCCTGAAAAGGTGTACACCATCACCAGCAGGTACTTGAATCCCCTGCACAGCTTTACTTTAGTAAAGTCAATCTCTACATCTTTTTTTTTTTTTTTTTTTGGAGACAGAGTCTCACTCTGCTGCCCAGGCTAGAGTGTTGTGGCGTCAGCCTAGCTCACAGCAACCTCAAACTCCTGGGCTCAAGCAATCCTCCTGCCTCAGCCTCCCAAGCAGCTTAGAACTACAGGCATGTGCCACTATGCCTGGCTAATTTTTTTCTATATATATTTTTAGTTGTCCAGATCATTTCTTTCTATTTTTAGTAGAGACAAAGGTCTCGCCCTTGCTCAGACTGGTCTCGAACTCCTGACCTTGAGCTATCCTCCCACCTCGGCCTCCCAGAGTGCTAGGATTATAGGTGTGAGCCACCGCGCCCGGCCCGCTCTTCCGTGTTGAAAAGTGTCAGGGGTAGCTGTGGGCAGTCCTCCCAGGTTGGTTGATGGGTCTGGAAAATGCTCTCCAGGAGGTCTATCATGGCCTGCAGCTTTTCAGAATAGGAGGGAGTATGTTGTTTCCAATTTAGAAGGTTTGTGGTGGAGAAAGTTTGGTAGTAGAGGACTGGCTGCCCGGGCTGGTCGGTTCTGTCATCTGCAATGTGGGGCTGGCCTCAAACCTTGCAGACTGGCAGCTGGAGGGCCCAAATCCGATTCTGGGCTGGGGGGAGGGGGGGGGCGGCTACCAGGATCCCTTCAGCGGGTGTTTCTGGCATTTGGGGTGGTGAGACTCATGGCAGTGGTGTGTCCGGGGCTGTGGGTGGTGGTGGCCTTGGGGTTGGGTTAGTGGGATTGTATGGTAGAGGCAGGACTAGGTCGTCTTCTGGGGGGGGGGTCCCTAGTGGATAGTCTTAACACCTGAGCTCTTGGGACTTGTTTCACATTTAGCTTCCCTGGGCGCCTGAGCGAAGAGAACCTTACTCTGACCCTTCTCTCCGCAGAACCGAACCCAAAGAGGCAGAGTCCAGGCTGTTTCCAGCCAAGAATCCATATATGGGAACTGGTCTGGGTGCTCTGGAGTACCTGTGACCATTTTCCAAACTGCCTGAACTGTCGGGACGTCAAGTATACCAGGGTCAGGCCACCTGACTCCAAAGGAGAGCCATTCAACTTCACAGAGTATACGGAGGCGATTAGGAGTCATTTTAACTCCATAATCGCCCAAGAAGCCTTTCTTAAAATTCTTTAGCATGCACCTCAGGACTGTGGGTTTGGCCTCTTTCCCTCCCGTGAGCTCGTGAGCGGTGTCGCGCGAGGGTGGGGGGCTTTCAGGTGTCCCACTGGCTGCCCCCCTCCGGGGATTTAGGCACGTCTTGGCTAAGGCGCTCCCCGTGTAAGTCCCGGGCCAGGTCACTCCCCTGCTGGGGAGTGAGTCACCGTTACGCCTTGCGACACTGCCCCAGCCACGCAGGTGAGGATCCGTTCAAGTTCTGTAGCCACAGGCTGTGGAAGCTTTCACATGCACGCAAGCAGTCGCACGAAAGAGTTTATTACAGTCCCTCCCGGGAAACCTCTACCTGTAGGATGTGATCAGGCTCCTCTTCTGTGGCCGGGACGTGCCTGGGCTGGGGGTGGGGTCCCGGGACCTTACCTTGTCGGTTGGCTTCTGGCCGATCGTCTACACCCTCACGGCGTCCGGGCGGGTTCGGGGCTCGGCAGCCGGCGGCGTAGCCCCTCCGAGCGAAGAGGAGAAATATCCGCAAAGGGGATTTGGCGCGCCTGGCTCCCTCGGTCGTTGGGGGCTGCCGGCGTCGCGTCCCGAGCCGGTGGCGCCCAAGGGCCAGCGCAATCCGGCTTCCCGGCCAGGGAAGGAAATTTTACAGCGGAGCTGACCGAGAGCAAACCAAACGGCACGAAAAGGGTGGAGAGAACCAGGTTTATTTACGCTGGTGAGCTCAGAGGGGGCTTGCCACCGAATTCTGAGCCCGGAACGTAGCAGAGTGTGGCACTCGCTCATACATTTCGTTTTAGGGAGGGTGTAGGGCACAGTTACAAGGTGGTTATCTGTAGTGGGGCAGGGTCTCCAGCGACCCCAGTTCCTGGTATAGAGTTTCTATGGAATTTCTTCCTGTCTTACCTTACCACGGCAGAAGTTGCTGCAAGCAGTTTACAGAAGCAAGATAGGCAGCAGTTTAGGAGTTTCACAGGGAGGAGTTGTGCTTAGTGGAATTTTCCTTTTCTCTATCACATGGAGGTACCTGCAAGCCCGGTAAGAATTTGGTTTTCCAAGGACACTGGAGATGACTAGGTTCTTAACTGCATATATATCAGGAGAATCAACGGTGTTTTGAAAAGAACACTCCAGGATGTGCCCAAAGAGGTCAGAGGGTACACAGGGTGAGCGGATAAAATGCTAATGAGTCAATCATTCAGGGGAGACATGGTGGCCACCAAGGTAGAAGCAGTGGGGTGTAGCAAAATGTTTGCACTGTGGACATTCTATCTGATTATTAAAAATTACATATATAGGCCGGGCGCGGTGGCTCACGCCTGTAATCCTAGCCCTCTGGGAGGCCGAGGCGGGTGGATCGCTCGAGGTCAGGAGTTTGAGACCAGCCTGAGAGAGACCCCGTCTCTACTAAAAATAGAAATAAAAATTATCTGGACAACTAAAAATATATATAGAAAAAATTAGCCGGGCATGGTGGTGCATGCCTGTAGTCCCAGCTACTCGGGAGACTGAGGCAGGAGGATCGCTTAAGCTCAGGAGTTTGAGGTTGCTGTGAGCTAGGCTGACGCCATGGCACTCTAGCCTGGGCAACAAAGTGAGACTGTCTCAAAAAATAAATAAATAAATAAATAAAAATTACATATATATAAAAGTTTAAATACATAAAAAAATTAAACACTCTTAACCAGTATATGAGGAAGGACTCTGAGTGTTTTTTTGTTAGTTTGTTTTTTCAGACAGTCTCACTCTATTGCCTGGGCTAGAGTGCAGTGGCATCAGCCTAGCTCACAGCAACCTCAAACTCCTGGGCTCTAGCGATCCTCTTGCCTCAGCCTCCTCAGTAGCTGGGACTATAGATATGTGCTGCCATACCCAGCTAATTTTTTCTTTCTCTCTCTCTCTCTTTTTTCCCCCACTGAATGTGTAAGGGAGACCCGCTAATTTTTTCTAAGGACTTTGAGTTGAAACAGACTTGGGATGGTAGGGGAGATGAGTTGGGTAGTAGCGGGTGTATATGCAAAATATATAATAGACGCAGATCAGGAAACCAAATTTGACCTAAATCCAAACGGGACTTCCCTCCCAAGCGCTGCAAGCAGCTTCCCAAACTCAATAAATGGCATTAGCCAGAGATGCCCTTTTCAAACCCGGCCGCCGGGGGGCGCGCCGGGCGAGGCCCTCTCAGACCAAGCGGGGAGTCCGCCTCGACAAACACTTCCCTTTCTGGCCAGTAGAGGGACAGGGCTGAAAACAGGTGGCGAGGGCTCTGTCATGGAACAGATGAGAAAGTTTTTAGTGCCAGAGTTAGGGGTTCAAAACCGGGCTCCACCACGTGCCAGCTACAGGATGCCTTAATATCTATCTCTATGCTTCATTTTCTCATTTTATAAAATAGGGCCAATAAAACACTGGTCACTGCTGGGTAAATACTGGCATTTTGACACTAAACGCCATCGAGCTTAAAATTAGCCCCATGTCCTGGCTCCAAGGTGACCAGATGGCCTGTGCTAAGCAAACTATTGTCCATGAAACTACTGTCCCCAAACAATATCTGCAGGATGACCTTCGAGAAACACAAAAACAAAAGTGTTCCTAAAAAGAATTTGGAAAATGCAGTCACAGATTTCTTTCTTTCTTTTTTTTTTTTTTCTCTTCTCAGACTCTAGGACACTAAAATGCAGCATTGTGGATTTCCAAGAGGGAGAATGCAGGATCCAGCATTTCCCAAGTTTGTTTTCTTATATCTTCCGCTTTTTTTTTTTTTTTTTTTTGCGACAGTCTCATCTCACCCTGTCACTCTGTTGCCTGGGCTGCAGTGCAGTGGCATCATGACAGCTCACTGTAGCCTCGAACTCCGGGGTTCAAGCGATCATCCTGCCCAGGCAATGGAGTAAGACCCTGTCTCTAAAAAAAATTAAATAAAAAATTAAATAAAATATCAACAAGTTTGTGAGCAATTTATTAAAAAAGAAAAAGATTCAAAAGGTTTACTGCCACCCCTGTCTCTCTTATCTCAAATTATGTTTTCCCCAGGACCCATACAAACAGGCCCTGTGGGTAACCACTTAGTGTCTTGTGCTGCTTTGATTTTAAAAATTATTTTCTCCCTACTATATGCACTGTCTTGCATCTTCATTTCTTTTTTGTTTTCATTCAACAGTGTATCCTTAGGCTGGGCACGGTGGCTCACGCCAGTAATCCTAGCAGTCTTGGGAGGCCAAGGCAGGTGGATCGTTTGAGCTCAGGAGTTTGAGACCAGCCTGAGCAAGAGTGAGACCTCGTGTCTACTAAAAATAGAAAGAAATTATATGGACAACTAAAAAATATATATATATAAAATTAGCCAGGCATGGTGGCGCATGCCTGTAGTCCCAGCTACTCAGGAGGCTGAGGCAGGAGGATTGCTTGAGCCCAAGAGTTTGAGTTTGCTGGGAGCGAGGCTGACGTCTCGGCACTCTAGCTTGGGCAACAGAGTGAGACTCTGTCTCGGAAGAAAAAAAAAAAACAAAAACAGTGTATCCTGGAGACCTTCCCAAGTCAGGACACAGAATTCCCTCATTTTTCTTTTGTACAGTTGCACAAAATTCCAATGTGTGTGTATATAGCCCAGTTATTTATTTAGTCCCTTATTGATTTTTTTTCCTGTATGTTGCTACTACAGACAGTGCTACAAATAATATTTTATTTAATCCTGCCCACATGCAGTTATACGTGTAGGATAAATAACCAGACATGGTAAAAGGGCAATCGCTTTTGTGATTTTAATTGCCAATTCATGGTCTTACCAACTTGGACTCCCAACATCCTGTCTAAGCACACCTGTGTCTCTACCAGTTTTCAACAGGGTGAGTTTTTCACCCTCTTGGAAATTTTCATCTTGGTAGGTAAAAATTATATCTCAAGGAAGTTTGATTTTGCATTGGTCTCAGCATCTTTTCATACTTTGAAAGGCCGTTTGTGATTTTATTCCTATAAAACATTTGTTCATATCTTTTGCCCATTTGGAGACATAAATGCCCAAAGATCTTTGACAACCTGCTTTGAGGTGCACCCCATTCATCTCTGTTCCCAGGACACTGATTTGAGAACTTTTTTATTATTATTATTAGAATTCAGAGTGCTAGAATGATTTGAGACCTGACTTAACTTATGTCACTCTCATTCACCCCTACGATGACACCATAAGTAGGGATTTTTAGTTATCCGCATCTAAGAGATGAGCAAAATAAGGCTGGGCTTGGGGGAAAATCATCCATGCAAAGTATGACCTGTGGTGTCTCACCTGTGATAAGTGCTTATTGGGAGATAACACTATTACTATTTTTCCTAGTAATAAATATTACTAGCATCACTATTATCATTGTTATTATAAGTACTATACAACTACTATTACTTGTAAAAAGTACTATTATTATCACTATTAATTCTGTTATTATTTACAATATATATCACTACTATTCTCTGAACTCCAGGCTTCAGAGCCGCTGCTGTACCTGGTCCCCTACCCTGCCTATCTTCTCTCGGGGAGGACAGTACGTAGGCAAAAACTCCGCAGCCCTTGGTTCTGATCTTGGCAGGAATGGAGCTTTGCCTGGATTTTCCTTGACTACATCCTTTGAGATACAAGCCACACTCTTTTTTTTTTTTCTTTTGAGATAGAGTCTCACTCTGTCGCCCGGGCTAGAGTGCCATGGCATCAGCCTAGCTCACAGCAACCTCAAACTCCTGGGCTCAAGTGATCCTCCTGCCTCAGCCTCCTGAGTAGCTGGGACTACAGGCATGTGCCACCATGCCCGGCTAATTTTTTCTATTTTTAGTTGTTTGGCTAATTTCTTTCTATTTTTAGTAGAGATGGGGTCTCGCTCTTGCTCAGGCTGGTCTCGAACTCCTGAGCTCAAGCGATTGTCCCACCTCCACCTCCCAGAGCGCTAGGATTACAGGCGTGAGCCAACGCGCCCGGCTACAAGCCACACTCTTGACCATGAATTACAGAAGGCTTCAAAGGGCGGGTTTCAGAATAACTGAGAAAAGGACTCTAACTCAGATTGCCTGCATGTGAGTCCCAGCTTGTGCCAGCTGTGTGACCTTGAGCAAATGGCTTGGCATCTCTGGGCTTTCAAATGCACAATAAGGAGAACAGCAGTGGCTGTGACGCTTCCTATTGCTGAGATGAATAAATGAAAGGATGTTCATCAAGTGCTTGGTGTGCTGCTTAGCCAATAGTCCACGTCCAGTAAATGTGAGCTGTGATTCCCCAAGCTACCTGGGCTTCTCCTTACGGCTTGTGGTTCCTGCCCCAGGTCTGTCATACCAGAGGTCATTAGCTTGTCCACCCATTCCACAAGCTTTCTGCTGCCAGCGACTCAGCCAAAGGATACCAGAGACGTGCCTGACTCATGTTCTGCCCCTGCCCTCGAGGAGCTCCCAGTCTGAAGAGGAAGGCAGCCACGGCTGTGGTGGTGACATTTGTCTGGGATTTACACCTCTTTCTCACAGTCAGTTTAACCCTAGTCTACTTGGTCCCTTTTCTTCTTCACATTCAGGCAAAATTGTCCCTCAGTCCTGCTAGCCAAGCTGGGAGCTGGGGCTTCCGGCTCTGTCGGGAAGATCACATCCCCTCTCTGGATCTCAGTGTGCCCATCTGTGAAATGGGGCGGTGACAGAGACTTTGTGCTCACTCTCCAACCTAAAATATTTTATTGACTCCTAATTTAGCCAAGATAAAAAAAAAATCAAGTCTCTTAACAAGACACTATTCATTTAGTGATTCGTAAAATATTGAGCACAGACAGACACCCCCACCCCATGCTGTACGATCGTTCGAGAAAGCAGTGATCACGTTCTCTACTCTGATGGAGCGATGGAGCTTCTGTCACTCACGTAGCTTCTGCATCAGTGACCAAGTTCTGGGCTATGAAGCTGAAATCCTCCACTTGGGCCCAGTTATTCCATCCTTCAGCTTCATTAAGGTCTCTCAAAAGCATTCCAGACCTAGCACTTGGGAGGCAGAGGCGGGCGGTTCATTTGAGCTCAGGAGTTTGAGACCAGCCTGAGCAAGAGCGAGACCCTGTCTCTACTAAAAATAGAAGGAAATTAGCTGGACAACTAAAAATATATAGAAAAAGTTAGCCGGGCATGGGAGTGCATGCCTGTAGTCCCAGCTACTTGGGAGGTTGAGGCAGGAGGATCGCTTGAGCCCAGGAGTTTGAGGTCACTGTGAGCTAGGTTGATACCAGGGCACTCTAGCCCGGGCAACAGAGCGAGACTGTCTAAAAAAAAAAAAAAAAAAAAAAAAAAAAAAAGCATTCCAGAGCCTTTCAGTTGAAGTCCTTTGTCCTGTTAATTGAATCGCTTCCAGCACCTTCCTGCACACTCCCCCACCCCCACAACACCTGGCTGTCTGCTTACCACCCTTTGGGCCTTTTTTTTTAAAGACAGAGACTCCCTCTGTCACCTAGGCTAGACTGCAGTGGCCTCATCATTGCAACCTCAAACTCCTGAGCTCAAGCAACCCTTCTGCCTCAGCCTCCCAGAGTGCTAGGATTACAGGCGTGAGCCACCACGCCCAGCCTCCTTGGGCCTCGTGACAGACATGACTTTTGTGGGGACCCCCGGAGTTGGTATAAAATAATTTTAAAGTGAAAACATTTGAGCAGGGGCGCAGCGGCACAAGCCTGTAGTCCCAGCTACTCGGTGTCTGAGGCAGGAGGATTGCTTGAGCCCAGGAGTTCGAGGCTGCAGTGAGCAATGATGACACCACTGCACTCCAGCCTGGGTGACAGAAAATGCAAGAAGAAATCTTATATGAATTTCTCTTATTTGAATAAACCTGAGCCTCTCAAGAATAGAGCTGCCATTAGCCCCCCTCTGGGTTTCCTCCCAATTCAGCTGCCTAGAAGACAGACCACCTACCGGTAGCAACAAAAGCCCAATAGGACCTTCCATATTTTCCCATTGGAGCCCCAAACCCTCCCTTTTGTTAAACTGATGTATGTAAACCTTTACTTCAGGATATGCCTGAAGTTTTCACTTCCTGGGGGCTCCGTCTGGCACCAGTGAGTAAACCTGCCTTTTTCTACTATAGATCAGTCTATTATCAGTTAATTCTCAGGTCCCCACCTATAGGACCCGAGCAAAAAGAGGAAAAGCTTCTCTTCCTAATACTTTGTTCAGAATGCCTTCCATCATGTCCCAAATCCTGGCGAGTTACCCCATGTAAGGCCCCTCCACCACCCTGCCATAGTTCCTACTTGTTTCCAGTACAAGTAAGTACAAAGGAATTATGTCGCCCTTTCTTATTGTTTAATTAGGATCTGGAAAAGAATATATATTTTTTTTGAGACAGAGTCTCGCTCTGTTGCCTGGTCTACAGTGCCGTGGCATCAGCCTAGTTCACTGCAACCTCAAACTCCTGGGCTCAAGCAAGCCTCCTGCCTCAACCTCCCAAGTAGCTGGGACTACAGGCATGTGCCACCATGCCCGGCTAATTTTTTCTGTTTTTAGTAGAAACAGGATCTCGCTCTTGCTCAGCTGGTCTAGAACTCCTGAGCTCAAGGGATCCTCCCAGCTTGGCCTCCCAGAGTGCTAGGATTACAGGCGTGAGCCACTGGGCCTGGCCTGGAAAAAAGTAGATTTTAACAAACACTTGCTGAACAACGAAGTTCTTCACAAAGGTAACTTTTGGAATATCAGTAAAAGAGGACTCTGGAAAATAAAAAATAAAAAAATCTTTCTTGCACCAAGCACATCAAAATCTATTTTTCTGGCCTGGCACAAAAACATGTGATTTGCTAACCAATTAAAGGTAGTTAGCACGTATTATACCCTTCACTTAAGGCTTAAGTGTTTATTCCTTAAGAAAAAGGATATTCTGTTATACAACACAAGTTATCAAAATCAAGATTTAACATTGTGATAATACTTTAAATCTACAGTCCATATTCCACTTGTGTCAACTGTTCTTTCCTAGCAATTTTCCCATCAAATTTATTTTTTGATAATTTAGTGGCAAGGTAGTGGTCTATAAAGCGTGCCAGAGGTCATGTAAGTTTTAATAGGATTACAGAAAAGGTCCTGAGATGAGGAAGCTTCTGTAAACAAGCATTGTCCAGTTGAGTTATAGTTGGGGACCCTGACCAAAAGACTACTTCTGAAAAACCATCTTTATTTTTTTTTTTTGCTTAATTTTATTTTATTTTATTTTATTTTATTTTTATTATTTTTTATTTTTTTATTTCAGCTCTTCATGGGGGTACAAAAGCTCAGGTTATATACATTGTCCGTGTCCCGCCCATCCCCCTGAGTCAGAGCCTCAAGCGTGTCCACTCTCCATACAGTGCGCCTGGCATTCACCTTGTAGTCATACCTCCATCCCCTCCCCCCTCTCCCCCACCACCTCCCCTGAAAAACCATCTTTACCTCTTAGGTTACCCACTATTCCTGGAAAATGATTTCTCTTTACTGTTCCCTTCAGTTCCCCTCTTGGTTAGAAGACAGTTGGAGATCATGCTAACAGTCTAGGAGGTCTGGTTAGAACTCCAGTGCAGCCATTTATCAGCACTGTTTCTGTGAACAGGTAATAACTTTTTGAAACAAATTTCTTCGTCTGTGAAGAGGGGTACAATACCTGTCCCTGTCGCCCAGAACTGCTGTCAGAAGTACGCTAGCTGGTGAACGGAGAGCACAGGGCTTGGCCGGCGGCCAGCAGCACTCAGCGAGCCTGCGGGCTTCCTTCCCTGCCTTCCCTCCCTGCGCTCCCATGCAGAGCTCTGTAGGCATTCTTCATACGGGTTGGACACAAGTCCTTTGCCAGTTCTACATGTTGCAAATGTCATCTTCTGGTCAGTGACTTGTCTTTTGATGCTTTTGATAGTATCTCTTGGTAAGCATTTAAGTTATAAAGTTTAAGTCAAATTTAGTACTATTTTTTTCTTTATTGCTTTTTTTTGATTTTTTTTCTCTTTTTCTTTTTTCTTTCTTTTTTCTTTTTATTTATTTTTTTTGTTCACAGCATCAGAACATATTTTTTGATATTTTAAGAAGCTTTCTCTTAAAGGCTGCGGAAGGCAGTAAGAGTGCTTCTCTTACTATCTCCAGTGCCCTTGAAGGACCTGGCATCTAGTATATTCTCTGTCTCTTTCTTTACATACATATATATATATATATATTTTTTTTTTTTTTTTTGAGACAGAGTCTTGCTCTGTTGCCCGGGCTAGAGTGAGTGCCGTGGCATCAGCCTAGCTCACAGCAACCTCAAACTCCTGGGCTTAAACGATCCTACTGCCTCAGCCTCCCGAGTAGCTGGGACTACAGGCATGCACCACCATGCCCGGCTAGTTTTTTCTATATATATTTTTAGTTGTCCAGATAATTTTTTATTTCTATTTTTAGTAGAGACGGGGTCTCGCTCAGGCTGGTCTCGAACTCCTGACCTCGAGCAATCCACCTGCCTCGGCCTCCCAGAGGGCTAGGATTACAGGTGTGAGCCACCGCGCCCGGCCTATATACATATATTTTTTGTTGTTGTTGTTTTTAGAGATGGAGTCTCACTATGTTGTCTAGGCTGGACTCAGACTCCTAGACTCAAGTGATCCTCCAGCCTCCAGAGTAGCTGAGACTACAGGTGCATACCCAGCTCAATAAATATTTGTTAAATAAAAGTGTGTGTGTGTGTGTGTGTGTTAAAGATATGTATAGTATAGATATAGACAAATTTCATACCAAAATGCTATATATCTATATCTACATATACAAATATACAGATGGATACATACATTTCAGTTGTCCATTCATTTCAATGAATAAGCTCTGGTGACTTTGGTACAAAGATTTTTAATGAAAAAGGACAGTTAACAATGATGAAATCTCCTAAGTGGAAACCCTAAGGGGAAAAGGGTGGAACATGATCTCCTTTTCTGTATGACGTAAGACAGTATACCATGAAAGAAAAGTATTGCAACCACTTGTTAAAACAGCAAGGAAAATCTTCACAATTATTGCAATACAGGGCAGAAATCACGCTCAACGCTGAGTACAGCAAAGCCAGCCAGGGGATTTGTAGCCAACAGTCAGAGTGAGGGGGTCAGTGGGTGGAAAACTACAAGAGAGACATCAAGGGCGGGCGGAGGGGGGGCAGCCTGGGCAGACCAGGGTGGCAGTCAGAGATGCGAGACGCTTCTGCCTGAGGAGCAATCAGTGACGCCTCGGAGCCAGCCAGGGATCCCTGACACCAGAGACGACTACAGAACAGCGTGCCAGAGGTGGAAGTCCCAGTCAAACGCAGGAGCAAGCTAGTGTCAGTCGTACCCGAGGCGTTCTCAGCAGCAGCAAGCCCCTGTGGCAGATTCCAGGCTGAACTGAGACAGGTGTTCTTAGCTGAGACAACAAGAGGTGGTTAAAGCAGTATTGGAACAGCGAGGCAAAACCCAGCAACATAATAAAGATGCTATCCATAATAAAACAAAACCAAAAATGGTGTCTTTAAAATTCTGTTATTCTTTCTACATTTAGTAGCTGGCATTCTTTTGAAAATAGCTTCCCCACTCCACCTCCTGGCAGGTTTTTCAGTATTACTATGGATTCATGGATTCCTTTTTTTTTTTTCTTTTTTGAGACAGAGTCTCGCTGTGTTGCCCGGGCTAGAGTGAGTGCCGTGGCATCCGCCTAGCTCACAGCAACCTCAAACTCCTGGGCTTAAGCGATCCTTCTGCCTCAGCCTCCCGGGTAGCTAAGACTACAGGCATGCGCCACCATGCCCGGCTAATTTTTTTCTATATATATATATTTTAGTTGTCTAGATAATTTCTTTCTATTTTTAGTAGAGACGGGGTCTCGCTCTTGCTGAGGCTGGTCTCGAACTCCTGGCCTCGAGCAATCCACCGGCCTCGGCCTCCCAGAGTGCTAGGATTACAAGCGTGAGCCACCGCGCCCGGCCTTGGATTCCTTTTTGAAAAAAATTTTTAGTTGGGGTTTGACTTTCCTAACATGTACAGTTCTTCAGTATACAGCTTAATGAATTTTTACAAGTGTATAAACCCGTGTAATGACCAGCCAGCTTAAGGTCAAGATATAGACCCTGTTCCTTCTGCTGGAAGCCTCCATGCCCTTCCCAGTGGATCCATCCCACGCATCTCATTGTCTCAGCCCCTCACCTGCCTGCCCCCCTAGGTAACCATGTTTTGGTTTCTATCTCCTCTACTAGTTTTACCTGTTCTTGAACATCATTGAAATAAAATCATATAGTAGGTAAAAAAAAAAAAAAAAGGGTGGGGAGAACTTGATCAGATATCCAGGGTGGGAAGGATTTAGTAGGACTCTTTGTGCAGACTGGGCTGGGCAGACCAAAGACCAGATGAAGGCCAAAGTCAAGGTCACAGCCTAGTCATGTGGGTCAAAAGACCACAGTCTGGTCTTTGTCAGTCTGTAATTCTGAAATCTTTTTTTTTTTTTTGAGACAGAGTCTCACTCTTTTGCCCTGGCTAGATTGCCGTCCATCAGCCTAGCTTACAGCAACCTCAAACTCCTGGGTTCAAGCGATCCTACTGCCTCAGCCTCCCAAGCAGCTGGGACTACAGGCATGCACCACCATGCCCGGCTAATTTTTTCTATATAGTTTTAGTTGTCCAGATAATTTCTTTCCTTTTTTTTTTTTTTTTTTTTCAGTAGAGACGGCTGGCTGGTCTTGCTCAGGCTGGTCTCGAACTCTTGACCTCGAGCAATCATCCCGCCTCGGCTTCCGAAATCTTGCCATGAAAACAATGCTCTTCCTTTGTGTTCTTCTTCCCAGACACCCATAGCCACAGTCTAGTCATGGGAAGAACATCTGTCAACATGAATTTTGGGTGGAAAAATAAAAAAAAAAAAAAATTTTACATTAAATAAAAAAGGAAGAACATCAAAACAATCGCAGATGAGGCACATTCTGCAAAATGCCTGACTGAGTGCTCCTCAAAACTGTCAAAGATCGTTAAAAACAAGGAAAGACTAAGAAACTGTCACAGCCAAGAAGAAAGTAAGGAGATACAATGATGACATGTAATGTGTTGTCCTGGGTAAGATCTGGGAACAGGGGAGACATCACGTAATAACTAAAGAAATCTGAATAAACTATGGCCTGTAGCTAATAATAATGTATCGATCTTGGCTCATTAATTATAACAAATGTATCATATTAATGCAAGATGTGTTGGGGCTCAGAAAATGATGCCCCAAAATGAAGGCCTCAGAAACAAAGGTTTCCCTCTGACCTTCTCCTGCCCTTCCATCTCTGATCCCTCAGTTTCCCCAGGACAGCCATAGAAATCAGAACCCCTCTTGCCCAAAGTGGGTCAGAACTCCTTTTCCACAAAAGCAGGCATGAAACCCAAAAATATGATTCTAACTTCCCCTCTGCCTTTCTGTGTAAAAACTGGCCACAAAGAAGTTCTCTGACCTACCTTGTTTGACCCCTCCCATTCCCTGGCCCCTGGGCCCCTGCCTGGCTCCCAGAAGGAAGGAAAGCTGCCCACAAAGGACGGGAAGATCTAGACAGACGGGCGCTGTCTGTAGCGTTAGGTCAGACCCTTTTTGTCCCATCACATTTCTACACAACTGTCCGTACTTTGTTGAATCTAAGCATAAAAATGGAGAGTGTCTCTGTATCTTTCAGTCTTCATTCTGAAGGCTCTGGTGTCATAGAAAACTATGATCAGATACATTTGTATGCCTTTCTCCTATTAATCTGCTTTTGTTTTTCAGTTGATTTTTAGCAAACCTTCAGAGAGTGAAGGGGAAGTTTTCACTTGGTCCCTACAGATGTTAATAACAGGAAGAACTGGGCGCAGCGTATATAGGCACTCTCTGTGCTGTCGTTCCAGTTTTTCTGTAAACCTAAAACTCTTCTAAAATAAATTTAGGCTGGGTGCGGTGGCTCACGCTGGTAATCCTAGCACTCTGGGAGGCTGAGACAGGAGGATCACTTGAGGTCAGGAGTTTGAGACCAGTGTGAGCAGGAGCAAGACCCTGTCTCCACTGGAAATAGAAAAATTAGCCAGGTGCAATGGTGCGCACCCGTAGTCCCAGCTACTTGGGAGGTGAGGTAGGAAGATCACTTACTTGAGCCCAGGAGTAAGAAATTACCAAACCAGAAGACTTTCTTTCAAAATAAACTTTCTTTTTTTTTTTTTTTGGACAGAATCTTGCTCTGTTGCCCTAGGTAGAGTGCAGTGGTGTCATCATAGCTCACAGCAACCTCAAACTCCTGGGCTCAAGTGAACCTCCTGCCTCAGCCTCCCGAATAGCTGGGACTACAGGCATGTGCCATCATGCATGGCTGATTTTTTATTTTGTGTAGAGATGGGGTCTTGCTCTTATTCAGCTGGTCTCGAATGAATTCCTGGCCTCAAGTAATCCTCCTGCATGGGCCTCCCAAAGTGCTAGGATTATAGGCGTGACCCAGGGTGCCTGGCCCCAGGCTCCTTTTAAATAACATATTTTGAGCATAAACTTTGGCAAGACTCCTCCCTTGACCAAACTTTAGTCAGGCTTTCCCAAGCCTCCCAAGGAGGCCTCAACCTTGGCCTCCACTTTATCTTTGACCTTCTCAGCCCAGACTCAGCAAAGAATCCTGCTAAGTTATCTCCCCACCCTGGATATCTGGTCACTCCTGACATCTGATAAACTTCCTCATCCCCCACCTTTGATGTGCCAGGCCTTGGCCTGCCTTCAGGCAGAATCCTGTTTGGCTAGTTTAATTAAACAAAAATCCCTCCATCCTTGTGATTTCCTATGCGTAATCTCCCATCCACTGAGGCCCCTCTCTGTCTTTGGCTATAAATCCCCATTTTCCTTCTCATGTGGAGTTGTGTTCAATCTGCCTGCCCTGTGAGATAGTCTTGACCACTATGGCAATAGCGTATAAAGTCTTCCTTACCAATTTTTAACAAATGTCAGAATAATTTCTTTTTAAAGACCCATACCGTCCACACCATCACTCCCTGTGGGTGCAGGGGCACCTGGCACCTGTAGTCCCAGCTACTCAGGAAGGTAAGTGGGAGCATAGCTTGAGTTTGGATCCAGCCTGGACAACATAGTGAGACCCCATTTCTAAAAAAATATAAAAATAAAAATAACAACCCACATTGTACTAATTACAATATTATAAATTGTTATTTAGCATGGTCCTTAAAAACATGGGCTGTAAAGGAAGACCACAGTGTGATCTTAATCCAGTCCCCTCACCCTCATACAGAAGTCAGCAAACGTTTTATTTTCTTTCTTTATTTTTTTTTTTTTTGTGACACAGAGTCTTGTAATGTTGCCCCAGGTAAAGGGCAGTGGAATCATTATAGCTCACTGCAACCTCAAACTCCTGGGCTCAAGCGGTCCTCTGGCTTTAGCCTCCTGAGTAGCTGGGACTGCAGGTGCACACCACCAGACCTAGCTAATTTTTCTATTTTTGGTGGAGATGGGGTCTTGCTCTTGCTCAGGCTGGTCTCGAACTCTTGAGCTCAAGTGATCCTCCCTCCTCGGCCTCCCTGGGTGCTAGGATTACAAGCCTGAGCCACTGTTCCCACCTCGGCTTTAATAAAAATTTAAAAAAATAGGTACAAGTATTATGTATCCATAATAACTGAAAATGAAAATTTATTAAAAATAAGTGAATAAAAATTTAAGACATAATTATGCTAGTACCACAGGCTTAAGGTGGCATTGTCCTGGGGAAGCCAAAAATATAGTCATCCATCATCAAATTTTTCTCCCTACTTTCATCCTTGCAATGTATTCAACATAATTGTTTCTCATTTTTCAAAGATTAAGTTAAAAATATTTAGCAAGGCCTACCAGGCCTACCTGGCCCTGCCCCACCTACCTGTCTCATCTCATCTACAACATCTCTGAACTTGGCTTCTAGCAGAGAGAGGATAAGACACACCCAGGCTCCAGGTCCTTCCTTAGAAACTCCCACAGCACGTTTATTCCTTCGTTCCCTCACTGGTCACCAAATTAATTCATAAATGTTTGGAGCAAACAAACAAAAAAAAAAAACAAGAAAAAGAAAAAATTAGCAGGCAACTAAAAACAGAAAAAATTAGCTGGGTGTGGTGGCACGGGCCTGTATTCCCAGCTACTCAGGGAGGCTGAGGCAGGAGGATCACTTGAGCCCAGAAATTTAGGTTTGCTGTGAGCTAGGCTGACACCACTGCACTCTAGCCCGGGCAAGAGTGAGACTCTGTCTCAAAAAAAAAAAAAAAAAAAAGGGTCAGAGACAGAGACAAAAACCAAACAAGTAAAAAGAGCAGAGTTATTCAGAATATTGCAATAGGGAGAACATTCCAGTCCTGAAGACCAGGGCATTTCTGGGAAGGCAAGAGTGTTTCACCTTGGAATATTTTGGGGAGGAGAAGATGAGGGGGGAAGGTCTGCGTGAGTCAGCTGAGCAGGAAATGTTTAGGATGTGTCTAGCTAGCCTCAGGGTTCTAATCTCTCCTAAGCATTCCTGAGACAAAGGACAGGGAATCCCAAGATGTGTGTCTGGCTTTGTCAGCAGGTTCAAAAAAAAAGGGCTCCCAGAAGAAACCAGTGGAGGAGTAGAACAAAATACAAAAGAAATAAAACAATAAAAAAAAAAAGACAAAAAAAGGACAAAGGTCAGTGTTTGTCCTTGCCACAGGTAAACAAGGGACTTGCCTGGGAGTCAGGGAAGTCATGAGACAAGGCACAGTGGATCTTATCGTATGGAAAAGGGTGGTTGGTCCTGAACACAAAAGGGTGAGGGAATTTCTTTTTTTTTTTTTTTTCCCTGGCTAGAGTGCCCTGGAGTCAGCCTAGCTCACAGCAACCTCAGACTCCTGGGCTCAAGCAATCCTTCTACCTCAGCCTCCCAAGTAGCTGGGACTACAGGCATGCGCCATCATGCCCGGCTAATTTTTTCTATATATTTTTAGTTGTTCAGATAATTTTTTTCTATTTTTTAGTAGAGACGGGGGTCTCGCTCTTGCTCAGGCTGGTCTTGAACTCCTGACCTTTAGCGATCCTCCTGCCTTGGCCTCCCAGAGTGCTAGGATTACAGGTGTGAGCCACGGCACCGGGAAGTATTTATTTATTTTTAACTTAAAACACCCTGCTGAGAGGGCAAGTTTTTCATTAATACAACTACCTTCCACTCCCATTCTCTCACTAAAACCCCTGACTTTTCCCTACTAAGTTCGTGAATCCCTTCACTGGCTTAGGAAGTTGATAGACTTAGTGAGCTTGTGGCTACACCTGTAGTCCCAGCTAATCAGGAGGCTGAGGTGGAAAGTTCGTTTGATCCCAGGAGTTTGAAACCTGCTCCATCATCTGGGAATGAGACAGGGACAGAAACTCACCCTTTTTACTGGTTTTCTTATCCACATGATATACAGGACTCTGAAGGAAATCTAAGATAGCAAGGCAAAAACCAGGACAGAACTCAAAAAGATGTCTGGCAAAATATTCAAACTACCCTTTAATGCCTAGTATACAAAGAGCACTCTTCACCTATGCCTATCATGATCATTACCTGAAATATTTCCCAAAGGTTTCTACCATTATGTTCAGGGTTTGGCATTGCTAAAAGTAGAGACTTGTTGGTGATTTCCAAACACTCAAATACATACAAAATTATCATAGCAAAGACAGCACGTTCATATGGATTCCCTCAGATTCTAAAGTATTCTTTCAGGCCAGGCACTGTGGTCCACACCTGGAATCCTAGCAGTTTGGGAGGTTGAGGTAGGAAGATCACTTGAGCTCAGGAGTTTGAGACCAGCCTGGGCAACATAGTGAGACCCCATCTCTAAAAAAAATTTTTAAAAATTAGCCAGGTGTGGTGGTGCAAGCCTGTAGTCCCAGCTACTCGGGGAGGTTGAGGAGGGAGGATCGCTTGAACTCAGAAATTTGAGGTTGCTGTGAGCTATGATCTTGCCACTGCACTCTACCCTGGGCAAAAAAGCAAGACCCTGTTTCTAAAAACGGGACAAGAAATAAGTGTTGGTTAGGGTGTGGGGAAAAGGGAACCGTTGTACACTGTCAATGGGAATGTAAATTAATATAGCCATTATGGTAAACAGCCTGATGCTCCCCTCAAAATTAAAAATACAACTTCCATATAATCTAGCAATCTCACTACTGGGTATACATAGCCAATGAAATGAAATCAGTATGTCAAATAGATGTCCACACTCCTATGTTTATTGCGACATTATTCACAATACCAAGACATGGAATCTACCTAAGTGTCTGTGACAGATGAATTAAAAAATGTGATGTATGTAAAAATTACACACACACATATACATGCAATGGAATATTATTTAGCCCTTAAAAAGGAGATCCTGCCATTGGAGACAGCACAGAGGAGCCTGGAGGACGTCATGCTTAGTGAAATAAGCCAGACGCAGAAAGACAAATACTGTATGGCCTCACTTATCTGTGAAATCTAAAAAAGTCAAAATCAAAGAAGCCGAGAAGAGAACAGTGATTGCTAGGGGCTTGGAGGGATCCTAGGACTCTGGGAGGCTGAGACAGGAGGATCTCTTGAGACCAGGAATTTGAGGTTGCTGTGAGTAAGGCTGATACCACTGCACTGTAGCCCAAGTGACAGAGTAAGACCCTGTCTCAAAAAAAAAAAAAAAAAAAAAAATTAGCCTAGGGAAGTACCCCGCTGCCTGTAGGAGGATCCCCTAAGCCTGGGTGTTGGAGGCTTCATTAAGCTGTGATCCTACCACTGCACTCCAATCTGGGCAACAGAGGGAGACCCCGTCTCCCCATCTCTTAAAAACAAAAAACAGGCCGGGCGCGGTGGCTCACGCCTGTAATCCTAGCTCTGGGAGGCCGAGGCGGGTGGATTGCTCAAGGTCAGGAGTTCGAGACCAGCCTGAGCAAGAGTGAGACCCCGACTCTACTAAAGATAGAAAGAAATTATCTGGCCAACTAAAAAATATATATACAAAAAAATTAGCCGGGCATGGTGGCTCATGCCTGTAGTCCCAGCTACTCGGGAGGCTGAGGCAGTAGGATCGCTTAAGCCCAGGAGTCTGAGGTTGCTGTGAGCCAGGCTGATGCCACGGCACTCACTCTAGCCCGGGCAACAGAGCGAGACTCTGTCTCAAAAAAAAAAAAAAAAAAAAAAAACAAAAAAAAAAACAAAAAACAAAACTCAGCAAGAGAGGCAGAGCCACCGTACTAACCATGCTGTGTGTGCGTGTCCTTACAGCCCTCTAAGGTTTAGTTCTCCAGGAGGCCAGCACCAGCCACTGAGCTCCAGGCAACTCACACCCCAGCACTGCTGACCCTGCCCTTACTCTACCTTTATTTCTTTCCCGTAGCATTTGTCACTTTGTAACATGACTGCATATTTTTTCTGGTCTTTCTTAGACACTGTTTTATCCCCAGCACCTAAGACCGAGCCAACATATCTTAGGGGCCCCATATATATTAAATGATAGGTATTAAAAATCTTGGAGGCATGTGGTACACAGGTAAACCAAACAGGCACCCGGTAGCTCTGAGGAGCATTTAATCTAGTCTAGAAAGGATCTTTCCCCCCACTTTTTCTCCTTAACCTCACCCCATAGCAGAAAACCTGGATAAAATGGCAATTTACTCTTAATGGCAAAAACAGGATTATGGCCCACCAACCCACACCCCAAGGCTATAGATAAACAATGACTGGGAGTAGGGTGGGAATACAGAAATGAATGTGTAAAAAGGATTTCAAAAAACTGTTGGGACCTTTACAAAAGCCAACTATTCTTACTGGCAGGGGGGAGCCCAGACACATTGTGCTGAGGGTTGGGTGGGGAGGGCGAGGCGGGCAGGACAATTATAATGACAACAGGTCTGGTGATTTGCAAATGACGACCTTTCAGTTTAGGGGGAAGAACCTCTGATTAGGCAAATTTCCTCCCTCTCTGCCCATCCTCCCCCTACACAGGCTACCCAAATCTCATTTCTTACATTTTTGGGATTTGTGATCCCTTTTGTCTTGATTCCAAGAAAAAAAAAAAAGAAAAAGAAAAAAAAGAAAAAAGAGCTCTTTCAAGAGCAAAGATATTAATTAGAGACTTAAAGTTAATTAATGGTTGATAAAGATATTAATTTGAGACTTTAAATATGCATGGTAAATTACAGAAATAATTACGAAAAGACTCAGTATCATGTCAACTCAGAGTGAAAATGTGGGAGCAAGTCTCACACTGGTCTCACTACAAAACATACCAAATTGGGTCTTTAAGTTTACTTAAAATCATCTTTCCTTAATGTTGCTGGAATTTAATGGCACTAGTAAAAATTTTCACACTAAATAAAATGCTCCCTGCATGCTTGGGTCTATTTCTCACTAGGTCCTCGAGCGGGTGCCAGGGAGGGAGGACACACATGAAGTAGACAGACAAGCTGTTGTCTCCGGGAAGCTCTGGTGTCGTGGCTAGAGAATCTATTAGACAAATAGATTCTGAGAACAGCTAAACCCGGGGGACTAATAACTGAGACAAAGAAAAAACTGTGACAAATAACAGGAGTGCTAAGCAAGTTATTAGACAAGCTGAGAACTGCTAAGCACGTGACGCCATCAAAAAGGGACACAGGGTGCCATCCAGGGACTGAGTGTGGAGGTTCGGACGAGCTTTCAGGGTGAGTAAGGGAAGACGTGCAGAAGTCAGAGAGCAACGTGCTTCGCAGGGCCAAGAAAGCTGTCAGTCCCCGGCGGAAAATTGCAAAGACAAAATGAGGTGATAACAAAGAACTTGCTGAGTTCTGGGGAATACCAGAGTCCGTCCAGGCGGCTGACAAACACCGGGGGTGGGGGATGAGGTGGGGGTGGAGTGGTCTAGGAGAGGAATTGGGTGGGCAAGGCAGGAATCTGGGTGGCCAAGCGGCCAGAGTCTATGCACTGCCCTCCAGAAACCTTGACAAACACCAAAGCAAGAATTTGGAGCCTGGACTTCTAGACCCAGGTTCAAGTCTACTGGTTTCAGAGCTTTCTGTCCAGTGGGAGAGGCAGCAAATATGCAAATCAACAAGTAAATAAAATCACATCAGGTAGTGATGTGTACTATGAAAAAAAGAACAAAGCACAGTAGTAGAACAGCAAATTGCCGAAATGTAGCATCCTGCCAGGAGGACCAGGAAGAGGGACGCTTGGAAAGAACACTTCTTTCTGTAACGAGTTAGGGCATTTCTGGGAAAGGAAGGAGGACAGTGGGTTTGAGCTGGGTCACGTTAGGCCTTGTGGGTTACAGCAGAGTGATCATTCTAAAAGGCCTCAATGCCGGGGACATCCACATAGGGGAAGAAATCTCATCTGTGCAGTGAGGGACCATCACTTTGGCTGCTGCAGGCAGAAGGGAGCACAGGGATTGAGCAGGAGCAGACTTTGGGAGGCGGGTGCCTGACACAGGGTACAGAACTCAGGAATGCTGGCTGCAGCTAGGACTGTCTTCCCACTGTCATCCTTGTGGTCTCTGACCCACAGCAGGGAAGTAAAGTGATATTAGGTGGACGCGCATTCTTTGCCACACACCCATTTGCTGTCTAATTTATTGTTGATTTTTTTTGTTGTTTTTGAGACTGAGTCTCTGTTATGTTGCTCAGGCTGGCCTCGAACTCCTGGGCTCTGGCGGGAGATCCTCCAGCTTTGGCTTCCAGAGTAACTGGGCCCTGCAGCTGAGCCAGCAGCGTGTGGGGTCTGTGGTCTCATTTACACCTCTCCAGATCCTTAGCCTCAAATGCTGTCGGTTTCCTTTTCATAGATGAAGGAACTAGGTTTAACCTGAAAGGTAGAATGCAACCCCCACAGCTAGTTAGGATGACAAAGGTGGAGGGCACCGGGCCCCCTGGGGCCTCAAGCATTTCCGCTTCCTGGAGTCATTCAATACTTTGAGCACTTCCATTTTCCCCCTCCCGCCCATGCCCTGCACCCCATTTTTTAATTCCTTTCTATGCCTCCTGGTCAAAGGCAACCTGTAGGCATTTTATGAGGACTATGTTAGGTACGTTTCCACTCTTTCATCAAAGCTGCTTTCAAAAACGTTCAGTGCAGCACTATAAATAAATTAATCTAAACTCAGAAAAGTTGAAAACAGCCAACGGTAGGGAGTAATTAATTTATGGTGGAAGCATACTCCACATTGCCATTCAGCCACGAAAATGCATTTTAAATACTTTTCTGGCTTTTAAAGAGCACTGAAGGCCGGGCGCAGTGGCTCACGCCTGTAATTCTAGCACTCTGGGAGGCCGAGGCGGGTGGATGGCTCGAGGTCAGGAGTTTGAGACCAGCCTGAGCAAGAGCGAGACCCCATCTCTACTAAAAATAGAAAGAAATTAGCTGGACAACTAAAAAATAGGAAATTTAATATAGGAAAATTAAACAGGCATGGTGGCGCATGCCTGTAGTCCCAGGTACTCGGGAGGCTGAGGCAGGAGGATCGCTTGAGCCCAGGAGTTTGAGGTTGCTGTGAGCTAGGCTGATGCCCCGGCACTCACTCTAGCCCGGGCAACAGAGCAAGACTCAGTCTCAAAAAAAAAAAAAAAAAAAAGAGCACTGAAGTGTATTCCCAACATAAATGTTTTTATGAATAGCCACAGAGATTGAGATGAAGCGGAACAATAGGAACAGCAATTGGGTTTTTTTTCCCCCTCCCTCTCTCTCTACCTCTTAGCTTCCACGCTATTAAAACTTGGCGGCTGGAAAGTTCTTTATTGTACGGGACCGTCTTGTGCATTGCGGGATATTTAGCAACATCCGTGGCCTGTATTCACTAAATGCTGTCAGTATTCCACGTCCCTGACCCCAGCTGTGACAACCAAACATGTCTCCAGACGTTGCCAAATAACCCCTAGAAGAGAATAAGCAGCCCCAATTGTAAATCGCTGTTCTAGACTGTAAAATCCTTGTTTTTATTCACCTCTCCTAAGCCCAAGTACTAGCAAAGTGACTTATTTGCTCCATAAATATAATAAAATATTACATTTTAATATTTGTTCAGGCTCAGCAGGGCGGCAAACGCCTGTAGTTCCAGCTACTTGGAAGCTGAGGCGGGAGGATCGCTTGCAGCCAGGAGTTCGAGATCAGCCTGAGCAACATAGGAAGAGCCCATCTTTAAAAAAAAAAAAAAAAATTGTTGAATGAATGACTGAACTCCCAGGTGATGGCATTATTCTGTTTCTCTGTATTTTCCAAGTTATTTACAATCAGTATGTTCTCGTGACATTAGCAACACAGGAATCAATGTTTAAAAAATTATATAAAGGTGTGTCGGACTAAGGCTAGGTAAGATGGAAGGAATCTGGGTGGGTCTGGCCGGAGACCACGTGGAATGGGAGGGTGGGAGGGGGGTGGTCTTTAATCCTATCCCAGTCTACGGTGAATGTGCCCTCAGCCTATATAAGAGCCCAGCAGCCCTTAGCCTTTCCTTCTTGGGAAGAGTTGGCTGGGCTTCTACCTTTGGGCTCTGTAAGTATTTGCTATGTTTTTACTCTTTGTCCTCTTTGTACCTTTTTGTGGTTCCCTGTAGGACTCAAAGGCCCTTTTCTCCCAACACGTGTTCCTTCAGTGCTGTCCCTTCTTGCAATGTACTCAGTCTACCTATTGCTTGGATCCAGAAACCATGTGAGGGGCAAGGGGGCCTTAGATCCATGCATATCTGAGCATGGAAAGCCTTGCATTTTGTGTGTATTTTTCTTTCAGGGGTCCCAGACTAACGCTTTGAATCTGGCAAGATTTTTTTTTTTTTCTCGAGACAGTTTCACCCAGTCACTTGGCTAGGGTGCCGCGGTGTCAGCCTAGTTCGCAGCAACCTCAAACTCTTTGCTCAAGCAATTCTCCTGCCTCAGATTCCCAAGTGGCTGGGACTACAGGCACATGCCACCACAACCGGCTAATTTTTCTATTTTTATTAGAGATGGGGACTTGCTGTTTTTTTTTCAGGCTGGTCTCAAACTCCTGAGCTCAAGCGATCATCCCGCCTCGGCCTCCCAGAGTGCTAGTATACAGGCCTGGCATATTTTCAATCTCTGATTGGCATTTGGGTAGATTTTAAAGTGACTGGGTGCATTAATTGAGTACTGAACTGCCATTATTAACTGAGATACCAAATTTCAACTTTTTTGTCGCCATAATTTCCTCAATTTTACATGTCTTTCAGATCAACCGAGGGTTGTTTATTGGCCCTTAATTCAAAAGTGGTGTGCTTGATGGGTAAGTACTAACTCATCTGACTTGGCTCGTGGATCCTCTCGACCTGTGGCACTCAAACTGTGGGGGCACTTTCTGTTCTATGACGAAAGTGCCGCTACTTTTTGAGTGTTACCGATTGAGAAAACTCGACTGTGGAAGAGATCTAGCTCCCATTTTGCTATAGTAGATAGAAGGGGTCCTTGGCAATTAGAAAGTATGTCAACCTCTGGCTGGGAGCAGTGGAATCGCGCCTGTAATCCTAGCACTTTGGGACAAGGCGGGAGGATCACTTGATCCTGTAAGTTCAAGAGCAACCTGAGCGAGACCCCCCACCTCTACCCAAGATAAAAGATTAGTCAGGTGTTGTGCGCGCCTGTACTTGAGCTACTGGGGAGGCTGAGAGGAGGATCCCTTTAGCTCAGGAGTTTAAGGTTGCAGTGAGGTATGATGGCACCATTGTACTCCATAGATCTCAAGGACGGGGTGTAGTTGTGCACAATGATTCCTGTGCAGAGGTCTCCAGGTGGAACTGCTCATCCTGTGATACTCAAATGTGGGAGCACTCTTCTGGAATCTAGGTGGAAAGTGCTTCAACATTTGGGTGTCATCGGTGGGCACCAAATGCAAATGGCAGTTACAACCGGGCTTTTTTGTGCTAGCTATTAAACTGTACTGTGCACTTATAACAGCATCTAGGGACTCTCCTGTGAAGAGCAATCCAGGAAGTGGGGGAGCTAAGGGCACTTCACGTGGCCAAGAACCAAGGCCAACTGAGCTGCCGCGAGTCTGGACTCCGCTAGTGGGAGGAAGGGTAGGCGCAACTACCCGCCATGACCATGACATTGGTGCCCAAACTAGGACTAGTGGTTGCTAAGTTTTTTGATGGTAGTATGTATATTAACTGTTATCAACTGTAACGTAGTGTATCGAGTGTATTGCTGCTTGGTTCGAATGTGTTTGGACTGTT
The DNA here is from genome assembly GCF_020740605.2 of Lemur catta. NCBI lineage: Eukaryota > Metazoa > Chordata > Mammalia > Primates > Lemuridae > Lemur > Lemur catta. The sequence goes on from NC_059146.1 coordinate 20,916,295, forward strand.
GCAGGCCATCCTTTCAGGCATGAGGAAGTCGCCGCTGAAAGCAGATTCTTGAGCTCAGACTGTGTTACTCAAAATGGAGGCACTTGCCTTTGTCTCGACTGGAAAGTGCTTCCATTTTGGGTGCCGCTGTTTGAGGAAGGCATCTTACCTTCCAAGATCGACTGCACTTAGGATTCACTGTCCTTCCTCCAGACAACCTGCTGGCCCCACCTGCTGCTCACAGCACCTCTGACCTGGGTTTCCTTGGTTTCTGCCCTGCTGGCCACCCTCCGAGCCTTCAAGGGTGGGTGGCGTGTTTGGGGTCCCAGCCCGTGGGAGCTGAGAAAGGGCCGCTTGAGCCCAGGAGATCACCCCGGACAAAATACTAAAGTATCAAAAATAAAAACTATTGTGTGAACTGACTCCTTGTTTCAGCATGTTCTGGGGTGAGCATGGAGGGTGGGCAGCTGCATGCTGTGGTTGTTTGGGAGGCTGGGATCACTTGAGACCACCCTGTGCAACATAGTGGGGACCCCCCCACCTTACAAAATAACAGGGATGGGGAGAAATGGGTATGACCCATTTCTGGGTGGGGTGGGGGATGTCGTAATGGGAGCTATTTTGGGGACCTCAAACCGGCAGGCTAAGAAAGGGGGTGGTTTGGGGGTTGGCATCTGTGATTTTGGGGGGGGATGATGCCATGTTCTATTTTACGTATGGTGGCATGGTGCATTTATGCACCACTTTGGTAAATTGGCAATCCTCCCCAAAGCAAAGGGAAGTTAAGTGCGCTCTCCCTGTTCCAATGAATTTCCAGTGGAAGTCAGAACTGTTAAGGGTGGAAAGGCCTAAAGCAAAGTATCAGCCATTAAGATTTGCATTTGAAAAGGGCTCTGATTTTGACAATGGGCCACCACGCACAATTAGTTGCCTAGCAACACAGGCTGCAATAGGGACGGGCAATTGGGCTCACAGTCAGGTGTCTTCTAAAAAATCATTCCAAAGTCACTTAAGTATGTGACATTAGGTTGTTAGCAGTATTTTGTTTTTCTTGCACTCCAGGTTAACTATTTTCTTAATGGTAAGTCCCTAATTTTGTCTTAGTTGTGTTACTTTATGTCCTTCCGGGCTCCCCATTGCTGTCCAGGACCCTCGACAGCCCTGTCCAGCTACTGTACTTATCAAGTCATCCATCCTATCCGAACTTGATATAAATTATCAGGTTCAATGGAGTTTTGTTAATAGTATCCCAAAATTTAAAGAGGGACCGTCCTAGTCTGCCCCCACGGTGTTGACATGGCTGGGGTAAAGTGCCAAGGGAACCAGTAAATGTTACCATACAGGGGGCCACCTACCTGCCTTTTCAGACACACTCCTGCTTGGACCTGCGTTCTACCTGTCAGCATCTCATGAGCTCCACCCTCCTGCATACACCAACACCCACATTTCCCCAAGCATCCTCACCCTAGCAATTGGATAACTGGGAAGGACTGGGGCCGTGTGGACATTGGGGAGGGGGAGGGCAGCTAGCTTCAGAAGCAGCTGTCTGGCGAGCTCCAGGCAGGGGCAAGTCATGGTACGTGGCAGGATTTCATGCATCACCTCCTCTAGCCTGATTATAGGCAGGGCTGTTGGGCGTAAGGAGCATTCTAAGGGCCGTCTGGCACAGGAGTCTCTTCCCAAATGCTCAGTTCCTTAGTATCTTCCAGCATTAACCTTTCTGAGCAAAGGGTTTCCTCGATTTGGGCACAACTGGCGTTTTGGGTCAAATGCTTTGGTGATCTGTCCTGTGCCTTGCGGGACATCGAGAAGCATTCCTCATCTAACCGCTAGATGGCGGCGGTACCCACCCCATGGTAAAATATCTCCGGACACTGAGAACTGTCTCTTGGAGGACAAGATCACCCTCCCCCCGGGAGGGCCCTTACTTTATAGTCATCTTGGCTTTTATGTCTCCTGTTAGGGGCCGGTCATGCCCTGCCCAGAGTTCTCTGTGTGCATCCACATCGTCAAAGTTCAAGTTGCAGCACACATCGGTCCCTTAGATCCCCAGCAGAAAGGACTTTTATCTCAATCTGCATATAACTCTGTCTCCTGGGGAAATGAACAGCCTGGTCCTTATGTTGTGTGGTGAAGATGACCCCCGTCTTCCCCTGTCCGGACTTCAAGAGAGGAGCCAGCAGGCGGGACCGTTCAGCAGCCAATGTCCAAGTAAGGTTTTGTTCCTCGAAGCGCTGCCAACCTACTGTGGGTCGTTTCATTCAGGTCCATTCCAAATAACCTAAGGACATGAGAGTGGGAAACATTCCAGTCCTCTGTTGTGGCATTCGATTAATAAATCTTAAGTTACCTATTGTGCATCTTTCTCGGATAAAATAATTCCATTATCTTCCAATACTTCAACCCAACCCTTCTGGGAAACAGGCTTACTCTATACTACACACAATTTTAAGTCTATATAACCTGTGTTAACTGATATAATTTATAATCTTATGAAGAAGCAACTCTTTTGTTCATTTTACAAACAGGGATACTAAGGTGAAATAAGAGGTGGAATAACTTGCAAAAGTAAGTCACCAAGTTGATATGGATTAGATAGGATCAGAATTAGAACCGAGGCACAGTAATTCCAGATCCTCACTAAGCTACAATGGCCCCATTTGACAGATTAGGAAATAATTGCTCAGTAAATTATCCAAGGTCACACAGCCAGGAGATGGTATAGATGTCTCCAAGAGGTGCGGTAAGCTAAGGCCTCGTGTATTCTGCACGATTGCATATGTGAGTGGATAAATGAAATATTTCCAAGTGTTCTAGATTATTTGTCCATCATAGCTGTGAGTCTCAATTATTCACCCCTAGGCTCCAAGCGTCCTGCCTCCTCCAGAGAGAACCAGGAATCGTCTCTCACCAGAGGACTCGGAGTTTGCAGCTGGAATGGCTCAGCCGCTTGCAGAGCAGCTGGATGCCTGTGTCCCCCAGGGCGTTGTTGGTCAGGTAAAGCTCAGTCAAGGTCTGGTTGATCCCCAGGGTGGAAGAAAGGTCCTTGCAAGCCTTAGCCGTGAGGCCACAGCTGTCCAGCCTGTGGAAGATAAGGAGCAACATCAGGCACTGCTCTGGAGAGCCTCATCTTCAAAGGGAATGGGTTGAAGTTTTTAGGAGGCCCATTTAAGAGAAAGCAGAGTGGTCCAGAACCAAACCAGTGCAGGTTGAGGCCAATGTGGGCATGGCAAGTATTTAATTTATTTTATTTTTTTATTTTTATTTTATTTTTTTGAGACAGAGTCTCACTCTGTTGCCCAGGCTAGAGTGCTGTGGTGTCAGCCTAGCTCACAGCAACCTCAAACTCCCGGGCTCAAGCAATTCTCTGCCTCAGCCTCCAGAGTAGCTGGGCCTACAGGTATGCGCCACCATGCCTGGCTAATTTTTTTAAAATATATTTTCAGATGTCCAGCTAATTTCTTTCTATTTTTTAGTAGAGAAGGGGTCTGGCTCTTGCTGAGGCAGGTCTCGAACTCCTGAGCTCAAGCGATCCTCCCGCCTCGGCCTCCCAGAGTGCTAGGATTACAGGCGTGAGCCACCATGGGGTAAACTGTTTTGATTTCCGTCACTGGTTTGCTCATTCATTTCTTTATCATCTAGCTCCCATCTCATTAGGACTTGTGCTGCTGTAGGAGCATCAGCTGGATTTTCCACTCTGTTTTCTGTCTACAGATATAAGGTCCTTAATAATATGTTTGAGGTTTTTTTATTTCTTTTTTTTTTTTTCCTTTTTGGTAGAGAGGGGGTCTCACTGTTGCTCAAGCTGGTCTCCTGAGCTCAAGCTATCCTCTCGTCTTGGCCTCAATAATATTCATTGATTGAATTAATTCTCCTTAACATAGACCCCAATTTAGTACTAAAGAGTATTGTGTAAGAGGCAGGTTCTCAAACCGTGGCATTATTTAAACTTTGGGGCCAGATCGTTCTTAGCTGTGGGGGGCAGTCCTGTGTATTGCAGGATGTTTTGCAGAATGCCTGGCCTCTACCAAATGTCAGTAGCAATGGCCCTGCTTCCCAGTTTTGGCAACCAAAGAATGTCTCCAGATATTGCCAAATGTGTCTTGGGGAGAGAGGGCAAAACCACCCCTAGTGGAGAAACACTGGTTAAGAGCATGAATTTGGAGAACCAGCCCCAGTGGGTACTTACGACTTCGCCAACAGCGTCTGGGCTCCCAGAGTCCATCCCGTCCCGTCATCTTCGTCGGTGCTGTAGGCTGCCCCATGCAAGTGCAGCACCTGGGTGCTCCTACAGTTCTTCACACAAAACGAGGTGACAATGTGCTCCATCTTGGAGGCAATGCCACTGACCACCGCCACTTGGAAGTGGCTCAGGGCCTGTTGGATGAATTCCTCCTCCTGGATCTCGTATAGACAGCTGAAGAGCTCCAAGGAGCCCTGCTGCAGGGTGGAGCCCTTGCTTTGGGCTTTGCTTTGGATCTACGCCAGCAGCTCCGCCTTGATGTGAGGTGAGACCTTCCAGCAGAGACTCTTCTCCAGGTAGCTTCGCGTCTCCTCATTCACGAGTCCGAACAGGAAGCGGACAGTGAGTGCCAAGAAGCTCCTTTCTGAAAACCTGCACTCCGTCAACAACCTGGTCACATTCTGGTCTGGGCCCGATCCACGCTCCGGGCCATCCAGGACATAGTACATGGCCGCAAAGAATTCCTGGAAACTCAAGTGGATGAAGCTGTAGTACTTCTCACAGTTGATGTCCTTCTGGAAGATGTTCATGTTGAGGAAGGCAGAGACATCCACCCCATCCAGGCCATGCTTTCGGAGGTCTCACTCCTCAAATAGGATTTTTCTGATTCCAGAGGTCATCGGCCGCCAAGGAGCACAGCCCTCGGAGGGATGGAGTCCCGGGCTTGGGTTGCATCAGACTCAGAAGGTAGAGCAGGTACACTGCTGTGGTGGTCCTGGACGTCTGTCTTAAAAGCCCCCCACCCTCCAGTTGCTGCTTGAGGCAGGTGCAAACCACCCAGCACACCATGGGGACAAAGCACATGGTGAAGAGGGGCTCGTTGTCCCTGACGAAGTTGAAGACTTGGCTCGCCTGCTCGGCATTGTGGAAATGCTTGTGGAAGTATTCCTTCCTCTCTGCCTCGGAGAAGCCCAGGATCTCCACATACCTGGGGTGCTCCAGCAAGCGGTGGAGCTTCTCCAAAGCCGTGGGCCGCGTGGTGAAGAGCAAAGACAGCTCGAGAAGCAGCTTCTTCCTGATCAGGCTGCTAAGGAGAAGCTCTGCGGGCTGTTTCTCTTCCCAGCAGAGGCACCAGGATCCCTGAGGATCATGGAAAGAAGCCTTGAGCTCGTCGAAGCCGTCAATGATGAAGAGGAGGCGCTCGGGAACCCGGACCAGCTCCTGCAGGGGCGCGCTGGGCTCGGCCCAGCAGCGGGCGATGAGGTCCTGCGCGCTCCGCTCGGCGCCCTGGTTCATCTCCCTGCAGCTGATGTAGAAGACATAATCAAACCTGCCTCGGAAGAGCTTCCCGTCGGCCCAGTCCAGCATCACCTTGTGCGCCAGCATGGACTTCCCGATCCCCGCTGCCCCCTGCAAGACCACGGTGCGTGGTGGCTCGGGGCGCTCCTCGTCCGGCTCAAAGAGGGTCTCCATCTGGATGGGGCTGGCCTGGTGCCCCACGGTTCTCGCGTGTCCCCGGCCCGTGTCCAGAAGCTTCTGCTGGGCCCGCACGGGATTGGAGTTTTCCTTCACCAGGAGCAGCCGGGTGTAGCGGTGGCTGAGGTTGACGCACTCGCCTAGGCGCGCATTGCGGTCTTCCATCAGCCGGAACTTCCTGCGCTCCGAGTCCCTGTAGACCTCCCGGGGATCTAAGCGAGAGGGATGAAGGATCCGTGGAAGACTCATCAGCAGTCGTTAATGAATTCATGAATTAAAGCAAACCACGTGTCTACTTGTTCTGCAGTAGCCTTAGAACAGTTTTCTAGATGGAGCCTGAGAGCCTGGGTACTTGTTTGTAAAGATCTTCCCTTCTCGTGGGAAGCTGAGGCTTTAACATGGGCTGGTTCACAGCGCTCTAGGCCGCTACTCAGAGGGTGGTCCCTGGGGCAGCACTGCCAGGGAGCTGGGTGGAAATGCGAGATCTTGGGCCTGCTGCCCACCTATTGAATGACAGACTGCATTTCCTTCCTTCCTTCCTTCCTTCCTTCCTTCCTTCCTTCCTTCCTTCCTTCCTTCCTTCCTTCCTTCCTTCCTTCCTTCCTTCCTTCCTTCTTTTTCCTTTCTTCTTCCTTCCTTTTCCCTCCCTCCCTCCCTGCCTTCCTTCCTTCCTGTCTTCCTTCCACCCTTGCTTCCTTCCTTTTTCCTTTTTCCTTTTTTTTTTGATGGAGTCTGTTGCCCAGGCTAGAGTGCAGTGGCGGAGATTGCATTTCTACAAACGACATGATCGCTGCATGATTTACATGCATGTTAAAGTCTAAGAAGCAATACTCCCTACTTATCTGTGGCCCCTTTTAAAAAAGGCAGATTATACGGTGGGTGGGAATAAAAAAAAGAAAAGAAAAAAGGAAGATGCGTATCTGCGCTGGAGGAGGAGAGTGTGTCCGTTCTATAAATCCTTTGCTTAAAGTCTCTTTGGGAAAGTCAGCTTGATGTGGATGTCTCTGAATAATCTTGAACAGTGTTCTCGACAGGGGTGACTGTGCCTGCAGGAGACCTTTGGCAAAGGCCAGGGATGCCGCTCAGCCTCGTGGAAAGCATGGGACAGTCCCCATAACAAAGAATGCTTTGGCCTCAAAATGTCAACAGTGCTAAGGTAGAGAAACTCTGATCCAGACAAAAATGTATCCCTTTGAATTTGGATGTCACCAGAGGCCCATAATATCTGAGAGAAGGTAAAAAAGGGATGAGTTTGATACCAAGATTGTCTCAAAACTCAAACATGTACTCTTTTATTTTTAATTGCGGTAAAATAAGCATAACATAAAATTTGCCATTTTAACCATTTTAAGTGTACAACTCTGTGGCATCAAGTTAATTCGCATTGCTGCATAACCATCACCACTATCCATTTCCAGAATTTGTTCATCACCCTAAACAGAAACTCAGTACTCTTTAAACACTAACTCATTATTTCTCCCCTCCCCCAAGTCCTGGGCAAACACTGTTCTGCTTTCTGCTTCTATAAATTTGACTACTCTAGGTACCTCATGTAAGTGGAATCATACAATATTTGTCCTATTGTGTTTGGTTTATTTCTCTTAGCACAATGTCCTCAAGTTTCATCCATGCGTCAGAATTTCCTTCCTTCCTGAGGCTATATTCCACTGTATGTATAGACCACATTTTGTTTATCCATTCAGCTATTGATGGATGAAGTTGTTTTAACATCCTTACTGTGTATTATAAACAATATTAAAACTTCTAGATTTATAAATAATACTGTTTCCTGTAGAAAACATTTTTGAATTAAACAAAGATGATTGTGACAGCAATGTCAGAATTTTGCAAAAGTCTCATAGTTTTTTTTTTTGAGAAGAGGTTCTTATTTTGAGACATGGGCAATATTAGGAAAGTAGAAAAGTTTAAAATAATGATGAGAACAAGAATGAAGAGTTATCATTAAACATGTGCCAGGCATAAGGGAAACAGACTGAATTTCTGGAAACCACTCTTTTTTTTTTTTTTTTTTTGAGACAGAGTCTCACTCTGTTGCCCAGGCGAGTGCTGTGGAGTCAGCTGAGCTCACAGCAACCTCAAACGTCTGGGCTCAAGCGATCCTCCTGCCTCAGCCTCCCAGAGTGCTAGAATTACAGGCGTGAGCCACCGCGCCCAGCCATGCACCCACTCTTAATCTACATCAGTAGAGTTTAGAAGCATGCAGTGTGTGCTTCCATGTTGTGCCAGCTACAAGTCAGAAAACTAACAAGGAATAGTCTCTTTTGAACCAGGGCTTCTTAACCTGGGGTCCATGATCTGTAGGGAGGATTTGTGCATCCCCCCAAAATTATTCCATTTTTGTGTGCCTTCGCATTTTTCTGGAGAAAGAGTCCATCTTTTTATTTATTTTATGTATTTATTTTTAGACAGGGTCTGGCTAGGTTGCCCAGGATGTATTCAAACTCCTGGGCTCCAGTGATCCTCTGGAGTAGCTGGAACCACAGGCTGAGCCAGGACACCCAGATTCCATTTTCATTAGATGATCAAAGAGATCTGTGATTCTTTCCCAACTAAGAACTAAAGATGAAGGAACAAAATTATGTGCAGCCACCGAAATTCTAGTGACTAAGTAATGACAATGGAAAGTGTTTACAATATAAAATTGATTTTAAAAATGAAGAAGAAGTAAAAAATAAATAAATAAAAGGATCTGAACACATCCCTCTCTGACTCCGCTGAAGCAATGCCAGGTTGTAGGCACTGTGGTCAAATCTCATACGTCCACACCGTCACCACGTCCACCTGATAGCTGTGGGGCTGGGCTGCTCCTGTCACCGGCTCCGTGAACCAAAATGCCTTTCTGCAGTTCTCTTATGTTTCTAGTACCCAGACCAGTAAGATTTGCTGACCAGAACTTTGTATTCTATTTCTCTGACCCATCCCCTTTTGAGTTGTTTTTTTCAGAAACTGGCAGAATCTCTTTTCATCGTGGAGATAACTAAAGGGCTTACACCACCCATTTGTTCAAAGATAAGTGACATCCCACCACAGATCTTGCCCAGGGATCCAGTGAGCCACCTGCTCCCTACATCCCGGTTGCACACAAGACGGAAAAAATGGCCAATACTAACCCCTAGCTCATTATATTTAATGCTACTAAAATCTGCACGCAGGTTTGTTTCGATCAGCCATGTTTCAATCATGCAATGTATGTGCCAGTATGATTTCTCACTGCACGCCAGTGCCCTGCACTCGGTCCCAAACATGTAATGATGCTCACTCACTTCGTGCATTATTCATTTCACCTCTAGTAAAACCCCTGATCCAGTCAGCTGGGAAGGCGGATTTGAGGCAGTCCTCCCACCTCCCTGTTGAGGTGCTCTGCAATAATCTCCCTTTTTCCTTGACAATCCTCATCGTCTCAATAATTGGCTTTCTGTGTAGCAAGAAACTGTGTGCAGGGAAACTGCCTTTTCGGGTTCATTAATGCTCTTACCATGGAAGAAACCCACGTTTGATAGAGGAAGGAAGGGTTGTTTTAATGTTGTGTTTGATAGAGGAAAAAAAGGCATAATGAAACCCTGTGATGACCTATTTCTTTTCTTTTCTTTTTTTTTTTTTGAGACAGTTGCCCTTGGTAGAGTGATGTGGCATCATCACAGCTCACCGTAACCTCAAAGTCCTGGCCTCAAGAGATCCTCCTGCCTCAGCCTCCCAAAGTGCTGGGATCACAGGTGTGAGCCACCATGCCCAGCAAGTAATTTTTATGAAATCTAAATACGGACCAAGTATGTCAAGTGAAAATTTAGGACTTGAAATGAGATGTGCTGTAAATGTAAGATATACCAGATCTTTGAAGACTTGGTACCAGAAAAAATGTAAAACACCTAATTATTAGTGTTTCATATTGATCAGATGGTGAAATGATAATATTTTGGGCATATTGGGATAAATCAAATATTTTGTGAAATGAATTTCACTTTTTTTCACTTTTAAAAATCATAACATTTCAAATCATGTACGTGCTCACGTCATGTTTCCATTGGACAGAGCTGCTTAGAGCTTCCCAAATCGTATTTGTCATTTTATTCAATGCTTCCAGACTCCTCAGGGAGGCAGGCAGGTAGAGAAGGTATATTTTACAGGTGGGGAACTGAGACCCAGACGCAGGGACAGTGGCTCATCTAAGAACACATGGAGGGTCTGCAGCAGGCAGGGAGTCAAGATTCAATGCACTTTGTGCTGCCCTTGAAAAAAATGGCCAGATATATTTGATCCATTGTTGACCATGTTGCCATCTACCCAAAAGACCATACCCCAGTTTCTTCCCTGCTGATGCTCTGGATTCTGCTCAGGCAGGGGGTGTGGACTCACATTTCCAGTGAATGGCGAATGCTGCCCCTTCACAAGCCCCGGGGTGTGGATTACAGTTTTGCTAAACCAGTCATAAGTAACCTCACTCCCCCGTGTCAGGAACTGTGTGGGGAACAGGCATGTGCCCCAGTCCCGACCAGTGGTTTCATGGATGTGACTGCTAAAGGGGAAGAAGCTTATTAGAAGGATTTTATTCCTGGATTAAGTGACAGAGACTCTTGAGTCTCTTGATGAAGAAAGTCTGCAGCCTCCTTTTTTGTCCTGGGTTGTGATTCAGTTGCGTGAGAGGGTTTGGTAGCCATCCTTCAATCATGTGGGGACAAGTGTCAGGACAAAATGCTGCCACACATAGGTTGGTCGAATTGAAACACAGGAAGAAGTTGGCTTTGATGGTATCATTCATCCACCCCACAAATTCTGCACCCACTCACCCTGAGACTCCTTGTTAAAGGCAAACATTAAATAAATATCCTTTTTGCTTGACCTTGGTTGGACCATCTGTTCCATGTAGCTTCATACATTCTAATGGGCACATGGCTTGTGGACATTCTAATGGGCACATGGCTTGTGGCTCACCTTTTCCTGGCGTGCCAGGACAGACTTCCAGAAGGCACGTTGACTGGCTCCCAAGGGAGGATGGGCCACCAGGTGGAGCATCTGGAAGAGAAATTTTGGAAGATCAGCCATCACATGTCCGGTTAGTACTCAGTAATATTAGTGACTATGAAATCAAAATGCCTACAGAACTCCCTGTTCCCCAACACCTCAGAACATTCAGTAGTCACTGCACATGCAATGTGCTGAAAAACTGACGTCATCTCTTGTTTTTTGTAATCAGCTCTCCTTCCCATCCTGGTGGTTGGCACCTTCATCCATTCTGTTAGTTCCCTGAGCCAGGAAGTTCTGAGTCAGCCTGGATTCTCTCCTCCCCCTTCAGACCTTGGCCATGTCTCACCCGTCACTCATTCACTCAACAAATGCACATACATTGGGCACCAGTGTTACCCAGCCATTGACACATAGCAATAGACAAGAATGAGGTTCCCACTCCCTGGATCTTATATTCTAATGGTGTGAGGCTCTCAGCACATATAAAAATAAACAGTCAATATAATTTCTGATGACATTGAAAGTTGTGTCTAAAATTAATGAACATTAAGTGACAGAGAGTGTCTGGAAGTAATGTTTTATTTTGAGTGACTAGGAAAGGCAACTATTTCTATGGATGTGCTGTAAGACCTAAAATGTCAAGTGCTCCCTTGACACCTTTAAGCCACACAGGACCCCAAAGGCCTAAGTGTGAGTTCCTATGCTCTTGCCAGATACGTCACCTACCCTGTGGGAAAGGCTCCCACCTGGCTAGTTCTTGTATCAGCTGGACCAGCTGCACATACCTGGTCTTCAACTTGACAGGTTTCACCTCCCTGCCAGCTGCCGGTATATGAAATTATTCAAACAAGCATATCCTTTTGCAGCAACCTGGAAGCCCCCCATCCTCTTGTTACTACGAAGCCGGCCTCCCACAGCCCCTGTTAGTTCATTCTGCTCCTGAGTACAATCCCTGTGGGACTTCTCACGGTGTGTGGGCACCTCACCTGGGCTGGGAGTATATGTGACTAATAAACTGCCGTCTATCTCATCTGTCCAGAGTTGAGTGCCCTGTGTGCAGTCATCTCATACTATTTCAGATGAGAGAGAGATCCCTGTTTCCCAGCAGGGTCAATAAAAGGTGATTACAACAGTGGATGAGACAGATCTGAGACCTGGTTGGCAGGGGCGGGATATGTGAGCAGAGATATTCTAAGCAAAAGAAAATAGCAAGTGTGGAGGTCTTGGGGAAGAAACAATCTTGGCAGGACAGAGGGAATGAAGTTGGAGTGGGGTGAGCTTCGGGGTTAAGTAAGTGTTAGGCACAGCTAGATCACGTGGACCATGGCAAGGAGTTCAGATTACATTCTATTCGCAGGAGGAAGCCACTAGAGAATTTGAAACAGGGGAGGGAAATGATGTAACTGATGATTTTAAAGATTACTCTGGAGAGGAGGGAGGCAGTGGCGCGGGTCGGAGCTACCTTTTCCCGCGTCTGGTAGCCCCTCACTTCCGCCTGGGACGCCGAGCCCCACTGGCTGCCCGTTATTAAAGCCAGGAGAGATTTAAGTTGAAGAGGGAGAAAAGAAGGACTTTACTTTTTTTTTTTCTATAGTTGTACATTATGTCAATTTCTTAAAATAACTATGTAAAACTCATATTTAAATAAAGGTATACAAAATTACAAGTAAGTACATTTATACTTTTTTCTTGCCTTATCACTGATACCACTTACTTTTCCTAGACGTCCCTAAGTAAAGAAGGGGCCTGACCTCCCATTCCTGAAGCATAACGCACCTTCAATATTCTCCAGCAGTGGAGACAGAGTGGGGAAGGAATCATGCAAAGTGACATCTGAGGAGGCCTCACGAGGCTGGCTGTAGAGAGCCTATTGGTAAATTTCTATGAATTACGAGCTGGTTGATTTCACTTTGGTAGCTTGAAATCAGACTTGCTGGGAGAATTTACACCCCAGAAATGAACAAATGCTACAAATAAGGACCTCTGCGTTTTCAGAGTCATTAAAAACTTTGTTTTTTCAGAGACTTGAAAAGTTTCCCGGCACATCACTACCAGCACACCTCATTAACTATGAGTCAGTGAGCTTCACAGAAGTGACTCTGTATGTCAGTTATTGGCAGAACTTGCTTATTCATTCATCAGACATTCACCAAGACCTCCTCTGTCCCTAGCCCTAGACAGACACCGAAATCACAGAGTGTCACACAGAGGAGTCAAAACTCTCTCTGCTCTGGAGGGGTCCACGTCCCAGTAAGGCAGACAGGTGAGAAAAGATGTTAAAAACCACAGCTCAAATGCCGTCTCTGCCACTTCCAACAATAGCTGGTATTTGCTGAGTTCTTACTACCCGCTCTGAATTATGTTACACACTTTGCATGTATATTATCTTACGAACTTTTGTCCGAGGGCAAATTTTTTTTCTGAGCCTCAATTTTCTCATCTGTGTGATAGAGATAATAGTCATATTTATCGCATGGCATTTTTGAAATTTTTAAAATCTTAATTTTTTTACATGGACTGCTTCGTGAATTTGTGTGTCATCCTTGCACAGGGGCCATGCTGATCTCTGTATAGTTCCAATTTTAGTATATGTGCTGCTGAAGTGAGCACCACATACATGTGAAACACTGCATGTGCTGATGCAGCATTACTATGCACAGTGGAGGCCGTAGTATAGGAGAGAATCCATAAGTGTTAGTACAATTGTGATTATTTTATAAGACAGATGATATAATAAAAGAAATCTGGCCAGGTGCAGTGGCTTATGCCTGGAATCTTAGCACTTTGGGAGGCTGAGGCAGGAGGATTGCTTGAGGCCAGGAGTTCAAGACCAGCTTGAGCAACATTGCAAGACCCCATCTCTACAAGAAATACAAAAATTAGCCAGGCACAGTGGTGCACACCTGTAGTCCCAGCTACTCAGGAGGCTGAGACAGGAGAATCACTTGAGCCCAGGAGTTTGAGGTTGCAGTGAGCTATGATGACGCCACTGCACTCTAGCCCAGGCAACAGAGTGAGACCCTGTCTGAAAGAAAGAAAGAGAGAGAGAGAGAGAGAGAGAGAGAGGAAGGAAGGAAGGAAGGAAGAAATCTAGGAGTGCTTAGGAAGCACAAAAGGGGGTTTCTCAGCCAGCCAGAATGGTCAAGGGTGGGGAACAGGACGGGGTGGGAAGAGGAGCAAAGAATTCACAGAGAAAGTAGTGCCTTGAAGGTCCTGACACATACAAAAGGATTTTCCAGGCAAAAAAGATCGAGGGACGTGTTCCAGGCAAAAGACAGCTTGAAATTAGAACCCCAGGTGCCCTGGGCTCAGGGATTTTCTTGAAAGCAAAGGGAATTGGTGGATTCCGGACATGGCTTCCCACCACCTCCTTACCCCTCACCGGCTCCTCTCTCTGTCCTCTCTCCCACAGGTCCCTCCTGTTGATCCGTTCAAAGATGCCAAGAGCCAGCAGCCAGGCTACCTCTGTCCCGAAATGGGCCGTGAGCAGCTGGGCCATGTCCAGGGGACCGGCTGTCTCCATTCGTCCCCAAGGGATCTTGTCTTCTCCAAGCTCTGTCACGGTTCCCAGGTATAACTCGAACTTCTTCAGTTCCACGGCCTCCAGTTCTTCCAAGTAGGTGGACAGGTGGCAGAGGCCATCCCGGACTGGGGTTCACAGCATGGGGGCGCCATGAGTCCTGAGAAGGAGGGACAGGAGACCAGGGTGTTTCTATGCCCAGGACAAAGGGCAATCCCAACACGCCCGCCAAGGGACCATCCTCAGGCAGAGGGAAGAGAGGCTGCTGTGAACCAGCGGTTGTAGGAATGAGGGAGAGAGGGAAAACCTCTCGCTGAAATAGTGCTTTCTCACTGTGCGGTTCCCTCCGGCCCTGCCCCGCTCACCACTTCCAAGAGGTGTCCACTTCCAAGAAGAGGAAGTTGCGGGAGATTAAGAAATCTCAGGAGCCATCAGACTCGTGAGAAAGATTTCACTTGTGCTCTCTCTCCCTGGCTCTCTCGACAAAACGGTCACTCTCTTTCATCCTTCCTTCCATTTTCCTTGTTTCGCTGGTGACTGGTCAGTCGTAGGCTCAAGACAGTGGCTGTGGCTCTTCCAGAAAGTTGCGTTAAGAACCCTGCATGATTCTGCTGTTTTCTCTTTTCTCTCAGGCACAAGAGTGGCACATCCTTCATAGGGACAGTAGGCAGGATAATGGTCCCCAAAGATGTTCATGTCCTAATCCCCAGAATCTGCAATAGGTTACCCTCTGTAGCAAAAGGGACTTTGCATGTGTGACTAAAGGAAGGCTCTTAGATGTGGACATCATCCTGGATGATCTCAGTGGGCCCTATGTCCGCACAAGGGGCTTATAAGAGGCAGGCAGGGGTCGGGCAATGGCTCACGCCTGCAATCCCAGCATTGAGTGATGGTAATTTGTCACAGCAGCAATTAGACACTAACATAGATTCCTTTTTCCACTGTGGACCAGGAGTGCCAAGAACATGGGTGAGGGCCATTGCTAACTGGCTCACGAGGAAATTGTGTGTAAGGAGGAAGGAAACAATGTTGCTGTAAGTCACTGAGACTTATTGCCGATTACTGTAGTGTACCTTAGACTAAACCGACTGATACAGTGATTTAATGATCTCTGGAAAGCAGTCAAGACAGCATTGCCTCATGTAGGGAGCCTTGGGCTGGAATTATCAATCCCAACTTCAAATGCCTTAAACAATAAGGAGAAACAAACCGCAGACACAAGAAATAATATGGATGAATCTCATGAGCATAATGTTGAGCGAGAGAAGTCAGACATAAAAATTTGTATATTGTATAATTCCATTTATATGAAGTTCAAAACCAGGTAACCCTAACATACAGTGTTCGAAGCTAAAATTTGGATTGCCCTTAGCAGGGGGTGAGTGATAATAACCGGGAGGAAGCAGAGAGGAGGCTACTGGGACACTGGTCATGTTCTGTCTCTTCATCCAGGTACCGGCTAAATGTGTGCGTGCAATTTGTGAAAATTCCTCAAGCTTATGAGTGGTTGTATAAGAAGGGAAAACAAGAAGAACAACAACGTGGTGTTTTCTTTCACAAATGCATAAAGTCTTACAGTTGAATTCCTAGAGGGTTAGTTTAATTCAGTGGCTCCATCATGTCCACTTTCCTACTCTGCCACGTGTACACTGTCACCTTGGTCTCTTGGGCCAGGTCCCCTCATGCCTCATGGTCTCAAGACAGCTGCTGCCCCTCCAGACCCACACACAGATGCAATGATTTCCAATAAAAGAATATAGACTTCTTTTTTTTCTCATACATCTCTTTTCTTGGTTGGTGTTGTTTTTTAATGAGACAGGGTCTCACTCTGTTGTCCACCGTGCTAGGACTCATACGTCTCTTTTTAGGACAACAGAAAAGTTACCAGCAGACTCCTCACATCTCACCAATAGGTCATATGGGGCATTTAAGCCAATTCCTGGCAAGGAGGAAATGGGTTGCCACAATTGGGTTCATGAACCACACGGCTGAGTGGAGGAAGATGAACAAGCTGAACAAATTTAAGGCTCACCCGGCACAGAGGAAGGGAGATAAGCCACCGCGCCCAGCCTGGGCCTCTCATTTTGATTTGTCAAACAAGGGCTGGGTGCAGTGACTCACACCTGTAATCTTAGCACTCTGGGAGGCCAAGGCAGAAGGATTGCTTGAGGCCAGGAGTTTGAGGTTGCAGTGAGCCAAGATGATGCCACTGCATTCCAGCCTGGGCAACAGAGTGAGGTTAAGAACAACTTCCTGACATATTTTTAATTTATTTTATTTTTTTCCTTTAGAAAGTTTTTTTTTTTTTACCACTTGATTGAGGTATGATTGACATACAAAACCTGTACGTATTTAGTGTGTACAATTTAATGAGTTTGGAAATAGGTACATATATACCATGAAGCCATCACCACAATCTGTTCCAGAAACATACCCATCACCTCCCAAAGTTTCCTCCTACCCTCTTTACTTATTATTATTTGTGTGTGTGTGTGTGTGTGTGTGTGATACAAACACAGCATTAGATCTAACCGCTTAGCAAATTTTTAAGTGCACAATACAGTATTGTTAGCTATTGGCATTATGCTGTACAATAGCTCTCTAGGAATTATTCATATTACATAACTGAAATTTTGTGTTCTTTGACTATTTCCCGCTTTCCCCTTTCTCTAGCCCCTGGCAACCACCATTTCACTCTCTGCTTCTATGACTTTAGCTATTGTAGATTCATCATCATATAAGTGGTGTCACGTAGCATTTGTCCTTCTGGCTTATTTCACTTAGCATAACGTCTTCCAGGTTTGAAACATCTGTTACACACCTGTCGTTCCATAGTGTATTCCAAGCACCCCAGTGTGGCTAACACATTCTTCCACTGAAATAACACTGTCCTTACCAACATATATAACTAGCATTCTTAGAAGCATTGTGTATAATAATATATGCTCTACATAGTGTATTTCATGCTCCCCAATGTGGTGAGTACATTCTTTCACTGAAATAACACAAACTAAATGCAACAAAATTCAAGAACTCCTAGAAATATTTTTTATACATGTGTACCTGGCATATTTTAAAATTCAATACTTAATTATTGAGCATCTTCTATTCATTCGTGGATTCCAAAACTATTCATTAGGCACTTACTGTGAGCCAGACACTGAGCTACAGGTGTGATTCCTGCTCTGTGGCAGTGACAGTTCAGGATATTATTCACATCCGAGGAGTGTGAAATTGATGCATAGTACTCAATAAATGTTACACCTTCTTTCTCCCTGGATCCAACTTAACAAATTACGTATCAGCCTAGCCACTGGAGGTGAGAAATGACACCCACAGCTAAGAGTTATAAAAAAAGATTTGCAGTTCATGTCACACTTTCTCAGCCATTCCTCTCTGCATCCTCACAAAAGGTCCAGTAAGACTTGACTTGTTAGCCTTAGTGGGCAGGTGGAGAAATCAAGCTCAGAGAGGATGATAATTACTCTTCAGTGACTTTCTGTTATACTTGGAATAAAACTCAATCTCTTTACCATGACCTCCAAAGTGAAACAGACCCATTCCTACCTCAGGACATTTGCACATGCACAACCTTCTGCCTGGAATACTCTTGCCATGGATGTTCGCTGACTCTTATTACTTAGATCTCGGCTCAAATGTCACCTGTGCAGATAAGTCTTCCCTGACCTCCCTAACAGCGACTTCACCCCAGTCGTTTTCTGTTCCACCATCCTCCTGTATTTTCCATGTAGTAGTGATCACTTACTAAAATTATCTAGTTTACCCATTAACTTGTTTATTGATTAACTTGTCTAATGTCTGTCTCCTTGAATAGAATAAAACTTCTTTGAATGCAAGGACTCGTGTCTTGCTCACCATTGGTTCTGTGTTAGTTTCTAGGGCTGCCACAAAAAAGTACCACAGACTGGGTGACTTAATAGAAAGTTATCATCTCACAGTTCTAGAAGCTACAAGTCTAATCAAGTTGTCAGCAAGGTTGGTTTTCTTTTGAGGCCTCTTTCTTTGGCTTGCAGACAGCCACCTTCTCATGTGGTCATCCTGTGTGTGTCTGTGTCCCAACCTCTTCTTCTTCTTCTTCTTTTTTTTTTTTTCTTTTTTTGAGACAGAGTCTGGCCCTATTGCCCAGGCTAGAGTGCTGTGGCGTCAGCTTAACTCACAGCAACCTCCAACTCCTGGGCTCAAGCGATCCTCCTGCCTCAGCCTCCTGAGTAGCTGGGACTACAGGCACGTGCCACTACACCCGGCTAATTTTTTCTATTTTTAGTTGGCCGGCTAATTTATTTCTATTTTTAGTAGAGATCAGGTCTTGCTCTTGCTGAGGCTGGTCTCAAACCCCTGACCTCAAGCGATCCTCCCGCCTCGGCCTCCCAGGCTAGGATTACAGGCGTGGGCCACCACGCCCGGCCGGCAATAACTATTTTAAAGGGTACAATTCACTAACAATAAGTACACTGGCCATGTTGTACGACCATCACCACTATCCATTTCTAGCCCTTTTTCATGACCCCAGAAGGAAACCCCATTCCCACTAAGCGGTCTGTCCCTGTTCTCCCCTTCCCCAGCCCCTGGCAAACACCCACCTGCTTTCTGTCTTTACAGATTTACCTATTCTGGATATTTTATAAAAATGGAATTATACATTATGTGGTCTATTGTATCTGGCTTCTTTCTCTTAGCATGATGTTTTTGAGTTTCATCCACACTGCAGCATGTGTCAGTGCCTTATTCCTTTTTAGGACTGAATACTACTCTTATTGTATGGCAGGGAGCTGTTTTGAGCAGGGGAGAGATGGGGTTGGATCTGGGTTGAGGAAGATCCTCCAAGGCCACTGCAGAGGACAGACCACAGGGAGGATGCCTGGAGGTGGGAGAACAAGAAGGCTGACGATGGGATCAGGGGATGGAGGGTGAAGCCTGAGTGTGGGCGGTGGATATATTTGAGAGAATTGAGGATGAGCAGCAAAAGTTATACGGCAGGGAGAGAGGAACAAGATGTTGCCCACCTGGATTCTCTATAGATTTCATTTGTGCTTCCTCAAATGACTCACTGCCCGAGCTCCTTGTACGCCGCTGACGCAGGGGGCGGAAAAACAAATTTCTAAGAATTCAGAAGAGAGGGTGGAAGGAAGTTGAATCAGCATCTACCTATTTAATACATCCTCTTTCAAGAAAGCCCTTCTTCGGGGTGGGCGGGGTGGAAAAAAAAACAAAAACAAAAAGAAAGCCCTTCTTTCTCACAGGGAAAGGAGAGAATTGGCAACGTCTGGAGCCACAAGAATAAATCCATCCCAGTCCCTGCCTTCGAAGGCCTCAGAGTCTAAAGACAAGAAGCAAAAATTTTTCATGAGAGCTAATTCAGGGGAAACTGAATGTGTTTCCTGAGATTTTTTTTCCACCAGGAAAAGATGATTTTCTGATTATTAAAATGCCATATCTTTATTGTAAAATATTCCACTGTGTTAATAAATGGAAAGAAACATAAGGAGGTTGAGGAGTTTTTATTGTTGCAATGACCAGCACCAGGACGTATTTGAAGAGGGCTGTCTGTGTGTGTTTGGAAGAGAATCTTGCTGAATAGATTGGAAGAGGAAGGTTCAAAAAAGGAAAAAAGTTGGTCTTCATGATAAGGCTAAAAAGTAATGTATTTTCCTCCTGCAAGAGACAGTGTATTAGTCAAAAAAAAATTTTTTTTTTTTTTAACAAATCTCATGGTGTTGGAAAAAATTCTTATTGTTGAAAAAACAAAATGCAGCTCAGTCTAAAAACTCTAGGGGTTATTGTAAAAAGGTGAAGCCACTTGGAACACAGTTTGGCAGTTCCTCAAACAGTTGTGCATAGAATTAGCATATGACCCAACAATTCCAGTCCTAGGTATACATACAAAAGAATTAAAAATATATACCCACATAAAAACTCATATGTAAATGTTCACAGCAGCATTACTCATAATAGCTAATAAGTGAAAACAACCCAGACATCCATCAACTGTCGAATGATTAAACAAAATGTGACCATGGAAGAGACAATTTACCAAACAAATAAACAAATAAACAAAATGTGATTTATCCATACAACGGAATTTTATTCAGCCACAACAAGAAATGAAGTTCTGATACATGCTACAACATAGATGAACACTAAAGACAGTATGCTATATAAAAGAAGCCAGACACAAAAGACTACAAATTAGAAGATTCCAATAATATGAAATATCCAGAAAAGGAAAATCCATAAAGACAGAAAGTAGATTGAGTGTTTGCCAGGGCCTGGGGAGAGAAGGGAATGGTGAGTGACTGCTAATAATTATAGGGCATCATTTTGGGTTTGGAGAAATATTAATACAAATGTTCTGGAATTAGATAATAGTGATAGTGGCAGAATTTTGCAAATATACAAAAAACCATTGAATTGTACAATTTAAAAGGGTGAATTTATGGTATGTGAGTTATGTCTCAATTTTAAAAAGTAGTATGTATCCAAGAGCAATGGCACGAGTTCTAGGCTGTAGTGTGCTATGATCATGCCTGTAAATAGCTATTGCTCTCCAGCCTGGGCGACACGGGGACACCCCATTCCCAACTCCCCCTAAAAAAATTGTATGAGAGAAAGAAAAGTCCAGAGGTCTTTGCTACAGACACAGCTGACCTAGGTAAACAACCTGCAACATCCAGAATCTCTTTGCTCAGCTTCCTTCTACATTGTTATATTTCGTATGGACGCTTCCCACGTTAGGGAGACTCATGGCTCAGCATCGCTTAGGCTTAAACTCTGCAAGCGAAGCAGTACAGGAAGGAGAGCGCCACCGTCCCATAGCGCTTATTGGCCAGATTCAGTCACGTGCCCGCTTCTGTGCCTCTGATTGGTCAGCTAAAGTCCAGAGCCAACCGCCGGACTCACTCCTCGGCAAGTGCATAAGGGAAGATGCTTCTGTAAGCAAAAGAGCGGAGTGTAGAATGCTGAGACGACATAAACGACAGATGCTGATACAACAGGGAGAAAAGAGAATGAGAGGAGAGGTTGGAACAAGTAGAGGCGACCATCAGAGTCCTGGCGGTGGGGTTTCTCAAACATCGGTAACAGTGATGCGCATTCTGCAGACTCTGTCATTTTGTTGTACAAATGTCTCCCCAGCGAAATCTTCAACAAAGCCCACTGTTCTCAGGGTATTTGTGTGTGCGTGGATTTCCATTGAGATATTCAAAGAGGCGCTGAGTTTCATTTCTGGCAACACACAGAAAAAGCAGGGCTGGAATCAGTGTCCTGACAGGCAAAAAAGTTCTGAAAACAGGCATTTATAACCCCTCAAAAACGCGCAGAAATCATGATAAGGGTCATGTAATGTACAGAGACTCAAGAGAATTTTCTGAGCTCTTTGGTTTCAAGGAAGCGCCTAACATCAAGAAAAAGGTAAGAAACATAATTAACATAAGAAAATTTCCTGAAATCACTCACGACACAGGTCGGGCTGCATCTAAATATGACAAAAATAATTTATTTCATGATTGGGTCCCAAAGAAACTTTGATGATTTCTACAATTTAGTTTACAGCTAATTCAGCTCTGGTTTGAGTAAATAGATTTTATTTCTCTCACTTAACAACACTGAAGGCGTTGAGCTGTTCCATGACGCTCGCAGGGGCCCAGGCTCTGTCTGTTGCCTGCTCTGCCCTCCCTGGCATGTGCTTTCATCATTATGTTTGACAACTCATAGGCATAAGATGACTGTCACAGCTAGCATCCCAACCACAATCAAGGCAGCAGTGAGTAGGAAAAGGGTGATATCATTTTATCAGGAAAAGCAAATGCCTTTTCTGAATGCATCTCATTGGCCAGAATCAGGTCACATGACCAGCCAATCCCCTCCCCATTCCCACCATAAGGTAAGGATTATAAAACATCTGTCTGAGGCCGGGCGCGGTGGCTCACGCCTGTAATCCTAGCACTCTGGGAGGCCGAGGCGGGTGGATCGCTCGAGGCCAGGAGTTCAAGACCAGCCTGAGCAAGAGCGAGACCCCAGTCTCTATTAAAAATAGAAAGAAATTATCTGGACAACTAAAAATATATAGAAAACATTAGCCAGGCTTGGTGGCACATGCCTGTATTCCCAGCTACTTGGGAGGCTGAGGCAGGAGGATTGCTTGAGCCCAGGAGTTTGAGGTTGCTGTGAGGAAGGCTGACGCCACGGCGCTCCAGCCCAGGCAACAGAGTGAGACTCTGTTTCAAAAAACAAACAAGCAAATAACCTGTCTCTCTATGTTGTACAGGCTGGTCCTAAACTCGCGAGGTCGAATGATCCTCCCTCCTCAGCTTCCCAAGTTGCTGGGACTACAGGTGCATGCCATTGCGCCCAGCTTAAATACATATTTTTATAAAGCTTCCCAGGTGATTCTGCTGACAAACACTTCTCTAGGTTAATGCTGTAAAGGCACAGAAAAATTATTATTTTTCTACCAGCGGAATTCCCCTTTTGCCATCCTAGAAGAGACTTGTTTCTTTTGAGGAAATATTTGAAAAAGTCACTTGAGCATGAGCCCTGCTAACTGGAGAAATTTTACAATGCGATGTGTGCATGTTTGTAGGTAGAGCTAAATCATTCAGAATAAAAAAGCCATGTGGGGAAAGGCAGAAGGAATAGAAATAGAAGGTGTCAGTTGCCTGGAGAAAACATTTGGTGGGTTTATGGAAATGACTAATGGGAATTTAAATTGTTTTCCTATATAGTGTATGTTGAAAACTCTCCTATACCGCAACCAAACCCATCATCAGTAAAATCTACACTGCTCACTAACACGTTGTTGAAGATGGGTTTGCTTTTGCAGGGGATGCTGTCTTTCACTGGCATTGAATGAGACCACAGGCTGCCCTGGAAGAGGTCGCATCTAAGGTTTCCATACACCCTTGTAACACGGAGAGGACAGCGAGAGCTACACACCATTACCGTCCCCACCACCGGCATCACCAGCTCACTGCCACCTGGCCAGAAAACGGGAATCCTCATTCCTAACGTATGAACGGGGAAACTGAGGCTCAGAGGGGGGCCCCGAGAGTGTGACCTACACGGCAGAGCTGGAAAATGATGGAGACGACCTTCAAACCCAGGTCTGTCTGGCTCCAAACTTGAAGCGGCTTAAAACCCTCATCAGCTGGAAGGATACTTACACAGCCACCAGGCCAGTCCTCCAATTTGAAACAGGGGTAGGCTGAGGCCCAAAGAAGCAAAATCACCTGTAGCCCATCCCACAGCCCCCAACAGCTATCAGCTGTAGCCCACGGCTCCACTCTGCTATGATCACAGTCACCTTCCCTGAGGCCTGAGCACAGGGTTGTGAAACTTCCTCCCCTTTGAGCTGTGTCCTCACTCTGACCACAGACCCTGGCAGGAAGCGCTCGCCCTGGCCGTCCTTTCCCCCATGGGTTTTGGGAACAGTCAAACAGAGTCTAGACTGCCACCTCCACCACCATCAGGCTCCACTATCCTGCCCTGATCAATCAGGAAGTTTCCGCTGATGATATTAAAACTTAGCATCAGGGAGAAGTGGGTCGTACTTAAAAAAATTTTATTATGTTTCTACCTTCTTAGACCAGTCATCTCCCCCTGTATTAGTTGCCGTTTCTCTATAGAAATGGACCCAGTAGGAAACACACATACACACACACACACACACACACACACACACACACACACACACACACACACACGGAGTCAGAGAACAAGAAAGAGAGAGATTTATTTGGGGAATTGGCTCACATGACTGTAGAGGCCTATAGGTCCCTGTAAACAGTAGAGCCAGTAAAGCCAGTGGTGTCGTTCAGGCCAAGTCCAAAGGCCTGGGAACCAGGAGCTCTGATGTCCAAGGGCGGGAAAAGATGGATTTCCCAGCTCAAAAGGAGAAACAGCAAATTTGCCCTTCCTCTGCCTTTTTGTTCTATCCAGGCCCTCAGTGGACTGGATGGTGCCCGCCCACACTGGTGAGGCCAGTATGACACTGATACAAGGATATCACAAGAAAAGAAAAATACAGACCAACATCCCTTATGAATACAGATGTAAAAAAACTCTCCACAAAATACTGAGAAGCCAAATTGAACAGCATATTTTATTTTATTTCTTTTTAGAGACAGGGTCTGGTTCTGTTACCCAGGCTGGAGTGCAATGGTACAATCATAGCTCACCAAAACCTCAAACATCTGGGCTCGGGCGATCCTCCTGCCTCAGCCTCCCAAGTAGTGGGGACTACAAGTGTGCGCAACACACCTGGCTAATTATTTTTCTATGTTTTGTAGTGACAGGGTCCCATTCTTGCTCAGGCTGGTCTTGAACTCCTGAGCTCAAGTGATCCTCCCACCTCAGCCTCTCAGAGTGCTAGGATTATAGGAGTGAACCACTGTGCCTGCTCAGCTAAACATTTATCATCCAAATCTGCAGTGGGGGTTTGCTGTGACCCTGAACTTGCAGGTAACCTGGTGGCCTCCCCAGCTCTTCAGGCCAAAAGAGTTGAGGGAATCTTATGGCCTCAAACACCATCCAAGGAAAGAATCATCATGCACCCCTCACACCCCCAGTGCTCTTCCATTTCCATTAGAACCAGGAGGTCTCCCTCAAACTCAGCTCCTTCTTCTACATCTTCGGTGATTTCCTCCTACGCTGCTGCAGCCTCCTGAAGGGCATCCACAGAAAACAGTGGTTTTACCTGGAATTTTTACGCCTCCTTTATTATGATGGGTCAAAGTTCTGATTCTGGAATGTTCCCAGAGGTATATGCGTGACACAGAGACAAAAGGAGAAGGTGATCAACCAACCAGCTCAAGTGACAGACACAAGGAGAGGCACCAGAGAGGACAAGAGACAGAGACACAAGGACAGACAAAGGGACAGGAAAGAAAAGAGAGCAGCAGGGAACATAAGGTGGAGATTGGGAGACTGGGGGAGGGAGGCAGAGGAGAGACAGCAAGGAAGAGCCAGAGACCTAGAGACAAAGGGATAGAACGACAGAGACAGAAAACAGAGAAGGCAAGAAACAAAAGATGCAGAGAGACAAAGTCAGAAATAGAGATTAGAGATCAGAGACAGACCATGCGCAGAGGAGAGAGAAAACATGAGATGGTCTCTGCCATCCTTAGTAGGAATGGAGCGCTCTTGGTCTGCAGAGACCACTGTTAATCCAGAGATGAGGCCACACCCCAGGTGGAGAGGTGCAGTAGCCCTTCCCTTTCTCAGCTCCCCAGTACCTCCTACCCTCAGGGAGTCCTGAGTGAGAGATGGGTCAGCCCTCAGGGACCCAGAAAACTTTTTGAAACTTTTTTTTAATTTTTTTGAGACAGACTCTCACTCTGTCACCCTGGGTAGAGTGCAGTGGCATCATCGTAGCTCACTGCAACCTCCAACTCCTTGGTTGAGGTAATCCTGTTCCTAGGATCCACAGTCTAAACGTTCTCCCTATATTAATCAGAGTTTTGGGGTTGCAAAAGATAGAAAACCTAAATCAAAGTGGCTTAACAATAAAAAATAAATTAATAAAGGTTCATATGATTGGAGCCTGACAGGTAAGAAAAACATTTCATTGATTCCATAAACATTTATTCTGGACCTTTTTAAAAGCATCTGATCATCCTATCCAAAATGATAGTATGTTTTTGATTCAGGCTTCAAATAGAAGGTGCCCTGGTTTTATTGACAAGAAGAGACATGATTTCTATAAAATAACTGTCCAATCCCACTGGTTTAAGGAACGATATTACAGGTCTCTAGACAGTATGTAGTTTTATATACCAGAGCTAGCTATACTTAGGCCCTGCACATGCGTATACTTAAGAAAATTAATTAATATAAGCAAACTGAGGCTTAAGTTACATAGCTCTGCCTGGGCAAGTGATTTCTTTCTGCCTAATCATTAACGGCAATGGAAAATCATAAATAATTTTAATCTCAAGACTAGTCGTCCAGCAGTCAATTAGTGCAAACTATTTTAAAATTGGGGGATTCGAGTATGGTGATAATCAAAATTGACATTATTTTCTTATGGGACAATGAAGAGTGCCCCTATTCGAGTTTTATAGCCTGACCTCTAACCTCTGTCTCAGAGGGCCAGGCAAGGACTGGCTGTGACTGCAGAGGACTTGAAGCACCAGTAGAGGGCGCTGAGATACAGGAAAGTTGAACAGGAAACAAGCTTTTTACAAAAGGAAGTAAAACTAATAAACTGTTGCCTCATTAACTTTTAAATGACTCACCACTGAGTAAAGCTGAAGAAGTGAGAGTAAAACGAAATAATCTCAGCCGGGCGCGGTGGCTCACGCCTGTAATCCTAGCACTCTGGAGGCTGAGGCGGGAGGATCGCTCAAGGTCAGGAGTTTGAGACCAGCAAGAGCGAGACCCCGGTCTCTACTAAAAATAGAAAGAAATTATCTGGACAACTAAAAATGTATACAGAAAAAATTAGCCGGGCATGGTGGCACATGCCTGTAGTCCCAGCTACTCGGGGCGGGGTGGGGCTGAGGCAGAAGAATTGCTTGAGCCCAGGAGTTTGAGGTTGCTGTGAGCTAGGCTGATGCCACGGCACTCTAGCCTGGGCAACAGAGTGAGACTCTGTCTCAAAAAAAAAAAAAAAAAAAAAAGAAAGAAAGAAATAATCTCAATGAACAATGGTCTAAATCGCCACAAAGCAAAGTGACAAGGTTCTGATAATTTAATAAATGACTAAGAAATGCAAGTGAAAGAATGCCATTGTTCCCTTAGGGGAAGGATAAAGATCTCTTAACTGTTAAAAGCCTGTCATTACCAGCAGAGGACAAAGCCAGGTGACAAGGTTGCCTGGCAGCTTTGGAAATTAGTATGGTCTCACGTAATAAGATCCTTAGCAGTGATTCTACAACACATTTATTCAGCAAACATTTGCGGAAGTGACTCTGCTTGGTGA
This sequence comes from Lemur catta, assembly GCF_020740605.2. Lineage (NCBI taxonomy): Eukaryota > Metazoa > Chordata > Mammalia > Primates > Lemuridae > Lemur > Lemur catta. The sequence continues at coordinate 20,943,373 of NC_059146.1, forward strand.
TTCAGCTCTGACTAAGACAGCAGAGATGCTTTTAATGCCACTGGATACAATGGACATTTAAAGGCAGGACAAGCTGTCAACTTCTTTCACTAAGAAGGAAGGAAAGAAGGTGGAAAGGAAGGAGGGAAAGGAGAAGGAGGGGAGGGAGAGAGAGGAGGAGAACAGCAGCTGAGTAAGGGGTCCATTCTGTTTTCTAGTTAAGATCAGTATCAAATCCTGCCTATTGCTACCTTGAGACTAATGATCCGAAAGTTACTCAGGGGCAGAGAAAGGCATAGGTTCTGTCTCTGATGGGGTTCAGGACTCAGTATCCCCAAAATATGGCACCTTGGCATTTGAGAAAACTGAAGAAGCAGGAAGGACTCTGACCTTCTTCCACCCTTCTTCCCTGCAGCAGGTCATAAAACCTAGAAACCTTCCTCAGAAGTAGGTCCCATGACCCTCATGTGAAAGGTGCTCACCCTACAACTGGAGGAAAGGAACATCCTTATCTCTGAAGACACAGGGACACAGAGAAGAATCTGAACCAGCAGGCCTTGCTAAGTTCGCTCCAGTTTGTTTGTTTGTTTGTTTATTTATTTATTTATTTGAGACTGCGTCTTACTCTGTCACCAAGGCTAGAGTGCAGTGGCCTGATCATAGCTCACTGCAACCTCAAACTCCTGGGTTCAAGTGATCTTCCTGCCTCAGCCTCCCAAGCACCTGGGATTACAGGCGGGCACCACCATGCCCAGCTAGTATATATTTTTGTAGAGATGGGGTCTCACTGTGCTGCCCAGGCTGGTCTTGAACTCCTGGGCTCAAGCGATCCTCTCACCTCAGCCTCCCAAAGTGCTGGCATTACAGGCATGAGCCACTGCACCTGGCCCCCTCCAGTGTATTACCATTAGATCATACCCCTTTGTGTAATTATATTACTCTACAGCTATCTGTTCCTTCATCAAACTTAGCATAAAAGTACATAGGTTTCCCTGTTTCTGTAAGTCTTCCTTTCTGAAGGCTCTGTGTCATGTAAGACTAACATTAAATAAATTTGTTATGCTTTTGTCTTGTTAATCTGTCTTTTGCTATAGGGGCCTCAGCCATGAACCTAATGATGGGAGAGAAAGATATTAAAATTTTCCTACATGTCCTTGGATTTTTTTTCTTTCTTTTTAGAAGGAGACATCACATTTGGAATCAGCTAGCAAGAAACTAAGGCCAGGTGTGGTGGCTCACGCCTGTAATCCTAGCACTCTGGGAGGCTGAGGCGGGCGGAATGTTTGAGCTCAGAAGTTCGAGACCAGCCTGAGCAAGAGCGAGACCCCGTCTCTACCAAAAAAATAGAAAGAAATTATCTGGATAACTAAAAATATATAGAAAAAATTAGCGGGCATGGTGGCACATGCCTGTAGTCCCAGATACTTGGGAGGCTGAGGCAGAAGGATCGCTTGAGCCCAGGAGTTGAGGTTGCCGTGAGCTAGGCTGACGCCACAGCACTCTAGCCCGGGCAACAGAGTGAGACTCTGTCTCAAAAAATAATAATAATAATAATAATAAATAATAAGAAAGTAACAGCTGTCTATACTGGGAGACCCCTTTAGGGAAGCAATGTAGAGTATACAGTAGACAATAAACATGCTAGAGGGTCCTCATCCATTCTGGTTCCCCATATCACAAGTATCTGAAAGAGTGCCGAACAAACTGTAGATATGCAAAGAACATTTCATGAATGAATATGCCAAGTCATTTAAGCTGAATTCCTTCCACTTGATTTCTTCATTTTATGAAAGGTGAAAAACCTTATGGCAGATCAGTGGGATCTTGGCAGATTTTCTCAAAGGTGATAGTCAAAAATAGAAGTTCTTCTGTCTATGTAAATTGAGGCAAACAGATAAAAAAAAAAAAAGTTCTTCTCTCTATCACACAACGGAAAAAATTTTCTCCAGTGTTAAATAGTAGAGAAGATAGGGCATGGTCGCTCATGCCTGTAATCCAAGCACTCTGGGAGGCCGAGGTGGGACGATTGTGCCTGAGCCCAGGAGTCTGAGGTTACAGTGAACTATGATCATACCACTGCACTCTAGCTGGGGTCACGGAGTGAGATCCTTTCTCTAAAAATAGAGTAAAATAAAAAATAGTAGTGAAGATAATGGGCATTTTTTGTCTCATTTCTGATTTTAATTAGCTTCCGGGGTTATTTTTACTGCAGCCTCTAACATTTACTTATTAAGTAAGATGCTGATTTTCAGACTAAGTTATCTATCTAGATAGTTTTAGCAACTATCAATTCCTGTTTAATCGAGTGTTAACATTAATAGATATTAAATTTTGTCAAATGCTCCTTTTGCATATCTAGGTATGATCATATGATTTTTCTATTTTTTTAATTCTTTTTTCTTTTGAGATGAGGTCGCAGTATTGTTGCCTAGGCTGGAGTGAGGTGGCCATTCATAGGCACGGTAATATTGCACTACAGCCTGGAACTCCTGGCCTCAAGCCATCCTCTGGGAGCTGTGGGACCACAGGCTCGCACCACATGGCCCAGCTACATGATTTCTTTTTCTAATTAGCTCTGTTAGTATGATAAATTTCATTAATAGTTTCCTAATTTTAGCCAATCTTGCATTCTTAAAATAAACCCTACTTGGTCAAAATGTTTTTTATTTCCCCCAGTATGATGCTGAGTATCAAGAATTTGCTAAACCACTCTCTCCTGGAACACTGTGCTGTGGTCAAGAAATCTGATGCCAATCTGAGTTTCTTTTCCTTCTAAGTGATTTGGTCTATTGCTTGGATGTCTAAATAATTGTTTTCCTCTTTAAAAAGAAAATCTAGTAGTTTTCTTAGAATGTGTCTAACTGATGACCATTCTTGGTCAATTTTCCTACTTACATGCTCTTTAATTTGAAGACCCAAATCTTTTATTTCAGGAAAGATTACTGGGTTATGATTTTGATGATTCCTTTTGTTCCACTGACAATGTTTGTAGGCATTTTTCTTTGCCATGCTTGTTCTATTTTTCTTTTTAATAAAGGAATTAGGGAGAATCAAAAACAAGACACTCTTACATTTCTCTCTTTATTTTTTTATTTATTTATAGACAAAGTATTGCTCTGTCGCATGGGCTAGAGTGCCATGGCGTCAGCCTAGCCCATAGCAACCTCAAACTCCCGGGCTCAAGGCATCCTCCTGCCTCAGCCTCCCAGTTGCTGGGACTACAGTCACTAGCCACCATGGCCGGGAATTTTTTGTGTTTTTAGTTGTATGGCTAATTTGTTTCTATTTTTAGTAGAGATGGGAGTCTCACTCTTGCTCAGGCTGGTGTCGAACTCCTGAGCTCAAGTGATCCTCCCACCTTGGCCTCCCGGAGTGCTAGGATTACAGGTGTGAGCCACTGCACCTGACCACATCTCTCTAAATATATTCATTATTCCTTGAAGATACATTCATTATTTCATTCATTCACCCACTCAAGCATTTGTTCATTGAGTGCTCGTACACAGTGAATGCATATCCATGCACATATGCATATATGATTCGATGGACAAATAAGTAGTGAATACTTATTCAAGCAGGAGCCAGGAACACAAAAAAGATGCCATTTATGTATTGCAGAGCAAAACAATTACTCATGACTTTCCATTAAATCAAAGGCTCGGGAAAGGGAACACAAACAACTGGCATGTACAGAGCCTTCACTTCATTCCACTCTTTCTGGAGCTTTTGTGCATTTGGAACATCTGGGTCTTGAGTCAGCCAGTGATCAGATGATCGAGGCAGGGCCCCAGCCCGTTCAGTTCGCATCAGCTGCCATATTTCAGCGCAGGAGGTATCGAGGAAAGTCTTCTGTATTACAAAATTATTTAACAAATTAATTGTGGAAAAACAAACCAGGGTTTCTCCGCCATGGTGCAATTGACATTTGGGGTTGGGTCATCTTTTGTCATGGGGGGCTGTCCTATGCATTACAGGACGCTGACAAGCACCCTCGACCTCTCTACCCACTAGATGCCGGTAACGCTACTCTCCCTCCCCCAGCCGTGCCGACTGAAGATGTCTCAAAGCATTGCAACTGTCCCCTGGATGGGGGAGCTGTGTTAATTATATCTTCTTAGTCTGTATTTTTGATGCTTTCACATGTTGGGGACTTGGTGACCCTGGAGGGACTGCCCCTCTCAGGACTAGCTAATTCCTAGAGGTCGCAGACAAGTCACCTTCAGTCAGGCCTCTTGTGGGCAAACCCAGCATTCCAGAGCCCAGCCCCCACTACCTCCTCCACTGGGATGTCACACTCAGGAACACGAACCACCTGTCTGCACCACCCAGGGCCAGGATCCAGACAACTGGAGACAGCCCTGTGCCCCAGAGCCCCCCAAAATGGTTCAAACTAGCCCATCCGAAGCCTGGTTACCCTGCTCCACCTGCTCACCTAAATTACAACAAAGGCTCTTGTCCATGTCTTTTTCTTGCTCCCCCAGCCTTCTGAGCACAGAGGGGGCACCCCCCACCTCACCCCACCCCACCCCCACCCCCACCCCCACCGTGGCATGGTGTGCCTCCTCCTCTTGGGACCTATGAGTATAACAAACCACCTTATCAATGGCAATGATACCCTGATCTGTTGGCCTCCAATAACTGAAGAATAATACAACCTGTATTTTATTACTTAAAAAAAATTTTTTTTATTTCAGCATATTATGGGGGTACAAATGTTTAGGTTAAGTATATTGTCCTTGACAACCTATATTTTATTTTATTTTTATTATTTATTTATTTATTTATTTTTTGAGACAGAGTCTTGCTCTGTTGCCCGGGCTAGAGTGCCGTGGCATCAGCCTAGCTCACAGCAACCTCAAACTCCTGGGCTCAAGCTCTCCTCCTGCCTCAGCCTCCCAAGTAACTGGGACTACAGGCATGTGCCACCATGCCCGGCTAATTTTTCTATATATATTTTTAGTTGTCCAGATAATTTATTTCTATTTTTAGTAGAGACGGGGGTCTCACTCTTGCTCAGGCTGGTCTCGAACTCCTGACCTCGAGCGATCCACCCGCCTCGGCCTCCCAGAGTGCTAAGATTACAGGTGTGAGCCACTGCGCCTGGCCGACAACCTATATTTTAAAACAATAGGCAAAACAGTCCCCACTTGAGAACCACTGTTCTAAACTTAATCTGTTAGAGTTCTTTCTTTATTTTATGCACAGAATAACTTTGCAAGGAGAAATGACTTTATATTTGTTCCAAATTCTAAGATAATCTGTGCAGTTTTCTATGCAGGTGGAGATACTTAAAACTATATCAGTGAAGTCACAGCCAGTGGTTAATTACCATAAATGTGTTCAGCAAACTCACCTACCTTTTACAAACATAGCTTACAGCTTTTAATCAGAAGGCTTTTTCACAAAAAAATTCTAATAACCATAGCAGTCCATAACTGTCATAGTTGCAAGCTTTCAAGCTCATAATCCTTGGAATTATTAAAACAAGCCTCTAAATATTATAAAAATATTGTCTTCTCTAATGGCAAGTTATGGGATAAATACATATCTGACCCTGATTTCAGGACATTTGGTATGTAAGTGTCATATTTGCTAGCCTTTTTCTTAGCTGTGTACACAAAGACTAATGATTAACCCAGTGCTCACATATGTCCACAGCTTTTTTTTTTTTTTTTTTGAGACAGAGTCTCGCTTTGTTGCCCAGGCTAGAGTGAGTGCCGTGGCATCTGCCTAGCTCACAGCAACCTCAGACTCCTGGGCTTAAGCGATCCTACTGCCTCAGCCTCCCGAGTAGCTGGGACTACAGGTATGCGCCACTATGCCCGGCTAATTTTTTCTATATAGATTTTTAGTTGGCCATATAATTTCTTTTTATTTTTAGTAGAGACGGGGTCTCGCTCTTGCTCAGGCTGGTCTCGAACTCTTGACCTCGAGCGATCCACCCGCCTCGGCCTCCCAGAGTGCTAGGATTACAGGCGTGAGCCACCACACCCGGCCTGTCCACAGCTTTTTGAGACAGGGTCTAGCTCTGTTGCCAGGGCTAGAGTGCAGTGACGTCATCATAGCTCACAGCAACCTCCAACTCCTGGGCTTAAGCGATCCTTCTGCCTCAGCCTCCCGAGTAGCTGTGATATCTTGGAGATGGGACCCAAGTCTAAACATGATATCCACTTATGTTTCCTATGCACCTTATACACATAGCCTGAAGGTAATTTTATACAATATTTTTAATAATTTTGTGCATGAAACAAAGCTTGTGTTAAGTAATTTTGTGTGGAATTTCCCCTTTGTGGTGTCATGTTTGTGCTTAAGAATGTTGGACTTTGGAGCATTTTGGATTTCAGATTTTTGGATTAGGGATGATCAACCTGCAATATATGAAATAGTATTATTTCTAGTAATAAAATTAATTCCTAATTTTTCCTAAGTTTTTAAATGGTATTTCATATATGAAATAGTATTTTAAAGACATTAATAGGAAAAAACAGATCATTTTCAATGCTTTTCATTTCTTCTTGAAGATATAAGTTACCATCTAGTATCATTTTCTTTCAATGTGAAGAATTTCCTTTAACATTTTTTGTAGTGCAGGTATGATGGTGTCAAATTCTATTTATTTGAAATGTCTTTATTTTACCATTAGTCTTGAAGAATATTTTGCTGGATCTAGAATTCTGGATTTATTTATTTATTTATTTTTACCTTTTAGGGCTTTAAAAATGTCTTATGGACTGTATTGCTTCTCATGAGAAGTCAGAAATAAATTGTTGTTCCTGGTAGATAATGTATTATCTTGCCTGGCTTGCTTTCAAGACTTTTTCTTTATTTTTGGACTTTTCAGTAGTTAGACTACAACATGCCTAGGTGCAGTTTTATTTGCATTTATACAGCTTTTGCTTTGCTGACATTCCTGAATGGTAAATTTGTCTTCTGCCAAATTTTGAGAAATTTCAATGATTATTACCTTTAAAATGTTTGCCCTAAGGTTTTCTCATTAATTGCAAGTTAAAACTTGGGGCCTCAGGTTTCAATTACAATTTTACTCAAAGATAGTGCTTATTATCCTCATTTCTTATTTCCACAGAATTAATGAGCCCTGAGATAACAGCTAAAAATATGCTTATGTTGGAGACTGTCCTTGCCTGGCATGTCTCATATGCAGCAAGCCTGCATATGAGACACAGCTAACATTTATTGAGTATTTACTACATATCAGGCAATGATCTCAGCCTTTTACATGCATTCAATCATTTCATCATCCAGTAGCCCTGTGTGGTGTATGTTATTGTCACTTTTGGTGTATAAATGAAGAAGTGGAGAGGTGATGGAACCTGCCCAAGAACACTCCTAGCTACCTATTGTCACGTCCCAAACCTCCTCATATCTGGATGGCTTAAAACCATAATGATCCCTAATCATTATCATCCAATCTCTCAACCGTCTCTTCATCACGCAGCCTTTCCTCACTCTATCCACGTCTCAAGCTCTCCGATAGGCTCTGAGGACAGAGGATGAAAAATCTTTAGTCCCTGTCTTGCTGGAACTCCACGTTTAGTGGAGGTGGACAGAAATGAACACAAATAACCCTGTTTGTCATCATCCTATTAACCATGACTAGTGGATGAGCAACCGTTCTATGTGTGGGAAGCCAAACTCCCAAACGAATTCATCTGCCTCCCAGAATCCCTTAGTCCAGATCTTCTGGATGTACTCACTGGCCTCCCAGAAGATTCTCACATCAGCCCTTCTTCCTCACCAAGGAAGTTTCTGCATGCCCCACAATAGCAACTTAATAGTTCTCAGAACAGCTGCTTTCTTTTACCCGTTGCTATGTCCCAGGTATTCTTCCAAAACCTTTGAGAGACTAACTCACCCTCTCAGGTCCCACCTGGGCCATGCAGAGGGGCCCAGATGGCTTCTGTGCATGCAGTGGTTTGCATTACAGCTGAAGAACGCTCCGCATGAGGGAATCCCCCTCTTGTATAGCAAGCCTGCTCTTTGTCCCAGAGGGAGGCATCCCCTCATTCACCAAGGATGCTTGTGGCAAACTCAACCCTGAGAAATGTCCAGGTAAAGAGTGACAGGACCTTGCATTCTTGTCGTACCCAGCAACAACAGGCAGGGATGTGCAGGGTCCATGGAGGATTGTCTCTCCCGACAACATTGCCTTATGTACCTGATGAGTGACTGGGCTGTATTTTGAATACATGTTCCCAAGTCATCAAAAGACTGAGTCTACATTACCTCAAACGAGTGGGCCCCTCGGATTATCTCAGTCCGTAAATCTTGAACGGATTTATCCTTCACAGTGTGACTCTATAACTTTCCTGTCTTAATCCATTTGGGCTGCTATAACAAAGTACCATAGTCTCAGGAGCTTATAAACACCAGAAGTTTATTTCTCACAGTTCTGGAGGCTGGGAGGTCCAAGATCAAGGCTCTGGCAGATTTAGTGTCTGGTGAAGGCCCATTCCTCGTAGCTGGGGACTTCTTGCTGTGTCCTTACATGGTGGAAGGGACTAGCTAGCTCTCTGGGGTCTCTTTGACAAAGCCACTAATCTCATCCATGAGGGCTCTACTCTCATGATCTAATCATCTCCCCAAAGGTCTCACCTCCTAATACTATTGCATTCAAGATTAAGTTTCAGCATATGAATTTTAGGGGCACCCCCGAATACTAACACCCACCAATAAGACTGTATTTCCTTGCATGCATGTATATACAACTGACCCTTGAACATGACGTCATGTGATCTGTCTACGTGTTCAAATGTCTTCCTAACAGTATAGGAACGCTGTGAGGACAGGGACTTTATTTTATTCGCGTCTGTATCTCAGTGCCTGTAACGGGGCACAGCGTGCTCTGGAATACCTGCGGAGTGAAGGGGTGAAGGCCAGCTTACCTCCATCCTCCCTGCCCCCACCCACGGAGACCACCAGCATCTTTCCCGAGGACCCCTGCCAGCTGTGGCCTCCTCACTTAACTTCCTGCCTTCCTTCTCAGCTTCTGCTGTCCTTCCTCCACCCAGCAAGACTCATTTAAAAAACAGAACCCAGATTATGTCATTTCCATTTAAAAAGCCTCTAATTGCTTCCCTTTCCACTTTGAACAAAAGCCAGAGTCTTTATCGCGTCACAAAAATGCCTTCCATGATCCAGCTCCTGCTAGCTAGCCAGCCTGGCAGCCCCGTCTCCTGCCGCCAGTGCCATCCTCTCCCCCTCTGACCCACCGCGGGAGCTGGGCTCTTTCCCTGCACTTAAATACAATCCCGCCAGGCAGGGCCCTTCCGCTGACTCTTCCTGCGCCGGGATGTCCAGGCGTCCTTAGGATCTTTAGCGGGCTCCTCCTCCTCCTCATTCTTCAGTTCTCAGCTTAAATGTTACCACCTCAGCTTCCTCAAAAAATTAAAAATAGAACTACCATATGATCCAGCAATCCCACTGCTGGGTATCTATCCAAAGGAAATGAAATCAGTATGGTGAGGCGATGTCTGCACCCCCATGTTCACCGCGGCACTGTGCACCATAGCCAAGACGGGGAATCAACCCAAGGGCTCCTCAACAGAGGATGGGTTAAAAAAAAAATGTGGTGTCTATGTACGAAGGAATACTAGTCAGCCTTAAAAAAGAAGGAAATTCTTGTCATTTGAAACAATGTGGGTAGACCTGGAGGACATTATGTTCAGCGAAATAAGCGAGACACAGAAAGACAAATACTGCATGATCTCACCTGTAGCTGGACTCTAAAAAAATTGAACTCATCGAAGTAGACAGGAGAATGGTGGTTGCCAGAGGCTGGTGGGCTGGGAGTGAATAGGGAAGGGTAGACATTGGTCAAAGGGTACAAAATTTCAGATAGGCAGGAGGGGTAAGTTTTTTTTTTTTTTTTTTTTTGAGACAGAGTCTCACTCTGTTGCCCGGGCTAGAGTGCAGTGGCGTCAGCCTAGCTCACAGCAACCTCAAACTCCTGGGCTCAAGCAATCCTCCTGCCTCAGCCTCCTGAGTAGCTGGGACTACAGGCGTGTGCTACCATGCCTGGCTAATTTTTTCTATACATTTTTAGTTGTCCGGCTAATTTCTTTCTGTTTTTAGTAGAGATGGGGGTCTCGCTATTGCTCAGGCTGGTCTCGAACTCCTGACCTCCAGCAATCCTCTTGCCTCAGCCTCCCAGAGTGCTAGGATTACAGGCGTGAGCCACCACGCCTGGCCTTTTTTGGGGGAAGGGTGTCCTCCGGTGAGGACAGGAAAACCTGCTAGACAAATTCTAAAAGAGCTGTAACACTAGGAGGGGTAGGTTTTGAGAGCCATTGCACAGGAGGGTGACTGTAGTTAATAACAACCAATTGTATTCTTGAAAGTCATTGAAAGTAGATTTTAAGTGTTCTTATGACACGTGCACACAAAGATAAGTATGTGAGGTAACGCATATTTTAAGTAGCTTGATTTAGCCATTCCACAATGTACACACATATCAAAACGTCGTATGCCATAAATATATATAATTTTAATTTGTCAAATAAAAAAAAAAGCATGGCTAATTTGGTAGGCAAAACATATTATCTCAAGAAAGCAAAAAGTTGCCACCTCAGATAGCCCTCTCTGCCTGGTCAGTCTGAAGTAGCACCCCACCTCCAGCTCCACCTCGGCTCCCTATGGGTTACACTTACGCACCTTTTATATCTGAGAGCATCTTCTTCATGCGTGTGCTTGTTTGTTGTCAGTTTGTCTCCCCAGAGTTTGTGCTCTTCTAGAGACCCTGTCTGTCTTACCCACTGCCGCATCCCCTGTGCCGAGGACCATTGTATACAGTCAATAGTTGCTGAATGAAGAATGACGAATGTCTTTATCTCCATGTAGGATAAATGCATTTTTTCCCACCACAGCCCCCTAGAGGGAGACCTCAGCATGCAGAAGCCGTCAGGGGTCCAGATTCTTGCACTGCATTAAAAAGTTAAACTCATATAAGCAGAGAGTAGGGTAGGGGTGACCAGAGGTTGGGGGGTTGGGATGGGGGAGGGAGGGAAAGGAATGAATGGGAAGATGTTGGTCAAAATGTACCAAGATTCAGGTAGACAGGAGGAAAAAGTTTTGAGATCAGGGTGACGATAGCCAATGGTATCGTATTGTATATTTCAGGATTGCTAAGAGAGTAAATTTCAAATGTCTCCCCACAAAAAATGATAAATGAGGCGGTGGATATGTTCATTAGTTTGATTTAACCATTCCACATTTTATACATGTATCAAAACATCACACTGTACCTTATAAATGTGAACAATTGTGATTTTTTTTTTTATTTTTGCTCCCGAGCTCTAGAAGATTTTTTTTTTTTTTTTTTTTTTTGAGACAGAGTCTCACTCTCTTGCCTGGGCTAGAGTGCCATGGCATCAGCCTAGCTCACAGTAACCTCAAACTCCTGGGCTCGAGCGATCCTCCTGCCTCAGCCTCCCAAGTAACTGGGACTACAGGCACATGCCACCATGCCCGGCTAATTTTTTCTATTTTTTTAGTAGTTTGGCTAATTTCTTTTTATTTTTAGTAGAGATGGGGTCTTGCTTTTGCTCAGGCTGGTCTCGAACTCCTGACCTCGAGCGATCCACCTGCCTTGGCCTCCCAGAGTGCTAGGATTACAGGCGTGAGCCACCTCACCTGGCTCCTGGCTAATTTTTAAAATTTTTTTGTAGGGGTGGGGGGGTCTCACTATGTTGCCCAGGTTGGTCTCAAACTCCTGGCCTCAAGCAATCCTCCTACCTTGGGCTCCCAAAGTGCTGGGATTACAGGTAATGAACCACCACACTTGACCATTTACCCATTTATTATAAAGGCTATTTTAAAGGATACAAATGAACAGCCAGAGGAAAAGATACTTTAAGGCACGGTTTCCAACGGTCCTGAGCTTGGGAGCTTCCACCCACGTGGAGTTGGTGTGTGCCACCTTCCCAGCACCTCTGTGTTCACCAACTCAGAAGCTCTCCAAACCCTGTCGTTTAGGGTTTTTATGGAGGTTCCATTGCTTGGACGTCATTAGGGATATACTCAACCCTTGGCCCCAGAAGTCAGGGAGCAGGGGCTGAAAGTTCCAACCCTCTAATCACGTGGTTGGTTCCCCTGGCAACCAGGTCCCACCCTGAGGCTGCCCAGAAGGCCCCCGGGAGTTAGATGATTAGAACAAATGATGCTCCCATCACCCAGGAAATTCCAAGGGATTTAGGAGCTCAGTGTCAGATGCTTGTATCACTCAGGCACTTAACAAGGTCTAGGAGCTCTAGCTCAGAAACTGGGAGCAGAGATCAAATCCGTATTTCTTATTATATCACAATACCTTAATGTTTAAAATTTAAAAATTGAAAGAAAATGCCAAAGGTGACCGATATGTGTAGACATCTGAAAACCATACCAGTGTAAAAGGAAGGTGTGAAGGATGTACACCCATGTAGGCAAAACATGTGTTCACTCAGCAATGATAAAACCTAGAAAAATCTGTACAAAGAATTTAGACATGAGATGTCATTTATTCCTGGCAGCTGCCACCCCCACTTTCCTGTCAGCAGTATTCTTGGTGTCTACATTCCTCTGGTATCTTCAGACACCCAGCGTCCCTGCAAGTGACTCTTTGAATTCTCGACTTTTTCTTAGATTGGAAGACACTCTTTCAAATGTCTGGTGTCCACTTCATTTTCACAGAACTTGCGGGTAAATGCTAGTTAGTAAGCACACTCCAGAGGCTACATGGGTCTTCACTCGCTTGCAACAATTCCTTTGTGTCTAAAGGGTCTCCTAACCCTTATCAAAAGTCACTTTTGATAAACAGAATTTCTTCCTCTTATGATAGTCCAATTCACCACTTTTCACACTTGCACAATGCTTCTGTGTCCTGTTTTAAGAAATCTTTGCCAATTCCTGGAGATGTTTCCCATGTCTTATTCTTGAGTAGTTATTGTTTTATCTTTCACAGTTAGACCTATGAACCATCTGGAAATTTATCTGACATATGGTGTGAAGTCAGGGTTGTGGACTCAACGAGATTCCAAAAAAAATTAAAAAGTCTATTCTTTCTCCACTGCAAAATGCAATGTGAATTTGTGCACAAATCAAGTGTATCTGTTTCTGAAATCTGTGGCATTCTGTTTCATCAGTCTACGGATCCATCTTTGAGACAATAGCACATTATCTGCCTCATTTCCTATAGCAGTTCCTCCATCACTTGGAATTCAGCTGCATTGGCCTTATTGCCCTTGGATGAACATACCTACAGTGTTCCTCTCTTTTAAGGCACTTGCCCTTGGTCTCTCCTGTGTCTGGACTGTTCAGCCTTACTTAGACTAAAATGTCTTTCCCTCAAAACGCCTTTCCCTGACCGCTCAGTCTAAAACACCCCCCCTCCCCAGACTCCCATATAATTTTGTTAAAAAAAAAATTTTTTTTAGTTGGGGTCTTGCTACGTTGCCCAGGCTGATCTCCAACTCCTGGGCTCAAGCTTCCCGAGTAGCGAGGACTACAGGTACATGCTACTGTGCTGGTTTTTTTTTTTTTTTAATGTTCTTACTGTACATTTTGATGTGCAAAAACAACCTGTGTGTGTGCTTAGTTGTTGTGTCTCTTAAGTGTGTCTACAGAGCAGCGACGACTTTTGTATGTCTCGTTCACTGGCCACATTCCTGTGCTTGCGCCTGCACAGTGTTCCCTTGGAAGGAAGCAAAACGACCCTCCTACGTCCATTCAGGATGATTGTATTTTACCCTCAGGGTCCCCTAGGGGGCGACCTAACATGAATGCACCCCTGCAAGGGCCCAGCCAGCTCTGAAGTTGTTTTTGTGAATTTTAACCCACCTACACTTTTTTCCCCTCTACCTGAAGTGGAAGGCCTGCACCTTTTAACTACAAATTTAGAAAGAGAAACCACAAGTGATGAAAGCCCAGGTTCAGCCCTAGATTACCTGAAATGGGATATTTTTATGGACGCCTCCTGTGTTCTGGGCTCTGTGCTCATCCTCAAAGGGCACTGGGAGGTTAACAGGACCCAGTCGCTGCCTCGGAGGTGCCCCCAGCGTCCTGCCTCACAGAACTTCAATGCCCAGCAGTAGGTACTAAATCAACCCCGCACCCGCGGGGCGTGGACACTGGGATAAATAAACCTTGGCCTTCAGGGTTCAAACTGTGTGTCTTTGATCCCACCGTTTTTACTTGTGAAATGGGATTGTGGCCCTGGCCCGGCAGTGGGCTCCCTCTCCTCTCCTCCTGGAAGCTTGACAGAAAAAAGCATCTGTATTCATTTGTCATCATAAGTCTCCTTGCTTGGCAGATTATAAATAGCTCGTTAAAATACATACATAGTTATGTGTTTTGACTTGGTAATGCATTTCAGGGTAGGCAGCAAAGCCTCTCATCGATCCCAGTTTTCCACGTGTCCAGGAGTCCTCCCCTTCTGCTCCTACTGAGTTCTTCTGTATCTTTCTGGAAATATCCATTGCATCCATAATATATATATTAATATGTATATATATGCAATGGATATATATAAACCCACACCCATATATGCATCTGTATGTATATAATAGCATGTACTGGTATGAGACATTGTTCTAAGTACTTTACATGCATTGTTGCATATAGTATATGGAGATATAATTTTAAATAGCTAATACATTAATATGCTTACAATAAGAAATTTGTTAGCCAGGCATAGTGGTGCATGCCTGTGGTCCTAGCTACTTGGGGGGCTGAGGTAGGAGGATAGCTTGAGCTCAGGAGTTCAAGGTTATAATGAGCTATGATTAGGCCACTGCACTCCAGCCTCAGCGACAGAGTGAGACCCTGTCTCTGGAAAAACAAAAAAAGCAATTTATGAGGCCGGGCGCGGTGGCTCACGCCTGTAATCCTAGCTCTGGGAGGCCGAGGCGGGTGGATCGCTCGAGGTCAGGAGTTCGAGACCAGCCTGAGCAAGAGTGAGACCCCGTCTCTACTAAAAATAGAAAGAAATTATCTGGCCAACTAAAAATATATATACAAAAAAATTAGCCGGGCATGGTGGCTCATGCCTGTAGTCCCAGCTACTCGGGAGGCTGAGGCAGTAGGATCACTTAAGCCCAGGAGTCTGAGGTTGCTGTGAGCTAGGCTGATGCCACGGCACTCACTCTAGCCCGGGCAACAAAGTGAGACTCTGTCTCAAAAAAAAAAAAAAAAAAAAAAAAAAAGCAATTTATGTGTATACACAAAGAAGTTTCATCCTCATACCTGTACTATTCATCTCATTTTTGGCCCTCTCTTAGAGGTCACCACTTTTATGAGTTTCTTATGTACCCTTCCAGGGTTTATACAGAAAAACAAAACAGGAATACGTACCTTATTTTCATATTTTCTCACACAAAAGAATGCATCCTCATACACCATTCTGCATCTTGCGTTTTTCGATTAGACCTATGTCTTGGAAAATTTTTCCTTTAGGTAAATAGAGCTTCCGAATCTTTTTTTGAAGCTGTGCATGTTGTTGTATTACCTGAATCTGCCACAGTTTATCTAACCAGGCCCCTGCAAGATGGAGACTTGATCTATTTCCAGTTTGATAAGTACATGCAGCAGGGGAGTTTTACAAATCAAATAGATTTCCTTCCTCATTCCCCAAAAATGCAGCCTACGTCTTCAAAACAGAAGACTTCAGTCTATTTTGCTTAAGGACGACAAAAGTCACCATCTGTTAATCCAATCTGCATCATGAAGAAAAGGAAAATCACTTCATGGGCGTGAAACCTCCTCTAAGGCTGCAGGATGGGGAACTCCTGAGGGTCTCCTGCAGGGCAGCAAGGAGGGCTTCTACCCACTGTGATTCTTGTTTGCAAATGACAGACATTGCCTCTGGACTCATGAAGCAGAGGAGGAATGCAAGGATGCATGGGAAGGCTGGAGAATCAGGCTTGGGAATGTGGCAGGAAGCCAGGAGTAGACAGCAGAGAGAATGTTCCTAAAGTCATGTGCTACCAGAGCCACGTTGGGAAGCTGCCGTTGCCACCAACTCCATTGGACACTCCTCCCTGACATTGACCAATGATGCCTTCACCCTTGCCACTGTACTCTAATTTCCTTACTTTGCCTCTTTCCTGCCTAATTCAAAGCCTCAAGAGCAAGCATTCAATTGCCTACACCCAAGTAACCAGGGAGGTGGGGAGAAGGCTTAAGCTTCTTAGTAAGTCAGACACCAGCTGCCAGGAGTGTGCCCACGGTGGGAAATCACTCCCAGATAAGTCAGGGATTGACATGCTGGGAAGCCCCCGCAATACTAAATGTTGTCTACAGAGTTCATATATGCTGAAGTCCTGCAAAGGGTATTCCGAGAAGTAGGGGCTTTAGACACCCTGACAACAGAGACCAGAGAATTCACTCACAGAGTAGAAGCCCTGGAGGGCCATAGACATCACATGACTTTAGGAACTATAAGTCTCTACTTATTCACTGTTTTTTTTTTTTTTGAGCCAGAGTCTCACTCTGTTGCCCGGGCTAGAGTGCCGTGGCATCAGCCTAGCTTACAGCAACCTTAAACTCCTGGGCTCAAGGAATCCTCCTGCCTAAGCCCCTGAGTAGCTGGGACTACAGACATGCACCACCATGCCCAGCTAATTTTTTCTATATGTATTTTTAGCTGTCCATATAATTTCTTTCTATTTTTAGTAGAGATGGGGTCTCGCTCTTGCTCAGGCTGGTCTTGAACTCCTGAGCTCAAACAATCTGCCCACCTCGGCCTCCCAGAGTGCTAGGATTACAGGCGTGAGCCACCACGCCCGGCCTATTCACTGTTTTAAAAATAATATTCATAGATATTAAATTTTGTCAAATACTCTTTTGACATATATGAGATGATCATAGCAATTTTTTTCACTTGGCTCTGTTAATATGATAAATCTCATTAATGGTTTCTGAATATTAACTGTCCTTCCATTTCTAGAGTAAACCCCACTTGGTCACAAGGTATTATTTTTAATATACTGCTGGAATCTGAATGCTAATACAGGCTGACACATTCCAAAAAACTAAGAGTTCTATTCTGAGCCTAAGGAACTTTCACAGATTGAGGCTGTGCTACTCAATACACTGGCCATATAGAGTACTTGAAACGTACTAGTGGGACTGAGAAACTGAATTTTAAATTTTATTTAAGTTTAACTAATTTAAATATAAAAGCTGATATTTCAGTTATTCAGTAACTTTTAAGTATGTTTGGACAACGTGGGTACGTGAAAAAGTGGGTACTTTTTCAACTATGTATTTTATGAATTTTACATACAGATCAAGTATTTCCCTTAAGAACTTGGCATACAAATTGAGATGTCCTCTAAGCATAAAATACCCATTAGATTTTAAAGAAAGTGCAAAAAAAAAAAGATGAAAAACATCTCATCAACAATTTGGGCTAAACAAAAATGAAGAGACAACCTACAAAATGGGAGAAAATATTTGCAAAGTATCCATCTGACAAGGATTAATAACCAGAATAGATAAGGAACTAAAGTAACTTAATAGCAAAAAAACAAATAATTTGATTTAAAAATGAGCAAAAGACCTGAATACACATTTCTCAAAAGAAGACATACAAATGGCCAACAAGCATACGAAAAAATGCTCAACATCACTAATCCTCAGGAAAATGCAAATCAAAGCCACAATGATATATCATCTCACCCCACTTAGAATGACTATTATCAAAAAGACAAAAAATAACAGATGCTGGCAAAGATGCAGAGAGAAAGGAACTCTTATACACTGTTGGTGGGAATGTAAATTAGTACAGCCATTATGGAAAACAGGATGAAGTTCCACAAAACACTAAAAATAGAACTACCATATGATCCAGCAATCCACTGCTGGGTATATACCCAAAAGAAAGGAAATCAGTATATCGAAGACATTTCTGCATTCCCATGTTTATTGTAGCACTATTTGCAATAGCCAAGATACAGAATTAACCTAAGCGTCCAACAACAGATGAATGAATACAGAAAATGTAGTATGTATACAATAGAATATTATTCAGATATATTAAATACAAAAGAATGAAATCTGTCATTTGCAGCTACATGGATGGGACTGGAAGTCATTATGTTGAGTGAAATAAGCCAGGCACAGAAAGACAAATATGTGTGTTCTTACTCATTTGGGCTAAAAAAGTGGATCTCATAGAGGCAGAAAGTAGAATGGTGGTTACCAGAGGTTGGGAAGGGTAGGGTGGGGGGATGAAGAGAAGTTGGTTAATGGGTACAAAGATACAGTCAGAAGGAATAAGTTCTAGTGTTTGATAGTGCCGTGAGAAAACTATAGTTTACAATAATTTATTGAATATTTCAAAATAGAAGAATTGTAATGTTCCCAACACAAAGAAAAGATAAATTGTTAAGGTAATGGATACCTTCATTACCCTGACTGATCATTACTCATTGTATACAGATATCAAAAAACCACATGTACCACCAAAATATATACAACTATGATATATCAATAAAAAACAGCCACCACTCCAGGCTAATTTTTCTATTTTTTGTAAAGACGGGGTCTCACTCTTGCTCAGGCTGGTCTCAAACTCCTGAGCTCAAGCAGTCCTCCCGCTTCAGCCTCCCAGAGTGCTAGGATTACAGGTGCGAGTCACTGCATCCAGCCTAGAAAATTTTAAATTACACGTGTGACTCACAATGTATTTTTCTTGGACAGTGCTGCTCTAAAGGGAGGAGAAATCCCTTCACAGGCCTTGGTGCTAGATGATCTAAGTACCAGAGAAGCCCAATCAGAGGAAAGGGGTTGCTTAGACACTCAAAATGCTAGAGATACACCTCTGGGGTGGGTGTCTCAGTGATTCTGAGGCATGGAGAACATAAGCAGCTGAATCATTTTGGGGATTCCTCGAGTCCAGTCCAGCATGTGGTATCGGTAAAAGCCCATCCCAGCAATATATGGAGAAGTCTGCCTAAACACACAAACACTGGGGTGGGGAGGGGTATGAAAGAAGTTCAGGATATTGAGTATCTTCCATTTTCTTCTCCAGTTCATTATAAATCCCCCGGTTTGTTCCATTTTTTCTATTTGTCTATCTTTGTGCCAATGCCACAGTGACTTAATTACTTTAAAATAAGTCCTTTTTAAAATTTCAAAATGTTGGCCCAGCTCAGTGGCTCCCACCTGTAATCCTAGCACTTGGGAGGCCGAGGCAGGTGGATCGTTTGAGCTCAAGAGTTCAAGACCAGCCTGAGCAAGAACGAGACTCCGTCTCTACTAAAAATAGAAAGAAATTATCTGGACAACTAAAAATATATAGAAGAAATTAGCCGGGCATGGTGACATGCACCTGTAGTCTCAGCTACTCAGGGGAGCTGAGGCAGGAGGATCTCCTGAGCCCAGGAGTTTGAGGTTGTAGTGAGCTATAATAACTCCAATGTACTCTAGCCGGGGAGACAGAGCAAGACTTTGTCTCAATGGAAAAAAAAAAAAAGAAATTGGCTAGGCTTTTAAAAAATCATTATGTGGTAAAATATACATAGCATAAAATTTACCATTTTAACCATTTATTTTGTCAGAAGAAAATTCAGAAGAGGCATTTTAACCATTTTTAAGTGCTAACCCTACTGTAAGTTGAGGAGCATCTATGTACATGTTTGCAGCTCAGAGGAGAGATCTGGGTGTGGTACCCTCCTATAAGTTGTAGCAGACTTGTACCAGTAATTTTCTCCAATTTCTTTCCTCTATAATAGAAGATTTCTCTGGGTATATGTTTTGCCAACTAAAGACTACATTTCCCATTTTCCCTTACAGCTATGTGTGGCCGTGTGACTAAGCCTGGACAAGAGCATATGAATGAAAGTGATGTGTGCAGCTTTGAGATCACACACTTGAAAAGAAAGAAGGCCAGGCATGGTGGCTTGCACCTATAATCCTAGCACTCTGGGAGGCTGAGGTGGGAAGATTGTTTGAGGTCAGGAGTTTGAGACCAGCCTGAGCAAGAGAGAGACCCTGTCTCTACTAAACATAGAAAAATTAGCCAGGCATGGTCGTGCACACCTGTAGTCCCAGCTAATCAGGAGGCTGAGGTGGGAGAATTGCTTGAGTCCAGGAGTTGGAGGTTACAGTGAGCTATGATGATGCCACTGCACTCTAGTCTGGGAGACAGAGCGAGACCCTGTCTCAGAAAAAACAAAACAAAACAAACAAACAAACAAAAAACAAGCATGCCAATCCCTCTAATCCCTTTCCTTTCTCCTCTCTCACTGGCTACAGTGAGACATGGTAGTATGATTTTGAGCAGTCATGGTAGACCCCAAATGGAAGCCCTTATTAAAGATGGAAGGAAGACAAGGGAGAAGGACTCCTTGAGACCATGGGGGTACCACATCAGGCTTGGATTGCTAACTCTTGGACTACTACAAGAGAAAAAGATAAACCATTATCTTGTCTAGTTCCACATTGTCCGATTTGGCAGCCATTAAGCCACGTGGCTGCTAAATATAACAAAGGCAAAATATCAATGGCCTAAACTGGTGCTGTCCAATAGTAAAAACCTGTGTGCCACAGGTACAATTTTAAATTTTCTAATAGCCACATTAAATTTTAAAAAGTCAAGTTTTTGACACCATATCTTATTTAACCCAATATATCAAAAATAATATCATTTCAGCATGTGACACAAGCCACATTTCAAAAACATAAGAGCCCAGTGAGACCAGACTTCTGACCTCCAGAGCTTTAGGAGAAGACATTTGTGTCATTTTAACTCACCAAGGTTGTGGTAGTTTGTTATAGCAGCAATGGTAAACTAATATAGTGACCAAAACAAAAACAAATTGGTGGAATGATGGAGTTAGGAGCCAGATTAGAACAAATTGAAGAATGAATGGTGGGAAGAAAGTCAGTGAGCATAGACAGCTCTCTTAATTATCGTGGTAGACAGACCCTAATGTGACCCCCAATGACCCCTGTCTTGGTCGGCTTGGGCTGCCATAACAAAAAAACCATACACTGGGTGGCTTAGACAACAGAAATTTTTTTCTGACAGTTCTAGAGATTGAAAGTCCAAGATTAAGGGCAATGCAGTTCTGGTGAGGGCTCCTTTCTGGTTTGCAGATTGCTGCCTTCTTGCTACGTCCTCACTTGGCCTTTCTTCTGCACTCTGACAGGAAGATCTCTCTCTTTCTCTCTCTCTCTCTCTCTCTCTCTCTCTCTCCCCTTTCCTCTTCTCATAAAGCCACTAATCCCACCGTGGGGGCCCTATCTTTATGACCTAATCTAATCCCAATTATCTCCCAAAGGCCCCATCTTCGAACAAATCATACTGGGGTTAGAACTTCAACTTATGAATTTAGGAGGACCCAAACATTCAGTCCATAAAATCCCCAACTTCTGGTACTCATGCTCTTGTATCATCCCCTCCCCTTGAGTGTGGGAGGGACATGTTACTTTCTTCTAACCACTATATGTATCATGGAAAAGGTGATGTTTATATGTTGTATAAGACTTCTTGCTAACTGACCCACCCCAGGGTCTCTCATTGCTGACCTGAAGGAGCAAGCCCCTGTGAGTCGTGAAGTCATGAGGCAATTGGTTCTGCCAGCAACCTGAGTGAATTTGGAAGCAGACCTTTTCCCAGTTGAGCCTCCAGATGAAAACCTGGTCCTGGCCAACACCTTGATTATAGCCTTGCAGAGAACCAGCTAAGCTTTGCCAAACTCCACAGAAACTGTGAGATAATACTAATAAATGTGTGCTGTTTTAAGCCACTAAGTCTGTAGCAATTGGTTATACAGCAGTAGATAACTAACACTATTAGCTTAGTCTTTAAAAAAAGAGAAATAGAAAGTGATCATTGGAGTGAGAAAAGAGAGGTTGAGGGAGACTTGAAGAAGTTCTTGATTTTTTTCTAAAGGGAAGAGTATTAAAAATATTTAAAAGCCAATGAAATTTGTTTCCACTAATATGAGGTACTTAGAGTCACCAAATTAATAGAGACAGAAAGTAGTTGGTGGTTTCCAGGGGCTGGGAAGAGGGGAGAATGATGAGTTATCACTTTTTAGAGTTGAGATCTCACTATGTTGCCCAGGCTGGTCTTAAACTCCTGGGCTCAAGTGATCCTCCTGCCTCAGCCTCCCAAAATGCTGGAATCATGGGCATGAGCCACCATGCTCGGTCAGATGACTTATTATTTAGTGGGTACAGAGTTTCTGTTTTGCAAGATGAGAAAAGTTCTGGAGATAGATGGTAATGATGGTTGCATAATGATGTGAATGTGCTTAGTGCCACCAAATTGTACACTTAAAAATGTTTAAGATGATACATTTTATATGTATTTTACCAAAACTAAAAATAAGTACACATTTTTACAAAATCCAATGAATTGTCCTTTGAGTGGGAACACTGACTACCCAAAGAGAAGAAGAACCTGAATAGCAATAGTAAGGCTGTGAGAAGAAAGATGTCTTTAGAGATCCAAAAGAGGAAAAGAAGAATTGGCACGAGATGAGAACAACTTCTCTATTGTTAGAAGGCAGTCGTGGAAATGCAGTCAGGTTTGGACAGGGAAGTTGAGGGGCTTCCCAGCCTATTTTGCTCTCTAAATAAAGAAGGGAAGTTACAGGGAATGAGAGGGAGTAGAGGATGTCAAAGATTGAAGAGAATAAAAACAGTGTACCTGCTGCTGTGGTTTGAACGTTCCCTCCCAAACTCACATGGCAACTTAATCCCCACAGTGGCAGTACTGAGAGATGGGGCCTTTAAGAGGTGATTGGATCACAGGGGCTTTCTGCCTTCATGAATGGATTAATCTGTTCATGGATTCATGGGTTAATGGAAAATGGGTTATCTGGGAAGGGGAACTGGTGTCTTTATAAGAAGGGGAAGAGAGACCTGAGTTAGCACATTAGCATGTTCGGCCCCCTCACCATGCGATGCCCTACCCCACCCTGGGACACCACAGAAAGTCCCCACCAGGAAGAAGACTCTTACCAGATGCACCTCCTGGACCTTGGACTTCCCAGCCCCCATAACTGTAAAAAATAAATTCCTTTTCTTTATAAATTATCCAATTTCAGGTAACTTGTTATAAGCAGCAAAAGACAGACTAAGACACTTGCCACTGTGGAGAACAGAAGGGAGAGGAATTGACCAGAGGATTGCCACGGTATTGCGGGCAATGCTGAGGGCACATTCGAGTTTGGTGATTGTGTACTGATGGTGGAACTAGTCTGCCCTTTAACGTGACTTTTTCCAGTAACGCTCAATTATCCAGGGGCAAGCACAGAAAAACACTGATAGCTGGGCTTTTCTTCTCTAAGACTGGGACAATCTAAAGACAGAAGTGTAGAGGAGTGTTAGGTACCCTAATATGGCAAGAGTGTTATTGAAATTATGGATCATAGAATCATATCTAAACAAGGAGGGAAGTGAAAAAAGGAGAGGGCCGATGAACCGAGGGTTTCTATCAGGGAAAGTGAAGGTCACGGTAGAAGTTGCTGAGAAAGCAAAATGGAAGAGTTGGTTGATGTCTGAGATCCATGGATAACTGAGTGGGATACGGAGGGTGACAGCAGTCAGTGCTGCAGATCTTCTGAATCAGTGGCTCCCAAACATTTCGCATCACGGGGCATGAGAAGCATGATGCTGTTCTTACAGCACACGGGGTAAACAGACGAGGCTGCCCCCACAGAGTCAAGCAGGCCACTCTCAGAATGGAGGGAATCGACATCTCACAGCCCAGCTCAGACCCATTCATGGCACTTCAGTCGGGAAGTTCTTTAGAGAACTGAGAACTTCAGAACATCATCTGGGGAAAATGAGGACAAGTGCCCAGGAAGTGAATAGATTGTACAAAGCTGTTTTAACTGGAGAACAGACTGGAGGACATCCATTTCAACAAAGGCAAAGGGAAAAGGAACCCTTAAGGAAGAAATTGCTTTTATACAGGGCTGTGCTGCTTCTGGAATAGTTCCAGAGGGCATTGAGCAAGGGTTTCCAAGGAATTGGAGCTGGTGGACAACTGAATCTGAGAGAGTCCGTGTCTAGCAGGAGTCTCCCTCCTGCTGAGTGGTGTTGGACACAGAGTCTCCATCTTCCCAAGAAGCTCAACGTCACTGAGAGGAAATGAGATCTGGGAACACAGGATCCCACTCTCTTTCCCACTTCCACAGGGCTCAGGACCCCAGCAAGGTAACTCCAATGCAGCTGCTATTCCAGATGTGGTCTCCTTATAGGATGAAATCAACCCAGCCCTTGGGTTGATGACTCAGAGTAAACAGAGCAATGAGAAGTAGTTTGCTTTCACCTGGGATGCTGTAGTGAGTGGGCTGCTGAAAGGCGGCCCCAAAGACACATCCATATCCTAATCCCTGAAGCCTGGAAATGTTACCTTCTCTGGAAAAAGGGCCATTGCAGATGGGATGAAGTTAAGGATCTCAAGATGAGATAATCCTGAATTATCCAGTAGGGCCCTAAATCCAATAATAAATGAATGGATAACAGAGAGATAGAGGAGATTTGAGAGACACAGACACACACAGGACAAGGTGATGTGAAGACGGAGGCAGAGATTGGAGTGATGAGGCAGCAAGACAAGGAATGCCACCAGCGACCGAAGCTGGAAGAGGCAATGAGTCTATTCTCCCCCAGGCTCTCCAGAGGCAGTGAGGCTTTGCTGACACCTTGATTTCAGACTTTGGGCCTCCAGAACTGTGAGAGGATAAATTTCTGTTGTTTTTAAGCCACCAAGATGATGATTTGTTAAAGTAGCCCTTCTCCAACTCTGTTCCACAATGTACTCTCCAGGAAATTTCACCTTTCAATACCTCCCAGATATCATTCTACTCCACTGCTTTGATGACATCATGCTAATAAGACTTAAATACCAGGAAAGAGCAGATACTCTGTTGTCTTAAGACACATAATTCCAGAGCATGGGAGATATAAGCCCCATGAAAATTGCAGGAACTGTCACCTCAGGGAAATTGCTGAGAATCCAGTAGGCTGAGGAGAATAGGAATACCCCCTCCAAATAAAGAAGTTACTTAAACACTTTGCCATTCACATAAGAGATAAAATCCCCATTAGAGCAGGCATTTTTTAGCCTGTTATGTTCTCACATAGGAGGCACTCAGAAATATTTGTTGATGAATAAAACTTTCAAATGGGCCCAAATGATATTGTGATATAATAAGAAATATGCCAGGCGTGGTGCCTCATGCCTGTAATCTCAGCAACTCTGAGGTGGGAGGATTGCTTGAGCCCAGGAGTTTGAGGCTGCAGTGAGCTATGATTGCACCACTGCACTCCAGCCTGGGCAACACAGTGAGACCCCTTCTCTTAAAAAAAAAAATAAAAAGAAAGAAAAGAAAGAAAAATATATATTTGGTCTTCATCCACAGCTGCTGGCATGGAGCTTCTAAAACCTTTGTAATTTTCTGAGTGATTGAGGTGAGAAGAGCATCTTTTGTTATTTGTAATAAGCCCCTTTCAACTACATCAGCATTTAGGCTAATTTCTGACTTTTTTTTTTTTATTTGAGACAGAGTCTCGCTTTGTTGCCCGGGCTAGAGTGAGTGCTGTGGCGTCAGCCTAGCTCACAGCAACCTCAAACTCCTGGGCTTAAGCGATCCTACTGCCTCAGCCTCCCGAGTAGCTGGGACTACAGGCATGTGCCACCATGCCCGGCTAATTTTTTCTATATATATTTTAGTTGGCCAGATAATTTCTTTCTATTTTTTTTAGTAGAGACAGGGTCTCACTCTTGCTCAGGCTGGTATCGAACTCCTGACCTCGAGCGATCCACCCGCCTCGGCCTCCCAGAGTGCTAGGATTACAGGCGTGGGCCACCGCGCCCGGCCTAATTTCTGACTTTTGATGGGCCCCAGGTAGCTTCAGGATGAGGGCCATTTGCCAGAGGAACCAACCATGTGATTAGAGGGCTGGAACTTTCAGCCCCACCTTCTGACCTTCAGGAGGGGAGAAGGGCTGGAGATTGAACTCAATCACCAATGGCCAGTCATTTAATCAGTTGTGCCTAAGTGATAGAACCTCCATTAGAATCCTAAATGATGGGGTTCACAGAGCTTCCAAGTTGATGAACACATCCAGTTTATTGGAGGGTGGCACACCAAGAGAGGACATGAAAGCTCCACACCCCTCTGCCTAAACCTTGTCCTATGCATTTCTTCCACTAGGCTACTGCTGTGTTGTATTCTTTATAATAAATAATAAATCCGCAATAGCAAAGTGCCTTCCTAAGTTCTGAGAGCTGTCTAACAAACTATCAAACCTGAAAAGGGGGTCCATCGAGAGAACTCCCAATTTGTAGCTGGTTTGTAAGAAGTATGGGAGGTCTGGGCCTTGCAATTGGCATCTAAGGTGGGAGCAATCTTGTAAGACTGAGCCCTTAACCTGCAGGGTCTGATTCTAACTCTGGGCAGTAGAGTTGGAATTGAACTGAATCACTGGACACCTAGTTGGTGTCTAGAGAACTGGACACTTGGTCATTTGTGTGAAATAAACAAACAAACAAAGTTGGGCCAGGTGGCTCACGCCTGTAATCCTAGCATTCTTATGGAGGCTGAGACGGGAGGATCGCTTGAGCTCAGGAGTTTGGGACCAGCCTGAGCAAGAGTGAGACCCTGTCTCTACTAAAAATATAAAAAATTAGCCAGGTGTGGTGGTGTGTGCCTGCAGTCCCAGCTACTTGGAAGGCTGAGGCAGGAGGGTCACTTGAGCACAGAAGTTTAAGACAGTAGTGAGCTATGATGACACCACTGCACATAGCCAGGGCGACAGAGTAAGACTGTCTCAAAAACAAAAACAAAACCCAAAACCAAACATACACTTGGTGTCAGAAGTGTTGGGATTGGAAAACAGTTCATAATCTGTATCATAGCTGAACTCTCCCCCCAAAACCTCTATCACAGAGAATGCTATCATGCCATCTGGTAGATCAGATGATCACTCTGCGACAGCCTCTTTCCCAAGCCTCTGCAGTGCTTGCTCAACTGGCTCATAAGCAAAGTGGCCATGTAGACCAGACATGAATTTGCCTCACCAAAGCTTAGCCAGCTACATCACTGATGCATGTCCACCTCACTGGCAGCAGCAGTTGCTGAGCCTCCAGTGTGGTATAGTTCCTAGGAAGGCCAGCCAAATACCTGGTCACCTAAGGATTACATTGGACCTCTTCCATCATGAATTGGGCAATGAGTTTTTCTTCCTTGGAATAAATAACTCTGGGCTTGTTATTTGCTTTTCTTGCCCTTTGCACTTCTGCCAACAGCAGCATCTGTGTATGCACTGAATGGCCCTATTCACCATCATGTTAACCCACACAATATTGCTTCTGATCAAGGAACTCAATTTACTAGGACATCAGTGTGTGTGTAGGGGGGTGTCCATGTACCCCAATGCAGAACAGAGGCACAGCCTGTTTGAGACTGGGTGACAGTGCCAGGCTGGAGACAACATCGTTGGGATCAGGGTGCTGACCAATAGGATGTGTAAACACTGAACCAGTGGCACACACATGATTCCAGGTTACACAGACCTGGGAACTCAAGCATACTGTTTCTCAAGATTGCACCCAGTGACTCACTCTTCAAATGTTTGCTCCCTGTTCCTGCCATCCTGAACTCAGCCGCTGACGAGTTCTAGTGCCTACAGGGGGACTGCTCCCACCACAAGGCACAACACAGTAAGTTATGTAAGTGGAGACCATCTCTGGACCATTTGGTGTACTATGGCGTCAAGCCAAGAGAGGGACAGATTTAGACAGGAAAGGGAAAGAGTTGTTGCTACACTTGGGACCAAGGAAGTGTGTGAATAGAATCTAGGGACGTCCCTGGGGAGGCTCGAATTATTAGTAATACCATGTCCTGACTCCCTATCAGTCCATAGCCCTCTCTCCTTAGGCGAGGCCTGATGCTGGGCGCATTGACACTCTCTCCGCTATCCAGGGCGCAGAATGACAAAGAGGATCTGGGCCCCCTCCCTTGGCAGGGGCACAAAAGTGGGCATACAGGCTCTACGTTCCTCCTCCCTACTCCTGCCCCCCGACGTCTACAGACCCCACTTCCTGCAGGTCCGCCCTCCGGCCCCTCCCTCCTCCGCAGCGCACGCACCCAGCTCCGGACCCCTTCCGACCCCTCCCTTCGCGACTCGCCCTGCTGCCACCCCGGGGCTCGGCCTTAAAGCCTGCTCTTGGTCGTCCTGGAAGGCACCCAGCGGCAGCAGCGCGGGAAGCGCCCCGTTAGCTCATCCTCACCCAGCGTCCACAGCCGCCACCAGGCCCCGCCCAGCGGCAGCCGCCAGGAAGGCCGCGCCCAGGACGACTGCGGAGCGCGGTGAGTGAGCGCGGGCCAGAAGGGAGGGACCCAGGCGCCCCGGTCCCCGCCCTGGCCAAGCCTGGGGGCCCGGCATCCCGACCTTCAGCTCCCTTTTTCTTTTCTTAGCTTGGTCAGTCCGTTTTAGGGCCGCAAAGCCGCCCCTAAAAACGAACACTGCAACCATTCCTGGCTCTGGGGTCCCGGGCCCACCGGCCCTTCGGATACCCTCCCCTCTTGCGGGAAGCAGGAATCTACAGCCCCCAGCCCCAGCCCCGTCCTCATTAAGATTCCCAGTCCCTTCCTCTGTCCAGGAGCCAGGAATGCAGGCCAAAAATATCTCTCCCTTCCAGACCCAGGAGGCTTGTCTTGCAAGGACTGCTGCTCTGAAAACCGAGAAGTCTGAGCTTTGATTGCTCTTTTGAGACAAGGAACTGGGCCCCCAGCCTAGGCATCATGTGTCCCCAACTCCTACTGCTTTAGGTTCTGGGAATTTTGCTACCAACCGCCCCCACTACCATCAACCCCAGAGTCTGGCCCGGCAGTCCCTTACACCGCGGGTCCCAGTGTACATGGGGATTAAGGGACCATTTTGCTTCTCCTTCGAGATCCTTAAATACAAGAATCCGGCTTCTGTTTCTTGGGGGGGTGGGAGGGCAGGACCAGGAGTCAGGGATCTTAGCCCAGAACCTTCTAAAGCCCAGGCATCGGCACCCTCAATTCTGTTCTCTCTCAGGGACCCAAGAGACAGAGGCCCTAACCCACAAACCGCGTTAAACTGGGAGGCCGGGTCCCCCGATCCGCTGCGACTCAGGTGTCTAAGGTTTCGTCCATGATGGCAGAGCAGGGGCCGGAGCAGACAAGGAGGGAGGGGGCGGGGAGAAGGAGAATTGAGTGAGGTGGGACCGGGGGTGGGGACCTGAGCTGGGGGGCTCCGTCCTAAACAAACCCTAAACATGCGGGTTTCTGTGGCAACGGTCTTCCCTCGCCTACCCTGGAGACTTCTCTAGGGCTGTGTCGGGGAGGGCAGCCCCCAGGAGTCCCCACTCCGCCAGCTGTTGTGTCTTCCTGTTTTGTCACCATGGCAACGGTGACCTCAGCCCTCCATCCCCCTCGCTGGTAGGGCGGGAGATCCACCGTACGTTTATTTTCGGCAGGGGCGTGGCCTGACCTCGGCCCCGCCTTCAAGGCAGGACTAGGGTAGCCCGGGCTGGGGGAAGTCCCTTTCCTCCGCCCAGCCGGGAGCCTCCGGCCCCGCCCCCCGGCCCGGCCCGCGCTCACTCCCGCCGACCCCACCCAGCCCGCAGACCCTTCTAGTCCGCAGCTGTGGTCTTTGCTTCAGCCGCAGTCGCCACTGGCTGGTTAAGGTGAGGCTGCTGGGACCCCAGAGGGCGGGAGCAGAGGTCCACGATCTTTGGGTCCAGAGGGAGGGATGGGCTGGGATTCAGAACGTCTGGGACCCTAAAAAGACTGGGGCTGGGCCAGGATTCTTGGGTCCTGGAGAGGATAGGGCTTGGCACCTGGACTCATGCAGGTCGCACCTCTGAAAGAGGAGGGAATGCAAACTGGACCTCTGGGTCTGGGGAAAGACTGGGCTGGGGGCAGGGACTACTGAGACTGGGGGAGAAGCGGCTGGGGGCTTGGACTCCTAAGTGCAGAGGGAGGGTGTGACCGAAGACCCCAACTCCTGCGTCTGAGGGAGGAGGGGCTGGGGACCTAGACCCCTGGGTCTGAGGGAGGAGGGGCTGCGAGGACCCCTGAGTCTGAGGCAGGAGGGGCTGGGGACCAGACCCCTGGGTCTGAGGCAGGAGGGGCTGGGGACCAGACCCCTGGGTCTGAGGCAGGAGGGGCTGGGGGAGGACCCCTGGCTGTGAGGGAGGAGGGGCTGGAGGTGTGGACCTCTGGGTCTTGGGGCGTAGAGAAATGGGGATTCCTAGGTGTCCGGATTGAAGGAGGCAGGAATCTGGTAGGTGGAGGCTCTTTAGGACAGAAAGAGCTTGGGGTTGGGAGGCCTGGGTTTGAAAAAGAGAATGGCATGAATTCAGAATTGCCGACCCCTCCCCGTCCAGGGCACAGGCAGAATTGGAACTTGGGGCTCCCTAAAAGGCCCGGGCTGGGGTGAGATCCAGTTCCCGTGCTCCTAAAGTGCAGATGGAGCTGGGAAGCCAGGCGAGAACAAGGCTGAGTCCAGCAACCCTGGGCGCTGAGAGCCGAGGCTGGGGTTCAGGGTCCCGACTCGAGTCTGTCGAGTGATGGGTGTGGCGCTTGTAGTGGAGTTGTGAGGGTACTGAGGTACTGGGTGTGGCCCAGGCTGCTGCTCTGCGAGGAAACCTGAAGGGGTGTTTCTTCTCCCTCCTCCTGTCTCCGGCTGCGCATTCCTGAGCTCTGACCTCAGGCGACGACTGGAGGCCCCAAGGGCGGGAGGGACCCCTCCCCCGCTTGTGGTCCCCTCCCCACCCGCGCTGACCCACCTTCAGTGGGGGAGCTGAGCCAGTTATGCCCCTCCCTCCTCCTCCTCCCCCGTGGGGCGGGGCAGAGACCCGCCTTCTGGAGCCCAGGGGGTGGGGCTAGCCCCGACTTCCCTCTAGCGGGTCCTGGAGAGGCGTAGGGGCGCGGGAGGTGTCTGACTGCCTGTGGCACCTCCCGCCCTCGCGGGAGGACCTGAGTTCCGGGAGGTGGTGGAGGTGCGGCTATTGATCTCCGGGCTGGACTCCAACACTGCGCCGTTTCCGGCCTGGAGCCGGAGTCCCAGGAATCCGGGGTCCCCAGGCCACTCCTTTCTTAGAGATACTCTGGGGGCTGCCAGCCTTTCTTTATAGGAACCCAGAAATTCGGGCTCCCAGCCCTCTCCTTTTAAGACCTGGGAGTCCAGGCCCCTACTCCCTTGAAATCCAGGAGAGGGGCGGGGGTCCCGGCACCGCCTCCTAGTCCCCGCCACATTCCAGATGGCTGGGCTGACTTGAAGCCCTTATAAGGCGCGGAGTCGCAGGGCCTGGCTGGGCCGTCCGCCCCCGCAGCCACCGCCCAGGGTCCTCCCGCCAGCCGGCCGCCGGCTTCCCTGGCCCGAGCGGGGTTAAGATCACACACGCGCCCACTCTTGCCCGCAGGGCGTGCACTTTTTGCCCATTTCCCTTCACGCCACGCCACCCACAGTTTGTGGAAGGGGAGGAAGGAGAGGGGCGGGGCTTCCCTGGGGTCACGACCCAGACCCCTTCTGGGCTCCTCCCCAAGTCCCTGCCCCGGCAGGGAGGTGTGCCCAGGCTACAGAGCCTGGCAGCGTGGCCGGTGGGTCTCCTGGGTCCCGGGAGTGAGAAGCCTGCTCTGAGTGAACGCTGACGTCCTCTCTCCTACTCAGGTGCTCTTACCAGCTTTTTCCAGGAGTGTGACTTAATCCGTCTCCACAGCCAGATCTTTCTCCGTGGGTTCCTCAGCTAAGACCGCTGGTGAGTGGGCTGGGGGCCCAGACTCCTGGGTCTGAGGGAGGAGGGGCTGGGGCCTGGAACCCTGGATCCAAAGGGAGTTGAGGACTGGGGGACCAGACCCCTGGGTCTGAGGCAGGAGGGGCTGGGAACCAGGACTCCTAGATCCTGAGAGAAGGGCCTGGAAGCCTGGGTTCCAAAGAAGAGGGTCCCAGACACTCTGAGGAAGAAGAGTGGCCAGGGGCTGGGCTCCTGTGCCTCTGGGAGCTGTTGTTCCGGGACAGGGGCCTGGAAGAGGTTAAACGCCTGTGACATTGCCATCCTGTGTGCCTGACTCTGCAAGGAGGAAGTTTTATTTCCCTGTGGCTGAGAGAGGCCTCCTAAGTATTTTAGTGGCATTAGCTGAGAGATTTAGACATTTTGCAGCCTGAGGAATGATCTGGGCACCTTGTCCCTAAGAGGCTGGGCATTCGATTCCTGAGGGCCTTTAGGACAAGGAGGTGAAAGCTGTGGGTTTTGGAAGGGGGGAATAAGGGAGTTAGTTTCCCAGAGTCTAGAGCATCTGGCATTCTCAGGGCCAAGGGCCCAGGGTCCAGAGACCTGACCTTGCATAATGGAACTGTGAGGCCTAGAGATTTCACTAGAAGGGGCTGGGGCACTGGACAGTCAGGGATCTGGGGAGCTGAGTTTCCTAGAAGTTGGGGAACCAGCTAGCTAGGTTCTGGGGGGAGGGGAGAGGGAAGAGGGGGAGGAGGAAACTCAGCTTTGGGTTGCAGTATCAAGCCCTGCGGCTCAGGCAGGAGTTAGACTCAGAGTGTAGATTCCTGATCTCTGAGGTAGGGGGTGGGGAGAGGAGGGGGGCTGCTGAGAGTTTAGACCCAGGGAGGGGAGAATCTTGGTTTTCCAGAGCTGGGAGCTCTGTGACAGGAGGCAGACTGGGAGGTTGGGAGCTCGGATTGGGCCCCTGATAAGCACTCAAGATTGGAATCTTGGTTGTTTAGAGGCTGGAAATGTCTAGGTCACTGTTAGGTGGAGGAAGGAAGTTTGTTCACAGGGGCTGGGGTGCAGAGCACTAGATACCCAAAGGGAGGAAGTTGAGAGATGGGGTTTTTTAGAGCCTGCAGAAGACAGGCCTCTTGTCCTGACACTAGGGTGATGTCGGGAGGCAGAAGAGGGAGGATGCCTTAGACCAGTCTTAAATGGCTGAGTTGCTGAGCCCCTGGGGTAAGGCGGGGAAGCAGGAAGGAGGGTATCTGGAGTGGGAAGAAAGAAATGTAGTTCTGCAGTAGTTAGGCCTCAAGAGAGAGAAGATAGTTCTCTTGGGAAGCAGAAAAACAGGGGCCTAGACTCCTGGGTTCTGACAAGGGTGAGGGAGGAGTGAGCCTGGAACTGAGGTGACCAAAACGTTCCTACATGCCCAGCACTGTTCCGGTTTTAAAACTGAAAGCCCCACATCTTGGGAACTCCCTAGCTAGAGCCCAAATTAATCTGTCCCCAGGGGAGATGAGGGCTTGGGGGGCCTGGATTCCCGTGTTTGGGACCCTGTGAGGACACTGTCTTTCCCCTTCCCCCAGCCATGCCAGTGACGGTGACCCGCACAACCATCACAACCACCATGTCGTCGTCCTCGGGCCTGGGGTCCCCGACCATCGTGGGGTCCCCTCGGGCCCTGACCCAACCCCTGGGCCTCCTCCGCCTGCTGCAGCTGCTGTCCACCTGTGTGGCCTTCTCACTGGTGGCCAGCGTGAATGCCTGGACAGGACCGATGGGTAACTGGTCCATGTTCACATGGTGCTTCTGCTTTGCCATGACCCTGCTCATCCTCATCGTCGAGTTAGGTGGGCTCCAGGCCCGCTTCCCCCTCTCTTGGCGCAACTTCCCCATCACCTTCGCCTGCTACGCAGCCCTCTTCTGCCTCTCGGCCTCCATCATCTACCCCACCACCTACGTCCAGTTCTTGTCTCACGGCCGTTCCCGGGACCACGCCATCGCCGCCACCTTCTTCTCCTGCATCGCTTGTGTGGCTTATGCCACCGAAGTGGCCTGGACCCGGGCGCGGCCCGGCGAGATCACCGGCTACATGGCCACCGTGCCAGGGCTGCTCAAGGTGCTGGAGACCTTCGTGGCCTGCATCATCTTCGCGTTCATCAGCAGCCCCCACCTGTACCAGCACCAGCCGGCCCTGGAGTGGTGCGTGGCAGTGTACGCCATCTGCTTCATCCTGGCGGCCATCGCCATCCTGCTGAACCTGGGGGACTGCACCAACATGTTGCCCATCCCCTTCCCCAGTTTCCTGTCAGGACTGGCCCTGCTGTCTGTCCTCTTCTACGCCACCGCCATGGTCCTCTGGCCCCTCTACCAGTTTGATGAAAAGTATGGCGGCCAGCCCCGGCGGGGGAGAGACGTGAGCTGCAGCAACAGACACACCTACTACGTGTGTAACTGGGACCGCCTCCTGGCTGTGGCCATTTTGACGGCCATCAACTTGCTGGCGTATGTGGCCGACTTGGTTTACTCTGCTCGCCTGGTTTTTGTCAAGGTCTAAGACTCTTCCAAGGGGCCTCCGCTTCCCTCTTTCCAACATCTTCATTTCTCTCACCCGGGGTTTTCTTTACTTAGTTCTTATTGCCTTTTAATATCTCCTCTCCCTCCTGCCCTTTTTCTTTCCTTCCTGATCCCTCATCACTCTTTCCCATTTCTTTGACTCCTTTTGCCCCTTTCCTCTTGCTCTGTTTCCCCTCTTTCCTGTTTTGTTTTGTTTTGTTTTGTTTTGTTGCCTACGTCCTGTTTTGCCTGAGTTCTCTTTTTCTACTGTCTTCTACCTTTTCTTCCTCTCATCTCTTTTCTGGGTTTCCTGTTGGTTTTCCCATCTGCCTGTTTCCTGATCACCTCTTTCCATTTCCTTGGGAGCCCCGAGACTTCTTTCTCCCCCACCCTCCACCCACCTCTGAAGGTGCTGAGCTCCAACACATCCCACACCCCTCTTCGCAGCTGTCCGTGCCATGGGCCTCCCTCGGGGCCTCGTTGCCAAAGCATGCCTGCCCGCCCTAGCTGTGCCTTAGTCAGTGTGTGTATGCGTGTGTGTGTTTGGGGGGGCGGGGAGGGTGGGGAGCTATGATTGGGCCCCCTTTCTCCCAGTGGAGGAGGGTATGCAGTAGACCTCCCCTTTAAGTTAAAAAAAAAAATCGCTGGAGGTCAATAATTTCTGGTGGGCGGGAAGCTTTAAGCACAGACCCTGGGTCTCTGCCCCACCTGGCGCTCAGCCTTGCCTGAGATTGGCTCTAGAAGTTTTGCCAGGCTTACTAAAACCCACTGCCTAGAGGCCATCTTAAAGGAAGCAAGGGACAGGTGCCTTTCATCCCAGCTGTTCTCTGTGGTATCAGAAAAAGGAGTGAGGCAAAGAACCACAGGGTCTCGAAGACAACTGTCTGAAGTATTTGTGAGGGGCAGTAATGTGGCCCTCTAGCCTCAGTGTTAAAAATAATGTGTCCTGCTTTGACAGGGAGGAAAAGAAGAAAATGGCCACTGCCGAACTTCAAGGCAATATCAGCCTGGGTTTTTTTCTTTTCTTTTTCTGGTCATGAGGGCAAAAATTACTGGGTGGCCCTATTATTAAAGAGAGGAAGTTTCTTTTCAGTTTTTCTTTTTTAGGGGGGGGGTGGATGGGAGGATGGGATTGGTACTGCCATAGCTGGAGGAATGCATTGCTTGAGTGTGTGGTGCACACGCACGGGTATTTCTGTGTGCTAGTTGCTTCTTGCTGCTGCTTCCTGCTTCTCTGGGACTCACATGCATAACGTGATATATATAAATGTATAAATATATATTTTATTTTTTTTTAATTCCCTGGAGCTTTTGGTTCCCATCAGCTCCTGCTGTTAATCATAGAAGCCTTGTCCCTTCCCCCATTCCCACATCCATAATGTTCTTTTTTTTTAAATCTCAATATAAAGATAAAAAAAAGGACTTGTGCTTTCTTTATTATTGGGGAGGACTCCAGGGGAGGGGCAAGGCCCAGATTCCTGGGTCTGGTGGGAGAAGGGGGTTGGAGCCAAGATGACCTTGGCCTCATCAGAAAATGCTAGCTGAGTCTGGGTCTTCTAAATTACTTCCTCAAACTAGGAGGGCTGGGTGGGGTAGAAATGAACAAGATTTCTCCCTCCTTGGAGTTCCATGAGCACCTCAGAAATACAATGTCCCAATGTGGGTGCTGGAGCTTTCCTCCAAAATCAACTCTTCCTTCCAGGTTCCCCATCTCAGCTTGGGCTGAGAACCCAAGCACTTGCTCTGACTTACCCTCTCCTCAGTTGCTCACCAAACACTATTCTTCCTCCTACACACCATTAATATCTGCTCCCCTCTCCAAGTCCCTGGCCCAGCTCAGGTTCCATTTTTTTTCACCTGAACTATTGCCCCAGCCTCCTCCTTGACTGTCCAACCTCCAGCCCACCCTGGCCCCAGAGGGATTCTTTCAACATCCAGATCTGATCCTGCCCTCCCCTGCTGAAGTACTTCCATATCCCTTTCCACATTGCCTATAGGTACTATCAAAACTCAGTCGAGCCTTCAAGGGCTTTAGCATGCAATCCTGCCTTCATCCCACCATCAGCTCCATCTTATCCTAAGCTCTACGTTCCCTGACTACACCTAGTAAATAGAAGACCTTCATAAAGATCAAATGAATTACTCTAGCGATGAATCTTTTTCTCACAGAAGGTCATTTGCCCATTACCCCAACATGAGGAGAATCACAAATACATAAGTCTGAGAAAATTCCAGGATCATGCAACCGTCCTTCAGCTACACCCACAAAAGCAACTGGGAAGAGACATTGCAAGGGAGGGAGGGTGCTGCTGGAAGGGGGGTAGGGGAGGACCAACTAGGACACACTCCTTAGGTGAAGAAAAGCCTCCCACCTACACCAATCCCTGTCTTCTCAAAGGACATCTAGCCCACCCTCCCCTCCCCCATCCCATGCTTTAACCACCCCCCGCCAAGGTAACCGAGAAGACAGCTATAGAACCCCGGGGGTAACCCGATGGTTACCCAAGAGAGAAGCCAAGGAGAGCTGCACTGGAACGCGGTGGGGTTCTTAGGTCAGTTTGGGGAGCCACTCCAGACCCCCTACCCTTCGCTCTGGGGCACGACCAACGCCTCAAGGTGGCCGGAAGGCCCATGGACCCCACGTTTGGGGAAAAAGTGCTTAGAGGAGGACTCGGATTCCCACAAATCCCCTTCGGCTTCGAGACCCGACCCGGACCCCCAAAAAGTCCCAGAGAGGGTGTGGCGGGAGCCCAGAGCCCCCGGGCGCCGCCGCAGCGCCCCGCCCACCTCCGTGGGGCTTGCCGGGAGAGGAAGTTCTCGGCCTCTCCCGAAAACGGCCAGTCCGGAGGCTGGGACTACACGTCCCAGAATGCCCCGCGCGCCGCAGCCCCGGGCGGACGGTGGTTGCCCCTGGCAACACAGCCATTCTCCCTAGAGCTGGGGAAGGACCCAGCGCTCCCAAAGAGCCGGAGGGGCGGGTAGAGCAACCGACGCGAGGAAGGCAGGAAGAAAGTGACAGCACCGGCATTCGGAGAGACCACCCCCCTCCCGAGACACATGCACAGAGAGGACTCCAGAGCCAGCGAGACAGAGATTGAATCACAGAGAGACATAGAGACATAGCGGGATGAGAGACAGAGGGAGAGGGCCAGAGGGACAAATAGAGTGGGTCAGAGAGAGGGACAGAGGCAGAGATAGAGACAGAAAGGGGAGGAGGGAGAGACACAGGGAGGGAGAGACAGATGCAAATATTCAGAGAGAGACCCCCAGCGACACAGATTCATAGCGCCAGAGACACAAATAGATTGAATCACAGAGAGACACAGAAGGAGGGAGAGACCCTCCAGAGAGAGGAAGGGAGAGTTACAGAACCAGAGAGACAAATAGCGGGTCAGCGAGAAAGGGACAGAGACAGAGACAGACAGAGAAGAGAGGACGGGGAGATACTGAGTCATAAGGAGACAGAGAGATTCCAAGATTCAGAGAGAGAGAGACCCCCCCTAGCGACAGAAAGAGAGATTGACAGAGCCAGAGAGGGACAAGAACAGAGAAACAGATTGAATCAGAGAGATACAGGAGGAAGAGGCACGCAAAACCAAAGAAAGAAAGAAAGAGAGAGATACTGGTTCACAGAGCCAGAGAAACACAGCCAGAGAAAAGGAGAGAGACAGAGACAAAAGCATTTGTAAAAGCGTCTGGGAAGACGAGGGTGTGCGGACAGAGAGAGGAAGAGCATTTAGAAAGCGACTTCCAGAGAGAGAGACAGAGATCAACTCCCAAAGAGAAACGCACAGAGAGGAAAAGACAGAGACCCACAGAGTCACAGCTTGACAGAGAGAGAGAGAGAGAGAAAGAGAGAGAGAGAATAGAGATTCACAGAGCCAGAGAGACAAATAGAGACAGGGAAAGGGAGAGACTTAGGGAGGCAGAAGTGGAAGAATTTTTGAGACATTCAGGGAGAGACAGAGGGAGACTGATTCACAGTGAAAGAGAGAGAGAGGAGAGAGAGAGAGAGAGAGAGAGAGAGAGAGAGAGAGAGAGAGAGAGAGAAAGAGACAGAGAGACCAAGACTCAGACAAGGTGACAGCCATAGATGGAAACACACAGCAAGGGAAATAAAGAATTAGAAACAGCAACTCTCAGAAACAGGGAAAGGAAAACAGAGAGAGAAAGAGAGTGGGAAACTCCAGGAATAGAGGGAAAGCAACAGAGGTCAACTAAAGGGACACTCCCAGAGAGACACAGCCATGAAAATTCAGAGGCCCTGAGAAAGATAACGACTCGGGTAGCATCAGATAAAGTGAGACATCAAGCCTCCCTGTATGTCCACCATTGGATCCCTAGGGCTGAGCACAAAGTTTGTTGATTGAAGAAGAGCGAGGCGGTCAGACACAGATTTTCGAGTGGGCTAGCAGGACCCACCGTGTCACCCTAGTAGAGGAGGAAGGCGGGGCAGGATGACAGATTGGAGAGGGGGAAGCAAGGCTCCGAGAATGCCCCCTCCCTCCAGCCAACCCCCGGAGTGGGTGTGTGCACGTGTGTGTGTGGGGGGGGGTAGGGAGGACATTTGTCCCGTGTCTCCGGGAGGGGGGCGCCTTTAAGCCGAAACCCCGCCCTCTCGGTCGCCCTGGCAACGCCTCCCCCCACCCGGGGCTCCCACATTTCAGCAGGTGCCAGAGCTGGAGCTCCCACCGCCGCCGCCCGTGCCTCCGGCTCTTCGGCGCCTGAGCCTTCGGCGCTTCCCCCCCCCCCACCTGCCCGCTCCCCCTGGCGGAGCGGGCGCGCCCGGGGGTACCGCTCCCTGCCCGGCGCGCTCCGCACCTGGAGGCGCCTCGCCCCTCTCCTTCCCACCTCGGAATCTCCCGAGTCTCCAGCTCCTCTCCCTTCCACCTGTTTCCGCAGAAAGGCAGGATCCTGGTCCCTGCCACGTTACTGGGGCCATGGCGGGTCTGGGCCCCGGCGGAGGCGATTCAGAGGGGGGACCCCGGCCCCTGTTTTGCAGAAAGGGGGCTCTGAGGCAGAAGGTGGTCCATGAAGTCAAGAGCCACAAGTTCACCGCTCGCTTCTTCAAGCAGCCAACCTTCTGCAGCCACTGTACCGACTTCATCTGGTGAGGGAAGGGGGCTGGGGGGCCTGAGGGAGGAGGGACTGGGGGTGCAGACTCTTGTCACGCCAGCTTCCTGAGGGATGAGGAAAGAGGGGGCCTGTGGCCCTGACTCGTGGGTTCTAGGATGCGGGGGGCGGAGGAGGCGCTCTGCGAGCCTGGACTCCTGGGTCTGAGGGAGGAGAAGGCTGGGGTCCCAGAGCCCTGGGTCAGAGGGAGGAAGGACCAGGGGGCTGGACTCTGTTCGAGAGAAGGACTGGGGGCCAAAATTTCTAGATTTTAGAAAAAGGAGGTGGCTGCATTTCAGCCACCTGCCCCCTGCGGGAGGAGGGTCAGAGGACGCAGGCCTCCTATGGCTCACAGAGGTGGGGGTCCAGGTACCCCTTTCTGCGCTGACCTCAGACCCTTGCCTCTTCCAGGGGTATTGGAAAACAGGGCCTGCAATGTCAAGGTAAGAGCTGGGGACCAGGACTCCTGGGCCCCTCAGGAGGGTGGAGGCTGGGGCTCCACAGCTGAGGCTGTTTGACACACGTGTTCTCTGGTCCCCAGAGAGGAGCGGGGGAGCCCTGGGCGGGGGGTGTGGCAGAGACACAGCCTGTGGTGGGGAGGGAGCTCTGATGGTGGGGCCACCGCGGAGGTGGTACTGGGGGCCCCTCCCTCGGCCGGCTCCAGGTGGGGACAGATATTTGGAGAATCTGTTGCCATGGGAACAGGGAGATTTGGAAAAGGGGAGCTGAAGGGGGGAAGGGGGCTGGAGATCCAAAGTCAGAGCCCCCCAACCAAGGCTGCTGTCGCCATGACAACACCAACTGTCCTAGGCAGGGGCAGGCCGGGTGGGGTCACTGATGGGCGAGTGAGGGCCAGGAGGGGTGGTGATTCTGGGGGGCGGGAGAGGGGGGCGAGTCCTTAAGCACCAGCTGCTACTGCTGAGAACAGAGTGAGTCAGGGTAGGGGGCGGGTGGGCAGCAGCGCCCCCAGACTCACTTCTGCCTAACTTGCTGCTCTCTGCTGTTTCTGAGGATATTTCTGTTTTCTTTGAATCTGTCTGCCTCTTTCCTCGCTTTCTTATCTCTGCCCGTGGGCCTGTTTGTCAATGGGATCCTCTATTCTTTCTCTGTCTGCCTCTGGCTGTGTGTGTGCATCGAGGGCTCGGTGTCTCTCTTTTTGTCTTTCCTTGAGTCCATCTCTTGAGTTTCTGTCTCCTGTTGTTCTCTCTCTCTCCACTTTGGGGTCTCTCCTCTGATTTTCTCTCTGCTGGACGCCCTATGCTGAGGTCCCTCTCTCTGGTTTTATTTCTGTCCGAGTCTCTCTCTCTCCTTCCAATTTTCTGTCTTTGGGGGTCTCTCTATGGATTGATCTGTGTCTCTGTCTATGTGTCTATGATTTTCACCTTCAGTCTGCAGCTTTGTGGTTCATCGACGATGCCACGAATTTGTGACCTTCGAGTGTCCAGGCGCTGGGAAGGGCCCCCAGACGGACGTGAGTGCCCGGACACCTGGTTCTTCCTCCTCAGGCCGCGCCCCCGCCCTCACCCCCTCGGCGTCCGTCCCAATTTCTCCTGCTATTTTTAAGGCTGGGAGGGGAGGGGGGCTGGAGAGATAGGGGGAGCTATCTGGCCCAGATTCCTTGCCCTTGGCCTGGAAAGGGGGAATGTGAGGGGGACTGACAGGCTTGGGACATAAGTGGGGGACAGAGAGGAGGCAGGGGTGAGAGGACCAAAGATGGGCACTCCAGGGGGTGGGCTGTGGTCCAGGTATGAAGAGATTTAAAAAATTGAGAGCTGAGGGACACACAGAGAGAAATATCAATGCAGGCACAGAGATCACAAGATAAGACAGAGATAAGACAGAGGAACAGAGACGCAGAAAAACATAGAGACCAGGAAAGAGGAACCGAAGCAGAAGCAGAGAGAGAGAGATGGAGCAGAGAAAGCAACAGAGGGAGAAAGACGGGAATGTGGAGGCACCGAGAAAGACAGACAGAAACTCAGAGAGACAGAGATGCAGATACCTGGCGAGAGTGATTAAAATAGAAAATGTGGATATAAAGGACCGCTTCGGAGATGCTGAGAGAGGGAGGCCCAGAGAGATCCTGTGATACACATGCACACACATGTGTGCATATGCAGATCCCTCCTGTAATCACACATGTGCACACGCTTGGATACACACAAGCTTCCCCCACTCTGTCTTTCTCTCCACATCAGGGGTTCACCCAGTGAATGCTGGGTGCCATTCCTGTTCCGCCCTTTCACTGTCTCTCTTAGCCTCAGTTTCCTGTCCTGTAAAATGGGACTAGTGATCTAGTATTGATGAACCGAACTACCCACAATGATGGAAACATTCTCTACGTGCACTGTCCTGTAGGTAGCCACCAGCCACACGCAGCTAGCGAGCTCTTGAAATGGGCCCACTGCGCCTGAGGAACAGAAATCTATATTCCATTTCATTTGAATTGATTTAAATTTAAACTGCCACATATGGTTAGTGGCAACCAAATGGGACAGCGCATAGCTAGACATCCCCAGGCTTGTTTTGACAGTTCAGTGAAGTCAGGTGGATTAAGAGTTTCGCCCAGGGTTTGACACAAGGTTGGAGACAGTTTTATGATGTGCAGATGGAGAAAAAGGCAGAGAGAGAGAGAGAGAGAGAGAGATCGAAAGAGAGAGAGAGACCAAGAGAGAGAGATCCACCGAATCCATGAGGCATTTTGTTAGCTTATCAGCTGAACACAACTGAAATTTACATAGAGGATGTGTCTTCGTAGAACATATATTGAGCACCACTGTCTACCTTACTGATTGCCTGCCTCACCTGCTCACCTCCACCACCAGCGTGAGCTCTGATTTATCAAACGCTCATTGCGTGCACTTGTTAAGTATCTTGTATACATACGAGATTGGACCCACACAACAGCTTATAAAGTTAGGTTCGGTATTTTTCCTGTCCCCATCGGAGCAGAGGCTCCTGAGCTGGAATACCTGGGCTTGAATCCCCGCTCCACCACTTTTGGTGCTGCGACCTTCCCAGAGCTAATATACCCCTCTGTACTTCCTGAGTTCCTCATCTATAAGACGCGGAGGCTAATCATGCCCACCTATGGGATTGTCTTGAGGTTTCAATGAGTCAGACACTTGGGATGGTATCTAGCACTTAGCAAGAGCCAAAATATCATTTTTTATTATGTTAAAATTATTATCACCATCAATGAGGAAACAGAGGCCAATAGTGAGGAGGGGGTTTTTCCTCTGCATCACTCACTTTTTTTTTCTTCTTAATGCTCTTGATCTTATTGAAAGTAACATGGATCAAGAGCTCAAAAAGTGCTAAGGGATTGGCAAGTATGATTTCATATAGTCCTCATGAGACACCTTTCAGGGATGGATACCTTGTGTGTTAGACACCCTGCTGAGGGCATTCACACACAGTATCATATTTAGTGCATCAGGAACCCTTTGAATTAGGGGCAGTTAAAGATCTCTAAAGGCCCAGATCATTGAAACGGATCCTGGCAAATGTAAACATCCTCCCCCCTCCCAAATATATATTCAAAATAGAAAACCCACTAAAATAAATGAAAGTCAAAGAATGCCCTAAATTTTCACCTATGATGATAATTCAGTGCATTCTTAGAAGAAGGCAAATATCAAATTATTTAACAACCAGACATTGCCCCCAGGGGTAGGAGGTTGGGGGAGGAAGAGATGCTTTGCTAGTGTCCTAAATTCATGCTTAATTGGTCTCTGAAAATTTAGCATTGCTTCGAGATACAGATTGTTTATTTCCACTTGACAGAGGAGGATGCTGAAGCTCAAAATTGGGAACCGACTTGCCCAAAATCACACAGCTGGGATGTAGCTTAGCTCTTATTTAAATTCAGGGTGGCAGAACGCAGTGGCTCATGCCTGTAACTCCAGCACGTTGGGAGGCTAAGGTGGGAGGATTGCTTGAGGCCAGAAGTTTGAGACTAGCCTCAGCAAGAGTGAGACCCTGTCTCTGAAAAAAAAAAAAAATAATAATAATTCAGAGCTATGTGGAGACTGCAATAAAATTACTAATAATAACCACAGCAATAATAACAGCAGTAAAAATAATAGTGTTGAGCACATCTAACATGCTAGGCCCTTCTGTGTTTTTTACACCAGTTCTTTCATTTAGGCCTCCTAGGTGCCTATTATAGCTGAGGGGTCATATTCCCCATCCCACATTGGGGCTCAGAGAAGGCAGAACATGCAGCGGGCAGACACTGACAGAAGCTGCCAGTGAACGATGTGGGGTTCAGGGTGGCCCACAAGTACTCAGAGAACAACTTATAGGAGGTGGGGGTGGGAGGGGACTATGAGATGTTGAAAGCCCTCACCTCCTTCATGTTCTACCCAAATGCCACTTTGTCAGTGAGGCCTGCCCTAACCACTGTGCTTTGAATTTCAATCTCCCAACTTCTGGTGGTCCCCATCCCTGCTTCCTTTTTCTCCAGAGCACCTTTTACCATCCATCAAACCATGTCTTATTTATTTTCCGTGTTTATATTTTGTCTCCCTCCACTAGAAAGTAAACTCCATGTAGCAAGAAGTTTTTTTATTTCATTTGTTCAGTGCTGGGTCCCCACATCAAAGACAGTGCCTGGCACACAGTAGGTGCTCAATAAATGTTTGTGCATACAGTGAATGAGACCAGGAGAGGAAGGCTG
The DNA here is from genome assembly GCF_020740605.2 of Lemur catta. Lineage (NCBI taxonomy): Eukaryota > Metazoa > Chordata > Mammalia > Primates > Lemuridae > Lemur > Lemur catta. The sequence continues at coordinate 20,987,418 of NC_059146.1, forward strand.
AAGGCAAGAGTTCAAAGGGGTCCTCAAAGGTGGGGGGGGTGGTTTAAGACCCTCCTCCCGACGCCCCTAAGCGACTCTTCTCTGCCCCCAGGATCCCCGGAACAAGCACAAGTTCCGCCTGCACAGCTACAGCAGCCCCACCTTCTGCGACCACTGTGGCTCCCTCCTTTATGGGCTGGTGCACCAGGGCATGAAATGCTCCTGTGAGTGCTGCGCCGGCTGCTCGAGCCAGAACTTGGCACTTCCGGAGCCCCATCCAAAGTGCAGTGTCTGGGTTCCGGGAAATGCCGGGGGATGGAGTGGAGGGCTGGGGGCGGGGCCTGCAGCGCTACCCCCAGTTGTGTTCCCCCAGGCTGCGAGATGAACGTGCACCGGCGCTGTGTGCGCAGCGTGCCCTCCCTGTGCGGCGTGGACCACACCGAGCGCCGCGGGCGCCTGCAGCTGGAGATCCGGGCTCCGACTGCAGATGAGATCCACGTCACGGGTGAGGCCTCGCCCTCTCGCCTGGCCCCTCTCCTCCCCCCAAGTGTGAGGCTGGGGTGACCGGATTCACTGGTGCAGGCCCATCCCCGAAACCCACACCGGGGCCACGCCCCTCCCTGAGACCACGCCCACACATTCCTGACCCCGCCTCCGAAGGCTGCCCACCACCCGGGCCACGCCTCTGCTGGCTCTAAGCCCCGCCTTCAGCCTGACCTCTTGCAACTTTCATCGCCTGTTAGTGGCCTTTTGGGGTCTTGAGAGGGTGGGATGAGTTGAGAGAGTACCTGGTTCTGAGGGAGGCTCCGACTTACTACTGTGATATGGCCAGAGTCCATACTCTGGGTTCTCATGGAAGGAAAGGCTCGGGGTCTGATTTCTGGGTCGCTGGTTGAGGAAAGGGCTTTATGGTCTATCTTCTGGGTACTGGAGACGTTAAGAGGTCATGAGAAAGGAGACTGAGAGCCTGGAATTCTTGATTGCTGACTGGGGGAGGGCTAGAAGCCCCTTTCTGGATCTCTAACCCAATATACCCTTTTTCACCTCCCCCTTCAGTTGGTGAAGCCCGTAACCTCATTCCAATGGACCCCAATGGTCTCTCTGATCCCTATGTGAAACTGAAGCTCATCCCAGACCCTCGGAACCTGACAAAACAGAAGACCCGGACGGTGAAAGCCACACTAAACCCTGTGTGGAACGAGACTTTTGTGTTGTGAGCCTGGGGTGCAGGGGAGGCTATGATAACTGACAGAGAGTGATCTGAGAGTCCTGGTGACCCACAAGATCCCGAAGAGCAGCTGATGGGAGGTGTTAGGATAGATGGAACCCAGAAAAGGGCAGAAGAAGATGGTGGGGAAAAGGAGTAGAGAGATCAAGGGAGAAGGATGGAGATAGAAGCTGAGAGACAGACAGACCTCTGTGTATTTAATCTCCATAACCCCCGCCCCCCAACACACACACTTTAGAGTGAGACAGATGAGAGAAAGAGAGAGAGAGACGGCATCAAAAAACAGAGACAGGGGCTGGGGGTAGTGGCTCATGCCTGTAATCCTAGCACTCTGGGAGGCCCAGGCCAGAGGATTGATTAAGGTCAGGAGTTCGAGACCAGCCTGAGCAAGAGTGAGACCCCCCGCATCTCTACTAGAAATAGAAAAAATAAGGTGGTGCATGCCTGTAGTCCCAGCTCCTTAGAAGGCTGAGGCAGGAGGATCACTTGAGCCCAGGAGTTTTAGGTTGTTGTGAGCTAGGCTGATGCCACAGCACTCTAGCCTGAGCAACAGAGCGAGACTCTGGAAAGAAAGAAAGGAAGGAAGGAAGGAAGGAAGGAAGGAAGGAAGGAAGGAAGGAAGGAAGGGAGGGAGGGAGGAAGGAAGAGGGGAAGGAAGGAAAAGAAACAGAGACAGAGATTCAGAGGAGGACAGACAAACACACAGATACCCAGAGAGGTGGAGGCAGGAACAGGTAGGGAGAGGGACAGAGAAGAGACAGACCCAGAGAGAAAATGAGATCCAGGAAGAGCACAGACGAGGAAAAGAGAAAAGGATTTGGGGGTGGTGGGGAGAAAGAGATAGATGGACAGGCAGACAGAGGCAATTACCTAGAGAGAAAGGACCAGAAAGGGGAACAGAGGCTGAAAGAGAGAGAGAAGAGGGTCTCAAAAGAGGCACAAAGAGAAACACAGACAGAAAGGGAGGGGAGGGGTGGGGATGGCAGGGAGAGAGAGAGGAGAGCAGTGCAGAGATCCAGAGTGGGAGAGAAATCTCGAGAGCAAGACCAGAAGCCCAGAATGGGCAGGGGGCCAAGAATGTGGGAGGAAGGCAGGGGGACTGAGAAAGGGCTGTTTGTTTACCTACAGCCCCAAAGCCACAGGGGGAGAGGGACCCCCTTCAGGAGGGTCAGAGGTGGGAAGACACTTTACAAAGCAGGAGACAGACCCCAGCGCATCAGTGTTGCAGCAGCAAGGATGGGGAAGTGCGGGGAGCCATGGGCTGGCCCCTTCACTTCTCCCCACATTCCCGCAGCAACCTGAAGCCGGGGGACGTGGAGCGCCGGCTCAGCGTGGAGGTGTGGGACTGGGACCGGACTTCCCGCAACGACTTCATGGGTGCCATGTCCTTTGGCGTCTCAGAACTGCTCAAGGCACCGGTGGACGGCTGGTGAGGAGCGGGGCTGGGGCCCGGGGATGGATCCTGGTATCACCATCTCCATCTGTGTGTGGTCTCTCTCCGCCAGGCCACTATCTTTCCCTCTACCTCCCAGCATGCCTCTCTCTCTCTCTCTCCCCCCACCCCCTTCTCCCTCTCTCTCCTTATCTTACTCTTTCTCTCTCTCCATCTCTGTGTCTGTCTCTCTGTGTCTCTTTCCTCCCTTCGGATGTCTTTGCCTCTCCCACGGGTGCCCCGTCTCTCCCCTCCCCTGCCCCCGCTCTGGTCTCCGTCTGTATGTCAGGTACAAGTTACTGAACCAGGAGGAGGGCGAATATTACAATGTGCCAGTGGCCGATGCTGACAACTGCAGCCTCCTCCAGAAGTTTGAGGTACCCAGACCCCGGCTTCCCTGGGAGCCCACCCCAGCCTCCCGTGGTTCAGAGCCGGCCTTCCCTCCACCCTCTGGTTGCCCATCGGTCTTGAACTACAGTACCAGAAGACCCTGGGACACCTCCCTCTGCTCTTCTAGGGGACTCTAGCCCCAGGGTCTGATGGAAATTGTAGTTCCTATCCATCCCTTTGGCTTGGGGGCTTTAGGAGCCACTGGCCCCTGCTCTAGGGCAATGCCCTACATCTCTTGGGGCCCTGACTCTGGCTCTCTTCTCCCCCAGGCTTGTAACTACCCTCTGGAATTGTATGAGGTAAGTGGAACTGAGGCATGAATGGAGGCAATTTCTTTCCCTTTCTCCCCCCCCACCCCCCCCACCCCCGCTCCCCACTTGTCCCTCCTCTGACTTCTATCTTCAATTCCACACACATAGTTTGAGCACACACTTCATGCCAGGTCTGTCACGTGCTTGTTAAATAATCCCAGGATCCAGAGATGCATCTGGCCCTCAAGCACCTCCTCAAGGTAGGGACAGTCACAGATACTTAAACTACAGGAAGATGTGCTAAATTAGAGGTAGCCCAGGGCACTGAGGAAGCCTAGAGAAGGCATTAACCCAGCCCAGGGGAGGGTGGTCAGGGAGGACTTCCCAAAGAGGTGGCACCTGAATTGATCCTTCAGTTTTTTTAATCAATCAATCAATGTGACTTTTCTCTTTTCATTCATTCATTCACACATCCAATATCTATTTCCTGAGGTGTAGCATTAGCCCAGCCCTGTTCTGGGAGTAGAATCAGGCTATTCCTTAGCAGAGTTCCTCTTCTAGGAGGAGAAAGCTACGGATAGAGGCATTCACATCGCTAGGAATGTGTTTGGTTAGGAGACAGCCTCAGGCACTGGGGAGTCCCTGGCACAGCCTGAGAGAGTCAGAGAAGCTTCCTAAAGAGGTGAGGACTGAGAGGATTTCCCAGATAAAGCAGAGGGAGAGCAGATTTCCAGGCAGAGGAAGGAATGCTCCCATTTATTCTTTCAATGACCACTTTACTGAGCACCTCCATGTGCAAGGCATGGTTCTAGTCACTGGGAACATGCAGAGAACAGGGCACAAGACAGAAAAAAATTCCTCTCCTCATGGAGCTTACACTTGGAGGAAAACATGAAACAAAATAAATCAGTACATGATACCATGTTAGGTGCTAAGCGATACGGGGAATATAAACATTACAGAGGATAAGGAACGCTGCTTGGGGGAGTTTTTGCTATTTTAATTGCGGTAAGGAGAAAAGATTCACTGAGAAAGTGATGTTTGGGCAAAGACTTAAAGGAGGTTGGAGAGAGAGCCACAATGATATCAGGGAGAAGAGCCTTCCGGGCAGAGGGAAGGGCATGTGCAAAGGCCCTGGGGTAGGAGGGGACCAGGAGCATCAGCGACAGCAAGGGGGACAGTGACGTTGGAGCAAAGGGGGATGGTGGGCAGAAGTAGGAGAAGGAAGGCAGAGCGGGAAGGGGGTGCCTTGTCACTCACTGTAAGGATTTTGGCTGTTAAACCTAGTGAGATGGGAAAGCACTGGAGGGTTCTGAGAAGAGAGGCAGCCTGACACGAGGTCACTGGGTCTGAGTAGAAGGTGAAGTGGGAGCAAGGAGGCTATTGTGGCGACCCAGGCAGGCCGTGGGTATACTCTGAAGGTTGAGACAGTGGGAAGGGCATTCAGCACCTGTTTTCTGAGACTTTCATCTATTTAGCCTTTCTCAAAGACCTTTTGTGCACCCAACTATGCACTAGGCAATGTTAGAGAAACAGAAAGGAGGGAGACGCACACTTCTCTGGCTTTAAGTTGCTCAGAACCTTAAAACATAAACCACTGTGAGATGCTACAATGGAGACATTGTAGGAGCACAAAGGAGGCATCAACAACCAGCTTAGGGCTTCCCAGAAGAGGTGACATTGAGGTTGACACCTGAAAAACAAGCACTGGCAATAAGAATGTCCAAGATTAAACAACAACACCAATTTGCTACCTAGGCTTTCCTTGACTCTTATAGAAACTTTCACCAGAGTTTCCAAGTGCTGTTTATGGTCCATTGCATCAGAATTACAAGAGTGCTTGCTTTAAAAGGCATATTTCTTGGCCTCTCTGCAGACTTACTAAGTGAAAATCTCTTTAAATGGCTTGAATGTCTGCATATTAAATTCTTAGGTGGTTCTTTTGCACAGTTAAGGTTGAGAACTGGTTGCACAGGAGACAGGGATAACAGCGGGAGGAAATTCTGGTCCGGAGAAGTAGAGTCTTTTGGATGATCTTCCTGTGCATTTAACTGAGAGAGGTTTAGCCTAGGGAAACCTGGCAGAAGGTGGGCAAAGGCCTGGAGCCAGGAAGTCAGGGATGGTGTGTGTCCCTGTTGTTGTTCTTAGCTGTCTCCCACAACTCAGTAGGCACCAATTAATATTATCAATGAGCTCCTACTGTGTGCCAAACCCTGAGCTAGGTACCAGGGGTAACAAACAGCCTTTATCGCATTTCAGGCACTGCTGTGAGCTCTTTGCATGTGTTTATGTAGCTGATCTTCGAAACCTATCTATGTGGGAGATAGTCCTATTGTCCCTGCTTTGTAGACGAGGTTTTGGAGATGTCCCAACAAGTGACAGAGCCGGACCTGAACACAGGCAGTCAGGCTGCTCTTCTGCACAAGATTTCATCATTCAAGAAATCATTTTTTAGCCCCAACTATGTCCCAGGCTCTGTTACCATGTCTTGGAAAACAAAACCAACTCCTGTCTTAGGGAGTGCACAGACAGTAAGCAGATAGTCACATAGACACATGTGCATTACTACGAGAAATGCTACCAAGAAACTGTCCCTGGTGGCAAAGGGAGCTGAGAGAGGCACCTGACAGGTTAAAAAAAGTCCAGAGAGGCCTCTAGGAAGCAATGTTTGAGTCAAGGTCTAAACAAAGGATGTTGGAGAGGAAACTAGGAGGAAAGGGGAAGGGGGAGTTTTTCAGGAAGAAATTCAGAGTCTCTGAGGTAGGAAGGAGCACAGCACATGTGAGGCCAGGGTGGCCGGATCACAGAGGGGAGAGGGAGAAGGGCAGGGTCAGTCAGAGCCTGGCTTTGCAAGCCACATGGAATAAAATCCTAACACAGAGAGAAGCTATTAGAGGGTTTGCAAACACAGGGGAGACATGACCTGGTTTATTTATTTTTAAATTGGTCCCTCTGCCTGCTGAGTAGAGAATGCTTTAGAAAGGGCAGCAGTTCATGTGGGGGCAGGTGTGCAAGCTATTACAGCAGTTCAGTCATGGGAGCCCCTCCTGGGGGCCACAGCAGGGATAGGTAGAGAAGGCGCCCTAGCTTAGGGCCCACTGTGGTCCCCAGACCGGCCTGCAACAGCAGCAGCACCTGGGACCTTGTTAGAAAGGCAGACTCTTGGGTCCTGCCCCAGATTTATGGAATCAGAAAATCTGGGAGGGGGACCCAGCCATCTGTTTTACCAAACTCCATAAGGGGTTCTGGCTTGGAGGTGAAGAGCAGCGACTCCAGAGCTGAACTGCTTGGGTGTGATTTCCGGCTCTGCTCTTTACCCCCTATGTGACTTTAGGCAAGTTATTTAATGTGTCTGTGCCAGTTTCCTCTTCTGCTAACTGGGGATGATAGCTGGGTTTTCCAGAGATGGCATATAGTAAGATAAGTGTTAGTTAAATAATAAATAAACCCTCCAGGCTATGAAAAGTCAGAGAAACTTAAGCCAAGGATGGGGTGGAAGGATGGCAATTTCTTTCTCTGTCTCTGTCTCTCTCTGCCCCCCCCCATCCCTCTCATTCTTAGATGCTGTCTCTCTTGGGGGGTGTCTCCTTGTCCCTGTATGGGTTATGACTCCCTCTGGATCTGTCTCTCTTTCTCACAGCGGGTGCGGATGGGCCCCTCTTCCTCTCCTATTCCCTCCCCTTCCCCGAGTCCCACCGACTCCAAGCGCTGCTTCTTCGGGGCCAGCCCAGGACGCCTGCACATCTCCGACTTCAGCTTCCTCATGGTTCTAGGAAAAGGCAGCTTTGGGAAGGTTGGATTCCTGGGGTTCTGGGAAAAGGGGAGGATGTCTGTGGGAAGGTCAGATTTCTGGTCCTTAGGGAGGAAGTGGGAGTAGAGCGATACTAGGCTCCCGAGTCCCCAAATATGGTTTGGCTGGGCCATTGGGGTTCCTGGAAAGGAGAGGTACAAAGATGCGGACACTTTTCCTGAGGGTGTGGGCAGCAAAGTCAGGGCATCCAGTCCCTTAAGAGGGAGGAAGGACCTGAGATCCTGTTTCTCTGTGTCGCGGAAAGGGAGGGGGCAGATTCTGTACTGCTGGGTTCCCCAGATGGACTGGCCGTTTGTACCTCTGTCCGTAGGTGATGCTGGGCCGAACGCAGGGGCTCCGATGAGCTCTATGCCATCAAGATCTTGAAAAAGGACGTGATCGTCCAGGATGACGACGTGGACTGCACCCTGGTGGAGAAACGCGTGCTGGCGCTGGGGGGCCGAGGTCCTGGCGGCAGGCCCCACTTTCTCACCCAGCTCCACTCCACCTTCCAGACCCCGGTAAGAAAGGAGGGCACAGAGGCTGGCCCCGGGGCCCTGCCTCGTCCCCCTCTGGATGGATCTGGCATCTACTTTGGGCTTCTGAGTTTAGGACAATGCAAAAGAACCTTGTCCTCTCTGAGTGGGAGTGGCCAGAATGCAGGGGCTCTGGGGGCATGGCCACACGGTGGGCTCCTGGGTGGGCGTGGCCAGAATGCCCGTTGCCGGGACGAGCTTGATCCTGAGTGGGTGTAGCCAGCACCCCGGATTTTTGAGGAGAATGCCTTCAGAGTGGGCTGCCCAGTGTTGGATTCTGAGTGACAAGGTCATCATTTTTGGTTTCTGACTGAAGCACACGCCAGAAACTGGGCATTCCCCTAAGGCTACAGCATGGGGCAAAGAGTCAGAAACTTTAGGGTTTTGAGAAGGCACGAAAACAAATTAACTGCATGTAAGGCTTGAACAACTTTGTTCCCTAACAGGTGGCCAGAACTCCATATATGTGTGAGTGGCTGTGGAAAGAGGTTTTGGTGTCCCTGGTTTTCCTCAATCTTCAGTTTTGAGAAGGCAGGGTCAGAACACCTGATAGTTAGGAGTAACAGAGGATCTGGCAGGTGGAGATTCTGAGGTAGCAGGGTTAGAACCTTAGGGCCCTCCCAGTGGGTGAGGCCAGGTGCTCTGGATTTCTGGTTGGGTGGATCCAGAGCCTTCCACGTTTGTCCTGAGTGGGTAGGAAAGGACTTTTCCTACCCCAGGTGAGTGTGTCCCCACCTCTAAGCCCACCCGCTCCTCCCCAGGATCGTCTGTATTTCGTGATGGAGTATGTCACCGGGGGAGACTTGATGTACCACATTCAGCAGTTGGGCAAGTTTAAGGAGCCCCATGCAGCGTGAGTCTCAGCCAAGACAGAAGGGAGGGGAAGGTGGAAAAGGGTAGGGTCCAGCCATTGACCTTCTGACTTCCCACCGGCTCCTCCAGGTTCTACGCAGCAGAAATCGCCATCGGCCTCTTCTTCCTTCACAATCAGGGCATCATCTACAGGTGAGCAGCCCCAGGACTTTCCACGGAGGGAAATGAATCCTAGAGGGGAAGGGATTTGAACACACCTCCAACCTGCTGAACTCAACCCTCCCCGCAACCCCTACTCCACGCTCCCATCCTCCAGGGACCTGAAACTGGACAATGTGATGCTGGATGCAGAAGGACACATTAAGATCACTGACTTTGGCATGTGTAAGGAGAATGTCTTCCCTGGGACGACGACCCGCACCTTCTGCGGGACCCCGGACTACATAGCCCCCGAGGTAACCCTACTTGCTGCTCTGGGGCACACTCTGAGATCCCTTATTGGGTGTGGCTGATTGTCCAGTGTTCACAATGGGTGAGGCCTGACCCTGGGCCCTTGTCATGAGTTGTGGGCGTTCTTATCCAGCAAGGTGTCCCTCCATTGTCAGTCCAGCCCAGGTGAGCTCTGTGCGCTGAGCGTTCTAAGTGGGCGGAGCTGGGTCTCTAAATAGGTAAAGTGGGCAGGACCTGTGGGTGAATGTTCTAAGAGAGTGGGACCAGCTCGTAGGCATTCTGAGTAGGGCCTGTTCCTGGACCATGCCAGGAAGGTGGAGACTATTTCTAGTGTACTCTGAGTGGGTGTGGCCTGTCCCCTGAGAACACTGAGCCTGTGGAGGCTGTCTTCTGAACATTCTGACTGGGCAGGGCTTGCCCTGCGGTACACAGTTGGATGGATGCTCATTTCATAAATATTGTACATGGCTCTCTGATCTAAGTGGTCTGGACTTCTGTGTTGAACATTCTAAGAGGACAGAATCAGATCCCCAAGACGCGTTGGAGAGCAGATGCTGTCCCCTGAGTATTTTAAGTGGGTGGAGCATTGCTCTGACTTTGTTGAGGCGGTGGAGCTGAGGTTCAGAATATACACATAGATGGATAGTCGGAGCACCTGCCCTGACTTTTCTAAATTGGGGGAGGAGGTTGTGTTGGTGGTGCTGCCATTTGATCTTTTCAGGTGATTAATTCCCAAACAATCAATGTCAGTGATCACATAACCTAGCTGGTAATCAGAATCACCTGTGGAAAATTTTAAACCTACACACATATTCTTGACTCTGATTCTGGCCTGTTGAGGTTGGAATTCTTCAGGGATGGGAACATCTATTATTTTTGTATTTGTTATTGATACATTGTAGTTGTACAAAATTTGGGTGGTACATGTGATATTTCAATAGAAACATCTATTTTTCAAATAGCCCCTTAGATAAGCCTGATACGCATCCAGGTTTAAGACTCTCTGGTCTCTGAAATCTAGCCTTATACATCTGACATTTGAAGTCGAGGGTCTAGTTACCAAAATATTCTAGGTGGGTGAAATTTGTGATTTGTCCCTTAGGTAGTCTTTATATTTGAGACCAAAGGAATGTTCTAAATAGGTAAATTTGTTTTCTGAATTTTTCGAAGTGTGGAGCCCTGTCCAAAATATTCAGAGTGGGAAGAGCTTGTGCTGAAAGCACTTATAGTGGGTACAGCACCTGGGGGTAAGACCAAAGGGGTCCTGGGCTTCTTAAAGAATAAATCGTGATTCTCTGCCTCCCACCTTCCCCACTAGATTATTGCCTACCAGCCCTACGGGAAGTCTGTTGATTGGTGGTCCTTCGGAGTTCTGCTGTATGAGATGTTGGCAGGACAGGTAAGGGAAGATGGGGAAAAGCTGGTGTGGCTAATGGCAATGCAGAGTGGGGTGTCACCTGTACATGCCCTTTTTCTGAGGAAGAGGGGAGGTCTATAGTCTGCACTTGGGTAGCGCTGTCCATGGTTCTGAAACACTATCTTACCGTAGACCAGAGGTTCTTAACCTTTTTTTTTGTTTTGATACCATGAACCCCTTCTTCCTACATGCTAAAGTAGCAGTCTGATTAGGCCTACAGACCCCTTCTTAGAAGAATGTTTTAAGTGCACAAAAAGAAGTTAATAAATGCACCCAAAAAACCCAAAAGTAATCAATCATATTTGAAATATAGTTACCAAAATTTCAAAACTTAAGTGAATGGAACTCAAACAACTGAATTAATTTAAATGCATACAGTTGTCTAAATATTAAAATTTGGGATATGGACATATATGTGATTTCTTTTTTTTTTTTTTTTGAGACAGAGTCTCGCTTTGTTGCCCGGGCTAGAGTGTCGTGGCCTCAGCCTAGCTCACAGCAACCTCAAACTCCTGGGCTTAAGTGATCCTTCTGCCTCAGCCTCCCGAGTAGCTGGGACTACAGGCATGCGCCACCATGCCCGGCTAATTTTTTTTTCTATATATATTTTAGTTGGCCAGATAATTGCTTTCTATTTTTAGTAGGGACAGGGTCTCGCTCTTGCTGGTCTCGAACTCCTGACCTCGAGCGATCCACCCGCCTCGGCCTCCCAGAGTGCTAGGATTACAGGTGTGAGCCACCGTGCCCGGCCATATGTGATTTCTTATTAATGCATTACATAGTAAGCTCTAATGGTAATTAGAAGTAGGAAGGTCAAACAGGAATTTTGAAGTAGGAATGACGGATAATTTGAAATATCTGCAACTCTCATGTGATAAGAAAATATCTGTCATTTCTGTTGGTGATGAAGTCACAAGTACTGCTGCTGCCTACATTCATAATTGAAGGAAATGCTGAATTTTAGTTAGAGGTTTAAAAAAATAAAGATGCGATTTTTTTTCCCATCCAAGCTCACAGACCCCTCAGTTGTGTACAGATTCCGTAAACTCCACATTAAGAATCCTTGCCTTGGTATCGCTTTTCCTAACCCCAGAAGACTGGGAACCACTCATCCAACCAGAATGTTTTTATGATGTTTCCTGCAGTCTTTTCTCTCTTCTATTTAAACGACATATTGCCTAATTAGCACCCTGCTGATATACATAGCAGATAAAGAGAGGCAGAGCAGTAAACAGATACACCTAGCAGAGGCATCTGAGATAGGCAACTGGAGGGTTGGGGAGGGAGAAAGACAAAGCTTTGGTGGTTTGGCCAGATCTCTCCCTAGGAGGTGGTCAGTGCGGGGGTGATGTCTTCGGCCAGTCATGTTCATGGTGGAAGATGAGGGCGTGGGAAAGACAGCTTGGCAATCTCTGACTCTTTGTCCCCTCCACTTTCATAGCCTCCCTTCGATGGGGAGGACGAGGAGGAGCTGTTTCAGGCCATCATGGAACAAACTGTCACCTACCCCAAGTCGCTTTCCCGGGAAGCCGTGGCCATCTGCAAGGGGGTGAGAGCCCTCCTAACTCCCAGCTTCCCCAGACTCACAACCTGTGCACCCCATTCTCCCAGCTTCCCCAGACTCACGACCCGTGCACCCCATTGCTGTCTCTGTGCCCATTAGAAAAAAGGCTCTCAAGTCACTTCACTTTCATCTGCTGGAAAAGCTGATGTAGTACATGGGTTATTTTATAATGACTTGTTGCCCTGCTGCCACCTGGGATAGAGAATGGCCTCTATCTCATCCTCCTCTGTGACCCCGCCTGCTACCCCCCAGCTCCGTGCTTTTAGGAAGTGTTGAAAGGCCAGGGCCTGTCTTCCCAGCATAGAGTGGGTCAGGTAAACTTAACTTCTGCAGTTCTCCTTCCTGTGGGATCTTGGGCGAGTCACCAACACTTGGTGAGCCTCAGCCTTCTCTTCCTGTGTTATGGAGTTAATGCAGGAGACAGCGCCTGGACTGTAGCAGGTTTTCAACAAATGTTAGCATACTTCTGCTTCTAGATCCCCTCTCCTCGTCTCTCTGACTGTTTCTCTCTGGTTTCTGTCTCATACCTCTGCCTCCATCTACCTACATATGATGGGGCTTTCTGTGTCTCTGCCTTTTCTCTGTATCTCCTTCTGTATCTCTGTCCACCCTTGTGTCCCTCTCTCGGTTACCCTCATCCCCCCACTGTCATACACACACACTCTGCATCTGTCTCTCTTCTCTTTCCGCTTTCTGTCCTCTCCTTTCTCTGGGTCTCTGCCCTCACATTGGGTCTTCTCCCTCCCTCTGGGTGTTTGTCTCCTGGGTCTCTTCTGTCTCTTTCCTTCTCTGGGTCTCTGCCCTCCCCACGGGTCTCTACGCCCCTCTCTGAATCTTTATTCCCCCTTTTCTCTGGATCCCCAATCTCTCCTTCCTCTTCTCATCCCCCTTTGGGGTTCTTCCCCATGTCCCTTCCTCTTTCTGGGTTTCTCTGCCCCTCACAATCTCATGCCCTGCTTTTTTCTCTTTGTCTGACCTTGGGTCTCTGGGTCTGAATTTTATTTATTCCCATTCTCGTTTATTCTCCCTCTTCCTCTCTCCCTTTCTTCTCCGCCCCCCCCGCCCCCCATCTTCATCTGTTTCCCCTTGCTGTTCTCTGTCTGGACCTCACGCCTGTGTCTCTTGGCTCCTCTGTCCTTGTCTTTCTCTCTCTTTCTCGTTCTGGGTCTCCCTGTCTGGGACTCTGTCTGTCCGTCTGTCTCTCTCTCTGTGTTTCCCACAGTTTCTGACCAAGCACCCGGGGAAGCGCCTGGGCTCAGGGCCAGATGGGGAACCCACCATCCGAGCACATGGCTTTTTCCGCTGGATCGACTGGGAGCGGCTGGAACGGTTGGAGATTGCGCCTCCATTCAGACCGCGCCCGGTCAGTCACCCGGACAACAGAAAACGTGGTCCCTGGGAGGGTGGGGTACCCACGAGCCCCAATACCTATATGCGGATGTGGGGTGCGATCCCTCTGTGGACCTCCCTCAAGGGAGATGCAGAGACCACGGAGGATGTGTGGAGATCCTGCGGGGGAGGCGAGATGCCTACAGGGGGCACAGACGGACACCCAGGGAGCAGGCAGAGTTCTTAACTTTCCCTCCTCCCGTTTCCCACAGTGTGGCCGCAGCGGCGAGAACTTCGACAAGTTCTTCACCCGGGCAGCGCCAGCGCTGACCCCCCCAGACCGCCTGGTCCTGGCCAGCATAGACCAGGCCGATTTCCAGGGCTTCACCTACGTTAATCCCGATTTCGTGCACCCGGATGCCCGCAGCCCCACCAGCCCCGTGCCTGTGCCAGTCATGTAATCTCACCTGCCACCACTAGGTGTCTCCAGTGTCCCCTCCGCCACGCCACCTGCACCACCCCCTGCCCGATTCCAGATCCTGCATCGCAGCATTCTGGCCTCTGCCCTCGCGGGGTCTAGACGCCCCTCCCAAGCGTTCCTGGCATTCTAAACTCCATACAGTCTCTAGAGCTGCCCCGTGTTCTAGATTCTGTTGTGCTAAGCCCTATATTCTCCCCCACCTTAGCGTTCTGGACTCTGCTCCAACAGGTTCCAGAAACACCACCACCATCCCAACTCCATGGGGTCTGAGACTCTGTCTTGGTAGTTCTATGCCTCCCGCAACCTCAGAAATAGTCTCATGGGGTTGGCTGTTCCAGACTCAGATTCCAGAACACACCTCAACCTCTAAGGCCCCTCCCACCTCCACTCCAGTTCTAGAGTAAGTGGGAGGCTGTGCCCCCCATCGATGCTCTGGGGATCCTTGGGATATATGAAGGATTCTTTCCCCAACTGTTCCCAATTAGCTTTTGTTCTGGACTTCCCCACCCCAAACTCATCACTGCTCATACACCATCCCACCCCACCCCCCTCCCCCACCAGGCCTGCCGGTGCATGGCTCCAGTCTTGCTCGGAACTACCCCCTCCCCTCTCCAGTGCCTGCCATTTTCTGGGAATCTCTCCTCCTCCTCCCCTTCCTCTCCCCTTAGCCTCTCCCACCCAGCCACAGCTGCTGGAGAATAAATTTGGGATGCCGATGCCGGAGTGTTTGGATGTTTTCTTGTAAGCTGGGAGAATGAAGGGGGTGTGGAGGTGGAACTGTGCATAGAAACAAACACAGAGAGAGACAGAGGCTGGGGGTGCAGAGATAGACGGAAAACAGAGAGACCCATAAAGTGAGAGAGAAGGGACCCGCAGCATGAGAGGGAGGAAAAGAGTGGAGACACCTGAAATAGCAGAGAAGCTCACGGGCACACACACACAGAATGCCAGAGAGAGGGCCAAAGTGGACACGGTGCACAATGACAGATGTACACCTAGATCACTGACAGTGTCATAGACCCCAGGCACAGAGACACTGCACGCACATATGTACTGGAGCAGGGACTAGGGAGAAGTCCTGAGAGGAGAGATGAAAGGCTGGCCTCCTATTGAGAGACTAGAGACTGGATCAGAGGAAGAGACCCCACGACAGACAAACCAAAACAACCAGAACCCGTGAGCTCAAGAACCAGCGACTGAGGCAGAAGGCAGGCAGACGCGCCTTCCGGGCCTCCTTCCCCTGACCCACTTGCGGGTTGGGGGAGCGGAGGGGACAGCCCAGACAGACTACATTTCCCAGTAGACATCGCCGCAGACCCTACCCCCCCAAGTGCGGCCCCTCGCCTCCAGGGCTGATGGGAAATGTAGTCCTCGGGCAGGGGCTGGCCAGCAGAGCAGTGTGCCTATGCCTGTGTGTTTGGAGGGGACTGAGCCCCAAAGCTTCGCAGGCTCCCTCGCGGCCCCGGAGTCTTGTCTTCTCTGCAGGCTCCTGGGTTTCCGGGCCGCGATCCAGCTGGATGCTGTGGCTCCCCTTGTCTCCCCCAGCACCGCCGCGGTACCCCCACCCCGTGCCCGCAGGCCCCAGCCCCCCGCTCCGACCCTCCGCGGGCGGCCTGCCCCTTTAAGAGTGGCCCCGCTGACATCACGGCGGGGGGGCGGGGGGGCCTGGCCCGGCTCCCGGCTCCGCGGCGGCTGCAGGACCCGGCTCCGCTCTGCGCCCGCCCGCTGCTCCGGGGACCCCGGCCCGGGACGCCCCCTCCCGCTTCCTCCAGCCGCCCAGACCCCAGGCTCTGTCCAAGGCCTGGCTAGACCCCAGTCCTCATCAGGGAACCCTCAGGATTGTCCCTGCTGTCTCTCCTCCTCAGGGTCTCTGTCTCTTTCTCTCTCTGTCTCTTCTCCAAGCTCAAGGTCTCTGGATCTCGGCATCTCTCAGCCCGAGGCCTCTGAGCGTCTCTCTGTCTCTTTCTGTCTCTTTCTGGATCTCTGACCTCTCCACTTCAGGGCCTCAGGGTCTCTGAGCCTAGGTGGTGGTGGTGTGTGGGGGTCTTAAACTCCGTCTCTGTCTCTCCTTCCCTCTCTCTGTGTGTCCCCTTCAGTCTCCAGACCCGCGAGTCTCTGCATTTCTCAGGCTCAGTGTCTCTGTGTGACTATCTCTGCTCTCTCTTCGTGCCTCTGCCCCTCTCGGGCTCTCTGCCTCTGTTTCTATTCTCTCTCCTCTGCCTCCCCCATCCTCAAGGCCCATCTCCCTCCCTCCCTGCATCCTTCCCCGCTCCCTCCCCGCCCCTCCCCTCCTCCGCAGTAGCCAATGAGCGGCCGCCGGTCCCTGCTCCCGGCTCCGTCTGCCGAGTGAGGCCGCCGGCGCGGGGGGTGGGGGGTGGGAGGCCGGGAGGGGGCCGGGACGCCGGGCTCCGGGGCAGGGGCGGGGGGCGCGGGCACAGGCGACCCCGGTGGCGGCGGCGGCGGCCGGGGGAAGCCGCGGGGCCGGTCATGCGGCTGCGGGGCCCGCGGCCCGGAGCGTCCGCCCAGCCCTGAGCGAGGTGAGCGCGAGGGGAGGGTCCTGGCCGCAAAAGGGGGGCGACCCTCGAGGTGGCCGCAAGAGGGGGTCGGGGAGAAAAGAGGCCCGAGTGGCTCCAGGGGTGGGATCCTGGCTGTCAGGACGCCCGAATTCTGGAGGTATGGGGGATGGAGGGACATTTGGGCCTGGCGAATCCCGGAGGACGGGGTCCGAGGGTCCCGGAGCGGGGAAACTATACTCTCTTGAGTCTCAGAGACAGTTGGCACAGCCGAGGGTGCGGGCAGGGGTCTTGAGGAAGGCGGAGGACCCCGGCCGGGAAAGAGCAGGGGTGAGTCTAGGAAGGGGGTCCCCACAAAGGGGGAGTTACGGCCTCCCAAGAGATTGAAGGGAGATGGAGTTTGGGCTGAAGACTGGAAGACTGGGACAGCGGGGACCCGAATGCCTGAACCAGGAGAGGCTGGGATAAAGAAAGATAAGGAGTCTCCAAGCCTGGGGGGAGGGTCCCAAAGGAGGAAGGGCTGGAGAATAAGGATATCTGGGCGGGCCCGTTCGAGTGAGGAGAAATTGGAACAAGAAAGGAGGGGGTTTTAAAACGGGAAGTGAGAAAGGTGCGAATGGGCAAGGTCCCAGCCAGGAGTCGGAGGGGCAGATGAGGGAAGCTGAGGTCAGCTACCTGGGACCAAGGCAGCCAGGGCGGCTGGGTTAGGGCGCTTGTGTCCGAGCTGAGAGGGCCAAGAAAGAAGCCGGCAGCTGGCGGTCAAGCCCCGAAGCCACCCGGCGGGGGATGGGAGGAAAAGCTGGCCAGAGCCTTGCCAGACTCCGGATCCCTGAGTCCTTCAGGAAGGGGAGGGGGTGCTCTGGATGCTGGGATTGCAGAGTGGGAGGGGTGGGGAATGGGGGGGGGGTCTCAGACTCCAGGGTCCTTATAGGGGTGGGGCAGAGTTTTAAGGCTACAAGAATTTTGATTAAGAAAGGTGGAGTCTCCTGTCTTGACTGCCCTGTTGGGGGAGTGTTTAGGGGGTCTCACATTTCATAGTTAAAAAGATTATGGGGGTCACTGGTATTCAGGGAGGCAGAGGTCTCTGGTTGAAATAGGCTGAGGATCCCAAGTTAAGCCCCTCAAATCACGGGATTGTCTGGCTTGGGGAAAGTTCTTGAGGAGGAGGAGTGAGAGTTGTGGATAAGAGATTTAGAGTCCTTGGATTGAGGAGCTCCCTAGTTGGAATCTCTAAGTTCCTGACTGGAATTTGGGAGGCCACAGTTGTGGCCTGGGGATCTCTTGTTTGGAGGGTCCAGTGTAGGGGGATCTAGTTTCCGTGTTGGATGTTGAAGAGGATCTATAATTAAAAGCCCTAGCATGGGAAACTGGGGTCAAAGATCTCTGGTAGGAAATTTAGGGATCATGTGATGGGGCCCTGGAATTCCTGATTGGGATTTTGCAGTTCAGAGAGCACTGATTCCTAGTCTGAAGGATGAGGGCTCCTTGTTTGGCTGGAATGCTCTGGTTAGGATGCTGGGTTGGGGGTATCCTAGCTCATGATTTTGGTACTCTGGTATCTCTAGTCAAGATCCTGGCTCCAGGTCCCTGGGTCCCAATGCTCAGGGACTGAGCAGCCTGTGAAGGAGTTCCAGCATTCCAGGCTCAGAGGCCTGTCCAGGAGGGTGGAATTAGGGTTCTGGAACTTGGATCTGAATTGTGGGTTGTGATCTCAGATTGGGGTACCAAATTGAGGTCAAGGCACAAGATCAGAGTTAGAAGGTCATGGGCCAGATTCTTAGTGTTAGAATTGGGTGTGAGAGTCAAGCTATAAGTCCAAGTGTCTAAACTTAGGTGGGGGCCTCAGCCCAAGAAGGCTTAGACAGGCCTGTCAAGGGTCTGAGGCCAGGGTATGTGTTAGGGATCCTTGGTTGGTGACCCACATTGGGGATTTCTGGCTGCAGTTCAGAGACAGAGTCCAAAGGGAAGGTATCAGGGTGCCAGGTCAGGGCATGGAGTTAAGATTAGGGAGCTTGAGTTAGAGTTTCTGGACAGGTCAAGTTGTATAGCATCCAGTGTCCAAACCCAGTACCCTGGGTCCAGGGATCCAGGTCCTGGCTTAGAGCTGAGGTTATGGATTCTTGTGTTCACAGCTGAGGGCTTCGATCAGGGCAGAGTCAGTGTTGTGGGATGCCAGGTCCTACGTTGAAGTCATTGATCAGCCTAATAGTTTCTGAGTCACCAGCCCAGGCTCTACATTAGGGGCTCTGGTGGGGTCTGATTTCTAAGGTTAGGGTCTCAAGGAAGGACATGAGATTAGAGTTGAGGGGGCCTTGTCCTGGAGTTAAGAATCTGGATTTAGAATTTCTGATATTTGGGACCCAGGTCCAGACATATGGTTGGTCAGGATTCAATCTCTGGGTCTGAGCTGAAGGTTATGGTTGGAAATCTTATCCTGGGGTTGAGGATCTGGATCCAGAGCTAAGGCATAGGTGGCAGGTGTGGGAAGCCCAGTTCTGAGATTGAGGGTCAACAGTTGGTGTCTCTTGTCAGAGCCCAGGCTTGGGGTCATAAGTCGGCCCACAGAGGTCAGATTTCAGAGTTTGATTTGGAGTTGGTGCCCCTGGCAAGGGTCCAGCATCCTGGATTGCTGCATGAGGCTGGAGACTCTGGTCAGTCCATTGGGGGTCTCCACCAAAGCTTCTGGTCACACAGGCCCCGCAGGGCGCCCCCCGCCTCTGAGGATGAGTCACTGCAGCAGCCGCGCCCTGACCCTGCTGAGCAGCGTGTTTGGTGCGTGTGGTCTGCTCCTCGTGGGCATTGCGGTCAGCACTGACTACTGGCTGTACATGGAGGAGGGCACAGTGTTGCCGCAGAACCAGACTACCGAGGTGAAGATGGCACTGCACGCTGGCCTCTGGCGAGTCTGCTTCTTTGCAGGTAGAGCCCATTCCTGCCCTCCACTCAACTGTTCCTGCCTTGCGTGGGACCAGAAAGTCCTTATCCACAGTGCCACTCCTTGGGTTCCAGAAATCCAGAAACTTATTCTGTTTCTCTTCTGGAAGTTCAAATTTCTACTAGGAGCTCCAATGTCTAGCTCTTTATTCCCCGGAACTAGGAACCCCACGTTCAGACAAGCTCAGGTCCCTGACCCCCATCGGGACGCTGGAGTCCTCCCTTAGAATCAGTAGTATAGGTTCAGAACTTGTCCTCTGGACAGTTCCAGTGTTGGATTGGCAGGATAAAAGAATCCATGCCTCCAGCGAGCACCGAGACCCCTTCCACTTAGGGATCCTGGCTCCCCAGACCCTAATCTCTCTAGCGACCCAGGACTCCTGGTCCATAACCCCCTCCTTGCTTAGGGCCCAGGGTTCCAGCCCTCTCCTCTGTCCAGGGGTCTCTAGAGCGGCTCGCAAGAGGAGCTGTCAGACATCCTGCCCATCCCACTTCTCAGCCCCCTAAAATTAAGAATAGTTCCGTTAGATTAGGCCTGGAATCCCCCCGCCAGGGATCCCCCCACTATGCAGACTGCCCTGAAAGCCTCTCTAGGGCTTAGGATCCTCTCTTCGAGCCCTGCCTTTTTATCTTCCCCCCAGGTCGGGAGAAGGGTCGCTGTGTGGCCTCGGAATATTTTCTTGAACCGGAGATCAACTTGGTGACGGAAAACACGGAGAATATTCTGAGTGAGGGGATGTGGGGAAGCCTAGGCAGCAAAGGAACAAAATCACAGCACGAGTCTTGGGAGAAAGGGCAGGCCCAGCGGGTAGGGGAGGAGGGAAGGAGTGGAGGTTTGAGAGAAGGCGGGTGGTTAGGTAAGGTTGAAAGGGCCGTGTCTGGGTAGTGGGGAGGAGTCAGCAGGAAGGGACGGGGCCCAACCCAAGGAGGTGTGGCTTGGGTGAAGAGGTGGAGTCAGCACTGGCCCTGTCTGAGAAAGGGGAGGAGTCAGGGGGAAGGGGAGGAGCTGAACTAAGGGGCAGAGAGGTCAAGGGAATGGGGAAGTGTCCTGCCAGAGATATCCCCCTCACCCCTGCTTCTCCCCGTCCCCTTCCCCCAGAGACAGTGCGCACAGCCACACCCTTCCCCATGGTCAGTCTGTTCCTCGTGTTCACGGCCTTCGTCATCAGCAACATCGGCCACATCCGCCCACAGAGGACCATCTTGGCCTTCGTTTCTGGCATCTTCTTCATCCTATCGGGTGAGCCCAAGAAAAGGACTTGAGGGCTGGGGGATTATTTTAAGTTCTAGGAAGCTGTGATCCCTCTTCCATTTAGCCACTTCCTGCTGTGTGACCTGGGACAAGTTGCAGGACCTCTCTGAGCCCCGCTTTCCTCCTCCGTGAAATGGATGGAGATAGTGGTGTCCATTACACAGCGTTGTTTAGAGGACCAAATCATAGCAAATGCTTATGGGAGCTAATTAGGTACCAGGCTCTGTTCTGATACTCAGAACAACCCTATGAGGTAAATACTATTAATAACCCCCATTTTACAGATATGGAAACAAACACTCAGAGAGATGAAGTCACTTGCTCAGGGTCATACAACTAGTGAGAGGCAGCGCTGGGAATCAAACTCACGCAATTCGCCTCCAGAGGCTGTATTTTTAACCACCCCTGATATTTTAGCAATTAACAGTTTATAGGGCTCTTTATTTTCTGTGCAATATTTTATTTTAACTTTTTTTCAAATAAACAGAGAAGTCAAAAGAATTTTGTAGTGAACACTCATGTACCCACCAATTAGAGTCAACCATTAATGTATGATTAGATGTCCATTATCCTGTATGTGTCCATCTGTCTATATTTCTAACCATCCATCAATTTATCCTATTTTTAAGAAGCATTTCAAAGTAACTTTTAGGCATCAGTACACTTTACCCTAAATGCTTCACCATGCATGTCATTAGCTAGACTCCAGTATTTGTTTACAGTTCTTTTTTCTCTCTTTTGAGGTACAAGGCTCCTTTGCATGTGTGATCTCACACCTATCTCATAACAGTTCTACCTAGGAGTTATTATTAGTACCCATTTGATAAAATGGGGGTACTGAGGCCCAGGTTTGTGCAGGGAGTTGCCTAAGATACCAGCATACACTGGTGCTAGAGGACTCGAGTGTCCAGAGTTTCAGCAGAGTATTTTCTGGAGTATCACTCTCCACCACATTTCAGCTCAGTCCAAATCAACTCAGCTCAAACACATTTAAGTCCATCAATCCAGCTCAACTAACCCCAACTGATTCTGACTTCATTCTTCAATTCAATTCAAATTAATTCAACATAATTTAATTAAACCCAAATCAGGCCCTTGTAATTCTGTTGGTATTTTATGAACAAACCCCACTGTATGTCTCATCTCCATTCTGTCCCCTGGGGCCTGCACTCGGCTCCCTCTTTCCAGTTGACTGTGCAGATACTGAAGCGGGATCTTCAAGTAACCCCTCCTCCTCCAGTCTCTTCCCTGCTCCTCATCCAGCTTTCTCTAGGCTCAACCTCCCCCGTGCCTTCAACCTAACCTGATGAGACCTTTTTCAGGGAAACCAGGGTGTAACCTCCGTGCAAACTTGAATCACGGCGTGTGGAGCCAGACACTGAGCTAAAATAAGACACGTAGAATATCACGATCCTAGAGTGTCGGAGCGGAAAGGTCTCATCATTTTTCAGGTGGAAAAATAGTGGCCTAGAGAAAGAAAGTGGGGCAAGAGTAGGTAGCATGGGGATTTTTATTCAATCCACCCAAAGTATTATAAGGAAAGGCCCATTGTTTGTGGTAAGAGGCAACACAGCCAGTCAATGGCAGAACTGGAATTAGAATCTAGGGTATTCTCACTCCAAAACCAATGCTTAGATCACCACTGCACCAGGAACTGACTGCCCAAGGTCAGGCTGAGAATGAATGGTACAGTCAGAGCTGGAAGTCAGGCCTCTGATATAACAATAGAGTAACTTGGAAGAGATTGAACCTGCTGCCTGAACCCCTTACTTGAGTTCATTTCATAGACTATGACCTATGCACTTGACCCCAGGGTATCCAGTCATATACTGTCAAGCTTGTGGGATACAGTGACTGAAGGCATGTGCTGTGAACATAGAAAGACCTGAGTTCAAATCCTACCACTGCCACTTACGCAGTATGTGACCCAAAGCCTTCCTTTTTGCAGTTATTAGGAAGACAAATCTTGGTTAGCAGTCAGCAAACTTTTTCCACTGAGGGCCAGATGGTAAATATTTTAGGCTTTGTGAGACACAGGGTCTCTGATACAACTACTCAACTCTGCTTTTACACAACTTGGCTGTTGTTGTGCGAGAGCTGCCAGGTATAAACCAGTAGGAGTCTCTGTGTTCTAGTAATGTTTTATTTATGGACCTTGAAATTTGAATTCATGCAATTTTCATATACATGAAATATTATCCTTTTGGGTTTTTTTTTCTTGCTACTTAAAAATGTAAAAACCATGCTCACAAACCATACAAAAACTGGAAGTGGGCCAAATCATAGTTTGTCAACCCTGATTTAAATCATGGATGGAAAGGGCCTGACCCTATACCTGGACTGTAACACTAAGTACTCAACATGTAGTAGTTTCAAATAAATAAATTAGTAGTAATAGTAGTAGTAGCAGCAGTAGTAGTACCAATAGTAATAGTAGTAGTAGTAGTAATACCCAACTTTATTGAGTGCCATGGGTCAGTCCAGGAAGTCCTAAGTACTTTGCATATATGAGGCTATTTATTTTTCTTCTCCCTGTAAGGCGGGTACCATTAATGTTGCCATTTTACCACTGAGGAAATAGGAGCAATCAGGGATCAAGTCGTTCATTAGAAGAAGCAAGATTCCAACCCAAGTTCCTCACCACAGCAGTATGCTGCCCCACCAACACTAAAAATCAAAAGAGAAGCAGATTTAGCAGGAGAACTTAAGGATAGAAAGAGTGGCACTATCTTAGATCTTGGAACGTGATGACCTGGTCCAACCACCTCATGTTCCTGATGAGGAAACCAAGGGAGAGAGAGAGAGAGAGAGAGAGAGAGAGAGAGAGAGAGAGAGAGAGAGAGAGAGAGAGAAGTTGCCTGAGTTCTGGTCACTGGTGGAATTGGCATTTGATTCTGTAGAAAGAGGTAGGAGGGTTGGAGCAGGGGAGGGATAGAGACATATCTGGACACTAAATATCTCTCAGGGACCTGTGTTGGGGACAGACTAGAGGGAAAGAGACTAGAATTTGGCCATTTGGGAAGGAGGCTTGTGCAGTGATCCAGGCAATAGCAGATGAGGTCTGTGCTGGGGCTGCAGATGTGAGGAAAAGGCTACTGGGAAGCCATGGGAGAGAGAAGGATCAATAGACAGAAGAATCGATAGAACCAGATGACTGCCTGGACACAGTTGGCAAGAGACTTGGGGAGGAAGCTAGAGTGACATTGATTTTCTTTTTCCAGGCCACCAGAGGCATGCCCATGCATGTCACATATTAACCCCTGATCCTCAAATGTGCTCTGTGCATCTGCTAATTCATTCAGCCATCGGACATCCTATATACCAAACCCTGTCTTTGACATTGAAGCCATAAAATGAATCCTAAATGCAAGCCCAGGTGCAGTCAATCATAGAACAGCCCCCAACTACATGTCAATCAAAGCTTTTCATGCTGGCTTAAATCCCTTCAATAGATTCCCACTGCACTCACAATCTGTCCAAACTCCTCACTAGAGCCTACAAGGTCTTCCATGATTTGGCTGCTGTTCAGATCTCTGACCTCATCTCTAACTCACTAACACTCTCTGCATTGCTTATAACTTCAGCCACTCTGGCCTCATTTTTCTCCTTGAAAATGCTAATCTCAGCCTCATGTCAGGACTCTTACACTTATTATTCTTCTCTGCTTGGAAGTTTCTTCCCTCTGATTCTCACAGGGCTCAAACTTTTTCCTCTTCAGTAGCTAACATTGCCTTTCTCCCACTATAGTATCCATCACACTGCGGAGTTCATACTTTTTTTCAGAGCACTTATTACTATTGTCATCTCATTTGTTTTGTGCCTTGTCCTACAAGAATGTAAACTCCAAAAGGGCAGGGACCTTTTCACACGTGTTCTCATTTGCATCTGTGGAGCCCAGATTAGCTGCTTGTACAAATATTTGTAAGGTGAGTGAGTGAAGAATGGATGAGTGACAGCCCCAGGTATCTTGAGAAAAGGAAAGATGCATAACCTGAAGTAGGTAGTTGCATATGGTATGGGGAGGGTGGGAGTGATCAGGGAGGGCTTCCAAGAAGAGGTGAAACCTAAGTTGATGCTGAAAGGGCGAGGGGGAAATTCTCGAGTCAAGAACAAAAGTTGCCCTATATGGAGATGAAATTCACAGCATATGATAAGGCCCCATAAAGCATCTAAGACAGAGGTATACACAAGTGCAACTCTCCATGGTCCTGAAATTCTATTGTTCTAAAGGCAGGTGAGTTCTATTCAGTTTGGAATGTAGGTGATTCTTGCCTACTGTGCTTTAAGAATCACAAAGCAGATGTAGTTGAGGGGGTGGGAGGAGAGTAAGAGAGTTGGATTGCAGAGATAGAAAGGGGGAAGGGAGGGAGAACAAGAGTACAGGAGAAAAAGGGAAAAGAAGGTTATTTTTGGAAAACCACAGCCAATGTGAAATGGCCAGGAAGCAGAAGGAATGACAAGAATGACTTACTAAAAAGAAGAAAGCAGGCCAGGCGCGGTGGCGTGGTGCACGCCTGTAGTCTCAGGGACTGAAGATACTGAGGCAGGAGGATGCGTGAGTCTGGGAGTTCAAGGCCAGCCTGAGCAGCATGGCCAGACCTTGTCTCTAAAAAAAAAAAAAAAAAATAGAAAAGAAGCCTGGCACAGTGGCTCATGCCTGTAATCCTAGCACTCTGGGAGGCCAAGGCAGGAGGATTGCTTGAGCTCGAAAGTTAGAAAGCAGCCTGAGCAAGAGTAAGACCCCATTTCTCCTAAAAATAGAAAAATTAACCATGCTCCTATAGCCCATTTACTTAAGAGGCTGAGGCAGGAGGATCGCTTGAACCCAGGAGTCTGAGGTTGCAGTGAGCTATGAGGATGCCACTGCACTCTACCTGAGGCAACCAAGCGAGACTCTTGTCTCAAAAACAAAAAGACCAAACAAAAGAAAATTTCTTTTCCATTGAAAATGTTTATTTTCTTCTAATCAAACCCCTCATTCCAACCCTAGACTTATGGCCCATGTTAAGGCTCTAAATAAAATACATTCTCCACAGGCAGAGTCAGGACCAGGGTGAGGCAGGAGCAGGCAGCAGGAACCAGACCACGGACAGCCTGGGATATCAGGCTGAGGAGTGGATACCTTCTCCTGTGGACAATAGGGAGCCAAGAAGAGTTTTGAGCAGGGAGAGATAGAGTTTGCTTTGGGTTTTAGAAGGGGAGATGAGGATTTTGGAGCAATGGCATAGGTGTAGAGAATAAGGCCTGAGCTGTGGCAAGGGACTGGGAGATGCAAAAAGTGGTTTAGATTTATGAGAGATTCGGGAAGTAAAATGGACGTGATTTGATCATTCTCAAGTGACCATTCTTTATGGATGAGGGGGCAAGAGAGAAAGATGGAGACAGGAATCAACCCCCCTGTGTTTGAGTGAGTGAGTACCTGAGCGAGTGTGGTTTCTGGACTTCCCTGGGTAAGATCCTTTTCTATAACCCTGCCCATATTTCAAGACTTATCTCAGATGCCATTTCACCATGCAATGCTTGATGTTCTCTCTCTTCTTGAGTCTCGAAATTATGGAATACTAGAAGTTGAAAGTGTTACGGAAGTTCTGAGCAAGGAAAAGTTAATTCTTGGAAGGGATGGAGAAATGGTGGGATTTAGCACAGATGAGCTCTTCTAGAAGTTCCAGTTTATGGCCAATGTATTCATCCATTCAACTAGTAGTTATTATGTGCTGGATATTGTGCTGGTTGCTAGGAGTGCAATAGTGAACAAGGTGGACTAGTTTCTAGGATCACGGTGTTCCTAGCATCCTAGTCGGGGTGGAAGAGATATATCATAAAAAGGTAACAAATAGAGAATACAATGTTACTAATTAATTATAATGTGATGATACAGGCTACAAAGAAAAGCAAAGCAAGTTGGGGGAAGGAGAGTGATGGAGGGGTCATTACTGTATTCCACCCACCTGAATCATCCACATTTTAAAAACGGTTTGCCATATTCTCTTCTCTCTCTCTCTCTCCATCCTTTCCTCCCCCTCCCCTTTTTACACACACCGCACTCACATCTTTTTGGTTTTAACCATTTGAACGTATGTTGCAGGTGTCATGATAGTTCATCTTTAAAAACAAAATGTTAGTATGCATCTTTAAATAAAGACATGTTTCTCCATAAGTATAACACCATTATCAGGCCTAGAAATTTTACAATAATTCTATGGTATAATTTAATCCATTTTTAAACTGTCCCAGTACTTTCAAGCATGTGTTTTATAGCTTTCCCCCCAGAACTAGGATTCAATCTAGGTCCATGTATGGCATTTTGTTAATAAGTCTCTTTTAGTCTAGACAAGTTCCCCCACTACTTTTTTCCACAACGCTAAATTTTAAAATATAATCTCATTATAGGCTGGGCACAGTGGCTCATGCCTGCAATCCCAGCACTTTGGGAGGCCAAGTTGGGAGGATTGCCTGAGGCCAGAAGTTTGAGACCACCCTGGGCAACATAGCAAGACCCCATCTCTAAAAAATTTTTTTAAAAATTACCTGGGTGTGGTGGTGCACAGCTCTAGTCTTCGCCACTTGAGAGGATAAAGCAGGAGGATGACTTGAGCCCAGAAGGTCAAGGCTGCAGTGAGCCATAATCAGACCACTGTACTCCAGCCTGGATGACAGAGCAAGACCCATCACCAAAAAAAAAAAAAAAAGAAAGAAAGAAAGAAAATTTTAAAAATCTCATTATAAAAATATAGAAAGAATAGTATAATGAAATCTATATATCCTTCACTCAGTTTCAACAATTACCAATGTATGGTGAATCTTTTCCTAGTCATATTGCCACGCCTCCTTCTGCATTTCACTACATTATTTTAAAGCCAGTCTCAGACGTCAACTCATTTTATCCACAAATATCTCAGTATATCTCTGAGTTACAAGTTGCCTTTTATTTAATGTAACCATAACGCCATTATTGAGCCCAAACAAGTAAGAATGATTGCTTAATATCATATCTAGTTAGTGTTCACTTTTCCCCGTTGGTTTCATAAATGCCTTTTTATAGTTAGTTTGTTGCAAATCCAGATCTAAATTCCACATGGGCATTTGGTTGATACATCTCTGAAGCCTCTTTTAGTCTAAAACAGTCCCTCTCCTGTTTTTTTCCTTGACAATTTTTTTTTTTTTGAGAAATCTGGTCTTCTGTTGTATAGAATTCCTACATTCCAGAGTTTTCCAATTGGATTCCTGTATTGTGGTTTAATATGTCCACCTAGTCCTGTGGTTTTTTTGTAAACTAAGATCTAAAAGAAGCTTGGATGGCTCCAGGTTTGGTTTTTGTTTGTTTGTTTGTTTGGCAAGAACCCTTCATACATAGGTGGTGCTGTTTACATCCTGCTGTATTTATTAGATCAGGAGACACGGAGTCTGGTCATCTCCCTTTTTGAGATACTGGGCTTGATCTCTGGTTTAGGTGTTGGCAGTTTGGCCCATGTCATCATCCTTCTAAAGCCTGCAGGACAGGGTATCCTGCAGAATAGCCCACATCATATATTTGTTTGATTGTTTCCTTGTGGTATTTAATTGTATTTTCCTTGTATTTTCTGTAACCTGACAGTTATGTGTGGACTAGAGGCTTGATTACATCAGGTTAAACATTACTGGCAAGAAAAGTCAGAGGTGCTGCTGCCATGTACTTTGTATCTCATCAGTTCAGGCAGCAAATAATGTCAGGTTGTCCCGCTGTGAGCAGTAGGAAGTTTGAATCCTTGGTAAAGATGATGTCCGTCAGAGCTCTCTGTTGAAAAGGGAGTTTTTTTCTCTTTATAATGAATAAGTAATTTGCAGGGTAACACTTTGGTACTTTGAAAAAAAACCTGTTTAGGGATACTCATATTTATTTTATTTTATTTTATTTTTTGAGACAGAGTCTCACTCTGTTGCCCAGGCCAGAGTGCCGTGGCATCAGCCTAGCTCACAGCAACCTCAAACTCCTGGGCTCAAGCAATCCTCCTGCCTCAGCCTCACAAGTAGCTGGAACTATAGGCATGTGCCACCATGCCTGGCTAATTTTTCTATATATATTTTTACTTGTCCAGCTTCCAGCTAATTTCTTTTTATTATTTTGTTAGAGACAGGGTCTTGCTCTTGCGCAGGCTGGTCTCGCACTCCTGACCTCAAGCAGTCCTCCTGCCTTGACCTCCCAGAGTGCTAGGATTGCAGGCGTGAGCCACGGCACCCGGCTTTATTTTTATTTTAAACAAACTTTTCAATTTGGAAAAGATTTAAACTTACAGAAAAGTTGCAAAAATAATACAATGGACTCTTACATACCCTTCACCAGACTAGTTTTTTTTTTTTTTTTTTTTTGAGACAGCGTCTCACTCTGTTGCCCAGGCTACAGTGGCATCATCATAGCTCACTGGAACCTGGGCTCAAATGATCCTCCTGCCTCAGCCTCCTGAGTAGCTGGAACACAGGAGTACAGCACCATGCCTAGCTAATTTTTCTATTTTTGCTAGAGACAGGGTCTCACTCTTGCTCAGGCTGGTTTCGAACTCCTGACCTCAAGCAGTCCTCTTGCTTTGGCCTCCCCAAATGCTAAGATTACAGGGTTGAGCTGTTACACCTGGCCATAGATCAGTTTTTTAACATTTTGCCACATTTGTCTTTCTCTCTCTATGTGTATGTGTGTGTGTGTACACATATATACACATATGTATACACATAAATATACTTATACATATGCATGCACATAAAACATATACACATGCACATATATGTTGATGGGACCACTTGAATATAAGTTACAAACACTTCACCCTAAATAGTTCAGCAAGTATCTTTTAAGAACAAGGGCATTCTCTTATGTAACCACAGTACAATTATCAAATTCAGGAAGTTTAACATTTATACAATACTATAGCTAATACACAGTCCATTCTCAAATGCCACCAACTGTCCCAATACTATTTTTTATTGTCATTTTCCCCCATTCAGGCTCTACAATCACTCATTGCATTTCCCTATTGTGTCTCTTTAGTCTTCTTTTATCTTTTTATATAGTTCCTCTGCTCTTTTTTTTTTTCTTTCCATCTTTCATGTTGACGTTTTTGAAGAGTGCAGCCAGTTGTGTTGTAGAATGTCCCACAGCGTCCTCATGAGTGGATTCAGGTTACGCAGTCTCAGCAGGAGCACTACAGAAATGAAGTAGTGGCTTGCTCAGCCTCTCTTACCTGGAGGCACGTGGGGTGGGTCTGCCGCATTATTGGTGATGTCAGCTTCGATCGCTTGGTTAAGGTGGTATCTGCCAGGTTCTTTCACGATAAAGGAAGCTTTTATTCTCTTTGTGATTAATAGATATTCTATGGGGAGATTCTGTCATCCTGAGATTTGGCATCCCCTGGTGTTCTTGCCTGACTCTAATATTACTACTAGGGCTGCAAAACGGGATTTTCTTTTAACGCTGTTGTTACACCTACTTGAATAAATTAGTGTGTGACTGAAAAGAACTTTCTCTTTTAACATCTATACAATACTACTTATGTATTTATTTTAAAAATATGTCAGTATGGACTCATGTATTTAAAAAAAAAAAAAAAACCTCAACGTGTTATATGCCATTACCTCTATTATGGATTTTGATACTTAAAATGTCATCAGTTTGACTCTCAGGAAACTTCAAGCTCAATCCTGTTTCCTTTTTTGACATGTACCCATCAATTTTTTGAGCACTTTCTGTCTTTGGGGCACAAGAAGTACATTTTTACTGCCTCTGTCTCAGACTTCAAATCAGCTATTTCTTCTGGAAGCTCTCTAGCTCCTTTTAGTAGAGGAGGATATTAGAAACCAAGAGCTGGGGTACTCAGTGTGCTCAATGCTACCAGGGTGTCGCTACTTTTAGGATCTTTCAGGACACAGGCTGAGAAACTATATATATGTAAATAACCCAGGAGTTTGTAATGATGCCTAAACACCACGGGCTTTTTCTGTATTTATATTTCTCCTTTCAAAATAAGAAGCTGTAGCTACCAAAGCAACAACATTTTCACTCAACTCTACAATGCACACAAAATAACACTTATACAATACTATAGCTAATACACAAGTCCATACTCAAATTGCACCAATTGTGGGAAAAAACTTACTAAATAAGATAGCCAGTTGTAGTGGTATGTATCTGTTGTCTCAGCTAATTGGGAGGATGAGGTGGGAGGATCACTTGAGTCCAGGAGTTTGAGTTCAGTCTGGGCAAAATAGCAAGACCCTATTTCTTAAAATTTTTTTTTTAAACCTACTAAATAAGGTTCAAGATTTCTTTACGGATCTTTTTGTCTTTAGACTGCAATATATAATCAAAGTACTGCATTCAAAAGTTACTTGGGGCTGGGCACAGTGGCTCATGCTTGTAATCACAGCACTCTGGGAGGCCAAGGTGGAAGAATAGCTTGAGGTCAGGAGTTTGAGACCAGCCTGAGCAAAAGTGAGACCCCCATCTCAACAAAAAATAGAAAAAATTAGCTGGCCATGGTGGTGTGGACCTGTAGTCCCAGCTACTCCGGAGGCTGAAGCAGGAAGATTATTTGAACCAGGAGTTGGAGGTTGCAGGGAGCCATGATGATGCCACTGAACTCTACCCAGGGTGACAGAGTGAGTCTCAAAAAAAAAAAAAAAAAAAAAAAAGTTACTTGGATTACAACACACTGTGGTTTTATTCTTCATTTGATATAAAGTCAGATTCCTTTATTTCTATTTCTATTAATTTTAGTTTTCCCCCATCTTAGTTAATTATATCTTTTGAATATATCAAATATTAGCATCATTCCAAAGATCAAAATCTCACAAAAATATGTACTCAGAGAAGTACCACTCCCTTCCCATCTCTTCTTTTTTGTTCTCTCTTATCCCCTTCAGGTAATCAACATTTGTTTGTTTGTTCCCCTTTCTATGTCTTCTTTGCAAAAATAAGCAGATGCACATTTGTACTCTCATGTACCCTTCTTTCTTGCTTAAAAGGTAACATATTGTATACTCTTTTGCACATTACTGGGTTTTTTTTTTTTTTTTTTTACTTAGTGATATGATCTGGAGCCATCATTGAATGCCATATCAGTTCATAGAGATCTTCCTCATTTTTATTTTACAGTGGCACAGTTCTCTGTTATGTGGATGTTTCATAGTCTATTCCATCCATCCTCTATGTAAGGGCATTTAGGTTATTTCCAGTGTTTTTCAGTTACAAATAATGCTGTAGTAGATTAGCTTGTGCATATGTATTTTCATGTTATTGGAGGGATATCTTCAGGGTAAATTTCTAGAAGTGGGATTGTTGGGTTAAAGAATGGACACATGTTTGTGTGTGTGTGTGTCTGTGTGTGGTTTTTAAGATATTGCTAACTTCCTCTTCATAAAGTTTGCACCATTTTGTACTCCCACTGGCGATGTATAAGAACATTCATTCTCCCAGCTTCACCAAAAGAGTACGTGTGAAGCTTTTTAACTTTTGACCACCTGATTGGTGAGAAATGGTATCTCATCATAGTTTTCACCTGCATTTCTCATATTTTGAGTGAGACACGTATTTTCTTTTAAACAGGGAGATAATAGAAGCCCTTTCCAAAGTGGCAACCAGTGAAGAGAGGTCTCAGCGAAGTGACAGAGAAAGACATGGGGATGTCTGGGGGAAGAGTATTCCAGGTAGAGGGAACAGCAAGAGCAAGGGCTCTGACGCAGGCAAGAGCTTGATGTCTTCAAGGAAGAGTAAGAAAGTCAGGTGGTCTAAGCAGAGGTAACAAGGAGAAACTGATCAGAGATGGAATTGGCAAGGACTGGACCACGCAGGCATTACAGTCAGCTCAGCAAAGTTTTTCTGTAAAAAGCCAGAAAATAAATATTTTTAGCCTTATTGGCCATCTGGTCTTTGTTGCAACTACTCAACTTTATGGTTGTGGCACAAAAGCAGTCATGGGCAATATGTAAACAAATGAGTGTGGCTGTGTTCTGATAAAGGTTTTTTTTTTTGTAGAACCTGAAATTTGAAATTAATATACTTTTAAAAAATTGAGACATAATTCACATAATATTCCTATAATTCAGTGGTTTTTAGCATATTCATAAGGTTGCACAACCATCTCTATTAGCTAATTTCACAACATTTTGATCATCCTCAAAAGAAACCTCACACCGTTTAACAGCCCGTCACAATTTCCTGTTCTATCCCGTTCCCTGGCAACTGCCAATCTCCTGTCTCCCTCCGTGGACATGGATTTGTCTATTCTGGACATATCATATAAATGGAATCACACAATATTGGTCTTATGCATCTGGCTTCTTTCCCTTAGCATGTCCTCTCAGCTCCTTCCTGTGGTAGCATCAGTCATTCCCTTTCTAGACTGAATAATATTCCTTTCTGTGGACATACCACATTTTGTGTGTCCATTCATCAGCTGATGGACATGTGGGCTGTTTCCACTTTTTGGCTATTACAAACAATGCTGCTACAAACATTCCTGTGCAAGTTTTTTTGTGTGTGAACATATGTTTCTAATCCCTTGGGTATACACCTAGGAGTGGAAGTGCTGGGTCATATGGTAATTCTATCTTTAACTGTTTGAGAAACTGCCAAATGAATTTCATATGTACTTTTTATGTGCCACAAAATATCATTCTTCTTTTGATTTTCTTCCCCATCATTAAATTATGTAAAAGCCATTTTTAGCTGGCGGGCCCTACAAAAACAAGAGGTGGGTTGGATTTAGTCCCCGGACCCCTGCTGTAGACAATAGAAGGAACTTAGATTTATTCTGTGTGTTATGGGCACGCCAGTGTTCATCTGCAGGATTCCGGGGGAAGATTCTGATAAGGATTAGTTGGATTAATTTAGGGCAGGGGACTTCATAGCCTTTTTAAGCTTCTCTTGGCATGGCTACTGTTTAACAGAAAGGTCATTTTGAGAAAGTGATAATCACCTCTTAAAAATGCTCAGACTGGACCTCTCCTCTCCACACTCTCCATATGTCTCTATTTCCTCAACTGTAAATGGTGATAAAAATGTATCTACTTCAAAGGGTGGTTGTGAGGTTTGAATGAGTTTATATATACAACACTGAGAATAGTGCCTGGCACAGACTAAGACCTATATAAGTAGTTGCTATTATTGTTGATATTGTTGCTGCAATATCATCTATACAGCCCCCGCTCAGGCCTGGTCCTCTTCCCCCTAGACTATCACAACTCCAGTGTCCCCCTCCAATGTTTTCCCAACACCAACCAGCCCCCAAAGGATCTTCTAACACCCTGATCTGGCCCTGTCCTCCCTCTGCTATAAACCTTCCATGACTCCCTAGTGCCCTTGGTGTCAATGCCAAGCTCCTCAGCCTGACATTTCAGGTTCGTCTTGGCCTTGTTCCTGCCCCTTTCTCTAGCCTTTCCTGTGGCAATAGCCCATGCTACGGCTACATGGATGGAGTGGCTCAATTTTGCCCCTCCAAACCTTTTCTCATGCTGTTTCCTCTGCTAGGAGTGGTGGGATAGTGTGCCCTTATTCTTCCCTGGGGTCTCATCCTTTAAACTTGGACAAAGGAATCTTTCCTTGATTTCTCTTGCTCCTGCCCCAGGTGGGTTTGGTGCCTCTTCTGGACACCCACAGAGCTCTGTGCTACTTCCTCATAGCACACATCACCATGTATGTGACTGTTGATCAGTGTTCATATTTACCTTCTCCAATTGCATTGTGAGTCCCTGGATAGCAGATTTGAGGTTGGGGTTGGGAGGGCAGATTGTTGATTCATCTCCGGGCTCCCTGCACCCAACAAGGCCCAGCACACAAAGGGCTTCGAAGTAGTTAGTCCAGGACAGACAGGGGAGGAGGGGAGGAGGGAAGGGCTGAGGGGAGGAGTCCACTTCTAATGGACTGAGGGTAACCCTTCTGTTCCTCCAGGCCTCTCCTTGGTGGTGGGCTTGGTTCTTTACATCTCCAGCATCAACGACGAGGTCATGAACAGGCCCAGCAGCTCCGAGCAGTATTTTCATTATCGCTACGGGTGGTCGTTTGCGTTTGCTGCTTCCTCCTTCCTACTCAAAGAGGTGATGTCCTCGGGATCCAGACTCTAGAGTCTAGAGTTTTGAATAGGGAAAGGTCCGGGGAGAGGGCTGATTCCTGAGTCCAGAAGGAAGAGGAGGCTGGGGATGTAGACTCTGTCTGGGTTGTGAGGGAGGTGATAGCTGAGTGTGTAGGGTCCTGGAGGAAGAGGCGTCTAAGAGCTCCGACTCTTTGGATCTTGGGGAAGGAAGGGACTGGGGACTGGGACTCCTGGGTCTTGGGGGAGGGGGGACCCCGAACGCTTGGACTCCTGAGGTCGTGGGGAGGAGACAGTTGGAGCTCTGATCCTGGGTCCTGGGTGAGGAGGGGGCTGGGGGCCAGGACTCTTGAGTCCTGGAGTTGGGGACAGGGGTGGGGCACCCCTGGGACTCTTACTGTACTTCGCCACAGGGGGCCGGCGTGATGTCCGTGTACCTGTTCACCAAGCGCTACGCGGAGGAGGAAATGTACCGTCCACATCCGGCCTTCTACCGCCCGCGTCTCAGCGACTGCTCCGACTACTCGGGCCAGTTTCTGCAGCCCGAGGCATGGCGCCGAGGCCGAAGCCCGTCCGACATCTCCAGCGACGTATCCATCCAGATGACGCAGAACTACCCGCCAGCGATCAAGTACCCCGACCACTTGCACATCTCCACCTCGCCCTGCTGAGGCCTCGCCCCTCGGAGCTCCCCTCCTCCTCCTTCCTCTTCTCTTCCTCCTCCTCGCGGGTCTCCCCGCAATGCAGCACCGCTCCCTTCCTCCGGACTCCTGCCTCCCACCTGGAAGATGCTGCGCCAGCTTTAGGCCCCGCCCCTCCCCATTTGGCCCCGCCCATCACCGCCCTCATTTAAATGCATCCCCCCTTTGACTCCTCCCTTTCGTTTGCCCGCCCCTTTTCCCTTAGGACCCGCCCGTTTCCTCTGGCCCCTCCTCTCCCAGACAACTAACTCCTCCCTCATTCCACCTGCTCTGCGCACCGAGCCTCCCGCGGCTGCGCTGGCGCCCAGCTCCCCAGAGCTCCCCAACCTCCGCCTCCCCGCAGGGGCGCTGGGCTGGAGAGTAGGTTCTGGCAACTGGCAGGAATGCCAACCATCCTCTTCTCCCCTCTGCCCTGGACTTCTCTTTTTCCTCGCCTAATCTCAACTCCTGGCCTGCAGAGTCCTCCGGTGCAGAGGGAGGGCCTGCTTCCCCCACCCACAGCTCCGGAGTCGGGTAGGGGGCTGGAGGCCATGGATGTGGTTAACCTGGGCTTTCCCTCCCCGCTTCTCTGCTCCCCTGGGAGACCCCATTGTTTCTCACCGGCTGGGCTCTTTTCTGCCTCCTGAAGGTTACCTGCTTTTTAGGGGGCTCTGTCTAAAGGATCTTCTTGCTTTCTTGGCTACCCTTGGCTTCTTTTTCTTCCTCCTCTAGCTCTCTCTCCTTTGCTCCTTCCACCCGCTCGTCCAAAGCCCCTAGGTGCATCCAGGCCCGCACACCAAACAAGGATGGGGGACCCTAGGGTGGAGGGAGTTCCCCCATGCCATCTCCACACCTGTGCCCGCCTCTCCCCCCTCGAGGCCCCGTCGGGGGAGGGAGGGGCAGTAGCGGGGGTCAACACCCCCCCAAACCTCTAAGTCTTCCATTTTCTGGCCCTCCTCATTGACATCCCTCTTCCATCTCAGACCCCCAACTCCGGCCTCTTTCAAGGGCCCGTCAGCCCCCTTGGACAGATTTTGGGGGAGGGGAGGTCACCAGAAACTTGCCCACCCTCCCCCATTGGGGGAGGAGGGGCGAGGTAGCACAGTGTTGTACACGGAACCAGAATGGCCCCCAGGGTGGGGGGAGGGGGGCAGGGGAGGGTTGGGGGCTTTTAGTTTGCATCTTAGGGGGGAGGGGGGTCCGCAGCAGTTAACCTGTCTTTATGCAGCGATTTTTAACGAGGCTGGGGGGAGGGGCACTGGGGTGGGAAAGGGGTGGGGTGGGGGGGCCTGGCTCTGTTATTTACCGTGTATCATATGTAAATACCGACAGAAACTTCAATAAACTTTATTTCAAACACGTCTCTGCCTGCCCAAAGGGAGGGGATCAGATACAGGGGGCTTAGTGCAGATCTCTACCCCTAGGGTTGGAGGTAAGTGCTGCAGAATAAGGTCAGATTGGTCGTTGTTATATTACTTAGTCATCACAATTATTATTATTATTATTATTATTTTGAGACAGAGTCTCACTCCATTGCCCGGGCTAGAGTGCCACGGCGTCAGCCTAGCTCACAGCAACCTCAAACTCCTGGGCTCAAGCGATCCTCCTGCCTCAGCCTCCTGGGTAGCTGGGACTACAGGCATGCGCCACCATGCCCGGCTAATTTTTTCTATATATATTTTTAGTTGTCCAGCTAATTTCTTTCTGTTGTTTTAGTAGAGAGGGGGTCTCGTTCTTGCTCAGGCTGGTCTCGAACTCCTGAGCTCAAACGGTCCGCCCGCCTCGGCCTCCCAGAGAGCTAGGATTACAGGAGTGAGCCACCACGCCCAGCTTCTTCACAATTATTAACAGCAGCACTCTATAACTCAGTCCATATATGCACGTAGGAAGGTAAATTACACTGCTCCAGGTCAATAAAAATTGTCTCTTTGTATTACTAAGAGCCTTTACAGTACTATTACTATTACTTGCTTGCCTTCTACACTCATTGCTTCCTTTAAATTTCTTCCAAGCCTGCACATTGCATTTATTGGCCTCATGTGGCGGATAGGCCCGGAGAGGTGAAATGACTTGTCCAAGATCACATAGGTAGAAATTGGCAGAGCCATTAGCTAAAACCAAGTTCATCGGGATCCAAAGCTCGTGCTTCCTTCCCCTTGCACCAGGGAGCAGTGGGTTTTCCCAACACTTGGCTCAGTCACTCGCAGGGAAAATAACTGCTACCATTATTGCACACCTACCATGAGCCAGACACTTTCCTTCCTTACATGATCTTGTCAGACATTCCCAGCATCCCTGTATGTAGAAACGATCACCGTGTTTTTGCAGGAGAAAGATGGAGGCTCAGAAGTGTGCTCCAAGATCTGTGATCTCGCCCACTATGAACAGCCTAAATGTTTGATAAGCTTGTTCTTGAAGTGTGTTGTAAAGGAAGCACAGTGCCAGCGCCTCAGTTCTCTGCCTTGTCTGGATTTAGCCTCTTGAGGGGCAATCAGAACAACTTTTGCAACCACAGCCACAACTGGTAACAACCTCAGCCACATTTATGAAGCTGTCATTAGGTATCAGATGCTATGCTGAGCACCTTTTATTAGCTCATTGGATTCTTCCAACCATCCTGTGAATTTGGCATTCCAGTGACCCCCATTTTATGGATGAGGAAACTGAGGCCCAGTGAAGTGAAGTCACCCAGCTTGTAAGATGCAGAGGAGAATTCTTGCCCAGGCCTGTGTGACCCTAGAGTCTGCTCTCTTAGCTGCTATATTTTACTACTATGGATTTGATGCAAACTCATTCTGTGACCTTGAACAAGTCTTTTAATCTCTGGGCCTTCCTTTCCTGAAAAAAAGAAAGAAAG
Organism: Lemur catta; assembly: GCF_020740605.2. Taxonomy (NCBI): domain Eukaryota; kingdom Metazoa; phylum Chordata; class Mammalia; order Primates; family Lemuridae; genus Lemur; species Lemur catta. Next base: position 21,025,368 of record NC_059146.1, read on the forward strand.
AAAGAAAGAAAAACCTGAGGGAGATGATTTAGAAGGATTCCAAATCCCTCTAAACAGGAAGGTTGATTGGGGTAGGTTAGCGGTGAAAAGAATTCCGATTCAGCAGATCGGACTCCCTAAGGGAAATATTCTGAGTCATTTTCGATGATTCCAGGAATTTCTGGAGGTCATGCTTGAGTTTGGAGATGGCAAATATGTTTCAGCTTCTTTGTCAAGCCTAAGTGATCTGGGGTGGCTGCTGGGCACACAGTATTAGGATGTTGAACATCTGCTTAGGGAGAAAGGATGTCCCTATCGATTGGTGCTGTCTGCAGTGCTGCTCAATTGGTGCTGCCTGCCTTGCCTGCAGGATGGGCGGTGGCGACACAAGTGCTAGATATTTGCTGACTTTATGCAGAACTTAACCCAACATCCTAAAGTTTATGTTCTTTTAAAAAATTACCAGCCTGGACTGGTATCTACAAAAAAAGAAAAAAGATTAGCTAGGCGTGGTGTCACGAGCCTGTAGTCCCAGCCACTCAAGAGGCTGAGGTGGGAGGAACTCTTGAGCCCAGGAGTCTGAGGTTGCAGTGAGCTATGATGAGGCCACTGCACTCTAGCCAAGGCAAAAGAGTGAGACTATGTCTCAAAAAAATTAATCTAGTTTTTTTGTTTTGTTTTTTAAATTTTGAAAATGGAATTAAATTCCACAGTTAAAGATTTGGTTTTTGTTTTAAAGAAATGCCATCCATGAAAAGCCTCATCTTTACCTATCCGAAGTAAGTCAGGATGTTCTGACATTCGGAAATCCTCTTCTCCCCAAGGTATTATTTGCTTTTAATGCATAATTTCAGGAATACTCTATGCATATTCAAGCATACCTACATTTAAAAAAATCCACATATAGGTGAATATGTAGCATACACATGTTTATTTTATACATTTATCATAGAATGCACATAGTTGGAACTCATTTAGTATCAGTTATGTAACTCTACCTTACTGTTTTCCAAGGCTGCTTAATAACAATCATTTGCATAAATTAATTGCATAATTTATGGAGTGCTTCTTATGTGCCAGCCACTTTTCATTCAAGAACTAAGCACTCTACATTCCATAACCCAAGGAGGTTTGGTACTCTTATTTTCATCCTCATTTAATAAATGAGGTCCTGGGGCACAGAGAGGTTAATTAACTTTCTCCTAGGCACGCAGCTAGTAAGTGGTCAAGCTAAAATTTGAATTTGGGGAGTCTCCTGAGTCTACAATGCTTATCTACTAAGCTGTATACCTCCATGTATATTGAAGCCACCTAGTTCTATCTATTTATCTAGCACCATTTTTTGCCACACTGTTCTGTAGCTTATTACAGAACAGTACTACATATCAGTAGTTCTCAAAGCGTGGTCCAGGCACCCTGGGCATACGTAAGACCATTTTTATAATAATACAGGTCAAAACCATTTTTATAATAATACTAAGATATTATTACAATATATTTTCCTTCTCATTCTTATTCTGTCACAAGTATACGAAGTCTAGAGGCATCTGGAGGCTTCGTGACAAATAAGAACATGATAGATTGAATGCAGAAGGAGCTATGTGACCTCAACTTTCTTTGAATAGGCCAAATGTTGAATAAATTTTCAAAAATATAAACGAATGCCATTACATGTATATTATATTAGAGATAGGGGTCGCACTCTGCTGCCCTGGCTAGAGTGTGCAATTATATCCCACTGCAGCTTCAAACTCCTGGGCTCAAGTTGTCCTTCTGCCTCAGCCTCCCAAGTTTCTAGGAGTATAGGTGTGAGCCACTGTGCCTGCCTTATGCTTTTTGTTTCGGAAACTATAGTCATTTTTTTTATTAAAATAGTTGCATATATAAACAGGCAGTGAGCTTATTATTTTAGTTAAATACTTATTTTAATTTTTTTCTCAGTTTGATCTTCAAATACGTGAAGTATCAATAGATATGACACACCCAAACAAAGGCTCTCTGGGATCCTCTAAAGTTTTTAAGTATATAGAGGGGTCCTGAGATCAAAGGGTTAAGCCCTGCTGCTGTATGTCCCAGAGGCAACACCTCAGATGCAGAGATTTGCTTCCTTCTTTCAATGGCTGTGTAGTGGTCCACTGAAAAGAGGTAATGTAACAATAAACTCATTTTTAATTATAAATGTAATATTTAGTATCATGATTTAAAAGTTTAAGCATGTTACATTTGGAAATATCTGGAGACAATTTTGGTTGTCACAACTCGGGGTGGGGGTGCTGCTGGCATTTACTGGGATGCTGCAAAAATTCCTGCGATGCATAGGACGAGCCCCCTACAAGGAAAGCCCCTCATAGCAAAGAATCGTCTGGTCTCAGATGTGACTAGCACTGAGGTTGCTCCAGACATTATCCATGCATTTATATATTCTCTCCTGCCTTTTTTTTTTTTGGCATTTATTTTTATTAACATATATGCTAATTCAGTTTATAAACAGTGATTCTTCCCTTGCAAGGGATTAGAAATTCCCTCGAGAATCAGATAAAAGCTATGGACCCCCAGAAAAAATACCCATACTCACAAACTTTTGTACATAATTTCAGGGGCTTCCCTGACATCCCCAAAGCTCCGCCAGAATTCCTTGGATGTGCGGTTTTGAATCACGGTCCTAGAACATCCCATCCAGAGAGAGAGAGAGATCACCAACTGCAACCCCTGCTCTGCTTCTACAGAGGAGAGAAGGAAGGCACAGAGAGAACAAGGGTTTGGCTCTGTGTCCCTCAGGAAGGCAAAGAAAAGCAGGAATTGGAACTCAGGCCACCTGACTCCCCAGCACTGGAATATTTCCACTTCACCCTGAATGAGGACGTTTTAGAAACGCTGATCGTCTCTTCCTGGTACAGCAGGAAGACATGCCACCACCACTCTGTTCCTCTTGAGAAAACACAAAGGCCCCAGCTGTTGTTGATGAGAAACACTCAAGCACCTGGGAAAAAGCACACACTCAGGATATGAGGCGGGGAGAGGGGTTGGATAGGGACAAGAGGTTGGAATCAGCTGTTAAAGGGTAGGGACCATAGGATATGGATTCACTCATTCCCTGACTCATTCATTCATTCATTCATTTGTTCATTTATTCAATCAGCAATTGTGGTCCAAGGCTTCCTGTCTACCAGGCCAAAGCTGGGCTCTGGGGGGGACATTGAAGTGAATCGGACCTGTTCCTGTCCTTGAACAGCTTCCACTCTGGTGAGGAAGACTGGCCCATATGCCAGTCACAGTGCAGGGTGACTGTGGTCTAATGGAGGCACTATAGGGCATGGTGAAAGCACAAACGTAGCTCCTGGTGCAGGCTTGGGAGGTCAGGAAGGCTTCCTGGAGGAAGGAGCATTCAAAAGTGGGTAGAGGGTTCATCATGTGGCTGAGAAATGGAAGGGGAACCTCACAGGAAACCCCCAAAGCATGGAGGAGCTAGGCATGGTAGGGAAAGCAACTCCAGTGTGCAGGAGGCAGCAGTGGAGATGGTGTAAAATGAGGCTGGGGCTCTTGGCAGAAGGGCGTAGGTAAGGAGCTTAGATTTTCTCCTGAGGGCAATAGGGAGGCTTAGGAGAATTTTAGGTCAAGGAGGGACAGGCTCAGCTCTGAATGTTAGAAAGAGCCTTTAGGGGCTATGTGGAAATTAGACTGGAGGGAGACCAGTGGTGTGGGTTGGTGGCACAGCCTAGACAAGAGTGGGACACAGAGAAAGGAATGTATCTGAAAGGGGTCCAGGAAAGAGAGGGGTTTACACCCGGGGACTGACTGGTTGTCTGGAGTGAGGGAGAGAAAGGCATTGAGGAAGCATTAATACAACATTGGCCAAGTAGGCCCTGTGTGAACGTCACAGTGCAATGTATTTACAGTGTGTATGAGTCATCTATTGCTGCATAACAAATTACCAAAAACTCAGTAGCTTAAAACATGTTTATTAATTTGCAGTTTCCATGGATCAGGAGTCCAAGCATGGCATAACCCTTGGCTCAGGGTCCCACAAGGCTGAAATCAAGATGTCAGCTGGCTGTGTTCTCATCTGGGAGATTGACTAGCAAGAGATCTACTTCCAGGCCCCCACAAGTTGAGCAGAATTCAATTCCTTGTGGTGGTTTGACTGAGATCTCTGTTTCTTTGCGGGCAGTTGCAACTCACTCTCAGGTCGTTGCCATAATGTGGCACTTTGCCTCTCCAAGGACACTGAGAGAATCTGTCTTGTTTTGAATCTCTCTATCTTCTTGATCCTCTTCTAAGAGATCACCTGATTAGGTCAGGCCCACACAAGATCATTTCTTTTTTGATGAACTCAAGACAACTGATTAAGGACCTTAATTATATCTGCAAAATCATGACAACTTGCCTTGCAATATCACCTAATCATGGAAGTTACATTCCCTCCTATTCACAAGTCTTGGCCACACCCAAGGGGAGGAGGTTCTACCAGGTATGTACATCAGGGGGTGGGAATCTTGGAGATCATTTTAGAATTCTATCTACCCCAGAGGGAAGTGAGGGTGAAGGAACTTCTTAAGGGAAAGGATTTAGCAGACTTATCTCCGAGTCTACAGTCTCTAGGCCTCTGGGTCAAGCCCACTGAAGGCCTTGGCTAATGTGAGATGTATATATATGAGCAAATATAGGAATGAGATCTAAAAGATCCCATAACCTGCTTCTTCTGTGAAGGACCCTTCCATGAGCTGAAGGGGTGGATCAGTGGGTCTACTATTCCTGTCTTACAAAATGAAGTCAAGAGATACTATATCATTCTTCAAAAGGGTAAACATGACCCGGTAATTCCACTGCTATGTATATGCCAAAGAGATATAAAAACATATATTTATGCAAAAACTTGCACATGAATGTTCACAGTAGCATTATTCATAATAGCCAATATGTGGAAAGAGCTGAAATGCCCATCAATAGATGGACAGATAGATAAAATGTGCTATCTCCATACCATAAAATATTATTCAGCCACAGAAAGGAGGGAAGTACTGCCACATGCTATGACATGGATGAACTTCGAAGACACTACGTTAAATGAAAGAAGTCAGCCACAAACGACCATATGTTGCATGATTCCATTTCTATGAAATGTCTAGAATGGGGAAATCTATATAGATGATAAGTACATTAGTGATTGCCTAGGGCTGGGGCTGGGTGGGGAGATTGGGGGGTAATGCCTAAGAGGTGCATAGTTTCCCCTTGGGCTAATGAAAATGTTCTAAAATTGATCTACCATTGATGGTTGCACAACTCTATGCAATTAAAAGTCATTGAATTATACACTTTAAGTGAGTGAATTGTATGATATATGAATTCAATCTCAATAAAGCTGTTAAAAAAAGAAGAGATATACTCTCTTCAGTTGTTGAAATAAGAAATCATGATGTAATTATGCATCACTTAGTGTCACAAAATTAACCAATAGAAGAACTAACATATGAGGAGGAAGGGAGGGTAGGGTGAGGTGTATTAACTCGTGATCTATAAGAGAAAAACATCTATAGATAATACATAATGTTGATACCTCCAGAAGATAATTATTATTTAGAGACATCAAGGCAAGTAAGAGAAGAAACAGCTAAGAATTTTAAAAGCCTTTTCCAATTAGGAACAGGATTTGAGGTGGAACAGGCTGAATTGTTTTTATTATAATCCTTTGTGTATCATTCGATTCTTTTCTTTTTTAAAAACACCATGGACATATATTCATTTGATTAGGAAATATATTTTAATTTAAAATAAAATAAAGTAGGTTCCTTACCTGCTAATTAGCTTACTTTATGGTTCTCAACTAGGGGTGATTTTGCCTCTCAAGGGACAAATATCTGGAGACATTTTTGGTTGTCCCAAATGCTATTTTGGGGGTACAATTTGGGGGGGTGCTATTGGCATCTAATGGATAGAGGCAAGGGATGCTGCTCAATATTCTACAATGCACAGGACAGACCCCACAATAAAGAATTATCCAGCCCAAATGTCAACAGTGTCAAAGTTGAGAAATCTGGCTTTTAAAATATTATCTTCATAGTTGTTTTTACCAATGCAGTTATAACAGCACACGCTCTGGAATCTGATGCCCTGACTTGGCTTTCCACCAATACCACTTACTTCTCAGCCTCAGTTTTCACATCTTTAAAATGGGGGCTAATAATGCAAACTGCTTCTTTTGAAGACTGATTCAATGCCCACAAGCCACCATGAGACTGCAATATGGAATGTTCGATTTATACTGGTTATCGTTATTGTTTGCAGCTATATCCTTCTCCCTGGCAAAAGAGCAGAGGAAGAACAACTATTTTTCAAATATAGAGAATAGTTAAGTGTTCCTTCAGTTGGGGGTTGTGTTTTTTGTTTTGTTTTGTTTTTTCTTCTAAACCAGGAGTGTTGGAGTCATCTCTAAACTCCTTTCCCCCATGAAACAGGGTGAGAATTAAGTGAACTAACATAAAGAAATTCCAGTGGAAATGTGAGATGCTGGGCACTAAAAGCATAGCTCCTCTAAGGGAAGAGACCAGCATGAGCAAACACTTGGTAAATAGATGTAGAGGAACACAGATTATTTCTATCTTCTGCCGGCTCCCAGGACAGAGCAGGAAAGGCGTGTTGGGCTAAATGACTCTTAAATTCACCTATTGCTGGCCACCCTCCACATCCACAACCATGCACATCTCAGAGTTTGCTCATCTATAATATGGGAACATTGATGCCCACACTGCAAGGATTCTGTAAGAATTCCATGAGATAAGAAGCACGCGAACTGCCTACAATCGGTCATGGCTATCTCTTAGTTTTTCATAACATTTGCAAGAGGGCCCAGTCCTGAGAAAACTGCTTACCTAGAACCATGTGCAAAGACCATTTTCTCATCAATGTTCTCATTTAATTGGAGGCAGTTTATGTCTTCTTTATAAACAAGAACAGCTGAGTTTAGAAGAGAAGTGTTTCAGTTGTGTGCATACTTCCGTAAAAAAAAAAAAAAGAAGAGAACTGTTGTGCCCAAGGTCACACAGTGGCTAAGAGATTCAGACTCAAACAAGATCAAACTTTCTGACTCTCCTCTCAGATTTATCCCTCAAGTTGTCCTACCCCGTACCCACTGGCTAGTTCTAGATCCAACTTATCCATGCTTCTCAAAACTGTTGCATAGCCCCCAACCCAATCCCAGGTGGGCTTCTTTAGGCATTATTCCCACTCAAGCTTTTCAGATTCTATTCTCCTCCGCAGCCCCATTCCCATCTTGGGAGAATCTAACTCTACCTCTTCTTCCCCATCAGGTTCAAATTAGGGGTGAATAGGAAAGTAAGAAGAAAAAAAAATTTGTTGGTGAAAGTCAAAAGTCAAAAGGCTTGCTATCCTGGTAAATTTAATATCATTTTTTTAGGGGGGAGTCTTTGCCCTCACTGCTTGGAGGAGGAGCGGTGGGAAGACCCTGGAAACTGAGCTTTCCCTTGGACTTTGGGAGTGGGAGCATTCCTGGGGTCCTTTTGAAAAGGCCCTCCCCTCATTTCCGGCCGCCGCTGCCAGCCTTGGCTGGGCGCCTGGATCCTGTTGCTATGACGACAGGAAGAGGCGGTGGCGGCGGCAAGCGATGCTGAAGAGAGATGGAGGCTAGTGGGGGTGGGGGTGGCGGCTTTGAAATGGGGTTGGGGGTAGGGATCGAGGCTGGGGATGCGGGTGGGGGAGGGGGCAGGGGTATCCTTTATTGCTAACCTCCTTAAAGCATCTGGCCCTGACCCCTCTCTCATTATTTTTCTCTGGCTGCCTTTTGGTGCCTGCTCAGTCTCTACGTCTGTCTCTGGTTCTCTGGGTCTCTCTCTCTTCCTGTCTCCATCTCTCTCTGTCTATCTCTCTCTTTGGGTCTCTTTCTTTTCTTCTGCACCTGCCTTTCCAGGTACTTTCTGCCATCCAGACCCTTCTACCCTAAATTTCTCTCATTTGCTCTCTTGTTTCCTCTCTTTCTTTCTGCATTTTTTCTCCCTCTAAAGCATTCTTCTCTCTATCAAGACCTTGCCCCATCCCCAATTTCTCTCCCTCCCTCTTTCCCTCTCCCCCCTCCCCTCCCCCATCCTCTCAGTCTCTTTCTGTCTGTCTCTCCCCATCTGTCTCTCCTCCTCCCTCTCTGGATGACTCTCTCCCTCGCTCTTCTTCCCTTCTGTTACCCAGATCCTGACCCCCCCATCTTCTGCTGTACCCCAAGCCTCCCCCACCCCATCCCCCACCTCACCCCCCTGTCTCTTGGTTTCTCTTTGGGTCTCTGTCTCTGTCCCCTTCTTTCTCTGGATATTTCTCTGTGTGTGTGTGTCTCTCCAACTTCCTTCTGCTCCCAGTCGCTGCCTCCCCCAATTGTCTCCCTCCCCCATTTCTGTTTCGCGGTCCCTGGGTCTCTCTCTCTCCGTTTCTCCTTGTCTCTCTCTCTGTCTCTCTCCCTCCCTCTCTGGATCGCTCTCTGTCTTTCCCCAGCTTCCTTCTGCCACCCAGACCCTGCCCCCCCCATCGCCTCCCTTCCCCCCATCCCTCTCCTCTCGGTGGCTCCCCCATCCCTCAGCAGCTCCCCTCCCCCCTCCCTGCTCCCTCCCTCTCGTCCTCCAGCTCCGCACTTTACCCAGCGACACGAGAACCAAATTGTCTCCTCACCTTTTTTTTTCCCCCATATCCCGACCCTAACTCCCTTGGGGCCCAAGCTCAGAGCTGCCCCTCAGCTCCAACCCCCCCAACACCCCATTCCCCATTCGCCTCCTCATCTCCGCCCCCCAACCAGGTCGGACGCCTGGGTCCCTCACTGTTGGGGGAGGGGGACGCAGCAAGAATTGGGAGCCCAAAGGGTTTTTCTGGGGGGGGTGCCGGCAGGGGGGGCTCGACGTCCCCTCCCCAGTGCATCGGAGAGTTGACCTATCGTCAACAGAGGTGAGACAGATCTTTTTATTAATCGGAGGTGGGTGGATGAGGAATTAAGGTTCTGTGACCCACCCCCCCCCCCAATTCCGGAGAAAAGAGCTGGTCCCCTTCAGAAGGAGAAAGAATAGTGACCCCCCATGTCGGAAGCTTTAGAATTGGGGGTCCTCTGCTCTCTCCTCCTTTGCAGCTTCTGACAGATGGATTGAATGAAGAGTCCCTAAAACCAAACAGATTGTCCCCCCAAATTGACAAAATGAAAAGATCTTCAATTTTTTTTTTTTTTTGGTGGAGAATTTCCCTCCTTTCCCTCCTCATCCCTTCCCCTCTAGTCTTGTAAGGGGCCCAGGGTCATGGGTTCACCCCGGTGGAAGCAGGAATCTGTTAAGACAGTGGAGGTGGCAGTGCTGGTGGTGAGGGGGCACAGATACGGGGAGAAGAGGCTGAGAGAGCAAGAAGAGAGGAAACTCAGCGTCTGGAGAGAAATGAGAGGAAGGGGCCAATGCTGAGGAGAGGGCGGCTGGGGGATGCCAGTGTCCAGCGCGCTGCGCTGCTGAACAGTAGCCCCAGGAAGGGCTGTGTGTGGGCAGGCAGGAGTTGAGGTGGGGGAGGGAACACAGTGTGTGGGGCACTAGGCCCAGTTGCCATGGAGACACCCCCCATAGACAACCTTCTCCAACATCCCCTCCTGGGAGCAGACCCAGTCTGGGGCCAGCTGATGGGGGGTGGTGGAGACAGGGAAGAAACTAGGAGGCCAAGGTCACCCTGTACTGGGACCTAGGTTGTTTTTTTTCCCTTCCCTTCCTCTAATGTTTCTGGGCTCTTAACTATAGCGGATTTGGGGGAAGAAGTCTGGGAAAGAGTGGTGGAAGCAAGGAAGGAATACATGCCCAGGAGTAGAGTTGGGGTGAGGTGGAAATGGCAGGGCTGGGGGCACAGTGGTGGGGATAGTGTGGAAGTAAGAAATGAATGGACCATGGGAGGGTGCAGAGTGGCAAAGTATTCCTAATTGAGAAGAGAGTTGTAGTCTTGTGGATCACATTTTTTTCTGAGAAGTGCAGTCTGTTGAGGAGATCTTTTAAAATTTGAGAGAAGATGGGGGTTACAGGGTTATAGTGTATGTTCCTTCACAGGTAGAAAGTGGGGGAGCAGAGGGTGTGTTCCCAAGAAGGGAGGTCGGTGGGAACCTGCAGAGGGGATTTTCCTGGGTAGGGGAGAAGCTGGGAGCTGTAGTGGGTGGGGGAAGTGGGCAGGAGTCAAGGGGCTCCTTTATGATGGAAGAGAAGTTGGGGAGAGTGGTTTATTTTAAGTTGAAGAGAGAGTGGGGTTCCAAGTGAGTTGGGGAGATCTAGAGTTGGGGGGCTCGTGTGTGCTGAAGATTGTATGTGCTGGAGGGAGGTGATTTGGAGGCAGGCGGGAGGACATGGTGCCAGGACAGAGGAAGTGGGGAATGAATACTGGGCAGACTGGGGATACGGTGCATTCCCTGCAATGGGAGCACAGGCCAGAGATCAGGATATTTCTGAGTGGAGAGATATTTAGGGTCTAGAGGAAGCGATCTGGTGAGTAGAAAATGCTGTGGAGCTCAGGGAGGAAATTTTTCTTAATGGAGGAGAAAACGATGGTTATGATGAGTCTAAGTTGTAAGGGGGGGGGCAGATCCGGAAGACTTTTTTAAGCAAGGGAGAAAGTGGGGGGGTTTTCCTTGAGTCAAAGACATAGTAGGGGATGAGTGAGTGTTCCATGGGGAGACAGTGGAGGCTGTGAGAGGGAGTGTGATGGAGATGGGAGGGCATCTTCCAAACCAATGGGTCTGACGTGGGTTGCACATTAGAACACCCCCCACCTCCGGCTTTTAAAAACTTAGAAGCTCAGGCCACATCCCAGACCACTTACGTCGGAATTTCTCGGGTGGGACTCAAGCATCAGAACTGGTAAATGTCCTCTGGTGACTTCGAGGTGTGTTGGGGGTTGCAAACCTGTGGCCTGAGATACAGGGGCCTGGGCCGCGTGAGGAAGGCGGTTTCCACGCGGGGGAACCAGGGGTGGTTATGGTTAGTCTGAGTTGTGCGAGTAGGGAGGGTCAGTGTGTTCTCTCTCTCTCTCTCTTTTTTTTTTTTTTGAAGCTGAGGAGAGATTGAGAGATTTATTTTTCTTAAAAGGAGGAAATTGTAGGAGACAACTTAGAGTCATTGAATGACAAAAGCAGACAGGAGGGCCTCGCGGAGGTTATTTCCATAGACGTGGTGGTATGGCGGGGGCTTCTTAAGTTGTGGAGATACTCAGGAAAAAGTTGGGGAGACGGGGAGGGGCTTTTCTTGGGTCGAGGTCCCAGCAGGTGCGGAAGTGGGAGCTGCAGGGGTGGAGTGGAGGGAACTGTCTGCGGAGAGAGTGGAGACCCGCGCGGGTCCGTAGGGAACGGGGACCGCGACCGGGGCTCTCGGGAGGAGCAGGCGGGCGGTGGGCGCTGCGGTGAGGGGCGGCTTCCCCGGTGACAGGGACAGTGGAGCCCGCCGGCTGGGAGCCGGAGGAGCTGAGGGGAGTCCGGTGGTAGCGGCTGGTCGTGCGTTTGGGAGGTTCTCCGAGTGGCATTAGCGCGATGACTCTGTTGCGCCGAAGCCAGTCCTAGAGGGAGATTTTCCCCAGGAAGGGAAGCGGCGGGGATCGGCGTGGAAGGAGTTCCTGCCACCGAGGCATAGTTTCGTTCGTGGGGGCGGGGGCGGGGCCTGGGGAGGTCCCTGCGCCTTCTGCTCTAATCCGCGCTCTCGCTCCCTGCCAGCCGCCGACCATGGCCGCACTCTGACCCCCGTCCCTCCGCAGCCTCGCGCTCGCCGACCCCTCCCCAGCCCCGCGGGCCCCGGGCCCCCGCTTCTGCCTGCGCTGTGACCCCCCCCAGCCGCCGGCACGGCCCCGCCCCCGCTGCCCCGGTGGTGGCCCACGGCCCCCCGGCTGCCGGTGGTCAAACTGGAGTCGCTGAAGCGCTGGAACGAAGAGAGGGGCCTCTGGTGCGAGAAGGGCGTGCAGGTGCTGCTGACGACGGTGGGCGCCTTCGCCGCCTTCGGCCTCATGACGATCGCCATCAGCACCGACTACTGGCTCTACACTCGCGCCTTCATCTGCAACACCACCAACCTCACGGCCGGCGACGACGGGCCCCCCCACCGCGGGGGCAGCGGCTCCTCCGAGAAGAAGGACCCCGGCGGCCTCACGCACTCGGGCCTCTGGAGGATCTGCTGCCTGGAAGGTAGGGTGCGGGCAGGCCCCCGCCTCGCGTCCCTCCAGAAGACGCGGAGCTTCCCGGTCCCGCATCTCCCCGATTCCCGGGGCCTCCGTCGGTGTTCCCTCCTCCGCCCGGTGGTCCCCTTGCTCCGTCCCACTCAGACCCCAGCTTCGTTCCCTTCCTTTCAACTCCTGTCCACGTCCTGGCCCACTGCTGGGGGACCCACCCCCGCCCCCTCTGCCCCCTCTTCTCATCTTTCCCGCACCCGCTGCCCCAGCGCCCCTCTTCCCTCCGTCCAGGCCGGGCCTCGCTGCCCCCGGGGCTGCCTCTGCCTCCTTCCTTCCCCTCTGCCCTCTGCCCTTTCTCCTCCCTCTTGCGGGTTCTCTTGACCCCGTTCCTCCTCCCACCCGCCCCTGATCTCATCTCCCGTGGCGTCTGCCCTCCCCCTGTCCCCCCCCCGTCCTGGGGGTGTCCTTGCCTCCCTCCCTCCCCCCCACTCCCGGCCCTTCCTCGCGTCCTGCGTCTCCTCCGCCCCCTCTTTGGCTCCGCTTTCCTCTGCAACTTCGTGTCTTCCCTCACACAACTCATGACCGGCTCCTTTCCCCCCCTCGGTGCTTTTCCTCCAGGGATGTTATCTCTCCCCATCAGCTCCCCCCACTTAGGATGTTCTCCAGCCTCCCCCATCCTGGCCCTTTTCCTCCTCTCTCCTTGAGATGGGTCCACTCGGTCTTCCCTCTACTCCTGCTTTCCGCTTCTCTCCCTTCCATGCCTCCTTGCTCGACTCTAAAGCTCCTCTCCCCTGGCCCCGCTACATCTTCCAATCTCCATCTTTGCTCTTCCCCTCCGTGCTGTTTTCCCTCTGTCCCAGCTGGACCTCTCTGGGTCTCTCTCCCCCAACTTCTCCGAGACTCCTGCCCTCCGTCTCCCCAGCTCCTGCTCTCGCCCACCCTCAGCGTCAGTACTTCTTTCCTGCATGTCACAGAGGCTGGGCTGGGAAGGAAAAGTCCTGGGCGCATCTGTGCCATGTGAGACCGGTACCTCCCCGTCCTGAGCCTCACAGCCCCCGCCTGCGACATGAAGGAGCGGGACTCACAGTCCCGATGTTCTCCCGCCCCCGCACCAAAAGATTGGACTCTCTTCACCTCTTTTTCATTCCCCTCTTTTTCTCCTGTCCTTTCCTCCTCTGTTTTGCTGAGCATGCACCACAAGCCAGGAACATTATCTCGTTTAATCCTGTGAGGTGGGTACCACCTTCCTGTTGGGGATGAGGAAACTGAGGCTCAGAGAGGTTAAGCCACCTGCCCAAGGTTGCCCAGCTGGGAAAAGGGGCAGAGCCAAGAGGTGAACTCAGATCTGATGGATGGGATTTGCAGATGCCCTCTATCTGGCTGTGTGGAGTGTTTAAAACTGAAACCAAAATCTGAATCCATTGCCATCATTTAAAAATAGGGAGACGTCACATTGTAGATCTGATTTCCGGCTTCTTTTGAGCTGTCAGAAGATCTGACAACACCGACCTGTGTTCTACACTGACCACCTTGCTCTGGATCTGAGTAGCAGCTGCTTGACATCAGGCATGGGTGGGGTCTCCATTTCTCTGCAGTCCCCTCTGCTCCCTATTGTCTCACATCCCTCCCACCTCTCTCTTGATGTTGCTTTCTTCCTCTTGTGGATGTTTGAGCTCATGTCCAGTCACTGGTCTGACCAAGCACCAGGCACAGAGCCAAGTGTGGGGGCTCTCATCATGAACCCCTTAGGACAGTGTGTGGCATTTAGTAAAAATGCCATTCATTCATTCAACAACCAGTTTTTACTGAGTCTGTACTGAGTGGCAGGCATTGTTCTGGATTCAGGGGGGGGGGGGTGGGGGGGGAAAACAACCATACAAATAGCCCTGTCTTTATCTATCTTATATTCTAGAGGGAAAGACAGATAATAATGGCGATAAGTAAATAAAACATTTTGAGTGATAGAACTGAGTGCTAAGGAGGAAAAGAAGTAGGGGAGGGGAGTGGAAGTGTCAGGGGTACATGTGGGAAGTAGATAAGGAAGCTAGGAAAAGCTTCATTGAGAAGATGACATCTGAAAGGACATCTAAAGGGAGTGAGAGATGGAGACATGCAGATATCTGGAGGAAAGTACTTCGGGCTGTGGAAATGCGGGTGCAAAGGCCCTCAGTGGGAGTGTGCCTGTGTGTTTGACCACCCATGGGAAGCCAGCGTGGCTGGGGCAAAGTGGGTGACAGGGAACATCACGAGAGGTACAAACAGGTAACATGGTCCCAATCGCACAAGTTCTTATATATCCTGGAAAGGACTTTGCTTTACACTCTGAGATGGGAGCCATTGAAGGTTCTTGAGCAGAGGAGTCATATGAGCTGATTTAAGTTTTAACAGGACGGTTGTGTTGGGAAATGACTGAGGGGAAGGCAAATGAGACAACAGGAGGTGGCTGGCCTAGGGTGGGAGCAACAGAGTTTGGGAAGTGGTTTGAATTCATAGTAGATTCTGGAGCTACCGTGGGCAGGAATTGCTGATGGAGCAGTTGTAGGATATGAGAGCAAGAAGACTCAGGGGTGTCTTCAAAGCAGGATTTCTCAACCCCAGCACTATTGACATTTTGGGATGGATGATTCTGTGTGGTGGGGGCTGTCCTGTGCATTGTAGGATGTTGAACAGCATCCTTGGGCTCTACCCACTAGATGCCAGCAGCACCCTTCCCACTTGTGGCAACCAAAATTGTAAATTGCCTCTAAGTATTGTCAACTGTCCCCTGGGGGATAAAATTGCCCCTAGTTGAGAAACACCGCTGTAAGGCTTTGGCCTGAGCTGCTGAGAAGGGGGTAGCCATTCATAAGATGGAAAAGAAAGTATTTTATTTTATTTATTTTATAATAGATGTTATTTTTATCAGATAACTCTTCATTTCATAAAATAGAATAAGTGTTCCTCTACTTTTTTCCTTTTATTTTCTCTCTCTCTCTCTTTTTTTTTTTTTTTGAGACAGTCTCACTCAGTCACCCTGGGTAGAGTGCCTTGGTGTCAGCCTAGCTCACAGCAACCTCAGACTCCTGGGTTCAAACAATCCGATCCTCCTGCCTCCCCGCCTCCCAAGTTGCTGGGTCTACAGGCACTCACCACCACGCCCAGCTAATTTTTTGTTTGTTTCTATTTTTAGTTGCCTGGCTAATTTTTTCTATTTTCAGTAGAGACGGGGTCTGGCTCTTGCTCAGGCTTGTCTCAAACTCCTGACCTCAAGCGATCCTCCCATCTTGGCCTCCCAGATTTCTAGGATGACAGGTGTGAGCCACTGTGCCTGGGCCCTTTTATTTTCTCTTAATCAAGTTTATAATTAAAGGAGATATATCATGGGCTCAGTTTTAGACATGTTAAACTTAAGATGCCTAAAAGATAACACAAGGACAGGAGTCAGCAGAGTGAAGGGCCTATAAAGTGCCATGTCGTAAGTATTTTAGGCTTCATGGAGCAAACAGTCTCTGTCACTGCTGGGGAAAGGAACCAGAGACAATACATAAGTGAGTGACCATGGCTGTGCTTTAATTAAAATTCATTTATGAATTTCATGTCATTTTCACATGCCATGAAATTGTCGTCGTCGTCTTTGATATTTTCTCAATCATTTAAAACATGTCACACTCACTCTTAGCTGGATTTGGCCAGTGGGCTGTAGTTTGTTGACCTCTGATCTAGGTTGTTAGAGATATGATATTTGAGGCTAGGGCTCAGGGAGGAGTCGGACTGGAAGTATAAAGTTAAGGGTCATTAGCATATGAATGGATACAGTCACTTAGTGGAGAGGAGACAGAAACAAACCAAAAAAAGTAGTTGCAGGGTTGAAGCCTGAGCCAGCCCGCTACTGAAACACAAGGGACATGAGAAAAAGCCACCAAAGGGAGTTGAGAAAGGAGTAGCTACAGGTTTGGAGAAAAGTTAGTAAGTGGGTGCCCTGGAAGCCAAAGGAAGTCAGTGTTTCAAGGAGGGGAGAAATGAAGGCTGACTTTATTGTTCCTATAACTGTCGTTCGTTTGTCACTGAATACTCACAATAACCCTGCAAAGTAGGTACTATTATTACCCCCATCTTCTAGAAGAGGAAGCTAAGGCTCAGAGAAATGAAGTAACTCACCCAAGGTGACACAGCTAATACATAGTAGGGTCTGGATTTGAATGCAGGTCTGTTTTGTTTCCCCGGAGAACAAAGCGAGAAATCCACCCACTTTCAGCCATCTGGGTTCCAGAAGTATAGAAACTGGACCCCCTGAGCCATGACCTCCTGAAGTCACTGTGTCCTTGGGAATTCTTAGGCTCGATCTCCAGCCCCCTTTGGAGCATCTCTCTCTGAGAGACACACTAGAATGTAATGGTTGAGACATAAACTCCGAGAACAAGACGGACTTGGTGTAGCTCCTGCCTGTCATGTGGGTGGGCAGGGTGACCTCCAGCCACATCTTTAACATCTCTGCTCCTCATTTCCACCATTGGCAAAATGAAGGTCACAATAGCCCCTAAGTCCCAGGGTCAGGGAAGGATTTGATGGGTTAATATGTGCAGAGTCTTTAAAAGGATGGCAGGCACAGAGTAAGGGCTAGATTATGTACTTTATATTTTGTTGGCATTGCTGCTCCTGCTGCTGTGTTCTTCTTATTTTTAGGAATTCAGGTGACCAGGCCCTGAGTCCTTCCTGAAGTCCCAGCCCCTAGTCCAGCGTGGCCCAACAGAAATATAACACGAACCGCATAAGACAATGAAAATTTTTGTAGTAGCTGCATTAAAACAGATAAAAAGAAGCAGGTGAACTTGACCATGTTTTCTTTAACCCAGCGTAGCCAAAATATTATCATTTGAGTGTGTAATCAATATAAAAAATTATTAATGAAATATCTTACATTCTCTGCCTCTCTCTCTCTCTTTTTTTCTTTCCATTCTGAGTCTGAAATCTAGTGCATATTTTACCCTAACAGAACATCTCAGTTGCCACGTTATAAGTGCTCCGGAGCCACTCGGGGGCTGGTGGCATCCGCATGGGACAGCCCAGCTTAAGGCCCCTCCTCAGGGATTTCAGCTGCACACCCAGGTCTTCTCCCAGGACTCAAGAACCTGGACCCACGGCCCTGTTTATTAGCGCTGACTATGTAAAGCCCCTGTGCTAAGCACTTTCCCTGCCTTATTACCTCACTGAATCCTCACAATTGTGCCAGGGGGAAGGTATTATTAGCAGGAAGCTGATGGCCAGAAAGGGGAAGTGACTCAGCCTGGGCCACCCAGCATGTGAGGGGCAGAGCAGGCTGGATCCCAGTTCTCACATGTCCTCGCTGAAACAAAGCTGAGGGGGGCGGGGGAACGGCATCATCATCCTTGCACGTAAAAAGCTCCTAGCTCAATCGGTGGTGGCGTAGGACGGAACTACCCTGTATTCTGCGCTTAACTTTCATTGAAATCTCACTGAAATCATACAAAGTCATTTTCCCGATGAGGAAGCAGAAGCCCATGGACGTTCGGGTTCCCAAAGCCACATAGCTGGGAAGTGGCAGCATCGGGATATGAGTCCAGAGAGTTTGATTCCGCAGCCCACGCTCAAATAACCACCACAGCCACCACACTCAGTAGATCTGTCTTAAATATGCCGACCTCCCAAACTGAGCTGTGCTCAAACCTCCTCCCCATGACTAACTCCCTAATATAGGCAACTTCTTCAACTCTCTGTGCCTCAGTTTCCTCATTTGTAAAGGCAGTTTATCCATTCAACTGTCTACCTTCCAGGGTTTGTCCTAAGGATTGAGTGAGTTAATTAACTACCCATCAAATGCTTAGGGCAGTGCCTGGTGCATGGTTAGCTCTCAGTCAGTGCGACTTATCATTCTTACTGTCACCACTAATCTGTTGAGTGATTCTGTGTGCCATGTGGTTTGCATGCTCAATCTCATTTAATTATCACTAATGTTTTGAGAGGAGTACTATGATCCTGTTGAAGAAAAGAGGGAACTTGAGCCCACAATCTTACCTACCACACCATGATGGACGTGCTCATGGGTAAGAGTTTGCCCCTGGGAATTGTACGTTCATTCATTCATTCATTCACTCATTCTTTTTAAAAACTGTGGTAAATGACATACAACATAAATTTACCATCTTAATCATTTTTAAGTATGCACTTCAGTAGTGTTAAGTGCACTCACATTGCTGTGCAGCTAATCTCCAGAACTCTTTTTATCTTGCAAAACTGAAATTCTGTACCCAATAAACAACCCTGTATTACCCACCCCCCACCTTCATTCCTGGCAACTACCATTCTACTGTCTGTGAATTTGATTATTCTCTGTTAATTTGATTATTCCAGGTATCTCATATAAGTGGAATCATATAGTGTTCATCTTTTTGTTACTGGCTTACTTCACTTAGTGTGTCCTCAAGGTTTATCTATGTTATAGCATATGTCATAATTCCCTTCCTTTTAAAGGCTGAATAATATTCTATTGTATATACAGACCACATTTTGTTTATCCATTTATCTGTCAACAGGCATTTGGGTGTTTCCACTTTTTGGCTATTGTGAATAATGCTACTATGAACACAGGTGTACAAATAGCTATTTGAGTGCCTGCTTTCAATTCTTTTGGGTGTATCCCCAGCAGTGGGATTGCTATATCATATGGTAGTTCTATTTTTAATTTTTTGAGGTACCTCCATACTGTTTTCCATAGCTGCTGCACCATTCCTGCCAACAGTGCACAGGGTTCCAATTTCTCCACATTCTTGCCAACACTCATTATTTTATTTTCTGTTTTTTTTATAGTAGCCATCCTAATAGATATAAGATGGTATCTCATTGTGCTTTTGATTGCACTTCCCTGATGATTAGTGGTGTCAAGCATCTTTTCATGTGCTTGTTGGCCCATTGAGTCATTCTTTCATTAAAAATACTTATTAAGCACTTAGTGTGTGTTAGGCATTGTTCTGGATGCTGGTAACACAGTGGCAAACAGCCCAGATGCTTACATTCATGATGTGTGTTTCAGTTCTGCTTTCATCATCCATCAGCTGTCATTTGATGAAACGTTTCTGTGCCTTGGTTTCCACATCTGGGCAATGGGTACCATATACAACTGCTATCAACTGAGCACTTAATTGTGTTCTAGGCAAAATGCTAAATCTCTTTACCTGGATCCAATCCTCACAACAACCCTGTGAGGTAGGTCCTATTATATGCTTTCTATAGGTAAGGGGACTGAAGCAAGTTGGCCTACATAATGCCAACAAGGACACAGAATAAGGAAGTGGTGTTGACACTCCAAACAACAACATTATGTTTCATGGGACTCTTGGGAGCACTGAATGAGTTAATCCACCTAGGAAGCACATAACACATGTTAGATCTTAGTTATACTACTTACTGCCTTATGGACATTCTTCCCAATTCTTTTCTTTATCCCCACTCTTTCCCCTGCTTTCCTTTGCCTGTCATGGTCTGCCTCTAATCTCCCCTTCTGCTATGCTTATATTCATTCATTATTTCATTCATTCATTCAACACCCATTTCTTGAGGCCTCCTGTGTGCCAGGCCTCTTACCAGGCAATGCTAGGGACAGTGAGGGACCAGACCCCCATGCCCTACCCCTCTCCAGGAACTCCCAGCTTGCCGAGGACAAAGAAGATTATAAATAAACATGATGCATGTTCTAGAGACCACCCCAGAACAGGAAACTGACCCAACTCTGGTGGGAGGAGTGAGAGAGAGAGAGAGAGAGTATCTAGGGAAAACTTCTGCACAAAGGTGTCCCCTGAGCTACCCACTGCAGGGTAAGTATCACATCAGCAAAGAATGTGAGTGGAATGTTCCACAGCATGGGCAAAGTCCTGGGGATTGGAGGAAGCTTGGAGAGTTCAGGAAATTAAACATTTCATATTTGTATTTATATTTATTTTCTCCAGCTACATGCTAGAGGTAGTAAAACAGAAACTGGTCCCAAGGATGAGAAGATAGGTGAAGACGAGGACCTTAGGAGGGGATTTTGGGAGGGAGGTAGGGGATGAGACTCCATGACCCTAGAGATGTACCCCAGGCCCTGACACGCCTCTGCTTGCTTCAGCCACTCCATCTCTCTCCAGAAGCTTCCACGTTCTGCGCAGAAAGACGCTAGGAATCCCTCTCTAGATGCAGGACTGAAGAGACTACAACTCCCATGATCCACTGGGGCTGCTCGCCTCACAATTGGACTCAAGACTTCACACAGCCTCATGGGAAATGTAGTCCTCATCGCCCTCCGCAGCCCTTTCCCGTATACCAACGCACTTTCAGACTTCCCAACAAGTTTAGAGTCCGAAAGGCGCCTTGACGTTGTTGAAGCCAACACTCCCTTTCTTATAGAGGAGAAGCCTAAACCCAAAGTGGTTGAGTAATTTAGCCCAGGTTACAGGGCAAAGGTCCTTGTGGCCTTGTGGTGGGTGCTGGAAGGATGTTAGCCTTGGGGTTTTCCCCCCTCTTTTCCTTTTATTTTTGAAAAGGTGGGGAAACTGAGACCAGAGGGGTTGAAAGTTTGTCCCAGATCACCAGACAGGCTCAGGAGGCAGGACGTCTTGTCTCTCAATAAGCCCTGAGAGAAGAGGTTTGGGGAAGGGGAGGTACTCTCTCACTGGGGGTTGCCCCGCCCCCAACTCTGAAGTCCCCACCCACACCACCCCATTCCCCTTCCTCCAGGACTGAAAAGAGGTGTCTGCGTGAAGATCAATCATTTCCCGGAGGACACGGACTACGACCATGACAGCGCGGAGTATCTACTCCGTACGTGAGGGTTCAGGACAGGCGCGGGTAGGGGGCGGGGTGAGGGGCGGGGGCCAGAGAGAAAGGACTGGGACCCCGGCACTTGGATCGACACGCAGAGGTTAGCTTCCCAGCCAATCCAAGTCCAGATGCTGAGATCCTGTTTCCCTATTGGCTCAGTGGTCTCTCTCCCGCCCCCCCCCTCTCACCTTGGGGCGGGCCGAGGGGGGATCCTGCGTGCTGATTGGCCGCCTTGCTCTCTTTGGCACTCGCGGCAACTCTGCGTTGTGACTGGTTGTAGATTCCGGAGCTGGGATTGGCCACTGCTTCTTGGCTGTGGGGCAATGTGCAGCGGGGACTGGCCACTCTCTAGAGCTGGCTGGGAAAGCCTGTGTTGCGATTGGTAGCTACCCTGAGAACGCGGCAAATCCTGAATGATGATTGGCTGCGACCTCAGCCAGGCTCAGAAATCGCAAAATCTGGTTGCTTGGGGTTTTAGAGGTGGGTGGAAAGGACTGGGGGGGGGGGGAGGGAGATAGAATGAAAAAGGGAGAGAGAAGGAAGAAGGAGGAAGAGAGGGTAGAGAGGAAGAGAGAGCGCAACCCAGAAAGACAGACGAAGCCAGGAATAGAGGGCAGGGGGGAAGAGCAGAGACGGAGGGAGGGAGAGGGGGAAGAGAGAAGCCCATAAATGTAGATGAAGCCAGGCAGAAATTGGGGGGAGGGAGAGAGAAGAGAAACCCAGAGGATAGATGAAGCCAGGCAGAAAAGAGGGAGGGGAGAGGGATATGGGGTGGGGGCAGAGAGACTCAGAGAGATAGATGAAGTGAGGCAGAAAAGGGGAAAAGAGGTATTAAGGAATCTGATAGAGGACTCCGGAGAAAGAAATTCTCAGCAGAGAGGAAGGGAAGGGCGAGAAAGTAAAAGAAAGGGGGGATCCATAGAAAAGTTGAGAGAAAAATAGAGGGAAGAGTGATTTAGAGAAATAAAGAGGGGAAAATGTGCCAGGAAAGAGAAAGATAGCCCGAGGAGGAAAGAAAACGACAAAGAAAAAGGGGCGGGGGGCGGGCTAAGACCGAAAAATAGAGAAATTCTAAAAACCGAAGAGAGAATGGGGCACAAAAATTAAAACAACCAGAACACAGCCTGATGGGGAGAATTAGAGAACTAGCAAAAAAGATGCAGAGACGAGAGCAGGCAGGAGGCGCAGCGGGACGGGGGGACGGGGCGGGGGTCGCAGGGGCCGCGTGTGACCGCCCTCGCTCCTTGGCTGTGTCCCCCCTTTTCCTTTCTTTCCCCTCCCGCAGGTGTTGTCCGGGCCTCCAGCATCTTTCCCATCCTTAGCGCCATCCTGCTGCTGCTCGGGGGCGTGTGCGTGGCGGCCTCGCGCGTCTACAAGTCCAAGAGGAACATCATCCTGGGCGCAGGGATCCTGTTCGTGGCAGCAGGTGAGAGGCAGAGGGAGGGGGCGGCGTGTGTGTGTCTGCAAAGCTACCGTGCCCCCAGCGCCCCCCCGGGGCCCGGAGCCTTCCTAGGCTCTTCCCAAGCTCTCTAGGCCACCCGCTGGGTAAGTAGGTGCAGTCTCGGCGCCGCCTCTCCAGGACTGAGCCCGCGCAGCCAGGGGTCTGGCGCTCAATCTGGGACACCGCGCGCTCAAGTTCCGACGCCCGCCGTCCCGGAGACGGAAGGGGAGGAGCTTGGGGGAGGCGGGTGGGAGCTTGAGACAGAATGGGGTCCTGAGGCTCGAGAGGCGGGGCTGGGCATTGAGGGGCGGGGCCAGAAGACGGAGAAAGATTTAGAAGCCGTGGGGGAGGAGCCTGCTGCAAGGGGCGGGGCCTCATAGACAGTCGGGATCCAAGAAGGGGCTGGACCAGGGAGACTAAGCAGGCTTGTGCTCCTCGCTAGCTAAGAAGGGGTGATGCCTGGAAAAGTCAAAGGGGAAGAGGTTATGTCGTGAAGGACATAGGCAACCTGGCTGATTTAGAGAGGCGGACCAAGGCCGGAACCTCCAGAGCTAGGGCCTAGACTAGCAGAGATAGGACTGAAGACTCAGGAGGCAGGGGCCCAGACCAACTCAAGAGGCATGTCTTTGAGGGGGAAGACCCCCTTTCTACCCTAAATGCCAAGGGCGGGGAAATTCCAGGGGCACAACTTTTTTGAAGGGATGGGGTATAGAGAAGAGTGAGGAGGAATTTGCATATTTCAAGAGTAGAGTGTGCTTTGGGTGGGTCTAGCTCTGCAGGGCCCGGGTGTGGAGGACCTGAAAGGCCGGCCTGGCTGGACCTGGGGTAGAGGCAGGAGGCTGGCCTAGACCTGCAGGAAGCGGGCCTTGGCAAACTGGAGGTGGGGCCTAGGACAGAAGGAGGGGACCTGATGTATTAAGGGCAAATTTTAGACCACCAGGGGAGGACCTACCTAGAATAGATACCCAGGCTGGGATTATATCATGAAGGGAGAGTTAGATCAGCAATGGGTAAGGCCTAGAGAGTCAGCAGGATTACATCATTAATAGAGTTCAAAGGAGGAGAGGGGCGGGTCCTGAGGAAAACCTAGAATCCAGATTTATAACGTCAAGGGTAGTTACACTAACTAGGGTAGGGCCTGGAAACTCAGGCTGAAACCATCTCATCAAGGGTGGATTTTGAACCAGTCAGGGCAGGGCCTGGACTAGCTGGGAGTGGGGCTTAGACCGTCTAGGAGTAAGGCCTGGACCACCTGGGGAGGAGTTTAGACCAGCAGAAGCAGGGCCTTAGCTAGCTGGAATTGGACCTAGGCCATTTTGAGGGCAGAGCCCAGACCATCTTGGGGTGGGTCCCAGGCCCCTGGGGCAGGCTTTAGACCACCAGAGGTGGGCCCTAGGCTGTCTTGGCTCAGGACCTGGGCTATCCAGAGCCCTGTCTGGCCTGTTTGGGGGCAGGGACTGGACCAACTAGGGATGGAGTTAAGACAATCTGAGGTGGGACTTGAGTCACCCAAGGTCTAGCCCATCCAGGGTGGGGCCTGGACCATAGGGGTGGGGCCTAGACTAGCAGGCGGGGCTACTTAGGATGTGGGGGCAGCCCATCCTTGGGCAGGGCCAGTACCAGCTGGGAAAGTTTTGACCATCTAGGGCAGGGCTTGGACCAGCCACACTCTGGATGGTCCAGGCTGGTGTCCGGCCCATTTGAGGTGGGTCCTAGACCACCTGGAGCTGGAGTTTAGACCAATGGGAAGTGGATCCCAGACCACCTGAGGCAGTTTAGACCAGCCAGGGCTGGGTTTAGACCAGCAGAGGTGGGGCTTGGGCTAGTTAGGAGTGGAGGGGTGGGGAACTTGCGGCCTTGGGGCCTTGGGGCCACATGTGGCCTTCTGGATCCTAGAGTGAGGCCTTTTGACCTAATCCAAATTTTACAGAACAAATCCTTTTAAAAAGGATTTGGACTCGGTTGAGGGGCTGCACTTTGGGATCTGGAGGGCCACACGTGGCCTTGAAGCTGCAGGTTCCTCAGGCCATCTTGAGTGGAGCTTAGACCAGCCACTGGCTGGGACCATCAAGGTGGGGTCGAGCCCATTCGGGGTGGGGCCTGAACGACCTAGGGGTGGAGCTTAGACCGGGGGTGGGGCCTGGGCCTTCCAGGGCCCACAGTGCAGGACAGGGGCGGGGGCGGGGCCAGGGCCGGGCGTGGCCTCGAGGCTCCCGTCTGCCCGTCCCGCCCAGGCCTGAGCAACATCATCGGCGTGATCGTGTACATCTCGGCCAACGCGGGGGAGCCGGGCCCGAAGCGGGACGAGGAGAAGAAAAACCACTACTCGTACGGCTGGTCCTTCTACTTCGGCGGGCTGTCGTTCATCCTGGCCGAGGTGATCGGCGTGCTCGCTGTCAACATCTACATCGAGCGCAGCCGCGAGGCGCACTGCCAGTCTCGCTCGGACCTGCTCAAGGCCGGCGGGGGCGCGGGCGGCAGTGGCGGGAGCGGCCCCTCGGCCATCCTCCGTCTGCCCAGTTACCGCTTCCGCTACCGCCGCCGCTCCCGCTCTAGCTCCCGCTCCAGCGAGCCGTCGCCGTCGCGGGACGCGTCTCCCGGCGGCCCCGGGGGCCCGGGCTTCGCCTCCACGGACATCTCCATGTACACGCTCAGCCGCGACCCGTCCAAGGGCAGCGTGGCCGCCGGGCTGGCGGGCGCCGGCGGCGGCGGCGGCGGCGTGGGGGCCTACGGAGGCGCGGCGGGGGGCGCGGGGGGTGGCGGCGGGGGCGCGGGCGCTGAGCGGGACCGCGGGGGGGCGTCCGGCTTCCTCACGCTGCACAACGCCTTTCCCAAGGAGGCGGGCGGAGGCGTGACGGTCACGGTCACCGGGCCGCCCGCCGCGCCCGCGCCCGCGCCCCCCGCGCCCGCCGCGCCAGCCCCTGGGACCCTGGCCAAGGAGGCCGCCGCCTCCAACACCAACACGCTCAACAGGAAAACCACGCCGGTGTAGGGGCGCGGCGCGGGGAGCTGAGGGGGGCGTGTCCGGGGCGCGTGCGCGGGCGCGCGTGCAACGAGGCTGCCGGGGTCGGGGGCGCCCCCGCTCTTCCCCGTGAGCGCGCTGGAGACTGCTTGGCCCTCCCCCGCACCCCGTCCCCAACCCCGGGCGTGGGGGAGCGCCCCCCACCCTCCGAAGCAGGGACCCTGAGCGAGGGGAAAGGGAACGGAGGGGGCCTTTGTGAGGGAGCGTCGTGTTTTATTTTTCTGTGGGATTTAGGGAGGGGGGAGGGCCACGGTGTTTTTTGCAGTTTTGAGATGTTTTTCTTTTTAATGTTTTGCTGTGTGCATGTGGGGGCGGGGCGGGGGAGGGGAGGGAGGGACTCCCAGCCCAGCCCAGCCCAGCCCAGCCCAACTCCTGGAGAGGGGCCCATAACACACGAATACGTAGTTACACCTACAAACTATATATAGGCTCTATATAAAGAGACAGAAGGATTAAGAGAAGAGATGCAGAAAGGTAGAGAGAAATGGGATGGACACAGGCATTCATTCATTGTTTTTTCATTCATTATTTCACAAGGGTTTATTAAGCACGTGCTGTGTGCCAGGTGCTGGTACATAGGAAGGCCCTGGGGAAGGGGACATAAACACAGGCACAGAAAGGGACTCATTCATTCATTACTGGCAATTTATTTGTGTGCTTAAATGCTAGGCATTGTGTCCAAGGCTGAGCACACAGAAGGGAGGAAAACAGGGTCCCCGACTTCATCATAGAGTTTACATCTTGTGCACGAGACAAGCGTTAATTGGAGAATCATATACAAACACAATAAATTACAGTTAGGGTATAGGAGAAACCTGAGATCCTAGGAAATGCTCCATCAGGGGGGCTTAACCCAGTTTTAGAGGACATGCTTTTAGCTGACAGGGAAAGGATGACAGAGCTGGCAGGTGGAGCTGGGGGCAGGGAAGTACACAGGCAGTGCAGCATATGCAAAGGCCCTGGGGGCAGGAAGGAGCTTCCAGAGAGAGCTGAAGTGTAATGACCTGGTGTGGCTGCAACAAAATGAGGCTGGAGACACACACAGGGCCAGACTGTGACTTGTAGGTTAGGTCAGGAGTTTGGATTTTATTCGAAGGGTGGCGGGTGCCATGGAATGAGTTAGAGCACAAGTGTAAGTGAATGGTGCTCAAAGGGAAGACAGGAACTCAGAGACGAGAGTAGGAGGCAGAGGTGCACTGACGTACAGCATCAAACTCAGGCACTGGCCCTTGAATTGCACTCTCTCCAAGGAGGAAGCACATGCTTACACAAATACCGAAGTACAGGTGTGGTGTCCGGTGTGCAGGAGAAGCCTGGGACTTAGAGATTCATGTTTCACTCACTCATTAATTCAGCCATTCACCCATGAACATTTTTGAGCACCTGCTAACATACCATGCAATGTTAGGATCTAGGTCCCCAGAGGTGAGACAGACCCTCACCCTGCTCTCAAGGAGCCAGTAGGCATCAAAAACTGCAGTCCAGGCAGGACAATTAGTCCTGTAACAGTGACCACAATGGGCACCATGGAACAGAGGGCAGAGTGACCAACTGCTAGGAGTGGGCAATGCTCAGAAGAAGCTTCCTAGGGAACACGATGCCCAGTCTGGGTCTTAAAAGGATGAGTAAGTGTCTGCCAGGTGATGAGGAGGATGAGGAAGGCTTTCCAGGCAAAAGAGCGACTTAGGCAAAAACATGGGGAAGGGAAGTGAAACAGCATGATGTATTGGGGACAGTATTAATAGTTCTGGGACGCTGATGTATGGGAGTAGGGGTGAGAGAGAGGCTGGAAAAGTAGCTACAAGCCAGGGTCTAAAGGTCCCAGGTTTGGGGCTTGATTCTAAGGGCAGCAGGGCAGGATGGCAGTCGAGCTGAGGCAACTGTCTCACTCAGCTGAGCTTGGCACAAGCCAGGGGCGTATAAATGACTTTGATCCTGCCCTGCCCTCACGGGGCTCCCATATGGTGCGAAGACACCCACAGACAAAGACAGTGCAAAGAAGGAAGTGGGGAGCGATGGTGCCTCCCTGCCAGGGGCTTCACAAGCCTTCATCTTGGGAAGGTGGGGCAGCAGAGAGGGCTGGAACTGAGGAGGGACCAGATAAGAGCTGGATGTTCCAAATTTCCCTCCAGGCTGTATGTGGAAGGACCAGGAAGTGGGTGAGACTGGATGGAGGTCAGGGGCCCTGGGGGGAATTGTGGGGGGAGTTTCAGGGAGAGACGCTGGAAAATGTAGGGAAAAGAATATAAGTGAAGGAGATGGAGGACTGAGTGTAGGGAGGGAGAGGAGGGGGACGGGAGTTAAAAGAGACAAATTTGGCGGGGGATTTTCTTTGTTGGATGAGGGAGACAGAACTGGTTGGGGCAGAATGGATTCTAGAGTCCAAAGGCCAAAGGTAGCCGCAAGAGTGATGGAGGGTGGGCAGGAGGAACAGAGAGGTGGGGAGGAGAGGATGGCAGAAGACGCCAAAACTAGTTGAGTCACAAGGACAGAAAAAGTCAAAAGACACAGGAAGGTGATCGAGAGAGGAGAAAAAAGGGGCAGGAGAGAGATAGACAAAAGATGCACAGATTGGAGGAGAGACATCTCAGAGATACCAGAAAACAAAAACCCCACAAAGATAGATAAACCACAGAGAGAGAGAGAGAGAGGGGGAGAGAGAGGAGAGGGGTCTAAACCACAGAGGAAGATTCAGAGATATGCACAAAAAGAAATGTGGCGATTAAGTATAGCGTTGAGGAATGATCCATGTCTTGTTTTTTTTTTTTTTTCAGTATTCAAGAAATATTTTTTGAGCGCCAACCTGTTCTAGACCCAGTCTAGGCCCCAGGAATATGACGGTGAACAGACGGACAAGGTCCCACTCTCCTGGGACTCACAGGAGAGACAAACAATAAATAATAAGATCATTTCAGTGACTGAAAAGTGCTTTAAAAATTAAGCAGAGCGTGGGAACAGAATGGCAGCAAGGCTGACTTTAGATAAGGTGTTTCCAGAAGACCTCCCGTCAGGGAGATTGTGAGAAGGAAAGGGAGGTGAGAAAATCTGGGGACAAGCATTCCACCCACCAGAGGCAGCAAAAAAGCCTGAGGAGTAACAGGTTTTGGAGGAGGCTGTGGGGTAAGCAAATGTGTGAATCAGAAGCACAGCGTGGGGCTGACCAGGCAGCCCTGAGAAGAAATCCAGATTTTATTCTAGATCCGAAAGGAAGTCCTTTAAAGGGTTTTGAGCCATGATCATGTTTTTATTTAAACAAAGTAACAGCAGAATCCCTTTGCTGTGCTGAGGATAGACTTCAGGAGTCGGAAGTGGACACAAGGAGTTAGGGGGCTGCTGTGCTCGTCCAGTCGAGGCTGCAGATGGCCTGGACCAAGGTGGAGTTAGTGAGATGGAGGCAAACGGAAGGACAGGTGTGGGATTGTGGAGGTAGACCCTGCAGTGGTGGTGAATTGCGTGTCATGGGGGAGGCGATGAGAAACCAAGCTAAGGGGAAGAGAGGAATTCTTCAAATTGGGCTTGTGCATCTTGGGATGGTGCTTCTGTGTATTGTGGCCAGGAAGGGGAAACTGGGATAAGGAAATGGGATTTAGGTGGGAGGAGCCAAGGGTTCTCTTTTGGATGTGTTGAGTTGGAGATGCCGGTGGGAAATCTAAGTCGGGGTATCAAGTAGCCAGTTGGATACGTGAGACCAAAGCTTGGGGGAGAGGTCATGGTTAGAAATATATGTTTTGGAAACATCAGCATATAGGAGACATTTAAGGCCACAGGACTGGGTGAGGTCACCTAGCAGGTGAGTGCGGACAGAGAGGTGACCCTGGCCAGAGCCACTGGGGCATCTGCATGGGGGTGGTTGGAGAGGATGTAGCAAAGGGAGTTAAGGCGTGACTGAGAGGCAGGCCGAATCCAGGAGAGTCGCAGAGGACAAGAGCACAAAAGTGTTTCAAGAAGGGGTGGAGGCGGCCAGCTGAGCCGAATGCTGCTGAGAGCTAGAGAGAGGTCCTGAGAGCAGAGTGACCTCTGGGTTTGATGACACGGAGGTGGCTGATGATCTTGATAAGAGGTCATTTCAGTGCAGTGGTGGGGATGGGAGCCCTACTGGAGTGACGGGGAGAGAAAATGTGGGGGGAAGATGGAGGGAAAGGGAATCTAGGCAATTTGGGTGGGGGTATGAAAGTGACACAGAAAGGAGAGAGGGAGGCACGCAGACAGGGAGATGGAAGAGAAAAATACGCCCTGCAGTTAGAGAGCTGCTATGGCAGGCAGGATCCAGAGAGATGGGGAGGCCCAGGAGGGGAAGATGACTTCAGGGACAGGGAAGAGGTGACGCCCTAAGACAGGCACTGGTGACCCCGTGGCCAGGGCTGCCTGGCCCAGCTCCTATTTCCTGCTGCTGCCAGCACCAGGCATGCACTGGGGTTCCCGCTCCAGATCCTGTCAAGTGCTGGGAAGCCCCAGTGGGTGAAAGGAAAGAACAGGTTTCCTTCATTCGTTTTCAGAAATGAACATTCATTCAGTCCTCAGAAATGTTTCCTGAGGACTTTCCAGTGCCAGGTCCTGTAAGCGTCTGCCGGTGGAGGGGACACAGGTAGCAACAGGAACAGAGTGAGGTGTGCTCCAGTGGGGGCAGGCAGGCATTCAGGAAACACAGCAGGCACCTTCCTGAGCCTGGGAGGGGGTGTCTGTGTGTCATCACCTCACTCCACCTGGTCATTCCTTTGCTCAATCATTCATTCATTCAAGTCACCCGATTCACATTTTCTAAGGCTGCCTGCGTACCTGGCCATTTGAATTCCTCCTGTATACTTGGCTGGCCCCTGCCCCAGTCTGGTCGAAGAGCGGGACACAGACACAGACAATCACATCCCAGGGAAATGTGTGCTCCAATAGAAAAGTCCAGAACAGGGGTGGACACAGAGGGCCAGAGTGCTCCAGAGCCCTGCCCAGGTCGGGCACCAGGCCTGCCTGGAGCAGCTAACCAGAAGGAGTTGGAGAGAGGTGGGTCCCACCTGTGCTGTCTGCAGAAGGGCTGAGGGAGGGGGTGAGGGGTTGAAGATCAGGCCCTGCTGCCATGCCACACGGCTGTCCCCCGTCCCTGCCCCCGGGGGAGCTGAAACTGCATGGAAGGTCCCCTGGGGGTGCCCCATCTAATAAACTCGATGAAGAGGACTGCTGCTCTGGTTCCCTCGCCCCTGACAGCCAGCCCCTCCCTGGGGTGGGCCATTTCTACCGGGGGGCGGGGGGCTAAGGACTCCAACATGGGTATAGGTCCTTCTGTCCCTCAAGGCCCAAGATTCTGGCCCCAGGCTCCTCCCCCAGGCCCAGGAATCTGGGCCCCCAGCCCCTCCTCCCTCAGACCCAGGGGTTCCCCCCCGCAGCCCCTCCTCCCTCAGACCCAGGGGTCCCCCCCCCCCCCGCAGCCCCTCCTCCCTCAGACCCAGGGGTTCCCCCCCCGCAGCCCCTCCTCCCTCAGACCCAGGGGTCCCCCCCCGCAGCCCCTCCTCCCTCAGACCCAGGGATCCCATCCCCAGCCCCTCCTCCCTCAGACCCAGGGGTCCCCCACCGCAGCCCCTCCTCCCTCAGACCCAGGGATCCCATCCCCAGCCCCTCCTCCCTCAGACCCAGGGGTCCCCCACCGCAGCCCCTCCTCCCTCAGACCCAGGATTCTGGGCCCCCAGCCCCTCCTCCCTCAGACCAGGGGTCCAGGCCCCCAGCCCCTCCTCCCTCAGACCCAGGGGTCCCCCCCCCGCAGCCCCTCCTCCCTCAGACCCAGGGATCCCATCCCCAGCCCCTCCTCCCTCAGACCCAGGATTCTGGGCCCCCAGCCCCTCCTCCCTCAGACCAGGGGTCCCCCCCCCCGCAGCCCCTCCTCCCTCAGACCCAGGGGTCCCCCCGCAGCTCCTCCTCCCTTCAGACCCAAGATTCTGGGCCCCCAGCCCCTCCTCCCTCAGACCAGGGGTCCAGGCCCCCAGCCCCCTCCTCCCGGGGAACCCAGCAGTTCAGGTTGGCTGCCCCGCCCCCTCTGTCGCCCGCCGGGTGATTCTGGAGCTGGGACTCTCAGCCCCCGCCCTTGCCCCTTAAGGAAAGTCCCTTCAGCTCGGGCCTTTTCAGGACCCGGCCCCAGCCCCTCCTCCCGGGCGGCCTCCTTCCTCCCCTCTCGTCCCCTTAAAATACCCGGGATCCCTATGGCAACAGGCGCCAGGCGACAGGTGCGGGTGTTATTTACGGGTCGAGCCCGAAATAGCCCGGGAGGGCGAAGGGGGTGGGCGCAGGGGGGCGAGGCCGGGAGAGCGCGGAGCGGCCAGGCCGGCGGGCCGAGCGGGCGCCGGCGAGCAGGGCCGGACGGTTCGGAGGCGTCGCGGAGCTGGGGGCGGCGCGGCGCGGAGGCAGGAGAGCGAGAGGGGCCCCTGCCCAGGACACCGGGGTGGGAGGCCCGAGGGGAGGGCCCGGCCTGGAGCTGAGCCTGGAGCGGTCCGGGCCGGGCAGGCCCTGGGAGCCCGGGGGAAGGGGACGGAGTGATCCCGAAGTGACTCAAAGTCTCTTTCTGGTCCCAGTTGTCCTTTGAACCCTGGGAGTACTTTGTGTCCCTTGGTCTGAGCCCCAGTGGGGGCCCCAGGCCCCTTTCTGAGCCGTAGGGGCTACTCGGCCTCCTTTTCTGGACTCCAGTGTCGCTCAGCCTTAGTGTCGACCTTCTCTGATCTCTTGTCTGAATGGCTAGGGAGGCCCCCCCCCCTTTTCCTGAACTCCAGCCGGACCCCAGTGCTCCCCTGAACCCCCATCAGGACTCTGCTGTTCCCCTGCTGTGAAGGCTGGGATCCCACTGCCTCCCCGAGAGACCGGGGAGAATTCTGCCCTCCCCTTCTGAGCTCCCGTGGGGGACCCCAGTTTTCTTTTACTGAATCCCAAAGGGGACCCAAGTTCTCTTTCCTCAAACTGAGCCTAAAGGAACCCAATCCACGTCCGCTTTCAAACTCAAGTCCCCTTCCCGGGCACCCCAAACTCTGAGCCCTAGTGGGGTGTTCCCATCCCTTCCCTCAGGAAAACCAGTTTCCCTTTTGTTTATCCTCCCAGTGGGGACCCGGGGCAGCCCTCAGAGCTTCATCGGGAACCCAGTTCTTCCTCCAGAGCCCTCAGAACCCCCTCTGGGGACCCAGGCTCTATCTCTGGGCTTTGGGGGGGGGCCTTGCTTTTTCTCTGGGCCCCATTTTCTTTGCTGAGTTCTTGAGGGTACCCCAGGCCCTCCTCTGAACCTCAGGCGTACCCAGCTCGGGGATCTAGTTTTTTCTTTTCTAAATCCCAGAGGCGACCCCGACTTTCCCAGCTGAGGTTCCAGGGTGGACTGAGATCTTCCTCTGTAATAATCCAGGGAGACGCAGGCCCTCCCCCTTCTAAGACCCCAGGCCGCTCCCCGCTCCCGCCCCCAAGACCCCTGCTCAGCTCTGCTTCCTCCGAACCTGCCCTGCGCCCCGTCAAGGCGATAAGGACGATAAGGACGATGATGTGGTCCAACTTCTTCATGCAAGAGGAGATGCGGCGGCGGGGGGCCGCGGGCCTTCGGAGGGGTCGCGGGCAGCAGGGGTCCTGGCTGACGCCCGAGCGCGAGGGGAAGATCAAGCTGGCGTTGCTACTGGCCACCGTGGGCGCCACTCTGGCGGTGCTGTCCGTGGGCACCGAGTTCTGGGTGGAACTCAACACCTACAAGGCCAACGGCAGCGCCGTCTGCGACGCTGCCCACCTGGGGCTGTGGAAGGTGTGCACCAAGCGACTGTGGCAGGCTGACGTGCCCGCGGGCAGAGAGACCTGCGGCCCCGCGGAGCTGCCCGGAGGTGAGAGGCCGCTGCCCTGCTCCAGGGCTTGTGTCCCGCAAACAGAGGGTGAGAGAGGGGGGCCCGTGTTCTGAGAAAACTGTGCCCCAGAAACAGCCTGTGCCCCCAGAGAAAGCCTGAGCCCCGAGGAGAGAGCTGTCATCCCCAGAAAGAGCCTTCGCTCACATCAACCTCTGCTTCCAGAAGGTGTTAGGGAGAGAGGGAGGGAAGGGAGAGGGCTGCCCCCCAGACATAGCCTATCCCCCTAACTGGCCTGCCCCCGAGAACCTGTGGCTTAGAGCTTGTCTTCCAGCTACAGCCTATACCCTAAAACCAGCCTGTACCCCCGCTACAGCCTGTGGCCCCAGAAAACCTGTGCTTCCATGTAATCTGTGCCTTAGAACTTGTCCTCGAGCTATGGCCTCTGCCCCAGGTATGGCTATGCCCCTAGACTAGCATGGACTCCCAGGGCTTCCTGTACCCCGAGACCAGCCAGTGTCTCAGGCCAGGCTGTGACTTCAGACCAGTCTGTATCCCTCGGCTATTCTGTGCTGCCAAAGAGAGCCAGTGCCCCCACCTACAGCCTGTGTTCCCAGACCATGCTGTGCTGCCAAAGAGAGCCTGGGCCCCAAGGCCATCCTGTGCTCCCAACTACCCTGTACCCCCAGACCAAACTATGTCCTCAGTTATAGCCTCGGCCCCCAGACCAGCCTGTA
This sequence comes from Lemur catta, assembly GCF_020740605.2. Lineage (NCBI taxonomy): Eukaryota > Metazoa > Chordata > Mammalia > Primates > Lemuridae > Lemur > Lemur catta. Next base: position 21,059,268 of record NC_059146.1, read on the forward strand.
CCCCCAGACCAGTCTATGCTACCAGATTATTCTATGACTGCCCCCAAAACCCTGCTCCTAATACAGCCAGTGTTCCCAGGCATTACTGGGTGCCCCTAGAGCAGCCTGTGGCTCCACAGAGCCTAGATAAACCTTGCTTGTGTCCCCGGACCCAGCTTGTTTTTCCAGACACAGCTGGTACCCTCAGACAGCATGTACCCGCACCAGACAGCCTGCATCCTCCAGAAATGCCTGCACCCACTGAGGCAGCGTGTGCCCCTGTGCCTGTGCCCACGGACAGCCTGTGCCCGTAGAGAGACAGTCTGGGTTCCTGGTGTCAGCTTGCTCTTCCCACCCTGGATACAGCCTGCACTCCCATCCTGTGAGCCCTGGGGAGGCAGACCACCTTAACGCCCACCCATAAGGAGAATCTATGCCTGTTCCCCACCCACCGATGCCAGCAAATGAAGCTCCCAACATCCCAGGGCAGACATATGTCCTCTCTGACGGGACATGCCATGCCTTGTACTTACACCACTGGGACATTCTATACCCCTTGGGAACTGGATGAAACCTCATTCTACCTCTACTGACCCAAGGGAAGTATCTGACACTCCTCATAGCCCATTCAGGCTGTCATAAATTTGATCACCCGTATGAGATCTCTCACACTCTTTACTGTCCAAAGAATATCCTATAATCTTCAGTGCCCCTCAGAGAATATCTCCTATTTTTCTGGGCTCTACATGGGGTTTCCCCGTCCTTCACTTCTCCAGGTGTGATATCTTACATCCATAGCGCCCCAGATAGGATGTTCCAAGCCCTTGGTAACATGAACGACACCAGGCACCCCTTGCTGTCTGAGCTACCCACGCAGCGTCCAGGTGGGCTGTCTTTTTTTTTTTTTTTTTGAGACAGAGTCTCGCTTTGTTGCCCGGGCTAGAGTGAGTACCATGCTGGGCTTAAGCGATCCTACTGCCTCAGCCCCCCGAGTAGCTGGGACTACAGGCATGCGCCACCATGCCTGGCTAATTTTTTTTTTCTATATATATTTTAGTTGGCCAGATAATTTCTTTCTATTTTTAGTAGAGACGGGGTCTCGCTCTTGCTCAGGCTGGTCTTGAACTCCTGACCTCGAGTGATCCACCTGCCTCGGCCTCCCAGAGTGCTAGGATTACAGGCATGAGCCACCACGTCCGGCCCAGATGGGCTGTCTTAAACACTTTACTTCTGCAGATGGGCTACCTTTGGCCCCTTGGGATCCCAAATAGGATGATCCCAAACTTTTGCAAAATAGATGCCCTGGTAATAAAAATATTAGACGCTTATGTAGTGCCCGGTTCTGTTCTAAATACTTTACATGCATTAACTCATTTACCATCATAGAAACTCCATGAATGGTTATTTTCACCCCCATTCTACAGAAGAGAAAAAAGAGGAGAAAGAAATTTCAGTCGCTCAGTCTGTGCACCCAGGCTAGTGATGTGGGATTTGAACCCTGGTTGTCTCTGTTCTTAACAACTACATTGTATCACATCTCACTAGCCATAAAGAGGTCCCAAAGGTCCCTGCTGCACTGGAGGGAATGTCCATCCCACCTCACTGCATAATATGGGGTCTTTCACATTCCTCTCTATCCCCTCTATTGGTCAGAAAGGACTTCAGTCTTCTTACAGGGCTGTTACCACCATCCCACAATCCCAGCCCTCAGAGGGCATCTCATAATCTTCATCGTCTCAGAGAAGCATCCCCCACTTCCCACTGCCCATCAAAAGACACCTCATGTCTCCCTTGGCTGCGAGGGGGGTGACACATACCCTGTACCTTTCCAGATGGGATATGCCATATCCTCTGGGGTCAAGAGACAGGATATCCTAAATCATAAGTAGCCAAAATGGGATGCCTGACACCCCACACTGTCCCAGAAGGGACTTCTCATGCTTCCCTCGTGGAAGGAGACCATGTTTCCCCCACTGACTGCTGCTAAGAACATCCTTATCCTTCGCTTTGTGACATTGAACATCCTTTATCTCTTGCTGCTGCAGGGTAAGAACTTACACCTCCCACTACTCCTGACCAGACATCTGGCTCTCTCCTCCTTCCCTCTAGGTACCAGGTGGAGTGTCCCACACCACCTCACCTGCTCAGGGATTTATCTCTTGTCCCTGAATGTCTTCTTTCAATTTGGACAGTTTCTTTTCCACTTCTCCAGACTGCCTGGCCCCTCTCCTATTTTTCTTTTTCTTTCTTTTTTTTTTTTTTTGAGAGAGAGTCTCACTCTGTTGCCCGGGCTAGAGTGAGTGCTGTGGCATCAGCCTAGCTCACAGCAACCTCAAACTCCTGGGCTCAAGTGATCCTACTGCCTCAGCCTCCCGAGTAGCTGGGACTACAGGCATGCACCACCATGCCCGGCTCATTTTTTTCTATATATATTTTTTAGTTGGCCAGATAATTTCTTTCTATTTTTTTTTTTTTTTTTTTTTAGTAGAGATGGGGTCTCGCTCAGGCTGGTCTCGAACTCCTGACCTTGAGTGATCCACCCACCTCAGCCTCCCAGAGGGCTAGGATTACAGGCGTGAGCCACCGCGCCCGGCCTCTCCTATTTTTCTTTACATCTTTTGTTCTCTACCCCTTTTCCCCCTTTCTGTGCCTCAGTTTTCCCATCTTTAGAATAGGAGAGTAGGTTGGACTAGTTGAATTCTGAGGGAAGTTCTGGCTCTAAAATGCAGTTTAGAAAGTGCCTTAAAAATATTTAGGGTTTCTTAGATCTCAAGTACATGAAGTTGAGTGAATCATACTCATCAGTTTATGTCACAAAATCATTATCAGCCTTTGCAAAATCCTACTTGTGCTTTGTTGTACATTATTTTTTTCATTATTTCCTAACTCATTGCTTTGATATGTTTGATATATATTCATAGATATATGTTTTGACTTGGCAAATATATAGTATTATATGTATGAGTTTTATATACATGAGATCATCCTATACGTTTTGTCCTGTTTTTGAATTTTTCCTCTTGCCACCTTGTCTGTTTTTGAATTTTTAATTAAATTACTATTATATATATATTTTTTGCTCAACACTGTATTTCTCAAATCTCCCCACTTTGTTTTATGTTATTCTAATTCATGGCTTTTATATGCTGGAGAGATTTTCACAGGGAGCATCCACTATGTTTACTTGTCTGTTCACCTAGAGATGGGCACCAAAGTTGATTTTGACCCCCTGTTGTTTATAAACAATGCTGCAGTGAACATCTACATATATGTTCCTGTATGTTTTTATCCAGATGTATGCCCAAGAGTGAAATTGTTGAGTCATAGGGTCGTTTTATAAAATATCTCAGAGTGTGTTCCAAAAACACCGGTTTACACTCCCAGCTGTTTCCTCTTATCCGTCCAAATGCTTGATACTACCCTTTTAATATTTGCCAACCTAATTTATCAGAAGTGGCACCTCCCTGCTGATTCAAGTTGCATTTCTGCGATCCCTGGTGAAGTGGAGCATATCTTTGTGTACTTAAGGGTTACCCAGACTTTCTCTTCTCTGAATTCCCGCTTACCCTTTGCCGGTTTTTCAGCTGGGTTACCCCTTTCTTCTTGCTAATCTGCGGGTGCTCTTTGTGCATTCTAGATAGGAGTCCATTTTGAGATGGGAATCTTTTCTGAGCCTCTTAGCTTTCTGTTTCCTGTATCTTGGTGTCCTTTGTTGAATAAAGTGATTATCCATTTCTGTTCCCACTTGACCCTCAACAATCCCATACAAAGAGACCAGGAAAAATATTATCTCATTTTAAAGAGGAAGAATCAGAGGCCCAGAGAGGTTAAGTGCCCACTCAAGGCCACACATCTGGACCCCACAGCTCCAGGTTGGAATCCCAACTCCTGGATGGTGATGTGGCAGCAGGTAGCTTTTCCATCTCTGAGCATCATTTTTCTCCTCTGTATATCCAGGGTGCTGATGTCCTAGTTTTAGATTTTTGTGAGCCATGTTAAGGGTCCAGCCTTGAGCTTACACGGGGGATCTCGTATCATCACCTCCTCTTTTCTGTCTTCTGCTCTCACAGAAGCAAACTGCACCTATTTTAAATTCTTCACCACGGGGGAGAATGCACGCATCTTCCAGAGAACCACAAAGAAAGGTGAGAATTTTCCTGCCCATGGTGGGCGAGGGGTGGAGGGTATGCTGACCATGCTAGAGGAGTGAGGGTTTTTTTTGGGTTTTTTGTTTTGAGACAGAGTCTTGCTCTGTTGCCCGGGCTAGAGTGGAGGAATGAGTTTTTGACTACACTGTCCCTTCCTCTGCTTCACCCCAGGATGAGCTTGGCTTCTGTGATTTTCAGATGTCCCATCTCTGGGGAGTGGTGGCAGGAGAGTGAATGATGGGGACATGGTTCTCCAAAGCCCTGTGCCTGACACTCTTACCCCTTAAGTCTGCCTGTGCCACATACTATAACTTTGGGCAAGTCACAGCCCTTCTCTGTGACAGCATGTTAACATCTCACAAATGTGCACTTACCACATGCGAAGCACAGCACTGGGAGTTCATTTATAAGGTCTCCAGTCTTTTCTATAACCCTGCAGGGCAGGGGTTTTATCTTCATCTTCCAGATGGGAAAATGGAAGTCCAGAAAGGGTTCAAATAATTTTTCCCAAGAAGTGGCAGAGAAAGGGGCAGGATTCGAACTCAAACAATTCTGACTCTAAAGCAATGCTTTCCCACAGACTCTTCTGTGAAAATGGAAATGTTCTACATCTGCCCTGATCCGTGCAGTAGCCACTGGCCACATGTGGCTACTGAGCACTTGGAATGTGGCTGGTGTGTTGAAGGAACTGAGTTTTAAATTTTGTTTAATTTAAATCAATTTAGAATTAAGAGGCCACATGTGGCTAGTGGACAGTGCAGCTCTGAAGACTTTGCCCTTTCAACTCTAACCACAAGACTCTGCATCACCCCAGTGCCTCTGTGTCCCCACCAGTAAAGGAATTGTGATCATGTCATGAATCTTACCTGGTCTTTGTAAAGATTTAATGAGATGATGCAGCTAAAACGCTCTGTGTGGAGGCTGGCACGTAGTGGGTCCTCAATAAATGGTGGTTCTTTGCCTTCCCCTTTCTCTCTTGCCTTTGTGCTATGTGAGGTTGGGCCAGCCACTGTGTGCCCCTGGGGTAGTGAAATAACCCTGGTGCACACGTATGGAACACCTACTATGTGCCAAGCACCACACTGGGCAATCACTTTATGTATGTGATTTCTAATCCTTACAGCAGCCCAATCAGATAGAGATTTTGTTCCTGATTTTCCAGAGGAGGAAACTGAGGCCGAGAGGGGTTCAGTGACTTTACCAGAATCTTCCACCTAGGAAGTGGCTGGGGAGGATTCTGCCTTGGATTACTCCACTATAACACACCACCTTTGCCATTGTCTCTCACACACCCCACTGCCTCAGTTTCCTCACCTATAAACGAATGGTGACCAGATCATATGTAATGATTAGTAATTCCCATCTCTTTCTAATCCTGGCTCTGTCCCCTTTTTGCTCTGTGTCCTTAGGCCAATAACTGACCCTCTCTGAGTCTTAGTTCCTTAAATAGTATAAGTAAAATGTTGGGCTGGGTGATCTGCTTGAATATTCATTCCTCTCCAGTCCTGAATTGTACATCTTCCTGGTTCTGAGTCCCTATAGATGAGTCCTCCCCATTCCCTACATCCCACATGCTCTACTTCTTCCCTCTCCCCTCCTTACAGAAGTGAATCTGGCAGCTGCAGTGATAGCAGTGCTGGGCCTGGCAGTCATGGCCTTGGGATGCCTCTCTGTCATCATGGTGCTCAGCAAAGGTGCAGAGTTCCTGCTCCGAGTTGGAGCTGTCTGCTTTGGCCTCTCAGGTGAGGGTTGAGAGCCTGGAGGCTGAGGACATAGCATGCTGGGAGTATCTCCAGGCACTATTGCATGCTGGGAGATGGGATCTCTATGCACCATTGCAAGCTGGGAGTAGGGACTCCAAGCACTGTTGCATGCTGGAAGATGGGATCTCTATGTATCATTGCAAGCTGGGGGCTTCAAGCACTGTTGCATGCTGGGAGGTGGAATCTCCAAGTACTGTTGCATGCTGGGAATTGGGAGGAAGTCCAAGGGCCATAGTAGGCTCAAAGATGGGAGAATTCCAAGCCCTGATATTGGCTGGGAATTGGAGGCTCTCCAAACACTCTTTTAGATTTGGACCTGGAGAACCCAAACACTGTCACATTATGGGAGATAAGGAGAGGTTTCTGAACATTATTTCATGTTGAGAGGACAGGGAAGCCCCTGGGGTGTAGTAGGCTCAAAGATGTGAGAGTTCCAAGCTCTTTTGGTGGCTCAGAATTGGATGGTCTCCAAATACTCTTTTAGATTTGATATGTGAGGTCTGCAAGGACTACTATATTCTTGGAGTTCAAGGTTCAAATAAAATGCTATATCTTCTGAAATGTAGTCCTCAATAATAGTAAAAACTTCAATTGATTGTACATCCAGTTCAAATCTTTGTACTACTGCTACTAAGGTATGGATTGCTGTCCTCCATTTTATAGATAAGAAAAATGAGCCTCAGAGAAGTCAGATGCAATACTCATGGCAACACAGTTAATGATGGCAGATGTAGGACTTAAAAGTTGATCTTCTTCTTCCAAAGTATGTCTCATCACCTCACCTCATCATTGCATTTTGGAAACTATGTTTTTGTGGGATCTTTGTAGGTTCAGCATGGTATGATGGAAAGAATGCTTAACTAAGAGTGATCTAAGTTCTAGCCTAGGCTGTGCCTTGTATCACCATGTGACCTTAGAAAGGTTCCCTTTATTTTCTGGATTTTGGTTTCCTTATTGGGTCAAATGTTTTATAAGGTGAATAGAAAAGTCATTAATTACATAAACTTTATTTCTTTATTCTTTGTGTATTATGAGTACCTACTATGTCCCAGGTAACCTGTAAGGGCTAGAGATACAAGACTAAATAAGAGAGACATTTTGCTCTCATAGAGCCAGAGGTAGACTATAACCAATAATTACCCAAATAATAATTCAACTATAATTGTGATGAGATTTATGATAAAGTATATTAAGGGTCCACACTGTGGTGGGACTGTGTGTCAGAGAAACTTCCCAAGAAAGTGTCACTTATGCTGATAATTGAAGGATAAATAGGAATTATCTAAAGTATGGTGGTGACCATTGTGGTGGCTACAGGTGATGTTGATGTTCTTGGTAATGTTGTTGATGGTGATGGTGCTCATGGTGGTCGTCATGATAGTGGTGGTGATGGTTGTGGTGTTGATGTCGGTAATGATGGTAGTGGTGAGGGTGGCGGTGATGATAATGGTGGTAGTGGTGAGGGTGGTGGTGATGGTAAGATGGTGGTGATGGTGGTGATGGTGGTGGTGGTGATATTGGTTATGATGGTGGTGAGGAAATAGCATGTACAAAGACTGACTGTAAAATACTTCACAAGTTTGAGGAAAAGAATAAAGATTAGAGTCTAAAGCAAAGCAAAGCAAAGCTTGTGTAAGTGTACATGTGGCTTTGATTAATAAGTGAGGTTGAGGCCTGATGCAAGATGAAGCCAGAGAGACATGCTGGGCGTTCGGAAGCAGACACGAGTGGAAAATAACAATGTCCACATTCTTATCGCTGTTTTGTTGCCTTAGAGACCTCCCCCTAGATAAAGGGGAAAAGATCCAGTCATCCCTTTTCATTTTATTTATTTATTCATTAATTCATTTAATTCATTGAAACACACCCATGTCTCCACAGTCATCCCTAGATATCCATGGGGGATTGGTTCTAGGACTCCCCACAAATGCCAAAATCCATGCCAAGTCCCTTATATAAAATAGCATATTATTTGCATATAACCTATGTGCATCCTTTCATTACTATAATCATCTCTAGATTGCTTATAATACCTAATATAATGTAAATGCTATGTAAATAGTTGTATTTAGGAAATAATAAGAAAAAAAGTCTGTGCGTGTTCAGAACAGATGCAACCATCCTTTTTAAAATATTTTTGACCTATGGTTGGTTGAATCCTTGGATGTGTCACCCTCAGACACAGAAGGCCGACTGTATATATATGCATATGTAATATTATAAGAGTATACAGGACAGAAAGATACCTCATGGAAATTATCATCTGATTAAGGACCCAGAAATAATATAAATAATCTCACAATTACAAATGGCAGAAAGTGCTATGAAGGAAAAGCAGCAGCAGTCTGTGAGAGTGTACAATGAGGGCACTTGATTTACTGCAGGGAGTTAGGGCCTCTCTGAGGAGGTGACATTGAAAATGTCAACGTCTGGGTAACCAAGCTAGAAACAGTTCCATGGAGAGTGACAGGGATGGCCCGGTGAAATCAAAAGGGAATCAAAAAGATCTAGTTGGAGTCCCAACTTCTTAAAAGCTGTGTAATATAAAAAGACAAACCTTTTTTTATTTCTGGGCTTAAATCTCCTCATGTGCATGAACTCACTCATCCAAGTATCCATGTATCAAGTGCCATCCATTCGTTTGCAGTTTCTTCCCTCTCTCCCCTCCCCCTTCCTCTCTTTTTCTTTCTTTTCCATCCTGTTTTTCCTCCTTCTTCCTTCCCTCCAACCATCTATTTATCCATCTGTTCATACACCCATTCATTTCACAAGTATTCCTTTAATATCTAGCAAGGCTAGATGCTGCGCTAGGTACCACTGGAGGTAGAATGAGAGTAAGGTAAAGATGATGCCTATTCTCACAGAATTTATAGCTTGGTAGAAAGTCAGTGCTGACATTATTATTGAACTCACACCTGCATTATTCCTGGGGTGCACAGGAAGGTGTTGATGTGAAAGTGTTTAATGGAAGTCTTGGGCATGAACATGTTCTGCAGATCGTGCAATGAAATGAGAGTCAGGGTGGATTTGATGTTGTAATTACTGTGGTTACATGGGGTGTCAGGGATTGGGGCAGGTTGGGCTTTTGAGGTCTCCCTAGATAAAGGGACATGTTCAGGTTATGTTGTTTCTCTCCTTGTAATATATATGTCAGGTGTCCTTCTATGTTTTAGAGCCATAAGACAGACAAGTTTGCTGCCCTCATGGGTTTATAGTCCAGTGTGGGAAGACGGAAGTGAGATACAGGGACAATACTAATATAAATCAATATTTATATTATAACTACCAACTGTGGTGAATGCTATAAGTAACAGGTAAAGAGTATTGCTGTATCTAGGCCGGGCGTGGTGGCTCACGCCTATAATCCTAGCTCTCTGGGAGGCCGAGGCGGGTGGATCGCTCGAGGTCAGGAGTTCGAGACCAGCCTGAGCGAGACCCCATCTCTACTAAAAATAGAAATAAATTATCTGGACAACTAAAAATATATACAGAAAAAAAAGAGTATTGCTGTACCCTAGGTCTTTACAAAACAACAACAACAACAAAAAAAATAAAGAGTATGAGAAAAATATAGACCACTGTAGACTTAGGTGGCAGTGGTCAGGGAATGCTTCTCTAAAAACTTACCATCTAAGCAGAGATGTGCAGAATGAGGATGCATAAGGCAGGCTCAGGGAGGGGTAAGCAGAAAATTATTCCACACAGCAAAATGGCCTTCAGTCTTGAAAGAATCTGGTACATTGAAGGACCTTAAAGAAGTCCTACTCCACTTTGCTAGAGCGTGGGCAGAGCAGCTTGAGAGGAGGCTGAAGAAGCAGGCAGGGGCATGTGTCTTTTTAGATCACAGCGAGGAAGCCAGGCTGGATCCTGGAGGAGGTATCATGGCGTGGCTAAGAAAATAGTCAACGACGTGGACCTGGTTGGGCTCAGACCCAAGCTCCACTACTCCAGGCTTCCATTTTCCCATATGTAAAGTGGGGATCATAATGACACCCACCCCATGGTGTCGAGGGGAAGCGAGATATGAAGACATTTGGTTAGATTCTTGCCACAAAGCTAATGTCTCAAGGCCAGGGGTCAGCAAACTATGGCCCATGTGCCACATCCCCCTGCCTCTTGTTTTTGTTCGGCTGTGGGCCAAATGGTTGGGGGAAAAAAAAAATCAAAGGAATACTATTTCGGAACACATGAAAATTACATGAAATTCAAAATTCAGTGTCCAAAAATAAGGCTTCATTGGCCTACAGCCACTCCATTCATTTACGTATCGTCTATGGCTGCTTTCACACTACAGAGTCGAGCGGTTGTGACAGAGACCATATGGCCCGTAAAACCGTAAATACCTACTATGTGGCCCGTAGGCTACAGTTTGCTGACTCACAGCTTAGACCACAAATCTAGAAGTCATCCTTGGTCCCTCTGTTGTCTTTGCACCTCACATCCATTATGTCAGCAAATCCTATTGGCGCTACTGTGAACATATATTTTGAACACAAACACTTCCCTCCATTTTCACCATCTCACTAATCCACGCCACCACCCTATTTCCCTGCGATAATTTCTGTGGCCTCCTAACCGTTCTCTGGGCTTCTCCTCTTACCCTCCTTAAGTCAATTCTCCATAGAGCAGCTCGAGTGATACTTGTAAATTGTAAATCAGATCATGGTTCTTCCCCAGGTCAAAGCCACCTAAATTCCTACTATATTTAGGTCTGTATTAGTCTGCTAGGGCTGCTGTAACAAAGTGCCACAGGCTGGGTGGCTCAGACAACAGAAATTGATTTCCTCAAAGTTATGGAGGCTGGAAGTCCAAGATCAAGGCTTCAGCCGGGCTGGTTTCTTCTGAGGCCTCACTCCTCGGCTTGCAAATGGCCACCTTCTCCCTGTGTCTTCACATGGTCGTCCCTCTGTCCATGAGTGTGTCCAAATTTCCTTCTCTTATAGAGACACCAGTCGTATTGGATTAGGGTCCACTCTGGTGACATCAATTTAACTTAATTATCCCTTTAAAGATCCTATCTCCAAATAGTCACATCCTGTGGTACTGGAGGGTCAGGACCCCAACACATGAACTTTTGGGAGGGGGACACAGTTTAGCCCACAACAATGCATTTAACTGGTCACTGTCCATCTCCCCTTCTTGGATGAAACTCCAGAAGGACAGGGACTTTGCTAGTTTTGTTTATATTTATTTTGTGATAAGAGCTCGATGGAGATCTGTTGAGTGAATGAAAGAATGCAGGAATTAGCAAAAGAAGGAAGGGGACTGGGTGGTGCCTCCCCCTTGTCTGTAATGCTGAGCTGCATGGAGCAAAAAAGGGTTCATAACGGGGTTGTTGAACCACACCATCCAGGCTACAATCTCCAGACCCCTGATTGGCAAACCACAGGGGAACTGGGGTGCAGGGAGGAAGGAGGGTCAGGAACGGAGGCTGGGGCCAGACTCCAGGACCTGAGAGGGGAAGCAGCTGGGATCCTTCAGATGGTCCTGCACGATCTGACTTCTGTCCATCTCTGTGATTCCATTTACCACCTCTGTCCCCACCCCAGCACACTTTGCTCCAGCCACACTGACCTTTCTTTTCCTCAAACACAATCTGCTCCATCCTACCACAGGGCCTTTGCATCAGCTGCTCCCTCTGCTTGCAATAGCTGTTGCTCAATTTTGTGCACAGCTGGCTCCTTCTGCTCCTTCAGGTCTTGGCTCAGATGGCACCATCTAAAGTCCCCGCTCCACCCCTGCGTGTCACTCTCTCTGTTTTTGTTTCCTTCCTGTCCTGTATCACTCCCTGAAGTTACCTTGTCTCCTCATTTGTTTACTTTGGAAGTTGCAACCTGGCAGTCTGCAGGCCAGTGAGGGCCAGGAGATGTGCTTTTGTCTGACAGGCAGGGTATAAAAGATTTCTCTGCACCAGCATTTAAAGGTTGGGCAAATTCCCATAAAAATGATCATCATTTAAGCAATTCTGGCTATTCGTGAGAAACAAGGAGGTCCAACAAATTAGGTCCCCATTTCTGAAGGGCTGCAGGTGACTGAAGCTGAGTTTGGTTTCTGTTTGTCATTGTTCCCACCACATTTGCATGTTTCATGTACTTACTTATGCTTTCTCATCGCCCCCTGTAGGCATCTGAGTCTTGGAAGCCTTGGTTTATGTGTTGACTGTATGTCTTTTCCAAGTGGAATATAAGTTCTGTGAGGGTAGGGGCTTTGTCTGTCTTGTTCCTTCTTTTTCTTCTCTTTCACTGCTTTTTTTTTTTGAACACATTGACTGTCACACTAGAAAAAAAAAGTTTTTCCTTGGGGCCACGGTGTTTTATTAAGAAAATAGAATAAAAACTTTGAAAACAAAATGATCCTTTCAAATTTAATGAAAAATGTGTTGTTTTTTATTGTTCTCTGTGTGTGAGTCATATGCAACTTGAAAAATAGTTCTCTGCTCCCAAGGCGAAGAGACGTGTGAGTTACATATGCTTCTCGAGGGCCCAGGCTCAAAACTAGCATGAGTTAAATACAACTCACATGGCAGTTAATGTGTTAAAAATCAAATTACATTTCATTTTGTGACCCTCCCACCACCACTTGATTTGAATTTTGTTTCTTGATTCCTGTGTTTGCTTTTTAAAAAAAATTGTGGGAAAATATGCCAAACATAAAATTTACTATTTCCCCCTTTTGCTGTTAGTTGACACATAATAATTATACATGCTTATGGGATATAGAGTGATATTTTGATGCATGTATGTATACAATGTATAATGATCAAATCAGAGTAATTGACATATATATATATCACCTCAAACAATCATCTCTTTGTGTTGTGAATATTCAAAATCCACTCCTCTAGCTTTTTGTTTGTTTGTCTGTTTGTTTTGAGGCAGGGTTTTGCTCTGTCACCTGAGCTACAGTGCAGCGGTGTGATCATAGCTCACTGCAACCTTGAACTCCTGGGCTCAAGTGATCCTCCTGCCTCAGCCTCCCCGGTAGCTGGAACTACAGACCCACACCACCATGCCCGGCTAATTTTTCTATTTTTTGTAGAGATGGGGTTTCACTCTTGCTCAGGCTGGTCTTGAACTCCTGGCCTTAAGCAATCCCCCCTCCTTGGCCTCCCAAAGTGCTGGGATTATAGGTGTGAGCCATTGCGCCTGGCCTATTCTAGCCTTTTAAAAATATACACTAAGTTATAGTTAACCATGTTCACCACCCTGTAGTGCTGCAGAACACCAGAACTCATTCCTCCCATCTAGCTGGAATTCCGTATCTGCCTTTTAACCATTTTTAAGTGCACAGGTCTGCGGCATTCAGCACATTCACATAGTTATGCAGCCATCACCACCGTCCCTCTCCAGACCCCTTCATCTGCCAGAGCTGAAATTCTATACCATGAAACACCAACTCCCCCTTCCCTTCTTCCCTTGGCAGCCACCATTCTTTCTTTCTCTGTGAATTTGTGTCTTGTTTCCTTCTTTATCTCCAGCTTCGAAAATGGTGCCTGCCATATAGTAGGTGTTGAGTAAGTATTTGTTGAATGCATGAGTGGGAGGGTGTCGGGGGCTCTCCCAGGCTTCTTGCTTGAGCAAGCGTGCAAAGGAGTGTATTGGGGGTTCCCCAGGGGCCTGAGCGCCACTCTGTCCTCTCTCCCCTCCGCAGGCCTGCTGCTCTTGGTGAGCCTGGAGGTGTTCCGGCACTCCGTGCGAGCCCTGCTGCAGAGAGTGGGCCCTGAGCCTCCGCCGGCGCCGCCCCTGACCTACGAATACTCCTGGTCCCTGGGCTGCGGTTTGGGGGCTGGCTTGATCCTGCTGCTGGGAGCCGGCTGCTTTCTGGGGCTCACCCTGCCTTCCTGGCCCTGGGGGTCACTCTGTCCCAAGCGGGGTCACCAAGCTACCTAGAGCCACCAGTGAACTTCCTCTAAGCAACTGCCAAACCCTTGCACTCTCTCCAAAATCTCAAAATCTCTTGCCCCATCTCCCAGAGAAACTGTTCTCCCTGCTCCGGGGCCACGTTGTTTCCACGAAACCTGCCTCTTGCCCCCCTCATACTTTCCCTCTGTAAATACAATGTTATCGGTGGCTGTATTTGCGTCACTTGGGGGTGGGCCGAGAAGAGGCTTTTTGCAAACGAGGGTCCCCAGGGAAGGCTGTCGGGACCTGATGGGTAACTAGGGTGTGGGGACATGGTCAGGGGGCCTTGGGAGGGAGCTGGGGGCCTCTTCATTTTCCGGGTCTGGATTGACTCACTTGCCAGGAGAGACCTCTCGGGACGCATCTGCAGCTAGGGGTGGGGTTGGGGGAAATAGGGAAGAATCTCAGGGTCTGACCTGGCTGTGATCTGATTTGGGATTAAAAGTTTGGAAACTTGACAACTTTGGTTTGGAGTTCATTTGTAATGTGACTGACGGTGCGTTCTGGAGTTGAAAAAAGAGACTCTACACCCCTTCCGGAAACATGGCTACTTATCACATGTAAATGAGCCCATAGAGCATGGCTGAGAGTGTGGAAAACATGACAATTTGTATACAATGCAGACATCGTTACGGGTTGAATTTTGTCTCCCCCTCAAAAATGGAGTCCTGACTCCCAGGACCTCACAATGTGACCTTATTTGCTATTCTTGCATAGCTCCTGTGTGCCAGGCACTGGTCTAGGCATTTTATAAGCATCATTTCATTAACATGGAACAACCCGATAAACTGCTGTTAATAGGCTCACTTAACCGGCGGAAACAGAGAGGATCAGAGAAGTTAAGTGATTTTTTCAAAGCCACACAGCTATTGAGTGGAGAAGGTGAGATTCATACTCAGCCCTTCTGCATTCCATACTCTTAACCCTTGTGAAGTATAGGTTTCTAAGCAAAGAGGGAAGGATTATCTCAAAGCTCAGGCATTTTACTCCCCAGGAATAACATCCTCATAGCCTGTGCACTTGAAGTGAGTCATAATAACTAATATAACCCAAGTTGAATTATGAGGAAAACAATATTAACATTTAATAAATTTTAAAATTTATTAAAGGGATTTGTTCTATAAAATTGGGATTCAGTCAAAGGGTCACACTCAAGGATCTGGAAGGGCACATGTGGCCCCAAGGCTGCAGGTTCCCCATCCGTAAGTCTGAGAAACTGTCATAGACCAGAGGAGACTAAGGAGACGCAGCGAAGGACGTTAATAGAAAAACTGGTGAAATCTGAAGAAATTCTATAGTTGGGTTAATGGTAACGTACCTACGTTCGTTTCTCAGATTTAATCAATGTACCGTGGTGATGTGGGGTGTCCCCTTTAGGGGAAACCAAAACTGGGTGAAGGGTCTGTGGAACTCTGTGTACTGTCTTTGCAGCTTTTCTGTATATCTAAAATTATTCCAAATAAAAAGTTTTATTTTAAAAAAGCAAATTAAAAAAATAAACTTTAGCTATATCATTTCTCCAGCAGCCACCAGCTCTTTCTAAGACACTTGCTCATTCATTGATTTTGCTATTGCTAATTACGCGCAACACCCCATACCGGCTGGTCCTGATAGGAAAATGAATTAAGGCACAGTTCCTCCCATCGGAGCTCTCACAGTCTGCACAGGAAGACAGGCAAGTGAATAGTACCTGGGGACAAATGCTAAGATGGGGGAGTCAGAGGGAGCAGTGAGAGCCCAGAGGGGTAAGAAAATAACTCCACTGGGGTGGGGGATTGGTTCAGGAAAGCATTCTGAAGGAGGAGATGCCTAACTTGAGTCTTAAAAATGAACAAAAATCAGTGTGGAGAAGATCAAGGCCATTCCAGGTAGGTGGGAAAGCCTGGGCAGAAACAAGAAGGCGAAAAACATTACGGAGCAAGTGAGTGAGGAAATGGGAATTTTGGTGTTCAAAAAGAGATACAGGAGCAGTGGGAGAGGTTGGAATGGGCTATATTATGGAGGAGGCAGAGAGACTAAACTGCTCAACTGAGTAGCTTGGCCTTTATTCTCAGGGTACTAGGGAGCCATGGGAGGCTGTTGAGCAGAGGCATGCTGGCATTGGGTCCAGGGGTTACAACAAAGTTTCTCATTCTTGAAATGACAAACTTATAGACACAGAGAACAGATTAATAGTTGCCAGGGGTTAAGAAAAGGATGAGTCACAAAGGAAGTGGGTGTGGCTATAGAAGGACAATAGGAGGGGTCCTTATGGTGACGGGAACATTGTGTATCTGACTCGCTGTGTCTGAAATCACCCTCCTCTTGTCTGGCCAGTTCAAACGACTGCTCTCAGCTGGACCCTCACACTGGACTCCCCCCCACCACCACCCAGGGTCTGGTCTCTCCCTCCGCAGTCTACCTCCCCAGAGGGATCTTTTAGCCCCATTGTTTTCAGTGGGGTGAGAGGTGAATTTTATCCCTCAGGGGACACTGAGCAGTGCCTGGACACATTCTTGGCTGTCACAAATGGGAGGAGGGATACTATTGTCATCTAGTGAATAGATGTCAGGGAGGCTGATAAACATCCTACAGCGCACGGGACAGCCCCTCCAACACAGAATCATCTGGCCCCAAATGGCAAAAGTGCCAAAGTTAAGAAATCCTGTGAGGTTTTTTTTTCTCTTTTTTCTTTCTTTCTTTTTGGAGACAGAGTCTCATTCTGTTGCCCAGGCTAGAGCGCAGTGGCATCATCATAACTCACAGCAACCTCAAACTCCTGAGCTCAAGTGATTCTCCTGCCTCAGCCTCCCAAGTAGCTGGGACTACAGGTACGATCCACGTTGCCTGGCTAATTTTTCTCTTTTTAGTAGAGATAGGGTCTCGCTCTTGCTCGGGCTGGTCTTGAACTCCTGAGCTCAAGCGATCCTCCTGCCTCGGCCTTCCAGAGTGCAAGGATTACAGGCGTGAGCCACTGCCTGGCTGGTTTTTTTTTTTTTCCCTGAATTAAACTTTTAATTTTTATATTTTTTTCCAACTTTTTTGAGGCATATTTGACAACTAAAACATGTATATATTTAAGATGTATAAGTGATGTTTTGATATACATACATTGCAGAAATGATTAAATCAAGCTAATTAACATATCCCTCACCTCACATACATTTTTTTGTGGTGAGAACATTCAAGATCTACTCTCTTAGCGATTTTCATCATTAACTGCAGTAATCATGTACAAAAGATCTCCAGAACTTATTCCTCTGTGAACATTTCTATATTATTATAAATTATAAATACAATTGTGTATTAAACAATTACATATTACTACACATCACAGTAATATATATAATTATTTATATTTAATAGAAAATCATATATTATATTAATTATAAAATTATATTTTATAACTATTATAGCATTGATAACATACAGTTGACTCTTGAACAGCACAGGTTCAAACTTCACGGATCCACTTACACATGAATTTTTTTTCAACTGAATGTAGATCAAAGTATTCCTGAGGCTGGGCGCAGTGGCTCACACCTGTAATCCTAGCACTCTGGGAGGCCGAGGTGGGAGGATCGTTTGAGCTCAGGAGTTCGAGACCAGCCTGAGCAAGAGCGAGACCCCGTCTCTACTAAAAATAGAAAGAAATTATATGGACAGCTAAAAATATATATAGAAAAAATTAGCTGGGCATGATGGCACATGCCTGTAGTCCCAGCTACTTGGGAGGCTGAGGCAGAAGGATCGCTTGAGCCCGGGAGTGTGAGGTTGCTGTGAGCTGAGCTGATGCCATGGCACTCTAGCCAGGGTGACAGAGTGAGACTCTGTCTAAAAAAAAAAAAAAAAAAAAAAGTATTCCTGGGAGGTGAAACCCACATATACCAAGGGTCGACTTTTTATTAATATATACATGTGTTCCGCAGGGCCAACTGGGGGACTTGAGTATGCACAGACTTTGGTATATGCAAGGGTCCCGGAACCAAGCCCCTGCATATACCAGGGGACGACAGTAATTATAAATCATCCCAGGGTTGAAAGGGGCTTCCTCACCAGGGAGCAGGGAGATAATTTTGTCATCTAGGAAGCACCGAGTCCCCCTGTCCTGATTGGCTGAGCTTGCACCTGAGTCTCAGGTTCCCTGTTGTACTCTTGCCTTGCTTTGTGCACTGAGCACGGGCTCCCCTCGAGCTGAGGATACGGCAGAGAGAGAGCTGAGGTTGTCCATCCACTCCTCCTTCACTCAACAAGTAGAGGACGACGTCTGGGGCAACAGCTGAGCACGTGGCAGACAGACTGGTCTGAGACCCTGGGTCCGTCCATTTGTAGCTGGAGCAACTCGCTTCATCTCTTTGCGTCTTGGTGTCTCATCCCCAGAGCAGGCTCATTGGCTCAATGCAGTACTTACTTCCCAGGGTCGCTGTGAGGAGCAAATATGCTGACAATCCCCGCACAGCTCCTGGAAGACTGCCTGGCCCACAGTCGTCGCCACATCCATCTTTGCTGTTATTATTTTTTATCAAGTGGCACTTAGCAAGCAGGGACCCCCCCCCGACCAGCTGACACTCTGGGCAGGGAAACATATTAATCACATAATCGCACTAATGAGCGTGTAATTATAAACTGAGATAAGGGCTAGGAGAGATCATCAACAATTTTTTTTTGCTGTTATTTGACTTTGTGCCCAGTCAGCTCAAGGAAGCCCCGGGAGAGATGTGTCATGGGGGTGGGGGCTGGGGTCTGGTCTTGGGTGACTGTCTCTTTGCCCAGTGGGGTCTTCACTCTGAAACCTCTTTTCTACTCGGGGTCAGGGAAAGGGCAAAGCCTGAGATTCGATAGAAAAAGGAGCTGGCAATCTTCCCCTTGGCCCTCCTGACTATCACCCCTCCGCCCTCCGTGGTCCCCCAACAGCCAGCTCCGACTTCAGTCCTGGGTGGGGACAGATGGGAAGGAGGGGAAGAGGAGGAGGAAACGTGGGCTTCTCCGAAGTGGGAGAAGGGGATAGAGACTTCCCAGAGACAAATGAGTGGAATCACATCATGCTATGGAATAACATATTGTTGGGGCTCAGAAAACGATACCCCAAATCATGGTGCTTTGGCACACTGAGCACTTGGAACTAATGGAGACTGGAAACCTCAGAGCAGCCTCAGAAGCAAAATCTTTCTCTCTGTCTCTGACCTTCTCCTGCCCTCCTGTCTCCCACCCATCTTTCTCGCTCAAAGTGAGTTAGAGAGACCAGAATTACTCTTCACCGAGGCAAGTCGTGGAAACTAGAACCCCTCTTCCCCAAAGCCAGTCATAAAACGCAGAGATGTTACCCTAAGCTCCCCTCACCTTTCTGTGCAGAATCCGGCCATGGAGAAAGTCTCTGACCTACCTCTTCTGACAGTGGATCACAAGACCCTCATTCCAGAGGGTTCCTGCCCTACACCCCAGAGGAAGGAAGGCTGCACGGACAGTCCAGGAAGAATCTAGACAGACAAGCTTTGCTGGGTTTCCCCACTCAGTCTATTACCTTTTTGTCCAATCACATTCCTCCAGGGCTCCACATTTTTATCAAACCTAAGCATAAAAATAGACAGTTTTCCGCAGGTCCTTGGATCTTTATTTCTGAAGGCTCCCATGGCCCATAAAACTTTAAGTAAATTCATGATTCCTCTCTTTTCTTAGCCTGTCTTCTGTTATAGGAGCAACAGCTGTGACCCTCATGGTGGGTGAGGAAAGGCATCACACCCCTGCAGTATCAAAACATTAACTCGCATTTCTTCCCCTTGTATTTTTGGAAGTGAAAGAAAAACGGAAGCTTCTTAAAACTGATAACCCTTCCTGTCCCTTTTGTATTTATTTGCAAACTTGTTTTGAACATAATTTCAAACTTACAGAGAAAGTTGCAAAAATAATACTCTGTACTCAAAAGAAAATCCACATACCCTTTACTTAGATTCAACTGTCCTTAACATGCTACCCTATATCCAAACGTGTCTCTTGTAAAAATTCAACGAATATTTATTTCCTAATGTGAAATACATCAAGTAGGCAAAAGAGCGTATAAAAACTCAACATCCCGTTGAAAGAATGAAGATAAAACACACACTTACTTTCTCAGAATGCAGGCTAAGGACTAGAACGGTATCTTAGAAGCTACTTGCATGTCCCTCGCTGGTAGTAATCCCACTTTAACTCTCAGCTCTCAGAGATAACCAACCACTGGCCTGAAGTTTGAATAAATAATTCCTTTGCTTTTCTTTATAGTTTTATAAACTATAACTCTATTATTTTAAAAATGTGTTGTTTCTTTTTGCTTAGTTTCGAATTTCATATAAGCGGAATCTTACTGTCTGTAAGCATTTTTCTGTGCGATGTCTGTTTTCTTAAAGCCGTTAGCAGAGGACTCAAGTTCACGGCCAGATGGTCAGAGAAGGCCCACAGACACGTTTTGTTTGGCCTTCACAATGGTTAACAAATTTATTTATTTTTTATTAAGGTAAAGTTCACATAACATAAAATTAAGCCTTAACCATTTTAAAGTGAACGATTCAGTGGCATTTTAATACATTCCCAATATAGTGCAACCATCCCCTCTATGGAATCCCAAGACATTTTCATCACCCCAGAAGGAAATCCAGGACCCACTGAGCAGTTACTCTCGGTTCTAACCCCCTGCCAGGGCCTGACAACCACCAATCCGCTTTCTGTCTCTATGCATGTACCTTTTCTGGATGTTTCTTATTTAAAATGGAAGTTCAAACAAACACATGGACAGGAATATATTTCTAGCAGCACTATTCACAACAGTCAAAAGATGAAACAACCCAAATGTCCACTGATTGATGAATAAATAAGGACAGTGTAGTCTTTCCAGACAATGGAATATTATCCAGCCATAAACTAGAATGAAGCATTGATATGTGCTCCAACATGAATGAAACTTGAAAGATTTATTTTTGAGTTAGTTTCCTACCTTTATTTTGTTATGATTATTTTTTAGTTTTAAATTAGGGGTGCTCAGTTTCCCTGTTTTTTTTTTTTTTTTTTTTTTTGTTGTTGAGACGGGGTCTTACCCTCTCGCCCTGAGTAGAGTGCAGTTGAGTCGTCATAGCTCACTGCAACCTCAAACTCCTGGGCTCAAGTGATCCTCCTGCCTCAGCCTCCCGAGTAGCTGGGACTACAGGCGTGCGCCACCATGCCCAGCTAATTTTTTCTATTTTTAGTAGCGATGGGGGTCTCACTCTTGCTCAGGCTGGCCTCAAACTCCCGAGCTCAAGCGATCCTCCTGCCTCAGCCTCCCAGAGTGCTAGGATCACAGATGTAAGCCACCACCCCTGGCCAGTTTCTCACCTTTCTTTTTTTTTTATCCTATGAACTTAGATTAACCCACGTTTAAATATCAGAAGATTTCACATAAAAATCCGGTTTCCAGTTTCTGTCCAAAAGTGGGAACTGTGGCAACACCATAACCATAATTAATTAGCTGTGCTGAGGAGGGGCTGCCCCCTTCAGGCAGGCGGGTGCTCTGCAGGTTGACGTGGTTTCCATGACTTATGGGTTGGGTGTGGGTATACCAGCAGGCTGCTCATCTCCCCCCCCCTTCTTCCTCTCTTTCTCTCTCTCTCTCTCTCTCTCTCCCCCTCCCCTACTTTTTGTCAGTATCTGAGTTTATGATCTCTACACCCACTGAAGAATTGATGTTACACACTTCCAGAGAGGGTGGGGAGGGAAGTGCATTTGAGGACAAGAAGGAAGACCATTCCCTAAGCCTAAAAAGTGTTTGGCGATCTGGGCTCTGCTTGGTGCTAGTCTCCCAAGGAGGAGGCAAGGCCATGTGGTGGCCTTGGGGAGGCTGGGCCTGAGGCACAAGGGCTCCCAGCCCCGTGAAGGATCCCTGTGCTCCCCCAGTGCCCCAGAAACAGCAAAACCATTAGATCTAAAGGGATCCACTCAGGACTGAGATAATAGCTCCTCACTGAGAACAAATTCAGGGCAATGACCAAAGTCTGGAGACATCTTCCCAATGCCCTGGAGCTTTATAAGACCCTCCCAAACTTTGTGCAACCCTAGGCAAGGCACGGCAAGGACTGATACTGAATTTCTCCTTGGCCTGCTCTTTCCAGGCTGGATACCTGAAATCACATTTTAAGCTGGTTTAAAGAAAATGGAAAAAGTGATGTTTCTTGGTCTTCTGAGTTTGTGGGCTAAGATTTGCTAAGAGTCATAATAGCTGTAATAATAATGATAAGAACAATTGCAAACCTTTATTGTGGTCACATAATGATAACTATACACTCACGTATTTAGTGTGTGTGTGTATGATTCTCACAAAAATTCTCAATGTAGGTACTATGTGATTTGCAGTTTATGTAAAAAGAAGCTGAATCTCTGAAAGGTTGACTATCCCCAGATCACACAGTGAGTAACTGGTGGTTACAAATGGTTTGAATCGAGGTCTCTTCAAACCACGGACTGAGTTCTTGGCTTTATGGCATCCTGCCTTCCTGGGGAAAGGTCTTAGACTGGACATTGAAAAACCTTGACCCCATTTCTGTCACCACCACCCATGTGCTGCACGACCTGGGTGAGGTATTTTCCCTCTCTGTGCCCTGTTTTCTGCCCTATAAAACAAGGGGGTTGGTGGTTAAGTGAAGATATGTGTCCTCAAGAAATCCACAGGGACACGTAGAAAGATATGGCCACAGTGGTGTCCACAGCAGTGTTGTTTACAAGAGCAAAAACCAAACAAAAACAAGAATAGCAGCAACAGCAACATCAAAGCACACAAAACATCTAAATGTCTAGCTTAAATTATGTCCAAAGAGATGTTCGTCATGCAGCCATTTAAAGAGGTAATTTATGTTCTGACATGAAAAGGAATCTGTATGATATTGTTAAATGAAAATAGAGCACATTAGAGAATAGAATATATATGATCCCATTGTTAAAAAATGTAATTAAAATGTGTTTCTGTATTACGGAAAGTCTGAAATGATATATGCCTTACTAATAACATTAATTTTTCTCTGGGAAGTCTTTAATGGGATTGCTTATCATTGTGCTGAAATATTATAGCGATTACACATTACCAGGAAGAAATGTAAAGAATTTTTAAAATAAATTTGGTATTTACAGTTTTAGCTTGGTTTCTTTATGAGAGCACAAATTTACCTGTGCACTGGAAGGGTCTACCTCCCTGAATTTTGCACGACTCTAGTAGGGCCCCAATAATTACCCTTCTTCTACTATTATTCTTACTGCTTATAATAACATTTATTAAGTGTCTCAGCTGTGCCAGGCACTGTCCTAAGTGTTCTGCTTGAGTTAAGACATTTTCGCCACATGTCCCTGTGAGATGCCACTACTGTTGTTGCACTTAGCAAATGAAGAAAATGGAGGCACTGAGCGTTCAAGTGAATCGGCTGAGGCCATCCAGCTTGGAGAGGTCAGAACCACACAGCAAGGTCTTGTGGAGCTTCTGTTCATTTCAGTCCTACACACTCTTCTCTCTTCCCGGAAACCTGGCGAGAACACTACTCTGGCTGGAGATTCTCATCTGCAGAACCCCCCAAGCTCTCCTTTGGGCCTCATCCTGCCTCGCCCGGTGTTTTTGGTGCCACGTGACCCAGAGTTGTTGGGACATCTGCAGAGTGCCCTGCTTGGTCGGAAGGGGAGGAGAACCCCAGGGGATCTCGTAAGAGTGAGGCTGTACAGGAACCAGATCAACTTCCCCCTCCTGGTCCTGAGGGCTTATGATTCCAGGCAATTTTCCAGCCTAACTCCCCTACCGTCGGTATCCTCCACTCGGTAGCCATTCCCTGTTCCTGCTGCTAAGCCCTCATGATTTTGGCCTTTTCTGAGGCAGAAAAGGATCCAGCCTTCGTGGATGAATGATTCCTATAAGTCAATTTTCACAACTCCATTTCCCTTTCAAAGTCTAATGTGGTCCAAACAAGCCTGTGTACGTGAGTGTTCACAGCACTATTCACAGCAGCCAAAAGGTGGAAACACCCCAAACTGCCAACTGATGAATGGATAAAGACAATGTAGAACATCCACACAACGGAATATTATTCAGCCGTGAGTAGAGATGAAGCGCTGGTGCATGCTGTAACACCAGTGACCCTCGAAAGCATCATGCTCAGTAAAAGAAGCCAGACACAAAAGGCCGCATATTGTATGAGCCCATTTATAGGAAATGTCCAGGACAGAAACATCCACAGAGATGGAAAGCAAAGTCGTGGTTGCCAGGGACTGGGGGAAGATGAGAAAGGGGAGTGATTCCTTAATAGGTTTATTTTTATTTTCATTTTTTTGAGACAGAGTCTCGCTTGTTGCCCGGGCTAGAGCGCCGTGGTGTCAGCCTAGCTCACAGCAACCTCAAACTCCTGGGCTCAAGCGATCCTCCTGCCTCAGCCTCCCAGAATGCTAGGATTACATCTAACTCAGGTTTTACCAGAGCTTTTCATCATACATTGAGAACTTCTCCAGCCACTCTTAAATTAAACTAATGAGTTCTGTATTTCCTGCTTGATTCCACTTCCCTATTCAGCACCCACAGAGAGAGGAAAGAGAGGTGGTGCCAAGAACCTCTACTGTCATCTTGAGCAGAACCCATAGGTTGGTTCACTGGACCCCCATTCCCAGCTCTTGCCTCCTTTGTATTTTTCTATTATGGAAGCTGAAAAGTAGAATATTAGAAGACACAAGGCAAGAAAAGAGTAAGAAGAGAAGTTGCAAGGAAGGGAAGATCAGAAACACTGGAGGGTGCTGCACATTTCAGTAGGGTAGTAAGTTTCCTTTTGTTGCCGCAGCAAACAGCCACAGACTTAGTGGCTTAAAGCAACAGAGATTTATTCTCTTGCATTTTCGGAGGTCGGCAGACCGAAACAGGTCTCAGTGGGCTAAAATCAAGGGGTTGCAGCCTTTTCTGGAGGCTTTGGGGGAGAATCTGTTTCCTTACCTTTTTCAGCTTCCGGAGGCTGCTGGCATTCCCTGGTTCACGGCCCCTTCCTCCATCCTTGAAGCGGACACCCAACCCCTGACCCCACCATGACATCACCTCCTCCAACTGGAAACCTCCTGTCTCTGTCTCTTATAAGGACTCTGCTGATTGATTACGTAGGGTCCCTACTGCTGATCTTCTCATCTGAAGATTGTTAGCTTAATCACACCCAGAAAGTCTTTCTTAGCATGGTAAGGTAACATTCTCACAGGTTCTGATGGTTAAGACATGGACATTTTGGGGGGACCGTTCTTCTGCCTTCCACAGTTCTATGATCTGAATGTTTGTATCCCCCCAAATTAATATGTTATAAAACCTAACCGCCAAGGTGGTGGTACTAAGAGGTTGCACCTTGGGGAGGTGATTAGCTCATGAGGGTAGAGCCCTCACGAATGAGATTAGTGCCCCTATAAAAGGGACCTTAGAGAGCTCGTTTGCTGCCCCCACTGTGTGAGGACCCAGTGAGAAGGTACCATGTATAAACCGGGGAACGGGCCCTCGCCTGAATCTGTCAGCACCCTGATCTTGGACTTCCTAGCCTCCAGGACTGGAGAGAAGTAAACTCTTGTTGTTTATAAGCCACCCAGTGCGTGGTATTTTGTTACAGCAGCCTGAATGGACTAAGACACACAGGTAGTACAGGTGTGTGGGAAGGTAACATCTGAGCAAAAACTTGATGGAAGTGAGAAAGTCAGCTGTACTTTTTATCAAGGGATCTTAGATTTTAGAAAGAGGAAATGGTTATTGCAAAGGCCTGAGGCAGATGCATGTCAGTGTGTTTGAGGAATGACCTAGCAAGCCATTGTGGCTGGAGCAGAGGTCAGGGGAGAAGCAGGAGATAAGGTTATAGAGGAAACAGGGGGTAGGAAGTCTTAGTCATTTTAAGGACTTTAGTGTTTTTCTCTGAGTGAAATGAGTTATTTCAGAGTTTGGGGCATGATATGACTTAGGTTTTAAAATAGGGTTGCCAGGTTAAACACACAATGACTAGTTGATTTCAAATTTCAGACAAACAATGCATAAATTTTAAGTGTAAGTATAGCCCACAAACTGTATGAGATATACTTACACTAAAATTTTTTTTTTGTTTATCTGAAATTTTAAATTTAACTGGGCATACTGTATTTTAATTTGCTAAGTTTAGCAATTCTATTTTAAAAGGATCTCTCTGTCTGCTACATTGAGACCAGATGGTCAAGGCCGTAAGTGAGGGTAGAAGCAGGGAGATCGTTTAGGAAGCTGTTGTGATAATCTAGGTGAGAAATGATGGTGGCTGAGGCCAGAGGGGCGCCAGTGAGGCTGAGGCCCCACCCTGTCCTATCTGATGTTACACAATCTTCATGAAGTCTACGGGCAGTTAGAGGAGGAGAACTGAGTAGAATCTGACCATATCAGCTCTAAAAATTATTCGCTGCCTACTCATTTCATGTGCAAGGGAAAACAAGAGCACTGAAATGTGAGATGTGAAAAGCCACAAGATAAAAATTTGCTTGTCTCCCTTATCAGTGTTATGAAGGCCTTTTTTCACATTGCACTTCCTTTTCCACTTAGATAAAAATTCAAACTCCTTATCGTGTCTTGCAAAGTTCTGCATGATCTGGTCTCAGCACCTCTCTTCCCGTGCTATGCTCTGGCCAGCTCATTTTGCTTCAGCCACGCCACTGACTGAAAACACAACAACCTGGTGTCAGTTCTTAGAACTAGCACATGCCAAGCTTGCTCCTGCCCCAGGGCCTTTGCACACACTGTAACTTCTGCCTGAAATGTCATTTCACCTTACATTTCTCATGGCCAGATACTTCACAGTCCTTCATTCTCAGCCTCAACATATTTTCTTCCAAGCTTTCCCTGACTCACTTCCCAAAGGAAAGATCTATCCTTCATAATCCATTATATTGTGTCACCCTGTTCACAGCTAGAATGTCACTCACTATGATGTATGATTTTACCTGTCTTTCCAAAAGAATATAAGAACCATGAAAGTGGGGATCTTGGCTATTTTTCTAAAACAGTAATAGCCCTTTCAAAACTGCCTGGCACATAGTAGATGCTCAATAAAGACTTGTTAAATAACTGGGTAAACAAAACAGTTGCAGAGAGGGGCAGTAACTTGCTCAAAATGGAGCCTGCACCAGGAGCCTGTCTCCTGATGCCCAAACCAGGGTCTAGTGCTCAGTTCCTCATAGATTCAATGCTCGTGAATGGCAAGAACTACACCCTCACCCACTCTTTGAAAGCCCCAAATCCAGGAGTCATTGCAGGAGGGCCATTCAAGGTCCTTCGGTGATCACCTCACTTGGGTAAAAGTTTTGGCTTCCCATGGGTTTGCTTTGCAATTTTCAACATTCTTATGACCCGAGTGCCCATAACCTCTCTGTCTTATTCCGTCAAATGCAGCCCCTAAATTGTTTTTAGTCCATTTATATGTTATTATTAATGGAATTGTTTTGTTGTAGTAAAATATAGATAACATAAAATTTACCATTTTAACCATTTTTAAGGGTAGAGTCCAGGGGCATTAAGTACATTCACATTGTTGTGCAGCCATCACCACCCTCCATCTCCAGAACTTTTTCCATTTTCCCAAATTAAAACCTTATACCCATTAAACACTAATTCCCCACTCCCACCCACCCCCCAGCCCCTGGAAAGAACCATTCTGCTTTCTCTCTTTCTATGAATTCGACTCCTCTAGGTGCCTCCTATAAATGGAATGATATAGTATTTGTCCTTTTGTGATTGACTTATTTCACTTCACCTGTCTGTAGCATGTGTCAAAACTTCCTTCCTTTCTGAGGCTGAATAACATTCTACTGTATGTGCGGAACCACATTTTGTTTATTCACTCATCCATTGATGGAACTTAGGTTGCTTCCACCTTTGCATTTTTGTGAATAGTGCTGATATGAACACTGGTGTACAAATATCTCTTTAAGACCCTGCTTTCAATTCTTTGGGGTATCTATGCAGAAGCGGAATTGCTGAATTGTATGGTAATTTCATTTTATGAGTTAAAATTTAATGGTCTGAATTTTTGTTGTGTCGGTTAATGACTCCCGCTGAGAATATAGCCCTATAGGGGACTGTTTTTAAGAGTATGATACTGCAACAGAGGGACTATGCTTAATAACGATGTATTGTGTTCTTGAAAACTGCTAAGAGAGTAGATTTTAAGTGTTCTCACCACACACAAAAAATGGTAAATATGTGAGGTAGTGCATGTGTTAATTAGCTTGACTTAGCTAATTAATAGGTATCCACTGTATATACCTATTTCAAAACATCATGTTGTACACCATAAATATATACAATTTTAATTTGTCAATTAAAAATTAGTAAAAAATATCAGTAATGTTAAAAAATCCAATGTAATATGGTGGGGAGAAAAGTGCATAATGTTACAATGACCTACATCTCATTTCCTAAAGGATCAACAAAAGACCAACTGAGGGATAGAAGCCAGGAGCAGGGGCAAGAGCGTGACCACCGAGCTTTGAGCTTCCTCTCAAACTGCAGAACTGAACATGGGTCTCTGGAACAGGACAAAGGGTCTCTGGTGTCCCCAGCCCCTGCTGTGCTTTGGGAAACTTCTCAGACTTGGGAAAAAGGCTTGATGCTGGAAATGACTACATGAGTGTGGAGAGCTGTAGGGTGAGATTGAGTTTTTGCAGGGAAATAATAATTGCAGTTTTTCTGATTGATGTCGTACTAGACATTACACTTAAGGCAACAGCAAGTGGTGAGGCTGGAAGAAAAAAACTTTGCTTCCCCTGCCACTACCTCCCCCTTTGGTGGGAAACAATCGTGAGCCGCCACCTAGCTGCAAAAAATGGCAGCAACGACCTAGACCCAGAATGGCTTTCACCGCTTTATCCCTTAAATTAGGACAATTGCCAATGCAGCTTCTCCATTCTGATTATCTGTTTTTTTGTTTTGTTTTGTTTTTGAGACAGAGTCTCACTCTGTTGCCCGGGCTAGAGTGCCATGGCGTCAGCCTCGCTCACAGCAACCTCAAACTCCTGGGCACAAGCAATTCTCCTGCCTCAGCCTCCCGAGTAGCTGGGACTACAAGAATGCGCCACTATGCCCCCTAATTTTTTGTACATATTTTTAGCTGTCCTGATCATTTCTTTCTATTTTTAGTAGAGATGGGGGTCTCACTCTTGGTCAGGCTGGTCTCGAACTCCTGACCTCAAGCGATCCACCCGCTTCAGCCTCCCGGAGTGCTAGGATTACAGGCGTGAGCCACCACGTCCAGCCTATATCTGTTGACTTATATCCAATCACCCCAAACTTAGTGGCATAAAACAACTGTCATCTATTACAGCTAGGGCTCAGGAATTTGAACAGGGAACAGTGGGAATGGGTTTGTGTCTGCTCCACAATATCTGCAGCCTGGCTGGGAAGACTGGAATGGCTGAGGGTGACTTGAGTGGTAGGGACTGGAATTATCTGGAACCATCTGGAAGCTACTTCACTCACATGTCTGGTGCCTGGGCTGGGATGACTCCAAGGTTGGGCTCCATTGGGGGACAGCTGGCCCAAGTGTCTGCACATGGCCTCTCTACGTGGCTTGGGCTTCCTCACAGCACAGTGGCAGCAAGAGGGGTAGACTTTCTGCACAGTGTTTGGTTCAGCAAACAAGGAAGAAGGTGAATCCACTTTTATGACCTGGACTTGGAGGTTGCACAGTGTCACTTCTGCCAAACTCTCCTGGCCCAAGCCATCGTGGATTCACCAGTATTTAAGAAGGAGCTATAGACTCCACCTCGGGAAAGGAGAAATGTCTAAAAACTTACAGCCATGAACTAAAACTGCATATTCTCCCTGAGGGCTTAGATATAAAGCTCTGTCCCAAAGAGTTGCCTGGTTTGGTGCAGCCAAATCAGAGTGATTATTTGCGGGGCAGGGAAGGAGGTAACAGATGGACCAAGAATTTAAAATAAGCATAAGAAATATACTAAAAGAGATAAGGAAACATGTTAGCAACATGAAACAAGAAGAATAATCCATAAAGCAAGGGTTTTATGGAAATAATGGGCATGAAAATATATGATGATAAAATAAAGAATATAATATCATCCTATCATAGAATAGACCATAGAATGGATACAGCTGAAGAACAGATTGGTGAGAGAGAAAATCTGATTGAGGAACTTTCTCAGGAAGCTGGTATAATTATAACAATATCAGAAAAAATAAGAAGATAGAAGCCTTCAAATGATATAAGGGACAGCTGCTTCTCACCAGCTTTCTTTGCTGAGAGGGCCCTGATTGTGCTCAGGTGTCATGTGGCCATCCTTGTGCCTTGGTGAGATTGGGAACTCTTCTAGTCCCAGGTGTGCATCTTGATTGGTCTAAGGCTTAGCAAGGCAGTGGCTCTCAAAGTGCAATCCTGAACCTGCTTGTTAGAAATGCAAATCCTTGGGCCCCCCCCTCCGCCCCCCCGCCCCGACCTGCTGAATCAGAAACTCTGAGAGCAAGGTTCTGCAATCTGCAATTTGACAAGCCCTCCAGTTGACTCTGATGCACGCTAACGTGCAAACACTGTTCTTAGCCCATCTACGTAATCCCATGCCTGCTGCGAGTGATTAAGTAAGGAATGGGCTGGATGCAATTGTGCTTTTTTGAGATGTGGGTACAAGTCTTGTGGAAGGCTCCATCATGTTAGAAAGGGTCACCTTGGAAGGGCTATGCCCCTTATCTGCTTTTTTAATTTTACTCTTTCAAAAAATAAACTTTTTATTTTAAAATAGTTTTATTTTTATTTATTTATTTTTTTTGAGACAGAGTCTCGCTGTTGCCCAGGCTAGAGTGAGCGCTGTGGCATCAGCCTAGCTCACAGCAACCTCAGACTCCTGGGCTTAAGTGATCCTACTGCCTCAGCCTCCCGAGTAGCTGGGACTACAGGCATTCGCCACCATGCCCAGCTAATTTTTTGCTATGTATATTTTTTAGTTGTCCAGATAATTTCTTTCTACTTTTAGTAGAGACAGGGTCTCGCTCTTGCTCAGGCTGGTCTCGAACTCCTGACCTCAGGCGATCCACCCGCCTTGACCTCCCAGAGTGCTAGGATTACAGGCGTGAGCCACCGTGCCTGGCCTAAAATAGTTTTAGATTTGCAGAAATATTGCAAAGATAGTACAGAGATTCTCATTTACCCTATTATCTGTTATCAGTTTCCCCCACTAGTATCTTACATTAGTACAATACATGTCACAATGAAAGAACCAGCGTTGACACAGCATTGGTAACTGAAGTCCATACCTGATTCAGATTTCTTTGGTTTTTATGTAACAGGTTTTATGTCCTGTTTTTCTGGCCCCAGGATCCTGTCCAGGACACCACATTACATTTATTCCTCATGTCTCCTTAAGTTCCTCTTGACTGCAACAGTTCCTCAGACGTCACTTGTTTGAATACCTGGATGATTTTGAGGAGTACTGGTCAGGTATTTTGTAGAATGACTCTCAGCTGAAGCTTGTCTCATGTTTTTCTCGTGGTTAGACTGGGGTTGTGAGTTTTGGGAGAAAGACCCCAGAGGTGAAGTGCCCTTCTCGTCTCATCTTGTCAAGGGGACCTAGGTCCTATCAACACAACCTGTCACTGGTGATGTCAACCTTGATTATCTGGCTGAAGTAGTGTTTGCCAGGATTCTCCACGGTCGTGTTACCCCTCTTCCCTTTTCCACGCTGTAGTCTTTGGAGGGAAGTCACTGCGTTCAGCCCACACTTTAGGAGTGGGGAGTTATGTTCCACCTCCTTGGGGGTTGAGTGTCCACAGAAATTATTTGGAATTCTTCTGCATGGGAGATGGATCCATTCTGACTCACTTATTGACTTATGTATTCAATCATTCATCCTTTATCTGTTTTCAATACTGTAGTGAGATTGATAAGCCTGAGATTGCAACCTTCTTGTGGCCTGAAACTGAGAGCCCACAGATGAGGCTGGTGGTGGAAAGAAGGAATGAACCTGCAATTTTTAAAAAAAATTGACAAATAAAAATTGTATATATTTATGGTGCATATGATGTTCTGACATATGCAATACACCATGGAATGAATAAATCAAGCGAATTAATGTAGGTGTAACATACTTGTTTAGTGATGAAAACACTTAAAATCTACTCTCTTAGTAATTTTCAAGTATACAATACATTGTTGTTAATGATAGTCGCCATGTTGTGCAAGAGAATACTAGTCAGCCTTTAAAAAGAAGCGAACTCTGTCATTTTCAACAACATGGATGAACCCAGAGGACTTATGTTGAGTGAAATAAGCCAGGTGCAGAAACACAAATACCACACGCTCTCACTTATATGTGAAATCCAAAAAAAGTTGAACTCATAGAAGTAGAGAATAGATTGGTGTTTGCCTGGGGCTGGGGGCAGGAACTGGGGATGTGTTGGTCAAAGAACACAAAATTTCAGCTAGACAGGAGGAGTGAGTTCAAGAGATCTATTGAACCTGCAATTTTGGTGGCATTAATTAATTAATCTACCCTGAAATGACCCAACTTCTGGCCTTCATGCTTCTTTTGCTTAAGCTACTTCTAACGGGGTCCCACAATACTTGGGGGCAAGATAATCCTTCCTAAGGGATGTGTCTGCAACTGTAACTGTTTCTACCTCCTCCTGACCATTTTTGTGAGCTGCATATGAGATAATGTCAGAGTTCCCTTTTTGTAATCAGCTCACAAATTAGCTGGCTAAGTACGCCTTTTATTTCCTTGTTTTTGTTTGTGCAAACTCTCTTTTTGAAGGGAATTTCAAGTTCCTGAATGTTAATGGTTCTCTTTAAGATGTTAAAGGCAACTTGATTTTATTAGACGGGTTGGAATTTGAATGGGAGAGAGAGACATGAATCTCCAAGGGTGAATTAACCCAATCCTGCCCTTGGGACAGTAGGGTCACAGGGGGTGCTCAGAGAAGACTAGAGGTACCACGCCCCCTGCACCCCTCATTCCACACGGGTTCACTGCTTGTGTCAACCAGTTTGACCAGACGGACCCTGGTGACCAGCTGCCCTCATTACACAGATAGAACTGGGGCATCCTTCCACAGCAAGACGTGTTATTTTTGCCTTTTCTGTCTTCTACCCTTAATCTTACTGAAAAGGTAATTTTGGGGTGGCAGAAATAAAACCCGAGAATTTGATGATATGAAATATTGGAATGGAATGGCCTCATTCCTTATACATTTATATTCAGTCTTAGCATGTGAAGCAGGGTGGCAGCATGAAGGTGTGGATATTCCCATGGAGCCTGTTGAACGTTGCCCCTAGAATATCCCTATATTGTCATCACTCTTGTTCATGTTTAACTCCATAAGCTTATTTATTTATTTATTTTCGAGACAGGGTCTCACTCTGTTGCCCAGGCTGGGGTGCAGTGGAGTGATCACAGCTCACTGCAGCCTCAAATTCTTGGGCTCAAGTCATCCTCCTGCCTCAGCCATCCAAGTCACGAGGACTACAGGTGTACACCACCACACTTGGCTCTCCATAAGCTTTTATAGGAGGAGAAGATGCCAAGAATAACGTATAATGCTAAGCACTCACATTGGGGTGCCTCTTTTAAAACAATGTCATCCTTGGTGTCTTCGTGTGTGTGTGGGGAGGTGTTTGGAGGGAGTTCAGCTGAAGCCTTTTGATGTAGTTCTGAACTCAAGCTTTCTGACATTTCCTCATGGTGGGGAGGAACTGGTTTCCAAGCACACTGACAGCTACTTCCCCAAATCCACAGTTCTAAGCCCCAACTTTCTGTTCCCCTTCCAAAAGGAACTTTCTTTAACTGTGGTGCAAGCAATCAAATGGATATGGAAAAGACTCAGCTGTTTCAATGTCTTGTCCCAAGGCAATGAATCAACTGCAACAAAAGAACCTAAATAAAGTGACCTTTCGTGGAATGAATGGTATGCCAGCCTTCTATGCACATCATCTACCAATCATTACATGCAGCACAGTTTATTATATAGCTACTGTTTTCATGCAAGCAATAGTACATCCACATAATTAAAAGAGGAACTGAAATGACCTAAGTTGCCAACCACTGTCAACATTTTGGTGAATGTCATCTTACATTTTTTTCATGCACCTATTCATGAACTCTTGGTGTTTTTGTTTTTTAATGAAAATAGACTACGACCATCCATTCTTCTTCCAAATCTGCTCATGCACAACATTCCCAAGGTTTTCACACATATGTATAGCAGAATGTCAAAGTGGAATCATTGCAATCAGTTTCTGCTCAAGCCCAAAGAGTATAGATGCCAAGGAGATCAGATCCCAAAGTAGGGCCATTCCTGCATGACTTCAGGAGAAGATGCTGGAAAACAATTTCCCCGAACTCCTGGTCCCTTGTCTACCTGAAAGTATGAAAAGGGTGTTGAGATCAGAATGGTTCCATCCTCTATCTACCATTGGGGGTGTGATGGAGGATGATGGACTCTCCTTTTGTCTTTTCCAGTCAAGGGGAAAAACTTCAACTGGACCTTTCAGAGTACTTCAGATAGGGTGAGGGGCAGGGCGCAGAGAGGAATGGGGTCAGAAGAAAGAGAGAGAGTGAGCATGAGAATGACTGTTGGGAGGTGTTATAGCCTTTGCAAGAGCGCCACCTGGAGGTAGGAGGTGAAGCCTGCAGAGAGAAGCTGGAAATGTACTAATGGATCCCCAAGGAATGAGTAAGGTGTCCTTACCTGACCAACAGGAAGAGGTGCGCTTGCAGGCATGGGGGGCATGGCAGGTGAGAGACTGCAGTCTGGTGAGAAAGTGGGGGAAGCAGTAGAAGCTCCAGGTGGGGAAATAAAGAAAAAGCTGACCACGCTCACTCTGCAGTTGCAGGCAACCTGCCAAATGCATTTCAATGACTGGACTGACACAATTTTTTTTTTTTTTTTTTTGCATATGACTTAAAAAAAAGTGGCAGGAAGTCCTTAAGACCTAAGATGACTCTAAAGGCCATGAAACTTGGCTTAGATGTTACCCAAGGGCACAGGTGAAGAATTAGATCTAGGAGGTGTGTATGATAGGGCAATAAGGGAAAAGAAAAAAAAATTGCTTTTTGAATCAATGGAATAATCACACTGCATCTTTACAATGCATATGCTTACAACTAGGGCAATCAACTGGTCCAGATTTGTCCAGGATTTTCTTAGGTTTAGCTCTGAAACTTCTGTGTCCTGGGAAATCCCTCATTTCTATTTTAAAAGCTGAAAGTCCCACACCCTGAGACACACGTACACCCACACAAATCCAGGGAAAATTGGGACAGTTGGTCACACTACCTACAGCAACCTTATTAGAGATCTGTGTCTCCACAAGGAGGAAAGATATGAAGTCCTGGAGATTTTAAGAAATTTTCCCAAGTTCACACAACCTGACCTTGTGGCCAACACTAAAAACAAAAGACTCTCTTCTTTCCACAATTCTAAACCTCTTCCCCCAGCATGTCTACATGGAAGAGAAAAGTTGAGAAAAAAAAAAAAAAAGCTAAACAAAACTTGCTACTGCATTTGTAATTTTAGAAAATAAATGGTCAGGAATTACATCATTACAGTTACCAGTGCAAAAGGAAAGTGAATGGATTGTTCATCGTAACAATATCAAGTTAAACTTTTATAGGGCTTGAATACAACGCAGCTTAAAAGTTCAAGTTTACTAATGAAACTTTCATATAAGGTGATATACTTTCAAAGTAATGATTGTCTTTTGTACCAACCACTGACCACTGTGTTACGGCTCACATGATTGGTGGAACAATGCTTCCAAAGGATTTGAAACAACAACAGTAAGGTAAAGAAACTGTAATGTCCATAACAGAAAAGTGAGATATTATTATAAATGTATAGAGCTAGAAAAGTTCTTGTAATCCTCTAGAAAATACAATGAGTTGCCTTTGGAACGTATTGTATAGAGAAGTTGTAGAAAATATATTTGCTTGGAACTTATTTTGTATTTATAAGCACTATAATGTTTAAAAGATGTTTAACATCTACTGTAGTTTGCTGGGGAAACCATAACAAAATACCACAGACTGGGTGACTTATAAAACACGAAAGTATTTTCTTTCAGTTCTGGAGGCTGGACGTCCAAAGTCAAGGTGCTGGCAGGGTTGATTTCTCCTTGGCGTGCACATGCCCTTTCCTCTGGGTACACGCACCCCTAGTGCCTTTTTTTCTTTTCTTTTTTCAGACTACAAAGCCTAGATCTGACCTACAGTCGTTTTGTGTGTCCAAATTTCCTCCTTTTATAAGGGCACCAGTCAAATTGCATTAGGACCCACCCTAAAGACCTCTTTTTAACGTAATCACCTTTTTACAAGATCCTATCTCCAGATACAGTCACAGTCTGAGGTATTAGGAGTTAGGAATTTCACATAGGAATTTTGGGGAGACACAATTGAGCCCATAACACCATCCTTCAAGGGGAAACTCAGATTTATTATCTGAGTTTATTATCAGATTTATTATCTGACAGGGTCTCAACTAAAGACCAGCTCTTGCTCAGGTTGGTCTTGAACTCCTGAACTCAAGTGATCCTCCCACCTCGGCCTCCTAGAGTGCTAGGATTACAGGCGTGAGCCACCGCGCAGGGCTATTATATTGAAATCCTAACTCCCAAAGTGATGGTAGAGGTTGGGCCTTTGAGAGGTGATTAGGTCATGAGGGTGGATCCCTCATGAATAGGATTAATGCCCTTATAAGAAGAGGCCAGAGAGCTCTCTTGCTGTCTTCCTGCTATGTGAGGACAAAATGAGGAGTCGGCAGTACAACCTGAGAGGGCTCTCACCAGAACCTGACCATGCTGGCAACCTGGTCTCAGACTGTCAGCCTCTAGAACTGTGAGACATGTTTCTGTGGTTAATAAGCTACCCAATTTATGGTACTTTGTTATAGTAGCCTAAATTGACTGAGACAGCCTGATGCAGGTAAAAGTTCCAATATCAAGAGATTGGCGTCAGAAAAGTCTCAGGTTGGCCCATAAGAGGAGAGAGAAGAGATGAAATGGGCCCACCATGTGCTAGTTGCTTTTGTGTCTCTTATGATATTAACCTACACACACTCCCTATAGAGTTGGAATTATCACCATTTTCCATATGAACAAACAAATCAAAACTCAGAGATAAAAAAAAAAAACAGCCCATGATTATACAACTAAAAAATAAAGGGCAATCCAGGATGATGTTATAAATTCAAACTAACAACCCAAGTGACCAATAGCAGATCTTAAACTCTGAAACAGACATGAGTCCTAGGAATGAAGTGGACAAGCCTTGCTCCTCCCTCGGACAAACTTCTGCTGGAAAGATGTTTCATAAGATGGCATTATAAGTCCACATTCTGAAGCACACTTTGAAGCACCTCTCTTCCAGATGCTTGACAAATGAAGTTAAACTATAAAGGGAGGAAATGCCCATTTCTGGCAATGGCTGGCTCCCACTGAAAACAACGAAGGATGCTGCATATATATGGGAAAAAAATCTTAAAAGTATTAATGAGCTAAAAAGATGGTGAGAACCTACTAGGCCAAGTTTTTGAGAAGAGTCTGGAGCCAGAGAGATAGCTAGACAATTGAAGCATGAAGCCACTTTTGTTCTGAAAGCATTTGAGAATACCACACACTTGGACTTTAGTTTGGACAGGTAGGGTAGGGGGACAGAAGTTATAGCCCAGGGCTCACCCAAGGTAGAGAGTCTAAATTATAGGAGTTCTTCTCTCTGGCCATGAAATTGGTGAGTATGTCCATGAATGTCTGTGACTGTCAATGCTTCTAGATATGTGGCAGGAATAAAAAGCACAAAGCCCATCAGGAAAAGGCCACATTCATTCAAGGTATTGCAGTGCTAATGCAAACAATTTTTTAAGGACAATGACCATATAGTCAACAATGACTATGAAAGAAAATAAGAACCAGCAGGAAGAACAGACAACAGAAATAGACTCATGCACATTTCAGAATTGGAGTTAAGGGGTAATATATACACAGTCACCTCTTGGTATCCGCAGGTGATTAATTCCAGAACCGCCCCCCCCCCCATGAGGACCAAAATCCCCAGAGGCTGAAGTCCGTTATATAAAATGGCATAGAGTGATTGCCCCTCTGTATCCATAGGTTCCACATCTGCAGATTCAACCAACTGGGAATTGATTGATTATATATAAATATACAGTTGACCCTTGAAAAATGTGGAGGTTAGAGGCACTGACTTCCCTCACAGCTGAAAATCCATATATAACTTTTGACTCCCCAAAAACTTAACTATTAATAGCCTACTGGTGACCAGAGGCTTACCTATAACATAAACAGCCAACCAACACATGTTTTGTTTCTTATATGTATTTTATACTGTATTCTTACAATACAGCAAGCTAGAGAGACCAAAATGTTATTACAAAAATCATAGAGGAGAAAATATATTCACTATTCATTACATGGAAGTGGATCATCACAAAGGTCTTCATCCTTGTCGTCTTCATGTTGAGTAGGCGGAGGAGGAGGAGGGGTGCGTCTTGCTGCCTCAGAGGGGGCAGAGGCAGAAGAAAATCAGCGTGTAAGTGGACCCATGCAGTTCACATCCACGTTGTTCACAGATCAACTGTATAATGGTGCTTACCGTGTATAAAGAAATACATAATATGCTTGAACAACTGCAAAGAACAGAAAACTATAAAAAAAAGTACCATGACAGGCCAGGCGCGGTGGCTGACGCCTGTAATCCTAGCACTCTGGGAGGCTGAGGCGGGGGGATTGTTGAGCTCAGGAGTTCGAGACCAGCCTGAGCAAGATCGAGACCCCGTCTCTACTAAAAATAGAAAGAAATTATATGGACAACTAAAAATATATACAGAAAAAATTAGCCAGGCATGGTGGCGCATGCCTGTAGTCCCAGCGACTCGGGAGGCTGAGGCAGGAGGATTGCTTAAGCCCAGGAGTTTGAGGTTGCTGTGAGCTAGGCTGACGCCACGGCACTCACTCTAGCCTGGGCAACAAAGCGAGACTCTGTCTCAAAAAAACAAAAACAAAAACAAAAACATTTGATTGAACTGAAATGAATTAACGTTTTGTTTCCAAGAGACACATTTAAAACACAAAGACATAGAAAGATTGAAAGTTAAGGGACAAAAGATATATAATGTCAAAATAAAAAAAAAAACACTAAGCAAAAGAAAACTGGTACCCATCAAGACTTGCTACAGTAATTAAAGGAGTATGAATATCGGAATAGATGCCCATGAATAATATCAATTGGGGTCATCAGTTTCAATAGGGTTTGCCAAAACTCTTTGATCAAAACAAAATCTGTTCTCAGACTAGCCTAGACTCAAAGGAGGACTCTTTTTTATTTTCTTTCTTTCTTCTTTTTTCTTCTTTTTTGGTTCAAGAATGATTGAACGAGAAAGCTGTAGGGAGTGAAGGAATGCTGAGTTTTGGAAGCAATTAGAACCAAGAAAACAAAAGCTGAAGGCACTCTTACTCATTCTCATTTCCCGGATGTTTTCTGAGTCATCTCTGTGTTTCTCATGAAAGACCAGCTTCCTCCACATGGCGGGACAGATGGTTACCAAGAGCTCTCAAGTTTTAACGAAAATGACTCTGTGTGGCTAGAAAAGCAGAAAGATACTCCTCTTCCCAGCTACTCCCTGCTGTGACTTCAGTACTTCATCACCAGGGACTGTGGGGTAAGAGGACGGGACAAAGAGGTTGCAGCATTCCTGGGAGCTCCTGGTTAAGGTGGGATTGCATATGGTGGGATGTGTCTAATAAACATAAAAAATTTTTTAAAAATTTTAAAAATAAGCTGGGATATCAACAGGACCTGCTTCTCCTCCTCCATACCCAACGCTGCATCTGAGGAGCACATTCCATGTGCCTGGGTCTGCTCTGCTGTGATGGCCTCAGTGTCCCTCTCTCCAGCTTTGGGAGAGTTCCCTGAATGACTCTGAGAAAGGGGTTGCTACCTGAGCCTCAGTACCTGGGTCTAGGTCCCTGGCTTGCATCCCTTCTCCTGGGAAATGGGCTGGACAAGATGCCTGAGCTGAAGGTCCGGATGCCCAGTGTGTTGGTGACAGTTGGCAGAAAATGAGATACTTCTTGGCCTGAAGGGGCTGGACTGGTGCCTCAAGAAAGTTAGGGAATTTTTAATCAGGATAACAGAGTTAAACATACATATATACATGCACCTCTGCATGCACACACCCACGTGCATGCATGCACACATATACACATGTGCATACACACACAAAGTAAGAACAGAGAAACAGACATGCTAGAGGGAGAAACAAAGAATCAGTGACAGATGAGAACCTATAACATTCAAGAGTCCTCTTCTCTCTTGGGATCCCCTTCAGCCTCTTCTCAGCCCAGCTTCTTTCTCTCTGTTTACATTGATGTGACTCAGGTTGTAAAAGAGAAGCCATGAGCTGCAAAGGAAACAGGAAAGCCCAGGAAACAGGCCCCACTCAAATTGCTGAACCAGTGGGGTCTCTTTACAGAGAGACAGTGGTGGTTGGGCCCCTCCCTTAGGTGACATCACATCCTGCTGCAGGATCGATGCTTCCAGGGTCTCACCAAAGATGGGAAGGACCTGAAAAACCATCCCATCTGTATGTTTCTCACTTTTACAGATCCAAAAACTGAGAAAGGAGGAAAATTTCTTCCTTTGCATCCTAGAACACATATTTATGTCTTAATCCAATTCTTATTTGGGTAATTCTTTCAGATTTTAAAAAAAAAAAAGCATTGGTCTAGTACAGGGTTTGGCAAACTATGGCCCACCTCTTGTTTTTGTAAATAAAGTTTCATTCAAACGCAGCCACATCCACTTGTTTACATATCAGCTATGGCAGCTTTCATGCTGCCGCAGCAGAGTTAAATAGTCTCAACAGAGATCCCATGGCCCACAAAGCTGAAAATATTACTTTCTGGTCCTTTTAAGGAAACGTTTTCTGTCCTATGGTCTATTGTGTAGGTCTGGCCTTTAGGTCTGGGTCTTCCACAGTTATCTGTATGACTTTGGAAAAATAAATGAATCTCTTTGATTCTCTGGACTTTGGCTCTCTCATCTGTCACCAAGGATATGACTAAGATGACCATCTGATGTCCCTTCTGCTTTTTCTCTGGACGTTCCATGAGCCTCTAATTCTATCACGTAGACACAGTTTCTGGGTAGATGGACGTTAAATCACATTACCTGTCATTATTTTTGATAATGTGGACATGCCTTAGCCAAAGATAAGACTTGAAGGTTTTCTTCTTTATGTATTAATTGTAATAATTGTATACGTAGAGACTCTGCCTCATCAACTATTTGGTT
The DNA here is from genome assembly GCF_020740605.2 of Lemur catta. Lineage (NCBI taxonomy): Eukaryota > Metazoa > Chordata > Mammalia > Primates > Lemuridae > Lemur > Lemur catta. The sequence continues at coordinate 21,100,350 of NC_059146.1, forward strand.
GTCTTAAAGTACAGGTTACAAATAAAAGGCAGGATAAATTGTTTGATTTTTTTCCTTGTATTTAACACTTCTGTGAGTTGATATTCTAGCATCTTCCAATGGTAGCCAATAATATTATTTTTCTAATGGGAACCAGTAAATAAGAGCCTCCCCTTACTTCTCTGGCTAAATGTCTGCAAGGCAGAAGCCTAGAATGTCATCATCAATCATAGACTCACAGGGACAGCTGGTCTGAATAATAATGTAGCACAGAAGCAGAAATAGAGATGAGACACACACAGAAGAAAAGTCTAAGTTGTATTTGAGTATAGGGATGCAGTTGTCTGAGGATATCTCTAGTTCTGTCTATTCCTTAGTTTTGTTATATGATTTAATTCCTTCCTTCCTTTTTTCTTTCTTATTTCTGTTCCAGTTTTTACAAGTTGGATTTTTCCCTTTGTCATTTTCATCTAAGAGTCTAAACTAAGCTAATAATGGAAGGGGGTGTAGATGAAATAGAGATTATCATATTTCATCAAGTTGAAGACACGTGTGAGGGAAAAAGAATGGGCCTTTCCATATAAGGGTAGTGGGGCTGGTCTGAGTGCAGTGGTGTTTACAACTAATTGATCACAACCATTTACGTATTCCTTTGCTCCCTCTCCAGTCCCAGTGCTTCACTTGACTAGCTTTTTCTTTTTTTTGAAGGGTACTGGGATAACTGATTGTCCATATAGAAAAATTAGATCCTTACCTCACACTGTAGACAAAACTTAATTTAAAATGTACTAAATATGAAAAACAAAATTTAAAAAAAGTTTAGGAGAATATAATGCTCATATAAAGCTAGTCAAGACAAAGAAATCTCTCAAAATGTAAATTAAAAGATAAATTAATTTGAGTAGCCTAATGTTAAAAAGATGCAAAGGAATGAAAATACAAGTCACAGATTTACAGGAGATATTTACAATATGTACTTTACAGAGAACACTTGTCCCTAATATATAAATACTATCTTCAAATCAGTAATAAAAAGACAATTCAATAGAAAAGTGGACAACGTACAGAAACCACCCATATAGTCATATGGTCAATAAACATATGAAATGATAATAAAGCTCACTCAGAATCAGGAAAATGCAAGTTAAAGCAGTGCAAGACTCTTACATAGACAGTTTTAAGTGGATTATAATTTCACATATTTTAACCAGCAAAAATTAGAAATTTAATACACTTAACATTGTCAAGGATGTGGGGAATTGGAAACATACATTGCTGGTAGAAATATAAATAGGGGAAATCAATTTAGTTATCAATTTGCCACTCCTAGTGGAATTAAAGATGTGGACATCATAGAAGACAGATCTTAGCCGTAAACATATGCCCTGGAGAAATCACATGTGTGAACAAGAAGGTACGCACAAGAATGTGCCCTGAAGCATTTTGCTGATAGTGCAGTGCTGGAAATAGCCCAAATGTCCAGCAGTCAGGGAAAGGATAAAGAGACCATTGTTTGTGCATGCAACCCAGTTCTCTCTTAAAATTTGTTTTATTGAGATATGACTCATATATCATCAAAGCCATGTTTCTAAAGTGCACAATTCAGTGATTTTTAGTATATTCACAAGGCTGTGCAACCATCACTGCTATCTAACTCCACGACATTTTCATCATCCCCCAAAGAAATCCCATTCTCATTAGTGGTCACTTCCCATTACCCCCCTCCCCCTAGCCCCTGGCAACCACTAATCTACTTTCTGTCTCTAAGGATTTGCCTATTCTGGACATTTAATACAAATAGAATCCTACAATATGTGGCTTTTTGCATCTGGTTTCTTTCACTTAGCATAATTTTTCAAGGAGCACCCATGTTGTAGCGTGTAACAGTACTTCATTCTTTTTTATGTCTGAATAACATTCCACGGTATGGATAACAACTGAATTCTATTCAGTAAATAATGGACTAGATCTACCAAAATCACTGAATGAATCTCAAAAGCATAATATTGAGGACAACAAAAAAGTTGAAGATTTTAATATACAATATGATTCCATATATACATATGTGTGTATTTTAATTACATAAATATTATCACAAATTGATTATCAAGAGATGCCTCTTTAGAAAAGTATTTAAAAATGCATGGGACTAATGTACAGTGCTGGGTACCTCTGGGTACAAGAGGAAGGAAAATAGATTGGGAATGGTAGAAGTAAAAAAAAAAATAGCAAAACGTTAATGTCTAGAAAATAAGGTCCGTATGCATATTTCCTTTTATATTATTTGGGTTTTTATGATTGAATTATTTCAACATTTAAAAGTTAAAAAGAGAAAAATTATCCAACAGATGCTCTTGAGCTAAGAATATGAATATTTGTACTATATAAACATTCCAAATCTGAACACTTCCATTTATTCCTTTTTTTTTTTTGAAACAAAGTATCACTCCAAGACCCCGGGTAGATTGCAGTGACATCATCACAGCTCACTGGAACTCCTGGGGTCAGGGGATCCTCCTGCCTCAGCCCGAGTAGTTGGGACTACAGGGACGTGCCATCACTCCCGGCTATTTTTTTCTATTTTTAGTAGGGACAGGGTCTCGTTCTTGCTCAGGCTGGTCTCAAACTCTTGACCTCAAGCGATCTTCCCACCTCGGCCTCCCAGAGTGCTGGGATTACAGGCGTGAGCCACAGCACCCAGCCTATTCCTATATTCTGAAAATAACTTTCAAACCTGACTCAGTGACATAACTTTGAAAGCAAAGCTCACATATTTGTGTTTATACATAAGTGATCATTCAGTGTCTTTGTAACAAAAAAGTCAACGCTCAGAAAAATCCTTGCAACAACATACAGCTGACCCTTCAACAACATGGGTCCCAACTGCCTGGGTCCACTTACACGTGGATTTTTTTCTGCCTCTGCCACCCCTGAGTCCACAAGACCAATCCCTCCCCTTCCTCTTTCTCCTCAGCCAACTCAACCTGAAGATGAAGAGGATATAGACCTTTATGATGATCTGCTTCATGAATAGTAAGTATATTTTCTTCTCTTTATGATTTTCTTAATAACATTTTCTTTTCTTTAGCTTCTATTTTTGCATAATTATTGCTGATATCTGTATTTTAATTTTTCTATTTCCCACTCATGGGGTAAAACAGGTCATTGAATGGAACCGAATCAATTTGACCATTTACTTTTTTGCTTGTGCTTCCTGGAGGTATTCAGTAAGTATTTGCTGGATGGTTGATCAATAATATTTCCTTGAATTGTTCTGGGAAGAAATGTAGAGACAGTGTGGTGGGGTTCTTGGGTATGGGTAATCCATAAATAAGTCAGATTTTTTAAAGATGAGGAGCTTAATTTGATTGACACAGATTAGGAGCCAGAGACAGAAAGTCTCTGGGTTTCCTTATTTCCAATGGCCTTGGCCGCCTCACTCCAACCTCCTCCAGTGGTTCTCGCCATCCTCTTTCTACACTTTCAGTGTTGCATATTCAACAGATCCTGGGGCCTCCTTGGTGGGGACAGAAGCTGCCTCAGACAGTGCATTGGCATTTAGCTCGGCATAGCTCACTCCCTGGCGGTCTTCGGTCTTTGGGGAAAAGAGATGGATATGGATGAGCATTTAGAGCTGAGTGATTCAATATGGTAGCTGCTAGCCACATATGGTTATTTAAATCTACATTAACTAAAATTAAGTTAAATTAAATATTCAGGTCCTCAGTTGCACCAGATGCATTTTGAATGCACAATACCCATGTATAGCTGGAGCCTGCTGCCTGGGGTAGCATAGACATAAAACATTTCCACTGTTATAGGGAGTTTTGTTGGACTGCACCATTCTAAAAGGGCTATGCTTTGGGGAGCATGAAGGGTTTGACTATAGTATTAGTAAAGCAATACAAACAATCAATTAAAATTAGTGCAAATGTATGATATTGAGAATAAAAACTACCATCTTACAACTACTGATTATGTAATGTTATATTCTTATAATATTATTATCAATGGTTTGTCAATCGATGCCATAAACTGAACATTTAGAATAGACCAGAGCTTATGAACATACAGCTAGATAGAAGGAATAAGTTCTAGTGGCTAGAGTTAACAACAGCATATCTTATATTTCAAAATAGCTAGAAGAGAAGACATGAAATGTTCCCAACACAAAGAAATGACATCCATCCTAGGTGATGGATCTTCTAAATACCTTGATTTGATCATTACATATTGTATCCATGTATCAAAATATTACATGTCCCTCATAAATATGTACAAATGCTAGCTATTAATAAAAAAATAAAAATAAAACAGACCAGATCAGAGAGTAGAATGGTGGCTGCCAGGGGCTTGGGGAAGGAGGAGATGGGCAAGTGTTGATCAAAGGGTACAAAGTTGCAGTTATGCAAAATAAATAAGTTCTGGGAGCTACTGTATAGCATAGATCTTGTGATGAACAATACTGTATTGTATACTTAACATTTCACTAAAAGGGTAGCTGTTATGTTTGAGGTCTCAGCACAAAAGAGGGAAAGAAAACTCCAGACGGTAGGAGGAAGCTTTTGGAGATTATGGATACGTTTATGGTATTGATAGTGACAATGGTCGATGGTTTCGCTGGTGTATACTTATCTCCAACCACATCAAGTTGTGACATTAAATATGTGCAGCTTTGTTGTGGAAAAGAAAAGAAAAAAATAGACCAGATCAACCATTTGTTCATGGATGCTTTCATGCCAACCATCTGACATTTAGAATTTGCCAGAAACTCTGAAAAACCCTTTATGTTAGTGACATCACTGGGTTTGCACAAGCCTTTTAAACGGGGTTTTGATTCTCATTAGCTACAGAAGGAAATGAAAGGTCCACATCACAGGGACTTTGTGATTTGTCTAAGACCACACGGGTGATAAATAGTAGACACTGGGAGCTGAACTCAAAGCACATGTTTTTAACCACGATGTTAATTGGCCTCCTGTCCATGGCGTGAGTTGGGAGCATCGACACAACCAGAGCACGGGCTAAGCCAGGAGGCAGACAGGACCAGCCTGTGGTGGTCAGTGACTTCTCAGGGGAGCCCCAAGGGGGAGAACTCACCAAGAGAGATGTTCTTTCCATCTTGGATAAATCTGCATGTGAGTGAGAGAAAAAAGTCAGTTCTCAGTTTGCAGGACTCAACTTTGTCTTTCTGTCCCATGACTCTCTTAGCTTCCTTTATCACTTACCTGTAGCATCCTGCGTGGGAGATTCGGAATGGCTGGTTCTGAGAGAGAGAAAAACACAAGAAAGCATGGAATCTGAAGGTTTGGGGCTTTGGCCAGGAGAGGAAGGCGGTCACAGAACGGGCTGGAGTCGGGGGCTCTGGGTGGGGCTGGGCATGGCAGTCACAGATGTGCAGATTGGGTCTCTGAAGAATGGTGGAGAACTAAGGGGAGAATGAGCTATATCAAGTCTATCTACCTCTCAGAGGATTCTTCATGTGATGAACCTTCAGGTTCTTCCGGTGATGAACCTATAAAAAGAATACAGGGAAGAATTTACCTACTGGGAAAATCCTTCACTCTCCCTCTCTCCCTTTCCGTTCTCCAAACTCACCTTGCTGAGTGTACCTGTAGATGAAGACGACTGAGAAGAAGAGGAGAATGATGGAGATGCAGCTGACAATGGCGAAAAAGATGATTCTGGTGTCTGCTGGGGGAAGGGCAGGTCAGAGAATGAGCTTGGCTCCTGACACACACTGCAGGGAACAACCTAGAGGAGCCAGACAGACAGCCTGGCTCCCAGACTTGGATCTACAGCTTCAGAGCTGGAACTTCCGATCGCTGGGGAAACATCACATCTGTCTCCCTGTCTGTAAAGTGAAGCTAGCACTAGTAGCTACTTTGTCAGATAATAGGGAGATTAAGTGGGTCAGTACATCCAGAGAGGGCTAGAACACTGCCTTGTGCGTGGGACATTTCCAATGAATGTTTTCATCCACAGCAATAATACCGATCACTTATCGTGAGCCAGCCCCATGCTAGGTGCTTCATATATATTCTTTCTCACCACACGAGAGATAGTAAATAGTGCTGCTAAGAACATTCGTGTACAAGTTTTTGTTTGAACAACTGTTTTCATTTCTTTTGGGTGTATCCCTGGAAGTGGACTGCTTCATGGGTATTAGATTTCCATCTGGGGTGATGAGAAAGCTCTAGAACCAGATAACAGTGAATGTTGCACAAGATTGTGAAAGTACTTAGTGTCATGGAACTGTACACTTTAAAACGGTGAATTTGATGTTATGTAAATGTTATATATATGTATATATATTTTATGTTATATAAATGTTATGTTATGTTTACCACAATGAAAAAAGAAATTCTACAAAGGTTTGACCGCTTTTTCTAGGCTGGTTGTCTTCCTGTGGTCTGCTAAGCAGACTCCACACCATACATAGAAGCTGTGCAAGCCTAATTAAGCCCCAGAAAGGTGCCTTTTGTGACTATGGTGTCTCTGAGTTTCCACACAGAGCCCCTGGGTTCCATCAGTTCACAGCCAGAGATGCCTGTGTTGACAGGAAGTTGGTTTCTAGATGGAAGAATGGTGGTTGAGTAGTGCCACCCTCTGGCCACACTTTTTCTTATCGTGCTGGACAACAGAGGACATCATGATGGTTAATTTTATCTGTCAACTTGGTTAGGCTATCGTGCCCAGTTGTTTAGCCAAATACCAGGCGGGGTGTTGCTGTGAAGGTATTTTTAGATGTGATTAACATGTCAATCAGTAGTCTTTGAGGAGAGCAGCTTCCTCACCAACATGCAGGTGGGCCTCATCCAAGCAGTCGAAAGCTTTACAAGAAAAGATTGAGACCCCCTGGGGAGAAGGAAGGAATTCTGCCTCTAGACTGCCTTCAGAATCAAGCTGTAACATGAACTCTTCCCTGGGTCTCCAGCCTGCCTGCCCACCCTGCAGATTTCGGACTCGCCAGCTCCTCCAATCATGTGAGCCAATTCCTTAAAGTAAATCTCTCTGTATATATACATGTATATATTCTGTTGGTTCTTCCTCTCTGGAAGACTCCAGCTAATACAGACCTGATCTCAGCTCCTCACTTCAGACACATTTCACTGGCCTCATTGATGCCGGGTAGTGAACAATGTGGGTGAGGAGTGGGGAGCCGGTGGGGTTCTCTGAAGAAGATGTGATTTCCTGAGACTCCAAGGTGACAAGGGACCAGTTGAAAGGACTCAAGGAGGATTCTGGATGACAGCAGTGTTAGACCAGGGTAGAAAAGAATGACTAAAACTAAAAACCATCATTCCCAAGACATAAAATTTGCACCAACAAAAGGAACTAGTTTTTCAGCAATATTTATAGGCAAGTCTACATCATAATATTTTAAACTCTTACAACAGCCCTGCAAGATGGGTATCATTATTTCCATCTCACTGGTCAAGGACATACCTATGGGTGAGTCCTGGGATTACAAAACAGAATTGTACCCAAAGTTTATAGTGTTACAGACGAGGAAGCAACACGTAATTAAGGCTGGGCCGTAGATTCCACACAATTCCTCCTGTTTGTTGCTTTCCTTCATGCTTGAATAAAGAAACACGTGGTAAAACTGTAAGGAGTAGGAAGAAGAAAAATGATTGAAGACAAAAAGTTGAGCAGCTACAGAAATACCTCGCCAAGCCCCTCCCTACCTTTGTGAGCTTTGGCTCTTAGGACTTTTCCCAGATACACGATGACCTGTGGTCACATTGCAGAGCCAGGTCTGGGACCCTTTGCAACGTGTGGTCCTCTGCACCAACAGGGGGTCTCTGACCCAGACCCTTCCCCTACCTGGTCCCCTCACTAACTTTCTATCTGCATATATGTATACGGCATTATCTATCTATCTACATACCTATCATCTATCTAACCTATCCTCTATCTGATCTATACATCTTAACATCTCTCTCCATATATCTGTCTATCCACATACTTACCTGTCATCTATCTATCCTTTCTGTCTATCTCTCTATCTAAACTATCTACTTGAAATGAGGCTTTTTCTTAATTGATCAGCAAGGAGTAGCAAAAGGAGTGGAGAATTATTGATAAGACATGCCTGAGTTCTAGTACTGGGTCTCCCCCTTACAGACTTCGTAAATATCCCCTTCCATTTCTGGAATAGGCTCTTATTTGGTTAAATAAAAGGAAGGGGCAGGGAAAAAATAATTCCTAACTTGAAGAGTTAGGCAAGGATGAAAAATACTGGCTTTAAAGCACTTGGTCTGGAAGCTGACGCATTGTGTAGGATAATGAGATTGTAGTTGGCATGATCACTGTCTCACCCGATATTCCACCCACACCATCTCCCTCTGTGACAGATTCTGTCAGTGTTCCTCAGCCCATGTTCTCCAGATCTTTTCACCACTTTTATGCATTCTAGATCATGGTTTCTTTCACTTTCCAAAGGGAACACTCACATCTCTTCATCGGGAAAGTGCCTGGGAGAATCCAAAATGCCTTGGAATTTGGGGGAAGCACTTCACCAATGACTGCTGTCTGGGAGTAAGACTGCCCTGGCTCCCTGGCCTCCTGCATTTGTGACTAGCACTTTTCTGCGGGATCAAGTAAAAGATACCATCTGAGGGACATGAGGCCCTTGTTTGGTCTCTTTTCCTCCGAGCCCTTCTTCCCTACTCCCCTACAATGTCACTTTCACCTGATACTACCTAAGAGCCTCCCAGGAGCCTCCAAAGCAGCAGTTCTATCAGTGCATCTCCGTGGACTTATGAAAACAGGGCAGGAGCAGCTGTTTCTGGATTCCCAGGACGCCTCAGTGGAAGCAGAAAAAAAACAAGCCGTGCCTCGTCCTTTCAAACCTCCCCTCTTCCAGCCTACAGTTTCTCTCACCCAGGAATTCGCCAGAAATGAGAAGTAAGTTGTTGCAAAACTACCCTCTGCATATGGCCCCATAACCAGCAGAACTGAGTCCACACTGAGATGTCCACATATCCTGACAAAACTTTACATCACTGTTTACAAACTGCCAAAAATAGATGATAACGTATTGTGCTACTGGAATCAGACCAATCCATGGGATACGGCTTGGTGTGGGGCATAAATGAAGTCATGGGCACCAGAAAGGAAGGCAGGTCTTGTGTCAAGGTTAGGTGGTAAAATCCATCCCAGTCTCTACACTGCAACTGGGTAAAGGTCCCTTTCTGGTGGCTTTTGAGGCATGAAACTACAGGCTAGGGACATCATGCCTGTGCTTAAAGATATTTTATTCTGTTTAGAATTGTGGTGACATACGTTTGAATTCAGAAAGTACATTTTAAAAACTATAATACCGGCCCTCTTGTTACAACAGGGGTGTGTTGGGTGTTCTGTGGCAACTTACTCTGTAAACCTATCTCGTCCTTCCTCAGTCAGCTTCATTTCACACTTGCCTTGCTTTTGTTGTGTCTGGTCATTCTTCGGCCAAGAGCACACCAAGAACCGAGAACAGAAGAGGACAGACAACTACGACTCAACAGCAAAGTGGTTCCATGGTGACGTCTGAACCACGAGGCGGGCCCAATCCAGACACTAAAACAAAACCCCAGACCATAATCAGAGCCCTCTTGTTACGACAGGGGTGTTCGCTCGCCATTCTGTGACAAATGTTATCTTGGTCTTACTCTGTAAACCTATCTTGTCCTTCCTCAATAAACTTCGTTTCACCCTTGCAGAAAAAAAAAAAAAAAGAAATATAATATCCACTTGGATGACTACAATTTTAAAAAAAGGAAATGTGTTGACAAGGATGTGGAGATATTGGAACCCACTTATATTCCTCGTAGGAATAGAACAGGATAGACCCACAATGGAAAACCATTTGACGGTTCCCCCAAAAGTTAAATATAAAGTTACCATATGTGCCAGCAATCATACCCCTGGGTATACACCCAAGAGAATTAAAAGCAGGGACTCAGACACTTGTGTACCAATGTTCATAGCAGCAGTACTCGCATTAGCCAAAAGGTGTAGACAACTCAAATGGCCGTCAACGGGTGAGCAGATAAACAAGATGTGTTATATCCATATGGTGGAATATTCAGCCATGAAAAGAGATGAAGCACTGACACATGCTACAGTCGGGATGAATCTTGAAAACATTATGCTAAGCGAAAGAAGCTAGTCACAGAAGATCACATATTATTAATATATAAACCCACTTATACAAAATGTCCAGACTAGGCAAAAGAACAGACACAGGACGCATATGAATGTTTGGCAGGGCCTGGTGGAATATTGGGGAATGGGGAGTGACTGCTTAATGGGTATGGAATCTCGTTTTGGGGCGATGAGAATGTTCTGGAATTGTATAGTGGTGATGCTTACACAACCTTGTGAATACACTAGATGCCACTGAATCGTACACTTTACAAGGGTTAATTTATGGAATGTGAATTATATATCAATAAAAAAGTAGCCAGGCACAGTGGTGCACACTTGTAATCCCAGCTACTTGAGAGGCCAAGGCAGGAGGATTGCCTGAGCCCAGGAGTTCAAATCCAGCCTGGGCAACAGAGTGAGACCCTGGATCTAAAAAAAACAAAAATTTAAAAGAAAAAAATTGATACAAGAGCTCAAAATAAAAAAGCTTCTTTTCTCTTTCACACCTCACTAGATCTCTCACCTCATTTCCTTTTTTTTTTTTTTTTTAAGACAGGCCTCACTCTGTCTCCCAGACTAGAGTGCAGTGGCACGATCACAGCTCACTGCAACCTCAAACTCCTGGGCTCAAGAGATCCTCCTGCCTCAGCCTCCCAAAGTGCTGAGGTTACAGTCTGAGCCACCGTGCCTGGCCTCATTACTGACACGTTCATGCTCTTCCACTCTATCAGATTTCATCTCTGTCTTGGAAAACATTGCTGGCATGAATTTTGTTCATAGTGCTAGGGTAGCAGTCATTTCCCAAGCCTACTAACATGGAATAAAAATGTTTCAAATAGCTATCTTGCAAGAACATGTTGGAAGATACCTTTTTAAAAGCTAATTATACCAGCCTAGGCTCTAACAACAATGTTTAACAATTTTGGCCCTCAGGAGTAGACTGAAGGAAGATTATGAGTTGCTGAAAGGAAGAATGATTAAGCATCTAGTAGCCAATTGATATTGCAGTTGACCCTTGAGCAACACAGAATGAAACTGCATAAGTCCACTTATACGCTGATTTTCTTCTGCCTCTGCCACCCCTGAGACAGCAAGACCAACCCCTCCTCTTCCTCCTCCTCCTCTTCCTCCTCCTTCTTTTCCTCTTCCTCCTCAGCCTGCTCAACATGAAGAGTATGAAGACCTCTATGATGATCCACTTCCACCTAATGAATAGCAAATGCATTTTCTCTTCCTTATGATTTTCTTAATAACATTTTCTTTCCTCTAGCTCACTTTGTTATAACAATACAGTATATAATATCATACATATAACATAGAAAATATGGGTTAATTGGCTATTTATGTTATTGGTAAGACTTCCAGTTAATAGCAAGCTATTAGTACTTAAGTTTGGGGGGAGTTAAAAGTTATACATAAATTTTCAACTGCATGGGAGTTCAGTGCCCCTAACCCCCACGTTGCTCAAGGGTCAACTGTATACATTTGGCCATTAAAGTCTAGGTGAGCTCCTGTTTCAGCCTAATGCTACCCAAAGCTCTGATTTTTATGAGAACCTCTGAGGACAGAATCTTAGTTGATTATTCATTGACAAGCAACATCAGAAGAAAAGAATTTAACATTCACCTGTTTTTGATCATTCATGTTCCCAAAGTCCCTGTATGTGTTCCAGTGCTATTGGAGTCGCCAAACCAGTCACACAAAAACTCACCCCCATCTCTCCCCAAATTCCACCTTTGTTTTCCATTGTGTAACATGGCAGACGACATGCCTTGTGCTGTTTTATGCACCAGCGTTTTCAAAACTTGAAAGTGCTTTAGAGGTCATCTCCTCACTGCACCAGAAAGGCAGTAGTTCCCCCGATAACATTGAAAAAGGTTCTTACGTGCTTTAACCAAAGACAATCCCCCATCCCACAAGGCAGATCTAATTGGGAAAAGCATCTCCCTTCTAATTATCTTACCTTTATTTATTGAGGGACCTCCAAGTTCATCGTGTTTATCTAGAAAATAGGAGGCAAGAAAAGGATCACAGTGATTATATGGGAATCTTGAGAACATAAGTCCTCATATCCTACTCAGGGACCTGATGCCCTCTTTGGGAAGCAGAAAAGAGAATGTCTTTTCCATTTCCCTAGATGCTCCCTGGGGCCTCAGACCAGGGACAGGGCATCAGATTACTCTTCTTAATATGTGTTGAGGCTGGGCGCGGTAGCTCACGCCTGTAATCCTAGCACTCTGGGAGGCCGAGGTGGGAGGATCACTCAAGGTCAGGAGTTCGAGACCAGTCTGAGCAAGAGCGAGACCCTGTCTCTACTAAAAATAGAAAGAAATTAGCGGGACAACTAAAAACATATATATAGAAAAAATTAGTCGGGCATGGTGGCACATGCCTATAGTCCCAGCTACTCAGGAGGCTGAGGCAGGAGGATCGCTTGAGCCCAGGAGTTGCTGTGAGCTAGGCTGATGCCACGGCACTCTAGCCTGGGCAACAGAGTGAGACTCTGTCTCAAAAAAAAAAAAAAAAAAAAAAAAAAAACTTGTTAAATTTGATATTGTATTCAATAACAAAAATATTTATGATGACACCACTAATTCTGCCCCCCTTCAATTCTATTCCTTAACAGTCTTCCTTATCTCGACAAAGAAAACTGCAATTTGCCCAAATTCTAAATTCAAAACCCCAGGAACAATATATGTATTTCTGCCGTCCTTTTAACAGTGCACCCAGTCCATCACCAAGATCAATAAGTTCTATCTTAAAGGTATATCTCAAAATACATCTAAGAATCCATCCATATCTCTGTCTTCCCAGTGGCACCATCTAGTCTAAACTGAAATGACTTCAATTCCCCAGCCCCTGACGACCACCATTCTACTATCTGCTTCTATGAGTCTGACGTTTTTAGATTCCACATATAAGTGAGATCATATGGTATTTGCCTGTCTGTGTCTGGCTTATTTCATTTAGTGCAGTGTATGGGGAGATGTGGATCAAAAAGCACAGACCTTCGGTTATAAGATGAACAAGTCTAGGAGATCTAATGCACAGTGTGTGGGTGGCAATGAATGAGTTGATTAGTTTGTGATAATCATTACACTATGCACAGGCACAAGTCATCACATTGTACACCCTGAATATATACAATCTTTATTTGTCAATTAAATATTTTAAAATAAAATAAAATGTCCTGTTGTTTGAAATGTAGCAACTCTTAACTTCATCCAACCCCCTGTTTTCCAAAAGCAGCCAGAGAGACCCTTATAGCATATAAATAAAACCAGGCCGCTTCTGCTGCAGCTCTACCAGTGGATTTCTGTTCTCTCAGAGCAGAATCCATGACCAGTGTAAACACCCACAAGACCCTACACGATCTAGGTCCTGTCCTCCCTCCCGAGCTCCTTTTATTCTACTCTCCTTTTCTCTGTCCTCCTTTCTGTGTCTTGACCATTCCAGGGTCACTCACACTTCTGAGACTTTGCTTTTGCTGTTCCCTCTCCCCAGAGGGCTCTTCTCCAGATGTCATGTGGGTGGGTCACTCTCGTCCTTCGGCTGTGGTGGGCAGACTCCAGGGGGGCCTCACGAGCCCTGCCTCCTGGTGCCCACGCCTTTGTGTAATCCCCTCTCCCGGAGCACGGGGACTGTGACTTGCTTCCCACCGACAGATACGGCAAAGGCGGTGGACTGTCATTCCCATGATTACATTACATTATGTAAGACTATTTTGCCAGGGCTCTCCCTCTCCCTCGCCTTCTCTCTCGCCTTGCAAGCTCTGCAGAAGCAATCTGCCCTGAATCCTACAGATGCAAAGAACCAAATATTGCCAACAACCACAGGGGCGGAGAAGTGGACCCTTCTCCAATCACCCTCCAGATGAGAACCCAGCCCTGGCTGGCACCTTGGTTGCATCCTTGTGAGACCCAAAGCGGTGGACTCAGCTAAGCTGTGCCTGGGCTCATGACCACAGACACTGTGAGGTAATAAATGGGTGTTTTAAGTTGCTAAATTTGTGGTGTTTTGTTATGCAGCCATAGATTCCTAATATAATGCTTCTCAGTTATTCTCCAATCTAACATGTTTTCTAATTAATTGCATGTCTTGTTCTTGTTTCTTTCTTCCAAAAGAGATTATAAACTCCTGTTGCCCAGAGATCTGGTCTGTCCCAGTTATTAGATACTGTAATATGCTCAGCACATGCCAAACTATCTGCATTTGAAGGGTGAATGGATAGCACTTCTGTGCCAGGTGCTTTAAATTAATTTTCTTTGGTAGCAGAAACATTCATACTCCCTTTTGGTAATGAATAATGAGTAGTATAATAAAGTGATTTGCAAAGCACTAAACAGTCTCTATGTGGAAGGCTGACCTGGAAAATGAACCACTAAACATTGATACTACGCCTGTCTTTCGATGTAATGCTAGGAAAGAGGTGAAGAAATTGGGAAAGAGTAGATGATCTGCCAGAGAACACAGCTGAGAAATGGCAACTTATCACTGGGTTTTTAGGGCAAAAGTGTAGCTATGACAATTCTTAAGACGGCAAGAAAAAGTTATCGGGGATACAATATGAAATCAATATCACATTGTTGAAGTATCATTGATCATGAGCCTTAGAAAGAGGGTAATCAGAGGTGAAATATTATGAAATGCTCAGTTTCTCACCATGTCCCAAGCCCAGGCTTAGCCATTGTGTGGACATGTGGCTACTTCTACACAGACACTGAAGACTGTAAGGTTGCTCTAGGGATTTTCCATAACACAGCCAGTCTGACCTGCTAGAAACAACAGTAGTCATCAAAAAGTATGGTTGAGTGGTTATTGAATGAACAGATGGATGGATGGACAGTTGGATGGATGGACGGACAGATGGATGGGTGGGTGGGTAGATGGGTGGGAGGGTGGATTGGTGGATGGATGGATGGATGGGTAGATGAAAGTGAATCAAAATTATTTCTTATTCCCCTCCTTGTGATCTCAAGTCACTTATGTCACAACCTTCTCACATGTATCTTCCCTCCACTGTCTTCATTATTTTCTTTTTATTTTCCCAGTCACCTGCACCACTCCCACTTCACTATCTCTTGGCCCCGTATTCCATTATTTGTCTTCCCTGCATCCTTCACAGAGTTCTGGTCACTCTTCCTAGCTCTTCTGCTCTGGCATAAAAAGGAAGTAATTTTGCATTTATGTCTGAACCGTAACTGTGAAGCCAATTGTCTTTGTGACACCAGGGAGGTCCCCTAACCTCCCTAAGCAAAAAGGAGTTAGTAACACAACCATCCTCACAGGAAGTAGAGGTCGAATGAGTTAATGGGATAAGTTTGTAACAGAGATTGGAACATAGAAAATGCCATATACACGTCAAAGGTCAGTGTTGTCACCCTGTCCTCACCTGTCACCCAGATCTCCAGGCTGTCACTGGGGCAGGAGCCCAAGTGTGGTGAGTTACACTGGTAGTATACACAGCTGTAGTTCCCACTGTCATTGTTCGTCACATTCCAGGGCATGAAATCAGTTTGGTTTTGTCTTACTTCCTTGACTTGTAATAGCTCTGGGACCCTGTTTTTCAGCAGGGCAATTGCGATACATTCAGTTCCATTGTAGGGGATCAGACATTGGAGTGTCCTGTGACCAGGAGTTGTCCCGGGGTCTGTGTTGAGTGAGAGGGAAGGTTTCGGCAGTGATCCTAAAGAGGACAAGGCAGTGGAGGTAAAGGGAGGGGCCAGGGCTTCCCATTCCCGCTGCACCTCACCCGCCTCTCTATTAACCATGTCTTTTGCTTCCTGTAAATGATGCTCTGCTTCTTGAGGCCTTGCTGACCTAGGAGGGACTGTCCCTCCAGGGTTAGTTAATTTGTAGAACTAGTAAACAACTTGCCCTCAAGCATGCTTTTCAAATGCAAACCCAACCAACCCAGAGTCCTCACTCCCAGTCACTTCCTTTATTGGGCTGTCACACTCCAGGCCTCCATTTTCCTGTCCGAGTCACCCCAGGACCAAGTATGAGACAAACTGAGACAGCCTCTGTGCCCTAGAGCCAGTCCTAAGCCTGTTACTTCCCACAAAAATGCAATATAAGCTCTTGCCCACAGTTTTTCCCCCTCCCTCTGCCTCCCCACGTGGCCCTCAGAGCTGGCATGCCCTCCCCTTGTGAACTATGAACGGTTGAGTGGCACTCACCTCTGGATCTGTCTGGCCACACCATACCTCAATTTTTCTATTAATTGACTATATATCTAAAACTGTGGTACCCAATCCCTGGGCCATGGACCGGTACTGGTCTTTGGCCTGTTAGGCACCGGGCCACACAGCAAGAGCTGAGCAGTGGGCAAGCGAGCAAAGCTTCATCTGCATTTACAGCTGCTCCCCACCACCTGAGTTCCGCCTCCTGTCAGATCAGCAGCCGCATTAGATTCTCATAGGAGTTCGAACCCTACTGTAAACTGAGCATGCGATAGATCCCGGTTGCATGCTCCTTATGAGAATCTAACACCTGATGATCTGAGATGGAGCCCAGTCAGTGATGCTAGTGCTGGGGAGAGGCTGCAAATGTAATAAACGTAATGCACTTGAATCATCCCTAAACCATCCTCCCACGCCCAGTCTATGAAAAAATGGCCTTCCACAAAACCGGTCACTGGTGCCAGAAAGCTTGGAGACGGCTGTTCTAAAACACTCTCCCATATCCACATCACTGGGGCCCACTCAGAACCCCAGAAGGGCATCTTGCCCCACACTCAGTTTCCCCACATTCAAGGTGTTGCGTCTACCTTTCTGTCTCCCGGGTAGCTTCTTCTACTCCTGCCAGTTCCCACCACAGGAAAAGGAATATGTGCATCAAAGAGCGAAGCCAAGGCTGTCCTCACCTGTGATGACCAGCTGCACATGTTCGCTGTTCTCGGACCATTCGTGGGAGGCTCTGGTCTTGTAGGTACAGAAATACCTCCCAGCATCCTCAGGCCACAGGCGGGTGAGGGGGAACTCAGCTCCCTGGTCTTCTGAGCTCTGCTCCTGCTCGTACCCAAGGTCGTCCACCTTGTGCAGCTTGAACGTTGCATTCCGGAAAGGAGCCTGGCACATCAAGGTCACGCTGCCATTGCATCTAACCACCAAGCCGGGCCAGGCGCTGAGGGAGGGCTTGGGAAGTCTCTCTGGAAAGAATTCAGAGATAATGTGAGTCTTTAGCTTGATGACCATGAAGCCCCTCCTAGAATTCAGAGG
Source organism: Lemur catta (assembly GCF_020740605.2). Classification (NCBI taxonomy): domain Eukaryota; kingdom Metazoa; phylum Chordata; class Mammalia; order Primates; family Lemuridae; genus Lemur; species Lemur catta. The sequence continues at coordinate 21,117,686 of NC_059146.1, forward strand.
ATTAAAGGAAAAGGTCATGACACATGAGATGCAGCAATAAACAGAATGTATGTGGGAGAACTCACCATCCTTCTCATCTTCATGGCCCAGACTCAGCCCTGGAAGAGAAACCTCAGTGAGAGATAAATCATGTGCTTGTCTTTGAGTGCAAATCAGGCAGAGAAAGCACGGGAATTTGTTAAAGACCTGTCACATTCCTTGCAGGCTTTTTCCGAGGTTTACCTTTTACCTTTTACTTTTGTCCCAGTGTTTGTCATTCAGAAGTTATGAGTATGTAGAAAACTCCAGTAATCTTTTCTGATTTTTTGAATCGCTTTTATGATAATTCCCTCTTTCACTGCCTAACATCGACTTAGGTTTTTCTCTCACATTTTCCATGATCGCAGTTTTTACCTTTACCACTTGATTAATGCCCAGGTTATTTTACAGTGGAGTGTAAGGGGGTCTCCTTCATTCCAACAGAGAATTTGCTCCCCCTTCAAGATATGTTCTGGTTCCAAACTCTCTCCTCACTTGTGGCTTTGATCTGTGCCTATGTGAGCCCCTCCCTCCTCTGTGCTCTGTTCTTGGAATTCCCCTCTGGGAAGGGACCTATAAACCTGTGGGGAAACTGGGACCTCAGTCACAAGGTTTGTTTCTGGGTGAAGCTAGACTTTCTCTAGAGACATAAGAGTGTCTCAGGACATCTGTCCCTTGTTTTCTAGAGTCACCAAAGCTGCCAGCACGCCCCCCCCCGGCCGGGGCCAGGGGCCACCATGGGGGGCGTGTGATCAGCCCGAGGTTATCTAGTGTCCCTTGCTTTGACTCAGGTGTTGACATGGAATGTGGACCCCCAAGCTTCACTGAGAAGGAATGAGGCGGGGGCTTGACAGTGGGCTGAGGCTGCATTAGCAGCAGGATTGGCTGGGATTGATAGGGGGGACATCAGCTTCTGGATGGCCAGGGGTCCCAGGCGTCAGGGTCCTGCTTTTAGAGTCAGTCATCTCATTGCTGCTGTCAGCCAACCTTCTGTTCAGACAGTGATTCCTGTATTCTTAATAAGGGATCACAGTTGACTTAGCCAAAGAGAACCGGCTACAATGGAAAAGTCTGTCTTAAGGGGAAGAGACTCATTGGCACATAGCATAGCTTGAAAAAGCAAAGAGTGAAGATATGTGTATGGTTAGCTCTTTGGGGTATTAGGAAAATTCTGGTGGGGAGGAATGGCAACATCAGGAACCACACTTCTCAGGAAATAATTACAACACAAAAATTACCAGTGAGCGTGTATCTACCATTTAGCAAGCTCTTTACATACATCAACTACTTACCATAATTTATGAGCTGTACATACATCCACCATCTACATACAAGTACCATTTACCATGTATTTACCATTTAGCAGTTTCTTTACATACGTCAACCATTTACACACCTGTATTACTCAGCAGGTCCTGTACACACAACTATCATTTACCATACAGCTGCTATGATTCATGCATCTGCCACTTACCATGCACTTGACATTTAGTACAGTCTTTACATACATGTTTACATGCATCAAATGGAGAGCTACACAATGTGCATGCTAGTTAGGTGCTATTACTTTCAACCAAGATTGGGAGGAACCAGCGACATTGGAAACCATAGTTCCCTAGAAAAAGATGATAATAAAAACTACTGATTGTTTGGTATCTACAATTTAACAGATCCTTTAAATACATCATCTGGGGAGCTTAAAACTACTAGGTAGAATATGATTCATCCATAGAAAGAAATGCAGTTCTGACACAGGTTACAATGTGGATGAACCTCAAAGACATTATACTCAGCGAAAGGAGCCAGGCACAAAAGGCCATGCATTTATGTTCCGTTTGTAAGACATACCCAGAGTAGCTACATCCAGAGTGACAGAAAACAGATCAGTGGTCATCAGGATCTGGAGGGAGGAAGGAGAGGAGAGTGGCTGCCCAATGGGGACAGTGTTTCCTTCAGGGGTGATGAAAGTGTCGAGGAACCAGACAGAGGTGTTGGCCCCACAACATTGCAAATATGCTAAATGTCACTGAGCTGTACACTTTTAAATGGCTAACTTTGTTATGTGAATTTTCCCTCAATAACTGTTTAAAAATTTATATACGTCTACCCTGCTAATCAAGACTTACATGAGCCTAAATATCAAAAGTTCACTTGAAATAAGATGGAGCCAAAGAATAATCAATTGTATTAGCTCACGTAAGCAAACTCAGTAAGTGGAGTGGTAGACTGGCCTCCAGAACAGCCTATTCCAGGGACTTAATGCTGTCAGGCCCTTTTCTCTTAGTTTTCACGTCTAGCTCTTCATGAACGTTGGCTGGATAGGACCAAGAGCCTGGAAGCAGGGCTGCAAGAAGCTACAGTCTTGCATCTTTGAAAGGTCACACTTACAGAGGAAAGAAATTTGCACCTCGATGCCAGTCTAAGAAACTTCTCAACAGAACTGGACTGACTCATCTTGCACCATAGATCCATTCCTGGAACAACGATTATGGCCCAAAGGGTAGTTAGGGGGTGATATGGGTTGATTTGTGTGCCCCTGAAAAGACAGGTTCAAGTTCTAACTCCTGTGCATGTGACCTCATGTGGAAACAGTATTATCTGGTCTTTGCAGATGTAATCAGCTAAGCTAAGCTGAGGTCGTACCTGAGTAGGCTGACCTCTAATCCAGTACAAGCAGTGTCCTTATAAGAAGAGGAGAAGAGACACAGAGACAGAGACACAGACGGAAGACAGTCACATGTAGACAGAGGCAGAGATTGGAGAGATACCTCTGCAAGGTAAAGAACGCCAAAGAGCACCAGTTATCACTGGAAGCTGGAAGAGAGGCTGGGGACAGTCCCTCAGAGCCCCCAGAAGGAATCGACACTGACACCTCAATTTCAGACTTCTGGTCTCCACAACTGTCAGAGAATACATTTCTGTTGTTTGTGATGTTTTGGCGTGGCAGCCACAGGAAATGAATACAGGGTGGATGAGGTCAGCGTCTTGGTTGATCAGTTTACTTGTCCTGTGGCTGGAGATTTGGGCATGGATGTCAACAGCCACCTCTAAGGCACAAGTGTGTGCAGGGGCGGAGAGTCACCCCTAGAAAAGGAGGAAGGAACCATGGCAGATGAAGCATGCTGACATCCACCACACTGCCCACCGCACCAAGGAGGAACAGGGGGCTCAGTGAGGTGGAGCTGCTCATGCAAAGTCTACAGCTCCTATGTGATGGGGCCAAGATTCTCTGACTACACTGGGTTCACATTGAGGATGGTTAAAGTCAGCCGAAGGATAGGTCTGGTCAGAAAATTTCTTCTTATTCACAACTTTGCACCTTGTAGATCTTTAAAGCCAGCCCTTCCCTATTCCAATGGAACATTCATGGCAGCACTGTGGTTTTTAGAGGATATGGACTCCAAGATCCCATCAGAGCTCTGCGTTTCCCAGCTGCATACACAGAGGGTGGCACCACATGTCTCTGCATGTCCGGTGCCCCATCTCTTGTGTGTGGGCACCAGAGCCAACGCATGGGACGCCCCCAGCCAATAGACTCTGACCTAGCACGTGTAGTCAGTACACGCAAGTCATTATTTCTGCTTGTGTCCCAGCTTAACTTCCACTCCCCCGTGAATTGTCTTCACCAACCAAACCCCTTTGTTCCAGTCCTGGAGACTCACCAAGGCAAAGCAGGGATAGGAATTCTGTGATCATAGCGTCCCCTTCTTCCTGAACCAAGATCCCGTCTTCAGTCTTACAGTCCAAAGGAGGAGCAGGCCTGGGGCAAACACAGCCCTCTCCCTGCCCACTTAGTCCCAGGATGTGCAGGTAGAGGTCCTGCTCTGAGCCTCTGGTCCTCCGCACCCCCCTGGTGCACAGTTTCCTTCTTGCAACCAACTCAGGAAACGAGAAGCAGTCAACGACCACATCTTCCCCATAAATCCTGCGTGTGTGGCTCCGCCCACTCTGAGGTCTTTCCTACCTCATCTGAAGTCTTGCCCAAGATACTTCTTTAAAGATAATTTTTATTTTAAAATTGCTGTGGCTTCACAAAAAAATAGTAGAGTTCTGGCATACCCATCAGCCAGCTTCCCCCAATAGTAATCTTATAACCATAGTATAATTGGTATTGACACCATGCAATTAACAAGATTACAGATGTTGCTCAGATATCATCAGTTTATGCATAACCTGTTTCTCTTTGTTTCTCTTTTCTTGGCTTGTCTATGGGTGAAATTCTCTGACATCTTATCACCTGCATATCTTTATAGAACCACCACCACAATCAAGGCAGAGACTGTCCTACCAACACATAGGAACTCCCTCGTGCTAACTCTTTGTAATCTCTCTCTGATCTGCTCTACATCTCTGCAACTTTGTTGCTTTGAGAATTTTACATAAATGGAGTCATACGTTAACTTATCCTTGGAGCTTGGCTGTTCTCCCTCTGCACAATGCCTGTGAGTTCACCCAAGTTATTGTGTGTTAAGTTAACAAAAATGAAAAAAAAAAAAATACGATAGCTATGTTCAGCACCTTGATTGTGGTGATAGGATCACAGGTGTCTGCATATGTTCAAGCATATCCAATGTGTACATTAAACATATGTAATTTTTATACCAATTATACCTCAATAACCTTAAAAAAAAAGAATCTCTGGAATTCTCCTTGTCTGATCCTTGCCTCCTATTTTCCCTGTTTTCTGTCCTCAACGCCCCTGACTGTGCCCTTTGGCAGGATTCAGTCCCTAGCGATGTGTAATAAACCATTTAAAAGAAAATACAAGTAATAAAAAAGTTGTCGTGTGTATCAACAGTTCATTCCTTTTTTGCTGCTAAAGAGTGTTTCATTGCATGGATGTGCCTCCGTTTGCTTGTCTATCCACCCCTGGACAACATTTGGGTTGTTTCCAGCCTGGGGCTGTTACAAGTGAAGCTGCAATGAACACTCGTGTGCAGACATGTGTGTGAACATATGCTTTCATTGCTCTGGGATAAATTGCCAAGAGTGTGATTGTGTGGCTAAGCGTGAGTTTAACTTTTAAAGAAATGAAGAAACTGCCTTCCAGAAGGGGTCTGCCCCAAACATGTTAGTCTCTTACATAAATCAGCAGATTCCTAACACCACACCATGGTTGGAGCTGAGGTCAGTTACCATTGGGATACATGACATTTCAAAGTGACTTAGGAAATGATGAATATTAGAGTTCAGTGAGGTGATTAGCAGCGATATTAAATATTCCTTGAATATATTCTTCTAGGTGCAGTTCTCTACCAAGTACTTTTCATCTGGAACAGATTGCTGGGAACATTCCCTCCCGTGCTTAGGTTAATTTGAATTTGTCAGGGATTATGCAATGATTAACAAACAGCTGAGATATTGGTGAAGAACTCAAATAGATCACAGGTTCTGCATAGTCACCTCCTTTGTTCACACGATCAGGCATTCCTGGCTCTACCTCATTCTGCACTTGCCAGTGTAACAGCAGGTGGAGCAAGAGAGGGGTTCTAGTGGGATTTAGTGTCCAGTGGTGATTTTCCTCGAGGCCAAACTATGCCTGACCAACAACTCTGTAACAGGTGAGTTGATTCTCATACATTCTCTGAGAGTACAAAATAGATCCAGTTCCTCAGATTGGACTGAAATTACTGGAGAAGTTCAGGTTGGAAGAGAAGACAAAGTAAGTGAAGAAAAACCTGAATTATGGGCCACTCTGCCTATAAAAGACACATTGTCTGAGGCTCATGTAGGCTCATCACCCTCTAACTCAATCTCAACCTTGTCCTGCAATTGACTTTTTTAGTACAATTTCTCAAGAGTTAGATTTCCAACAGATTGCCAATGGAAAGTGAGTTTTAATTTTTATTAAGGTTTGAAATCAATCCAAACTAGTAACAGGAGTGTGTGTGTGAATGCATGTACACCCACGTGATATATCTCTCAGCTTGGCTTATTTCTGCCTCGCTGTATCTGCATTTCAGATGGAGTGACTTGGCTCTTGTCCACATGTCCCTCATCCTCCTCCTGGGAACAGTGTGTGAGCCCTCACAGGTTCTTCTCATGGAGATGGAAGATGTACAAGAGTGTGAGTCAAAACATGTGGTGCCTCTAAAGACTTAGGTTGGAACTAAAACATTGTCACTGTATTTTGCCTTATTCTAGTGACCAAAGCAAATAACATGGCTTAATCCAAAGCCCAAGGGCTATTAATGCAATCTATTGCAGTATGCCTTCTTGGCCACAAATTATTAATATATATATATATATATATATATATATGTATGTATCCCATGTACAAAATATGCTCATTCCTAACCCAGAACTCCCAAAAGCTTTTATCCAATAATAGCATCAGGCTTTAAATCCAGGATCTAGTGATCATTGTCCAATCTGAATGTGGCTCCTGTTGATCCAGTAGTTACGAACTGAAAAGACAAGTTAGCTGTCTCCTCACATCCACTACAAAGTAGAAAAATAAGGGTGGATAACCCCAACACTTCCATTTGAAAGGGAGTAAAGTTGCCATGCAGGGCACACAGTAGTCACTGGTTCATAGCAATTTGGAAATCACACTGGGCAGATGCTGCTACTTTAGGAGTAGAAATGTTCTTTGATGAAGTATCAGTTCTGTTCCTTGGGAGTGAATTCCCAGCCCACTGGGAATCCTCCATATGTCTTGGCTTTTCCCTCTGAGATATCTTTCTTTTACCACCCCTCCTTTTCCACTTCTGAAGGACACTCTGGAAAATACATCCCTCTTGATGGATGAGCAGATTTCTCAGCTTGCTTTCTGCCTTTAGAGAGTTAGGCCCCAGAAGTCTTTATAGAGCCTCATTAAGTTCATACTGGCCACACTTTTGCCATTGCAGCTCTCTCAGAAACATTATGGGTTTCCTATATATTTGATTCCAGCCTATTCCATATAGTAGAATGTATAGCCACAGCTCTTTTTGAGACATATTTCTCCCTGTAGATTTAATTATGGTATTTTGGACAAATCAGGCTACTATAGGTGCATATTGTTAAGTTTTCTGGAAGAAATTCTTTGTCCAGCTGAGAAAATGTACTTGACATCACCTTAATTTCCCAAAGGCCCTAACAACGGATGTTACAGTCACCAATTCTTCACTTTCCTAAAACAGTTTATTTGCATGAATGTCATGAGAAAGCAATGTAGATTTTTGTTCAATGTTTTACAGAAGAGATAGAGAAAGAGTTTTACATTACACTCCCCACTGCTGATTTTGTCCCTCCTGTTGCCAGTGTAGTGCATATGTCCCTGGCTCCACTAAGTGTCACTCATCTGATTCCTTTTTTATCCCCACTTCAAATTTCTTAGCTTATTTTTATGCAGAGCAATTCAGATCATCTAGCAATTGATCCCTTAACCTACATACCTAAACCCACTGCTGTAGTCAGCAAAGTACATTTTCAAATGAAGAGGTCTTTATTTACAAAGGCTCACCTTCTGAATAGAAGCCAGTGACTCAAAGAGACACCTGCACTCCCCTGTTCATTGCAGCATTATTCACAATAGCCAAGATACTGAAGTAACCTAGGTATACATCAATGGATGAATGGATCAAGATAGTGTGGAATATGCATACAATGGACTGTTATTCAGACTTTAAAAAGGAGGAAATTATGTCATTTGCAACAACATTGATGAACCTGGGGAACATTATGCTAAGTGAAATAAGCCAGACACAGAAAGACAAATATTGTATGATCTCACTTATATGTGGAATCTAAAATAGTTAAACTCATGGAAGTAGACTGATGGTTGTCAGGGGCTAGGGAGAGAGGGAAATGGGGACATGATGGTCAGAAGGTATAAAGTTTTAGTTATGCAAGATATTTAAATAAGTTCTGGACACCTACTATACAGCATGGTGCCTATAGCTAACAATACTGTATTGTATACTTAAAATTTGCTAAGAGGGTAGATCTTATGTTAAGTTCTTACCATGGAAAATAATAATAGTAATAATAATAATAACACAAGGGTGGGAGGAAGCTTTTGGAGGTGGTGGATATGTCTATGCCTTCGAAGGTGGTGATAGTTTCATGAGTGTATACCTATCCCCAAATTCACTGGGTTGTATACTTAAATACATGCAGCTTTTCTGTGTTAATCATACCTTAATAAAGTGGTTAAAATTTTTTTTAATGCTAACCTTTTTTGAAAATATTTGGAAGTGGTAAATAAAAAAAATTCCCGAGAGAGATATATTCTCCTGTCATGAGTCATATTCTACCTCCTGAACTGTTATCCTAACTGTCATGTACCAATACCTTTAAATAGTGTTTCATGCCAATGAGTGCTTTTCCACAACATGGTTATAAATTGCTTCCTCAACATGATTTAAATTGATACATAGTATTTCACTCCATGGAAGTAAGAACTTGTACCAAACCAACCTCTTCCTTCTGGTCCTTAATATGAGTATTGTTTCCAATTTATTTGCTGCTATAAAAAATAATTAAAAGGAATTACTTGTAGATCTTTTGGATGTCCTTAATTATTCCTTAGGATAAACTACTGAGAGTTAATTTCCCAAGTGAAAGGCCATAAACATTTGGGGATTGGGAGTTGGGCTTTGTAACCTAGTTGCCATTTAGTAACCAGTGTTGATTTATCAGTTTAAAAACTGATTATTCATGTGCCATTTTTCAAAATTCTATCCAATATTAGACTTCGGCTTTAAAAAAGTTTGTCAAATGGATAGAATAAAATGGTATTTTATTTACTTTTTTTCTTTTCTTTCTTTTTTTTGACTTTTAAAAATATATTGAGAGAAGTGTGTCAAAATCCATGATATGATTATAGGTTTTATTCCTTTATAATTATTAATTTTTATGGATATTATACATATATTATCAGGTACATACAAAGTTATGATTATCATGTATTTCTCTTGAATACTTTATCATTAAGAAATATTTATCTTCATATCTAATAATATTTCTTGCCTTAAAGTCTACTTAATGTGATATTAGTATAGCCATGCCAGCTTTCTTTGCCTGGCATTTGTATGGCATATATTTTTGTATCTTTCTGCTTTCAGCTCTTATGTGCTTAAAGTGTTTACCTTGAAAATAAAACAGCACATATTTAGATATTTTTTTAAAAAATAGTCTTTTAATTGGCTTTTTGATCCATTTACAGGTAGTGTAATTACCAATACTATAGGATCTTGCTATTCTATTTGTCCATCTCTTTTATGTTTCCTTATTCCCAATTTCTTTGTTTTAAAAAATTATTCAATTATTTGTAGTATGTCATTTTAACTCCTCTATTATTTTTACTTCTGCTTTGCTTTTTGTACAATTATTTTCATGTTCACCCTATTGATAATAATATACATGCTTGACTTACTAACAACTATGTCATATTTTCCAATTTAAAGCAAAAACTTAATAAGAATGTAACTCCAGACTAAATTTGTTTTTAAATGCACAAAGCATGATCTTGCTCATTCTCTGCACATTTATTATAGAGAAGCACCTCATATTTAATAGCCATTCAAAAATATTCACTAGGCTGGGCACAGTGGCTCATGCCTGTAATCCTAGCACTCTGGGAGGCCAAGGCGGGAGAATCTCTTGAGCCCAGGAATTCACGATCAGCCTGAGCAAGAGTGAGACCCTGTCCCTACTAAACATAGAAAAAAACTAGCTGGGCATTGTGATGCACGCCTGTAGTCCCAGCTACTTGGGAGGCTGAGGCAGGAGGGTCATTTGAGTCCAAGAATTTGAGGTTGCTATGAGCTAAGCTGATGCCATGGCACGCTAACCCAGGTGACAGAATGAGATTTTGTCTCAAAAAAAAAAAAAAATTGCTAACATTGATTTCTTCATTCAATACCACTATCCAGCACCTTTATTATTAGTCAGGGAATCCTCAAAGTTAAGTATATATCTATATCAACCTCTTTCCATCTGTCAGCAGAATCATTCAGATCCTGGCTTTAGGAATTTCTGGTTCATGTAGATGTGTTAGAATTTGGGGCCTTAATTTGACTATGATCAGATAAATATTTCGCATGAATTAAGACCTGCAGAGGGTTTTATGGCTTCTCGTTTCCTGAATGTATTGTGACACAAAACCTGTAGGTCACGTGAGAGGAAGGAAGAGACGGGCTTGAGCAAAGACATTACTGTCCACATGAGCAGTTGTCCTTGTGGCTAGAAATTCAAGAAGGGTCCTTGGAACAGACTGCAGGGCCGGTATGATCCTTGAATTACTCTCCTTCTTCTGTTTCGGTAAGTTTCTTGGATCTATACATTGGGACAAGGGTGGATTGAGTGAAGATTGTAAAGAGAAATAATAACGTTGGCTTGTCTTTACTGATTGCTTCATGTGCATCAGGAACCTTACTGGAAGCTGTGGATACATTTTACTCACCAAGCATTTTTCAATGTGCAGATATTTATTTACATTCTGCATCCAAGAGCTATCCTATATGCTGACACCTTTATTTATTTAAAATTTTACTTTTACTTGCTCGACATTTTTATTTAAATAAGTGTATTTATTGGAAGACTGAAATGTTATATCAATAGTTTAAATAAAAAAACAAATTTTAGGCCTAGCATGGTGGCTTACACCTGTAATCCTAGCACTTTGGGAGGCCAAGACAGGAGGATTGCTTGAGGCCAGGAATTCGAGACCACCCTGGGCAACATAGTGAGACCCTTGTTTCTACAAAAAAATTTAAAAATTAGCTGAGTCTGGTGGTGTGCACCTATAGTCCTAGCTACTTGGGGGTCTGAGATGGGAGGATCGCTTGAGTGCCAAAGTTCAAGGTTACAGTGAGCTATGATCGCATCACTGCACTCCAGCCTAGGGCAACAGAGCTTCAGTTGGTCAATTCACATTTGTTGAAGTCCTGCTATGTACTGGGACCTGTGCAGGCACCAGGGATGCTGAGGTGACTGGCATAGAGTACCTCCAGATGCCACAGGCTGACGGCACCATGTGTCTCCCGTGGTGCAAGGTGCATAAACTTTTATAAACTCTGTTAAGATTTTATGAGCAAATGGTTTCTGTTTTAATTTATGTCACTCAAGGCTCCAAGTAGCCTTTATTACTGGGGATCATTCCCGGTCACCCTATCCCAGATGACACTGTCAGGAGACTACCAATGGCCACTTAGAGCCTTCCATAAAGTCAGGAGTGACACTAGGTCGCCTGAGTCCTCAGACTTCCCCTAACTCCCCATGGTTAGTGTGGTCTACAAAATACATCACAGGCTGTCCTAGAAATGGTAAGACTAAGAGTGGTTCAGGATAAACGATGAAGATAGAAGGATTTGTGGAATATCAGACAGCCAAGGAAGGACCTGGAGCACCCGGCGTGAGAGCAGCTTGCAGTGGTTCAGGGAAAATCTCTGTGAGAAACGATGGAGGGGCTGAGACAGGAGCTGGAGCCACAGTCCAGCGTGGGGACGATGAGAACTCCTGAGTGCACGACCTCCAGGGGTCTGTTCTCAGCAGGAGCCTCTGGGGTGTCCCCAGGGGTCAGGGTGGGGCAAACATGTTGGCTTCAGGCAGGTGCTTGTATCTCATGATTATTATTTTACAGGGTTCTGTACTGATCAAACAAACGTAACAAAACAAGGTGAGTATTTCTTCAATTAAACCCTCCCTGATCCCTCATCCCAAATTCCCCTCCCCCCTTTCCTTTCTCTTTCTTTAAGTGGGTCCTGAGAGCAGGTGAGTGAGTCGGACCCGGCCCTGGGCTCTGCATCCTTCCAGGGTCACTGCCCAAGCCCTCCCTCCGTGCCTGGCCCAGCTCCGTGGTACCTGCCAACAGCAACGTGACGCTGCGGTGCTGGACTTCTGCCAGGGATGTGAACTTTGTTCTCAGAAAGGGAGGAACTATTTTGGAGCTCCCACAGTCACTTGAGTCTATAGAGGGCCTGGCTGAATTTCACCTCAATGATCTCAAAAGCAGAAATGCCGGAGAGTACACCTGTGAATACTACAGAAAGGTGTCCCCTGACATAAGTTCACAGCGCAGTGATGTCCTTCTGCTGTTGGTTACAGGTGAGGAGGGGGCGGCTTAGAATGACGCATGGTGACCCTTGGGATGGGGATGAGAGGAAGAAAAGGGGTCCCATCTCTAGAGTAGTTGGAGTGGGGGGAGATGGACAGAGACAGGAACAGAATTGAAGAGCTTGGTTTTATCCAGGACTTGGAGAAGGAAAAATCTCTTTCCTGGAGTCACAGTTGAAAGAGGGAGAGATCAGGTGTCTGTCACCTCCCGCACTCCATGGGGACCCCCAGTCGGGAGTACCAGGGTGAGTGGGGGACCCAAGGCTTCTCCTTATGACCTCAGAGCCTAATGTCTCTTACAGGACATTTACCTAAACCTTCCCTCAAAATCCACCAAAATCATAAAGTATCTGAAAGAGGAAACTTGACTCTTCAGTGCCAGAAGCCCGATGCTACCATTCAGCCTACAGTGTTTGCTCTACTGAAGGCGGGAGCTTCCACCCCCATACAGCTGCGGAGTCCAGAACAGAACAGGGTCGAGTTCTCCCTTCAGGACGTGGCAGTCGGTGACACTGGGAGCTACAGCTGTGTGTACTACCAGCCGACGGCTCCTTTCTTGGCCTCACAGCCCAGCAATCACCTTGAAATCTGGGTGATAGGTAAGGTTTTGCATGATTTAGGGGAAGTTTTTCTAATTGAAGAGCATTCGTTCTGTTATTCTCTGATTCTCGGTTCTCCATAGCGTTCCCTGTCATCTCCTTTCTCCATCTTTCCTTTCAGAATTTCTATTTTTACCTTCTTTGTTGTACATCCTTGGATAATTTCTCATGTTGTTCTTCAAAACGATCAATCCGCCACCGACAGAATTCCTTCAGCCATTCTCTGCATCTCTTAAAGTTGTGGCTCATCTTGGCGTTGGTGATTTTATTCCCAACAACTCTTTCTCATGCTCAGAACATGGTGTTTCCACAGCTTCCTGCTTCTGCACCGGGGCTGTGCTGTCTACTCGTGTCTCGTGGCACTTGCTGTTAGAATTCTTCTATCATAAAATCACCTTCCGTTTCCTGCCAGGGTTCTCTCTCAATGGATGTTACACACTCCGCTTCCTCAGCCTTGTACATCCCCACTGCTGTCGTTGGTTCATTCCATAGGATCGGTGAATATTTTGTAATTAGAATGAGGTTCTGTCTGGTCAGTACTGAGAGGTGGAGAGGGCATTCCAAGCATGAAGTGACATTAGTATTTCTCCCAATGGACCTTATCTGCAGGGAACACTGTTGTTGCTGAGTTCAGAGATGAACTTTGCACTAATTGGTATGCACGAGGTAAGAGGATTTAACACATTAACAGCCTTGTGAGTTGTATTTAACTCACTCTAGTATTTAACTCACTTGAGACCTGGGGCCTCGAGAAGCATATGTAACTCCCGAGTCTCTTCACCTTGGGAGCTGCAAGAACTATTTTTCAAGTTGCATATAACTCATGCACAGAAAACAATAAAAAATAACACGTTTTTCGACTGGGCGCGGTGGCTCAGGCCTGTAATCCTAGCACTCTGGGAGGCCGAGGCGGCAGGATTGCTCGAGGTCAGGAGTTCAAGACCAGCCTGAGCAAGAGCAAGACCCTGTCTCTACTAAAAATAGAAAGAAATTATATGGACAACTAAAAATATATATAGAAAAAATTAGCCGGGCATGATGGCACATGCCTGTAGTCCCAGCTACTTGGGAGGCTGAGGCAGAAGGATTGCTTGAGCCCAGGAGTTTGAGGTTGCTGTGAGCTGACAGCAACTAGCCTGGGCAACAGAGTGAGACTCTGTCTCAAAAAATAATAATAATAATAATAACACATTTTTCATCCAATTAGAAAGGATCATTTTGTTTTCTAAGTTTTTAATTCTATTTTCATAATAAAACACCATGGCCCCAAGGAAAAAACATTTTTTTCTAATGTAACAGTCAGTGTGATTAAACACAGGAACCAGAACCAATGCCAGCCTCAATCTCCTCTTGAGTGAAGCTGAGATACACAATGGTCGAAGGCTAAGATGCTGAGCTCAAGCTCTTCTGAAAGCTCATCACCTGTGTGAAGTGAAATCTGGTACTGTGAAGAGGTTGCTGAATTTCAGTGTTCTGGGGAGCTCCTTAGGTCTTCCATGTTAAGCCTGATTCCAAGTATATGTAGGGAAAAGGGAACTAGGAAATGTGGGAAAGTAGAAATGAGATGAAGAACAATGAAATGGAAGAATAGATAACATAAAGGAAAGGTGATGGACCGACCAGTCAACTCTGACAAAACTCAGCATTTGTTTTCAGTGATTATAACTTTAATGAAGGTACAGCTGGCCACTGGCCAGAAAGTACAAGTGAGCAAATGACCGTCAGACTTGGTAGATCCCTTTGAGAAGGAGGGATACTCTTTTATGGTCAATGCTTAAGCCTTGGCCGGGGCACGGTGGCGCGGTGGCTCCCGCCTGTAATCCTAGCACTCTGGGAGGCCGACGCGGGTGGATCGTTTGAGCTCAGGAGTTCGAGACCAGCCTGAGCAAGAGTAAGACCCCCTATCTCTACTAAAAATAAAAAGAAATTATATGGACAGCTAAAAATATATATAGAAAAAATTAGCCGGGCATGGTGGCGCAGGCCTGCAGTCCCAGCTACTCGGGAGGCTGAGGCAGGAGGATCGCTTGAGCCCAGGAGTTTGAGGTTGCTGTGAGCTAGGCTGACGCCACAGCACTCTAACCCGGGCAACAGAGTGAGACTTTGTCTCAAAAAAAATAAAACAAAATGCTTAAGCCTTTCTCTCTTTCCATTTCCCCAGGCGATTACACCACAGGAAACCTCGTCCGGCTGTGTCTGGCTGCCATAATTATGGTGACTATGGGGGCTTTCCTGGTCGAAGCCTGGCATAGCCAGAAGGAGTCTCCACATGGATCGACATAAAACGGAACACTTCTCTTTTCTTTTTCTTTCTTTCTTTTTTTTTGATTTTGATTTTTAATTATTATGGGTACATAATAGTTGTGTATCTTTATAGGGTACATGTGATGTTTTGATACAGGCATACAATGTGAATTAATCAAATCAGGGTAACTGGGGTATCCATCACCTCAAGCATTTAACGTTTCTTTTTGTTAGGAACATTCCAATTCTGAATCTTGGCTATTGCGAATATGAGCACTTCTCTTTTCAGTGTGTGGTTGTAGTGATCGGGAGTTCTCTCACCCCCGGATTCTCCCTTGGGGACTTCCCGTGTCTCTCAATATGGGCACAAATGGCATTTTAGGAAGAATGTTTCTTTATGCTATGAGACTATCCTGTTCATCTTAGGAACTTTTAGCATGTATTTCTCCTTCCCATTATAAACATCAGTTGAAGCCCCAATCATTTTGGAACAAGAAAAAAAGCAATTGCTATCATGTCTTTTCAAACATTCACGGATGGGGAGGGTGGGAAGTTCGGGGTCATGCTCCCCGGGTTGAGAACCTGCATTTGGAGGTCAGGAGAAAGAATATTCCTCCTCTCCCTCCTTCCCCTAACCTCAGATCTGTCCTTCTCTACCCAGAGATCCCACAAGTGCCAGGGGAATGATAAGTTAGACTGGCTGATCCTTGACGGTGTTCTGTGGGACCCACATTCTCGGCTGCATTGGGATACACTCAAGGACAGGACGACGGCTTTCTTCTTCCTGTACTTCTCAGCTGGGACAGAGGATAGAACTGGACGTGAGACTCACCTAACACGTTTTTGTGTACTTGAATAAATACTAAAACTTCAGAGTAAGCCTGGGTAGCAGGTTCACTCTCAGCTGCGGGGAACTCTTCCTCCATTTGAAAGTGGAGGAAACATTGCTCCTGTATACTATTTATTATTGCTTCCCCTCCACTCTCCCTATTTTGTACTTCTGGACAAGCAATTGGCTAAATATTTGAATTTATGTACTTATCATATACATGTTTTAAATTTTATTTCACATTTTTCTGATAGTTTATATAGTTCCAGAGAATTCCAGTCCATTCCATGCCATCCATTTGCCCTTGAGTGGTATCCAGTATTTCTGGTGCAGGTGTAAAATTTGCATTTTATATATTTGCATTTATTTATTTATTTTAAATTGGCTATTTCAAGCCTTTTTTTTTTTTTTGACACAGAGTCTCGCTTTGTTGCCCAGGCTAGAGTGCCGTGGTGTCAGCCTAGCTCACAGGAACCTCAAACTCCTGGGCTTAAGCGATCCTCGTGCCTCAGCCTCCCAAGTTGCTGGGACTACAGGCATGTGCCACCATGCCTGGCTAATTTTTCTGTATATATTTTTAGCTGTCCATATAATTTCTTTCTATTTTTAGTAGAGACGGGGGTCTCACTCTTGCTCAGGCTGGTCTCGAACTCCTGACCTCAAGCCATCCTCCCGCCTCAGCCTCCCAGAGTGCTAGGATTACAGGCGTGAGCCACCGCGCCCGGCCTATTTCAAGCCATTGAATCAATCTAAGTGCCCATCAGCCGATGAAAGGATTAAGAAAATGTGGTGCATATATAGAATGCAATACTCTTCACCCAGAGAGAAAGAATGAAATCCTGTCATTTGCAGCAACATGATGGAACTGGAGGTCATCACGTTGAGTGAAATGCACCTAGCACTGAAAGACAAACATTGCATGTTTTCACTCATATGTGGGAACTAGAAAAATGGATTTCATGAAGATGGGCAGTAGGTCAGTGGTTACCAGAGGCCAGGAAGGGTAAGGAGGAGACAGGGATGAGGACAAATTGATTAATGGGTGCAAATATACGGTCTGATAGAAGAAATAAGACCTGGTGTTAGAGAAATCAGTCGGATGAATACAGTTTACAATAATCTGTTGCATATTTCAAAATAGCTAGAAGAGAAGAATTCACATAGTTCTAGCATAAAGAAAAGACAAATATTTAAGGTGATGAACATCCCAAACACACTGATTTGATCTTTACAAATTATATGAATGTATCAAATTATCACGAGTACCCCAAAACTATGTACATCTATTATGCATCAATAAAAAAGAAAGAAAGAAAATGTAGTATATATTATATACACAGTGGAAGACTATCAGCCTTTAAAAAGAGGAAAATCATGTTGCAACAACATGGATGAATCTGGGGGACACTGTGCTAAGTGAAACACGCCAGTCACGGGAAGTTATATTTCCATTTTTTAAGATTCGTTGTAGTTTCTTGCTAGTAATATCCCTCTTTTTCATAAATACTAATTCTTACTTTAGAACTATTATGTCCTTTCTTATAACTCTGAGGTTGTACTTATAAAAATTAATTTCTGGTCATAATATACAAGATTCTCTTAGATGTAAGTCCTTCATTTTATGTATTTCCTTTCATACTGCTGGTTTTCTTTTCTTTTCTTCTTCTTCTTCTTTTTTTTTTTTTTTTTTTGCAAGCGTGAAACAAAGTTTATTGAGGAAGGACAAGATAGGTTTACAGAGCAAGAATGAGGTATGTTAGCCGCAGACGATGAACGGAGCCCGTGTCATAACAAGAGGGCCCACTATGTTGGCCTTCATCAGATGATTGATGGGTCTTGTTTCTTCTCACATCATTACAGTTGAGATCCCCCTTTTGTAACTCTTAAATCTGAGGTCAGGACAGCAGACAGTGCCTGGTTTTGTCCTCTGAATCCTTCAGGGCACTGGGGGTGGCCTGGGGCTTTTCCTAGGCTGTGTGTCATGTGGCTGGCCCTTTTGGCACGGCTGTTCCTGGTACTCTCAGGTGTAAGGAGGGCTTTTCTGTCCCTCCCTCCAATCAGTAAATCTCATGGCTTCTGCTGAGAATAGACCCTTTCAGCTGCTGTCTGGTCAAGAGTAGTCAAAATGGACAGAGCTCTGGATTTATAGTCAATCTGAGCGAGGAACACCAAAACATCCCTTGTTGGTTTCTCTACCACGGTCTCTGGCTGCAGTCTCCACCTTGCCAGCTCGTGGAGCACATTTAGTGATGCTCCCGCTCCCCGATGCATGACTACCCATGTCTATTTTAGACTGTGTTTTAGATTGTGCTTTTTTTCCCCTCTTCAATCAGATACCATTTTTTAACTTTTTATTTTGAGATTATTATAGATTCACAGAAAGTTGCAAAAGGAGGATAGAGAAGTTCCTTGTACCCTTCACCCAGTTTCTCATACCCTTCACCCAATTTCTCCCAATAATCACATTATACTTCCATTGCAATGTCAAAACCCGGTCGACATTGGTACAATGTGTGTGTACGGTTCTATGTTGTTTCACCACCAGCACAATCAACCCACTGATCTCGTCCCTTCCCACAAAGGGCTCCCTCATTCTAAACGTCTACAGTCACACGCACCTTCTCATTCCTCCACCCTGGCACCCACTAATTTGTTCTCTGTCTCTAAAATTTTGTCATTTTGAGGCTGTTATATTAATGGGATCGGACAGCATGTGAGTTTTTGAGAGTGGATTTTTTTCACTAAGTAAAATGCCCTTGATATCCATCAAGTTATTGCGTGAGTGAATGGTGTTTTACTTTTGTTTTCTTTTACTAAGTAGTATTGCACAGTATGGATGTATCACACTTTAATTATTCACGTGTATAAGGACCTTTTGGGATGTGAGGGCAACACCTGTCACCCCCCGGCCCTGATCGCCAGGGTTGGTTTGGCTGATCTGGCTGGCGAGACGGGTGTCCCCCTCCTCCCTCACTGCTTCACGTGTGTCCCTCCCAGAACTACGCGCTTGGTCAAAGAGGACAACAAAAATTAACTTGAAAGAGATAACAGACCTAAATATAAGGGGTAAAACTAGAAAACTTACATAAGAAAACAAGGACACAAATCCTCATCACCTTAGGTTAGATGAAGATTTCTTAGGTAGAATACAAAACGTTTAACAATAAAAGAAAAAACATTCATGATTTATAGGTTTCACCCAAATTCAAAACTTTTGCTTTTAAAAATGTTAAAAATGAAAAGACTTGCAAAGCATATGTCTGCTAATGGACTTGTATCCAGCTCATATGTTTTTGCAGCTCCATATTAAGAAAATAAATAACCTAATTAAAAATGGGCAAAGTATTTAATCAGTAATTTATCAGAAATATAAACAATAATATGTGAAAGGGTGCTCAGCGATACATGGTCTCCAGGATAAGAAACAACAGAGCTTAAAAATGAAAATATATTTGACAATATTTTACATCTGCATCAGAAATACTGGGTGCAATTCAAGAGCAAACAGATGCCATGGGATAGACTGAAATTCTTCCCAAATTAAGTAAGACGTTGAAAACATATGAAATGGAATTTAAAAGACATGTATTATAAATACATATATTCCAATATTTGACTCAATGCCACTCCAGAGCACAAAATAGAATAGAGGGGAAGCAATAAGAAATATTACAGGAAGCAACGTTTCCTCCACTTTCAAATGGAGGAAGAGTTCGCTGCCGCTGAGAATGGACCTGCTACCCTGCCTGACTCTGAAGTTTTTAGTATTTATGCAAGTACACAAACATGTATTAGGTGAGGCTTATGTCCAGTTCTATCCTCTGTCCCAGGTGAGGACTGCAGGAAGAAGAAAGCCATCATCCCGTCCTGGAGCTGGGAACGCAGGTTGCATAGGAAAGTCTTAAGGGCCAGCAGGTCTATGTCATCGTTCCCCTCCGCAGCTGTGCGACCTGTGGGTGGAGGACAGACCCGAGATTAGGGGAGGAGGAAGAGGAGGAATATCGTTTCTCCCTAACTGTATACACAGATTCTCCACCAGGGGGCGCATCACTTCCCACCCTCCTCGTCCAGGGATGCTTGAAAGGGTGTGATTGTGTTGCTGTTTTTCTTCTTCCACAGTGAGGTGGGCTTCAATTGTTTAACAGGAGACCAAAAGGGGTAGTAATATTCCTAAAATGAACAAGGTAGTCCCACATTGTAAAGAAATATCCCACCTAAAATGCCATTTCTGCCCCTGTTGAGAAACACAGAAATCCTGGCGGTAGAGTTTGGTGTTTCGAGAACTTCCTGTCACTACAACAGCCCATGAAGAAAGCGAAGTGCTCAGATGTTTTACCTGGATTCGCTTGGAGACTCCTTCCGGCTATGCCAGGCGTCAGCCAGCAAAGCTCCCATCGCAAGCACGACTAGGGCAGACAGACCCAGTCGGATGAGGTTACCCTTGGTGTAATCAGCTGACGAGGTCCCTGGGGGAGCTGGAAGAGACAGGGGCCTCAGCACTGGCCCTAAAGGACACCCCTCGCTCTCAGGGGGATCTACCAAGTCCGACTCTCACATGCCCACTTGCATTTCCTGGCCAGTGGTCAGCTGTACCTTCCTTAAACTGTTAATTACTGAAAACAAAAGGGGAGGTTTTTACCAGGAGTTGGCCTGGGTGTTCCTTTATGTTCTTTGCTTTGTAGTCTCTGACTTTCCTCTCTTCCTTCACCAATTTCCTCTTCACCTCATTGCCACCTTCCCACATTTCCTCCCACTCCCCGCCCCTTGATCTATGAGGAGACGCAACACAAAAGGCCTAAGGAGGACAGCCTGGCGCGAGCAGAGGTAGGGGCTGGGCCCGGCAGGTGCCCCCTGAGCATAGACGAGAGCCTGCCAGCTCGTCAGAGGACTCTACAGTGAGGAACCCACGGCAGGGGCTGTGGAGACCCTGGAACAGAGTGCCCCAGCCTTTTCTGACAAGAGGAAGGAGGCCACTGTGTGACCCGCTCACCGTGCCCAGGCTCACAAGGAGTGGGAGGGAGTGAGAAGCCCTTGTCAAGTTACGAAATCAATTCCTGGAGGTCCCACTTCTGCTTTTGGTTCCTCATTTGATAAAGAAGAGTTTTGTTGGCAGGAAACCTTTCAAAGCATCTTTGGAAGTCAAATGTAGAATTCATGATTTATGTGCCAAGTGAAATTTTCCTTTAGGGGCGTGTTTCTAGAAGAATCCAGCCTTCCTGCTCTGTGAAAGGTGAGCATCTCTCAAGAAAGGACCTGCCTGGCATTTGGGAAATGGGGTTCAGAAATCCAGGGCTGGGGTGGCCCATCAGAGCCTGCAGCCACCCACCATGGGGCACCAGGAACCCCGGAAAATCAGTTCTGTTTGACAACCACTCATTCAGTTAAGCCACTAAATCACAGTGGCTGGTGGCTGGGGTAGGGTCAGATCGGGGGCACAGTTCTTTGACCCTGTGCATACCTGGTGAATTCAGGAGCCCCGGGTCCCCCGCGGCTGCGGCTTGTGGGCCTGTACTTCCCCCGAGGTCATACCTGCTACCCAGCCCTGAGGGGGACCAGCTGTCACAATGAGGCCTCAGAACATGCCCTCGGCCTCATGAGCACCAGTCCCCAGGAGATCTGCGTGAGAGCTGGGACTGGCGCGATGTGGATGGTGCCAACGACGCCAGCATCACTAGGAAAGGGCACATCCCTCCCTACCTGGGCTCCCTCTGGGGCCCACAGCAGCACCTGCGGCCGGGCAGATGGGGTCGTCCCCGACAAGAAGGGCGCCTGGGTCCACCCTGCCGTCGGTGCAGCGCGTCCTCCACTGCAGAAACTCCTGCGCGGGGGGAGTGTGCCCGCCGTCGGGCATCTGGGCCCAGGACCCGGAGAGTGACAAGTTCAACCAAGGTGGGACATGCGCTGAATTCAGAGTGTCCCCAAGCCATCAGGAACTACAGCCTCTGGAGGGTGGGTGACTGTGGCTTCCTCTCCAGGAGAGGGAAGCGAATGGCAGGAACGGAGGCAAATGGTCCCATCAGCTGTCGTGTGAGGGGGACAGAAAGGATGCGAGCCACACCCGAGGCATCCACACAGAGTACAGCGACGACGCCCACGTAAACCACATCATTTCCGCAGCTGACTGGGGTGTCCTCGATGGGACTGTAGAGGATTGTCCTGAATTCAGGGGGTGAACCATGGGGCCAGAGAAGCCGGGGGAGGATAGTGACCAGCCCCTGTGAGGACAGGAAGAGCGCCAGTTGCAATCTTGCTATCAGGTGGCCTGTGCGTTTGGGAACTCCATCATTCAGGGCCGTGTCTCTGGAGGAGCAGTTTTGATTAACAGAGAAGTCGTGTCGTGCACCATGACCGCAGAGGATCCTATGGTTACGTCACCAGGCTGGTTGGCAGGAACTGGGGTGAATGCTGAATATCGATGTTAGACAGCGGGGAACACACTGAACACCTGGAGGGGGCGCCAGCCAACTTGAGGATATGGCACTGGCTGAAAGAGCATTCCTGGGAGAGGAGTTGAAATGGGATGACAAACACCCGTACAGGCTGGCTCCACCCGCACAGGACTAAGGTTGGCTACCTGGTGAGGGAGTGATCCCCAAGACAAGAAAATACCAGACCTCAATTTTCTTCAGTAGGAGGCTTGGTATTTTGTATTTGGCAACAATGGCATTTAAGAGGTAAAATAGTTCCGACGTATCACCAGTCCTTATGTGTCTTTGGAATCAACGGGGTGGAGAGAGGGGGATGACAATTTCAGATTATCCAAGTAATGAGTAAAATATCTGACTTACACACACACAGACACATACACGCACACCACTGAAATTCAGTGGCTGGCTCAGCATCCAATACAAAATTTAACTTTATGCACGCAACGAGCGTTAAAAAAGTGAAGCTTAGCAGCTAAGTATCTGGGAAATTGTGCATTTCAGCTTTAGTCAAGAAGGTTAAGCTTGGCAGTGGCCCTGGTTCTAAAGAGAAGCCTACATTGATACCATCCCACCTGGCACATCCCAGTGATTGCAAAGTTCTTCTCCAAACCCAGCAGCAACAATGCCCCCTGTAGGCAAAATCCACAGGGAGACAAATGTAATGATGCCACCATTACAGGAAGGGGGGGCCCCTCTCCTCCTCCTCCCGATACTGACTATATAGTACTTTATTTCTAATTGTAAAACATTCACTGGCTGTATGGGAAGAGTAAACAACAGCAATGGGAATTCACAGCCCTTAGGAGTAGAATACCCAGCATCCAATACAGCAGAGTCTGGCTGGGAATAAGAAGGCAATTTTAGAAGAATTCTAACAGTAAACGCCATGAGATATGAGTGGATACTCCATTCATGACACAGAGGCAGAAGGCTGTTCTCAGAATAAGAACGAGTTGCTGGAAATAAAATCACTAATGCCACAATAAATCAAAATTTAATTTAAGAGAGGCAGAAAAGAGTAGAAGGGGGTGTGCTGATGGGTGGATTCATAATTTCGAAGGACAAAGTGGGACATTATCCAGGACTACAGGACAAGACTGGCAAAGGAGTGGGAATGACACAGGGAAAGATTTGAAAAGATGGCTGTGCAAGTAATAAAAAAGCAAGAATTGAAAACAGAACAAATAACTCTCTGCGTAAATCAGAAAAATTCTAAAAATCAAAAAAAAGTACCTGTCACCGAGATCTCAAGATAACTGCTGCGGTACGAGGCCCAGAAAGGGGCGGTTGTCTGGTAGTACCCACAGCTGTAGTTCCCAGAGTCACCAACTGCCATGTTCTGGAGGGAGAACTGCACCCCGCTCCCTTCTGAACTCTTTTGCTGTATGGGCGATGACGTGCCCGCCTTCAGTAGAGCAAACATTTTAAATCCAGTCACGTGGGCTGGCTTCTGGCACCACAGAGTCACCTTTTCTCCAGCGGTCACCTTAGGACTTTGGTGGGCACTGAGGGAAGGCTTAGGTAAATATCCTGTAAGAGAAGAAAGGTCATGAGGAGAAGCCTGGATCCTCCTCGGCTCCTGGTCTCCCACGGGAAGAATCAACAGCAGCAGAGGGCATCTACGTGGCCGGGGAGGTGAGGTGTGTAGCATCCAGTGACGCAGAATTTGAGCAGGAAACAGAAGATAATTTCAGAGGAAGCCGAACAGCTGTGCCACGAGACCTGAGAAGATACTGCTCCATGACACAATGGCACGCAGCCGTGGACACACCACGTCTGGAAATCGTTGCTGGGAATAAAATAACTAACGCCGAGATTAACCAGAATTTTAACAGATGCACAGAGTCATGGAAGGAATTCGGCTGATGGTGGGAGTAATTGAGTTGAAGAGCAACATGGGAAATTATCCAAGAATGCAGGGCCTGAAAAAGGCGAGGGAGTGGAAATCCTAAAAGAGAAGATTTGTAAAGGGATGGTAGTCCAAGTGATGAAAAAATAATGAGGGAATAATTAAACAAGTTATCTCCCATTAAAAAAAAATAACACCTCCTAAAAATCATGCAAAACCTTACCTGTTACCCAGATTTCAAGATGATCGCTGGGGTATGAGGCGTGGAAAGGGGCCATTGTCTGATGGTACACACAGCTGTAGTTCCCAGTGTCACTGAATGTCACCTTCTGGAGGGAGAACTCCACCCCATTCGCTTCTGAACTCTTTTTTTGTACGGGCAGTGATGTTCCCGCCTTCAGCAGAGCAAACATTTTAAACCCACTCAAATAGTCTGGTTTCTGGCACCTCAGAATCACATTTTGTCCTTCAGTCACCTTATGACTTGGATGGGCTTGGAAGACTGGTTTAGGTAAAGATCCTATAAGAGAAGAAAGGCTCTGAGGTTGTGGGGTGAAGCCTGGGGTCCCCCGCTTGCTCTTGTTCTCCTGAAGCGGGGGTAAGTCAAGGGGCTCTGACCTTCCCCCAGCTCCAGGGCAGGGCTCTTCTAACAGGCCCTGGACAAACCAAGGCATTTGATTGTGATCCTGTCTCTCTCCCTCCCCCCTTACCAACTACTCTGGAAATAGAATCCACTCTTCCCTCCCTTCCTCTGCTTCCTCCCTCATCCCTGTCCCCCCATGTCATTCAAAGTCACCCCCTCCTCACCTGTAACCAATAGGAGAAGGAAATCACTGCGCTGCGACGTTGTGGAGGGGACCTTTCGTCCCCTGTACTCACAGGTGTACCTTCCAGCATCACTGAGCTGTAGATGAGTGAGGGGAAATTCAGCTGGGCCCTGCACAGAACCAGGTGGCATCAAAGACCTCAAAATAGTTCCTCCCTTTCTGAGAGCAAAGTTCACATCCCTGGCAGGTGTCCAGCATTGCAGCGTCACGTTGCTGTTGGCAGGTACCACAGAGCTGGGCCAGGCACGGAGGGAGGGCTTGGGCAGTGACCCTGGAAGGAAGCAGAGCCCAGGGCCGGGTCTGACTCACTCACCTGCTCTCAGGACTCATTTAAAGAAAGAGAAGGGAAAGGGGGAAGGGGAATTTGGGATGAAGGATCAGGGAGGGTTTAATTGAAGAAATACTCACCTTGTTTTGTTATGTTTCTTTGGCCAGCACACAGCCCTGTAAAAGAATCATCATGAGATACAAGCACCTGCCTGGAGCCAACATGTTTGCCCTGCCCGGACCCTTGGGCACACCCCAGAGGCTCCTGCTGAGAACAGACCCCTGGAGGTCGTGCACTCAGGAGTTCTCATTGTCCCCACGCTGGACTGTGGCTCCAGCTCCTGTCTCAGCCCTTCCATGGTTCTCAGTGATTCTCCTGAGCCTTCTTGTGTCCCTCTCACCTACACATGCTCCAGGTCTTTCTCGGTCCCACAGATATGCCAGAAACCCCCCTATCACATGTTCTATCACAAACCAACCCTAGACAAACTAGTCTGACCGTTTGTACTAGTGTCTCTGTTACATGTTCTCCACCCGGGGGAGCAGGCGCTAACCACACAGGAGACTGGCGAGCCCTGGGGAGTGAGGTGCCCTTGTTTAACCCTGATGAGGTCAAGACCTTGGAAATCTCGGTACAGTTTCATCTGTGGTAGAGTAAGCACCAAAGGCTGCTTGGTGCCTTGAGTGACATAAATTAAGGACAGAAACAATTTAGTTATAAAATCTTAGAGTTTATAAAAGTCTATTTACCTCCTAACATGGGAGATACAAGATGTCACTACCTGTGAGCACCTGGGAGGGAGGGATTCTGTGCCATTCACCTCGGCACCCCTAGAATCTGCACAAGTCCTGGCACATAGTAGGACCTCAACAGATACATACTGACTGACGGAAGAGATGCCCAAGTTTAAGCGTGACTCAGAGAGATCTTACCAGGAAGATAAAAGATGCAAACTTACAGGACCTTCATTTCTTCCTCCCACTGGATTTACCCCACCCCCCAAATGACACCATAATCACCCATATCCATTTGCTTGGGTAAGGATTTTGCTGAAAGGTAGAAGCAGCCTTTTCATTAGAAAGGGCAGGTTGTGGACCATCTTAGCTCTAGTCTTGAAAGGTTTCTGAACCACTCTTTTCCATTATGTGATTTCATCCCTTGTTACTCCAAACAGGACAAAGTTCACTGCTGGTTCCCTAAAAAAGAACTCAGAAATCCAGATGGAAATTCCAGAAAGAGAAAACACACATTCTTCCTCTGCTTCACATATGGCTGCATTTGCAGGATACTTCGACTCAATTGTTCTTAACCTTGACTACACTTGGGGCTCCCTGAGGAGAAGGTGAAAATCCCAGTGCACAGAACAACTGCGGGATAGTTGGAACAGAAGGTCTCGGGATGGTACGCAGACATCGGTACTTTTTAATATTTTCCATATTAAAAGAGAGATCATAAGACTGATGGAACGATACCAAATTATAAACAAGACCTAAGACCTTGCCAGACAAGGGTTAAGTCACACACTCCTATGCTTAAAGAATAAACTAAGTTCTAACGCCACAAGGTTGTTTCTTTCTCTCTGGCAGCTAAACCAGCAGTGGTTTAGCTAAACAACATTGAAACTATTGCAGCTCACTGTTCGCCAGATGCTAACTGACCCCCTGTTCCACAAGCCATAACCACAGTATGGATTGGACAAGAGACTGATTTCAGTAACTTTCTCCTAAGAGACCACCAACCATGGGCGGATTCTGGCTAGTTTACAGAGGCAGCACACTGAGTGTCTTCGTGTCCCTGCTTCACCTTTTGACATATAGGGGTTAATTCTAATGTATTTAAATTGTTAAGTCTCCACCCCAAAGTGAACACGGGATGCATGTAACTTGCATGTTTGCTTACTACGCATCTGTGCAACCCCCTTGGTGAATATTCATAGCTCCTCCTATAACCTACTGAATGTGTGTACTTGGTCAACTCACTGGGCATAAATCTCAACCTCTCTCTTTTTTTTCCCTCTAAAATGTCTGCTTTTGGTCTCTGCTGGAGACCCTGCATCCCAGCCTGTCAGGATAGCCATGCTGTAGGCCACAGGTCTTTAGAAGAAATAGTTTCCTCTCCAGATTTATGGAAACCTCGCGATTCTTCAGTTGACACCTGGATGGTACAGTATGTAGCCAACATAGAGAAGCGCTGCTCTAACTGAAACTGGGCAAACATTTCCTAGGGCCTCTACAAAGACATTTAAAATGAATTGGTTGATAAAGAGACTTCCGAGCAGAAGTGATCCTGGACTTATCCAATGGTTCACAGCCTTCTTTAAATGCCCATATGGGGGGGGATAGACTTTTGCCCGAGTACTAAGATTGTCTTCAAATTCATACCAAGCCTCTAAACAAATATTATTGACAGAAAGAGGTTAATCTAACATAAAGGAAGTTGTTAGACATAAATTTATAAATTCCTAGGATCAGAAATTTCCTCTCTTTCCCAAGTATAGAGTAACAGCTTAGTCTGTCAGGGCGAAAGTGAGATGTTACCAGAAATTTTTGCTACAGTTACATGGATACATCAAGAAAATTAAATTTTATGATCTGAAAAGGGGAATTTAATAGAACTATGCCAAGCTATTGAAAGAAAATGTAGCAGAATCGGTGGCTCCACAGGAATGGAAGGAGGAAAAGAGTGGAGAGAACAGATACCTGGGAACACCTGGATCCTCTCAGGAGTCTGAACCCACCTAAACAGTAGTGTCTGAGCCAGAGGGAGGAGAGGGAATGATAAAGGAATCATTCCCCTATGAAAATAACAATAATCATCATGTACATACATAATCTCTAATCATAAAGATAGCCCTGAAGATCATCATCATCCCCATTATACAGACGAGGAAACTGAGCCCTAGCACCATCTCACATATTTCACAGCGCAGCTCAACCAGAATGTGCAGGAGTGGAGTTTCCAAAGCACATAGGGTGGATTCACTCTTCCCCCGGAAACACAGTCTGAGGGCCTAAAATCCCTTTCATTATCCCAAGACGGGGCTCGAAGGGACTCCTCTAGAGTCTTGGCATGGGAGAAATATGGTGAAGACAGACAGCACTAAGTCATGGTGACCAAAACCAAGCCAAGACCCATGCATGGCCCTGCATGAGGAGACCAGGTTTCTTGGTACCTGCAAACAACACCCTGAGCTGCATCTCAGCATCATACACTTTTTGAGCTGCTCCTGTTTTATCTTCTTGATTTCCCCAATCCGCATCTGTTCACCCACTCCAAAGACATTTCCACTGTGAAGGACCCATGCATGTGTCCCTCTTAGTTTCCCATTATGACCAAGTGGAAACGCCAATGACTTTGGAGTCAGACGAGCCTGGGTTTGAGTGTTTGCTTTTCAGCTCACCCTCTGTGGGACCCTGAGCAGGAGTCCTTAGCCCGTCTGAGTCCTCATTCGTCAGTATGGGCCCAATTCCCATCTCTGAGGACTGTTTTCAAGGACCTGAGTGGTATTTCCCACACTGTGGAAAAAGAACCACAGATGATATGTGGAATGATTTCGGTTGATGCTGGACACAGTATTTTATAACCTCTATCTGGGCATCAGAAAGATGTTACCCTTTTGAGTCACTTTACACACTTTTGATCACATCTAGGAGAAATTCTCAGGTTAGAGATTGACCTTAGTATACCTCTATCTTTGACTAATCTCCCTTTGTGACAAGGAAGTGTCTAGCAATGGGCTCAGAAACTTGGCGAGCAATGACACACGGCTAGAATGCCCTAACATATTCTTCCTTTTCATTCTACACCCATGTACTGCGAACTTCTATGTCTAGTAAGTGACACTCCATTATTTAAAGGCTTGATAAAAACTGTCCATCTTCCAGTGAACATGTGTATTTACATAAACAATATTGTTACTAAAATTAAAATGTGAAATAAATCAACAAGAGCAACTGTAGACATAGAGCACCATCACGAACATAGAATGTAAATTTTTAAATGCTGACAACACTTGATTAGAGGAAGTGCATCTGAAGCCACCGGACTCTGACACATATGAGCAAGCAGTGAAGACAAGCTGATGTTATTATTTATTTCTGACCTTATTACCTTACCCACATTTCTCTCTTTCAATCCACCCATCACTAATCCCAATGTATCCGTTCAAGAAACTTACCAAAGCAGAAGAGGGAAAGGAATGTGGGGACCAGACTGGCCCTGCAGCCTGTTCCAAGGACCTTCATTTCTGCCGCCACAGGAGGGAGAACAGCTGAATGTGAGCAGTGACTTCTTTACATCTTCCTTTCCCATCCTTCCTTTCATGTGACCCAGAGCTTTTGCGACACAGGGTGATGTAAACAGCTTCATAAGTACTTCTCTTGTGGACAGCTTTTATCGGAACACAGTTGTGTTCAGTCTCCAAACTATAGGAAGCCCCAGATTCTTCTTCCTTATTAAAAGAAATCTTGCCATCTTCTGGGTAGGCAGTGAACTTCCCTGAATTGCTTAAATGTGAGTATTACATGGCACGTATTTATATATTATATATGCCCCCCATCATATGGCACTTGGCCAACCCCACTAATAAATCTGCCCCCAGGAAGGAGAGAACAAGTCTTCACCCACAAAACAAAAGGGGTACACGCAGTTCCTTGCCCTGCTCAGAAATCGCTAGGGGCCTGCTGGCCGTGGGAAACTGACACACACTATGGATGCTGGTCTTGCTGTGTCTTCCTTCTTTCTGTGTTTAAAACATTGTTCTGACCAGCACCTTGCAGTGAGTCCACCTTGGTGATTCCAAATCCATAGATGATACAGCGGGACAAGGCCTGTGGGCGCCTACTGCTGGTGTTGGCATTGTTTAGGGTCTTTGGCTCCTCCACCTGCCTGGGTCTTGGTCTCGACACTATGTATGTACCACAATTTGTTTATCCAGTTGTGCATTGATGGACCTTTCCCCCTTTGTGAATAGTGCTGTCGTGAACATTCATATACGAGGATTTGTTTGAGTATCTGTTTTCAGCTCTTTGGGCTGTATATTTGGGAATGGAATTGCTGGGTTAGATGGTAATTCAACATTCAACTTCTGGAGGCACTGCCAAACTGTTTTCCACATCCATGTTACACTCCACCAGCAATGTCTGAAGATTCCAATTTCTCCACATCCTTGCCAACCCTGTTATTCTTCCTTTTTAAAAAATTATATGTTGATGATGCTGAGAACTTTTCATGGGTTTATTGGCCATTTGTATCTGTTCTTTGGAGGAATGCCTGTTCATGTCTTTTGCTCATATTTACACTGGGTTGTTTTTTGTGGTTGTGTTGTAAGTGTTCTTTGTATATCCTGGATTCTAGACTGTTATGAGATACATTTGCAAACATTTCTCCTGATCCTGTAGGTTGTTTTTCCACTTGCTTGATAATGTCTTGGAGTCCACAAAAGTTTTAAATTTTAATGAAGTCCTATTTATTTGTTTTTTCGTTGATATTTATGCTTTTGGTTTTATATCTAAAACATATTGCCAATTCCAAGGTCATGAGAATTTTCTCCTATGTTTTCTTCTGAGAGTTGTATAGTTTTTAGCTCTTATGTGTAGGAGTAAGTCATTCAACCATTTTCAATTACTTTTTTTTTAATATGGTGTAACATAAAGGTCCAACATCAGTCTTTTGCATGTGGATATACAGTTGTCCTAGCACCAATTGTTGAAGGGTCTCTTCCTTCCTCTTTTGAATGATCTTGACACCCTTATCAAGAATCAATTAGATGTATAGGTATATTTTTGGACTCTTAATTCTACTCATTTTGTCTATATGTCTACCCTTGTGCCAGTGCTATGCTGTTTTGGGGGGTTTTTTGAGACAGAGTCTCACTTTGTTGCCCAGGCTAGAGTGCCATGGGGTCAGCCTAGCTCACAGCAACCTCAAACTCCTGGGCTGAAGTGATCCTCCTGCCTCAGCCTCCCGAGTAGCTGGGACTACAGGCATGTGCCACCATGCCCGGCTAATTTTTTCTATATATATTTTTAGATATCCATATAATTTCTTTCTATTTTTAGTAGGGATGGGGTCTCACTGTTGCTCAGGCTGGTCTCGAACTCCTGATCTCAAACGATCCACCCGCGTCGGCCTCCCAGAGTGCTAGGATTACAGGCGTGAGCCACCGTGCCAGGCCTTATTTTTTAAATTATCATTTTCAAAGATTCACTGTGTGTACGTACAAATACAATTAATTCTTATTTTGTTATTATATCCTGCTACTCCGCTAAACTCAGACATTATTTCTTGTAACTTTTTGTAGATTCCTTAGGAACACTGACATAGTGTTCATGAATAAAGACTTTCTGTGAATAAAGACAGATTCACTTCTTCTATTTTTGCAAACATCCAAAATGTTCTTATATAAGTGAACAAAGAATGATACAATCATACTATACTACTCGTTTTTTTTTTGAAAAGTAACAATCCATTCATACATAATATAAGTTGGATGCATTTCAAGGGCATTTTGCTAAGTGGAAAAAATCCAATCTCAAAAGCTCACATGCTGTCTGATCCCATTAGTATAACATCCTCAAAATGACAAAATATTAGAGATGGAGGACAAATTAGTAGGTGCCGTGATTCAAAAATGGTCTTGGGAAGAGAAGTGTGTGACTGTGGAAATTTAGAATGAGGGAGATCTTTGCAGGGATGCACTAGACCAGCAGGTTGATTTGGGCTGGTGGTTACCTGAGTATACACAAGGCCAGCCACAGGACACACAGTCCAGAAGAAGTCCCAGGCCTCCCCCAGCACCCTGAAGGACACAGAGAACAAAACCAGGCACTGGATGCTGCCCTGACCTCAAATTTAACAGCCACAAAAGGAGAATCTCAACCATAGTGATGTGAGAAGAAACAAGACCCATCCATCATTTGATGAAAGGCCACACAAGAAAGGAAATAGATAAAACGAAGGACTTAATCTAAGAGAATTGTGTATATTATGACCAGAAATTAATTTGGATAAGCATATCCTCAGAGTTATAAGACAGGAAATAATAGTTCTAAAGAATGAATATTTAGGCTGGGCGAGGTGGCTTACGCCTGTAATCCTAGCACTCTGGGAGGCCGAGGCTGGTGGATCGCTGGAGGTCAGGAGTTCAACACCAGCCTGAACAAGAGGGAGACCCCGTCTCTACTAAAAAAAATAGAAAGAAATTATATGGACATCTAAAAATATATATAGAAAAAATTAGCCAGGCATGGTGGCGCATGCCTGTAGTCCCAGCTACTTGGGAGGCTGAGGCAGGAGGATTGCCTGAGCCCAGGAGTTTGAGATTGCTGTGAGCTAGGCTGATGCCACAGCAGTCTAGCCAGGATGACAAAGTGGGACTCTGCCTCAAAAAAAAAAAAAAAAAAAGAATGAGTATTTATGAAAAAGAGGGATATTATTAGCAAGAAACCACAACAGATCTTAAAAGTGGAAATATAACTTCCTGTGACTGGTGTGTTTCACTTAGCACAGTGTCCCCCAGGCTCATCCATCTTGTTGCCAATGACATGATTTTCCTCTTTTTAAAGGCTGATAGTCTTCCACTGTGTATATAATATATACCACATTTTCTTTCTTTTTTATTGACGCATAATAGATGTTCATAGTTTTGGGATATGTGTGATAATTTAATACATTCATATAATTTGTAAAGATCAAATCAGTATGTTTGGAATGTTCATCACCTTAAATGTTTGTCTTTTCTTTATGCTAGAACTATGTGAATTCTTCTCTTCTAACTATTTTGAAATATGCAACAGATTATCATAAACTGTAGTCACCCAACTGATTTCTCTAACACCAGGTCTTTTTTTTTTTTTTTTGAGACAGAGTCTTGCTGTGTTGTCCGGGCTAGAGTGAGTGCCATGGCGTCAGCCTAGCTCACAGCAACCTCAAACTCCTGGGCTTAAGCGATCCTACTGCCTCAGCCTCCCGAGTAGCTGGGACTACAGGCACGCACCACCATGCCTGGCTAATTTTTTCTATATATATATTTTAGTTGGCCAGATAATTTCTTTCTATTTTTAGTAGAGATGGGATCTCGCTCTTGCTGAGGCTGGTCTCGAACTCCTGAGCTCAAACAATCCGCCCGCCTCGGCCTCCCAGAGTGCTAGGATTACAGGCGTGAGCCACCGCGCCTGGCCATCTAACACCAGGTCTTATTTCTTCTATCAGACCATGTATTTGCAGCCATTAATCAACTTGTCCTCATCCCTGTCTCCTCCTTACCCTTCCCGGCCTCTGGTAACCACTGATCCACTGTCCATCTTCATGAAATCCATTTTTCTAGTTCCCACATATGAGTGAAAACATGCAATGTTTGTCTTTCAGTGCTAGGTGTATTTCACTCAACATAATGACCTCCAGTTCCATCTTGTTGTGGCAAATGACAGGATTTCATTCTTTTTATGGGTAAACGGTATGCCATGGTATACCACATATTCTTTATCCATTCATTAGTTGATGGACACTTACGTTGATTCAACGACTTGAAATAGCTAATTTAAAATAAATAAATGAATGCAAATATAGCTGATGACATTTCATACCTGCACCAGAAGCACTGGATACCACTCAAAGGCAAATGGATGCCATGGAATAGACTGAAAGTCCCCCCAAATTAGGTAAAGTGTTGAAAACATATGAAATAAAATTTAAAAGATATGTATTATAAATATATATATTCCAATATGTGACTAAATGCTGGCCCAGAAGCACAAAATAGAGTATGGAAGGGAAGCAATAATAAATATTATACAGGAAGCAATGTTTCCTCTACTTTCAAATGGAGGAAGAGTTCCCTGCAGCTGAGAGTGGACCCAGCCTGACTCTGAAGATTTAAGTATTTATTCAAGTCATCAAAAATGTATTGGGTATTTCTCCCAACTCCTGTCCTCTGTCCCAGGTGAGGAGTACAGGAAGAAGAAAGCCATCATCCTGTCCTGGAGTGGATCTCAATCGAGCCGGGAATGCAGCCTTAAAGATCAGCTGGTCTAACTCGATCAAAAATTCATCCTTCCCCTGGGGAGCTCTGGGACCTGTGGGTGGACGACAACAACAGACCTGAGTTTAGTGAAGGGCAGAAAAGGCAGAATATCATTTCTTCTGGCCTCTGAACACATGTTCTAAACCAGGGGGAGCACCACCCCAGCTTCCCATTCCCACCCCCATCCAGGGATGTTTGAGAGCTATGACAGTAGTTGCTTTTTCTCTTGTTCCACAATGATTGGGGCTTTCACTGGTGCTTGATGGGAAAGGAAATTTTAGCAATTTAGAGTTGCTAAATGTTCCTGTAATGAACAAGCTAGCCCCACTTGATAAAGAAATATCTTACCTAAAATATCATTTGTGCCCACATTGAGATCATAAGAAGTCCCCATGGTAGAGTTCGGTGTTTAAAGAACTCTGTATTTATCAGGAGCGGGGAGGAGATGAAGGAGGGGGAAGGGGGAGGGGAAGGAGAGGAGGAAAGAGGAGGAGGGGAGGAGGAGGAGGGGAAGAGGTTAGGGGAGGGGGAGAGGGAAGGAGGAGGGTGAGCAGGCAATGACTTCTAGAAAGAAGGCTGGACAGAAAAGGAAGAGGCTGTGAGTAGAGGAGGTGGAGCAGCTTGCCCAGGGAAATGCCATGCTGGAGCTCCTTCCCAATCCTATTTCAGAGGGAGGCAGGAAGGGTCTTTCTGGCCACTTCTAGCTGCGTCCTGGGTGCAATGCTCTGAGTAGTCTGGGTCCCAGCAACCACGCTGCTCCAAAGCTCTTGCTCCCCTCTCCCAGTGAGGGGCGGAGAGGCTAAAGAAAATAAGAAAACAAACAAACAAACAAAATTAAAAACAAAAAATAGAGAACTCCGTATTTATCAAATGGCCAGCATGGTCTGTAGCTAACAGGACTGTAGTTAACAGGACTGCACTAGATAGTTAAAATTTCCTAGGAAGGGAGATCTTAAATGGATAGTTTCATTAGCTGCTTTATAGCCATCATTTCACAATTAGTAAAATTACTTGGCACACAATTAATTACTTACTTAGTATGAGGGTTTCCCTACACCCAGGTTTATTGAGGTATAATTGACAAATAAAACTTGGATATATGAAAATATCCCATTATACACAAATATAATTTAATTTTTATTGTTGGTTATATCTCAGTAAATCTTGGGGTGGGGGGAAGAGCCCCATAATCTCTATAACAGCCCATAAAAAAGAGAAGTGCTCAGTTGTTTTACCTGGATCCACTTGGAGACGCCTTCTGGCTACACCAGGCTTCAAACACGAAAGCTCCCATAATAACCACCGTTAGGGCGGCCAGACCCAGTCGAATGAGGTTACCCGTGGTGTAGTCGCTAGCGGTGTAGTCGCTCGATATAGTGCCTGGGGAAACTGAGAGAAGGGCCTCAGCACCGGCCATACGAGACACCCCTCCTTCTCAAAGAGGTCTGCCGGATCCGACTCTCACACCCGCTGAATTCCCTGGCCAGTGGGCAGCTGTGCTTTAAAATTTTAATTTAACTCTAATTTAAAGTTTAAAGTTTGAATCCCTGAAAGCAAAATATGGGATTTTAATGGGAGTTGTTGTAGGTGTCCCTTTCTCTTCTTTCCTTTATACTCACTCTGCCTTAGCTCTCTTCCTTTATTTGGTCTTTTTCTCATTTCTGTCTTTCCTCGTTTCCTTTTTTCCTTCTCCCTCCATGTATTAGGAACTAGTCTTAAGGAGCAACACATAGGACCCAGAGAGCTCCACTGAGCCCTGAAATTCCGTGGCTGGATCAGCATCCTCCGCGTGGCCCAAAACGTTATTAAGGCAGTGAGCTCAGACAGTTTGCGCTGAGGTGAGTTAAGCACTCGCTCACTGTGCATCTCAGCTTCCCTCCAGCTCGGCATTGGCCCCGCTTCCTAAAGGGAATCTTGCATTTGTATCATCCCATCTCACACATCCTAATTAGCACACCGTTCATCTCTAAACCCAGAAACAACAACATTCCCTGCAGGCAAAATCCATGGGGAAAAATATGTGATGGTGCCTCCACTGGAAGAGAGGGAAAGGAAGCCCTCTCTGCCTCTCCAAACTGACCCTACAGACCTTCATTTCTGCCTATAAAACATCCACACTATCTGAGGAGCCTCAGCAGCAGAGAAGAAAGTTTGCAAAGCTGAGGAAGTAGGTGTGCAGTGAACAGGGAGGCAGAACCCAGACAAGGAAGCACAAGGTAATTTTACAAGAATTCTAACAGTCGGTGCTGCAAGACATGCGTAGATAGTGCAGCCATGACACAGAAGCAGGAGGCTGTGAAACACCATGGTCTAAGAACCAAAAAGAATTGTTGAGAGTGAAATCTTTAGCACCAACAAAAATTAAAAAACATTAAGAGATGCAGACAGTGGGAATTCCGATAGCATCGGGATGCATAATTTTGAAGAACAGCATAGAAATTATCCAAGGATGCGGCATAACAACAACAACAAAAGGCTAAGGAGTGGAGATTATGAAAGGGAAGATTTTTAAGAGAGATGACAATGCAAGTGATGAAGAAATGGGAATCACAGCCAACTGATCTTTGACAAAACAGACAACAATGCACACTGGGGAAAAGAATCCCTATTCAATCAGTGTGCTGGGAAAACTGGATAGCCACATGCAGAAGAGTGAAACAGGATCCCTATCTCTCACCACTTTCAAAAATTAATTCAAGATGGATAGAAGACTTAAATGTAAGGGATGAAACCATAAGAATTCTAGAAGAAAATGTAGGAAAAACTCTTCTAGATATTTGCCTAGGCAAAGACTTTATGACTAAGACCCCAATGGCAATTACAGCAACACAAAAATAAATAAATGGGGTTTGATTAAACTAAAAAGCTTCTGCACAGCTAAGGAAATAAACAACAGTGCAAACAGGCAACCTACAAAATGGGAGAAAATATTTGCAAACTATAAGTCCAATTAAGGGCTAATATCCAGGATCTACAGAGAACTCAAGCAAATCAGCAAGAAAAAAAAAACCCCATTAAAAAGTGGGCAGAAGATATGAACAGAAGCTTTTCAAATGAAGATAGGCAAATGGCCAACAAATATATGAAAAAATACTCAAGGTCACTAATCATCAGGGAAATGCAAATTAAAACCACAATGAGATATCATCTTAGACCTGTTAGAATGGCTTTTATTAAAAAGTCCAAAAACAATAGATGGTGGCATGGATACAGAGAGAAGGGAACACTTATGCACTGTTGGTGGGACAAGTTAGTACAACCTCTATGGAAAACAGTATGGAGATTCCTCAAAGAACTAAAAGCAGACCTACCATTTGATACAGCAATCCCACTACTGGGTATTCACCCAAAGGAAAAGAAGTGTTTTTATCAAAAAGACACCTATACTCGAATGTTTATTGTAGCACAATTTACAATTGCAAAGATGTGGAATCAATCCAAGTACCCATCAATTCATGAGTGGATTAATAAAATGTGGTATATGTATACCATGGAGTACTACTCAGCCATAAAAAAGGATGAATTAATGCCTTTGCAACAATATGGATGGAACTGGAGACCATTCTCCTAAGTAAAGTATCTCAAGATTGGAAAATCAAATACCACATGTACTCACTATTAAATTGGAAATAACTGATGAGCACACATGTGCACAGAGGGAAGTAAAACTCAGTGAAAATCAAGTTGGGGGGGGAGAGGCAGAGGGAGGGAGGGGCAAAAACCTCCCTAATGGGTACTATGGACACTATTTGGGTGATGGGTATGCCTATAGCTGGGACTCAAGCATTACAAAAGCAATCCATGTAATGTAAAAATTTGTACCCCTTAATATTTTGAAACAACAACAACAACAAAGAAATGAGAATCACAGAATAACAAACATCTCTGATTTAAAACAAAAACAAAAACACTTCTTCAAAATCATGCAAACCTTACCTGTCACCAAGATCTCAAGCTGATCACTGGGGTCTGAGGCCCAGAAAGGAGCCCTTGTCTGGTAGTACATACAGCTGTATTTCCCAGAGTCACCACCTGTCACATTCTCAAGGGAGAAATCTGTCTCCTTCCCTGTTGGAGTCCGAAGCTGTATGGGCGATGAAGTTCCTGCCTTCAGCAGAGCGAACATTATAGGCACAAAGAAACGATCTCGTGTCTGGCACTGCAAAGTCACCTTTTCTCCTGCGGTCACCTTACCCTGATGGTAGGCTCTGAGGGAAGGTTTAGATAAATGTCCTGTAAGAGAAGTTAGGCTCTGGGGTCGTGAGGAGAAGCCTTGGGTCCCCCACTCACCCTGGTACTCCTGACTGGGGGTCCCCGTGGAGTGTGGGAGGTGACAGACACCTGATCTCTCCCTCTTTCAATTCTGACTCCAGGAAAGAGATTTTTCCTCCTCCAAGTCCTGGATGAAACCAAGCTCTTCAATTCTGTTCCTGTCTCTGTCCATCTCCCCCAACTCCAACTACTCTGGAGATGGGACCCCTTTTCTTTCTCTCTCTCGGTCCCAAGGATCACCATGCGTCATTCGAAGCCGCCCCCTCCTCACCTGTAACCAACAGCAGAAGGACATCACTGCGCTGTGAACTTATGTCAGGGGACACCTTTCTGTGGTATTCACAGGTGTACTCTCCGGCATTTCTGCTTTTGAGATCATTGAGGTGAAATTCAGCCAGGCCCTCTGTAGACTCAAGTGACTGTGGGAGCTCCAAAATAGTTCCTCCCTTCCTGAGAACAAAGTTCACATCCCTGGCAGAAGTCCAGCACCGCAGCGTCACGTTGCTGTTGGCAGGTACCATGGAGCTGGGCCAGGCACGGAGGAAGGGCTTGGGCAGTGACCCTGGAAGGATGCAGAGCCCAGGGCCGGGTCCGACTCACTCACCTGCTCTCAGGACCCACTTAAAGAAATGGAAGGGAAAGCAGGGAGCAGAATTTGGGATGAAGGATCAAGGAGGATTTAGAAACACTCACCATCTCCCCTTGTGTCCCCTTGGCCAACACACAGCCCTGCAAGAGAACCCTCCATGAGCCATGAGCACCTGCCTGGGGCCACATCACCACCCCGCCTGGACCCCTGGGACCACCCCAGAGGCTCCTGCTGAGAACAGACTCCTGAGGGTCACGTATTCAGTTCTTATTGTCCCCATGCTTGATATGGCTCCAGCTCTTATCTCAGCTCCTCTGTCATTCTCAGAGATTCTCCCATGCCGTGTGTTTCTCGCACCTACACATGCTCCAGGGCCCTTCTTGGTTCCACATAATTCCACAGATCCTTCCCTTTTCATTTTCTATTCCAACAGTACTTATTCTTACCATTTTCTCTTAGAGCCTGTGTTATATTGTCTAGATCCCCCACTCCTACCTCGAGGGGGGAGGCGCTTACAACACAGCACCCTGGGGGAATGTGGGACTGAGTGTGACCCTGGCTTAATTCCTGTTGTATCGAGACCCGAAGCAGGCCTGGAAGTCTCCTGAAAGTCTTGTGTAATAGAGTAACCTCCACAGTAAAGGCTTAATTTATGTCTTAGGTGACATAAATTAAGACAGAAGGCATTTGGTCGTAATTTCTTAAGAGAGTTTGCTTACAGAAGTGTATGTACTTCTTGCCATGGGAAACACGGATGTCACTACCTGTGAGCACCTGGGAGGCAGGACACTGACTCTTGCTGCCCCTGTGTCCGCCCAGGTCCTGGCACATCATAGATCATCAACAAATGCACGTTGACTGCCTGATGCTACACCCCAGTTTAGGCATGACATGGAGAGATGTTACAAGGATGGGAAGAGACAGAACCTTCCCCAAACTCCCCATCTTCTTCCCACCAGGTTAATTCAGCTTCCACTACCTCACCGTAATCACCAACATCCTTTTGGTGGGGTCAGAATTTGGCTCAAAGATGGAACAAGCCCCTATCATTGGAAAGGACTAGTTCAGTCAGTGTTAACCTTTAATCTGAAAGGCTTCAGACCCAATGTTTGCCATTATCTCTTTGCATCCTTTGATATGCCAGATAGGACAAAGTTCATTGTTTGGTGCCCTGTGACAGGTTTCAAAAAAATCCAAATGGAAATTCCAGAAAGGGGAAAATACACATTCCTCCCCTGTCCCACATACGGATGCATTTCCAGGATACTACAACTCAGTCAGTCCTAATCTTGGCTACACATTGGGCTCCCCTAGGGAGCAGGTAAAAATTCCAGTACACAGAGCCAACCACAGAAGTGTTGAGTCAGAATTCCTTGGGGCTTGGGTATCAGTTCTTTTCAAGGTTCTCCAGGTGATGTGAGTGTGCAGCTAAGGTGGAGAATCATGGCTCCAAATGAACCTGGACAAACATTTGTCAAGACTGCAGCGTAGATATTCAAAATCAGTTGGCTTAGAAGCTTCCAAGTGAAAGTTATTTTAGACTTATCTGATCACTCACAGCCATCCTGCCATAAATTCCCAAATGTAGGGGATACTGTCTTGCCTGAGTTGCTAAGATCTCTTTACAATTAACATCAAGCCTGGTTATGAACATTACCATAATAAAGAGATTGACCTAACTCAAAGAAGGCTGTTTAGACCCGTGTTTCTAAGAGATTTCCTCTTTTTCTCCCTATGTGGAGTAAACAGTTTTGTGTCTTGATAGTAAAGAGGGGAAGTTGCCAGGACTTTGTGCTAATATTACAGGCATGAGCGAATCACAAAAATGACATTTCATGTTTTGAAAAAGGAAGAATAGCCAAAGTGTGGAAATAATCAAAGTGTCCATCAGTGGAGGAATAAATAAACAAATGTGATCTAAACATACAATGTGATATTATTCAGCCATAAAAAAAGAAGGAAATTCTGACATATGCTACGACATGGATGGACCTTGAAGATATTATTCTCCATAAAATGAGGCAGGCACAAGAGGACAAATGTTGTCCAATTCCACTCATACAAAGTACCTAGAGTAGGTAAATTCATAGAGATAAAAAATAGAACAGGCTGGGTGCAGTGGCTCACACCTATAATCCTAGTACTCTGGAGGCTGAGGCAGGAGGATCCCTTGAGCC
Source organism: Lemur catta (assembly GCF_020740605.2). Classification (NCBI taxonomy): domain Eukaryota; kingdom Metazoa; phylum Chordata; class Mammalia; order Primates; family Lemuridae; genus Lemur; species Lemur catta. The sequence goes on from NC_059146.1 coordinate 21,158,850, forward strand.
CAGGAGTTTGAGGTTGCTGTGAGCTAGGCTGACGCCACAGCACTCTAGCCAAGGTGACAGAGTGAGACTCTGTCTCAAAAGAAAAAAAAAAGGTAGAATAGAGGTTACTGAGGGCTGAGAGAAAAGGGCAGAAAGGGAAGTTATTGGTTAATGGGTACAGAGTTTATGTTGAGGGTTGTGATTGTTCATTTTATGTATCAACTTGACTGGGCCGTGGGATGCCCAGACATCTGATTAAACAATTTCTGGGTGTGTCTGTGAAAGTGTTTCCAGAGAGGTTAGCACTTGAATCGGTGGACTGAGTAAAGCAGATTGCTCTGCCTAATGTAGGTGGGCATTCTGTTGAGGGGTAGAACAGAACAAAAAAGTGGAGGACGGTTAGATTCTCTCTTTCTGCCTGATTGCTTGAGTTGAGAGATTGGTCTTCTCCTGCCCTTGGACTGGAATTTATGCCCCTGGCTTTCCAGCTGACAGATGGGTCTCCAGACAGATCATGGGACTTCTCAACTTCTGTGACTCCATGAGCCAATCGCTTAGAATAAATCTCATTCTAGATACATGTCTTTATCTGTATCTATATATCTATATCTATAATATATGGATACATAGATATATGTCTTATTGGTTCTGTCTCTCTGGAGAACCCCAACTAATACAGGGATGAAGGAAAAGGCTTTGGTGTAGATAGAAGTGATGGTTATGCAACATTAAGAACGTCACTTAATGCCACTGAACTGTATACTCACAAAGGGTTAAAATGATAACTAGTATGTTGTGTATATTTTACCATAATAAAAAAGGAAAAATAATGGATGTGTTTAGAGGTATTGAAAACTGTGTCTTATAATCAGTGGATCCACAGAGAATGGAAAAGGAAAAGGCTTGAGAGACAGACACCTGCAGACACCTGCTCCCACCCCACAGCTGCACCTGGGAAGCAGCACGACCCCAGCTCTGGACAGAGAGCCTCACCTCTGATTATGGACCATGCTGGGTGGCAAGTAGGTGCCACTTCACCTGTAACTGCAATTCTGCGTGGAAAGTGAAAGACCATCGGTACACATCAGTGTCATGTCACAACAAAGGGCAAAGTGGACGGCATGAACTCAAGCTCTTCTGCAAGAAAGTGTAAAGTCTTAAGGACTTAGAAAATCTATAGCTGTGTAAGCTGTCCAGAGAGAGTGGGAGTCCAATCTCGCTGAAACACAATTAAGGAAAATAAATAAATTTTGGATATCATGGAACAATTCATGAAGTAGTTGTTATTCTGATTCAAAAGTCAGGATCTACTCTGTCCTGGCTCATAGGACATTCTCAGATCTACAAAGATCCAAAGCCTTTGCAACCCTGGCCCCTTCTCTAGATCCCAAATGCCTATGAGGGAGGATGGGTACCTCTTCAACGGCCTTCCATGCTCTGTCACCCTGAGGGGGTTGAGGGCTTTGGAAAGCTTGGCGGGAGGTGGTCGGACACAGCCTTGGGTCATGTGGCATTTATCATACACTCCCAGGCCCCAGAAGATCTCATCTAATCTCATCCCTGTCTTCAGCAGGACATACCTGAGCAATAGCAGGAAACACTTAGAGGCTTACAGGCCTCATTTCTTGGGGGAGCAACAGGGAGCTTATTAAGAGAGACTCACTGTCTCTCAAAGATAAAATGAGAAGGAAAGAGTTAATCTTCTTATTGGAGAGAGGAAGATGGAAACACCCGTGTGTGTCCATCAACAGATGGACAGATAAACAAAATATGGTCTGTACCTATAGTAGAATGAATACTGTTCAGCCATAAAAAGCAATGAAATCTTCATCCATACACCCAGGGAAGATCTCTGCAGAGAATTGCTAATGAAATCACTGCCCAACCAAGGCAGAGAAGGAATGATAAACACAAAAAGTATCATTTACTGAGCACTGACTACATGCCCCATATTATGCATACATGAACCTAATTGTGAAGTTAACCCTAAAAAATGAAGAAATTGAGCGTTAAACATTGACACCTTTCCTAAAATCCCACAGCCAGTGCATGCAGGAGTGGAGGTTCCAGAACATACGCTGTTTTCACTGTGTCCTTATAGTTCACAAAACACAACTAGATATCTCTTCCCAAGACAGGCCTCTGATAGAAGGAAAGTAACCTAAAGTCTTGGGGTCACAGAATTAGGGAGGCAGGAAAAAGCCAAGTGCAAATGACATCAAGGCAAGTCTTCCTTCCCTGATACTTTTGTGAATATCAAGCTTTATTTGCACCCTGAACATAATCGATTTGACTTGCATCCTGGCTCCAAAGCTGGGAACATTCTGAATTACTTTTATCTCCTCAGGTTTTCCCAACCCCACGTCCCTTCAAACACCCTCAGGATGCTGCCATACCAAAGACCCCATAGATATTAATATGTCCCTCTCCACTTACTGTCATGGCTGAGTGGAGACAGCTATGTTTTTGGAGCTAGAGGGACCTAGGTTGAAATTTGGCTTCCCTGCACACCACCTGTGCAATCCGAGGCAAGTTGCTTTACTTTGCAAACTAAGATTCCATTCCTAACCTGCAAAAGTGGACTTAATTTTCTCCTGCAGTTTTTGTTTGTTTGTTTATTTTTAAGGATCAAGGTGGTATTTCCCAAGCGCCGAATACATGCCGTTAGTGTCATGTGCAACAATTTTAGGTGGAAGGAAGAATGATTAAAGCATTGAATCACAGCATAAGTAAGTTATTGCCTTTTATCATCTACAGTGCTTTTGATTGTATAAAGAAGAAAGTCTATTTGAAGCTAGTCTCTGATATATCCCGATCATGACATTGTGACTAATTGCCTTCATAGCAAAGAAATAGTCCGTTTCAGGCTCCAAGCCTCACCTAGCAGCAGTACATAGTTAGAATCCTCTAACATTGTTTCCATTTCATTAGATTTACTTTATAGTTACCTCCTATTTAACACTGGATTTTTACTCATGGTATTGCTGTAAAGTTTCTATCCTCAATACTTTTACTTAAGCAAAAGAGGCTGAGTCGATACTGAGAAAAACATTAAGCTGATGAAGTTAGCTGGTAGAGGCATTCAGCAAAAGTCAAGAAATTGAAATAAAAAGAGTAGAAGCTTTCAAGGTAATGTCTGTAGTGCACTCGGCAAGATTTCTGGTTCATTCTAAGCACTTAGTAAGCCAAAGTTGACGTTATTATTTCTCTTGCCATCCCCCATCCGAATAGCTCACCAATCACAGGATTTCCTACCGTCCCAATGGATAGCTCTGTGAGACTTACTGAAACAGAGGAAGGACAGTAGCTTAGGGATCATAGCGGCTCTTCAGCCGGTCCAAGGGTCCTTCTTGGGTCATGCAGTCCACGGAAGGGAGAAAAACTGGCGTTGTCACTGCCTCTCCCGGACCCCAGGATGTGAGCAGTAACGGCTCAGCTCTGGTCTTTCAGTTCGCTCCTCCCACATCCACACTGAGGAAACCTGATTGCAACATGTTCCTCAGAATAGGTCTTCAAGAGCTTGATTCACAGGAAATCCTGCCCTGCCTCAGTCAAATCTCAGGCATCAAACAGGTAACCCGCCAAATGCTTCAGACTTTGGCCTGAAGGGTTCACACTGAGGTGATGAAAACGCTTTACTCTTGAGAATACTGAAAATTCCTGGGCAAACATTAAGGTTACTAGACATTGGACAAAGAGTTCTTGCAATAAGCGTTCCATGGCTAAGTAAGATGCATAGATCCCAAATGACTTTTCACCCACAATCTACATCAAGGAGCATGGGACATAAAGATTGAACTGGTTCTGGGTACTGGTCTGGGTTGCTTTTTTATTTTTTAACTTGAATATATTTACTTGAAATTTTACTTGAAAAGCTAATTTGAAATTATTTTAAAAAATCATTTCCGAAGTTAGGATAAAGATGTGTCTAGTGATTCACCAAGGATACCACTCAACCCAGCTTCTTTTTTGCTTATTAAATTGTTCCCTTGACAAGGTTAAAGTGTATTTTTTCCACTTTTCCTTGAAGGTCACTACCTTCTTGCTTCAGTAGAAAATCTTCAACATTAAATTTTGTATCTTTTCTTGTTAAGGGAAGCAGACAATGGAACAGGTCAAATCTATGCACTGTCTAATTTATAGATACTGACACTAAAAACTCCAAAATATTTATTTTTGACTGTTTTATACATATTCTGATGTAGAATAATTCAGTTTGCATGAAACAAAAGAAAGAAATGTGTTTACTATAAATACAGGCTTAAGAAAAATATTGTTTGGAATCATGTCTTTTCAAAAAAAAATAAATCCCTGAGTATTTTATAATTTACAAGTAGCATATATTAGATCAGACCACAATGGTTTTTCTGTGCTGAAATCAAAGTACCTTCCTACTTAAGTAGAGAAGAGTTTACAGGGAAGTGAGAATTGGGACTGAAATTATGAACTTAAATAATTTTTTGTGAGTCTTAGTAAAAAGATCAGAATCTTTCTGGTAAGTGAATGCATATTCACTCATAGACTGAGCCAAAACTTGTGAAACTTCCATGAAAGTGGAGTTTTCTAGTAAATTCTTTTTTTTTAATTTCAAAATATTAAGGGGGTGCAAATGTTTTAGGTTACCTGGGTTGCTTTTATAATGCTTGAGTCAGGGCTAAAAGTGTGCCCATCACCCAGATAGTGTTCATAGTACCCATTAGGTAGGTTTTTGCCCCTCTTCTTCCCTCTCCCCTGCTTGATTTCCACTGAGTTTTACCTTCCTTTATGCACATGTGTGCTCATCAAGTAGTTCCAATTTAATAGTGAGTACATGTGGTGTTTGATTTTCCAATCTTGAGATACTTGACTTAGAATGGTCTTTAGTTCCATCCAAATTGTTGCAAAGGCATTAATTCATGCTTTTTTTATGGCTGAATAGAACTCCATGGTATACATATACCACATTTTATTAATCCACTCATGAATTGATGGGCACTTGGGTTGATTCCACATCTTTGAGATTGTGAATTGTGATGCAATAAACATCTGAGTGCAAGTGTCTTTTTATAAAATAGCTTTTTTCCTTGGTGAATACCAGTAGTGGGATTGCTGGATCAAATAGTAGATCCACTTTTAGTTCTTTGAGGAATCTCCATACTGTTTTCCGTAGAGGTTGTACTAATTTGCAGTCTCATTAACAGTGTATCAGTGTTCTTTTCTCTCTGCATCCACACCAGCATCTATTAGTTTTGGACTTTTTAATAAAAGCCATTCTAACAGGTGAAAGGTGATATCTCATTGTGATTTTAATTTGCATTACCCTGATGATTAGTGACACTGAGCATTTTTTCATATGTTTTTCATATGTTCATTGATGGAGTTTCCTAATAAATTCTTAATAAACAAAATGATAAATAAAACTGGAAAGTGAATACTTAACTGATATTAGCATAAAAACAAACAATTTTTTCTAACTTTAAAAATCGCCTTCCCAGTAGCTTTTCACATGTAACACATGGCACGTGGCATGAAAATGACTTTTACCTTAGTAAAGAACAAAGGAAAAAGTTGAATACACTCCCACTTGACTCAAAAGAATTCAAGATTCAAAGAATTCAAAGATGCCATTTTTTTAACAGAAGCCAAAATGACAATACTGACAAATCTACAGTGTATTGTAAGAAAAGAATGTAATATAGCAATCATATATAGCACTAAAGTAAGAATATGCTTCTCAGCAAAAAAAGGATCCTGAGACACCAGGAATGAGCTGCAATTTCCTTCCCTCCCTAAGTGCTGTGTGGGTGTGCTTTCTCTTACAATCAAGAATGGGTCAACATGTGCGCAAAACCACTCAGACCCAGGAAGTGCAAAACGGATCTTGCGCTGGGGTTTCTTATACCATGAGGGTCACCTGGGCATATTCTTGCTGCATTACCAGCCCTAATAGCAGAGCCCTCTGGGGATCTCACAAAACCAACTGCAAATTTTCGCTCTCCCTATTAGCTATAAACAATGCTGGAAAGCTGGTACAAACCTCCCCAGAATGCCTGGCACCCACAATTACAAAGTAACCATTAATCAATATGTTTCATTCCATGACCTGGGGTCAGTATCATGTGGGTACCTTTCTGTGTCAGCAAAGTAGATCAGACCAATTCCTGCTGGAATGAACCCTCACAGCACAGTCCTTGAGTAGCTATGCCAAATTCTTTGGGATTTGCAGTGACTTTGTGAGACCATGGTCTGTATCTAAAACCTTTTAGTCTCCTAGAAATTTTGTATGTACATCATAGGCTCTTAGCCAGTGGGTCTCAAAAAATGAGATTATTAGAAAGCCCAAACCTGCACTCTTCTATTTCTTTTTCCTCTATATCAGCTTTCTGAATCACCGTCACTGATTTTTATCTCTAGGAAGGGAAATATTTATGTCTCTGCAACTTAAAAATGTAACTCCCAGTTTACCTGAATGTTGACCAATTTGCCAAGTTCATTGTCCAAGTGAACTGGTGTGCCTGTTGCCAAAAGTGCTTCCTTGCCTCAGGTATTATTCAGCAGAAAGGTGCACACAAGAGCCCAAGTCAATGCACTAACTATCTATGGCTGTGTTACAATGTTACATAAACTTAGTGGCTTCAGCAACACACATTTATTTATCTCATAGTTTCTGTGGGCCAAGAATCCAAGCATGGACTAGCAGGAGCTTCTAGGAGCTGCAGTCAAGGTGTTGACCAGAATTGGAGTCTAATCTGAAAGCTCGTCCGGGGAAGGACTCAATTCCAAGCTGCAGTGTGAACCTGACACTAACTACCTGGAGTTAGCATAGACTTCACAGGTTGCATGAAGAGCCACAAGACTGCCCTCACTTTAGATACCAGCTTCAAGTTCTGCTATTCCCAAGCCACCTGCACTTCTGAATAACTGCCTGTGGATACCAACACTTGCTCATCCCACCAAAGAAACATCGGCTCACCAACTCGTCAGACCGCAATAAGCCTCATCTTCTTCCAAACACACACATAGTGTTTGACAATGTTTTGTTGCTTCCTTCCTTACCATGAACTGACAACCGTAGATATCTTCACCAGGGAGAAGGGCCTCTGGTATAGAGACAAGAAATACCCCAAATAATTGGGGGAGGGGATCAGGAAAATAAAAACAGAGAAGGCAAGGAGCAGAATAAAACTTGAAACAAACCATCATTAATATCCTCAAGGAGACAAGATTGTTGCATCCTTTAAAAAGAAGGATAAAAAAGGTCAACATAATAAATGGTCATCTATAAAAAACCTCACAGCTGACTTCACACTCAATGGTGGAAGTCTGAAAGCTTTTCTCTGAAGACCAGTAACAAGACAAGTGCTACGATCTGAATGTTTATGTCTCCTCCCCGCCAAATTCATATGTTGAAACTTAACCCCCAAGGTGATGGTATTAGGAGGCGGGCCTTTGGGAGGTGCTTATGTCATGAAGGTGGAGCTCTCATGACGGGGATTAGTGCTCTTGTACAAGAGGCCCAGAGAGCTGCCTCGCCCCTTCCACCATGTGAAGATGTCCTGAGAAAGCACCATCTATGAAGCAGGAAGCCGGCCCTCACCAGACAGAGAACCTGCTGGTACCTTGATCTTGGACTCCCCAGCCTCCAGAACCATGAGAACTAAATTTCTGTTGTTTATACACTCTCTGGTTTATGCTATTTTGTTATAGCAGCCTGCACGAACTAAGACAACAAGGATGCTTGCTTCCACCATTTCTATATTCCAACAGAGTATAGAAAGTTCAAGCCAGGCTGGGCGCAATGGCTCACGCCTGTAATCCTAGCACTCTGGGAGGCCTAGGTGGGCGGATTGTTTGAGCTCAGGAGTTCGAGACCAGCCTGAGCAAGAATGAGACCCCGTCTCTACTAAAAATAGAAAGAAATTATATGGACAGCTAAAAATATATATAGAAAAAATTGGCCGGGCATGGTGGCGCATGCCTGTAGTCCCAGCTACTCGGGAGGCTGAGGCAGGAGGATCACTTGAGCCCAGGAGTTTGAGGTTGCTGTGAGCTAGGCTGACACCATGGCACTCTAGCCCGGGCAACAGAGCGAGACTGTCTCAAAAAAAAAAAAAGAAAGAAAGAAAGAAAGTTCAAGCCAGAGCATGTAGGCAAGGAAAAGAAATAAAAGGCATCCAATTGGAGAAGAAGAAGTAAATTATCTCTGTTTGCTGATGACATGGTCATATATGTAGAAAACCCTAAAGATTTCATTTAAAAAAGGGAATAAAAGAGGTCCAAGGGGTCCAGAATTATATATTACAATAGTAGTTGTAAAAGTAAGAGTTAACTTTTACTGAGTGATTTCTCTCATGAACTTATTTTTCAATCTCAAAGTATTTAAGTACGTATCTGTCTTTACCAGATAAGAACCACTTTTTCAAATAATATAACCACCATCGCAGTATCACATTAGGAAAATTAACAGTGCCTCCTTGATACCAGCTAATATCCAGTCAGTAGTCACATTGTCCTGATTGTCTCAAAAATGTCCTCTTTTTTTTTTTTGTGAGACAGGGTCTCACTCTGTCACCCTGGCTAGAGTGCAGTGGTGTCATCATAGCTCACTGCAACCTCAAACTCCTGGGCTCAAGTGATCCTCCTGCCTCAGCCTCCTGAGTAGCTGGGCCTATAGGCATGCACCACCACACATGGCTAATTTTTCTATTTTTTGTGGAGACCAGGTCTTGCTCTTGCTCACGCTGGTCTCCAACTCCTGACCTCAGGGATCCTCCTACCTCGGCATCCCAGAATGCTAGGATTACAGGTGTGAGCCACTATGCCCAGCAAATATTTCTATTTTTTTGTAGAGACAGGGTTTTGCTCTTACTCAGGCTGGTCTCAAACTCCTGAACTCAAGCAATCCCCCTGCCTTCCAGAGTGCTAGGATTATAGGCATGAGCCACCACGCTCAGCCAAAAATGTCCTCTTTATCAGTTTTTATTTTTATAGGGATCCAAATAAAGTCTACAAACTGTAACTCATAAATATGCTAATTTAAATAAAAGACAAAATTCTCACTCTCTTTGTTAAAATAAGAAATCAAGCAAGTCATACGTTTTATTTTTGTTGTTTTTGTTTTTTTTATTTCAAAGTATTAAGGGGCATAGGTTTGAATTATTTTTTTTCCATCATTCATTTGGAAGAAGAAGAAAATGCCCCCAAGGCTTTTTGGGTTCTGCTAGAGGTTACTTGTCTTACTGTTTTAGGAACACAGGAAAATCAACTAGGCAACAAGTTACCAAGGAGTAAAAACAATTATAATTACAGATGTTTCTTTGAAAGTTATTTTCACAAGATGTAGCAATGATTTTTAAAGGCCTGAGACTCTTACAAGGCCGTTTTGTTCAAATAACAGTTCTGTTATAGATTCACTTCAACAGAGGGGAGAACAATTTAGTAACAGTCATGAATATTCATGTAATTCTCCATATTGTACCAGAAAACAAGATTGATATTCTTGGGAATCTTCTCAAGTCAACACTTTATCAAATCAGGTTCCTTAATTTAGTTTTATGACTCAGAAAAAACCTGTCTCCTTATGTACTATCAGGAAAAAGAGGATGTCTTGTATATTTCTCTTTGACATCTCTTTTGCTAACTACAAAGATGTACATTTTAAAACGAGGCTCCGGAATTTCATTAGGCAAACAGTAAAGGCCTGTTAAAGTTCCATTTCGCTGGTAGAAATGGAGGAACGACTACTAAGCAGGATTTGATTTAGTAACAGTGAAATAAGGAACGAGGAGCAGTAATCTTCCATCGATATGCCAAGTCCTCATTCTATGCAATGACACGCCTTAAGACACGTTGTCATGAGAACCAGAGGTGGTTGCCATTAAGCTCACCCACTGTGTGTATGAGAAGACTGAGACCTACTATATAATTGTGCTTTATAATTACATATTGTGGTTCTTTTTTTTTCTTTTTTTTATTTCAGCATATTAAGGGGGTACAAATGTTTAAGTTACATATATTGCCTTTGCCCTGCTGGAGTCAGTACACATTGTATTTCATAAAAGATGAGAAACCTCTGGCTCAGATGCACTGACCACTGGCACACCCAGGCCAGCCTATGTATACAAATGCTCCAAACTCATGTATATAAAATGGATCTGAAGACAGGATCTGTTATGCTTCCAAAATATCTGACGGGAAGCCCATTTCCTCAGACACGGTCCCCACAACTGTGCATTGCCAGTGAGGTGTTGCTGCCGGAAGGCACGTGCCTCAGTCCTGGGCACCACCAGGACTCCTGCCGAGTCCTCAGGTGTGATGCTCTTTCCCTTAGATGGCCCCAACCACCCACATGTGTTAATCAGGTCTTTGTGCAGGGGTCATAGAAGATAATAATAAAGGAAATGAGAGCTTGGCTGCAATTCAGATTTAGGAACATCCTCAAAATCTCTTCTATTGCTACAGCAGTTAAAACAGGTGTCTCAAATCATCTTAACATCAAGCTACACTGTGGTTTTGTTTAAATAGCTTTTGTTGGCCGGGCGCAGTGGCTCACGCCTGTAATCCTAGCACTCTGGGAGGCCAAGGCAGGTGGATCATTTGAGCTCAGGAGCTCGAGACCAGCCTGAGCAAGAGTGAGACCCCCCCCGTCTCTACTAAAAATAGGAAGAAATGATCTGGACAACTAAAAATATATAGAAAAAATTAGCCGGGCATGGTGGCGCATGCCTGTAGTCCCAGCTACTTGGGAGGATGAGGCACGAGGATCGCTTGACCCCAGGAGTTTGAGGTTGCTGTGAGCTAGGCTGAAGCTACGGCACTCTAGCCCAGGTGACAGAGGAGACTCTGTCTTAAAAAAAGAAGAGGAAGAGAAACCTGAGCCAACACCTTAGCCCCCTCAGCACGTGATGCCCTGCTCCACCTCTCTCTACAGGGTCCCCACCAGAGGTGAACTTCTCAGCATCCATAACTGTAAGAAATAAATTCTTTTTTTTAAATAAATCACCTAGTTTCAGGTATTCTGTTATAAACAACAGAAAATGGACTGAGACACGTGCCAATGATCAGCTTCTGATTTAACAGAACTGACGTAACATTTATTCTGCTGGGGAATTCAGATATCAGTGATAACATTGTTACCAGGGCAACAAAATATCAAGTGAAACCACCAATCAGCACCAAGGTTTCTCCTTGAAAATTATTATTGCAATTTTGGCAATAATTCCTAATGTCTTTGGACTCCTACGAGGTTATTTTGTGCAAATTATACTTCAAGGGCCAGATTTATAGGACCAGAGAATGAAACACACTGGTGACTATAATAAATATTCATGCATCTCCATACCACACAAGACTGTAAAACACATTTATAGTCTTTTGAATGTTCTCAGTTTATCACCTTATCAAACACATTCTTGAATTAATTTTATGGCACAGAATAATGTCTTTCTCCTCTCTCTCTCTCTCTCTCTCTCTCGTTCCTTCCCTCCCTATAGCTGCAAAGAAGAGAAGACATCTTCTTAATCTCTTTCTTAAACTCCTTTTGGTTAATTATAAAGCCTTGAATTTTTAAGGCTAAACTCTGGGATTTTATTAGTCAGCCTTAAAAGCACAAAGCAGGCCTATAAAGCTCAATTTTGCTGTTAGAAAGCAAGAAATGGACTAATAGGATGTTGGTTGATAACAGTGCAATAAGAACACATGGCTCTCGCACTCGCAACAAGGCAAGGCCAGGCCAGGGTTGACTGATTCAACCACGGAAGATAAAACGGGTCACTTTTAAATTTAGACAGGCTATTACTTACACAGAGAGCAAAAAGAAGAATAAGTCAAAGGTGCCAGCTCCCTGTGAACCTTGCCCCACAGAAAGGATGACACTAAAACAAAGCAGCCAAATAAACAGCTGCAGCGAGAGCCGTGGGAACCCCATTTCGGAGGCACTGAATCCAGACTGCAGCTAAGCAATTTTATATTCTGCAGCTCTAATCTGATGGCGCAGGGCATGAAGCCTACCCCTTATCAGAACCTGGGAAGCAATGAGAAACTGTCTCATGATAGCTTCCCGGGGAGATGAGGGAGTAAAGGAAAAACTATTTCTCCACCCACGATACTTGTGACACCAACAGTATGGAGTTTCTTTCCCCCACACCAAGCAGTTCCCCAGTTCTCTGCAGACGCTAACTGGGTATTCAAGGATTCAATTCAGTTGTGACACTAACTACCTGGAGTTAGCACAGACCCCGTAGGTTATGGGCTCAGTGCCACCTGATGCCCTCACTTCAGGTGCCAGGAGCAAGTAGTGGGTTCCCAACATCCCTGCTCTTCTGTCTGACATGGCTACAAATTGGGGGTTCCCACGACCCTCTCCTCTTGTTTGGTAAGTTGTTAAGACAGCTCACAGAACACAGGGAAACCTTTACTTACTATTACCAGTTTATATTATAAATGATGTTATAAAGGACACAAATGAACGGCCAGATGAAGAGATACATAGGGTGAGATACAGAAGGTTCCCGAGCACAGACGCCTCCCGGGGAGGTGGAGTACGTCGCCACCATCCCCCTGAGAAAGAAAAAAAGCCTTTATCTGAGGAATGTGAGCCCTTTTAAATTATCAGGCACAGAGAAGCATTTAAAATATAACAGCAGTCACATCTTACACTCTCTTGAGCTAAATAATTGCCTCTTGAAGCTAGTTGCTCTGTGGGCTCTAGACCAACTGCTGTCAAGTAGCCATAAAACACCGTATAACCTATAGTGCAACAATGCAGAGCTAATCGCTAATCAGCATTCTCTCTGTAAACCAGTGAGAATTCCTGAGGAACAACTTTTGTAATCACCCCCTCTCCTGATTTGTCCTTTTTTCTTTAAAAACTTGAACTTCTTTGTTCTCCAGAGCACTCACCAAGGCAACTTGGAAGTGCATCCCAGGCTGCAGTCCTTAACCTTGGCCCAAAGAAACTCTCTGTATTAATTTTGTTATAGCAGCCTGAGCTGACCGAGACAGAGGCATTAAAAGATGATGACATTGACTCCCAGGAGGAGAGCTGGGTGGCTGAAGTAGGGGGACTGCAGGGTAGACAGCTGAGGGAGCTCTGAGGCACCCAGACGGACAGAGCAGCCACCATTGCCAGAGTTGCCAGTCCCTGGGCCAAGGGGATAACAGAGCTGCGGGGGAAGCATCTTACAATTATATGCTCCATCCTGGAAATGACACTCATTGCTGCCCCTCACAGCTCATTGTCCAGAATAGACAACAAAGTCTAGCAAGGGAGGCAGGTCCCAACCATGTGCCTTCAGGGACCTCGGGATTTCAGCCCCGATGGAGGAAAAAGCTATGACCACAAGGTGGCAGTAACACACAGTAAGTTTTATGGGCACGTGGCTTTGACAGATTTGCATACAGGAGAAGTTCCTGGAGATGTGCACTCTTTCAAAGGCAAACGCTGGGAAGCTACTGCCCACAAGGAGAGGAGGGCAAGGGAACGGCGAGGGGACATCAGAGAGGGGGCTTTCACATCAAGGCAATGTTTTCAGAGCACAGCAGAGGCTCTGGGTCAGAGAGCTCTGAAAGGCAGCAGAGATGTATTATCCTTTATAATAACCCCAGGGTTTGGCTTACCTGTGGCCAGCAGATACTATGAAAAGCATACAGGCTCTGTCTAAAATTTCACCTATATGAGCTATATTTAAAACAACTGAATAAAATTTTGAGTTTGGCCCTATAGGCTGTTGAGCTAACACTCTCCGCCTGCTGCAAAGTACATGGCACAGGGTCCAATAGCCATCTTGGGCTCGTTTCTATAATAGTGCCCCAAATGGGGGGGATCTGGAAGTCCTTGGCAAACAACAGAAATGCCTGCCACATCGTCTTTCTAAGAAAAGGACACATTGATTTTAATGAGACTTATTTGAGAACGGTAATGTTCACAATGTTTTATTTCTATATATTCCCCTAGAGAAAAAAATAATTAAATAGTTAATGCTCGTTAAGGGAGATGTAGTCCTACAAAGGGAATTTGATCTAAGGCTTTTCCAAAAACCACCAGTAGACTTGATTTCCATGAGGGCCGTATTCTGTTAAATTCTCCTCCAAATAATAAATGCCCAGCACAGATCTAGTTGTAGCTTACGAAGTTCAGCATAGGTCAGCCCCTGACTGACATGCCAGCCTTAGCTCTACCACATTTTCTGTCACGCCTACACTCTCTGTTTCGGCCACATTGACCCTCTCTTAGTCTCTCATAGTCACCTGCTCAGGGCCCTTTGACATGCTGCTCCCTCTGCCTGGAACACCTCTCTGGCCCCTCCTCATAGAATTAACTCCTGCTCAACTTTCAGATCTCACATCACTTCCATGAGGGTGGGGTTTATGTCTGCTGTTACTCCCGATTGTACCCCCAGCATCTAGCACAGTGCCTCGCACATGGTAGACATTAAATAAATGTGTGACAAGTGGATGAATGAGAAATGGAGGAAAGCAGGGACGGGGACAAAAGTGGAAGTCCTAAGGGTAAAGATGCCTTGGTTTGTAGGATAAGAGAAGAAATTCAATTGAAGTAATATTCACTTTTCTATTGCTGCTGTAACACAATATTACAAACTAAGTGGCTTAAAACCACATACATCTGTTATCGTTCAGTTCTGGAAGTCAAAATTCCAAAAGTCAAGGCTATGTTCCTTCTGGAGGCTCTGGCACAGGATCTAATTGCTTGCATTTTCCAGCCACTTGCATCTCGTGGCTGGTGGCCTTGTACCAATCTGACTTTTGCTTCCATAGTGACGTTGCTTCCTCTAATTATGACTCTCCTACCTCCCTCTTATAAGGATTCTTGTGGTTTCACTGGACCCACCTAAATAATCAAGGATAATCTCCCCATGATTCTTGACTTAATCACAGCTTTGAAGTCCCTTTTGCCATATAAGGTACCACATTCACAGGTTCCAGAAATTAGGACATCACATGTTTGGGGAATCAGTATTCTGCCTACCATGGAAGGGTAAAACTACGGAGCCTGCTTATAAAACCTTCACCATGGAGAACTCATCCAGTCAGACCACGTGTATGTCCTAAGACCTGCGTTCCAGGCCCCAGGATGTAGAGATAAAACAACCTGATCTCTCGTGGGAGGAGCTTGTGGTCTAGTCTGGGAGAGAATGGATCATAATACGGTGTGGTAAGAACTCCGATTAGGGTATGACAAGGCTGTGTGGGAGCCGCAGATGGGTCAGGCAAGAGTCTGCAGGGGAAACAGGATCTAAGACTCTGATGAACATAGTTAACCAGGCAAGTTAACCTGTCTATACAGGTGATACCATGCAGCTATATTCCAGTCCCACGATGAATATATTGGGAACTCTGAGCATTTATGGGTGACAAATAGAAGAAACTGCCACCATAAACTGCTTTGCAAATGTTAAATGGGATAATGTTCTCTTTTATCTTCCTCACTTAAAAGTGAAAGTGGGGCCAGGCAGGTGCAGTGGCTCACACCTATAATCCCAACACTCTAGGGGGCCCGAGGTGGGAGGATCACTTGAGCCCAGGAGTTTGAGATTGCGGTGAGCTATGATGACACCACTGCCCTCTAGCTGGGGTGACAGGGACAGACCCTGTCTCAAAAAACAAAAAAACAAACAAACAAAAAACCCCAGCAGTTAAATTAATAAATTCAGGAGAAACTGTGCAGGTCAGCCAGGAGTTGGGGAGGAAGAGAGGCAAAACAAGGAGAGAACACAGGCTGCAAAGTGGAGTGGTTTGCGTTATTTTTACCACAACAGTGGCACACAGACCAAACGCAGTTATTTGGGTTGGGGTCGAAGCTCTACTGCGCACACTCCACTTGCCAGTTGCCCTGGCAACAGGCTCTGACTTTAGCCTAAGGACGGTTCAAGCAGGACAGCTGCATGCAAATAAAGCTGTAACTAGGGACGGAGCTCTATTTGGTCTGAATTTGGTCTACTTTTGGAGAAGAGCTGAGGAGGACTTTGGAAGAGGTTTGCTTGCCGACCAAGAGTAATGTTCATAACAGTTTGAATGCCGAAGAGTTGATTAAAAGTTGAGTTGGAGCATGCACGACAGAAAAAAAAAGCGAGAACTTCCTTCCAGCCCTGGGAATCTGGTAGAAATCGGTGTTACACAGTAGCTAACATTTATTGAGCATTTTCTATGGGCTTGTCACGGTTTTAAACACCTTATGTGTATTATCCACTTAATCCTACGACAATCCTATGAAGGAGGTATTATCAGTGCGCCCATTTTACAGTCAAGGCAACTGAAGCTTGGGGAAGGTCGCTTTCCAAATGTCCCAGTGAGTGAGCGGCAACCCTGGGATTAGAACTCAGGTCTTCCGACTTGGAAACCTTAACCACCGACAGCGCCTTCCACTCAGCTGGGTGGCCCTGGGGAAGGTCCTGAAAGAAGCTACAGGGCACAGCACAGGGTTGAAGGATGGTTAAGCTGGGTTTAGCCGGCAGGGCTGTGGGACTCCAGGAAAGGACAGTCCAATCCCGGGGATCCCAGATTCTCCTCCGCCACTCTTCGGGAAGTCTCCTCTTGCAGGTGTGCACATCCAGTTCCCCTGGGGCTCAGGGCCCAACACCGCCAGGGGCGCGGTTCTGGCTGCGCCAATCGAACACCACCAACGCACCCAGGGAGACGAGGACCAGGCCGGCCAGCCCAAGGCGAACCAGGTTCCCCAGGGTGTAGTCCGAGAAGCCAGAGCCTGCGGGGCAGAGCGGAGAGAGGCCGTCAGCGCCCAGGCCTGAAGTCTGTGCCCCACCACTCCGGTCTCTACCCCCCGGATTGGAGTTGGGAACCGGAGTCCCCAGTCTCAAAGTGGGGAGTGAGTTGATGAGGGCTTCAACTCCAGGGTCTGAGGGAGGAGGGGCTGGGGGGACCCCTAGGTCCGAGGGAGGAGGGACGGCGGGGAGAGACTCCTGGGTCCAACAGATTAGGGGCTGGGGGGACCCCTGGGTCATCAGGAGGAGGGGACTGGGGGGCGGGCCGCAGGGCCCCTCACCTTCGGAGCTGATGACCAGCGGCTCGCTGCGCTGCGACAGCACGTAGGGGGCGGAGGGCGTGTGGTAGTAGCAGCTGTAGGTGCCGGGGGCGCGGGCGCCGAGCAGCGGGAAGTCGGCCCAGCGCTGCGCGGAGTCGCGGTACTGCAGCGGAGCCGCCACGCCCGCGCGGTACAGCGCGAAGCTCATGCCCCGCACGCGGCCGGCGCAGCGCAGGCTCACGTTGGCGCCGCGCGCCACCACCGGGCCGGGCAGCGCCACCAGCGACGGCCGCGGCAGCTGGTCTGCGCGGGGGACGGATGGGAGCCCTGAGAGCCGGGCGCCGCGTGCGCATCCCGGTCCCCTGCACCTCTCTCTCTGTCCCTCTCCCAGTTTCTCCGTGCCGTCTCTGCTTTTGTGCATCTCTGTCCCCATCTCTCCTGTGTCTGTCTCCGAGTACACCTTTCTCTGCATGTCTCCCTCCACTCGCACGTCTCTTTCCCTCCGGTCTGTGCCTCCGTCTCCCCACGGGGTTTTCACTCCCCCAGGGTCCTCATTGTGTTTCTGTGCCTCTCCCCGGGTTTCTCAACGTAAGCGCTGGTGACATTTTGGAGAAGTCTGGAGAAGTCTTTGTGGCGGGGGCGGGGGAGGGGGGAGGCGCTGTCCCCTGTGTGGTAGGAGGTTGAGCGGCATAGCAGGGCCCATCCACTAGATGCCAGTAGCACCCCCTCCTCCAGTTGTGACAACCGAAAATGTCTCCATATAATGACAAAGATCACCTGGGGGGCACAACCGCCCCTGGTGGAGAACTACCCCTGTTTCTTGGGAGTCTCTCCCTACCTCCATGTAGTTTTTTTCCGTCTGTGTCATTGTATAAGCCTGTCTCTGTCTCTCTTTGTATCTCTCTCCCTGTATCTCTTCTCCCTCCATGTGTCTGTGAATCCATCAGTCTATCTGCCAAGCTGTCTCTCTTTCCCTGTATCTCTCTGTCCCTTCTGCCCACCCGTCTGTCTCTGTGAATCTATCTGTGTGTCTATCTTCAGCTCTGAAGACACATCTCTCTGTCTCATTGCCCCCCTTTCTCCCTCCTCTCTCCTCCCTTATAACACCCCTGTGCCGCGTCTCCTTCCCCACCCCAGGACCTCACCTGTCACCAGCAGTTCCAGATCATCACTGGGCTGGGACCAGACACCTGGCTTCCAGTCCGGCTGCCGGTAGCAGCAATGGTAACTGCCTCCTTGGGCTGGAGTCACCTCCTCCAAGAAGAACTCTGCCAGCTCCGAGGACACATCCCTGAAGAGTAGGGGGCCTATCTCTCCAGGCTTGAAAAGTGCAAACCTCCAGGCAACTTGAGGCGCTCGGCACCTCAAGGTCACATTGACCCCAGGAGTCACAACTGCAGCCGGCTGAGCCCCTAGCCATGGCTTGGGGTATGAAGCTGGGGGGACTGAATAAACGGGGCGTCCTGGGTCCTCAGGCCACCTGGGAGCCCCACAGAATGAAGGAGAAGTTGGGGAAGGAGGAAAATCACCTTGGGTAATTGCTGCCTCTTTCTCTGGCCTGAGTTCCCTGTTTGTAAAATCAGGGAGGGACTGGACTACAATCAAGGCTTGTCCAATTAGCATAAACTTCTGAGCTTTACTCCACAGTTTTTAAGCATAGTTTCAAAGGGTGGGACCCCAGAACTTTGTAATTTTAAATATCTTTCCAGAACATTGGCAACATATTTAACATTTCAAGAGTTGCCAAAACTTGCTATCTATTGGGAGGGAAAATAATTCTGGAACCCTACCTCACAGCATTCTCCCAAACAAATTCCAGATTAATTAAAGACCTACATGTGTTTTGTTTTTAACTATAAAAGTGTCAGAAGAAACTATAGGAAAACATATTTATCTTGGAGTAGGGAAGGCTTCTTAAAATATAAAATGAAAAATTTTATAGAAGATTAATTAATTTTACCACTTCAAAATGTTTAAGTTGTGATGCTAAAAGACAAACAAATGATACTAGGAGAAAATGACAGTACTGGCAAAAATCACTTATTCATAAATCACATAGATTAAGCGTATGTATAGAAAGAAATCCTAGAACCTACCCAATGGAAAGTTGGGCAAAACATGAATAGGCAATTCACAAAAGAGGCAATTCACAATTCTCAAAGAAAAAGTTGCTCAATCTTAGTAGTAATCATTTTTAAAAATACTGAAACAACACACTGCAATATTTTTGTCAATTAGGTTATCAAAAATTAAAACAATGGTCCAGTTGGTCCGAGTGCAGTGGTGTTTACAACTAATTGATCACAACCAGTTACAGATTCCTTTGTTCCTTCTCCACTCCCACTGCTTCACTTGACCAGCCTTAAAAAAATAATAAAAAGTTAAAAAAAAAAAAAAGGCCGGGCACGGTGGCTCACACCTGTAATCCTAGCACTCTGGGAGGCCAAGGCGGGTGAATTGTTTGAGCTCAGGAGTTCGAGACCAGCCTGAGCAAGAGCGAGACCCTGTCTCTACTAAAAAATAGAAAGAAATTATATGGACAGCTAAAAATACATATAGAAAAGTTAGCCGGGCATGGTGGCACATGCCTGTAGTCCCAGCTACTTGGGAGGCTGAGGCAGGAGGATTGCTTGAGCCCAGGAGTTTGAGGTTGCTGTGAGCTAGGCTGACGCCATGGCACTCTAGCCTGGGCAACAAGTGAGACTCTGTCTCAAAATAAATAAATAAAAATTTTAAAAATGGTTAATGTTCAGTTTGAGTGAATATGTAGTGAAACAGGTAGTCAGAAGCACTTCAAATTCATGTTTTGAGAAGAACATGAGTTTTTGTCTCATAGATTCTACCTCTTAAGCCCTGCACTGTGCCAAGCTCTGAGGCAAGGGTTCTTCACACATGTGATTTTATTAAATCCTCACAACAGCCCATTTTACAGAGAAGGAAATGAAGTCTCAGCAAGCTGTGGTCTGTTCAAGGTCATATTATGAATTAGATGGTGAAACTGAGGTTCTAGCTTAGGTCTCTTTAGCCTCAAAGTTCACAGTCTTCACTACTCACCTATAGTGGTCACAAAAGGGACTGAGGAAGGAAAGGAGGGAGGGAGAAAAGGAGGGAGGAAAAAAAGAAAAAAGAAGGGGAGAGAGGGAAAAAAGGAAGGAAGGGAAATAAGGAAATCTAGGGTGGGGTTGGGCACCAAAATAAAAATCTGAGTATTTGGAAACGGGGTGTCAGCGATGGTGGAGGATGTTACTCACCAGACGGAGTGATGTCTGCGTGACACAGAGGCCCTGTAGAAGGTTGAGGGGGGTAGTTCTTTTCAAAGCCCTTTGACTACCAGCCCCATCTCATGGGGAACCCAGGAATCTGAGTCCCCATCTCCCTTTCCTCTGGGAAACAAGAATCCTATCCTTACTTCCTTCTGTCTCAATAGCCCAAAATCCAGACTTTGTTCCCCACCTACTTAAGAAACCAGAAGTCTGGAACCAGCCCCCTCTTGCCTCTACGCCCAGGAGTTCAGGGCTCCATCTTTCCAGGGGACAATAACCCGAGCTTGCAGTTTCTCCTCCCTGGTTCAGGAGGCTGAGCCCCCAGCCCCTCCTTTCCCAGGAACTCAGGACTCCTAACTTCCATCCCCCTTCGACGTCAAAATCCAGAGGTCTACACTCCTTGGCCTCAAAATTCAGGCTCTTAACCGCCTCCTGCCTCAAGATCCACAGAAATCTGTCCCCAACTCCTTCCTCTTCCAGAATCTGTCTTCTCTTGCTTTAGGACCCACGGGTCTGGGCCCGAGTCTTGTCTCCTTATTTGGACCTAAAATTCCAACCCCCCAGCTAGTGCTGTCTGGTCACCCTGCAGGGTGTCTGGGTCCCCTAAGCACCTCTCTCTGCCCCCCAGCCCAGCCAGGGACCCAAGAAGAAGGAAGGGGCAGCTCACAGAGGGTCAGCAGCTGGAGGGTCAGCACCAGGGCCATGGTGGGCAGATCTCCGCTGGGGCTGGAGCAGGGCTCACCGTGCCCTCTCCCCTCCCAGGAAATGAGGCAACATCAGAAATCTAGAGCCTTGTTTAGGGAAGAGAGGAGCGAGGTGGGGCCGCTGGGTGATCGGGTCATAGCCCTGTGGTGCTGTGGAAAAAGTTGGGGGTGGGGGCAGTCATAACCTGTGGTGCACAGTAATTCAACTTAAAAAAATTAGCACCTATTATATGCCAGCTCCCTTCTGCGTGATGCTGGTGGCACAGAGAGGACTCAGACCCCGTTACTGCCCTCAGTTACCAGTTTGACTGAAAGATCCAGATCAGGTCAGGACAGTTTGGTTTATTTTTAAAAAAGGGATCTGAGCTATAATGGCGGTAACATAGGGCACTGCGAGAGCCACAGAAGTCTCCTCACCCATCTGCGACGAGAGCTAGCGCTTCCAAAACGCGCTAACGCTGACCTGAGACCTCAAATGATAGGTCAGTCATTCACCTCTGGGCCTCAGTTTCTTTACGTATAAAGTGGGATTTCATAAATAAACTATAAAATGGGGACTATTTTATTCTGCCTTAGGAGGGCCGCAGCGGGAGGACAGGCTGAGAGAGAAAGGAGATCACGGGCAGGTGTGCAAAGTCAGGCTTGCACGCGACCTGGGACCACCGCCTCCTTTCTCGCCGCTGCCTCGGACTTGGGTTCTGCGCCAGTGCGCATGCGCAGACTCAAACAGCGGGCCTTCAGCTCCCAGAGTCCTCCGCGTCCTCCTTCCGTCTCAGCGCTTCTACT
Source organism: Lemur catta (assembly GCF_020740605.2). Classification (NCBI taxonomy): domain Eukaryota; kingdom Metazoa; phylum Chordata; class Mammalia; order Primates; family Lemuridae; genus Lemur; species Lemur catta. Next base: position 21,180,557 of record NC_059146.1, read on the forward strand.
CCAGGGCGCACGCGCGACCCGGGAAGCGGAGCCTCGAGCACAGTTCCCCGGGACCACAGTTCCCAGAGTCCTACGCGTCCTCGCCGCCGCCGCTGAGACCAAGATGGCCTCACGTAAGTGCTGGTGTTACCGGCACGGAGGGTTCGGGTAGTTCCGGGAATCCCTGGGCAGTCCCCGGGCTAAGGCGCAGTGGAGTACTTGTGGAGGCGGTGGGGTCTGTTTCGGAGGGGGATGCAGAAGTCTCGAGGGGGCTTCTGCAGGGCGGGGGTAGTACAAGAAGGTTAGAGGTCACTGCGGGCAGCCCCTTCAGGGGTGAACCTCCCGCCCACCCCTCCAGGACTCGCCACCTTCCTCAAGAATGCTTGGGACAAGGAGCCGGTGCTGGTCGTGTCCTTCGCCATCGGGGGCCTCGGTGCGTGAGTGCCTCAGGCGCGAATTTGCATTATCCACCCCCGTCCCCGACAGGGTCCCGCCGCCCCTCACCAACATTCCATCAGCCCCCACCCTCGCTCCATCTTGTACCCCCCGAGCCCCGTCGCTGCTGTCAACGTTCTGGGCCTCCACCAGTGTGGCAGCACCCCCACGACGTCCCCTTGCCTACCCCCATCCCAATTTATCCACCACCACCACCACCCACAGCCTTCCCTGCCCCATACACACCTACCGAAGACGCCCTTAATCCCTCTAAAGGAGAGATTGTCGGTCGTGATTGTGCATCATAAACACTGAGCGCTAAATAAATAACGTCCATATTTTCTTCCCTTTCATCGTCCCCCAACCCCTAGATATTGAATTGAGTTGATTGGGTTGGAGGTGGAGCTGGGGAATCTGTATCTTGTGAAAATACCCCAATGGAGCTAATGTGCCTCCTTGACTGAGAACCTTTGCTCTGGAACGTGCATTGAAGTCCCTTGGGATAAATGATAAAATGTAGGTTCTGATTCTGTAGGTCTGGGTGGGGCCTGGGATTCTGCCAGTACTGCCAGTCTGTTGGCCATGTACTGGGTAAAGTTCTAGAATACTTGTCCAGTATGGCAGCTACACCTGGCTACTGAGTGCTTCAAGTGGGGCCAGTACGAATTGAGGTAGTACCAGACACCAGATTTCAAAGACTTCATATGACAAAAAGTATGTAAACTATCAACAATTTTTTGTTGAATATATGTCAAAATGATAATGTTTTGGATATACCAATTTAAATACACTTGTTAATATTTATGTGGCTACTAGAAAATATAAAATTACATGTATGGCTCTTATCTTTCTATTGGACAGTGCTAGCCTAGAACATTCCTTTTATGCACCCTACCCAACCCCCCAGGACTCCCAGGTCCCATCCTAGACAGACTGTAAGGACCGTAACTCATCAAGTGACTGTTCTTTGTGTAGCTGTCTCTCCCCTCGTTTGAAACAGTCTTTATTCTTCTGGAATATTCCCAAGACACTCCCCCGGGGTTGCTCCATGATGATGCCTACACTCAGATGCACTCATTCCGTGATCACCACTTGCTCCCTCCTCTCTGCCTGTTGGCCAGATGTATCCGTGCATGCTGGGCTCCCGCCCCTTCCTCCACCTACCCCTCCAAAAAAGTTTTAAACCCTTCTACCTATAAATAGGGTTCCCAGGGTACCAAGGGGCCCCACAGAGCAAAGGATCCTCCTAGAGGTGCTGGCTCTACTGCTCCCTCCCCTAATGCACTTGACCTCAGGTTCTGCCTCTCTCTCCCCTAGCCCTAGCCACCTTTCCCTGGGCCTCAACCCTGTGTCTCTCCACAGCTATAATTCTGCCCCCGCTCAGCCCCTACACCAAGTACTCTAGCATGATCAACAAGGCCACGCCCTACACCTACCCAGGTGAGTAGGGGCCAGGCAGGACGGGCTGGGATAGGCCTGGCCTCTGTGCCAGGGGAGGGGCAGTTCTGGGCAGTTCTTTCCTAAGCAGGGATCAGAGATTCAGCACTGGCATCTGGATTTTTTCCCTGTCCAATGTTTTTTAATTGAGGTATAATTCACATACCATTCTGTTTTTGTGCTTTGAGTTTCTATTATCTTTCCAGATACCTATCCCCCTCTGGGCTCCCACCTCTGTTGCTATCTGGGTCTCCATCTGTCCAGTCTCAGTCCTCTGTTGGCGTACATGCTTACCACCCCATCTACTTTCCCTCCCTCCCTCCATGTCTCTAGGTCTCTGACCTTCCCTGCTTCTCGTTGCATCAGTGATTCTCTGACCTTTACTCTCCTCTCTCATCTCTCCCTGGAGTCCTGGTTCCCTCTCTGAATATAACCTGACAGACCAGCTCTTTCCAGGGCCCTGGAGATCTGCTGGTCTCAGTGGCCCACCCTCCTGTCCCACAGTGCCCGTCCGAGATGATGGGAACATGCCTGACGTGCCCAGCCACCCCCAGGACCCCCAGGGCCCAAGTTTGGAGTGGCTGAAGAAACTGTGAGCACCTCCATCTACAGGGAGGAGGCTCCCCCTCCCCATGACTCCCAATAAAACTGTGAAAACCTGAGCTGTGTGTGACTAGAAGTGGGAATAGTAAACAGTACCAAGGTGAGTGTGGGGGTCAGTTTATTGGTGGGTCAGTCAAAGGGTGGGCTGGCTAGGGTTGGGTAGGACAGCAGTTTGTCTGGCCCCCGAGAAACCCAACTGGAGTCCAGGGCCTCATCTGCTTCGAAGCCAAAGTCTTCCTCAGCCTTAATCTGGGGGAGATAAGAAACAAGATAAGGAATAGGCCTGGGAATTTACAAAATGCCCATCAGCTTTGCCATTCTTGCTTTCCCATGCCAGGCAACTTCCTTTATGAACCTCAGAGGCAATCCCAGTGTTCCCAAATGCAAACATTCTTCAACTTTTCCCCTCGCCCGCTGGCTTTTTCATGCCATTTTCTCCGATCCTTCCTCCTCTACTCCAACCTTCTCCAGTTATGTTTCTCCCCCTCCAGGTCTTCTTCCTTCCCTTTCCAACTTTGCCTCCTTTTCTATCCAAGCCTTTGCCTTTTTCCAACCCTTCTCGTTCCCTGCCCAACCCGAGGCCTCCTCTGACCCTTGCTGCTTCACCTCCTTTCTCCAGCTCTTTCCCCCCAGCCTTGGGCCCCTCGTGGCACAGCAGCAAAACCCAGGACAAATCCAGAGCCCTGGAGCCCAGATGACCCCTCAGCCCTGGGCGCCCCCTCTCCCACCTGCACTGGGGCCAGCTCTGGAGTCAGCGCAGCTCCTGCTCGGCGTCCATCCCGTGGCGCTCGCCGCCTCTTACGCCCGCTGGGCCCCTCACCAGGGGTTGGGCTGCTGGGTTCTGGGGGTATGGGAGTCCTTCTGGGTGGGGACAGCCCCTCTTTCTCTGGGGGCTCATTCTCAGCATTGCCTGGAGTGGGGGCATCTGTGCCCTGGCTGCCCTCATCCTGGTGGGTGGAAGGGGAGGCAGGTGACGGTCATGCCCTGGGTTCCTGGTTCCCCCAACCTGCCTGGAAACGCAGCACTCACCTCCAGCACGATGGTGAACTGGCTGGCCCGGTAATCATCCCCGTAGGAGTCCAGCACTCTCATGAGGAACCTGCTCAGAGAAATGGAATAAATTCTCTTCTACCGGTTGGGGAAAAGGGTCGCATGATAGAGCTCGGCTCTCACTCCACCTAAAGTCAAAGGTGTCCTCAACCCAGAAGGTTCAGTGTTGTGGAGTCAGTCTGAGAGGCCTGGAAGCTGAGCATCTGACCAGCCAGTGGGACCTCGGGCAAGACAAGGTGGGCTTTCTGAGCCTTATTTTCCTGCTCAGTAGATAGAGCTGACCGCATTGACTGGGCTGGGTGCTACTGTAATGACATGTCACCTAGATCTGCAGTCCCCAACTTCTGGGTCGTGGACCAGTGCTGGTCCATGGCTTGTTAGGAACCAGGCTGCACAGCAGGAGGTGGGTGGCAGGCAAGTGAGTGAAGCTTCATCTGTATTTACAGCCACTCCCCATCGCTCGTATGACTGCCTGAGCTCCGCCTCCTGTCAGATCAGCGGGGGCATCAGATTCTCATAGGAGCTGGGATCCTACTGTAGACTGTGCATGTGAGGGATCTAGGTCGCGCGCTCCTTATGAGAGTCTAATACCTGATGATCTGAGGTGGAGCTGAGCGGTGATGCTAGCGCTGGGGAGCGGCTGCAAATACAGATTACCATTAGCAGAGAAGTTTGTACAATAAATGTAATGCGCTTGAATCTTACCATCACTCTCCCCCGACCCCGGTATAAAAACTGTCTTCCATAAAACCAGTCCCTGTTGCCAAAAAAGTTGGGGACTGCTGACCTAAATGATTTCTCTTAAGTACTTGACAGGATATTGGCACTTAGTAAACACTCAAATGTGAGTTATAATTTTTATTGATAACTGAAAGGTGAGTGGTGAGTGCAGAACACTCTTACTAGTGACCTCAACTCTTACTGACACTGCCCTCTCCTCTTCCCCGCTTCCCTGCTTCTAAGTTCTTTTTTTGTAAAGTTCTCATTGGTTGAATGCTTCCTCTATCCCAGAGCCTGGGTGGAGCATTTTATAATCTCTCATTCCACAAATATGTACGGAGCACCTGCCTTGCACCAGACACTGTCCCAGGTGCTGAGGACACATCAGGGGACAAAACAAAGGTCCCTGTGCTTATGGAACTCAGGGTTGCAGGGGAGACACAGTAAGCAAATCAGGAAAACATAATAGGTCAGAAAGCGGGAAGAAGGCAGAGGGCACCTGGTCTGGAACTTGAAAAGGATGGTGGGGGAGGCCTCACTGAGGGTGAGGGTGTGACAGAAGGAGGGACACTCTGGCAGAATGCACAGCAAGTGCAGGTGCCCTGAGTGGGGGGCCTGCCTGGTGTTCTAGGTAGAACAAGGAAGCAGGGTCATGGCCTATCTGATGAAGGTCCTTGTCTGTCACCCATTATGAGGACATTTCACTTTTACTCAAGCAACCGGGAGGTAACACAGGGTTCTGAGCAGAGGAGACTTGGTCTGTGCTACATTTTAGAAGGCCTAGTCCCAAATTTCAGATACAGCAGGATTGGGGGGCCTAAAAACTTGCATTTGTAGCAAGACCCCAGGTGGCACTGATGTTGCTGGTCCAGGGGCCACACTTTGAGAACCACTGGGCTTGGCCCCAGGTACAGAGTTCAGAAAGCATAATTATCCTGACCAATCTGTCCTAAATTATTAACGCAAGTTTACCATGTGCAGATGTTTGTCAACTCTTTGATGTTTTAACCACAGAGGCCATGCATCCCTTTCAAGAACTCCTCCTGATCCTATTGTAAAATAAAATCTTGGCTAACAGTGCAAATAGGCAAAAAAGCAGGGGACAGGGTCACCTAGGCTGTTTGAAGAGGAGACTTGGATAAGGGGGAGACAGGGAGTCCAGCGAGAGCAGCAATCCAGGTGAGGCTGTGTCCCTTGGCCCAGGTTGGAGGCAGTGGAGGTGTGAGAAGACGCTGGGCTCTGGGTATACTGTGAGGGTCGCGTTCCAGTGGATTCGATGTGGAATGGAGAGAAACAAGCAAAAGGTCCCAAGCAACTGGGGAAGGGGTGCATTCACTGATTCAGAGTAGATCTGAGGGCAAGATAAGGGTTAGTTTTGGATGCGTAACAGATAACGAAAGTCACTGTCCCCAGGCAGATGACAAAGGGAATAGAGAGTTCAGAGGACAGCTGTGGATAGAATACAGAAGTCAGCTGCACGCAGGTGACCTTTAAAACCAGGCACCAGGAGGTTGACCAGCATGCTCCAGTTGAACTTCCGGTGAGGACAGAAGTGTTCTGTATCTGCTGTCCAGGTCGGCAGCCACTGGCCACCTGTGGCTATTACTGAGCACTTGGCTGTGGCAAGAGAGACAGACTGAGCTCTTTATTTCATTTATATTAATTTTTTGCTTTTAGAGACAAGGTCTCACTCTATTGCCCAGGCGGGAGTACAGGGGTAGTCATAGCTCAATGCAGCTCCAACTCCTGGGCTCAAGCCATTCTCCTGCCTCAGCCTCCTGAGTAGCTGGGACTACAGGTGTGCACCACCATGCCCGGCTAATTTTTTACTTTTATTTTTCATCTTTTTTTTTTTAAATTGAGACGGGGTCTCGCTCTTGCTCAGGCTGGTCTTGAATTCTTGGCTTCAAGTAGTCCTCCTGCATCAGTCTCTTAAAGTGCTTGGGATTACAGGCGTGAGCCATCACTCTTATTTTAAATTAATTCAAATGGAAATTGCTACCTGTGGCTACAGAAAACATGAAATGTGGCTAGTGTGACTCTAGGAACTAAATTTTTAATTTCACTTTGTTTTAACTGGTTTCAGTGTAAACTGGCACCTGTGGCTAATTGAGCCATTGTGTGGCAAGAGCCACTTAGGAACTACATTTTTAATTTGATTTTCTTTTTTTTTTTTCTTTTTTGTCATTAACCTTGACAGTAACCCAAGCTGTGGCAATAATTTCACTTTAGTGAATTAAAATTCAACGATTTAAAAATTTTAATTTGAGTTAATTAAATTTAAATGAAAATGTCCACCTGTGGCTGGCAGTTACCATGCTGGGTGGGCAGCGTAGGTACAGACAGAAGAGGACCCAAGGCTGAGCCCCGGGGAGTCGCAGGTTTAAGGGTTGGGGAAATGAGCATGAACCTGCAGAGGCGGCCGAGGAACAGCCCCGGAGGCAGGGGAAACCCAGGCTGCTGGGCGAGCAGGACACCAAGAAAAGTGCTCCAAGGAAGAGGGCACGTCCACTGGGTCAGATGCACCACAGCAAGTCAGCTGAGGACGGAGATGAGACCTGACGGGACTCAGCCTCGTGGAGCCCTTCATCGTAAGGCCTGTTCCCATTTGCCGGGGAGGGGACACAGCGAGTGGTGGGGCCGGCATCAAATCCAGCGAGGGCAGGCTGCAGGGCTCGCCCCTTCTCATTCTGGTGACCTGAGGCACACGGTGGGAAGCTCTGAGCTAAGCTCACTATCTGTGAGCTCCAGTTTAACTCTCATAGTGGCCTCATGATATTGGCGTTTCCCTTAGTTGATAGGTAACTGGCTCAGAGGGGACAGTGCTTGCTCAGAGTTGCACAGCAAAGAAAAGGTGCTTATAGGCTGGGCATGGTGACACACACCTGTAGTCCCAGCTACACAGGAGGCTGAGGCAGGAGGATGGCTTGAACCCAGGAGTTTTGAGACCAGCCTGGGCAACACAGCGAGACCCCTGTCTCTACAAAAAATGAAAAGTGTTTACAGCCAGATCTGTGACTCTAAGGCTTGTGTTCCTGCCACTTTGCTGTTGTCTCCACTCAAAGGGAGAGACCCACTCCACCCCGCCTGTGCCCTAGTCCTGGGGGTCAGCTCTGTCTTCCAAGACCCAATGCCACTCCTCTTCCCAATTTGCCTCAGACCCCACCCTCATCTCCAGCCTCTCCTCCTCATGGCCTGTGAGGATCCAGCAGACAGTAAAGATGGCAAGAGGTGGCGGGAACGTTTAGGAGCAGAGGCTCATGGGCCTAGAGTGGGTGCGGAAGAGGTTACCTCCGCTCCTGCTGAAGTCTCCGAGTTATCCTTTGCACCTGGTGGAGCCTGTTCAAGACCCGCTCATTCACCTGCAGGGAGGGGGAAGAAAACGCAAGTCAACTGGATGCCATTCACTCTCCCATTCATTTATTCAACAGATGGTTGACGGCATACTATCTATGTAATAGGCTCTGGGGAAACGGGCCAAGACCATCCCATGGCCTGAAGCCCTACTTCATCTACTCCTTCCCAACTTTCCATCCCCTCCAGTCATGCTGGCCCCCAAGCTGATGCCTGAACCCCCTGAGCACCCTTGGGACAGGGCTTTCTGCATGCTGTTTCCTCTGCTTGGGCCACTCTCCCCCGGTGATCTGCACAGCTTGCTGCCCCACTTCCTAGAGTCTTAGCTCAATTGTCACCTGCTCAGGGAATCCACCTGACCTCCTGTTAAACTGCAACACCCCTTCCCCAATTCCAGAAGGCTGCCCACCCATCCACTCTCTGCAGCTTTATTTTGCCTTATAATGCTCATCTCATGAGATAGGATACATCCTGTTTGCTTATTTTGCTTATTGTCACCTCCCCAGGCACAGCGTGAACTCCACAAGGACAGTGACTTGGGCCTGTATCCCCAGTGCCTTGACCAGAGCCTGGCACGTAGGTCCTCAATGAATATTTGCTGAACAAATGACTTTGCATACTAATAAGTGCTTGGAGGACACCAAACAGATATGCTAGAGATTAGGGGAGGAGGTGGCTTCCTTAGTTAGGCCCACAGAGAAGACCTATGGGCTGAGGCCTGAATGATGAGAAGAGAAGGGGACAAATGAGTGACAGCCAGGAGGAAAGCAAGCCAGGCCAAGGGAACAGCCCCTGCACATGCAGTTTCTGAGGACCCCAGCCTAGACATGGGAGAGAGAGACGTGACTCAGCCAAATAGAGAGCCTAGGACAGTGGCTGAAGCCCATAATGCTCCTGGATCAGAAAGACCTGGGTTCATATCTCAGCCCTGCCACTTCGCAGCTGTGTGAGCTTGGGCAAATTACTTAACCTCTCTGAACCTTGGGTTTCTGCATTTGCAAAATGTGGATAATCTATTCCCAGGGGGTGGATTTAGAGCATAAGCTTAAATTGAGTCCCTTTAGGCCCTGGTGTCTACCTGTTATACAGGATTTGGAATACATCCCCAGGCTTCTGGCCTGCAGCCTCCTCCCTTCCAGAACACCCCAACACCACTGTTATGGGTTGAGTTGTGTCCCCCTAAAAACAGGTGTTGGAGTCCAAACCCCCAGTACCTTAGAGTGGGACCTTATTTGGAGCTAGGGTCTTTACAGAGGTAATAAAGCTAAAATGAGGTCACTGCGGTGGGCCCTACTCCAATATGACTGGTGCCCTTATAAGACAGGGAAATTGGGACACACACACACACACACACACACACACACACACACACGGAGAATGCCAGGTGAAGAAGGCAGAAATCAGGGTGAAGATTTACACGCCAAAGATTGCCAGCAAACCACCAGAAGCCAGGGGAGAGGCCTGGTGCACATCCTCTCTCACAACTCTCAGAAGGGACCAACACTGCCAACAACCTTGATCTTGGACTTCCAGCTTCCAGAACTGTGAGACCATAAATTTCTGTTGTTGAGCCACCCAGTTTGTGGTACTTTGTTTTGGCAGCCCTGGCGAACTGATACAACAATCTCCAGGGAGTCTTTCAAGCATCCAACCCTGATCCGTCCCATTTGAAACCCTTCAATGACTCCCCCTCACTCTCAAGGAAAAAAAAAAATCCAAACTTCTTGCCCTGGTGTTCCTGACCTGCCAAAATCTGGGCCCTACCTACTGCTCCATCCTTGTTCTCACTAATACAAGCATTCAGCCCAGACAATCTGAGTCTAGGGCAGCAGCCGTGGGGATGGGAGGAGGAGAAAGATCCAAAGGAGATTCAAGAAGCAGAAAGGACTAGACTCAAAGAGTGACTCATGGCAGGGATATAGGAGATTTGAAGAGCTTGGGCTGTGACCTGTGATCAGTGACGTGCATGAGAGGCAGCTGTGAGACATCAGAGAGCTGATCTAGGTAGTCAGGGAAGCTCCAGAGGAGATGGCTCTCCAGGGGCCTGGCACAGGGCCAGACACATAATGGATGCTAAATAAATGAATAGTGAATAAATAAAAATGAAAGATTCATTCAGCTAGTCAAGGAGTGCTGGGCATGTGGACAGGCAGAGATTGTGAGGGGGTGGTGGTGATTTAGTGCAGGGGACTTCAAAACTGGAGAATCCGAACTCACCTACCTGCTCGATCTCCCGGCAGCGTCGACCTAGTGCCTGGTACTTTCTGCGATTTAGTTCCCGCTGGCGCCGCCTCCGACCCCGGGCTGCCTCTTCCTCCTCATCTCGCTCCCGGAGGCCTGAGCCGCCCAAACCACCAGACACAAACTCCACTTCTGTCTCTAGCTCACTCTCCAGGATGTGACCGCCGAAAAGGGGAGGCAGCGCCAACTCTGAGCCCGGCGGCGCTGAGAACTCGTCAAAGCCCACGGCTGCCATGGTCCTGAGAGGGAGAAAGGCTCAAGGACCCTGGATTCCTGTCCCCAAGACCCCCTCCTCCTCCAGACCCAAGAATCAGAGCCTTCAGACCCAGGATCAGGCCTCCAGCCCCTCCTCCTTCAGACCCAGGGGTCTGGCCCCCAGTCCCTTTTCCCTCAGACCCAGGGGTTCAGGCTTCCAGCCCCTCCTCCCTCGGATCCTGGAGTCCAGGCCCCCAGCCCTTCCTTCCCAGCCCCCACAAGAGTTCGAGCCCTAAGACGCCCTTCTCCCAGGATCCAGACCAAGGCCATTCCTCCCCAAGAACCTAGGGGAGTCCAAGCCCTAACCCCTCACTCAGACCCAGGAGTCCATGCTCCAACCTCCTTGTCTGTCAGATCCTGAGTCCAGACCCCTAGCCTTCTGTTCTCGCAGGATGCTCTAGTACAGACCCCAGTCCCTGAAGGGCTCTAAGGCAAAGCAGTTGCATGAACTACAATCCCCATCAGCCCTCAGGGTAAAAGCTCAGACGGTTGCACATTATATAGTTGCAATGTTTTTGGGGATTCGCAGTTTTTCACAAAGGCTCAGCCACTTACCCCTCTCTCTGCTCCAGTTCCATCTCTCTCCTGCTCCGGGCGCACCAGGCCTCAGAACTTCCAACCTCTTAAACCTCTAGATTAAGCTGTTCGGCAAACTACCTATCCCATCAGGCTTCGCGGCCGAGGACGCCGGGACTCGGCGCTAGGCCTCCTGGGAGTTGTAGTTTCCTGTTTCCGCCTTCACTTCCTCCCACCCCCCCAACTTCTCCCCCAGTCCTTGCTTAAAGGCCTCGTTTTCCCTTCTAACGCCGCCACCAGTTGTCTGAGTTGCCACGGTCTTTACGCTTGTCTCAACAGCCAGTCGTCCAGCTACTGCGATTCGCCGCTTAGCAGGCTCAGTCCACGGCGGGCCGTGAGTTCGGTAAGTCGCCTCTCCGCTCTCCTGCTTACCGCTTCTCCGTTTAGCGGCAGTAACTAATAAAGTTGTTGTTCGAAACGCGACCAGGAGCGTGCGGGACGGTGGCCAATCAGAGAGCAGCTTTGTCTCGATAACGGCGCGAATGTGAGACGTCATCGGTAATCGACGACCGCTCTTGGGAAGCTTATTTCCTAGAAACCGTTGTGCTGGGAGAGAGGAGGTGAGTGTGATGGAGAGGAGGGGAGGCTGGGAGGCCATACCCCTGGGTCTAGGGGAGGAAATTTGTAAGGAGAAAGGCGGGCCTTCTTAGATTGGTTACCCAAAGGTATTTATATTCTCCTACCGCAGTATGGACGGTATCCTAGGGATATGTCAGGAGCAAAAATTGTTCCCTGCCTTCTTCCAGCTTTGATTGATGCCTGAGAGTCAGGCTTAATCAAATAAACTACTTAACCCCAAATATGTGAAGTGTCTTAGGGTAGACACACAGGCGTGCGGGGCGTGCATCACAAAGCAACCTCCTCTGGCCTGGAGTGGAGTGTGGAGGTGGAATATGAGAACTGAAGGCTGAGGAGGTGTCGGGCTAGTAAAGAGTGCCGGGAAGAGCCATTTTAAGGAGAGGGAAAGTGGTTGCAGGAAGACCTGGAGATGGGAAGAAGTTGGTAAGCCTTAGCAAGGTGATGGTTGGAGGGGTGTGCCGTGTCTTGCCTGGGTAGGAGCTGCAGATACCTCAGTGAACAAAGTAAAGTACCTGTCCTTGGGGAGCCTGCATGCTAGTAGGGTTGATGAAGAAGGACCAGGGCCTTTTGGGGGAGAAGCCTCTCCCCATGAGGGACTTGGTCAGGGCAAGGTTTTAGGGAACCCTGCTATCCCTCCCACAGGCCTTGGGATGTCTCTGGCAGACGAGCTCTTAGCTGACCTAGAAGAGGCAGCAGAAGAGGAGGAAGGAGGAAGCTATGGGGAGGAAGAAGAGGAGCCAGCGATCGAGGATGTGCAGGAGGAGACACAACTGGATCTTTCTGGGGATTCGGTCAAGAGTATCGCCAAGCTATGGGACAGCAAGATGGTAAGAGGACATGAGGCACACAGGGCTATAAATGGAAGCTCCTAGAAGGGAGTGATGTGGGTAGCAGGTCTTCTTTTTGAAGTGTCCTGGGTTCTGACTGCACTTTCCTTCCCTTACAGTTTGCTGAGATCATGATGAAGATTGAGGAGTATATCAGCAAGCAAGCCAAAGCTTCAGAAGGTACTTTCTACTCTTCCCCTCCCCTGTCTGTTCTCCTGTGGGGCCCCTTGGCTCTTTTGCTGCTTGTGGCTTCCAAAGTTGGATGTAACTCTCTCAGCCTTTTCCAGGGCTCTCTTCTTTTCTTCCATCTCCCCCCAAAATATATTGCATTATAAAGCTGATGCTTCTTAAGTTCTTAATCTGTGCTGAGCACTTACTAATTGTGACATGATTTATCTCAAGGTTTCCCAAACTTTAGTGATTCATATGACCACTTACAGGGTTTTTGTCGCATCTGTCTGTAAACCACTTGTCCTGTTTAACATTTTTTGAATTACAGACTTTTTTCTTCAAATTTACCTGAGAAGTATGTGAATCACTACTGTGAATGGAAAACTGGTATCATTTGGTAAAGACCATGTAACTATACAAAATGATCACACAGTTATTAAAGTATCACCTAACACTTTTCTCACTTCCAGCTTAGAGGTCAGGGAAGAATTGATACCTGAATGGACTCTGGAGCAGGAACACAAATGCCAAGGAAATAAGGGGAGAAAGGAGACCAGGGAAAGAAAATGGCATTCCCAGAGCCTCAGACAGCAGGAGTGCAAGGGCAGGCTCAGGAATGTGCCAAATCCTACAGGGTTCCAAATGCCAGCCTGAAGAAATTCTTGATTCAGAGACCTGTGAGAAGCCACAAAAAGTGATATTTCTTGATATTAGGCCAGTCTCAGGGATTGAGTCAGATCCGATCACACCTGGTGTCTGGCGTGGAGCGTGGACATGAAACATTTCAAAACTTTGTGGCAGAGGTGTAACAGAGGTGGTACAAGTGCCATGGGAATGCAGAGGAGGCATCTGACCCTGCCAGAAATGGAGCGAGGGATTCTTAGTCGCCATGTGAGCCTTAAGCACTTATAAAGGCATTTGAGCATCAGGGTTAAGAACACAGACACTAGCCAAGTGCAGTGGCTACTCGGGAGGCTGAGGTGGGAGGATTGCTTGAGCCCAGGAGTTCAAGAACAGCAACCTAGCGAGACTCCATCTCTTAAGAAAAGAACACAGACTCTAAAGCCCCTCTACCTGGGGTCAGATCTCAGCTCTGCTGTCTGCTGGCTTCTGTGACATCAGGCAATGCCCTCCATTTCTTTCTCTGCAAAATTGGTCTAATTTAATGCCTACCCTCCTGGGTGGTCGAGGATGAGTAAGGAAATACCTGTATGACACTTAGAACAGCATCTGACTCGAGGGTAAGTCGTACATGTGTTGACTGCTATGAGTACTAATGGTAATACAATCTTCATCGTCATCATAAATACTGTTATTATCATTAAAGCACAGACATGAGGAAGGAATGTTCCAGGGGAAGGAAACAGCATATACAAAGGCCAGGAGGCGTAAACAGCCTCAGGTGTTCAGGGCAGTATAATCTGTCCTTTATGGTTGGAGTGTAATAAAACAGGGAGTACAGTGAGAGTCCAGACTGCAGAGCTGGTCAGTCAGCAGATAGCAATTGAGCAATTCTAGCGTGCTGGGTGCCAGGGTGGAAACACAGATATAGCACTTATCCTTGCAGGGCTTCCAGTCTTTTGGGAGGCCTCGAATGTCAGTTGAGGGAGCTTGGTCATTAGCCTCAGGGGTGTGGGGAGCCACAGGCGAGTTTAGTTTTAGGGAAGGATGGGGTCGAGTGTAGACTGGCCTGGAGCACAGATGAGGGGAAGAAATCAGAGAAAGGAACACGGATCCAGGGGACGTTTACAGACATGTTAACCTGTCCCCTTGTTTATACTCAAGCTCCTCCTTCCTGGCCGCCTCCAGCAGCATCCTCAGTCTCCCCCAGCTGCAGGACCCAGGAGGGGCTAGGTGTTTAGACACGGACTCACACCTAGGCTGCTTCTCATCCTCACAGTGATGGGACCAGTGGAAGCAGCCCCTGAGTACCGGGTCATCGTGGATGCCAACAACCTAACTGTGGAGATTGAGAACGAGCTGAGTGAGTGCTGGGAGGGGTAGGTGGAGACAGCCCTGTGGAGTGTCCCTCACACCCTCCTCCACCTTCCCCACTGGCCTTTCCCGGAGTCCTGCCCCCAAGTCCTCATAGTACTGTTATATTAGGTCAAATGCAGGTTCAGCTGCCATAATAGAGTGGCTTAAATAAGAAGGAAGTGCATTTTCCTTTTGTATAAAAATCTGAGTGAGCAGTCTGGGCCTAGTGTAGCAGCTCGACCACTTACAGGGCCCAGGCTCTTTCCATCTTGTTGATCTGCCACCATTTTCATGGTACAAGGTGACTGCCCTACCTCCAGCCATCACCTCCACATTCCCACCAGCAAGGCGGGGAGGGAAGAGGATGGCACGGTTCTTTTCTTGAAGAACATGTTACCTCAGCTCACATCTTGTAGACCAGAACTAACTCACGTTGCCACAGCTAGCATTAGGAACAGCCAGAAAATGTAGTCTTTATGCTGGGTGTCCGTGTGCCAGGCTACCATTCGGGGGGTTGGTTTCTAAAAGAGGGAGAGGAAATGGATACTGGGGACAACAGCAGAGTCTGCCTCCTGTCTCACCGGACACTCGCCTTTCTTGTCCACCCTAGACATCATCCATAAGTTTATCCGGGATAAGTACTCGAAGAGGTTCCCTGAACTGGAGTCCTTGGTCCCCAATGCGCTAGATTATATCCGCACAGTCAAGGTGAGTGGAGAGAATGGTGGAGAGCTTGGAAAGCACTGAGACTTCTCAACCAACTGCCACTAGTGTGAAGGGGGAGGCAGGGCCCGCCCTCAGACCCCCACTCCAAGAGCCTCGAGGTCTGGAGATAATGGAGAGGCGTGAAGAGAGGCTCAGCTGCTCCCACCTGCTCAGCAAGGCTGGGGTGGAGCTTGGAGAGGGCTTTCTCATGGCCCCCTTCCTCCCCTGGGCTCCTGAGAGGGGTTCCCTGATGGCCTGACATGAGCTGCTCCACTGTGGTGACTGGAGCAGGTGGCATTCGAGTGGAGATCTGAAGGCTGACATGGGGACAGCCATGCAAGATTTAAGGGAAGGAGTCACCTAAGTGCAAAGAGCCTCAGAGGGGAACAAGCTAGGAGGAAGTGAGCAGGTGGAAGGAGGTGAAGTTGAGGAGGTCGGATCACATTGACCCTTTAAGGCTTTGGATCTTCCCGGAAAGGGGAGGGAGGGTTGAAAAGAGAGAGGCAGGCGCGAGTGAAGACAAGGAGAGGAGGAGGTCCCTGCATGTGTCCAGGAAAATGGGATTAGGACGGTGGTCGGGGAGGTCCATGCAGGGAAGCAGGGCCGTCAGACCTGGGCTCTGACTTGGTGTGGGCTGGAGGCTTGCGCAGGGCAGTAGGTCTTCCCAGCTGGCCACTCCACTCGGTTCCATTTCCGAGTCAGCCAGAGCAGACAAGACGGTGCTCATGCTTTGGGCAGTGAAGTTCTTGGAACGGGTAGGAGACAGGAGAGGACCCCAGTGTCCAGACCCCGACTTCCTAGAGACCCAAGTGGGTGCTGGGGCAGGAGAGGTTTTAGAACCTTCCTGGGTTCCAGCGCTTCCCATCCCTTCTGTTCTCACCCCCAGGAGCTGGGCAACAGCCTGGACAAATGCAAGAACAACGAGAACCTGCAGCAGATCCTCACCAACGCCACTATCATGGTCGTCAGTGTCACTGCCTCCACCACCCAGGGGTACATACCCCACAGGGGAGGTGCAAGGCCTGCCTCAGGCCTAACAAGACCAGAGTGGGCCACTGTGACAGTGGTGGCCAACAGCTGAGGTTCCCAGAGCTGAGCCTCTGCATCCAGGCCCCTGGGGCTGGTGGGACTTGGGATCGCCCTGCCCTGAAGCTATGCAAACATGTGCACAGGCATGTACATGTCTGTACACACACACACACACACACACACACACACACGGAGCTGACAGGCAGAGACACACACACACACACACACACACACACACACACACACACACGCACACACACACGCGGAGCTGAGAGGCGGCGCCCGAGGCAGACAGAGCCTGTCCACCCCTACAGGCAGCAGCTGTCCGAGGAGGAGCTGGAGCGGCTGGAGGAGGCCTGCGACATGGCACTGGAGCTGAATGCTTCCAAGCACCGCATCTATGAGTATGTGGAGTCTCGCATGTCCTTCATCGCGCCTAACCTGTCCATCATCATCGGAGCATCCACGGCCGCCAAGATCATGGGTGAGGCCCCAGGGCTGGGTTCCCCGGGCTGGGGTCTGCTGATGTGCTGTGTGACCTTGGGGAAGCCATATCCTTTTTCTATAGGATGGGGAGTTTGGCACCTGGGCCCCAGCACCTTGTCCCTGGAGATCACAGAAGTCAAGCAGCCTAGCACAGACACAGAGGAAGGGTGAATATCCTCAGTCCGAGTCCTCGGCAGCACTGGGGCCAGACAGGCTGTAAAGGAAGGAGGCAGTGTGGCCAGAGGAAAGGCTGGTAGGTCTGGGCAGTTCCCAGCTCTACCTTGGACCCACAGGGCAGCCTGGGAGTAGTAAAGTTGGCCCGTTATGCCTCAGTTTTCTCTGCAAGATGGGGACACTAATCCTGGCAGTGTATTGGGATTAAATGATGGGTCCCCTCCTTCCCAGGAGCCCTCTATAGTCTGAGAGTGTCCCCCTGGACTCCTCCCCTCCAACCAAAAAAGACTTCCAAGGGGAGTTTGGTAAAGCACCTGTAGTAGTCTGCCAGGGCTGCCGTAACAAAGTGCCACAGACTGGGCAGCTTAAACAACAGACATTTATTTTCTCACAATTCTGGAGGCTGGAAGTCTGCGATCGAGCTGGCGGCAGGATTGGTTTCTCCTGAGACCTCTAACCTGGGCTTGTAGACGGCGTCTTCTCCCTGTGTCTTCCCCTCTTCATGTAAAGACACCGGTCAGATTAAATTAGGACCTGCCCCAAGGACCTCATTTTAACTTAATCACTTCTTTAAAGATCTTTTTCCAAACATGGTCACGTTCTGAGGTGTGGGGAGTTAGCACTTCAACGTACGAATTTTGAAGGGACAGCTTAGCCCCTAACAGCTGCCTCGGGTAGCAGGTGTGTGCCAAGTTGCAGAATAGAAAGAAGCGGTGCTTTGGGGGCAGGATAGACCTGGATGTGGATCCT
Source organism: Lemur catta (assembly GCF_020740605.2). Lineage (NCBI taxonomy): Eukaryota > Metazoa > Chordata > Mammalia > Primates > Lemuridae > Lemur > Lemur catta. The sequence continues at coordinate 21,197,905 of NC_059146.1, forward strand.
GGCTCTCCTCCCTCCCCCACTGACCTCACATTCTTGAGCAAGAGATTTCACACGCCTCAGTTTCCCTAGTGGTGATTGGGGGTGTGTATTCATTTCCTATTGATGCTGGAACACATTTCTACCTGTGTAGTGGCTTAGATGATAACATGTTATCCTCTTGTTTTGGAGGTCAGATGTTTAGCACTCGCTGGGCTAAAATCAAGGTGTCAGCAGGCTGTGTTTGCTTATGGAAGTTCTAGGGAGAATCTGTTTCCTTGCCTTTTCTAGCTTCTAGAGGTGCCTGCATTCTGTGGCTCTTGGCCCCTTCCACCATCTTAAAGTCCTCCCACACGTCACTCTGACCCTGGCTCTTCTGCCTCTCCCACCTCTAAGGACCCCTGTGATTGCACTGAAGCCACCCAGATAACCCAGGGTACTCTTCCCCATCTCAAGGCCCTTAACAGTCCCCTCTGCAAAGTCTCTGGCCATGTAATATTCCATACTGGCAGGTTCTGGGGATTCAGATGTGAACATGGTGGGGGGACATTCTTCTGCCTCCCACATGGTTTCTTTTGCCTATGTTGGAAGCTTGCTTGAGAGGTTCCTTCTTCCTAATCTTCGGAACACCCAGCACAAGGCCTGACACACAGCCAACCCCCCTCAGTGGCAATGACACTTAACCTATAACTCCTTGTCCTCTCCCCTGTGCTGGCCGTAAACAAGCTCACTGAAAACCCAAAGGTGAACCAACTCCAGGGCCTGCTGTTAGGAGCTCCTGGTTTGGTGACAACAGTTCCAAAACACACAGATGTGATCTCCAGAATGGGGACAGTGTGGCTCAGCACAGACTTTGGGGTCAGCTATCTGTTGGGCCACTTCCTCACTGTGTGCCCTCAAGCAAGTTGCCTGCCCTCTCTGAGCCTCCTTCCAATCTTCCCCTCTGTGGAATAGAGGGGTCAGCCCTCCCTGGCAAGGCCACCAAGGGGAGCCAACCAGAACCTCATGTAAAGGTGCACAGCACATGGCGAGCCCCCAGTCTAACACCCCTGTCAGTTTCTCCTGACCTCCCCCCTCTCTTCTGCTGTAGGTGTGGCCGGTGGCCTGACCAACCTCTCCAAGATGCCCGCCTGCAACATCATGCTGCTCGGGGCCCAGCGCAAGACACTGTCCGGCTTTTCATCTACCTCAGTGCTGCCCCACACCGGCTACATCTACCACAGTGACATCGTGCAGTCGCTGCCCCCGGTGAGCCCAATGCATCGTCCCCCTCAGCCTCCCAGCTCCTATGGAGGCTTCTGCTGTGCCCAAAACAGCCTGAGCAGGTCACCCGCTGCCCTTCCCCTGGCACAGCTGAGAGTGACGGTCAGGAGCCTGGAGGTCAGGGGAGCATGGAGTGTGAGAGCCAGGCCACTGGAGCGGGCAAGCACTGGGGCTGGGGCTCTGGAAGCACCATTCATCAAACGGGTAACCTCAGGCAAGAGGTGTGAGCTCTTCCGTGCCTCAGTCTCCTCCTCTGTAAAATGGGGAGAATAGTATCTGCTACATGAGGTTGGCATGAGGGCTCGGTATATACCAAGCACTTACCCATAAGGCCTAGCACATAACAAGTGACACAGGGTTAGCTTGCAAGTTCGGGGGGGCGGGGGGCGTCCCCAAACCACTCTCAGGTTCAATAACTCACTGGAATGACTCTTAGAACTCACTGAGAGCTGCTGTGCTCGGGATTGCGGTTTATTACAAGGACAGGGTACAGATTAACATCAGCCAGGAGGAGAGAGACGTAGGAAGGGTCCAGGAGAAGTTACCAGTCTCGGAGCTTCCGGTGGTCCTCTCCGCGCAGTCAGGACTCCGTATCCTCCCAGCATTGATGTGTGACAACACGCACAGATGTGTGACAACACGCACAGATCGCCAGCCAGGGACGCTCACCGGGCCTCAGCGTTCAGCGTCCCCACTGGGGCTCAGCCGCATAGACTCCATTGATTTGCACATGCAGCTGATCTCGGTCTTTGGGTCAACTGACATCCCCTAGCACAGCCGAATCGCAGGCTTGGTCTCTCCTGCGTGGCCAGGACCCCCCACACTAAACTCCATTGTGACCATCTGCCTAGCCCAGGGCCCCAGGCCAGCAAAGATCACCGCCCAGGTGCCCAGGGCAAGGGCTACACCTCTTCTTGGGCAAGATTAAATTCTTTGCCACACATAGGTCCTGCTAATTTTGTTATTTTTATTGTTACCTTCATTATTATTACTAATTCAGTTTCGTGACTGTGGGTTTTACATGACCCTGTTGGTGTTTCCTAGAACACAGGCCACGTCCCTTTAGTGGCACAGACCACGGATTTCAGTGACACAAAGGTAGATTTTTTTTTTTTTTTAACAGAGACAAGGTCTTACTCTGTTACCCAGGCCAGAGTGCAGGAATGCAGGCACAGCTCACTGCAACCTCAAACCCCTGGGCTTGAGCAATCCCCCTGCCTCAGGCCCCCAGGTAGTTGGAACTACAGGTGTGTGCCAACATACCTGGCTATTTTTTTAAATTCTTTTTAGTAGAGATGGGGAGTCCTGCTGTGTCACCCAGGCTGGTCTTAAACTCCTGGACTCAGGCATTCCTCCCACCCCAGCCCCGCAAAGTGCTGGGACCGCAGCTGTAGGCCACTGAACCCAGCCGATGGATTTTTTATTTTAATCACTATGTGCTTATGTGTTTATTATTTAATAATCTCCCATTTAGGGTAGTGAAATTAAGTTGTCTACTTAAATCAGTTTGCAGTTTTTAAAAGTAGGTAAAGAGAAAACATTGATCATAATTTGTTATTAGAATAAGTGGTTTTATGTCTGGGTATGGTGGCTCACATCTGTAATCCCAGCATTTTGCTAGGCTGAAGCGGGAGGATTGCTTTAGTCCAGGAGTTTGAGACCAGCCTGAGCAAGAGCAAGACTCCATCTCTACAAAAAATAGAAAAATTAGCTAGACGTGGTGGCAGCTTGGAATAGAAGCCTGGCTCTATCACCTACCACCTCTGTCTCCCTGGCCACATGGCTTGGAGCCTCGGTTTCCACATCTGTACAGTGGGGACAGTGATCTCACTAGCTTCATGTTTGAATATTTGACGAGATGGTCCGAGGGGCTTACTTAGCATGGGCTGGGATCTATAACGTGCCCTGGGGGCATTCTCCGCTGATGTTTCTGTGATTGTAGCTGTCCTCATCGTCAGTGTGTTTTACAGTCATGCTTACCTGGACTCTGCAACTTATCAGCCAGGACATCCTGGGCCGGAGGCTCTGCTCTCCACCCTCATCCTTGGCCTTTCTGTGAAACAGGGGATAAGAGTGTGCACCTCCCAAGCCTGTTGGGAGGAGGAGATGAGCCCATGCGTGTAAAGCCCCCATCCTGGGACGCTGAATAGAGCCAGCCCCTTATGAGACGTGGCTGGGTTTGCCGGTCTCTACCTCTGTGCATCTGGCTGGCTCACACAGACTCCACCCCGCTTTGTATTGCTGCAGGATCTCCGGCGGAAAGCAGCCAGGCTGGTGGCTGCCAAGTGCACGCTGGCAGCCCGCGTGGACAGTTTCCATGAGAGCACAGAAGGGAAGGTGAGGGGCGGCCGGGAGTCAGTCCCTGTGAGTCTGGGTCTTCAGTGGGGGCAGGGGGAGCCATCGCGGGAAACCGAGCCTGAATGGATGCTGTCCTAACAGGGCAGTGGCAGGGGTGTCTGTCTGCGTCTCCGCTTCCCCAGTGTGAGTTTCCGAGGGCTGCTGTAGCAAGTTAGCACAAACGTAGTGACAGCTCAGGTTTATTATGGTCCTGTAGGTCAGAAGTCCGAAATGAGATTCACTGGACTAAGGTCAAGGTGTCAGCAGAGTTCACTCCTTCTGTAGGCTCTCAGGCAGAATCTGTTACCCAGGCTTTTCTAGCTCCTGGAGGTGGCGGCACACCCTGGCTTGTGGCCCTTCCTCCATCTTCGCAGCCATCCTTGTGGCCTCTTCAGATGCCTCCCTGACTCTGCCTCTGTCTTCACATCTCCTTCTCTTCCTCTATTTTAAGGACGCTTGCAATTGTAGTGAGCCTATGCTGATCATCTGGAATAATCTCCACATCTCACAGTTCTTAACCTTTTCACATCTGCAAAGTCGCTTTTTCTGTGTGAGGTGACATTCACGGGTCCTGGGAATTAGGACATGGACATCCTTGGGGGGGGCGGTGTTGAGGGGGCATTATTTTGCCTGCCACACCAGGATCTATCCCTTCTACCAGCAGGGGATATTATTCAAATAATTATTCGATTAACTTCTGTCTTTAGTAGACTTACTCAGGAAAGTAGCCATGTCTTGTGAACTGTTTCCCATCCAGCCTGGCCCAGCGTTCAGATGCTCAGTCTCTTTCTCTCCCTCTCTTCTCTCCCCTCCCCACCTCTCCCTGTCAGTGCTGGTCTGGGTGCTAGGGACCAGCAGTGCTCACCAGCGTGAGTAGCACAGACGAGAGCCCTGCTGCCATGGCATGTACATTCTAGCTGGGGCTGTGGTGAGGGGACAGTAAACAAGTGGAATCTATGGTGTGTCCAGCAGTGCCAAGTAGACGCCGAGAAAGATAAAGGGGATCAGGGTGGCAAGGGATGTCAGGGAGGGCTCCTCTGAGGAGAAGTTTTAACAGAGATCTGGTTGGAGTGAGGGAGCAAGTGGATCCTTGGGGAAGAGTATTCCAAGCAGAGGGAACAAAGGCCCTGAGGCTGGAGTGCAGCGAGCCGTGGGGGTCAAAGGGGGGTGAGGGGAGGTCCTGGTGATGTCCAGGGAAGATAACATGGAGCCTTGTGCACCCTGGGGAGAACTTTTTGGGGCCAAAAGAGAACAAATTAGGGGCCAATTTGGGGTTCGTTCTTAAGGAAGAGCTTGAGCCTGCTGGGAGAGAAAGGCTGGAATCGAGGGCAGCCATTTGCTGACACGGAGAATGAGGACAGAGGATGGGGAAAAGAGCGGGAATGCTGCTTGGCCCTTGTACCTCTGAGGGGCCTGTTAGTGATCCTGATGTCAAGCTGTTCACAGGGTGCAGAACCCGGAGGAGAGGTCTGAACCTGATGAGATACAAGTTTGAGGCATCAGGTTGTAGATGGAACTTAGAATCCAGAGAGCAGACAAGATGCTCCAGGGCTTAAGGGGGAAGGAGTGAGTCGAGGGGTGGGCGCTGCACTTGGGGGGACAGACGGACGATGGACAGAGGAGGCCTGGGTGAGCGGCCCACGTCAGTGGCTGCAGGACCTCCCCCTCGCCCCTCCCTAGGTGGGTTACGAACTGAAGGATGAGATCGAGCGCAAATTTGACAAGTGGCAGGAGCCACCGCCCGTGAAGCAGGTGAAGCCGCTGCCTGCGCCCCTGGATGGGCAGCGGAAGAAGCGAGGCGGCCGCAGGTGAGGGACCCTGGGGGGCTGGCAGGGGTGGGGGCCAGGAAAGGAAGAAGCCGGGTGCCCTCCCAGCTGACTCCCTGGTGCCCCCTGCCCTCCCATCCCCAGGTACCGCAAGATGAAGGAGCGGCTGGGGCTGACTGAGATCCGGAAGCAGGCCAACCGCATGAGCTTCGGAGAGGTCAGACCCCCGCCACCCTGCCAGCTCGGGAACATTGGGGGTCCCACAGCTGCCAAGTCCTGCCCCTTCTGCCTCCTGCCACATTCCCTCCTTTGCATCCTGTGGCCCCAGCTCAGATCAGGGGCATTGCCCCAGCCTTGTCCCTGGTCCCCCAGCCTCTGCTCTCTCCCCTCCCCATCCATCCAGCCCCTAAGTGACCTTTGAATCCCTCAGAGCCGGCTGCCCTGGCCTGTTTCCCCAGCTCAGACCCCACAGCTTCCACCCAGGCTCCTTGGCTGGGCCCTACACGCCCCACAAGCCGGTCCTTCCCTGCCTGGAGGCTCAGCTGACTACACAGTGCCCTGCTGCACGGCCCTCCCCAAGTTTCATCCACCAGTCTCTTGTTATCCAAGCATCATCCTACTGGTCCTGCAAGAACTAGCTCAGATCCACCTCATTGGTGAAACATGTCCCAGTTTTTGATACCCCTCAACACACATGCTAAGGAGGAAATGGCCTCTCAGCTCTGAGCTCAGAGATGCAACTCCTCAGGGGTCCCCAGGATCACCCAGGTGTGGGCAGGCCCTGAGACCCCCGCCAGGCTGAGTGGGTGCCTGTGGAACCAGTTAACCAGTGGCTGCTAGGCTTGCAGCTGGTTGAGGGGGTGCCCGAGTGGCTGGTGGGGCCCAGCGGTGTAACTGCAGGACGCTTCCCCTTCCCCCCAGATCGAGGAGGACGCCTATCAGGAGGACCTGGGCTTCAGCCTGGGCCACCTGGGCAAGTCGGGCAGCGGGCGCGTGCGGCAGACACAGGTGAACGAGGCCACCAAGGCCAGAATCTCCAAGACGCTGCAGGTATGGGCCAGGGCTGGGGGCCTGATGGACAGGAGGACCAGGTGAGCCCAGACCACAGCCTCCCTGTCCCCTCCCACAGCGGACCCTGCAGAAGCAGAGCGTGGTGTATGGCGGGAAGTCCACCATCCGCGACCGCTCCTCAGGGACGGCCTCCAGCGTGGCCTTCACCCCACTCCAGGTACAGTGTAGCCTGGCCCTGCTGGGGTCCCGCTCTGCTCCCTGCCCTCCAGGGGGCCCTGGTAAAGCTCCTTCCCCTCTCCCTGTGAAGCAGGCACACAGTAGATGTCCCCTCAGAGTTGTCAAGGAGGTCGTGTCGACAAGGCGCATAGAGGGCTGAGGCAGCTCTTGTCGCTGACAAGAGCAGTGACAGTTGTGGTGAGCCTGGGCTGGCTTGAGAATCAGGGACCCAGGGACTCTCTGTGTAACCTTGAGCAGGTTACACCCCCTTTCAGCCTCCAGGTCCTCGTATTCAAAATGGCCAGGGTGGCTAGACTCACCGCGGGGCCCCACCAGAGCAGGCTCCCAGTTAGGTGGGCTTGGACATCACACTGGGCCCAGGCCGCTGCCCAGCCAGCGGTGAGCGGCCTGCAGCGTGGCAGTCACCATACCTATGTGCACCTCAGTTTACTCATCCACGGGATAGGGCAAGTTTGCACCATGGTAGCGTGAGGCAGCAGTGAGCTCAATCAGTCAGCAAGTATCTATTGAGCACCTACTGAGTTCCAAGTGCTGCTCTAGGCTCTGGGGATAAAGTAAAAACAAAAGAGACAAGTCTTACCCTGGAAACCCTCTAAGAGCTCATGGGTGGCAGGGCACAGACAGATAAGTAGAATGTCCAGTGTAGCAGAAGGCGGTACGTGCCAGGGAGGAAAGGATGGGAGGGGTATGGGGAGGTGGGGTTTCTGAGCAGCCTGGGAGGGCCTCCGTGGGATCAGGGTTACTGCCTTGGAAATGTTTAGAGCAGTGCCGGCCACGTGTCAGCAACCAGCCCTAGTTGTTAGGATTGTCGGTTATCGGCGGTCTTGGTGTGATTTGTGCTGGGACCTCAGGCCAGCCACTTCCCTTTAGGACTCAGTTTCCTCACCTAGGAAGTGGGCAGGATTGTCTGTTCTCAAACATTGGTGTTTTTAGCATCACCTGGGAACTTGTAAAAAATCCAGATGCCCTGGTCCCCTCCCCCACCTCCCCCAAGACCCACTGAGTCAGACTCCCCCAAGGCAGGGGAGACTCTGGGGACAGGCAGACTGTCCTCATGCCCACCTGAAGCCTGAGGACCATCAGGAAGGGGCTGTGGGCACTAACATGTCACGATTCCCATATTGGATGGGGGAGGGGCCATCTCCCTACCTGATCCGTCATGCCCGTCCCCCACCCCACAGGGCCTGGAGATTGTGAACCCACAAGCAGCAGAGAAGAAGGTAGCTGAGGCCAACCAGAAGTACTTCTCCAGCATGGCTGAATTCCTCAAGGTCAAGGGCGAGAAGAGTGGCATCATGTCCACCTGAGTGTCTGTGTGTGCTCAGGGTGGGTACCCACTAAAGGGACACAGAGGCCCCAGCCCTTGTGAAGGGATTGGGGTTGGGGCTGGGAGGTTCTGGCAGGGAGAACCTGCCCTGCTGTCTGCCCCAGTGCCGGGACCATCCAGGCAGGCCTGGGAAGAAGCCCACCCTGGCCTCCCCCAGCACCAAGATCACTGGCCCATTTAGGGGGCAGAGGAGGTTTTCATCATGCCTTGTCTTCTTATTTTAACTGGGAAAGGAGATGCTTTTTTTGGGAAGCAGTATGATTAAAATCACATTATCAAGATCTGTCCTTGGGGAGTGGTCATTTTCAAACACTCGGGGCAGCTGGAGGAGTCAAAGCTATGGGTTTTTGGGAAGAGGTTGTGTTTTTGGTCCAGATGTTATCTGGGCCCAGTCCTTGCCCCATCACTTCCTTGTCATGGGACCCCAGGAAGAGGAAACTCCTCTCCCTACCCCTTGGAGAACATCAATCATTTTGATACCCAAGTGATGCGGCCACTAAAAGCCCCAGCTCTCATGCAGGCTGCCCTGGATTGTTTGGTACCTCAGGCAAGTGGCCTCCCCTTTCCAATCTTCCACACTTACACCATGAGCTCGCCGTAGGGGCCCAGTAACTGGGTCCTGTTGTTATTTTTAGCCAATGTTTGTTGAGGGGCTATGCCAAGCCCTGACAAGGGTGAATCAGGCAGGCTTCTGGCCCTGGTGGGAACTAATTGCTGTAACAGTTCCTGCCAGGTGGGCAAAAGGAGCACATTTCCCCTCCCCTGCCCTCCAGGAACTGTCTTAGCATCTGGGGCTCAGCCAGGGCTGCCTTCACTTGGGCTCAGGGGAATGTGGCCTGCAGTGGCAGAGGTGGGGGGGGTGGGGGAGGTATTCCAGGTGAGGGAACAGTGTGAACAGTCCCAGCAGGGTGGCATGAAACCATGCTTTCCCTGGAAAGGTTAAGGAAGAGCAACTCCAGGGGCCCCATTCACTCTGTACTCTGAGGCTGAGTGTCACAGAGATACTAAGGAGGGGGCCTAGTCACCTGACCTGCAAGCTCAGTGCTTCTCTTAGTTACCCAAGAGAGATACTACAAAGACAGGAACCAGCAGTGGTGGGAGGATCATGCCTGCAGTCTCCATCTTTCCCTCTCTCCAGTTCACGCTTTCTCCCTGGGTCTTTCTGGCTTCCTGGGTCCTGTCTGTGAGATCCTGCTGTTTCTGTTCTCCTCTCTGGGCCTCCCCCATCACCACTCTGTCTCTGGATCCCAGTCTCTCCTTCAATCCTGTCTCTGGACCTCAGCTGCAATCTCTGAATTTCTTTCCTCCCTCAGGTTAAAAAGTCTACACACCTGGGAGGTTCCTCTTAATGGCCAAACTACCCCAGGTTGCCTAACTGTTTCCCCAGTTTTGTCCCTGAGTCTTTAGGTCAGCCTTGTTTGAAAATGACTACCTTTGCTGATCTCTGCCTACTGGTCTGCCAGAGAGGACCCTTTGTCCACGACTCTATTCAGAATCCCCTACCACCCTTGGCCAGAGTGTACCTGGCATCTGCCAGTGGGTACTGGGGTAGGGGTGGGGGAACATGAGGGTGTGAATTTCAAGAAAGGAATCTAAGGCACCTGACCTTACAGCTCTACGTACTCTTAGAGATTCTCAAAATTTAATATGCTTCCAAATTACCTGGAGGGCTTGTTAAACATAGTTGCTGGGCCCAGAGTTTATGTTTCAGTTAGTCCAAGGTGGGGTTCAAAAATGTGCATTTCAAACAAGTTCCCAGGTGATGGTTTATGCTCCTCATCCAAGACCATACTTGGAGAACTCACTGCTCTCAAAAAGTCTATAAGTGGCTCTTAGATAAGCTCTGCACATTGGAATCATCTCAGGAATTTTAAAAATTACTCATGTCAGGCTCCTGCCCTTGGAAATTGATTTAGCTGGTCTAGTGCAAGGCTAGGTATCTGAATTTTTTTTCAAGTTGACTGGGTGTGGTTTTTTTGTTTGTTTGTTTTGAAACAGGGTCTTCCTCTGTTGCCTGGGCTGGAGTACAATGGTATGATCATAGCAGCTCACTGCAGCCTTGAACTCCTGGGCTCAAGCAATCCTCTTGCCTCAGCCTCCTGAGTAGCTGGGACTACAGGCATGCACCACCAGGCCTGGCTAATTTTTTCTATTTTTGGTAGAGATTGGGGGGGGGGAGGGTCTCACTATGTTGCTCAGGCTGGTCTTGAACTCCTGGCCTCAAACAATCCTCCCCACTTGGCCTCCCAAAGTGCTGGGATAATAGGTGTGAGCCACCGTGCCGGGCCTCCCCAGGTGATTCTAAGATACAGCCAAGTTTGAGAACCACTAATGTGGATCCTTGACTGCTCAAAGTGTGAACTGTGGACCATCAGCATCACCTGGGAGCTCCTTAGAAAAGCAGAATCTGGAAACTCCTGAATTAGAATCTGCCTTTTAACAAATCCATAGGTGATTCCTGAGAAGTCTGAGAAGCATTGCTTCATCCAGGGACCTCACTTGGAATAGCAAAGCTCTAGATCAATAATTCTCAAATGCTAACGAATGCCAAGGATCACCAGAGAAGTTTAAAAATACAGATCCCTAGGCCTCCCTCCTGTAGTTCTGTGTGTGGGCCAAAGAATATACATTTTTACAAGCATCCCTCCCTCTCTCGCCTCAAGCAATTCTGTTGCGGGTGGTGCGGAATGGTTCAGTGTATGTTCACTTCTCCCTTGAATTTATCTTACTTTCCTCCACCTAGAGAGGAAGGGCGGGGGCTGGTATCTGGCTTTCTATCTCTTGTATGACCCTGGGCAAATGCCTCCCAGTTCCCGAAAGTCACAAGTCATTCCTCACATTCCTTCACCTATTCATTCAGCAAATGGTTACTGATTGCTTCCTGCTTGCTAAGTGTCCGGGACGCAAAATCCAGGTGGGGAGCACCCAAATAATTACAAAAATAACGGTAGACGTGCAAAAAATAAATCCCAACGAACAGGGCTCACATGAGCACTCAGCACGAGTGGTCAGGAAAGTTTTCTCCCCAAGAAAAGCTAACAGAGCTGAGATCTGAAACGAGCACGCATTACCGAGGCAACCGTGGGAGGGGAAAGCCAATCTAATTTCTACCTTCTGCAGCGTCCTCAAAACACTCAGGAAACGGAGGTGCAGAGAACGACTGCCCCACCATCTGCTCACGTACCCAGTCAGAGCAGAACAAAAACTATGCCTCGCGCTTCCAATCAACTCTGCTGTGCATGGTGCCAGGGACTCGGAAGCACTGTCTCTGCTTCCTTCCTTCCTTCTTTCATTCAGCAAATCATGCATTTCAGAGATGTGCCAACACAGAGGCACTTGGAGGAAGACAATGCGACTGACTGAGAGACGGGGACCAGCCTGCCTGCCCCGGACGCAAGGGGTGTGGAAGGATGCACTCAAGTCCCACACCAGCCAGCTACACCCTCTTTCACACGCTTCACGAGCAGGTGCCGCCCACTCGCTACACTATTGGCCAAGCCGGCACGAAGGCTAACAGCCAGAGACAGCGAAGAGAAAGGGGTGGATTTTCTTGCCCAGCTCCTCCCATTTGGCCCTGTGGCTGCTTTGATTGGCAGATGACTTCGACTCGGCCCCCGCTTTGAAGGCACCTGTCTGTCTCTCATTAGGTACGCGGCCTCTAATGCCCACTCTCCATGCCTTCCTCCGCCTTCCCCACCCACTTCCAGGACCAACCAATGGCTTCAGGGCAGAATATACTCCTTAAACCAATTAAAAACGGCTCTAAACTTGACGGACGACTTCCCGCCCCTAATCGGCCTAGCTCCTCCCCTCGACCAATTGGTTTAGGAGAGGGGGGCGGGAGCACCCAATCAGCATAACACAGGGCTGCTGATTGACACAGGAGTCCTCGCGCTGGCGTGTTGTGCCCTGAGGCGGGAGGAGGGGGCGGAGCGGAGAGGAGAACCTGAGCCAATCCTAGAAGGCTGCGCGGGAGACCAATCGAACGCCGCGCCTTGAAACGATTGTCCAATCCGCGAGAGAGGGTCGGTCGCATCCCTACCAGGGACCAATAGGGCGCCTCTGAGGGTCAAGAGCGACGTGCAGCGGGAGCAATGACAGGCCTATATTCGGGGCTCGGGGCCGACCCGCGCCAGAGACGAGAAGAGAGGAGGGGAGGCCTCCTCCGCCGCCGCCATCTTGGACCGGGCCCGGTCAGCTTCCGCGGAGCCATCGGCAGACGCCGCGGCCTCCCTTGAGCCCCGACCCCCGTCGTCAGAACAACCCCGGGCCCACTTCCCCCACCCCACTTCCGCTTCGCGCCGCTATCGCGATAGCGCCTGGGCCCGGCGCGCGAGAAAAAGGCGGCGGGCGCTCGCCTCCCCCGCCTGTCGCGATACGCTCCTCAGCGGCGGCGCCAGCTCCTGTGGTGAGAGCGTCAGGCTCGACTGGGCCGGACCCCTTCCCCTCCTCTCCCCTGGCGCCATCGGCCGCCCTCCCCGCCGCTTCCCGCCTGGGGGACGCCGCCGTCTGTCGCGACACGGCCTCCCCTCGCCCGCCCCCTGCCGCCGCCTCTGCAGCGCGGGGCGCAGCCCCCTCCCTCTCGCCCTCTCTCTTCTCCTTCTCCTCCTTCACACCCCTCAGCGCCGTCCGGGGGGTCTTTGCGCGACCCGGACCCCTGGCCCCGCCCGCCGCTGCCTCCCTTCGTGGCATCGCGTCGGGCCTGGGGGTAGGGGTGTGAGGGTGCGAACCCTCCGTGTGCGAGGTGCCCGCCCCTCTCCGCGTCGGTATTGGTTCATGGCTGGAAGGATGGAGGCGCCCCTGGTCCCAGGTGCCCGCCCTCTCGGGGCTCAGGTGCCTGCCCCCCTCGGCTTTAGGCCCTTGTTTTGCGGGCAGCCTCCGCGCCGAGGCTTCCCCCTTCACGGTGGTGTCGGGGTGCAAGCCCCCCTCCAGGACGAGGGCCCTGTTGGGGGCGGGGGAGTCACACTTCCAGGGCTCCCCTCTCCACATCCCTCCTCACCGCTGATACCATGTCTTCTCTTTGGAGCATAACCCCTTGGGTCTAAGGCTCCAGCTTCCCCTCCATATCTTATGGGGGAGCCTCTCTTGGAGATTGAGTGGAGTGTAAACTCCCCAAAAATGAAAATGCCGGCTCCTTTACTTAGAGCCTCAGCCAAAGTTTCTGCCTCTTTAGTATGCATCTCTTCCCTTTCATGGTGAAAAGTACCCCAGACGACTAAAGCTTCTACAGCCCACAGCACGGGGAGCCTTCCTTTTAGGGGAGCATGACTTTTACCCCCACTGGGATTCAGGACTGCCCTCGGTGTTGCCCACTTCTGGGCCTGAGCCCTTCCACCCCTTTGGTCTTGGTGTCTGCCTCTGGCTTTGTACATGTGAGCTCCCCTCGGTCCAGACTGTCTGTCTGTTTGGGTGTGGGCTTCCTTGTGATGTCACGTCGTGGGCTGTTTAGCACCTCTGGGTCTCAGGTACCCATCTTGTCTTGGTGAAACCTCCTAAGCTCCCACTCTATCCATGTTGTTAGTGAGCTCCCATTGTAGGCAGCGCAAGTCCCCCTTTTTCTAAGTAGTACCTGTGTCTCAGTGCAGGGGCTGTCACCTCCCCCAGGATTAACTTTTCTGCCCTTTTGGGAAGGGTTTTTGAAGACCTTCCCCTACTCCCCTCACCACATGGGCTGTCGCCTGCCTCAGTGTGAGGCTTCTAGCCCTAGCCACACCAGATGTCTTTGGTGTATCATCTCTCCAGGGGCCAAGAACCCACTCCCCTTGGTATTCGTATTCGTGTCAGATCCCTCACTGTGGATATGTAATCTTACCATCACTAAAAGAACCCACTGAGTGTTAGCAGTTGTAGAAAAAGGGTTCACACCTACCCACCTCACACCCTGCTGGTACCCATTAGGAGTATAAGGCTTCTTAAACCTGAGGTTCTTGTACTGTGAGGTGTGGGATTTTCTCTCTGGGATTGTGTTGTCTCCAGGGTAAGGAATCTTTCTTGGTCTTGCCTCCCCCAGGGATAAGGTTCCCACCTGCCTTGGTATTGGTATTGGTATTAGTCCCTGTCCTGCGTTTGAGGTGTCCATGGTCTGTGTGTGTCCCCACTGTGAGGCTAAACACCCTTTTTGTGTGTAGGTGCCCTCGGCTAATGCTTCCAGTCTCATGATTTCACACTCTATGGGACAAAGGCAAAGGTTCCTTGTTGTGGGGGTTTAAGGCATCTGAAACTTGAGGGAGAGACCCTGCTGTAGTCACCTTCCCTGAGATTAAAGAGTCCTCTGGTGTAATTGTTCCAGGGTGGGGGTTCCCAGTTCTCCACCCTTGGTATTGGGCCTCTCAGTGGGGAGATAACTATCTCTACCCCAGGACTTAACACTTCTACCTTCCAGAACCTCTTTGTGGCCGAGTCAGCAGTCTCCCCTGAGAATCACCCTCCAACATACTTCCTAGAGCTCCATGCCATAGAGGCGGAGGCTCTCCTAGATCAAAGGCACCTCATGACATGGTACCAGACCTCTGTGGACATGTGACAGCCCCCAGGATTAAGGACTGCTTGTGTTAGCTCCCCAGGACTTGAGCCTTCTACCCCCTCCTGCCCTCCTCCTTAAGTCTTTTTGTGTGGTGGTGCCATCTCCCCTGAGGTGAAGTTTGGGGGGCTCTTCGTTATTGGTTTTGGCCCCTCATTTTAGGTGTTGGCTCCTGTGGGTCTGGTGTACTGCTCAACCTACCCACGCCCTTTAGCTGCTTCCTTGTGTGGATTTGCTTTCCTCTTGGACAAAGGATCCTCTTGGGTAAGTCTCCTCCTGGGCCAAGGTTCCCAGATTCCTTCGTGCTGGTTGAGAGCCCTTGTTAGAGTAGTGCAAGTTCTCCTGTGCCTAACGTACCCACCTGCCTCAGAGTGAGCCCTGCAATATATTCCCATGGAGGCTCTTGGTGGGACACCCACCTCCCCCAGAGCAGATGTGGCTCTGTGGTGGCATCTCTGCTTTAAGACTCAAGCTCTAGCTTCCTTTTTCTCTGGTCCTGTGTTGTGGGGATCTGAGGTACAGACACCCTCTTGATAGGGGCTTTCTTTCAGGGAAGGGTGTTGTTTCCACTGTGGCTAAGGCTCCAGCCTCTCTAGGGGACAAGTACCTTGGGCTTATGGTACCTGTCCATTCTTTGTGGAGGAGCTCTCTCCCCAAATCGGGTATTATCCTCTCTGGGTCTCAGCTGTTGCCCACTTTGATGTCGGACTGTTCTATCTGAAACATCACCTCTCTGTGTTAGGGTTCTTCTGCCCCTGGCACCTTGCTTCTGACTCCTTCAGGATTTCCTTCTCTTGCTGCCACAGTATAGTCTCCTCTCTGTGGGGGTATCACTGTCTGCCCTGCACTAGGGTCCCAACCCCTTCAATGTGGGGACTTAGGGAGGGGATTACCTCCCTATGGTGTTGAGTGCCTTGCTTAGCGGTGTAAACCATGAAACATCTTCTCCCTCTGGGCTGGAATACCTGCCATGACCCTCTGTTGGGCTTGTGGGGCAGAGGGAGAGAACGTGAGTTCTTGTTCAACATTCCTGTCCCCCGTGTGTGGTGGGATGTTGGAGCTAAGACTTTGGTCTAGATCCCTGCACACCTCAGTGTTGTTGTGCAGGCCCTTGTATAACCTTCTTGGATAAAAGTTACTTGTCCCACCTCAGTTCGAGTTCCCTCTGTGGCACTATCTCCTGAGTCCTTTTGTCTGGTTGCTTTGCCTTCTTGGAGATTCCCCACGTATGGCATGTTAGGTGACCCTGGGCTGAGGATCCTGCTGTTCTTTTGGTTGAGCCTTTTACTGAGGAGATTTAAGCTGACTCAAGTCTAAGGTAGCACTTCTACCTACTACCACTCAGAATGGGTCCCTATGGGGTGGGGAAAAAACTCCCTGGGTTTAAGTTACCAGCCCTGTCCTTCATTGGCCTTTTGTTCTAAAGCTTGCTATACGGTTGCTGGTAGCCACATGTGGTGATTAGTAACTAGTTAAAAATGAAAAAATTCAGTTTATCGGTTATACTTGGCACATTTCAAGTATTCAGTGCCCAATAGATAGTGCAGATATAGAACATTTCCAACATTGCAAAGTTCTGTTAGATTGGACTATTCTCCAGATGTTCCCTTTTTTGTGAGTAGGACCCTCTTGGTATGACTTCCCTCTGGGTTGAGGCACTTAGTCCTCAGTGTGGCTGTTTCTGCCTTTACAGTTAAGGGCTGCTCTGGGGCACCCCTGCCCTGTGCCAGTAGAGCAGGAGCACCCCCTGGATCTCAGGGAACCATGGTTTTCAGTATAGGCCCCCTACCTGCTCGGAGGGACATCTCTGCTGGTGGCTCAGAAGTCCTCTTAGCATAACCCTCCCTCCCCAAGGTTCCCTAGTCTTGGTGTCAGGCCCTAAGATGTGGCTTCTTCCTAGATTAAAGCTCCTGATAACTCCCCTTTGACCTCAGTCCCCTCTGGGTTGCATGTAACTTCCTTTAGGGTAAAGATGCCTCTATCTTTTAAGTTTTGGGTGCCTGCCCTGATGGTGTATGTTTCCCTGAGTCTAAGTTACCAATACATTTGATATGGGATTTCTTTATGTGTGCAGATCGGCTCCCTCACAGCTAAGGTACCTTTTCACCTTCTTATCTTGGTAAGATTTCTGTCTTCTCCCAGCTTTCTCTTGGTACTGCCTTCTGCCCCCAAATCTGTAACCCTTCTTGGTATCAGCCTCTTTGAGTTAGGAGTGTTATCTCCTTTGGATTAAGGTTTCTGCTCTGGAATAAATTTCTTGGAGGTTCAAGGTCCTCTTCTCCTTGGCATGTATGAGTAGGTTCAACTCTTCATAGTTTTAGGCATCTCTCATTGTTCCCCACCCCCAAACTTCCTTCCCTCCCCTACAGCTCACACACATGTACACATATATCAGGCCCTTCTCTGTGAGATGCCAGTTCTGTTTGTTTCCTGACTTGTCTGAGGGGTGACCTCTCCAAACGACCTCTGTGCCCAGCTCCAGAGTATAGAAAGTGTGATCTCCAAGGCTAATGCCTTTGTCCCAGCAGTCAGTTATGTGCTATATGACTTCGTCCTGCTCTGAAAAATCCTTTTGAGTGTCATCTGAGGAGAAGGTGCTCAATGCTCTAGGAATTTTCCACTTCCTGGGTCAGAGGCATACAAAAAATATATATATATAGCTTTCCTTGTTTCAGCAGACTTTCAGAGTCACCCCGTCAGCCAGACCTTACACAGGGCATTCAAGGGAGCATAAGGGGAATCGGGCCTGGTCTTTATCATCAGATAGTAAACACTGCTTCCCTTTACTACCCCACCTGCCTCGCCATTTCTTACCACGTCTGTGTTTCTGGGTTTGGACCAACCAGGGAATAGATGTTTATTCCTTCCCATTCTCTCCTAGTAGCGTCCGTCTCCAAGAGAGTATGAAGAGAGTGCGTCTGTAGGGCAGGGAAGATGGCGGACAAGCGCAAACTCCAAGGTACTACACTAAGAGCCCACTGCACGTGTGGCCACATGCTCTTTGTTCTGGGAGCTCTTGTTTGGTGCCTGCTGCCTTGGCAGGGTTCTAACAGTGTTCTTCCCTGGCCAGGTGAGATTGATCGCTGCCTCAAGAAGGTGTCCGAGGGTGTGGAGCAGTTTGAAGATATTTGGCAGAAGGTACAGGGGCGGGGTCCCTGAAAATCTAGGTCTCCAGGGAGGAGAGCACAGGCAGAGGTTCAGGATCTCTGGGTATTGACCAGAGAGAGGGGCTGCATATCCACATGCTGAAGACCTAAGAGAAGCAGCTCTGAGATCACCTGGGGGTGGGGGGCATCCCAGAGTCCCCAGCCCAAGAAGGAGAGAGATTGGATGTGCACTGCTGGTCCAGCCACTAGTGGACTGGGCTGGCCACTTGCACACTGACTCCTGAATTCTCTCCATCCCTCAGCTCCACAATGCAGCCAACGCGAACCAGAAAGAAAAGTATGAGGCTGACCTAAAGAAGGAGATTAAGAAGCTACAAGTGAGGGGGCTGGGGGCCTGGACTCCTGTGTCCTGAGGGTGGAGGGAACTGGGAGAGTGGACTGCTGGGTCCCAGGGAAAAGGAGCTGGGGACCCCAGTTCCTGGGTCCTGATAGCTGACTTTCTTGCTTTTCCCATCTGCAGCGGCTGAGGGACCAGATCAAGACATGGGTAGCATCCAACGAGATCAAGGACAAGAGGCAGCTTATTGACAACCGCAAGCTCATTGAGACGGTAGGAGCCTGGAACTGGGAGTCTGGGTCCCTGAGAGGTGGGGAGGTAGCCAGATTCCTGGGACCCCAGGGGGCAAAGGTAGAACAGCCACCACAGATCCCCAAGAGGAGTAAGGTCTATGCGCCTAAGGGAAGGGGGAGGCAGTGGACTCAGAGCCCAGAAGATGAGGTCATGAGGCTTAGGTTGAGTGGCTGCTGGCCCTTAGTCAGCTCCTTTCCCACCTTCGAGAGCCCCCCTGCCAACTGCACTCTCTACAGCAAATGGAACGGTTCAAAGTTGTGGAACGAGAGACTAAGACCAAAGCTTATAGCAAGGAGGGCCTGGGCCTGGCCCAGAAGGTGGACCCTGCCCAGAAGGAAAAGGAAGAGGTTGGCCAGTGGCTCACGGTGAGTTGGGGTAGAGGAGGTGAACTTGGGGGGCCCTGGGCCCTGGGTTTACACGGGAACTTTGGCTGACAGCCTTCCTCTTCACTCCTCCTCCTCCCAGAATACTATCGACACCCTAAACATGCAGGTGGACCAGTTTGAGAGTGAAGTGGAGTCACTGTCGGTGCAGACACGCAAGAAGAAGGGCGACAAGGATGTGAGTGTGGGGAGACCTGAAGCCCACAGGATGGGGATGGCAATGGGCTGGTGAGTGGGAGACCCAGTCATTTAGGCTCGTGGGAGACGGGGTCTGGATTCCTAAGGTGGACAGGGCCAACAGCTGAGATTAGGGATTTGCAAGACAGTATTGGGAGAGCTTAGCAGTTGACTTGGGTGGTACAGGGAGAAGGTGAGACAGAATCTCACCCTGGGTGTCTGGGTAGACAGTGAGGCCTTAGAGAAGAGGCACGGTTTGGGGAAGATGAGCTCTCAGGTTCAGCTTGGGCCACACAGTAAGTGCGAGACCTGAAGGACACCCAGGGCAGGAGGCCTCATAGCACCCAGAGGTCTCCAGATTCTAGCGAGGAGCCAGTGGGTACAGACAAGGCAGGACGCTGAAACCAGTGAGTTTGGCCTGAAGGAAAAGAGTTGTCTGGGACAAAGCCAGATGCTGAGATCCCAGATTCCAAAAATTCAGGATTATAGGGTGTGAGTTCAAAGGTATACAAACTGTATCTACTTGTTGGCACAGGAAATATGGGGAAAAGAGAGCCAAGTCCTTAGAGAAGCTGGGGGTGGGGGAAGGTTGGGAAGTGAGAGGTGTGCCAGAGTTGGGCATCAGGTCCGAGGGCTTTGGGAACCAGGGGCGTGGAGCTGGGGAGATGATGGGTCCTTTAATAGAGCAGGGATTTGGAACTGAGGCTAAGATGTCAAATCCTAAAAGGAATCGGGGCCTCTAGAGGGCAGGAGCTCGGCTTAAGAATCTGGGCTCCTGTAGGGTTGGGGGTGGGGGCTAGTGATCACAAAGATTATCATGATTCTAAACAGCAAGCTCCCCACAAATGGAGGTTATCATTATTACTGTTGGAGCAAGACGTGGAGGGGCAGTGGGGGATCTATATCCCAGAAGGTCGTAACAGCTGGTGGGCACAGTGTGGAGAGATTTGAGCTGTCAGGTGAGGTACTATTAGGGGCCAGGTTGTGGGGGTCTTTTAGGGACTGCTGGGTCTTCTAGAGGTTTCCAGATATTCCTGGAGCCAGAAAGGGTGTGTTGAGGGAGCAGTGGGATTCCCAAGATGTCAGAAACCTAAGATTGGTCCCCACAGGGGTCAGAGGGTGGGCAGACTTCATATTCCCCTCCCCTGGAAGGGGCTGGAGTGGAGCCTCTGGATCTCCACAGGGGTCAGGGACTGAGGATGGGTTCTGTGGGGACAGGAGGGGACAGGCAGGTGCTCAGCAGCCCCTGAGCCTGGCCCTGGGCTCGCCAGCAGAAGCAGGACCGGATTGAGGGCTTGAAGCGGCACATCGAGAAGCATAGGTACCACGTGCGGATGCTGGAGACCATCCTGCGCATGCTGGACAATGACTCCATCCTCGTTGACGCCATCCGCAAGATCAAGGACGATGTTGAGTACTATGTTGACTCATCCCAGGACCCTGACTTCGAGGAGAATGAGTTTCTCTATGACGACCTGGACCTCGAGGACATTCGTGAGGCCCTGGGGCTGGCCATGGTGCAGTGGGTTGGGGCCAGGAGGGGGCATCCCTGCCAGCTAAACATGCCCCTCCCCTCCCCCCACAGCACAGGCGCTGGTCGCCACCTCCCCCCCCAGCCACAGCCACATGGAGGATGAGATCTTCAACCAGTCCAGCAGCACACCCACCTCGACCACCTCCAGCTCTCCCATCCCGCCCAGCCCAGCCAACTGTACCACGGTGAGGCCCCACATAGCACTAGTAACTTGTTTCCAAGGGGCAGGAGTCAAGGAGACAAGTCTGGATCTCTCAGAAGTGGCTGTGGGAGGGAAATTGAGGAAGTAAGGATCCTAGGTATCCAGGTCTAGGCTCTTGGGGTGGTTCAGATCCTACATCTGGGTCCATAACAGCTGTACAGAGCTGATCGGTGGACCCTGAATCCTGGCCATTTTAGGTTTGGGTTTGGGTGTGGGAGGTGGGAGGGGCCAGTGCATGGGGTGCCTGAGGAGGCTGGGCAGCTGGCTGCCTTGGGCAGGGATCCAAGGATTAGGTTCCCTAAGGATAGTGGGTTCCTGGATCCTTAAGAGGCTGGAGGGTGAATGCTGGCTCCCAGAAGACAAGGACAGTGGGGAGCCTGAATTTAGGTGGTTTTCTCCAGGGAGGTCAAGGGCAGGCATTTGAACAGCTCTGGGGTGCAAGGTTAGTCAGCTGGGCCCAGGTGCCCGGGATGTTCGAAGATTGGCTTCTCTATGTTGGGGTCCTAGAGTCACACAGGTTTCTGACTCTGCCTCCCCCACCTCAGGAAAACTCCGAAGATGATAAAAAGAGAGGACGCTCAACAGACAGTGAAGTCAGCCAGGTGGGTCTGATCTTACAGTTGATGCACGTCACTTGCTTACTCATTGGTTTCCAAAGGCTTATTGAGGCCTGAGGGCCGGCCATAGTGCTGGGCTCGGGGACATAGGTGGGTCAGAAATCAGTGCTGCCCTGAGGGCAGGTGGGCAGGGCAGGCACACAGGTGACTGGTGCTGTGGTCAAGCAGGTAGCCCAGGGCATGAGCCTGACCTGGTGGTCAGCACATGCTGTTTTAGGATGGTATGTGCCCTGGGCTTCAGAGGAAGGCCAGAGCCTGCCCGGCAGGGAGGGACGGCAGCAGGTAACATGGGTGAGTTGTGACAGAAAACTTGGGAATGTCGAGAGATGAAGCAGCCAGCCAGGTCTGTGGGGCCTGGGGTCCACGTGTGAGCACAGGGCCTGAGGTTGTCGGGCTGAGGGGCTTAGGCTTTGTGGACCAGCTCTGAAGGGAATAAACATGCCTATGAAGTGATGGGGCCTTCGGTGGTTAATAATGTACATTGCAAGTTTCTGAGAGTAGAAGGTGACATGCAGCGTTTCTCAGAATTTTTTACCCCAGTGACCGCTGTTAACTTTATTAGCATCTCCCCCAAGATAGAAGCACACTTTAGGAAACACTGCTACAGAGGAATGATGTCAGTCGGGGGCGGAATGGGCTGAAGGGGGAGATCTTGAGTGGGCATTGATGGGGCTGGTGTGGGGACCCAGGAGCAGGAAAGAGGTGGTAGGGGCAGGCGGTGGTGAGGAGAGAAGCTGAGTCAATGACTCCCTGGGGCCAGGCCTGGCTCAGTCACCTTCCCAGGCACCCACTGCCAAGCACTGATCCCAGGAAACAGTGAGTGGGCAGTCCCTTTTGGCATTTGGTGAGTGCCAGGTGCCTGTGGGGTAGTCAGGGGAAGTCCAGGAGGCAGTTAGGTACAGCAGCCTGAGGTGTCTGTTAGCAGCTTGGCTGGAGTGGGGATACTGTGGAACGTGTTTATTGGCCCTGCAAGTGGCTTTTGTGACCCTTTAAGTGATATTCAGAATTATTGTCCAATTTACATTTGTTTTTCCTTCTACTCTTGGATGTTAGGCTGCCCCAGCTAATCTCGTATCGAGGACATTTAGGTGTTTCCACTAGTTGCCTGTTGTGTGGCACAATGGGTCTTCTCTGAGTGGCAACCCATGTTGTGTGTCAGATCCCTGTGGGGCATCCATGGGGAGGTATCTGGGCAGGACTTGGGAAGCTGGGCAGGAGTGTTTTAAGCATGAAGGTGATTGAAGCCACAAGGGTGAGTCACGTCACCTGGGTCCCCAGGAGGGTGGGAACAGCTGGAGACAGACCAGAGAGGAGGCTGGTGGGACAACAATGGAGCCTGAGCCTGGGGGGAGTGGGCACCAGCCGGCCCACTGGGTGCTGACCTTCTGCTGTTTCCCACCCGCAGTCTCCAGCTAAAAATGGCTCCAAGCCTGTCCACAGCAACCAGCACTCTCAGTCCCCAGCTGTGCAGCCCACCTACCCCTCCGGCCCCCCGCCTGCTGCCTCTGCCTTGAGCACCACCCCTGGCAACAATGGGGCCCCTGCCCCAGCAGCACCCCCAAGTGCCCTGGGCCCCAAGGCCAGTCCAGCTCCCAGCCACAACTCGGGTACCCCTGCCCCCTACGCCCAGGCTGTGGCACCCCCGGCCCCCAGCGGGCCCAACACCACCCAGCCCCGGCCCCCCAGTGTCCAGCCTAGCGGGGGAGGCAGCGGAGGCGGTGGAGGCAGCGGAGGAAGCGGCAGCAGTAGTAACAGCAGTGCCGGCGGAGGTGCTGGCAAGCAGAATGGCGCCACCAGTAAGTGGAGAGCTGGCGGGGTAGGCTACCAGGCTGCGGGCGGGGCTGGGTAGCAGCTGGCAGCCTCTTTCCATCCGCTCTTCATTCCCCTTCCCAGGTTACAGCTCAGTCGTGGCAGACAGCCCAGCAGAGGTGGCTCTGAACAGCAGTGGGGGCAACAACGCCAACAACCAGGCTCTGGGACCCCCTTCTGGCCCCCACAACCCACCTCCTAGCACCTCGTGAGTGTCTGGGCCTTTGGCAGGGTTGGGGGCAGCAGCCTCTTGGCACAGAGAGGCACTGGTGCCTCCCCCGTCACCACATGGCATGGGAATTAGGCCCTGCTCTTGCTGGTTAGAATGTCCAGTGAGCTGTCTTCCACCTTGGTTAGGTGCTGTGTCCCCACTGTTCTTTCTAGCTGGGACATTATATATGTTGGCCTCCCCACTTTGCCCTTTAGAATGCTCTAAAATACATCCTCATCTAATTGGGATTTCTCTCAGAAGCCCCACCAACCACCCCTCCACATTTCTGTTACCTGCCTGAGGCCACCTGACTCCTGCTGGAGGGGTCAGTGTTCTGCTTTTCAAAGGGAAATATCCTGAAGTTCTCCTTCTTAGCAGCTCTTCCAAATCTTAGGTCAAACCATTTCACTGGGTCCACCTGTTTGCCAGAAGAGTGCCCCAAGAGAGAACTTAATTTTCCACATGGGACGAGTGCAAGGCCTGCTTCCCTGGCCCCTCACTCCAGCCCCAGCTGGGCTGCCCCAGGAGGGCATCTGCCCTGTGTCCACCTGCCCAGGGCAGCTTGTTTTGTGATTGGGACAATTACTCCCATACCTTGCTCCTCCACGGACTGTTCCAGAAAGCCATCGCCTCCCCCTTTTATCCATTTTTAGCCCTGTGCCCCTCTGTTGGAGCACCCTGAGAATCCCATTCCCACCTCCACAGCTCTACTTCACTGATGAGAAATGATTCCAAGATTCAGTTCTACCTTTGCCCAAAAGAACCACTTCTCTCTCCCATCTGTCTGCCCTCAGCCCGCCCCACTCAGATCCTATCTTGTGTGGATTCTCCCCCCTTCACCCAGTCTCCCTGCCCATCCCACCCTCAGGGACCTTGCTCTGAGCCCCCTCCCTTTCTCCATTCTCTCTCTTCAGGAAGGAACCCGGTGCAGCAGCTCCAACTGGGGCTGGGGGCGTGGCCCCAGGCTCAGGGAACAACTCGGGGGGACCCAGCCTCCTGGTGCCGCTGCCTGTGAATCCCCCCAGCTCCCCGACACCCAGCTTCAGTGAGGCCAAGGCAGCCGGTGCCCTGCTCAACGGACCTCCGCAGTTCAGCACTGCCCCGGAGATCAAGGTGGGCTCCTCAGACGTCCCCAGTGGGTCCTGAGCCTTTGTCCTGGCTCTGTTGCCTTTGCTACAGGTGTTTCTGTCTCCTTTCCTCCAGGTCTCTGACCACTGCCCTCACTCTCTCTGGATCTTGGTTTCTTTGGCTTTCTGTCCTCTTCTGGCACCTGCTTTCTCCAGGGCTTTCTGTACCACCTGCACCCTGATTTTGGTCTCCGGGTACTCTCGTACTTCCTCCCAAGCTGTCTCTGAGACTCTGTCTCTGTTTCTTGGGGTTTCTTTCCTTCCCTTTGGTTGTATTTGCCCTCTCTGGGTTTCTGTCTCCATCTTTCCTCCAGGCCTTCAGTCTTTAGTCCTATTTCTCCTCACGAGACACACTGGTGCTTTCTGCTTCATGTGACCACTCACTGTCCTCTTTCCCTTCTAAGAAACCATTTCGGTCAAGAGAACACTTGTTGGCTGGGCACGGTGGCTCACACCTGTAATCCTAGCACTCTGGGAGACCAAGCTGGAAGGATTGTTTGAGTTTAAGGAGTTCGAGGTTGCTGTGAGCTACGATGATGCCACTGCACACTCTACCCAGGGCAACAGAGCAAGTCTCTGTGTCAAAAAAAAGGAAAGAAAAGAAGAAAATATTTGTTGAAGTCTGCTGTGCTCCAGGCTTTGTGCTGGGCAAATGCAGCCTGGTTCCTGCCTTTAGGAAGCTTCCTGGCTAGTGGAGGGAGCAGTTTCTAATGGCACAGCTACAGAGGAGGGAGCTGTGGGCCCACAGAAGGGCATCTGACCTGCCTTGGGAGACAGGCCTGGGAAGGCTCTTAGAGGAGGTGATGTTTAAGCTGAGACCTCAACCGGGGTGAGGGGTGGAGTCGGGTGCTGACACTGCAGGAGAGGCTGCAGGAAGAGCTCTGGGAAGGGCGCTGGTCTGCTTTGGTAGGTAGAAGGCTGGGCAGCGTTGAGCAGAGGGAGGAGAGAGGTGTCCGCTCTGCAGGAGGGAGGACGCTGGCTGTAGGGCTGTGACTGATAGGGCAGGACAGGGCAGTGGGGTCCTGATCACCAAGCGTCTGAAATGGCAGCAGCAGGAGCTTGGGAGTTGGCTTGCAGAGCCAGTGTGTTGTATAGGTTCCACTGGGAAGCGGTGTGAGAGTGCCCAGACTTTCCAAATCCTGGCATTGTCCTTTCTGTGCCCTACTTTCTTTATCTGGAAAATGGAAATAATCATGATTATACCCACCATATAGTGTTCTTGGAACAGTTTCTGGCACAGAGGAAGCACTCGAATTTTAGAGGTACTATGGACAGGAAATTTGTGGTGTATGCATTTTTCTGGGAAAAACTAGCAGCTTTGAGATTCTCAAAAGGGGTGCATGCCTTTTTTTTTTTTTTTTAAAGAGATGGGGTCTTGGCTATGCTGTGCTACCCAGGCTGGACACGACTCTCACGTTTAAAAACAAAAATGAATCACTGGGGTGGGCGGTGGGGAGCCATAGCAAGGTTTTTGAGTGGAAAAGGGACAACATAAGGCTTCATTGGAAAGGTCCCCCAGGGCTGGTGAGAACAGAATAGGGGGAAGTGGTGTGAAGGTTTGGGCAAGAGCACACAGGCCTAGGCTACATAGAGCAGGTGACACAGGGAAGTGATGGATGGGCCTTGGTGGCTGAAGGGTTGCGGGGAGTAGGGCATAGGGCTGGGGTTAGGGACAACTGCTCAAGCTAGGGTGGATGGAGGAGCCAGCCCTGACTACAGGGAATAGAAATCTGTGGTGACCCCAGGAACACAGGAGGCTATGGGCTGGGGGTCTGGAGGCCCAACCTGCTTCTGTTACCAAGGAGATTGAATTGCAGAGGGGCAGGTCCCAATTTCCCACACCACTCAGAGGAAGAGAGATGAGGTTGAGACCTCCTGCCTCCTTAAGATGCCACGTGGAAGGGAGGCTGAGGAGGTGCTCTTCCAGGGTAGAGATGTCCTAAGAGGAGGAGCATGTGCTAGTGCGTGTCCTGTGACAAAAATGGTAACATACTGTATGTATTCTGCAGGTTGTTTTTTTTCCTCTGTAGTATGTCATGAACTTACATTTCCAAAGTCACTGCACAGTGGAGAGTCCCATGTACTAGACAGTCCACTGTTGATGGATGCTTCAGTTGTTTCTAGTTTCTTCTTCGCAGTTCTGATACTTTTGCAGGTCATGGGTAGATCTTGAGTAATTGACCCTCCACGCCCTCCCAGCAGAGCAGCAAGTGTCTAGGGCCCCTGTCACGCCGTGCGTGCTCACCTCAGCCCTGTTCTCCGCCCAGGCCCTTAGGCCAGGCCCTTCATTTCCTCCCCAGGCCCCCGAGCCTCTGAGCTCCTTGAAGTCCATGGCAGAGCGGGCAGCCATCAGCTCTGGCATTGAGGACCCTGTGCCAACGCTGCACCTGACTGAGCGAGGTGAGGGTCGCAGGGTGGTGGGGAAGGGGAAGGCCGAAGAGGAGGAGCTGGCTTTTGTCCCATCCTCACCACCGAGGGGGCCTGGCCCTGCCGCTCCCCACAGACATCATCCTGAGCAGCACGTCAGCACCTCCGGCCTCCACCCAGCCGCCCCTGCAGCTGTCAGAGGTGAACATACCATTGTCGCTGGGCGTGTGTCCCCTGGGCCCTGTACCTCTCACCAAGGAGCAGCTCTACCAGCAGGCCATGGAAGAGGCTGCCTGGCACCACATGCCCCACCCCTCTGACTCCGAGCGGATACGGTGAGGGGCCGCAGCAAGGGGGGATGCGGGCCAGGACTCCTGACTCTGAGGGAGAGCGTCTGAATACCCTCTTGAGATCAGGGCAGGAGCTGGTAGGCAGCTGGCACTGACCCTCTTCTTGCTCCCACAGGCAGTACCTCCCCCGGAACCCCTGTCCGACACCCCCCTACCACCACCAGATGCCACCCCCACACTCGGACACTGTGGAGTTCTACCAGCGCCTGTCAACTGAGACGCTCTTCTTCATCTTCTACTATCTGGAGGTACAGCAGGGCCCCCGGGGCAGCCTCGGGCCCCCCGGCTTCGCCGCCACCGCCGCCGTCCCCCCTCGGGCTGGAGGGGTGAGGTGGGTGCCCCACTGCGGCCACTGGGACCGCACCCTCTCCCTATCCCCAGTCCTGGGCCCCCTCCCAAACCAATCTATTCCCACTTCCAGTCCAGAGGTATTAGAACTGCTCGGGTTGAGGGTGAGGCTGGTGCACTGAGGCAAGCCTGAGCCCTGCCTCTGTTTGCTCACTGGCAAGGCCCAACTCCCTTCCCTGCTCCACTTGCCAGGCTCCTTCAGTGTAGGCCATCCCTCCACCCTGCCCATTGGCACGTTCTCAGGCCTCCCTGGAGACCACTAGGGAACTGCCGACCTTCTGACCCCAGTGAGTCATGAGTAACCATCCTCATCCCCACTTGAGAAATCTGTATTGCCTCCTTTCTCAGCTTTCATCACACATTAGTTTCTCTTCCTTCTCAAAGCTTCTCTGAAAGCAATTTTCACCTCCTGTCTCATTTTCCTTCTGAGCAGCATTGGTATGTTCTGTGCCCCCAGCCCCGTCTCCAAGTGGATTTTCCAGCCCAACTGTGGTCTGTGGCGGGGGCCCTGGTTCAGCCCTGATGCCCTGTCCTGTCCCCCAGTTCCCCACCTGGTTTGGGGGTCCCCTGATGCCCCTCTCCACCTTTCCCCCACCAGGGCACTAAGGCACAATACTTGGCAGCCAAGGCCCTGAAGAAGCAATCATGGCGATTCCATACCAAGTACATGATGTGGTTCCAGAGGCACGAGGAGCCCAAGACCATCACGGATGAGTTTGAGCAGGTGAGGGCCCCGCCCCCTCTGGTCCCACTGGTAGGGTCGGGGTAGAGACCCTGAGCTCCAGGCAACCCCTGCGGGCCTCTGCTCGCTTTACCTCCACCCTTCAGCCGGCTTAGTCCCTCAGGCTGTTCACTCTGCCCGGGATACTGTCTTCATCTTCCACTTGGCTCCTAGTCCTCCTTTAAGTCTTAGCCCAAATGTCCCTCCCTTAGAGAAGCCTGTTTGGACCCTCCCAGGCCGGTGCTCCCACCTCACCATGCTCAGCACTCAGTTGAGTGTGTCAGATTTTCTCACTGGCTTGTCTCTCTGCGCCAGGCTGTGGGCTCTACTGCATAGGGACCTTGATGGCCCCTTCACCTCCATGTCCCAGCCCCCAGCAGAGCAGGGGCGTAGCAGATATTCAGTGGGGAAGCTCTATTTTTAAATGGCCTTCACATGTTCTGGTAATTGATTGGAAACTCCCACTTCTTGCAAATACTCTGGAGCCAGCCTACCTGGGTTTGAGTCCAGCTCTAGCTGGGTGACCTTGGGCAAGTCACTTGAATCTCTCTGTCTCAATTTTCCTATCTGTAAAAATGGGGGTAAGAGGACCTACTTTATGCAGTTGTTATGAAGATTAAATGAGTTAATAACATGTAAGTACTTAATGGTGCCTGCTACATAGTAAGCGTCATGGATTTATGTTTTCTTTTTTCAAATTACTTTCAGTTGGTGTGTTCCACAGTGACTTTTTCCCACTAAATATTTCCCTGATGCCAAGCCCCCTCACAGGATGGAGTATTATAAGGTCCTTGTCCTCAGAGAACTCAGTCCCCTCCCCCAGTTCTCCCAGGCTGCCGTTCTTTGAAGCATTTCAGACTCATTCAGAACCCAGCTCCTCTCCCACTGTGTCCTCAGACATTAACTACAGACTTCTCCAGTCACATCCTGATTTGGCCCAAAACCATCCTCCAATTATATACATTTCAGGGCATCCAATCATTCAGAAATTCCCACATCACTACTGTCACCAATAAAATGTCCCTGCAGAGTGCTTGGATTTAGACTCTGAGCCTGTTCCATTCTATAGGATGAGGGTGTCGGTACCTGTTGCCTCAAGGTTTTTGTGAAGACTAAATGCTAGGCCATGCGTCTGTACTCCGCAGGAGAGCATCCTGTGCCCAAAAGCTGCAGCCATCAAGAAAGCAGCGGAATGCTTTGCAGACACACCTGGCCTTGGGCATAACCTCTCTGCGGCTCCCTCCATTTCCTCCTCTCTAAAGCGGGCATGATCATGTTTGCTACCTGAGAAGAGCCTTGTGAGGGTGGCATGAGAGCGTGCGCGTGTAGGGCAGTCAGCCCAGTGCCTGGCACATCCGCGACCCTAAAAACTGTCCCCTTTGTCTGTCGGTCCGGCCCAGATCCCAGACCACCTCTTCGTCCACTCACTGACCGCCTTCTCCCCCGGCCAGGGCACCTACATCTACTTTGACTACGAGAAGTGGGGCCAGCGGAAGAAGGAAGGCTTCACCTTTGAGTACCGCTACCTGGAGGACCGGGACCTCCAGTGACACCGGCCCCTCCTTCCACCCAATCCCTCCCCCCGCATGCTGATCCCCC
Organism: Lemur catta; assembly: GCF_020740605.2. NCBI lineage: Eukaryota > Metazoa > Chordata > Mammalia > Primates > Lemuridae > Lemur > Lemur catta. The sequence goes on from NC_059146.1 coordinate 21,227,525, forward strand.
TGCCCAGGTGAGGGCCCTGCCCTGGAAGCCTGGGGGAGGCCCCAAGCCATGGGGCATCCCCCTCTCCCAGGAAGTAGGGAGGGGTCTGGGAGGCTTTCTCTTCCTCTCAGCCCCACCCGGGGGGCCGGGGGCGAGGGCTGCCCCCTCCTCCCCTCCCCAGTGAGGGACATTTTTTGGTAAACCTATTTTCATTTTGGAAAATATTTATGAATAAATAGTTTTATATGACGGCTGGCAGCAGCGGCCTCTCCTGTACCCCCTCAGGAGTCAGTGAGCAAGGTGGGGGTCCTGTCGTCGGGGGCGCCGGGCCAGCTGGGGGTTGAACTGGGAGTTGTACCGCCGCAGGCGGTCATCTGTCTCTTCCATCTCCGGCTGACCCTCTCGTGGTGCCCGGCCTTGGACCCGGGCCAGCAAGGCTTCTGCCCGGGCCCTCTCAGCTGCTTCCCTCTGGAGACGTTCAGCTCGAAGCTGGTCCAGGGATGCGGTTCTGTGGGGAGTGGAGTCAGGTCAGAAGGCTGGTGGCTTCTAGGAGGCCCCTCCCCTAACGTCTTCCATAGTGGGAGCTGCCACCTGGAACCCACTGCCTGCATCTACGTGTTCCCAACCTGAGCTCTTGAGGCCTGCTGGAAGGAAGCCATCTGGTGCTGGGATGCCGGGCAAGCATCTGGGCCTTCCCTCCTGTGGGCTCTGTCTGCCCCAGTCTTTACAATCAGGTGCCCTTTGAGATCAAGAAAGCATACTGAGCAACACCCTGGCCCTCTCTGTGCCTCAGTTTCTCCTTCTCTAGAAAAAAGGAGACTGTCATCGGTGCACCCCCTCTACACTCAGGAACATAGCATCCTAGGGACATAAACCTTTTACTGTCTAACCCTGGTGGTTTTCAAACTCTTTGGTCTCAGAACCCCTTTGTACTCTTAAAATTGAGGACCCCAAAGATGTTTTGTTTAAATAGGTTATATCTGTTAACATAGCAAATGAGAAAAGAAAACTGAGGAGCTTGGACACAAGCATCTGTGCCATTAGCCTTGAGAACAGTGGTGTCTTCTCATGTCAAATAGCCTCTGGAACCTGCACTGCACACTTAAGAACGAGCGTGAAAAAAGGCAAATGGTGTTATGAAAATAGGCTCAACTCTGTAGACCCCCTTCTCTACCCACCCAGGCCCTGGCTGAGTCCCTGCCTGTCCCGACCAGAGCTGCTATGGTGCCCTGGACGTCTGGGCTTTGGTCTGTTCTGGGGCTGGGTCTTACTGCTTGCGCCGTTGTTTCTCAGACCCCTCCTTCTTTTCCTTTCTGCTGTGAATGCCTTCATCACCACTGTGCCGCCTCTTCTTCCCCAGATGCTTCTGCATCTCCCGCAGAGGGTCCAGGCGGCTCTTGATCTTCTCATCTGGGCTTGGGCCAGGTGAGGGGCCTCCTCTTTCTGGGGGGAGCTGGTACCAAGGGGGCTGAGTCTGGGCCTCTGCTGCACTCTGGCCCAGGTACGTCAGGATGCCCAGAGCTTTCTCTTGCTTTTCCTGAGAGGGCCAGAAAGTACAAGAGACAGTACGTCGTCATTTTAGTGTATCAGCTGTGTCCCCCTTCAGAATCCCTGGATGTGATAACAGGGAAATCTGGGGTGCTCTGACCTGAGAGTCTCTGGTCCTGGGGAGGTAGAACCAGTCATTCAACAAACTGGCATCAAAGGCCTGTCATGAACCAACTATACTAGGTGCTGGGGGAGGAGCAGACCCAGGGCAGGCTGTGTTCCTGCCCTGGGGGGACAATGGCAGGTGCAAGTAACAGAAAGCACAGGAAAGGAGGTGGAACTACTTCAGAGTTCAAAGGCAGGTACTTTTGGGGAGATACTTGAAGAAAATGCTGAAGGAAGCAAGCCAAGCACAGGAGTGATTGTGGGGGTTGGGTAGTAAGTTCAGAGTTTGATGGGAAATCCCAGAACGAGTGAATGACAAGGATCTGATTTACATTTTATAAAGCTCCTTAACACTTCTAAAATCCCTGTAGGGTTTTGACATTAGGTTGGAGACGCCTCCAGTTTGAAGACCTGAAAGGTCTACCTAAGCAGTCCCATAGGTGGGGGCCTCCAGCTTCACTTCCAAGCCCTGTGGGTGCCCAGGTGGCAGTAACCAACACTTGAATGCTCCGCTTTGGTACTGTTCCAAATTCTCTATGTCCCTATACTCCTTAGTCTTACCTCGACAGCTAAAGTGCCCCCGTCCCCAGCTCTATTCATGACTCCTCTGATGAAGTGGATGACACCAACTTACTTTCTCCTGTCGCTTTTCTTCCTCGTACTCTTTATTGCCTCTGGTCACCCCTTTCCCTTCCTCCAGCAGCTCCCGAAACAGGTCTACGGGGCCAGAACTTGGGGCTCCTGCTTCAAGCTCAGGCAGTGAGTTCTGATGTCTGGCTTTCTTCCGCAGGAATTCTGTGCGGGCCTGAGGGGAAAGGAAATTATAGTCAGGGCATACAGAACCTAGAGGTGATTCAAGGAACTGTGAGTCTGGTGCCAACCACAGACAATGGCAGCCCATGGTGCTGGGGGCTGTAAGAAAGGGAGCATGGGGCACTGTGGGAGCCCAGAAATGTCACCTGTCCTAGCCTGGGATGAGAATGGGCACATGAAGCAAACACCTGGGTTTTGTAAACCACCTTTCAGATAGTAAACCATGGGTCATCAAGGCTGGTTGGGAGGAGATAGATCCCTGGCATAAACCAGAGGGGATCCCAACCTCCAGTGACAACTAGGACAGCTATAAAGGCAGTTAAACCACCCATTGGACCAAGCATCTGGATTCCAGGCATGGCTCCCAAGTCACTACCCCAAGTCAATTAGCAATTTCTACTGATAAACGTGAATTTTAAAAGCCTAGACTACCTCTCAGCTACTGTTGAGGATCGGATTAGCTAAGGGACTGAGATTTTAACCAGATTAAGGTGCTAGGCAGAAATTCTCTGGTCTTTGTGTGTTTCTGGGGGTCAGTGCAGGGAAAGAGCTCGCCCGATGGTGTGAAACCTGGTTTGTCCTACTGACTTCTTCCCCGTGCCTTCCTCCTTTCTCTGTGCAATGGAGATGACAGCGCCCCTCCGAGAACGAATGGTCCTTATGAGGGATTTCGCAAGTCAGGCGCTCTGCACGGAGTGAGCATATAGTAGGTGCTCAATAGATTTTGCAAACAAACTAAAAAGTGATCATTTCCTTGAAATGGACCGTCCAAAAGGTCATTTATTAATTTACGAATATTAGGCTTCCCCTCTGTGCCGAGCACTGCTCTGGTCACTTGAAATACATCACTGGGGGAAATCAGGACAAGGGTGAGATCAAGGGAACTTTCCTGAAGATGGGCACAGGGCTAACAAACGTCCCCCAAATTAGGGCCAGCGCCCAGTACCAAACACCACACGCGGCGCACAGTGCCCGCGCACGACTCCACTTCCGGCTTCTGCCCGGCGCCTGCGCGTTTGGCCTCGGGAGCTCTGCCCGGCCGGCCACGCAGCTTACCTCTTGCTGAGCGAGCAGCACCCTCCGCTCACGCTCCTTCTCCTCCTCCCGGGCCTGGGCCTCATCACGCCGCACGCGGGCGACATTGTCCTTGTTCCGGACATGCCAGCTTTTCTTGGGCAAAATATTCATGGCGCCGTAGCTGTCCACGGACTGGCACACCTGCCGCCTACCACTTCCGATTGGCGAGAGGACGCTCTCTTCGCGTTTTCCCTGCCTCGGCCACAGATTGGTCCCCGACCAATGGCACGCCCCCTGCGTCTATGGCGATAGGCGATTGGCTGAGATGCCATCCATCACAGCGAATTCCGGACGTTCTGCGCGCGGTATCGCCTAGCGACCGCCTCTTATCAGAGTTCTGAGGCAATTACAAGTGGTCCCTCCCCTGATGCTACTAGATGCGGCTGCCGATTGGCTGGCACGCCCGTCAGGTCTTCTCACGGAAGAGCGCACCACCTCCGCACCGACGCATATGCGGATACGTTTGGCTCACGCCCTGCTGAAGCCCTGCCCCCGCCTCCAGGACGCAGATTTCAAAGAGCGCTCAGCGACCTCGGCTGTATTTATTGATACAAGAAAGAGGTTCACTAGAGTCAGGGACTGGGCGGCGAGGGGCCTTCTCCAATTCTAGTTTACAGATGAAGTAACCGAGGTTTACAAAGGGTCTGGAGGCAGGTCTGGGGTCTGAAAGTGGAACGTGATCCTGAGCCAGGCTGGGGAGGTCAAAGAGCCCCGTTGGTCGAGCTCAGCGCCACAGCACGCTGTGCCAGGAAAACTTTATTCTGTGCCTCCTGAGGTAAAGAGAGGTGGAGGTAAGAAAGACCTTCTCTCCCCCGTGTCCCTTTCTACGTCCCCCAGGACCCTTCTCAGGGACCCGGCCTGGCTCACCCTCTCTATCTGACGTTTGAGCTCAGAGATGAGGCGTCCATAGGAGTTAGCCAGAGCCACAGTGTACGCCATCAGGATGCTAGAGGAGGAGGAATGGAAGCAACTCTGAAATGCTCTTCAATTATCTTCAACCTATGGCTCCTTAGAAACCAGGGATGTGGACCCCTAAAACCCTTCCTTCTTCAGACTCAAGGAGTTCAGTACCCCAGCTCACTCCTCCCTCCTTCATATTCAGGAGTCCTCATTCCCGCCCTCTTCCTCCTTTGGACCTAGCAGTCCAGAGCCCCAGCCGCCCTCCTCTCTCAGACCCAGGAGTTCAGGCCCCCAGGCCCCTCCTCACTCGGACACAGGTGGTGGGGCCCCCAGGTCACATACATTCAAACTCACACCTGAAGTTTGGGCTACCTCACCTGGAGAACAGCAGAAGAGGCACAGCAAAAGCCTGGGTTCCCAGGAAGAAGAGAAAGTTCTGGGTGGTCTGAGGGAGGCTGGAAATAGACTCTGGGATTTGGGCCCAGATGGATGGCTGTCCCCGGAATGGACCACACGGCTTAGAAGGCGGGATCCTGAAGTCAGAGACAGGCTGAACTCAAGAAGGGCCAGGAATCTTAACACTGAATGAGGGCAGAGGGAGGGAGAGAGGCAAGAGCCTCTCACACTTACAGGAAGATGCTATAAAGCACGGGAACCGCAGAGACGGCCAGACCCAAAAGAAGGACCAAGGGGAAAAAGAAATTCACTGTGGAGGCCCGGACGGTGCGGGAGGCCGGGGAGCAGGTGGAGAAGAGGGTGAGCTGGTGGGGGAAGGCAAGGAAAAAGGGGATCTGAGACAAAAGAATCCGAGCCTCTCCTTTTCCCCGATCTGGGAGTCTGGGCCCCCTCCTCATTCAGGACCCAGGAGACTACTAAGTCCCCCATCCCTCAGATCTAAAAGTTGAGATAACCTAGACTGCTCCTCCCAGATCCAGAAGTCTGTCCTCCAGTCCCCTCCTTTCTTAGGACCTAGCAGTCTGGGCCCCCAGCATCCTCCTTCCCCAGGATGTAGGAGTCCAGTCCCCAATACCTCCTGCTTCAGACCAAGGGTCCCCATTACCCCTCACCTTCTTCAGGTAGAAAAGCAGCAGGAACTTGGCTGTGTTAAGCAGGGGCAGTAAAGGGCAGAACAAACTGCCCACCCAGACCACCGTCTGTGAGTAGATGAGCCCCAGCACCTCGTCGGGTACCTGGAACTCCTGGGACCCCGCCAGACGACCCAGCGCCCCAGGACAGAGGCCACAGATAAGCCTGAAGGGTGGGGCCGGGCCGAGTCAGGGGCGAGTTGGCACGGAGTTTCCCCGCCTCCACTGCCCCGCCCACCAATCGGAAGGGAGACTGAGACGGGGCGGGACTTTCAAGATTCCACGTGGAGGTGGAGGGGGTGTGTCCAGAGGGCGGGACCTGAGGACCAGTGGGATCCCTGCGGTAGGGGCGGGGTCATAGGGAAGTAACTGCCTAAAATGGTTGGGGGCGTGGTCCATGGACAGGAGAAGGAAAGGGAGCAGAGGAGGCAATAGCAAAAAGGGGCGGGGTCAAAGGAAGAGAATGGCTAGAAGGGGTGGGGCCTGTTCCAGTAGGGGCGGGACCACAGCGAGGGACGGGGCACTCACTTTCGAGGAAACTGGATAAGTAACATGAATGCCAAGCTAGTCAGCAGATCAAAAAGCAGAAGCTTGTACATCTCCTGGCCAACCCGGGTCTCCCAGCACTGAAGAAGGAAGAAAAAGGTCAGAAAGACCTCAGGACCCAGGCACCTGGAGGTTCAAGCGTCCGAGTCTCCATATGGCAAGCCTATGGGATTCCATCAATACTTTTTCTGGGGGCTCTTCTTTTTTCAAGCATTCATATCTCTAGCAGAGTATTCCAGCACCCCTATCTCCTCCTTCCTCCTAAACCAGGAGTCTGGACCCACACAGCCACATCTTTCCATCAGAGACACAGGATTTTGGAGCCCCATATCGTCCCACCTAAGGACTTGGGAGTCCCATCCACCCCCCAACTCACTGGAATCTCGTTGTAATTGTAGCCACAAGTTTTGCACTCTTCAGCCTCAGCGTCGCCCCCACAAGTGATCTGATTCCAGAGAGAGAAGACCAGGACGACCAGGGAGGCGAGGCGTAGAAACACAGTCCTGGCAAGGGGAAGGCGGAGGAAGAGAATCAGCACTGAACCCAGTACCCACCACTTGTCAGTTCCCTCCTCAGTGGAACGCACTCACGATTCCGCACATTTCACAGACAAGAAACTGAGGCTCAGTGACAGAGTCAGGATTTGAATCCAGATCTTCCTAGATCCCATTTCCGCGGATTTCCATGTCTTATTTACCAGAAACAACGTTCCTGAGCCGCCTCCCCCTCCACACCCCGCATCATTCCCAGCCCACCACCCCATGAGGCTGGAACCTGAGCAGGATAAAAATGATCTGGCGGCTCCGAGTGTAGCCCTCCAGTGGGGCAATGAGGGCGAACACGGGCGGCAGCACGAAGTTGACCCCGGAGATGAAGATGGACGGAAGGTAATTCACCACCAGCTGTAACAGTGGCGTCTGCTGGACAAGGGCCGTCCCCTGGGAGGGAGGATGAACCAAGAGGCTCTGGGATCCTGGAGGCAGGAGCCCCAAGTCCGGGGTCAAATATACCCCCCTTCCCTCCCCCCTTGGAAATGTAGTTTCCAAGACCCCAGACCCTCCTCTCCCAAGACCCTCCGCACCTGCAGCTCCACGGTGTACCCCGTAGCCCAGTAGATGCCATAGAAGGCTGTCCCCAGGAGCGCGACCACCAGCAGGTTGAGCAGCACCCGCACCAACCAAACCCTGACGTGCTGGCCCAGGGTCCGAATGGCAGCCTGGCGCCGCACTGCTGCTTCCTCCAGCTCCACCTGAAGCCGGGAGAGATGTCCACTGGGGCTCCATTCCCCGAGGCCCGGGCCCCTCCAGAGCTCTTCCTCAACTTAAACTGACGTAGCCCTCGTTCCACCCTCTGCGGGGCCCTGCGAGAGACCCGGGACCCCTTACGGTCCCGCCCACGGTCACAAGCCCCCTCCTCAGCCAATCCCAGCACGCCAGGCCCCGTGGCTCCGCCCAGCATTCCAAGACCCGCTCCTTGACCCAGCTCTTCTTCACTAATGGCCTGGAGTTCCCGCTCGGCTACTCCCAGTCCCGCTCCTTCATGGCCACGCCCATCGCTTAACTTTGAACCAACGTGCCTTAGGCCCCGCCCCTTTCTTGCTGCTTACTTTTTCCTGCGTCCTTGGACCCCAGGCATCCATCCCTATTATGGCCTCCTCTCAACACTCTCATTCCCCCAACACCCGCCTCCCTTAGGAGGAAGCTCCGCCCAGCGTCTGTCCCGAATCCCCGTCTCTGTGCTAGGCCTGGTGTGATATCCCAGCCTGGTCCAGTCTGGCCCCTGTCCAGCTGTAGACCCCGCCCTGCAAGCGAACCTGCAACTCATACAGGAGGATGCGCTGGCGCAGTCGCACGTGGAAGTCCCCGCAGAGGCCAAAGTCCCAGGCTGAGAACACCCGGTGACTGTAGCTGGTCAGAGTCCCCGACTCGGCCAACAGCGTCTCCTTCAGCCCGGACACTGAGCTGAGAGAGGGGAGACTCGGTGTATGGAAGGACAGCCATGAGCGGGGAGGCGGGGGACACCCCTCTTACGGACAAACAAGGAAAATGAGCCCCAAGACCTTTGGCATTTGGTGAGCTGCCACCTGATGGAGGAGTCAAAGAGGCGGGGACGCACAGTCATTGGAGGCAAAGGCCAGGAGAGATTCACAGATAGACGTGGGGAGCGGATGTCTCAAACAGAAACCTAGGAGCTAGGGACAGAGCTCCGGAGAGAAGGGGGCAGGAACCCAGAGTGAGAGGGACAGAGGCTCTGGGGAGACACAGAGACCCCAAAAGGAGATTCAGAGAAAAAGAGACAAAGGCTCAGTGAGAAAGGAGAAAATAATTCCAGAATGGGGGGGCTGGCGTCAAAGACTCAGAGTGAAGGACAAATATCCAAAGAAGGTGGTCGACGGAGAAAGACCCAGAGAGAGGAGGACAGAGACCCAAGAAGGAGACAGAGACCCAGCGAAGGGCCAGTAAGGAGACTCAAAAGAGGGGAGCAAAAACCCAGGGAGGGGATACAGGACCAGAGACAGGGGCAGAAACAGAAAGAACTGGACAAAGAGACCATGTCCACCCTCACCGCCCTGGCCCTAAGTCCGCGTCATCGCTCAAGACAATAACTACAGAAGACTCCCGCACCTCCTTACTTCCCCCTGTGCCCTCTTAGAATCCATTCCCTGTTCTTGAGCCAGTGGGGCCGCCTTGTGATGCAGATAAGATGGTATGCCCCTGTTTAAAGCCTATTCGACAGCTTCTCCCTGCTCTTAAAGTCCAGGCTTCTTGCTGGCATAACCAGCCAGGGTCTGCCTGCTCTGGCCCCTCCCTACTTCTTGAAGTTCAAATCCTGCCCCTTCTACTCATACTGGCCTTTTATTTCTCAGAACACCCCAAACCTCTTTTCCACCGCAGGGCCTTTGCACTTGCAGTTCCCTCTGCCTGGAATACTGGTGTCCTGGCTGTTCACCTGCCTGGCTCCTTCTCATCTTTCTGGTCTCCATCTATAGGTCCCCTACTTAGAGGAGCCTTCACTGACTACTCCATCTAATGAAGGTCCCCACTCATTATTCCCTATCACAGGGGTTGGCAAACTATAGCACATGGTGCTAATCCAGCCCAACACCTGCATTTGTAAGCTGTGTGTGTGAGAGAGAGTAGTAGCGTTCTAATTCTTGATATGAGTGTGAATGTGCCAAGCTCTACCCTTTTATTTGTATACTTCTTCTGGATGTGTGTGACACTTTTTGAAATGAAAACTAAATCCGAAATTGACCACTTGTTCCCTGCTTGATTCTATCACCCAGTCCAAGCCACCATACTCTCTCACCTGAATTACTGCAATAACCTCCTAAATATTCTACCTGCTCATCCCTTCAACTCCCTCCCTCCCGTTCCTTCTTTCCCTCCTTCTCTTCTTCTCTGTCTCTTCTTCCCCCCTTCTCTCTTCCTCAAACCCATAGAGGGATCCTTTCATAACCTAAATGAGGTCAGGGTGATCTTTTGCTCAAGAACCTGCAATGGCTCCCATCTAAGAAGCCAAAATCTTTACGTTGGCTGAAAAGGCCCTACATGATATGGCCCCATTTTCCATTTCCTACCACTCTCTCCACCTCCTTCCCCTCTCCACTCCATCCCCACCAGCTTCCTGGTGCTCCCTCAAACACACCAGGCTTGCTCCTGCTTTGCTCTGGCTGTACCCTCCGCCTCCTCCAAAGGGCACCTCAGTACACTGGGGAATGCTCTTTTCCCAGGTATTTGCTTGGCTGAACTTCTCACCTTCGCAATGTCTTTGCTTAAATACCATGTTCTCAGTGAGCTTCCTGGACCACCTGTTAATACAGCATCTCTGCCAACCTCCCTTACCCAAAGCCCTTAAGCCCCAAGCAGCTTCGAATGAGCTATGGAATATTGCCTGTAAACACCACCGAGACAAGATTGTTTTGTTTTTGTTTGTCTGTTTTTCCCATCTGTTTTGCCCGCTGCCTTATCCCAACTGCTTAGAACAATGCCTGGCACACAGTAGGTGCTCAATAAATGTCACATGAAAGAATCAGCCCTATTTGTTTCCTATATAGCACTGCTCCCCAGCAAAAAGAAAACAGGCAACGAACGTGCATGCGTGCCTGCTTGTTTAATCTTACGTTTCCCACTCGACTCTAAGCTACAGGAGTGAGAAAAACTTCCCAGCTTGTAGCCCTGGCCTTCAGCAAGTATTTTAAAAGTCGATTTCAACTCAAACGGAGGAAAGGGCCACAGAGCAAGACTCAAGATTCTTGGGGAAGGGGCTTCTATCCCCACCACTCTCTCCACCCCCACCCCATCCAGGGGGTCGGGGTGGGGTGGGGTGTCACTGACCGACGCAGGATGAGCAGGAGGGAGATGAGACCACTGGCAAAGACTGAGCACAGGTAGGTGACTGCCAGGCGAGGGCGGGACGGGTAGAAGCCACAGAAGAGAGGGGACCATTCTAAGTAACCCTGCGGAAGGAAAGGCACAGCAGGGGTCACCGTGGGCCTGGGAGGAGGCGGGGTTCAGGTGCGGGTCACTAAGGGCAGCAGGGCGCAAAGTTGGGGTGAGGGAATCTCCCGGGGAACCAGAGACCTACTTCTCCCGAGAGCAAGTTGAAGAGCTGGGTGGGGAAGGTGACCAGGCCCTGTTGGTAGGGGTTATAGGAGCCACAGGGCGAGGAGGTTTCAGAGCCGGGAGGGCCTGGGGGAGCCCCTTCCAACCAGGTGGGCAGCAGCACCATGCAGGCCGTGAGCACAGAAGCCAGCACGTTGAGAAGGAGCAGGAAGCGCAGCAGGGAGAAGTAGGACTCGGTGCCGGCGCCAAACTGGCCTGCAGGGGGCAGCAGAGGGGGGGGGCTGGCTCATTCCTGAGTGCGGCCCCCAGTCCCTCCCACCCATCCCGGCCCGGGGACTCCAGACCCCAGCCCCTCCGCCTTCAGCCCAGGGGTCCGGGCCCCCAGCCCCTCCTCCCTCAGACCCAGGGGTCTAAGCCTGCAGCCCCTCCTCCTTCAGACCCAGGGGTCCAGGTCCCCAGCCCCCTCCTCCCTCAGACCCCACCCCCAGGATCCCGGCCCCAACCCCACCGCACCCCCGATCTTCTTCAGGGTCCATCCCCAGGGCTGCAGGGTGAGCAAGCCTTCTCTCGTCTTCTCCTTGGATCTCTGAAGCAGCTGGGCCCATTGGGCTGCTCTAGATCCGGAGCCATAGGCCACTTGGTCCCTGGCGTGGCGCTGCCTGGTGGGGGGAAACAGAGTCAGAGACAGAAAATGAAGGGCTTAGTAGCCCTAAGCTGGGAACCTAAATGGAGAAACAACGCAACAGTAGAAAGAGAAATAAACTGGTCTATTCATAACATAGAATACTCTGTAGCAATACAAAAGAAATAAACCTAATGCTACGCAGAAGGACACAAAAGAATAAAGATTGCATGATTCTGTTTACACAAACTCCAGAACAAGCACAGTCAGACGTTGCTCTCGAGGGATGCACATACAGGTGGCCAGGCTATTAGAAAAACTAGAAAGCAATTTCACATTCAGCAAAGGGGCTACCTTTGGGGGAGAAAGGGGGCCTCAGAGGAGGGGCAGGTGGGGTGCGGCCTTGTTGTGTCCCTTGCCCTGGCTGGAGTTTACCTGGGCTCTCACTCTATAAATATCCTTGGTATCTGTGGGGAATTGGTTCCAGGACTCCCCGCGGATACTAAAATCCGTGGATGCCCAAATCCCTTATATAAAAATGGCCGAGTATTTGCATATAACCTATATACATGGTTGTATGCAATGTAAATGATATGCAAATAGTAGTTATGCTGTATTGTTTTAAAATTTGTATTTTTTATGGTTGTATTAAATTTTTTTCGCTAATATTTTCTACCCCCATTTGGTTGAGTCAGCAGATGCGGAACCTGTACATACGGAGGGCAGATTGTACTCTTTTTTAAATCTATGCGTAGTGTTTCATGCACTTATCTACAGGCAAATATTCTGACAAAGTAAGAAGGAGAAAAAAAGGAAGAAGAAATCGAGGGACGGAGGGAGAAAGGAAGCCCGGGCCAGATTCAGGGGCTGCCGGAGCTGCCACCCAGGGCCCCACTCTCAGAAGGGCCTGGCGCCGGGTTTGAGGCTCTGCTGTTGCCATCTTCAAGTGCACAATCGGTTCTGAACAAGGGCACCCGTACTTTCATTTTTCACTGGGCCCACAAAGTACGTGGAGGGGGAGAGGAAAGAAAGCAGTAAAAAAGAGAGGTTTGAAGAGGAGGAGGCAGAGATAAAGGCATAAAGCAGAAAGGAAAAAAAAATAACAACAGATTTCAAACACACTTAGGAACAGTGAGAGGCACAGACAGGCTTGGAGGGAGAGGAGAGAGAGTCCCGGAGCCACAGAAAGACAGGACTCACTTGGAGTGAGAGATTTAGGGACAGCGACAGAGGAAAAAAGAAACTAAGAGAGGCAGCTCTGAGAGAGGACGGCGGGAGAAGCAGACGGAGCGCGAGGCCTGGGAGAGAAGGGCCAGAGGGAGGCCAGGTCCTCACCGGTGCGCCCGTCTGGCCTGCATAGGCCAGGGCAGTTCCCGGGGAGAGCGAGGTTCCTGCAGCTCCTTTTGGGCGGCTTCTGTGAAGGCCTGCACGCTCCTTCCTCCATCCTCCTCCTCGTCCAGCGCCCCCCAAGGCAGCACCCCAGGGCCTCGGTACCGAAGGGTAGCTGCACTGGGGAGCTCATTGAGAACAGAGGACAGCGATGGGCCTGGCAGGAAGGCAGAGGGCTGGGAACCCCCAGGAATCCAGCCCCCAGCCCCCAGCCCCTCCTCCCTCAAAACAGGAGTCTCAGCCTCCCCACCGCCCCCCCCCCCAGCCCTTCTTCTATCAGACCCAGGAGTAAAGAATCCCCAGCCTCTACTTCCCCTGGACCCAGGAATCCAGACCCCTAGACCCCCTCCCCAAGGACCCAAGTGTGGACCCTCGAGGCCCCTCCTACACCAGGGCAGAAGAGTCCAGGGTTCAACTTCCTTTTCTCTCTTCTTGAGGAGTTTGGGAACCCAGCCCCTCCCATTCCTGAGACAGCCAGGCCCTAGCCCCCCGCCCTCCCCTCCTCTAAGACTGGAGCCTGGTTCTCCCAGCTCCTAGTTCCCTTCTCCCGTAAACTCAGCAAACAAAACCCTGCCCCCTTCAGCCCTCAGACGCAGGCCTCCCCTCTCCTCCCCAGGGCTTCCAGGCAGCCTGACGGTTGGATGGGTCTGAACTGCCCCCGGCCCCCCCACCTCCTCTGCCGCCCCGGGGGGCTGGCCACCCCCCAGAGGAGTCCCAGGCTTCCCAGGTCGGGTTTTCTTCCATGGCCCCAGGCGCGGCTTTGTCTCCAATGGCCGCCTGGGCAGGGCCTGTCCCCAGGTAAGGGAGGGGCCTGGGGCAGGTCTGTACCTGGCCACGAGGTGGCCTGGAGAGACTAAGGTGCAGGTCCCATAAATTGTCAGGGCGGTTGCCGCAAAAGGTCTCCTGGGAACTGGAGTCCAGGTGGTGTCCTGAGCCGGGGTGGCTCCTGGGCTGGGGCAGGAGCACATCCCACTGGGACTCGGTGGCCTGAGTGCCTCTCACCGGCTTATCCCCCACAGATACACAGACACAGGTGTCCTTGTGCAACACTTTATTGGGAAAGATTTGCACATTCTGACCTGTCTTTGTGCAACACTTTATTGGGAAAGATTTGCACATTCTGACCTGTCTTAGGTAGGCCAAGGGATGACAGAGGGTGGTGACAGGAACACTGGGGCCCTGAGGTGGCTCAGACGGGAGCTGACAACGGCAGTGCCAACGGCAGTCCCCAGGCCTGCTCATCTGCACCTCAGTTTCCCCTTTATGAAATGGGAGGGTTATGTTCCCTTCCCAGTCTGAAATCCTGGTTTGATGAGCTAAAAGTAGAGTGAAATACACAAGAAAGAGGTTCCTGACTTTGAGCTGTGGATCCAAAGAAAGGGAATTTGCCCAAGAAACCACATTGTCCACCAGTCCCGCTGCTTTGGGCCAGTGCAGTGCTCTCTGGATACCCGGAAGCTGGAGCAGGGACAGGGCGAGACTCCTGTCTGGACAATACCTTGATTTTATAGGAGGGAAAGTGGCCGCCAGAGGTCCCAGGGCACAGGGCCAGGAGGCAGGAGAAGTCTGGGGAGGTCGCGCCCCCAGCTAGGCTTCACTGGGAGGCAGGGTATTTAGCTGAGGAAAAGGGAATCCTCTCTGGGACCCAGCCAGATTAAGGGCTCTTTCTGGGAAAGGAGATAGCAGCCTGGTTCACAGAATTCCCAGGCAAAAGCTTGGTGGCTAGAAAAGCTGGCAGAGGGAGCATGGTGGCAGCTTACTCCTCCCGGAGCTTTTCTGGGGCAAGGCTGGTGGCCTGGGATGCTGTCTTCCGCCGGCTGGGGCTGCCCCCGCCCAAAGCCAGCCCCAGCCCCAGGGCCACCAGAGCCAGGAGGTGGATGCAGTAGTAGATGGAGGCCCAGTACCGAAGAGTGTCACCCATGGACAGGAGCACAAAGCCCATGCACATGTAGTCATAGGCGCGCATCTTCAGGAACCAGTGCACCCAGTCCCAGGCCTTCTGGCCCCCAGGGCTCAGCCGCCCCCGCAGTGCTGACTCCAACCGGCCCTCTGCGGCCAGGCACAGCGGGATGGTCAGGAAGCTCAGGTAGTAGCCCGGGTGCAGGCCGTGCCAGTAGGCGCTCAGCAGCATGGTCCAGGCGCTCCTGGGAGAGGGGGCTGGGAATCAGGGTCCTGGAGTCCAAGTCCCCACCGCCCCCAGCCCCTCCTCCCTTGGACCCAGGGGTCCTCCTTCCTAGCTCCAGAAAGCAAAGGAGGCTACGGGCCTCTGTTTCCTTCAGGGATCCAGCAGCTCCAAGCTCCCATCCAGACCCCAGCAATCCTAACCAGTGCCCTCTGCTTTAAAGATCTAACATTTTGGCCAGGCGCGGTGGCGTGCACCTGTAGTCTCGGCTGCTCAGGAGGCTGAGGCGGGAGGATCGCTTGAACCCAGGAGTTTGAGGTTGCTGAGAGCTAAGCTGACACCACTGCACTCTAGCCTGGGTGACAGAGTGACACTCTGTCTCAGGAAAGAAAAAAAAGAGATCTAACATTTTATGTTCCATTGCCTCAGGATCAAGAGGTCCAATTCCTTAGCCCTGTGGTTCTCAAAGTATGGTCCCGGGTCTGGCCTCAGCATCACCTGAAGACTTGTGGGAACTATGAATTCTTGGTCCCCACTTCAACCCTGGGGGTAGGGCCCAGAGGAAACCGTCCATGTAACAGTCCTCCAGGTGATTCTGCAGCACGCTAATGTTTGAGAACCACTGGCCTGGCCTGCGAAGATCCAGAAAGTCCCTGGTGTGTGGTCCTGCCTTATTCTGGGGCCCAGGGGTTGTTACTCTCCCCTCAAGGCCCAGAGCCATCTTTCCTCACTCTTGAGGAACCAGAAAGCCAATGGTCACTGCCTCTCTCAGGAAACCAGGAGTCCTCAGCTGCCCAGCCCTCTATATAACCCAGGTCCCGCCTTCCTTTGAGAACTCAGGATTTTGGAAGCCCCTCTGCCTTCCTTCCTCAGGACCCAGGAGTCTCTATGCCTCCTTTTCAGGAACCCAGTTCACCCCCTCCCACCACCACTTTCCCTCAGGACCCAAGAACCCCAGTTCCTGGCCTCTTCTTCCTTTAGGGATCCAGGAGCACAATTCCTGACTCACGCAGACTCGGAAATCTCCAGCCACAGTCCTCGCCTCCTTTGTGGACTCAGGTTTGGTCCCCTCCCCTTACAGACCCAGAAATCTAATTCTTTAGCCCTTGAAGAGTCACAGACTCAGGCTCTGACCCTTCTTCCATAAAGGACACAGAAATCATTCTCCAACTGTGTATCTATCAGCGGCTTTGCCATGGACTGTGACTTTAGGGGTTTCTTTCCTATCTGTGGGCACTGACTTGTCCCTCTGGCACACTTGGGTGCTTCAAGTACAAAATTAACCCAATGATAGAATAATGTTGACTGCCCCATCTGTGGGGTGTAAGGTAAACAGAAAGGGTGAATCCTGTGCATCCTAGGATGTTTACAATCATCCCTGGACTCCACCCACTAGGTGCCAGTAGCACCTCCCATTCATGACAAAAAATGTCTCTAGGCATTGCCACATGTCCCCTGGGGGTGCAGCACAAATGCCCCTAAGTTGACAACCCCTGGTCTAAGCACTGGGGTGCCCTGGGCTTTGACCGACCCTCAACCCCGGAGCTTTAAGTATCACCTATACCAAATGCAGCTCAAGTGTCCACTTCTAACACCAACCTTTCCTGTAAGTGCCAGAAGCATGTAACTAACTGCCTATCCAATAACCCCAGCTGGAAATCTAATAGTCATCTCAAAGTTAATGAAGCCAAACCCAAGTCTCGCTTCCTCATCCTACCCCCTCCCTAAACTTACTCCTACTGGGTCTTCTCCTTCTCAGGAGATGGCTCTTCCATGCCCTCAGTCACCGACACCCACGCCAAGGAATCAAGTGTCATTTCTTCTTTCTCATGCCCCACATCCAGTCCACACCAAGCCCTGACTCTTTCTTTCAAATTCGTCTATTTCTGGGCCACGGTTCCCTACTTCAGAACTCCATCATCTCTCACCTGGACAGCCCCAAGGCCTCCAAATTTGTCTCCCAGGTTTACCTCCTGTTCCCCTTCTCACCTCTGTTCCATTCTCCGGAGTGGATCCACAAGGCCAGAGTGGATCTTTAAATCATAAATCAGGTCACGAACCCAGGTGAGTAAGTCTAGAGCCGCCACCATAAACTCTTCATTATAAAGACATCTTAGGACGTATCCTGAGTTCATCTGGTGCCTCGGGAAAGTCTGAGTGACACTCAGTAAGTTACTTAACCTCTCTGAGGCTCAGTCTCCTCACTTTCGACACCGGGATGGTAAGAGTCCCTACTTCTGAAGGTGGTAAAGATAACCATGTCTGATACAGAGTCTCCACTCAAGAAATAAGAATGAAAAATAATAAAAGCCAATATATAGCAAGCACTCTTCTATCAGGCCTCACACTATGTACTTTCCACACTTTACCTTGTTTAATCCTCCTATGTAACTATGAAACAGGTAATAAATAGCATTATCTCCATTTAACAGTTGAGGAAGCCAAGAGGTAAAGTAACTCCTCGAGGTTTCCCAGTAACCTACAAGACCAAGATTCCAGAAAGTATGGCTACTGAGTCCATGAGGCTGACTTTACAGAAGTAAAAACTGAGGCCGAGAGGGAAACGATTTACCCCCACATAATGTCTCCAACTGGGGGCCAGGCAAAAATAGGCTCAATAAACTACAGCTCCCATGAGCCTCAGGGGCAGGGGCTCAGCCAGGGAAGCTACAGGCTGCCCCTGAGGGCTGCTGGGAGTTGGAGTTCTAGGATGTCCTCCAAGGCAGGGCAGAGAGCACTCACCTCAGGACATAGGAACGGAAAGGTGCATTCTTATAGATGTACTGCGCCAGCCACCACTGCACTGTCATGTTCCAGTACCGCATGCCATCCCGCACCCGCACGCAGAAGTCTGTGCTGTAGCAGTCGATGTTGCGGATGGTCTCATAGTCGTACTCCAGGGAAGCCGCCTTCTCCGGACTGGGGGGGGTGGAGGATGAGGGTGGGGGACAGACATGCAGCTCAGCCCGGCCCTGTCCCCATGCCTGCTACTGTCCCAGCCCCGGATGCTAAGCAGGGGATTCTGGCCAGGCAACGGTGCTCTGGCTGTCAGACTTGCTAGGCAACAGGGGAAGGTAACCCAGAGGGAGCCCTTGGAGGAAAGTGGGTGAGTCAGGGAGCACAGTTCACCAACAATGGGGTTCTCCTTCTCTTGGTAATGGGGCCTGCCACAGCCACAAAAAGCTTTGAGGGACAATGCTTGCTAAGCTATGAGTCCTTTAGCAACCAAGCTCAGAGTATTCAGAGAAACCTCCAAGGATGGTCCCTTCGAAATTGTTGGATACTGAAGTTGCTAGGGAAGTATCATCCCTAACAACAAGGTGGGTCATGGTTGCTAGGGAGATGTTCTAGGCCGAAATAAGGTCTCAATGATCTCTGTTGCTAGGGAAAAGGCACTCCTTAGCAATAAGGCCTACGATGTTTAGACAGGTTTCCAGAAAGGGCCTTTTTTCCTGGTCCCTGTGATTGTTGGAGAAGTGTCACCTCTAGCAATGCAGTGGCTCCCAGGTCATGAGTGCCAGTAGCCCCAGCAGTGGGGAACGTCCCTGGCCCACACAAACCTTTGGTGGCCTCTGATGATAGAAGGGAAACCATCCTTTAGAGAGTGGGGGCAGCTAGATTTAGAAAAGCCTTCAATTCCTGCTTGACTTTTCAGCAGACGTCCTCTCTCTAGCAGCTGGAGGTCAGCCCATGGTTACTAGGGCAGTGGTGATAAACTTACATGGGGGTGTCATGATCCCCACAACAAAATGGCAGTTTGTGACTGCTAGGGGATGGCACAACCCCAGCAAGTAGTTCATAATTCACACCAAAGGGCTGCTCCTCCAGCCCCAGCCCCAGGTGGAAGGCTGAGTATGGTCACCAGGAACAGAGGGGCAGTCCATTCCCAGTTGCTAGGGCTCCCAGCTCTGTATCAGCAACAGAGTAGAGTCCATAGTTACTAGCTGTGTGACTACCTAGCACTAAAGGTGCTTGGGCGGGGGCGGAAATTACTGGCAACAGAGCCAATCCACAGTTGCCAGGGGGAAGTTCAGCTTCCTTAGCAACAGTAGCAAGTTACCTACAGTTGCTAGGCATGGTGTCCCCCCTGCTAGAGGACAGCACAGTCAGAGATGCTATTTCCTTGGAAAAATGGGGCAACTGAGGGCTGCTACATGATGACATCTCATCGGGGTGCTGTTTCCATAGCAACAAAGAGTAAAGACTTCTGGTAAGAAGGGGACCAATGACTGTTGCTAGAGACCTGGGTTCCCTAGCAAAGAGGGGTGGTTCAGTTGCTAGGGAACTGTGTCCCTAGCAACAGAGGGTGACCCACCACTACCAAAGGATGGCATCCTGAGCAACCAGGAACAATTAGGCTCTTGGGGTGACACTTCCACGACAACAGAGGGGCTGCATGTGGTTGCTAGGATACCACCTTCCTTTTCCTGGGGATGGAGTGCAATTCACCATACTGAAGGGTGACAAGCGCTAGCAACAGGGGTACTGTTTCCTTACAGACAGGGGAAGGCAGGCCGTGGTTACCAAGGAGCAAGGCTCCAAGGCTCTGTTAACAACAGGTGGTGGCCCTGCCCCCGTTCTCCCGCTCTCCTCCCTGCTAGGGGCAGAGCCAGCCCTTGGTGGTGGGGCCAGCTGGGTCTTGGGAAGCCTCCCTCCCGCCGCCTGACCTGCTGGGGGGTGGGCATTGGAGGGTGGGGCCGCCCCCGGCCCGGGCTTTGGCGGCCACGGGGTAGGCCCCAAAGCCGGCGGCAATGCAGCCGCACTCTGCGGCAATCCATGCCACGTAGAAGCGCATGCGGAAGGCGAAGAAGACGGGGATCATGTAGAAGAGGCGGGCGGGCAGCGGGCGGGCGTAGAAGGCGTCCTCGCGCACGGCCTCCAGCGGGAAGAGGTGGGAGGACAGCAGGAACAGCAGGCCGAAGAGCGGGGCCGGCCAGGCGCGCCGCAGCAGGGGCCGCAGGCTGGGCACCGCCCCGGGGAAGGGCTGCTCCAGCCAGTCCAGGTACGTGCGGTAGCGGAAGAACGGGCCTGTGGGGGCGGGGAGGCAGGGTAGGAGATCAGACACGGCAGGTGGGCAGAGCTCAAGCCTGGAGGAGGAGGAGGGGAGGGCCAGAAACGGGGGTGGGACGACTAAGAGGGGAGGGGACAGAGATCCAGAGCGATGGGGACTCGGAACCAGAGATAGGGGAGGACAAGGGACTTGGAGAGAAAGAGTCGGACAGAAAATTAGGTAGAGAGGGACAAAGAAAATGAGGAAGACTAAGACAGACAGATGGGGACAGGCAGACAAGACCCACAGAGGTGAAGGTGACCTCGATGTAAACAAGTCACGGAAAGTAGAGCAGTGCTTCTGCAGAGAGAGTGGGTGAGAAGAACCAGAGGGTGGCAGGGCCTGCAGGCGCTGAGGAGGACTTGGGGTTTTGTTCCAAGTGCACCAGGAAGCCACTTGTAGGCTTCTCCAACAGGGCAGTGCTAGGTATCATGTACCTTTTCACATGTCCTTCTGGCTCCTGAGTGGGGCCTGGACTGGAGAGGGACGAAAATGGAAAAGAGGAGACAGATAAGATGTTGGCCTGGCCTGGGGCGGAGCAGTGGCACTGACAGAGGGATTGGTGCTAAAACCCTTGTATGTTCACAAAAGACCACATGTTGTATGATTCCATCTATAAGAAATGTCCAAAACGGAAAAATCTACAGAGACAGACAGTCAATTAGTGGTTTCCAGGGATGGATGGAGGTTTGGGGGACTATGGTTGTGGGGTTTCTTTTTGGGGTGATGAAATTGTTATGCAAACAGCTACGTAGTGGTGATGGTTGCACAACTCTGTGGAAATACTACAAACCAGTGAGTCCTGTGATTTAAGTGGATGACTATGTAAATTAGAGCTCCCTAAAGCTATTATGAAAAAGAAAACCCGAGCAGGGCGTGGTGGCACATGCCTGTAGTCCCAGCTGCTCAGGAGGCTGAGGAGAGATGATTGCTTGAGCCCAGGAATTCAGGAGCAGTTTGGGCAGCACAGTGAGACCCCATTTCAAATACAATCAAGAAAAAAAGAAACAAAAAAGAAAACGAAAACTTTCTATAAGGTAAACGTTAATGAAAAATATTGTCTTAAACTAAAAGCGGATCCTAAGCTATATTTGTTCTCTGGACAGCAAAAACATCAGGTTTACATAGGCCTGTCTCCTTGATCTCTTGTATGTGCTCCCAGTAAGCTACAGGGAGAAAAAAATCATTTAGGCTGAGAACAGTCGCCCTCTACGCCACCCTGAAGCTCTGGTCCAGCAAGAGGGTCAGATGTAGACCCAGACATAGACACTCACCCTCGGGGCAGCAGATGGGAGGTAGCAGGGCAGGGTAGAAACACAGAACAGGCACGAAACTCAGGGCAGAGGGGGGACAGAGGGCGACAGAGACATGGAGAGGCAGAGCTGGTGGGGCAGGCCCACTCACCTGTCATGATTCCCACATAACAGTAGCTGTAGCTGAGCGTCTCCATCAAGGAGGGAACGTCGGGCAGCAGTCCCAGGGTGGGCCCCTTGCTGAAGCCTGAAGCCATTTCCTTCCTCTGGGCCAGGTGTAGGTCCTGCACTTCACTGGCCAGGCTCACCAGCTGGGAGGAAGGGGGTGGGGGGACGATCAGTCAGACCCTGGGCTCTTCCTCACACCCATCTCCCTTAAGCTGCCACCCTCCGCATCCAAGATGCTGGGCGCCTGCAGCTCTGAGCCGTGTGTCATGCCTCTAGCTGGTGGGTGCTCCCCAGGGCTCAGTCCTGGGCCCTACTCTCCTTGCCCCGTTCCATTCTTACGTGTTCTCATGTAGCCTCATAGCTTTAGATTCTGTCCCATGCTGATGACTCCCAAACTCTACCCCAGCCTGGACCTCTCCTCCAGCCCAGGCCTATTGCCATTCATACTTGGATGTCTCCGGGCACCTTAAATTTAACACATCCAAAATGGAACACAATAGTATCCACTCCCCAAAGTGCATCTTCTTCTAGTTTCTCCCCTCAAAGAAAAGGCCATCACCATCCAATTAATTGCTCAGGCCAAAAACTCCCTCACTCCCCAAATCCAATCCCCTTTCTTTAGTCTGTTCCCTTCTTTCCACCTCCACTACGGGCTCTGAGTGTGTCTACCTGCCCCTCTGGGTCTACTCTCTACTCTTTCCCATCCAGACCCCAGGCTGCCCTGTCTTCCAGCTTCTGGCCGGGTTCAGTCAATAGAGAGCCCTAGCTGGGGATGGAGGAAGGCAGGAGAGTGAGGGCAGGGTTTTTATTCCCTTGTGAGATAGCCCTGGGCCGGCCATCACCCTTGACAGCTTGTTTCGCGGTGGCTGGCTCTACACAGCCCTTTTTCCTTCCGGGTTCCTCTTTTCTTCCCCCCAGACCCAGGGTTGCTAACGGCTCCCCTGCTGCTGCTGGTCCAGAGTTCTTGCACTAACCCTTCTTGATACTCTACATCCTGCTCACACTGTGGTAAACAAACGCGTGTTGAATCATCCTAAATGTGGCGCTTCCCGTTGGAACTCTGACCCACCTGTATCAAGCTGCCACCATTTGTCACCTGGTCTTGGATAAAGGGATCCACCTCATCCCACCTTGCCCTGTTCTGCTTCAGTTCTCCTCAGTATCCAGACTGAATATTTTAAAGCATGTAAAACTGATCCCATCACCTCTTTTGGCAACAAACCCAGAAAAACCTCTCTTCCAGTGAATCTTGGTCCCCCACAGGAGGGAGTCCAAACTTTTCCCTGTGGCCGGCCAGGCCAGTGTGGTTTGGGCCCTTTGCTCTCTGCAGAAAGCCCATGTGGCTGGCGCGGCCTGTGGAACTCAGCCTGCTCCCTTCCACACGTGCTAGTGCCTACATCCCTGAAATGTTCTTGCTCTAACCTGTCCCTCAGCCAACCTACTCCTGCCACCCTTGGGTTGAGAACACAGAGTGCTGGAGAGGCCTGGCTCACTGCCTCGCACCACTGCTCTATTCCCTGAGGAGTCGCTGGAGCCCAGCACACAGTAGGAATTCATGACTTTGTGGCTCTGGGGAGGGGCCTGGGAGTCTGTTTACACCCATCTTCCCAGGTGATTAGGAGCCAGATGTAGGTGTCCTACTTTTGTGCCCTTAACCAAGTACCTTATCCCCAGAGCTGGTTTTCCTTCTTTGCAAAACGGCTGGCTACAGAGACACAAGGAGAGCATGTTGGTAAAGCACCCAGCTCAGCCTCGGGCACACTGCAAGCTTATATTACTTGGGCTATTTCTTCCCCCCAGAAAGAAATAACAGGTGAGCACCTGCCCAGGGGCAAGTGAGTAGTGAACCCTATTCCCAGGACAGGGGGAGAGGTGAAGTTCCACCCCCAGGGTGTATGGGAGATAAAACTCTACCTCCCCCCATGGGAGTGCCTGGGAGGAAGAGGTGAAGTAGGGGCGGTTAACTGGTCCACAGGGAGGCTGGAGGGGAGTAGCGAGCCCCAAGTCTGACCTTCAGTGTCAGCAGCAGCTGGACGGCATTGGTGAAGGGCGTGGGAGTGGGCAGGCCCAGCAGGCTGAGGGCTCGGAAGAACAGGAGATAGGAGAAGGTCCAGGCTAGAGCCAGGGCGTGGCAGGAGCTGGGCAAAGGCAAGAGGCACGCTGTGCTGGAAGCAGAGGCCTCGGGCCCTGGCCTCCCCCTTCCCCAGAGCCCAGCCACAAATCCTCCCCCACCTCTCCCCTTCAGAGACAGAAATGGGAGGGCACAGAGAGGACTGAAGTGTGGGAGGTAGGGACTGAAGAGTATGACTGAAACAGCGAAGAGGCAAAGCCACATAGAAACACATGGCAACAGAGAAGAGAAGCGATGAGGAGGGTTAAGAGAAGCTTCATGGTAATAATCCTTCAATCCTCCACTTTTTTTTTTTCAAGATGCAAAGCTCAAGATGAGAGTGAGGGATATGAATGAATATGAATGGTGGCAGGGCCAGCAGACAAGTACCATCCTCCTCTCTCCATAACACGGACGTAGGGGACTGGGACAAACATGCAGAGACAAGATGCAGAACAAGGCAGGGGAGGAAGGAAAACAGATGACACAAATGACACAGAGAAACAAACTGATAAACCAGAGACTCCCGGAGACTGAAGCAGAAGCTGAAAAAGACCCAAAGAGGAAAGAGGTTGCTTCCTCCTTTCCCCCTTACTCGCCCTCTCCTCCCTCCACCATGTCCTCACCAGGGCTGGGCCTGAATGAGGGCCCAAGTCCCCAGGATGGTGACCAGGGAATGCAAAGTGTGGGGGCCACAGGTGAACAAGGTGAGCCCCAGGCCCACAGCTGCTGCCCCCCATCTCTTCAGCCCAGGTCCTGTAGGAAGAAGGGACAGCATAAGCCTGGAATCTTCCAGAGGGTCCCCCGCCCACGCTCCCACCCCCTTATTTTCCACTGGGGAGGGAAACTGACTCACCGGCCTTCTTAAAGAGGAAGCCGATGGGGATGGAGATAAGAAGAACCACTAGATATGTCCATTCTTCAGGCGACATGGTCTGGGGGAGGGGCAGAGGTGCGTAGTGAGAACCCAGGAATCCGGGCCTCCTGCCTCCTCCCCCTTTGGGGATTCAGGATCGCAGCCCCCCTAGACTCCAGGTTTTGAGGATTCTGTAGTCCCTAGGAATCCGGACCTCCAGTCCCTTCCTCCTTCCAGAACAGAGGAATCCATTCGTAGTTCCTCTCCTTCGAGAACCCAGGCCTCCAGCCCTCCTCTCCTTTGAGAACCCAGGAAACCAGATCTCCCAGCCCCCAGGCCCGCTCCTTTGCGAACGGAGAAATCAAAGCTACTCCCCCGACCCCCGTTGAGGACCAAAATATCAACACACCCCTTCTCTGAAAAAGCAGAAACAAGCCCCCTCCTGGACCCTTCCTCTCTGGGAGCCCAGGAATCTAGGTCTCCCAGCTCTCTCCTCTTCGAGGATCCAGGAACCTAGACCCCCTCTTTTGATCCCCTTGCCCCTTCCTCTTTGAGAACCAGATATCCTGACCCCCAAGCCCTCCTTCGAGAGCACTCAGAGGAGCTCGGGCCTCCAGCCTCTCCCTCTTTCGGAGCTCCAAGACCCCTCTCTTACTTAGAACCCAGACAGCAAACTCCCACCCTTGTCTTCTCAGGACCCTTCCCCAGCCCCAGCCCGGCAGCGCGCACCGCAGCGCGGATCCGATGCCGCCCCCGGCAAAGCCACAGGCGGTTACGCCACTCTGAGATCGGCCGGCCGCGCTGCCGGGGCCATCTCCGCACCTGTCAGCCCTCCACCCGCAGCGACCGGCTACTGACCCCGCCTCGTCACCCGGGCGCCCCCACCCCGGCCCACCTGAGCCGCCCGCCCGACAGCAGGCGGCCGAGCAGTCCCAGCCCGCGGGCCGCCGCGGCTCCGACCACGCCTCCCCCGCCCAGCACGACCCCGCGCCGCCTGCTCTTTCGTGGGGCCGGCCGGGCCGCGCTGATCGGGCCGGGAAGGCGGCCGCTGGTAGGCTCCGGGCCGGGCAGGGAAGGAGCCCCGGAGTGGGCGCCGGAGAGCACGAGTCGGCGCCTGGACAGGAGCCGGGATCTACCCAACCCGGGCTCCGAGCCGCGAGTACGTGAGGGGGCGGAGCTTCGGGCTCGGAAGGAGGCGGGGCCAGAAGCTTTGCGCCAGGAGGGGAACTGCACGGGCCCGGGAGAGGAGGCGGGGCCTGAAGCTGAGCGTTCGGGATGAGGCGGGACCTCCGTTCGGGTTCCTTCGGGCACAATCGGGAGCCTGCGCTCACAGTTTGGAGGCGGGGCCACACTCTTCGGTTTACTTCGGAGATAGTCGAGTACTTAAGGTCACTGTTCGGATGTGGGCGGGGCCACAAGCTTCGGTTGCCTTCGGAGGTAGTCGGCTATGAATGACGCTTGTATGATAGACAAAGCCATCAGCTTCTCCCGATTCTGAGCCTCCTTTCGGGGGGCGGGAGGGAGGCGGGGCCACAGACTTAGGCTACGCGAAGGAGGTGGTGATCAGGCACGATCACCAAGGGGCGGGGCGAAGGCAGCCTGACCCGAAGGAGGCGGGCCAGGGGCGGGCCGCGTGGGCCTAGGGGGCGGGGCCAGGTAATGGGCCTCACGATCTCCAGTTCAGGAGCAGAAGCGGCGCAGGTAGGCGCGCTATGGCGGGCGGGGCCGAGGTGTCCCACTGCGGGGGCGTGGGGGAGGAGGTGCTACGGCCCCGCGGGGGCGGATCCCAGACTTCCCGCCTCGCTGAGGTGGCTGGATGACGAAGTCGACGCTGGGGGTCGGCATGTCGCGGGGTGGAGGAAGCTGCGCGTGGCGCGCTACGTAGCGGGTGGCTCCGCCTCGACTGCGAGTTGGTGTTTACGAGGTGCCTGGCTGGTTCTGTCGGAGGACGGTGGGACGTTCTGAAGGGAGGCAGGGACGCAGACTGAGCGCTCCCAAGTAGGGTGAGCCCACCTCAGCGGAGAACAGACGGCAGGTGCCCAGAGGGCTGGGTCTCCGGCTTGGGGTCCGGTCGTAGGGCGGGAACTCCCGACGGGGGCGCGCTGCCGACCGGAGGGGTGGGGCCATAGGCTGCGGGATTGCCAGGAGCCGATGATTCCCGAACGCCGAGCCGCGTGCGCCCGGGAGGGGCAGGGATTCGGACTCGGCTGGCCGAGAACGCCCGAACGTCGAACCGCCTGCACTCCGGAGGGGCGGGGCTTCGTACTGTGGGATTCTCTCTCAGAACTAGAAGGCCCGAACGCTGAACCTCGGTGGTTTGGGAAGGGGAGGAGCCAAGCTCCTAGTATCCCGAAGAGGGTGTGGCTGGGCAGCGCCTTGGCCTCCAGAACTCCCGACCTTTGGCGGGAACACCCGAAGCTAGACGACCGCTGTGCGACAGGGCGGCGCCAAAATGGACCTTTTTAAGGGGGCATGGCGCCGCGCTTGCGGAGGTTTCTTTCTGACCCTCGTAAAGCGATGGCAGGTAGGGCAGTGTTGGTACAGAGTGGGATGCCAGCCGCGGAGTTCCAGTGGCCGAACGGGGCCCGGTGGCTCCGCCAGGGGCGGGACCCGGTTTCCCGCGGCCCCGGGCCTGGTGGCATCGTCCGGGGGCGGAGCTTGTTGTTCAGGGGGCGGGGCTTCCCCGGGACCCCGAAGACGGTGGGAGCGCTCGGGGCCGCCGGCTGTGTGCAGTTGTTTCGGTGACCGCTTTGCCCCCTGGTTCCCTCAGGAGGATGCTGGTGGTGGAGGTGGCGAACGGCCGCTCCCTGGTGTGGGGGGCCGAGGCGGTGCAGGCTCTTCGGGAGCGCCTGGGAGTGGGGGGCCGCACGGTGGGCGCCCTGCCCCGCGGGCCCCGCCAGAACTCGCGCCTGGGCCTCCCGCTGCTGCTGATGCCCGAAGAGGCGCGGCTTCTGGCCGAGATCGGTGCCGTGACTCTGGTCAGCGCCCCGCGCCCGGATCCCCGCCACCACAGCCTGGTAAGGCGACGGGTGAGATCAAACTCCTGGGTCCTGTGGGGGCAGGGGGCCTGGGACTCCACGTGCCCGAGGTGGGAGGGGTCAAGGACTCAGGATTCCTGATTTCCTAGGGAACCATAAGCTTGGGTCCTGAGGTTCCAGCTGAATTTACTTCTCAGGCTCTGGCATCCTTCAAGCGCCAGCAAGAGCAGAGCTTCCAGGAGCAAAGTGCCTTGGCAGCTGAGGCCCGTGAGACCCGTCGTCAGGAGCTCCTGGAGAAGATTACGGAGGGCCAGGCTGCCAAGAAGCAGAAGCTAGAACAGGGTTCAGGGACCAGTGGGAGCCAGGAGGCCGGTGGGAACCAAGCTGCCGAAGAGAGTGAGACCAGTGATGGCCAGACTTCTGGAGAGCAGGAGGAAGCAGGTGAGGGTGGGAGTTGGAGTCCAGGGACTAGGGGAAGGAGGGAAGAGATCTTTTGGGAATTTTGGTGGAAATCTAGGGCCTGGGTGTTCCAGGGGGTGGGAAGACCTTCTTACCCTTTGGATTTACCAAACTCTTGTCTGCACCTCCCTTAGCCCCCTCTTCTTCCCAACCGGGATCTTCAAATGGGGTGACCCCCTTGCCCAGATCTGCTCTACTTGTCCAGCTGGCCACTGCCAGGCCTCGACCTGTCAAGGCTAGGCCCCTGGACTGGCGTGTCCAGTCCAAAGACTGGCCCCATGCTGGCCGCCCTGCTCACGAGCTGCGCTACAGCATCTACAGAGACCTGTGGGAGCGAGGCTTCTTCCTCAGTGCGGCTGGCAAGTTCGGGGGTGATTTCTTGGTCTATCCTGGTGAGTTTGCATTGGGGACCACTGGTTGCTGTGCCTTTGCTCACAAACCCAACATACTCTGCATTTTTTTTTTTTTTTTTTTTTTGGTGTCACTTTCTCTTAGCCTCTGAGATCCACAGAAGGACAGGAAACATTTGGGAGCCCCTGAGCTCATTTGGAGGGCAGTTTAGTAACTTTTACTAAACACTTCCTTTGATCCAGAAGATTCACTTAGAAATAGTTAGACATGTGTACAAAACATGCAGGAATATTCATTGCAGAATTTCCACAGTGTTGAAATAGAAAAATTGGGAAACAGCCAAAATAATTCTTAATACATGAATAGGTAAACACAGCAGTTAGATGTCAGAGAAACATAGCATTAGTTATCAGAGATCGATGTAGGTCCATGTATGTTTATGAAAAATATGACCAAAGGGGGAAAAAAGAACAGGTGTTGGACAATGTATATAGTAAGAAGTAAATTATATTTTTGTATGGATATGCAGATACATACATATTTATTAAAAAATAGCCTTCAAAACTGTGGCAATAGTGAAAGAATATGAGAAGATGCAAATTAATACAGCCATTACGAAAAATGGCTATGGAGGTTCCTCAAAAAATTAAAAATAGGCTAGGTGTAGTGTGGCTCACACCTGTAATCCCAGCACTTTGGGAGGCCAAGGTGGGAGGATCGCTTGAGGCCAGGAGTTTGAGACCAACCTCAGCAACATAGACCCTATCTCTACAAGAAATAAAAAAAATTAGCTGGGTGTGGTAGTGCAGGCCTGTAGTCCCAGCTACTCAAGAGGCTGAGGCAGAAGGATCACTTCAGCCCAGGAATTTGGAGTCTGTGGTAAGCTGTGATCATGCCACTACACTCCAGCCTGGGTGATGGAGTGAGACTCTGTCTGGGAAAAAAAAAATTAAACATAGAGCTACCATATGATCTAGCAATCCCACTTCTGGGTATATATATCCAAAGGAAATGAAATCAGTGTTTTGAAGAGATACCTGAACTTTCACATTAATTACAGCATTAATCACAATAGCCAAGATATGGAATCAATCTAAGTGTCCATACTGTCTTCCATAGTGGGTGTACTAATTTTTATATCTTTTCCTATTCTTTCCTTAGAACCACAATTCACAGTTTTTAAGGCTAATTAAATATGTGGTATTTGCATGTTCATATAAAAATATTTACTTCTTACTGTATATGTTTTCTACCACCTGTTCTTTTTTTCCCCCTTGATCATATTTTAATGGATAAATGGGTAAAGAAAATGTGGTACATATACACAGTGGAATACTTTCAACCTTAAAGAAGGAAATACTATCATTTGCAGTGACATAGATGATCCTGGAAGACGTTGTATAATATTAAGTGAAATACGCCAGGGATGGAAAGACAAATACCACATGATCTAACTTATATGTGGAATCTAAAAGAGTCAAACTCATAGAAGCAGAGAGTAGAATGATGAATACCAGGGGCTGGGGCTTGGAGGGAGAATTGAGTTGTTGATCAAAAGATACAAAATTTTCGTTAGATAGGAAGAATAAGTTTAAGAGATCTGTTGTATAACATGGTGACTAGAGTTAATAACATATTTATACTTGAAAATTGCTAAGAGAGTAAATTTTAAGAGGTCTCATCACAAAAAGTATGTGAGGTAATACATGTGTTAATTGGCTTGATTTAGCTATTCTGCGATGATACTTTTGTTTTTTGTTTTTTTGTTTTTTTTTTAAAACAGAGTCTTGCTCTGTTGCCCAGGCTAGAGTGCCGTGGTGTTAGCCTAGCTCATAGCAATCTCAAACTCCTGGGCTCAAGCCATCCTCCTGCCTCAGCCTCCCTAGTAGCTGAGACTACAGGCACGTGCCACCACACCTAGCTAATTTTTTCTAATTTTAGTTGCCCAGGTAATTTTTTTTTTCTATAGTAGAGACGGGGTCTTGCTCTTGCTTAGGCTGATCTCGAACTCCTGACCTCAAGTGATCCTCCTGCCTAGGCCTCCCAGAATGCTGGGATTACAGGCGTGAGCCACTTCGCCTGGCCATGATACACATTTTAAAACATGTTGTACATGATAAATATTTACACAATGTTTATTTGCCAGTTTAAAAAAATGTTTAAAAAGAGAATGAAAAGAACTTTAAATAAAATGGAGTACTAAGTAGATTCAGAGAATCCTGTCAAGCAAGTAGAAAAAGGACGTACACTAGCCCAGTACAGTGGTTATTACCTTTGGGAGGGAATTTTCATTAGGAATTGGTAAAAGAGGACTTTTGTTGCATCAGATAATTTTTGGATTGTACTAGGAGTGTTACTAAAAGGTTAAAAAAATTGATACAAAATTACTCTTCTTGTTCCCCCTAAATGCCAAAAGACAGAACCACCTAATAAGTAGGCAGATCTTAGGTATGCACTAGGGACTCTCTCCTAAATCTTATATAGATGAGCCAAAGAGCCTCGGTCTATTTAACCTCAGGAAGATTTAGAAACATTGGAGAGATTCAAACCTTTGCCCTTTTAGATTTACGTGACCCGTTACTTAATCTTCTCTGTGGTGCTCTACTCTGGTTCCCACGCTACTTCATCAGATTCATCTAATCCTGGGGCAAACTACAGCCCCAGGTCAAATCTGGCCCACCCACCAACTGGTTTTGTAACTGAAGTTTTATTGCAATACAGCCCTGCCCATTGGTTTACGTATAGCTGGGGCTGCATACTACAGTGGCAGAGTTGAGTATTTGCAACATGGCCCACAAAACTGAAAATTTATTATCTGGCCCTTTTTGGCAAAAAATTCTTTGATCCTTCATTCCATCTATTTATTGCTCTATCCTATTGTAAAATCTGTTCTTATTTCTTTTAGTCCGTTAGTTCTCAGCGGATATTTTACATGATATCCTTTTGAGTTCCTCATGGCTTTGAGTGATTTTGTGATCTTGGTTCTTAGGCCACGGCAATGACATATTCTGTTATTTATTTGCTTCTAAAATAAGATTATGCTGAACATGTGTGAAACCTTGCTCCCCTCCCACCTTTCCCCCCTCAATGTGTCATTTAATCTAAGTAGCATGGCATTCAGTCTTATGGATGTACCATAAAGTTAACCAGTCTGTGGTTTTGTTGTTTCCATTTGTTTGCAATTACAAATGATAACAAAGCGAGCATCTTTATAGGTGTATTTCAGTGCCAGTGTACTAGAAGTAGAATAGCTGGATCCAAGGATATCTGTTTTAAAGTATCCATAGCGATTGCTAAAATGACTCACGTCTCCTAGTGGAAGTTCCAACGCCTTCCAGCCCTCTGCCAATGGGAACTGCTACAGTGCCTCTCTCCCTCACTCAGGTGACCCGCTCCGCTTCCATGCCCACTACATTGCTCAGTGCTGGGCTCCTGAGGACCCGATCCCACTCCAGGACCTGGTCTCTGCTGGCCGCCTTGGAACCAGCGTCAGAAAGACGTTGCTCCTCTGTTCTCCACAGCCTGATGGTAAGGTGGCCTACACCTCCCTGCAGTGGGCCAGCCTGCAGTGAACTCCAGAGACCTAGGGGGATGTGGCTGTGTCTGCAACAAGAGTCCTTCTAGATGTTCCCAAGCTCATCTCCGCGTGGGAGGCTAGAACACCCTCCTACCTCTTTGTACGGTTAGTTTTTGATTCCAGGTTTTTGAACACTACATCCTTTTTATGTTCCTCCCTGTTTCAGAGCATTTACTGGCTTTGTTGTTTTTGTAGTTACCTATTTCCACACTGTGATCTTCTTGAGAGTGAGGACTGGGTTTGATTCATCGCTGTTTTCTACAGGGCTTAGGTCCCAGGAGGTTTCAATAAACTTGTTGAATAAATGTCGACTGTGTGATTTAAATCCTTCATGACAATCCTGGGAAGTGTGGATGTTTTCGTCTGCATGTACAGATGAGATGAAGGCCTATAGAGGGGAAATGACTTGCCCACAGTCACACAGCTAGTAAGTAGCAGGGCTAGGCACTACAACCTGGTCTGTCTGACTCCTAAATCTGAGCACCTCCCACTGCACTAAACTTCCTTTCGAAAAGATTTCTACATTTCAGATGCATACAGAGGTTATAAATAAAAATATATCATGAAGGAAAGAAGGAATTGAGTGTTGTAATTTCAGGACAGGAGTTCAGAGCATGGGGAGAGTGTTAGGAAGGACACTGGAGGCTTCTGGAATATATTCTTTTTCATGGCCTGGGTATGGTGGAGGATTTTTTTTTTTCAGAGACAGGATCTTGCTGTGTTGCCCAGGCTAGTCTTGAACTCCTGGCCTCAAGTAGTCCTTCCACCTTGGCCTGCCAAAGTGCTGAGATTATAGTTGTGAGCCACTGCACCTGGCTGAGAAACTTTTTGATACTGTACATTTATATTTTAGACTCTTTTTTTGTATATGTTATAATCTACAATTTTTACCAAAAAATCCCATGCATTTAAAAAGCAAATCATTTACCCACCTTTTTGCTTAAGAAATTACTAGAACAGGCCGGGTGTGGTGGCTCATGCCTGTAATCCTAGCACTCTGGGAGGCCGAGGCGGGTGGATTGCTCGAGGTCAGGAGTTCAAGACCAGCCTCAGCAAGAGCGAGACCCCGTCTCTACTAAAAAAAAAAATAGAAATTAGCTGGGCAACTAAAATATATATATAGAAAAAATTAGCTGGGCATGGTGGCGCATGCCTGTAGTTCCAGCTACTGGGGAGGCTGAGGCAGTAGGATCGCTTAAGCCCAGGAGTTTGAGGTTGCTGTGAGCTAGGCTGACGCCACGGCACTCACTCTAGCCCGGGCAACAGAGCGAGACTCTGTCTCAAAAAAAAAAAAAAGAAACTGCGTAAATTTTTCCAGGTGACAAATGGTGCCCAAGTGGAGTAGACTAAATATAATAGCAATAGGTTCCAGAATACCTTCCCTGTTCTGGAAATCCAAAGGAAACCTCAGGATATAAACTGGGTTTTGGTACAAGAAACATAAAACCTTTTTATGACTGGGTTTCAAGTTGGGGAGGAAAAAAAGTCACTTCTTAAAGAGGCCCTCCCAGGCCATCTTATCTGAAGTACCATCTTCCCTCTATCATTATCACTATTTTTTTCACAGCACTACACTCTGAAATTATCTACACCGTTTATTTGTTTTTTCTGTTCCCCTCTCTAAGACCCTAAGCTCCAGGAATAAAGGAGCTGTTTATTCACTGGTACATGCCATTGCGTTGAACAGTTTCTTGTGCTGCTCAAAAATTATTTGTTGCATAAATGAATTAATGAGACCCACATTAGAGAGGGCAACTTCCCCCGATAAACTATTCCAAGTATGGCAGAATTTCTACCAAGACCTTTTCTTCCTTGTCTACAAAAAACAAGGCAAAAATTTAATAGTATCAGGATGGAAACGTGAACTTTGTGTCCAGGCGAGCACAGAACTGCGCATTTCGAGTAATCCTCGCTTTCTGCATCCATGCCTGAGACAGATTTGTAGCCGGTGTTCAAAAGGGCAGTTTTTGGTTATGCTTCAGGTTGACATTATTCTGAATATGACGATTTTATTATCTGTGGAATTAACGGGGTATCTGGCTTGCAAGGAACTTTGAGTTCCTGAAGTTCCAACTTTGAGGGAGAAAGCGGAGGTCTACAGAGAATGGAGATAACTATTCCAATGTTATACGGCGACTCAGAAGCAGGAGTGGCACCTTGAACTCTTAAACCCTACGCTAGTTTGCGTGACTTGTTAGGGAGAAGAAAGACCCTCCTTACTTCTCAGGTCCTCCGCGTTCCGACTCCCACCCCGGGAGAAACCTCGTTCTCCTAGCTTAACACGCCGCTCTAGCCCAGCCTTTCGCCTTGACTGCTTTTCCGCCGGCCAACGCCTTTTCTGATTGGCGCAGGCATGCGCCGTGCGCGATGACGTCACGAAGCGCCGTCTTACTATAAAGGCTCCGCTAGGGCGCGTGTGCTTCTCTTTCTCAGTTACCCGGTCTGCGCTCAGGTGAGTTTCGGTGACATGCTTTCTGATCTGGGTTTCGGTTGTATGCTTGTACGGGCATTCCGAGCTTTTATGGGTACGCTAAAGAAGTTAGGGACGATAGGAGGGTGGTTGGACGGCAGTGCAACACGGTTCTGGGGAGGGATGCTGGTTATAAAAGCTTTAGAGGCGGTTCTCGCGAGATCGACTCTGGGTGCCACGGGGTTTTAGCAGAGTGAAACTGCGGAGTCACCGCGCGGAAGCCTCACACAGCTTTCTCTTTCGCGCAGGCGCGGAAGGGCAAGCAGAGCCAGCATGCCAGTGGCCCGCAGCTGGGTTTGTCGCAAAACCTATGTGACCCCGCGTAGACCCTTCGAAAAATCCCGCCTCGACCAAGAGCTGAAGCTCATCGGTGAGTGGCCAAGGCAAGGTTTGGCTTCCGGGGTTATGGGAAGGCCAGCACGTGGATCGGGGCGCCCACGTGTTGTTCTGGTCTTCTCCCCACATTTAGCATTTTTCGTGCTTCAGAAAGATTTTCTGTATCCCGAAGCTGGCGGTCAGTTTTTGTATTAGTCCGTGGGACTGAGCCTGTCAACCCCCTTCTCACCATATGCAGGCGAGTATGGACTCCGGAACAAACGTGAGGTCTGGAGGGTTAAATTTACCCTGGCCAAGATCCGCAAGGCCGCCCGGGAGCTACTAACGCTTGACGAGAAGGACCCACGGCGTTTGTTTGAGGGTGTGTATTGAATCCACTGGGAGGGGCTGGGGTGCGGGGCTTCTGAGGTTTTTCTCCTTCTAGGTGCTCTATTCCAGTGGTCAGAGTTGTGACATCGAGCAAATGGAGCCAGGCTTTTAACTGAGGCATTTTAATAGGAATTGCAGAGTAGGAAAAGTGGATCTGGATAAGAATCCTTGCCCTGTTCTGAGGTGTGTGACTTTTTTTACGCAGGTGTTGGACCTTCAGTTTAGTAATTGACAGGTTAAATACACTTAGGCACCTGGTTGTAGCTGTATGTGCTGTAGCCAAACAATTCTGCTTATGTATTAGCGCATTGGCCCAGTGAAGCCCGTGTAACAGTTCTCAGTGGTAGGACATGCTCTTGTTGAAGATGTAGTAAAGTTTGTCAGTGTGCAACTGAAGTACTGTGGTGAGAACAGATCACAAAGTGGGATTTCTGGAGTAAGTGACAGCAGGGAAAGGGCTGGGGTGTGTACAAGTGCTTGTGCTAATAAGCTGGTCAAGGACGTTCAGGTGACATGTCTCAGGGAAGAGTATTTTAGGGAGGGGATAAATGTCTTTTTTATTTCAATAGCTTTAGGGATTACAAGTAATTTTTTGTTATGTAGATGTATCGTACAGTGGTGAAGTCTGGTCTTTTTAGTGTACCCGTCACCTGAATGGGGTACATTGTACCCGGTAGGTAATTTTTCATTCCTCCCATCTCCTCCTTAAGTATCTTTTCAGAATCCCTTTTTTTTTAAGGTCTTAAATTCCTACCTTGAGATGGGGTGTTAATGGAGTGCTTTTCAGAGCTCAGAAGTGATCGAGAAGAGTGACATGTTAATACATCTTGAGACACTAATTAGGTAACCATGATTTAGGGTAAAAAGCAGGAGGGTCTGGGAATCAAGAGGTCTGGCATTCTTCAGCAACTGGCTTTTCTCTAAATTTTCAACTAAGGTTACTAGTATTGTTTTTTTCCCAGTTTTCGACAAAAGCATATAGGAAGGAGCTGCCTCTACATCTGAGCCCTGATATGTTAGGCATGAGAGTGAGAAAGTCCTGGAGCTTGTTTAACCACATATTTATCACAATATGTCCCAGGCTTGCAGATGTTAGACGTTTTCATTCCTTTTGTTTAGGTCATAGACCCCTTTGAAAGTCTCTTGAAAGCTCTGGAATCCCCTCCCCCTTGGACACAGATATTGGATAGGAGTTTGTCCCAGAGTCTCTGGGGAGTGGACCACAGCTGGTGCTGGTTTTAGGGAGGACTTTCTGAGCATAGACCTAATCAGAATGAAACTTGCTCAGGTCCACAGTTTTAGGTGATACAGTCATGAGAATGAGCTGCAGGAGGTGTCTTGAGTTATTTGTGGTTTTCCAGGGCAGACATGAAAGTTGCCAAGCGGAAGGCAGTTCCTCAGGTGGTAGTATACTTTCTAGTAAATGAAGCCATCTAGTCAAGAACAGGAAGGAGGAGCCTGAGAGGTGTGCCTCTACAGTTTATGTTGTCAGCACCATTGCTTTGATGTTTGTTCTTTGGGATAGCCCCTGCCTTGATTCAGATTCAGCCTTTCCCTCTAAGGTGTGTGACAGACAAGAAGGTTCTCTGAGTCTCTGTTAAAAAGACAGAGTGAACAGCAGCCAACGTTTGGCTGGCAGTTCATTCAGTGTTTGTCAGTGTGCAGCTGAAAGCTGCCATCTTCATACCTGAAAAGGTTTTGCCTGTGTTGGAGTGGCTAATCTTTTCCTGTTCTTTTCCAGGAGGTGGATGTTTTAGTAGTAAATGTGAAATACATTTTTTTGTAATGGCTTTATTTTGCCCAAAGGACTCTTAAATGTTATTGAACTTTAGAAAGTTGTAAAGTTCCTCCTCTGATGTAAAGACAAAAAGACATGCAGTATCCAAACAGATAGAGGATCCCAAACTCATTTTAATTTCTTTTTGGCTATATTTTTGTATTAACATCTGAATATCATCTGATATTCAACATTTTGAAAAAAGAGAACAAAAAGCTGTATTGTGATTTAGGATGCTGCAAAAGGGATACAGCATGTGTCTCCATTTTGAGTCTGCTCAGGAAGACTTTGGGTTTTCACAAAGTCAGCTAGCTTTCCTTCATACTTTCTTTGGAGGGCAACAGCGCTGGGAATATTAGAAGTGCTTGATAAGGTTGGGCTGTGGTTTATGATGCTTGCTTGAGTTGTATTTTGCTGTAATTAGTAAGAGACACTTTGAAAATAATCCTTTTTAAGAAAAAAAGTTTTAGGCTTTTACCCTGTTGTCATGGAGCAAATTTCCTGTAAGCCCGTGTGGTGATAAAGCACCCAGTAATCACAGGGTGAGCCTGGGAGAAGGGGTTTGGCCCAGGATCCCAGGGACGGTCCAGAATAGTGGTCAGGACTCGTGGCCTTGGACAGACCATGGGCAAGTAGCAGGGTCTCCTGAGCCTGGTTTTGGAAGAAAGGTGTTAGTGACATGCATTGGATAATTTATGCTGTGCTTTGCTGGATTATACACACACCATGTTTTTTTAGTGGAAAATTTCACAAATGGAATAGTAAAATTAATGAGACACACTCAACTGGAACATGCCCAGTCTTAGATATTTCCTTCTCAGCTTTAAAAGATAGGTACTGATATTATTCCTTTATTACGGATAACACATGTTTTAACCACTGTGCTTTGTTATGGTAGTAGTAGCTTAAAAGCAGCGGCACTTAGTGTTTTGCAGATTGAGTCCTTGTAAGGAGATTATGTCATTTACTCTTGGTAAGAATGTGGAGTAAGGGATGTTGTTCTCCTTTTTTGGGTGAGAACACAGTGTATGTATTTACTTGCCCTCCTTGGCTGCCTGCAGGCTACCATGGCTGCTCTCCATAGTAACCTGTCTTAGGGTGATTTTGAGGATTGCATGGGTCACAATGACCGGTACACTGAATCCTATGTCAGTTAGCCCTTACTTGCTACCTGAGTCCCACCACCATGACATGGAGCTACTAAAAAGTGGGGCCAGGATTTGAACCCAAGAAATCTGAAGTCAGTCAGACCCTGAATCAGTGCCCCTCCTACTCTAACAGGCAACGCCCTATTGCGACGACTTGTCCGCATCGGGGTGCTGGACGAGGGCAAGATGAAGCTGGATTACATCCTGGGCCTGAAGATCGAGGACTTCTTAGAGAGGCGCCTGCAGACCCAGGTCTTTAAGCTGGGCCTGGCCAAGTCCATCCACCACGCCCGTGTGCTCATCCGCCAGCGCCATATCAGGTACCACCTCTGGTGGCCCCCGAGTCTTCTCCCTCAATCCCCTCGGATAGTTGCCCTCACTAAGCCTGCTGTCCTGTCTCCTATGCAGCCCTTGGAGGTGACAGGTATGAGCTCACCTTGAGGGTACAGATTTACCCCCTGCAAACAGCTCATGTGGGAGCTGGGGGTAGCCCCATCTCCCCATAGCCCAGCGCAAGGGTCACTGCGGCTTGAGCCGTACACCTTGTGAAGGCCTCTGCCAGGCATGTGGGCAGCTGGACAGGTAACAGCTCTGGGCCTCCTCAGTGGAGGGAAGAACTGGGCCTGCCTGGACTGGGTGGGTGGGTTCAGCTGTCCACTCGGTTCGCTTGGGAAGTCCATTCCAGGCCGTCTTCATGGTTGCATTCTTCCACTTTGTTGGTGTTAACTTAGGGAATTCACTACAGTCCTGGCCTGATGCTCGGGTGCCAGGAACTGCAAGAGTCCAGCTGGCTGAGGTGATACCGATGCAGGAAAAAGGCCAGTCGGGGCAAATGGGTCTTTATCGGGGTAGATTTGCCCCTTCTGGTAAAGTGAGCACCATTTGGGGGAAGACGCTGTGCAGTAAGCAAGCAAGATGTTTGCATTCAGAATTTCTGCCTCAGCCCTTCACTAACCCTGTGAGCGTGGGCGAAGAGCCCTCCTCGGGTTTCTGTGAAATGGTTTCACAGACCCAGCCTCAGGCTCCTGCTTTGTGGGCATTGAGGCTGCATGTGGTAATGAAAGGAGCACAGGGCCCAGAGTGTCTGTTTAATACAGATCTTGGACTTACACACTGCCATGGCATTTGCTTTCTGGTCTCATGTGGGATACATTGAATTTCTCTTCCTTATTTAAAATGTGGATGAGAAACTCAATAAAAGCGTGATGTGGGGATTAGATAATGCCCTAAAGCTCCCCTGACACATGAGTCCCAGAGAATCAGGAGTGCCCTTGTGGCATCGCTTTCAGTGTCTCCACAACTGTAGCACCAGTCATGTCAACCGCAAAGGACAACCAGGAGGAGAGTGGTGTCTTATCTTGGGCCGGGCTCCTTTTTCTGCTTATC
Organism: Lemur catta; assembly: GCF_020740605.2. Classification (NCBI taxonomy): domain Eukaryota; kingdom Metazoa; phylum Chordata; class Mammalia; order Primates; family Lemuridae; genus Lemur; species Lemur catta. The sequence continues at coordinate 21,266,564 of NC_059146.1, forward strand.
CCCTTCACCTGCCATTCCCTCTTCAGGGTTCGCAAGCAGGTGGTGAACATCCCATCCTTCATTGTCCGCCTGGACTCGCAGAAGCACATTGACTTCTCCCTCCGCTCTCCATATGGCGGTGGCCGCCCGGGCCGCGTGAAGAGGAAGAACGCCAAGAAGGGTCAGGGTGGGGCTGGAGCTGGAGACGATGAGGAGGAGGATTAAGCCCGCCGATCCCCTCTGGGGTTGGAGGATTGTCTAGTTTTACAGTCAGATAATAAAATAAGATCAACACTTCGGAATTAGTGTTTATTGGCGTGTTTCTTCCCCTCCCTGACTCTGGCCGTCTCTCGCCTGCTCTCAACATAACAGCCTTCTGGGAGGAATCTCAGGCTGGGCCCTAGACAGAGCTACCTTAGAGCTAGGCTGTTGCCTAATGGATAGGGGGACCGTGGGAATGCCTCCCAGATGGTGGTCCTTGACCTTTTAGGGTGGGCTACAGTAACATACAAAACATTTTCTTTGTAAGAGGTGGATTTTGCCCAGGCTGGAGTGCAGTCGCATGGTCATAGCTTACTGCAGCCTCGAACTCCTGAGCTCAAGGGATCCTCTCGACTCCCAGTTGCTGGGATTACAGGCTTATGCCTGACTCAAAACATATATTTACCAGTCACTTCCGTTACAGGGGAGGAGACTTAACAGCTTTCTGGGAAATGTTGAGGGGGAAAAGGGAAATTCAGAGAAGCCAGCCATTTTCATATGGGGATGAGAAGGAGTCTTTCCCAGGCAGAGGAAGTGGCAAGTGGAGGTTGGGACCTTTGACCTTGATGTTGGCAAGAGGTGTGGGGGCTGATCTCTGAAACAGCCTAGCTTCCTGGGATTGTTGGTGAAGATGAACTATGTTGGTGATTTCATTTTTGTTGGGGAGAATTTCAAAGCATGTTCTGGTATGGTTGATGTCGGGCAAGTTCCCAGTTTTGTGTCTTGTAGATTGGTAAAGTGGGAAATGGGTTAGTGACCGAGGGGAAGGTGCTTTTAAGAAACTGCTCCCCCCCCCCCCCCCCCCCCCCCGCATTTGAAGTTTCTGTAGTCAGAAGAGAGGCAGGCTTCCCTTTTCTCTGTCTTGAGAAGTTGCCCCAGGCAGGGAAGGAAGGGGCCTGGTCTCTGAGGAAGGTGACAAACACTTGAAATTGAGCAACTGCCTCAGAGACTATAGCCACTTTGCATGCTATAGTTGTTTGGGTCCCTTTCTGGAGCTATTGGGCTTTGAGGTCAACACAACTATGTCAACTTCAATGCAGGGACAAAGCTCTGGGTCCTTTGCTAAATCACTGAAACCTGCAGAGGAACCTCTTAAGTCCATTGCAGCTTGCTTGGTCTAAGTGGTCAGCCATCCCCAAGTTGTCACCTGGGGGGTAATGATGGTGGTCAAGGGTCTTGCAATCGCATTCCTTGGAGTGAAGGGCCTGGGTATCCTAGATGGCTGAGGAGTGTAGTCACTGGACTCATGGGGGCTCCCCTGACTTGGGAGGAAGGGGGTGCAGTTGTCTCCCTTTTGAGGATCAAGCTGTCTACCTGGATGTAGCTCATGTCCGGGGGTCTTCAGACGCAGCAGTCTGGAGTGAGGGGAGAGGGAGGAGGGTATGGAGTGTCGAAAAGCCCAAGGGCTCTGAGGGAAGGTGTTGGGAGCGGTCTCTGATTACGGGTGAGCACATAGCCAATAGAATCATTGCTGGGAGCCTTGTCAGGGCCCTCTACCAATCACTTCCCGCCACGACTACCTGCAATGGTATATAAGCCCACGGTCCTTCCTGTTCGGGGTCTCTCGCCATGTAACTAGACTAGATGCCTCATTAAACTGCTGTTGGAAGAACTCCAGTTTGTTGCGTCGTCCTTGCAGGCGAGTGCGGCGCAACAAGTGGTGCCGAAACCCGGGAACTTCTGGCACCGGCGGAGACGACCTCTTTGGAGGTGAGTTCAGAACCACAGCAGCTGGGGCGGTTTTATTTTGGACCCCTGCCCTCTTCTGACGCCGGCACCGGGTGCTTGTGACCTACCCCATGGGGAACTCTCCTAGTTGTCACCTGTTGCAGGCCCTGCGGGGTCTTCTGGCCGCCCGGGAGTTTCGTATCCCTGACCGTGTCCTGCGCCATTTTGTGCAGGACGTGGACCGGGTGGCCCCATGGTTTCTCCACTCGGGGTCTTTAACGATTCCGAGTTGGGATAAGCTAGAGCAGGACCTTCGCCGTGCCCGAGAGTCTGGTCCCCTTTGGGAGTGTGTTCTCCCTGTGTGGGCACTGGTGCGCTCCTGTTTAGGGGACGACCGTTGCAGCGGTCCGGTCCGGGAAGGTCAGCAAGTACTCAGTGATTATCAAGATAGTATGTCTGAGAGAGGCAAAGTGGGTCCGGCTCGGCCGGGGCGGCCGAGGAAAAGGCCGGAAAAGAAACGTAAGTCCGCGGGTAAACAGGAACGGCGGGGACGCCCGCCGCCTGAAAGGGACATGGAGGAGGTGGCTCTCAAAATGGCCTCCCTCCACATGTCGGCTTCCTCTTCTTCCTCTTCTTCCTCTCGTCCTTCTTCTTCCTGTTCTTCTTCATCGTCTCGCTCTTCTTCCCGTTCGCGTTCTCGCGAGGCGGAGGAGGGGCTGTCTCCGCAGGAGGAGGCGGAGCTGGAGGAGGTGGCGGCTAGATATGAGGCGGAGCGTAATCGCCCGCCCCCGTACGCTACTGCCCCTCCTTTTCCCGTTGCGGGATCCGCCCCTCTAAATATGGAGGGCGGAACCTCGTTTGTGCCTCCCCGAGCTAGAAAGAAGATACAGAGGGAGTTTGCTTTCCCTGTCTTTGAGGACGCTAATCAACATCGCTTTCATGAACACCTAGATTACAAGCAACTAAAAGCTTTGGTTGAAGCTGTCAAGGCTTATGGGTGCAATGCCGCTTACACCCGTGGCCTACTGGAACGGCTAAGTGCGCATGCCATGACCCCCAGTGATTGGGCTGGTACCGCGCGGGCCTGTCTATCCATGGGGCAATATTTAGATTGGAAATCCATATATCAAGAAGCCTGTATTAATCAAGCTCGGCAGAACGCGCAGCAGGGCCAGCCTGCCTGGGATGCCGATATGCTCTTAGGACAGGGTCGTTGGCAGAATAATCAGCTTAATTTTCCCATTCAGGTCTATGGCCAGATTAATCAATTGGCTATAAGAGCCTGGCAACAACTGCCTAATCGCGGGGAAGTTGCAGGTAATTTAACCAAGGTCATCCAAGGCCCTGCAGAACCGTTTTCTGACTTTGTGGCTCGGATGGTGGAATGCGCTGCAAGGATTTTCGGCGATGCCGACTCGGCTATGCCATTAGTGGAACAGTTGGTTTTCGAGCAGTGCACGAGAGAGTGTCGTCATGCTATTGCCCCTTGGAAGGGAAAGGGCCTCAGTGCATGGTTAAAAGCTTGCAGAGAAATTGGAGGCCCTCCCACCAATGCGGGCTTGGCGGCTGCCATCCTCGCCGCTAAGGACACTTCCGAAGTGACTTGTTTTAAGTGTGGCCAACAAGGACACATTCGGAGACAGTACAAACGCCAAAATACCTGCTCTATGGGACCTCCACGCTTTCGGTCGGAGTCCCGGCCTTCCATACTGGAAATCTGCCATCGGTGTGGTAAGGGCCGTCATCGAGCCTCCGAGTGTCGGTCAGTCAAGGACCTTCACGGACGCTGGCTGCAGCCTTTAACCTCCACACCTGGTGCTCGTTCTAAAACATTTAACCAGCCAAAAAACGGGAGGAGGGGCCCTCGACCCCAGGGCCCACGAATGTATGGGGTCTTCCAGCAGCCACCGGTCCAACAGCCACTGGTGCCCCCGCAGATGCAGCTGCCGTCCCTGGTGCCCCCAGGGTCCGGAGAGCCACTGCGGGTTCCGCAGGACTGGACCTCTGTGCCACCACCCACTCAGTATTAACCCCCGGGATGGGATGTCAGCCCATCCCTTCTGATTTCGCGGTCCTCTCCCGTCGGGATTGGTGGGGTTAGTGCTAGGTCGTTCCTCCTCTACACTGCGAGGCTTAGTTATTTACCCAGGAGTTATAGATTCAGATTTCACAGGCACTGTTCAGATTTTAGCCTCGGCCCACAGAGGTGTAGTATCTATCTGCCCTGGTGACAGGATTGCTCAGCTGTTAGTATTACCCAGTCTTCATTCTCATTTTCCCAGTGCTCCCTGTCCTCGGGGGGAGGGGAGCTTTGGTTCCTCGGGGGGTGTAGGGGCATATGTAACCCTTGAGTTGGGAGAGAGACCAACACTTACATTACAAGTTCAGGGCAAGTCCTTTTTAGGTATCTTGGATACCGGGGCGGATTCCAGTGTTATGTCCAGTCGATGGTGGCCTTCCTCCTGGCCCACTGTTCCCTCTACACATAGTCTGCAAGGCCTCGGATATGCCTCTGCCCCGGCCATGAGTGCATCCCGTCTCAAATGGCGGGACTCCGAGGGTAATGAGGGTTCATTTCAGCCATATGTTATGCCTATACCTGTCAACCTATGGGGACGGGAAGTGTTAAAGCAAATGTCTTTTCGGTTGACTAATGAGTTCTCTCCACAGAGTCAACAGATGATGCGTGCTATGGGCTGCGTTCCTGGAAAAGGACTGGGCCCCCGGCTACAGGGCCTAGCGGAGCCCATTATACCTGAGCCGCGACCTCCACGACAAGGGCTGGGTTTTTCTTAGGGGTCACTGAGGAGCAAGCTATACCCATACCGTGGCTAACAGCGGAGCCGGTCTGGGTGCCTCAGTGGCCCCTGCCTTCAGTCAAACTTACTGCCACTCGAGAGTTAGTCTCTGAGCAGCTCCGCATGGGCCATTTGGAGCCATCTCGCTCTCCCTGGAATACACCAATCTTTGTTATCAAAAAGAAATCTGGCAAGTGGCGGCTCTTACACGATCTCCGCGCAATCAATCGCCAGATGCAGCTGATGGGGTCAGTGCAGCGCGGCCTCCCACTTCTGTCCGCTTTGCCTAAGCATTGGCAACTTCTTATTGTTGATATTAAGGACTGTTTCTTTTCCATTCCGCTACACCCCAATGATCGGGAGCGTTTCGCTTTTACGCTTCCATCCCTTAATCATCAGGAGCCTGATCAGCGATACCAGTGGAGGGTCCTGCCTCAGGGGATGGCTAACAGTCCTACCATGTGTCAGCTGTATGTGGCGGCAGCAGTTTTCCCTGTGAGGCAGGCCTTTCCCTGTGTCCAGATTCTCCATTATATGGATGATCTTTTGCTTTGCCACTCTGACACCTCAGTGATGCACAAAGCCTATGCCGCCTTGTGTGACAGCTTATCTTCTTTTGGCCTAACTTTTGCCCCAGAAAAGGTCCAGGAAGGCGATGTAGGCACCTTCTTGGGGGCTCGTATCGGTCCCTCTTCTATTCGACCCCAAAAGATTGAAATTCGAAAAGATTCTCTGCACACTCTAAATGATTTTCAAAAATTACTTGGCGACATCAATTGGATTCGCCCCTTCTTACATCTCCCAACCTCTGAGCTGCGCCCTCTGTTTCAAATATTGGAGGGTGACCCTGATATACTGTCCCCCCGTTCGCTCACCTTTGAGGCTTGGCAGGCTCTCGCTAAGGTCGAGGAAGCTCTTCAGCAAGCTCAGTTGGTCCGCATCCAACCGGACCGCCCCTTTTCCTTGTGCCTCTTGCCCTCTCCCGTGGCGCCCACGGCAGTACTCTGGCAGGACGGGCCTTTGCTGTGGATTCATTCACATGCTTCTCCGTGGCGTGCTATAGAACATTATCCTACGCAGGTTGCGGATTTGGCCTTATCTGGGCTTTCGTTGTCCCTTTCCCACTTCGGTATTTACCCTACAGTTATTCATTGCCCATACACCAAGTCCCAGACTCAAGTCCTTTGCTCTTCCTTAGATTCTTGGGCAGTACTCTGTTGTATCTTCCCAGGAGACATAGATAACCATTACCCTAAACATCCCCTTCTTCAGTTTGCACTTCGCAATCAGCTTATCTTTCCTCATCTGACTTCCCCTGAGCCTCTAATTGGGGCTACCATTGTTTATACTGACGGGTCATCCACAGGCACCGGTAGTTATGTAATCAATGATCAGGTGTTTACGGCCCGCTTCGCTTACTCTTCTCCCCAGCACGTTGAATGTGCTATCGTTGAATTGGTTCTCCGAACCGTGCCAGAGCCCCTTAATATAATCTCTGATTCTGCTTATGTTGTTCAGGCTGTCTGTCACTTGGAAACAGCCCATTCTCTTAACTCTCGCAGCACGGTGTTCTCCTTATTCTGTGCTATCCGTGCTGCCATCCATTCGCGCCGGTCCCCATTTTTTATAACGCACATTCGGGCCCATTCCCTTTTGCCGGGCCCCATGGCGCGTGGCAATGCCCTGGCGGATCATGCCACTCACGCTTATTGGGTTGGCTCTCCGTTGGAGGCAGCTCGCCAGTTTCATTCTCTATACCATACTCCTTCACTGACGTTACGTCTCAAATTTGGCCTCTCGCGGGCAGCCGCACGCGATATTGTGCTGCAGTGCGCGGCCTGTGCACCTTTTCGTCCAGCACCTCATGTAGGTGTGAATCCTCGTGGTCTTCGGCCACTCCACTTGTGGCAAATGGACGTCATTCATTACTCCTCCTTTGGCACTCTTTCTTATGTCCATGTTTCTGTTGATACCTGCTCTGGCATAATTCATGCCACTCCCTTGACAGGTGAAAAGGTAAGTCATGTCATCACCCACTGCTTAGAGGCTTGGGCTGCCTGGGGTAAACCTCAGGTTATCAAAACTGACAATGGCCCTGCCTATACCTCACAAGCTTTTCGTCAATTCTGCACACTCCTAGGCGTGGAGCACCGCACGGGCCTTCCCTATAACCCCCAGGCCCAGGGTATCATAGAGCGTGCCCATGGCACCTTAAAGGCCTATCTCAAAAAACAAAAGGGGGAGACGGGGACGAGCCCTTTGGGCTTATGTACCCCTAAGCCTGTGCTCTCTCTCACCTTGTTCACTTTAAATTTTCTTTTGCTGGATGATCAGGGGCGCTCTGCTGCGGACCGCCACGCCAACCCCGGTTCCCCTTTATCAGAGCAGGTCTTGTGGAAGGATGTCCTGCTTAACAAATGGAAAGGCCCGGATCCGGTTGTGAGCCGGTCCAGGGGAGCTGTCTGTGTTTTCCCGCAGGACACTCCTGATCCAGTGTGGGTCCCGGCACGCTTAACGCGGCGAGTGCAGCGGTTGGCGGATGTGGAGGATGCAGATGATGGGGCGTCCGCTGCCGGGGATGCTGCTGCTCCTGACCTTTCTGCTGCTGGCCGCATCGGTGACGACGGACCGGCGCTGGGCCATCCTGTCGGTGTTCCCGAGACCGATGCCGGTGACCCATGATGCCCAGATCTTCCCCCGGCTGTTCGCTACTAATGCCTCTTTGGGCCTTGCCAATCTTACATGGAACTCCTCCTCAACATTTGAGACGTCGGTCCACGCTATTCAGCAGCGTAATCTGTCTTTCCCCTCCACACCTGTTTGCCTCTGGCCCCCTTTTATCTGGATCACTGCTACTTCCTCTGGTCCTGGTGTTCTCAATTGCTCCACGGCAAACTGCTCCTATGCCCGTTGCTGGAATGCCTCCAGCCAGTCCATGGCAATTGTTGCCCGTATGCCTCGGCATATTCCTTGGCCGGTGGAGGCTCCTAGCTTCTTGACCCTTTTCCGACAGCGAAGAGATTTTGGCGTTACTGCAGCTGTAATTTCCACATTGGCAGTGACTGCCGCACTGGCAGCCGCTACGGCTGCAGCGGTAGGCTCTGTTCAGACAGCACAGACGCTGAACAACCTATCGGCATCTGTGGCTACAGCTCTGGACACACGATCCGCCGTCAACGCGCATCTGAAGGGTGATATCATGATACTGAACCAACGTGTGGACTTGGTCCAGGAGCAAATAGATGCCTTATGGCAGCTGGCACAGCTGGGCTGCGAATGACGTTTCACAGGACTATGCATTACCGCGGTACCGTTTGATAATGCTTCCGCCGCAGCCAACAAGTCTCATCAATTATCTGCTATGTTGACAGGACACTGGTCTAGTCAATTTACCGCCTTGACCCGGCAGTTGCAATTGGAGATCACCCACATTAACTCCACACGCCTGGACTTGACAGTGACCAATGGTCTCTTTCCTACATTTCAGTCAATAGTCCGAGGACTTCGGGACTGGGCTGGCCTGGGGTCCCTAGGGTTCATGGGGATCCTGGGAGCAGGTTTCGTGATCTAGGGGTTCCTGCGCGTTCGTGCACAGCGCCGCAGGGACCGAGTGGTGGTTACCCAAGCCCTAGCCGCCCTCGAGTGTGGTCAATCCCCTGGCATCTGGCTACAAATGTTACGCTCCGAAGGTCAAGACCGCCTCCCCTCTCGCACAGCGTGACATGGCCCATGCACTCTGAGGGGTTTCCCCATTGCACCAGATTGTGGCATGTCACCCCCTTACCAGCCGTTGCACCTCCCAGAGTCTCTGCTCATTGCACGGGAGACGGTGGCCTTTGCACCTGCTTCAGGGACTCCACCCCCTGGATCCGGACCTTGAGGTTGGAGTCCCCAAAGCTTGTGTTGCAAAACAAAAGGGGGAGCTGTTGGGAGCGGTCTCTGATTACGGGTGAGCACATAGCCAATAGAATCATTGCTGGGAGCCTTGTCAGGGCCCTCTACCAATCACTTCCCGCCACGACTACCTGCAATGGTATATAAGCCCACTGTCCTTCCTGTTCGGGGTCTCTCGCCATGTAACTAGACTAGATGCCTCATTAAACTGCTGTTGGAAGAACTCCAGTTTGTTGCGTCGTCCTTGCAGGCGAGTGCGGCGCGACAGGAAGGACCTGACACCCTCCCTGGGGGTCTTCATCCTCCCGGCTCTGCTGTAGAGAGACAGTGAGGGGGTGGTCTCCTTGATTCCACTCTCACCCTTAAGTCAATGTATTTGGAGGGTCAGGGATGGGGGATGTGAGGCTGAAATGGCTGTGAAGTGGACATAGGCAGCTGGCATGTGGGTGGCTGGAGTGGGTCTGGTGCTGGGGAGCCATCAACCTACTGAGAACAGTGAGACCCCACTGCAAGGGAGTTAGGTCCTGTTGCTAGTGTGAACGGAGGGGGGCCTGTCATCACTGGTGTCACGCCAAGAGGCATGTAGTTCCACAATCCTGGAACCCGGGGAAGGGTAATATATGGGAAGCCAGACTGAGCTAGACTGTAGGACACCTTTCTGCGGATTTTAAAAGGTGCCCCAGGACTGTATGACCAGGAAAATAGGGGTTAAGGGTTCTGTGGAGGATTACCTCAAGGAAAAATTGACATTATGTATGAGGTCAAACAGTGCCATGAAAAAGACACTAGACCCAATCATTCTCAATGGGAATTTGGGGATTCTTAATCAAGGCATAGATATTATGGAGAAAATTGGAAAGAAACTTTAAGCATGCTTTAGATCCTCAGAGAGAGTGGCATTATGATTTAAGGGGAATTGTTTAGAAAAAAGGTAAGTGTTACGGAAATTTTATAGAGAGAGTAATTGAATGAAAAGACTGGAAAACTCATTTCATAATAGATGAGAGATAACTGATGAGAAAAATCAGGGAATTGGAAAATGAAATTTAGGAAATACCTCAGAGTGTAGCAAAGACCGTCGTAAAAATAGGTACCAATGGATAAAATAATAATCAGGTACCAAAATACACCTATTATGAGTTTTAAGGGGAGGCAAATGAGAGAATGATGAACTGGCAGTAATCAGATGCAATGTTTGGAGATTTTCTAGAAATGAAATAAGACAAGAAAATAACAGCATAGCCTTTGAAGACTGAACTAATACTGGAAGTGTATGCCTTGGAAAACAAGTTGGAACTTTTAGTCAAAACCTAACCAGAGAGGAGGTGCAACAGAGTAGGGGGGTGGTACATCACCAAAAATGGCAGATTCAGAAACTGCAGGGCTCTGTCCCTCCCCAAAAGGAATGAATGAGCTGGCAAAAACTGTCAGAATCAACTTTTGAACTCTGGAATCCAGTCAAAGAAAAAAAAAAAAAAGGTTTGGTACAGAAAGAAGCTGCTGCTTTTGGTAAGAGAGCAGCTGGGCATTTTAAATAGCTTGCCTGCCACCCCACGAACCACAGATCAGCAGCTGGGTGGGCAGCAGCTGAAACTTCTGGGGCAGATTTGCTAGTGCCAGAGGGAGCAATATGGACTTTATTCTCAAAGAACTGTGGTTGTGAGTCTCGACCCATCTGGAAAGTTCTCTTAGTTAGTGACTGGTGCAAAGGCTTAGTTTTGTTTCGCCTGATTCAGCATTCCCAAGACTACAGTAGCTTCTGGGAGTCTCTAACCAAAAGTATTGAAAGGCATAGCTATTGGGTTTTAGTTGCTTTGGGACAAGAGACACCACTTGGTACAAGCAATAGATAGACCAAGAGTCTTGGGAAGGAAGAACTTGGGTAAGGAGATATATGGGAAATATGGTTTAAAATTTTTTTTAAAAAAGTGTTTATTTAGCCAGTTAGCTAGTTAGACAGGTTCTTGCTCTGTTGCCCTGGCTGGAGTGCAGGAGTATTATTGCGCACTGCAACCTCAAACTCCAGGGCCCAGCAGATCCTCCTGCCTCAGCCTCCCATTTAGCTGGGACTACAGGCGCATGGAACAGTGCCTGGCTAAATTTTTCTATTTTTGGTAGAGACGGGGTCTCACTCTTGCTCAGGCTGGTCTCGAACGCCTGACCTCAAATGATCCTCCTGCCTCGGCCTCCCAAAGTGATAGGATTACAGGCGTGAGCCACTGCACCGGCTGGAAATACAGTTTTAAAAAGCTTTTGCATAATCCAAGGAATTGAGAAAACCACATGTATGTCAAGGGTAGGACTCATGCTCAGAAAAGAAGGCCCTAACTTTTCACCTCTAGCCTTCAGGTCCAATGAAATAGGAAGGGAAAGCTAAAGCTTAGCTCTAAATAACCTGGCTAAGGACTGAGGAAATAATAATAATACAGAGTTAATCTGTAAAGACAGTCATCCCAAAGTTAATGCAAGACATGAATCTGCACATCCAAGGTTCCCAATGAACTTCAAACAGGATAAACCCAAAGATATCCACACCGAGACATTGTCAAATTGCCAAAAGACAAAGACAAAGAATTCTGAAAGCGAGAAGTGATTTGTCCTGTACAAGGGATCCTTGGTAAGATTAACACAGTTTCATCAGAAGGTGGTGGGATGACACGTGTACAGTGCTAAACGGAAAAGTCTGTCCACCAAGAATCCGGCAAAAAATGTTATTCAGGCTGGGTGCAGTGGCTCATGCCTGTAATCCTAGCACTCTGGGAGGCTGAGGCAGGAGAATCACTTGAGGTCAGGAGTTCGAGACCAGCCTGAGCAAGAGTGAGACCTTGTCTTCACTAAAAATAGAAAAATTAACCAGGCACAATGGTGCATGCCTGTAGTTGCAGCTACTCAGGAGGCTGAGGCAGGAGGATCGCTTGGGCCCAAGAGTTTGAGGTTGCAGTGAGCTATGATGACACCACTGCACTCTAGCCAGAGTGACAAAACAAGACTCTGTCTCAAAGAAAAAAAAAAAAAGAAGAAATGTTTTTTAAGTGACTTTTTAAGTTTCCCATTGCTGCTGTGACAAGTTACCACAAACTTAGTGGCTTAAAACAACAGAAGCCAGGCACAGTGGTGTGCGCCTATAGTCCCAGCTGCTCAGGAGGCTGAGGGAGGAGGATTGCTTGAGCCCAGGCGTTCCAGGCTATAGTGAACTATGATTGTGCCTGTGAATAGCCACTGCACTCCAGCCTGGGCAACATAGCAAGACTCCATCTCTAAAAAAATAAATAAATAAAAAACCCACATGAGTTTATTATGTTACAATTCTGGAGGTGAGAAGTCTAAAATCAGTCTTGTTGGGCTAAAATCAAGAATTGGGAGACATCTATCTATTTCATCTTGGTCCAAAACCTGAAGACTGAATGGAATTGATTTTTATATATTGATTGTATCCCAGTGATATTAGAAAATTCCTCTTTAATTTGAGTAATACATCTTTATATTATTTTGGATTTTCTGTGCATACAATCGTGTACTCTGGGAACAATATCATTCTCATCCATTTCAGTGCTTAGCACTTTTATTTAATTGGTTGATACCCCCAGTGCCCTGCTGAATAAGAAGTTGTCACAGGAACATACTTGGGTCATTCCCAATCATAGGGGAAAAGACTCCAGGTTCTCACCTTTAAAAATGATGTGTGGTGTAGAGTTTTAAACATACTTCTATATATTATCGAAAATGCTCTTTCCTTTATGATGGGTTTTTATTTTCATTATGAATTATTGGTATATTTGATCAAAAGCTTTGTCTGCTTCTAGTGAGATGATAATTTTTATGTATTCTGTTCATGTACTGTTCAAGTACCGATTGATTTGAATTTTGGGCTACTTTTGTCATCAATAAAACAAAACAAAACAAACCACTGTTCCTAGCACTCTGGGAGGCCGAGGCAGGTGGATTGTTTGAGCTCAGGAGTTCAAGACCAGCCTGAGCAAGAGCCAGACCCCGTCTCTACTAAAAATAGAAAGAAATTATATGGACAACTAAAAATACATATAGAAAAAGTTAGCCGAGCATGGTGGCGCATGCCTGTAGTCCCAGCTACTCGGGAGGCTGAGGCAGGAGGATCGCTTGAGCCCAGGAGTTGGAGGTTGCTGTGAGCTAGGCTGATGCCACGGCACTCTAGCCCGGGCAACAGAGTGAGACTCTGTCTCAAAAAAAATAAAAATAAAAATAAAAAAACCACTGTGGTCATGATGTATTGTCCTTTTTGTATGTTGCTGAATGTTGTTTATGAATACTTGTTTAAAGATTTACATCTAAGTTCATGTGAGAGATCTTCCTGTGACTGTCCTGTTTTTGTGTCAGGCTTTAATGTCAATTTTTTTCCTATCTTGATAAAATGTGTTGGGGTATATTTCCTCTTTTTCTATTCTCAGAGAAAGTTTTTGTAAATGTGTGTGTGTGTGTGTGTGTGTGTGTGTGTGTGTGTGTGTATCTGGATGTTTCGTAAGTGCCTAAGTGTTTGGAAGAAATCACCAACAACACTTCCTGAACTGGTGTTTATGCTGTGGAAAAATTTTTGATTACAGAATCAATGCATTTAATATATGTAAGATGATTCAGATTTTCTATTCATGCTTTTTATTTCTTTATATTTATTTCAAAATATTAAGGGGGTACAATTTTTAATTTTTTTTTAATTTCAGTATCTTATGGGGGTACAAATGTTAAGGTTACATATATTGCCTTTGCCCCACCGGAGTCAGAGCTTCAAGTGTGTCCATCCCCCACTTGGTGTGCACCGTACCCATTAGGTGTGAATATATTTTGATACATGGCTTGAGTCAGGGCTATGAGTGTGCCCATCACCTGAATAGTGTTCATTGTACCTGTTAAATGGGTTTTTGCCCTTCCCTTCCTTCCCTCCCACCCACTTGATTTCCAGTGACTTTTTACTTTCCTCTGTGTATTTGTGTGCCCATCGGTTAGTTCCAATTTATTAGATAGAACATGTGGTGTTTGTTTTTCCTTCTTGAGATACTTCACTTAGAATAATGGTCTACAAAGAACTCAAACAAATCAGCAAGAAAAAAATTAGCAACCCCATTAAAAAGTGGGCAAAAGACATGAACAGAAGTTTTTAAAACGAAGATAGACAGATGGCCAACAAACATGGAAGAATGCTCATCATTAATCATCAGGGAAATGCAAATTAAAACCACAATGAGATATCACCTCACTCTTGTTAGAATGGCTTTTATTTTTGTTTTAGTTTAAGATTTTCTATTTCATATTCATTTAGTAAATTGTCCATTGTATCTATATTTTCTAATATATTGGCATAAAATTGTTCCTCATGTTCTGTTATCTTTTTAAAATGTGTGTAGGGTCTATAGTGCTGCCCCCTACTTCATGCCCTTATGGAAATGTGTGCTTGCTCTCTTTTTCTTGGTCGTTTGTGGCTATGAGTTATAAATTTAATTAACACTTTCAAAAATGAGCTTTTTTTGGCTTAATGATTTTCCTCCATTTTTTGTCTTCATTAGTAGTTACTCATTATTTCCTTCCTTCTACCTTCATTTGGAATAATTTATTATTTTTCTAAACTCTTGACACAATCATTGATTTCTTTTTGAGAGAGTCTCACTCTGTTGCCCAGGCTAGAGTGCTGTGGCATCAGCCTAGCTCACAGCAACCTCAAACTCCTGGGCTCAAGCAATCCTCCTGCCTCAGCCTCCCAAGTAGCTGGGACTACAGGCATGCGCCACCGTGCCCGGCTAATTTTTTCTATATATATTTTTAGTTGTCCATATAATTTATTTCTATTTTTAGTAGAGATGGGATCTCGCTCTTGCTCAGGCTGGTCTCGAACTCCTGAGCTCAATCTGCCCGCCTCGGCCTCCCAGAGTGCTAGAATTACAGGCATGAGCCACCACACCTGGCCTGATCATTGACTTTTTTAAGGCTTTTTCTAATATATTCGTTCATTGTTCTTAATTTTTCCATTGCGTAGGTTTGATGGGTAATGGTGACATCATCATTCAATTTAAAACATTCTCTCACTTCTGTTTTGTTTTTTCATTTAACTCATTGACTATGGAGAAGTCTGTTGCTGTATTTCCAACACGTAGGGATGTTATTTATCTCCGCACGGTCAGGTGACCCTCAAAAGTTCCCAGAACTTCCTGGTGGTCTTTGTCAGGGGTCCAGGCTGGGGTTCACAGGTTAGTGTCCCCCGAGGGCAGCTCCTGTGCTTTGTGGGGTCCCTGAGTCTCCCTCCGTGCAGTGTGGGGTCTGGGTCCCTCCTGGGCTAGTGGATGGCCAGGGCAGCGTACACGCTGGGCTCAGCTGGAGGGTCTCCCTCCTGGGACAAAGGACGTGCAGTTGTCTCCCGTCTGAGGGTCAAGCTGTGCAGCTGGGCGTAGGTCACGTCCTGGGGGTCTTCAGATGCGGCAGCCTGCAGTGGGGGGAGAGTGAGAGGGAAAGTATGTGGTTGGGGTGGGGGGAGGCCTGGGGTCCTGGGGAGGAAAGGACCCACCTGACCCTCCATCTGCCTGTCCCCCTCCTCCTGTCTGTCCTTCATGTCCAGGAATTCTCTAGACAGTGGGGAAGGAGGGGAGGCCACTCCCCGTCTGAGTGTGGAGCGGTTCACCTGGGCACGTGTCACTCCCTGGGGGCTACATCATGTGGGCTCTGCTGGAGAGAGACAGTGACGGGGTCTCCTTGACCGCACTCAACCTCCTGCAGTTAATTTTCACACTATTGTCAGGGTGATCCAACTGTCATTTTCCTGATGGAATCTCCAGGGACTTCCTAAGTCCTTGGAGGGCCTGGCTGCTTCCTTCCTGCAGTGCTGACCTCTTGTCCTCACACTCTGGCCCCTGCTCCATTGGCTCCAGCCACAGGCCCATGTCCTGACAGAGCCGGCTGCTCCCTCAGGGCCTTTGCACTTGCTGTTTCCTCTGCTGCAGCTGCTGGTGCACTAGACGTTCCTACGGTCCTCTGCACTCAGGCTTCTCCTCAGAGGACACCTGATCACACAGCCCTCCCCTCATGCCTCAGCCTGGCCCCCCTGCCCCCACGCACTGCCCTGCCACTTGCTGTATGTTCCCTAACAGCCCTTTGCACCCCTGGCCACTGTGCATTTATGTGCGCATTGTCTGTGGCCCCCAGGTGAGCTCAGGGAGGCTGGGGCAGCTTTGCTCCCTGCTGCGTCTGCAGCTCCTCCCTGGAGCCCGAGCAGGAGTGAGCCCCCTGTGAACACTGTTGGGTGAATGAATGAAGGAGCGGCCGGGGACCTGGGTGCTGCATTGATTCACGCAGCCGCTGAGGCCTGGGGCAGCATCTGACACCCAGACGGTCAGACGGAGGACGGGGAGCTGGAAAGGGGCCAGGAAGGAGGGGCCCACGAGGTGGCAGGAAGCCAGGGGGAGTGAGGTCACACAGGCAGGAGGGAGGGTCCACGGTGGGACGACGCTGAGAGCCCAGTGAAGGGAGGACAGGGGAGGGTCCGCTGGGTTAAATGTGGCAACAGGAGGCCTTTGGTGCCCCGGACAGGGCAGGGGTCTCACCCGACTGTCCAGCTCCACCTCGTCCTCAAGCTCTGTGTCCTTCACGGCAGCATCTGCTGGGGCAGAACGAGGGGTTTGTCCCCTGGCAGGACCCCCTGGGATCTCTCAGCCCCACCAGCCCCTGCTCTGGTCCCAGATGGGGCCATGGGAGCCAGGGAGTGGCCGTGATGTCCCCGAGGCCCCCCGTGTGGGGTTCAGACCATCTCCCCCTGAGCCCCAGACCCTTCCAGCCTGCCCCTCCCCCCACTGCCACTGAACCTTCAGGGCCCCCGTCTCCCCCCAGGCTCCCCTCCTCTCACAGAGATTTTCTTCCTGGACGTCGGCAGCTGGGCTGGACCTGGGGGAGGACACGGGGTGTGAGGGGCAGTGAGGGGGCCGGGGTGGGTGGAGTGTGGTGTCTTCGGGCAGAATTACCTCCTGTGCAGGCCTCTGTCCTTGGGCTCTGGCTCCGCAGCCCCCGCAGGACGTGGGAGCTCAGCCTCCCTCTGGGCTGGGAGAAGACGGACAGAGTCTCAGCCCCGGGCAGGCCAGAACCCCCCGCCCTGCGCACACAGCTGGAGAGGAAAGGGGGACCCTGGAGACCCTCCCGCGTAGACGCTGCACAGCCTGCACGCGGCTGAGAAAGCTCAGCAAACCCTGACACTGTGCACGTGCTGACACTACGCGCTGCTTTCCAGCGTGGTCTGATTGGAAACTGCAGGAGCAGGTTTTCTAAGCTGACATTCTCCGTCTGTTTGCTCTGCCTTTGGCTGGTGCCCGAGCCCACCCTCGGTTGCCCCTGTGTCCCCCACTCCCCACTCACCCGATGACCTGTGTTTGCCCCGACGCCGGTGTCGGAGGAGGAGGAAGAAGAGGAAGAAGAGCAGCAGGACAAAGGCCACCGACACCCCTATCAGAACCTCCAGGAACCTTCCCTGACCTTGGGCACAAGTGACGTCAGGAAGGAGGAATAATGTCATTAACTGAGCACCTACTGTGTGCAGGCAGGTGCCGGGTCTCTGCATCCATCACCTCCAGCCCTTACCAGTCGTGCAACCTGGGATCGACCCCCCACCCCCACCCATTTCACAATGGGGGAAACTGAGGCCCAGATGAATTGCCTGCCCCAGGGCGCCCAGCCAGGAGGCAGCAGAGCTGAAAGTGACCCTGGGGAGGTGACTTCCAGCCCTGTTCCCTCCACCAGAGCTGAGCCCCGAGGTGAAGGGACAGAGTCTGCGTGTTCCACACCGCAGCCCTGCTCCCCTCCCTGCGCAGCGTGGCCACTGTGGCAGCGGGTGGGACAGGCCGCTGCGGGACGGGGTCCTGGAGGCTTCCCCGGGAGGCCTCCTCTCCCAGGAGGCCACAGCAGAAGCCAGAACTGGAGGGAGCTTTGCTGTCGTTGCCAGGCCTCTCCCCTTTACACTCATAGAAACTGAGGCCCAGACAGGGAACGGCTTGTCCACATCCTGTCTCCAGAGGAGCCTGAAGCAATGGCTTAACTCAGTCCTGTGTCCCCTGGACCCTGCCCCACCTCCCCACACAGAGCCCCTCACTCACCACTCTGGGGCCTGACCCCGTGGGGGGAGGGCTGATCCTCAGGCCTCCTGGTCAGGACGTGGGGGCAGGGGCTGTCTGCTCCCCACTGCAGCCCCGCCCCTCCCCCAGGCTGGGCCCAACATCTCCCCTGCCTGGGCCCCCCACCCCTCACCAGACCAGCCCCAGAGCCTTGGGAGCCTGGGGTCCCCCGCATTTCTGCCTGACTCCCACCCCCTGGACACAGCCCATCCTTGAGAATGTGAGGGAAGGAGATGGGGAGACTCAGAACTGCCCTGGGCCAGGCTGTGCTCCCTCCGAAGCAAGATACTCCAGTGACTTACCTGGTCCTGAGGAGGGCCCTGCGGCTGGGGGGCCGGAGTGCCCAAATGTTCCTGGGAATGAGGGCAAGAAGAGGGTGAGGGGCTGGGGCTGCCCTGAAGTCCCCTCGTCCACTCAAACTCTTCTATTCCTGCCCTGCGGCCTCCCGAAGGCCATCCCTCCACCCACCTGGCACCTTCTGGACCTTGGGTGATGTGGGAGGGGGTGGGGCACCTGGGACAGCCCCTGTTGGCCTCCTGCCCTCTGAGGGGTGAACCCCTCTGGCTGAGCCTCCCCCAGAACCCCCTCACCCCATCCCAGCCCAGAGCTCTCCTGGGGCAGGGCCCGGAGCTGACCCTTTGAGCTCCGAGAGGACAGGGTCACGGGTCCTCACCTGAGACCACGAGCTCCAGGGGGTCACTGGGCAATGACAACAGGTAGGGGTAGGTGCTGAGTGAGCCGTAGCACCTGTAGGTCCCCCCGTGGGCTGAGGTCACAGGACCGATGGAGAATTCAGCCTGGAACTGCCCAGCTCTGTACTTTGATCTGAGACGCAGGGAGGTATCAGCTGCCCCCTCCTTGGTCAGAAGGAACGTGTCCATCACGCTCTGTGACTGACACAGCAGGGTCACGTTCTCTCCTGAGGCCACCGTGAGGCCCGGCTGTGCTGAGAGGGAGGGTCTGTCAGGGAGCTGTCCTAGAGAGAGGAAGGAGGCGTGGGGGCAGCCCCCACCTCGTTCTGAGCTGAGACCTCCCCAGGGCCTCTCTCTGAGGACCCTCGCGTCTCTGTCTCTATGATCTCTGAGTCTCTCCCTGCCCACCCCTGTCTCTCTGTCCCTCCCTCCCTGAGACCCCCACCCCTCATCCAGGCCATCACCTCCTGGGGCTCCCCAGGCAGGGCCTGTGCAGAGTCTGGGTCCCTGACTGCCCCTCTGGGCTCCTCACCTGTGACCAGGATGTCCAGGGGGTCGCTGGGGGCCGACCACTCGAAGGAGAGGTTGTGTCCACCGTAGCATCTGTACCGGCCCCCGTGGGAGCCGCTCACAGGGCCCAGGGGGAAGTCGGCCTGAGACAGCCCAGCCTGGGGCTGCCGGCCAGGGCGCTGGGGGAGGACATCTCCCCCCTCCTGGGACAGAGCAAATCTGTCATAGCTGACATCAGAGTGACACTGGAGGGTCAGGTTCTGTCCAGGGGCCAGGACAGGGCCCTGTGGAGTGAGCAGGGAGGGCTTCCTAGACACACCTGGAGGGAAGGACACGCCATGGGCTGCAGCGGCTGGTTCCTTCCAACACCTCCCGTGTCCTGTCCTGGCCCTGCAGGTCCCACTGTCTCTCACGGTCTGGGTCTCTGGACCCAAGAGCTCTTTCTTCACATTTGGGGCCATGTTGGAGACATTTCAGACAAATGGGGTGAGGCGTCCTCATCTGACTGAGCTTCAGGATGTAGCAGCAAACAGCCCCTCCCAGGTGAGTGTAAGTGAGGAACGTCCCTCCCTCGCACAGCCTCCCCTGGGGTCTCCCTCATTCCTCAGCCTGTCCTCCATCACCTTGCTCCGTACCATGGCCTGTCATCAAACAAACTCCCAACAACTGTCCCCAAATTGTATAAGAGAAGGTCGTGGCTTCCTCACCTGGGACCAGGAGCTCCAGGGGGTCACTGGGGCCCCTCCACACCCAGGGGGTGTTCCTGTAATAGCCATAGCACCTGAACGTCCACCTGTGGCTAGGGGTCATGGGGCCCACAGGGAACAGGGCCTGTGACCACCCATAGGAGGTTCGTTGTGAGTTCTCTGTCCAGTAGAGCTTTGGTTCTCCTTCCCTAGTCAGAATGAACTTGTCAAAGCTCAGCCATGAGCCACACTGGAGGGTCAAGTTCCCTCCTGAGGTCACGACAGGGCTGGTCAGGACTGAGAGGGTGGGTTTGCCGTAGGGTACTAGGAGAGAAGGAGGCAGCTGTGTTCAGTGGGGCTCACACCTCCCACATCACCCCCCAGGGCTGGGCTGCGAGAGGGAGACAGCCCTGAGAGCAGACCCCCTTCCTGAGGGCAGAGCCTGGGGCTGAGACCCCCGAGTGTCCTCTCACCTGTCACTGCCAGCTTCAGGGGATCACTGCGCTCTGACCATCCATCAGGGTGGTGATACTGACAGCGATATTGCCCTGCATACTGCTCTGTCATGGATGGGATGTTGAACTTGGCCTTGTCCCCAGGCTCCAGTGGTTTCTGTGTGTCCCAGGGCACTGATATTCTGTCTTTCTCCAGACGGTACTCCTTGGCACCCAGGGTCCCCTGACACCAGATGGTACCAGGGCTCTGCTGGGTGATCACAGAGTCTGGCTCAGCCCAGAGGGTGGGTTTGGGGAGGGTCCCTGGAAGGAAATCAGAGACTGGGTCCCAAGATGTCCCCACCACTCAGATCCAAGGTTTCAGCCCAGGACCCTCCAGACGTCCCCATCCATCAGAACTGCTGTTCCCCATCCCCAGCTGCCTAGGGCTGTCCCCTTGTCCCCAGTGAGGAGGAGGGACCTGGGACAGCTTGAGACACACTCACCTGCCTGCACTCGGGTCCTGGGGTCCAGACTCAGCCCTGGAAGAGAGTTCCCTGTGAGAGATTTGTCCCCTGAAGGCTGAGCACGCCCTGTCCTCCCCGGGAACCTGCTGAGCCCCTGGGGTCTCCTGCTAGAGCAGGGCCTGGCTGTGGGGTGGGGTCCCTCCCAGACCCGGTCTCCCCTCCCCTCTTCCCATCTCACCGAGGCAGAGCAGGGCCATGAGGGTGGGGCTCATGGCGTCTCCTCCCACGGCCCCGGCTGTGCAGATGGAGGAGACCACGGTGCCTGCAGGACAGACAGACACTGTGGGCTGTGGCCACCCAGAGGGAGGCTGGGTCCTTCCTGTCATGGGGTTGTCCCATCAGCAGCCCCACAGGAAGGGGAACTGCCCCCCCAGAAGCCTGGTTCTCATTTCCCCAGGGCTGGGGCTGGGGCAGGCACCAGGGAGTCTGAAGACAGTTCAGACAGAAATGGGGTCTCCTTGACCCCCAAGCCACTTTCTGCCTCATCTGTCCTCATGTTACTGAAGTTTAGGACATAGCAGCAAACAGACCCAGTGCCTTCTACGTTGGCCCCTCCCAGGTGAGGCTGATGAGCTCCCCTTGTCCCTCTCGGAGCCTCCCCACAGGGCCTCCTTCCCTCCTTCAGCCCAGCGCCGTGGGTCCCCACCACGGCAGTCGTCTCACCGCCCTGGAGATGCCTCAGGGAAGCTGCGGGTTCGAGCCCACGGCAGACTCCGACCAGCAGAGACACATGAGCATCTGACGGTGCAGTTCTCGTTGAGCTGCCTTGTGGCTGTGGGCACAAAGGGGACATACAGGGCAATGAGGGAAGAAAAATGACTCCTCTCCTGGCCGTGGACTGTGGGTTTTCATTCTACCAAACAGTCCTCTTCTCAGGCTTCCCCTCCCCTTTTACTATTTTTAGCAGCAGTGTCCCCTGCCCCTCCCTGGGAACCAACCTCTCAGCCAGTCCGGCCTTGTCATCCCCTGGTTTCCTGGGGCGTCACGCTGCACCTGAAGCGCTGCTCAGGGTTTTGGGAACAATTACTTGTGTTTGAGCTATGATTTGGGGCATTGGGTGGGGAGTTGATTTTTATTTAATTCCTGATTATCATCCAGTGCCTGTGTGAGCTGGGCAGTAAATTCCCATCTCTGAGCCTCAGTTTCCTCATTTGGAGCATGTGGTCAGGAACCCCATCCTCACAGTGGGTGTGGGGTCAGTGGTGCCTGGGCAATGGGAGGGGCTCAATCCTGGTTAATTACAGACCAGGTTAAGACACGAGGGGTGGGGGCATGAGAGAACCTGGTGTCGCGATGCATAGTCGAGGTGGACGATTGATGCCCCCAACTCCTCCCTGCACTGAGAAATGCACATGTAATGTGTCTGAAATATGTACATCTTCAAAATCATGAGCAGAAAAAAGACATGAAGGTTCCCCAAATGGAGTTTTATCCACATCAAAAAGCAGAGGCCAAAGCTGAGGGGCCGCAGGTACCTGGGACCATCAGGGAGTCATTAGTGTGGAGGTTCCCACTGCTGTGCAGATGCGGGAAGGGAGCCCAGGGTCTGCACAGCCAGGGAGGGGTCAGGGCTGCCGGCGCAGGTGGGAGGCTGTTTTGTGCAGCCACACCTGAGGCTGGAGTGGACCCAAAAGCAGTGCAGGGCGGTTCCCTCAGGGACTGCTCCCGCCCTCCCAAGATGGGGCTGGTGGGATCCCAAAGAGAGAGGCGCTGGATGCCAGGTGTTCAGTCCACAGCGTTTATCAGGAGGACTTCCAGACACAGGGGGTGCAGCGTGTCCCCGAGACTGGCAGCCAGACACGAGCTGTCCTAGACTGTGTTTCAACTATGGAAAAAACAAAACAAAACAGAGAAAATTATCTCTAAATACCGTCATTCCTCAGTAAATGCGGGGGATTGTTTCTAGGACCTCACACACATACCAAAATCAGGTAGAGGGAGGAGCAGTCACATTGGAATCTTGAAGTTGGCCATGAAGGGAGTACGTACACGCAATAATCAGCAAAGGCTACAAATAAAGGCTTTTTAAAACACATGTTTCCCCCGGAGAGCCAGTTCCTCAGCACAACACCAGACTTTTCCATCACACGTGTGTGGATTCCTAGTGATGACATTTATAGAGAAATTACCAGGTAGCATTTCATTAAGAGTGATGGTATTAGAGCTCATTTTGGAGGAATCTGATTTTTGTCCATTTATCCAGCTATTTAAGCCCAGTTCCGTGTTTTGAGCTGAAGAGGTAGAAAATCAATCGCATGTACCAGGGAATGTGCTAGTTAAAAAAAAAAAAAGTGTCACGAGACAGTGGAGCAGAGCACGAGGTGCAAACAGATGTGAGCTCCAACCTGCCCTGGGGGATGTGTCCTCCCGTCACAGGGAGAGGATGGAGGGAGGGACAGTCAAGGAGAGCCAACAAGGGGAGGGAGGGCAGCACCACAGAGCAGGGGAGGCAGAGTCCTCTACAGACACGCAGACCTCCTCCCGCACCTGACCCCATCTCCTCCCCGCGACATTCTCAGCAGACAGCTCCCCAGCTTCTGCCCCAGACTTTCTTCCGGAAACTGCTGGCATCATCAGATTTGTTGATGCCACTATGACTGGTACAAATGTATTATGTATCTTTGAGAAGGGGAAGTCGGGTAAAGTCTAGTTGCCATGCGCCAAAAGGTCCAGCGTCAGTGGGAAGTGACCTGGGGACAGCCTTACCGTTCTGGGGTCATGTTGTGTTCGTATGTTAAAAGTCTGAAAAATCTGTTGGAGACTGTGGGTGATGGAACCCAGAAGAACTTGTGTGCCCAGTAGGTCATTTTCTCAGGACTTCAATGTGAGAAGTCATGAATGAGGGACAATTTGGTCCATTGGCAATTTTGGGGCAGGACAGGGCATAGGTTGGGCTTCAACCACAACTGCATGTCCTGATCAAAGTGCTGCCGTGTTTAATCCATTTCCTCCTTTCTACTTCCGGTGACGGAGCTTGGTAATCAGACAGGTGGAGGCTAACCTGGGAGGTGGCTGTGGTCAGGGTCAGGAGCAGGAGCGAGGGGAAGAAGGTGACAATCAGAGGTAGTGGACATGGCTGGGCCGGGGCTGCCTTAGCATCTCGGTCCACATCGATTGCCCAGAGCCCCAGGACTGCGGGTGGAGGGGTGAGCCTGCACCTTCACATCAGCCGAGTCCTCAGGAGTCTGTGTGTCTCAGTGAGGGCGACAACACAGTCCTTGTTTTTAACAGTGGGCCAGCACAAGTCAGAGAGCCTCGTTGTCCCCAGAGCATCCCAATGTCGTGAGCCACTCTGAAGGCAGAGCGAGTGTCGTATAAACGCTGCCTGTCTTTCCCTGGGCCCCAAGGCAGGCCCTGGCCAGGCGTGGAGTTCGGCCTGCTGGGCAGACTTGGCGCCGGGAACAGGACCAGACTGCGTTACATCGGGAAGGGAGGTGACAGCAAGACCCCTTCGGTAGGCACCTGTGGGGCCTCTGAGGTCGGACCCATCATGAAGCCATCGTACTCTGGTCAGGAAGGGGAGTTTCGTGGAGGTCCCCTCGGGGCATCGGGAGTCAGACTGTGGGAACCACAGCCATGATCTCATCACCAGGGAGAGGAAGTGATAGCAGGGTGGGGCACAGTGCAGCAAGGAGGGGGAGGGAGAGGATTTCCTAGCTGGCGAGGCCGCTGGCAGAGAGGTGCTGAGCGTGGCGGGGTGGAGAAGGGCTTCCACAGATGAGGGACACACACTGTGGGTGGGGAGCCCATGACTGTCTTTTCAGTCGTCTTTCCTGGGGTGGAGACGGCTGCATCTGCACGTGGACAGGGGGAAGCCCCGGGCTGCTGATCAAAGTGTTGACTGTAGCACCCAACGGGGCAGTGTTGCCACCACGGCCCTGAGTCAGGACACCAGGGCCAGTGCCTTCTCCATCACGAATAAGAAAACAGGCAAGTTACAGTTGTGGTGGCTCAGAATAGGGGCCAGGGCTGGCTGCATTTTGATTTCCTCAAAAGCGTGTTGAGATTTGGAGGTCCATAGAACAGTGTCTGGGTTAGTTTCTTTAAGAAAGTCATCAAGTGGTTGAATTAATCGAGAAAAATTGGGAGCCAGGCATGGCAGTAGCTTTCATGCCCCTAGAACTCATGTAATTGTCTCTCTATTTGGGGAATGTGAGACTTAAAATGCCTTGGATTCCTTTATGGTCCATATTCAGACCATAGGGTGTTATGAGGTGACCCATGAACTTGACAGAGATTTCACAGACTTGGAGCTTTGGTTTGGAGACCTCGTGTCCCTCGGAAGCCAACCTGTGAAGGACGTGGCGAGTGTCCTATAAACAAACATCCTCTGGAGGGGAGCAGAGGAGCAAGTCACCCCCATCCTGCAGCAAGGTGGACCCAGGAGGGAACAGGACCCCAGCCAAGTCAGCTCTAAGAGCTGGGGAGAGGCAGGTGGAGCTGTCAGGGTGTCCGTGAGGGGGCAGTACAGGTGTAGTGGCCACCCCCAGTGAAGGCAGAAGGTGCCTACAGGAATGCTGAGAAAGGCACTGCAGAGACCTACGGCTGAAACATGCGCGGTGCTGGGAGGAATGTGTGAAAGGAGCGTATGTGGGTCTGATACGACAGGGTGGCGAGGTGGGACAGTGCTGCCAACAGCTCTGCGACCCTGCGGGAATCTCCAACCTTTCCCATGGGGTTTATGTGCAGGCAGGCGGGTGTATTACAAGGGCTAGTGCAGGGAGGCGCCAGTCTCCTCCGGGTAAATCCTCCACGGGGGGAGAGGGGAGAGGGAGAAAGGGGGAGACAGAAAATGTGTCCCAAGTGAAAAACAGAAATTCAGTCATAATATAGCAGAAGAGGGGAAAGATGACGAGCACAGGGTTAGGAAGCAGATCCCTGGGGGAATTAAAGTTGAGTACAAATAGAAAATTAAATCTCAGGACAAGTTAAAATTGGGCAGGGCTGCCGGGCACCCACCCTCTCTGGTTCAGGACAGAGACCTCCCATTTTAAAAAATATTCTTTTTTCTAACATATAATAACATGTAACTAATATCTGCTTTTTTGGGTTATTTTATTTTTGTATTTTTAAAAGAATTTATAAGTAATAATTGCATATATGTAACCAGTACAATGAGATGTTTGTAAATGTTTCCATTTGCAGCTCTGTCCAGGCAGGATCTTTCCAGAGACTTGCCCTTGGCAGTCTTGTTATCAATTGTTGGAAAGACAGCCACACAAGCTAAACCAAACACGATGCTCTCTCCCCCTAGTGAGGGTAATTTTAGTTTTAATCTGAGTGGTGAGAGAGCCTCTGACCCTGTAAATGAGGTGGAGACGACAGACACATCCCAGCCCTCAGTGGACTCGGGGCTCTCCTGTCCTGTGTGAGTGGATGCATGTGTGTGTGAGCGTGCATGTGTGTGTGCGAGTGTGCATGGGGTGCAAGTGTGGGGTGTGTGTGTATGCATGTGTGTGAGCCTGTGCATGCATGTGTGAGCATGTGCGTATAGGTGTGGCTAGGTGGGGTCAGCTCTCTGCCTTCTCCCAGCCACACCTCCCCTGAGCTCCTCCTCATTCATCCTTGATACACACGCTCCATCAGGAAACACTGACACCAGCTCTAAGTCCTAAGGTGAACAAAGTCAGGGGACCTAATGTGCAGCGTGGATAGTGATGGATGTGCTAATGAATTTGTGCTAATCATTGCACAATGTACTGTATACGTATGTCAAATCGTCATATTCTATACCTTGAAAATACTCAATGATTGTTAATTAAATACTTTTTTAAATACTTGTGTTTTTTTAAAAGGAAAAGGAATACTGACACCTCCTTCGTAGCTCTCGTTTCCCCCACTCAGTTTTGAACAACTGTGAAGGCAGAGACTGGGTCCGAGTGAGCTGTGCACCCAGGACCCAGCACAGGGCTGCCAGATATTCGGGCTTTAACACTATTGATGCACAAAGTGAAGCAAGACCCAGAGAACAGGGCTCAACTCCCAGTTGTATACATATAGCCCAGCGTCAAGGTCAGCAGCTGAACTCTAGGAAGGTCTGTAGGGTCAGCTGAGCAGATAATTACAGCAGAGTCTCTGTGGTACTTGAGGATTCACAGGAGACATCGGGGACCAGCTGGGAGACTGCAAGACTGTTCGGGACATCAGCTGGTGGCTGCAGCCGGGTCTCTGGAAACAGCCCAGTGACTGTAGGTGGGTCTGTTTGAAGTGTGCAGTTCAGTAGTATACATTTTATTCATGTTGGTGTGCAGTCATCACTACCATCCCTGTCCAAACTCATTCATCTTCCAACTGAAACTCTGTACCCGTTAAAGACCATCTCCTGATGCTTTCTCCTACCAGCCCCTGGTAACAAACGTTCTCTCCTTTTATCTCCATGGGACTGACTATTCTAGGTACTTCAAATAACTAGAATCACATAATGTGTGTCCCTTTGTGACTGCCGTATTTCACTTAGCAAAATGTCTTCAAGTTTTTCCATGGGTGGCATGTGTTTATCACAACTTCACCCCATTTTAAGATTCCATACTACTTCATCACGTGTCTATGCCACCACTGGTATATCCACTCATCCATTGCTGGACAGTTGGGCTGTTTATACTTTTTGGTTATTGTGAATAATGCTGCTATGTACACAGGTGTATGAATAGCTGTTCAAGTCTCTGCTTTGATTTCTCTTGGATATATAAGCAGAAGTGAAATTGCTGGATCATATGGTAATTCTTTGTTTACTTTTTTGAGGGACCACCATACATTTGGGTAATAATTTACAATATGCTCCTTTTATGGTAGTCTAATAAGCAATATGAAGCCATGGTTATTATCATTTTTATTCAATACTGAATCCCCAAATCCTTGCACATTAACTGGCACAATATATATGCTTACAAATACTGGGGGAGAAGTGATTAGATAAATGATATAGTGTTCTGTAGGAAAGTTATACGCCACAGACCATTCCTAGAGTATTTCTGTTCCTCGTCCAGCAGGCAAAGCAGAACTGTGAGACTCGGGCCTCATTGACAATGAACACAAAGGGGCTGAAAGTCGGGAAGCCTGAAGCCACCAGGACAGAGATGCTCCTCAGCCAATGGCTTGGGTTGTGAATCAGGGTTATCCGATATGACAAAATAGAAGCTAGAGCATGAAAGGAGATAAACATGCTCACCAGGATGAGGATGGTGTGTGTGGCTCTGGTTTCATGGGAAGTTCTGGGGGAGAGGCTGCAGCTGTGGATGTGCTGGACTCTCTGCTTGTGCCTGTGCAGGACGAGGACCATGGAGCCGCTGGTCCAGACCATGAGGGCCAAACACGTACCATCCATGAACAAGAATATGACTGCAATTACTGAGAATAGCAACCTCCCTGGATTGAGTGAGGAACAGTACAGATATATTTTGTCCATACTCTTATTTTTGCTGTTCATTGGGCCAGTTATGTACCTTACAATATAGCTATGTACCACAAGGTGCAAGGCCCAGCAGAGGAAACAGCAGAAAGCAATGCACTTTGGGGATCTAATATGAAAGTCCATCCACCTAGAGATGCTGGGGCAAAGCTTAACGGCCTGAAAGCCACTGAGGAGGCAGGTGGTGGTGAGGGAAACCCCTCTGGCCACTCTATGTAAGTAGAAGACAAGTTTACATCCAGCCCCATCCAGGAAACCTTCCAGCCCAAAAGCTGCAAGTGTCTGAGGGATCCCTTTAGAGCAAAGAACCAAGTTGTTAGCTAAGACCAGCTGGCTGAGAATCAAGTCTCTGGGTTTCAGTATCTGTGTAGTAAGAAAAGAAAAGCTGTAAAAGCAAAGGAGTGAAGAATTTCCAAGGATTCCAGCACTAGTCTGAATGAGAAAGGTAAAGCCCCAATTTAAGTTAACAGGAACCAATCCTTCCATTGAGAGGAGATGTTGTAGTTTGATTTTATTTCAAAGAAAGAAATCTAGAGAGTGAAAAAGACAATTAAGTTAATCTCATTGCATCCAGAAAATGCCTTTTCTCACACAACCCATTATTCCAAGTGAATACAAACATTAAGAACACGTCTTTTGTAAGTACAAGGCTATTTCTTGCAAAATTATCCTATGTCACACCACAATGTCTGGACCCCACCCAACCTCAATCAAAGAGAGCCTGAATGCATCCCTGTGTGTCCCACAGTGGAGCACTGGGCAGCTGGGGGCGTGGTGAGGGAGCTCTCTTGATGGCCGACCCTGCAGGACATACAGTTATGGGGGGAATGAGAAAAAGAAACACTCAGGGCGTCACGATTATTTTACTATGTGTATATATATTTAAGTACATATATAATTAACCAAATAGTACACCTTAAATATATACATTTTTAAAAATACACCAAGCAGACAAATAAAATGTGTCTCTTGTTTAGGTGAGACTTATCGACTCCCACTGAACTGACAAATGGACAAAACTGGTGTATATTAAGGATGCACTATCTCTCGTACTATTTTTTCATTATTTTTCTGTGTTTAAAAGCACCTTTTCCACCATTTCAGTGGTTATAATTGGCAGCACATGGGAAATTTTGGAAAGAAGACTCCAGTGCTGGAACTTGCCATTTTTAAAATTCAATATTTCTCTAGAAAATACAACCAAGAAGGCACAGAGAAGTACAAGCACGGATGTCTATCCCGGTAACCACAAAATCATCCTTAACCTTTGGAAATGATCCAGTTGCAACTTGCTAAATAAAATGCTAAACAGAATTACATGAATTTTATTAATATTTATGAGTTTTGAAGGCATATAAATGCTAGGTAAAACAATTATTTACAGATTTTTGTTTCTAGAGACTATTGTATTTGAAATTGTGGTAAAAGTTGCTTAGGAAAATCTGTGTAACTGTACAAATCAACTGTGCCATCAAATAAATGTGGAAGCAATTTTGCAAGAAAATGAAGGATATAAAATAAGACTTGAAAAATGTTTTAAAAAACCAAGCTATATTCTGCATAGAATCATTTAATACTTTAAATAATTTGACAAAAAAAATATGGGCACATACACAATGTATTTTATAACCAATTTCCAACATTCCTAAATATCCTGTTTTGGTAAAATACAAGCCTGAACTGAGAGATAAAACTGATTAAAATAGGAGGAATAACTTTACAAAATATTTTTAAAATTACAAATACAACTTAGTAATAGCAAGCTGAGGATATACAACTGTCTAGAAGAAAATGTGAAGTATATAATGGCTACATAGGTACATAAATAGACACAGAGATTAAACATTTGTTAGAGCTATTAATATTAAAGTAGAGAGCTTATAGAATTATAGGTATGAAAAATATCAGGACTTAGTGTGTGAATAAAAATTTGTGTGAAAATGACTTGAAGTTTATTAAGTACATGACATTAAAGTATTTCGACATTAAGTTGGAAAAATAAGGCCAATTTCTTCTGGATGTCATTTAGCCAAATAAGCATATTTATACAAGGGCATATAAGCATACAAATTAATATCTATTACACTCAGCAAATTGGACTCATGTTTTTAAAATTTTAAAAGTCATATTTTAAAAATAAAAGTCATTCATAAAAACATCAATTGAGGCAGACATTTACTAAGTAATAAAACCAAGGAGCCATACAATAATTTTAAAATATTAATATTTAAAATAGCAAAACTTATCCAAGATTAAAGACACAAAATATGAAAATCAGAATAAGTATATATTGAATATATTCTGATAGAGAAAAATTTTTAAAAATGAGGGTATCTATAAGATTTTAAGTGCCCATTTTAAACAGTCAAATAAAATAAAAAAGAATACTGTTTTTAAGCAGGAAAATCATGTAAACAAGCATTTCTTAGGAAAAAACCCACAAATATAATGTTTTTCTCAGATATTATCAGGCAAATACAAATTAAATTTTAAAAGACATCTATTTTTCACTTAAACATACATTTCTTTGCCAAGTGTTTAATTTAGGGTCATAGCTTTGCTTTGCATAATGATTCTTCTTAGTTGAGCTTTGCATTTTCATGTCTAGTCAAAAATAAAAATGAATTAACTATAATTTCTACATTTGATATTATTTAAGGTAAGATGAGAATAGATCCTACATTTATATGATGCTGTAAAGCTACAAGATGTAGTTTTTGTAGTGACACTTAATTTGATGAAAAATTTTATAATCCCTAAAATGTAGATTTTTCATAGAATTTAAACTGGGATTCATAAAAACAAAAACTGTCTATATTTGTGTAATACTATTGTTCCTGTTTAATAATTAACAAATTATTAAATTACAATGTTATTTAACTGGCATTAAAATTTCAGAAATATTAGAATGTTGGTAAAATAAAATTAGTTACGAGAAATAGATGATTTAGAAAATGAAAACCATTTCCGGAAGAAGATACCATAATCAATATTGGCCCTAGCACTGTTTGACCTCAGTTATAGAGGATGGATAAAAAAGTGGGAAAGTGAGAAAAGAACACCCATTTCACGCAGTATATGCACACAAACCTGTTCAAAATTTTCTTAGAAAGAAAATGTTTTAGGACAATGATAAGAAAAAATTTAGTAAATTAATAGTAGAGATTGATCAAAAATTTCAAATAAGAGAAAGAGGGAAGTGGTCCATGAAATCCTAGACTATCATACAAATACATTTAAATTATACTAAACTAAGTCAACTGAGCAGAAGTGAGATTAACAAAATTGTGGTAAATAATGGAGAAAAGAAAATGTCTGCAAATCCTTTAAAAGGTGTGAGTATAAGTCCCATGTGCCCTTTAAGAACGGGAATCATTCATAAAAATAGTTTCTCCTGTCTTTTATGTAAGTGATGATTATGGAGACACAATTAGAAAGTAAATGATGCACAACTTATGGAGATAGTGACAGGAAAATCCCCACCCCAGTGCTCTTGTGGCTGTGACCTTAGTCATCAGAACAGACCACGTTTCCACTGCGTGAGGGCTGAGCTGAGTGATGGCTTTAGTAAGCTTGAGCTTTAGATGGCAATGGATCTGGAACAGGTGCAAACGTTTGGGAACTATTAAGGCACTATTAAATCTGGTTAAGTGTCAGAGTTATACTTAGACCTTAACACACTTAAAGTTGCTGATCATTCCTGCTCTATAAGCCTTGAAAACTCTTAGTCACTTTTTTGGGCAAAAAAGACGTATTTTTCTCTAAATGGAAGGTATTGTTTACCTTCTTCAAATTGACGCCAGGAATTTTCTATAGACATAAAATTATTGTTGCAATCAGTGCATCCTGTTCCCCAGAAACCTAAGAAAGGAGACAGAGGTGTATAATTTTGCACTCCTCACAGAAGACATTAAGACCCATACTGCCATTGCCAAAGAAAGCACAACATGCTACCACTGCAAAAACTTTTCAATGTCCTAAGTAGAAGGTGCCATTAGGTGTGTAAACAGGAGTCAAGAGCTAAGTACGCTATTAACCCTCTTACAAGCAGGAGAGTGAAGAGTGTGTCACTTGGCATATTTGTTCAAAGAGAATGTTTCAGGTGGGGCTTCGACAGAGAAGGTAGAGCAGAGATGACAGGAAACCCTGGGACAAAAGGTTGAGATGACTCTATGTCTCAGGATCCCTCAGAAAACATTACTGCTTCATATTTTTTTCTTAATGGTCAGTTTTGACCCTAGGAGGAGAAAAAGAATTGTATGTACATACCATATTGTTATACTCCAAACATTCCACTTCCTAAAAATATGACTGGCTACCAAAAAGAAGGTCCACTTACCAAATACCATTTCTTGCTGGAGCAGCAGCTGCCACGGTCACAGTCTGAGCACCTGTGCGAAAGGGGGCATCTCATGCCTGAGATAAAGGTTTGGGACACCATGACATCATCTCCTTGCCGGGAAGTAATTATCATTTCATTTGTAAGTACAGTGACAATGCTTGCATGGGGATTTGAGATGATCTCGGAAAAACACGTGTCAAGTGTTCAAATTACTGAAAGTTATTAGTAGCTATTAGTTGTGATCACTGAGAGAACGAAGAGCTAGAGACAGAGACAGATAGAAAAAGACGGAGATAGAGACAGAGAGAGAGAAAGACAGAGATGGAGAGGAGCGGGGAGGAGAGGAAGTTGGAGAGAGAAACAAGCATGTGAGATGCCTGGGGAAGACCAGGTGGAAACGTAACATCAGACAAGGAAGCTGAGATCTGAGAAGTGAGACAAGGAAGTTGAGACTGAGGCTGGTTGTGTTTCTTGCCAGCCTTAAAGCTTGCATCCTAAATATTATCATCTTGGAATTCTGAGAGCTTTGCACAAAAAGGCAGCCTGGAAGGAAGCATCACATAGGAATCAATTGCTCCAGTGTTAAAAATGAACTTGGAGGAAGTGGAGAAACCTTTATTCACTGTTTCCATGGGCACAGCTTACGTGTCTAACATGTGCCCCATATAATTCTTCAGGTACGAAATGTGTCATAGAAAAAGAAAGGAAGATTTGCAAAGAACCTACTTGTATTGAGTAAATATTAGAGTCAGGATTTATGGACATTAGATGACAGCAAAATATAAATATATATTTTAAGACGATAAGTGAATTGTGAGGGAAAAAAAATATCTGATGATCTCTCCTCAGCAAAAAGCAATTCTGTCAGCCGATTGCCTGTGACCTGGACCTGCAACTCTTCCCTGAGTCTTCAGGCTGCCGGCCTGTCCTGCAGATTTTGGATCACCAGCCCCCACTACCCTGTGAGCCAATTCCTACATAGATAAATAGACAGATACATACATAATCACCATTCTGGACTGCATGGGATTAATTCTTCTCTATATTTATGGAGTTTAATTTAGGTATGCATTTGCAAAAAAAAAAAAAAAAAAAAAAACGCTGTCTCTTTCTGACCTTTATGTAGCGGGCTAGCCTTGCATGGCTTCTGTAATATTCTTCTTCCATTTACTCACCGTAATGTCAGAAGATTACAGATGTGTTTTTCAGTTTTACAGCTGTCATTTAATATGAGTGCCACTCCTATCACTGCTCTTGTGAACATATCCTCACGCATACGTGCACGTTTTCCTCTAGGGTATGTACTGCATGATTATAGCCAGGTATCTTTTTGTTTTAACTAGATACTTCCACTAAACTCACCAAATTGATTGAAGTAATTTGTACTGAATTTTTTTTTTTTTTTTTTGAGACAGAGTCTCACTTTGTTGCCCGGGCTAGAGTGAGTGCCATGGCGTCAGCCTAGCTCACAGCAACCTCAAATTCCTGGGCTTAAGCGATCCTACTGCCTCAGCCTCCCCAGTAGCTGGGACTACAGGCATGCGCCACCATGCCCGGCTAATTTTTTAGTTGTCCAGATAATTTCTTTCTATTTTTAGTAGAGACGGGGTCTCGCTCAGGCTGGTCTCGAACTCCTGACCTCGAGGGATCCACCTGCCTCGGCCTCCCAGAGGGCTAGGATTACAGGTGTGAGCCACCGCGCCCGGCCCTAATGTACTGAATTTTTAAGTGAGCGCTGTTATCTCTTGCACTCAATATCGCCATTTTTGTCTTTTGGTTATCATGTGAATATTTGAGGATTATAGTGTCATAATTTCATTGTAGCTGTGCCCTAACACTGAAGCAGAAATACCATTACTTCTACAATGAAGGAAATAAGAGGGTATATGTCGGACCTATAAGTGAGATGTGCTGCAGATGGTTCAGGCTCATGTATGAATACAATTCCGTTCATTGCTTCCCAAATGTGCATTTGGTTATGTCTCATTGGTACCTTGAATTTGGCCATGAAAAAATATTTACACTACAGAATTTGGCAAATGCCACAAATCAGAGGATTTAAAAAGTACCGTTTTCAGAATCAACATACCACTGGGTTATCACTTTAAAAGTCAGTGTGATGATTTCAGGTGATGACTATATGAATAGCATCTGATAAAGAGTGAAGGGCTTGTAGGATCTAGACAGGGTATTAGGGCATCCTTTTGGATTTATCTTTTCCTGCTTGGAAGTTGACACTCTCTCACAGTTTCAGTTATTGAAACAAGTTTGGAACTCTGAACTGAAGAGATAGAGACTCGATGAAGAGCATCAGGGAATGAGGCCAGTAGAAATAAAGGGAACTGTGTGACGTGACAGTGGACCAGAGCATGAAGGTGCACAGAGTGACGGACCCGAAGCTGCCATGTGGGACACAGCTGCATGTCTGGGGTGGGAGGAGGAGGGATCCAGCAAGGAAAGTTAATGTTTGCAGAGAGGAAAAGCATCGCAGTTCAATGGTCCTGTTCAGAAACACTCCATGCAGTGTCCCTGCACTCGGACAGTGATTCCTCCCTCTGCAAATGACCAGCAGACAGTCCGGACAGCACATGCCCTAGATTCTCTTCCAGAACCTCCTGGGATCATCATATTTACTTCCAAGGATCGACCACTCTGGATGGTGCGTTGTTGTCTCTGGAATTTACCTCCCAGCTGCATCCTGGGGGCTTCTCTGGCTGTGCCAATCCTGAAACAGCAGAATCCCGAGGGCCACCAGGATCAAGACAGCCATGCCCATGCGGATGAGATTTTCCACTGTGTAATCCTGGGGGTGTGGGGCTGGGGATTGTGGACAAAGAGATCAGAGAGGTCAGAGCAGATCAAAGTCACACAGGATCCCTGGAGGTTCCCCCAGGACACTGTCCTCCCCTGGAAAGGGCCTGACCCGTGTGCCCAGCCCATGACTGAGAGGGTCTCCTCACTCACCACTCATGGGGTCTGAGTTGTTTTGTGAGGCGCTGATGGTCTCACCTGCTCCTGAGAATGAAAACAGAGGGGAAGGGGCAGGAGATGAGGAGACCCGAGCCCAGCCTCTCCCCTGCACCCTGCATTCTATGTTCCTTCATGTCTCATGATGTGACTTTTATGTTGTTATTGTTATCAACATGATGTTGTTGCCATTATTTTTTTAAATTTCAGGATATTGTGGGGGTACAAATATTTAGGTTACATATATTGCTTTTGCCCCACCCGAGTCAGAGCTACAAGTGTGTCCATCCCCCGGACAGTGCTCACTGCATGTGCATATATGGTAGTAACATTCACTGGGTGTCGGGCAGGTGGGAGGGTGGAGGATGGGATGGGTATATTCACACCTCATAATGTGACTTGTACGCAGTTTCTTAGTAAACCCATTCTCTGCTGTAGCAGGGTTCCCTCGAGTCTCATTAATTATTTCCTTCCTGTGTTCTTTGAATTCAACTTCGCTTCTGAGTCATTTTGGGAGAGAGTTTTGAGGAACACTAAGAGCTCAGGACCAGCAAAGAAAATGGTCCCCCCAGTATAGAAATAACTGAGCCCTTGTGTGCTCTCTGTTCATTCTGGAATACAGGACCACATGTGCTAATTACTCCAGAAAGGAGCATTTTCACTTATCAACATCTGAAGAACCAGGCTCCATGGATGTTGGGTTGGTGCTCAGGGTGAACATCAGGGCTGCCTCCCCTTCACCCCACCTCAGCCAGGTCACCTGGGGTCTCATCACCCCTTTAATCTTATGTTGATTAATTCTTCATATAGTTGGGAACAACTGGAATGTGATTCATACACATGCACTCACGCACACACATATACAAATGGATATTTTCTAAGTGGTGGTGATATCAGAGGCTCATCAAACAGTATTTCTGCTTTTATGAAGAATTAATCCAGGTGGGAAGACCAATAACAATCATGTAAAAACAGAACACATCAAAAATATTGAGGATGTGGATGAATATGAATGTATATACATGTAGATATACACACATATATTCATATGTCATTTATAGAATCATACATAAATATGTATGTAGCAAAACCTTCAATATTTACTTATGTAGTTACCTACTTATTAATATTTTAAGTACGGAAAACTGGCATGCAATTTAGAAATAAAGAAGTGAAATTTCTATTTTCTTGTAGTTTATATAAATTTTATCAGTAAATTAGAGATCAGTTGAAAATCTCATGCAAGAGAGGAATTCTACATTAAGTTAATGTGAAACAAAATGAATATAGTCAAACCAACAGCTTTCTCGTATGTACATAACTCTTACTTGGAAAATATAAGGGAATCCAAGACCTCTCTTATAAATCATTAAAGAATTTGAACAATTCTTTATATTGGAACAATTGCACACAATTCTTATGAATGAAATTTCAAAAACATTTCTTAATTTTATTAATACACCTCCACTTTTAATGTTAGGATAGGAAGACTTGATATTATGAGAAATTATTTTCCAAAGCAAATGCACAAAATAAATCAAGTCCCAATCAAAATGGGAATGTACTTATTTCTAAATCATAAATCCATATCACTTAAAATTATAAATTCATATATTCAATTATTTCTTTAAGTTTCAGATAAACAGGGAACAATATTAGATGAGTGTGTAAAGAAAATGCAGAGTAGAAATGAGTTACACACAGGATGTGCTGTGCAATGATTCCCTAACTTGGCCCAGTGGGCAGGTACTGGTCCCTCCTTAGTCTCAGGTGTGCACTGAGCTCAGAGGCCACCAGGGGAGCACAGGTGTGCCCAGCGGTACCCACAGCCTGGGGAGCCTCTCTCTGAAGGAGCATGTCTGGTGTGGGCTCCACCCTCACCACATTCAGCTCCCATCAGGGACCAAGCAGCCTCCTGTTTTGTCCTCGGAGGGCCAGGGACCCCACATGTGTGGGTGACGGGCTCCATCCTCAGGGTCTCTTGGAAATGAGAGATAAGAGCTGTTAAGGGCCGGGCGCGGTGGCTCACGCCTGTAACCCTAGCACTCTGGGAGGCTGAGGCGGGTGGATCGCTCAAGGTCAGGAGTTCGAGACCAGCCTGAGCAAGAGCGAGACCCCCGTCTCTACTGAAAATAGAAAGAAATTGTCTGGTCAACTAAAAAATATATATAGAAAAAATTAGCCGGGCATGGTGGCGCATGCCTGTAGTCCCAGCTACTCAGGAGGCTGAGGCAGGAGGATCGCTTGAGCCCAGGAGTTTGAGGTTGCTGTGAGCTAGGCTGACCCCGCAGCTCTCACTCTAGCCCGGGCAACAAAGCAAAAAAAAAAAAAAAAGAGCTGTTAAGGGCACGTCCTCCTGTCCTCTCTCCAACTCGCCAGCCTGTCCTCCCCCTCCCCCTGCCACTGCATCTTCCCTGTCTCCAAGTCAGGCCTGGACACCAAACCCTGCAGACCCAGCCCGTTCTCCTCCTTCTGCTCACTGCACATCGTCCTAGACACGTGAGGGGCCTGGGCGTCACGAAGAGCTGCGTGGGTGTGGATTTAGTAAACATACGAGAGATGTCATGTGGTACGTAAGAGAGGGGAGATTCTGAACCAGTGGGGTTTGATAAATCTTTGCTGTTTGCATGATATTGGAGCTTCCTCTTACTAAGATGAAATTCCAACACTAATGAACAGAAACCACACGCACCTGCCCCCGTCTGCCTTGGCTTTTTAATCCTGACACGTCTCAGTTACTGGGGGAAGCAGGACAGGCCCAGAGAGGGCTGGAGACGGGAGCAGGTCTAGGATGAGCCACATCCCAGATGCCCAGGGGATCAGAAAGGAAGGGTCTTTGGAGGTCACTCCCGGACAACTCCCCCTTATTCAGAGGGGAACGCAGGGCAGGAGGGGGAAAAGGCTGTCTCAGAAGTTCCTCCTCCCAAGGAGAGGCTGAGCCAACACAGACCCCACCTCCCTCCCAGGGTCCCTCCCACTGGACTCCTAGACTAATCACCTGCTTTGCTCCCTCCCCTGGTCCTGGCTCCCTGGTGAGTCAAGACAGCTCCTGGGTGTCCTGCTCAGGGAGTGGGGCAGACCCGGCCCCTCCACCCATCAGCTCTAGTCCCTCCTTCCTGCCTGGACCTCGGACACCTCCCTCCCCTCTGAACACCACAGAGGTCACACCTGCCCCATCCCCAGAGCCCCAGAGCCCCTAGACCCCACCCTTAATGTCCACCCTGCTCCCTGGTCCTCCTCTGGGGAGCAGACCCCTCCCCTCAATATTGGGAATAGGATTCAGATGAGTCTGGAAGATTCTCTGGGATCAGGGTAACTGATTCCATCACTCACTGGGTCAGGACCTGGGGGGGGAGGGGCTGGGACACCCGGAGGTTCTGATTCTGAGAAGGAGCCATCAGAAGGGGGCTCCACCCTCAGTCTCCACCCTCAGTCTCATCATGTTTCCTCTGAGCTTCACCCACGTCTCATTCCACCCTCCCTTCCCTGCACCCTGACTGAGACTTCAGGGGTCAGTTCCCAGGGGTGGGAGGTCCTGTCTATTTCCACCTCTCATGGCAGGACCCTCCCCCAGGGCCCATCCCCTTCTCCCCCCTCATTTCTTGTTGTCCAAGATCTCTCCTGGGGCCAGGGCCCTGAGCTGACCCTTTGAGCTCAGACAGGACAGGGTCAGGGGTCCTTACCTGAGACCATGAGCTCCAGGGGGTCACTGGGCAGTGACAACAGGTAGGGGGAGATGCTGAGTGAGCCGTAGCACCTGTAGGTCCCCCCGTGGGCTGAGGTCACAGGACTGATGGAGAATTCAGCCTGGAACTGCCCAGCTCTGGACTTTGATCTGAGACGCAGGGGGGGATTGGCTGCCCCTTCTTTGGTCAGTAAGAAAATGTCCATTGGGCTTTGTGACTGACACAGCAGCATCACGTCCTGTCCTGAGGCCACTGTGGGGCCTGGCTGCACCAAAAGGGAGGGTCTGTCAGGGAGCTGTCCTAGGGAGAGGAAGGAGGGGTGGGGGGTCGTCTGAGCTGAGACCTCTCCAGGGCCTCTCTCTGAGGACCCTCAGTGTCTCTGACTTTCTCTGTGATCTCTGAGTCTCTCCCTCCCTGCCCACCCCTGTCTCTCTCTGCCCCTCTCCCTCCCTG
Source organism: Lemur catta (assembly GCF_020740605.2). Classification (NCBI taxonomy): domain Eukaryota; kingdom Metazoa; phylum Chordata; class Mammalia; order Primates; family Lemuridae; genus Lemur; species Lemur catta. Next base: position 21,305,982 of record NC_059146.1, read on the forward strand.
AGACCCCCACCCCTCATCAAGGCCATCACCCCTTGGGGCTCCCTAGGCAGGGTCTGTGCAGAGTCTGGGTCCCTGACTGCCCCCCTGGGCTCCTCACCTGCGATCAGGATGTCCAGGGGGTCGCTGGGGGCTGACCACAAGGAGGAGAGGTTGTGTCCACCGTAGCATCTGTACCGGCCCCCGTGGGAGCCGCTCACAGGGCCCAGGTGTAAGTCAGCCTGGGACAGCCCAGCCTGGGGCTGCCGGCCAGGGCGCTGGGGGAGGAAATGTCCCCCCTCCTGGGACAGAGCAAATCTGTCATAGCCGACATCCGAGCGACACTGGAGGATCAGGTATTGTCCAGGGGCCAGAATAGGGCCCTGTGGCGTGAGCAGGGAGGGCTTCCTAGACACACCTGGAGGGAAGGACACGCCATGGGCTGCAGGGGCTGGTTCCTCCCAACACCTCCCGTGTCCTGTCCTGGCCCTGCAGGTCCCACTGTCTCTCACACTCTGGGTCTGTGGCCCCAGAAGCCCTTGTTCCCTCATCCCGACTCCCCAACTTTGGTGCACCTGGAAACAAGGCTCATAGTGACATTTTTGGGGTCTCAAAAAAATGAACAGATTAGGATAAAACCTCCTCACCTTGGATGAGGAGCTCCAGGGGGTCACTAGGGCCCACCCACACCTGGGGGGTGTTCCTGTAATAGCCATAGCATCTGAACGTCCACCTGTGGCTGGGGGTAACGGGGCCCACAGGGAACAGGGCCTGTGACTCCCCATAGGAGTTTTGGTGTGAGTCCTCCAGCCGGTAGAGCTTTTGTTCTCCTTCCTTAGTCAGAATGAACTTGCCAAATTTTGTCTCTGCTCCACACTGGAGGGTCACATTCCCTCCTGACATCACCACAGGGCTGGGCAAGCCAGAGAGGGTGGGTTTGCCGTAGGGTGCTAGGAGAGAAGGAGGCAGCCGTGTTCAATGGGGCTCACACCTCCCACATCACCCCCAGGGCTGGGCTGGGACAGGGAGACACCCCTGAGAGCAGTGCCTGGGGCTGGGATCCCCAAGTGTCCCCTCACCTGTCACCACCAGCTCCAGGGTGTCACTGGGCTCTGACCATCCAGCAAGACTGTGATAGTAACAGTGATATCGCCCTGCATAGTGCCCTGTCATGGATGGGATATAGAACTTGGCCTTGTTCCCAGGCTTCAGTGGTGTCAGTCTTTCCACTGATCTTCCCTCTTTCTGCAGATGGTACTCTTGGGCATCCAGGGTCCCCTGACACCAGATGGTAGCAGGGCTCCCCCAGGTGATCACAGAGTCTGGCTCAGCCCAGAGGGTGGGTTTGGGGAGGGTCCCTGGAAGGAAATCAGAGACTGGGTCCAAGACATCCCACCCCTTGGATCCCAGCTCTCAGCCCAGGACCCTCCAGACATCCCCATCAGTCAGCTCAGAACTGCTGTTCCCCATCCCCAGCTGCCCAGGGCTGACCCCTTGTCCCCAGTGAGGAGGAACCTGGGACAGATGGGGACAGACTCACCTGCCTGCACATGGTTCCTGGGGCCCAGACTCAGCTCTGGAAGAGAGTTCCCTGTGAGAGATTTGTTCCCTGAAGGCTGAGCACGTCCTGTCCTCCCCGGGAGCCTCCTGAGCTCCTGGGGTCTCCTGCTAGAGCAGGGCCTGGCTGTGGGATGGGGTCCCTCCCAGACCAGGGTCTCCCCTCTCACTCTTGACATCTCACTGAGGAGGAGCAGGGCCATGAGGGTGGGGGTCATGGCGTCTCCTCCCACTGGCCCCAGCTGTGCCGACGGATAAGACCAGGGTGTCTGCAGGACAGACAGACACATAGGGTGTGGCCACTTGGAGGCTGGGTCCTTCCCGTCACTGGTTGTCACATCACCAGCCCCACAGGAAGGGGAAATTTCTAAGAGCCTGGCTTTGGTTTCCCCAGGGGTGCGGTGCGCAGTAGGCTCTCTGGAGATATTTGAGACAGAAGTGGGGTCTCCCCTGATCCATGGCCGCTGTTTTCCTGGTCTTAACTCCCTCCTGACCAAGTATCAACACATATTTATTAAGTTTTGCAATGTGCCTGACCATGGAAATGCATCAATGACCAAATTTGTTGAAACCCTGAGTTTACAGAACTCAGATTATCATAAAGGAGTTACCCAGTGTGGTAGCTCCATATTGCTGCTCTAAGAAATTTCTACAAGCTTAGATTCTTAAGACAACACCGATTTGTTATCTTACAGTTCTGGCTGTCAGAGGTCCACAGGGCGTCTCCCTGGGCTGTCATCAGTTGTCATCAGGGCTGTGTTCCTTCTGGAGGCTCCAGGGAGAGTCTGTTCTCTTACCTCCTCCAGCGTCTGCAGGCTGCCTGCACTCCCTCACTCTCATCCCCTTCCATCCTCAAAGCCAGCAGTGATGTTATTCCAGCCTCTGCTTCCATCTTGTCTTCTCTGATGTCACCCTCCTGCCTCCCTCTTTCATGTATGAGGCCCCTTGGGATCACATTGGACCCACCCAGATAATCCAAGATGATCTCCCCACCCCAAGATCCTTAACTTAATCACATCCGCAAAGTCCCTCTTGCCACGTAAGGTACCATATTCACAGGTTCTGAAGATCAGGACGTGGACACCTGTGGGAGGTCATTACTCTGCCTACCACATGCCTTCACAAACTCCTTTGGCCAAATCTTGCATAAACCACTTCTGTTTGATGACGGAGAGCAGCTGGGCCTGGCCAGTTGCAAGTTTGGTTGGTCAGTCCACACCCAGATCATGATGGGCAGCTCATGTCACATGACCTGCCCACTCAAGGCCAAGTGTTCAGTCCCTACTGCAGCCCAGTAGCAAGCTAGAAGCTGTGTCACAAATTGAGAACCATCTCTGCAGAAATGGCACAGTGTGGCTTCAGAATCTTAAACTGCTGTGTTGTAAATTCATCTACGGCTTCCTGCCAAAGGCTCTGTATAGGAACCTCATCTGCTTCAGTGCTTTGAACACCGCTGCGTCTGCTGGGTCACAGGCTCAGGCTGTCTGCAGCCTGCACCTGTTGCAAAGATTCCTTTCATTCTGGGCCTCACTCAAAGCCAGCAGCCTTTCAAGATACTTAATAAATGGGTTGAGGTAGCATACCCAAGGAGGTATACGTTGTCTCCAAACTTAAGAAGAGGCCCATAGGCCTTGGACTTGTTTCTTATGAATAAGAGGTCAGATGGAGTGACGTGTCTTCACCTTAGGAGGACCTACCTCAGCATGCCTCAGGCAACTGGACTCCTAGACATTTTACTAAGGCAGCAAAACCTGAATTTAAGGATGATTTATTACCCATTCTCTGGAACACATGGTCTCACAAACTGTCTATAGTATTTGCTACTTCCTGTTGAACTGGTCCAATCAGTGCATCATCGATGTAAAGAATCCGTATGATGTTCTGTGCCTTGGAGAGGTGATCATGGTCCCTGCCGATCAGCTAACAGAGGGCTGCAGAGCCACTATAGCCCTGAAGTTGGTTAGTGGACATGCATTGCTGACTCTGAAAGCCTTTGCAATATACACATAGAAGAGAGACTTTTCCCAGATCAGTAGCTACACACAAGTGCCAGGGGACCTGTGGATTTTCTCTAGTAATGAAGCCTCAACAGGAAATTGAAGCTCCTTAGCTGAGATTGAAATTCCCATCTGATTTACAAGAATCCACTGCCATTTCTCCACAATCCATCTGTTTTCTGCACAGGTCAAATAGGGGAGTGGAACAAGCATGTGGAAGTCCTGATGGGGTCAACGATCCTTGCACTTTCTCCAGATATGTGGAATTACTTTGGTTTCACCATTCTGTTGGGGAGAAGCATTTCCAGTGCCGTCCACCTGGCCTTCCCTTCCATCGTATCTCTCATTCCATCAGTCAGAAAACCAGCACCAGTTGCTGGGGATGCCTTTACACCTTGAGCACTCCAGACCTAATGCAGTAACTGCAGGGTGTGTTCAGACACCCAAGCCATTAATCACCCGATCTCCATAACCCTCCACAGTGCCTGGCAGACTCCAGGGCCCACGGTGGTTCTGGGGTCTGTATAAGTGATAGGATATTTTACTAAATAGTAAAGTCAACAGTGAATGCTTTAGTGGGAAAATACCACAGGACACAGCACATTACTATACTACCAATAAAGAAGATTATGGTATCCAGGACTTTCAAAGACGTGGCTTATCCTATATTTGAAACCAATTTTGTGTTACCAACACATTCAATGTCTGTCTGTGTCTAAATAAATAATTGTTCCCATTGGGGAAGGATGTGTATTTCAGGATTTTTCATAAGGATTTCGTAGACAAACAGAAGAAGTTAAGCAAATAAAATGTCTGTTTAAATTATAAACCACATCTTTTTGATTGCTTAATCAAATCACCAGCACATCTCACACCGTGGTCCAGCATGTAAAACACAATAAATGGACATTCCCATAACAAATAAATACATTATTAATAATAAATGATCAATAATTGATTAATTGATCATCAGTTCTTAATTTAAGAATATTTATTAATCAATAGTAAATTAATAAAACTTCAGTGATGAGACTTCTTAAGGGGCATAGTATTAGTAGTAAAATAATTCATTATTAAGTACTTTGTCACCAATGTTCAATTTAAAAATATTTATTAATTAATAATAAATAGACAACATAGCTGCAAGAAGACTAATGGGGATACATTTCTAGTGGTAACATTGTTAATTCTTGACTAAGTTGTCATTGATGCTTAACTTAGAAATAGTTTTCATACATGATAAATTAATATACTAGTGAGGAGACTAATTAGGAAATGTTATAACAGTGAAATTGAAGGCTTGTTCTAAATGTACAAAATGATAATAATAAACACATGACTTACTTCCCTTCCACATGGAGTTTGGCAGAGCTGGGTGGTGAGTTTTGGAAGCAGGACCACTTCCCTGCCTGCCCCCCTGCATGGAGGGACGAGAGGAAAGAGCCCCGAGGTCGCACTGACGAGGAGGATGCTGTGGGTGGGTGTGCACCCACCACCCTCTGTCCGTTTTCAACATTGAAACTTTCACAGGACACAAAACGGCTATTTCGCAACATCTCAGCCTCTGCAGTAGTCCCAAATAAGGTGCCTGACTTCTTTTCAGGAAACAATTTCTGCCTGTCATAACCCTAGTTCTGTGTTTCAGACATTTCCTAGATGTGTCATCAAAGAAAGACAGTCCAGGCTGCGTTTAAGGCTGAAGGTCAGAGCGCAATGTTTTCTGCCCAAGGCGCGGCTTCTCACCACACTTCAGTGGTCTGTGTTCACCTCCGTATCTTCTGAGGCCATGGAATCCTGTTTGGATCAATCCTGTTTGAAGCAGGACTCTGAATGGGGATCTTCAGGGTGACTTTTCTTATAGCTGTTGGTCACAGCAGGTACTGATGTGTGGAGATGCCTGAGGGCAGATGGAGGAGAACGGACTCTGCAGAGGAAGAAACTGTGAGAGAATCCAGGGGAAGAGGTTTGTCCAGCGACACCTCGTGATTAGGTGCTGGTTATGCATTCGTGGGTGGAATACCACTCAGGTGACATTGTCCTCATCTGTTCCCTATTGGTGGTTTTTGCTTTGATAGCTTCATTAATTTGGCATCTGCCAGGTTTCTCCACAGTGAAGTTGTCATGCGTCCTTTGTAATGAATAACTGTTTTCTATGGAGATACTTTGAGACAATGTAAATATCATGTTCCTCATTCAATTTTCACTTAGGCATTTTAGCAGATGCTGACTGTTATGCGGTAGCAAAAGCTTTCTTTCTCATCTCCCAAATATATTCACTTATATAAAAATAGCATTATTTATAGTATCCTATTGCTTTTACTGTTTACTTTTTTAGATTTATAGATTTAGGAGTACAAGTGCAGTAACCTGTGCCTTTCCCTTCTTTCCGTGGGAGTGGTGAGCTGGCAGGCTGCATCTAGTCTGCCATTTCTTTTTTCCCTCCCGGAGGCTGTGTTTGATGATTGATGCTTTTGTGATATTTGTTCACATGATCTAAATTGGATAATTTCTTCATGATGTCCACTTATAATCTGTTGAACTCTGTAGGATCTGTAGTGATGTCCCTTGTTTAATTTCTGATACAAGTAATTTCCCTGGGATAGAATTTTCATCCTTCCTCTGTGGTCTTGTCTCCAAGCTTTAGGGAGCAATGAGTTTACTTAGTGCTCTGGGTTTGAAGGGAAAGCTGATCTGTCTTCATCTCATGGGTCTTTATTTTAAATATTCCTCCATCATTCCTTGCCCATGTAAACTGGCACATAACCTCCCTTGTCTGGGCCTCAGTTTCCTTGTTTGGAGCATAGAAACATGCTTTTTTTGGAGACAGAGTTTCACTCTGTCACCCTGGGTAGAGAGTGCAGTGGCATCATCACAGCTGACTGCAACCTCAAACTCCTAGGCTCAACTAATCCTCCTGTCTCAGCCTCCCGAATAGCTGGTTCTGCAGGTACATGCCAAGATGCCTGGCTAATTTTTCTCCCTTCAATAGAGATGGGGTCTTGCTCTTGCTCAGGCTGGTCTTGAACTCCTGAGCTCAAGCGATCCTCCCACCTTGGCCTCCCAGACTGCTAGGATTACAGGTGTGAGCCACTGCACCTTCCCTGGAGCATGTCATTATAAGCCACACTTCTCATGGTGGTTGTGGAGCCTGATGTGCCTGGGACATGGTGGGGCTCAGTCATAGTTAATTTCTAGACATGAAGGTTTTGGAACACGAAAGGATTCTGGTGTTAGATTCTTCAGTCAAGGTCAGCAATTGATATGTCCATACAAGAATGCCTATCTGTCCTTAATACTAAAAAATGATACTTACAATGTTTCTATAATATATACTTATGGTCTCATGCACAGAAAGAGCAATGCTAGCTCCTGAAGTGGGTAGGGCACCATAAGACAGAGGAGAGATCAAAGCTGAGTGGCCACCAGTGTCTGGGACCATCAAGGGATTATAACAGGTAAGTTTCCAGCTCAGTGTGGGACAGAAAAAGATCCCCCAGGGTCTTCACAGACAGGGAGGGAGTCATGGCTCTGCAGTGAGGTTGGAGCTATGGTTTCCCTTCTCTCAAATTTTGCAGGTAGGGGCTGGAATACCTGTACTCCCTCACCTGGGCCCACAGTCACCACTGAGCCATCTATGTGAGTGTGGGGCAGATTCACTGCAGTGTTGTCAGACATGGTGACAGCGTGAGCGTGAGGCTCCACTGGACCCGTCACTGCCCGTACAACCCTGAGCAGACGCTAACTCTGGGACAGTGGATGCCTCATGGCTACAGCAGATGGAGCAACCCCCACCCCTTTCAGCTCTGAGCTCCAAGGAAGCCACGAAAGAAACCTTTTATGAAAGGTAAAGTGTGCAGGAGGTGAGCAGTCAAACGAAAAAGAGCAAGAAGGAGGAAATCCTAATGCTGATGAAAATACCACAATCAACAATCTACAGCCTCATTAATGGGGGTTACTATACCCAAAGAAATAGAATCCTGGGAGTGTATGAGACCCATTTTAAAGTAAGCAAATTTATATATCCAAAAAATACAGGAGGAAATTGAATTTTTGACCCAACAATATAGATTATACTATAGCTGAATGGGCATGGTAAAAATGAGTTAGAAATTGGAGAGGTGAGAAATCCAATTGAATGAACAAGATCAAAACATTCATTCCTTTACAGACAAGACACAGATGATGAGCCAGTTATGAAACTGGAAAATAATATTGAGCAAGTTTTCCAGCATAGGGGATACTGAGAACCCAAAGGGAAAACTAAGGTCTAGGGAGGAACAGAATGTGGAAGGACAAAGTCCCATCTACCTTAGGCGTCAGAAGGAAGGAAGTGAGGATGATGTCCTACGAAAGCTCAAGAGATACATAGTTATTAAGGGCAACGTTAAAGGGTCGGGTGTGGACAAATCTTAAGCATGAAGCAGCCCAGGGCAGGACTGACCTGGTGGGATCCGTGTCTCACACGTTAAACCCACCACTGCAGGCTTCACCTTCGTGAGGGGTGAGGAGGGATTGGGGGGTAGATCCTTAACCATCAGAGGTTGTTCTACATATTAAATATTAATATTATTCTTTCCTTAATGTAAAAGAACATTTTAAAATATTCTGATAGATTGAGATTAAAAGGAAGGCATTTCCAGAGCTGTAAGTTTCTAACTATTTTATTGTTTTCATATTCATAAAAAGCATTTCTACATCATGCAATTCAGTTAGAGGAATAATGAACTGAAAATGGAGAAAGTGAGGGGAAATGGGGTGAAAACTATTGGAAAATTACACATACGTATATGCATAGTCACACACATGCACACGCATAGACGTACATCTATGAGTACTCTCTGAGTTCAGCTATTGTGTGATTAGAAGCTGTCTTCTATAAATGAAGAGGATGAACATTGTTCAAAATATATAATTGAATGAATACTTAAAAATATCTCTAGTTCTTCTAAATTATATTTTTATTACCATGTATGTGTAAGAGTAATTTACTTACTTAAGGAATTTAAGCCCCACACTCCCCAAAATCACCCAGCGATTAGGCCCAATAGATCCACGTAAAATAAAATGACAAAAAAGTATTTAAAATCAATAAGGGTATTGCAAACCTTTGCTATTAAAACTAGCTATTGGCAATATTAACATTCAAAAAGTAATATAATACAAATTTCTTTTAATAATAAAAGTTGACGTTTTATGTTTTAAACAAGCTATAAACAAGGAAGAAATAGCACCAATAAATGTTCATTCATCCACTCACATATCCTTGAAATACACACAGCATAAACTGACACCTACTTCAGGAATGCATCAGACATAAACTATTAAGTATTTACTAGACAAGAAAGGAATTATCTCTCAATCTTTCCCAGTTGCTTTCTTACACATTATGTTCCCTTTCTATAGTGCAATTACTTAATAGTTAACAGTAAAATAGATTATATTTTAAACCTCTAAATATTATATGAAATAAATGAAACCCTCAATCATTCATGGGATCTATATTTGAAGTTATGAAGTAGGAAGAGATGATAAAATTACAACATATCAAAAATGTAGGATGTCAGAGCAAAAAAGAAACATACATAATCATTATCAGGAATGAAAGAGGTGACTGTACTATGTTTCCATAAATAATAAATGTTCTCTCCTTTTGAACTTTATGTAATGAGGTAACCGTGTACATATTCTTTTTATAATCTTTCATTTATTCCCCAGCATGTTTGAAAACTGAACTATGTTATGGTTTGTGATTTTCATTTATGCATTTCACTACTTTATAATTAATACACCACTGGGTATATTTACCACATTGTCTTTGTTTTTTTTTGGTAGATGGATTGTTGTATTTTATAGTTTTTGGCTAATAGGAACAGCACTCGTATCACGTTTGTGAAGGCATCCTGGTATATATGTACACACTTTCTCTACAGCATATACTTAAGGGTCATAGCTGTGTTTCTTCTTTATTTAACCAGACAATTCCAATCTTTTCTGATAATTGACCAATTTGCACTCCTACAAGTAATGTACTGCAATTCTACATCTGCATGTTCTCAACAAAAAATGATGTTGTTCTTTACTTCTTTTCCCTCTGTTGTGCTATGATTTGGGCATCACAATTTTACTGAAACTGCACCATAACAATGAGGCAGAAATTATCACAACCTGCAAATAAAAGGAAACATAGCTGCGCATTGAGACTCTCACCAAGTTATGCTGCATCTGGCTCATACTCACTTGTGAACAACGATTCTGTCCACAACTTCCCAGCTCTGCATTACGTGATGTCATATTGGCACCTTGAAGTTGGTCATGAAGGGACCAAAGTAATCAGCAAACGCTGTAAATCAGGGATTTTTTTTCAATTTTTTTTTTTTTATCAGAGAGCTGGGTTAGCAGCACACCACAAAGCTGATCCTTCAAGCACCAGTGTGTAGATTCCACGTGATGATATTTCCAGACAAAGTACACAGTTAGCACTTGATGAAGAGTGAAGGGAATGTAGAGTCCGCACAGGTGCTGGGGCATCATTTTGGATGTATCTTTTGAAGACTGGGATCTAATTTTTGCCCATTTATTCAGTTATTTAATCCAAATCCATGTTCAGAGCTGAAGAGAGAGGGAATCAATCACACGTATCAGGGAAGTGGTACTTAGAAATAAAGAAAAAAGTGTCACATGACAGTGGAGCAGAGCACGAGGTGCAAACAGATGTGAGCTCCAACCTGCCCTGGGGGATGTGCCCTCCCGTCACAGGGAGAGGACGGAGGGAGGGACAGTCAAGGAGAGTCAACAAGGGGAGGGAGGGCAGCACCACAGAGCGGGGGAGGCAGAGCCCTCTACAGACACGCAGACCTCCTCCCGCACCTGACCCCGTCTCCTCCCCGCGCATTCTCAGCAGACAGCTCCCCAGCTTCTGCCCCAGACTTTCTTGCAGAACCTCCTGGGGTCATCAGATTTGTTTCCAAGGCTCTCGCACTCTGGATGGTGCGTTGTTGTCTCTGGAGTTTACCTCTCGGCTGCATCCTGGGGGCTTCTCTGGCTGTGCCGAGCCTCAAACAGTAGAATCCCGAGGGCCACCAGGATCAAGCCAGCCACGCCCAAGCGGACGAGATTCTCCACTGTGTAATCCAGGGGGTGTGGGGCTGCGGATTGTGGACAGGAGGTCACAGAGCTCAGGGCAGACCACAGTAACCCAGGATCCCTGGAGGTTTCCCCCAGGACACCGTACTCCCCTGGACAGGGCCTGACCCTGTGTGCCCAGCCCATGACTGAGAGGGTCTCCTCACTCACCACTCGTGGGGTCTGACTTGCTTGGGGTTGGGCTGATGGACTCAGCTGCTCCTGAGCATGAAATAAAGAGGGGTGGGGTGAGGAGTTATGGAGACCTGAGCCAACACTGCCTGGGTGATAGACTCTTAGGTTACCCACTTCTCATGCCATAACTCTCTGTAGATCCTCAATGAACCCTTTCTCTGCTGCATCAGAGCCCCCTGTGGTCTCCTCAGTGGAACCTCCCAGTCCCCAAGTGTTATTTGTATTCAGGTCTCTTTTCTGAGTCGCTGTGGAACACATTTGGCTGTGCCCGAAGACATAGGAACAATTTCTCCTCAGCACAGGACTAGTTGAGCCCTTGAATGTTCCTGGTTAGTTTTGAGACACAGGACCATGTGAGTTAATCCATCTAGGGATGAGAGTCTCCACTCAGGCTCCGTGGATGCAGGCTTGGTCCTCAGGGGTTCCTGAATGTCAGGGGCACAAAGGGGTGAACATCTGGGCTGGCTCCCCCTCACCCCACCTCAGCCAGGTCACCTGGGGTCTCATCACCCACTGAAGCGCTTTTCAAGTAATTCTTCCAATAGTCACAAACAATTACAATGGGATAAATATGTGTGTGTGTTACATATGCATATATTTTTGCATATATACATATAAATGCACACATACATAACAGACATGCATACACATATATACATATTAACACACACATATATGCAGACATATTTTCCAAATGGTATTGTCAAATAAGTGGGTCATTAAACATGTTTCCGAATCCCTAGAGTGTGAATGTGGCTGAGTAGTCCAAGAGCAAACCTGTAGGCATGTAGCAGTGAAAAGGGTTAGTTGGATGAAAATTTTAAGCTGCGGATTGTATATGTTATGGTTCAGTTGTTTGTGTCCCTTCCAAAATCCATGTTTAAACTTAGTCCCCAAGGCCACAGTATAAGGAGGTGGGGCCTTGGGAGGTGACCTTGTCGTGAGGGCTGTGCCCTGGTGAATGGACTAGTGCTCCTGTAAAGGGGCTGGAGGGAACTAGTGAGGCCGCCTTCTTGCCTTTCTGTCCCTTCTGCCACGTGAGGACACAGAATTCGTCCCCTCTGGAGGACACAGCATTCAAGGCGCCATCCTGCAAGAAGAGACCAGGCCCTCACGAGACACCAAGCCTGGCTGGTGTCTTAATCTTGGACGTCCTAGTCTCTAGAACTGTGAGAAATAAATTCCTACTGTTTATCAATCATCCCTGTTTCAAGTATTTTGCTATAGCAGCATGAACAGAATAAGACTACATACATGTGTGTGTGTGTGTGTATACATACATATAAAAATGTACTAAATAACTACATAAAACTATAGATATGTAAATGTAGGTGTGTGTGTATATACATACATACATACATACATACACAGATGTATATGTATAAGGAGAGAGAGGGAGACAGAGAGAGACACAGACATTAACAGGTGAGAAGGAGGCAGGTCTATCATGGACAGTGTCATAGCGAAGGTCCCACGTGGAGATGACCTTTAAGCTGGTCCCTAGGGAGGAGCAAGGCCCAGAGAGGAGCCGCATGAGGACCCATCTCTTCCTGAGCCTCCCGCTTTCACTGTCTCTCCCTCCCTCTCTGTATCTGTGGTCTAACTGTCTCACACACTCTGCATCCCTGCACTCCCCTCACCCCATCGTCCCACCAGGGGCTCAGCTGGGGACCTGTCTCAGGCCCTGGACCATTGGGCAAGGACAGGCCTTTCTCACCTGAGTCCAGGAGCTCCAGGGGGTCGCTGGATTCTGACCACACCTGGGGGGCGTTCCTCTGATAGCCATAGCATCTGAAGGTCCCGCTGTGGCTGGGGGTCACAGGGCCCACAGGGAACAGGGCCTTAAACTGCCCACGGGGGTGTTCATGTGACTCAAAATGCCAGGAGAGCTTGTGTTCTCCTTCCTGAGTCAGAATGAACACATCGAACCTCAGCTGTGAGACACACTGGAGGGTCGCCTTCCCTCCTGAGGTCACAACAGGGCTCGGCAGGGCTGAGAGGGTGGGTTTGCCATAGAAACCTAGGAGAGAAGGAGGCAGCCGTGTCAAATGGGGCTCACACCTCCCAACCCACCCCCAGGGCTGGGCTGTGAGAGGGAGACACCCCTGAGAGCAGACCCCTTCGTGAGTGCAGAGCCTGGGGCTGGGACCCCCGAGTGTCCTCTCACCTGTGACCACCAGCACCAGGGGGTCACTGAGCTCTGACCATCCAGCAGGGCTGTAACAGCAACAGTAATATCGCCCTGCATAGTGCTCTGTCATGTGTGGGATGAAAAATTTAGCCGTGCTCCCAGGCGTCAGTGGTTTCCATCTGACCCAGTGTGTTGAGACTCCCTCTTTATACAGACGGTACTCCTCGGCGTCCAGGGTCCCCTGACACCAGATGATCACTGGCCTCCAGTGGGTTATCACAGAGTCTGGCTCAGCCCAGAGCGTGGGTTTGGGGAGGGTCCCTGGAAGGAAATCAGAGGCTGGGTCCCAAGACATCCCACCCCTTGGATCCCAGCTCTCAGCCCAGGACCCTCCAGACGTCCCCATCAGTCAGTCGAGAACTGCTGTTCCGCATCCCCAGCTGCCCAGGGGTGTCCCTTGTCCCCAGTGAGGAGGAGGGACCTGGGACTGCTGGGCACAGACTCACCTGTCTGCATGCGGGTCCTGGGGCCCAGATTCAGCCCTGGAAGAGAGTTCCCTGTGAGAGATTTGTCCCCTGAAGGCTGAGCACGTCCTGTCCTCTCCAGGAGCCTCCTGAGCTCCTGGGGTCTCCTGCTAGAGCAGGGCCTGTCTGTGGGGTGGGGTCCCTCCCAGAGGCAGAGGCAGAGCAGGGCCATGAGGGTGGGAGTCATGGCGTGTCCTCCCACTGGTCTGGCTGGCAGATGGATGAGACCACGGTGCCTGCAGGACAGACAGACACTCAGGGTGTGGCCATTCAGAGGCTGGGTCCTTCCTGTCATGGGTTGTCCCATCAGCAGCCCCAGAGGAAGGGGAACTAGCCCCCTCCCCAGGAGCCTGACTCTCATTTCCCCAGGGCTGGGGCTGAGGTAGGCTCCTGGATCTATGGAGACATTTTAGGCAGCAGTGGGGTCTCTGCTGACCCCCAGCCACTGTCTACTTTATCTGTGCTCATCTCACAGAAGTTTAGGACATAGCAGCAAACAGACCCAGTGCCTTCTACGTTGGCCCCTCCCAGGTGAGGCTGATGAGCCCCCCTTGTCCCTCTCGGAGCCTCCTCACGGGGCCTCCTTCCCTCCTTCAGCCCAGCGCCGCGGGTCCCCACCACGGCAGTCGTCTCACCGCCCTGGAGATGCCTCAGGGAAGCTGCGGGTTCGAGCCCACGGCAGACTCCGACCAGCAGAGACACACGAGCATCTGACGGTGCAGTTCTCGTTGAGCTGCCTTGTGCCTTTGTGAGTGCAAAAGGGACATACAGGGCAATAAGGGAAGAAAGAAAAGGACTCTTCTCCTGGCTCTGGACTGTGGGTTTTCATTCTACCGAACAATTCCCCTCATGGACTTCCCAGTTTCTTTTTAGCCACAGTGTCCACCCCCATCTTCCTGGGTACAACCCTTGACTCATTTCTGCCTCCTGGGTACCCTTGTTTCCTTTCTTAGAACTGTCCTCCTCATCCTGTGGTTCTGCCTTCAAGCTTTAAGGACAGTGAGTGGGTTAGCACTATGATTTTCAGGGGAAAGATGACCTTCATTTAAATATCCATCTATTGTCACTGCCATGAGACCTTGAGCATCAACATCCCTCCCCTGGGTGCCCACATGCCCAGACACACACATACGTGAGCACTCAGGGTCCAGCCACAGATTAATTGGAATCCGTCTTTTCTAAACGAAGAGGATGGATGAATCCTTGTTCAAAGATACATATTCTTGCCAATCCTATTTAACATAGTACTAGGCAGAGAAATTAGGCAAGAAAAAGATGTAAAAAACATTCAAATTGGAGAAGCAGACGTGATATTGTCTCTGCTTGCTGCGAACATGCTTTCATATATAGAAACCCTAAAGGCTCAACCAAAAAACTGTTAGAACTGACAAACAAATTTAGTAAAGTTGCAGGATACAAAATTAATGTAGAAAAATCAGTAGCATTTCTACACACCAATAACAAACTATCCCAAAATCAATCAAGACAGAAATTCCATTTAAAATAGCCACAAACAGATAGGTGAAAGCAAATCTAACCAAGGTGGTTAAAGATCTCCATGCTCAAAACTATAAAATGTTGATGAATGAAATTAAAGCATACAGAAATAAATGGAAAGCTTTCTTGTGTTCATGGATTGGAAGAATTAATATTGTTGAAATGTCTAAACTTGCAAAGCAATTTACAAACTCAATGCAATCCTTATCAATATTCCAATGGCATTTTTCACTGAAATGGGAAAAAAATCCTAAAATTTGAATGAAACTGCAAAAGACCCCAAATACCCAAAATAACCTTAAGCAAAAAGAATAAAGCCAGAGGCATCAAATAACCTGCTCTCAAAATCTCCTAAAAATCCTTAGCGAATGAAGACAGCATGGAACTGGCACAAAAACAATGATCAATAGAACAGGACAGAAAGCAAAGAAATAAGCCCAAGCATTTATGTTCAATTGATTTTCAAAGGTGCCACACAATGGGGAAAGGGCAGCGCATTTAGTAAAGAGTGATGGGAAAACTGGATATCCATATGCAGGAGCAAGAAATTTGACTCTTATCTCACCCGATATACACAAGTCAACTCAAAATGGACAGGAGAAAGGCTCCACAACATTGGTCTGGGCAAGGAGTTTTGAATATGACCCCGAAAACACACAAGCCACTAAGGCAAAAACAGACGAATGGGATGGCTCAAACTACAAAGCTTCTGGGCAAGAAAGGAAGCAGTCAACAGAGTGAAGAAACAACCTATAGACTAGGAGAAAATATTTTCAAACCTCACAAGGGGATAATACCCTAAATATATAAGGAACTCAAACAACTCAATAGCAAGAGAACAAATAACCTCTCTGAAAAATAGGCAAGGAAGCTGAATAGACATTTCTCCCAAAAATCCACACAAATGGTCAACAGGTATTTGCAAAAATACTCAAACAAAAAGCTTTGTCTGTATCTATTGAGATGATTTTTAAAATTTATTCTGTTACTATATTGAATTATACTGATTTATTAAAAATTAAGCTACCTTTGCCTTCCATAAACAAAAATAAAAAAGATAAAAGCCATGGAGTGGTCATGATGTCATGATGTATTTTCCATTTTATATATGTCCAAATAATGTGAATCTTATTTGCGATATTTGTTTAGAGATTTACATTTAAGTTCATGGGAGAGATCTTCCTATGATTTTCCCATTTTGTAATTTCCTTGTCAGGTTTTGGTATCAAGTTTTTCCTTACCCGGTAAAATGTATTTGGGTATAATTCCTTTTTTTCTATTATCAGGGCAAATTAGTGTAAGTTTGGGGTGTACGTTTGTGATCTGTGTTTCTTAAGTGCATAAGTGTTTGAAAAAAACACATAGTTTCCTGAACTGGAGTTTACATTGTAGGGGTACACACACACACACACACACACACACACACACAGAGACACACACACACACACACACACACACGCACACACACAGAGACACACACACACACACACACACAGAGACACACACACACACACGCACACACACACACAGAGACACACACACACACACACACGCACACACACATATATACATATATACACTATATATAATGTAAAGATTCAGATTATCTATTTATTCTTATGTCCATTAAGTAAACTATAGTTTAGAATATTTTGTCCATTTCATCAGCGTTTTCTAGTATATTGGCACAGAGTTGCTCACAATGTTCTGTTATTAGTTTTTGAAAATGGATGTAGGGTCTAGTGCTGCCCCCTGTCTCGTTTCCATAGGGAAATGTGTGTCTGCTCTCTTTTTTCTTGCTCATTGTGGCTAGGATTTATAAACGAGATTGATGTTTTCAAGAATAAACTTTTTTGGCTTTATTGAGTTTTCCATTTCATTTTTTAAAATTGAAATGGGGTCTTGCTGTATATCCCACAGTCCTCCTGTGTCAACCTCAGAGTAGCTGAGATTACAGGCAGGAGCTACAGCACCCAGCTTCTCAAGTTTTGCTTGCCCTCATTAGTAGCTCCTCTCATCACTATGATTCCCTTCCTTACACCTTCTTTTGGAATAATGTGTTAATTCTTTTCCTAAACTCTTGATATGATAGCCAAGGTCATAAATTTTTAGATTTTTCTTTCCTAATTTATTCATTCATGGTCCTTAGTTTTCCAGTTTCATAGTTTAATATGTAATATTTATATTATCAATCAATTTAAAACATTCACTTCTACTTTGATTTGTCTCATTTAACTCATTGATTGTTAAGAAGTCTGTTGCTTTATTTTCAAAATGTGGCAACATTAGTTATCTCTGCAGAATTAGGTAACTCCCAAAACTTCCCAGAAACTCCTGGTGGTCTTTGTCAGGGGTCCAGGCTGGGGTTCACAGGTTAGTGTCCCCTGAGGGCAGCTCCTGTGCTTTGTGGGGTCCCTGAGTCTCCCTCCGTGCAGTGTGGGGTCTGGGCCCCTCCTGGTCTAGTGGATGGCCAGGGCAGCGTACACGCTGGGCTCAGCTGGAGGGTCTCCCTCCTGGGACAAAGGACGCGCAGTTGTCTCGCGTCTGAGGGTCAAGCTGTGCAGCTGGGTGTAGGTCACGTCCTGGGGGTCTTCAGATGCAGCAGCCTGAAGTGGCGGAGAGTGAGAGGGAAGGTACGTGGTTGGGGTGGGGGCAGGGCTGGGGTCCTGGGGAGAAAAAGACCTGCCTGACTGTCCATCTGCCTGTCCCCTTCTGCCTGTCTGTCCTTCGTGTCCAGGAATTCCCTGAACAGTGGGGAAGGAGGGGAGGCCACTCCCTGCCTGAGTCTGCAGTGGTTCACCTGGGCATGTGTCACTCCCTGGGGGTCTTTGTCACGTGGGTTCTGTTGGAGAGAGACAGTGACAGAGTCTCTTTGATTCCACTCAACCTCCTGCAGTTACATTTTCACACTATTGTCAGGGTGATCCAACTGTCATTTTCCTGATGGAATCTCCAGGGACTTCCTAAGTCCTTGGAGGGCCTGGCTGCTTCCTTCCTGCAGTGCTGACCTCTTGTCCTCACACTCTGGCCCCTGCTCCGTTGGCTCCAGCCACAGGCCCGTGTCCTGACAGAGCCGGCTGCTGCCTCAGGGCCTTTGCACTTGCTGTTTCCTCTGCTGCAGCTGCTGGTGCACTAGACGTTCCTACGGTCCTCTGCACTCAGGCTTCTCCTCAGAGAACACCTGATCACACAGCCCTCCCCTCATGCCTCAGAGTGCCCCCCCTGCCCCCACGCACTGCCCTGCCACTTGCTGTATGTTCCCTAACAGCCCTTTGCACCCCGGCCACTGTGCATTTATGTGCACATTGTCTGTCGCCCCCAGGTGAGCTCAGGGAGGCTGGGGCAGCTTTGCTCCCTGCTGCGTCTGCAGCTCCTCCCTGGAGCCCGAGCAGGAGTGAGCCCCCTGTGAACACTGTTGGGTGAATGAATGAAGGGGCACCCGGGGACCTGGGTGCTGCATTGATTCACGCAGCCACTGAGGCCTGGGGCAGCATCTGACACCCAGACGGTCAGACGGAGGACGGGGAGCTGGAAAGGGGCCAGGAAGGAGGGGCCCACGAGGTGGCAGGAAGCCAGGGGGAGTGAGGTCACACAGGCAGGAGGGAGGGTCCACGGTGGGACGACGCTGAGAGCCCAGTGAAGGGAGGACAGGGGAGGGTCCGCTGGGTTAAATGTGGCAACAGGAGGCCTTTGGTGCCCCGGACAGGGCAGGGGTCTCACCCGACTGTCCAGCTCCACCTCGTCCTCAGGCTCTGTGTCTTTCACGGCAGCATCTGCTGAGGCAGAACGAGGGGTTTGTCCCCTGGCAGGACCCCCTGGGATCTCTCAGCCCCACCAGCCCCTGCTCTGGTCCCAGATGGGGCCATGGGAGCCAGGGAGTGGCTGTGATGTCCCCGAGGACCCCCATGTGGGGTTCAGACCATCTCCCCCTGAGCCCCAGACCCTTCCCAGCCTGCCCCTCCCCCACTGCCACTGAACCTTCAGGGCCCCCGTCTCCCCCCGGGACCCCTCCTCTCACAGAGGTTTTCTTCCTGGACGTCGGCAGCTGGGCTGGACCTGGGGGAGGACATGGGGTGTGAGGGGCAGTGAGGGGGCCGGGGTGGGTGGAGTGTGGGGTCTTCGGGCAGAATTACCTCCTGTGCAGGCCTCTGTCCTTGGGCTCTGGCTCCGCAGCCCCCGCAGGACGTGGGAGCTCAGCCTCCCTCTGGGCTGGGAGAAGACGGACAGAGGCTCAGCCCCGGGCAGGTCAGAACCCCCCGCCCTGCGCACGCAGCTGGAGAGGAAAGGGGGACCCTGGAGACCCTCCTGCGTAGACGCTGCACAGCCTGCACGAGGCTGAGAAAGCTCAGCAAACCCTGACACTGTGCACGTGCTGACACTACGCGCTGCTTTCCAGCGTGGTCTGATTGGAAACTGCGGGAGCAGGTTTTCTAAGCTGACATTCCCCGTCTGTTTGCTCTCCCTTTGGCTGGTGCCGACCCCACCCTCGGTTGCCCCTGTGTCCCCCACTCCCCACTCACCCGATGACCTGTGTTTGCCCCGACGCCGGTGTCGGAGGAGGAGGAAGAGGAGGAAGAAGAGCAGCAGGACGAAGGCCACCGACACCCCTATCAGAACCTCCGGGAACCTTCCCTGACCTTGGGCACAAGTGACGTCAGGAAGGAGGAATGATGTCATTAACTGAGCACCTACTGTGTGCAGGCAGGTGCCGGGTCTCTGCATCCATCACCTCCAGCCCTCACCAGTCGTGCAACCTGGGATTGACCCCCCCACCCCCACCCATTTCACAATGGGGGAAACTGAGGCCCAGATGAATTGCCTGCCCCAGGGTGCCCAGCCAGGAGGCAGCAGAGCTGAAAGTGACCCTGGGGAGGTGACTTTCAGCCCTGTTCCCTCCACCAGAGCTGAGCCCCGAGGTGAAGGGACAGAGTCTGCGTGTTCCGCACCGCAGCCCTGCTCCCCTCCCTGCGCAGCGTGGCCACTGTGGCAGCGGGTGGGACAGGCCGCTGTGGGACGGGGTCCTGGAGGCTTCCCTGGGAGGCCTCCTCTCCCAGGAGGCCACAGCAGAAGCCAGAACTGGAGGGAGCTTTGCTGTCGTTGCCAGGCCTCTCCCCTTTGCACTCAGAGAAACTGAGGCCCAGACAGGGAACGGCTTGTCCACATCCTGTCTCCAGAGGAGCCTGAAGCAATGGCTTAACTCAGTCTTGTGTCCCCTGGACCCCGCCCCACCTCCCCACACAGAGCCCCTCACTCACTGCTCTGGGGCCTGACCCCGTGGGGGGAGGGCTGATCCTCAGGCCTCCTGGTCAGGATGTGGGGGCGGGGGCTGTCTGCTCCCCACTGCAGCCCCGCCCCTCCCCCAGGCTGGGCCCAACATCTCCCCTGCCTGGGCCCGTCCCCTCACCAGAGCAGCCCCAGAGCCCTGGGAGCCTGGGGTCCCCCGCATTCCTGCCTGACTCCCACCCCCTGGACACAGCCCATCCTTGAGAACGTGAGGGAAGGAGATGGGGAGACTCAGAACTGCCCTGGGGCAGGCTGTGCTCCCTCCAAGCCGAGAGCGTCCTGGGACTCACCAGCTGTTGTGGGGTGCTCTGTGGCTGGGGGGCTGGGGTGCACCGTGGGTCCTGGAATGAGCACAGGAAGGGGGTGAGGGGTGCTGCTACTCAGAGAGACCCCATCATCACTCAAACCCTTCTCCTCCATCTGCCCTGTGCCCTCTCAAGACCCTCCCTCCACCCACCTGTTGTCTTCCTGACACAGGTGATGGGAGAGGGGACGGACTGGGTGGGAGGCCTCCTGCCTTCTGAGAGGAGAACTCCTTCTGGCTGACCCTCTCCCAAATCCCCTTCACCCAATCCGGGCCCAGAGCTCGCCTGGGGCAGGGCCCTGAGCCGACCCTTTGAGCTCAGACAGGACAGGGTCGGGGTCCTCACCTAAGGAAATGAGCTCCAGGGGGTCACTGGGTTCCGACCACACCTGTGGGGAGTTCCTGTAATAGCCGTAGCATCTGAACGTCCACCTGCGGCTGGGGGTCACGGGGCCCACAGGGAACAGGGCCTGGTGCTGCCCATAGGAGGTTCGCTGTGAGTCCTGGGTCCAGGAGAGCTTGTGTTCTCCTTCCTCAATCAGAATGAACATGCCAAATCCATCCTGTGAGACACACTGGAGGGTCGCCTTCCCTCCTGGGGTCACGACAGGGCTGGTCAGGGCTGAGAGGGTGGGTTTATGATAGAATCCTAGGCGGGAAGGAGACAGCTGTGTTAAATGGGGCTCACACCTCCCAACCCACCCCTCAGGGCTGGGCTACAAGAAGACACCTCTGAGAGCAGACCCCCTTCCTACGGGCAGAGCCTGGGGCTCGGACCCCCGAGTGTCCCCTCACCTGTCACCACCAGCACCAAGGGGTCACTGGGCTCTGACCATCCAGCAGGGCTATGATAGTAACAGTAATATCGCCCTGCATAGTGCTCTGTCATGGATGGGATATTGAACTTGGCCTTGTTCCCAGGGTCTAGTGGGCTCTGTCTGTCCCAGAACACTGAGGTTCCCTCCTTATCCAGACGGTACTCCTGGGCCTCCAAGGTCCCCTGACACCAGACGGTTCCGGACCTCCCCCAGGTGATCACAGAGTCTGGCTCAGCCCAGAGCGTGGGTTTGGGGAGGGTCCCTGGAAGGAAATCAGAGGCTGGGTCCCAAGACATCCCACCCCTCAGATCCCAGCTGTCAGCCCAGGACCCTCCAGACGTCCCCATCAGTCAGCTCAGAACTGCTGTTCCCCACCCCCAGCTGCCCAGGGCTGACCCCTTGTCCCCAGTGAGGAGGAGGAACCTGGGACAGCTTGAGACACACTCACCTGCCTGCACTCGGGTCCTGGGGTCCAGACTCAGCCCTGGAAGAGAGTTCCCTGTGAGAGATTTGTCCCCTGAAGGCTGAGCATGCCCTGTCCTCCCCGGGAGCCTCCTGAGCCCCTGGGGTCTCCTGCTAGAGCAGGGCCTGGCTGTGGGGTGGGGTCCCTCCCAGACCCGGTCTCCCCTCCCCTCTTCCCGTCTCACCGAGGCAGAGCAGGGCCGTGAGGGTGGGGGTCATGGCGTCTCCTCCCACGGCCCCGGCTGTGCAGATGGAGGAGACCACGGCTCCCGCAGGACAGACAGACACACACGGTCTGGCACTTGGAGGCTGGGTCCTCCCTGTCACGGGTTGTTACATCAGCAGCCCCCACAGGAAGGGGAAGTTCCTCAGAGCCTAGCTCTGTTTTCCCGAGGGCTGGGGTGTGCACTCGACTCCCTAAAGACATTTCAGACAGAAATGGGGCCTCCCCTGATCATTGGCCACTGTCTTCCTGGTCTTAACTCCTTCCTGACAAAGTATCAACACATATTTATTGAGTTTTGCAATGTGCCTGACCATGGAAATGCATCAGTCACCAAATTTGTTGAAACCCTGAGTTTACAGAACTCAGATTATCATAAAGGAGTTACCCAGTGTGGTAGCTCCATATTGCTGCTCTAAGAAATTTCTACAAGCTTAGATTCTTAAGACAACACCGATTTGTTATCTTACAGTTCTGGCTGTCAGAGGTCCACAGGGCGTCTCCCTGGGCTGTCGTCACTTGTCATCAGGGCTGTGTTCCTTCTGGAGGCTCCAGGGAGAGTCTGTTCTCTTACCTCCTCCAGCGTCTGCAGGCTGCCTGCACTCCCTCACTCTCATCCCGTTCCATCCTCAAAGCCAGCAGTGATGTTATTCCAGCCTCTGCTTCCATCTTCTCTTCTCTGATGTCACCCTCCTGCCTCCCTCTTTCATGTGTGAGGCCCCTTGGGATCACATTGGGCCCACCCAGATAATCCAAGATAATCTCCCTGCCCCAAGATCCTTAACTTAATCACATCCGCAAAGTCCCTCTTGCCACGTAAGGTACCGTATTCACAGGTTCTGAAGATGAGGACGTGGACACCTTTGGGAGGTCATTACTCTGCCTACCACAAGCCTTCACAAACTCCTTCGGCCAAATCTTGTATAAAGCACTTCTGTTTGATGACGGAGAGCAGCTGGGCCTGGCCAGTTGCAAGTCTGGTGGGTGTGCACCCACCACCCTTGGTCCGTTTTTCCACATTGAAACTTTCACAGGAAGCAAAACAGCTATTTCCCAACATCTCAGCCTCTGCAGTGGTCCCAAATTAGGTTCCTGACTTCTCCTTTTCAGAAAACAATTTCTGCCTGTGATAAGCCCTAGTTTGGTGTTTCAGAGGTTTCTCAGATGTGCCATTGAAGAAAGACAAGGCTGAAGGTCAAAGAGTAATTGTCTCTGCCTCAGATGCTGCCTCTCCCCGCACTTCAGTGGTCTGCGTTCATCTCCGTATCTTCCAAGCTCATAGAATCCTGTTTGTATCAACCCCGTTTAAAGCTGGACTCTGAATGGGGATCTTCAGGGTGACTTTTCTTACAAGCTATTGGTCACAGCAGGAGCTGATGTGTGGCGATGCCTTAGGGCAGATGGAGGAGAAGGGACTCTGCAGAGGAAGAAACTGTGAGAGAATCCAGGGGAAGAGGTTTGTCCAGTGACACCTCGTGATTAGGTGCTGGTTATGCATTCGTGGGTGGAATACCACTCAGGTGACATTGTCCTCATCTGTTCCTTATTGGTAATTTTTGCTTTGATAGCTTCATTAATTTGGCATCCGCCAGGTTTCTCCACAGTAAAGATATTATTTGTCCTTTGTTATTAATAATTGTTTTCTAGGGAGATACTTTGAGACAATGTAAATATCATGTTCCTCATTCAATTTTCACTTACTAATTTCAGCAGATACTGACTGTTATGCTGCAGCAAAAGCTTTCTCTTCTCGCAAATATATTCACCTATGTAAAAATAATATTGTTTATAATATCCCACTGCTTTCACTTTTTTTTTTACTGTTATAGAATTAGGGGGTACGAGTGTAGTTTTATTACATGGATGTAGTAGTGAAGTCTGGGCTTTTAGCGTACCCATCAACTGAAGAGTGTACATTGTAGCCAATAGGTCATTTTTCCTTCCTCATGCAGACCCGTCCCTCCCACCTTCTGGAGTCTCCAGTGTCTGTTTTTCTACTCTGTATGTCCATGTGCATCTATTGTTTAGGTCCCACGTATAAATGACAATTTGTGATATTTGACTTTCTGTTTCTGAATTATTTCACTTAGGATAATGGCCCCAAGTTCCACCCATGTTGCTGAAAAAGATGATTTCATTCTTTTCATGGCTGAGTAGTATTTCATGGTATATACATACAACACTTTCTTTGTCTAAACATCCCTTGATGGATACTTAGGTTGATTCCATATCTTTGCTATTATGAATAATTCTGTGGTGAACATGAGCACAGACATCTCTTTTACATAATGCTTTCTTTTCTTTTGGGTAGATATCCAGTAGTGGACTTGCTGGATCTAATGGTAGTTCTACTTTCAGTGGTTTGAGAAATCTCCACAGTGTTTTCCACAGAGATTGTGCTAATTTACGTTCCCACCAACAGTGTCTAAGTGTTCTGTTTTCTCTGCATCCTTACCAACGTCTGTTGTTTTTTGACTTTTTAATACAACTCATTCTGACTAGTGTAAGATGGTAATTCCTTGTGGTTTTAGTTTGCATTTCTCTGAGGATTAGTGATGTTGAGCATTTTTTCATATGTTTCTTGGCCACTGGTATGTCTTCTTTTAAAAACCATCTGTTCATGCCCTTTGCCTACTTTTTAATGGGGTTAGGTTTTATACTTGTTGAGTTCAGTTCCGGGTAGATTCTGGATATTAATTCTTTGTCAGATGCATTGTTTGCAAATATTTCATCCCATTCTGTAGGTTTTCTGTTCACTATGTTGATGATTCCTTTTGCTGTGCAGAAGCTTTTTAGTTTAATTAAGTCCCTTTTGTCCATTTTTGGTTTTGTTGCATTTACTTTTGAGAACTTAGTGATAAATTCTTTTACTATGCCAATGTGCAAGAGAGTTTTTCCTAGATTTTCTTCTAGGGTTTTTATAGGTTCAGGCCTCATATTTAAGTCTTTAACCCACAATTTTTAATTTTTGTATATGATGAGAGATATTGGTCCAGTTTCATTCTTCTGCATATGCTTATCAAATATTCCCAGCACCATTCATTAAATAGAGAGTCCTTTCTCCAGTGTATGTTTTTTTTTTTTTTTTTTTGACCACGGTTGCACCTTCAAGGAGGAAAAAAAGCTCTACCCAAATGAAAGTAAATTCAAGAATAAGAAGTGACAGCTTCTCCAGATGAGAAGAAACCAGAGTAAGAACTCCAGCAGTTTGAAAAACAGAGTGTTTCAACACCTGCAAAGGGTCTCACTAGCTGTCCAGCAACGGATCCTAACCAAAATGAAAATTCTGGAATGACAGATGAAGAATTCAAAATATGGATTATAAAGAAGCTCAATGAGATCTGAGAGAAAGCTGAAAATCAGTGCAAGGAAATCAGAAAACAATTCAATATATAAATGAAAAATTCACTAAACAGACAGATGTTTAAAAGAAACAAGAATTTCTGGAAATAAAGGACACATTGAAGACATTACAAAATACAGTTGAAAGCTCAAAAAATAAAATGAATGAAATAGAAGAAGAATATCAGAGCTTGAATACAGGTCTTTCAAATAACTCAGTCATACAAAAATAAAGAAAAAAGAGTAAAATAAAATGAATGAAGCCTTTGAGAAATATAGGATTATGTAAAAAAAACCAAACCTGTGAGTTATAGGCATTCCTGATGGAGGAGAAGGACAAGCAAAAAGTCTGGAAAACCTATTTGAGGGAATAATTCTGGAACACATCCTTGGCCTTGCTAAAGAATTAGACATCTGGATATAAGAAGCCCCACATCTATAACCAACTGATCTTTCACAAGGTCTCATTGCTTTTAAATGCCTGTGGAATATAATCTATCCCTTGTGTTTCTTTCTGCTATAATAATCAGATGCCTCTGGGATTTCTTATTTCCTCGTGATTCTCAAATCAATATCCAGTTCTCTCTAGCATCATTTTTTTCTATTTTTAGTTGGTTGGTTTCACTTAAAAGTATATCCTGAAATTCACCTCCTGTAAAAATAACTTCTTTATTGTTTTTTACAGTTCTTTTTTGAGTATAAACCTAAGTTTAGCCCCTCTATATGTTTGGGCATTTGGGATTCTTTCTCAATATGTCACAAGTGCTAATAATGTTTCAGTTAATAACCTTTGAATATATATATTCATTTTGTTAGAGATGTGCCTTCAAGGAAAATTTCTTGAAGGCATTTCCTGGGGCAAAAGTAAATGGGCATGTGGTTTGTGGTAGTTATTAACCATTTCCCCTTAAGATGGGTTATTCCGTTTTGGATTTCTACCACCATTGTAAGAGAATATCATCTTTATCACATACTAAACTTCTACATGTACTGAATCCATGTCTGAACCTTGTGTTACATTTCTGTTCTACATCTAATCTTGTGTTGGTATCCAGTTGCTTAATTACAGGAGTTTTGTAGCACATTTTAATTTCTAGTTGAGCTAGTCCCCCACCTCCCAAAGATCTAATTATTTGTTGTCTTCCTGGCTATTCTTACATTTTAATTTTTGCATAAGAATTTTCAGATTCCTTTGTTTAAGCCTGTTGGCACATTTTTTGGGGAACTGCAGTACATTTACAAATTAATGTAGAGAGAACAGACATCTTTAGGATGCCCCAGAGATAAGTTGTGTCTTGCCATTTGTTCAAGTCTAATTTTTGTGCTATTCAGAAGTATTTGAAAGATATGCACTTGTGTATGTATAAATTTTGCACATTTCTTATTGCATTTATACTTTAGAGTTTTTCTTTATTGTTGATATTCACAGTGAAGATGGAGTTTTCTCTTTCATTTATCCCTTCTGTATGGTCACTATTTATGTATATAAAAGCCGTTGGTTTGTATCAGTTACTTTTCTAACAATTTACTTGGTTACTTTATTGTTAAGTGACTTCTCAACCCCTCACTCTGACTGCATGATACTTCTTTTCTTACCCATATCCCATGTTTGCCCAAATCCCTACGAACTACACACAAGTTCTCCCTGATATTCAAAGTCTGCAAAGAGCTGGCTCATCCTGTCTTTCCAACCTTAGTTTTTACTCAATGTTCCTACCAGAGTAGGAAAAAATACAATCCATGGTAGGGCAGGGTCCTGCATTGCAAAAAGTTTAGCAAAACAAAACTTCTGCCATAGTCATTCTAAGTTTCATATTACTCCTATTTATTTTTTCTTGGCAACTGACCTTGTTTTTTAGCATATAGATGACAATGGAAAATTCTTAAAATTCAAGAATTGTAGTAAGAAATCAAATCCAGAGATCAAATAACACTACAAAGTAGGAATCTTTTTTTTTTAATTTTATTTTTCCTTATTTACTTTTTTTTATTTCAAAGTATTATAGGGATACAAATGTTTTTGATTACATGGCCTATCACCCAGATAGTGTTCACTGTGCCTGTTAGGTAGGTTTTTGCCCTCCCCTCTTCTCCTCTCCCCCCTGCTTGATTTCCATTGAGATTTACTTCCCTCTATGCCCATGTGTGGGGCTCATCCGTTAGTTTCAGTTTAACAGTGAGCGCATATGGTGTTTGTTTTTCTATTCTTTAGATACTTCACTTAGATAATGGTCTCCAGTTCCATCCAAATTGTTGCAAAAGGCATTAAGTCATCCTTCTTCATGGCTGAGTAGTACTCCTTGGTGTACATATACTGCATTTTATTAATCCACTCATGAATTTATGGGCATTTGGGTTGATTCCACATCTTTGCAATTGTGAATTGTGCTACAATAAACATTTGGTTACAGGTGTATTTTTGATAAAATGATTTCTTTTCCTTTGGGTGAATACCCAGTAGTGGGATTGCTGGATCAAATGGTAGGTCAATTTTAGTTCTTTGAGGAAGCTCCATACTGATTTCCATAGAGGTTGTACTAATTTTCAGTCCCACCAATAGTGTATAAATGTTCCTTTTTACTTTTTAATTGACAAATAATAATTGCATATATTTATGGAGTATAATCTTAAAGTATTACAAAATAATGAGAAAAAGAATAAGAATTATCTTTTCTTCCCAGGCCAGTTTTTCCAGAGGTTTCTTTAAGAGTTGGTGGAACCAGGTGACAAGCTATGGCAGGCATTATTTGGAGATGACCATCTTTTCCCCTTGGCCTTTCAGAAAATTCTAACTTGATTCTTTCTATAACAAAGCTAGTTGTCACCACTCCTGGCCATTCTTGTCTGTGCTCTCTGTTATCCCTCACTGTGCATAGGCAGGTTCAGGCAAGTAATCAATGCCTTTTTCTACCTCAGTCGCTCAGCTACCTTCAGGAGTGGAATAAGCCAGGCACAGAAAGACAAATACCACATGACCTCACTGTGTGGAACCTAAAAACGTCTAACTCATTGGAGCAGAGGGTAGAATGATGGTTACCAAGGGCTGGGGATCAGGGCATTGGGGAGATATTGGTCAAAAAATACAAAGTTTCAATTAAGCATGAGAAATAAGTTTTTGAGACCTATTGCACAGCACGGCGACTACAGCTAATTATAATGAATTGTACACTCCAAAATAGCTAAAAGAGTACATTTTAAATGTTCTTACCACAAAGAGATGATAAATATGTGAGGCGAAAGGTATGTTAAATAGCTTGATTTAATGGTTCCACAATGTGTACATATATCATAACATCACATCATACCATATAGATGTATAATTATTAGTCAAATAAAATGAAAAGATATTTCAAAAAGAAAAAAGACAATGAAACAGATGTAAATAAATAACCAACCAACCAAAAAGTCCAGGATGGTTTCCATCTTTAGACAGCTGCTTGTGTTAGCTACTGCACTGCCCAGCACTCAGCAGGCATCGGCTCCGATGGGCATGTCCGGCAGTGATCTAGAATTGTGGTTTGTCCAAGGCAGGGAGTAATTATTTTTTGGCTCAGTTCTGCTTGAAAGGATGAGAGGATCTTCTAATTACAGAACTGAAACATGGGGTAGGAGAAAAAAAACGAAGCAGAGATTAAAGCACATGTAAAATAAATTTCATCTTATAGTCTAGAAGGCAAAGAAGCAGAAGTTTGCAGAAAGGCTAAAAATCAAAATGCCAGAAACTTCATTAAATCCTTTGCATTTAGGTTTTTAAGCACATGCTTTCAGTACTCCATTGTATACCTCTTTGGGTCACTGCTGATTTCATATCAGGTCTGGTTGACAGTTCTGTCAGCCTCAGAATCATGTGAACAGCACCTGCCTCAAGGATGTCCATGTGTCTCCCAACATTTGTGTGTAAGGACCTCATCTGAAGCAATTTTAGCCCCAAACTCAAAGAATCTGACAATGTCTGGGGAAAGCTTCCAGCAGTGGGAAATAGAAACCCATAAACATATTACCAAGTATCTCATCTTTTGGAAGGATAATACTGGATGGTTTTACTGGATGAACCTCTCTCTTCTCTCTCTCTCTCTCTCTCTCTCTCTCTCTCTCTCTTTCTCTCCCCCCTCCCCCAAATAGACACACACACTATTGCTTCTATTTCTTTGGGGGAACCCTGACTAATACAATGGATGTGTGGTTTCCTTTTAGGGTGAAAATGTCTTGGAACTAGACAGAGGATAGAAGTGATGGTTGCACAAGATTGTGCATGTATTATATGTCACTTATTTGTACAATTTTAAACGGTTAATGTTATGTTATGAAAATTTTAACACCACATGAAAGTAATGGTGTAATAATATTTGTAAAACATGTAGCAAAGGCCCACTATGTCATGAGTGCAATCTTATTGCACTCATAATGTACACTCATAGTACATTGAGAGAATACAACATTCTCTATGACCAAGCCAAGCCTAGGGTGTTTCCATTTTTGCTTTCTCCCTTACTACCCTGGTGTAGAGCAAAGAGAAGTATTGTCTTATCAAGATAGCAATATTCCATGGTCTATGTGGACCTCGTCTACATCTGAGCTTCCCTGCCTCCTGATAAATGTTGGATCCAACTCTGGATGTCCTCAACATGTCTGGACTTGTATCTAGACACCCATCCTATTTCCCCTGTTAGGACCCAGCCATAGAAGAGGGGCTTTTGTGGATGCTGTCCACAGCACTGATTGAGATGTTGCCAGCCAACTCTAGTTTCAGCACCATGGCCAGAGCCAACAAGGCAACTCCATTTCTTCCACCATTTTCCAGTATCCTAGTTGATAGCTTTGCATAAGCTAAGCTCACATCTTGGGACTATTAAATAGAGTCTCCTTGAAGAAATCTAATAAATAATATCATTCATTTCACACGATTAGGGTAAATTGGAAAAAAGCAAGAGGATACGAGTGATTAACATTAATTCAAATCCCCCTCGTAGTCCATGGATTCTGAGCAGGAATAGAATTCAGAAGCTCAGGATGTTGGCCTCAAACACTAGACAAACAGGACAAACACTTGCATGATCCAAGGTATCATCTAGAGTTGGTTCTCCCCTATTTACTTCAGGAAATCTCTTCCCAGGCCAATACCAGCTTTTGGGTATTGGCCAAAAGACAACAGGCTTGGGATCATATCAGACTGCTTTCAAAACCTGGATCTGCCTGTTGCTACCTCTTATCCTTGAGGAAGTCACTTCACCTCTCTGAGGCTCACTTTGCTTTTCTAGAAAATGGAAATCATAACAATGTCTGCTTCATATGGGTGTTTTGGAGAATCGATAATCAGAGGTTACTATGTTCTTCTTCTCAGAGAAAGCAAGCAGTTTAGCTAAGAGGGAAGACTTTGCAACCAGGCAATCTGGGATTTGATCATAGTTTTGCCTCTGTTAACTATATGACTTAGGAAAAGTTACTCAAATGACTCTATTTTTTCATCTATAAAATAATGATGATGCTATTACCTACCTCACAGGATTATGATGAGGAACTACATACCTAATACATGTGATGTATGAAATGAAATTCTAACATGTTTTTAGCACTCAATCAATAATGTAGGTTAATGTTTACTATTATCATCATTATCACCATGTGCCTAGACAGAGCCTGAGAAACTTTTCTCAGTAATAACAGCTGGTTTTATAAATCATCATTAGGATTCCTTGTGAAGGTCCTTAGATGTCTGGCACATTCTCCTGATTACTTTTCAAAGTTCTAGACTCCCCATCTCAGGGTTAGAGACTCTGTATCAGCATTGAAGAACACAGGGATTTGTTTATTCATATATTCATTCAGAAAACATCTCCTGGGACTCTGGTGTGCCACATCCTGTGCAACAAAACCGGTGATGGAGAAATGAATTAGACTTGGTCCCTACCCTTAACAGACTTTGACACAAAGAATCACAATGTAATGATAAAGTATGCTACCAGAAGCTTGGATTCTATTGGAACACAAAAGAGGCACCTATTTTTCCCTAAGGAGTGAGGGAAAGATTCTTGGAAATGGAAACTTTTCAGATGATACCTGAAGAAGAAACAATTGACCCAGAGAAGACCCCAAAATGAAGGAGAACGTGGTATATTCAAGAAGGATCATGTAGTTATGAGTGTTTGGAGCTTCAGAAAAAAAGGAAAATTGAGAAACAACATTTTCCTCAATTGCTGAAGTCATCAGCTGAGCCTTGTATGTTAAATTAAGAATTTCATGTGGCTGGGTGTGATGGCTCATGCCTTTAATCCTAGCACTCTGGGAGGCCAAGGCAGGAGGATTGCTTGAGCTCAGGAGTTCAAGATCAGCCTGAGCGAGAGTGAGATCCGTCTCTACCAAAAATAGAAAAAAATAGCTAGGCATGGTGGCATGTGCCTGTAGTCCCAGCTACTCAGGAGGCTGAGGCAGGAGGATCATTTGAGGTTGCGGTGAGCTATGATGATGCCACTGCACTCTACCAAGGGTGACAGAGCAAGACTCTATCTCAAAAAAAAAAAAATTTCATTATTTACCATGGAAGAGTTGAGCATTGGGGCAATATGAAAGACATCCAGGAATGTTGACGGAAAGAAAGCAATTCAATATTGCTGGATAAAAAAAAGGGAAATCGAAATGTTGTGAAAGAAGCTTAAACAATCAGCCTGACACACAATCCATTAAGTGTTGAATACTTCGTGGATAAATAAGTAGATCTTGAGAACTCTTCAATTTCTCACTGTGGGTATTAGTAAGCTCTGGGAGAGTTCTGAGCAGAAGAATAAGATGCTCAGGTCTTGTTGTGGAAGAGAAAAGCTTATCTGTAGCTAATGGTGTGGGCAGGGGTCTTAGAGAGGTGCTGATGTAATGGTCAGGTGAGAGGATTAGGTTTCATTAAGAGCAAAGGATACTGAGGAAGAGAGAAGGAAATGGGTTGGGGAGGGATTCCAAAAGCAGAAAGAGCAGAATGTGGTGACTCATTGCTCACAGAGAAGGAGAAGAGCAAAGAGACAAAACTGACTCTCAGAAGTCAGTTCTAGATGACTGTGGAAATGGTAACCCTATTTCCAGGGTGGGATATCCAAGAGGCACTGCAGATTTGATGAGAGGGGAGAATGGATATTGACTTCCATTTTGAGCATGGTGAGTAGGGGGGATCCTATAGCACATTCTTCAAGGGAAGAGTAAAAAGGTAGTTGGACAGGACTTTAAATGCAGCCAAAATCAAAACCAATGGAGAAGAGAGGAAGGAAGGAATTCAAGGGAGGGTTATAAATTTTAAAAAAAGTGAGTCTCAAAAAGTCATAGTTACCCTTCCCAAGCATCTATGGTGGACACCTATCACTCCTTATCAATACTTTTGCCATCCAATACCTTTGAACACCTTGATATGCCTGGGAGAAGTCCAGACCTTTTGAATCAACACCCTTCAAGGTGAAAGTAGAAGTTAACTTTCCCTGGCTGCCCTGCAGAATAGGTGCAGACATGTGACCTAGACTCTGCCAATCAGAAAGCGCCCGCTGGGACATCACTTTGAAAGGGAACGGCATATTTAATGGTACATGTTTTTATTGGTCATAATAATTGTACATAATTATGAGGTATATGTAATATTTTTATACATGCATACAATGTATAATGATCACATCAGGGTATTTAAGATATCCATCATCTCAAACTTTTAAATTTCTTTGTGTTAGCATTTTCAACTATTCTCTTCTAGCTACTTTTAAAATACAGTAAATATTGTTAACTATAGTCACCTTACTGTGATATTGAACACAAGAACTTATTCCTTCTATCTAACTGCATGATTGTACCCATTAACTAACTTCTCTTTATCTCCTTCTCATGCTTCCCAGCCTCTGATAACCATCATTCTACACTCTACCTCCGTGAGATCAACATTTTTAGCTCCTGCATAAGAGTGAGAACATGTGATATTTGTCTTTCTGTGCCTGGTTTATTTTATTCAACATAATGACATGCATTTCCATCCACATTGCTGCATATGATAAGTTTTCATATTCATTTCATATTCATTTCTATGGCCAAATAGTATTCCGTTGTGTGTGTGTGTATGTCTGTGTGTGTATAAAACACATTTTCTTTATCCATTCATCCACTGATGGACGCTTAGGGTGTCTTGGCTATTGTGAATAGTGCTGCAATAAACATGGGGTGTAGGTATGATTTCCTAGCTTTTGGATAAATATACAGTAGATGGATTAATTAATCATATGGTAGTTCTATTTTTAGTTTTTTGGGAGACCTTCCTACTGATCTTCACAATGGCTGTACTAATTTAAATTCCCACCAACAGTGTATAAGAGTACTCTTTTTTCCACATCCTCACCAGCATCTGAATTTTTTTTGTACTTTTGATAATAGCCATTCTAACTGGGGTAAGATGATATCTCATGGTTTTGATTTGCATTTTCCTAATAATTGGTGATGTTAATTTCATATATCTTTTGGTCATTTGTATGTCTTCTTCTGAGAAATGTCTACTGTAGACCATATGCCCACATTTTATTGGGATTATTATTAATTATTATTATTTTTTTGCTGTTGAGTTTTTGTATATTCTTGATATTAGCCCCTTGTCAAGTGAATAGTTTGTAAATATTTTCTCCCATTCTATAGGTAGTCTCTTCATTTTGTTGATTTTCTTGCTTGTGCAGAAGATTTCTTATATGATATAATTCCATTTGTCTATTTTTTTTTGTTGCTGTTGCTTGCACTTTTGAGGTCTTAGTCATAAATTCTTTGCCTAGACCAATGTCTTGAAGCATTTCTCTATTTTTATAGTAGTTTTGTTTGTTTGTTTGTTTGTTTTTGAGACAGAGTGTCACTTTGTTGCCCTGGCTAGAGTGAGTGCCGTGGCATCAGCCTAGCTCACAGCAACCTCAAACTCCTGGGCTTAAGCAATCCTACTGCCTCAGCCTCCCGAGTGGCTGGGACTACAGGCATGTGCCACCATGCCCGGCTAATTTTTTCTATATATATTTTAGTTGGCCAGCTAATTTGTTTCTATTTTTAGTAGAGATGGGGTCTCACTCTTGCTTATGCTGGTCTCGAACTCCTGACCTCCAGCAATCCACCCGCCTTGGCCTCCCAGAGTGCTAGGATTACAGGCGTGAGCCACTGTGCCCGGCCTTTATAGTAGTTTTATAGCTTAAAGGCATACTGGTCTTTAACACATTTTGAGTTAATTTTTCTATGTAGTGAGAGATAGGTGTCTAGTTTCATTCTTCTGCATATAGATATCCAGTTTTCCCGGCATCATTTACTGAAGAGGGTTTTCCTTTCCTTTATGTATGTTTTTGGCATCTTTTTCAAAAATCAGTTGGCTAAAGTGGGTCCCAGTGCAGGGCTGAAGAGAAGAGTTGTGTCAAAGTCTCTCCTTCCCCTTGTAGGGACAGCTGGCAAGTCCCAGCACAGTGGAGGATCACAGAGGTAGGGGCCAAGAAACAAAGTTCCTGGGGCTCCCTCCTGGGCCTCTGTCTGGGGTGCCTGTTTGGCTGCCCCCTCTGTGCAAAGGCAGCAGGTTCCAAACTCCTCTGTGGTCGTCCTTGGGATGCCCAGCTCAGGCAAGAGCATCATGTGCCAGAGGGTTGCCCGAACTTTGGCCTCCAGCGTCTCTCCTGCAGCCACTTCTTGCAGGAGAACATCAAGGCCAACACCAAAGTTGGTGACATGGCAAAGCAGCACATAGACAAAGGTCTTTTGGTTCCAGATCATGTGATCACACACCTAATGATGTCAGAGTTGGAGAATGAGCATGGTCAACACTGGCTACTAGATTGTTTTCCTAGGACATTATGACAAGCTGAAGCCCTGGACAAAACCTGTGACCCAGATCTAGTGATCAGTTTGAACATTCCATTTTAAATATTTAAAGATCATCTATTATTGATAGGTGAGGCCTTATTCCTATCATTTTAATTATTTTCTTGTTGTTTTGTATATCCTTTGTCCTTTTCTTCCCCTCTTATTGTTTACCATTGTGTTTTGGTGGTTTTCCGCAGTGGTAACATATGACTCCTTTCTCTTTCTCATTTGTGTATCTGCTCTACCAATGAATTTTATATTTTTGTGTGGTTTAATGAGGATAGATGTTATTCTTTCACTTCTAGATATAGGACTATCTTAACTATTTCTTGTTAGGTCAGTCTAATGGTGATCAATTCCTTCAGGTTTTTGTTTTTGTTTTTGTTTTCTCTGGGAAAGATTTATTTCTTCTTTTGTGTAGGATAGCTTTGTTGGGTATAGTATTCTTCGTTGATTTTTCTTTTCTTTCAGTACTTTGAATGTATCATCCCATTCTCTCCTGGCTTATAAGGTTTCTACTGAGAAATACACTGTTGGGGATTCCCTTATTTATGACTTGATGGTTTTATACTACTGCTTTTATAATTCTTTCTTTGTCTTTAACTTTTGACAGTTTGACTATAATGTGCCTTGGAGAGGAACTTTTGGGGTTGAATATATTTGGGAATTTTTGAATTTCTTTTATCTGGATGCCTATATTTCTTGAAAGACTTTGGAAAGCTTTTAGGTATCATTTTACTAAACAGTTTTTCTATGCCTTCACCTTTTTCTTCTTCTGGAAATCCAAGAATTTGAATACTTGATCACTTTATGTTGTACCATATATTATGTAGGCTTTCTTCTTCTTTTTTATTTTTATTTTTTTGGTATTATCTATTTTTTAAGTTTTTTATTGTTATTATCTAATTATTTCAAAAGGCCTGTCTTTCAGTTCAGAAATTCTTTCTTCTACTTGGTCTACTAGTCTATTGTTGAAGCACTCAATTGTAATTTTTATTTCATTCATTGAATTCTTCAGTTTCAGAATTTCTGTTTGATTCTTTATCATGATATCCATCTCTTTGTTAAAGTTTTCTTTCAGCTCATGAATTGTTTTCCTGATTTCTTTGTATTATTCATTTATGATTTTTATCACTAAGTTTTTTTTAATCATTATTTTGAATT
Organism: Lemur catta; assembly: GCF_020740605.2. Classification (NCBI taxonomy): domain Eukaryota; kingdom Metazoa; phylum Chordata; class Mammalia; order Primates; family Lemuridae; genus Lemur; species Lemur catta. Next base: position 21,342,408 of record NC_059146.1, read on the forward strand.
CTTATTCAGGGGTTTTATAAATTTCCTTTTCTTTAGAATCTGTTACCAGAGAATGATTGTGTTTCTTTTGAGGTGCCAGGTAACCTTGTTTTTTTATGTTTCTTGTGTCCTTACGTTAATATCTGCACGTTTGGTCTAACAGTTACTTCTTCCAATTTTGTAGATTGGCTTTCATAGCGGAAGACTTTTTCCTATAGATCTATCTATAATATTGGTTGGGTAGGGTGTTTTGCTTTGATTCTGAGTGGTCTCTGTATGATTTCTTCATCTGTAATCAGCATCAGTGGGATCTGTGAGTTCCTCGGTGGCTTGACCCGCATTCTTTAGTGGAGGATGTGGTGAGGCTTTGGTGGGGATGGGGAATGCCAGATGGGCTGGTCCTCAGGCACCAGTGGTGGTGGCATCAAGTAGGGTAGGCTTGTCCGCAGGCCTGGATGACATGTATGGTGGAGCAGCAGGTGGAGTGGGCCTGTTTTCAGGCCCCCAGATGGTACATATGAGCACTAGCAGCAGCAGGTGGGACTGGTCAATCCTAGGCACTCAGAGGACTGTTATGTGTTTTTTAGTTACAACACAAAAAACTTTATTTTCTGCTTAAGTAAAGTAGAGAGGGATTCTGTTGCTTGCAACTATGAAGTCTGTCTGAAACAGAAGATATTTTATCTCTGATGACAATGTTAATTCTATACTCCCACCTCCTGGGGATTTGAAGTCCCCTGCCTTGGTCTGGGATATCTCAGGTGCAGCAGGGCTGAGTGGCTCACTTCTTTTTTTTTTTTTTTTTTGAGACAGAGTCTCACTCTGTTGCCCGGGCTAGAGTTCTGTGCCGTCAGCCTAGCTCACAGCAACCTTAAACTCCTGGGCTCAAGTGATCCTTCTCCCTCAGCCTCCTGAGTAGCTGGGACTACAGGCATGCGCCACCATGCCTGGCTAATTTTTTCTATATATTTTTAGTTGTCCAGCTAATTTCTTTCTATTTTTAGTAGAGACAGGCTCTTGCTCTTGCTCAGGCTGGTCTCAAACTCCTGAGCTCAAACAATCCACCCCCCTCAGCCTCCCAGAGTGCTAGGATTACAGGAGTGAGCCACCACAACGGGCCATGAGTGGCTCACTTTTAATGCATATAATATGGGTGCTATTTCCAGAGAGACAACAAAATCAGAGGAAAAGAGAAGCAAAGGAAGAGGAGAGGAGAGGAGAGGAGAGAGGAGGGAAGGAGATGAGAGGTGAGGGGAGGGGCGGGGAGGTCAGTGCAGATGCATTAGTTGTGGTCGTTAGGTGTCTACAGTAGCTTATCTCATTTAAACCTTACAACAAATTCATAGGAATTGGATATTATTGTATCCCCATTTTGCAGATGAGGAAACTGAAGCCAGGAGAAGAAAAGTGACTTGCCTGGGATCACACAGACGAGAAGAAAAGTGACTTGCCTGGGATCACACAGACAAGAATTGGTGGAGCTGGGACTCAAAGCCAAGCCTGTCTGATATGAACACCTGGGCTCTTGCCATAATTGCCCTGCTCACATTTAGAGTCCAGCAGGGAGGACCTCAGAAATCCCCTCTACCATCCACAGGTGGAGAGCCAAGGCTCACAGTACTTTGGCCAGAGTTCAAAGCAATTAGTTCTTGGCCCTTTCCTACTTCCTTAGCTTTTGCAGTTGCTACCAAGATACTGCTTTTCTTCATAGAACCTAAATTAGGTGCCTATGAACTTTTCCTGGTAGAATTGGGGTGTGGAGTAGGGGAAGGAAACTGCTATATTCCAAGCTTTAGGGGGAGGGGATACTGGGAGACAACTCAGCTAGAAGGAAGAAGGAGCCTAGATTCCTAACAGAGAGCTCCACATACAGAGCTCAGTTATCCTTGGAAGCATGCAGACTGGCTGCAGTCCACTGCTGGGCTCCTCCTGTATCTCTCTCTCTTCTGCCTCCCTCTGCATCCCTCTCTCTCTCTCTTTCTCTCTACTCTCTCTCTCCACCCCCAACCAAAGATTTCTCTCCTTTCCCTCCGGATCTATGTGGGGCTCTCACAAAGTCCTTTTGGTTCTTGGAAATCCTACCCCCAACCCTGGGTTACTCCCACTGTTGGACTCCTCCTCATATATGCTTGAGTTCCTGGAGAAAATTCCACAGCCCCAGGCATTAGTCACTGCACATTTACAGCCTCTGACTCTCTGTGGACTTTGATACAGTACCTCCCTTGATGACTCAGTTTCCTCGTCTGCTCAGCGGAGATAATAGTGCCTACCTCATAGACAGATGTGAAGACTAAAAGAGATAATAAATGAGAGTTATTCAGCACAGGGCCTGGCATACAACAAGTGCTCCATAGATGTCGCCCTGCAGTCATCCTGGGGCAAGGTTCTGAGCCAGCCTCTCCTCCCTTCCTGCTCCAGTTCATCCAAAGCTTTGCCCCAACCCCAGCCTCCCACTTCCCTGAGATCTAGCATAGCAGGTAAGAGCCACGACAACCTCCCCCCTGCCAGTATATTAATACTTGCCAGGCTGCAGTTCTCCCCCAAGCCCATTTCAAAGGGCAGCCTCCCCTTGTCCTGGGCTACACCCTCCTAAGTTCTCTAGACCTGGGCTGGCCAATGCAGGAGCCACCGGCCACTGGTAGCTATTCTAATTTAAATTAATTAAAATTAAATAGAATCAGAATGTCAGTTCCTCAGCTCCGCTAGCCACATTGTTCAACAGCCACATGTGGTTACCATATTGGACAGTGCCAGTAACAGACAACCCCATCATTCCAGAGAATTCTGTTGGATAGATCCCTTTTTCCTCTCCAGAGGGACCTCTCCACATAGACCATACCCTCTCCTGTATCTCTCTCGTCTGTCAGGGTCAGCCTGTCCAAGTTCAAATCCTGCCTGTACAACTTAATAGTTGCATTAGTTCAGTTGCCTTAAAAAAAAAAAACACTCTCTGTGCCTCAGTTTTCTCATCCATAAAATGGGGATAATAATTTCAACTCCCACTCCCTCTCATAGAGTTATTGTGAGGATTAAATGAGGTTACATCTGAAAACGGCTTAAAACAGCTCTCAGAAGTTTTTAAGCATTTAATAAATGTTAGCTTTTATTGTTGTTGTTGTTGTTGTTATATACTTTTGTAACACTAAACTAAGCTCAGTCCTCCTTTTTCTAAAATCTGTATGTGCTAATGATGAATGACTGCCAAAATACATTGTTAAGTGGGGGGGAAAAGTGGTGACCCAAAATCATCCTGTAGGATTTCATTTGTATATTTAAAATGTGGCACATTTTTTTTTTTTTAGTACAATCTGTATCAGTGATTCTTAACCAGGGGTGATTTTCCCACCCCAGGAAACATTCGGCAATGTCTGTTCTATAATCTGAATATTTGTCTCTGCCTAATATTTACACGTGGAAATCCTAACCCTCAGGGTGAGGATATTGGGAGGTGGGGCCTTTGGGAAGTGATTAAGTCATGAGGGTGGAGCTGTCATGAATGGGATTAGCATCTTTCTTAAAGATACCCCAGAGAGACCCTCACCCATTCCACCATGCGATGACACGGGCAGAAGTTGACCATCAGCGAGGAAGCATCCCTCACCAAACCCCAAATCTGCTAGAGACATGATCTTGGACTTCCCAACCTCGAGAACTGTGAGAAGTAAATGTTATTTATAAGCCACGCAGTCTATGGTATTTTGTTATAGCAGCCTGAGCAGACAATCTGGAAACATGCAGGGGGGTGGGGAGGAGTGGAGAATGCTACTGGCCTCTGGCAGGTAGAGCCCAGGGACTGCGTTCCACATTCTACAATGCACAGGACAACCCCTCATGCCCGTCATGGCAAAGAATCACCCAGCCCCAGATGATAAGAGTGCTGAGGGGGAGAAACCCTGGACTGTGTGTCTGAAGAGGCTAGTCTAGGTTGGGAAGCATATACGCCAAACTAATTTCAGGAGATACATGTGATGGTGATTGGATTGAAAAAGGTCATCCAAGCACTGGTAAAGTTCTCTCTCTCTCTCTCTCTCTCTCTCTCTCTCTCTCTCTCTCTCTCTCTCCAAGGAGAATATATTCGTGTATCATTTGTGTCATTCAAAATTACTTTCTAAAACAAATGAAATAGTAGCAAAATGTATCCAAACCAACCAAAGAACCAGAAACCTTGCTGTGACCAGACCTACCCATCCAGATATCTGCTCGCTCTCTCTCTCTCACCATTCACAGAGGATCTGCTAATCTCTCCGTACTTCCTTGCCTTCCCACTGCAATCCGGCTTCATCCTGCCCAGTCCCCTTAGGTCAGCTCTCACTCAGGCCACCAGTGGCCTCTGGGTTGTTACTAAATCCAGCGGACCTCTTTTTATTTTTTTAGCCATACCTGGACTGCTTTAGAGACTCCAAGGAAAGGGCACTGACTGGGCATCCTCCCCAGGCTTCTGGGACACACCTTTCTCCTCCTCCTTCTCTTTCCCTGGCTACTGCCAGGACCTTGTCCAGAGTTCCTTCCCTTCTTATCCCTCCATTGCTGCCCTTCCCACACCTCAATCCAGAACTGGCCACATAATTGGTGGGGTCCAGTGCAAATGACAATGTGGGGCCCCATGTTCAAAATGATGAAGAATTTCAAGTTGGTGACACCTGAGCATGAAAAAAACATGGGGCTCTTCTGAACATGGGGCCCTGGGCAACCCATAAAGCTAGCTCTGCTTTGGCTCTCAACATCCCCCTAGGACCTGACGTCACATAGCAACGGGTCTTTGCAGATGCAATTAAGGTTATGGATTTATGTTAGGGGGATTATCTGGTGTGAAAGTCAGTTTTGTGTGTCCACTTGACTAGGCTCCAGTCCCCAGTTATTCCAGCAAACACCAGTCTGGGTGTTGCTGTAGAGGCATTTTTGCAGATATGGTTAACATCTACAATCTGTTGATTCTAAGTGAAGGAGATGACCCTTGATAATGTCGGTGGTCTTCTTCCAACCCACTGAGAGCCCTTAAGAGAAAAATGGAGGTTTTCCTAAGGAAGAAGAAATTCTACCTCCAGACTGCAGCATTGGCTCCTGCCTCAGTTTCCAGCAGTCCCTACGGATTCTAGGCTTGCCAGCCCCCTTAGTCATGTTCTCAATTCCTTGAAATAAATCTCTTTATATCTTAACATATATTAATAATATATGTGTATATAAAACACTGGCTCATGCTACAATATGGATGAACCTTGACAACATGCTAAGTTAAAAGAGGCCAGATATACAAGGCTATACAATGTATGATTCCATTTGCATAAAATGCCCCAAATAGGTAAAGCCATAGAATCAAAAACAGATTGGTGGTTTCCAGGGGCTGGGGAGTGGGGGCAATGGAGGGACTTCATAATAAGGTTTTCTCTTGGGATGATGAAAATGTTTTGGAACTAGATAGAGGTGACAGCTGCACAACGATATGAATGTAGCAGATGCCACTGAACTGTACATTTTACGATAGTTAATTTTATGTGATGTGAATTTTACATCAATAAAAAACACTTAATAAAAAGTTTTAATTTAGATATATTATTTTTCTTGATTACTGAGTTTTTGGTGACCATTTTCCACCCCTTTAAATTTTGCTCTGGAGGCTGAGTCCAAGCCTGTCCATGCCCTGCATGGACCCCAGGGAACTTTCTCACCTGGATCTGACCTTGGTATTCCTCTGCAGGTCCCCCATGCCTCCAGAACAAAGTCTAAGCTCCCAGTGGCTTTCAAGCTGGCCTCTCCAGATAAACCCAGCCCCACCCAGTGTTGGAGTGCCCTCTGCTCCACCTGGCTTCCCCACCTTCCTTCCTCCTCACCTGGGCTCAATAAACTCTCATTCATCCCTTAAGACCCAGTACAAAGGCACTTTCTTATTATCATTTAAATTGACTCTCTCCTCTCAAGCCCCACAGCCCAGCCCCAGCTAGGGGTAGAACCACTGAGCCAGTCTCCCACTTGAGCCTCTACCTCTCTTCCCTTGACCCAGCCTCCTACTTGGGCCTTCACCTCCCTCCCCCTGACCCAGCCTCCCACCTGTGCCTCTACCTCCCTCCCACTAACCCAGCCTCCCACTTGAGCCTCCACCTCTCTTCCCCTGACCCAGCCTCCCACCTGGGCCTCCACCTCCCTTCCACCTGGGCCTTCACCTATCCCTCCACCTCCCTCCCACAGACCCAGCTCCCACCTGGGCCTCCACCTCCCTCCCTCTGACCCAGCCTCCCACCTGGGCCTATACCTCCCTCCCACCTGGGCCTCCACCTCCCTCCCACAGACCCAGCTCCCACCTGGGCCTCCACCTCCGTCCCCTGACTCAGCCTCCCACCTGGGCCTCCACCTCCCTCCCACTGAGCCTGCCTCAGAGCTAGAGACTCTGTTCTCCCCCTGCCAGGCCCTGCGTCACACTGGCCCTGGAGGAATCTTCCTATCACCCAAATCTAACTCTTGTCTCCAACTCCAATAGACACAGGTCCACAGAGTGATATATGAGCTTTCTATGGAGTTCTATGGTGGGTGGCTTCAGATAGGGACATCTATCCAGGGGACTCCCCAAAGCAGGGCCACAGCTGCCTCTTCCAGACCACCTCCATCCTCTGGCTGGTCTTACTGCCTGCGTGTGTGTGTGTGTGTGTGTGTGTGTGTGTGTGTGTGTCTGTGTGTGTGTGTGTTTCTCTCTCCCTCTCCCACTCCCCCAACAGCTGCAATCTGGAAGAAATTACTCTTCTAAACAGCCAGACTTCCCCAGTTTCAGGAAATTCCAAGCGGGCAGAGGGAGGGGCCAGGCTGGGGGTGCGCCCTGTCCATCCCCCACCCCCTCTGCGAGTTCTAGTCCCGGCCTCTGTCCGCCCCACACTCAGCACACGGGGGCCTCCGCGTTTCCACCACTGCCTTCTAGTCCCTTAAAACCTACAGGCAAAATTTTGGAGAAGGAGGGCTGGGAGGGGCCTGTGCCTCAACCCCGTCTGCTTGGGGACGGCGAACTGAGCGGGACTGAGCGGTGACTCCGCGTCTGCTTGCGCTCCTGCCATGGCCCCCGAGAGGGGCTGACACTTTAGTTGGGTGCAGGTAAGGAAGGGACCCGATGCCAAGGCCTGCCGCGGGTAGGGCTCAGACTCTTAGGTCCGGGGGAGGAGCCTGGGGACTTGGACTTCTGAGCCTGGAGGAGGGGGCTAGGGACCCCACCAGTGGAACCGAAGGGGGAGGGGCTGAGGGCCGGCTTCTGGGCCTGAGGGAGCCAGGAGCCGGGACTCCCGGACCCGACAGGACAGGAGGCAGCCCGAGGAGGTGGCGTTGCGGGCCCAGATGCCTGGATCCTAAATCCCCTCCGGGTTTCGCATGGCACTTTCTTTGCCAGGTGCGATCCCGCCCGGAGGAAGAAGGAAGAAGGCGCGGGCAGGGCACTAGGAGGCGGAGGCGGACGCTGAGCCAGGGGCAGACGGGGTCCGGGTCCGAGCCCAAGTCGAGGGAGTGCGCGGGGCCGGCTCGGGGAGAACCGCGAGGTAAGGGGCAGTGGTGGGAAGGAGCCCCCCGTCCTGCCGCGGGAAGGCGGGACTGAAGGCCGAGGATGACGGCGGCCGCTCAATTCCCGGCCGCGGCCACGTGGCCTCAGGAAGCGCGCGGTGGAGCCCCCGCCGGGCGGGGGCGGGGCGGGGGTCTCCCAGTCCGGGGTCCCCGGGCCCCGCCCCGGCCCCACCCGCTTCCCCGCCTCTCGCAGGGGTTTGAGAACCAGTCGGGCCGGATCCGGAGCGGGTTGTTATTTCCGTCCCGGCCCGGCTGGAGCTGAGAGAGGACAGAGGTGAACCAGCTGTGCCCCCCACCCCCCCCACCCCTGCAGCTGGAGCCTGGCCCTGCGGGGGCAGGAAAGAGGGGTCGGGTGGAAGCGGGAGAGGGCAGCCCGGGGGCCGGCCTTTGCGCCTGGCTTGCTGGCTGCTTCGCGCTGGTCACAAACAACAGCCCCTCTGTACCGCGAGCCTTGGCCGGGGCAGGAACTCTTTCCGAGCATGACCTCACTGCGTCGGGCACAGCAACCCTGCTAGGGGGAGATCGCAGCCTTCTATTCAAGAGGACACCCAGGGCCACAAGTGAAGTGACTTACCCAGGGTCTCAGAGCTAGCCAGGGGAAGAGGTGGCATTTGAAAATGAGCTATAACTCATTGCTCTTGTCTGGAATGGAAAAGAGAGAAGGCGGGGGCGGCAGTTGGAGAGTCCATGGTGCAAGGAAACCCTTGGCCTTTATAGCAAATCAAATATTATTTTTTCTCCATGGGGCTGCACACCCATCCTCTTCTATGGGGAGGGGGCTGTGAGCAATATAATCTAATTCTTAGACTGTAGACTTCATCTCGATTCCAAATCCAGCCCCCAGCATTTGCTGCTGTGTGACCCAGAGCAAGTTACTTGCCCTCTCTGTGTCTCAGCCGTCACACATCTGTAAAACAGACATTATGATAATAATCTCCCCTCACTGGGTTGTTCTGAAGATTAAATGAATTAGTTCATCCTTGTGCAGTGGCTGGCCCAGAATAAGCACTTGAGAAATAAAACATCAGCACCATGAGTATACTTTTTGATGCGTTGTAACAAACGGGAATTCTGACTTCTGTTTTTCAGAGGAGTAAACTGAGATTTAGGCTGAGGAAGCTAGGTTGGGGTCCCACAAAAAGGAAATGGCAACGTTGGAGGCCAGGTGTGGTTGACATCAGGAACCAAGACCTTGACGTGTTGCCAGGTCCTGGAAAATGGCAGTGACTTGTAGGGCGCTGGAAGGATGGAAGGAGGACCCGAGCTGGGAGCTGGGCTGTGAGAAGAAGTAGCTGAGAGCTGTCAGGGAGGGGTGAGTTCAAGATGTAGCAGACAGTGGAAGGAGCCAACTCAGCTCTGGAGTCCTACAAAGCTGGCTTTGGGATCTTACACAAGTCACATACTCTCCCTGAGCATGTTTCCTTCTCTGGACCACTGCAAGAATGTCCAGGTGGGACTCCAGTGAGCATTTATTTATCCGTTGAACATTAACTGTGTGTTGGGTACTGTGCTAAGACTTTCATGGGCACGACTTCACCAATTCTTGAAGAAAGACTATGAAGTATTATGTTAGCACCATTCCATTTTCGAGATGAGGATATGAGGTCATAAAGGTTGAGTAACTTGCCCAAAGTCACACAGCGATCGGCACCACCAGATCCAAACCTGGGCAGTTGGCTTTCTGAATTCCACTCTTTTCGCCTCTAACTCACTGCAGAGCAAGTGCTGAGATAATGGGCCGTGCTAACACCTAGAGAAGGTTTTTATTTTAAACTGTGGATTCAGATTCATTAATGAGCTGAGTTCAACATTTAAAAATAAAATAGATTAGAATAGAAAATATCAGAGTGCCTACCATGTGGTCAGGTAAATCTTTGTTTCTTAAAATTTTTGTTTCCATTATGGGAGAAGACGGAGTGCTGAGTTGAGGTCAGAGATATTTGATAAACACTGCAGACGTGGTAAAGCAAGACTGGTTTCCCCAGAAAAGTAAATGTAAAGGGTGTGTGTGTGTGTGTGTATGTGTGTGTGTGTGTGTTTGTGTGTGTGCCACGTAGAAAACAGGCTTCAGAATACAGCCATTAACAATTGTTTTAAATCCTTTTGGCTTTAATTTTTCTACACATTATCATCAGTACTTCCCAGGGTGCCTGTTACTACAAAAACAATGCTAGCTGCTTTTTCTTCCTCGTAGTGATTTATCATCAAATCTAATTTTTGTTCCACAGTTATTGTTTGGGGACATATTTCTCCCCCCCAACATGAGCACTACCAACTGGCTGATACTGTTAAAATATAGTTTTCTTGGCTTGAATTTTTCTATGTGGCCTGCAAGGAAGGTAGTGTTATTTTATCTATTTTACGGAGAGGAAAACAGACGGGGAGATAAAGTCATTTATCCCAACTCGTACAGCTGGCAAAGGGTGGGGCTTCGATTGAAATAGAAAAAAGGATTTTTTTTTTGTTATAATAACAGTGACTGTTAAAACAAAAGTACAAGGTCATCAGAGTCCCTCCCAGAAGTTCCACAGAAAACAGCCAAGTTCCAGGATATGGGCAGAGGTTGGCTGTATTTCTGTTTACCGTTGAATCTGACGTGGCCATGCGCAATAGAGCACCTAGTTTGCAATTTACAAGCTGCCAGCTTCAAGTTTATGCCAGTCTTGCCATTTTCTTTTTTTAACACAGGGGAATTTGTATGATTGTTATGTTACAAAATATGAGACATCATATTTTTAGGTCATGGTCTTTCAAAATCAGATATAGTGGCCCCTGAGTAGCGCCGGGAAGCGGCGGGGGGCGGGGGGATTGGTTTCAGGAATCCCATGGATACCAAGATCGGAGTATACTGAAGTCCTGTATACAAAATGGACTAGTATTTGCATAGAACCTATGCACATCCTCCTGTATACTTTAAATCATCTCTAGATTACTTACAATACCTAACACAATGTAAATGCTAATGCAAATAGTTGTATTGTTTTTTAATTTGTATTTTTAAATTTCTTCCCAAAATATTGTTGATCGCAGTTAGTTGAATCTGCTTATTTGGAACCGTGGCTACCCAGGGAGGACTGTAATTCAAATTATAAAATGCTGTGCCAGTAGCCAGATCCCCACGCCTACCCTAACCTCCTGAGTTAGGATCTTCAGGCAGGCCTGCACTGTGACTTTTGTGCACCGGAGACAAATCCTTTTTAGGCTTCTTCTTCCACGTGTGTGTGTCGTGGGTTCTAGACACTGTGCCTGCTTTGCCTAAAGGACAGAGTCAGCCTTGTCTTCAGGAAATGGGCCTGGGAATTTCCCTCTCCCTCTCGGGAGGAGTTTGCGAAGTAGTTTTTTGTTATCTGACTTAGAGGAAGGCTCTAATAACTAGTTTTTAGGAGGAGCGGCATAGCGTGGTGGTCATGTGTATTTTGGAGCCAGGCAAACCTAGATCTGAATCTGAGATTTTAGTCCAGCAGCTGTGCGGATTGGACCTCTCAGAGCCTCATTTTCCCCGCCTGTAAAATGGGGATAATCCCACCATCGTCCTGTTCTCATGGAGAGCATCCTTTGGGAGAACCGCATGGCTGACTAGGCCCTGGGCTGGGGACAGGGAATCGGGGGCTCTCCGGATGGAAGGCAGCGCTGACCCGCCTGTGCCCCTCACAGATGCCAGTGCTGAAGCAGCTGGGCCCCACGCAGCCCAAGAAGCGGCCCGATCGAGGCGCCCTGTCCATCTCGGCGCCACTGGGCGACTTTCGGCACACGCTGCACGTGGGACGCGGCGGCGACGCCTTTGGGGATACCTCGTTCCTGAGCCGCCACGGCGGCGGGCCGCCCCCCGAGCCCCGGGCGCCACCCGCGGGGGCCCCGCGCACAGCACCGCCGCCCGCTGTCCCGCAGCCCCCGGCCCCGGCTCTCCGCGCGCCTGCGCCCGCGGACCCGCTGCTGTCCTTCCACCTGGATTTGGGCCCCTCCATGCTGGATGCGGTACTGGGCGTCATGGACGCAGCGGGTCCAGTGGCTGCAGCCGCCAAGCCTGACGCGGACCCCCGCTCCGGGACGCAGCACACCAGGGCCGGCTACTGCCCCAGTGCGGACCTCGAGCTGGACGACATCATCGGCCTTTAGGCACCCCCAATCCTTGCACCCTTCTCGCCCGGCACCCCAGTGCTGTATACATAAACGGCCAAGGCTTGTACCCTGGGCTCTGAGTGTTCACTTTGTCCTGAGGAAGGGGTGATGGGGAGGGATGAGAGGGTCCTGAAGCCTTGGAGATCCAGATGTGGCACCTGGAGTTTCCGATCCAGGTTGAATGATTGGCCTGCAGTGGGATGCGTCTTCTTTACAAGAGTCAGGGGGCATGGCCAGCCGGTGTCCCCCCCCCAGAAGGCGGTGCTAAGTTTCATTCACCAAATACTGGCTGAGCGCCAACGCCTGACCGAGGTGGTCCCCGGGGCTGGGCTGCAAGCTCCGCCTAGAGGGGCCTCGCGGAGCCAGCAGAGTGCTGTGGTCCGGAAGCTCCGGCCTCTTGGCCCTGCACGTCTTAGGAGGACACGGCCTTTTACTCGCGGAGGCCGACAGAGGGCAGTGGCTGGGAACCCTTGCAAAGCCTGGAGGGGCGTGATCCCCGGTAAGCGCCTTTGTTCCGCAAAGGTGCGTCGGCCGCAGGGCGGTGGCATCGTCCCAAGTCTGGGCAACAAAGTTCCGTCTGAGCCCATAAATGTCCTGGTTCTCTAAGATCCCAAAGGGGCGAGGCCGCACATGCAAATCATTTGGACCGAGAGCGAAGCCAAGTTCTCTGCAGCGGTCCCCAACCGTTTTGGCACCAGGAACCGGTTTCACCGAAGACAATTTTCCTACGGACGGCGGGGGTGATGCGAGCGATGGGGAACGGTTGTAAATGCAGATGAAGCTCCGCATACTTGCCCGCTGCTCACCTCTTGCTGCGCGGCCCCGTGCCTAACAGGCTGCCACAGCTCCGGCCGGGCTGAGGGGCCGCAGCTCTGAGGTCCCAGAGAGGACGTTCTCGTCCCGGAGGGGCGGGGCCGCACCAGTAAATCACTCGGGCTGGGGGCGGGGTTAGGTTCTTAAAGACCCCGCCCAGGGGGCGGGGCACATGTAAATCACTTGGGCTGGGGGTGGGGTCGAGCTCCCTAGAGCCCACCCGGATCAAGACCAAGACGGCCTCACCAGGGACTGAGCGTAGTCTCCGGGCGCGGGAGAAGCGCGGTCCCGGGCGGAAGCGTCAGGCTATCCACGGGAGACGGCAGGGCCACAGCCCTCCCAAGCGAGTGCCCGGGGCGTGGACCTCAGGGGCGGGGGCTGGTGGCGGAAGCGCGGGTCGCTGACACCACAGTCGGGTTAAGACACCGTCCAGGCAGGGCTGCCCTCGGCACGGCGACCTGGTCTGCGTGGCGAGCGCGCCAGTTGCTCCCCGCACCCTTGGCGGCGGCCAGAGCCAGAGCCCGCGTCCCCGCCGGCCTGCTGCTTCTTCCTGGAGGGCCACAGCCACTACGGCGCCCACTGCCGCCAACCCACCCTGGGGCGCCGGCGCCATCGCACCGCGGGACGCAGGCCAAGGCTGTGGCCGTCATCCAGCGAATACGCCAGGACCCGCTGACTTCCCGACGGGCTAAGCCGACCGCTTCCTGGGCATGCGCGGAGAGCCTGTCAACGCTCCTGCCAGGACGCGCTGGTGCCGGCCCAACCACAGCACGGCTTCCGCGGCCCCACGGCCCGGGACCGCGCCGCGCCCACCGAACCCGTCTTCGGCTCAGGCTTGGCAGCCGGGCTCGGGGTGCCTGCCATCCTGGATGCGCTGCGCAGCGGGGACGGGCGTGGGGCAGAGGACACACACAATGGTGAGAAGCATGGAACGGGGGCACAGGAGGACCTGGGCACGGCCCAGAGGCGGCTGGCCGGGGCCGCCTATCCAGGAGGGAGCAGAAAGCCGGTCTGGAACCCTGGAGAGCAAGGCAGCTAGGGAAACGGCGCTCATTTGGGAACACTAGGCCCAAGAGGGCAGGCACTTCACAGGACAGAGGGAGAAGGCACTGAAGCCAACAGTGGCCGCCAGGACCACCCAGTGCTGGCCTGGGAAGCACGGGCCCTGGCGGCCCCAGAGCCGTCTGCTGGGCAGGCAGCAGCAGAGTGGGGTCCTGGGGCCTGACCCAAGGATGAAGAAACGCCCATTCTGGCTAAGGCTATGTACTCATGCAAACCCCTCCCATTTTGTGGCCCTCATGGTGACCCAGCTTGCGCTACAGGCAGAAATTGCCAAGGCCCAGCAACACCTGGTCCAAGTCGCTCCATCCTGTGCTGTTGCCCACACAGACCCTGCACCTGACACTGGCCCTGCTGCAGCTCTCGGGCCCTGGGGAGGCGGCAGCCGGCTCTGGGGCTCTGAGACAGGCCCTCTTGGTACCAGAGCTTCAAGCAGCTCCCAGCTGAGGTTCAGGGACCTGGTAGGCCTGGGCCGCCACGTGCTTTGTGCCCCACCCTCCCCCACACTGGCAGGTATGGCACAAGTGCTGAGCCAGAGGCTGGAGGCCCAGGGGCTTCGTGTGCTACAGTCCCCAGGGGTGGCACCCTCACCTCACACTGGCCAAGGTGCCCCATGGTTCCCAAATCTACCTACCCAAGCCTGGGTTAAGCCTGAGTCAGGAAGTAGGGAGCCAACCCCTGGGGAAAGCCTGGCTGTGCCCTATGGGGAAGACAGGGGTCACGTACCGGCCGAGGGCTGAGATTCCCCTGGATTGACATTCCCAGACCTGGAGGAGCCAAACTGGATCCAAACACCCCAAGGAGGAAAGACAGTCCAAGCAGGAAGGACAAGTCAGGAGCAAGTGCTTTCTCTCTCTCTCTCTCTCTCTTTAATTTTGGTTTCTCTCAAGCTTCCAAATGGTGCTCAGTGCTCCAAGGAAAGAATGAAGGAAGGAAAGGGGAGAGGAGAGGAGGGGAAGGGGAGGCAGAGGAGGAACATCTGGAAAAAAAGCAGCCCGACAGTCCAGCTGTTTGCAAACTCAGCACATCCTCCAGTTACATGGCAGAAGAGGGAGGGAGGACCAAAAAGAAAAGGGGGAGGAAGAAGAAAAATAACTTAAATAAACACACACAAAAAGAAAAGAGAAGGAAACATGACGTGAGCTGGTGATCCATGAAGGCGGGGAGGGAGGGGTAACCATTTTACCTGTGCTGAACCAAGGGGAGATGGGAAGCAGGAAGAGGAGGGAGGGAAAGGGGAAAAAAAAACCAGAAGAAACATTGGGGGTAGAGGGAGGAGGGGACACGGAGACAACTTAATACAACTTCAGACGAGGCGGCCCGGCCGGCGAGGTCCCGCGATGGCCTCCGGAGTCCTCAGTGCGACGTGGTGGTGGATCTGGTGGTGGTGGTGCTGGCACTGGCATTTCTGGGGTGGGGGGCCGAGGGCGGGGCACAGTCTCTAAGCAGCTCCCCTCACCCCAAACACTGAGGCCCCAGAGGGCTGGGCAACAAGAGTCTATGATGAGGCAGACGAGACAGCAGGCGGTGGGCTGGGTGGCTGGGTGCCCCCGCCGCAGGCGGGCCCGGGCTGGACAGCCTGTCTTCTTTCCACTGGCCCCCCTGGCATGGGATGGGCCAGGGCGCCGGGTCGGGTACCGGAGTACAAGCTCGAAAGAGAGAGAGAAAAAACACTGAGACAGCATTAGTGGAGGTGAAAGGTGGACAGACAAGCCTACAGACCATGCCCCCAACCCTCTGCTGTCCCACTCCCTCCTCCCCCAATCCCATCCCTCTGAGACAAAAAATAAAAATGTAGAAAAAATCTCTGTACAGACTCCCCGGTGGGAAAACGGGGGCAGGGACAGTGGCTCTTCCTGGAGCCTGATCCCCACAAATTAATTTACAACCCAAGTCCACGGCTCAAAAACAAAATCCGCAAAGGCGGCGTTGGGGGGCTGCAGCCCCTGCCCCCCGCCCCCATCCTCGCTGGGTGCTCAGAAGGCTGATAGCTGCGCCAGGCTGAGGCGGCAGTCGATGCTGGAGTTGTCCGGGCCCGTGTAGGCCAGGCCTAGGGGCTCTAGGAAGGCCCGGCAGGCGGCCTCGCCCTCGAAGGCCAGCTCGGCCTGCAGGTAGGAGACTGGCAGCGCAGGGCGGAAGCTACGGAGACAAGAGGAGAAAGCGATGAGGCGGGCAGGCGGGCAGGGGAGGGCCCCACGAGCAGGGAGCGAGGCCCCCCATTCGGGTACCCACAGGGTTTCCTCAGCACGGTGCCTGCTGGCTCCCCAACCCCCTCCCAACCTCCCCACCTCAGGGGCTTGGGGGGGCCCGGGGTGGGGTTGGTGGCCCCAGTCCCCAGCTGTGCCCCCCCTCACCCTCACTTACCTGTGCAAGGGGTCAGGAAGGGCAGGGGCTGGGAGGGAAGGGCCCAGCGGGCTCCTCCGCTGGCTGAGGGGCAGGGACTAGTCAGACGGAGCAGCACATGGGACGGGATGGGACAGCGGGGCTGCCAGTGCCACCCTGGGGACCCCAGCCCTCGGGTCAGAATGCTTTTGGGAACCTGAGCACAGGTGTACCGGCCAGCACTCATCGCTATATACTCAGAGCAGCAATTTTTGGTTGCCATTAAGAAGAGATACTATTGGTTGAGCACTTGACATGTGCCAGCAATCAGCTGTCCCCAGAGCCTCCCATTAACACACGGGACCCTTTTACAAAGAGTGTGTTGCCAGGCCCTTTAGACACACTCAAAAAAGGCACTGAGTGAGTGGCACTAAGTACTAGAAGCTGGTTCTGCTCCAAAGCCAAGGCGGCCCTGGGATCAGAGAGCCTGCTCCGTCTCCCAGCCTGAGCTGGCCTGCGGCCCTCTGCAAGGACACAGCTCTGGGCCCTGAGGAAGGACGCTTGCCGAGGAGTGGTGGCACCAGCCTCCTAGGCGGGAAGGCACTAACTGAGGCCAGTGACAAAACAGGGCTCACCCACAAGGGGCACTCAGGGCTGTGTCACTAGCCAAGACTGGTTCATCCAACCACACACCATGTACAGCACAGAAGCTTGACAGCTGCCCGTTGCGGGGCCTATCAAGCCACAGAGGGCTGGGTGGCGAGTGTTGTGCACTGTGCCTCCTGAATGTGCACTGCCCTGTGTCCTCTTCTGTTCCTGTGGGGTCCACCCCGGCTCAGTCTTTCCCCAAAGTTGGCTTTACCTAAACTAGATCCCAGAACGAGTTTCCTAACCTTCAGGCTTGATAGCCCATCGCCAGCTCCAAAGCATCCTGTGACTACTGTCATGAGAGGGACAGCTGGCCTGGCATTCAAGGCCCCTCGGCCTACCAACCCACCTCTTGGGGTTTCGCAACCTCGGCAAGACTGACATTTGGGGCCAGATGACCCTGTGGGGCTATCCTGGGCGCTGCAGTATGCTTAGCAGCATCTCTGGCCTCTACCCACTATATTCCAGTAGCATCCCCTTGCTGTGACAACCAAAAACATCTCCTGACATTGATGTCCCCTGGGATCCCGTCAATCCCTGGACTGAGAACCATGGGGTCTAGGCATGCGTCAAGCATCTCTCCCAGGACGCACAGTGAGCCACACGCAATGTCTGGTGACAGAGGACACGCTCAGTAAGCCAGGGCCCAGCTGTCCAACAGCCTTTCAGCACCACCCGCAGCATGGCTGCCCCATCAGTGTTGTCTCCCTAAATGCTTCTGGCACTTTCAAAGGAGTGAGAATATGGGCCCTGTCCAGTTAGACCAAAAGCTGTCTAGTTTGTCTCTACCGAGTGGGAGCACAGTGAGAAGCTGTAACAGGTGGACAGAGACCTCACAGGGAGGGAGCCCAGAGCTCAGAGCCAGGAGATGAACTAGGGTCCAGGTAGGTGTGAACAGGAGGCGGGTGGAGATGGAACCCAGGAGCAGTGAGATAAGAATGGTGGGAGGAGGAGAGAAGGAGGAGGAGGACACAGAGGAGGGACCTGGAACACAGAGGGTGGCTGTGAGAAGGAAATCAAGGGGGGCCGCAGAAAGGAGAGCTGAGTGGAGAAAGAAGAGGTGGGAGAGAAGGCCAGGACATGGGGGAGGGGGCCCCGACAACGGGGAGCTGGGAGGAGGCCTGTGGCCAGGAGTGTGTTGGGGGGAGGGGGCGATACGAAGCAGAAGGGCCAGAAGAGCAGAGGGCAGAGGGGGAGCTCAGCACCACATACGTTTTGATCATGGCCTTGAGGGCAGCCTTGCGCTCCCGGTCTGCAAACTTGTCCACGAGGTAGCCAGACATGCAGGGTGCGTGACAATAGAGCCGGAAGAAGCGGTGGTAGTTGCCCAGAGCCCAGGCCGCCCTTAGAGCCAAGGCATGGGCCACGCAAGGGTCTGCCTTCAGTTCCCGAGTGAGGTATGCCAGCTCTGTGGTGATGTCTAGGGCCCAAGACAAAGGCAGTCGGGTCAGCAAGGCTCAACCCTGGGCGCTGCAGCCCCACCCCAGGGACTGTGCCTCACCTCCTGAGTTCTTAGTGAAGATGAAATAGAGAATCCGGTAGGCAGTAAACTCGCCCACATTGCCGGGCAAATTCTCAGCATATAGTGACTTAAGCTGCGTCTGGCACTGGTTAAACTCTTCGTGGTCTCCCTGGAAGGCAAGGCACAGACAGCGGAGGGCAGAGTAAGGCCACAGAGGGAAGAGCAGCCACAGGGGAGGAAGACAGGGAGGCCCACAGTGGGCCACTTACCTTCTCCAAGGCGATTCGGGCGTGGGTCTCGTACACCTCCACTGTGAACTCGGTGCGGACACCTTGCACCTGGGGCAGCGGGGACAGAACAGGAGTCACAGGGAGCTGGGGCAGGACTGGCCCAGACCAAGGCCCTCCCGGTGTGCACCTCACCGTCAGATCCTGCCGGATCGACTTCATCTGCTCACATGCAAACGCGTAGTCTTGTTTCTCCTTCCAGTGGGACTTGACCATACACAGCGACTTCTTTAAAACCTGGGAAGGGAATCGAAGTAAGGCTGAGGCCACAACTCAGGCAAGGGAAAGCAAGAACATGCTAAAACCCACATTTCCACTAATTTGGTAATTTTTAAATGAGTTTCAACCAACCCGTTGAGTTAGTGACTCACTACCAAGTTAAAAAAATACGTAAAACACAAGTTGAGAGTAAATACCCCCACACCTGTCCCCTGTGTTAAGCACAGGGCTGTATGTGCGTCCCAGAGTGGAACAGTGACCACACTGCTACTTTGGAGCTCAGCCGAGATGCCGAGGCACAATCATTCTCCTGCTCCACAGACCCCGGGCAGAGAGGGCAGCTTTATCCTATCTCCTAAGCAGGGAACGGAGGCTCAGAGGCCAAGTGACTCTGACAAGGCTGCACGCCCCCGACGGCAGGGCTCCAGGCACAGGCCAGTCCGCCTCATGAACCTCTCAGAACGCCCAGCAGCCCAGATGTCTCTGGCCAGGCATGTGAAGGTCAGGGTGGGGTCTTCCCGGAGTCGGGCCCCTGCCTCACCGTACTCCCTCCACGGCCTCTGCCACCCTCCCTGGGTTAGCTGCACAGGCCTCATGCCAGTACCGCCTAAGCAGACCTGCCCCGCCTGGGCACTTACTGCCACAGGGCGCACAGTGGATGGGTCGGGGGCACAGGTGAGACGCAGGTAATGCTTGGTGATGTCAGGGCAGGTGCCCACAATCTGCAGCTCCTGCCAGTCAGGGTCGGCCCCGCTGCTCTCCAGGCTACCCATCTGCAGCACCAGGGGCTCGAGGCGCAGGCGGCGGGAGTGTCCATGCTGGAAGCGGGCTGCCCGCTTTTGCTTCTTAAGATCACGCTCGGGGTCCTCACACTCCAGGGCTGCCATCTTCTTGCGGCTGCGCTTGGTAGGAGCTAGATCGTGCCTAGGAAGGGACAAGGGGCAGTAAAGGGTGCATCTCAGCAGCCTGCTGTCTGCCGATCCAGTCCTCCTCCTCCTCTTCCTCCCAAGGGCCCCCAGCACCTCCACCCCAGCCTGTGTCTCCAGCCCTCACCCACAGTCTCACCTCTTCCCACGCTGCGCCCTGCCTCGGCCCCGATCCATGTGGGCCCCTCGACCACCCCGACCCTTGGCGGGTGGGTTCCTGCGGCCCACAGGGTGACACTCATTCCCTGAGTAGGAACTGTCAGAGTCCGAGTGGGAGTCACTGCACAAAGAAACGGGAGGGTCAGGCCTGAAACACCCCGAGCCCACCCAGCCCACCCTCCAGCCAAGAGCCTTGGCACCTTCTGCGAAAGTGGCGGGTCGGGGACCTGGAGGAGGAGCGGGAACGGGAATCTGTGCTGGAGGAAGAGCTGTTGTCCTTCATGAAGACATTGCGGTTGCCAAACTTGGTGAAGCTGTTGCCCCGGGCTCGGCCAGCACCCCCAGCCCCTGGCGTCCCCCGCTGGGACTGGGCACCCCCGCCTCTCGTCGCCGAGCCTGCCCCCCTAGGAGGGTGAAGACTGCTAGGGGCCTCCCACCGCTTCTTCTTGGGGCTCTCGGCCACAGGCTCCCGGGTCAGCCTGAAGATACAGCAGGACAGGGCATCACCAACCCAGCTGGACACCAGCAGGATCGCAGCCCCCGTTCCTTCTGCCTCACCTACCAACCCGCCCCAGAGACACATCACCTCAGAAAAGAAAAGCACTTACCCAAGGTGACTCAGCTAACATGGTGCAGAAATGGGATGCAAACCCAGGGTTTTCTGTGTCCAGAGTGCTCTTAACCACAAGCAATGCACACCTCCCCGGCATCTGAGGTCCCCACCCCACCCTACTGGCCTCCCCCAAACCCGGATTTCATTCCCCCAGGATCCAACTTTCTGGCTCATTTCTCTTTGGAGCTCCTGGTACCTAGCACCCTAGGTCTCCAAGCTCAGTGCCCGGCCCCTGCTGCACAGCACTACCCTCCACCACGCCCCAGACTAACCCTGGCAGAGGCTCCCGGCTCCAGTCGATGGTATAGGCCGAGCCATCCTGCAGCCGGGCCTGCAGCACCTCCTTGAGCAGTTTCTCCGTCCGGTCCTTGTCCTCCTCCGACTCACAGGCAGTGAAGCAACGCTCCACGTACTCCTTCATGTCCTGGGGCCAATCGTCGGGCTTCCCGGACAGGTTTCCCCGAGCAGAAGGCCCACTGTGGAGAGGGTAGGTGCAGGGGGACTCAGTTGGGGAGGACCCCAAACCCAAGCAAGGACCATCACCACTATCATGCTTTCAGCTGACAAACGTGCCAGACATAAGCCAAGTGTTTTTCTTTCTGTCTCACTCAGTGCTCATAGCAACTCCCAAGGGAGGGTCCTTCTCTCCTTTTCAGAGGAGCACACTGAGGCTCAGGGTGGGGAGCTTGCCAGTGAGACTGGATCAGACACTAGGTGCAGAACGTGGGGACTGGGATGGGGTGAAGGGGCAGTGTCACCTGTGGTTCTGGGCTTTCTCAGGGTTGGGCTGCGGGCCGAAGCCACTGTGCTGGCCCTCTGTGTTGGAACCAAAGCTCTGGTTGGTGACAGCAAAGGGCCGCTTCTGGATGTTGAACTTGAGACCTCCAGTCCCAGGGGCGGCTGTGAGGGCAGCAAAAAGCTGGGGTTAGGCTCTTCCCTGGGTATACCTGGGGGTTCCCAAGGAACACAGAATGAGAGCTTCAAGGGCAACAGGGAGCAGGGAGAGGCCAAGTTCTAAAAAATGACTCTAGCATGAACATGCCAGTTTCAGAGCGGCCCCACCCCAAGCCTTGGGACCATCAAAATACCCAGACACAAGGGCCACCACACCCTGTGCCTCACACCTAGAAGCTCAGCCCCTCAGGTCTCCACACAGCTTTGCCAACTTACGCTTCATGCGGTTCCACAGTTGCTGGCCCTTCTTGGGCTTGGCAGGCTCAGTGTAGGTGTGTGGCCCGTAAGCCTGGCCAGAGGCGGGCCCCGTCTGGCTGTGCTGCGTGGCTGGGGCTGTCCCGGGCTGAGGGCCACTGCTCAGAGCATGAGCCCCATGTGGGGGGTTGGAGGGCTGAGGAGGCTGGGCTGCTGGCAGCTGCTGAGGGGGAGCCTGGTAGGACATGCTCTCATCCAGGCCGGGCACTGGGGGCTGCAAAAGGAAGCAGGCACTGAGCATGGGAGACACGGTTCTGGTGCTGGTGCTCGTGGCACTCACAGCGCAAATAATCACGTTATTACGACAACAGCACTCAGGTCTCAACTCTGCCATGACCTTCCCACATGTCATCACTCTCAATCCTAACTTTGAGGTATGTCCTTTTATTAATGATCCTTTTCACAACTGAGAAGACTCAGGCTCAGAGGGACTAAGCAACTTTCCCAGGGCCCCAGCTGTTAGGCGGCAGCTGGCACTTCAACACTGCAGTTAACACCACCCAACAGCACACCCACTGCAGTGGTTAGGTTACTGTCTGAGCCTGTCAAGACACACACGTGATTACGAACACTCACAGGAACCCTATGATGAGGTTACCACCCTTCCTCCTGCTTTAAAGACTTGATAGATATGCAGAGGTCACATGACTTACAAGTAATTACACTGGGGGTGGGCAAGCTGGGATTCCAACCCAGGTCTATCCACCTCCTGTGCACTAATTCCACCATTCCTCCAAGCCGCACTTTAAATGCAAAGCCAGCCTGTGTGTGTGCGCATGTGGGTGCACATGCTGGGAAGAAACAGACAAGCTCCCACCATCTCCCAACGCCCAAGCTCTAAACCCACCCTAAGTTCAACAACTGTGCTGCACCCTCCTCAATTTCAGACGTGGAGTTTTCAGAAGAGAAAAAGCAGCTTAAATAGCACAGGTATTTTAGCATTAACAGCCCACTCAAAAAACTACATTCCCCTATTCGAGCATAACACAAGGGCTGGGCTGGGGTGTTACCTGGTTCAGAGTCCCCTGGTGCTGGGGTGCCGACTGCTGCTGGGGCGTGCCTGAGCCATAGGAGCCGGCCATCCCGTACTGGGAGGGGGAGCCGTAGCTCTGGTACATGCTCTGCAAAGGCGCGGGAAGGGACGGCTCAGTGCCATGCCTGCCCTCTCCCCTTCTCCGGCCTGCTTGAGCCAGGAACCACACACCAGCACAACTACCCACTGATCCCTCACCTCTCTTTGTCTCTCCACTGTATAAATGCACCAAATTCTCTCATGTATTAAAAAAAAAGAAAAATTTCTATCAATCCCACACCCCACTTAACACTAGTTCTCAGAAGAATCTCTCTGTTCAACAAATACTTACTGAACGCCAACTCTTCTAAGCACTATAACAACACAAGAAATAAAAGGCAAAACCCCTTGCTTTAATAAAGTCTGTGCTCAACTTACAGGTACAGTTGTAGACATGAACAAGTAGCATGTCCAGCAATAAGTATTAAGAAAGAAAAAAAGGCAAACAAAGGAACAGAGGGACATGCTAAGGGGCAGAAGCTCTTTGAAGATGTTATCTGAGCAGAGACCTCCACGCAGTGGGGACACAGGGAAGGAAAGAGCTGCAGCAGGGCAAAGCAAGAGTGGACTTGGCATGTGCAAACACCAAGGTGGTCTCTGTGGCAATGGTGGAATAAGCATGAGGAGAGAAGGGGCCAGATCCAGATATATAGGCCCCAGTGGGCCACAGGATTTTTGAGCAGTTGTCACTGCCATCTCCAACCCATCAATTACCCCTGGGCCCACCCTGGCTGCCTCCTCCACCACTCTGCCCTCGCCCCGCCGGCCAGGCACTCACCATGGGATAGTAGTAGCTGTAGGGGTAGGTGTAATTGTACTGCTGGTACCACTGGTAGTACTGCTGCTGCTGCAAAGCCGAGGCTTCTGCCTGTGACACATACTGTGGAAACAGAAGCCCACGTGCCATCAGCATTGGCACCAGGAGTCCACAAGCCCCACAGATCCCAGAAAGGCAGGTGTTTTTACTGGGAGTTAATTGCCAAGGCATGAAACTGGGTCCATGTCTCTACCATCAGACCCAGGCACATTAGGGACCGGGGCATGGTCTCCCTCTTCAGGATCACATCCTGCCGTGGGTTCCTCAAGGAAACAGGATATTTCCCTCATCAGATTTAGACCTCCTAAAACATCGCTTTATGTTCCCCCACAGTGCATCCCATCCTAGTGATATGAGAGGACACCAAGTTGTGCTTTTCCCACGGCAACCCCCGGCTTAGGGTACCCGGGCTGTGTATGGCCTTCTCACTTGTGCGCTGGCCACAGGCCCATTACTGCTGGCCTTGGTGGAGCTACCGGCAGCTCCTGCTTTGCTGATGCTGGCCAGGGCCTGGCGAGCCTTCTCCCACTCCGGGTTCTCGTGCATTGGGGTCTCCATGCCATTCTCTCTGCCTGCCCCAGCCACCATGCTGTACTGAGAGGACCTGCAAAGAGGGGATACAAAGTCAAACTGTTCTCTCTGCTGAACACAAGTGGGCAAGATGGCTGGAGGAAAATACCAGGTCTTAAATCCCATATCTAACTTTCACTACCCATCTGGGCCTAAGTTTTCTAATCTATGCTATGCTCATAACCATTTCTGCTTCAGAGGCTTCCGTGAGGAATAAATGAGATCACCTACTTAAGGTATTTATCTCAACGCCTGGCACACAACAGTTGTTAAAATCAAATATACAAAACAGGCCGGGCGCGGTGGCTCACGCCTGTAATCCTAGCACTCTGGGAGGCTGAGGCAGGCGGATTGTTTGAGCTCAGGAGTTCGAGACCAGCCTAAGCAAGAGCGAGACCTCGTCTCTACTAAAAATAGAAAGAAATTATACGGACAGCTAAAAAATATATATATATGGAAAAATTAGGCGGGCATGGTGGCACATGCCTGTAGTCCCAGCTATTCGGGAGGCTGAGGCAGGAGGATCGCTTGAGCCCAGGAGTTTGAGGTTGCTGTGAGCTAGGCTAACCCCACGGCACTCTAGCCTGGGCAACAGAGTGAGACTCTGTCTCAAAAAAAAAAAAAAAAATACACAAAACAATTACCAGCACCCACAGAACGTAACAAAAGACCTGGCACCTACTAGGACTAAGTCTTTTATGAATCAAAGAATTCTCTCTGACACCACCCCAGTCAGCAGGTTATCACACTGTTTTGAAAAAAATAAGGAATTAGCAAAAAGATGAATGATTCCACATTGAGTGTTGGGGGCTGCCTTTTAGTTACAGTTGCCTGAACGAATCATCACAGTTCTGCAAAACAAGTACTATACTGTGAAAAATGAAAGCTCAGAGACGTGAAGACTTGCCCTTCCCCGCATTACAACCAAATGCTTCCCTTCGTGCTGGCCAGCCCCCCCCATAGACACTGTTGCATCATTTCCCTCTAAGGCAGTGTGAGGTCCCACCCCAGAGGACAACACTAGGTCTTGCTTCCTCTTTCCCTCCCTGCCTGACCTCTGTCCCTCTGGCCCCACTAACCAATCTGTGGTACGCTGATCACCCACGTTGGCCGCCATCTGGACCTTGGGGTATAAGGGGTGGACCTCGGGAGCCAGACTGCTTTTTCACTGTCTATGAGAAAAAGAATGAGTTAGGGAGGCTCAAGAAGAAGCTAAAAACATGTCATGAAGTGGGGAAGAGAATTAGATGGACTCATGAGAAGCCAGGCAGAAAAGGAAAGTTTGAGACAGAAGGAGCCACTGGGGTAAAGAATCTGAAGACAATTATTGTGTGGACTAAAAAGGCTGTAGTATCAGGGAAAGCCCTTGGCCTCTTTGTAGTGCTCCAGGTGCAAAGGAAGGATTTGAAAACAGGGAAGCCTGAAGAGACTTTCCAAAGAGAAGGAGAAGGGTCTGAAATCCACATGTGGAAAGGGAGGGTGTGAGGGAAACCCTAAGAAAGGCCTGGGGAAGATCCAGAGGGTGGGGTGGGGGAACCTCACTCCAGGGGAACAGGGTCTAAGAACTCCAGAGTATGGGGCGGTGGAAGGAAACAGAGGAGGATGCTTTAACTAGCAAAGTCTGAGCGAACCCTCAAGGCTGAGAGGAGTAGAAAGATTTCTGAGAACCCTGTAAGGAGGGAAGCCGTTCACGGAGCATTGAGAGGAGGGAGGGAGGGGCTGGGCCCAGGAGAGCACTGGAGAATGGAGAAAAATTTCTGAGAGGAAAAGGGGATCTCTGGAGGTTACCCCTAGAAGCAAGGGAAAGTTGAGCATGCCCAAGGGGAACCTTAATGAGAAGAAATGGGTTCTTAGAAAGCGCTTTGAGTCTGATATCAAAAGGTCCCCAAAAGGCAGAGAAAAGACATATATGGGAGGATCCTAGAAGCCTGGGAGAAAGAAGAGGTGATCCACTTGGTTGGGAGTCTGGAGATAAAGCTTTACGGATCCCTAAGCAGGCCCAAAACATCTTTAGGAAATTAAGAATGGGGTGGAGATGACCGGAAGAAAAGTGAAGGGTTGTCTTGGGGGCAAGGACTGAGGGCCTAAACTCCTGGAAGGGATAACTGAGAAGTAGGGGGGGGCTCAAGGGGGAATCCCGCCGGGAGAACCCAAAAGCCTTACAAGAAGTTGAAAGGAGTCTGGAGCTGAGAAAAGCCCTAGAGAAGCCTTAAAGAGGACACAGAAGGTGGGTGGAGGCGAGGAGTCATGAGTGGGGACCCAGACGGGGGAGCCCCGGGAAAAAACGGAGATTAAAGGTAAGGGTAGGAGGGAGTGCTGTAGAGAGGCTCTGGGAAGGGTCTCAAAAGCGGCGACAGGAACTAGCCCCGAGGCCTGGGATCCGGGAAACACCTGGCCGTCCCACAAGCCCAGGGAAGGGAGAGGAGGACGCGAGATGGAGGAGGAAGCCACCCGGATCCCCACGAATGGTCCCGGGGCCACCGCCCAGGCCATGCCCGCGCCTGCGCACCTCGCCCCGGGGAAGGAGACGGAGCTACGGCCGTCCGTCACCCGGGGCAACACCGCGAGCCCAGTGGAACTGTTCGGTCAGTGGGACGTGGGGGACGCTCCGCACCCGGAGAATTCCGAGGAAGGGAAACGGTGAGCTGAAGACGACAGCGCACGCGCGTTAGTGCCCGGCCGCGAGCCCCACACTCCCCCCCAACCCAGGCCTGGTGCGCAGGCGCAGTGGCTGCCCCGGCCCCGCCACACCCTGCCGACGCTCGCGCGCGGAGCCCGTTGGTACGACGGCCGAGAAGGCCTCGGGGCTCGCGAGGCGCAAGACAGAAAGGAGATCCCATTCCCGCCCGCCGCTTCCTGTACCAACCAGGGCCGTTAGTTTCCAGGACACGTTAGCAACGTCCCAAGGCGATAGCAACACGGCTACGACAGCGATCGGCCACCCAGCTGTCTCCTGCCCTCCTTTGGCTTCGACGTCCTGTCCTCAGCGTCTTTACGTCACTCTGAGGCCTCACCCCGCCTCCCTCGGCCCGCACAGCCAATAGACACCGCCAGCTTGACTTGAGCCCGCCCTCCCGCCTACGCACTTACGCGGTGGGCGTTTTAAGGCAAGTCGGAAGAACGGGTGGGGACGGTGGCCCTGAGGGGTCAAGCCCAGTAGTGCGGAGCAGCGCTGAGCAATGCGACGCAGCCTTGTTTTGACCGAGTCAGTGGTAGCCATTGTTATTCCTAAATTGTAAACTGGTGTGGTGAGAGTTGCGAGAGTATGCACAGCACAGTGATGTGGAAGCCCAGGGGAGAGAATGATAAACTCAAAGAAAGGGTGAGAAACATCGTCCACCCGGAAGGAAGAGCGTCCCTAGTAAACAAACCTGGAAGGGCGCACCTGGCGGAGGGCACGGCGAGTTCAAACGTGGAGGCTGGAAGCGAGTGTCGGCATGGGTGCAGCAGTTGGCAATGGCGGTGGGATAGAAGGGTGTGGGGTCCTGGAGTGAAGAGATAGGTCTGTAAAGGTGGGCACGGAGCAGATTCCGAAAGGCCATTGATGTCAGGCTGAGGAATTGGACCATGTCTGTAAATAGCCATTTGTTTGTATGCCATCTGTTTCCATGCAGGACTCCGATAAAATCATCTAGTCCAGTTCAGGACCGGTCACTGTAGTTATAGGAGGTGGTAGAACAGTGTTTAAGAGAGAGTTTTCCTTCCCATTTTCTATTATTATGAACTCTTTGCTTGATAACAACGTATCATTTTGATAACTACCCATCATTTTCTTAGTGCTAGCATAGTAGATCTTCTTCCATTCTTTTACTTTTTTTTTTTAATTAAACTTTTGTTCTAGAAGAGTTTTAGATTTACGAAAAAAGTTGCAAAGGTAATACACAGTCTGGCCTACTTCGTGCCCAATTTCCTCTAATATTATCATCTCACATTACCATAGTTTATTTGTCAAAACTAAGAAACTGACATTGGCGCATTAGTATTAACTCAACCCCAGACTTTATTTGGATTTCACTACTTTTTCCACTAATGTTCTCATTATGCACCAGAGTCCAAGCCAGGGCATCACACTGCATTTAGCTTCCTTTTACTCGTTGTATTTAAGATGGATTTCTTGTAGAGAACATATAATTGGATCTTGCTTTTTTACCCAAGCAAACAATCTCTGCCTTTTAAAAGAAGTGTTTTTAACTGTACTTTTATTTTTTATGTCTTTTTCTTATTATTTTAGCATTCTGTATGCTGACACAGAGGTAAAAGAAAATGGCTGAAACTTAAATGCGAAAACTCTTTACAATTAAATACCCAATTTTATACATTTATCTTACACGTCAGTGAAAAATCACCAACTCTTATGAAAACAGAACAAATTATATCATGAAAGAATCAAAAAATAGAAAAAATTATTAGGAAATATATCTAACTATAAAAAATATATCTCTTGGTGTCTTCACATCCTTGTCTTCTGTGTGCTTACATACAACACATTGTTTCCTCGGATAAATGCCTTCCATACTTATTCTTCTGTCTGCCCAAGAGCTATGTTCATTCATGTAGCCATTCAGGCAAGCCGGCACCCCTCCTAATCCACTCCAGAACTTAATTTTACCACAACTGGCCATCTGATGATTTGCTCTAAGAAGTCACTAGGGGCTTGCTTCTGAAGATTCATTTTAAGGATCTTGGGAGGCAGGCAACCTGAGTTCTAATCCTAGCTCTGCTGTTTAACCGGCTAACCAGCTGTTTGACTTGGAAAACTCATCATTTACCTTCTCAGGGCCCCAGCTTCCTCCTCTTGCAGCCAGAATCCAGAGCTCTCACTCCAGGAGCCCAGTTGCAACAAAAACTGAAACTGTAACTACTTTTAATGTGATTATTGATACAGTTACTTTTAAACCTATCATCTTGCTATTTGGTTTCTTTTTTTTTTTTTTTTTTGAGACAGAGTCTCGCTTTGTTGCCCGGGCTAGAGTGAGTGCCATGGTGTCAGCCTAGCTCACAGCAACCTCAAACTCCTGGGCTTAAGCGATCCTTCTGCCTCAGCCTCCCGAGTAGCTGGGACTACAGGCATGCGCCACCATGCCCGGCTAATTTTTTCTATATATATTTTTAGTTGGCCAGATATTTTAGTAGAGACGGGGGGGGGGGTCTCGCTCTTGCTCAGGCTGGTCTCGACCTCCTGACCTCGAGCGATCCACCCGCCTCGGCCTCCCAGAGTGCTAGGATTACAGGCATGAGCCACGGTGTCCAGTCGCTATTTGGTTTCTATTTGTCCCATCTTTCTTTGTTCCTCTTCTCCTCTTTTCTGCCTTCCTTTGGTTTGAGCATTTTTTAAAAATAGATTTTATTTTTTAGAGAAATTTTAGGTTTGCAGCAAAAATTACAAAAGTACAGAGTTCCCTTATAGCGCATCCCCACACACCACAGCTTTCCCCACTATCAACACCCACACCTGGCCGGGCGCGGTGGCTCACGCCTGTAATCCTAGCACTTTGGGGGGCCGAGGCGGGTGGATCGTTTGAGCTCAGGAGTTCATAGACCAGCCTGAGCAAGAGCGAGACCCCGTCTCTACTAAAATAGAAAGAAATTATATGGACAACTATAAATATATATAGAAAAAATTAGCCGGGCATGGTGGCGCATGCCTGTAGTCCCAGCTGCTTGGGAGGCTGAGGCAGGAGGATCGCTTGAGCCCAGGAGTTTGAGGTTGCTGTGAGCTAGGCTGACGCCACAGCACTCTAGCCTGGGCAACAGAGTGAGACTCTGTCTCAAACAAAACAAAACAAAACAAAACACCCACACCAGAGTGGTACATTTGATTCAATTGGAGGACCTGCATGGACACATCACTGTCATCCAAGCCCATAAGTTTACATCAGGGCTTACTCTTACTGTTGTAGACACTGTGCGTTTTGACAAATGTGTATGTAGTGACAAGTGTTCAACATAATAGTGTCATATACAGTAGTTTCACTGCCCTAAAAATCTGCAGTGTTCCCCACCTATTCTTTTTTTTTTCCCTGCCCCCAACACCTGGCGGCCACTGATCTTTTTACTGTCTCTGTAGTTTTGCCTTTTTTAGAACATAGTTGGAATCATACAGTATGTGGCCTTTACAGATTGGCTTCTTTCACTTAGTAATATGCATTTAAGTTTCCTCCATGTATTTTCATGGCTTGATGTTCCTTTATTTATAGCACTGAGTTTCTTGGATCTGCGAGTTTATAGTTTTCATGAAATGTGGAAAATTTGGGGTCATTGTTTCTACAAATGCTTTTTCTGTTCCTTATTTTCTCTGTCCTTAGGATCCTCCAGTTACACATATATTATGATGCCTGAAGTTGTCCCACAGCTCGCCAATACCCTTTTCATTTTTTAGAAATTACTCTTTCTTTTTTTTCTGTGTTTCATATGAATGATTTTTGTTGCTGTGACTTGAAGTTCATGAATCTTTTTTTCTTCAATGTCTAACCTGCTGTAGGTTCCATATAAGTGCATTCTTCATTTCAGACACTGAATTTTCTATCTCTCAAAGTCTGATTTGGGTCTTTTTATATCTTCCATGTCTGTAAGTAACTTTTTGAACATATGGAGTATACTATAACAACCATTTTAATGTTCTTGCCTACTAATTTCAACTTCTGGGTCAATTTCAATTGAATGAATTTAATCCTCATTATGTGTTATATTGTTTCTTTGCATATTTGGTAATTTTTTTTTTAATAGGATGCTAGACTTTGTCAAGACCCAGACCTTGTTGGGTCCTGGTTATTTTTGTATGCCTATAAATATTCTTGAGCTTTGTTTGGGGATGCAGTTACTTGGAAGCAGCTTGATCCTTTTAGGTTTTGCTTTTGAAATTTCTCAGGGGGAGCCAGAGCAGTGTTTATTCTAGGACTAGGTATTCCCCACAACTGATGTAAGACCCTTCTAAGTACTCTACCCAATGCTCCTTCAATTATGAGGTTTTTCTGGTTCAGCTGGTGGGAACAGGCACTTTGTCAAGCCCTATGTGAGCACCAGGTGCTCAGGTACTGTTCCCTCTAATCTTCCCAGGTAGTTCTTTCCCTGGTATCTTAGTCCATTTGGGCTGCTGTAGCTGAATACCATGGATTGGGGGACTCATAAATAACAAACATTTATTTTTCACAATTATGGAAGCTAGGAAGTTCAAGATCAAGATGCTGATAGATTCGGTGTCTAGTGAAGACCCACCTTCTATCTGTGTCCTCACATAGTGGAAAGGGGCAAATGAGCTTCCTGGGGTCTCTTATAAGGGCACTGATCCGATTCGTGAGGGTTCCGCCGTCACGACCCCATCACCTCCCAAAGGCCTCACTTCCAAATATCATCACATTCGGGGTTAGGATTTCAATATATGAATTTAGAGGGCGACATATACCTGCAGTCTATGGCACCTGGGCCTTGGGTAATGTCCTCACCCGCATGAGCTAATCCACTCTCAACACTCAAGGGAGGGCCCTCTGTGGATCTCCAGAGTTCTGTCTCTTGCAGCTCTCTCCTCTCCAGTACTCTACCCTTTGGATTTCAGCTTATTTGGCCTCCCCAGACTCTCAGCTCAGGGGGTCCTCTTGGCTCTGTCTCAGTCCCCCTTCCCTGTCCCCTAGCCTGGAAACTCACCACAGGAAGCTGTGGCAACTTTAGAGCTCACCTTGACGTTTTCCATTTCTCAAGGATCACTTTACTATCCAGAGTCTTGAACACCATTGTTTTATATATTTGGTCTGGTTTTTATGGTTGTTTCAGTAAGGAGAACAAATCCGGTTCCTGTTACTCCATCTTTGTCAGAAGTGGAAGTCCCCATAGCAAAATTTTTTTTTAAGTAAAAAATAGTTTTTTCTTTTGTAAAGATTAGGCAAAATGTCTTTTTTTTTTCTTTTTTTTTAGTTAAATCTTCCTGATTAAAGATCCCCACCAGGCTCATGGGCATGGGAAATCAAGTGGCCTAGATCTCAGGGTGCTTCACAGATACCCAACACATCAGCAGATGCCTCTGCTTCTGGAAATGGACCCAGAGGCGCTAGAGGGCAGTGTTTGAGAGCAAAGAAGCTGGAATAGCCCCAGGGCTTCCCCAGGTTCAGGCAGCTCATGTGAACGTGAGAAAGTGAGTCAACGCAGGCATGTGGCTCTGGAGCCCTCAGTGGAAACTGTAGTGGATTTCTGTTCCCCGGCCTCAGGCCCGTACATCAAAGGCCTCTGCTGAACGTTTGTTGCAGTGTGCAAGATAGGAATGATTAACGAGCATGGAGCAAGGGCAGTCCTGTGCTGGACACCCGGCATCTGGCACTGTGCATCAATGAACTCTGACCCGTGGCCCCCGGGGCCAGATGTGTTTTGGGATTCAGGATTTTTCAGCGTTTCAAAAGGCAATATGGTCTCTATTCCACATAGCACACAACACCCTCAATACCCAGCACAGCCCTTTGAAGTAACCCTGTTATATTTCTGCAGGGAAATATGTGAACATTCACACCAAGCTGGGTAAATAAAGTCCATGAGTAATCTCACGCTAAGCGGGTCAGGATTTCCCGCCCAGTGAGTTACAGGAAGGCTTGGATCTTCAGAGCTCTTTGAATTTTGGATTTACAATAACCATTTAATACAACCGAGATCTAACAGGTCAAGTGACTTTTCCACATCCATCAGGGCATGAGAAGCAGGACCACAATGGGGGCCCAGGGGTGCAAAGCCAGGCCCATAACTGTGTGACCACCTCTGTGTTTCTCCACTGTGCCGCTGCTGTCTGCCTCACTCAGTTCCAGTATCTCCTCTGCCAGGTTTTCCCTAAAATCCCAGACTCAGCCAAGAGCTGCTATCTTCCAGAAAGCCCTGCCGTGCAGTGATTTATTGGGCTTCTCTTTTTTTTGGACTTTTGTTTTGATCAGATTTAGCCCGTCAGTACTATTGTGGTAGCAAACAGCTCTAAATATAAATCCTTAGATGCCTGTAGTTCTCTTTCTATAAACTGATTCCCGAAAGCAGGATTGTCAGTTTGATGGGCATATACAGTTTTTATTTGATCTCATATGAGCAGATTATTTTTTTCAAGGGATGGTGGCAATTCCCAGCCTCAGAAGCAGTGTGCTTGAGTACCTGTCCCTCCAAATCCTTGCCAGCATGGGTGACACTGCTCTTTAATGTTATGATAACTAGGCAGTGAAAAAAAGTTCCTGTTGTCTCTAATTGCATTTCCTAATTATTAGAGCTTGAATGTCTTTCTTGTCTGTTTAGCGGTGTGAGGAATTCCATTTCACTGAATGTTCATCTCGGTTGCTTATTTTTATTTATTTTTTTTGTTGCTTATTTTTAAATTGAGTTGTCTTTTTCTTAGTTTATGGAAGGTTTTATAGATTATATTTATGTATTAAGATTAATATATTTGTTTGCCGTATTTGTTAAAAGAACAACACATACACATTGTCCCCAAGGCTATCAATTCGCCATTTGACTTTACAGTATTTTTTTTCACTCCACAATTTGTCAAGTAAATTATCTTTTCCTTTCTGGCTTTATGATCTCTTCTTAAAGTCACCACCTCCCCGCCCCCCGATATACAACGTAGAAGTATGCTCCTAATCTCTCTTGAAATACTTCTGTCCCTTTACTTGTATATATTTAGATTTTTTACCCAACTTATCCATGGAAGATTTTGGCCAGATGGAGAGCCAATATGTCAGCGCTGCTGCTAAACCAGTCCTTTTCACACTGGCTTGAAATCTGTCTTGTTTCATATATATTTATATATATATATATACACACACACACACACACACACACACACACACACACACACACTTAGATCTATTTCTAGGCCATCTATTCTGTGCCAGATATATCTGTGTATTCCTATGTTAGGACATGTGTCTTACTTTTAGAATCAAGGAAGAAAAATTCTTTTTTTCCTAAAGAACAATTTCTTTGGAACCCCTGCCGAGCCTGGGCAGGAGCGGAACCACGGGGCAGCCTGGAGGCCTGGTAAGAGAGGCCCCAACCAAGAGGCTGGAAGCGGGAGGGGAGGAATAAGGAGGACCCAGCTGCTTGTAAAATAAAGTCTTCCCTTTTATTTTAAATCAACCCTTTTCCAAGTTAGTGCCACAAGTTGAGATCAGGGGCCCGGAGCCCACTGGGACGCGGCAGGGGCAACAGGGGGGACTCATGTCCCCCACCCCCAGCTCAGTCCCTTCAAGTATGGGACTGGCAGTCAGAGAACGGGTGTGGGGCTGTCCGTCTGCCCCCTCCCCTGCCAGCCTCGGTCCCTCCAGGTCTGCCCACTCAGCTATTCCCAGGGCTAAGGACAGAGACGGGGGGGCCCAGGGGCCAGGACAGGGAGGTGGTCCTGGGCAGGGTGTCCGTGGCCAGGAGTGTTAGTGGTCAGAGCCCAGTCAGGCTGGGTTAGTGGGGTCTTCTCCGGCAGCCAGGGAAGGAACTGCGGAGAGAGGCAGAGACAGGACACTGATGCAGGCTGGAGGGCCACCAGGGTGCGGCACACCTAGCTTGCAGCCCGGAGTGCCTCGGGGTGTGGGAGAGGAGG
Source organism: Lemur catta (assembly GCF_020740605.2). Lineage (NCBI taxonomy): Eukaryota > Metazoa > Chordata > Mammalia > Primates > Lemuridae > Lemur > Lemur catta. The sequence goes on from NC_059146.1 coordinate 21,376,764, forward strand.
GCAGAGGCCGGGCTGCGGAACTGGGGGTGTCGCTCTGGAAGCTGACCGAAGAAGGGAGGCAGGCTCCAGTCTGGCAGGGAGGAGAGGCTCAGATAGACGACTGCCACTGCACGAAGCGCTTGGATTCCTGCCAGGAAGATTCCAGTGAGAGGAGGGGATAGAATGGGAATCTGCTTTGTACTGTGGGTCCCCAGCCCCCCCTCTCATACTCAGGGGTCCTGTCCCCAGCCCCTCCTCCCTCAGATCCAGGGGTCCAGTACCTGAGGGTTGAAAGGGTCGTCATCGTCTGTGTCATCGTAGTCATCACTGGGGTGCGCGCGATGCGGGGAGTGGCAGAGAGGCAGGATGGGGGACCCATCAGGAGGCTACACCCCCCCCCACAACTGTGGTCCCCAGGTGCTGCCCTCCTTTCCCCTCCCCCAGGACCCTGCCCTTTCTCCCCTCCTGACCTGGGCGGGAAGAGGGCCCAGGCACGGGGCAGGCTGCAGAGGGCAGTGGCCAGGGCCCCTGCAGACAGCAGGGAGAAGAGCAGCAGGAAGAGCAAGCCTTCCAGGGCATCTTCGCACAGGCCCCGCAGGGCTGCACCATAGTCCTGGGGGCGGAGGGCATTGTCAGGCAGTGCCCCCTCCTGCCCAGCGCACACACACACACACTCTCTGCACACATGAGTTGGACTGTCCACCTGGCTCCCAACCTTTCTGTGCCCTGGTTTCCTCCCCTGTCAAAGGGCTGTTCTGAGCATAGAATGCAGTCATCAGTGTAACAGGCCTGGCACCCGGAAAGCACCCAGTCACCAGGCCAGCTCTGCCTTGTTCTAGTGCAGGGTTTCCCAACCTAGGCACTACTGACATTTCAAGCCAGACAGTTCTCTGCTGCTGCGAGGAGCCTGTGCATTGTAGGGTGTTGAGCAGAATCGCTGTGCTCCACCCACTAGGTGTCAGGAGCACCCCTTCCTGCAGTTGTGACAACCAACAACATCTCCAACTTTGCCCCAAGTGTCCCTCGGGGCAAAATCGTTGGCTTAGGAGGACACTTGGAATAACACTTAGAAGAACCACGACTGAGAATGACAGCTGGCACATGGTACACGCTCAACCAGCGCTAGCACTGACTACTATCTTCCCCGGGAAATTAGTATAACTACCTGTACTGAATGCCCGCGGGCACACACGGCCCTAATTCATTCAGCAGGGGTCCACTGAGAGTCTGCCGCCCACCAGGCATTGCCCGTCTCCAGCATGGGAAACTTTAGTAAACAGGACCAGGAAAGGTCGTTCCAGAGGGTGATGGGCTGATGAGACAGAAGGGGCTGGAGGCAGTGCAGGGCAGAGACACGGGGCCGGTGGGCCTGCTGCAGGGACGGGGCCAGCAGGGAGGAGCCAGGCCCTGGGCCAGTGCAGAGGTCATGCGGAAGAGCCTGGGACAGCCAGAGACAGCCGGGGCCCGGGCTGACCACACGGGGCCTTGTAGGTCAGGGCGAGGAGCCGGGGTTTTAATCTGTGTGCTGGGGGAATCACTGGAGGGTTTTAAGCAAAGGAAGAACTTGATCGGATTATGTCTTAAAAGGATCACCTGGTTGTTGGCTGCTGAGTGGAGGACAGACGGGGTGGGGGAGAGGGGACAGGGAAGAGGCTCCTGTGGCACTGGGTGGGTGGTGAGGACCAAAGGGACCAGGGCAGCAGTGGTGGCGGTTTGAGCAGTGCTTGGAGTCCAGATAGGTTTCAGAGGAAAGGCCCACAGAACTCGCGGTCGGAATGGTTGTGGGAGGTAAGGACAGGGAGCAAAAGGACATTCCTGAGGGTCTGCCCGGAGCACCTGGGTGAGGTGGGGGTGCCTGTTACTGAGCCAGTGAGGCCTGGAGGGAGGGGTCTGTCAGGGCTATGGGGAGTTCTGGTTGGAAAGTGTCAGGCACGTGCACAATGTCCTTCATCCCCACCACAGCCCTGCAAAGCAGAGACCAAACCCCATCACACTGCTGCCTTTTGCAGCAGTGGGATGACGTTGAAGCCCAGAGAGGGCCAGCCACTTGCCCAGAGTCACACAGCCTGGAAGTTGATTCTATCAGGTTCCAGTGCCCACCCTTCTTTTTCCTCATCCCTGAAGTCCCTTGTCCCTGATTTTAATGTGGGGACCGTGAGGTCCAGACAGGAAACAGAAGCCCAGGGTACATGGTGCATCAGTCAGTGGAGGGTAGAGACTCTGATCCGTCCGTCCCACACCCCCTCCCTTCACACAGGAGTCTGGGGCCCAGTCTCTGCTGGACCCTAGACAAGTGTCTGGGCCCCTGGTTACCCTTGTACAAAAGAGCAGGGTAGCCCGGGCCTCCCAGCCTTTCTCAGCTCACACATGCAGCAGTTCTGAGTATTGATTCAGCGCTGGCTGCCCAACCCCTGTTCAAATGTCAGTTTCAGAAGCCTGGGGGCAATGACAGCCTCTGGAGGGATCAGAGAGGGACCAGGAAAAGTTCAAATCCATGCTCTGGCGTGGATGGCTCCCTCTGGGGTAGGGTTGCCACATCAAACACAGCACTCCCAGGTAAATTCAAACATCAGACACCCAACACATCATTTTTTAGTATAAGTATCTCCCAACATTGCACAGGATGTACATATAGTAAAGCATTATTTGCTGTATGGTGAATCTGAGAACCCTATTCTAGAGTCCCCGAGGGGACAGGCTGGAAGGTGGGCAAGCATCCTCCTCCAGGAGACAGCACGAGGCCTGAGCTGAAGCAGGGGCCTTGGGGGTGGTTGGACAAAGACATTGCAGAAGCAGAAGGGACAAGACTGAGCAACTGCCTGGCTGTGGGGGCTGGGGGAGGGGCACAGCGACCCTCCAAAAGGCCCCTGTCCCCTCCATGTGCACAGGCTGGCTGTGTGACCTTGGGAAAGTCGCTCAACTCCTTGCACCTCATCTTCCAAGCCTGTTAAATGGGATACTAATAGTAGTTTCTTCTTCATAGCATTATTATGAGGAGTTAGTGAGTTACTACTTGTAAAATACAACAGCCAGGCACGTGGCAAAGCCTACACTATGTACATGCCAGGTGTTAGGGTGGGAAGACTGGCCAGGGAAAGGCATGGTCAGGTCTGCGTTTTAGGACAACTCCCACTGTTTCAGAGGGGGATTTTCTTTTCAGCCCTCACAACCATCCAGTAAAGAAGGTATCATCCTTCCTCACTGTACCTGTAGGAAAACCAAGACTCAGTGACGCTCACCTGCCTGTGGCCACATGGCCCGCAGTGGAGCCCAGACTGGAATGAGTCTGCAGAACACCAGACACGCTTCCTCTTGGGTGCCCTGCCTACCCCTGCCTGTCTGGTATGTTAACAGCACATGTCACATGAGAACTCACAGGTACTCATCCTTATAATCCCAGTTTTATAAGGGAGGGAACTGAGGTTCAGAGAAGTCAAGTGACTTGGACTAGAGCTAGGGCTGGAAGCCAGGCAGTCTTGCTCCAGAACTCGCTAAACTTCCCAGCCTCTAGGAGGAAGGGAGGGAGGAGGAGGAGGAGGGAGAGAGGAGAAGGGAGGAGGAAGGAAAGGGTGGGAGGAGCAGACAGGGCAGGAGGGGTGGGGACCCTACGGATAGAGGGGTGAGGCAGTGGGGGGAGAAGGAGGGAGGAAAGGAAGGAATATAGATGACACATGACAGAGAGAGAGCTGATAGGTAATAGGTAGAGAACAGATATATGATAGATAAATAATATTGGTCCATCTATAGAAATTCCCAGGGGCAATGGGAGGGGTCCAAGGACAGGAAGGAGGTGGTTCTGTGGGTCCAGACAGAGGCTCTTCTTGGGGGTAGAAATTGGGGAGGAGACGGGGTTTACCTTGTGCAAGCCGCGACAGTGCAGCAGTGCCACCAACTGGTGGAAGTTTCCTTCTGTCACATTCAGCGTCTCCTCCAAGGACAACAGAGGCTTCTGCGGGTGGGGGGTCGGGGGGTAGCCGGGGAGGGGGGGGGCGGGTAGTTATCCCTCCAATCCATCAGGCCCCCCCCACGGCCCGGGCTCCGCCCCGCTCTGCAGGCCCCGCCCACACCCCCTAGCCCGTCACCTGCTGGGGGTCCCGCCCCGCCGTCCCATCCCTTGGAGCGGTGTGCAGGGAGCGCCCATCGCACCGACCTGCGCTGAAGGGAATTGAGGGACAGCTTCTCGCTCCAGGCCCTGCAGCTGGGAGTGGATGTTGGCCAGAGCTCGCTGGGACAGAGTCAGTCTCTGCGGAAGACAGGGAGGGAGAGGAACCTAGCAGTGGACGCCCCCGGCCCGCCCTCCTCTTCTCTCCCGGAGACAGGACTCTGGGCCCTGGCACCTTCATCCTCCCTGGAACCCAGGAGTCCCAGGCCCGCCCCACCCTCCTCCCCTGAGAGCCCAGGTTCCTGGGTGCCCTCTCGCCCGTTTCCTTTGCCCGCTGCCCTAACCTGTTGAAAGGGGTTGGAGACCGCCTGGTTGCAGAGAAAATAATAGCTCAGGATGTCTGAAGTGGGAGGAAGAGAGGGAAGGAGTCCATGAGCCTGGGCCCCCAGGGACCTCCCGGGCTCAGGAGCCCTCCCTGGAGCCCCACAGCCTGCCATTCAGAGACCCACCCACCCTCACCCCAGCAGCCCCTCATCCTCTGCTGCTCCAGCCACAGCCAGGGGACACGATGGTCGCCACACTCTTCCTGGGAAATGCTGACTTATTGTGCTCCTGCATTTTCCCCAAGAGGCCGGTCAGTCCTCCCATCCCTGAGGCCCAGGCCCACCACCCCTCCTGACCCTCTCTCTCCGGCTGACTATGGCACCTGGCACTCCTTCCAGCCCGCAGGGAGAGGCGCTGGGAGCTCCTTTCCAGAGTTCTGGGTCTTGCCTGGTTGAGGGTGCTTGATCCCCCCAACTCCCCAGGCAGGCCTGAGGAAACCAGGTCCACCACCAGGTCAATGAGAATCACCTGAGCTGAGCCCCGTCTCCTCTTGGGTCAGGTTTAGGATGTAGATGTCCGGATTGGAGCAGAAGTCACTGAGGCCCTGAGGGAGGCAGAGAGAAGGGCTCAGACTTGAAACTGCCCCGATTCCACGCGTCCACAGCACCCAGTGCCTGGCTCCCCAGTCCCTTTCCCTTCAGACCCAGGGATCCAGGCCCCCAGCCCTTCCTCCCTTAGAGCCCAAGTATCTAGGTCACAAACCTTCGTCCCCTCGGGACCCAGGAGACAGCCCTAAACCTCAGAAATGTGATTATGTCCCCCCAATTCCTCCCTCTCAGGACTAAGGCAGTGGACTCCACCCCACCCCACGATCCATGACCTCTAGTGGCCCCAGCACTCACCACGGCGGTGGCTGCCTCCAGGCCCATGGAGCCCCAGCTCAGGATGAGAACCAGGAGACTCATCACCGTCATCCTGTAGTGGGTGGGGGCGGGGGGACTGGGCTCCGGGTTCTTAATCTCTCCACCTTGCCTCTGCCCTTCCCACACCCTAAACCCCGGCACAGCCCCACCCTCATCCTCTGCCCACCTCTGGAGGCTGGAGGATCAGAATTAGGCACAGAGAAGTTGGGGGTGGGGTGGGCTGGTGTTTGCTGACGTCGACCTGAACATCTGGCCCCTGCCCAGAGGTGTGGGGGCAGGGGGGTGAGAAGAGCCCTGGGCTGGCAGGTCTGCAGCCTGGATCCCAGGTCCTCTCTGCCCTGCCTTGCTCTGGGATGCGGGAGGGCGACTGCCCACCTCTGGGCTCACTGTCCTGGGGCCCAGCACCTCCCCAACATGCTCCCAGGTGCACCCGCAGCCTGGTCAGCCTCCGGCTCTGCCTGGCCTCCTCCGGACTTCTCCCAGGGTAGGGCGGGGTCAGCACTGGTGGGGTGGTCAGCAAGCAAGAGGGGCCTCCAGTCCCAGCCCTGATCTGCTGTGGCCATGCTCGCCTGCCTGCAAGCCTCAGAGGGGGCCTGGACAGGGTGGCCAGATCTCTCACCCCAGGGGGAGTGTGGGCACAAATGCAGCCCCCTCCCCGGAGGCAGAAGAGGACACACGGGCAGGCTCTTCCAGTGGGATAGGCTGGCCCAGTTTGAATCCCAGCTCTGGCATTTCCTAGCTGTGTGGCCCTGGGAAAGTGGCCCAACCTCTCTGAGCTTCAGTCTCCCCCTCTGTTAAGCAAGGAGGGTGGGCCTGCGGGTTCCATGGACTGCCCAGAAGAGTGTCTGGCACATAGAGTGAGTTGTTAAATAAGAATGTGGATCCTGCGGCTCTGCAGTGCCACTTAAGGGCCATGCAGGCTTGGACTTTTTGCCTCTGCCTCAGGTCCCTCACCTGCCCGATGGGAGCCTAACCGTACCTCCTCCACGGGATTGCTGTGGCAAGTGAAGGAGTCAGAGTGCACGGCCCTCAATAGATGTCAGTGATCATCCTCCTCTTTATTGCAAGCATGGTCATTATTCTTTCCACGATTTCAGCACGCTTCATACTGCAAGGACTGCCTGTTTTGGGGTCTTCCTCCCTGCCTCTCTGCATGCCCCGCCCTTAGCATGGTGCCTAGCCCAGCCCAGGAAGGACCATGAGCCCTTGTGTAAGAGAGTTGTGAGACTGAGCGAGGTCCTGTCCACCAGGGAAAATGCCAGGCACAGCACTGGGACGTCGGTCTAGCAAGGGGTCCCTCCTACCGTCCGGACTCACACAATCACCAGCCATTTGCTCTGCTTCGCCAGGCCCAGGAGGGTGAAGAGGCAGACGAGCAGCTCCAGGAGCAGCAGGAGGACGTAGGCCAGCCACCTGGGAGGGGACAGGGTAGGGCTGATGCAGCAAACCCAGCCTCCAGGCATCCAGACTGAGCAGCACCCCATGTTCACCCCCAGCTCAGCCTGTTGAGAGTCTCTGGGCCACAGCCCAGCTCACCTGTGACATGGATGTGTTAGGACACGGGACACTGGAGTGGTTATAGGTCCTGAGCACCTGGGACTGAGCCCTGGCCGGACCACACACAAGCTCTTTGAGCATGGACGTGTGGCTTGGCCTCTCTGTGTCCCAACCCCTCACCCGCTACCCTGCCCTGCAGAGTGGAGACATTCACTCCATGTGCACATTCACAAAAGGGTCTCACCGCCCACCCACGGGCATGGTGTCTGGAGGCAAAGTCTGCCTGGGTCTCAACCCCAGCCCCTCCACTTAACCAGTTAAGTGACTCTGTCCCAGTAACCATAACCTTCGGTGCCTCAGTTTCCCCACCTGTAACGTGGGGAGCGCATTACAGCACTGACTTCCAAACGTTGTTGCGTGTTGAATGAGTGAACACAGGTAAAGGGCTTAGAAGAGTGCCAAGCACACGGGCACACTTAAATATTAGCCTGACCATTAGGAAGGAAAGTTAGATGTACTTTAAAAATTAGCAATTAAATAATAGTAATTCACCATGATTACCGAGGAGAATGCAGGCGAGGCCACAGAACAGTGCCTGACACATAGTAAGTGCTCACTTAACAGCATCTTTCTCTGCAGTCCCCACATAGCTGTGGGCTTCACTCCCACAACCCTGGTCCCTGACCGCTCCCCTCCCCAGGGAAGGTGCCCCCTCCTGCTGCCTGTGAACAGCTGCAGCAAGATTCTCCCTTGGGGGGCCCCTGATTTGCTTGTTGAGGGACTCCCAAGTGCTGGGCACTTTCGCATTGGTGCACCCAGAGGATATTTCCTGGCACCTGCTCCCCCGCCAACTCCTGTTTAATGTTCTCGGAAGCTCTCCCGGCCCACCGCCTTGCAGAGGACTTGCTTTACTCCTGCGTTTGTTTCCTACTGGTCCTTCCACTGGGGGCGCATCCGCTGGGACAGGGATTTCAGCCTCTTGCCCATGGCTCTGCCCCTATTCCTGGCACGTCTGCCCGTTGCAAACACCTCTACAATGCCCACTGTGTGCTGGTCGCCATTCTAAGCACTCGACAGATACGACAGATACTGATTTATCTGGTCCTCAACGATCCATTGAGGGGAGGGCTACCACGACACCCATTTTACAGGCAAGCAAACAGAGGCAGGGAGATGGAAAGTGACTGTGTAAGGCCACACGGTTAGCAAGTGGCAGTCTGGCTTTAGAGCCCAGGTTTCTAGCCACGTGGGCACACTGCTTCTCTAACCAGAAGGTGCCAAGTAAATATTCGCTGAACAAATACGCGTGTCACACAGGTGAACGAGTGAGTTGCCAGGTGAGTCCAGGAGTGCCTGAGTCCAAGTGTGACTTGCTGAATGGGTGAGTTAGAGAATGAATGAGTGTATGAATAATTGAGTGAAGTTACAATCGCAGGGGCAAGTACACGGGTGTGAGGATGGGCACCAGGTCACTCCATCTGTCCCTCCACGGCGGGGTTTAGCAATGTTGTCGTCCTAGCTGACATTGGGGCTGGGCCACTCTGTCCTGTGCATTGTAGGACATTGAGCAGCGTCCCTGGGCTTCACCCACTAGATGCCAGTAACCTCACCTACTTCCCCAGCTGTGACAACCAAAATTGCTCCCGACATTGCCAACCGTCCCTCCGGGAACCCAGTCTGAGAACTGCTGCAGCACAGGGCGGAAAAGCAGCCTCTCACCTGTACTCCTCCACGAAGGACACATCTTCGGCCACCTGCAGAGGGCTCAGGGGCACACCCTGCCAGAAGGCCAGCCCCTGCAGCTGCTGGGCCACAGCCTCTGTCTGCCGCCGAGCGGCCCGGGCAGCAGCCACCAGCTCCGTGCGCTGCTCGAGCACCTCCTCCAGGGTGGTCAGCTCTGTCCTCACTGCCTCGCCCAGCGTCTCCACCGTCTCCAGCACCTGGGGGCAGGGCAGGGTCTGAGGTCTGGGAGGACGTCCTGGGGGAAAGCCCATGGTTAAGGGATAGGGGCTTAGGGGTGAAGTCACAGTGCACAATAGTGGGTCTGAGGCTGAGGTCTGAGGGCGTCTGAAGACGGAAGGAGGGGAGGGGTCTGGGAGGGGGCTCAGAGGTCCAGTTTGTAGAGTTCTGTGCCCTCTATCAGAAGCTCTGGGTGGTGGGTGGCTTGATCCTGGTGTAGAGGTTCCCGCCCCGGGACTGGGATTAAGTCAGGAGTCTTAGATCTGAAGTTTGCGTCTGCCCCCCAGAGTCTCCAGTCTGGGTCCTGGGTCTCAGGGCTGAGGTCCCTGACCTTTCATGTGGGGCAAAGATCAGGTCTGGGGCCCTGGGTCTGACCGGAGGACAGGGGCCGGGGTCCCTGGTGTTTGGTCTCTGTCTGGTTTGGGCTCCCAGTTGAAGTCCAGGGCTGGGCCTGGGCGTGAGTCTGGGGTTTGGGTTTGGGCATTAAGTTCCATGTCTGGCTCAAGGTTCTGAGGGTCCCACGTGTGAGGCCCTCAATTTGCAGGCAGGGTTGGGGGCTGGGCATGTAGTCTGAGGTTGGCAGCTCTCAGTATGAAGTTCTGAATGTGGGGTCCTAAGTTTCAAGCCTGGGGTTTTGGCTCTGAGCTTCGATCCCTTTGTCCCCAGGGTGTAGGGCTCCAAGGTCCCCGTGTGGGGAGCCAGTCAGGGTGTGGGTCTGGGGTCCGGTGGCCGCTGGCCCCCTCACCAGGTGATCAATGGCGCTGAGCGTGTGGTTGGCGTGCAGCAGGGCTGAGCTGAGCTGGGACACCCCATCACTGGTCTCGCTGTTACCATAGAAACCGATGCCAATGCCAGCGCTGAGGGGAGGAGGAGGGAGGGGAAATCTCAACCAGTCCTGGGACCCTGGGGGCCACTGTCCCCCCAACCCTGCCCTGCCCCCTCCGCCCCACCTCCTCATCCACCCATCCCATCTGCAGCCCCTACTCCCTTGGTCTAGCCCGCCGCCGTGGGAAAAGAACGACTTCAGCCTGGCCCCCATCGGTTGCCAAGGTAACGGGAAGGCCTCACTCCCCCAGCCAGGGACGTCATTGTGATGCTAATGGTGGGTGGAGTGGCAGAGGGGAGGGAGCCCCAGATTTAACTCGCACCGCCCTGGAACAGAACCCCAGCCACGCCTAGCCCAGGATGGGAAGTTGTCCTCTGCCTGCCCCAAATCCATCCCCTCCATCCTTTGCCAAGTATCCAGCATTCTCAGCACCTGTCCTAGGAGTCCTTAGGGCCATCAAAAAGGCTCCCTCCAGGGCCCAGGCATTCCCCGCCCCACCTCTGGGGGCTCCTAGGAGTGCAGGGCCCCCCAGCCGCCACCATCTCCTGGGGGTCACCGAGCCTGGAGCTCTCAGCCTTTTCCCACCCACCGCAGGACCCAAGGGTCTGGCCAGCTGGGAGGGGATCAAGGGAATACGCAAGGGAGGGCTGGAGGATGGGCCAGAAGCCGGCCCCCTCCCCGCTCCCACCCCAGCCCTTCCAGCACACAGAGCTCCATTGTGGGGCCTGAATGCGGGGCCCCATTCCCCTCCCCACCACCGCGTCCCACAGTGGAGAGGGCGCACCCTCACAGTTCCCAGCCCCGCTATGCGGGCCTCCACCCCCAGCCCTGGGATCAGACGCCCAGTGCCCCCACCCCAGTGCCCCCCGCCCCATTGTTCAGAGTCTCACAAAGCTCCTCTTGTTTCCAGGCTGAGGGGGCTGGGCCGTGTCTCTCCCCCACTGGGCCTTTGTCCACCTTCCCTGTCCAACCCCACTCTGGAGAGCCTGAGGAGGAAGTGTCTTGGATATAGGGCACCCCCCCCACGTATGACCCTCACACACACACACACACACACACACACACACACACACACTGCTTCTCCCTGCAGTGAGCCCGGCATGGGGTGAGGGCTTCAGGCCACTCCCCCAGCTGGCTGTAGGAGACACCCACACAGGTCCCCCACCTGCCAGCTGTGGGTCCAGGGCAGGTCTCTGGCTCTGTGGGATCCTCAGTCCCCTAATCTGTGGACTAGGACAGCTGTCCATGACCTGGGGGTGCTGCCCTGCCAGGGAGGGGGGGGGCTGTGCTCAGAACTGGTTCCTGGTAAATGGTGTGTTTGCATTAGAAGCCCCCTGAGCTCCTACCAACATGGGCCTGAATCTCCCCTCTGCCTCTGAAGCCACACAGCCCCGAAAAGTTGCCCTCCATCCCCTCCCGGAGCCTTCCTCTTTCAACACCGGGCATGACAACCCTGAATCCAGCGGTGTTATTGTGAGAAGGAGTTGGAGCAGCTCTGGTTTGGGTGTGGAGCAGGTGCTCTTGAATTGTATCTGTCTACTGTCCACAACCCTGGTTCGAATGTGAGCTGCGTGAGGAGCTCCTTGTCTGGCTTGTTCAGTATCTGGCGTTTAGCAGACACTCAATAAGGAGTTGTTAAATGAATGAGTAAATGACATCACTAGTTAACATTTACTGAGTACAACTGTGAGACACACACACACTGTGCTGCCTCACATTTAGTCTTACCGTGACTAAGAGGTGGTGGTACTGTAATGCCCACTTTACAGGTGTGAAAACTGAGGCCCAGAGAGATTCTAGCACTCCCTTGGGTTGTATAGCTGTTCATTAGGAGAGCCACCAAAACCAAACAGTCTGACCACCACCAAGCTTTAACCCCTACCCCTTCCCGCCAGGCTGGCTGCCCTTGGGAAAGTCACTTCCTGCCTGGAACCTCAGTTTCTCCATCCATCAAATGGGAACAATTCTCTCTGCCATGAGGCAGCAGTAGGATTGTAAAATGGCAGGGGGAAGTGTCCTTCCTGTCTTCTTCTCCCACGTGCCAGGACACCACCAGGAAGGCTGACAGAGAGCTTGGGGAGCCCCATCCCCACTGCCCACCCACCCTGGGGCCCCATTACCAGCCGACGAGAAGGGCAGCAATGCAGCTCCAGGTGACACAGCCTCCCCCAGGCGGGGGGCTCTTGGCCCCGGGGGGCTCTGGGGGCCGGCAGCAGCAGAAGCGGATGAGGTAGACAGCGATGAAAATGAGGCTCAGGCCTAAGCCCAGGCCCGCCAAGGCCGCCACCAGCAACAAGGCCTGGGGAAGGGGTGACAGCAGGCCTCAGAGGGCATCAGCACATTCCAGACTCAGAGCTCCCTTCCTGTGTGGGTCTGGGACCAGGATGTCAGAGTGGGGATGGGACACACCCCTGGCCAGGTCTGAGGGAAGACTGAGTCCCCAGCCCCTCCCTAGCTGGCCCCTGGGGCTCTGGGATTTAGGGACAGGTCCCTGCGAGGAGTTTCCAACTGGGGATCCCCAGCCTTGGGTTCCGGTTCTGTTCTGCTCCCCAATGGCTGTGTGACCTTTAGCAGGGCCTCCCCCTCTCTGAGCCTTGGTTTCCTCCTCACTGCAACTGGCAGTCTGAATGGAGCATCTCCCCAAACCCTGCTGAGGCTCTCCCACAACTGTGTGGGATCAGGGGACGGGCGAGGGCGCCTGTTCCTGGTGCCGTGTGCCAGGTTGCGGGGCGTGCTGCCTCCTTCCTCCTCCCTGCTAGTCCTCCCAGCTCACCACACGCTCTCCCCCCTGCCCCTGAGCTCCACACCCCACTGCAGCGTGAGCCTGGCACCCAGGGGTGGGTGGGGGGCTGTGTGGCAGCGCGCACGCACGTGTATGTATGCGTGTGGGCATGTGTGCGTGCATGCACACACGCGGGCAAGACTCAGAATGGGGTGGGGCGGGTAGAGGGAGGCACAGGCAGAAAGACACAGCCAAGAAAGGAGAAATAAAGACCAGAAACAGACAGAGGGGTGCAGTGATAAGACACAAAAAGACAGAGACCAAAAGAGATGGAGATAACAGAGTCAGAGAGAAAGAGAGATCAAAGAAAGAGTCAGTATAGAAGGCTGGAGAGGCAGGAGTGACAGTGACAGACGAGGACAGGGATGAGGACACAGCCAAAGCCTGTGAGGACAGAGGCAGGCAGAGAAAACGTGTCTGTAGTTGGGAAAGCCTCGCAGAGTAACAGGGCTCTCCATGTGGCAGGATTTTACAGCAGACCTATGCAGTCCTGTCTGCCCAGAAGCCCAGAGCGGGACAGGGGTTTGCCTTGAGCCACACAGCAGGTGGGGACAACATCAGGATCAGAACCACAGCTCTGGGCACACCAAAGCTGTTTCTCCTAAACCACAGTGTTTCTGCCTTTGTCCTAGCAGTGGAGTGTGTCACAAGTGTGTGCAGGTTTTGTGTCTCTGGTGTGAGACTGGATGTTCTATCTTGGACTGAATTTGTGTGTCGTGAGATGAGGATACCCCTAAGTGTGTGTGAGTGTGAGTGTGAGTGTGAGTGTGTGAGTGAATGTGTGCGAGCACGTGACAGTATGATACGTATATATGTGAGTTGTGAGTATACGTGTGGGTGAGTGTGTGTGAATGAGTGTTAGGGTCAATCTGTGTGCATGTATGAGAGTGCATGAGTGTGTGAGCATAAGTGTGTGGGTATGTGTGGGTGTGTGCATGTGTGTGTTGAGTGTGAGTCAGTATATGTGTGCGTGTGTGCATGTGTGGGCACGTATATGTGGGTGAGTGTGCATATATGAGTGAGTGTGTGTGAATTTGTGTGTTGAGTGGGCCAGTGTAAGTGTGCATGTGTGAGTGTGGGGGCATGTATGTGTGTGAGTGTGCATATGTGAGTGTGTGAGCATATGTGTGTGTGCATATGTGTGAGAATGTGTGAGCCCGTGTTGAGTGAGTCAGTATAAGCATGCATGTGTGAGTGTGTGAGTGTGAGTGTGTATACGGGAATAAGTGGGTATAGTGTGTGTGTGTGTGAGTGAGTGTGCATATGAGCGAGTATGAGTGTGTGTATGTGGCTGTGTGAGTGTGTCCTTGCAGGTCCATGTCCCAGGGTCCCTGGCTGTGTCTCCAGCTGTGCCCACGGGGCCCATCTTCGGGGATGGGAATGTCCTGCTGGGGTCTGTGTGCGTGACCCGCACTGTGACCCTGACTGCCACCAGCCGGCCAAGCGGAGCTCTCGGTGACTCCGAGACCCCGCGTGCGGCTTAGGGAGGGCTCCGTGGCCCTGAGCAGGCCTGAGTCTTGGCGAGGCCGGGAGTCGGTGGGACAGCGTTGGAGGTTGTGATTGTGTAACCCGGAGGCTGTGGGCGAGGGGACGGCGATCCCCGTTTGGCGGTGAGAGGGGGCGGCGTGGAGTAGGCGGGGAAGAGCAGCTCGCGGCTGTGCCAGCCATGACCCAAATAGCTCAGAATGCAGCACACATCCCCCTCCCCGCTTTGCTGGGACCCCCCCACTCCTTCTAAGCTCTCCAATCCCCAGCCCCGGTTCCCGGGAGCAACCCAGGACAGATCCGAGGGGCTCAGACCTTGCAGGCAGGGCCCAGGACCCCTGCTGGGGCCCGGGCAGGACTCCCAGCCCCTCCACCCAGTCCCCAGCTCAGCCAAGCCTTTCTCCTCATTAATCTCAAAGTCAAGGACTCGAATTAAACTGGGTCAGGGGACAGTTCTCTCGGCCCATTGGAGCTGCCCCAAGCTGGGCTCTTTCCCTAGGGACCCTGGCTTCTGTGAGGTTCCCGCACTGGCCCCACCCTCCGGGACCCACGTCTGTCATTCCCAGCGGCTCCCCAAGCCCAGCCTGCGCTTCGCCCCCCACCCCTCCGGCGCCCTGACGGCCCTCTGTCCTGGGACACGCCGGACGCTTCCTCTTCCAGCACCACCAAGTCTTCCCAGCCTGGCCCTAACCCCCTTCCCCATTTCAGGCTCTCGGTCCCACCCAGAACCCCAGCTTTTCCTCTCCACCATTACCAGGTCCGCTCTCCCCGGGTCCCACCTTAACTGGGGCATGTTTTCCAGCTCTTATTCTCTGGGGGGCGGATCATCCTTTAGGACACGGAGAGTGGACCTACCCTCCCAATGACCCTGGAGGCTGGCTTGCCAGGCAGACCTCAGAGACCCGAGAATCCAGGGGACCCCAGTCTCCTCCTCTTCTGGCACTCAGGGGTCCAGGGCCCTAACCCGTCCTCATTTAAGGAGCTGGGGCTCTGGACCCCAGCGCCCGTCCCAGGGGAGCCTCCAGGTGTGGGTGCCCTAGGCTCCTCCTCCCTCTGATACCCCAAAGTCCGGGCCCGGCCCCCAGCCCCGGAGAACACAGGAATCTGTGATCGAGCCCCCTCCTCCCTGGGGACCCAGAAGCTCCGGCCCCCAGCCCTGGCCCCCAGGACCGGGCGCCCGTTCCCACCTGCTGGTATTCCTGCTCTCGGGGCGCGAAACCGCTAGGCACCGGGCGGAGCTGGAAGTCGGCGCGGGGCAGCTGGTGGAGCAGATGCACCCAAGCTGAGGGCCGGTAGCCCGGGGGCGCCCCCATGGCCCCCGGGGGAGGGGGCAGCGGGGCGGACGCCGGGGCTGCGGGAGCCTCCGGAGTCGAGCGGGGCGCGGGCGGAGCGGGGTCTGGCGGGGCTCAGGGGAGCGGGAGCGGGGGGAGGGAGGGGGTGGGAGGCGGAGATTGGGGGAGGCGCGGCGGGCCAGGGGGGAACGGTGCTGCCCCTGGCGGCTGCAGGGGGGACTGCGGGCGCCCGCCGCGGGTCCCCGCGCTCCGCCCCTCCGTGGAGTCTCCCACCTGCTGCCCGCCCAGGTACCGCGCTGCTGGCTGTACCGCGACTTGAAAATAGCCTTCCTTGTCCATATAAGGCCCCTCATGCTGCTATATCACCCTAAAACATAATGACATAATGATCCCTTTATGTGGCACCTTCGTGTCCGTGTAAGTAAAGGTCGCTAGAATTCGCACAGCGTATTACAAATGACGGCCAGTTGCAGGAATAAAAATCCCTCATTTCTGTGTGCAAAAGTACTCTCACCTGTAAAAGACGCCTTTATTGGGGTAAAATTCCCCTCCCACTTTTCCCCCTAGCCTATGTAAGGACATAGCGTCAAAACGCAAACCTTCCCATGTGTACAGACCACTGCAGAATGCATTAAACGATCCGTATACCCGCGTAAGAACCCGGCATGTCTGCATAAGGACCCCTTCCACTTGTATAAGGACCTCGCCTATCCGCATAGGGACCCCTCCCATCTTTATAGGGATGCCTCTCATGTGTTTAAAAACTCCTCCAAACTGATTAAGGATTACGTCAGGGTGTCTAAGGACCCCCGTTCCTTGGCATTCGACATAACAGCTTACAAAGTATCTTCTGGCAACCACCCACGTTGAGCCTCGCAGGAACCTGCTGATGCCACACTGATAGATGGGACAGCGGAGACCCTGGGAGGGGACTTGGCAACCCTGACATCATCACCCAGGTACTGAGGAATCCAGCCTCGGGAGTCCTCTCTTGCTATAGGGCGGGGCTAGACTTTGCCACCTGAGGCCCCACACCTAGCCTCCCTTAGGCGGGTTGAGATGAGAAGTAGAAAGAAAATTTTGCCACAGATCAGTAATAAAGGACTAGGGAAAAACATTAATGGTGGTGGTGGTGGTGATTATGTTGATGATGCTGATGGCGACAGTGAGGACAAGGAGGAGGAAGGTGATGATACTGATGACAGTGTTGATGATGGTGATGGAGACAAGGGAGGCTAGCTGCCCCTGTGATCCCATCTCTCTCTCTCTCTGTCTCTCTCTCTCACACACACACACACACACATTCACACACTTGTCATCACTACCCCGGCTGCCTCTGGTTCTGGAGTCATGTTCTCGATCACCCCCAGCAGATGGTCCGCGTGAGGCTTGGAGGTGAGGAAGATCCTGAGATGAGCAGCCAGAAGTGCACTAAGTGACCGAGGCAAGTGATTTCCCACGTTAGTGTCTCTCTTTCCCTGGCTGTAGAATGAGGAGGAAGGGGTGAGATTGGCCAGTCTTAAAAACTCTGGTTTGGAAAATCTCCTGCATCGTAGCCAAAGCCAGTGTTTGCTGC
Organism: Lemur catta; assembly: GCF_020740605.2. Classification (NCBI taxonomy): domain Eukaryota; kingdom Metazoa; phylum Chordata; class Mammalia; order Primates; family Lemuridae; genus Lemur; species Lemur catta. The sequence goes on from NC_059146.1 coordinate 21,393,509, forward strand.
ATCAGCCGGACTTGCTAATGGGGAGAAGAGTCCCAGTGCCATGATGTGCACAGCTGGGCACGTATCTTTCAGAATGGGGGACACTGAAGTGCTTGTGGTGACTCTGCAACTCAAAAGCACACAGTGGCTCCCCATCGCCTATGGAATCAAGTCGAACCCTCTCAGTCATTCACTTATGTCCTCTCCCACTTGGCCCTGCATCAGGCTTGTCCATGTGGACAATATTCAAGAGTGCCGGGATTCCAACTTGTGAGGCCACAGCCCAGCACTGAGAAACACATTTTCCATTGAGATCTCGTACACAAATACACACAGAGACAGAGTGAAAACTTTCTGACCACTTGTTCAATGCTTTGCATATTTTTTATTCTCTCCTAATTCTATTGTATAAATAAAAATCAGGCTATAACCTTCTAAATTGTTTTGTGACTGGCTAATGGGTCATGACCTGCAGTCTGACAATCGCTAATCTCACACTCTGGAGAACAATCTCGGTTGGTGTTAGAAAAGGGGTAACTATGACTAAGTAGAAGTTATCTCAGCTTCCATGGGGGAGCGCAATGCTTTGTTCCTGCTCCCCTGCCCTCAGCATGCATGCAGGTATGAGCACATACACCCCTTCCCTTCATTCTCCTGAGAAAAATGTTTGAACTGATTGAATCTCCCTTTTTCTCTCTCTCTTCTTCACCCTGGCTCTTTGTCTTGTCTTCATCTCTCTTGTCTTTCTCACATGTGGTTTGTGTCCCAGAAGGGAAGCCTCTTTAGAGAATGGCTTTAGCCTGTGTTAGGCAAGGCACCCATCCTATCACATAAGACATCTGCAATGCTGTCTGGTAGAAATCTGTTGGCTCAGCCTCCTCCTGCCATTGTTCCCTGGGTCTGTCTTTCCTGGGGAAGACAAGTGGTTATCCCACGGTGGTCCTCAGGTATCTCTAGGGTCCCTGGCTGAATCCCATTCCCAAACCATCTCAAGCTCCACAGGTGCTAATTCAGGGCCGGGAACACATGAGAATGCCTGGAAGAGGGTGGCTCAGAGCACATGGCTGTTGCTATTTTGTTTCAGCCAATGCTTGCCATATGGGAAGAGGGACCCAGCATCGCCAGATGTTCCCTATTTCTAAGACAAGGCAGAAATCTGGATATTTCTAAAAGCAAAATCCCTTAGCTTTTAAACGTTAAAACCAATTCAAATAATAAAAAAAATGCTTTGTGGGCCAAATAAAACCTGCCCGTGGGTTGGAGCTGGCTAGTTTGTAAGCTCTGCTCTAGCCAGGCATGGAGCAGCACAGGCATGAAAGGGATAAGTGGAGGAAGAGGGGCCCACAGTGAGGCTGCAAAGGAGCAGCCAGAGAGGTGGGAGGGAAGCCAGGGAGAGGCAGTGATGCCACCTCCTCCAGGATGGCCTCCTGACCAGCCTCTCCTGATAAAAGGTGAGTGCAGGTTTCGGCTACAGGATTCAGCACGTGTGCCCTGTGGCTTAGATTCCGGGAGACTCACCAGTTGAACCGGGTGGTTATAAGGATTCCAGGAGAGATTGCAAAGTGCTTGGTCCTGTGCCTAGCACATCGTGGGTCCTCAATAAATAGGAATGATCTATGCTACACTGTCAGCCATACTTCAATGTCTTATTTGTCCCCCCACACACTTATTGAGCGCCTACTGTGTTCCAAGCCCTGCTTTATGTTCCAGGGAAATGGGGTTATGCAAAAAAGGCAACTGACATCCTTGTGTAGGGAAAACAGAAAATAAACAATGAACAGGTGAGTAGAGTCTATAATTTCAGGAAAGAGGAAACAATAAGCAGGATATGAATGAGTGTGGTAGAGATCTACTTATAGAAGATGCCCAGGAAATCTCTCTCTTTCCATTTGGGTGACTTTGAGCGAAGACCCAGTTGAAGGAAGCTCTTTAGTCTATGATCAGCATGACAAAGAACTTGGACTTGGCAGCCAAGCCACCTGGTTTAAATCCTGTCTTTTGCACTTACTAGCTGGGTGACCTTAGATGCCCTCTACACCTCAGTTTCCACACCTATAGGATGAAAATAGTAATCTCAACTACTTCCATAGGGTTGTCGTGAGGATCGAGTGAACACACAGAAAGTGTTCACAGAGCGAGTGATCAACAGGCACTAGCTAATTATTATGGTGGTTGCTGATGATTTTTTTTTCATTACTGCAGTAATATATCTCCCAAATAGGGAGAGAGTAAAGTAAGTGAATGAATTCACAAGAAAATAAGAAAATTCTCAGGGAGGACATAAAAAATGGCCTTCAGATGTTCAGTTATCCTGACAATCATTCCTTCTTTCCTTTCTTCTTTCCTTCCTCTCCTGCCCCTTTTTCTTTCTTTCTGTTAAATGTTTATTGAGAACCTAATAGCTGTCAGGCTTTGTGTTATGTAAGCCCTGGGGTCCACTGATAAAAAAGAAACCCTGCATTCGTTCATTCATTTGTTCATTCATTCCACAAGCATTTATTAGACACTTACTATGTGCCAGGCACTGTCCTAGGCCCTGGGAATTCAGCAGTGAACTAAACAGATTAAAACCTCTGCTCTCACAGAGCTTCGCAGAGAGAGACAATTCAGTGGTCAGTGAACAAATATGTAGCTATAACCACTTTATTAAATGGGTTGATGTCGTGGTTCATTTTATGTGTCAACGTGACTGCCTAAGAGATGCCCAGCTAACTGGTAAGACAGTATTTCTGGGTGTGTCTGCGAGGGTGTTTCCAGAAAAGATTAGCATTTGAGTCAGTGGACTGGGTAGAGAAGATTCCGCCCTCACCAACGTGGGCAGGCGCCACCCAATCTGTTGAGGGCCTGAACAGAAGGAAGAGGCAGAGGAAGGGCAGATTCATCCTTTCTTCTTGAGCTGGGACATCCATTCTCTCCTGCCCTAGGACATCAAAGCTGCTGGTTCTCCTGCTTCAGACTTGGACTGAATCACACCTCCAGCTTTCCTGGTTCTCCAGCTTGCAGACGGCATCTCGTGGGACTTCTCAGCCTCCATAATTGCGTGAGACGATTCTTATAATAAATCTCCTGGGATGTATCTATACATAGTCTATTGGTTCTTTGTCTTTGGAGAGCCCTGACTAATACGGCTGGGCTCAATCACGACGAGGTACCAACATAGCCATAATTATGCAGGCCTGAAATGCAAAGATCAAAAGGACAGAATGCCAGAAGTGTTCTGACATTACTGGTGAAGGTGTAAATAGTCCACACAGGTTCTTATAAATCTATTCCTACACCTACCCTATGATCCAACAATTCTACCGTTAGGTCTTTACCCAGGAGAAACAGAGATGCACAACTGAGAGTTGTCAAGACTGTTCATAGCAGCTTTATTCATAATAGCCTCGGGCTGTTATCCTTAGGAGACTAGTTAAAAAGCTGTGATCTAACCACACAATGGAATACTACTCAGCCACACAAAGGAACAAACTAACGATATGTGCAACAATACAGATGGGTCTCAGAGTTATCATGCTGAGTGAACAAAGCCGGGCACAAAACGGTACACACCATGTGAGTCCATTTGGATGGTGCTCTAGAACAGACAAAACCAATTCATGGTGGCAAAAATAGTCAGAACAGTGGTTTCTTTGGGAGGGTGGGGCAGGGCTGATCGGGAAGGGGGCCGAAGGAATTTCTGGGATGATGGGCCTTGTTCTGTATCTTGATGTGGGCTCCAGTTGCACAGAAATCTGCATTTGCGGCTCACTTAAGATTTTTGCATTTTGCAAGGATCCTACATTACCTTTAGTGGCCATGCTCCTAAATCTCTGCCTGTGTGTGACATTTCCTTGATCTTTCCTTGTTTTTCACGACCTTGACACTTTTGAAGAGTATTTTGTGGAATCTCCCTCAGTTTGGTTTTGTCTGCTGTAGTCTCATGATTAGAGGGGGATTGTGGATTTGGTGGGAGGGAGACCGGAGAAGCGACATGCCCTTCTCAATCCTCAGCCTGTTCTCCCTTTGATGCTTTTTTAAGTTTTCAGGTTTTGGTGGGGATCCCAATGCACAGCACTATCTCTATGATTACACATTGTGAAATGAGCTGTGATAGAAAAAGATAAGAAGCTATGAGAAGATATAAAGAGTCACTTGTTTTATTTGGAAAAATCAGGGGAGGAATTTTGAGGTAAGTGATGTAACGTGGCACCTGAAGGATTTGAAGAAGCCGGGGCCAGGAGAGTATGAGGCAGAAGTAACAGCATGTGCAAAGGCCCTGGGGTGGAGACAAGCTCAGGGTTGGAGGAATGGAGAGAAAATTGGTGTGTGGGGGAGCAACAGGCTGGAGTGAGCAAGGGAGGGGCTGCACTAAAGAATAGGGCTGGCCAGGCGGGCAGAGTCCAGCTCTGCAGGGGACAGAAGTCTAGGGGAGGAGTCTGGAGTTTATTTTCAGGCAACAGAATCCATTGGAGGGTTTTCAGCAATTCTAGGTATGGCAGTGAGTCTGTGAATGGAGTTTGGCAGGCAAGCGTGCGTGGGCCCAGATGCTGAAGATGTATTTAGCTCTACCAGGTGAGATGAAAATTAAGCCATTTTATTTATAGTATGACAGGCTCTTAGCAATTTGCCACCGACTAAGGAAAAGGGAGCATCACCTTACAGCCGCTTGGGATCCCCTCTGAGCAATGCCAGGCAGGTGCGCCTCCCCTGGGCTGGCAGGAAAAGGAGCATTTCGATTTTTCAAGTTGGTTTTCTACTTTTCTTTCCTCTTTATTCTTTTTGTTGTTTCACTTTCACACTGGTTGTCTTTTGTGGCTTGTGGGGAGTGCAATGAAATCCTTGCTTCCTCAGAAACCTTACTTAGAAGGCTAAACATAGAAAAGCAGCAAAAGTAGAGCTGATACGGTAGATGAAAGAATGGGGACCCCTGAGCCCTGGCGGCATGATCCTCCCTCTTTCTTGGCAGTATCATTTTTAAAAAGATAGACTCTTGGCCAGGCATGATGGCTTATGCCCGTAATCCCAGCACTCTAGGAGACTGAGGCGGGAGGATCAGTTGAGGCCAGGAGTTTGAGACCAGCCTGAGCAAGCATGGGACCCCGTCTCTACTAAAAATATAGAAAAATTAGCCCGGCTTGGTGGCACATGCCTGTAGTCACAGCTACTTGAGAGGCTGAGGTAGTAGGATCATTGAGCCCAGGAGTTTGAGGTTGGAGTGAGCTATGATGATGCCACTGCACTCTACCAGGGTGACGGAGTGAAAGTCTGTCTCAAAAAAAGAAAAAGAGACTCTGCTGCCAGACAGACAGACGGACAATAATAAACAGCCTGGGTTCTGCTTCTAGGTCTGCCTCTTGCTAGCATGGTGACCCCATGGCTTGGAATATCCACCTCCAAAAGTGTTGGTAAACATTCCTACGTCATAAAGGGTTATAAATTAATAAATTAATACCTGTCAAAGGGCTTAAGAGGTGTGTGGCACATAGTAAATAAGTGGTAGCTGTAATAATGTCACCATTTTAGTTTTATCAAGGTAAAATTCACATAACATAAAATCAGCAGACTGGGTGCAATGACTCATGACTGTAGTCTCAGCACTTAGGGAGGCCAGGGTGGGAAGATCGCTTAAGGCCAGGAGTTTGAGACCAGCCTGGGCAACATAGCAAGACCCCGCCTCTACAAAAAGTTTTAAAAAAATAAAGAATAAAATTAACTCTTTTTAAAGTGTACAATTCAATGTCATTCAGTACATTTGCAGTGTTGTACAACCACAACCTCTGTTTAGTTCCAAAACATTTCTCTCCCCCTTATAGGAAACACTGTCCCCGTTAGCAGCCACTGCCCATTCTCACCTCCCCCCACCCCCAGCCCCTCAAAACCACTAATCCACTTTCTTCCTCCATAGATTTGCCTATTCTGGGCATTTCCTATACATGGAATCATACAGTTCGTGGCTTTTGGTGTTTGTGTCCTTTCACGGAGCATAATATTTTCGAGGTTCATCCACAGTGTGGGATGCCTCAGTCCCTGTTCCTTTCCATGCCTGAGTAGCACTACTGCTGTGCCCACTGCTGCATCACCACAGCTCCTGGGGGTGTTTGCCGAGGGGGATGGAGAAACCGCCTGGAGAGGGAAAGTGGGTGAGCGTGGAGGGACGTGGTGTGAGTCCACACTGGACTTCTGGACTTTGTCACAGCGTAAGTCTGGGACTCTGTGCAGCTCGCCCCTGATCTGGCCTCAGTTTTCTTTTTTCATTAACGTGTAAACATTTATTTCATCGGTTTTTTTTAAACACCATAAGACAAGAATCTGACTTATTTTTCTCCAAATAATTTCGCAAATTATTAAAAAATACAAATATAAATTATTTAAAAATTAAGAATTCTCAAGTTTAATTGAGATGGTACTTTTCTCCCATACAAAGTTTCTTGTGTTTTCTCCCCATCCTGGACTCTTCTTCTCAAGTTACTAATGACAAAATACGGTGATGATTTGATTTATTGAGTTCATTCTAGATGCTTTGTTTAGCAAAATTTCTTCAAATTTGGATAAAACAGGTTAAAAAAAATCAAAGAATGTAACTTGGTTGCTGCAGGAAAATGGCTACCAAATTCCTGTATACTAATTTACCCACTGCCAGTATATTTATATCAGAAAATTATTTTATATGAGGGTAAGCTGTTTGAATTTGTATGAGGAATATAAGAATTAATAAGAAAGATAAAAGACAGAACAAAATCACACCCACACAGTTCTCTCAGATATCAAATGATAAGATGCTAAGACAAATGACATTCAGGATCAGAAAAGAAGCCAGAAAAGGTAAATGATATTTACATCCAAATCTTCACACTAATTCTAACAAAGGTAGGGCATTAAAATTTGAAAATTATCTTTGAGACTTATCTTCCTTTCAGTAAAGGCAGCACTTGCACTTAAATATCATCAGGCCTCTGTTTTCTTAGCAGTACGATGAGCTAACAATCCCCACTTTGTAAAATTGCTTGGACATTTAAAAAAAAATTTTTAAATGTGGTAAAATACACATAGCAAAATTTACCATTTTACTCATTTCTACAGCATGTGCAGTTCAGTCGTGTCATGTACATATACGTTGCTGTAGAATGATCACCACTACCCACCTCCAGAACTCGTCTCATGTTGCAAAACTGAAACTCTGTACCTATTAAACAATAATTCCCATTCCTCCCTCCCCCATCCCCCGGCAACAACCTTTCTATCTCTGAATTTGATTACTCTAGGCACCTCACATACGTGGAATAACACAGTATTTGTCTTTTTATGACTGGCTTATTTTACTCAGCATAATGTCCTCAAAGTTCATCCATTTTGTAGCATGCGTCAGAATTTGTTTCCTTTTTACAGCTGAATAATATTCCACCGTACTTACACACATTTCGTTTATCCATTCATTCACTGACAGACACCTGGATTACTTTCACCTTTTGGCTATTGTGAGTAATGCTGCTATGAATGTGAGTATATAAATATCTCTTTGAGTCCCTGCTTTCATTTATTTTGGGTCTATAGCAAGAAGTGGCATTGCTGGATCATACAGTAGCCCTATTTTATGTTTTTTGGGGAGCCTCCGTACTGTTTTCAAGATGGGATTCACCATTTCACATTTCTACAAATAGGGTACAGGACCCACAGGGGTGAGCCACTGCCCTAGGCTAAAAGCAGGATTTAGCTGGAAAGGTGCCTGAGGGAACTTTCTATGACAATGGCCATGATCTTAATAGGGGTTTGGGTATTTAATTTTCAAAACACAATTAATGGCATATTTAACACTTGTGCATTTCACTATATGCAAATTTTAACACAAAAGAAAAGAACCCCCAACAAACCTGCTGAAGTATTAAAACTGAAGTATACTCACTCTGTAACTTGCTTTGAAATGTACCACAAACGCCCCAGATGGATCAATGGAGAGGCAGAGGAATGGAGAGATAACAGGATAAAACAAACTAGTAAAACGTTAATGGTAGAATCTAGGCAGAGCGTATATGGGTATTCACTGTAAAATTCTTTCAACTCTTCTGTAGGTTTGACAATTTTTCATAATAAAATGTTGGAGAAAAACTCAGCCTATAACAACCTTCTCACCCACAGGGTTGTCAGTCTCTTTTAGTTACAAAAAAAGACTTCGGGTACCTGGTAAAAAGTGTGTGGGAAGAAAGGTTTTATTTTAGGAATCACCTTGGTTGGTACGCAGGTGGCAGAGCATGCTTGACATGCTCGTCATTTTTGGCTCTCTGCGTATGAACCCTTTCTCCTGTTTGGAAAGGAGTTCCTGTCAATCTGAATCTCAGTAAAAAGTCTGGTTCTGCCTCTCTCTATGGAAGGAAAGGTATCCTGTGTCCCACTCTTTGAGGTAGAGCACGGGCATAGGTCCTGGGCTCCCCTAGAGTCCCACGTGGGACTTGGGCTCTCGGGAGGTTAAGGCAAAGATGCCCAGAGCGATGCTCCCATCCAGTGGCCGGCAGAGCCCTCCTAATCGGCTGCCCCAGTGGGCTGATTCTGGGTCGCTGTGCTTTGGTTTTTCTCCTTTTGTTCCTGCTCATTCTCAGAGCTTGATTCTCTAGCCCTTTCTTAGATTCCATGAGCTATCCGATATACTTTTTCTTTTTTTTTTTGAGACAGAGTCTCGCTCTGTTGCCTGGGCTAGAGTGCCGTGGTGTCAGCCTAGCTCACAGCAACCTCAAACTCCTGGGCTCAAGCGATCCTCCTGCCTCAGCCTCCCGAGTAGCTGGGACTACAGGCATGCGCCACCATGCCTGGCTAATTTTTTCTATATATTTTTAGTTGTCCAGCTAATTTCTTTCTATTTTTAGTAGAGACGGGGTCTCGCTCTTGCTCAGGCTGGTCTCGAACTTCTGAGCTCAAATGATCCACCCGCTTTGGCTTCCCAAGTGCTAGGATTACAGGCGTGAGCTACTGCGCCCGGCTGCCCAATATCCTTTTTCTATGCTTCAAGTATTTATTTATTTCTGTATTTACAGTTTTAATTGGTATGAATACATTGCAACTGTACCTATTTATGGGGAACAGTTGGATGTTCCGATATATGTACATGTTGTATAACAATCAAATTCAGGTAGTTAGCATTCCATCATCCCATACATGTATTACTTCTTGGTGATGAGAACGTTCAAAAACCTCTCTTCTAGCTATTTTGTAATATACAAGACCTTGCTACCCAAAATCTTTGCAATGAATTCCTTTGCAAAAAAAGTGAGTCATTTTCTGTTGCTTGACAACCAAAACCCTGAATTGATACACTGCTAATACTGCTAAAGTCACTACTAGTTTTACTAACTAACCGTACTTAAGGGCTCTCTCTCTCTGTTAGATATTTTCATACATTGGTCAATTTGCTCTTTATGACAAAACTACCAGTGAGGTACTGATATTAAGCCCATTTTACAGATGAGGAAACTGAGTCACAGAGAGGAAAATTACTTGACCCAGTTGACACAGCTAGAAGGGGACAGAGGTGGGATGTTAACACAGGAAGTTTGAAATTCGGAGGCTGACAACAGGGAGCTCTGAGAATGGTTCCTTCTCTATCTGCCTAGCGAGGTTCATTGTGACTCATGCATCTTTCCCGTTTGGTTGACATTTTGGGTCAGATCATTTTGCGTTGTGGGGGCTGCCCAGTGCATTGTTGGTCATTTAGTAGCATCCCTGACCTCTACCCACTAGACAGCAGTAGCAACCCCTGCTCAGAAGTTATGACAACCAAAAATGTCTCTAGACATAGTCAAATGTCTCCTGGGAGGCAAGATTGTCCCTGGTTGAAAACAACTTCATCAGACCGGTCTTTCTTGACACATAATTAACCACATTACTCCATTGCTGAAACCCCTCACCTCACCTGGCTCCTTGCTATTCCAGGTGTGCTCCACGGACCAGCGGCATCACCTGGGAGCCTGTTATTAATAGAAAGGTAGACCCCACCCATACCTGCTGACTCAGAAGTATCACAAGAATGGAAAAACAAGCACCATATGTACTCACCATCAAATTGGTACTAATTGATCAACACTTATGTGCACAAATGATAGTAACATTCATCGGGTGTCGGGCAGGTGGGAGGGAGGAGGGGATGGATATATTCACATCTAATGGGTGCAGTGCACACTGTCTGGGGGATGGGCACAGAAAGTTTGTAGTTCTGACTCGGGCGGGGCAAAAGCAATATATGTAACCTAAAGATTTGTACCCCTGTAATATTACGAAATTTTAAAAAATTTGTACTTTAACAAGATTCCCAGGTAATTTGTATGCACATTAAAATTTTGAAAACATTGTCCTAGAGACCCTTAGGAAAGCACATTGAGAGGTCCAGGGACCTATCCCATCATGCTTGTCATGACTTTTTCCTTCTAGAAAAAAGCATGAGATGAGTAAGTTGTGACCATTTTCTCATAGCAAATGACTGCATGGCTTTATCTGACTCTTCCCAGATAATAGATTATACCCTCGGCAACAAGGAAACATAATGTATATTTCTGGCAAAATTCCGGTAGAAATCCTTTCTCGGCTGAGATGTTATGTTTATGTGAAGTTTTGGCATAATGAACGCAGAGGAAAGAGTAGGAACTGCTCAGTGGTCGGTCTTGCATGAGGAAATGAAGATAATGCTTTCAGCCCTGAGGATGGCAATAAAATGAGTTGGCCACCTTCACCTTGAAGCAGTTACCCTGCTGTCCCCATAGAACTTGGTTGTGGGATATAAAGAAACCTCTGTCTCTGCTCCCTAAAAATTAGTAAGCCATGCCTGGGCATGTGGGTCCTAGACTGGTAGAGCTTTAAAGTAATCCTATTTTTGCTGAAAGCCTGAAACATGTAACATGCAACACAAAATTGTTCATAAGGCTTGCCTTGTGTGGTGTGGTAGGCAGCCTCCAAAATGGCTCCCAACAATGCCACCCTCTCGTATTCACAGCCTCATGTAATCCCATCCTTTTGAGGATGATTTTGTGACTTCCATCTTGCCAGGAGAGCCTCTCTATTGTCTTCTTGGCTTGCATGGTTGGATGACACAAGCTGCCCTATTGGAGGAACCCTCATGGCAAGGAGCTGAGAGTGGCCTCTGGCCAGCAGTCAGCAAGGAACTGAATCCCGCCAACAGCCACATGAATCAGTCAGGCCTTCAGATGGCCACAAACCCGCTGGCACCTTGATTGTAGTCCAGGAGAGACCCTGGAGCAGAAGAGCCAGCTGAGCTGTGTCTAGATCCCTGATCCACAGGAACTGTGAGATAATAAATGTGTGTTGTTTTCAGCTGCTAAATTTGGAGTAATTTGTTACACAGCAATAGCTAACTGATACATATGGAAATAAAGAGAAAAGAAAATCTTGGGTCTTTCTTGTGATATCTTGATCAAGAAAGTTTGATCACTTTACCAAACATGTATTTATATACATATTTTTCATACATAGGAGAGAATCTACAAAACATACCTAAATAATGAAACATTAACAAAATGGCCATGTTTAGCCCACCACCCAAATTAAGAGCTGCAGCCTTATCCTGACCACTTCGTCCACTGGACCCTCTGCTTCCCTCCTATGCAAAGATCACTGTGCCTGTCATTCCTTTATTTGTTGTAAATAACCTATCTAAACAATATATTGGTTTGAACTGGATAAAAGTGGCAACAAACACCATGAGTCTTTCACGACTTGTTTCATTTCACTCAAAAATAACATATTTTAATAATATTTCTAAAGTTCATCCATGTGATACATATTTTGTGGAATCATTTTCATTGCCATATTTTGAGACTTTCCATTATATGAATAACCACGGTTTTTTGTATTATTGTAACTGTTGATGGACATATGTTTTTTTCCTTTTATTTTAGTTTCTTTTCTATTTCCATATTATGTAACAGACATTTAATACATCTTTCTTGGTGCATATGTCCAAGGACTTTTTTTAGAATATACATACAGGAATGGAATTATTGGGTCATACAGACTGCTAATTTTAAATTTTATGTAACAGTATCAAAGTGTTTCCAAAGGTAGTCGTACCAATTTTTTTTTCCAGCTCTACTGAGGTATCATTGACAAAAATTCTATATATTTAAGGTATAAAATGTGGTGTTTTGATACATGTAGACATTGTGAAATGATTACCATGATGAAGCTAATTAATATATTCATTACCTTGCATAGTTACCATTTTTGTGTGTGTGGTGAGAACCCTTAAGATCTATTATCTTAGCAATTTTCAAGTATACGATACATTGTTTAACCATGTTGTACAGTAAATCTCTTGAACTTATTCCTCCTGTCTGAAGTTTTGTACCCTCTGAACAACATCTCCCTAATTCCTGCTCCGCCCCAGCCCCTGGTAACCACCATTATACTCTCTGTGAGTTTTACTTTTTTACATTCCATATATAAGTGACATCACACAATATTTGTCTTTCTGTGGCTGACTCACTTCACTTAGTATTATGTCGTCTAGTTTCATCCACGTTGTACCTGACAAGATTCCTTTCTTTTTTAAGGCTGAATAGTATTCCACCGTGCATATATACCACATTTTCTTTATCCATGTGCCCACTGATGGGCACATAGGTTGATTTGTATCTTGGCTATGGAGAATAATGCTGCAATAAACATGAGAGTACAACTCTGTCTTTGAAATACCAATTTAATTTCCTTTGGATATATACCCAGAAGTGGGATGATTGAAACATAGGGTAGTTCTATTTAATTTTTTAATCCAATTATTTATGCTCCTACTAATAATATGTAAGAACTATTGTAGACTTTTGTTTCACCAATAGTTTGTAGTATTGGACTTTTTAGTTTTGCAAGGCTAGTGACTTGTGGGCGTAAATGGTATCTCATCGTGGTCTCAGTTATGGTTTCCCTGCTTATTATTGAGATCAGACACCTTTTCATATGTTGATGTGCCATTCCTACTTTCTTTTCTCTGATTGCCTTCGTATCTTTAGCACGTTTGTTGTGTATTTTCCTTGAAATTACCTTGTTATTGATTTGTAAAAATTTAAAGGCTCAAGCTAGATAATGGAATTATTTCTGATTTTTGAAAAGGTTCCAAAACACTCTCTCTTTTTTGCCTAAAACGGTGGTTCTCAAAGTGCGGTCCCCAAACAGTGGCATACGTGGCACTTGGGAACTCATTAGAAATGCAAATTCACAGGCCCTACCTTAAACCCCCTGAATCAGAACCTCTGGGGCGGCCCTCCAGGTGACTCTGATGCGCAGTAAAGGTTTAGAACCACTAACTTGAAGGATAGAATTAACATAATTCAGCCTGGCAGTTGTGGTAGGCTGAGTAACACCCCCCACACCCAAAGATGTTCGTGTCCTAATCCCTGAGACTGGTGAATGCATTACCTCGCATAGCAAAAGCAACTTTGTGATGTGATTAAGCTACGGAGCTTGAGACGGGGAGGTTACCCCAAATTATCTGGGTGGGCCCCATGTAATCGTAGGGGTCCCACAAGAGGGAGGCAGGAGGGTCAGATTCAGAAGAGGCAGAAAAGTGGAAGCCGAGGAAACTTTAAATGCATATTACTAAGTGATAGGAGCCGATATGAAGAGACAACAAACTATATGATTCCAACTCTATGACATTCTGGAAAAGGCAAAACTATGGAGACAGTAAGAAGATCAGTGGTTGCCAGGAGTGAGGGGGAAGGAGGGATGAACAGGTGGAGCAAAGAGGGTTTTCAGGGCGTGGCTGTGCTCTGTGTGATATTGTATCGGTGGACGTGTGTCATCGTACATTTGCCCAAACGCACAGAATGTACAACACTGAAGTGAACCCTAGTGTGAACTCTGGACTCTGGGTGACAACAAGGTGTCCATGCAGGGTCATTGATTGTAACAAAAGTAGCACTCCCTCTGGTGCAGGCTGGTGATGACTGGGGAGGTTGTGCCTCTGTGGGGGCAGGGAGTGCATGGAAAATCTCTGTACCTTCCTCAATTTTGCCGTGAACCTCAAACTGCTCTAAAAAATAAAGTGTATTTTTTTTTTTAAAAGAATTTCTCAACCTGGGCACTTTCAGCATTTGGGGCTGGATGATTCTCTGTCGTGGGGCTGTCCTTTCTGGTGTGATCCGGCAGCATTTCTGGCCTCTGCCCACTACGATGCCAGGTGCACCCCCCCCTCTCCTCAGAGTTGTGACAATCAAAAATGTGTCCAGACATTGCCTAATGTCTCTATTTGGGACCCTTCTATTATTACTGCTGATTCCAGGACTACATGATAATTACCCATCGGATTCCAGGGACACTCCTATAATTACCCAGCTGCTTCCGGGAGCTCCCGGCACAATTATCCAGCTGGTACCCGAGACTGTACCATGGCTCCCTAGCCGATTCTGGTGACTCTACATAATGATAGACCAGTTCCTAGGACCTGACATAATTATCTGGCCTTTTATAGCAATCCAATCATAATTATTCAGGCAATTTGTTTATTTTGTTGATTAAGTAGAGTGCTATTGAGGCCTTCAATGTTTCAGCCCCTCTTCTGAGTACCAGGGACATAGATAAAACTTTGATCGTATCTTATCCTTATAGAGCTTACAGGGTATTGAGAAGAGAGGGGAGAAATTAAGACTTTGTGGGTCACCCAGTAAAATGACAGAGCCAACACAGAACTTGGCAGGAGCACAGAGGAAGAGCACCAGGATCACCATGGACAGCTGTGTAGGTTGTGCACTGTACAACTCTGGAGTCACCATACTACAAACTGTGAGTGTGAGGAGCCTTGTCAGTCTTCCAGGGCAGGCTTCCAGGGGGCATTCAGAGGCAGATCTAGAGCAGGTTGGAGGAAACTTGACTACTAGAAAGAAGGGGGCAGGAATTGCTGAGGATGTTCCAAGGTTAAGGGGATGATGCATCCGCAGCTGTGAGAAGTAGTTCTGCTTTCTAGTTCAGGAAAAGAGTCCCTGAGTTCAATTTGGGGTCATTCATGTCATTCATGGTAAATGCAGTGACCTGCAGGACCCCACATGACCCCTACCCCCTCCCTCTCTGAATTCACTTCCTGCCACTTCCCTTGCCCCACCCCTCAGTCCACACCAGCCACACTGTTCTCCCTTCCGACTTTTCCACCCTCTAGATGCCCTGGACGGCTGCTCCACTTCCTCATTTATCTGAGTCACTTTTCACATGCACTTATTACATCCATAGTTTACTGTCTGTCTCCCTCTGCAATAAAATAAGCTTCTCGAGGGCAGAGCTATCTGTCTGTTCTGTATTTTGACGGATGTAGAGCTTCAGACAGTGTAGATGATCAATAGAGCTTCAGACAAAGTAGATGATCAATAAAAATGCTTACTGAAAAACGAATGCGTCCAACAGAAAAAAAAAATTCAATGTAAAAGAGAATTTCTCCACTGTGGCCACAAGAGGGAGCCCAAGAAACATGTTGAATCTTTGCAGCCCCAAAGTGGGGCTCTCTGCTCCCGGAGCAGGGAGGGGCAGGGCGGAGGTCTTGGCCACACGCTTTCTCTTCTGTGAGCTTCTACGTCTCCGTCTATTGCATGGAGAAGAAAATGCCTGAAATGGGTTGCTGTGAGAAGCAAAGGAAACAACACAAGCACTTGAACGCCCTTTAAAAAGATTATTGCATATGTCCAATTAATCGAATTGCATACATTAAATGAAAAGGTTTTAAAATATATATCAGTTATACCTCAATAAAGCTGTTAAAAAAAGAAATAGAAAATAAAAATTGCACTGAACAACAGCAACAAAGCCATTAGGCTAGCACAAGAAACCTGAAGATGTTGATTCCAATATATCAACAAAGTAAAAAATATTAATATTAGCTGGGCAAGGTGACTTACAACTGTGGTCACAGCCACTCAAGAGGCTGAGGCAGGAGGATCGCTGGAGCCCGGGAGTTTGAGGCCAGCCTGGACAACATAGCAAGACCCTGCTATGAGCAGTACTTGGGAAAAGTGAGAGTGTCATAGCTATTGTCTATTATGATGTTTCTTCCACTTTGATCCATCATCTTTCCATCTGTAGAATGGACTTAGGAGTGCTAAGTCTCTCCAGTCTTGAAAGGGTCTTTCTTTCTAGAAGCCTCTAGCATACCAGGCTATGCTGGGCTCTCAGAGGAATCCAAAGTGTCCTGGAAAATCCACTTGTCCTGGAAAGTCGCAGCTTATGGATTTGATGAGAAATCTGACTTTTTTTTTGACAGCTGAGTCCTTTAGAGCATGGAAAGATATGAGACTGAACATGAAGGCAGAAGCAGAGAGAGAGAAACTTGGAAGGATGATGTTGCGGCAGAAAAATGCAGAAACATGGCTTGGATGTTGAGTAACGAAGGAAGATGATGTAGTGTTCGCCAAGGGTCTGGGCATCTGGAGAGACCGTGGACATCCAAGTGCAGCTGTCCAACGGGCAGCAAGGATTTTCTCCAGCAAAGGGTGGGAGGGGGAAGCTACCTTGTGTTATTTAACTGCCAAGGGTGGGGTCCTGTGCTGGTAGCTGACATGAATTTTGCTGCATGACTTTACCTCTCCAAAAGTCAGCTTCCTTATCTATAAAATGGAGGCAAAAATAGTACAACTGTGTGGAATTTTTGTGGAGTTTAAACGAGGTTCATACATAGAAAGCACATTGCATGCTGTGCAGCAGATACCAGTAGGCACAGGTGCAGATGTGCATAGACACACACAGAGGTGTACACCCACAGGTAGAGGGAGATGTGCATTTTCCCTTCCCTCTGGGAACTGGAGCCCCAGTCCTGCCCTATGACTCCTGAGGACCTAGTGCCCTCCCCAACCCCACAGAGGGAGGAGAGAAGACGGCGCTTCCAGATACTGAGGTGCACGCATGGCTGGACATATCAATCAGCCCCCAAGTCACTTGATCTTTAGGGCTGGGACAATGTGGGAAATGACAACCAAGACTGAGGTGTGCTCAGACCCGGCCAGCAGAGCTCTAACTTGGGTGGAAAGCTGGGGCACTGGGGAATGTCTGGGAATATAACGGAGGCTGAGAGAAGTCTTAAGGAAAGAGCCTTTTTCTTTCGGACTATTTCAGTGAAGATGGAGGCAAGGCAGGTGCTGAGGTCCAAGGCGTGCACCTGTGGGAATCTCATGGGCCTCCAAACCTGTACAAGTTCTCTGGAGACACCTGTAATTTTTTAAAAACCACTCTATTGAGGAATGATTGACATACAAAAAGCTGTACATATTTAAGGTATACAACTCGATGGGTATGGGGGTGACTACACACCCCCAAAACCATCACCACAGTCTATGACATAACCCCACCCATCACCTCCCAGAGTTTCTCCTGCCTCTTTACTTACTGTTATTATTTGATGATATGGAAATTACCAAACGTCAATTTGTATTGATAAGGGCACTTAACATAAGATGTGTCCTCTCAGCAAATTTGTAAGTGCACGACACGGTACTGTTAACTATAGACGCTATTCTGACCTCTACGATGTATTCATCTTGCATATGAATAAGTAAACTGAAACTTGGGGAGGAGGAGTGGGGAGGTACAGTCAAAGGACAGAGATTCGGGTACCTTATCCATTCCCGCTTAAGCCTGTACTCCCAGATCTTTACAGGTGGAAGTTTTATCTTACTTTGATTGTTTTCAAACAAAAATAATTTTATTTTTCCCAGTTATAAAACAAACACATGCTCAATATAAAAATCCAAATTAAGGAAAAAAAACCCTCACCCAGAATTAAGTAAGAATTGTTTGAAACTCCCATCACCTAACGTTAATTGCTGCAGATAATTAGGTTAATATTTTCCCAGAAATCTCTTTCTTTAAATTTGTGTGTGAATGTGCATCTATAATGTCACTTACACGTGGTCTCCGTGTACATGCTGTTTGTTCCTGGTTTGTTCACTCAACAGTACCCTCAACATCTTCCATGTCAATAAAACAGCATCATTTTTAATGACCACACAGTATTCCATTGCAGGGAGGTACCATTAATTACTTAACCATTAAATGTCCACTAAGTGATAAACATTCTTGCTACCACTTTTCTACTCTTCATTCAGCAGGTATTAACTGATCACCTATTATGTGCCACTGTGGTTCTAAGTGCCAGTGATGCAGGGATGACCAAGACAGACGAGGTTTCTGGCTGATACAGTCTTGATGTTTGGACCCTACAAAACTCATGTTGAAATCCAATCCCCAGTGTTGAATATAGGGCCTGGTGGGAGGTGTTTGAGTCATGAGGTTGGATCCTCATGGATGGCCTGGTGCCCTTCCTGGGATAACGAGGGGGTTCTCACTTCATTAGTTCCCAGGAGAGCTGGTTGATTAAAGGATCCTGGCACCCCTTCCTCTCTCTCCCTCTTGCTCCTTCCCTCATCATGAGACACTCCGGCTCCCCCTTCACCCTCTGCCTTGGTTGGAAGCTCCCTGAAGCCCTCACCAGAAGCAGATGCTGGCACGATGCTTCCCGTACAGTCTGCAGAACCATGAGCCACATACACCTCTTTTCTTTACAAATTACCCAATCTTAGGTATTTCCTCTACAGCAACGCAAAATGGACTAACACACTGGCCACATGAAGTCTTCATTCTAATGCAAGTAAATAAGTGGATAATTGGAAAGAAGGATGAATGTTAAGGGTGAATAAAGACAGACCTTCTTAGAGAAGGGCTGGGGGCCGGGGTAGTGGACAGTCTCAGTACAGAGGTCTGGGAGGTGGGGCTCCCCTTGCTAGAGTGACATTGAACAGAGACCTGGAGGCTGTCAGGCAAAGCAGGAGGTGAGGGCATCCAGGCAGAGATGCAGCAAGTGCAAAGGCCCTGAGGCAGGGAGGGACCAGCATCTTCGAGGAACAGCAGGAATGCCCAGCAGGGCTGAGGGCAGTGGGTAATGGGCACACGGACCAAAGTGGACCTGCAGAGGTAAGTACGGCCTTGTAGGTCTCGGGGTTTGGGTTTTGTGCTAAGTGCACCGTGAAGTCACTGGAGTGATTTCAACAGTAACAAGACATGATCTGATTTATACACTTAAGAGATCACTCTGGCTGCACTGCGGAGAAAGGACTGCCGAGTTGCCAAGTGAGTGCAGAGAGACCACTCAGGGGATGTTTCTAGCCTAGGAAGAGAGGCTGGTACCTCGGACAGGGGTGCTGGCACGTCTTGCAGGGCGAGGATGCATTATGAGGCAGAAAAAGGCGAAAGGGTGGAGGAAGAGGAAAACTCAAGGTGAGCTCTAGGGTTGCAGCTTGAACAGCTGGGCAGATGAGGAAGAAAAAGCAGGAGAGGAACAATTTTCTTTATTATTTATTATTTTTATTTATTTATTTATTTTGGAACAATTTTAATTTGTTTCTTCTTAGTCCTTCTAGTGTTTCTTTGGGGGAACATAAGTAACTATGAATGTGTACCCTATAATAATAGCCACTGTATCAACAATCAGTCTTAGGACTCGTAATAACTGTCAGGCTCAGTCTGAGTACTTTTAACATGCTAACTCTTTGAATAATCACAACAGCTCTATGAGTTAGGGGCCCCTGCTATTCTTTCTTTCCTTCTTTCTTTCTTTCTTTCTCTCTCTCTCTCTCTCTCTCTCTCTTTCTTTCTTTCTTTCTTTCTTTCCTTCCTTCCTTCCTTCCTTCCTTCCTTCCTTCCTTCCTTCCTTCCTTTCTTTCTTTCTTTCCCTTCTTCCCTCCCTCCCTCTCTCTCTCTCTCTCTCTCTCTTTCTTTCTTTCTTTCTTCCTCAGAAGAAGGAGGAACAGAGAGGTTAACAAACTTAGCCTAAAGTCACAGAGCTTATAACTGGCACAACCAGGATTTGAATCTAGAAATCTGACCTCTGGAATTGTGTTCAATAACCATGCTCTTATAGCTTTCTTTATAGTTCCTATATTCTATATATATCTATTCATTCATTATTTATTAAAACATTTGTATTGAACAACTACTGTGTGCCAGGCACTGTTCTAGGTGCAGAAAAGCTATAGGAAACATCGCAGACCAAAAAAATCTATGGCTTCATAGGGATACATTCTAGTAGGGAGACAGATACTAAGAAATACTTGTAAGTAAAATATATGCAAGATCAGTGATACACGCCAGAGAGAGAAAGAAAGGCAGTGAAGGGTGGTATAAAATCTGGAGGGGGGCTGGGTGTGGTGGCTCACACCTGTAATCCCAACACTCTGCGAGGCCAAGGTGGGAGGATCCCTTGAGGCCAGGAGTTTGAGACCAGCCTGAGTAAGAGCGAGACCCCATCTCAACAAAAAATAGGAAACTTATCCAGGGGTGGTGATGTGCACTTGTAGTCCCAGTTACTTGGGAGACTGAGGCAGGAGGACCACTTGGGCCCAGGAGTTGGAGGTTTCAGTGAGCTATGATGCTGGTGCTGCACTCTAGCTGGGGGGACAGACCAAGACTTTGTGTCAAAAAAAAAGGAAGAAGAAAAGAAGAAGAAGGAGAAGGAGAAGAAGGAGAAGGAGGAAAAGGAGAAGGAGAAGGAGAAGAAGAAAGAAGAAGAAGGATCCAGAGGGAGTGTAGCAACTTTGGCAACTTCAGATAGGATGGTCCAGGAAGGCTTAAATGAGAAGGGGATATTGGAGTCAAGACTGAAGGAGGGGAAGGGGTCAGCCATGTGCATCTCTGAGGGAAGAGTGTTCCAGACAGAGAGAACAGCAAGTGCAAAGGTCCTGAGGCGGCTGCATGCTTGGTGTACTCTAGGAGCAGCAAGGATGTCAGTGTGGCTGGATCAGAGTCAGCAAGGGGGAGTGGGAGGAGATGTAACCAGAGTGCTAAACCAAGGCAGGGGAGTAGGACAGAAGTGGTCTTGTAAATATGACTGAGATGGAAAGTCCTTGAATGTTTTTGAGCAGAGAAGTGACACAAAGTGGCTAATGTTTTTATTGTATTGTATTTCCATTTTATCGCCAAATTGTATTTTATTATCAACATGCCTTTTTTTAATTTCAGCTTATTATGGGGGTACAAAAGTTCAGGTTATATATATTGCCCATGTCCCGCCCATCCCCCCGAGACAGAGCTTCAAGCGTGTCCATTCCCCAGACAGTGCGCCTGGCACTCACCAGGTAGTTATACCTCCATCCCCTCCCCCCACCCCCACCTCCCCGAGTCAGCACCTTCAAGCATGACCTTATTCCTTGGAATTGGATGTGTACTTTGGGGGGAGATTCTGATTTCCATGAAAGCATGTGGTATGCGTATGGCCATGAAACCAGCACTCCCAGGGAAGCTGCCTGTAGCTCTACCTCTTGCACATCACCTGCGTGAATACCTGGGCATTGTCCTTATACTTCTGCTCTGGGGCCTGGCAATTGGGAACTGGTGGCATGTGTCTCAGACCTCCCCTTGCAAAGGAGACACACTAGGATGTCACCTGATGACCTCCTTCTTGCCCTTGAGATGTCCTTCCTGCTCAGCCTGGGCGTTGACTTGGTTGTGTTCTAGTCACTTGTTCTTACTACTGGTACAGAGACCATTTCTTCTGATGAAGGGCTCTCCTCAGAGGAGGGCTCTTTCCAAAGACACAGTCTTGTTTGATCCAATAATTTCACAGAAAAGAACAGACGATTTTGTAGGAGTCAGCTCTTGGCTAGCTTTTCCTGTTACCTGAATATCTTGCCAGTCAATTCCTGCTTAATCTTTTATAGAATCCACCTTCTTCTTCTTTTTATTATAAAATTTGTACAGGGGTACAAACGTTTGGATTTCATCTATTGCATTTGCACCACCCAAATCAGAGCTACAAGCGTGCCCCTCCAAGACCGGGCATACCACACCCAATAGGTGTGAATTTACCTACCCCTTGTCCCCCCTCCCACCTGCCCGCCCAATCCCCAGTGAATGTTACTTCCGTGTGTGCACATAAGTGTTGATCAGTTAGTACCAATTTGATGGTGAGTACACGTGGCGCTTGTTTTTCCATTTTTGTGATACTTCGCTTAGTAGAATGGGCTCCAGCTCTATCCAGGATAATACAAGAGGTGCTAGATCACCATTGTTTTTTATGGCTGAGTAGAACTCCATGGTATACATATACCACATTTTATGAATCCACTCATGTATTGATGGGCACTTGGGTTGTTTCCACATCTTGGCAATTGTGAATTGTGCTGCTATAAACATTCGAGTGCAGATGTCTTTATCACAGAATGTCTTTTTTTCCTGCAGGTAGATGCCCAGTAGCGGGATTGCTGGATCAAATGATAGTTCTACTTTTAGTCCTTTGAGGTATCCTGGCTTTTATCAAAAAGTCCCAAAACAACAAATGTTGTCGTGGATGTGGAGAGATAGGAACTCTCATAAACTGCTGGTGGAACTGCAAACTAGTACAACCTCTATGGAAAGTAACATGGGGATACCTTCTTTTGACAGCATTCTCCTCTCCGGGGAGTGGTTTCCTAGAACCACAGCCATAGAGCTGGCTGGTGGTTTTCCCTCATCTGGATCTGCCCCAAACTCCCTAACAAACGTGGCTGGCATCCCTCCGCCTCAGCAGCCACCACCGTGTCTACCTGGCTCTGATCCTGGGGAAAATTGTCATGTTCTTAACAGGACAACCCTGCTTTTATGTTGCGAACAGATTGAGGAAGGGGAAAGGGTAGAAGCAGGACAGGAGGCAGGAGGCTCCCACGATGCCCCAGGTATCAGCGGACAGTGGTTCAGACCAGGGCAATCATCATGGAGCTCACAAGTGATGTGATTCTGGAGATATTTTGAAGGGAAACCTCATATAATTGGTTTACAGTTGTGGGCTATGAGAAAAAAGGAGAAGTCAAGGATAGCACTATTTTTTTTTTTTTGTCTGAAACACTAGAAGATTGGAATTCTTTTCTTTTCTTTCTTTCTTTTTTTTTATTTCTTGTCATCCTTACGCAGGGGCCATGCTAGTCTTCTCTGTATTGATCCAATTTTAGTATATGTGCTGCCGAAGAGAGAACAGATTGGAATTCTTATTAGCTGAGATGGGAAAGAACGAGGGAGGAGCAGATTTGGGGGGTGAATATAAGAAACTCAGGTATAAATGTGTTCAGTTTTTTTTTTTTTTTTTTTTTGAGACAGAGTCTCACTGTGTTGCCCAGGCTAGAGTGCCGTGGCGTCAGCCTAGCTCACAGCAACCTCAAACTCCTGGGCTTAAGCAATCCTACTGCCTCAGCCTCCCCAGTAGCTGGGACTACAGGCATGTGCCACCATGCCTGGCTAATTTTTTTCTATATATATTTTTTAGTTGGCCAGATAATTTCTTTCTATTTTTAGTAGAGACGGGGGTCTCGCTCTTGCTGAGGCTGGTCTCGAACTCCTGACCTGGAGCGATCCACCCGCCTCGGCCTCCCAGAGCGCTAGGATTATAGGCGTGAGCCACCGCGCCCGGCCTAAATGTGTTCAGTTTAAGTTGTTTATTGACTATCAGTCTATGGCCTGGTGTCTTTGATTAGTTTTAGGAAATGTTGGTCACAGACTCTTCCAACATTGCTTCTGTCCCATTCGCTTTCTCTCTTTCCTGTCCTTATGGCATTTCAGCGACACATATGTTAGAACTTTCCACCACACCCCATATACGTCTCACGCCCCATTCTGAATTTGGATTCTTTGTGCTTTTGTCTGGATATTGTTTTCCAACTCATGCTTCAGTTACTGTTTCTCTCTCCAGCTGAGTCCAAGTTGCTGTAACCTCTTCTGTTGAGTTGATAGTTTCACGAGCTCCATTTTTCAATTCTAGAATTTCCATTTGTCCATTTTTATATTTGTTAATTCTTTGCTGAAATTCTCCATCCTGCTCTCACTCAGCTTTTTGGGTTCCTCATCTGCTGTTTTTACTGTCAGAATCAGCAAACTGGTCACATAAAACTAACCCCAAATGATAAATTCCCTTCTCTTGGCTTCCTTCCTCTTTTGCATTTTAGAACCATATATTCTCTGTGCCTTGGAAGTGCTCCAAGGTCTGCAGACAGATGTTCTTTATTTTTTGTTCATCTTTTTTTTTTTTTTTTTACAGTGGGAAGTTGAGTCTAAACAACCTAGTCAAATATTTCTGGGAACCAAACTTTCATGAGAGCTTCTTTTGAGCCTACCTCTCAGTCACAAATCCATGCATTTATTTAAATCCCCACCATCACCATTCCTGTCCAAGCAACTCATCTCTTTCTCAGAAGGCAAGAACTTCCTAACTGGTCTATCCATACTCAGGTTTTTGTCTTCTTTAATAAAGATAATGATGTAGCAGTAATAGGTAAGGTCATAGAGTCTGCCCAGGTTGAAATCCAGCTCCACGTCTTACTTGATGCGTAACACTAATCATATTCATTAATCCCTGGAGCCTCAGTGTTCTCACCTGTAAAATGGGTCTGACGATGGAACCACTTTCAAAAATTGTGAGAATTAAGTAAAATATCCCTACGGGAGACTCAGAGTAGTATCTGGCATACAGTAGGTGCTCAGAAAATGTTAGCTGCTATTTTTATTGCCTTCTGCAATCTGGCTCCAGGAAGTGGTCGTACAGATATGTTTGAGACACAAATGTGATTATGCCACACTTATGCTTAAAACTGTTCCCACTCTCTTAAGGATACAATATCATGTCTTTATATGGCCCTTTAGGTAGTCCTATTCAATCAATGTGTGTTTTCTTCCTCATCATTTTTCCATTTGGAATTGACTCAGCTTAGAACAGGCAAAATTATTTCCTGACATGGGGCTTCCACAGAAGCTGTCTCCTCCACCCACCTTACTCTTCCAGCCCCCCACTCTGTGTTTATCTTTCCATGGTGTTTAACTCTGTGACGGCTCGTCAGTCCTCACACTCCTGCTTAAACTCAACAGCATCCGTGCGGCCTTCCTTGAGGTCTGCTCTCAGGGTCAAGTCCCTTTTTCACACAGGCTCGTGGGATTTACTTCTCTTTAGAGCATTTGCTACATCAGAGGCCGTGGCTTGCAGTGCACCAAAACTTCATGGCTTCTTGTATGTGGGACAGGATTGTCACTGGAGGCAGCTGCCCCACCAGGGACTATATTCCCAGTCCTTCTTCCACCTGGCTGTGGACTGATGCTCACCGTTGGAATGTGAGCAGCAATGGTATTTGCCCCTTCAGAATTTTTTAAAAAAGAAATAGGCGCCCCATTTTCATTCTCCCTTTCTGCTTCCTCTTGCTGGTAACAGAGTACTCAATACTCCAAGGCTCCAGGGGGCATTGGAGTCGTGGTTGGAAGGATGCTGGATGCCCGAGACAACCCATGGAGGAACTCTGGCTGCCACCTGGGACGCCCACATGGAAGTTAACGTCAGTGGGAAATAAACATTCCTTGGTGGCAAACTACTGGTATTTTGAGGCTGATTTGTTTTTAAAAATCTAGTGTTAATACAGTTTACATAATTTTTTGAATAGTTTGCTGTGTGTCTTCCTCATTAGACTACGAGCTCCATCGACTTGTGTATCTCAAATATCGGGCACGGGACTGAGCTCCTCATGGCACCCTGATATTATGTGTTGGGTGACAAGAGGAAATTGACCAAGTCACCTTTATTAAGGCTCATTGGGGTGGTGACTTGTTTAGGGTTCCATATTCTGTGTGAGTCATGTTCTGCATGAGGCATTATAGTATCACAGGTGTCCAACCTCCAGGCTGGTGCTCAGAATCACTCTCCACACCCCACAGCTGCCAGTCTGGATCTGGGGTTTGGGTCAGAGACGGGATTCGGGCAGGGCAGGGGTATGGACGATAATGTCTCAAGAGGACAGTTCTCTCCCCTGCCCCAGCCAAGGGAAGGAGTAAATAAGCCTTATAGGTGACCTTTCTGTGAAATACTTGGTAAGTAAACCACAGGGTGGTTGGGACTGAGCCTCTGCCCTCCCATCCTGCAGAGCTGTCTGTCTGCACGGACAGGTTCTGTCCTTCCTATCCAGAGAAAGGGGGAAATTAACGGGCCCCGTGGACCCCTTCCTTGTTCAAGGTCCAGGAGTAAGGCAGCTGGGAGAGGAGAAGGCAACCACCCTTGCACACGGGGTTTGTGGTTTGTGGTTTTTGGCAACGACTTTCAGGTTAGGTAAGACTTTTGGAGTTAGGTAAGTTTCCGGAGGGAACATGGGATGTCTCCCTTTGATGTTACTTAGAACTTCAATTTGACAAATTTCTTCTAAGTATAGAGGAGTGAATCACCCCAAATGGAACATCAGTGGGGAGCGTTATCACAACGTGCCCCTTTGCTACACATGGTCGTGTGCGCCGCCTCTTCAGGTTGCTTTTCACGTGAGATGGAGACGTCTGGCTGCTCACAAGAAAAAAACAATGTGTGTTTCCCCTTTCACAGTGCAGCAGAGTCTCGGGGACGTGCTACCCACCCGGGAGTTTTGTTTGCAAGTCTCCTTTGCATCTATGTGTGACCATAATAGCTATTTATAACCAAAAAATCTGAGCAGAAACGATGTGTGTCACTTCCAGGCCAGCGATTTTGCAAGAGGTTGTATATTCTCTGCTTCCCTTTCTCTGTTGGTTGGAAGTAGTGGACATAGTTGCCAGAGAGGACAGAGTGAGCCGCAAGATGGAAGAACTGGTGTTCCCGAATCATCCTAGAGGGGAAACACCAATTCTGCCCAGAGAACCCTCACTGGTCGTTTGCATGAGTGAGAAACAAACCCCCTTTGTATTAGCCGCTGGAATTTTAAGGTTTACTTATTACAGGGGCTAGCGTTATAACCCTAACTCTCATATCACAATAATCGTTAAATAATTTGTGATCAGCTGTGTGATTCTGTCTTTAGGCTGGGCGCTATGTTGAGGGCAGGGGCTGTATCTGTTTTGTTCACTCCTGAATCCTAAACACCATGCTCATAACAGGTAATCGATAAGCATGGGTTGATTGGCTTCTGAAGAAAGGGAATCCGCATATTTATATTTATGAAAGTTCATAGGAAAAGTGACTTGTCCAGTGTTGCTGAGGCCGTGGGAGAGGGAATCAGAGGAGGAACGCATTCTGTCCGGCTTCCCACCAGTGTTCTGCACCACTCTCAGCATCTTCGTGGCCGGTCACCATGCACACCTAATTAGAGCCGCCGAACTCCGGGATACTGACAACTCCACACACTGGCGAGGATGTGGAGCAACAGGAACTCTCATTCGCTGCTGGTGGGATTGCAAAATGGTTCCGTTACTTTTCTACACAGTGTGGCTGTTTCTTATAAAACTAAACATAGTCTTACCATACAGTGCAGCAGTTACGCTCCATGGAAATTACCCAAAGGATTTGAAGCTTATGTCCACATAAATACCTGTACACAGATGTTTATAGAAGCCTTATTCATAACCGCCAAAACTTGGAAACAACAAAGATGTCCTTCAGTAAGTGAAGGGATAAACTGTGGCATATCCAGACAATGGGACATTCATCAGTGCCAAAAAGAAATGAGCTATCAAGTGATGAAAAGACATAGAAGAACCTTAAATGCATATTACTAAGTGAAAGAAGCCAGCCTTTCTGCTTCCAACTACGTGACATTCTGGGAAAATCAAACTATGAAGACAGGAAAAAGATCAGTGGTTGCCAGGAGTTAGGAGGAGGGAGGGATGAACAGGTGGAGCACGGAGGGTTTTGGGGGCAGTGAAACCATTCTGTGTGAGACTACAGTGGTAGATATATGTCGTTACCTATTTGTCAAAACCCATCCAGTGCACAACACTAAGAGTGAATGAACCCTGATGTAAACTATGAACTATGAGTTACAATAATGTGCAAATGTAGGTTCATCAATTGTAACAAATGTACTACTCTGGTGGGGAATGTTGGTACTGGGAGAGCCTGAGCCGTGTAGGGGCAGGGTGTATATGGGAAATCTCTGAGTCTTCTGCTCAATTTTGCTGCGAGCCTAAAACGGCTGGAAAAAATGAAATCTATTTTTAAAACAGAGTCATGTTCCCCATCCGACTTTGGTGTTTGGCTCATGCACGCTGAGGTTTTAGGGTCGGTTAGGTGAGCAGCGCTTTGTGAAGCAGTTGAGACATATCTTATTGTGTGAAACATCTGTTACCAGTGATGAGGTTCATGGTGAGAAGAACTAAGTTCAAGGAAAAGTTCTTTTCCTTCTTGTGAGAAGATCGGTAAGGAAACCACAACATGCTTGGGGCAGAGTTCCTGATGATCACTTTCTACAATTCTGTCTGTCCTGTCCGGCTTCATAGGTTCCACTGTTCACCATCGGCCCTGGAGGAAGACAGCGTCGTGGCTCTGCCGTGGTCCCTGCCCTGATCTTTCTTGTGGAGCCTTGGCGTGGCCGAGAGAGATCCACAAGCTCGTAGAGCAGATCCTTCCCAGACTCAAAGCTTGGGTGAGGGGGAGGCTCGGGGACACAGGTGATTCCAAAGAGAGCTGAGACAAGATGGAAATACAGTGTGTACCCAGCACCAGGCATCCCTGCCACAAGCTTGGATCCGCAGCGTAGAGGCTTCAAGTGCGGATTCTGAGTGAGTGAGGGGCATCTCACCTGAATTTCTCTCCAAGACTGTGTCTGCTCCAAACTCCTGGGCATGGAAGGGTGAATCCTGCTCCAAACGCTCAGAGCCTATTCTCTCATCTTAGCAAAAAAAAGTCCACCAGGGTTGGTTAACAGTGACGACCAGGAGCTTGGAGTTCCCCCAGGAGTGGCACTGGGGTTAAAGCCTAGGAAGACATATTGGCTCGTTTCCAGGGACTTTCCCCAAACCCACTGTCCAAGCAGAATCAGGCTTTGCATTCAGGCATAATAGGCTTGTGTTCCTGCTGCAGGAAGCTCCCTGGGACTCTGTGCTGAATAGACAACGAGCAGAGTCCTAGTCCCAGAACAAGCAGGTTCCATTGGCATCCACGAACATTTCCAAGTTCTCCATCACATCCCTGACAAAGATACTCACCACCTAATGACTATTACTATCTGAAAGTTGTCCAAATAAAAATGGAGTCATTTGTGTTTACAAAACCCTGAGCTGGGAAGGCCATGAAGGGACGATCCCTATACACAAATGCCTAATAACAAGAATTATCACAAAAGACTGCAAAAACTGCTAGCTTGAACAAAGGCCCTTGCAACTTTATACACAAAAAAATACTTCTGCAAGGAAATATACCTGGCAGCTGCCTGTCCAGCCTCAGACTGGTGCCACCCTTGTTAGCGATCTTGTAGCCAACGATAATTATCTCAAAACAATTATGTAATCCTTCTCATTTCTTCTTTAAGAACCTTTGTCTTTCTTTATCTCCCCAAATATTTACGTATTATAGTTAGTGTGTTTCCACTGCAATGTCCATTCCCGAATACCATTTTCTTTTAGAGAGCCTCTCTCTGTCTGTTGTTTAGGTCGTTGACCAGTATTACCACTGGTCACAAGGTGCGCTCTGCTGGGATTGGTAGTTTCAGGCTGTAGATGTGCCCCAAGGTTCTCGAGCCCCAGGTTCTGCCCTCATGTATTGAGGAAAGTGGCTGGTTGTTTGGGCCCTTCTGTCCTAGAGTCCAAAACAGAGGGACAGTGAGTGGGGAGAGTACAGCCACATATTCATCACGGCTTCCCCCTTTGCCCCAAACAGTGTGTGAGAGCCCTTCTCAGACAAGCCAAGACTCGGCTTGGCTTTGGGAGGTTTTGTGTATCTCCAGTTGTCTTAGAAGTTCAAGTCGGCAAGATCCTTCTTCTATCCAAGACAGAGGAGCCAATCACCCTACGAACCTTCACTCGGGGTAGACCATCATCGAGATCTGCTAGAGTTGCTTCTGGGGAGGGTAGCTCCTCCCGGTCCTCAGAAGCAGTGGACATGAGAATCCATGGTGGAGGGGTGGTGCTGTCCTCCTGAGCTCCATGGAACACAAATGCATTGCCCTTCCTGGTCCTGCTTGTTGGTGCTGTCCTCCTCAGCTCCATGGAGCACAAATGCATTGCCCTTCCTGGTCCTGCTTTTTATTCCAGCACCCATCTGGGTGCCCATATGGCCCCAAACCCTAGGGCCCAAGGACATTCAATTACCTTAGGATTTTGCGTATGTTGTTGGGCCACCAAATGACACTGGGAAAAGATGGGAAGAAGAAAATTCACGTTGGTAGAATATATATTATATATTGTCTGGAAAGTCTGGAAAGTACCCAGCCATTGTTAGTGTAACAGGAATATATTACATGGCTGGAGCTCTCGTATACCCAGCAGTGGTTTGCTGGGTCAGATGGTAGTTCTATTTTTAGTTTTCTGAGAAACCTTCATACTGTTTTCCATCGTGGTTGCACTAATTTACTTTCCCACAAGCGTTCCCCTTTCTCCACATCCTCTCAAGCTTTCGTTATTGCCTTTTTGATAAAAGACATTTTAACTGGGGTGAGATGATATTTCATTGAAGTTTTGATTCACATTTCTCGGCTAATGATTTTGAGCATTTTTTTCATATACCAGTTGGTCATTTGTATGTCTTCCTTTGCTCATTCACAGACATAGAAAGAATAATTCTACGCTTTGTGTGGAAGCAGAGAAGATCCCGTTTAGCAGAAGCAATTTTAAGCAACAAAAACAAAATGGGGGGTATTAATTTACCAGACTTCAAATTATACTACAAAGCTGTGATTATTAAAACTGCTTGGTATTGGCACAAGTGCAGGGACACAGACCAATGGAACAGAACAGAAAATCCAAATATAAAACCATCCTCATATAGCCATCTAATCTTTGACAAAGCAGACAAAAACATACTCTGGGGAAAAGATTCCTTATTTAATAAATGGTGCTGGGAAAACTGGATAGCCACATACAGAAGACTGAAACAGGACCCACAGCTTTCACCCCTCACAAAATCAAATCACGGTGGCTAACAGACTTAAATCTTAGGTGGGAAACTATTAGAATTCTAGAAGAAAATGTAGGAAAGACTCTTACAGACATTGGTCTAGGCAAAGAATTTATGAAGAAAACCCCTAAGGCAATCACAGCAACAACAAAAATAAACGAATGAGACCTGATTAAATTTAAAAGCTTCTGCACAGCCAAAGAAACAGTCACAAAAATAAACAGCCTACAGAATGGGAAAAAATTTTCTCATACTACACATCAGATAAAGGACTGATAACAAGAATCTATTTAGAACTCAGGAAAATCAGCAAGAAAAAAATCAAACAACCCTATCAAAAAGTGGGCAAAGGACATGAATAGAAATTTTTCAAAAGAAGATTTAATTGGATTATTTGATTTTTTCATATTGAGTTGTTGGAGCTCCTTATATAGTCTAGTTATTAATCCCTTGTCAGATGGGTAGTTTTCAAACATTTTCTCCCATTCTGTGTGCTGTTTCTTTGTTGATTGTTTCCTTTCTTGTGCAGAAGTTTTTCACTTGATGTGATGCCATTGGTCTGATTTTGCTTTGGTTGCCTGTGCTTTGGAGATATGACTCAAGAAGTCCTTGTCAGGTATCTCTTTGACATACTGATTTTGTTTCCTTTAGATGTATACCCAGAAGTGGGATTGTTGGATCATACGGTAGTTCTATTTTTCAGTTTTTAAGGAACTTCTGTATTGTTTTCCATCTTGATTATACCAATTTACAGTCCCACGATAGCGTACAAGAGATCTGATTTCTCCACATCTTCACCAACACTTGTCTTTTAAAAAATAATATCCAGAGTAGAATGGTTTTAAATGTGTTAAATATCTTGGGATTGTAGCAAAGATCATAATATTAAAAACTCAGAGGAGGATTTTTTTCATCTCCCATATTACATTCAAGGAAACTTTGGCTTCAAGTGCTGTACTGCTTTGCCCGAGAACTGAGGGTCATGACTTCGTGAAGTTGGGCTGACGTCCAAGTCAGTCTGTCGCGCAGCCTTTATTCTGCCTTGTCCCATAGGATTAGAACGAGGTTGACACGTCAGGCAATGAGTTTATCCTCATCTGAGCATGTGGGTAAGCAACGTTTTTCAGAAACCAAGGCCCTTCCTCTTGTCTCATTAGTGGAAAGAACAGGAGAGAGAGCTCTTCCCCTTTGTGTGAGGCGGTTGATGTAGAAACCTCACGACGAGAGGTCCTGGACGACGAATCCTGTCCCCGTGTGTGCCGCAGAGTCTGTCTTTCCTCCCTGGGGCTCCAGGCCACACTGCTGGGTCTGGGCCATGTCTTCCTACCCGACTACCCTCCTGGGCCTAGGTGAGTCCTGAAAGGAGGGGAGAGAGGGTTTGGGAGAGAGAGGAGGTGGGAGGCTTAGGGAAGTTCCCTGCTCAGGCCTGACCCCAGTCCAGCAGATTCTGGGGCCCTGGGGGAGGAAAGTGTTGCACCCCTGGCTACCCCTTGGGTCTTCCCTGGGCCTAAGTCTGACCACAGAAGACTCAGTCCTGAAGCAGGGGCCGGGCATGGGGATGAGTTCAGCTTGAGGAAGGACTGAGGGTGCAGAGGACCTTTTTTGAAGAGGGGTCTTGGGAATTTATCTTGAAGCTATTTTGGAGCAAGAAGGACTATACTCAGATATTAATGTTGAGGAAGGATGGTTTGGTAATTATGGGATGCTGAATGCCCCCCACCACCCAGTTCCATCAATGCCCCTCTTGATAGCAGCCCTGTGAGGAAGCCAGGAGTTGGGTGCTGTTCTCACTGGGGCTTCTCTTCCAGTGCTCTGCCTGGGCTGCATGATCCACACACAGGAGGGTGAGTCACGTCTTCCCAGGCCCCTCTGCACCCCAAGGGCAGCCCTGGATGGGAGTGATGTTCACTCTGGGAGGGCCTGGAGGGAAACCCTTAAATATACCCCAAATGGCAAACAACCCCAAATGTGTAACTGTCACACAGTTCTCCACCTGTCTTCTTTTGTTTTTCTTATTTTTTAAAATGTTATTTTTAATTGACAAAAAATAATAGTGTGTTTATGGAATACAACGTGATATTTTGATATATGTTTACATTGTGGAATGTTTAAATAAGGCTAAGTAACATATCCATCCCCTCCCATACTTACCATTATTATTTGTGGTAGGAACATTTAAAAATCTACTTTTTTTAGCATCTTTGAAAAATACAATCAATTATTATCAACTGTAGTCATCCCACTGTACAATTGATCTCAAAAACTCATTCTTCCTGTCCAACTGAAACTTTGCGTCCTTTGACCAATATCTTTCCCACGCCTCACAATCCCAGCCTCCGATAACCAGGGTTCTCCTCTCTACTTCCGTGGGTTCAACTTTTTTAGATTCCACATATAAGTGAGATCGTGCAGTATTTATCTCTCTGTGCCTGGCCTATTTCACTTAGCACAATGTTCAGTTCATGTATGTTGTTGCAAATGATGGAATTTTCCTTCCTTTTCAAGGCTAAATAGTATTCCATTGTGTATACCACATTTTCTTTATCGTTCATACCATTGATAAATGCCTAGACTCATTCCATATCTTGGCTGTTGTGAATAAGGCTGCCATAGGCATGGGAGTGCAGATATCTCTTTAACACACTGATATCTCTTAGACACACTGATTTTCACAAAGACAATTCAAATCCAATGTAATCTACTTAAACCCTCCCTGAATTTTCCTCACATAAACCCAGACCTCACTCAGCAGCTCCTTGGCAGGGAATATGACAGTCACATGAGCAGAACCTGAGAATTCACCCTGGATCCCATCTTCTCCATTCTCTTGTATGCAATGTATCTCCCAGGGTTGATGTCCCCCTACATTTTTCTCACCTTTCCCTGTCTCTTCATATACTTTTTCGGACTCCCCTCCAAGCCAGGGTCTGCCTCAGCCTGGCCACGCCACTGCTGCCCACTCCCTTCTTGGCACCAGGGAGATTGTCATTTGCATTGGAAAAGCACAAATATGACCATAATGCTTTCCACAAGTTTTAAAAATTTCTTTGAACTTTTTTTACTTAATATTTCATTTTAAGGCAAAATATTATTTTTTCTCAAAGCCCTTCTACTTTTTATCTTCAGCTAGAATCAAACCTATGCCTTTTCCTTGGGTCTGAGCACAGGCATGTTCCAGCCACATCCTGTCCCCACGCCATCTGGCTCATGTGACTCTAGGTACCGCAACTTTCTTTCATTTTCTCAAACACACCTTGTTATGCCCAACTCTGGGCCTTCTGATTTTTTTAAATTACACTGATTTTTTACATTACTTATTTTTAAAATGGACACATAAAAATTGTATAAATTTAATGTGTATGATGTGATGTTTTGAAATACGTACACATTGTGGGTTGGCTAAATCGAGCTAATGAACATATTCGTTACCTCACATACTTATCATTTTTGTGTGTGTGCTGAGAACACTTAGAATTTGTTTTATGAGTTAGCAATAACAAGACTACGATACTTTGTTATGAACTATGGTCACCATGGTGTACAATAGTTCTCCTGAATTTATTTCTCCTGTCCAGCTGAAACTTTGTATCCTTGGACCAACATTCACAAGCTGATTTTCCCACTTTCAGTGGCTGGGTGTTCCCTGTCTGCTCAGCTTGGGTAATTTACCCTTGTCCCTCAGGTCTCAGTTTGGGTACCTCCTCCCCCTGATTTCCCAGAGGAGGCCAGCTCTGCCTCCCACTGGTTCCCCTAGATTCCTGCTCTCACCCTGAGGACACGTATCACAGTTTGTAGCTGCAGATTTGGACAAGTATTCTGTCAACTTCTGTTCTCCCTCCCAAACTTTCAGCTCCAAAGGGCAGGGATCCTATACAGGTATTTCTCACACTTATGGGACTTGTGGCACTTGGAAGGCATTTCTAAATCGATAGATAAGGAACTAAGACATGGTTGAATGGAAGAATGAACAAACAGTAGATGAGGAGATGTTGGTCAACAGAGAAAAAATTTCAGTTAGGCCAGGCGCGGAGGCTCACGCCTGTAATCCTAGCCCTCTGGGAGGCCGAGGCGGGTGGATCGCTCGAGGTCAGGAGTTCGAGACCAGCCTGAGCGAGACCCTGTCTATACTAAAAATAGAAATAAATTAGCTGGCCAACTAAAAATATATATGTGGAAAAAATTAACCGGGCATGATGGCACATGCCTGTAGTCCCAGCTACTCGGGAGGCTGAGGCAGAAGGATCACTTGAGCTCAGGAGTTTGAGGTTGCTGTGAGCTAGGCTGACGCCATGGCACTCACTCTAGCCCAGGCAACAAAGCGAGACTCTGTCTCAAAAAAGAAAAAATCATGCTGTATACCATAAATATATATAATTTTTATTTGTCAATTAAAAAAAAACACTGAATGAGTGAATTGAACCCCTGCCACCTCCCTGCCTTTATGAGAGGTTTTGCTAAATTTGACAGAACCTTCCTGTTTCCTTCAAACCCATACTTCCTCTTCCACCTCCAGCCAAACTGAGACAAATGGGAGTTTTCAAGCAAGTTAACAACAAGGAAATGGAAATTAGGCTGAGATGAAAGCAGACAATATAGAGGAAAACTCGAGGTGTTTGCCCAAGAGAAGACTTGCATTAGAAATGGGAACTGTCATCAGCTGGCCATCTGCTGTGAGCAGAGCTGTGCTGGGTGATTCACCCTCTTCCTCCCCACTCCAGACTCTCCTAAGAGCTTTGTAATCTCCCCACCCGCACCCCTTACACAGTCTCACCTGGGGCCTGGCCAGTTGCCCTGCAGGCCCCAGCTCAAGTCATCTCCAGAATCCTTACCTCCCTGTCCCTCACAACAACCTGGTCATTCATGTCATCCTCATCTTGTCCCCACCCTGCCCCCCCAACAGGGAGGGAGCTGGATTCTGCAGCAGACATGCCTGGGCCCCAGGATAATCTGACACTTCCCAGGTGACCCTGAGCAAGGCCCAAGGTGCAACTGCGTCTCCAGGTCCTTGCTGTCAAGTGTGAAAAGTAACTCTGCAGTGATGTGAATTTAAATGCATGCAGATGGGCAGGAGAGGCAGAAATGTTCTAAAGCTGGATTGTGATCATGGTTGCACAACTCTGCAGATTTGCTAAAAACATTGAATTGTGACCTAAGATGAATTACATGGATGGCAATTTCCTTCAAGTGGACCCTGAGACCTTGCTCTGCTTCCCTCCTAGGGACCTTGCCCAGACCCTCCATCTCGGCTGTGCCAGACTCTGTAATTCCCCGGGGACAGCCAGTGACTGTGGTGTGCCGAGGCCCTCCTGGGGCTAAGATACTCCGCCTGGAGAGGGAGAATAAAACCCCTCCATTCAAGGATATTACTATTGTGTCTCAACCTGGTGCATCTGCGACAGAGGCCAGATTCCACATTGAGGCATTTAGTGAAGTCAATGCTGGGCGTTATCAATGCATCTATAGTAAGGAGTCCGGCAGGTGGTCTGATCGGAGTGAATTCCTGGAGCTGGTGGTGACAGGTAAGAATGTCACCAGCCCCAGCCCTCAGGTTTGTCCCCAGGTCCCTGGGCGTGTCCCAGGTGCCAGCGGCCTCTTTCCATAGACTCCCCTGTCCTCCTCCTGACCCCAAGCCCTCCCCTCCTGCCCACTCTGCACACAGATCCCCTCTGCCCTCACACGGCCTTAGATTCCTGGAGGCCTGGTCTCATCTGGACACCACAGAAGGACTGAACACGTAGCCCCAGCATTGGGTGGGCATAGAGCTGGCCCTGCTGGGGTGGGTGGGAAGTGGGTTCCCTGGGATTGGGTGGGGGCAGACCCCCTTCTAGGGAACCAATGTCTGTCACTCAGGATAGTTCTGCTCCCTATTGCTTCCCGCTGAGCCAGAACCTGTGGTGGCCCCAGGCCATGTGTCCCCTCTGCTGTGGTCCACCTCCCACTGGGCTGGTCACAGGGTCCAGGGATGACTTCAGACCAGGACTGGACAGTACTTTGGGTAATCTTTGTGTTGAGAACCATTCTTGCTTCTGTATGTGGTGAGCCCCAGAGATGTCCTGGAGTCAGAGCCCAGCGAGGAGGGTCCCACCCACCTCCATGTCCTCGAAAGGCCTCAAAGGAGCTGCTTTTTGATGGTTCCATGAGGTCAAACAGAGCACAGTGTCTGGAGGAGCAGAAGGGGTGACCAGCCTTCAGCAGAATGGCTGGAGGGGGTGGGCTCGCCCATGAATCCAGTCCCAATGCCCTGTTTTCTCAGTAGTCTCAGGACAATGTCTGGGATGGAGGGATGGCCAGATGCAGCCATTGTATTTTGTGTGTTTATTTCAGAATATTAAGGGGGTACAAATGTTTTTGTAACATGGATCACTTTTGTAATGCTTGAGTCACGGCTATAAGTGTGCCCATCGCTTGAATAGTGTTTATTTTACCCTTTAGGTAGGTTTTAGAGAGGTTCCTTCCTCTCTTTCCCCCCTGCTTGATTTTCAATGAGTATTACTTCCCTCAGGGCACACTTGTGCTCATTGGTTAGTTCCAATTTAATAGAGAGTACACGTGGTGTGTGTTTTTCCATTCCTGTGATACTTCACTTAGGATAATGGTCTCCAGTTCCATCCAAATTATTGCAAAAGGGATTAATTCATCCTTTTATATGTCTGAGTAGCACTGCATCAAATACATATACCATATTTTGTTAATCCACTCATGAACTGATGGACACTTGGGTTGATTCCACATCC
This sequence comes from Lemur catta, assembly GCF_020740605.2. Taxonomy (NCBI): domain Eukaryota; kingdom Metazoa; phylum Chordata; class Mammalia; order Primates; family Lemuridae; genus Lemur; species Lemur catta. Next base: position 21,431,015 of record NC_059146.1, read on the forward strand.
TTGCACTTGTGAATTGCGCTGCAATACACATTGGAGTGCAGGTGTCCTTTGACAAAATGACTTCTTTTCCTCTGGGTAGATACCCAGTAGTGGGATTGCTGGATTGAATTGTAGGTCTACTTTCAGTTCTTTGAGGAATCTCCACACTGTTTCCGTAGTGGTTGTACTAATTTGTAGTCCCACCAACAGTGGATAAGCTTTCCTTTCTTTCTGCATTCATGCCAGAAACTATTATTTTTGGACTTTTTAATAAAAGCCATTCTAACAGGGGTAAGGTGACATTTCGTTGTGTTTTAATTTGTATTTTCTTGATGATTAGTGATGTTCAGAATTTTTTTCACATTTCTTGGCCATTTGACTATCTTATTTTCAAAAGTTTCCATTCATGTCTTTTGCCCACTTTTTAATGGGGTTGTTTGGTGTTTTTTTTCTTGCTGATTTGCCTGAGTTCTTTATAGATTCTGGATATTAGCCGTTTATTGGATGTACGGTTTGCAAATATTTTCTCCCATTCTGTAGTTTGTCTATTTGCTCTCTTGATTATTTCCTTAGCTGTGCAGAAGCTTTTGAATTTAACCAAATCCTACTTATTTATTTTTCTTGTTGCTGTAATTGCCATTGGAGCCTTAAATTCTTTGTCTAGGCCAATATTTAGATGAGTTTTTCCTACATTTTCTTTTAGAATTCTTATGGTTTCATGCCTTACATTGAAGTCTTTTATCCATCTTGAATGAATTTTTGTGAGTGGTGAGGGACAGGGATCCTGTTTCATTCTTCTGCATGTGTCTATCTAATTCTCCCAGCACCATCTATTGAAGAGAGTTTCTTTTCCCCAGGGGGCATTGTTGTCTGCTCTGTCAAAGATCAGTTGTCTGTAGGTATATGGTTTTATATCTGGGTTCTCTATTCTGTTCCATTGATCTATATCTCAATCTTTGTACCAATACCATGATGTTTTGGTTACCATGGCCCTGTAGTATAGCTTGAAGCTTGAAGTCTATGATGCCTCCAGCTTTGTTCTTTTTGCTTAAGATTGCTTTGGCTATTCGGGTTCTTTTCTGGTTCCAAATGAAGCACAGAATTATTTTTTGTAGATCTGTGAAATATGACATTGGTATTTTGATGGGGATTACATTGAATCTGTAAATCACTTTGGGTAGTATGAACATTTTAATAATGTTATTTTACCAATCCATGAGCATAGTATGTTTTTACATTTGTTCGTATCCTCTGTGATTTCCCTCCTGAATGTTTCATAGTTCTTGTAGAGATCTTTCACCTCCTTGGTTAAGTATATTCATGTGTATTTTATTTTCTTTGTGACTATTGTGAGTGGCATTGAGTCATTGATTTGGCTCTACTTGACTGTTATTGTTATATAGAAATGCTACTGATTTTTTTTATTTCAGCATATTATGGGGGTACAAAAGTTTAGGTTATGTATATTGCCCTTGCCCCCCCATTCCCCTGAGTCAAAGCCTCAAGTGTGTCCATCCCCCAGACAGTGCGCATTGCACTCATTTACTGATTTGCTTAAATTCATTTTGTAATCTGAGACTTTGCTGAATTTATTTATCAATTCTAAGAGTCTCTTGGTGGGTTCTTTGGGGTTTTCTGGATATAAGATCATATTGTCAGTGAAAAGAAATAGTTTGACTTCCTCTTTCCCAATTTGGATACCCTTTATTTCTTTCTCTTGACTACTCTGGCTAGAACTTCCAGCACTATGTTGAATAGAAGTGATGAGAGTGGGCACTCTTGTCTTGTTCCAGATCTTAAGGGGGAAAGCTTTCAACTTTTCCGCATTCAGCATGAGGTTGGCTGTGGGTTTGTCATATAGTGCTTTTATCATTCTGAGATGTATTCCTGCTATGCCTAGTTTGTTGAGGGTTTTTGTCATGAAAGTGTGTTGAATTTTTTCAAATGCTTTTTCTGTATCTATTGAGATGATCACATGGTCTTTGTTTTTGCTTCTGTTTATGTGGTGAATCACGTTTATTTATCTATATATGTTGAACCAACCTTGCATTACTGAAATGAAGGCCATTTGGTCAAGGTGGATTTTTTTTTAAGTGTTTTTTAATTTGGTTTGCTAGTATTTTATTGAGGATGTTTGCATCTATGTTCATAAGGGATATTAGTCTGTAGTTTTCTTTTTTGTTGTGTCTTTTCTGGCTTTGATGTCAAGGTGATACTGCTTCATAGAATGAGTTGGGGAGAATTCCCTTCTCAATGTTATGGAATGATTGGAATAATTTCTGTAGCATAGGTACCAGCTTTTCTTTGTAGGTCTAGTGGATTTTGGCTGTGAAACCATCTGGTCCAGGGCTGCTTTTTTTTCTTGGAAGTCTTTTTTATTATTGCTTTGATCTCACTGCTTGGTATTGGTCTGCTCAGTAGTTTTATTTCTTCCTCTTGGGAGCTTGTGGGTTCCCAGAAATTTGTCCATTTCCTCTACCTTTTCTAGTTTCTTTTCATAGAGATTTTGATAGTATTCATGGATAATGTTTTGTATTTCTGTGGTATTAGTTGTAATGTTTCCTTTTGCATTTCTGCTTGAGCATATTTGGGTCCTTTCTCCTCTATTCCTGGTTAATCTAGCATGAGGTCTGTCAATTTTGTTTATTTTTTTAAAAGAACCAAGTTTTTGTTTCATTGATCTTTTTTATTTTATTTTTTATTGATACATAATAATTGCACATATTCATGGAGTACGTGAAGGCTGAGTCCCAAGCAGACCTGGTGCTGTTCACCAGGCTGATCAGGATGGCATTGCAGAAACCCAGGATTGGCAGCTACCAGATCTCTGCTGCACCCGCTCTCTGGTGCAGTGTCTCTGCACAGACTCTGAGCAGCTCCCCAGTCAGCCCAGAAGTCTGCAGTGGAGGAGGGAGACCCCTTACATCTCGAGCCACCTGCAACATTTATTCCTCTCCTAAAAAGTGTCATCCCCCCCCAGGCTGCTTCCATTCTGCTGTCTTCCCCTCTCCCCAGCTGTGTGAATTGTTTTGAGACCCCCAGCTTAATCTCTGAGATGGTGCACGGTGTTTGTAAGAATCAGCCACACCCTGTTCGATTGAGTCAGTAGATGCTGTAACAGGCTGCACAGTTGTTCTCCCTGTCAGTAGTTGGTGCTTGCAGGAAAGGGCCAACTGCAGTGTTGTTCTCTGGGGCCTGTGCCCAGCTCTAGTTCCTCAGGAGAAGCACCTGAATGCCCCAGGCAGTGGGAGGGGCCCTGGAGCTCCCAGGGGATTGCTTGGTCTCCACCACAGCAGAGGTGGGTGGAGTGAGGTTGGGCAGGGCTGGATCTAGGGAGCCTGGCTTCAGGCTCCACAGAGGGATTTCCTAGAACTGTCTGGGCAGGTATCAAAGGTCAGCACCTGGGCTGCTGGGGAAAGCAGCTGGGAAGGGGACTGGAAAGTCTGGTTCTGGAGAAGGGGCCATCTGTAATTCACTGACTGGCTATTATCAGTAGTGAGTTTCACTTTTCTCCCTCCCCGCATCCCATGAGTCTCCTTCCAGTGTCTGGTTGCAAATGGGAGCCCAAACTGGCTGAACTCACCAGCAATGGCACCATGGCTTGAGAATTCCCTGCCCTGGGACTTGTGGGGAAATGGGTGCTCCACCAATTCGCTGCAGCTCAGACCCACACTGCACTCTCCTGTCAGTTCTGCTGACGTGGGCTCCCTTGCCTCTTGAGTTTAGTTCTCAGATCTGCCCTCTGTGGCCCCTAGCAACCCAATGGAGTAGTCCTGGGGGTACAGGATCCAGCCTGCATATCAGACCCACCAGCAGGTGTATCCAGGGAGTGCCAGTGGGCAGAAGACTCCCAGACTGAGTACCCCAAGGTCTACTGCAGGTCCTCAAAGGGAACAGTGGGGGCCCCACTCTCTGTGGAAATTTCAGATGTGTGAGTGCACCAGCAGAGAGGCGACAGCCAATTTTGAGAGTCTTGGCTCAATCATCCCTCTTGGCTGCAGTGAGCGATGGAGCAAGAGAGTCTGAATGGACAAGAGCTGGCACTCTAGCCCTTCTGGTTCCACTCCCTGGGACCTGCACAGAATGTCCAAGCTGTGGGATCACACAGATTCTCTGGGGCCCACCTCAGTCTGGGCAGCAGTTGGGAAATGAATGTGTGGAAACAGGTGATGTGAAAACTGAAGGGACGGAGCTCCCTGGGGTGGAGAAAGAGACTCTATGTGTGGGAAAGCAGTACAGTGTCTGCTGTCTCAGCTCTGGGCCATGGCCACAGGGAGCGACCCTGAAGGGGCTGGCAGCCTGATGCTTTCTTTTCACAAAGATCTCAGTTCAGTGGTTGCAACAGCCCTTGGGCTCACAAGGGTGGACAACCTCCCAAGCAGCTGGGCAGCCCACTGAGTACCAGAGGTGTGAGGGAAAGAGAAATGAAATCCCCACGTGTGCCCTCACTAGGCTCTGAGCTTCTCTTGGGTTGATCTCTGCCCATATCTTTTTTCTTCCTGTTCTGCTTTGCAATTTCTCCCCATGAAATCTCTGGCAAGCTCTGGCACCCTTCCCCTGGAACTACACCTGAGCTGTGCTCATTCCCTCCTCTCCTTTATCTGAAACCCTTCCTTCCCTCCAGAACAACATGGCAACCAATGTCTTTAGTCAGCCATATTTTCCTTTAAATCGTGGCAAATGTTTTTTTTTTCAAACAGAGTCTTGCTCTGTGGCCCGGGCTAGAGTACCGTGGTGTCAGCCTAGCTCACAGCAACCTCAAACTCCTGGGCTCCAGTGATCCTACTGCCTCAGCCTCCTGAGTAGCTGGGACTACAGGCATGTGCCACCATGCCCGGCTAATTTTTTCTATATATATATTTTTAGCTCTCCATATAATTTCTTTCTATTTTTAGTAGAGACAGGGTCTTGCTCTTGCTCAGGCTGGTCTCGAGCTCCTGAGCTCAAACAATCTGCCCACCTCGGCCTCCCACAGTGCTAGGATTACAGGCGTGAGCCACTGCACCCGGCCATGGCAAATGTTATAAAGCGAAAACATAGACAGTGATGTTGTAGAATAGCAGGTGGTATCTCGGATCTTGGACATGGGCAAGGTGTCGAGGGAAGTATGCTCTGGGAGAGTGAAGTTTTCTAACTTTCTTTAAAAGATATTGAAGATGTGCCTTGGGAGCAGGGGAGAAGAGGGGGTGCTGTTCCGAGAAGAGGGGACCTGTGGGCTCGGAGGAGGGTGAATGTTCACAGAGGCAGCAGCCATGCTGCATAATGCGCTGGACCCGGGGGGTCTCAGCTGGCGCTCTACGCCCTCACTGACTAGCTGCATGGCTTCAGGCAGCATGAGCACATCGCATCGGGACTTGACTTCCTCCCCACAGAAGGGTGGTTTCCACCCCCATCGGGGGGTTGCTGTGAGAAACAGATGAAATTGGGGATGAGATGGGTATTCTTGTGCTCTGGTGGGGACCCAGAATGTGGTCAGCGAGAGGAAGTTCTTCTTTCTCTTCCCACCAGTGGTCGGTATCTGTAAAGGTCTGCAGAGGGCAGGGAGTGGCACCATGTAACACAGCTTCCTGTGCAAAGGAGATGTCCTATATCTGCGCCATCCAGTAGGGATGTCATTGGCCACGTGTGGCCACTGAGCCCTTGAGAGCAGCTAGTGCAGCTAGCTTCTCATTTCATTCAACTTTGATTAAATTTGAATGCCAAGGGCTGTGTGTGGCTAGCACGTTGGACAGTGCAATGTGCAAGATTCTACTGGACAGTTCTGGTCTCAAAGGACCAGGCCAGGTCCTGGGGTGTGAATGGAGGTCCCTGTGGTGGGTACTGGGGGGACTGTGAGCCTTCTCTGTCCCTTTCAGGCCTCTGACCCCATCTTCTCTGTATTCCCCCTTCTTAGGAGGTACACAGAGGCCTTTGGATGACAGTGACAATGGTGGTGAGTGATGGGGACATAAGAGCCAGAGCTTGGTATGTGTCTCTCGGGGAAGGGGGAGAAGATCGGGCTTTGGGCTTGGTCCAGCTCCAGCCCTACCGATGGCTAGCTGTGTCCATGTGCCCAGAGGACTTCGGCTCTCAGACCCCTGCGGTGAAGATGGGACTAAGGATTCCTGTGTTGCAGGGCTGTTATGCACCTGGGAGATTTTATATATTAGTATGTCCACCGCAGACGTGCAGCATGTATGTGGTATACAGTAGGTGCTCAATACAGTAGGCATGTGTGGATCTAGAAACCCATTTCCGTATTCCCTAGACACACCTGGTCTTGGAGGCCTGAGGACAGAGCAGCTTTATGTTCTCATCGGGGTCTCTGCGGTTTTCCTCCTTTGTCTTCTCCTCCTGGCCCTCTTCCTCCTTCGCCAGCGTCAGAAGAAACAGGGTAAATGTCAGGGGGAGGTGGGGTGACTTGGGGAGGCTGTAAGGGCAGTGCCTCCCTTCTTAATTCAGACCCCGACTGTCCTCAGCGTCCCCCAGCAGGAAGGACGAGGAGCAGAGGCCGCAGCAGAGGTGAGGCACCTGGAAATGACCCCCGGCCCACACTCAGTGCCCCAACCCCGGGCTCTGGGCTCCCGTGATGCTCATTTGTTTTTTCCCTCAGGCTCAGCCAGGCTGTTGATGTCCTGGAGAGGAAAGCAGGTAAAGGGGGAGGAGGGACAAGTGAGGGCAGAGGAAGTGGGAGCTCAGTACCAGTCAGGACGCAGTGGGTGGAGGAGAATGTCTGGGAACTATCTAGGAGGTTCTAGATTGGGTACAGAATGACATATGTCTGAAATTGTGAGGTTTCAGGCAGTTTTACCTTGTGACGTCCACCCCAGAGGACTGAACACGTGTCTTCTCCCCTCCAGATGTGGCCACTGTCAATAGACTTCCAGAGAAGGAGAGAGAGATGGACACCCCAGTAAGTCTTTGTACTGGTTATCAATTGCATGTAACAAAATGTCCCGAATTTAGCAGCTTAACAAAACTATTGCATTTTCTTGGGTCAGGAATTTGGGAGTGGCTTAGCTGGGTGGTCCTGGCCCATGGTCTCTTCTGATGTTGCTGTGTCAACCAGGGCTTCACTGGGCTGGAGGATCTGCTTCCAAACGTCTCTATCTGCTGGCAGGAGTCACGTGGGACTCTCCACAGCCACCGGCTTCCCCCAGAGGGAGGGATCCAAGACAGGGAAGGGCAGAAGCCACATTGGTGTTTGTGGCCTCACCTTGGAAGTCAAGTGTCTTCACTTATTCAGTTGGTCAAATAAACCACCGCTAATACCATGTGGGAGGGGACTGCACAGTGCTGTGATTTCAGGAGGGGGAGCACTGGGGCCCTTGGAGGTGGCTACCACAGTCCTCCATCCATCCCCACAGCCCCTCCCTTCACTCACCCCCCACCCAATGCTCACTCACTCTGGGTCTCTCTCCCCAGGCCCCTTCTGCAGGGGACCCCGCAGAGGTGACGTATGCTCAGCTGGACCACTGGGCCCTCACACGGAGGACAGCCCACGCTGCATCCCCACAGTTCACAGAGCCTGTGGCTGAGTCCAGCACGTATGCAGCCATCACCAGAAACTAACCGCAGGCCCACCTGGCCCCTGCACCTGAGGACACAGGAAGTCTAAGGCAGCCATTTGGAGGGCTTTGCCTTGTCTTCATCCTGACCTGGAGAGCCAGCCAGTCAGCTCTCCTGGGGACAAGAGCTGGAGCCTGGAGATCTCTAATCAACATCCAGAACATTCATTTACCAAGTGGTCCCTTCCACAATTGACCAGATACTTGGAGAGACTGTGTTGTGGTTGCTTCAAACCTCAACTACCGTCACCTGGCTGTTTCCAAAGACCCAACTACCGTCACCTGGCTGTTTCCAAAGACCCAACTACAGTCACCTGGCTGTTTCCAGAGCCCCAGCTGCAGTCACTTGGCTGCTAGCTACAGGCACCCAGCTGATTTCATGAACAGTGCTGCAGGCTCCCAGCTGCTCCCAGGTGTCTCCTAGGAATTCCCAACTTCCCCAGAGACTCCATTTTAATCAGCTACTCAGCTGACCCTAAAGACCTTCCTAGACTTTAATTGCTAACCTTGAGACTGGGCTATACTTATGCAGCTGAGAGCTGAGCTCAGTTAACTGGGTCATACTTTACTTTGTGCATCAATGAATAGTTTGAGAGACCCAACAGCTGGCAGCCCTGTGCCAGGTCCTGGGTGCACAGGTCACTTGGGCCGTGTCTCTGCCTTCACAGTTGTTCAAAGCTGAGTGGGTGAAACAAGAGCTACAGAAGAGATGTCAGTATTTTCTTTTTACTTTTTTACATTTAATTGACCAAGATTGTATATATCCAAGGTGTACGATGAGATAATTTGCTATCCACATACATTGCAATTCTTGCCACAGTTAAAGTCATTAGCACGTCCGTCATCACCCACGTCGGACTTGAGATCTCCTGAACTTGTTCATCTTGGGACTTAGAGCTGGTGTCAGTGTTTCCTGATGGAGCGTGTGTATCTGGGATGAATGAGGCCGGGGCTGAGGGAAGGTGTGGCTGGAAGAAGGCAGAGAGTTGAACCCACCTACCCACAGCTACACACGTGCACACACAGGACACACACACACACACACACACACACACACACACACAGCCACACGTCCCAAGAGAGCCCTTAATCCAATGTTGAAGGGGACATATCTGTGTCTCCACCCACTTGAACCCTCAGACCTGTTCTCCCCATTCAGATTAAAACAGAAAATTACCCTATGGACCACTAGAGGGCGAGAGCGTCTCATTTGTGTTAATTTAGTTTGATTTTTTTTTTTTTTTTTTACCACCCCCGCCCCCACCAAGGACAAACCAACAAAAAAACAACGACAAACCTGATGTGGGGACTCAAATGGGCACATCTCCTGGTGAGACTCCGCCTGGGCAGAACTGCACATATTAAAAAAAAATCAAAACATCATATTTTACCCCATAATATATACAGCTATTATTTGTCAATTAAAAAACATATCCCCCCCCAAAGCTCCAGAAAACAAATAAACAAACAAATACAAAAGAAACCTGAATGACTATTACAAGGCAGGTATTTTAAAAATATATTATTCTATATGTGAAAAAAGACTATTTTTAAAAATTCAACAGAAACTCGGTCAGCTCTTCCTATGGGGCAATTTCTATGTAGTTCTCTTCAAACATTCACACATTCTGTTCTAGTACAAACCCTCCACAGCATGTTCTCTTCTTTCCCTCATTTTTCTTGTAGAAACGAGGGACTGAGACACGAAGCAACTTGTCCCAGGTCGGCCAGGCCTCAGGGTGGGGGCTGCAGACCCGCCTGGGCTCCTGGCTCCGTGTTCTGCACCCGGGACGGGCTGAGGTCGCTGTGCTGGGAGGTCTCTGTCCCCCAGAGAGGGTGGGTGCCCGGCCGCCCCACCCAATTTTAACTTGTCCTGAGATTTAATTTTCTATTTGTACTCAACTTTAATTCCCCCAGGGATCTGCTTCCTAACCCTATACACATCATCTTTCCCCTCTTCTGCTACATTACGGCTGAATTTCTCTGTTTTCCAAGTGGGATACAGTCTCTCTTTCTCTCTCTGGTTATTTTCCAACCAGTGTATTTTTCAGTAAAATCTTGTGTGTTTGACTGTGACCCCAAGGCGGACAGGTGGATAAATGGGCTCTTTAGGAAAAGGTGGGCAGCCTGGCCTTAGCAGAGAGAGGGTTTGAGAATTTTTCTACCCCTGCAGGGCACAGGAGGGATGACCAGGCGCCAGTGTCTGCTCCAGTGTCAGGAAGTCTGTAAGTCCGGGCTGCAAGGCTGCAGAGGAAAGCAGGACAGATACAGCTTAGGGGAAATTCAGCAAAAAACGCCACACTTTTCTTTCTTGGGGGGTTGGTGGGAAGAGGAGGGGGCCCAGGGAGAGGCAGAAAAGCAGATGCAGGGAGTTGTCTTTTCTTCTTGACCTTGCAACTAGCCCAGGACTCAGGGAGACGGGTGTGGGGACATTCCTGTGTGGACAGGACCTCCCTCCTGCTCCACTGCCCCCAAGCGCCACCTGGAGGAAGAGCCTCGTTTAGCACACCTAGGGGTGCAGCGTGGCCAGGCAGAGCGCGGGGGGTCTACTTGTGCTTAAGACCCCAACTCAATTCCCCTGAGGTGTGTCTTTTTTTTTTAAGTTTTCAAATATGTTTTGTGTTTTCTTCAATACACTTGTCAGCTCCAGAATTTTTTTTTTTTAAAGGATATCTATTCTTGGTCAATTTTTCATTTACAGCCTCGATTGAATTTCTGATTCCTTTATATTGTTTTTCAGATTTCTCTTGCATCTCACGGGTTTCCTAAGAATCAGTATTTGGATGTCTTTATCTGGCATTACAAGAAATTCTTTTTGATTAGGACCCGCTGCTGGGTCATTGTTGTGGTCCTTTAGTGGTGTCACATTTCCTTGATTTTTTTATATTTCCTGTGTCCTTTTGTTCGTAACTGCACATCTGATGGAGCAGTTGCTTGTCTGATTTTTTGAAATTGCTTTTGGAGGGGAGAACTTTTTTCCCGGAGGATGTACATATGCTGTTGGTTGATTCTGGGTGCCTGCAGTAGTGTGATCTTCGTGTGATTTCTTAGGTATCTATGATTTCCTTGGTGGCTTAGGGTACAGTTATTAGTTGAGGCTGTGCTGAAGTTTTGCTGGGGACTTGAACACCGCTTGTGCCAGTCTTTGGGCTCCAGTGGTGGTAGCAACGGGCTGAGTGTGCCTCATTTTAGTCCCCAGGGCAGCTTACCCTGGCAGAGGCATTAGTGTGTCCTTGGAGGATCAACTTTGGGGCCTTCAGGTGGCTTGCTCAGAAGCTAGTAGTTGGAGCAGAGGGACTGACTAGTTTGTGGGTGGCTTTCAGGTCCCCGAGCAGCTGGTGTGATGTGGGAATGGCAGTAGCATGGTGGAACCACCCACTAGGACCCAAGTGGTCTGTGTTGGTGTTACCGGTAACTGCAATGGATTGGGCAGGCTGGTCCCCAGTCCCACAGCTGCCTGTAAAGGGGCAGTGGGTATTGTCCTAAGTGTGCTTTGGAGAACTTAGTCTTCCCTGTCCTTTTCTGGCTTGGTGGCAGCTCCTCAGCTGGACAGGGTTGCAGTTGCCTCAGCCCAAACTCTGCCCAAGGGTGGGACACTTCCTGGCTTCAAACTCCCAAAATAGCACTTGGGTCTGTGACCAGAGAGGGTGGGGCCCTTCTCAGGAGGCTGCACTGGCAGGAAGCTGTGGGGAGTGCAAGTGCAGCTCACTGGAGACTTGGTCCTGCAGCAGCTGGCTGCAGGATGGTGGGCACCATCCCAGTTGCAGGCTGGAAAGCCTGGTTTCCCTGTCCCTTCGCAGCCAGGTGGGGGCTGAAGCCACCCTCCAAACTGAGATGGATCTAAGAGACCAAACCATGACTCAGACAAGTCCAGCTTGGATAGTTAGATGGGTTTATTAGAGGTTACTTACACAGGGTGCTCATTCCTGAGTAGCACAGGAGTTCTCTGGAGAGTAAGATCTACCCTTCCTACCCATAGTGCTACCTTAAATCCCTTCCCAGTGAGTGATGCTGAGCTCTTTCACTGTGTCATCCCATGTTCACACTGAAACAAATTAAGCACACACATTGCTATCATCACGTGCCTTCATACAACCCATGTAATGCTAATCATATTATAACTCTCCACTAGGTGGGGATTTTCATATGACAATTAGCTAAAGAGTATTATAGGACAGCTAAGACAGTTGTAGGACAGTCAGGGATGGTTTAAGCCAGTTGCCTTAAGAAAGTGCTGAGGTACCCTTCTTGTACCTTATAGTTATCTTTGGCATTTGCTTAATCTATTTTATAACAATTTTGTTGAGCACTGCTAGCTAGCACAGTGCTGCTTTTTGTGTGGTGGGGAATTTTGTATTTTTCCTTCACAAGGCAGGGGCTGAGTCTAACTCATTTGCATATCACCAGTTTTCCCAGCCAGAATGTGGCACATCAGCATCCCAGGAGATGTTTGCTGGAAAAATATATATGAAGAAATAAATCCCTGCATTGCTCTAGGCTAATAAGAAGTCTCTAAACCTGCAGTGGAGTATCCAGAACTTGAGAAAGTAAACCAAAGAATGTATCAATTGTCTAAGGACCTTCACTGCAATCCTAACATGGTTTCATAAAAGCAGCTATCATTAATGAGCAATGTTTTTAGTCTCTGTATAGGCACATGAGAATAATGATAATACTAGTAACAATAGCCCACATGATTGAGTGCTAATGACATGTTGCAATTTCACTTTGTACATCACGTGTATTAACTATGTAGTTCCCTAGCAAACCTCTGTGAAGTAAATACTAGCATTATCCTCATTTTATAGATGCCAAAAGAGAGTCATGTGGGTAACTATTCCTAGGTCACATAGTTAATAGAGGCAGAGCTACAATCAAAACCCAGGTTCCCTGGCTCTAGCACCTTCCTTCCTAGCTAACCTGCTTGCTTCCCATGAGAGGCAGAATATAATAATCTCTGATCATCAGTCCTCCAAACACCCTTATGAAGCAGGGTGTTATTATTGCCATTTTATAAAAAAGCAAAGTGAGCCTCAGAGTGAGCCTCAAAGTGAGCCTCAGAGAGACGAAGTGACTTTCACAAGGTCACAGAGATAGTAAGAGGTATATCCAGGTTTTGAAGCCAGTTTGTTGTAACATCAAGCCTATTGTCTTTGGCTGATACCCTATAGATGGTACTCTAAACCTGATCTGGGAGGAGATATTCCGAGCTATATGGGAAACAACTAACTCTAGATGACATCCTAGACCACCCTAGTGATTGTCCTGCTGAGTGAAGGACCAACATCCTGAGCTTATGAATTCTTTTCCTATTCAGGATACATAGAGTGTGAGGAGAGTTTGAATTAGCATTATCGACTGGCATCCCCTTGCCTTTTTCCAATCTACCCTGATGGTCTTACTGAATACTATTCATCAGACCTCTTTAGGGATACTCTTTTTAGGAGTTCCAAAAATAGGGGCTCAGCTTAGGAAAATTTGCTAAGTAAGATACCAGAAAACCCACAGAAGCAGTAGTGCCTCGTTGGCGCTGACCATGGTGCTGAAACCAGAGTCACTTGGTAACAGCTCAGTCAGGGCTATGGACAACAACCACCTGAGCCACTTTTCTGGAGCTGGGTCCTGACAGAGGATATAGGAAGGGTGTCTAGATATAGGGCCAGGCACTCTGGGGACATCCGAAGTAGGAGCCAGAATGTAGCAGTAGGCAGGGAAGGTCGAGAGATGTATATGACTTCCAAGTGGAACAGGAATTGCGTCATCAGGATAAGGCAATATTTTGCTACTTTACATCACAGTAGGAAGAGGGGCAGCATGAATAGCAGCACTCTGAGCTTGGCTTGGTCATACACATGCTGTGTTTTCTCAATGTACCATGGGTGTGCGTGATGAGTACAATAAGATTGTACTGATAATATATTGGCCTTTGCTGCCTGCTTTACAAATATTCCATCATTACTTTATTATTGTGATCAAGTTTTCATAACATAAAGTTAACCATTCACCATTTAAAAGGGTACAAGCCAGTGCCATTTAGTACATTCACAATCTTGTGCAACCATCATCTTTGTCTAGTTCCAAGAAGACATCTTTTTCACCCCAAATGAAAACCTCACATTTATTTTATTAACCAGGGTCTCCCCAAAATAGAATCAATAAGATTTCTGTGTGGACACACATGCATGTGTGTGTGTGTGGAGAGAGAGAGAGAGAGAGAGAGAGAGAGAGAGAGAGAGAGAGAGAGAGAGAGAGAGAGAGAGAGGGAGAGAGGGAGAGAGGGAGAGAGAGAGGAGTGAAGAGAGAGAGAAGAGAAGAGAGATATTTGTTTTGTGTTTATGGACACAGGGAAATTCAAAATTTCAGGGGAAGACAGCAGACTGGATACCCAGAAAAGAGCTGATGTTGCAGTTTATGTCTGAAGGGATTCCGTTGCAAGAATTCCCTCTTGCAAATTTTTTGCTAGTAGATCACTAGGGGTAATAGTGAGTGGTGTTACTTCCATCTCTACCCTTTAATTCCTGGAATTAATTAATTAAATTCCATGAATTCTAGCTATGGGGAAATAGCAGTATATATTGGATGCTGATTCAGGTGCACATAGTCTTCTGGAGAACCTTGCCCCAGCTCTCCAAGGTATAGCCACCTGAGTCTTCAAAATTCCATTCCACTGTTCTACTGAGCATGTTGCTTCAGGGTGAAGGGTAAGACCAGGGATTCACAAGCCTGGGCCCATTGGTGCACTTTGTTTGCTGTCAAGTGTGTTCCTTGGTGAGAGGTGTGGAATGCTATGATGCTGGATAAATCTTTCTGTAAGTCCATGGATGGTAGTTTTGGCAGAAGCAATGTGTTCAAAGAAGGCAAATATATATCTAGAGTAAGTTTCAAATTCAGTAAAAGTAAAATATTACTTCTTCTATGATGAAACTGTCCCACCGTAATCAGCCTGCAAACAGGTACCTGGCTTATTACCCTGGGGAAGGGGGACATATAGGTGCTCAGTGCTGATCCCTGTAGCTGGGAGACTGGACCCTCTGTAGGGGCTGTAGCCAGGTGCGCCTTGGTGAGGGGAAGTCCATGTTGCTGAGCCCAAGCATAACCTCCATCCCTGCCACCATGGCCACTTTGTTCATGAGCCCATTGGATGATGGAAGAGATGTGTGGGGATGGAGGCTTACTGGTATCCACAGAACAGGCATCCTATCCACTTTACCCCCCAAATCTTCCTCTGTTTAGACTATCCCTTCGTGAGCATTCACAAGGGACAAAAATACCTTTATGTTTTTACCCATTCTTAAATGTCCATAAATATGCCTCTTCCTCAGACTTTCTTATTATCAATTTTTCATTCATGTTCTTTCCAAGTCCCTGCCCATTCAGTCACACCATTGGCCACAGCACATGAATCAGTATATAATCACATGCCTGGCCATTGCTCCTTCAAAGCAAAATGAACAACCACATGTATGGTTCAAAGTTCCACCCACTGGCAGGATATCACTTTACCACTGTCCTTCATGGATGTCCCAGAAAGAGGCTGGAGTGCTGTAGCAGATGTCCACTTTTGTGCTGTGCCTGCATATCCTGAAGAACCATCTGCAAATCAGGCTTGAGTCTTCTCCCCCTCTGTTAAGTGGTCATAGACACTTTCTATCAGGCCACAGGTGCAGGTGGAGAGGAAGAAATCTGTGTAGCAAGAGTAGACACCATGGTCATTTGGGCCACTCCTTCATGTAACTTATTTGTGCCTTAAAGGGGTGCTTCAGCATGATCTTCCATGTAACACTTGTATTTGATGATGACGTGTTGTTCTACATGCTCCACTTTATGGTTTGGTGGGTCAGGTAACAACCACTTCACGTTTCATGGTAACTTAGAGGCCCATGGTTAAGCGTTCAGTCTCTACTAAAGCTCAGCAGCAGACCAAGAGCTGCTTTACATAAGGAGACTAGTTATCTGTGGTGGCTGGTATGGTTGTGCTCCAAATCCTAAGTGCCTATGCTGAAATTCATCTACAGAAGCTGCCAAAGGCTTCAGCCAGCATCACCCTCTGCCTCTGACACCATCAGCACCATCATATCTTCTGGGTCTTATGGGCTGGGTGGCAGAGCAGCTTGCACAGCAGTGTGGATCTGTTGCAGAGCCTTCCCCTGTTAGGGGACCCATTCAAACTTTTTGGGTCACTTTGTAAATGGGCTTAAGTAGCAACATAAAATGAGCAATATGTTGCCTTCAAAATCCAAAGAGGCTCACTATGCATTATGCCTCTTTTTTTGGTTGTAGGAAGGACCAGATGCAGAAACCTGTCTTTTACCTAGGAGGAAATTTCTCTTCATGCTCCACACCACTGGTCCCCTAAAATTTTTACTCAATTGGAAGGCTCCCAAATTTTTGTGGGATTTATTTCTCACCCACTTACATGCAAATGTCTTATCAAGAAATCTAGGGTAGTTTCCACTTCTTGCTCACTAGATCCAAGCAGCCTGAATTTATAGATGTAATGGGCCAATGTGATGTCTTATGAAATAGCATGATGATCAAGACCCCTATGAACTAAATTACAACGTAGGGCTGAAGAGTTCATGTTACCCTGAGGCAGAACATAAGGCGTATTTCTGGCCATGCCAGCTGAAATAAAACTGTTTCTGGTGGGTCTTTATTAACAATGATGGAGAAAAAAGCATTTGCCAGATCAAGCTGCATACTGAATACCGTATTATAAAAATTTGCACAAAAATGAAATCACACCTGCTACAGCAGCTGAAATCATAATCTACACATGGTCAAGTTTACAATAACCTAATGCCATTATCTAAGATACATTTGTCTTTTGGCTAAATGAGAGAGTTAAATGGGGATGTGCTGGAAAGAACCACCTCTGCATCTTTCAAGCACTTGATGATTGTCCTCATTTCTGCAATTTTCCAGGAATGAATTATTGATTTTTCTTTAGTATTTTTCTAGGTAGAAGAAGTTATAACAGCTTCCACTTGGCATGTTCCACCATGATAACCCTCACTCCATAGGTCAGAAAACCCCTGTGGGAATTTTGATAGCTGTTGAGTATGTCTATTCCAATTACACATTCCAGAAATGGGGATATAGCAGCAGCATGGGTTTAGGGACCAAATGAATCCACTCAGAGAGAGACTTAAGCTTATACTCCATTGGCTTAAGTCTATGAATTGGCTGAGGGACTGCGACTCTCTGATTTGTATGATTCACGTTAGACTTTTGTTCACCGGACCTAAAAATTTTCTTCTTATATAGATCAAGTAAGAATTTAGAGGGTTTCCTATCTATTTCACTTCCTGGAACACCATGATCAACTAGTCCACACTGTAGGTCTGCATGACTCAGACTATTCTGTTTGCTACTTTGACTCTGCTGTCCATTATGGTAGCCACACCCACCTTGTCTTTGGTGGCTGAGTTCTGCCACTTGACCCCTGCCACTCTGGGATTCCATTGCTCCCAGTACATTTCAGTTTCCCAATTTGGTGGCATCAGTTCGCACTCCATGTTCTGGCCTAAGGAGAATGGCCTGAAAGAGCAACCATAGAGCTCTTAAAAAATGCTGGTGCTCCTCTTACAGACAGTATTCCCAAAAGGTGTATCGTTGGGATTCCTGATGTGTGGGTAAGTAGGTCTTAAATGATAAATCCACTCTAACACTCAAATTCCCCCTAAGCCTTCAAATCCTTTTCTTTACAGTAAACCAAAGCAGGTTTCAAATTTGAGTTCATTTACCGTGGGCCACCTTTTGCTCCACGTTTCAGCCAATCGACCAGGCAAGACGTTAGAACCATTTCTAGCTTCTTGAGTTGCAACATTAAATGCACAGTCTCTGCTTAGGAGGCCTATATCAATAAACTTTGCCTGACTCAAATTTATGTTCCTTCCACCATTATCCCACAGCCTTAGTATCCATTCCTACATGTGTTCCCCAGATCTCTGTGTGTATGAATTTTTTTAAATTAAGTAGTTCTTTAGAAATGTGGCATATGTCCTCATGGACCATGCTTTGTACGTGACCTTTAGGGGCTTGTTGGGTCTTGAATCTAGTTAAAGATTTAGAGGATAAGAGGGGTGATGAAGGAGGGCCTTGAGGAGAATCAGCATTGTCCTGCATAGCAACTGCCTCAGGGAAGGCCATTACTGTATCTTCAGATGATGCAGAGTCAATCTCAAATGGGGGACGAGAGGATGCTTCTCTTGGCAAAGAAGACTCATCAGAATTTAGGGGCTCAATGTCCTCAGCTTCATCAGAATCTTCCCACACATCCCCATTTTAACTTTCAAATCTGACTCCTCCCTAATCAATGTCCTCACTTGAACAGCAAACACCTGTGTGGCTGGAAATTTGATTTCTATTGAAACTCAGCCACTCCAAGGATGGGATTCTGGGTTTGATTTTCAGGAATCTCAGGCCAGTAGCCACAGATGATAAGAGTCTTTTTCAGAGAAGACATAAAAACCTCAGGTCATTTATGTTGCACTTGGACTGAGAATTCAGATCTCTGAGCTCGTCCTTTACTTTCCCCCACTTTGTCCAATCTCAGCCAGGCTCATTACACTCATTAGTTTGAAAAAAAAATGTTTGAATGTAATTAGTGTTTGATTACAAGGATACACTTGTGATATTTTGGATATCCCTATTACCACGTCATGCTATAAACTATCAGTGCTCTCTTTACTACCAGATGTAGAGTCATTAGTGTCTTTACATCTAATAATATTAGATAGCCAATTCCAAAAACATCAGATCCAATTCAGAAAACTTATTCTTGGGATTCTATTCCTCTGGAATCATTCCTGGGACCAAAATATGTGTTTGTAAGTGTTCTCCAGAGAAACAGAACCAACAGGGTGTGTATGTAAGTGCATATCTGCATCTGTGTATCTATCTATATATCTATTTAGGAGTTGGCTTTCATGATTGTGGGTGCTTGGTGAGTTCACAGTATGCATGACAGGGAGTCTCAGGTAAGAGTTACAGTTTCAGTCCAAAGGCAGTCTGCTAATACAATCCCTTCTTGCTTGGGGAAGATCACCGGATCTTTTTTTTTCCTCACAAGAAACTTACTGCATGTTCTATTTATTTGGTGCTGTATAGTGTACATCTTTCTTGGCTATATGTTGACTCAATGAGGCAGGTTGTTTGAAACTGTTTCTCCTTTACCTGATACATCTCATAAATCAAGAATCATGTTTGACACACACCAGATACTCAATGTGTGCATATGGAGATAGTGAATAAAAGGTTCTTCACTTCCAGCAAGTTCATTTCTAACACTGAGACAATTCATTCCTTCTTTTCTTCTCCTTTTTCAGGCTGTCTTTTATGAAAAATTCTCAGAATTGAAAAATAATAATTTGAGGGAGGGAGAACTCTGAGGCTGGCAAAAAACAAAGCTCAGCCTTATTCCCACCGTCCTTCTTTCATTGCTTAGATGTCAGGATCCTTGTCTGACGTGTTATTTCAACATTGGCTTCTCCAGGCATCTTAGCTATATATATTCTCCTGCTTGTTTCTCTGTATCTAAATCTCTCTCCCTGTATCTGTTTTTTTTTTCTGTTTCTCTTTCTGTCTATGTCTCTATCTCCCCATCACTTTCTGTCTCTGTATCTCTCTCTGTCTTGCTGTCTTTGTTTTTCTCCATTAATCACTACCAATAGCTACTAATAGCTTTCAGTAATTTGAACATTTCACCCATGTTTTTCTGAGATCATCTCAAATCCCCATGCAAACACTGTCAAAGTACTTAGAGATGAAATGATAATTACTTTCTTGCAAGGAGATGACATCATGGTGTCCCAAACTTTTATCTCTGAGACAAGATGCCCCTTTTTCACAGATACTCTGACCTTGGCCATGGCAGCTACTGCTCCACAAGAAATCACATTTGGTAAGTGGACCTCCTTTCTAGGTAGACTGACATATTCTTAGCAAATAGGATGTTTGTCACAAAATAAATATGGGGTGAACATATAATTCTTGTTTCCCTTTAGAGTAAAACCGAACATAAAATAAAAACATGAAGCAGGGATATTTTCTGAGAGTTCTTGAGACATAGTATCACCTCAACTTCCTGTTTTAGGGTGTCTGACATCTTTTGTCTACCTTCTCTGCTGTAGCCCCATCTGAAACACTCTCTCCAATTGGAAACACCAAACCTCGCAGACTTTATTTTCCTACTTGTAAGAGTGTTGCGAGGGTGTTCATCTCTTGCATTATACTTACACACCTGTTGCCTAATGGGAACTGCTACATAGGACCTTTACAAGATCTGTGGTGACAACATGTTGGGTAGCGTGCTGTGCTTTGCTTGATGATGCCAGTATATCTCTGAAAACTTTATGTGATGAGTGCAAAACCATACACCTCCGTCTCCTTTTTTATGCGTTCTGGGAGCAAAATGTACTTTATTGCACCAATAATTTTATGTGTATAGAAAAATTTCTGGAATCAGTGTGAAGAAGGTAAACACTATCTTTCATTTAAAGAAATAGAAATCTTCTTTTTATAAAAAGTGACCGAGTTTTCAAGGCTTAGAGAGCAGAAATAATCAGGGACTACGAATGTGTTAAGGTCGAAATGCAACTCTGAATCTTAACCAGATTTGAAAGTGCTTTGATAATCCCCAAACCTTTACTCCTGCTCAAGATCCAATGGGATCTCAATCTAAAGCTTCCTAAATCTGGGTTCCACTCCGTCCTTCAGCAGTGGACAGGTGGTCTGTTCTGACTGCTAAGATCCCAGCCACAAGAGCTGTGAGGTGAGGATTTTCCTGTCACGAGCCCAGAAAGTAAGATGTGCTTCATTTAGTCCCTAATTGTGCCTCCATAAAAATCACTTGTTATAAAAAGGGAGAGAGATCTATTTTTCCATGAATGATTTCAGTTCTTAAAGGGCACATGAGACACATCATCATTTGTGATCTAGGATTCACAAATATTTTCTCACCGTCATTATTTACCATAATTTTGTCGTTCTCACTCCTGCTCAATTGCTTTAGTTTAGTATAATTTAAATTAATTTGTCTGTTTTCTAATGATTTCACAGGCCACACCCTCTTTTCATTATTTGAATTTGTTGATCAATTTCGATTCTAAATTTGCTATTATTTTTCTATTTGTTGTCATAAAATATTTCTTTCCAAGAAAATTTTGAACAGGTTTGTGTGCATGTACTACATGAAATATATGTTCTTTTCTCACTCTCCCACTCTTCTCCCTGTCGTCTGTAACACTGGGTCCAAACTGTTATTGATTACTGCATATTCTTCCAGAAATGGTTTTGATTTTCTAAACCATCTATTTCTCATAATCTGTACTTTACCAGGATTCTAATATTTCCCACAATTTAATACCAGTTAAATCCAATTATAATTTAATAACTTGTTAATTATTTAAAAAGTAAAATATTATTGTAAAAACAAAATTTAAAAGTTCTTATTTTGATGAATCCTTATTTAAAGTCTTTGGAAAATATCTAAATTTTAGGTGATTATAAAATTTTGTGTCGTATTAAATGTGACTTAAAACTATATCTTTTACTTCACAGCATCACGTAAATGTAGAAGGATTCTACACTCCCCCCACATTAATTATTTCCATTATGGGAAACCATAATTAATTAATTTATTTTTGTCTAGACCTGAAAATACAAAGCTGCAATAAGAAGAATCATTATGCAAAGTGAAGCTATGACTTTAAATTAAACATTTAGCAAATAAATGTATTTTAAATAAAAATGTGTGTCTGTTAAAATTTATTTTGGATTTTCATGATAATCTCTGAGAAAAACATATATTTGTGGATATTTTTTCCTGATAAATGCTTGTTTACTTAATTTTCCTGCTTAGAATACATATCCTTTTTTACTTAACTTTAGAATGGTCATTTAAAAGCTTAATGACAACTTTCATTTTTCTACTTGGTGTGTTATATATTTTCCAATATTCTGAGTTTCACATTTTTGTCTATAATGTTATCGAAGTTTTACTATTTCAAATGTGGTAATGTTTTTAAATTATCGTACGGCTCTTTTTTTTTTAAGTTTGTCTGTGTTTAATCAATGAGTAGTATGATTGAGTGCATTTATACACACATAAATACATTTGCAAATAATTGTATTTAACAAACCCACATCACAGTTAATAAGTACAAACCTTATCTTTTCCATAGAAATTGAAAGCATCGGAAATACAAGTTTAGAAGATGAGAATTCAGGAAAATGTATAAGAATTCTACTTGGCAAGTATAGTTTGCCTTACTTTGAGAATTGTTGAAGTTTAATTAAATGAATCAGAAAACCAATCGAAAGGGAAAATTAACAATGGGAATCATAGTGACACTCAAAGAAACCATAGGTATAAGTAAATTATTATCATCAAGATGGTATCTATGTGCTATTTCTTTCATTGATTTACAGGATTTAAAATACATTCTTGAATAAAAGTCCTTTGTTGTTTACAAGTGCTATAAATTCTTTTTGTTTTAATTTCAGGATATTATGAGGGTACAAACGTTTTGGTTACCTTTTATGTCTTTGCCTCACCCAAGTGGGGTTTAGAGGCTTGCCCTTCCCCTCTACAATGCATACCATGTCCATTAGTTGTGCATTTACCACCCGCAACCCACTAATCCCTGGAGAATATTACTACCGTGTAAGCACCGTAGTGTTGATCAGTTAGTGCCAATTTGGTGGCGAATACGTGTGGAGGCTATTGCTCCGTTCTTGTGATACCTCACTGCAGATACCCGCAGTGTTGAGCCCATTATCCATGGCTCTTTTTTCTAAGTATTCACCTCCACTCATTTCAAAAAAATACATATCCTATGTGCTTACCATACTAGATATTAATTTGTATGCTTATACAAGGGCTGTCCAGAAAGTATTCAGCCATGGATGTCTCCATTGTTCATATTACATGGCTGGATACTTTCCAGATAGCCCTCATATGCCTGTATATAAATATGTTTAATGTCTAAATGACATCCAGTGGAAACTGGCTTTAGTTTTTTAACTTTCAAAATATTTTCATAACACATATTTAATAAATGTTCTTTCAACTCCTTTTTGAACTCATTTTTACTCAGATGCTTAGTTTCTAATATTTTTCATCCTTTAAGCCTCTAGCTCTCTATTTTCTTAATTAGTAGGTCAAACCAATCTTCTACCACTGCATCTATTCATTTACCTATCCGCCTATCAAATACTTCACATTATTTTGTAGACTGTTTGTTCTATATCCTTGGTTTACTATATAACCAAGTTGTATCTATAATTTAAAAATATTTGGTAAAGCTACTCCTTCTGTTATAATCAGTTTTATTTCTGTCTTCTTTTTCACCAGTATAAGACATTTGGGAATGTTGACACTTGGTTTTCTGTTATAAAAATACATGTTTATGTACACATATTTTGTTAGTCAAATTATTGAAAATATTTAGAAACTCCATACAGGATAGGGGTTTCTCTGTATTTCTTCAGGTCTTATTTTATATCCTTCATTTTCTTGTAGTATTTCTTTCATAATTTTTTAATTGAGTGGTTGATTTGTGCAATGACACACATTTTCTGAAGTAATCTTTTCATCAGAATTCCAACTATAATGCTGTGTCTAGAAAGAAAAATCTGTATTTTTTACCTAGCATTTCCATATTTTCAAAACTTACAAATATTAATAAAGTTTACTTCATTCTATTTAGCAATTATGCAACTGGATCATGCCCAAAGGTTAAAACAGTGATTTTGTGATTACCAAGATATACGTTCTTGCTTATACTTGTTTTCTTCTTCATTGTATTTACTAGCGATAAATTGCATTTTTTAAATGGTGAATTTTAGCGTTGTGGTCTTCTTTCTGAAAAGTTTTCCTGTGCTGCTAATTATAACCACCATAAAAAGGGTGGCCTTTAACACTGGAAAAATGCATTTAGTAAAGAGGCAGAGCCTCCTTGACACACCATAGGTTTGTCCACTATTGAGTTTGGGAGTGGGAGTTCATAAGTCTCAACTAAACAATAGACACATTTTGTTTATCTGCTTTTGATATTTTATAACATACATATTTAAGTCGTACAACTTGGTAATTATATATCAATATATCTGTAGTGAAATTATCACCATAGTCAAGATAATTAACATATCCATATATTTTATATATTTATAATTTGTGTGTGTGTGGTGGAAATACTAAGGATATACTCTCTTGGCAAATTTCAAGTATACAGTATAGTATTGTTACCAACAGTCACCACAGCATACATTAGATCTCCAGAATTTATTCATCATGGAAAATTAAAAGTTGGTATAGCTTGCCCAATATTTCTTCATTTCCTCCAACCCCAGACCCTGGTAACCACCATTCTACTCTCAGCTTCTACGAGTTTGACTATTTCTCACGTTTATGTGAGATCATAGGTATTTACCTATCACTATTTGGCTCATTTCACTTAGCATAACGTCATCTGGGTCCAATTATGTTATTGCAAATGATAGAATTTCTTTATTTCCAAAAGGTGAGTAATATTTCATGATTTGTATGTACCACATTTTCTTTATCCATTCATCCATGGATGGACATTTATGTTGTTTCTATATCTTGGCTGTTGTGAATAATGGTGCAATGGATATAGAAGTGCAGATATCTTTTTAAGATGTCAAGTTCAGTGTTTTGGATAACTATCCAGAAGTGGAAATACTGTGTCATTTAGTTCAATTTTTAACTTCTTCTTCTTTTTTTTTTTTTTTGAGACAGAGTCTCGCTTTGTTGCCCGGGCTAGAGTGAGTGCCGTGGCGTCAGCCTAGCTCACAGCAACCTCAAACTCCTGGGCTTAAGCGATCATCCTGCCTCAGCCTCCTGAGTAGCTGGGACTACAGGCATGCGCCACCATGCCCAGCTAATTTTTTCTATATATATGTTTAGTTGGCCAGATAATTTCTTTCTATTTTTAGTAGAGATGGGGTCTCGCTCTTGCTCAGGCTCATCTCGAACTCCTGACCTTGAGCAATCCACCCACCTTCGCCTCCCAGAGTGCTAGAATTACAGGCGTGAGCCACCCCACCCGGCCAATTTTTAACTTCTTGAGGAACCTCCATACTGTTTTCCACAATGGCTGCACCAATCTGCATGTCAATCCACAGTGTTCTGGGGTTCCTTATCCTCCACACTTGCTTCTTAACACTTGCCATCTTTTGCTTTTCTAGTACTAGCCATCCTAACAGGAGTGAGGTGATACTTCTCTAATGTACTTCTCTAATGATTAGTGTTGTTAATCACCCTTTTATATACCTGCTGGCCATTTGTATGGAAAAATATCTATTTGGGTCATTTACCCATTTTAACATTGGGCTATTTTATTTATTAAATAATTTATTTTCTTTGCTATTGAGTTGTATGAGTTATTTATTGAATACTGACTTCTTATCAGATATATGGTTTGCAGATAATCTCTCTCATTTCATAGGTTGCATTTTCATTTTCTTGATTGTTTCCTTTGCTGTGTATCTTTTTAGGTTGATGTAGTCTTACTTACTTATTTTTCATTTTGTTGCCTGTTCTTCTGGTGTCATATCCCCAAAAGGGTTATTAAATCCAATGTCAAGGAGTTTTTCCCTATGTTTTCTTCTAGGAGTTTTATGATTTCAGCTCTTGTGTTTAAGTCTTTCATCCCCTTTGAGTTGATTTTTGTTCATGCTGCACAATAAGGGTCCAATTTCATTCTTTTGTATGTGTATATTCAGTTTCCACAACATTATTTATTGAAGAGACTATCTCTTTCCCCATTTTGTATTTTTGACCCTGCAGGCTTCCTTCATTCCTTTTCATTCTGTTTTTCCTTTTTCTCTATTGACTAGGTATTTTTAAATAACCATTTTTCAGGTTTACCAATTCTTTCTTCTACTTGATCAAGTCTGGTGTTGAAGCTTTCCATTGATTTTTTTTTCTTTTTATTTTTATTCCTAGGAATCACCAACAAATTCCCATTGATTTTTGTTGTTGTTCAGTCATTGTATTATTCGTCTCTAGAATTTCTGTTTGGTTCTTCTTTATGGTTTTTCATTTAATTTTTCATTCTGTTTATAAATTGTTTTTCTTCTTTCATTGTGTTGTCCATCTGTGTTTTCTTGCAGGTCAATGGCTTCTTAAAGATGATGATTTTGAAATCATTGTAATGAAATTCACAGATCCTCATTTCTTTGGCATCATCCACTGGAGCTCTATTTTATTTTATTTTACTTTGGAGGTGTTATGTTTTCTTTTATTAATATCATTGTGTTCCTTAAACTCTTATATTGCTGTCTTTGCATTTGATGAGGCAGGCCCCTCTTGTGACAAGCTTCAGAAGAGAAATACCTTCACTAGTCAGCCCAGGTATAGATTTTCAGGGATCTGTCCAGCCTTTTCTGTGGATACTCTGTCCCACTTCTCTTGTTCCCTTTTGTGGGGGAAGTCTTAGGTTTTGTGTGCCTTCTTTCAGCCTGCCAAGTCAGGCCAGGTGCTGAGTGTCTCTTGTTTATTTTTCCCAGGGCAGTGTCTTGAGCTGTTTAAAGTTGTACGATATCTCCAAATCCTGCAGAGTTGAGCTGGGTGCTAATTATCCGTGTGATCTCTGTGGGGGTTGGTGAGTGTCCTTTGCAGAGGCTTAGGCTTGCTGGCTGCAGAGATTCATGTGAGCATCTTGGGAGTGCACACAGAGTGCAGTGGACCATGTCAACCAGTTGTGCGGGATGCAAACAAGGCCATGCCAAAGGTTTATGGGTGGGTCTCTTGGTGGGTTCTACAAATTATTTAGTAGGATCTGCAGCCTGAGATATGTGTGGTGGTTGCTGTGAATTCTTACGTCTTTCCCTGATCATAGGTTCCCCCAGACTATTCAGCCAGGACAATACCCTCAATGATATTGGAGGGGCAATGCTGAAGTAGGCCTCTTTGGCAATTTCCCCTGAGGCTGAAGAAGCTGGAAGTTCCCTCCACTCTTAGTACCCCTTGTGGGAGAAATTGCAGGTGGTGAGGGCTCTCTTGGCACTGAGCTGTGCCACATTGGGAGAAACTGTTCTTCTCACCCTTTTGAAGAATTTATTCTCAGTTTTCTTTTGCTTAAATGTGGTGCTAGAATCTCTTTACTGGACTCCTAGATTCTCACAGAAATATTTCAATTCATAGGTGGTGGTCAAAATTGATGTTTCTGTGATAGTACAAGGGCCAGAACCATCGATTCCACCATCTTAATGATGCCACTCTTTCTGGTTTGAATTTTAATTGTAAATTGTTTTAGAAAAATTAAAAGGTTTTGAAAAACAGTGTAGATTTGAGGGCATGGTAACACAAACATTCATTGAAAATTCAGAACTGACATACGATGACTCATTTGCTTGTGTCTTGCGTTCTCCACTTTGCAGTACTGCCCCGATGGCTGTATCATCAGCGGGGTCCACCCACCAATATACTCACCATTGACCTGCAACCCAAGGGTTTTGGCAGCCACTGATGTTCATTGCTTGTACACTGTCCAATGTGGCGACTGAAATTTTATTTTCATCAGTGTTATACATATAGGGCTTGGATATATTCCTTTGTTTGAATCTATGACAAATATTACTTCATGCTTATAAATGCCTCAGGCTTTGCCATTGGGAACATGTCCTAATAGCCCTTCTGTTCTGGTCACATGAACGCGATGATTTTTGGCCACTCCTGTACTTCATTGTATAATAGGGGGTTTTGAGTTCATCCCCTATACTTCCTTTCCTAATGTGGATTTGGCTATTTCTTCAGGAAAAAAATAAAAATTTTTGATGATATTTTAATATCAAATATTTTCTATCATAAACTCATATATTTTACTATATATAGTCAAAATTATTGAATTATGATAATTGCATATCATCATATACAATATATTATATAATTTGATTATTTCAAATATTTGTAAATGTATGATATAATATATATAGGGTAAAATATATTATTTATAAAACATGGAGTCAAAGAGATTTGCTTAAAATTCAGTGGAAACAATTCCTCTGCTTAGTAAAGCCCTAATACGAGATGAAGTTACTTTCATTTTTTCTAGGTTTTGTCTTTAGGTTTATTAATAATATTTGAATATTTTTGGTTTTATGTATATTTGAGAAAATATGTATATATTTCCAAACCAAAACAACAAATAAGACACAATTCATCCTGTTTCCACTGTACTGCTTTCTCTATCTCTCACAAGTACCCATTTTAAAAGGTTTTATTTTTTTCATTTTAAAATATAAAAATATAGGTGTACACACACACACACATAAGAGCATACCAATATACTATTTATCTCTCGTTCTTAGTTAAATAAACCTAATTGTCCATGACGTTCTTAGTTGTTTTTTTTTTTCCTCGCCCTCCCATAACTGTACGTCCTTCAGGGTTGGCTGTCAGAGAGCTCCCTCATCACATCCACAGCTGCCCAGTGCTCCACTGTGGGACACACAGGGATGCATTCAGGCTCTCTTTGATTGAGGTTGGGTGGGGTCCAGACATTGTGGTGTGACATAGGATAATTTTGCAAGAAATAGCCTTGTACTTACAAAAGACATGTTCTTAATGTTTGTATTCACTTGGAATAATCGGTTGTGTGAGAAAAGGCCTTTTCTGGATGCAATGTGATTAACCTAGTTGTCTTTTTCAGTCTCTAGATTCCTGTCTCATTGAAATAAAATCAAACTACAACATCTCCTCTCAATGGATGGATTGGTTGCTGTTAACGTAAATTGGGGCTTTACCTTTCTCATTCAGACTAGTGCTGGAATCCTTGGAAATTCTTCACTCCTTTGCTTTTACAACTTTTCTTTTCTTACTACACAGATACCGAAACCCAGAGACTTGATTCTCAGCCAGCTGGTCTTAGCTAACAACTTGGTTCTTTGCTCTAAAGGGATCCCTTTTAGAGCAAAGGGTTGCAGCTTTTGGGTTGGAAGGTTTCCTGGACGGGGCTGGATGTAAACTTGTCTTCTACTTACACAGAGTGGCCAGAGGGGTTTCCCTCACCACCACCTGCCTCCTCAGTGGCTTTCAGGCCGTTAAGCTTTGCCCCAGAATCTCTAGGTGGATGGACTTTCATATTAGATCCCCAAAGTGCATTGTTTTCTGCTGTTTCCTCTGCTGGGCCTTGCACCTGGTGGTACATAGCTATATTGTAAGGTACATAACTGGCCCAATGAAAAGCAAAAATAAGAGTATGGACAAAATATATCTGTACTGTTCCTCACTCAATCCAGGCAGGTTGCTATTCTCAGTAATTGCAGTCATATTCTTGTTCATGGATGGTACGTGTTTGGCCCTCATGGTCTGGACCAGCGGCTCCATGGTCCTCGTCCTGCACAGGCACAAGCAGAGAGTCCAGCACATCCGCAGCTGCAGCCTCTCCCCCAGAACTTCCCATGAAACCAGAGCCACACACACCATCCTCATCCTGGTGAGCATGTTTATCTCCTTTCATGCTCTAGCTGCTATTTTGTCATATCGGATAACCCTGATTCACAACCCAAGCCATTGGCTGAGGAGCATCTCTGTCCTGGTGGCTTCAGGCTTCCCGACTTTCAGCCCCTTTGTGTTCATTGTCAATGAGGCCCGAGTCTCACAGTCCTGCTTTGCCTGCTGGACAAGGAACAGAAATACTCTAGGAATGGTCTGTGACGTATAACTTTCCTCCAGAACACTGTATCATTTATCTAATCACTTCTCCCCCAGTATTTGTAAGCATATATTGTGCCAGTTAATGTGCAAGGATTTGGGGATTCAGTATTGAATAAAAATGATAACAACCATGGCTTCATATTGCTTATTAGACTACCAAAAAAGGAGCATGTTGTAAATTATTACCCAAATGTACGGTGGTCCCTCAAAAAAGTAAACAAAGAATTACCATATGATCCAGCAATTTCACTTCTGCTTATATATCCAAGAGAAATCAAAGCAGAGACTTGAACAGCTATTCATACACCTATGTACACAGCAGCATTATTCACAATAACCAAAAAGTATAAACAGCCCAACTGTCCACTGGTGGATGAGTGGATATACCAATGGTGGCATAGACACACGATGAAGTAGTATGGAATCTTAAAATGGGGTGAAATTGTGATAAACACATGCCACCCATGGATAAAACTTGAAGACATTTTGCTAAGTGAAATACGGCAGTCACAAAAGGACACACATTATGTGATTCTAGTTATTTGAAGTACCTAGAATAGTCAGTCCCATGGAGATAAAAGGAGAGAACGTTTGTTACCATGGGCTGGTAGGAGAAAGCATCAGGAGATGGTCTTTAACGGGTACAGAGTTTCAGTTGGAAGATGAATGAGTTTGGACAGGGATGGTAGTGATGACTGCACACCAACATGAATAAAATGTATACTACTGAACTGCACACTTCAAACAGACCCACCTACAGTCACCGGGCTGTTTCCAGAGACCCAGCTGCAGCCACCAGCTGATGTCCTGAACAGTCTTGCAGTCTCCCAGCTGGTCCCCGATGTGTCCTGTGAATCCCCAAGTACCACAGAGACTCTGCTGTAATTATCTGCTCAGCTGACCCTAGAGACCTTCCTAGAGTTCAGCTGCTGACCTTGACGCTGGGCTATATGTATACAACTGGGAGTTGAGCCCTGTTCTCTGGGTCTTGCTTCACTTTGTGCATCAATAAATAGTGTTAAAGCCCGAATATCTGGCAGCCCTGTGCTGGGTCCTGGGTGCACAGGTCACTCGGACCCAGTCTCTGCCTTCACAGTTGTTCAAAACTGAGTGGGGGAAACGAGAGCTACGAAGGAGGTGTCAGTATTATTTTTTCTTTCTAAAAAAAAATATTTAATTAACAATTATTGAATATTTTGAATGTATAGAATATGACGATTTGACATATGTATACAGTACATTGTGCAATGATTAGCACAGTCAAATTCATTAGCACATCCATCACCATCCATGCTGCACATTAGGTCCCTTGAGCTTGTTCACCTTTGGACTTAGAGCTGGTGTCAGTGTTTCCTGATGGAGCGTGTGTATCAGGGATGAATGAGGAGGGGCTCAGGGGAGGTGTGGCTGGGAGAAGGCAGAGAGCTGACCCCACCTAGCCACACCTATACGCACGTGCTCACACATGCACGCACGGGCTCACACACATGCATACACACACACTCACACATGCACACAAACACCCCACATTTGCACTCCATGCACGCTCGCACACGCATATGCATGCAGTCACACAGGACAGGAGAGCCCCAAGTCCACTGTGGGCTGGGATGTGTCTGTTAACTCCATTTATAGGGTCAGAGGCTCTCTCACCACTCAGATTAAAATTAAAATTACCGTGCACACCACTAGGGGGCGAGAGCATCCCGTTTGGCTTAGCTTGTGTGGGTGTCTTTCCAAAAATCGATAGCAAGTCTCTGGAAGGATCCCGCCTGGACAGAGCTGTAAATGGAAACATTTACAAACATCTCATTGTGCTCGATAAATATGTACAATTATTATTTATAAATTCTTTAAAAAATACAAAAATACAATGAAATAACGCAAAAAAGCAGGTATTAATTAAACGTTGTTATATATTAGAAAAAAGAACATGTTATATATTAGAAAAAAGAACATCAAACTGGGAGGTCTCTGTCCTGGCTTCTCTCTGTCAGAGTGGCTGAGAGGTTGGTTCCCGGGGGGGGGGGGGGCAGGGGACGCTGCTGCTAAAAACAGTAAAAGGGGAGGGGAAGCCTGAGAACGGGACTGTTTGGTGGAATGAAAACCCACAGTCCACGGCCAGGAGAGGAGTCATTTTTCTTCCCTCATTGCCCTGTATGTCCCCTTTGTGCCCACGGCCACAAGGCAGCTCAACGAGAACTGCACCGTCAGATGCTCGTGTGTCTCTGCTGGTCGGAGTCTGCCGTGGGCTCGAACCCGCAGCTTCCCTGAGGCATCTCCAGGGCGGTGAGACGACTGCCGTGGTGGGGACCCACGGCGCTGGGCTGAAGGAGGGAAGGAGGCCCCGTGGGGAGGCTCCGAGAGGGACAAGGGGGGCTCATCAGCCTCACCTGGGAGGGGCCAACGTAGAAGGCACTGGGTCTGTTTGCTGCTATGTCCTAAACTTCAGTAACATGAGGACAGATGAGGCAGAAAGTGGCTTGGGGGTCAAGGAGACCCCATTTCTGTCTGAACTGTCTTCAGACACTCTGGTGCCTGCCCCAGCCCCAGCCCTGGGGAAATGAGAACCAGGCTTCTGGGGGGGGGCAGTTCCCCTTCCTGTGGGGCTGCTGATGGGACAACCCCATGACGGGAAGGACCCAGCCTCCCTCTGAGTGGCAACATCCTATGTGTGTCTCTGTCCTGCAGGCACCGTGGTCTCCCCTATCTGCACAGCCGGGGCCGTGGGAGGAGACGCCATGACCCCCACCCTCACGGCCCTGCTCTGCCTCGGTGAGACGGGAAGAGGGGAGGGGAGACCGGGTCTGGGAGGGACCCCACCCCACAGCCAGGCCCTGCTCTAGCAGGAGACCCCAGGGGCTCAGGAGGCTCCCGGGGAGGACAGGGCATGCTCAGCCTTCAGGGGACAAATCTCTCACAGGGAACTCTCTTCTAGGGCTGACTCTGGACCCCAGGACCAGCGCGCAGACAGGTGAGTGTGTCCCCAACATTCCCAGGTCGCTCCTCCTCACTGGGGACAAGGGGTCAGCCCTGGGCAGCTGGGGATGCGGAACAGCAGTTCTGAGCTGACTGATGGGGACGTCTGGAGGGTCCTGGGCTGAGAGCTGGGATCTGAGCGGTGGGGATGTCTTGGGACCCAGCCTCTGATTTCCTTCCAGGGACCCTCCCGAAACCCACCCTCTGGGCTGAGCCAGACTCTCTGATCACTTGGGGGAGCCCTGCTACCATCTGGTGTCAGGGGACCCTGGGTGCCAAGGAGTACCGTCTGGAGAAAGACAGAATATCAGTGCCCTGGGACACACAGAAACCACTGGAGCCTGGGAACAAGGTCAAGTTCAACATCTCATCCATGACAGAGCAGTATGCAGGGCGATATCACTGTTACTATCACAGCCCTTATGGATGGTCAGAGTCCAGTGACCCCCTGGAGCTGGTGGTGACAGGTGAGGAGACAGGGGGATCCCAGCCCCAGCCTCTGCCCTCAAGAAGGGGTCTGCTCTCAGGGGTGTCTCCCTCTCACAGCCCAGCCCTGTGGGGGTGATGTGGGAGGTGTGAGCCCCATTTAACTCGGCTGCCTCCTTCTCTCCTAGTACCCTACGGAAAACCCACCCTCTCAGCCCTGACCAGCCCTGTCGTGACCCCAGGAGAGAATGTGACCCTCCAGTGTGTCTCACAGTTTGTATTTGGCATGTTCATTCTGATTGAGGAAGGAGAACACAAGCTCTCCTGGACCCGGGACTCACAGCGAACCTATGGGCAGTACCAGGCCCTGTTCCCTGTGGGCCCCGTGACCCCCAGCCGCAGGTGGATGTTCAGGTGCTACGGCTATTACAGGAACTCCCCACAGGTGTGGTCGGAACCCAGTGACCCCCTGGAGCTACTGGTTTTAGGTAAAGACATTTCATCCTATCGCATTCATTTTCTGAGACCCCAAAAATATCACTGTGAGCCTTGCTTCCAGGGAAGCGTGAGGTTGGAGGGGTGGTGAGGAAACAAAGGTTCCCGGAGCCACAGACCCAGAGTGTGAGAGACAGTGGGAACTGCAGGGCCAGGACAGGACAGGGGAGGTGTTGGGAGGAACCAGCCCCTGTAGCCCATGGCGTGTCCTTCCCTCCAGGTGTGTCTAGGAAGCCCTCCCTGCTCACCCTGCAGGGCCCTGTCCTGGCCCCTGGACAGACCCTGACCCTCCAGTGTCACTCTGATGTCAGCTATGACAGATTCGCTCTGTCCCAGGAGGGGGGAGATGTCCTCCCCCAGCGCCCTGGCCGGCAGCCCCAGGCTGGGCTGTCTCAGGCCGAATTCCCCCTGGGCCCTGTGAGCGGCTCCCACGGGGGCCGGTACAGATGCTACGGTGGACACAACCTCTCCTCCGAGTGGTCGGCCCCCAGCGACCCCCTGGACATCCTGATCACAGGTGAGGAGCCCAGGGGGGCAGTCAGGGACCCAGACTCTGCACAGGCCCTGCCCGGGGAGCCCCAGGAGGTGATGGCCTGGATGAGGGGTGGGGGTCCCAGGGACCAAGAAGTACAGAGGGAGACAGGGTTGTGAGGAGGGGGAGACTCAGAGATCACAGAGACAGACAAAGACACTGAGGGTCCTCAGAGAGAGGCCCTGGGGAGGTCTCAGCTCAGAACGAGGTGGGGGCTGCCCCCACCCCTCCTTCCTCTCTCTAGGACAGCTCCCTGACAGACCCTCCCTCTCAGTGCACCCGGGCCCCATGGTGGCCTCGGGAGAAAACGTGACCCTGCTGTGTCAGTCATCGAGGAGGACAGACACATTCCTTGTGACCAAGGAGGGGGCAGCCAATCCCCCCCTGCGTCTCAGATCAAACTACACAGCTCAACAGTACCAGTCTGAATTCTCCATGAGTTCTGTGACCTCAGCCCACAGGGGGACCTACAGGTGCTATGGCTCACTCAGCACCTCCCCCTACCTGTTGTCACTGCCCAGTGACCCCCTGGAGCTCGTGGTCTCAGGTGAGGACTCCGACCCCATCCTCTTTGACCTAAAAGGGTCAGCTCAGGCCCCTGCTCCAGGAGAGCTCTGGGACAAGAAATGAGGGGCGAGAAGGGGATGGGCCCCAGGGGAGAGTCCTGCCATGAGAGGTGGAAATAGCACCTCCCACCCCTGGGCACCCACCCCTGAAGTCTCAGTCAGGGTGCAGGGAAGGGAGGGTGGAATGACATGTGGGTGAACCTCAGAGGAAACGTGATGAGACTGAGGGTGGAGGACAGTGCCCCCACCCACCTCCTGATAGCTCCTTCTCAGAATCGGAACCTCCGGGTGTCCCAGCCCCTCCCCCCCAGGTCCTGACCCACTGGGTGATGGAATCAGTTACCCTGATCCCAGAGAATCTTCCAGACTCATCTCAATCCTATTCCCAATATTGAGGAGAGGAGTCTTCTCCCCAGAGGAGGACCAGGGAGAAGGGTGGACATTAAGGGTGGGGTCCACGTGGCTTCTGGGGCTCTGGGGATGAGGCAACTGTGACCTCTGTGGTGGTCAGAGGGGAGGGAGGTGTCCGAGGTCCAGGCAGGAAGGAGGGACCAGAGCTGATGGGTGGAGGGGGTGGGTCTGCCCCCTCCCCATGCCTGAGCAGGACACCCAGGAGCCATGTCAACTCACCAGAGAGCCAGGACCAGGGGAGGGAGCAAAGCAGGTGATTAGTCTAGGAGTCCAGTGGGAGGGACCCTGGGAGGGGGATGGAGTCGGCGTTGGCTCAGCCTCTCCTTGGGAGGAGAAACTTCTGAGACAGCCTTTTCCCCTCCTGCCCTGCGTTCCCCTCTGAATAAGGGGGACCTGCCCGGGAGTGACCTCCAAAGACCCTTCCTTTCTGACCTCCTGGGGCATCTGGGATGTGGCTCATCCTAGACCTGCTCCCGTCTCCAGCCCTCTCTGGGCCTGTCCTGCTTCTCCCAGTAACTGACTTGTCAGGGTTTAAAAACCGAGGAAGACGGGGGAAGGAGCACGTGATTTCTGTTCATTAGTGTTGGAATTTCATCTTAATATGAGGAAGCCACAATACTATGATAGCAGCAAAGATTTATAAAACTCCAATAGTTTAGAATCTCCTGTCTCTCATGTATCACACAACATCTTTTATATTTTCTACTAAGCCCACACCCACACAACTCCGCATGACGCCCAGGCCCCTCACCTGTCTGGGAGGTGTGCAGTGAGCAGGAGGAGGAGAACGGGCCGGGTCCGCAGGGTTTGGTGTCCAGGCCTGACTTGGAGACAGGGAAGATGCTGGGGCTGATGGAGAAGGAGGACAGGCTGGGTCTGTTAGAGGACAACTTGGTACCCCTATTTCTAATTCCCGAGAGACCCCGAGGATGAAGGGTCTCTGATCCCTCTCAGGATAGGAGGCTGCTCAGGTCTGGGTGGGATCTCACTGTGGTGAGGGTGGGGCCCACACCACACACACTCCTTCAGAGAGAGGCTCCCCAGGCTGTGGGTACCGCTGGGCACGGCCCCTCCTGTGTTCACTTGGTGGCCTCTGTGCTCAGTGCACAGATGAGACTAAGGAGGGACCTGCACCTGCCCATTGGGGCAAGTTAGGGAATCACTGTGCAGCACGTCGTGCGTGTAATTCATTTCTACTCCTCATTTTCTGTGCACACTTATCTCATGTTGCTCTCTCTTTTTATGAAATTTATTTTATTATATTTTATTTTAATTTCAATAGATTTACAGGATACAAGTGTTTTTAATTACATGGAAGAAATGTATAATGCTGAAGTCAGGCCTGATAGTGTACATATCACCAGACTAGCATACACTGTAACCAACAGGTATTTTTTTATCCTGTGTCCATTAATCAACCTTCTGATCATGTATACCCATTGCTTAGTTCCCACTTATAAGTGAGAACACGTGGTGCTTGTTTTTCCATTCCCGAGATACTTCACTTAGGATAGTGGTCTCCATTTCCATCCAAGTTGCGCAAAAGATATTATTTTATTCCTTTTCATGGATGAGAAGTATTCCATGGCTTATATACCGTATTTTCTTTAACCACCCATCGACTGATGGGCAATTAGGATGCTTATATTTCTTTGCAATTGTGAACTTTGCTGTGATAAACATTTGGGTGCAGGTGTCTTTTTGATATAATGACTTCTTTTCCCTTGGATGGATACGCAGTAGTGGGATTGCTGGATAGAATGGTAGGTCTATTTTCAGTTCTTTGAAGAATCTCCATACTGTTTTCCATAGAGCTTGCACTAATTTACATTCCCACCAACAGTGTAGAAGTGTTCCCTTTTCAGCACATCCATGCCATCTATTGGTTTTTGGCTTAATAATGACCATTCTGACAGGCGTGATATGATATCACATGGTGGTTTTAATTTGCATTTTCCTGATGACTAGTGATGCTGAGTGTTTGTTCATATATTTGTGGGCCATATGTAAACCTTCTTTTGAAAAAAATCTGTTCATGCATTGCATTGTGCCTACTTTTTGATGGGGTTGTTCGTTTTTTTCCTTCTGATTTCTTTGAGTTCTTTGTAGATTCTGGATATTAGCCCTTTGTTGGATTTATACTTTGAGAATATTGTCTCCCATTCTGTAGGTTGTCCATTTACTCTGTCAATTATTTCCTTTGCTGTGCAGAAACTTTTTTAGTTTAATTAAGCCACATTTATTTATGTTTGTTGTTGCTGTATTTGCTTTGGGACCTTAATTGTAAACTCTTTGCCCAGGCCAATGTCCAGAAGAGTTTTTGCTACATTTCCTCCTAGAAGTTTTATGGTTTTAGATCTTCCGTTCAAGTCTTCAATCCAGCTTGAGTTAATGTTTGTATGTGGTGAGAGATAGGGATCCAGTTTCACTCTTCTGCATGTGCCTATCCAATTTTCCCAAACCACTTCTTGAATTGCTTATCCTTTCCCCAGTGTATGTTTTTGTCTGCTTTGTTCAAGTATCTGCTGGTTGTAGATATACAGTTTTATTTCTAGGTTCTCTATACTGTTCCAGTGACCTTTGTGTCTACCATTATACCAGAACTATGCTTTTTTTATTTCTATAGCCCTGTAGTATAATTTCAAGTCAGATCATGTGATGCCTCCAGATTAGTTCTTGGTCATTAGCATTGCCTTGGATATTCAGTCTCTATTTTATGATTCCATATTAATTTAGGATTGTTTTTCTCTAGTTCTGTGGAAAAGGGTGTTGGTATTTTGATGGGAATTGCATTGAATCTGTAACTAATCACTTTGGGCGGTATGGACATTTTAACACTATTGATTCTTCCAATCCAGAAGCATGGAATTTTTTTCCTTTCTTTGTGTGTGTGTGTCATCTATGATTTCTTTCATCAGTGTTTGGTAGCTCTCCTTGTAGAGATCTTTCATCTCCTTGGTTAAGTGTTTTCTAGGTATTGTTTTTTTGCAGCTATTGTAAAAGATATTGATTTTTTGATTTGATTCTCGGCTTGAATGTTATTAGTGTATTGTAAAGCTACTGATTTGTGTACATTAATTTTGTAATGTAAAACTTTACCGAATTTATCTGTCAATTCCAGGAGTGTTTTGGAGGAGTCTTTTGATTTTTAGACATAATACCATATCATCCACAAAGAGAGATAGTTTGACTTCCTCTTTCCTAATTTGGATGCCTTTTAACTTTTATTTTTCATTATTACGGGTACATAATAGTTGTATATTTTATAGGGTATATGTGATGTTTTGATACAGGCATACGATGCGAATCAATGAAATTGGTAATTACGGTATCCATTACCTCAGGCATTTATCATTTCTTTGTATTTGGAACATTCCAATTCCACCCTTGTAGTTATTTAAGGTAGACGAGAAGGTATTGTTGATTATAGTCACTTTGCTGTGATGTCAAATATTGTTCATTCTAACTATCTCACTATGTTTTTCCACCCCTTAAGCAGACTCACTTTATTTTCCATCCCCACTACCATGCCCATCTTCTGGTAAACATCATTCTACTCTCTGTCTCCATGAGATCAATTATTTGTAATATTTAGCTTGATGCTTTCATCTTGCAGCTTGTAGGATTTTCGCCTTCACTTTGATTTTCACCAGTCTGATGACTATGTGCCTTGGAGATGTCCTATTAGTAATGAATCTTCCAAGAGTTCAATGACCTTTCTGTACCTGGATGTCCAGATTTCTAGCTAGACCCAGGAAGTTTTCCTCCATTATTCTCTCAGGTAGGTTTTCCAGGATTTTCACTTTGGTTTCTTCTCCCTTAGGGATACCTATAATTCTTATATTTAGTCATCTAACATGGTCCCATAATTCTCGCAGACTTTGTACATTCTTCTTAATTCTTTTGTCTTCATTGTTGACTAACTAGGTTAATTCAAAAGGCTTTTCTCAAGTTCTGAAATTCTTTCTTCTGCATCATCTAATCTGTTGTTAAAACTTTCCACTGTATTTTGAATTCCCTAAGTGATTATTTTATTTCCAAAAATTCTGTTATTTTTTAACTATGTATCTCTTTAGTAAGTTTTTCATTTCTGTCCTGAATTTTTGTTGTTGTTGCTTCTTTGTGTTGGTTTTCATCTTTCTCACTGATCCCACTGACCTAATTTGTGGTCCACATTTTGAATTCCATAACCAATACTTCAAACATGGCTTTTAGGTTGGAGTCCATTGCTGGAGAG
The DNA here is from genome assembly GCF_020740605.2 of Lemur catta. Lineage (NCBI taxonomy): Eukaryota > Metazoa > Chordata > Mammalia > Primates > Lemuridae > Lemur > Lemur catta. The sequence goes on from NC_059146.1 coordinate 21,469,875, forward strand.
CTAGTGTGATCCACTGGACGTGCTGAAACAGCCTGCTCTTCCATATTGCCAGAGTTTTTCTCCTGGTTCTTTCTCATCTAAAACCTCTTCCCTCAGCTCCAAACAGATACTGTTGTGGTGCTAGTGTTCTCTGCCAGGGTCTCTGCTGCTCAGCGTAGGAAGGGAGAGTTACCCTATCCTTTGACCTATGTGGCTATATAACCACTGTGGTGTTGCTGGCATATTGGGTTGGTTGAACCTCACACCCCTGGGAGACTATTCACATGCCACTGATGGTGGACTGGGCTGGGTAATCCCCAGTCCCCAGGCTCCTGCATGGTGTGCCTGAGTCCTGGGAGGAGCAGACCAAGGTTGAGCTGGCAAACTTGCTCTCAAGCCTCCCTGGGTCCAGGAGCTGGTTGTGATGGTGAGGGGCGGGGTGGTCTCCTGCCCCAGAAGAACACTCAGGCAAGGGAAGGATGGGTGCACTGTGAGCCTGTGACAGCAGGGCCTTCTTGAGATTAGCAGTGGCAGGGAGCTGTGGGACACACAAGGAACTAACACCTTCCTCTTTTGGCAATGACTGTGGTCTCTGTCCTTCTGGTATACAACAGCACCCAGATTGCAGCTCCCACACTGACCCAGCTGCAGCAGAGATGGGGGAGGCAGCTCAACGCGCTGTTTGTAGGGCTAGCAGACTGGTTGTGGGCTGTGGCTGAAATGCTCCAGGGGGCAGATGTGGTTGTGCCAGGGACTTGCCTCTGAGGATGACAGGCTGCTTGTAGAAGAGACAGGCAGCTTGCAACTTGGGGAGAGGACTCGTAGCCAAACCCTCCCTTATAGGAGGTGGTAGCTTTTGTCTTAGTGGCACACATAAGTGCTTGCTGCTCCTTTTTAGGTAGAGGGAGTGAACCCTAAGCTCCATGGAAGCCTGGGTGTGACAGGCAGGTGGTCTGTCAGAAGCAGGGTAGTGGCTCCCAGGTGCCCTGGGTTAATGGTCCCCTGTGGAACACTCACCAGTCCTGAGCAGGAAGAGCATTTAAGCCATGGCTTACTTTGTGGCAGGGGTGGGGCAGGAAGGAAGGCGGGGAAGGTCCTAAATTATGGGGAGTGTCTCCACTGGGGAAAGCATGGACAACATCACATCACAAGCCAAGGGCACACTGGTGCAGGAGTGTGTGTCATGAGTCAGAACTCCAGGAACACTGCTGCTTTCCTGTGTCTGCCTATTATTTTGTGATTGTCACAGTTTGAGCAGCGATTGGAGAATGTTTGTGTGTGATCCAGGGACAGGGAGGCTGAGGGGCTGTGACTCCCCTGGCTGGATAGAGCCACCTGGCGTGTGTGCAAGCAATATGGCACCTGCCATTTCAGCCTGGTTCCGTGGTGAGGGGAAGTGACCTTACATGGGCCTGCTGCCCAGTGATATGTCCCCAAGAAATTCTCAGTTCACTAGCGTCAGCAGCATCTGCATTTGTCAGGACAGAAAGGCTGTCCCACAGATGGGTAGCTGGCAATCTGCCACAGGTGTGAAGGGAGGAAAAGTCACCACTCCCACCTACCTTTTCTGTCAGGCTCCAAATCCCTTGGGAGTTGGTCTCTGCCAAAATGTCTCTCCTTCTTCTTCAGCTCCACCACTTCTTCCCATGGGACCTCCAGTAAAGACAGGTTCTGGCTTTTTCCCTTAGTATTTCACCTGGGCTCTCCTTTCTCACCTGAAACTTCTTCCTCTATTTGGGACAATCTGGCAACCAATGTCTGTAATCAGTCATCTTGTCACTCTCCCCTGTCTTTTTCTGAAACTTTTAAAGTAATGATTGAATATATAAATTTATAATTTTAATTTAAATGATGTGGATGTACGATTGAAAAGTAAGTCATTCTCCCATTTTCATTGGGACTTAATTTAATTTATACATTTGATTTGGAAAATAGTTTCTTTTTAATAAATCTTTCCTAACCATTTAAAATTGAGGCATAGGAAGGAACTGTAGTGTTTTTGAAATTTTATTTATAAGAATTTTGTACATTCACTCACATTCAAAGAATTGTTAAACTACTTCAATTATTTATAAGAAAGGTCTTTAATTCCTTTACGTTTTTAAAATAAGAGATAGGTATGTATGAGAAAGCTATTGGTTCAAGTATATTCACTTTATTAAATATTAGCTGACAACAGAATTCCTCCGTTCCAATTACTTTTCTATTAATCTCTTCTAATATACTGATAAAATTCATATAAGCCATAAGAAAACATAAATTTCATGTCTTTCCTCTAAATTGCATATTAATACATAACTACATGTTAAATAAATTTGGAAAGTTTGCTTTTTACATGTCTATGTATAATTATATAAATTACATGTGAATATATGTGTACATCTAAACATATTTAGATATATTCATACATATGCTTGATATTTTTGACATAATATGTTTTAACACCATTGTTATTGACCTTCCCACCTAGATTAATTCTTCATAAAAGCAGAAATATTGTTTGATGAGCCTGTGATAACACCACTCCTTAGAAAATATATATTTGTGTATGTGTGGGTCTGTGTGTGTGTATCACATTCTAGCTGTTCCCAAATATATGAAGTATTAATTAACAAGAGATTAAGGGGAGGATGAGTCCCCAGGTGACCTGGCTGAGGTGGGGTAAAGGGGAGGCAGCCCCAGATGTTCACCCCTTTGAGTTCCTGACATTCTGGAGCCCCTGAGGTCCAACCCTGCATCCATGGTGCCTGGGTCCTCAGTCACTAATAAGTGGAAATGTGCACATTCAGGGTAATTTCCTTATGTGGTCCTATCTCCCAGACAGAACAGGGAGCACAAAAGGACCCCGTTATTTCCATATTGGGGACCATTTTTCTTGCTGGTCCTGAGCACATAGGGTCCAGCAAAACTCTCCCAAAATGACTGAGAAGCAAAGTTTGGATCCAAAGAACACAGGAAGGCTGAAACAATTCAACAAGGAGGCGAGAGTGACCCTGCTACAGCAGAGAAAGGGCTTATTGAGAAACTGCATAAAAGTCACATCATGAGACATGAAGGAATATAGAAGGCAGAGCCCAGGGGAGAGGCTGAGCTCAGGTCTCTTCATCCCCTGCCCCTGCCCCTCTGTTTTCATCCTCAGGAGCACCTGAGACCATCAGCCCAACACCAAGTAAGTCAGACCCTACCGGTGGTGAGTGAGGAGAACCTCTCTGTCATGGGCTGGGCACAGAGGGTCAGGCACTGTCCAGGGGAGGACTGTGTCCTGGGGGAACCTCCAGAGATCACAAGTGACTTTGGTCTGCCCTGACTTCTGTGACCTTCTGTCCTCAATCTCCAGCCCCACCCCCCCAGGATTACACAGTGGAGAATCTCATCCGCATGGGCGTGGCTGGCTTGATCCTTGTGGCCCTCGGGATTCTGCTGTTTCAGGACTGGCACAGCCAGAGAAGCCCCCAAGATGCAACACAGAGGTAAACTCCAGAGACAACAAGGCACCATTCAGAGTGGTCAATCCTTGGAAGTAAATCTGATGATCTCAGGAGGTTCTGGAAGAGGATCTAGAGCATGTGCTGTCCGGACTGTCTGCTGGTCATTTCCAGAGGTGGGAATCACTGTCCAAGTGCAGGGACACCGTGTGTGGTGCGGAACCTGCAGCCTGAAGGAAACTTGCGGCCTTCCTGGTCCTTAATTGCAGCCTTTTGACCTAATTCAAATTTTGCAAAACAAATACTTTCTTTAAAAGGGATGCAACAGAGAAAGATGAAGCTTCTCTTGGTCCCTTTGGTGCTTAAAAAAGAACTGTCTTGAAATCAGAGGGGGCAGGATCCCCACACACAGCTGGGGCAATCTGTGGAGGACCATTAAACGGTGATACATTCCAGTACTGACTTTCCTTAACTGAATACCCTCCTTTTCCAACCTTCAGACGTGAAGCTACATTTCACATGGCAGTTTTGGCCCGCACCTCTGTACCCCTTCATGCTCTGGTCCACTGTCATGTAAACACAGTTTTCTTTATGTCTAATTTCCACATTCCCTGATGTACTCTATTCAGCCTCCATCTCTTCAGTCAGAGTTCCAAACCTGTTTCCACAACTGAATAAATGCAAGAAGATCAGATTCCAATCAGAAAAATGTCACAAAAATGAGGCACTGACACCCTGCAAACCCTTCACTCTTTATCAGATGCTGTCTACCTACTGTCTCCTAAACTATTATCACTTGGAATCATGACACTGGCTTTGGTGTGACAACTCAGTGGTATGTTGATTCTGAAAAAGACATTTTTTAAATGCTCTTATTTGTGGCCTTTTCCAGTCTCTGTGGTGTGAATATTTTCATGGCCAAATTCAAGGTGCCCATAGGACATCCCTGAATGCACAGTGGGAAGCGATGAATGGAATTGTCTTCACAAATGAATCTGAACCATCCGCAGCACATCTCACTTACACCACGTACACACCTGTATTTCCTCCCATTTGAGAGGTGATGATGGTTCCTGCACCAGTGACACCACACTCTTTCAATGACATTGTGGCACCGTAATCCTAGCATGTTCCCCTGAGAGGCAGGAGACACAAAAACGGCAGCATCACATGTGGGAAAGCATGAGGCTCACTTAGAAATCCAGTATCTTAGTGGTAGGGTTATAAATTACTTCAATCAATTTGTGGAGTATACTGGAAGTATCTAGTTAAAAGGAACAGATATTCAACTATGATCACGTAGTACACAGCCTAGAGGAAAATGTGTGCACATGCAGGAGGTTGCATTCGCAAGAACAGTGATAGGAGTGGCACTGATATTACATGACAGCCTTAAAACTCAAAGGTAAATCTATTTTAAAAGACAAATATGTGGTTTTTGTCCACCATGGTGTATTATATGGCAGCAAAAATGTACAGTCTACATCTTCAAAGAGCAAGGTATATCAGTCCTCAGACATGACAGTGAACAAATGAAAGAAGAATATAAAAGATGTCATTCAGGGCTAACCCGCTACGTAGAGGAAAGGGAAAAATTTTTTAGACAGGCATGCGTAAGATAAACCCAACAAATAAGGGAAGGAATTAATCCCATGTAGTCCAGAATGGTGGTTTTTCTTTGGGGTGATGAAGCGTCTTAGAACTGGATAGAGGTGGGGGCTGCACAACGTTGTGAATGGACTAAATGCCACTGAATTCTGTACTTTATTGGTCGATTTTCTGTTATGTGAATTTTACCTCAATAAAAAGAAATGTGAGGGGAAAAGATGTAATTCCCTATAGATTGTTTTTACTTTGAGAAGTTGCACCATGACACAGGATTTTCATTGGAGATAGGACTCTGACTAGGACAAAGATGCCCTAAATGCCACAGAGATTAGGCATTAACCCAATGATGAAATTTTACCTTCGATTTTCCCTTCACTTTGGCTTAGTGAAGAATCCAAGAAGAAACACCAGCACTCCTGCATCCTTTCCTGTGGTCAACTGCTATTCAAACAAGGATGTAATATTGCCCCAGAAGTCCCTAATTGGCCTGAAGAAAGTTTTAGGGACTTACAATTTGCCATCCCTACCATAAGAGCTCTTTGACCACATGTCTGTTGCAGCTATAACAGGTTGAAACCTGTCCATGTGCAGACACTGGCAATCCTCATACAATTGTCACAGTTGGGGTCATTATCACTTTCCCACAATAAGGAAAATAGGAAGGAAGATGCTGTCTGCTCAGGGTTGACAAGAAGTAGATGTTACCCCAATATCTTACATTGGAATCTGTGAATTTTCTCCAGTAAATGCCCTTTTCCCAAAGCATGAAAACAGAATCCACAGTCAGATGGAGAACTATGGGCAGGGGGAGAAGAGGGAGAGGGAGCAGAAATGACTCAGGGTTTTAAAGGAGACGGATGAAGAGAAGGTGCCACTACTTATGGGAATGAGGAAGTCAGAGGGAGGAAGTGCTTGAGAGAAACAAAACCACATACTCAGGTGAGGAGGGAGGCTGTGCTTCCTCTGCCAGTCAGTTAACTGTCTTACAAACATCTCCCAGCCTCCTTCTCCTCCTGGGGTCATCTGTCCTGTGACGGCCTCGTTGGCCCCTCCAGTGAACCAAGGCAGAGAGTGGAGCAGCCCTCAGTTCCTCACTCGCTTCTGCTTCATACAACACACAAACCCGAACAGCTGTGCCCCTGAGCCCTCCTTACCCAGGTCCCCTGGTCCATCACCACCATCCACGGTCAGCCAGAGACTGGAGATGTCTTGTCACATCAGCCTCCCTCCTGGTCCCCTACTCTGGGTCCTCACTCCCTGCTAAAGTTCATTATTCTCAAATTGCAACATTATCAGTGACTGACCCTTCGCTGAACGCAATCCTTTGATAAGTCTCTATCTTCCTCCAAATGAGACACCAGCATCTCTGCCTGATGTTCATGTTGTTGATGATCAAATCTGAGCTAAATTCTCCAGCCTCAGAAAACATGGCTTCTCCCTGTGAAGCAAACTCATCACAGGTAACCACCTGTCCCTCCCCAGACACACACATCTGGGATTTTAACATGTTTGTGTCTTCTCACAGTCTGATCACGGAGATAATTTGAACTAAGAGAAAGTCCTTTCCAACATCCTAAATACGATAAAGACACAAGTCTCTCTGCCTCATCTCACTCAACAAACAGTCACTGTACTTCCCACAAAGGGCTTTGGTAAGGGTTGCATGAGAAATCCAATTAAACCATTTAGAAGCCGGGTGCGGTGGCTGACGCCTGTAATCCTAGCACTCTGGGAGGCCGAGGCGGGTGGATCGCTCGAGGTCAGGAGTTCGAGACCAGCCTGAGCAAGAGCGAGACCCCGTCTCTACTAAAAATAGAAAGAGATTATCTGGCCAACTAAAAATCTATATAGAAAAAATTAGCCGGGCATGGTGGTGCATGCCTGTAGTCCCAGCTACTCGGGAGGCTGAGGCAGTAGGATCGCTTAAGCCGAGGAGTCTGAGGTTGCTGTGAGCTAGGCTGACGCCACGGCACTCATTCTAGCCTGGGCAACAAAGGGAGACTTTGTCTCAAAAAAAAAAAAAAACAACCATTTAGAATACCGAGGCGCACATCCACGTTATCTTGGGGTCGGATTACTGTTGGAGTTTTATCACTGTTCATTGTAAGTGCAATCTTCCTACCATCCGTTTCTGACTGATGGAATAAGAGACACGATGGAAGGGAAGGCCAGGTGGACGGCACTGGATATGCCTCTCCCCAACAGAATAGTGAAACCAAAGTAATTCCACATATCTGGAGAAAGTGCAAAGATCGGTGACTCCATCAGGACTTCCACATGCTCGCTCCACTCCCCTATTTGACCTGTGCAGAAAACAGATGGATTGTGGAGAATGGCAGTGGATTCTTGTAAATCAGACGGGGATTTCAATTGCAGCTGAGGAGGCTCAATTTCCTGTTGAAGCTTCGGTGCCACAGGTCTCCTGGCACTTGTGTGCAGCTACTGATCTGGGAAAAGTGTATCTTCTATGTGCATATTGCAAGGGCTCTCAGAGTCAGCAATGCATGTCCACTAACCAACTTCAGGGCTATAGTGGCTCTGCAGCTCTCTGTCAGCTGGTCAGCGGGGACCATGATCACCTCTCCACGGCACAGAACATCATACGGGTCCTTTACATCATTGATACGCTGATTGGACCTGTTCAACAGGAAATAGCAAATGCTCTAGGCCGGGCGCGGTGGCTCACGCCTGTAATCCTAGCTCTGGGAGGCCGAGGCGGGTAGATCGCTCGAGGTCAGGAGTTCGAGACCAGCCTGAGCAAGAGTGAGACCCCGTCTCTACTAAAAATAGAAAGAAATTATCTGGCCAACTAAAAATATATATACAAAAAAATTAGCCGGGCATGGTGGCTCATGCCTGTAGTCCCAGCTACTCGGGAGGCTGAGGCAGTAGGATCGCTTAAGCCCAGGAGTCTGAGGTTGCTGTGAGCTAGGCTGATGCCATGGCACTCACTCTAGCCCGGGCAACAGAGTGAGACTCTGTCTCAAAAAAAAAAAAAAAAAAGGAAATAGCAAATACTCTAGACAGTCTGTGAGACCATGTGTTCCAGAGAATGGGAAGTAAATCATCCTCAAAATTCAGGTTTCTGCTGCCTTACTAAAATCTCTAGGAGTCCAGCTGCCTGAGGCACGCTGAGGTAGGTCCTGCCAAGGTGAAGACATGTCACTCCATCTGACCTCTTACTCATAAGAGACAAGTCCAAGACCTATGGGCCTCTTCTTAAATTGGCAGGCAACATATATCTCCTTGGATACGCCACCTCAGCCTATGTATTATGTACCTTGAAAGGCTGCTGGTTTTAAGTAGGGCCCAGAATGAAAGGTGCACACCCTTTGTAATCTTTGCAGCAGGTGCAGGCTGCAGACAGCCTGAGCCTGTGACCCAGCAGATGCAGCGGTGTTCGAAGCACTGAAGCAGATGAGGCTCCCACACAGAGCTTTTGGCAGGAAGCTTTAGATGAATTTACAGCACAGTTGTCTAAGTTTCTGAAGCCACACTGTGCCATTTCTGCAGAGATGGTTCTCAATTTGTGACACAGTTTCTAGATTGCTACTGGGCTGCAGTAGAGACTGAACACTTGGCCTTGAGTGGGCAGGTCACCATGTGACATGAGCTGCCCGTTATGATCTGGGCGTGGACTGACCAACCAAACTCGCAACTGGCCAGGCCCAGCTGCTCTCCGTCATCAAACAGAAGTGCTTTATGCAAGATTTGGCCGAAGGAGTTTGTGAAGGCATGTGGTAGGCAGAGTAATGACTTCCCAAAGGTGTCCACGTCCTGGTCCTCAGAATCTGTGAATACGGTACCTTACATGGAAAAAGAGACTTTGAAGATGTGATTAAGTTAAGGATCTTGGGGCGGGGAGATCATCTTGGATTATCCGGGTGGGCCCAATGTGATCCCAAGGGGCCTCATACATGAAAGAGGGAGGCAGGAGGGTGACATCAGGGAAGAGAAGATGGAAGCAGAGGCTGGAATAACATCACTGCTGGCTTTGAGGATGGAACGGGATGAGAGTGAGGGAGTGCAGGCAGCCTGCAGACGCTGGAGGAGGTAAGAGAACAGACTCTCCCTGGAGCCTCCAGAAGGAACACAGCCCTGATGACAACTGACGACAGCCCAGGGAGACGCCCTGTGGACCTCTGACAGCCCGAACTGTAAGATAACAAATCTGTGTCATCTTAAGCCTCCAAGCTTGTAGAAATTTGTTAGCGCAGGAACAGGAAGCTACCACACTGGGTATCTGCTTTAGTCTCTGCAAACTCAAACTTTCCTTCTCTTGGATCATTGGTACATTTCCATGGTCAGGCACATGGCAAAACCCTATAAATATGTGCTGATACTTGGGCAGGGAGGAGTTAAGACCAGGGAGACAGCGCTCACGGATCCGGGGAGACCCCATTTCTGTCTGAAATGTCTCCAGAGAGCCCAGTGCACACTCTAGCCCTGGGGAAACCAGAGCAGGCTCTTAGAAAGTTCCTCTTCCTGTGGGGCTGCTGATGTGACAACCTCATGATGGGAAGGACCCAGCCTCCAAGTGGCCACACCCTGTGTGCCTCTCTGTCCTGCAGGCACCGTGGTCTCCTCCATCTGCACAGCCGGGGCCGTGGGAGGAGACGCCATGACCCCCACCCTCACGGCCCTGCTCTGCCTCGGTGAGACAGGAAGAGGGGAGGGGAGACCGGGTCTGGGAGGGACCCCACCCCACAGCCAGGCCCTGCTCTAGCAGGAGACCCCAGGGGCTCAGGAGGCTCCCGGGGAGGACACGACATGCTCAGCCTTCAGGGGACAAATCTCTCACAGGGAACTCTCTTCCAGGGCTGAGTCTGGACCCCAGGACCCACGTGCAGGCAAGTGAGTCTGTCCCCAGCTGTCCCAGGTCGCTCCTCTTCACTGGGGACAAGGGACACCCCTGGGCAGCTGGGGGTGGGGAACAGCAGTTCTGAGCTGACTGATGGGGACGTCTGGAGGGTCCTGGGCTGAGAGCTGAGATCTGAGGGGTGGGGATGTCTTGGGACCCAGCCTCTGATTTCCTTCCAGGGACCCTCCCCAAACCCACCCTCTGGGCTGAGCCAGACTCTGCGATCACCTGGGGGAGCCCTGCTACCATCTGGTGTCAGGGGACACTGGATGCCAAGGAGTACCGTCTGGAGAAAGATGGAAGATCAGTGTCGTGGGACACACAGAAACCACTGGAGCCTGGGAACAAGGCCAAGTACAACATCCCATCCATGACAGAGCAGTACACTGGAAAGTATCGCTGTTACTATTACAGCCCTTATAGATGGTCAGAGCCCAGTGACCCCCTGGAGCTGGTGGTGACAGGTGAGGGGACCCTCAGGGGTGGGGTCCCAGGCCCAGGATCTGCCCTCAGGGGTATCTCCCTCTCACAGCCTGGCTTTGAGGGGTGATGAGGGATGATGTGGGAGGTGTGAGCCCCATTGAACACGGCTGCCTCCTTCTCTCCTAGGATCCTATGGCAAACCCACCCTCTCAGCCCTGCCGAGCCCTGTCGTGACCCCAGGAGGGAACGTGACCCTCCAGTGTGTCTCACAGTTTGTATTTGGCATGTTCCTTCTGGTTGAGGAAGGAGAACACAAGCTCTCCTGGACCCGGGACTCACAGCAAACCTCCTACGGGCAGTACCAGGCCCTGTTCCCTGTGGGCCCCGTGACCCCCAGCCGCAGGTGGACGTTCAGATGCTACGGCTATTACAGGAACTCCCCACAGGTGTGGTCGGAACCCAGTGAGCCCCTGGAGCTACTGGTCTCAGGTAAAGAGATTTCATCCTACTTTGTTCATTTCTTGAGATCCCAAAAATATCACTGTGAGCCTTGCTTCCAGGGAAGCGTGAGGTTGGAGGGGTGGTGAGGAAACAAAGGTTCCCGGAGCCACAGACCCAGAGTGTGAGAGACAGTGGGACCTGCAGGGCCAGGACAGGACATGGGATATGTTGGGAGGAACCAGCCCCCGCAGCCCATGGCGTGTCCTTCCCTCCAGGTGTGTCTAGGAAGCCCTCCCTGCTCACTCCACAGGGCCCTGTCCTGGCCCCTGGACAGACCCTGACCCTCCAGTGTCGCTCTGATGTCGGCTATGACAGATTCGCTCTGTCCCAGGAGGGGGGAGATGTCCTCCCCCAGCGCCCTGGCCGGCAGCCCCAGGCTGGGCTGTCTCAGGCCGAATTCCCCCTGGGCCCTGTGAGCGGCTCCCACGGGGGCCGGTACAGATGCTACGGTGGACACAACCTCTCCTCCGAGTGGTCGGCCCCCAGCGACCCCCTGGACATCCTGGTCACAGGTGAGGAGCCCAGGGGGGCCGTCAGGGACCCAGACTCTGCACAGGCCCTGCCTGGGGAGCCCAAGTGGTGATGGCCTGGATGAGGGGTGGGGGTCTCAGGGACCAAGAAGGACAGAGAGACAGGGGTGGGGGGGGGTGGGGGGAGGCTCAGAGATCACAGAGACAGGCAGAGACGCGAGGGTCCTCAGACAGAGGCCCTGGGGAGGTCTCAGCTCAGAATGAGGTAGGGGCTGCCCCCACCCCTCCTTCCTCTCTCTAGGACAGCTCGCTGACAGACCCTCCCTCTCGGCACATCCGGGCTCCATGGTGGCCTCAGGAGAGAAAGTGACCCTGCTGTGTCAGTCAGGGAGCAAAATGGACACGTTCCTTCTGACCAAGGAGGGGGCAGCCGATCCCCCCCTGCATCTCAGATCAAACTACACAGCTCAATGGTACCAGTCTGAATTCCCCATGAGTCCTGTGACCTCAGCCCATGGGGGGACCTACAGGTGCTACGGCTCACTCAGCACCTACCCCTACCTGTTGTCACTGCCCAGTGACCCCCTGGAGCTCGTGGTCTCAGGTGAGGACCCGTGACCCTGTCCTCTCGGAGCTCAAAGGGTCAGCTCAGGGCCCTGCCCCAGGAGAGCTCTGGGCTGGGATGGGGTGAGGGGGTTCTGGGAGAGGCTCAGCCAGAGGGGTTCACCCCTCAGAGGGCAGGAGGCCAACAGGGGCTGTCCCAGGTGCCCCACCCCCTCCCACATCACCTGAGGTCCAGAAGGTGCCAGGTGGGTGGAGGGATGGCCTTCGGGAGGCCGCAGGGCAGGAATAGAAGAGTTTGAGTGGACGAGGGGACTTCAGGGCAGCCCCAGCCCCTCACCCTCTTCTTGCCCTCATTCCCAGGAACATTTGGGCACTCCGGCCCCCCAGCCGCAGGGCCCTCCTCAGGACCTGGTAAGTCACTGAAGTATGTTGCTTCGGAGGGAGCACAGCCTGCGCCAGGGCAGTTCTGAGTCTCCCCATCTCCTTCCCTCACATTCTCAAGGATGGGCTGTGTCCAGGGGGTGAGAGTCAGGCAGAAATGCGGGGGACCCCAGGCTCCCAGGGCTCTGGGGCTGGTCTGGTGAGGGGTGGGGCCCAGGCAGGGGAGATGTGGGCCCAGCCTGGGGGTGGGGCAGGGCTGCAGTGGGGAGCAGACAGCCCCCGCCCCCACGTCCTGACCAGGAGGCCTGAGGATCACCCCTGCCCCCACGGGGTCAGGCCCCAGAGCGGTGAGTGAGGGGCTCTGTGTGGGGAGGTGGGGCGGGGTCCAGGGGACACAGGGGCTGAGTTAAGCCATTGCTTCAGGCTCCTCTGGAGACAGGATGTGGACAAGCCGTTCCCTGTCTGGGCCTCAGTTTCTCTGAGTGCAAAGGGGAGAGGCCTGACCCCGACAGCAAAGCTCCCTCCAGTTCTGGCTTCTGCTGTGGCCTCCTGGGAGAGGAGGCCTCCCGGGGAAGCCTCCAGGACTCCGTCCTGCAGCGGCCTGTCCCACCCGCTGCCACAGTGGCCACGCTGCGCAGGGAGGGGAGCAGGGCCACGGTGTGGAACACGCAGACTCTGTCCCTTCACCTCGGGGCTCAGGTCTGGTGGAGGGAACAGGGCTGAAAGTCACCTCCCCAGGGTCACTTCCCACCTCTGCTGCCTCCTGGCTGGGCACCCTGGGGCAGGCAATTCATCTGGGCCTCAGTTTCCCCCACTGTGAAATGGGTGGGGGTGGGGGGACAATCCCAGGTTGCACGACTGGTGAGGGCTGGAGGTGATGGATGCAGAGACCCAGCACCTGCCTGCACACAGTAGGTGCTCAGTTAATGACATCATTCCTCCTTCCTGACGTCACTTGTGCCCAAGGTCAGGGAAGGTTCCTGGAGGTTCTGATAGGGGTGTCGGTTGCCTTCGTCCTGCTGCTCTTCTTCCTCCTCTTCCTCCTCCTCCGACACCGGCGTCGGGGCAAACACAGGTCATCGGGTGAGTCGGGAGTGGGGGACACAGGGGAACTGAGGGTGGGCTCGGGCACCAGCCAAGGAAGAGCAAACAGACGGGGAATGTCAGCTTAGAAAACCTGCTCCCGCAGTTTCCAATCAGACCACGCTGGAAAGCAGCGCGTAGTGTCAGCACGTGCACAGTGTCAGGGTTTGCTGAGCTTTCTCAGCCGCGTGCAGGCTGTGCAGCGTCTACGCAGGAGGGTCTCCAGGGTCCCCCTTTCCTCTCCAGCTGTGTGCGCAGGGCGGGGGGTTCTGGCCTGCCCGGGGCTGAGACTCTGTCCGTCTTCTCCCAGCCCAGAGGGAGGCTGAGCTCCCACGTCCTGCGGGGGCTGCGGAGCCAGAGCCCAAGGACAGAGGCCTGCACAGGAGGTAATTCTGCCCGAAGACCCCAGACTCCACCCACCCCGGCCCCCTCACTGCCCCTCACACCCCGTGTCCTCCCCCAGGTCCAGCCCAGCTGCCGACGTCCAGGAAGAAAACCTCTGTGAGAGGAGGGGGTCCCGGGGGGAGACGGGGGCCCTGAAGGTTCAGTGGCAGTGGGGGAGGGGCAGGCTGGGAAGGGTCTGGGGCTCAGGGGGAGACGGTCTGAACCCCACACGGGGGGCCTCGGGGACATCACAGCCACTCCCTGGCTCCCATGGCCCCATCTGGGACCAGAGCAGGGGCTGGTGGGGCTGAGAGATCCCAGGGGGTCCTGCCAGGGGACAAACCCCTCGTTCTGCCCCAGCAGATGCTGCCGTGAAGGACACAGAGCCTGAGGACGAGGTGGAGCTGGACAGTCCGGTGAGACCCCTGCCCTGCCCAGGACACCAAAGGCCTCCTGTTGCCACATTTAACCCAGTGGACCCTCCCCTGTCCTCCCTTCACTGGGCTCTCAGCGTCGTCCCACCATGGACCCTCCCTCCTGCCTGTGTGACCTCAGTCCTCCTGGCTTCCTGCCACCTCGTGGGCCCCTCCTCCCTGGCCCCTTTCCGGCTCCCCGTCCTCTGTCTGACCGTCTGGGTGTCAGATGCTGCCCCAGGCCTCAGCGGCTGCGTGAATCAATGCAGCACCCAGGTCCCCAGGCGCCCCTTCATTCATTCACCCAACAGTGTTCACAGGGGGCTCACTCCTGCTCGGGCTCCAGGGAGGAGCTGCAGACGCAGCAGGGAGCAAAGCTGCCCCAGCCTCCCTGAGCTCACCTGAGGGCCACAGACAATGCGCACATAAATGCACAGTGGCCAGGGGTGCAAAGGGCTGTTAGGGAACATACAGCAAGTGGCAGGGAAGTGCGTGGGGGCAGGCTGGCCAGGCTGAGGTTTCAGGGGAGGGCTGTGTGATCAGGTGTCCTCTGAGGAGAAGCCTGAGTGCAGAGGACCGTAGGAACGTCTAGTGCACCAGCAGCTGCAGCAGAGGAAACAGCAAGTGCAAAGGCCCTGAGGCAGCAGCCGGCTCTATCAGGACACGGGCCTGTGGCTAGAGCCAAAGGAGCAAGGGCCAGAGTGTGAGGACAAGAGGTCAGCACTGCAGGAAGGAAGCAGCCAGGCCCTCCAAGGACTTAGGAAGTCCCTGGAGATTGCATCAGGAAAATGACAGTTGGATCACCCTGACAATAGTGTGAAAATGTAACTGCAGGAGGTTGAGTGGATTCAAGGAGACCCCGTCACTGTCTCTCTCCAGCAGAGCCCACATGACGAAGACCCCCAGGGAGTGACATATGCCCAGGTGAACCGCTCCACACTCAGACGGGGAGTGGCCTCCCCTCCTTCCCCACTGTCTAGAGAATTCCTGGACATGAAGGACAAACAGGAGGAGGGGGACAGGCAGATGGAGAGTCAGGTGGGTCCTTTCCTCCCCAGGATCCCAGGCCTCCCCCCACCCCAACCACGTACCTTCCCTCTCACTCTCCCCCACTTCAGGCTGCCGCATCTGAAGACCCCCAGGACGTGACCTACGCCCAGCTGCACAGCTTGACCCTCAGACGGGAGACAACTGCGCGTCCTTTGTCCCAGGAGGGAGACCCTCCAGCTGAGCCCAGCGTGTACGCTGCCCTGGCCATCCACTAGCCCAGGAGGGACCCAGACCCCACACTGCGCGGAGGGAGACTCAGGGACCCTAAAAGCACAGGAGCTGCCCTCGGGGGACACTAACCTGTGAACCCCAGCCTGGACCCCTGACAAAGACCACCAGGAGGTTCTGCGAACTTCTGGGAGTCACCTCACTCTGCAGTCAGAGATAAATAGTATCCAGGTCTACATTTTGTAAATAAAGCAACAGACTTCTCAATAATCAATGACTTCAATGAGAAAATCGAAATAGAAGTGAATGTTTTATACTGATTGATAATATAAATATTACACATTAAACTATGAAGCTGAAAAAGTAAAAACCACGAATGAATAAAGTAGAAAAGAGAAATCTAAAAAATTAATGACCTTGGCTATCTTATCAAGAATTTAGAAAAAGAATAACAAATTATTCCAAAAGAAGGTGTAAGGAAGGGATTCATAGTGATGAGAGGAGCTACTAATGAAGACAAACAAAACTTGAGGAGCCAGATGCTATAGCTTCTGCCTGTAATCCCAGCTACTCCGAGGCTGACACAGGAGAACTGCTCAAGCCTAGAAGTTTGAGACCAACCTGGGATATACCGCAAGACCCCATTTCAATAAAAAAAAAAAATTTTTTTTTTTTGAGACAGTCTCACTCTGTTGCCCAGGCTAGAGTGCCGTGGCGTCAGCCTAGCTCACAGCAACCTCAGACTCCTGGGCTCAAGTAATCCTTCTGCCTCAGCCTCCTGAGTAGCTGGGACTACAGGCATGTGCCACCATGCCCAGCTAATTTTTTCTATATATATATTTTTTAGCTGTCCAAATCATTTCTTTCTATTTTTGGTAGAGACGGGGTCTCACTCTTGCTCAGGCTGCTCTTGAACTCCTGACCTCGAGCGATCCTCCCACCTCGGCCTCCCAGAGTGCTAGGATTACAGGTGTGAGCCACCTCGCCTGGCCTTAAAAAAAAAATTTAATGGACAACTCAATAAATCCAAAAAAATTTATTCTTGAAAACATTAATCACATTTATAAATCTTAGCTACAATAAGCAAGAAAAAAAGAGAGCAGACACACATTTCCATATGGAAATGAAACAGGAGACAGGCACTACAGACCCTGCACACATTTTCAAAAACTCAGAACATTATGAGCAAGTCTACACCAATATACTAGAAAATACAGATGAAATGGACAAAATATTCTAAACTATACTTAATGGACATAAGAATAAATAGAAAATCTGAATCGTTATACACACAGTGTGTGTGTGTATTATAGTATTTACATATATATAGTACTTTATATATATATATAAAACTATGTATATATAAAGTACATTGACTCTGTAAACAAAAATGTGCCCACAATGTAAACTCCAGTTCAGGAAGCTTTGTGATTTTTCAAACACTTATGCACTTAAGAAACACACACACACAGGTCTACACCCCAAACATAGACAAATTTTCCCTGATAATAGAAAAAAAGAAATTATGCCCAAACACATTTTTTTAGGGAAAGAAAAAGTTGATATCAAAACCTGACAAGGAAATTACAAAATGGGAAATTCATGAGAAGAGCTCTCCCATGAACTTAAATGTAAATCTCTAAACAAATATTAACAAATAATACTCATTCCTATATAAAATGGATAATACATCACAACATCATGAACACACTGTGCTTTCTACACTTTTTTATTTTTGTTTGTGGAAGGCAAGGGTAGCTTAATTTTTAATAAATCAGTAAAATTCAATATATTCACAGAATAAATTTTAAAAATCATCTCAGTGGGTGCAGACAAAGCTTTTTGCTTGAATATTTATTCATATACTTGTTGACCATTTGTATGTCTTCTTTGGAGAAATGTCTGTTCAGTTTCTTTGCCCATTTTTTCTGAGCGGTTATTTGTTCTCTTGATGTTGACTTGTTTGAGTTCCTTATATATTTAGGATATTATACCCTTGTCAGATACATAGTTTGCAAATATTTTCTCCTAGTCCACAGATTGTCTCTTCACTATGTTGATTGTTTCCTGTCTTATGCAGAAGCTTTTTAGTTTGAGCCATCCCATTTGTCTATTTTTGCCTTAGTCGCTTGTGTGTTTTCAGGGTCATATCCAAAAAATCCTTGCCCAGATCAATGTTGTGGAGCTTTTGTCCTGTCCATTTTGAGTTGACTTTTGTATACAGGGTGAGATAAGGGACAAATTTCTTGCTTCTGTATATGGATATCCAGTTTTCCCATAACCCTTTACTGAAGGGACTGCCCTTTCCCCATTGTGTGGCATCCTTGCAAATCAATTTATCGTAAATATCTGGGTTTATTTCTTTGCTTTCTGTCCTGTTCTATTGATCATTGTCTGTTTTCTTGTCAGTTTCATGCTATTTTGATTGCTATGGCTTTGTAGGAGAGTTTGAGAACAGGTTGTTTCATGCCTACAGCTTTGTTCTTTTTGCTCAAGGTTCATTTGACTACATGGGATCTTTCAAATTTTAGAATTTTTTACTATTTCAGTGAAAATGTCATTGGAATTTTAATAAGGATTGCATTGAGTTTATAAATTGCTCTAGCAAGTATAGACATTTTAACAATACTAATTCTTCCAATCCATGAACATAGGACATTTTTCCTTTTATTTCTGTATTCTCTAATTTCATTCATCAACGTTTTATAGTTTTCAGCATGGAGATCTTTAACCTCCTTCATCAAATTTACTTCCACATATTTGTTTGTAGCTATTTTAAATGGAATTTTTGTCTTGATTTCTTTTTGGATAGTTTGTCATTGGTGTACAGAAATGCTACTGATTTTTCTATGTTAATTTTGTATCCTGCAACTTTACTAAATTCTTTTGTCAGTTCTAACAGTTTTTTAGTTGAGTCTTTAGGGTTTCTATATGTAGAAGCATGTTGCCAAAAAGCAGAGACAATATCACATCTGCTTCTCCAATTTGTATGCTTTTTTCTTGCCTAATTGCTCTGCCTAGGACTCCCAGTACCATGTTAAATAGGATTGGCAAGAGTATGTATTTTTTAACAAGGATTCATCCATCCTCTTCCTTTAGAGAAGACAGGTTCTAATTACTCTGTGGCTGGACCCTGAGTGCTCACATATGTGTGTGTCTGGACATGTGGGCACCCAGGGGAGGGATGTTGATGCTCAAGGTTCCATGGCAGTGACAATAGACGGATATTTAAATGAAGGTCAGCTTTCCCCTGAAAATCATAGTGCTAACCTGCTCACTGTCCTTAAAGCTTGAAAGTAGAACCACAGGATGAGGAGGACAGTTCTAAGAAAAGAAACAAGGGTACCCACGAGGCAGAAATGAGTCAAGGGTTGTACCCAGGAAGATGGGGGTAGACACAGCAGCTAAAAAGAACTGGGAAGTCCAGGAGGAGGACTGTTTGGTAGAATGAAAACCCACAGTCCAGAGCCAGAAGAAGAGACATTTCCTTTCTTCCCTTATTACCCTGTATGTCCCCTTTGCACTCATGGCCACAAGGCAGCTCAACATGAACTGCACCGTCAGATGCTCGTGTGTCTCTGCTGGTCGGAGTCTGCCATGGGCACAAAACTGCACCTTCCCTGAAGCATCTCTAGGGCGGTGAGACGACTGCCGTGGTGAGGACCCGCAGCGCTGGGCTGAAGGAGGGACCAACGGAGGGAAGGAGACCCCGTGGGTAGGCTCCAAGAGAGAGGAGGGGCCCTCATCAACATCACCTGTGACAGGCCACTCATGAAGGCACTGGATCTGTTTCCTTCTATGTTCTGAACTTCAATAAGATGAGGACAGATGAGGCAGAGTGGCTCCAGGTCAACGGAGACCTTATTTCTACCTAAAATGTCTCCAGAGAATCAGGAGCCTACCCCAGCCCTAGCCCTGGGGAAATGAAAGTTTGGCTCCTGGTGGGAGCAGGGGCAGTTCCCTTTCCTGTTGTTTCCTGATATGCTAATGTGACAAACCCATGGGAGGGGGTGATCCAGCATACGGGTGGCCACACCCCATGAGTCTGTCTGTCCTGCAGGCACCGTGGTCTCATCCATCTGCACAGCTGGGGCCATGGGAGGAGACGCCATGACCCCCACCCTCACAACCCTGCTCTGCCTCGGTGAGACGGGAAGAGGGGAGAGGAGACCTGGTCTGGGAGGGACCCCATCCCACAGCCAGGCCCTGCTCTAGCAGGAGACCCCAGGGGCTCAGGAGGCTCCCAGGGAGGACAGGACGTGCTCAGCCTTCAGGGGACAAATCTCTCACAGGGAACTCTCTTCCAGGGCTGAGTCTGGGCACCAGGACCCATATGCTCACAGGTGAGTCTGTCCCCAACTCTCCCAGGTCCCTCCTCCTCACTGGGCAGCTGGGGATGTGGAACAGCAGTTCTAGGCTGACTGATGGGGATGTCTGGAGGGTCCTGGGCTGAAAGCTGAGATCTGAGGGGTAGGGACATCTTGGGATCCAGCCTCTGATTTCCTTCCAGGGACCCTCCCCAAACCCACCCTCTGAGCTACTCTGTGATCACCTGGGGGAGCCCAGTGACCGTGTGATGTCAGGGGACCCTGGATGCCAAGGAGTATCATGTCATGAAAGAAGGAAGCCCAGAGGCCTGGGTCATGCAGAGCCCACTGGAGCCCGGGAACAAAGTCATGTTTCCCCTCTCATCCATGACAGAGCACTACATTGGGCAGTATCACTGTTACTATCACAGCCCTGCTGGATGGTCAGAGCCCAGTGACCCCCTGGAGTTGGTGGTGACAGGTGAGAGGACATTCAGGGTTCCCAGCCCCAGGCTCTGCCCTCAGGAAGGTGTTCTGTTCCCAGGGGTGTTTCCCTGTCCCAGCCCAGCCTTGGGGGGGTGAAGTGGGAGGTGTGAGCCCCATTTGACACAGCTGCCTCCTTCTCCCCTAGGTTTCTATGGCAAACCCACCCTCTCAGCCCTGCCGAGCCCTGTTGTGACCTCAGGAGGGAAGGCGACCCTCCAATGTGTCTCACAGCTGAGGTTCGATGTGTTCATTCTGGCTCAGGAAGGAGAACACAAGCTCTCCTGGCATCTTGAGTCACATGATCACCCCCATGGGCCCTGTGACCCCGTTCCCTGTGGGCCCTGTGACCCCCAGCCACAGTGGGACCTTCAGATGTTATGGCTATCAGAGGAATGCCCCCCAGGTGTCGTCAGAATCCAGCGACCCCCTGGAGCTCCTGGACTCAGGTGAGAAAGGTCCGTCCTTGCCCAATGGTCCAGGGCCTGAGACAGGTCCCCAGCTGAGCCCCTGGTGGGACGATGGGGTGAGGGGAGTGCAGGGATGCAGAGTGTGTGAGACAGTTAGACCAGAGATACAGAGAGGGAGGGAGAGACAGTGAAAGCGGGAGGCTCAGGAAGAGATGGGTCCTCATGCAGCTCCTCTCTGGGCCTTGCTCCTCCCTAGGGACCAGCTTAAACGTCATCTCCACGTGGGACCTTCACTATGACACTGTCCATGATAGACCTGCCTCCTTCTCACCTGTTAATGTCTGTGTCTCTCTCTGTCTCCCTCTCTCTCCCTATACATGTATGTGTGTGTGTATATATGCATATACACACACCTACATTTACATATCTAGTTTTATGCAGTTATTTAGTACATTTTTATATGTATGTACACACACACACACACACATATATGTAGTCTTATTCTGTTCATGCTGCTATAGCAAAATACTTGAAACAGGGATGATTGATAAACAATAGGAATTTATTTCTCACAGTTCTAGAGACTAGGACGTCCAAGATTAAGACACCAGCCAGGCTTGGTGTCTCGTGAGGGCCTGGTCTCTGCTTGCAGGATGGCGCCTTGAATGCTGTGTCCTCCAGAGGGGATGAATTCTGTGTCCTCACGTGGCAGAAGGGACAGAAAGGCAAGAAGGCGGCCTCACTAGTTCCCTCCAGCCCCTTTACAGGAGCACTAGTCCATTCACCAGGGCACAGCCCTCACGACACGGTCACCTCCCAAGGCCCCACCTCCTTATACTGTGGCCCTGGGGACTAAGTTTAAACACGGATTTTGGAAGGGACACAAACAATTGAACCATAACATATACAATCTGCAGCTTAAAATTTTCATCTATCTAACTAACCCTTTTCACTGCTACATGCCTACAGGTTTGCTCTTGGACTACTCAACCACATTCACACTCTAGGCATTCAGAAACATGCTTAATGATCCACTGACTTGACACTACCAATTGGAAAATATATCTGCATATATGTGTGTTTATATTAGTATCTATACATGTGCATGCATGTGTGTATATGTATGTTTACATATGCAAAAATGTATGCACATGTAACAAACACATATATTTATTCCATTTTAGGTGTTTCTAACTATTGGAGGAATTAGTTGAAAAAAGCTTAAATGGGTGATGAGACCCCAGGTGACCTGGCTGAGGTGGGCTGAGGCAAAGGCAGCTCCCTTGTGCCCCTGACATTCAGGAGCCCTTGAGGACCAAGCCCGCTTCCACGGAGCCTGGGTGCTCAGCTACTGATGAGTGGAGACTCTCATCCCTAGATGGATTAACTCACATGGTCCTGTGTCTCAAAACTAACCAGGAACATTCAAGGGCTCAACTAGTCCTGTGCTGAAGAGAAATTGTTCCTATGTCTTGGGGCACAGCCAAATGTGTTCCACAGCGACTCAGAAAAGAGACCTGAATACAAATAACACTTGGGGACTGGGAGGTTCCACTGAGGAGACCACAGGGGGCTCTGACACAGCAGAGAAAGGGTTCATTGAGGATCTACAGAGAGTTATGGCATGAGAAGTGGGTAACATAAGAGTCTATCACCCAGGCAGTGTTGGCTCAGGTCTCCATAACTCCTCACCCCACCCCTCTTTATTTCATGCTCAGGAGCAGCTGAGACCATCAGCCCAACCCCAAGCAAGTCAGACCCCACGAGTGGTGAGTGAGGAGACACTCTCAGTCATGGGCTGGGCACAGAGGGCCAGGCCATGTCCAGGGGAGGACTGTGTCCTGGGGGAATCTCCAGGGAGGTGCCTTCCGGAGTCAGCCCTTCCAGGTGAGGGTGACTGAGGACTTAGCACTTCCTCTCAGAGCCTCCCCCTCTCCCTGCGCCCCCGGGGAGTGGGGATCTCCGTCACCTCCTCAGCCCGTGCACAACACATCCTTGTGAAATCTGTACAATGGCCAGTCATCTCAACTGTGCTGGAGATGCTTCAGGGAAGATGCTACGTTACGCTGCACATCACACTCGGATCAGCAGGGACGCATTTGACATCCACCTGTGCAGTTCAAGTTAAGCTGCATTGTGTCCACAAACACATAGGAGAAATACAGGAAAGTAAGAGATGAAAAGTGATCCTCTTCCTGGCCCCTCAGTTGTGGGTTTTCTTTCTATAAAATGGCCCTATCATGGACTTCCTCCTCCCCTTTATTTTGCAACAGAATCCACCCCATCTCCTTGATAATAACTCTCTGAGTCATTCTTACTTCTCCATTTCCTTCACAGAACTCTCATCCTCATCCTGTGGCTCATTCTTCAAACTCTGGAGACAGCGAGTCAAGTTAGAGCTCTGATTTCCAGGGGAAAACTGATCTTCATTTAAGTTTTTGTCTAACATCCCTTCCCTCAGTGACTTAAAGAGTATGGTCATGACAGAATTTTTTTTTTTTTTGCCAATTTTTAAGTATTTATTTTTAACTAAGTTTATATGAGAGGCTAAGTTATGATTTTTTTCCTCTTAAAATATCCTTGTTAGGTTTTCATGGTAACCTATTACAATTTGTTGAAAAGTGGTAATTCTAGAAAAACATCTGTAAGAATAGTGTTCTCTCTTAGTTAAGTGTTTGGAAGAATGCACTTGGGAAAGTTGCTGGACCTGAAGTTAGTTTTCTGTGAATATTTTAATTTTCAGGTGGATTTTATTTAATAACTCAATGATTCTGATTTTCTATGTATCCCAGAAGCTGTTTTTGATGATTAATTTTTTGTGATATTTGTTCACATCATCTAAATTGGATAATTTCTTCATGATGTCCACTGATAATCTTTTGAAATCTACAGGATCTGTAGTCATGTCCCTTGTTTAATTTCTGATATTGATAATTTCCCTGGGGTAGAATTCTCATCCCTCTTCTGTGGTCTTGCCTCCAAACTTTAGGGAACGAGATGGCTTAGTGCCCTGAGTTCGAAGGGAAAGCTGTGTAGCCCAAATTTCGAGAAAGAAACAGACACACTACCTGGCTCCCCAAGGCAGAGCTCATGAGGATGGGTATCTGCCATGCAAGCTGGGAAAAAGAAAGCCCTGACCTTGCAATGATTCTTACGGGGCCGATGTTAGCTGACATATCAAAAGACACGAATATTCAGGGAACTCAGAGAGAAAAGCAGTTGGTACTCACTCACACGGTCTTTGCCATGAGCCTCTACTGAGTATTCACAATAAAGTTGGGGACAGAGAGACACCCCACATTTGTGGTGCTGACATGGTTAACGTCCACTCTGTATGGCCTGAAATCTCACCCCCTGCCCAGGACCTTCTCCCATGGGGAGCCAAAGCTGCAATCCTTTAGAGAGGAGGGTAGGTCAACAAAACCTCCCAACCTCAGATCCCAGGTAATGACCCATTGGGCCTGGAAGAGACCAGATGTAAAAGGATCCCTACCCTTAGTGGGAGTGAGGAAACCATCCTGGACCTATGACCCCAGAGAAATACCATTAAGACATGCACATTTCAGGGGACGGACAGGAAACTTCTGTCCTTTTCATATGGATGTGGGATCTGGTTCAAGATGGATTTGAACACCATTAGACACTGGTTTGAGAGAAACACTCGTGTCTCATCTGAAACATAAAGAGAAATATAGGTCTTCTCTTGGAGAACAACCCAGAATAATCCAAGGTCAAACCAGAACTAAGTTTTTTGGGAAGTAACTGTTCTCATTCCTATGGGGCAACAGATGTAGAAATTCTCTGATGAGGGACTCTTGATGTCATACTTCCTGTGGATCTTACTGTCTTATGAGTATCTGTCATCCTGCTAATGTACACCAACAGGAGGCTAACCAGGCCAAGGCTGTGTCAGCATCATGGCCTGCAAAGATACCACCACCCTCCTCTGTCTTGGTGAGTTCAGAAACAAAAGTGGGTTGTAGGGAAGTATTGGAGGATCTCCAAACAATCAGGGTCTCTCTTAGCATGAGGACTCAGTGATTTTAGTGGCTACCAAGGACATTATTACCTGCTTACTGGAGAGACAGTCTTTGCCCAGGATAGCTATAACTCTGCCTTTGCCCAAGTCCAAGCTAGTTTGTGGGTCTCAGTTGTTTCTATTTAATCCGTGATGTGCTCTCTGGAATCCACGATTCCAGAGTTCCTATAAAGGAGAGACTCAGGGGCTGGAATCCAGAAGATAAAATTAAAAGATGAGGCCAGGAGTAGTGGCTCATACCTGTAATCCTAGCACTCTGGGAGGCTGAGGCGGGAGGATCTCTCAAGGTTAGGAGTTCAAGACCAGCCTGAGCAAGAGTGAGACCCCCGTCTCTACTAAAAATAGAAAGAAATGAGCTGGACAACTAAAAATATATAGAAAAAAATTAACCAGGCATGGTGGCACATGCCTGTAGTCCCAGCTACTCAGGAGGCTGAGGCAGAAGGATTGCTTGAGCCCAGGAGTTTGAGGTTGCTGTGACCTAGGCTGACGCCACAGCACTCTAGCCCGGGCCACAGAGCAAGACTCTGTCTCCCCCCCCCAAAAAGAAAAATTAGAAGATGAGCCTCAAAATTGTTTTTGCTGTGGAAGAAAAGTAATGTGTGTGAACTGCACGTTATTTTGCATGTCCATATGTGCAATGATTCATAATAGAGGTTGGAAACTGGACGGTTGATTTTTTTTTCATGAATCTGTCTCTTCCAGTACTCTGTCTGGGCCAGAGAATTCAGGCACAGGAAGGAAAGTGTTCCCTAAATCTCCCCAGGCCCCTTAGTCCCTCATGGAAGCTCTGGGTTAGAAGGACTAGGGGGATGGTCTGAAGCCCAGACAGATTCCACTTTCATTCTCCACTCTAGTTGTCTCTGCCATGTTTCCCTTGCATAATTTCTATCTCACTTTGGTATCTCCAGGCCCTTCGGAATCATTAACGCTCAGACCTGGATTTCTTTGCCTCTCTGTTGGACTGTCCGCGAAAGATGAATGCATTTACCAAATGCACGCTGCTGCAAAAATGAGGAAGTCAGGATTCCTCTTTGCCCAGCTTCCTTCTCTATTGTCAAATCTATTTTGTTTTCACAACCTGATTTCTCCAGCCTATTACCTTCACTTCATTTAAAGCTGCCTCCGTCCAGCCCTGCTGTATGTTCTGTGTATTCCACAGTCCTGCCACAGTACTGCACAGGAGGTGGTACTAAAGTTCAACTACATATTCTGCCACCCCAGCTCCTGCCTTGGCCTCCTACTGGGTGTGAGCCCCGTGTGCACCGTGTCTTCTCTCTTCTAGCTCTAAAGAATGTAGTCTGAATTTTTTGTGTCTTTCAAATACAAATATGTTTATCTCTCTCTTAAAACTCCTCAGTAGTCTCTTTTAAGATAAGTCCACCAACCTATCCAGGCCTACCAGTCCCTGCCCACCCTGGTTTGTGTCTACTCTCTCCATTTTTTTTTTTTTTTTTTTTTTTGAGACAAAGTCTAACTCTGTTGCCCAGGCTAGAGTGCCGTGGCGTCAGCCTAGTCACAGCAACCTCAAACTCCTGGGCTCAAGCAATCCTCCTGCCTCAGCCTCCCAAGTGGCTGGGACTACAGGCAGGAGCCACCATGCCTGGCTAATTTTTTATATATATATTTTTAGTTGTCCATATAATTTCTTTCTATTTTTAGTAGAGACGGGGTCTCACTCTTGCTCAGGCTGGTCTGGAACTCCTGAGCTCAAACGATCCACCCGCCTCGGCCTCCCAGAGTGCTAGGATTACAGGCGTGAGCCACCGTACCAGGCCTGTGTCTACTGTCTCAATACATCTTCCACTCTCTTTCTGAGCCTCTGAGCCCCTGAGCCTCACCCACACTGGCCTTAATTTAGTTTCTCCTTGTCTCATTATACATTACTGAATCAGGGCCTTTCCTCCCATTTCCCCTTCTATCTGCAATGCTCCAAGCCTACCTATCCACACTGCTTAGGCAATTGCTCTTCATCCTCACATATCACCTGAACTTCCATGCCTGTTATCAGATCTCCAAGTGCTATGTCTTTATACTGCAGACCATATATCCACAATTATATACTTGTGTATGTTCAATTAATATCTGAAATTTCCACATTATCATTGTCTTAAAGACATTAACCAAGGTCAGGGTTTCTCAACCTTGTCATTATTGGCATTTGGGACCAGTTAATCCTTTGTTGGTGGGGGGGCTGTCCTTTGCATTGCAGGATGTTTAGCAACATCCCTGGCTTCTACCCACTAGATGCCAACAGTACCTACCACTCCAGTTGTGACAACAAAAAATGTCTCCAGACATTAACCGATGTCCTCTGTAAGGCACAATTATCCCCTGCTGAGAACCACTGGTTTAGGTCACAATAGCAAATTAACATGAACATCTCTGCATATACTTTGGAACAACAAAGGCATGGATGTGTTGTTTGGTGAATGGCAAACTCCCCTTTTATCCCCCTTCACAGAGCTGTAGTTGAACAGGTTACTGTTGGATCTAAAATAGATGCAAAATCATTTGCTACAAGTTAGTCGGCATGAATGTATCAAAGTCAGGAAGCTAACCAGAATTTTCTTCCCTCCCAAAACCTTTGAAAACACCTTTCTGTCCTAAATCCTGTTCCTGGAGCTATTCAGTTTCCAGATCCCAGTCTTCTGGCCCTATCCCACAGAACGAATCATCATGTTTATCAGCACCTGGTGTTAGTTGTCCCTCACATTGAATTCTCTGGCAGCTCTAGGATAGAGAGCTCTCCCCATCTTCAGAGGAGAGAGCTCAGAATCGGGAGTGAGATTCCTTGTTTCCAAACAGGCTTGGCCAGTCTTCGGTTTGTGGTCTTAAGAAACTGACATGGTTTCTCCGAGCCTTAGCAGTCCCACTGCAGAGTGGAGAGCAGAATTGGGCATTGGTGAAGAATACCATGGAAACAAAGCACCCAGGAAACTTCATGGCAGATTAGTGGTAGCCAGGGGCTGGGGAGGAGAGAATGAGGGGTGACAGCTTAATAGGCATGGGGTGCCCTCTGGGGGTGATGAAGATGGAACTAGATAGACATGCTGATTGCACAACATTGTGAACACACACTTTAAAAATGGTTAATTTTATGTTATATGAATTTCACCTCAATTTAAAAAAGTACATAAAAAGGAATTTTGTTCCTCAAAAATCTAAACATAGAATTAGTATATAATCCATCAATGCCACTCCTACATATAGGCCAAAAGAACTGAAAGCAGGAACTCAAGCAGATATTTGTACACCAGTGTTCATAGCAGCACTGTTCACAATAGTCAAAAGGTGGAAACAACGCAAATACCCATTGACAGATGAATGGATAAACAAAAAGTGGTGTATACAAACAACGGAATATTATTCAGCCATTATAAGGAATGTGCTGGACACGGTGGCTCACGCCTATAATCCTAGTACTCTGGGAGACCAAGGCAGGAGGATCGCTTGAGGTCCGGGGTTCGAGATCAGCCTGAGCAAGAGTGATGCCCCATCTCTACTAAAAATAGAAAAAATTAGCCAGGCATGGTGCACACCTGTAGTCCCAGATACTTGGGAGGCAAAGGCAGAGGGATGGCTTGAGACCAGGAGTTTGAGGTTGCAGTAAGCTAGGCTTATGCCACGGCACTCTAGCCCAGGAGACAGAGTGAGATTCTATATCAAAAAAAAAAAAGGAATGAAGTTCTGAGACATACTACAGCATAGATGAACCTTGAAGACATCATGTTAAGACAAAAAGTCAAACAGAAAAAGACAAAAACTGTATGATCCTGCTTATACGAGGTACCTAGACTAGTCAAATTCATAGAGACAGAAAGGTGTCGGGCAGATGTTGGTGGGGGGACAGATGGGTGTATACATACATAATGAGTGCCATGCGCACTGTCGAGGGGATGGACACGCTTGAAGCTTGGAATCAGGGTGGGGGGGCAAGGGCAATATGTGTAACCTAAACTTTTGTACCCCCATAATATGCTGAAATTTAAAAAAAAAAAAAGACATTTATTTCTAGGTGTCAGAGTTAATTGTTATAGTCTGTTTTAATAAAGTAAGAGTTAATACCTTTAAAACAAAAAAGAAAGTGGATTAGAGGTTAGCAGGGGCTGGGGGTGGGGAGATCGGCAAATGATTGCTTAACGTTAACAACGTTTCTGTTGGGGGTAATGGAAACATTTAGAAACAGACGGTGATGGTTGCGCAGCATAGTGAACGTAATTAATGCCACTGAATTAATGTATAAGATGGCAAATGTTATGCATAAAAAATACCAAAAACAAAAAACTATTTTAAAAAGGAAAGCATTACAGGTCCTTCACACCTTAATTTATTTGTAGTCCCCCCACAGAGAAGGAAAGAAATAGTTTCCCCAAGTCGGGCCACCTGAATCTGGGCTTTATTTTGTTGCAGGGGACTTTCCCATTCCTGTTCTATCTGACGAGCCAGGTTCTGTGATCCCCTGCAACGCCTCTGTGACGATCCGGTGCCAGGGGCCTCCTGAATCTTACCTGTACAGACTGGTGATCCTAAGAAACTCCACGTACACAGAGGTAGATAAAAAACTGGGAATTAGTAAGGAGGCCGAATTCGTCTTTAGCCGCGTGGATGCAAACACAGCAGGGCGCTATCGGTGCCGATACAGGAAGCGGTTCAGCTGGTCAGAGCACAGCGAGGCCCTGGAGCTGGTGGTGACAGGTAAGAAGACATCCAGGGTCTCCAGCCCTCAGGTGGGTTTTCTTTTTCCTTTATATTTAATCGATTTTATTTTTAGAACAGATTTAGATTTACAAAAAAATTGAGAAGATAACGATAGAGAGTTCCCCTGTACCTGGCACCTTGTTTCTCCTCTTGCTGTCATTTTTTTATTAGTACGGTACGTTTCTCACCGCTAATGAACCAATATCGATACACCGTTCTCAGCTAAGGTCTATAGTTTATTTATTAATAGATTTCCTTAGTTTTTACCTAATGTTCTTTATCCATCCCAGGATTTCGTTGAGGATTTCACATTGCATTTGATTGTCATGTCGCTTTAGGTCCCTCTGGGCTGGCACAGTTTCTCAGACTTTCCTTGTTTCTGACGACTTTGACAGTTTTGAGGAATACTGGCCCATTAATTTTTTTTTTTTTTTTTGAGACAGAGTCTCACTCTGTTACCTGGGCTAGAGTGAGTGCCGTGGCGTCGGCCTAGCTCACAGCAACCTCAAACTCCTGGGCTCAAGCAATCCTTCTGCCTCAGCCCCCTGATCAGCTGGGACTACAGGCACACGCCACCATGCCCGGCTAATTTTTTGTATATATTTTAGTTGTTTGGCTAATTTCTTTCTATTTTTAGTAGAGATGGGGTCTCGCTCTTGCTCAGGCTGGTCTTGAACTCCTGACCTTGAGCGATCCTCCCGCCCCAGCCTCCCAGAGTGCTAGGATTACAGGCGTGAGCCACCTCGCCCAGCCATAAATAACTTTTTTAAAAAAGAGAAAAAACGAAAAAAATCTTGCTAACAGCTCCCTCTCTTCTGTTTTAGGCTTGTACGACAAACCCTTCCTCTCTACGGATCAGGGTCTGGTACTGATGCCGGGAGAGAAGATTTCCCTCAGGTGTGGCTCGGCACACACCCCATTTGATAGATTTTCACTGGCCAGGGAGGGGGAAGCTTCTGTGCCGCAGCACCAAAACAGAGGACACCAGGGAAACTTCACCCTGGGCCCTGTGGACGCCGGTTTCGCAGGGAACTACAGGTGCTACGGTTGGAAGAGCGGCAGCCCCTACCTGTGGTCAGCACCCAGTGACACCCTGGAGCTCACTGTCACAGGTAGGTGCATCCTGGCCCAGCCCTGCATCCGGGCTGGCTTCCTTGTCACCAGGTGGGAATGTGAAGGGCACACTGAAAAGAATAGGGTAGCAAAGACCCACTTACTCAAGGACTATGAGACAGAGGGGCTTCTCACCCAGCCCACATCCTTTCCAGAGCCCTCCAGGCAGCATCCTTTGAAAACATGGTCTACTGAGAAAGGAGGGACCAACATTTAGAGTCACACGTTTAGCAGCTGTGTTGAGACCGTAGATACCAGACACAGCCCAGGCCAGTGCACCTCTCTTTTCACACGCTCAGTTGCCACTGGAAATCCTTACACCAACCTAGAGTAGTAGAATCCACCATGAGTGATTGACTGGGGCCCGGGGCTCATGGGAAGAACTCTTTTAAAAACTCCATTATGAGCCCGGGTGCGGTGGCTCACGCCTGTAATCCTAACACTCTGGCAGGCAGAGGCGGGAGGATCCCTTGAGGTCAGGAGTTCCAGACCAGCCTCAGCAAGAGAGAGACCCCGTCTCTACTAAAAATAGAAAAAATTAGTCAGGCGTCATGGGTCGCACCTGCTCTCCCAGCTACTAGGGAGGCTGAGACAGGAGGATCACTTGAGCCCAGGACTTTGAGGTTGCTGTGAGCGAGGGTGATGCCACAGCACTCTAGCCCGGGTGACAGAGTGAGACTCTGTCTCAAAAAAAAACCCCTCCATTATGAGCCCCATTTTTATACTGTTTGCATACATCACTCTGCTTAGAGGGAGAAAGCTGGAGTTATGGCAGAAGAAAGCAACTGCCAATCACTGGGCAGGGTGACCACTGTCATTGCTCACATCCACCATCAAGTTTCTGGCTATATGGAAGTGTTGCAGAGATATTATTAGACATTCAGTGAAATCACCAAGTGAGTAGAGCATGAGAAAACACCCAACCTCCCCATAATCACCTCCTTCTATGTTTATGGGAAGCACAGTTTCTTGTCCTGGGACACCAGCTGGCAGACTGATAAGTACAGGGCTAGCGAACACATGAGCTCATTGAGGAGGAGGTTGAGTGGAAACACATTTTGGGAAGCAAATAGGGAAATGAGCTCCCATGTCAGGGTTCTGGGTATGGGCTGGAATGGAGTGTGGCCAACAATTATTCATCTCTTTGAATTACGTCTCTAGACTCCGTGAACCAAGATTATACAGTGGGGAATCTCATCCGCATGGGCGTGGCAGGACTGGTCCTTGTGGCTTTCTTGGCGATACTGGCTGAACATTGGCACAGCCATAGGGTGCCACACAAGGAAGGCTGGCCTCCACCTGGCTGAACCAAGCTGGAGGAAACAGAAATGCCAGACAGAATGGACCCTTGGACAAACCGCTAGTGGCCACAGTTAACACCTGGAGCTGAAAGTAGAAATGAGTCAGGACTTGTGGAGTTCTACAAAGCTACTTGAAGAACACAAGGGACAAAAAGGCACTAACAAGCTTGGATCCATTTGCGAACCAATCAAGTAGTGTTTTCTTATGTGGATCTGATGCTATTTGCTTCAGGTGCTTTCTCAACAGTAGTTGTGATTTTCTATCTTTATCTCCTGATGTTTTATATCCTTTTTATTTTTCTTAATTTTCTTCTTTTCATATTTTTAAGTGTGTCACCACCAAATATAAGTAATTGGTAAGCATGCCAAAAATATTCAGTAACCTCCCTCCCTTTATTTTTAAGATATCTGTTTTGTTCATCTGTGAATGGACAAGAGTGAAAGGCACATAGGGGAATTACTCTATTTATTTCATAAACCCTGTTTCTCTGGGATTTTCATTCAAGGAAAATTTAAACACTGATGTGTTTCACTACAACCCATTAATTTATTTTTTCCGTTTAGTTTTCAGAATAATTGGAGGTCTATATTATTTAATCAGTATAGGACTTAAGATTTTCCACTGTGCCCCAAAGAGTAGGAGGCTCTGAACTGAGTGTAGCAACATAGGTAACTCACTGAGGGCTGCGTCTTTATCTTCAGACTGGAATTTTTCATTCATCTGGATTCCGCTTTCATGAAGCTAGTTCGTCAACATGGAGCGTTTGTTCCGTGAGCAATTTTAAAACAATAAATCTTCCGTATTGAACCCAGAAGGAATTTTTGTGTTATTTAGTGTGACGCTGGCTCCTGTAAAAAAATAAACTCTAGGGCCAGGCGCGGTGGCTCACGCCTGTAATCCTAGCACTCTGGGAGGCCGAGGTGGGAGGATTGCTCGAGGTCAGGAGTTCGAGACCAGCCTGAGCAAGAGCGAGACCCCATCTCAAAAAAAAAAATTAAAAAAGTAAAAAAATAAACTCTAAATAGCTTTGTCTTCAATCTAAGACTAGGTTCTGAGATTAAGTTCTGCCCTCTTATCTCACCGTCCACATCTCTCCTTTTCGACCCTGGTAACTCCCACTGGCAGGGTCCAGTTATGGGCATCTATAAAATTCCAGGGCAGCAATCAGAGTAGGGGAGCTTTTAGAAGATTCTAAGCATGGTATTAGCGGCCCAAAAAGAGTGAGCATCTAACCAACAGCGGTCTAGATATCATGCTGAGACATGCACTTATTTGTCAATATGGGTCATCTCTCGTAGAAAAGAAAGGACTTCTTAAGAGGCAGATCCAGGCCGGGCGCGGTGGCTCACGCCTATAATCCTAGCACTCTGGGAGGCCGAGGCGGGTGGATCGCTCGAGGTCAGGAGTTCGAGACCAGCCTGAGCAAGAGCAAGACCCCCATCTCTACTAAAAATAGAAAGAAATTATCTGGCCAAATAAAAATATATATAGAAAAAATTAGCTGGGCATGGTGGCGCATGCCTGTAGTCCCAGCTACTCAGGAGGCTGAGGCAGGAGGATCTCTTGAGCCCAGGAATTTGAAGTTGCTATGAGCTAGGCTGACGCCACAGCACTCACTCTAGCCCGGGAAACAGAGTGAGACTCTGTCTCAAAACAACAACAACAACAAAAAAAAAAAAGAGGTGGATCTAAGAGCCTTGATAGCAGAACAAGGACACTGGAGAACAAGGGGCTGGGAAGCCAATCCCAAACCAGGCCCTGATCAGAGCACCTTCCCTGCCCTAGAGTTGGGAGCCGGGCAATATGTGACCAGCTGAATTTCATTATTGTGATGGATTAGTGATTGTTAAGTACTTCTTGTTCCACCTCCTTTTTACCTCTATTTCTTTTTAATGTACACATTAGAGTAAAACAAAAATACAGAAAACCACAGTCAAAAAAATGGATAACTTAAAATAGTTTAAGGTAAATTCCCTGGTAACCATCATTTTAGTCAAGAAACAGACTTTTTCAGCCAGGCACAGTGGCTCACGCCTGTAATCCTAGCACTCTGGGAGGCCAAGGCAGGAGGATCCCTTGAGGTCAGGAGTTTGAGATCAGCCTGAGCAAGTGTGAGACCTCATCTCTGCTAAAAATAGAAAAAATTAGCCGGGTGTCGTGGTGTGTGCCTGTAATCCCAGCTACTTGGGAGGCTGAGGCAGGAGGATCGCTTGAGTCCAGGAGTTTGAGGTTGCTGTGAGCTGGCTGACACCACAGGATTCACTCTAGCCTGGGCAATAAAGCAAGACTCTGTCTCAAAAAAAAAAAAAAAAAATAGAATTTTTCCTACAGCCAAAAGCCCCTCCACGTCCCTCATCCCAGTCACAGACCCACCTTGCTACTGATGTATCCTGACACTTAGAGTGATCACTTCTTTGCATGTTTTAAGTCTCTATCAAATGTTCATCCCTAGATGCTATAATATGGACTTGCCTATTTTTAACTTGATATATCTTTCAGGTCTTCTTTAATCTATAATATTTCCCTCCGTCCTTTTCATTTCTAAAAAAGGAGAATGCTGGAATAAACCCTGTGGTGTTGGGGTAGAGTAAGAGAAGGATTATGAACTCATGTCTGTGGGTGTGATATGGGTAGATGATGGATAGACAGGTAGATAAATGTAGGTGTGTATACACATAGGTTAGTATGAATACATATATTTTCTATCTATTTCCACTGAAAGGGCCTAGAAGTAGTGACATTTTATTAATAATGAATACACATCACCTAGATTTTGATTTCTAAATATAATTCTTCAATGAAAGAAATTAGAATTCCTTGGATAAGTTGTCTATTGAGGGCTGGGGCAGGGAATACATGGGATAGACCTGGAGTATCTTGTGGTGTGAAAAACTAAATAGGTGCTCAGAAAAGGATGGGAGTTTGTCAAAAGTGACAGGATATAACCTGAAAGATCTCCTGATGGAAAAATCTGGGAAAATTTGAGCAAAAAAAGAGATAATAATCTTGAATTTAAGCCCATAGAATAAAGCCCATTTGTTTGCCCAAAATAGATAGAACTTGTCTTATGTAGTAGTCCCCCATATCCTTGGGGATACATTCCAAGAGCACCAGCGGATGCCTGAAATGAGAGATAGTACTGTACCATACACACACACACACACACACACACACACACACACACACACACACATATATATTTACACAAGTTTCTTTTTCCTTCCTCATGATTTGACATATAAAGATTAGTTCTTACTGTAGATCTTAGAAAACTTAACATATGATTTTTTCTTTCCTTATTAAGTTGAGAACTTTCACTTTTCGCTTCAGGAAAGCACTTTCTGGCTTCTCTTTTTTTTTTTTTTTTTTTTGGAGACAGCGTCTCACTTTTTTGCCCGGGCTAGAGTGAGTGCCGTGGCGTTAGCCTAGCTCACAGCAACCTCAAACTCCTGGGCTTAAGCGATCCTCCTGCCTCAGCCTCCCGAGTAGCTGGGACTACAGGCATGCGCCACCATGCCCGGCTAATTTTTGCTATATATATTTTAGTTGGCCAGATAATTTCTTTCTATTTTTTTAGTAGAGATGGGGTCTCGCTCTTGCTCAGGCTGGTCTCAAACTCCTGACCTTGAGCGATCCACCCGCCTCGGCCTCCCAGAGTGCTAGGATTACAGGCGTGAGCCACCGCGCCCGGCCCTGGCTTCTCTTTGACATATCTAAATTTCCAGCATTGCTACTCTTGCACTTTGGGACCATGATTAAGTAAAATAAGAACACAAGAACTGTGAAATCGTGACAGTCAGTCTGATAACCCAGCTGGCTACGAAGCGACTAACAGGTGGGTAGCGTATGCAGCATGGATATGCTGGACGAAGGGATGATACACATTCACAGTGGGACAGAGATGGACAGTGTGAGATTTCACCATGCTACTCAGAATGGTACACAATTAAAAATTATGAATTATTTTTGGAATTTTCCATTCAATATTTTTGGACCATGGTTGACAGCAGGTAACTGAAACCACGAAAGCAAAACTGTAGATAAGGTGGAACTAACTGTATTGCCTTTGTGGGGAAAAAAAAGATATTTAAACACTGGAGTCCCAGACTGATGTCTTCATGGGCCATGGGACACTTAAGTTGGGAACACAGAAACACTGCTTCTGTCCTTACCTCCTCCTGAAGCTCCCATCTAGCACGTGCCCTACAAATTCTGTTTGATTTCATCCTCTCACTCTTGCAGCGAGCTGCAAATGATATTCAGAACCACCCTAGACCTGTCAGTATAACATCCCGGATATTGTGCTGTTTCTCACACCATCTACATCTGATAGCCTTTTCTTATAAACATAACATTAAATGTATTAAGCGAGAACCCACCCTACGTCTGTGGCTGAACCAAAATCTCTACATAAAATTTCCCATTGTTTGGTGGGGGAGAGTGAAATTGTTCTATATTTTAATTGGGGTGGTGGTTCCATGACTATGCGCATGGATCAAAACTCCTAAAACTGAACATCTAACAAACACATTTTACTGTATGGAAATAAAAAAGGAAATGGAAAATATTCAACAACAGCAACAACAAAAAAGAACAAAAAGATAGACTGGGGAAAGATTGTTCTCATAGAGTGTGTGAGGCAGAATATCAATTGGCATAATATTTTGTTTTCAAAAATTGTTCAGACCCTTTGAAAAAAGAACAGTGGACACATTTTGGGTTAACGATACATTATACTATTTACGACTTCAACACTTAATTCTACCTTATAACAGACTGAAGGAATGTACTTATATAAGAAAAGGGACATATTTGTGATTTTTAAAATAGCATTTTATCTTTGTGAGGTATCACAAGAATGGAGGAATAAGCACCACATGTACTTGCCATCAAATTGGCACTAACTGATCAACACTAAGGTGTTCACACAGTAGTAATATTCATTGGGAGTTACGAGGGGTAAACTCACAACTAATGGACGCAGTGAGCATTGTAGGGGGGAAAGGGCATGCCTCAAAGTGTGGCTTGGGTGTGGCAATGTCATAACATGTAACCAAAATGTTTGTACCCCCATAATATCCTCAAATAAAAAAAAAAGAAAATAGCATTTTAGCAGAGGTGGGTGGGGGAGTAAATAAAAAAGAAAAATAAATAAATAATAAATAAATAAATAAATAAAATAGCATTTTACTGAAACATTATAACAAATCTTTGAAGAAGATAGTGCTATTATTCCATTCTGATAAAACTAATGAACTTTTCCAAGCATATGCATGCTGTACACAGGGGAGCCAGGTTAAAACCACTCTTTTTATTTTATTTTTTTAGAGACAGGGTCTCACTGTGTTGCCCAGGCTGGAGTGCATTGCCTGTCTGCAGACACAATCACAGCACACCACAGCCTCAAACTCCTGGGCTCAAGTAGTCCTCCGGCCTCAGCCTCCAGAGTAGCTGGGACGACAGGTACGTGCCAAGAGCACCTGGCAAAACCCTTATTTTTATGATTCTTGGGTTTTTTTTTCTCTGTACACTATCCCATGCCCTGGGCAAGACTTTCACACTGCAGAATTTAGAAGTTGACCCAGAAATGAGTTTCAGACTGAGCAGATAATTGTCAGAGGAGCCGGTTAGACCACAGGTGTGGTCAGATGTGTCATAGAGCCCATGGCCTTTCCTTAGGCCCATGGTCAGAGGCGAAGGGAGAGCTGTGAAGCTGCTTATAAAAAAAGTTAACATGAAAGCCCCATGGCAATTGGCGTTGGGCTTCACCCACCACATCCTGTGCATCTGCCTGGACCGCTGGACTCAGTCCCCACCCAGCTGCTCAGAGTTATCCTAGCAGAGCCTGTGCTATGCCTTCTACAGTCACCACCCTGCTCTGCCTTGGTGAGTTCTTGCATGGAAGGGAGATGGAATCTGGGGTGGGGGCGACAATGGGTCTCATTAGTCCTGTCTTCCAGGGCTGTGTCTGAGCCAGAGGATCAGCACCCAGAAGCGTGAGTCCTTCCTCCAAAGCCCCAGAGTCACTCTTCTGGGGTCGGACTCAGGATCCACCCACCTGAGAACACCTGGGGGGAGAGGCAGGGGCTCCGGCTTGCTGGGAGGGCTTGAGGCCGGCAGCTGGGTGGAAAGCAGGGTGGGAAGGGGGTTCGTCTGGAGCTCCAGCTTTTGATTCCCTTCCAGAGACTCTCTCCAAACCCATCATCTGGGCCAAACCCAGTTTCATGGTTCCAAAGGGAAACTCGGTGACCATCTGGTGCCAGGGAACGCATGAGGCTGTTGAGTACCGACTGCATTTTAGAGGAAGCCTTTCTGCCTTTGAGAAACCGAAACCACCCAGACCGATGAACAAAGTCCAGTTCCGCATTCCAGCCATGACCTTGCGCACTGCAGGGCAGTACTGCTGCTTCTATCAGAGTGGGGAGCTCTGGTCAGAGTCCAGTGACCTCCTGGATCTGGTGGTAACAGGTAACTGTCCCATTTCCCATTCTTTTTTTCTTTTCTTTTTTTTTTTCTTTCTTTTTTTTTTTTTTTTGAGACAGAGTCTCACTCTGTTGCCCTGGCTAGAGTGCCGTGGCATCTGCCCAGCTCACAGAAACCTCAAATTCCTGGGCTCAAGGGATCCTCCTGTCTCAGCCTCCCAAGTAGCTGGGACTACAGGCATGCGCCACCATGCCCGGCTAATTTTCTATTTTTAGTAGAGATGAGGTCTCGCTCTTGCTCAGGCTGGTCTTGAACTCCTGACCTGAAGCAATCCTCCCACCTCGGCCTCCCGGAATGCTGGGTATACAGGCATGAGCCACCGCTCCCAGCCTACTGTCCCATTCTTCAGCTGCCGAGTCATCTCCTCAGCCCAAATCATGCAAATCATTTATGAATCCCTTTAAGCTTTTCCAAGCCCGACTCAGACCCTGCTTGAGTCAGTGAGAGGTGGGGAGGAGACATTCAACCCTGATCACTTCCTACAAGGGTTATCTTCAGAGAGTTGTCTCTGTGTCCTAGGAGCAGACTTGTCTTAGGTCAAGTTCTCCAAGGTACAGATCAGGAGACGGATTTTTTTTTTTTTTTTTTTTTTTTTTTTTTTTGAGACAGAGTCTCACTCTGTTGCCCAGGCTAGAGTGAGTGCCGTGGCATCAGCCTAGCTCACAGCAACCTCAAACCCCTGGGCTTAAGTGATCCTCCTGCCTCAGCCTCTTGAGTAGCTGGGACTACAGGCATGCGCCACCATGCCCGGCTAATTTTTTCTATATATATTTTTAGCTGTCCATATAATTTCTTTTTTTATTTTTTTAGTAGAGACGGCGTCTCGCTCTTGCTCAGGCTGGTCTCGAACTCCTGAGCTCAAACGATCCGCCCGCCTCGGCCTCCCAGAGTGCTAGGATTACAGGCGTGAGCCACAGGAGACGGATATTTGTATGCAGGGGTATCACTGAGAGTGTCTTCAACAACAATACCTGTGCTGGAGGAAGGAAGCAAAGTTGGGCAGAAAGAGATGTTGAACTGGGTCATGGTTTCAACGCAGACCTCAGCCAAACAAACAGGGTGCTCTGGACCTGGGATGGCCCCTCAGAGTACTCTGGGAGGGAGGCTACGGGCTCTGAGCCTTGGAGCTGGAGAAGGATCACTCCCAAGGAGGAAAACAGGCTTGGGTCAGACAGCTCCCTCCAGCCCAGGGAATTGGTTCTCAAACTTAAGCAAGTATTACAATCACCTGGAGGGGCTGTAACAGCGCAGCCAGGTTTTGCACACGTGTGTTCATGGCAGCGTTATGCACACCAGCCAAAAGGTAGAAACAACCCAGTGTCCACTGATGAATGAATGGCTAAACAAAATGTAGTATACACACACCATGGAACATTATGCAGCCTTAAAAAGAAGGGAAATTCTGACACATGCTACAACATGGATGAACCTTAAGGACATCATGCTGAGTGAAACTGTGGCGAGCTGCAATAAAGAAAAACACTGTGTGATTCTACTTATATGAGGTTCCTAGAGTTGTCAAATTCACAGAGACAGAAAGTAGAATGGTGGTCGCCAGGGGCTAAAAAGAGGAGGAAATGGGGAGTTGTTGTCTAAAGGGGATGGAGTTTCAGTTTTTCAAGATGAAAAGAGCTCTGGAGAGCCAGGCTGGGGCAGGGGGATCACTTGAGCCTGGAGTCTGAGGCTGCAGAGAGCTATGATGATGCCACTGCACTCTAGCCTGGGCAACATAGCAAGATCCTGTCTCTAAAAATAATAATAAAATTAAATAATAAAAAATAAAAAATAAAAAAGAGTTCTGGGCTGGGCGCAGTGGCTCATCCCTGTAATCCTAGCACTCTGGGAGGCTGAGCCGTGTGGATCATTTGAGCTTAGGAGTTTGAGGCCAGCCTGAGCAAGATCAAGACCCCATCTCTATTAAAAAAAAAAAAGAAAAAAGAAAAAAGAATTTTTAAGAATATAAAAAATTAAAGAAAAAAAAGAGCTCTGGAGATGGATGGTGGTGATGGTTGTACAATGAAGTGAATATAGTCAAGGCACTAAATTTTTCACTTAAAAATAGTTAAGATGGTAAATGTTATGTTGTATTTGACCACAGTAATAAATAATAATTTTTTTAAAAACACCGATGGGCCGGGCACAGTGGCTCACGCCTATAATCCTAGCACTCTGGGAGGCCGAGGCGGGCGGATTGTTTGAGCTCAGGAGTTCGAGACCAGCCTGAGCAAGAGCGAGACCCCGTCTCTACTAAAAATAGAAAGAAATTATATGGACAGCTAAAAATATATATAGAAAAATTAGCCGGGCATGGTGGCGCATGCCTGTAGTCCCAGCTACTCAAGAGGCTGAGGCAGGAGGATCGCTTGAGCCCAGGAGTCTGAGGTTGCTGTGAGCTAGGCTGACACCACGGCACTCTAGCCTGGGCAACAGAGTGAGACTCTGTCTCAAAAAATAACATAAAATAAAATAAAAAATAAAAACACTGATGGCTCCCCTGAGTTCTGTCAAGCGCCCAGGTGAGGCAAATGTTGTTGCCCCCAAGGGCCAAACCACTGGTGTAGAGAAATTCCCAAAGTGAGATTCAGATCCACACTCCTGGGCACTAGGAGACTTAGTGCCTCGGTGTGGAAGCAGAGATGGGGAGGACATGTTCATGACCAGGACAAATATAGGAAGTAGAAGAAGGGACCGAGACTCTGGGGAGTGGTGTCTGGTCCTAAGGACAAGAGACATGGCAGATGTAGGAGGCGGGATAATGATGCTCTTTATCTACCAACCACCTCCTCTCACAGGCATGTATGACGACGACACACCCACCCTCTCGGTTCATCCCGGGCCTACGGTGACTTCAGGAGAGTATGTGACCTTCTATTGCCGTCTAGGGACAGCAACAAGCCTGTTCTTTCTGCTCAAAGAGGGAAGAGCCAGCCACATAGAACACAGACATGGGAACACCCAGGCGGAGTTCTCCGTGGGCCCTGTGACCACAGCCCACCAAGGGACATACAAATGTTTCAGTTCTTATAATAACTACGTGTGGTCCCTTCCCAGTGAGCCCGTGGAGCTTCTGGTCACAGGTGAAGAAACCCTCAGTTTACCCCCTTGTCGTACCTGGAGTTGTAAGGGACCCCCAGACAGTGACAGGAAGGTGCCAGAGGGACATCCATGTCTGGATGCCCAGTGGGTTGCCCCTGGGGAAGAGTGTATAGAGAACAGATGGGGAGGCCACAAGAAACCCAAAATCCTTAATTTTTTTTTTTCTTTACCTCCATTTCCAGGAGATGTTGGGAACACCACCCTTGCACCTACAGACCCCACCACTTCTGGTGAGTAACTGGTACTTCTAAGCTCAGGGGAGGGATCCAAGCCTCCTAGTGACATTAAAACTGTGGTCTGCATTCAAAATATCCAATGAGTGCACAGTGTGTGCCATGAACTATCGCTGTGAGAGTCAACCAAATATCCTTGTCTTTGAGACACTTAGATTCTAGCAGAAGGAAACAGACTATGAGTCAAAGTCGGGATAAATAAATGAATTAATATATAGCACAAAAGGAGGAGATGATGATATGGAAAAAGACAAAGTAGAACGGGGTTGAAGTGATGGGGGGGGGCGCGGGCAGGTAGCAATATTAAATAGGGTTGTCCAGACTGGTCTCACAGGGAAGGAGGCCTCTGAGCAAATACATTAAGATAGGGGGTTAGTCCTGTGGCTATCTGGAGGAAGAAGCTTCCAGAGAGAGAATGGGCACTGCCTGTGCCCCAAGGCAGGAAGATGACCAGGGTGATAAAAGAATAGTATGAGGCCAGCAGGATCGAAAATGATGTTACAGAGCTCATGGTGCAGATGGGTCAGGGCTGGGGTAGCGCATTGAGGACCTTGAAGAAAATGGTAAGACTTTGAATTTGATTATGGGTGAGGAGAAAGAAATGATGCCGACATAATGAGGAAAATGAGGCTCAAATAGAAGATATGACTGATGCAAAGACACACACTCCTTAGTCCTAGAGCTGAATCTTTGTCAGGTCTGTCTTTGGACTGTTCCACTCTTTCGGAACCCATTGGGATTCCTCTGCTCAGTGGGGGGCGGAACCTGGAAAATCTGTAGACTGTCCTGGGGAGACATCC
This sequence comes from Lemur catta, assembly GCF_020740605.2. NCBI lineage: Eukaryota > Metazoa > Chordata > Mammalia > Primates > Lemuridae > Lemur > Lemur catta. The sequence continues at coordinate 21,512,152 of NC_059146.1, forward strand.
AAGGGAAGGAGAGGCTGGGACGGAAGAGGTCAACACCATCACCTTTTCTTCACTTCTTCGCTTTATTTATCACCAGCAGACTCTTGGGAACCCTACCTTTTAACCCCAAAGACAGGATTCCGGGGAGGTAAGTTAACACCTGGGCCCAGAGGCTCTAAAGAAAGGAGCTGGGCCAAGATTGATGACCTGGGAGGAGATGGGAGATAGATGGAGTGAGGTGGTGTCCTCGGGTTACTGTCACGGATCGTCGTGTTCTTCTGACCCCAGGCTATGCCTTCTGGGATCATACCACTCAAAATCTCCTTCGGATTGGCCTGTCCTTCCTGGTCCTGGTGGCTCTAGTGTGTTTCCTGGGAGAAGACTGGCTCAGCAGGAAGAGGACCCGGGAGGGAGCCAACAGCTTCACATCAGAAGTGCAGGGGAAGGCTGAGAACACAACCTTGAAGAACGACCCAAGAGCCTCAGTGGCCACAGGTGGGACTGAAAGCTGATCCTTGACCTTGGGCTGTGCAAACTCTGTGTTGGACCCAGGAAGAGGGACTCATGGCAGGAAACAAGGGACAGCTGCATGAGTTTGGCAAAGCATCCTGGATGCGGCAGGAGGTGGGATAGAGATGCTAAATTTCTTCTGTAGGCACATCCCATTGTCCCTTTTCTGGGCTGTAAGTATTTTTGTGCCCACTTACTGCAAACAAAACTTTTGACTGCTCTGGCCTTTTCTGAAAATCTCTCTCGTTTTTTAACAGCACGGCCATGGGAGTATTTCCTTTCTACTTTGGTCTTTACTTCTTCTTTCCTTTCTCTGCAGGATGCCATTCAAAATAATTAACAACCAATATAGAACAGGCAGGTACCAACTGGTTCAGGAGGCATCGTGGCAACAACAGACAATGGGGAAGCAGGCTGTTCACGGACAGTGCAGCTACATACGTGTGTCCTGACTGGATCTAACCATGCCCACCTCCCTCTGTCCCATGGCACCACGGGATTCAGTCTTCTTTATCTGTACCTTGCCTTGTTCTTCAGGTCTCTGAACAGATAATCCCCTCCTCCCAGAAATTTCCCCAAATCCTCCAACCTGACAAAGATGCCACTTGTATACACTCAATGCACCTGTTATTTCTCTGTAACACACTTGAACCCTGATTACTGCATACATATGCATGTTCCTGTCTCTACTGTGAATTCGTGTGAATTAAATCAATGTCATGTTTAGTGGCTAAGTTCACAGTTGCCGCTACTAAAAGAATTCTCAGGAAATATATGTTGAATAAATTAATATAAAGGGGGCTGGTGCACAGCTTGGAACTTGAGACTTCGGACTAAGGGTGTTGAAATGCTGTCTGGGCACCACCAGACCTTTCCCCCTTGCGCACGGCTACTTACTGACCCATTGACACACTCATTAAATGGGTCCCCACCCCTCCCATTATTCTGACATCTTGTGTAAGTCACATTCATTCTCTATTTCTTTTTTTTTTTTTTTTTCCTAGACAGAGTCTCACTCTGTTCCCTGGGCTAGAGTTCCGTGGCATCAGCCTAGCTCACAGCAACTTCCAACTCTTGGGTTCAAACAATCCTTCTGCCTCAGCCTCCCAAGTAGCTGGGACGACAGGCATGTGCCTCCATGCCCAGCTAATTTTTTTCTCTATATATTTTTAGCTGTCCAAATCATTTCTTTCTATTTTTAGTAGAGACGGGATCTCGCTTTTGCTCAGGCTGGTCTAGAAATCCTGAGCTCAAGCGATCCTCCCACCTAGGCCTTCCAGAGTGCTAGGATTACAGGCATGAGCCACCACGCCCGGCCCACATTCATTCTCTAAATCTGAGTTTTCTGTTAAATATCAGGGAATAATTCCAACTTCAAAGAGATAACATGATGATTTAATGAGGTAAAGAATAGCAAGAAACCAGCAAAAGCTCCTACATATGCTAATCATTGCATGGTAATGACTATTATTCCTAGTACTGTAAGGAACTGAAAATTGTACCATATCATCATGGCCATGGAAGCCACATTAATAAATGCACATTTTTAACCTTAACAGTCATTAAGTGGTTTTTTTATTTCAGCATATTTTGGGGGTACAAAGGTTTAGGTTACATATATTGCCTTTGCCCCACCCATATCAGAGCTTCAAGCGTATCCATCCCCCAGACAGTGCGCACCGCACCCATTAGGTGTGTGGATACCCATCCCTTCCTCCCCTCCCATCTTCCCAACACCCGATGAATGTTATTACTATATGTGCACTTAAGTGTTGATCAGTTAATACCAATTTGATGGTGAGTACATGTGGTGCTTGTTTTTCCATTCTTGGGATACTTCACTTAGTAGAATGGGCTCCAGCTCCATCGAGGATAATACAAGAGGTACTACATCACCATTACTTTTTGTGGCTGAGTAGAACTCCATGGCATATATGCACCACGTTTTATTAATCCACTCATGTATTGATGGACACTTGGGTTGTTTCCAATCTTTGCAATTGTGCTGCCATAAACATTCTAGTGCAGATGTCTTTTTTATAGAGTGTCTTTTGTTCCTTTGGGTAGCTGCCCAGTAATGGGATTGCTGGATCAAATACTCTGGTTTCTCTTCAGATCATATAAATCTTTTGCCTTTTCATTAAGTGTTTTGATCACAGATGTGAGGTGATGAGTTCTGCCTGGTATAAAGATCTTTCTGATTGCACAGAAGAGAAGGGAACATAAGAAAGGAAAACACAGAGAAGAGCTGAGACTGGCTCACCTATATCTGAGGTGGACAGCCAGGAAGACGAGGCTCCCATAACCAATGCTGGAACCCAGAGGGGGCCCAGATGTGATAGGTGCATGGCCTTGAGAGGTGGTAACAACATATATTCTCCATCTGTGTTGTTTTTCAAGATTGCCTTGGCTGGGCGCGGTGGCTCACGCCTGTAATCCTAGCACTCTGGGAGGCCAAGGCGGGAGGATTGTTTCAGCTCAGGAGTTCGAGACCAGCCTGAGCAAGAGTGAGACTCTGTCTCTACTAAAAATAGAAAGAAATTATATGGACACCTAAAAATATACATAGAAAAAATTAGCCGGACATGGTGGCGCATGCCTGTAGTCCCAGCTACTCGGGAGGCTGAGGCAGGAGGATTGCTTGAGCCCGGGGGTTTGAGGTTGCTGTGAGCTAGGCTGACGCCATGGCACTCTAGCCAGGGCAATAGAGCGAGACTCTGTCTCAAAAAAAAAAAAAAAACAACCATGGTTGCTGAGCTCCCCCCCCAGAGTTACTGACTCTGATGCTAAAAATTGATTCATCGTTCAGCCTGCAGCTCAGATTTCCTTAGGCATCCCGTGTTTGATCTGGTGGCTCTCCCTGGAGGGGCAAAATCACCTCCAGTTGAGAACTAGAATTAGAGGAAAAGGGTCAGTTTTATAGGCAAGAAGCTGGGGGAGGAGTTTTTTAGAGGGGAAGAAATACATCAGAGGAAATGCTGAGAAAGTTACCAACCAGTCCAAAACATGGAAATTGCATATGAACTTTTTTTCCTAAATGTTATTTTACTGCCTTTCACCCATGACACAGTTCTAGTCATTTCCCTAACTAACCACTGTGGGGTCAAAAGCCTGAGGAGCTGTTCCCCTCTGGCTGGCTGGCCCCGGGCAGCATCTCCTGGTTCACTGACGCTTCCTCCTCTGTGCCACGCACCTGCCACCAGCCCTGCCAGGCCCACAAGGTCCATGTGTGTGTCTGTCCTAATCTCTCCTCATAAGCATACCAGATCTATTGGATTAGGGCCACCCTAGTGACCTCATTTTACCTTAATTACTTCTTCAAAGGCCCTATCTCCAAATAGAGCCACACTGGGGGTCAGATGACACAGTTCAGTCCACAGCAGGTAGGATCTGTCCCTACACTTATGTTACCTTCACTCACTGACCTCACCCTAATACTGGCCCTGCTTAGAAACGTAACCTTCTGACCATACCAGCTACCAACCTGGGTGCCTGAACTGTGAGCTGGGGGAATTGGCTATCACCGCTATCTGAAAATCAGGTAGTAGTAAGAGGCACAGCTGTTTCTAGGAATTAAGGACCCAGAATCTCTCCAGTGTTCACTCAGAAAGAGGCTTTTAGCAGATTTTCTTGGTAAGTCCACTGGGTCTCTTAGCTCCGACATTAGTCATTCCAGGGTCTCACCTCCACTGTCCAAAGGAACTTTCCAAAAAGAGGAATTAGAACATGAATAGAGAGAAGGGTGTTTGGCCAGTTGGCTCACGCCTGTAATCCTAGCTGTCTGGGAGGTCAAGATGGGAGGATCACTTGAGGTCAAGAGTTCAAGACCAGCCTGAGCAAGAGTAAGACCCCCGTCTCTACTAAAAATAGAAAAAATTAGCCAGGCATGGTGGCAAGCACATGTAGTCCCAGCTACTCAGGAGGCTGAGGCAGGAGGATCACTTGAGGCCAGGAGTTAGAGGTTGCCGTGAGCTAGGCTGACACCACGGTACTCTAGCCCAGGTGACAGAGTGAGACTCTGTCTCAAAAAAAAAGAAAAAGAAGTAGTGATGGCTGAGAACAGGGTGGGGTCAACAGTGACTGTGAGGTGTGTAAATTGGGCAGTGAGGTAGACAAATGGGATATTTACTTCCCCTCACTCCTTTATTGGTGCAAATATCATGGATGAATCATGATAGGTTAGGATGAAGAGCATAAATTGGGGGCAGCCTGGGAGACACAAATCACGTTGTCCATTCCCAATCCGAAAACTATTTTTCCAGCTTAATTGAGGTAAAATTGACAGATAAAAATTGTATATATCCAAGGTGTACAACGTGATGGTTTAATATACATTGTGCAACGATTACCACTATAGAATTAGTTAACACACCCATCGCGTCCATTGTGCGGGTGGGGGATGCAGGCGAAGACATTTAAAATCGGCTCTTATCAAATTTCAAGTAAGCAAAATGTACAGCATTATTAACTGTAATCACCATGCTGTACCTTAGATCCCCAAAACTTATTGATCTTATAACTGAAACTTTGTACCCTCTGAACAAATCTCCCCTTCTCCCCACAAGGCCAAGCCTCTGGTAACCATCATTCTACTCTCTGTTTCTATGAGTTTGACTTTTTTAGATTCCACATATCAGTGAAATCAGGTGGTATTTCTCCTTCTGTGACTGGCTTATTTCACTTACCATAATAGATTTATCCATGTTGTCCCAAATGGCAGGATGTCCATGTTCTTTTTCTTTTACGGCTGAAAAATATTCTGAAAATTATTTTTTAAAAGCAAGCACAACCATCACTCATAGCACAGCATAGCTCTATCTTATCTCCCTTCCCAGGTACTCACACTGTGGGCAGTCTGTTCCTGCAGGTTGTTGCAACAGTATCCCGGTCTTGCAGGTAAATTTCAAAGGCTGGGATGGCATTTTCTTGCTGCATCTCAGCCCAGCCTCTCTTCCTTGTGAGTTTACCCCAGGTTCTTCCGTATTCCCAATGACACCATTAAGGCTGGATCTCCCATCTCCTTCATCATCGCGTTTCACACAGCAAATCCCTCACAGCATCAGGTGGTTGGGGGAAAGGTCCAAATTCAGTCCCCTTAACAGCTGTGCTCCTGGGGCAAGATGCACCTCCTCCATCTCCACCTTGCATTTGCAAAAAGTAAGGAACAATACTCTTTCTTGGCAATGTAATGAGGATATAATAGCATCCCAAGCATTTATCAACGATCCACAATGAACACCCCACCACCCCCATCCCCATCATCACCAGGACCAAAGTTTTCTAACTCTGAAGCTGAGCTTCAGAACATGGGGACAGTTATGGGGAAATACATCCACCTTCGCCTACCCTTCCTGGTCCATGGGTCTGGAGCCTAATTTCCCTAAGATATCATGAACGCTGGAAGTCTTTGGCCCCTCACACTCACTCCCTAACCAGCCTGGAAACTGGTTTCTCCCTGCCGCCACCCCCCCCACCCCCGCGCTGCCTCTGAAGCTGTTTTTGTGACCAACAGTGACGAACTTCCTGGAACACACAGTGGGCCCTTCTCAGCTCTTATCTGTGCTCCTGTGTAGTTGTACTTGACACTTTGACCACTTCCTCCCTGAAAGTGTCACTTCGCTGACACCTTTTCCTGCTTGTCTTCTGATGGCTATATACCATCAGGCTTTCAGACTCCTCTGACCCGCGTGCTAGTTTCTAGCATGGACCCACCAGTCTGTGGGTTCAAGCCTGGGTTCATCTCATGGAACTCCATGGCTTCAATTTCCTACCACTTTGGGAGGCCAAGGTGGGAGGATCGCTTGAGGCCGGGAGTTTGACGTGAGACCGAGCAAAAGCGAGACCCTGTCTGTACAAAGAACAGAAAAATTAGCCAGGTATGGTGGCACACACCTGTCATCCCAGCTACTTGAGAGGCTGATGCTGGAGGATCACTCGAGCCCAGGAGTTTGCAGTGAGCTATGATGACGCCACTGCAATCTAGCCCACGAGACAGAGCAAGACCCTGTCTCAAAAAGAAAAAAAAAAATTGATCTTCTCAATTTATTGACTGTACCTGGATGGTTTAATCTATCCACACCTGGTAGAAGTGGCCAAGCCAGTGCCCCTCTCTCCCACCCATATCTTTACAGTCATCCACACCTGTAACAGTTGACTACCCATCCCACACTGAAGGGTTTCTAGGACATGGGACTTTAAGTGCAAAAATCCCAACTAAACCAGGATGAAAGGGTCACCACACCTACAAATGAAACCCAGACTGGCATCTCTACTTGTGTATGTGCATCTGAGACTATTCAAACGCAAGGTTTCAGCAGGTTTCTTAAGCTCAGCCCTCCTGTCTTTTGGAGCCAGATAATCCTGTATTATAGGGACTATCGTAGCTCAGGTTGCAATAACAAGATACTATAAGTGAGTGGTTTAAACAACAGAAGTTTATTTTCTCAGAGCTCTGGATTCTGAGAAATCCAAAATCAAGGTACGAGCCAAACCAGTTCCTATGGAAGACTCTTTGTGGCCTGCAGGCAGCGGTCTTCCGTGACCTCGCACTGGCTTTCCTTGGTGCTTGCACAAAATCTTCCACTTCTTTTTTTTTTTTTTTTGAGACAGAATCTGGCTCTGTTGCCTGGGCTAGAATGCCGTGGTGTCAGCCCAGCTCACAGCAACCTCAAACTCCTGGGCTCAAGCAATCCTCCTGCCTCAGCCTCCCGAGTAGCTGGGACTACAGGCATGCGCCACCATGCCCGGCTAATTTTTTCTATATATATATTTTTAGTTGTCCATATAATTTCTTTCTATTTTTAGTAGAGACGGGGTCTCAGTCTTGCTCAGGCTGGTCTTGAACTCCTGACCTGCCAGTGATCCTCCCGCCTCAGCCTCCCAGAGTGCCTGGATGACTGGCGTGAGCCACTGCACCCAGCCCTTCAACATGTAATTTTTTTTTTTTTTTTGAGACAGAGTCTTTCTCTGTTGCCCAGGATAGATTGCCGTGGCATCAGCCTAACTCACAGCAACCTCAAACTCCTGGGCTTAAGCGATCCTTCTACCTCAGCCTCCTGAGTAGCTGGGACTACAGGCATGCACCACCATGCCCGGCTAATTTATTTTTCTATATATATTTTTAGCTGTCCAGATCATTTATTTCTATCTTTAGTGGAGACGGGTCTTGCTCTTGCTCAGGCTGGTCTTGAACTCCTGACCTTGAGTGATCCTCCCACCTTGGCCTCCCACAGTGCTAGGATTACAGGAGTCAGCCACCGCGCCCGGCCCAACATGTAATTCTGACAGGTTACGATTCAGCCCACGGCAGGAGCTGTCCTGTACCTTGTATGATGTTCAGCAGCATCCGTGGGCTCCACCCACTAGATGCCACTGAGATACCACTGGCCTGCCCCCCACCCCCACTGCAACGCCTGACAATCAAAAACACCTGTGAACATGGCCAAATGCCCCCTTGGGGGACAAAATCATCCCCGGGTGAGAACCATTGGCTTAGCAGTTTATAAATAGGGTGAGAAGAGTTGAGTGTGATGGGAGCTGTGTGAGATTTGACCATCCGTTAACAGTAGGGTGACAGCTGAGAAGGGGCACAGTGTGAAATGCTGTAGCACCCCAGAACACAGCAGGTGCAGAGGCCTGGGGTGGTCAGGGACTTGGGGAAACAGCACGAAGCCCAGTGCGGCTGGAGCAGGGCGGGCACAGAAAAGGGAGTGAGGTGGGGTGTTCATTGTGGATCGTTGATAAATGCTTAGGATGCTATTATATCCTCATTACATTGCCAAGAAAGAGTATTGTTCCTGTTTTCTCTCTTGTCATTGAGAGAACTTCATTCCATTTCTCTAAAAATAGGCGTGTCTTACCCTAAGCTCAGTTTGGAGAATTGCCCTGGACTTATAACCCTGCCTTTGCCCCCAGACTGGAGGGTCCAGGGCGGTCATTATTTTCTAGAGGAGGTAGTGTCCCTCAGCTTTGGCACGACTGCCACTTGGAGCTGGATGGCTGGTGGGGCTGTCCTGGCATGTAGGGAGTTGAGCAGCATCTCTGGACTCTGCTCACTAGTTGCCTGCACAGTTGTGACACCAAAAATGACACCCTTGGACATTTCCAAGTGCCCCCTGGGGTGGAGAGCAGTCACCCCTAGTTGAGAACCACTAAAGACAGGTCCAGGAGCATAGCCTGAGCAGCACCCTGGGCCTCTACCCACCAGATGCCAGGAGCGCCACACCCCCCCGCCCGCCATGATGACCATGGTAAACATCCCATGGGTGGCAAAATCACTCCCATTAGCACTGATCTACAAGGTCCTAAACTATGCAGTTTTCCCCAAATTCCATAAGATCTTTAAGATTTTGTACAAAGTGAGCTACAAGACACATCGCAGTCTTTACGATCTGAACAGTTTTCCATTCTTGGTCTTTTCTTTGAAAGACTGCACCGTATCAAGCCACTGAGTCCCCTAAAGTCCTGTGTTTCCTTATTTATAAGGAGATAGAATGATTGTTTGGGGGGAAAAACACTTCTGCAAAGTTTAAAATATATTTAAAATATACAGCAGAGTCTGGCCCAGATCTTTTCAATCACAACTTCCCTCCATTGTGTACTTTCTTCTTAACATACATCCTACCCTTGAGCTTGGTACCCAAGTGGAACCCTAAATTGATTCAGCCCCACTCTAGTAACTTGACCACTTTCCCCGATTCACACCCAATTTCTCCACCATGTTTCTCATTGATGTGAATTATAGATCTTTGCCTAAACCTCATACCCCTAAATATTGTTACCCAAAGGCCTAATGTCAGCTAAGTATAAACTAAATACCATAGTCATCTTGAGCATTTGAGAATCATCTTGTAATTAAGATAAAGTAGGTCCTTTGTAGTATCACTGCCTGGTTGAGTTCAGGCACTAGATACAAAATATGATGTTTACTCCCTGTTTGCTCAGGCATGTTAATAAAGGCCACTCCAAAAATGCTTTCACTCTTTATTATCCTTGTGAGAGATAACACGTGATATGAAAAGGGTATGTGACTTGTGCGGAATCCCCTCTAAACCTCAGAGAAACACCAGTGTTAATTAAATCCTACATGTCGACACCCCGTCTAGTGATTTACAGTTGATTTTCACAAACAAGAATTCTCATGGAGAGTTCACGTTCTTCCCCTTCAGACGTGTAAGTCACAGAGAGAAAGGTCCCAGGGTGCTCAGGAAAGGTAATCAACAGCATGACAGTCTAGTCGTCTCGGCAACGTTATATTCAATCATCAGTCTGGGATTGATTTCCTTTATTTCCTCCAACAGCTTCTGGATTTTCAAATTATAATCATATGCCTTCAGCCTAGAGAATAAGAACATAAAGTATCCAAACATCTGTTTCAGGACATTGAAAGCAGGAAGTTTTCTGGGTTTTGTTGTTGTTGTTGTTGTTGTTTTGTATTGTTTTGTTTTTAAGAATACGGACACAAAAATTAGGGATCTCTTTTTTTCTATGACACCTATACGGATATCAGACTGAAATCTGACAGAACATTGTAACGGGCTCACCACAGCTTCCATGGTTTCTATAGTTACTAGTATCTAGGGTGAGCTCTAGTCCTGGTGTCTGTCCACGGTTTACCTTTTCAAACGTCAACTCTCCTAGCAATGTCGTGGACCCTGACTTGAATAGGACAAGCTGCTACCAGCTGGAGAGATAAGCTGAGCGTACATGAGAAGTGTGTGGCTCATCTAAGTCAAATTAGATTACTTCTTCAGGAAATGGGGTTGTCCTTCATAAATGTTAAAGTGATCTCCAAGGTAAACGATAGCAAACTCAGATACGATGTGGCTGCGATATCCAACCTCATGTGTGTTGAAATGGGGTGGGGGCGGTGATTGAGGAAACAAGATAGGACAGAAATCTAAAACGTGATGAGAGATTAGTCACCACAGTTCTTGGTGGCATTATAGGTCTTGGTCCTGCTGGCAAGAGAAGTATGATGCTATCTTGCTCAAGTTTCATGACAAACCCATAAAACCTTAAACCAGTTTAAATGTGTGTTATATCTACAACTAAAATACACTTGAATAAGATGAATACCTACAGTATCACACTGACTACTACTTTGTTTTGGTTTTTGGGACAAGACTTCACTCTGTCGCCTGGGCTAGAGTACAGTACGGTCATCAGAGCTCACTGCAACCTCAAACACCCAGGCTCCAGTGATCCTCCTGCCTCAGCCTCCCAAGTAGCTGGGACTACAGGTGCATACCACCATGACCAGCTAATTTTTTTTTTTTTGTAGAGATGGGGTCTCACTATGTTCCTCATGCTGATCTGGAACTCCTGGACTCAAGCAGTCTTCCTGCCTCGGCCTCCCAAAGTGCTAGGATTATAGGCATAAGCCACCACTCCAAGTCTGATTATATCCCTTGAGAAAATATGAGTATGGATCTATTCATGAATAATTGAATAATTTTGGTGGTGATACAGAATCAACACAACACCTCCCACTACCAAATCACTACCCTAATTCTACCCAGAAACAAAGTCATAATAGATCAAATGGTATGTAAAGGACTAGGACATGGGTCAGCAAACTACAGCCTACAGGCCAAATTTAGCCTACCACTAGTTTTTGTAAATTAAGCTTGATTGAAACACAGCCACTCCAATTTGTTTATGTATTTTACATGGCTGCTTTTGCTCTGCGGAGTAGCCAGGACAGAGCCTATTTTTATGTACTGCCTGGTCATTTATGGAAAGTGTACATTCACCATGCATGGCGGCGAATGTCTATAATCCCAGCTACTTGAGAGGCTGAGGCGGTAGGATCACTGGAGCCCAGGAGTTTATGACCAGCCTGGGCAATATAGCAAGTCCCCATCTCTAAATGTGTGTGTGTGTGTGCACGTGTGAGTGTGCATGTGTGTCTGTGTGTGTGTGTGTGTGTGTGTGTGTGTGTGTATAAAGTGTACATATTCATCTAGAATATGTATTGCTAGAAAAGTGAGAAGCGGTATTAGAATTCTTTGGTCAAAAGCAAGAGGAAACTAAAGATAGATTACTTAAATTATTGAAGAGACACAGACGTTTCACACAATTAAGGGAATATCTGTACAACCAGCTTCTGAAAAGCTGAGGCCCAGGGCAGTGCTGGGAATACCAAAAACCGAAACTACTTATTCTCTTTTGGAGACAGTATATTCGTGCCTGTGTATGTGCATGCACATGCATACATGCACGTACTCTAGGATGGTTGAAGCTATCAGCATGCCCAGTATTGCATGTTGTGGGGAATGTTGGATAATATTCAATTCAAAAAGAATTTTAGAGAAGTATCTAATAAAAAAAAATCCCCCCCCCACCAGCCTGGCCGGGCACGGTGGCTCATGCCTGTAATCCTAGCACTCTGGGAGGCCGGGGTGGGCAGATTGTTTGAGCTCAGGAGTTCGAGACCAGCCTGAGCAAGAGCGAGACCCCGTCTCTACTAAAAATAGAAAGAAATTATGCAGACTTCTAAAAATATATATAGAAAAATTAGCCGGGCATGGTGGCGCATGCCTGTAGTCCCAGCTACTTGGGAGGCTGAGGCAGGAAGATCACTTGAGCCCAGGAGTTTGAGGTTGCTGTGAGCTAGGCTGATACCACGGCACTCTGGCCCGGGCAACAGAGTGAGACTCTGTCTCAAAAAAAAAAAAAAAAAATCCCCTAAGCTAGAGTATGCTATTGAAAGATGCTATAAGTTGATTCCTATAAGGTATGCAGCCACCCACCCCCCAAAAATAACTATTCTCTGCCTGAGTAACTCAAAATGCGAAACAAAAAGGCCATACCTGAGTGTCTTCAAGGGTCCATTCTTTTGTTTTAAAGCCTCAAAGAGCACAGTTACTCCACTATTCCCCAAATTATTCTGGCCCAGGTCCAGAGTTTCCAGCTTCTGGTTGCTAATGAGAGCAGATGCAAGATCCTGACAAGACAAAGATGTGATGGAGCAGCACCAGAGCCTGTGGAGAAAGAATACAGAAACGCACTCATTCACTGAGCAAGTACAGTATTACCAGACACACTCTTACTTGCCAGGGATCTAGTAATGAGGAAATGAAGGAAAAAGAAAAGAAGAAGAAAAGAAAAGAAAGAGAACACCAAATCTTTCTTCTCACAGAGCTTACTTTAGTGACAACAGACATCAGGACATGTTATATGTGAGACAGTGGATGATGGAATTGAGACAAAACAAACAGGATAGGGGTTAAGTCAACTGGAGCAGGACTGGGTAGATTTGAATTACAGTAGCCAGTGGAGTCCTCATTAGGAAAATGTTACAGGAGGGGAAAAAACTAAAGGTAGATAGTGAACCACTATGATAACTGGGGGAAGGAATCTTACAGCCAAAATAGTGAACCAGTGGCAAAGTTGAAAGAGTTTGCTCATAACAACAGGATTTCATAAGACCCTGTAGGCTACAGGGACCTTTTGAGTCTTCGGAAATAAGGTGCTATGGTCTGGCTTGCATCTTTAAAAGGTGCCTTGGGGTGAAAGAAATGTCAAGAAATCAAGGGCAGAAATTTGCAGACCAGTTCAAAGACTATGCAACAATCCACATGAGAGTTAGAGGCTCAGATGAGAGTGTTAGCAGTGGAAAGGTAGGTGGTCAAATTCCAGGTAACTGGAAGGGGAGACCTAACGATGGTTTGAATGTGAGGTGTGAAATGAAGGAAGTAGAGGATCGGAAGGCTTAGAATCAATGAATAGGATTAGATTGTTTTTGTAGACCTTATTACTGAGGGTTGAGTTAATCACACTTAGTAAAGCATGACATGTTATCATTACTTCTATTCCATTTCTCGTCTTGTCTTGCCAGAGCCCCTCTGAGATTGCAAGGTGCCTTTGCCAGTGGAAGGCAGTGGAAGGTTCTACGTAGGGCAGATACAGGTCATGCTAGCTTATGTATAACTCCCCTCCCCAGAAGTAATCAGCCTGGAGCACATCTGGCCAGGAATTTTAAAGAGTTCTCCAGAACAACCAGAAGTAAAAACAAAAGCACCCTGGTATTCTGGTTTTTTTTTTGGGGGGGGGGTTGTTTGTTTTTTTTTTTTTTTTTTTATCTCTAGAGCAAAGCTAAGGAAGTAATTACATTATCCAGACTGTCTTTCCGTTAGGCTTCTAATTGCAAAGTAGGTTCACCCATGAGATGCATTTAACAGACTTGGAAGAGAAGTGCGGCGGAGCTCACTGTCCCATTGATGCAGCCACTGCGTTTCCCAGGGGTGGAATCCCAGGGGACTGAGCTGGGGCAGGCCCACAGCCTCCTGATCACTGGATCCCAGCAAAAACTTTGTGTTCCTGAAATCTTCACTGGAGGCCATCCCACCTACATCCCACCTCTTCAGCCTCTGGAAACACCCAGTTACCTATATTCAATTTCTGGAGGGGTTTTCTCTTAAAAGTAGATGAGGACTGCTATGACCACAGCTTGAGATATTTTAGAATATAGAAATTAAAGATTTCCAAACACTTTAATGATGAGCAAAAGCACTTACCCCAGGCATTTTAGGTTAGAATTTGGATTCTTTAAGGCCTCACAGAGAAACCACAATCCAGTAGTTATGGTATTGAGACCCAGGTCCAAGTTTGTCAGGCTGGAGTATTCTTGGAGTAGCTTTGAGAGATGTTCGCAGCCGCGTCTAGTTATGTTGCATTGCCGTAACCTACAGGATAATTGAATGAAGATGCGTCTATTATCCCTTATGCCCTGCGAAGTAGTTGTTTCTTCCAAGATCGTGTGCCTTCTACCTTGAACCACACATTTCCAGGCAGGCTGGACATAAAAGCCATGCAAATGGACTTATGATTACATTATTTCCACCCCGCTTAGGTGGTAGAGGATTAAACCAGCCTTTGACAACCACCTTTTACCATGGAGAAACAAACACATCTTTTGAGATACAGGTTTTTCTAGGACTGTAGCCTCTTGTACATCAAGAGCTTGGGATTTGGGTCAGACAGAGCCAGGACTGTTTCTGAAGCCTCCTTTATTTTTTGTACTCTTAGCTTAGATCACTGAGATTCTACTTCCCCTGATTCATCTTTTAAGTTTTTTAAGTTTTATTTTTGATACGTGATAGTTACACATATATACAGGATTCAGACAGAGCCAGGACGGTTTCTGAAGCCTCCCTTATTTTTTGTACTCTTAGATCATTGAGATTCTACTTTCCCTGACTCTTCATCTTTTAAAAGTTTTATTTTTGATACGTGATAGTTGCACATATATACAGGATATAGTGTAATGTTTTCATATGTATGTTGTGCAATGATCAAGATGACTATAATTAATGATAACATAGTAATATACACACCCATCATTTTATTTTATTTCAAGTCTTGGCTTTAATTGACCCAGCAGAATTGTGCTGCACCCAAAAAGGTAAACATTCCTGATAACTCAGTGGCTATGGTTCTAATTTATGCACTGTAGATTCTCCTATAAGCTGAGACTTCTACAAATCCTCCAGGTTAGGAGGCCTGACCGTAGGGAAGGGTGGGCACATCACACGCTTAAGCAGGCAGATCTGCAACCAGCACCAGCAACCCTGTGCCCCAACCAAGCCAAAACAGCAGCCACTGTGGAACTTGAAGGTGACCCCAAAGAGCAGAGAGATGGTAACTAGACCAGAAGACACCGTGCTTTGTGTTATGTGAAATCTTAAAGTCATATATGAACCTGGGGAGCTTGGGAAATGAAACTAAAAGTCTAAAATTAAGTTGACAGCCTACATGATAGAGGTTTAGCCAAACATTATTGACTTTACATTTTTTAAGTAAAGAGAATTGAAAACTCATCATAGAGTAGACTTCAGACCTACTGCAGACATGACCATGGGCAAGCCAAGTGGATAAGCTCCAGATCTCTAACTAGTAAAATCACAATAAAGGTACTTATCTCATAAGGTTGTAAGGACTCTAAAAATAAGGCTTGTAGAATTTAATATAGCCTGATTTGCAGTGTTTAATAAGCATGTGACTTTTGTCTGTTTAGATGCCTACATGAACTCTAAGATAGGTCTACTTAGTGACATCATATATGAAAATTTTATGTTCCAATGAATATTTTAGGTAGAGATGTATTTCCCTTTCTTCTATCTGCCATAAGAAGCTAGATATTCAAGTCTGAAGTGATTGGGACATTAAAGCATATCCTAGAGTAAGACACTGGGAATTTCTAGGGTCCCTAAAAGCCATAGTGCAAACTAGCAGACAGCAGGTTTATAGGAGAATGAGAAACCCAGAGAAATGAACATTAGACAGAATTTCTAAACAGAAATAGGGCTCCAACCCTGTGCAATCTCTTGAGTACTGTCCTAACTATGATCCTCCTATGAACAGGTAGCTCATGCTGGGCTTGTTCCCGAAGAACCCATAGAACAAGGGTCAAACCACAGTCCATGGGTCAAATCCAGCCTGCCACTTTTTTTTAATAAAGTTTTATTCCTTTACAAGTCAACCACAATAGCAGCCAGAGACCCCATAGCCCACAGAGCAGGAAATACTTTAAATCTGGCCTTTTACAGAAAAAGGGATTTTACTGACCCTATCCTATCTCCAGTTGCAGGAAGTAAGGTGTCACATGAATTTTAAGAACATATACAAAACAGATCTGAGAACCAATCACCTGTCTCAAATCCCCACAGTAGGAAGAAAATCTGAGGACATGCCAATATTATAATAACATCTCTCTCCTTGTTTCTACCTGTTCTAATTCTCACCAGGTTCCTTCCAGTTACATTTGAAAGAAATTATTCAACCTTCACATCTTTTCTGCTTGAATTCACATGCGTGTGCGTGCATGCTCACACACACGCTCACACACACTCACACACACACACACACACACACACACACACACACACACACACAGCCAAGCAGGGACTTACACCAGGGTCTCTAGTTTGCAATCAGGGTAACTCAAGCCCTCGCACAGAATTTTCACTCCACTATCCCCGAGGTCGTTCTTGGCCAAGCACAGGTACCTCAGCTTCTGGTTGACCACCAGAACAGAAGCAAGTGTCTTGCAACAGGCTTCCGTAAGGTGACAGTCCTCCAACCTGCAAAAATATGAAACAAATGGTAAAGTGGTGAACACACTTCCAAAAATCCAATCTTCTTGGCTATATTCAAATGCAAAAGACCTCAGCTACATACAGCCCCTCTTGTTAATTCCCTGCCCTCTGTCATTTAGTAGTGAGCACAGCCATGAGTGAACAGGAATGAGACGACCAACACACAACAGCCATCCACCTGAGACCAAAAATAAGAAGCAGGTATTTAAGTCGGTGAGACGTCCCGTATGGGCTCTTAGCTAGTCAGACGTCTGTTACCTTTTCTCTTCTATGGCCCCAGACCTAAAACAGATGCTCCACAGGAAGAGAAGAGACTTACGACAGCCTCTGCAGGAAGCACTTTGGGTCTTTCAAAGTCGTGTGCAGCAACTTGACACCCTCGTCCAGGAGCTCGTTGGCTGAGAGGTCCAGGCATGTCAACGAATGGTTGATTTTGAGGGCCAAGGAGAGATCATCCCATTGCTGAGCGGTAATAGAATGAAATCCCAACCTGCAGGAGAAACAGAAATAAGTCATCCTTCCGGGAGGACAGAGAGACTCTCAGATCATCCTTCACTTCCCTGAAGAGTGTGTCCTTGGCTTATGTGACTCCACTCCAATAGGTGTCCAACCTGGCCTGAATTATCAGAGAGATTTGATCTCCTTTGCTTCCTCAGGTATCACCAAGGACATCTGGTCAACATCTAGGCTCATCTCTAAGAGACTGTAACACAATTGTGTGTGAAGTTTCACCAACGTGGTTTGCTTAGACTTAAGTAGGCGATTCCATAGGAAAAGTTGATGTGATTGTCTCATAGAGGGCAGGCCTATGCAAACCTACCC
This sequence comes from Lemur catta, assembly GCF_020740605.2. Classification (NCBI taxonomy): domain Eukaryota; kingdom Metazoa; phylum Chordata; class Mammalia; order Primates; family Lemuridae; genus Lemur; species Lemur catta. The sequence continues at coordinate 21,529,563 of NC_059146.1, forward strand.
CAAAGCCCAAGGAAGCCAAGAAGCCAAAGAAAGAGGCTGATATATCCAGTTTCTCAGGAAGAATCACTTAATAGGGACTTATGAACAGAAGCCATGTCTTAGGCAAGATGAGATGGGAGATCCCCGAGCCATAACCCCCCAGACCCATGGCTTATATAACGCAGGGAAGGAATGTATAAAACAGTTGAAGTCCACCCTCAGAAAAAGGCAAGAATGCTACATGAATCTGCCTAAGGGGAGGACTTCTGGGTGAGATTGTTTTGATCTGAGGGCAGGATTTGCAATAACAATATGAAAAGGCAGGGGGTGAAGCAGAAGTCAACATGGAGGATTAGCACCCAGGATGGCGTTGCTTTAGCCTGTACATCAATATAAGGGAGAGTTTCTTATTTTGAGTAAGTTATTGAAGAAAATAAAGATTAAAGCAATGAGATGCAATTTGATACTTAGGTAGCCAGGTCCAAGGTTTGTTAAGTGTTCTACGGCTAAGAATTGAGAACTCTTCCAGTTGATGGAAACATGAATATTGTTTAGGTGTCTTGGAGAACATCGAGGCCACTCATTAGCCCATTGCACTGGGCTCTACAACGCCCCCTCTTGCAGACTCTCATTTAATGTCCTCAAAGGATGCACTGCAGACCAGACTCTAGGAAAAGCTTATTGTTTAAATCATGGCTCTGCCTCCTATGTCCAGTCTTTGCAAGTTACTTAACCTTTATAATATTTGTGTTTTTTCCATTTGTACTTTGGAGAAAGATAGTACCTTCATGTCAGACAAAGGATATAACTCATGTATATACTGTGCCTAGTAGGATGTTTTCCACATAAGTAAAATTGGAGTTCTTAAAATTAGTACCCTTTCTTCCCTTGGAGCTTAACCTATAATAAGGACATCAGCAATCAGAATACAAAGTGGGATACTAGGTGCCTGAAATCAGCATATAGGAGATTCTACATCAGCCATTTGTCATTTTGGAGCCTCAAAGTATCCATTGAGAAATAGCTAACCAAGATTTTAAAGCTATGGTTTTCTTCTAATTGAAAGACATAGAAGGCTGGGCGCAATGGCTCACGCCTGTCTTCCTAGTACTCTGGGAAGCCGAAGTGGGAGGATCGCTCAAGGTCAGGAGTTCGAGACCAGCCTGAGCAAGAGCGAGACCCCATCTCTACTAAAAATAGAAAGAAATTATATGGACATATAAAAATATATGTAGAAAAAATTAGCCGGGCATGGTGGCACACGCCTGTAATCCCAGCTACTTGGGAGGCTGAGGCAATAGGATTGCTTGAGCCCAGGAGTTTGAGGTTGCTGTGAGCTAGGCTGACGCCGTGGCACTCTAGCCTGGGCAACACAGTGAGACTCTGTCTCAAAATAAAAAAAAAGAAAGAAAGACATAGAAGATTATCTTTCTAATTGATAGCTGTTATTGATTTCTGATGTGTCTATAATTGGGGTCTTGTCCCTACACAAAGCAGTTCACATCTCATGTTTCACTCATTCTTTTTTTTTTAAAGAGACAGGGTTCTCACTTTGTTGCCCAGGCTAGACTTATACTCCTGGGCTCAAGCGATCCTCCTGTCTCAGCCTCCCACATAGCTCTGAGCTTCCACGAGGAGTAGCTGGGACTAGAGGTGCAAGCTACCACCAGCTCATTTGATTCTGAAAATCCCATCTTATGGATGAGAAAACATCTCAAGATCACCTAGGTCTTAAATGTCAGAGCAAGGATTTGAACTCATTTCTAATTCCAAAAATCTGTGCCGCTAGTCAGTACCTGGGATGCTACTCAACTGAGAGGAAAAAAGACAGCCAAATGACCACTGTGGTGGTGACACTCAGTACTCACTCAGAGAGCCACTCAAGGAGGAAGGGATCTCTTAACCAGTGAGCTACCAAGAGCCGGAACACTAGATTTTCCCACAGCATCACTGGGTGGTCAATTAAGGGCAATCACTGCTCTAAATCACACCAGGCAGGTAACATGCAGCCTAGAAGATCATGTGCCCTAAGCTAGAAGGTGGCACAAGATTCTGGGTGTTTTTCTTTGCATCCAGGGCTAGTTATGCAACGCAGGAGACAAGCTGGCAGGGGAAAAGAGGAGAGTGACACTCCATTCAGGTCTATTTGAGAAACGCATTCCCTGGTTAGCACAGCATCCAGGCAGGGCAGCTACCTTTGTCCTAGTCCACTCAGCACCACGTGGCTCCCTTCACGCACTGGAGACAGCAGTGACCGAGACCTACCTCAGATGCTTCAGCTTGCACTGCTTGTTTCTGAGGATCTCACACAGCATCGTCAGTGTCATCTCATCTCCCTGGACAGGGCCTTCCAGGGTCAGGCGAGTCAAGGACTTCTTACCAATGAAAGCCAGACAGAAATCCCGGTAAGCGCTGTCAGGGGTGACGTTTCTAATCCTAGGAAGAAACAGGAGGGATTCCATCTTCAGTGTTTAATCCTGTCGTTTAGAGGTATATGTAAACAAAAAGCTGAGTTATGTTTCAGATCTAGAGACCATTATAAATTCTCCCTTCCATTGTTGTCTCAACCTTTTACCGAAGGGCAGTAGTACCAAGCTGTGTGTCATTTCAAACAAGTGCCGTTCCTTCTATGGCTTGTTGAGGGGGAAAGGCAATACGTCGTCTTCCCTACGTTTTGCGAACAAGCACATTCATGAACACATGAGGACATCTCATAAGGACACGTCCCACAGTAAGGTTTAGAATCCCACTGCTACTGAGACAGGTTGACAAGAAACGCCTCCTTTATCTGCACCGATGGTAGGAAAACCACAAAGACGACGTTTCCAGCTTGTGTAGGTAATTAGCTCTACGGAGTCTGTAAGGAGGAACAAAACAGTAACGTGGCTAAGTCGTGTTTAGTCTGTCTATGTCTCCTTGAGCATTTCACAGCCCAATTTATGGAGTCCAAGAAGACTCTGCAAGGCTTTATTGGGCAAACTAAGAATTGTCTGGTTCAGATTTTAAATCTCATGTCTTTATTACAATTTCCAGTTTCCTTCAGCCCCTGCCTGGGCCTTCCTACACTCTTAAGAAAGACTCTTAAGATGGTCCCCCAGCAATCCCCATCTGCTGGGGTTCACATTGTGTGATCCCTCTCCCTGGATGTGAATGGGACCCATGACTTTCTTCTAACCAAATAGAACAGGGCAAAGGAGATGGGATGTACATGATCAGGTGGTCACATTGCATAACATGGTGGCACCATCTTGCTGGAGTCCCCACCCACCCCCACCCCAATCCGGCTTAGAAGAAGATATTGTGTTCTGAGCTTCCCATGGGGGGGTGCCTCATGGAAGAGCTGGGGACCACCCTTGGCTTGACAGCCAGCAAGGATTCTATCCAACAGCCACGTGAGCTTGGAGGCAGAACCTTGCTTAGTCGAGCTTTCAGATGAGACCACAGTCCAGCCTGCATCTTTTTTGCAATCTGGTGAGAGTTCTGGGAGCACAGGCCTCAACTAAGCTACATCCAGATTCCTGACCTATAGAAACTGAGATATTGAGTGTATACCGTTTGACGCTGCAATGTTTGGGGTGATGCACTATACAGCAACGGATAATTATTACACCAACACCACGTACCTCTGACCTTCTCATCACCCCAGGCCAAGTGATGGTCACTTTGAATGCCAGGTCTCCCTTCCATGCCACTATCCCTCCTTGTGCAGACCTATAGTTGCCGTACTCAGATTAAAACGTTTGGTCAGTACTGAATAGGTACAGGCACTGTTCTGAGTTCCCATCTGTTACAACAAACCACAGTTTAAGAGTTTGAACAGGCCAGGCGCGGTGGCTCATGCCTGTAATCCTAGCACTCTGGGAGGCCGAGGCAGATGGATCGCTCGAGGTCAGGAGTTCGAGACCAGCCTCAGCAAGAGCGAGACCCCCATCTTGACTAAAAATAGAAAGAAATTATCTGGCCAACTAAAAATATATATAGAAAAATTAGCTGGGCATGGTGGCGCATGCCTGTAGTCCCAGCTACTCGGGAGGCTGAGGCAGAAGGATTGCTTAAGACCAGGAGTTTGAGGTTGCTGTGAGCTAGGCTGACGCCACGCCACTCACTCTAGCCCAGGCAACAAAGTGAGACTCTGTCTCAAAAAAAAAAGAAAAAAGAAAAAGAAAAAAGAACTTACTCCTGTCCAAGTGAAACTCTGTACCCTTTGGTCAACATCTCCTTGTTACTCTCAGCCTCTGATAACCACCACTGTACTCTCTACTTTGAGTTTGATATTAGAGAACAGAATGGTGGTTACCAGAGGCAGAGGGGAGGTTTGGATGGGGAAAGTGGAGATGTTGGTCAAAGTATACAACGTTTCATTTACGCAGGAGGAATAAATTCTAGTAACCTGTTGTAGGGCATGGTGACCATGGTTATAATGTGTTGTATATTTCAAAATGGCTAAGAGTATATTTTATATGTTCATTGCAAAGAAATAAGTATGTCAGGCAATTGGATATATTAGCTTGATTTAATCTTTCCACAGGTATACATGTATCCTATCACATAGTACCACAGTGTTGATTAATTCAAGATTTAAAGTAAAATAAATGAAAAACATTAATAAAGGATACCATCATAGTCACCTGCCTAGGTGGTCCACATCTTGGCTTGCATCTGCTTTGACCTACCTTATTCAGACCCATCTCTCAATGCCATTGCCATGACAGTGGCTATGAATTCACCATCGCTTTACCAACATGCTTTTACTCGCCAACTTGAAAAAGCGCTCTCTGGAATATTTCTCTACTTTCCATCCAGGTATCCCCCTGACACATGCCTGCATTTCCTATAGGCTGAGATTCAAATATGCCCCCAGCAGAGGTTTGCAAACTTCCAAACTCTTGGCAAAATTTCCTGAAAATTACTTGATGTAATATGACTCTCCCACTGGAACAGTTTTAAGATAGGAACCATTTCCTTTCTTTATATTCCGAGCACCTAGTGGCAGCCTGGTCAGGAATTCAAATATTGCTCTCATTTTAAAAAATGCGAGAAGCCCGGCCACGCCTCAGGATCCCCCTTGAAAGATGAGCTTCTACTTACACCACATCCTGCAGATGACAGGAGAAACGGGTTATATGGTCACAGAGAATCCTCACAGAAGAGTCACTCAGGAAACTTTCACTCATATCCAGATAGCTCAGACAGGAATCTGAGCTGACCACAGAGCAGAAATCCCTCCAGAGCTGAAGAGAGTGACGGTCATGCTCAGCACAACTAGGAAGGAACAGACAAGAGCACTTACTGTATACATATTGTATACAGCAGATCTCTAGGACTAATTCATCTTGTGCAACCAAAACCCTGCCCAATAACTGTAGAGTTTGACATTTATCACAAATCTAAGTGAATAACACTATGTTTTCAATGACTTAATCCTTTTAAGGCATGTTGGTTTGGGGAAAGTTTCAACCCTTCAACATACACTGGTTTAAAAGGATGTCAAAGTAGACTCATTAAGTACAGTGCCTGTCGTTAACACTCTCCCATACTCAAACTTGCTGAGACAGATCTATTTTTGTGAGAAGACATGAGAGGGCAGGAGAAAACATTTGGAGGTGGTGGATAGGTTTATGGCAGAGAGGGCAGTTATAGTTTTGCAAGATATACTTACCTCCATACTTATCCAGTTGTATACCTTAAATGTGTACAGTTTTTCACTTCAATCATTCTTTGATAAAATGGTATGAGTCTTAGTGATCTACTGCACAGAATGGTAACTATGGTAATGGATTGTATATCATAAAATTGCCAAGAATAGATATTAAGTATTTTTACCACAAAAGAAATGTGAGGTGATGGATTTGTTAATTAGCTTGATTATTCCAAAACATAAATATATCAAGATGTCACATTATACCCCGTAAATGCATACAATTTCAGTCGATTAAAAATAAAACATAGGCTAGTTTGCAGTGGCTCATGCCTGTAATCCTAGCACTCTGGGAGGCTGAGGCAGGAAGATCACTTGAGGCCAGGAGTTCCAGACTAGCCTAAGCAATAGCAAGACTCTGTCTCTACAAAAAATAGAAAAATTAGCCAGGCATCATGGCATGCACCTGTAGTCCCAGCTACTCAAGAGCCTGAGGCAGGAGAACTGTTTGAGCCTAGAAGTTGGAGGTTGCAGTGAGCTATGATTACACCACTGCACTCTAGCCCAGGGGACAGAACAAGACTGTCTCAAAATAAATCAGTAACACAAAATTAAGCTTTTAAGTTCTGAGAAAAGAAAGAAGAGTACATATGGAAAAAAACGTAACAAGTCTGGGTAGGGAGAAAAAATACCTGAAATAATAGAACTCTCTAGGCATATTCAGGCCCATCCCCACACGAAAACTTTAACACTAAAACAAGGTCTGGCCGGGAGTGGTGGCTCACACCCATAATCCCAGTGCTTGGGAGGCCAAGACAGGAGGGTCACTTGAGGCCGGGAGTTCGAGACCACCCTGGGCAATACAGTGAGAACCCCATTCCTACAAAAAGTTGAAAAATTAGCCAGCCGTGATGGCGTGTGCCTATAGTCCCAGCTGCTTGAGAGGCTGGGGCAGGAGGATCACTTGAGCCCAGGAGTTCAAGGCTGCAGTGAGCTGTGATTCCCAACGCTGCACTCTACAGCAAAATGTTGTCTTTTTTTAGGGCTTTAAGGAATTAAGATTAAGTGAGGTTGTAAGGGAGGGAAGAACAGAACCAACATCCTTACAAGGACACAGCAAGAACATTCAAGATATAGTAGACACGATGTTGTAAGTAGGAATGGAGTCTTTGGAGCTTGTTTTACCTTTTTAATTTAAAAAGGTTTTTCACTTTTTAACGCTTTTAAAAAACTCCAGTGAGCAGGAAATTCCAACCCTAAGCTGCAGGGACACAGGAGACTGGCCTCTCCCTAGCAAAGCACGGGCACAGGGTGACGATGGGACCTAGGAGAGTAAACGGAGTTCTTACCTCTTAAGCTGAGCATGTGGTTCCAACGAATGATCATTCTCTAGGAATATCCCCTTTGCTACCTGCAGCGAGATTCTCTGTACGTTTTGACAATGCTTGAGGCAGAAGAAAGAGTACATCATCTCAAATGTATCTGTCACGTGAACAGAAACTTCCTTGAAGTGGGCCATGGCGTCCTTCACCAGCCCCTCATCTTGAGACTCGTAGAGGCAGTACAGAAACTCCTTCGTGTCCGTCTCCGAGAGGGGTTTATTCTCATTGAGGTTTGCTTTGTGTTTCAGTAATTCCGGTTTGATCTTCAGTGACACTCGGCAGCCAAAAGTCATCTCCAACTCCTGGGCTCTCTTCTCATTCGAGAGGCCGAATAAGAAGTAGCCCACTTGGGTCAGGCTGGGGTTCTTCAGTCTCTCCTCCTTGGAGAACAGCTTCTGCACGTCCCCGATGTCCCGCGTGTGGCTCTCCCGGGCATCCTCCTCCTCCGTCTCCAGGATGTAGAACGTGGCAGCCAGGAACTGCTGGAGGCTGAGGTGGAGGAAGGAGTAGCAGCCTTCGCAGTCCCTGTCCTTCTGCAGGATGCCCTTGTCCAGGAAAGGAGACAGGTCGGCCTCCTGCACCCCGAGGCTCCTGAGGTCTTCCTCGTCAAACACACACATCTGTGTCCACGTGCCCTGGACAGCCAGGAAGCACAGAGTCCTCAGTGGGCCTCGCAGGTTGTGGTTGGGGCAGTCACCGGGCGCCGGCATGAACTGGCCACAGAGGAAATGCAGGAACAGCGACGTGGTGGTCAGGCAGGTGGGGGCCGGGTCCTGCCCCTTCTCCATCTGAAGCTTCAGACAGGTGCAGACGATCCGGCACACCGCGGGCGCCGCGCCCATGCGGAACAAGGCCTCGTTGCTCCTCATCAAGTCGAAAGCTCGCAGGGCTTCCTCCTCATCTTCAAAGTGTTTCAAGAAGTAGGCTTTCCTGTCCTGCTCCAGGAAGCCCTCGATCTCTAGGAAGAGGGGCTGTTCCACCAGGAGCCGGAGATCCCTCAGGGCCTCGGGCCGCGTGGTGACCAGTAACGTGGCCTTGGGTGACATCTTCCTCTTCAGCAAGCTGCCCAGGAGGATGGGCACTGGCTTCTGCTCCTCCCAGTCGCCACAGATATCTTGGATCAGGGCCCCCTCGGGGACTTTCAGCTCTTCAAAACCATCGATGACGAACAGGATCTTCTGTGCTTGGGCAAGGACCTCAGGGACATCGTCCTGCCCTTCGGGCCAGTCCTTGGAGATCAGCTCTGCAAAGCTGCATGTGCCCATGTGGTTGAGCTCCTTGCAGCTGAAGTAGAAGGCGTATCTGTACATCTGATTGAGGTTGTCTTCTGTCCAGTCCAGCATCAATTTCCTGGCCAGTGTAGTTTTCCCGACACCTGCGGGGCCCTGGAGCACCACCGTGTGTGGTATTGGCTGTGTGCGGGTCTTGGAATGCAAGAATGGTACGAACTTCTGGCTTCTCTGAGTGACATCATCAAGGAAATGGTCACTGTCTCCCCGCCAAAATTTATTGTTCCAGACCAAAGGAGGTTTCTCCAACGCATTTCTATGTCCCCCTTTTTTACCTGCAGTGATATGCAATGGGAGAGTTGAGATGCCAATGATTCTATGGTACTCATCTGAAAAATACTTTGTAAAGTACCAGAAATAAGGAAAACTACAGAGATGTGATTTGCCTTGCAGGCTTTCAAACACCAAACTTATGACTCTAAGATATTATTTACCCACCTGGCTTTTCTACATCCAAGTCTTCCTCTGTGTCTCCCAGCTTTAAGCCATCTTCTATTCCTTGCTCCGGGGCATCCTCTGTAAAATACACACAGACATAAGCCTGACGACACACAGGGTTATTTGTACTTCCTACATCAGATATTGTTGTAGATAAAGAAAGTTTCAAATATTGTTTTGTTAGAGATGAGGTCTTGCTGTGTTGCCCAGGCTGGATTTAAAGTCCTGGCTTCAAGCAATCCTCCTGCCTCAGCCTCCCAAGTAGCTGGGACTACAAGCGTGCACCACCATGCCCAGCTAATTTTTCTATTTTTAGTTGTCCAGCTAATTTCTTTCTGTTTTTAGTAGAAATCAGGTCTCATTCTTGCTCAGGCTGGTCTCGAACTCGTGAGCTCAAGCCATCCTCCCACCTCAGCCTCCCACAGTGCTAGGATTATAGGCCTGAGCCACCGTGCCTGGCCTCAAGCTTCTATTACGTATCAAGACATAGAATATGCTAGTTATCTAGAGCTTCAGTCCCCAGCCCCCAGGCCCATGGGCCAGTATCGATCTGCAGCCTGTTAGGAACAGGGCCGCAGAACGGGAGGTGAGTAGCAGGTGAACAAGCAAAGCTTCATCCGTATTCACAGCCATTTCCCATCACCGCCTGAGCTCCGCCTACCCCCATCTGCGGAGACACTGTCTTCCATGAAACCAGTGTCTGGTGCCAAAAAGGTTGAGGACAACTGATCTAGAGAGAAAAGGCAGACAACCTCTAAATCAGATACTATGAACTGAATTGTATCCTTTAAAAATTCCCGTTGAAGCCATAACCCCCAGTGTGACTATATGTGATTGGAGTTAGGGCTTTAAGGAATTAAGATTAAGTGAGGTTGTAAGGGAGGGAAGAACAGAACCAACATCCTTACAAGGACACAGCAAGAAGGCAGGCGTCTGGAGGCCAAGGAGTGAGGCCTCAGAAGAGACTAACAATAACAGCACCTCCAGGCTATCGTACCAGTGGTATTTTGTCATGGCAGCATGAGCCAGGGAACACAGCAGACTCCATGCCTCTAGTCTTCCTGCCTTAACATGCTTCTGCAACCCAATCAGAATTTATGCATTCTGATCTGGGTATGATGACTCACACCCATAACCCCAGCTACTCAGGGGGCCAAGGCAGAAGTCCTTGATGCCAGAAATTCGAGACCAGCCTGGGCAACTTAGCAAGACCCCATCTAATAAACAAAAATGAATTCACTTTCCTTTATAAGTTTTTGTTTATGTCTGCTACTGGGAGAGAATATAAGCATCATTGTAGTGGGAAACATTTCTTCATCATAATCAGAGGCAAAAATAAAATTTGTAGAAAGCCATATAGTAAATATCTTTGGCTTTGTGGGCCACAGGGTCTCTATTACTAAACTGTCATCACAGACTGAAAGCAGTCACAGACAATGCGCAGACAAATGAGTATGGCTGTGTTCCAATAAGAATTTACAAGAACAGGCAGTGGTCTGTGTTTCACTCATGGGCCATGGTTTTCTCGGCCACGTTTGTTCTACCATATTATTTTCAAAGTTGTTTTTGGTTTTTGGTTTTTAAGGAACAAGATTCTGCTCTGTTGCCCAGGCTGGAGTGCAGTGGCTATTCACAGGCACCATCATAGCACACTACAGCCTAGAACTCCTGGACTCAAGTGACCTTCCCATCTCAGCCTCCCAGAGTAGCTGGGACTACAGGCTCATGCCACCACGGCCCAGCCTGTCCCGCTATACGATAAGGGTACAACCATTTGATGACAAGTCACATAATTAAACTACCACCAGACTGATTTTTAACAAACTGTCCAAACAAGTAGTTCTCAACCATGGGCGATTTTCCCTCCAGGGTACATTTAACAATGTCTGGAGACGTTTCCAAGGCTCACAACCAGGGGAGGTCTTCCTAGCAGCTAGTGGGCAGAGGCCAGCCCAAAATGTTAGTAGTGCTCAAGCAAGAAAACCCTACTTTAGACCCAGACTGTCCACAGGGTCAGCTCAAATCAGTCATTCCCACTCATAGTGATCAGGACTTTATTCTTGGAAATAATGGGGTCAGTCTTGTCTATGGATCTCCAATTCCAACACAAAACAGAACACATTCTCCATGATATACAGCGAATACCATACACAGTGGAAGAAAGTGGCATAGAGAGAATGCTGTGACTTCAGGGGCTAAGGGACTCAGAGGTCTCCTGTCACTTATATCACACTCCAGCACCTGGTGATGTTCATACAAACCCATTTCTCTCTTTTCTGATTCTTCTTCTTCTTCTTCTTCTTCTTCTTCTTCTTCTTCTTCTTCTTCTTCTTCTTCTTCTTCCAGACATGTGTCAAGTGTTTTGGAAAGCCATGTGTACTCTGAAAATAAGAACAGTTGGGCTTATTAGAGCAGTATTCCTGAAATATACACCAGGAAGACATCTAAGAGGGTTCACAGTTCAACTTTGGGGTCTTAGTCTGTTCCTGCTGCTATAACAGGATACCTGAGACTGGGTAGTTGATCAGAAGTTTTCTCACTGTTCCGTAAGCTGGAAAGTCTAAGATCAAGGCACCAGCAGATTTGGTGTCTGTGGGGGGCCTCACTCTGCTTCCAAGATGGTGCCTCTTGCTGCATCCTCATGTGGCAGAGGGGTGGGAGGGTGCTCCCTTCCACCTCTTATAAGGTAGCCAAACACATTCATGAGGGCTCCACCCTCATGGCTTAATTACCCTCTAAAGGCTGTACCTCGGGGGACACATTCAGACCCTAGCATAGGATCGCAACAGTTAAGCCCCTACTGAGCTAGCACAATAGTAATAGTGCCCTGAAGTTCTCAAAGCAAGCATGGTGAGCCGCTATTTCAGGGTCACTTGGTGCATTACGCTGGAGGGAATTATGAAGGAATTCATACACAGTTCAGAGCACACATACACTTGTACCTAAGGAGAAAGAAGCCTCTTGGGTTATCTCTCACATTTAATAGGTAATATTATCATGAACTAGAGACAAAAATACAGGAGGGGTTAACATATAGGGGAAAGGGACATATTTCATGATTAGCTTTTTGTTTTCATTTTTTTTTCCCTTGAGACAGAGTCTTGCTCTGTTGCCTGGGCTAGAGTGCAGTGGCATCAACCTAACTCACTACAACCTCAAACTCCTGGGCTCAAGGGATCCTCCTGCCTCAGCCTCCCGAGTAGCTGGGACTGCAGGCATGTGCTACCATGCCCAGCTAATTTTTTCTATTTTTAGTAGAGACGGGTCTTGCTCTTGCTCAGGCTGATCTTGAACTCCTGAGCTGAAACGATCCTCCCACCTCGGCCTCCCAGAGTGTTAGGATGACAGGCGTGAGCCACCGCACCCGGCCCATGATCAGTTTCTGATGGGGAAGAGTTGAACTTACCATGGGACTAAGAAGATAAACAAAAGGCAGCTGTAAGATTCTGAAATTTAAGGCCGGCTGCAAGACATCCCAGGGAGGCATCAGTATAGTTTCAAATTTAACAAGAGAGATGAAGCAGGACAAGTAGAATGTGAAGAGAGTCTGTTAGATCCCTGGGACCTACCAGATTTTGAGAAGCAGGCAAGAGAACATTAAGTCCCTGATGAATTAAAAATAATTCTATAGAAGAGAATGACAATAACATAACTGACACAGAAACCAGAAACAAGATGTTAAAAGATGAAAAAGGGCCAACAGGCACTAAATAGTGACTCTATGGTACCCCCTCAACCCTACAGAATGACAAATGTCAGCTTTAGACCTTTCATTTTCATGAAGATTAGGTCGTCCTTGAGAAGCTACCAACGAATAGGTAGTGAATTATTAGAAGTCATCCAATAGCACCAAGTTTAGGAGTGATGACAGGTAGAGCCATAAAGTAAACCATTTGGATAGAGCCATGATTCTGAGTTTTACCTCCATATCAGAATTATATGGGCAAACCAGAGCCATGGCTCATGCCTATAATCCTAGCACTCTAGGAGGCCGAGGTGGGAGGATCGCTTGAGCTCAGGAGTTCGAGACCAGCCTGAGCAAGAGTGAGACTCCATCCCTACTAAAATTAACACACTAGCCAGGCGTGTTAGCATATGCCTGTAGTCCCAGCTACTCGGAAGGCTGAGGCAGGAGGCTCATTTGAGCCCAGGAGTTGGAGGTGACTGAGCCAGGTTGACGCCATGGCACTCACCCAGGCAGAGTGAGACTGACTCAAAAAAAAAAAAAAAATCATATGGGAAGCTTTTAAAAATGCCAATTTCCAGCCATCCCACCCAACCAATGAGTCAGAATCTCTAGATAGGACCCTGGCACAGCAGTATCTTTGAGATTCTGATTTCACATGCAAATCAGTTTGAAATCCAGTGCCACAGCACAGGGATGGGCAAACTATGGCCCAAGTTTGGTCTGCCTCTTGTTTTTGTAAATAAAGCTGTATTGGAACAAGGTCACGCCCGTTTGCTTATTATCATCAAAGGCTGCTTTCATAATACAACCAACAGATGAACCATGTCATTGTAAAGAGACCCAAGGGTCTGCAAGGCCTAGCGTTTATGATCAGAACCTTTACAGAAAAAAGTTGCTGACTCCTGCCTAGGAGGAAATGTGGTGTTGAATAGTTTTCTTTTAGTGTGATAGAATTGGGTGAGTTTTTTCTACAAGGGAAAGGAAATGGGAAAGGAATGCTGATTTAGCTGGTAGCAGTCTGGAACTCTAAGATTTCTCAAGGGCATTAAACATACAATTCATGGAAAAAAGAGAACAAATGAGAATATTTACATGGGAGACTAAGAAGACCCCACTAGTAAATGCACTGTGGGATTCTGGATTGGATCTGGGCACAAACAGGATGTTAGTGGAAACAAATCCAAGTAGTCTGCAGTGAAGGGTCGTATCAGCGTCTATTTCTTAGTTTTGTCAAATGTAAGATGTGAACCTTAAGGGATGCTGGGTGAAGTGCACACGAGAAATCTTTGAATTGTCTTTGCAACTTTTCTACTAGCCTAAAGTTATCCCAGAACAAAAAATTTGTATAAGAATGCTGAAAATATCAAAAAAAAGGAGGTAATGAATAAACTAAAATCATGAATATCTGTACACTGCTATCATAGGCATTAGCCAACAAAAGGACACGGGGTGGCAGAGATCAGGGTAGACAGAAGGGGAGAAACAGAAACATGCAGAGTCCACAAATGAGGCTGGTTCTCCCCACCCACCCATATAGACATCTAGAAGGTATTCAGAGCATGCAGAATATTAGGAGTTTCAATAATATTCCTGATGTTCCTAAAACCCTGGGTACTCATTCTTTGCTACGAATGACTGATATACGGGTTCTACTTACCCGGGATTTGAGCTTTCGCCTTCTTAGACAATTCTGTGAGATTCATCTTCTCCAAGATGTTCACGGTCACACTCCTTATCCAATATTTTGGGGATTTGTCGATCAGAATTTCTGCCAGTTTCTTGCCGTCGGCCTCTTCTACCTTGGACCATGGGGTATTCCTTAGCTTACCTTGTAGGGGAAGATCCTTTAATAGAGATTTGAACCTCCTTAATTCATCCTCGTTCAGCTGATCCAGTAGGGTTTCCAGGCTAAACTCTGGCTGCAGAGATGCCATAGCGCCCAAGTATGAGACCTTAAGACAGAGGAATTGGGGTGGGGGGGAAGAAATTCATGAACCAGCATCCTTAAATGAAACAGTTTATGTGCCAAGAACAGGCCTGTTCTCACTGCCCCACTAGCAGTAAACTATATAGGCTGAATTAATAGAAAACATGAACAGACCCAGCATAAGTAAGGAGAGTGAGTCAGGAATCAGAAATCCCAAGAAAAGCCCAAGACTTGATAGCTTTACTGCTGAATTAATTCTACCAAATGGTTGAAGAACTAAGATCAATTCCTCTTAAACGCTTAAGTTGAAGGGGAAAGAATATTTCTGAACTCATTTTGCAAGGCCAGCACTACCCTGATACCAAAGTCATGCAAGGACACTACCCCAAAAAAAAGAAAAAAAGAAAAAGACACACACACACAAACACCAGTAAGCCCAAGTCAACAGCACATTAAACAGTCATTCACCGTAATCAAGTGGGATTCATCCATGAGGTGGAAGGATGGTTCAACCTATGCAAGAATCAATGAATGTGATATGCAGCATTAACAGAATGAAGGATGGAAACCCTGTGATCATCTCAACAGATGCTTTAAAGGCATTTGACAAAATTTAATGTCATTTTGCGATAAAACTGTCAACAAATTAGATATAAAAGGAATGTACCTCGACACAATAAAAGCCATACATATACGACAAGTCCACAGCTAGCATAATACTCCATGGTGAAAAACTGAAAGCTTTTCTCTAAAGATCAGCAACAAAACAAGGATGCCCTCTCACCACTTCTATTCAACATAAAAGTTGTTGGGGAGGATACTTTGGACCCGTTAGTGGGAATGTAAATTAGTACAGCCATGATGGGAAATGGCATGGTAGTTCCTCAAAAAATGAAGAATAGAACTGCCATGTGATCTAGCAATCCCACTGCTGGTATATATATCTAAAAAAGATGAAATTACTATGTTTAAGACATATCTGCTCTCCCACCTTTATTGCAACTCTGTTCACAATAGCCAAGATAATGGAATCAACCTAAGTGTCCATCAACAAATGGATGGATAAAGAAAATGTAGTATACACACACAATGGAATATCGTTCAGACATACAAAAGTGGAAATCCAGTCATTTGGGACTATGTGGATACGTCTGGAGAATGTCACATTAAGTGAAATAAGCCAGGAATAAAAACAATATACTACATGATCTCACTCATATGTGGAATCTCACTAATATGTGGAACCAAACTCATAGAAGTAGGAGTAGAATGGTGGTTGTTACCAGGGCTGGAGATGAGGGGTGGACGATTGGAGAAATATTAGCCAGGGATACAAAATTCAGTTACATAGGAACAAGCTTTGGAAATCTATTGCACAGCAAGGTGATTATGCTCAATAGTATATTGTAGTCGGGCACGGTGGCTCCCGCCTGTAATCCTAGCACTCTGGGAGGCCAAGGCGGGAGGATTGCTCTAGGTCAGGAGTTTGAGACCAGCCTGAGCAAGAGCGAGACCTGTCTCTACTAAAAATAGAAAGAAATTAGCTGGACAACTAAAAATATATAGAGAAAAAATTAGCCAGGCATGGTGGCACATGCCTGTAGTCCCAGCTACTCAGAAGGCTGAGGCAGGAGGATTGCTTAAGCCTGGGAGTTTGAGGTTGCTGTGAGCTAGGCTGATGCCACAGCACTGTAGCCCAGGCAAGAATGAGACTCTTGTCTCAAGGAAAAAAAAAAATCAAAACCTTAAGACTTCCAAAAGCAAAGACAACTTAGGCCTTCCCTAAGTTCAGAGACTCTGCTACTGCCTTAAAGAAGCCACCCATCAAAAGTTTTACAGCTGCAAAAAAATAAAAAATAAAAAATGGATTCTGATAAAGTGAGTTTGGAAGAGGACCCTGAAGCTAAGATCAGACCCCTGCCCAAGCTGACACCTTGATTGAAGCCCTCAGAGTCCCTAAGCAGCCATACCTGGGCCCCCGACTCACAGAAACTAAACAGGTTTTTTTGGGTTTTTTTGAGTTTTTTTGGTTTTTTGTTTTTTGGGGGTTTTTTTTTGAGACAGTCTCACTCTGTTGCCCGGGCTAGAGTGCTTTGGCATCAGCTCACAGCAACCTCAAACTCCTGGGCTCAAAGGATCCTCCTGCCTCGACCTCCCAGAGTGCTAGGATTACAGGCGTGAGGCACAGCACCTGGCTGCTACTACAAACTGAAAGTGATCACATGAAAGCTTTGAATGACATAACTAGATTGACCCAATAGACATATGTAGACACTACATCCAGGACCTGTAGAACACAATATCCTTTTAACTACACATAGAAACTTTTTTTAAAAGAAAAGACTATACAAAGACCGTAAGTCAAGAGTCAACACACTTCAAGAGGTTAAGATGATATAGAGTACATATTTATTTGACCATGGCAGTTAGACTGGAAACTTGGAAATTCCAATTACTTAGGAAATGATTTTAATCTCAACCAATAATTACACAAGAAATAATCAGGATCTAAAAAACATAAGCAGTCTTTTCAGACCATATATATTTTACAGTACTGTATTCAGAACATGGACCCTTGGCTGGGAGCAATGGCTCACGCCTGTAATCCTAGCACTCTGGGAGGCCAAGATGGGAGGATTGCTTGAGCTCAGGAGTTCGAGACCAACCTGAGCAAGAGTGAGACCCCCGTTTCTAATAAAAAATATAAAGAAATTTGGCTGAGCAACTAAAAAATATAAAAAAAAAAATTAGGCGGGCGTAGTGGCACACGCCTTGTAGTCCCAGCTACTTGGGAGGCTGAGGCAGAAGGATTGCTTGAGCCCAGGAGTTTGAGGTTGCTGTGAGCTAGGCTGACGACATGGCACTCTCTCAGGCAACAAAGTGAGACTGTCTCACAAAAAAAAAAAAAAAAAAAACCTTCCAGGTGATATGATGAGTGTGATACTCAAGGACCAGGGGTGTAGGGAAATAAGGCCCAAGATCACACAGCTGTTAAAGTTGAAGCCAAGACTACAATCAAATGAGTTTTATTCAAGAACCTGTCCCTTCAAACACTGAAGACACTGCCTCAGCCAAAGATTTCTTTAAGAAAATCTTTACAGGCCAGGCATGGTGGCTCACGCCCGTAATGCTAACACTCTGGGAGGCCGAGGCGGGAGGATCGCTTGAGCTCAGGACTTTGAGACCAGCCTGAGCAAGAGCAAGACCTGTCTCTACGAAAAGTAGAAAAAATTAGCCTGGCGTGGTGGCACATGCCTGTAGTCCCAGCTACTCAGGAGGCTGAGGCAGGAGAATTGCTTGAGCTCAGGAGTTCGAGGTAGCAGTGACCTATGAGGATGCCACTGCACTACTCTACCTGGGGTGACGAAGTGAGACACTGTCTCAAAAAAAAAAAAGAGAAGAAGAAGAAGAAACTATGTACATGCTCACTGCCAGCTCTCCTCACCACATCTGTACTCATAAAGAGAAAACACAGCTGGGGAACCTCAAAAACCCTTCTAGAAGTCCCACACCAACCATAAGGCTTGGAAAGGTCTATGGTAGAGACCCGACCAAACAGCTGCTGCTCGGAGAGGTAGATGCAAGAACCGGTACTCACCTTCTCTGGGTCAGGACTGGCCCAGCCTGTGGATATTCTGTGCAAAGGAAATGCACAGTCGGGAGGTTCTTCTACGAGCCCAAGCTCTTGTGATTGAGCCCTGGAAGCCTGAGTGGGGAAGCCTTTTCTCCCCCTCCAGGCGCCTCCCCACCCTGGAGGCAATGGCCCCTATCAATTAACAACAGGTGGTTCTCAACCACTGTGCTGAGACACACCCTCAGTGATGCTAATGTAACTGAGCCAGGGTGGGCTCTGCGGGGGTCAAGACCTTTAGGAACTCCCCAGGTGCGTGTAGTGTGCACATCCACTGGGTCAGGTGTGATACTGTGATATAATAGGAAACATACATTTTGGGTTTTGCACAGGACACCTGGCTCACAGCCCAAAAACTCCTGTAATTTCCTATGTGACTAGAACAATAGGAATATGTTTTGTTAAAATATTTGACCTCTAATCACTAGTTCCTGAAACCCCTCCAGAGAGCAGTACTGGAGAGATAAAGGTGAAAGAGGTGTCTTTTGTTATTCATAACCCGGCCCTTTCAACCACACCTGAGTTTATGTTAACGAGGTGACTTTTGGGAAGCTCTTAGATAAGCACCCAAGGTTATGGAGCAGGGAGACTGGTGCCAAGGTAACCAACCTGGGATTAGAGCTTTGGAACTTTCAGCACCAGCCGCCACCTGACCTTGGGAGGGGAGAGGGGCAGAAGGTCGAGTTGATCACCAACCTCCAGCTATGTAATCTAATCAAGCTCCACTCTAAGGAAGCTGCCCTAAAAATCCAAAAGGACAGGGTTTGGAGGAGCTTCCTGCTTGGTGAGGAACACACCCCCATGCCAGGAGGGTGGTGCACTCAACTCCACAGGGATAGAACCCCTGCCAAACCTCGCCCTATGTAACCCTTCTCTGGCTGCTCATCTATATCCTTTGAAATATCCTTTGTGGGCCGGGCACAGTGGCTGACACCTGTAATCCCAGCACTCTGGGAGGCCGAGGGGGGAGGACCCGTCCAGCTCAGGAGTTTGAGAGTAGCCTGAGCAAGAGTGAGACCCCATCTCTACTAAAAATAGAAAAAGCTAGCCGGGCATGGTGGTGTGCACCTGTAGTCCCAACTTCCCAGGAGGCTGAGGCAGGAGGATCCGTGAGCCCAGGAGTTTGAGGTTGCTGTGAGCTAAGCTGAGGCCAGGGCACTCTAGCCTGGGCAACAGAATGAGAGTCTGTCTCAAAAAAATAAAAATAAATTAATAAATAAAATAAAATACCCTTTGTAACAAATGGGTGAAAGTAATGTGTTTCCCAGAGTTCTGTGAGCCGTTCTAGAAACCTCCAATTTGTAGGCAGTTGGTCAGAAGTAAAGGTCACAACCTGGGACTCGTGATTGGCCTCTGAAGTGGGGAGATGTGACAAAAATCCTCTGCTTGGCCAAACTTTTGTCATGCCCCTGAGGGTTCTCCTAGCCCCATTTTGCACTTCCTTGTATTATAAAATCCAATCTGAGGAAGAACCCCCACCACCCTCAATGTCTAAACTTGTTCCTCATTCGCCACCATCCCAGGTGACGTCTGGCTACCTGGGCCTACCTTCAGCAAGAATCTCCCTTTTCCGTGATATTTCCTCTCATTTTTCATCCACTGGTCCGACACCCTGCCCCTTGGCTATACATTCCCACATGCCCACGCTGTATTCCTGAATTCACCTTCCTCAACTTCCATCCAAACCTCCTATAAAACCCACCACTCTCCCCTTCCTAGGAGTGTGTTAGGCACGTAGCCTCTGCCGGACCCTAGGGAGATAAGGGAATGGAATGCAAGAGGGGAACTTGCTTTCCTTATCCCTCCCGGTTATTTATTTATTTATTACCAAGTTGAGCCTGGTCTTTCTCACCACTGAAGATTCTATTGTGGTGCTGTGAACTGAAATAAAATTTTAAGGCTCACCCCACCCCCGCCACCAGCTGACTAAATGGAGCCCCTTGTGGCCAAAGGAATATCCTAAAACTAAATTGCCTGCCAGGAGGAAAGAGGTTAGACATATCTTATCATGCCCCCCTCCCTTCCTGGTGACACCCTTTGTAACCCATTAACAGGCCTAAGGGTATGCAAGACAGACCTGCAGTTCCTCAATTTACACAACAAATATATGTCCCCTGGCTTATCTCTGATAAACAGCAACTATGTTAAAACATTCCAAGTCTTTAGACAAAGCTTTGTGTCTTCAGCCAATTACAAGCCAAAGAATCTTTAAACCCACCTATGACCTATAAGCCCCTGCTTGGAGATGGCCCACCTTTTCGGTTCAAACCAATGTATGCCTCCCACGTATTTTTTTTTTTTTTTTTGAGACAGAGTCTCACTCTGTTGCCCAGGCTAGAGTGCCGTGGTGTCAGCCTAGCTCACAGCAACCTCAAACTCCTGGGCTCAAGTGATCCTCCTGCCTCAGCCTCCCAAATAGCTGGGACTACAGACATGTGCCACTATGCCCGGCTAATTTTTTCCTATATATATTTTTAGTTGTCCAGATAATTTCTTTCTATATTTTTTTAGTAGAGACGGGGTCTGGCTCTTGCTCAGGCTGGTCTTGAACCTCTGAGCTCAAGCAATCCACCTGCCTCGGCCTCCCAGAGTGCTAGGATTACAGGCGTGAGCCACACGCCCGGCTGGAATTAGGTTCTTATGAAACTTTTAGAGAAGCTGCGGAACTGAATGTCAGTCCACCCCTAGGTTCATTTCTGTAACTGCAGCCAGGAGTATCTGAAAGATGCTGCTGCCACATACAGGCCAGAAAACCACAGGAAACGGCCGCTTGCGTCACCACTGTTCTGCTGTCCAGAGTCATTTGACTGCTAGGAGTCTGAGGAAGCCACGAAGAAACCCCACAGGGTTGAATCAACCGCCGTCACCCCTGCAGGAGGAAGAATGGCTCCCACCTCCTCAAAGCTCCCAGCACTCCGAGGAGGGCCACAGGAAGTTGTGGCAGTGTCCCCAGGTCCCCTCCCACAGGTGCATTGACCACTAGTGGTGAGTGGGCTCTTACGGCCCACACATTGCGCGGGACCTGCTGGGTCACTCATCAGTGGGAGCCCCTGGTCAAGCCCACTGCTCTGCTCCCCTTTCCTTCCACGCTCCTCCCGCAGGTCGGCCAACGCCTGCACCAGCCTGGGTGCAGATGGAGAGCGAAGGGCAACTCTCTGGGAGGCTGGAGATGGTGAGAGAGGCCAGCCTCTGCCTCCCTCAAGGGTCACCATGTGCCTTGGGGTCCTCGCTTCATCCTCAGCCTTGCTCTCAACACCCAGCCCTGCTGGAATCGAGTGACTTCAGCCAACCTCCTGCTGCAACCCCGACGGCCTTCTGTGGACTTCTTCACCTGCACCCACAGTCGCGTCCCGTCTAACTCCTGTCATCCACGTCACTCACGGTGCTGCTGCTTTCATGGTGGAATTCTAACGAAGATGCCTGTGGATTTTTAAAGTGGTTTTGTGGACGCACTAAATGATTTAGAACAATATACGAAGCTGCCGCACGTTTTATGGAGGTTAAGACAACCCTGATCTCCCAGGTGATCTGCGTGGAATAATGTCTGGCATAAAATGAAATATCAGTAAGGGTTGGCTGTTCCGTTATTTCAGATTTTGGAGAAGAGTGGCCCCGTGAATTTGGAAGGAGGCTACGTGGTCCAACCAAAGTAATGGGTGGCAGAGCGACTCTGTGAGGCCCAGGACGTGGATAAGTTTAAGAACAGACTGGACCCAAAGAAAGCACCTCCTTTAGGTTCAAAATTGTTGCCATGAACAGAATGGGTGCTAAGAATATGCTGGGAATACAGACAGGGAAGGAAGGGAAGCCAATCATTACTCCGCTGCCTCTGCGTCAATGCCTGTTCTGGACAGTTTGCACCCACGGGGGTCACAGATTTGCAGGATCTCATCGCCATTGCCCAGCTCCGTCTGCACAGGGACGGAAGCGCAGCATGACCGGGCAGGGCTGTGAGCTCAAACAGCATCTCAGAGCAGCGCTCAGCTCAGCAGCGCTCCCTGTCCTTGCTTTATATAGAAAGATTAGAATGCCCGTGTGGGATTTGGGAAAGGAACCCGGGCTCACGTTGGACTGACTTCAGTTGGAAGTTCAAGGATGAATCAGCGTGGTGGCAGGGACTTCTGCAGCCCCACCGCGAGGTAGGAGAGGGTGAAAGGATGTGCAGGACCTTCCCCCTCTGCCTGGGGAGCGGGGCCCCTCCCACAACTTCCTGCGGGTCTGTCTCACTGGCGAGGACTCCGCTCTTCAGAAGAGCATCGCGGCTGAGGCCAGAGGGCCGGTTCGGACACAGGATCATGCACGTAGTTCTTCCCACCCTGCTCTGCCCTGGTGAGTTTTGGAGAGAAGTGTCAGGTACGAACAGAAGAATGCAGGGGGAGATCGGGCAGTTCTGGGGGTCTCGCTGTATTGCCCAGGCTAGTCTTGAACTCCTAGCCTGAAGAGATCCTCCCACCTCGGCCTCCCAAAGCCAAAGTGCAGGAGTGAGCCACTGCGTCCAGATTCAATTCTTAGCATGACCACTTCCACTGGCTTCGCTGACATCACAGTCTTCTGATATATTTCTTTTGGCCCTTGAGCTGCTCTTCCTCTATCCCAGCCATTGGCAAATATTTTCTGAAAAGGGCCAGAAAGTAAATATTTCGGGCTTTGTGGGCCATCTGGTACCCTGACACTGCAGCACAGAAGCAGCCACATTCCATATGAAAGTGAATGAGCTTGGCCATGTTCCAAGAAAATGCTATTTATAGGTGCTGCAATTTGAATTTAAGGTTATTTTTACTCATCACAGAATGTGGGTTTTTTAGTTTTTTCTTTTTTTTTTTTTTTTTTTTTTGAGATAGAATCTCACTCTGTTGCCCAGGCTAGAGTGCAGTGGCATCAGCCTAGCTCACAGCAACCTCAAACTCCTGGGCTCAAGCAATCCTCCCACCTCGACCTCCCATAGTGCTGGGACTACATCCGAGAGCCACTGTGCCCGGCTAATTTTTCTATTTATAGTAGAGATAGGGTCTCACTCTTGCTCAGGCTGGTCTCGAACTCCTGACCTCGAGTGATCCTCCCGCCTTGGCTGCCCAGAGTCCTAGGATTACAGGCATGAGCCACCACCACACCCGGCCTCTCATCACAGAATGTTATTCTTCTTTTGATCTGTGTCAACCACTTAAAAATGGAAAGTCCATCCTTAGTTCGTGGGCTGTATGAAAACAGGCGGCGGCCGGGTGGAGTCTGGAGGCCAGGATTTGCTGATTCCCTACTCTAGATTGATATAAATGTGGGCCCCATTTCCTTTCTCATCCAAGATGTTGAACAAGTAGACAAGGTGGTCAAAGCTCATTTCTCTTTCCAAAGAAAGAGGGTCAACAATTCCGTTGCTGTGAGCCGGGGCCAGGGTTTGAGGGAGCGTGCAGGAACCGGGCAGAGCATGGAGGTGTCGCATGAAGCCAAACCGCTTCCTCTTGGCAGCTCCGCCTCACACCCCAGGCCTCCAGGAGGAACACCGCAACACCCTGACTGGCATCCGAGTAGCAGCTGTTCTCACCCTCACCGTCCTCCTCCTCCTCTTCGTCCTCCACCATCACAAAGCCAAGGCCAGTACATCCTTGAGAGGGCAGGGGGAGCCCGCGCAGAGACCCCGGTGGTGCAAACCAAACAGGGGAAATGGGGACGGGGCATTTGCTGAGGGTGGGGTTGGGGTGAGGGGGGCACCGACACATGGGCGGCTGAGCTGGCTGGTCCTGTGGCCACGAGCCTTCCTGAGCCTCAGCTCCTGTCTGCAAAATCAGAGGACCGGGCTGGCACCCTCGCGTGGCACAGAAGGAACAAGTGCCTTGGCCTCTTAAAAGCATGCAAACCGCATCGTGACCCCATCTAAACCTAATTACCTCCCAAAGGCTCCACCTCCAAACGCCAACCCATTAGGGCTAGGGTTTCAGCACATGAATTTTGGGGGCATAAAAACATGCGATGTATAACAACCTCCCCCTCCTTCCAGATGTTGCCAGGAAAGAGGGGCAGCCAGAGGACGGACTGGTAACAAGTCCCTCCTCTGTCCCAGCCCCAAGGATCCCTTAGTCCTCCGATCACACCACCATTTGGTCACCTCCCTTCCCTCCCCAGGCCTCTGAAGCTGTAGGACCACAGGAGGTCACCTACTCCTAGCTGGCCTTTGGTGCCCTCACCCGGGGAAGAGCTGTGACACCTTCCTTGGTGCCCGAGCCGACCAGACCAGCGAGTACCCAACACTCACCCTGAAATAAGTCATGTGCCATCGCAAAGCTATCATTTGGGCAGTAGAGCTTTCAGCTATCTGCTAGATGGTCCCTCCTCTGGAATCACGGCTTCTAAATCTCAGGTGGGCAGGGGCACCGAGAGGACCCTGCTGCCCACCTGAATCTGGAGGCCTCAAGAGTGTGGCTCCCACCTGCGATCCTAGCACTTTGGGAGACCGAGGCAGGAGGTTGGCTTCAGCCCAGGAGTTCAAGACCAGCCTGGGCAAGAGTGAGACCCTGTCTGTACTACAAATAGAAAAATTAGCCAGGCATGGTGGTGCACACCTGTAGTGCCAGCTACTGGGGAGGCTGAGGCAAGAGGATGACCTGAGCCCAGGAGTGTGAGGTCGCCATGAGCTATGATAATGCCACTGCACTCTAGCCAGGGTGACAGAGCAAGACTCTGTCTGAATAAAAACAAAAAAAAAGAAAACTGAACCCCCCTCTCCGCCTCCCCACCTTCATATTAAAATAAATAAATAAATAAATAAAAAGAAAAAATTTTCATGAAGATCTCCAGAATTTATTCATCCTGCATAACTGAAACTTCTTACTCTGACCAACATCTCCCCATTATTTCCTCCACCCAGTCCCTGGCAATCACCATTCCACTCTCTGCTTCTGTGAGTGTGACTATTTTAGTTTCCACATATATGTGAGATCATGCGGTATTTGTCTTTCTGTGTCTGCCTTATTTCACTTAGCATAATGTTCTCCAGGTTCATCCATGTTGTGGCAAATGACAGAATTCCTTTCTTCTTGAAGGATGAATTGCATTCTTTATCCATTCATCTGCCAAGGGACATTTAGGTTGTTTCCATAGCTTGTTCACCCGTAGTTTTGCTGATACTAATACTAGATTAGAGGTTGGCAAACCGCTGGCAAAATTTGGCCATGGGGCCAAATGTGGCCCATCACCTGTTTTTATAAATAAAACTTTATTAGAACACAACCATACTGTCAACGGAAAAGAAGCCAAACTCTGTAAAATAATTTAAAGAGGTCTGAACCAAATTTGAAGACCATGACCCAGAAGCCAAGCCCAAGAAGCCTTCAGCGAGTGGACTCGGTGTAGCTGGGTTAAAGTTTGGTTTTATACATTTCAGGGAGACAGGGGTTACAGGTAAAGTCATAAATCATTACGTGGGAGGCATACATTGGTTTGGTCCGAAAAGGTGGGCCATCTCAAAGTGGTGCTTACAAGTTAAAGGTGGGTTTAAAGATTCTTTTGTTTTGTTTTGTTTTATTTTGGGGACAGAATCTCACTCTGTTGCCCGGGCTAGAGTGCTGTGGCATCAGCCTAGCTCACAGCAACCTCAAACTCCTGGGCTCAAGCCATCCTCCTGCCTCAGCCTCCCGAGTAGCTGGGACTACAGGCATGCGCCACCATGCCCGGCTAATTTTTTCTATATATTTTTAGTTGTCCAGCTAATTTCTTTTTTTTTTTTTTAGTAGAGATGGGGTCTCACTCTTTCTCAGGCTGGTCTTGAACTCCTGAGCTCAAACGATCCTCCCGCCTCAGCCTCCCAGAGTGCTAGTATTACAGGCATGAGCCACCACACCCGGCCATATATGTTTATGAAAATGGAAACGGGGTAGGCAGAAAATGCCCTCAAGAGATTTAATTTTAAAAGTGGAGAAAAGTTGGCCAGGTGCAGTGGTTCATGCCTGTAATCCTAGCATTGTAGGAGGCCAAGACAGGAGGATCACTTGAAGCCAGGAGTTCAAGACCAGCCAGAGCAAGAAGACCCTGTCTCTACTAAGAAAATAGAAAAATTAGCCAGGGATGGTGGCACATGCCTGTAGCCTCATCTACTTGGGAGACTAAGGCAGGAGGATCACTTGAGCCCAGAATTTGATGTTGCAGTGAGCTAGGAGGAGGCCACTTCACTCTAGAGCCCAGGTGACAGAGTGGGACTCTGTCTCAAAAAAAAAAAAACAAGTAGGGAAAAGTATCATGACAGGATGTTAATTGAGTCAAGGAATGGAGGTGGAGTTAATTTCCTAGATGTTGTTTATAAAAAGAGATTATGGGCCGGGCACGGTGGCTCACACCTGTAATCCTAGCACTCTGGGAGGCCGAGGCAGGAGGATGGCTTGAGGTCAGGCGTTTGAGACCAGCCTGAGCAAGAGCGAGACCCCGTCTCTACTAAAAATAGAAAGAAATTATAGGGACAGCTAAAAATATATAGAAAAAAAATTAGCCAGGCATGGTGGCACATGCCTGTAGTCCCACCTACTTGGGAGGCTGAGGCAGAAGGCTTGCTTGAGCCCAGGAGCTTGAGGTTGCTGTGAGCTAGGCTGACGCCACAGCACTCTAGCCCAGGCAACAGAGCGAGACTCTGTCTCAAAAGAAAAAAAAAAAAAGAGATTATGGATAAATGTGGCTTAATTAGCATGCAAGGAACACTGTTATTCATCATTGGCAATAGTATTTTATACAATTTGGAAGAGACTTATAATTTCCCTTTTCACATGTGGATGGCTCTTAGGGTTAAATTAAGTGGTTTTGCATTAAGCTGTAAAACAGATATTAAAGTTAAGATGTTTATATTCTCGGGAGTCTATATTCAGGGCAGCTTGAATCTACGCTTCTGGGGGGAAAATTTAAAAAGATATGTTAGGGCAGGTGTGGTGGTTCATGCTTGTAACTCCACCACTTTGAGAGGCTAAGGCAGGAGGATTTCTTGAGGCCAGGAGTTCAAGACCAGCCCGGGCAACATAGTGAGACTCCCATCGCCACAAAAATTTTTTAAAAATTAACTGGACATAGTAGCATGTGCCTTTACTCCAGCTACTCAGAAGGCTGAGGCAGGAGGATCACTTCAGCCCAGGAGTTTCAGGTTGCAGTGAACCAAGATGATGCCACTGCACTCTAGCCCAGGCAACAGAGCAAGACTCTTGTCTCAAAACAAAACAAAAAGATGTTTATATATATATATATATATACACTTTGCCACGAAGAGTCCAGAATGTCTGGAATTAGTGCAGGTGAGGAAAACTATGTACATATTGGAGACACTCTTCAATCCCTAGTGCAAAGCACATCAGTGAGTTTTCATTATGCAAACATATGTCATCTGCTTGTCAGTGTTGTGGCCCTAGTGATTTTTCTGTCTTTATCTGTCTTCCCAAAATGTGCCCAGTGATGTGAGTTTTTCAAGGACCTAACATATAAATTGCAGGGTTCATGTGTATGAACAAGTTAATTAGGAATTTTCAAGTGTTTAATTGAAATATTAACTCAAAAAAACTAAGGATGAAGCTAGAAAGCATAAAGATGTAAGCACTGAAGGTACAGGTTAAAAACCATGAGCGAATGCCTTGGAGCATTTAACTTACAGATCTGCAACAGTGTGAGCTGTTCATCTGAGAGTTGAGTGGCTAAATTATTTAAGTAGTGGGTCTGGTTATAATAGAAACCAGTCCTGTATCTGCTGGACATTTCCCAGTGATAGGAGCCTGTGGAATATACCAGTGAGAGTAACATTAACAAGGCAAACTCCATCGGAAGTGTTTTCAGAGAAACACTGGTGAAAACGGCTGCATTAAGCAGAAAACATATTTGAGCTCACAGCTGAGAATTCTGGATCTTTACCCTGGTGCCGTCAGCTTACCACAATAAATGCAGGGAGCAGCTGCCACATAAAACTGTGACACAAGGTTATAGGGGAAGGTTGGAAGGGGACTCCCCAGATTGCTGCAAAGTGTGACCTCAGAAAAGATGATGTTGTGTCTATTATAGGGATGACTTATTCTGATGCAATCAGAATATGACACAACACTGAGGTGCTAGTGGATTCATTTGAGGATTGAGTGGCACTGATGTGCAGGAAAACATTTCAGAAACAGCAGCATGTTGAATGTCACTACAAAGGGAGTGGACCCTTGTGTTGATGACAGTCCTGTTTCACACATGGGGAATACTTGAGTCAAAGAGCCACTGTGATAGGTGACAGGTTATGTACCCTCAAAGGCATTTATCTGCAAGAAAGTAGGTCGTAGTTTTCAAGGAGAGTGAAGTCACCATCTCCAGGGCAGGAGGGCATAATCTTGGGCAACTGTCATGGGAAAGAGTTTCCACAAGAAATTAAGATTCAGAGAAGTCACACACTCACTCACACAACTATAAAGACCAGATACTAGAGGAGCTGGCAGATGCCTTGACTTACTGCCATGACAAGAAAGTGATTCACAGGGATATTAAGCCAGAAAACCTGCTGCTGGGATTCAGGGGTGAGGTGACGATTACAGATTTTGGCTGGTCTGTGCACACGCCCTCTCTGAGGTAGGTCTGATGGTGGTGGTGGTAGCCTGGGCCCTGAGTACTAGTTAGGAATGCAAAATTATTCAGCTTTTATTAATTATCACTGCACATCTTAAAAGAGAAGAAACAAGACAGAGAAGGTAGCAAAGCCAGGAGAGCTCCCTAAACAAACAGCAAGGAACGGAGGCAAACAGGGCTCAGAAAGGCAGCATCCCCCGCGAATGGGCCCGGACCCAGGGGTGCTTCAGGATCTCGGTCAGGGGCAGCCGCTCCTGAGGATTGTATCTGAGAAGCTTGGAGATCAAGTCCTGAGCTCCCAAAGGCATTGATAGGGGGAACCTCACATCTACCTGTTGAAGCCAGGAAAGAAGAAAGAGAAGTTTAGTTAGTTTCTGTGGTCAATGTTCTTCCCATTTTTCCTTGAGTCCCTTCAAGGCACTCTGGACCTTAGTAGACAACCTGTGTGCCCTGGTCCCCACAGGCCCAGCAGCCAACCAGCTCCCCCACGAATGCCCAAAGTGTGACCATCCCACCTTGAGGATGCGTTTGTAGGTCTCATCGTGGGAGGCGCTCTCAAAGGGTGGATTTCCCACCAGCAGCTCATAGCAGAGCACCCCAATGCACCACAAATCCATCTTCGCATCATATGTTCTCCCCTCGATCATTTCTGGAGGCAGGTAGTCCAGTGTTCCAGACACTGTGTTTCTCCTAGAGGAAGGCAGAGAAGGGAACACTGAGCAGAAGCCCAGACTGAGGGAAATCCTCCTTCCCAGCTTCCAGTGAGATGGGAGACCTTAGGACATCCTGGACAGTCCTCTCCTGAGCACAGGGGTTTGGAGACAGACTTTTTAAATGGACCAAGGTTAAGAGAAGGCAAGTACTAGGACCTACTAAATCCATTATTTGGAATTATTCATACAATTATTTAGCTTATGATCCAGCATGTTTCCACAAGAATATTCTTAGCATCAAGAAAGATTTGGAGCCTGGGTAGTAAGTCAGTGGGGCGTGGTGACACACTCATGTAATCCCAACTACTTGGGAGGCTGAGGCATGAAGATCACTTAAGCCAGGATTTCAAGGCTGCAGCGAGCTATGATCACCCCACTTCCCTCCGGCCTGAGTGACAGAGTGAGTCCCTGTCTCTAAAACATGTATAAACAAAATAAAATTTAAAAATAGGGCCAGGCACGGTGGCTCATGCCTGTAATCCTAGCACTCTGGGAGGCCGAGGGGAGAGGATCGCTAGAGGTCAGGATTTCGAGACCAGCCTGAGCAAGAGGTAGACCCCGTCTCTACTAAAAATAGAAAGAAATGATATGGACAGCTAAAAATATATATAGAAAAAAAAAATTAGCCAGGCATGGTAGTGCATGCCTGTAGTCCCAGCTACTCAGGAGGCTGAGGCAGAAGGATTGCTTGAGCCCAGGAGTCTGCAGTTGCTATGAGCTAGGCTGATGCCATGGCACTCTAGCCCGGGCAACAGAGTGAGACTCTGTCTCAAAAAATACATATATATTAAAAAAAAAAAAGAAAAGAAATTATCTGGACAACTGAAAATATATATAGGAAAAAATCAGCCAGGCATGGTGGCACGTGCCTGTAGTCTCAGCTACTCGGGAGGCTGAGGCAGAAGTCTGCAGTTGCTGTGAGCTAGGCTGATGCCACGGCACTCTAGCCCGGGCAACAGAGCAAGACTCTGTCTCAAATAACAATAATAATAATAATAATTTGAAAAAAGCAACATTCAAATATAAACCCAGGTTTGTATCCGGGTCTTACGTGTGGAATAAATTAAAATGGATCATTCCTAACTAGTACTCAGGGCCCACCACCACCACCAGCACCAGACCTACCTCAAAGAGGGCGTGTGCACAGACCAGCCAAAATCTGCAATCTTCACCTCACCCCTGAATCCCAGAAGCAGGTTTTCTGGCTTAATATCCCTGTGAATCACTTTCTTGTCATGGCAGTAAGTCAAGGCATCTGCCAAGTCCTCTATTATCTGTATGAGCAAAGAAAAGGCAATCTGGAAGTGAAGCCTCCCACAATTTCCCTGCAAGGTAAGAATACCCCTCATGAATTTTATGATTGTAGTGGGATCTTTTATTTTTTGCTTTTCAATTCCATTACCTCGTTTTTAATAGCATTATGGTTATTGGTGGGGAAAGATTTCCTCTCCCCCTTTTTTTGTTGTTAGAGGATGGATGTTACAGGATGGACAGATCTTCCTTGTTGCCCCACAGCCTACACTGAGCTATTTAGATGATCTCCCACAGGACTTTGAGGACTGAGAAAATGATACAGAAACAGGAGGAAAGATAGAAGATCATTCATTTGACAGAGCAAGCTGACTTGACCATTGCTGCTGGAAGATCACTGTTGTGGTTTCCTTTCTAGACATCTCTTGGTACCTATTTCTAAGCCAGTTCTATCCATTTATTCAGTGAACTCTTTCACAGCCTTTTGGTACGTTTCTTTGCATAAGGTAGATTCTGTTGCTTACAACCAAAGAATCCAAACTTACACAGACTACTTATTAACGTTCTAGAGATACACTGAAGGTAATTAGGATATCCAAATGTGAAGCTGTAGGGTGTTTGTGTCATTATGTAAAATTTACATATGTGTTCTTTTGGGGTTTACTTAAGGGAAAATTTAAAAATAGATGAAAATTTAAAAAATAAAATTTACAGAAAATTCAGAAACTTTTAAAAAAGAAATGTGGACACTCATGACAGCCACAAACAGAGACCCCCACCAGCCCACAGTAAACTCATAGACCCAAGCCTCCAGGCCCCCCTCACCGTGGCTGTTTGCTGCTCATCGAATTTCTGGTTTTTCTGCAGCTCCGTGTAGAGCTCACCCCTTGGAGCATATTCCAGGATCAGGTATACCCGGTGAGCATCATGGAAGTAATTGTACAGCCTTAGGATATTGGGATGTCTGAAGGAAGGATGGAAAAAGGGTCACAGTTTTCCCTGAGGCCCAACACATGATGCTATCACCAGTGATTGGTCACACAAGTGGCAATTGTGCTGGGACCAAAATAATAACAGCTCAGTCTGGGAGTGAGTGGAGAACAGGGAACAGGCATCAAGATTTGGGTGCCTGCCACAGAGAGGGAGATTTACATGGTGTAACTGGAAGGAACTGCAGAGAAAAATCTTAAAGGTAGAAGCAAAGGGCTTTCTTGGGGGTCGTGTTGGCAGGAGTAGAATTTTATGCTACCAAATTCTGGTTTCAGATGTTAGAGATCGAAGTGAGAAAAACAGGAGAACGAGTAAAGACCCAGTGCGGGAGTCCCATGCCCAGACTGTCCTTACTGTAGATGCCAGTGCATTTTAATTTCCCTGCATAGCTGGTGCTCCAGTCCTTCCTTCTCTATGTGGGACTTGAAAAGAACCTTCAGGGCCACAGTAAAATGGTTTTCCTTGAGGCGAGCCAGGTACACATTCCCAAATTTCCCCTTGCCCAAAGGAGGCCCGATATCAAACTCATCAATTGTGAAGCGCCGCCTGCCGAGAGAAGAATAGAGCCTGAGCTCGGGAGGTAGGGCAGGTGGAAGAAAAGTCAGGGATCCCGAATGCTCCCCTTCCTCTTTGACTTTCTCTTCCCTCTGCAGCCTTCCCTTCTCCTCACGCCTAGCTTGGGGTTCATCCCTGGCTTCCACCTCCTCCCTTCTCCACGGGTAAGCCGAAGGCACGCACCTGATCGCGTTGCTGGGCGGCGGGGTTTCCGGGCCTGCTGCACCTACGGAAAGGAGGGGAGGAAGATGGGGACGGGGACAGAAGAAGGGGAGGGGGGAGAGGGAGAGATGTCAACACGTTCTTCTGTGCGCCGCACCCCAACCACGGACACCGGTCCTTCCTTCTCCACCCTCTTTCTCTGGTCGCGGTTCTTACCTTGCTCACCTGCGGGCTCATCTTTGCCCATCGGCACCACAGACCTGGGGTCACTCATCCGGTGAAGACAAGCTGACGCCTTCCTGAGTCCTCGGGAACTGGCAGCTCACGTTCACGAGCGCCCGAAGAGGGGCGGTCACCTGCAGACAGAGGTTCCTCCAATACCACCCGCGGCCTCGTGGGAGCCCCGCGAGAGTCGCAGGCTCCGAGATCCCGCGCGTCGTGAGGTGTTTGGGCAACCCCGGGCAGGCCTTTTATACCACGCGCCCTGGCCCGGGAGCTGAGCGGGTAGTTCCAGGCTGATTCCCATTGGATGAACTTTGTGCCGCGTCAGCAGCGTGTCCAATAGAAAAGACAGAAATGGGAGTTTCCGCCTGGTTCCCGAGCGCCGGGCCAATGGGACGGCAGGGGGCGGAGTCAGGACCAGGCGGGAAACCGAGAACGCGCTGAGTGGCCACTGGGGGGCGAGGAGGGGGAGGAGACTGAGGTGCTAGGGGGCCTGAATGGGCGCGCGAACAAACCCATAAATCCACAGCTGTGTGCGCCGTATAGCAAGTGCCCAGATGCGCGTATGAGTGAATATAAACCAACGTCAGGAGCGTGGCGGGGTGCCCCACCGCAAACCCCAACCCACCCACCCAAGCTTCGGGGTCGCGTCAGATCCAGGTCGCGCCCGGGGCACCGCGGGGGCCCCTGAAGTGCGCACCTCCGCCCCTACTTCCACGCGTGCACCCAGCCGCGGGGCCTGGGAGCGGTGCCGCCCGCAGCACTCATGCCTGCCCCCCCACAGCCCGTGTGTTTGTTGGGCTCTGTAATTAGTTTGTATTTTTGGTCTCAGTAAAATCAGCCCACGTATTTATTTGCTTAGCAAATGCAGACGTTTCAAAGACATTTGGAATTGGATTCTTCCAGACAGGGGAACAGATGCGGGAGAAATACAATCGAAAACACAATCTTCTCAACCCAAAAGACCTCACCACAGAGTAAGATGATTTATGGTAGCAATAAGTGCTCTGAGGAATAGAAAACAAAGTGATAAAGGAGAGAGTGCTTGGGTGTGGCCACTCATACTGGGGACATATAATCAAAAAGAAAATTTCCCAACCCAGAAAACCTCTTCACGAAGGTAGTAGAGAAAGAAAACAATTTTATTTATGTTTTTTTTTATTGTATTTTACGTTTTTGAGACAGAGTCTCACTCTGCTGCCCAGGCTAGAGTGCCGTGGCGTCAGCCTAGCTCACAGCAACCTCAAACTCCTGGGCTCAAGCGATCCTCCTGCCTCAGCCTCCCCAGTAGCTGGGACTACAGGCATGTGCCACCATGCCCGGCTAATTTTTTATATATATATTTTTTTAGTTGTCCAGCTAATTTCTTTCTATTTTTAGTAGAGATGGGGGTCTCGCTCTTGCTCAGGCTGGTCTCAAACTCCTGAGCTCAAACGATCCACCTGCCTCGGCCTCCCAGAGTGCTGGGATTACAGGCCTGTGCCACGGTGCCCAGCTGAAAACAGTTTTATTTTTGAATAAACATCAAACCAGAATGTGATGCACATCCCAGGCAATACATTAAAAAGACAGAAAAAAAAAATTCACCCTTTTGTATAATCAAACAGATACAACCCATTACATACATATATGTTCTCAAAATTACCAATAATTAAACCTCAAGTAAGAGAACATGAAAGGACCGCAGAGGCTTGGGCCCAAGTGATGGAGCTATGGGTGCCAGGAATCAAACAGCAGAGGATTATTCCCAGGGCTTAAAACCTACTGGAACTTTTTCTGCTGGATTTTTATACACCTTGGAACTGATGATTCCTCTCCACATTCTGTTTTCTCCCTTTTTGGAATAGGAATATTTATCATTTATCCTATGGCTGTTCCATTGTATTTTAGAAGCAGGCAGCTTGTTTTCTAGTTTAATAGGTCCACAGATGGAGGGGAGTTTTGCCACAGGATGGCTCGTAACCAGAGTCTCACCCATACATGATTTACATGATTGGATGATGACATTTGGGACTTTTGAACTAATGGTATTTAAATATGATTTTAAAGTTGATACTGTAATAGTTTGACACTTTGGGGATGTTGGGATGGGGTGAGTGTATTTTGCACATGAGACATGCTAATTTTGTAGGGCCAGTGGGCAGACTGCAGGGTTGAATGGTGGTCTCCAAAAAGATAGGTCCACTTTCTAATCCCTGGAACCTGTGGGATTGTGACTTTATTTTAAAAAAGGGTCTTTGCAGACGTAATTAAGTTAAGGATCTTGAGATGAGGGGATGTGTGGGGGCTGGGCCTAGAAGAAAGGATGGATGGATGGATGGATGGATAGAAAGAACGTGAGCAAGGTGAATGAAGGGTCGGGCAAAAAAACACCTGCCCAAAGCTGCTTGTTTGCTGTGTAAAGGTCAGCTGAAAATGGCTGACTTGAATGGAAGTTGTTAAAGAAATTAATAAATGGCCCTGGGCTTGACCCATTGCACGTGTCCTTGGAAATAAATATGGGGACAAACTTAGCTGAGGAGGCCATTTTCTCCTTTAGGTTTTAGTGTCTCCCCTTGTCTCTAAACACTATGTGTTTCTAGTAATTATTCATTCCTTCGCTACCGAGCTCAGGAGCAAAAAAGTAGCTACAACAGGGATCATCTTGATTATCAGGGTGCACCCTAATTCCCATGTCAGGTGTCTTTGTGAGTGACAGAAGAGAAGACACGCAGATGAGAAGGCAATGTGAAGGTGGAGGCAGAAATTGCAGTGATGTGGCCACAAGCCAAAGAAGCTGGCAAACACCAGGCACTAGAAGGGGCAAAGAACAGGATCTCCCCTAGAGCCTCTGGAGGGAGTGTGGACCTTGGTTTCTGTTGTTTTAACCTGACAAGTATATGATTTCTTACAGCAGCCCTAGGAACCTAATATGTTTGGTAAATGTCATCAAACCCCAAATATGGGACCTACCTAATGATACCTGATTGTTAAGGTACCGTAGGTGCTCTGACCCTGGGAAGCAGGAAGCCTGTAGCAGCTTCTCTAATGTAGTAATCATGGGTTTTCCAGTTCACTGTAAATTGTCATAGAAGCATTTCCAGTGCACAATAAGAAAATTATTTAACCAGCGCTTTCATTATTTTGCTTTTAAACATATTCAAGCAGTGAATTAACTAAAGTTGCAGAATTAAACAGTGGGATAAAAATAAACTACACCTTATTGGGTTAATTTTAATTATTTGAATATTAAGGTATGTGTATCTACGTTTTAAAGACATTACTTGGCACTTCATCCTTTGGTACTATTATCTATAATAAATGTTTCTCCATTTTTTTGATTAAAAATAAAGATAAACTCCCTGTTTCTAAACTCCTAAAAGTGAAAGAAAGAACGTGACAGGACCAGTTGTTACATATAGCTCATCCTAAATTTACTTGGTAATTGGGGTGACAATCTTAGTTACTTAAATTGGCTTTCTATAAAGGAAAAAAACGAACTTCTCACTTCTTTAAGATGGTTCGCCGGACCTTTGAGAAAGCCATTCCTGGATTGTAAAATTGGCCAGAGGCTTTTAACAAGATTTATATACATCTCAAAGGGGCAGAGAAAGAATTTACAATAATAAATGTCCTAAGGAAAATGCTGTAAGGAAAGGGGGTACATCTCTTCTTATTTTTAATAAAATTAAGCCTCTTTTTGTTTGTGTTTGTCTTTACTACAGTGTTCAGTTGCAAGACGCAGATTACTTTTCTATAAATAACTTAAATGCCAAGGATTTGTTTGTTTTTAATTATCTCACAGAAATAGAAGCCTAAAATTTCCAGGATTTCTTCAATACCTTAAGATGTCAGGAAGGATCCAGGCTTTTTCCAATCAACCTCTATACTATCTTCAGAGTACTGGCTTTCCTCCACTGGTCACAAGATGGCAACACCACCGCATACCACGACCTTATTCAAGTATGTCTAAAGAAAAAAAAGAAAGGTACGGATGAAGCTTCCAATTGTGCACGGGTTCTTTCTTATCATGGAGGACAATTTTTCCAGAAGCCCCACAGTACATGTTCTGTCTAGTCACTTTGTGCATGACTGAGGCAATGTCCCCACCATGGTGTCTGGCCTTTTCGCCTCTGTAAGAAGAGCAGCTCGGCCAGGAACAGGGACGGTAGGGAAGTGGCTCCTGACTGGGCCACTAATAGGCACAGACAGGATGAGTGTTTGCCAGCTCCCTAGTGTCCTCTTCTGCCTTCTCTCCCTCTCTTCTCTCTCACCCTACAGGCTTCACTCAGGCTTATTATCTCTCACTCCCTGAAGGCATTTGGCCCTCCTGCCTTGTCACAGACAATCACTACATAACAATACACACAGGCTCACTTCCCCTTCATCACCCCATGTGTTTGAAAGATGAACAAAGATGAACAAAACACAAACTTCGTCTTATGAGAAGTATTTATATTTATTTGATTTTTTAAAATAAAACAACAATTAATAGTGCTCTTGCATAAATAAAGAGAGAGCTGAGGCAAATCTTCCTAAAGAAGAATTACAAATAGAATATGTAGATAGTCCTTCTTCAGGCATAGAGCTAGATTCCCTTCCCCTTGAGTTAGCTGGACTTAGTGACTAAGTGTGAAAAGAGACAAGCAGTAACTCGATGGGAGAAACCTGGCAGATAACACCCTCACCAAGTGATCAAGGTTAGCATCATTGGGAATAATTTGTGTGGACATCCTGTGCCACCTAGTATAATGCAACAGGGACACTTTGCCACTCCGATGTTCTACCCCCAAACCCACAACTCTAATCATAAAAAAAAAAAAAAAAAAAAAAAAAAACAGGTAAATGCTAGTTAAAAGACATTGTATAAAATACCTAATGAGGGCCTGGTGTGGTGGCTCACACCTGTAATCCTAGCACTCTGGGAGGCTGAGGCGGGTGGATCGCTTGAGCTCAGGAGTTCTGAGACCAGCCTGAGCAAGAGCGAGGCCCTGTCTCTACTAAAAATAGAAAGAAATTATATGGACATCTAAAAATATATAGAAAAAATTAGCGGGGCATGGTGGCACATGCCTGTAGTCCCAGCTACTCAGGAGGCTGAGGAAGAGGGATTGCTTGAGCCCAGGACAACACCACGGTACTCTAGCCTGGGCAACAGTGAGACTGTGTCTCAAAAAAAAAAAAAAAAAAGAAGCAATCTTACTGTAATACAGGGTTTGGTGTCGTGGATCAGAGTGTGTTGGTTGTGGGTGGGGCTCCTCAATGTTTCACCACTGAGTCAGTCCCACCCTCTTATGAGTCTCAGTTTCTCTCTTGGGGGTCTAGTACCTCTGAGAGGGCTCAAAACACAGAGTGATCAGCTCTTATATGCGTTTCCTGGATGAGCCTTCTTTTAACTAATTTGTTAGGGGGTTCCCTATGGGGCCACTCGTGCCTCAGGGAATTGCCCCAGGCAACTCCCACTCAGGACCCCAGTCACCCAGGGCTGCCAAGGCTTGGAGGAGATTAAGATGCCCCTTCTTTGGAGCTGAAGAACTCAGTCTCTCATTTATCTACAAACAAGACAGTTTAGTTTCTTCTTTCAAAAATGCACAGAAAAGCCAATTGAGATTAATTTTAGGATAAAAAGACAATGGAGAAGACCCTTTAGAATGCACCTCCAAATCTAAGTTAGGATCCCAAATAACAATTAATTCCTAGGAAAAGAACCAGCTCAGAGTAGACCAAGACCATCAACCAAAAACAGGAGGTCTGGAGCTCAGGAGGATTTACCAGTTCAGTCCAAGGAGAAGCTCTGAGTTGGAGGGCCCAAAAGTTGGCTATGCCAGTACCTGGCACCAAGTTCGGGCTGCTCCTTTTGGTGGTCCTGAGTCTTCTCTGAGCCCCACATCTGGGCGCCAATCTTGTCAACAGAAAAAAAAAAGCCAAACTCTGTAAAATAATTTTTTTTTTGAGACATAGTCTTGCTCTGTTGCTCAGGCTAGAGTGCAGTGACAACAGCCTAGCTCACAGCCTCAGACTCCTGGACTCAAGCAATCCTTCTGCCTCAGCCTTCGCAGTAGCTGGGACTACAGGCATGTGCCACCATGGCCCACTAAATTTTTCTATATATTTTTAGATGTCCATATAATTTCTTT
Organism: Lemur catta; assembly: GCF_020740605.2. Taxonomy (NCBI): domain Eukaryota; kingdom Metazoa; phylum Chordata; class Mammalia; order Primates; family Lemuridae; genus Lemur; species Lemur catta. The sequence goes on from NC_059146.1 coordinate 21,568,098, forward strand.
CTATTTTTAGTGGAGACGAAGTCTCACTCTTGCTCAGGCTGGTTTCGAACTCCTGACCTCGAGCGATCCACCCGTCTCGGCCTCCCAGAGTGCTAGGATTACAGGTATGAGCCACCGCACCCGGCCTCTGTAAAATAATTTTAAAGAGATTTACTCTGAGACAAATTTGAGGACCATGACTGGGAACCACGCTCGGGAAGTCTTCAGCAAGTGGACTCGGTGTGGCTGGGTTGCAGTTTGTTTTTATACATTTCAGGGGTTACAGAAAAAGTCATAAATCAATACGTGGGAGGCATACATTGGTTTGGCCCGAAAAGGTGGGCCATCTGGAAGCGGGGCTTACAGGTTATAGGTGGGTTTAAAGATTCTTTGACTTGTAATTGGCTAAAGACATGAAGCTTTGTCTAAATGCTTGGAATGTTTTAACATAGGAGCTGTTTATCAGAGACAAGCTACCGGACATAGATTTGTTGTGTAAATTGAGGACCTGTAGGTGTGTCTTGTATACCCTTAGGCCTGTTAATGCATTACAAAGGATGTCCCCAAGGAGGGAGGGGGGCATGGTAAGGCATGTCTGACCTCCCTCCTCCTGGCAGGCAATTTAGTTTTAGGATATTCCTTTGGCCAAGAGGGGGTCCATTGAGTCAGCCGGTGGCGGGGGTGGGGTGAGCCTTAAAATTTTATTTTAGTTCACAGAATCTTAGAGACCACTCCTCTCCATCTTTCTTCTTTTGCTCTTTTCCTTCAATTTTGGAGGCAGGATCCCAGATTGAATGGCTGAATTACTGTGGAAAGTAATTGACCAAAGTCAGTCATAACTACCTTGTTCTTTAATTCTGTTGTTGTTTGCCATCACGACTCATTGAATGTTAGCCTTCTAGCACACGTAACTTTGTGTTTCCGTTCTGGATTACTTACATTTTTAATTATTTTGTAATATTGACCAGGAAGACCCCCATCTATTACCTGGCTTATCAGCCACCTGAGACCCCACCCCTCGGAAGAGCCTCATCAACATAATACTAACCTATTACCTGGTGCATCAACATAATACTAACCTATTACCTGGTGCATCAGCATAATACTAACCTATTACCTGATGCATCAACATAATACTAACCTGTTACCTGGTGCATCAACTAACCTATTACCTGGCGCATCAACATAATACTAACCTACTACTTGGCACTTTAGCCACCTGAGACCCCACCCCTTAGAGCACCCCAACCTAATGGAAGTGGGAAAAATCAGGTTGACGAGGCTCAGAATTTGGTGGCTAGACCCCTCTGAGCCCTCCAGCGAATAAACCTTGATTCTCCAACTCTCCGTGTGCCACTTGGTTTGTCCTTGAAACCACCCACTATAACACTTGCTGTAACACTTGCTGTAACAATACGTTTTCTGTGTTATATTTTTACAAAAATAGCTTGTATGAAACTATTTTATTGTATTAAACTTATTGTGTATTTTATTGGTCTGGAGATGCTTCAAATTTGAGCTCTAAAGTAGATAGAAACAGATACAGATATATTTGTTCTAAAACGTAAAAAGAGCTGCAAAACTGAAAATTTCACAGTCTTACTTATGTCTACAAAATTAATATTGCAAATGTAAAACTGATGAACTTGGTTCCTTTGATGTGTTTTTTATTTACTTATTTATCTATTTATTTAGAGACGGTCTCGCTCTATTGCCCAGGCTAAAGCAATGAGTGATCGCAGCTCACTGTAACCTCAAACTCCTGGGCTCAAGCGATCCTCCTGCATGAGCCTCCTGAGTAGCTGGGACTACAGGTGTGCCACTACACCCAGCTGATTTTTTAAAATTTTTGGTAGAGACAGAGTCTTGCTATGTTGTTCAAGCTAGTATTTAACGTGTCTGGTATTTAATGTGTCATTGAACTTTAATATTAAATGTGGATGGATTTTTAATACACCTGTATGGCAGGAAAAGGCAGCCAGTCACAGCTGCAGGTTCTAAGCAATGGTTCTCAAACCCGGCTACAATTACAATCATCTGGGACTCTTTAAAGAATCCCAATGTCTGGACAGATTAGGGCATTTGACCCATGAACCAGAATCTCTGGGCATTGATACAATGAGATGATGCCCCGATACGTGAGTTTAACATGCAGCCAAAAAAAGGAGGGGGCACGGCAGGGGGCGGTGGGGCGGAAATGCAGCCCAGATTGAGAACCACAGGTGTAGGGGAACAATAGGCTCAGGTTGAGGAAATAGTTTCCTCCTATCAGTAATCAGGGTGGACACAGGAAGTTCTTGGTAATAGAGAATTAGGTCCCAAGGGCCAATCACAGACCTTGAGCAGAAAGAGAAAGCCTTCTCTCAGAGCTTTCCGCGCCCACTGCACTCAGAGGTGAGGAGTCCTGCCAAGCGTTGGAAAGGTAAGTAACAGTTCTGCACCTTGACTTTATTTCTCTCGTTCTCCACTGCACTGTTAGTTGTCTCTATGATAAAATTCCTCCTCCCTTTCTTTGAACGTTGGGGTGTCAGACCTCAAAGGGTTACTGGGGTTTCAGGTCAGACCCCTCTTTGTGCCAGGGCTCCCCCCACAGCAATGTCTACAGTCCGTCAGACACGGATAATTGGAACTGTGTGACCAGAGTCGGTGGAGGAAGCAGAAGTTCCAGTATCACCATTGAAAAGTCTCAATGTGCTTCTATTTTCATAGTCAACCAAGTTTTCACCATATATCTATCTTTTAGGTGATCCACACAGCTACCCACCTTCACATCTGATCTATACTTACACATTCATTTTAATTTTTTTTAATTTTTTAATTTTTTTTATTTTTATTTATTTATTTATTTATTTTGAGACAGAGTCTGCCTCTGTCGCCCAGGCTAGAGTGGCCTAGCTCACAGCAACCTCAAACTCCTGGGCTCAAGCCATCCTCCTGCCTCCACCTCCTGAGTAGCTGGGACTACAGGCACACACCACCACACCCGGCTAATTTTTCTATTTTTTTTTTTTTTTTTTTTTTTTTTTTAGTAGAGTTGGGATCTCGCTCTTGCTCAGGCTGGTCTCGGACTCCTAACCTCAAGTGATCCTCCTGCCTCAGCCTCCCAGGGCTAGGATTACAGGAATGAGCCACCAGGCCTGGCCTCCAGGCTCCTTTACTTTATTTTCCTATCTGGCCCCACTTCCCTATATATTAGCCTCAGTCTGTACTGGAGGACGTTGATATTCAGAGATTGACCTTAAAGTCACTGGAATATGAATGTAAATGATCTAACTTTCTCCAGATGCGAACAACATGGAATAACGTGCTTCATGCATAAACATCTTGTGGTATCCGCAAAGTATTAAGGGTGCGGAGACCTTAGTCAATGTGGTAATGTGTTGGCCATCTACAGCTGGTGTCTAATCCCTCACTTTTCTTAGCTGTTTCTTTTTTTTTTTTTTTTTTTGAGACAGAGTCTCACTCTGTTGCCCAGGCTAGAGTGCCATGGTGTCAGCCTAGCTCACAGCAACCTCAAACTCCTGGGCTCAAGCAATCCTTCTGCCTCAGCCTCCCGAGTCGCTGGGACTACAGGCAGGTGCCACCATGCCCAGCTAATTTTTTTCTATATATTTTTAGCTGTCCAGATCATTTCTTTCTGTTTTTAGTAGAGACGGGGTCTCGCTCTTACTCAGACTGGTCTTGAACTCCTGACCTCGAGCGATCTTCCCACCTGGCCTCCCAGAGTGCTAGGATTACAGGTGTGGGCCACCATGCCCGGCCGTTAGCTGTTTCTAGAAGTAGTGTTCTGCACTCATATCTCCAAGTCAAGATAGCTCATGTATTTTCTTTTCAGCTCAAGTATAATTGACAATTTAAAATTGTATACATTTAAGATGTACAATGTGATATGCATATTGAAAAGATTACCACAATTCGGTTCACATATCATCACCACACAGTTACGTATGTGCGGAGAACACAAGTTCTATTCTCTTAGCATATTTCAACTATAGGATCCAACATTATTAGCTATAGTCACCATGCTGTACATTAGACTCTCAGAACTTTGTCATCCTACCTTTCTGAACATTGCTATGCTGTAACCAACATCTCTCCATTTCTCCCCTTTGCCATTCAGCTTCTCATCCCACCAGTCTCCTGAAATTGCTCTTAAAACTTTGTCTGCTAAACACAAAGGATATTCTCTTGGCCTTCTCTGACAGGTTGCCAAAATCTAGTTGACTCTTCAATTAAATAAGTCCTCATACCAACAAAATGCATGTCATTAAAGACTGGAGAGTCAAGATTAGTCATAATAATCTCCCATAGGTGCACCTCCCAACTTAGCTTGGAAGTGTGTTTCCGGAAAGAGAGGAAAAAATAATCTTCCGTAGCACAGCCATCTAAACACAACCACTGCGTGTTTGGGTGTACTGTATATGTACTACTTATTTATTTGTTTTAAGACTAGTCAAGTGCTGTAGTGAGGAGGGGGGGGAGTAGTATATGTGTACTATTTACAGGGAAGATCCTTTTCATTGCCGCAATTGTAATCATGTTGCAATATAGCTTTTCTCTTTCCACTGTAATTGTACAGTGAGTATTGCACAGTGATCGCCAGCCTTGAAAGTCCATCAGGTTTTGACATATTTTATGTAATAAATCTCCTAGTGTAACAGAATACTTATTCTTTGTTAATCAGTTGACTTTTCTAAATTGTCCTTATTTTCCCCCGTATGATTATTGGATGTTAGAATTATAATCATTTGCCTCAATTAGCAGAGGGATTGAATTCACAGGTTCTAGAATAAAACTGCAAGGCTTAGACTATTGGCTTCAACACCTAACAGCTGTTCGAAATTGGCAATTGCTTAAGTTCCCCAAATTTCCTTTCCCCATGCTTTGAAGGATGGTCCTTACACAATGACCTCATTTAACCCTTTACAGGGTAGGCATGGTTGCCATCATCCCTTTTAAAAAGGGAAGAAATGGGAAATATCTGAAGGAAGTTATTCAGCTAAACCTTTTTAAATTCCTAATGTATTCATCTGTTTAGTTTTAGTCATCTGAAGTCAAATTTACATAGATCATAGAGCCAAGAGACTCTGAAAACTAGAAAAAGAAAGGCTTGAGGATCTTAAGCAATGGTTCTTTGACTTTTGAGGGAGGAGGGGGTGGGAATATGGTCATAGTTGCTTCTGTTAATCAGAGGATGAAACACTCATTAGAAAAGTGTCGTTTTTCTTAAGCCTGCATAAAACTCAAGGCAGCTCATGAATACCTTAAAATGTTAGGCAGTTTTTACTCTTATATTTAGGTCTTTGATTCGTTTGAGTTAACTTTTGTATGTAAAGTAAGGAGCCATTTATGTGAAACTTCCAGAACAGGAAAATGTATATGGATAGAAGCAGTTTCATGGTTGTTGGGGGCTGGGGGAGAAGCAATGGAAGTGGCTGCTTAACGGGAATGAGGTTTCCTTCTGGGGTGAGGAAAATACTGGGGAACTAAACAGAGATGGTCAATCCACTAAAGGGCATTTAATTGTTCACTTTAAAATGGTTAATTTTATGTTATGTGAATTTTACCTGAAGACAAATGAAAAAAAAAGTTGCTTCCCTGAAGGCAGGAAAAGTTAAATGGTCGTTAGGATTTGCTGAAAACCTCGATGCTAATGAGGTTACTAGGGGTGTGGCAGAGCAGTCTTGCTGCCTATGGAAGCAGGGATGGCAGCCTTCTGTGTTGAGAGCAGGATGTTCACACCTGAGGTACAGGGACGCTTCAGCTGGCTTTGTCCCCTCACAGCAAAGTCTGGCGTGTACTAAGGCACAGCAACCTGACCCCACGGGGCCTGGCTCATCTCTTGCTACCATGCTGTCTTTAGCCCAGTGCTCTTACCTCCATGGTTGCAGGTGTCCTGTCTGCATGCCTGGCCAGGTGAAGGGACAAGGGTCAAAGGGCATTCAGCATGAAAACGTGGGTTTTTTTCCTAGGATTCTTGTGGATTCAGGTCTTTTTTTTTTTTATCTGTTTTGAGCTGACTTTTATGTACGGTGTGAAATAGGCCCCAGGTTCATTCTTCAGCATGTGGATACCCAGTTTTCCCAGCACCATTTATTGAAGAGACTGTTCTTTCCCCATTGTGTGTTCTTGAAGCCCTTGTCAAAAATTGGTTAATAGGTGGGGCGCGGTGGCTCATACTTGTCATCCTAGCACTCTGGGAGGCCGAGGCAGGAGGATCGTCTGAGCTCAGGAGTTCAAGACCAGCCTGCGCAAGAGCAAGACCCTGTCTCTACTAAAAAAAAATAGAAATAAGCTGGACAACTATTTTAAAATTTTTTAATTAAAAAAAATTAGTTAACGATATATGCTTGGGTTTATTTCACAAGGGAAAAAAATCTCTCTTGATTTCTTTCCAGATATATAGTCTGAATTCAATTCCTTCTCCACAGCTGTGCCCAAGATCAAATGACCATCATGGTGGAGTGATTGATTAAAACACTCTGGAGCTCTTATGCCCGATTCACAGCCTGCCTCAGCCAGTTTCTGGCGTGTGACCTTGGGTGACTTGCCTAACTTCTGTGGTGCTTCCGTATCAATACCTGAAGTGGGGGAAGAGGATATTTGGGAATGTCATAAGGGTTAGATGAGCCAAGTCGTAGGAGCTGACTGCGGTGCCTGGCAGGTAGCAGGGGCTGCCAAGGTGTTGGCTGGCATTACTCTCACCTGGATAAAGTCAGAATCCTGAGTAGGCAGGGACAGACCCGCCCAACTTGACCAAACTTGAGTCAGCTTAGCAAAAATCCCCCCCCCCTTGGAATCTGATGGGTGATGACTGAATTTCCCGTCCCCCACCCTCAATGTCTGTCTATCACCCTGATCTGCCTTGAACAGGAATCTCCCAGCCTTGGAGTCTCCTCCGAGTAATTTTCCACCCAACCCTGCTTCCCGGCCATCACTCTCTAGTTGTCCTTGCTGTATTCAAAGTTAAGCCCAGCTTCCCTCCCCTATCGCAAAAATCCCCATCGCAGTCAACCCTCTTGAATAAAGTCATCTTTGTTGTCTTTAACAAATGTGATGAAAAATTTTTAACAGATCCTTGGTGGGATTGCCCTGTGCTCTGTGTCGGCAGTGAGAAAGTGCTTCCAGATGGCAGGTTGTGCGGTATCCCTGCTGGAAAGCTTGGGGCGGCTTCCTGCTGTACTTGGAATCAAACCAAAAAATCCTAATTTAACCTGCAACTGCTTCTGTGATCCGATGTCTGATCCTAGGGTATGAGTTGTAGGCTGTGTCCATCCAATACACGCCTCATACTCTGCCTCAAACACACAGAACTCGTTTCGGCTCTGGGCTTGGATACTGGTGGTTTACTCCGCTTAGAATTTTTATGCCCCACAAATTCCCATGACTGCTTCCTCCCTACTCTGTAGGTCTCAGTTGAAATGATATTTCCTCTGAGAAGAGGCCCACAGTCACATGACCCAAAGCAGAAGTCACCCTGCTTTTGCATGCCGCCTTTGTGTTTTTGTGTTACTTCTGTTTGAATGGATGTGTGAAATGTCTGCTTCTCCCACCCACCCCCTATATGTACTCGAAGTGAGAAACAGCCACAGGTGGACAGGGTTCTCGCCTATCTTTGCCACTGTAACTTTAGTTCTAAAATTGTTCCTGGTATCCAATGGGACCTTTTGTTTGGATAAATGAATACCGAGATAGGTGATGCTGTACTTGTATTACAGTTGGAAGTTCAGGCTTAGGGTTTAACACTCAACTGGTTTTTTTGTTTTGCTTTTTGCTTTTTTTTTTTTTTTTTTTGACAGAGTCTCACTCTGTTGCCTGGGCTAAAGTGCTGTGGCATCAGCCTAGCTCACAGCAACTTCAAACTTCTGGGCTCAAGTGATCCTCCTGCTTCAGCCTCCTGGGTAGCTGGGACTACAGGCATGTACCACTGTGCCCAGCTAATTTTTTTTTCTATTTTTAGTTGTTTGGCTAATTTCTTTGTATTTATTTTTTAGTAGAGATGGGATCTCGCTCTGCTCAGGCTGGTCTCAAACTCCTGACCTTGAGCGATCCTCCTGCCTCGGCCTCCCAGAGTGCTAGGATTACAGGCGTGAGCCACCGCGCCCAGCCTGCTTTTTGATTTTTTTTTTTAAAACCACTTTATTGAGGTATAATGTACAGAAAGCTGTACATGGGGGAAATGGGGAGATGTTGGTCAAAGGGTACAAAGTTTGAGGCAGGGTGAATAAGTGCCGGAGATGTATTGTAGAGTGTGGTGACTAAAGTTAATAAAACTAAAAATTTGAGAGAGTAGATTTTTTTAAATTCATTTATAAGAATTTGCTTTGAAAGTTTCTAACTTTTTTTTTTTTTTTTGAGACAGAGTCTTGCTCTGTTGCCCGGGCTAGAGTGCAGTGGCATCAGCCTAGCTCACAGCAACCTCAAACTTCAGGCTCAAGTGATCCTCCTGCCTCAGCCTCCCAAGTAGCTGATAGGACAGGCATACACCACTACTCCCAGCTAATTTTTTCTATTTTTAGTTGCCTGGCTAATTTTCTATTTTTAGTAGAGATGCGGTCTTACTCTTGCTCAGGTTGGTCTCGAACTCCTGACCTCAAGTGATCCTCCCGCTTCAGCCTACCAGAGGGCTAGGATTATAGGTGTGAGCCACCACACCTAGCTGAGAGAATAGATCTTGAATTTTTTTACCACAAAAAAGATAACTATGTCAGGTGATGTGTTAACTAGCTTGATCACTTTACCATTGATAAATATATCAAAACATCACATTGTATAAAATAAATATGTACCATTTTATTTGCCAATTATACTGCAATAGAGCTAGAAAAAATAAAATAAAAAAACATATTTAATGTACAGTAGTCCCTCCTTATCTGAAGTTTCACTTTCCATAGTTTCAGTAACCTGTGGTCAACCATGGTCCGAAAATACTAAATGGAAATAACTCATAAGTTGTAGATTGCGTGCCGTTCTGAGTAGCATGATGAAATCTAAAGCCTTCCCTCTCAGTCTCACCCAGAATGTGAATCATCCCTTTGTTCAGCGTGTCCATGATGTATGTACTACCCGCCCGTTAGTCGCTTTGTAGCCATCTTGGACTAGTTATTGTTAACCTTACTGTACCTAATTTAGAAATTAAACTTTAGGTATGTACATATGCATAGGAAAAATACAGTATATATGAGGTTCTGTGCTATCCATGGTTTCAGGCATCCACTGGGGGTCTTGGAACGTACCTTCCACAGATAAGGGGGGACGACTGTATACAACCTTGTGAGTATGGAGATAAGTATACACCCATGAAACCGTCACCACAATTTATGCCATGAACATATCCATCCCCTGTGTTCAGGGAGCAAGGTTTCAGATCCAGGTGTGCTGTCTCCTCCTAGCCCAACAGTAAGTTGAGAACCCACACCACGTAACTGCATAGTGAGTGTCAAGGTATTTTAACTGAAGATCCTACTTTAGTACCCAAGCTCCATGAACCTCGTAAGATTACTACATATCAAGTTGTTATCAAGAGCTAACGTTAATAGGTCTCATTAGCTCATTTGTACACAAATTTACTGAAAGCTGCCGATCTGCTGGGAACCCGAGATGCAGCAGTATAGACTAACCCTTTGCCCACGGGGCCTTGCATGTTCTCAGAGACCAAGACTCAAAAAGTGAACCATATATGCCAAGCCAAGCAGTAGGAGAGTTCTGTGTGAATTTTACCTCTATTGGGGACTTTGTTCTTGAAGGAGCAAGGTAAGCAGTGAGGGTATGTCTGCTCGTGGCACGGAGGTGACGGGCGTTTGAGACAGGAGTGCTGATTCACTGTGTCTCCGTTTCTCCCCTTGATTCTGCCACCAGGCCAAAGCTCAGATCTCACACGTGGGACGAGATGGAACCTCCTGCACAGCTGGACTTCAGCCTGCAGGCTCTTCTGGAACAGCTCGATCAGGATGAATTGAGCAAGTTCAAGTCTATACTGAGGACACTTCGCAAGGAAAGGGAGCTGCCCCAGGACACCCAGACAGGGATCGACAAGGCCGATGGGAAGCAGCTGGCAGAAATCCTCATCAACAACTACCCCGGCTACTGGGTGATGTGGGCGGTCATCCGGGTCTTTAGCGACATGAACCGGACAGATCTGGCTGAGAGAGTAAGGAATGAACTCAGAGGTAAGCAGAATCCATTCCTTCCTAGGAGGAAGGAGGAACAGTCTCCAGGATTTTAGAAATTCAGAAATGACATTGAGGCTTGGAGGAGCTACCTGTCCTGAACATAAATGCTAGGTCTTCATAAAGGTTGATGGTGTCTGTCCTTATTCCTCTGTTCTACCTGTTCCTACTCTTTTCAGGTTTCACACGGTTGGCCTTCCATACCTGTGGGTTCCACGTCTGCAGATTCAACCAACCCCAGATCAAAAATAATTGGGGGGAAAAACAAAAACTATAATGTAGCAACTACTTAACTACTTACGTAGCATTTATATTACGTGGTGAGGCATTATAAGTAATCTAAAGATATAAAGTATACAGGAGGGTGTGTATAGGTTATATGCAAATACTATGCCATTTTCTGAGACTTGAGCATCTGCAGATTCTAGTATGTGGGGGGGTCCTGATACCAGTCCCCCAAGGAGCGTACCTCTACCTCTACCCCAACCTCCTCACCAGATGTCTTCTCTTCTGTGCAAGACGATTTCTGTGAAATATATTCTTGATCACAGTCTTTCATAGGTCCTACAAGAAGTTAAATTATTATGTACTCTGTTTTAATTCCCCTTTAGGCTTCCTTCCCCACATGGTATAAACATTCTTTTACACACACACTCACAAATTCAAACCTCAACCTTCCTTTGGGTTAACAGCACTAATAGTATTTTGGGCTGGGTGATTCTTGAGCGGCATTTTGTGCATTGTAGGATATTTAGCAGCATCCCTGGTGCCCAGGTACTGGTACTGGCCCAGAGCCAGTACCTGTATCCACTAGATGCTAGGAGAACCCTCCCCCCAGGTATGACCACCAAAAATGTCTCTAGACACTGCCAAATATCCCCTTGGGGGGACATCTCCCAGGGTAGAGAACCCTTGCTTTAGGCGTTGCTTTAGGTGAGTCACTTTAGGTGAGTTGGCAGCTCTTAGGAATCTCTTAGCTTTAAATGTACTGACATCCAGGATCTAACATTGAAGATACTGATTTAATGAATTGGTCCAGGCTTCTGCCTATGCATGGAATTCATAAAAGCTTCCTGTGTAATGCTAATGTGCATTAAAGGTTGGGAAACATATTCTAGGGCTACGTTGTCCAATACACTAGCCACTTGTGGCTATAGAACCCTTGAAATGTGACTGGCTTGAATTCAAATATGCCATAGGCTAAAATATGTACTAGCTTTTAACTATATTGCTTCATTTACTATCTCTTTAGTACCTTTTATGGATGAGATATTGGCATGATACCATTTTAGATTGGTGAAGGTAGTTTTCATAATTTTTATTGAACTTTTTTTTTTTTTTGAGACAGGGTCTCACTCTGTCACCCAGGCTAGAGTATAGTGGCATCATCATAGCTCACAGCAACCTCAAACTCCTGGGCTCAAGTGATGCTCCTGCCTCAGCTTCCTGAGTAGCTGGGACTATAAGTGCACGTCACCACACCCAGCTGAATTTTGTATTTTTTGTAGAGATGTGGTCTCACTATTGCCTAGGCTGGTCTTGAACTCCTGGCCCCAAGCGATCTTCCCACCTCAGCCTCCCAAGGTGCTAAGGTACAAGGGGTGAGCCACTACACCTGGCCACACCTTTTTATCTTTTATAATGTGGGCACATAAGAACATAAAATTATAGAGGTGGTTTACATTTTCAGCTGACACTCCATTTATCTCAGACAGGAATATGTACTCCAGGGAATATAATTTTTTTCTCTTGCTCTTCAGTAAGTGCATTTAAAGCAGCTCTACTTTCTGTCCTATATTTTACATTTTTTTAATTGACTAATAACTTTTTATGCTTATAGGGTAGAATGGGATGCTTTGATATGTTTACAGTGTGGAATGATTAAATCAAGCTAATTAACAAATCCACCTTACCTACCATCTTACCATTTTTTTTTTGTGGTGAGAGTATTTAAAATCTACTCTTCTAGCAATTTTGAGATATACGTTAACTATAGTCACCCTGTTGTGCAGTAGATGACTAACACTGTTCTTGTTCAAATGAAACTTTGTTCCCTTTGCCCAGCTTCTCCCCTTTCCCCTGCACCTCCAGCCCCTGGTAACCACCATTCTTTCTGTTTCTGTGAGGTCAATATTTTTAGATTCCACGTATAAGTGAGATCATGCAGTATTTGTCCTTCTGAGCCTGGCTTATTTCACTTAGCATAATGGAATCAGCATGTCAAAGAGATATCTACACTCCCTTGTTCCTTGCAGCATTACTCACAATAGCCAAGATACAGACTCAACCTAAGTATCCATCAATGGGTAAATAAAGAAAATGTGGTCCATATACACAATGGAATGCTACTCAATCTTTAAAAAGAAGGAAATACTATCATTTTTTCTTTTTCTTTTTTTTTTTTTTTTTAATTTTTTTTTTTTTTTGAGACAGAGTGTCACTTTGTTGCCCGGGCTAGAGTGAGTGCCGTGGCATCAGCCTCGCTCACAGCAACCTCAAACTCCTGGGCTTAAGCGATCCTACTGCCTCAGCCTCCCGAGTAGCTGGGACTACAGGCATGTGCCACCACGCCCGGCTAATTTTTTCTATATATATTTTTAGTTGTCCAGATAGTTTTTATTTCTATTTTTAGTAGAGACAGGGTCTCGCTCAGGCTGGTCTCAAACTCCTGACCTCGAGCGATCCACCCGCCTCGGCCTCCCAGAGGGCTAGGATTACAGGCGTGAGCCACCGCGCCCAGCCTCATTTTTTCTTTAAAAAATTGCTAGTGTAGAGATCAGTTCTTAGTATTGTTAGGTCCGAAGCCGAGAGACACATGAAGCCTCAGGTATAGCAAAATGCTATTTATTTCTGGCATCTGGGTGCAGATGGGTGGAGGCCAAAGAGCATCTGCCCTGAGGGAGGCGAAAGCCTTGGGTTTTATAGAGAGTTTCTTAGGGGGGAGTGAGTACCTGGGCCAGAACAGCTGCTGCAATAAAATTTTTCTTTTCTTTTTTTTTTTTTTTACGCACACTTTTTTTATTATATTAAAATCAGGCAATGGTCTGACAATAAAAAGGCTGCTTATGGAATACTGTTATGTTAAACTTTGCTTACAGGATGTTAAATCCTTAGAACTAACGTTTTCCCCAGAAGAAGATGAATGGAAATTGCTTTTCAGACTCTTGACAGTTGCTGCTCAAAAGGTGGTTTTACACAAATACTAAATTAAAAAAAAAAACAAAAACTTAAGCACACACGATCCCTCTGAGTTGTTTTATTTTCCTGTATTGCTTTTGCTTTTAAACACTGAAGAAGTTTTAAACAGGGCTCTCATTTGGTCATCCTTGCAATCCATTGGGGTCTAGTTTGGAGTCTGACAACTAGAATAAAATTTCTTGTTTGTTTTTTGAACAACCAACTTCTGGGACCCCTGGGTCAGTCTCAACCTGTAGAGACAAGGCAGCAGGTAGTTCCATCCTTATCAGGGGGGAGAGGAATGCGGGCTGCAGCTGTCTGTTAGGTTTATAACCTCCAGGGACTCTCCAGACTCCTACAGCTGTTGTTTCACAAACCTCGGTTTTTCCATCAATCGCATTCTGTCCCATACATACTTTTAAGTTCCCACCTGGAACAAACCTTAACTAGTATAATATTCCCTGTCCTTAATGTACAGGTGAGGATTTTAAACTCTAGCTGGCCTCGTGGAGATCACAAATTCAGAAACAGTGGGAGGGAACCCAGGGAGTTGTATACCTACCAGGGTGTGGGCTCTGAAAGATGCAAATTTCTCCCACCTCCTCTTTCAGAAGCAGCTATGAAGTCACTTGAGAAAAACAAGCCTCGATCACTGGGTAAGTTACCTCATTTACAACTTTTATTCCTCATGTCAGGTTTTGAAACTCGGGGATCTGTCTTAATAAGACAAGAGACTGCGCTGAGCACTAGGAATGCAAAGAAATATAAGACCTGGTCCCTGGTCCCTGCTCTCAAGGAGGATCTTGTCGCACAGGAGGGTAGCAGTAAGACCAGGAAGCTAAAATGAGGTGGTGTCTGTACCGGAAATCAGTAAATGCATACAGAAAGCTTTTCTTTTGCACATGGATGAGTTGGAGATTTTTAGATTGACCTAAAGCAGGAGTTATCAAACTTACAGCAGCCCGAAAGCCAAATCCAAATTGCCGGCCACTGCACCTGGCCAACTTTTCTCCACTTTTAAAATTAAATCTCTTGAGGGCATTTTCTGCCTACCCTGTTTCCATTTTCATAAACATATGTGGCCGGGCATGGTGGCTCACGCCTGTAATCCTAGCACTCTGGGAGGCCAAGGTGGATCCTTTGAGCTCAGGAGTTTGAGACCAGCCTGAGCAAGAGTGAGACCCCGTCTCTACTACAAATAGAAAGAAATTAGCTGAACAACTAAAAATATATAGAAAAAATTAGCTGGGCATGGTGGCGCATGCCTGTAGTCTCAGCTACTCGGGAGGCTGAGGCAGTAGGATAGGTTGAGCCCAGGAGTTTGAGGTTGCTGTGAGCTAGGCTGACGCCACGGCACTGTAGCCCAGGCAACAGAGTGAGACTCTGTCTCAAAAATAAATAAATAAATAAAGACAAATCCAGACTACCGTCTGTTTTTGTATAGCCCATAAGCTAAGAATGCTTTTTACATTTTTAAATAGTTATAAAAATTAAAGCCAGGTGCAATAGCATGTGCCTGTAATCCCGACTACTCCAGAGGCCAAGGTGGGAGGATTGCCTGAGCCCAGGAGTTCGAGACCAGCCTGGGCAACATACAGAGACCCCCACTTAGCAAAGGAAAAAAAAATCAACAAGAATGTTTCATGAAATTGTAGGAAATTTTGCAAACAGAAAATATTTATTATCTGGCTCTTTACAGGGTGGGTGAAGTTTGCTAACTCTAGCCAAAAAGATTATTTTTTTCCTTTTTTCAACAGTCTCTATTTTTGACATCACCAATATACTTCTTTTTATTGAAATTATTATTATTTTTTTTTTAGAATCAGGGTTTCACCCTGTTGCCCAGGCTGGAGTGCAGTAGTGCCATCATAGCTCACACTAACCTCAGACTCCTGGGCTCAAGCAATCCTTCTGCCTCAGCCTCCTGAGTAGCTGGGACTACAGGCATGCGCCACCATGCTCGGCTAATTTTTTTCTATATATATTTTTGGTTGTCCATATAATTTCTTTCTATTTTTAGTAGAGACAGGGTCTCGCTCTTGCTCAGGCTGGTCTCGAACTCCTGACCTCAAGCAATCCTCCTGCCTTAGCCTCCCAGATTGCTAGGATTACAGGCATGAGCCACCACACCTGGCCTCGTTATTCAGTGTTGAGCTTCAAATATTTCTTGTCCCACTGTGACTTGTCACTGTTCTTTCCCAGCACAGTGTAATTTTACCCACCTTGTCAGAAACCAGGGAGTGAATCCATGACGGCTTTCGGACACCCTTGCGCATGAGTGATTGTGGGAATGCATCTGTTTCTCACACCGTGCATTCTGAACTGTGTAGGACTTCTCAGCCGTGAGGCCGTGGCCTGACACACTTTCGATTTTACATCCAGTGCCTTGTTAACATCCTCTTTACGTAATCTAGTCTTAAATATCAAGACCCAATGGTTGACCTTGAGCCACCTTGAAGTTGCAGTCAGCACAGTCATGGGCTTGTTATGTCCGTCTTTTTCTTTAGACATAACGAGGAGAGAGAACCCAAACCGTGCCTACGTGGATGAAATAATACGGCGCTTGGAAGAAAAAAACCCAGGTTGGTCTTAGGACATCCGACACTGGCATAAGCTAAGTGAAGCCACCCTCCTCGCTGGGCTGTCCCCACTCCTTTTGAGAACCCCCATCCATCTCCTATCTTTCCCCACTATTTTTGATATGCCAGTTGTCTCCTGTAGAATGGCTCCCTCCCTTGCATGAGAATAGAGGGAAAAACAAACATTGCAGAGAAACAGAACTCAATTTAGAGAAAGTTAGGAGAAGGTTGTAGAGCATTTCTCTTGGAGTTTGCCACCTTTTTTCAATTTTAAAAAAGTTGGTAGGTATTAGGTCCGGAGCCGAGAGAGACACACAAAGCCTCTTCTGTAGCAAAATGCTATTTATTTTGGGCATCTGGGTGCAGATGGGTGAAGGCCAAAGAGCATCTACCCTGAGGGAGGGGAAAGCCTTGGGTTTTATAGGGGGTCTATTTTTTTTTTTTTTTTTGAAGCAGAGTCCCTCTCTGACACCCAGGCTAGAGTGCCATGGCGTCAGCCTAGCTCACAGCAACCTCAAACTCCTGGGCTCAAGCAATCCTTCTGCCTCAGCCTCCCAAGTAGCTGGGACTACAGACATGCACCACCATGCCCGGCTAATTTTTATATATATATATTTTTAGTTGCCCAACTAATTTCTTTCTATTTTTTAGTAGAGATGGGGTCTCGCTCTTGCTCAGGCTGTGAGGGGTCCCTTGCCCTGTTCATCCCTGTAAACCCAGCCATTGGAATTCCCAGCTCACAACCTGGACAAAGACTTCGCATGAAACATTGGGCTCCGTGGAGCCTGCTGTATCCTCAAGCTTCTGACAAGGGCAGTACACCTGTTCTATGTCAAGCTCACTGTAGTTTTTGTTTTGCAGAGTATACAAAAGTACAGATAAAAGATATTACAAACGTTGGAAGAACTAGAAGAATGCTGAAAAGAGAAAAGCCAGGTCTGTTATGTGTTCCTGGAATGAGGTTGGGGTCAAGTTACTCTTCTTTCTAAACTTCATTTCTTTTTTCTTTCCTACTTAACACAAAGTATCTTTTCCCCCTAATGGATAACCAACTGTATCCTGTCTGTCCTGTACCCCATATCTCTTGAAGGTAAGGAGGACGTATATAGAGGGATAATAAGGAAGAAGTTCTGGAAAGCTTGGATGAACAATGGGCCTGGAACTGGTGAACACATTGCCGATGTCACCCAGAGAGACAAGATGATGGTCCCCTTCTGTGACCCGAGGACCTTTCCAGGGGTGTTTCCACGCACGGTGGTGCTCCATGGCCCCGCGGGCTTTGGGAAAACCACACTGGCCAGGAAAGTGATGCTGGACTGGACAGAGAACCACCTCGGTCAGTCGTTCAGATACGCCTTCTACATTGCCTGCAAGGAGCTCAACCACATGGCCCCGTGCACCTTTACAGAACTGATCTCCAGGGACTGGCCCGAATGGCGGGATGAACTCCCAGAGGTCTTCGCCCGAGCAAAAAACATCCTCCTCATTATCGATGGTTTTGAAGAGCTAAAAGTCCCTGAGGGGGCCCTGATCCGAGATATTTGTGCCGACTGGGAGGAGCAGAAGCCGGTGCCCATCCTCCTGAGCAGTATGCTGAACGGGAGGATGTTACCCATCGCCTCCATACTGGTCACCACGCGCACTGAGGCCCTGAGGGATCTCCGGTTCCTGGTGCAAAAGCCCCGCTTCCTAGAGATCGAGGGCTTCCTGGAGCAGGACAGGAAAGCCTACTTCTTGAAACACTTTGAAGATGAGGATGAAGCCCTGCGAGCTTTCGACTTGATGAGGAGCAACGAGGCCTTGTTCCGCATGGGCGCGGCGCCCGCGGTGTGCCGGATTGTCTGCACCTGTCTGAAGCTTCAGATGGAGAAGGGGCAGGACCCGGCCCCCACCTGCCTGACCACCACGTCGCTGTTCCTGCATTTCCTCTGTGGCCAGTTCATGCCGGCGCCCGGTGACTGCCCCGACCACAACCTGCGAGGCCCGCTGAGGACTCTGTGCCTCCTGGCTGTCCAGGGCACGTGGACACAGATGTGTGTGTTTGACGAGGAAGACCTCAGGAGCCTCGGGGTGCAGGAGGCCGACCTGTCTCCTTTCCTGGACAAGGGCATCCTGCAGAAGGACAGGGACTGCGAAGGCTGCTACTCCTTCCTCCACCTCAGCCTCCAGCAGTTCCTGGCTGCCACGTTCTACATCCTGGAGACGGAGGAGGAGGAGGAGGATGCCCGGGAGAGCCACACGCAGGACATCGGGGACGTGCAAAAGCTGTTCTCCAAGGAGGAGAGACTGAAGAACCCCAGCCTGACCCAAGTGGGCTACTTCTTATTCGGCCTCTCGAATGAGAAGAGAGCCCAGGAGTTGGAGATGATTTTTGGCTGCCGAGTGTCACTGAAGATCAAACCGGAATTACTGAAACACAAAGCAAATCTCAATGAGAATAAACCCTTCTCGGAGACGGACACGGAGGAGTTTCTGTACTGCCTCTACGAGTCTCAAGATGAGGGGCTGGTGAAGGACGCCATGGCCCACTTCAAGGAAATGTCCCTACACTTGAGAAATAAAATGGACATGGTGCACTCCTCATTCTGCCTCAAGCATTGTCAAAACCTGCAGAAAATCTGGCTGTATGTAGCAAAGGAGGTATTCCTGGAGAGTGGTCCTGAGTCGGAACCACACGCTCAGCTTGAGAGGTAAGAACCAACCCGGTTTTACTCTCCTAGTTCCCACCGTCAGCCAGAGTCTCTTGTTGTCTGTGGCTTAGGGTCCGCATGTTCCCTCTTGCTGGACTTTTCTTCCCATTTAACATTCAAGGTGAGAGGTACAATGTTGTGACCAAAAATTGGGGCTTTGGAGTCAGACCTGGTTTTGAGACCCGCCTCCTCTCCTCTTAGGGGAGCAGGTTTTGCAAATGGCTCTGCTTGCTCTGGTCTGTGTGTTGTTGTGTAGATTTCACAAGATGTATGAAGTGACTATCCCTTTTTTGGCACAACTGCTGGAAGGGCATTCAAGCTTTGTCATTAGAGGGTTAATCGACAAAGTTTCCAAAAGCTGCGCCCCAGCTGTGATCATGGAGCTCTTCCTTCGGTTATCTCAGACTTGCCCAGTGAGAATGCCTCGGCCAGTTACAACTCTTTGGTGTTCTCCATCTAGGTTCAGGTAACATCAGTGGAGCTCAGAGTTGCCACACACTGTTTCTAACCTGGTAGCTGCTAGAAAAGTGTGCTCTTCCATGTTCAGATGAAGATACTGGCTTCCCATAATTGCATTTGACTGGAATTAGAACACAAGTCCTTTGGCTTATAAAGTCCTGTGGTCACACTCCAAAATCGCCACCTTGTGGTAATGTGTAGGGTCCCTTGTCATACGTCGTATGACAAACACATCCTCTTCCTCACTTCTAGGTTGTTAACTAAAATCAGTATCTCTTATCCCCATGCACATTATGGGCCAGAATAGAAACTCTTTTCTTTCGTAGTGGAGATCTCTGTCTTACATATGCTCGATACTCCATGTTCCTTCATCTGGTATTAGGGTCACTCGAGTTACCCTCAGGGAGGGTTTCAACCATTATAGCTTGACATGTATGTTTTTCTACCTTCCAGATAACCATCAGTCCACAGACCTTGTCCCTCCATCCACATTCTGAAATTTCTGTTCTTTCTTCTCTCATCCACCCACTCAGAGAGGCATGCATTTGCATTTTACCTAAATATTTCCTCTGCAGGAGGATTTCTTTAAGAGATGTTTCAAATGGAAAAGAAATTGCACCAACAGTCTCTTCTGTCTCCATGTAAGACCCCAAGTCAAAATGGTATTCGTTTTCTTGTTTCTTTTTAACCTTGGTATGGTTAAAGCCAATGATGGTGCCATTTTTTTTTTTTTTTTTTTTTTGAGACAGTCTCACTCTGTTGCCCTGGCTAGAGTGCCGTGGCATCAGCCCAGCTCACAGCAACCTCAAACTCCTGGGCTCAAGCAATCCTTCTGCCTCAGCCTCCCGAGTAGCTGGGACTACAAGCATGCACCACCATGCCCGGCTAACTTTTTCTATATATTTTTAGTTGTCCAGCTAATTTCTTTCTATTTTTTAGTAGAGACGGGGTCTCACTCTTGCTCAGGCTGGTTTTGAACTCCTGAGCTCAAACGATCTGCCCGCCTCCGCCTCCCAGAGTGCTAGGATTACCGGCGTGAGCCACCATGCCCAGCCTTGCTTCTTTCGATTTTACTTTGCTAGTTATTGTATTTAGCCTGAGTTACTTTTATTTCTTGACCATTGGTACTTTTGTTTTCTTCCATGAAAACCTTCAGATATTAGACTACTCCCTTGGTTCTACTGTGTCCCCTGGTCAATAACAAAATATCTGTTAACTTTCTGACACATCATGGTTTCAGATAATTTCACCATCTTCTTGAAAATCAGAATACTTTTTTTTGTAATTACAAAGATACCACACATAAATAGAAAAATTAAAGCAAAATGTAATGGAAATGTAAACAATCCATGGCACCAGCCAATCCTTCCCTATCAGAGGCAACCACTAGAAGAAAACATACTTTTCTTTGAAAAGTCTGAGTGTATGAGTGTGTAACTACCTAAAGTTTGTATTTTCTCAAGTTTTTGCAGATATCATTTTAGGTCAACAAATATCATTGCAAATTAGCCTGAGAAATGGCCAAATATTATGTATATGGATATACCATGAAGTACTCAAATATTCCTCATTGATATACTTATTGTTATCAATCTTTTATCAATGATGTACTTAGAATTTTAACTTACTCTTACCCTCTATTGGATTGTTGTGTAAGGAATATAAATTCTTTCCCCAGTGATACTACTTAGTGATAAGTTGTCTGATAGTGGCACTAAATGATTAAATCATCCAACTTTTGGAGTTATGCTTATTTATTAGGGGTGGATGCCCAGAGAAACCCATGTCCTTCACCATGATGGAAAATGTTGGGTCAATAACCCCCTTCTCTTCCCCGCAGATCCCAGGATGATCAACACATAATTCCTTTATGGAGAGACCTTTGCTCCATGTTCGGCTCAAATAAGAATCTGAAATTTCTGAAGATTAAGGAAAGTTTCCTTAGTACCTCATCAGTGCGGCTTCTTTGTGAAGAAATAGTTTCTACCACCTGTAATCTCCAGAAAGTGGGGTAAGTAGAAACCAATCCCTAGATTGAAATCCCCAGGGCATGACTGGGTTTCTTACATTTTTAATGTTGGAGCAATACTCAAATTCCTGTCCCAGACCCGAACCAGGTACTCAAGACACAAGGAATTGAGAGAATCCTTCCTAGTCTTAAATTTGTTGAGTGGGATAATCACAGGAAGTATTTTTAACGCAGCATGAAATACAGTTTGGATGTCCACAAAATAGTATAAGGAAGAACATCAAGATCCTAGGGAAAATTCTTCATCTTATCGTGATGATGACAGGGCTCTATGCAGAGCAGGATTTCTCACCGTCTGTTGACACTGGGGCTGTGTATCTCTGTAGGGGGTGGGGAATCCAGTGCATAGGACAGTGAGCAGCATCCCTGGCCGCTGCCTACCCGGACACCAGCTGCACCTCCTCCCCCAGGTGTGACAACGAACAATGTCTTCGGACATTGCCAAGTGTCCCCGCGGGGTCCAAAATCACCCCTGGCTGGGATCCACTGATGTAGAGAGAGATGGAGAGCAGGTTGAGACATGGCTGAGAACTGAGCATTACAAGCCTCTTGGGCTGGACAGGTGTCTGTCTGGATATGACCAAAAATGTCCTTGAATGAAGTTGGAAAGAAAGGGTAGAGCTAAGAAGCACCTGAAAAAGATAATTACATACTTATATTCAGAGCAAAGTGTGCTTGTATCCACCTAAGACAGCATTTCAGAGTCTTCCTGGAGCTAAGATTCCTTTGTATGGATCACGTGCTTGGACAATCCAGCAAGCCTATATCTGGGCTGGTGTTGGGTCTCGGGGGTTGGGGAAGGAGGCTAAATACAGTTTACTCAGCTAGGTTGGCTTTGATCTCAATGAAAATTCTCCGTTTCGTTGAGAACTTCTCAGGCTGCAAGCATCTTCTTTTGTATCTTTCTTAATGTAGAGAAATGAGAGCCCTTGCCCCACTAATGGTTATGTTGGCCATAGGATCCTGATTCTAAATGCAAAGAGAATTCCTTGAAGTCAAACTATTTCACAGGAAATAGCATTTACACAGGGTACCCACTGGTAACACTACAGGGAAAAGAAAGACATTGGAGTTTCTAAGAGTTTCTAAAGGGACATTTTGGTCCGGGCGTACAAAGCTTCAGTTTTGCAAGATGGATAAGTTCTGGAGACGTCACGGACAGCAGTGTGAATATAATTCTCAACACTGTATTGCACACTTAAAATTTGCTAAGAGGGTAGATCTTAAGTATTCTCACCACACACACAAAAAGGAAATAGTAGCTATGCAAGATGAATGTCAATTAGCATGATTGTGGCAATTATTTTACAAAGCATACATATATCAGATATATACAGTTAAATATATACAGTTTTTATTTGTCAATATTACCTCAGTAAAGATGGGGGGAATTTAAACATGGGAAAAAATAGTTTCTAAGGTTTAAATATATCGAGCCCTTTGTTTCTCTTGGTGCAGAGTATGAGTATAGAAAGATGCTTGAGACATCACTTTTGTTTTCTTTTCCCTAGCCTCAAAGACATCTCCCCAGCTGATTTTTATCAGAACTTCTGCCACGCTTTATGTCGTCACAAGAGTCTAACACATCTGACCCTTCAAGGCAATGACCAGAATGACATGCTTCCCTCATTGTGTGAAATCCTGAGACACCCAAAATGTAACCTGCAATATCTCAGGTATATCTCTCCATCACTAAAAACCCTCATCAGACAAACAGCTGCCACAAGCCTACACAGCAATTTTGTGTAAATTGGAAAAAGTCTATTTTGACTGGGCCCAGTACTACTCAAGGCAGATGGCTCAAGATAGACCATGGGTTACAATTCAGCTTCCATTTGCCTTAAGCAGTGGACAACCTAGACAACCACACATGAGGGTCTTAAGTCCAAAGAAACTCACAGAATCTTGGTATCCTCCTCTCTGAGATCATTTGTTTATGGTTCATGCTTCTCCTGTGCCATGATTCAGAATACTAGCTACTTTTTTCAGGCAAGGACCCTTCAGGAACATCAAGTTGTTCCTCTCCTGTCGGTGCTCTGGTTTGAGAGATCTCCCCTTGGGAAGCTGTCCACCTGGTGGCTCAAGTGATGATCACCATCACCCATCATGGGGTTCCATAGATCCTCACTCGAACACACTTGAGCAGTAGCAGGAACACAGTTTGTGGTGGTCATTGGCCTCAAATTGTGGCTCTGCCTCTACTTACATGATCATAGGCTATTTAACTAGGTCCTTTCATCAGTAAGATGGGTACTATACATCTCCCAAGGATTTGAGGATTGAGCAAAACCAGTCCAAGCACATATACATTCAATAATTGGTTAGTAACAATAATAATTGTTACTAACCATTACAAATGACCCACCCTTCCTTTTCCTGTGAATATTAACCAGGAAAACCAAGGTTGTGTGACTTGAAGATCTGGGTCACTAATTAGTTTCTCAATGAATAAATTGATACTCAACATGGAGGAGGAGACTCCATATAAATTCAGGTTTTGGGGGGATGCTGTTAACATTCTGCTTCCTGTTTCAGTTTCCCAGTTAAAGGTGGTTCCTCTGTTGTAAGTGAGGCTCTAAGAGAATGGTTTTTAGCTGAATTTCAGTGAGTTTTAGCTATGTAGCAGGTGTTCTACTTGGCATTTCTTGTGCATTATCGACTTTCAACACTCAAAGGTATGACTTGTATTTCCAACTTAAAGATGGAGGAAATGAGGCTTCGTAAAGCTAAGTAGGTGGACCACGTCACACACACAGTAAATGGAAGAACCAGGATTACAATAAACCTCTAGAGGCCACAACGACATGTATGTTTCAGTGAAGTTCCTTTTGCCCATGACAGCCTTCTAGGGGAATAGAATGTGGGTGCCAGCTCCATGATAGGGTCTGTTGACTGGACTTCTGAATAGGTAGTTCTCAACATGTGGTCTCCAGGCCAGCATCACCTGGGCACTTGTTAAAATGCAAATTTGGGGTCCCATCCCAGATCTTCCGAATCAAATTCTAGGGATAAGGCCTGTTAATTTTTTGTTAACATATCCTCCAGGTGAACACAAAACACCTCGAAACATAGACCAATGGCCTCTACACCCAGGGTTTCTAACTCAGAATGACTGAGGTTTTGTATTTCCAGATGGTTCCAGGGACCACACTTTGACAACCACAGTTCCCAATAATTCAAGCCAGGGTGTAACATCATGAGTGAGAGAGAAAACCGAAAGCAATTCTTCGGGGTTGTGGTGTTTGGAGTCTCAGAAATGACTTGTTCCCATTTTCCCACAGGCTGGTTTCTTGCTCTGCTACCCCGGAGCAATGGGCAGATCTCGCCTCTGCCCTGGAAACCAACCAGTCCCTGACAAGCCTGATCCTCATGGCCACCAAGCTCATGGATGCCGGCGTCAGGTTGCTGCACACGACTTTGAGACACCCGAAGTCCTTCCTGCAGAGGCTGTCGTAAGTCTCTTCTCCTCTCTATGGAGTGTCTCTGTTTTACATCTGGGGCATGGTGAGAAGAGAAATGGCCATCCCCTACTTGCTGAGCAGCCCAGATGGGACGTTCTATCGATAGACACTTGGCTCCCAGTTTCAGACCCAGGCAGTTGGCTCACGAATCTAGGTCTTCTCTCATTCCTGTCCCTGCGTATGATCACTAGCACATGACGGGGAGGGCGGGGAATTAACAAGAAGGGCTTTAGGACACCAGCACTTGGAGACAGCCAAGAAGGTTGGACTTGGGAAGTGTTCTTACCACCTTACCGTTTGTGTGATCCTTTTGCAGGCTGGAAAACTGTCACCTTACAGAAGCCTGTTGCAAGAACCTCGCTTCTGCTTTGATTGTCAACCAGAGGCTAACACACCTGTGCTTGGCCGAGAACACCCTTGGGGACAGAGGGGTGGAAATTCTCTGTGAGGGCTTGAGTTACCCCGACTGTAAACTGCAGATCCTGGTGTAAGTCCCTGTCGCCTGGCTGGCTGTGTGTGAGAGAGCATTTGTGCACACATACCCCCAGATTCAAGTAGGACACTTATGGGGACAACTAATAACCTCTCTAAATACCCCACGCATGACCCTAATGGTTACCACTGGCGAGACCCAGGGAGAGGGTGACAGAACAAAATATAAGAAGTGGTATTAATATTCTATAGGGATAGCTGGTTTCCAGGTCTCATTTTTAAAAATCTGTGTCCTTAGAGCTATGTAATACAAACTGTACACAATTGGGTGTCGATGGGCCTTATTTGCCAAGGAGCTCCATATACTCCGACTGTTAATCCTAAAATCACAGAACAGATTTCTAGAAAGGAATGGGGCTACACCAGTTGTTTCTGTTCAGAGACTCTACTTAGTGTTAACATCTCTGGTGTTCTTTCTGTCTATAAAGTCACCTGCAAGAGTAAGAAACGTTCAACTTTTCCTGTAAACTAGTTTTAATCTAGAATATGCCTTAAGGCACCCAGTGTCTGTCTACCGCACCACCCCATGATGTGGTCTCTGAGTGTGTCTAAAACCCACGGCTTGATCGCGGTTTGGTGTGTAGCAGCAGCCAGGACTAACGGGGTTGTCTTATTTTCCCTTCCCGGCACTGATTCCTAGGCTGTGGCACTGCAGCATAACCGACGATGGCTGCAAACACCTCTCAAAGCTGATCGAACAAAAATCAAGCCTGACGCATTTGGATCTGGGGCTGAATCACATCGGAACTACCGGACTGAGGTCGCTGTGTGAGGCTTTGAAGGAGCCACTGTGTAACTTGAGATGTCTGTGGTGAGTTGTGCTTGATTGAACTTTTAATCCAGACCTGAAACGAAATATCGGTGTTGGCAGTTCCTTCCAGCACTTAACGTCTGTTGAGTGTTTTAAAAATCCATTCGGATGGTTGAAGGAATAGGCTCCAGTCTGTGACACCCAAAAGCCACCCATGAAAGGATTTAAGGATGCAATGTCTCAACCCATGGAGAAGCGGCTGCTGCTGCCCAACTCCCAACATTCAGAGAGGTAGGAATTAGACATTGCACCAGAACACGTTGGCCCATGAGCAGGTGAATGGACACCATTCAGTTCTGTCTTACAAATCTCACGAGAATTAGGTACCATCAATCAGATGCACTTGAATCTGGAATCCTCCCTATGAGGAACTTAAAAGATCATTAAATTCCACACGTAAGTGAGATCATGTGGTATTGATGTGCCTGGCTTATTTCACCTGGCATAATGTCCTCCAGCTTCATCCATCCTGATGCAAATGGCAGAATCTCCTCTTATGAATGAGGAATATTCCATCGTATGAATATACCACATCTGCTTTATCCATTCTTCTGCTGATAGACACTTGCATAGCAATATCTTGGCTATTGTGAATAATACTGCAATGAAAATGAGGGAATCTAAAAAAGTTGAACTCATATTAATAGAAGCAGAGAGTAGAATGGTGGTTTCCAGGGACTGAGGGGTAGGGAAGTGAGGAGATGTTGGTCAAAGGGTATAAACTTTCAGTTATAAAATGAACAAGTTCGGGGGATCTAATGTATGGTACTGGTGGTGGTGGACGTGCCCATCTGATTATGGTAATCACTGCACAGTGTGTACAGGTCTCAAATCATCACATTGCACACCTTGAATATTTTCAATCTTTGTCAAATATTTTAAAAGAAAAGCAATTAGTTTTCTGGCCTCTACAGTACAAGAAGTTACAGTCAAGTAGTAGTGTTTAACCCCTACTTCATAACAGAAACGCTTGGAGTTTTGAAAATCCTGGGGCCCAGGCTGCACCTAATCGGGTCTCTAGAAATGAGACTCAGGCATCAGTATTGTTTAAAATTTTTAATTAACACATAATTTTATTTACAGTATACAACATGTTTTGATTATATGTATACATTGTGGAATGGTTAAGTCAAGCTAATTAAAATATATAGCCTCACTCTTCTGCAGTGAGAACACTTAAATCTACTCTCAGCAATTTTGAAGTATGCCATATATTTTCGTCAATGGTAGTCACCAGAATGGACAATAGATCTCTTAAACTTATTCCTCCTGTCAAACTGAAATTTTGTATCCTTTGACCTACATCTGCCCAATTTCTCTACCCTGGCCCCCAGCTTCTTGGAACCACCACTCTACCGAGTTTGACTTTTTTAGATTTTGTATATAAGTGAGATCACCAAGTATTTGTCTTTCTGTGCCTGGCTTATTTCACTTAGCATAATATCCTCCAGCTTCATTCACATTGTTGCAAATGACAAGATTTCCTTTTCTAAGGTTGAATAATGTTTTATTGTGTACATACACGCCACATTTTCTTTATCCATTCATCCACTGATAGACACTTAGGTTGATTGTGTATCTTGGCTATTGCGAATACTGCTACAATCTGGCATCAGTATCTTTAAAGCTGAAGCATGATTGCAGTGTATGGTGAGGATGCCGAGTGAGCGGATCCTTGGACTCACAGGCAGGGAACCACTGGTTGCTACGTACCTACTTGCAGGTGAACAGTCTGCTGGCTCACAGCACAGCTGGGGTAGGGAAGGGTGGCCACCCTTTATGTGGCCAGCTGTAACTTGCTGACCGTAGTCTCAGTTACACATTCTAGGAAATAGGATTAGTTGAATCCATTGCAAAAGGTGGTTATGACGGTGAAATGTGTATGCGTGTTACTCAAGTATGTACCATGCCGTACGGTAAGTGTTCGATATGATGTTTAGCCTATTCAGGATCCTGGAGGAAACCTAAATATGACATATTCCCTGATCTCATATGTGTGTGCATATGTTTGTGTATATCTGTGCATGTATATGCATAGCCCTTGAACATTCATGTATCCCTTGTATATCTGGCTTCTCCCCACATGACACCTCCAAATGAAAGAAAGTTTTCTCTCCATACTGTTTTTTTGTTTGTTTGATTGACTGATGAGATGGAGTCTTGCTCTGTCACCTGGGCTAGAGTGCCATGGCATCAGTCTTGCTCACAGTAACCTCAAAGTCCTGGGCTCAAGCGAACCTCCTGCCTCAGCCTCCTGAGCAGCTGGGACTACAGGCGTGTGCCTAATTTTTCTATTTTTAGTAGAAAATAAATTTTCTTGGTCTCGATCTTGCTCAGGCTGGTCTCAAACTCCTGACCTCAAGGGATCCTCCCTCCTCGGCCTCTTGGAATGCTAGGATTACAGGCATGAGCCACCATGCCCAGCCCATCTTCATACTGCTTTTATCCAACATCAAAGTTTATATCTCTCCTTAGAGTTCTGATAGGCAGAATTTAGATGTTTGTCTGAAACTGATCTTTTATCCACCAAAAACTGTGGCAGGAATTATACCTCAAAACAAACTATTTTATTTATTATTTGTTGTGTAGCCTTCAAATTATCTCTGTATTCTGCCTTCATTCCCCTACAGTTTTCCAACCAAGCAGTAAGAATAACTTAGAAGATATAACTCCTGTATCTCTCTGCTCAAAACCCTCAGTGGTTGCTCATTTCAATCCTTTAAATTCCTAAACTTACAATGGCCAAAGGGTCTTATGTGAGCTGCCCCCTTTTGCCCTTGACCTCAGCTCTTAAAATCGCCACCCAACCCCTTGGCTCACTGTCATGCTGGCTGCCTTGATCTTCTATTAATATTTTACAGAATAACCATATGCAACCTCAGGGCCTTTGCACAAGCTACTTCTCTGCCTGGAGAACTGCTATTCCAGATCTCTGTGGTTCATGCCGTTCACCTCTCAAGTCGTCTTCAACCATTGCAGTTTGAACCCCTGGCTACTCCCTTTGACTTTTGTCCCTTGTCCCTCACTTCTATATGGCACAAGACACTCATTATTCTCCTATCAGCAGATGAGCTCTGAGGGCAGAGACTTTGTTGCTCATGTAGATCCCCAACACCCAAGAGTGTGCCTGGCATGTGGGACGGTATCAATCAGCATTGGTTGAATTAATGAGTTGAATTCTGTATTTTGCCAACAAGGTTGTGGGGTTGTTCCATCACCCGCTTCAGCTGTGAAGACCTTGCTGCTGCCCTCGGCAGCAACCGGAGCCTGATCACTCTGGACTTGGGCCAGAATTCCTTGGGGAATAATGGGGTGAAGATGCTGTGTGAAGCCTTGAAACGTCAAAATTGCCCCCTCCAGACACTCAGGTATGATCCTTCTACTCCCCAGCATGTCTCCTCTGTGACAGTAGGTTTTGGGGGGAGTGCAGACAGCAGGCATTTGTCACAGGCATCGGCCGCTAACGTTCATGCATTGGTGTTTGGTGGCCAGGCAATTCGCCCGTTCGCTGCCTCTGTTGCTTTGGTGAGTAAGGTAAGTCAAAGAATGCGACCAACACTCAGTCTGGAACCAGGAAGCTGGATTTGTAGCCTAAGTGAGGGAGAGCTGTGGTGGTTGGCCACTTGTTAGGGAAATCAAATTGCGGAGGGCGCTTTTGGAAAGAGGTCTGGTATGTCGACGTCAGCCTTGGAAGCATGTTCTCTGCAGTGACTCTTCTGTCCGAGAGTGGTCTGGGGCAGTAGACGCTATCGCCAATTGTCTCTTGTACACTTGCTCATCCGAGCAAGTTGTCATTGGGTTTTGTTTGCTTGTTACCATGGCAACAAAGAACCATGCACCCTTCCTAGGAGTGTGGGGACTTTTTGACATTCTCTGACGCAACACAGACTACTGGTAGCTTAAAACCATTATTGTGTAGAGAAGTAGAAGAAACATAGATTATATGTTTACTTAACATGAATCTTTTTTGGAGACAGAGTCTCATTCCATTGCCTGGGCTAGAGTGCCGTGGCGTCAGCCCAGCTCACAGCAACCTCCAACTCCTGGGCTCAAGCGATCCTCCTGCCTCAGCCTCCCGAGTAGCTGGGACTATAGGTGTGAGCCACCATGCCTGGCGAATTTTTCTATTTTTAGTAGAGACAGGGTCTTGCTCTTGCTCAGGCTGGTCTTGAATTCCTGACCTCAAGCAATCCTCCTGCCTCGGCCTCCCAGAGTGCTAGGATTATAGGTGTGAGCCACCATGCCCGGCCTTAACATGAATCTCAGCCCTAAGTTACCTTGTGAGTCGAAAGAAGGAACATGTAGACGCTAAAGTTTTGGGTTTTTTTTTTTTTCTTTTCATAGCCCTTATAAGTGAGCCCTTCTACCTTAGATAATGGTGAGTTTTAATCATGACATAAGGCCCCCAACAAAGACAACAGGGCGGGTGTTTCTTTGGACCAGCCAGTCAGACAGACATTCTTTCCTGGGTCTTTGAGTTTCAAGATCAGTGATTCAAGGTGTGTGCTGCTTCTGCCTGGATCCTAGATCCTAGAAAGGTATAATGCCCCAGCCCTGTCCCTTTTATAATTGGATATTTATCTCTCTGATTCTGTCAGATACCCCATATCCTTCTAAGTTACCTAAAGTCACTTTCTCTTACTTGCAGCCAAAGAACCCTAACATCACACCTCATATCCTTGGTCTCTAATATCCTTGGTCTCTTATCTTCATACATATTTTGATGTGATGATTCCCCCTCTCCTCCTTTTCCTGCCCTCCATTTCCACATACACAAGGGTAAATATAATTAAAAATGAGGCCACCATCATCACAGGCCAAATAACAGATGGTGGTAGTTAGCTAGTATCTTGTAGCCAAGGAAGTGGGGGAACAAAGGCTGGCCTGACTGGCTTGGTTCAAAATATCAATCTCATCTGGGTAACTGGTATTCCTGTGTGCACCAAGTGGAAGTTGTCAAAGTGGGCTACGGAGCAGGGAGGTTGGTGTTAGAGCGATGTCACAGATGGATCCATCACTTCTGTCTCTCACTCCTCATGCAATGTGAAGATCATCCAGGCATCCAAGCTACACAGTGGCTTTGTACCATGTCACTGTAAACCTGGTATCTTTTTTCCCTATCAAATCAATATGGAACTCTACTTTGCAGCATAAAATAATCAAGAAAGGTGGCCCGTGCCCTATGCATCGTTAACATGTGAGCCTTTCAGGCACTGGGAAATTTGAAACGAATCTTCTTGAAGCAACAAGAAACCTTTCTCCCCCCTTGTCTTCCAGGGTGAAAATAGATGAATATGATGATCTAATGCAGAAGCTACTAGAGGAAATGAAAGAAAGCAACCCCCAGCTGACCATTGAAGAGGACCTCTATGATCCCAGGAAGAAAAGACCTTCTTCTCATTACTTCATTTTCTGAATCCCCCACAATCGCTTGTTTACCAGTGAAGTCGGTTCCTAAATGAATCTTCAAGGTTTTCCTATGGAGCTGCCTCAAGGATAAGTTGATTGCTGGGCTAGATGTCACTTACCCTTGGTTCTGCCTCTGGTTTCTATAAAAGTACGCACGAGTCACTTCACCCTATAGATATAGAAATGTCTATGTCACAGGTCTATTGAGGGAAATAAAGGTGAGAGCATTCATGAAGGAAGCTGTGTGTATTAATGAGTTCTGACAAAAATTAGAGAATTAGATACCTTATTTGGGGAGAACTGATCCCAGGGAAAAAAGTGACAAGTGTTTTGTACTGATTTCTCTTTTTTTTTTTTTGAGACAGAGTCTCACTCTGTTGCCCTGGCTAGAGTGCCGTGACATCAGCCTAGCTCACAGCAACCTCAAACTCCTGGGCTCAAGCAATCCTCCTGCCTCAGCCTCCCGAGTAGCTGCGACTACAGGCATGTGCTACCTTGCCCGGCTAATTTTTTCTACATATATACATATATATTTTTTTTAGCTGTCCAAATCATTTCTTTCTATTTTTAGTAGAGACGGGGTCTTGCTCTTGCTCAGGCTGGTCTCGAACTCCTGACCTCGAGTGATCCTCCCGCATCAGCCTCTCAGAGTGCTAGGTTTACAGGCATGAGCCAATGCGCCCGGCCTAGAGGTCTTATTTAAAAAAAAAAAAATGTTATGTATTGCTCTTTGAGAAATTTCACTGGCACTACTAAAGTGGGGGGGTGGTGTTTGGCAAGTTCTGATTGGTAAGTGATGATAGTGGGTAAAACTATTCTTAGAGTCATAGCAGTTTTCAGTAGCTATTAGATAAAACTTAGGTTATAGCAGGCAGTGCCAGCAGCCAGGCTTGCAGAGAATTATGTTCTTGGATCAATGTTATGTACGCTGAGTGCTTTTTTCCCTGGCTTCTTTTTGTTGGTGTTGTTTTTCTTTTTGTTTTTTTTTTTGTTTTTTTTTTTTTTTTTGAGACACAGTCTCACTCTGTTGCCCAGGCTAGAGTGAGTGCCGTGGCGTCAGCCTAGCTCACAGCAACCTCAAACTCCTGGGCTTCAGCGATCCTACTGCCTCAGCCTCCCGGGTAGCTGGGACTAGAGGCATGTGCCACCCATGCCCGGCTAATTTTTGCTACATATATTTTAGTTGGCCAGATAATTTCTTTCTATTTTTTTAGTAGAGACGGGGTCTCGCTCTTGCTCAGGCTGGTCTCGAACTCCTGACCTTGAGTGATCCACCCGCCTCGGCCCCCCAGAGTGCTAGGATTACAAGCATGAGCCACTGGCCCTGAATAATATTGTGTATACACACACACACACACACATACCACATTTTGTTTATTCATTAATTCATCAATGGGCATTTGAGTTGCTTCCACCATTTTGCTATTATAAATAATGCTATGAACGTGAGTATATGAATATCTGTTCAAGTCCTTGCTTTTAATTCTTTTGGGTATATGCCCAGAAGTGGAATTTCTGGATCATATGGTAATTCTATTTTTAACTTTTTTGAAGAACCACCATATGGTTTTCCATAATAGCTGCACCATTTTACATTCCCACCCGCAAAGTGCTAGGGTGGTGTTGCATCTACTTGATGCAGAGTCATTTCCCTGGGATTCATTAACCTTCAACTTGGAAATCCCCTTTGCTTCTCTGTGTCCGAGATGCCAGCTTATGGAACTGTGCCTTGACAGAAGCCATTGCCTGGGGGAAGACAGCCTTCTCTACCCAGGTTTACAATGCCAGGATGAATATACTTTGTCTTCAGTGTACTGATGGTTATCTTGTTCCTGATTCTTTATTTGTGTGTGTTTGTTTTAATCCTTAGAAATTTCTAGGACCTCCCTTTTGTCTAAGTTGTCAGAAGCCTCACATTGAATGTGTGGGTCTACAGTTCTGCTATAAAATGACATATGTGTTCCTTAAAGTCATGGCCCCAGGTGACTACGGCCACACCCAGATGTCATCTTAGCTCATCTTCATGGTGACCCCTGGGAGGAAGTCACTTTCCAAGGTCAGGGGTCATCTCAGGGTTTGAGGTTCGTTCTGACAGGAGCTGGAACCCCCTGTGCTTATGAGCGAGAGGCACGGAGGGCCCAGGCTGCCGTCCGCCTGACAGCCGTGTCAGCAACAGAGAGGCTCCAGCCTGCGGGAGGGGGCGGCCCCCACAACATGCCGGGACTGGTGACGGTGACAGGGCAGCATTTCTGGTGTGATCCCACCTACTTCCTGGGACAAATGACCCCACACAGAGACAGGTGGGTATCAGGGAGCGGGGCTTCATTTTGTTTTAATCTTTATTAAAGTGAAATTCACATAACATAAAATTAGCCATTTTAAAGGGAACGCCTTGTTGGCATTTAGCACAACACGCTCCCGATGTCGCACAGCCATCTCCTCTAGCTCCAGAACGTTTTCATCAGCCTAACATAAACCCTGCGCTGATCAGTTATTCTTCACCTCTGCCTCCCTGTGCCTGGCTACCACCGTCCGCTTTCCCTCTAGGGATTCGCCTGCTCTGGCCTTTAGGACAAGGTTGGGACTTTGGGCTCTTTTCCTAATGTGAAGGGAAGCCATTGCCATGTTGGTACAGTTGTCATTTTACACTCGCAAAAAGGAATAGCATGACCAGCTACCGGAAGGGACCAGGCCTGTTCCAAAAACCAAAAGCTTTGCCAGACTGCAGCCTAAGGGGTGAGGGTGCGGAGCAGGCTTGGGGATAACAGAGACAGCACACAGGGCCAAGGGGGAAACATGGGAGGGTTTTGCACAGAGGAAGGGACAGCGTCAGCCATGAGGGCTGGGAGTGTTGGTGATCAGTGTGGAGCCCACATGAGAGAGGGTGGAAGAAAGAGGCCAGTGTGGACCAGTCGGGGACCATAGATCCACGGTGTGCAAGACGTCAGCGAGGAGACTTGGGGCTCCAGATTCCTTCCAGGCCCAGTGGGCGGGGGTCCTTTGACAGGGGGCCAAGTAGACACTGACTCAACAGCTCCTTGATGGAGCCCCAAGAAGAGGCCCCATGGCCCCCGTTTCCATGGCCAGAGCCTCTGCCCTCCTCCCTCTTGCTCCACACACTCCACACACATCCATATCCATCTCTCGGGTCCAGCCATCTCTGGAGCGCTGACGGTTATGAATGTAACCCCTGGTGACAAGCATCTGGTCAACTTCTGTCCGGACAGCCGTGTGATCCCTGGGTCTGGGGGAGGGGTGGGAGTGGCCTCTGCACAGCTCGGACCCTGTGCAGCAGGGGTCTCCTCCGGCTGTGCCAATCCTCTGCCAGAATCCCCGCCAGGAATATGAGGATCACAGCGCCAAGGCATATCTGCGCCAGGTTGCCCTTGGTGTAGTGCAGCCGGGCAGGGGCTGGAGCCATGAGAGAGAAGGGGCAGGTGGTAAGAGCCCATCTCCAGAACCGTCTGGCACCCTGTGATCCAGTCTGACACCCTATTATCCTGTACTAGTGCGGATGCCAAGCTCTTTCCTAGGGGTCCCTCCCGTCCCCACCAAGGGTCAGGGCTGGATGGCCCCAATTCTCTAATTAGCACCTGTCCCTGTGTCCCCTCACAGGCCCCCGATACAACCCCTCCCCAGACACAGACACCGCCTGGTTATCTGGCCACTTGCAGAGGGGAAGACGGTTATCAGGGAGGGGGCAGAGAGGGAATCTTTCTTCCTCTGACTCTTTGGAAAATCTCAACTTTCCCACCTGATCTTATCACTCAATTCTTAACTCCATATGCTGATATTCTGCCCTCCTCCTCTTAATATTTTACACACCAGGACCCAAGATCACAGAGCTGTAGCCCTGCATAGGGAAAGGAGGCAGCTTTGGGTGAGGAGAGAGAGGGGCGTGGGTCCGGGGAGGACGACTTACTCACCGATTGGAGAGCCTGACTCCTCGGTACTGGTGGTGATATTCCTAGAAGCCTCTGGGAACCACAAAAGGCTACGTGTGAACAAATGGAACCATCTCCCCTAGCCCTGTCACTGTCCCTACCCTGAACACGTGCACCTGGGAGGCAGAATTCCACGGCATTTAACAAGAGCATGAACTATAGCACCAGGGTGCCCAGATTGGAACCCAAAGTCCACCCCTTATTAGATGTGGGACACCTGGCAGGTGACAACATCTACGAGCCAATTTTCCCATCTGTCCAATGAAAATAATGGCATCAACATATCACAGGTTGGTGTGAAAATTAAAAAAAACAACAATAGTAGTACAAACCACAGTGCTTGGCATATAATCAGCACCCCCCACACGCTGGCTCTCTTAGTATTCCACAAGTATTTCCTGAGACCTGCCCGGTACTCGGCCATGTGCTGGGCACAGGGACCCAACTATTAATAAGACCTGGTCCTTGTGGGGTTTCCAGATTACTGGAGGAAACCAAGAAGTGAGCACTTTAATATATTGTGAAAATTGCTGTAACAGGTAGCCCACAAGACACTGAGCAAGGCTGGAAGAAACCCCCGATCCAGGCTGGCGGTCAGAAGAGGCTTCCCTGGGAGTTGAAGCCCGGGGGAAGTGGAAGGAAAGGCAGAGCGAGGGGTTTGGGTGCAGAGTCGGGGAGGATGTGGAGCACCGGGAAGAGTCCGAAACGACTCCGTGTGGCCCAGCACAGCACGAGGAGTGCATGGAAGGTGGACAGACACGACCGAAAGGGCCAAGAAAGATGGAATATCTAAGCCCATTGGACAGCAGGCTGAGGAACCCCGCTGCGTCCTGAGGGGGGGGGAAAGAAGGGTCTTGATCTGAGGGTGGGGAGGATCCCACCATAGTGGTTGAAAGAACCCTCTGGGATCAGAAGTCTAAAGAAAGCCAGAGTCCTGTGGGCCCAGCGGACATATCTAGCCTACCCTCCGGGGATCTGTCAAGGCGTTCTGTCTTGAAGGAGATGGAGGCTTTCCAGGAAAAGCGAGGGGAAAGGAAACTGCAGTGCAAGCAAAGAATGTGTGCAGAGGCTTGGAGTAGCAAGATGTACCGTGTCCAGGCACCTATGGGCTGTGTGGGGCTGAAGCACACGCAGGCTCTACATGGGAAACAGTGGGAACACGACTGAACACTTAGGGCCAATTCGGAAGGGCCAGGGCTTTACCCTGAAAGCAGCATGTGGGGACGGGAGTGGTCTTCCTGCCACAGCCTTGGCTCCGCCATCTTTACAATGGCCACATTACCAGGAATGCTCCTGTTTCCCAGCCTCGGTGCCCACCTCCACCACGTCCTCTGTCCTCAAATCGAGGACTCGATTGGGAAGAGTCAGATGCTTTAGTGAAGCAGGTTAAAAGCCCACAGGCTCAGATAATGGAAGACAGAGCCCCACCCTCGAGCTCCATTCTGCTGAGCTTTAAGTGCCTGGCTACTCACCGGTTGTAGAGACTTTGCTCGTGGGTGACACGCTCTGTTTCCTGGAGGCTTCTGGGGACCCCAGCAGGAGGGTTATAAGGAAGAGAAATAATGTCAGGTCTTCCCAGAGGGTCCCCACTCCCCACAGTGCTTGTGAGGTGTCTAGGCTCCCTGAGGCCCCCTTGCCTGACACCCACAGCACAGACACCGAGGAAGCAAGTTCTCAGGCCCTAAGACTTACTTCCGCCCCTCGGTGGCTTACTAAGAAGCGACCATCCACCCGATGATGGACATTTGGGTTGTTTCCACTTTGGGGCTATTATGAATAATGCTGTTGTGAACATTCATGTGCAAGTTCTTGTGTGAACTTAAGTTTTCAGCGTTCTTGGGTACGCGCCCAGGACTGGAATCGCTGGGTCGTGTGGTCACTCTATGTTTGCCTTCTCGAGGAACTGCCCGGCTATCTTCAAAGCACCCACACCATTTCACATTCCCACAGTCGTGTAAGAAGAGTTCCAGCTTCTCCAAGTCCTCACCAACACTTGTTTTTGTCCATTTGTTTGTTTGTTTCATTTTTAATAATTGGAGCCATTCTAGTGGGCATGGTGAATTTTACGTCATGTGAATTGTATCTCAGTTCAAAAATAAGAAGTGAATCAGCAGGTCTCTATGAGCTGGAAGGAAGAACATGCTGATACCAGCTTCTGAGCACAGGACAGCCCTCCCTACTAAGGCCATTTTCTTAACCAGCCACTTCCCGTGGCTGCAAAAATACTTCCTGAACCCCCTCAGCCTATATAGCTCTTGTTTAGGGTGGGGACCATGTCCAGGAGCCTTTTTTTTTTTTTTTTTTGAGACAGAGTCTCACTCTGTTGCCCGGGCTAGAGTGCCATAGTGTCAGCCTAGCTCACAGCAACCTCAAACTCCTGGGCTCAAGCGATCCTCCTGCCTCAGCCTCCCAAGTAGCTGGGACTACAGGCATGCGCCACCATGCCCGGCTAATTTTTTCTGTATGTATTTTTAGTTGTCCATATAATTTCTTTCTATTTTTTTAGTAGAGACGGGGTCTCGCTCTTGCTCAGGCTGGTCTCAAACTCCTGAGCTCAAACGATCCACCCGCCTCGGCCTCCCAGAGTGCTAGGATTACAGGCGTGAGCCACCGCGCCTGGCCTCCAGGAGCCTTTTGTGGTGAGCAAAACCCAGCTTATGCTCAACTACCTGGGTATAATGAGAGCGTGGGTATTATTGGGTCTTTGTTACTTCTCTTCCTGTAAGGCTTGTTAATAAACCTTGTTTTCATTTCAATTTATTAATAAACACAGTGGGTGGTACATGCATGCCATGGAATTCTACTCAACAGTCAAAAGGAACATGCTGTTCATGCACAGTTGGATGGATCTCAAGGGCATTGTGCTGAGTCGGGGGAAAGGCAATCTCAAAAGGTTACATACGTACCAGCTGATTTCATTTACATATGGCAAAACTACAGAGACGGAGAACAGACTAGTGGGTTTCAGGAGTTGGAGATGGCAAGGGGTGGGGGATGTGAACATAGAGGGGCAGCCCGGGGAGGTCTTTGTGAGGGCGGAAGAGTTCTGTGGCGTGAATGTGGTCATGGGTTACACAGC
The DNA here is from genome assembly GCF_020740605.2 of Lemur catta. Taxonomy (NCBI): domain Eukaryota; kingdom Metazoa; phylum Chordata; class Mammalia; order Primates; family Lemuridae; genus Lemur; species Lemur catta. The sequence continues at coordinate 21,606,376 of NC_059146.1, forward strand.
TCTACACATGTGAAAACTGACATAGAACTACACACCTACTTTATGCCATGTCAAATTCCTGGTTTTTATGTTGCAGTCTAATTGTATTATAGAGGGTGTGACCACTGAGGGAGACTAGGTAAAGGGGACATGGGATCATTCCATATTGTCGTCTCAAACCTCCAGGGACTGTATTTCAAAATAAAATTTTAAAAAATCTAATCAGAACCATGCACGCACGTGCACACATACACACACAGACACACACTGAAGGGCAGAAGGGGGAGCAGGAGTGACTGCATAGGCTGAATCTCCTGACACAGGCCTAAGTTTCGGTTTCCCCAAGACGGGTGGGCCTAAGTCACGAGTTCCCGGGACGGGTCCTCCTCTTCCTGCCCAGTGACTCTGCAAAACAGCTGGAAAAGTATTGGGACGTGGAGCACCTTGGAGCCAACCAATCAGGAGACAACTGGATCAAGCCACCTTTGAAGGAGCAAATGAACTAAGGGGGGAGGAGGAATGGTGTGCACAGCGTATGTAACCTACTGAAAAGCATAAAAGCTTAGCTTTTACCCCAGGGCGGGGTCCTAGTTCGTAAAGAGACCACTGCGTTGGTGCTCTGGGACTTGGACCCTGGCTCGAGCCAGCCAATAAACTCCTTTGCCTTTTGCAGCCTTGGACTCTGCTATTCTGTTCCTGGGGCCGAATAGGGAACCGGTTCTAACAACACACACACACACACACACACACACACACACAGTGTGCTACCGCTGTATATGTCTCTGCCTCCTTTGGTATAAGAGTCCTGACCCTGCCTCAACTCCATAAGTCCATTCTTATCAACCTTGGCTCTTGCTTGTTCCTCAGTCTACCCCGGGAATCGCGGGAAATGTCAGCGATGCCCAGCCTAGCGCATCATTTCCTAAAGCGCAGGCTGATTGCAGCACCCCATGTTCAGCTGAGATGCTTACGAACGTGAGGGAACACCGTGCCCCACACAAAACTTAGTGCCGTGGTTCTCAAAGTGGCACCGGGCCAGCAGCATCAGCCTCACCTGGTAACTTGTTAGAAATGAAAATTACTGGACTCGTCCCAGACCTACTGAATCAGAAAACTCTGGGGGTTCAGAAATCTGTTGTTTAAGAAGCCCTCCAGGCCGGGCACGGTGGTTCACTCCTGTAATCCTAGCACTCTGGGAGGGCGAGGCGGGAGGATCGCTCAAGGTCAGGAGTTCAAGACCAGCCTGAGCAGGAGTGAGACCCCGTCTCTACTAAAAAAAAATAGAAAGAAATTATATGGACAACTAAAATATATATAGAGAAAAAATTAGCCGGGCATGGTGGCACATGCCTGTAGTCCCAGCTACTCGGGAGGCTGAGGCAGGAGGATCTCTTGAACCCAGGAGTTTGAGGTTGCTGTGAGCTAGGCTAACGCCATGGCACTCTAGCCTGGGCAACAGAGACTCTGTCTTAAAAAAAAAAAAAAAAAAAAAAGCCCTCCAGGTGATTCTATTGCCTAAGGAAGTCTGAGAACCACTGACCAATGGTATCAGAGGCTCAGAAGCAGAGTTCAGGACCCCACAATTTGGCAAGCCACTCAGATCATTCTTGTGTGTGTCAGACATTGCAAACCATCGTCCTAGGCCAGGATGGGGGGTGGGGCAGCGTATTAATGTCTGTCTACGTAGGATACCCACCCTCCTTACAGCCAGAAATAAAGGATTTTTAAAACAAAGCAAATTTATGAAAGAGACAAATCGAGAAATCTAGGCAGAGGGGCGAAGAGAAGAGGGGGGGTCCATGTGTTCACACCCCAGGCACCAGAGAGAACCCTCTAGACCTTACCTGTTACGGAGGAAGGTGGTCCTGCTGGTAACTGGCTAGGGGTCACAGAGGTTCCTGGGAAAACAGAGGTTCCTGGGAAATCAGAAAATGAGAGAAGTCTGTGCTCTATTCGCTGTGGGGCCTGAGCAAATAAAGAACTGTTTCTGCAACCCAGTTTCCTCACCTGGAAAATGAGCGAGAAGATGGTTGTGGGTGTTAGATAGCATTTGAACAGCGCTCCTGGCGAGTTCTGGGGCTGAGTAATCATGACGTGCCCTGTAGCTCCACCCATCCTTTCTGAACCTCAGTTCTATCCCTCCTTCTAGGTCCCTGTGACTTATACCCTCACCTTGTCCTTGGGGGCTAAACTGGTTCCTGGAAAGTAGAGACAGGAACCATGGCATCAGTTTGGGGTCAGGGGCAGGGATCACAGTGTGCGGGGAAGGGGAATATCTACGAAGCAAAACACAGTCCCTCTCCACCTCCCCATACCCTGCAGCCACTCCGGCCTTGCAGCTACACTAATCTGCCAACGTCCATCCCATTACAGGGCATTCGCTCCTACAGTTCCATTCACCTGCACCAGCCCCACCTACTCCACCAATCTAGTTGTCTCTTACTCTGCCCTAAGCAAATGTTGCTTCCTCCAGGAAGCCTTCCCAGACCACCTCCCCTTCTGGCTTCTAACACACTGTGTACTTCCAATTCAGAGTGCTTATCATAGTCACAATTATACATATGTTGGATGCATCTTTGCTTAGAGACTGATCGCTCTACTGATAACTATATTTGCGGGCATGCGCGTGTGTAAGGGAGAAGAGACGGTGCACTGAGAGGGAGACTCAGCCAGCCCCCAACAGAGCACCAGCCACAGCATCAGCACTGCTTAAATATGTTCCATGAAGGAAACATTGGAACCCCAAAAAAGGCAAATCTGTAGCGACAGAAAGATCAGTGGTTGCCTGGGGTCAGAGCGGGAAATAAGGAGCCACTGCCGACGGGACTGAGAGATGGAAAGGGACAGGAATGCTCTAAAACCACACCGTGGTGATGACTGCACCACTCCGCACATTTACCAAAAATCGTTGACCCACACACTTCACACCGGTGAATGTTATGGTATATAAATTATGCCTCTAAAAAGCTGTTAAAAATTAAGGATACCTGAGTGGGGTACTTCATATATTTATCAAATATTTGTAAAGCATCTCCTCTGTGCCAGAAACTTGCTGGTGCTGGGAGTTACAGAAGCAAGAAATCAGAAAAACCTGTCTTTCTGGTGCTTACGTCCTAGAGGGTGGAGGGGACACAGGTGATAAACATCCTAAATGATACGATGTGCATGTTACACGGTGTAGGTGTGTGGAGAAAACTAAGCCGAGAAGGTGGCTAATGTGCACTGGGAAAGTTGGAAGGTGGCTTTTGGTGGAAGGTCCGAAGGAGGCAACGTGAAGAACCATGAGACTATCTGGGGGGAAGACCCCAGCAGGTGCCAAGTCCCCGAGGAAGTAGTGGGCCTGCATATTCTGGAAAAGCAAGAAGCCGGATGTGTCTGAGGCTGAGGGTCCTTATACGTGGCGGAGGGAGGCAGAAGAGTCAGAGAGAGAGGTTTAAAGCTGCCGCCCTGCTGACTTCAAAGATGGAAGAAGGGAAGAAGTCGCCAACAGCCAAGAACTGCAGGGGACTCCAGGAGCTGGAAAGGACACGGGAACAGATTCTGCCCCAGCGCCTGCAGAAGGAACCAGCCCTGTTGATGCCTTCATTGCATCCCAGTGAGACCCACTTTGGTCGGACCTCTGACCTCCAGGATGGTGAGGTAATAGATTGGTAATAAACTTGTGTTGTTGTCAGCCGGTGAGTCCGCGGTAATTTATTACGGCACCAACAGGAAAGGAATACATCCTCCTCCAAAGCTGACTGGAGCCTGGGGCTTCCCTGCCTCCCACCTCCCGTGCAGCGACTGTCCCTACCCTCGGAACTGCCTTCAGAACCTACAGAGGCTGAGGAAGAAAGGTTTGGTCTGCACATCCCTTACCTGTGACCACGAGCTCCAGGGGGTCGCTGGGGGCCGACCACTCGTACGGGTTTGAGCTGGAAAAGCTGTAGCATCGGTAGGTTCCACTGTGGGCAGCAGTCACGGTGACGATGGGGAAACTGGCCCGGTACCACACCTCGGGATTCTTGTAGGGCTCAGGATCCCCCTCCTTGTACAGAGCAAATTGGTCAAAGCCATATGGAGTCTGACACTGTAGGGTCACGTCCCCTCCTGGGGACACTGCCGGGCTGGGCTGGGCTAAGAGTGAAGGCTTGCTGTAAACTCCTGGGAGAAAAGGAAACTCTGATGTTAAAGATGGTGGTGGCTGATGTCTCCTCCGAGGGGTGGGGAGGTCCCTTTCTGGCTATATCCCTCCTGGAGCGCTCATTCCCCCTGCCCAAGCTCACAGACAGGTGACGTCAGGTCACCAAGAGGCTAAGGGAGTGTAGCTGTGTCACATCCTAGTGCCTGGGCTCTACCATTTAGGGGCTGTGTGGCCCTAGAGGTAAATCTCCCTCTCTGTCTGTGCCTCAGTGTCCCCTACTGTAAAATGGGGATGATTGAATGAGGCAATACATATAAAGCATTTAACAGAGTGCGGAAAGCATACCAAGCACTCAAAATAGGACAGTAGTAACAAAATTGTGTAAGTTTATACGGTATTCTAAGCTTGTATTATTGCATACAGAAGTTATGTTGTCAACTTGTATTAAAGTGCCAGCTTCAGGTGCCATCCTGAATTCATGACGTCTATCAATTCATTGAATCCTCACAAAGACCTATGCACTCATCGCTATTAATATTCCTATTTTTTATATGAAACTGAGGCACACGGTGTTAAATAATTTGTTCAACACTAGGTAACAATACTGTGTTGTATACTTGAAACAAACAAAGGTAACTATGTGAGGTGACAGGTATGTTAACTAGCTTGATGGTGGTGACTATTTCACAGTGTATACGTGTTTGAAAACATCAAGTTGTGCACCTTAAACATACACAATTTTTGTTTGTCAATTACACCTCAATAAAGCCGAAAAAGTTTTAAAAAATGTCAAAATCAATAAATCAATAACTTGTCCAAGGTCATATGACAAGTGGCAGAGCTGAAATTTGCAATCGGGGAGTTTGACTCCAGGGTCTCCACTGCTACACACAAACCTGCACCCCTCTAATTTGAGGTTAGTGCGGTGACACATGCCTGGCACCCAGGAGTCATCAAAGCAAAAGCTACCTGATAATTATGGCTCATTCATTCGTTCAACAACTTTTTTTCTTAAGCAACTATTATGTGTTTGTCCCTATTCTACCAAATAAAAAAAAACCCATGAAGAAGACAAGAGACAGCAACAGCCGGAGAGTGATGAGGGCCATTTTAGCTAAGGTGGTGTGGGAAATACTTAATGAGAGACAGCATTTGAGTCCCACGCCAAAGGAAGGAATGAGGAAGCCAGACTGGCATATTCCAGGAGCAGAGGGCAAGCCAGGGAGGGAACCGGGAAGAGGGGTGGCACTTGCAGCGCCCTGGGGACCGCTGTGAAGCCCTCAGGAATTAGGGTGAGGGGAGTGAGGCATTCTCCCGGATGCAAAATTTAATTTCTTCCAAACAATTAACATAATTGAAAGAAGTATTGAAAAATTGAAGAGTAGGCCGGGTGCAGTGGCTCACGCCTGTAATCCTAGCTCTCTGGGAGGCCGAGGCGGCCAGATCGTTTGAGCTCAGGAGTTTGAGACCAGCCTGAGCAAGAGCGAGACCCCGTCTCTACTAAAAATAGAAAGAAATTATATGGACAGCTAAAAATATATATAGAAAAAATTAGCTGGGCGTGGTGGCGCAGGCCTGTAGTCCCAGCTACTCGGGAGGCTGAGGCAGGAGGATTGCTTGAGCCCAGGAGTCTGAGGTTGCTGTGAGCTAGGCTGACGCCACGGCACTCTAGCCCAGGCAACAGAGTGAGACTCTGTCTCAAAAAAAAAAAAAAGAAAAGAAAAATTGAAGAGGAGATCATTAAAACCCACATTACATTATTCTAAGTTTGAATATTTAATTTAGATCCCCTCAAAAAAAATTATTGTAATTTTACATTCCAGGCTTTCATGAAAGCAAAATCGTCAATGATATCTCTGAAACCTACTTCTGGAAAATAATCGACCATTTAAAAGTGCATTAAGCCGGGTGTGGTGGCCCGAGCCTGTAGTCCCAGCTACCCCTGAGGGCAAGGCAGGGGGATGGCTTGAGTGAGCCGTGATGGTGTCTGTGAATAGCCACTGCACTCCAGCCTGGGCCACACAGCGAGACCTTGTCTAATTTTTTAAAAAAAAATCAAGTGCATTACCGCACAGAGAGAGGAGTGCCCGTTTTTCCTTCTGCCTCAGGCTTTGCTGTGGCTTGGCACCGACGCTGCCAGATGCTGTCTATTTAAAATTGTGATAGGTTGTTCATCATGGATGCTTTTGGAATTGACTTTTTAAAAAAAATGGCATTAAAATGTTATGCATGTTGATTCATGAGTTTAGCGGCACCACCACCCCCCCTAGGCCAATGCCTCACTGATGTCACCGTAATCCCGGCCCTGTGGGATCCACTGCCCTTGACATCCCCTGCGTCCGAAACTGGGGACCATGCAGCCCAGGGCCCCGAATCCAGCCGCGCCCCAGCCCTTCCCCTCCGGGTACCAGTAGCCACCAGCTCCAGCTGGTCGCTCGGCGGGGACCAATGGCCGGCGTTCTGGTAGGAGCAGCGATAGAGGCCGGCGTGCTCTCTCCTCATGGCCGGGATGAAGAGGAAGGCCTGGTCCTGGTACTTGCCGGACCTCAGCTTCTCTAGGCGATACAAATCCACGCCCGGAGGCCCGCGGCACCGGATGGTCACCGACTTCTCCAGGGGCACCAGGGAGCTGGGCACGGCCTGCAGGCTGGGCTTGGGGAGTGCTCCTGGGGGAGAAGGGGACCGGGGCCAGCATCCAGGCGGACCCCCTCCCAGGCCGACCCTGCCCACCTCCCACCCGAGGGACCCCAAAGGACTCACCGCTCTGCGCGCGCACCTGCCCCAGACACAGCCCTGAGGAAGAAAGGGACCAGATGCCAGGAACCCGCTTTAGGGGACACAGCCTACCTGCCGGGCACGGCCAGGGTGGGACGTTGGCGTGAGTTCCCTTTATTCTGTTATTATTTTATTTTTTCCAAAGACACACATATGCACGTAATTGAACTAAAAGAAGCCAGTCACAAAAAGCCACATGGACTCACTATATTAAATTGGAACTAACGGACGAGCACACACACATGCACAGAGGGAAGCAAAACTCAGTGGCAATCAAGCAGCGGGGAGGGGGGAGGAGGGGAGGAGAAGAAACCAGGGATTCCTGCCCCACACTGGCCAGCTCCACCCACTGCCCCTCTCCCACTGCACACGCGTCTGACTATTTTAGTTGTTCCTCTGAATTCACTACACATGGCACCTTGACTTCCTCCACGGCGGTGAGGATTTGGACCACTGATGTTGCTGTTTCCTTCTTTTCCTCCCTGCAATCTCCCAACATCCAGTAACACCCACGTGCATATACGGCAGTACCCAATTGTATAGACAGGTATTGTACATACTTGCATATTGTTGCATTTTATTCATTATGTGTACAATAAAACCCCTCGCTAATGGGATACACTAGGCCCCAAAATTCATCAAATAAAATACATAAATGGGTCACTGGGAAATTAACACTTTTCAGTCGTCTATATGGTCACAAGAAGCACAGCAATAAAGACAGTGAAAACTACCCTCGATTGACCACAAGTGAACTGAGAAAACCCTCCAGTGACCACGGAAAGCCACTTCCTCAGCTCCAAGCCTGTTGCACAGTGGGGAGGAGAAGGGCCACACCTTTGAGAACGGCGCTGCAGTGCAGGGTGGAGTCTCTTGCGTTGTATGTCAAGATATCCCAGAACCGTAGATTTCCCACTATTTTGTGCTTTTTTGGTTAAATCAACGTTCTGTGATTACATTATTATGACTGTGCAAATATTATTCACACCTGAGGATTATAATGTTGTACTTATACGTTTTTCCTGTTTGCTTTCCCTGGAATCAATAAATGCCTGATTTATTTCCATCTACACAGTTTCCCTTGAACTTATTGCTAATCTTTCCATAATTCTCAATAGCCTGTCTATGTAACTTTACACAACATCTACCAAATTGCATAATCTGTAAATTTTGATTTTTCCCTTGGAGGCGTTCCCCCTCTCCCGTCTTTCCTTCTGTCTGAACTAACTTTTCTCTGGGCTAAACACCTGCCCTCTTTCCCCCAAGCTCTAATTTTCTTTTTTGTCTTTATCCTGAGCTGGTAGCATGATCTGTTTCAATCTCACTGGGGTTGCCATATTTGGAAAATAAAAATACAGGGCTCACTGCTTGAATTTCAGGTAAACAAGGAATCTTGTTTTAGTATAAGTATGTCCCATAAGGTATATGTTAAAAAAAAGAAAAGGAAAGAAAAGAAAGAAAAGTACTTGTTTATCTGAAATTCAAATTTAGCCTGTTTCATCTTGCAACCCTCATCCTTACACACAAAGGAGGGATTGTTCCCATTATAAACATGAGGAAACTGGACAGAGAGGCTGAGCAACCTCCTTTAGCTCACACAGCAAGAAGTGGCTGAACCCAGATAGTCTCTGACTCCACAGCTAGGAGAGTGACAATGTCACCAGCCACCAACTCCCCCTCTGTGCCCACTGCAGTTGCCCTCTGCATCTTGTACCCAAGCTCCACCTACATCTCTGCCTCCCCTCCACCAACACAGCCCACTTCAGTCTTTTTGTGGGTCCCCTCCACCCTGCAACCCTGTTTGGAAATATTCCCGGCGCCGTGCTGAGCACTTTCTATGTTTGGACTCTGAGTCACCATAATCCTACTGGTTAGTAACCATTATTAGCCCCGTTTTATAGATCAGGCTATTGAGACAGTATCTCACCCACAGTCCCACAGCTGGTAGAAGGTAGATTCAAACACTAGCAGCATAGTTTACTGGTGAAGAACGTGGACTTGTGAACTCATAGGAGCAGAGAGTAGAACGGTGGTTACCAGAATGGTGGTTACCAGGGATGGCTGGGTAGGGATTGTGGAGATGTTGGTCAAAGGATAAAAAGTTTCAGTTAGACAGGAGGAATAAGTTCTGGAGATCTATTGTCCATTGTATCGTATACTTGAAAATCCCTAAGAGAGCAGATCCTAAATGTTCTCATCACACAAAAAAAATTTGAGGTAATGCATATGCTCAATAGCTTGATTTAGCCTTTCCACAGTGTACACATATATCAAAGCATCATAGTTGTACACTATAGGTATGTACGATTTTTATTCATCAATTAAAAAATAAACAACCAGCCCCTTCCTGAAAAAAGAAAAAAGATAAAGATTTAAAAAAAAAAAAAACACAAGTGTAGACTTGGTGTAAAAATTCCTTAGTTTGTATTCAAGCCCTAGCTGTGTGACCTTAAACAAGTTACTTCACCCCTCTGGGTCTCAGTTTTCTCATTTGTAAAATAAGGGTCATTATAGACCCTACCTCATTGGCTGTTGGTGATTAAATGAGTTAGTGCCTGTTAATTAAAAAAAAATGTAGATAATAATATCTAACCCACAGTAAATGCAACCTAAGAGTGTGCTAAACAATGAATGAATGAGTAAGCAAATGAATGAATGAACAAACGAATAAGAGGTCGTTAGTATTCATAGCTTGCCCTCTTATCCCCAAGAACACAATGGTTTCCTTCCTGCTTACCCTCCTCCCTTTAGTGGTAAATTCTCCTGAAGAAATGAGAAAATAATGCAGACGACATGTCTTGCACAGCCTGATGCAGAACAGACAGGAGAAATGCACCTGACCTCAACGCCTGTTTGAGGGAGACTTTTTTTTTTTCTTTTTCTTTTTGAGACAGAGTCTCGCTGTGTTGCCCGGGCTAAAGTGAGTTCTGTGGCGTCAGCCTAGCTCACAGCAACCTCAAACTCCTGGGCTCAAGCGATCCTACTGTCTCAGCCTCCCGAGTAGCTGGGACTACAGGCATGCACCACTATGCCCAGCTAATTTTTTCTATATATATTTTTAGCTGTCCAGATAATTTCTTTCTATTTTTAATAGAGACGGAGTCTCGTTCTTGCTCAGGCTGGTCTCGAACTCCTGACCTCGAGCAATCCTCCTGCCTCGGCCTCCCAGAGTGCTAGGATTACAGGTGTGAGCCACCGCGCCCGGCCTGAGGGAGACTCTTATTTGCGGCACTACTGTAAGGGATACTGGCAAATTAAATCTACAACCTAGTCCTGATATTTAGGGGGAAAAAAAGCAACTGAGAGTCATGGAAGAAAGTTGCCATCAGCACTAGGAGACCTGTGTTCACTTCCTGACCCAGCCGTGAGAAAGCAGGAATGAATCATACAAACAAAACACGCCATCTCCCTGGGGCCCAGTTTTCCCACTCGACAAATGAAGAGACTCTTGTGCCCCTTTTGCTCTGAAATTTATAGCTGATGCAACTTTTTAAAAAAAAATATTCTCTGTCTGGCAGCTCGGTGCCTGTTCCATCGGCACTTCCCAGATCAACCCTCAGGACTTACCAAGACAGAAGAGGGTGGGCAGGGATGGAGACATTGTTCCTCAGCCCCGGCCTGAGCTCTGTGGCCACGAAGGGAGGCCGTGGGAGCCTGGGGCACAGGTGCAGAATGTGGCGAGGGTGAAGGTCGCTCTCCCCGCTTCCTCCGCCAGCCCTGGCTTTTCCTAATGGAGACTCGTGGAGCTGGAGCCGCCTCCTCAGGACAGTGACTTGCACACGGGCTCCAGGGAACCTCGCTTATCTCCCGTGGCCAGGCTGGAGCTGCAGCTTCCGTCCGCCTGCTGGGGAAGGATCTGCGTCCGCCTGCTGGGGAAGGATCTGCGTTCCCCTTCTCCCATAAACTCACCAACACTCACAAGGGAAATGCAAATCAAACCACAAGGAGATATCAATTCACACCTACTAGGGTGGCTATAAGTTTTAAAATGGAAAACAACAAATGTTGGTGAGGATGCAGGGAAATTGGAACCGTTGTGCATTGCTGGTGGGAACGTAACGTGGCACAGCTGCTGTGGAAAACAGTTTGGCAATTCCTCAAAAGGTTAGACAGGGGCTCTCCATAAGATCCAGCAATTCCACTTCTGGGCATATACCCAAAAGGATTGAAAGCACGGTCTCCAACAGACATTTGCACACCAGTGTTCACCGCAGCTTTTTCACGGTAGCCAAAATGTGGAAACAGCTCAAATGTCTATCAGCAGAAGAATGAATGGACAAACAAAATGTGGCATATACATACAATGGAATATTACTCAGCCTTTAAAAAAAGAATAAAACCCCAATACATGCTACAACTAGAATGGACCTTGAGGACATTATGCTACGTGCAATAACCCAGACACTGAAGGACAAATATTGGTGATTCCACTTAGATGAGATCCCTAGATAGTTAGATGCAAAGAGACAGAAAGTAGAAGGTGGTTTCCAGGGGCTGGGGAGGGAGAGGGAGTGGGGAATTGTTGCTTAATGGGTAGAGAGTTTTATGTGGGGGATGATGGAAAAGTTTTGGGTATAGGTAGTGGTGATGGAGATACAACATTGTAATGTATTTAATGCTGTTAAATTGATGTGTGCTTACAAGTGGTTAAAATGATAAATACCATGTTACGTGTATTTTAACATAATTTTTTTTGAGACAGTCTCACTCTGTTGCCCAGGCTAGAGTGCCATGGCATTAGCCTAGCTCACAGCAACCTCAAACTCCTGGGCTCAAGCGATCCTCCTGCCTCAGCCTCCCGAGTAGCTGGGACTATAGGCATGTGCCACCATGCCTGGCTAATTTTTTCTATATATATTTTTTTTAGCTGTCCAGCTAATTTCTTTCCATTTTTTTAGTAGAGATGGGGTCTCACTCTTGCTCAGGCTGGCCTCGAACTCCTGAGCTCAAACGATCCTCCCACCTCAGCCTCCCAGAGTGCTAGGATTACAGGCATGAGTCACCTCGCCCGGCTGCATTTTTATTTTTTAATTAACAAATAATAACTATATAGTTGTGGGGTACCATGTGATGTTTTGATCTATGCATACATTGTGGAATGATTAAATCAAGCGAATTAACCTATCCATCACCTCACATAGTTATTTTTTTGTGGGGAGAACATTTAAAATCTACTGTCTTGGCAATTTCAAATACAGGACACATTATCATTAACTGTAGTCACCATGCTGTGCAATGGACCACAAAAACTTACTCCTCCTGGCTTACTGAAACTTTGTAGCCTTTGGCCAAATCTGTTTTTAATTTTTTTTAAATTAGGAGGAACTTCCCTACAGTTTTCCGTAGCAGCTGCACCATTTTACATTCCCACCAACGGTGAAACGCGTGGAAATTTTGACATGAGTTTTAAGGGAAAAGAACAAGGTGTTGACATGGAACATTATTGGGCAGGCAGACCTCCTTACTAGAAAGGCCTCAGGGAATTTTTCTTGGAGGGGTCGTGTTTGAGGTTATGCCTGAAAATGAGACGTGTTCAGGGAGAAGGGGTGCATTCAGATGCCGAAAGCCTTGATCAGCACGGCTGGATGAGTGAGCATACAGCTGTGGCTGAACAGAGTAGCGAGGCCACCTCAGACGGCCCCCACCAGGCCCAGCTCACCTGTGGGACCGGGATTTTCAGGTGGGTGGGGATGGGCCGTCCTGCCCGTGATGGGACGTGGAACTGCATTTCTGGCCTCTGCCCACTAGGTGTCACTAGCGTAATGCCCCCTGCAGTTGTGATAACCAAAAAAAAAAAAAAAAAAAAGTCTCCAGACATTGCCAAACGTCCCCTGGGGGACAAAAATCTCAACCCATTAGATTAAGTCATTCAGGGACGTAGAGGGCAAGACAAAGATTTGGGCCATTAATGAGTTTTCCATAAGGTTGTTCTGGTTAGGTTTGCCTTTTGTGGGTTGGGCAGATGGGAGGGAATTGTAAAGAAAAACGCAGAGCCCGGTTAAAAGCAAGTGTTTCCGACAAGGCATGAGGGTGTCTTCAAGGATACAAGCCACAGAGATGGAGAGGAGGAAGTGGACTTAGTCATCGCCTGGGTTGTAAAGTCGCCTATCCCTGGGGACAGTCCGGGTACTGGAGCGATGAGGAAGGAGATTGGCGGTCACCTTCCTTGCAGGGCACGTGGCAGACAGTGGTGCTGCTCATTCATAATAGCGTCTGGAAGTAGCCCAGGCCCGGGGTGAGGAAGGGGAGGCCATGACTTCAGGTGGGCACTCACAACACCTGTGTGTAGTATGAACTAAGGAATCTTTTTTTTTTTTTTTTTAAGACAGAGTCTCACTCTTTTGCCCTGGCTAGAGTGCCGTGGCATCAGCCTAGCTCACAGCAACCTCAAACTCCTGGGCTCAAGCAATTCTCCTGCCTCAGCCTCCCAAGTAGCTGGGACTACAGGCATGTGCAACCATGCCCAGCTAATTTTTTTCTATTTTTAGTTGTTTGGCTAATTTCTTTATATTTTTAGTAGAGATGGGGATCTCACTCTTGCTTAGGCTGGTCTTGAACTCCTGACCTCGAGCGATCCTCCCGCCTCAGCTTCCCAGAGTGCTAGGATTACAGGCGTGAGCCACCGCGCCCGGCCTGATCTAGGGAATCTGACGTACCTTTCAGACACATCCAGCCCCAGATTCCCCCATGCACACGGTGAACTGGTGAGTCTTTCTGTCCTGTTAATCTGTTGTCAATTTATTCCAGCAGATTTGAGCCTTCGAAGGGGGAAGGAAAATGCCCTTCGTCCCTACAGCGTCTCAGAGCACATTGACCCTCCCCTTGATAGGATGAAACACAGCTGAAGTTCTACATCTAGTTTTGTGATGGTATGACACATGTCTGTGTGCCCACCACAAGACTGTAATCCAAACTGGAGCAGAGACTGTGCAAAGTTTTGCTCAATAATAGATTTCCAGGGGTGGGAGAAAAAGAAAAAAGAAAAAAAAAAGATTTCCAGCCCTTTAGACATGGCCTGGCACAGAGTGAGCACTCACTAAAGCTATGTTAGGTGAATGGATGGCAAGACATCCGCCATGTTCCCTCGCTGCCCAGGACGCAGGCTCGGTGATTTCTGGATGTCCCTCAGCCAGCATAGCGGGTGTGGTGTCCATGCAGCACTTACCCGGCAGCCCTCGTGTCAAAGCATCTGCTAATGATTTGGCGCGAACAGAAGGTTTTGTGCCATGATGCCCTTTTGACAACTGAGCCACTCATGTAGTCTCAAGAATTTTATTTAGCTGACGTTCAGCAACTACTTACTGTGCACCTGCTGTGTGTCAGACATTGTTCCAGGCACGTAGGACACAGTCATAAAAACAGGAAAACTGCCCCCCTGTGGAGCTCACATCACGGCGGGTGAGATAGGGAGTGTATTAGTTTTTTACATCTGTGCAATAAATTGTCATAAATTTAGCGACTGACCAAAATGCACTTCCATTACCTCACAGTTTCTACAGGTCAGGGTGGGATGAGTCCCCTGCTCAGGGGTCTCGTAGGCTGCATTCTCAGCTGGGGGCTGGCCGGGGAAGAATCCCCTTGCAAGCTCGCTGAGTTGCAGGAACAGTCCCCTTCCTTGTGGCAGTGTGGCCTGGGGGCCCAGGGGTGCACTGTCAGCGAGAGGTCGCCCTCAGCTCCCAGAAGCCGACTTCATTTTCTGGAGGCCGCCTGCGGTTCTTTGCTAAAAAAGAGTCTCCCCAGCAAGGCCACGTGGCTCCTGGAGCCTGGAAGGAGAGCCCCCGCCTCAGGATGCACGATGTACTTCATGCCTCTTTTATGGGCTTTCATCTGATGAAGTCAGCCCACCTAGGATAATCTCCCCTTTGAATAACTCGGTGTCAACTGACTTGGGACCTTAATTCCATCTTTTAAAATCCCGTCACTTTGGCTGTATTCTATTGGTTAGAAGCAAGGACCAGATTCTACCCACACTCACTGGGAAGAAATGACAGAGGGGTGAAACCATGGGAGCCCCCCCACCAACCCCGACCCCCGCCCAGGGGTCTGTTCACCACAGTAATAAAATAAGCAAATAGAAATGTGGGATGTGTTGCAGTGACACGAGCTTGCTGAAGGTCCCTCACGGATATAGGGGCCTTGGCGCCCATTTCTTGAATTCTGGAGACCCAGGACGGAGCCCAGCGCCTGCTCGATGACAACGGTGTGTCTGCTGTGTCTCTTGCGTGCCCTCTGGTGGTGACTTTGGCATTTCTACAGACAAAGATTTCTGTCCCCCAACCCCACGTAGTCACTTATTTGGAACAAGGAGTTGGCATAAGCAACTTAGAGTGTGCCCCCTAACACGACAGCTCCCCACCCCCACCCCAAGGTATAATTTTGGGAGGAAAAAAAGTGTCTCGTCTCTGGTTAGTTGTGTTACCTGCTACCGCAGCTCCTTCCGAGGCAGGCAGGCGTCCCGCCCAGAGGGGGCGTGCAGGGAGCTGCGTGCTGGGAAATGAAACTTTCATTTGAGGCGGATGCAGGTACTGACCCGGGGCTGCCAAACCACTTAGGCATGGTTGAGTCAGAGAAAATGCAGGTGACTTGTTTACATTTCCGCAGTTGCTTCCATGTAAAAATCAGTTTTGTAGCTCCTTTCATTAAAAAAATATTCTGGGCCGGGCGCAGTGGCTCACACCTGTAATCCTAGCACTCTGGGAGGCCGAGGCAGGAGGATCGCTTGAGGTCAGGAGTTCGAGACCAGCCTGAGCAAGAGCGAGACCCCTTCACTAATAAAAAATAGAAAGAAATTAACCGGACAACTAAAAAATATATAGAAAAAGTTGGCCGGGCATGGTGGCCTGTAGTCCCAGCTACTCCGGAGGCTGATGCAGAAGGATCACTTGAGCCCAGGAGTCTGAGGTTGCTGTGAGCTAGGCCTTGGCCTCCCAGAGTGCTAGGATCACAGGCATGAGCCACTGCGCCCGGCCTGTACAAATATCTTGATAAGAGTTGTGTTGTTAAGGAGGGACAGAAGGAAATATGAGAAAGGACACATGGGGCTTCCAGAGTGTCAGCAACATTCTATTTCTGGGTCTGGGTCATGGTTATATTGCATAGATGTTCAATTTGTGAATATTCGTTACACTGTGCCTTTGTGTGTTTTACTTTAAAAGTTTTGTTAAAGAAAAGTCATTGTTAATATAATTCTTTTATTAAAAAGTTAAAGGAAAAAATCCCATAATCATCAATAATACCAATACTAATAATCAGTACTAATAGTTTATCAGTATTAATAACCAATATCAATACTAATAATCAGTAAGACCCAGAAAAACCATTTTATAAAAATCAGGTGTGGTTTTTTTTTTGGTTTTTTTTTTTTGTTTTTTTGTTTTTTGAGACAGAGTCTCACTTTGTTGCCCGGGCTAGAGTGCCGTGGTGTCAGCCTAGTCACAGCAACCTCAAACTCCTGGGCTCAAGCAATCCTCCTGCCTCAGTCTCCCCAGTAACTGGGACTACAGGCATGCGCCACCATGCCTGGCTAATTTTTTCTATATATTTTTAGTTGTCCAGCTAATTTCTTTCTATTTTTTTTTGTAGAGACGGAATCTCGATCTTCCTCAGGCTGGTCTTGAACTCCTGACCTCAAGTGATTCTCCCGCCTCAGCCTCCCAGAGTGCTAGGATTACAGGCGTGAGCCACCGCGCCCGGCCAAAAATCAAGTTTTTTAAAAAATTCTTAAATCTTCTTTAACTTAATAGATGTTAGCTACCAAAACTTTACAGCTAATATCATATTTAATGATAAAACTTTAAGGCCAGGCCGGCCTTATGCCTCATGGGATGTTGAGCAGCGTCCCTGGCCTCCACCCACTAGGTACCAGTAGCACACCCATCCCCCAGTCATGACAACCAAAAATGTCTCCAGACATTGCCAACTGTCCCTTAGGGGGCAAAATCACCCGACCACCACCACCACCACCCGGCTGGGAACCTGGTATACAGAATGGAGTTCAGGGAGAAATTCTCTGCTGCAGACATAAATTGGCAGATATCTGACAATTTTCTAATGTTATCTTTTGCCCTCACAGGCTTTCTGCCTGCCTGCGGGTCACAACCAGCTTCCTAAGTCAGCTAAACTCCCTCTCCAAAACCCTCCCACTTCCCGTTTCTGCCTCGGGCTCAGCAATGTGGTTTACAGCTGACACTGATAATCCTTCTCATTGCCTTCTTGCCTGCTATTTCCTCTGGGTAGATGCTACGGATTTCCCACCCTCCATCGGGCCACAAATTCCCTCGGGCGCTTCAAGACCCACCTCACCTAGAAAAATGCTTCTGACATCCCCATTGCAGAATGCTGCATGACCTTGTAGGAACACCAACATACGGGCCTCTTCGCTCTTGTTCTACCTCTCATGCTAGACTGTGATCCCCCGAGGGGCACCTCTGTGGCCTCGAGTACTATGTTTTCTTATCCTCTGTATATCCTCTGTATGCTGTGGCATCTGGGGCATTGCTGACCCTGGGGAGACTGACCCTCACAGACCTAACTAATTCTTAGAGATAGCAAACAACTCACCTTTCACATCCAAACCAACCAATCCAGCGCCCATACTCCCAACCACCTCCTCTGTCTGGCATTAAACTCCAAGTAGCAATATTCCTCTGTCCTAATCATCACAGGGCCAGGTACCAGACAACTAGAGACAGCCCTAAGCCTGCTTGCCCTGCCTTGCCTTGCCTTTCCCATGGAAACCACAATAAAAGTTCCTATCCATGCTTTCCCCTCCCTCCTTCTGCATTTCAACTGGCCCTGGAGCTTCCGTGTGGCCCTACATGGAGTGGCATGCCTCTTCTTCTTGGGCACTGTAACAGACTACCTTTATCAATGGCAGTTGTTCCCTGATCTGTTGTCCTCACCTTATCCGAATAATATTAAAACTTATATTTTAAAACACCCCAGCAGGCAGTGCCGGGCCTCCTCACCTCTGCCCTCCAGCACCAGAGTGTCACTGGGACTGGACCACAGATAGGAGATTGTGCTTAGAGAACCGTAGCATCGATAGGTCCCCCCGAGGGCCAGGGTCACAGGGCTCACAGGGAAGGTGGCCTGAAACATCGTGGCTTTGTACTCTGAACTCAGGCGCCACGGCCAACCAGAATCATCCTCCTTGGACAGATGGAACACATCAAACTAGGTCTTTGAGATACACATCAGGGACTTGTTCTTAGGATACTTCAGCCTGGAGTCCTGCGGGACCAAGACTGTGGGTTTCTGATACACTCCTGGAAATGAGAAGGCGCGTGTTTAAAGGAGCAGCATGTGCTCTCGCTATATCTGCTTAGGTCCGAACTAGGAGGCTCCCTATTTATTTGCTGTGCAGGGTCGTGTACAATTCAGTGGTCTTTAGTATATCAGAAAGCTGTGCATCACTACAATCAATTTTAGAGCACTTTCATCACTCCACAAAGAAACAACATACTTCTTTTTTTTTTTTTTTAGACAGAGTCTCACTCTGTTGCCCAGGCTAGAGTGCCGTGGCATCAGCCTAGCTCACAGCAACCTCAAACTCCTGGGTTCAAGCAATCCTTCTGCCTCAGCCTCCCGAGTGGCTGGGATTACAGGCATGCGCCACCATGCCCGGCTAATTTTTTTCTATATATATTTGTAGCTGTCCAGATCATTTCTTCCTGTTTTTAGTAGAGACAGGGTCTCGCTCTTGCTCAGGCTGGCCTCGAACTCCTGACCTCGTGCGATCCTCCCGCCTCGGCCTCCCAGAGTGCTAGGATTACAGGCGTGAGCCACCGCACCTGGCCAACAACATACTTCTTAGCCATCACCCTTTGATGCCCCCATAGCCTCAGCTCCTGGCAACCACTAAACCCACTTCTGCCCCTATGGATTTGTCTGTTCTTAACATTTCATTTAAACAGAATCGCACAGCACCGGGTCCTTTGTGACTGGCCACTTTCACGCAGGGTTCTCGAGGTTCATCCCGGTTGTAGCGTGTGCCAGTACTTTATTTCTCTGTGTGGAGGCTATTTGTACTTTTCATCTTCCCAGCAGCCTAGGCAAAACACTTTCTTGAGTCATCTCCACCAGTGCCTCTCAAAGCGTGAATGGGGGACCACGCCGGCCTGCTAGGAGACGAGGAGCGTCCGCTGGAACGTAAAGCGACACGCTGCTTACGTCACCAAGAAAGCCGCCTACGGAAAAAATGTCAGCTGAACTCAATCACTCAACTAAAGCTCCTTATTTCCTCAAGTATCACTGACAAACAGCTCGCAGACCAGCCAGTCGGCCACTTTAAGCAGCAATGGCATGCTCAATGCCACCATTTGATCACCTCCGATTTATTCCTTAGCCCTGCGCCACCTAGATTCCATACCAATCGCCCTCATCATGTTACGTTTTTTTTTTTTTAATTCCCAAATCACTGAGCTTGTCCAGGTTTATCTCCCGCCTCTGTGAGCTCTTGCCTGAGGTTCCCTCTGCCTGGATCCCCACATCTCGTATGGAGACTCAGCTCACCTGGAAACCCACCTGATGGGGTGCCCCATTCACCTAAAGGTCTGGCCTTGCCTTATGTGCATCCTCAACGGATCCTAAACTTAACTGCATCACGGCTGCTTGTTTGTACTGTCTCTGCCTCCACCACTGGCCTGAGGTCTATTTGAAGGCCCCTCTGTGGACCCATTGACGCTCCAAGAAAGAATCTGGTCGGCAGATGCTCAGGAAATGTCTATTGAATGAAGTCTTTGGGGTCATGACCTCCCTGTCATTCCTTTCCCATAATCCAACCACCTGGGATGACACCCTCTGGAGAAAGGTCACAGGACGGGGTGGAAGTAAGTCTCCCTTCCCTTGGGGAGTGCGCCCACCCATACCTCTGTGCTCACCTCCCCACAGTCACCTGGGACAACCTGGGGATGGGGCCAGAGGTATCTAACATGGTCAAATCCACAAGGCTCAGAGAGTGGAACGGTGTCGCCAGGGGCGGGAGAGGAGCATGGAGCATTTTTCACGGGTACGAAGTCTCAGCTCTGCAAGATGAAGAGTTCTGGAGATGGGTGGTGGACGCGGTTGCACAATAACATAAAAGTACTAAAGCCACTGAACTGCGCACTTAAAAACAGCTAAGATGGTAAATTTTATGTTATGTATTTTTCACCACAATGTAAAAGGAAAGAGAGAGCCCAGGTGAACCCTACGTGTGTATTTGGAGAACCAGGGGTTTTGAGGTTATTCTCAGCCAACCCATCTGGTAGAAGTGGTTCTCACACTTGTTTTTCCATGATGCCACAGTAGGAAATGCGTACACACACACGCACACACACACACACACACGCACACGCACACACACGCACACGCACGCACCCCTGGGGTGGGCAGGCTCTTGGGGCAGCCCCTGTGACTCCCACCTCCTGGTAGTGACACCCTGGAAGCATCTGCTCCTTTTGGACTAAACCTGTAACTTGCTCCCAACCAACAGAACGCAGCAAGCTCACGCATGTGGTGACTGGCATGACTCAGTTTCTCCCAGTTGTTGGACCAAGGGTCTCGGACCCTCTCTGGCTTTTGCACAGGGCAGCTGGCCCACGGTGTCACAGAAGCCCGGTGCCGCAGCCTAATCACGGAAGTGAGGCACCACGGCCTCTGCCGTGCGTTGCCAGGTCCCGCCACAGGCAAAGGGAGAGGACAGCAGAGGGCACCAACACCGGGAGGTGGGCATCGCTGGGGGCCAAGCGGGAAGCTGCCTCCCAGAGCCAGGTCACCCCCACACACCCTCCGATGTGGTAACAGAAAGAAAACTAACTGCATTACACACTCCAGGCAGTGATTGTCCATCCCGTCGCCAGCACTGTTGACATCCGGGGCCCAATCTCTCCGGCGGGGCGGCTGTTCTGGGTATTGCAGGGTATTGAGTAGCATCCCTGGCCACCACAATTATCTCAAAAGAAAATGTTAAAATGTTTTTTGTATCTTGATTACTGAGCTTTTGGGCACCTCCTTCCATTGGGCGCCCACAGAGAGCCCCCCACAATCCCTGCCGGTCCTATCACTGTCTTGTAAGACACCCAGAGACTTCGACCATCACTGTCCCGTGAAAGGGGTAAAAGGACCTTTCGTCTCTAAAAAGTCTGATCTTCTGCTTAGTCTAATATTTAAATTGAAATCTTAGTTTCCTAAAAGGAATAAATCCATGAGTCGTCTTTGGTTTGGGGGGAGGTTTTTTTCTGGGTTTTTTGTTTTTGTTTTTTTTTTTGAGACAGGGTCTCACTCTGTTGCCCGGGCTAGAGTGCCATAGTGTCAGCCTAGCTCACAGCAACCTCAAACTCCTGGGCTCAAGCGATCCTCCTGCCTCAGCCTCCCAAGCAGCTGGGACTACAGGCATGCGCCACCATGCCCGGCTAATTTTTCTAATTTTTGCAGACACGTCTCATTACATTGCTCAGGGTGGTCTTGAACTCCTGGCCTCAAGCAATTCCCCCCATGAGCCACTGCGCCTGGCCGGCACGTTGTCTTCGTTCAGCTCATTGGTATTTCTTCACACATGGAGAAAAAAATAAAACCTGTAACTCAGTTAGATTTTTTTGGTTTTATTATTATTATTAAGGAGCAAGTTTGAGAGTCTGCGGCTTAAATTACCGCAGGATTGGAAGGGAAGGTCAGCAGCAGCAGCAGCTGGTGGGGTTTTCACTCCATGCAGCTGGGAGTGTGAACTCGGCAGTAACGGGCAGGGTCCGTGTGGGCCTGTCCTGCGTGTCGCCTGCAGCTGGCGGGGTGTGGCACGCAGAAAGGCTCGGCAAACACTCGCCGGCAAGGCACACGCAGCCGCCATTCACCAGCCAGGCCACAGCTGGCGGCTCACCACACCATCCTGTGAGTGGTCACTCTGCAACCCCACAGCTGGAGAGGCCAAGGCTCAGAGTGGACGAGGTCCCACAGGGACCTGTCAGACACTGCCCGCAACCAGAGGGCACCAACTCCTCCCCTGGCCGTTCCCACTTCAGATTCCCAAGGGAGGCTGGTGATGGCCCCGCTGGGCTGTGGGCAGCGGGCACGTGGTACCAGCCAGCCCCGGGGTCGGCGCCCACCTGCGGCCCAGCGCACCGCGGCCAGCGGAGAGACGAGGCCCGACACTGCCCCCTGGAGGATGCTGTGGGCGTGGCAGCCAGTAGTCCTCGTGGGCTCATCCTGGAGACCCAGCCTCCCAGGTGGCTACCTGGGGAGGGACCGTGCCCTCACAGAGGACCCATGAGACACCTCCAAGCCCACCAGGCGGGCACTTTCAGCCCACAGCCTCCGGGCCACCTCGTCATCCTCGGCCTCAGGGGCCGGAGCCTTCTCTTTGAGTCCGTCGAAGTACTTTCCAGAAACGCTCTCCAATTCCTCTGCCACAGCCAGGTACGTGCTGGGCTGGGCCGCCAGCTGGGGGCTCTTGACCAGCAGCCAGAAGATGGGCCCTGCAATCAGCCCACAGAGTGTCAGTCCCCAGCTCAGAGAGGACACGAAAGCCCTGCCCCGCCAGGGCTGCCCGCCTCCTGCCCACTGCCCGGGGGCTCCCTCAGCAGCACTTCCCTTCCCTGGCACTGCCCAGATTCCTCCAGTCCCGAAGCTGCCTCCCCCAGGACGCCTTCCTGGCTTTCCCCAGGGAAATGGAAGCTCTTCCCTCTCGGTCAGCCCCGAGCCTAAGCCCTACCCCATCTTTCCTTAAAATAACTTCTATTTATTGAACGTACCTGCTACCAGCCTCTGCTTGACACCTAGCACTCACCCACACGAGCCATTTTTCAGGATTATAAATACTAGTTATAACGCCCTGTTATTCAGCCTATACTCCGGGCCAGGCGCTGTACTGGCCCTTTTAAGAAAGGTCCCATCTCATCCCCCCGGTGTTTGAGGTGGGTCCTATCACGGCCTTCACTCTGCAGGGCAGAAACAGGCTCTGAGAGGTGAAGGCATTTCCTGGGGCACAGCTAGTGTGGGGTGAAGCCAGAGCTACCCTGAGCACAGCCCGTCCAGGAGTCAGCTCTGCCACCCACCCCCTGTGACACGGTTTTGCGGTTTTCTCATCAGACAGACTACGGGCTCTGGCCTATTTCCTGGGCTGTTTGCAGCCGGCAGGCCAGATCCACCAGGGGAAGCAATCCGTCCCCACCCCTGGGAGACAGGGTGAGAACAAAGCCCCAGGCACAGTTTGGAAGGCGTCCTGGGCCCGGGGCTGAGGGCAGGGTGAGGGTTCTGCGAGGGGGACCCCAGGCCCGGAGGGGGCTCACCGAGCGTGAAGCTGGAGAAGGTGGAGTTGTGCATGCCAGTGTGTCTGCCCAGCTCCGTCCGGGCCACGCCGGGGTGCAGGGCGTTGACAGTCACACCAGAGCCTGGGGAGAAAGAATGAGGGAGATCACTGATTGCACACGCCAGGCTCACTCTGTACTGGGAAGGCGCTGCGGCCACGCTAGGCCCAGGCTGCCCTGGACTGGGCCATTTCCTACGCTTGAATCCACATGGTCCCTCTTCTCTTAACCTCAGGGTCAAGTGGTCTCATCTGGCAAGGCAGCTGTCACTGGCTGCCGGAGCAGAGCTTTCCTGGAGGGCTTGACGAGCCCCGAACGCCAGGTTCTGCCTGCCCCCAGCCCCCAGAGTCTGAATGGCGGGTCCGGGTGGGATCCGAGATGCTCCATGACCAGCTCCCAGCTGAGGCCGGCGCCGCTGGTCCGCAGACCATGGCTGAGAAGCAGGGGCCCAGGGAGGATCCCTCAGCTCGGCATTCTGGCTGCTGTGGGGCCGTCCTGTGCACTGCGGGAGGGTGAGCTGCGACCCTGGCCCCTGTGGGGCCACTAGATGCCCGGGGCAGCCCCTCCCCCGCCCAGTGGTGGGCACCTGTCTCCAGCTGCTAACAAACACCAGGTCGAGAGGCACTGGCCTAGAGCACCAAAGGCTTAGCTGCCTGTCCAAGGTCAGCCAGGGGGGACACCACCGGGCCAGGGTCACAGAAGGGCCATTCCAGGCTCAGAGCGAAGAAGAGCAAAACCGAGCTTTGCCACGTCTGCACCTTCCAGCCGCCGGCTCAGCTCCCTGGTGAATAGGACGACGGCCAGCTTGCTCTGGCAGTAGGCGGCCTTGGTGTTGTACTTCCTCTCCCGCCAGTTCAAGTCATCGAAGTCTATGTGCCCAGCGACGTGGGCCAAGGATGAGACGTTGATGATCCGAGACGGGGCCGAGGCTTTCAGCTTGTCCAGCAGCAAGTTTGTCAAGAGAAAGTGACCTGGATGGAGGACAAGAAGGTAACTTTTGTTTTTCACAGTGGCTATTCCATTTTATTATAAGTTCCCATCAGTAACAGACGAGGCTCCTGTTTCTCTGCACCCTCACCAACATGTGTTGTTATTTACCTCTTTTTATCACAGCCACTGGAGTGGAGGTGAAATGGCATCTCATTACAGTTTTAATTTGTTCTTTTTGGGGTTTTTTTGGGTTGTTTTTTTTTTCTGAGACAGTGTGCTCTGTTGCCCAGGCTAGAGTGCCATGGCGTTATCATAGCTCACTGCAACCTCCAACTCCTGGGCTCAAGCGATCCTCCTGCCTCAGCCTCCCCAGTAGCTAGGACTACAGGTGCACACCACTGCGCCCAGCTGATTTTTCTGTTTTTAGTAGAGATGGGGTCTCGCTCTTGCTCAGGCTGGCCTCGAACTCCTGAACTCAAGTGATCCTCCTGCCTCGGCCTCCCAGAGTGCTAGGATTACAGGGGTGAGCCACCGCACCCGGCCCAGTATGTTTTTTAATTGACAAATAAAAATGGTATACATTTATAGTACACAACATGATGTTTTGATATATGTATACACTGTGGAATAGCCAGAACAAGCTAATTAACATGCACTGCCTCACATATTTATCATTTTTTTGTGGTGAAAACATTTAAAATCTACTCTCTCACCAATTTTCAAGTATAATATTAATATATACAGGGGTCCCGCTTCATCTGAGGTTTTGCTTTCCGCAATTTTAGTTACCCACAGTCAACTCCAGTCTGAAAATATTAAATCAAAAATTCCAGAAATAAACAATTCGTAAGTTTTAAATTGCATGCCATTCTGCGTGGCATGATGAAATCTCACACGCCGTCCTGCCCGGCTCATGAATCATCCCTCTGTCCAGGGTATCCATCCTGTATATGTCACCTATGAGTCACTTAGTAGCTGTCTTGGTTATCAAATAGAAAAAAACAGCATATAATCTGTTACAGAATCAGTTAAAGAAAGAAAAAAGAAAAGAAATCATAGTATACATAGGGTTCGGTACTATCCGTGACTTCAGGCAACCACTGGGGATCTTGGAATGTATCCCCCGAGGGTGAGGGGTGATCACTGTATTGACTTCAGGCACCATGCTGCACCAGAGAGCTCTAGAATTTATTTCTCCTATCTGACTGAAATTTTGTATCCTTTGACCAGTATCTCCTCAATCCCACCCCCCTCTCCAGCCCCTGCTATGCATATTTTACTCTCCACATCTGTGAGTTCAACTTTTTCAGATTCCGCATATGAGATCATTTAGTATTTGTGTTCTGTGTCTGGCTTATTTCATTTAGCATAATGTCCCCCAGGTTCATCTATGTTGTCAAAAATTATAGGATCTCCTTTTTCAAGGCTGAGTAGTATTCAATCACACACACACACGCACATATTTTCTGTACCCGTTCATTTGCTGCTGGGCACTTAGACGGATTCTGTATCTTGGCTGTTGTGAGCAGGGCCACACTAAACGTGCAGTGCAGATCTCTTCGACATACTGATTTCATTTCCTCTGGACATACACCCAGCAGTGAGATTGCTGGATCAAAATAACACTTTTACTGGACACTTACTATGTGCCTAGGACTGTGCTGAGACCATTACCTTATTTCACTCTCTTGCTAACCCATGGTTCTCAACCAGAGACAGTTTTGCTCCCCGGGAGACATTTTGGGTTGTCACAATTATAAGAAGAGGGGATGCTAGTGGAATCTGGTGGGTAGAGGCTAGGGGTGCTGCTAAACATCCTACGATGCACAAAAGAGTCCCCACAACAAAGAATTATCCAGCCCCCAATGTCAAGCCCTGCAATAACCCTATAAGGTCAACTGGGGAAGAGACTGCCCTCTGTCTCCCCAAATCCCTTCTCCATTTCTTTTTCAGTAATAGAACAGTTAGCCACGCACAAGACTGCCCAGTGAAAAACCACATTGCGCAGACTCCCTTGCAGCTACATGAGATCATGTGACTGTGTCCAGTCAACAGGATGTGAATGATAGTAGTGTGTGTGTTAGGGGTTCAATTATATCCCCCTAAAAAAAGATACGTTGGAATTCTAACCTCTAATACCTCAGAGTATGACCTTATTTGGAGATAGGGTCTTCAAAGGTAATCAGATTAAAGTGAGGTCATCAGGGTGGGCCCTAATCCCACATGACTGGTGTCCTTTAAAAGGGGGAGACTGGGACACAGACCAAAACACAGGGAGAAACCATGTGAAGATGGAGACAGAGACCCCGGTGATGCATCCACAAGCCAAGCAAAAGCAAAGATTGCCAGGAAACCACCAGAAGCTAGGAGAGAGGCCTGGAACAGCCCTCAGAAGGAATCAATGCTGCCAACGTCGTGATCTTTGACTTCCAGCCTCCAGAACTGCAAGACAGGAAATTTCTGTTGTCCAGGCCACTCAGTTAGTGGGACTTTGTTACGGCAGCCTGAGCAAATTAACACAACATGCAGCTTTCAGATCACAGCCTTTCTTCCCTGTCCCTCCCTCCCCCTTGACAGGAATGAGGTCTCGCCAATGAGCCGTTTAAGTGCACGGGGACAAAGGCACCTTAAAGACAGTGAAAGAAAGGAATTATGAGGAGTCTGGACCCCAGAATCCTCACACAGCCTGGACTTCCAAGGAAGAAAAACGAACTGCCTTCTCTAAGGCACTGCTGTTCGGCTCTTCAGTTCGGCAAGTGAACCTGTAAGTCCCACATAACTAACATACTGGCACTTACAGTTCCCACTTTGCAAATGACACCGAGGAACAGAAATGCTAGGTCACTTGTCTGAGGCGACACAGTGCACAAGCAGCAAAGCCGAGGTGCAGAGCCAGCCCCACGTGACTCCAGAGCCTGGGCTCTGATCAGGGACAGCCTACTGCCTCTGTGGCAGAATTCTTGCCACGGTATCCAGAAGGTGCCTACTGAGTGCTGGCTGTGTGCCAGGCATTGTGCTGGTTCCAGAGATGGAGCGTGAAAAAGACAAGTTCCCGTCCTCGTCCTCGAGGGACGTGCGTTCTGGTCAAGCAGACAGGCAACAAACGAGAAAACAAAACAATGAATCCGAGCACCACCAGCAAGTCGCCTTTGCCCACGGCAGCCGGGAAAGGCCTCACTCAGAGAAGGGCACTGGGCTGGGATCTCGTGACACAAAAGGGCCAGTCGCAGAGACCTGGGAAAGGGCGCCTCAGGCAGACGTAAAGGCAAGCACAAAACTCCACTGCTCGGGGAATGAAAGAGCTGGAGGTGATGGAGGAAAGGAGGGAGGCCAGGGTGGTGGGGCAGGGGGCAGGGGGCAGGGTTGAAAGAGAACGAGTTCACGGACCAGCTCCCACACACGGTGCTTGGGAGAGCGTCAGATGTCATATTTCACTCTCCATGAGCTGGAAACCTGTGGCAGAATCCAGGCCCCTGCCCGACGTCCACTTCCCCTCTCCTTACACAGAACTCCAGTCTCATTCCGGGTGACATGGAGAGAATCCAGAAGCAAAGGAGAGGTTGGGGAGAGACGGACAAAGACTGAGGACAGACGGAGGCTGGGGACAGACTGACGGATGGAAACATCGCAGTGTTTTCTGGACAAAAGGACAAAGGCCAAGGGGCTGACAGAGTGTGGAACGACGGACCCAGTATCCACGTGATGAACCTGAGCCACCGAGTGACCTGTGAGTGGCCACCTGGCTGCCGGGAGAGTGGAGCGGGATCCCTCCCCGAGCGGATGACTCACCCCCGAGGAACCTGCTCACATCCCGGGGGGACACCGCCCGCGGCACAGCCCCCGGCCCGGGGCCTCACCCAGGTAGTTCACACCAAACTGCATCTCGAAACCGTCCTCGGTGGTCCAGTGGGGACACCGCATCACGGCCGCGTTGTTCACCAGAATGTCCACTCGCTCCTCCTCTGGAAGACAAGGGTAGGGACAGATGCATCAGGGGTGAGGACAGAGCCCACCCCTGCCTGAGACCCCGGCACAAACCAGGGTTGGCCTGCGCCCCCCCAGCGTCCCTGTGCACCTGGCGCCTGTGAAGGTGGCTTCTTTGGAAAGCAGGGTGTGTGCAATAACAGGGGAGTTAGGATGAGGTCACTAGGGCTGACCCTAATCCAATACGACTGGTGTCCTCAAAGGAAGGGAAAACAGAGACTCACAGACACACAGGGAGAAGGGCCATGTGACAACAGAGACAGAGACTGGAGAGATGCAGCTCTGAGACCAGGACGAGTAGGGAAGGACCCTCCCCAGCCTCAGAGGGAGCCCGGCAGACATCTCGGTGTCAGACTTCTGGCCTCCAGAACTGTGAGAGAACAAACCTCTGGTGTTCCAAGCCACCTGGTTCGTGGCATTTAATTACAGCAGCCCCAGGACACTCAGACACCCCCGTCTAAGCCTTGGAGACCTTTCTTGCAGGGGCCCCCGGGGCTCAGACGGGGGTGACCAGTGGGAGCCGAGGAGCTGGGGGCAGACGGTGCTAGGTCTCATTCCCAAACCTGCCGCTGCACTTGCACGAGCACCCAGAGGGGACACAGAGTGACCACAGCCTCAGTTTCCTCTTCTATAAAATGGGTGGGTAACAGAGCCTGCCTCCCTGGATCAGTTGGCTTGGGCTGCCCTGACAAAGTGCCACAAACCAGGTGGCCTGAAACAGATATATTCTCTCACATTCTCCCACAGTTCTGGGGGCTGGAAGAGAGACGGGGAGAAATACTCCAGCTTCTTGCCCCTACCTGTCCCCCACGCCTGCCTGGGCCTCCACTGGCCAAACCCAGCCAGAACCAGCAAGCCCAGCAAGGGACCTGGGGAAGGCAGCCTGAGACCTGGGACAAAGCAGGGAAGGTAAGGAACACACCTGAGGGCACAGAGGCCCAAGAGAGTCTCACACATATTTCTGGGAGGCAGATGTGACAGCCATTGCTGTGGTCTGAATGTTGTGTTCCCCCAGGATTCACATGCTGAAATCCTCACCCCCACGGTGATGGTATTAGGAGGTGGGGCCGCTGGGAGGTGACGAGGTCATGAGGGTGGGGCCCTCACACATGCGATTGGTGACCTTACAAAGGAGGCCCCAGAGCGCTAGTGCACCCTCCTTCTACCAAGTGAGGACTCCACAAGAAAGTGGCCGTCTGCAGCCCAGAAGAGAGTCCTCACCAGGGCCAACCATGCTGGCACCTGATCTCCGAATTCCAGCCTCCAGAACTGTGAGTGATGAATGTCTCCCGTTTACAAGCCACCGAGTCTACGGTACTTGGTGGCAGCAGCCCAAACAGACTAAGACAGGACCAAAATTCCAGGCTCCCAAAAGAAAAGCAGAATTGTACAGTTTAAACATAATGAGCCACTCTTACCAGCTCTGGCAATAGTGGGAACCCTCCTGAGTAGTAAAGGGTTAACTCAGCAGGCCTGGATTGTCCAAAGCCCGCACATCCCAAAGAACGGTCTGGCTCCTGGGAGATAACTCCTTAGCACCCCACCCTCAGTATCCTGTCTGAGAAGAGTGTGTGTGTTTACCTGCGGCCTTGGGCCATGCCAGGTAGTCTATCCTAACAATGTGATTTAGGGTGGGGGTCTTGGGCCATGAAGAGGACTGGACACTAAGTAAATAAGCGAGTCATGCAGGTGCTCCATGGCTACATCATCAACCCCCAATAAAAACCCTGGACTCCGAGGCCCAGGGGGAGCTTCCCCGGTCGGCAATACTCCAGACTTATTATCACACATGTTGCTGGGAGCAATACCCTTCCGCACAACTCCACTGGGAGAGGACAGGTGGAAGCTCGCACCTGGTCTCTCCTGGACTCTCCCCCACGCACCTTTTACCTTTGCTGATTTTAATCTGTACCCTTTCACTGTAATAAACCCATAACCCTGAGTATAACAGCTTTGCTGAGTTCTGTGATTCTTTCTAGCAGTCATCATACCTGAAGGTGGCCTTGGGGACCTTCAACAACACCTCCAAAACCCAGGTTCCCAGATGCCAGCCAAGGCCCAGCCTTACAAGCAGGCCTTTCTACACACAGCAGCCTCCAGCATAGCATGCTAATCCTTTTCTGCACATCCAAAAAATGTCCTGGACATCCAATCCCATCTTAACATCTGCTTCTTGTGTGATCCAAACTACTGCAGAAGGAGTTAGTTTTCCTATAGAGCAAGAGTCAGGAAACATTTTCTGTAAAGGACCAGATATTAAATATTTCTGGCTTCACAGGCCATACGGCCTCTGTCCCTGCTAATCTCTGCCGCTGTAACACAAGCAGCCACAGACAACATGCAAATGAATGAGCACGACTGTGTTCCAACAAAACTATTTATGGACCTGAAATCTGAATTTCAAAAAATTTTACACGTCACAAATTACTCTTCTTTTGATTTTTTTCAACCATTTAAAATTTAAGATCCATAAATATAAAAATGTAAAAAAAAATCTTTGCTCGCAAGCTGTACAAAAAAGGCAGCAACTGGACTGGCCCCCGGGCCACAGTTTGCCAGCCCCTGCTCTAAGACTTGCTTGACTCGTTTGCTCCTCAGACCTTGGCCTTGGGAGCCGCAGCCCCAGACCTCAGCCACGAGGCCAGTGCTCCCCGGCCTACCTGCGATGATCTTCGCTGCAAACTCCCGGATGGACTTCAGGGACGCCAAGTCCAGGTGCCGGGCGTTGACGTGGTGATTGAGGGTCTCCCTGCGAATGTCCTTTGCCGCCGCTTCACACTTCTCCATGTCTCGACAGGCCAGGATGATGTTGCCTCCTGGAAGCCCAGAATAGAAGAAAAATGTTTACTACATAAATAAATGAATGATCTACTCCTGGGTATCAACCCAAGGGAAGTGAAAACACACGCCCACACAAAAACACGTATGCCAATGCTCACTGCAGTACTCTTCACAAGAGTCAAAAGGCAGAAACAACCCAACTGCTCTGACCTTGGGGGTGGACAGGCAATTCAGGCCTGGGCCATCAGGGACCCATGCCTTGGCCACCTCAACTCCACAAACCCAAAGAGAGTTTCTGGTCTTCCCCAGGCCCCAACCTGCCCTCCCATCCCAGCTGATGGCGGCTGTAGTCTTCCAGCTGCTCAAACCAAACTGGGAATCCCACCGAATCCAGCTTCAAGAGATCTGGAGGGCGCTTCCCTACCACACTTCCTCCGTAACCCATCTAATCACCAGAAAAACACCACATAAACCCAAACAGAGGGGTGGCCAACCAGCAAGCCCAGATCAGCTCAGGTCAGGTCCCGACCCTTGACCTCTGACCCTGGCATGTCCCAGCCATTAGGACTGAGTCTGGCTGCAGTAGGAAACAGTGAGGCCAACACAAAGTGAAAAACCAAGACCAAAACATGCTGAGGGTCGACAATGTCCTCTGAGACCCCAAACCCTTCTTCATCTCTCCCAGGTAACGGGAGCCTTTTTGGCTTAAGCAGCTGTGAGTCTGGCTCCTGCCACCTGTAACCATAGTTTTCATCTTGCAAAACTAAAACACTGCACCCATTCAACAACCCCCCATTCCCCCTCCCAGCCCCTGGCAAACACCATTCAACTTTCTGTCTCTATAAATTAGACTCCTCCAGGCACCTCGCACAAGTGGGATCGTCCAGTATTTGTCCTTTGGGGACTGGCTTATCCCACTTAGCATAATGTCCTCAATGTTCACCCCTGTTAGAGCATGTGTCAGAAATTCTTTGCTGTGTAAGGCTAAATAACACTCCATTTTATGTACACACCACACTTTGTTTATCCCTTCATCTGTGGATGGACACTTGGGTTGCTTCTACCTTTGAGTTATTGTGAATAACTCTGCACTAAACACAGCTGTGCAAATATGTCTTCGAGATCTAAAAGCAGATGGGATTTTACCTCTTTTGGCCAGTTCCAGGGCAGTTTGTTTCCCAATGCCCGTGTTGGCGCCTGTCACAATGACCGTCTTCCCATGTATGGTGGCCTTGCTGGGGCAAGCCCCGCCAGCGACATGGTCCCTGAAGGTGAAACAAGCACAATCAGTTCTGTCTGTGCAATCTCACCCCGTGTGCCCCTGACTCAGTGACTCTGAGCTCATCCCCCCAACTGAAAGACAGAAACAAAATCACATCACACCGCGGGATCACTGTCATGTTCTCCATAAAGGGCTCAACCCAGAGTCTGCATGTAGAAAGCCCTTCATGAGGTGACAATCGTTATTTTATAAATACCCTCTGTATGAGATTCCTACCGCTGCTATAACAAAGTACTAAAAACTTAGCGACTTAAACCCACACAAATGTATCCTATAGTTCTGCGGGTCAGAAGTCCAAAATAGGTCTCACTGAGATAAAAATTAAGGTATCAGCAGAGCCACATTCCTTCTGGAGGCTGCAGGGAAGAATCCATTCCTTGTGTTCTCCAGCCCACAGAGGCCGCCCACACCCCTTGGCTGGTAGCCCCCTCCTCCATCTTCAAAGCGTATCACTCTAACCTCCGCCTCCATCCTCCCGTCTCCTTCTCTGACTCTGGCCCTCCTGCCTCCCTCTTACAAAGACCCTATAAGATTACATGGCCCCCCTAATAATCCAGGATAATCCCCCCATCTCAAGATCCTTAACTTAAGCACATCAGCAAAGTCCCTTTTGGTATGTGAGGTACCATATTCACAGGTTCGGAGCATCAGGACATGGACACCTTTAGGGAGTCATTATTCTGCCTACCACACCCATATCCCAGAGAGACTAACCACGGGAAACAAGCCAATGTCCACCAACAGGGGCTGGCCAAAGAAACAACACTACATCCACAGAAGAAGGGCACTGTACGATATGGTGGCCACCAGCCACTTGAAGCTAATTTTTAATTTAATTAACATTAAGTAGCCCTGCTTTATGCTCAATAGGCACATATGGTCAGTGGCTATCATAGTGGACAGCACAAATATCAAACACTTCCATCATCACAGAAAATTCCTGGTCAGTGCTGCCACAGACTACTTGGCAGCTGTTTTTGTTTTTCTTGAAATGAGGTAAACCCAGCAGTTAGTAAACTTTTCCTGAAAAGGGCCAGATGGTAAATATTTTCTGCGTTGTGTTCCATAGGGTCTCACCGCAACTACTCAACTCTGCCATTGTAGCATAAAAGCAGCCACGGGCAAAATGGCTGTGTGCCAATAAAACTTTATTTACAAACTCAGGCAGTGGGCCAGTATCAGCCTGGGAGCCACAGTTTGCAGACCCAGCACTCTTTCCCTGAGGACACTGCACAAACTCAGTGACACTGGATGATGACAGCACCTACCTTACAAGGTTGTGTGAGGTCCAATGTTAAGCCATGGGTTGGGCTTGCCAAAGGGCATGGGCACATAGTAGTACATGCCTCCACCCCAAGAAGTTACCTAAAGATGGGAGGGTGGGCTCACAGTACTGGGTACACATAATTCTCTGGGTAATTCCCGTGGCACCCCCAGTGGGGTGGGGCAAGGTAATTTCCCTCATGTTATAGATGACCTGCCGAAGGCCACACAGTCTCAAAAGGTGTCAGTCAGGATCCAAAGCCAGGTCAGTCTGATGTCAGAGTCCATGTTCCTAAGCCACCCCCTGCTACTGATGCCACCACAGGCCCAAGCAACTGTGGCTTCTCTTCATTTATTATAGTATCATATTATGTGAGTTATATATTATCATTATTTTAAATTTTTATTTATTTTTGAATACAACAAACACCTGGTTCAAAATTTTAAATCTCAAAAATCTCCCTTCTAGCCCTGTCCCCCAGGTAACCCACTTCCCCTCTCTAGAGGTAACTGATAGTGCCAGAGTTTTTTTTTTTTTCATTGTTTCTTTTTGCTTGTTTTGAGACAGAGTCTTGCTCTGTCCCCCAGCATCATAGCTCACTGCATCTCACTGCATCCTCCTGCCTCAGCCTCCCTATAGCTGGGACAACAGGAGCAAGCCACCCTGCCTGGATAATTTTTCTTATTTATTGTAGAGATGGAGTCTCGCTCTTGCTCAAGCTGGTCTTGAACTCCTGACCTCAAGTGATTCTCCTACCTAAGCCTCTCAATTGCTAGGATTACAGGCATGAGCTACCACACCCAGTCTTCATTGTTTCCTTCCACCTTTATTTTTATTTTTTTCTAGTTTCCTTACTGCGTAAACTACACATAACATAGGCCGGGCGTGGTGGCTCACAGTTCAGATCATGCTGCTCTCCTGCTCAAAACCCTCCAGAGACTTCCACCTCTGTCAATCAGGAAAGCCCAAGTCTGTACCTGAACACACTGGGTAGGGCTGCCACTCAGGGAGGCCTCAGGAAATAACCGGGCACATGAAAAAGAAAATCATCTTTACAGTCACCAAAGAAATGCCAATTAAAAGGAAATACTATTCTTTCTCCCTTTCCTCACATTGGGAAGGAATCTTTTAAAAAAACAATGACAGATGTCAGGAAACCAGCAATTTATGCAACTACTCACAGGAGAGTCTGCTAAATCTTTCAGGACAGTGATTTTTTTAGTCTCAGGTGTCCAAACTGAAACTGTGGGCAATGCCTCTGGACCACTCACATTTATCCAAAAGGTGCTGGAACAGACATAGATGCCCAAGGATTACATTCATTCATTGTCATTTCTAACTGCAGAAAGCAAACAAACTAAAAGAGTCACTAAGGAGGGAAGGATGACCATGTAGCCCCAGGATGAGACCCTCTACAACTGAAGCAACAGTCTGCAAGAACATGGGTGAACTTACACCCTTTAATGCTAAATTAAAGGTGGAACTAAAACAGGATTCGAAGTACACAGAGTGGCATTAAGACTGTGGGTTCTGAAGTCAGACACGCTTGGGTTCCACCCTGGGATTCCCACTCACTAGCCTTGTTAACACCAAAAGGCATTTTCCCCAGGTGCAGAATAAATGGTAGTTACTGTTCCACATATCCAATATAACCCCAAATTTCTCCGGAAAGGAAGAAAAGAAAGAAAAACGAGAGGGAGGGAGAAAGACACGAAAGATATACGTATACTGTATTTCCTAGGCAATAGGACCTTTTCGTTTATTGAGTTGTACAATCCTATTTCTTTAATATTGGATAACAAGAGTTTAGGTGGCATACATTTTCCTTGCACCTAGTCCAGCACGGAACACAGGGGAAGAGCTATTTGCTGAATAAATAAATTAATTCGAAATCTAAATTAACTAGAAGCCCAGTCCCGCCCTTCCTCAGGGTGACCTTGGGCCGGTGACCCGCCTGTCCGAGCGCTATCGGCCCCAGCACCCCGGGAGGGCCCGGTCGGTGCAGCCAGCCCCAGGCCTCCGGGGCCGGCGCGGAGCTCAATCTCCCGGGCCTGTCCTCCCCGCCCGCGGCCCGCAGCGTACTCACTTGAGCAGCACCGCGCCACCCACAACCGTGCCCAGCGCGGACACCGGCAGCACGTAGCGGCTCATGCCGGGCAGCGAGCGGAACCCGGCAGCAGACCCGCCGACCCGGGGCCGCCCGCCAGCCACGCGGGGAGGCTAAGGCGCCGCGGAGCCCGCAGTTTCCGGAACCCGGCGGCGAGGGGGCGTGGGTCACGTGAGGGGGCGTGGCTCAAGGGGCGGGACCTATGGGTGGGCCCCGAGTGCTGTCTCAGCTGGGAATGGTAGTTTCGGGAGCCGGGGGCGTGGCCATGGTCGTGGGGGCGGGGCCTAGGCCTATTGGCGCTAAGTCACCCTCGCCGCCCGGTGAGGTGATGCGCGGTTCTGGAGTGAAACAAAGGTTCGAATCCCACCGCTGCCAGTTTCAGAATGCAACCGCCTGTCGGTCTTTCAACTATATCAGCCTGTTTCTTCGTGTAAAAATATGTTTATCAATAGTACTTTCCTCGTAGAGTCTGCGGGAGGATTTGACAATTTCGATGCTCAGAGACCAGGACCTAGTAGCCTGGGGAGGCGCAAGCTCTTGGGGTCCTGAGGGAGGAGGAGGGGCTGGGGCAGGACCCCTGCGTCCCAGGGAGGCGCGGCTGGGGGCCCGGACTTACTCCCAGAGCTCAAGGACGCTCGCTCCTGTCTCCTAGCCCCTCTTCCCGGAGACCCTGCCGGTGCCGCCTCCCTGAGATTGCGCGTCACGGACACTCATGCACTTACCTGTCCGTGTTTGTCACCCCCAGCAAACTGGGTGACCCGGGCAGCTGCGTCCCCTCGCACCGGCTCAGAGCGACTGTATCTGATCCCCACCTCCTACCCCTGACAGTTCCCGGGCTCCAGGAGTGAGCAACCTGGACTCCGAGAAGGATCCCACCCAGTTCCCCCTCACTGGGAGCAAGTTTTCTTCCCCAGCAGACAAACTGTCATCGTCTCATGAGTTCTGCCCTAAGGGACGTTACACAGGCGGGGAGGGCTATTTTAAGACCTCTGCAGGCCTTAAGCACTCACCATCTCAAACGTAGTAAAGCTACCCGCATCTTACATTAAACATATGTGTTTTGTTACATTTTGGTTTTTTCACCATTTAAAAAACTGGTAAAAAGACACAAAATTTTGGCCAGGCGAGGCGGCTCACGCCTGTAATCCTAGCACTCTGGGAGGCCGAGGCGGGAGGATGGCTCGAGGTCAGGAGTTCGAGACCAGCCTGAGCAAGAGCGAGACCCCGTCTCTACTAAAAATAGAAAGAAATTATCTGGCCAACTAAAAAAATATATATAAAAAATTAGCCGGGCATGGTGGTGCATGCCTGTAGTCCCAGCTACTCGGGAGGCTGAGGCAGGAGGATTGCTAGAGCCCAGGAGTTTGAGGTTGCTGTGAGCTAGGCTGACGCCACAGGCACTCACTCTAGCCCGGGCAACAAAGCGATATTCTGTCTCAAAAAAAATAAAAATAAAAATAAAAAAGACACAAAATTTCAGTTGGGAGGAATAAGTTCAAGAGATCTAGTGTACAACATGATGACTATAGTTAATAACAATGTATTATATACTTGAAAATTGCTAAAGTAGATTTTGGGTCATCACAAAAAAAAAAGTGTATGAGGTAACACATGTGTAATTAGCTTGATTTAGCCATTCCACAATGTGTACATAGTTCAAAACATCCTGTTGTACACCACAAACATATATAATTTTTACTTGTCAATTAAAAAAACAAATTTAAAAAATGAAATTTTGATGGACATTGGAGGGGGGAAAGAGATGCTGAGACCCAGCAATCTCACTCCTAGATATTTTACCAAGACAAATAAAAACATATGTCCCCACAAAGACTTATGTATAAGAATGATCATAACAGCTTTACTCTTCATAGCCAAAAGCTGGGTACAACCAAAGTATCCATTAACAGCTGAATGGCTCAGCAAACTATGGTAAATTCATACAATGGACAATGAGTAACAATAAAAAGGAACGAACTACTGATAGTTGCAGCAATAGAGATGAACCTTAAAATCATTATCTGGAGTGAAAGAAGCCAGACAAAAGACTAGCTGTACAATTCCAGTTATATGACATTCTAGAAAAGGCAAAACCATATGAAAGGATGCAGACCAGGAGTTTCCAGTGGCAGAGAGGGTGGGGTGGGGATAACAGCAAAGGGAACTTTTTGAGCTTTTGGAATTAGTCCTTGTGTTGATTATTCTGATGGTTCTATACCCGATAATATACATTTGTCAAAACTCATCAATGTGTCCACTTAAAAATAGTGAATTCTCTTGCATGTAAATTATACTGCAAAAAAGCTGACCAAAACAAAGAGGAAAAAAACAGTGAAAAGATTTTTTGTATCAATTCGTTTTGGAAATTATTTGACCGCAAGTAACTCATTTGATTTATGATTGGATCTGATTTGTCAGTAATCAACAAACACACTTGAGAATTCTTATGAAGTGAGAAATATGTGACTGATAAATTGTTTCCATGTGTTCCAAAAGGTTTCCAAATATTGGCTTTCACAACTAATAAAGTTGATTAATGTTTTGTTTTGTAGACATAAAATGAACTGTGTCCACTTTGGCTTTGCAGTTTTTGCAGTGTGGAGCTAATGATTTTTTTTTTTTCTTGGAGAGATGTATCTTGTTTCTGTGGTGCCCTGAAAACTGTGAGCCCTGCATGCTTGGGTCCTGGACACAGGGCACCCAAAGGGAAAACTACAACCCTAGGTCCAAGGTCTGTGATCAGAGACTCAGCCTAGGAGTGAGGGAAGACTTTCCAAAAGAGAGGAAACACGAATAGGATTTTGAAGGACGAGTAGGAGTTCTTCAAGTGAACCAAGTTGAGGGGGGCAACTTCGACAGAAGTGATAGCATATGACAAGGCTAGAAGTCAGGAGGGAAGTTGCTTGGGGAGTGACAAACAAATTGTTTGGGATGGTAGGAGGGTGATTTGAAGGAGGAGGCAACTGGCAAGAGATGTAGCCAAAGAGAAAAGAATAAAAACAAATAATAATGACAGTTACTATTTATTTTTATTATTTTGATTGACAGTTTTCATAAACTACTATTTATTGAGCACCTGGTATGTGCTAACTATTGCACTGAGTAGTAACTAATTAGCTTATTTAATCCATACAACAAACCAAAGAAAAGGTTTACTGCTGTAAACAAGGATGGCTGTGTCTGGTGAGAGGCCTCTCCCTTTCTAATATGGTGGGAAATAAGGGCTCCTGGGCTGTGGATGGAGTGAGACCTGGGAAGGTGGAGGGGCCGTGGAGAACCCCAGACGTGGATCTAGACTGACCTTGTTGTAGATCCCTGCTCCACCTCTTCCTAGATGTGTATGTTGAGCAATGATTTCTCCTCCCTCAACTTCAGACTCCTCTTATCCACCAAAATCACAAAGAGTTAGTATCCTTAATATGTAGAGAACTTTTATGAATCAATAAAAGGGAAAAAGGCTCATCCCCAACAGAAAGGGGAAAACACAGGTAAAGAATATAATGGGCCATTTGCAAAGAAAGAAAGTCAACACACACATGAAACTACTCAACCTTACTGAGAATCAGATAAATGTTCATTAAGACAATGATAAGATAATATTTTTCAATTATCAGATTGGCAGGATGGAAAACGATGGCAATATCCAGTGTTGGCAAGGATGTGGGAAAACAGGTACTCATACTATGCTGGTGGGGGTGTTAATTAGTACAGCCCTCCTACAAGGCCATGCAGCAATCTGTGGCAAAACCATCTGCACATATCTTTGACCCAGCCCTTCACCTTGTAAGAAGTTATGCCAAGGTAGGTCATTCAGAAAGAAACATATATAGGAAAAGGTTCCTCACAGACTGTCTTTCTAACAGGGACATGCTAAAAGCAAATAGAATCAACCTCAATGTCCATCAGTAGGCCAGTGATCAGTCATTCCTTCTTGTGACAATTATTTAGCACTTACTGTGTCCCAGGCACTAAGCTTGACACTGGGAATTTGGCATCGAGACAGAAAGGGTCCCTGCCCTGATACTAGCAGTCAAAGTTAATTCATCTCCACCTGTTTCTGAACAGACTCTGTCTGCAGCTTCATCAGGCTTTAGAGCTTCAAAGAAAATACTGTAAGATTCTGCCTGGGGTCTCTGCCAGGCAGTGATTTTATGGATTTTTACTTTTCGCTCATCTGCTTTTCCTCCTCGTTCTTGGCTAACGGTTTCTTGCTCCTGTAGGTGAAACTAACCCATGAGAGGCAGTGAAGGGCACAGCAGCCCAAGTGCCCACTGACAGACAAGTGGATACACAAAATGTGGTCCACACATGCAATGGGATATCACTCAGCCTTAAAAAGGGAGGAAATTCTGACACCTGCTACAACACGGATGAACCTTGTGGCCATCATTCTAAGTGGAATAAGCCAGTCACAAAAAGACGAATACTGCATGACTCCACTCACGTGAGGCACCTGCAGTTGCCAAATTCACAGAGACAGACAGCAGAGTGGGGGCAGCCAGGGGCCGGGGGAGAGGGAAATGGGGAGCTGCAGTTTAATGAGTACGGGGTTTGTTTTGCAAAATGAAAAGAGTCCTGGATGTGGATGGTGGTGATGGTAGCACAACAGAGTAAATGCACTTAACACAGGTACTCACACCCTGCTGGTGGGAGTGTCAATCAGTACAGCCTTCCTAAAAGGCCATCAGCAATCTGTGCAAACCATCAGTGCATATCTTTGACCCAGCCATTCCCATTTTAAGCGTATGGAACGTACACCT
Source organism: Lemur catta (assembly GCF_020740605.2). NCBI lineage: Eukaryota > Metazoa > Chordata > Mammalia > Primates > Lemuridae > Lemur > Lemur catta. Next base: position 21,646,641 of record NC_059146.1, read on the forward strand.
AAAAATGGTTAAGATGGTAAATTTTGTTTCATGTGGATTTCATCACAATTAAATACAGAAAAATTAAAATATTAAACATAAAGAAAAATGTTAAAATTAATTAACATGGGCACTCGGTTCAAACGCTTATTCTCTCAACCTTGAAAAAAAAGCACAGTTTCCCTCTGTGCCTCTTTCTCCTCCTCTGGAAACTAGGGTCCTAATGTCATCTACCTCTAGGGCAGGGGCCAGCATATTTTTTTCTGCAAAAAGCCAGGTAGTAAATAATTTCAGCTTTGCAGCCCACGCGATCGCTGTTGCACACACTCTGCCCTGGTAGCTCGGAAGCAGCCATAGATGCTGTGCAAACAAATAAGCACAGCTGTGTTCCAATAAAACTTTATTTACATGAACAAGCAATGAGATATAGTTTGCCACCCCTTATCACTGAACTTGGAAAGATGACATGAAGCAATTGATAACAAGGACCTAACCCAAAATAAGTGCTGGAACATAGTTGGCCGTTAATGTGGTTATTATGCAGAGAACAGTGCATGCAAACTACCCACTCTGGGGACCTCCTACCTGATTCCCAGGCACACCCAGGTGGTTAGAATATCTCTTTGGACTCCAGGTAGGCCAGAGGTGCACCGCTTTGCCATTGTTGCTAATACATTTCTAACAAGCAAATGACAGCCTCAGTTTCCCCAGCCCTAGACTTCTATGGCCATTCATTCATTCGTCGTTCAACAAATGTTTATTAAGCATTTACTCTGTACCAGTCAGCAGTCTAGTAGACTGCCCCGTAGAACGTTTTTTTTTTTTTTTTTCTTTTTGAGACAGAGTCTAGAGTGCCATGGCATCAGCCTAGCTCACAGCAACCTCAGACTCCTGGGCTGAAGCAATCTTCCTCCCTCAGCCCCCTGAGTTGAAGCAATCTTCCTGTCTGAGCCCCCTGAGTAGCTGGGACTATAGGCGAGCACCACCATGTCCAGCTAATTTTGACTATTTTTAGTAGAGATGGAGTCTTGCTCTTGCTCAGGCTGGTCTCGAACTCCTGACCTCAGGAGGTCCTCCCACCTCAGCCTCCCAAAGTGCTGGGATTACAGGCGTGAGCCACCTTGCCCCGCCCCCTGAGAGCTTCTTGAGATGGAGGCCTGGGCCAAACCCATTCGAGTTAGAGTCTGGCCACCCCCTCGGTTGTTACTGTAATTGTTGTCACCATGATCGTGACTGCCCTCATAGCTACACCTCCTACCTCACCTCCTCGGGCCAGCCACACCCACCGCAGACCTTACCTGCCAGCCTCCCTAAGGTATTTCCTCCGCCTGAAATGCACTCCACATTCCTGGCTCATGCTCAAAATCCAGGTCAAGGCTCAAACGCCACCTCCTCAGACAGGCCTTCCCTGACCACCCCACCTGAGCAGCCGCACCTGCCTGCCCCCTGTCACTCCATCTCTTCTCTGTTTCGTTTCCTCCATGGCACTGCTTACCACAGTCTGAGAGTCTTATTCATGCAGGCAGCCACCTGTTTATCTTCCTTCTCCCCACCACACCCTCTAAGACGACGACGTCACAAGGGCTGGAGTTTTCCCTGTCTCCTCCTCCTAGCTCCACCACCGAGAACATGCTTGGCATGCAGTAGGGGCTTATGTATTCCTACTACATGACTTTGAGACCTTGCATAGGCCATTCCCAATGCTTAGAATCTCATTCTTTGCCTCATTCTCCTTGGCAAACTCCTATTCATCCTTCAAAACCCCATCCAGTTATCACTTCACCAGGAAAGGCTTCTTTGACTGCCTCACCCACCCACAAAGCTGGATCAGGGCTTTCTTTGTCTGGGAACACACAGTGCCCTGTGTCCCACCTCCATAGTGTGCATATCCCCATGAATTATGACTGTGCATGCTGGCAGGGTCTGTTTCCTCAACAAGACTCTCTTATGAGGGCAAAGTTTAAGGCACAGATTAGGTCTCACGGACTATTATTGAATGAATAAATTAATCACTTATTAATAATATGTAAAGTAGATATATCTTCCTAAGATCCAGTCCCCTTGTAATTCATAACCTCCTCACCCCCTCGACAACATGCCATAGTGAATTTCACCTCTCTCCTTGTCTTAAGAATTTGTCAGCACATCCTGCAGTCTGGAGGAATGTGTGCTGGGGCTGGGGTGGGGTGGGAAGAATGGAAGAGGTGAGAGTTTCAGATGGGACACATGGGGGAGTCTTAGCTCCTCAGGCCCCTGCGGAGAATTCTGTTTGGTTCCTGGGACCTCCCAAGCCAGACGGAAAACAATCCAGCTCCCCCAGGACAGATACCCCAGTCTGTGCACGGAGGCAAACCCAGACCCCAGAGTCCCAGCGCTTGCTCAGTAAAAGGCGCTCTGGTGACAGTATATGAAGGCTCAGGGTTGAAAAGGGGCTCGTGGGTGCTGGCTTTCCCTGGTGAGTTTCCAAGACAGGGCTTCACTGCCTCCGCCCTAGAGGTGCTGAGTCAGGCTGCGCAGGGGTGGGAGCTTTGACTGGTATTTGGGAACCACTTGCTACAGTTTGGACACAGGGAGGGGCCTCCTTTGCGGCCAGGGAAGGAGGAAGGAGGCCCTGAGCCCTGGAACTAGGGCGGAGGCTCAGGTTTCGGTCTCAGTCTCACCTGCTGCTCCAGACCTCAGAGCAGAGGCAGGTGGGCGGGGCCTGGGGGCTACCTGCACCACCCCCAAGTGAGGAGCTGGGTCCCCACCTCCTCCCTCAGACTCAGGGGTCCTGTCCCCAGCCCCTCCTCCCTCAGACCCCGGGGTGCCTGTATGAGATAATTTTCTCCACCTGCACCTGAAGAAATGTGCCTGGACTCAGCCAGATCGGCATCTGTGTCACATGGAGGGCCACTGTAACTTGGGCTACTGGCCTCCTCACTCTGAGCTTCTGTTTTCTCCTCTGTCAATGGGATAGGGGGTCCGCTCCTTCCCTGGAATCCCAAACCAGGTAGGGCCGAGCTCAGAAAATATTTGTGGCATGAATGTGACTAACTAGAACACACAGAGACAGAAGCCAAGCAAGGCTGAGCACAAGGACCCTCCTTCCTCTCCCTGCTGCACACAGGACGACCACCTGCTGGGCACCTGAGCTCCCTAGGAGCCCACGGCCTGCCCTGCTCACTCCTGCAGCCCTCCCCTCCTCTGCCCAGACAGTCCCTCGTCCAGGAACCTGTCAAACTTGTCCTTCAGGTTCAGCTCTGGCCTCCCCTCCTCCTCCAGGAGGCCTGCCCTGACCCTCTCAGCAGCCTTTTCTGGGCTTCTGCAGAGCTCTTGTGTCCCCAGCTGTAGCACACACAGGAAGAAAGGCCACCATCTCTGTCATTGCTAATGCTGACCCTGTGTTTCCTCTTGGCCAGGTACTATGCTGAGAGCGCTCTGTAACCTTCTTTATCCCTCCCAACATTGTTATCCCCATTTTACAGTTGGCAGGGTCTGGGGCACAGAGAGGTTAAGTAATTTTCCCAAGCTCACACAGCTTGGAAGGGGCAGGATCACAAGGTGGCAGCACAGGGTAGGATCAAAGGACGCAGGGTCTACATCGTATGGCATGGGTTCAACCACCTCCTCCACACATTAGCTGTGGGATTGTGGATAAACAACTTAGCTTGCCCATGCTTTCATTTCCCCCTGTAAAATGGGGATAATAGGACCCATTTCATAGGATGTATGAGGACTATGCATGTACACACACACACACACACTCACATTTTAATGTACTGAGAAGAAGATGTAAGCACACGATGTCTTACCAAAATTATGACGTGGCAGAGGCAGGATTCAAACCCAGACCTGCCTGTGCTCTTTGAAATCGCACCACACTGTATAATTATCTCTCTCTCTTCCTTCATCCCCATCAATCTAGGCCAAAAATGTACCTTCTCTGGTTTCCACCCTCACAGCACAGACTGTGGAGCCATGTGTTGAATGAAGCAACGAAGCAACAGTGCACATGAGTGCACCAAATGCCAAATGCTCACTCACAAACATCACTCCACCATTTACTGTGTGTTAGACAGATTCTAAGCACTGCAGATTGAGTGGGGGACTGAACAGACAAAAGTCCTCGTCCTCATGAAGCTTATATTCTAATGCGGGAGAAAAAACGAAATGAACAGGTAACATAGCATGTAAGAAGGTGGCAAGTGAGGGAAAAGAAAGAAGGGGAGAGGAAAGAGACTACAAAGTAGGGGTTTAAAACTACAAAGCAGTTTTTTTTTTTTTTTTTGAGACAGAGTCTCACTCTGTTGCCCAGGCTAGAGTGCTGTGGAATCAGCCTAGCTCACAGCAACCTCAGACTCCTGGGCTCAAGCGATCCTCCTGCCTCAGCCTCCCTACAAAGCAGTTTTAAACAGGATGGTCAGTCAGGCCTCTCTGAGAAGGTGACATCTGGGCGGAGCTCGGAAGGAGGCACGGGAGCAGGCCAGGAGGCTATCTGGCAGAAGAGCATTCCAGGCAGACAAAACAGCAGCAGGACAGGGTCTGGATATTCAAGGAGCAGCAAGGAGGCCAGTGTGCTGAAATGGAGTGAAGGGGAGAGGAAGAAGAGATGGGATCAGAGCCGTGTCCCTTACGGTCTTGCAAGACTTCAGCTTTTATCCACAGGGAAATGGGGAGCCATGGAGGATTTGGAGCAGAGGAGTGACACGAGCTGACTTAGGCTTCAACAGGGTCCTTGCACTGAGACTAGACTGAGGGGCAGGGAGGACAGAGCAGGGAGAGCAATTGGGAGGCCCCGGCAATGGTCCAGGTGAGACGAGGTGGTGGCAGAAACAAGGTGGGGGTCATGGATAACAGGCGCGGCTAAGAGTAGGCATGTGCTTCCTGGCCCCGTTCTCTGAGTTCTGGGATTCGATCTGACATTCTCATCCTATCACGGCACGTGGAACTTTGGGCAAGTTTCTTAACCCTTCTGGGCCTCAGTTTCCTCATCTGTGAAATGGAAACTCCCACACACACACTCACACACCTCACTGGGTTTTGGGAAGAAAGGATGTGTGTAGGTTGGCACGGAGAGAGCTCTCAAAAGGAGATTTTAAAATGCCTGATTTTTATGCCTGAGAAGCTTGTTCTTTTTTGTCATGGCCTTGGTCAGGCACTTTGTGAGCTAAATGTTGTCTTTCTTCACAGTGGAGGATTCTTGAGGGAAATGTCCAAAGGAAGAGGCAAGGGGATGGGCGGGGGTGAGGGCACTGGCAGAGACAGTGACCATGGACATGAGGTGTCCACAGAACAGGGACAGACAGTGGCCCTGGAGAGGGACAGTCAGCCCCGGGTTCAAATCGCCCCTTCCCCACACGCCTTTTGACCAAGCACCACAAACGAGTTGCTTCACCTCTCTAGACTCAGCTTCCTCTTCAGGGGGGTGGGAATCAAACCTCCACCGTCCCCCATTTGTTAGGAGAATTCTAAGGGAGTATTTTAAGACAGAGCTTTCAACTCTGACATGTGACAACAAATTGCTGTTGTTGTTATTCTGTTGTTGTCACAAGGTAGACAGTTAAGTTTCCCCGGCTCCCCTGAAGTCGTCCCAGCCCCCTCCTAGGTCTGTCTGCCAGCCCCGCCCCTGGCCACTCCAGCCTGGCTGTGCCAGGTGAATGCTCAGGTATGCGGAGGCGGGATGTCCCTGGGAGGGGACAGGAAGGAGGGGCCAGGAGCCTGAAAAGGAAAAGAGAGCTGAGCGCAGGGCAGAGCCTGACGGGGCAGGTGAGGAGATCAGGGTCCTAGAGAGGAGGGGACTGGGGGCCTGGACCCCTGAGTCTGAGGGAGGAGAAGCCGGGGGTTTGGACCCCTGGATCTGGGGGAGGAGTGGCTGGGGTCAGGAATTGTGGGTTCCTGCAGGCCAGATCAGGCCCTCACATCTTTGCTGGCTCTCAGGACACCTCTAGGTGGGCAGGAGCTCACCACTCTCGGCACCATGAGCACCACCACGGGGTAAGTACCCCTGCCCACCAGGCCCCCAGGCCTCCAGCCGTCCCCCCACCGCCTCACAGGTCCTGTTTACAGCAGCCCCGGCTCTGGGTCTGGACACCCAGGAGGAAGCCTGAGCTGCTTCCCTCCCTGCCCAGCCTGTGGTCAGGGGCTCCTGCTCTGGAGCAGACAGATCTGGGTTCTGATCCAGGCACTCACACTCAGCAGTGGTGTCACCCTCATGGAAGGACATCACCTCTTTGAGCCTCAGCCCCTCTTCTGAGAAGCAGGGACATTTTTTGAGAGCTTAGCAGGATAAAGTATGTACAGGCCGTAGCAGAGAATCTCATGATAGCAGGTGCTCAACTCAACTATTGCTATTGTTGTTGTTTCTTGTAATTAAATATTGGCCCAGGCCGGGCGCGGTGGCTCACACCTGTAATCCTAGCACTCTGGGAGGCCGAGGCGGGAGGATCGCTCGAGGTCAGGAGTTTGAGACCAGCCCGAGCAAGAGCCAGACCCCATCTCTACTAAAAATAGAAAGAAATGGTCTGGACAGCTAAAAATATATATAGAAAAAAAATTAGCCAGGCACGGTGGCACATGCCTGTAGTCCCAGCTACTCGGGAGGCTGAGGCAGAAGGATTGCTAGAGCCCAGGAGTTTGAGGTTGCTGTGAGCTAGGCTGATGTCACGGCACTCACTCTAGCCCAGGCAACAGAGCGAGACTCTGTCTCATAAAAAAAATATATATATATATATTGGCCCTTTGCTGGAAAATGAGGGCTGTGTATAATGAACTCAAGTCTCCCAGAGCGAGCAGGGAGAAGGACAAAGAGAGATGAACAAAAAGAGCTGCGGGATAGATAGTGAGCTCTCCAGCCCAGAGGTAATCTAACTGTGGTGAGATCGGACTGGCAGGAGCGGGATGAGGGGTGGGAAGAGAAGCAGGAGTTTGGCGACAAGAGTTTTTCAGTCCCCTTCACTCCTGACCCCGTCTGAGCTCTGAGCTTCTGTTATTTCCATGGAAATGGGGATTCAAGAATTCCTCTTGGGTGGGCTCATGCCTGTAGTCCTAGCACTCTGGGAGGACGAGGCGGGAGGATCGCTTGAGGGCAGGAGTTCAAGAGTAGCCTGAGCAAGATCAAGACCCCGTTTCTACCAAAAAGAAAGGGGAAAAAACCCCAAAAAACCAGACAGTCCTTGCCGGTAGTCCCAGTGCCTGTAGTCCCAGCTACCTGGGAGGCTGAGGCAGGAGGATTGCTTAGAGTCTTGGAGTTAGAAGTTGCTGTAGGCTAGGCTGATGCCACAGCACTCTACCCAGGGTGACAGAGTGAGACTCTGTCTCAACAAAAACAAACAAGGCTACTGAGCACCCCTCCTCACAACTCCCCACTCCTTCATATATATATAAAAAATAATAATTTCTCTTGGAGAAGGTGAGCTTGAGGAGGAGGTTGGGGGCAGGAGGAGACAGAGAAGGATGCACCTGGGAAGCGCCTGGTCCGCGGGGGTGGGAGGGGAAGAAGATAATTCCCTGTCTACTCCAGATACTACTAATGCTATTGGAACCTTCCCATTTATTGAGCAACTACTTGTGCTAAGCCCTTTGCATCATCACAAGAATGATAATAACAGTTATTGAGACTTCAAAATAATTCACCTGCATCATCTGATCGAATTCGCCCAACAGCCCCACCAGATGGATGCTATCTTACAAAAAGGGAAACTGAGGCAGGAGAGATTAAGTCCCCTGTCAGGGTCTTAGGGCAAGGAAGTAGCAGACAGAGGATTTGAACCCAGGTCTCTGTGACAGTAGAGACTACACTCCCACCACTGCCCAGTGCCACCGCCTTACCTGCCTTCTTAAAGCCCAGCTCTGGCCCTGAGCGCCCCTGCCCAAAACTGCCCATGGCCCCCACTGCCCTCATGGTGAAAAGTCCTTGCCGCTCGGCCGGCTTGGCATTGCCACAGGACCTGTCCTCAGTTTCCACAGTCCCTTTCACCCCTCTTTTCCTTCACCAGCCCAGAAGCTGCCCCAAAGCCAAGTGCCAAGTCCATCTATGGTGAGTGTGGGGGCAAGGAAACCCCAGGTCCCCAGAAGCTGGGTCTGAGGAAACTGAGGACCTGGAATCCAGGGTCTTGGGAGAGGAGGTGCTGGGGGGAGACCCCTGGGTGTGAGGGGAGGAGGGGCTGGGGGGAGACCCCTGGGTCCCAGGGAGGAGGGGCTGGGGGGAGACCCCTGGTTCACTCTCCTTCTCCCCCCACAGAGCAGAGGAAGCGTTACTCCACCGTGGTTATGGCCGATGTATCCCAGTATCCAGTCAATGTGAGTCTGGGGTCTTGTCCCAGAGTCTTCTGGGGGAAAGTTCTGGGGGAAGGTGGGCCTAGGGAGATACGGCTGCTGAAAGGAGTTGGGCGCCCAAGCAGAAAGAATGTGGAAACTCAGAATCGGATCCCTCCGCCTTGCCTCAGAGGTGGATCTGAAGTCGAGGGCCTCAGCTCCTCTCCAATCTGCGAACCGTTCCTCCGGACCGGCTATTGGGCTGGACGTCAGGCCACAGGGACAAAGCGGACGCAATCCTGGACGAGCAGGGTGTAGACCAGGTCCAGCGGACTAGGGTGCCGGGTGCTCTAACGGAGATGGCAGAGGGCACCGTGGGAGACCCGAGGAGGCACTTAGAAGGAATTAGATCTATTCCAGGCCCGTTCCCTGGCCCTAGGGAGCCTCCAGTCTTGGTGAGAAGGCAGACCCAGGTGCTGTGCACTCCGAGGAACAGAAACAAAGGGCACCGGGAGGAGGGGCCGATTTGTGGAGCAGGTGTTCAAGGAAGGCTTTCTGGAGGAGGTGTGGTCAGTCTCAGGCTGAAAGTCTGACTTTAGGGGACTCTGAGCCCACCTGGCATCATCCTGGGACTCACTGCTTTCTCTGCGACCCATGCCAGCACCTGGTGACGTTCTGCCTGGGTGAGGAGGATGGCGTGCACACCGTGGAGGATGCCTCCAGGAAGCTGGCCGTCATGGACAGCCAGGGCCGAGTCTGGGCACAGGAGATGCTGCTGCGCGTGACCCCGGACCACGTCACGCTGCTCGACCCGGTCTCCAAGGTGCCAGGGGACAGGGGGATGAGGGGAGTGTCTGGGCTGGGTGTGCAGGGACTTCAGGCGTCTGGGTGTGAATTTTAGCACGTGCACGTCCTTCCTCTGGGAGCCCTGGCAAGAGACCCCAGCTCCCCTTTCTGAGCCATTCTCGCCTCATCTATTGAACGGAGGTGTATTCTCCACTCCTAACCCCGTGAGGTTGCCCTGCCCCGCGCCTGTACATGTTGGGGCACACTGTCATCGCCATTTAGTAGCAGTATCGGTCCCAGGCCTCAGTTTACCCTGCCGTGCCACTCGACAGGAAGAGCTGGAGTCATACCCGCTGGGTGCCATCGTGCGCTGCGACGCGGTGATGCCACCCGGCCGGAGCCGCTCGCTGCTGCTGCTCGTGTGCCAGGAGCCCGAGCGCGCGCAGCCGGATGTGCACTTCTTCCAGGGCCTGCGCCTAGGGGTGAGCAGGGGGCGGTCCCGGCTGGTTCTGGGGCGGAGCTGGGAGCCCGTGCAGGGTCCTCTTGGTGATGGTGGGGCCTGGGAGCAAAGGCGGGGGCAGGACAAGGGAGGGGACGTGACCTAGGAAGAAGTTCTGGAAGGGAGTGGGGTTTGAGAACACTGGACGCAGGGCCAAAACAGAACACGAAGGTGGGATGCAGTCGGAAGCTGAGGCCTCGAAAATTCTCGAACATGGGTAAGGAGGGTGGAGGGAGCAGCCAGGACGAGGATGCGGGCATTGTGGTCTGGGACGAGGACCCCCATGCTTGGGTCTCCATGGGCGGGGTCGTGGCCTAGGGTAGGGACAGGTTTAGGCGAGGGCGCGGGTTCAGGGCGTGGACGTGCGCGGCTCCGCGGGCGTCTGCAATGGCATGTGGCCTAGGACCGAGCCAAGACATTGATCAGGGGCGTGGCCCAGGGCGGGCAGGGGTGGGGCGTCGGGGAGGTGTGGCCTGATGATGTGATTGGCAGGCGGAGCTGATCCGCGAGGACATCCAGGGGGCTCTGCACAACTACCGCTCTGGCCGCGGCGAGCGCAGGGCAGCGGCGCTCAGGTGAGGGGCTGGACTGGAAGCGAGGGAGGGGAGAGGGAAGAAGGTGGGCGGGATCTCTAGGAAGCCAGGTTCCCCTCCGTGGGAGTCAGTCTCCTCCTCTTGAGAAATGGGCTACTACCACCAGCCTGGAGCAGAACAAGAGTTTTGAACCTAGTCAAGCAAACCCTCATCACGTCTTTCCTGTACCTCCCAGACCAGATGGTCCCTTCTCCAGGACTCCTTTTCCCTTGTCCAGGTGCTCGGTTTCTCCTCCTTCTGGCCTCAGTTTCCCTTAGAGAGGTGCTCCCCTCCCCATATCTGATTTCTCCTTACCTCTTCAACTCTATGCTTGGTCCCCTTGAGCCTCAGTGTCTCTGGGTTTAAGCCCTGAATTTCCCCCTCCCTGGACTCCCCAGTCGACCCAGCCTTCTCCCTACGCAGGGCCACGCAGGAGGAGCTGCAGCGCGGCCGCTCGCCCACCGCCGAGACCCCGCCCCTGCAGCGCCGGCCGTCGCTCCGCGCGGTGGTCAACACAGGGGAGCGGCCGGCGGGCCGCGGGCGGCCCCAGGCGGAGCCCATTCCCGAGGCGGAGGAGGCGCAGAGGCCTGGCCCACCGGGGACCTCGGGCAGCACTGACCCGGCCTCCCCGGACCTGGGTCCCCGGGGTCCCGACCTGGCCAGTCTACAGGCGGAGCGGGAGGTGGTGAGCTCGGGGCTGGGGGGAAAGGCGGAGAGCGTCCTGGGGGCGGGGCCAGACGCTGGAGGCGGGGCTAGGGCGTGGGGGCGGGACCGGCTGGGGTGTTAGTCACGTCAATCAGGTGCAACTCTGGGTTCTAGAGGCGGGGCCGGGCCCGGGGGTGGGGCGTGGTTCCAGGGGCGTGGTCGGACGGTGCAGCTCCCGGCCCGTCCTGGGGGCGCGTCTAGGGGCTGGGTTCTGGGCTTCCGCAGGGGTGAGGGCCTGGGACTCCGGAACCCCGATCGTCCCTCTCCTCTTCCTCCAGGACATCCTGAACCACGTGTTCGACGACGTGGAGAGCTTCGTCTCGAGGCTGCAGAAGTCGGCTGAGGCGGCCCGCGTGCTGGAGCACCGCGAGCGCGGCCGCAGGACCCGGCGCAGGGCGGCCGGGGGTAAGGGGCGCCAGAGCAGGATTCCGCGCCCTCGCGTTCCCCGGGCTCTCCCCTCTCGCCACCTGCCAGGTCGCGCTTCCCACCGCGATCTCACCGGGTGTTCCCCTCCCCCTCTCTCTGCCTGTCCCGCGCCGTGTCCGTGTCCCCGTCGCCGCGCCCGCCCCCGCCCGCAGAGGGCCTGCTGACGCTGCGGGCCAAGCCGCCCACGGAGGCCGAGTACACCGATGCGCTTCAGAAAATCAAGTACGCCTTCAGCCTGCTGGTGAGGACGCGCGACCCTGGGCATCGGGGGCGGGCGGCTGGCGGCCCGATCCGTCCACGCACCACCGCCACAACCTCCCTCCCACCGCAGGCCCGGCTGCGCGGCAACATCGCCAACCCCTCGTCCCCGGAGCTGCTGCACTTCCTGTTCGGACCCCTGCAGATGGTGAGGCCGCCCCGGGCCCTGGCGTCCCCAGGGTTGAGGGATCTGGGCTGGATTTCCAGGGGGTCTGATGGCGCGCCCGCTCCCGCCGCCCCGGCAGATCGTGAACACGTCGGGCGGCCCCGAGTTCGCGAGCGGCGTGCGGCGGCCGCACCTGACGTGCGAGGCCGTGGCGCTGCTGCGGGACAACGTCACTCCACGAGAAAACGCGCTCTGGACCTCGCTAGGGGACGCGTGGACCCGCCCGGGGTGAGGGGCGGGGCCTGGGGCAGCGGGCGTGGTTATTGGAGGAGCCGGAGAGGCTGGGAGGCGGTAATTGGAGAGAAGGCGGGACTAGGACTAGAGGCGGGGCTTAGGACAAACACCATTTTCTATTGGACAAAAGGCCAGAAATTAGCGTGAAGGAAAGGCTTAAGACTGAACCAGACAGTCAGACTGGAACAGAAGGCGGGGCTTAGAGGAATAGGGCAGGGCTAGGGCGGGGCTTAGATAAATGGGGCGGGGCTACATAGAAAGGGCGCGGCTTAGGGAAGATCTGGCGGGTGAGTTTGGACATCCCACGGAGTCTGTGCATTCAGAGGCCGAGAGCTGCCTAGGGAAAGGGGAAGAACCTGAGTCCCGGCTTAGGGGAAATCCAGTGTGGAATCAGAAATGAGATTTAGATGCTGGATGGGGCATTAGAGTGGAATCGCTGTATTTAGGAATATAACCGAGGTCATGAGTTGGGTGTAGCGGTTTGGGCGGGGCTAGACCGGTATGGATAGGGTGAGGATTAGGGGAAGGTGAAAACTTAGTGAGGTTAGTGACAGGGCTAAATCCGGGGCTGGATCCGGATACCTGAGCCCTTGGCCCTGTCCCTGGCGGCAGGCTGGAGCTGCCCCCGGAGGAGGGACCCCCATACAACCCCGAGTTCTACAGCGGCTGGGAACCCCCGGCCACTGACCCGCAAGGCCGCGCCTGGGAGGACCCAGTGGAGAAACAGCTACAGCACGAGCGGAGGCGCCGGCAGGTAAGGCTGAGGCTTCCATGGGAGCAGCAAGCTCCCCAGGCGACACAGCAAGGTGGGCCGGGTAGTTAGAGGCGCCGGCCAGCCCGGCCTGAACCGGCTCTCTTACTTCCTGCAGCAAAGCGCCCCCCAGGTCGCTGTCAATGGGTGAGTGTCCGCCCCAGGGCGGAACGGGGGCAGTCCAGGAGGGGTGTGTCCCAGGGGCTCCTGGCACTGACTCCACCCCCCATTTTTTTCCTGTCTTTTTCCCTCTGTCTTCCTGGCTCTTCGCAGGTGGGTGAGGTGGTGAGGAGGCGGGCAGGGGCTGGGAGAGGGGGGAGGAACAGGGAGGAGGGGGGGGAAGGCCCAGACTTCTGGGCCTATGGGAGGAGGGAGTGGAGGACCAGGTTCCAGGGCTTAAGGGAGGAAGGGGTTAGGAGTGGGTAAAGTCTGAGAGATAGGACCTGAGTTCTCAAAGGCCAGAGAAGGCTGTCCCGTGCCTGGGTCCCTACGAGGACAGAGCCCTGGGTGTTAGAGAAAACAAGCTGGGGAATTGGACACTTGAGTTTTGAAGAAAAGCTCAAGTCTGGTGCTTGGGATCCTGGTGACCCAGAGGAGCAGGCTTGGGACTTCAAGGGCTTGGGGGCAAGTTTCCGGGAAAGTTAGGAAGTGGTAGTACCCCTGGGCCCTGAGAGAGTAAAGGCCAGGGAGGTTAAACTCTTGGTTTCCCAAAGCCTCTAAAAGCAATTGTCTAAGTCCCTGCTGGATGTCAGAAGCGGCAGCTTTATGGGTTCAAAGGGTGAGGGAATTGAAGCTTGAGACCTGGACTCCTTGCCGAAGAAATGCGGACTAAAAGATGGAAAAAGAGAGAGAGAGACCTGGACTCCTGGGTCTCTCACGGAGGAAAGAACTACAGATCCAAACTCGTGTTTCTGCCAAGCAGTGGGAGATAGGACTTGTGGGTCCTTGGAGGAGGATGTAGAGGGGCCAGAACTCTAGGGTCCTTGGGCAAGCAGGGGGCAGATTGGAGGAAAGCAACGTGGGATAAGAAGAAAACAAAGCAGTGAGGCTAGAGGAGACAAAGGGGAGTCTGGGAGAGGTCCGGGCAGAGAGTCTCAGCAGGGACAGCGTGCTGGGAGCTGCTGGCCCCACACAGGGGGTGCCGCGGCCCAGAAGACCCCCCCTCTCCCCTGCACAGGTAGGCCTGATCCGGGCTGAGGTCCCTCTTATTGGGGTTCAGAGTTGAAATCCCGCCCACCCACTGCTGCCTGGTATCGCAGCCCCCCTCTCTGCTCCTCTGGGCTTTTAAATCTTGAGCTTGACACCTCCAGCTTTTAAGTCACCATCTCCAAGCCTCAAGTTCTTTGCAGGGAAATTATGAATAACGATAATCCCTTCCTGGCATGCAAAGTAGAGCAGTTACTCAAGACATGGACTGCCTGGGTCGCAGGCTGGCCATGCTGCTCTCTTGTTCTAGGACCTTTACTTCACAATGCCTCGGCCTTCTCACCTGTAGAAAATGGAGATGATAATGGGGTCCCTGGGGGAGGAAAGAACTGGGGGTCCAAATTCATGGTTCTACCAAGGGTTGTCATGAGGATCAAATCAGCTAGTATATGTAATAGACTTTGAACAGTACCTGGCACATAGTAAGTGCTGCACAAGTGATAGCTACTGTCCTTATAGTCATGATTTGTCATGATACCTGAGCCCATGAGTACAATAGATGCTCAACAAATAGCAGTTGTTTCTAGCTGTGATCTGGGGCAAATGATTTTCTCTCTGAGCCTCAATGAGCTCACCTACAAAATGAAAAAAAAGGGATGATATGATAGTACCCATATTGTATGCCTACAGCACAATGCCAGGCATGGTGGGGAGCAAAACATATTCAAGCTATTATTCCAATTTCAGATTTCTAGTAACAGTATTAACCTGGCCCCTTGCTGTGCTCCTGCTTGGCTCTAACCCCAGCTCACACCAGCACCCTGAAGCCCAGAGCAGTGGGGCTGGCTGTCTCCTTATCTCCAAACCCTCCTGCTTCTCCTCAGTCACCAAGATCCGGAGCTGGAATCTGAGCCCCGCCTGGAGTCAGAGCCAGCCAGAAAGTGGGTCCTGTGTAATTATGACTTCCAGGCTCGCAACAGCAGCGAACTGTCGGTCAAACAACGGGATTTACTGGAGGTTAGAGATGTGAGAGGCTGAGAGACTGGAATTGGCCCTAGCCACAGACCCAGGCTCTGAACCCTCTCCTCATACTGCACCCAGGTCCTGGATGACAAGCGCAAGTGGTGGAAGGTTCGGGACCACCGGGGACAGGAGGGATATGTACCCTATAATATCCTGACACCCCACCCAGGACCCCAGGTGGACCGCAGCCAAAGCCCTGCCAGCAGCCTGGTGAGCAAGGGCAGACTCGGGTCTTGAGAGAGTAAGGCTGGGCGCAGATCCTGGGTCCTGAGAAGGGGATCAGGTGTCAAGGGTACTGACGGAGGAGATGACTGGGGGTTTAGAAATTTCCATTGTTGGGTGTTGAGTCAGATAAAAAAATTATAATAATTTCCAGAAGGGGGAGGGCTTGGGACTCTGAGTTCTCTCCCTGATCCAGGTACTCTCCTCTCCTTCCTCTCTAGAATAGCACGCCCCCTCCCCCACCAGCCCTGGCCCCAGCTCCTGCTCCGGTTCGGCCCCACTGGGATAGCTGTGATAGCCTCAATAATTTGGACCCCAGCGAGAAGGGTGAGCAGGGGGGGGGCACCTCCTCCGGGGAGCAGACTTTGTCCTCACTTTCCAGACAGGGAAACCGAGGCTCAGAAAAAGCAAATGGACGCCCGACCCATCCTGGGGGCGCTGAAGGCCCCGGCCCTTTGGCCCCAGGACCCCTCGCCCTGAGCTCGTACTCCCTCTCTCCCGGTTTCCCGCCTGCAGAGAAATTCTCCCAGATGCTCAGTATCAACGAGGAGCTGCAGGCGCGCCTGGCCCAGGGCCGCTCAGGCCCGAGCCGCGCAGCCCCAGGGCCCCGCGCCCCGGAGCCGCAGCTCAGCCCGCGCTCGGACGCCTCGGAGGTCCGCTCCTGGCTGCAGGCCAAGGGCTTTAGCGCTGGGTGAGTCGGGTGGGCGTCTGTTGGTGGCGGTGAGGTGGGTGCTGGGAGCAGAGCGTTCCCATTGGCCCGGAGTCGGGAAGTGGGCGTGGAGACCGCCGGGCGCCGGGATTGGCCCGGAGCGAAGTTCTGTCTGAGTGCAACAACCAATGGCAGGTTGTGATTGGCAATGATTTTCCAGACTCCGACTGGAGTCCTCGGGAAAGTCGCCCCCTTCCGGAAGCAGGGTGCAGACACACACCCCGGATGGCGCATTGTGATTGGTGGGTGGGGGATGTACTTTGAGCTAGAATGCTGTTCTAATTGGACAAACGTCCTGGTGGCATGACATGACTAGTGGGGCGGGGCAGCTTAAGTTGTGATTGGCCGACAGGCCTGACGGCGTCCCCGCTGCCCTTCCTCAGGACTGTGGACGCGCTGGGGGTGCTGACCGGGGCGCAGCTTTTCTCGCTGCAGAAGGAGGAGTTTCGGGCGGTGAGCCCGGAGGAGGGCGCGCGGGTGTACAGCCAGGTCACGGTGCAGCGCGCGCTGCTGGAGGTGAGCTGGGGGCGCTCATCTCTGGGTCCAGATGGGTGGGGGGGACGCCAGGATCCTGATTTCCACCCCGCCCTCCAGGACAAACAGAAAGTGTCAGAGCTGGAGGCGGTGATGGAGAAGCAAAAGAAGAAGGTGGAAGGTGAGATGGAAACGGAGGTCATTTGAGCCTTCTTGGCTCCTTCGCAAAAAGTGACGAGGCCCAGTGGGAGACTGGACTCTTCAGACTCTCCCCAACAATGGAAGCCGATCCTTTGAAGGACTGTGGACCAGTTCTGGCCCCCAAACCCCATCCTAGTGGACCCGCATCCTAGATGGACTGAACAATCCTTGCTGGAGTTCCTCCCGAGAATCTGCACTGCTGGGAGTGGGGAGGGAACGGGGGCGCAGATACAATTTATGTAACGCACCAGTGGGCATCCCTGGAGAGGGCGCCCTCAGGAGCCCTGCGCGTTGGAATGTGCTGCCCAGCCTATAAACAGCCTCCTCTTAGCAGGCGGTGTCAATTGCTGTCTCCTGTCTACCTGTCTACTAGAGAGCCCCAAAGCCTGTCCCTTGCTCCAGTCACAGCCTTTTAGGAGGAAAGGAATCTGGGAGATGTCCCATCTTCTTGGATAATCTCTCTCACTACCTTCCTCTCCATCCCCAGGGTCTCAACCCAGGCTTCCTCCTGGCCTCCTAGCCTCCAGTCTGTCCTACAGCTTGCCCCATCTTCTGAACACCTGTCCCCTGCTCAAAATTCTTCCCTGGCTCCCCATTGCCTCTCAACCCGGTAGCCCAGCATTTGAGGCCTGGAGTGTTTCCCTGTCCAACTCTCCAGCCTCGTCTCTCACCTTCTCATTCCTCCGTGCATTCTGGTCCTGCCCTTCTCCAAACAATCCCAAGCTCCTTGAACCACTGGGGGTTTGCACTTGCTTGTCTGCTGGCCGCCAGACCAGCCCAACCTTCCTCTGCCTGGTGAACTCCTATCCAGCCTTCCTGGCCCAGCTCAAATACCCACTTTGGGGAAGCTTGCCCTCATCCCCCAGGCTAGTCTCCCAGCACTCACTTCTCCACATCCTGCCAGGGGTCCAACCATGGAGAACTGGCTGCCTCCTGAGCAGGCCACAGGCTTCCTAGCCCCTCCTTTTCCTGTGAGATGGCAGCCTAACTGGAAACTTCCTACCCCTCAAAAACTAGCTCCCCTTCTCTCTGGCAAACGCTAACTTTTTCCCTTATCCAGGTGGCTAGTGAGGGCTGGCTGTCTCTGGATCCCGCCCTGGTTCAGACTGGACATTCCTCCAACTTTAGGAAGAATAGGGCTTTCTCTTCCCCCCTGGCTCATGCTTCCCCAGGAAGCCCACTGCCAAGCTCCCCCACCAGAATGCCTGCTGGCCGCCTAGCCTCCAACCTCTGCCCCTGGAGTTCAGTTTCTACCTGGGCCACCAGACAGCACCCTTCAAAATCAGACATGATCAGAGAAACAGCCTGGGCAGGCAGGAGCTCTGACTCTCAGTCCCTACTTTTCTGCCTCCTGCCTCAGTTTCCTTCTGGAACCAGACCACTTTGGATATCCAAGACTCTTTTCCACATCAACCCTGTCCCCATCCCCTACTCACACACCTCCCTTGGCTCCCTATGGCCTGTCACATAAAATCCAAGCCCCAGCTTGGCAGTCAAGGGTCATCGGCTTCTCACGCCATAAGGCTCTACTTCCCTCTTCTTGCCAAGCCTCAGTTCATGCTGTTCCTTCTCCCCAGAATATCCTTGGCCCTAGGGGGGTATCCATTCATCCTTCAACCTCTTGCCTGGGGCCCCATAACTGATTTCTAATAGAGGAACCAGAAATGCAAGTGATCCCCCCAAACCTCCTTGCTCCATTTTCCCCCTCCTCAATAACAACCATGGCTCACATCTAGAATGCAAACTGAAATGCCCACAGGAGCCAGACAAGAGACCCACATGAGCAAGCTGGGCCTCAGCCCTATTCCCTTCACAAGCCAACTTGTGGAAACATCCTGATGGCCGCACCTTCCAATATTCCTAGAATCTGACCATTTCTCACAATCTTCATTGTCATCACCCTCATCAAAACCACCATCCTCTCCTGCTGGGGTTTCACCAGTAGCCTCTTCACCAACTCCCTGTCCGCTCCCAGCACAGCAGCCAGAAGGACCTATTAAAGCCTAAGTCAGATCATGGCTGTGCCTGAAAAACCACCCAAGGCTCCCACTTCACAGCTCAAGTCCTTACCAGGGCCAAGTCCCTGCAGAGCCAGCCATTACCTCCTAACCTCATCCCCTGCTACTTGCTCCATCCAGTCACACTGGCTGTTTCCTGCACCTCAGCATGTCAGGCATGCTTCTACCCCAGGGCCTTTGCACATGTGGTTCTCATCATCATCCGGAGGACCCTTCCTTCAAATACCTACACAGATCATTCCCTGCCACTTTCAAGAATTTGCCTGTGCCAGCTTTTTAGTAAGGCCAACATGGACCATCCTGTACAAAACACTTGCACGTGCGCACGCACACACACCTCCCGATCCCTCCCCCTACTCCAGAGCACTACCACCTGAAATACATTTGCTTAGCACCAGATGCCTCACCTCCTGAAAGGTATTGGATCTTTGCCTGTTTTGTTCACTACTGTAACATTAGCAGGTAGAACAAGACCTAGTAAGTAGAATGTGACCGATAGTTACTGAACGAATGATTGAATGAACAAACGCCCCATCTTAGAAGATGGCTCCTATTCAGCTCCAGTCAACTGCTGCCATGCAGAACTGAAGAGCTCATACTGTCACAGCCTCCTATTTAAAAAAAAAAAATCCCTGATTCCAGATATTTATATGTAAATTACCTCCAATTTAAATGTTGGCAATTGTTTCAAAGGCAAAACCCAAGATCCCAAACCCAAGATCCCAGCTCTACATTCCTGGTCCCAGGGTCTTACCCGGCTGTTCCTTCCTACACTGTCAGCTTCCCCTTCGGCCACCTTGCCTGTGATCATGTCAGCGCTGGCTTGGGGCCTTTGCTCCAACTGGTCACTCCTATTGAAGCTCCCTCCCCACACCGGTGAGCAAGCACCTACCCATCCCTCAGCACCCCACCCAAATGGCCCAGTAGTTTGGTCATGAATACATACAAACCCCTAAGCACAAAAGCAGGAAACAGTGGCCCTACCTCTGGCTGGGGACACAGTCATTGAGTGGCAACTTCACGACTTTTATTTGTGGTGCCTGTGCTTTGTCTCGAAAATACCTTCTCCCCCTACCCCGGACAGTGGGCGGGAAGGGGGCAGCAAAAAATAGAAGACATCCCTCCCTATTGCACATGGACCCTATATACAGGCCCACCTGGCCGAGGCCAGTAGGGCTCTTGGCACATTCTTGGATCCCTGCTCAGGAGGGGGAGGGGTGACTGGGTGGCATCACACGTGAGGTGGGGACCTCCGGGCAGCCACTCTGGTCCTGGCTACTGATCCTTGAGCTTCTTGGTCCTCAGTTCCTTCCTGGTCCGGTCTCCAGCCCTGGTCCCCTCTGGCGACGTCCCCCTACCTGGCTTGGCCTCCCACCTCCATCCTGGCCTTGGGTGGCCCCCTTGGCTCCTGGGGACTCTGCTCCCCTCCCAGTCCAGAGGTCCCAAGAGGAGATTATGGCTTCTCAGAGACTTCCCCCAGAGCCCTGTCACTCGTGTTCACGTGGGGGAAGGGGTGTGTGTGGCAGAAGCAGCTGTATAAATACAGGTGTGGGAAAGTCCTCCAGAGTCACTTGGAGAGTTTGCTGATGACACGGATCAATGCTGCATTCTCATCCTTGAGCCGCTGGTTGTCAGCACGGAGGTCAGACAGGGCCTGAGGGATGGGACAAGGTCAGCTGAGTGGCCCTGGCAGGCTGAGCCTCTGCCCGCCCTCGGCCCTCTGCCCCCAGCACCCCCGTGAGCTCCCACCTTCAGCTCCTCCTCCAGCTCCGCAGCCTTGCGCTCCAGGGCCCGGCGCTCCTGGAATGAATGGGGGACGTTCAGAAAGCCAGTGAGGCTGAGCAGCGTGGGGAAAGGCCGGGTACAGCTCTGGTCCCCATCCCAGCTACTCCAACTTACGAATCTCTCCAGCTCCAAGAGGGCTGGTCTCTCAGCAAAGCGTTCCTGCCTCTGGTGAGGACAGAGAAAGAGAAAGACCAGGAGTCAGGAAGGGGAATCCAGCACAGCAGCATAGAGAAGGCAGTCTAGTTTCCTGCCCCACTACTCAGCCCACGACCCCCTCCCCTTACCAGTCCACTCAGGCCCCGCCTCCAAGACCCACTCCAAAAGCTGACTGCAGCTCAAACTCCACTCCTCATCTCTGAGGCTCTGCTCCCCAGAGGTCCTACCCCTCCAAAAGCTGAGCCCTGCTCAGACAATCTCCAGGATCAGGCCCTGCCTCCCAGAGGCCCTAGCTCCGCCCCTCATTGCTCAGACTCCACCTCTCAGCTCTAACCCCGCCCCCTCAGCCCACTCCTCATTAGGTGGAGCCCAGCCCAGCCCGCCCCTCATCCTCAGCCTCCCTCTGCCAGCGTTCCTGCGAGGTCCAGGGCGTTGGCCCCCTTACCTGCGTGGCCCGCTCCAGCTCCACCTTGAGCTGTGCCAGCCGCAGCGTGGTCTCAGTCAGGGCCTCGCGGAGCCGCTCATTCTCCCTGCGCAGCTCTGCGTACAGCTGAGGGCACAGAAGAGGCAGGCAGGGTCAGGCTTGCCAGCCCCCGGTGGCAGGTTGGCAGGGGGCGGGAAAAGTGGTAAGTGGGCATCTATTAATAGCAGGCAGGCCACCGAACAGGCAGGTAAATAAAGGCCGGCAGGGAGGGTGCTAACGGCGCCGAGGGTGGGATGGGATCGTGCACCTTCCTGAAGCCTCCGTTGGGCTCCTCTGATTCCGGCTCAGGTTCTGGGTTGAGGTCCCGCTGCGAGTGCTGCTTGCGGGCGGAGGGGCCGCACTCCGCGGTGCTGGGGTGGGGGCGGACACGGTCAGGGGGCCTGCGGCCAGCAGACTGGCCCGACCCCTTCCCTGCCCTGCCCCTACCTGGATTCCGGGCTGCGGTCTGCCAGCTCCGCCTCCTCCCCCTGCGTCGGATGAGGGTTCAGAGGGGGGTTCAGCCGCATGCGGGAGTGGGGTGGTCCCACCCCAAGCCACCTCAGTACCAGCTCAGCCCCACCTGAGCCCCCTCACCTCCGCAGGCCCCCTCCACTCCTTGCCAACCTTGCGGTGCTCCCTGGCAGCCTGCGGTCCCTGACCCTGCCCGTCGGGCGCCTCTGCTGGGGGAGGGACAGGAATCAGCCCAGACACTTCTGGAGGAGGGGCCCCCTCTCTGCAGAGTCCGGTCCCTGGGCCCAAGCCCCCAGGAAAACAGGAAGACTGGGAGAGATGGGGTGGATCGCTGAGAGCGACTCCCCCAGAGAGCAGCCCTCACCTCTCTGGGCAGGGCCGTCAGAGTTCTCAACTCCAGGGACTCGGGGCCTTCTAGAAGGGTCCTGTCAGGGGGGTGGAGGCAGAGTCAGAGCTCGCAGGAGTCCTGCACCACCCACTGCGCCCTCACCTGACCGCTCTCACCAAGCTGTGCAGGGACTTCTCGGGCTCTGTGGCCTTCCCTGCAGCCTTCTCCGCTTCCTTCAGGTCCGTCAGAGTCACACCCTGGGGGAGAGGGGACAGTCAGGGAACGCAGGGTCCAGGCCCCGGGGCCTCCTCCCTCAGAGCCAGGCACCAGGCCCCCATCCGACTCTCCACACCTGTGTGGACCTCCGAGACTGGCGCATGAGGCGGGAGCGAGCTTTCCGCTGGGATTCAGACTCCTCATCCCGCACGGGCATCTGGTAGGACCTGCGTGAAGGGCCCCAACCTCAGGGAGGGTCCCTTGGGGCCCTGTCCCCGTCCATGGCTGACAGCCTCAGGGAGGCACATTCTCTCAGAGGACTTCAACTCCCAGCAGACCCTGGGACCCAGGCACTCAGGAGCCCCACCCAAAGCCCTGGGGACTCCTGTGTAAGGCAGTGTCTCCCAGCTGGGGGACAGCAGCTTCCTGCCATGGCTTCTTCACCTCCGACGGTCCCGGGAGTCCGCTGGGGGCGCTGAAGAGGCTGTGGGGACATTTGGCTTCACTGGCGATTCAGGCTCTGGAATCTTGGGGGGAGTGGAGTTATCCAAGGGAGGAGCAGGCTTGGTGCTCTCAGACCTGTGCGAATTCATTCATTCAACAAATGTTACTCAAGCTCGAAGCATGGACCCAGCACTGGAGACGCAGCAGGGAACAAAAGAAACAAGTTGTCTCTGCCACAGCAGCCAAATCTGAGCAGAAAAGACAGACAATGGCCATGGAAAGACTAGCAGGTTCTGTAACACTCTGGAAGGATCCAGTGCGTTGGAGAACAGGAACAGAGCAAGAATGGCCAACAGACTCGCTCAGGGCCATGCTGAGGACTGGAACTCAGACCTGTCTCCCAACCCCAGGGGGCCCAGGCACGTGGCACTTACAGGGCAGAGGGCTCCAGCACCTTCCGGGAGGGGGTCGGGGTAATCCTGGCGAGACGGAGCTCCTTGGCCTGTGGAGAGAGGAGAGGGGAAGGTATTTCTCTCGACTAGGCGGGGGCCTGAGCCCTGCCCACCTTACCCCACTTACCTGGCTGGAGGTCCCTTCCAGCCAAGAGGACGAAGCTGAGCGCTGTAGCCCAGCCCCAGGGGCTCCCTCGGATCCCCGCCTTTCTGGGGGCCCCAGGGCCCCAGAGCTCCCTGTCTTCTGGAGGCCAAAGCGCCTGGAGAAGGGGGCCTCTTCAGGCAGCTGGGAGAAGAAGGTCTCAGTTATGGAGAAAGGATCCCTCTGCTCAGACTTCAAGTGTTAACCCCCAGAAAGACTGCAACAAACCACGATCCCATCACCTGGGGCAGGTGCAGCCAGACTCACCACGGGGCTCTTAGGACTAGGGGATGGCGGGGAGGAGACTCCATTGAGGGTCCTGGATTCCGAAGGGTCTGGCTCTGTGTATAAGCACATTGGGGAGGTCACAGAAGATGCCACTGGCCTCCAAGAATTAGACAACCCAGCCCTCCTCCTTCAAACCCAGGAGTCCAGACTCTGGCCCCTCACCCGTGGGACCTTCTTCTCCCTCATCTTCGTCCCGGATGAGGGGCCCCCCGGCCCCACCAGGCCGGCGCTCCTTGGACAGGTCCTGGAGGGAAATCTTCTCACGGCTGCTCAGACGACACACAGAGCTCCTGCTGGGGAAGGAGAGGGTGCTGGGGTCCAAGTCCTGGGGCGCCGTCATGGGGCCCCCTGTCACCCCAGAACTCCTCCCACCCATATACCTTCTGTGCTTGCTGCTGGAGGGCACCTGGGGCTCCTGGCTCCTGCTCTGGGAGGCTTCCTTTTGGTTCCGAAGCTGCAAGGAGGGAAGGGGGCTGCTGGGGACGGGCAGAACACACCACAGCCCCACAGCGACACCACCATGCACTCAGTGCCTGGGGTGGCACGGAGGATCAGTGGACTCATTCAAGTTTTCCTACAGATGGTTGCACTTTGCCTGGAAGAGGAGGTGCCCTGGGTCCAACGCCCTGGAGTGGCCACATACAGGCACCATCCTGTTCTCACGGCCCCCGTCCACGGGAAGTCTCCAGTCTCGTCCCCAGAGGGGTCTTTCTAGCTCCCAGGGGTGACCTGCTCACAGCTTCTCCCTGACCCCTCAGCGCAGCCAGGACACTGGCCCCAGGTTTTGCTGCCCCAGGTCTGGCCCTGGCCTCTTGTGGCCTCCTCCACTCCTTGCTCTCAGGTGTGGTTTCCCAGCTGGGCTGCTGTTTGTTTTCACGCCTCCATGCCTCCCTCCCGCCCCTTCTGGCAAACTCTGAGTGCTGTAGTACTCATGTCTTCCAGAAAGTGCTCTCACACACCCCCAGGCCCGGCTCTCAGGAGCTGTGTTTCCCACCCCCAGCTTTTGCATATGCTGTTCCCTCAAGCCCAAGAGTGTGTCCTGGCCTCCAGGAAGCTGGCCTGAGTTCACCAAGCTGGAGCCATGACTGTTCTCTCCTGCATCTGTCAGCCTTGATATTGGCACTGCCAACCTTCAGCAGGGGGATCTGTTTCTGTCCACCTGCCCACTCACCAAAAACTCTAGGCCTGGCCTCAGGAGGTGTTTCTTGCTACCTAATAGTGCTGATTTTAGCCCAGGTAGGGTTCTAAATGCTTTTGTTTGGTAACATACAGCATAATCCACATAATATCATGTGTAATTCCTCATAAAGGCGCGCACTATTACCATCCCCATTTTACAGATGAGGAGACTGAGGCCCAGAGTGTAAGTGACTGGTTGGAGCTCACACAGCAAATCCACAGCAGAGCTGGGATTCCAGCCCAGGCAGTCTGGCTACAGCCCATGTCCTTAACCCCTTCAGCCTGTAACAGGGTCTGCCCAGGTGCTAGGTGGGGAACACCCAGGGGGTGACAGCCCCAGCCTGAGTCCAGGCAGACAACGCCTGTCCGAATCCTCCTCCTGTCTCCCCACCAGGCAGGCGGGAAGCTCTGCAGCCAAACGTCCGTCCACGCTGCTGCTCAGGTCCCTCACTGGGGCCAGGGCTGGGTCACCAGGTGGGGCAGAACAGGTCCCTGGGGCTGTGGGTATCAGGAAGGCAGGGGACAAGGACGCTCCCTTCCCCAGCCTCCGAAGAGCTGACAGGAGAGGAGAGAACCTAGGGGAGCCCCTCGCCCTGAGACTCACGTCCTCCTGTTTCCTGGCCAGTTCCTCCAACAGGCTCAGCACTTCCTCGTCAGCCAGGTCACAGGGACGCTGCCCCTGGGTAGGGGGAGGAGAAGGGGCAGACGATGAAGGAGGAGCAGGCCCCTCTCCCACCCACTGCACCCTGCTGGCCCAGCCACCTGGTCCTCACCGCGTGGGTCAGCGAGTCCATGCCCCCGCCGTGCTCGGCCAGCAGGCGGCAGGCGTCCTCCACACCCCAGTGGGCCGCTGCGTGGAGGGGGGTCCAGCCGTCCCCGTCCCGGAGCTCCGGGTCATAGCCAGCCTGAAGGAGCAGCCTGGGGGCCAGGGAGGCTGGGGGTCAAGGGCTGCGCGACAAGGATCTGGGCCGTGGGCTTTCAGCCGGCCATGCTGCAGCCGCAGTACCAACTGTTACACGTGGAAATGACTGCCCCAACCCCTCACCACCACGGTGACCCTCTGCCACCCGGCCTTGGACCTGCCCCTCGTACATCAGGGGGTCGACTCCTGTGGGTTTCAGAGGCACAGCCCCAGAGGAGGTGGGTGCAGGGCTCCCCCTGCCCGCCCCCAAGCCTATCGAAGGATTGGACCCCCAAAGGGGCCGTCTCTGGCAGTGGTGTCCCAGGATCCCAGCTGGCTTAGGGCGGTCAACCATGGAGATGCTGCCCCCCCAGGGGAAACCCAGCAAGGTCTGAAGACATCTCTGGTTGTATAACTGCGGGGAGGCCGGGGACGCTCAACAGCCTGCAGTGCTCAGGACGGCCCCACCACACAGAATGATCGGACCCAAAATGTCACCAGCGCCAAGCCTGAGACACCCTGGCTTAGACGATTCTCTGCGAGAAAATAATAACCACCTTAGACCTTTCAATTCAGGGGCAAAGGCAAGGTTATAAGCCCAGGGCGAGTCTCCGAACTCCACTCAGGGTAAGTAAGACAGGCCTATTTTTAGAGAACTAGGATGAGGTTCTGTGTCAACGAGAAAAAGCTAAAGCAAACTGGGAACAGATGGGCAGACCGAGTTATTTTATACAGAAACCTCTTAAACACAAGGTGCCCTATCTGGCCCCACTGACCTCTTCCCTCACCATTCCCACGCTCTGCCCCAGCTCCCTCTGCTCTGGCCCTGCTGGGTGCCCGCCTCGGGCCTCCCACAGCATGTGCCCTGGGCACTGCAGCACTGCACACTGCGCTGTTCTTGGTGGCCACCCCCCACCCCGCTGTTTCCTGACGACAAAATCTCACGCGGGCCCCTCCCTGTCACACGCATCTTCTCCCTATTTATAGCCTGCTAAGCCAGCACTTCTCAGCTGGGATAGTGCTGCCCCCCAGGGGACATGTGGCCACATCCAGAGACAATTCTGCTTCTCACAACCAGGGCTGCTCCTGACATCCCTGGGGCAGAGGCCGGGGAGGCTGCTCGGTACCCTGCAGCGCACGAGACAGCCCCCCAGCCCACAATGACCAGCCCAATGGTAGGTTGGCCTGTTTGTCCCCCCATGACGCTGTGAGCTGCAGGTGGGCCCAGATCTGTTTACCCTGTGTCCCCAGCTCCTAACAGGCTACCTGGCACACAACAGGGGCACAGAAAATAAGCGCTGAATTAATAATGTCAAGTGTCTACCTCTACTCTGCACTTTAATGAGCAGAATGCCAGTTACGTTCTTTTCAAAATGCAGTCAATAGATCTGAGTGCAAACATGAACCCATACGAAGAAGCAGTAATCAAATTATAGTCAAGGAATACTTCTAGGTTCTATGGCAGAGAATGAGGCTGCCCACACATACCGACTCTCTCTCTCTTTAGTAACAGCACTCAGCTTTTAGCTGGACACCTGGTCACCCAGCCGAAGACACATCTCCCAGTGTATTTCATAGCTAGGAATGGACAGGTGACAGGGGTCTGAGAAATGGGATGTCAGTGTCAAGTGGTGCACACAACTTTCGGATTGTTCTCTTAAAAGGAACGGACACTTGTTCCCTTTACCCTCTCCCTTTTCCTGCTGGCTGGGATGCAGGTGCCATGGCAGGAGACAAAGCAGCCACCTGGGACTCAGGAGTGGAAGCCATGGGAGGAGAAGAGAAAAGGCTCCAGGCCTGGGTACATCACCGAGCCTGGCCATTTAGAATATGCAGTCCCCCTTGCCATAAGGATCAGTTCAGAGATGGGCAGGTGACCAAGGTGGCCCAGTGAGCAACAGGCCTGGGACTTTTGCTGGAACTATGGAGGACCAGGTGCCCTACCTCAGCAGCAGGTGCTAAGCAGAGAGGCGATACGCCCGGAGCTGTTAAGGGTCATCTTTTTTTTTTTGTCGTTGAGACAGAGTCTCACTCTGTTGCCCGGGCTAGAGTGCCGTGGCGTCAGCCTAGCTCACAGCAACCTCAAACTCCTGGGCTCAAGCGATCCTTCTGCCTCAGCCTCCCGAGTAGCTGGGACTACAGGCATGTGCCACCATGCCCGGCTAATTTTTCTATATATATTTTTAGCTGTCCACATAATTTCTTTCTATTTTTTTAGTAGAGACGGGGTCTCGCTCTTGCTCAGGCTGGTCTCGACGAACTCCTGAGCTCAGACAATCCACCCGCCTCGGCCTCCCAGAGTGCTAGGATTACAGGCGTGAGCCACCGCGCCCAGCCAAGGGTCATCTTAAGTACCTCACTGAAGAAACATGCCTGAAAATTAATCAATACTAAGGTGAGCAGAGATGGAGGGATTCATCTTAACTTCATTTTTATACTAAAATACTATACTAAAGTGTAACATCACAAGAGAGAAGGGAATCGAAAGAATGGGGGGCTTGAAGATGAGAACTGGAACCAACCACTGCAATAGAAAGGGGACAGGCAGCCAAACAGAGACAAAGTAAGGCCCAAGAGTGAGGCGAGGGTAACAGAAAGGGAATAGGTGATATAGCAACTTAAAATATATACACACCAAATAACCTAGCCTTGAAATATACAAGATTAAAACTGACAGAACTATACAGAGAAATGGGCAAAGTCAAAATCCTCCTAAGAAATTTCAATGCCCCTCTCATGTCACAGTGACCGACAGAATAAGCAGGGGACAGTGAGGATATAGAAGCTTTAGGCAGCATGATTGCCAAGTTGACCTGATAACCCACAGAGAACACTGTACTTCACGATACCATTCTTTTCCAGCTTACATATACCGGTGTATAAGGCAAACCTCAACGAAATTCAAAAGGTGGAATCATAGAATCCATTCTATGACCACAATGTAATTAATCCAGGAAATTAGTAACAAAATGACTGGAAAATCCTATACATTTGGAAATTAAGGACACGTTTCTAAATAATCCATGGATCAAAGAAGAAATTACAAATTGGAAAATGTTTTATACTGAATGACAATGAAAAAGACTACGCATAAAAACTTGTGGGTGCAGCTAAGGCTGTATTTACAGGGAAGTATTGTAGTCTTAGGTACATAAATTAGAAAAGAAAGGGCAAGTACAAAGTCTAAGACAATGAGATGGAACAGACTGGCCCAGCTCACCTCATCACCTCAATGTAGCCCTTGGCAGCGGCCACATGCAGGGCAGAAGCCCCGGTGCGGGGGTGCCGGGCTTCTGGCATGGCACCCCCATTCAGCCAGCACCTTGTGTCATGAAGCAGCAGTTCTTCCTCGGCCCGCTTGGCTGCCTCCACATCCACACCTGGGAGGATGAGAAGAGGCAATAGGTGGGACTCAAACCCTATGGTCTGGGAAATCCAGTCCTTCTACCCGTGTGTTCCCCTCTGGGACTCAGAAGGCCTGGACTAGCCCAGTGGTTTCCCAACTGTGTTCTGTGCACTCTTGAGTCCCACTAAGGGTCTGGGTCACTGTGAAGCACTGGGAGAATGGATATCACAGGCCTTTTCCTATTTCAACCAGGGATTCACCTTGATTATTTCTCAAAATAAAACCTAAAGTTTATTGACAAAATCCAGTGTTTCATTACATAAAACTTCTATCTCTACCAATATAATCCTTGACACAGCTTCTTCATACATTTTATCACCATTATCACTTTTTTCATCCATAAGGAGGATAAACTAAGCAAAAAAACCCACTAAATATTCACGTCATTAGGGCAACAGCTCCTTTCCTACTGAAGTGTTGGTCCCTGTTCCCAAATGTGCTACCACCTAAAGCAATCTGTAAGAGAAAGCATGCTTCCCATTAGTCAATTTCACTGTATCTGACTGTGGCACATTTGCAGATGCAAAAAGCAAGTTATGACTTAAAATTATCAAAACAGGCAGCCTTTTTGAGGCTGAAATATTACGTGTTCACTGTCACTTAGAATCTTTATTCTTTTGCATGCTATATACTCTTGAGACAGGAAGTTAAAGTTGTATTTTCTAGAAATGTTTAAACTTTCTCCTGGGAAGGTTATTTTGTCTATTATTTTTTCAACGGTGAAATCTTTCATGCTTACTAAAGCACTATACAGAGCTGCGCTGTCCTATACAATAGCCGCTGGCCACGTGTAGCTACTAAGCGCTCAAAATGTCGCTGATACAAATTGAGATGTGTTGTAACTATATGTGCACACTGGACTGCAAAGTGTGAAAAAAAAGAAGATAAAGTGACTCATGAATTGTTTTTGTGTACTGACTTCATGTTCAAATGACAATATTTTGGATACACTGGGTTAAAGAGAATCTATTATTAAAATTAACTTTACTTGTTTCTTTTTACTTTTTAAAATACACCTACTTGAAAATTTTATTTTTTTAAATTATTTACCTATTTATTTATTTTGCTTCTCAGTTAACTTGAAGAGACAGTGAAAATTTTAAATTATACTTGCAGCTCGAACTGGATTTCCATTAGACAAAACTGGCAAAGAACTCATGTACCACCACCCTTCCTGAAAAATTAAAATGTGTCGGGGTCAACAGAAGACCGTGTGCCCCTCCCCAATTTCATTCCACTCCCTCACACCCCAGAGGTAACCACAATCATGAACAGGTGTTTTGTTATACCCTTACTACTTATATTGTAAGCCTACACACAGTGGCTCATGCCTATAATCCTAGCACTTTAGGAGGCAGAGGTGGACTGCCTGAGGCCAGGAGTTCAGGACCAGCCTGAGCAAAACAGCGAGACCCTATCTCTACAAAAAAATAGAAAATTTAGCCGGGCACGGTGACGCACACCCATAGTCCCAGCTATTTGGGAGGCTGAGGTAGAAGGATGGCTTGAGCCTAGGAGTCGGAGGTTGCAGTGAGCTACGATGATGTCACTGTACTTTAGCCTGGGTGACAGAGCAAGACCTTCTCCCCAAATTAAAAAAAAAAAAAAAAGCATCCTCCCTACATATATTGTAAACTTCTGCCATCAGGCTATAAATGGGACCCATGAAATGCAATCCCATAAATTCTGAAAGTGTTCTTGTCCCACTGCAAGAAACAAGAGTTCCCATTGCTCCACCCTTGCCAGCACCTGGAACTACCTGAGGGTCAATCCTGCCTGTCTTCGAGTGTAACACTCCACCTTCCAGCTGTCTTGGATGTTGGACTCCAAGGAAGTTCACTTCAAACGTTTCAAAAACACTTTAAGTCTCCTTCCTGCTCAGTTCTGCACCCCTGTAAGAAGTGGCCAGGGAGGATCCCCTCTGCTCAGAGCATGGTAGTCTCAACTGTGCGTCCCTGGGGCCATGAAAACAGCGCTTGTAGCACAACTGTGGCTCAGGCCTGCCGGCATCCATTCTCCCATCTTCAATAACCACATTTTGAGTTTCCTCACTCTTACTTTTGCTCCAATGTGGCAGAGCCCACAGCCTGGCTCCAGAGGTGGGCGTTTCACCAGGCCTGCCTATCACCCGTGCTACAGTGATGGGCTCAGGGGCTGGCAAGTGACCAAGGGGCCCAACGCACATCAGAGAACTGTGGCTTGACTACTGGGAAAGAGGCAGCCTGGTTCAGTCGGGATTCCAGCCTGTAGTTAGGAGCCACACCAAGTACCTCACTGAGAGAAGCTGCCCGAGAACGAAGCCAACGCAGAGTGAAGCAGAGTGACCAAGAGATGCTTTTGACTTCATTTGTGCCCCTGGATCAAACTATGCCTGAAGCCCATAGAACTAGTGGACTTTAGTTACATATGCCCATAAGTGGCCTTTTTTAAAAAAAAATTGTGGTGAAATACACATAAAATTTACCATCTTAACCATTCTTAAGTGCACAGATCAGCAGCATTAAGAACATTCACAGCATGGTGCCTCTATCACCACCATCCATCGTCAGAACTAGTTCACCTTACAAAACTGAAACTCTGTACCCATTAAGCAACAATTCCTTATTCCTCCCTCCTCCCAGTCCCTGGCCACCACCATTCTATTGTCCATGATTCTGACTATTCTAAGTAACTCGCAGAAGTGGAATCATGCAGTATTTGCCCTTTTGTGACTAGCTTATTTCACTTAATGTACTCAAGGTTCATCCATGCTGTAGCATGTCCCAGAACTGCCTTCCTTTTTAAGGCTGCATAATATTCCACTGCATGTGTGTAACACACTTTGCTTATCCATTTATCCAATGAGGGACACTCAGTTTGCGTCCACCTCTGGGTTACTGTGAATAATGCCAGGCACATGGGTGCATAAATGGCCTTTTCTGGCCTGAGCCAGGCTGAGTGGGTTTCTGGTACTTGCACAGAGTCGTGCCTGACTCAGCAGTTGAGTCCACCTGGCCAGAGGCTTTCAAGGTGAAGGAGAGGTGTACTCCGGGCCAGGAGGCAACCCGCTGAGCAGATCGGGTCCTCTCACTGAGCAGCAGACTCAGAAAGAGGAAGACAGCAGGTGAGGCAGGGACAGTGGCAGGACAGCTGCGCCTGTCGCTGGTATCTCCTCCCTGCCAACCCTGTCTGTGAGCGGCTGACAGGGTCACGCTGCAGCCGGCACCTGTCTGGAGGCCCAGCACTTCTGGAGGGTTCTCCATCTTCTAGACATGTGTCCCACAGGTGGGTGGGGGCAGAAGCCCTTTTCCTCCTTGCAGCCGGGGTGCGGCCTCCAGTCCTGATCCTGCCCACCACACCCCCACTGCAGCTCCTGTGTGAAGGTGGGTGTCGAGGAGGGGTGCTGGCAGAGGCGTGGGGATTCCAGAGGCAGCGTCCCACCCCAGCAGTGCAGGGTCTTTCCAGTGGAATTGCTGGCATTTGTTGCCGGCTGACCCTACAAGCCAGCACCCCCAACCTGCACAGCTTTGCCCAGCCTTCTCCTCACCCACAGAAGGGGGCCCCCTCTGAGAAGCCAACGCAAGCTATGGGCAACTTCTGCAGAAAAACAGAATGTCACAAAGTTCATGGACCCCCCTGGAGGCCATTCTTGGCGAGGACTGATCCAGACGGAAGGAGACTATATCGATGTGAGAACCACGGGCAGGGTCTGACCCCAGGCTGGGTCCTGAACCAGAAGGGGAGAAGATATTATACAAAGAACAGCAAGGGGCCACCTGGAGAGATCAGGGACAGCACTGCAGCATCAAGGTTAAAAGGCCAAGGGCCTGATGACGGGAGGGTACCGCAGTTGGCGCCTACTGTGGCTATGCAGCAGCTACCCTTGTGGGAGACACCTGCTGAGCATCAAGGCAGAGAGTTACAATGTCTGCGACAGATCGGGAATGGGAGGGAGGGATGGAGGGAGAAAGGAAAAGACAAGAAAGGGAAGAGAAGAGAGGAGAAAGGAAGGAAGGAAAGACAAGACATGTTTATACATGTATATGAGGAAGGAGGAGGAGGGAGGACATGAGAGCACACAAATGTATCAAAAAGCTAGAAACTGATGAATCTATACTATATGATTCCATTTATATGAAGTGCACAGAGAGAGCACATCAGTGGTCACGGGGCCAAGGGGTACGGCTAGAGGTGATGGCTCAGGGGTGTGGGGGTTTTTTAGGGGATGATGAAAACCTTCTAAAATCAACATGGTGATGATGCACAACTCTGAGAATACACTAAAAACCACTGAAGTGTGCACTTTGGCTGAACTGTAGGACACGTGAATTACATCTCAAAGAACTGTTTCAAAAAAAAACCTGGCCGGGCACGGTGGCTCACGCCTGTAATCCTAGCACTCTGGGAGCCCGAGGCGGGTGGATCGCTCGAGGTCAGGAGTTCGAGACCAGCCTGAGCAAGAGTGAGACCCCCGTCTCTTCTAAAAATAGAAAGAAATTATCTGGCCAACTAAAATATATATACAGAAAAAGTTAGCCGGGCATGGTGGCGCATGCCTGTAGTCCCAGCTACTGGGGAGGCTGAGGCAGTAGGATTGCTTGAGCCCAGGAGTTTGAGGTTGCTGTGAGCTAGGCTGGCGCCACGGCACTCACTCTAGCCCGGGCAACACAGCGAGTCTCTATCTCAAAAAAAAAAAAAAAAAAACCACACTGGCAAATCTCAGCCAAGGCTATCTGGGTGTTCATGGTGCTACTGCTGCAATTTTCTGTAAGCTTGAAGCTTTTCAAAAATAAAAAGTTGGAGGAAGGGAAGGGAGAGAGCCCAGCTTCACGGCTGATTTTACCCACTCCCCACGGTAAGCACAGGAGGGCTCCCAAACCTCAGATCTCCACCTCCACGTGTCCCACTAGCTACTCATGTCCCCACAGTGCTCTCACGGCCACCTGAACTCCAAGCCCCATGTAGAACCCTACCCTTCTCCAGCCTGGCCGGCGACACCATAAGCACAGCCATGCTGAAATCTGCCAGGATCTGTTCCTGCATCGGAGTCTCCCTTTCCTCCCAAACAGTCCTCTAGGGCCGAGCCGGGCCCTATGCTCACGCCTTGTCATCGATAACCACACCGCACCCTGACCACCACCCCACAAGGCAGTGCCAGCCATCCCTGTTTCAGTCATCCGGGAGGTGAGCTTCAGGAACGTGCCTGGGGCCAAACAGCCAGTCACTGACAGAGCTGGGCGGCGAACCCATCAAGTCGGACTTCAAAAGCCACACTCGGGACCCAGGGATCCTCTGGGGTGTCCCACAGGCATCACACACCTGCTAGAAGCAACACCCCTCCCCCAGGAAAAGTGAACATAGCCAGACACAGAGTTTCAGGGGGTTCTTGGGCCCCACACGTTGGACCCCCGAGGCACCGTTACTCTCAGAGCACAAGCAGAGCAGTCCCAGCAGCCCCTGCCTGCCTCTACTGCCCTCCGTAAACGCATCGCCTCCCAGAAGATCTACGCCAGGCTTCCGGCAATACCCCGCTGGATGGACTTTGGACAAGTCCCTCCTGTGTGTGGCTTGATTTCCTCAGCTATTCAGAGAGTAAAAGGACACTTCCAGCTGACAGCAGTCTGAGCTCTTGTTCTGTGCCACCCCTGGGCTCCAAGCAATCCCTGAGACAGGTACCTGCACCCACATTTCACAGGTGAGGAAACCGAGGCACAGAGAGAGCCAGAGAATTCTAAGAAACAGGTGTGGCCTTTTATTCTCTCTTTTTTTTTTTTGAGACAGAGTCTTACTCTGTTGCCCAGGCTAGAGTGCCGTGGCATCAGCCTAGCTCACAGCAACCTCAAACTCCTGGGCTCAAGCGATCCTCCTGCCTCAGCCTCTCGAGTAGCTGGCACTACAGGCATGTGCCACCATGCCCGGCTAATTTTTTCTGTACATATTTTTAGTTGTCTAGATAATTTGTTTCTATTTTTAGTAGAGACGGGGTCTCACTCTTGCTCAGGCTGGTCTAGAATTCCTGACCTTGAGCGATCCGCCCACCTTGGCCTCCCAGAGTGCTAGGATTACAGGCGTGAGCCACCACGCCCGGCCCAGGTTTGGCCTTTGAACCCAGGCAGCCTGATTCCAAAGCTCTCAACCTGGGGCCACAGGCGAGGAAGAGCACCCCCGCCCCGCACATGGCACACCAGAGGCCCACCTCGGCGTGCGATTTCCGCCTTCAGCAGCCCCTCCATGGCATCTGACTCAGCCAGGTCCAGGGGCAGGTCCCCGTCACTGTTGACGGCAGCGATGTTGGCCCCATGGCTCAGGAGGTACCTGGGGGTAGGGGGTGGTCAGGGCTGAGGGTCCAGGCCCCTGCCCCATCCGGACCCTGCCCACCCCTCCCCTGCCTCACCTGGCAATGTCCAAGTAACCACAGGAGGCGGCCACATGCAGAGGTGTCCAGCCCTCGTTGTCCGCCTGGTTCACCGTGGCACCCTGCTCCACCAGGAAGCGCACCACCTCCAGGTTCTCGTCGATGCAGGCCTGCAGGGCGGAAGGCAGGGCTGTCAGCACACACCCAGCCCAGCCATGGCACACCCAGCAGAGCAGGACTCCGAAAGGGAGCCACGAAACAGATCCAGGGGCCCAGTGCGAGTGTGTTGGTTAAAAGACCCTGATGGCCTCTGCCACAGGCCCTGGAGGCCCTACTGGCCACCACCTGTTTAAGACACTCCTGGCTGCCCCACGGTCACGTCAGCCAGGCATTCGGAGCTCAGTGGAGACCACGAGGACTCCCAGCTGCCTGTAAACAGAAAGTGAACAGGGAACGGATGGAGGCTTCTCGTCCAGGTGTGGGAGTCCTGAATGGTGCTTGGTAGACACGTTACGACCCAGTCACCACCTGCAGGGTGGGGATTGCAGAGTTCAGACTAAGGGAGGAGGTTCCAGCCCCTCTTCCTTCAGACCCAGGGGTCCAGGCCCCAGCCACTCCCCTCTTAGACCCAGCCAGTTCCTTCCAAGGGACAAGACTGGAGTACACACCCCAGCAGATACGCTCCAGGAACCGACACAGCTGGTAAAGCCCCCTGCCCCTGGGATACAGGGGGCGTCCTAGACAGGATTCCCAAAGAGGGTCAGACGCCGGGATTCCTGTGTGCCCAGGAACCCAAGCTGGCACAGCTACCGTTCACAGAGGGCCTGCTATGCCCGAGGTACTGTGCCAAGGGGTTTACTTGGACCACGTTGTCTAATCCTCCCACGTACGGAGTGAAAAGCTCAGGAAGGTGGAAGCCCAAGTTCAAGTCAGCATAACAAGCAGGGTCCAGAGGACAGACTTCACCCGGGCTCATCATGTGGATGCTGGTGGCACTGGGAGCTGCAGTGGGTCTGAGAGAGGGTGTGGGCCTAAACTCCTAGGTCCTAAGGATAAATTAACTCCCCAGCTCCCTCACCTCTCCAAAGCTGCCTATCTGGAGGAGGGGGAGGGAGCTACGAGGGCCAAGAGCATGAAGTCATGGAAACTCAGGCTGCAAAAGGGGGGCCACACGTGCCCTGGGAACGGGATGAACTCTGGGCTCGTTTATTTCCACCCAGTTGTCATGGCGATGGGGGAGGGGGGCAAGGAGAGAGATGGGCATTTCCCTTTCAAGGATCTGCCCAGCACAGGCATCCATGTGAAAGATGCCTGAGGCCTGGGCACCAGGGACCCAGGGATCTAGGCCCAGCCCCTCCTCCCTCAGACCCAGGGATCTAGGCCCAGCCTCTCCTCCCTCAGACCCAGGGATCTAGGCCCAGTCCCTCCTCCCTTGGATGTGGGGGTCTGGGCCCAACCCCTCCTCTTGCAGACCTAGGAATCGGGGCCCCCAGCCCCTCCTTTCAGACCCAGGGGTCTGGGCCCCCAGCCCCTCCCTGTTCAGACCTGAGAATCCTGGCTCCCAGAATCCCACTCCTACTCCAGACCCCAAGCCCCTGGCCACTAATGCACGTGGCAACTTGCGCAGGGTGGGAGTGGGGGCAGTGTACCAGGTTTGCCAAATAGGGGTAGGGGCTGAGGTAGGGGCTGAGGCTTGAGAACTTACAGGAAACACAGCCACGGCAACAGGCTGATGCTGGGGGACCTGTCCCAGGAAGGGTTCAAGACAGAAATCTCAATCCCAGGTGGAGGAACGAGCTGACACTCAGGAGGTACGCAGATACGGTGGCCAATTGTACCTATTTCCTAAGACTGAGAGTTTTCAGCACTAAAACCAGGCCAGTCCCATGCAAACATGGGGTGGTCACCCCAGACCTAGACCTGATCCAAACCCCAGCTCCCTGCTTGCTGGCCATGTGACCTGAGGAAGGAACTTCCTTTTTCTGAACCCCAGACCACTTCTGTCTTCAGGCCTCCTGAAAAGCAATGGAGACCGAGTTTACCAAGCGATTGCCCCACAGTAAGAGGCAAATCCACCCAAGAGGCAGCTTGACAGGCAGGGCCAGGGCAGCTCCTGTGGGGTCCAGGTCAAGGAGGTGGTCTGGGACTCTGAGGGACGCAGGAGAAGGGTCTGGGTCTGAAAAGCAGGGCCAGGAGCCCTGAAGGGAGGGTGCAGGAGAGCCCGGGACATGGACTGACAGACAAGAAAAGGGGCACTGAAGCCTGAACCCCTCTCTTAGGACCACCGAGGACACAGAAACCCAGAGAATGGCCTCAGGGAAGTGGTACCGCGCTCTGAGTGAAGGAAAATGTCCCAGATAGCACTGGGGCCACTGCAGGGACAGGGCCTGGGGGTGGGGAAACAGAAAGGGGACAGAGGCAGCAATTCCCCAGTGAACATCTATAAAGCATCACACCTTGCAAAGGGAGTTCTCCAAACATACAACCTCCGTCCTTCATCAGAGTCCTACCAGGGAAGGGCTGACTACTGGCCCCATTTAACAGGTTAGAAAACTGAGGCAGAGAGGAGAAACACTAATTCAGTGTCACAAAGTCAAGAAGCTGAGATTAGAACTCAGGACAAACTGATTCTGGCTCTGTTTTTTTTTTTCCTCAAACTACTATTCTTTTCTTTCCTTTTTTTTTTTTTTTTTTTTTGTGACAGAGTCTCACTTTGTTGCCCGGGCTAGAGTGAGTATCGTGGCGTCAGCCTAGCTCACAGCAACCTCAAACTCCTGGGCTTAAGCGATCCTTCTGCCTCAGCCTCCCGAGTAGCTGGGACTACAGACATGCACCACCATGCCCGGCTAATTTTTTCTATATAGATTTTTAGTTGGCCAGATAATTTCTTTCCATTTTTAGTAGAGACAGGGTCTTGCTGAGGCTGGTCTCAAACTCCTGACCTCGAGCGATCCACCCGCCTCGGCCTCCCAGAGGGCTAGGATTACAGGCGTGAGCCACCATGCCCGGCCTCTACTCTTTTCTTTTTTTAGAGATGGGGTTTTGCTGTGTTGCCCAGGCTGGTCTCAAATCCTGGCCTCAAGTGATCCTCCTGGCTCAGCCTCTCGAGTAGCTGGGACTACAGGTGTAAGCCAGCATGCCCAGACCCAACTGCTACTCTTCTTTGGAATCTGGGAGCTGGACCTGGTCAAGCATCCTCCCCCTTCCACTCCAACCCTGTCATGCTTTGCTTCCTAGGACCCTCTCCAGCCTCACCAGTAACTGAACCTTAGGGGTTCTCGCAAGGAGAAGGGGCTCCAGGAAATGGGGGTTTGTCACCAGAGAAGGAATCTGCTCAACAGGAGGCGGCAGTTGGACCAACATTGAAAGACTAGGAAGGAGAAAGCCTGGGGATGGGGCTTTTCAGTGGCCAGGCTGTCTCTGGTGGTCCCACTGGGGGGGGGGAGCTGGGGAGAGAAAGGCACCTCGAACCAGAGAGAGCCCTAGGAACATAAGCTGGCCCTGGCTCTGGGACACGGGATCACTGGAGGCAGCAATCAGGGGGTCTTGAAGAGAACATGGGGCCCCAGGTTGGAGGAAGAGGACTAACAGGGCTCTAGAACCCTTGCAAGATGACATCACAAGGGGCTAAGAGAGAAGTCACAGTCTATGGGAGGGGAAAGCTGCCCAAATAAAAGAAGAGGTGACCCAAATCCACAGAAAGAGGGGTGACCAGGCAAAGATAGCAAGATGATCAAGAGGACAAAGTGGTGGCCCACAGCCAGGAAGAGGCAGTGCTCTGAGGTTATCCAGAAAAAGGGTGATGGATGCAGGCCTGGCCACAGGAAGGGGAGAAAGGGGAAGAGGAGGAGATACATCACTAAGAGAAGGCCCACGATAAGAGGCACAAAATGGCACAAGACCCAGCATGAGAACGAAGAGGGAAATAACTGAGTTAGGAGATTAGGGATTGGGAGGAGAGAGAACATGGAGCGACCCAGAAAAGGGAAGCATCCACTTCACAGAAACAAGGTGGTACAGAGCCTAGAACGAAGTGGCTCAGGAAAGGGCATCTTTAGGCAGCAACAAATGGCACGGACCAACAGAGAGAATGGGTGGGGAGAAGACAGAACCTGAAAGAAGTGGCACTGAACGATCTGGGCCTAGGCAAGGCGGTGGCCCAGGCCAGAGACTCGGCGAGGAAGGAGGCACAGGCCCAGGAAAGAGAAGGATGCAGCTCACTGAAAGCAGCACCTGCCTAGAAAGGGGAAACAGTGGGCCAGAGGTAGCCTGGCAGCAAGCAGAGCTGGAAGAAGTGGTACAGGTTCAGGAAAGAGATGGCAGAATTAGGTGGCAGAATAGAACTGGCACAAGTAGAAGTGGCACAGACGAAACGAGTCAAGGGCATTCAGGGTCTGGAAGACAGCAGCGTCAAGTGGCCAAGACCAGGACCAGCGACAAGGACCAGACTAAGCCGTCAGAGCCGGCTCAGGTTCAGGGAGAGGGCAGCGCAGGACCTGGGCAAGCAAAGCCCAGGGCCAGTAACGACGGCGCAGATCAAGACTGGCAACGGTGGCTCAAAGTTGGGAACGGGGGACGCTCAAGGTGGCGCAGATCGAGGATGGGTCAGCTCCAGGAAAAGCGCAGGGCGACCGAGACGACCCGGGCCGGGGGTGCTGACCTGGTGGAGGGCGCTGATGCCGTCGGCGTTGGTGGAGTCGAGCACTGCGCGGGCGGGCGGCG
Source organism: Lemur catta (assembly GCF_020740605.2). Lineage (NCBI taxonomy): Eukaryota > Metazoa > Chordata > Mammalia > Primates > Lemuridae > Lemur > Lemur catta. Next base: position 21,686,329 of record NC_059146.1, read on the forward strand.
GGGCAGCGGGGTCGAGCTCGGCGCCGGGGCCGGGGTCGGCGGCGCGCAGCATCAAGCGCGCCTCGTCCAGGTCTCCGCCCGCACAGGCCGCCAGAAACTCGGCGGCGCGCTCGAAGCGGACGGTGCGGGCGCGGCGTTCCCCGTGGCCCGGCTCCGCGCCCGCCCGCGCCCCCCATTGCCGCAGCTGCTCCCGCCGCCGCTCACGGGCAGCCGCGGCCGCCGTCCCCGGGCCCGCCGCCGGGCTGTCCTCGCCCGACATCGCGCCGCCCGCCCGCCCAGCGAGCGAGCGAGCACGGAGCACCGAACAGCAGCCGCCGCCGCCACTGCCCCCCGCCCGCCCCGGGGACAGCCGGGAACTGCAGCTCTCCGCGTACCGCCCCAAGGATCTCCCGGGCCCCCGCCCGACGCGCTGACGTCACAACGTAGCCCCAGGGTGCCCTGGGAATTGGAGTCCGCAGGTCGGAGAAGCGCCTAGCTACCGTCTGATGGGATGGGGGAGGGCAGGGGCCAGGTCGCGGGGAACTCTGGGAAATGGCGCCTATAACCGGAAGTTGCTGCTAGCGACTTTCTCCACTTGCTATTCCCCGAGGCCTACTGGGAAGGCCGCAGCTCCTCGCGTCAAATGGAAAGCGCCTGGGCGAGACATGCTCCGAGGAACGCTGGAAAATAGAGTCTCAGGCTGAAGGGGTGTCCCAGGGCGTGCTGGGAAATGAAGTGCACGGTATAAAGGGGTCGAAGAGCAGGCCCCGGGGCCTGTGGGGAAATCGACTGGACAGCTGGGCTCTAAAGGATTTAGAACTGATTTTTCCATATACCTTATCACCTTTCCACGTACTATATAATTTATCTTGAATTTTTTCCCCGCCCCTGCCAAGTAGAAATAAGTTCCCTGAGGGCAGAGATTTTTGTTTTCCGTGTGCGCTACTCATTCTCAGCGCCGAGAACTGAACCTGAGGGTGCGCGATCGAAGACAATTGGATGAATGAATGAATGAATGGAGGCCCTAGGTCGTGGGAAACACCAGGGCACCATGGGAAATTGAGTCCACAACCCAGAAGTCCCTAAAGACAATTCACCTCCAGGCTTCCGCGGGTGACTGCCCAGGGCATGCTGGGAAATAAGGTTTGCGCTGCAAAGGTCATGGCAACAAACGACCACCCGAGGGCATGCTGGGAAATATAGTCCGCAGGATCACGATGTTAAAAGCACATCTGGTCGTAGGCAGGGCCCCAAGGAACCCCAGGAAATCGAGCTTAAGGACGAGAGAAGTCCAAAATCCCTAATGGTAATCCCTGGATCACACCGGGAAAGCAACCCAAGGGGTTGGGCCCACAACGACAGGGTCCCCCGAGCCTTCACTGACCCACCCTTCTCCGGCGCCCACGGGCCACGGAGCTCTCTGGGAAATGTAGTCCATGCTCTAGCACAGTCGCAAGGCAGACTGGGATTTGTAGTTCAGTGCGAGGCATTCCAGTAGTTTTGGTAGTGAATCACCTTATTGCAGACCCAAGTGATAAGCACACCTTAAGAATTCTGCATCTACATCCACATTGGAAAGGTGGCAGACACTTTGAAACACGAACAGAGATCCATAAAAATCACACAGACAGGGTTGCAGCCTGCAGGGTGGCTATTCTGACAGGCTGGAAAGCAACTGCCTTGGACAGAAGCTGAGAGCATGTACTTCAAGGGAGGAACAATGGGGAACAGGAAGTTACGCTAAGTAGTGTGGCCAAATATACATATTTAGCTATAGGAAGAATCATGAATATTGACAAAAAGAGAAACATGCACATGCACAAATAAACTTCATGCCCCTTCATGGGTCACACGCACAAAGAAGTGGCAGCTTTAGCGTGGCTCTGAGGGTGGAGTTTTCAGCCTTCTGACCTCAAAAGGTGAAACAGAGGACCTGAAAAGCATCACTGTGCATCCTCCATAGACTGGCCAGAACCACTCTGTGGTCAGTGGTCTCTTAACAGGAAGGAATGCTGGTCAGTTGTTACATGGAAACCGCAAAAAGGGAGGAGAGATCATGAGATTGGTTTCTGTTTAGAGGTTAGGGAAGAAAACCTATGGCTGTTAGTAAGGAAGGGAGTATAATGAGGTGTATCTGACCTCGCATCCCGTCATGGCTGGGAACTCAGTTTTAAGGTTTCTTTGGGGTCCCCTTGGCCAAGAGACAGTCCAGAACCACGATTGTGCTTGAGATGATAAGGCACCCACCTAACTAAAGAGCAAGCTGGAGATCCAGCCTCCTTTGCAATGAAAGGAAGCCAACGAAATGTGCCTGAACATTGCTGAAGAGGGCTTCCAGAAAGGCTTCATAAAGAGGGATGATTCAGCTGAGGGGTGCACAATTCTGATCACACCTTCTGTCCTCATTCTTCCTGGAAAAGTGGATGTGATGGCTAGAGCTCCAGATACCACATTGTGCCCATGAAGTAATCTTGGAGATGAAAGCAGAGCAGAAAGGCAAAAGAAGCCTCAATTCTTAATGGCAACTTGGATCTGCTTCTCCTGCTCTGGACTGCCACCTCTTGTCTTTAGGTTACATGTGAGAAAAGAAATCCCCCCATCCACCAAAATCATTGTTACTTGGGGGCGCTTTTGTAGGGGGAGCTCTTTCTTACAAACAGCCAAACATAACTCCTAAATGACATTGTCAACTTAGCGCTGGCATTATCCTGGGGAGGGATCTGAGTCAAGCTTCAGGAACATGACGAGGCACTGACAGGGTGACACAGCCAGCCCCTGCTGACCCACCAGAAGACTGCAGAGGCATGAGCAAGTCCAGCCAAGCCCAGTGGGACAAGAAGAAGCACCCAGCTGAGGACGTTGGTACTCTGAGACCGGAGTCTGCCAACCTTCTCATTTGCTGGCAAATTAATAAACTACTCTTTCCTTCTCCCCAAACCACTTATCCTTGTTCTTCTGATGTGAGTTCGGGGACAAGTGCGGAACTTTCAGCAACAAAATTTGGCACCCCTTTGTGGGTGACCTCATTGGCTCTCCGGTGGATCAGCACCCTACAACTAACTACTGGAGGAAGCAGGAAGCAGCCCCAGGACAAGCCGTGGGCCTTCACCGGAAAGAGAGGCTTCTTTTCTTGGTCAGAGGGCAAGGGACGGCCCCAGCAGCTGCCAGAGCCTGTTTTAGCTCCAAAGGCAAAGCAGCAAACAATGGGTTATTAATCTGTCACTGAGCTGATTCTCCCATGGGAAACTTTACGTATCACTTTTCTGTTTGATTTGCTTTTGCATTTCTTAGTTCAGGTATACTTTACATACCACAAGATTTACCATTCTAAAATACAATTCGGAGGGCTTTTTGTATATTCACAGGTTGTACAACCATCACCACTAATTCCAGAATATTTTCACCACCCCCAAAAGAACCCCCATTCCCTTTAGCCATGACCCCCACTCCCCTCCCCCAGCACCACAAAAACACTAATCTCCTTCCTGCCTCTATAGCCTATTCTGGAAAATTCATATAAATAGAATCATATGCTATGTGACCTTTTGTGTCTGACTTCTTTCCCTTAGCATATGTTTCCAAGGTTAATCCGCATTGCAGCCTATATCAGTACTTCATTCCCTCTTATGGCTGGACAATGTTCCACTGTGTGGACATACCAACCTGTTGGTGGACACTTGAGTTGTTTCTACCTGTGGCTGTTATGAAAGATGCTGCTATGAACGTTCATGTCAAGTTTTCATGTGGACATATATATTTTTGCTTCTCGTGGGCACATACCTAGGAGTGACATTCCTGGGTCGTATGTTAATTCTGTCTCACTCTTTGAGGAACTGCCAGACTGTTTTCCAAAGCATGTGCACCATTTCACATGCCCACCAGCAGTGTGTGAGGCCTCAACTTGCCCTGTCATTTTAGTGACTGTTGATGACACTCTCCCAAGCAACAGCTCCTCGGTGATAATAAGTCGATTAGCTGTGAGAGGCCGGAGGCATATCAAGAATAATAACATCAAAGAAACTCAGCGGGTATCGACAGGGGGAGCATTTATTTCACGCTACGGATGGAACAAACACTCCGAGGGCTCCCGGGGGCTTCAAGGTGGGCCACTGTCCCGGCGTCCTCACTTCCAGCGGCCTCCAACGCGGCCCTTCCCTGCCCCCTTCCGGCTGTAGGAGAAGGAGGTGGTATTAGGAAGGAGGGGGGCCCTTCCAACCTCTGAGCCCCCAATTCAGGAAGTCCATCCCCCAAAATATTAGCCCTCCCCGCCCAGAGGAAGATTTGAGCAAAGGCGCTCAACTGGCAATGGGCGTCTCATTCAGATTTAACAATCTGGGTGGGGTGGCTGGTGGTTAGAGGCTTCATTGACACGTGGGAGTTGATAATATTTGTAGGTGAGTTCAGGATATTCACGTGGGTGCTGATACATGTTTATGAGTCAGGGGCCAGAGTCGGGAGATCGGTGGGGAGAAGGGTTGGGCGATCTGAGGGTCAGTAATGTGCAAGAGGGGCAGGGGAGGCTGGGGTGAAAGCGACAGGGAATGAGAGAGAGAGAGATGAAGAGACTTTCTCAGCCTCAGCCCTACAGATATTTGGGGCCAAATTATTCTTTGCTGTGTGGGGCCCTATCTTGTGCATTGTAGGATGTTGGACAGCGTCCCTGGCCTCTACATTCTAGATGCCTGTGGTCCCTCTCCAGTTGTGACAACTAAATCTCTCCAGACATTGCCCGATGTCCTCTGGGAGCTAGGACTGCCCTCCCCTCACACCCTCGAGGACCACAGATTTAGAGGGACACAGACAAAGGGATTGAGACCTGAGAGACCAAGGGCAGAGAGAGGAGGACAGGGAATGAGAGTGTCCCAGAGAACAAAGGACAGAGACAGAGAAAGGGGCAGATACCAAGAGGGGGTAGGGGATGGGCACCCACAGAGGGAGGAGAGAGATGTGGGATAGGGGGGTGTCTGGAGGGGGAGCAGGTCACACTCACAACTTCTGGGCGTGGCTGATGCGGTTGTACAGCACGTTGATCTGCAGAGCAGGAGGGAGATGCTGGTGGGGACAGCAAGTGGGACGGCCGCCCACCCCTTCCCTGCCCTCCCCACCTGGCCCAGCCCAGCCCAGCCCAGCCCATGGCAGTCCCCCTACAAAGGCGAGTCCCACCTCATATCTCTGCTGCTTCAGCTTTGCCATCAGGTCGAACTTCTCGGACTCCAGCTGGTGGATCCAGTCTGACAGCTCCTGGGCCTTCTCCCTGGCAGGGCAGGAGGGTCACGATGGAGGAGAGCCAGGGCACGCCTCAGGCCCAGAGGAGGTGGAGAAGGACTCGGGCCCAGAGAGGTTGGGGGAACCACCCAAAGCCACACAGCAAGTCTCCAAGCTCAGTGTTGTTGGCGGCATTTGGTTAATATTTGAGGCCAAAGGTTTTTAAATCTGGGCCTACTTTCTCCACCTCCAAAATGGAGAGAGATCTCACGTTTTCCCAGGGGAAAGGAGGATGCCATTCAGGGTTAAGAGCCCAGGCTCCAGAGTCAGAAACCACCCCCGGTTCAAATCCCACTTCTACCATTCTCGCGCTTATGACTCCAGTCAAGTGACTTCTTTTAAAATCCTGTTTTGTCTACAAAAAATATATAAATAAAACGGTGGAAGAGATGACTGGTTGCCTGCCTAACATCCTTTGTTTCTTTCTTCTTTAAAAACAGAAACTTGTGCAATTGGCTCTGTTGAAAAACTACATTTCCCAACCTCCCTTACAGGTGGGGATGCCCAGTGGGGTGAAAGTAGGTCATTCCAGTGGGGCTTCCAAGAAAGACTTTGTGGCTCTTCTCTTGGAACTTCTTTCTGCTGCTTGGGTCATGAATGTGATGTCTGGAGTTCCAGCAGCCATACTGGGCCATGAGGTGATTTTGAGAATGGACATATGAGGCTAAAAGTGACAGAGCAGAAAAATAGGATGCGTCTCTGATGATTTTGTAGAATTGCCATACCAGCCGTGGACTACTGACCTTCAGATATCTTCTATGTGAGAAACTAAACCTCTGTATTTTAGGCTGCTGTAGTCAGACCTCAGTTACTGGAGGCCAAACTTATTCTTAACTGATAAAAAATCTGCACTGAGCTGTTGTGGGCTGAGATAACGCATGTCAGGTACCTGGTATACAGGCATAGAGCAAATACTCAATAAAGCTAATCTTAGTATTCATTTTATTATTATTGGCACTCCTTAGGGTTTGTTTGTGTGTGTGTGTGTGTGTGTGTGTGTGTGTTCGTTTGTTTGCTGGCTAATGGCTTTTAAATGCCTTCTCCTCTGTGGTGTATTTTATTTAAGAATTTTATAGCCCCCTCATATGCCTCTGGTTTCTATCTAATAAATAAAATTTAGGCAACTTGAGATCCTCAAAAAATAGTACTGGAACTAAATTACGAGTATGTGGCAGGGGACAAACAAAGGAAGAGAAAGAAAAAAATGAGTATCGACCGCATATTATTTTATGCCAGGCCCGTGATGATATCTTACATGAATCACGTACATGGCGGGAGGGCGCAGAGCTGGTTCCAAGGCTTCCAAGAACTGTGCACGTGTTTTCCCAGCTCCACATTCAGTGCCCTCACATTGGGAGTCAGAAGTCAGCAAGGCAGGAGTATTTATACAATGGAAATGGGCAAGTGCTAAATCTAGACTTTTTTCCCCTGGAGAGCCAGCTGTTAAATATTTACCATCAAGCTACTTTACAGCGTGAAAGCAAAGAGTGAGGACTATTGCACCAGACTTCCCGGGGTTCAAATCCCAGCTCTTCCACTTGCTAGCTGTGCAACCTTGAAAAGGTTACTTAACCTCTCTGTGCCTCAGGTTCCTCATTAGTAACATGAGGATGATAATAGTATCTACCTCATAGGATTGTAAACCCTCCCTAGGAGGAAGCTGCTGCTATCATCATCATCATCATCATCATTATCTCGTTGAGCTTTCACAACTCTGTGAGGTAGATTTATCATATCCTCATTTCACCAATGAGGGATGGGAGGTCCAGAGACGTTAGACAACATGACTAAGGTCACACAGTAGCTGGTGGAGCTAGCACTGCGCCCGGGCAAGTGTCCTCAGCACTTGAGCTCCAAAACCTAGCACGATGCCACCTCTGAGCGGTTTGAAGTTTCTGACAATTTGAGCCATGTCCCAGCTGTGCCCCAGCCACGCCCCGTCAAGAAGCAGATGACAGGCCTGAAGGAAAGGCCCTCCCCAGCCTTCCCTCTGTGGCTTAGCACGGGATGCAGGCTGTCCTGGCAACGGGATGTGAAGGAGGCAGAGTCCCATGGGACAGGAATTCGGCTAGAAAATTCTTGCCAGCACATCGGATTTTTATTCAGGTAAAAGAGCCCATCCTGAGCTCCCGTGGCACATTATCAAGTTAACAAAATCTCCTAAATGGGGGGAGCCATCTTGTCCAGCTTCCCCTCTATGTGACCTGCCAGAGTCTAAAGGCCACAGTGGGTTCTGTATCAGTGATCAATGACATGTTTCACAGAGAAGGCAGCAGGGGCCCAGAGAGGGGGAGCACTTGCCCAGAGTCACACAGCACCAGGGCTCAGACCCAGGGCATCTGCCTACCTGAGTCTGGGCAAGGGTTCTCATCTCTCTGTCTCAAACCCAGGCCCCTCCACCCCCAAGCCCCCCGCACCACCTACCGGAGCTGGTCCTCCCCCATGTAGTCAATTTCCAGAGGCTTCTTACGCTCAGACAGGATTCGCTGTTTCATCTCCCGCCCTGTCTGCCGTTTCCCACGCTTCTGTTCAGCCTGAGGGTTGGGGAGGGGGCACCTTGAGCTGGAGGTCAAATCCCCCAGGACGAGGGTCAGACCCAGGAACCCAGGCACCCAGGCCCTCCTCCCTCAGACCCAGAAGTTCATACTCCTATTCTCTCCTCCATCCGGAACCAGAAATCTGAACCCTCCACTCCCTCCTCCCTCAGAACTGAGACCTCAGGCTACCGCATGCTGAACTCACCTTGACCAGGTAACCTCCGAAATGGGCCCCCATGTTGGACAGAACCTTCTTCTTTTTGGCATCATCCTCTGCCCGCTTCTTGGCCTCTTCCTCTTCCTTCCGCATCTTCTCCTCCTGTGGGAAGAAAGGGGTGAACCCCACGGGCTCCCCTCCAGGACGGAGGGAGGAGGGCCCTGGGATGGGAAGGAGGGGGCTCATTGCCCTGCTGAGTGAAGCTGGGGCACAAGGATCCATCAGAGCCAGTGCCCGAGAAGCAAGGGGAACATCAGGATTGGCAAAAATGAAAGAGCCCCCTCCCAGCCCCTCCAGGCCTGACTGTGTGACCACCTGCAAGTCCCTTCCCCTCTCCGGGCCTTAATATCCTCCCAGCAAAAATCAAAATGAGGAGAGAGGAGGAATATGCTTGCTTCCTCTGCATCCCCCCAACCGGAATAGCCAATGGCGAAATTTGCTGTGTGACCACAGTCCAGATACCTAACCTCTCTGAGCCTTGGTCTCCCTTAATCTCATGAGATGAAAATTCATTTTCAGAGGGTTAACAAAGGTGACTGGTGATAGGACTGGGGGCTTGGGGCACTAAAGAGGCTGATGGGCTTGAGCCTGAGGAAGGGGTTCTAGAATGTTTAGTGAAGCCATTTACAATGTTCCAGAAAGGCTACACTGCATATTCCATGAGCAGTGACTTATCCACACTGAACCCTCTCTGCCCACTGAAAGGGTGGTGAGGTGGACGCGGTTTTCTGCACAGCCGGCATCCCCTACCTGAATTACTTTCCTATTGCTGCATTAATTTACAAACTTACTGGCTTAAAACAGTGCAAGGCTATTATCTTGCAGTTCTGCAGGTCTGAAGTCTGAAATGAGTCTCACTGGGATAAAATCAAGGCACGAACAGAGCTGGATCCCTCTGGAGGCTCTCGGGGATAGTCTATTCTCTTCCCTTTCCTGCTTCTAGGGGCCACCTGCAGTTCTTGGCTTGTGGCCCTTTCCTCCCCCTTCAAAGGCATCTTCAAATCTCTCTGGATCTGACCTGTTTTCCTCCCTGTGTTAAGGACCCACATGATAACATTGGGCCCCCCAGATAATCCAGGACAATCTTCCCATCTCAAGATCCTGACTGAATCACATTCATAAAACCCCCCTTGGCTGTGCAAGCTAATGCACTCACAGACTCCAGCGAGTAGAATGTGGATATCTTTGGGGAACGTTATTCTGCCTATTTCCCTACCCTACTGTTACTCTTTAAAAATGGTTGGAGTGAGGACCCACTCCTTGATGCCGAGGTGGGTGATGTCTCCAAGGTCTGAGCCACTCAAAGAATTCTAACCACTCTCCCCAAACTAGCCAGTGATCAGCCCCATGACGGACAGGTGAACAGTCTGAACACACCCCAGGGTTTGTGCAGTAGAGAGAGAAAAGAGGAGTTTAAGCTGGAGCTGCTGGTGGCCACCCTGTGAGTCAGGGTGTCCAGTAGGGACACCAACCATTCCAGTGTGCCTGGGACTCATGGGATGCAGGATTTTCAGGGATAAAACCAGGAAAGTCCCAGGAGCCGGTCACCCTAGTGTCCACAACATGTGGGCCAAGGGTTGGGAAGAGAAAAGCTCCGTCTTTGTGATATCATTTGAGTCCCTTGATCCAGCCATGCCTGAAGCAAGCCAAGCTCTAGTTATATGAGCCGATAAAATTCTCTTTCTCCTAAATCCAGTTTGGGTTGGGATTTCCACTTCCAACAGAAAGATCCTTAAAGAATACAGCGTGGGGGTTTTCTCAGGACGACAGAGAATATCAGAAATGGAAAATGGAGCGCCCAGCTGAGGAAGAGCCACGCAGTCTCGCAGGGAAGGGGAGGCACCCACCGCCAGCTTCGCCTGACGCTCGCGTTCCTTCTCCGTCCTGAAGCGCTGTTGCTCGGCTCTCTCCGCCCGGCGCCGCTCCTACAGGAGGGGAAGCATGTGGGGGTGCAGAGACCCCCCTCCCGGAGTCATTCCTCCCCAGAGCAGGCTTGAGTGTGGCCACCGACTTGGGTAAATTCCCCAAAGTCTTGGCCTCCGTTCCGTAATGGGACAGAAACCATTCTCCGCTCTCTCCCCGAGACCTGAGGGGGCGGCACAGAACGAGGAAAGAATCTGGGGACCCGGGACTCCCCCGACTCACAATGCGCTCCTTCAGCGCGATCAGCTCCTCTTCTTCTTTCTTCCTCTGCTCAAAATGCACGTCGATGAGCGTCTGCAGCTCCAGCAGGTCCTTCTCCATGCGCTTGCGGTGGATGTCCTGCCGGGGGACAGAGAGCAGCCGGGCCTGAGACCCAGAAACCCTGCGCCAGGCGCAGGCAGCGGGGAGCCCTTCCCAGCAGGAGGCGATGAGTCACTGGTCGGCGACTCTAAGGACACGCTTCCCAAACGCGGAGCAGCAGGCCGCCTGCTCCTGATTGGCACGAAGGCGCCGTGAGGACTAGCAGCAACCGCGCCTGGGGACCCGGTGCCTGTTACTTACATCGAAGTCAACGCGCTCCCCTTCTGGGATCTTGGGGGGGATCAAAGGAGGCACCATCGGACGGCTGAGGGGACAGAGAGGGACGAAGACCATGAGTAGCCGGCCTCCCTGACCCGGCCCGGGGACTGCAGCTGTCTGCTGTGGCAGCCGGTAGCCACCCCCGCTTCCGACTCCCTTAAATGTGGCCGGCGGGGACTGAGATGGACCGTCAGTGCCAACCGAAGAATGTCAGACACCTCACTAGGATTGGTTTATACTGATGACATGTTGGAGTGGTAAAATTTCAGACATAATGGGTTTAATAAAATATGCTATGAAAATTAATTTTACCTGTTTCATTGTACTCTTGAAAATGTGGTAGTAAAAGAATGTAGGTGAAGGCCAGCCCCCAGCCCTCTCCCTGGCTTCCTTGGAATTCTCCCTTTCCTGGGTATCTGAGGCAGAGCCTTCTCATCTGCCTCCCACCTCTCTGGCTGTCCCATGTCTGTCTCCTTGTCCCCCCCTGGGGAAACTGGAGAGTCTTCCTTTGCCCGTCTGTTCATTCACGGGCACTCTTATGGCCAAGGGCATTCACTCTAGCGACTTCAGTTACCAGCCATTACCGAGGACTCGCCAAGTCTGTCTCCAGCTCAGACTCTCTCCTGAGCCCCAGGCTCAGGTTAACAGACGTCTCCTGAACATGTCCCAGCTCCCCACCTGCTGTGCTCCGACAGAGCTCATTGACGACTCCAAGAAGGAGGCAGCAGCTCCAGCATCCTTTTGGTTCCCCCAGAGAGCCCTGGGAGCTGTCCTCACCTCCTCCTCTCCTGGCCCCAGTAATTTCCTAAGTCCTGCCTCTTTCTCAGTCCATTCTCTCCCCTCCACCCCACGTCCCTGCTCCAGCTTAGACCTCTTCCCCTCTCACCTGCACCGTCACTCCGGCCTCCTCTCTGGCCTCCCTGCCTCCAGCATGTGGCTTATCCTCCTCTATGACTCCAGAGGGACCTTCCTAACACCCAGAGCTAGCTCGGTCCCTCCCTGCAACTCCACACTGCCTTTAGGATGAAGTCAAAGCAACCAGCCTGGCACTCAAAGCCCTTCCCCCTCTAGCCCCAGCCAGCTTCTCCAGCATCTCCTGTACTCACTCACAAACACACACATTTCCTGGTTCCCTGACCAGGTCATGCATTTTCGAACCCCTGGGCTTTTCTTTGCATGTGCTGTGCCCTCTGCCTGTGATGCCCTTGCCCTGACATACTCCACCCCCGCGGCCTCACCTGCACCAACCAGCCTTCGCTGACCCTGAAGCGAAGGGTCTCTCTATCTCTCTATCTGTGCTCTCTGGTCCAGATCCCGGCCAATGCCTCCTCTGCTCAAAACCCTTCCAAGGGCCCCCACACCGCAGGAATAGTGAGGCCCCGCCCCTCCACTCCATGGCCCCGCCCCTTCTTGCATCCTACACTCCAGCCTCCATGAAATCCACACCACTGCTCATCCATATCCGGAGAAATTCGGCTTCTAGTTTTTTTCCCTACTTGGATTGCTCCCTCATTGTACCTCCAAGCCTGGGCCTCCTAGTATGTGTCCTCTTAGCACAGTGAGCTCTCAGAGCATCTGCTGTTTTGCCTTGCTTAGGATCCTCGTTATTAGAATGACCTGTGCCCACATCTGTTCCCTGGACGGGTCTATATCCAGCCACGGGACTTAGTACATACCACACAGCCTTCTCTGCCTACCATGTCCCTACTACCCCCTTCAGGTGTCAAAGCCTTTGTCACCTAGGACTCAGGCATCACCTCCCCTGAGAAGCGTTCCTTGATTGCCCAGGGCAAACATAGGGCCTCCACCTGTGTTGCTCTGGTACCTTGGTCTTGCATCACTGTGTCTGGATCTGTTTCACCAATAGGGTGGTGGACAGGGTTGACTTGGTTTTTATTTATTTATTTATTTATTTATTTATTTATTTATTTTTGAGACAGAGTCTCACTCTGTTGCCCAGGCTAGAGTGCCATGGCATCAGCCTAGCCTAGCTCACAGCAACCTCAAACTCCTGGGCTCAAGTAATCCTACTGCCTCAGCCTCCCAAGTAGCTGGGACTACAGGCATGTGCCACCACGCCCGGCTAATTTTTTCTATATATATTTTTAGTTGTCCGGTTAATTTCTTTCTATTTTTAGTAGAGACTGGGTCTCGCTCTTGCTCAGGCTGGTCTCGAACTCCTGACCTTGAGTGATCCTCCCACCTCGGCCTCCCAAAGTGCCAGGATTACAGGCGTGAGCCACCGCGCCCGGCCAGGGTTAACTTGTTAAACACAGTGGGAAGTTCCCAGAAATGTCTGCTGAAAGAAGGAATGGTTGACTGCTATCTGCTTTATTTCAACATCTCCCCTCAATTTCTGCCTTTTTCACTCCCTGTCTCTGGAGGTGGGGGGAAATATTTAGGATGATGTGATTGGGACCCCCATCCCCATAGGATCTCACCTTGGTTTGGGGCGCTCCTCTTCTGTTGGTGGTGGGGGACACAAAGACATAATTAGCAAGAGTTTGGGGGTGTGGCTAGGCCTGACACACCCTGGGGAGGGAACCCCCAAGCCTCGGCCCCCAGGAGTCCAGGGAAGGACTCTGGAGTCCAGTTCTGGGGAGAGGTTTGGGGAGAAGAAAAAGGGAAGGGCAGACAGGGTGGCCGTAAAGGAGGAGGGACACACGCATCAGATATACATTCAGAACCGGTGTGGGAGCCCCCCACCCCAGCTTTCTGGGAACCCAAGAAACCCAAGAGGCCAAACCCCCAGACCTTTCCACATTTATATACACAAAGCTCCTGTCCTCCTCCATTGGGACCCAGCAGTGCAGGGGGGCCCAACCTCTCTCTTCATTCAGTGACCCCAGAGTTCTGTCCCCAGCCCCCTCCCCCTGGGGGACACAGTCTCCCAGTTCTAGGCTCTTCTGCAGCCCCAAATTCCAGGCCCCAACCTTTGAATGTATATGAGGGAAAAAAAATAACAGACAAAGATGAGGGGAGGACGGGGTGGTGGCTCTCCGCAAACATCCAACCCTTCTATAAGTATTCCTCCAGGCTGGGGAAGAAGGCTTGGGTGTCGGTCCCTTTAAGAAGGAAGGGAAATGGTTAAAGCCACTGCCAGGCGATTTCCCTTCGCGGCCACGAGAGGGCGCGGGGCTCTCCGGGGCTTAAAGGACCGGGCCTGGGGATGGGTTACGGGGTGTGGGTGGGGGAAGATGTGGGAGGTCGGGGCCCGATGATGTCGGGGGTCCCTCGGGGCCCCCGAAATCGGTCTCGGGAAGCGAAGCAGCCGCGGTTACCTCGCTCTGCCGCCGGCTCCGGCTCTTCGGGGGCTGGGGAGGGGCGGGAGGAGAAGCGAGGGTTTGGGGAGCGCGGGAGGGGAGCGGCCACGCCCGGGTGCGGGAGGGGAGAGAGGGGAGAGACCGAGAGGCTGTTAATGGAACTGGGGCCGAGGCCCTCGGGAGCCCCCACCCCCCGCCCGGCCTCCACCCCAGGCCCCCGGCCCGCCCCCACCCGGCCGGGCCCCGGGACCCCGCGTCCAGCTCCGGGCCTGCGGAGTCCAGGACCTCACCTTCCTCCTCCTCCTCTGCAGCCTCCTCTTCTAGAAGAAGATGGGGGCAGAGAAGAGAACGCGTTAGGACCCCGGGGGGCGTGGGGCAGGGGAGATCGGGTGGCCAGAGACCAGGGTTGGAGTCTCAGCTGGACTGGGTGACCCCTCTGGGCTCGGCTGCAAACGGGCACCGGCCGCGCGGAGACTGGACTGGGAAACGCTTCGAAACCCGGAGACGGGGCGGGGGTCCCGGAGGGCGAACCCCCCCTCCCGCGAAGGGGCCGCACCTCCTCTCGCCTCCCACCCGCTCAGGCCAGCCTCCTCCCCACTCACCTTCTGGCTGCTCCCTGAGGACCCGGTGTTGGGGGGACAGAAGGGAGGAGGAGAGTTAGACATTTGCGGGGGCAGGAGAGTCTCTCCACTTCTCCACGCCCCCAACCGCTCCCGCCAGCATCACTCACTCCTCATATTCCTGCTCTTCGGCGTCCGACATCCTGGTGTGACCTAAGGGCCAGAGAGAAAAGGCCGTGTGGGGTGAGGTCCCGAAGGAGGAGGGCGTCTGGGTGCGCGGACCCGGGTCTGAGGGAGGACGGCCCGGTCGTGGAATTTAGGCCAAGCCTGAGGACAGGCGTGAGAGGTGTGGTCCTGGCACAGCCCCTGGCTGCAGACCCCGCCCCTGTCCCCACAGCTGTCCTCTTTTGTCCTATGACAGGTCCACGGAACCCGATCTGAGTTGGGATTAGGAGGAGGCATTTGAGAAGGGACAGTGGCCTGAAGACAATAGCTGCCCCACCCCCAGGGGCTATTTTGGGGGAATGCCACAGACGGTGAAAGAGAGGACATTTCCTAAGAAGGGATTTGAGGAGAGGGAGCTCCTGGGACAATTAGTCACACCCGTCCCCTCTCCCACCCCAGCCCCTCCCCTTTGGCTGGTCATCTTCCCACCTGTCTCCTCTTTTCACCTTCACCCATATCCATGGAGGGGGTGGGTGTGTGGAGAGCAGTTTCTGTCCACAGACCTCATCCTGACCCCTACATATTTAGTGACTGCCCCAACCTTTCAGATCCCCGGGGCTCCAAGGTGCCCAGGTTAACAGGCCCCCCAAATCCCAATACCCATAGACGCTGAGAACCCAGTTTATGATGGCCCTAGTTTCTGAGCCCAGCAAGTCCTCATACCTCCAGATTCTGAGGCCTCAATTCTTTTTATCTTATTTCATTTATTTTCTTTTAGTTTATTGTTTTATTTTATTTTATTTTGAGACATGGTCTCGCTGTGTTGCCCAGGCTGGAGTGCAGTGGTGAGATCATAGCTCACTACAGCCTCAAACTCCTGGACTCAAGGGATTCTCCTGCCTCAAGCCTCTTGAGTAGCTGGGACTGCAGGCACATGCCACCACACCCTGCTAATTTTTTAAAAACGTAGAAACAAGGTCTCATTGTGTTGCCCAGTCTGGTCTCGAACTCCTGGCCTCAACTGATCCTCCCACCTTGGCCTCCCAAATTGCTGGGTTTATGGGCATGAGCCACCATGCCCCAGTTCTTGATAATCCAGACGTGGGCTTGGATATCCTAAGACCCGCGGGTCTTGAAACCTAAATTCTGAAACCTCAAGATTATGAGACCCTCAAAATCTTGATACCCAAACTCGGAGGCCCAATTCATGATATCCCAAATTATGATACTACAACGGCTGACACTTTTAATCATAAGACCTCAGAATGTGAGACCTCCATTCCCCAAACCCCAGATTCTAAGGCCCCTTCCCAGTCCTGATACCCTCAGAGTCTGAGACCCCAAATCCTGATACTCAAATTGTCTGACCTCCAAGCTCAGATATCCCTGATTTCTGAGATTTTCCCAGACTCTGAGACCTCTGAGATCCTAAGGATGTTATTATTAATTATTAATATATTCTGGGTCATCCGAATCCTGGCACTCCCAGATTCTGTACCCTACAAATCCTAATACTTTCCCCTCCGTCCTGAGTCCCCCTAAAGTCCAAGCCTCTCAAATTCCCAGGCCTCCATTTTCATGCCCTCTCTACCTCCACAGCTCCTCCCCACACCCCTCATCTTCCCCACCTCTCTCCTGCCTCCTCCCCCAGGGACACTGTGGAGACCAAAGAGCCCTGCAGAGTCCCTTACCTAAGGCTGGGTCTGCAGATGCGGTAAAGGCAGGCTGAGACTTCCTGAGGGGCTGAAGCAGCCCTGAGGTTTATAGCTGGATGCTCAGCCCCGCCCTGGGGGGAGAGGGAGGGGGAGAGAATTCCTTTGCTCAAACACAGGTCTGAGAACTTGGAGACTGCCCTGCTGCCTCTGGCTCCCCACTCAGGGTCCAAGCGACTGCTGGGTGCTCCAAGCAGCTCTCCACCCCAATCAGCGCTGCCCAGGAGCCCCAGCTTCGGTCACGCACCCCAGGCTCCCCGTGATGCTCCACACTATTTCCCTCGCTTATAGCAAAATGCACCCTGTGCTTTGACGCCCTAGGCCCAGCACCCAGTAGGCCCTTGGAGAATGCTTAATGACAAAACGGGTACAAGGGATACTTCCTGTTTCCATCTCTCTGTTCCCTCTTTCTGTCCCTCCATTTCTGGAATTCTGTTTCTGTTGTCTCTGTCTCCCTTTTGTCCCTGTGGCTCCCCATCTGTGTATCTGTGTGTGTGTCTCTGTCCATCTCTCCCCCTCCCCGCCCCCACCCTTTTGTCTGCCACCAGGATTCCACCCTGGTGACAACAGGCACTAAAGCTGGGAAGCAGGTGTGGCAGGGGGGAGGGGAGAGGATGGCGTGTCAATTAGGCTGGCAAGACGTACCCTCCCAACCTCCCCCCCATCTGACACTGATCTTTTTTGGTATCCCTCTCCCCCTTCCCAGCTAATCCACGACCTTGACCTCTAGGTTCAAACCAGCCCTGGGGAGCTGGCTTCCCCACACCTCCATGCCTCTAGGTATCTCTCTCTCTCATGGTCTCAGTCTTAGTGTTTCTGTTTCTGTGCGTTTCTCAGGGTCCCTCTTTGGGTCTCTGTCTTGGGCTCTCTCTGCATCTCTCTGTCCCTTTCTGGGTCCCTCAAAGGGCATTTTCCTCCACGTGTCTCTCTGTGTGTTTTTGTCTCTGCAGTTCTGTGGGTAGCTCTGTGCATCTGCCTCTCTCGGTATCTGTGTCTGTTGGAGCTCACAGTCTCTCTGTGAATTTCTGTCTGCCTATGGCCCCATTGCTGTCTCTCTTTGGCTCTGGGTCTCTGGCTCCATGTTCATACCTCTATCTTTCTAGCTCTTTCTGAATGTCTCTTTTAGTGTCAACAATTCTCCCTCTTTCGCTCTCTGTTTCTTTCTTCCTTTCTCTTTCTTTCTTTCTTTCTTTCTTTCTTTCTTTCTTTCTTTCTTTCTTTCTTTCTTTCTTTCTTTTCTTTTCTTTTCTTTTTCTTTTTTTGTTTATGAGACAGGGTCTTGCTTTATCTCCCGCATAGTTCACTGCAGCCTCAAACTCCTGGGCTTAAGTGATCCTCCTGCCTCAGCCTCCCAAAGTGCTAGAATCACAGGCATGAGCCCCATATCCAGCCTATTCCTGCCTCTTATAGGGTCTCCATGGTCTCTGTGCTTCGCTATGAGTATATCAGTGTCTTTTTTTCCCTCCGTTCTTTGCACTTCCTTCTATGTATCTGTGTCTTCCCTCTCCCCTTTGGGTCTCCTTCTGGCTCTTTCTCTCTGTGTTCCTGACTCAATCTTTCTGTTGCCAGTATGTCTCTCTGTCTGTCTCTGTCTCTGTGTGTCTCTCTCTTTGGGTTTTCACCTTGGCATCTCTGTGCACCCCACATGGAGCAGAGGAGCCAAACATGCCCTATATTGAAGATCCATCTTGTCCCTGACCTGCTGTGTGGCTTTGGAGGAGCCCTGCCCTCAGTTTTCCCATCTCTGTCATGCCTAAGCTTCAGGGTAATGGACACACAGCCACTTCCAGCTCAGAGAGAAACTTTATTCCTTAAGGCCAATGCAGCAGGCAGGCAGGCAGGCTCAGCCCTCAAACTTCTTCTTGCGGCCCTCCATTCCACTCAGTGCATCGATGTTCTTGCGCCAGTCTCCCACCTCCCGGTTTTCCTGGGGGGATGGGGTCAGAGGTTAGGGTCTCTTCCTGGTTTTCAGTCCCTCAAGTATCCTCCACCTTCCCTCCAGCCTGCTGGGCAATTCTCAAGATGCCTGTCCAAGTATCTGGTTCTGGTGCACTTATCCCCTTAGACAATCCCTGCCAATTTTCCCATGCACTTCCTGTCTCCCTCATGCACTTCCTGTCTCCCCCTTCCACTTCCTGTCTCCCTCATGCACTTCCTGTCTCCCCCTTTCCACTTCCACCTTCCCTCCCTCCTTCCTTCTTCTTTTCCTATTACTGTAATCCTTATACGTCCACACCCCAAGCCCCCACAACCCCACTTATCTACAGTTTCGCTTTCTGCAATTTCAGTTACCTGATCAACCATGGTCCAAAAATGTTAAATGGAAAATTCCAGAAATAAACAATTTAAAAGCTGGACATATCATCAGAAGGTCAATAGTAGCCTAATGCTACATCACAATGCCTGTGTCATTCACCTCACTTCATCTCATCACGCAGGCATTGTACATCATCACAAGGAAAAGAAGGGTGAATACAGTACAATAAGATATTTTGAAAGAGAGACCACATTCACATGTTTTATTACAGTACATTCTCATTATTGTTCTATTTTATTATTAGTCTTAATCTCTTACTGTGCCTGACTTAAACTTTATCATAGGTATATATAGATCTATATAAAAATATACTTTATATAGGGGCCAATACAATCCATGATTTCAGGCATCCACTGAAGGTCTTGGAACATATCCCCGTGGACAAGGGGGAACAACTGTATACTCTTATCTTTCCCCTCTTGTCTCCCTCATGCACTTCTTTTCTCTCTCATGGACTTCCTGTAGCCCTCGTGCATTTCCTGACTCCTTGCTACTTCTTTTCTCCCTAATGCACTTCTTGTCCTCCTCTTCTACTTTCTGTCTTCCTCTTGCATTTCCTACGTCCCTCTTGTTCTTTCCATTGAGGACCCCTTGCCAGCTGCTTCTCCCCCAACTCTAGGCACCATCTGTCCTCAGGGTAGGCCCTACGATTGTTGCCACCACCAGCCCCTCCCCTAAGCACTCCCTTTCCTGGCTGTAACCCATACTCACCTTCTCAGTGTCCTCCTTCTTCACCTGCTTGAGGTGGGCCCGCAGGTCCATGGACTCCTTAGCCCGGGCTCCCAGCAGGGCCTGCATCATGGCATCTGCAGAGATCCGCACCCTCCGCAGGGTGGGCCGCTTAAACTTGCCCCGAAGGTCAAAGATCTTCTGGGTCAGATCTGCAATCTGAGGGTGGCCATATGAGAAGGTGGAGACACTTCACTCTGTGTCCCCTGGCCCCACTCTTCCATTCTACACTCCTTTCCTACCCCTATCCTGTCTTCCAGTGCCCAGGCCTCATCCAGTCTCTTCCAAGCTCCAGATCCCAGTCCAAGCTTCTGATCCTAGAACCCGCAGCCCTCCCTGAAATGTCCCAGCCTCATCTTTCAAAACCACTGACACATCCCTGTCCAGCCACATGCAAATCCCAATTCCCTGGCCCATGCCTGAGCTCATTTACCAACACTTGATAACCCAAACATTCCCACAAACATATCTTATGTTTTCCCACTTCTGGTTTTGCATGTGCTGTTCTCTGCCTGGAACAGCCTTGCCCGGCTATACTGTACTCATCCTTCAGCCCCACCCCTGCCAGGCTCACGGTTGTCCTGGGTCTCCTAAGATCTGCAACCAAAAGCTGCAAGGCCTCAGGCTGAGACCAGAGTCGCAGACATCTCACCCTACCCTGAAGGCACCCATACTACCCAGTGCTTCCCACCTCTGTGATGTTCTTGGTAACTTTTGCCTCCACATCGTATCTCTCTTCATCCACCTTGTCCACACGGGCATGGAGCTGTCGGCACAAGTCCTGGTGGAGGAACATAGTGTGTGTTGTGGGGGGAAGGCTGGAGACCTGGACTCCTGTGTCTGAGGTAGAAGGGGACCCGGAAGCCTGGACTCCTGGATCTGGGCTAGGAAGGGTTGGGGGCCTGGACTTCTGGGCCTGGGGGAGGAGGGAGCTGAACTTCTACATATTCTGAGGGAGGAAGGGCTGGGCGCCCGAGAATATAGTCATGAATGAGGAGTAGATTGCAGGAGTCCAGACTCCAGGGGAATGCAAAGGGTGACAGGGGCCAGGAGTCCCAAGAACCTGACAGAGTTGGGGCTGGAGGAACTGACCTCTGGGTTTTGAGATGGTAGATGGCTGCAGGCTGGATATGTCAATTTCTGAGGGCAAAGATTATGATATTGGACCCTTGGGTCCTGAGAAGAAGGGGGATAGTGACTGTACTCCTGAATTCCAAGGAATGCAAGACTGGAGACTAGAAACCTAGGATCCCAGGCTGGGCAGGAGTCCCTGCCTTAGGAGCTGGTACCTGCAGCTCCGCGAAGCCCAGCCCAGCCAATTCCAGGGGCTGGCAGCGGGTGCTCAGAGCGCGCCCCTTCTCTCCGCGCCGCTCCTCCGCCTCTCGCTCCAGCTCTTGCTTTGCAATCTGCAGCATCAGGGTCTGCAGAGGGGTGTGGGGACAGCAGCCCACCGGGGTAACGGGATAAAGACTATGCCTGGCGAAGCCACCTCTGCCCCGCATGGCTCTCTAAACACAGGTCTCGTCGTCAGTCCTCCAGAGTTTGGTCCCCATCATTCCAAAGCCCCGTCAGTCCTTCTGCACGGCTGCCCACGTAAAGCCCAGCCCCTGACAACCAAGCCCCGCCCATTCCCACCCATCCGTCTACCCGAAGCCTCACCCCAAATGTCAAGCCCCGCCCCCCAAGCATCCTCCGTTCCTTCTGCCAGCCCATCCTTACCTTCAGCTGCAGTTTTCTCGAGGCAGAGATCTTAGACTTTTTCTGCCAGGGTGAGATGGAGCAAGAATCAAGGAGGGGGTTTGAAGGCAAGACTGGGGTAGGGGCTTCAGAGCTCCCCACCCCCAGCACGTCCAGATTTGGGCCCGCCTCCAACTTGAGCCCAGAGCCTACGGGAAGCCACGCCTTTCAGTCCTATCCACCAATCTGGGGCTCTGACTTTGGCTAGGCACCGCCCACTTTCCCCAAGCCGGCCCCTGGGCGACGGAGCTCCGCCCACAGGCGGCTCTCACCAATCCGAGTCCGACCCTTACGAAACTCCGCCTCTGAATTCCCACATCCGCATAGGCTCCGCCCATACCAAGGTCCCGCCCCCATCCGAGGCCCCGGCCCCTCCCCTCGGTCCCTAGGAGTCGGGCCACACCCCTAAACCTGAGCCCTGGCCGCCCCCCGGGCCCCGCCCCACCTTGGCGTGCGGCTCCGTGGCGTAGGCCCGGTAGTTGGCGGAGGAGCGGCGTCTCACCGGCGCGGGCGCGGGTGCGGGCGCCGGGGGCAGCTCGCCCGCCTGGGTCGGAGGAGCAGAGCCGCGTCACCACTGACACCAGCCCTGCCCCGTCCCGTACCCTCTCCTAGGGCTGCAGCCTCCCGCCCCAGGCCCTCCCTGCAGCGCCCACCCTGGCCGTGGGGGTCCCAGCCCAAAGCTTTAGCCCACTGCTCTCACCACGTCACCGTTCCTGGAAGGAGAGAAACGGGGGAGAGGGGATTAATGGTGGGCTGAGTCCTGTCCGCCCCCAAGACACCGCAGAGGCCCCTCTGACCAATAGGCCGGGGCCACCAGCTCCCCCTCCTCGGGTCCCAGAAGTCTGACTCCCAAGGTCTCACCTGGTCTGCACACCCAGGAGTCCTACCCTCACCTCCCTTCCCAGGCCAGGGGTCCATCTCGCAGCTATTGCCCCTCCCAGGAACCCGGGAGATCGCCCAGCTCCCACTCCCTTGAGGCCGCTGGGATACCAAGCTTCACTTACTCATCCGCCATGCTGGGACCCAGGCCGGGGATCGCTGGAGGCAGAGAAGGGGACAGGGGCTTTTGGAGGGTCAGTGAGCGGGCGTCCGGAGTGACCTTGAAGTTCCCCCGAGACGTTCAGTCTCGTTCCAGCTGCTTAAGCCTTACTGAGGACACTGAGATAAAGCGCGAGGACAGAGACTAAATATACTGCTGCCCCCTCCTCCCATGCCCAGGATGCGAGATAATGGGGCGCGTGAGGGGTGGAGCCGGCCCGGCTCCAGCTGGATGACCCCACCACCTTGGTGGCCTGGGATTCTGGACCCTTCCTCCCTCAGGCCCAGAAAAATCTGGGCCCTCAGCCCCTCTTCCCTCAGACCCAGGCCTCCAGGCCCCCAGGCTGCCCCTCCCTCAGACCCAGGAATCCAGACCCTAGTCCTTCACTAAATTGCAGTCGCCACTAGGGCCAGAACTTTGTCTTTTTCACCTTCTTAGGGTCAGTTTCAGTGCCCTAGACCTGTTAGCCACTCAGTAAATTTTGTTGATTAATTTGAGGATCCATGTGGGTGGGGAGAGGGCATGATCTCAGCCAACAGCACTGAAAAATCTACCCCTAGTCTACTTGGAAACCCGGGGATCTGGTTTCTGGTCTCCTCTCTCTACCACTGGGCCCTCCCCTCTCCTTGTCGTGGAGACAGACGTAGGACGGGAAAGACACTCGGACACAGAGAAGAGGACCCCACTCTCTTTACTTGAACCACTTGGGAGCTGACCAGGCCCCGGCGAGGAGACACTCCCAACCCTGGGTTAGCAATGGGATGTCTGGAGACAAGGGGCTGAAGCAGAGGGCCTGAGACCCAGTGTCAGATCTCTGCAAGGGGTTTAGAGTCTCAACGAATGCAATTTCTGAGAAAGCAATCTAGAATTCTAGGAATAGAACTTAGAATCCCTAAAATGGAATTTGAAATTCTGGCAACACCTCTGGGGCTGAATGAGAGTGTTGAAGAGTAAAATGGAGAATTTCAGCAGCGGGTTCAGAATTATACGAATGGGTTCTAATTTTCTGGCCAGATTTTGAAGTTAGAGATGAGGGACTTAGTCTCTGAAGGTCAGGTCAGACTCTGGGGTTTTGGAGTCTGACTCACTGTTGGGCATGGCCAAAACTTCCTGGGACGGAGCCAGAACCTCCCCGAGCGAATCCTGAGATTCTGAGGGAAGCTGGAGGGGCGCAGAGGGTGCGGTCGGGCCTTCTAGAGGCTGGGTCAGGTCCCCATGGGGCGGGCTCATTGCTTCAAGAGGCGGGGCCAGAACTTCAGGGGGCGGAGCTCCGGATTCCAAGGCTGGTCCAATGCTGCGCAGAGCAGAGTCCCCAGACTTGCAGAACCTAGCGAAGGTCTCTGAAGACCTGGATCCTGTCTGCGGGGCGAATCCAGCTGCCTGAGCTAGTTCCCCAACCCTGGTGGAGAACTGCTGCAGCTGCTCCGGGCGCAGGTCCACCAGGTACCTGAAGACAGGAAGCGGCATGTTAGGGACCCAGATTTTAGCCCCCAGCCAGGATACTCCCTGCCCTGTGCCCCGCTGGCTCACCGAGCTAATTCCACAATCAGGTTCCCTCCGGGCGCCACGCAAGCCCCAAGCTCAGGGCTGAGAAGATGGACCATCCTGCACAGAGGAAAGGAGGAAGGCTGAGATTAAGGCTCCCAGGTCCTGGGGGAGGATGGGGGCTGGGGACCCAGATGCTGAGTCAGGAGGAGGCTGCGAAACTGGACCTCTGGGGTCCTGGGGAAGGAGGGGGCAGAAGGTATGGACTCCTGGGTCAGATAGAGGAAGGGCTGGAGGCCTGGTCCTGGGTCTCTGTGAGCATAGCTGTGTCTCCTCTTACCCACAGGCCACGTAGAGAAGCTGGAACCGGCCCTTGTAGCAGCTCTTGTGGTGCAGCGCCTGAGCAGAATCGAGGGGCAGGAAGTGGATAGTGAAGGATTCCCGGGCAGGAGGTCCTGGGGAAGGGCAGAGAGGGGTCACCTCGGGAAGGTGGAGCCATAAGGCGCAGAAACCCGGAGAGATACAGAGAGACGTCAGAGCTGGGCAGACACTCAAAGCTTGGAGATAACACTCCTTGTCCTCCTGAAGCCCTTTTTCGTCTTTTCTCTGAGGTGCATTCCTGGAAAATTCTGAGAAGGTCAGCCCAGCAGCCAGAGACCCATTTTACAGACCAGGCAACTGAGACTCTAGAAAGAGAAAGAGTGTGGGTGGCCCGGGGACACACGGACATCCCCTGTAGGACAGACACCCAGGGCCAGGCTGGTTAGAAGGAGGCACAGCTAGAATCTGGGGTGGGAAGAAGGTGTCCGGAGGGGAGCTGGAACCCAGCACCCTGTTAGAATATTTTTGGTCAGCTTAGACCTCTGTGGGTACCATTAGAATTCAGAACCCTAAGAATAGTGCCAGGATTTCGGAAAGGGAGAGAAACAAAGGAGAAAAAGAGACGGAATATCAAGGAGAGGTCACCTGCCCAGGCATCCCAAACCACGTCCGGCCACGCGCGGACGTGAATACCTGGAGCCTTGAAGCCCCTGGCTCACCTGAAGCCCTTGGATCACCTGAAATCTCTGGCTCATCGGTACCAGACGCGCGCTGGGGCTCCTCCTCCGGGTCCCCCTGGGTGGCTCTCGGGCGTCCCCAGGCGGCCACCTCGCGGAACAGCTCTGTCACGTTGTGTTGTGTGATCTCGCCCGCGGTCTGCGGGACAGAGGGGAGTGTGTGGCCAGACTTTGGGGCAGGCCCGCTGGGGCCGGGCCAAGATGATCGGGCGGGGCTGAGAGCACAAGGTGAGGGCTGGCAACCGCGACTATAGCCCCCGGCGCTCTCGGATTCTCCAGCCTGGGTTTAAGACATAGAATCGGGGTGGGTCCCAGCCTGTGGGGTTGGTGCCCAGGACGTTGCGGGCAAGGTCTGTTACTTGGAGGTACAGCCCCCGAGCGAGGGACGGGGCCTGGAGGTGGGGCTGGGGCGGGGCGGGGGGTTGCAAGGCCCCTCCCTCCATCTTCTAGGCCCTCGGCACACCTTGACCGGCTGTCCGTTGCTGGTCCGCAGTAGGCTTTTGTCGTCCGCTTCGATGCCGAAGGCCACGAAGGGCCCCGTGGCGATGTCCCCCCAGTACCCGCGCGCTGCCACGCGCTCCCCGCGCTGGGAAAGCAGGCAGAGAAGAGGCAGGTGAGGTCGATGTTGAGGTCCCAGAGGAGATGGAGCGGGCCAGGACAGGGAGTGGACACGCACGTAGCTCAGAAGGCGACCGGATGCCAGGGTCCTGTTGGGCACGTGGTAGGCGCTGGAATCTCTGAGTTCAAAGGCGACACCTGTGTCCCGCCAGCGTCGGAACTCGTGGGTGTGGATGACTTGGGCCTGGGGTGTGGGAAGGGAAGCAGGGAGGCCTCAACGAGCCTGGCACGTGGGCCCCCACCCCCCTCCTCCCTCTGACCTACGACAACGCCCCGCCAGTCCCTCCTCCCGGGCCCCTCACCCCGCGGTCGTGCAGCTTCATGCGCAGGTCCCAGTCGCTGACACCGTGCCGGGCGTCATAGCGGGAGCCCAGGTAGTGGCGAAGCCGCGAGTCCCAGAGGCGGCTCATGGGGAAGGCCTCGGGCGCCTTCTCCCCGCCGGCCCAGAAGCGGAACACCGCCTCCAGGGCGTCCCGCTCGCGAAACTGCGCGGTCAGGCACGCAAGGGGAGAGAGCGAGGGAGAGAGGGCTGCAGGGAGAGCGGCGTCTCCTCCCTTCCATCCCAGGAGGTGGGAACAATTCTCCCGTTTCTCCCATGCGCCCAGCCCGCTCCATCAACGCGATGCTTTGGATTGCCCATTTCCATTCTTCCCGCATCCCAGACGGGGAGGGGACAGAAGCCGGGCGGCAGTACCTTGAGGGCGCTGAGGCTGAGCCAGGGCAGCTGCTCCGCCATGCGGTCGGGCTCGGGGACCAGGTGTGCCAGGAGGTCAGCCCGGGTGCGCACAAAGGCGGCCACCGCGGGGCGCAGCAGCGCGTTCCCCCACACCTCCATGAAGGTCTCGCTCCTCTCTAGGGGGAGGGGCAAGATACGCCGAGGAGTGAGCCCAGATATCAGACCCTTAATATCTTATTATTATTTCGTAGCCATATAATGAAAATAATGGACCCTGGCAAACTACCCACCCATTCCAAAAACCGAGGTTAGGTGAAGAATAACTGAGGCCTAACCTAGGTCTCCTGGCCTATTCCTCCACACCCTCCCAGGTAACCCCAATCCTGAATTTCATGTTTAAATTTCCCTTGCCTTTAAAAAAGAAAAAGGTGATACATAGATATGGAGATGAGATATATTTGTGTTGAGTGTTATAGTGTTAAATTGTTTCATTTTACTCATTTAAGAATTGTATAAGAGGGAATTACAGATGCAGCTTCTGCATCCACCACAGATATTCAGGGGGGAAAAAAACCAACAGTATAATTATTTACAGAATACATTGTAGTAGGAATCACAAGTAATCTAGAGATGATATAAAGTATATGGAAGGATGTGTGTAAGTTATATACAAATACTATGCCCTTTTATACAGAACTTGAGCATCCCTTATAAAATGGATTTTGGTGTCTACAGGGGTCCTGGACCCAATCCTCAGTAGATGAGGGATGTCTGTATATATTAATACCTTTAGTTGTCTATGACACACACACACACACACACTTAGACATCTACATATACCTATATATAAATTCTTTCATTTTAGTTTAGAACTACATAGCCTTTAGTTAGATAGATTAGTCTAGTTCTAGTTAAACAAGGTGTATTGTACAATGTACTCTGAATGTCCTGGGCCATAAATGACAATGGCCATCTATGATCATGGTAAAGATAATAATCACCTATCTCATAAGCTAGGTGCTACGCACTTTTCAGTGAATCCTCACAAGAATCCTATTGATGGAGGAATTTTTGTGTTCCCTATTTTATAATTGTGGAAATGAGGCCCAGAAATGTATGGATTCTGGCCCAAGTCCACGCAGCAAACAGAGCCAGAATGTGAACACCACCTGTCTCAGTCCAGAGACTTTGCTCTAGGCACTAAGCTGAAGTTGTTGTTACTGGAAAATAATCACCTTCTGCCTTCCCAGATCTTGCTACCTCTTGGGAAGTCTGATCTCGTTTGGCCTTCTCTCATGGTAGGACATTTTGAAGGCTTGCACTGTGTCATGGTCTGTTCTGAGAGTTTCATGTAGATTTTCTCCTAGAATTCTCTAAGTGGCTCTAGGAGGTACTATATTTAGCCCCATTTTACAGGTGTGAAAAGCTGAGGCTCTAAGGTCGCAAATGATGTAACAGGGGACAATGACCAATTTTTTTAATTGTACCATTGAAATGCCAAAATCTCTGTAGGGAGGGGGAGGGGACTTGAGGTCAGAATGCCTGGGTCCTAGCAACTGACCTTGCAGCCCCATCTCCTCGGGCTCCTCCAAAGCTATGCTGAAGATCAGCATGTGTCTGGCCACAGCTTCCAGATTATTCTCCAGCACATAGAACTGGAAGGATGGACAGAGCAGAAGGATTCTGAGAACTGCTTCCTGGCCCCTAAGAGACCCAGGAGAACGGGCCCTCACCCTCCTCCTTCCACTAACCCAGGAGTTTTGTACACTAGTTCCCTCTTTCAAACACAGGAGTCTGGGTCCCCAGAACCCTCCCGCCCACCATTACTCAGGAGACCTGGTCCTTAGACTGTTCCTCCCTCTGAAACTCAAGATGCATGGCCCCAGTCTCCCAGCTTCCACCTCCCTCAGACCCAGCAATCTCCAGTCCCTCCTTCCTGGACTCAGGGTTTTAGAATTCCAGTCCCCTCCTTCCTCAAGAACTCGGGGATCTGGGTGCTCATCTTCACCGTCTTCCTTCCACGACCCCAGTATCTTAGCTCACGTTGAACCTCCTGCGAGGCCAGAGAGCTGCCCGGGCCAGGGTCCGCAGCAGGTGCCGCCCATCCACAGAGCCCAGCAACAGCACATCTAGCTCGGGGATCCTGTGTTCTGTATCTTCCTTTGATTCTGGGTCCACAGGAGAACCTGGCAAGACGAGAGCAGGCTGGGGCTGGTGGTCGACAGAGCGTCCCCAGTAGCGGCCCCTAAAACATGGACTACAAATCCCAGCAGGCCTCGCGCCCCTGGCCTAGCTTTTAAAGGGATCTGTGCCTCTAAGCATTCTGGGATTTGCAGTCCGCAGATAGGACACCGGAGCTGCCCACGGGGGAGCGCCCTCCACCGTTGAAGCCTCGAGAACGTTGGCGCGCTCCCTGCCAGGGAGTCCCGAAAGGCCGTCTACGCGGGCTGTGAAGGCAGCCGACGTATCAGACCATTCATGGTGGGACTCACTTTCAGCCTGCAGGTCCAGCGCCGGTGACAGGCCCCACCAGGACACGGAGCCGAAGCCCGTGCCGGAGCCCGCCGGTGTGGTCATCGCCCTGCGGGAAGGACATCCTGCGAATACCACACGTTGTCCACCCCACTCCACTCTCACTGCCCCTCACTTCTTTCTCTTCTGCTTCCACGGGACGCCCCCCTCACCTTCACCCTTCGAAATATCCCAGGACGCCCCCTCTCTCCTTGCTCGGTGCTCCGCTGCTGTCCACTCCACAACCGCTGCCCAGAGCCCTCGCCCTGTCGATCATTCGGCCAATGGGAGCATGCGGGCTTGCCCCGCCGCGATCAATTGACCAATGAGAGTGGGCGGGGCCCGCCCGCTAAGAACTTTTGGCCAATGGGAGCGCTGAGGGCCGGCTCCCCGCACCTGGGAGAGAGAAGCATGTGTGGACGCGGTTGTCATGACGACGGCGCTGGTGGAAAGCGGGCGGAGCTGGAAGAGACTGGGGTGGAGTCTGGGTCGGTCTAAATTTCTGGGCAGGAGGAGTCCTGGGCTGATTGAAATTTAGAGAGAAAGGAACAGAATCCTAATGAATCCAGATTAAAGTGAGGTGGCCTAAACTTCAGACTCTTGAGTCACCTTTTCCTCCCTCACACCCTGTGCTCTACCACACACACCTTCTCACCAGGTGGTTAACAGTGCGGTGCTGTGGCCAGCTGGCACTGGCTCCCTGTCGCTAAATTTTTAGGGATTTTTTTGAGCTTGTTATTGCACACAGTCATTATTAGAAATTGAATTCTGCAATCTTACAATTAAATACATTACATTAAAATAAGAGTAAAACGCACTCATCACTTCCTATTTTACTGTCTTTTACTATTATCTATGTCTTTGAGCTATTGTATCTGTATGGAGGAAATACTATTTCACTGCAACATTTTAAAAAATCAAACTGGTAAATTAAAGCCGCTGGCTGGCTGTTTGTGTAAATAAAGTTTTATTAGAACCGGGGCCATGATTACGGTCAGGCAGAGTCATGCAAGTGCAGTGTCAGATCCTGTGTTTAAAATTTCTATATTTCGTTCATCATGGATATTTTTAGCATAGACTTTGATTGTTTAAAATATTACATTAAAGTGCTATGTATCTTTATTACTGAACGTTTTGCGGGGCTTTGTCTTAAATGTTGGGACCTTCATCCAGGCCCTAGGAAGTATTATATGATGGGGTGTTAGTAGACGTCTCTTCTCAACGGCATATTGAGTGACCGCACATTGGTGGCTTGAAATCAGCTGTGTGGGAGTGTTTTCACCCCAGTGGAAATGGGCAACCCACACACCAGGGCTCCAGAAAGTTGGTAACAGCACTCCAAGCCCCCTCTTGCTTCCAGGTCTGTATTCTTTCCTTCTTTCTGTCCCTTTAACATCCTCCCCCACCCTCCCCTGGAAGAGTCCTGCTCATCCTTCCAACCCCAGCTAGGAATCTTCCTCTGAGTTCTGCCTCTGCCTTCCCAGCAGAATGGCCACAGCAGTCTGCCCTGCGGCCTGAGAGTGTGATCTTTGGTGTCAGACACACCCAGGTTTACATTTTGCCTCTGCCACTTGCTGGCTGAGTGGCTTCAGCCAGGTGACTTAATTTGGCTGAACATCTCAGGAGCTAACAATACCTACCTCATAGGATTGAGTGAAGAAAAAACGAAATTGATGTTCATAAAGCAATTAGCTCAGGGCCTGGCACAGAGCAGCAGTGAGCGGGTTGTAGTTGCTGTCATCACTAGCTTAACTGTGGCCCCAAGGCCCAGCCTGAGTTCTGCAAGGGCGGAGTCTGAGTGGGACACATCCTGCGATCATCCCAGCACCCAGCACCCAGCACACGGGATAGCACACAAGGGGCCGTGGCTCTCTGCCTCCGCTCCTTGCCCAGCTACATGACACACAAGCCGCTTACCTTTTCTGAGCCTCAGTTTTCTGCTCTGTGAAATGGAATGGTAACATGCAGCTGGCAGAAGTGCAGGAGATCGAAAGGAGGTCCGTCTGCATGCTGAGGACAGGTCCGGGCAATGGGAGGACGTGCCCACAAGGAAATGAAGGCTGAGATCTCAGCAGTCCCTGGGAATCGGACTCGCCAACCTTGGCCCCTCCGAAGCCAGCTCAGTCCACCAGAGCCCCAGAGCCTGGCTTTCTCTACGGAGGCTTAATGCCCTTGTGCCTATTACCACCACTGCCCCAACACATTCTCCACAAAGGAGCCAGAGTGATCTTAAGCATAAATCAGATCATGCCACTCACCTCTTAAAAGAGGCTTCCTCCTGTGCTTAGACGCCCTCCCAGCTCCTTAGCCTGGTCCTAGGCCCTGCACCACCTGCGCTTGGCTGTGTCTCTTCCGTCATCCCCACCACATGTCCCCCTCATGCTCCCCTCCAGCCACACTGGCCTTCTGGCTCTGCTGAGAACACACAAGCCCGTTCCAGCCCCAGGGCCTTTGCAACTTGGGGCTTCTCCTGCCTTGAATTCCCTTCCCCTTCATCTTTGTTTTTCTTTTTAAATTGGGGTAAAACACACATAAAGTTTCCCATCAATGACATTTAGTACATTCACAGTGTTGTGCAACCATCATCACTATCTAGTTCCAGAACCTTCTCATCACCCCAAAATGAAACCTTGTATCCCATTTCTCTTCCCATTTCTCTTTCTCCTAAGTCCCTGAAACCACTAACCTACTTTCTGTCTCTATGAATTATTTCTTTCTTTCTTTTCTTATCTTTCTTTCTTTGTTTTTTTTTTTTTTTTTTTTTTTTTTTTTTGAGACAGAATCACACTCTGCCACCCTAGGGTAGAATGCAGTGGTGTCATCATAGCTCACTGCAACCTCAAACTCCTGAGCTCAAGTGATCCTCCCACCTCAGCTTCCCAGAGTGCTAGGATTACAGGGTGAGCCACCTCAGCTGGCCTATAATTTCATATAAATGGGAATCCTACCATATGCCGCCCTTTTTGTCTGGCTTCTTTCATTTGGTATAATATTTTCAAGATTCATACATGCTGAAACACAAATCAGTGTTAGCTGGGTGTGGTGGTGCACACCTGTAGTCCCAGCTACTCGGGAGGCTGAGGCAGGAGGATCGCTTGAGCCCAGGAGTTTGAGGTTGCTGTGAGCTAGGCTGACACCACGGCACTCTAGCCCGGGCAACAGATTGAGACTCAGTCTCAAAAAAAAAAAAGAAAAGAAAAGAAAAAGAAGGAGAAGAAAAGAAAAGAAACATGAATCAGTGCTTCCTTTTGGTTTTATGGCTAAATAACATTCCATTGTATTTCTCCATTATCTTTGCAAACTTCATTTCTTCTTGTCTTTCAAATCACAGTCCAAACCTCACCTCCCTAGGAAGGCTGTCCCTGCCTGCCCTTTCTAAATTATTTCAGCCCTTCCTGGTTTTCTTCCCAGTATGGATTGCCCTTTGTAATGCTTAAAGAAAAACTATTAAGAATAAGAATAATTATTGCTCTGCTTTCTTGTTGAGACAGGGAACCAGGGACCCCAGTGTTATCATCCAAATCAGAACAGGTTCAATCCCAGGATTTAGAGACAGACTTCCTGGCTGTGTGATTCTGAGCAGATCAGATTAATTCTATAAAACATAGTTTCTTCATGTGTCAACTGGGAATAGCAATCCTGCTTATTTCATGAGGTTGCTGTGAGGATTATTATTGGAATTAGTAACAGTAATAGCAATAACACATAGTGCTGTCTTCATAAAAGCATACCCCCCTCCCCACACACACACACACACATGAGAAATTACTGTATTCTTTTGGAGAAAAATTTAAAACCTTATAATAAGATTTTATAATAACCTAGGTAACTGATCTGATTTCCCTTTTCCCATTGGCTACCAGGAAGCTCAGGAGCAAGTTTGTATTCTGCCCTGTTTTTTAGCACATGAGGGTAATTTCTGCCTCATTCTCCACTTAACCTGCTATTCAGAGAGCTCCCTTGCCAAATTTTACAGATCTTTGTCCACCACCCAAAATCCTGTCTGGGATAATTTGAGGGAGAAGCCAATGGAACATTTATCTTTTCTAGAAACAGACAAGGAGGCAGCACTCATTGAAAGAAGAATGGGGTAAAGTTGGAACCACTGGCTTTCCCTCCTTAACTCTGTCCTTTGTCCAGGCTCTGGAGATTTTATTCCCAGACTCTGTGTATCAACTATGCTTCCTTGATGAGAGTAAGTCCCTTGGGGTTAAGGTCTGTGTTTGCATCTACTTTAGGTCCCCAGCATTCAACAGAAGACCTTAGGGAACATGGAAAGGATGGATAGTGGAAGGAAGAAAGAAAGGGGGGGGAGGAAGGAAAGAGGAAAGACGGAAGGGAGGGAGGAAGTGAAAGGGGGAAGGAGGAATGCGAATACGGTTATGAAAATCTGTGTGCGTCAGGGGCAAGGGAGTGGGTGAATTCATGAATAAGTAAGGGAATGCTCATGGCTCCTTACAGCAAACCCGTCACAGGTATTATTACCACAGTGTTTTCAAGTGAGGAAACTGAGGCTCAGAGAGGTGAGCAAATGAATATGTGAATGAATGAGTGTGTAAGTGGGTGAGAGAATAAGAGGGTAGGTGGTGGGTGGGTGTGTTTCCCCCGGTGGGTTTCCAGCGTGACCAGCACTCACACTGCCCTGGGTTCTTGGAGATGGGGTTCCCTCTGGGGCACCCAGCCCCTGCCCACCCCCATCAAGGAGCATGGGGCCAGGCCACCAAAGCTGCTGAATATTTATTTGGCCCCAGGAGCAGGGCAGGGATCAGGCTGTGTGGGGACAGTGGCTTTGGAAGTGAAGGGGATAGTAAACTGGGAACACTGATTGTCAGAGCAGAGGACAGGACCCTGGGGCAGCGGGAACCAGACTGCTTCCCCTCCCCCAACCAGGGGTCCCTGGGGCTTCTGGGTATGTGCATGGGAGGTGTTGTTAGAAAGTTGTCAAGATTGGCACAATAGGGGGTGAGAAGGCAGGAAAGGATCAGATGGTTGGGGACTGGGGAGGGGCTAGCGGGCAGAGAAGCCTTCAGGGTAGCACTGGGCTTGGCTTTGGCCGGTGTCAGGAGTCTGGGGTCAGCAGCCGGCGTCCGGGCTTGGCCAGGAGCGTGGGGTGAGGATCAGGGCGCAGGCAGCAGCCTCACTCGGTCAGGGGGCCGCAGCGAGTGCCACTGGGCAATGGGCCGCCGGGGGTTGGCCAGCATGTCTGCCCAGTGCCGCAGGCCAGCCCCGCCAGCTGCTGCCCCTACGGCCACTCTCCCGATGGCCTCGTTCTTGCCCAGCTTGTCGTAGTCCAGCACGGTCAACTCCACCTGGACTTTCTGGAGTGGCGAGAAAGGTAGAGGACACAGGACGGTGAGGAAATAAGGCTCCGGGAGGGGGTCAAGTGTCAGCTGTCATTGCTAAGGACATCCTCTCTCTGCAGCCTGAGCGCCAAGGGCCTTGCTAGAGGAGCTGGGGACCAGGGTGGGGGATGGGGATGGAAGGGACAGGGCCTGGGTGAGAAGGGTGCTCTGGGACCTTTCTTCCTTCGCAAGCAGCTTTCCAAGGAAATGAGCCTTCAGGACCTGTTTGCTAAGGGCTTGTTAGGAGCCTCCTTAGGGAACAGGCCCCTAAGAGGGGGCTTCATAACCCTGACATGGGTTGGGGGCCAAGCCAGAGGCCTGGCCAGGCCCTGTCCCTAAAGGGGCGTCAGGAGGTTTCTTCTCAGTAACCGTGTTCTGGGGGGCGGGGCACCCCATCTTGCTTAGTGGGCGGGGCATCCCGGTCTTGTTGGGGCAGACAGGATGCCCATGCCCAATTTCAAGGGGACTCCTCCTTGAGCGGGTGGGACTTCCTGGTCCTCATAGGAGGAAACTGAGACTGAGAACATAGTCTCGGCCCCCTCCCTGGTTTCTACGGGGATGTTAAAAAGTCTCCCCTCCCCTCGCAACAGGAGTTTCTAAGGGTCCGGGGTTCTCGGGGCAGGGCTGTTCTGGCAGAGGCGACGGCAGGTCTCACCTGGACTTGGTCACAGGGCACCTCGAAACTGAAAGCCTCGTTGTAATAGGGGTTCAGGGTGTTCTTCTTGATGGTAGTTTTCTTCTTCCGCACCTTTTTGCCGCCCTGCAGCAGGTGGACCTTGACGTACGGATCTGGGGGGAGGGAGGAGGAGCCCTATAGCCCCTGCTGCTGAGTTCTCCGACCAACGTAGGGACAGACAGCGCATACCCCCACCCCCCGTCTCCTCTCTGTGCCCAAATCGGTGCCTCCCATGGCAGCCTGGGTCTCCCTCTCCCTCAGGAGACCCCCAGCGCCCAGAAACTGTCAGAACCGGAGAACCCACCCCCACACACCCATTTCCTGGCTTCCCACACACCCGACAGTCCTCCTACGTCCATCTTCTTCAGGTTTTTAGCCTCAAGGACGATGACGGTGAGCTTCCCAGCCGTGGGGACATAGCGGAGGGAGAAGCAGATGTCTCCTAGTTTCTCTTGCTGAAAGAAGTTGAGAGAGACCCATCACCAGAGTCCGAGCTCCACATCCATCCCCTCTCCGATCTTTCTTTCCTCCCCCACACCTTGGGATGGAGTGGTCCAGAGTTAAGAACCCAGTGGTACAATCCTAGGAGGCGGATGCATCAGTCTATCCCTCTGGAGCAGGGGAAAGACGGTCGCCGGAGGGTCCGGGAGGCCAGTGACTGGCCCAGGGTAGGGGTGGGCGGTGCCTGGCCTGGGGGCGTGGCCGCACGTGCTCACCTCCTCCCTCGGAGCTGCCTGCAGCTGCCGCCAGGCCTGCACCGGCCGCCCCAAGTCCACCGAGCTCATGGGGACCCGCACCTCCCCGATGGCATCATTGCGGGAGAAGCGGTCGAAGTCATACACCGCCATGACCAGCACCCTGCCTCCCAGCTCCACGTAGGGTACCTGAGTGTGTGGGGGACACGGAGAGAACACAGGAGAGTAGGATGTCAGCAAGAGAGGAAGTGGGGTACAGCACATCCAGGCGGTAGACGTTGAGTGGGGCTGCGAGGGGCCAAGGGGACAATTGGGTGAGGGGGTCTACGGAACCCAAATGGGGAGGTCCAGCGAGCCATGGGGGAAAACAAATCACTGGTCAATGGAACCCAAAAGGGACAGCCCAAAGACCAAGGCAACAGCCCAGGGTTCAGTAGTGACCCAAGGGGATAACCCTGGGGCCAGTGGGATAGGCCCCCAGAGCTGGTAGCTGCCACTTGAGCTGTGGCTGCCTCCAGGAAAAGCCGAAGGGGTGAGTTCCCAGGGCTCCAGGGACTAGGGGCAGGCTGTGGAGCATGGGACATTGAAGGCAGGAGCTCACCTTGAAGGCAAAAGTCTCCCCAAAGTGTGGGTTCAGTGTCTGCCGATGCACCTTGGTTTCGTGCCGCCTCCGCTTGTCCGGCAGCAGGTAGACCCGCACATAGGGGTCTGAGGAGCCACCCAGGTCCAAGGCTGCCAATCCCTCTGCTTGCA
This sequence comes from Lemur catta, assembly GCF_020740605.2. Classification (NCBI taxonomy): domain Eukaryota; kingdom Metazoa; phylum Chordata; class Mammalia; order Primates; family Lemuridae; genus Lemur; species Lemur catta. The sequence goes on from NC_059146.1 coordinate 21,722,165, forward strand.
GGATGCCCACCAGCAGCTGCAGGTACCCAGGCATGGGGTGGGGGGAGGCACCCTAGTCTTAGCCTCCCTTCCAGGGCTTCCTCTTGGAAGGGGCTGGAACCCTCCCTTCCAAAGCATCCCCTTCCTCCACACCCACCTGGCCACTCTGGAAGTCATAATCCAGTGAGTACTGCAGTCGTCCTAGCTCATGCTTGTCTGTCACCTGCTGCCCTGGCCCGGATGGTGCTGGCTCCAGCTCCTCCACTTCTGGCTGCACCTTAGGGAGCCAGGGGCAAGGGCAGGTGAAGTCTTCCCCTGATAGCAGTATCCTTCAGGCTCAGAAGCCAAGGGAGGCTCACAGACCCCTTGAGCTATACCTGAGCCCTGGCAGGCAAGTAGAATCAGTGTTTGATTAGTGATGTCTGCGATGGATGGGGAATAGACATGAGAATGTACATACAGTATGTTTGTCATGCCTAGACTAAGACCACAAGTGCTGATAGTGTCTCATTGCCCACAGGAATGATGCAGATTTTATTTCACATGCTAATGGATGTATTGGGGTGGTAGTCCAAATGGCCATGTTGATTGGTGATCTTGTCACAGCAAAACGTGAAGGAGAAATGGAATATTTACTGTGCACTTGTAATTATAAAGTAGAACAACAAAAGCAGAAAGTATCTCCCTAACCCAGGCTGGCAATTCTCAAAATTCAGTGTGAGTCAGAATTCCCCTGAGGGAATGGCAAAATGCCTGAAGTCACCTCTTTAGGGACTCTGATAGTGTAGCTCAGGTGCTAGATCCATGATTTGCATTTCAACAAGGACTTGAGGTGATTTTCATACAGATGGTCTTTGAACAACAGTGGCCTAAGGGATACAGATGGGGGCTGGGTACCAGGACCCTAAATGACATCCCTAATGGATAGTAATTATAACAACTATTTATTGAAAAGGAAGGAGGGAAATACTAAGTTAGTGACCATGACCTTGAAGCTCAGAGAAGGACAGTGAATTTCCCAAGGTCACACAGCTGGGAAATGGTCTCTCTGGGTTGGAAACCTAGGGCTGCCTGGCTCCCGGGCAAGCATTCCCCTCTGCACTTAGAGGCTTAATGTTCAGTTCCTGCAGCAGCCTTTTATTTTTCACTCCAATGGCCTCTTCCAAGGCATATGTCTCTCATCCTCTCTGTCCTCCACGCAGGCTCCCGAGGATTCATCCTAACGCCCATTTGACCCTGTCCCTCTCCAGCTCAGAACGTATCTGTAGCTCTCAATCACCCTCCGTACATGTTGAGTTCTCCAGACACTTTGCTCCAGAGCACAGTATACCTGTACTCTATGCCCCAGCTATGGTGAAAAATGACTCTCTGTTCTCCAAGTATGCCTCAGAATCTGGATGTCGGGCCTCATCACACACTCTTCCTTTGACTAGAATATCCTCTCTGCTCTCGGTTAACTGTCCCTTGGGTCTCAGCACAGAAGTCACCTCCACCAGGAAGCTTCTGTCTGACTCTCTGCTCTGGGCTGCCCAGTGCTTTCTCTGCACTCCTATATGACCCTGTTCTGCCCTGAATATGACACATATCAGCCTGTATTGTAAGTGTTTGTGTCAGTGTCTGACTCCTTCACCAGACTGAGAAGTTTTTGTCAACAGCGACTAGATATGACCCATTTCCAGGCCCCCAGAGTCCGGTTGAGGGCTAGACACACATCTTATTAGTAGATGAGCCAATAAGGGGGGTTTAGGAGAGAAGGGAGCAGGGACTGAGGCCAGCTGGACCCTTGAGAGGTGCAGGGTGCAGGAAGGGGTAGACTTGAGGGGCTGGGCCGGGCCACACCTTGTCTATGTAACTCTGGCCCAACTCCTTCACTTCCTGAAAGTGGACCTGGGCTTGGGCCTGGCTCTTCTTGCCCATCCGCCTCCGACAGCGCTTTCGGTAGAGACAGAAACAGCAACTGAAGACGAGGAGGCCTGAGACCAGCACGATGGTGGCCAGAGCCCAGGGGGGCACTGCAAGCGGGTGGAGACAACACACATTGAGGCCCTGGGAAGCAGGCTGGCTGACTCAGTCCCCACTACAAATGGAAGCTGGAATCCCGGCCTCGTTTTCCCTCCAGCCATTTCCATTCCATTTTCCCCGTTTTTCCCTCCCACTGATTTTGCCTATAAAGAGATATGAGGCCCTAACCCAGGCTGACACCATCCAGATTTGCTTGCTTATTGTTCCGCCTTTCCTCCCCCCGCCCCCCAATTTCTGCTCACGCCCTGATGCTTTTAGGAGAAGCCCTGCTCCTCCCTGGCATCAGTTTCCTTATCTGTAAAAGAAGGGTGAGGTGGACCTTCCAATTCTAAGATCCCTTCCACGCCACACCCCTCGATCCGGTTCTGGTTTTTCTTGCAAACCTGTTCGTTCTCCCCGCCCCCATCTCATTCACGTTCCCGTCCAGGTCGCCACCCTAGAATGCCAGCCGGATTTTCCATTCCACTAGCCCGAGTTCGCCCGTCCGAGTCCCGCCCCTGCAGATCCAGGCCGGGCTTTCCGTCCGCTCTGCGCCCGGGTCCCGCTCACCTGGGCCGTGGCTGATGCGGCTGGAGTCCGGCGGCGCGTCGGACGCTGGAGGCCCGGGGGTCGGAGGCTCCGGGAACATGGCAGCGAGATCCGACGGTCCTTTCTGCGGAGGCACTCAAACGCCCTAGCTCCCCAATCCCACCCCACACGTCCATTGACTGCTTACACAGCAGAGAACTCCAACTCCCATCGGCCCCCGCGCGGCCGCCATGCCCGGACCGGCCAGAGCCGTGAAGCATGCTGGGAGCGGTAGCTTTAGCCTCCCCGCGACAGAGGCGGGTGCTTGGGGGGGCGGGGAGGGTCCAGGACCTGGACCGGAAGTGGGCGAAGGCCGGCGTGGGAAATAGCGGACCGCGTTGCCCAGAGCGACTGCCCGGCTGTGCTTGGGCGGGGTGGGAGCAAAGCTGGTTGCCCGGGAAACGGCCTGTTGCCAGGACAACGGGCGGGGCTGACGCACAGACCCTGAGTCCCCGCGGGGCAGGCTCCCTCGCCGCGAGGTCGGCGCCTGGGACCCCCTGGCCCGGATCCAGGGGTCCAGCGAGGGCGTGGAGGGGGCAGCCTGTGGTCCGCACGACCACAGCCGGCTCCTCCCTCCGCATCCGGCCCCTGGAGCGGAGGCGCAGGTTCCCTCTTCCCTCTCCCCATCCTTGCTGGGGGGTGGGTGGGGGTGCCTCTGCTGGGCCCCCGCATCCTTCCCGGCCTGTGGGTCTCTGCCGCGCGTCCCGAGCTCTATCTTCACACCTGTTCTCTTGTCCGCCTGTCTCCTCCTGTCGCCCAACCCGAAATAGGCGTCTCCCCTATTTCTGTCTCCCCAGGGGGACTGTCTGGCCTCTGTCTCCCAGGGTCTCTCCCCGTCCTCTCCGCCTGCGCGCCCTCCCTCCCCTCTTTGTCTTCTCTTTGTCTTCCCCACACCTAGCTCGAGTCTCCCCCAGGCTCCACGTTTCAGGCTCCAGCCCTCCCACTGCCTCTGCTGGTCTCTCCCGGGGTCCCCCCCACACCCACACTCACACCCACACCCACACCCCGTCCTTCTAGGGATCAGAATGAGGATGGGGCTTAGGGAGGGGGTCCCCGCAGCTCCTACCTGCTCCCCGGCTGAACAGGACCTCCCGAGACACCTCGGCGCCCGCCCCGCCCGCACGTGGGCGGTGGCGCTGTCCCGGGTGCTGATCGCGGAGCTCGGCGTGGCGGGGGCGCGGCCGAGCGGAGCGGGTCCTAGCCTGGGGTGTGTGTGTGTGTGTGAGAGAGAGAGAGAGAGAGAGAGAGAGACAGAGAGACAGAGAGAGAGTGTGCGCCCCTGTTCGGTCCTGGGTAGGCGGAAAGCCCCGCCCTACCCCTCGTCCCGCCCCCACCCCCGAACCATGGTGGCGCCCACGGATGTTTATCCTGATGCCTCAGAATTTTCTGCCTTCTGATCCAGCCGTCGGCCATCCACACCGCTCCCCGTGCCCCAACACACACACAAAACACACACCCCGTGCAGCTCAAAAACTGGGTGCCATGATAGCTAGTCCTGGGACCCAGGAGACCCATCTGGAGACCCAAGTATTCAGATGATATTCAGCATAACAGTCCCCAGACATCACCCTCCCGGTTCCCCTAACGCCAAGCCCAGGAGGCAGCCCCCACGCCTCCAGCTCCAGCGAACCCCACCCATACTGTCCAGACCCTGGATACGGACATCTGGACCCCGCCATCTCTGAGAGACGTAACCATCCAAACCTATATTAACGTGCAAAATCGTGGGTCCCTCTAGTCCCCTACCTGGGACGTTTGCCTCTGTACCTAGACGTCAGAAACTCATCCCCACTCCCACCCCAGTATCATTTCCAGACCCATAAATCCACAGGAGCAACTGTTTCTGAGAACAATGATTTAATAAATTATGGGATAGATGGGAAAATATATGCAGATGGGAGGTGAAGGGAGACCTCAGGCAGAGGAACTCCCTCCAACCCCAGGTCATAGAAGACTGATTCCTTTTCTTTTCTTTTTTTTTCAGTAGAGACGGGGTCTCGCTCTTGCTCAGGCTGGTCTCGAACTCCTGAGCTCAAATGATCCGCCCACCTTGGCCTTCCAGAGTGCTAGGATTACAGGCGGGAGCCACACAGCACTTGGCCTTGATTTCTTTTCTTTTCTTTCTTTCTTCTTCTTTTCTTTCTTTCTTTTTTTTCTTTTCTTTTCTTTTTTTTTTTTTGAGACAGAATCTCACTGTATTGCCCAGGCTAGAGTGCCATGGCGTCAGCTTGATTTGTTTTCTGATGTAAAAGCGGGGCAGGATCCTGCCTGCTTTTGCTCTTTGGGTAGCCAGAATTCCAGACCCCAACTTCTTCCTCCCTCAGAATCCAGATTCCAGCCTGGGTTCTTGCTGCATCCCTCTCCCCCAGCTTCCTTCTCCCTCCCTTCTCAAAGAACAGGAAAATCCAAGCTACCACCTTCTCCTACAAGCAGCCAGGTGTCCAGGCCCCCAGCTCCCACAGGATTCATGAGTGGAAGCAGACCCCTCTCCCCTGGAGAAACCACAGTTCAGGCTCCCAGCCCCCTCCTCCCATAGGGCCCAGGAGTCTGGGACCCCAGTCCTCCACTCCTCCAGGAATCTGGGCTCCAGTGGGGACCCAGAGCTTGAGTGCAGCTGGGCTGCCTGCTCAGCCCTCTCATAGCTTATGCCTCCACCTCCTGGACCTGGGTGGCGGCCATGTTCTCGTAGATGAGGTTTGCCGTGTTCTCATACATCACCTCCTCTGGGGCTGAGTCTGACTGTTGGAGGAACCGCAGGATGCACTGGTGCAGGAATATGTACTGGGCCTGGAGAGGAGGCATGGAGAATGAGCGGCACCCTCCCCAAGCCTGGGCTGCTCTGAGCCGCAGGGTCCCACATCCTGCCCCCCACCTTCACCCTGTGTCCCTCAGGGGCTCCATCACCTCCGTCTGCACCATCAACGGCCGACTTTCTCTCATCTTCTTCACAAAGCTGAAGGGCCCTACGAGGCCATCACACTCCAGCTGCCGAAGCAGGACATCCAGGGCAATGAGGGTGCCAGTGCGGCCCACGCCAGCACTAGTGGGACAAGGAGAGAGGGTCAGACCATGGGGGAGGGCGGAGTCTGGAGCCCTGGCTGATTAGAGGGTCTGCTTTTGGAGGAATGACAACAACTATGCCTAGAGTTCTTTGTGTCCATCAGACCCTGTTCTAAGTGTCTTATGTGCCCTTTTCTCTCCTCTCAAGTCTAAGAAGTAAGATCTATTAATATCAGCACACCCATTTTACAGATGGGGAAATGAAGGCTGAGTAAAGTGAAGTGTCACATCACAGGTTACTTGGCTGATAAGTGACAGAGTTGGGATTCAAACACAGGAAGATGAACCCCTGAGGTAACAATTTTTAAATTCCTTTAAACATAAAATTAACCATTTTATTTATTTTTTAGAGACAGGGTCTCACTCTGTCACCCGTGCTGGAGTGCAGTGGTGCAGTCATAGCTCACTGCGGTCTCAAACTCCTGGACTCAAGAGATCCTTGCACCTGAGCCTCCAAAATAGGTATGACTACAGGCATGGGACACTGCTCCTGGATGATTTTTTTTTTTTTTGAGACAGAGTCTCCCTCTGCCACCCCTCTAGAGTGCAGTGGCATCATCTTAGCCCACTTCAACCTCAAACTCCTGGCCTCAAGCAATCCTCCCCCCTCAGCCTCCCAAAGTGCTAGGATTACAGGTGTGAGCCACCGTGCTTGGCCCAATTCTTAAAAAGTTTTTTGTAGAGACAGGGTGTGGCTATGTTGCCCAGACTGGTCACGAACTTTTGACCTGAAGCAATACTCCAGCCTCGGCCTCTCAAAGTGCTGGGATTACAGGCATGAGCCACTACACCTGGCCAAAAATTAACCATTTTAATATGAACAATCCAGTGGCATTTAGCACTCACAATGTTGTGCAACCACTGCCTCTATCTACTTGCAGAACACTCTCATCACCTCAAAATGAGGCCCCATGCCCATTAAGCAGTCACTCCCCATTTCCCCCTCTCCCTTCAGCCCCTGGAAACCACTAATCTGTTTCTGTCTCGGTTCATTTACCTCTTCTGGATAGTTCATATTAATGGAATCATGGAATGATATCAGCTCAGCTCTAAAATGGGGAGGGGTGGTGGCTCCCGCCTGTCATCCCAGCCCCTTGGGAGGTCAAGGCGGGAAGCTTGCTTGAGGCCACGAGTTTGAGACCAGCCTGGGCAACATGGTGGGACCCTGTCTCTACCCAAAGACAAATAAATAAGTAAAATGGGGAGGAAACTCTTTTGTCATGCGGGTTGTCCTGAGGATGAGAGAGATGGTGGCTGTTCAATGTTCCACGATGTCAACTGTCACTGAAACCAGAGCCCTAGTTTCAGAGGCAGTCACCCTGGGCAGAGCAAGCTTCCCTCCTCGTGCCCCTAGTGTTTGCATTTAGGTGAAACCTGACCTAAGGGGCTTCAGCCTATCAGGAGAGCAGTTGATGGGTGCAGCCCAGCAATTGAGCACCAGGGGGCGTATTTCAACTGTTTCTCAAACTCTCTGGCTGCGTCCTGCTCCTGCTCCCCCTCCTCTTCCTCATTCATACCTTCTCTTCCTTTCCCCTTTCATCTTTCGTTCCCGTCTTTTCATCCTTACCTTCCTTCTCTCCCACCCCCTCTACAAGCCCCCCGGGACCACCTAACAACACACCACTGTCTGATCCCGAGGTTCTCCCCGGGCAAGGGGGTTCCGGTCCCCACCTGCAATGCACAATAGGCGGGCCTCCCTCCACCGCCTGGTCCAGCCACCACCGGAGCACCTTCCAGAAGGCCAGCAAGGGGTCTGGGGAGTGGGGGACACCGTGATCCGGCCAGGCCAGGTAGTGGAACTGACGCACAGATAGGGTCTTCTGCTCCTCCAGCTGGATGGGGCGAGGGAGAGCGTGTTGGTTCCGGAGACGGGAGACGTGCGTGGGGAGGGCTGTGGGGGTGGTGCGGGATTTACCTGCAAGACCTGTAGATCCCGCACCGCCCAGGTCTCTGTCACCTCCTCACCCACCAGGGTCACCTGCAGGTGCCCATAGGTGCAGGGCTGATCGTCCAGGGGCCAATAATGCTCACACTTCACCTGGGGGAGGATGGGGGTCAGAAAACAGGAGGCGCTTCTGCCTCGTGGCTCTTCTCCCTGGCAGGACCCAGGGGCCACTGGTGCAGATCCGGCCAGGAGGACCCCTCCACCCCAAGGTTAGCGGGATCCCCTTCAGGCCTCATGTGTGGAGCAGCCGATGGCCTCGGGGCGGGAGGGGCCACATTGAAGATGGTTGCAGTCACACTGGAGCAACCAGTGCGGTCTCCACCGGGTCTCCATTGGACCAGCGTCCGGGGCAGGGCCGTGGCTTGGAGCTCAGAGGTCAGCACCCAGGACTGTCCTCTCACCCGGCCAGACTCCATGCAGTTGGTCAGCATGACCAGGGTATGGCTCTGCTGTTCCCACACCAGGCGCCAGAAGTCGCCCACAGTGTGCGGCAGGGGGCCCTGGGCTGCAATGAACTCCAGCGGGCTGTGGAGACCCTGGGTGAGGAAAGCAGGCATGTCAAGGGGGGCTGTGGATGGCCCCTCTGGCCCTTACAGCTCCAGCCTCGCCGAGCACCCTCCGCTCCCAACCACAACCTTACAGGCATGAAGCTGGCGTTGATGTAGTCAGAGCCTGGTTCCCCACGGAAGGGCTTCAGGGACACCCGGGACCAGTCATCTAGAAAGGGGCAGCGTGAGCGATGCAGAGAGACCAGTGAGAGACAGAGAGGCAGAGACAAGTCAGGGACCCAGGGACAGAGGTGGTGCCGAGATGCAGACACTGGGAGCCATGCAGGGACTGAGAGGGGCTGAGGGACCTCGGCTGGGGGAGGCAGGAAGACTCTGAAGGGACTCACGGGGGACGAGTCTCCCACAGGGGGTAAGGGAAGGGGACCGGGTTGGGGTGTGGACCAGGTCGGGGCTGAGGAAGAACGCAGCCGGAGCCTGAGACTCACATGGCAGCACGTTTCTGTAGCGGTTCTTGGCATGGTTCTCTGGAGCTGAGGCCACCATCTGAGAGTGGCCGTGGTCCTCCAGGGCCAATTGCTGGGGGTGGAGGCAGAGGGGGGTTCATGGTGATGGGTTTTCTCTACCTCTCCTGGAGGAGACCCCCAGAACCGCCCTTGCCTTCTCTAGCATCACCCCTTGTTTATTCCTTGCACCCTGGGATTCTATAGCACCCACAAAAACAGAACATAGGTGTGCCACCCACCCTGGGGGCATCTGGGAGGATTTAGGGAGCCATGGGGACTTCTTCACATAGGTGAGAGAGCAGGTGTGGGGAAAACAGACCCTCACCAGGGTTGAAGGGAGTTACTTTAGCATTGACTCATCATTATTTTAAGATTTCAAGGAGTTGAAAGATAACCACACCCGAGAATTTCTGCACCATGGAACAAGACATGCGTTGCTGCCTTTGCTTAAACCCAAAGGGTGCGGGAAGGTCTAGGGTGGGTCTGGGCCACGCGCAGCTGAGCTCAGCCCCTGCATCCCCACCCACCTGGTACTCCTCTGCAAAGCCCCAGTTGCCGTCCTTCTCATTCCTCCTGACGTAGTCAGCGAAATCCTTGGCCAGGATGTCCCCTGGGAAGCTGTGGGTTGAGGGGGAGAGGAGAAAAGATTTTAACCTTTAATCCTGTGCTCTTGGGATAAAAGAAAAGGTGTTTTTGATCTATCTGTGCCACTCCTGGGTATATGCCCAGAAGAAATGAGAGCGAGGACTGGAAGAATTTGCACACCCATATTCACAGCGACATTATTCATAATGGCCTAAAGGTGGAGCAACCTAAGCATCCACAATGGATGAAAGGAAAACAAAACGTGGTCTCCACGTACAATGGAATATCACTCAGCCTTAAAAAGGAAGGAAATTCTGACACCTGCTACAACACAGATGAACCTTGAGGACATTATGCTAAGTGAAATAAGCCAGGCACAAAAAGATGAATACTGCATGACTCCACTCACGTGAGGTCCCTGGAGTAGTCAGATTCAGAGAGACAGAGAGTAGAACGGTGGGTGCCGGGGCTGGGGGCAGAGGAACGAGGGGTTGTTGTTTAATGGGTGCAGAGTTTCAGTTCTGCAACATGAAAAGAGTTCTGGAGGTGGATGGTGGTGATGGTTGCACAATACTCAATACTGAAGAGCTGTATGCTTAAAAATGGTTAAAATGGTAAATTTTTTTTTTTTTTTTGGACAGAGTCTCGCTCTGTCACCTGGGCTACAGTGCCATGGCATCAGCCTAGCTCACTGCAACCTCAAACTACTGGGCTTAAGCGATCCTCCTGCCTCAGCCTCCCGAGTAGCTGAGACTACAGGCACGTGCCACCATGCCCGGCTAATTTTTTCTGTTTTTGGTAGAGACAGGGTCTTGCTCTTGTTCAGGCTGGTCAACCTCAAACTCCTGGGCTCAAGCAGTCCTCCTGCCTCGGCCTTCCAGAGTGCTAGGATTACAGGCATGAGCCACCACACCTGGCCAGTAAATTTTATATTATGTGTATTTTATCACAATTAAATTTTTTTTTAAGTTTTACAAAGTTTTTAAAAGGAAAAGGTGTTTCTTCTCCCATTTGGGGCCACTCCCTTCTGGGCTCTGAGTCCACATCCCTCCCACCTTCTCAGGGGCTTCCAGTGGCCTTTCTTCCCTCCGTTCTATATCGATACCGTCTCCTTTTTCCCTTTAGCTTGTAAATGTGCTGATCTCTCTTCTGTATTTAAAAAAAAAAAAAAGTCCTTTGACCTCATATAGCTGCAGCTCTTTCTCACTTTCCCCCTGATAATGTAGTTTTATAAATGCTGTCCCAACCCAGTTTCGAGGCTGACCAACGGCTGGTCAGTTCCCCTTCTTGAGTGGCCGGTTGAATCCACACCCCAACCCCCACCCCCAATGGGCTCTCACACTGGGGGCTACTGTCCACCTGCCAGCCTCACACCAGGACCACATGCCTGGCAACCCGGCATCGCCCTGTGCCCCAGAGCCCGTGAAATTATTCACACCAGCCGACCCTAAGCCCATTGCCCCTGCCTCACCCGTTCCCTCCCAAGGAAACCACACTAGGGGCTCCCACCCGCAGTTCTCCCTCTCTCCCTCTGCCTCCTGGCCAGCCCTGGTGCTTCCCAGGCAACCCCTCGTGGTGGGACCTGTGAGTATAAAAAGCCCTTTTCGGTGGCAGTCATCTCTCCATCTGTCAGCCTTGCCATACCTAAACGATAAGAAAACCTGTGAAGCCTGTAATCCTAGCACTCTGGGAGGCCGAGGAGGGTGGATCGTTGGAGCTCAGAAGTTTGAGATCAGCCTGAGCAAGAGTGAGACCCCCGTCTCTACTAAAAAATATAGAAAGAAATTAGCTGGACAACTAAATATAAATATAAATATAAATACATATATTTATATATCATATATATGAAAAAAAAAAATATATATATATATAAATTAGCCAGGCATGGTGGCACATGCCTGTAGTCCCAGCTACTCGGTAGGCTGAGGCAGGAGGATCGCTTGAGCCAGGAAGCTGAGGTTGCTGTGAGCGAGGCTGATGCCACAGCACTCCAGCCCGGGCAACAGAATGAGACTTTATTTCAAAAAAAAAAAAAAAGAAAACCTATGAGGACATCCCTTTATGTTCAAACTTCTCATGTGGACCAGTTTTCTCCCCTTCCTTTCACTATGTCACCACGGTCTGGAGTCTATCCCCACTCCTCAGGGAACATCTTTTCCCAGAGTCATCACTGGCCTCCCCATCTTGACGGTCACATCTCAGCCCACACCCCCTTGACGGCCCAGCAGTCCCGGCTGTGCCTTCCGGGTCTTCCCGGCTCTGCCCTCTCCCTGAACACCCTCTCCTGGTTTGGCCCCCACCTCGCCGGCTGCTGCCTGTCCAAAGCCTGGGAGGGCTTCTCTTCCTCTGTCCATCCTGAAAGGGAAGTGTTCCCCAGAGTCCAACCCCAAGCCTGGTTTCTCGCCGGACACACACTTCTTACAGGGTTTTGTCCACTCCTGTGGTTTCACTTTCCATGTATACGTATTGTGATCTCCGAATCTCTCCCTCCAATTCCTCCTTGTGGCTCTCCTGAGCTTCATAGCTATTTCCCACCTAACTCCTGGACGTGTCCACCTGGATGGCCCAGAGGGCTCTCACGCCAGGACACCCAGGAATACGAATTGGGGGTTGCTGGTCGCAAAGTGCCCAACATGTAGACAGGGCCAGACTTCGAATAGAATCAATGCAGCAACACTAGTCAGGCATTGTGGCGCGTGCCTGCAGTCCCAGCTATTTGGGAGGCTGAGGCAGGACGATCTCTTGAGCCCAGAAGTTCGAGGCCACGGTGAGCTATGATGAGGCCACTGCACTCTACCCTGGGTGACAGAGCAAGATTCTATTTCTAAATAAAATAAATAAGCAAAATACATCTAGATTCTGACCACCTGTTACCATCTTCTGGTCTAAGATATAATCATTATATTATATATATTATATATATAATATATATATATAATTATATATATTATATATATTATATTATATTATATTATATTATATTATATTTAATGAGTCATTAAAAATCTCTTCCTGGTTCCCCCACTTCTGCCTTTGCTTCTTAAACATGTTAGATTGTGTCAATCATTGGTCTATCCAAAAGCTCCCATCTCAAAATAAACCAAAGTCCTTACCTTCATCTACAAGGTTCTGTCTGATCTGGTCCCACCTGATACCTCTCTGACCTCATTTCTGACCACCCTCCCCCACATTCATGCTGCTCAGTCTCAGACATGTGCAATGCCCTCCAAATCTCCAGGTGTGCTACTGCCTCCGGGCCTTTGCACTTGCTGGTCCCTCTGCCTGGAATGCCTTTCTCCAGGCATGGGCATGGCCCTTTCTCCCCCTTCCTTTAGGTCTGTACTCAATGACTTCCTGTTAGTCATCTTCTTAGCAAGGTTTTTCCTGGACACCCTATCTAAAATCTCCTCTAATTTTAACACCCAAGCTAAAATACTTCTCTGCTTTTCCTATCCCCCACTCTTGCTTTGCCTCTAAGTGTGTGTCATATTCTTTATTTTCTTATTTGTTAATGTCTTCTTGTGCTAGAATATAAACTCCATGAGGGCAAGAATCATGGTTTAATTTACTGTTTCTTTGGTACCTAGAGCAGTGCCTGATACATAGTAGGTGCTCAGTTAGCATTTGTTGAATGATTGAATGAATGAATGTCCTGGAGCTGAGACAGAATTGAATTCAAAGTCCCTGGCCCAGGCTGCCCAGGGAGCAAGTCGCAATTAAAGGCGCGTGGTCCCTGCTGCTGAGGGCATTAGTCCCTCCTGAGACCTATGTGGGTAGATTCACTGATCCTGCCCTCTGACCCCTCCAGCAAACACCAGCAAACACTCTGACTTGACCAGACAGCGATTCTGCCAGTTGCTCCCCCAAACCGTCTGCTCACCTGAGTACCAGATCCTCGGGGGGTGCTTTCTCTTGGCTCCTCCTATTCCTGGGGAAAGGACATGGGGATGAAAGGCTCAGGGAGCGAGGCTGGAACCAGAGATCCTCCTCCTCCTGCCCCCGCCTCCACCTCCAGGAAGTCAGTCCTGTGCTGAGTCTCACCTCCTCTTCAGGAAGAACACTAGCAGGCCCACCAGGATGAGAAACAGGAGGACGCCCACGATGGCTCCAGCAATGACCCCTGCGGGGAGGAGGCATTGGGAGCCTCAGCCCAGGTCTTGTCTACCGATCTCCCACCTCTGTCCTCGCCTGGCACTGGGGTCAGAGCCTACAGGGTAGATGCTGAGGCTCGGGAGGGGGAAGGGCGAACCCTCTGGCTAAAGCTTCAGCCTCCACTCAGCCTTCCCTCTTCCTCCCTCACTTCCCAGGAGCCTGGTCCAAATACACTTGACCCCTGAACAACACGGGCTTAAACTACACAGGTCCGCTTATACATGGACTGCTTCCTCCTCTGCCACACCTGAGATAGCAAGACTGAGCCTTCCTCTTCCTCCTCCCCCTCAGCCTACTCAACATGAAGATGATGAGGATGAAGGCCTTTATGGTGATCCACTTCCCCTTAATGAATGGTAGATATATTTTCTCTTCCTTATGATCTTCTTAATAACACTTTCTTTTCTCTAGCTTAATTTATTGTAAGAATACAGTATATATCATACTACATATACATACAAAATGTGTGTTATTTCACTGTTTATGTTATTGGTAAAGCTTCTAGTCAACAGTAGGTTATTAGCAGTTAACTTTTTGGGTTTTCTTAATTTATTTTGTTTTATTTTTTTGAGATAGAGTGTTGCTCTGTCACCCTGGGTAGAGTGCAGTGGCATCACCTTAGCTCACTGCAACCTCAGACTCCTGCGCTCAGCCATCCTTCTGCCTCAGCCTCCAGAATAGCTGGGACAACAGGCATGCGCCACCGTGCCCCGCTAAGTTTTCTATTTTTAGTAGAGACAGGGGTCTCGCCCTTGCTCAGGCTGGTCTCGAACTCCTGAGCTCAAGCGATCCTCCTGCCTGGGCCTCCCAGAGTGCTAGGATTACAGGCGTGAGCCACCGTGCCTGGCCAGCAGTTAAGTTTTTGGAGAGTCAAGAGTTATATGCAGATTTTTGACTATGTATAGGGGACTGTTGTTCAAGGGTCAACTGTACATCATATGCTCAGGTGAACTCTCCCCTTCCTTGGCCTAGACCAGTGGTTCTCAACAAGGGTGATTTTGTCCCCAAGGGGACACTGGACAATGTCTGGAGACATTTTTAGTTACTACAACTTGTGGATGGGGGAGCTACTGGCATCCACTGGGTGGAGGTCAGGGATGCTGCTCGATACCTTTCTGTGTACAGTACAGCCCCCCATGACAAAGAAGGACATATCCCCAAATGTCTATATTGAGGAACCACATTGCTGGTTAAGAAACCACTGCCTGAGCAGGGCGTGGTGGCTCACGCTTCTAATCCTATCACTCTGGAGGCCGAGGCGGGAGGATTGCTCGAGGTCAGGAGTTTGAGACCAGCCTGAGCAAGAGCGAGATCCCATCTCCACTAAAAAACTAGCCGGGCATGGTGGTGTGTGCCTGTAATCCCAACTACTCGGGAGGCTGAGGCAGGAGGATTGCTTGAGCCCAGGAGTTTGAGGTTGGCAGTGAGCTAGGTTGATGCCACGGCACTCTAGCCCAGGTGACAGAGCAAGACTCTGTCTCAAAAAAAAAAAAAGGAAGGAAGGAAGGAAGGAAAGAAAGAAAAGAAAGGAAGGAAGGAAGGAAGGAAGGAAGGGGAGAAGAGAGAGAGAGAGAGAGAGACAGAAAGAAAGAAAGAAAGAAAGAAAGATAGAAAGAAAGAAAAGAAAGAAGAAGAAAGAAAGAAAGAAAGAAAGAAAGAAAGAAAGAAAGAAAGAAAGAAAGAAAGAAAGGAAGAGAGAGAGAGAGAGATAGAGAGAGAGAGAGAGAAAGAAGAAAGAAAGAAAGAAAGAAAGAAAGAGAGAGAGAGAGAGAGAAAGAGAGAAAGAAAGAAAGAAAGAAAGAAAAGAAAGAGAGAGAGAGAGAGAGAGAGAGAGAGAGAAAGAAAGAAAGAAAGGAAGGAAGGAAGGAAGGAAGGAAGGAAGGAAGGAAGGAAGGAAGGAAGGAAGGAAGGAAGGAAGGAAGGAAGGAAGGAAGGAAGAAAGAAAGAAAGAAAGAAAGAAAGAAAGAAAGAAAGAAAGAAAGAAAGAAAGAAAGAAAGAAAAGAAAGAAAGAAAGAAAGAAAGAAAGAAAGAAAGAAAGAAAGAAAGAAAGAAAGAAAGAAAGAAAGAAAGAAAGAAAGAAGAAAGAAAGAAAGAAAGGGAAATCAGTCCCTGGCACTGACAGCTTCCATTCTCCCCAGAATCCTTCCAGAGGTCCTGTTTGCTGAGGAAATCTTCCCAGAGGTTCTGTTTGCTGAGGAAAGGACTCCCCAGCAATAGGGCCTCCTGAGGTCTGGGGTTGCCTGAGGGGTGCCTGAGGTCTTGGTTGGTCCCAGGCTCTGATGGGCACAGTTTTCCCAGGATCCGTCCTGGATAGACTCAGGCCCACGGCCCATCTCCACCAGCCTTGGGGGCCCCCCAGGCTGCTGCTCCTCCATATTCCTGGTCACTAGGACAGCCTGCTTGTCAACAGGCTCAGGTAGGGTCTCACAGCCTACAGAGGAGACTCATTTCCCTTAGGGACTTGGTCCCACAGAATTGGACCAGAGTATCTGTCCTCCCAGGGACCATTGTTGAGGAAAAGACACTCCCAGACAATGGGATCCAGTGAAGTCTGGTTTGAAGTAGTATCCGTTCATCACAGCACCAACCTCCCATTTCTGTCCAGATTGGAAGGAGACCAGTCTCATAGGAGCCCCTGTTCCTGGGATGGGGCAAAGGGAGGCTTATAGCCTTAGGCTTGGTACATAATCAGAACTTTCCAAAGTGTAAGCTTCAAACTTCTTCAAGTACCCCATTGATAACTGTAAAATCATGCGGCCACACTGGCAAACAGATCTGGCCTTTGAACACAGAGTTAGCGTGGTGTCCCGTCGATCCCACCCTGGGTACATGCCCAAGAGAAATCAAAACCTACGTCCACACAAAACATGTACACGAATGTTCATAGTAGTGGTACTTATCATAGGCAGACACTGGAAACAGCTCGACGGAGCCCTCAGCTGAAGACGGATAATATTATTACACGTTACCACCTGGATGAACCTTTAAAACATTATGCTCAGTGAAAGTGGCCATTCACAAAGGACCACATAATGTGTGATTACACCCTTATGAAATACCCAAGAGAGGCAAATCTTTATAAGTGGAAAGTAGATTAGAGATTTCTCAGAGTTAGGGGCCAAGAAATGGGGGAATCAAAGGGCTGATGGCTAAGGGGAGTGAATTTTCTCTTCGGAGTATTGAAAATATCCTAAAATTGATAGTGGCGATGGTTGTGCAACACTGTGAATATACTAAAAGTCGTGGAGTTGTAACTTGCAGTGGGTGAATTGTATGTTATGAGAACTGTACCTCAATAAAGCTGTTTTAAAGGAAACAGGAACAACAGACTCCCATGGATTCCCTTGTCAGGGCCTGATGGCCCCTGCGGGCTGCTCACCTGCACTCTCCGTGTGGCAGGTCACCGGGGCAGACTGGGCCCTCATTCCGTCCCACACGGTGGTGATGGTGGCTGTGTAGGACCGAGCCGGCCCGAGACCCGACACAGGCACGCCCTGTCCACATGCAGACCTGTCCTGGGAGACCTGCTGCTTGCCCACTGCCAACTCGAAGGCCTCGTAGCCCCCCGAGGGGCAGGACCAGGTCAGGATGACCCCATAGCCCCCGGAGGTGCTGGCGCAGGATGTGATGGTGACCGAGTCTGGGGCTGGGTGAAGGGAAGTAGAAGAGTCAGTAGGAGCCGTCCAAGAGGGCTTCCCACCACCTTCCACCCACCACCAGCACTTGGCATGCCAGTCCCCTGGGACAAGCCAGCCCTTCCTCCCCCAGACCCAAATACCTCACCTTGCCCCACTTTCCATTCTCCTCAAATTAACACAAATAGGTCCCTGAAAACTATGACTCCCATGAGCCCTTAGGCTCTCCATAGTGCCGCAGCATATGAGTTCCCAGCCCCATGGCCTGATGGGATTTTTAGTCCATTCATCTCCCTTGGCCCTCCAGGTCTGACCTACGCCCAGGCCACCAGGTAAAGGAAGGGGGGGGCATCTCACCTGTGGATGCCTGGAGGCTTTGTATGGAACTGGCTACATCATTCCTCACTGCCCACACGCTGAAGTTGTACAGAGTCCCAGGTTCAAGGTCCTCCACCTCGTACCAAGTCTCATTGGTGCTGGAGGTCTGGTTGGCCCAATCTCCTTGGGGGCTTTGCTCCCTCTGGGTGTGTCCCTCGCTGGCCCACTGGACCCAGTATATGTAAAGCCCAAAGTGGCGGTCTGTGGGGGCCTTCCACCACAGGGTGACTGAGTTGTTGGTCTGAGTTCTTTTCTGCAGATCTGTGACCTCATTGGGAGCTGAGAAGTGAGGGTAGAGGCCTGAAGGCAGATATCCTCAAAGACCCTCCTACCTGAGCCTGCTCACCTGCCCCTCCCAGCAAAGCTGAGATGCCCATTATCCATGGCTCTAGAAGAGCGAACCACAGAAAAGAGCTTAGAAACCCAAGCACTGTAGGGACCAGGATCGCCCTGGGTCCTGCCTGTCACCTTTTGGTTCCCAGCAGACATGAGTCCCTGAAACTACAACTCCCATGAGGCCTTGGAATCTCCGTCAATGAAACTGTAACTCCCAAAAAGTCCATTTCCCAAAGGCAGAAAAGACAGACCCCATAGTTTGGAAAACCCTGGTTGCAGAGGGACGATGCTCCCAGAAGCAGGACCTACAAGTTCAAGCTCCAGTGAGGTTGGATAGGGTCAACGGGCACCCCTCATCCCCCAAGAAGCTCCCAAAGGCCCTTCATCTTTTTCCTTGCCCCATCCCAATAGGTCCAGAACCAGACTGTATCTCACCGGTTGCTACAGTAAGGGTCCTGGTATAGCCTCTGACTTCATTCCTCTCTGCCCAGATGGTGAGGTTGTACAGGCTCCCAGGGTTCAGTTCCTTTAGGGTGATTCCAGTGTCTGAGGTGTTTTGGGTCCTAGAGTCAGTCACGTCCTCCTCGAGGACCCATGAGACCCAGTAGGTGTAGACAAAATCACCTGGGCCCTCGGGAGGTGTCCAGTTCAAGGTGATGGAGCTGTTGGTCTGGTTTTGCACACTGAGACTTGTCACTGTGTTGGGGACTGGTGGAAGGAGAAGAGAGTCAGGATTTCCATGTTCCCCAGTCCCCAAGAGTCCAGAATACAGTGAAATGCCCTGTCCATGTGCAGCCCAGCGTGTTAAGAAACACTTCCCAGCGATGGGACCGCGAATGGCCTGGGCTCTTGCAGCCCCACGCCTAGTGGCAGGAGAAATCTGAAGAGGCTCTCCGCTTCTGCAGGGCAAAGCCAGTCCCAGGTGCGGCTACATCTCTCCTGTGGACTCGGGTAAGGGATTGTCCTGGCTCAGTGAAGCTGGGGAGACTATGGATTAAAGGGTCAAAGCATCTTTGCCAGTTCTTAATCTCTCACCAGAACAGAGTGTAGGCATTGAGGCCTCTCACCTGTGGAGATGCTAAGACTCTGCCCGGAGTCAAGCACTCCATTCTTCTCCACCCACACCCAGAATTCATATGAGGATCCGGGTTCAAGTCCGTCCACTGTGACCCTGGTGTCTGTTATGTTTCGGGTCTCATTTCTGCCACCTTCTCCAGTGCACTGGACCCGGTACGTGTAGTTCTGCGTGTCGGGGCCCTCGGGGACCTCCCAGCTCAGGGAGATGGAGCTATTGGTCTGAGCCTCCTCTGTCAGGTTCCTCACTGAGTTGGGAGCTGAGAAATTAGGAAGAAGATCCAAATTGAACAGGGGTACAGAAAAGAGAGGGGACATGCAGTGGGCATATTTGGTCATCACAGTTCCCAGTTTTCCCTCAAGTGCTGGTCCCAGTGGATGTAGGGAGTGTGGCCTAGACCGGTGCTTCTCAAACTCGAATGTGCATACATGTCACTAGGAATCTTGTTAAAATGCAGGTTCTGAGTCCGTAGGTCTGGGATGAGACTGGGATTCTGTGCTTCCAATCAGCTCTAGAGGGCCACCGATGCTGCCCACACATGGACCATACTTTCAGTAGCAAGGGGTCTGGGCCAGCGCTTGCCAACTGAACTTCTGCCATGATGGAAATGCTCTCCCACCTTCCAACATGGTAGGTACAACACCAGTAGAGGATGGAGGGGGGACTGGGAGGCCGTCATTAAGGTACATGAGATATGCAACAGAATTTGCAATATTATGCAATTTGGGTGGACTTAAATTTAAGTAGCCACATGTGGCTAGTGGCTACCATATTGGACAACAAAGGTGTAGAACAGGAGAGTTACCCAAGTCAGGGTGAGGGAACTGATGGTCTGAGCTTCCATCCTGAAGACAATGGAATACTTTGGAATTAGGAAAAGAGTCATAGGGTCAGAGTGTCCACATTCCATAGCACATAATCCCTTAGAGCTCAGGCAGCATGCCTTGGTCCCTATACATCCCTGGTCACTAAGAAAAACACACCCTAGTACTATGGTCTAGAAAGCAGCCCCCAGACCCTAACTCAGAGGCAGGAGGGCCTGTGGACACTGTTTTCTTATCTCCTGAACCAAGATATCCCTGGGATATGGCCAGTCTCTCCTGCAGATCGCTGCAGGTCTGGCCCAGTGAGTCAGTCCTAAGGACATTTCTCCCACTGTGCCCAGAGCAGAGGCCAGAGGAAGTGACACCTTCTCTCATAGGTTCTCAGCCATGCCCTACCACCTTCTTCATGAAGAACAAAAGGGGACAGAACAAGGAGTGGATGTGGGTGCTTCTCACCTGTGGCCGCCACGAAGGTCAGCCTGGAGCCAGGTACTTCATCCTTCTCCGCCCACACAGAAAATTCATACAAGGACGCCGGTGTAAGTCCACCCACTGTGTCACTGGTACTTGTTGTGTTTTGGGTCTCATTTTTGCCACCATCTCCAGTGCACTGGACCCAGTAGGTGTAGTTCTGCATGTCTGGGCCCTCGGGGACCTCCCAGCTCAGGGAGATAGAGCTGTTGGTCTGAGCCTCCACTATCAGGTTTCTGACTGCGTTGGGAGCTGAAAATTGGGACAGGAAGAGAAATCGGCTGTAGTTTTTGGTCCTGAAAATTTCCAGCCTTTCCTTAACCAATAGGCCCAGCAGGGGCAGCCAGGATGGCCCAGACCTGTGCCCTCCATGTGGCAGCCACAAATTCCACGTGACCCTTGAGCTCTCATGATGTGGGTCATGGGAACTGAAATTGTGCTATAAGTGCACGATGCACACCGAGTTTTGCAGAATTAGTATGAAATTAAGAATGTCAACTATGCTGTTGATCCTTTTGTATATTAATTACATGTCCAAATGATAATAAATTGGATCTACTGGGCTACTGAAAATATCTCATGATAATTAATTTCACCCGTTTCTTTTTGCTACCTTGATATGACTGATTGATAGAATATTGAAATTTGCATGTGAGGTTTTCATTATATTTCACTGGATGAGCTGCCAAGTTCTCCTGTCAGTTGTCACCCACCCCCTTCCACCTCCCCATCCTTATTTTTTCAGAGACAGGGTCTCACCTTGTCACCCAGGCTGGAGTGCAGTGCCATCATCATAGCTCACTGCAGCCTTGAAGTTGGATGCTCAAGCGATCCCCCTGTATCTGCCTCCCAACGCGCTGGGATTGCAGGAGTGCGCCGCTACGTCCAGCCCCACCTCCCTTTAAGAACGTTTAAAGCTGCTTCTCACCCGTGGAGGTATTGAGATGCTCCGCGGAGCTAGTGACTCCATCCATTTCCACCCATACAGAAAATGCATACGAAGACCCAGGTTCAAGTCCCTCCACTGTGATCCTGGTGTCTGTTGTGTTTTGGGTCTCATTTTTGCCACCATCTCCAGTGCACTGGACCCAGTAGGTGTAGTTCTGCGTGTCGGAGCCCTCGAGGACCTCCCAGCTCAGGGAGATGGAGCTGTTGGTCCGAGCCTCCACTGTCAGGTTCCTCACTGGGTTGGGAGCTGAGAATTGGGAAGGAGGGTCCGGTGTAAACAAGGGGGCAGATCAGAACTGTCCCTCACACTGCCCTGAGCTCTTGCCCCAAATCTAGAAACAACAGCTCTCATAGACCCTGACACAACCACCAGATCCCCAGAGGGATCCCCCCCTACAGAGGCTCACGGGCGCTGAGGTCCCACCTGAGTGGGCAATGGATTGGGGCACGGGTCACTCACCAGCTGCCTTGGCCCCTGTCCAGCTGCACAGGCCCTGGTAAGACCCAGAAAAGAAGGAATCAGCCTCTGAGCCTCACCTCCCTTGACCAGAGTGACACTGGGGCTGGGTGGGGCAGTCACTCTCACAGCTTCTGTCCCGCCCCCCTGAGTCAGCCCTGCAGGAGGAGAGGAGGGAGACAGTGGCGCTGGGCTGTGACAAAGGTCACCCCAGTGTCCCTGGTTCCTGGGGGAGGAGGACAGGGAGAGGTCAGGGGTGGAGCTCCAGGGACCCAGCAGTTGGGTTTGGCTCTAACCGATAAGGCCCAGAGATAAACTTAATGGTTTCGTTTCCCAAAAATACAGCCTTGGAAAAACTGGGGGCTGGGAGCAAGCAGCAGACTGGGGAGAGAGAAAAAGACTGAGGCTGGGGACCCCTGGGTGTAAGGGAGGAGGGGCTGGGGGGACCCCTGGGTGTGAGGGAGGAGGGGCTGGGGGGACCCCTGGGTGTGAGGGAGGAGGGGCTCGGGTCCTGGGTGTGAGGGAGGTGGGGTTGGGGGACCCCTGGGTGTGAGGGAGGAGGGGCTGGGGGACCCCTGGGTGTGAGGGAGGAGGGGCTGGGGGGACCCCTGGGTGTGAGGGAGGAGGGGTTGGGGGATCCCTGGGTGTGAGGGAGGAGGGGCTGGGGGGACCCCTGGGTGTGAGGGAGGTGGGGCTGGGGGGACCCCTGGGTGTGAGGGAGGAGGGGCTGGGGGGACCCCTGGGTGTGAGGGAGGAGGGGTTGGGGGATCCCTGGGTGTGAGGGAGGAGGGGCTGGGGGGTCCCCTGGGTGTGAGGGAGGTGGAGCTGGGGGGACCCCTGGGTGTGAGGGAGGAGGGGCTGGGGGGACCCCTGGGTGTGAGGGAGGAGGGGTCGGGGGATCCCTGGGTGTGAGGGAGGAGGGGCTGGGGGGACCCCTGGGTGTGAGGGAGGAGGGGCTCGGGGGACCCCTGGGTGTGAGGGAGGAGGGGCTGGGGGACCCCTGGGTGTGAGGGAGGAGGGGTTGGGGGATCCCTGGGTGTGAGGGAGGAGGGGCTGGGGGGACCCCTGGGTGTGAGGGAGGAGGGGTTGGGGGATCCCTGGGTGTGAGGGAGGAGGGGCTGGGGGGACCCCTGGGTGTGAGGGAGGAGGGGCTGGGGGACCCCTGGGTGTGAGGGAGGAGGGCTCGGGTCCTGGGTGTTCCAAAGCAGAGCTTGTCTTGCCTGAAGTCAGAGCAGACACGTAGTTTCCTAAGAGCACAGGTGGAGGTGTAAGACTGCCCCACAGCCTCTGCCAAACCAGAAGCCTCCTGCTTCTCGGGGAATCACCAGCCCTACGGCCTCAGGACCCCGGCTCCCTCACCCTCAGACTGAGGCATCCTGCTCCAAGTCCATGCCTCCCTTAGGACCCGACTCCGGCCCTGCGCGGGCACTTACCAGCAGCACCAGGCTCCCCCAGGCCCCGAGGCCCCCGCCAGCCCTGGCCATGTCTCCAGACACTGCCGAGGGACCCAGGAGTCCCAGGCCTGGTCCTTCCACCTGCTGGACTTTGAACCCAAGAATTTCCCCTTTCCCAGCCCACTGGTGAGGCCAGAGGGCAGGGCGGGAAGGGGAGGAGGAGGAAGTGGAGGCTTCAAGTGTGAGAGCCCAGCTCCCAGCCCTGCCCCTGCCCTCACCTTCCTTCCTCACCTCTGCTTCTTGCCCTGACACTGGAGACTCCTCTGATCTCGTTCCAGCCCTGCTTGACTCCTCGGCCCCCAGCCCACCCCACTTTGTCCCACGAGAGCTCCCTCTGCCTCACCCAGTAGGTCCCCACCTCCCGGCCTTTGCAGACGCTGTCTCCTGCCAGGTGCCCATGCCTGCCTTCTCCCAGAGCCTCCTGCTCCTCCTCCAATAGGATTCCTCCCAGATGTCCCCCCTGGCTGCGTCAGAGGCCTTCTTAGCCCCGTCAGGCCCCTGTGCTGTGTCTGTCCCTGTGGCAGACAGCAGACTTTATTTGCATATCCACCTTGCCACGTTCTACCTGGGACCTTGACCAAGTGACTTAAATTCAGTGACTCAGATCCCTCATCTGTAAAGAATGGGCACAGCTCCTTGTAAACGTGCTGCAAGGAGTGGGTGAGTCGGTATGTAAAACGTCAGAGGACGATGCCCGGCCTGTTTTAAACACTCAATAAATCTTAGTCATGTTTTTTGGTTCATCCCTGGACTTTCAGCAGGGGCCTGGCGCTAGGACTTTTCAGGCCTCCAGGCTGCCTTAACTTCACAGATACTATGGAAGTTAAGAATATAGATCCCAGTTGGGCACAGTGGCTCACTCCTGTAATCTCAGCACTCTGGGAGGCTGAGACAGGAGGATCGCTTGAGGCCAGGAGTTCGAGACCAGCCTGAGCAAGAAAGAGCAAGACCCTATCTCTACAAAAAATAGAAAAATTAGCTGGGCATCATGGTGGGTGCCTGTAGTCCCAGCTATTAGGGAGGCTGAGGCAGGAGGATCGCTTGAGCCCAGGAGTTCGAGGTTGCTGTGAGCTAGGCTGACACCACGGCACTCTAGCCTGGGCGACAGAGCGAAACTGTGTCTCAAAAAAGAATACAGCAGCTTTGTTTTGGTTCTTACTTATGTGATCTTGAGCGATTCATTCAACCTCTCTATATCTCTGTCTCTTTGTTTTTAAAATGGACTTCAAATACTATCTACCTTGGATACAAAGCAGCTACCTCCTTCTGGCCAGTTCTGGAAACATAGATATATCCGGGTCCCCAACTGGAAAAAAACGTTGCCCATTGGTCAGGTCAGTGGAGTCTGATAGAAGGAGGTAGGGGTCGACAGCCATACCACCCTGAACACACCCGATCTCGTCTGATCTCAGAAGCTAAGCAGGGCCTGGTTAGTCCTTGGAAAGGAGAAGGAGGTCGGGGCCTCTCTGGGGTTAATTGTTACTATGTATCAAAGGGTTTGGAGAATAGTGATTGACATGGGAAGCACCTTCCTGGTTTGTGAAAAAAATAGCTCAGTTATGCTCACCTACCACTGCCAGAAGGCTCTGTAGTGAATTACACAGAATGCACTATATTGTGTATTTGTGCTTAATAAAAACAAAATGAAAGAGACAAATATGCTCTCTACCTGAAAATGTTATGGTGAGTTACGCTGAGGCCATATGTTTATTGCTGTGTAATAAACAAGACTCAGTGGCTTAGACAGTAATGAACATTTATTATCACTCAGGATCCTTGTGCAAGGAATTCAGCAGTGGCCCAGCTGGGTGGTTGTGGCTCAGTTTCTCATGAGGTTGCTGTCAAGACATTGGCTGGGGCTGCTCCATTTGAAGCTGGACGGGAGATGGAGGGTCCACCTCCACGACGGTTCACTCACGTGGCTATTGGCACGAGGCCTCGGTTCTTCACCTCGTGGACTTTACCACGGTGCATCTTGAGCATCCTCACAACATGGCTACTGGCTTCTCCCAGAGTGGGTGACCCAAGAGAGACAGTAGGCAGAATGCCTTTTACAGCACCGCCTTAGAAGGCACACACCATCACTTCTGGTGCATCTTATTTATTACACTGGCCACCCTATTCAGTGTGGGAGGGGACAACACAAAGCTGTGAAAACCAGGAAGTGAGGGTCATTGGGGCCATCGTGGATGCAGTTAGCTACCAAGACATATTTGCACATAGTAGTCATTCAATAAATGTTTGCCATGTTTACTATTTTCTGAAATATGCACCCCATTTGTCCAGCACATGTTATAAACGGGAAGGAAAGAGAAGGAAGTAATACTTATTGCACTGCCCTGGGAGCACCTCAGCTCTTTGACACTGTTCCCACTGCAGAGGAGGAAGCTGGGGCCCAGAGGGAACCAGGCAGGAAAATTCAACTTTTGTCTCCAGGGCTAGACTTTGCTTCCCCCATTCTCTGTCCTCTTACACACATCCCCTGAGATGTGTGGATTCATTTATCTGCACACATTACCTCAAGGCATTCCTGAATATCCTACAATTGGAATTGTAGGAATTTTTATTTTTTCCTTATGTTTTTCTCTGATTTAAAATTTTCATTAGATAAGCACATTTTAGCTGGGCATGGTGGTTCACGCCTGTAATCCCAGCACTTTGAGAGGCTGAGGTGGGAGGATCACTTGAAGCTAGGACTTTGAGACCAGTCTGGGCAACATAGCGAGATTCTATCTCTAAAAAAATAAAATAAAATTAGCCGGGCATGGTGGCACATGCCTGTAGTCCCAGCTACTCAGAAGGCTGAGGCAGGAGGATCGCTTGAGCCCAGGAGTTGGAGGTTGCTGTGAGCGAGGCTGACACCACGGCACTCTAGCCCGGGCAACAGAGTGAGACACTGTCTCAAAAAAAAAAACGAAGGAAAGAAAGAAAGAAGGAAGGAAATCTATTACATATAAAGAAGCCAACTCCTGCCCAAGTCCTGACTCTCCTACAACAGCAATCGGCCATATCATTTCCATTTCTGAGACTTGGAATACATCCTGCCCTCACTCAGGTTTCAGCCAGTCTGGTCACAGCCAGTTTGAGTGGGACATTCAGGGGCTAAATCCTGCGGCACAATCAACTGGACCAATCAAAGGAGGTTCTGTACCTGGGTAATAATAGCGGTGAATTCATTTTATTACAGAAGAATTTCACTGCTTTGTGTTCCTCACATAATTTATAAACAGGACAAATTATTTCTTTCTTTCTTTTTTTTTCTTTTTTTGAGACAGAGTCTTACTCTGTTGCCCTGGCTAGAGTGCTGTGGTGTCAGCCTAGCTCACAGCAATCTCAAACTCCTGGGCTTAAGTGATCCTCCTGCCTCAGCCTCCTGAGTAGCTGGGACTACAGGCATGCGCCACCATGCCCAGCTAATTTTTTCTATATATATTTTTAGCTGTCCAACTGTAGACTCCCATCCTCACCTCCACTCCTGGCCCCCTCCCCAGACTCCCCACCTTCCGCACCTACCCCTCCCACCTGCAGGAACTCCACTCTTCTCTTTGCTGTATTTAAATTCACATCCTTAAATCCACATCCAAGGCCGGGCACGGTGGCTCACGCCTGTAATCCTAGCACTCTGGGAGGCCGAGGCGGGCGGATTGTTTGAGCTCAGGAGTTCGAGACCAGCCTGAACAAGAGCAAGAACCCATCTCTACTAAAAATAGAAAGAAATTATATGGACAGCTAGAAAAAATATATATAGAAACATTAGCCAGGCATGGTGGAGCATGCCTGTAGTCCCAGCTACTTGGGAGGCTGAGGCAGGAGGATCGCTTGAGCCCAGGAGTTTGAGGTTGCTGTGAGCTAGGCTGATGCCACGGCACTCTAGCCTGGGCAACAGAGTGAGACTCTGTCTCAAAAAAATAAATAAATAAATAAATAAATGCACATCCGAACTGTAGCAGTCTCCTTTCTGCTGTAAGAGTCCCTAAAGACAGCTCATGGGTGCAGAAGTGGAGTAGGGTCTCAGCAGCTCAGACCTGTCATGTCCTCAGAGGCAGAACCTGAGGCCCCAAGAGCAGCAGCTTGAAAAGGTCACACAGCCAGAGGACCACAGCTGGGTTTGAACTTCCTTACCACTAAATTTCCACCCCTTGTTACCTATCCCCTCGTCTGAGGTCCCTTCACCCGTGGTCCCCTCCCCCCCTCCTCCCATATCACATGTGACTGGGAGTCGGTTGAGCCGTGTCCTCTAAAAAGATGTGTCCAATTCCTAACCCATGGTACCTATGAATGTGATGCTATTTAGAAATAGGGTCTCTGCAGATGTAATTAAGGATCTTGAAAGGGAGCCATCCTGACTTGGAGTGGGCTCCAAACCGCAACAGGTGCCGAGAGGAGCAGAGGGCAGAGACGTGGGGGAGAACCAGGCAGATGGAGGTGAAGACGAGTGACGCAGCTACGACCAAGGAACGCCACGGCTGCCGCGACCACCAGAAGCCGTGGGTGGGCAAGGATCCCCCCGGAGCCCGAGCAGGGAGCGTGGCCCTGAACACACCTCGACTTTGGGCTGCCCGAACTATATGAGAGTAAGTTCATCTTAGCTCACGGGACCTGGTTTGTGGTACTTTGTGACAGTAGCCCTGAGAAACCTCTCCAGTGACCAGTCTTGTCTTGGTCTCAGTTCTGTACAATCCTCACCTGAAACAGGGGCCCTGGGGAGGACCTGATCCGGCACCAGGCCTAGTTCCCAGGGAGGTACCGAGAAACGCTTGCCGTTATTAACCGTGGTCATGACAACAAGGAAGATCCTTCCCTGACCCCTCTCCCAAAATAATGGCAACATAGGCATTTCCACATCCCCTTTACTCAGGCAACGAAAAACAGACTGACAGCAGTGGGGAGGGGGCTGGCCGACCACGGGGCCGACGGGGAACACAGAAGCAGGCAGGAGCTGGGGAGGGCCCAGGGTGGGCCTGGCTGTGGAGCCTGGAATCTGGGGGATTCCAGAACTGAGGGAGCGTGGCCAGAACCTGGCAGCAGACTTTGAATTCCACAAACGGTCCCCAAATGTCTTGAGATGGCCCAGCGCCTGCACACAGAGGTCAGGAAGCTTCTCAGCTGAGGGCACTACTCAGGCAGGGTCAGCGTGGGAGTCCTGCAGGAGGGGAGGGCGTGGACGCCAGGCTGGCTGGCTCCCGGGTCAGTCGGTCTTGGGCCCCTGGCTTCCAAGGGCTGACAGCGTGATGAGGAGTTGGGCGGCATAGTAGGTGCTCATGGTCACCAGGTGGCCGTGGGGCAGGGGCTGGGCAAAGTTATCCCAGGACAGCACAGCGTCAGAGACAGCGAAGAGCAGGGCACCCCAGCCGGCACTCCCGCCCCGGGCCAGGCCCCGCCACAGCGTGACGCTCAGGACCAGCTCGTAGGCTGCCACGGGCAGGACCATGCCAGGCTTGAGGTGTGGCTGCAGGAGGCTGTGGCACAGGACAGCGGCCAGGAAGACGAGCAGCAGCAGGCCTGGCCGCAGAGGAGAGAAGCCAAAGGCCCAGGAGTAGTGGACATGGGCCATGGCGAAGGCAGTCATGCCTGGTGGTAGAGAGGGGACAGCGAGGGCTTTGCTGCTTCTCCGGCTGTCTCAGCCACCACTCAGGACCTGAGGGAGGGACTATCCCCAAGCACCAGCCCCCGCCCTGGCAGAGCCTCCCAGAGCTGCCCTCAGCTTCCCAAGTGGCTTAGAGCAGCAGGTGTGACCTCTGAATGCAGTGTCTGTCCTTGCTCTGTGCAGGACCCCCACATCCTGTCCTTACTTGGCCTCCACAGCCCCATGCCCTCCGCCTGCTGGCCACTCTGCTCCGGCCACCCTGGCCTGTTGGACACGCCACCTGGTACACCCTACCCCGGGACCTCTACGCCTGCCACAAACGCCCTTCCCCAACGTGCACACGCACCTCCTTCCAGACTGCCCGAACCTTACTTGCTCAGCGAGGCCTTCCTTGCCCACCCTACTTACCACACCCTCCTCTTAATCTCCACACCACCCTCCACCTTCTGACCTAATGCCACTGACCCCACCCCCTCGCTGGACTGTGAGCTGCCTCAGTCCCCGCTGTGTCCCCAGGGCCCTGAGCTCCAGCAGAAGCTTCCCTGCACCCCAGGCTCCTCCATGTGGACAGCTGGGATGCTTCACAACAGGGTCCCCGCTTACCAGGGAGGAAGGCCCCGGGCCAGATTAGGCAGGCGTCCCCCATGGCTGAGCACACAAGGGCTGCCTGGAGGAGCCGGGTGTAGTCCCCCCCCGGGGGCACAGCCCACAGGAACACGGCCAGGCAGAGGTTGGGCAGGCACTTGACCAGGGTGCTGACCCAGGACGGCTGGTCCTCGGGAATCCAGAGTAGGAAGTAGATGGAGCAGGTGAGGAAGAAGGGGCTCAGCCACCTGCAGATGTTCGGGGGCTTTGGGGGGAAGGGGGGGGTGCTGCTGAGTCACTGAGCTCAGTCCCCCCCAGTTTTTGAGGGTCAGGCCCCGCCAGACTGCAACTCAAATCTCCTGGCTTCTGTCCCACCCCCACCCAGGACCCAAGCTGCCCAGGCTGGGCCTATCCAGGGACCAGGCTCTTCCGTCTCCTCAGCGACCCAGTCACCCAGCCTTCTGGGGGCGCCAACCAACTCTCCAAAGACAGAAGCCCCAGGCTGCCCGGGTGCCCAGGCCCCAGCCGCCCCCCACCCGCTGAAGCTCTCACTTGGACTAAGCAGTGAATCCTCAGGGGCAGCCCCTCCTTGCCAGCGTCCATGTTGGCCTGTGACAGCCCCAGAGCGGCCTGTGTCTGGGAGCTGCTGGCTTCCGGGGGCGGAGGGGAGGGTTTGTGGTTACATGGTAAACCGTTAACCCGAGGAGCGTGCTGCGGACTCCTTGACTGGTAACAGGGCCCAGGGAGATGTCCCGCCCACCCAGGGATGGCCTCGCCTGGCACCCAGCTGATAAGGCACCTGTCACGACCCAGGGGTCGCTGTGTCCCAGCACACTGGGATGTGGCTTCCTCCTGTCTGCCTGGGGGATGAGGCCCACAAATGCCCTCCCACTGTCCTGTGCCCAATCAGAAGGGACAGGGTGCAGAATTCCAATGGCTGCCCCTTCTGGGGAGGCCGGGGAGGGAGCTGGCCAGCAGGACCACGCTGGAGGGATGGGAAGGGGGTCTCCCTCCCTGCTTCAGCCTTCCCTCGAGCCCCTCAAGAAGCCCTCTGGGCTGTCAGTGACTTCCACCACAAACACTGACTCAGTGGACAAGGACGGACGTGTGAGTGCTGAGAAAGAGCTGTAGCTGTTCCTGCCAGCTGAGCCCCACGCAACCTGCAGTGGCTCCCAAACCAACTGTGACCCACGGTGATGTCTGTCATTGTGCCCCAGGGTAACCAAGACAAAGGTTTCCCAGAACACTACTTACCTGCAACACTCACCTGCACTGCACACCTGGGCTTTACTTCGACCCTCCTGCCTAAAGATGCAGTCCTACTGGGTGTAGGTGCCCAGCCTCACCCTCAGGCCTGGCTGCTGGGGCAGGAAGTGGGCCGCTGGGTGCCCACGTCACCCACGAGGCAGCTCCCTGCTTCCCACTGGGGGACTGGCTCAGGGAGCTGCAAAGCCATCCTCCCCCAGCGGTCCTGCCAGCAGGTGAGAGGCAGGCCTGGCAGGCACCCTCTGCAGCCAGCACCTGGCCCAGCCTGGGGCCTCTGCTGCCACAAGACTTCCTCTGGCAGGACATGGCACCCAGTGACCTCCTGGACAGTCCTCAGCCTACAGAGGGGACAGACTGGCTAGGAGGACCCCTCCAACCTGGACGTGTAGCCCAGGCACACCTGGGGCTTGAACAGGGGCTAGAGGTGCCTGGAGTGACAGCTCACCTGGACCAGGTCCCTTCCTCCAGAAGTCCCTGCCTGGTTTGAACACAAGTTACACCCTCCCTCTTTCACCTCCCCAAGGCCAGGCCTGGGGCAGCCATCAAGATTTAGGAGCAGAGTCCTACAGAGGGGCCAGTGAAGGTCACCAGCCGCAGAGAGGGAGCTGCTCTCCCCAGGTGACCTGCGGCAGGCATGGGAGGCCCTGGGGCTGGGGCACAGGGACAGCACAGGCTCACCCCAACCTATCCCAGAACTCAAGGTCTGACCAGCAGGAATCGTAAACTGTCTTCCTTTATTTATATTTGCAATATGAAATAAAAGCTCGGCACGAACGCACACACACTCACGCCAGCCTGGGAGGAGGGAGCTGGGACAAGGCCACTTGGCAATGGGGCTGGGACCCCAGGCCCTTGGGGCACAGGGGGACCCAGCCAAACCCCGATTCAGGGCCCCTGGGGATGTTGTCGTGAGGCCCCTGCTCCCCAGAGCTGGCCGGCCTGGGTGAAAGTGCAGGGTCTGGGCAAAGGCACAGCCCCTACTCGGGCCCTGCTGATGCCCCCATGCTCGCTGGGCCATCCCCCCAAGCTGGACCTGAGCTGAAGGGCCAGATGTGGGTGTGGGCGTCTGCACCAGAGCATGGGGCAACCGGTGTGTGACGCCAACACCAACCCCCACTGGGACAGGACAGGAGGGTTGTGCTTCAGGGCCCCAGCCCAGCACAGCATCCTCGCTCCTCTCTGAGCTCCTCCTTCTCTCTATATAACATATAATATACGTCTCTCTCTGCTTTCTATCGGACTCTCTATATCTTTATTCTAGGAGGCAAAGCTCCCAAACTTCTCTTCTCAGTGCAAATGGGGGTGGGGGGCCATCTCCCTGGCACCAGCCTCCTGGGAGTCCAGAGGAGAGAACGTGGGGATCGGGGTGATGAGGGCGACGGGGGCCGTGGGGGACCCGCCTTGCCCCCACCCAGGAGGTCCATGAGGAGGACGGAGGATCTGGCCGCCGCGGCCAGGCAGCTACCTGGGAACAGAGGGAGAGGTTGAGTGAGGGTCCAGCAGACCATCCCCCTGCCCGGCCCCTGGCCGCGGCCACACTCACTGGGGGCCCAGGGACGCAGGCCCTCCTGAGACGGAGCCGCTGGGCATCGGAGGAGGCTGCAGGGCACTGCCAAGGAGAAAAGGCACACCTCCGAGTCACCTCCTGTCCCACCAGCCCCACCCTGCCCGCCTGCTGCCCAGCTGCTCACCTCTGGCTTTGGGGAGGCCCCACGGGCTCTGGGCTCTTCTCCCCCTCTGTGGTCTGGGGGGCTCCAGGGGCTGGGACAGAGGTAGAGGGGTCTCTGGTTGCACTGTGGGCAAGAGGGGGTGAGGCTGTCAGCCCCACTGCCCCCCCCATCCCTTGGCTGAGGCCTCACACCCTGTCACCACCTGAGTCGTCTCACTCGCGGTGTGCACCTGCCACCTGCCCCACTGGAAGGGGTCTACTAGTGGGGCTGGCACTGAGTAGACCCTCAGCGACCACACAGGTGCCTACCAGGATACACAACAGATGGGAGAGCATGAGGGGACTGCATGGCCCTAGGTGGGGGGACAAACAACACCCCCATCATGACTCACATCCGGCCGCCCTGGTTACCCCCCCAGGAGCTGGTCCCCATGTAGGAGGCACTTGAAGCCGGCCAGACACAGCCGCACAGGGGTGTTTTGCACACTCCTCACCCTCCCAGGGGCCATTCCCAACACCTAGGGCTGCAAGGGGCCCTCTGAGTCCAGGCTACTCAAAGAAACAGCCTATAGGGTGCAGGGGCCCAACAGAGGCTAGGCCTGGGGGGGTCTAGTAAGGATGACCTGGAGCAGCTCAGGGACAGGATGAACCCAGAGTCCACCTCACCAAAGAGGAAAAAGGCTTCTCCTGGCACCAGGTCTCCCTTCAGAAGCTCCCCCACCCCCATCACCTGTCCAAGGAGCTGGGGGCGGAGCAAATCCCATGGAGGGTGGCCTGGAGGTCCCCGACGCTGACCAAGGCCTGGCAGGGGGCTGTGGAGGAGAGACCATGACTCAGCCCCTGCTTCCCAGCAGGCTCAGAGCTGGCCAGGCCACACTCTGCCTGGGCCACTAGTAGGCAGGGTACAAGCAGAGGCTCACCTGAGGGCTCCGCTACTTTGCTGCCATCTGTGGCTTCCTGAGGTGCTATGGGGAGAATGGGGTCCTGAGACCTGCCAGGTGAGAGGGGCAGCCCAAGGGGGGCAGCTGCAGTCAGCAATTGAGCCTAAGAGAGGACTGGGACCTGGCAACAGCTTCCTGGCCGCAGCCACCCGCCAGGTCCCTTGCTCACCTGAGCTGTGGGGCATCGTGGACTGGAGGGCTGGCCAGGCTCTGGGCAGGGAGGCCCTGGGGCATGTCGGGGGGGCCCTGTGGGGCTGGGAGCCCAGAGCACAGCTCCTCCTCCCCAGAGATGCGGGGGCCAGCCGGGGCATCCGTAGGCACTGGGTCCAAGGTGGCTGTCCAGCTGGGGCCTAGGATGGAGCAGGCAGGACAGAGTGAGCTTGGTGGCAAGCAGGCAACCCCGCACCTGGCCACAGCTGCCCCCTGACTCACCTGAGGGCTGAGGGCTAGGGCTGGGGCTGGGGCAGGAGGGGCGGGTGGTCCCTTCATGGGCTGCCCGGCCGTCGCCCTCCTCGTCCGCCTCATCCTCGTCCTCTTCTTCATCCTCACTGTCTGTGCTGCCTCCACTCCTGCCCAGAAACCACCCGGTCAGCCGGCTGTGTGAGACGGGCCAGCTGACACCCACCCTCCACTTCTGCGGCCCAGGGCCAGGCCCAGGAGACATGTGCTGAGGGCCATGGCATGGTGAGGGGGCCGGGGAACCCAGGAGTGTGAAGACACAGGGAGGGGCTGGGAGAGGCCAGCAGGTGAGGGAGTTCTGGGCCACATTTGAGAACACATGTGGACGAGGGCTGCGGCACAGAAAGGACGCAGTCAAGCCCACTCGTCCATGCAGGATGGGCCCTCGGAAGTGCAGGCCAGACTGCAACCTCACCAGCTCTCAGGTCACCTCCCAGCCATCACCAGAGCCATCTACCTCACAGGCCTTCCCACCACCTGCACCATCCATTGCACGGAAGGGCTTACTTTAACCCTCTTCCTCCAGCTAGGAACTCCAGGAAGGCAAAGACGCTTGGCTTTTGCCACTGCCATATCTTCAGCCCTGAAAACAATGTCTGGTGCCTATAGCTGCCCCAAAACTACTGGCTGAATGCTAACACACAACTTGCAGCCGTGAAGAAAACCCAAAACAACCTATGTATCCATCAACTGGGAAAGGGTTAAGCAAACTCCAGTCATGTGTCACTTAACGATGGGGATCTGTACTGAGAAATGCACTGCCAGGCAATTTCACCACTGTGTGACCATCACAGAGAGCACCCACACAGCCCTAGAGGGCGCAGCCTGCTGCACACCCAGGCGGTGTGTACACAGCCTACCCTTCCAGGCTACAGACCAGTACAGCATGTTACTGCACTAACACTGTAGGCAACTGTAACACAACGGTAAGTATTTATGCATCCAAACACAGAAAAGATACAGTAACAATATACTGTTATAATCTTATGGAACCACCATTATATATATGGTGTCATTGACCTAAACATTATGTGTGCACGACGGCACAGGATTTCCAAAATGCTGAACACGTGTTGTCTTAACAGTGTTACTGACTACTTTAACTGGAAAATATATCTGTGATTTAAACACCCAACAATCAAGGAATATAAGGGAACTCCCTTGACCTGATAAAAGGCATCTATAAAAACCCACAACTAACAGTATACTTCAATGGTGAAAGCCTGAATGCTTCCCCCTAAGCTAAGGAACAAAACAAGGATGCCCGTTCTCACCACTTCTGTCCGACGTGGTACTGGATGCTGGCCAGGGCACTCAGGCAAGAAAAGGAAATAAAAGCCATCCAGATTGGAAGGGAAGAAGGAAAACTATCTCCATTCATAGATGACGTGATTTTGTATATTGAAAATCCTCAGGAATCTACTAAAATTATTAGAACTCATAAATCAGTTCAGCAAGGTCACAGGATACAAGATCAATATACAAAAATCTACTGTATTTTCATATACTTGCAATAAACATTATGAAAGTGATTTCAAGAAAATTCTATTTACAATGGTATCAAAAAGAATAAAATACTTAGGAATAAATTTAACAAAAGAAGTCTTATGCTGTAAAATCTAGAAAACATCACTGAAAAATGTAAAAAGACATAAATAAATAGAAAGACATCTCACATTCATGGATAGGAAGACGTACTACTGTTAAAATGGTAACAGTCCCCAAACTGACCTACAATTCACTGTAATCCCCACCAGCACCCCACATGGCTTTGCTGAAACTGACAAGCTGAGCCTGAGAGTCATATAGAATCTCAAGGGATCCCGAATACTCAAAATAATCTGGAAGAACAAGGTTGGGAAACTCACACTTCCCATTTTCAAAACTTACTATAAAGCAACAGCAGTCAGGACGGTGTGGCACTGGCATCAAGAGACACACACAGAGCAGAGGGCAGAAATAAGCCC
Organism: Lemur catta; assembly: GCF_020740605.2. Classification (NCBI taxonomy): domain Eukaryota; kingdom Metazoa; phylum Chordata; class Mammalia; order Primates; family Lemuridae; genus Lemur; species Lemur catta. Next base: position 21,757,540 of record NC_059146.1, read on the forward strand.
GCACACACATGGTCAAGTGATTTTCTACAAGGGTGCCAAGACCATTCAGTGGAGAAAAGACAGTGTCTTCAAAATTAGGTTCTAGGAAAACTGATTATCCATATGTAAGAGGATAAAGTTGGACCCCTATCTCACACCATATACAAAAATTAGCTCACAATGGATCAAAAATCATACAACTAGCACCATAAAACTCTTAGAAGAAAACCAAGGGGGGTTGGGCGCGGTGGCTCACGCCTGTAATCCTAGCACTCTGGGAGGCCGAAGCAGGAGGATCACTTGAGGTCAGGTGTTTGAGACCAGCCTAAGCAAGAGCGACACCCCATCTCTACTAAAAATAGAAAGAAATTATCTGGACAGCTAAAAATATATAGAAAAAAAATTAGCCGGGCATGGTAGCGCATGCCTGTAGTCCCAGCTACTTGGGAGGCTGAAGCAGTAGGATTGCTTGAGCCCAGGAGTTTGAGGTTGCTGTGAGCTAGGCTGACACCACGGCACTCTAGCCCAGGCAACAGAGCGAGACTCTGTCTTAAAAAAAAAAAAAAAAAAGAAAACCAAGGGGTAAGTTACATTATTGGATTTGGCAATGACACACACTTGTGCACAAGTGACACAAGCGAGGGTATTGGCGGCAACCCTGCACACACTGAGGACAATAGGTACTGGGGTGGTTGTGTTCCTGACCTGGGTGCCCATTTGGCCATATCCTTAGGATGTATTCTTGTCTGTACGCACATTACATCAACAAAAAATTTAAAACAAAACACTCTAATTTCCAAATTGAAAGTTATGAGGTGAGGGCTCATAGATGCAGACCGTGCACTGGTGTTCATGCTGGCAAATCTAGACGCGTCAACCCACGTCATCACACTGGTTCTGGCGCCAGCCAGTATTAGAGAAAAATCAATGTCACATCTGTGTAAAAAACTAATCACAGCCTAACTGGGGAGGGACAGCATCTCTCATTTTACTGGAATTAGAGGAGAGAAGTTACTTGGGACTATTCCACCCCCCTTTTGGGAAATGTGCATTAGAGCTAACACAGGGAAAGCAGCGCAGTGGAGGGACGGGGGGAGCAAGCGGGGAAGGAGATATTCTAGATGCACCTATACCTGGCCATACCTGAAGGACCTGCCCATGTTTCCAGCCACAGATAATGCTTGTCCTTTTCTTTTTGTAGCTTAACTCATTTCAATTAGATTTCCGTCACTCAAAATTGAAAGCACCTTCAACTAATACACACACCCCAATACATCTTCCTTGTTTTTCTCATTCACTTCAGCCTCGGTCAGCCCTGCTGTGTAGTGGATGCTTGGAGTGGGGCTGAGGGAACTCACTGGACACCAGGGGGCTGGCCCAGGCGGGCCGCCCTTGCCAGCTGGCTGCTCTGCCAGGTGCCGTCCTCTCCATCAGATTCCCCTGAGCCCTGGCCCTCCTCCTCGTCCTCCTCCTCCTCATCGTCATCAAACTGCTGGATGCGGTCCTTGTAGCATATCTCGAGCAGGTTGGCGTTGGGCTGCAGAGAGGAGGAGGGAGGGTGGGCTGCACTGCCCGCAGCCCCCAAGCCTCCACCCACAAAACCACAGGATGGGGCAGCACTCACGTTCTCGTCATCCGCGTTGAGAGAGAAGGTGATGTTGGCTGTCTTGTCAAAAGGTGCGCTAGAGAGAAGGCGGAGGGGCGGTGAGGGACGGGGCACTTCTGTTCTTTGCTCACTCAACACACCTGACCTTCACTATTCATGGACTGCGTATCCGCAAATTCACCTACTCCCTAAAATATATGTTACCCCCAAACCAACACTTGCAGTGTCTAGGGTCACTTGTGGACATCTGCAGAGCTGCCAGGTGCAGGTTCCCACAAAAGCCACACTGTGCCCCCCGATCTCAGCCTTCTGAAGAACCTGGAGGGTCTGCATCCCACTCTGGCACCCATGCTGGGGCAGCCTTGGGAGAGTCACTAACATTTCCAAACCAAGGAAACAATCTACCTCAATCGTTTTAAGGATTTAAGATAATCATCTGTGTGAGATGTTTACATATATGCACACATTGCCCCTAGGAGCAATGGTTCAGGTTCTGTCAATCCAGTTCTCACAGCCACTTCATACATCGGTCACTGCAAAACACAATTCCAGACAACACCAGCCAACACCAGCCAGTGCCTCTTCTGCCCCCATACTGTGCTAGGCCTCCAATTACACTAGCAGCCATGTGCAACTCGAGCAGAAATCAAAGAAAAATGCAAGTGAGTCCTTTTTACTTGCCCAAGTCAGGGTGTGTTGATGTCGTGGCTGTTGCCACGTTTTCAGTGACAGCGTGTAGTGCTGGTGACGGTGAGGGAGGCTGTCCGGGCACTACCCTTCTGGAGCACAGCTGACTAACCTAGCTGAGTGCTAACACAGTTCGCTGAGTCAACGGAAACTCACACAAGCCAGTGACGACCAGGGCATGGGGCTACAGCATGACAAATCACCTTCCCTAACCACAAGACACCTACGTCTGTGGCTGAAATTCTAAATTACAAGCAAGAGAATCATCTTGAGAATGTAAACGAAATGCCACCACTCCTGGCACGAGGCAGGGCCCACACGAGGTCCTCAGCACTGAGCTGGCAGCTTGTCCCAGGGGCACTGCACCAACACGCTCCATCAATCCTTGCTTCCAGCCTCCCAGCGTCACAAACACGCTGACTTGGGTGGCCCTGCACATGCACCTTTGCTCAATTCTTTCAGATAGCCTCACAGAAATGCCAATTCCCGGATTAAGAAATTAAATCCACACATTTAACTATCCACACACTTAGCCAAAAAAGGACTCATCAACTCTGACTCCCACCAGCACAGCCGGCGGCTTCGCCACCATCTCCTGCTTGTTTTGTTCTTAGCCTTTGCTCGCTTTTTCTACCGGGGTGTTGGTCTTTCTCCTGTCATGGGCTGAGGGCACTTTATGTCTACATGGGGGACCACGCTCTGGCTCATGTGTTAGGGATACTTCCCAAGGGATCACTCGTCTCAAATTCACGAAACATTCCGCCACAAAGATCAATGGATAATGGACGGCTCGCAATTCCTGACTGCTGACTCTAAGCACGTGACAGGTGAGCCCCACAGGGCAGCATCTGCAGCCCCGAGATTATAAAAATATCCATTCATTTCCCACACTAGAACTCCTCCTTGGTTTAGTTTTATTTCACTTAAAGTTTTTAACCCACTGGATTTTATCTCGGTGGAGGAGGTGATAACATTTTCATCCCAAAAGGGCAGCTGGTCATGCCGATGCCCTCCGCCACAGTCCGCCCGTCCCCGCCAGCATGCGGTGGGGTTTCCTGTGAGCCTCTTCTCCAGGGGTCTCAGTACTCGTCTCTGATCAACAACGACCAGCGCTGCCCAAGGCCCCCATGCTGGGCACAGAAGCAGCAAACCTGGGATCTCATGTCTGCACCTACAGGGCGCCTCTGCCCCAGCTGTGGACACAGAGAGGCCACAGCTGACTGCAGCTGGTCACAGTGCCCTTGCACTGTGCTGCACAGGGACCACGGTGCACGCGTGAGCAGGCCTCAGTCTCCCGGGCTATAAATGGGTGTAGGATCCCTGCAGCCAAGGGCAATTCCGGGCATACAATGGGATGGCACCTGAGAGGCGCCCAGAGCAGACGCAGGCAGCACCCAGTGCTCCCTGCCTCTGGCCTCCCTCAACCGGCCGCCCACGCCAGCACCTCCGCAGGGCCCCAGCACAGGCAGCCTCTGTGCCCTACCCTCTGGCAGCGGTGTTCTTTCACTTTTCCCAGTGACACTGTGGACTTATTCTCCACAAGTCACTGCCCTCACCGAGATGGCACCCCCTACGCCGCTCACCCAGCACCTCCCTCTGGAGCCTCCCGGCAGGGGCCTGCTATGCCCAGCCTCACAGTGGAAGCCCCAGAACCTCACCCCCAGGGCAGACGCTGGCCACACCGATGACCTGCCCCTGGTCAGGGGTGGTTAGCGGCAGAGGCTGAGGAGCCGCACCCATGGCCCGGATGAGCCCTGCCTTCTATAAGGTGCCCACTAGGCCCTAGCCCTGCCATAGCCCTGCCGCCCTCCAACCTCCCACCCAGACTCCAGGCTGTCTCCCCTTCACTGATGCTCTGCTGTCACAAGGTGGCCTGTGCCAATTAATTTACAAAGTGTTAGTAAATTTTAATTTTTTTTATCTAACTGTAAAAGCAAGAGATGCTTATAGCAAGAAACTCAGAAAACAAAATTTCACAGTCATAACTCCCAGACCTGAATGGTGTTATGTTGTTTGCCCAACAAATAAAAACAGAATTGGTGGCTGAAAAAAAATCTTTTGTCACCTCAAGGCCTCCAGAGGAGAAGAGAGGTAGCGCCCTGTGCTGGGCACATCCGCCCACCCAGAGGGCACATACAGAGGCCAGCTCTGAACCACAGTCCCGTGCCAGAACCCCCAGGTCTGCTTTCCCCTCACTGTCCCATGCACCTCCCCACCCGGGGGCCCCAAGGCTGAGACTGGGGCTCCGGAGCTGCTCTGAGTCCCCAGCACTGGGGACATTTGTGCCTTCACTACAGAGAAGAGAGACTCCACAGCCAGGACTCATCTAACAGGAGGCTGTGGCCCTGACACCCCCACCCCCCCAGGTGACTGGGACTGGGCTGCACTGGGCACACAGGTGCATGTACCGACATAGGCAGGAGAGAGCCCTGGCCTGGGGGACACTCACTTCACACTCTCCTCCTGCTCCCCAAACTCCTCGTCATTGAAGCCGAAGTGGTCAATGAAGGATGAGGTCATGCGCTGCATCTGGAAGTCCATGAAGGCCTGTGGGGCGCAGAAGTCAGGGGCTGGAGGGAGCTAGGCAGGCCGAGTCCCACCCCCTCCCAGCACAGCCCCAGGCCCACCTGCTGCAGCACGGCCTCCTCGGGGAAGTTGAACTCCTTGAGCCGGTCATCCTCGTCATCACTGGAGGAGTGCAGGTGGTGGGTGTTCACCTGGGGTAGGGAGGGTGTCAGGGCCTGCCGGAGCCCCCAGACAAGGGCGGGGTAGGCAGCTCTGAGGAGGGGGAGGCTAAGACCAGGCCAAGAGAGAGAGAGTAGCAAGAGGGACGCAGGAGGAGGAGCCAGGACTCACCAGGTCCACCATGTTCTTCTTGTTGGTCTCTGCCAAGGGCCCTGACACGAACGCCTCCCACCGCTCCTGCTGCTCACTGGGCAGCTCTGCTCAGATAGGGAGGGGCGAGGATGTGGGGTGCCCTTCAGCCTCCAGCCTCCCCCCACCCCAGCCCCAGGCCAGCCCCAGGCCCTCACCCTTTAGCAGCTGCCCCAGCTGCTCTGCGTTGGGCCCCTTCTCCGCATTCTGCACCAAGGCATTGGCCACTCTTGTCAAGTGGCCCATGTAGCCTTTCCGTGGGCCCCCCCCAGACCTGAGAGAGAGTGGAGGCCACAGCTGGACACCAGGGCCGCCCAAGCCCCTGGCCCATCCCCCACTGCCCCATTCCCAATGCGGCACAAAGGCCAGCAGGGACTCACTGCACACGCTCGTTCTCCTCCCAGGACGTCAGGATCCGCTCTACCAGGCAGCACCGCTGCAGCAGCTGTGGGAGAGCAGGATGTCATGCCTTGGGGGGCTGCACATGGGGGATCTCAGCCTGCAGCAGGGGCCCCTCCCAGCAGGTGCCTCACCAGGCCCATCCGCACATGGTGGGGAGGGAGGGAGGGAGGCTGGACCGCCACCTCCTAAGCCTGCCTTAATCTCTGCTGTTTCTACAAGGAGCTTGTAGCACACGCACACACATGCCCTCACAGCCCCTCAGCTGCTCACACACCCACCCCTGCCTCGCCCTCTAGCTCAAGTCGGGCCCTCACGCCCCTGCTGCTCCCCAGCCCCTGCACACACGTGTTGAAGGGGCGAGGGGTAGGCCTCAGGGGAGGGTGGCCCACAGGGATGAGCCCCAGCTCACGTGTTTCACAACAGGGTTTTCGATGGGTGTCTCAGGGCTGCTGTCAGGAGGCGGCCCCAAGCTCAGCATGGTGCTCACACATCCCTCCACTTGGGCGTGCAGGAAGTTGTTGAAAACGTAGTGGAAGAAGAGGTCCTATGGGAGACACAGGCTGGCACCAGAGAGCCTCAGCCCCAGGCACAGTCCCAGCCCCTCCCAATCTCACTCCACCCCATACCAGCATGGTGTTGGGCACGTCCAGTGCCAGGAGCTCCTGTGTCAGGGCCCTGTCATTGGCGCTCAGGGCACTGGCTAGAAGCTTGACCACATGCAGCCGCGTGTTGCCCAGTGGTGGGTCCAGGCTGCCCCATGTCATCCGCAGCGGCTCCAGCTGTAGGTGCAGGGAGGTTTGGTTCCTAAGGGCCACCCTCCCTGCCACCCACACCTCCCCGAGGACTGTGACCCCCTGGTCCTGACCTTGGGTGGTTCGAGCAAGAGCTGGTGGAAGCAGCCAAGCCGCGGGCGCAGGGCGTGCAGGGCGCCCACACTGGATGCGGTGCTGTCCAGGGCCCCCTGGGCCAAGAGCTCCAGCTGCCCTTCACTGCTGAAGAAGTTGTTCATGGTCACAGACTCAGACCTGCGGCAGGGCAGGGTTGAGGGCAGAGTGAGTCCCAGGCAGCCTACACGGGAGTGAGTGTGAGGAGCATATCTGGAGAGACAAGGGCACGCCCTCGGGTGCTGCTCTGGTCTGGAGCCCTTTGGAGAGGCCAGGCCAGTGGGCAGCGAAGAGCAGGGCTGGCTAAGTGGGGCAGGGACCTGGCCCGGTGGCAACATCCGCAGTCCCCTGTTGGGGGAACAAGTGAGGGGTGTGGAGCTGGACAGAGCCTGATGGCTGAGTGCCCTACACAGTAAGGGCTGGCACAGCACCCTCTCTATGCACACCTGGGGTCGCAGCCCCACCCCAGCAATGGGCAGTGGACTCAGCCTCAGTGTCCTCACTTGTCAACAGGACAGAAAGACTCTTCTCTCACCCAGTGCTGACCACTGTGAGAGGGAACACACCAGCCACCACGTGGTGAGGCGGCTGGGCACTCTGCACGGCAGACACCATGACCTGCCCTGCCTGATGCTCTGAGGGTCTCAGAGCCTCACCCCAACCCCTGCCCACCCCCACACAGGGCCAGGTGGCCCCTCACCTTGGCCTCCTGGGCTCCAGCAGGGTCAGCAGCACCTGGATCCCGCTGACGAGGACAGAGGGGCTCTGCTCCCCCTCAAACATGTTGCTCAGGAGCTGCTCGATTGTCTCCTGCCTGGGGGATAGGTGTGGTCAGGGTGAGGGACCAGGGACCCAAGGGTCCCCCAGGATGCTCCCCCTCCTCAGGCCCCGGCACCCACTTCTCCAGAGTGGCCAATAGCTGGTCTGGCTCCGGGCTGTCCTGAACTTGGATCATCTGCTCCCGGCTCAGGCGGATGATGTCGCACAGGGACTGGGACGCATTGGAATGTTGCTGGGAGGAAAGACAGGTGAGGACCCTGGTCGGGCCACTAGGCCCTCCACGAGCTTGGCGTTGGGACCCGCAACGCACTGACCCTCCAGCCCCAGCCCCTTAGGGAAAGGGAAGGATGGTCACATGTGAGTCATGGAGCACAGCACAGAGGCACCAAACACCAGAACAAACAGTTGCTGGAGACAGTAGGGAAGGACTCCCAGAGAGGAGACATCCACACAAGACCCACCACCCATGCACACAGCAGACTGTCCACAACAGTCCCGACATCTGTCGACTGGTGAATGGATAAACCAAACCTGGTGTAGCCACACTGGAATATTACTCAGCCATGAAAAACAATGCTGCACTGACACAGGCAACCACATGAATAAGCCTCAAAAACCTCACGCGGAGCCAGACACAGAAGATCACATAGTACGTGATCGCACTGATGCGAATGCCCAGAACAGGCAGCTCCATGGAGACAGAGCAGTCTGGGGGTTGCCAGGGGATAAAGGCGGTGGGATGTTGGGAGGGACTGCTAATGGGTAAAGAGGTTTTGTTGTTTGTTTGTTTTTGAGACAGGGTCTCGCTGTGTGGCCTGGGCTGGAGTGCAGTGGTGTTGCCACAGTACACTGCAACCTCGAACTCCTGGGCTCAAGCGATCCTCCTGCCTCAGCCTCCCGAGCAGCTAGGACTGCAGGTGCATGCCACCACACCCCATTAATTTTTAAATTTTTTTTGTAGGGACCAGGTCTCCAGAGGTGGGTGGGGAAGTTAAAAAAAAAAAAAAAAGAGAGAGAGAGACTGGATCTCACTATTGCCAGGCTGGTCTCAAGCTCCTGGGCTCAAATGACCTTCCTGCCTCAGCCTCCCAAAGTGCTGGGATTATAGGCGTGAGCTACCACACCTGGCTGCAGGCCTTGTTTTTTGGAGTGATGAAAAATATTCTAAATTCAACACAGTGATAGTTACATAATGCTGTGAATATACTAAAAGCCACTGAATTATACATTTAAGTGGGTGTTGTATGCTATATAACTTCTCTCTCAGTAAAGCTGATTCAAAAGGAAACGAGAGAGGAGTGCAAGCAGAGCTGAGTCTAACCCAACGATCAGCTGCCAGGGCTTGGCCTCCTGGCCCCCAGACTCCAGGGCCCCTCACAGGCGCCTGCCACATGGCTCGCAACCCCCTCCTTGCTGCAAAGGCCTGAAAAGACATTACCCTCCCAGGGATGGGCCCACCTCGGGGAGCCCCAAGCCCTGTCTCCACTCTACAAGTCCATGAGCCTCTTGGAGGCCACGACCATCACTAGGACACACTGCTCCCGGTGGCCTCAGAGCCTGAGAAGACCCAAGGCCAGGGGAACACACAGACTCAGGGCCCCTCGAGCTACTGGGGAACAACTGCTCTCGAGAGCAGGGCTGCTGGGTGAGCTGACAGGCAGGAGGTTAACTGGGCAGGGGAGATGGGGAAAGAGCCACCAGGCCAGCACAGCCAAAGTGGGGAGGGCAGGAAGTAAGGCCCAGGGCCAGAGACCCCTTCCCTCAAGAGATTATGTACCAAGTTCCTGGTTCATGGAAGAAACCTTCCACATACACAGAATCCTTTTCTCAGAGTGTGGACACACCTGGTTCTCAAAGCTCCTTTTTCTCACCAATTCCTCTTTTAAAAGGGGCTAGAGTAGGCATGGGGAATGGACTTGTAGGGGAGGCTGCAGGGGCGCCAGTGACACTCACGTTGTCATCCTTTGAGGGGTGGATCTGCTCAATCAGCCGCTGGACAATCTTCTCCTCATTGAGCCACTGAGGGTGAGAAGGCAGGGGCTCCATTACTGTCCATCTCCCCTCGCCCCACCCCCATGAAGAGGGGCCGCCCCACTCACGTTGACGACGTCCTGCCGCAGCTGGGGCTGCTCCACACAGGTGAGCAGGCGCAGCAGGAGGTCCATGATGGCTGAGGTGCCAATGTGCTGCAGCAGCAGGTCCACGAAGTCGTCCTTCTTCCGCAGGAAGGACACGAGCTGGGGACACATGGGTGGTGTCATGCACAGAGGCCTGGCCTGCACCCCCCACTGTGGGCCACGGGCCGGGAGAGCCAGAGCACCTCGTCCGTCTTGCGGTTGATGAGGATGCCCATGACCTTGCTGAAGAAGCTGGCCAGCAGCGGGTTGAGGCTGCCGCTGCTCTGCAGGAAGCCGTAGAGCCGGTTCAGGAGCGACTCATCGGCACCCAGGGCATCGTTGATCTGGGGCACGTCAGAGGTCAGGATCTCACAGGCCACACTGGGGTACCTGGGGGGCGAGTGTGGGGTGGGCGGGAGGCTCCACCCTCTCCCCTGCACCGGGCACTGGGGAGACCCATGTCCAGGAAGGAGATACAGCACAGCAGGGGTGGAGGGTGGGAAATGAGGCCCCTGGGCAGGCCTCCTCTATCCCTCCACACCTAGCCACCCCTCCCTGGGCTCCTCACCACCCCAAGACTTGACCCGGGGCCTGAAGCTCCAGTGTTTTCTGACCCCCCCACTAGCAACACCCATCCCTTCTGCCTCCTTGACATCTTCCCAGGTAGCCCCACACACTGCCCCAGCTGAGGCTGCCTCTCCTGGGCCACCTGAGCTTCTCCTCCCCCGCCCCAGCTCCACCCTGGGAGACCTTTCTCAACTTCCACCCTCATCTCCTGCCTGAACAATCACACGGTGCCCGACGGCCACCACGACAACAGTTGCCCTGTCCAGCATGCCACCAAAGGTCCCATGGGACCACAACCTGCTCTAGGCCTGACTGTAGGGGACCCCACAGTGCCCCCTACCCTGGAAAGTTGGCTCCTTAGGGCAGGGCACGGACCCCAGGGGCCAGCAGGGCACAGATATCAAAATGGAGGCTCCCTGAGTGTCCTCCTGCTATCTGGTGCACGAGAGCACAGTCCATGGCCCACTGGATGCTGGTTGAGTGAGGGTGGGTGAGCAGGACAGAGGCTCTGGGCAGAGAGAGGTCAGAGCAGAGAAGGGAGAGAAGACACCCGGGATGGGTGGTGTCTGTCAGACGGACACAGGGAGCACTAGAGACACTGCTGGCCCTGCTGGAGGTGCTGTCAGCAGCAGCAGGGGACCTGCTAGGCCCTGTGCTCTGGGGTAGCAGCCACCTCCTGGAGTCCCCACTTTGTAAGAGAAAAAGTAGGGAGCAGCCCTTGCCCTGCCCTGTCCTCCATGCGAGGAGCAGCAGCAGGCACACCCTGCAGAGCGGGAGCCCAGCACCAGCAAACCAAGAGGCCAACAGGTTCTCACAGGGGCCCAGGAAGGGCCACAGAGACCAAGGAAGACAAGCCCCAAATCCCTAACAGGGCCCTGCCTGCCTGGTCCCACCTCCCCTGAGGCCAGCACCTGGAGCACACCTGCCCTGACCATGCAGGGAGCAGCAGGCAGGAGGGGGTGGCCAGGTGCACAGAGCTGCCCCCACGCCAGGGGCTGGCCAGGCACCAGGGAGCACGGGTGGGCAGACACAAAGGAGACATTTACAGAGAACCACAAGTGAAGAAGATGCTGCCTGGAACGAGGGGATGTGCTTTAAACCGCACTGGGAGCCCCACAGGCCGTCCCACGGTACAAGGGTGAGTGCTCAGAGCTGAGGACACAGTGAGCTGAGGCTGATCTTGGTGGGACCTAGCTACTTAGTCTCAATGAAAGGAAAAAAAAAACGATCTTTTCATGCAACAGCCTGGATCAATCAGCAGAGAATTATGCTGACAAAAAAAAAATCCTAAAAGATTACCTATTACATGATTCATTTTAAAACATTTTCAAACAAAATTGTATAAATGGAGAACAAATCAGTGGTTGCCAAGAGTCAAGGCTGGGGTGGGAGGGAGGCGAGTGTGGGTCCTTGTGGTCATGGAAGTGCTCAGGATGGCACTGGGGTGGCCGATAGGCAAACCCATGAAGGTGATAAACTTAACGTGTGTACGCACACACAGAGAGTACAAGTAAAACTGGAAAACCTTTCAACAGGCAGACAGTCTCAATATCACCACCCTGGCTGTGATGCCCCAGCAGTTTTGCAAAGGTACTTGGGATCTCTGTTACTTCCCACAGCTGCCATAAAGATTTCAATTGGAAAAAAAAAACACCAAGGAAAAAAGATGGGGGGAAAATTAGCAGATGTAACAAGACTGGCAAAACACTGCTCCTTGTTAAGGCTGGGTGAAGGGTCCATGGACTTCACTCTAATTCCTCTGTTAGTACTTTGGGAAAATTCCATAACAAGCTTTTAAAAAATGGCATCCTGAAGTGGTCTGGAGCCCAGGCCTGGTCTACACCCAGGTGCTCATCCCCAAATGGGAGGTCCTGGTATCAGCTGTCTCTGTGAGGCGTTCCTGGTGAGTGTGTGAGATGCCGAGATAGCACAGGCCAGCCTGGAGCCAGAGTTTGGGGTGCAGGGTACGGACTCACTTGTAGCGCAGCCGCTCCTCGCCGCTGGCAGGCGGCTCCTGAGTGACCCAAGCCACCATGGCCTGCAGGTGGGGCGGCTGGAGCAGGAAGTCCAGTAGCTTGCGGTTGACGACCTTGCACTCCTGCAGCACGTCCTCCTCATCCAGCAGCTCAGGCAGGCTCAGGTCCTCCCGCTCCAGCAGCGTGTCCAGGTGCGAGCTTGTGTGCAAGTCAAACTTCCAAAACATGGCGCCCTGCGGGCCCGGGGCACAACCACGTCAGACACGTTCATAGGAGCCCCCACTGGACATGGCACTAGCCACCTGCCTCGGGAGCCCCCACTGGACATGGCACTGGCCACCTGCCTCGGGAACAGCCTCTCCCCGAGACCCGGTCCTCACCCTCAGGTCAAGCCCGGCCCCACCCCGGGGCTCAGCACCTCTGTCGCACACGCACACCAGGCCTTGCCGGCTTCCCCCCAGCCCACCCACCGCCTCTATCTCCAGCCTCCATGCTGCCTCCCCTGCGGTCCAGAGAGTCACTTCACACCCGAGGCCGACTGTCCCGGGCACTCCTCGGCCTCAGGCCTGGTAAAGTCCCCTGGTATGGACTGCACAGGGCCTGCAAGAAGAGGCCGGACACTATGCATAGAGTGATCTCGGGCCCTGTCCCCCAGGAGGGCCTTTGTCCACTGTCCCCACATCAGGGCAGGGACATCCCAGGGGCAGAGCCTGAACCTCTGGCTTCACTTCAGTCTGTATTTGCTGCACGAATTCAAATGCCCCATGACCTCCAGTGCACGGCTGCTGCCCAGCCCAGCAAATCACCCGGGGCTGTGTGGGAGGCTCAGGGTGGGGGCGGGGGAAGAGAGGAAGTCTGTGCTGTCTCCAGGCTGTGGCTGTTGCCTGGACACCACTTACACACAAACACACCCCAACAACCTCTCACCACCCAGCACCAGGGCCTGGGACAAGGAAGAGGAAAAGTTGCGGAGGGTGGGGGGGGGCGGGGTGGGAGATGCTCCCAGAATAGCCACTGACCAGGGCCCAAAGGAACCCAGGATGGGATAAGCAGTCTCTGCCTGGGAAGAACAAAGTGGGCTACCAACACCTGGCTCTGACCCTGTCCCCCTCCCCCGGAGGACAGCATCTAGCCCTCACCTTAGCCAAAGCCCCGACCCCGCGCCCACACAGATACCTAGCGGGCAATATGAGTAGCACACACGGAGCATTAACCACACGCCAGGCAACGCTGTTCTGAGCCCCAGACCTGTGCTCTCAGCTGCTGTGCTCCGAGGCTCCGATGCTCCCGGCCCTGCACGTGCACTGTGCACATGACGTCCAAGCTCACAACCGCCCCCAAGAAAACCGTCATCATCCCACCACACAGGATGAGGGGCAACCAAAGCCCAGGCAAGTCAGGTGGCTTCCCAGTTCTTCACAGGCCATCTGGTCCCCAAGGACAGCATTTGTGGGGCACTCACTACAGGCAAGGGGCTGACCAGAGCTATCTCGTTACCTGCCTCCTGATAACTGCACAGTAACTGCCTGAGGCAGAGGCCTCTGCCATCCCCAAGTCACCACGGAGGACACTGAGGACAGAGCAGGTACAGGAGGTTGGGGTGCCTCTTCCACAGCCCCCACCCCTGTCACTTCCCAGGCACGCAGATGCTAGTCCGTCTCCTACAACACACTTCTGCGCCTTCTCTGCCCGGCCCCTCTTCCTGGGGCCAGCCATGCCCTCTTTGCAGGCCTCCCTGAGTCCCTGACCTGCCACCTTAACACCCACCAGCCACCCCAGGACCTGGGCCCCAGGGAACAGACAACCACAGATGGAGCACCAGGCCCAGGGAAGAGACATCAGAGCTCAGAGAAGCAGCCTAGGCTGACAACAGGGCATCCTGAGCCTCCATTCCTCTAAGATGCCACCAGCACCCAGCTCTCCTTCCTGCCCTACCTGAAGCTGGGATTGACATAGAAGCCTCCCTTGTCTCCTTGCTCAGCCACCCTTGCCTGCCAAGGTGATCACCCCAAGACTTGGCTCGGCTCAGGTCAGCACTGCCGAGACCTTGCTCCCAGGCTGCCGTCCGCCTCTAAATCAATAATCCTGGTGGGAGGCACTGTAGGTCCCAAAACCCTGGCCAAGGACAACCGAAGGTAGAGTGGAGGGAAGACTTCTGCAACCAGCAATAGCCATGAGGGCAAGCGCAGCAGGAGACAGTGGCAGACTCCAGGCCTGAGACCGGGGGGTGGGGGGCATTTGAGAGACCCCACTCCTCTGGGGTCTCCTGGCTCCTAGTCCACGGCAAGCAGTGACTCATGCAGTACCCCCACCTGCCTGCTGTTCTCAGTGATCACCCTTGAGCACAAACTTGAGCACCTCGTGTCCATTCCAGCCAAGAGCCCTGCAGCAGCTCCCCTGGTCCCCGCATTCAGGGCCCCGAGGCCCAGTCCCTGCCCACACACAGCCTCCCCGCTGGCTCAGCCATGCCCATTGCCACCTCCCCCAGAGCAGCCTCCGGTTTCCCTGTGCTCCTGGGGCTCCCCAAGGCACAGGGCTGAATAAATGGGGGCATTGCCTGGACACATCAGATGATGCCGCTGTCGGCTGCCCTGCACCTCTACTGTGCCGACCACTCCTCCAAGGACCTCACAGCCATTACCTCCACTACCTCTCATGACCCCGGGAAAGAACCGCTACCCCATTTTACTGAGAAGAAACTAAGGCACAGAGAAGTGACTGCCCAAGCCCAGATCTGGGGGTGGTGAGCACTGGAACTGGCACTCTGTCCCCAGAGTGAGGAGCGCTGTCCCCAGCACAGGGCCTGTGCAGAGGACGCCGAGACACTCGTGGGATGAGCAAGCTCCAGCCCAGCTGGCCCCAGCACGTGCCCTGCCTGAGCGAGCAGTTCTGGCCGTGGCCCACCCTGACCTGACTCTCACCCCAAGGAGGAGCTTTTCCCTTCCTGGTCCTTGGACTTGGCTGGATGCTAGGCCCCTGGTCCCCCATGTCCCTGGCACCTAGCACCTACTCAACAGTCCCTGTGGACAGGGGGTCAGCTGCAGTCCTCAGGCCCCTCAAGACCCAGCTATGACAGCACAGCCCACACCTACCTGTCGTCACTGTGAGGACTGAGCTCTCCCCTCAAGCCGACACCACCAGAAATCTAGGGGCTTCCTCAGGGCCTCCCTGCCCCCCACCCCCGTTGCACTCCAGGCACTGCCAACGGCCCCCAGACAACCAGAACCACCCTCCTCTACCCACACGCTCAGCACCCCAGCAGGCCCTGCCCTCTGTCCACAGGCAGCACACAGAGCCCCCCAGTCTGTGCCCAGGATCCTCCGCAGCCTCTGGCTGCTCTCAAACACCACCTCAAAAGCTGGCCTGGCTCCTCCAGCCTCCCTCATGCCTGCTCTGCACTCACCCCGGCCAAGCTGGCCTCCTATTTCCAGAACACTCTAAGCTTGGGTCCACCTCAGCGATGCTGTCCTAACAACTGATTTCTTCTCATCCTCTGGGTCTCTTGCCAAGTGTTCACCTTGCAGAGGAGCCTTCCTTGACCAGCCTGGCCGAAGCAGCCCCCAGCCCCGCCTCCGTCCACCACTCTCTCATGTCTCCCTGGGACATGCCTTCCGACCTGCACAGAGCTCAACACTGTCTGGCGGCATCTCTAGGACATAGTAACAACATGCTTGAGATACACGTGCTGAACGGATAGCTCTACAGCCTTTCCTCTAAACCTTCCTCATCAGGTTACCTCGAGCACCTGGGGGCAGCACCTAGCACAGAACCTGGCACTGTGGCCATAAATACTCAAAAATGTTACCTGAAAGACAAACTGTGTTTTCACAAGGCCTCTGCCCAGGCAGGAGGCTGACGAACCTGTCAGAGCATCAGTCAAGTGAAATCACTCCCACCCTGCCCCCAGCCACTCTTACGGGCTCCCTACATCATGAGGCGGAGGGAGGTGCAAGATCACCATGGCAGGCAGGGGAGGGGTGGGCTGGCCTTCGGGCCGACCGAGGTACTGGGTGTGTGTTTTCCACGTGTGGTAGTGAGGACGAAAGCACCACTGCTTCACAAGGATATACGACCTTGTCCCCTCCTTGCTCCGGGAACCTCCTCCAGCACAGTGGTAACTCCCCGCTTGTGCCCAAATGCTAGACCTCCTCAGGGGACCCTTCCCAACTTCCTGTCTCACTTGAGAAATGTGACAGGCTGAGAGAGTGCCCGTGTCACACATGAAAAAACTAAGACTCAGCAAAGGTGACTCACCATGCACAGTCGGTGGGAAGCAGGAGGCACTGGGGCAGGGCGGGGGGGGGCGGATTTCCTGATCTGATCTGCCTGTACCTGGGACCAGAACCATCTCGAGGGGCAACCACCAATCACTCATGACTCTGCCGAGTTCCGGCCACCGGCTGTGCTGAGTGAAACATGCGGACATGGGGAGCAGGCAACCTCTTTCTACACGGGGGACCGTCACCAGGCACAAGGAGCCACACACTACGTTTCCACTTACGTGAAACATCCAGAATAGGCAAATGCATAGAGGCAGAAAGTAGATTAGAGGTTTTTAGGGGCTGGGGGGATTAAGGGCAGTGTTTCAAAAGGAAAGAGTTTCCTTTAGAGGTGATTTTAAACAGTTCTAATATCAATTGAGGCAATGATTCCACAACATTGAGACTATACTAAGAACCACAGAGTTGTACACTTTTTTTTATTTCTGAAACAGGGTCTCACTCTGTCACTCTAGCTGGAGGTGCAGTGATGCAATCATAGCTCACTGCAGCCTCCAGCTCCTGGCCTCAAGCTATCCTTTCATCTCAGCCTCCCAAGTAGCTGGGACTACAGGCACATGCCACCAAACCCAGCTAATTTTTTAATGTTTTATAGAGACAGGGACTCGCTATGTTGCCCAGGCTGATCTCGAACTCCTGGCCTCAAGTGATCCTCCCACCTCCACCTCCCAAACTGCTGGGATTACAGGCGTGAGCCACCCACCATGCCCAGCTGAATGGTGCACTTTAAATGGATACAGCGTGTGGCATATGAATTATATCTCCATAAAAAACTGCTGCCAAAAAAAGAAAAAAGCTGCCCAAGGCCATCATGGCAGGGCCAGGCTTAGGCCTTGTGCTATGTCCAGCTACCCTAGAGCTGAGGAGACACCAGCTGGTCTGGCAGAACGAGGCCACTGAAGCTCCACCCTGGGCAGCTCCCCCAGGTACCCCTTCCCCACTCCTCACTCCCAACATCTCTGAGCTAAGTGAGCCCCCTCCCCAGTGGGGGCAACGCAGGGACGGCCAAGCCAACATCTGTAAAGAACCCTCCCTCCACCTGCACTTTCAGGCACTTTGTCTCATCTCCCCACCACGACAACAAAGTGAAGAATTCTTACTATTGCCCTTTGATAACAAAGTCCCATTTGGAAAAGGGGTCCAGAGGGGCAGAGCCAGGACCCTGCCCATTCCAGACAATGTGCCCTGGTTTCTAGACAGGAGGCAGAAGCTTTCACAGCTAAGGCTTGCCCACTCACTTCTAAGACACCTTGGTTAAAGGGTGCCGGCCATGACCCCCACCCCCAAAACCCCCTGCACTTGCTACCACCTCACCAACTTCCCTCCCACAGCCAGCTTCCCAGAGAACCAGGGCGGGGGCTGCCAGACCAAGAAAGGAGGATGCTGGCTAGTGTGTGGCATCCAGGAGCCTCCACTTGAGCCTTGGCCCCAAGAACCCAGGCAGCTCCTTGAACTCTCAACCTCAGGAGGCTCCTCTGAAACTCACAAGACGAAAGGATCAAATGTAATTGGTGTTCAACACCCTATAAACCTCAGTTCTCAGAGTAAAAACAGAATTAAGATGTAAATCCAGGAGAAAGGAAAAAATAAAAAAAGCGAAAAATACTTTCCCCCACCATAAACTCTCAATCCACTCCAGCTTCAAGCCCTGATTCTCAGCCCCCATCGTACAACTTTATGAAACTTGCTGGAAACCCCGGGAATAAGGAGAGGTGGCTTTCGTTCTCTCTAACCGGGTGAACCTGGGCTAGGCACTTGGCTTCTCTAAGCTTCATTTCCTCATCTGTGAAATGGGGACACAGCCCATCAGGTCAGGTTCCTGTCAAAGTGAGCTGAGTGGTCCCGATACAACAGCTTCTCAGCAGGTGTAAGCCCCTTCCAGTCTGAACTAAGACCACATCGCAACACTTTTGAGCAGGACAAGTAGGAAACAGTCACTATCCTGAGGGTGATGGCACTAAAAACAGAAGAGCAGGAGACAGACTCTACCCGATTGCCTGAGTGACTCAAGTACTTTTCCTCAGATCATTCAAACACTCTGGCAGGCGCCACACACCCCGCCACCCCCATTCTTTGCAACTTTCAGCAACTTCAAGAAAGCGGAAGTGACTACCACTGGTTTTTAGCGACCGTTTGAAAACCATGACTCTGGCTGCAAACGGAAGAAGGGGAAATTGTAAATGAGAAAGGAAGCCATTAAAAACGAAAACTACCTCTGCTCCCTCCGCCAGCTCTGTACCATCGTCTCTGGTTTCTTGTTTTGCTGTGTTGTTCTAAGGCCTTCAACACCATCAGCCCCTTCCCCAGCTCAGAGAGGGCCTAATACAGCTCCCACAGAGCTGTCCCCACGGTTGCTGCTGCCACAGTCTGTCGGACCATCCTAGGAGAGGAGTGAGCGGCTACCAGCAGCAGGGTGGCCAGCACCCAGCTCCTTAAACAGCCCAAGGTTCAGAGGATGGCAAGACCACCTCCCTTTAACTTCCCCCAACCCACAGTCAGCTCTCAGCCACATCTGAAAGGAGGTTGGGAAGACTCGATTCCAAGGATGGGGTGATGGTAATGGCAACCCCACTATCTTGAGCAGGACCTATGGTGTGTGCTGGTTGCAGAACCCAACACCACCCCAGCAAGGTAGGCACTGCAGACACCCACATGGGAGAAGGGGCCACTGGGGCCAAAGAAATGGGACCTGGCCAAGGCCAAATAGCTTTGGTCCCATTCTCATGATGAGCTGGGACTCTCCCATGGCTTGGGAAAGCCTGAGGGAGGGTCCCCAATTAGAGGGCACTCCAGGCACCTCCCCCTCGGACCCCAGAACCACACCCTCCCAGGGGAAGTGGAAGCTCTGGTCCAACCCTAGGGGAGGGAGTTAATTAGGAAATAAGAAAGTCTAGGGACACTTGGCCAAGGACCGGGGAGGTGGCTTGAGCACTCATACTCAGAACTTGTCTCGTGAATTAGTCGCAGATTTAAAAGAAAAGACCAATGCACAGATTTTGTAGCCCTTGGATAGACGCAGAGGAGAAGAATGAATGTTATCACGTGATCCAAAGTCAAAGGCCTGGATTCGAATATTAACCTCTCCAAACCGAAACCTCTGTGTGGCCTAGACCAAGGACCTAACCCCAGAGTACCCCAGTTTCCTCATCTGGGAAATATCTCACAGATGAAGTTAATGTAAACCAAGTAAATGTAAAGCAGCACTTCCTGGAAAAAGATCCACAAAACCTGTGTGCAAAGGGAAAACCACGGTTTGGCATGGAAAGGAGGGTGTGTCCCCAGCAAGCCAGGAGCTGACAATCAGGGAAGGCCTCTCTCACCTCATCTCTTGCTACAACCCTCACCGGCGCCACACCTGACTGCTCTCAGCCCCGGCAGGGCCGCTCCTCCGCCTTCCATGAGCTCTCCGAGCCTGACTAGCTCCTCCTGGGTCCTTCAGGCCTCCACACCGCCACCACTTCCTCCAAGAAGCCTCCCCGACTGTGTTAGGGGCCTGCTCCACACCACTTCCACAGCATCTGGGCCTCAGCTCTGTGACAGGATTTGCCTATTCAGTCATCTACCTCCCCCTGGAAGATGCCAATCCCCCAGGATCTAGCATAAGGCCAAGCTCACAGTTAAAGATACTTGTTGAATTAATGAAAACTGAAGCCAGAGGAGGAACGTGATCTGCTAAGGTCACTTGGCCACAGATCCTAAAAAAAAAAAAAAAAAAATACTGGGGGGAGGGGAGGACCAGAAGAGCAAGTTTTCCTCTAATGGAAAGAAATAGATGACCCAACAAAAGCCAACCATCAAAAAGACGATAGTACATCACAATACACACCTCACACAACACAGCTACTCAGGAGTGCAACAGAGCACATGAGCCAAAACTATACAAAATACCCAAGCATTAGAGCAGGGTTTCTCTTCAGCACTACTGACATTTGGGCTGGATAGTTCCTTGTGGTGGTGGGACTTTCCTGTGCACTGAACAGCATCCCTGGCCTCCACCTACTACACTCTGGTAGCATTCCCCCCAGTTATGACAACCAAAAACATCTCCAGCTATTGCCAAAAGGCCCCCGGAGGGACACAATCACCCATGATTGAGAACCACTGCAATAGATAATCTCGAACCAAATAATAATCCTAAAAGCCACTGATTCTGGAGCACTTACTGCGCCTTGCCTTCTGCCACAGGCGCCTAGAAACATTGCACTTAATCCCCAGAACCGCCCTGTGAGAGCACTCCTGTTGTTCCCATTTACAGCGAGGAAAAGGAGGCAAAGCACACCCGAATAATCTGTCCAAGGTCTCACCACTTGGAGAGGCAGAGCGAGGACTGGAACCCAGGTCCCTGGGACAAAAGGCCTTGCCCTAAACAATTAGCCTGTACTGCCGTCTTCTGATCCCAAGCTCAGGGCTAGAGTCACATGGTCTCATTTAATTTAAGCAAAATGATACATGATAGGCCAAAGTTTTTTTTAAGAAAACAGAGCACAACATTTTAAGCAGCACAAGCAACCACCACTCCACCACCAGTAAGTGCACACAGCAGGGTGTGGCGAGCATTTCCATGTGTTTTGTGCAGGTCACTGCACAGGCTCCACACATGATAATTCATAATGTGTTCTTCAGGCAATCTTCAGTTCATGCTCCATCTGCCATGGGCACTGATGGTTAGAATCTTGCCCTCAGGTTGGACACAACCCCACTGCAGTTTCCCTACAACTGTGAACCCAGCACCACACCTGACAGACGACGCAGCTTCCTTTCCAGAAACATCTTGCCTTTCAGGTGGGTGTTAATGGTAACGTCTGCGTCCTCAGCACAGACGCGTCTTTCTGTGTGTAAAAGAGTGATCAAGAAAGACCCTAACCAGAGATCACTTTGTAAGGCCCTGGACAAGCACCCCAGCCAAGCTATTTTGTCCCCTCCCAACACAACTGTACTCATGACTCCCTGAATGTTCCCACCTTGACATATTTGCACGTGCTGTTCTTTCCCACCGGAAGGCCCTTCTTCCCACTCTCCATCTGTCAACTCCTACTCCTTCTTCCTAGACAGAAAAAGCCACCCATCCAGCCAGTCTCACCAGTCCCTCCCGCTCTGTGGCCTCCTGCAGCGCCCTGAGTTACCTCGATCACCACACACAGTAATTGTGACTGGACCACTCTGCCTTTGTCTCCCCAGGGACCGGCCTCTCCTCCAGGGCAGGCCTGGGGCTGATTCCCCCTCCTCTGTGCCCAGCCTGGGTCCCTTCCCTGTCCTCAGCAGGCCTCATCTCACTAAAAAACAGGATCGATTGGTGGCTGCTCCAGAGAACGCTGGCACCCGAAGTCCCTCCTCACAACAAGCCAGAGACAACTAGGGGCAGGAGAGCCACAGTCAAGGTGAAGGGAAAGCCCCACTACTCCAGTCGGCCTGTCCCTGGGGTGAGGCAGCGGAGCCTAAGAAGGCCAGTGAGAGTGAACGGGTGATGGGGGCGAGAGTGTAGGGTCTGTGGAGGAAAAGAAGAGGGTAACCAAAGAGCAAGATGACCCTTGGGGGGACGGGGGCAGTGGGCCAGAGGAGTAAGAGAGAGGAGCTGAGTCTGAAGGTGTAAGAAGGGGCCCGTGGTAGAAGAAACTGGGGAGGGGAGGCTGGAGGGAGAATGGGGTTGGCAAAAGACCGAGAGGGAAAAGACTCAGAGACTTGGGGAGACTGAGAGGAACAGACTATGAGACTTGGAGGGGAGTGAGAAGAAGAGTCCGAGAGACTAGGGAAGACTAAGGGGGAAGAGACGGGGCAGGGCGGGGAGAGGGGAACCCCAAGGGAGGAGGGAAAGGATCCGAAGGAGAAAAGACTGAACAGACTCGAAAGGAGCGGGGGAAGGAGAAAGAGGGGCCTGGACTTCTAGGCAGAGTCCCTCGATGCGGGCCGCTCACCTGCGAGGGGGGGCGGCGGCTCCTCGCACTCGGGGCTCATCGGGGCACCCCCCCCCGCCCCGCCGCAGCGGCTCTGGCCCCCACTCCGGGACCCGGTATGTGGGGGCGGGGGGTGGCGTCGGGGTCTCGCGCAGGCGCCGGGGCTAGCGGGGCCCGCGCACGCGCCCACGGGTCGGGGAGGCCTCGCGCGCCGAGTCTCGCAGAGTTGCTTGCGGGTGCGATGGGGACGTCACGAGACCCGCACAGGCGCCTCCGCGGTCCACGCCGAGGCGGCTGAGCTAGGTCGCCAGGCCCGCGCAGGCGCCTCAACGGGGAAGGACGGGGGAAGTCGCCCCGGTTTCCCCGGCTCAGCCCGGCGCCGCGCGGGAGGGGAAAGCGTCCTCCTCCGCAGTGCGAGCAGGCCGCAGAGCTGATCAGCGCCCGACGTAAGCGGAGGCCTCCTGCTTCAACCGCCCGCTTCCCCAAACCGAGCAGGTCTCCGGGCTCTGCGGTCCGCCTCAGGGCCTCCGACGCCCGGCTCCCTCCGCCACTATCCCACAATCCCCTGAGCGCAGGAGGAGACGGGAGGCCCCGCCCTCCCTCGGCCGTCTCGGTGCGCAGGTGCGAGAGGGGCCGTGTCCATGGGCCCTGCAGTGCGCGTGCGCGCTGGGCCCGGGCGCGCCCACCCCGGAACACCTCCGCCGTAGATGCGCTTGCGCCCGTTTGTGCCAACAGTCTCGCCCGGAATAAACCCAGACGACTCGGTGCGCAGGCGCCGCTGCACGGCCGGCGGCCAGTTTCTCTCCGACTCCATTCCGCTATCCAGTGAGCATCTTGCTCCGGAATTTCTCTTTCCCATTCACTTCGTTTGGAAAGCCTTTCGCTATTCTGTCTCCTCCAATCACATTCCTGCCTTGGTGCCAGGATCGAGCTCCTGTGGAATCCATCCCTGGCTTTCCTGCCAACCAGTGCTGGCGCTTTTGTCCCGCTGCCGGTTCCTCTCTCCAATCTTTTTCTGAGCTTCAGAGGGACCTCAGTCCCACCTCCAGGCCGTTGACCTGGCTATCGCTATTGTTGCCGGTTTGCACAGTGTCCACTAACAACATCAACTGGAAGGGTCCTCCTAGACCTTAACATCAATATTCATTAAGGTCCCATCTGGCTCTGAGCCTCAGTTTCCCCAGCTTTCATAGCTCTCCTCCCTGCCCATGTTAGAGGCCTACTGTAAGGATCAAATGAGTAATTGCGTGTGAGGACCTTCATTCTAGGGACATTTTCTTGAATTATATATTTTAGTATATTTTCGTGTTCTAGTTTTCTGTTCTTTCAAGGATGCCAATCATGCATTGCCCTTCACATCTGTTAGCTTCTCTTTCATTGCTTTAATCTCTGTCATCACCAGCATTAACCGATTAACGCTTGTCAATGATTTGACTTTTTCGCCATGTTTCTTTTAGTCTATTTGTTGCACGTGGTGTGGTTTGGTTCCTGTATCGGTTAGCTATTCTGCATGACAGACAACCTTGGTGGCATGTATCATGTCACAGTTTGGAGTCGCAGGTGTTAAGATTGGTTAGACTGGTTCCTGCTCCCCATATCGCTCATGCACCATTGGACTACCCAGGGCACCATCTCATAATGAAAGGCAAGCACATCAGCCCAACTGTGTTAGCACATTTCAAGTCTCTGGTCGTTTCACATCTGCTGCTGTCCATTGGTCAAAGCAAGTCACATGGTCAAGCCTGAAGTCAACCGGCAGGTGCATACACTCCACCCACCATGGGGTGGGAAAGTATATTTCTCTCATGAAGGTGGAATGGGAGGAAGGGAATATCTGCTGCACAATCTAGTTTACCATAGTCCTCAATGTGTTTCCTTAGGTTTGCTAGTCTCTTTTCATCTTTGAGATCTTGTTTTAAAGTGGACCCAGGTTCCTAGTGTTACATAGTTTGAAGCAGCAGTGAGTGTATTAGGCAGCGTTCTCCAGAGAAATAAAATCAATAGGATATATGCAGGTATATAAAAAGAAATTTATTTTGAGGGATTAGCTCTTGCGGTCATGGAGGCTGAGAGTGCCACGATCTGCTGTCTGCAAGATGGAGGCTCAGGAAAGCTGGTGGCTAGGAAACCAAGACACAAGGAAGAGGTGCACACTTTGGAATTAGCCCAGGTTTGAATCCTAGCTGTGTGAACTTAGCCAGGGATTAACCACCCTGAGCACAGCTTTCTGTCTTGAAAAACGGCATCAGGATTCTTGGCTGCAAATGACGAAATTCCCTTTAGCTAAACAGAAAAGGAATTTATTCACGGAGATGAGGAAGACTCCCCCAAATCTTTGAGAAAACTGCTGAGTCGTTTTGGTGCATTGCAGTCAGGAATGAAGCCCACGCCCAACCACAGGCCTGATCTGGAACACAGAGCTCCTCCATCACCAGCACTGGGCTCCGACACTACCGCCAGAATCTCTGCTACCCTCTCCAGAAGCCACGCGCATCTGCTCCCACCCTGGGCATAACGGATCCCTGGGCCGAGGGCTCTTGTATGGCTAGCTCCCGTAGCCCGACCACTGGTGGGTTCTGATTGGTGGAGCTTAAGTCACATGACCACTGCAAGGGAAGCTGGGAGAGAAAATGGCTTCTCCCTTAGAGAGACTCGACTCTAAGGGAATTCATGATGCCAGGTGGCCAAAAAAGACAGATGTTTCCCACCCCACCCCCCATACTCCCTCTCAGGAAAGGCCAGGAAGATTAAAGGAGACAACGGCTCTGTGGATGATAAAGAGCAACACTTTTTTATTCCTCTAGTGACTCCCCAAGTCCCTTAAGCTCGTGTCCCTCCCACCCTCCCCCATGCACCCTCCAGAGGAGGGGACAAAGGCGGCAGTGAAGGAGGAGGAAGAGAAACACCTTTATTGGAAGAGTAGTGCGGACATCAGAAGGGATAAGAGTGAGAGAGCAGAGGCTGTGGGGGTCCAAAGAGCTGGTGCCTTTCTCAGTGCCCCCTCCAGGGGGCTGTGCAGAGATGAGCTGACACATCCTGGGCCAAGTCACCAATGAAGCCCTGTGATCCCTTGGGAGAGGACCTCCTGGGTGGAGAGGGAGGCAGGAGGCCTGGGGTTCCCACGGAGGGGGGAACCAAGAAGCCACCTGGTTTCATCGATCCATGCTATCATCCGTTGGGCTGGAGAAACATGTCTGTAGCAGCTTTTCACAGAACTCTAGCTCTTCCTAGATTGGGGGAAGGCAGAGTGGGAGCCCTGAGTGCAGAGGCCAGACCCTACCTCCAGTACTCTTGGCACCCAGAGGTGGCTCCTCTTCCCTCCTGGTGCCTAACCTTCTCTAACCACTGCTCAGATCCATGATTCACTGTTTCTCTTCTCACTGGTGTCTGAACTACTGAACTAGAAGCTGCCCATGTCACGCCATTGGTCTGTGCTCACATTAGCCCCCTTGGGCTCTTTTTAACTCCTAGATAGAGACCCCTGTCACTCCCTGCTCAAAACCCCTTTCATGGGTACAAACCCTGGAAGCCAAGAAAGAAAGCAGGTATTGCCCAATTTAAAAAAAAGAAAGAAAGAGATACTGATAGGTTGAAACACAAATATAAATGATAACTTCATAGCAAAAAAAAAAAAAAAAAAAAAGGAAACACAAATGAAAGAAAAACAAGTTGAGGGTAAAATATTTGTGATACATATCATAAATGGCTAATGTACTTAACACTAATAGAGCTTTTTAAAAAATCAATTGCACACCCAGTAGATAAATGTACAAAGGATATGAAGTAGCCTTCAAGGGTGGGGGCCCCCATAACTTGGCCCAGGGTCTGGCACACCAGAGGCTTAAGGGATGTCTAGGGGATGAAGGCAGAACCCACATGCTCCCCACCTGAAACCACAGAATGACGTACACTCTCCCCAGCTGGAACCCCAGGCCAGAATGGTCCCAAGCTATCCCTGCCCCACAGCTTACAGACACTTATCTTCATGGTTCCTGTGATAAGGTCTGGGTGAACAGCTGGGGTTGGGTATCTTGCCTCTCCTGGTCATCCCTACATCCAGTGCCCCTCTGGAAACACTTGACAATGTCCACAGAGAAATGGACACAATAAAATGGACATCCCAGGAAGATGGGCACGTTTCCTGCAGCATCAACATCTGGGCAGTAGGTACTTCAATGAATGAATCAATTACTTAACAACTGGTTAACTGAGCTATTCAATTACTTATGATTTATCATTTATTTGTTACTTATCTATTTAGTTATCTAATGAGTTATCACTGGTCTCGTTATCTATTTAATTAAATATCTCATGACTTGTTATGTATCACTTGATATTTATTATCTAAATAATTGGTTGTTATTTACCTTTTGTTATTTCTTGTCAATTTAATGAAATATTTAATCATTAAGATAGTTGAGTGATATGATGTGAATAATTATATTAGGTAATTTGGCTAATCATTCAATGACCCCGTTGCTTTGCTGTCCCCACCCCCATCACACTGACAGAGCACTGGGCAAGTGGGAGGCATGAAATGTTTGCTGAATGGACCATAAGTAAATGCATAAAGGCCTGAACCAACAGACCCTAGGGCCCCCAGTGGCGAGGACAGGCTGGCTCCTCCCACCTCCCACCACACCTGGTCCTCCTTGCCCCCCACCCCCTCCCCCAACCGCCGCACCTGGTACTCCTCGTGCTGTTGCAGCAGCTGGCAGCGGTGGCGGAGGAGCTCCTCCAGGCCCAGCTCAGGCTCCCGGCACTCACGCACGCCCTGTGGGAAGTCTGTCACCAGGCTGCAGGGAAATGAGAGCAACCCCTTAGAATGTCCCTCTATAGGTCTCATTGCCAACACGCCCACTGAACACTGCTGCCCCACATTGGCCCAGGGATGATGATGATTATTGGCATGGTGCCTGCGATACAGTCGACTCTCAGAACCTGCTCGCTCGGTAGCTCCATTCTGTCACTTGTTAGGCAATAATCCACTTGTACTGTGGGGGTTGAGGGCATGTAAGAAAGACTCTCCCCCTCCCCCCAAGCCACTGTGTCAGCCCACGCTACAGGTGAGGAAACTGAGGCTCTGTGATTCCTACTCCTCTCTGGCCCTACATCCTCGTGCCCACAGGGAAGGTCCCAACTCCTGGGTCCCTGGGGAAGAGGAGACTGGTGGGCTGGTTCCTGAGCCACTCCCACCATGGAGAACCCACCCCAGGCCCCATCCTCTCAGGGCCCTAGCGCACCTGCACAGGGCTCCAAGCACATGCTCGTGGAAAGGGCTGTGTTCTGTCCGCACAAGGGCCACCAGCTGCTGGACCATCCCCATGGAGCACAGGGTCCCTGGGGGAAGGGCTGGGGGGGTCAGAGCAGCAGCCCCACTGGTCTCCTACACCTACACCCTCCCTGGGATGTCTTTTCCCCCCCACTTCCCCATGCCTACACCCTCCCCAGGGCATTTGCTCCCCCCACTCCTGCCCTCCCTTGGTGGCTGCCCCACCTTTGTGTTCAGGGTGGCCCACAAGCAGGTTCTGCAACAGGAATGCCGACTTGACCTTGAGCTTCTGCACCTGCTGCTGCATGGCCCGCATCAACACGGAGAAGCCGTCCAGGCGGAGGAACTGCAGCAGCCCAGCCTCCTGCTCCCGGACAAGGCCTGGGGTGGGGCAGGGCCTTGAGCTCACTGTCACCACCATGACCACCACCATCATCATCACTATCACCATCGTTATCACCAGCAACATCATCGCCATCACCATCACCACCATCATCATCAATTTCCATGGACTTGTGCTATACAAGCAGGTCCTCAAACTCCTGGGCTCATGTAATCCTCCTGCCTCAGTCTCCCTAGTAGCTGGGACTACAGGCATGCGCCACGACACTCTGCTAATTATGCTATCTTTACTAGAGATGGGGACTCACTCTTGCTCAGGCTGGTCTTGAACTCCTGGCCTCAAGCGATCCTCCTGCCTTAGCCTCCCAGAGTGCTAGGATTACAGGCGTGAGTCACCCTGCCCAGCCTGCATTATCTTTTTTTTTAAGTATGTTTTTGAGATATAATGCACAATCCATAGTGTTCACCCTTTTAAGTGTACAATTTAGTGATTCACAACGTTGTGCAACCATCACCATTAACAACTCCAGAACATTTTCATGACCCCTAAGAGAAACTCCATACCCATTAGCAGTTACTCCCAACTTCCACTCCCCCACAACCCCTGCAACTACAGATCTACTTTCTATCTATTTGGACTTGCCTACCTGGACATTTCATATAAACAGATTCACAAATATGTGATCTTTTGTGTCTGGCTTCCCTCACTCAACATGTTTACAATGTCCATTCACATTGTAAATTTTTTTTATAATTATTTCTTTTATTTTTCTTTTTCTGACATAAAAAGAGCTTAGACATTCACACTGTAAATTGTACCAGTACTTCATTCCTTTTCATGGCTGCATAATATTCCGTCATGTAGATACAACACATTTTTTTAATCCATTCCTCTGCTGATGGGAGCATTATCTCTTTTTAATCCTCACAACTATCCTAGGGTGGGTGTTCTCAGAATCCCATTTTATAGATGAGGAAACTGAGGGCCAGAGAGCCAGACTATAGAGCACATGTGACCTTTATCCTGAGGACAATGAGAACTCCAGAAGGCCTCGGAGCTGGCCAAGAGCCAGCCTGTGGGTGGCATCTCCAGTAAGGCACCAGCTCTTGGATAAGCTCTAGGCCTGTGCTGTCCAGGATGGACAGAAGCTACCAGGAGCTTGTGGCTACTAGTACCTGACATATGGCCAGTGTGACTGAAGAACTAAGTTGTTCATTTCATTTAAGTTCAATACATTTAAGCTCAAAGTAGAAAATTGAAGCAGTGTAAAGTATTTTCCATTAAACACAAGTTTGTTGCCTTGGTACAACTATACTCCATGCCCACCGCTGAAAATTCATCGTCTGAATTGAGATGTGCTTTATTTGTAAAATGCACAGTAGGTTTTGAAGACATAGGACAAAAAGATATAAAGTACATCATTAATATTCCATACTAATTACATGTTGAAATTATAATAATAGTTTGGATATACTGGGTTAAATAAAATCTTATGCCTAGCACTCTGGGAAGCCGAGGTGGGCGGATCGTTTGAGCTCAGGAGTTCCAAACCAGCCTGAGCAAGAGCGAGACCCCCGTCTCTACTAAAAACTAGAAAGAAACTAGCTGGACAACTAAAAATATAGAGAAAAAATTAGCTGGGCATGGTGGCACATGCCTGTAGTCCCAGCTACTTGGGAGGCTGAGGCAGAAGGATTGCTTGAGCCCAGGAGTTTGAGGTTGCTGTGAGCTAGGCTGACGCCACGGCACTCTAGCCAGGGTGACAGAGTGGGACTCTGCGTCAAAAAAAAAAAAAAAAAATCTTATGAAATTTAAATAAAGAAACAGGCCTGTGAAGAAGGGAAGACATGAAGACCCCACACACACTATCAGCAAGCACAGCCTGTTGGCTCTACCTGCAAAATGCACCAGGAGTGGCCACTCCCCTTTACTCCGGTGGTTCCTCCTCCCAGGCATGGCTGACGGGGGGTGGGGTGGGAAAGGTCATTCTGTGCTGGGGGCTGTCTTGTGCACTGCAGGATATTGAGCAGCATCCCTGGCCTCTACCTACTAGATGCCAGTAGCCCCTCCCTCCCAGTTGTGACAACCAAAAATGTCTCTAAACATTGACCAAGTGTCCCCTGGAGGACACAATTGCCCACATTTGGGAGCCACTGCTTTACTTCCCACCTCAACCTGTATCTCTTGCCTACATTATTACCAAAACCTCCTAACTCACCTCCCACCTCCCATGCACCCCTGCTGTGCTCACCCCCTTTTCTGTTCAGGAGTTGCAGTATGGCTGCCATGGCTTTCAGAGTGAAAACCAAAGTCATCATGGTGGCGGCCCACACATCTCCCTTAAAAAAGTTATGCTTATGCAGCGCTAAAAAGAAATGAGCTATCAAGCCAAAAAGAGACACGGAGAAAGCTTAAATGCATATTATGAAGTCAAAGAAGCCAATCTAAAAAGGCTACATTCTGCATGGTTCCAACTATGTGACATTCTGGAAAAGGCACAACTATGGAGACAGTAAAAAGATCAGGGAGGGATGAACGGGTGCAGCACAGAAGATGTGCAGGGCAGTGAAACTCTGCCTGATACTGTAGTGGTGGACAGATGTCATCACACGTTTGTCCAAACCCACAGGATGTACCACACCAAGAGAGAAGTAAACTATGGACCGTGGGTGATAAAGATGTGTCCATGTAGGTTCATCCATTATAACAAATGCGCCACTCTGGTGGAAACGTCAACTATGGGGGAGTCTGTGCGCTTGGCGGAGTAGCTGTATGGGAACTTTCCATACCTTCCACTCAATTCTGCTGTGAACCTAAAACTGCTTTCAAAAACAAGGTCTTGATCTCGCCTCTGGCCCTCTCCCAGACCCACCACTCTCTCTCTCTCTCTCTCTCTCTCTCACACACACACACACACACACACACACACACACACACACAGCCATCGGACCCCTCCCTATCATCTTTGTGAAAGCCTTTCCCTGTGCAAACAAAGAGCCACTTCTAAGTGGCCTCCAGGGATGGGCAGGGAGCACAGCTACATCACCGCCTCAGGCAGCAGGAGCCGATGGGATGTGCCCTGCAAAGGCTCCTAGCACAGAACTTACCAAATGGTAGCTGGACAGCCACATGATGGCACTGAATGGTAGGTACACTTTAAAATGGTCGTGTGCATTTTACCTCCAAAAGAATGAGAAGGCACTGGAGCTCCCATAGCTCCTGCCTGCATCTTGGACAGCTTTGCTGTGGGGAAGCCAGCCACCCTGCTGTAAGGACACTCAGGCAGCCCGGGGCTTCTTGCCAACAGCCAGCAAAAACTAGCTAGCCACAGGAGGTGCCACCTTGGAAGTTCCCATACCTTAGAGGGGGTTTGTGAGGGTCAAATGAGGTGCTACCTGCACAGGCTTAGTGAGGTCAAACCTTCAGGGACTGGAGCTCCTGCTGACAGCTGACCAACCTCATAAAAGACACAAAGCCAGAAATATTCAGGTGGGCCACTCCCTCATTCCTGACCCACAACGGACAGAGGCAGGTCAAGGCACAGAACAGTCAGGATGGTCTGCTACTGGTTAGGTACAAAGGTACAAAGGAAAAAGTGGAAGGCACACACCACACATTTGTACACACCAGGCATCTCACATACATATGTCACACACACACCCTCACCCCCCCACACCCATACAACCCCCTACACACATACACACACATACACACCACACATGCCACCTACACACATATACACCACACATACCCTCACCCCACATATATGTATACACACTGCACATCCCACAGGTATATACCATGCACCCTACATACACACACATTACACCCCATACACACCACTCCACACACACACCCACAACTCACATACACAAACACTATACACTCACACACCATACACACACCCTCTACATGCACACAATATGCTTATAGATATGTTAAAATCTCTGGTAGTAGAAACTGGTGTGAGAGTGGTTTTCTCTGGGAAGGGGATCGAGTAGGTCGGGGACAGGGGCTTTTCACTGCGTGCTCTTTTCACCTGTTGAATTGTCAGTGATGTGACTATCCACAGATTTTTAAAAAACATTTACTGACTTCTTTTTTAATATGAGTTATTAAAAGAAACTGTAATGCCAGGCACAGTGGCTCATGCCTGTAATCCTAGCACTCTAGAGGGCCGAGGTGGGCAGATCGTTTGAGCTCAGGAGTTCAAGACCAGCCTGAGCAAGAGTAAGACCCCATCTCTGCTAAAAAAGAAATACAAAGAAGTTAGCTGAACAACTAAAAATATATAGAGAAAAAATTAGCCAGGCACGGTGGCCTGTAATCCCAGCTACTCGGGAGGCTGAGGCAGGAGGATCGCTTGAGCCCAGGAGTTTGAGGTTGCTGTGAGCTAGGCTGACGCCACAGCATTCTAGCCCGGGCAACAGAGTGAGACTCTGTCTCAAAACAAAAAACAAAAAAACTGTGTCCCCCCAACTCCCTCGCTGTGGCTCTTGGGTCCTCAGACACCAAGTCCTCCTCCCTGCTCTTCGTGGCTAAGCCACCCCTTCTTTGTCTGTCCATCTGTTTCTCCCTAGTTTTGGCTGTAACTTTCCAAATGCTGCCTCCTCCAAGCGTCCTTCCCTCACCTCCCCAGAAAGCTTCCTCCCTCCAGGAATGTGCACCTACCCAAACCCTTCCAATTCTCCCAGCCTCTGCACCCTGGGGGCCGCCATCTGCCCGTCTGGTGGGGTAAGGATACTGAGAGACCAGGGCCCAGGATGCACAGGGGCAGGGGAGAGAAAGAGGGAGTTGGGACCCCTCTCCCACCCCCCACTTCAATGCCCACATAGGCTGCTGCAGTTAAGAAACAGCCAACCTCAAACAGATAAGCACAGCGTTGCCATGTGACCCAGCAACTCCACTCCTAGGTATGTACCCAAGAGAAACGGAAACAATGTCCACACAAAGACCTGTGCACTCTTGTGTTCACAGCAGCACAGGAGCCCAGAGACAGAAGCAACCCAGATGTACAACACCAGATGGCTGGATGAACAGGGTAACACATCCATACGGTGAGACATTACTCAGACATGAAAAGGAACGAAGCACCAATACAGGCTGCAACGCGGATGAACCTTATGTTGGGTAAAAGCCAGACACAAAAGGCCACACAGTGTGTGATTCCATTTGCATGAAACGTCCTGGACAGTTGAATCCTTCCAGACAGTGGATGCAAGCTTACAGGGGAGAGGGTGCGGGGAGGGAGCGGCGCGGCTGCTGATGGGTACACGGTTTCTGTTTTGGGGGAGGATGAAAATGTTCTGAAATTAGATAGTGGTGATGGCTGCATAACCTTGTGAATATACAAGAAGTACTAAATTTATACTTTAAACAGATGAATTGTATGCCCTGTGAATTATACCTCCATAAAATTGTTTTAAAAAAACAAACACACACAATTAAATAGGAGTCCTAGCGTAGCACAGGCACAGACCAGCAACCAACACACAGGAAGAAACCGCCTGGGCTTGGACCCAGCTGTGTGTCCTCACTGGGCCTCTCCAGCCTGACCCCTCCTCTGTGTGGAGGGACTCGGTCATCACTAGCTCAGAGGCATGCATGAGGAGAGAGGAAGTTAACACCTGGCACACAGTGTGCCCCACGGGCCGGTCCCTGACCTGGCACCTGTCTCCCAGGAGGCAGCGTGGTGGAAGCACAGGCCCGCTCTGCCCCGTGGAGCTGCACAACCCTGTCCATGCCTCAGTTTCCTCCTCTGTCAAGTGAGGACGAGAAGGGTCCCTACTTCACAGGGCTGTTAGGATACAAAGGACTCACGTACGGCCGTGGAGCTCAAGCGAGGGGCTCTCTGCGATGCCTAGAGGCATGTTTGGCGGTCATAGCTGGGGGTGCTAGTGTATTCCTAGTGGGTGAAGACAATGTCCTACAGGACAACTTCCAAGGCAAGAATAAACTGGCCCCAAATGCCAACAGTGCCAGGCTGCAAACCTGTGCCGTGTGCAAAGCACTCACGCTGGGCCAGGACGGCGTCGCCTACCCAAGGCTCCTGTGTCAGTCCATGTGCTCTCTGGCTAGCAGGGGTTTTGGGCGAGCTCACCACTCCATTCCCAGCACCCAGCACAAAGTCACACAAGTACAGGAATAAATGAATAAAGGAAGTGCCTTTCCCTCCGCCCCCAGCAGATCCCTGCAGGACCCACCTCCGTAGGCGGCTCTGGCTGGCCCCTCTCCCAAGAGCCCAGCCCCCCCACCCCACCACTGCCACCCCCACCCCCTCAACACTCACAGGAGATAGCGAAGAGGGCCTTGACGCGCACCGTGTCACAGGCATCGCGGTCGAGCAGCCGCAGCAACTTCCGCAGGGCGCCGAGGCCTAGCACCTGCTCCTGGATGGCCGCCACGTTCTGACTGCACGTGCCGATGAGCTGCGCCGCCCGCCACCTCAGCCCTGCAGCCCCTGCCTCCAGGTATCGGCCCACCAGCAGGTGCATGCCAGACAGCTGGCAGAAGTCTGTGCAGCAGAGAGGGGAAGAGAGAAAGGCTGGGACTGAATGTGTCTCCCTCTCCAAAAAATTTCACAGGGTGACATCCTAAGCCCCAGTATCTCAGGATGTGACTGTAGTTGGAGAAGAAGCATTTATTTATTCATTCATTCATGTATTTGAGACAGGGTCTCATTCTGATGGGGCATGTATGTATGTATTTATATTTATTTATTTGAGACAGGGTCTTGCTCTGTTGCCCAAGGTAGAGTACGGTAACGTCATCACAGCTCACTGCAACCTCAAACTCCTGCGCTCAAGGGATCCTCCTACCTCAGCCTCCCGAATAGCTGAGACTACAGGTGTGCACCACCACACACAGCTAATTTTTTTCTGTTTTCTGTAGAGATGGGGTCTCACTACATTGCCCAGGCTGATCTTGAACTCCTGACCTCAAGTGATCCTCCCACTTCAGCCTCCAAAGTCTGGAGATGGAGTCTTTAGAGAGGTGACTAAGTTAAAATGAAGTTGCTAGTGTGGGCTCTAATCCAGTCTGACTGGTGTCCTCATAAGAAGAGGAGATTAAGACATGGAAACACACAGAAGAACCACCATGTGAGGACACAGGGAGAAGGCAGCCATCTGCAGGCCAAGGAGAGAGGGCTCAGAAGACCCAACCCTGCCAACACCTTGTTCCTAGACTTCCAGCCTTCAGATCTGGGGGAAAATAAATTTGTTGTTTAAGCCAGAAAGCCTGTAGTACTCGGTTATGGAAGCCCTAGCAAACTAATACACCAGGTAGGCCGGGAGGGGCAGGCCAGCTCCCACAGGGACCTGCCTCCAAGCCCTGGCTGTCTCCAAGCACCCGACCAGGGGTCCTCCAAGGCTGGCACAACTCAACTCCATCAGCATTTGGGGCATTAGGGTCCCAGGACCATTCAATGCCAGCACTGACCCCCTGCATCTTTGTGACAATCAGAATGCCCCCTGAAGGAGAGCCATACACTAGACCAGGGGTCAGCAAGCTGTGGCCCACCACCTGTCTTTGTAAATAAAGTGGTCCTGGAGAGCGTGGTGGTTCCTCAAAAAGTGAAACACAGAGTTCCCATGATCCAGTAATTCCGCTCCTAGGCATAGACCCAAAGGAACTGAAAGCAGGACTTGGATACTTGAACAGCATGTGCACAGCAGCACCATTCACGAATGACCAAATGTCTATCAGTGGATGAAGGGATAAATAAAACCTGGTCTTTCCATACAACAGCCACAGAGAGAATGAAGCTGACACGTGCCACAACATGAATGAACCTTGGAGACATGAAGCTCAGTGAATGAAGCCAGACACAAAAAACCACGTTATAGGATTCCATTGACATGAAATGTCCAGAACAGGCACATCCACAGAGACAGAAAGCTGAGCAGTGGTTGTCAGCCTGGGGAGAGGGGAGAATGGAGAGTGACTGCTTTATGGGTATAGAGGTCTCCTTTGGGGGTGATGGAAAAGTTCTGGAAATAGAGGCTGTACAACATTGTGAATATACTAAATACCATGGAAGTGTAGTACACTTTAAAATAGTTAATTTTATGTTATGTGACTTTTACCTCAATATATAATAATAGCTCAGTGCGATGACTCACACCTATAATCCCAGCATTTTGGGAGGCCAAGGCAGGAGGATCACTTAAGGCCAGGAGTTCAAGACCAGCCTGACCAATGTCTTGACACCCCATCTCTACAAAATATAAAAAATTAGCCAGGTGTCGTGGTGGACACCTGTAGTCCCAGCTACTCAGGAGGCTGAGGCAGGAGAATCACTTGCTTGAGCCCAGAAGTTTGAAGTTGCACTGAGCTTTGATGATGCCACTGCACTAGCCAGGGTGACAGAATGAGACCCTGTCTCAAAAAATCATCATCATCATCATAATAATAATAAATGGGACAAACAGTCATGTGGGAGAATGTTCCCCTCAGCCCATCTTCATCAGCATCGTGCATCTTTTTTAAGAAAAAAAATACACACACACACACACACACACACACACACACACAGGGAGGAAGAGAGAGACAGAGAAAGAGACATCAGGGAGGAAATGGTGTCTTTGGCTTTAATTCTCATTTGGTTACTAATAAGGTGTAAAAATCGCTGCTGCTGGGATTGGAGACTCAGCACAGTGTTTAGCACAGTGCAGCTG
The DNA here is from genome assembly GCF_020740605.2 of Lemur catta. Taxonomy (NCBI): domain Eukaryota; kingdom Metazoa; phylum Chordata; class Mammalia; order Primates; family Lemuridae; genus Lemur; species Lemur catta. Next base: position 21,793,876 of record NC_059146.1, read on the forward strand.
CTCAATAGATATTTCCTGAACAAGCGAAAAATGAATGAAAGAGCAAAGTCGTTATAAGCCATCCTGTGGATTGGAGGGGAAGTTCCCTGCCGGGATAAGTCTGGGAAACACTGGGTAAAAGCAAGCTGGAGGGGGCTTTGCTGTAGGTCTTCTCAGAGCATCCAATGAGCTCCCTCATCACGGGTAGGAGGCCGTCCCAAACTCTCAACAGCCCCCATCCAAAATGAGAACACCCGACTCCCACGCACTATAGGCTACGTTTACTCTGCGCCTGGTGCGCAGTGCCAGGTGGTTCTCTCATCCCAGCCTCACCAGCCTGCGGACAGAGGAGGTAACCAGGGGTTCAAAGAGCTTCAGGGACATGTGCAAACTCACATGCACAGCCCAAACTATGTACCAAGGAAGTGATGCCCCAAATCCACATCCTTAACGACCACACCATTCCGCCCCACTAAATCCAAGTGGGGTCTCGCTCGGCACCCGCCTGCTCAAACCTTCTGTTGGCTCTGCTGTATTTAGAATAAACCCACGGCACCTCCCTCGGTCTGTGAGGCCCTGCACTTCCCAATGTTTCTCCTACCCCTGGCTCCTCACATGATCTGATCTGCCTCAAGGGACTTGCCGCCACCCCTGAACACATCAGGAAGCGTTTCCACCTCGGGCCTTTGCACTGGCTGTGCCCCTGCCTGGAATGCCTTTCCCAGAGATCACCCCACAACTCACACCCTCACTTCGGGTCTCTGACCAAACATGACCCCTCGGGGAGGTCTTCCCTGCCCACTCTGCCTCAAATCACCTTTTCTCTCATACTCTATGGAGTGGCAATAGACACTCAGAGGACTAGGAGAGAAATGGCTGGTCTCAGAGTGTATCCAGGAAGTGGTGGACCGAACCTGCCACTGGGCTGGCTGCGTGGGGTGAAGAAGGGCATCCTCGAGGCAGTGTAGGGGTAGAGGCTGGGAAGAGGCTGGGAGGCCAGGAAGGAGGCTGGTGGTGTGGTCCCCTAGAGAAGGGACAGGGCTGAGGTGCAGGGGGATGTGGGGGCAGAGGGGGCAGGACACCCTGGTGTGGTTGGGGTACCTGCAGCATTGTCCATGTTCTCACACAGGTCGGCCAGCAGCTCCAGGGCCCCCTCTCGCTCCTGCTGGTCAGCGGCCAGCTCGGCCTCACCGGTCACAGGGGGCATGGGCTGGGACAGCACTCGGAGGCAGCTCTTCATCTGCTCCACCTCCTCCCGCTGGCCCCGGAAGGCAGCCGACATGGCCTCCTGCAGCCACTGACGCCTCTGGGGGATGAGGGTGGGGAAAAGAAGCAAACATCTATCAGTAATTAATTAGGGAACAACGGCCATTAATAATGACAGCCAACATCTGAAGGCTGACTGTTCCTCCAATCAACAAATATCTACTGAGCATCTTTTATTTTATACAGACAGAGGGTCTCACTCTGTCACTCAGGCTGGAGTGCAGCAGCACAGTCGTAGCTCACTGCAGCCTGGGTTCAAGTGATCCTCTCGTCTCAGCCTCCCTAGCAGCTGGGACCACAGGCATGCGCCACCAAGCCCGGTTAACTTTTTTTTTTTTTTTTTTGAGACAGAGTCTCGCTTTGTCGCCCGGGCTAGAGTGAGTGCCATGGCATCAGCCTAGCTCACAGCAACCTCACACTCCTGGGCTTAAGCGATCCTACTGCCTCAGCCTCCCAAGTACCTGGGACTACAGCCATGCGCCACCATGCCCGGCTAATTTTTTCTATATAGATTTTTAGCTGTCCAAATCATTTCTTTCTATTTTTGGTAGAGATGGGGTCTCACTCTTGCTCAGGCTGGTCTCGAACTCCTGACCTCGAGCGATCCATCCGCCTCGGCCTCCCAGGGTGCTAGGATTACAGGCGTGAGCCACCGTGCCCAGCCTGGTTAACTTTTTAATTTTTTTTTTTTTTTTGTAGATACAGGGTCTCGCTTTGTTGCCTAGGCTGGTCTTGAACTCCTGGCCTTGAACTCCTGGCCTCAAGTGATCCTCCTGCCTCAGCCTCTCAAAGTGTTGGGGTTACAGGCGTGAGCCACTATGCCCAGCCTGAGTATTTTTTTACTCAGACTCTTTCTAAATACTGCAGACACAGCCCTAAGCCAAGACAGGCAAAAGCCCCTGCTGTGTGCTCACCATTCTGGTGGGGGAGCAGATAAAGAAAATAAGCAAAACATGTAGCACGTGATATGGTGATATGACAAGCGCCACACGGTCAAGCGGACAGTGGGCTGGGGATGGGGAGTCCCGAGGTGGGGCTCCAGAACTAAATGGAATGGTCAGTGAGGGTCTCAGGGAGGTGATGTTCGAGGGTAAAGCAGTAGGTAAGGGAGCAGCCCAGGCAGACACCTGGGAGAGAATATTCCAGGCAGAGGAAACAGCCAGGAGGCCAATGTGGCAGAAGCAGAGTGAAAGGGGGAAGGGACAGGCGAAGGGAGATTACTGGGGTTCTTGTGGACTGTTGTAATGACCTGGGAGGCCCCTCCGAATGAGGTGGGGGAGCTGCCAGAGGCTCCCAGCAGAGGATTGGTGACACTTCCATTACTGTTCAGAACAGACTGAGGGGAGGCAAGGGTCAGTGTAAGGAGACTCTGGAGAGGCTGGGTCTTGTTGAGCAGGCAGGAGAGAGGGAGTGGGGAGGAATGGTCAGGTCCTGGACTTTGTGTAAAAGAGCCAATACGACATTCTGAGATAACAAGGTGTGAGGCAGTGAGGAGTCAAGGATGACTCCAAGGCTTTTGTCCTGAGCAACCAGGAGGACATGGGGAAAATGGTGGGAAAAGCAGGTTTGGAACAGGAGTAGAGATTAGAGATCATTCCTGAGCATGTTAAGTTTGAGGGATCTATTATAGGTCCAAGGTAAATAATAAATAGCCAACCTAAAATTCAGGCCAGAGGTCCAGCCTGGACCAGGATTTCTCAGCCTTAGCCCTATTGACACTTTGAGCTGGATAGTTCTTTGTTGTAGGGGCATCCTGTGCACTGTAGGATGTGGAGCAGCATCCCTGGCCTTCACCCACTGGATGCCAGTATCACCCTCCCTCTGAGTTGTGACAGCTAAGAATGTCTCCACACATTGCCAATTGTCCCCTGGGGAATAAAATCATTCCCATGAAGAGCCACTGGCCTAGAGATCTAAATTTGAGACTTGTTAGGGTAAAGCCCCAACACATGAGATCACAAAGGAAGTGAGCAAAAGTAGGTAAGAGGCCAGGTGAGGTGGCTCATTCCTGTAATCCTAGCACTTTGAGAGGCCGAGGTGGGAGGATGGCTTGAGGCCAGGAGTTTGAGACCAGCCTGAGCAAGAGCAAGACTCCATCTCTACAAAAAACATAAAAATTAGCCAGGCATGGTAGCGTGTGCCTGTAGTCTCAGCTACTCAGGAGGCTGAGGCAGAAGGATTGCTTGAGCATAGGAGTTTGAGGTTGCAATGAGCTATGATGATGCCACTGCACTCTAGGCCAGGTGACAGAGCGAGACCCTGTCTCAAAAAACAAAAAAAAGAAAGTAGATAAGAGAAGAGACCCAAGGACTGAGTCCCGGTGCACTCCATTATTAAGAGGCTGGGGAACGAGGAAGAACAAACAGAAGACAGAGGAGAACCAGAGAGTAAGGATGAAACCAGGAAACTATGTTGTCCCAGAAGCCAAATGAAGAGATTCAAGGAGAAGGGAGTAATCAAATGCTGCTATTAGCTCAAACGAGATGAGAGCTGAGAACTAACCACTGGAATTTGGTTTTTCTCAGCCAGGCCAGGTTAAGTACTCATAAGAGGGCTCCTTAGTTATAGACTGAAGATCAGATCTCAAGAGTGTCTGAGAGGACAGTCCTAAATAAATTTGGACAAGCTGTTTAATGTTTTTCTACCCATTTGCTTTCATGAAGGTTCAGACATCATGCATGTAAATGGATTAGCACGATGTTTTGTGTACAGTAATTGCCAAATAAAACAATATAAAAATTGCTATGCATCTTCAAAACAACTCCATAAGGTAAGTATCATTATTATCCCCACTTTACAGAAGAGAAAATTGAGGTACAGAAGAGTTGTGACTTACCCAAGCTCACACAGCAATCGGCAAAGCATGAAGTCAAACTCAAGCAGTCTGTCCACACAGCCTGTGCTTCTTTCATGAAAATAAGCTGCAGCCTTCCCAAGAGCTGCCTAAATGCCAGGCACCGTGTGCAGCCCTACTAAAACTGAAACCTCAGAACTACCCTGTGAAGTACTGTTATAATTACTATTATCATCAATTTGCAAATGAAGAACCTAAGGCTCAGAAAGATTAAGTAATACACCCAAGGTCACACAGGTGGACAATGCTGAATCCAGGTCTGTGGCTCTGGAGATCTGTCCCCTCAGACACTCTTGAGATCTGACCTTCAGTCTACAATGACCCCATCTAGCACAAATACAGGCTATTATGTCTTCACACCTGTTCTGCCGCCTCCCACCCAAGATGACCTCAACTTATAACTCTCCAAGCCACACTTCCCAAGACACTTCTGTCCCCAGGCCCCTCATCTTCTTGGGTCCCCATCATTTACCTCCTCGCTCATGGGTTCTGGAGGGGGGTCTGGCTCCTCAGAGCCCGCCGTGATGGCCATCTGCAGCAGGCCTTGGAGGTTACGTGGGGGCCGGGGATTGCCGGAGCCCCCCGCTGAGGAGCCGCCGCCACCCCCTGACGAGCAACCCTGAGAGGCCGGGGGCAGCGCCAGCGGGAGGCGGCTGCCGCTGGAGCCTTCGTCCGCCATAGGCCGTTTGTGAAGAAGGGAAGAATGTGTTAGAGGGAGAAGGTGGTCACCGCTGAGGCAGCTCTGACGTCCTGACCGGTCAACTCCTGAAGGTCTGCTGAGAAGGTGGCATTTTAGGGGAGCTCGGCGCCCCACCATGGCCCCAAACCACTCTGCCCGCACACCCCTTAACCACAGCCCCCTTTCCTTCCTTCATACCAACAGGACCCTTCCCCAAACGCATAAGACCCTCCTTCCTCCCTAGCAACAGGCCCCACCCACACTCCCTGGCAACAACCCCCCCTCCTCCATCTCCACTACGTTTCCATCTCTTAGCAACCCCACCGCCCCGCCTCTACAGCAACAAGCCCTCCTTTTGGTCTCCTTAGCAACAAGTCTTCTCCTTCCTCTCAGAAGACGGACGCCGGAGCGGGGCGGATCTCACCTACCCGGGTCCTCGAGCCTCCGCCGCTCCTAAATACAAAGTCGCCTGCACCTGACGCTACTGGGCGCCGCCATCTTGACCGGAAATACGCAGGTCTTACGCGGAAGTTCCCGGCACACCCACCCAACTTCGGGTTATGGAAGTGGCTAAGGCTGCTTGCCAGGCTCTTACGCCCTTCCCACCTGGCTGGATACTGCACTCGGCCCCGCCCCTCCCAGTCAGGCCCCGCCCCCCAGGTTCAGGCTACACGTCTAAGCCCCGCCCCCGGCCCAGTTCTCGCACTTTAGAGTCTTCGCCTCCTGAGGTTTTTTGCAAGTTCCATCCGTGTCCTGACGTAGAGGCCCCGCCCCCAGGTCCGGTTCCACCTCTAACCCCGCCCACACCCATGTTTCCCGCCCTTGTTCTAGGCCTTTCAGCCTCTCCCAAGTAAGCCCCTCCTCTTCCTAAGCCCCGCCCACAAGCCCGTCAGGGCCCCGCCCACCCCGTTGCAGTGGTACCTAACCCTTAGGCAGGTTTGAGCCTTGCCTCCCAACTCAGATTTTCCCCTCCGCCAGGGCCACCATCCCATCTTCTTTCTACTGGAGCCCTGACGTTTCCCTTCCACTATCTGACTTACGCAGCCTTAGGTCCACCACCACCCCAGCCTCAGTTTCCCCATTCGTCAGGTGGGTCTCCCGTGTGGACCGTTCTTATCACCCAGCCTTTCCCTCATGGACTCTTCCCTATGTCCTGCCAGGTGGAGAGGAGGGAATTCTCCAGGCCTGGAGCCAGGAAGCAAAATGCCCCAGAGCTAGTGTCAAGATTCAGAGCGCCAAAGGAAGGGGGTTGCTGGGGAGGCCTTGATGCATGGATGCACCGAATTTGGGACTTAGGTCTGGGAATGTCCTGGGACGGGCCTGGGCTGTGGAGGTGTATCCCTTGAGCTGGGCTTAAAGAAACCTTTGTTTTGGTCCTGGTTAGAAGGCTTTTTCCCTCCCAGAAAAGGTTGGGCTCAACTTCAGGTGGGCCTACAGTCACAAATGTATTGAGCACCTGCTGGGCCTTGATTGTGCCAGGGCATGTTTTGGGCAAAAATGGGAAGACCAAACAGATAAGTTGTGAGTGTGAGTGCAAGTGGGTGCACACCCACGTGCATGTGTGTGTGTGTATGTGTGGTGTTTGTAGAATTGTGATATCAGGTGGTTCTGTGTACGTGGAAGCCCTATTATGTTAGTTTTCTATTGCTGCTGTTAGCAAATTACCAAATACTTGTTGGCTTAAAACAGCACACATTTATTTATTTATTCATTTATTTATTTTGAGACAGAGTCTCACTCTGTTGCCCGGGGTAGAGTGCTGTGGCGTCAGTCTAGCTCACAGCAACCTCAAACTCCTGGGTTCAAGCAATCCTTCTGCCTGAGGCTCCCAAGTAGCTGCGACTACAGGCATGTGCCACCATGCCCAGCTTATTTTTTCTGTATATAATCTTTCTATAATACATATGCACATATATATTATTATATATATTATTATATATAATGCCACATATATGACATGTATACGTGTAACATGTAATTGTCTATAATATGTCATATATGTGAATATATGAATAATATGCTAGCAGCCTAGATGAAAGTTCTCACATACTCTATAAAAGCCATAGGCTTTACAATGACCTATAGGGAGGATGATCATATATTATAATTTTTCATCTGTAGCAGACAATGGGAGCAAAAAGGGGCTCATTAATAGTTACAGAGCTCACATCTGTAATCCTAGCACTCTGGGAGGCCAAGGTGGGCAGATCATTTGAGCTCAGGAGTTTGAGACCAGCCTGAGCAGGAGCAAGACCGTCTCTACAAAAAATAGAAAGAAATTAGCTGGACAACTAAAAATATGTAGAAAAAATTAGCCAGGCATGGTGGTGCATGCCTGTAGTCCCAGCTACTTGGGAGGCTGAGGCAGAAGGATTGCTTGAGCCCAGGAATTTGAGGTTGCTGTGAGCTAGGCTGATGCCACGGCACTGTAGCCCAGGCAACAAAGTGAGACTCTGTCTCAAAAAAAAAAAAAAATACTTACAGAGTACCAGACATAACCCAAGACATATGGTTATGCTGCTTCTGAGACCTTATATGTCCCACTTCCTCACCTCATTCCCTCCTGCACTCCCTTGCTCACTCTCCAGCCACAATGGCCCCTCCAATGTTCCTGCGACACACCAGACACACTGCTGCCACAGGACCTTTGCTCTTGCTGTTTCCTCTACCTGGAATGCTCCTTGCCCTATATCCGCATGGCTCAAACCCTAATTCCTGGACACCTTATCTAAAATTACACCCCCCTCAACAAACACTTCCTAACCCTCTTTACTGCTTTAGTCACTTCCTTAGCTGGGACCATGACTATCTAACATACCACATATTTTGCTTGTTGGTCTTGTTGATTATCTGCCTCCTCCACTAGCATGGAAGCCCCACAGGGCAGGGATTTTTGCTGATTTACTTCACTGCCATATCTTACCAACTGGAACAGTGCCTGGCTCAGATTTGGCACTCAGTAAAGACTTGTGGACTGAAGGTTGTTGAATAGGGGACTTGGGAATCTCACAGGAGCCAAAAGGCTCCTGGATACACTTTATAGGGCACTTCAGAATTAAGTAGGTGCCTAACACCTTCAGGTACCTGACATAGAAGAGTCTATGGATTACGTGGAAAGCAAATGGGGGCTTGTGGATTACTCAGGGGCTGAGCACAGATCTGCAGGTGTGCTACAGTGGGGAGGTATGGATTATACTGGGGCCCACGTAAAGATCTAGGGGACCCTCTGGCAAGCACAGAGAATACACAGGAATCTGAAAAAATATACAGGGGGTTCTGGAAGTTTCTCTGTAGGAGCAAGAAGTGTCCTAAATCACCCCGGGCTTTGGGTAGATATGGAGCCCTGACACTGGTGGGGACACAGACCTTGCCCAAGGAGACCTGGGTTGGCAGGCTTGGGGGGGCTGGGAAAACAGAGCTGAGACTTGGGTCAGCAACTCCCCAAATGCTTTCCCTTCTCTGTCTCTGTCTCCTTCATTCTCTACTTTAGTCTGTCCTACCTGTCCTCAGCATCTGTCCCTCCACCTGTGTGCACCTCCTCATCCCCTTGCAGTCCCCCCCCCTCTCTCTGTAGGTCTCTTTCTACATCTCTCTCCCATCCCTCTGTCTCCCCACATCTTTCACTCTCTCTGTCCCTGACTCTGCTTCTACAGCTTTCTCACCATCTCCCTGTCCCTGTTTTCCCTGCTTGCCATTCCTTCCTTTTCTTCTGTCCGTGCCCATCTCTGCTCTGTCTCCGAGTCCCACCCCCTGCTCTTCCCCCACCGCTTGCCGCAGTCTTGTCTCTAGTGGTCTCCATCTCTCTCGCTGTCTCTGTCTCTGCGTCTCTGTGTCAATCTGCATCTCTCTTTGTGGACCTCCGTCTCTGCCCCTATCTGTTGGGTCCCCATGTCGCTCTCTCCATCCTTCCCTCCATCCTCTCTTCTTCCGCATCCCTCCGCCCCTCCCTGCGTCTTCCCACCTCCTCTCCATCCCTCCGGCTCCGAGGCCCGCCCCCTGCCCCCCCCCGCGCTCCCCCTCCCCCTCCGAAAGGGTTAACTTTGGGGAAGGGCCCGGAGTCCCCGGATGGTGATGTCAGCGTGCCGGAGAGAAAGGACGAGGTGGCGGGGGGAGGCGGAGAGGAGGAGGAGGCGGAGGAGAGAGGGCGCGTGGGGGGGCGGGGGGGACCTCGGCCTGCAGCATCCGCCGGCCCGCACCTCAGACCCCCCCGGCGGGGGGAGGCGCAGGAAGGGGGGGGCCGGCCAGGAACGGGCTGGGGAGGGGGGGCCGCGCAGCCCCCCCGGGCCATGCTGACTCCTGGGGCCTGACCCCCCCGGACCAGCCCCCCCTCCCCCAGCTCCGCGGCCCGCCGACTGGGGGGGGCCAGCCCAGCCCCCTGGGGACCCCCGGAGAGGTGGGGGGCAGCCGGGGGGGCCGGGACGGAACGGCCGCCGGCCCCCACCGGAGGGACGGGGCAACCGGCCGCAGGGGGGGCGGCCGGGGGGCCGGTCGCGCCGGGACCAAGGGCACCATGTCGTCCGGAGCCAAGGAGGGGGGCGGGGGCTCTCCCGCCTACCACCTCCCCCACCCCCACCCCCACCCACCCCAGCACGCCCAATATGTGGGCCCCTATCGGCTGGAGAAGACGCTGGGCAAAGGACAGACAGGTAAGCCTAGCGGGAGGGGACACCTGGGGAGGGGGCAAGGTGGATGTTGGGGCAGACGGCGGGATTCATAGGTATTTAAAGGGCAGGGGCTGGCTGCCCAGACTCCTGGGTCCCTCACAGAGACGGGACTTGGGATCCAGACTCCTGGGTCCCCAGGGTGGAGGAAGGTGGGGACTTAGACTCTGGGGTCCTGGAGGAGAAGGGACTGAGGGCTCAGATTCTGGGGTCTGAGGGAGGAGGAGCTGGGGCCTGGACCCCTGGGTCTGAGGGAGTAGGGGCTGGGGACCTGAACCTCTGGGTCTGAGAGAGGAGGGGCTGGGGACCTGGACCCCTGGATCTCAGGGAAGGGGGAGTGTGGAGTGTGGATTGGGGCCCAAATGCTCCAACCCCATAGGGGCAGAGGTTGGAGGGGCTCCAGGGCCATGGTGGAAAGGAGGCCGGCCTGCAGCAGTGGGGACCGGGCCGGGAAGGGCCTTGCTGCAGTACGGCTGCAGGCTGGCGTGGAGGTGCGACCATCCTGGGAAGCCCTCCTTCCCCACTGGCCTCGGGCCTGGGAGGGCCACCCGCTGTCCAGACTGCAAATCGGGCTGACAGGGGCATTGAGGCAGGGGCCATGGGACTTAGAACATTCGCCCCCTTCTCTGGCATGCCAGCTCAGTGTGGGAGCAGGAGAGAGAGGTGGAAAGATGGGCTATAACAGGCTCATCTCCCAGGAGTGGCTGTGGAAAGGGGGTTCGTCCTTTGCTGTTGCTAAACACTGTCCACTGGCCACAGCTTCTCTCCTGCCGGGTGGATGGTGGGTGGAGATGAGATGGGAGCTGAACACCAGTGTCCCAGGCAGTGGATCGAGGAATGGGCCTGGGGTCCCCAAAAAACTGAGGGCCAGGGTCTGCAGGAGTGGGGACCAGGCCAAGGCTGGAAGCTCAGGCACTTAGGAAAGGGAGAGGGTCAGACCCCCAGATCCCCATGGCAAGAGTGTGAAGGTGTTGCTGACCTGAATTCTGAGTTATAGGGGACAAGGGGTCAGAGGCCTGGAGGAGGTCTGAGGGAGGAAGGGCTGGGGCCTGGACCTCTGGGTCTAAGGGAGGAGGGCTGGGTCTGCGGCTTTGGGGAAGGGTCTCCTGGGGTTAAGGGTCCTGAGGAGAGGGGTGGGCTAGGGGCCTGGACATACCCTTGGGGTTTGTGTGTGTTTAGCCACAGCTGCTATTGAAAGAAGATTAGAGAAGGGGATGGAGGGCTCAGGGTCAGGGAGGAGGTGAGAAGGTGGTTTGGGGAGGGGTCAAATGTGAGACTATATCTGTTGGGAGACAGGGAGTTTTGAAAAGATTGAAAGGCAGAGAATTCAAGTGATGGGGTGAGAGAAGGAGAGAAAAAGAGGTTTGAAGGAGGCAGTTTGGGGGAGACACAAACTGCAGAGGCACAGTGAGGAAAGAATGTGTGGCAGGGAACAAGGGCACACTAGGACAGAGGACAGAGAATCCCAGGCTGGGGATGGGCAGATGGGCAGATGGTCAACCCGAAGGAATGGAGCTGGGCAACGGGGAGCCGAAAGGGATTGTGTACTGTGGAAAGTGGCCCCAGGAGTTCAGGTCAGGGTGATTCGGGCCATGGTTGAACAGCCAGCAGGGGAAGGAGGAGACAGGATGGTACATGAGGACTTAGGAACTAGGGAGGAAGGGGCTCCAGGAGAACACCACACATTTTTTTTATTATTATTTGTGTTTTTTTCTTTTGCTCATGATTTTGGAATGTTAAATCACACATTTTCAACCTGCTCCCCCAGGGCTGGTTAAACTCGGGGTACACTGCATCACGGGTCAGAAGGTCGCCATCAAGATCGTGAACCGGGAGAAGTTGTCCGAGTCGGTGCTGATGAAGGTGTGTGTGTGCGGTGGGAATCCTTTTGGGTGGAGGGGCAAGGTGCAAGTAGAGAGGCCCTGCTGACCTCTAATCCTGTGTCCCACCTTCCTCCCTTGCCCCTCAGGTGGAGCGGGAGATCGCCATCCTGAAGCTCATTGAACACCCACACGTCCTCAAGCTCCACGACGTCTACGAGAACAAGAAATATTTGTAGGTATTTATAGACACCCAGCCCTCCTCCCCATCCTCCCTTTCCAAGGTACTAGGGTGGGACTTTTCCAGACACAGAGCCTAGGTGGGCCTGGGGAAACTTGAGCTCTCCAGGCCAGACCACTGAAGGCCTAATTCCCTCCCTGTTGCACAGGGATCCCTGTGGCTCCCACGCTGACTTGGGCCTGATGCTAAGGGTCAGTGCACCTTGACAACAGGACAGCCATGCCTGAGTCATCCTGAGTGGGACACAGGCTGATCCTCCCACTGCTTCCCCAGTTCCTCACCCTGCTGCAATGCAGGGAATACTCTACTAGACAATCTGGATGCTCTCAGCCAGACCCAGTTTACTAAGGGCAGATACCCCTATTTCTAAGGCAATGGGCCTACCAAAGCTGGAAGGATCTTCCAAAACCCCCACTGTGGAGCACTGGAGGATCCCTCTCCTCCCCTAGTAAAACTTCGGGTGCCATGGCTGGGCACCCAAACAATGGGTCTCCTTAGGAGTTCTGAGTCAGTATCTCAAAGTCAATTACCCCCCAGGAAGGATGGGGGTGGGAGGGAGTCCAGCTGTCCAGGCTCCACAGAATGGGCCTCTTTGTCCAGACTCCAGTGACCCAAAGGACAGCTGGACTGGGCAGAGGGAGAGGGGACAGCCCTCCTGCCCCCACCATCCAGTCCCCTGGATGAACTGACATCAACATCCATCAGATGCTGGAGCAGGTTTCCCCGGGCAGGTCCCAGGTGCTCATGGGAATTGTAGTTCTCCAGCTTTCCCCAGTGTGGCAGCAGAGACCTGTAGAGTTGTCACTCCCACCCTGGGGTCAGTGGAGGGAGGGAGAGCCCATGTGAGTTTATGCTTCATGTAGGAATCCCACTTGTCCAAGAGCTCATAGAAATTGAGCTTTTGTTTCCCAGGAGCTGATGGGAATTAGAGTTTTAACCTCCCAGAGCCTGATGGGATTTGGAGTCTTTAGAATCCAAGTGGTTGATAGGAATTGGGACTCTCTGTGTCCCAAAGGCTTATAGAAGTTGGGAATTTTTACCCTGTCCTGGGCTGATGGGGACTGTAGTCTTTTGCCTCACAGAATTTGCCTTGGATTGTTGCACACTGCAATCCTTATTGCCCAAGAATGAATGAGAATTCGAGTTTCTTCATCCTAGAGGCTTACGGGAGTTAGAGGCTTGGCTTTCTGGGGCTAATAGGAATAGGGAGCCTTTATTTCCCAGGCTGTATAAGAATTAGGGTCCCTACCCTCCAGGTGCTAACGAAGTTGACTTATCTCCTGAAACACCTAGGATTCGAAGTATTGATCCCAATTCCTCACCCCACTGCACTGCAGGGAATACTCTACTAGACAATCTGGATGAAGTTGACATGGGATGCTCCACTGCCCAGGGCTAATAGGAATTGAGTTTTGGTTTCCTAGAGACTAATGGGAATTGGAGTCTCTTCCTCCCAGGGATTGATGGGAATTGGAGTTTCTTCTTGCCAGGGACTGATGGGAATTGGAGTCTCATCCTCCCAGGGATTCATGGGAATTGGAGTCCCATCATTCCAGGGACTCGTGGGAATTGGAGTCTCACCCTCCCAGGGGTTCATGAGAATTGGAATCTCTTCTCCTTTCAGGAATTGATGGGAATTAGAGTCTTTTCCTCCCAGGAGACTCATGGAAATTAGAGTTTCTTCTTCCCAGAGACTCTTGGGAATTGGAGTCTCTTCCTCCCAGGGGGGTCATGGTATTGGGGGGGTGTCCCCCTCCAGGTACCAATGGGAGAGGGAGGTCAGGCCCTTTGGTTTCCCACATGCCCCTTGCAGCCCTCTGCCCCCTCTGTGTCCCACAGGTACCTGGTTCTGGAGCATGTCTCTGGGGGTGAGCTGTTTGACTACCTGGTAAAGAAGGGGAGATTGACACCCAAGGAGGCCCGGAAGTTCTTCCGCCAGATTGTGTCGGCACTGGACTTCTGCCATAGCTACTCCATCTGGTGAGGGGGCGGCTGAGGGGCAGGCCAGGCTGAGGGCTGCCTTGGAGGGCACATGGAAGGCTGAGTAGAAGCCAGTGTGGTCAGCCCCAAAACAAATCTTTTATCTGTTTTTAAATTATTGAGATACAACTCACGTACCATAAAATTCCCCCTTTTAAAATGTGTAATTCTGTGGGGTTTTATTATATATATTCACAGTGTTATACGTCACTACTATGTAATTTTAGAACATTTTCATTACCCTGTCCCCATTAGCAGTCACTCCCTATACTCCGGCTACCCACATACCACTAATCTACTTTCTGTCCGTATGGCTTTACCTATTCTGGATTTCATATGCATGGAATCATACAGTATGGGGCCCTTTGTGACTGGCTTCTTTCACTTAGCAAAATATCTTCAGGGTTCATCTATGTTGTAGCTTGTATCAATGCTTCCTTCCTTTTCATGGCTGAATAATATTTTATTGTATGGATATAACACATTCGCTGATCCATTCAGCCATTGCTGGAAATTTTGGTTGTTTCCCCTTTTTAGCTATTATGAATAATATGGACATGTGAACACTCATGTACAAGTTTTTGTGTGTACCTATTTTCGATTCTCTTGGGTATGTACCTAGAAGTGGAATTGCTCGGTCATATGATAACTCTGTGTTTAGTCTTTTTTTTTTTTTTTTTTTTGAGACACAGTCTCACTGTGTCACCACAGCTAGAGTGCAGTGGCGTCATTATAGCTCACAGCAACCTCAAACTCCTGGGCTCAAGCAATCCTCCTGCCTCAGCCTCCTGAGTAGCTGGAACTACAGCTACTACCACACCCAGCTATTTTTTTCTATTTTTAGTAGAGATGGGGTCTCACTCTTGCTCAGGCTGGTCTTGAACTCCTGACCTCAAGCAATCCTCCCACTTCGGCCTCCCAGAGTGCTAGGATTACAGGCATGAGCCACTGCGCCCAGCCTATGTTTAGCCTTTTGAGGGACTGCCAGATTGTTTACCAAAGTGGCTTCACCATTTTGCATTCCTGTTAACCATGTATGAGGGTTCCAATCTCTGCACATCCTCGCCAACACCTGCTATTATCTGCCTTTTTGATTATAGCCATCCTAGTGGATGTGAAGTGGTATCAAATTGTGGTTTTGCTTTGCATTTCCCTAATGATTTTTTATTTGAAACATGTTATTATGTTTTTATTGGCCATTCACATGTCTTCTTTGGAGAAATGTCCATTCAGATTCTTTGCCCATTTTTAAACGAGTTATTTTTTTAAATTTAGTTTTGTTTATTACTGAATTGTAACAATTCTTTATTCTAGGAATAAAGAAGATAAGAGATACCTCTAGTAATAACACCTAATAAATACTTATCCTAGGAACAAATCTTTCATCAATGTATGTTTTTAAACTATTTTCTCCTGTCTGTGACATGTTTTTACATTGTTATAACAATGTTCTGTGAAAAGTAAAAGGTTTTAATTTTTATAAGCTCCAGTTTATTGATTTTTTCTCTTTTTTTTCCCTTTCTTCCTTTCTTTTTTTTAATTCTTAAAGACAGGGTCTTACTCTGTCACCCAGGCTGGAATGTACTGACACCATAATAGCTCACTGTAGCCTCAAACTCCTGGGCTCAAGCCATCCTCCTGCCTTAGCCTCGCAAGTAGCTAGGACTATAGGTGGCTGCCAACACAGTCAGCTGATTTATTCTTTTATAATTCATGGTTTTTCTGTCTTATTTAAGAAATCTTTGCCCAACTCAAGGTCACTAAGAGTTTCTTGTGTGTTTTCTTCTAGAAGTTATGTAGTTTGAGCTCTTGCAATTAGATCTGGGATCTATTTCAGGTTAATTTTAGTATATGGTGTGAAGCAAAGGCTGATGAGTTTTTTTTTGTCTGTTTGTATATGAGCATCCATTTAAAAAGATTATCTTTTCCTCATCAAATTGCCTTCAGCCCCTAAAACAAGATATTAAATATGCAACATTTTCAGGATTAATTAAGGTGCAAAATGGATGCCTTCATCTTTTAGCCTCCTTTATTTGCACATCTCCCCCTCTGGGATGTGTTTTGGAGCTGAGGTGGGGATAACGGGTGGAGGGGCTCAGACTTGGGATGCTCAGACTTGGGATAAAACTTGGCGATAAAAAAGCAGCCTATTTAAATTTTCAGTACCTCCCTATTGACAAAAGTGTCAAAACCCTGACATTGAGAGCCCTGACCTCTAGGGGGCGATATTGAACATACTTAGCAACAAACATGACCCAGTTACTGACCACTCCAAATAGGGCGCGCTCCCTCTCCCCAGACATCAACCCTTTAAGCCTTGTGGCGTTTGGTCCATGGGTGGGAGGGTCCGGAGGGAGGAACCAGTGACTGGCTAGGGCTGGCAGTATTTTTTTACTATTCAGTATGAAAATATTTTTATATTTTAAGAACCAGTTCAATATTAGCTCTACTTACCTCAAAATATCTCACTTTATACATATTCAAATATTGTAGATAAAATGATGCCATGTCTGAGATCTCCTACAGAATAATGCAGGGTGGGAGGCTATGCAGGGACAGAGATAAGGTTGGCCCTGGGTTGATAATGGATGGGGGGGTTGTGTAAGGGGTTTCCTTACACTCTTCTCTCCACTTCTTATTTTTATTTTTAAATTTTGTTCTGAAATCTAGAACCTGTGATCTTCTCTCCACTTTTGGGCATGTTTGTGATTGTCCATCCTAAAAAGTTTCCAAAGCCAGGCAAGGTGACACAAGCCTGTAGTCCCAGCTACTCAGGAGGCTGAAGCAGGAGGATCACCAGAGCCCAGGAGTTTGAGGCTGTAGCATGTCTGTGAATAGCCACTGCGCTCCTGCCTGGGCAACACAGCAAGACCTTGAGATCTCATCTTTAAAAAAAAAAAAAAAAATAGACCAGACAGTCTGAGCAAGAGTGAGACCCTGTCTCTACAAAAAATAGGAAAATATTAGCCAGGTGTGGTGGTATGTGCCTGTAGTCCCAGCTACTCGGGAGGCTGAGGCAGGAAGATCACTTGAGCCCAGGAGTTTGAGGTTGCTGTGAGCTATGATGATGCTACTGCACTCTAGCACGGGCAACAGAGCAAGACCCTATCTCAAATACACACACACACACACACACACACACACACACACGCACCAATGGGTTAATTTACAAATAAGAGGAAAAATATATTTAAAAATAGACCAAAATAAATGAATGATAATAAATGCTCTCTCAGTACCCTTTAAAAAAAACCCCAAAAAGTTTCTAGAGGTATTGTGACTTGAGAGATAGTGAGTGGGGCCTGGGCCTCCTGGGAGGAAGGCAGGGGCCTGAGCTCCACGTGCCTGTCTCAGCCACAGAGACCTAAAGCCTGAGAACCTGCTTTTGGATGAGAAAAACAACATCCGCATTGCAGACTTCGGCATGGCGTCCCTGCAGGTGGGGGACAGCCTCCTGGAGACGAGCTGCGGGTGAGTGGGGGGCCCGGCCTCCCAAGTGCCTGGGGAGGGGGTTAGAAGCTGGCTGGAGGCTCACACCACCTCTCTCTCTCTCAGGTCCCCCCATTATGCATGTCCAGAGGTGATTAAGGTGAGTAAGGGGTGGGGAGGCGGGGGAGAGGGGGGCGGGGACCAGGGGGTGAATGCAGTGGTGGGGAGTGATGGAGTCACAACTGTCCTCCCTTCCAGGGGGAAAAGTACGATGGCCGCCGCGCAGACATGTGGAGCTGTGGGGTGATCCTCTTCGCCCTGCTCGTGGTAAGTCGCTCTCCTGCCCGCTCCTGCCTCATTTCTGGAACAATCCCACCCGGTGGGTGCACAGAGCAATACTTCCCATTCTCACCTCAGGGGTCATCTCCCCAGCATTTAACTAGTATTGGGAAATGTATTGCATTCAGAAACAGACCAGGATCCGGGAGCACGCTCTCTGTGCCAGGGCTAAACGTGCCCTCACAGAACTGTGGGATGGGTGAGCCCTCGGAAAGGGACGGGGTACCCAGGAGTACTTGGAGGGCTTGGGACTGTGGTTGTTTACCAGCTGATTTTAGGGTGTGGTGATATTGTAATAACCAGCACAACCAGATGAGGGTATCAGCTGGGCTCCAACCACAGGCCCTTTGCACCTGCTCTTGTGCCTAGAACACTATCCCATCCTTACTAGCCCTGTTACTCTCAGCTCAATTGTAACTTCTCCAGGAAGCTTCCCCTGGGCCCTGTCCTCCCCCGACCCCATGAAGTCAGATGCCCCTGTGATAGGCTCTCTTCTGGCAACTATCAGAGTTGTCATTGTGCATCTTGTTGCACAGTCCCTTGAGTGATATCTCCCTTCCTTTCTATGTCATAAGCTCCTCGAGGTCAGGGATTTTGTCTTTGTTTTATTTCTTTTTGTCAGCTCACCTTGGCAAGCCCAGGACTGACACATCGTAAGCCCCCGGTACACATGCATAGCATGAATAAATAAGCAGTTTACTCTAGGATGGGCACTTGTTCCGAACATGTTATCTCAGGTGATTCTCTCAGCAGTCCCAGAGAGGGGAAGTGACTGGCCCATGGGTACACAGCTGTTAAGAGGCAGGAGTGGGATTGGTCCTTGTTTTCATAACCACTAGGCCCTGTGACGGACACTAGGGGGAACGAGGCTGGCCTGGCACTGCCCTCCTGGAGCTCACAGCCCCATGGGGAGAGCAGCCGAGGTGCCTGGGAGGCCAGCTAAGAACATTCCAGCCTCAGCTCTTCTTCACACGATGGTTAAAAGCCCAGTTCTGGAGCCCATCCATCTGAGCTCAACTTCTTGCTCCCTCACCTTGAGCAAGCAAGTCACTTTCCCTCAGTTTCCTCATCTGCACAATGGGAATAATTATAGTACCTGCAATTGTGAGGGCTTAAATTAAATGTTGCATCTGAAGCCCTTGGAGCAGTGCTCAATAATTATTAGTAGTAGTTTATTATTATTATATTCAGTCGTCGTTATTTGCAGATTCCATATTTGTGAATTCACCTACTCAATGACTTTTTTTTGTTTGTTTTTTTTTTTGAGACAGAGTCTCACTCTGTTGCCCAGGCTAGAAGTGAGTGCCATGGCGTCAGCCTAGCTCACAGCAACCTCAAACTCCTAGGCTTAAGTGATCCTACTGCCTCAGCCTCCCCAGTAGCTGGGAGTATAGGCATGCGCCACCATGCCTGGCTAAGTTTTTCTATATATATTTTTAGTTGGCCAGATAATTTCTTTCTATTTTTAGTAGAGACAGGGTCTCACTCTTGCTCAGGCTGGTCTCAAACTCCTGACCTCGAGCGATCCACCTGCCTCGGCCTCCCAGAGTGCTAGGATTACAGGCCACCTCGCCCAGCCTCAATGACATTTATTTGTAGCCCAGAATCAATACCTGGGTGCGTTCACGGTCATTGGCAGACCTGCACAGAGCAGTGACGATTCAAGTCTCCAGCCTGAGGTGTTGGTTCCCAGCTGAGGTCAGAGAGACCCCTGCCTTTTTCCTTCAGTTTTCATCCTGTAAACAAGCATCCTTTTCACATTTTTGTGGGTTTTATTTTTTGCTGTGATTTCGCTGTTTGAAATGGTCCCCAAGCGTAGCACTTCTGAAGTGCCTTCTAGTGTTCCTCAGCACAAGGAGGCTGGTATGCGCTTTGTGGAGAAAATCCATGTGTTAGATGAGCTTCGTTCAGGAATGAGGACAGCGCTGTTGGGATTGAGTTCAATGCCAATGAAATAGTATAGATTAAAGGTGTCTTTAAACCGAAACACATAAAAACAAGGTTAAGTCAGGATTGATAAAAATGTTGTGACGAGAGGGGCAAAGGAACCTAACTGTATTTCCTCTGGGAGCAATGCTTCATTATTCACTAATTCACAGCTCGCGGTGACTTCTGAGAGCAGAACTACCAAGAATAACTAGAATCGGTTCTATTGATATTGTTGTGTTGTTGTTATAATTTTTTAATCCACGCCATAGTCCTTCCTGGCATGATCACTATGTCCAGTTCACAGAGGAGAGGAAACCGAGGTGTAGTGCTAGAGTGCCAGGCAACCAGAAGTCAAAGCCAGGTGTCCTGACCCCAAGACTAGCATTTGGGGGTGCTCTCTCCCTTTCTCCCCTGACACACACTGCATTCTCTGTCCACAGACCTCAAATACTGGGGCAACAGGGCACTTCTGACACCTGGAAAAGCTCTCAGAGACTCACAACTGTCACCCCCTCGGGTTTTTGTCCAATGTTAACCCCTCCAAGGTCACCTTGGCCTCCTGTCCCTCTAACCCCTTGCCCCATTCGTCAGCGGCATTCCCACCTGCCCCATGGGAGATGTCCATCTGTTTGTGGTCTCTCTTCCCCTCTAGAAGACAGTTCCACCACTGTTGTATTTACTGAGCGTCTGGTGTGTACCCAGCACTGTCCTAGGCAAAGCTCCATGAGGGGAGGGACGTGACTGTGTTCCCTGCTCAATCTCTGGTGGCTACACCAGAATGTGGGCTGTAGCAGGGGCACGATCAGTTATTGAACGCGTCACAACAGCTAACGCATGTACAGTCCCAACCGTGGGCCCAGCATTGTATTAAGTCAGCTGCTTCTGCCCATGGCTGTTATCAGAGCAGTTACTTGCCCGAGGTCACGCGGCCATAAGCGGCAGAGCAAGGATTCAAAGCAAAGCAGGTGCCTTCTATCCTACTCCTGACCACTGTGCTTACCGCCCCTCCGCGAGGCAGGAGCCTGACATGACCAGCTGCTACATAATCCTCGGGCACCCTCGCCACCACTCTCCCCTCTCCTTGGTCCCCTCCGACACCCTGGGGCCCCTGCACAGGCTGTCATTGATCCCTTGGATGCACACTCTTCCATCCTCTACCGGTGTTCTAGGGCTGATGTCACAAATTACCACAAACTGGATGGCTTGACTTCAAACGACAGAAATGTATTCTCTCACAGTTCTGCGTCAGAAGTCAAAAATCAAGGTGTCAGCAGGGCCATGCCCCTTCTGAAGGCTCTAGGGAAGCATCCTTCTGCCTCTTCCTAGCTTCCGGTGTCTCCGTGTCCTTGGTGGCGTTCCTTCAGCTGTAGCTGCATTGCTCCAGTCTCTGCCTCCACCGTCACATGACTTTCTCCTCCCTGTCTCTGTACTGCTTTCATCTTCTTATAAGGACGCCAGTCTTTGGATTCAGGGCTAAGGTTCATTCAGGTCTCTGCTCCAGTTGTACCTGCCGGGAGAAGCCTCACTCAGTCACTCTGTTACATAGCTATTTGTTTGCTTGCTCACCTGCTGTCTGCAGTATGCGGCGTGAGCTGTACCAGGGCAGTAGCTTATTTTGTTCACTGCGGAATCCCTGACCCGTAACAGATGCTCAGATTTTGTTGAATGAATGATTACCCCTCCGGAAACTGGTCTGGAGAGAAACCTGTTTTTAAGAAACGGCCTCCAATGCGGGCCCAGCCTCTTGAGCGCAGGTGCCAGGCTACTCCTTGCCAAATCCTTGCTCTGCCACTTAGGAGCTAGGTGGCCTTGGGCAAATTGCTGAGCCTCTCTGTGCCTCAGTTTCCCCACTCGTAAAATGGAGACAATAATAGTTCTCTACCTCCCGTGCTTGTGATGAAGGTTAAATGTGTTAATGCCTGCGAAGTGCTTAGAATCTGTAAGCCGTGTGTAAGGGGTCCTGGTTCTCTCTTGCCCAGGGGGCTCTGCCCTTTGATGATGACAACCTCCGCCAGCTGCTGGAGAAGGTGAAGCGAGGCGTCTTCCACATGCCCCACTTCATTCCTCCAGACTGCCAGAGCCTCCTGAGGGGCATGATCGAAGTGGAGCCCGAAAAAAGGCTCAGTGTGAGTTGGGGGAACCGACGGAGGGGGAGGAGTGGGTGATGAGCACAGAATCCCTAAGGGAGTCATGGGGACTGGGGGGACTGGGGTCGCTGGCTTAGCCGTAGCCCAAGGTCCGGCAAAGCCTCCTGCTCTCAACCCGGGTGGAGACCACGCAACAGTGGACTCGAGTCCCAGGCAGTGAGGGGGCGCGTGCGCGGACCGGCCCTTCTGAAAAGCCGCGGAGAGTGGGCAGGGTGACACTGCGCATGCGGAAAACTAGAGCCGCCGGGCCGAGTAGTCGGAGACACGCGCTGCGCTCCATCACCACTAGGGGGAGACATTTTGCGTCATCCTGCCCCTAGTTGGGGGGGTGTGCATGGTTAGGGACCCCCAAATCCACCCTAGTCAACTTTCATTGCGCGCATACATGTGCATACTACCTTACTTCTGCTTCTCTACGACCCACCCCCTCACAGCTGGAGCAAATTCAGAAACATCCTTGGTACCTGTGAGTATGGGGTAACTGGGCACTTGGGTCCCCGGGGGAGGTAGGCGTAGGGGCCAAAGCAGGACAGGAGGCTGGGGGTGGGATGCCAGGGCTCCTGAATGACGAGGGGCTGGGGACTTGGACTTCTGGGTCCTGGGGGAGGAGAACACAGCTGGAGAAGGGGTCTGGGGGTCAGAGTAGGGAGAGGGCTAGGCTGGGAGTCCAGGACTCCTGTGTCCGAGGAGGAGGAGCCGGGGGAACCCCTAGGTCTGAGGGAGGAGGGGCTGGGGGCCAGGACTCCTGGGTTTCTAAGAGTGAAGGCTGGGGGCCCAGGACCCTTGAGTCTCAGCAGCCAGTTCCCAGTGATGTTTCTCCTCCTCTCCAGAGGCGGGAAACACGAGCCGGACCCGTGCCTAGAGCCAGCCCCTGGCCGCCGGGTAGCCATGCGGAGCCTGCCATCCAACGGAGAGCTGGACCCCGACGTCCTAGAAAGCATGGCGTCGCTGGGTTGCTTCAGGGACCGTGAGCGGCTGCACCGTGAGCTGCGCAGTGAGGAGTAAGACCCCCAGACCCCTGCACACACGCACCCACGTAGGACGAGCTGCCAGGGCAGGACCTCGCGCACGCGCATACCATGCAGGGCGCAGCACCCTGGCGCCTGGTGGGGCGTGACTTAAAAGCTCCCTCCTCGGGGCTGCGGGACCAGCGGGGGAAAAGGCAGGGGAATATGCTGAGAAAGTATTAATAGACGCTGAGACAGACTTAGACAGTACCTTAGGTAGTGCTTACAAATAATAAGTACCCGAATGTTAGGTATTATGTATTATTACTGTCATTGAATGAAACAAGGCTGAGAGGTACCTTGAGCCAAAGGAAACCAATCATTTTGATACCTAGAAAAATGGAAGCATAGACAGAAATGCTGGATGAGACTGAGCCCCAGAGAGCCACAGCCACTGGGAGCTGATGAGACCTCCTCTGGGCACTGATTTCTGACCTCAGTCTTCTCCTACCCCCTTCCACCACCACTGCCCCCTGTCTTAGGGAGAACCAAGAAAAGATGATATATTATCTGCTTTTGGATCGGAAGGAGAGGTATCCCAGCTGTGAGGACCAGGATCTGCCTCCCCGGAATGATGTTGGTGAGAAGACAGGGCTCAGGGGCCAGACACCTGGGTCCTGAGAAGGGAAGAGGCTGGGAACCCAGACCCCAGGGTTCTCGAAGGAAGAAGGGACTGCAGGCTGTGAGCTTCTGGGTTCAGACTGCTTGACTTTCTCCATGACATTTATCAAAACCCCTCTCCACTCTGGGCCTCAGTATCCCCATCTGTGCAGTTTATAAGGAAGTTATGTAAGTGTCGTGTCCATCTGGGCAAATCCACAGATTGGGTTGAAACTCTCATCCCTCAGACCCACCCCGGAAGCGTGTGGATTCCCCCATGCTGAGCCGTCACGGGAAGCGGCGGCCAGAGCGGAAGTCCATGGAAGTCCTGAGCATCACCGATGCCGGGGGTGGTGGCTCCCCCGTACCCACCCGACGGGCCTTGGAGATGGCCCAGCACAGCCAGAGGTGGGAGCCCCTGTCCTTTCCAGAAGGATCCAAAGTCCGGGGTAGAGAGGGAGTTCAGGATTCCAGCCCCACCCAGCTCAACCTCAAGTGTGCTATGTGCTTGGGAAAGTCACCTGCCTTCTCTGGGCCTCATTTCCTCATCTGGAAGGACCATGGCAGTGAAAGGACATCTGAGCCTTTTGAAACTTTGCCACCTGATTTGATTTTTTTTTTTTTAATCTATCTTGGAAACAGATCCCGTAGCGTCAGTGGAGCTTCCACCGGTCTGTCCTCCAGCCCTCTAAGCAGCCCAAGGGTAAGGCCAGGTCCCCAGTGGAATTAAGAAGGGATAAAGGGGTGGAGACACTGTGGAGCAAAGATTGAGCAGCAGAAGCTGCAATTCACATGCAGCCTTGAGACGTTGCCTCCCCTCTGGAGGCCAAAACTCAAGGCCTTATTAGTATCTTGGACCACTGGACATTTTTACCTCCCTATGACTCGGTTTTCAGTGAGCGTGCAGGGTTCGTTTATTCGTTTAACAAAAGTTGATTGAGCGCCTACTTTGTACTAGCCTCTGTGTTCGGGCTGGAGTTAGAACACTGACTTCTATAGGGGATGGGCAGTAATTGGACTACAAGTCCCAGCATGCATCGGGACAGCCACTGTAAGGGTGTGTGTGTGTGTGTGTGTGTGTGTGTGTGTGTGTGTGTGCGTGCGCGCGCGCGCGCGCGCGTGCATGTGCCGAGTGGGGCCCCTACAGCCTTGGCTGTCCGCCTTCTCACCAGTCTCCACTCCTCCGCAGAGTCCGGTCTTTTCCTTCTCACCGGAGCCCGGGGCTAGAGATGAGGCCCGAGGCGGGGGCTCCCCGACTTCCAAAACGCAGACGCTGCCTTCCCGGGGCCCCAGAGGTGGGGGCACCGGGGAGCAGCCCCCGCCCCCCAGTGCCCGCTCCACACCCCTGCCCGGCCCTCCAGGCTCCCCGCGCTCCTCCGGCGGGACCCCCTTGCACTCGCCCCTGCACACACCCCGGGCTAGCCCCACTGGGACCCCGGGGACAACACCACCCCCCAGCCCAGGTGGTGGCGTCGGGGGAGCTGCCTGGAGGAGTCGCCTCAACTCCATCCGCAACAGCTTCCTGGGCTCCCCTCGCTTCCACCGGCGCAAGATGCAGGGTACGGGACTGCAGAGGCTGGGTCCTAACGTGGGGAGGGGGCCGGTGGCTGAAAATCTGATCCCCGGAGAGATCCTCCTGGGGTCTCCAGGGAGGAAGGGAATGGAGGCCTGGATTCCCACGTTCTAAGAGAAGAGGGGCTTTCCTGGAGAGACGCAGGTGTGGGGAGACAGGACGTGGAGCCTCTGTCTCGGGAGGGGAGCCCATTTGAGGGACACGCCCCTTTTTGCTCTGGATCACCTCCCCATTGGCCCATGGCTCTGTGAGCCCCGCCTCAAGGGCGTGGCCTAACCTGGCAGCGTCTCTGGGGTCTAGAGCCCCCAGTGGAGGCGACTACGGGGCTGTGTGCTGCCTCTAGGACAAGCGCTGACCACGTTCTCTCCCCCCCTGCACCTAGTACCCACTGCCGAGGAGATGTCCAGTTTGACGCCAGAGTCCTCTCCGGAGTGAGTCTACCAGGGAACGGAAAAATGAGGAGGGAGGGGAATTCATTCCTTGGCCCCCTCCTAACCTTCCTCCAACCATCCCCTCCACTCAGGCTGGCAAAACGCTCCTGGTTCGGGAATTTCATCTCCTTGGACAAAGAAGAACAAATATTCCTCGTGCTAAAGGACAAACCTCTCAGCAGCATCAAAGCAGACATAGTCCATGCCTTCCTGTCGGTGAGGGGCCTGGGTCCCCAGTGCGCCTGGCCACCCCAGAACGACAAACCCCGGCAACCCCTGGGGTTCGCCACCTTGGCGCTGGCCTGCCTTCCTCCTGGGCTCTGGGATTGGTAGTTTTCCAGCCAGAGTTGGGTTCGGTCAGTGTAGGGCAGGGAGGAAAGGATCGTTGTGCCCAGAGGCCTGGAGGTGGTGAAATAGAATCCTGAATTGCAGTTTCCCAGATTCTAGTGCCTCTGAGGTTGGTAAGTTACCATTCCCCTACTACCAGGTTCGAGATCAGCAGAAGAAACTACTTTTCCCAGCAGGCTTTAGGGCTGCCCACTGCCGGTCGTGGGGTTCTTTGCTTCAGGAGCTGAAGGGACTTACAGTTTCGGAGGCAGATGGAGCGTACGGGCAGTATTTGTGAAGGGAGGGAGAAGTGTGTTTCATGTGGTCTTAGAGCTTGGGGCTGTCCCTATATGTGACAGTCCTTGTGAATTTGGGATTCAGTCCTTCAACCGTTCCTCTGATACGCTGTTTATAGAACAGAGGAAACTACAAGTCCCAACAGGCAATGGGACCTTCCATACCTTTTCTATTATTCTTTCCCCCAGTGGCTGATGGGATTTGTAGTTCCTTGGCCAGAGCTGTTGTGGAGTTGTTTATTCATTCCCTCAACTCACCCCATCCTTGTGTTCCCCACCTCTCTCAGATCCCCAGCCTGAGTCACAGTGTGCTGTCACAGACCAGCTTCAGGGCCGAGTACAAGGCCAGTGGTGGCCCCTCCGTCTTCCAGAAGCCTGTCCGCTTCCAGGTGGACATCAGCTCCTCTGAGGGCCCAGAGCCCTCCCCTCGACGGGACGGCAGTGGGGGTGGTGGCATCTACTCCGTCACTTTTACTCTCATCTCCGGTGAGTTCTTGACTAGACTGCCCCACACCCAGGGTTTGGGATGTTCACGACAGCTGCACCAGGACAAGGCCAGAAGTGCAGCAATAGGCAGGAGGACGTGGTGCTCAGCTTGTGCCCACTCTGTGAGCCTCCTGCTCACACAGACCCCCACAGCCTTCCCCGTTCTCTCATTGACATCTAGCAGGTGTTTACAGTGTAAATAATGAATGCATTATTTCATTGACGCTTCCAAGCAGCCTCTGAGGTGTTAGTAATCACCAGTTTTACACAGGAGAAAACTCAGTCCTTGAGAGATAAATGGACTTGACTAAAGTGACACAATAAACTGTGGCAGAGCTGGGGCTCAACCCAGGCCTCCTGACCTCACGGGAGAGAGCAGAGCTCTTCCTGCTGCTTTAAGATCATAGATCTAAAGGGTGAAGACACAGTGTGCTGATGTCTAATATCAGTCCAGCCCGGGAAGACATCACCAACCGATCACAGCACGTCTTCCTGCCAAGCCTGTCTGCAGCCAGGACCAATCCAAAGTTGGCACAAGAGATAAAAACCACAGCAATACCTCACTTCCAATTCTGCTTGCATCCTGAGTCCTAATAGGAAGAGTTTAGACAATGAGGGATACCTCTGCTCTCCTTGTCATGAATTTTAGTGTGTCACTGCCAGGAGATGAATTTGCTCCAAAGATTTCTAAACCAGGATGCTATGCAACACTGCAATGGATGTTCCATCACCAAAACCTATTATAGTGCTGCTATTTTTCTTTCCCCCTTGAAGACTAATTTGCAGACCTTTCTTAACTTTAAGACCTTTTTCTTGCATTTATTGTCTTACATTTCTGGCCCTACGTGGCCTCAACTAGAAACTAACAAGCAGTGGCATCAATTTAAATAGCAACTGATGCCTGTTGTTATTTTAAGTTGAAGATATCTGAGTCTGACAGTGGTCCTTAACTAGCAAAACAGAGACCCATTTACAAGCTATGAATTTATGCCGGCCCCAGCAGAGGAGGAGAGGAGAGTCATTTGCTTGGTGAAGAGAGTGGGTTCTGCAGGCTGGGAGGGCCTTCCCTGGCCCCACCCCTAGTCATCCTGTTTCCCTGCCTGCCGGTCGCTCCAGGTCCCAGCCGTCGTTTCAAGCGAGTGGTGGAGACCATCCAGGCACAGCTGCTGAGCACTCATGACCAGCCCTCCGTGCAGGCTCTGGCAGGTGGGTGGTGGGGGCTGGAGGTGGGAGACGTCCGGTGTGACCCGGTGCTCCGGGGTTTGGTTTGCAGAGGAGGCCAGTCTTGCTGAGGACTTCCCTGCAGTGTTGCCAGCAGGTTCTCGAAGGCTGGAGCCTGGGAAGGAACTTGCTAGCTACCTGGAGATGGGCCTCCAGAGGTCCCTAAGAGGACAACAGGCTCTGTGTCGGGGATAGAGGAACATCCTGCCAACAGAAGTTCTGGACTTCTCTGTTCAGGAAGAGGGTGACCAACCATCTCGGTTTGCCTGGAACCAAGGGGGTTTCTGGGATGCAGGACTTTGAGTCTAAAACCAGGACAAGTTGGTCACCCTCTTTGCAGGACTCAGGCCCCATCTCACCCTGTTGCTAGGGCTAACAGTCCCTAGCAACTAGGGTTGTAAGCTGAGTTCACAGGGAGTGTGTAGGATCTGTGCTCCATGGGGGTCGGGCCTCCCTGGGCTCACCAGCTCCGCTCATCAGTGAGTGGGATTCCCCAGCAACCAGGGACAGTGCAGGGGCCAGGCCTCTGCAGGGTTTGTTACTAAGGTGTCTTAGTCCCTTGAGGCTGCTATAAGAAAAATACCATAGACTGGGTGGCTTATAAACAACAGAAATTTATTTCTCACAGTTCTGGAGTCTGGGAAGTCCAAGACCAAGGCACTGGCATATTCGATATCTGGTGAGGGCTGATTCCTGGTTCATAGATGGCATCTTCTGTGTCCTCACATGGTGGAAGGGGCAAGGCAGATCTCTGGGGCCTCCTTTATAAAGGCACAAATCCCACTCCTGAGGGCTCCACCCTCATGACCCAATCACCTCCCAAAGGCCTGACCTCCTCACACCATCACCTTGGGGTTAGGATCTCAACACAGGAATTTGGCAGGGACACAACATCCAACCAGTGGTAACCAGAATGCCTGAGGGAGGAGAGCTCCTGCCCAGCAAAACAGCCCTCATTTCTGAGACATGGTGACCCCTCCCCAAGGAATGGGGTCTCATAGGACAGTGAGTGAGGGTGCTGGCCCCGCTGCAGGGTGGGTAGGCATGCCATAGCCACCAGGAAACAGTTGGGTGCTCTGGGGGAGTCGGGCAGCATCAGCCTTGCAGGGTTCACTGCTCCTTCCCAGACCCCTTGACCACCTTCCCCATGGAAGGAAGAGGGCAGGACCCAGCAATGAGGGCAGGAGCCAGGGTAGCCTTGTCACCAGAACACTCTGGTGGGCATTTGGATGTGGACATCTTTGGGAGGGGGTGCGTTATTCATCCTACCACGGCCCCCAGGGGATATTTGGCCATGTCTGGAGGCAATTTTGGTTGTCTCAACTGGGGAGGGCAGGGGTATGCCACTGGCATCTTGTGGGTAGCCCAGAGATGCCACAATTCACAGGACTGCTCCCCACGGCAAAGGGCTGTCTGGGCCACAAATGCCAATGGTGCCAAGGTAGAGAAACCCCATTGTCCGTTATGGTCACTAGGGACAACCACAGAGCAAAATAGGCTCACCAGACCCCATTGCCAAGGAAAACCGCCCTTCATGGCCAGGGATCCTGAAAAGGGGCACAGCCTCAAAGATGTAGGACCGACAGGCCTCCCCACCCCCTGGGGCCTCGGCCACCTGTCTTGTATAGGAGAAGGGAGTTGGGGGCCAGCCTCGGAGCCTGCCCTGGAAGAAGACAGCCTTGTTGGTTGCCATGGCAATGAACCCCACAGTCTCTGCCAGGGGACCTCAGACAGTGTCTCAGGCCCCATGGAAATTGCTAGGTGGCCACCCAGCAACCAGTGTTTCCACAGCATTCCCCGAGAGGAAGTGGCCTCTGTCTGGGGAAGTCAGGCCCCACAAAAGGGGAACCCAAGTCAGGCATGCCCAGCTGGGAGGGCCTGAGACCCCCCAGTAGGCTCCCATTGGCCCCGTCTCCATGGAATATTTCTCCCTAACAACCGGGGTAGAAGAGAGTAGGGGATGGCCATGAACATGTTGGCGTGTCTTGGCCTATAGCAGCCAGAATGTCGGAGACTCCCCCAAAGTCGGGCCAGCCCAGGCCTTACTTGGCCTAACTGGGCCCCTTTTCCAAAGCCAAGAGGGTTGCAGGGGGCCTAGGGTGTGGCCCCCATTCTGGGAACACCAGGCCTTGTTGCTAGGTCATGTGTCCCCCTAGCAACAGCTTCTGGAGGCTTCCGTCCCTGGTGTTGGGGGATTTAACTGGGCCTCACCAGGGATGTAGCTGGGGGTCACTGAAACCAACCGATAAGGAGACTCCACTCCATCTCCTGATGGCAGGAACCTCAACCCTGGGCTGCAGAGCCCACATAAAACCTCTCCTTCCCTCACAGATGAGAAGAATGGGGCCCAGACCCGGCCCGCTGGTACCCCACCCCGGAGCCTGCAGCCCCCGCCTGGCCGCCCTGACCCAGAGCTGAGCGGCTCTCCCCGCCGAGGCCCCCCCAAGGACAAGAAGCTCTTGGCCACCAATGGGACCCCTTTGCCCTGACCCCAGGGGGCCAGGGAAGGAGGGGAGCCCCCTCCACCCCCCTTCCCTGCCCCCCAACTGTGAATCTGTAAATAAGGCCCAAGGAACATGTCGGGAGGGGGGAGGACACAAAAACCGGCCTTGCCCTGCAGGGATGGGGCTCCAAGGGCCGTGCCCAACGGGGGTGGTTCTAAGGGGGATGGGGCGGGGGAGCTGTTTCTATTTTATTTATTGATTAATTTATTATTTTATTTATTGATCACTCTCTCTGCGGGGTGGGGTGGGGGAGGGACGGGAGCGGTTGGGGTGGCTTAGCAGATCCGGACAGGGCCCTCTGTCCCTGTGTCGTCCCCAACCCCCCTTCCCGGGCCCCTCCTCCCCTGTCCTTCCCTCTCCCCCACGACCTTCTGTACGGATTTGCTCTCCGGAAGGAATTCTGGTTTCGCGTGATCCTGCCTGCGTCCGTGTCTCTGATTCTGCCGGCGGCAAAAAAAAAAAAAAAAAAAAACAATAATAATAATAATAAATAGCCTTGATCAGGGACGCTGGTTGACCTTGGCCTCTTGCTTCCTGGCTGCTCCCGTCACACGGTCAGGGCCGGATGGCGGGGACAGGCAGGCGCAGAGGTGCAGCCTGCGACCAGCTGTGCTGAGGCCCTCCACGCCCGCACACACGTCCCCTAGGCTCCAGAATGGGGACGGTCAGCGTCTCCTGCTCCCGGCCAGTCAGAGATCCCCAGTAGTTCATCCTGGGGATGTTGGGGGAACAAGCATTGGCCCCATCTTCTTCTTCCACTGGTGACATGAGACCCGGCTCAGGACTCCTGCGACAGCTGGACAGGCAGGGAGACGGGGGAGGCCAGCGGCGGCTGAAGACACAGCGTGCAGCCACCCAGGCCAGAGAAGTCAACGGACAGGAGTCCAAAGAGCCCGAATAGCAGCATGGCCGTGGCCCACTCACAGATGGCAGAGGCGGAACGCAGCTGCTGGGAGTGGAGGACGATCACTTCACGCCTGCGTCAAGGACCACACGGCTACCAAGAAGGACCCAGGAGCCCGGCTGGGTTGCTGTGTGGCCTCGGGCTGGGCTGAGGCCGTCTCTGGGTGTCCTCTCCTGCCCCGCTGGCTGGCCACCATCCTCAGCTCTCATCTTCCCACAAACGTCCTCTCAAACGGAGTCTAGCCTTTGTCCCCGGTGCTCCCCAAGCCCTATCTGTATCTCAAGCTGTTCCCAAGCACTGTCCTCTGCGTGGCGTTCCTGATGTCCGCCTATCTTCCCTGACCTGGGGAAGGCAGTGAAGGCTCAGGGCATCTCCCTGCTGGTCTGGGGCAACAGCCAGCTCTGGTCTTGTATCTTTCTCCTGGTCTGCCTCGTCCCTTCTCTGGCTGTCCCATCCCAGCTCCTTAAAACCTTTTTCTATACACCAGTTCACACAGACTCCTGCACAGCAGAGACATCTCTTGTTTCCTGGAACCTCTCTCACTGGACTTCCCCTTCCTCCCCACCCCTCCTGGATCAGCTTAGACATTATTTCATTCGCTCAAGGATCTCTAAGGTCCTTAGGTGCCAAGCAGTGGCGTATAGATGGCATATAATGCCGGCACCAACCCTGGCCCCGTGCGTCTTACAGCGCAAATCGCTTACTCCCAGGACGAACCCTGTTCCTCCCCTGCTCACAAGCTTTCTGTGGCTGTCTCTTGCCTGCAGGCAGAAGCCCAAGCCACTCACCCTCGTCTTAGAGATCCCCAGCTCTGGCCCTGCCAGCAGCCGCATTCCTCCCCTGAGCTGGTCTTTCTACTCTCTGCACACACCTGCAGAGGCCCCCAGCCTTCCAACCCCGACCCAAAGCAGCTCTGCCAAGACCCAGCTCAGAATCCCACCAGGTCTCAGACCCACCTTTGCAGACTCTAGGTCTTGTCACACCCAGCTGGCTGTCTTTATAGCCCCTCCCCCTCCCCCTAGCCCAGGGACAACTGAGCCCCAGAGAATGAGGACCCTGCAGCCAAACTGATTATCAGTCCTACTTTAAAGGTTTGGAAGGGGTGGGACTGGGTCTTATCACAAATAGGGCCCCTGTGGAGGAGACAGCATGGTTCTTCCCAGCTAGGGCTGCTGAAGGCTGAGCTGAGGGCTCACCTTTGCCACTTGTGCTGTGGAGCTCCAGTTTGTTGCTTTGGGAAGTGGGATGGCTTAGCTGGTTTCCCTAAGGCCTCGGCTTCCCCTTCCATCCTCCCCATAAATAAGAAAGGCCCCAAGGCTGAGTTTGCAGCCCCTCCTCTGAGAGCACTCCACACTCTCCCTATCAGAATTCATCATTTTGATAAAAGCAGCTCCGTTTCATGGATACGGAAACGGGCTCAGAGAGGGACTTGACCTGCCTCGTGGTGTGCTGTGCTGGTGGAAAGCATTTGGCTTCTGGGGTGACCCAGAAGTGAGCTGGGATTGAGTCTCCACCCAGTGGTGTGCTGGTAAAAGTTTAACAACCGGCTCTGGTTGGTAGCGTCTGCCAAGCACCGTGGTGTAAATACTCACATCATGCTCATAATGTGATGTCATTGAACATGGAGTTAGGAAGAGCCACACAAACTGCTCTTGTAAGTCTGCACGAGCCACCTGCAGCCTACCACCAATTCCACCACAGAACTTCTTGACAAATCCTGGCCCACAGACTCTCCCTGTCGGAACCTGATTTCTGGCATGGAGCCAAACAGACTGTTATTATTCTGATATCATTCTCGTAATACTTAAGGGTCACTCACTGTGTGCCAGGCACAGATCTAAGCGCCTCATGTGTATTATCCTATTTATTCCTTGCAGCCCTGCGGTCGGCCCTATTATTATCCAAATTTGATAAATGAGGAAACTGAGGCACCAACCGAGAAGTAAAGGAACCAGTGGAAGTTTCCCCTAGCTAGTCTGTGGCAGTGATGGGATTCCAACCTGGGCAATGTGACCCCAAAGTCAGCACTCTCAACCACGAAGCTATGATCCTGTGCAAAGACTGAGGCCCAGAGAAAGGACGAGACACCCCCAATGGCACACAGCCAGGGCATGGGAGACTGACCCCAAAGAAGAACCGCCCCCAACCTCTGCCCCAGCCCCAGTAAGGATACTGGCCATGATGAGAACGGTGCAGAGACAGCAGAGGCCCAGGCGGAGTGGGCCCATCCAGGGGCCCCCAGGCCGGGGCAGGCTCTTCATCCACCACTGGAGAAGGAGCTGCAGCCAGAAGTAGAGGTTGCCCAGGATGAAGGCAAGGAAGGCTCCTGCCAGGTGTGTGGGCTTCTGGTTCTTTTCCTGGGAGGAGAAGGGAAGAGTTGGGAGGAAAACTATGGGACGGTGAGGGCATGAGGTGGGGGGGCCATAACCAGCCCAATTGACTGGAATGGAAAACTTGCCATCCCCAGTGATCGGCTTGTTGATTAGGTACATTGGCTATTGTCAGCCTGTGAGGGCAGGCATTTAAATCTGTTCTTCACAGCTATAGCCTTAATTCCTACAACAGAGCTTGGCACATAGTAGATGCCCAGTAAACATGAGTAGACTAAATCCTACATTCTCAAAGAGGGAGGGGGCCAGATATTGCCCCCAAGGGTGTAAAAATTGATCTTTCAGGGGTGAAAATTCTTAGGCATTACAATGGTTTGTGGCTTATAAATATATAGTATATATTTTGTTAAAAATTTTAAATACTTAAAATGTCATGAGGGAAGGGATAATTAGGGGAAAATATCTAAAAAGACTCCTTAGGGAGGTGATATACTAAAAATACATTAAGGAACACAGAAATAAAGGAATGAATGAATGGCTACGCGAATAAAATAGGAAATCTTTACAAGCAAGTCAGAGTTAGCCTCTTGTCTGAACACCTTGTGGTTCCCCCCCAGGGTCCACTATTTCAGCAAGAGAGGTTGGACATTAGTGATATCATGGTAAAATAAAATATCATAAAATTGACCGGGCACGGTGTCTCACGTCTGTAATCCTAGCACTCTGGGAGGCCGAGGCGGGAAGATTGCTTGAGCTCAGGAGTTTGAGACCAGCCTGAGCAAGAGCGAGACCCCATCTCTACTCCCAGCTACTCAGGAGGCTGAGGCAGGAGGATCACTTAAGCCCAGGAGTTTGAGGCTGCTGTGAGCTAGGCTGACACCACAGCACTCACCGGGCAACAGAGTGGGAGACTCTGTCTCAAAAAAAAGAAAAAAAAATCATAAAATAAACCACAAAGATTTCTCTTATCATGTGTGGATCCATTTATCCTACGAATATTTACAGAGCTTCGTGGTTAAGAATTTGGGTTCCAGAGTCTGTGAAGCTCTTCATTTCTGATCGCCACTGACATGTGGAGAAAAATAACTGAGATATGCTCAAGAAGGACCTATGTAGAATCCTGGAGGAGATGGAAAGAATTCATGTACAAAGTGCACAGCCTCGTGCACGCTAAGAATGAGTAAATCTCAGATCTCAGGAATTTCATCATTAAATGCGTTGGGGAGAGGGTTTGGCAGAAAATTATCCCAACCTCCTCCCGGTGCAATCCCCTCCTCCTCCACAAAAGACTTTGGCCCCTCTACGGCCCACCGTCCCCAAGAGAAATGCCGGTCCTGAGGGCGGCGGGACGAAGGGGACTGGGGAAGAGGCGCGGGGCGGGGAGGGGAGGGGAGGAGGGAGGGGGTGGGCCTGCGGCCGCGGGGCATGCCGGGAGGTGTAGTCCCCGACTCGCGGAGCCAACTGCGTTTTACCTGGAAATTGCCCACCACGGAGGTGCCCAGGGCAGCGAGGAGACCCGTCCACAGGATCAGCTGGTTAGGCCACCTGCCGACCCCCCAGTCCCGGAACTGGTGGTAACGGAGAATGCAGATCCAGGCGGCTGGGAGGACAGGGGAGAGGGAAGTGGGCGGGAGACACCCCGGGCACTCCAGGGGAGAGGGGACCAAACTCCTGGAATCTGGGCAGAGGAGGCCTGGGGGCCTGGACCCCTGGGGCTGGGAGAGGAGGGGCTGGGGGCCTGGACCCCTGTGTCAGAGGGAGGAGGGTGTTGGGGCCTTGGGCCCCTGGGTCTGAGGAAGGAGGGGCCGGAGGGACCCCTGGGGCTGGGGGAGGAGGGGCTGGGAGCTGGCTGGGATGAGAAGCCCTGTGTCGGAGGAGCTGGAGAATGCTTACCCATGGCAGCTCCCACGTTGAGCAACTGGCCGAAGATGCAGCTCTGAGGGGGGTAAGATCCACAGAGACTGGGGAGATAAAGGGGTCATCCTGTGGCTCCTCCAAGCCAAGGCCCTCTGCTCTCCTCCATCAGGACCCCATAACACCACAACTACCTGATGTAGGGAAAGCCTTCGCTGAGGTTCACAGTCCTGTTGGCCACTGCAATGGCAAAACTGAGGTAGGGGGGGACAGAGCAGAGTAAGTGGGGGACTTTGAACTCTTCCCTTGGTTAACCAAACATTCCTGGAATCTAGTTACCTCCTCCCCCAGCCCCAGGGGTTCACCGAAGTTCCTCCTCCCTCATACCCAGGGGTCCCCGCCAGCCCCTCTCCCTCAGACCCAGGGGTCCCCCCAGCCCCTCCTCCCTCAGACCCAGGGGTCCCCCCTAGCCCCTCCTCCCTCAGACCCAGGGGTCCTGTCCCTAACCCCTTCTCCCCCAGCCCCAGGGGTCCATCCTGCCTCTGACACTTACACAATCCAGATCCCAGTGGTAGCCCAGACGGCCAGGAAGGCAGGCAGCAGGGTCAGGTAGCCCCACATGGTGGGCTTTGCAGGGGAAGGAGAGGAGCTGGGAATCCCTCCCTCTTTGTCCCACTCTGTTTCTCTCTCTCCCTCTCTCTACTCTCTTCTTCTCTCTCTCCCTCACAGCTGAAGCCCCAGGCCTAAGGTGATTGTGGCCCCCACCTCTAGGCCCCCATTGGCTGGCAGGCAGACGCAGGTGGGGTGGGGGTCTGAGCTAGTCCCTGGAGGCACTGTCCATCTCTTTCCCAATTTTCAGTCCTAATCTCAGTTTTCCCTGGTAGTTTCTCCCTGTCATCCCAGACCCTCCCTCCAGCCCAGCCTCAGGGCAAGACACTCACCTCTCCCAGCTCCCTGGGCTGTGGTCCTGGGTGTTCCAGGGAAGGCCTGGGATGCAGGGTGGGGCTCAGGCAGCCCAGAGGCAAAGTCCAGGCTGGAGCGCTGGAACCACACAGGACCTTGGGTCTGACCGCCACTCTCCCCCGGCCCTCAAACTACGAGGTCCTGTCTTCTTAGAACCTAGCAGACAGCACCTTAGCTTTGGGGGCCCCTAACTTCCTTCCTCCAGTTTTGTGGGTGCAATGTCCAAACTCTCAGCCTTCCTCCCCAGGACCCAGAAATCAGAGCTGCCAGCTCTCTCCACTCCTCCTCCCTTGGGGACCCAGGAGCCAGGGCCCAGTCCTTTCTAGAATACATGTCTTCATTTCTAGCCCCTGGGGTGCAGCCTCCCAGCTCTTACCTATGCAGGGACCCAAGAATCCAGCCCACAGGTCCCCCTGCTGTCTGGGGGCAGTTTGTGCCGCAGGAGTCCTGGTGACCCTGCCTCCTCCCCTCCACGGCCTTCCCTTCTCCCTCGTCTCCACCACGCTGGAGTTCCCCTGGCAGGAAGGCCCTGGACGGGAAGGAGGTCTTGGTGATGACATCTCCACCAAAAGCCTCCCCCCAGACAGCGACGACTTCCTCTGCTCTGACCATTTTCCTTCTCTCTCCCACATGGCAACCCTCCACCTTTCACCTCCTTCCCTTCTTCTTGGTACTCAGGGGTTTGAGTCATGGCCTCTTTCTTCTTCCCAGGACCCAGGGGTCCCCCGGCCCCTCCTCCCTCAGACCCAGGGTCCATCCTGCCACTGACACTCAGGAGATCCAGACCCCCAGAAAGCCCAGAGGGTGAGGAAGGCAGGCAGCAGAGACAGGTGGCCCCGCATGCTGGCCTCTGCTGGGAAGCAGAGGGGCTGGGCACCCCTGCTCCCGTCTCTCCACCCCTCCTCTCTTCCTCACAGCTGAAGACCCAGGTATGGGGAGTGTGACCCCTCTTCTAGGCCCCACTGGCTCCCAGGCAGGAGCACTGGGCAATGGGGGTGCAGCTCTCCACTCCAGGCGCTTTGCCTGTCTTTCCCACAGCTTTCAAAGGTAATCTGGTCTTCTGGTCTGGCAGTTTCTCCCTGTCCTCCCAGGCCCTCCCTCCAGCCCAGCCTCCTGTTCGCCTCTCCCAGCTCCCCGAGCCCTTGGCCTGGGCAGTGCAGGGGAGGCCTGGGGTGTGGGGTGGGGCTCAGGCAGTGCAGAGGCAAAGTCCTGCTGCAGCGTTGGAACCTCACACGGCCTTGGGTGTGACGCCACTCTCTGGGCCCTCACCCCCGAACCAACAGGTCCTGTCTCCTCAGAACCTAGCAGGCAGCACCTTAGCTTTGGGGCCCCCCTAACTTCCTTCCTCCAGCTTTGTGGGTTCAATGTCCATACTCCCAGCCCCATCCTCCCCCGGGACCCAGAAATCTGAGCCTCCATCTCTGTCCACCCTTCCTCCCTTGCAGACCCAGGAGCCCAGACCCAGCCTCCTCCTCCTCCTTCCCCAGGGAGTCCTTGGGGTGTCCTGGCCCCCAAACCTCTTCCCTTAGACACAAACCTCCCAGCTGCCTCCTCCCTCAGTATCCCACCTTTTTTTTATTAATTGAGGTAAAATTTCTCTAACGTGACATTAACCACCCTAAAGTGTACAATTCCCTGACATTTAGTACATTCCCAATGTGGTGCAACCATCACCTCTGTCTACTGCGAGAACTTTTTCATCACCCCAAAAGGAGACCCCCATACCCGTGAAGCAGTCAGTCCCCACTCACCCCTTCCTCCCAGCCCCTGGCAACCACTAAACTGCTTTTTATCTCTCTGGATTGACCTGTTCTGGGTATTTCAAAGATGAGGGATCAGGTTATATGGTCTTTTGTGTCTGACTTCTTTTGCTTTAGTGTCATGTTTTTTGAGGTTCATCCACGTGTGGCGTGTATCAATGTTTCATTTCTCTTTATGGCTGAATAATATTCCACTGACCCCATTTCCTTTGGGACTGAAGAACCTAAGTTCCCATGTGCTGCGGGGTTTCCAGCAACTAGGACTTTAGGCTCCTGCCTTACTTGAGAGTAAAGATGAGAAAACCAGGGAAACAGAGACAGACACTGCAAACATTTCTTGTTTTGTTTTTTTGTTTTTTTTTTTGAGACAGAGCCTCGCTCTGTTGATCAGTCTAGAGTGCCGTGGCATCAGCCTAGCTCACAGCAACCTCAAACTGCTGGGCTCAAGTGATCCTCCTGCCTCAGCCTCCCAAGTAGCTGGGACTACAGTCGTGCACCACCACGCCTGGCTAATTTTTCTATTTTTAGTAGAGACAGGGATCTCGGTCTTGCTCGGCTTCCCAGAGTGCTAGGATTACAGGCATGAGCCACCTCACTTGCCTTACGAACATTTCTTGAGGCCAGAAACCCAGCAGTCATCAAGAATTCCATCGCACAGTGCCCTCCTCTGGTCCCTAGGCTGGAGGGCAAATAATTAGCATACAAGGTGCTAAAATGGAGGAAGTTCGGGGCATGGTGGCCCCAGAAGGGGAAGTGGCTAACTAGCAATGGCCAGTTTGTGTTTGGATGGGGGATGAGAAGGGTGGGGAAGACCACAAGAAGCCTGGTGAGCCACACTCAGGAGGATGGGTGAGTGTGCAAGCTGCAGGAAGGCATTCTCAGTAAACTTGGAGTGGTCCCCAAAACCTAGCCCTTGCAAGTTAAGTGCCTTTGTCTGCTGATGGGCAGAATGTGGGACCCACTAGGAGAAATGAGTCAGGATCCAAAGCTCTTGAATGCCATAAAGGACTTGATGGTATCCTGAGGGTACTGGGGAGCTATGGAAGGTTCTTGAGCAGGGAAGACTGAGAGGAGCTGACCCTGATGATGTGTAGTCAGGAAAGAGATGTGATGATAGTAACCATTAACACAGCTGTTGTGCCAGGTACTGTTCTAAGTGCTCCACATGGCTTAACTCACTCATTCTCATGAGAACCCTGAGGGGTCACTGGCCATCTTTCCAGAAGGGTTTCCCTATTCCTGCTGGAAATAGAATTCTTGGTTTCTTGGCTCACCTCGCTATGCCTCATGCTCACACACACACAGCCCAGCAACCCCGAGGAAAAAACATCTGGAATAATTCTAAACTGTCACACATCCGAGAGACTGTGGCCCAGGAGACCCGGAGCTTCTGGCTCAGGGAGACTTGAGTTTGAATCCTGTCTCTGCCACTGAACAGCTGGGCGTCTGTATTTGTTTCCTGTCACTGTTGCAACAAAGCACCACAAATGGAGCGGCTTGAGACAACATCCATGTATTAGCTTACAGTTCTGGGGGTCAGAAATCCAAAATGGCTCTTAATGGGCTAAAACAAAAAGTGTCGGCAGGGCTGTGTTCCTTCTGGAAGCTCTGGGGGAAATGTTTCAGAGCCTTTCCCAGCTTCCAGAGGCCACCCGCATCCCTTGGCACGGGGCCCTCCCCCCAACTTCCAAGTGCACCGCTTGGCCTCTGACCTCTGGTTCCCTCACCTCACCTCCTTCTCTGGCTCTGACCCTCATGCCTCCCTCTCACTTACAAGGACCCTTGTGATGACATCAGGCCCACTCAGACAGTCCAGGATCATCTCCCCGTTGCAAAAGCCTTAACCTAATCACCCCTTCAAAGTCCCTGTTGCCATGTGGGGTACCGTATTCACGGATCCCAGAGACAAAGACGTAGATGCTGGGGCGGGGGTCATTCTTCCTTCTGCCTTCCGAGCACCCTGGCTACGGGGCTTCAATTTCTTCAATCCATAAAATCGGGCGCATAACATCACCTCCCGGGGGCCCAGGTCTGGAGACGGAATGGCCAGCTTTGTATCATCGTCCACCTCTGCCTCTTGCTGGTGGTGGCGTGTGACCTGGGGCGAGTGGCTTCCTCTCTCTGCACCTGTTTCCTCATCTGTGAAGTGGGGATGAAAAGATTAACTACCTCAGAGGGCTATGGTGTGGAATAGATGAGTGAATCCCCCAGCCCAGAACGATCCCTGACAAATAGTGTTACCGCTTGTCCCCGAGGCCTCCTCAGGAGGAAGACAAGTGGTTTGCCAGCAAATGAGGAGGCTGGAGACTCTCATCTTGAAGTGCCAAAGTGCCGTGGTCTTATTTCTAAGCAGAAACACAGAGCTTGTAAAGGGGGTTCTCAGGCGATTGCTGTTTAACTATGGTTTATGGTCCCGGTGGACCCCATCTCAGAGAAGACAATCTTGTGACCTCTGTGGGGACAATTGCCTTGAGCCATCTCCTGATGTACAGAATAATAAAGAACCCTCTCCTCCCCTTCAGATTACTGGCCTCAGACAGGGATGTAGGTTTTAATTCCCAAAAAGGGCGAGGGGGTTTTAAAGTGACAACATGTAAAACATTTCACCCTTTCTAAGGTGCTCCCTCTGTTACAATAGCATGTGCTCCGCGCAAGTTCGCTGTTTTCACTATTGTCTTTATCTGGGGCTCGGTAAGAATCAAGTGGTTGGGGGGGGGGAGCATGTCACGTACCTGGCCCACTGTGATTGCTCAATATAGGACCGTTTCCTTCCAGGGGGTGTAGTTTAGACGCTGGCGGCAAGAGGGGTAACAGAGCTCCTGGTGTTTTGCCATTTAGCAAATGTGGAGGTTACTGTGTGCAGGGCCCTGTTCTGGACGCTGGAGATACAGCAGTGAACAAATCCTGCCCCAGAGAAGCCAGCGAGGAAACCTCTCTGAGTCCCCCTCATCCCTCCATCCCACCCCTGCCCACCCCCCCTTCTCAGTTTCAGGGCCACGTCTGAGTTGTCACCTTCCTCCTTCATTCACTCATTAAGCATTTCCCCAAGGTCTCAGGCTGCCAGGATGTGAATCCAAGCCATTCCCTGCCCTCGAGGGGGTCCCGGCCTGTGGGCAGCACTGAAAATCACTGTAGCAGGTGACAAGTGCCCTGGTGGAGTCACTTAGGGGGCTTGAGGGAGCCCAGGGGACAGAGGGGCTGATGCTACCTGTTGCTCAGTCTGCCATTAACAGTGTCCCCTGTCTTTACTGCCTGGCCAATTCCCACTCTTCTTTCAAAAGGAAATAAAGACGCTGACCCCTGGGTGATCCTAGGTGAGACTTTCCCCCCACTCTGGGCCTGTATACCCACCTTCCTTCATGTACTGCCACAAGGACGGGCTTGGCTTACTGGTGACCCTTGATGCTGGTATGACATGCTTAGGACATCCCTGAGAGGACTGGGGGACAGCTGTCCCCTGGCGGGGGGTGGGGAGCACTCTGGCCTGGTGGGCTACTTTCGATTTGGAGATTAGCCTCCATAGCTTGCCAGCTGGGGGCCCAGACACTTCTGGGTCCTTCTAGAAACTGGGGCTGCTGGCCTGGCTACGGCAAGGAGGCTGTGTTCTTCCTCTGGGCACGATGATATTGCACTTTCACATTTAGGAAACCACTTCCGGTAGTTGGTGAGAACTGGTTTTTTGTTTTCATTTTTTTTTTTTTTTTTTTTTCCCAGAGAGGGGAAACTTACCCAGGCAAGCGATGTAGGCACCTAGGGATACAGAGATCTCAGACCTCTGTTTTCTCATCTACAAAATGAGGATCAATAATGGTGCCTCTCTCATGTGGTTGTGAGGGTTGGTTGGGTTTATTCACGTGAGCAATTAAAACAGTGCCTGGCATGTGGGAATGCTGTAGAAAGCCAGTTGCTAATATTATTGGGCTGTCCAGTGTACCTACAGTATTTCCATGCAGCTTTCTGCTGCTCGAGAGGGTTGGCCTGCTTTGTGGAGTCAGTAACTGGTGCTCAGAAAAGGAATCTCACTGTTTTAATTGGGTCCTCCGTGAAGCAGATGCTGAGATGGGGTTAGAAACGCAAGAAACTTATTGCAAGATAAGGAGGAGAAACAGCAGGACTGGCAGGGAAAGTTCTGCAACGTGGGTGGGTCTGACACCCGAGAAGGGAGGGAGGCAGGAAGGGCTGGGTGGGAAGAACTTCAGACCATGGTGCAGCTCTGAGAACACTTGGCCAGCCCGGCTGGGAGATTGTGCAAAGATTCCCACAGACAAGCCCACAGAGACAGAAAGCAGGTTAGTGGTTGCAAGGAGGTGGAAGGAGGGGAGGATGGGGTGCGATTGCTTAATATGTATGGAGTTTCCTTTTGGGGTGGTGACAATGTTTTGGAACTAGATAGAGGTGGTGGTTGTACAACATTGTGAATAGGCTAAATGACCTTGAATTGCACACTTTAAAATGGTTAAAGGGGTGAATCTTTTGTGAATTTTACCTCAATTTAAAAAAAGAAAACAGAAAACATTGCTCTTAGAGGTGTCCCATGTCCCACATTGGGCAGAAATAACCAGGCCCTAGTCCCTGCCCCACACTTATTCATTGGCTGGGGCCGCCTGAAAAGAATGTGGTCATGACCCAAACATACGAGTGCTGAAGGTCCTGCAGCTGGAGGCTGGAGACCAAGTGGACTCCCAGCTGGTCAAGTTCTTTCACGCAGGGAGTTGCACCATGGCTACCATACCTCTATGTCACCCGGCTATGGAGAGGAGAGGCCGGGGTCTGTCTAACTCAAAAATTTGGTTCTTTCCAATGTGCCATGCTACATCCTTGAATATCCATCCCTGTATCCTCCCATCCAACCTCCTACCCAACCCTCTATGCGTATGTTCTTGCTTTTATGCATTCCTCCCACTAGTTATTTATCCACCCTTCTACCCACCTGCCTATGTAGCCGACCATCATTGGCTCATATATTCTTCTAACTCTCTCTAAAGCTCCATCCATCCATTCAACTATCCATTCACCCACCCATGTGTTCCATCATTCCGTAATCCATTATATTCATTTCTTTTTCCCATGTATCCTGCAGTCTATCCATTGATTCATCTGCTTTCCCATTAATCCAATCCACTTAGTCAACCACCTGTATTAGCCATCTCTCCTCTTCCATCCATCCATCCAAGCTCTGGAAGCTAACAATTCACAGTTCAGCCCTCAAGAGGTCTTGATCTCTGGAGGAAGCAAACGTGTAAGGAGATCATTCCAATAGCCAGCATGGTTGAGACTGATTCCATTGGGCAGATAAGAGTATATTGAGCTGGCCATCTCCATCACCTGCTACGTCTGTGTCCCTCCATATTGGGAACAAAAGGAAAGGAAAAGGAAGATGGGAAAACAATGGTCCAAACATTTTCCATTTTTTAAAAATCTTAAGTAAATATCCATTCCACCATCTCTCTCTTCCCATTCCCAGTTTATGAACATGGTATATATCTCCCCATTTATTTAAATCTTCTTTAAAGTTTTCCCATAAGATCTTATAGTTTTTTCTTGAAGAGATCTTGCACATTTTTGTTAGGTTGATTCCTTGGTGCTGGGTATTTATACATGATATTGTAAGCCATATATATTTTTTAATTTTTATTTTATAACTTTTTTGGTGGGTTGTACAGAAATCAGTTATCATAGCAAACCTGAGTCAACTCTCCTCCTTGCAGCCTTTAGTCGGTGTCTGGGAACTTGGCTGTTGGAGTGTTCTGAGTCATCAGTTAACTGATAAGGGTAGTTCACTGTGCCTGGATTGTGCAAACCATGTGGTTTCCGGTGAACACCCACTGTCCTTCTGGGAGTCTGGAATTTTGGTATGAGCTAGGCAGAGGGTGCCTGCATGATAAACCCCAATAAAAACCTTGAGCATTGAGTGAATCTCTAATGGGCTTCCCTGGACAGAAACATCACACACATCTTGCTGAAATTTTGTTCCTAAAGGAAGAGTGAGCTCTGTGTGACCCCTCATAGGAGGGAGGGAGCATGAGAGAACCTGCACATGGATTCCTCTAGTCTCTTTTTCCTGTATGATCCTGCATTACTAGAATAAATCCTAGCCATGAGTACAACTATATGCTGCATCCTGTGAGGAGGCTATTGTATTTCTGAACATGAGATGGTGTAGAAGACCCCTGATACACAGGTTAAAAGAAATACATTGATGTTTGTATATTGATGTTGTATCGAGCAACCTTGCTAAACTCTAGTATTCTAGTATTTTGTCATCCTAAACCAAAACTCCATACCCATTAAATACTGACTCCTCACACCCTCCTCTACCCAGTCCCTGGAAACCACCATTCTACCATTTGCCTCCATGAGTTTGACAACATTAGGTTCTTCATATAACTAGAATCATACAATATTTGTCCTTTTGTGTCTGGCTTATTTTCCTTAGCAGGATTTCAAAGTTCATCAGTGTTGTAGCATGTGTCAGAATTTTTTTCCTTTTAATGGCCAAATAATATTCTGTTGCATGGATATATCATATTTTTAAAATTCATTTATCAGTTGATGGACAGCTGAGTTAGTTCTACTATTAGGTTATTATGAATAATGTTGCTACGAACATTTGTGTATGACTTTTCGTGTGGACATATGTATTCATTTCTCTTGGGTGGATACCTAGAAGTAGAATTGCTGGGTCATATGGTAACATTTTCAGGAACTGCTAAACTATTTTCCACATTTTTTTTTTTTTTTGAGACAGAGTCTCACTCTGTTGCCCGGGCTAGA
This sequence comes from Lemur catta, assembly GCF_020740605.2. Classification (NCBI taxonomy): domain Eukaryota; kingdom Metazoa; phylum Chordata; class Mammalia; order Primates; family Lemuridae; genus Lemur; species Lemur catta. The sequence goes on from NC_059146.1 coordinate 21,838,230, forward strand.
GTGAGTGCCATAGCGTCAGCCTAGCTCACAGCAACCTCAAACTCCTGGGCACAAGCAATCCTTCTGCCTCAGCCTCCCGAGTAGCTGGGATTACAGGCGTGTGCCACCATGCCCAGCTAATTTTTCTATAAATATTTTTAGTTGTCCAGATAATTTCTTTCTATTTTTAGTAGAGACGGGGTCTCGCTCTTGCTCAGGCTGGTCTTGAACTCCTGACGTTGAGGGATCCTCTCGCCTCGGCCTCCCAGAGTGCTAGGATTACAGGCGTGAGCCACTGTGCCCAGCCCACATTTTTTTAAGACAGAGTCTTGCTCTGTCGCCCTGGCTAGAGTGCAGTGACGTCATCATAGCTCACTGCAACTTTAAACTCCTAGGCTTAAGTGATCCTCCTGCCTCAGCCTCCCAAGTAGCTGGGACTATAGGCACACGCCACCATGCCCAGCTAATTTTTCTATTTTTAATAGAGACGGGGTCTCACTCTTGCTCAGGCTGTTCTCGAACTCCGGAGCTCAAGCAATCCTCCTGCCTCAGCCTCGAGTGTAGGATTACGAGTGCGAGCCACTACACCCAGTCTATTTTCCATATTGACTGCGCCATTTTACATCCCTGCCAACAATACATGAGGGTTCCAATTTCTTCCCATCCTCCAGTGCTTGGTTTAATCTGTTTTTTTTATGATAATCATCCTAGTAGGTGTGAAGTGGTACCTCCTTGTGGATCTAATTTGCATTTCCCTAGTGACTAATGATGTTGAACATCTTTCTATGTGCTTATTGGCCATTTGCATATCTTTTTGGAGAAATGTCTATTCAGATCTTTGCCTATTTTTAAAATTGGGTTGTCTGTCTATTTTATTATTGAGTTGTAAGAATTCTTTATATACTTTGGATTGCAAGGCTGTTATCAGATATATGATTTGCAAACATGTTCTCTCATTCAATAGATAACAGCACTCTTTTGACCTAATATTTTCTGTCCCCTTCTTTTGCGTTGTCGTTATTCATTTAATTATTCAGCAGATCTTTCTCAAATGCCAGTGATATACCAGGCACTGTCCTTGACATGGGAGACTCAACTGTGAACAAGACAAGAGTCCCCGCCCTCCTGGAGCTTATGTTCCAGCTGGGGAGAAGGATAGTAAACAAATAAATAAAGAGATATCTTATGTCAGGCACAGGGAGATGCTATGCAGCACCAGCTTTGGGGACTTGCAACCTGGGTAGCTGGCAGGGGGTGACCTGTACTCCAAAGGGACACACACTGGTTTAATGTTCTACTACTGTTACCTTGAAATTCCTTTTTTTTTTTTTGAGACAGAGTCTCACTCTGTTGCCCAGGCTACAGTGTCGTGGCATCAGCCTAGCTCACAGCAACCTCAAACTCCTGGGCTAGAGCGATCCTCCTGCCTCAGCCTCCTGAGTACCTAGGACTACAGGCTAATTTTTCTACTTTTAGTAGAGACGAGGTCTCGTTCTTGCTCAGGCTGGTCTCCAACTCCTGAGCTCAAGCAGTCCTCCCGTCTCAGCCTCCCAGAGTGCTAGGATTACAGGTGTGAGCCACTGCTCCACTCCCGGCCAAAATTCTTAACAGTTATTGAGCAAAGCACGCTGCTTGGGCTGTGGTTGAGTGGGCTCTTCAAGCTGGGCATGTCAGGAAAGACATCCCCAGGGAGGTGACATTTTAGCAGAGACCTAAAGAAAGTGAGGGAGTGAGCCCTGCAGACATCTTTGGGCTGAGCTTTCTATGCAGAGAGAACAAGGAAAGTGCAGCTTTCAGCAAAGAGGCTGATGGGACTGACAGGCTGAGCTACAGAGAGAATAGTTGAAGATAAGGTTAGGGAGGTAGTGAGGGGACAGCTAGTCCAGGATCAGAAGGCCACAGTAAGAAAGTTAGATTTTAATCTGGGTGTGTACTAATTAACTATAGCAGCTTCAGAAAACAATAAAGATTTATCTCACGTGGTTTTTATGGGCCACTAATTCAGGAACGGCTTAGCTGGGTAATTCTGGCTTTGGGTCGCTAGTGAGGTTGCTGTCAAGATGTGGGGCAGGACTGCAGAGCCACCTGAAGGCTTGGTGGACACTAGGGGAGCATTCCCAGGGTGGCCCGCTCACTCTCTACTGGCCACTGTTGGCGGGGGGCTCCGGAGTCTCTCTGGCTATTGTCAGGAGGTCTCAGTTCTCCCCACAGGGACCTCTTGACATGAAGATCCCAGAGAACAAAATGAAAGCCGTAGAGTTTTTCCTGATTCAGCCTTGGACATGCCGTCAGTTTTGCAATATCATATTGGGTACACAGCTCTGCCCTTTTCGATGTGGAAGGAGCTACACGAGGGCATGAATCCCAGAAGCGGAGGAGGGGGCGATTAGGGGACCATCTTGTTGGCTGGCTACCACAAAATAACAATTCATTGCGAAATTTTCAGCAGGGGAGTGATGAGACATGTGTGTATATGTGTGAGTATGCAAATGTCTATGCACATAGATATAGCTATATAAATATATGTGTAGGTATAAAATTAATATGCACTAAATGTATTTTATTATATACATTTTGTTATTATAAAGTAATACATGAAAACAGAGAGACAGCCCCCCTCCAGCTACTTAGTTTACATATACATATAAATGGATATCCCTTTCCTCCAAAAATATGACCATTCTGAGTTTGCTGTTTTATAGCAAGCCTTTCCTCTTAATAATAAGCCATGCCTCCTGCGGTCCAGTGCCCGTAGTCCCAGCTACTTGGGAGGCTGAGGCAGGAGCCTCGCTTGAGCCCAGGAGTTTGAGTCCAGCCTGGGCAACATGTGGAGACCTCATCTCTAAGTAAATAAATAAATACATATGGCTGGGCATGGTGGCTCACGCCTGTAATCCTAGCACTCTGGGAGGCCGAGGCGAGTGGATCGTTGGAGCTCAGGAGTTCGAGACCAGCCTGGGTAAGAGCCAGACCCCGTCTCTACTAAAATAGAAAGAAAGTATCTGGACAACTAAAAATATATACAGAAAAAATTAGCCGGGCATGGTGGCGCATGCCTGTAGTCCCAGTTACTCGGGAGGCTGAGGCAGGAGGATCGCTTGAGCCCAGGAGTTTGAGGTTGCTGTGAGCTAAACTGATGCCACGGCGCTCTAACCTGGGCAACAGAGTGAGATTCTGTCTCAAAAAAACAAAAACAAAAAAAACACAACCCTTCATGTAAAGGGCATTGTAGATTTCTATAGCTGGCAACATCGTGCTCTAGGGTTGTCCAGGGTGATACATGGAGTGCTGTTTCATCTACTTTCACTGACCTATGATATTACTCTGTGTGAATATATCATGTTTGTCCATTCTTCATGTGATGAACACTGAGGCCATTTCCAGTTTCTCCCTGTTAGAAGCATTACTATGGTGAACATTCTTGTGCTTATCTTTTTGTTCCATGTGGGAGAGTTTCTCTAGGGTGTACACACCCACCCATTAGTAGAGGGACTGTACTTTTAAGATTCATACATACCAATAGGACTTTTCCTGACAGCTGAGCTTTTTATGGAATCCTTTATGCTTGCTGTCTCCGCTTCTCTCCTCTGGAGCCGTTATCTGTTTCTGTCCAGCTGATGACCAGTGAGTTACAGCAGGGCTCACCCTGCCCTGGAGTGGCCACCTCTTTGACTCTGTCTCCTCACTAGACTGAGGGCTGCTCTAGGGCAAGTCCCCAGGCTTGATTCCTCTCTGCCTGCAAGCACCTGGCCAAATTGTTGGTCCTTAGAAAGGTGTGTTCCCTTTAGCTGGAGTGATGCCTGGGCTGGGGGAGGCGGTTATTTCAAAGCTCAGGAGAGATTAGGGAGGTGAAACAGGGGCCTGGGGGCTAGTCCTAGTTGGAGAAGGAATTGCATGAACAATGGGAAGCTGGAAGCCAAACCAATGTGTGGTCTTTGTTTTGTAGATGCAACCTGAAGCCCAGAGATGGCAAGCCAGTTCCCCAAAGTCACAGAGCAATGCAGAAACCATCAGCCTCATCCTCATTGGTTGGGCAGTCATACACTCATTCAACACATACTAACGAAGTGCCTACTCTGTGCCATGCATTGTTTTAGGCACACAAGATATATGGCTATATAGTCATATGCTACAAAACGACGTTTCAGTCAACAATGACCGTACGAGGACCGTGGTGCCATGGTCCCATAAGATTATGATAACGTATTTTTACTATGCCTTTTCTATACCATTGTTACAGCTGCCCACAGTATTCAGTAAAGTAACATGCCGTGCAGGTTTACAGCCTAGGAGCAATGGGCTGTAGCATGTAGCCTAGGTGCGTAGTAGGCTGTACCATCTGGGTTTGTGTAAGTGCACTCTATGATGTCTGCACAATGACGAAATCGCCTAAGGACGCACTTCTCAGACCGTACCAAGCAATGCATGGCTGTAGTGATGCAAACTAGCAAACAAAGATCTCCTGTTCTGACCATGGAGCTTATTATTCTGGGCATAATTATGATGAATTGCTAATTATGTTTGCCTCTAGGATTGAAGCAGGGGGGAATCCCAATTAGAGGGAGGGTGCCCCAGGGGAGCGCCCCACGAGTTACAGCTTGACTCCAAAGCCCCCAATTCTCAGTCTCCCCTCTTTCCAGCATATCGCAGGAAAGCCCAAGAGTTCTTGCGGGTACTCCCAAAACGAAACGGGCTAATTGGGGCGGGGGGGGGGGAGGGTGGTCTGGGAGAAAGACTGAAGAGCTCTTTGTAGCCAGGCAGGGCTGTCAATAAAGTTTTGTCGCCTTGGCAACCACAGGCCTCTGAGGGCGGGGGCCGTGGAGGTGCGCATGCATTCACCTCCTCCCGCCGGGCCGCCCGGGGTTCTTCCCTCCTGCGGCCGAACGTTTCAACAGAGAGAACGGGGAGGACGCGACTGCAAGGTGACGGGCGGAGGCCTTAGCCAATGGAAGGATGGGCTGTTCCAAGGCCAGCCAATGATATAGGAGTTCTGAAGCTGACGGAGCCCGCCCTCTTCCCTCTCGGACCTGAATAACCCGACCCAACCCGAGTTTCGCCCGGAGCGACGGCGCTCTCGGCCAATGAGGGCGTCGACTTCGGGCCGCAGCCGACGAGGAGGCAGGACACGTCTCTATGGCAGCAGCTGAAGGACAGCGGTGTGAGCCACTGGCAGCAGTTGGCGGTGCTTGACGGCAGGGAGGGCGTGGCGGGGTTTTGTCGGGGCACGGACTGGGGCCAGGAGGGGAGGGAAAGCGTGGGGCTCGGCCAATGGGAGCGGCCTGGACCCCATAGCAACGAAGGAGTGGCGGTGGCTTTGGCCAATAGGAACCTAAAATGGCCGCGGCGGGGCGGGCCCGTCGGGCAGACTGGAGGCGCGGCGACTGTGTCTGACGAGAGCTGAAGGAGGCAGTGGGAGGTGGTGGCGGCGGCGGCGCGGGCGCCTGAGGAGGAGGAGGAGGAGAAGCGGGTGAGGGGCGGCGCGGGGCCCGACCTCTGAGCCCCCTCACGACCCCCGCCCCGCGCCGCCTTGGCTCCTAGTCGTCCCCCGCCCCGACTGCCCCCCACCCCGCCCGGCCTCTCCTCATGTCCTGGCGCCCACGTCTCCCGGTCCCTCGGCGGGCCTCGGGCTCGTCTGCAGTGCAGCCCCTTCCCTGTGGTTCCTCACCCAGGCCTCTCCTTGCACCAGGGCCTCTCCCTGACCCCTCTGTCACCCCACCCCCAGGTCACTCCCTGTACCCCTAGGGCCTCTCTCATCCCCCAGCCTTCTCCTTGACTCCTCTCTCACCCCCACGCCTCTCCATGCAACCCCCAAAAGGCCTCCCTCTGTGCCCCTAGGCTTCTCCGTGCAACCCCAGGCCTCTCCTTGCACCCCTCAGTCCTCACTGCACCCACAGCCAGGCTTCTCCCTGTACTCCCAGGCCTCTGTATCCCTAGGCTTCTCCCTGCACCCCCTAGTCTCTCCCTGCACCCCCAGGCCTCCCTCAGTACCCTCCAGGACTCTCTCTGCACCCCCGGGCCTCTTCCTGCCTTTCCTTGACCTCTCACTTTCCTGGCCCCTCAGGCCTTCTCCAGGCTTTTCTCTGCCTTCCCTGGCCCTTCCCTAGGTTCTCTCCTCACAGGATCCCCCAGGACCTCCCTCCCCAGGCCCATCTGGTTCCCCAGGACCCTCACTGGACGCTCAGGCCCTTCATTGCTGTCCCTGGACCCCAGATCTCCCCTCTGACTTTTCTAGGCTCTTTCCTGGGTCCCCAGGCTTTCTCCCAGCCCTCACTGTCCTCCCTGGCACCTCCTGCCTCCCCAAGCCAGCCTTTCTGCAAATCCCTCAGAGCGCCCCAGTCCCTGGTCTGTAACTGATGTCCTTCCACAGTCGCCTTCTGTGCCCATCTCTATGTGTTTTTGTCTTCACTCACAGGCCCCTCTCCAGCTTCCGCTCCCTCCCTAGCGCCCCCACTTTATTTACCTCCAGCTTTCCAGACCCCTCTCCCAACCGCTTTAGCTTTTCCTGATGTCTCTGCAGCTCCCTGCTCCCTGCCAGTCCCCATCTCCTCTCCCAGGGTGCAGATGGGCCTGAAGCGCCATGGTGTGGGTACACGGCAGGCCCTCTGTCAGTGGTACGGGTTTGTTTATTTTTTCTTAATCTCTTTGTTTTCTCTCTTCTTGCTCCTCTTTTTAAAATTTTAAACAATTTTTTTACGTGTTCTGCCTCTGCATACTATTCTTTTTCTCTCCCCTTACTCCTGCTTTTGTCCTATGAGCACCCCCCCCCAACTGGAATCCTTGGAGAGGGAGCAGGTGCCAGGACCCCTCCTCCTCCTCTACTCTCCCTCCCCTCAGCCCCTCCAGGCTGCCTGGGGCTTCACCCAGAGCCTCCTGACCACTCCTGAGGCCTGCTGAGGCCTGCCGGGGAGGGAGGGCAGGCAGGAAGCTTTGACTTTTCCTAGAGGTGGAGTTGCTCCCCACAGTGCTAAGCCTTTAGGGTTATCCCTGACTGCCAATTAGTCAGCCTTCCCTGGGCCCACGGGGACTTGTCTCTGCGCGTGTGCACGTGGGGGTGTGTGTGTGAGAATCTGCGTGTGCGCACAGGTGGGCGTGTCTTCTGTGTCAGGCAGTCAGTGAGCAAGTGTGTGGGGGTGGCTGGCTGCCCGTGCATGCATGTGCACGCGTGTGCACATAGGGGTTGTGTGTGTTTGGCGCAATCTGTGTCTGTGCTGCAGAGTGTGTGGGGAGGAGATACTAATGGTGATGGCTGTCATTTCTTGTGGGGTTCCCCACTGTCAGAAGTACTTGTTACATTTCATCTCTGCTGAACACCCTGTGAAGTCAGTAATGCTTTTCTCCCCGTTTTACAGATGAGACTGCAGGGCTCGCCAGAGGCACACACATTTCCTAAGTGGCACAGGGGCAAGCATAAGGCCTGGCTCCCTGGCCCTGCCCCTGCTTTGTCCTCAGGAGCTCCCTGCTCTCTGCCAGAGGCAGTATGGTCCGCACGGCATCATGGGGCCTGACAGAGTGACAGCCCGAGAACTGTGCGAGAACGACGACCTGGCCACCAGCCTTGTCCTGGACCCCTACCTCGGCTTCCGCACCCATAAAATGAACATCAGGTGAGGGGGTCTGGGGGTGAGGGTGGGCCCCGAGGGGGTTAGGGACCCCTCTCCTTGCACTGCCACCGCTCTCAGCCTGGTCTTCCCCTCAGCTCCAAGTGGGGGTTGGGGGCAGGGCCCAGGAAGGCCCTGGGACCCAGGCATGCCCTCTCCCCCAGCCCCGTGCCCCCCCTGCGGCGACAGCACCACCTGCGCTCAGCGCTGGAAGCTTTCCTGAGGCAGCGGGACCTGGAGGCTGCATACCGGGCCCTGACACTGGGAGGCTGGATGGCCCACTACTTCCAGAGCCGGGGCCCGCGGCAGGAGGCTGCACTCAAGACCCACGTGAGGGAGCCCTCCCTTCCCCCACCGTTGCCGCGTGTCCTCCCTGTTCACCTCGGCCTGGCAGACACCCTAGAGCCCCTCAGTGCATCCCTTGGGGCCCCCTGACTTCCTAGCCCTTGGGACCATCTGAGGCAAGGCTCAGAGAATCCTAGGAGAGGAGAGTTGGGGGGGCCCTCTAAGATGGAGTGCAACCTCTTCATTTGACAGATGAGGAAACTGAGGCCCTAAGAGGGGACGTGAGGCCCTGAGAGCACACAGTGAGTCAGTGGCAGAGCAGGCCTAGAGTCCCAGAGAGAGGGGCCCAAAGATGTCCCTGCTCTAACTCCTCACCGCTCACCCCGGACTGTCACCAGGTCTATCGCTACCCTCCGTGTCTTCCTGCCAGAAAGTGGCTTTACCATCCTGCCCTGCACCCGCTATTCCATGGAGACCAATGGGGCCAAGATCGTGTCCACCCGTGCTTGGTAAGAGAGCAGGACTCCCTCAGGGGCAGCTAGAGAGGAGACCCTGTGCTATTGGAGGAGACAGGACCCAGAGGGGATGGGAGAGAGATGCTCGTGTTCATGGGCTGGCTGACCCGGGAAGAGAGAGGGCCTGGTCCAGGCACTGCCAGAAGGCCCTTGCTGCCCACCATAGTGCCACTGGAGGATAAGACTCAAGATGCAATCCCAGGGTTCCTGGGGCTGCCAGGAAAGAACTAGGCTATGCTCAGGACTGCCATCCTATCTATAATACATCCTGACCTGAGCTCCTCCCATGTACCAAGCACCGCTGGGTGCAGTGAGGGAGACCCATGCCTACCCCTGCCCCTGTGAGCACAGTCCTGGCGAGAGGTGGGTGGCAGCCAAGTCAACGTGCGGTTACTGATCACAGCTGTTGGTGGGGGGCGGGGGGCGGAGCTGGCCAGGTAGTGCCCAGAGAGCTCACAGGGACAAACTGGAGAGTGTGGCAAGGTGCATGGGAGGAGTCCCAGCAGGAGGCAATGAATGAGAGCAGGGGAGAGAATGGGGGGCCCAGGACTAGCCCAGCTATGTGTGCTGTCCTGGAGGCTTTCAACAGAAGGGTTCTGGGCAGCGGTGAGAGAGAATCTGGGAGGTGGAGCCCAATGGCCGCACCGCCCCTGGGTTCTGCTCCCCTGACGCCTATGGGAATTGGTGCTCACAGCCCCGCACGACCTGGCGTCTTGGCAGGAAGAAGAACGAGAAGCTGGAGCTGCTGGTGGGCTGCATCGCAGAGCTGCGGGAGGCAGATGAGGGGCTGCTGAGGGCCGGAGAGAACGACTTCAGCATCATGTACTCCACCCGCAAGCGGAGTGCCCAGCTGTGGCTCGGCCCTGCAGCTTTCATCAACCACGGTGAGGGCCAGGCCCTCGGAGGGGCAGGGTGGGGCGGGAGGAGGGGCGGGGCCGCAGGAGCAGGGGCGGGGCCGGAAGGGGTTCTGATCACTCAGATCATCCTCCTCTTCTCTCCCCCGCCCCGCTCCCGACCTGCTGCAGACTGCAAACCCAACTGCAAGGTGAGACCCGGGACACCCAGAGGAGTGGGCACATGGGAAGTAAGAATCCCTGGGCCTGGGGAAGGGATTTTTGGTCAATAAAGAGCCAGAAGCTGTCACACGTCTCCATGGCTTCCCACTTACCAAAGCAGTTTCCCACCAGCAGCCCCTTGGAATGGGCAGAGTAGGTGGTGTTCTTGAGGCCATCAGGAAAGGAGGAAGAGGCTTTAGCTTGGCCAGTGTCGCCCGGCCGTTTGCACAGTCACACTGAGACCCAGGTTGCCAGCTGCTGGTGGTGATCTTTCTTGTCTGAAACGCAGCTGGGAACTGTGCCAATATGAGCAAGGAGTGTGGTGATGAGGAGACAGAAAGTGGCGGCCAGGTCCCCATGCCCCAGAGGCCCCGGCCTCACGGGGAGACGGCACAAACAGCCATGGCAGAGCTGGGGAGGGGCTGGTTCATGCTACCTGGAGTGAGCCCAGAGAGCCCCGAGGGCCAGGACTTAGGACACTGTCCGGTCAGAGGGCAGAGCAGGGGGAGCAGCTGGCTGAGGAGGCGCCATGGTGGTCCTGTGTGGTGGAGCAGAGGGGTTGAGGGGAGCCTGCTCCGGGAAGGCCTTGAGTGTGCACCCTGGGAGTACGGATCTCATCCGGCCTTCAGTGGGTGTGACTAGGAGGGTGCAGGGCTTCAGCTCCAGAGTCAGAACTGGGTTTGAGTCCTGGCTGTGCTGCCCTAGCCTTGGGTTTCTCGTCTCAGACAGGTTTGGTGAGAATCCTCACCTCCTGGGATGATGGTGAGGGACAGGTGGTACCACCTGAGACTGCAGACTGATTTTGGGACAAATAACGTGTACCCTTGTCTGGCCCCACACACAGACGCTGGGTGGAACAGAAAGCAAAAGGCAACATTCCTGAGGCACTGGGAGGCAGCCACTTCGGGCACAGGAGAGGGCGGCCACACTCCAGTGAGCCAGAACTGTCGGGCTTCACAGAAGTGATGGCTTGCTGGGTGTCAGAGGAAATCGGTGCAGGAGGGCATCCCAGGCAGGACATGGCATGCCAGAGGGCTGGGGTGCCCAAGATGGCTCGGGGTGGGTGCCAGGGCCTCATGGGGCAGGCCAGGGAGCCATGGGAGTTCCCACCGAGGTGCATGAGGGGAGGCTTGGTGTTTTAGATCACTCTGGAGGCTGGGCAGGAAGTGGAGAGGTAATGAGAGACTGACTCCAGGTAGGGTCCTGGGGACCCGAGGAGGACAGGATGCAGAAGATGACATGCTCAGGAGGTTCCTGCCAGTTGGTCTGGGGCCATCAGGCAGGTAGGCTGTGAGGGCCACTCCCAGATGAGCGTTAGGCTCAAGTAGATGGCTGGACAGACAAATGGATAGACGGTGGTCATGCCCCCTCCTGGATGGAGAGCAGGGGGGCAGGTGCAGGCATGAGGGGAAGATGAGGAGAGTGAGGGGTTTGTGGGGCAGGCGCCAGGCAAGTGATGCCAAAGGCAGGGCTGGAGCGTGGGGTGGAGGCAGACCCCAGGAGGGGAAGCAGCCTGAGGCAGGCAGAGCTCGACCTCAGCTGCCAAGGCACAGGCTGGCAGAGTGGGCAGCTCGGGAGGGGATGGGCTCCGGGTGTGTTGGAGAAGGTGGAGCTTGGCATGTGGCTGTAGAAGCCGGAGAAAGAGCACAGGAGGGAGTGGTCACTGCTGCTGGCACTGCACGCTGCCAGGAGGTGAGGTTAGATCATCGTCCTGTGGGGAGGGGTGGAAACCAGCAAAGGGGCAGATCGTCCAGGCACTGCAGGCAGAGGACAGGCCCTCGGCAGGGCAGCCCCTCCGAATGGTGCTGCTTGGGGGCTCAGCTGTCGCCCTGACCCAGGAGAGGACCCTTGGGGCCAGGGTGCCCAGCCAGGTGGGAGAGCAGGGTAGCCCCTGCCCTGTGCCCTTGGCTAAGGTGCTGAGCGGGCATGGCCCCAGTTTGTGCCCGCAGATGGGAACGCAGCCTGTGTGAAAGTGCTCCGGGACATCGAGCCAGGGGATGAGGTGACATGCTTCTATGGCGAGGGCTTCTTCGGCGAAAAGAACGAGCACTGTGAATGCTACACCTGTGAGAGGTGGGGACGGGGTGAGGGGCAGGCAGGGCAGGCCTGGTCAGGACAGACCAGCTGCCCCAGGGGCCTGGGGTCCCTGAGCCTGAAAATGCATCCTCTTCGGGGCCCATCCCTGAGCGCATCCACCCCTCGGCCTCTCCCCTGCTCCTGGCCCTGCAGGAGAGGTGAAGGAGCTTTCCGGCTGCAGCCCAGGGATCCTATGCTGCCACCACGGCCCCAGGACAAGTACCAGCTACGGGAGACCAAGCGGCGGCTGCAGCAAGGCCTGGATGGCAGTGGCCGGCAGGGTCTGCTGGGCCCGTGGGCCTGTGTTCACCCATCCCCTCTGCGCCGGGACCTGTTTTGCAGTGAGCACCCCTCCCTGCCATGCTGGCAGCCTGTTCCCGAGCCCCTTCTCTTACCTCCCTATATGGTCTTCTGTCCCCTTTCTCCTGAGCCCTCTGCCCAGCCCGGACCCTTTCCTCCCACTCTCAGTTCCCCGACGGGGCCTTGCTGTTAAGCGTATCTCATTGCATCTTCCGCCTCTGAGGAGCACAGCACAGAACTATCTCCTTGTCCAGAGGAGGGCCTGCCAGGCCCTGCTGATGTGGCCTCTCCTTTGTCTCCTCTTCTCCCCGCCCCCACAGCTGCCTGCCAGCCCCTGCACCTGCCACCTTGCAGCGCCCGCCCAGACAGCTTGCCCCTGTGGCTCCAGTGGCTGCCTCAGCCTCAGCCCCGAGTGCACCCCCGGAAACGCCGACGCCCCCGGCCCCGGCGGGCCTCAGTACCCCCCATCCCCCATGCTGCTCGCATCTCCCTGCACCGATGGGGAGGCTGTGGCCCCCACTGTCGCCTGCAGGCAGAGGCCTTGGTGGCCCTGGGCCAGCCTCCCCGTGCCCGCTGGGCCCCCCAGCAGGACTGGCACTGGGCCCGGCGCTATGGACTGCCTTATGTGGTGCGTGTGGACCTCAGCCGCCTGACCCCGGCCCCACCAGCCACCCCTGCCCCCGCTGGGACTCCAGGCCCCATCCTGGTCCCCAAGCAGGCCCTTGCCTTCACTCCCTTCTGCCCGCCCAAGCGCCTGCGGCTGGTGGTCAGCCACGGCTCCATCGACCTGGATGTCAATGAAGAAGGGCTGTGATGGGCTGGACTGGGACAGGGGGACCCTGGGCAGGAGGGAGAGGGCTCTCTCCTAGCTCCCCCCCCCCACCTCCAGAAAAAGCCCTTGGACCTCTGGGAGGGAACTGAGCTTTGACCTCAGCATTGCTCTGACCCTGAGCGGGGGTTGGTTTGGACACCCCCAGGGATCTGATCCCCTACCCTTTGTGACTGCTGACCCCTGAGCCACCCCCACCCCGCAGGGAGCCCTGGCCATTTGCTGCCCTCCCCACCCCTGCCCAGCCTCAAGACTGCAGGAGCCATCCCCTCCCTCAGCCCCTTCCTCCCCAGGGAGCAAAGCCATAAGGGGGTGGGGACCACCCCATGGCATCTCCCCAGAAGCCCAGGCCTCAGGAGGAGGTAGAACTGACTTGAGGGTGGCACTCCCTAAATCTGCCCCCATGGAGGGGAGTGGGTTTGCTCTCAGCTCTGCAACTGTCTAAGGTGGGGGTAAGGTGGGGGGGTGTCTGGGGGGCATGTCCTTCTCGCTGCCCCCGAAGGGTCTCAGGGAGGCCGGGTGCGACCTCGTCTTTCTCATGGTGCTATCCCTGGTGCTACTGGGGTGGGGGCGTCCTCCTCTCCCCCACACCAGAAAGGGGTATGTTGGGGGTTGGAAGCACTTGAACTTTCTATTTTATTTTATTAAAACCTTGTTATAAGGAGCGCCTTGGGAATTTCTTTGTTTTGGCATATGTCTTACGTGGCTGTCAGGAGGGTGAGGCCCTTGGCCGTAGTGGGGAGATGGGGCGGCAGCACAGGCCTTGGGCCCGAGAGCTGTCGGGAGAGGGCTCGGGGCAGGTGACTGCCGTGGGTTCTAGGGACTGGAGTGCTGAGGCAGGAGCTGTATCACTGCTCAAACTGCTTAGGCTGGTGCAAAAGTAAATGCAGTTTTAGCATGGTTGAAACTTGCCATTTGGTATTGGAATACATTCTGAAATAAATGTGGTTAATGTTATACATCACTTTAATGTGCATCTCTCGCTTTATGTTTTTTTGCTAATGACTTATCACTTGCTGTTTATTTGATATTTATTTTTAGACTATGGAAATGATGTTAAACAAAAAGCAAATGTGAGTGATTTTCTTATTCGGGTTCACGGGTTGTAAAGCAGCGGAGACAACTCGCAACATCAACAACGCATTTGGTCCAGGAACTGCTAACGAAGTTTTCCAAAGGAGATGAGAGCCTCGAAGATGAGGAGTGCAGTGGCCGGCCATTGGCAGTTGACAACAACCAATCGAGAGCAGTCATCGAAGCTGATCCTCTTACAACTACACAGAAGTTGCCGAAGAACTCAACGTCAAACATTCTACGGTTGTTCGGCATTTGAAGCAAATTGGAAAGGTGAAAAAAAGCTCAATAAGTGGGTGCCTCGAGCTGACCAAAAATCAAAAATATCGTCATTTTGAAGTGTCGTCTTCTCTTATTGTACAGAACAATGAACCATTTCTAGATTGGATTGTGATGTGTGACGAAAAGTGGATTTTATACAACAACCGGCAACGACCAGCTCAGTGGTTGGACCGAGAAGCAGCTCCAAAGGACTTCTCGAAGCGAAACTTGCACCAAAAAAAGGTCATGGTCACTGTTTTGTGGTCTGTTGCTGGTCTGATCCACTACAGCTTTCTGAATCCTGGCGAAACCATTTCATCTAAGAAGTATGTTCAGCAAATCAATGAGATGCACCCAAAACTGCAACACCTGCAGCTGGCGTTGGTCAACAGAAAGGGCCCAGTTCTTCTCCACTACAACACCCGACTGCACTTCCCACAACCAACACTCCAAAAGTTGAATGAATTGGGCTATGAAGTTTTGCCTCATCTACCATGTTCACCTGACCTCTCGCCAACTGACTACTTCTTCAAGCATCTTGACAACAGGGTAAATGCGTCCACAACCAGCAGGATGCAGGAAATGCTTTCCAAGAGTTCGTCGAATCCCAAAGCACGGATTTTTATGGTACAGGAATAAACAAACTTATTTTTCATTGGCAAAAATGTGTTGATTGTAACGGTTCCTATTTTGATTAATAAAGATGTGTCTGAGCCTAGTTATAATGATTTAAAATTCACTTCTGAAACCGCAATTACTTTTGCACCAACCTAATAATGTCCTCAGACCCATTCTGTCTCATGAGAAAGGATTTTCTCCTCTTTCCAAATGAGGTGACTGAGGTCAGGCCAAGCAGAGTGACTTGCCCAAGGCCACACAGGGACTTGGGGGCTCTTCACTTCTCAGTCAGGCGCCATCCCACACCTCAGCCCAAACAGGGAGAGGCGGGTGGGCCCTGCCAGAGCCTGGTCTGGGGAAGGTGGAGCTGACAGGGGGGTCAGCTGGGTCAGCTGGGTCATCTTAGGCTTCAGGCTTCACTCTGAGTGTGAGACCAGGACAATGAACCTCATTGCTTCGGGTCCAATCCCGTATCTTGATTTTGCCATGGTCTCTTAACTCTCATAGCAACCCTTTCTTACAGAAGGAAATAACAACAGCTGACACCCCTGGTGCAGGCTCCACCAAGCCCCTTGGGCACAGAGTCTTCTCATTTGGCAGCAGAGAAGCAGAGCTGCAGCCGGTGTGTTGCCTCCATGTCATCAGCCTGAGCAAGCTTACCCTGAGGTGGCCAGGCCAGGCTGCGTGTACCAGGAACCCCTTCTCCCCCCTTGTAGAAAGGGAGCCGGGGGAGATGGGGAGGCAGGAGGGAAGGGCAGGCTGCTTCCAGGGCTCATGGAGCAAAGGGTGAAGTGCAGCAGCAGCTGGTTTTGTGGTCCTGCCTGGGAAGTACCTGAGCCTGTGTGCAGACTGGGAGGAAGGAGGAGGTTCTGAGGAGAGACTGCACGGGGAAAGAGGGTGCTGCATGGAGTGAGGGGAGGGGAAGAGGAAGAAGAGGAAAAGGGGGAGGAAGAGGGGGCAGTCGGGAGAGCAGGGATACAGGTGCTGGGGTGGGGGCAGGAGCAGTTGATCACCTGGGCTTTCTCTGACCTGAGAGGCTGCTGGTGACAGTGAGGCTGGCATTGGGGGTCTCAGGAGGTGGCTGCTGTGTACACCAGCAGGGAAAGCTGGCCGAGGAGCCATGGGAGAGGTGTTCAGAGTTTTGGGTGGTGATGGTCCACCAGGCTGGAGGCAGGCAGATCTGGCCCTGTCCTTGGCTCAGGCATTCTTGGGCAGTGGTGGCTGCAAAGGAGGTCAGGTGTGTAAGAATGCACTGGGATGAAACCTGGAACCATCACCCTCCTCAAGTGACAGTGGTGGGCAGGACCGTGGGCCCAGAGGGGAGGAAGAAGAAGGCTGGCCAACAGGGCAAAGGCAGGCTCCAGGCTCTGGGCTCTGGGGAGGTCAGGAGGCTGGCATGGCTGCACAGGTGTGGGGCCCCATGCATGGGTGGCTACCTGGGTGATCTCACTGAGTCCTCGGGCAGTCTTTAGCCCCATTCTGTGACTCCGAGAGTGGCCCTGCCTGCTGCCAGCTTTCATTCCTGCAGCAGCACAGCCTCTGCGCAGGCATCATCCGAGACTCTGGAGATGTTGCACGAACAGGGAGCCCTCCTGTAGCCGAGTCCCCACCCTGCACCCTCACCTGTCAGAGACACGGAGCCAGGAAGCCCAGATCTCAGAGGTGGAATCATCCCGGGAGATGGCCCATCTGAGTGTGCCCTGGATTGGGTGACGTGGGCAGCATGGAGGGCAGGTCGTGGACGGGTCATCCCAGGGCAGAGCCAGCCCTCTGAGCTCACCCAGCCCCTCCCACCCCACCGCTCCTGATAACGGGACTCTGAGCTATCTCGATTTACAGCTGGGAAAACTGAGGTTCACATAGGTCAAGAGGGTTGTCCAGGGTTACCCAGCAAGTTGTCATGATTAGTCATAGTCACCTCTGAACTCTGGGGTTGAACAGGGCCTCACATGACCGCTTCTGCCACTGCAAGTGGAGCCAGGAGGCTGACAACCTCAGGTGGCAACAGTCAGGAAACCAGTGAGCCTGGCAGACTGGTCTCCTGGCCAGTCCTCCACAGGACCAGGCTACAACCTGTCCACTCCCCTACCCCTGGCTCTGTCAAGGGTCACTCCTCATCCTGGGGAGAGGTGGCACTTCAAGGGGCATGAGGAATCAGAATGCAGCTCAGTGTTGTCGTCACTGGATGAAGAAGGAGGGAAGGATAATGCAGAGGGGCTTTGAGGGTCCTCAAGATGCTCATAGTTTGAAAGAGCCACAGGGAGAAGCTGGGTGATGTGTGTCATGGGAAGACAGACAGGACGTGTGATGGGACTGGGGAGCTGGCCTGTTGCGTGGGAGAGGAGAGGAGGAGGCTGCTCTGGCCCTGGACGCAGGTGCTGACGGTGTGGAGGTGAGGGGTCCAGGGGACCCTATAGGGAGTAAATGTTCTCATGTGATGGGGACCTTGATGTTCTGGGAGGGAAATGGGGCCCAGGCGGGATCCCAGGCATGATGGAGAGTGGTGTAGAGCCCAGAAAGTGGGGGCGAGGGAGGTGGTCAGTGCTGGGTGGTACAAAGACGACCCCTCAGGACCCGAGATAGGATGGATGGGGATGGGGGTGGCGGAGGAGACTGGGGAGACGGTCGGGGACAGGGGAGGGTGGGAAAGACTTGGTGACAGGTAGGTGTGCGGATTAAGAGGCAGGAGCACCCTGGAGCCCTCTGCGTGGGAAAGTGTTGGCATTTGGGGCCCCGGAGCTGGCTGGCAGCTGTCAAGAGGAGGCCCCTACCTGCTGGAACAAAGAGGGAGGGGGCGGGAGGCGTTCGGCTTGATTCTACCTTCCTACCTCGGGCCCTGACTGCCCTCCCTCCACCTGATGGAGCAGCTCCTGCTCCCGCCCCGCTTATCAGAAAAAGCGGCGTTAGCCACCACCCAGGCACGGAAGGACCCCCAGCGCCCACGCATCACCGGCCAGGCATGAAGAAGAAACATCAGCAACAACATAACTTTATTTGCGGCTTAGAGATCGGGGTGGGGTGGGTAACTGAGCCCAGGTCTCCGCGAGGCGAGAAGATGCGGGGCCACGGGGGCCGATCCCCTGGAGGAAGCCGCGCTCTGGAAGTCAGATTTTGCCCGCGAAGGTGCCTTCTTTGATCTGCTCATTCCAGCGCTGCACCTGCGCAGCAGGAAGGCAGGGGGCGGGGCGCCCGCTCAGCCTCGGCCCGAGCCCTCCCCCACTCCCGCTGCGCGGCCCTCTGCCCGCTTACCCAGCTGATGGGGCACAGCGAGCGGTACACGCGGAAATAGTACTCGCAGGGCTGCTCGCTTTTCCCGCGGCGCCTCATGGTCTTCACGCAGCGGTGGAAGTCTGAGGTGCGCAGTGAGGGGCGGGGCCATGCGGCAGCCACGCCCAGACCCGACAGGTCCCGCCCCTTTGGCTAGGGCTTCGGGGCCAGGTACCCGCCCTGGCACCCTAGCCCCGCCCCTCGCGGCTCGGTCCCTCCCAGCCAGGTTCCGCCCCTGGTACTCTCGCCCCGCCCCTCAGGCTCCGCCCCCGGCACCTTCGCTCCGCCCCTCGAGGCTCGGTCCCTCCCCTGTCAGCGCAGGCCCTGCCCTTTCCGACCTCGGCCCGCCCTCCTCCCGCCCCAACGGTCTCGGGTCTTCAGGTGGGGCTCGCCCCTCCTGCTTTCCCCCGTCACGCACCCTGCTCCCTCCAAACCTGGCCCAACCGGGGTCTCACCCAGGAAGTTCTGGTAGCAGTTACGGGTCTGGTTCTGGTTGGGAAAGCGCGGGTCGAAGGGCGGCGTTGACCAATTTCCCCTGGGGGGCTTCTGCGCTGCGACGTCCAACATAAACGGAAGAGGCAGCTCCTGCGGAGCGGGAGGGGGGCTCTGTGGGGCCCAGGAGGCGTCCCTCGCCCCGACCCGCACCCGCCTCCGGGCCCCCACCCCGAGACCCCCGCTCCCGCCCTCACCATACTTCTGTCGGCGGGTCACTGGATCGGTGGTGCTTGCGGTTGCCCGGTGCCTCTCCCTTCTGATGGGGGGTGGTCGCACCCCCTCCGGAAAATCACGACCCCTGACCGGATTGGCTGGCGGCGCCGGAGCCCCAGCCAGTGGGCGCGCCGCGCAGGACCCCCCACCCCACCCCCCCGCCCGCGTCCGACGTCCCCTCCGCAGCCCCAGCGCGCGCAGCCACCGAGGCGGACTTTGCTGAGCCTGAGATTCAGGCTTTTAATCTCTGCGAAGCCGGGCTACTCCGCGGGCTCTCCCCCCTCCCCGCCCCCCTCCCCCCAATATATAAACGTATCCATAGTTCCTGTCTCTCCCAGAGAGGGAGGATCCCCCAACCGGCCTTTCCAGCACTCTGCTCCTTACAGTAGCGGTGCACAGCACCCTGGGGGCCTGTGGGGTTAGAGGAAAGAGCGGGGGTGGGGTCCAGGCTCCTGGAACCCCCACCCCTACCCCAAGGCCAGGTCTAAAGCAGATCTTCAGGGTCTCAGGGGTTACCTGGCCATGTTGGGCTCCTTTGGACAGTTTGCCGACTATGGTTGAGTCTGTTGCATCCAGCTACTGAAACTCGCTGCAGGGAGAAAGAAAGCCGAGAGGGCTTTGGGGGACTCAGCAGGGAGAGAGGGGCACCCGGGGCTCCAGGAGCTGCTGCTGCAAGGCTCAGGAAAGAGCAGGGCTTTCTGTGTGCTTAGTTCACTACTGCATCTGCCTAGAGCAGAGCATGGCTGTAGTAAATGCTCAGTAATTCCATGCATGAGTCCTGGCTCTAGGGGTGAGCCAACAAACCCTGGAATCTGGAAAAGTGGTTTCATTCACTCTGGGATCCTGCTAGGTCCCTCTCCTTTCTGCCTTGTTGATATCAGGCCTGACTCCGGATTGCTCACGCCAATAGCCAAATGCACTAGTTAAGAAGCCCTTGCTCTGCTCACTTCTTGCAGCAGCTGGCTCCCCAAGTCTCTCCTCCCTTTACTGCAAACTCCTTAGAAAGAGCAGGTCTACTCCCGGTCTCCAATTGCCCTCTTTCCAAACATACACCTGTGTGTATGTGTATCACGGGAAAATACCCATGACGTCAAATTTGTCACCATCACCATTTTAAAGTGTACCCTTTGAAGTGGCATTTGGTACACTCACAATGTTGTGCAACCACCACCTCTGTCTAGTTCCAGGACGTTTTCATCACCCTCGAAAGAAACTCCCATCCCATTAGCAGTTACCACCACCAATCCACTTTCTGTCTCTACAGAGGATCTGTGCATGCCGCGGAACCCTATGCCATGTGGCCTGTTGTGTGGCCACTTTCACTGGGCATGTTTGCAAAGCTCACCTGTGTTGCAGCCAGGCGATTCCCCTCTCTCTCTGCTCTTCAGCCTGCTCCAATCAGGTCTTCATCCCCCCAGTGTCACCCTCTTGCTGAGAAATCCAGAGGTCCCACCCCAGTACTCACCTTCCCTCAGATGCCACGGTCGGTATCCCCGGCTCCTGCCGCTCTGCCCACTCTGACTTGGGCTCCTCTTTTTCCTAAATACCTTGGACCTTTTCTCTTATCTGTCTCCACTCACTCCACTCACTCGCTGGGAAACTCCTCCAACCTCACAACTTGAAGTAACCTGTCCACACGCCGGCGGCTCCCCAGATCGATTCCCCTGACCTCCACACTCACATATCCAGTTGCCTATCTTGCAATTCCCTGGACATCTCAGAATCCAGATGCTCAAAAGGGAATTCCTGAGCTTCTGCTGGAAACCTCCCCACTGCACTCCTGCTGCACCCTCCTGGTCTCTGGGCCCCAAATCCTCCCAGCCATCCGCAATGCCAGCCTTTCTCTCTCACCACACGCCCAATCTGTGAAGCGATCTGCTGGCTCATGCTTCTAAGTCTCTCCAGAGCTCACCACTTCTCAACACCTGTCACCATCATCTTTTACCTGGGTTATTGCTATGGCCTCCTCTGGGCTTTCCTGGATCCCACCCTTGTCCCCTCTGCATTCTCTATGTTCCCGCCAGAGAGCCCTTTCAAACATAAATTGGTTCCCACCACCGTCCTGCCCCAAACCCTCCAGGTCACTCAGAGTCATAGCCAAAGTCCTTAGAACTGTCTGCAAAGTCCAACATCATGGGTGCCCCTGTTACTCCTCTGACTGCATTTCCTTCTCTGGGATACCCTGGAGCTCACTCTTGGTCCAGCACACTGTGCACACTCCTGCCTCAGGGACTTTGCAGTGGCTATTCCTTCTGCAGGGATGCTTTCCCCCCACATGTCCTCATGGCTTCCACCCCCCTCCTTCAGATCTTTAAACCAATGATCCCAGCTCAATAAGGCCTTCCTAGACCACTTGTGCTGTGGTGGGGGCTGTCCTGTGCACTCTAGGATGTTTAGCAGCATCCCTGGTCTCTGTCCACCAGACACACATACCCCACCACCGCCACCCCCCATTGTTGGACGCTATATCCCTACTGCCTAGAACAATGCCTGGCACATAGTTGACACTCACTATATATCAAGTGCATGAATAAAAGTGAAACCAGGGAATGATAGTCTCTGCCTTGCAGATAACAAAGCTGACAGTAAATGCTGTTAACCCCAAATACCTGGGTGGAGGATTGAAGACGGGGGATTCCTCCTTTATCTTCTCTACCTTGATGGCCGTGTCCCCTGTATTCTCAATTTCTACTAGCATGGGCAGAATAATCTTCGAGGATGACCCAGCTGTGGCCAGGGGGCTCTGGCTTGGCACTGTCACGGGCTCTTGAGTTGTCCTCGTGGGCTTCTGGAGCACCCTGGCTGTGGCCTCCATCTTTGAGACAGGGGTCTCCACAACGGGCGATGGCGGTAAGTCCTCCCACTTAGAGGCAGGCAGGGGGATGGGCACCTGGGAGATACCTTCCATCTTTGGACTGCCAGAGGTGGCCTTAGAGTGGCTCTGTACCTTGGAAGCCTTTGCTCTGTCCCAGGGTGGCTCCTTCATCTCTGTCCATTGCTGTTTGTTCTCTTTCACCCAGGTGTGGGACTCTGGCCACTCCCTCACCATCACTGGTGGCCCCTGCAGCTGGTTGGGGTTGAAGGGTGTTGTGCCACTGTAGACATGGCAGAGGTGTGGGAGGTCACCGAGAGCCAGGAGGGAAATGAGACCAAAGTGGGTCTCAAGTGCTGCTCCTTGGAGTTGGCCATGATCATCATTTTGGCAAGGGCAAGCCCCCTCCACTGAGAAGGGTCTGCAGTGCTCCTCGGGAGGGCCCTCGATGGCCAGCTCCTTCATCTTGACCCACTTCCTCTGCTGGTCCACCTCCTTGGACTTCCCGCCAGGCAGGTCCAGGGACACTTCCTCCTTCGCCCGATGGGTCCTGTCCTCTGACTTTCCCCAGCCCCTCAAGCCCTCCAGGGTCATCTCCCGGGTTTTGCTGATCACGATGTCCTCGGACTCCTTTTTGGTCGTGGTGAAGGGCAACTCCAGGGACTTCGTCTGGGTCCTCATCTCCACCACCTCCGTTTGCTTGGTGCCCACCATCACCACCGGCTCCGGCTTCCCTTCAGTCTTGCTTCTCTGGAGCGCGTCCCTCCCAGGAATTCCTGTTGGCAACAGGTCAAAATTGGCAGGGGCCGCCTTCCCCTTTGAAGTGGATGAGCCATGTGCCATGTGGTGTTGGTCAGGTAAGGTCGGAGCCTTCTGGGATGAGCCAGGGAGGAATAGAGACACGGCCTTCTGGGAAATAGCAGGTGCAGATGGGGCCTTCTGAGGTGGGGGTGGGGCGCGTACAGCTGGGGCCTTCTGAGGAACACCCAATACAGGTGGGTCCCTCTGGGATGCAGTAAGTATGGCTGGGGGTTTCCGGGGGACAGCTGGTACATGTCGGGCCTTCTGGATTAGATCAGTCATGGTGAAGGCCTTCTGGGATGGCCCAGGTACAGCCAGGGCTTTCTGGGGTGGAGCATGGAGCGCTGGGGCCTTCTGGGATGGAGCAGGTATAGCCGGGATCTTCTGGGACTGGTCAACAAGGAATGGGGCCTTGAAAGATTGGACAGGGACACATGGGGCCCTCTGGGAGGAGGGTGGCCCCTGCCCCTGCTGGGAGCCTGTAGGCCTAGACATTTTGCTGGCCCTGGGGAAGGAGGAGTAGGGTGTGGACGGGTATGCCGCGGGAGGGTAGGGAACCAGGCTGAAGGAGGCGGAGGACAAAGTGCTGGATTCAAGGTCCATGAGGTCTTTGATGTGGTGCTGCAGCAGGTACGGGTCCAGGTGATCGTAGGAGCATGAAAAGAAGAAATCAGGGTTGTTCTCTGAGATACAGTGTGAAGGGGTCTCAAGCAAACGTCTCTGGCCTGTGGTCTCATCCGAGTCAGATGTGCCAGCCTGTCGGTGGATGGATGTCAGGGCTGGGGGAGACCCCAGACCCCAGAGATCCAGCCCCCAGCCCCTCCTCCCTCAGACCCATGAGTCTAGAACCCCGGCCCCCTCCTCCCTCAGACCCAGGGGTCGGGCCCCAGATCTCTCCCCCGTAAGACCCAGAGCCCGGCCATGGCCCCTCGTATGTAGCTGGCCTTTGCAGAGGGCTGCATCCGGTTGGCGGTGCTGGAGACAATGCTGAAGATGGTCCGGATGGTGACTCTGGTCTTCTCTGCGTGGAGAGCAAGCGGGCTGAGCCTTGCCGAGAAAGGCCCGGCGCCACAGTAGGCGCCACACGTGGTGGCAGGGGGGAGGGGGCTGATCTTACCAGAAGCATGGATGTGGGTGTAAGAGCCATCAGGACGGGTGTCTGGATGGGACCTGTAGGAGCAACATTGCGGGACTTTGGTGGGCTTCTGGGCCAGGGTGCCCATCCTTCTCCCAAGCCCCACCAGCTACAAGACCCCTTGCCCACTTCTTTTCTTTGGATTTCTTCCTAACGTCATCGTGTTCCATCTGCGACCAGATGAGGGGCAAAGAGTCACCCACAGCCTGAGACCTGAATCTGCGCTTGAGGGCCTGGCAGTGAGGGGAGGAAGGGACAGTCAGAGAAGGGGCAGCTGTTGGGCCCAGACCGCTGGGCCCGCCCCAGCCAGCTCACCGTGGCCTTCTTTTGTCTGTGAGCTGTTTGCATCTTATAAGGAAAGGTGGACTGGGCAACTGGGACTGGGAAGAGAGGGGGAGAGACTCCAGTCAGGGACCCCGAGCAGAGGACGCAAGGACAGGCCCCGAGGAGCACATGAAGGGCTCTGCCAGAGGAGAGGGGAAGAGCCCAGGTGCTGGAGCTCCTGTCCTCGCCTGGGCTGGAAAACCTGAGGGCCCCAGCGGAGGGACTGAGGATGGCAGGGCCTGCTCACCTGTGTGTTTCCAAAAGGACGGGGCCTGTGGAGAGAGAAGGGGAGTCAGGAGGGGTTCAACCCTCCCTGTTTCCACATTTCCATGAGCAACTCAGCCAGTAGTCTATGTCCCAGTCCCCAGTCCCCCAGCCCCCTCCTCCCTCAGACCCAGGGGGTCCCGTCCCCAGCCCCATTCCCCCCAAGGATCCTGGACTTTGGGCTGTTTGTCCCAATTCCCCTCTGGAATCTAGATGGTGGGTTCCTAGGGCTGCTGCCCCGGGGATCTGCGGAGTTGGGGGTCCCCACCTGGAGATGCCAGGTGGAGGCAGGTGGTTCAGCCAGGGACACATCCAGCGGGGGCGTGTGCATGGTCCTGGGGGCCCAGGTGGTTGCAGGCTCCCGAAGCAGGTTGATGAGGTGGATCCAGCAGTATCGAACAGGAAGCCCAGCTCGTTGTCGGGGGCCTCCAGCTCCAGGTAGTAGTAGCGGCCGTGACCAGGCGCAGCTTCAGGCGCCAGGCGTAAAGGTCGTGGACGTAGAGGTGGACAAGGTCCAAGGGGATCATCCTGGGGAGGCAGGGGGAGGGGACGGCTAGAGCAGAGGGCGGCAGAGGGACAGGCCGGGGATGGGGGCAGGGAAGGCACCTGGTCAGGACGAGGCCTGCGCCCTCCCTGCCCTCGGGGGGCTGGGCGATCAGCAAGATGTCTGGCAGCATCAGGCCTGGCAGGGGAGGCGGCCACACCCATGGTCAGCCGGTTGGTTCCGTGGTGCACATACACGGGGCCCCCCGCGATTTGTCACCTGGGGCGGGCCAGGGAGAGGGGCTGGGACTACGCGTTCCTCCAACACGCCTCTGGCAACCCCAGCCCGAACCCCCAGCTGTGGAAGCCCAGATCCCCGTCCCTCTCAAAATCCCCCAAGCCGGGTGGTTTTGCTCCCCTCCTGCCCCTCTCAGCCCCCAGGGTGCCTGGGGGGACCTGGACAAAGTTACTCTCGAACATGGGCAGCGGGCGGAGGGGGCAAGTACTCGCCCTTCTGGAGGGTCTTCTGCAGCTGCCCCAGAATGGGGACCCACTTTTGGGGGCCCTGGGGCGGCTGGAGGCGCCTCATGTTCCGAAGGCGGTCATGGTGGCTGCAGAAGTGGGAGGTTGGGGTATTGACTAAGGGACCTGGGACCCAGGCGCGCAGCCTGCCCTGCCCCAGCCCACTGGCCTTGGCCCCTCTGGCTTCTCAGGTACCAGGAGCTCAGCGGTTACAGAGAGCAGAGCTGCCCCAGGGTGGGGAGGCTCGGGCCTGGGCCATGGCCCTGCTGGGCGGGGGTGGACAGCTCTGGCCTGGGGGAGGTGCCCTTCGGCGGAGGGGCTTTGTGACCTCATCGGACCCACAGGGCCCCCCTTCCTAGGAACTCTCCAGGACTGTGGGCCCCTTCTCTGGTGTTAAAGCCTGGAGTCTTGAGGGCTGGGGTGGGTGAATCAGAACCCCCAGGCCCAGGCTAGGCACCCCCCACCCTAGACCCAAACTGGTGACAGCACAGGTCCCCCCAGGGGAGTCTCTCTGTGTTGTTGTAAAAGGATGATTAACCAAAGGTTTGCATTATAGTCCCAACTCTGATGCTGACCCTTCCTGAGACCCTGGGTAAGACACAAACCCTTACCAAGCCTCAGTTTCCCCACATGTAATGTGCATGTGCCCAGGTCCATGGCTCCTGAAGACTGAGGTGCAAAGAAAGGGACCTGAGATTTGGAACAAGCCAGACCTAGAGCAGAACTGCCGCGCCCTCTCTCCTAAGTCATGGGACCTGGACAACAGAACCTCTCATGCCTGTGGGGCCTCAATTTCCCTCACCTGAAAATAGGGTATATTCAAGGGGCCAGGAGAATCGTTTAAGGAGCCTGCAAGTAGAGCACAGCCCAGAGCCAGGACTCAATTCATGGTCACTCTTGTGCCCTCTGGAGGGCTTTTTTGGGGGGAACAGGGAAGGCTGGTGTATGTCATTCTAAAAATAGTGTTTATTATTAAATGTGTCATGCAAAATACACAGTCATGGCAGAAATTCCAAAAAATACAGACAGGCACTAACAATAAGTCACCCACAATTCCACCTCTCACTTTTGACCCCTCCAAGACAGTCATTGTCAACATTTTGTTGTATTTCCCTCTGGGATTTTTGTTTAATCCATATATATAAGGAGAAATGCAAAATGGGATCCCTCAGTGGTTTTGAAGCCTGATATCTCATGTCCCAGGTCACTTTCCCAGCTGCTCTCCCATGGCCTCGCTTTGAAGACTGGCTGGTGTTCCATCACACAGTGTACCATATGTTATATGTAATGATCCCCCAACGTTGAACGTCTAGGTTGTTTCCAGTTTGCTATTGTCAACATTGCCATAATGAACGACCTTGAACTTGCAGGTCGGTGACCTTCTGGAACCTTCCATTAAATATTTTTTGAGGACCTATGAAGTGCTGGGTACCAGGTGAGGCTTAGACTCCGCCTTTACAGAACTCTCTGGACAACTGACCAGTCTCCCATCCCCTGCCTGCCCCAGGGACCCCAGCATCCAGCCCCAGCCCTCGGAGACATCACCCCTAAGTGGATCTGTGTGACAAATTTAATTCCCCATTCTCTGTCTCACAAAGATTTCTCACATTTTTGTACAAAAACCCAGGCTTCCCTCTTCCCTCCCTCCCCATCCCAACACAAAAAGTAACTGTTTAATAAATAATATATACGTTGCTGCCTGGGCCCCGAAGGTGGGAGCCAGGAAGGCTCTGTGGACAGACTTCTCAGAGAGCCAAGCACCCGGGATCCCAGTTGCCTCTTCCTCAGGGACCCAGGAGTCCCCCTGCCTCCCACACCCCACTGCATAAATAAATAAGTATAAATAGAGCACAGATGTCCCCCACCCCCCAGGTCTCACGGAAGGACTGTATCTGACTAGGGGGAGAAAAGGGGGTAGCACCTGGCTGCTGCGCCCCCAGTCCCAAAATAAATAAATAAATAAGATCTGGCTTTGAAGGACGATGGTGGCTTTGGATCCGGGGTCACAGCCGAGTCTTCAGCAGCAGCAGCCCCCGTACGGCCCAGTCCAGCGTCAGGTGCAGTCCCCCCAGGATGGCATGGGCCGCCCTGACTCCTCCCCAGGCAGAGGCAGGTGGGGCCAGCGGGGGCGCTGGCGGGTCTGGGGGCACCTGGGGCAGGGCCAGGCGGGACATCTGTCAGGAGAGTTCAGAAGGTTAGCAGCAGGTGGAGGGTGCAGTGGGGGTCCAGAGAAGGGATATTGGAGGCTCAACTGAATCGGGGTGGGGGAAGTCCAGGCTGCCTATTTGCAGAGTCTCTGGGTGGAGGATGAGGTATCTACAGAGAGCTCTACAGGGTCTTGGGTTCGCAAAATTGAGGCTGGGGTCAAAAGGTTGCTGACCCCACCAAGTTTGGGGGTGGGGAGTGAGGTCTGTGGAGCCAGGCCTGGGATCCTGGTTCCAGGTGAGGGCTGGGGCTGGGTGCCCTCAGGGTCGTGAGGCCTGGAATCTTGGAGTGAGGGTTTTAGAGACAGCTGGGCTATGTGGGCTCAAGTCTGGGGTCAGGCCCCGGATTTCAGGGCTGGGGTCTTAGATCTGGGGTCTCTAGGATCAAGTTCAGGTAAGGGCTGGGATCTCAGAGCTAGAAGTTGGAATTTGAGATCCAAGGTCATTGGGGTCAGGCCCAGGAACTGGGGTCTGAAGTCTTCTGATCTCAGGGTCTTGGGCCTGGGGTTTTGGAAATCAGGGTCTTGGGATCTTACAGGTTCATGTTCAAGATCTGAGGTTTCAGGGGTTTAGATACTGGGAGTGTCATACTGAGCAGAAATCGAGAGAGAGAGAGAGAGAGAGAGAGAATAGATACTGGGAGTGGGCCTCAGGGGTCAGGGTCTGAGATCTTAGGGTCTAGGTTCTTAATGTCTGGGGTGTCTAGAGCCAGGGTCTCGAGGCTGGCTTCGGGTCATGATCTTACATCTTCGGGTCTGGGTCTGGGGCCTTGAGAAGTCAGGATCTGGGCCAGGGGCTAGGGTCTGAGAGTCTGGAGGTTCGTGGTTTTTGGTGTCTTGGGGCCAGAATCTCCAAGTCTTGGGGTGAGTGTTTGGATTCTTAAATCTTAGAGGTTCAGGCTGGGGGTCTTGGGTCGCAGGGGCTACAATTCTGGGCCCAAGAGATCATGGACTACGGAGTCTCAGGGTCCTGGGTGAGGGTTTGGAATTTCTGGGCAGGATTTGGGGACCTGGGGCTTCAGAGTCTCAGGGCCACAGGATCCTGGAGACACAGAGTTAACGGTCTCAGAGCAAGGGTATTGCAGTTGGGTCTGGGGTCTTAGGTCCTGGGGTCCCAGGATTCAAAGTCTCAGGGTCTCGGGGGTCAAGGTCTGGGGGGTCAGGTGTCAGAGCCAGGACATACCAGGAGCTGCAGCCGTCGCAGTAGCCGGTCCAGCCGGGCCTGCAGGGTGCCCAGCTCGGGCTCCAAGGTCTTCAGGGAAGGGCCACCTGACCGGCGCAGCCACTGCACGTGCCGCAGGTAGGAGAGTAGGTCGGCTCGCAGTCTTGTCAGCACACCAGGGAGCTGGGGGTGGGGCAGGGGTGTCAGGGAACAGCTGGCCGGACCCACTATGGCCCCCACACTCCCTGCCCCCTCCACTGGCTGACCCCCACCTCTGCTCCTGCTCCACCCCACTCCCCTGCCCTTACCTGCAGGGCTCCCAGCGCGCCAGCGCTCATGGCCAGGGTGGGTAGGGAATCCAGGTTGTGATCCCCTTCAGCTGGGAATTTGTCCCTCTGGTGGGGAAAAAAGCTGTGAGGGGACCCTCCACCCAGCTTTGGGGCTCCTCCAGCCCCCACCTCAGGCCCCAAACTCTTCCTTCCCCCGGCTACCACCCCCCGAGCCCAGAAGCCCTCTCGGCGGCTGCCCCAAGAGCCCTCTCGGCGGCTCTCCATCCCTGTCATCCTGTCCTGGCCCGGGCCCAGTCTCTCCTACCAGCTGTGCGGCCAGCTGCCGGGTGTCCGCCAGGAGGGAGCGGGTCAGGAGGACGGTGCTGTCCAGCTCGGCCCGAGGGTCTGGGGAAGCTCGAGGAGGGCCAGGAGGTGGCCCAGGGGCAACAGCTCTATCTGGCCACAGGCTCAGCACGACCAGGAGGACCAGGCGGCAAACACCTGGGGGGGAGGGGCGGAGGAGGCAGAGAGCTCAGGCTGGCGCTGGACCCCTGGGTCGGAGGGAGGAGGGGCTGGAGGTCTTAAGTCCTCGGGTGGAGCGCCCGGAGGCAGGTCGCGGAGCCGGGGCGGGCTTCCCTCTCCCTCCCCGACTCTGGCTGCCCCGCCCGTCGGAGCAGACGCGGCCCGGGGCGGGTAGACTGGCCGGGCGTCTCCCGTCCGCCCCCGGACGCCGGAATCTGGGCCCCGGGGCGGGGCATGAGGGGGGAGGCACAGGCCAGAACCTGCCCCCTCCCCGGGCCCCGGGAGCCCGCGCTGGACTGGGAGCAGGGGAGGGCGCCGGAGACCGGGACCGAGACCCCGGCACGCGCAGCCTCCCGGGGCGACCCCGCGGCACCCCCTCCCAGGAGCCGCGCCAAAGCGGCCGCGGTGCTGGGACGGCCCGCAGCACACCTGGGCGGGGAGCGAGGAGCTGGCGGCGCCCGGCGGGACAGGCGAGCCCCGCGGGCGGCGCGGCGCGAGGGTGCGGGGGTTCAGCGCGGCTCCCCGCAGCCCACCCCGCCCGCCACGCCCACCCGCCCGCCAGCCAATCAGCGCCCCCGGGCCGCCCGCGCCGCAGCACACCTCCAGCCCGCCCCCTGGTCGGGTCCCGCCGGGGCCGTCCTCCCGCCCCTCCCCGGCCGTCCGACCATCCGTCCGTCCGTCCGTCCACCCGCATCTGTCTGGCTCTCCCCGCTTTCTGTCCATACCCCGTCCCTCTGCCTCCCCCGGCCGGACCGCGTTCCCGGGCTTGCTCTCCTCTTCTCGGACTCTGCCTCAGTTTCCCTCCGGGAGCCTCGCTGTCAGGGTCCCCGCGGACTCCTTGGGGGGCCCCTGAGCCATTTAGGAAAAACTCCCGGCATCTGTCCGTCCGTCGCTGTCTGGGAATCCCCCTTTCTCTCTCGTCGCGGGGCCCTGTCTGGCCTGCCTGTCCCTGGCTTTCGTCCGGGTCTCTGCGTCCCTCTCTGCCCATCTCGTCTCAGCCTCCTGCTTTCTCTGAATCGCCCTTTCTCCCCACGGCGCGCTCTCCTCTGTCCCTGTCTGTCCGACTCAGCGGTGTCTGCCCCCCTTCGGTCCCTCCCTTCCTCCCTGTCCCCTCCACCCATGAACTTGAACCAACTTACAGTTCATGTCCCCACAGGGCCAGGGGTTCCCCAGGGCAGAGGGCAGGGAGCCTGGGGCCTTTAACCCTTCCCTGTCCGCTGCCAGGGGGAGCCCCGGGGGTCAGCTGGGCCGCGGCCTGGGGAGGGGAGGCATGTGCTGTGAGCAGCAGGGCCGCGGCAGTGAGGGAGTGTGTACGCCTGGGGGTTATATAGGGGGCCGGGGCGGCGGCGGGGGGCAGGCGGCAGGGGAGGGCGGCCTGACACATCCTGACTCACCCTCCCTGCCTGCCTTTTCCATTCACAGGGAGCCGCTGCCTCTCAGGGCTCGCGCGGCGCTCAGAGGAGGGCACGGAAGGAAAAGTTGGAAAAGTTGAAAAGGGAAAGGGGGGGGTGGTCGGAGAGGGTCTGGTGAGGTCATTGGCGTCCCCTCCCTCCACCTCCACGGCTGGAGCAGACACACATGGCTCCAGAGCTGGGGCCCGACTGTGGGTGGGGGTCCGGCTGGACCGGGACAAGGAGAGAGATGGGGAGCAGGAGAAGGGGGAGGCCAGGCCGGGGCACCAGGACAGGGGCCTGGGGAGATGGATGCGCAAGGGAGAGAGACTCCAAGGGACAGTGGGGGGGGGGACACGGGAGACAGGGAGACAGACACACAGAGATGGGGACACTGAGACAGAAGCCAGGGAGACCGCCCAGAGAAGCAGAGAGGGCCAGAGACAGAAGGGAGAGGCTCTGGGAGCCAGAGATCAGAGAGTGACATGAAGACAGCAGGAGGGACTTGCAGAGACCCAGAGAGGAGAGGGACGCAGACACTGAGATGCAGCGAGAGGAGGCAGGCGGCAGAGGAAATGCACAGAGCCACCAGGATGAAGAGGCCCCAGGGGACAGA
The DNA here is from genome assembly GCF_020740605.2 of Lemur catta. Taxonomy (NCBI): domain Eukaryota; kingdom Metazoa; phylum Chordata; class Mammalia; order Primates; family Lemuridae; genus Lemur; species Lemur catta. The sequence goes on from NC_059146.1 coordinate 21,869,299, forward strand.
AACAGGGAGATGGAGACATTGGAGATGTTGGCGACTCAGCGATGGGGGCAGAGAGAGGGGAAGCTTCTCTCAGAGAGACAGGGAGAGACATTATAGCGGGAGAGAACCAGAGACAGAGACCCGACCAAGAGAAAGAGGCGTGGAGACAGTGTAGAGGTGGAATCTCGGACTTGTGACTGCCCCTCCAGGCCTCAGTTTCCTCGTCTGTGAAATGGGAACAGCAAGAGCCCCCCATGTCCCCAAACCCCACCATTAGGATGAAGTGAGCTCATTCACATAAAGCACAAAGTCAGCACTCAATCACTGTTAACCAGCGTTTTTCTCCTTGTTAATTTTTATTAACACATCTGGGAGACAAAGAAAAAGATGTAGCCTTTGGCAGAGACGGGGAGGCTGGGGGAGAGGCGGAGCTGGTGAGCAGGAGAGATGGAGTGAGGATGGTGGGCATGGCCAGAGGACAGCACCACTTGGGGAGATAGAGGCAGGAGAGGTGCCCGGTAGGAGAGGGACACCCGGGCTCGGGGCGATGGCGATGCCCACCCAGGCACACAGTGGGTGAGTGCCAGGTAGACAGTTGCAGCGGAATCTGAGACTCATAATAGAGCAGGGGAGGGACAGGGACACAACCTAAGTCCCCAAGTGCCCCCCCATGTAGATGGCAGTGAAAGATAGGATTGGACAGTGGCCAGAGAGCACAAAGAGGTAGAAGGACCTCCCGAGGTCTCCCTGCAGACCCTGTGTCCAGCCTTGGAGGCTGCGCTGAGCTGGCAGGGGGCTCTGGGGGCGAATGGCAGCTGGAGGCCTCCCCCTCCCCATCCTCTACTCCTGGAGGGGTGTCTGCTCAGGTCCCCAAGGAGGTGAGGTCACAGCCCCCCCCATGGTGGGACATGACCTCATCGCCTCAGGTAAGAGCCTTCTCTCTGCCTCTTTGGTCTGTCACAGCCACCCCTTCCAGGGGCCCCCCAGGCCCGGCTCCCGCTGGGACCCAGGCCTCTGACCACTGGGTCTCCGCCCCTCAGGGGGCCTGTTTCCGGCTGAGTCAGCGTGGGGGGCCCAAGGCTGCGTCAGTGAGGGGAGAGCTGACGTAGCCCCCCCCCAGACCGGCGGGGCCAGCCAAGGTGACTCAGGCCACCAGCTTAGGGGATGGACTAGCCTGAGGGGATGGGGGACTGGCCTGGGGCCAGCCCGGGAGCAACAACAGGGATCTGGTCATGCCAGCCCCTTCCACCTACAGGGACCCAGGGGTCCGGGCCCCCAGCCCCTCCTCCCTCAGACCAGGGGGTCTGGGCCCTAAATCCTAGTTGGAGAAAGATGAAGGAAAAGCTTGTGGCCCTTCTGCACTCTGGAGAGTGCTCTGTGTGGGGGAGGTCATGAGTTAGGGACAATTCAGGGGTCCCGGTTTCTTGTCCTGGCTGGGCCCTTACCCTGGGGGTTGTGGGGTCAGACTTCATTCCCCCCTCCCAGTGTGGCTGCAGGAGCGGAGGCAGATGGGGTGGCAGGAGGGCAGGGAATTGCTTGGGACTTCTGGGTCTTCCCCAGGCCAATGGGGGGACACCTGGGCGACTTCTGCGGAAACAAAGGGTGAGAAAGAAAGAGAGAGAGAGAGGTGAAGACAGGAACAGAGAACCAGAATCCAGAGGCAAGGTTGGGAAATCCCAAGAAATGACAGAAGACAACAGAGACAAATAGAAACAGACAGGTAAACAGAGACCCAGAGGGACAAGAAGGCAGCGACACCAAGAACGGTGGAAGCGTGAGACCGGCTCAGAGATGGGGGGAGCCAGGGTGCCAGAAGCCCCAGGGTGGGCACGGCTGGGAGAGATGCTGCTGGGATGCGGGGGACAGAGAGTCCCTGTGCATGTGCTGGCCCCGGGGAAAGCCGGCCTGGCAGGGTGTGAGGTCAGCAGGTCCGAGGCTGTGTGTGTCCGTCTGTCTGTCCCTGGGGGGTCCTGTCTGGCCTCTGGGGGGTGACGGGGCATGTCCAGCCACAGAGGCAGCCCAAACCTGTCATTAGCGGTGAGGGCTGTGACGGCGGGGGGCCCCCAAGTCCCAAGCCGCAGTCCAAGGCAATCCGGCCCCGCCCCCCCACCCCCTCCTTGATCCCTGAGGAATCCCGGGAATTGGGAAGTGGGACCAGATGATGTTGACACAGGAAACGGTCAGCAGCTGCCCAGCCTCAGCCCCACAACCCCTCTGACCCCCACCCCCGGCCCCCTGCCGAGCCCCCTCTGACCTGTGTCATCTCTGACGAAGGCAGCCCAGGGCCCACTCAGCACACACCAGGATGTTTACAGGAGAGCAGGGTAAGACAGGGAGTCAGCCTCCTGGGCTTACTGGGAATGGGCTGTGGCTCCCGGATTGTCCCCGTTCAGACCACGGGTCCAAGCCCCCAGGCCCTCCTCCCTCAGATGCAAGGATCCCCTCCAGCCCCTCCTGCCTCAGACCCAGGGATTCCCCCAGCCCCTCCTCCCTCAGACCCAGGGGTCCCCCAGCCCCTCCTCCCTCACACTCTGGGGTCCCCCAGCCCCTCCTCCTGCACCCAGGTGTCCCCCCAGCCCCTCCTCCCTCATACCCAAGGGTTGCCTCAGCCACTCCTCCCTTAGACCCAGGGGTCCCCCTAGCCCTTCCTCCCTCAGACCAAGGGGTCCCCCCGCTTCTCCTCCCCCAGACCCAGGGGTCCCACAGCCCCTCCTGCCTCAGACCCAGGAATCTCCCCAGCCCTTCCTCCCTCAGACCCAGGGGTCCCCCAGACTCTCCTCCCTCAGACCCAAGAATCCCCCCAGCCCCTCCTCCCTCAGACCCAGGGGTCCCACAGCCCCTCCTCCCTCAGACCCAGGGGTCCCCCAGCCTCCCCTCCCCCAGACCCAGGGGTCCCTCCAGCCCCTCCTCCCTCAAACCCTGAGGTTCCTCCAGCCTCCCCTCCCCCAGACCCAGGGGTCCTGCCAGCCCCTCATCTTCAGACCCAGGGGTCCCCCCCAGCCTCTCCTCCTCAGACCCAGGAGTTGACCCTCCAATTCCTGGGCTTCCTCTAATTCAGGTTTAAGGGCTCCCCACCCCCTTGTCCCTCAGACTCAGGAGTTGTAGCCCAAACAGAGACTGCCCCAGGGGAGAGGAGATTCCCTCCTTGCTGTGCTGCAAAGCTGAGTGGCTGTGGAGATGGGGTGAACCAAGAACTGTGGTTCCAACCCAGTCCCTGGTCTGGCTTCCTTCTCTTGGGAGCCAAGTCTCTCTGTAGCCACTGGAGGAGAGCAAAATGGAGACTGGATGATCCCTCTTTCCTCCACCCATGGGAATCCTTCCCCAGCCCCCACCCTCTGGCCACCAGGCAGGTGGGGAACTGTGACCTCCTCACCTAGGAGTGCCCTCCACGGTTCCTCCAATCTCAGAAGGGGCTGAGTAGAGAGAAGGTGGCCTGAGTGGAAGAGCCACTCTCAGGACCCCTTGGAACCAGGAGACCAGCCTGAGGCCCTGGCCCCTGGCTCCAGCCCCATGGTCTCATCCCCCTCCTGGGTCTCCTGGTTGCTAGGGGGACCTTCCCTAACAATGGGGCTCAGTGATGCCTTCTGTATCTTAAGACCTGCCCCCACTGGTTGCTAAGGGGAAAGACTCCCTAGCAATGGGGTTTCCTGAGACTTTGGGCCACTGGAGTGACCTTCTCAGGCATTAGGTTACTAAGGAAAGGGATTCCTCAGCCAGAAGGTCTCCCAGCTCCCCACCCCTAGGGTTCCTTGGGTGACAAGAAGTAGATGTCCCAGCCCCCCAGGCCCTTCTGGACTTCATTTCCCACCCAAAGTTGCTAAGGTGGCTCTTCTAAGCCTGAGACCTCAACCCACCCTGCCTCTTCCACCTGGTCCCTAAAGATTTGATTCCTTTGAGCAGGGCATGGCCAGGCCAGTGTGAGCCCCTCCCTGCCATTGCTAAAGGGGCTCCCTAGCAACAGAACTCAGAATCTTGGGGGCCATGTGGGCGGGGCTCAGCTGGTTGCTGGGGTGACATCCCTCTGGGATTCTTCCCACAGAGGCCCCAGGAGTCTGGGGAGGCAACATGGTGGGCTCTGGGATCCCAGCTCTGGGCTTGGGCCTGCTCCTGCTGCTGCAGGGCTCAGTAGGTGAGGGGGCTGAGGAGAAGGTGGAGAGCTGAGCAGGGGCCTCCTCAGCCTCCACCCAGCCCCCAACACCAGCCCTTTTCTCTCACAGATGGGAATGGAATCCAGGGATTCTTCTATCCATGGAGTGAGCAGTGGCCAGAAATCTTGGGTCCCCCAGGGAGACGAAGCCCAGATAAGACCCCTGTGTCTGAGGGAGGAGGGGCTGGGGGGGAACCCTGGGGCTGAGAGAGGAGGGGCTGGGGGTACCCTGGGTCTGAGGAGATGGAGGGCCCCCTGGGTCTGAGGGAGGAGGGGCTGAGGAGGACCCCTGGGTCTCAGGTAGGAAGGGGCCCGCCTGGGTCTAAAGGAGGAGGAGCTTGGGGTCCCCCTGGGTCTGAGGGAAGAGGGGCTTGGGGGGACCCCTGGGTCTGAGGGGCTGGCGGGGACCTCTGGGTCTGAGGGAGGAGGGGCTAGGGGGACCCCTGTGTATGAGGGAGGAGGCCCAGAGTCCTGGAGTCCTGGGTCCTGCACAGAACAAGCACTAGGCAGGTAGCCCCTTAGCCTGGCCTTGAGACCCTCATGTCTGAGGTCCTTGGGGCCAGGCTCTGTGACAAAGCCATTCATGGTGCCCCCAGGTTGTGAGGGTGACATATGGGACCGGGAGAGCTGTGGCGGTCAGGCTGCGATCGAGAACCCCAACCTCTGCCTGCGCCTACGATGCTGCTACCGTGATGGGGTCTGCTACCACCAGCGTCCGGATGGTGAGAGCCCTGAAGCCTGGGTCCCTGGGGCCCGGGTCAGGTGGCTGGGTCCCCCGGGTCTTAACCTCCCCCCGCTTTTGCAGAAAATATGCAAAGGAAGCACATGTGGGCCCTGGGCTGGACGTGCAGCGGCCTCCTCTTCCTGATCTGCAGCATCTGCCTGTTCTGGCAAGTGGGGTTGGGGCTGGAGGGTGCCGGCACCCCGCGAGGAAGAGGCGGGAGGCCTGGCTGAATGTGTCCCTCCCTGCCAGGTGGGCCAAGCGCCGGGATATGCTGCACATGCCACAGTTCTTCTCGGGTAAATGCAACCTACCGAAGACGGTCTCGCTGCTCTCTAAGAACCGAGGGACAAGTGAGAAGATGGCGGCATCTGTGGTCAGCATGCCAGCCTCCCTGAATGCGGAGGCGGAAGCCTCGGGGGGCACCGAGGGGGAGGGGACAGAAGGGGGCGAGGAAACGGAGGGTGCAGAAGATGAAGATTAGGGGCATCCCTGGGGGACCCCTCAATACAGAGATAGCCTGTAGGTGCATGGTCTCTTTTCTGAGAGCTGTGGGGAGCAGGATGCACAGTGCACACCTGGGGCAGGGGGCCAGGTGCACGTGCCCTGGGGGGGCCTTGGGGGACCTGGGCTGAGTCGGGGGTGCTAGGCTGTGGCCATGGGGATGTGAGCTGACAGGGGCTCTGGAATGAGAGAAGTGGGAGGTTAGTGGGGAGAATTTGAGCTAGGGAGGACCCGGGCTGAGTCGGGGTGGGGGTGGGGGGGAGGAATCTGGGCTCAGTGGGGGTCCTAGGCTGTGATTGTGGGGGCCCTGGACCGAGGGGGTGGTGGTATGCTGGAGTGAGGAGTGTCTGAAATGAGTGAGTGGGGGGTGGTATGTGGAGAGAGGCCGGGGCCAGGGGTACCTGAATTGGGTGGGGGGAGGTGACATATCATGGCCTGGAAATGTGTCCTCAGTAGTCTTCCTGCAGGGAGCTCCCCCACCCACCATGTGCCCTCATGGCTGAATGTGGCAGGACATGGCCCTGGGGGAGGATTTTGGCTCTTAGAAGCCCCATTGGCCAGCTGAAACTTTCTCAGAAGTCCAAGACTCATCCTACACAACCCTCTGCCCCTGTCTCCTTGGGAGTGACAGACCTGCACCAAGCCACCCTCCATAAGTGTTTCCCCTAATAAATATCTTCCAAGTACAATTTGTCCCTGTGTCCATGCTTCTTTTTTTTTTTTTTTTTTTTTGAGACAGAGTCTCACTCTATTGCCCGGGCTAGAGTGCGGTGGCGTCAGCCTAGCTCACAGCAACCTCAAACACCTGGGCTCAAGCAATCCTCCTGCCTCAGCCTCCCGAGTAGCTGGGACTACAGGCATGTGCCACCATGCCTGGCTAATTTTTTTCTATATATATTTTTAGCTGTCCAAATCATTTCTTTCTATTTTTAGTAGAGATAGGGTCTCACTCTTGCTCAGGCTGGTCTCGAACTCCTGAGCTCAAATGATCCTCCCGCTTCGGCCTCCCAGAGTGCCAGGATTACAGGCAAGAGCCACCGAACCCGGCCTGTCCATGCTTCTTGAAGGACCCAGGATGGCCTGGGCGGAGGGAGGTTGGGTTGGGTGGGTGGGTCTGGGCCCAAGGTCCTCACTCCCACCCCACCCTGTTCCCCTCTGGGAAAGGCCAGCAAGAAGCTAGGCTGCTACACCCCAGTGGCTTCAGGTGCCCCCAGGGCATGGGCAGCCTCACTTTGGGTGTGGCCAGGCCCACCTGGGCTCCAGGTCCTAGAAGGAAGCAAGCAACCGTCCCCCCAACCCCAGCACTGTCCCTCTCCCAGACAGACATGCAGTGCTGTGAGGCAGAGTTGTTTATCCCAGTGAGATAGAGGGGGGACAGGTAGCATCCTGGTGGCAGCGCTGTAGGGGACAGTTGCACATCTCAGTCCAGTCCTGACAGGTGGGGCCATGGGGTCATCTGCAGGAGGGAGGGTGGGGTTAGTGACTGCTCAGCACCCCCCCATCCCTGTGCTCCTGGGCCCACGACCTGGTGGCCTGGGGGGCAGGGGCAGGGTGCTGCTCCCTCTGCCGGCATCGCTCATGCCCTGACTCAGATGCTTGCTCCCTTGCTCCTTCCTGCCTGCATCCCCTGTTTGCTGCAGAGCCCCCAGCGTGTGTGCATGTGTGCATGCGTGTGTGCACGCTCATGTTTCCTTTCAACTCTTCACAGCCCATGGGTACAAGACAGGGAATGCGAGACGTGGGGGTGAGGGGGGAGGCAGAGAGTAAGAAAGGCAGAAAAAAAGACAGGCACAGGGACAAAGAGAGAAAGACACCTGGGGAGATACCTGGGCAGACAGAGACAAAGAGACTAATAGAGACAGGGAGACAGGCTACTCAACACACGCGGTCTCAGAGGGAGAGGGGAGCTACCACAGCTGGAACCTATGGGTCCCTCTGCTAAAATTCGAGTTCTGTGTCCTTCATGTGCCAGAAGCACTTCACTCTCTCCAGTAAGGACGAAGCCCAAGTTCAAACAGGCCCATTGTCCTTGTAAAAGGGGTCTACACTGGAGTCAGCTTAGTCCAGGTGTCCGGCAGGTGGTTCCAGGAGTAGAGGCCCACCCAGCTGTGTCAGACTTTTGAGCAATGTAAAGAATTTCCAATGGTAATTTTAACCACAGGTGGTTATTTTTGCATCATATGTCAAATTTTGCATTAGTTCATGCTTCACCTGTGCACACAGTGGTTCATCCTTTCTTAAACCAGTTTCCTCATCTGAACCACAGAACATAGGATATGATCAGGGTAACTATTCTCTCAATTCTCACAAAGAATAATATATAACAAGTAGTGTCCTGGATGCATAGGGAAAAAAGCTAATTCATTACATACAGAGACTGTCTTAGAACAATAGGGTTTAATTCATGTAAGAAATCCCTATTTGGGAAACTGATTCAGTCACCCATCCATCCATTGTTACACCCATCCGCCCACCCATCAACAAACCCATTCACCCATTCATCCATCTCCCTCTCATCCCAAATCCTCCAACCACCCATTCACCCATCTACACAACTACCAATCCAACCATATCCATTCACCAGCGAATCCATTCACCAATCCACCACCCACCCACTCATCCACCCATCCACATCTATCCATTAAACCCACCCATCCACTCATCCACCCATCTATTCATCCATCCACCCATCTCATCTATTTATCCATCCATCCTTCCACCCATCCATTCATCCATCCACCCATCTATTCATCCATCCTTTCCTTCCACCTAGCTACCTAACCATCAACCTTTCCTGAATTCACACTTTTTGCTGGGCAATGAATGCTGGGAACAAAGACACCATACACCCAGGTCTTACCCTGAAGGCCCTCCCTGTCAGGTGGGAGAGGAAATTCCAACACAGGCAGACACAGCGCAGGGTCACACAAGCAGCAATCAGGGTAACAGATAATATGAAGACCCAGAGAAGGGCAGAGAAAGCGAGTTGGATCTTAAAGAACACAGGAGAAGTTTGCTGGGTGGTGTGGAGACAGCAGGGCACTCCTGGTGTGGAGAAGGCTGTCTGTGAGTGTGTTTAGGAAAGGGGACAGAGGTCGAGGAGAGGGAAAGGGGAGTGAAGGAGCGGTTACTCCTCCTGCCTCAGTTGGCCCCCTCACTCTTTCCTGTCAGGAGAATCCCGGCTCCTCCACCTACGTGCCATGTGGCCTTGGGCAGGGGTGGCACCTTCCTGGGCCTCCATTTCCTCCACTGTGCAACCGGGTTACACCGAGATTAAACGCGTCCTGGTGCACCTGGAGGCTGGAGCGAGGGTGGTATCCCCCAGGATCGGGGCGAGGGCGCTGTGATTCCCCCCAATCCCACACGTAGCTTATCTCCAGGGACAGGGTCTCAGTGTCTACCCGAAGTCTGCACCTGTGCCCGCCGTCTGTGCGGCTCCGTGCGTGCCTCTGGGTCTCTGCTAGCTCTGCCAGACTTTCTTCCGTCCCATCTCCACCCCATTCCGTGTTTCCACCTCCCCATCGCCGCGCTCCTTGTCTCCCTTTCCATCGCTCCGTCTGTCTCTGCCCCTCTGCCGCTGCCGCCACGGCCCCGCCCGGCCCTCACCTGGGGCTCACTCGCTGCCCGCGCCCGCCGCCCCGGGCCCGGCCTCGAGCGTGGCGAGCTGCAGGCGCACGCGGCGGGAGCCGGCGGCGGGCGGCGGGGGCGCACGGGCGACTCGGCGCGCTCCCCGGGAGCCGGGCGGCGGGCGCGGGCCGGCGGCGGCGGGCGCCGACCAGCGGCGGGACAGCTTGCGCGCGAGGCGGGCGAGCGCCGAGGGCCGCAGGCCGTAGTCGCGCTCGAGCTCCTGGCGCGAGATCTCGATGTTGCCGGTGTACCAGAGGATCCAGCCGAGCAGGCTCAGGAAGACGAGCAGCGCGCCCGAGTAGATGAGCAGGTCGCCGAAGTCGCGGCCGCGCACCTGCAGCTGCGCGAACACGCCGGTCAGCAGCGCCGCCATGCCCGCCACGTCCAGCGCCACCGCCAGCAGCAGCGCCATCCGGCAGCGGCCCAGGCCGGCCGCGGGCGCGGGTGCGGCCGCCGGCGCGGACGGGGCACCGGACGGGGGCCCCTGCGAGGTGCACACCGCGGGCGCCGCCATGGCCTGCGCCGCCGCCGCCGGCTTCGGGAGAGCTTCCCGGGTGCGGCCGGGGCGGGGTCAGGGGACGCGGCCAGGTGTGCCCGGCGCCCGCCGGGTCACCTGAGCTGGGCTGGGCGCGGACCGGCCGGCTGGGGGCTCCCTGGCGGCGGTTTCTGTGCAGGGCAGACGCCGGCGCTGGGGGCAGCCCAGGGCCCGTGCCACCCAAGGGGGTAACACGCGGTCAAAATCCAGGGCACTTTAACGGTGGCAGCGTAGGACACTGTGGGAGCCCAGGCGTTGTTCCTACTCAGTGCCAGCTTCCCGAGGCCTCCGGCGTAGAGACAAACCCAGACAAGGGCCCCGGACCCCAGGGAGCTCTGGGACGCAGAGAACCAGGGTGCTCTGAAGGGGGAAGCGCGAGGCTCTGCGGGAGCTGAGAGTTTCTTCCATTCAACGTGTGTCTTCTGGGGCCTACCTTGTGTCCGGCCTCATAGCGAATGAACCCAAGGGCTCAAAGACGGATCCGATTCGCAGGAGCTCCCGACACCACTGTCGGACCCACAGTGCTCTAATGGAGGCAGCGGGCAAACCTGACCGTCAGAACTCACTCAGGTACCGGCGAGACACCGCCCCCGCGCTCAGGAGCTCCCAGGTGTGGTCCCCAGCCCGGTCACTCCTTTCGTTCAGGGGGCGTCTCCGAGGCCTCCCCGGCGCCAGACCGGGCTGGTGGAGCTGAGGACGCAGAGAGCATCAGGCCAGGCTCCTGCTCCTCGAGGATGCCCCTAACAACGAAAAATAAACTTCAGGGACTTTCATGGATGCGCCAGCTCACACGAGGGCGGGAGGGCAGCCGGGCACAGGGAACAGGCTGGGAACCAAGAGCTGCCACATGCTAATCTCTCTTGCTCCAAACAACCGCCCTTGGAGGGAATCCACGCTCTCCTGGCAGTCTGCGAGAGGGTTCCGTCTGGGCTCTCCCCAAACTCTCAACAGTTTAAGAGTTCAAGAAAACCCTGGGGAGACCCAACTGCTCGGAGCTGCCGGGATTAGCCGAAGGGTTCCGCTCGTGCCCGGATGGAGACCGAGTGTTTCCGAACAGACCCGAACTGGTCATGAGCGAATCGGGGAAGGCGGCCACCCCTCCAAACAGGGTTTGCGGAGAGTTTCGAAGATGCCCAGACGGGCCTCGGCGCCCCCATAGGGCATAGCCGAAGGCTTACGAAGAAAGCCGGAAGCACCCGAAGGCGCCAGGGCTTAAATAGTTCACGCGTTCACACGTTTATTCATAAAAGAAATGCTTATTGAGCGCCCACTATGTGCCAAGCACTGAGTGAGCAAAACCGGAGAGAGATCGCTGAGGAATGGGTCTCTGGACCTCTAGCATCGGAGCCACGACGAAACCCAGCCGTGGGCGGCGCCGTTCCACCGCCCCGCGCACGCCCTCCGTTCTCTAGCCGAAGAGTTCCGAAGATTCCCGAGCGGCACGCGACGGCTCGGCGGAAATAGCCGAAGACCACTGAGCCTTCTCAGAGGCGGGGACGGGCGACTCCAGGCGCGTCCCCGGAGAGGAAGCGGAAATGCGTGTGCAGTATTAAAGGCATCGTCCCGCCCTCTGGCTGTCTCTTTCCGTCTCCGGCCGCCGCAGCGAGGGGAGGTGAGCGTGAGCCTCCTGTCTGCCCCGCGCGGCCGCCATCTCGCGCCCGCCGCCCGCTCTCGGTGTCCCCTGCCCGCCTTCTCTCTTGAAACCCAAGAGTCCTTGGCGGCCTCCCAACCCCGCGCCTGAAGTTGTGGGTTCTCATGTTGTCCCCCTCCCCACATTCCCTGCAGTGAGTCTCGGCACCCTGAGAAAGTTCTAGGTCGCTGTCTGTCTGCCCCGAGGGCTGCTCCCATTTGCCCAGGTTCCTAGTCTCTCTGCTCCCGAGCGGGCCGCGGCCGACGCCGGCCTGCTGCTCCGCCTGCCGCCTTTCACGTGTCGTTTCCTCGCAGCCGCCGCCATGTCCGCGCATCTGCAGTGGATGGTCGTGCGGAACTGCTCCAGCTTCCTGATCAAGAGGAATAAGCAGACGTACAGCACCGTGAGTGGGCCTGGCTCCCCGGGAGGAGGGCTCAGGGTCCCCGACTCTTCCTCTGGGTCAGAGGGAGGGGTATTCGCGTGTCTCGGTGTCCCCTCTTCACGATCCCCTGTGCCGTGTCCTTCCCAGGAGCCCAATAACCTGAAGGCCCGCAACTCCTTCCGCTACAACGGGCTGATTCACCGCAAGACTGTGGGCGTGGAGCCGGCGGCCGACGGCAAAGGTGTCGTGGTGGTCATGAAGCGGAGATCCGGTGAGGGTTTGTCCCGGTCTGGCCCAGACGGCAGGCCCCTTTCGGGCAGGGAGCTGGGGCTTTTGCATTGTCAGGCAGGAGGAGTAATTCTGCCACTGAGTCGAGCATCCCTGGCGTTGGGCCGACTTGCTAGCTATGTGAGTCGGGCACGGTTAAAACCTGCCTGTTTCCTCACCTGTAAAGTGGAGAGATGAGGAAGAACCTGGACTTCCCAGTGGTTGTGAGGCTTGAATCACGGGGTTGCACAACTGTATGTATTCAGATTAAATCCTCAACACAACTCGGGTAGGGGTGGATGGCTTCATCTCCCAGGTGAGAAAATTGAGGTGTAACAGGGCCAGGGCCCTCGCTGCATACGTTGGAGGTGACAGGCTGGGTTGAAAGCAGCAGTTTTACCCCTATTCTGCCTGTGTGGGCTCAGAGAAGAGATCTGGAGGACCCCAGCCCCGTAACTGGGCACAGTCAGGCACAGCCCTTTTTAGGGTCTCCCTGAGTGTCTTGTGAGAGGTGAGGGGGAGGCAGGGGTCTCTAGCACAGGAGCCTGTGTCGCATTTGTTCTCCACTAGGATTTTTTTTTTAAAGGAGTGAGTTTTTCTTGGCTTCTTGATTAGGATTGGCCTCTGACCCCATTCAGAGCTGAACACCCTTCTATTCAGTGGCAGCAACACCCCAGCCTGTGACCTCAGTGACTGGTCCCCACCGTGGAGGAAGGTGGTCCTCCTGCATCAGGAACACACTGCCCAGGGAGCAGCTGGGGGCTTGCCTGGATTTTTGAGGACCCCCTTCTGGACGGTTTGGTCTTAAAGCTTTCCTCTCTTGGATTGCTATATACGTGGGTGGCTTTTCCTAGACTTAAGGAGTTGGACTGGCATGAGGGAGCAATATGAGCCCTGCTCTGGGGTCGAGCAGCATTACATCTGATATGTAACCACTGCTATGGTGATGGCCTGGGCTTCCCATTGCCAGGAGCACAGGGCTCTGGCCAGACCCCATCAGATCCTGACTAAGATGACAGGTTTCTGACACAAGAAAAGGGTGTTTTCGTGTCGGAGATGATTGGGCAACTGTCAGGGAGTTGCTTTCTTTTTGATCCAGGGCTCTTCTTCACACCTGGCCTACGCATCACCTCACTGTTAGTTGCTGATTTTGCCCCAGCTCTGTTCTAGGTTGTTCCAGAGGGGTGGTTTGGGCCTTGGGAGGGAGAGGAGAGCAGAGCTGCAGACCGACCTGGTCAGTGTGGGTGGGTCCAAGCACCCACCTCACCTACTCCCTGGAATGTCTTCTGCTATATGTGTGTGGCAGAAGACACAGGGCCCGGTAGGGTGGCTCACACCTGTAATCTCAGCACTTTGGGAGGCTTGAGGCCAGGAGTTCCAGACCAGGCTGGGCAGCACAGTGAAACTGGATCTCTTAGAAAAAAACACACAGTGAGGGCAAGATATACATGCAGGGCTGTCCGGAAAGTATCCAGCCATTGTTAATATGTAATTTTCATGTTACATATTACAACCCTGGTATGTAGGTACCCAGGACAGGGCCTGGCCTGTGTGTCTGGACAGGTGGAGAGACAGGGCCATCTGCTGGCCTGGCCCAGAAGGCTAAGGGCTGGTTGGGGGCAGTGGCCTGCCCAGGATCACCCCACTGGCCCGGAGTGCTCAGGTCCTTGGAGTAAGGCCATGTCCTCACACTGAGAGGTGCATCAAAGGCCTAGACAGACTGACCCCAGGACCTTGCCCTCCCCTCCAGGCCAGCGGAAGCCTGCCACCTCCTACGTGCGGACCACCATTAACAAGAACGCCCGGGCCACCCTCAGCAGCATCCGGCACATGATCCGCAAGAACAAGTACCGCCCAGATCTGCGCATGGTGAGTGGTCTTGGGGCTCCTGGTCCAAGGCTGCAGTTGAGCCATGGGGGTGTGCAGGGTGGGCTACAGGTGGGGACTGGGTGGGGGAGCCACACCCCAGGACAGCCACCCCTGTGTGGGCCTGGGAGGCTGGCAGGTGGGGGCGGCTTGTGGAGTGGGTGCACTGAACCCGCCTACCTTCCCCCCAGGCCGCCATCCGCAGGGCCAGCGCCATCCTGCGCAGCCAGAAGCCTGTTATGGTGAAGAGGAAGCGCACGCGCCACACCAAGAGCTCCTGAGCCCCTTCCCCTTGAGCAATAAAGAGTCAGTTGACCTTTCCTCAACCACCACGACTGAGCGTCCTTTTGTGGGGTGGCCTAAAGAATCCCAACCTGACCCTCAGGGTAGGGGCCTCCATTCAGAGGAGAGGCGTTTGCAGCCCAGCAGGGCACAGGCTGAGAGGCTGTGGGCCCCTGGTGCCATGGCAAGGTTTGTGGACCCTGGAGGAGCAGGGAAGTGAAGACCATTGTCACACCCTGGGAGCAGACAGGGCCATCAGGGAGGCAGCTGAGCCCAGAAGATAAATTGACTCCCACCTTCACTGGCCACTCAGGAGGGCAGTGGCACCCCCAGACTTACAGCAGGCGGGCGTCATGAAACAGCCCGAAAGCCCCCACCCATCTCCCCAAGGCTGGCTCAGCTCAGTGTCTCCTCAAAGAGGTCTTCCTGGACACCCTTGGCCAGAGTAGGTTCTCCCTGGTTTGCCCTGCTTTCTTTCCTTTTCCCTTTCGGTTCCTAGTGTTTGTAGTACTCTGAGGTGGCCATGGGCATAGATGCTGGGCCTGGGCTGTCCGGGTTCTGCCTCTAGCTCAGCTACTAGCTGTGTGGCCTTGGGCAAGTTAGTGGACCTCTGCCTCTGACGCTAGAATGAAGTAGGTGGGCTGGGTGGGGTGGCTCAAGCCTATGATGCTGGCATTTTGGGAGGCAGGAGGATCCCTTGAGGCCAGGAATTCAGACCCACCTGGGTGACATTAAGACCTCATCTCTACAAAAATTTCAAAAATTAGGCAGGTGAGGTGGCTTGTACCTGGAGTCCAGCTATCCAGGAGGCTGAGGCAGGATCCCTTGAGGTTATAGTGAGCTATGATGACACCACTGCACTCAAGCCTGCACAACAGAGTGAGGCCCTGTGTCGAAAGTAAAAATAATGAAGTGGGGGCCGGGTGCGGTGGCTCACTCCCGTAATCCTAACACTCTGGGAGGCCGAGGCGGGTGGATTGTTTGAGCTCAGGAGTTCAAGACCAGCCTGAGCAAGAGCGAGACCCCGTCTCTACTGAAAATAGAAAGAAATTATATGGACAGCTAAAAATATATAGAAAAAATTAGCCGGGCATGGTGGCGCATGCCTGTAGTCCCAGCTACTCGGGAGGCTGAGCCAGGAGGATTGCTTGAGCCCAGGAGTTTGAGGTTGCTGTGAGCTAGGCTGGCGCCACGGCACTCTAGCCCAGGCAACAGAGTGAGACTCTGTCTCAAAACAAACAAAAAATAATGAAGTGGGTTAATGAATGCAGAGGGCGGAGAACAGGTCCTGCACGTGGTAAGTGGGCACTACCAAACTATTAATGTAGAACAAGCACTGTGAGGAGCCGGGCCTTGTCTATTTACAAGATTCAGGTGTGTGTGCTGGTGGGGTGGCCCATACTCATCCCAGTGCCCACCCAGCCAGCCTGTGAAGCAGCCTAAGGCTCAGAGGGGAAGGGGTCTCCCAGGCTGTGGCTCTGACTCATTCCTGCTTATCTACTGTGTGTCAGCCACCACCAGGGGCTGAGGATCCAGCATGGAGAGCACCCTGGTCCCTCCATCCCAGGGCCCCTGTTCAGAGATGGACCCTGCTCCTGTCTCCACCCACAGCTCTGTGGCCAAGGGCAAAAGGACTCCCTGGGGCTTCCACTTGCCATTGGGGTTAGAGGGCCAGGAGCCATGCCTGTGCTCTTACCGTGCCTAGCCCAAGGGACAGCAAATCTGACCATTTGTCACCAACCCGTCTGGCCTGGACCCTTGCACCGGCCTCCCCGCCGCCTTGGGTCTGTTCTCAAGCCAGATGGAGAGGGATCCTGTTAGAACTAAGTCACATGTCCTGGCACCTGCTCAAACTCACCTCCGTGGCTTCCCTGTGCTCACTGCCTCACTCTGTCAGATGCCACCAGGTGAGGCCTCTCCCTGGTGCCCTGCTTTAGTTGTTACCACAGCACTGATCTCCAGCTGACAAGCTGGGCAGTTTATGTTAGGTTTGCCCTGTTATGGTGAGCAAGGACTGTCTAGAGCCCCTGCATGCAGTAAATGCTCAATAAATGTTGAGTAATGGCCAGGCACAGTGGCTCACACCTGTGATCCTAGGCCTCTGGGAGGCTGAGGGGAATCTCTTGAGCTCAGGAGTTCAAGACCAGCCTGAGCAAGAGCGAGACCCCCATCTCTATTAAAAATAGAAAAATTAGCTGGGCATCCTCTGCCTGTAGTCCCAGCTACTCGGGAAGCTAAGGCAGGAGGATTGCTTAAGCCAAGAGTTTGAGGTTGCTATGAGCTAGGCTGATGCCACAGCACTCTAGCCTGGGCAACAGAGTAAGACTCTGTCTCAAAAATAAATAAATAAATAAAAATAAATATTGAGTATTGAATATACAAGGTCTGAGGTCCACCCAGTCCTGCAAGTTTGCTTATCTGCCACTTTCTGACATGGTCTCTTCCTCCACTGCCTCCTTCCCACCCCCAGGCCCGATGGGCTCCTGCCAGGTTCCTCAACTGTAGCACAGCCTGCTCAGTCAGCTGCCACTGTCCCTGCCCTGGGGGAGGCCATGCCTGGCATCTGGGGTGGAACCAAGAAAGGGATGGAGGGAGGAAGTTTTCAGCTCTGGGGAGCGTGAGTCTCTAGCGTGCTGAGCAAACGTGGGCACACTGTGTGTCCTCCAGGCCTCACGTCCCATCTCCCTGCAGGGAAAGGGCAGAGCTTGGGGGAGATATGGTTTGTGTGGGGCCATGTATTCAAACTTTCTTTGCCTGAGTGATGTGTGTGTTAGTGTGGAAATTGGAAAATAGAAATATACAGAAAAAACATGAGATTAAAAAACAACAGGCCAGGTGTGGTGGTTCATGCCTTTAGTCCCCGCTACTCAGGAGGGTGAGGTGGGAAGATGGCTTGAGCCCAGGAGTTCAAGGTTACAGTGAGCTGTGATTGCACCACTGCACTCCGGCCTGGGTGATAGAGAGAGATCCAGTCTCTAAAAAAAATAATGAGGCCAGGTGCGGTGGCTCACTTCTGTAAACCCAGCACTTTGGGAGGCTAAGGCGGGAGGATCCCTTGATCCCCAGAGGACGAGGCTGCACTGAGCTATGATGATGCCACTATGCTCTAGCCCAGGCAACAGAGTGAGACCTTGTCTCAAGAATAATAATAATAATATAATAATAAAACCACCACCAACAACAAATACCCAGGCACACCACAGTAAAAATGCTGAAAGCTAAAGATAAAACAAAATTTGGAAAACAGCAAAAGCGACTTGTCACATGCAGAAGAACCACAGTAAGATGGAAACAGCGGAGGCCAGAGGCAGTGGGGATATGGTGCTGTCAGGAACCTCCCCCCGCATCCTCTCAGCACCCAAGGGTGATGCCCAGGGTTAGTGGTTCCCAGCAGCCAAGGGAGTCAAGCTGCCTCGGCTCCAAGCTCTGCCAATTGTGCCTAGTTGTGGGGACTTGGGCAGCTCACATAGTTGCTCTGTGCCTCAGTTTCCCCATATGTTATATGGGCCATTATGAGTGCCTTCCTCAGAACTCCATGAAGCAAGGATCTCAGTTTTGTTTGCTGCTGTGTCTCCAGTACTTTGTTCAATAAAATCCAATAAATGCTTGTGCAGTAAGTACCCTGGAGGCTGCCAAGCCCCAGGCCTCACAGAGCACTGGGGACTCCAGGCTGCCTACAGCAGCGGACTCAGGGCTCTGCTCAGGGGAGGAGCTGGCATGGATTCTATTGGGGCTCCATCGTTCCTTGGCTGTGCGACCTTGGGCAAATTCCTCAACCTCTCTGTGCTGTCCCTCATCTGCAACATGCATGTCAACAGTCAACAGACCCTACTTCCCAGAGTTGCCGAAAAGGTTAAATGTGCAGAAAGCTCAGGGCAAAGCCTGCCTGGCCGTGCCCACCAATCTTTGTTGCAGTAATGCATTAATGAATATTTATTATAAATGTTTTGACAGATAGACTCAAATGATCACAAATGTCTTCCCATGTCTATGACTATTTGCACACAAAGCAATGCTCGTGTTCCAAATCCACACCCACTAAAGCCCGTGGGGCTCCCGGTTTGTGCTGTGGTCCGGATGGCTGTGAGTCCCCCCAGCTTCCCCTGTGGTTTCGTGACTGTCATCCCACCCTCCGAGGCATTTCCGCCCCAGCTGATTCTGCTCTCTAGGAATTGTATTGATTCCTCTTTGTTTCTCTTGTAGCCAGTTGCTGGAATAAAATCGTCCGCTTTAGAGTCTTTCATTATGAAATGTGCACGTGGCTTTGGAAAACTGCAAATGGAAGGAGAGCAACCAGGGGAAGAACACAACCTCAGAACCCCAGCCCGAGACAGCCTCGTGTTCCTCCTTCTGGGGAACTCTTCACACACGTCCACGCACATCTCATCTTTTCAGTTTTTACGCAGATTTGCACGAGCCAGAGGCAGACTTGCACCCGGCTCTTCCTCACGTGCTGGGCCACTTTCTCCATCAGCACACGGGCTGTCAGCGACTGTGCTCATTCCCACCCCGACTTATTGAAACACAGCCCTGGATGGCCAGCTCCCTGCTCTGGTCCCCTCTCCCTGCTGAACACGTGGCCTTCCCCCAGACCCTCCCGCACCTCTGCCCCCGACTCCGGCCTGGAGCGCCCCGCTCGGGTCCTGCCCCGCCAGCCTCCCGCCGCCGTGCAGGCCGCGCTTGTTCTCCCAGTGCCAACGGCCTCGCCGGCTCCCCTCTTGGCCCTTCCATTCTCCACGCAGCAGCGGGTCGATCTTTACAAATTATAAATCAGACCTGTCGCCCCCTTGGCCAACGCCTCTCCATTTCACAAGAAGTAAAAGCCCAAACCCTTCACTCAGCCGGCAGGGCCCTGGCGGCCACCCTGCCCTCCCTCCCTGCGCTCCTCAGGCTTCGGCCTCCTTGCTGGGCCTGGAAGCACCCAGCTGGCCCCAGGCTCCTCCCCACATTCAGGTCCCAATGTCACTTCCTCAGGGGCCAGGGCCAAGGCCAAGGCAAAGTGACACTGATAGGTCATGTTGATAGGATGTGCCCTTAATAGGATGTGATGAAAATGGCGCTTTACCTCTGTGGTCCTTTCTTGCTAAAACCCATAACCCCAGGCTAATCATGAGAAAAACATCAGACTGATCCCAACAGAGGAGCATCCCACAAAATACCTGGCAAGTACTCCTCAAAACTGTCAAGGTCGTCAACTACAAGGAAAGTCTGAGAAACAAGTGCAGCCAGAGGAGACTAAGATAAGGCAACTGTATGTAAAGTACGATTACATTTTGTAACGTAATCAGGGTATTACAAATGGAATGTAGTGTTTTGTTTCTAAAAGACGTTAGGTCCAAAAAAGGAAATTGGAATAAAGTATGGACTTTAGCCAATAATAATGTATCAACATTGGTTCATCAATTGTGACAAATACACCATACTAATGTAAGATGTTAACCATAGGAAACTGTATTGGGAGTCCCCCAAACCACTTCCAGAACTGAAGATTTGCTAGAAGGACCCACAGGACTTGGAAGAAGTGATACACTCACAGTTATGGTTTATTACAGCAAAAGGAAACAGATGAAAATCTGCAGAGAAAGGTGTGTGAGCCAAGTCCAGGAGAGTCCAGACACAAGCTTGCACTTAATTCTCCTGCAACAGTGTGTGACAACACAGCAACACGTATGAAATATCACCAACCAGGGACGTTCATCTGAGCTTTGATGTGCAGGGTTTTTATTGGAGGCGTGGGGCACCCATGTAAGGCAGTCATGAAGAACCCAGGTAAGAGTCCCCACCTCCACAGGTCAAATTGATAGTGTGGCCCAAGGTAAAGGCAAACAATGACACCATTATCAGGCAGCATATTCCATGGGTCAGAGGTCATCTCCCAGGAGCCAGTCAAGGGCTAGACTCCTAAAAACAAGCCTTTTTGGGGAATATGTGGGCGTTGGAGCAACCCAGGTCTGCTGAGTTAATCCTTTACTGTACAGTCCACCCTCCAGCCCTTGACTCAGGCTCTCTTACAGCAAAATGATTGCATGTGTCTTAGCTTCTACATTTGGTATGGTATTTACATAAGAGATTCGGCCATAGGAAACACTGTATTATCTTCACATTTTTTTCTGTAAATCTAAAATCATTCTAAAAAATAGTCCATTAAAAATATACTGGCCTGGCATGGTGGCTCACGCCTGTAATCCTAGCACTCTGGGAGGCTGAGGCAGGAGGATCGCTCAAGGTCAGGAGTTTGAGACCAGCCTGAGCAAGAGCGAGACCCCATCTCTACTAAAAAATAGGAAGACATTATCTGGACAGCTAAAAATATATATAGAAAAAAATTAGCTGGGCATGGTGGCACATGTTTGTAGTTCCAGCTACTCGGGAGGCTGAGGCAGGAGGATCGCTTAAGCCCAAGAGTTTGAGGCTGCTGTGAGCTAGGCTGACGCCACGGCACTCTAGCCCAGGCAACAGAGTGAGACGCTGCCTCAATAAATAAATAAATAAATAAATAAATAAAAATATACTTAGATATTTTTTATCTCTCAGATTGAGAAAAATCCAAACGTGCTGGTGACGATATGAGGAACAGGCACATTCACACATTGCCGAGAGTGGAAACTGGTATAAACTCTATGGGGGGGCAATTTGACAATATGTGTACGAGATTACAAATGAATGTACCCTTTGGCACAGTAATGCCTCTTATAAGATTTATTCTACAGATATATTCCTTTTGTGCCAAAGGACCCATGTGCAAAGGCTATTCATTTCAGCATTGTTTGTAATAAATAACTGACTGGCCAACCAGTACAGGGGTTTGTGATATAAATTCATGGTACATCTACTCAATGAAATACTATGCGGCCACAAAAAACAGTAAGGAAGTACTGATATGGAGAGACTTCCAAACCTCATTGTTAAGTAAAAAAAGCAAGGTGCAACACGTTGTGTTCAGGACACTACCAGTTGTGTAAAGAAAGGGGAGGAGTTTAAAATAATATATATTTAAATTTGCTTGTATTTGCATAGAATTTCTCCAGAAAAACACACAAGAACCTGTGGTAACATCAGTTGTCCCTGATTAACGGAACTGGGTGTCCCAGAGATGCGAATAACAAGGAACCATTTTATTGTAGAAACTTTTATCTTTATTTAAAATTTTCTTTTCTTAGAGATGGGGGTCTCCTCTTTTGCCCACACTGGAGTGTAGTGGCACAGTCATGGCTCACTGCAGCCTCAAACTCCTGGGCTCAAGCCATCCTCCCACCTCAGCCTCCCAAATAGCTAGGACTACAGACACGGGCCACCACGACTAGCTTCGTTCAAGTGTTTTTGGCAGATTTTTCTTCTGTGTTGTCTTTTCATTGATTTGTAGGAGCTCTTTATATATTTTGGATTAGTCCTTTTGCATAGGGCAAGGTATGAGGACTGTACCACCCTTTCAGCACTTCCATGTGTTCACCAACCCAGAAGCATTTCCAACCCCATCATTTAGGGTTTCTATGGAGGTTTCACGATGAAGGCATGATTAAATCATCAACCAACAGTGATTGAACTAAATCTCCAGCCCCTCCCCTCCCAGAGCTTGGTGGGGGAGGATGGGGCTGAAATTCCCAACCCTCTAATCTTGCCTTGGAGCTATCTGGGGGCCCACCAAGGGGGAATTCATTAGAACAAAGAATGCTCCTACTACCTAGAAAATTCCAAGGGATTTAGGAATTCTGTTGGGGACCAAGGCCAAATATGTATTTTTATTGTATCACAGCAGCTTCTTGCCCTTGTTAATTATTCGAGTAGGCTCCCCAAGGCCTAGGATGAAGGTGCCTTCCTTCAGAAAGGACTGTTTGCTTCTCTCATGCAGAAGCTTTATGATAAACATAGGGCTTGAGAGATCTTCACCACCACAATGTGGATTTGGTCTGAAAATCAGATGGATTTTCTTCCCTTCTGTCCTGCTCACTCTCCCTGCCTGTAGTCCTGAAGGTAGTGGGGGGCGGGGTATAGATTTACTTCTGCTTCACCTTTACCCTGGGGGTTGACATTGGTTGCAGGGGTGGGGTGGGATTCCAGGTCAACACAGGATCAGTCACTCCTTGAGGCTGAGCCCAAGGTGTTTTGTTTTGTTTTTTTTTAAAGAGACAAGGTCTGGCTCTGTCCCCCAGGCTGGAGTACAGTGGTGTGATCATAGCTCATTGCAACCTCAAACACTTGGAGCCCTAGGTTTTGACCTCACCTGCTTCATTGTAACAGGAAAATTCACTCAGGACAAGTTTTCCACTTACCTCACTTTAGATTTTAGTGTGGACATTCTTTACGATATTGTAAACAATGTAATGCTTTTAAAATGTTGATTTAACATTTTTTTTAAATGAGACATTACTCCAAATAACCTAAGCCCATCAGTAGAATGTGAAGTTTCCCCACCCAACTACAGGCACACCCAGGATAATCCTTCCCCCACCCAGGGCAGAACCTGAGAGGATGATGGGATCTCACCTGAGACTAGATCACTATCACCTGACTTCAGAGTTAGAGCACCTGGATGGGCATGTGGAGGGGCAGCTTCTAGGAGCTGAGAGGAGCCCCCAGTGCCCTAAGAACTGAAATCACCCAAAATGACAGGAGCTTAGAAGAGCACCTGACAAAAGAACATGGTCAGTGGATGCCTCAATTTCAGCCTGCAAAAGCTCAGGCATGCCCAGACTTCCAACAGAATCTCTCCAACGAGCTTGTGATCTGCTAACGCAGAAATATGCGTGGCAAAGGCTTTTATTGCCCACAAGGAAAAAACCAATCAAGGATAGAGCAGAGATCAGATGACGCAGGGGGACGGAGGTTTGCCCTGGCCCAGAAC
Source organism: Lemur catta (assembly GCF_020740605.2). Taxonomy (NCBI): domain Eukaryota; kingdom Metazoa; phylum Chordata; class Mammalia; order Primates; family Lemuridae; genus Lemur; species Lemur catta. Next base: position 21,892,081 of record NC_059146.1, read on the forward strand.
CAGACGGACAAGGCTGGCCAGACACGGTAAGCTAAGGCAGCACACACCTGGTCATACAGGACAGGAAGGGACACCACCACTTCAACTTGCCATTTCAGGAGAGGTGCAGAGCAGGACCCCAGGCTCCAGGACCCCCCCCTCCATTTTAGATTGGAACTCCGACGCTGGGGAGGCGCTATGACTTCCACATTCCCACAGAATGGAGAGGTGGTCCCAAACCCCAACAGGAGACCTGGCACATGGACTCAGGGACAGAGAAGGGACACCAACTGTCCTGAAACATGTGGCAGACACAATGGTCCTGGGGCATCTGCAAGGAACAGAAGCTGCTTTTCCAACTTTATTTAGAAAAACAAATCCAGGTCCCAGTGCCCCTCAGGCCCTCCCCCACCCCAGCCATAATTTAAATAACTTAGAGACAGGGTTGGAAGGAGGGGACAGGGGAGGATGGTGGGGTCAGGGTGGGAGGAAGGAGAGCCCCACTACAGCCGCCGCAGTGCCCGCTTCTTGTCGGTCTTTTTCTTGGCCGCCAGCTTCTTATCGCGCTCCCCGGCGTGTTTCTTGGCCATGGGACCCTCGGCCCCTCCCAGCCCCGCGGGGGCCCCAGGGTCAGTGGAGGAGGCTGCAGCGCCACCAGCCAGGGCCCTGCCACCACTGGGCCCGCCCGCACCCCCGTGGATCTCTGTGAGCAGGCGGGCCCGGGCCGCGTACTCCTCGTAGTTCTCCAGGAGCAGGCGGCCTGCCTCCTCGTTGAGCGCAGACTCGGGGTTGGGGTGGATCAGCAGGCACTTGATGGTCTGTGGGGAGAGGCCCAGGGTCAGGGAGGACTGGGTAACCTGCAGGGCCCCTCTGCCCTCAACTCAGCCCCCAGGATCGGGTCCAGGTCCACTCACCCAGCATCCTTCTCATCTTTGCTCTGTTCCCCCGATAGGTTTCCTTCCCATTGCCTTGCTCACAGCAAATGTCCCAAAAAGGACACGATGCCACAGGCCCAATGGTTTAATGACCTCGGTTCTGAGGCTCTTGTTGGGTGATGGAGAAAAAGCCAGGCCCCTCTCGAGAAGCCCACTGCCTGCCTGAGCCCCAAGCTTGGGTCCTATCCTGGCTCTGAAATGGCCTCTGTGCAGCTCCAGTGTGACCTCAGAGGCCCCCTGGTTCATGGAAGGCCTGCATGGAGAGGGAGGGGACTTGCCTCAGGAAGTCACACCTGGGTCTGCTGGAGTCTAAGGCTCCCTATCTTCCCACAACATCATGGTTAACATGAAGCCTAAATCCTGACCTGTAACTGGCTTTAACAAGAATCCCAAGTTCAGAGCCAGGAGACTCTGGCTGGGCTGGAATGGCACCAGGATGTAAATAAAAGGGGGACTGGAGGCCTGAGGGGCATCTCAAGAGCAGTCCAGGAAGGGGCCAGTCCTCTCAGTAGCCCTTCACCAGCCCATCCTAAGGAGTAAAGTGAAGTGCAGAGGTGTGACTGGCAGCCAGGCCTCTACCAGCCCTAAGTGGACCCTCCAAAGTGACATCTGCCCCCTGCCCCACTCTCCTTCTCAAAGGGAACCCAAAACACCTCCAGAAACAAAGAAACAAGCCTGGCTTTGAACAGCTGACAGTTACAGGTGCTCCCTGGGGCTGCTGTGATACATGCATGAAGAGCACCAGGCTCAGCAGTCATCACTGACGACCAGGAACACAAGACCCCACTCCTAATTCTTATCACTGCGCCCCCAAAGTGGAGGCCCAGCGCAGACCCACTAGCCAGCAGGCCTGGAGGTCAACACCAACGTCCCTAGCAGCTGCCACTGCCACCCCAGGGAGAGGAAGGTGCTGCAGGTGGAAAGGTGTGGGGTCTGTTTACCTTGGAGCTCAATCTTTTCCCCATGCTCTGCAGGAAACCCCAAAGCCCCATCCTCTCTACCACGTGCCCCAGAGGATCATTAGAAATTCAACAAAAAACAATAACACCCGCCCCCCAGAAGAAAAACCCACTTTTTTTTTTTTTTAAATTTTGGCGAGGTGCAATGGCTCACACCTGTAATCCTAGCATTTTGGGAGGCTGAGGTGGGAAGATTGCTTGAGGCCAGGAGTTTGAGACCAGCCTGGGCAACAAGCAAGACACTGTCTCTAAAAAAAGAAAAAAAAAAAAAAAAATTAAAGACCTAGTCGGGTGTGGTGGCATGGGCCAGTAGTTCCAGCTACTCAGGAGGCTGAGGCAGGAGGATTACTTGAGCCCAGGAGTTTCAGGTTGCAGTGAGTTGTGATCATGCCATATTAGCCCAGGCAACACAGCAAAACCTGTCTCAAAAAAAAAAAAAAAAAAAAAAGGAAACAAAAAAACCCACCAAAAAACAAAAAGTTTTTGAGCTTGGGTGAGGGAGGCAGCAGGTGACTGAAATGCTTTAAGAGGCCTGTGGAGACCTTGGAGCAAGGGCCTGGTCCAGGGGGCCTGCACCTTGCCCAACACGGCGGGGCTGGATCCTTCTGTGCTGCAGGGCTGTCCTGTGTGTGCTGTGGCCTCCACTTGCCAGATGCCACTAGCAGCCCCCTTCAGTTGTGACAACCAAAAATGTCTCCTGACAATGCAAAATGTCCCCGGGGAGACAAAATCACCCAGCTGAGAAACACTGGTTTATGAAAACATTCTAGAATTAAGACAGTGGCGACAGTTGCACAAGCCTTGCCACTATTAAAAGACCACTGAACTGTATGCTTTAGAACAGTCAATTTTAAGGTATGTAAATTAAACCTTTAAAAAAAACACTCTTTTACCAGACCCTTGCCCTTGGCTTCTGTCAGAAACTGGCCTACTACACAAACCCATCACTTGTTGCACAGCAAGGTACCCCTGGACACTGCACAGCAATCCTTGGTGCCCTGGGTTCAAGGCTGCCAATCTTTCCAGAATTTTTCAGAAAAGCTACAAACCTGGATTTTTACATGGAAATTTTCCACTACTTTAGCGTTGATTTAAAAAAACTAAATAAAGCAGTTTGGCTCAGACACCACCGGGATGTCCAGAGAGGGAGGGAGGCCCAGGCCCAGCCTGGAACTCACCAGTAGCACATGTCGGATGCCCAGCTCAGCTGTCCAATCCCTCTTGAGCACATTGACGCAGATCTCGCCGTTGGCACCCACGTTAGGGTGGAAGATCTTGGTCAGGAAGTAGCCCTTGGGTGGGGAGGCAGGGAAGTCCTTCCCCAGCAGGAGTTTCATGCGGAACAGACCTCCAGCATATGGGGTCCCCTCTGGAGTGGAGGTGGGGAAACAGGTCAGGGTACTTGGGACTCCCAGGCACTGCACAACACCCCAAAGCCCAGGCTCCATGATCTGGCTATGAGGCAGGTGCCCTGCAGGCTCCTCCACCAGGCTGGGGGAGTCTTGAGAGGTAAAAAACGGCTGGGTTCCCAGGGCTCATCACACACATATGCCCCACCTTGCAGGACCCCCCGGGCAGTCACCACCAAGCCCTATTCTCCACCCAATGAATGTTTCTTCTTCAAGTGACTGCCCCAGTCACATGCCCCTCCCAGGAGTGCCCACTTGTCTTCCTGGAAGACATCTACTTAAATGCCTTTCAGGCAAATGATCTGACACTTTCTCAACTCCTCCGCCTTCCCGGATCAGTGAGCGTTTCTCTCAATCACTTGCTTGGGTCCAAACAGGTGCCCACACCCCGACCATCAGCAACCTGGGCACCTGCCCTCCATGTCTTGCTTCCTGACTGGCCTCTAGCTTCTTCCCAGGCCCTCTCTCCTCACTACAGTCAAGAGCAGCTCTGGAGCGACCCACCATACCCTTGCTTTAAACCCTCACCAGCTTCCTTGCCAAACTCCTTACAGGGGGGGCCTAGAAGTCCTCTAAGATCTGCCCCTGATTGCTCCACAATCAATTTTCTCCTTTCTATTCCTACAAAGCACCCAGCCTCGCCTACCTTGGGGCCTTTCTGGGAACCTTCCCATCTTCCTGATGCCCTGCCCCCAGCCACCCCTGCAGCAAGGCCTGAATTACCTCAAATGTCACCACCTCAGGAAGGTCTAACCTGACCACCTCCCCACCATCACAATGGATAAGACCCTTCACATGCTCCTCTAATATCTTGGCTCACATTGTAGAAACTTAGATTATAACAGAAATGTAGTTTGCACAAAACAATATTCTAAATCGCTGCACACATGTTGGATTAAACAATCACATCCAATCATTTGATTATTTATTACCTCTCTCCCCCACAATGATGTGTCTGGCCTGTTCCCTGCTATGTCCCCAGAGTCCCTGACACTGACAACAAAATGGAGTTTGAGATCATCTGGCCCAGCCTCCAGGCCTTTGCTGATGCTATTCCCACCACCTGGAACTCTCTTCCCACTTCTGTGTAATTTCTACTCATTCTCAGGTCCAGAAAAGCCACATCTGACAGCCTCACCCCAAACCTAAAAAAGGTCCTCAAAATATGCTCTCTCACTGACCAAATACATCTCAACACTTGTGGCAAAACGATCCATAGTTATTTGTCATTTGTGGTGTTCTGCCCTGCTAACCATGAGCATCACAAGACAGCAATGCCTGTTCTAACCACCACCGTGTCCCCGGCACCTGACACAAGGCCAGCCTGTAATGGGTACTTCCGGGCCATCTGTTCTAGATCAGGATGAGGAAGGAATCTACAAAGCAGCCTCTTTCATTCCAAACTCACCAGGGCCCTCGATGGTGACCTGCAGGTCAGTGAGGTCCTCCTCGTTGGGAAAGACCTTGATGCCATCAGGTGGGTCCGCAGTCAGCGTTGTCACCTCTTTGTACACTAGACGGATGATGTGGGGGGGCAAGTTCTCCACGTTGGAATTCTGAAAACAGATGGGAGAAGAAGGTGAACAGCTGGCAATCTGGCCTCCTGCAGGGTTTAATGATGCGGTGGCAGCCCTGGGCTTGACCCTGTGGTCTCAGGCTCTCAATCACCCCTGGGCTCCCAGACTCCCATTCAGGATACTTCAGACTGCTTTAGATTATAGGAGCCGACGTCCCAACAGAAATGGGGGCAAATTTCCGTGGGGAGTTGGAGGCAACTGCACCTACCCCAGAAACCCCCAAAGCCCGATCACAGGCACACGTTAGCCCACGCTGGTAACAAGTAGGCCCTAGACCTGACCCATCCTGTCCCCATTCCCCACCCAATTTTGGTTAAACCATCCTTAAAACCCAGGCTCAGGCCTAGATATGGCGGCGGGGCATCCTTGCTCCCAGTAACACCCACAAACGGCCTGCAAAACGCCCTGAGCCATCCTGGAGTCTCCGTCGGGCCTTCCTGGTCTGGGAGACTGGGCGGTCGAGGTTCCCGCCTTGCCTGCAGGAAGGCCCTTGGGCCCATTCTGGCCCGGTACCCCCAGGCTGGCCCTCAAATCCCTCAAAGCAGCCCGCGAGAGGCTCTTGAGACCCCTCCTTCGGGAACCCCCTAACCGCCCCTCTCAAGCCCCGCCGCCCGCTCTCACCATGACTGCGGCCGGCCGGGGACGGGTCCCCCCGGCCCACTTCCTGCTCTCTTCGGGCCGCTGGCCGGGGCGGGGGGCCCCACTGCTGCAGCTGCGACCCTGGCGAGGCCCTGGCGGCCCCGCTCCGCTCCCCGCTGCCTCCCAAGCAAACAGCACCCACAACTGCACCCACCCCGCTGCCCGGCCGCACTAAGCCTGCCGCGCGCGCACCACGGCCCCTTTATAGCCGCCCGCAAGCCACGCCCCCTAGCGGCCCCAGCGCCGGGCCACGACCCGTGACGTCAGCGCGCACGTTCCTTGGCGCTCGATGCGCTCTCCCCCTTCTCCGCAAACTGCGGTCAGAAGCGAGCAGTGGGCGGAGGCGGTTGTGCGGCGGGCCGGCCAGTAGGGGCGCGTGGGGGTCGGGGTGGGGACCTCAGAGAATGGAGGAGTTGAGAAGGGGGAGTAGAGAAGGGGACGCGAGAGACGAAGCGGCCGCTGATTGGGCCGTTTGAATGAGACGCCGGTACGCCACGGAGTACGCGCACGCGCGCGCGCACGCCCTGACGTCGAGGAAGTCGCGCACGCGACTAACGGTCGGCCTAGGGGGCCAGGGCGGGGCGAGGGGAGGCGGGACTGGGGGGGGTTTAAACGCGTGATGGAAGGGTCTCGGGCCAATAGGTACACGCGCTCGTGATGGGTCACGAGACTCGCATGGGCCAATAACTAACAGAAGGTTTTGCGGAGAGGCGGGGAGGAATGGAGAGCCACCAATGGGGACACATTTTAGTGCGGACCTACTCTCTACCGGCCAAAGAAATTCGTTGATTTTCTGCATATGCAAATGAAGTGTGCCTTACCGCCTGCGTCCTCTCATCTCCGCGGCCCTGGTGGGGGTGGGCGCTGGAAATCCGTTTGCATTTTTCCACGGGGCGCCATTTTGTGCTAGAAATGACCTGTGACCCATGTCCTTTATTGTGGAAGCTCAAAGACCAGTGAGAATGACGTTAGAGGTTTGGACGGCCTGTCCCTGAAGTGTGTGACCCCTGACCCCTGCTTGGACTCATCGAAAACTCCCGGCCTCAGTTTCCTTATGTGGCAAATGGGCACTGGGGTCCCTTGTGATGGCAGGGAGAGAAGTCAGGAGAGTCCGAAGTGATCCAGGACGTAGTTCTGCCTGTGATTGACCCATGGCCTCCAGCCACACAGGACTCAGTTTCCCTGTCTGGAAAACAGACACACAGTTGCCTGGAGAGGGCACCTAATGACCTCTTAAAGTCCCTACTTCCCAATACTGTTACATGGGCAGTTAAATTTCAACGTGAGTTTTGGAGGGGACATTTAAACCCTAGCAGCATTTTCCCAAAGAAGATGTACAAATGGCCAATAAGCACATGACAAGATGCCCAACATCATTAGCCATCAGGGAAATGCAAATCAAAACCACAATAAAAACCACTTCCCACCCACTAAGATGGCTGTAATCAAAAAGACAATAAGTGCTGATGAAGACGTGGATAAATTGGAACCCTCGTACACTGCTGATGGGAATGTAGAATGGTAGCTACTTTGGAAAACAGTCTGGCAATTCCTCAAAAGGTTAGAGTTACAATGTGACCCAGCAATACTATTCCTAAATATCTACCCTTAGAGAAATAAAAACATATATCCACATAAAAAGTCACACCCAAATGTTCATAGCAACATTGTTCACAGTAGCCAAAAGATGACAACAACCCAAATGTTAATCAACTGATGAGTGGATAAATCAACTATGGTATATCCATACAATGGAATGTTATTCAGCCATAAAAGGAATGAAGCACTGATATACATTACAATATGGCTGAACCTTGAAAACATTATGCTAAGTAAGAAAAGCCAGACACAAAGGACTACATATTATAGGATTTCATTTATATGAAAAGTCCAAAATAGTCAAATCCATACAGACGTAAAGTAGATTAGTTGTTGCAGTTGTATTTATATGAAAAGTCCAAAATAGTCAAATCCATACAGACGTAGATTAGTTGTTGCAGTTGGGAGTGGGGTTGGGAGATAGGGCAGTGATAGCTAATGGGTATAGATTTTCTTTTCTTTTTTTTTTTTGAGACAGAATCTCACTCTGTTGCCCAGGCTAGAGTGCCATGGCATCAGTCTAGCTCACAGTAACCTCAAACTCCTGGGTTCAAGCGATCCTCCTGCCTCAGCCTCCCAGAGTGCTAAGATTACAGGCGTGAGCCACCACACCCGGCCTAGATTTATTTATTTATTTATTTTTTTGAGACAGAGTCTCACTTTGTTGCCCGGGCTAGAGTGAGTGCCATGGCGTCAGCCCAGCTCACAGCAACCTCAAACTCCTCCGCTTAAGCGATCCTACTGTGTCAGCCTCCTGAGTAGCTGGGACTACAGGCATGCGCCACCATGCCCGGCTAATTTTTTCTATATATGTATTTTTAGTTGGCCAGATAATTTCTTTCTATTTTTAGTAGAGACAGGGTCTCGCTCTTGCTTAGGCTGGTCTCGAACTCCTGACCTTGAGCGATCCACCCGCCTCGGCCTCCCAGAGTGCTAGGATTACAGGCATGACCCACCATGCCCGGCCTAGATTCATTTTTAAATTCAAAATTCTTCAGGTTGTTCTCCACAGGGAGGCCTTAGAGGTGAAAGTGTAATCAAGTTACTGCCAAAGGAAGACTGTCTGGAACGTTCTTGATGTCTCCCTTCCAGGTGAGTGAACAGATTACTGCAGTTTTAGGCCTGGTGAATCAAAGAAGTGACATTCAGTAGGGGGACTTTTATTATCAAATAGTATTGACTGGGCCAGGCGTGGTGGCTCACACCTGTAATCGCGCGGTGGCTCACGCCTGTAATCCTAGCACTTTGGGAGGCCGAGGAGGGTGGATTGTTTAAGCTCAGGAGTTTGAGACCAGCCTGAGCAAGAGTGAGACCCCGTCTCTACTAAAAAAAAAAAAAAAGAAAGAAAGAAAGAAAGAAAGAAAGAAAGAAAGAAAGAAATTAGCTGGACATCTAAAAACATACAGAAACATTTACCCGGGCATGGTGGCGCATGCCTGTAGTCCCAGCTACTCAGGAGGCTGAGGCAGAAGGATTGCTTGAGTCCCGGAGTCTGAGGTTGCTGTGAGCTAGGCTGACGCCATGGCACTCACTCTAGCCCGGGCAACAGACCAAGACTCTGTCTAAAAAAAAAAAAAGAATAGTATTGACTGAGAAATTTTATCTTCTTCTTCTTGTGAGATGTTACCTTGTGATGGTATATATTTTTTCAGGACTACTCATCAAAATATGGTGTGATGTCATTGAAGAATTTAGTTCCTTTTCCGTTCCTTTTGTGACATCTGAAATTTCTTCTTTTTTGTTAGTAATAATCTCATCTGCTACTCCACCAGCAAGAAGAGGCAAACTCATTGCTTCACTGGATAAACAATCCATTTCAAAGTTTATCTTATTTTCATCATGGTTCACTTCAATTAAATCTTGTAATCCAGGACACTGAGCCTCTTCTACTATGCTGTTCCTGCTTTCAGGAATACTTGAAAACAAAGTCTTCCCATCATGATGTTCATGTTGGTGTTCTGAGGATCAGGATTCTCTGGTGATGATGTTTGTCTTAGGAGGACCACCGTATCCCTGTTCTGGGACACAGCTTTGCCCACAGACTTAGGTGTTCCAAGTCTTTGAGAAGGCCATTCAGAAGGGAGAGATAATTCTGAGAATGATTCAACGGGACTTTCAACTCTGGAAAGTCCAGCATTTAAAAAGAATTTTAAAAAATTACTCTGATGGGAGGAATTGAAAGAAGGCCAGAGGGGTGGGGAGAAAAAGAGACATCTGAGGGAAGGATGTTCCCAGCCGGGAGAGGTGGCCAGGCAGGGCCTCGCAAGGCCACGGTGAAGAGCTTGGGAGAGCCCTACGGAGCCACCGAGGAGTTTTGATCCGGAGGTGTGCCTAGATTTGGTGCTTGTATTGAGACTCTAGCTCAGCGCTGCTGGGTTGAGACTGGATTGGAGGGGCCCAGTGTGTTGACTGTGGCTCGGGCTAGGGCGTGGGCCGTCGGGGGAAGAGGATGGAGGAAAGGGGCAGACCTGGGAACTCCTTAGCAGGTGGTCTAGCAGTGGGCAGCCTTCCCAGTCCTTTGGGAGACAGGAACTGTCAGACGATGTGTTGGGGAAGGGGAGCATTTTCCGTGCTGACACTGGTGACCCATAAATTTACTTTTGTTCAGTGAACCCTAAATTGTCCCTTTGGCTTCAGAAATTAATCTTCACTCTATCTGTATTATTATAAATTACAAAAGACATACATGCTTGGAGGGGCATCCACACAGTCACTGAGGCGCAGGAGGTAACAGCTGGAGGTGCTGCTCTAGCCTTCCCTACTCTCCTTCCCTCCACATCCCTCTCCGGAAGCCGCTGTTCACATGTCACCGTGTGTTCTTCCCTGCAATTCCTGAGCATTTCCGTAGAGGCACAATTATCCACACACAAACACATCTGCTCCTGCAGTTTGCGTTGCTCAGCTGCCTGCAGTTCACAGTGAGCGTCCTTGTCCATGTTTCTGTGAGTACAGCTGTGCGCATTAGTGAAGGAGAAACTCTTAGAGAAATTCCTAGAAATTCGAGGGACCGAGGGACGAAAGAGCACATAGGTTTGCAATTCTGCCACGTGGCCCTCGGCAGGGTTTTCCTTCTTTGGCTCCCCACCATGGGATGTGACCTGCTCCTTCAACCCATATTTATTTAGCACCAACTATACACCAGACACTCTTCTGGGTGCTTGGGATACATCAGAGCACAACATACGAAACAAACAAACAAAAATCCCTGCGCTCCGGGACTCCCATTCCACTGGGGAGATAGATAAACAATCAGGACTGAAAATAGGGAGGCAACCATTCGGTTTTCCTGGAACTGAGGGGTGACCCAGGATGCAGGACTTGCTGTGCTCACACTGGGGAGGTTCTGGGCTAACAGGTAAGTCAAGTTTGTGTGTTAAAAGATATTAATTGCTGTAAAAATTAGTGTAGGCTAACAGGGTTCAGGAATTCTGGAGGCAGTTTTAGAGAGAGTAGGACTCATTGAGAAGGTGACTTGTAGGAATCCGGAGGAAAACCATTCCAGGCAGGGGAAACAGCCAGTGTCCAAGTCCTGACCTAGGAGGGAGCCTAAATATTAGCAGTCTTCAAAATGTTTGACAATCATAGGCAAATAAAAGTCTCTAGTCTTATTTGCATTTCTTGTCTTCCCAGTGAGGTTGGGTGTCCTATCATGGGCTTCTGAGTTCACTGTCTGTGGTTCTAGCAGGTTCTCTGCTCCTTAGTAGCCTTAGGACTTCTGAACAGTCACTTGTGACCTTTCCAACTTGAGGTGTCTGCACAGGCTGGGGGAGGTAATTGGTAAGAGCCACTCTCCTTGGTTCCTTCAGAGCTGAATTTAGAGCGCTCCTGGGTGGGAGGGGCCCTTGTGATTTGCAAATATGTCCTTGAATGGACAGGGTACTCCTTCCGGTGACAGATACACCAGCACTTAAATTGCCAGGCTCGGTCGCACTCTGCAACCCCCAGAAGTCAAGACAGAGACTTCAGTGCACCGGGAGCTTCCTTTACTGACTGTAACACCAACACCTCTGATGCATACCAAGATTAAACACAAAAGCACACAGTACTGGTGAGGGTGGGAGCAAACAGACATTCTCACATATGTGGACTTGGCACAGGCTTTCTGGGTTATAGTTAGCATTGTCTAGCAAAGTCTTCAGAACACACCTGCCCCCTCAACCCAGCCACTCACCTCCTGGGAGCTTATCCTAAAGGAAGTTAAGTGAATGCACTAAGTGGTATGCAAAAAGACGTTCCTCAGCCTGTAATCCTAACACTATGGGAGGCTGAGGTGGAAGGATTGCTTGAGGCCAGGAGTTCGAGGCCAGCCTGAGCAAGAGCAAGACCCCATCTCTACATTAAAAAAAAAAAAAAAAAAATTAAAATTTAAAATTTAAAAAAAAACTGAAAAAAAAGAAAAAAAATGTTTCTTAAAGTATTGTTTATGGTAATGAAAACTAGCAAAAACCCAAATGTCTATTGGTAGGGACTGGGGAAAAAATTATGCTGCATCCACACAACAATATACTGTAGCCACTGAAAATTTTGTTGTTGTTGTTTGAATCATTGATGTCTCAAATAATCTGATGAAAGCACTGGATCATTTTCCCTGAAAAAAGCATGCACAAATGCTAATTAGTAAATGTCAGAGGAATAATGAAGTTGGAAAATTATCTGAAGATTGCTGTTTAATCTTTTGAAGATTAATATTCAAACGTTTTGAAGATTGCTGATATTTAAACATCAGTCTAATAATTGACTCAGGCAAGAGAATCACCAGTGGAGGCTCAAAGCAGCAGGTGAAAGTCTAAGGAGAAATAAGATATCTACATAGCATGAAAGTGTCTCCAGGGGAAGGGGAAAATAGTACATTTTTGGTGCCCTGGCCATGGGGTGTATAGTCAGCTCGGGCTGCTATAACAGTGTAGCACACACTGGCTTCAACAGCAGAAATGTATTTTCTTACAGTTCTGGAGGCTGGGAAGTCCAAGATCAAGGTGCCAGCTGATTCGAGTCTTGGTGAGGGCTCTCTTCCTGCCTTGCAGATGTCAGCCTTCTTGCTGTGTCCTCATGTGGCGGAGGGAGCTCTTTGGTATCTCTTCTAATAAGGACACTAATCCTATCAGATCAGGGCCCCACCCTTATGACCTCGTTTAACCTTAATTACCTCTTTACAGGCGCTATCTACAAATATAGTCACATTGGGGATTAGGGCTTCAACATAAGAATTTTGAGGGGATACAGTTCAGTCCATAGCAAGGAGTCAAAGTCAGTATTACCGGTCGTGGCCCCAGTAACAGCACTCATCAAGGGCACATGCTTCCTGAAGCTGAGGTGCTGAGACATCAGCATCACTTCTGTGGTTTTCCTGCCTAACATAGGTAGTCTGGATCTAATAACAAGGAAACATCAGACAGATCTACAAAATGGCCTGCCTAAATGCTTCAAAAATCAGTGGGCAAGAAAGACAAAGACCAAGGAACTGTTCAAGATTTAAGATACCTCAAAAGGCACGATAAATGGATGCAACACCTAATCCTGGAATGTCATGAACTGAAAAGAATTACTCTAAAAGACAATATCAGGGTTGGACACAGTGGCTTATGCCTGTAATCCTAGCACTCTGGGAGGCCGAGGCGGGAGGATCCTTTGAGCTCAGGAGTTCGAGACCAGCCTGAGCAAGAGCAAGACCCCATCTCTACCAAAAATAGAAATTATCTGTCAACTAAAAATATATATAGAAAAAATTAGCCGGGCATGGTGGCACATGCCTGTAGTCCCAGCTACTCAGGAGGCTGAGGCAGAAGGATTGCTTGAGCCCAGGAGTTTGAGGTTGCTGTGAGCTAGGCTGATGCCACAGCACTCACTCTAGTCTGGGCAACAGAGTGAGACTCTGTCTCAAAAAAAAAAAAGACAATATCAGGACAATTGGTAAAACTCAATACGTGGACTTTATCAATGTTAAATTCTTGATTGTAATAATTATACCATGGATGTGTAAGAGAATATCCTTGTTCTTCAGAACTGTTCCCTAGGGGTAAAGGGGTATGATGTATGAAACCTACTCTCAAATGCCTCCAAAGAAAAAAACATAAATATTTATATGGAAAGAAAACTATAAAGTGATGCAGTAAAACGTTAACAATTGGCGAGTTGGTAAAAGTGATACAAGAGTTCTTTGACTTATTCTTAACTGTTCCCGTACGTTTAAAGTTATTTCAAAATATAAAGTTAAAAAGAAGCGAAATAAAAAAGCACATGCACACAACGTCTGGTGTAGATTTTAGAAGTTGGCAAGCCCACCCTGTGAAACGCAGGTTAAGAATAGCTGCTCAGAGGCTTGTATTTATTGACACGAGAGTTGCGAATTGAGCAAGTGTTAGGTTACAAAGGCAAAGATACGAGGCAGAATGCTTCTGTCAGATCTTATCCCTGACTTACCCATCTAACACAGCGTGTGTGAAGCAGATTGCTCTTTTCTTGTTGAGCATAAATGAAGTCATTGGCTGGCATGTAGAGTCCATGTTGAATGAAAATACATGCATTTAAGCACTGGAATTACAACTCGGAGTGGGAAGTTAATCACCCTACGCGGGAGAGGACTGGGACTGGTACCTCCCATCTCACTCTCACTCCTGGGCGTACGCCCAGTGAGGGGAATGGCAGGCAAAGCCTGCACCGTTTATGTTTAAATCTAAATTTTGTTCATTTAAAAAAAATAGATAATACACTTGCTGATACAAAAATTCAGAAGTGCAAAGCCCCCAGCCATCTCATTCCTCTCTCCACAAGCAACCTGTCTCAGCCAGAGCAGGCCATGCCATGCTGCAGTAACAAGTAGCCCCAAGGCCCTGGGTGTTAAATCAACAAGGGTTTATTTCTTACTCATGCTACATGTGCATTGGGGCTGGCGGAAGCCCCTATCTGGCATCATCCTTGCTCTGGGGCCCTGGCTGATCTGTCTGGGACCTGGGGCAACAGAGTTGCTGTGACCTGAAATGTTACCAGTGGCCACGGCAGAGGGAAAAGCCAGGGCATGGGAGAACACACCAGCTCGACCTGGGAAGGTAGTTCTGCTCACGCTTCACTGGCCAAGGCAAGGCTCGTGGGCACAGCTAACTTTAAGGGGGCAGGGAAATAGAATTTTACCATGTGCCCAGGAGGAGAACTAGAAATACTTGGTGCGGGAAATTTATATACAGAGTCTGCCCTTCCCTCCTTTTACACAAACAATAGCATACAGGATGCACACTGTCCTGTGTCTTGCTTTCTTACTTAATCAATCTTGGAGATTGTTTCATACCGGGCAATATGGACAGCACGAAGGCATGCTCGTTCTCTTTCAAACAGCTCACTTGCAGTACTCCTATTTCTCTCTTTCTACAGCAACTACATACTGTTGGGTGCACATAAGTTAAAATATGTATGACGTGACACCGTTGTATTAATTAGATGAAGAAAGCAAGTTAGAGAGCAGTCTATATATAGGAAGGCTTGTTTGTGAAAAAAATTTATTTGCGTGAGAAAATTCTGGAAGAAAACATAGCTAATCCGAATCGCATTTGACTCTGAGCAGGGAGGATCTTCATTTTGCTCTGTCCTCACGTCTTCGGGTTTTCTAATTTTTTCATAACTATCACTGTCATTGTCAGGGTGCATTTGGCTACTGGGAACAGAAGCCCAATCAAGAGAGGTTTGTGGGAGAACCCGGAGACTTCCGTGGGTCCATTTGTGCCTCAAGAACAGGGACCTTGCTTGTGCCATTCATTCACTCTATTTTGTTGAATAAATGAACATAAAATAAAAAATCAACCAGGCCCCTTGGAGTCTCAACCTAGGGATGAGTAGTCACTGCCGCTCAGTCACCCAGGCCCCGGTGGTTCTTTTTCTACCTCTAGCTCTTTTATTTCCATCTCTCCAATTGTCTTTCCAGAGTGATGTGCAATGAACATTTAGATGCTAGGTGAAAGAGACAAACACTTAGTTGCATCTAGAGGAGAACTTTCCTGAAGTTCATAAAATGAATAGGTAGAGGCCCCTTCTCTTCCTGCCAAGCAGTAAGGCAGGAAGCCGCTCCAGCCAGAACTGTGTGAATATTCTAATGCACTGGGCCAGAGGGGGAAGTAATAGGGAAAACACTTGCTATTATCGTAAAACTGACACTTGGCCAGGCGCGGTGGCTCACGCCTGTAATCCTAGCACTCTGGGAGGCCGAGGCGGGCGGATTGTTTGAGCTCAGGAGTTCGAGACCAGCCTGAGCAAGAGCAAGACCCCATCTCTACTAAAAATAGAAAGAAATTATATGGACAGCTAAAAATATATATAGAAAAAATTAGCCGGGCATGGTGGCGCATGCCTGTAGTCCCAGCTACTTGGGAGGCTGAGGCAGAAGGATCGCTTAAGCCCAGGAGTTTGAGGTTGCTGTGAGCTAGGCTGAGGCCACAGCACTCATTCTAGCCTGGGCAACAAAGTGAGACTCTGTCTCAAAAAAACAAACAAACAAACAAACAAAAACTGACACTTAAGTGGGCTGCACCATTTCTCATCTCCGTTATAGGTTGAATAGTGCCCCTCAAAAAAGATATTGGAGGCCAGGTACAGTGGCTCACGCCTGTAATCCTAGCACTCTGGGAGGCTAAGGCAGGAGGATCCCTTGAGCTCAGGAGTTCGAGACCAGCCTGAGCAAGAGTGAGACCCCCGTCTCTACTAAAAATAGAAAAAAATTAGCCGAGCATGATAGTTCATGCCTCTAGTCCCAGCTTCTCCAGAGGCTGAGGCAGGAGGATTGATTGAGCCCAGGAATTTGAGGTTGCTGTGAGCTATGATGATACCACTGCCCTCTCTACCCTGGGCCACAGAGGGAGACTCCTTCTCAAAAAAAAAAAAAAAAAAAAGATGTTGGAGTCCTAATCACCCAGTCTAACCACCCACCTGTGGCCGTGACCTGTGAGCTTGTCTGGGAAGAGAGTCTCTGCAGATGGGCAGTTAAGATGAGGTCATTAGGGAGGGCCCTAATATAACATGAACCATCTCTTTATAAAAAGGGGGGATTTGGACACACACAGAGGGAAGACGACATATAGACACAGGGAAGACTACATCTACAAGCCAAGAAATGCCAAGCAAACCACCAGGAGTGAGAGAGAGGCCTGGAACAGACCACCTCACAAGAAGGAGGGACCAACTCTGAAGGGACCAATCTTGCTGACACCTTGATCTCCCACTTCTGGCCTCCAGACTTGTGAGACACTAGATTTCTGTAGTTTAAGCCACCCAATTTGTAATCCTGAGAAACCAATATACCCCACCCCACCCCCGACACAGGCACTTTAATATTATTCAACCAAAGAATTCAAATATACAGAGGTGACCTCTAGAATCTGTAAACAAATGCTTACATGCTGGGAGTGGGGAGGGCTTTCTTAGGAAGAAACCCAGAATTTAAAAGCACCTTACAATGCACACCCCCACCCCCAACTCCTCAGCTTGGCGGTGGACCCTGACCTGGGAACAGACAGTTAGAAGCCCGTCCTGTGGCAAACTACAGACCTGCCATTGGCAACACCTGCCACACTCAGCCACATGTGCAGGGTGGAAACCCGTCCTCTCCCAGCAGTAAACCTTGAGACTTCAGATCAGGAAAACGTCTATTTATTCCAAAAAATACCAAGTCGCAGCTCCTCCGGCTGTCCTCACCAGGGAATTGGGGGAAGGGGCTGGTGTTGGAGAGACGGAGAGAGATTGTAGGGGGAGGCACAGCTGTGGAGGGTCTTCTGGTCCCAAACTGCTTCTCTTCTCTTTCAGAACTGCCCCCCTCCCACGGCCCCCAAATGAAGGGGAGATGCTTGCACGAGCGTGTGTGTGTTTCTGTGTGGGTGTGCACGCATGTCTGGGTGTGCATTTACTGAGGGGGCAGAGGAAGACTCAGATGTCGAGATCCCAGCTCAGGAAACATGGAGGGGGACTGGCAGGACACGCCTGCTGTCACACCACTGGAGACCTCACCCCACTATGGCTTATTTGAGATCAAATCAAGGCCCCAGGGTCAGGCAGCCTGTGCCAAGTGAATGGGGGTGGCGTGGGGTGGGGTACTCCTGGCATCCAGACGGGGAGAGCAAGTGGAGGGGGGCATACAAAAGCTGAAAGGCCCCAAGCCTCCACATTCCGGGGGCTGGAGAAAGCTGAGTGTTCCCTGGGGGTGTTGAGCAGAGAGGAGGGGGTGGGTGCTTGATCTGGCTCCTTTCAGGGATGTCACAGTCTGCCTGAGCCCTGCTGGGCTCGGGGAGGCCCTAAAAGGGGTGAGGGGAGCCCCTCAGAGCAGCTAGAAGCAATGGGGTTAGAAAGCTGGCACGGGGCCTAGGTAGACTGGGGTAGCCCCCCAGTTTCCTCAGTGTGGTGGGAGCCAGTTGTCTGCCCCAGACTCTGCACAAGGAGGGATAAACTGAGGTGCTAGTATTTTGGGGGAGACATAAGAGGGAGGGGGACGGCCCAGGGGAGGAAGAAGAGGCCCCCCCCCACCTCGCCCTGGGGGCTGGGGGAGGGGGGCACGTAGCCCTTTAAGAGTGGGGGAATGGCCGCCCCCCCGCAACATGGCTATGTACAAAGAGAATTGAGGGCAGATTGTGCATTGGGGACAATGTGTGTTAGGGTCTCCCGAAGGCCCTGGAGGTGCCTGGTGTGTTAGGGTGTTAGGGAGAGAGATGAGGAGCACCCCTGGCACCCACAGAGGGTGCTGGAAGGGACTACTGCCCTCCAGGTGTGCCTGCCCCAGGATCAGACCAGCAGAAGATATTAATAGCATTGAAGGCCCCAGATCAGTCACCAGCTGTGGGCCCTTCCTGCAACGTTCAGGGATCTCCGAGGAGAGTGTGGCCTGAGCTGGGGCAGCGCTTATCCTGGTAGGGGTCCAGCTAAGAGGGAGTGGGCAAGGGGCAGTAATGTCATCCAAGGACTGGAAAGCCCCACCTCTGGTGATGATGGGAGGTCATGGGTTGACCCTGTCATCAAGCAGATGGCTGGGCGAGGGGCAGTGATGTTATCAGGAGGGATCTGGATGCCCTCACCTGGTGAGGGAAGGAGGCTGGCTGAGGCCAAGTCTGTGGTGGGGTTGATCCAGGCATCATTGTAGGTCGGGAGTGAGGCAGTGACATAATCAAGAAGGGCCAGAGTGGGGGTGATGTCATCAAAGGGGGACAGCTGGGCCCTCCCCTGTCCATTTGCAGAAATGAGAAAATGGCATGTTGTGCTGGCTGCCCCTAAGGGAACAACTGTAAGGGCAGACGACTGCAACCCCAGACGACAGCTGCCATACAGCCTGTCGTGATATACTTGGCCCCTAAGATGATGGATCCTGGAAGGTGGTGGCACATGGTTGCGGTGGACCCTGGGAGATGATGACACTATGGTTATGGTGAATCTTAGTAGATGATGACATCATCAGCTCTCATGGATCACAGGAGATGATGACACCATGGTTAAAGTGGATTCTGAGAGGTGATGACACCAATGGCTCTCATGGATCCTGGGACATGAAGACACCATGGTTGAAGTGGGTCCCAGGAGATGAAGACATCATTGGCGCTCATGGATTCTGGCAGGTGATGGCACATGGTTGAAGTGGATCCTAGGAGTTATGATACCAAAGCTATGGTAGATCCTGAGACATGAGACACATGATTAAAGAGGATCTTGGGAGATGATGACACCATGGTTGAAGTGTATCCTGGAAGGTTATGACATCACGCATGGTTCAATCTTGGCAGGTGATGACACCACAATCATGAGGGATTATGGAAAATGGTAGCATCATCAGTCCCAGTGGATTTCAGTAGAGGATGTCACCGTCAGGCATAGTGAACTCTGAAAGATAATAACATCATTGGTCATGGAGGAATCTGAGAGATGATGACACCATGGCTGTGGTGGATCCTGGGAGGTGATGACACCAAGGCTGTGATAGAATCTGAGAGATGATGACACCATGGCTGTGGTAGATCCTGGGAGGTGATGACACCATGGCTGTGGTGGATCCTGGGAGGTGATGACACCATGGCTGTGGTGGATCCTGGGAGGCAATGACACCATGGCTATGGGGAATCATGGAAGATGGTGACATTGGCTTTGGGGAATGTTGGGAGATTATGACAATATTAGTCATGGTCTATGCTGGAAGAGGATGATACCATAGTTGTGGTGGGTCATAGGGAATCCTTGGAAATGATGCCATCATCAGACATGGGTAACATTTGACCCCAGGTGGAATGCCATCATGAGTGGTGGGCATAATATGGTGCTACTGATGCCATCAGCAAGGTCAATAGCAGGCTCACCCCAACCCCCTCCCCCCAGTACGAGGCCAGGACTTTGTTGACAGAGGCAATGTTGTCTCTAGATATGGCAGAAAGAAGTGAGGCCAGGCTTTGGGCTACCTATGAGTCCCATGACTCCAACTGGAGTCCCATGACTCTCATGACCCCTGGGAACAGAAGCCTGTCTGGGGGTTCTGTCCCTCCAGAATTGCTGCACAGAGGCAGGACCCAAGGCCCCATCCCCCTTCAGAGGGTCTGATGGAGATTCTGTTGGGCCTGTCCCTGGGGTCGGGGGAAGGAGCAACAAAGCTGAGTCATGGCGGGACAAGGCAGAAACTGGGACACCACGGACAGTGATGGTGGCCAGAATGGGCACTGCCTCCGAGGAGGAAGCGCTTGGTGATGAAGTCATAGTACTGGGGGCAGAGGCACCACCACCACCAATCCACACACAGACCCTCATCTCTGGAGTAGGCCTCTCCATGGGGGTGGCCTCCTCAGTGATGCACCCCTCAGATGACATCTCAGCCCAGGGCACTCTCTCTGGCATCTTCCCCAGGGTGGGGACGCCCTGTCTTCTTAGGACATGGCAGCAGCAGTGGAAATGTCTCCTTGTGTCATCTCAGAGCATGTGGCATCTGGTGGTGACATCACAGAAGGGGTTTCATCCTGGAGGTCCCAGAGGGGATTGTCATCTCTGGTGATGACATCACAAGAAGAGGCATGGTCCCTCTGATGACGTCATAGGGCAAGGCACCTTCTCTGGTGATGGCATCACAGGAGGGAGCCAGGGTCCCCGTGATAATGATGGGGAAAGGGCTTTCTCTCTAGTGAGGACACAGTCAATGAGGTATTCTCCCCTGCGTGTGTCCCAGCAAGATGGCTTTTTCTGTAGCGATGACATCATAGGACAGATGCATCTTCTCTGCAGTGAAGATACAGGAAGAAAGTATTTCCTCCATGACTATGATGCCAAAAGAGGCCTTAGAGCTAAAGAAGACAACGCAGGGGTGAGACTTGTCTCTTCAGTGACATCATGGGAAGGAATCTTTGTCTCTAGGAATGATGTCATGGGACAAGGCATCATCTCTGCTGTTACCTCACAGGAAGGAAGTCTTTGTGATAATGCCAGAGAACACAGACATGGCCTTCAGCAATGACCTTGTAGGCAGACCTCTTCCTCTGTGATGACCTCATGGGAAGGAGGTTTTGTCCCTGTGATGACATCACAGAACACAGACATTTCTGCTAGCGATGCCCTCATGGGTGGGCCTCTTCTGTAATGACATCACGGGAAGGAGGCCTTGGCTCAAACAGTGAATAATGGGAGAGGAATCTTGTCCACCGTGACATACCGAAGGAGGCTTTGCCTCCCATCCAAGGGCGGATCTGGTCTCAGGCCCCTGCGGCGTGTGAACCTGTGTCGGGGGGTCCAGGCTGGGATGGGGGTCCCGGGGAGGCCGCAGCCCCCCAGTCCCCGGCCCTGGCCTCAGACCGTCACTTCGTTCTTGCTGGCAGTGCGCAGGTGCTGGGGCAGGTGGTGGCCGGGGATGAACTGCAGCTGCTCCAGCGTGCCCTGGCGCTGGAAGGGCGGCCTGCGCGCCAGCGTGCCCCCGCCCCCGCCGGCGTCGGACATCCAGGCGGGCTGCGGCGAGCCGTGCAGGGCATGGTGGTGGTGGGCGTGCAGGCCGGACGATGGCAGCCCGTGCAGCGGCGTGGGGGGCCCCCCGGGCCCCAGCAGCAGGTTGGAATGTGAGGCGGCCAGGCTGGCCCGGGTGGTGGGCTCGGGGGGCAGCGCAGGGCTGCGCGGGGGCGACAGGAGGTGCTCGCGACTCTGGCGCAGGGCCTCAGGAGAGGACAGCAGCAGGTGCTCCTGCGACACCAGGCGCGCGCGCGGCAGCGTGAACTCGTAGCGCGAGGCCCGGCCCCCGTCGCCCAGCAGGTGCTCCTGGGACATGACCCGCCGCGGGTTGGGCGCGGGCGTCAGGCCCAGCTCCTCCGGGCCGCCCCAGGCATCCATTCGGTAGCCGCCCCCGGTGCCGGGTCGCCGCAGCGTGTGCAGGGGCAGGGTTCCGCGGGGCCCCTCCGCCAGGTGCCGGCGCTTGAGGTAGGCCTCGTCCAGATCCTTCTCGGCTGGGGGAAGAAGGGAAGAAGCCACAGAAGTGGGTCCCCTGCCGGCCCAGAGCCTTCCTGCCCTCCTGACTTCCTTATGCCTCCTCCCATCCTGTACCATCCCCGCAAGGACCCCAGGCATCACCCAGGACGCCCTGGTCATCAGCCTGGGTATGGAGCAGTGATCCCCAAATTTTAATCAATCAGAACCGCCAGGCTAGCTATATGGCCAACATGCAGGTTCCCGGGGCCCAGCCCGCAGTGCTGGGCCAGTAGATGCGGGGGACTCTTCCTTTTTTCTTTCCTGGCCTCCAAGTAGCCCTTCTTTTGGGTACAACGCAACTCTTGCTTTGGGGGAACTGCTGTCCCTTCCTTTCTATCCTATAGCAGTGATTTTCAAACTTGGAGCTGTGACCCATGGGTGGATTGTGAAGACAATTTTGTGGGTAATGACCAGCATTTTGAAAAATGAAAGAAAGACAGAACAGAAAATTATCAGAAGGTGTCCATATAATAGGGGAATAAGGGTAAGTGCAGTTTCATAAAATTTTTATTTCAGATATGTGTGCGATCGGAACATTAAAGGATGAAATGACATAATATCTGGGATTTATTTTAAAAGAATCTACCAAAAGTTGGGGCAGACAGAGTATAGATTAACAAAATGGTGCTCTCTGTGAAGGCTGGGTGATGGGAACATGGGGCTCATTTTATAATTTTCTCTATTCCTGTGTATGTTTAAAATGTCCACAATATGTTTCAAACCTTTCCTGTAATTAAAAAAAAATGTATATATGTGAATCGCATGGGTCACGATATAAAAAGTGTTTCTGAGTGTGGCTCATAGTTTAAAATGTTTGAAGGCTGCTCCACTGCCAGGGGTGGGCCACAGACTGGGAAATGTCCAGTCAGAGTCACAGGGATTGGTTCAGGGATGGGCATGTAACTCAATTTGGGCCAATGGGATCCAGGCCTGGGATTTTTGCTGGAATCCTTGGGAGAGGCTCTTTTCTGCCAGGGTCGCTAAGCTGGTAGAATGGCAGTCTGAAAATTGTCATGGCTATCTTTGCCCCAATAAGGGGAGAATGTGTCTGCAAATGAGGCCAGCTGACTGCTCAGCAGAGCTGAGAGATGTGGAATCCTGGAGACAGCTTTTGAGCTCCCAGACCAGCCATGCTGCAAGCAAGTGCCCTGTAGACTTTCCATTATCAAGCCAACGTTTAGTTGTTGTTGTTGTTGTTGTTCGCTTAAATTGTACTTCTGTTAAGTGCAAGTACAAGTCCTAATGAACACAATAAGTCTTGCAGATGGAGGGGGACCGTGAATTTGCATTAAAAAAAAAACACCCCAGGTAATTCTGGAACAAACTTGGTAGTAAAGCCTGGGCGCGCAGGCCACTATCCATGGTTCTGAACCTGGACTCTGTCCCTGTTCCCGCCCGGTCACAACCCCCGCTGCCCTTCCCAGAACTCACCCAGCCTCTTGAGGGAGGAGTAGCGGTTCAGCTCGGATTTCATAGCGGCTTCGTAGGATGGGGGCAGATGCGACAGGTTGTGGAAGGACCGAGAGCAGGACAGCGTGGAGTAGTGCAAGGAGGGGCTGGGCGGTGGCATGGCGCGCCAATCTGGGGCAAAGGGGGCAGGGCCAGGGTCAGTCAGCGCCTCTGCCCTCAGACCCAGGGGGCCGGTCCCCAGCCCCTCCTCCCTCAGGCCCAGGGGTCCCATCCCCAGCCCCTCCTCCCTCAGACCCAGGGGGCTGGTCCCCAGCCCCTCCTCCCTCAGACCCAGGGGTCCCATCCCCAGCCCCTCCTCCCTCAGACTCAGCTGATCCTCAGGGTGTTAGAAATCTCAGATTCCAGCCCCTCAAAACTCCAGCAGTTCAGTCTCCCTCACTCCCCCCACAGGAGACAGACTTGTTGCTGGGGAGGGGACATGGCCCAGGAGGGAGCACCTGTCATTTGTCAGTACCCACTGAATGCCTGGCCCCAGGCTAGGGGGTGCACTCCATGCATTTTCTCCACAACTGGGTGGGAGTGAGATGACCACTTTTGGTGTCCATATAAGGAACCTGAGGCTCACTTGGTGACCTGGCCAGACTGTGAGTGCCGTGAGGGCCGGGCTCACAGGGTCTCACTCCTGCTCTTTACTGGGCACCTGGCCCGGGCTGGCCCGACACAAGGGTGGGAGGGGAAGGAGCCCTGCTCCTCCTCGCAGCCCAGGCCCTCATCCATACCCATTGTGCCGCCATGGTGCTTGGGGCTGCCGACGTTGAGGTGCAGGTAGTTGTGGTGTAAATTATCTGGGAGGACCGAGAAGGAAGCCGATATTACTGCCATTGCCTGCTCCCAGCTGGCACCGCTGCTCTGCTGTCTCAGAAGGATCCTGGCCCAAGCTTGTTAGAGCCCCACAGATCAACCCATGCTATTGGCCACGTGGGGGAAACTGAGACTGGGCACTTGAGGGTGGAAAGTGTGGGCACAGGCTCATGGCTTGGTAAGTGGGCTATCCCCAGTCTCTACCGCCCAACCCAATACCAAGTCTGGAGATCTGGGGCTCTCCTTGCCTCCTCCCTCCACCTCCCCACTCACATCCACTTGCTGATGTCTGCAGCCTCTTCCACCATCCCTTCCCTCAACCACACTGCTCTCTGATTCTCAAATGAGCCCAGCATGGTTCTGCCACAGACCCTTTGCACGTGCTACTGTGCTTTTCTTGCTGCCTTGAATTCCTTCTTCCCATCTTTGCCTGAAGACTCCTACTTATCCTTCAAGATCCAACTTGAATGTCTCTTCTCCTCCACCCCTGGCTCCAGCTCAGTCCTCATCCTCTTCCTGCCTGGCATCATCTCAGCCTCCTCCTGAGCCTCTTTCCTCTCATCTCTGCCCTTCACATGGGCTTCAGAGAAATAGTTCTTCCACCCACTTCTGACTGTGCTGCTCCCCTGCTCTAACTTCTCTGTGGCTCCCCATCACCCCCAGGATAAAGGCAGAGCTCCTCAGCTCAGCCAGGCACTCATGGTCCTTCTTGAGGTCTCTGTCCACCCTCTCCCTGGCCTTAGGTCTGGCTGCCTCACAAGCTCCCCTAGCCCCAGTAATTCCCCTCATCCTTCAGGCCTTGGCTCAGACAGTACTCCCTGGGGGAAGCCCTCCTGCCCCTCGAACCAGACAAGACTTTTCTCAATTCCCACTTAGAGCTCCTTGGACTTCTCCACTGATGCCCTCATCATGAAATATAATATAAAAATATTGTATTATATTTTAGATAATAATTATATAATAAATATATTACATTTATTATAGCATATTTAAAATGTTATATAATGAATACATAATAATTATATTTAACAATTATAAGAGCTCACACTTAGGTAGTATTTCTTTTCCTTGTCTTACACATTGATCTAAGTATCTGACTCATTAACTCATTTGATCTTCACAGTAACCCTATGAGGTGAGTGGTGTTGTGTTTCGTATTTTACAGATGAGAAAACTGAGACCCAGAGAGGTGAAGTCACTTGTCCCAGGTCACACAGTGGCAGAGCCAGGATTCAAACCCAAGCAGTCTGGCTCCCCACGAATTCTAATTCAATAGTTAAGAGTGTCCTTATGTGTAACTGGCTGTCGGGTGGCCTGATACCGAGCTCAGGGGCTGAGAATGTCTAAATCTAAATCACCAACCGAGGTGTCCGTGGCGCCCATCCAGGCCGTCCACCGGAGGGCAAGGAGGGGGCCTGACTCACTATGGAGTCCCCAGCCCCGCCCCCCATCGCCAGGATGAAGGACAGAACGGTTCAGGGCGGGCAGAGGTGGGGCAGGGCCTGGGCAATGGGGGTGGGGCCATCCGGGGGGCGGAGCTACAGGGACGAAGGGCGTGGCCCGAGACGGATGCTGCAGCCGCCACACCCACGTCCCACTCACCGAGGTTGGAGGACTTCACGGTATTGTAGAGGCTCTTGGGCGTCCTGGGGGCTATGCTGTCGGAACCCCCGAGCCCAGGGGTCAGGGAGCTGCTTCGGGCCCGGTCTGGGCGGGTCCCAGGCCCTCCCTGATGCCTCAGAATGTCCACCAGAGCCCTAAAGGTGGTAGAGAGACGGTCAGCGGCCTGGGGCCTGGGGATGGGGGGGCGGGGGCGGGGGGGGGAATCAGTCCACTCAGACTTGCTTCTCGCCTTTGGCCACGCCCCCTCCTCACTGGCCACGCCCCCTCCTCACTGGCCACGCCACCTCCCAATGTGATACTTTGGCCCATTTTCATGGGCCTTCCCCAATTCATTTGGACCCCACTCCTTCTGTGGTCCCTCCCATATCCTCCTCCCTGTAGGCCCTCCCCATCCTGAATCTGGGGCCCTATTTCTGCTCCTGTTGCAGCCTTCCCCATGACACTAAGGGGTGCCCCATTCACCCTGGTATGTGGACCCCAAATCTTAGAATCACCCTTGACTCCCTTTTTTTCCTTCACGCCTTTCAGCAATGCCGTGGATTCAACCTCCAAAGTACAGCCCGAAGCGAACCACTTCTCACCACCTCTGCTGCCCCCAGCACCCTCTCTGACCTGCACCATCACAACGGCCTCCTCACGGGTCTGCCCAGGTCCGCCCCTGCCTCTACAGTCCAGTCACACACGCACAGCTCAGTGACTTTTAAAAATTGTCAGAGGGCATCACCCCATCACACTCAGCATAAACACCCTGCCTGCCTCTCCTCACCTCCTCCCGCCCACCGCACTCCAGCTGCACTGGCCCCTTTCCCGTCCTGCAAACAAGTCACCTGGGGGCTTTGCAGGTGCCATTCCCTCCACCGGGAATGTCCCTCCCACAGATACCTGCTTCTCCATTCATCAGGTCTCTGCTCTGAAAGGCCTTTTCTGACCATTTGATATAAACCAGCACCCACTCCTCCAAAACTGTGTGCTGTTTTATCTTCTTCACAGCAACTACCAAGATCTAAAATTATATTGCATATGCATATACGTACTGACTCCACCACTAACATGTAGTGAACACCTGCCATGTGCCAGGACTCTACATGAATCAACCCAGTTAATATTCATTACAATCTGAATACGTGCGGACTATTTGCTTCATTGCATAGACAGGAAACTGAGGCACAGAGAGGTTAAGCAAATTGTCCAGGGTCACACGGCCTGCAGGCAGCGAACCTGGGTTTGGAAGCCTGGCTTATCAGGGCAGAGACCTTATTTTGTCCGCTGTGGTGTCTCCAGCTTCTGGCCCACAGGAGTTGCTCAAGAAATATTTGTCCAGTGAATGAGGACCCAAGCTTCCCCTGCTCCCGCCATCACTCAGTCGGTTCTGACACATCTATCCTCAGGCCCTGCCCGTCTTCCGCTGCTGCCGGTGGCTGCCACCTCGGCCTCTCACCACGCCCCCATCACTGTAGCCCCGCCCCTCAGATGGCCTCACCTCCACTGTCCAGACCCCGCCCCCAGGCTCCCTTCGGTCCAACTCGAGCACACACCCACCTGGGCACGTTGATCTCACGGTGCGCCCTGGGCGCACGGGACGCCTTGCTGAAGGCCACTTTGGCGCCGACACCCACGGCCAGGGCAAAGCTGATGACCCCGCACACCACATAGGCCGTGCTGCCCCCGGGGCCTTCGCCCCCGCGTCCCCCGGGTCCCCCCGCCCGGCCGCCTTCCAGCCACCCGGCCTGGCCGGGCCCTGGCCCCCCGCCCGCACCCCCGGCGCCCCCGGCGCCCCCGGCCAGCGGCGGCGGCGTGGTGGCCCAGCGTGGCGTGTCGTAGTTGGAGCAGGAAGCCTGAGCCAGGCGCATGTGGCGGTGCTCGCAGCAGAAGCGGTAGTGGCAGGTGCCACAGCAGAAGCGGTAGGAGCCGGTGCTGCAGTTGAAGGTGGCGTCGTACTGGCCCATGACATCGTAGTAGCCATGGCAGAGCTCGGCGGGAGGGGGCGCCCGCGCCGCGGCACCCGTCCCACCTGCGGAGCCGGTCCTGGTGCCGTTGGCGCCCGGGCCCGCCGCGCCCCCGCTGCCGGTCAGCGCCCCGGTCAGGCGCCGCAGGTGCGCCAGCAGGGCGGGCAGCGGGCCCGGGGGCTCGGCGCTCGTGGTGTTGGACGGGCGCGCCCCGGCCAGGCCCGAGGTGGCCGCCAGGAGTGCGAGGAGCAGGAGGGCCGGCATGGGGCGCGCAGGAGGTCGGACCCGGCCGCCAGGCTGCAGAGGTGGGAGCGGTGGGCGGGAGAGAGATGGCCAGAGGAGGGGACGTGCAGCGGGGTGGGCAGAGAGGCTGGGGGAGGCGGGCCAGGGGAGGTAGAGGGGCGGAGAGCGTCAGCAAGGATGGGGGCGCGTGGGCCAGAGTTGCGCCCCACGCGGCGGCGGGCGGCGCGAGAGAGCGGAGGAGGCGCGCCCGGACGCGCCGGAGGAGAGGAAAATGGCAATGTGCGGACGGAAAAAGGATCAGACGGGTGATGAATGGGGGAAAGAGATTGGGAGGACCGACGAGACATCAGGGGGTGTGCAGAAATCAGAGGGAAGGGCAAAAAGCAGAGACGCGTGACGGAAGGCGACGGAACCGGTGCGGGAGGGGCGGGGGGGCGGGGAAGTGGGGGCCGAGGAGGGCAGGAAGGGAGACAGATGAGGGGTGGGTGGGAGAAGGGAGAAAAGAAAGGGAGGAGGAGGGGGGGAGGAAGGGAGGCAGAGAGAGATTGAAGTTGAGAATTTGAGCGTAGAGACCAGGCAGCGGGAAGAGGTAGCGCTGGGTTTCCAGCCTGCGCGCTGCTGAGATTGGGGCAGAATCCCACTTTTGTGGGAGCCGGTCCTGTGCATCACAGGATGTTTAGCAGCATCCACCGGACGCTGGGAGCGTCCACATCCCCCCAGCTTGCGACAGGCACTGTCAAATGTCCCCCTGGTGGGACAGGCACAATTGCCCTCGCCTCGTTGAGAACCACTGGCTTACACCATATGCTCCTCAGCCACCCCCCAGTGCCCATGTCTCTCCTTTATTTAGGGCTAGTAACCGAAGGACCCCAGGCCTCTCTCACACACACACACACCCCACATTCTTACAGCGTCAGGTCTGAAATGTCTCCGTCCACAGCTGGCGGGCAGCGTAGCAGAGTGGTTTATCTCCCAGCTGCCTGACACTGACAGGCTTTTACCTAAGCCCCCGTCCCTCAGTTTCCCCATCTGTAAAATGGGGTAAGGATGGTTATCCTTATCACTGGTGGTCGGGAGAGCGAACATGTGTAAAGAGCCTAGAACAATGCCTGGCATGTTGCAGGTGGAAGCGTTTGGTGCTGCTGCTACTATTTCAGAAGGGAGATACAGGGTAAGGAGGGATGATGCAGAAGAGAGGTGTGGGAGTCAGGGGCCAGATGGGACAGGTCTTTCAGCTGCTTCTACGGCAGCAGTCCAGCCATGTCCCAGACACGTCCAGTAGACCGGATGGACACAGAGGGATGATGGCAGTGGGGAGGATGCCAGGGTCAAGGATAGGGAGGTCTGACCCCCCCAGGAGGAATGACCTAGGGGTTAAAGGCAGGCTCTGGGGTGACAGCCCCCACCAAGCCCCACTTTTCCCCTCTGCAAGATGATGATTCGCATAGCCCTGAAGGGGACTTCCACGAAGCTTAGCCCAGGGGCCAGCAGTGAGAGACACGGATTCCTTCTGCAAATATGCACCTGATAAATGTCTACTGAGCATCTTTGCTGGACTGAAAGCTGTTGTGCGCACTGAGGATGCAGCGGTGAGTGAACCCACAAGGTCCCTGCCTTTGGGGGGCTTTATGCTCTAGTGAGGGGAGAGTCACCAAGCAGACACAAATGAATGTGATACATGTTGAAGATGATTGTGAAGAAATATTGAGCAATTATGAAGGAAGCTGTGAAGAAATGAAAGCAACCTAAAGGGATGCGGGATGGAATTAATTTGCTAACTATAATTCAGTATTACTTTTATTATTTGTCCCTTGCCATTTGTGTGTGTCTAGGGAGCACACCACTGCCAACAAAATTGCTAGTAGTTGGGATGGGGGAGGCTTACGGGGGCCCCAAGCCTCCTGAAGCCTCAGCTCATCCCCTCCCGCAGGAGTCTAAACTCTCCCTTTCAGTTCTAGCTTGGACCTCTCCCCTGAACTTGTTGTACAATACTCCAGTGCCTATTCAATGCCTCCACTTGGGTGGTTAATAGGCATATTAGAAGTGATTTTGGCCGGGCACAGTGACTCACACCTGTAATCCTAGCACTCTGGGAGGCCAAGGCTGGAGGATCACCTGAAGTCAGGAGTTTGAGACCAGCCTGAGCAACAGTGAGACCCCGTTTCTATTAAAAATAGAAAAAATTAGCCGGGCGTCTTGGCATGCACCTGTAGTCCCAGCTACTGGGGAGGCTGAGGCAGGAGGATTGCTTGAGGCCAGGACTTTGAGGTTGCAGTGAGCTATGATGACTTCACTGCACTCCAGCCAGGGCGACAAAGTGAGACTCTTTCTCAAAAAAAAAGGGAAAGAAAAGAAGAAGTGGTTTGGCCCACACTGTGGAAGAGAGTTTGGTGGTTCCTTAAAAAGTTAAACAGAATTACCACACGACCCAGCAATTCCACTCCTAGGTATCTATCCTAAAGAATTCAAAACATAAGTTCACACAAAAACTTACATGTGAATGTTCATAGGAGCATGTTGCACAACGGGCAAAAAGTGGAAACAACCGAAGTGACCTTCACTTGGAATGGATAAACAAAACGTGGCACATCTATACAATGGAATATTATTCAGCCATAAAAGGAACAGAGCTCTGCTACATGCTACAGCACGCATGAACCTTGAAGACATTATGTTCAGTGAACAAAGCCAGACATAAACATCACACAGTATATGACTTCACGTATATGAAACGTCCACAATAGTCAGATCCACACAGACAGAAAGCCGGTGGGGAACTGCTTGGCGCTAGCTGGAGGAGGAGAATGGGAGTGACTGGATACTGGGCTTCCTTTTGGGGTGATGAGAATGTTCTGGAACTGGATAGTGGTGATGGTTGCACAACATAGTGAATATACTAAATGCCACTGAATTGTACATTTAAAAATGGCTAAATGGTTAAATTTTGCGTTAAAATTGTGTATTTTGCCACAATTTAAAAAAACAGCGTAGGTCAGTCAGATGCCGTCAACCGCTTCCCCGGTGAGACTGCTTTAGCTTCCTGTCACCCTGGTAATAAACCCTAACTCTGCGCCAGGAGCTCCTCCTTTCCTCCCTTCCCTGTTTCCTTCATGTCTTTCCAGGTTCATGCCCAAGAGATTCCCACTTTCCTGCCTCCCCCTTCACTGGGGACCCCCGCTTCCCACAGATCTTGGTCTGGCCCGCCGCCTTTCTTCCTTCCTCCAGGGCGTCCCTCACATGTCATCCCAGCCACTCTCCCTGCCGGATCTGTAACAGCAGCCCAGACACTCTGGCTTCCTCACTCCTTTCCCATCTTTTCACGGCTCTGATCTCTACCTGCCACAGATTGCCACATATGTGTATTGATTTAGTGTCCATTTTCCCCCACTCGGCTATAGACTCCATGAAGGCAGATATTTTTGCCTGTGTTGTTCACCATTCTGTCTACAGCACCCAGCTCAAGTGCCTGACACATAGTAGGTGCTCAATAAATATTTTGTGGATAAATGTTGAAAGAAGTATGAGGTGGGTTTTCTCTGTCTCCTTCTCTGTCTCATGCACATACACATCTCAGATGAGAACATCAAGTCAAGGTTCCAAGTGGTCCCATCATTTGCCTGAGCCCCATAGTGCCCAAGTAGAGGGGCTGGGTTTGAACTCACATCTCTGAGCAATGCAACCTGTAGAACATGGATGCCTGTATCTCATACACAGAGATGTGGGTTGACACACATACAGACACACCCCTTCTGGGAGTGGCACAAAACAAAGTGATATGGACTCCTTCATTCACTGAGCGCTGCCATGTACAGGTGGGCAGGTTGTGCACTGCATAAGGGGGTCTGGCTGAGAGGCTGAAATCTAGCCGAGCTCTCCTTCCCAAGGTATGCACTGTCAGGGCTGCATCCTGGAGTAGGGAGTGCCCTTCTCAAACTCACACAAAGGTGCCATCTGCCTGCCAAGCCATAGACACTGGGGAAGTGATTGGGCATGGGAAGGGGGCAATGCGCCTTTGTCTCATCTGCACAAAGGCAGCTGTATGGGCTGGCAGTTCTCTCGCTCACTCCCCATTCTGTGCCAAGCCTCCAGCTGGGCTCCATGGACATGATTTCTCCCTTTGCGAACAGAGTCTCACGGGCTCCTCCAACTGCACACACATGCACGCACCCTGGGAGACGCAGCTCCAGGCCATTGACAACTCCAGCAGGAGGAGGGGGAGGGAGAGCGAGAGCAGCGGCACAACCCCCCCAAACCCAGCGACACACCCAAACACAACACGCGCACACAGGGCTTCTCTAGCCCTCCTGATGCAGGGCAGCAGCTATAGGTGGGTGGAGCGAGGATGCATCTCCGCAGACGCAGCGGCTGGTCCAGACGCAGGGGACTAGTTCTTCCCTCCCTTACACTTCCCTTCCCTTCCCCGCAGACACACAACAGAACTTATACAAAAACAATGACACAGAGCACAGGACACTTAGTGCCTCAGACACACATGCAAGGACACCCAATGTCATCCTGGTGGCACACCTGTAGCCTCCTCCCAACGCATAGACACACACAACCATGGATTTCTGCACATTTTGACCCACAGTACATAAGACCGAGACATGATGACACACTGGACCACACACAGCTCCAGAACATGACCAGGGACCTGCCCAGCCCAGTGACACGTGGACACACACCTGCACATATCACAGCCATGCAACCCCCATGGGTGCGCGCACACACACACGTGTGCAAACACACCCTCCCCCAGTGGCATGTGACACCCTCTACCCCACAGCCACACACACGCCCACTCGTGCCCCCACCTGGTTCTCACCCCCACACAGAGCACTTTCCTCTGCCACAGCCAGGGAGGAATGGGGACCTCGAACCCCAGTCTCCCCATTCCTGCCCCTTGCATGCCCTGCTCCATCCCAGCTCAGGACTTCAAAGACAGAGGTGGGGACACAGTCAGGAACAGTCTGGGGAGGGGGCTCTGAGCTGGGCCATATTGTTGGGCTCCTGGAGAAGCCCCCCACCCACGCCTATCCCGCTGCACAATCCGCCCTCCTCTGTCTCTCCCAGCCCTGCCAGCTGGGGGTGGGGGCAGAGCTGGGAAGGCAGGAGTGGGGGTGGGCTGGGTGCTGTCAGGGTGAGTATAGGAGATGGGGCAGGACTTGGGGAGAGGAACAGGAAGAGAGAGCATGTGGAGGTGGGGACATGTAGGGGGTGCCCAGAGACCCAGAGAAAGGGACAGGGATACTGAAAGGGAAACACAGGCCCAGGGACAGGGGGACAGAGAACCAGAGGAGGGTGGGGGGAGGGGAACAGATACCCACAGAGAGGACTGGGACCCAGCGAAAGGCGGATGTAAAGAGGCTGGGGGTGGGGGACAAAGACAAAGAGAGAGACCCAGAGAGGAGACAGAAACCCACAGAAGGGGGGTGCAGGACGGGGTGGGTGGTGGTGGGAGAGAGACCTGGAGAGAGCCAAGCAGGGACACAGAGGGGGACAAGTGAGGGGCATGGAGGCAAATAAAGAAGGTGGGCAGAGACCTAGAGATGTGGGGTTCAGAGCCCAGGGAGGGAGAGAGTGCCAGAGAGGGGAGGTCGTGACCTATAGAGAGGGCAGCAATCCAGGAAAAGTCAGGCCTCTGCCTTCTCAGGGAGCCGGGCTGGAGCCGGCCGCAGGGCCAGGGCGGGGCCCAGGGGCGCAGTGGTGGGAGGGGAGGCTGCGGGTCCGAGGGCGAAGGGAAGGGCTTCTAGGAGCGTCTGGGGTTGCCAGGTCGGTTTGGGGCGGGGACGTGGGTTCAGGAGGAGGCGGGCCGGGCAGGTGGGGGAGAGCGGAGGGAGGAGGAGAGGGTTCCGGGTGGAGGGCGGGGGGACCCCCGTTCCGAGCCCCGGGGCGGCAGAGCGGGAGATCCTAGGAGGCTGCGAGACGGCGCAGTCCCTCGCTTGCCACGGGAAGGCGGGGACGACAGGGACCAAGCCAGGGAGGACCGGACCTGGTCTCTGCACCCCCGCCCAGTCCCTGCGCCTCCCCGTCTCACGTGTCTCTGTCTCCGGGTGTCTCTGCGTCTCCGGGTCCCGGGGCGTCCCTGTCACTCCTTCCTCCAGGGACAGCCGCCTCCCTCCGTCTCCTCCCTGGGCCACTCGCCCGTCTCTGTCTCTAGCGGGATCTGCCCTTGGGTCACGGTCTCTGTCAGCCAGCGTCTCTCTTTGAGTCTCTGCTACTGGCCGGGCTTCTATTTCTGTCCGTCCCAGCGTCTGTGTCTCAGCTGTCCCCCTCTCCAGGCCTCCATTTCCCTCCTTCCCCGACCGGTCTCTGCCTCTACATCCCTTCTCCGTCTGCACCCTCGGTCTCCACGTTCCCACTGTCTCTGCCTCCCTGGCTCCATGTCTCTGTCCCGGGTTTGCTGTCTATAGATCACTGTCCCTATGAGCGTCTCTGCGTCCCCCCTCGCCCCACCCCAGACCCCTGGATCCCCAGGACCCTGAACCCCCGGACCCCTGAGCCTTCTCCTTGGTCCCCCCACTCTCACCCAGGTCGGGCTGGGGTGGGGGGCGCTGCGGCGGGAGCTGTGTGTTCCCAGCGCAAAATAGACTCTCGTTGCCATGGCGACGCGAGCGGGGCCTCCGAGACGCGAAGCCTCGGGCTGGGGGGTGAGGAGCGGGGACACCTGGATCCGGAAGGCGGGGGCCGGGGGCGCCGACGCCTGGGACCAGGGGCTCCTCCTAGGTTCCTGGGGAGAGGGGGTGCTGGGGGCTCTGACACCGGGGTCCCGGGACAGGGCCTGCTGGGAGGGGTCTGGGCTCCCAGGGGCTGCGGTGGGGGACGGGCTGGCTGAGAGCTCTGACGCCTGTGTCCCCGGAGGACTCAGAGGTTGCCTTCTTAGGTCCCCAAGGTTGGGGAGGAGGTAATGGCTGCGAATCTTGGGGAGGGAGGTGGCTCTCCCTAGGGGGTCTGTAGAGTTCCAACTCCCAGATCTCCAAGGGGGCTGCAGAAATCTTGGAGCCCCCATGTGGAAACCCCAAACTCCTGCGTCTGAGCGCAGGGACCGCTAGGCTGAAGCTGTCTGTCCGTCCTTCCATCCATTCATCCATCCATCCACATGACGGTCTCTCCCTTCCTCCCCGTTCCCATGTCCCCCATGCCTCAGTTTCCCCTTCCGTACCGGGGTGCGGTCATGCTCACCTCGCGTTCCGGATGCGGGACCCTTGGGGAGTCGGGGGCGGCGGCGCGTGGGGGGCTGCCGAACGAGCGCGTGTCTGCCGGCCGACGGGGCTGGGCGTGCGCGCGCTGGGGGCGGCCGGCGGCGTGTTGGCGACCCCGGGGCCGGCGGCTCGCTTCCGTGCAGACGCGCGCCGGCTCCGCGCAGATGTGGCTGTGGCCAGCCCTCGCCGCTGCCTCGCGCCGGCTTTGCGCGGAGAAGAGGCCCCTCCCCCTCCCCACCTGCTGGGGACCCTGCTTTCTCCCGCCTGCAGCCCCCAGTCGCCCCCGGGACACCCCCAAAACCCAAGAATGGTTCAGTCCACAGTCACATCAATGTTTATTCCGCAAGTCCGTGTCCCACAGTCTGTGACACTCCTTCCCCCTCCCCTTCCCGCCTAGTGAAGTGGCCCAGGGGCCGAGCCCCGCCTTCATCTCCGCTCAGCCAACTCCCGCCCAGTTTCCAGGAGACTCATTTGCATTTCCGGAAGCAGCCGCCCAATGGGAACGTGGCATCGGGCCTCCCCTCCCAAGAGGGCGGCACTCCTGGTGGACTACACCACTCTTGGGATCCAGGAACGGGGGATTGGGGGGCGGGGGGAGCGCTTCCCCTGAGGTCCGAGTGATAGGAGGGTGGTCTTTCCTCAAGAAGGCGGGAGTTCAGTGGAAAAGGGGGTTCTGGCCTTGGAAGAGGCCCAGCAGCCCGCTGTCCGGGGCAGGCTCCTTGATGATCTTCATGATCTGCAGGGGTAGGGAGTGGGTGGGTTAGGAAGAGTCAAGGGTCCCCATCTCCATGATGACAGATCTAAGGGACACTTCCCCATCTTCATCTCCACGACCCTCTTGGCAGCAGCTGACCAAGCCAGCCTCTCCCTCTTCTCAAAAGTTTTCCTAGGGCTTCCCTTCCACCACACATGCCTGGTTTAGCTCCTAACTGCGCCAACTTGGTCTGTTTTTCTGGCTTGTGCCACTAAGGGTGAATGACTCTGTCCTGGGGCTTCTTGTCGACACCTTCCTCTTCCTAAGTAACCTCATCTTTCCCATCCCTCTTCTGGACCCCCAACTCCTACATCCAGCTTAGACTTTGCCCCTGAACTCCAGGCTCATTTATCCAACTGCTTCTCACATAGGCGTGAGCAACCAACCACATTCCATCCATCAGCAAGTCTCAGCAAGTTTATCTCCAGAAAATACGAAAAAATAAAGAAAAGATACACAAGGACAGTAAAAAACCAAAGCCTGCATCCTCACTGCCTTCACCCTGGTCACACCCCATCACTGTTTGCCTGGATGCCCAAAGTAGCTCTTCACTAGTCTCCCTCCACCCTCCATGTGACCCTCCCTAATCCACTGGCCACACAGCGCCAGAGACAGCTTGTAAGCTGCTGAGCCCACGTGGCCAGCTCCTCTGCACAAACCCCAATGGCTGCCCATAGCTGAAATCCCAAATCTTGTGGAGAGGGGGCTCTGGCTCCTGTGCCCCGCAACACTCACCACGCCCTGCTATGAGTCCTTGAGTAAGGCAAGCACAGTCCCATCTCTCCCGGGATCAGTCTGTGAATGTCGGCTGCTCCTCCCCTCTAGGCTCCGGCTCCAGGGCCACCCCCATTCTGGCTCACTCCCTCTGCACATTCCTTTCCCAGCTGCAGGTCACAATGTGTGACCGAACATGGTCTGGCTTTTTATCTCTGCACTGTCACAGAGACTCCAAGAGGCAAACCTTCCTGTTGCCACAGTGGCTGCAGTAGGTGCCTGATGAACGCCCCACAGAACTCAGCTAGGAGGAGGGCGAGGGGCAGACCTTGGAGGACCCAGGACTGTCACGTTCTGGCATTTCCCCAGCATCCTGACAGCCAAGGGTTGGAAGCGGGGGGCCTAGTACCTGGGGAGACCCCAGTACTAGGAAGGCCACTCCAGTGGTGGGTGTGGAGGCTGAGAAACTGGAGTAGGGGGCGACATTGCCTGACAGGGCAGAGGCTGAGGGGATGAAGAGTGAGGGAGGGATATTGGGGGTCCAGGGGCTTCCACCCATAGGGTCTCTGCTGGACTGTCCTGCCCCAGGGCCACCTGGCTCCCTCCCTCACTTCATTCTAAAGCCACCCACTCCAGGAAGCCTCCCAGGCCACCCAGTACAAGCCTCTCCTCTGCACCCTGACACTCCCAGGATTGCCTCCCTGTTTTATCTTTCCCTACAGTCCTCATGGCCATCGGCCGGCTCCTCTCACGGATTTCTGGCAGTGCTGGGCAGTCTCCCATGCAAGAACTTAGCGCCCCCTGGAGGCAGCAGCCTGCGTGAGCGAGCCGGGAGCCCAAAGACTAGGCATCAGTGGGATGCACCGCGTGGGTGGCCGGGGGGTGGGCATTACCTCCTTGAAGTGGGGGTGGGTGGCATCTTGCACTAGCTGCAGAATGAGCCCCTCGCTGGTGGAGAGGAAGACACCGCTCTGCCGCAATCGGGCCAGCGCCACCAGCCGGTCCACCTGGCTGCAAGCAGGAGGGAGGGAAGGGAGGTGTGGACGCCTCACTGGGACACCCGGACACTTTGACACACCTGGCAGGAATGCTGCCCTGTGGCCCTTCCTGGGTGCCCCTGGTCGCCCCCAACCTGCACTCACCCCTGGGAGAGGCCCTCTTACCTGCGTGAGGAGCAGGCGTCCACCACCAGGTGGACCTGCAGTCCCTGGTCCAGGAGGTCCAGGGCTGTGTTCTGGGGGCACAGAGAGGTCAGCCCTAACCCCAGACAAGAACAGGGGTCCCAGGTGAGGGATTGGGGATCATAGGTCAGGATTAGGGACCCAGAATGGGGATGATGGGGGCTCAGATCAGAGTGGGGACCCCAGGTCAGGATGGGGTCCTAAGATAGGATGGGACCCACAAGTAAGGATGAAGGGCCTGGGTCAGGATGGGGGCCCTGCAGGGAGAGAGAGGGTTCTGGGTGAGGGAAGGATGTTTTATTTAGGATGGGGATCCCAGGGGAGAATGGGGATCCCATCCCAGAGGTCAGGCAGGATCTCACCAAAATGCAGGCCTGTGTCTCGATGCCGCAGAGCAGCACAGAGCGCAGCTGAGGCCGGCTGTCCAGCTCCCGCTGCAGGGCGGGCACCATGCTGAAGCAGGTCTTGGCCAGCGGCTGCAGGTCCTCAGCCCTCAGCTCAGCCACTGTGGGGCCCAGGCCTTCTGGGTACTGCTCCGTCAGCACGGCTGGCACCTCCAGCAGCCGGGCCACCTGTGTTAGGGAAGGGGAAGAGAGGCCAGGGTCTGAGGGAGGAGGGACAGGGGATGGGACCCCTGGGTCTAAGGGAGGAGGGGCTGGGGACAGGACCCCTGGGTCTGAAGGAAGAAAGGCTGGGGGGGACCCCTGGGTCTGAGGGCAAAGGGATTGGGGGCCTGGACCCCTGGGTCTGAAGGAGGAGGGGCTGTGGGGACCCCTGGGTTCGAGGGCAGAGGGACTGGCATCATACCCTGAGCATGCGAGCGGCCACCGAGACGATCTGCGGGAAGTAGGCGATGTGGTGGCGAAACCTCTCCTGCATGTCGCACAGGAACAGGATAGATGATTCTGGGAATACTCGGCCCAGGCTGAGCCTGGCAGCTGCCATTTCCTGGGGGTGGGCAGAGGGGCCATGGGGCAGGTCAGGCCAGAGGGGAGTTCTCTCAGGGTGTCCAGCGTCCATGGGCTCAGAGCCTTGTGGGCTCCAGGGCACTTTGCATACCTTCTTCCCACCTCCAGGTCTCTGCGCCTGCTGTTCCCTGGGCCTGGAACATGCTTCTTGCTTATTTCTGTCCCAGTCAGTGGGGAGGCCCCTTCCCTGGGAAGCCTTCTGGGCCATGTCCACACGGGGCTCCCAGTGTCATCCCCCAGCCCCGGCCTTCTCCTTCCTGGAGACTGTGCGCAGCATCAAGGAGTACTTCTGTGATCCCAGTCACTATGTGCCCCTGTCGGGGGCTCTATCCTTCTGTGTGGTGTACCCAGCCCACTGCCCAGGGTCTCCCAGATGAGGGTCCAACTCTGATCCTCACCCCACCCCAAGAAGAAACTGAGGCCCAAGCAGTGAAGGGACCAGCCCAAGGGCTCAGAGCCAGCACCGTGGAGCCCAGATGTCATCCTGGGCTCTGCCACCTCCTTCCTCCACGGCCTGTGGGAGCTGCAGCGCTTTGAGATTCTTCAAGTCCCACGTGGCCAGCGTGGCCACTGACTCCTCTCTGAAGCTCAGTTTACCCATGTGAAAAACATAAAAACTGGCTGAACCCCCTCCCAGGTCTTGGAAAGTAAGGACGGTATCCCATCCAATGGAGTAACCATTCAGCCATAGAAAGGAACAAAGCCCTGACACATGCTGTGACATGAAGAACCTGGAAAACATGGTGCTCAGGGAGAGGCCAGACACAAAAGGCCACGTAGTGCAGGATTCCATTTGTATGAAATGTCCAGAACAGGCAAAATCACAGAGACAGAAAGTGGATTGGTGGCTACCAGGGGCTTAGGAGGGAGGAATTCGGGGTGACTGCAAATGGTCATACGGTTTCTGTTTGGGGTGATGAAATGCTCTGGAACTAGACAGTAGTGATGGTTACACAGCACCATGAATGTACTAAGTGCCACTTAACCATGTACTTTAAAATAGTTAAAAGGGGCTGGGTGAGGTGGCTCACACCTGCAATCCCAGCACTTTGGGAGGCCAAGGCAGGAGGACTGCTTGAGGCCAGGAGCTTGAGACCAGCCTGGGCAACAGAGTAAGACCCTGAAAAAAGAAAAAAAAAAAGCTGGCAAGGTGGTGAGATTGCTTGAGTCCAGGAGTTCAAGGCTGCAGTGAGCTATGATGGTGCCACAGCACGAAAACAAAACAAAACAAAAAAAGGTTCAAAGGGTAAGTTTTAGGTGTGTATCTTACCACAATAAAAAAGAAAAAGAACAAGAAAGGAATTGGCTGGAGGCCACCTGGACAGCAATTCTTTCACAGAGGAGGAAACTGAGATCCAAGAGGGGCCCATAACCTGTGCAAGGCTCCACAGCGACCCAGGACACCTGAGTGGCATGTCCCAGCCTGTGTCCCTGGGAGGCTTGAGTTTCTGGGTCCCCAGGTTGTTGTATAACTGGGCATCCTGGCTGGGCTATTGTCTGCAGCTCTCTCTCCCTCTGCCTCTGTCCGTGCTCACTCATTCACTTGTTAATTCATTCTGGAACCGGGAGACCCTGGGGGGCCCAGCGAAGTCTGAAGCTGAGGCAGGCGGCACTAAAGGGTGCACTGCTATTTTGAAAGCTGGTGGTGAGTGCACTTGCTGTTTATTATTATTTTTTAAACGCAATCCAGCAGCTATCATAGAAAATATTTCCTGTGTGTACTGTACCTCAAAATTTAAAACCAGTAGATGGTTAAAATAGTAAATTTTATCTCAATTAAAAAAAAAAGATTGAATGGAAACTCCCTCTAAAACAAAACCACAGTGAATTAATTAATCACATAATTACAACTGTGATAAGTGCCAGATTTCAAGGGAGCTGGATCTGTCTTGGCAGTTCTGCAAAGTTCTCCCGGAGGAAGCGAAGAGAGAAAAATGATCTTTGTGAAAACACAAAGCTGACTCTGCTACTCCCCTGTCTCAAATGCCACTCCCAGTCCCCCATGGCTTCTCTCTGTCCTCAGGACTAAGACGCACTGCCCGCCCCCCAGTCACAACTCCCAGGGAGAGCTGTGAGGCCACATTTCTCAAAATACACAAACTCGGCTGGGACGAGGTGGCTCACGCCCGTAATCCTAGGCCTCTGGGAGGCCGAGGCAGGTGGATCGCTCGAGGTCAGGAGTTCGAGACCAGCCTCAGCGAGACCCCGTCTCTACTAAAAATAGAAACAAATTATCTGGACAACTAAAAGTATATATAGAAAAAATTAGCCGGGCATGGTGGTGCATGCCTGTAGTCCCAGCTACTCGGGAGGCTGAGGCAGGAGGATCGCTTAAGCCCAGGAGTTTGAGGTTGCTGTGAGCTAGGCTGACGCCACGGCACTCACTGTAGCCCGGGCAACAAAGTGAGACTCTGTCTCAAAAAAAAAAAAAAAAAAATACACAAACCCTCTGACCCAGCAAACTCATTCCTAAGTATTTCTCCTTCAGATATTCCTGTGAATGACACAAGAGTATTCATTACAGGACTCCGGGAGAGCAAAGGAGCCAAAATAAATCTCAATGTCCATGGTTAGGGTATTGGTTATATAAATCGTGGTATAGCCATACTCTGGAATTCCTTGCAGCCAGAAAAAATTACCAGGAAGCTCTTTAAGTAATAACATGGAACCATTTTCAAGAGAAGTTAAGTGAAAAAGTAGAACAGCGTGTATGAAATGCTCCCATTTGTGCCAAAAAAGGGGAAGGAAAAAGTGTGTATCGCTTATATCTATATCTGCTATCATTGGCAAAAACGCCAGGAACAGAGACTCCAGTGGGTGAACTAGATCGCTGGGGAACAGAGTGTGAAGGAGATGATTTTCACTGTGTCCTCTGTATGTGTGCTACCCTTCCATAAAAGGTTTTCAACATAGAAGATACAATGCAGAGGTCTCCATAGCCCCAGGTGGGGCTGGCCTGGAGGCAGAGTCCAGAGAGGAGGCTGGGCCTAAGGGCCCAGGGACAGGGGAGACAGACGGGAGGGGGCAGGACAGAGAGACTGGGGGTAGGGGGGTCGGAGGTAAGGGGAGGAGGACGCCCCTCAGGCTTCTGGTGCAGTGAGGGGCATGACATGAAGACTGACTGGGGAACCTGGGGAGGGAACTGGTTTTGGGGAGAACATGAAAAACTTAAGCGAGAGTGTGTGTGGGGGGGGAGGGGCTGTGTGTACGAGATGTGGAGGGAGGTCTGGGCTGGAGACCGGTTTGGGGGCGTCATAGGGAGTGAAAAGAAAGTTCAGCCCTGGGTGGAGGGTATCCAAGGCCAAAGGAGGCGTGGCTGGAGGTGGGCGGCAACCTGGGGAAGGGGGTGTGGGACTGGTTATTTCCCCACCTGGCCTGGGGGGACCCAGACCTGGAGCCCGGGCTTTCTGGCTGTGTGACCTTGGGCAACTCAGTATTTGAGCCTCAGTTTCCTCCTCAGAGAAATGGAGATTAAACCCACTTACCCCACGGGGCTGATACGATACAGAGGCGGTGGGTTCGCCCCGGGGAGGGTTCGAGTCCCTGGCCAGCCAATTCTGGCTGTGTGATCTTGGCCCAGGACGCCTGGGCAGAGCCTCAGTTTCCCCATTTGTAAGACGGGAAGATCGGTCTCCAAGCAGCGCAGGTAGCAACGGGGACTTACCCGGAAGTGGCAGGCTGGAGCCCAGGCCGGCCCCTCCGCAGGTGGGGCCCGGGGGTCACTCACCTCTCGGCGCTCGGACTTCCTCCGGTCAGGCCCTCTCGCCGGGTTCCCAGGCAGAGTCACCGTTTCGCTCTATCGCGGCACGTGGCCCGTCCCTGGCACCGTCCCCGTCCCGCTCACCCGCGACGAGCCACCCAATCGATGCTCGCCCAGCTCTGCGTTCCCCTCCGCCTTCCTTCCGGCCAATCCACACGCGCCGCTGTCTTTGCGCCCCTCCCACCTCTCCGAGCAACCTCGTCCCGCCCACCCGGGCCAAGAAGCCCAATCGGTGCTCACGAATTTTGCCCCGCCCTCCATTCGACCAATCCGCACACTCCGCTGTTTCCCTTGGTGGCGGTACTGCACGAGCAAGGCTGTCAGTTCTGAGAGCATGATTGGCCCGCAACAGCGCATCAGGGGCGGGGAGGCAGCATATGTGACCAATGGAGAGCCACGGAGTGTCTGAGTGGCGGGCGACGGGGCGGAACGGCGCGGGGGTCGTGGAGACCTCAGATTCTAGCTGAAAAAAGTGGGTCTCCGCTGGCGCGGTGAAGCAGGCTAGATCGGTGAGGCCCAGGGAGACAGCGAGAGGCCGTGCCCAGACCAGGGGCAGGCCTGGGGCTCGAACCTTGGCCCTTTTGTCAAGAGTCAGAGGCTTACCAAGACATCCAGGCACCTGCCAGGAAAGGGTTAAGGGAGCGATTATGTGAGAATTTGACGCCCCCTTGGTTTCCGGTCCGTACAGCTCTGGTCTGCTCAGGTGGTGTTTGTAACTCTGCGCTTGGAAATGGGGCTTGAAAGAATTCTGCCTTGGAATAAAATCCAAACTCCTCCCGATTCATGGTCTGCCTCCGTGGACCCTTCAGATCTCACCTATTACTACTCTCCCCCTGCTCACCCCACTGC
The DNA here is from genome assembly GCF_020740605.2 of Lemur catta. Classification (NCBI taxonomy): domain Eukaryota; kingdom Metazoa; phylum Chordata; class Mammalia; order Primates; family Lemuridae; genus Lemur; species Lemur catta. The sequence goes on from NC_059146.1 coordinate 21,935,131, forward strand.
AGCCACGCTGGCCTCCCTTGCTGTTCCCCGACATCCTACCTCAGGGCTTTTGCATGTGCCACTGCAGCGGCCCGCATCCCCCCAGCTCTTCCCATGGCCTCTGCTCCTGGCATTCAAGGCCTTCCCTGACCACCAGATGTCAAGCAGCCACTGGATCAGGCCACTGTTTTATTTTCTTCACAGCACTAACTCCTATCTGAAATTGGAAATTTATCTTGTTTTTTGAAAAAATGTATGGGGGTGCTCATTTATTGTCAACCCTCACCCCGTACCCCCAACACACATGCACACACAAAAGTGAGTTCTGTGAGAGCAGGAATCTTGTCTGCCTTGTTCACTGCTGAATCCTCAACCCCTAGACCTAGGCCTGGCCCACAGTAAGTGTTCAATAAATCTTTGAGAATAAATTAGTCGAGATCAGATGTTAGGCAGGAATAGGCCAGGGAGAGGAACAGAAAGATGCTGGACCGGGCTGGGAAGAAGGAAGGAGAAGCGGGGGGGGGGGGGGGGGGGGGCCAAGAGCGAAGGGCCCCAGGAGAGGCAGAGGTGGGGGCGCTGGCCCTGGGAGAAGACCTCTGAGGTGGTGGTCTGCGGTGGGGTCTGGGCTTGGTTTATTTTCTCAGGGGCTACCAGGAAGGGTCAGGGGACCCCCAGGGAGGGGGCTGGAGAGCCATCATGGAGGGGCCTCTGGTCTGTCTGGAGCCTGGGCTGGGTTGTGGTTGAGTGTCACAGGAAGTAGGGCCCCCAGCCCTCAGGGATCCCCTGAGAATCCCAGGCACAGGGCACCTCCTGCCTGTCCCCGCAGCCCCAGTCCTGAGCCAGGAGCCCTGCCCCTCCGCCCAGGGCATGCTGGGGAAGGGACAGGGGATCGCAGAAATATGGGGCCTGCCTCAGGTCCGGCTGGTCCAGAGCGAGATGGGACAGATCTGATGTTAGCAGGGGTGCACCAGTGGTCAGAGGACACAAGGAGGGGTGAGATGGCATTGGGGAACACTCTGGGGGAGGTGCAATGTCATCAAAGAGGTCGAGGGTGGAGGCGTCCAGGGCAGCGAGGCTCAGGCTGGCACTGGCATGGGGTGCCTCGGTGGGGGCCACAGCGCAGGCCACCCCCAGGAAGGGGGATGGTGGTGGCAGGGGCGGCTTCTGCAGTGGTGGTCTCTGGGGAGGTGCCTCCTGGGACAGGATGGACAGGGCCAGGCGCTGGGTGGCAGCCTCAATCTTGGTGAACTGCCTGCAAGACAGACATTAGCTGGGTGACCACAAAGGACTTGTCTCCTGTCTGCCATCCCAGGAGAGGATTGTCCCTTCTATTCCTTCCCATCTTTCTTCTTTACGCTGATCTCCCTGCCCCTAGCTCCATTTTCTTGAGTTTGACAAGTCAGTCTTTCTGACTGCATTCATAGAGAAGCTCTGAACAGTTGTTGAGGTTGTGCACTGCGCAGGCAGCACATCAAGCCCAGCTCTAGGCACGTTTTTGACATTTTAGATTTATTAGGACCATGTTCCAACATATAAAAGTAAGAAATGTCTTAAGGAAGGGATGCCTTTTAAAAAATATTTGCATAAACGTGCACTATGGGCTAATGGTGGACCTATGATATATTGATGCCCTGTGGAGTCTACTTCTGAAACAGCCCTTGACTCTGCCCACCTTTCAGGGTCTCCACTAACCCTTGGTTGGAATGTCCAGCATCCCCCACCTGGATGACTGCAATAGCCACCACACTGGTCTCCCCATTAGTATTCTTAACCCCTCACTAACAATATGGATAGATCTCACAAACTGTTGTGGGCGGAACTGTGTCCCACCCCCATCATATGTTGATGTCCTACCCACCCCCATACCTAATAATGTGGCTGTATTTGGACATGGGGTCTTTAGAGAGGAGATGAAGTTGAAATGAGGTCATTAGGGTGGGCCCTAATCCAGTCTGACTGGTGTCCTTATAAGAAGAGGAGGTTAGGACACAGGCACACACACAGAGGGACAACCATATGCGGACACAGGGAGAAGATGGCCATCTGCAAGCCAAGGAGGGAGGCCTCAGAAGCAACCAACTCTTCCGACAATTTGATCTTCAACTTCTAGCTCCAGAACGGTGAGAAAATAAATGTCTGTTGTGTTCCAAGCTCCCAGTGGAACTTGGCTGTGGCAGCCCGAGCAAACTTACACACAGACCGAAGGTTGATCGGAAGCGGTGCCACCTGCAAGTACTGGCTGCGTGACTCTGTTTAAATATTTAAAGTTCAAAAACAGGCTGAACCGATCTTTGGGGAGAGAAATCAGGATGGTGGTTGATGGGAAGGAGCTACCAGGAGGGCCTCTGGGGACAAGAAATGCTCTGATCTGGATGTGAGTGTTAGTTACACTAAGGGGTTCCCACTGGGAAAATTCATCGAGCTCTATATTGACGATGTTTTTTTTTCTTTTCTTTTTTTCCTCCCTTTTAAAGGTCAAATACATTGATGATGGGTATGTATTTTTTTTTCTGTATGTATGTTAAACATCCACGAAAAGGTTTATTTAAAAATATATCTAATATCATATGATTCTGTTTGTATGAAATATCCAGAACAGGCAAATCCCTAGAGACAGCAGATGAGTGGTTTCCCAGGGCTGGGGGTGGGGGGGTGTGGGGAAACGGGGAGTGATTGCTTGAGGGATATTGGGTCTCCTCTAGGGGTGATGACAATTTTCTGCAACTAGATAGAGGTGATGGCTGCAATACATTGTGAATATCACAGGCCACTGAATTGTACACTTTAAAATGGTTAAAATGGTGAATCGTATGCTATGTGTATTTTACCATAATAAAAAATATATTTCTGGCTCTTAAATAAATCAGGGAAACCTGACACGCTGATACTATCTTTGATGCCAAGGAAGATAAGTTTGCTTTGAGTGCTCCAAGGACAACTTTCAGACTTGGGAGGTCAAGTTAAATGTTGGGGGGGTGGTGCGGAGGGAGAGAGAGAAACTGACTTAAAATTCATAAGAACCAAATGCAACGTACGGTCCTGGATTGGGCCCTAACTTGAAGAAACAGAGGTCTTCAGGCTGACAGAGATGGGGAAGGGCATTGTCAGGCAAAGGGAACAGCACATCCAAAGGCCCAGACGCTGAGTGGTGAAGTGTTAGATGGGGAGCTGAGGCTGGCAAGGGGAACAGGGGCTGATGTGGCAAAGCCTTTCTCCTGAGGGCGATAGGGAGCCATGGGAAGTACTTGAGCAGGAGAGGGACCTAGTGTGGTGTGTGGGTTAGAAAGGCCTGCCTGGGAGCAGCCACTGCCAGCCCTGGCTCTGTTAAGCCCCAGAGTCGATCCCAGCTCCCCACCCCCATCCCCGCAACCTGGTCTGCCCCTTCCTTGTCCTTTGCCTGGACTATTACAGTAGTGTCCTGCCTGCTGTCTCACATCCTACCCCAGCCCCTTCACAGCCTGTGCTCCACAGAGCAGCCAGAGAGAGCCCTTCAGATCCCACCACCAACCCGCTCGGAGCCCAAGTCCCTCCAGAGACCCACATGGTCTCCACGATTGGGCCCGTTTCTTCTTGAATCTAATTGCCTCCCCTTCCCTGTCTCACCCTTCTCCAACCATGCTGCCGGCTTCCTTATGGTCCTCGAGCACACTAGGCATGCTGTGCCTCAGGGCCTTTGTGCTTGCTGTTCCCTCAGACTCCCACGGGGCTACTGCCCTCACTTCCTTTGGGTCTTTGCTCAGAGGTCACCTTCTCCATGAGGCCTTCCCGGGTGTCTCCTGGACACCCCCTCCCGGCTCTATTTTCTCTCCATAGCGCTCATCACCTTCCATTGTACTACACAATTTTTAAAAATTGAGGTAAAACGTACATAGCATAAAATCTACCATTTTAATGTGTGCGATTCAGTGGCATTTAGAATATTCACAATGTTGTGCGACCACCACCCGCAACTCCAGAACTTTCCATCACCCCCAAAGGAAACCCCTCACCTATTAACAACCACTCCCCGTTCCCCCTCCCCAGCCCTGCAACCTCTTTTTTTTTTTAAATATTATAATTTTTTCTTCTTTAAGTGTTTTTTTTTTTTTTCTTTCTTTTTTACAGTGGTCCTTGTGAGGAAGCCCTGCAGCCTCTAATCAATTTTTGTCTCTATGGATTTCCCTGTTCTAGAAATTCTGAGTACTTGGAATCCTACACGGGGTGGCCTTTCGTGTCTGGCTTCTTTCCCTTAGCATCTTGTGTTTAAGGGGCACCACCGTGGCTGCTGCACACTGTGCTGTTTACTTATTTATTTTGGTCATTCCTTCCTGTTTGTCCCCCCTCCCCCCCCCCACTGAATACAAGCTCCAGGAAGGCCGGGAATTTTATCTGCTTTGCTCAAGGATGGAGCTCCAGGGCCTGGCACAGGCCTGGCACACAGCAGGAGCTCCATAAATGCATGTTGAACGTTGCTAGTGTCCTGTCCTGGGGTCTGCTCCTCTCTGTTCTGTCTGAGCCGGGTCTCCCCCAAACCAAGGGCTCTGGCTTCTCTCCCCGCCCCCCTGCCCATGGGCCCGCCAACCCCTCACCTGCAGATCTGGTTGTGCAGAAACCTTCTGTGGTTGGGCCTCCTCTTGGGGGGCCGCGTGCGCCGGGGCTGCAGGGCCCGCAGCAGGTGCACGGCCGCCCCGCTCACGAAGGCACACAGCTCCTGGGGGCCGGGCTCGGAGACCCCAGGGCCTGTGGGGGCCCCAGGGTGCATTGCCTGGTGGTCTAGAAAGTGACCCCAAATCTGTGAGAAGGGAGGGGCTGTGGGCTGTGTGGGGGGTGGTGGCCCCGGAATTAGGCCGAGGATTCCCTCTGGGCCCTGAGCTGTCTCCACCTCCCAGGCGCTGGACCTGAGGTTTGAGGGGGCGGCAGGTGGGGGCTGATATAGGGAGGCAGGGAGCGGAGGGGGCTTTCCAAGCCCCCCAAGTGCCCAATTAGCACATAGTTGGACCTGGGATATGGGATGGGCACGGAGGTGGGAGCAGAGAAAAGCGCCTGGAGATAGCCAATTAAGGGGACAAAGGCCGCGCTGGGGAGGCGAGGCCAGGAGCGAGTCAACCGCAGCGATTAGCGTTGAGGACCCTTAATTGGAGTCGGGGAGGGTGGGAAGTGGGGGGAGACAGGCCTGGGCCCACCTCTACCCCCCTCAACACCTGCCCAAGCCTCCTGCCCTCCCCTCTGCTCCAGGCCCAGCATCTTCAGGGGAAACTGAGGCTCCGGGAGGGGCCTTCAGCCAATGGGAAGCCTTGCCTGGTGGGGGGGTCGACCCCATTATCCTGGGTGTCACGGAGCAGCGGAGTGAGCAGGGGAGGGCAGAGGTGGTGGGGAGGCGGGAGAGGAGGGGAGGACAGGGGCAGTTTCCCCCAAGGCATTTTATTGAGGGACTCAGTGTCCCGGGCATTGTCCGGGGCAGAGAACAGGCAGGGTCCCATTGTCTCTGGGAGGGCGTTGGACAGCGTACATGACTCCAGCTCAGCTCCACTTGCACCCCTGGGACTGAGCCCGGGTGCCGCGAGGTTCCCAGAACTGCTGGAACAAATGACCCCAGAAACAGCAGAGTTTATTCTCTTGCTGTCCTGGAGGTGAGAAGTTCAAAGTGGGTCTCCCAGGCTCACATCAAGGTGTTCTTTCTGGAGGTTGGGGGGGGGGGGTGGCGGGGGCGGGGTGCTGGTGGTGGTGGTGGCGGCGGGGAATCCACCCCCTGCCTGCTCCAGCTCCTGGGGTGGCCGCTGCAGCCCCGCCCGGCCCTGTCTCCCCCTTTCTGGGCATCACTCACCTCCCCTTCCCTCTCCCCAGCTCCTGCTGCGGCTCTGGCCCTCCAGGCTCCTTTATAAAGACCGACAATTACATGGGGCCCCCCAGGTAACCCAGGATCATCTCCCCATCTCAGGATCCTCAATCCCCTCTGCAGAGTCCCTTTTGGCATGTGGGGTTCCATGGCCGCAGGGTCCAGGGACTAGGACCTGGACATCTTTGGGGCGTCACTCAGCTGAGCAGAGACTCGGGCCGGCGCTGGATCCTTCCTGGCTTCCCTCAAGGGCACCATTCACTGAGGCAGGGCCTGGGGCTCCCAGGGTGGCCCCCAGCACCTGGGCAGGGAGGGACACAGAGCAGTGAGGACGTCCTGCCCAGAGCCCAGCTCCCTGATGTCCCCATCCCAACCCCAGCGCTGAGAGGAAGGAACTAAACTGGAGTCAGGGCACGTGCTCAGCCAGAGCTGGGATTTTAATGTAGGCACAAGGCAGGAAAGGAAGGTCGACGGAGCCTGCGCACAGCCACGTTGGCCGATACTGGACCCTGACCACCCTGACGTCCCCAGCCCAGGATGATTCACCAAGCTGCATGCCCTACAATCTGCTTTCGGTCATCTTTCTGTGACCATAGCTTTGGATTAACACTTATGGCCTGACCACGAGACAAGGCTGGTCACGTGCGGCTGTTTCCTAACGGGGATTTTGGACACAGAAAAATGTTACTATTGTCCCATAAGGGTCCCCCTCCTGCCGGAAAGGACCCCTGCTCTGTCTGCTCAGCAGGATCCGCCCTCTGTCTCAATCAACTTTCTGCAAGACAGTTGGCGAGTTCGGGGGGCTTTCCTCCTGTCACTGGGGCACCTCCTGCGTCAGCTGAATCCCCAGCGGTTCTCAGTCCTGCTCTGTGAAGGGAGGGCGGTGTGGGGCAGAAGTGGAACGTAGGGTGGCAGCTCTTAGAGGGGCAGGGTGAGGGTCTCTGCCGCCTGAGCCCAGACAAGGTCTCCTCCGCCCTGGGCTGTGGCTTCCCCATCTGAGAAATGGGGACAGATGGGACCAGATTAGTGAATGTCACTGCGGACAGGTGCTGGCCAGCTGGGCCCTGCCCTGTGCCTCAGTTTCCTCACCTGCTTTTCGATGGCCTGCTGTGTGGGTTTACGTGCACACAGTGGGTCTGGACCTAGTGGGTAACAGTGTGACTCTGGAACCAGGCGCCTGGGTTCAACCCCCGGCTCTGCTACTACGGTGGAACCCGTGAGTGTGATCTTATTTGGAAAAATGAGGGTGTGGGCCTGGCCAGGTGGCCATAACAAAATTCCACAGACCGGGGGCTTTACCCACAGAAAATTGTTTTGTCACAGTTCTGGAGGCTGGAAGTTGAGATCAAGGTGTTGGCAGGGTGAGTTCTCCTGGAGCCTCTGTCCCTGGCTTGCAGATGCCACCTTCCCCCTGTGTCCTCACAGGCTTCTCAGGAGCGGGGACCAGGTGTCACGTCTGTGTTCCCTGATTGTTGGTGTCCAGTACTGAAGAATGGCTACCGGTACCGAGTCAATGGAGCAAATGAGCAGACCAACCAGATGCGAGCAAAGTGCCAGCGTTTATTAAAGCACAGTAGGTTCCAGAGAAGGAATGGGTCAGCCCCCGTGAGTGGAGACCCTGAATTTAAAGACAGAGTATAGACAGTATGGAAAGTACAGTTCACTCTCAAAGTCAGTAGACAGTGGACTGCTCCAACGAGGAACAATGTCACCCCAAGGTTACGGTCTGCTTTTTATGCTAATCCCTAAGAATATGTTAAGTTGGGGGTGGAATATTCATGAATTTTCTTGGAAAGGGGTGGAAAATTCCTTGAACTGGGAACCCTCACTCTATTTAACCTTGTAAGGCAATTTCCAGGGGTTGCCATGGTATTTGTAAACTGTCATGGTGCTGGTGGGTGTGATTTGTAACTATGTTAATGAGGCTAGGTCACTTGAGGATACTGTCACCTTGCTTGTACGCATGCTCCAAAGACCCTCATTTGTGGCCTTGTTATTCTCCACTTTGTGGCCTTTCTACCTCCTTCTGGTCGATCAGTCCTGACCAAACATCTGTTCAGTCCTTGGAAGTCCCCTTGACATGTCATCTGTTCTTTCTTAGAACCCCCCTCTGGTCAATTTGTTCCTCCTATTGTAGACAAAGCGTCCCCTAGTGCCATCTGTTTCTCAATGGAAACCCCCTAGACAAAGCATCTGTTCCCCTTCCTCCTTGTCCCAACCTAACAGGGTCATCTCTCTGTGCACGTCTGTGTCATAATAGCCTCTTGTTATAAGGACGCTAGTTGCACTAAATGAGGGCCCACCTATATGACCTCATTTTTAACTTAATTATTAATACTTTCAAGACCCCATCTCCAATTACAGGCACATTCTGAGCTACTTGGGTTTATGACTTCATGATATGAGTAAGGGGGGTGTAATCCAGCCTGTGACAATATTCTTTGCAGATATCATTAAACGAAGGGTCTCGAGATGAGACTATCCTGGTGTATTAGTTTGGGGCTGCCATAACAAAATGCCATAGACTGGCTTCAACAACAGCAATTTATTTCTCACAGTTCTGGAGGCTGGGATGTCCAAGATCAAGGTCCCAGTCAATTTGGTTCCTGGTGAGGGCTCTCTTCTTGGTTTGCAGACAGCCACCTTCTCACTGTCCCTCACATGGTGGAGGGAGAGAGATTGATCTTCCTCATCTTTTAAGGCCACAGTCCTATTGGATTAGGGTCCCACACTTATGACCTCATTTAACCCTAATTACTTCCTAAAGACCTTATCTCCAGTTACAGTCACATTGGGGGTTAGGGCTTCAACATATGAATTTGGGCAGGGGGCACCTGGCTTGTCTGGGTGGGCCCTAAATCCAATGACAAGTATCTTTTTTTTTTTTTTTAAGGCTAGTCATGTGAAACAGTGGGAGTAGAGAAGGAACAAGACACCCATACCGGTTGTGATCAATGAGTTGTAAACACCACTGTGTCCAGTATCCTTACAAAAGCCACAGAGAGAAGTGAAGGCGATCATCTGAAGACAGAGGCAGAGATTGGAGTGATGCAGCCACAAGCCAAGGGACTCCTGTTGCCGCCAGAAGCTGGGAGGGCAAGGAAAGCGCTCTCCCCTGAAGCCCTCAGGGGCACGTGGTCCTGCCAACACCAAGAATTTAGCCCAGGAACACCCATGTTGCACGTGTGTCCTCCAGACTGCGAAAGAATAATCTCTGTTGTGTCAAGCCCCTGAGTTTGAGGTAATTTGTTAGGGAAGCTGTAGGAAACTAATACAGCTACTCACTGGTTATGTGACCTTGGGCAAGTAATGGCACCTCTCTGTGCCTCAGTTTTCCCATCTGTGAAGTGGGAATAGTAGAAGCATTCCCTGCTAGTTGTGGTGATTAAATTAGTTTCTATGGGAAAAGGTATATAACAGTGACTCCCACAGAGACAGCGCTTAGCAGGTGTGGGCAGTTATCACATGTCTGATCTCTCAGTCTGGGACTCAGAACAATCCCGGTTTCAAATCCCAGATCCAAATTGCCTAATGGGCACAGGGTCGTCTTTCGGGGTGATGAAAATGTTCTGGAACCAGACGGAAGCGATAGGTGCACAACATTTTGAATGTATTTAAAATGGTTAATTTTACGTTATGTGAATTTCACGTTGATAAAAAAGCAGAAAAAATAAACAGTACAAACACTAAGAACTTTCCAAAAGCTATAATCACTCATTAAATATTAAGGTATTATTTCTGAGAATCTTTATAAATACATTTTCTTTTTTTTCCCCCAAATGATACCCTGATAAAATCAGCAGCAAGGAATTATGAAAGACGATGGCAGACCATCCCATCTGGCTGGAACAAGAGAGTACACAGCTGATTTCTTTAGAAATGAGGGCTACCAGATGTGAATACACACAATAAACTGTAATGTTATGAAATGCAATGCCACCATATGTGAGATTCCGTATCCTGATGTGAGCATCAGTTTCCTTACTGGAAAAAATTAGGATAAGAAATACTATGCTCCAGGGGGTTTTTTTTGTTTTTTTTTTTTTTGTTTTTTTTGAGATGGGGGTCTCATGATGTTGCCCAGGCTGGTCTGGAACTCCTGGCCTGAAGGGATCTTCCTGCCTCAGCCTCCCGAGTAGCTGGGATTACAGGTGTGAGTCACCGCAGGCTCCTGTGTTCTCAGTGTTTGTGTTCTCCCAGATTCATACGTCAAAATCTTCACCCTCAGGGTGACGGCATCAGGCGGCGAGGACTTTGGGAGATGATTAGGCTGCGAGGGTGGAGCCCTCGTCAATGGGATTCGTGCCTTTGTAAGAGAGGCTGGAGAGCTCCCTCTCCTCTTCCACCACACGAGGACGGCGAAAAGGTGCCATCTGTGAACCAAGAAGTGGCCCTCACCAGACACTGAATCTGCTGGTGCCTTGATCTTGGATTTCCCAGCTTCCAGAACTGCGAGGAATAAATGTCTGTGGTTTACGACCTCCTTGCTTATGGTATTTTTGTTATGGCAGCCCGAAAGGACTAAGTGCCACGGGCAGCGGCAGCAGCAGAGGCCTGGCTGGGCCCAGGAAGGGGGCCGGCAGGCAGGCGGAGACACTGGTGGCCGGTGCCGAGTGCAGCTGGTGGTGTTGCCAGAGGTCCAGGCACCCGTGAGCAAGCGGCAGGCAGAAAAGCTTGGTCAGAGCAGCTGCCGCAGGACAGCCAGATGCCCGGCGTCCTCCTCACCAGCCACAGCTCACACACACTGATTGCTACCCTTCCCATGCCCAGTGCCACTGCAGGGGTGGCACTGGGCACAGGCAGGGCTAGGGGTCTGGTGTGGCAGGCATCCGTGCTGGGGACATCACGGGCTTCCCCTGTTTCTCTTGAGTGTCTCCAAGGGTCTCCAGCCCCCTCGATGGCCTCATGCACTCTGCCCCGTGGTCCCCCTCACTGCCAGCTCGATTCTCTTGAGCTCCGCTGCTGTCTCCCCACCTCCCTGGCCCTCGCCTTCTCCTCCTCTGCCCCTCCCTGCTTTGTTGATGATTCTCTCTTCCTTATCGTCTCTCTGCCCATCTCCCACCATTTGTGCCCTTCTCTGCTCCTCTCACCGACCGTCTCTAGCTCTGTCACCATCTCTGGAGTCTCTTTGTGTTTGTCTCTTGGGCTCTGAATGCTCATCACCCTCTGTCTCTCAGCTTCTCTTTTTCAACCTGTCTTGGCCAGGGCAGGTCCTGAGTGAGTGGGTGTGTGTTTGAGCGCACACATGTGTGTGTGATGACCTGGAGTCTGGGACGTGCCTGTGGTTGGGGGATGGTCTGGAGATTTTCCTGTCTTATTCCCCTCCAGTTCTCAGGCCCAGAGGGGAGGGTGCAAGCCTTGGACTCCAAGGTCTCTGGAAGATTTGAGGGCAGGACTTACTGCCAGGCAGACAAGGGGCTGCCATTGCATGGCTGGGGCATGGCCTTTGCTAGCCCCAATACACACTTTATTATATGTTTTCACAGCTGGTAGCCCTCCTTTCAAAACTTGCATTCCACACCTCAGGAGCCAAGAGCAACATGTGCTGGCCAACCAGGCCAGGGGGCACACGCAGGGGCCTGCAGGCTCCAGCCTCGGGATGCTCCACCAGGGGGCGCCAATATCCTGACTGGTGCAGGAGGCCCCACTCAAGGTGTGCGACCTGGACTTTGTGGCCCTTCTCCTCTGTGATAAGAATCGCCCACAAGCCGGTTACCCCCTCCCAAGACTGGAGGGGGCTTGAGGAGTGGGGTCTCCACATTCCAGGTGCAATAAGGCCTGCAAAGGAGGTGGGAGGCCGGGTACTGAGGTCTGGGCCCTACCCTTGCCCCAAACTCTCTATGGCTCCCCATTACTCTTCCCCTCATAGCCTCACTCCTGCCTGGCCCACAGGGCCCTGCTTGTCTGGCCTCCATCCACTTCTCTGATTCACCTCCTCCTTCACCCCACTCCACTTCGTTCCAGCTCGCTGATGCCTCTTCACTGTGCTCTCTGCTGGGGAGCCGCTGGCTACCACCTCTCCCATTCAGGTTGTGCAACAATTGTCACCTCAGAGAGGGCTTCCCATCTGAAGCAGCCCCAGCCCGCCCAGCCTCCATCTTACTGTCTAGTCATAGCAGGGCTGCTATTTTCTCATTTGTTTCCGGGCATCTCCCTACCAGGCTCCTGCAGGGAGACTCTGCTTGTCTTGCTCACTGCTGCATCCTCAGTCTTTGCACACAGTAGGTACTCAATAAATGACCAAATCTACACCTCCACCCACCATTTTGAGGGCTGTTGTGGGGGACTTGAGAAACTGTCTGGGAGGCTGTAAAAAATTCACTCATTCATCAAAGTACCGTCTGCTTCTGGATCAGGACCCACGATGGTTGTCTGGGACACTTGGGTAGCAAGACAGACTGGGTCCCTGCTGTCATGGAAAATGCCGGGGAGCATGTAAGAGGGACCCACCTAGCACAGGACGCTTTCCAGAAGGAGCTGGGCAGGGATGGGTTAGGGGTAGAAGGGCCTTTTGGTCTGAGAAACAGCATGCACAATGGCCTTTAAGTCGAGGGGATTGCCTTGAAATAGTGGCTCTCCAGCAGTGGACATTTGGAAATGTCTGGAGATATTCTGGGCTTTCATAAGGGGTATGGGGGTGTGCGTGGTGCTGCTGGCATCTAGTGGGTATGTTGCTGACCACCCTGCCCTGCACAGAACAGCCCCCGCAGCAAAGAATGCTCCATCCTCACTAGTGCTCCCGCTGAGAAACTCTGGGTGGGAGGTACCGCAGAAAAGCCAGTGTGGCTCGGACGCCGAGGTCGGCGCGGGTCAAGTGCGGAAAGGGATCTGGGGCGGCTGCGTCTTCCCCTGCAAAGAGCCTCGGGATCCTGGGTGCCCTGGGCGGACCCTGCACAGCCGGCACCAGGTTCCCGCGGCGTCCGCACCAGGTTCCCGCGGCGTCCGCACGAGCGTGCGCGCGGCAGACTCCCCGGAACCCCGAGCACGTGGGTCCTGGGGGCTGGGCTGCGCAGCACCACAGGCCTCAGTTTCCCTGGTTGGCGGGGACCGCTCTGAACCGCGCTGCACAGGAGGGGTCTTTCTTCCGATGAGAGGGAATCGAGACTAATAAGGGGGAACAGCGACCCCGCCTCTTCACCCTGTGGTCCCAGCCTCGGGCCGACTCGGCCCGGGCAGCCGGGACGCGACGCGTCGGAGAACTACCACTCCCAGCATGCCCCGCGCCACAGCGCCCGCGCGCCCCGAAGCCTCGGTCTGCCAGTGGGACGGGCCGGGGGCGGAGACTCGGCGCACGTGCGTCCCGACGCGCCAACGGCGACGTCGGGGTTTGTGTGCGCGAGAGGCCGCCGATAAAGGTTGGGTGCCTCGCGCCGGGGGCCGTTGGGAGGGAGCGCGCCCCCGCTCCCTCCTCCCTGGTCCCCGCTCCTGCACCGGCGCTGCCGAGGCCCCACCTTCCCGTCGGCCCCCGCGGGAAGGTCCTGGGGCTCCCCTCCTCGTTCCCCCGATCGGGGCCGCAGGTGAGAGACCGGAGGGGTGGGGGTGGGGGAGGGACCGGAGGGCGGAGACGTTTAGGAGCGTGAAACCGGAAGGGATGCCTTAAAGGGGAGGTAGCTATTTCACCTCCGACTTTTGTTCACTGGGCTGGCTCCGCCTTCTTAAGGAGGATGCATTTAGAAGGCGGGCAGGCTTTGCCTCCTGGTGTTTTTGTTTTTTTTTTTTTTTTTACCCTTCCGTCCTAAAATGTGATTATCTTATTAAAGGCCAGTAACAGTTTCTCAGACATTGAAGGAAAAACTCCTGGATCTTGGTGGTTTCAAAGCGATCCCTAGGTTAGCTCAGGGAAGGTGGAGCTTGGTCTGCAGGAGCATCCTCTTAAAGGGGAAGTCCAGCCTGCGGGAAGGGTGTGGTCTGGCCTTTTAAAGGGGTGCTATTCGCCAAATGGGTCCCCGCTCTTCCAAAGCTCTGATGTCTAGTTTAAGGTGTCAACCCAAATAAATGACAGAGGCAAAAATCTCAATCAACGAAGGTTTATTAAGCCAAGATTTTGAGGTTATGCCCAGGAAAAACAGGAACCACAGACAAGCTGGGCGGAGGGGAGGTTGGAACCTTCAGCATTTTAAAGGCATCCAGAGAGAAGGAAAAAGGCGAGGGAGCTGGTGAAGTAGTGGCTACATTCTTGTGAGGCCCAAGAAATCTACATTTTACATAAAATAAAGGAGTGAAGGAAGCATCAATTCTGTAGACGCCCATGGGTAGGTGGGAGAACGTCTGATGCTGTCTTGTCTCCAGTTCTGTTGCCTATAAGATGTAATTCATTATTAGTGTGGAATCGAACAGGCTTTAGTTTTGGGTGCTAGACATAGGTATAATTTGCATGTCCTTGGTTATGGGAGGTTAGCAAGAAATTTCCTTAATGAGTAATCTGTGGGGCCTATTCTTCACAGGTACCAGAGGCTCTGACTTTCTCTTTTGCATAAGGAAGTAGCCCTGAGACTTTGATTTTCTTTTTGCGAAAGTGATGGTGACCTTGAGTTTGAGGATGATGGGAGGCCAGTGAGGCCAACAGGAGGACAAGTCAGGGAGGGGACAAGGTGCAGGGCTGTGGGAAGTCACCAGGTTCCAAAATGGGAGTTGTGGAAGGCTTTTGAGTAAAGGAATGAAGTGCCCTGCCCTCTCTGTTGACAGGTTCACTTTAGCCACTGTGTTGGGAACAGACTGGGGTGGGAAGGACAAGGGGTGGAAACACAGAGATCTGTTAGGAGGCTGTTGCAGCCACCCAGCCCAGGAGAGAGATGGTGGTGCCTGGGACAAAGGTGGGGGCCTTGTGGGAAGTGGCTAGACTCTGGATCTGTTCCTGCTGGAACGGGGAATCTGCTGACAGATTGGTAACAGAGTAAGACAGGGGGCGGGGAGCACCGAGGCCTGTGGCCTGAGGAACAGAGCCGCCCTTTTCAGAGATGGAGACAGCTATCCATGGAGGAGGGAGGGGGGCGAGGAGGATGAGGAGCAGGAGCATAACACCAGAGTTAGGTTTTGGGCACGTTAGGTTTGAGGTGTCTGTCAGGCGTCCAAATGGCACAGCCGAGCAGGTGGTTAGGTGTTCAAACGACAGGTCTCAGGCAGAGCTACATGTCTGGGGTCAGCCTGTTCATAGGGTGTAAGGCCCTGAGAGTGGGTGAGAGCTCCCAGGGAGAGAGTGTAGGCAAAGAAGAGGACCAAGGTGATGCCTGGCTTTCTCAAAGGCACAAGCAGCTTCTTGGGATCATGTCTCTTAAAAGGACTTACATTTTAAAGGGGACACTCATCTTTTTAAAAGGAAATTCTTGCAGCTTGTCCAGAGGGGATGCCCAGCTTTTGTTCATTCAAAATATGTTTGCTGAACACACACTCTGCCAGACATTATTGTAGGCTGGGGATGGGGTACAACAGTAAACAGAAGTCTTGTCTCCCATGTTCAGAAGTCAGGGAGATGAGAAGGAACCAGACTGCAGACTGAGAAAGAGTGGCAGTGGAGGAGGGGAAAATGAGGTGGCTGAGGTATCCCGACCCAAAGGGAGGTAGGTTAAAGAGAGTGACTAAGTGAGCCATTGTGGACTGAGCGCCCTGGAGGACATGGGCGGGTGATTGAAGTGGTTTGGGATGGAAAGGGCAGATTGACAGTTGTGAGTTGCTTTGTTGTAAAGGAGTGGAGAGAAACAAGTCTATAGCAGGAGGGGGAAGTGGAGTAAAGAGTTGTATTTTTAAAAGATGGGAGACATAGCTGTTGGTATGCTGATGGGAATGGGCCAGGGAAAATTGAGGATGTGGGTGGGACAGAGTCTGGGGGCACAGGGCTAGGCAGGTGGGAAGGGACAGTGCAGGGTGTCTCAACCTTGGCCTTGCTAACATCTAGGACTAGACCATTCTTTGTTGTGGGGGGTTGTCCTGTGCATTGCAGGGTATTGAGAAGCGTCCCTGGCCTTCACTGACCAGATGCCAATAGCACCTGCCTCTCTAGTTGACAATCATACAACCAAGAATGTTTCCAGGCATTGCCAGGGAAGGAGGCACAGTTGCCCCAGTTGAGAATCTCTGGTGTAGTGGTTGGAATTCGAGAGCATTCTCTTCTGATTGCTTTCATTTTCTTAGTGACATGATCAATGGCAAGGTCATCTGCTAAGAACACAAAGGGAAAGGAGGAGCTGGAGGTTTGAGGAGAAAAGAAACGTGCCAAGTAGTCACCTGGGGGAGCATGAACCAGAGAAGTGCAGGAGTCCCGCAGGGCCACAGTGAGGGGCCTTTGGATTCCTGGGCACAAATGGAAAGTGAGATGAGGACAGGCAGGCTCAGGGGTGTGTGTGCAGGAGTGACTGTAATGGTTGCCTGCAGCGTTTATGCTGGGCAAGGTGAGGACATGGCTGGGGCGGATAGTGCAGAGCCCTCATGGATGGCAGATCTGGGGGAGCCTAGGGGATCTGGGGACTTGGGGCATCAAGGCTGTGTGGTGATGAGTGGGACACTCAGGCTCAGATCAGGAAGAGGCTTTAGAGCATAAAGATTTAGGGTGTGGCAGTGGGAGGACTGTTGAGGGGAGGGGACTATGGTGGGGGAGTAGGAGATAAGGTCTTCCCAGGACAGCAGCAAAGAATGAAGCCATGCCCTGCATGTCTCCTTCAAAGACACTGCCTGTCTTTAGAGGAAATGAGCATAGTCCTAAAGGCTGTGCTTGGCCTCTTAAAGACCTTGCCCAGCCTTCTCAGACCTGTCCAGCCTCCTGGAGATGAACAGGAGGGTGACCTCCTAAGGAGGATGACCAGCGTGTCCCAGTTTGCTGGGAAGTTTGCATTTTAGCTGGGAAAGTCTCACATCCCTGCTCAGTCCCGAGCAAATCTGAGCAAACCTGGACCGTTGGACTCTCTAATCCTAAGGGAGGTCCCCTGCAGAGTGGGGTGACCTGGGGAGGTGGCCTCTGCCCCTTAAAGGGCCAGAGTGTGGGTTTGGGGTTGGGATGATTCAGTGCGTGGGCAAGGAGAGGGGCGTGCCTGACTGCCTCTGACCCAGAATCCCCCCGCCAGGTGTGATGGTCGGCTCCCACGGGGACATGGCGCCTGCCTCCACTGCTGAGGGGGCCGGGGAGAAGCCCGGCCCCGCGGCCCCTGCCCCGACGGCCCAGTATGAGTGCGGGGAGTGCGGCAAGTCATTCCGGTGGTCGTCCCGACTCCTGCATCACCAGCGCACGCATACAGGGGAGCGGCCCTACAAGTGCCCAGACTGCCCCAAGGCCTTCAAGGGTTCTTCGGCCCTGCTCTACCACCAGCGGGGCCACACGGGGCGAGCGGCCCTACCAGTGCCCCGACTGCCCTAAGGCCTTCAAGCGCTCCTCTCTGCTGCAGATCCACCGCAGTGTCCACACGGGCCTGCGAGCCTTTATCTGCGGCCAGTGTGGCCTGGCCTTCAAGTGGTCGTCCCACTACCAGTACCACCTAAGGCAGCACACGGGCGAGCGGCCCTACCCGTGCCCAGACTGCCCCAAGGCCTTCAAGAACTCGTCCAGCCTCCGGCGCCACCGCCACGTGCACACGGTGGTGAGCGGCCCTATACCTGCGGCATCTGCGGCAAGAGCTTCACGCAGAGCACCAACCTGCGGCAGCACCAGCGCGTGCACACGGGCGAGCGGCCCTTCCGCTGCCCGCTCTGCCCCAAGACCTTCACCCACTCCTCCAACCTGCTGCTGCACCAGCGCACCCACGGCGCTGCCCCCGCCCCGGGCCCCGCCCCCGCGGCCCCGCCCCCCCAGCAGCGGGAGCCCTGCGGCGGCGGCAAGGTCTTGGTCTCTGAAGCCTACCTGCAGCGGCACCTCCAGTCCCACAGCCCGCCTGCGCCCCCGGCCCCGCCGCCCCCCTCCCCCGCCCGTGGTCCCCGAGCTCTTTTTGGCTGCGGCGGAGACCACCGTGGAGCTGGTGTACCGCTGCGACGGCTGCGAGCAGGGCTTCGGTAGCGAGGAGCTGCTCGTGGAGCACCAGCCATGCCCCGGGCCAGAGGTGGCGCCCCAGCCACAGGACACACCCGCAGAAACGCCCAAGGCCGACCCCCCGCCATCCCCTCTGCCACAGCCCCCCGCCTGCCACCGCCACACCCGCCCAGGGTTTTGCCTGCCTCCCGTGCGGGAAGTCCTTCCGGACCGTGGCCGGCCTCTCCCGGCACCAGCACAGCCACGGGGCGGCCGGCGGGCAGGCGTTCCGCTGCGGCAGTTGCGACGGCTCCTTCCCGCAGCTGGCCAGCCTCCTGGCACACCAGCAGTGCCACGTAGAAGAGGCGGCGGCCGGGCGCCCACCTCCCCAGGCTGAGGCTGCCGAGGTCACCTGCCCCCAGGAGCCGCTGGCACCTGCTGCCCCCCGCACCTCCGCCGCCCCCGCCAGCCCCCGCTTCTACAGAGCGGCCCTACAAATGTGCCGAGTGCGGCAAGGCCTTCAAGGGCTCCTCGGGGCTGCGCTACCACCTGCGGGACCACACGGTGCGAGCGGCCCTACCAGTGCGGCGAGTGCGGCAAGGCCTTCAAGCGCTCCTCGCTGCTGGCCATCCACCAGCGCGTGCACACGGGCCTGCGCGCCTTCACCTGCGGCCAGTGCGGCCTCACCTTCAAGTGGTCGTCCCACTACCAGTACCACCTGCGGCTGCACTCGGGCGAGCGGCCCTACGCCTGTGGGGAGTGTGGCAAGGCCTTCCGCAACACTTCGTGCCTGCGGCGCCACCGCCATGTGCACACCGGCGAGCGGCCCCACGCCTGCGGCGTCTGCGGCAAGAGCTTCGCCCAGACCTCCAACCTGCGGCAGCACCAGCGCGTGCACACGGGGCGAGCGGCCCTTCCGCTGCCCGCTCTGCCCCAAGACCTTCACCCACTCCTCCAACCTGCTGCTGCACCAGCGCACGCATTCGGCCGAGCGTCCCTTCGCTTGTCCTATCTGTGGTCGCGGCTTTGTCATGGCCGCCTACCTGCAGCGGCACCTGAGGACGCACGCCCCAGCCAACACGGCCCCCAGCACCGCAGCCCCCGCTGCCGGCCCCCAGCCCCCTGCCCCACTGGCTGTTGCCCCGGCTCCACCAGCCACCCAAGACGTCCACGTGCTCCCCCACCTGCAGGCCACGCTCTCCCTCGAGGTGGCCGGGGGCACGGCCCAGGCCCCGACCTTGGGCCCAGCAGCCCCCAACTCCCAGACGTTCCTCCTGGTGCAGACCGCCCAGGGCCTCCAGCTGATCCCCAGCAGCGTCCAGCCCCCTACACCTCCTCCCCCACCTGCTCCTCCCAAGCTCATTCTGCTGCCCCCCTCCAGTGCTGGGGGGTGGGGGCGGCAGTGCAAGGCAGGGCCCTCGGGCTGCAGGGAAAGCCGGTCAGGGGGCAGGAGTAGTATGGCTGCCAGGCCCTGGGGGTCTGGGGGTGCAGGGAGGAAGCAGCGCGGGGGCTAGTGGTGGAGGGCAGAGCCTCATTGTTCTGCAGAATGTGGGGGGCGGGGAGGCAGGACCGCAGGAAGTGAGTGGGGTTCAGCTCCAGCCCCTCCGGGCAGCCCCGGAAGTGACCACGGTCCAGCTGCAGCCCGCACAGGAAGTGACCACAGTCCAGCTCCAGCCCGCACAGGAGGTGACCGCGGTCCAGCTCCAGCCGGCACAGGAGGTGGCCACAGTTCAGCTCCAGCCTGTGGCAGGCCAGCTCTCCAATTCCAGCGGGGGAGCTGTGACTGCCGAGGCCCCCAGCCTGCTGGTTGTTCAGAGTGGGGCAGCCGAGGATTTGCTCACGGGCCCAGGGTCGGGGGGCGGCGGGGGAAGGTGAGGCCAGCACTGGTGTGGTCCAGGACGTCCTCTTTGAGACCCTGCAGACAGACGAGGGCTTGCAGAGTGTGCTGGTGCTGAGCGGGGCCGATGGGGAGCAGACCAGGCTGTGTGTGCAGGAGGTAGAAACCCTTCCCCCTGGGCTGAGCGAGCCGCCTGCCCCCGGCCCGCCGGGACAGAAACTCCTCATCATCCGCAGCGCCCCAGCCGCTGAGCTGCTGGAGAACGGCAGCGTAGGAGGAGGCGCCGCCACGCTGCAGCTCCTGGCCCCACCGCCACTTGGCCCAGCCTCTGTCCCCGCGGGACTCCCCCCTGCTCCCACCTCCCAGATGGTGCAAGTGGTCCCTGCAGGAGCTGGGCCTGGTGTCATGACCCCGCAGGGTCTGCCCTCCATCCAGATTGTCCAGACTCTACCCGCGGTCCAGCTGGTGCACACGTTTTGAGGAGAGCCGCTCTTCCCGCCCCACACAGAGACCCCGACTCACTGTCAGCCTTGGGTGGGGGGGGCTGCAGGCTGGGCTTGCTAATAAAGACCCAGAATCTCCACTCCTTTGTTTTGTTCTCATGGGAGGTGGTTGGGTGGGGGAAAAGGGGGGCAATGTCATGGTCATAGCCCCTGCCTGGGAACCCGGAGTCCTAGCTCACGCAGATGACTTGTTTTGCGTCTTGGGGCCAGCTACTCCTATGTGGGGCTGTTTCCCTATCCTTTAAGACAAGGGAGGACGCAGGGAGGCGTTGGAATCAGAATCCAGTTTCGGCCACTTGTTCCCTGCAAGTCACCCCACCCCTGCCCTCATCTGAAAAATGGGTACGGGGAAAGCATTGTGCCGAAGCGCACGGCGAGCCCGGGCCCCCATGGGTGGAGGCGGAGGGCCCTAGTGACGGGAGCGTGGTGCTCGTGGGCTGAGGGCGCAGAGCTCCGCTCCCGGCTCCTCCCGCCAGGCCTCGGCGCCAATGAGAATCGATCCGCTCGCATCCCCGCCCCGCCCCGCGCTCAGGTTGCTTAGCAACGAGGGAACGTCGGGCAGGGAGCCTGCGCTAACCCTCCGCGGGCCGGGTAAGCCCCGCTAGCCGCCCCTCCTGAGCATCCCACAGCCCCCTCCCCCGCCAGCGTCTGCTCCCGTTTTTCCTCAGGCCCCTTTTCCCCATTGTTCCTTCTGCTCTAGGAATCGGAGAGGTCACCCCCCCAGCAGGGTCACAGTTCCCTGCCTCCGTCCGTCTCCATCCCACGCCGTTCCTGCTCCCGCCTCCCGCGCGGGGAACCATGGCAACAGTTGCTACGGCCTAGAGCAGGCGCGCCCCGCCCCAACCCCCTGCGCGAGTCTGCGCGTCACTTCCGCCGGCGACCCCTTCTCGACCCTGCTCCCCCCAACACCTTGTCAAAGGATCGAAACGACCCGTGGAGGTGCTTGCGGGTCCTCGCTCTTGTGACGCGGGAGAGGGACAACTGCGGGGGACGGGGCGCTGAGAACGGGCGGAGGGAGTGTGACATGTTCTCCAGCATGTGGGGAGGGGGTTCGTTGACCCCCCCAGGGCAGCCCCGACGCCTGGGACGGTTCCCGGTGCTGCCGCGTGTTGGCGTCCACAGCGCGTTTAGGGGCAGATGGCTGAATACCGCCGGGGTGGGGGGATCCCAGGAAACTTCAGAAAGGTCGCTGGGTATGAAGGGGATGCCTGTCATGCCACGGTCTTCGCTTGGGTGTCCCGAGGGTCCTCAGTGCCCTGATCTGGAAAATGCTGCTGTTGCTCCCCACCCATTGGGGGCCCTTGGGAATAGAGGTGCCCACCTGACGCTGACCTACTTGTGTTTTCACCAGGTGCACCACACCAGCTCCCTTCTGGGGGGCGGGGGCGTGGGGGCTGCCATGGCCCCCAGCCACCTGTCAGTGCGGGAGATGAGGGAAGATGAGAGGCCCCTGGTGCTGGAGATGCTGAAGGTGAGCAGCGGGGCCCCAGTGAGCCTGGGGGCTGTCACAGTGGGGCCTCCCACACACCTGAGCCAGCCAGGGCCCCTGGAGGGGGAGCGTTTCCTCCTAAGCTACTTGCTTGGCCACTTCTCTCTCTAATGCTTTCTCCCTACCTGAGCCTCAGCCACTCTGGAGGCCAGGTTTTCAGCAGCGGGAGGGGTGTGGGGGCTGGGTGTTCATCTCTCAGCTCCAGTCCCCTCCCTAGTGTCCTGCCTCCAAAATCTGCCCCCTCTGCCAGCATCCCGCTCAAACTCTTCAAAACACAGCTTGGTGCTTTAGCCTGGCCCTGCCCTCCCCAACAAGCCCCCACTCCGGTCTGGGGCCACTTTCCTCGTCCTGTTCCCACCTCCTCACCCTCAAGGCCATGTCCCTAGTGGCTCACTGTGGCACCTCCACTGAATTGGGTCCCCTCACAGCTCCTAGCTTATTTATCCGTCATTGACTCATTCACTCAAGACCAGTGTGCCAGACTGGCGACTACCTGGTCTTGCTGCCTTCCCTTCCCACTTGGGAGCCCCCACCGCTGCCCCGGGCAGGGGCCCTAGCAGGATGGATGGCTGAGGACCCCCCTCCTGCCCACAGGCCAGCGTGAAGGACACGGAAAACCGTGTGGCACTCCATGCTCTGACTCGGCCACCAGCCCTGCTCCTCCTGGCAGCGGCCAGCAGTGGCCTGCGCTTCGTTCTGGCCTCCTTCGCCCTGGCCCTCCTTCTACCTGTGTTTCTGGCTGTGGCGGCTGTAAAGCTGGGCCTGCGGGCCCGGTGGGGCTCGCTGCCTCCACCAGGTGGCCTCGGGGGCCCCTGGGTGGCCGTGCGTGGCTCTGGTGACGTGTGTGGGATCCTGGCCCTGGCCCCCGGCACGAACGTGGGGGACGGGGCCCGGGTCACCCGCCTCTCTGTCTCTCGCTGGCACCGCCGCAAGGGCGTGGGAAGGAGGCTGCTGGCCTTTGCAGAGTCCCGGGCTCGAGCCTGGGCCGGGGGAATGGGGGAGCCGCGGGCCCGGCTTGTGGTCCCAGTGGCTGTGGCTGCTTGGGGGGTGGCAGGGATGCTGGAGGGCTGTGGCTATCAGGCCGAGGGGGGCTGGGGCTGCATGGGCTACACACTGGTGAGAGAGTTCAGCAAAGACCTGTGAGGACTGCAACCCCTGAGCTAGGGAAGGGGGCGTCCCTTTCCCACAGCCCTCTGGGAGGGAGGCCAGCACCTGTGTGCCCACAGTGTGCCAGGCACTCTCATGTCCACTTCCTCAGTGAATCCCCAGCCCAGCCAGGGCCAGGAACCGGAGGCCTGCAGAGGGCAGGAGCCTGACCTCTGTCTGTCCTTCTGAAGTGTGAAGTGTGTAGTGTTTGAATTTCTCCGAGTGGATTGAATCCCTCTTTCCCTTCCTGGCTCTGGGGGCTGCCAGAAGTCAGCCTGTTCAACCCCCTACCTCAGATTCTTCCTGCACTGAGAACCCCCTGGTCTGTCTGTCTGCAGGGGCTGTGCTGTTTGCACTTCAGGCCTGGGAGAGGGGAGGGGGGAAGGGGGCTGAGTTAGGATTTGCACAGAGGCACCCCTGAGGGGACACAGCCTCCCTGGGACTGGAGCGGGGTTGGATGCTTTCCTTGGAGGAGTCTAGGTTAACCACTTAGAGAGAGCCAGGGGTGGGGGTGGGGCACAGGGCTGCTGGGCCTGGCCTGTCTGGGAAGATCCGAGCTGAGGGGCAGCCCTGTCCCTTCCTCCAGATCCATCTGCCTTTTTACACTGTTTGTTAATAAAGCCTGAAACTGCTGTGTGCCTGTTTCATCTCTGATGCCTTTTCCAGTCTGTCTCAACTCCCGCCTGCTTCTGTGTGGCTCCTCCTTTCCCCAAGTTGACATTAATTGTTGGGGGGGTGCTGGACTGGGAGAAGGGGAGGCAGTGAGCTCCAGCAGCCCCAGCCCCTGCCAGCCCTCTGAGTCACACTCCCCATTACCGAATTTTTTCCGCCTCATAGCTGCCTGGTGTGGAGGGAGTGTGTGTGCGAGTGTGAGTGTGTGAATGGGTGTGTGTAGAGCCCCCTCCCTTTTTCAAGCCTTGACCCTTGGACTTCCCATCCCCCTTACCCCATTTCCCTCTGGGGACACTGAAGTTCAACCACTTCCCCCACAGATGAGGAACTGGGGCTTCACACTGAAATCCACCAGTGAGGGGGGAAATGGAGAAAAGGGTTGCATAGTCTTTTCCTAATCCAGGAAGTCCTTCCTGGTGTCTGGCTGCAAGCCCTCTTGCTGCTGCACCAAGAGCCCCAGGTCTGCCCTTCCCCCAACCGCAGCAGTGGTCTGACCAGGCTTCCCTGGCTGGACAACAGAGGAGGCAAGAGGTAGGCCCCCACACACGCTTCCCTCCACCCCTATCCTGCCCCTTCTCTGCAGCCTGCCACCCCCCCAAGCATCTGTGAGCACAGCGCTCCTCCGCTGGCTGGATCCTGCCTGGCCGCCTCCCGTGTGGGTGTTTGCAGTTGGACACCCTCCCTCTTGCCTGCCACCCCCCTCCTCCCCAGCCTCAGCCTTAGCCGCTGGCCAGCCCTCCCCCTCCGGTCCCCTGCCGCCTCCCTGCAGCCTCTCTCTTCCTCCTGGCAAAGCATCCAGCCCCTGCCTGCTCCTTCTCTGTCCTGGGCCCTGAGCGCCTCGGGCAGGCGCTTCCCTCCCTCCCTCCCTCCGGGGCGCCTCCGCCTCCCTCTCCTGCTCTTCCCCTTTCACCCTGGCCCTGCCCTGGACTCTGCAAACATGAGGGTCTTGGCCTGCCTCCTTGGTGAGTGATCCCTTCTCCTTGGGGACTCAGGGGCCTAGGCCTCCACCTCCGACCCCTTAGCTCATCCAATTTAGGGACTCAGACTTCCAGGACCCAGTTCCTGGTGCTCCAGGATATCCTGACATCTGGCTGGCCCTGCCTGACCCCTCAGGGACCCAGCCTTCTGCACACCCAGCCCTCCCCCAGTAGAAGCCCAGACCTGGCCTCCCTACCCCACCTGCCCCTGTGGGGGTCCCCAGCCATCTGACTTTTAGCCAAGTCCCTGTGGGAGCACAAAGGCTCTGTCCCAGCCCTGACTTCAGGGGCCAGGCATCTGGAGCCCCACCCATCTCAGGGACCTGTGTCCCACCCAGACCCTCTGCCCGGAGTCCTGCTTCCCAGCTATGGGGTTTCTGGCTCAGAGGTGTGAGAATTCTGTGTGTGTGTGTCTTGGGGCATTCAAGATGAGGGGCCTGTGCTGGAGAAGGGACCCACCTTGGGCCTGCCCCTCACTCTGTCCCACCCTCCAACCTCCCTTCCAGCGGCACTGGTGGGGATCCAGGCTGTTGGTAAGTGTCCCAGACACTCCTCCTGTCTGGCCTCTCCCAGCCCCCAGCCGCCCCATTGTGCCCTACTCCTGCTGGGTCCCTGGCCGCCCCCCATTCCGCTATGGCTATGGCCTCTGCCACTGCTCCCCGCTAGAATCCCCCAGGAGTCCAGCCACATCCTGAGCACCCAGGAATCTGGGTCCAGGGTCCAGTGGCCAGGATGCTGGCCTCCTAATGGCACCCTATGGGACAGCCCCCAGCTCCTACTGTCACCCTGGCCCTGGGGCCTCAGAGTCACAGCCTTTCCTCCGCCCCCCTCCCCCAGAGCGACTGCGCCTGGCTGACGGCCCCCACGGGTGTGCCGGCCGCCTGGAGGTCTGGCACAGCGGGCGCTGGGGCACCGTGTGCGACGATGGATGGGACCTGCGTGATGCCGCTGTGGCCTGCCGGCAGCTGGGCTGCGGGGGGGCGCTGGCTGCCCCAGGGGGCGCCTTCTTCGGGGAGGGCGCGGGGCCAGTATGGCTCAGCGAGCTGGCCTGCCGGGGCAGCGAGGGGCAGCTGGGCCTCTGTCCCCACCGGGGCTGGAAGGCCCATATCTGCTCCCATGAGGAGGACGCAGGCGTCGTCTGTGCAGGTGAGGGGACCCCTACCCCTCTTTCAGGGGCAGCTCCTTTGGCAACTGAAAGTCCTTAGCCCCAGTAAATCTGAGCATCCAGCACTCTAGAGACACCCTGCCTCTGCTCCCATCCAAAGCCACGTGTCTCCTTCCCTCTGGGACCCCCAATTTACAACCACTCAGAGCCCCTGTATCCCAGCCCTGTGCCTCTCCCAGGGACCCAAATGACCTCTCTACTCCCTGAACCCTCTTCTTAGCTTCTGTTCTCTCCTGTAGGTCAGCGTGTGGCTAACTCGAGGGACAATCCCACTTCCCCGCTGGATGGGGATTTGTGGCCAGGGCTGTCTGGGGAGCTGAGCCCCAGCTCGGAGGAGCCCCCCGTTACTCCTGGTGAGCCCAAAGGACTTGGCTGCCCACCCCTTGCCCAGAATTCTCCCTCCTGCTTCAGCCATGTGGAGAGGGACATGTGGCACTAAGACCCCCTAGGGACAGATGTGTCCACACTGTCTCCTTTACAACCTGCGTGTTCTCCACCACTTCAGACGCTTGGAGAGGGAAGCCTGGCCCCCCAGGTGGGAGGAAGGATGAACTCCTGACCTCTGGCTGTCTTCTCTCCCAGCTCCCCGCCCAGCGGGGAGCCCCCAGAACAGCCCCCGGAAGAAGAGCCCCCGGCCGCCCAAGCAGCCCAAGTCCACCCGGGCTCCTTTGCTGACTACTGGAGCCCCCCGCCAAGGTGACTACGGCCTTCCCCCCAACCCCCAAGTCTGGATGTTGTGCGATCCTAGGCCCGGCCAAACTGGAGACCCATGGGTGCCCTCTCCTTCACCCAGGGCCCTGGAAGGATCCCAGCATTCACCACATCCCTCCCTGGGGATTCAGAAAGTCAGGCCTGGTCCCCCCTCTTCTTCCTGCCCCAGCCCTCAGGACAACCAGGTGTCCTGCCCCACTCAGGTCGTGGCTCTCTTCCCTTAATGGACCACTGGCAGGTGGATCTCAGGCCCCTGTTCCCCCTGGGCCTCAGTTTCCCCAGGTGAAAACCGAGGAAGGGGTGTTTGATTCTGCCTCTCACCAGCTGCACTGCCTCCCTCCTTCCCTGCCCCAGAGCGGCTACGCCTGGTCTCAGGCCCTCACGGCTGCGCCGGCCGCCTGGAGGTCTGGCACGGTGGGCGCTGGGGCACTGTTTGCGACGATGGCTGGGACCTGCGCGACGCTGCCGTGGCCTGCCGGGAGCTGGGCTGCGGAGGGGCGCTGGCCGCCCCGGGGGGTGCCCGATTTGGGCCAGGTTCAGGGCCGGTGTGGATGGACGACGTGGGGTGCGGAGGAGGAGAGCAGGCCCTCCGGGACTGTCCCCGGAGTCCCTGGGGCCGCAGCAACTGCGACCACAGCGAGGACGCTGGGCTGGTCTGCACCGGTACGTCGGGGCTTCCTGGGACCCAGCAACCTCCCCCCTCTTTGGCTGTCACAACTGGGGGGTGCCACTGGCATCTGGTGGGTGCTGCATAGGACAGTCCCCCATGACAAAGAATGATGCGTCCCCAAATGTCCATGGTGCTGAGGTTTGGGAACCCTGCTTTACGGGACCAGGGAAGCCACAGCTGAGAGTTGGGAGAAGAGGGGAGCCGGGCACGGGAGGGGCACCCAGGGTCGGAGTCAGGGTCCCAGCCCCCGGGAGGCAGGCGCACAGGGGGATGCACCAGAGTTGAACGCTCAGCCAGTGACTTCCCATCTCAGAGCCTTTTCCTCATTTGCCAACTGAAGGGAGTATCTGTTTCCAGCGTCATCTTGGGGATGCAGCCTTCCTGTGCTTAACGTAGTCCCAGCCCGGCTGTCCCAGTTTCCTGCGAGTGTAGCTCAGTCCCTGCTCACCCACCCAGCTGCCTGGTGCTCTGTCCTCTCTGTCTCCCTGTCCAGGCCCGGCCCCCAGGCTGCGCCTGGCCGATGGCCCCCACGGCTGTGCCGGCCGCCTGGAGGTCTGGCATGGTGGGCGCTGGGGGTCAGTGTGCGACGACGCCTGGGACCTGCGTGACGCCGCAGTGGCCTGCCGGGAGCTGGGCTGTGGGGGGGCGCTGGCCGCCCCTGGGGGCGCCTTCTTTGGGGAGGGGTCTGGACCCATCATCCTGGACGATCTTCGGTGTCGCGGAAATGAGACGGCCTTGCGATTCTGCCCAGCGCGGCCCTGGGGCCAGCATGACTGTCACCACCGCGAGGACGCTGGGGCCGTGTGTGATGGTGAGGGGTGTGGGGCAGGGCAGGGGGGTGGGCATGGTGGCACCTGGAGTGGAGGGTCAAGAAGGGGAGTGTCGCTATGTGCCCTTCACTCCCTCTGGCTAAACTTCCTACTTTCCCCATCTTCTCCTGCTCTGTGAAACCCCATCCTACATCAGGGCTCTCAACTTGGGTGATTTTGCCCCTCAGGGGGACATTAAGTGACATCTGGAGACATTTTTTGGTTGTCACAGCTGGGGGTAGGGGAGTTTCTGGTAACCTGTGGGTAGAGGCCAAGGAGGCTGCTCAACACCCTGGCATGCACAGGATGGCCCCAAGTGGAAAAGTGAGAGGTTGAGCCTCAGCCCCAGAGCTGCCCTCCTGGGCTCTGCCTCCTCACCTAGGGGGAGCCAATCTTCTCCTCTGTATAAGGACACCTCCCCTTTTGTCTGTCACCCCCAAGCTACCTCCACTGTCTGCTCTATCTACTCCCTCCCTCCCCGCCATTCACACCCTCCCCTCCCCAGATCAGGGATGTGGAAAGCTCTGGCTATGTCTGGGGAAGGGGTTCAGCAGGAAGGGACTCCCACCTGCAGCTGGGAAGGCTGAGTCACAATGAGGTGGGAGGTGGGGGCAGACCAGTGGCATGGGGTGGGTGGGTGGTTATACTTCTCCCCCTGCCAGGCATGCCCCTCGGATATGTCCCTCCCACGGCCCCTGCAGTGGACAGCAACACCTCAACGTCCAGGCAGGCAGTCTCCAGGCCTCTGTCCCCCACAGTGAGCCAGGCCCCAGGGACAGCAGGCATTTCACCTCCTCCAGCCTCTCCTACCGCGCCTCGGGAGCCTGGACCAGAGGCCGGTGAGTCCCTTGCTACCCCCTAAGAAAACAGGGTCCTTGCTTCTGTTTCCTCCCCCAAGCTCTGAGACTGTCTCATGGGGGCCCTCGCTCTGAAGGACACTGTGCTTGGTTTCATGCTCTGTTGGCACATCTGGAAGAAGGGGCCCCACCTTTTCATTATTTACTGGACCCAGAAATTCTGTAGCTGGTCCTGGATAGGAGAAACGAAAGGTGGGCTGAGAGTCTACTCTATTCCCAAGGCACACGGCATGGCTGTGGGATCCTTCACAG
The DNA here is from genome assembly GCF_020740605.2 of Lemur catta. NCBI lineage: Eukaryota > Metazoa > Chordata > Mammalia > Primates > Lemuridae > Lemur > Lemur catta. Next base: position 21,963,942 of record NC_059146.1, read on the forward strand.
GGTACTCTGGCCAGCTCCGAGTCACAGCCCTGCTCAAGCATTCCCTGTCCTTTTGGAGCCTCTGGTTCTTAGGCAAATGGGGATTAATAGTTCTACTTGCTTCCCTCCCATGAGTACTGAAAGGACTGGATCAGTGATGGCTGTCGTTTTAAGATATAGGTCTAATTATTTTTCAGGTATGGTGAGGCCAACTGATCAGGAGAGACGCCACTGAAAAGATAGTTGGTTACTCACAGTTCCTGAGATGGGGGCAAATGCCACCCAGGGCCACACGGGGAAGCACCAGGGCGGGTCAGGGGGCAGAGGGAGTAAGGGGGAGTGTGTGCAGCAGCCCTTACCGTGGAGTCTGTGGGAGGGAGCAGGTGGGCAGGCTTAGGATCGGCTAGTCTGAATCCTTCCAGCAGGCCATGGGCCATAAGGCTTATCCTTAGTTGTCTGGTACCTGGCTCTAGGGGGACAAGGGCAGGTGGATAGTGGCCCAGAGTGTAAGATCCCAATAGGGGAGGTGGTTGGGGTGCGCTGGACTGGTTGGTTTTCATATGAAAGGCACACTCAAGTCATTCACTATCTCTAGAAACTTAGCTCACCCTGGCAGTCTTTCAGCATCAGCCCCAAGATGTCAAAGCATTAGACACACAGAAAATAAAAAGGCCTGGCTAATACAGCTATCCCCTCAAGGTTGGAAAAGGTTGAACATAAGTGGCAACTTGTTTTCACTATGATCACTATGCCTGGCAGCCTCTCTCCCTCTTTGTGAATAATAATCGTAGCTAACATTTATTGAGCACTTCCTGGCTCATGGTGACTGATGCTGTTCCACCTTCTCTACAGGTCTAAACCCAGGCAATGCTTGCAACCACTTATGTGTAGGTACTGACTAGTCTCCATGTCACAAACAAGGCAGCACAGCTCAAAAATGGAAAAGCCAGGATTCAACATCCCAACCAGAGACCCAGAATTTTTCTCTCCTCTTCACTGTTTCTACCTTGCCTTATCCATACTTCCATTACTCCAGTTAGTTGACTGAGTCGTAATTGTGTGCATGCTCCTTTCCCTAAAAACCATGAGCTTTTCAGTGCAGAGGCTGTGCCTGACTCTTACAACAGTAACAAAAAACCTGATTAAACCAATAATTATAAGAGAAAATGAAAGCTGTTGAACAAATGCATGGAAAAAGTCTCTGGACCCAGAAAATTTTTTTCTTTTAATTGAGGTGAAATTCCTATAACATAAAATCAACCATTTTAAAGTGTACAACTCAGTGGTATGTAGTACATTCAGAATATTGTACAACCACCTCTATCTAGTTCCAGACCATTTTCATCAGTCCAGGAGAAAACCCGTGTCTATTAAGCAGTCACTCCCATTCTCCCTTCCCCTCAGCCCCGACAACCACTAATCTGCTTTCTGCCTTTACAGATTTACCTATTCTGGATATTTAATATTCCATTGTATAGGTAGACTACTTTTAGTTTTTAAAATTTTTTTGTGGTGAGAACACTTAACATGAGATCTACTCTCTTAAAAAATTTTAAAGCATACAGTACATTATTGTTGACTATAGGTACAATGTTATATAGCAGATCTCTAGAGCTTATTCATTTTGCTTGACTGAAACTTTACATCCACTGATCAGTAACTCCCCATTTTCTCCTCCCCCCAGCCCCTGGCAACTACCATCCTACTCTTTGATTCCATGAATTTAACTATTTCAGATATCTCGTATAGGTGGGATCATGCAGTATTTGTCTTTCTGTGTCTGGCTTATTTCACTTAGCATATGTCCTCAAGTTTCATCTATATTGTTGTATATTTCAGAGTTCCCTTCTTTTTTAAGGCTAAATAGTATTTCATTGTATGTGTAATACCACATTTCCTTTATCTATTCATCTGTCAGCAGACACTAAGGTTATTTCCACATCTTTGCAATTGCGAATAGTGCTGCAATGAACCTAGAATTGCTAATATCTCTTCAAGATCCTGATTTCAGGGCATGGTGGCACGTGCCTATAGTCCCAACTACTTGGGAAGCTGAGGCAGGAGAATTGCTTGAGCCCAGGTGTCCGAGGCTGCAGTGAGCTATGATTGTGCCACTGCACACTTCAGCCTGGATGGCAGAGACAGAGCAAGACCCTGTTTATAAAAAAAATCCTGATTTCAATTCCTTTGGATATATATCCAGAAGTGGGGTTACTGGATCATATGGTAGTTGTATTTTTAATTTTTTGAGGAACCTCCATGCTGTTTTCCATAGCCACTGCACCCTTTTGGATTCCCACCAACAGTGTACAAAGTTTCCAATTTCTCCACATCCTCACCAACACTGGTTGCCTTTTGATTTTTGGTAACAGACATTCTGACAGGTGTGAGGTGATATCTCATTGGGCTTTTGATTTGAATGTCCCTGATGGTTAGTGACAATCATTTTTCATATACATGTTGGCCATTTGTATATTATCTTTGGAAAAATGTCTATTCAAGTCCTTAGCTCATTTTTATTTTTAAAACTTTTAAATTGTATCTATTTATTTACTTTTTAGAGACAGGGTCTCGCTCTGTCACCCAGGCTGGAGTGCAGTGGCACAACCACAGCTCACTGTAGCCTCCAACTTCTGGGCTCAAGCGATCCTCCTGCCTCAGCCTTCCGAGTAGCTGTGATGATAGGCACATGCCACTATGCCTGGCTAATTTTTTCTATTTTTAGTAGAGACGAGGTCTCACTCTTGCTCAGGCTGGTCTTGAACTCCTGACCTCAAGCAGTCCTCCCGCCTTGGCCTTCCAGAGTGCTAGGATTACAGGCAGGAGCCATCATGCCCAGCCTAAGAATCATATATTAATTCTGTGCTTAGCTTTTTGAGGAACCACCAAACTGTGCCTGACTCTTTATCTCTTGTGCCTAATGCAGAAGATGGCACAGAAAAGGGCTCAGTAAATACTTGCTCCCTGGAAGGATGGATGAATGAGGGAAAGCCTAGATAGAGGAATGCATGGATGGTTGGAAAGGAAGATGAAGGAATGCATGGATGCATGGAAAGGAAGACGGAGGGAGGGAAAGGTGGATGAAGAGTCAGGAGGCTGGATGGCTTCCCTGATTTTCTAATTCTTTGGGTCTCTTCTACCCCAGGGTCCCCCCAGCTGCGCCTGGTGGCTGGGCCCAGCAGGTGCTCAGGTCGGCTGGAGGTGTGGCATGATGGGCGCTGGGGGACGGTGTGTGATGATAGCTGGGACATGCGGGACTCAGCTGTGGTCTGCCGGGAGCTGGGCTGTGGTGGACCTCGGCAGCCAGACCCTGCTGCTGGCCGCTTTGGCTGGGGTGCAGGCCCCATCTGGCTAGACGATGTGGGCTGTGTGGGGACCGAGGCTTCGCTGTCTGACTGCCCTGCCGCTCCCTGGGGGAAGCACAACTGTGCTCACAATGAGGATGTTGGCGTCACCTGCACCGGTAAGGAGGCCCTAGCCATCTGCTGACTCCAGGAGGGCTTTCTGGAGGAGGGAACAGTAACTAACATTGACACTAACATAGATTGAGTGCCTCCTAAGTCCCACCCCTGTGCTGGGTGTTTTCACACGTGTGACCAAATTCAAACCACATAGTAAGTCTAGGTTGGTGGATGTTATACCCATTTTACTGATGAAGAAGCTGAGGCACAGAAAAGTTAAGTAACTTACCCAGCAACAGGTCACACAGCAACAAAGTGGCAGAGCTGGGATTCTCATGCAGAGAAGCTTCTTCCTCCTCCTCCTCCTTCCAGGAATCAAGGAAATCTCCCAGAAAGAAGGGAGCTTTATCCTCCCTAAGATGAAAGGAAGCAGACAGGGCATTGGGAGAAGGAAATAAGCCAAACTGAGGGCCAGTTAACATAAACTCAGGCAATGCATTTGTTTGTTCATTCATTGCCATTTATTGAGTCGTATTATTAAGTGCCAGACACTGAGCTAGGTGTTGGGACCTCACAATGGAATCAGCATGGTCCTGGTCTTCAAAGAGCCCATCGCTCATTGAGAGAAAGAGATGCACAAACAAATCATTGCAAACCCATGTGACATGTTATCATTTGGGAGGTCACCAAGACCACACTCAGGTTCAGTAATTTGCTAGAAGGACTCACAGAAATCAGAGAAGCTGTTCTACTCAGGGTTGTGGTCTATTATAGTGAAAGCCTACAGACTGAAATCAGCCAAGGGGAGAGGCCCATGGGGCAGGATTCAGGAGAGGCCAGGTGTGCACTTCCAATTGTCCTCTTCCAGTGAAGTTGTGCAGACAGCACTTAATTCTTCCTGCAGTGATGTGTGACAACACACTTGAAGTATTGCCAACCAGAGAAGCTCCACCAAGCCTTAGTGTCCAGAGTTTTTATAGGGGTTTGGTCACTTAGGTGTGGTTGACCACCTATGTGGCTGTCCGTAAATCATATTGTTAGCATAGACTATCTGGCATGGCCTAAATCCAGCAGGTAGACAAAAATCTTTTATCAGACAAGACATTCCAAAGGCTTAGAAGCCATTGCCCAGGAGCCAGGGGCAAATGGGCAAACCTTTCTTTGGGCAAGGTTAATCCTCTACTGCACACAAAAGCTAAGCTTACATGAGAAAGATGTAAGATGAATAGTGGTGACTCAAAGGATGGAGTCATCAATTCTGCTTGAAGCTGAGGCCCTTTCCCCTTTCCCCCTCTTCCTAAGAGCCATGGGGAACCACAGAAGGGATTTGAGGTGAGGAGTGGCTTGTCAGACCTGGGTACCAATCTAATGGTCAATGAGAATTGCTGAGGAGGTAGGGAGACCTGTTAGAATTAGAAGGTACAGGAAGTGAGGCCTTGATTTGAAGCAGAAGCTGAGGAAATGGAGAGGAGGGGTCAGGTGTGAAGGGGTGGAAGGGATCAGTCACATCTATACTGTAAAGTGACAAGGAGGCAGGGGGCAGTGTCAGGTTTGTCTTGCCACAGTATTCCCAGGGTCTAACACAAAGGGTGGCACATAGGAGGTGCTCAGTAACTATCTGTGGCATGAATGAATGAATGAATAAATGATGAACGAATGCGAACTTGATGACTGACTAGATAGAAGGAGAAGCCTGGATAGATGGATGATCTTGTCATTATGGTGTCTCCATCTTCTTTCTTCCCCACCCACCTTCTAGGCCCTCCTGGCCTGGACTCTGTCTCAGACCCCTTCAGCTGGAGCTGGATCCCTGGACTGGGTAGAGATCGGGATGCCTGGCTCCCAGGAGAGATGGTGACCAAGCCCTCTGCAAGTCTGACCTCTAGTGTTCCAGAGAAAACTACCATGAAAGCCCCAGGGAAAATGCCTAAGAGTACTAAGAAGTGGGTGACAAAAAATGCAAAGAGACCAACCACTCAACCCCTAGTAACACCAACCACTAAACACTCCAGGGGCCTGGGCACCCAAGGCCTCCCAGCACTGACCTCAAGGACCACTACAACCCTGACCACTGAAGCCTCCAGAAGACAGACCTCACACACAACTGCCACACTGACTTCTCAGGCCCCCCGAGAACGAACTTCTAAGACCATGGCAATGCTGACCACTCAAGGCCCCCAAGAAATGACCTCTGAGGCCACCATCAAGAGAATCCCTCAGGCTTCCCTGGAGCCATCTGCCGAGATCCCAGCAGAAGGGTCTCCAGAGTCACCCAAAGAACCATCCTCCTCCCCCACTGCTGGCATCACTGAGGAACCAGGTGAGTGGCCTTGAAGGGAAGCGGGGAGTGAAGGGGAGAGGCTGCCCCCTCCCTCCTGACCTGAGGCCATCCACACAGGCTTGTTCCGGGTTCGTCTGGCCGATGGGCCTAACCGATGTGCTGGCCGGCTAGAAGTGTGGCACGCTGGACGCTGGGGGACAGTGTGTGATGACAACTGGGACCTGCGGGATGCCACTGTGGCCTGCTGGGAACTGGGCTGTGGAAAGGTCCGGCCCCGGGTGGGCAAAACCCACTATGGCCCCGGGACTGGGCCCATCTGGTTGGATGACATGGGCTGTAAGGGAAGCGAGGCCTCGCTGAGCGACTGCCCCTCAGGGCCGTGGGGGAAGCACAACTGTGACCATGAGGAAGACGTGGGGCTCACCTGCACTGGTACCAGGGGATGGGGGTGGGGGGTGGGGGAGAACAGCAAAATGAATGGAGTCGGGGGGTGGGCAGGTGACTACATCATGGTGGAATCTGTAGAACTAGGCATGAGGGGGTCAGGGCAGGGGGATCCGAGAATTGCTCCAGAAGATTCCAGGACCTCTGAGACAGGGTCAACCGTTTCCCCAATTTCTCCCAAGGCTACACAGACGAAGATGATTATCCCCCCTGGACCTGGGATCCTACCTCAGGAGAGGACCTGGCCAAGGGGACCACCACGGCAGGGGTACCTGGACACACTCTCTCTTGGGGCACCACCAGGCGCCCAGGGCTCTCCTCCCTGGCAACATGGCACCTGCCGGTCACAGGTGAGGGGCATGACTGAGGTGGCCATCAGGGCCTCCATAAACCTCCATTAGCCTCATTGCAGGGTTTCCAGAAAGACTAGACCCTTCTAAATGAGCTGGCCGAGATCTCAGGGACCCTGGACAGGTTTTCCTTGGCTCCAGAGATCCTAAAACCATTCCCTCCTTGGGCTCGATGGTGACACTCTCCCCCAGAGCCTAGAAGAGGAGGCCACGTAAGAGATCAGGCCAGGCTCAGCAATCCTCATGTAAACTGCATAATACAAGAGCCTGGGTCCTTGGATCCAGAGCCCTTAGCCAAGGGCCCGTACGTCATCATCCCCATCCCAGCTCCCCCAAAGCAAGTGAAACCTTACCTGATGTCACAGCTCCTGCTCTGGTCCGTGTCTGGTATGGCTCAGACAGGGTGAGGACCCCTGGAGCATGGGTTGCTCAGCCTACCTGTCTGTCTCCTGCCCTGGGCCTGACACTGGCCAGCCGGGTCAGCCTCCAGCACAACTCTATCCCGCTCTGCTCTGGGGCCTCTGTCTCATTGTCCCGTCTCCTTCCACCTCTGCCACCACACCCAGGGCCTTGACCTGCCAGGCCCCCATGTTGCTGCCCTGCCTGGCACTTCCGCACCCCCTTCTCTGCCTCTGTCTTCCTCGGTCCCTGTGTCTCAGGGCCTCCCTTGGTCCACTCTGCTCCTCTTTGCACACGCTGTTGCTTTTTCTTCTTTCATTATCAATTTCTCCCCCTCATCGTGTCTATTTCTCACTCCTTCTTCATCCATGGTCATTTCCCTTGTTCTTTCACCATCTTTTCCATTTTTTCTTCCACTGTCAGTTTCACATTCCCATCATTTCTTTTTCCCTCGGTGTCTTTCTCTTTCAGTTTCTCACCCTCACCACATCTGTTCCTCACTCCATTTTTCATGGGTCATTTTTCTGTCTGTCTTTTCTCCAGTGTCTTTCTGTATTTTTTTCTTTCCTAATCAATTTCACACTCTCATCATCTCTATTTCTCACTCCTGTTTTTCACGATCAGTTTCTCTATCTTTTCCCCTCTGTGTCTTTCTCTTTTCTTTCACGTTCAGTTTCTCACCCTCGTCATCACTTCCACACTGGTCACCTCCATTTCTCACTGTATCCTCCGGCTCGTGTCTCCGTTAGCTTCTTCCTTTCTGTCCCTAACCATTGTTCCTCTGCCTCCTGTCTCTCCCACTGCTCTCGTCTCTCGTCCCCACCCTCTGTCGCTTTTCTCTCACCGTCCGCATCGTTCCCTCGTTCCTGCCTCTCTCCAGCTCCTCCGCGGGCTCACTCTCCCCGCCGCTGCCGCCGCCCCGCCCGTTTCCCTCACGGGCGGTTTCCCTCCGTCCCGCGAGCGTCGCCATTTCTGCCCTCCCTCTCTGCCCGTCGCACTGTCCTCTGCCTCCATGTCACTCTCTCGTCGTGCTTGCCCTCTCGGGCTGTACCGGTTTTTGCCCCTATCGCCTTGCGCCCCTCTGCCTGTGCCCTCCTGAGAGGCTCACCCCTTTTCGTCCCCTCAGGTGGCCCTCGCCGCTCGCGCCCTTTCCCGCGTTTTTTTCTTGCGCTCAGCACGCATGCGCCTGCAGGGCGGGGCCGGGGACGGAGCGGTGGGAGTGGCAGGCATTCATCTGCCTTGCACCTCGTGACGTCACGGGCGCGCTGCGCCTCCTGATTGGCCAGCTGGCTCATCTCCCGCGGTAATAGCTAGCGGAGCCACTGAGTCTCTAGAGCCGGCCTTGCCCCGGGAGGAAACGGTGGGTGGGAGCAGGCCCCGAGGGCACTGTGACTTAGGGTGGGTGGACTCAAGTTGTGAGTCTCATCCCCAGTTTACAGAACGGGGAACTGGAGCTCCGACAGGCGATGCTCCCTGTTCATATGTGGCCGGGGTTCCAGAGCCTTTGTGCCTTGCAGCCCTGCGCTACCGCCCTATCCCACAGCGCCCCCTCGCGGCGGAGACGGGCAAAGACTGGGCTCGGCAGCCAGGAGACAGCCGGGTCCCGCCTGGGAGACCCCTCCCAGTGGGAGAGAAAGCAGTAAATGAGAACAGATAAATGCAGAATTACAAACTGTGCAGGGGAAATCTGAAGACAGTCGTATGTACAAACTTAACAATAGGAAGACTCGCGGGGAGGCGTGCGGGTGGTGGGAGGGAATGAGAGAAACGACAGGCATGAATTCGTATCTTCAGTAGCAATGTAACCTTGAAAAATGACTTCGCCTCTGAATCCCCGCTTCTTCCCCTGCGAGGGGCGGGGGGAAATGCGACTCCAGGGCTGTTGGAAAAACTCAAGGAGCGCTCGCTTACTCTGTGCTAGGCATGCATGATTCCAGCAACTGGGTGCCATAGGTCCTATTGCTATACCTATGTTTCAGATGGGCAGAAAATGTGAGGCTCAGGGAAGTTAAACTCAGGAGCCATGATTGGAGTCTCTTTGAAACGATTTCACACACATTTTGCTCCTTGGGTTGGGAACAATGTATGCTGAAATATTTAGAAGCACGAATTCTGGAGTCTGACACCCTTACCAGGTTCCAATTGTGACCACGTGGGGATTAGAACTAACTGGCTAACCTCAGGTCCCAATCCAGCGAGCACAATGTGTGTGAAATTGTTTAAAACCACAAAATATTGGTTGCTCCAGTTATTTGCTGAAGACAACAGCTGCAGGCTTCCAGGGAATGAGTGATTATTTATAGTAATCAAGGAAAACCTCGCAGGGGAGATAGTATTATTTCACCAGCAGACACAAGGAAGAAGAGGGTTCTCAGAGGAGCAAGGGAGGGAAGAAATTTGCATTGCCAGAAATCTGCAATGAATGTGTCAATCTCTGCTAGACTTTAAGCCCTGTGAATGATCTGTATCAGTTTCTATTGCTGCCATAACACATCTTCACAAATTTAGTGGCTGAAAACAACACAAACTTACTGTCTTGCAGTTTTGTAGGTCAGAAGTCAGACATGGGTCTCACTGGGCTAAGATCAAGGTGTCAGCACGCTGTTCCCTTCTGAAGGCTCTAAGGGAGAATCCATTTCCTTGCTTTTTCCAGCTTGGAGAGGCTGCCTTCATTCCTTGGCTTGGAGTCCCTTCATCCATCTTCAAAGCCAGCAACACTGCATCTCTCTGACCCTCCTCTCTCTAAATTTAATTTTTTTCTCTCACTGCAGCTGTGAAAAGTTCTCTGATTTTTAAGGACATATGTGATTAGATTGGGCCCACTTGGCTAATCCAGGATAATTTCCCCATTTCAAGGTCTGGACTCTTGGTCACATCTGCAAAGTCCCTTTTGCCAAGTAAAGTAACATCCGTTCTGTGGATTAGGGCATGCACATCTTTGTGGAGGGCATTATTCTGTCTAACACAGATCTGTCTTGTATGCCCAGTGTCTAGGACAGTGCTTGAAACTCAGTAGAGACTTTTTACATATTTGTTGAATGAATGAATGTGTAAGCGAATGAACGAAAGACCACAGTGTAAGTCTAGAGAGAGTGTACAGGAGATGGAACAGAGGCTTATGGAGTTTGGAGTTTTACTTTCCGCTTCATTGAAGCAACATTTCTTGAGGCTTCCTACATGATAGAATTTGGAGACACAGACATCAATTCACGTGTCCAATGCCTGCTATGTGGCAGACGTGTGCACAAGCCACTGGGGACATAGCACTAAAGAACAAAGCAAGGGAAGGGGAACAGGAGGCTGAGGGTTGCAATTTAAAACAGGATGATTAAGAATCATCTTACTAAGATGGTGCCATTTAAGTGAAAACTTCAAGGGGAAACCCATCCAAATATCTACTTGAAGAGTGTTCCCTGCAGAGAGAACAGCATGTGCAAAGGCCCTGGGGTGGGAGGGAGCATGCTCAGCTGGTTGGAGAAATAGCAATAAGGTTGGTGGCTGCAGTGGAGTAGTAGGTGGGATGATGGCAGGGGATGAGATGGGAAATGAACTGTAGGGGAAAGAGTGAATGCAGGGAGACTGGGTGGTCCAGTGGGGAGGTGACAGTGGCCCCAGTCACGGTGACAGTGGAGACTGAGAGAGATGTGGACATATTCAAGCCATATTCTAGGGGTTGAGCTGATGGGGTTGGGTGATGGGTTGGGGGCAATGAGGAGAGAGAGGCAGGGGGCAGGGACCCACCTTTCACTGGGTCAGGGAACACTGGGATGTGTGCACAGGAACCAGAGTGGGAATATCAGAAGATGTTAGCGGTGCAATCTCGGAGCTCCGAGGAGTGCCTGGGCTGGGGGCATAACTTAGCGAGATGGAATCCGAAACTGTGGGGATGGATGTGGCCATGCAGACAGACAGATAGCCGTGTCTAATGCAGTTCCCACCACACCCAGCTGGGAAGGTGGGAGATGCATGCATTTGGGGTATCGCTGGAGGTTACCACTGTAGGAGGTCGTGCAGAAAGAAGAGGATCCCAGCTTAAATGGGAAATTACATTTAGAGGTTAGATGATGAGGAGGATAAGAATAATAATGGCTAATATTTAGCGAATGTTCTTCACGTCCCAGGCACCGTTGCAAGCACAGCACGTGGTTTAACTCCTTTCTTCCCCAGGCAACCTTGTGAGATGAGTACTGTCCTTAGCCCCATTTTACAGATAAGGACATTGAGGTCAGGATAGCAAAAGGCAGGGCTTGGATTCATACTCCAGATTCACACCCTTAAACGCTCCAGCAGCGGAGAGTGGGAAGGACAGAATTAGCTATGAAGAATCCGGGGAACATAGAGCAGGGATTGACCTCATGCAGAAGGGGACAGGGGAGACCTCCTCAGCATGTGGCCTTTGAACCAAATCCTAAAGGATGAACAAAAGCTTGCCAGGGAAGAATGGGGTGAGACTTGGAGGGATCTGTACCCAGAGGGAAAGAGGCCCCCATTTAGGACCAGGTAGACCTGCTGGGGTCTGGAGCTTGATGCTGCCCCTTAGCTGTGTTACCTCAGGGAAGTTCCTTGCCCTCTCTGGTCTTCAGTTTGGTTATTGTAGCAAATCAGCAGCTTCCTCAGCCACCCTCTCCTAATAAAACCAAGGAAAATTACAATATCTGACAGCACCAAGGACATAGATAAATGTGGGAGTGAGAATCTACATCCACTTAGGAGGGCAGTTTGGCAATATCTAGGGAGACACACCTGCCTCCCACACAGCCACCCCACAATTAGGTGTGGAGAAATCGTCACTCATAAGCCCGAGGGCACAGGCACAAAGAATTCATTGGAGCTGTACTTGTAACAGCAAAACGTTGGCAACGATCTAAACACCCAGCAACAGGAATGTAAGTAAATCCCTGGTTGTGTATTCACACATGGCATATTATACAGAGGTTAAAAAGGATGGAGCAGAGTTATACGTATTTTAATGCAAAGAATAGCTTATCATGTGCCTGGGCCTGTGACCCCACAAAGTGGGTGCCATAATGATTACCATTTTACAGATGAGGAAACTGAGTCATGGAGAAGTTAAGTTAGTTGCTCACCCAGCTAGGAAGGGATAGAGCCAGGCGTACAGGCTCAGAAACATGAGGGTAGATGAGAAAAGCAAGCTTCAAAAGGATGTATACAGCACTTAGGTCTCCGTGCACAGTGTTAAACTAGCTTTAGGAAGCAAAAGCATGGAGACACATGGTGTTTAGGAGTCATGCATTTGTAGTTAAGGTGTAAATACATGTGTGGGAATGGTAAGACAAATTTTGGACAGTATGTTTTGAGCACACAAAGGAATATATCTGTAATTGGTGGGCTGACATTTTAACAGGAAGACAGCTTCAATTTGTGTTTATTTTTTTAGAGACAGAGTCTCACTCTGTCACCCAGACTGGACTGCAGTGGCACAATCGTAGTTCACTGGAGCATCAAACTCCTGGGCTCAAACGATCCTCCTGCCTCAGCCTCCCAAGTAGTAACTGGGACTACAGATGCGCACCACCACACCTGGTTATCTTTTTTTATTTTTATCTATTTATTTTTTTTTTGGTAGAGACAGTGTCTTGCCATGTTGTCCAGGCTGATCTCAAACTCCTGGCCTCAAGCAATCCTCCCACTTTGGCCTCCCAAAGTGCTGACATTACAGGCTTGAGCCACTGTGCCTGCCCCAAATTTGTGTTCTTAGTAGAGTCTTCCTAAAACCTAGCATCTTGGAAAGAAATCTTTAGTGATGCACCACTAATGGGTTTTCCCCCTAAGCTTTTCTCATTTTTTGTGTTTTTAAACAAATTAATAGCACTGCCAATGGTGTTTTAAGTTTCTGAATATGGCTATCCATTAGGATTTTATGGCTACCCTCTTAAGGTATTTAATAGGAATGGGAAAGGTATTTCATTAAGAAAGGTTAATAGTATGAAGGCATGACTCAGGTGTCCGAAATGCCTGGCATCAGGGTGGAAATCGATTCTTGTTCTATGAGTATGTGATACATTAGCAGATGACAGAGCAAAGGACTTCTGTAATCGGGACAGCTAGCCACAGAGCTCAAGGTGACTTCGAAGAACTTGCCTGAGGTCTTGGACACTGTCCTTCTTCTGCCTGGCTTTGTGTGCAGAATGAGAAAATACCCTAGGAGCTCACTTGGAAAGGAAATGGCGGGGCAGGGAATTCCAGGCAGGGCAACAGCACAGCAGAGGCTCAGAAGTATGAAAGGCTACGTGTTGTGAATACGCCAGGTTTAGGGGTCCGACGTGGGCAGAGCATCGTGTGGATGAGACAGTGGAGGATGGAGGATGCCGGGGAGGTGGCCAGGGCAGCGCGTGAAGGAGGACCAGGCGTGTGGACTTTACACCGAGGGCAGCGGGGACTCCTGGGAAGGTTTAGGGTCGGGGAGGGGCAGGGCCAGGTCTCTGGGTTATAAAGTGGCCTCTAAGATCAGTGTAGGGAGACAGGGTCACAGAAGAAGTTGGTTTGATGATTCAGGTGAGTAAGAATGACCATGGTAATGGGTCTGGAATGTTTTGTTGGGGTGATGAAAATGTTCTTCATTTTAATTGTGGCGATGGTCGCACAACCTTGTGAATATACTAAAAAACTGTTGAATCACACACTAAGTTGCTGGATTGTACGTTATGTGAGTTATATCTCAAGAAAGCTGTTGTTAAAATAAGCTTTTTGATCAACCAAGGTAGAAGACGATTATCTTTCTATTCTCCCTAAATAAAATGGTGTGTGTGTGTGTGTATATATATATATAAAATATATATTATAATTATATTCCCAGGGAGCAGGAAGGGGCATCACTCTCAAAGGACAGTGGTAGACTCAACCCTCTTCCCCATATCTCTCAAGGTGACAAGGATGGTTACGAGCCTCCCTGGACGTGGGACACACCTATGAGAAGGGGCCTGGCTAAGGGTGCCCCTACCACAGGCAGACCTGCACCCACTCGTGCCACTGGCACCACCAGGAGTCCAGGAAGCCCTCCTCTAGCTCCAAGGGTCCACGAGGACACAGGTGAGGCATGTGGCTGGGTGAGGGGACTGGGGGAGTGTGTGTGGTAGGGTAGAGAGATGGACTTCAAACTCCCAACTCTTGCCCGAGAAAAACCCAACAGAAATATATCCTAAAACAAAGTTATTATCTAGACTGATGGTCCCCAACTAGGGGTGATTTTGTTCCCAAGGGGCATTTGGCAATGTCTGAAGATGTTTTGGGTTGTCCTGACTGGAAGCAGAGAGGCTACCCATTGGCACCTAAATGGGCAGAGGCCAGGGATGGCATTAAACACTGTATAATGCACAGGCTATGGCCCCCGCAACAAAGAATCATCCAGCCCAAAATGCCAAAGGTTGAGGTTGAGAAACCCTAATCTATACTACACAAGTCACTCTGACAAATAAGAAACTGATGGGAAACCCTAAATCAGAGTGAAAAAAAGATACAAACAGGTGATTCACAGAAAGGGAAGCCCAAATGGCCAATTTTATGTGGAAATTCTCACATTCATCAGAATCAGAAAACGCGAATTAAAACAATGACAAGCATGGAAAAGGATTAGAAAGGTAGATAATACCAAGTGTGCGTGAGGATATGGGGAGACAGGCATCCCCACTGGGTATAGCTGTTTGATAAAAACAATCTAGCAGTATTTAGTAAAGTATGATTCTAAATTATGACCCACAAAACATGCTCCTAGATACATATTCCAAAGAAATTCTTACACAGGCTTATAAGAGAACATATATGAGGATGTTCTTTGGAACTCTGGGATGTCAGGGAGTGGTAGGCAAGTTAAATGGCCAACATTAGGGGAATGGATAAAAGAAATGCAATAGGCGCACACAATGGAATTCTATGCAACAGCTGAAGCAGTGACTAGATGTATACACAGCAACATAACATTGAGTGGAAAAGTCAGAAACAGAATGAGACTTCCAGCCCAACGTTATTTGCAAAAGTTAAAAGCACACACACACAAGTAAGTGCATACACTTATAAAGCACATTATATTTTATAAGGACACATGCATGTTTAAGGCCATATGTCAAACATATGGAGTTATTTATGGGAGAGGGTGGTGAGGACAGAGATTGAGGATAAAGAGTATTCAAATTAAAATGAAATAAAACAAGAGGAGACATTGCAGAGAGAGGCTATTGATGACAATGTGCCAAGGAGTATGATTACTGTAGGTCTCTACACCTTGGGTCTGAAAAATTAAAAACCATCACCACTGTAGGTATCTGAGCTCCTACAATATCCAATTAAGTTGAGATTCTTGAAATAATAACTCAAAACATTTATCAAGCAACTACCCCATGTCAGGCATTATTCTAAGCACTTTATATATATTAGTCCTTTAATCCTCATATCTACCTGAGCCCCATCATGCAGGTCTATAATTATGCCCATTTCACACATGAGAGAAATTGAGGCACATACATCAATGACTTTGACAACATCAATAATCATGAGCTTATTACATGCTAGACATTGTGCTAAGTGCTTTGCACAGCTGTGACCTCCTTGAATCCTGTGACAGCTCTACAAGAGAGATAAACTGATCATCATGGTTTATAGGTGGGGATGAAACTGTGATTCCAGCAGTTAAGTAACTTGCCCATGGTCACCCAGCTAAGAAGAGCTGGGGCTTACACCCCAACAGCCTGCCTTGAGGCCAAGCCTTTTACTTAATGCTTCTTCAACCCTACAAAGGACAGGAGAAAGGGATGCACTGCAAGGACCCTACAGGAACAAGTGGAAATCTCTAGAGCTGTGCCCTTCAGTTCCATATGGTAGCTACTAACACAGGTGATTATTTAAATTTAAATGAATCAACACATTGGAAAACAAAGCATTCAGTTCCTCATTCACAGTAGCCACATGTGGTGAGTGGCTACCGTATTAGACTGTGCAGATCATGGAACATTTCCATCATGTGGTATTTAATCACCTAAACTCTGGATGCAAACAACTTGGGTTCAGATCACGTCCCTGCAACTTGCAAACTGTGTCTGCAACACTTGGGGCAAGTTACCTACCCTCTTGGCCTAATTTCTGTCATCTGTAAAAAGGGATACAATTTGCACTCACCTGGAAGCCAGGCCAGGAAGAGGGTGAGGCTCCTCACTCCAGTCAGACCTCAAATTTAAGGGGGTGCCAAAAACGCAGTAATCAAGAGAAATGCTATCATAATAAAATAGTTTTATTTTTTTTAAAGCCAGTCAAATTTAGCAGTGGGGGTGGGGGTTGTATGGCAACGTTAGTGACAGTAACGTTAATCATAATACAATATTTTTAAAAATCAAAATTAATGCAGAAAAATCCACTGATGAACTAAATATCAAAATTTCAACTGAAGACAGAATCACTGGACTCATCCTAGTTCCAGCCCTGTCGGATCCTGTCTTTGGTAAAATGATAACTTTTCGTTCATCGTGGATATTTTGCATTAATTTTGATTGTTTAAAAACATTGCATAAAAATATTTGTCTTGATTACTAAGATTGCCCTCCGGCACCCTCTCGCATCTCCCTGCCTCCGCCTTGCCCCCATATCCCGGTGCCGCCATCCGGGTCCCCTCCCGCATCCCAGTACCCCGCTGCGCCCCGCTCCCCGCGTCCTCCGCGGCGCAGGCCGCCAGGTGGCGCCCGGAAACATCGGAGGAGGGGCACTAGGGCCAGGTGAAGTTGGCTGGTGATCCGTGACGTCACGAGGCCTTGCGCCTTCCCATTGGTCGGCTCCCGGGGGGCGGGGAGGGGTGGGGCAGACTGACCTCAGCCCGTCTGTCTCTTTCTCCTCCTCCAGGTTCCCCGAGGAAACCGTGGCCCGAGCGCCGGCTGCTGCGACCCACTGCGACCCGGACAGCGCCCCCCACCCCATCCCCAGCTCCCTCCGCCTCGGTGGAGCCCCCAGGCCCACTGCTGACCTCTGGGCCACAGCTCATCGCCGACTCAGCTTCAACGACCTCTGGCCCTCCTGACACTTCGCCACCCACCCCAGACCCGGGGAACCCTGACTTCGTCTTCACAACCCCTGACCGTCCTTTGTCCACCCCTGACTCCAGTGTGATTCCAACGCTGACTCCAGAACTCTCACCCCCTCTATCACCCACACTGCCCAAAGGGCTGACCTCTGACTCCTCTGCACAGTCAGAGGTGACCAGCCTTCCCCCGACCTCAGAGCTGACCCCAGAATCTGACACAACCCCAGACTTGGACACAGCCCCATACCCAAATACAGTCCCAGAATCTTCTGGCTCCCCACACCCTTCCACAACCCCTTGTCACACTACCACCCCGCACTCCACCATAACCCCTCACCCTGCCACAACCCCTCATCCTGCCACTACTCCTCAACCCACCACAACCCCTCACCCCATGACGACCCCTCAACCCACCACGACCCCTCACCCCTCCACAACCCCTCGCCCCACGACGACCCTTCAACCCACCACGACCCCTCACCCCACCACTACCCCTCAACCCCCCATAACCCCTCAACCCACCACGACCCCTCACTCCATGACAACCCTTCAACCCACCACGACCCCTCACCCCACCACTACCCCTCAACCCACCACGACCCCTCGCCCCTCCACAACCCCTCACCCTATGACGACCCTTCAACCCACCACGACCCCTCACCCCACCACTACCCCTCGTCCCACCACAACCCCTCGTCCCTCCACAACTCCTCACCCCATGATGACCCCTCAACCCACCACGACCCCCCAACCCACCACCACCATTTACCCCACCGTGACTCCTGACTCTCCCACAACTCTTCAACCTACCACGACCCCTCAACCCACCACAGCTACTCACCTCATCACAGCTCCTGACCTCACCTCAACCCCTATCATCACTGCTAAGTCCCTTCCAACCTCCTTGGTGACAGAACTTTCCTCACTCACTCTAGCACCAACAGCCAAGCCCAGCCCGCACCCCCAGGTGACCTTCATGGCATCTGCCCCTCACACCTCCACATCTCAGATGCCAACCCTAGAGCCCTCTCCAACCTTGGAGTCCAGCACCTCCAGGTCCTCCAGAACTCCAAGCACAGACCCGCTGTCCACTGAGGATTTCAAACCATCTAAAGGCCAGAGCCCCAAACTAACTCCTCCACCTACCCAGACCCCACACTCAGCCTCTGACCCCACTGTTATTCCTGACCTCCACCTCTCCTCCATGGCCCACCCCTTGGATCAACCTCCCCCTGACCGAGGGCTACCCCCTAGTCAGAGCCCAGGCCCCCTTGGCCCATGTGTGGCTCCAACCCCACCTATAAGGGTCATGGCTTGTGAGCCACCTGCCCTGGTGGAGCTGGTGGCTGCTATGAGGGATGTGGGTGGTCAGCTGCAGAGGCTGACCCAGGTCCTGGAGCAGGACCGGCAGGAGCGCCAAGCCCTGGGGCTGGGGCTGACTCAGCTGGTAGAAGCTGCCCAGGGTCTAGGGCAGCTGGGCGAGGCTATAAAGAGACTGGCAGAGGTGGCCTGGCCCCCCAGCACACTTGTGCCAACCACCACCACCCCAGAGGAGGAGGAGAGGCCTCTGAGAGGAGATGTGTGATCCTCTTCCGGATTTGGGGGGCTTAAGACACTCCCAACCAAAACCAAAACCAAACAGATTATTAATTAAAACAAGGCGTAAATGGTGTTTCTTGGGGTCTAGTGGAACCCTGGAGAGATAGGACCACAAGATTGATCTTGATTTCTGAATACCACAGGTGCCATGCAAGGTGGTGGTGATGATAGTGGTGAGTATGGTGATGATCATGATGGTGACGATGATAATAGTGATGATCATGATGGTGATGGTGATTATGATAGTGAACATGATGATTATGATGGTGATGATCATGAGGGAATGGTCATGGTGATGAGGCAATGATGGTGGTGGTGGTGATGATGATGGTGATCATGGTGGTGATGATGGTGGTGGTGATGAGGATGGTGATTGTGGTGATCATGGTGATGATGGTGGTGGTGGTGATGAGGATCATGACTGGTGATCATGGTGGTGGTGATGAGGATGGTGATTGTGGTGATCATGGTGGTGATGGTAGTGATCATAGTGTGATGAGGATGGTGATCATGGTGGTGATGGTGATGAGGATGGTGATTGTGGTGAACATGGTGGTGATGGTGGTGATATGATGGCGACGATGGTGTTAAAGATGATCATGGTGGTGATGATCATGATGGTGGTGGTGATGATGATGAAGTTTCATGTGGACAGAAAACTCTGCCTTGTTCGTGACTATATGCCCAGCATTTAGAACAGGCTGATACAGAGCACTCACTCATGAAATATCTTTTGAATGAATGAGTGTACCATCATTATAATAATGACTAATATTTGTTGGGTGCTTCCTATGTGGCAGGCTGTCTTAAGGGCTTTTCATGGATGATGTCATTTTATCTTAGCGAGTGCCTGCCGAGGAGGGTACTGTTTCCACAGCTCAGCACATAAGGAGGTGAGCTGTGGAGACCGGATTCCTGAGTTAGAGTTCTCACTGGGAGTGAACATGAGTGAGTTACTTAACCTCTTGGTCTAGTTTCTCGCACTATAAAAGGGGGATAATAATAGTACACATACCTCATGGGGTTGCTGTGATGACTAAATGATAAGTTAATACCTAGAAGTGTGCTTAGGATGGGGCTTGGCAATGATAAGTGCTCTTCATGTGAGAGTGACTGTTGTATTTACCCCCATTTTACAGATCTGGGCACTGAGGCACAGGAAGGTTTGGTCACGTGCCCCAGATCACTCAGTGAACATCTGGTGGGGCCATGGTTGGCTCCCAGGGCCCTTACTATTAAGAAAACATTACATGCCCACATAAGACTGACCTGAGTTCAAGGCCTGGCTGGGCTGTGTCCTGGCTGTGAAACTCTGGCAGTTTTTCTTCCTTCTCTGAGCCTCAGTTTTTCTACCTGTAAAGTGGGGCTAGTCATAGCACCTGCCTGATGGGGTTGTTTTGAGCATGAAATGAGGTAGTGCAAATAAGAACAGAGCTGGGCACATAGTATGTGCTCAGTTAACAAGAGTGACCATGACCACACCTAAATGCCCTTCTCTGTGCCTGACAGTGTGGGGACTCGTAATATATATCCAGTCTTCCCCACAGTCCTTCAAGGGAAAAACTTTGATCCTTGTTTCAGAAAGGACTCTGAGACTCAGAGAGGGCAGGCCCCTTGCCTAAGACCACACAGCAGAGCTGAGATTTGAACCCAGAATAATGTGATGCCAATTCCTGTGATTTGACCATGGCCTGGGGTTCCAGATTAGGGCTTCCATGACCGCTCCTCTATGAGTGACCTTGGGCAGGCTCTGTCCTGTCTCTGTGTTTAGCTTGCCAGTCTGTAAATTATGGGCTGCCTCGGAAGATCCCCCCCACTATGATTCTTGTCCCTGCTGCCTCAGTCTGGGAACCATTCCCTCCTCCTCCTCCACTCCCTGGCTCAGAGGTCGTGGAAGGTGATGGAGGCTGGCGCCCCCACAGTACTGCAAAGGCCAGCAGGGTCCAGTTACTTGCTTGGGGGGGAGGGATAATGTCTGGGGGTCCTGATACATGGACTGTCTGCTCCCGCCAACAGGCGAAGGAGCACGCGGAGAATTCTCTGTTCCCCAGATCTCTTTAAGCCCCGAGACTTAAATAACTGCTGACTGGTACCCTGGGGAGGGCTGAGGGGAGGGCTTCTGCCTGCCTTCCCCTTCCTGCCCTGGGGGTCACGGGAAGGCACCCCAACTTGGAAGAAAAAGGCTCCTTTTCTATTTCCAAGTGTGAGCAGGTGAAGCCTGGCCCTGGGTTCTCCCCTCTAAATGTAATGGAGAGCCCAGCGTGGGGTTCAGGCTCTTGGCTCCCCTTTGCTAGCCAGAGGTGAAGGGGGGCTGTTGGGCACTCTGGCCCCAGGTTCCTCCACCCCCTGCCACCTTCTGCCAGCCCTGAAGAAGAGAGCGCTTAATTACTCAGTCACTCTATCCCTGCTTGGCCAGGCAGTTAAGCCCAAACATCTGGCCCCAGAGCCCACGGCCAGGCTGGGTGGCCAGCCCCCTCCCGCTGCTGGCCCTGACCCTGGACACCTCCCACGGGACAGCTGAGCTCGATCCTCCGCCTGCCAACTTGCAACAAGCCCAGAACAGTAGCTGCACAGGCCCAGCAGGCGCAACTGATGCAAAAAAACCCAAAACAAAACATTTGACAAAACACTCATTCGCAGTTTACACACACACCCCATGCGCACACACGGAGCAAAGTAGGCACAGAGAGGACTTTCTTAATCAGATTAAAGGGTACAAAGGAAGACATGTATCCATTGTTATCTATGGGCTGTGTACTGTGACTGTTGACACAGAAAACCCTGAAGAACCGAGCAGATAAATGGTTAGCATTAGTAAGAGAGTTTAGGCAGAATGCTGGACCAGTACTCTAAAATCATGTTCTCACGGTCCTTGCACCTCAAAGCGTGATCCATGGACCAGGGCATTGGCCTTACCTGGAAGCTGGCTACGCGAATGCAGAATCTCAGGCCCCGCCCCAGACCCGCCAAATCAGAATTGACATTTTACCAAGATGGACTGGTGATTCATCGGCCCATCTGGTTAAAATTCTTCAAGTCTGAGAAACGGTGCTCAGACCATTTGCATATCTATATATACAGGCATGCCTTGTGGATACTTCCAGGTTACTTCCAGACCACTTCAAATAAGCCTATATTGCAGTAAAGTAACTCACACAAACTTTTTGGGTTCCTGGTGCATATAAAAGTTGTGTTTACAGGCCATGCACAGTAGCTCACACCTGTAATCCCAACATTCTGGGAGGCCAAGGCTGGACGATTGCTTGAGCTCAGGAGTTCCGACCAGCCTGAGCAAAAAGTGAGACCCTATCTTTACTAAAAATAGAAAAATTAGCTGAGTGTCATGATGCACGCATGTAGTTCTAGCTACTCAGGAGGCTGACGCGCCAGGATCACTCGAGCCCAGGAGTTTGCGGTTGCAGTGAGCTACAATGACCTGCACTCTACCAGGGGTGACAGAGTGAGACTCTCAAAAAAAAAAAAAAGTTGTGTTTACATTACACTGTAGTCTGTTAAGTGTGCAATAGCATTATGTCCAAAAAAAAAAAAAAATAGACATACCTTAATTAAAAAATACTTTAAGGCTGAGGCGGGAGGATTCCTTGAGGCAAGGAGTTCGAGACCAGCCTGAGCTACATAGCGAGACCCTGTCTCTACAAAAAATATAAAAATTAGCTGAGTGTGGTGGTGTGTGGCCAGCTACTTGGAAGGCTGTGGTGGGAGGACTGCTTGAGCCGAGGAGTTTGAGGTTGCAGTGAGCTATGATGACACCACTGCACTCCAGCCTGGGCAACAGAGTGAGACCTTGTCTTGAACAACAACCACCAAAAAAAAAAAAAAAAAACTTTTTTGCTAAAAAATGCTAGTAATCATCTGAGCCTTCAGGTCATAATCTTTTTTGCTGGTGGAGGGTCTTGTTTTGATGTTGATGGCTAGTGACTGATCGAGGTGGGGTGGCTGTGGCAATTTCTTTCTTTTTTTTTTTTTTGAGACAGAGTCTCACTCTGTTATCCGGGCTACAATGCCATGGCGTCAGCCTAGCTCACAGCAACCTCCAACTCCTGGGCTCAAGCGATTCTCCTGCCTCAGCCTCCCAAGTAGCTGCTACTACAGGCATGCATCACCATGCCAGCTAATTTTTTCTATATATACTTTTAGTTGTCCATATAATTTCTTTCTATTTTTAGTAGAGACGGGGGTCTCACTCTTGCTCAGGCTGGTCTCGAACTCCTGAGCTCAAACAATCCACCCCCCTCGGCCTCCCAGAGTGCTAGGATTACAGGTGTGAGCCACTTCACCCGGTGGGCTGTGGCAATTTCTAAAGCAATGAAGTTTGCTGCATGGATTAATTCTTCCTTTCCCGGAGGATTTCTCTGTAGCATGAAATGCTGTTTGATAGCATTTTACTCACAGTAGAACCTCTTTCGAAATTGGAGTCAGTCCTCTCAAATCCTGCAGCTGCTTTCTCAACTAAGTTCATATAATGTTCTAAACCCCTTGTTGTCATTTCAACAGTGTTCACAGCATCTTCCCAAGGAATAGATTCATCTCAAGAAACCACTTTCTCCACTCATCCTTAAGAAGCAAGTTCTCATCTATTTAAGTTTTAACGCGAGATTGCTGCAATTCAGTCACAGCCTCAGGCTCCACTTTTAATTCTAGTTCTCTTGCTATTTCCACAACATCTGCAATTACCTCCTCCACCGAAGTCTTGAACCCCTCAAAGTCATCCATGAGGGTTGGAATCACCTTCTTCCAAACTCTTGTTAATGTTGAGATGTTGACCTCCTCCCATGAATCACAAATGCTCTTAATGGCATTTAGAATGGTGAATCCTTTCCAGAAATTTCTGTTTGCTTTGCCCCAAACCATCAGAAGAACCATTATCTGTGGCAGCTATGGCCTTACAAAACGTATTTCTTAAATAATAAGACTTGAAAATCGAAATTACTGCTTGATCCATGGACGGCAGAATGGATGTTTTGTTAGGAGACACGAAAACAACATCTCCTGGTACATCTTCCTCAGAGCTCTTGGGTAGCCGGGTGCATTGTCAGTGAGCAGTAATACTTTGAAAAGAATCTTTTTTCCTGGGCTTAAAATATTCAGTAAATCATGTTGTAAACACATGTGCTGTCATCCAGGCTTTGTTGTTCCATTTCTAGAGCACAGGCAGAGTAGATTTAGCATCATTTCTAAGGGCCCTAGGATTTAGGGGATGAGCATTGGCTTCAACGTAAAGTCACCAGCTGCATTAGCCCCTAGTAAGAGAGTCAGCGTGTCCTTTGAAGCTTTGAAGCCAGGCATTGTCTTCTCCTCTCTCGCTATGAAAGTCCAAGATGGCATCTTCTTCCAATGGAAGACTGTTCTATCTACATTGAAAATCTGTTGTTTAGTGCAGCCACCTTCATCAGCTTTGGCTTAAGGGAATGTTGTGGCTGCTTTGATCTACCCAGACCATTCAGACTGTCTCCGTCTCAGCAATAAGGCCATTTCCCTTTCTTCTTATTTGTGTGTTCTCGAATGGCACTTCAATTTCCTCCAAGAACTTTTCCTTTGCAATTACAGCTTGGCTAACTGTTTGGTGCAAGAGGCTGAGCTTTTGGCCTGTCTTGGCTTTCGACATGCCTTCCTCTCTAAGCTTAAGTATTTCTAGTTTTTGATTTAAAGGGAGAGACGTATGACTCTTCCTTTCACTTGAACACTTAGAAGCCATTGTAGGATTATTAATTAGCCTAATTTCAATATTCTTGTGTCTCTCTCAGGGAATAGGGGCTTGAGGCGAGGTAGAGAGATGGGAGAATTGAGCAGTCAGAACACACACATTTATCAATTAAGTTTGATGTCTTCAGTGGGTAGTTTGTGGCATCATAAAACAATTACAATCGTAACATCAAAGATCACTGATCACAGATCATTGTAACAGGTATAACAATGATGAAAATATTTGAAATATTGTGAAAATTACCAAAATGTGACACAGAAGTGAGCACCTGCTGTTGGAAAAATGGAACCAACAGGCTTGCTCAACACAGGGTTGCCACAGACTTTCAATTTGTAAAAAAACACAATATCTGCAAAGTGCAATAAAGCAAAGTGCAATAAAGTGAGGTCTGTCTATACTAGCTCCAAACTGCAAATGAACTCTTTTCAAAGATATGGTTTACAGAGGCCTTCAAGTCCTGACTGGATCTTGGGCAAACTCCTTCCTGCCAGCAGAGCAGGGTTGAGTGCAGCTGTGCGGGTTTAATGCTCTTTGTGGCCATCTTGACGTTTTTCTTTTCATTTTGTAAGTGCATTTTGTAGCTTTTTATTTTGCATTTTGTAAGTGAGGTCCGATGGGCCAATGGAACATGACCCAGGGCAGGTTTGAGCTTTGGCTCATGCTTCCCTGGATGGGTTCTGGTGGGTGTGGGGTATAGACAGAGACAGAGACAGAGAGAGAAGTGAGAGTGTTTTGTCCTTTTTTTTGAACAAAAGACCCACATTTACATCTTGCAGTGGACACCCACAAATTTTCTGCACAGTACTGAGTGCAAGCTCGGGGTTCCTCAGCTGGGGGAACCCAGAACGTCCTTGGTGATCACTGGCCCAGGTACATTTTAGAGGTGTTGAGTCAGGGGCTAAGAGCAAATACATGAGAACCCGGTCAGAGATGGGTCCAAGTCCAGCCTCTGCCCACTTTTGGCATTATGACCTTTGGAAAGCAGGTTCCCTATCTGGGTCTCGATGGTCTCGGCTGTAAAATAGGGAGAGGAATTTTGAGTGTCTGCATTTAAGAGCTTAGATTATGATGAATAGGTCCTGAATTCAGAGCTGTCAGAAGGGAGGTAGGTCCTTCCCTGTCCTTTCCTTTTCTTCTCTTCCTTTTCCTCCGATGGAAAAGGAAAGGAGCTTGACCAAGGTCAGAGAAGAAAGCTGTTGGAAATGCTGAGCTGCCAGTGCCTGTCCTGGAGCCTTTTTTTTTTTTAAAGCTTTATTAAGATGCAATTTACATACTGTAAAACTCACCTGTTTCAAGTGTACAATGAATGCAATGGTGTTTAGTATATTCAGAGGATTGTGTAACATTCACTGCATTCTAGAACATTTTTACTGCCACTCCCCCAAAAGAAAACCTATACCCACTAAGAGTGGCTCCCCATGTTCCCCCTGTGGCCCCAGGCCCTGGCACATGCTGACATGTTTCAGTCTATACAGATTTGTCTGTGTGTACGGACACTTCATACACACGAGATCCTACAGCAAGTGGTTCTTGCTGACTGGCATCTTTCACCAGGCATAATGACTTCAAGGGCCATCCACGCTGTAGCATATATCAGTGTTTCATTCTTTTTTATTGCATTGTAGGGATGGTGCCACATTTTATTGTTCTGTTCATCTGCTGACGGACGTGTGAGTCGTCGGCACTCTCTGGCTATCAGGAACGGTGTTGCTGGGAACACTCGTGTGCAACTTTCTGTGTAGAAGTATGTTTTTGTTCCTCTTGGGTACATACCTGGGAGTGGAATTGCTGGATCGAGTGGTAACACAATGTTGTTGAGGAACTGCCAGAGCGTCCCCCAAGCTGCGTGCGAGGGTTCCAAACTCCCACATCCTCACCAACACTTGCTGTTGTCTTTTTTTTTTTTTGGAGGGAGAGTCTCGCTCTCTTTCCCAGGCTATAGTACCATGGCGTCAGCCTAGCTCACAGCAACCTTCCTGGGCTCAAGCAATCCTTCTGCCTCAGCCTCCCAAGTAGCTGGGACTACAGGCATGTACCATCATGCCCAAATAATTTTTTCTATATATTTTTAGTTGTCCAGATAATTTCTATTTTTTTAGTAGAGACGGGATCTCGCTCTTACTCAGGCTGGTCTCGAACTCCTGACCTCGAGCAATCCTCCCGCCTCGGCCTCCCATAGTGCTAGGATTACAGGCGTGAGCCACCGCGCCTGGCTGCTGTTGTCTTTTGATTATAGCCTTCTTGGTGGCTCTGAAGGCTGTCACCACCTCACTTTTCTGCCTTCACCATTCAGGTACCCCAGCTCTCTTGTGCAAGGGGGGACGACCACCTCACCAACACACAGACACACTCTTGCACACACTCACAAATACCACATGCTCAAGCACGTTTCCACAAACTCACGATGCTCACTCACACGATCACGCTCCCCTCCCTCCCTCATACACGCTCACACTCTCTCACACTCACACTGTCACACTCACCCTCATAATACTCTGCTTTCACACTCATCCACTACTTACCCACTCCCTAATGCACTCTCATGGTCTCGCAGGCACATCCCGTCTCACTCATTTGCACACTTTCTTACCCATTCATACCCACAGTCTCACATACTCATGCTCACTCGTGCACTCACATGCTATCACTAACGCTTTCTCACTCTCACACTCACACGTTCACTCCCACAACTTCACACTCATGCACGTTCGTGCACACCCATTCTCACCCGAGCCCCCTCTCTCACCCGCCTGCCACACAGGAGCACGGTTGGGCTCGAGTCTCGGCCTGGCCCCCCGACCCACTTGTGGGCTCTACAGGGACAGGTCTGCCCTGAGCCACCACTGCCCACTATGAGCAGTGGGGAGAGTCCTGGGGACCATGCAGTGTGCTCTGGGGATGGTCGTGAGCAGCCGCAGCCTGCAAGCTGCTGGGTCAGCATCCAGCATCACCGTTAGGGCCAAACACGGCTCCATTAGTGCTGTCCCCACTGCCAGGGCCAGGCCCTTCCCGGGCATCTTCTGTCCTCGCCCCTGGGGCTCTGCTCCCCTGGGTCATTATCACCTTTCGGTTAATCCTCAGCTGCTGCCACTCATCAACACCTGTGCACCCCCCCAGCCCCTGCGGGGTCTCCACCCCCACCCAGCACCCACATCCCCGCCACCTCCGGCTAGTGGGGACACATTCTTGGCCTGACTGCTCAGGCTGTTTCAGATTCATGAGGTGGGGGAGGTCTTGACACGTGCTCCCCGCACCAGCCCCGTCCTGTTCTCTCCGGCAGCCTGCTACTCCGGCAGGCTCACACGGTGGACCAGGATGGGGGCTCATGTCCCCAGCTCTCTGGTTTGAACCTAGATCCAGAGGGTCCTTGGGGTCACTCCACACGGGCACAAGCTCTGCCACCATTGCCCCTCCCCAGGCAACACCTCGGTGGACACAGCAGGGGCCCTGGGGGGGGGGGCTGGGGGGCCGCAGGGCGCGTGACACATGATCCAGCCCTGAGTGGTAGCCTTGCTCTGGGCCCGCAGCCAAGGAGGACTCTGAGAGGAAGAGAGAGTGTCTGCAAACAAGCCGGCTGCCAAGAAGGGGCCGGGTGATAGGAGAAGGTGTGAAGGGGAGGGGGCCAGGTGGCCACAGCCTGCGACGCCTGCATGACCTTCCTTACCCTGGATACGCAGCCACACACACACACAGATCTGATGTCCACACACAGAGCGAGCTGCATTCAAACTCTCACCCCCACCCCACATACACACAGGTCGGCATGCACGGGTCAGATGCTCGTGGACACACACACGCACAAAGTCATAGTCTCACCCACGTGTAGTGAGGAACGTTCCAGCCCCCATTCTGTCTCCCTTACACACACACACACACACACACACACACACACACGTACATAGGATTCCTTGGTAGAATCTTTGGGGATCGTATTTTTCATCACAAAGTGTGCCGCACAAACTTTGTTTGGTGAAGAAGGATTCTTAGCAGTAAACAGTTCACTCCCTGGTGCTCAGAGATCCGCCCTTGGCAACCCCCTGCAGGATCGGCTCCAACAGATGGACAGCGGGAGCCTCCCCCAGGACTGGCACAGTCGGACACTCAGCCTCTCCCCTCTCTCTGTCTCTGTGCTTGTGTCTCTGTGAGTGTGTCTCTCTGTCTCTCTCCCTCTCTGTTTCTCTCTCTCTCTGTCTGTCTCTGTTTCTCTCTCCTCTGCAACACGCTCTCCAGCGCACTCACGTGCACACTCTCTGCTGTCCCAGGCTGACACACTCACAGCATCACTGGGATTTGAGTGCCAGATGGACTTTATTTGCAGAGGGTGGCTGGGGTGGGAGAAGGCAAAGCCCACCACGGGGAGGGCAGTGTCCCCAGTGAATGGTCGGCAGGATTCAGGAGGGAGGAAAACCCAGAAAAGGGCAGGAGAGAGACGAAGGCAGAAGAACAGGGACAAAGAGGACAGGGACGAAGAGTGTGGGAGGCCCTAGAGAGGAGGCCTCACCAAACCACATGTTTACTGGCCCCCGATGATGACGGGCCATCAGCAAACAGGACAGGCAAAGACCCCTGCCCCCCAAGAGCTCACAAAATAACCCCAGTAAATAAATGACATGGTTAGAAGAGGATGCATGGCCGTGTACAGTGGGTCATTCCTGTAATCCTAGCACTCTGGGAGGCCGAGGCAGGAGGATCACTTGAGGTCAGGAGTTCGAGACCAGCCTGAGCAAGAGCGAGACCCCATCTCTACTAAAAATAGAAACAATTAGCCAGGCATGGTGGTGTGGCCTGTAGTCCCAGTTACTCCAGAGGCTGAGGCAGGAGGATCGCTTGAGCCCAGGAGTTAGAGGTTGCTGTGAGCTATGATGACGGCCACTGCACCCTAGCCTGGGCAACAGAGCAAGACTTTGTCTCAAAAAAAAAAAAAAGGAACAGGTTGCGAGTCACAGAAAAGGTGGGGCTCAGGGCAGAGTGTGGCATTTGGAACGCCAAGGCGGGCAGGAGGTGAGGGGTGAGCCCAGAGTGTCACAGGCAAAGGCCACAGCCAGTGCAAAGGCCCTATCGAAGTGGGGACAGACACAGAAAGACACGGGAGGGCTCAGAGACCACCACAGACAAGAGAGACAGGAGGACACAGTGGGGAAATCACGAGAGACAGGGATGGACACAGGCAGAGGAGAAACCAAGAACAGCCCAGCGCAGGCTGAGCCGGCCTCAGGGTCTGGGACCGGCCTCCCTCTGCCTCTCGCCCTCTCACTCCCCTGCCTCCTCCCCAGCCTCCCCGGCCTGCTGCCTCCAGGGGCGCCCCAGGTAGCCCCTGATAGCGCTCACAGGGCTCCTCCTGCGGGGATGAGGGTCCAGCAGCCCCCACAGAAGAGTGTCCGCCTCGGGGGCCAGGCCGAACCAGGGCTGAGGGCGGTCCTGGGGCTGGCCCGAGGCCTGCCAGATGAGGAAGTCCTCATAGAAGGGGTCGGCCTCGGCCAGGGGCTGGTCCCAGGGGAAGTAGCCAGTGAGGAGGCAGAAGACCAGGACCCCCAGCGCCCAGGCGTCCAGGGCAGGCTGAATGGGCAGCCCCTCCGGGAGCGGCGGGGGCGCACAGAGCTCGGGGGCCGTGTAGGGGATGGGCGGCCCCGTCAGGCGGAGCAGGGTCCCGCGGGGCCGTGTGTGGCCGAAGTCGGTCAGCTTGAAGTGCTGGCAGTCGGGGTCACACACCAGCACGTTCTCCGGCTTGAGGTCCCGGTACACCAGGCCGAGGGAGTGAATGTGTTCCAGGGCCGAGGCCAGCTGGGCTGCGCAGCGCTGGACGGCTGGCTGTGGGAGGCCCACCTGCGGGGATGAGGCTGTCAGGAAGGGGACTGAGACCATGGAGCTTCTCCTCGGCCCAGGAGGCAGGCCCAGGGAGAGCTACGGAGGCTGTAAGAAGGACTTCAAAGAGGTTGGCCCCAGGATGGCCTATCGGGGCCCCGTGAGGCCCAGTGTGGCCCCGTGAGGCTCAGTGTGACCCTATGAGGCTCAATGTGACCCCATGAGGCTCAGTATGGCCACATGAAGCCTAGTGTGGCCCCATGAGGCCCAATGTGACCCCATGAGGCTCAATATGGCCACACGAAGCCTAGTGTGGCCCTATGAGGCCCAATGTGACCCCATGAGGCTCAGTATGGCCACATGAGGCCTAGTGTGGCCCTATGAGGCCCAATGTGACCCCATGAGGCTCAATATGGCCACACGAGGCCTAGTGTGGCCCCATGAGGCCCAATGTGACCCCATGAGGCTCAATATGGCCACACGAGGCCTAGTGTGGCCCCATGAGGCCTAATGTGGCCCTGTGAAGCACAGTGTGGCCCCGTGATGACTGGTGAACTCAGTAGGGTATAGTGGCACTTCTGTGATGTCAATGAACTCCAAGGAGGCCTAACAGTTCCATGAGTCCCCTGGGCCCAATGAGGGCGTCCGGGGCGCTAGGTGAGGCCAGGGAGGCCAATGCAGCGATGTGATTCCTCGTGGTCCAGGCTGTTCAGGGGCATTTCTGTGAGGGGGGTGAGGCTCTCGCAGGCACGCTCGAGGTCCGCCTACCCACCTTAGGCTGGATGAAGGCCATGAGGTCCCCGTGCAAAATGGGCTCCGTCAGGAAGCTGTAGGAGTCGGCTGACTCGAGGCCGATGCCGTAGGCGGTTACGACTCCCGAATGCTCGCCCAGCGAGAGGCCCACGCAGAACTCATACAGGAAGCCACGGAGGGAGGTGGTGGGCTTCGGGAGTTGCTTCAGTGCCAAGGGCGTGCCTGGGGAAGCAGGGACAGGCTTGACAAGTGTGCGGGAGCCAGTAGCCCCCCCTGTGCTCACCCTTGCTGGCCCCTGAGCCCGGACTCGCTTTGCCATGTGCCACCCCTGCCTCCTCCAGTTCCCACCCTAATGGCATGGCCACCAGAATATCACTGGCGGTACTAATAATGACAACACAAGACCGGGCACGGTGGCTCACGCCTGTAATCCCTGCAAGTTGGAGGATTCTTTGAGCCCAGGAGTTCGAGACCAGCCTGGGCAACATGGTGAGACCTCGTCTCTAAAAAGAAATAAAAAAAGAATGAGCACGTGGCGAGTTTCTACTCTCCCCTCTTACAAGTCTGCTGTCGGAGCAGATGGAAGGACCCCGTGAAATACCTCCAGTGACCTCTTGTGGACTCTCAGAAGAGCAAACCCATGTTTGAGGCAAAAAGGCATTTTTGAGGCAACTGGGGGAAAGATAGCCTGCCCTGGGGAGTGGATCCAATTAGGAATCACGGCCTTTGTCACAGATGGAAACGACTTCCTAGAATGGAAACTCCTGAAGGCGGGAACTTCTGGTTTCTTCTTCTTCTTCTTTTTTTTTTTTTTTTATAGCCATCAGCTGCCAGGGCCCAGCCTGGCCCGTCTGGAGGCAGTGGGTGACCGAGGTGGGTTACCCCCTACTAAGCAGCCAACCACTCCCCTTCCACTCCCCAGCTGGACGCAGCAAAGTGTGTGTACGTGGTCACTGTGTCCTGGATCACATCTGCCCGTCCGTGCTCCCCACTGGGCCATGAGCTTCTCCATGACGGTTGCGTGTTCATGTCCCCTGCATCACCCAGCCCAGGGTGGGCCACCAGGAGGCCTCACAGTGGACATTCAATGCCCCCAAGTACAGGAGCCTCATTTACGATGCCTCCGTCCCATGGTGTGTCCCATGTCTCCCTGTTCCATACGGATCCAGGTCCGGGTCCCTCCTCTCTGCATCTCTCTCTGTTATGGGCTGATGTGTCCCCACAAAATTCATATGTTGGAGTTCTAACCCCCAGAACCACAGCAAGTGACTGTATTTGGACAGGGGGTCTTTAAAGAGGTAAAATGAGGGCTTTGGGGTGGGCCCTAACCCCATACGACTGGGGTCCTTATAAGAAGAAGAGGTTAGGACACAGACACACGTGGTGACACAGAAAGAAGATGGCTGTCCACAAGCCAAACAAAGAAGCCACCCCTGCTGACACTGGTCTCGAACTTCCAGCCTCTGGAACCAGGAGGAAATACAGTTCTGTTGTTGAAGCCGCCCGGTCCGTTGTACTTGGCTACGGCGGCCGGAGCAGACTGATACACACTCTTACTCCTCATCCGTGCTGGGAGCTCCTTGAAGGGACAGCTGGCTCTGATTCATCTCAGGGGCCCTAGAACCACCTGGCACAGGGCTGAGCCCCCCCAGTGGCCTCTGGAGGTGTGCCCTGAACTGAGATTGACTCCAAGTTTCATCCACGGTATCCGTTTCATGCAAGGACAGGGGCTGGGCATATGCTTGGCAGAAAGGTACCAGAAGACCTGGTACTAGCTGTCCTGCACACGCCGGGGGTGGCCTTACTACACGCTTGGCTAACAGCATCACTCTGAATCATCCCACACAACCACTGAACCAGCCATGTGTGAGATCCATGAGGGTGGGGACTCCGTCTCGTCAACACTGTCCCCAGCAACTAGAGCAACAGCTATGTGCTCAGGCAATCAACAGTTCTCTCAAATAGGAAATCCTCCACATTTCCAAAGAAAGAAGCTGAGGCTCAGAGAGGTCTAGGGTGTTCCCCAAAACACACAGCTTGGGAGGGGTGGAGGTAAGACTTGATTCAGGTCTACCAGACACACCTAAGCCTGGGCCTGTGGCCCTGCCCCCAGCTGCACCCCACCGCCCCCATCCCCGGACCTGGTACCTTTCTGACGATGGGTGACCAGCAGGACGCGGCCGAAGCGGCCCTGGCCCAGGGGACGCACTTCCTGGTAGAGCTCGTCCACCTCGGCTCGGACCAGGGTCTGGGCACTCAGCGCCATCATGTCCTCCAGCGCCAGGGCAGCCTCCTGGCCCTGCCGGAGCTCCTCCTCGGTCAGGCCGCCCCGGCTCTGCTCACCGTCGTCCTCCCCAGCCTCCGCCTCCACCGGCTCCTCGTCAGACCGTTTGCCCGGCATCTCTGCAAGGACAGGCCCAGCGAGGGTGACCCAGGCTCAGGTCTCGCCAGGCTGGACCCCTGGGTCTGAGAGAGGAGGGCCTAGGGGCTCATTGCCTCTTCTTATTGTGACTCAGTTTCCCCTGCTGAGAGGTCTCTGAGGAACAGGGACAGCAGTCCCTCGTGTAAGGGGAATTCGAGCCCGAGGTCACAGATGTCCCCTGCCCCCACACTCCTGCACCACCTGATGGCCTGAAGTTGAAAGATGAACCACATAACTGGAGACACCCCCACCTTGTTTCCAAAGCAAACAGACTTGGGCCCTGGGGGTGGATGAGAGAACAAACAGCTGCTGTCTGCCCCCAGGGGCCGGGGAGGCGGGGCTGCACTGGAGGGCCTGGGACGCCTGGGTCCTGCGCGGGAGCAGGCACTTGGGATGGGTCCCTAAGACCTTTGCAGGCCTTGGGTCCACCTCTCACAGCCCAGCCTGCCTCTCTCAGACCCAGGCTCCCAGCCCGCCCCTCTCCTGGAAACGTGTGCAACTCACACAGCTGGGGCCCCCCAAAATCTGTTTCCCTGACATTCGGCCACTTTGCAGCGCCAGATGCAGCCTGCGCTCCCCTGAGGGACCCAGGCCCCTGGCCACCTGGTTGTTTTCGCTCTCAGGTGCTGCCCACCTCACACCATTCAACCTCGCCCTCCTCCTGACCTGGGTGCAGACCTCCAGACCATACCTTCTCCAAGGCCCGCCTGACCCTTCTGCGGCCTGCTGTGGTCAGCGCCCGGCACTCAGGACCCATGCCAGCAGAGGCCTGCCTGGAGCAAGACCCGCCCCCACCTCGGGGGTCTGTAAAGCCCTGCCCCTGCTCTGCCCCAGCCCCGCCCCTTCTGCCCCCACTGGGGGCAGAGCGACATCGTGCGTTGACTCCTAGAACTGGCTGTGGTCAGACAAATGCCCCGCCGGGCTCAGCCCTCCTCTCCTAGGCCCAGGGGTCCAGGACTCTACAGAGAATGAAACCATCTCTGCAACCAACCCCTGCCTTGACCCCCATCCCAGCTGCCCCCATCAATGCTGCATTGACAGGTCAGACACAAGTGTTTGGAGAGGGGTGTCCCGGGGATCAGACACTAGGGTGCTGTTTGGGGAAAAAATGAGACAACGAGATTCCAGAACGATGCAGTGAGAGATGACCTCAGGCCTAGGGGGGCGGGAAGCAGGTGGTGGAGCAACTGGGAGGAGAGGGGCCCCGAGGGGGGATGGGGGGAGGTCTGTGCTCTGTGCCTCAACACTTCAAATGGGTGGGGGAAGCTCAGGTCTGGACCCCTGGGCCTGAGGGAGAAGGGGCTGGGCACCCCCACCATGCCAAAGAGAGAGGTAACAATAAAAATAATTTGAAATAGTACAACAGGAACAAGGGCCACTGAGCGCCGGCTTCCCTGCTCTAAGCACAGGGTGATCCAGCCGCTCCCTGAAGTCACCAGCGCTTGGTCGACAGTGGGGCTCCAGAGGGCTCCCTTCTTTTTCTGGGACGACTGCACCTGCCCCTCAGGTTGATAGCATCATGACCAACGTGAACTCACTTTATTTTTTAAAACAAACTGTTTATTCTGGAATAATTGTGGATTTACAGTACGGTTGCAAAGATTGTGCACTTCCCACGTGCCCCTCACTCAGCTTCCCCAACACTGGCACATGAACACAACCCAGGGTATGTTTGTGGAAACCAAAAACTTAATGATTAGGCAAGTACCAGCCTGATCTTATCCCATCAGCGCTTCCACGGACATCCTTTTTCTGTCCCAGGGTCCAGCCCAGGGTGCCATGTTGCACTTAGCGAACTCACTTTTCAATCCAGAAAGCATACGTTCTGATGGGGGAAACACAGTTTCCTGTTCCTGAGCCTCCACTGGGTGCTGGGGACACAGAATCGGATCTCTTCAGCCCCTGTCCTGCAGGCACGAACCAAGCCAGAGGTCCGTGTACCATCAGGGAGGTGGTTCGGGAAAATGGGGGCCCCAGGCCGGCCGGGGGAAATGACAAGGCCCGTCAGAACTAGGCCTGGCTCTTAGGATGGATGGGCCTGAGAAAGAGGGACGGCGCTTGGACAATCACGAACTGTGGTTTTGCTCTGAGGGAGCAAAACTTGGAAGGATCTAGAAATGAAAGAGGTCCATCCTGGACAGTCAGAGATGGGAGACAGAAAAAGAAAAAGGGATTGCTCTGATATAAGTTCCCCAGAAAGCGAGAGAGAGCTGGGGGTGGGGGCCGCTTTCTGGAGCCGTGGGCTGGGGGAAAGGTGCTCTCGGTGGAGGGGACAGGATGTGCCAGTGTGTGCCAGCAGCAACGTGTGTGTGTGTAGCCGGGTCCAGATGGATGAGTGACTCACATGGCAATACCCAGACCCCAGGGAAATGGGAGCGGTGGAGGCTGAGATTC
Organism: Lemur catta; assembly: GCF_020740605.2. NCBI lineage: Eukaryota > Metazoa > Chordata > Mammalia > Primates > Lemuridae > Lemur > Lemur catta. The sequence goes on from NC_059146.1 coordinate 21,999,512, forward strand.
ACATGGTGTCGGATCCCGAAAGTTCAGACTTTCTGCCATGGACAGTGGGAGTCACCCAAGGTCTTAGAGGAGAGGAGTGATCCCTTTAGAACTCCATGCTGTGCATTCAGCACGTCCGCAGAGCACAGACATGTATCTATGGGGGGTAACCACATTCAAGAACACACAATGAGGACAGACGGAACAGGAAGGGTCCTCGAGGGAGGAGGGGCTGGGGCTGGACTCTGGGTCTGAGGGAGGAGGGGCGGGGGGACCCCTGGGTCCTCAGTTGGAAGGGGAATTGCACATTCAAGTGAAACACTCAGTAGGGAGAGGTGCAGTGTGTTCCCTCCATTGTCCTGGGAGCAGCTGTCTCCCCATCCAGGTGGCCATGGGGGTTGGGGGAAGGGCCTTTGGCCCAGGCTCTGGCCACCTGTCTCAGTCACCTGGTAAGGGCGCTCCCGCATCTGTCCCTGTCTTCCTGCCACTTCTGTCGTCATCCTCCTCATCTGTCCACTCCTCCAAGCTCGACCCTCCCTCTTCCCCCTCCTCACCACCCTCATAGGACTCATTTCCCAATCCCCCGGGTCCCTCTCTGTTCCCCTCTAACCCCCAGTTGTCCCCCAGGAACTCAAGGACAGCCAATGCAGGGCTCCTAGTGTCAGGATCCAGGTCCAGAAGCCCCTGGAGCAAGGCCAGAGCTGGGGGTGCAAACTGGTCCCAGGGTGGTGGTGGCTGAGGTGGCTGGGGCCTGGTGGTCACCCAGCCAGCAAAGGCTTCGAACTCGGGGTCGGGGGCTAGTGCCACGTCCCAAGGGAAACAGGCAGTAGCTGCACAGAAGAGAAGCACCCCCAGGCCCCAGGAGTCCACAGCCGGCCGCAGGGGCAGGGTGTCGGGTGGCAGCAGGAGGCAGAGCTCGGGCGGTGCGGTGGGCAGTGGGACTGGGGGTGCAGGGGTTGGGCTGCCCTCTGGCCGGGTCAGACCCAGGTCACCTAGGGCTACACGGCTGCACATGGGGTCAAAGACCAGCACGTTGTCGGGCTTGACATCTGCGTGGACCAGCCCCCGGCTGTGGAGGAAGTCCAGAGCTCCAGCCAGCTGGGCCACCACCCGCTTCACCAGCAGCTCAGGGAGGCCCTGAGGTCAAGGAGAGAGGAGAAAGGTCAAGGTGTCTTGGTTCCTTCTTCCTGATCGCCCTTGAAAGAGGCTCTAGACTCCTGAGCCCTAAAGGTTCTGACTCTTAGGGTTTGAGAATCTAGAGCCTCAAACTAGTGGCTCCCTGCAGTGTCTCCACACACCCTCCCAAAGACCTCCTCTGGATCACTCTCCTATGGATCACAGCCTGCACCCATATCTGTACTCCCCCAGACTAACTCCCAGCTGTTTTCCCTACTGGAACCCCAATTCTAACCAGAAGCGCTTTCTTTGAGCTTCTTTCAAAGGTTCTCCTAACCCTAGTACTCAGACCTACTCTGAACATTTTTTATATGTCTCCTCTCAAATGACCATCTAGATCTCTGGTGAGAACTCCAAGAACTCTGATCCCAAACTTACCCTAATCCTAGTCCCATACTCATCTAGATCCCATCTCTAGCTCAGAGCCTGTTCTAAAGCCCTCCAGTTTACTTCATCAATTGATTGATTAATTGATTCACTCAGCTGCCAGCAATCCATCCATGAAACCATCCATCCATCCAACAATATTCAACAATGCATCCGCTCAACATACATGCAACCAGTCAGCAATCCAATAACTTAATCAAGTGTTTAATATCCAACATCCATCCATTCATCCTTCCTTGTTTCCTTTCATCCACCCATCTATCCACCTATCCCTCCATCCTTCCATCCATCCATGCACACATGCATCCATCCACCCACCCATCCATCCAACCAGCCAGCTACCCATCCATCCATCCACTCATCCCTCCTTGCTTCCTTTCATCCATCCATTCATTATTCACCTATACATCCATCCATTCATCCATCCAGCCACCCATCCACCCAGCCAGCCAGCCACCCATTCATCCATCCACTCACCCACCCATCCACCCCTCTATTATCCATCCATTCATCCATAGATACTTCTTCCTCCCGAGCTTCGTCCTTTCCTTCCTTCCGTTTACCCCCAACCCTATCTGAAATCCAAAGTCTATTTCTAGAAATATCCACACCCCTAATCTTCAAAGTCAAGAGGCCCTAGAGTTTCATGGTTTCAGTCCTGACCTGCGCTCCTTTCCAGAGGAAACCCCATTACAGCCCACCTGCACTTAGTCTGTATAACATCTTCAGCCATCTCTGCCTCCCTTGGCAACCCTATTCATGCTTTTCTCCATACCCATGAATTACCAATCTATAATCAGCCCTAAACCCAACCCACCCACCTCCGTCCACATCCCTAATCCCAGTGCCAACTAAAATCCCAGCTCTGTGTCCATCCCCACCTCCTGCATCAGCCCCAGTCCATCCGATCCCACCCCCAGCTCCCTGCTCATCCAGCTTGTGTTTGGTGATTGGGTGGATTAGGGTGGGGTCAGGCATGGAATTGCATTGAGAATTAGAAATGGGGAAGTCATTTGGGGTCAGGGTTGGAGCTAGAACTGGGGTTTGGAACAGAGCTGGACCTGGGAGAAGCAGTCCCAGCCTCTGTCTCCCACCCGCCTCACCCTTTCCTGGAGCATCCCGCTGAGGTCCCCACAGGGCGCATACTCCTGGGCAAAGGCAAAATATCGGGGGGTCTGCAGGGGTCCCGCCAGGGTCTGCAGCAGGCCTGGATGTGAGGAGACGCAGCGGCCCACGCAGAACTCTCTCAGGAAGGTGGTTCTCAGGACGGAGTCCCGACGTAGGAGCTTCAGAGCCACGGCTGGACCTGCCGGGGAGATGGGGCCAGAGGGGAACTCAGGCGGCTCTGGCCTTGCTGTGAGACCTCAGGCAAGCTGCTTAACCCCTCTGAGCCTTGGGCTTCTTGTGGGCAAAGCAAGTTTCTTCACCTGTGAAGTGTGGGTTGGAGGAGACCTTCCCCGAGGGTCCCTCCCGCTCTGCCTCTGACTGCTGTGTGGCCTTGCACAGCTGCCTCACCCTGTCTGGGCCTGTTTCCTCTTGCATAAAGTAAGGGACATGGTGGTGACTTGGGTTCCAAGTTGCGTGCCTGCCCTCTGTGGACCCTAGGCAGCAGACACTTACCCTCTCTGGGTCACCTCTGTTTCCCAGAAGATCACAGAGATCCTAGTTTTCTGAGAGTCCCCATCAAGAAGGGTCCCCATCAGCTCCTCCTGGGAATGGCCCCTGTCTGGGAGGCTTCCAGGAGCCCTTGTTAAGGGGAAGTTTGGGAGTCTGCCCTTGGGTGGCCGGACTCACCCCCTTGGCGGGGCTGGGCGAGGAGCACACGGCCGTAGGAGCCGGAGCCCAGCTTTCGGATGAGGCGATACTGGACCTGCAGACTCCTCACCGGGGTCACCCTGGTGGCCGTCAGCTCCACCAGCCGTTGGAGGGCCGTGGCTGTGTCCTCCTACGGGAGAGGGGCAGGGGAGGGGAGGGGGTGAGTCTGGGGTCTGCTGAGAGTGGCAGGGGAGGAGGTTGGAGGCCCAGCCCAGGGATGGGGGTGGGGGCAGGAGACAGGGGTCACTGTCCCCAGAGAGGAGGATGAGTCACAATGACTCACCCAGCCTCAGGCCACCTGTTTTTGTGTCCTGGCAGGGTTAGGGGTCATTGTCTCAGAGGCCCCGCCTGTCCCCATCCGTAGGAGTGGGTCAGAAGCCCCCAGCCCCAGCAGGGGCTGCACCCTCAGCCTACACACCTCCCCCTCCACCCGCATCTCTCTCTCTCCATGGTCTTCTCCCCGGTGCATCCTGTCATTTGTTTCTGAGGCTATTTTTCTGGGGCCTCAGTCTCGCTGCGTCTCCTTGGGTCTCCATTATTCTGCCTCCCTGTGTCGAGTCTCTAAGATCTTCCCGTTTCCCCCAGTCTGTCTCCCTGTGTGGCCTCCCTGCCCCCGCTTCCTCCCCTGTCTCCCGTCTCTCACCTCTGGGTCCCCATCCTTGGGGGTCTCGGGGGCCCTGGGCTCCATCTCAGGGTCGCCTGGTGTTGGCTGGCCCTTGGGCAGTCACCCCTTGTCTGGGCTCCCCAGAAAGCAAGCAGCCCCCCGGGCTCCCCGCACCCACAGGTCCTTGCTGCGCAGAGCCAAGGGCCGGAAGCCCCGTGTCTCTCCGACTCTGTCTCCCTCTGGGTTCGTGTCCCTCTCTGTACTGCCTGTTTACTTCCCTTCCTCCCTCTCACCCCTCTTTAACCAGCCTCAATCTCTTTCCTTCTACGTGAATCTCTCTCTCCACCTTCCCTGTCTCCAGCCCACCCGTGGGTCTCGGGCTGGACTCCCTCTCCCTGTCCTGTCTCTGTTGGTTCCCAGCCCTCTCTTGCCCCCACACTCCGCCCACTCTTTGACCACTGACTCTGCCTATCGGGGGGGTCCCCACACTCTGTTTTCTGCCTCCCTCTTTCCCTCTTTCCGCCTGCGTTTGCCCCTCTCTCTGCCTCCCTCTGGGCATCTCACTGTCCCCCGTGTCTCTGTGTCTCTCTCCTCCTTGCTTTGTTCCCGACTCTGTCAAAGCCTTTGTCCCTCCCTTTCTCTGGGCCCAGGACAGGGGTGTGTGTGACAGCTCAGAGACAGAGACATCCTGTCCCCCCACACCCCTCCCTCACCCAGTCTGGCCGCTGCCCCCTCCCTCTCCCTTCCAAACTTAGACCGGCTTGGACTCTGGGCTCTGGTCCCAGGACAGAGGGGACAAAACATATTGTGAACCCCCAAGGTCCAGGCCTGAGGACAGAGGAGAAAGGTGGCAAAGACCCCTTCACACACCTGAGCTGGGACGACAGGCCTGGGGCTGAGCGCTTCTGTCTTCCTTCAGGGGCCCGGAGTGCTGGTGTCCAGGAACCAGGGGAGTGTTCCCAAAGCCCTGCTCCTTAACACCAGGGGCCAGGTCCCAGGGCCTCCTCCCTCAGACCTGGCAGTCCGGCCCCCCAGCGCCTCCTCCCTCACACCCAGGGATCCAGGCCCCCAGCCCCCTCCTCCCCCAGACCTGGGAGCTCAGATAGCCGTGAGCTGCACTGGGAACGGAGGTACTCTCATGTCTCAGCACCTGCCCGAGCCTGGCCCTACTCGGGGGCTTCGCCCTGGATCCTCCCAGCTGCCTGAGGGGTCAGTATTCATCCCCAGTTCACAGAGCAGGAAACTGAGGTTCCGAGAGGCGATCGCCTTACACAGGTCAAGAGGGGAGCAGGCCCCGGGCCAGGTCTGTGTGACTCAGAGGCCTGACGCCTGCCCCACTCGCGTTTCCACCACTACTACAACCCTGCTATTAATAAAGACGCAGCAACAACAGCTTTGCGGAGGCTCTGGAAGGATCCACAGGAAACTGGCCCTGCCGCTAGCCGCGGGGGAGCTGGACAGGGCTCGAGTGGGGGCAGAGGTGGAACTTCCTTTGCTCTTTGGATTTTCCAAGCGTAGCTTGGGAAAAGTTGCAAACCTACAGAAAAGTAGGAAGAATGCTGGGAGGGACATAAATTATTTTAAAGGAAATTATAACCTGTTGAAATCTTCTTGGGTGGAAATGACATGTATTTGCTTTTAAATACTCCAGCAAAAGAAAATAAAAGTGTGTTGGGGGTGGGGGGGGGCAGGTAAGTGTTACTATTCGAGAACCAGGGGCTCATTTCATTGCTGTCTTTATTTTTGGTTATGTTTGAAATTTTCCCCCATAAAAAACTGCAAGTTATAAAATAAACTGCAGGCATCAGGATAAATTGTCCCAAGACATTAGGTGCACATCTCTCCGTAGAAGTAAGGAAAATTTCCATCTCAACTGCAGGTATCATATTTAATGACATTAACAATAATTTATTAAAATTGGCTAACAACCAGTCTGTATTCAATTTCTCTCTCCTTTTTTTAAGTCCTTATTTACGTTCCTTGAGTTAGGAATCAATATCCTACATGGCTTTCAGGGAACTTTTTAATCACTGTGCCGTTTGCATTATTTGAATTTTTCCCATGCGTGTGTGTTACTTATTCAAAAATTTAAAATAGAATAATACAGTGATGACTATTTACTTGATGGCTGCGAGGTGCCAGGGCTCCTCCCTCCCTCATTCATCCAAGACTTCGTGGAGTCCTCCCAATGCCCTGGGTGAGTAGAATGGTGGTGTCCAATGTACTGATTGGGAAACTTGAGGCATGAAGAAACAGAGTCACTGGCCACAGAGATACAGCCAGGGAGAGGCAGAGCTGGGGATCAGCGAGGGTCTAGGGTCTCAGGGCTCCTCTCTGCCCCCTGCCCGTCAGCTTCTGGGAGACAGACCTCAGGTGCCCACTCCAGCTGACGTCCTCCCCCTTGGCCCTGGGGTTGGCTGTGCACGGCACGGGCCTGCAGCGACTGCAGAGGCATCTGCTACGCTGAAGCTGAAAGGTCAGGCTGGAGGGCCGGCCACCTGGGTCCCCTGGGAGGAGAGTGAGAGGGGACGCTGCAGGCCTCCAGCCCTCCCCAGCCCTCCCCCAGAGGCTCACCGATGATCCAGGGAGCTTTGCACCTCTCCATTTAGTAACGCCACTCTGCGGGGTCACCCGGAGTGACCTCAGTGTGCAGGTGTGGGTGGGGGAGGTTCCAGTCCTGGCCTCAGGGCACATACACACCCCTCTTTAAAGCTGGCCTCCAGCTCACACCTCTCCCGCACCCCACCCCTCCTGCCCCCCGACCCTAAGGGCTCCTTCTGTGACCCTCTCTGGGCTTTGTCCACTTTGCCTACTCCTGGCCAGGCCAGTGCATGCTGACAAGTGTCCAACTGCCTCTGTGCCTCAGTTTCCTCCTGTATGAAGTGAAGGTAATCGCAGCTCCTACCCAGAGCAATACTGTTAAAAAAATTTAATATTTATAATGCATAATATAATGTACATTACAATATTATATTTAGTACAATCATATTAGATATACTACCATATATAGTAAATTATATAAACTGTAGTATATCTCATATATAATATGTTATATATTACATATATTTTCAAGTAAATCCAATGAATAAAATATATACTGAAAGAACACGTAAAAAATTAATTTACAGTTCAAAAACCTGTTGAGTTACCCCACCCACCATCCCATCCCATCCTCAGGCCAAAAAAGAAAAAAAGAAAGAGAAGAGAAAAGAAGCTGTAACATTAAATTAATTTGTTTTGTGCTAGAACAAATACAATTATAAACCAGTAAATCAAAATCTTGGCCTTTAACAATCATCGTGGTGCAGTTAACCTTTGCTCCCGTTTTGAGACAGCAATGCTGGCCAGGCACGGTGCCTCATGCCTGTAATCCTAGCACTCTGGGAGGCCTAGGCGGGAGGATCGCTCGAGGTCAGGAGTTTGAGACCAGCCTGAGGAAGAGCAAGACCCCATCTCTACTAAAAATAGAAAGAAATTAGTCGGACAACTAAAAATATGTAGAAAAAATTAGCTGGGCATGGTGGCACATGCCTGTAGTCCCAGTTACTCTGGAGGCTGAGGCAGTAGGATCGCTTGAGCCCAGGAGTTTGAGATTGCTGTGAGCTAGGCTGACGCCATGGCACTCATTCTAGCCTGGGCAACAGAGTGAGATTCTGTCCCAAAAAACAAACAAACAAACAAACAAAAGACAGTAATGCTGTTTTCTCTCTACTACACCATACACACTTTGAACAAATATTGTTAAATACAATAATGGATGAAAATACAAACCATAGCACTGAGTATACCTGGGTGCTCCATATTATTATTATTACCATTAACAAATCCTCTTATGGCTGTCACTACGGGCCAGGCACTTTCCTGGGAGCTTTACACACCTGTACAATAATCTCATTTAATCCTCATCATCTATCTACCTATGATATAGGAATTATTATTTTCCAAGGCACAGACAGGCCACACAGGCTGGCTGTTATCATCTCTGACCTGCTCACACACAGCACAAAACCTCGCTGTGATTCTCCATACAACGAAATATTTCAGGCATACACACACTAAAAATATCCCCCCAAATATAACGAGCATCCGTGCACATATCCACCACCCTGATTAAGAAATATAACTTTCCAAAGATAATTGAAATCCCTGGTGAAAGCTCTCCTTCCCAAATCCTTCCCTTCCCTCCCCAAAGTAACCACTCTCCCAAATGAGGTGTTTGTTATTCTTTGATAAAAAAGACTTTTTGCAGCTGGTCCGGGCAGTGTTGTTTACAACAAATTGATCACAACCAGTTTCAGATTTCTTTGTTCCTTCTCCACTCCCACTGTTTCACCTTAAAAAAAAAAAAATTAAAAATAAATAAATAAATAAAGACTTTTGCTACATATGTATAAATCCATCATTGCTGGAGAGTATCGCCTTGCATGTTTTTAATGTTGTATAAATAGTATCACGTCTGCGACCTTCCGCAGCTTGCTTTTGTCCTCTCCAGCTCCACACTGAGCTTGTGAGTTTCCCCGGGGTTGTTACATGTAGCTCAGGTTATTTCCTTTGCAAAGATGTTCACAAGATTCTAGGGTGTGGACACACGGTCTTCAGTGGATCCATTCTTCTGATGCTGGGCTTTAGGGTTCTCCAGTATTGTATTCCTATGAGCAGGGGAGCAAAGAATATTCTTATACATGTTGCTTTGTGCTAAGTGGCACATTTTTTTTTTTTTTTCTGGGGCATTGGCCTTAAAGTGGAATTCCTGGGTCAGAGGATAGGAGAATGTGCAGCTTTCTTAGATGAGGTCACATGGCTCTCCAGGGTGGTTGCATCTGGCATCCGTTTTTTATTTTTATTTGTTTGAATTCATAGAACCCTGTGAGTATCTTAGGAAAGCTAGAGTCTGCACTGTCTCCTACCGAAACCTGGCCATGTGTGGCTCTTACGTACTTGGAACACGGCTGTTCTGAATTGAGATGTGCTGTCAGCATGAAATAGACTCCAAGTTTGGAAAAGAGAATGTGGACTTTCTCCTTGATAATCTTTATACCAATTACATGTTGATAGGATAACGTTGGGGGTATACAGTCGATCTCATTATGTGCATATTTGACCACACCCTAAAATTTATTGGTAGCCCCCAAATCAATATGGTGCTGTAATGAATAACAATGTATTATATACTTAAAAATTGCTAAGAGAGTAGATTTCAAGTGTTCTCACTGCAGACAAATGATATGTACGTGAGGTAATGGATGTTAATTGGCTTGATTTAGCCAATCCACGGTGTGTGTATGTGTGTGTGTACATATACATACATATACATAAAATCATGTTATTGGGGTGCAGTGATGCGAGCCTGTAGTCCCAGGTACTTGGGATGGTGAGCCCAGCAGTTCAAGGCTGCAGTGAGCTGTGATTGTGCCACCATATTAATAGCTCACTGCACTCCAGCCAGAGCGAGACCCTATCTCTAAAAAGAAATCATGCTGTACATGATAAATATATATGATCTTTATTTGCCAATTTAAAATAAACAATAATAAGGGGAAACAACAACAACAAAAGCATAGTGCTTTTGTGGCATTCACAGAACTGTGAAAAAATCTGAGGATGTACACGTCCCTAGCTGAGGTGAACAAGGTGACATTCTGGCTTCTTATTTCAGCCCATCCTATAAACAAGGGTCATTTTCATGTTAGTGCCATGATGTTCTCATTTTTGGTGATTCTGTAGTTTAAGCTTAGTGCCAAAGTGCTGTCAAAGTTTCCTTGAGTGCTCCAGGGAGGATGGGATGTGCCTTACAGAGAAAATGTGTGTGTTAAATGAGCTGTTTTCGGGCGTGAGTTATACTGCTGGTGGCCCTGAGTTCCACGTCAGTGAATCAACAACATACATATTTAAAACGTGTCTTTTTTTTAAATTGTTTTTCAAGAGACAGGGTCTCACTCTGTCACCCCAGCTGGAGTGCAGTGGCCTGATCATAGCTCACTGCAACCTCAGTCCCGGGCTCAAGCAATCCTCCTGCCTCAGCCTCCCAAGTGGCTGTGACTACAGGTGCCACCACCACACCCGGCTAATTTTTTAAATTTTTTGTAGAGACGGAGTCTTGCTATGTTGCCCAGGCTGGTCTCCAACTCCTTCCTGGCCTCAAGGGATCCTCCTACCTCAGCTTCCCAAAGTACTGCGATTACAGGCATGAGCCACCATGCCCAGCCTAAAAGTTGTCTTTAAACAGAAACACACAAATAAACAAAGTTATGTATTGATTGGTCGATGAAAATGTTGTGACCAGAGACTTTCGGGAACACAACCCTGTACTTCCCCCAGGGGCAGAGGCTCTGTATTTGGCAATTTGATGTTATCAGCAACTTTATGGAACACAACTGCCATAAACAAGGAGAATCAACTGTGTTGAGCGAAAGAAAACATGTCATCAAGACTATTTTTGCCTTGTTTCTATTTACTTTTGTAGAAATGGAAACACTCAGTTTGGCCGACAACACTGGGGATTAAAGACCCCGCTGAAGTCCATCCATCATCGATCTCTCTGAAAGCCTGGAGACCACAGGCTAAGAATCATCTCACTCTCCACCCCCAGCAGCTGCTCTCCAGGCCTCATGCTCTCCTTTCCCGTGTGGACCATTGCCCCGGCCGCTTCCCGGCCTCCAGTCTCTCCCCTGGAGCGCCCCGCTCACCACCCTAAAGGTATCTTTCTGTTAATAACACTTGGCTTCTGACCTGGTCCCTCCGATTCTCAACAGCCTCCCATGGCTCCCCACTGCCCTCGGGATAGAGTCCAAGCTCCCCAGCCGGGCCCCTGAGCCCTTCTGGAGCTGGTGCCTGCTCCACCTTATTTCCCACCCACCCCATCTCCCCCCAACCTCGGTCACACGGAAGGACTCAGAGTGTCCAGCACACACTGGATTCTTTTCTCGGGAAATGTGCGAGGCACGAGGGGCCGGCCGGCCGGCCAAAGGCAGTGGGTGTGTAATGGCTTGGTAAATCCCATGTGATTAACAATAATTATATCGAGCACTGACTGAACACCGGGTAATACCAGCCCCGGTGATAATCCTCACAGCACCCCAGGGAGGTGGTCCTATTATTAGCGCGGTTTCATAGTTGAGGAAAGGGAGACTGGCGGAGATTACGCCTCCTCCCAGGGTCCTGCCGCAGGTCAGCAGCGGAGGGAACTCACATGCTCAGTCAGACTCTTGCCTTTCACACCCTCGGCCTCTCTGCTATTTGTCGATGTTTGTGGGCCAGGAGCTGGGGGCAGAAGTAGGTCAAGGTTGCTGACTTCTCTCGTTTCAGTTCAAATTCAACACACATTTCCTGAGCTGGGGCTGGGCCCTGGGAGACAGGCAGACAGAATCTATCCCTGCCCTGGGCGCGTCTGGAAGGTACCACCGACCGGGATGCAGGCAGTTATAAAATGGGGTGTACCTGTTTGAACAGAGGTGACAGTGGGGAGCCCAGAAGTGGCTCCCAATGGTCTTGATGGGATAATGGGTGGGGGAGAGGAAGGGGCCTCTGGACAGAGACCCAGCGGATGAGTAAACAAGAGAGGCCAGTCCAGCCATGCCTGGGATTCCAATTAAAACAAGGAGATTAATTAAATAACCATTGAACGCCTACCCTGCTACCATATATCAAGCGGTGTTGCAGGTTCTGGGACAGAGCAGAGAGCAAAGCTAACAACACCCAGCTCTGGCAGGCAGATGTATAGAGACAGGAAGCAGATTGGTGGCTGCTTCAGGTTTGAGGGGCAGGGAGTGTGGTATTGGGGTGACAGCTAAGGGGTGCAATGTTCCTTTTTGGGGTGATGAAAATGTTTTAAAATTGATGAGAGTTGCACAACTCAGTGACTACACCAAAAACCATTGATTTGTACACTTTATTAATATTTATAAGTAATAAATCAATCATAGCTCATTGCAGCCTGGAATTGCTGGGCTCAAGCAATCCTCCTGCCTCAGTCTCCCTATAGCTGGGACTACAGGTGCACATCACACCCCGCCGGATTTGTACACTTTAAGTGGGTAAATTGTATGGTATGTGAATTACATCTCAATAAAGCTCTGAAAAAAAGTACCTGGCCTGGCAGAGCCTGCATTCTAGTAAGGGAGAGGCCACGGCGAAGGCGGCCTGTTGGACACCCAGATTGCTTTTAATTTTAACACCCCTCCTCCTGTATATAACAGAACTATTTTCAGTAATAATCATGTAATAATCAATAGCATCTCTTTCTTGACTTGTGGGTTTTCTTTTTCTTTCTTTCAAGTTATCAGACTTTATTTTTCAGAGCAGATGTAGGTTCACAGCACCATTGAGCAGAAGGTACAGAGTGTTCCTACACATCCACTCTGCCACACACACAGGTGCAGCCTCCCCTGCCGTCAACATTCCCTTCCCACCAGAGCGGTGCATTTGTTACAATCGGCCAACCTACATGGACACATCATTACCACCCACAGTGCATAGTCTACATGAGGGTTCACTCCTGCTGTTGTACATGCTGTGGTTTTTGACAAGTGTTTAATGACATACATCCACTATTATAGTGTCATATTTCACTGCCCCCAAATCCTCTGTTCGCCCCGTCTTCATCCTTCCCTCCCCCAGTAATCAATCACTGATCTTTTCACTGTCCCCATAGTTTTGCCTTTTCTAGAATGTCATAGAGTTGGAATCATGCAGTATGTAGCCTCCTCAGGTCGGCTTCTTTCTTGCAGTCATATGCATTTAAGGTTCTTCCATATCTTTCATGGCTTGATAACTCCTTTCTTTGCATTGCTTGATAGTATTCCATTGCATGGACATGTCCCAGTTGATTCATGCATTCACATGTTGAAGGACATCTGGGTTACTTCCAAGTTTTGACAATTATGAATAGGGTTGCTATAAACATTCACAGGTGGGATTTTGTGTGGACATAAGTTTTCAACTCATTTGAGCCAATATTAAGAAATTCGATTGTTGAACTGTTTGCTAAGAGTATGTTTAGTTTCATAAAAAACTCTCCTACATGTAACAAAACTATTTCCAGTCATCATTTGTCATCTTTGTCCAGATTTGTTTTTTAGTTTGAAACAATTAGAGATGGAAAAAGAAGAATATTTTTCAATTTTAGAGGTATTAACTCAAATTCAGTAAATATCTCAGGTATGAGCTAACATTTTCACTTATCACATTAAAAAAATTGCACCTTGCAGTTGGCATTCTGTTTTGATGTTATAAACTTTATACACAAATACAAATTCCAGGGACCTTGTGGAAGGGCAGAATGGAAGTTACTCTAGCTCTGTATCTTTGTTTTTACAATCACTGTGTTTTTGTCTTTACAATCACTGTGTTGTCAATGTTTATTTCAAAATGGCCATTTTCAACAAAGCAGGAATGTGTAGCACCATGAGTACTGGAGGCAAAAATTGCATATGTATTGAACTTGAATGATTCTAACCATCAGGAACTTCCTCCCAAAATGAATGCATGTCCTTGCTGTTGGGGCCAACTGTAAAACTGGAATCTGAATTAACTTCCATGTGTAATAAAATGCTTATTAAAGGATAAGTAATTAAAAATAATAAAAATGTACTAATTATGTATATATTCACATTCGTGTATATGTATATTTGTGTATATGTGCACATATATACATGCAAACATATCTGTATATATTTAAAACTTCATGATAACAGCAGCAGAGGCAGTAGCAAATGTTTAGACCAACAAGGGTGTTTTTAGACCAACAAGGGTGTTTTTCAGGGAGGAATATTGTATCACGGACGTTGTTTACAGTTGCCAGCACTTGGTGAAAGTGCAAAGCAGCCCAAAGTTTTGGTCAGTTTAATTGCTGTTGTTACATCCTCTGTCAATGTCTCCTTCATTGCTTGCATCTGGGGCAGACCGCGCCCACCTTTGCCCGCAACCTGGTAAGCCACTGCGGGGAGATTCCATTCGATACTCATCTGATAGGCAGACATTAGGAAGTGGTTGGGGGCATGGGAAAATGGGGACCCAGAGGCATTGCTGGGGGAGCATAGACCGGTGAATGAGATGGAAGATTCAGTGGAAGTGAGACCTGACCCCTGAGTCTGATTCCTCTTCTGGGCACACACCCCCGTGAGAATTTCTCACATCTGAAGATGTGAAAGGGCAGGTATCAGGTGGTCCAGCTCTCTCCTGGCCAGGCTGCAGTTTGGCAGCGGCAAGGACCAATGATGTCAATGTGCCATCAACACCACCCTCTGTAACTGACATTCAAAAATATAAATAATTCTAGGAAAATGAAGATATATCACACTGAGCGACTATGAAGACTAGACACATGGAGAGAACCTTGCAAAGGAACTAGTTAAGGGAAAGCCTTTAACAAACGGCAGTCATTATTTAACAACAACAGTGCAGTGACTAAGAATGTGAACCCTGGAGCCAGGCTAGCTGCTTTTACACCCCAGCCCTGCCACTTACTACCCTTGGACAAACATTTATGCCTCTCTGTGCCTCAGTTTCCTTCTCTGTAAAATGAAGATAATAATAGTATAAATTACATAGGCTTGCTATGGAAATTAAATGGGTTTAATATATGAGTATTCATTTATGCCCAAAACTTAGTGACTCAAAACAACACACATTTTGCATCTCATGATTTCTCTGGGTCAGGAGGCTGGGCACAGCTTAGCTGGGTCCTGTGCTTCAGGGATTCTCACAAGCCTGCCATCAAGGTAGCAGCAGGGCTGAGGTCTCATCTGAAGGCTCGATTGGGGAGAGATCTGCTTCCAAGCTCACTCATGTCTAGAGTCAGCTTCTAACAGGCTGTTGTACTGAGGGTCTCACTTCCTCTCTGGCTGTTGGATGGAGGCTGCCCTTGGTTCTGTGCCACAAGGGCTTCTCCATAGGGCAGCCCACAGCATGGCAGCTGGTTCCATCAAAGCAAGGAAGCCAAACAGGTGAGAGGGAGGGGTTCGGGGTGGGAGAGAGAAGCAAGAGACAGAAGTCACAGTCCTTTATAACCTAATCTTGAGAGTGACATCCATTGCTTTTCCCCTATTCTATTTATTAGGAGTCACTGGGTCCAGCCCACGTTCAGGGGAAAGGGATTACTCAAGAGTGTGAACACCAGGAGGCAGGGGTCATTGGGGCTGTGTCAGACGCTGCCCACCGCAGCATATAAAGGACTTTGACATAATAAGTACTATGTAAGTGTTAGCTATTGGGCATTATTATTATTATTGGAACAGGCACTGATAATTAAGTCAGTCTTGACTGAAAGCTTCTCTGCTACTTCCCTTTGTGACCTTGAACAAGTCACTTGACCTTTCTGAACCTCAGTTTCCTCCTCTGTAAAATGGGGGTGGGATAGGTTATAATTCTCACCCCACTCATTTGTTGAACAATGTTGTGCTGTGTATTTCCCAAGCATCAGGTGCTGGGGACACGATGGTGACCCTTACGCTCTGGTGGGGGCTGAGGGATGGCCAGTGGATAAACTAAAATGAAGAGCAAATGAGAAGGAGACAGTGAGGAAAGCAGCCCAGATAAATAATTCATCAAATAATGTAACCAAAAAAAATTTTTTTTTGAACATCTGTTATGTTCCAGGCTCTGGGAACCCAGTGGTAAAACTCTGCCAATGTTTGCACCCTGGCAAGTTGCACGTGCAGGTAGGATGGTGTTATGGGTTGAATTTTGCACCACCCCCCAAAAGATATG
This sequence comes from Lemur catta, assembly GCF_020740605.2. Taxonomy (NCBI): domain Eukaryota; kingdom Metazoa; phylum Chordata; class Mammalia; order Primates; family Lemuridae; genus Lemur; species Lemur catta. Next base: position 22,015,179 of record NC_059146.1, read on the forward strand.
TTGCAGGCCTAACCCTCAGTATTGCAGAATGTGACCTTGTTTGAAATAGTGCTGTTGCAGATATAATTAAGATGAGGTCATCCTGGAGTAGGATGAGCCCCGCTCCAATATGACTGGTGTGCACACAGGAAGGGGAAATTTGAACACAGACATGCACACAGGGAGGATGCATGTGACGACGAAGGCAGAGGTTGACGGGAGGCAGCTGCAAGCCCACGCAGGCCAAAGATTGCTGGCAACCACCAGAAGCTCAGACAAGGCAAGGAAGGATTTCCCTACAGGTTTCAGAGGGAGCGCAGCCCCACGGACACCTCTACCTCAGACTTCTGGCTTCCAAAACTGTGAGACGATTTCTGTTGTTCTAAGCCACCTGACTTGTGTTACTTTGTTGTAGCAGCCCTAGGAAACTAACACAGATTGATGGATTTGAAACGCTTTAAACAAATAAAGAAGCCAGCTTTGATGGTATGCACCAGGAAGGAAAGAAACAAAACAGGAAGACTGCGTTCATTTTCTATGCTGCATAACAGATTTGCACAAATGTAGCAGTTTCAAACAGCACCCATTTGTTAGCTCACAGTTTTTGTGGGTCAGGGGTCTGGCCGCAGTCCCCAACCTTTTTGGCATCAGGGACCGGTTTCATGGAAGATAATTTTTCCACCGACTGGTGTGTGTGGGGGGGCGGGATAGTGAGCGAAGGGGAGCGGCTATAAATACAGATGAAGCCTTGCTCACTCACCTGCCGCTGCTCACCTCCTGCTGTGTTGGCCAGTTCCTAACAGGGCACGGACTGGTACCAGTCCACGGCCCGGGGCTTGGGGACTGCAGTGGTACGGCATGACAGTTCTCTGTTTGGGGTCTCACCAGACTGAAATGAAGGTGCTGACTGGGCTACGCTCTCTTCTGGAGCCCACAGTCCTCTTCCAAATTCATTCAGTTCCTTGTGGCCATAGGACCGAGGCTCCCATTTCCTTGCTGTCTGTTGGCCAAAAGCCACTCGGTTTTCAGAGGCTGCCTGCATGGCCTGCCACGTGGTCCCCTCCACCTTCAACGCCAGCAATGGAGAATCCCTCTGTGTTGAGTCCTGCCTCATACACACATCAGGAAAAAGCCTTGTTCCTTTTGAGGAGTCACCTGATTAGTCCAGGCCCACCAAAGAGCCTCTCCCCTATCCTAAAGTCAGCTGATCTGCAATCCTAACTCCACCTGCCATAACCCTGCACAGCAGCACCCAGGTCAGCGTCTGATTGAGGAACTGGGAGAAGAGATGTGTCCACCTCGGGAGCGGGGACCTTGGGGGCCGTTTTAGAATTCTGCCCACAGCTGGGATTGACAGAGAGGGATGAGGTGTAGAAGAAGAGAGTGGGGAAGGTCTTGGGTTGGGTATTTAAAGGGGGGCCTGAAGGGAAGGCTAAGGGGTTATTCTGGGTGAGGGGAATCACCTGCCAAGGCCGTGAGAGGAGAGAGCATGGCCTGTGCTAGGAACCGACAGAGTTGTAGAGATTAAACAAGTTAATAATGTGTGTGAAGTGCCTGGCACTGGCGAATGAGTTAGATAATAAATAGTGGCTATAGTTATTATCCCACTATTAGAAGTCTGGAGGCGGCCCAGATTCCTCTCTCTCCTCTCTCTCTCCTCCCCCCTCCTTCTCTGCCTCTCTCTCTCCTTCCCAATCCCTCCATCTCCTGGTGACCTTAGGTGGGTCCCTTCCCTCTTCCTGGGTCCACATCTGTTTCCACGAACATCCCCCTCCCTCCTTGAGACCACAGAGCTGATTTGCTAAGGCAGGGCACAGCTTGGACAAAGGTCCCTCGGTGCGAAGGGAGGGTGGTGGGGGCTGGGGAAGCTGGAAGCAGCCGGGTGAGTGGCAGCAAATATTTATGGAGCCCGGGTCTGTGCCAGGCACAGTGCTGGGCGTGGTGAGATAAGGAGCTGGAGGAGGTGCCAGGACTTGGCCTCTGAGGCTGAATTCCAAGCCCAGAGGGAGGCTGGAAGCAGGGCAGTGGGAGGCGGTGGCCTCCTGGTCTGGCTCACGGAGCGGATGGCTGGGCGCTGGGGTTGCAGGCCCAGCTCTTCATCACTGGGTGTCTGCGGGCACGTGAGGGTCCCCTCAGATCCCCCCTGGAAAGTAGGGGTGCCCCAGCTCAGCACTTCCCATGCTCAACTCCATGACTCATTGGGATCAAGTCTCCCCCAGTGCAGAGGCCCTCCGCAGTCACCCTGGCTGAAATTGCACCTCCAGTCTCTCTGGCAGCCTCTGCAGGACCCCTTCCAAGGGTCCCCATCGCCCTTGGAGTAGCAACCACAGTCCTTAGGAGTCCCTACCTGACCTTGCACCCCTCGCCTCCCTGGGCACCTCTCCTCTCATTCCCTTCTTCCCTTTTTCGCTTCCCTCCAGCCTCGCTGGCTTCACTGCTCCTTGAACACACTGGTGGCATCCCTGCCTCAGAATCTTTGCACCAGCGGGGCCCTGCCCCTCGGACTCAGGCTCTCTCCTGCAGATGTGCAGTTCCACCTCCCTTGTCCTGCACCATCTTTCTCCCCAGCATTTAGCCCCTAGTAAGATGCTTTCTAAGTTACTTGCTTGATGTCTTCTCATCTGATTTCTCTCACTAGAATGGAAGACCCACATGGGGAGGAATCTGTCTGCTTTGTTAACCGATGAGTGAGCAGCACGTAGGACAGTGCCCGGCACATAGTAGAGGCTCAGTAAATAGTTTTAGGGAGAGTGAGTGAGTGAATGAATGAGTGGGGTAAGGATGAATCATGTTAGGGTTAAGAGCACAGGCTTTGGCGTCATGACGCCTGGGGTCATGTCCAGCTATGCTGCTTACCAGCTGTGTGGCCTTGGCCAAGTCAGTTCGTATCTCCACCCCTGAGTTTCCTCCTGAGAAAAACGGGGCCTGGAGGGAACCCTCTTCATTGTTAGTGAGGCTGTAAATGGTACAGCCACTTTGGGAAACAGTCTGGCACTTTCTTAAAATGTGAACCACAGACTTCCCACACAGCCCAACAATTCCGCTCCTAGAAATCTTCCCCAAGGAAATGAAAACATATGCCCACACAAAGACTGGTACATGCATGTTCATAGCAGCATTACTCAAACAGCCAAAGAGTGGAAACAATCCAAACACCCATCGACTGATGAATGAATGAGCAGAATGTGGTCTGTCCATACACTGGACTATTATTCAGCTATAAAGAGGAATGAAATACTGTACTGATACACTTTACAGTGTGCATGAACCTTGAAGACATTATACCAAGTGAAAGAAGGCAGTCACCAAGGCCACATATTGCATGATTCCATTTACATAAACTGTCCAGAAGAGGTAAACCCGTAGAGATAGAAAGTAGATTAGTGATTGCCTGCAGCAGGAGGTGGGAATGGGAAATGATTAGTAATGGGCATGAGATACCTTTTTGGGGTAACAGAACTGTTCTAAAATTGGTTTGTGGGGTAGTTGCACAACTCTGTTTGTTAAAAATCATTTAATTGCACACTTAAAACAGATGAATTCTGTATGTCAATGATACCGCAATAAAAATGTGTAAGAAAAACAAAAATGAAAACAAAAAACAGAGCCCATAATAGTATCTATCTTACGGGGCTGTTGTGGGGATTCAATGAGCTAATCCGTGCGATCTCCTTAAAAACAGACATAGGGTAAATACTCAAGAAATGTATTTTTTATTAACAAATGTGGTGGCAATATGTAAAATATATCGAAGACAAATGATAGGGTTCTATACACAACTGCTGCCAATTCAATAATCATCATTGTTTGATTACTTTATCATGTCCTTGTGTCTGTCCCATGAACCTGGGCCTCAGTTTTTTCACCTACACATGGGAGAGCCAGCCTCCATCTCTAAGGCCCTTTTCTTTTTGTCAGTTCCGTATTTTGTTCTGGGAACGTTTCTCTCCCAAGGCAGCAGGTCACACAGAGTAGGGGGAAGGCGGTGGGCAAACCCACAGAGCAGGGGTGGGGGCTTCTGGGCCTGGAGACCAGGATGCGTGTAGGAAGGGAGCTTGAAGGTGGGTTGTGTGGTGGGAGCTAATCGTGAGGGTTATATCGCCTGGCTAAGGACTCGGTGTGGAGCCAGTCGAGCCTGGGTTTGAATCCCAGGTCTGCCATTTCGTAGTTGTGAGATCTGGAACAAGAGACCTCTCTGGGTTCTACTTCTGCCCCTGGAGAATGGGGAGGCAGCAAGGCGTCGCCAAGAGCATGTATATACCGTGTTGTGAGACTAATACCAGAGCAACAACAGCAACAACTTCTGACCGATGCCAAACTCTGTCATTAGCTCTTTCCACGAACTAACTCTTGTAATAGGAAGGGCTCGATGTGTGGTAGTGATACCGAAGTAGGACAAATAACTTCACTTTAAGCCTCCATTTGTCCCTTCTATAAATGGGACCTTATCATTCCCTCCCTTGACAGGTTTTGTCCCTGACATTGTACTGATCAGGTGTCTGGCTTTCATTAAATAGGGGCCCACTGGCCGGGCGCAGTGGCTCACGCCTGTAATCTGAGCACTCTGGGAGGCCGAGGCAGGAGGATTGCTCGAGGTCCAGAGTTCGAGACCAGCGTGAGCAAGAGTGAGACCACGTCTCTACTAAAAATAGAAAGAAATGATATGGACAGCTAAAAATATATAGAAAAAATTAGCTGGGCATGGTGGCACATGCCTGTAGTCCCAGCTACTCAGGAGGCTAAGGCAGAAGGATCGCTTGAGCCTAGGAGTTTGAGGTTGCTGTGAGCTAGGCTGATGCCACGGCACTGTAGCCCAGGCAACAGAGCGAGACTGTGTCTCAAAAAAAAAAAAAAAGAAAGAAAAAAAAAATAGGGGCCCACATTTCGACATGCTAATAGGGAACCCCTGGAAGTGCCTGTAGAGGAAGTGGCTTTGAAGTAATAAAAGCATACCGCAGCCTCCCATCTCCCTGACATGCGAGGTTTGGTGACAGCTTCTCAGAAGACCTAGTTCTTTGGGGAACCCGTCTCATTTGGTAGCCCTGATTTATTTGTGCCAATATTTGATTATAGTCCATCTCCTGAGCTGGTATGTCAGCTTCACAAGGGCAGGTACCCAGGTGGTCTCATTCCACACTCTATTCCCAACATTTAGCGCCGGAATCATACTCAGTGATGATCAAATTAGCTAACACGTATTGACGCCTAACTACCTGCTGGCACTGTTCCAAGCACTCAGCCAGGACGTCTTAACTCATCAGTGGGAGAATACTCTGCAGCTCTGGCTGGTCATCATCTCTGGCCTTGACCCTCAAGCACTATCTTCCCAGCCTCCCTCCCTCCTTTGATCCATCTGGTGTTGTTGTCACACCTGGGAAACCACCTTCCCTTTCTGAGCCTCAGCTTGTTGCCCTGGAAAACGGGGATGCTCTCACCTTTCCCTTGTCTATTCTTGCAGGTGCAAAGACATCTAAGTGGTCAATGTCATTACTTACCTAGGGTGACAGAGAGCCAGGAAAGGTACTAGGGGAAGGCAGGAAGGCAGGATGTCAAAAGGAGAGAACAGGGTTTAAGGAAGATTGGCTGGGAGATATCCTTCCCCCTCCACTAAAAAATGTGTCAAAACAAAACAAAACAAAACCCAGCACCCAGACGATTTGTAGAAAGTGAAACTTCCCAAGCTACCCTCAATTGCTTGTGGTTTTTCAAATGTGTAGCACCCTCCTGCCTCCCCGTCTTTGCCCCTGTTATTCCCTCTGCCTGGCGTACTCCTCTTACATCTGGATTCTTCTGTCTTCATTCAAGTCAAATGTCACATCACCAGAGAAACCCTGTCCTCCCACTCTTGCTCTGCCATCATAGTGTCCCATGGTTTTCTCTAGGTAACCCTTTCAATACCGATGCCATGTTGCATAGTGGTTTATCTGGGGCGGCACTGTCCCACACAACTGTTGATGCAACGTTCTAGATCTTCAGTCCAATATGGCAGCCACCAGCCAGGTGAGGCCCTTGAAACAGCATTACCGAGGAACCAAACTTTTGTTTTTAATTATTTGAAATTTTTTGACTTATTCTAGATTTACATGGAAACAGCCAGGTATGGCTGGTGGATATCGAATTGGGTAGCCAAGATCTAGAACATTCCATCATCACAAAAAGTTCTGCTGGACAGTGCAGCGCCAGAACTCCAGCTTCTCCAGGGGAAAAAGGAATGACTTCCTTCTCCTCAGTATTCGCGGGGTCCCAGCACCACGCAGGACACAGAGTAAGGGCATGGTGGGCTGTACTCAATGAGCGCACCCAGATTCCACAGGAGAGTGGTAAAGGTAATGTATCTTCTCACACTCCTGTTTCTTCTCAACCCAAGGTTCATTAGCTTCTCACCTGGTTGAGGGCCCTGTGGTCCCTAATGTGGGGAACTGCACCCTTCCTTCTCTGAACCCAAGCTCAGAGCCTGTTGAACAAATCCAGACTCACCCCAGACCCCCTCAGCCAGCCCCCCCATCTCCACAGACAGCCACTCTCTCAGGTTTCACGAACTCACATTTATTCACAGACAGACAAAGGGACAAGGACAGACCTTTGCTCACTGGGGACCCCCAGGGTCTGGCAGTTCCAAAGAGGTGATGGTGTCCAGTGTGTATAATGGGGACAGGCAGGTGGGGGAACCCCCACCAGGCTCTGTCCCTCTGTCCTGTGCCTCCTTTTCCAAGTCGTCCTGCCTTAAGACACGTGTTGGGGTGAGAGGTTCCTAACCAGCATCAGGGGGTCAGGGGAGGGACCACGGGGAGGGAGGGGCGGCCCAGGGCCTCCCTCTCCTTAGTGTCAAGGGCTTGAAGGGGAGGGGTGGGTAGACAGAGAAGGTGCCTCTCCTTCAACTTCCCTCCTCCATATTGGAAACTGGGGGTCTCAAATAGCGGCAGAGGGTGGGTGGAGGGTCAGGAGGCCAGGCCCCCCAGACCACGCAGGTGAGCTTTGCTGTCTACCTCTTCTTCCTCCATCTCGAAGGCTGAGTGGTCTTGGCTATCGAAACAGGAGGCGCTGAGGAAGACAGGGGGAGCAGGCGGGGACTGGGGTGGGGTTCCCGGAGAGGGCGGCTCTTCCTTGATGTGTAGGACAGGCAATGGAAGCCCTTCTTCCCCCTGCTCTGCCTGCTGGGGCGGTGGTGGTGGTGGCGGCGACGGCTGGGCCTGGGCCTGGAGCGCCTGTAGGGCTGCGGCCCTCTCCAGCTCGGCGCGGTGGCAGCGCTGGTGGCGCAGGAGGCTGTAGGCGCGAGAGAAGCGTCGCGGGCAGCGCGGACACGGGTGTGGGGCAGGGCCCCCGGCGTGCACCTGCGCATGGCGGGCCAGGTCGGCCAGCCGCTTGAACTCCCGCTGGCAGCGCACGCACTGGAACGGGCGCGCCCCCGAGTGGGTGACCCCGTGCTGCCGCAGGTGTGCCCGGCGCCGGAAGCCTTTGCCGCACTCGGGGCACCAGAAGCGGGGCTCCCCGGCAGGGGGCCTGGCCGGGGCGTTGTCCCCTCCGTTCTGCCCGCCTTCTCCCCCTTCCGAGGCACCCCCACATTCGGCCCCGTCGCCCCCATCCGGCCCCTTCCCTGAGTTCCGTGCACCCGAAGCTTTGTCGTCCTTCTTGCCCGCTGTGGGCAGCGGAGCCAGCAGGCTGAGCGCGCCGTGGACGCGACGGTGCTGGCGGAGGTAGGAGGCGAGGCGGAAGGCCAGGCCGCAGTCCGGGCACACGAAAGGGCGGTCCGTCGAGTGGACCAGCCGATGGCGGGACAGGGACCAGGGCCTGGCGAAGGCCTTGAGGCAGATGGAGCACTGGTGTCGCTTGGGGCGTGGCGGTGGCCCCCCTTCACCCTCCTGTTCGCCCTCGGGGCGCAGACACGGGTGCGCTTTGAGCTCGCCTTTGGTGGCGAAGGCTTCGCGGCAGCGGAGACACAGCAGCGTCCAGTCGGCCTGGAGCAAGACCTGCTTCTCCTCCTGCCGCCCGGCGGCCAGCGCCAGCTCGGCCCTCAGCTCCGCCGCCCCGGCCTCGGCCTCCTCTGACTCCGACTCCCGGGGCTCGGTGGCGCTTGTGGGGGCAGCCAGCGCGGCCGGCTCCCCTGGAGGCCACGTCTCCGGCCACGCCGACGCTGCCCCCTCCTCCTCCGCTGCCCCTGCTGCTGCCGTGGTGGGCTGCTCCACGCCCTCGTTCTGCGAGCCCCAGCTGCACTCGGCAGTCTCCTTGGCCACCCTCTCGATGGCCAACTCCACCTCTCCACCTGCGTGCTCCTGGGCCAGGTGGCGCCTGAGCTGGGCTGGCTCCGGGAAGGTTCGGGGGCAGGCAGCGCAGCGCAGCGGGGGCTGGGGCCCGTGGCCACGCAGGTGGCGGGAAAGGTGCGCAGGCCGGCGGAAAGCCTTGGGGCACAGCGGGCAGGCGTGGGGCCGCAGGCCCGAGTGGCTCAGCCGGTGCCGGGAGAGGTAGTAGGGGAAGCGGAAGAGGCGGCCACAGGTGGGGCAGGGCAGGGGTGCCCGAGGGGCTCCAGCGCCCCCCCTGCCACGGCCACGGCCTCGCCCACGGCCTCGCCCACGGCCCCGGCCTCGCCCACGGTGCGGTGGGCTGCCCTGGGCAGGTGGAGGGGGCTGCGGATCCATGCCTGTGGGGAGAAAGGGGAGAGATGGGGGCGTGCAGAAATAAAGGGAGGTGTGTTGGGTGTGGCAGAGAGAAACAGACAGACAGAGGCAGGGATGGAGAGACAGAGGGTCAGATACTCCACCAGGGAAAGGGGACACAGAGAGATGAGAGACAAAGATGAGAGACACAGAGAAGCAGAGATGAGAGATGGAGAGACAAGTGGAGAGAGAGAGATCAGAGACATAGAAGGGAACAGAGACAGGAAAAGACAGAGAGAAGAGACACACAGAAGTAAGATGCAGAGACAGAGAAACAGGATGATGACAGGATGGTGAAAGGTGGAGGGTAGGGGGGCAACACCCAGCAGAGACAGAGACACGGAGGAGACAGAGATTTAGAGTCCCAGAGGCAGAGATAATGAAAACCGTGGTGGGTAGCAGTAGAGAAAGACGGAGAGGCACACACACGGAGGAAACAGGACAGAGATACAAACAGAGGAGGAGACAGAGGGAGACAAAGTCAGCCAAGTGCTTTTGCTCCAGGGCCCCCGGAGTTGAACGTTTGGGAGAGGCTGGGAACCAGCCCATGGGGCCCGAGCGGAGGGGGTGGGAGTGGAGCCGGGAGGCCGGGAAATGGAGTGTGTGCCCAGACGCCAGGGGCTGGGAGAGGCCAGGGAGCAGGAGGGTTCAGACTCCTGTTCTGAGCGGGGAGGGGGCTGGGGGCCGGGCAGGGCCCCTGGGGTTGAGGGAGGAGGGGGCTGGGGATTAGGACCCGCGGGTCTGGGACTTGACGGGATGGGGGAAGCTAGACTCCGCCGTGTAGGAGCTGTGGATTCCTGGGTCCCAGAGGACGAAGGGGCTGGGGAGGGGGCTGGGCTCCTAAGACAAGGGAGAGGAGGGGGCTGGGGACTCAGCTGCTAGAACTCTCCAGGGAGGAGAGGCAGAGCGCCGGACCCTGGGCCGGGGAGGAAGGCCGCCGGGGTTCGGGGGGCCTGGGTCCCCGAGGGGGGTCGATCTCCGGGCGAGCCTGCGGTTCCCCGCGGTCTTGATCAGCAGAATTGGGGCCGCGGGTCAAGGCCTTGGGGCTCTCTCAGCCCGCGGCCTGGGGCTCGGCCCTGTCGCCGGCGCCGGGCTCTTACCTCCGCCTCCTTCGCTCCTTTCTTCCTTCCCCGCGGCCGGCCGAACGCGGACGGTGGTGGCGGGGAGGGAGGGGGCCCGAGCGTGGTGGGGGGTGGAGGAGGAGGCTGGGCTCGGTGTCACCGCCTAAGCCTTCCCCCCGGAAACCCGGCCTTTCGTCGGAGCCTGAAAGAGGAAAGACTGGCTGGGAAGCCGGAAGCGGGAGGACCGGGGGACTCAGGGGCGGGGAGGGAGGGCGGCTGGACTCCTGAGTCCTGCAAGGCGAGGGGGCTGGGGGGTCTGTCCTCTGGGCTCCCAGACGGAGGAGGGGGTTGGGGGCCTGGGACGCTGGGTCCAGCTGCCCGCTTCCCCCGCTTCCCAGCAGACACACATATTCATTCATTCCTTCAACAAATACACATTTATCAAGTCCTGTCTGTGCCAGGCACTGTGTTGGGTGAGGGGGTGGCCGGGGAGGGAGATGAATGAAGCAGTGACAGAGGCTTCAGAAAGTACCGACACTCTGGATTAGAACCTGGCTCCAGGCTTCACTTGGCTGCCTGGGCAAGCGACGCATCCACTCTTGAGCCTCAGTTTCCCACTTTGTGATAAACCCCTGAATATATTCATTCCATCCTAAGCGACCAACATTTACTGAACACCTAGGACAGGCCAGCTCTGCATATACTTTGCCACGTATACGTGCGTTCACTTGATCCTACGCAAACAATATTTACTGAGCACCTACTATGGGCTAGCTCTGTCCTTGGTGCTGGAACGAGTGTGGCAAAAACAGAGGCCATTGTTTCCCTGTCCCCACGGAGCTCACGCTGTGATGAGGGAAGCAGACAGGGATCAATTACGCTGGGTGGGGGAGGAGGAATGTGTGCTCCTGTGCAGGAAAGTGTTGTGGGAATGCAGAACATAGAGAAGGCACTGAGCTGCCGTCACACTGGGAGGGGGGTGATCCCTGAAGTCTTCCTGGAGGCAACAATGTTTCAGCTGAAACCTGCAGGGTGAAAGCAACATCTCAAAAACCTATATGGAGCAGAAAAGGCATTTCACAGGAGTGTAAATGCAGCTTGACGCTGTTTGTTTAAGGTTAAATTCATGCCAAACATTGTTGGTTGGAGTGTGGGCAAACAGGTCCTTTTGTCCATGGCTGGGGTGTACAAAGAATCTGGAGCGGTCTTAACGAGCCAGCAATTCTAGGAATTTCTCCTTCAGAGAGATCTACTCAGAAATGCGCAAAACGACGTCTGTACCAGGTTAACCGGTCCAGCCTTGCACATCACCGCAAATGGCTGAAAACAATCTAAATGCCCGTCAGTAGGAGATTTGAGTAATAAATCATGATTGCTTCACCCAGTGGAATACTATGTGTCCGCAAAAAAGAACCAAGAAGTTCACTGTGTAAAAATATGGAAAGTCTCCAAGTGATAATGTGAAGGTGGGGGAGCGGGGAGGAAGGTGGAGAACAGCCTGCAGCCTGTTCTAAAAATCTGTTCTTGTTTATCAGCGGATTGTGTCTGAAAAACTGAAAGAAGAAACTGGCAACATAGTCTCACTTCCAGGACTGAAACTTACCATACTCTAGCCTTCTATACTTTTGAATTTGAAAGCATGTGAATGTATTATATGCTCAAAAAAGTAAAGGAAAAAGAAACAAACGGGGATAATAAAAATAAATAATAGCTTGCTCTTGTGTTTTACAAATAAGAACCCATTTACTCCTCCTTACCTTATGAAGCAGGTAACTTATTATTTTTCCCTCTTAAATAGGATGAAAGTGAGGTACCAGAGGTCTCAAAGTTCGTGAATCTTAGGTAAGAATTGTGATTTTACAAAGGGAGAGGAAAAATTATAGTAGATCAGGAGCATGATTTTTAAAAACATGTGGTTGGATACTATATTTTAAGGGATATATAGATGTGGAATAGAAGTCTAAAAACATCCACGGAAATAACAGGCGCCAAATTTAGGGTAGGGGTGATGTCTGAGATGGGAAAAAGCCAGATCTCAGAGGTGGGTCCGTGAGGAGTCAGGTGTATCTCTAATATTTCAAAGCTGACAGTCAGAATATGGGTGTGTGCGCTTTAACTTTATTTTTATTTGGTAAAACACACGTAACAAAATTTACAATTTTGAGGCATACAATTCAGTAGCATTAAGTACATCGTGATATTTTACAACTGTCCCCACTATCTAGTTCCAGACCTTTTCATCAGCAGAAACAGAAACCCTGTCCCCATTAGCAGTCACTCCCCACTCCCTTTCCCTTCAGCCCCCGTCAACCAATAATCAGCTTTCTGTCTCTATGGATCTGCCTCTTGTGGACATTTCATATCAATGGAATCATACAATGTGTGGTCTTTTGTGACTAGTTCTTTCACTTAGCATAATGATTTTAAGGTTCATCCATGTTTAGGATGTATCAGTGCTTCATTCCTTTTTGTGACTGAATAATATTCCATTGTAGGAGTACAGCCTGCCCTCGGTATCCACAGGGGATTAATCCAGGACCCCCACGGACACCAAATCCTTGGATGCTCTAGTCCCTTACAGTAAGCCCTCTGTATCCACGAATGCAGAACCCACAGATAGGAAGGGGCCCCTGTACACTACATTTTGTTTATGTATTCATCTGTGGATGGACATGTGGGTTGTTTCTATCTTTAGGCTATTGTGAGTAGTGTTGTTATAGCATTCGTGTATAAGTTTTTGTTTGAAGAGCTGTTTTCAATTCTTTTGGGTATGTATCTGGGATGTGTGTGTTATTTTATCATTTATATTTTGAAGTCCTGAAAGCCTTTTTTGTTTTGTTTTGTTTTTTAAAGAAAAAACGAATCCGGCAGTGTAGGTGACAAGAAAGAAAATTTTAAGCAGAGGGAACAGCACGTGGAAGAGGGGTTGTGACTTGGGGGGGGTCTTGGACTGGGGCATCAAAGGCGGCCAGTGTGGCGGAGAGAGACCAGAGAGCCGCACGGAGCAACCGTGGCAGGCCTTCTAGTCCAGGCTGAACTTGGACTCTTTCCGAGTGCACTGAGAAGCCATTGAAAAGGTTTTAAGCAGGAGAGTCACATGATCCGATTAGTGTTTTAGAGAAATTCCTGTGGGACCTGCGCGGAGGCCGAGCCGGATGCGAGGGAGACCGAAGCGCGGAGCAGGGAGGAGGCGGGGCGCCCGCCCAGGTGAGAGGGGGCCTGGGCCCCACCGACCTCTGGCTGGGAAGGCGGGGCCCCAGGCAGGGGGACGGGACCTGGCCCTGATTGGCTCAGGGCTCTACTCCTGGATGCCAGTCCCACTGCAAACGCCTCCTCATTGGCTCTTCCGCTCTCAGCCCCCCTCCCTCCTGTTCAGTCTCCAGCTCCCAGAAATCACATTATGTCACCCCTGAGCTGAACACCCTCCGTTGGCTCTCCATCTTCATGGGAATAAAAACCAAACCTTCCTCCTCTAACCCCTACACCCACCCCTGACCCCGCCCACAAGGCTCCATTTGTCTAGGCCCCTGGGGCCTCCTTCACCTCATGTTTTTCCTCCCTTCTGCTTCACACGGCCATGTATTTCCGGACTCAACAGGGCCTTTGCACTTGCTGTTCACCTTGCCTGGAATGCCCTTCCCTAGATTTCCATACAACTTCCCCTTCCGTCCCTCCCTCCTTTGATACCCCCCAGAGACTCAGGTCCTGTCCTCCGTAGCTAAAATAACTCCCCCTTGCCTTCTCCAGTCCTTACCCTGACTTAATTTTCGACATTGTACTTGTCTTGAACAAACATTAGACAACTTGGGAATTACCCATTGATTGCCTATCTCTCCTTCCACCAGAATAAAAACTCCACGAGGGCAGGGGCTTGTTTTACCTGTTTGCTTAACTGCTCTGTCCGTAGGTAGCACCGTGCCTCGCACAGATAACGGGCTCAACAAATATTTGTGGGTGAATAAAGAAGGATGAAGGGTGGGGAGGATGAGGCGGACTCAGTTTTGGGTACTCGGATGGGAGGGGAAGAGAAGCCGCCCCTGGAAGGGAGCAGGCTGAGGTGGGGGCGGGGAGGTGCGGAGGTCAGGTGAGCGGCAGGTGGCTGGCTCCAGCGGTTCGCGGGCAGGAGTCAGCGCCTCCAACAGAGGCGTGGGAGTCGCCAGCGTCTGGCTGGTAATTAATGCTTTGGATCCGTTGAGATCCTCCTCAGGGTAAACTTCTCCACCCCTCGCGCCCCCTCTTCAATTAGCTCATCTATAAAATGGGGTCACAGTAAGACGAATTAGGTACAGCGTCCATCCAGCACGTGGCCTTTGGGAGACACTCAAAAAATGGGGTGAGTCCCTTTCGCTACAGTCTCAGAAAAGGGATTGCGGTGGAGGTGAGGTGAGTGGGAGCCCCAGTCTCCTGAGGTCCGTATTCATTAGTCCCCAGCCTGTGGCCATCTCCATGACAACCCTGGCGCCTTTCCAGGTCGAGCTGGTCTCAGAGTGGACTGGTCTTGTCCCTGGGGGCGGTGCCCGTAGCGGAGGGGGCGGGCCTGTTTTCCCAAAGGGAGATGATTTCTTTCTTTCTTTTCTTTTCGCCCGAAGGAGTGTCTGGTTCCTGGGTGTGGCAGTTGCGGAGTGGAGAGGAATATCTCTAAGGTTTAGCGTCCTGGGGAGCTGACTTTGTTCCCAAGGGGGCGAAGCCTTTTCCAAGTGGCAATTGTGGATCTCCAGTCAAGAAGTCTTCCTTGAGTGCTAAACTTTTACTTGTTTTCTGCCCCCAGAATAGGTCTTCCCCCCTTTAATTACGTTTCCTGGTGAAATGTAAGATACACAGGTAAAAAGTGCACAATTGAAGAAATAGTTATGAAACGATCACTAGATTAAGAAATAGAACATTGTCAGCTGTCAGCAAAGAAGCTTTCCAGATGTCCCCTCCTGAGCTTAAATCGTCTAATCCACCAATCTGAGTTTCACAGAAAAGTGTTTTCCTTGCTTTACTACCCAAAATGCATCCTAAACAATATTACAGTTTTGTTTTGTTTGGTTTTGAAGGTTACATAAATGGAATCACGCTCTATGTATCTGGCTTCTTGCATCCGGTATCTTTGTAATTTTCATTCATGATATTGTGTTTCATTCTCCATTACTGTATAGTATTCAATTGTGTAATATACCATCAATATTTATCGATTGTATTGTTGATGGGCATTTTGGTTCCTGAGTTTGGGGCTGAAAATGTTGCTGCTGTGAGCGGTCTTATATGCCTCCTGGTGCAAGTGGATGTGAGTTAGGATTTGTGCCTACCAGAATTACTGCATGGGAAGATATACGTATGAATGCAACCTATTATTTAGCATATTGATTCTAAGCAGCTCAAGAGGAACCCTTGATTCCCCTAAACACCTGCCTAAAGGTGTCTCCTCCCCCCAGTTTCCTGGTCTTAATACAAAGTGCCCCCACCCAACAATTTACTCTTGATTTACACCCCACCCCCACCCCACTTACACACATTCAACACACACGTGCACACAACCAGTCCTGCGCATTTGACCTCCAGAATTCATCTCAAATCCACCCATTTCTCTTCACCGCTCTGGTCCAGGTCCCCACACCTCTCTCCTGGCAGACTGCAAGGACCCTGTACTGCTTTGACACTGCATCCTCCAGTGTCTTCCCCACTCAGCAGTCAGATCTTGGAAAAGCCCAAGGTGGTCGCATCCCTCCCTGCTTGAGACCTTGCTTCCCATTGCCAGAGAACACAGTCAAATGCTCATCTTGGCTTACCTGGCTCTGCATGATCTGACCCCTGCCGACGTCTCAACCTCATCTCATCCTTCCCACCCCGGGCTCCCTCTCAGGTATCCTTCTGGGCTATGATCAGATCAAATGTCACCTCTGCCCACCTGGACCACCCCATCTGAGGTGGTGTAGCCTAGCCACTCACTTTCTTAACTCTTCCCTATTGCTTTCAGAGTACTCATATCCATCTGAACGAAACTGCCTTCTTCATTTCTCTGATGCCTCTTTTCCCCACCGCCATCGCCCACATACTAGAATATAAACTCCATGAAGGCCGGGATTATCTATTCTGTTGGCTGTTGGATCCTCTGAGGGGGCTGGTTACGTTGGCCTGGCACAGAATGAGCACTGGGCACAGGAAAGTAATCTAGTGTGTAGGAGACAATTTGTTTTATTTCTAGATTACTTATAAAAGGGTGAAATTCTTGCCCCAAAGTCTAAGTTTCTGATTTTCACTACCCCCCTTGCTCTTTGTCCTCCACTCTGTCCCAGGTGTCTAGCAGGTTCTACCGGCGGCATTCTGTAGTTAAGGAAATGATGATTGATCATGGGTAGTGATCAAAGCATCTCACTGAGAGGTTTTTACCCCTTTTCCTCATCCCAAGCTCTTAGGTCTCTTTTCCTCGCTGGTGATTTCCAATGTTTTTGTTTGGGATTATTTTATTTTAGACAGGGTCTTGCTCTGTTGCCAGGGCTAGAGTGCAGTGGTGTCATCACAGTTCACTGCAACCTCAAACTCCTGGGCTCAAGTGATCCACCTGCCTCAGCCTCCTGAGTAGCTGGGACTACAGGCATGTGCCACCATGCCCAGCTAATTTTTTATTTTTTTGTAGAGACGGGTCTCGCTCTTGCTCAGGCTGATCTTGAAGGAACTTCTGGCCTCAAGTAATCCTCCTGCCTGGGCCTCCCAAAGTGCTAGGATTACAGGCATGAACTTTGTAGAAGACTATTTGAAGGGCATACCCTGGTCTAAGGCACAAATTTGGTTGGGGGTGGCAGGGGCAGAGTCTAAGGGGCAGGGCCTCTTCCTACATGTGTCCTTAAGGAGACAATTTTGTTTCCAAAGGGTGTGTCCTATGAGACTGAAGGCTTCCAAAGGGTGTCTTGTTTCTAGGGGGTTTGTCTGTCTGTTGGAGGTGGATCTGACATTTAAGGGACAGGGTTGTGTACTATCTAAAGCAGTGATCCCCAGCCTTTTTGGCACCAAGGACCAGTAGCATGGAAGACGGTTTTTCCAGAGGAAGGAGTGAGGGATGTGGAGCACAGGTGGAGATGCCAGTGATGGGGAGCAGCTGTAAATGCAGATGAAGCTTCGCTCCCTGCTCACCTCCTGCTGTGCTGTCCCCATTTTCTAAGTTTCATGGAAGACAATTTTTCCACCATTGGGGGTGGGGACGGCGGAGCTCTGTGGCCCAGTCTCTAACAGCCCTGCAGACCCATACTGGCTGGTGGCCTGGGGATTGGGGACTGCAGATCTAAAGGATTCAAAACTCAGGAAGGAGCAAGGATGTGTCTCTATTTAGGAGGCCTGTCCTAAGTCTCTGTGGAAGAGATCCCCACCCCATCCCTGGAACCAAGGATCAGAAAATGAGACGGCAGTGACTGACAGGACGAGGTTTATTGGGGTCCTGGAGACGTTGGGGAGTGAGATGAGGGGGTGAGGTCGAGGCTTAAGGGGGAGAACCCCCTAGCCAAGTCCCCCCTTCCCTTTGGGGTTGGAACACAGAGACAGACAAACCAACAGAGATGGAGAGAAAGACCAACAGGTGCTACAGTAGAGGGGGAGGGAAGCCCCAGTGTCCACCACCTTCCACTGAATTCACAGGATGGGGTATGAGGTGGACCAGTCCACTCTACAGGAAGAAGGAGGAGTGTCTGCCCTATTCACTCTAAGGAGGGTGGGGTGCATCCACAACCTGGACCAGCCCATTCCGTGTGGACAGGGGTGTGCGCATATGGATCAGTCCATCCTACTGGGCAGGGGGATTTCAGACCAGTCTATTCTAGTGTTTGGGGGTGGGGAAGATCATTAGGGTCTATCCATTCTGCAGTAGGGGAGAAAGACCTAATTGGGGGGGGTAGTTGAGGGCAGGGGGCATCTACCCTGGTCCTCTTTCAGCATAGGGAATGAAATGGGGGAAAGGCAGATATCGGTTATATCCATTTCTGGGGGCACCAGTGACTCTGCTGGGTAGCATTTGGAGGGGATCTAGGAAAATTCAGGGACATGGTCCCTCTACATCCTCCAGATGGGAGGGAATGATGGCTCTCAGGGAGTGGGGCAGTCTTCCCTTGGGGGGGTGCCCATCTTTTATTATTGGGGCCCTCAAAATGAGAGGTACTTGTGAGACCCATTTCTCATTCCTAGGTCCCAGCATCTTAGGGGCCTGTTGATTTGGGGGGTGCCCATACTATTCCAGGGGCCCCAAGCTCTGAAGTCTCTCCCTAGATTTGGGACCTCCAACTATTTTATTCTTGGACACCCCCCCAGCTGAGGAGTCTCTCCGTTTGTTTGTGGTCCCCCAGCTCAGGGGCCTGTGTGGGTTTTTGGTGGCCCCCATCTCTCCAGTCAGGATCCCCTCATTTCAGGGCCTGTGTCTGGATTTGGAGGCCTGAGGTCCCTTGGCCCAGGCCCTGAGTCCAGGCGTCGGGTGGAGGGCAGGGTGCGGCCCGGCTCTGTCAGTCCATGCCCCGGTGCAGCTTCAGGTGCCGCGAGAGGTTGCTGAGCGTGATGAAGCCCTTGCCACAGATGTGGCAGGGGAAGGGCCGCTCGGTGCCGTGCAGCAGCCGGTGGCGCTTGAGGTAGCACTCGTGGCGGAAGAACTTGCCGCACTCGAGGCACGGGAACGGCTTCTCGCCGGTGTGCACGAGCACGTGCCGCTCCAGGTCGCGTGGCGAGCGGAACAGCTTCTCGCACTCGGAGCAGCCGAAGATCTTCTTGCCGCGGCCCGAGCCAGACGCGGGCTCCCCGGACGCCGGTTCCCCCTCCGGGGCCGCGGCGGCCGCCTCCTCCCCGCCACCCTCACCGTGGCTGACCCGCCGGTGCTCCTCCAGGGCCGCCAGCGCCGCGTACAGCGCTCCGCAGTGGCCGCAGCCATAGGTGGCAGGCCCCGAATGCGCTTCCAGGTGGCTGGCCAGGGCCGCTGCCGACGCGAAGAAGGTCCCGCAGTCGCACTGGTACAGGGTGTCTTCCGACGGTTCGGCCGCCGCCGCAGGCGCAGGGGCCTCCCCGCCGCCCTCGGGGAGCAGCCCCCCCAGCTCGGGCACACCGCCCCCCGTGGGGCCCAGGAGCAGCCCGCCGTCCCAAGGCGGTGGATCGTCGCCGGCCTCCGCAGCGCCAGCGTCGCGGGCCGACTCGGGCCCAGCGCCTGCCCCAGGGACCCAGGCCTGCGCTGGGGGCGCGCCCGCGCCCTGCAGATCGTGCGTCAGCTTGTGCCGCTCCAGCAGTGCCGGCGCGTTGAAGTCGCGCTCGCAGCGCGGGCACTTGAAGGGCTTCACGTCGGTGTGCGCGGCCCAGTGGGCTGCCAGCTCCCGGCCGTGGTCGAAGCGCCGTGCGCAGGCGCCGCAGGCAAACGGGGGCAATGAGGCCGCCGCTGCAGCTGCAGCCTCTGCCAGCCCCCAGCTGCCCGGGCCAGCGCCTGCCCCCTCTGGACCCTCTCCACCGCCGGTCCCCGCGCCCCCGCACACCGAGCAGGGCCCTACGTTGCAGCAGACTGAGCAGGGTGCGCTCAAGGCGGGCAGGCCCGGGCCGGGCTGCAGCGGAGACGGGAGCACCCCGCGGTGCTGACGCTTGAGGTGGCGGCCCAGGCTGGAGCGCGAGGAGAAGCGGAGCTCACAGACCAGGCAGCAGTAGGGCTTCTCGCCAGTGTGGACGACCTGGGAGTGCGGGAGGAAGAGACAGCATCAGGGGTGAGCATCGAGCCTACACAACAGATTACTGTACTCCCAAAGGGATGCGGTCCCAGTGACAGGGCCATGATCTGGCTGAAACCCTCACACTCTGGCTCTCTGTTTTGGGCCACACTGGCATCCTCTCAGTTCTCAAAAAGGCCAAGTCCCTGCCAGCCTGAGAACCTTTGCAAATGCTGTTCCCTCAGGCTGGGAAACTCTTCCTCCCACTCTTCCTGGCTAACACTCATTTTCAACAAGTCTGCCTGGGGACTGTGACTCACTGGGAGAGTAGTTAAAGACAAGGGCTCTGGGCACTGGCAGACCTGGGTTCAAATCCCAGCTCTGCCTTCTACTCTTTGTGAAAGCCTGGGCAAGTGACTTTGCGTCTCTGGCCTCTGCTTTTCTTCTCTGCAAAATGGGCACAATAAGATGGGCCATCCCACAGTATTGCTGTGGGAATAGGGTGGAAACCATCACAAAATAACTACTCAATTCATGGAAATTAAAATTGCTATTAACCAATATTTCTGTGGTGTCTGACTGTTGTCCTCTAAACCAGTGTATATTGGGGGAGGTGGAGAGGAGCTTTCATAATCCCCTGGAGTGGAAAGTGGCTTTTCAAAGTCAATGTTGAACCATTTAGAGCAAAACTGTCCAAAAGAACTTCTGCAGTGATGCGAATGGTCCCTATCTGCACTGTTCAATTGGGTAGCCACTAGCCACCTGCGGCTATGGAGCACCTGAAATGTGGCTAGTGTGACTAAAGAACTGAGTTTTTGGCTGGGCGCGGTGGCTCACCGCCTGTAATCCTAGCACTCTGGGAGGCTAAGGTGGGCGGATTGTTTGAGCTCAGGAGTTTGAGACCAGCCTGAGCAAGAGTGAGACCCCGTCTCTACTTAAAAAAAAAAGAAAAGAAAAGAAAGAAAGAAATTAGTTGGACAACTAAAAATACATAGAAAAAATTAGCCGGGCATGGTGGTGCATGCCTGTAGCCCCAGCTACTCGGGAGGCTGAGGCAGTAGGATCACTTGAGCCCAGGAGTTTGAGGTTGCTGTGAGCTAGGCTGACGCCACGGCACTCTAGCCCAGGCAACAGAGTGAGGCTCTGTCTAAACAAACAAACAAACAAAAAAATAACTGAGTTTTAGACTTAATATATTTAAATCGAAATCACCACCCGTAGCTAATGGCTACCATACCAGACAGTGCAGATCTAGAGTCCAGGGAAGCCAGCCCTGGGAGGGGTATCTCCCCATTCCCAAGCCCTGCTATCATAAGCCAGTTGCTAACAGCCCTGGGGGGTATTAGGGCAGAGAAGTGGTTTTGAACCAAATCTGGCACCCCTGTCATCCTAATGATCAAGGGTTTTAAGCAGTGGGTACCGGGTCACTCTGTGATGGATGCAGAGGCTGGACATGAGGGAGAGAGACAGGAGGTAGGAAGACCACTTAGAAAGTTGGGGCCAACATCCAGGAAGTGAGGTTCTGAACCAAGGCAGATGCCATGGGGACAGAGCGGAGGGGACAAGACCATTGATACACATCAGGTTTTACTACTTACTCTCGTTGTGTGAGTGTCTGGCACATAGACATGGTGTGACCCAGCCCATCCCTGCCTTCCATGCTGTTCCAAGCTCACTCCACCCAACCACATGGTCAGTCTCCCATCACTTTCTTGAACACACCAAGCTCCTTCCCACCTCACGGCCTTTGGACATGCTGTTCCCTCTGCCTGGAACTCCTGCTCACACTTCAGGTCTCAGCTGGATTATCACACTGCCCTGACCCTCCCTACCCTGTCTGAAGTAGCACATACCTCTCCTCTCTTTATTTCTCCATATTGATTTCTTTAATTTTCTTTCCAGTACTTCTCCCTTTCCAGAACATTGTTGCCTGTGTATTTGCTTTCTTGTTTTTCATCTACCTAGCTACTGACCACCTCCAAAGGAATATACATTCTCTGAAGGCATGGACTTTATTGAGTTCACCTTGGCACTCACTGGGTAATCTCTGAGTAAGGTAATTAAGTATATACCCGATAAACCTATTTTTTAAAACAGTAAGGAAGGGAACGATAAACACAAGATGGAGGAGGGGAGCATTAGCAGGGCATGGGAGAGGGGAGGAGCACATAGGTTGGGCAGATTTACTATGAATGTTCTAGTTTGTAGGTTGGTGGTGACCCTAAGAACACTTCATGCTTTGATTGGTCAGGGTGCCTTGGCGAGGAGGGAAAGAAATTTTCTAAGGGAAGGAGGTGGGTGAGCAGGCCTTGGCCCAGCTTTCTTTTGCCCAGAGCAGAGTGGGGCCAGAGTTCGAGCACATGTCCAGCCCAGGGAGACCAGCCTGGGGTGGGCCTAAGGGACTCACCTGGTGGTGCAGCAGGCCAGTGGAGTCGCGGAACCCTTTGGGGCAGGCAGAGCAGCGGTAGGGCCGCTCGCCAGTGTGCGAGCGCAGGTGGTTGGCCAGGTTGAAGCTGTGCTTGAAGCCCTTGCCGCAGCGCGGACACGCATGGGGTTTGAGCGCCGTGTGCCGGGCGAAGTGACGCCGCAGGTCTGAGCGGTAGCGGAAGCTCTTGCCACACTCACTGCAGTGAAACGGGACCCGGGGGGCGGCGGCGGGCGGTGCTGGTGCAGGGGTTGGGGCTGGGGCTGGGGGCGCTGGCAGCGGGGCATCATCCATGGTAGCAGGGAATGTATTAGTGGGTGGGGGCTCTCTCTGGAGTGGGGAGGAGACAGAGGAGCAGGTGAGGGCGTCACCTCACCATCAGCCCTCCCCTCTCAGACTCCTTGAGCTCACAGACCCACTACCTGGGAGACTCTCCCACTGCTAAGTACAATCACCCGTCTAAGCCACTCACTGTTCTTTAAACTCCTTCCACCCTCTTACAGACCCTTCTCCCTCTTCTCATCTGCTAGTGTTCCTAATCATTTCTCAGTCCCTTCTACTCCAGTTTTTAAGCCTCTTCCCCTCTTTGTGAATGGACTGCTGCTCCTCTCAATTTAAGCCCCTCCCACTCTTGTGTAGGTCTGCCTTTCAAAGTCCTTCCTTTCAGGGGACAGTCCTTCCCACTGTTCCCTAATCATCTCGCATCCTTTACCAAGCCCCTTCCCTTCCAAAGCCCCTCCCGCTCCTCCCTAAGCTCCTCCCACTCGTCTTTAAAGACGACTACTTAGCGAATGGGGCTAAGCACACTGGAATCATCCTTCCAGGGGAGACCAGAGCTAGTCCTGTAACCTCAGTTAAAACCAACCAAAACTCTTTTCATCTGCAAAATGGGAATAATAGTACCTACCTCATAGAGTGGTGGTGAGGATTAAGCAAAATGGGGGCAATGTGTGCTATGTGGTTACTTAAGCAGGTGCACAACAAAGACTCAACAAGTAGGCTGTTTTGACCACTGCTATCCTTTAAGTTCTTCCTAGTTTCGTCTTTTAGTCTCACCATGCTTTCCAAGTTATCTGACTTCTCTAAGCCCTCCACTGCTCTGTTAAAACCCACCTCTCCAAGCCCCACTCAATTTTTCCTATAAAGAAGCCCCATCCTTTCCAAGGCCCCCTCCACTCGACTTCTGTCACCGTCTCAGACCTTTCTTGGCCCTCTAAGTCCTTCCCCATCGCTCCAAGCCCTTTTCATCTTCATTATAAAGACCTGATAGTTCTACTAAAACCCTCCGAATTACACACTAAGCCCCGCCCCCTCACTACACCTACCCACCTTTTCTAAGCCACACCCCAAACTCCATTCTTTAAGTTTCTCCTGCCTGATTCCTGAGCTCCAGTTTCCCATTAAGCATTAATGAGGTTCCTTCCACTCTTCAACCTAGAGCCCTTCCACTATTTGAGCCACGCCCCTTTATAAAGACCCACCTCTTTGGCTAAGCTCCTCCCATTTTCTACCCACAGACACTCCCTCCACCAGACCCCTCCCGTTTCCACCCTAAGCCCCGCCCAAATCAGGCTCCTCCCAGCCCTTGCTCCGCCCCAACCGCCACTAAGCCCCGCCTCCTTCTCCACCCCGCAGCCTCCAGAGCGGGCCCCCCCTTCCCAGTCCACTCCAGGCCCCAGGCCCCGAGAGCCGGCCTTTTGTGCCCCTCCCCCTGTCCCTAAAAGGTGCGGCCCCGGGCGCCCAGGGCGGGGGCAGGTCAGGCAGGCCCCGGGGCCAGGCAAGTCAACCTCACTCGCAGGGAGCGGAGGTCCTGGAGACCTGGGACGGCCCCGAGAGGCCAGGGAAGTCAGTCGGCTTTCCTCTTTAATTACTTACACCTCCCTCTGGGCGCCGACATTTTGGGCAGCGGGGGTAGCGTCACTTCCACCCGGGGGGCCCCTCGACTTCCGCCTCAGCTCCTTTTCCACCCCGCACTCCCCCTTTCTCCCGCCCTCTTGGCTCTCCCTCCCCACCCCCGCCCTTCTCCCTCTTTCCCTTCCCCTTCCCAGCCCTGGAGGTTGGCGAAGCCAGACTGGAACCATCTTGAGTGAGGGCAGAGGGAAGGGGCGGGGCTTAGGGTTACCCACGAGGCCGAGCGGACTAAGGGCAAGGAGCTTAGCGCATGACTTCTTTTCCTCTGTGGAGACGTTAGTGAGTGCTAACTAGTCGGGAGCAAATACGATTCCCTTTTTCCAGCCTCGGACTCCTCCTGAGTATTATGTAGAGTTGCATCAGGAGAAAAGAGAGAAATGGAAGTGTGCCAACTCCAATACGGAGAGAGAAAAGACCAGGCACCATCTTATCCGCTTAGCCCTCCATGGGGCATCGAAGCCTGTCAGGCACCATGTTAGTTACGGGCAATGAGCAGCCATTTCCCCGTTTCTCATCCATTCGGTACCTGTCTTTGATTGGGTCACCCGGCTAGGTGCTTTGTGGGAGGAAAGGCATTTCGATGTGGTTGGGGATGTGCTGGTGGGTTCTTTCCCACTGGAGGCAAACCGGAGCGATTGGTGCGCAGGCGCGGTTGGACTGCTTGGACGTGACCGGTCCTTAGGACCCAGCGAAGCCCCTTTGTTTCTCGTGGGCGCGCGAGCCCGCCAGGGGAGGGGAGGGAGGGGCCGCGGGCGTCCGCTCCGAGGGGCGGGGCCGGCCCCGCGCGCCGCCGCCGCCCCCGCCCCGCCGCCGCCGAGGGGCAGGGCCCCCTCACCCCCGCCCCTTCCCAAGCGCCGGCCCCGTCGCCCCCCGCGCGCGCGCACACACGCGAGCCCAGGCGACATGCAAATGAGGTACCCGAGAGGCGGGGGGCCCGGGCGGGAGGAGGGGGAGCGGAGGGAGGGGAGGCCGGGGCTGCGCGCTCATGGAGCGCGCCCCCTAAACACCTGTTTCTTCTCCGGCGCTCGCTCCAGCGCGCGCGCGCGCCGACCTCGCGCCCCGCGGAGCCGGCCTGGGCGCGCGCGCGCGCGCAGACCCCCTTCCTGGCAGCCCTCACTCGCGGTCCCCGTGCCGCTCATTGGCCGCCGCCCCCGCAGGGCCCGCCCCGCGCGCGGGCTTAGCAGCTAGGGGGCCGACGGGCGCGCCTGCCCGGGGGAGAGGGGAGGGAAGGGTCGAGGGATCAAGCTCCCCCTTCCCTCCATTCCGGAGACCCGGCTTCTAGCCTAGGTTACCCCACGGAAGTGAGCCATATGATCGTGGGAAGATGGTTGCCCTTCTCTGGACCTCTGTGTATGTGACTGTTAAAAGGGGGGTGCAGGGGGCACCTGCAGCACCTGCTCCTCGCTGCACCTGTGCCTCCCCTCCGCTCTTACACCCCATTCTCAAGCTCCCAGTTTTGCAGTGGACACTGGGAGATGATGGTGGTGGTGGTTTATTGAGTGCTTACTATGCGCCAGGCAGGGTGCTAGGGGCACTTTAAAGCCCTTTATCTCATTTGATTCTCCTGACAACCCTGGTATATCCATTGTACAAAGAGAGAAACTGGCTCAGAGAGGCAAATCTCTTGTAGGGTGACTTGCTAATTATAGGCAGAGCTGGATTCAAACACAGGACTGAAAGACCTGATTTCCCCGTGCCTCTTGTGTCCATTTCTTCTCATTTCCTGGGCCACTGGAATCATCAAGACCTGGTTCAAGTCTTGGCTCTGCCAATTTAGGGCAGAGGGAACTTGGGCAACGGATTTGGCTTTCCTGTGCCTCAGTTTTCCCATTTTACAAAATGGGAAAATGTACCCTTATTCAGAGGGTTGATGTAAGGCTTAACTACTCATGTCTCCTAAAAGATTCTGTGTATGAACACTTCGTGTGTATTATCCCCATGGCATGCTTGGGTGAGTAGGTAGAACTAAGTCCCATTTTGCAAAACACTTAACTGAGGCTCAGAGAGGTGAACCCCTTGCCCAAAGCCACACAGAGAGTAAGTGGCAGATTCAGGATCTGAACTCAGGCTCTTAACAACTCATATATATTTCCTCACCCAGGAATCAGGGTCAAATATCACCTGGGATCAGTCCCTTTTCCAGTCCTGAACTTCTTCCCCACTTCTGTCAATCAGAAGGGAGGGACAAGAGCCTTTCGGAGGCCTCTATGGCTCTGGGGTTTGATGGGCTCTGTTTCCACCATCACATTAGTGGCCAGCACCCTCAGTTGGACTCTATCCTCCCTAGAAGGTTTTTCTTTATTTCAGCTCATGTTGACCTTGAACTTCTAGATCCAGGGAAGGGTTTAGTGAGGCATGGGGGGGCGGGGCACTTGTGGAGCTCAGGGCAGTAGCTGTTTACCAACTGGTACAAAATTATCTCACTATTTTACCCACCACCGTGGCTATAATTATGAGTCCAGGTGAATATCAAGCATGCCCAGGTTCAAAGACTTGGAGAGAGGGGACAGGCGAGGTGTTGGGGGACACAGGGGTGCTCCAGACCCTCCCAGCACTGACTCTGCCCCTCTCTCCTCTTAGCCGGCTCCAGTGCCCAGACCCAAGCCCCCCCACTGCTCAATGGACACCCCCAGCCCAGACCCGTTGCCTTCGCCTTTGCCCGGGGAGGAAGAGAAACCTCTGGCCTTACCTCCTCCTGTTCCCCGGGGCCGTCGAGGCCGACGTCCTGGGGGGGCCACCTCCTCGAATCGGACGCTCAAAGCCTCCCTCCCTCGTAAGCGGGGCCGCCCCCCCAAGTCAGGGCAGGAGCCCCCGCTGGCGCAGGCAGTGACAGCCCCAGTGGGCAGCAGTGGTGGCAACGACCTCCTGTTGATCGATGATCAGGGTGTGCCCTATACAGTCTCTGAAGGGTCAGCGGCAGGTGGGCCTGAGGGCTCTGGCCCCAAGAAGGCCCCGCACTTCTGCCCTGTGTGCCTGCGGGCCTTCCCCTACCTCTCCGACCTAGAGCGCCACAGCATCTCGCACTCAGAGCTGAAGCCGCACCAGTGCAAGGATTGCGGCAAGACCTTCAAGCGGTCCAGCCACCTGAGGCGGCACTGCAACATCCATGCCGGCCTGCGGCCCTTCCGCTGCCCACTCTGCCCCCGCCGCTTCCGCGAGGCAGGTGAGCTGGCCCACCACCACCGCATCCACTCCGGGGAGCGTCCGTACCAGTGCCCCGTCTGCCGGCTGCGCTTTACCGAGGCCAACACGCTCCGGCGCCATGCCAAACGCAAGCACCCGGAGGCCATGGGGGTACCCTTGTGTCCCCCGGACCCAGGGCCTGAACCACCGTGGGATGACGAGGGCATCCCAGCCACAGCAGGGCCCGAGGAAGAGGAGCCCGAGGGGAAGGAGCCAGCCTGACCCACACTGCCGGCCACTGCTCCCTGGGCCAGGGCCAGGTTTAAACTTGGGAATTTGGCTGGTGCTGGGCCTGGGGAAGGGGGCCGGGGCACCTTTGTTTCTGAAGGTCTTCCCGTTGTGGGAGGAGGTGGAGGGCGGGGACCTAAATTTCTGGGTCCTGCTGCCTTCTGCCCCCTTTTCCCGGACTGACAGGCCCTTGGAGGCAGGGGCTCTGGAAATAAATCTCTGCCTACTGGCTTCCTGTGTGTGTTCAGTGATCGTAGCAGGATGACGTTCCTCTTCTCCTCCCTTCAAATGTTCTGCCTCTTCTCCTCCCTTCAAATATTCTTCCTCGGAATTTGAGAGGACCTCATGTCGTGTGCCTCATTAGCATGGCGCCAAAAATGGTTTGAAGAAAGCCTTTGCCCCTCCCCCATCTCCATCGGACCCCAGAGTACGATCATCCCTCGTCCCTCGGTATACGCGGGGGATGAGTTCAACGACCCTAGCATGTACCAAGGTCCACGCATACTCAAATACAGCAGGCGGTCCTGCGGAACCGCTTTTATGAAAAGTCTGCCCTACGTATACATGGGTTTCACATCTCACAAATACCGTTTTCTCCATTCGTCTCTGGTTAAAAAAAATTCCCCTGTAAGTGGACCTGTGCGATTCAAACCCACATTGTTCAAGGGCCAGCTGTACTCCCAGTAAATAGCCAATCTTCTATGCAGCGTTGAATCTTCTATGCAAAGGTGATTCTAGGTCCCGCCCCCTCCTCCCCGTCCCAGCCAAATTCCTAGAAATTGTGCAGCCAACATTTTTGCCCCATCTCTATGATCTGAGGACCCACTGGAAGGAAAAACTGAGTTGAAGGTGTGAGCAGGACTAACAATTTCAGGTAAGTTTTAGAGAGAGAGGGGTGTGGCTTAGGGAGAGGGCGGGGCTGAGAGCGAGGGGCAAGGCTTATTAGGCTGGTTAGGCCAGAACTAGGACGAATCTTAGAAGGGGCTCAGAATTGGGGTGGGGCTTAAAGAGGTTTAGGGGTTGGCCCACAGAAAGTGAGAGAGCAATTTGAGGGGCGGGACTTAAAGGGGGAAACTTAGACCCGGGTATGCAGATGGGACTTAACTATTAGGAGAAGGTGCTGAGGTGTGGGCATACTGCTACTCAGGTCATGGTGAGAGAAGACGGCATTTAAGAGAGGAGGCACTAAAGGAAGTCGCAGAGAGAGTGGAAGCCTAGCAGGAGCAACCAAATGGGACTAGGCTTAGATGCTTGGCGTGGGACTAAGTTGGCAGCGAGGTTTATAGAGATTATACGTGAGGGGCAATGTAAAGTGTGGTAAAGCTATGATTCTCAAAGTCAGCATGCATCAGAATCGACCGAAGGGTATTTCAAACGTGGATCCCTAGGCCCCACCAACATGGTTTCTGTTCAGTAGGTCTGGGCCAGGGAGCCGGATATGATATTGATGCTGCTGGCCTCCGAACTGTACTTTGAGGAGCACTGATTTAAGGGAATACTTTAAAGGTGCGAGGCAGAACTATCCCATAAACGTTATGAGGTGCAGTTTAAATGCTATGGGTGGAAGGGCGGGGCTTAAGTGCAATGGGCGTGGCTCAGCCTAAGTAACTTTGAGAGGGGGGCTTGAAAAAAAGAGGCACGGCTGAGGGCGTGGCCTAAGAGGGAGGGCTGAAGTTTTAGAGAGTAGGGGCTTGGAGAGGGAGAAGAACAGGAGAAACTGCGTGAGGGTGGGGAGAAGAGAACGCATTTTGAGGCGAGAGGCGGAGCTTACAATAAATAAGCTCTGAAATGAGCGTGATACAGAATCAGGGGGCGGGGCTTACGTGAGAGCTCTAGCCAGGGGTGTGGCTTAATCGGATGTCCGGAGCGAGTGGGCGTGCCCTAAGAAGAGGCGGCACACAGGGCGCAGGCGTACTTGGCTCTGCTCGCCCACCGGAAGTGGCCTTTGGCTTCCCCCTCCCGCGTCCCCGAGCGAATGCGCAGGCGCACTTCCCCTCTCGGGCGCCGCCACCGCCTCCTCTTTCCGATCCTCCACGCCGGCGCCTGGGGAACAGACGCGACTTCCGCTTCCGGGCGGGCTGGCAGGCGGGCGGCGCGGGGCTGCCGGGGAGGGGGGGAAGGGGGCGGCACTTCCGGTCGGGCCCTCGGGTCTCCCCGGAGCGGCGGCGCCTTCTCCGCCTCCTCGGCCTCCTCCCGGCGGAGACCCCGGCGCCGGTGAGTGACGGGGAGCGTGGCCCGGGGGCCCGGGGGCAGCGGGGGCGGGGGGCCCCGACCTGGCCAGCTGTGGTCCCCAGAACGTCCCCCCACCCACAGAATGTCAGTGCTTCTCCCGCCAGGACCTTGCCAGGGGACCCCCCAATCACTGCTCCCCATAAGACCATTCCAGATATCTCCCCCATGAACACCCCCCGATAGGACGGCTGCCAAAACGCTTTCATTCGTGGCGATCCCCTAAACTGCTCCCAAGGCCCCCAACTAGTGCCTTCTCATAGGATCCCTTCCACATAACATCCCTCATTGCTTTCTCCAGGACAGCCCTCCAAACGTCACCAGCATTGTCCCCCTCCCCATGTAGGGCAGCTGCTCGTGAACTCTGTTAGCATCCCCTATAAGATTGCCTCCAGAGTGTTGCATTAATGCTTTGCAGCAGAGCTGCCACCCATTCTCTGTCCATACACAGCACCCCCGCCCAAGCTCTTAACTACACCTCCCCTGAATGCCCCCTTCCTTGGTGTAAAAATACTTTCTATTCTGGTCAGCACCAGGAATGCCGTTTTTCCTGCAACCCCCCCAGTGATTCTTCTTAAGAATACCCTTTTCAGATCCACTCGCCCCCATGGAACAGCTCCCTCTAGAGTTCATTCACACACACACATGCTCTGCCCCTTCAGGTAGAAATATCTGCCTGCTTAGCTCCAGGCTCCCATGAAATACTCCTGCCCCACCTCCCACCCCATCCTGACCCTGGTCAGCTCCTGTCTCCATTACTTCTGCCACGGAACAGTGCCGCGTGGTGAGGCTGTGAGGTTTTCCCTCTCAGAATGTTCCTCCTCCCTTGGCATTATCAACTCTTGTCCTGACCTGCCGCTTTTCACCCAGCTGTCATGCCATCACCCTGGACTCCTTATTGGACTCCTTAGTTTCACTAGGGTGTGACCTCTTTTTTCTTAGGCATTCATTCTTCATTAAATGAATATTCACTGTTCTAGTTCCAGGGCATACAGCCATGAAGGAGAGAGAGATGAACACAGTTCTTTTGTCTTCTGGGATTTTACAGTTTAGTTGAGGAGACAGATAAGAAACAAGTAAATAAACAAGATAAATGCTGTTCTGTGGGTTCTCTGAGAGCCTGATGAGTTACTTCGAGGTGAAACCTCAGTTACAAGAGATAACTTAGCCACACAAACATCTGGGTGACTAGACAGAGGGAACAGCACGTGCAAAGGCCCTGAGGTGAAAATAATTGTGGTAAGTGGAGGAACAGCGAGGCCAGTGAGGTTGGAATGGAAGAACTGAAGGGAAGAATAAGAGGGGGGAAGTTTTGGTCTCAAAGGGCCTTGGAGGTGCGGGCATTGGGATAAATTATCTGGCCTTTGTCAGCTCTACCAAGCCTAGAATGTTCTTCATCCTCTCCCACATTCATTCATATGTTCCTTCCTAAACACTTGTTCAACTACTGTTTAATGAGCACCTACTTCACACTGGGGATGCAACAAGAACAAAATAGACAAAAATCCCTGTCGTCATAGAGTGGATATACTAGCTGAGGGGCAGATGATTAAAAAATGAAATATATATGCATGTGTGCAGTAAAATACCGTGAGTTAAGAGGATAGAGATGGTGGTTGTGGTGTCAGGAAGGCCTCTCAAGAGATTCCTATGCCTTGTCATCCTGTCCTTCCAAAAAGCCACACACTAGAAAGTTACACTTGAGTGAAAGTTACACTTGAGTGAAAGTTACACTTGGACAACTGTGGCCCACCAGGGGGCTGCTCTTAATAACTCCCTCCTCCCAGGAGTGAAGTGGTGAAGAGGACAGGTCCCGGATTCCACTAGGGTTCATAGCTTTGAGCCAACCACTTCTTCTTTTCCTAGCCTCGTTCACTAATTCAGCAAATGCTTATAAAGCCAGGAACTGTTGTGGGTCCTAAGGATAGAGAGTGAACAAAAGAGATAAAAATTATTGCCTTCATGGAGCTGACCCTCTGGAGGGATAGACCAGCAAAAACAAGGCAAAGAAGTAGAATATGTGATGTCGCAGTTGATGATGACGATGAGCGGGCAGGAGAGAAATGAAGTAGGATGAGGGAGGTCAGGAGCATGGCCCTGGGCGACAGGTAACAGTGGTCACTGAGAGCCTCACTGAGAAGACAGTTGAGCAAAGATGGGAAGGAGGTGAAAGAGTGAGCAAGGTGGATACCTATGAGTCAGAGCATTTCGGGCAGAAGCAACAGCTAGTGCAAAGGGCCTGGGGCAGGAATGGAGCTGGCACATTGGGGGAGCAGCCAGGAGACTGTGGGCTGTGTAGGTCGTTGGAAGAACTTTGGCTTTTACTTTGAGATGGGGTCACTTCAGTGTTTTGAGCAGAGGAAGGACATGGTTTGGCCTTAGTCCTCCTGTCAGTAAAATGGGAATAACAGTAATACTTATTTTATGAGTTCATTATGAAGTTTGAATGAGACAAGCCACATAAGGCACCTAGCACAATGCCTGTTAGAGTTCAGCAGATGTCAGTGGCTTGTCCTGGTGTTGGGTCAAGCCAAGAGACTTAGTATTAGGTGGCAGGGAGGTGGGTGGAACAATGCATATTTCTATATAAGGTGCAATGGGGCATCTTTCTTCATTTTGGAGGGTGAAATCTGGAAAGATAGCATGGTGTAGTGGCTAAGAGCATGGACTCTGGAGCCCCACAGTCTGTCTTCAACTCCTGACATTTGTTGGCAGTGTGACTTTGGAAGATTAATTTACCTGTGTGGCCCTCAGTCTCTTCTTTTGTATTTCAGAGTCAGTAACTGTAACCATCTTATAGGGTTCATTGAGTCAACACATGTAAAGGATTAAAAAGAGTACTTGGCTTATAGAAATCACTCATTCAATGTTATATGTTATTTTATGTTACTGTTATTAACAGACTAGAATTTCATCACAGGCAGCTTTGTTGCAGCAGAATAGCCCACAGATGCTTCCATGTGAAAGACCTGGAAGCAAATACCTGCTTTCCCCTTTATTGGCTATATGACCTTGGGGGAATAACTTCTCCCTTCTGCTGCTCAGTTTCCCCACTCATAAAATGGTACTAGTAATGGTACAGGACTATTGTGAGGCATCCAAGCAATGGTAAATACCAAAGCGGTTGAGCAATAAACAAGCGTTGTTAAGATTGTTGGTCTGGGGCTTCTGCCCTTTGGTGAGGGAGTCTCTTCCCATCATGTCTCTCTCTACATAAAACCCTCCTGTTACAACTCCCCTTAAAAAGACACCAGTTTAAGGATTGAGTCCCCTGAGAGGAAATGTCTCAGATTTCCCAGTGGAAATTGTCGTGAGCCTGATCAGTTCTGTTCCCCATTACTGCATCCCCTTCAGCATCTGTACACCCCTCCCCCAGAATTCCTCTTTGTAGGGACACCCCCTGCATGTTAGCTCCACCTCTGCTAAATGCCCCCCTCCCTCCGTCACTCTGGGGGGCTGGCCAGTTCAGTCTTATCCCTTCACTCATCTCATAAATATTTATTAATAAAGGCATTCACAGCTATACATTTCCCTCTGAGCACTGCTTTGGCTGCATCTCCTCAGCTGTGTTGTGTTTTCATTTTCATTCATCACAAAGTATTTTCAAATTTGTAATTTCTTCATGGATCCATTAGTGATTTAGAAAGGGGATGTCTCATCTCATTTTTACATATCAGCAAATATTTGTCCAGCCAGGTGCTGTGCTAAGTGCTGAGAGCACATTGGCAAACAAGATGGGCCAAGTCCTTGCTTTCTTAATGAGGGGCCAGACAATAAACATAAAGCAGAGGAATACATAATAAGTCGGTGGCAGGAACGGTGCTGAAAAAAAAATGCAGGTGCATGAGGAACTAGAGAGTGCTGGGGTCGGGGAGTGCTGAGTAGCAACTTGAAAGAGGCCAGGGAGGGAGGCTTATTGAAATTGGGGAAGAAAGTTCCAGGCCAGGGAGACAGTAACACCCGCCCCCCGCCACCCACAGACACACAAGGCCACTTGTATAAACACCCCTCATAACCCAGAGAGCGCCCTGAAGTAAGCCTCCTACTCACAGTCCATCCTGCCTCCCTTCACTCAGGGAATAGCCCTGGTAAAGCACTCCATGGGAGGAGGGGTGGGAATGGGGTTCAATTCCACCGATCCAGATGACCTGGGGCAAGTCACTTGGCCTCTCTGTGCCTCAGTGTTCTCATTTGTCCAATGGAGGTAACAACTGTCTCTATTTCATACAGTTGTAGGTATTTGGTGAGTTAATACGTGCAACATACTTAGAATAGTGGCCAGCTTGTGGGATATGCCCAATGAAAGATAGCTTTTATTAGTATGTGCTCTAACAGGTAAGGCAGGGCCGTGGCTTCTTCCCCAAAACATCTTTACTCCCTCCCCCATCGCACACAAATTGCTCCCTTACTTCCTACATCCTTATACCAGGTGCTTTCTGCCCCAGCCACTTGGTCGGCTCCAGAGCTGTCTCCCCAACTTAGGTTCTATCCACAGTCTCTCAGTTACCATCCCGGCCATGACTTTGCTCTCTCCGGAGATCAGATTAAATGGAGGGGATGTGAAGGGCATGGGATGTT
The DNA here is from genome assembly GCF_020740605.2 of Lemur catta. Taxonomy (NCBI): domain Eukaryota; kingdom Metazoa; phylum Chordata; class Mammalia; order Primates; family Lemuridae; genus Lemur; species Lemur catta. The sequence continues at coordinate 22,049,062 of NC_059146.1, forward strand.
GAGTCTTGTCCAAGGACAAGGACACCCAGAGCTGGAGACTAAAAATATCTAACTCCAGGATGGGGATGGGGGTGGGGCCAAAGGAGACACTCACCGTTCACCTGTGAGAGAGCACAAGGTGGTTGGATAGAGGACGAAAGGCCTGAGCCTCGGCAGGGCCCCCGACCCCTACAGTGGGCTGGGTACAGAGCCAGGCAGGTCCCCATGGGAAGGGATGATGGATGAGAAGCAGGCCAGACCCCATGGGCCTTTCTCCCACTGGCTCTGCACTGGATGGACGCATTTCCCGAGGCTGCTGAGTGGGTCTAAGAACTTGGGTTTTATTACAGGAGCTGAGGTTCTAGTAGGGGAAGGAGGAGTACAGACATAGAGCTACAATCTAGAATGAAAAGTACTCTAAAGGGGGTGCCAGAGAGTGACTGCTGGTGTGGAGGGGTCAGGAGAAGGCCCTCCTAGAGGCAAAGACAGGAACTCAAGCTCCCTGGGTTTCTGCTGCTGGGTTTAGCCCAGGTGTGTGACGTCCTGGGTGGTACGGAGAGCTCAGGGGATCGAGTGTGCTCTGCTGATGCATGCATCTCATTACTCTCTCTCTCTCAACCCCCTTGATGCTTCCTACAGTGTAGGGGTGACCATCCCATTTTAAATATGGAGACAGTTTGGATCTTAGCTGAGATGGGATTTGAACCCAAGTATTTCAAAGCCCCGGGGACTGTGTGTCCTGTTTTATCAGGCTGCCTTCTGAGTAAATGCCAGCCTCCTTGCTGTAATTTATTTCTCCCAGGCAAACAGATTCTCCTTTCCACCTTGTATTAAAAGAGTGCACTCACTGGTGCCCGTCCCCCCCCCCACTGATGTTTTTCCAGTTCTCTTGGCTTGCCCTGACTTCCCTATTTCTACTACCAGTGGTGATAGTAATAACAATATAATACCTTTCATTTAGTGAGCGCTTACAGAGCGCCAGGAACCATCCACCTTAGGAGCCAGACACATAATAACTTTGAATCCTCACAACAAACCTGTGAAGTAGGCATGTGTTTTGTCATCCCCATTTGTCGAAGAAAGGAAGGCACAGAGAGGTTCAGTAACTTGCCCAGTGTCACACAGCTAGAAAGTGGCGGGGCTCAGATTTGAACCTGGCATTATGGCTCCAGAGTCCACTTTCTTAATCTGTCTGGTGGAAACTATTATTATCCTCATTTTACAGGGGTAAAACCTGAGGGGATGAGAATGGAGGGCTGGTGTGTGTGTGTGTAGGGGTGGGGTGGGGCAAGAGTTCAGGGAAACCGGGAGACACAAAAGGCCTGGGAAGGTTTGAGCAGAGAACTGAGACCAGAGGCACTCAGCGGGGAGTTAAGAGTCTAAGAAGCAGAGAGAGTAGATGGCCTGCAGGGGGTATGGAGGAGAGGGTCTGGGGGTGGTCAGAGAAGCTGTGTCAGGACCCCAGAAAAGATGGGGAGTGGTGGAAGGAGTTGGAGAGATGAGGCAGATGGTGGTGGGGGAGTCGTGGGGGTTGGGGACACAGACAGGGAAGGAGAAGGTGAGGCGGAGAGAAGTGGAAACGGACTGGAAGCCCGGCCCTGGCAGATGAGGAAGGGGCGATCCAGCAGGAGGATGGACCCGAGTCTTGGCACACAGCTCCGCTTGCCTGCTGGCCCACGTCCTTAGCCCTGTCCTCTTCTTCACAGGGTCTCCTGTCTGCCCACCCGTCAGAGATGGAGGCAAACCCAGCAGGCAGCGGCGCCGGGGGTGGCGCGAACAGCGGCATAGGGGGCGAGGACGGGGTCCACTTCCAGAGCTACCCCTTTGACTTCCTGGAATTCCTCAACCACCAGCGCTTTGAGCCCATGGAACTGTACGGGGAACACGCCAAGGCTGTGGCGGCCCTGCCCTGTGCCCCTGGTCCCCCGCCCCAGCCCCCACCCCAGCCCCCTCCCCCCCAGTATGACTACCCACCCCAGTCGACCTTCAAGCCCAAGGCGGAGGCACCTTCCTCGTCTTCATCATCTTCCTCCTCTTCCTCTTCGTCTTCGTCCTCCTCCTCTTCCCAAGCCAAGAAGCCTGATCCGCCCCTGCCACCGGCCTTCGGGCCGCCCCCGCCCCCCCTCTTTGATGCTGCCTTCCCTGCCCCGCAGTGGGGCATCGTTGACCTCTCGGGACACCAGCACCTGTTTGGGAACCTGAAACGAGGAGGGCCCACATCTGGGCCGGGGGTGACACCAGGGCTGGGCACACCCACAGGGGCCCCCGGGCAGCTTCCTGCCCCCTCACAGACCCCACCAGGACCCGCCGCAGGGGCGGCCTGCGACCCAACCAAGGACGACAAGGGTTACTTCCGCAGGCTGAAGTACCTGATGGAGAGGCGCTTCCCCTGCGGCGTGTGCCAGAAGTCCTTCAAACAGTCCTCGCACCTGGTTCAGCACATGCTGGTGCACTCGGGAGAGAGGCCTTACGAATGCGGCGTCTGCGGCCGCACCTACAACCACGTGTCCAGCCTCATCCGCCACCGCCGCTGCCACAAAGATGTGCCACCAGCTGCCGGGGGCCCACCCCAGCCTGGTCCTCCACTTCCGCCACTGGGCCTCCCTGCGCCCACGGCCACTGCTGCAGCTGCTGCCCCCACCACTGTTTCCTCCGGCCCTCCAGCCACGCCCACGGCTCCTGCCCCCTCCGGGGACGCGAATGCCGCCCCCGCCGCCCCTGCTGGTGTCGGGGTGCCCCCTCCGACGTCCGGGGGCGGTGAGGGCCCGTTTGCCTGCCCACTCTGCTGGAAGGTTTTCAAGAAGCCCAGCCACCTCCACCAGCACCAGATCATCCACACAGGCGAGAAGCCCTTTTCCTGCTCTGTGTGCAGCAAAAGCTTCAATCGCAGGGAGAGCCTCAAGCGGCACGTGAAGACGCACTCCGCAGACCTCCTGCGCCTGCCCTGCGGCATCTGCGGGAAGGCCTTCCGCGACGCCTCCTACCTCCTCAAGCACCAGGCGGCACATGCAGGGGCGGGGGCAGGGGGCCCTCGGCCGGTGTACCCTTGCGACCTATGCGGCAAGTCCTACTCGGCGCCGCAGAGCCTGCTCCGGCACAAGGCTGCCCATGCCCCGACCGCTGCCACCGCCCCCACTGACGCACCCAAGGAGGGGGCGGCCTCGGTCCCGCAGCCCCCGCCCACCTTTCCCCCGGGCCCTTATCTCCTGCCCCCTGACCCTTCTGCCACAGACAGCGAGAAGGCTGCTGCCGCCGCAGCGGCCGTAGTGTATGGTGCGGTGCCAGTCCCGCTCCTGGGGGCACACCCGCTGTTGCTCGGCGGGGCTGGGACCAGCGGGGCGGGAGGCTCTGGTGCCAGTGTCCCTGGAAAGACGTTCTGCTGCGGCATCTGTGGGCGTGGCTTCGGGCGCCGTGAGACCCTGAAGCGCCATGAGCGCATCCACACCGGGGAGAAGCCCCACCAGTGCCCTGTGTGCGGGAAGCGCTTCCGTGAGTCCTTCCACTTGAGCAAGCACCACGTGGTGCACACGCGTGAGCGGCCCTACAAGTGCGAGCTCTGCGGCAAGGTCTTCGGCTACCCGCAGAGCCTCACCCGCCACCGCCAGGTGCACCGGCTCCAGCTGCCCTGCGCCCTGGCCGGGGCTGCTGGACTCCCGGCCACCCAGGGCACGCCGGGGGCCTGTGGGCCTGGGTCCTCGGCCGGGTCCTCAGGGCCCACCGACGGGCTGAGCTACGCCTGCTCGGACTGTGGCGAACACTTCCCAGATCTCTTTCACGTCATGAGCCACAAGGAGGCCCACATGTCCGAGAAGCCATATGGCTGCGACGCCTGCGGCAAGACCTTCGGCTTCATCGAGAACCTCATGTGGCACAAGCTGGTCCACCAGGCTGCCCCTGAGCGCCTGCTGCCTCCCACGCCCGGCGGCCCCCAGGCCCCAGATGGCTCCGGTGGCACCGACGCGGCCAGCGTGCTGGACAACGGGTTGGCCGGAGAGGTGGGGGCGGCCGTGGCGGCTCTGGCAGGGGTGTCTGGGGGCGAAGACGCAGGCGGGGCGGCGGTGGCAGGTGCCGGCGGGGGTGCCAGTTCAGGCCCTGAGCGTTTCAGCTGTGCTACATGCGGCCAGAGCTTCAAGCACTTCCTGGGCCTTGTGACTCACAAGTACGTGCACCTGGTGCGACGGACCCTGGGCTGCGGCCTCTGCGGCCAGAGCTTTGCCGGCGCCTACGACCTGCTCCTGCACCGCCGCAGCCACCGGCAGAAGCGGGGCTTCCGCTGCCCCGTGTGCGGGAAGCGCTTCTGGGAGGCAGCCCTGCTGATGCGCCACCAGCGCTGCCACACGGAACAGCGGCCCTACCGGTGCGGCGTGTGCGGCCGGGGCTTCCTGCGCTCCTGGTACCTGCGGCAGCACCGCGTGGTGCACACCGGTGAGCGGGCCTTCAAGTGTGGCGTGTGCGCCAAGCGCTTTGCGCAGTCGTCCAGCCTGGCGGAGCACCGGCGGCTGCACGCCGTGGCCCGGCCTCAGCGCTGCGGTGCCTGCGGCAAGACCTTCCGCTACCGCTCCAATCTGCTGGAGCACCAGCGGCTGCACCTGGGTGAGCGCGCCTACCGTTGCGAGCACTGCGGCAAGGGCTTCTTCTATCTGAGCTCCGTGCTGCGACACCAGCGTGCCCATGAGCCGCCGAGGCCTGAGCTCCGCTGTCCCGCCTGCCTCAAGGCCTTCAAGGATCCTGGCTACTTCCGTAAGCACCTGGCGGCCCACCAGGGCGGCCGGCCCTTCCGCTGCTCCTCCTGCGGCGAGGGCTTCGCCAACACCTACGGCCTCAAGAAACACCGCCTGGCACACAAGGCTGAGGGCCTCGGGGGCCCTGGAGCAGGGGCAGGCACCTTGGCTGGGAAGGATCCCTGAGCGGGCGTTTCCCATCGGCCACTCCAATCAGATGCCCTTCTCGACTCCCCGCTCCCGGGCTGCTGATCAGACTCTGCCCCTCCTCGCTGTTGCCCCATCCTGCAGGACTTGGATGGACTATCTTCCTCCAGGCCCATGCCCTACAAACTCAAAACTGAATCACTCCCATCCTGGACCTCTCTGCCCTCCCCTCATCACATGAGACACTGAACTTGATCCTCCATCCAGTCCTCCTTTGTAACCCTCATCGGCCCCTCCAGCAGCATTCTGCCCCCAATAAGCTTTGGTGGAGATGGGTCCGAACTGTCCCTCCCCCTTCCTTGGGAATCTGGCCGGACAGTGGAATACTAGCAGAGTTGGGAGGGCACAAGGGGGGTGGCTGGGTGCTCTTTTGGATTGTGGGGTGGGGGGCGGGGGGCAGACGCGGCTTGTATGGAGCGGAGAATAATAAATCTTACCAACAGGGCCACTGGAGTCCATCCTTGTATCCCAGGAAGACTGGGAAGTAAGCGGTGGTAAAACACAAGGTTGAGAACTTATGTTTTCCCTGGGATTTTGGTTCTCTGGCACCTTTGCCTCACACGCTCTCACTCAACAGAGATTTTCTGAGGACTGACCATATTCCAAGCATTACTTTGTGAGTTGGGCAAATGGACGTGAACGAGACAGGTAAGTCTTTGCACTCGGGAACAGACTTAAGGTGCCTGGATCCCTTCCTCTTTGTGATGCTTTCAGCATTTGTTCACTCAGCCACCATTCCCTGAAAGCCTCCTGACTGCAGGTCTTGGTCTGGGTGCTGGGGAAACAGATGAACTGGATGTGCCCCTCAGCCTCAAGTAAGAGGGCCATTGCTGTATTGCAGCCTCATGCAGACTGGCATTTGTAATACAGTTTGCATACAGCACCTGCCCCTCCAGGATAATGATTTGGGAGATTCAAAAGGCCATTCATAGCTCTCATTTTGGTTCTCAGAACAGTAAGGTATGTGCCTGGCAATGTGCATTTACTTATATCATTTGTCAGAAGAGGGTCCTGGAGAACAAACGAGCTCCGAGGGCACCCAGAAAATTCACAGAATTTGGACTTCATTCCCAGGGTACTTCAATACAGGAACTTGAAGATGAAACTGGGTCAGAGGGCGCTGCCTGGGTGAGTCCAGCTGGCCACCATGTCCTAACGCTGAAGACCCATGATGAGACAGACTTTGTGCCAATGCTCCAGGGCTCAAAAGTGGCATGGAAGTGGAGCATCACAATACAAGGAACATGGAAATATTACTGGGGGCTCAGTGAGCACAGAGAAATCACCTTGTCAGATGGGGGTGGGGGGCTAGAAAAGCTTCCTGGGGGAGAAAAGGATACCAGAATGATGACATAAAGCAACAGTAACTTGCTGGGTAAAGAAGTGGGCAGAGATTTCCACGTAGAACGTTTAGTTTTTTGAACTAAACCGAGCTATTCTGGAGAATTTCAGATTAGTATGGCTGGAGATTGAGTTGTGTGTGTGTGTGTGTGTGTGTAGGAAGCTGGATCCTGAAGTGTCTAAAATTCCAAGCTGTGAGGCCTGGGTGATTTTGTGGGATAAAGCCTGGAAACTGGCAGCTGCTGGGCTGGATATGGCGACCAACACATTTTACCTACTCTGCATTTTTAAAAAATGAAATTTGACTTAGTTGCCAACATTGGGAAATCAAAAGGCTTTACATGATGTGAACTAATGGAACTTATGAAAAATATGGAAGACGTAGCAACCCAACCTGCATCTCCCCCCAGATCTAAGTAGCCATTACCCTCTTCCAATGGGGCATTCACTCTCCAATTTGCCACCAGTTCCCACCACTTTTCACTGAATCTCAACACTAAGCTCCAGCGTCAGTTGCCATATTTCACCTCACTGGTGTTTTCCCCTTGAACCTAACCATTACTCATTTATTTACATTTCCACTTATCTCCTGTAGGCATTCATGTTTATGAACACTTCTTAAAGCCACAAGGAGCTGTGGGTTGGCGACAATGACCTGTATGGTTGCAATATGGAGAGTGGAGCAGGCTGCTGCATAGTTATCTGGATGTGAGACCACTGCTGGCTTGGTGTACAAGAGTAGTGATGATGAAAAGATATGTTCAGATTCCATAGATATTTAACTGGCTCGAATGAAGGAGATTGATAAGGGATTAGATACATGGATAAGGGACAAAGAAGGCTTAAGGAACCTGCCCCAAGTTTCTAGCTCGGGTAGTGGTACCAAAGGCATAGGAAACATGGATGTTCATTTGGGGAAACAGAATGAGTTCTGTTCCTGTTGAGTTGTCTAAGGGTTATCTCATGGGTGATACTGGGTGAACAGAAACGTGTGCAAATCAGAGACTCTCCCTCCTCAACAAGCATGCCAGTCACAGGAGTCCTTTCATTTTGCTGAACCTCCCTGATTCCCGTCCCCCCCCAAATGAACCACATAGCATCTCCAAATAGCCGAAGCCTATTCATCCCCATTCTAAAGATGAGGAAACAGATGTTTGGAGAGAGGTATGACACAAGTCACTGCTGGTGGCAAGACCATAATGTGCCCCTCTTACCCCACCTCCCCCAAACAGACACCAGAGTACAAGACTGACATAAACCCTTCAGAAGGTCCTTTAATACGAACAGAACTGGAAGTTTCCCACCTCCAGCTCCCAAGTCCTCCTCTCACCTCTGGCCAGCCCACCATGTCACCATCAGCCAGCCTTTCCTTGGGATTGCCCACGACTAGGCAGTAAGCTGTTTGCTTCAAAATGGGAGTGGAGGGAATTAGAGAAACCCAGCTACTTTGTAGAAGTGCAAGACCACAGGCTCTGAGCCTACAGCATTGGGAGGGGGATATTAGGTAGCTGCTTGCTGTGTTCTCAGTTGCCTCCAAAGAAGAGTCTGGCTGGGTTATGGAGGGACCACCATGGGGGTGAGGGTAGCCACTCTTGGAGTCAAGACCCTATGGTCAGGTTTACATCCTTGAGGCTCAAGTGCTCTCAGCTGTGACTTGGGGACCCTCTGGCTTTGAGGTGATGGGATCCCAGAGTCTCTTTACAGATGACCTGGTGGGTGTCTTCTGCCCGAGGGTGGGTAGGCATCCCAGGTGCAGTGCAATCCAGTGAGGTAGGCAAAAGGTTCCATCCTAGTCCACTCTAGGGAGACCCAAGAAAGCCCAGCATTCTCCAGAAGAAGGACTGGACCAGGACCACTATGGCGGATCCAGATGCTCCCCCTTCCACTAAACCCTGGCTCCCACTCTGCAGTGCCCAGGCTCTGTTGTGACAGGCTGTGTCTTGCACTAGGATAACCCAACAAGGCAAATGAGGCAGAGAAAGACAGCCCATGGTCCTTGCATTTAGCTGGGCACCCACAAGGCAGTATCTGTCCCTTTCTCTGAGTCTCCCAGAGGTGCTGTGTGGGTCTGTGGGAGTCTGGAACCTGGTTCTCTCCCTCTGCTCTCCAACGGTAGCTGCTCATGGCTATTCCCATTAGCTGTCATGTCATCTCTCCCCCAGTCTCCTCTCTTCTGTCCCCTGCCTTTTTCCCATCCCCACCCCCTTGCAGTCTACCTACTGTGATGATAACTCCCTCAAAGCCGATGTTAACTTCCTCACAACCAGCTCTCCCAACCTACTGGTCAGCCTCCACCTTCACCTTCCCTGTCTCCCCACCCCCCTCTTCCAGATTGTTCCCTGCTCCACACCCACTCCCAGACCCCTCAGCCACCGATGACCCCAGCTGGCCTCCAGAGTCTCCCAACCCAGGCCCCGGCCCGTGGAAATGGGTGCGCTGGTGCTTGCGGAAGTTGGAGGAGTTGTTAAAAGTGCGATCGCAGAGGCTGCAGCGGAAGGGGCGCTCGCCCGTGTGGATGCGGGCGTGGCCGCTCAGCACCGAGGACTGGGTGAAGCCCTTGCCGCAGATGCCACAGTGGTAGGGCCGCTCGCCCGTGTGCACGCGCTCGTGGTCTCGCATGTCTGAGGAGCGGCGGAAGGGCTTGGCGCAGAACCTGCAGGCGAAAGGCTTCCCCACTGCCGCACCTGCAGCCGCCGCCGCCATCACCACCTCCGACCTCTCCTGGGGTACCCCCGGCCTCTGTTCAACTGCTGCCGCTTCCGGAGGCCTCCGAGAGGTCCCCGGCTCCACCCCGTGTCGGTGCTGGTGCCGGAGCAGAGGTGCCAAGGCCTTGAAGGCGCGGGGGCAGCGCGGGCAGCGGTAGGGCCGCTCTCCCGTGTGCAAGCTGTAGTGGGCACGGAGGCTGGCGGGACCCGGGCAGCTGTGGCCGCACACATGGCACCGGCTTGGGTCCCCAGCCTGTCCGCCTCCCTCGGCCCCTGCCAAGTGGCCATGTTCATGGAAAAGCAGCTCGGAAACCAGCCGGAAGGCAGCTGGGCACAAGGCACAGTGAAAAGAACCTGGCTCCGGGGGCTCAGGTACCAGGGTGGTGTCGGTCACCTTTACGACCTGAATCTCGATGAGGTCACTGGGGGGCGTGGTGGGGCGGCCATCATCAGGCACCAGGACCTGGGCAGGGAGAGAAGAAAGTGGAGCCTGTCTCAAAAGCTCCCTAAATGTCCCCATTTATTAAAACAACTGGCTCCTTTGCAGCCTACTGGTCCCCTCACTTTCCAGATCCTGTTCTCCATTCTCCTGGATTCTGCTGCATCCCCACCAACATTTCCCCTCCTGTCCAAAATACATCATGAATCCAGCCTTTTCTCTCCTCCACCCTACTTAAAACTCCCATCATTTCTTGCTTCCACACTGAAAAAATCTCCTAAAGGGGAGTCTCTGTTACTATTCCTACCCCCTTATAATTCACCTCCTTAGAGTAGCCTAAATGATCTTTTGAAAATGTAAACCAAATCAAGTCATTGTTCCCACTCAAAACCCTCCAGTGGCTCCAGCTGCACTTAAAACCCAAAATCATCACTATAATATCCACCATGATCTCGCTCCTGCTTCTCTCTCTGACCTGAGAATAAATAAAGCCAGCGCCCAGCTGACTTCTCCCATCTAAATTTAGCTACCCCACCCCCACTGTATCAGCTTACTTTATTTCCTTTCCAGAACATATTACAATAAGTCCCATTTATTGTCTCTCTCCCCTCACGAAACTACAAACTCCAAGAGAACACAGGCCTTGTCTGTCATGGGCACCTCTCTTTACACAGCCCATATAGGAGCTAAGTAAATGTTTGTTGACTGGATGAATATCTGCAGTTACTCTCAAATCCTGAATGAGGGAACGTGGAGGAGGTTCCAAAGTCACCTGGAGCATCCACTTCTACCCCCAAATCCTCCCTTGGGCATTTGAGGTGCATTACTCGGACCCTTGCAGAATCATTCCCCCACCCCACATGGGTACCCCAATTATAACCCTCCAACCTTTCAGGGTCACCTTCCCAACCTTCCACCCAAGTTCACTCGCCCTAGAATGTCTCTGAAGGCTCCTCCCCCTTATTATGCAAAATAAATCCCCGGGACCCCTCTCCGTGGACACAAACTCGCCCCATAGACAACAGTCCTCAGGCCCCGCCCCATACAGGCCCCGCCCCTGCCACCCTCCCCATAGGGTCCTCCCTAAGCCCCGCCCCTCGCTCAAACCCGAGAAGCCCCACCCCCAGGACTAGAGCCCTAAATACTTTCCCCAACCCCGCCCCGACCCCGCCCCCTGCAATGTGACTTCCTCCCTCCTCAAGCCCCCAGGCCCCTTCCTCGCCCGCACCAGGTCCGGCGGCTCCGGGGAACGCGACTCCGGGGTCGGTGAGCTCGGACTCGGGGGCTCCAGGCGCGCGGCGGCCATCTTGTGTCCAAACCCCGCCCCCAAGGCTATGGTCCCTCTGAAAAGGGGCGGGGCTCGGGCTCCGTACGGGCTACTGGGCATGCGCACTACAGGGCAGTGGGGGGCGTGGCGCAGCGGCGGCGGGGGCGGGGCGCTCATAGGGAGGCCGAACCCCGGGCGAAGGGGGTTTGTTCCCTCTTCTAGTTACCTGTCGGTGCCCCGTGAGGGCTGTGGGGTTCTGTAACACCCTGGGGACAAATTCGGACATCCCTATTAACCAACACAAACAGAGCCGAGGCTCTGGTGGTCAAGAGAGCCTCATTAGCATTGAAGAACCTTTGTTTTGTTTTCAGTAAACATTTTGTGGTTACCGTCTCTGTGTGGCTCGTGATAACGTAATGATGCGAAGTTTATACATGTAAGGTTTTTAAAAAGTCTATGTAAAGAAAGATAGTCAGTGCAACACAGGTGGTCCTGGGAGGAAGCAAAAAACCAGAAAGTTGATGTGATCTTTGGGAGGACAGCTCAAAGACGGGGGCTTTCGGCAGCACCAAAGACAGGGCTCTTCCTAGCGACCGAATATATTCATTCCTGGCTGTGTGACCTTGGATAAGTCACTACACTTCTCTGGACCATCTGCCTTTCTCCTATATAGAACTGTAGAAATGTTGTGAAACCCACCAAGAAAAGAGATATGAAGGAGGCCGGGTGCGGTGGCTCACGCCTGTAATCCTAGCACTCTGGGGGGCCGAGGCGGGTGGATCGCTCGAGGTTAGGAGTTCGAGACCAGCCTGAGCAAGAGTGAGACCCTGTCTCTACTAAAAAAAATAGACAGAAATTATCTGGCCAACTAAAATATATATATAGAAAAAATTAGCCCGGCATGGTGGCACATGCCTGTAGTCCCAGCTACTCGGGAGGCAGAGGCAGGAGGATCGCTTAAGCCCAGGAGTTTGAGGTTGCTGTGAGCTAGGCTGACGCCACGGCACTCACTCTAGCCCGGGCAACAGAGTGAGACTCTGTCTCAAAAAAAAAAAAAAAAAAAAAAAAAAAAGAGATATGAAGGAGTTTGAAACATCCTCAAATGGTTTTCTTGGAAGGGCAGGGTAGGAGATGCCTAAACATTTTGATCATGCCTAAATTTCCTGTTCCTTTTGGGGACATGATAGGATTATACTTCTTTTTTTTTTTTTAAGTCGGATGAGGTTTTGTGATTTTGTGAGGTCATGTGATTTTCTTTGACTAATGATATATAAGTGAAAGAGATGTGTGTGCCCTCAGCACGCATTAAGAGCCATGGAACCATCCACAACCTTCCATTCCTACTGTTCTGTGGTAAAAGATCACTGATTGAAGGAGTGGAATGAACATAAACCTGGTGCTGGCCTGCTTTGGATATATATCATGTAAAATAAATGCTTGTTGTGTTGAGCCACTAAACTTTGAGGTTGTTTTTCCTGCAGCAAAACCTACCTTGACTGACACACACATAGGGAGCCTTATTTATAAACCCGCATTGGTGCTGAGCTGCATTGGATATGTATAATAGCATTTAAGATAAATGTTTGTTGTGTTAAGCCACTGAGCTTTGGGGTTGTTACTGCAGCATAACCTATCTTAACTGATATATATGCACATATATATGAGTATTTTATTTATATTTATTTTATTACAAACAATTTCTATATACAAAAGGTATACAGAATAATATAAATACCATCTTGTACTTACAAAAAAACTCTCAAAATATACATTGCAGATACAACCTAAGCCTTCTATGAACACGCATACATTCTCCTCCCTCACCCACTGAGGTTATTCAACTTTGCATCTGTCATTTACCATTGCCATGCATGCCTTTTAAATTTTGATACACATCGGCCAGGCGCGGTGGCTCACGCCTGTAATCCTAGCTCTGGGAGGCCGAGGCGGGTGGATTGCTCGAGGTCAGGAGTTCGAGACCAGCCTGAGCAAGAGTGAGACCCCGTCTCTACTAAAAACAGAAAGAAATTATCTGGCCAACTAAAAATATATATACAAAAAATTAGCCGGGCATGGTGGCTCATGCCTGTAGTCCCAGCTACTCGGGAGGCTGAGGCAGTAGGATCGCTTAAGCCCAGGAGTCTGAGGTTGCTGTGAGCCAGGCTGATGCCACGGCACTCACTCTAGCCCGGGCAACAGAGCCAGACTCTGTCTCAAAAAAAAAATAAAAATAAAAATAAATTTTGATACACATATGAAATTATATAATATTGTTATACATGTTTTAAAATTTTATAGTAAATTATACTATTTCAAGGTAACTGTCTCTAACTTTTTCCCCCCTCAACATTGATTTTATATGTGTCTACATGGGTACATATAGTCTACTCACTCATTGGTAATGCTGGTATGATATCCCACTGATGATTATACCACATTGCATATATTTATTTATTTATTCTCCCTTTGATGGACATTAGGTTAGTTATATATACATTTTTAAGAGACAGGGTCCCACTCTGTCACCCAGGCTGGAATGCAATGGTGCATTCATAGCTCCCTACAGCCTTGAACTCCTGGGCTCAAGTGATCCTTCTGCCTCAGCCTCCTGAGTAGCTGGGACTACAGGCATGGACCACCACACTTGGCCAGTCAGATTTTTAATATTGCAAACAATACTGCCATAAATATTCCTGCTCATATCTCCTTGAACTCAAAGAGAGTTTTCTCTAGCTTATATACCTGGGAGCTGAAGAAAATGTGAACATCTTCTAATTTCCATCTTCAATTTAGTAGATATTGCCTAATTGCTCTTTGTAGTAACTTCACAACTTACCAGCTGGGAGTTTGTTTGAGGTTGTCAGTGTCCAGCTGACATCTACAAAGTGGGCACTATCATGCCATTTGGCCACAGATTGGGAATGTTACAAGTCTAGCATAATGTCTGGAACCAACTGGTACTCAATAAATGTGGGTTCTTTGCCTTTTCACCTGTTGTCTGTTTGCTTCTGAGTCCCATATTGACTAGCATGAAACTAACAGTCTATTGCATGACCCGAGGCTAGAAGTCTGGCTACATGGAGCAATTGGAAAATGGCAGAGAGAGTCCTGGACTTGGAATCCAAAGATGTGGGATCTAGCCTTGCTTCTTTCTGTCTCTACCTTGCTGTAAAACATTAAGCACATCATTTCTCTTCACAGTCCTAGATTTCTTGACTTTTAAAATGAATTGGCTGATAGAGTTACCATATGGCCCAGCAATATTATTCCTAGAGAATAAAATTGTACCCAAGAGAAGCCAAAGTATACATTCATAAACAAATGTATATAGCAGTATTATTCATAATAGCTCAAAAGTAGAAACAACTGAAATGTGCATCAACTGATAAATGGATAAAGAAAACATGGTATATTCGGACAATGGAATATTATTTGGCCATACAAAGGAATAAAGTACTGATACATGCTGTAGAATGGATGGCCCTTTAAAACATTATGATGCCAGGCATGACGGCTCACATCTATAATTCTAGTACTTAGGGAGGCCAAGGTGGGAGGATCACTTGAAGCCAGGAGTTGGAGACCCTGTCTCTACAAAAATAAATAAATAAAAATTAGCCCGGTGAGACACACTTGTAGTCCCAACTACTTAGGAGACTGAGGTGAGAAGATAATTAAGCCCAGGAGTTTGAGGTTGCAGTGAGCTATGATGATGCCAATGCACTCTAGCCCAGGCAACAGAGCAAGACCCTGTCTCAAAACAAAACAAACAAACAAACAAACAAACAAAACAAACCATTATATTAAGTGGAAGAAGCCAGACACAAAGGGCTACATATTATACTATATGAATCCATTAATGCCAGATTTCTGGAACAGGGAAATCTATAGAGACAGAATGTAGATTAGTGGTTCCTTAGGGCGGGGGTTAGGGGTGAGGGCAGGGGTTGGGGGTTTGGATGTGGAAGCGGCCTTGGGGTGGGGATGGAGGAATAGGGGAGTTATACCAAAGGGGTATGGGTTTTCTTTTTTAGGTGATGAAAATGTTCCAAAGTTCACTATGGTGATATTTGCACACACCTATGAAAATACTAATAACTATTGAATTGTACATGGTAAATGGGTGAATTCTATAATATGTGAATTATATTTCAATAAAGCTCTTAAAAAAAGAATTGGTTGAACATAATGACTTCAGAATCAAACTGTAGTTGATATTTAAAAATTATGAGCTCTATGGCAGGTATATGCATGTTCACTATGCAATTCTTTCAGCTTTTCTATATATTTAAAAGTTTTCATCATAAAATGTTGGCATTGGGGAGCCTGTAAACAATTTGTTAAATCTGATTTTTGAAAACCTCAAATCATTTTCATGGCTAATTCTCATCAGACTGTAATTTCTCTGAATATAGAGACCATGTCTATACCTTTACCTGCCATATATCCAGCATGTACACTATTGTCTGGGAAGTTACAAGTATTCAGTACACACTACTTGAATTAGTGAATCAATACATAAGTATATTGAATGTGGTATGAATAAACGAGTAAGTAGCTGGTACAATGGGTGTCTGAAGTCCTAAGCCAATAGTAATCCTCAAAAAAGTAGATCATCCTCAAATCTTCCTGTTGGTTCTAGAAATGACAATAATATTAAAAATAACAGCTAACATTTATGGAGAGGTCATTGAGTGTGAGGCAGGGGCAGATCCAGTTTTTGTAGAAGGTGAAACTTATACAATTAAGAAAAAGAATACAAAATTAAAAATACAAAATAAGATCCATAGGCGAACATTTATTTAGTATGAGAAAATAAATCCCAACCAATTACAGTGTTTAAAAGATAATTACCAAAAGATGAAAATTCCCAATTTTAAAGTATACAAGCTATTTTTATTAATTTACCACCTGACACAGCTCTGTAATACTTCGTACCCTGTATCCTTTGATCTGCTCTTCATATGACAACATTTTATAGTTTAGACTATATTTCAGACTCACAAGTTGTCTTAGTATTGTCAAATTTGGGGAAATCCTAATCACATTTCTTTCACGAATGAATTAAAGTTACAGGGCATTGCAAACCTTTTAAAGTAATGACTAATCTTAAATATTCTTTGAATTGTTGACACTCATTACTCAGGGAAGCGTTTGTGCCCTTGAGGAGCCTCTGATGCTTAAGCTTCGTTAGACTTATGGTAAATCCACCTCAACAGCGATGCTTAACTCTTTTTAAGGGAAAGAATAATACCCGCTTTTTTACGAGAAGGAGTGAACCCTGATAAGGTAAGACGGGGACTCAGACTTGGGAACCTGATTGCAAGGGCCTTGCTTGTCTCTTTTAGGAGCCTTCCTGTTACTATCTACCCTACTCATTTTAAAATAGAAAAACATTGCGGTTCTAAGAACTGAGAGTCAGGAGTCTCATTTGGTTCCTAAGTAACTAGTTTTGAGAGAGTTCCTTCTCCATTCTGGGCCTCATTTCCCCAGTCTGGGAAATAAGGTGGGCATTTCTTGATCTCCCGGTCAGAACAAAAACGAAGAGAGACATGAAACTCCTCTGTAGAGGCTGATTTTGGGGGAGATTGACGGGGGGGTGGGAATCCCACTTATTAGAGGGAGTGGTGTGGGCCCAAGCAGAAAGCGGCTCCTCTCTCCCTGTGCCTCGTATTTCCAGCCGGAGCACTTTCGCACAGGGTCCCTCCCTGGAAGTTACGGTCCCTCCTTCACTCTGGCTGTCCCTGAAAGCACTCTATCACAGGCTGCAATTTCTGCTCGGCCAGACCACAGAGGCAGCCCAGATAACCGGCCCAACAGGCGGAGGAGGCAGATGGCCCCAACATTGAGGAGCTCAGAGAAGGAGCAGCTATAGCAAGCCGGAGGGTCCGGGTGGAGAAGACGCCGGGGGAACCATAGAGAGGAGGGGAGCGGATAGAGGGGCCATAGTGGAAAGGGAAGCGAGAGGAAAGGTATGGATAGATGGGTAAGGAGGGAAAAACCATAGAGAAGCTGAGGGCCGCTGGAAGGGCCATTAAGGGAGGGCGGGGAAGGAGATGAGTTGTGCGGAGGGTAATTAGCCTCCGAAGGTGGGAACGGAGAACATCTCCTTGGGTTGAGGGATGTTGAGGTGTTGGGATGTCGGAGGGTGGCTTTCATCTCGGTCCATAGCTGCAGTGTGCTTCTGAGCAGTGAACTCCCTCTCTGCGTCTCATATTTGTTACTTGTAAAACAAGAATGATTCTCTGTGATGAAATAAAATTATTAAATTATGTGTAAAGTACCAAGCATAATGCCTTTGCAGTGGAACACGTGGGGAACTAGTGCTATTATGTTCTCACGTTGAAATCCTTTATGCCGCTCTGAAATTCTTCAGGCTATTAAAATAGGGCAGTTGTGCATTTTAAAAAGATCCCAGGATTTTCCACGTGAACAAAAGTTCTCTGAAAAGGAATTTGGAACAAAGACTTTATTCCGCTGAACAGTTTCCAAACCAAGTACATAGCCTCCACCATAAAAGGAAGGTATGTTCCAGAGACCCAAGAGAGGGTTCAAGTTTTGTAGCAAAAGTTCCCACCCAAGTTTCCAATCAGGCCCGTTTATGCAAATAAAGGATTCAGACTTGCTTAGTTCTGACTGGCTGATTCAGCCAAGTTCTGATTGGTTGGTTCAGGTGAGCTCTGAAAGTTCCAAAGTTAAAAAGGTACAGGTTTTGAGGGGAACTCAGAGTAGTGTATGACCTCTAGACAGCAAATGGCCACTTGGCTGTATTTTAAATTTAGGCCCCGTTAGCCACTTAGGATCCGTATTGAAGGATTGGCTTTTTCAGGTTCACATTTGCTCACATTTCTCTCTGGAATACACCTTCGTTTTACACCATCCCTTGCTGGACACGTTGCGTATGCTCAGCTGCTGTGAAAGATGAAGAGTTCTCTAGGTTTTTTCAGTCCTGGCTTTTGTACCCAGCATTAACTCTGCTTGCAATTACTCCATTGTTTACTAACTTGGCTAACTCTCTTGTGTCCTCGAAGACTTCACTCAGATGTCACCCCTGGAAAAACCATTCCAATTCTCTCTTCTGGCCCGTTGGAACTATCATTGCATTTATGACCCCGCATTATAATTGCCTGTTTGTTTGCTTTCTTCTACAGACCTGTTTATCCAATACGGTAGTCAATTGCCACATGTGGCTTTTGGGCACACTTGAAATGGGGTTAGGGCAAATTAAGACATGCTGTAAGTGTAAAATACATACCACATGTCCAAGATTTAGTATAACAGAAATGAAATTTTCTGCCCCAGTCCCCCAAGTCCCCCAGTCCAAGAATCAGACATTTTCCCCAGAAGCCTTTGTCCCTTTTAAAAGAGAATGATATAGAAATCAAGATCTGGGGGCTAGGTGTGGTGTGGTTGTTGCTAGGAGCATCACTCTAGCCCAGAATTTTGAGGTTTACAGTGAGCTATGATGATGCCACTGCACTCTTTCCCAGGGTGACAGAGTGACACCCTGTCTCAAAAAATAAACAGATAGACAGATAGATAGATAGATAGAGGAGGAGACAAATACACTATGCAGAAAATTTTAAAATATTTTATGTAGACACTCAGCCTTCAGGAAGGTGGAGCATAACTTCCTCATCCTCAAGTATGGGCTGCCCATAGTGACTTCTTTCAAAGAGTATAGTATAGAAAGCATAGAAAAAGAGCAAATTTGTAGTGGAGAAACCTGACATACATGACCTTAGCCAGGTGATCAAAGTCAACTGCAACAGTGATAAGTCATGTTGATAGTATGTGCCCTGGATATGATGTGATGAGAGTGACATTTTCCCTCTTGCGGTCCTCCTCCCCAAATGCACATTCTCAGTGTAATCATGAGACAAACATTTGGTAAACCACAATCAAAGGACGTTCTACAAACTATCTCACCAATATTCTTCAAAATTGTCAGTCGTGAAAACCAAGGAAAGTCTGGAAAATTGTCACAGCCAAGCGAAGCCTAAGGAGGCATGAGACTAAATGGAACGTGGTATCCTGGAACATAAAAAAAGGACATTCGTTAAAAACGAAGGAAATCTGAACAAAGTTTGTATTTTAGTTAATAACAGTGTATCAATATTGGTTTATTAATTGTATCAAATGTACTATACTTGTTTAAGATGTTAGTAATAGGTGAAGCTGGATGCAAGGTTTCTGGCAACTCTACTATCTTCAGATAATTTTAAATGTGAGAATTTAACGAAGTTAAATAATTGTAGTTATCCTAAATTCTATATTTTAGAATGTTATATTCTATCATTCTATTTTACATTTTATAATTTAGAATTCTAAATGCTATGATTTAGAATTAAATGATTCTAAATGTAAATAAATCTAAAAATAGCCTAAAACTAAAAGTATATTAAAAATGCATGCCCACAAAATAGCAGTACACATTAAAAAAAACACAAACAAAAGGGTACACATAAAGCACATTGTAATGACTAGTTACGGATAAAGTTGCCAGATAAAATTCAAGACACCCAGTTAAATTGGAGTTTCAGGAGGAGAAATGAGGTGGTGGCGCTTCTAGTGAGGGTTTCAGGAAGACTGAGTTCCCAGAGCAGACATGGGCTTGGTCTAACCTCTGGTGTCTAACATTTTTGGGCAGCAATTGGCAGAGTGATTGCCCTGCAAGACCAATTCTGTGGCAGGATCTGGGCTTTTGTTCCTTGTTACTTATCTGTGACTATATTCCTCTAGCACTCCCAGTGACTCACTGAGCTAGTCAATATCCTTTTTTTTTTTTTTGCTGTTTTTAAATTGTGGTAAAATATATATTATATAAAATTTACCATTTTAACCATTTTTAAAGTGTGGCATTAAGCACATTCACATTGTTGTGCAACCATCACCACCATCCCTCTCCAGAACTTTTTTTCACGTTACACAACTGAAGCTCTGTACCCATTAAAGAGCAGGGCTGGGGAGTATGTCTCTGTTCCTAATTTGCTATGTAACATAAGTCAGCTTAGCTTTACCAGATCTTAGTTCCCCTGATCTTCCCAGCTTCCTATATGGCCATTAAGAATGAGAGATTCCTTCAACTTAAAAATGAGCAAAATATTTCAATAAACATTTCAGAAAACATGATTTTTTGTTTTTGAGACAGATTCTCATTCTGTTGCCCGGGCTAGAGTGCTGTGGCATCAGCCTAGCTCACAGCAACCTCAAACTCCTGGGCTCAAGCAATCCTTCTGCCTCAGCCTCCCAAGTAGCTGGGACTACAGGCATGTGTCACCATGCCTGGCTAATTTTTTCTATATATTTTTAGTTGTCCAGCTAATTTCTTTCTATTTTTAGTAGAGACGGGGTCTCCTTCTTGCTCAGGCTAGTCTTGAAGTTCTGAACTCAAACCATCCTCCTGCCTCGGCCTCCCAGAGTCCTAGGATTACAGGTGTGAGCCACCATGCCCAGCCCCAGAAAAGAAGATATTAAAATGACCTAAAACACACAGGCAAACACAGGTTGGGAAACATTAGGCATTAGGGAGATACACATTAAAAGCACAATGAGATACCACCTCAGACCCACTAGAAGGGCTGAAGTTAAAAGGACTTTCAACATCAAGTGTTGGAGAGGGTGTAGAGCAACTGGAACTTGCATGTACTGCTGACAGGAATGTAAACTCCGCAATCACTTAAAAACCCTTTAGTGCCTACAAAAACCATATATTCTAAGATCCAGAAATTCCATTCCCAGAATAAATGAGTGCTTATATCGAACAAATGACATGTACAATAATATTCCTAATAGCTTTATTCATAATGGACCAAAACGCAAAACAAATGTCCATCTATTGTTAAAAAAAAAAAAGAAAGAAATTGTGGGATAGTCACACAATAGACTCTACACAAAAATGAGAAATAAAGCTATTGCTACACAAAAACACCATTAGTGATGATCTCATACACATAATGTTGAGTGAAAGAAATCACACACAAAAGAATACCTGTGGTACAACTATATTTATATGAGATTTAAAACTGGGCCAAAGTAATCACTGGGAGTAGAAGTCAGAATAGTGGTTACCCCTGGTAGGGGCTGATGACTGACAGGAGGCATGAGGGTGCCTCTGGATGATGGGTATGTTATCTAACCCAGTCTGGGTGCTGGTTATATGGTTATATACATATGCAAAAAATAATTGAGCTGTAGCCTTAAGACTTGTGTACCTTATGTAACTTCCATCTCAATATATAAAAATAAAATAAAATGGAAAAAAAGAATAATAACCTTTACACATCAGATGGGGAAACTGAGTCACGAAATGGGGAGTGAAATCACACAATGCTTCTCAGATCCTCCTGGAGAGACTTGCAGTCTGATTGTTTTGAGAGCAGAATCAGGATCCTGTTATTTCTAAACTGCCTCATTAAAATCTGATTTTTGCCATGAAATCCTAATCCTTCAAGACAGTCTGTGCTGAGGCAAGAAGGCAGCCTCTTCATGAATTCACAGGGTTCTCCGTGAATGGATATTCAAAAACCCCACCTTCTGGTTTTTCCTTGCCCCTACTTGCCAGCACCCACATCCAGTGTGTGACTGACCAACCGCAGGCCACTGCCTTCACCCACTCTGGGGCTTCTGTTTCACACTCAGAAAACTCTTCCCCTAAGGAAGCTCTCCCCAAACCCCTGTAGTCCCAGCTCCTTGGGAGGCTGAAGTCGGAGGATCCCTCGAGCCCAGGAATTGAATAACAACCTGGACAACACAGTGAGACCCCTTCTTAAAAAAAAAAAAAGGAAGCTATCATTTCCAACCTAATCTTTTTTTCACATCTTCACCAATTGTATCCCTGAAGGGTCACAGAATAATTTCCCTAAAGTGAAGATGCTGGGATGAGAAAGTGTAAAGACCCCTTCCATTTGTGTTCTAATCCTGGCTCTACCATCCACAGAATGTAACCATCATTTCATTGAACCTCTCTGGGTCTCAGTTCCTCATCTGTGAAACTCTAGGCTGAATTTGAAAACTAAAGAACCTTCTTCGAAATCCTAGTCTCGAACTTTTAACGTTCCTTAGTGGCGCTGAATGCGTCTTTGTTAGTCTTTGAGTTTCCGTAGCCTAAAGGAAGAGTGTTCTCCCTCCCTCAGCAGGTGCTGAGGTCGGGGGCGAGACATCCTGATATTTCGGTCTTTGTCGCCCCCACGAGGCCTGGGAGGGTTCCTTGTCGTAGCAGGTATCTCATAAAGATCAATCTATAAGAATTGTAGCCTCTGAAAGGAAGGCAGGCAGGGACTATCCTGGTCTAGTTCTCTCGCTGTCTTATCCCCAGAGCCTGGCATATAAGAGACAATAAATATTTGTTGAACGAAGGACTGAGACTCACAGTAGCGGATCAAAAGGTTCTTGGAACCCTTGCTTCCAGGATGTGTTTCCGACCGGAAGGCTTTCTCACGAACACCTTCCCCTTCCTTGCCAGTCGGAGCCCCACGGTCCCCCAAGGGCTCCTAGAAGATCAAGTGCCGCCGCTGCTTCAGTCCGTGGGAGCGGACTCCTGGGAGGCTGCTCCTCCCTCCGCACGGAGGAAAGGGGCCACGCTCTGCGTCGCGGTCCCGGAACCTGAGGACGGCTCGCTGAGAGGGGAGGGTCCTCCAGAGAGAGCCCGTGGCCGTGCTCGGGTGGGCCCGGGGCGCTGTGGGGTGGAAAAGACTGGACCCGACTGACGCGTCGGGGGCACGATTGGGGGGGATCTCTGGGAACACAGAAGGGGCAGAAACCGGGGAGGCCTTGGCGGGGCTTGGAAAGGGATGGCGGGAGGTGATGGAGTGGGTGAGATACAGGTGTTGACAGGTGAGAGACTTCTGGGGGATGGAAACACTAATTGGTGTCGCAGAACAAGCATGAAAGGAAGAGATCTTGGAGTTGGGGGAGAGAAAGAAACTTTGGAGAGTATGGGGAGACCCTAGAAGAGAGGAGGGTTTCCTGATGAGGGAGGAATAGAGATGCTGGGAAGAAAAAACCCGTGAGGGGCACGAAAGGAGGTTGAAGCCTAGACAGTAAAGAAAAGCAGAGTCCACACAGATCTTAGGGGACAGTAAGAAGACTTTCAGGGCATATGATAGAAATTGTGGATGATGGATACAAGAGACCTGCACAAAATCCTGAGAATGTGGAGAAGTGCTAATGTTACAGTAGAGTTTGGGCACATAGAGAGAGTCATGGGAAATTCCTCAGCCCCTTGGACAGATGAGGGCTTTAAAGAGGAAGGGGATGGAGGATGAAATAGGTAAGCAAAGATTGGGGGATAAAGAGTTTGTTTGGCTACCTGAACCCTTAGTTTACCTCTCCCCACCTTTAGTTAATGTGTTTCCTCTTCCTTTTCAAATTTTTTTTCTTAATTTTTAAATCTTTTAGGATGGGGTCTTGGTATGTTGCCCAGGCTGCCCTCGAACTCCTGGGCTCAAGTGATCCTCTTGCCTCAGCCTCCCAAGTAGCTGGGACTACAGGAGTGCCACCATATCTAGCTAATGTGTTTTCTCGTTCGTTTAGCTGCTTCTCTGGATTCAGAAATGACCCTGAGTTTATTCTCATCAACAGTGGATTCTCCTGCCTTCATCATGAACCCCTCCCCTGATTTGGACCCCTCTTTTGTCTCCTCTGGGCCTCCATGATCATTTCCTTCCCTGAGTCAAGGCAGATACCTGGGAGGGCATACCCCATGCCTGCACATCTACAGTGTGAGTAGACAAGCTGAGTTGCATTCAGGAAGTCAATGGAGCTGACTGTAGCCTGGTTTACAGCCGTTCTGAGTACCTGCATGTCTTTAAGAAAGCTTTCTGTTTCAAGGCCCATCATCTCCCACTGGTCTGGCAATTTGTGAGGCTTGTGGTAAGGCCTCAAGTGATCCTTCCTTGCCAGCACCAGCTCATCTACTGGGCTTCCTGTACATGTTCTTTCTGCCCC
Source organism: Lemur catta (assembly GCF_020740605.2). Lineage (NCBI taxonomy): Eukaryota > Metazoa > Chordata > Mammalia > Primates > Lemuridae > Lemur > Lemur catta. Next base: position 22,072,669 of record NC_059146.1, read on the forward strand.
TGGGAGTTCAGCAGCACCAGAGAGCTGGCTCAGCAGGTCCTGGTGCGTTAGAGCAGACTGAGTCTATTACTGATACGGGCACAAAACTGATGCTTTTAGCAAGCAATGTCCTGGGACTCCTTCCCTGGCAACATCCAACTTCAGAGATGTCAGTTGCAGAGCTTGCTCTGGTGCCACTAATGAACAACCATTTTTTTTTCTGAGTTACTAAGATTGAAGTCCAAGACTAATCTCCAACTTCAGCATGTGCTGGAAATCTACAGTTGTCAGAAAAAGGAGAAAAAAGTGAAAAAGGATCATTCACCTTCTAGGGCAGTTACTGGTCTACTTTTTTCTGTTAGTCTCACATAAGAGGCAGGGATCCTTTTTTTGGGGGGGGGAACAGGGTCTTTCTATATCGTCCACACTGGTCTCGAACTCCTGGGCTCAGGTGACCCTCCTGCCTCAGCCTCCTGAGTAGCTGGGATTGCAGTCTCGAGCCACCACAACTCGCAGATGCTGGGTTTTATCTCTGCACTGTCTGGGCTTTGTGATGGGGGAGTTAATTTTCTGTTCTCAATAGCCCTGTCCATAAAATGGGAATGAATTTTCCCCTCCTTGTCAACACATGGTGGTGATTTGCCACATCTGCTAAGGCATCTATTTTCTTGCCTTGTTCTTTGTTTCTTCCTCTCAGTTTTAAAACTAGCATAGTCCTGGGACTTGTCTCAAACCAGGACGAGGTGGTCACTCCTTTTGTCCTTGCCTATGTCCCTATGCTCAAACTGTCACTAACTTATTGACAGCTACGGGATACTCTGTACATATACTCCAGTGGCTGAAGGGGGCAGCTGAGGAGGAGGCAAAAGGAGATGGGCCAGTTCACTGGTCCCTGGAGTTTGCGGGTCTTCAGGAGCTCCTTGCACATGTAGAGCCACAGCACCTCCCACTCAAATCTCTAACCCTGCATCTGTGTTGTCTGCGGCAAGGCCCTGGAGCACTTTAGCAGTCTCTCCAGGCATCACTTCACACAGCAGCCCAGGCTTCCTCGAGCTTATACCTGTCTGTTCTGTCCTTAGCATTTCCAAGATGCCCAGCAGCTGGCCCAGGACGTCTGGGCCCACTAGGCTGGACAGTGGAGAGGCAATAGGAACTCCATGGAGTCTCTTGTTTCTGGTCCAGAGCATAGGGCCCAGGGTCCTGGCTTCACTGCTTACTTGCTGTGTGACCTGAGACAAGCGACTCCCTTACTGGGCCTCAGTTTCCTCACTTGTGAAATAGGAACTGGTTTGTTGTTCCTGAACCCCTTCTCTCCCTCCCCCTGGCCAACCACCCTGGCCAGGGCTGAGATGCAGGGGTTTATTGTTGGATCCCTGACTGTGTCCTGGCTCCTCTTTATAGACTGGTATCGATCAGTGTCCCATTCTGGAACTCAGTTTCCACATCTGTAAAAATGGGACACAGTTCCTATTCCAGGATGTGTAGGATGAAATGAGACATTAGAATGTCAGGTGTGGTAAGTAGCCTACAAAGGTCAGATACTGTTCAAAGGTAGCACAGAATAGCTTCAATACTTTTTGGTAGCAACTCAGGTGCCTACTGTGACAGGCTCAAATAAATGTTAGTTTTGATACTTTTCTAATTGCTGCAGGAGAGCCGGAACCTGAACGACTTGGATCCTTTCTATTGCGGGTGTGAGTTTCTGGCGGGAGTACTTTCCTGCTGCTCTCTGAATCCCGAAGCTGGTTGGTCCCTGCCTCCTGCTCCAGAAGTGGGAGCATCCCCGGAAGTCACCCACCCTCTCGGCCACCTCCGGACCCAAAAGTTTGCTCCACCTGGGTACGGAGGTGAGGCGGGGGCTCGGAAGAGTGAGCAGGCCAGGGAGCAGTGGCATTCTTAGAGTCCTGGCCAATGGAGCAATGAGGGAGCTGGGTGTGGGCCGGCGTGGCCCCTAGGGCAGTGGGTGTTGAAGACTGAGAAGCCCTGCGAGGCAGGGTTGGGGAGGGGCTGCGGAGACCAGGGGATGAGGTCTAGAGAGAGAGCAGAAAGCGGTGAGTGGATTAATTGGACCCCAGTTGACCTGGGATTCACTTTACTCCCCAAGGGGGAGAAGGGGTTGTTGCATGTGAAAGCAAGATAAAGTGGGGTGAATAGTGGACCTTGAGAAGAGGGGGTCGTCCAGGAAAGGTTCCTGAAGGAGGCAGGGTCCAGACTGCAGGCTGGAGAGGCTTTGGGCAGCAGGAGGGAGGTGAGGGTGCTGGAGTAGCGATTACTCTGCCACTCTCTCTGGAGATCTGAGGTAAGCCTCTGCCCCTTTCGGGAGCTCAGTGGGTACTTCTGATTGCCAGCCTCCCTGGACTGTTGAGAGGATTAAGCGAGACCCTGGATATGAATGCTCAGTGTGAACTGAAGTTCAGGGGACATGAGTAACCTATCACAAATGAGGCTGGAGGGAGAGAGAGGTTGCTGGGGGCCAAGGTGTTTATTTGGTAGTGTTGGGGGCTGGAATGGAAACCCCAGACAGAGCATGTGCCAAGGCACAGTGTCCCAAAAATTGAGGTGTGAATGGAGAAATCAGGATGATCCATTGCAGCTGTCTGGTCAGGGTTGAGAAGGGTGGCTGAGGCCAGGTTGCGAGAGGCCTTGAATGCCAGGCTAAGGGGTTTATAGTGTAGGCAGAACTCTGGGAGGATTTTAAGCAGAGGAGGTGTTGAAAAGATCCTTCTGGTGCTGGTGGACTGGTGAGTGGGGTGTACAGGTGATGCCTAGCCAGCCAAGGGGGCAGGGGTCAGAGTACACAGGATTCCAGAAGGCTAAGGAGGAGGTGGCCACTAGAGGCAAGGAGAAGAATTGCCAGGCAGAGGAAAACAGAAGCCTTTGCATGTAGACTGTGCAAACTCGAGGTCTGGCCGGGGGCTCTGAGATGCCATGTGCGGTTGGAGCACAGGAATGAGAGGTGGGGTGGAGAAGTGGCTGGACCACCTCACCAGTGGCCTCTGATTCCAAGCTGAGTAACTTGGGCTTGGTCCTGAGGGGAACAGGGGACATGGAAAGGTTTTTGAATGGTGCAGAAGTCACACTCAACACAGCTGTCAGAAGAATCTTTTGGGCCGATACGGGACGGGAACTGGAGGTCAGGATCCCAGGAAGAAGTGGATGGAGGGGCTGTTGCTGGAAGCCAGGGTTTGCGCTGGGGTGGCTGTGGTGGTGGGATTGAGGAGAAGTGTGAAGTGCTTGCCAGCAGGGATCACATGCACTGACTCAGGTCAGGGATGTGTGACCTTAGGCCAATCACACCATCTCTCTGAGCTTCTGTTTCCTTATCTGTAAAATAGGGATCCTAATGGAACTCACCTGTTAGGTCTGCTCTGAGGGTGTAGTGAATTTAGCCATGGTTGGTCCTGTGTAAGGTCTCAATAAATGTTGGTCATTGTTGTCATTATTTCTGGGGATAGTGGTGGGTGTGGGTGGGGTGGGGTGGGTGTGGCAGGTGTGGTTGTCATGGATGCAGCTAGTTATATGGGCCTGAAACTCAAGAGAAAGATCTGGGTGGTAGGCTCAGATTGGGGAGTTGTCCGAGTAAATCAGTGGTTCTCAACTGGGAGTGATGTTGCCCGCAAGGGGACATTGGACAATGTCTGGAGACATTTTGGATTATCACCACTGGGAGAGGATGCTACTGGTATCTGGTGGGTGGAGGCCAAGGATGCTGCTGAGCACTCTTCAGTGCATAGGACAGCCCCCCACAATGAAGAATACTATGGCCCAAATTGTCAGTACTGCTAAAGTCAAGAAAGCGTGGTGGAGACAGAAGGTGTGGTTGAAGATGTATGAGATGGTGATCCAGGGAGTAGGAAGGAGGACAAACTCAAATGCCTTAAATGTGCAGGCAGGTGACCAGAGCAGGGACAAGCCCCTTACACCAGGCCCTCTCATGCCTCCCCCGCTCCAATAAAATTACTAGAGGAAGAACTTCTAGGGCAGGGCTGTTCAGTAGGAATAAAATTCGAGCCACGTGTAATGTTAAATTTTCCAGTGGTTACACTAAAAAAAAAAAGTGAAAAGAAACAGGTGAAATTAATTTTAATAACATACCTTCCTTAACCCAGTATATCCAAGGTATCATTCAAAATGTCAATCCAACATTGACATTATTTGTGAGAATATTCGCATTCGCGCGCGTTCTCTCTCTCTCTCTCTCTCTCTCTCTCTCTCTCTCTCTCGCTTCTTTTTTTCTTGTACTAAATAAGTCTTGGGAATCTGGGTATTTTGTGTGTGCACAGCGCATCTCAACGCACAGCAGACATTGAGCGCTCATCGTCTTGTGTGCCTGGGGGCTGCCATTCTGGACATGGAAGCCCTAGGAGATCTTTAATGTTAGCTTCATATCACAATTGTTGGATCACTTGAAGGTTTTCTGGAAAAGGTGGCTGCTTTCTCAGTTCCAGCTGGTTGTTGCCACATGTAGAAGCAGTTTTTGAAGTGTATCTGGGAATTTGAATTTGTGTGGGCATCCTCTGGCTTTTAAAACATTGCCCGGTAAAATGTTGAAAAAACAAAAAAACAAAAAATCGGCTCACACCTGTAATCCTAGCACTCTGGGAGGCTGAGGTGGGCCGATTGTTTTGAGCTCAGGAGTTCCAGACCAGCCTGAGCAAGAACGAGACCCTATCTCTACTAAAAAAATCGAAAGAAATTAGCTGGATAACTAAATATGTGGAAAAAATTAGCTGGGCATGGTGGCACATGCCTGTAGTCCCAGCTACTCAGGAGGCTGAGGCAGAAGGATTGCTTGAGCCCAGGAGTTTGAGGTTGCTGTGAGCTAGGCTGACAACATGGCACTCTAGCCCAGACAACAGAGTAAGACTCTTGTCTCAAAAAAACCCAACAAAACCTCGTGGCCCTTGGGCCTCCAGTTTGCAACTGGTTGAGGGTGGTCTTCAGATCTGTCCCATGAAGTAGGTAGCCACTAGTTACATGTGGCTATTTAGATTTAAATTATGGGAAAGTAAATAAAATTTAAAATTCAGGTCCTTGAGCCACATCTCAAGAGCGCAGTAATCCCACGTGGCTAGTGGCTGTCGTATTGGACAGCGTGCAGATCACGGAACATTTCCACCATTGCAGAAAGTTCTGGTGGACCACTGTCTAGGACATAGCTCTGGCCACCACCCTCCTATCGCCCCAGGGCCCCCATCCGTCCTCAGCGCTCTCCCCTCCTCACCACTGCCTGCTCCCCGACGGCGGCGCGCCCTGCAAGTACACGGCAGCTGGAGGACAAGCTGCGGGCGCCAAGCTGGGCCCGGGCGAGGGCTGCAGCTCCCGGCGTGCAGCTCCCCTGTGCAGCTGCAGCGCACTCGGTGGTCAAGCCTTTGGCGTGCACACCTGCGCTCGAGCATCCCAGCGACCTGAGCCGCCCCACACGGCGGCAGGCTCTGCCCTCACCGCCTCTGGAAAGTCGCTGCTCCGTGGGCCTCAGCTTCCCCATCTGCCCTGTGGAAAATGCCACCCTCCCCCACTTCCTTAGCTCGCAACATCTTGCCTTCTCTTGCCCTCAGTTTCCCCATGTGCCCACTGGAAGTATCACCTTCCCTACCTCTATATCTGGCAAGATCTGGTCTTCTCTGGGCCTCAGTTTCCCCATGTGACCAGTGGGAAGTGCCACCCTTTCCCATCTCCATATCTAGCAACGTCTGGCCTTCTGCGGGCCTCGGTTTCCCCATTTGCTGGAGAAACATGGCTTGTGCTACATCAGAGTAAACGGCTGGCCTCTGGACCTCGCGTTCCCCGTTTGCTCAGCCCACAGAAACATCCCTTCTCCTCACCCTTTACATTGTGGGGTGGCTACGCCTGAGCAGGCGGGGTGGCCCGGTGGAAAGAGGACAAACTTGGGCGCCCCAATTCCTTGTGGGACTTCGAGCAAAAGACTTAACCTTGCTTAACCTCAGTTTATTAGCTGATCTCCGTCAAAGCGATTGAATTATTCCTGTTCAGGAGGTGGAGGGGGGAGCAGGGGGACCGGCTTCTTTGGCGGGCCCCGCGTCTCCGGTCCCCCGGTCCCCCGGGGGCGCTCCATAAAGGCGGGCCGGCCTCGGGGAACAGCCGCCTCAGAGGCGACGGAACCTTCGCGTGGAGTTGGAGCGTTTCCGGCCGGCTCCCTTTCCCAGGGACGCCGCAGCCCCTCGCGCCCCCGCGCCCCCAGTCCCCGCGTCCCCGGCGCCGCCGGCCCGGAGCTGCCCGGAAGTCTTGGTCCCGCCGTCGGCGCTCGCCAGAGGAAGCCCGGGGCCGCCCGGGACCTCGGCCCGCTCCTCCGGACCCGAGAGGCCGCTGCACCGGGTACGGGGGCCGGGATGGAGGGAGGAGCCTGGCTCGGGGCCGGCGCCGAGGCCGGGCAAGGCTAGGGGGAGTGAGCTGGGGCCTTCGGCGGTGGGGGTGGGGTGTGGCGGGGAGGGAGACTGTGGGGTCCGGATGGATGGACAAAAGGAGAATAAGAGGGCCCCCCAGGGGTTGTAGCCGCCTGGGAGTATGGAGGGCGCCCGGGCGCTGGGGTTCACAGGAGGAAGAGAAGCAGAGTGCAAGAGGGGTGGAGGGGCCGTGCTGTGTATAACAGGGGGAGGGACCCCTCCTAACAAGAGTTAAAGAGGAGGAGAAATAGAGATGCCAGATGTATCTAGAAAGGAGGGAAGGGGGCTTGGGAGAGGTAGAGTAGGAAAGGGCATCCAACGGTCCTGGTATGTATAACGGAGAGTGGAAAGAGGCCCCCAAAGGCTATAGAAAGAAGTAGAAATGTTAGGGTCATATGTAGGGGTCGGGGGGACCCTTGCGGGGAAGGTAGCAGGTAGCAAGAAGGGAGGCGGAGCCCTGGGGTTTATAGAAGGAAGACATTTGGGGCATCCTAGGGATGTATAGATGAAACAGAGAGGATGGCAAGACCTTGAGAGACAAAGTGTAGGAACAGGATAGCGGAACCTAGTGAAATGTGGGGAATTGGGTTAGTGGGGCTCTGGGATGTACCTAGACAGGAAGTGAGAGAGGCCCTCAGGCGTCTAGTGGGATGGAGATCTGGGAGTGCCTGCAGGCTGATGGGGGGCGGGGGACAGAGGATGCAACCTGAGCTGGGGCTGGACATTGGGAAGAGAAGAATTGACAGATTAGACACATCCGGGAGGGCCTCCAGTGTGAGATGTAAAGGGGGAAATAGTTCTTACTGGGGTTACGGGGAAAACAAAACAAAGAAATTGACTTGGAGATTGATTGCCTCCTGGGGTGGGGGAAGGGGAGGGAAGGTAAGGTAAGTGGGAGGACCACGCCCTCAGACCAGACCTGGGGGCTGAGAGGAGGGCCTTGGAGGAAGGGAAGGTTGTGGCGGGGTTTTGCAGGTGGGGGCCATTCTCAATGCAGGTTGATGGAAGCTGGGAAATCTGGACTGGACTCAGAGTTTTTATTTTGTTGAGGTCAGTGGCGCAGAAAGGGTAACAAGCAGTGAGATGGGGACGCTTTCCCTTTTAGGAAGCTTTTCCTAAAAGGAAGTGGCGATTTTAACTTTTTTCCCCTCCGCCGCTCCCAGCTGCCGCTCCTGATGCTGCTGCTGCCGCCGCGGCCACCCCACCCTCGGTCCTCCTCTCCGGAGGCCATGGACCCACCGTCCCCCAAGGCTCCCCCTTTCCCCAAGGCGGAAGGCCCCTCCTCCACTCCTTCCTCGGCGGCAGGGCCCCGACCCCCGCGGCTGGGCCGCCACCTACTCATCGACGCAAACGGGGTCCCCTACACGTATACGGTGCAGCTGGAGGAGGAGCCCCGGGGACCGCCCCAGCGCGAGGCGCCCCCGGGAGAGCCCGGTCCTCGCAAGGGCTACAGCTGCCCGGAGTGCGCCCGTGTCTTTGCTAGCCCTCTGCGGCTGCAGAGCCACCGTGTATCGCACTCGGACCTCAAGCCCTTCACGTGCGGCGCCTGCGGAAAGGCCTTCAAGCGCTCCAGCCACCTGTCGCGGCACCGCGCCACGCACCGCGCCCGCGCCGGTCCACCGCACACCTGCCCTCTCTGCCCACGCCGCTTCCAGGACGCCGCGGAGCTGGCGCAGCACGTGCGCCTCCACTAAGCTCGCGACCGGGCCTGTGCTGTCCTGCCCCTCTCTGGGCCACCAAGTCTGACCCACACAGCGTCACTCCCACACACACTCCCTGGCTCTGAGGTTACTGCCTTACTCTGGGCCTCAGTTTCCCCATCTTCAAAAGGGGAAGCATCATTCTTTCCCCCTCTTTCTAGCTGTGTGATGTAGACCAAAGTCATTGCCCCTCCCTGGACCTGGGAGCCAGTCGGAACTGGGTTCCGGTCCATCTGTGCTGTGAGCCTTTGCAAATGAAGTGACCTCTCTCTGAGCCTTGGTTTTCTGCTATCTGAAGTGGTGAACCGGTTGTTGTCCTAGAGGAGAAGAGATAACAAAAGAGCACGGGCGCGGTGTGGTTCATTTCTGTATCTCCCCCTCTTCTGCTCACGACCTCCACCCTTTGCTCAATAAACATTCCGCACTCCATTTTCAGGTTCTTACTTGGGCGTGTGTGTGTTGGATGGCGGGGCGTTGGTGGGGGGCGGGGGGGGGGGGCCGGTGACTGGACCTTGAGCACCTGGGAACCTTTCTCTGGGAGTGTGTTTCCGGCCGGAGGTGTTTAGCGAAGGCTCAGGCGCCCCGCCCCCACCTTCCTCCCTGGGACCCTCTTCTCTCTCCCCGGGTTCTCTCTCCCTTTACCCGGCGCCGCCTGCTCCTAGGGGACACTTAGAGGCCCCCCGTCCCGCCGCCGCCTGCAACTACGAGGGCATCCTGGGGCCATTTGGAGTCGCCCGGACCTGAGAGGCTGCTGCACCGGGTACGGGGGCCGGGAGGAGGGAGGGAACTGGGAGCGGGCGGCGGAGAGGGGCGGGGCCGGGTGGAGGAATACCTGTGCGCGGGGCGGGCGTCCGGAGGGTGCTGTTCTGGGGCTCCGAGGGGCGCTACCGAGAACTTACGTAGGCATAGAAGGCGAGGGCCACGGGACCCGAGAGTGGGCTCCTGGAGAGCGCTAGGAACTAGAAAAAGCTGGGGGTGGTGGTGGATGGGCGAGGACTAGAGAGAACCTGGAGGTAGGTAGGTGGGTGAGGGGAGGAGGCACAGAGTTGTTAAGGGAGGAGGCTAGAGGGCGGGTTAGAGCCTGGAGATCCTAAGTTTACAGTCCACTGGAGGAGGCTTGGCCTTACGTAGAGCTGGTAGAAAAGGCTTCTGAGTGGAGTGTATAGAATGGACCAACACTCAGACCCGGTTCGAAGTCATATAGAGGAAAAAGAGGTCTGGAGATCTATGGGGTGGGGCACTCAGCGGCCTGGGGAAGGCACAGAGGGGAAAGAGATCGAGGTCCTGGCTGTGCATGGAGGATAAAGAGATCCTGTGAGTACACTAGGTGGTGGGGCACCAAGGATAGGGGAGGTTTTCAAAGAAGGGAGACCCTGGGAACCTTACAGAGGGTTACAGAGTGGGGTGGGTAGAAGAAAGACTGACGGCAGGGGGATGCAGAGGTCCTGGGCCGGGTATATAGAGGGAAAACAGTGGAGCCTGTGGTGCTGAGCGTCTCTCTATGTAACATTCTCCTCCTGTCTCCCATGCACCAGTCCTCAGCCACCCCTCCGGATGCTGGTGCTGCCGTCCCCTCAGCCCCTGGCACTTTCCTCCAGTGAGGCCATGGAGGACCCTCCCCGTCGGACAGGCCGGTCCCCAGAACCTGGACCTTCCTCCTCCACGGTTTCTCCCCAGACTTCGTCCCCTCCGATGCCCAATCACTACCTTCTCATTGACACCCAGGGTGTCCCCTACACAGTGCTGGTGGGTGAGGAGTCACAGAGGGAGCCAGGGGCTGATGGGGCCTCAGCCCAGAAAAAGTGCTACAGCTGCCCCGTGTGTTCAAGGGTCTTTGAGTACATGTCTTACCTTCAGCGACACAGCATCACTCACTCAGAGGTGAAGCCCTTCGAGTGTGACACCTGTGGGAAGGCATTTAAGCGGGCCAGCCACCTGGCGAGGCACCACTCCATTCATCGGGCAGGTGGTGGGCGGCCCCATGGCTGCCCACTCTGCCCTCGCCGCTTCCGGGATGCAGGTGAGCTGGCCCAGCACAGCCGGGTGCACTCAGGGGAGCGCCCATTTCAATGCCCACACTGCCCTCGGCGCTTTATGGAGCAGAACACGCTGCAGAAGCACACTCGGTGGAAGCACCCATGAGCTGGGCTGCCCCGTGCCCCAGGTGCCATGGAACTCAGGGGGACACCTGGTGCCTGGAGGTTGGCTTCCAGGGCCCTGGACATAAACACAGACCAACCTCATCCTGGAGGCTGAACCATGCCTGAAGGAGGAGCCCGTGAGTAATCTTCAGGTTCTCCTGTTTTGGAGCTTTGATGGGAATGAGACCTCACACAGAATGGAGTCCTCTAGCCTCAAAGACACCAGATATTCCATGGCCATGGTGAAGCTTGGACTAGAGGGGTGGGTGGGGGGACAGTGCAGTGTGTGGACATTCTCTGGCCTCATAAAAGGTGCTGGAGCTCATGAATCAGTATAATTTTTTCAAGGCCTCCATGCTGATATTGGGGAAAGGGGCCCCAGATCTGCCTCCCAACGCCCAACCAGGCCTGAGACTGGACAAACAATAAACATGTTTCCCACTTTGAGCACTTGATGTTTGTTTTTGGAGACAGCGCCTTGGAGCATCTTTGACGGCTGCTTAGCAGGGAGACCCCAGCAAGTACCTGGTCCACCGCAGGCCTCAGCTTACCTGGCTGGGGAATGGGAATGTTGGCCTGCACTGGAGTTGGGCCCACCTCAGCTCTTGAAGACCTGTGTCATCTGAGAAGAGTGTTTTTAAGTTAAAAAAAAATTTTTTTTAAACCACAATCCACTGCAACAAACACACTTTATATGGCAACCCAGTATACAAATACACAAAATATATGTGAATAGTTTCTTTAACAATAGTTATCTTTGGTATGTACGGGGCATGAGAATGTTTCTTTCATTGACATTATTTTTTTTAACTGCTGAGTCCATCCTACTATATTGAATTCTCCACCCAGCAACCTGTAGATTGAAAAAGACCAATCTAGGGCAGGTGGCTCCCCGTGGACTTTTAGATCCAGGTTGCAGTTTATCTGTGAAGTCAGTCAAAGAGAGGAGGAGTGTGGTCACAGCTTTCCAGGTGGTGCAGACATTTAGATTCTCTCTCCATAGGATGAAAACCATGTTCTCATAAGGGCTGGCAGAATTCCAGAGCATGGAGCAGAAGGAGGAAGGGAGGCGGAGTTGAGCCTTAAGCTTAATAGACATCTGCTTCCTTAATTCATTTTCCTTTCCTGTCTATTTTGTGCCAGGCACTGTGCTAGGCCTCAATTATTCTTCTGACCCCCTTTTGGGCAGAACAAATCTCCCATACGTATTCCCCAGGGTGGGAAAGAAGCAGAGGCAATGTTCATAACCACCATCTGATCTCAAATACTACTAAGTGCACTGATCTTGAGCCCTGACTATGGCGGGGCGTTGGGCTGAGCTTTTGCGTGTGTCATTTCACGGCATCCTCGCAAAGGAATTTAGAAGGGATTATAACCTTCCCCTTTTACAGGTGCGTAAATAGGCTGGCGAGCAACAGGAGCGGTCAGGACAGGAATCCAGCTCTGCTCTAAAGCCAGCTCTTAATCACCAACGTGGGGGTGGGGTGGTATGTTCCTGGCCCTCATTTTTGGGGAGGGGGTAACACCCCCCTCCCCGTCTTGGCCTTTACATCCTTTGGGTCTGGTTGTGGGAGATGGGGGCAGCTGGGAGGTCTGCACCAGCCAGTTCCTGGGAGATCGCCAAAATGAGATTCTCCTTTCGCTTCAACTTTCCTGGCTGTCTCACGCACTCCTCTGCCTTGTACCGGGCCACTCCGAGCATCGCCACCCACCCAGGGGACCCCCGGAGCCGCGCCAGCTCTCCAGGATGGGAATTTCGTGACGTTCCCTGCCTGGGCTTCGGCGAGGGCGGGGGGGAGCGCCATAAGGGGCCATCATGCAAGTGCATCCCCTGGCTTCTGCCGCAAACGGCGGTTCTCACCTGGGCCGGGGGACTCCTGGAGGAGGAGCGCCGGGCTGGCGGGACCAGTCGAGTCCCCGCGTCCGCTCCCGCCCTGCCGCCCAGTTCCGAGACTCTCACCCCCACTCCGCCGCCCCGCCCGCTCGCGGGTGGGTGGGCGCTTCCCTCCGCTCCCCGTGACACTTTGCAGACGCTCCCCGGCGCCGGGCATGGGCGCCGCCGCCACCATCGGTCCCCGGCCCGGATTCCGCGCGCGGGTGGGTGAGCGCGGGGGACCCCGGCCCCTCGGACCCCGGGCATCCACGGGCGGGGGATGGTGGCCGCGTTTGCACCCCTGGCCTGGTGCATGCCCTCGCTGGGACTTCTTTCCACGACTGCTCCCCCCTCCCACCCGCGGGACAAAGGGCGGGGGCGGGGGGCGCATCCCCACGCGTGACCTTCCTTCGTACTGCGCACGCATCCAGCACCCCCCCATCATGGGGGAGGGGTCCTGCTCGCCCACGCGAGTGCGGGGGAGGGGAGTGGGGCTCCCCGGGGGGAGGCACCGCGCGTGGGCTGGATCTGCACGCTGTGCTTGGAAGTTGGGGCACAGTTTCCCCCCCTGCACCCACCGCTTCTTTCGGCTGAGAGGTGACCTGTGATGAGGGTCTTTCCCATGCAGGCCAGGGTGTCCCTGTTCTGTCCACCCCATGGGAAACCAGCAATTTAGGGCTCCAGCTCCCTTTTCCCTCAATACTCAGGAGCCCAGGTCCCCAGTCCACTTCTCCGCCAGGACCTAGGTGTCTGGGCCCCCGGCACCCTCATTCCCTAGATTCCAGGAGTTTGAAACCTCACCTCAGTCCTGGAGTCCAGGCCCACAGGTCCTTCCTCTCTCACTTCTGAGGGGCCAGGGCCCCCGAGTCCGTCCACGTCCCTCCATTTGTGGCTGCTGTTTCTGTCCAGTGCCCCTGAGGCGCTCAGCTGCCAGGTCCGCAGGAAGCAGAGCCATGAATGACCGAAACAGCCGGAGGCGGACAAGTGAGGAAGCTGGGTCCCCTTCCCCACCCTTGTCCCAATGTAACCTGCCCACCCTGCCCCCTCCTGCCCAGGGCTGCTGTGGTTGGGGGTGGCCAGAGGAGGCCGGGGAATTCTCTGGGGTGACCCCGGGCCTCTCCTCTCCAGTGAAGAAGGATGATGAGGCCTTCGAGATCTCCATCCCCTTCGATGAGGCGCCCCACCTAGACTCACAGATCTTTTACAGTCTGAGCCCCTCTCGGAGAAACTTCGAGGGTGAGCTGAGGGGGTCATGGAGGGACTGGAACCAGCGGGGTGCCACCAGAGCCCTGGAATGTGACCTGTGTCCCCTGCTGTTCCCTGCTGTGCCCAGAGCCTCCAGAAGCTGCATCCCCCACCCTAGCCCTAATGAACAGCGTCAAGGCCCAGCTACACATGGCCCTGGAGAGGAACTCCTGGTTGCAGAAGCGAATAGAGGACCTGGAGGAAGAGAGGGACTTCTTGCGGTGTCAGCTGGACAAATTCATCTCTTCTGCCCGGATGGATGCAGGTGTGGGGGGCACTGATATAGTCCCCTCCCTGTCCCACTCCTGGGCATTCTGGCACCCAGATCGCCCACCGGCCTGAAGCCCCACTGCTCGGCTGGCTCTGTGGGGAACTGGCATCTTAACCTCTCTGCTAGCCCTCTGCCTGTTTTGGGGACCCCAAGCCCAGCTTCCTTCTTGCTTGATGTCCAAGGTCTCTCATCCCCAGGTACTGTCTATCCCCTGCCTTCCCTGTTGGCTCCCCCAAATCGCACCAGCCTCAAGCACCCTGAAGTCTGTTTCCTCAGCCCACGGTGCCTTCAGGGACTCTGGGACCTGAGTGTCCAGGTTCCTTCTTCCTGACTGCTAGGGGCAGCCTCCCTCATCTCCACCCTGGTCCTTTGTGTTTCCTCAGGGGCCTGCTCCTCACCTCAGCCTGGTCTTGGAGGACCAAGAGTCCAGGCATCCAGCCTTGTCCCCCAGCCCTGTTTGATACCCTGTCTTCCCACCCATCCTGTCCCACACTTTGGCTAATCAATGCTCCTTCCGCAGCAAAGACATCAAGTCCTTTGCCACTGGACTCAGCTGGTGGGACCTCTTTGGGTGGGGATCTCAGCATCTGTTTTCCCCCATACCCTGCCTCGGAGTTCTGGGCAGCCTTCGCCTGCTTACCTGGCATTGCTATAATTCCTGACCAGTAGCAGCCCAGGGAGCTCCCACAGCTGATATTCATGCTGTCCTAAGGCCAAGGCAGTTTACAGCGAGTATTTTCTTCTGATTGGTGGGATGCCATGCCCTGCTTGCTAATCTATTTTGAGCACTACACTCATCCCCTTCCTCAGGTGGTCAGGGCTTTCCTTTGCCAGACCTTTAGTCCATATCTTGGAGACCATCCCCCATGGAAGCCCCAGCGGGGCCCTTGCAACTCCCTGGCTGCGAAGTCACCTCAAAAGCTCCCACATCCCTCTCTGTGAACTCACCGCTTTCCTTCAAAAGTCTGGGCAAGGGGGGCTTGTGGTCTCTTGGTGTTTTAGTTACTAGGGACCCCAGCCTCTGGATATCTGGCTGTTCCTCTGCTCTGGAGCCTGGGTCACCACCACCTAGCACCATCTCCTCACTCTGATGGTTCCATCCTGGGCAACTTGTCCCCTTCCCCCAGTGTTTGGGCCCCAGGGCCTCTGGATTTTCTCAGTGGGGACCCAACACCAGACCCGTCTCCTAACTCACCTTTTGGAGGACTCTGTCTGAGCCTCAGCTGGCTCCCTCTATCCAGGCAGAAGTGGTCACCTTCCCCAGCCCACCAGGCCCAGAGCCCCCAATATCTCAGGGTCTACCACACCACCCAGCCAAGGTTTTGCCTGCCTCCTGGGTTTCCAGACTCCACTCTCTGGAGGTCCCATCAAGTCCCCAGAAAGCTCCTCCTCTACTATGGGAACCCCATGTAGTCACAGACCCTCCTGGGATCTCTGGTTCTGGTCAACTTGGCCCCCTTCCCTAGACCTCTTACCAACCCAGGCCTCTGGGGAAACTCCTGTCCATGACTGCCTCCCCCAAACTCCAGCCGGTTCTATTTTTTTCAGCCATCCTTGCGTCTATACTTCACTCTCTGTCCGTGTATCTCTTTGGGGACTCCAGTTTGGGGACTTGGCCTCCAGGCACGGAGGCCCCCTCTTTTCCCCCTGGGATCTGTGATGTGATGTCTGGTCCCGCAGTTCATGTGTGTGTGTGTGTGTGTGTGTGTCTCTCTCTCTCTCCCCAGAGGACCACTGCCGGGTGAAGCCCGGGCCCCGGCGAGTGGAGGGGGACAGCCGGGGAGGGGCTGGGGGCGAGGCCTCCGACCTGGAGTCAGCAGCCTCCTCCCTCAGCGGAGCGTCCGAAGAAGGCAGCGCCAGCGAGAGGCGGCGGCAGAGGCAGAAGGGAAGCGCGGGCCGAAGGCGCCTGGGGAAGCCCAAGGCCCGGGAGAGGCAGCGGGGTGAGCGCGGTGCGCGGGGCGGGCGCTGAGCGGTGTGGTGCGCGGACCTGCTGTGTGTCCTCCCAAGAGGTCCCCTCTCCTCTCCAAGCCTTGGCCTCCTTAGCTGTGAGAAGACCAGACCTGGCTCCACTGCCCCCCCACCCAAGTGTGGTCCTGGGTTTACCTTCCTTACGTCTTGGGTCACCCTCACCAGCAGGGCTACCTTGGGCACTTCCTTACTCTTCCCGAGCCTAAGTTTCCTCATCAGTGAAAACGAGGAGGGCGCTGGAAGCTACCTGACTGGGCGGGGTGGGAGGGGGCTGTGGCTCAGGTGGTTTAACCCAGTCTCTGCTCATTTCTCTCCTCATCCTCTCTGGGCCTACCTTCAATTTCCCCCTGGCCCGAACTCCACCTGCACTTGTCCCGTCTCCC
Source organism: Lemur catta (assembly GCF_020740605.2). Classification (NCBI taxonomy): domain Eukaryota; kingdom Metazoa; phylum Chordata; class Mammalia; order Primates; family Lemuridae; genus Lemur; species Lemur catta. Next base: position 22,088,633 of record NC_059146.1, read on the forward strand.
CTTCCTCCTGTTTTCTGTGTTCTCCATGCCTTCCTGGACTGGACTCCTCATCCGTCCCGGCCTTGGCCCTTCCCTCCCCGTGCCCATTCCTTCCCTCTCTGCCCCCCACCCCGGGCTCGGGCTCCGCAGTGAAGGACGCGGACGGGGTTCTCTGCCGCTACAAGAAGATCCTGGGCACCTTCCAGAAGCTGAAAAGCATGTCGCGGGCCTTCGAGCACCACCGCGTGGACCGCAACACGGTGGCGCTGACCACGCCCATCGCCGAGCTGCTCATCGTGGCCCCAGAGAAGCTGGCCGAGGTGGGAGAGTTCGACCCCTCCAAAGAGCGCCTGCTCGAGTACTCCCGCCGCTGCTTCCTGGCCCTGGACGACGAGACGCTCAAGAAGGTGCAGGCGCTCAAGAAGAGCAAGCTGCTGCTCCCCATCACCTACCGCTTCAAGCGGTGATGCCGGCCCGGGTGCACGAGCCGGGCGCTCCGCAAGGGGCCTCCACGGGCGGGCGGCGTCTCTGCGCGCGCTCTTCCTCCTCCCGCAGGCCCCCACTCCCACCCCGGGGCCCCTTGTATATAGACCTGTCCCCTCTCCCCCGCCGTCCCAGCATCCTCCTCATTCCCCGGTGGGAGGGGTCCCCCTCGGCCAGGCTCCCCAGAGCCGCCTCCCCTTCCTAAACACGGCGTTCGCCGCCACGCGGGCCGCGCCAGCCCTGCCCTCGCCGGGCCCCTCGCTCCCGGGAACGCCGGCTGGCTGGGTGCCCCTCTCTCCGGGGGACGCGGGGGAGTCTGTGTATGCCCCGGGTCCCGGGAGAGGCTGGCCCGCCTGTTCCCCAGCCAGGAGCTGCCCACCCACATTCCCGGACAGACCACTCTCATTCCACGTGAGACAGAGAATTATTCAGAGAATTTAAATTAAAAGAGACGTAAAAATTTGGAATAAACTGGGCCTCAGCCTCTTCCTAGGAGGGGGACGTGCCTGGGAGGGGGCGGCTGTCGCCACGGAGATGGTGACGGGGCTGGTGAGCTGGTTCCAGGGAGCGGCGGTCAGGCGGGAAGCGGGGAGGTTGGGGAGGACAGGGTGTAATTAGCCCCCTGGAGGCAGAGGTGGGAGGGGGAGAAGCAGCTGTGCCCCAGGAAACTCGAGAGGGGGAGCAGAGCTCTGGAAGAGAAGTGTGGACACACCTGGCTGGGCTCTCCCGAGCAGCGGGGGGGCGGCAGGAGGCGGGACTCAATGACCTCCAGCCGCGGCCACCGCGGGGACCAGGGGCTATCTGGGCGGACGGTTCCGCCTGCCCGCCAGGGGGCGGTAATGAGCTAGTATTTTTGTCGGACGTAGTATTTCCAACCGTCTCCTGCGCCTGCGCGGCGGGAGAGACAAGCGCACCCTTCACGCGGTTGCCAAGGCAACCAGGAGAGGGCGGCCTTGCCCAACGGTCAGGAATGCAGTACCTTCCCTCCGGGAAGGGAAAATCTCGCGCACGCGCACTGTGGACTCTGGAACACGTCTCCCTCCTTACTGGAGCAGTGAGGAACCTCGCCGCGGACAGATTTCTACGCAGGCGCAGAAGTCCGTTTCAGCTCCTAGCTTCCAGCCTGCGCAGGCGTACAAAGCCGCGCTGGCAACCTCCGCAGCGGCCGCGCGCAACCTTCGCTCGCTGGCTGCTTTTACCTCACGCAACCTTCTCAGGTCCTCCGCAAGGTTGGCCCTTCTTTTTTTCCATTCTCCCCACCCGGAGAGCCAGGTGCCGAGAGCCGGGACCCCGCCCCCTTTTCTGTATCTTTTTCCCTGACCCATCTTGCCTCCGTCCTCCCTCCCTTTTCTGTTCCCGAAGCCGGAAGGAGCCGAAGCGCCGACGGAAAAAGCCGAAGCTGTTCCCCGTGAGTGAGGCCTTTACGAAGCGGTGGCGGAAGGAGCCGAAGTTCTCCGACAGGGGAGGAGTGAACGAGTGGAATCTCCGGAAAGAGCCGAATCTTGGAATCGAGCGTAATCTCTGGAGGGACCTGAGGGCGAGCAGGAGCCGAAGTCCGGGACGGTTAGGCTTGTCGGAAGTGGACGATTGCTTGGACAGGGCCGGCGGAGAAGGCGGGGCGAGTCTGCGGAAGAAGCCACAGACTGGGACGGTTTGAATTGTCAGAAGACGCCAAACCTTTAGAGGGGGCTGGGCGCAGAGGAACGCGAGGACCCGCAGAAACCTCCGAACGTTGAGGAGCTGATCTCCGAAAAGTTACGGAGACCTGGGAAGCCGGCAAAACCCTCGCTTCGGGTGTTTTCGGAAGCAGCCGAAGCCGCCGCCGGCCGACCTCTTCAGCCACTCTCCGGAAATAGCCGACGCGCTTCGAAGCCAGGCTCGGGGGGGACAAGGGCAGCTCGCGGAGGGGGCGGGTGGGGAGAGGGGGCGGAGCCTGGGCGGGGCGGGGCGGGCTGCTGGGGGCTTGATTAGGTAGAAGGCGGCGAAGCGCCGGCGGCGGCCGGAAGTAGCCGAAGCCAGCGGCGGAAGTAGCCGAAGCGGCCAGAGCGGGCGGGCGGCAAGGCGAGGCGAGAGCTGCACAGGGCCCTACGCGGCCGCCTCAGCATGTCGGACTTCGACGAGTTCGAGCGGCAGCTCAACGAGAATAAACAAGGTGAGGGCGCCGGGGTCGCGATGCGGCGGTGCGGGCGGCTCCCCACGTCGCTTTGCCCCCCGCCATTTTCCCCCTCGCTTCCCTTCTCTGTGCTGCGCGGTGCCCCCCCCACCCCGGTTCCGTGGCGCGCGCCTTGCTCACGTGATCTGGCGTTCCGTCGCGCTCGCGGCGAAGGGAAGGGGGCGGCAGAGCGCGGGCCCGCGACGCATGCGCGCGCCGCGCGTCTGCGCGCCCCACGTGGTCCCGGCCAAGGCGGCGCGGGGGACGCGCCGCCAGCGCGCCACATACCTCGACGCGAACTTTTTTCTTTGCTCCTTTTCGGTGTAAAGGAGATTATATTGGGTCCCCTAATGCCTTTTTCTCCCGCTGCCTTGGCACTTCCGCTTCCGGTTGGGCCGTCGGCCCCCATCTCCACGCCCCCTTTGTTTCCAAAATGGCGGTTATGAGGATGGGCCACCCTCCTTCACGTGGATGATGGCAGAACCGTCTCGGGGGGCGCGCGTGGAGGTTGTGGGTTCCTCTCATCCTTTTTTCTTTCTGCTGATTTCCCGTGAACTCTTCCTCCAGTGCGTTTCTGCCCCAGCCACTGGTGGGGCGCCTCAGATAAACGTGTTGGACGCCTGTACAGTCGTAAAAGAGAACCATCTGCATTTTTTGAGTGTCCCGCACGCATGCATCCTGCATACATGGGGCTTTTGACGTTCCGACAGTCGCTATATGGAGTGTTTGCTCTCCCACATCTCCCTAACTTGACAAACCCAAGTTCTGTCCAATTCCAAACTCAGGGCTCCTAGACTCAGCTTTATGATTCTTATCAACGTATAGGTAGGGGAATTGAGACTCTGCTTGAGGAAAAGGGATCTGGCCTAGTTGAATACTTATGCCGAAGGTGGGAGGCAGATACCTCTTGTGTCCAGGATTGTGGTGGGTCAGAACAAAGCCCAAGGCCATGCTAGTGCTGATCCGTTAGGGACTCCAAGAGTATTAGAACTGGGAGAGTCGTTAGATGTTTTAAAATTCTCCCTTGTCTCTGCATTTTGGTTTGAGAATGAGGAAACTTAGGAGTAGGGGAGGTTGGGACCTGATTCTTAAATATTGAGGCTTAGCTTAAGATCCGTGTTTCTGGCTGGAGTTTGAGGATGGAATGAGGACTCATGAATTCTCCTTTGAACCCAGGCTGGAGTTGTGTAGGGCAGTGGTTGACTGAATTAGTAAACAGTTCCTGGGGAAGAAATAACATTTACTGAGTGCTCAAGGTATATCTGATTCTGTCTTAGGTGACTTATGTACTGCCTAAGAGCATGGTCTTTGGAGTTGAGCACATCTGGGTTCAAATACACACTTTGTTGCCCAGTAGCTGTGCTACTGCAGTACCTTTATAGCTTGGTTTTTTTCTATCTGCAGATTGACCATCATTATTCTTTTGTCATTGGGTTTTTAAGAGGATTTACATAGGTGGTATTAATGACAGTGGCAGTGAAACTCTGAGTGCTTACCATGTGCCACAAGAGGGGCACGTTGCTCTTAGCATGGTTTCTCTCTCTCCTTCCTTTTTTTTTGTTTTTTTTTTTTTTGGAGATGGGAGATGGGGGTTTCACTATTTGGCTCAGGCTGGTCTGGAACTTCTTGTGGGCTCAAGGGATCTTCCCACTTCAGCCTCCCGAATGAATAGCCAGCATGACTGGTGTGCGCCACTTCCTCTGACTTAAGCATGGTTTTTCTAAGTAGATCCTTGTAACAGCCTTCTGAGGCCAAAATGGTTTCAATGCCTTTATGGGGAGGAAACAGGGCTCAGAAAATTAAAAAACTTTCCCATATTTCATCTGGTCAGAGGCAGAGCTGATATTAAATGGAATAACATCTAAAGTGTGTGGCTTGGCATACACTAAGTGCCTAATAAGTGATATTGTGAAATCCCATGCTTAGAAAGGAAGTAGAAAGGCAAGTTTTCGGCACCCATAGAGATGATGTCAGAGTTGGGGAAGGGCAGGGAAATGTGCTTTCCAAACGTTATTCTGGCAAGTCCTCCCAACATCTGGGTAGAGTAGATGTGGTGACTCTTGTTCGAAGAAGAGAAAATCAAATGTTAAAGGTTGTTATTGTTGCATGGTTTTATACAGTTGGTAAGCAGAAACATTGTTACTGATTCTGACTTCTGTCTGGGTGTAAGGCCAAGTTCAACTGTGCTGGAATGCAGAGTGGAGCTGATTGAGCTGTTCTTCGAGGCTCTTTCAGATAATGTTGCTCTGGTTCTTCCCCTCTGGTTCTGAGAAGCCAGGTCCTGAGACCTGACAGGGCTCCTGAGTTGGTGGAGCTGCTCCTACAAGGTTACCACAACACAGCAAATGAAGCTCCCTCTCTGTTCTTATCTTTGCAGCATCAGTGTGGGAGAGGGTTCTTGCCATAAGGGAAGCTCTGTCCATGTGTCACCTTGTCTGTGGGTCTTTGTCTCTGCAGGCCAGCCTCCCTGCAACTCTTGGCTTCAGTCCATTTCTTAGCTACCTGTGTCTACAGGGAATTGCCTTGTCTATGTTTCAGGCACCCAGTGGGCATCATTGCCTCTATGGGTCTCTCTCTGCTTTGCTTGTCTGTTTCAGAGCCTTAGCAGCAGGAAAGGCTCTTGGGACTCACAGACTGCTCATCTTACAAGTGTGGAGCCAGCGCTCTCTGCCCAGTGCCGTGCCTGTGTGCTTACCCCACTGCTCTACACTGCTGATCTGGCTTGCCGATTCTTGCCATCCTAGTCTTTGGTTTCTTTTGGGGGAGCCTTCTAGGAGACAATTCCATTGTCATTAGTGGCTCCACTCAGACTCTGGAGTGTTCTGCCACGTTTAGGAGTATATAGCCTGGTGCTTAACTCACTAAAATTACAATGTTTAAATTCAGGCTTCACTGTGTTTCTTAGCTGTTGGGCCTTGGACAAGTTGTGATTTCTCTGTGCCTCAGTTTTGTTATCTATTATGTGAGCCCCCAGCAGTGTTTTTCCAAAGCAGTGGTGAGAATTAAATATAAACAAAACTATTTAGTACGGCTTTCAGTTGTAAGAAGCGTCTCAATGTTTGTTACTAAGTTATTTTCTCTTCTGGGTGCATATTTTTCTTGAGTGTTGGTGGTTATGGAATTGAAATGCGTTTACAAAAAGTTCATGTTGCATCAGAAAAATACGTGAAATAAAATATGAGTGAAGCTAAAGTGTGCTTTGACACCTCCTCACTGCCTTTTCCTCCTCTTGTCCCTAGGGATCACCACTCTCAGGAGATACATGTTAAACTACATGAGCACATTAATGTGTTTATCTTTTTTTTTTTTTTTTGCCTGTGTGTTGCTGATGGATAGTTGAGAAATCAGGTGTCTTTGAATTAGGAAAATACGTATGATGGTGCTCATGAACACCCCCAGTTCTCATGGTTTATTCTCTCCCTGTAAGGGTCCATCTTCCTTCTTCAGAGGGTGAAGTGTCTGGTGGGAGTAGAGGTTTCTGTGGTTTTGCTAGCAAGGCTCCCTTCCTTGTGGCTGCCTTGGAGGCAAATGAGAGGGGTTTAGGGAACAAATCCCTACTCTACCACCTCCTTCTGTACTTGGCTTTGAGGGAGTGAGTGAGACAGGGAGGATCACATGGTTTGGGATTCAAGTGTGGCTGGGGCAAACTCCTCTGACCTGCTGAAGCAGAGTGGGGCATCTTCCCCGCAGTCTGCAAATTCAGAAAGAGGCCCCTCCCTGGGGGAGGGTGCTCCTGTATTATTTACCTGCTTGGGAAGGGATGGGTTGAGTTTCCCTGCTTCCTGGGGATATCAGATCCTGCCTGGCACCTGACCCCTGGGCCTGATGGTGGGGCTGGGGGTGCCAGCTGGTTGCAGAGGTCTTTCCTGAGGGGTCACTGGGTCCCTTCAGGAAAACATCATTGGGTCTCTTGATTCCCCAGCCTCTAGCCCTGCCCCTCTCAGGGACGACCCTGGGGTCAGGCCCCTCAGCCCTCGAGGGGGACCAGGAGCCAGCCTCCTCTGTCTTCTCTGGCTCCCCAGCTCCTCCTGAGCATCCTCAGGTATCTTACACCCCGGGGGCATTTGCAGGCCCCGTCCCCCTGGTCTCCTGAGTCCCTGGACTCGCTTGTGGACCCAGGAGGCCTGTTATGTCCCTTCCTCCATCAAATCCCTTCCCTTTGGGGGTGGCTTCCCTGGGGCTCGGGGCATAGCCACCAGCGTGCAGGGTGGGCTGGGCCCACGTCCTTCCTCTGCTCATCCTTTCCCCCTCCTCTCACCCTTGCCCAGAGCGGGACAAGGAGAACCGGCACAGGAAGCGCAGCCACAGCCGCTCTCGAAGCCGGGACCGCAAACGCCGGAGCCGTAGCCGGGACCGGCGCAACCGGGACCAGCGGAGCGCCTCCCGGGACAGGCGGCGACGAAGGTACCAGGGCTTGGGGTCCACGGCTGGGTCAGCCTGGGAATTGGGGGTGTCAGCCAGCCCATGACTGTGCTCAGTTGGTGGCCTATGTGTGTCTGGTCCTGGGTCCTCTGTGGCTCATTCTCTCTTTGTGTATGTCCGGGGGAGGGATCTGCTGCTTGGTCTGTCTTGAATTCAGTTTTTTCCCTGTTTCTGTGATTTCTTTCATTTTCTTTGTTGGTAGTGCTGGTGGGTTGCTGGGGGCAATAAGGTTTTTTTTATCTGGATAGTGGGCATTGATTCTGTCTTTTCCTTCACAAGGGGCTGTTCTCTGTCCCTGACTCTGAGGTCCTGTTTCTTCTTTTCGACTCTCTGTGGTTCTCTGTGGGACTGTCTTCAAGGGGGTTGGTCTCTGTCTGCAGTTTCTTTCTTCCCTGCCTTCCAGGAAAAGGGAGTTCTTGGAGTGGGGCCTGGGCTTACTTTCTAGCTCAGGGATGCCCGTTTTCTGTTTTTCTAATGCCTCTTCCCTCCCTAGGTCCCCCTCTCTGTTCTCTGCCCCCTTAGGTGAGGAAGGGCAAGGTGGGTGGAAGTCCTGCCTCCTCCCATCTCAGTTTCTCCAGCTAGAGAGCAGTCTGTCCTGACCCCTTCCTGCTTTCCTCACTTTTGCCTGGGGGTGGGAGTGTTGGGGGGTGGGAAATGGCAGGGCCGAGGGGGGCCTGCTTGCTGCTTGTTCACCTCGGCCCTGCCCTTGGGCTCAGTGTCCGGGGGAGGTGTGGTGTGTGGGGAAGACGAGGGTCCCCAGTCACCCCTCCCCATACCTTTCCCTCCCACCCCCCAGCAAACCTTTGACCAGAGGCGCTAAAGAGGAGCACGGTGGATTGATGTGAGCTTCTCTTCCTGCCCCTTCCACCCTGACGTCCACTCCCTTCACCTTCGTCACACCCTGTGTCCCCTGCCCTGCCCACATCCAGCCCTGGCCCAAGCATTTGAAACCAGCACCCTCCCCAGGCCTGGGCCCAGCCCTGTCCCTGATTTTCTCCCTCCTGGAGAGAGTGGAGCTTATGTGGTGGGGGGCCGAGGGGGCGCCTGGGAGGGGCTCACAGGCCCATTGTTGGTCAGACTGAGGTTGCCCTGCCCCGCTCTCCCCTCCCCCTTCCCCAGTCGTTCCCCTCGCCATGAGAAGAAGAAGAAGGTCCGTAAATATTGGGACGTGCCACCCCCTGGCTTTGAGCATATCACCCCAATGCAGTACAAGGCCATGCAAGGTAGGCCCCGGCTGGGCTGCTCCAGAGGGTGGAGGATAGGGGGCAGGGGCATGCATGGTTCTCCCCATCACTCATTCCCCTGTGTGTGCTTGGAGAGGTTACGCCCCTGGGTTTTCTGGCCTCTGCCCTTTTGAAGTTCTCTGGAGGAGGATGTGATCTGAGGACATCTGTGGTTGAGGGAGGGATGAGGCCTCCATCTGGACACTTTTAGGAGACAGGGCTTCTTAGAAGCAGCAGTTACTGGGTGGTGGCCTCTGATGCTGGGAAGAAGGTTCTGGAGGGTGGTGCTAAGAGCCTGAAGAGCTTTCAGCTGAGGAGGGAGAGTTCTCAGGGTGTGTGATGGGTGGTCCTTGAGGTCTGGTCACGATGGTTGTCCTGATGTGGTTTAATCCTGTTTTCACTCCTGAAGCTGCGGGTCAGATTCCAGCCACTGCCCTTCTCCCCACCATGACCCCTGACGGTCTGGCTGTGACCCCAACGCCGGTGCCTGTGGTCGGGAGCCAGATGACCAGACAGGCCCGTCGCCTCTACGTGGGCAACATCCCCTTTGGCATCACTGAGGTACTGCCCTCCCCCTTCCCCTCCCCTCTCCCTCGCTCCCCTACCCTGTTCCTCCCTTCCCCTCCATTCCCTCCCCCAACCTGCACGGGTCAGACTTTGCTCCTGCAAGACCCCCCGGCCCCCTCCCAGACGGACCGATGGAGTTGAGCCAGCCAGGGGCCGGGCCGGGCTGGGGGTGGCCCTCTCCCTCCCTCCTCTTCCCCTCTCCCGTCTCCCCTCCCCTAACCTCCTCCAGCAACCCAGGGATCAAGCACACACATAATGTACCTACCTACGTGTTGTACCTACGTGTCGGAGAGAGACAGAGAGGGAGACTCGGACACACACACACACACACACACACACACACACACACACACTTGCACACACACTCCACACACAGACGCACGCTCCCCCCCTCAGTTTTTTTCTGACACGCCTCTCGTTCTCTGCCGCCTGTCCCCATCCTCTCCCCCACATCCCTCCCATGGTCGCTGTTCTTTTATTTTTGATCGCCCCTGACCTCCCCCTTCCCCACCGCTCCTTTCCCCCACCCCTCTCCCCCACCCCTTCCCGTGGCACCCCCTGAGAATCCCGAGATCAAAGAGTTGTTTCCATTTCTCTTTAAAGTGAAATATTGTGGGGCTGAGATCCCTCGTAGCAACAAAAAGTTTGCTACCATCGTCGAAGGCAAGTAAGGTCCATTCTGACTTTCTCAACCTGCACTTTGCTACATTTGATAAACCAGCCCCCGGACTCCAGGGCCAGATTCCTCCACATCACTCTTTTCTCCTCCCCTCCCGTCCCTGCCCCTTCCTCCCCACACTCCTTCCTCCCTTCCCGCTCCTGCACTCTCGCCCTTCGACCTCCCTTTCTGCCCTCTCTGCTCCTGCCTGCTGCTCCTTTTCTACTGCCCCCCATTTCCCTGTCTGTCTTCACTGGGTGTTCCTTCCTTCCTGTGTGTTCTGTCTCCTTATCTTTTCTGTGTTTTATGTTTTTTTCCTTTCCCTGTTGTCTTCGTTTCTGTCTGTCTTTTCTTGAATGATCTTTCTCCTTTCCCCTGATTTTTTTGGGGACCCCATGGCTCTTCCCTACACCTGTCCATCTCCTGCCCTTGGCTGTCTTTCGCTACTGCTTCCTTCCCGTTTTCTCTCGTTTTTCTCTTGCTTTTGTTCCTACTATTGATCTTTACACCCCCACCCATATTCCACTGTTCCTTCCCCTCCTCCTCCGCCCTCCCCTTGTCCCTCTCCCCTTACCCCAAACCCCTCTGTGTCTCCCTCTCTCACCCTCCCCCTCCTCTCTCCTCCTCCCTTCCCCTGCCCCTCCCTGTCTCCTATTCCCTCTGCAGGAGGCCATGATGGATTTCTTCAACGCCCAGATGCGCCTGGGGGGACTGACCCAGGCCCCTGGCAACCCGGTCTTGGCTGTGCAGATTAACCAAGACAAGAATTTTGCCTTTTTGGAGGTGAGTTGGGAGAGTGACAGGGCCAGGGAAGTGTAAGTGGTGTGAAGACCTGTCCCTTAGTCCTGTGGTGTGTCCTGCTTCCTTGTGCTGCCTGTTCCCACTGGGCCCCTCTGCAGAGTTGCCAGAGTGAGTTCTGTAGGGGCTCTGCAAATCTGATGCTACCTCCTGCCTGCCTTTTGTTCTCCCTGGCAGCTTTGGGAAGCGTTTTGGACCTCTGCAGACCTCTTCAGCCTTGTCTACACCATTCTGGCCCAGTCCTAGGCACTCTGGCCATAGTGGCCTTCCCAGAACACACCTTCCCCATCTCGGGACTTGGCTAGGGTTATTTACTGTAGCTAACTAATGCTACTAACATTTCCTGTTAGTGTTTCTGAAAGTGGGGGTGGACTTTGGTTTTCATTTTATGTATTTGTTTGTTTTTAGAGATGAGGGTCTTGCTCTTTTGCCCAGGCTGGAGTGCAGTGGTGTGATCATAGCTCACTATAGCCTCAAACTCCTGGCCTCAAGCGATCCTCCTGTCTCAGCCTCCTGGAGTGCTGAGGACCTTGGTTTTTAATTTTCAACTCCTGGCGGATGAATACTCTTGTAAAATACAGTAAAGATGTTGAAGTGATACTAGTTTTCTGCAAAGGTTTCTAAGTGCTCCCTCTCCAACTCTCATTATGGTCCACTTTGAGTCGTGTTGCTCTGGATGTCAGCTGTAAATGTCGCCTTATTAGAAAGATTTTAGTGCTGTCACCACCTCATTTAGTTAATTTTTCCTGTGACATCTTTTTTCAATACTTTGTCTTTTTTCAGCATCATCACAGCTTGCAGTTGTGTGTTTGTGTTGAGTGCTGGTGTCTATAAACACACCAGAGTGTGAACTCCTAAAAGCAAGGACACACCTGTTGTCCTCCCAGTGCCCAGCATGGGGCCTGGCACATTGTATTTGTTCACATGAGTGAAAGAGGAAATTCTGGTCACAGAGCCCCTGGGGTAGACCAGTCCCTGACCCCTAGGCCTCACGAATGCTTCTCTTCCATTCAGTTCCGCTCAGTGGACGAGACTACCCAGGCCATGGCTTTCGATGGCATCATCTTCCAGGGCCAGTCCCTGAAGATCCGCAGGCCTCATGACTACCAGCCGCTGCCTGGCATGTCGGAGAACCCCTCTGTCTATGTGCCTGGTGAGTGGGCTTCTGTCAAGGCCCCTTCTCCCCCAGTCCTGTTTCCATAGCCCACCCTTCCCTTCTTCAGCCCTGCTGAAGCTGCTTAGGAAGTGGGGTAGGTGCTTTGGAGTGTACATGTCTTCCCCCTGCTTCCCCCAGGCCTCTGAGTTGGGTCTGCTCCTCCTGGCAGAGGGGGTGCCTGGGGCCCAGGGGAGTGAGCTGGGACCTGCTTGAGGACACGCAGCTTGTACATGGCAGAGCCAGGACCAGGCCGAAGGTGCTGGGGAAGTGAGGGGCTTACGGTCTGGGCCATGTTTCTGCTTTGAGGCCTCACAGCTCAGGACCCCAGAGGGCTCCGTGTGTGTCTGTCAGTGCTGGTGCGCATCAGCAGATGTCAGCAAAGCTCCTCGGGGTGGGATCTGGCACCTGGGTATTGACTCATTTTTTTGTCTCCCGGCTTTTGCCTCGAATTCTATTTACTGGGCTATTCTCCACAGCTGTGTTAAGGATCATCTTTGATTGGTAGATAATGTAGCAGACCAGGGCTTGGCCAACTGTTTCACTGTGTGTGAAAGCAGCCACAGATGTTACCTGAGTGAATGGGCATGGCTGTGTTCAATGAATGCACCTTAGCGTGTGTGGTGGCTGAAATTTGGATTTCGTGTGTTTTCCACATGCCTTGGAATAGTCTTCTTTCGGAAAGCTTGCAGGCTGTACAGAAGCAGGTAGCGGGGCTCATCCAGCCTGCAGACTAGCTCGCTTACGCCTGCAGCAGACGGGGTAAAAGTAAGGATTTAGGTTTGTTGAAGGCTCTGTGAGGGTATGGGAAGTGCTGCCTGGCTGAGTCAGGCTGACGGCCCAGGCCCCTGGGACACGGAGGGCCTGGGTTCTCTGGGCTGATGCCTCGCATTTGGAGGACCCCGTTAGAAACCATGTTGGCTCTCCCCTTCCTGGAGTGGGGAACAAGGGGCCCAGAGGGAGGCACATCCATGTCAGTGCAAGACCTCAGCTTGGTTCCCAACTTGCCTCCAGTGCTTTTCCACCGTGAGTTTTGGTAAATTCAGGGCATCTTTTTAACTTAACCAGAAACCTGAGGTATAATAGATACTGACATACTCTCATTTAAGTGTTCAGTTTGATGACTCTTTACATATGGGTGCATTTACCAGATTGAGCTATAAACATCTCCTTTGTGCGTCTTCCCAGTGAATTCACGGTGTTTCAATTCGTCTTTAATTATGTAAGAAGCCCACCATTTGTTGGTGCTTGTGTGTCAGGCATTGTCCTAAGTGTGCTCCATGGATCTTCTTTTAACCTTTGTGACAATTTTGTGGTAGAAGTTAGGGCTTGGGCCAAACCTGCCCAAGTTCCCACCTGCTTTCATAAAGAGAGATGCAGCACACATCTCGGCCGGGCTTGTCTACACCACCTCATCCACTGTTGCACCTGGGGAAATGCAGCACCTCCTTCTGGGGAGAGGGGTGCGGCACATGTGGGCCCTGGGGGATAGGATGGCAGGTTTCGGACCTAACGTTGCTTCTGTTACCAGGCCAATGGGCTCAACTGTTCTGAGGGTAATAGGGTGCTCTGGCAGGGACTGAGCCCAAAGTGATGGCAGTGACAGCCGCGGCTGCTGAGCTCCTCTCAGGGTGCCCATTGGGGTTGAGCTGGCCTGGTCACCTTGTGAAGTTGGGGCATCTCTCCATCTCAGAGATGAAGAAAGCTTTGGGATAGTGGGGACGGGATCCCTGCTGGATCTAGGTTAGTCCATCTCTGCCCCACACTGTTTTTGCTCCATGTGGGGTCCTTTAGAGGTACGACTCCTGCAAAGTCACTTTGCCCCTGTTTTCCCACCTGACTCTGGGAATATCCCTGCTAAATGGAGGAATTGATTAGTGGAGGAATCTGAGGCTCTGAGAAGATTCCCTTGAACTTGTCATCGTGTAACAGTGGGTGATGTCACTGCCTTAGTGTTTACCAGGGCGTGTCTGGGCTGGGCTGGCCTGGTCCTGTTGTGGGCAGGGAGTCTAGCAAATACCCCAGCTGTGGGGACTCCTGTGCCTGTACTCAGGCCTGGTATTAAATACACACTTGGCACGAATTGTTCTCATGCACACACCTTGTGCTGTGGGCACTGGCGTTCTCCCTGTTCTGCTGAAGATGCTTGAGGGCCTTGGAGCCTCATGGGGTACAACCACGACTTGAACCCAGGGAACCTGACTCTCTCACTCTTGGCCCTATGCTACTTCCTGAGACATGCACAGTGGTTAGAGCCTTTAGCCTGCCCAGCTACCTGTGGAGAGTCATGGTTGAGTGTGAGTTCTGGAGGCTTTTTCTGCCTTTGTGACTTTGTTCTATACCTCGGTTTATTCCTTTTGTACTTTAGATGGGGCTTTTGTGAGCATTGTGGTAATAGATACAAGGAGTGTGGCATGGTCCCTGGCCTATGGCGAGTGCTCAGTATCTGTTCCTGTCCCCAGGTTACTTGTGCTTGTCCTGGTGACACACAAGCTGTGTCTCCCATGGTCTGCGTGGCCATACTCTACTGGGTTCACCTCTGATGGTTGGAGCTGGCTTGGTTGGTGCTTCCAGTTTTGTGGGGGCTAGAGGGGCTGGGGTCAGTGGTGGGAGAGGGTGCACTTGGGGCAGATGTGAGCCTGGAGGGTCGATGGGATGCTGCCTCCCTTTCCTCTCAGGGGCACAGCGGCTCAGCTGCTGAGGCTTTTTCCCATTTTCTGTCTTATCTGTTCCTTCCCAAGATCAGAATGGAGGTAGGACAGGGCCACGCCCACTGGGGGTAGGGGTTGCAGAGGAAGGGGAGGCCACAGGGCTGGGCTTTGAACTTGGGAGTCAGGCTGGATGGGTGCTGGGGCCTTACAGAACTCAGGTCTAACAGGATGGCTCCGAGAATGAAATGATAGATTTGCGAAGCCCAGGGATCAGGTTGAACCATGAACCGTCCCATGTGGCAGGCACTTGTCTGTGAGTTCAGAGTTCAGTGGTTTGGGGGCTGTTAAACTCTGTTGGTGTGACCACACTGTGACATGTCAGCCCTTGTGGACATCGAATCCAGCATCCCAGCCACAGCCAGCACTCACCACTGAGATGATACCAGCCAACACTGGGGACACTGTTCTGAGACTCACTGAGCAGCCTCTGAGCTCACGCCACCCCTGTGAGAGCAGACCCATCCCTGCAGGGGCACAGATGAACTGACTGCTGTGAAGGGAAAGGACTGAGAGATTTAATAGGGAGACTTACCTGGGTAGTTGTTGGTGAAAGGCACCTGAGGGGTGAGGAAGGGGTCCACGGTATCGTGACTTACCAGCAGGTTCAGAGTGAAGGTGACCTGCCAACGTCATGCAGCAGATAGGTGTGTGAATGCAGGTCTTTGTGCCCTTGGTGTTCTGGGGGATGCCTCTATTTTGAGGTTCCTCTGAGGCTGGACAGGTCTGGGAGATACAGTGCATTCTCTGACGGAGGAGCTGTGGTGTGCCATTGCCCTCGTCTCCTCCTCATCTCAGAATGGGGAAGAGAGGGTGAGCGTGCAGTCCCTCTTACCCACCTCAGGTGGGGAGTGTCCTGGTCTGCCAGTGAGGGGCTCACCCTGTAGATCTTCCCCTGGGCTTTTGGGACGTGATCTTCTATTGGAATTGAAGTCCTCTTTTCCCATCTGCCGTTAGGGGTTGTGTCTACTGTGGTCCCTGATTCTGCACACAAGCTGTTCATCGGGGGCTTACCCAACTACCTGAATGATGACCAGGTAAGGCCCCTGCCTCCTTCCCAGCTCCTCCCCAACCCCGGTGCCCACCCAGCCCTGAGAGATTCTTGGCCTGCTGCAGGTGAAAGAGCTGCTGACATCGTTTGGGCCTCTCAAGGCCTTCAACCTGGTCAAGGACAGTGCCACGGGGCTCTCCAAGGGCTACGCCTTCTGTGAGTACGTGGACATCAACGTCACAGATCAGGTGAGTCCCGAGTCCCTGCCTACTTCCCACGTCTGCTCTTCCCTTCCCTGCGCTGTTTCCAAGCCGAGGTTTCCCCTTGTTGGGATGGGGCGGGAGGCGGCCAGCCTGAAGCAGTGTCCTGTGTGTGGGGCTCTTCCCCTTGCCCTTGGTTTTGGCTCTTTCCAAGCTCTTAACCCCTTTGCCTTCCCCTCTTCCCCACCAATGCCCCGGCTTAGGGGGAGGTGTCGGGCTCTGGGTCATGACCCCACCTCTCCCCTGCACCCCCTCCCACCCCTCATCCTCCAAACGCAGGCCATCGCAGGGCTGAATGGGATGCAACTGGGGGATAAGAAGCTGCTTGTCCAGAGGGCGAGTGTGGGAGCCAAGAATGCCACGCTGGTGAGCCCCCCGGCACGTCATCTTCCATTGGCTAGAGGGACCCTGGGGGTGGGAAGGGGCTGGCTGGGGGCAGGTTCTTCTGAGCTCTGCCCCAGCTTTCATGGGAGGAGATTTGAGGGGCATTGGGTACATCCCTGGGGGGCAGTGTGATGGGGGTGTTCAAGTGGAGGGATGGCCTTTCCCCAGGTGGGCGTCTGAGGGGGCACAGGCTTGAGCAGAGGGAGGCTGGGTCAGGGCCCCCTGTGACGCCTCTGCCCCCTGCCCCACAGAGCACCATCAATCAGACGCCTGTGACCCTGCAAGTGCCAGGCCTGATGAGTTCCCAGGTGCAGATGGGCGGCCACCCGACTGAGGTCCTATGCCTCATGAACATGGTGCTGCCCGAGGAGCTCTTGGATGATGAGGAGTATGAGGAGATTGTGGAGGATGTGCGAGACGAGTGCAGCAAGTACGGGCTTGTCAAGTCCATTGAGATCCCCCGGCCCGTGGATGGCGTCGAGGTGCCCGGCTGCGGAAAGGTCAGGGCACTCCGGGCTTGGCACATGTTCCTCCTCCTTCTCTTTTCCTCTCTCTCTCCCCCTCCCTCTCAAGGTACACACATGTACACACACCACCCTTGAGTGCCCCCTCAGGCCTGTCTGTGGGAGATGTTGGTGACCCAGAGAGGTGTGTGGCCTAGTGGGGTCCTAGGGCCCACAGGTGAGACAGAAGCTGGGGACACAGCTGTTGTGGCTGAGAAGCAACTAGTTTCAAAACTTAGCTTTGTCTCTCTGTTGTTATGTGACTTTATGCAAGTGGATTCGCTTTTTCTGTGAAGTGGGGGAGAAATCCTCGAAATAGTCATGGCCACACCTGCTGGTGTCTCCCGTTAGCCAGGTGCTCTGTTGAAGCTGGGCCTGCACTGGCCCGAGTTCTCCCAGTAGCTACTACGCCCCTTCGTGAGAGGAGCTGAGGCACAGAGCTGATAGGTCACATAGGCAGGTTTCAGGTTCTTGCGGTCTGATTTCTGAGCCAAGTCTGATTGCCTCTTGGTGTTGTGCTGGGTGTAATTACCTCTTGTCATCCTCCTCGTGAGGTGGTGGTGAGGCCTGTGACCTCTGTTCTTTTTCATCCATTGCTGGGTGTATTTATGAAATTCCTGCTGTGGGCAGGCTCTGATCTAGGTGCTGAGGGGTCAGCAGTGAACAGAAGCCCTTCCTGCCCTTGAGCAGCAGAAGTTCTGGGAACACAGCTGTGAGCTGGCACATGTGCCACCTGGAGTAGTTGGGCCAGGATTCCTTGGTGCGGTCTTCAGACAGGGGGGTCAGGGTTAAGAGAGGCAGTGAGTGGGTGAGGAAGATGGTGGGGAAGGTTGAGGAGGATCTGGGGGCCGTGTGGGTCTCAATGAGATGGGAAGGAAGCTGGCAGATAGAGATGGTTCCTTATCATAAGGAAGCGAGGGATAGGGGTGGGCGCAGAGCTGGCACTTACCCTGGCCCTGCCCAGCTGAGCCCTGCAGGGTGGGATGTGGTTGAGCAGGTGGAGGGCTGAGGGGCGGCTGTGGGCATCTGGGGCTGGCCAGGAGCTGGTAGAGTCAGTGCTGCCTCGGTGGTGGGCAGGTTTTGCCAGAGAGGACGCTGGCTCTGCAGGGCCAGATTGGGAAGGGCCTTGTTAATTCATGATGAGGGGAATGCAGGAAGTACGGGCTCCTCAAGACCATTGAGATCTCCAGTCAGTGCATGAAGTCGAGGTGCCTGCTGTGGAAGGGTCAGGGTGCCTTGTGGCTTCTCCCTGGAGTAGTTGGTTTTTAAAGGAGAGAATAGGGCTGTGGTCCTATTTTTTAGGTGATTTTGGCTGTTTGGAAAATGGATGAGGGAGGTCTTTTGGAATAATCTGGGTGAAAGATGGTGACTTGATTTAAAGTAATAGCAGGGATAGAGAGAAGTTGACAGGTTGGAGAGACCTGAGCCTGTAAGGTGCCCTGGGTGTGATTGGTTTGGGTCTGCTGGGAGGGGAAGGGACATCAGTGAGATGCTCAGAGTGGCAGCTCTGTGACCAGGGAATGGCAAGTGACATGCAAGGGTGATGAAGTTTGGGGCGGCGGGGGGTGGGGGTGGGGGGTCAAAGTGGGGCCACCTGGCTTTGGGGTTTCTGATGTCTAGGAAGCAATTAGATGGACAGATCTGTGTTCCTAGTGTAAGGACTGATGGAAACTCTGATGTCATTTAGAGACCGACTTTGATTTGGATGTTGGACTGCATGAACTTGCCCGGGAGACAGGGCTGGGTGGGAAGGTGGTGGCTGGAGAGGTGGAAAGAACACAGGGTTGTGAGTGGGCAGAGGGCCGGAGGAGGAGGGGGTGTGAGGAGGAGGGTCACGGCAGCATCTACTGTCTTTTCCTCTTTCTGGAGCTCCCCCCCACCCCCGCTTTCCTTTGCTCTGGGATAGAGCCTGGTAAAACGGGCTGAGTGAACACTTCTTGGGAAGAATGGATGGGAGAGACCCTGGCTTTGCTATCAGAGGACCGATTTTACTTTGTAAAATTTATTGCATCCTGGCCGGGCGCGGTGGCTCATGCTTGTAATCCTAGCACTCTGGGAGGCCGAGGCGGGCGGATTGTTTGAGCTCAGGAGTTCGAGACCAGCCTGAGCAAGAGCGAGACCCCGTCTCTACTAAAAATAGAAAAAAAAAGAAATTATACGGACAGCTGAAAACATATATATATATATATATATATAGAAAAAATTAGCTGGGCATGGTGGTGCATGCCTGTAGTCCCAGCTACTCGGGAGGCTGAGGCAGGAGGATTGCTCGAGCCCAGGAGTTTGAGGTTGCTTTGAGCTAGGCTGACGCCACGGCACTCACTCTAGCCCAGGCAACAGAGTGAGACTGTGTCTCAAAAAAAGAAAAAAAAAAATTTTATTGCATCCTATTCCTGTTTTGCTCTTAAGCTTTTTGTTATGGATCTTTTTAAACATGCTTAAAAGCAGAGACCGTAATAGTGATATATTATTTGTATTATAAATATGTAGTAACATTATTAATAATAGTGCTCCATCACCCAGCTTCTAAGTTATTGATATTTTGTTCTTAGTTTCTATATTCATCTTTTTCTCCGCCTTTTTGCTGGAGTATTTTAATGCATATCTTAGATATATTTCACCTGAGATACTTAGGTATATTTCTCTGATTTTTCAACTACTTACATTTGGGGTTAACTCTTTGCTGTGGGGGTCTGTGCTGGGCATTGCAGGATGTTTAGTTTATCCCCAACCTCTTCCCACTAGATGCAAAACCGCTACACCTGTCTTTGTGACAATCTAAAGTATCTCCAGACTTTGCTTAATGTCCCCTCGGGGCACATTTGCCCCTGGTTGAGAACTATAGCTCTAACTGGAGAACCTTTTTAAAAAATTTTAATAAAACCACAATACCATTATTATAAAATTAACATTAATTCCTTATTGTATACCTAATGGATGTTCAAATTTACTGTCTCAAAAATGTACTTTTTACAGTTAGCTTCCAAACAATGTCCCTGCTTCAAATTTGTTTACAAAATTTCTTCCAATTTATCAGTTGTATTTTGCCCCCCTTTTCTTTTGTAAGCCATTTTATTTGTTGAAGAAATAGTCATTTGTTGTATGAAATCCCATATTTAAGTAGGCTCATTGTATCCTTTCTTTTCTCTGTTTTCCCATAAACTGGTGGTTCAAGCAGGATTAAAAGCTTGAATAGATGAAGGTTCAAATTAAGTTTCCCTCCTCTCTATTCAACATGGGCTTGAATCCTAATTTCTGAGCTTCCCATCCTCATCTGTTGTCTGGGGAGAGCATGGCCCTTGGGGTGGGTCTAGAAGTACCTGCCGTGGTGGCTGCAGAATGACATTCAACACAGGTGGCCCCTCTCTTCTCTTGGGAACTTGCCTCTGTCTCCCACCACTAACTTGCCCTGTGTGCCTCAGTTGACACTCAGGCAAGCTTCTGTTCTCTCCATGCCTATGGGGTTTCTGTTCTCTTATCTGTGCTCTTGTTCTTTCACCCTGGAGGATGTTTGGGTGAACTCTGCCAAACCTGCGCTAAGGGTCCTTTTTTGAAGCCTGTGGTGAGGCCTTCTTTCCCTCTCTGTCACTTTGTGCGCTGAGTCCTGGGCTTGGATGGATGTTGGCTGGTTGCTGGGAGTGAGCCTTGTTCACAAACTTGCCTCTTGTTCCCCACAGATCTTTGTGGAGTTCACCTCTGTGTTTGACTGCCAGAAAGCCATGCAGGGCCTGACGGGCCGCAAGTTCGCCAACAGAGTGGTTGTCACAAAATACTGTGACCCCGACTCTTACCACCGCCGGGACTTCTGGTAGAGGCGGGTGGGGGAGGGTGGGGGCAGGGCTGGCTGGGGGCTCCTCCCCCCTCCCGCCCCCCCTTTTCCCCCTCTGAAGATGATGGGCAGAGGAGTGACAGCCGAATGACAGCCGGCAGCAACTGGAATGGCAGCAATTAAGGGTGGGGGGTGGGGGGTTGGGGGGTTAGGGCAGGGAGGGGACTGGGGAAGTGCGCACACAGGCCCACTCAGACACACGCACCCACACAGACACAGAGGGAAGGGGTTGAGATGGGGACGGGGTGCACAGCAGGGTGGGGTAGGACCCCCCATAGCCCCTCCCAAAACAGCCTCTCCTTCTCCTTGTACCCCCTTTTCCTCTTCCCCATGGTAGGAATATAGCGTGTTTATATTTTATGGCCAAACTATTTTGAATTTTGTTGTCCGGCCCTCAGTGCCCTGACCTCTCCCCTTTACCAGGACCACAGCTCCATTCCTCTGGCCTCTGGTCCTCAATGACCCTCCCTCCCTGGTTTCTTACATAGTTGATTCTCTCCTCCTTAGTCTTCCCCCGACCTGCTCCCAGTCCCGTGGCTCCTGTCCCTCTCCTACTCTCTGTGGCAGTTTCATATTTGCTAAGACGAATTTGCTCATTAAACATTTTGTTGTATTTTACTTTATGGAACTGCTCTGTGTCCAGTGTGTCCGACCCCTCTTCCTTTCGGTTCTGGGCGGGTGGTTTTCTTTGGCAAACTGCGGGCCTTGGCTAGTACTCTGGGCACCCCAGGGACACCCCGTGCCTGCGCACCTGCTCCTGGGGGTCTCGGCAGCGCAGGCTCCTTGAGGGCGTGGGGCTCTAGGGCGGGCTCCCTCTGCCGAGGGGAGGGAGGATGGCCTTGCGGGCCCTGGAGCTGCCGCGCGGGGCAGGCATGGCGTGCGCAGGCCAGGGTCTCTGGTTCCCGCCTCCCTTCAGTGGCCAAACGAGTCCCGCCGGTACGTCTGCGGAGCCGCAGCGCCTGGCGGAAGTGACGTAAGGAGTGCTTTACAACAGCCCCCTGCGCGCCGGAAGTGATGCGGCCCGGGCGGGCTTGGTCGCTGAAGTGAGGCCCGCTGGGGCCAGGCGCGGCGCGGAGGGCGGGGCGCGCTGCCACTTCCGCTTCCGGTCCGTCGCCTCCTTCGGTTTCTTCCCGTCTCTTTGGCGGCTCCCCTCCCCCGCCTGGCTATCCGCGCCCCTGCCGGGCGCCGGGGCGGCGGGGCCCTCGGCGTGCGGCCTTCCCTGCGTCCGCGCGTGCGCCCGTGCGCGCCTCGCCGCTGCCGCCCGCGGCTTGGCGTGTGCCCCCGACACCGAGGCCGAGCGGGGGCAGGGGGCTGACCGCCATGACCCCCCGCAGCCAGGCGTGAGGGGGCCGAGGTGAGCGTGGGGCGCGGGGCACGGGGCGCGGAGCGAAGCGCGGCGGTCCGGCCTGCCCTGGGCACCCAGGCCTGGGCTGCAGCGCGCGCGGTTCCGGCCGGGCCTCTGGACCTGGGTGTTTCTGGCCTCTGGTCTTCCCTTGCCGGCCTTTGTGTGTCTGTGCCTGGGTCGGCCTCGACTGCCCCTATGTCTGTCTCTCTGTCGTGCCTGTGTCTCTGTTAACGTCTCTATGTCTCGTGGGCCTCCGCCTGTATCTCTGCGTTGCTCTATCTCCGTGCCTGTTTCAGTGCTTTTACAAAAGGATTTGGAGATAGGAGTGTCCCTGTGTGTTTGTCCCGGCTCTCCTTCTGCCTGTCATGTCTGTGTCTAATTGTCAGGATTTTGATTGTATCTCTCTGGGTTTCTGTGTCTTCATTTCCCCAGGTATCTCCTTCCCCTCCCGCCAGACCTCTCTGCCTCTGGTGCACGTCTTGCTGCTGCCCTGTCTTCGCATCTCATTCTTGTCTTCATACCTCTACTAATACGGAAGTTTCTTCCCAGGTGTCTGGTGCTGCCTTTCTCCAGGTTTCTGAGTCTCTGGTGTGGTGGTTAAGAGCTCCAACCCTGGGTTCGGAAGCCGCCGCTGCTTGGTAGTTGTGTGATATTTGCCGGGTGATCTCTGTCTCCAAGCCTCAGTTCTCTAAACTTTAAAGTGGGGGCCTTCATAGTTCTTATAGCGTAGTATCCTTGTGTATTTAAATCGCAATGATGCTCATAAAGTGCCTAACAGTGTCTAGTATGTAGCAAATGTGTAATTACTGGGAGCTCTGGTTTTTATTATCATAGTACTTAGAGATTTTCTGTTTTACACAGTAAGTGTTAGATATTGGGCATTTGAGTACCTCTTGCAGAATTCTGCCATATCGTTTGCATTCTATTTAATCTATTAGTTTTTTTTTGAGTCAATTTAATTTGAAAACCAGTCTCATTCTAAGCAATATCTGTGATCTTAGCTTTTATGTTCTAGTTGTATATATTTTTTGTAACACACTTTAAATAAGTACACAGTATTAAGGTAACACATCTTCTGCCGCCACCCATTTGGAAACGTTGTGTGTTTTTTCTCTGATAATAATAGCAGCCAGTGTTATTGAGTACCTACTATCTGTGGGGCACGGAGCCAAGCACTTTATGTACCCATCTTGTTTAATCAACAAGCTTGCCAGATAGGAATTCTTTCCTTCATTTCAGAGTTGAGCAAACCAAATCTCAAGGAGGTTTGCTCCACTAGTAGCTGATGTGGCCAGGGTTTGAACTCAGATTTCATGTCCTTTTCCATTATATCCCATTTTTCTCCGTCCCAGGGCTCTTTTTGTTTCAGGGTTTATGTCTTGTCTCCTTGTCCTCCTGCCTGTCTTCCCATGTTTTTGTGTCTGCTTCTTGTTATGTCTTTGTCTGTCTTACCATGTCTCTGGGTAGCTCTCTCTGCCTAGGGTTTTCTATGTCTCTTTCTGTCCTTGTCTCTCTCTCATTTCATTTCTTGTCAGTTGTTTTCTCTGTATTTGTCACATCGTTACTTTCTCATAGTTTGTCTGGCCGTGCCTGTGTTGGGATTGTGGCTGCTTTTGTTCAGCTGGCTACAACTGTCTTCAGGTGCTTGGCTCTTTGGCCTTAGTTGAAGGCAGGGGCCGACTTCTCTCATTCACCCTCTTAGATCATGGTGGGGCTCCGAAAATCTCCTTCTGTGGCTTGTTGGAGCGGCATAGACTGTTGGTCAGAGTCTGCTCTGAAACCAGGCTGCTCCAAGGGTGAGGTGTGTGTCCCTGGGCAAGGGAGTTAACTTCTCTGTGTCTCAAGTTTCCTCTCCTCTAAGGTGGCTGTGAATCATGGAGTTGTAAGGATTAGTTGAATTGATCTGTGTGCAGCACTCAGAGCAGTGCCCGGCTCAGGGTGAGTGCTGGGCAAGTGCCTGCTGGTATTGTCATTATTTGCTTCATTCCCCTCCCGTTTTTCTCATCACCAGTGGCAGTTCAGGTTCATAGTTTAAAAGTGTAAGTTTGGGAGTTGAAATGGGCCTTGGGTAGAGTCTGCACTGCTGTTCCAAGTGTGTGACCTTGGCTGAAACATTTAATCTCTAGGAGCCCAGTCTCCTCTGTTACATGAGATAACGTACCCTGTACTGAGTGAGCGCCTGGTGCACAGCTAGGACCCGGGCAGTGGGGCTGTGTTCCTTATTTCTCCTCCCTTGGGCCCTGAACTTCCCTGCCCTTGGGCCACCTAGTCCCCTGGTATCTCCTATCCTTTTGTCACCCTGGGATGGCTCCTCCCTTCTGCCTATTTCTTTAATCCCTTCATGGGCTCCTTTCCCCGTGTATCCTCTGGATTCCTACATTCCTGCCCCCTCCACCCTTGCTCCAGAGGTCTTTCCTGCCCTGCCTCCTTCACTTCCTTCCTGCACCATTTACTGAATGGTTTTTCTGGGCCATCTTCTCTGCTGGGAAAAGCCACTTCCAGACAGACTTGTTCTCTGTCCCCATGGAGCTCATGGGTCGACCTTAGCCACAGAATCAGACAAATGAATATAAAATCATGAGGGTGACTGAGTCTACCGATGAAGCTCACGGGAATGGCAATTGTGGTGTTTGGGTGCAGATCCGGGAAGTTAAAGTGGGTCCCTTGGGGTCAGTGGGCATCCCAGGGCAAGGAAGGAGGAAGAGCACACAGGCAGGATGGAGGGTCTCATGAAGTGCCGCCAGTGTTTACAGAGTGCTTTCTGCTCGCCAGGTTATCTCAGTTCTTTAGGTCATTGCACAGAGCCCCAGTTTATAGAGAAGAAAGCTGAGATACAAAAGTTCTTGGCCTCCCCAGTATAGCCCAGCTTGGAGATAGCCGAGCTGGGGCGAGGGCCTGTAATCTGCCACTGCATACTCTGCCTCGCTGAGCAGAGGCCCCGTGTAGGAAGAAGGCAGGCGTGTTTGAGGAACTGAAAGCTGGATGGGGTAACTTTCAGACGGAGGTTAACAAAGGGCAGAGCCTTCTAGGCCACAGTTAGGAACTTGTTTTCCACCCTGAGGGCAGTGGGGAGCCCCAGGAAGGTCGGGCTTGGCCTCTGGGCAGCCCATATCCTGTCTGTGTTTTCAAAGTTTCTCTCCCCTTCTCAGATGCAGTGACCCGCCAACACCTGCTGAGGCCTCCCTCCGAGAGTCACCCAATCACTCCACGCCTTGGGGGGCCTGTGCCCCTCACTGCTGCTGGGCACCATGTCGACCTCATCCCTGAGGCGCCAGATGAAGAACATTGTCCACAACTACTCGGAGGCAGAGATCAAGGTTCGAGAGGCCACAAGCAATGACCCCTGGGGCCCATCCAGCTCCCTCATGTCCGAGATTGCCGACCTCACCTACAACGTTGTGGCTTTCTCGGAGATCATGAGCATGATCTGGAAGCGGCTCAACGACCACGGCAAGAACTGGCGGCACGTCTACAAGGTCCGCACCTTGAGTCCCCTCCCCTGGGGGTGGAGGATGGGGCAGAGTCTGTGTGTGCCCTAAGTGGGGGGTCTTCCCAGTTCTCAAGAGGAGCTGGAATACTGCATTAAATGTAAAATCTTTTTTTTTTTTTTTTTTTTTTTTTTGAGACAAAGTCTTGCTCTGTCGCCCCAGGTAGGGTACAGTGGCATCACCATGGCTCACTGCAACCTCAAACTCTTGGGCTCAAGCCATCCTCCTATCTCACTCTGCCTCCTGAGTAGCTGGGACTACAGGTGTGTGCCACAACACCTGGCTAGTTTTTCTATTTTTAGAAGAGATGGGGTCTTGCTTTTGCTCAGGCTGGTCTTGACTCGAGCACAAGCAATCCACCTGCCTCGGCCTCTCAGAGTGCTGGGATTACAGGTGTGAGCCACTGCTCCTGGCCTTTTTTTGTTGTTGTTTAATGAAGGCGATAAATATAACATTTTAAGAAGCTTTGAGTTTTATGATTTAAAACTATTTTAAATGAATGATGCATTTGTAAGATTTATACACTCAGAAGGCCTGAGAGGGTCCTCGGTTTCTATATCTTCTGTGTGCCCAGATGCCCAGTTCTTTTCCTCAGAACAGCCGGGTGCCGGCTTCTGGGGACTACCTCTGTGTACCTGTCCAAGAAGATGTGTGCTCCCCTTGACACAGGTGATGCTGTGCTGTGGCTGTGTGCCCGACAGCATGGGTGAACCTCTCGCACCTTGTCAGCCTCACCTTCTGTGTTCTGTTTGCTTCCATTATCTGACACTCGGGGAGAGGCAGGCCTGTAGGGACAAAATACAGATAACGGGTTGTGCTGCCGGGAGTTAGGGGTGAGGGGCCGGCTACGAAGGGGCAGCACAAGGAAATTTTGGGGATGATGGGACTGTTGGGTATCTTAATGGCAGCACTGATTACATGCCGTACACATTTGTCAGAATTCAGACCGTTAAAATGAGTGAGTTTTACTGTATGTAAATTAGACCCCAATTTAAAAAAGGAAAATGAGACTATCTTAGAGAACATTCCCTGTTAGGATGTAAAAGATTTGTCACATTTTTCTTTTACAATTGCAGAATATTCAACTGTATGGATCAATCATAATTTATTTCACTAGTTCCCTGTTGATAGTTTTTTGTAAGAAGTGTGTAGTGTTTTGCTTTTGTAAGCAAGACTGCCATGAATATCCCTGTATGTTTATCATTTTCTAGAACTGGAATTGCTGGGTCAAAGAGCATGTGCATATCTAATTTTGGTAAATGTGGCCAAAATACCCTCCACAGTGGTGGTCCCTTGTGCACACCCTAATCCACTGAACAGACACACAGATCTTAGGCTTTGGGCCAAAGGGAATGTGTCTGTGGGTAGGACTCGGGTGGGCTTCCAGCGTGACCACTGTTCTGGGAGCCCTGGGGCCTGGCATCCCCCCTCTGGTCACTCTGTTCCTTGTGCTACAGCAAAATGGCCAAGGATGTGGGCTGGGGCCAGGTGACTGGGTCATCCTCCTGGTGGTGGGGCCTCAGGCTAGTTCCTGTATCTCCCTGTGTATGAGGGTTGGGGTGTTGATGTATGTCTGACTCTTGGGCAGTGGCTGGTGAGTGTTGGAGGGTCCTGTTGCTGTTTCTTCAGCAAGCATCTGTGGAAGGCTTGCTCTCATGGACTTAGACTGGGGTGTGTTCTGGCTTAGTTCCCTGTCCTTGCTGATTTTTGAGACTTCCTGTTCAAGTCTTAAAATGAACAGGTTGGTTCCCTCTGCTCAGAGATGAGGAGACAGGCCCAGGGAATTGGAGCAGGGAATTGAGGCCCGTTTCTTCTGGGTTGTTTCCATGCCCATCCTGAGAGACCAACACTGGGTTGTGGCTTGGGTTGAATCATAGATTGAGTCAGTAGTTGGTCATTTATTGTGAAGGACTGGGTGGTGTTTGTCCAGCTGAGAATGGGCCAGGGATGCAGGCGAGTCTTTGTGTGGCGGCAAGGGGCTGGAGGGATGGGTGTGTAGAGGGAGATGGGTCCTCAGGTACCCTAGACAGTAGGTCCTTCCTGACCCATGGCTGGGGTAGTGATGCCGGGGCCAGAGAACAGTAGGGGGGTCCTTGGGCCGGGGTGGTCAGCAAGTGCCCAGGCCTGGAAGTCTGGGGAGTGTGCTGTGCAGTGGTGTGGGTGCAGGGCAGGGAAGTAGCAGAGGTGGATGGAGCCTGTTGCCAGGTGGGGCTCAGGCTGCTTTCTAAACTTGTCCTGTGTTCGTTCCACACATCTGTCCTGAGGCTTCCTGTGGGTGGCCCCTTGCTGGCTGGTGTAGGGACTCAGCCCAGATCAGATCCTGCCCCGAGCCTTGAGCAGCTCTTGGGTGGGTAGGGATCAGGTTTGGAACATGTAGACAGGCTGGCAGGTGCCACAGAGGTAGGAACACAGCAGAGGACCCTGCCAGCCTTACGTGGGTCAGTTTGGTCACAGGTCCCAGCTGACTCTTCCATCCTATTTCTAAGAACTTTTAAAAGGTAGATTTACTGAGATATAATATGTATACAGTAAAATCCACCCTAGAATACCAGTATTGTAGGTATAGTTGTCTGGTTTTGACGGATGCATATATTTCTTAACTGTTATAACAGTCAAGACATGGAATGTTTGTACCCGCAAAAAGCTCCGCTCTGATCCTTTGCAGTCCTTCCTGGGCCCTACCCCAGCCCAGCCATTCCTGCTCCATTCTCCATCCCTGAAGCCTCTCCTGATTTGGGGGGCTCTCTTTTCTGTGTTCTCCAAAGCACCGGTCTTTTCTTCGGGCATTTGGGGGTCCCCAGCCCATGTGGCCGAGGGCACAGGGTTCCTACTTCACTCTGCACCTGTGCTTCCTCATGCTGAGGATGGTATCTGGTCTCAGTGTGCGGCTGTCCTGAGAGTGGCTGTGTGGGGTCCGCATGTGTGTGTGCCCCTTCCACAGTGCATGCAGATAGCTAGGCACAGACCCAGGACAGAAGTGGGTGGGTGGGGCAGCGCTTCCTGGGTCCACGCCTGGCAGTGCCTCCCTTCTTGGCTGGCCACCTCCCTCGGGCTTCAGTCCCCTCCTAGAAGTGTGAATGACCAGGACAGAATCCCCCAGGGCCAGGGTCCCTGAGCCACTGTGAGACTGCAGCGCCCCCTCTGGCCCTCTCCGGAGCCCTCCGTGCTGACCTGTCTTGGCAGGAGGGCAGGTCCTCTTGTTTCCTGCCATCCCTTTGCCACCATGGTCTCATTTTTGTCACTTCAGCCCTGCACTCAGGTTGGGCAGGAACAATCTTTCCTCTTTGATGGATGGGAAAGCTAAGGCCCAGAGTGGGAAGCTGTCTGCCCATGGTTGGGAGGGAGCTGAGTCTTGGGCCCATCTCTCCAGAGCTCGACCTCTCCCACCCTAAGAGCCCTGGCTGGCACTCTTTTTGCCCCCCTGTCAAGAAAGTATGAGCCTGGGGACCTGGCAGTGCTGGCTTCTGTGTGTCCTCCCTGCATGGCCTTGGGGACGAGTCTTGGTGAGTGAGGGCCAGTGTTTGTTCAGTGCCTTGCACGTGTGGCCCTGTGGAAATCCTTGTTACCCAGTGAAAGAAGTACTTTTCCTCCTTTTTCTCCATTTTCCAGGTGAGGAAACTGAGGCACAGTGAAGCTCAGGGCTACCCAGGATGTAGTAGAGCTGGAAGAGGAGGCCCAGCCCTGCACTGTACCTAACTTCTCTGAAGAATGCAGGGTCTCAATCTTTATCTTAAACCAGGGATCAGCATACTGAAATCCACTGGCCAAATCTCGCCCCCTTGACTCCTTCTGCCCCCAGCCTGTTTTCGTAAATAAAGGTTTATTGCAACACAGCCAGGCCCATTCATCATGGCTGCCCAGTAGTTGAGGTAGAGTGTATGGCCTGAAAACCTGAAATATTTATCCCCTAGCCCTTTACAGAAAAAGTTTGCTGACTCTGTTTTAAACATTCTTGACAAAGTTATTTTAAAAATAAAGACTATTGGGTTATCCAGTTGCCCATATTTTTTTTTTCCTTTTTTTGAGACCAGGGTCTTGCTCTGTCACCCTGGCTAGAATGCAGTGGTGTCATTGTAGCTCACTGAAGCCTTGAACTCCTGGACTCAAGTGATCATCCTGCCTCAGCCTCCCAAGTAGCTGGGACTACAGGCCTGCACCACCATGCCCGGCTAATTTTTTTTTTTTTTGAGACAGGGTCTTGCTATGTTGTTCAGGTTGGTCTCAAACTCCTGGCCTCAAGTGATCCTCCTTCCTTGGCTTCCCAAAGTGTTGGGATTACAGGCCACTTTTAAAGTAAAGTTTTACGTTTTTCTGTGAGGAGTAGCATCTAAGCAAATCGTTAGTGTTCAGCCCGATCAGCTTCGACGTTATTTGTACACCTGTTTAACCTTTGCCCAGAGGGAGATTGAGGGTATGTCCAGCCCCACAGGAGGCTCCCTCACAGCATCCCTCCCCCAGAGGCACCTGTCTGACTCGAGTTTGCCGAGGCAATTCTTGAATCATGTACATGGACTCATGCGTGTGGCCTTCCGTGGCTTGCTTCCTGTGCTCACCGTCACCGTCACGGCTGGGAGGTTGACCCGTGTTGTGTGTACTAGCCGTTCATTAATTTTTTTTATTTTGGTGTATGTCGTAGTCCCACTGTGTGCATTTACCACAGTTTATACATGCGTTTTGCTGTTGGTGAGTATTTGCACTATTTTCTGGTTCACAGTCTTTTTCACCGCAATTCCAAAGTCCAAAGAGCTCTGAAAACGAAAGTTGTTTGTAATCCGTTTGCTGGAAAGCCTGACCTGAGGTCATTTTTATGGTGGTTTGTTGGTCCCCTTAGTGTGACAATTGGTATGATTCTCTGGTGGGAGAGTTCTCTTATGTGTGGTAGGTGTATCATCTTACTGGTCTGAACTCTGGAAAATTCTGAGTTCCAAAATACCAAGGGCCCCAGGAGCTTTGGACCCAGGACTGCCTCTTGGAGTGGGGTGTGATAATGCATGGAAATCACTTTCCTTCTTTCCTTTCTCTAATGTGTAAACACCTGGAGGGCCAGTTAAAGACTAATCTCTGATTACAGATATAAATACTGTTAACACACCTTCAAAAAGCCTTGCCAAGTGTAGGTCTAGCTGCCTCAAAGGGTTAGGGAGATTCGAATGGCCCTGGCATTTTTCTTTGCAAATTTCTCCTTGGTTCAGACAGAGCTTAGCTTCAATGGCTGACTTCTCCCTCCCTTTCCCCCTCTCTACTCTATACCTAGGAGCCCTGGATGAGTTGGAGGTACATGAAAGCCCTAGAATCACCTGCACAATCTAAGGTGTGCCTTTTTCTGAGGATGGTGGCCAAGGCTTCTAGCAGAGCCTTTAAGGGGCTGCGACCCCTCATCTTGCTCATCAGAGCGGGGCTTGAGCCCAGGCTGGGGGAGCCACAGAGACTGTTTTTTATTCCTCATTTCAATTTGTTGAAAAGCGAATTTGTTCTCTTGTTATCAAATACAAGGATACCAAAGGGTGCAGATGGAACAATAATGTTTCCTACACCCTGTCCTTTTGTTGCTGGTGTTGTGGAATCGTGTGTTCCTCGGGCCATGGCGTCCCTTCATGCCAGACGTGATGAGCTCCCCCTTTGTTACCTTCGCTGCTGTCCCATGTCTGTGCGAGTTTTTACATTCAAAAGGGATGACACGTTTCAAACTTACAGAACAGTACAGAAAGCCTTCTAAGTTATTGTTGACTGTGATTTAACAAATGTGTTTTTTTGTGTGTTTGTGATGTTACTTTAGATTTTCTTTCTAAAGAAATTGGCCAGGGTCACGGCCCATGCCTGTAATCCCAGCGTTTTGGGAGGCTGAGATGGGAGGATCGCTTGAGTCTTAAAGTTCAAGGCTGCAGTGAGCTGTGATTTCACCACTGCACTCCAGCCTGAGCAGCAGAGTATGACCCTGTCTCTTAAAAAAAAAAAAAAGAGAGAACAGTTCTGCACTGATGCCCAGGCCGGCTGCAGCGATTGCAGCGACTGTAGCGACTGTGGCTGCCATTTCCTCTTTTTAATTTTGCTTGAGCTAGAGCTCGTATACCATTCAGTTCGCCCTTTTAAAGCGAACAATTCAATGGCATTTGGTACGTTCACAATCTTCTGTGGCCACCACTTTTGTCTAGTTGCAGAACTTTTTCATTTTCCCAAAGAGAAACCCCACACTTACAAGTGGTCCCTCCGCACCGCCCTCCCTCCAGTCTCTGGCAACCCATGATCTACTCTCTGTCTCTGTGGAGTTACCTGTCTGGACATCTCACATTGGTGGAATCATACTCTATGTGGACTTTTGTGGCGAGCTTCTTTCATGGGTACAGTGTTTCCGTGCTTGGTCCATGTGGCAGCGTGTGTCAGTGCCTCGTTCCTTCTCAGGGCCACATGATAGTCTGTTGTGTGGACAGATGTGTGCCGACCTGCCGACGACTCATGGGGTGTGGGACTTGAATCCTGGTGGCTGCCCCAGGGCCTGGGCCTCGGCGCGGTCTCCAGCCCATCTTTATGGTGCCTGGTTGGTGACTGATGTGTCCCTGTCCCCCGCCCCCAGGCCATGACGCTGATGGAGTACCTCATCAAGACCGGCTCAGAGCGCGTGTCGCAGCAGTGCAAGGAGAACATGTATGCCGTGCAGACGTTGAAGGACTTCCAATATGTGGATCGAGATGGCAAGGACCAGGGAGTGAATGTGCGTGAGAAGGCCAAGCAGCTAGTGGCCCTGCTGCGAGACGAGGACCGGCTGCGGGAGGAGCGGGCACACGCGCTCAAGACCAAGGAGAAGCTGGCGCAGACTGCCACGGGTGAGGCCCCTTCCCCTCTGCCTGCTGAGGCCCCATGGCCTAGAGTCTGTTCCTCTCCTGCAGAGGCTCTTGTGCCTGGCCAATGAGCCCCTGTCTCCCTTCTCCCTCTTTTTCCTCTCTCCAGCCGGGACGCTGGTCTCACAGGCTCACTTGGGCCCTTTTCTGTCTCCTGCCTCATACCCTGGGGCCCTAGAATTGAGAAATTTCATTCTGCTCAGCCACAAAACCAGCTGAGCGCCTCCTCAGGGCCCGGGTATGTCCAGATGCCAAGGGAGGCAGGCAGAGCCCTACCTCGTGGAGCTGCCAGGCAGGTAGGGGATGGTCCTGTCTGAGAATAGTCAGTGTTAGGGACAGGGGCTCCTGAGAGGACTGGACGCTGACACGTCAGGGTGCTGTCCTTGCGTCCACAGCAAGATTGGGGGTTGGGGGGGCATCATTCCAGGCAGAGGGTAGTGGCTTGGGCAAGACACAGCCAAAAGGCCAGCATCAGAGCCTGCAGGCCACCACAAGGCCTTTGGGCTTGCTTGAAGAGCCTTTATTTTTTATTTTTAGAGACAGAGTCTCACCCAGGTTGGAGTGCAGTGGTGTGGTCATAGCTTGGTATAATCTTGAATTCCTGGGCTCAAGCAATCCTCCTGCCCCGGCCTCCTAAAGTTCTGGGACTGCAGGCACCTGCCACTGTATCTGGTCATGAGCCTTTAAAATGTTTGTAGGTGGGCCGGGCGCGGTGGCTCACGCCTGTAATCCTAGCACTCTGGGAGGCCGAGGCGGGTGGATCGCTCGAGGTCAGGAGTTCGAGACCAGCCTGAGCAAGAGTGAGACCCCGTTTCTACTAAAAATAGAAAGAAATTATCTGGCCAACTGAAAATATATATAGAAAAAATTAGCTGGGCATGGTGGCGCATGCCTGTAGTCCCAGCTACTCGGGAGGCTGAGGCAGGAGGATCGCTTAAAGCCCAGGAGTTTGAGGTTGCTGTGAGCTAGGCTGACGCCATGGCACTCACTCTAGCCTGGGCAACAGAGCAAGACTCTGTCTCAAAAAAAAAAAAATGTTCGTAGGTGGTGGACTCAGTTTGGTGGGTGGTGACCGCTCGACAAAACACTGAAATAGAGTAAGTAGGAAACCAGAGCGCACTGCACGTCGTCAGGCCGAGATCTGTCTCGTGAAGCATTCCCAGTTATGTGGATGGGTGTGTGGGTCCTGCACTGTGCTGGGAAATGTGTTCTATACTGGCTGGGGACTCAGCCATGAAGGGACAACGCCAGCCCTTCAGGGACTTGGGTGGAGAAAGCTGGTAGAGTGTTGAGACTTTTGCTCGGTCTGGGTGATGGGTGGAGGTGTTCTAATTGGCAGGAAGTGGTCGTGATGGGGAGAGGATGGTGCATTGCCCCGGAAGTGGTATTGGCTGGACCTGCCAGGGCAGATGGAGCAGGAGGGAGCCTGCGACCCTCAGGGGATCTGGCTGGCTGGGGGGTCAGGCTCGTCTGGGGGAGATGAGGCCTTCTGTTTGGATGAGTTGAGTTTGGAATCACTATTCAGCACCCACTCAGAGACAGGAGGACACAGTAGGGTGTGTCAGGCCCCGCCTGGGACTCGGGAGTATGACCCGTGTGCCTGCAGACGGCATTTAGAGCAGAGAGAGTGTAAAGTGCAGGGAAGGAAGCCAGGTGATGGAGGAGTGACGGGACTGGGGGGACACCAGAAGGGGAGTGTGGGAGGTGGAGAGGGGCTGCTGGCTCGAGGTGGTCGGATGGACGGGCAGGGTTGGGTTGGACCCAAAGGGGGATGTGGGCAGGAGCCAGGGGGCCTCGGGAAGGAGTCTTTAGTATTTGGAGATCCTAGAGCAGAGATCGCAGATTTTCCATGAAGGGCCAGAGCGTGATCATCTTTGGCATTTCCGGCCATGCTATCCACATGTGAATGGGGACCTGTGCCGCCCTCAGACCATCCTCGTGGGCTGTGAAGCGTGGATTTCAAGTAATGTTCACATGTCTTGACTGTTTTTTTCATTTTTTCCCTAACCATTAAAAAATGTAAAGACCTTTTTAGTTCTTGGGTGGCTTTGCCACAGTTTGCTGGCCCCTGTCCTAGAGCGAGCTGTGTGGAGGGGTGAGGATGAAGGAGGGGGCCAGGGCTGTTAGAGAGTGTGCCCCAAAACTCTCAGGCGGCTGGGAAGGGCTGGTGGCCCTGCAGGGAGCTCATACTAGGGCCAGGTGCTCCAGGGATGGGGATGTCAGAGCGTTGCTTGCTTGGTGCCTTTACTTGCCCATGAAGCAGGAGGTGGGGCCTGCAGCCTCAGTGAGCACCAGGCAGCTCCGGGGGCAGGGGCTTGGCAATGGGCTGTGGGCTCCTAGCACCCACCTGGAGTCCTGAGAGCTTGGGAGGGAGCTGCTGGGGCAGGGGAGGGCAGGGAGGGGACCACAGAGGCATTGTCCTCCCAGTGGGTTAGCCTGTCTGTGACCCCATCCCTCCTTCTGTCTCTGTCCTCTCAGACAGTCATTTACCTGCATTCCCATTCTCACCCTTTCTCTGTCCCTCACCCAGCTGGCCACCCTGGTCCCAGCCTGTGTCCCCAGCCCTGGCCCCTGCTGGGGACACCACTCTGAGTCTGGCACAGGGCTGCCTAGACCGAGTGTGGGTGGGGCCAGGGGATGGCTATCTGCTGCTGCGTGGGGTGAAGAGAAGCTGGGAGCCTGCTCTTCTCTGAGCAGCCCGGACAGTGGGGCCGGTGGGCACAGGGGCCCAGGACACAGGAGCATAGTGTCTCGGCGCTAGAGCAGATGGAACCTGCTGATGCCTCCACGGTGGTGCGGAGGGCAGGCAGGATGGGGCAGGGGCTGCTCTGGGGCCCTGGTGGCTCAGGCCCGGGGCAGAGTCTGTCCTCTACACTGTGGAGGGGCAGGGACCCCCCCAGGCCTTGGGGAGTGAAGCAAGCAGGACTTGGTGTGAGGGCAGGATGGGGTCGAGGGCAGGAGGTAGGAAGCTGCTGCCTGTGGAGGCTGGGGATGTCCTGCCTGTCTCCTGGTAGGGTCCTGCCTTGCTTCCAGGTGCCCCATCCCTCCCTTCTCCTACTCTTGCTCCTGGAACCAAGGGCTTCTTGTCGGCCCATTCCTCTCCTCTGACTGGGCCTTGGATCCCACAATCTGAACAGATGTTGTCTTTGCCCCTACGTTCTAACCATTCCCTGCCAGGGGCAGTTTAAGCCCTGGAAGCTGAGGCCCTGGGCCTCTCCACACCCCAGGCTGACTGAGAGCGTTGAGTCCTGGGAGACCAGGCCATGGGATAGACCCCAAGGCATGGGGCATCCCAGGCTGGGCGTCCTGTAGGAGCCTTGGCGGCAGGGCTCAGAGTTTCCCACACTGTGCCTCCCCATCAGCAGACCTTCATTCTGTTCTCCCCTGGGGACCCTGCACTCCCCCGCCTGCTTTCCTGAGGACCTGGTGTCTGATCTCTGCCTCATTTGCAGTCTTGGCCTTCCGAGGTCATGGGGTTGGGGAGGAGACATGGAGACTGAAGTCTCCGTCTGCTCAGGGTCTGGGTCTCACCTCCTTCTCCCTGCCCCCAGCCTCATCAGCAGCTGTGGGCTCTGGGCCCCCGCCTGAGGCGGAGCAGGCATGGCCGCAGAGCAGCGGAGAGGAGGAGCTGCAGCTCCAGCTGGCGCTGGCCATGAGCAAGGAGGAGGCCGACCAGGTACCTGGGCTGTGGTGCCAGGGCTCACTGTTCTGCCATCCCATCTCCATGCTGCACCCCAGCCTCCTTCCTCCTGGCCCTGACCTCCCCAGGCATGTGCCCCCTCTCATTCTCTGACCGGGTCCTCTCCCCCAGTCCTGTGCTCTGTCTTTGTCCCTCTTCCCCTCTCTGGGGCCTGTCCTGCCCCAGCCCCTCTGCGTGTCCCTCATGGGCTTGGGTGACCGACTGCCTCTCTGCTTCTTCGGCCCTGTCTAACCCCGGCTCTCCTCCACCCGCCCCCCTCTCTCGGCCTGCCTCTCTGTGGCTGTGGCTCCCCCCGGCCCCTCACGCTCTCTCTCCCCCAGCCCCCGTCCTGCGGCCCTGAGGACGACGTCCAGCTCCAGCTGGCCCTTAGTTTGAGCCGAGAGGAGCATGATAAGGTCAGAGCAGCATCCCTGCCCCTGCCCAGGGCTCCCCTCAGACCAGCCCCGTTGCCCCTTCCTGAAGAGCTCCCCCATCCTGCTGGGCTCCAGCCCACAGGCTCCCGTGTGCTCAAACCTCTGCATCTCTAGCCGAAGGACCTCGGGTCAGACAGAACCTGAGGCGGACATCCTGTGGCTGCTCTGGGTGAAGCGGGGGCCTCCCTGCTCCCCCAGTGCAGGAGATGCCACCGACTCAGCAGGACCAGGCCTGGGCTGTCCCCCAGCACGACACCCCCCACACTCCCCATCCCCCAGACCATACCCTCCTCCCCGTGTCCTCCCCGACCTTTGACCCAGGTGTCCCATCCCATTCCATACATTGTCCGCATCCCATTTTAATTTTTTAAAGTTGTCTTTGTCAGGGTGGGAGGGGGTGGTTGGGGGCCTTCTAGGCTGGGGGTGTCAACGTCTGCCTGTTGCTCTGTTCTGACCCCTCCCTCTGGCCGGCTGCTCCGTGTCCCCAACAGGAAGAGCGGATCCGTCGTGGGGACGACCTGAGGCTGCAGATGGCCATAGAAGAGAGCAAGAGGGAGACGGGGGGCAAGGAGGAGGTGAGTGGGGGCACCTCCGCAAACAACGGCCGGTTCACTGCCACTGCTGCTGATCTCTCTCTGGCTCCTGTGAGCTGCTCTTCATCCCGCTTGCCAGGCCCCCGGGAAGCAGAGACTGAAAAACAAGGCCCTGGAGCCCCTCTCTCCCCACTGGGGCCAGCAACCCACTGGGCCTCTCCACAGCTGCCTCCTGCCTTGGAGGTGAGGGTCTTCTCTGCAGGTGTGTGGAGCCAGGCCCAGGTGCTGATGCCACTGGCCATCACAGCTGGACGAGGAAGGCCCAGAATAGGCTAACAACAGTCTGACGTGAGCCACAGGAGGGCAGTAGGCCTCATCCAGCCATCCATCTGTCCCATTTTCTCAGGCACCTCCTAAGTGCTGGGCCATGTGCCAGACACAGGGCTGATTGGTGAGCAAGAGAATCATGGTCCCCTCCCTCCCCCTCGACCTTGGAGAGGGACAGTGTTTCCTTGGTGTTTCTGTGCTCCGAAGCTGAGTTGCAGACCTTTCCAGAACCTCGCTGCTTCCACATCCTGTTTTATTACTTCTCACGGCTCTCTGGACAGGGCTCGGCTGGGTGGTTCTTTTGCTCAGTGTGACGGGGGTGAGGTCACTCATGCTGGCCTTGTCCTCCACCCTCTTCCTGTGGCCTCTCACTGGTCACTAGTCTGCCCTGAGTGCCTTCACGGTATGGTGGCGGCTGCTGCTGTTTCCCTTCCTGCACCACGAGGGCAAGCTCACCGGGCAGGCTCTCGGCCTGTGTCACGCACTGTTGGTCTGAGCAGGTCCTGAGGCAGCCCAGATTTAAGGAGTGGGGACACAGCCCCCTCCCCATAGGAGGGGCAGCAGATCGCTTGTGGCTGTGCGTGATCGAGCACAGTGGGACTTTCTCGATGGACAGAGAAGCCAGTTCAGGATGCAGCTCCCAGTGATCCCCAGTGAGGATTCCCCCACTGGAGGAAGTTGGGGCACCAGACCCCCCATCTCTTCTCTGCTCCTGTCCTGCCCCACCCTGCCTTGAGAACAGGTGGGGAGGATGGATGTGGCTGCTTTGGGTAAAACTTGGCTCATCTCTCCCCGGGGGCCCTTTGCCTCAGGGGTGCTGATTGGGGGTGTGTGGGGGGACCTCCACCTTCAGAACAAAGGGACGTTGACTGTCAGGCAGCGTGGGGGCCATTGGAGAGGCAAGCTCAGGGTGGCCAGGGTGAGGGCTCAGTGGGAGTTCCAGGGGGAGGTGTGGCGAGGTTCTGCAGGTTCGGGGTGGGGTGGGCCTCTGTCCTCACCAGGGCCATGCAGAGGACCTCAGGGCAGGGGGGTTGAAGAGCTTCCCTGTGCTGTGCAGAGGATGGACTGGGGACAAGGGTGAGGGGACTGGGATGGTGACTCCTTGGTGGTGACCTGGGTCAGGGTGGGGCAGGTGGACAGGCAGGCTGCCCTGGGAACGTGAGAGTAGAGGAGGGCGCATGGGGGTCTTCCATGGCACTGCCTCCCTCGCATCCTTTCTTGTGGATGGCTCCTGTCGAGGCCCAAGACCTTGGCTGCCCCCAAATGCCTGAGGGCTCACCTTGGTCCACGCCTGGCCCTGCCACCCCCTCACGTTCCTTCTCTTCTTTCTCCCCACTCTGTAGTCGTCCCTCATGGATCTTGCCGACGTCTTCACAGCCCCGGCTCCTCCACCAGCCTCCGACCCCTGGGGAGGCCCAGCACCCATGGCTGCTGCCATCCCCACGGCTGCCCCCACCTCGGACCCCTGGGGGGGTCCCCCTGTCCCTCCAGCTGCTGATCCATGGGGTGCTCCAGCTCCCACGCCAGCCTCTGGGGACCCCTGGAGACCTGCTGCCCCCTCAGGGCCCTCGGTTGACCCTTGGGGTGGGACCCCTGCCCCTGCAGCTGGAGAGGGGCCTGATCCGTGGGGAAGCTCCGATGGTGAGTGCCATTGCCGCCTTAGAGGTGGCCTTCACTGGGCCATGCCCTTAGATGGGGACAGACATAGCCAAGTGGTGCCAGGCAGTTGGGGGGGCACCCTGGGCACTGTTGGGGGGCCCTGAGCAAGAGCTGAGGGGGGTCAGGTGAAACAGCCCAGAGGAGAGCTTGTGAGATCGGGGCCCAGAAGGCCTTGGGGCTGTGGAGAGGGCCGCTCAGAAGGCATTCTCTCATGTGGGCAGTGGGTGGAGCTGGGGCAGGGGCAGGAGAGAAAGTGCCAGATGCTCAGCTGGACAGGGATGGGGATGGAGGGGGGTGACGGGGAGCTGAGGGAGGGCCCTGAGCATGTGAGCAGGTCTAGGGAAGGCCCCTTGCCCTGGGTGGGGTACAGGGACAGAGCCTGGAGGCATGACACCCACAGCTGGAACTCAAGCATGTTGGAGCATTCAGCTGGGGTGGGCTTCTTGGGGGAAGGGGGAATGGTTGGGGGAGCTTTTGTGTGAACAGCCACAGATTGAATGGCGACAAGCCCCCAAACTGCCTTGGCAGGCAAGGTCACCAGCCCCTCACCTGCCATTTTCCTTACTCAGGTGGGGCCCCTGTCAGTGGACCCGCAGCTTCTGATCCCTGGGCACCAGCCCCAGCTTTCTCAGACCCCTGGGGAGGGTCACCTGCGAAGCCCAGCACCAACGGCACCACAGGTACTGGACTGGGGGCGGGGCGAGCAGGCAGAGCCCCAGTGAGTGAGTGTGAGCAGGTATCTCCTGGGTCCTGGGGGAGAGGGTGCTAAACCTGGAGGTGGGGGTAGAGGCAGGGTCCCCGGGCAGGTGCTAAGCAGACCATCCCGCCCCCCTGCAGCAGTTGGGGGCTTCGACACGGAGCCTGACGAGTTCTCTGACTTCGACCAACTCCGCACAGCCCTGCCGACCTCTGGGAGCAGCACAGGTGAGCCACCCTCCCCTGGAAGCTCCGTGGCTCCTCAGGAGCCCAGGCAGGGCCAGCTGCACCTAAGGGTGAAGAGTGCGGTCGGATAGAATGAGCCAGACCTGTCTATCTGCCTTTAAAAGAAGTATGTATCTAAGTTCTTTCAGACTTAGAGAAAAGCTGCAGAAATAGTACAAAGAATTCCTTCTTGAGATTCCCCACCCAGATGCCAACCTCTGACCCCTCTGCTTCCGGGTCGGTTTTGAGTGCGTTGCAGACCTGCTGAGTGTTTCCATGTGTTTTTAAGAGCCAGGATGGTCTCTGTCCTGTGTCGCCAGCCTTGTGGTGACCAGGATTTGGAAAGTGGCCCTGACATGCTGCCCTCCCTCCTCCGTCTCTTTCCTCACCCCTAGCGTCCCTTGGCCCAGGGCCCGTCCTCAGTGGGTGCTGCGTTCAGCTGCAGACCCGCCTGGAGAGTGTCCGAGGTGTTGGGAACACCACGTGGGTGCTCTGGGGTCTTAGCAGCAGCTGCTGGTATCTGCCTGTGGGAGATGTGACTCTGATCACCTTTATTTTTTTGAATTAAGGGAACTTGTATTGAAGTGCCGATTGTGGCACAGAAATATGTGTCTGGCAGGGGCGGGGAGTGAGGGGGAGGACAGTGCCTGGCCCCATACTTCCTGCTGGGTCCTCTCTCCCTAGGGTCGCTTTCGATTAACTGTCCAGTCTGCAGTTTTCGTTTTAGGCCATTCCCCCTCCATGCAAATTTGTGCATTTTTTTCAGTATTAGATAGAATTTGTATTTA
Source organism: Lemur catta (assembly GCF_020740605.2). Taxonomy (NCBI): domain Eukaryota; kingdom Metazoa; phylum Chordata; class Mammalia; order Primates; family Lemuridae; genus Lemur; species Lemur catta. The sequence continues at coordinate 22,128,753 of NC_059146.1, forward strand.
AAAAAAAAAACGAGACCTCGAGCCAGCAAACGTCATCAAACCTCCCGGGTCATTGGTGTTTGCCGTTGTTTCTCCACTTGGAAGTTCCTGTTTAGGGCTGTGTAATTAGCTTCTGTGGGGACAGCTCCTTTGAGACTAGAAGTGCCGTGTATAGTCCCGCCCTGCCTTACCCTTCTGGGTCAGAGACCCTGCAGCAGGCACTGTGCTGTGGCTGTCATGGCGACACCCTGTTCCATCATTCCTTCTAGTTTGTTCACTGGAATCACACACACCTGGTTTTGAATCTGGGCTCTGACCCTCGGAGCTGCTGGCCTTGGGCAGGCGATGCCCGCCTCTGTGCCCTAGGCCCTCCTCCTTGGCCTCCAGCGCTGGGCCCTCTGAGGGGCCCCACCTGGTCTGCACTGCTCCTGGGTTGGAGCCGCCCCTGCTGGCAACCCCTCTGAGCCCCTCTCCTGGCTCCTTCCAGGGGAGCTGGAGCTGCTTGCAGGAGAGGTGCCTGCCCGCAGCCCTGGGGCATTCGACATGAGTGGGGTTGGGGGGTCTCTGGCTGAGGCTGTGGGGAGCCCCCCACCTGCAGCCACCCCAACCCCCACGCCCCCCACCCGGAAGACGCCGGAGTCATTCCTGGGGCCCAATGCAGCTCTTGTTGACCTGGACTCTCTGGTGAGCCGGCCGGGCCCCACGCCGCCAGGAGCCAAGGCCTCCAACCCCTTCCTGCCAAGTGGTGAGTGTGGCCCCCTTGCCCGTTCCCGGGTCCTCCTGCCCATCCTGCCAGAGCAGGTGCCTCTCAGGGACGCTTTTCCCCACCCGCTTTTCCCCACCCGCTGTACATCCCAGCTGGACACAGATGCTTGGTGGGTGGCACCCACTGACTCTATTGATGTGTCTCTGTTTTCTCTCCCTGCAGGAGCCCCGGCCACTGGCCCCTCTGTCACCAACCCCTTCCAGCCTGCCCCACCTGCGACGCTCACCCTGAACCAGCTCCGGCACAGCCCTGTACCGCCAGGCCCTGGAGCACCCCCCTACATCTCTCCCCTTGGTGGGGGCCCTGGCCTGACCCCAGTGCTGCCCCCGGGTGCCCCGGCCCCCGGCACGAACCCCTTCCTCCTATAATCCAGGGCGGGAGGGGCCTGGCCTGGCCTGGCCCTGCCTCCCCCTTTCTGCTCCCTGGAGATCAGTGCTGTGAGTGCATGTGAAATGGGCCCACCCAGCGCCCTTCCCTCTCCCAGCACCCACTCACACTACGCCCTCCTCCCACGTCCCCACCCCTCCTCCCCGAAGAGAAGCTGGACACGGGGTGGGGAGGGGCGCTGGCCAGAGGAGGACCCCGTTCCCGAGGCATTAGGAGGGGGAGGGACGGCTGGGCCCCTACCCATTCCCCCTCCCTCCAAACTCCTGCCCCCCCATCAGTGTTTGAGCCTCCTCCTTCCCGTACGCACCCCTTGGTGAATCCTTGGTGATGATTTTGGCAACTTCGGGAATAAATGGCAATTCTCATGGGTGTGGCTGCCCCAGACTCCCCATCCACGATTCACACGTCCCTCAGCATCCCCTCACCCTGGGACCCAGGGCTCGGATCCTGTTTCCCTCTTGGGGGCACGTAGAAACCAGTCCCTCTTTCTCAGAAGGCTTGATTTCCTGACCCTTCCCGGGTCCACAGGGGTGGGCTGCCTTGAGGATAGGAGGGGCTCGGGGCCAGCAGCCTGCAGCCCCTGCAGGTCCAGATAGTTACTCCTCCTTAGGCCAGGATCGGCCAGACACTCTGGGTTCAGGAGGTCCTACTTGGGAGACTGAGGTCAGAGGGATGTTCCAAGTTTCAGTGGGAAGATGATGGTGGTGATGACGATGATGTTAAGAATTCTTGTTGAGATGGCACATATTCACAACGTGTGTCACCAGTGCCATCGCCTGTATCCTTTGCAGGCATCACCAATCCATCCTAGCACTCCTTGGAAAACCCTGAGTCATTCTCTGCTGGCTGGGCTGAGCTGAGTGCACCTCCAGGGTCCACCTGTTTGTTGCCTGGGTTCTTGCCCCCTAGTTGGGGTGGGGGCTGCTGTTATCTCCAGGTATAGATGGACATTGGCTTCTTCCAGGTCCTGCAGCCCAGGGGCCTCAGTGATGGGCACCCATCCACATCCGTTGTAGGCAAAATGGGCTTTCCTTTCATGTGGTGTCTCCTTCCATTGCTCCCTGGGGTCCAGGTCCCGTTTGCTGGGTTGGTTCTCTTGGTGACTCCAGCAGCAGCCTGGGCTTGGAGGCCTTGGGGACGAGAACTGTGCGGGAGCCAGCTGCCCATAGGTCAGTCAGGCTTCATTTTTGCCCCTTTTTGCCTGAGAGATACTCTGGGCTCAGGGTGAGGGGACAGAGAACCGCATCGCTGGGGCGCTTCCTCCCACGGGGGACCCTAGGGGGAGCACCCAGGCCAGCTGGGACATCCAGGAAGACCACCAAGAGAGAACAGCTTGGTGGTCACCCTTGTGTGCCCCCCTCTGTGGTGAACAGGGCAGCCCTACATCGTGCATGGAGATTGCAGATGGGAGAGTGTGTGACCCTGAGCCTTGGAGGTGACTGTGGGCTCCATGTCCCAGATGGGTCATAGAGCAAAAGCGTGTCCATGGGGTGACAGGAGGTTAGGGTTTGTTACTGCTGTGAGGCGGGTTCTGACCTGTCGGCATCAGAGTGTGTTCTCTGGCCTCTGCTCCTCCTGCAGACCCGGGTGTCTGGGGGAAAGGGTGGGGTGCAGGGATGCAGGAGCTCTGGGGCCAGCTGGGTCAAGATGCAGTCCCAGGGGAGTGTCTCTGCTCAGCATCCCCCCTTCTCACCCCCAGACTGGCTTTGTTGGGGTGAGGTGACTTCTCAGGAGGACATGGGGGCGTTACCGGGGGACATAATGTTTCCTGAGGAAAGAGAGTGCCATCCCTGGGCAGCAACAGTTGTCTCTTAACATACTTGGGCTGTCTGTGACCCCTGCTAGTCCTTGGCGTGGGGGCCACAAGGGCAGGAGAGCCAGCTGCAGGCAGTTCCGGGTGGGGTCGCAGGGGAGGGCGGGCCCTCCCTCCTGCAGAGCTTGGTCTTCCACAGCGTTGCTCAGTGGCCACTCACTGGATTAAGGATATATTTCATTATTTTGTATCTCTGAGCCTTCACTTCATTTTTTCTATTAAAAGAAGCAGAGGAGGAAGGTAATAAAATGTCACAGTTGGTCATAATCTAGTGGAAGGGTTGAAGGTTTGAGGCTTTAGTTCTCTCTCTCTCCCCCTCATTTGTCAAAATATAAAAGACAACATTAAAAGAAAGCCAAAAGCCCAAACAGTAACATGGCACATAAATTAGTGGCTAATTATAACATGATCTGTTCTGCATCTTCCTTTCATTCTTTACACTATGAAATACAAAATGGCACCAAAGATCTTGTGTCTCCTAATTTATTCCTCTGTCCAGAATATTCCAGCCACCAAAGTTCTCAGGAGCTGCCACTTGAGAGAGTCCCGAGCACCTGGGTCTGTAGTGACACTCCATGCTTGTCGAGTGAGCTGGTCACTCTCTCTGCGGGACTCGCTTTTCAGCAAATGCTCGCTGTCCCAAGGGTGGTGTGCGAGCTTGTTAAAGAGAAAATTCAGTGGTACCCGTTAATGTGGCCTTTATTCCAGACCCTCCCGACAGGCGCGGGTACTACGGTCAGTGGATAGAAAATTACCCAGAGGGGCCGGGCGCGGTGGCTCACGCCTGTAATCCTAGCTCTGGGAGGCCGAGGCGAGTGGATCGCTCGAGGTCAGGAGTTCGAGACCAGCCTGAGCAAGAGTGAGACCTCGTCTCTACTAAAAATAGAAAGAAATTATCTGGCCAACTAAAAATATATATACAAAAAAATTAGCCGGGCATGGTGGCTCATGCCTGTAGTCCCAGCTACTCGGGAGGCTGAGGCAGTAGGATCGCTTGAGCCCAGGAGTTTGAGGTTGCTGTGAGCTAGGCTGATGCCACGGCACTCACTCTAGCCCGGGTAACAAAGTGAGACTCTGTCTCAAAAAAAAAAAAAAGAAAATTACCCAGAGGAAACCTCAGGGGTGAGGGGGCTTCTGGCCTACATGACCTCACAGGGCTCTTGCTTGAAGGCAGGCCTTCCTGGTCGGACCTCACCTGGGAGGGTGGAGGGCGGAGGTCGAGGAAGGTGTCAGAGTGAGGGTGGGGATTCTGGCTACACTGACCTACCAGAGTTCTTTTGCTCAAACTGGACTTTACAAGGAAGTGCACAGATGGGCCTGGGGAAAGGTTCAGAATTCCCACTGGAGTTTGGCCAAACGGGATCTACGTCAGGTTCCAGGCTGAGCCACCTGGCCGTGTGGATGTGCTTCTGACCAGAGGGGCTGATGTGGACAGACACACACCACGGAGCTTTTCTGTGTGCTCCTGGATTTTGGGGCTGGGGGCTGGGTGGGCAGGGGCTGGGAAGAGACCCAGCAGGCAGCACCTAGGAGCTCCACCTGGTCACCAAATGCTGTTGCTTGGGAACTTGAGGGATGCAGCGCTGGGTGCACGTCCTGGCTTAGTCCTCTCCCAGCCTCCTGCTCCATCTTTGGGCCACATGCTCCAGGGCGCTCGGCACGTGGCTGTGGACGCCCACGCAGGGCGTTCAGTCCTGCCCTTTATCGGTTTTTCTCACATTGAAGTCCATTTCGGACATACAGACCTTCTCGGCCACCTTCCACCTTTGCCTCATGTTCCTGTGGAGCAGGATGGCTTTATTTCCTTCAGGACTGGTCTGCTCTCCCTGTGCTGCCCGTGGGCCTTCTGGTTGGTCCCTTCGAGCCGACCGGCCACAGTGGGCCCAACACCCCCTTTCCCCGCCTGTGTGCGACGTGCCCTGCACGGTGCTGACGTGGAACCCTCCTCCTCCCAACACACGGTGGGACTCGGGGTTCTCAGACTCCATCCCGAGGGCGAGCCACTTGTTTTTGTAAGAAAATTTTATTGGAATGCAGCTGTGGTTGCTTCTGCACTGCAGTGGCGACATGAGGTGTCATGGAGACCTTACATCTCTTGAGCCTAAAATATTTACTATCTGGCTCATTAAGAAGAAGTTTGCTGACCCCCTGCTACTCCTCGTATTTTGTGGGATTCTGGTGCCTGCGCCATAGCTGGGACAGCCCACACTCCCCACGGGCTTCCAACATGTTCTCCACTGAGAAATTGTTCCTTTTGCTGCCTTTTGTTTCCTATTGAATGTGTTTCTGTGTTTTTATTCTACTTTTAGGGATAATTCTTTAACCTGTTTCATCCGCATTATTTTAGTTCAGATATTTATAATTTCGAAGAGCACTATTTAATGACTGCTCTATAGATGCAAACTTATTTTATTTATTTATTTTTTTGAGGCAGAGTCCCTCTCTGTCACCCTGGTTAGAGTGCTGTGGCATCAAGCTCACAGCAACCTCAAACTCCTGGGCTCAAGCAATCCTTCTGCCTCAGCCTCCCGAGTAGCTGGGACTACAGGCATGTGCCACCATGCCCGGCTAATTTTTTCTACATATTTAGTTGTCCAGCTAATTTCTTTCTATTTTTTAGTAGAGATGGGGTCTCACTCTTGCTCAGGCTGGTCTCGAACTCCTGAGCTCAAACGATCCTCCCGCCTCGGCCTCCCAGAGTGCTAGGATTACAGGCATGAACCACTGTGCCTGGCCCCAGTGCAAACTTCTTAGTGGACGTTTGCAAGCGCATAAAGCTGTAGACAGCAGCATCTCCCCAACCCCAGGATGCCTCACCCTGCAAGAATGCCAACCATCGTTTACAGTGAGCCAGCCCTGTTCCATCCGTCTGTAGCCCCTCGCAGCACCGGCAATTGGATGGTGCTGCTAAGAGGTATAACTATAATGCATTTACGGGGGGAGCCCGCACAGCAGTTACCCCAGTGTGTTCAGAGGGGAAGGACGGACAGCGTGGTGGGGCTCAGGGTTGTGCTGGGGAAGCATTGCCTCTATCTGTGCCTGGAGGGGGTGGGTCCAGGGACCCCACATCCTGGAGTGGCCGGACCCTGACATCACGGGGAGCCAGGCTGGGGTGCGATCCAGGTGTGGGTTTGTGGTGGGGCTGCTGATACTGGGGCCCCCGAGGGACATCTTTGATCCCCATCTTACCAAGTCCTGGTGCTCTTTAGAACACATATTTGTTAAGTTGAGCCCTCTCTGCTTTCACCATTTTTTTTAAAATTCTATGTTTGACTGTTCATTCCATTTTTTTAGAAAGAAACAGAAGAAAGTAATAACAAAGTTGTCATAATTCTCCTGAATTCCTTGGAATGACTAAAAGTCAGAGACTTTCTTTCCCTATTTGTGAAAAGGGGAAAAAAATATATGAAAATTAGCTAGAGGAATACAGCCACATGAAAAAGGGGCTAGAAAGTGGTGGTATTTTTCTAACTTTTTCTTAGTATCCAAGAAAGACATTATTTGACTAGGGACCTTGTGTCTCCTCTCATTTTCTGGAGTATTGTGACTGCAACTGTTCTCCGTAGGTGCTGACGTTACTGAGAACCTCTCCCCATTAGACCCCTAAAATTACTGCTTTCAGGGCCTGCCTGGCTTGTAATTTGATACTGATTTCAAGTAGATCGAATGACTGCATTTAATTATTCATTCGTCCGGGGCCATCTTTCCCCTATTCTTTCAGTGAAACTGTTTTGATGGCAAACTCTCTTGCAGCCCTGCATCCTCAGACGCTGATGTGGCAGCTCTGGGCCAGCCCTAGATGGAGGGAGGGGCGTGTATATGTGCGTGCGTGTGTGTGTGTGTGTGTGTGTGTGTGTGTGTGTGTGTGTGTTTCTGCCCTGGCCACGTTGTCCTGCAGGGCGGTGGGAAGTGCCCCAACCAAGCCCTGACGCTGACTTATGCTGGAAGTCTCCAGAACTCTTCTGTTGAAGTGAGTGAGAGAGGGAGTGTGTGTGTGTGTGTGTGTGTGTGTGTGTGTGTTGGTGGGTGGGAGGGACAGGGGTGGGTTAGTCAGGGATCCTCTTTTTTTGCATAGAATTCATGATCACTGGCAGGACATCAGAACTTTGTGAGGTGGTGGGAATGTTTTGTGCTGTGCAGAAGGGATGCCACTAGCCACTGTTGAGCACCTGAAATGTGGCTGGTGTAAATGGGATTTCTAACCTTACTTTTAATGAATTGACATTGCAGCACCTCGGTGTGGGTGGTTGCCGCGTTGGGCAGGGATCGGGGAAGCCGAACAGCGCTTCCCCTGTGTTTTGGGTTTCGGTCCAGCAGGGGGCGCCAGAGACTGTGGCCGGAGCTCTGCGCTGCAGCCGGCGGGGTTGCCCGGAGGTGCTGAAATGCCTTTCCGTGCCTGTGCTCCTTCCCGGTGACGCGCACACACCGTTCAATAAAGGAATTCAGTTCCTCAGAAACATTTCCTCTGCCCCAGCCTTCGCACCTCACGGAGACCCTCGCTCACACGGACCCTCTCACTTGCTCATCCCGTCCCCTCCCAGCCCAGCGTGCACACTATTGCTCGGGCTCGGCCACTCTCTTCCCAGCCGCCCCTTTCTCACCCGGGACAGACACATGCGCTGGTACGTCCTCCAAACATGCAGACATGTGTGTGAGCTAAATTGTGTGCCCCCAAATCCACATTTCTAAGTCCTGGCCCCCAGTACCTCATAATGTGGCTGTATTTGGAGATGGGGCCTTTACGGAGGTGATTAAGGTAAAACGAGGCAGTTAGGGTGGGGCCCAATCCAATCTGACTGGTGTCCTTATGAAAAAGAGATTAGGGCTGGGTGTGGTGGCTCACATCTGTAGTCCCAGCTACTGGGGAGGCTGAGGCAGGAGGATGGCTTGAGCCCAGGAGTTTGAGGTTGCTGTGAGCTATGATGACACAACTGTACGCTAGCATGACCAACAGAGTGAGACCCTGTCTTAAAAAAAAAAAAAATTGGGACACAGTAGGACACAGACATGCACGGAGGGACGACCATGTGAGGACACAGGGAAGACATCCATCTGCAAGCCAAAGAGAGAAGCCTCAGAGGAAGACAACCCTGCCCACACCTTTGATCTCAGACTTCCAGCCTCCTAAGCTGTGAGAAAATAAATTGCTGTTGTTTAAGCCACCCAGCCTGTGGTACTTGGTTATGGCAGCCCTGGCAAGTGAATATGGTCACCTGCACTGTCTATGGATGGACATACATACATAGTTCCCCCCGCCCCAGCTCCACCGCCACCGCATGCACACTCACCACACTCTTGCTCTGTCTCACCCTGTATTGCACAAGCTCACACTTGTCTGTCTCCCAAGTCCCTGGAGTATCTTTAGCTTGTCTCTCTCTCCTTAGACGGGGCCTGGCTTGCCACCTGTGATGCTCCTGGTCTCCCGCGCACACCCCCCCATCCCAACACTGACCCGCAGGGAGGGGACACTTGACACATGACACTTCCTCATTTCTGCTAACTGGGAGAGAAGCATTGTGAGTGAACTATAGAAGGAATGACATCATAAACTTTCCAAGACCCCAGGGAACCCAGCAGAAACGAAAAGCTTATGCAGACTTACACATGTGCCACACTGTGAATGTGTTCCTCAAGCCACACATAGCTCGGCTGGCTGAAGTTGGAAACCTTCCTGGCTGGAGGTTTCTGTGTATAACCTCAGGACCAAATCGTTGACGACAATACTAAACTTTGCAGTGCACGGAAACCCCTAAAAAGCCAGTCTTTGAAAGAACTTAGCGTAGACACAGGTAGCTACTCACTACAGAGAGATATGGTTTGTAAACTTGTCCAGGCAACTTTTTTGCCTGCCAAAACAAGCAAACAGAAATAAAAACAAACCACTGAATAAACATCTCAGAAGAACAAAACAGAATCCAGAGTTACTATAACACATCTCCTGCAGTGTCCTGTTTTCAACCAAAAATTACTAGGTAAACAAACAAGAAAGGTAGACCATTCCTCAGCAACGAAAGTAATCCATAGAAACTAGTACCGTGTTAAATAGAAGTGGTGAGAGTGGGCATCTTTGCCTTGCATCAAGTCAGAGGAAAGGCTTTCGGTTTTCCTTATTATGTTGTTAGTTGTACACTTTTCATACATAGCCTTTATTATGGTGAGGTGAGATCTGTCTATATTTTTTATGTTGAGAGTTTTAAATATCATGAATGGATGTTGAACCTTGTCAAAGACATTTTTGCATTTATTGAGATGATCGTGTGGTTTTTATCTTTCATTCTAGTAATGTGGTTTATCACATTGATTGATTCGCATATTACTGATTGCCACACAGTCTATTTCTTTCCTTCTATTTACCTTGGGATTGAATTGAGCTTAGTTTACTAACTTAGAGGGGAAAGCTTAGGTCTGTGATAATAGCACTTTCCTCCTTTGTAATGTAAGATTTTAATGCTATAAAATTCCCTCTAAGTTTTAACTGCATCTACAAATTCTGTGAAATCGTGCTTTTACTTTCATTTAGCTCAATATATTTTATAATTTTCTTTGGTATTTCACCTTCGATCTCTATTTTATGTAGAAGTGTTTTTTTTTTTTAATTTTCACATATGTGGAGATTTTACAGATAGTTTCCTGTTACTGATTTCTCATTTAATTCTGTTGGGATTGAAGAACAGGGTGTATATTATTTCAACTTTAACAATGAGTTTTGTCTCATGACCACATACGTCTACCTTGGTGAATGTTCAATGTGGGCTTTAAGTAAAAATGTTTTTCAGATGTTAGGTAAAACTGGATACATACACATATGTATTTCTGCCATATCTATAGGTCTAGTCTCCTTATCATTTACCAACCAATTAGTCTGTTGGGTCATGTTAAAATTATTTTATTTATAACTTCAATAACACACTGAATTGACCTTATAAGAACTAAACAAGAAAGCATTTGCAAATTTATCTTAAAGTTCAAAATATTTATTGGGAAAAAATATAAACAAAAGTCCCAAAGAAAAGAACATGAGAATACTTCATATTTGAAGTGTAATTTTCCCTAATCGATAAAATCAATTATTAAATGATGCAGTGTTTTACTATATCTTTGTACTATGCAGAAAAGTCCTTAGCTCCAATCATGAGCATGAAGTGATTTCCTACAGATGATTCTATGTTCATGGGTTTATTCCCCTTGCCCAGAATAATTTGGAGGACTGACAATGCCTGGATTCTTCACAGGACAGATACTCAGGAAGCTTTGATCATCATTCATTTCATCTACAGGAGAGAAAAATGGGCGCAGTGGCTCCGCAGTAGAAATCTTAGTGAATGTGAAGACATGGGACCCATCACTGACATTATAAAAGGACACAGTGCCCATATCCATGTCCAGGAAAATCCCCATTTGGCATAACCGGGGACTCACCAAGAGACCTGTGAAAGGTGTGGTGCTGGCAGTGTAGAGCTGGTTGTTGATCAAACCCATGGTCCAGAAGCCCAATTCTGAAGACAGTAGGATTTTTCCTTGTCAGTTAATGGATTCTTTGCAAACTCCCACGTCCCATTCTTTGCTTGTGCCCACGCCCACCTCCCAGTAGTGCCGGCCGGAAATGAACTGAGGGGAGCCCAGGACACACAGTGCATGGTTGAATCTCTCTGCACACTCTTCCCTATTCTGCTCGCAGAGCCTACAACAGACATTCCTCAAGTCATCAGAAATGATGAGATGGTTGTTGGCTGTGTCCACATCCAAGGTCACATCAACTGTGGAAAAAAAAACTAGTAGTTCAGCAAAGACATACTGTAGCCTCACTCATCCCTTCTACTGCAAAAACCCAAACATTTCATTTAATTTCACTCTTTTTAGTCTACTTTTCTTCCCTAATCAGAATTTCCTGGGGTAATTTACCTAGATCCCCTTATTAGGTCAAATCTTTTTTAGAATCCATGAATTTGTAGTAGAAATTCCATTGGCATTAAGTTTGGATAATTTGATTCAAGATTTTTTTTCCATTTAGTACATAAGAGACATGAAGGAAAAGACTGTAGTTTGCTCTCAAAATTATGCTAAGTAGCACAGATTGTATGAACGTATAGATATCTAATAAATAAAGGATGATAAATTGTTAATAACTGCAGAATACTGAATTTTTTTCTTTGCAAACATTTCATTGAGGTTTGTTGATTAGACAATTGCATTCCAATTTTCTTTCCTGGATTTATATTAAAAATTAAGAGATATTCTAGGAGTCCAGAGATGAAAGAGGTTAACTCTGGGGAAGTCAAGATAGAGGAAAGGATTCCCATGGATATGAGTGGGGATGTGTTGGGATCATGGCAGTAATTTATTCGCAGAACTTGAATATGGCGGTATTCAGAGGTAAACTTGGAGAATGACTACGTGTATTGCCAACATCTCCAACTACCCCTAGTTGTCAGGATGGGTGCAGAGAGCTGCCTTTTCTAACATATCTATGCATGTGAAGCCAATGTCAGACTCTGAAATAAGCCTCTGCATGAAAGACCAATAACTTCATTCAGCTCCCATATGAATTGGCTCAGAGGAAAATGCTCAGACTTTCCAACAATCACGGAGGATTTGTCAAGGAAAAATCAACTGGGACAGGTTTCACCATTCCACATACAAGTTTTAACGCAGCAAGAAGAAAAGAAAGTAGTCTATTTTGTTCACACTTGATGTTGCAGATTGAAATGCCTATCTAAGCACACTTGTCATACTCATTCCCACACATCTAGCGCTGATTATAAGACACATTATAGCAGGCACAGTAGAGAATGAGCCAGGGCTTGGAACACACCAAGGACCCTGAGTTCAAGAATCTGACAGGTCTGGTCTTGCATCCTGACTAGCACATTATATATGCAGCTGCTCTATGATCTTTCACCTTAACTCAGAGTTGATGCTGAATCAGGCATTATTCCTCTTAGTTCTGTGTCCGTGAGAGAGGCAGGTGCTTCAGTGCTCAGCCTGGAGTCTACTGGAACTACCAGCACCAGGCACCTTTGCCACCCTCGCCTGGGGGCCTGAGCACTGAGACACATTCACTGCCCACACTCACTGATCAGAACCACCTGAGGGGTTGCACATTGCAGGTTCCTGGGCTTCACTGCCTGGTGGTGGTGGGAGGTGCTAAGATTCAGCTGTGCGTGTCCTTGCTGCTGAGAGTATGGTTCAGGAGCTGCAGCATCAGAACCACCTGAGCTCTTCTTAGAAATCCACATTCTCATGCCAGCTCAGTGCTGCAGCATCGAAATCAGCATTAAACAAGATCTTCAAATAATTCATGTAGGTATGCAAGGTGAGAAGCCATTTTCCAGACCCATGTTGCCCAAGGAAATATTGTGTTTCTTTGGGCAACCAAATAAATAGATTGTAAATTTTCTTGTAAACACACAAAAAGTAGTAAGATACAGGTATAATTAGTTGTGATGATTTATTTCATTTAATGCAATATCCTCAAAATGTTCCCGCATGTGGAACTACCACATTTCAAGTGCACAGCAGCTACCAGTGGCTACCCTATTCCACAGCACAGATCTAGGACGTGACGTCAATGCCCCTAAAATTCCCCAGGTGGTTCTGATGTACACTGAGAGAGGAGCACAGATGTTGTTCGGGGCACATAAAAGTTTTAGGTGCCAGAAATTAGCTAACGCCCATATTTAATGGAGAGACAGTTAAAAGTAGTTTTTGCCAAGGTCCTGTATGGGTTTGGGGCAGGTGGAACAGACTCCTTACCTTGGAACTTCCTCATCCTTGGGTTCATCTGTAGAACACTTTTCAGCTGGGGCTCTAGTTCCTTGACCTTGGAAACCAGCTCCCCCAGCTGCGGAATGGCTCTGATGTCACTCTTCTGAGAGACCACAGGGCATAAGGGACACAGCACACCCTCCCCATGGGGCTCCTTCTGCAGCGAGTTGATGCATCCGAGGCAGCAGAGGTATCCACATTTCAGGCACACGGGTTTTTCCAGGTAAGTTAGGCAGACAGAGCATGTGCTTACTTCTTTAAAGTGTTCGGCCATGGCCACGGCCTGGACAAAATGTGCATGATGTTAGAATTCACACGTGTTCAATAGCTAACAGTCCTCGGGACACTGTCATCATCTTTCTTGCATAAAGCTATCGCTGCTACTCTTTGTAATCACTGCTACTAAGAAATGAAGACACGACACCACTATAAATATAAAAGACTCGAGGCCCCGAACTTCTGATATCTGAGATGCTAGAGGGAAGGACATGAGCCATCATAAATCTTTGCACTGCACTGGCTTTATAGGGTCCATACCTGAGCTGTCTAATACGCTATCCACCAGCCACAGGTGGCTAATGAGCACCTGGAATGGGGATGATCTGAATTAAGATGTGCTGTGAATATAAAATATGTACTCAATTTTGAAGACACAATGAGGAAAAAAATGTAAACTCTGTCCATGAGAACTTTTAAAAACTGATTACATGTTGAAACGATTATGAGTTAAAATTAATTGTGCTGATTTCATTGTACTTCATGTGGCTGCTACAAATGTAGATCACATTTTGATTCTATTGGGGGGCACTGGAGACCCTCCACTTCCCCAGCTGTCCAACGTGGATGTGGCAAAAAATGTGTAGCATGATTTCACACCAAAATTACAAGCACAAAAGCAAAAAGTGAATAAGTTGAACTACATTAAACTCAAAAGCTTCTGTATAGCACAGAAAACGAGGAACAAAATAAAAAGAAAACCTACAGAATGAGAGAAAAATTATTCAAACCTTATATCAGATGTTAGGTTATTATCCAAATCACATAAGGAACTCATGTAACTCAATAGCAAAAAACAAAACAAAACAAAACAAAACAAAAAGCAAAAAAACACAAAACCCAAAAACAAACAACAACAACAAAAACCCTCCAATGTTCTGATTTAAAAATAGGCAAAGGACCTGAACAGACATTTCTTTTAACACATACAGATGGCCAACAGGTACTGGAAAATGTATGCAAGTTCACTTATTATCAGTAATAAACACATTAAAACCCCAATGAGATGCTACTTCATGTACGTTAGGTTGGCTACTATCAAAAAGACAACATAGGAAGTTTGGAGAGGGTGTATAGAAACAGGAATCCTTTGTACACTGTTGATGGGATTGTAAATTGGTACAACCCGTACAGGAAACAGTATGGAGGTTGCTCAAAAAATTAAAACTATCATATGATCCAGCAATCCTACTCTGATACCACGGAAATGAAATCAGCGTGTCAAAGAGATACCTGCACTACCAAGTTTATGGCAACAGTATTTACAATAACCACAATGGGAAAGCAATGCAAGTGTCTGTCGGCAGAGGAGTGGATAAAGACATTCTCATGTATGTATATATACACGCACACAATAAAATGTAATTCCAGCACACACAAGAAGGAAATCCTGCCATTTGCAACAACATGGATGAACCTTGAGGGCATCATGCTAAGTGAGGCAGTTCAGGCAAAGCAAGATCAGTACTGTGTGATCTCACTGACGTGAAATCTAAAACTCTGGACTCACAGATGCAGAGAGTGGAACTAGAATGGCGGCTGCCAGGGCCTGGCAGAAGGGGAGCACGGGAAAACCGAACAAAATAAAACTTATAGCAGAACTGAGAGGCTGGAGAGGTCCGTGGCGGAAACTCTATTCACCATCTCAAAAAATCTGCCAAGTTCTGGTTCTTTTCAAGAAAACAAAGATTGTCATTTCTCTAACCTGGGTATTGAGAATTTGAGTTCTACTTGATGCTGCCAGGGCCGAGGAGCCAGAGTCCCCAGGTGCATACGGTGTGCGGGGCACGGAGCTGGCCTCAGACGATCTTTGCCCAATTAAGAAATTGCCCCCTTAGCCAGCCAGACCTTACTCTCTCACATCTTCCCTTCATAGAAATTTGAGAAGTAAAAATGAATTCCACGAGTCTGAACTCACCTCTCGTCCACTAGGTTCTCTCCTGGCTTCCAGCTGCTTCCAGAGACAGCTCAGTCTGGAGTCAAACTGACCTGCAAGGGGCTTTTATTGGAGAGGGTCTCTCCACCCACCTGATTTACATCCTGCCCCTCCTCCTTAATCCAATCAGATTGCGATGATTGATGATGATGATGATGATGATGATGATGATGATTTTTTTTTAATTCTGGCAAAAGTGAGATTTTTTTACACTTGGATAGGGGTTTCACTACAAAAACAGGAGATAACTGTGTCTTGAGAGTGTTATTTTTAAAATTCATATGGAAATGGTAAATGTTTATGCCCCTTGAAGATAAGATTTGGAATTGGGATTAACTGAAATTTTAAAAAATTGGATAAGATAATAAGATTAGTTTTCCTTCTACAATATATGGGGCTACCTTGAAATGGTTTCTGATAACGTCAGTGAAATCTCACATTTAGGTCAAGGAAGTCAGTTCAACCTATTCAGAAGTGGTAGCTCAAATTACACTCACTAGATAGCACTCACTTCTTTGCAAGTGTATTTTCCCCAAAATGTGAGCATTCTAATTGGTAATTTGGTAAAGGCACCTTGAAAGACTTGCCCAGTCACCTAATTAAAGTCCTGTTTTTTTTTTTCTGTTATGGTATCCAAAATAAAAGATAAATGATATTGTGATAATCTTTCTATTTCTCATGCATCACAGCATATATAAAATGAGATTCATTTCTGCTTTTACAAAATGTATAAACATGTTCCCAATGGGACTGGATGAGTCACAGGTGAACAGGGTTTGAGGAGTGAGAATGCAAAGTTGGGAGATTGGAGTTAGAGTGGGAGGGGATTTGATTGCATTTGGATGGTTAAATTAAATGGTTTTCCATTTAATCCTATGCACAGTAAACATTTGCCAGAGTTACTGGATAATCTTACCATTTCAGGTTCAAAGCGAAGGCACATTCCCAGCTCTCAATTCCTTTTGTGTCATGAAGGGAAATTGATGAACACCCTATGAATCATGACCCACATTTTATTACAAATCCTTTCACAATGTGTTTATCCACTGATTGGGAGCTACAATGATCTCTTATGTGTATGTGTATATACACACACAGACACATATATACATATACATATATGTAATGCATATATAAAACCTTTATTTTATATTTCATAATTTTAGTGTTTAATTTCTTTTGCAAATCTTTTAAAAATGTCTTTACCATTTTGAGAGGACCTATTCTCCTGTTTGCAATTTCATGCACTTGCTCATGGAAAGTTGATCCCCAACATGTTTTCTATATATTTATTTTGAGCCAATCATAGCCGGGTTTATGTTCTGTTTGGAAAGGTCAGGTGGCCTCAGGTGTGGAGAAGGCCAAGCACAGTGGTTTGATTTGGCTCTAGTAGGAATTCTAAAATATTCTTCTGGTTTGATTTGCATATCTGCTTATTTCTTGGGTTAGGAATTCCTTTGTTAAGGATTAGAGAAGAGCATACTAAGTTTCCCAGAACACATGAGGGACTGACCTTGGATGTCAGTTACTTACAGTATTTTTTCCACTTGGAACTTTGGCCAGAGCAGCTGAGGACAGTGGTGAAGTTCTTATTGCCCATTCTCACTGGCCTTTCAGTACCTAAGAGTCTTCTATGCTTGAGGGAACCTGGCCTTCAACATCTTGCTTAGCATAGGCCAAGGTCTCCACCTCCTGTCCCTGCAGGTGTTTCATGGAACCCAAGACCCTGATGGCTGGAGTTGACATTCTCTGATGCAGGGTTTTGTTCAAGGTCACGGTGGTAACAGATGGCAGAGTCAGCACTCAACTTGGAGCCCCTACATGTATCTGGGACACAGTGTCTCCTCGACTTTACTGAATGTGCATCTTTAAATAATTTAACACATATCACGTGACTTCAGTAGTTTTACATGATTATGTAAGCCAGGGTTCACCATGGTGCCAGAACCTCAAATGTCTTCTTAAATAATGTGGAATTCCTAGAATTGCTGCTTTTGATTATTCTTAGAACTCTGAATCTCTAAGAATATCTGAAGATCTGAAGTAAACCTTTGAGTTCACTCTATTGTGGTGCAACTTCAGGCTTTGTGAAATGAGGATCAATAAATGACCCAAAAATAGCTCAAGAGTACCCAGCTGTGTGGTGAGAAAATTACATAGGAGGGCAACAATGTGGAAGGTAAGAGTGGAGCCTGGAGGGAGAAGGAATGATGATAACATCAAACCTGAGATCCAGTAGCCTCAGGACCTCTGTATTCACCATCTACAGTGTCTGGAGGGCCAGTGTCCACCTCCATGAGCTCTGGCCCGGCTCCCCTCCTCCTCTTCTCTTGCCTCCCATGCAGTGCACTGGATGAATTTCCTGCTACAGGCTGGTTACTCTTGCAGACAGCTCTTGCTGTCAGTCACAGGTATTCATTATCCAAGTCATATCCTTGGGCCAGTCAGTATAAATTTTCCTATAGAGTTATCATGGCAGTTTAAATTTCTAGGAACTCACAAGTGCAGAAACTGCCAGAATTAGGCATGAGCTATGAAAATTTTCCAAGTTTTTGTTTCCAGGAAAATTTTGAACTGAACAAAGAGAGCTCCTGCTGTCACGATCAAGTGAAAATGCTGCAGACCTACGACCTGCCCTTAGGTGGTTCAGTGGAGCAGGCAAGTGGAGGACACAGAGAGGAGTGGAGGAAGGTCAGAGCGTTTTCTCTACCAGCGGATGCCTGGTGGCCTTGGGCGGCCAGATGTCAGGACTGACATGAACTCCTCTCAAACACAAATTTGGGGGCTGAAGTAGAGTGGATCCTTCTGGATTTAACCCAGTGAATATGCCAGAGAATTGAACAAAATGGGATAAAACAATTTTATGTTTTGTGGTGTTTGCCAAATGATGATATCCCAATTCCATCATGCCTTCTGCTTTACTAGTTGCTACCAGAGCCATCCATTAAAAAAAAAAATTCTAAAAAAAAATTCTGTCTCTGTGGGTTTAGCCGTGCAACCTTTAACAAGTCACAGGAGAGAACTGCGGGTGATGGCCCTATCTCCAGGTTCCCAAGGGTCATTCCTTGACAGTGCTGGGGAGAGGTAGGTTGGTCTTGTATTGCCTTAGGGGTATTGTGGTAAGTTCGGTCACCTCTGACCTGTTGTCTTCACCTTTTGCCAATGGAGATTAGTGAGTTTGGTCCCAAGATAAAGCTCCCAGGTGGTGGATCACACTTGTGGGTATGACTTCACCGCCCTCTAATAGCTTGAGATGGAAAGCGCTGTGTTAGCTGCGGGGTTACCCTCTCTGTCATTGACTGTAGTTTGCGTGGAGGAGCCGGTTATCAAGGTAATCTGATGTCTCTGTGGTGGGCTCTGGTCCCCCAGATGGGGTATATGAATGCCCTGATCTTTGGGAGGGGCCTTGCCACTCCCGAGGATTATTTGGACCCTGTTCCCCATTAAGGTGGAGGTGAGGGCAAGACAGATCGCGGCTGATGCCTGAAAGCTGGGGTGTGTGTGCTTCTATAGTTGCTTGATCTGCCACTAGGGGGTGCGGCTAATATGTTACTCAGGGCTCGTTCAGCCTTGGGAGGCTGCTCCTGGGGGGAGGGGTCCATTGGTGCAGCTGCTGGGGTCTCTGGCCAGGGTTTTCCTTCTCTGTCCACAAACCCCAATGCTGGCAGCTGCCCAGACCTGGACAGAAAGCCCTGGAGTTATGTTTTTTTTTTTAGACAGAGTCTCACTTTGTTGTCCCGGTTGTCCGGGCTAGAGTGAGTGCCCTGGTGTCACCTCAAACTCCTGTGCTTAAGCAATCCTACTGCCTCAGTTTCCCGAGTAGCTGGGATTACAGGCATGAGCCACCATGCCTGGTTAATTTTTTCTAAATATTTTTAGTTGGCCAGATAATTTCTTTCTATTTTTAGTAGAGATGGGGTCTCGCTCTTGCTCAGGCTGGTCTCGAACTCCTGACCTCGAGCGATCCTCCCGCCTCGGCCTCCCAGAGTGCTAGGATTACAGGCATGAGCCACTGCGCTGGGCCAGGGGTTATGTTCTTATTAGATGCCCTAAGCCAGTCCAGTGGGCCGAATCCACAGGCCACTGTTTTTCAGCACCAAAGCCCCCAGGCTCACGCCAGCCACACAGAGAAAGCGACTTTTCACGCCTCTCGCCACCTCCAAGGGTGGAGCCTGCGCCACCAAGCGCGAAAGTCCCCGGGCTGGGGGAGGGGTGTCGCCCCAAACTGCCCCATGCTGCAGCATCGCCGGGCTGGGGACACCCCCGATGGCGGCAGCCCACCCCTGGAGAGCAAGCCTTGCTAGCGACCACTCAGGAGTTGGCAGACTCCAGTCGGGCGGGCTGAATCAACAGGCTGCCAGCTGTCACCTCTGCGTCGCAGTCCCACAGTCTCCCGTCTGCCTTGCAGAGGGTCCTGCGCTTTGTTTCCCACGCTGAGCTGGCCACAGCGTTGGTGGTTTCCAGGGGCAGAGCCCCCTTCTCAGCGTTCACCTCCCGTGCTCTGGCCCCGCTGACCACCAGAGGTGAGATGCCTGTCTTCAAACTCCCTCGCGTGGTCACGGTTGCAGGAAGTAACCCCCCAGACCAGTCCCTCCCCAGCTCAGTGCGACTCCAGCACGGAGCACCGGAGAGTTCAAAGTGATTCCCGCTACTGTCTCCTCTCCACAGAGCCTGTCCTCCCCTGCCACCGCTTTGCACCAATTTCAGGTGCATCCCTGTCTGAGTGGGTGTGGAGGTCTATGGGGGCGCGGGGATCCTCCTGTGGGTCAGACTGCGCTGGGCCGGCTGGGTGGGTGGCCGGGTGTGGCCCTCCCGTGCTCTATTCCCTATTGTTTATCTCGCACTCTCCAGTCTTTGCGAACGTCTCTCCCTTTCACCTTCTTTTCCCCTGTGCTGCATGTCCCACGCTGTTCCTCTGCAGATTCACAACGCTGTACCTGGGGGGTCGTGGGGGAGTGATCTACTCGTGTGTAGCTGTCTGAGTTCTTCACCTCCTCCTCTGGGAGCAGTGAGCCAAGGGGCCAACACTAATCCACCATATTTTCCTCTCCAAAAAATAAAATGTTTTCATGGCATTTTTTTTTTATTTCTCTGGCATTTTTATTGGGTTAGATACAGAAAAATCCAGTTTACTTTGGCCCCCAAATTTGTGTTCCGGGGATTTCACATCAGGCCTGACATCCAGCTGTCCAAAGGCCACAGGGCATCTGTTGGTAGAGAAAACGCTCTGACCTTCCTTCTCTCTGCTCTGTTTTTTCCGGTTCCCATCTCCAATGAACCACCCAAGGGCAGGTCCTAGGTTTGCAGCATTTTCATGAGATTGTGACAGCAGGATCTCTCTTTGTTCCGTTCAAAATTTCGCTGGAACCAAAGCTTTGAAAATTTTCATAGGTAATGCCTGATGCTTGCATTTTCTGTACTTGAGAGTTCCTAGGAATTTAAACTGCTGTGATAACTTTACAGGCAAATTTACACTGAGTGGCCCAAAGATATGACTTGGATAATGAATACCTGTGACTGACAGCAAGGGCTGTCTCCAAGAGTAACCAGCCTGTAGCAGGAAATTCATCCAGTGCACTGCGTGGGAGGCAAGAGAAGAGGAGGAGGGGAGCCGGGCCAGAGCTCATGGAGGTGGACACTGGCCCTCCAGACACTGTAGATGGTGAATACAGAGGTCCTGAGGCTACTTGATCTCAGGTTTGATGTTATCATCATTCCTTTTCCCTCCAGGCTCCACTCTTACCTTCCATATCGTTGCCCTCTTGTGTAATTTTCTCACCACCCAGCAGGGGAATTTTGAGCTATTTTTGGGTCGCTTATTGATCCTCATTTCACAAAGCCTGAAGTTGCATCACAATAGAGTGAACTCAAAGGTTTACTTCAGATCTTGAAATATTCTTAGAGCTTCAGAGTTCTAAGAACAATCAAAAGCAGCAATTCTAGAAATTCCATGTTATTTAAGAAGACATTTGAGGTTCTGGCACCATGGTGAACCCTGGCTTACATAATCATGTAAAACTACTGAAGTCACGTGATATGTGTTAAATTATTTAAAGATGCACATTCAGTAAAGTCGAGGAGACACTGTGTCCCAGATACATGTAGGGGCTCCAAGTTGAGTGCTGACTCTGCCATCTGTTACCACCGTGACCTTGAACAAAACCCTGCATCAGAGAATGTCAACGCCAGCCATCAGGGTCTTGGGTTGAGTGACACACCTGCAGGGACAGGAGGTGGAGACCTTGGCCTATGCTAAGCAAGATGTTGAAGGCCAGGTTCCCTCAAGCATAGAAGACTCTTAGGTACTGAAAGGCCAGTGAGAATGGGCAATAAGAACTTCACCACTGTCCTCAGCTGCTCTGGCCAAAGTTCCAAGTGGAAAAAATACTGTAAGTAACTGACATCCAAGGTCAGTCCCTCATGTGTTCTGGGAAACTTAGTATGCTCTTCTCTTATCCTTAACAGAGGAATTCCTAACCCAAGAAGTAAGCAGCTCTGCAAATCAAGGCAGAAGAATATTTTAGAATTCCTACTAGAGCCAAATCAAACCACTGTGCTTGGCCTTCTCCACACCTGAGGCCACCTGACCTTTCCAAACAGAACATAAACCCGGCTATGATTGGCTCAAAATAAATATATAGAAAACATGTTGGGGATCAACCTTCCACGAGCAAGTCCATGAAATTGCAAACAGGAGAATAGGTCCTCTCGAAATGGTAAGGACATTTTTAAAAGATTTGCAAAAGAAATTAAACACTAAAATAATGAAATATAAAATAAAGATTTTATATATGTATGTACATATATGTATATGTGTATATGTATACATGTGTCTACGTATATAAGAGATCGTTGTAGCTCCCAATCAGTGGACAAATACATTGTGAAAGGATTTGTAATAAAATGTGGGTCACGGCCGGGCGCAGTGGCTCACGCCTGTAATCCTAGCACTCTGGGAGGCCGAGGCGGTTGGATTGTTTGAGCTCAGGAGTTCGAGACCAGCCTGAGCAAGAGCTAGACCCCGTCTCTACTAAAAATAGAAAGAAATTATATGGACAGCTAAAACTATATATATAGAGAAAGCTGGGCATGGTGACACATGTCGGTAGTCCCAGCTACTGGGGAGGCTGAGGCAGTAGGATTGCTTCAGCCCAGGAGTTTGAGGTTGCTGTGAGCTAGGCTGACGCCACGGCACTCTAGCCCGGGCAACAGAGTGAGACTTTGTCTCAAAAAAAAATGTGGGTCACAATTTATAGGGTGTTTTTCAATTTCCCTTCATGACACAAAAGGAATTGAGAGCTGGGAATGTGCCTTCGCTTTGAACCTGAAATGGTAAGATTATCCAGTAACTCTGGCAAATGTTTACTGTGCATAGGATTAAATGGAAAACCATTTAATTTAACCATCCAAATGCAATCAAATCCCCTCCCACTCTAACTCCAATCTCCCAAGTTTGCATTCTCACTCCTCAAACCCTATTCACCTATGACTCATCCAGTCCCATTGGGAACATGTTTATACATTTTGTAAAAGCAGAAATGAATCTCATTTTATATATGCTGTGATGCGTGAGAAATAGAAAGATTATCACAATATCATTTATCTTTTATTTTCGATACCATAACAGAAAAAAAACCCAGGACTTTAATTGGCTTACTGGGCAAGTGTTTTGAGTTGTTTTTTTTTTTTTTTTTTTTTTTTTTTTTTTACCAAATTATCAATTAGAATAGTCTTATTTTGGGGAAAATACACTTGCAAAGAAATGAGTGCGGTCTAGTGAGCGTAATTTGAGCTACCACGTTGAATAGGTTGAACTGACTTCCTTGACCTAAATGTGAGATTTCACTGACGTTATCAGAAACCATTTCAAGGTAGCCCCATATATTGTAAAAGGAAAAATAATCTTATTATCTTATCCAATTTTTTAAAATTTCAATTAATCCCAATTCCAAGTCCTATCCTCAAGAGGCATAATATTCAACATTTAATGACAATATTTTGTCCATTTCCATATGAATTTTAAAAATCACACTCTCAAGACACAGTTATCTCCTGTTTTTGTCATGAGAGCCCTATCCAAGTGTAAAAACCTCACTTTTGCCAGAATTAAATCGCAATCTGATTGGATTAAGGAGGAGGGGCAGGATGTAAATCAGGTGGGTGGAGAGACCCTCTCCAATAAAAGCCCCTTGCAGGTCAGTTTGACTCCAGACTGAGCTGTCTCTGGAAGCAGCTGGAAGCCAGGAGAGAACCTAGTGAACGAGAGGTGAGTTCAGACTCGTGGAATTTATTTTTACTTCTCAAATTTCTATGAAGGGAAGATGTGAGAGAGTAAGGTCTGGCTGGCTAAGGGGGCAATTTCTTAATTGGGCAAAGATCGTCTGAGGCCAGCTCCGTGCCCCGCACACCGTATGCACCTGGGGACTCTGGCTCCTCGGCCCTGGCAGCATCAAGTAGAACTCAAATTTTCAATACCCAGGTTAGAGAAATGACAATCTTTGTTTTCTTGAAAAGAACCAGAACTTGGCAGATTTTTTGAGATGGTGAATAGAGTTTCCGCCACGGACCTCTCCAGCCTCTCAGTTCTGCTATAAGTTTTATTTTGTTCGGTTTTCCCGTGCTCCCCTTCTGCCAGGCCCTGGCAGCCGCCATTCTAGTTCCACTCTCTGCATCTGTGAGTCCAGAGTTTTAGATTCCACGTCAGTGAGATCACACAGTACTGATCTTGCTTTGCCTGAACTGCCTCACTTAGCATGATGCCCTCAAGGTTCATCCATGTTGTTGCAAATGGCAGGATTTCCTTCTTGTGTGTGCTGGAATTATATTTTATTGTGTGTGTGTATATATACATACATGAGAATGTCTTTATCCACTCCTCTGCCGACAGACACTTGCATTGCTTTCCCATTGTGGTTATTGTAAATACTGTTGCCATAAACTTGGTAGTGCAGGTATCTCTTTGACACGCTGATTTCATTTCCGTGGTATCAGAGAAGGATTGCTGGAGCACATGGTAATTTTAGTTTTAATTTTTTGAGCAACCTCTATACTGTTTCCTATACGGGTTGTACCAATTTACAATCCCATGAACAGTGTACAAAGGATTCCCGTTTCTATACACCCTGTCCAAACTTCCTATGTTGTCTTTTTGATAATAGCCAACCTAACGTAAGTGAGGTGGTATCTCATTGGGGTTTTAATGTGTTTATTACTGATAATAAGTGAACTTGCATACATTTTCAAGTACCTGTTGGGCAATTGTATGTGTTAAAAGAAATGACTGTTCAGGTTCTTTGTCTATTTTTAAATCAGAACACTATAGTTTTTTGCTATTGAGTTACATGTGTTCCTTATGTGTTTTGAATATTAACCTAATATGAGATATGTGGTTGACAAACTTTTTCTCTCATTCTGTATGTTTCCTTTTTATTTTGTTCCTGGTTTACTGTGCTATGCAGAAGCTTTTGAGTGTAATATAGTCCAACTTATTTACTTTTTCATTTGTGCTTGTAATTTTGGTGTGAAACCATGCTATACATTTTTTGCCACATCCACGTTGGACAGCTGGGGAAATGGAGGGTCTCCAGTGCCCCCCATTAGAATCATAATGTGACCCACATTTGTAGCAGCCACATGAAGTACAATGAAATCAGCACAATTAATTTTAACTCATAAATATAATCATTTCAACATGTAATCAGTTTTTATTTATTTTGTTTTATTTATTTATTTTTTTTGAGACAGAGTCTCACTCTCTTGCCCAGGCTAGAGTGCTGTGGCATCAGCCTAGCTCACAGCAACCTCAAACTCCTGGGCTCAAGCAATCCTTCTGCCTCAGCCTCCCGAGTAGCTGGGACTACAGGCATGCGCCACCATGCCCAGCTAATATTTTTTTCTATATAGTTTTAGTTGTCCAGCTAATTTCTTTCTATTTTTTAGTAGAGACGGGGTCTCGCTCTTGCTCAGGCTGATATCAAACTCCTGAGCTTAAACGATCCACCCGCCTTGGACTCCCAGAGTGCTAGGATTACAGGTGTGAGCTACCACACCCGGCCCTGTAATCAATTTTTAAAGGTTCTCATGGACAGAGTTTACATTTTTTTCCTCATTGTGTCTTCAAAATTGAATATGTATTTTATACTCACAGCACATCATAATTCAGATCATCCCCAATCCACGTGCTCATTAGCCACCTGTGGCTGGTGGATAGCGTATTAGACAGCTCAGGTATGGACCCTATAAAGCCAGTGCAGTGCAAAGATTTATGATGGCTCATGTCCTTCCCTCTAGCATCTCAGATATCAGAAGTTCGGGGCCTTGAGTCTTTTATATTTATAGTGGTGTCGTGTCTTCATTTCTTAGTAGCAGTGATTACAAAGAGTAGCAGCGATAGCTTTATGCAAGAAAGATGATGACAGTGTCCCGAGGACTGTTAGCTATTGAACACGTGCGAATTCTAACATCACGCACATTTTGTCCAGGCCGTGGCCATGGCCGAACACTTTAAAGAAGTAAGCACATGCTCTGTCTGCCTAACTTACCTGGAAAAACCCGTGCGCCTGAAATGTGGATACCTCTGCTGCCTCGGATGCATCAACTCCCTGCACAAGGAACCCCACGGGGAGGGTGTGCTGTGTCCATTATGCCCTGTGGTCTCTCAGAAGAGTGACATCAGAGCCATTCCCCAGCTGGGGGAGCTGGTTTCCAAGATCAAGAAACTAGAGCCCCAGCTGAGAAGTGTTCTACAGATGAACCCAAGGATGAGGAAGTTCCAAGGTAAGGAGTCTGTTCTACCTGCCCGAAACATGTGATGGGCGCTGGAACAAGCAGCTTTCAAACATTTGTCCATGAAATATGGCCATTAGCCGATGTCAGGCACCTAAAACTTTTACACTCCTAAAACCAACACCTCTGAGGATAGATTTCCACAGGATCTGTGTCAGCTTGTATAATAATTATGACAACAGTCTACACTCTTATCCTTCATGTATCTTCTGCCCTAAAGGGAAGAAAATTATTGATCAAGATATTTAATAACTTAAGTAAAAGGGAATTTCTACTATGAGTTAGGTAGACTTGTTCCAATTATATCCTTCCATTCCACGTATAAAATTTCACCTAACCAGGTGGCCAGGGAAATTTTCCCAGAAAGTTCTATTTGGGGAAGAAATGTAGACTAAAAGAAGTGAAAGTGAATGATATATCCAGGTTTTTGCAATAGAAGGGAAGAGGGGGGCTACAGGGCATGTCTTTGCTGAACTTCCAGTTTTTCTTTCCACAGTGGACGTGACTTTGGATGTGGACACAGCCAACAACCGTCTCATAATTTCTGACGACCTGAGGAATGTTCACTGTGGGCGTTTCAGGCAGAATAGGATAGGACGTGCTGAGAGATTCAACTGCGCATTGTGTGTCCTGGGCTTCTCTAGGTTCACTTCCGGCCGGCATTACTGGGAGGTGGACGTGGGCACAAGCATAGAGTGGGATGTGGGAGTTTGCAAAGAATCGGTGAATAGGCAAGGGGAAATCCTACTGTCTTCAGAACAGGGCTTCTGGACTGTGGGTTTGAGGAGAAGGCTGCTTTACACTGCCAGCACCGTGCCCTTGACCCCTCTCTGGGTGAGCTCCCGGTTACACCGAGTGGGGATTTTCCTGGATATGGATATGGGCACTGTGTCCTTCTGTGATGTCAGTGATGGGACCCATATCTTCACATTCACTAAAATTTCTATTGTGGAGCCACTGTGCCCATTTTTTTCTCCTGCAAATGCAACTCATTATAGTCAAGGGTACCTGAGTATCTGTCCTTTGATGGATCCCGGCATTGCCAGTCCTCAAATTCATCCTGGGCAAGGCAAATAACTCTGTGAACACAAACACACCTGTAGGAATTACCGTGTGTCCATAACCAGACCTAAAAACTTTTCTGCTCGGTATAAAAAGATAGCAAGAAAAAAATGGGCCATTTTATGAATCACGAATACAAATTAACTGTATACATTAGGGAAAGTTTGCCTTTCAGATATAAAATAGTGTCATGTTGTTTTCTTTGGAACAGAAATATAAACAAAACAGGTATTTTGAACTTTCACATCAATTTGCAAGTGTATTTCTATTTATTTTCTGGAAGATCAACTCGGTGTGTCGTGGAGCTTAAAAAATAAATAATTTGAATTTGACCAAAAAAACTAGTAGTTTTTCTAAATGTTGAGGCAACAAGACCTATGAAACAGGAAAAATATACGCCAGGGTGGCAGTCTGCCCTTGGTTCTTGGTGTTCTCCTGGTCGAAGAATGACCAGACACACCAAAAGTGTCAAGTTGAGACTATTATCCTGGTCCTCTGGCTCTCTGCTTGGAAAAATCACCAGCAGGGCCAGTGTGACAGAGTAACCTCAGGCAGGAAGCAGTTTCTCACCAGCAGCTCTTTGTTGTAGAACAAGTGGGTCTGTCTGCACGAGTGGAGCAAGACAGACCGACAGACCAACTCACTGACTGATCCACTCTCTGAATTCTCAGATCGTTTCCTTTTATTAGCCCAGTCTTGGGGCCAGCTCTCAGGAGGTGTGGGATGGTATCAAATAATCAACAGGTGTCCTCAATTCCATCTGCATATATGAGCTCCGTCTGTGAAAGCCCACGGGGGCAGGGGGTGAAGCACAATGCAGATAAAAGCTAATGGCATATTAATTACCCCTACGTCACTCTAGGTAATTTTCTAAATCCTATCATGCCTGGGCCTGGGGATTCCCAGATTGAGAAAGCATTCCCTCCTTCCCCAGGTGTAGCAGTTACTCAGGATAGGATTAAGGTGGGGAGACACCACAATGGAGTGCCCGCCCTTATCCTTCTTCCTAGGTGGAACACTTGGTTGAGAAAACACCAAATCCAGAAACCCTTGTCCGTAGAACAGCCAGAGATCCTAACTATCTACCTAACATATATATGCACGTATTCAGTTTTACCCGACAGCTGAAAAATACACATTCATTTCAAGCACACATTAAACTTTCACAGGAGTAGACATAGGTGGTTATAAGATGAACCACATTAGTCTAAAAATTGAAAAAATACACACCCTGTTCTTTAATCCTAACAGACTTAGATTAGAAATCAGTAACAGGAAGGAATCCATAAAATCTCCACATATATGAAAGTTAAGCAACCACTTATAAATAAAACATTAGTAATAGATCAAAGGTTAAATTACAAGGGAAACTATAAAGTATCTTCAGTTGCATGACAGTAGATGCAGCTAAAGCTTAGAGGGAAACTGATAGCTTTAAAAAACTTGTAATACGAGAAAATTACCCTAATCAATAATCTAAGCTTCCACTTTTTTTTTTTTTTGAGACAGGTGGATGAACGTCTGAAAGATGTAGGGGACACCTACAACTCAAAAATAGCAACAAAAACAACAACACACACACACACACACAAAACAACCAGATTAAAATATGGGCAAACGACTTGAATAAACATTTTTCCAAAGAAGGTATGCGGGTATTTACTAAGTGCGTGAAAAAATGCTCAACATCACTAAATTCTGATACATGCTATAACAATGATGGCTCTTTTTAGATACTATTTTTATTTGACAAATTTTAATTATCTATATTTACATAGTACAGTGTGATGTTTTGATATAGTACACAATGTGGAGTGACTGAGTTAAGCTAATTAATATATACATCACCTCATTTATCACTTCCATGGTAAAGTATTTGAAATTTACTGTCTTAGTTATTTTGAAATATACAATACATTATTATTGAATATAGTCACACTGCTGTGCAATTGATCTGAAGACTAACTTCTCCTGTCTATGCGAAACTTTGTATGCTTGGGCCAGCAACTCCCCATTCCCTCCTTCCTACACCCCTCAACTCCTGGTAACCATCATTTTATCTACCATCATTTCTTATCTATGTCTAAGAAATCAACATTTTTAGATTTTAGGGCATCCAGCCATGACTTGGTTCTGGACAAGAAAGACCCTGTCATTCCCCAGCCCTGGGGTTGAAATGTCTCAGTCCTGTCTGCTGCTGCCAGGACCACAGGCCAGAGTCCCTAAATGCACACACAAGGCCGGGTATGCAGTTGGCTCAGAGGTCACTTGCTAAATTAATACGTTACTCATTCCTTGGACCTTGTTCTCTCATGTTTGCCCTTGTCCAGCAATCTGAGAAGCAAACACTTCCATATGATTGCACTCACTTTTCCTCCCTCCACTAGGTTCTTCTGTGGCCGCCAGCAGCATCCAGACACAGTTGAGTTCTGCAGGGAGATCGTGGACAGGAGGTTTGTATGTGGAGGTGCCTCCTCCCTATTTCCTCACATTCTGCCTCTCCTATGAGTCAGTCATATTTTCACTAAAACTGTTCTTAAACATGAAATTTAAATGAGAGTGCTTGGTATCACCCCACTGTTGTATGAAGAAACATGAAAAGAATAATTATAAATTAAATAATTAAATACGACTTCATTCTGCTTATATGTCTGGAAACATCATAGAGTTTCTCCACAATTATCAAATTTATAAAAGGATAAACATAATATCATTTGGTAACAATGAAATGAATTCTTATAAGATACAAAGAATCAACATAAAATTATGAAGAAATATCATCTATTCACAAAAGTAACTATGAATAAAAAATACTCCAGGACCAACTTCTTTAATGTATTTCCAAACAACCCAATTAAAAGGAAGCAAGTTGGTTATGATGTCTCCATTTTAGTTTTCTTCATGTATCCCCAAACCCCACAGTAGGTTGGGGCTAGGAACAAAATGAAAATAAAGATATTTTAGGCCGGGCGCGGTGGCTCACGCCTGTAATCCTAGCTCTGGGAGGCCGAGGCGGGTGGATCGCTCAAGGTCAGGAGTTCGAGACCAGCCTGAGCAAGAGTGAGACCCCGTCTCTACTAAAAATAGAAAGAAATTATCTGGCCAACTAAAAATATATATACAAAAAAATTAGCCGGGCATGGTGGCTCATGCCTGTAGTCCCAGCTACTCGGGAGGCTGAGGCAGTAGGATCGCTTAAGCCCAGGAGTCTGAGGTTGCTGTGAGCTAGGCTGATGCCACGGCACTCACTCTAGCCCGGGCAACAAAGTGAGACTCTGTCTCAAAAAAAAAAAAAAAAAAAAAAAAAAAAAAAAAGATATTTTAAATAAATAAAACTAAGCAATTCACGTATAGAAAGCACGTACTCCAAAAAGCTACTGGAATTTCTTTGTCCTGGTGATAAAAACACCATGGGAGAGAGATTTACTGTAAAGAAGCATGAGCATCGAACCGTAGTCATGGCAGTCGTGCGGCTACATGTGAAATCTTTGTTTTCATTGCTATTTTCGTGGCAGCAAAAATAATAGCATGTAATGTGTGTTATAACATGTATAGAATTAATATATATAAAAACAATAGCATGCAGTTAGAGAGAGCATGTATGGATTTACACCATTTTAAGTTGTTACCTATTCTGCGTGGTGTTAGTTAGTTGTCCTAATTAGACATAATACTTAAGGAAACATTAATGGGATGGATACAGTAGCCACTAAAAATAGTTATACCTCATTAGCATCACATAAAAATAAATAATTGGTATATTATTTATTTATTTATTTTTATTTCAGCATATTATGGGGGTACAAAAGTTTAGGTTACGTATATTGCCCTTACCCCTGCCCGCCAGTCAGAGCTTCAAGTGTGTCCATCCCCTCGACAGTGTGCATCACACTCATTATGTATGTATACACCCATCCCCTCCGCCCCCAACATCTGCCTTGCACCTGGTTAATGTTATTCCTAAATGTACTCTTAGGTGATGATCAGTGAAACCAATTTGATGGTGAGTACATGTGGTGCTTATAATTGGTATATTAAAAATATCAGACTATCCCCAAAGAGTGTAAAAAGAAAATCGAAGTGGGAAAACATCCGACAGAGCAGACAGAAAATAAAGTCTCCAGCTTTGATTTTCAGGGGTAAAAAGTAAAAATCCAGACAAATCCGCAGAGGGCAGCTTCCTACAGCCTCTGTCACATTTCTTCATCCAGTGAAGCGACAGGATCTACCGCGGGTCAAACATAAGGAAAATCTGCAATGTTCCCAGAGACCAATCCATTGCACACCATTGTATCCAGCATAACAGTCAGCATTTTGGAAGAAATGCGAGTGAAAGGCAGATGCAAGATAATTGGAAAGGCACATTCACAGTGTTTCAGGTTTCCTATTTGCATTTGTGAGATAAAATCTCTATCTGCCCTGGCGTAAAATTTATCTGGACCCACATTGAACTAGGTACCAATGTGTGGCGGGTATCAGCTTTATCCACACTGAGGTAAATTTTGTGGAAACTCTCAAGTACTCTTGAAAAATGGCAGTTTCCTTTAGACAGCTCCACTGGCAGAGGAAAATAGTCACTTTTCTCAATAATGCCATGGATTTTTTTTTCAGCTCATAATTTCATCCATAGACTGTCACATCCCCCATGGGATGCCAGTGTCATGTTGACTTTCTAAGATCACAATGGATTTTGTGTGAAAATTGGTACTCAGTGAGTGGCTACTGAATAGCGTAATTGTGGCTATTATTATTTTTTGAGACAGAGTCTCGCTCTGTTGCCCGGGCTAGAGTGCCATGCCGTCAGCCTAGCTCACAGCAACCTCAAACTCCTGGGCTTAAGCGATCGTTCTGCCTCAGCCTCCTGAGTAGCTGGGACTACAGGCATGTGCCACCATGCCTGCTAATTTTTTTCTATATATATTTTTAGCTGTCCAAATCATTTCTTTCTATTTTTTTAGTAGAGACGAGGGTCTCGCTCTTGCTCGGGCTGGTCTCTAACTCCTGACCTTGAGCGATCCTCCCGCCTCGGCCTCCCGGAGCGCTAGGATTACAGGCATGAGCCACCGTGCCCGGCCAATTGTGGCTATTATTGAAACTATCTTATACATGTTTAGCATTTCAACTGCGGTTTTGGCAATTCAAGAGCAGAATCTGGGAGTTCTAGGAGCCCTAAGGATCAGCACAAAGGGGCAAACGGTGGGAAAACATGAAATCAAAACATCAGTAGTACGCATCAACCACACACGGGCATCTGCAACAGCAGTGATACACAAAGTAAAAATAGAGTTCAGCACGTAGAAGACAACAAAGGTGACCACCAGCATCAGGACAGTGTGGGTGGCTCTGGTCTCTGGGGGGCACCTGTCACGGTGGCTGGTGGTGTGCACATGCTGCAGTCTCAGGCGGTGTCTCTGTAGGAGATGCACCATGGAGCCACTGGTCCAAACCATGAGGCCAATAAACATGGCATCAGGAACTGACCGCAAGAAGACTATGCCTGAACGCTGATCTGAGAATTGGCAGAGCCAGTTGCCTTGGGTGTCAGTATCATTGAGTGTGTCCTGTGGACCAGTGGTTTGCATGGGTACATAGAGGTTCTTTAAGACACCAAGCATCCAGCAAGCACAACAAGAAGCAGTGACGGTCTTGGGGGCTCTTCCTCTGAACATCGACCTCTCCCTTGGCCTGGGGGTGACAGTGAAGAACTGATAGGTGCTCTGGACACAGGTGGAACACAAGGTGGTGCTGTGAGCCACCAGGAAGGTGGGACGGACAAGTTTACATACAAGACGGGGCAAGGGTTTCCCTGGGAGAAAAGCCACCACCATGTGAGGGATCCCTGTGGCAAGAAGGGCCAAGGAGTTGGCCACAGCCATGTGGATGAGAATCACGTGTGTGGGCCTCAGCCTGTGGCCAAGCCACATTGGGGAGACATTATGGAAGAACAGAGCGACATTGGCTAAAGTCCCGACCCCAATCTGGAAGAGAATGATGGTTTTCAGAGCCACTTCTCCAGTGGTTCTTAGGGCATTGCTCTGAAAAGACACAAAGAGAGCTTCAGGGCCCGGGAGCAGGCCGTGCCAGTGCTGGTACCGAGATTTCTCTCCACTATCCAACCTGGTATAGGGTGTCTGGGCCTTATTGTCTTCCCAGAAGGGAGACACTTCATAGTCCACAAGAGAAGCTGCACCTGGAGACATAGCTCTCACACCAATATACACCTCACAATTATACTTGTGTATTATTTTTACTTACTTTTATACTCTGACTTTCCACCAGAATGTAATATCCATTCGTTCAGGGGCCATCTCTGTGTTGTTACACACGGAAGTGACATAGTAAGTACTAAAGAAATTGGTGCTTTATAAATGATTATATGAAATGAAACAACAAAATGCACCATACGATCCTTAGAATTCACAAACTTCTTGATTGTTATAATAATGCATTAATGAAATAAAATGAAAAATCATATAAGAATTATAAAATTATCTACTTAATTAAAAAAAGGAATCAGTTGTCAACTTTTGAGACCTCTTAATATTATTTGTCAGAGGGATAAGATACAAGGTACCTTAGATAAGTCAACAGGCCTTTGAATTCATAGGTGATCTTCAAATGTTCTCAGTTGTTCTGTTCAGTAGAGAACAGATGCTTATTGTCCATAGTGTGCTAGTTGTTAATAGGTCCCAGATATTAAATTGTAATGCTGAGAAGTCAGATCTTGGAAGCTATTCATGAGTGGCCTCCAGTCATCCTCAGGCCACACAAAGATATAAATATCATGATATTTAGATCCATTGAACAATGGTTTTTAAAATTCTTTATTTTATTTTATTTTATTTTTTATTTTTTGAGACAGAGTCTCACTCTGTTGCCCAGGCTAGAGTGCCGTGGCATCAGCCTAGCTCACAGCAACCTCACAGCAAGCAATCCTCCTGCCTCAGCCTCCCAAGCAAGTAGCTGGGATTACAGGCATGCACCACCATGCCCAGCTAATTTTTTTCTATATATTTTTTAGTTGTCTGTCTAATTTCTTTCTATTATTTTAGTAGAGATGGGGTCTCGCTCTTGCTCAGTCTGGTCTCAAACTCCTGAGTTCAAACGATCCGCCTACCTTGGCCTCCCAGAGTGCTAGGATTACAGGCGTGAGCCACCAAGCCCGACCTCACAATGACAGTTTTCTGGTCACATGTGGTCACACATGACAAAGTTCCTTAGCATAAACAGAACCTCCCCTTGCAGTTACTATTTCTGTCTCATCTGTGTTACTCACCACAGTCATGGGGGTCGGGAACAACAACGCAATGGACAAAGTGGATGAATAGGTCAGTTGAATTTCAACAGTCACACAATTTTGATAGACTCAGAAATTAACTGAAGATCTTTTCATTATTATTATTATTTTTCACTCCCCTTGTTGCTCCATGTTCTGGAAAGACAGAGGGCTTTTAAACATGTATTTAGAAAGATTAAACATATGCAGGATACACACACACACACACACATACACACACACACAATATAGAACACATAGAACAATAACCCAGGAACCAGAAAATGTTTGGAGAAATCCTAGGATGACTGCATCGTACTGGAGAGGGATTTGAGAAGCAAAAATGTGTTATAGCCTCTGATTTTCTGTGTATTCCTTCTCTCTCTCTCTCTCTCTCTCTCTCTCTCTCTCTCTCTCTCCCACACACACACACACCCCATGTGTATGTTCCTGGATATTATTTTATGTTTTAAGATTTTAAAGTTCTAACCCCGCTCTGCACATCAATTTGTTTATCTGCGTCCACAGCCAATGCTAGTTTGCTGGTCTGGCGTGGGTGGGGAGCTCTTGGCTCTAGTAAGCCAGGGCATGGCTCAGTTTTTAAGGGGCTGCATGCTTCTTTTTCTCTTTGCCTGAGGCTTCAAGGAATAAGTATTTGCAGCAAACCTCCCCATTCTAGTGCAACCCTGAAACTCTCCCCAGCACTTCCCCACAATTCACCTGCCAAAGTCAGGGCATGGACGCCTGCTCAGGGTGAGGCAGGTCAGCACTTGTCCTAAACAAGCTACTGCTCGAGCTCAGCTCTGAGCTCCTCTCCTGTTGGAGACCCCTCCCCTCTGTCCTGTGTTTATCCCTGAGGTTGAACACGTGGAGACACTCACCGGGCTGGTCTGCGCTCCAGAGCTCTGTGCAGTGAAATGTCACCCAGGATTAGCCTGGGACACCCAAGTCTGTAGTTATAGGGACAGGGCTCCTGGACCTGACTCCCTACAGGGATCCCATTATCATGTCATCCGTAGCATCAGTGACATTGTCTGCTGGGAGACTGGGGCATCTCCAGTGAGGGGCTGATCTTATCCCCAACGCAAATCACCCTCAGCCACTTCTGGTGAGAGGGGTAAGTGTTGGCAATTAGTGAGAAGGTCCTAATGAGCCACCGAACAGAAGGCAGAGAAAGTTTTCTGTGTTCCCTGTGGGAGAAACTAACAGTTCAGAACCAATGTTGTTATCAGGGCAGAACAGACACTCTTAGGTGGTCAAGGGCTGTTTCAAACCCGGTGCTGTTTCACCCCCCAAAGTCATGCTACCCCCAGGTCCTTCCGCACTGAGCATCAGCCTATGCTCTGGAGTCTGGATCTTCCTGTGACTTGACCTCCCACGACTCTTGCCACACATGTCCCCACGTCTTTTCAGTGTGGAAGATACACGAGTTGGAGCCAGTGTTTCCCTCCTCAGAACCCTCAGGTCACCCTGGTGTCCACGTGGCTCTGCAGGGAGGTGACAGTTTGCTTCCCAGGACACCCAGGGAGCCCTGCTTCCTTGTGCCTCTCAGCGATGTCCAGACTGTCCCTGTTTCCTGGAGGATTGGTCCCAGCAATCCTGGACAAATGTAACTAGGAAAAAGCAACGATTAAGGAATCTAGAGATGTAACACTAGAGTTCTTTCACATTGCTAAGCAGGAGTGATGCCCTCCTCAGAGTGAACCCTAAGCCTCCACCCTCCACTGAAGCAACGACTACAACACTGTGCTAGGGACAAGTGTGTGCCAACAGATCAGATAGCCCAGGTGAAATGGACAAATTCCCAGCACACAGAAATTACCAAAACTGACTCAAGAAAGGTAAAAAATTTAATAGATGTGTAATAATGGGGAGATTGAGTGAATAATCAAAACCTCCCAAGTATAAAGTCCCAGGACCAGATGGCTTCACTGGTAAATTTTACCAAACATTTAAGGAATTAACATCAACCCTTTTCAAACTCTTCTGCTTAATAGAAGAGCAGAAACCACATTCTTACTCCTTCTATGAGGGCATCACTACCCTGATATTAAACCAAACACATCACGAAAAAGGAAACTATACATCAATGTTCCATGTGAATACAGATACAAAAATCAGCAAAATAGCAGCAAACCACATTCAGCTATATATTAAAAGTTTATATTAATACCCCATGATAAGTGGGATTTATGCCATGAAAACAAAAGTGGTTTGACGTGTGGAAATAAATCAATGTCATTCACCACATTAATAAATGAAAAATCAAGATCATCCATGATCCTCTCAACTGACGCAGAAAGAGCATTTGATAAAATGTACAACACTTTCATGGTAAAAATTCTCAGTCCTAAAAAAGAATGAAATCCTGTTATTTGCAGCAACCTGGGTGGATCTGGAGGTCAATTTGTTACGTGACAGAAGCCAGGCACAGGAAGACACGTATCACATGTTCTCACTCACATGTGGGAGCTGAAACGTTGATCTCGTGGAGACAGAGTGGAGTGCTGGTTACCAGTGGCTGGGGACGGTGAGCGTGGGGGGTAAAGTTTGGTTAATGGGCACAAACATAGAGTTGGAAGAAATAAGCTCCAGTGTTTAATAACACGGTAGGATGCTCCGGTGTTGGTTGTATACATATTTACGATCGTTATATCCTCTTGCTGTGTGCACCCCATTATCGTTATATAATGGCCTTGTCTTTTTATACTGCTATTTGTAGTATACTTTACAATCAGGTGGTGTGATGCCTCCCACTTCATCCTTCTTGCTCAACATGGCTTTGGCTAAGTATTAGCAGCTCTTTAGAATTTTCGTAACAGGTTTTCCAATTTTCACTGGAAAGCTCTAATATATTTTTTTAAAAATTGTTGTTCTGGATATTCAGGTCTTTTGTGGACCTGTATGAATTTTAGGACTTTTTTTCTTTCTGTGAATAATTTCATTGAAATTTTGATAGGGATTGCCTTGATTCTTCCGATTGATTTGCGTAGTATGGATATTTTTAACTATATTAATTCTTCTATTCCATAACATGGGTTATCTGACTCTGCCTCTCGGCTGGTGTTGGTCTGTGGCCGTGTGGCCCTGTGTGGTGGGCCTTGCCTCCTGCTTCGTGGGGTCTGTGACTATAAAATCTTCTTCTTCATGACTGTCATTTCCATTTCTGTGTGTCTAGCTGCACATGATTAAAATAAATCCTGGATATATTTTAAAACAAGTCTTTCATGATTGAGCAGGATGCCTGTAGAATCTTCGTATTAATAGATGCACTTTACCATGTGTAGGAGGTTCCCTTTTATGCCTATTTTACTGATAGTATTTATCATGAATTCTGTCTATTGGATTTTGTTATGTAGCTTTGTGTATACCTTGGCAGTGTTCTTTAGTCTGTTGATATAGTGAATGAGAATGTTTGATTTTCTAGTGTTGAACTACCCTTGATTCAATGACAAACCCCATTTTGTCAAGATGTATTATCTCTAACACTGTTAGAGATTAAATAAATCAATTTTCTATAAATTTGTGTTGATCATTTTTGGATCTATGTTCATGAGAGATTTTATTTCTTAATTTGAAAGATTTTTCTTTCTTAACTACTTCAAACGCTTTTGTCTTTTGGAGGTATTAGATCATTGCTAAATATATGGGCATAATGTTGTTTATAATATTCTCATCATATTGTTTAATATCCATAGATCTGATGTGAACTTACCATCTTATTTTTTTGCTTTTATTATTAATTGACACATAACAATTGCTCATATTTATGGGTTACAGTGGGATATTTCCATACATGTGTTTAATGTGTATTGATCAAATCAGAGTAGTTGTACTGGAAACATTCCAAATCTGCTCTTCTAGCTATTTGAAAGTGTGCAACACATTGTTAATGATAGTCCCAGTGTTGTATAGCACTAGAGCTTATTCTTCCTATCGAGCTGTAACTTTGTAGGTATTAGCCCCCATCTGGTTACCCCCCTTCCCAGCTTCTAGTAACCACTATTCTACTCTCTGCTTCTGCGAGATCAATTAATGTATACATACATAATGAGTGCGATGTACACTGTCTAGGGGATGGACACGTTTGAAGCTCTGACTTGGGGGGTTGGGGGGACAAGGGCAATATATGTAACCTAAACTTTTGTACCCCCACAATATGCTGAAATAAGAATAAAAAAAAATGAAATAAATCTTACAGAACTAGAGATCAGAATAGTGGTTGACAAGAGCTGGTGAGGGGGTGAGGAATGGGGAGATGTTATTCACAGGGTACAACATTTCAGTTAAACCAGAGAATAAATTCTAGAGGTGTATTGTGAAGCATAGTTACTACAGTTAATCACAATGTATTACATGTTACATTTTTTACATTTAAATTGGTGATTCATTATTCTTGTGTATGATGTGAGGAATAGATCTAATTTAATCTTTTTCCCCAAGGTGATACTGAGATGTCCTATTATCATTTATTAATAAGTCTATCATTGTTTTTTAAAAAGCTCTATGATGCACCAGTTGCTGGCACAGAAACCAGTATCATCTGGAAAGATGGATGTCAAAGTCCCTGTTTAGAAATTACTTCAAAACTGATTGAATGTATAGAATTTAAGAACACCTAAACACATATATTTCACTTCCATTACACTTAAAAAATCTGGGCTGGGTACAGTGGATCATGCCATAGTCCCAGCACCTTGGGAGGCCAAGGCAAAAGCCTCTCTTGAAGCTAGGAGTTCAAGGCCAGCCTGGGTGACATATCAAGGCCGTGTCTCTACAAAAAAAAATGACAAATTAGCTGGGTGTATTGGCGCATGCCTGTAGTCCCAGCTACTTGGGAGGCTGAGGTGACAGGTTAGCTCTAGTCCAGGAGTTCAAAGTTACAGTGAGCTATGATCACACCACTGCACTCCAGCCTGGGTGACAGAGCAAGACCCTGTCGCTTAAAAAAACAGAATCTAAGTGGTAAGAATGAGTATAGTTGTTTCTCAGTACATAGAAAACTGCATCTTAGATTTGATGATTTATTTAATCATTTTACTGTAATCTTCTAGAAAGAGAAGTTTGGCATTATTCCTCTTATATATTCCACAAATTAAACATGAACTTTCACTTAGGAATGGCAATAAACATTCATGGAATATGAGTTTGAGAAGAATAATTAGCTTCTGTCTTTTGTGCCTTTTGCTGCAGTTATTTATGGATCTTGGTTTGATCATGTTCTTGGATGGATAAAGAGGAGAGAAATGGGGTCCTTCCTACTAATTTCCTGTGAGGAGCTGCAGAAGGTAATTCTCTTTTCCTTTCCTTCCTAGAGTTAGCCATACTGTTCTCTCCTTTCCTAGATCCGTTTTCTATTCCTCTAGGCAGAGACATTCCTGAGAGGCTGTGCAGTGTAGTGGTGAAGACCTTGACCCTCTGAGCCCGGCTTCCTGCCATTGACTAGGCAACCTCAGCAAGTTCTTACCCACTCTTTGCCTCAGCGTCCCCATCCCTAAACCTGGGTAACAACTGTAGCTTTCTGAACCGTGGAATAGAATGAACAGTATCTAGAATAGTGTCTGGCATGGTGTGTGTGTTAGCTATGTCATTATTACAGACCTATGTTCCTTCCAAACATGTCTCCGGTTTCAGGATAAGACACTCTTAAGGAGTTTGGTCAGAATGGCAGCCTGGCACATCTTATCCTCTTGTCTTTGGTTTATGCACATTCTCCAAGAAGCATGTATATGCTATTACATGGAAATTATGATTTCCGTACAAATATATTCCCACCTGATAACTCCTACATCTCATCAACATGCTCCATAAAAGCACCTATGTTTGTCTCCGACCTGGGGGCCGTATGGCAGTTGGATGTCCCATGGGACTGCCAGCCTAGGCACGAGTCATTTCACTTCAACTCTCAGACATTGTTTCATGTTAAAGCCCTCAAGTCAGAGTTCCCATGAGAGGAGGCCTTGAAGAGGGAAATGAGGAACAGGCATCTAACCACTGTAGACTTTGTGCTATAGGCAACCATTCTGGTGCCAATAACAATAGTCAATTTTCATCAAATCCTTTCTCTATTCCAAATGTACTTCTGTTAACTCCTTTAATCCAGGGACCACTGAAATTTCAAGTTCCCTTTTATAATGGAGAGCTGTTTCTGGAAAGTGGCTGCCAATGTAGGAACCCCGTTTTTCAGTCCCCGTTGCTTCCAGATGGGGAACGTGGCTTGGTTTTGCCAATGAAAAGCCAGTGCTGCTTCAGGGCAGGAAAGAGTGCTTCTTTTATTTTTCTTTCTTTCTTTTTTTTTAAGATTCAAGATATTTTATTGATTTTACTCTAATTCTTTTTTATTTATTTAATTTATTTCAGCATATTATGGGGGTACAAATATTTAGGTTACATATATTGCCTTTGCCCCACTGAAGTCAGAGTTTCAAGTAAGGTGTGAATATACCCATCCCCTCCTCCCCGTTCCCATCTGCCCGATGCCCAATGAATGTTACCACTATATGTGCACTTAAATGTTGGTCAGTTAAGAAGGGGTGCTTCTTTTCTGTAATATTTTTCTTCATCCACCAATGGAAGAAAGAGGCGTGTGAACACGTGAGGAAGGATAGAGCCACTAAGTGGCTGGAGGTTAGCACCATGAAGAGTCATATTAAAATTCATGTCACTAGTGGAATCCACCTAGACTTTTTGTCAGCAAGGAATAGACTTAGTGCTAAATGTTAGAATTTCAAGGAAATTTATTATGTAGGCTTAACCAACTTACGTGGTAGGTACCTTTACAATCTCCAATTTATAGATCTGAAAACTGAGGCATATAGGACATCAGAAATTGCAGAGGAGCCCACAGATATCAAGAGTTTGGCTTTGATTAGAATTCAAGCACCTGTTTCATAGCCAGTGCTGATAAACACTATCTGCTGACAACCTTTTCTTTCTATAGGACTTCAGGGGCAGTGTGGAGAAGATATGTCAATTTCTTGGTAAAAAATTGAAACCACATGAAATTGATTCAGTCTTGCAAAACAGTTCCTTCTCAGCCATGAAAGAGAATGAGATGTCCAACTATTCCACACCAGACAACCTTGTAACTCGTGTCTTCACTTCACCGATGTTGAGAAAGGGTGAGAGCAAGTGTTTCTGGGGGGCAAAGGTGTACCCTACAGATGGGCTGTTTCTCAACAGTCATGTGAAGTGCAAGACATAGAAACAGATGTGTTTGAATCCTGACTTCCCCATACTCCCTTTTTGAGGAGACTGGTTATTTTCAGAATAAAGAGTAAAATGATCCTGGAAGGACTGTAGTAAGGAAGGGTCAGAAGATACATCACTCATCTTCTCTTTCTGCTTCTGTCGAGGTATGAGAAAGCTCAGAGCACCAGGACCCTCAGCAGATATTTGCTTGTCAGATCCTCCAGGTGGCATTTACTGGATTAACTTTTCACTTAGAAGTAATCATAGATTCCCAGGACGCTACACAAGTAGTGCCGAGAGTTCCCCTGTGCCTTTCCCCGGCCTCTGCATTCCCACAAGCATAGTGCAATATCAAAACCAGGATATCGACATCACAGAAATCCGCAGGCCTTATTAAGATTTAACCAGTTTTACATGCACTCATTTGCATGTCTGTTTGTATATTTCTATGAAATTTTATCACATACATAGAGCCATACACAATCACCACCATAAAAATGCAGATCTGGTCCATCACACCATCCACAGTCCCTGGCAATCACTGATTTGTCTCTGGCTCTATACGTTTGTCATTATGAGACTGTTACATAAGTGGAATTATATGGTATGTGATCTCTTGGCATTGAGTTTTTTCACAGCACGGTACCCTTGAGCTCCATGCAAGTTGTTCCCTGTGTATCCTTTTTATTACTGAGTCATCCATATGGCAATAAGTTCTGCCACGTGGGCAACACAATGAATATTAGCTATCATAATTTCCATGAGTTATCTCTTTTCATTAATCCCACAAAAACTTCTGAGGTGGGAGCTCTTATTACTGTGGCCATTTTACCCACAGTCTCTTATGAACTTGTACAAGGTCACAAAGACACGAAAAGGCAGAGCCAAACTGAGAACACAGACATCCCTGATTCCTTCTCTGCTGAGCTTAACTACTGTTTGCTGTGGCTTCTCCACAACACGGGGACTTGTGTGGGGCCATAGGAAAGGACAGGATCTTTAAGGTCTTTAGACACCACCTTCAATATCCAGGACAAACTATTTCTGCTTTAAAATATCCACTGCAGTAGAGTTCACTATCCAAGGGTAGGAGGCCCACTCTGAAATTGGATAGGTTCTATTATTACAAAAATGTCTTTTGTTTATGGGAAATACCTTGGTCTTACTATATATTCAAACTCCTAGTCTTGATTTTTATATCCAGGCAATTGTTTTATGAGATACATCCCCTTTGCCATTTGTGCTCAGTGGGCTTTGGTAGAGCACGAAAAGCACAAACACTATAGAACGCCCTGTTTTACTCCTCCCAGAAAACACTGATTAGATTGATGTGGCCAT
Organism: Lemur catta; assembly: GCF_020740605.2. Classification (NCBI taxonomy): domain Eukaryota; kingdom Metazoa; phylum Chordata; class Mammalia; order Primates; family Lemuridae; genus Lemur; species Lemur catta. The sequence continues at coordinate 22,171,327 of NC_059146.1, forward strand.
TGAGAGACATGGAGTGACAGTCTTGGTTGCATGTCCTCGGCTTTTTGTCAATGTTGTGATGCTTTTCCTTTGATCTCTGCTTGGCAGGAGTTTCTGGGGACTGGAAAAACCACTTCAGTGTGGCCCAGAGTGAAGCTTTTGACAAGCTATTTCAGGAGAAGATGGCAAGCTTGGATGCAGCACTCTTCCCCTGGTCCTGAGACTAAAACTGTCTGATGGTTTCTAGGTGTTATCTATGTCTGTTATTTTTTTCTCTCTGCACTGCTGCCTGATGGTTCACATTAGAAAACACAGAGAAAAATGTCACTTGTTTTCAGCAGTCACATCTCACCTAACGTAGAGTCCAAGATAGCCCTGTCTATACCTGTTCACTAAAACTAAATGGTAAGCCATGTATATCTGATCAATAAATGAAAATATTATTTGGAGTGCCTGTTTCTTTCAAGCAACTACAACAATAATAATATAATCTCTTAGGATTTCAGGCAATCAATACAAGAGAGGCCTGTGCCCACCTAAGCTTGAAATATACCAAGTTAGAACGAGCAGTTAGAAATATAACAATCAAATTATCACCATGATGACTGATAAAGCTGATGTTGGAAAACAACGATCGAATGGCTCAACAATGCTCAGCTGTTTTGTATGTAAGTATGCTTAAAGTTTTAAATGGCAAAAAAGCTCTTAAAAAGTTGGATCACTCTGTGGCATGAGGAAACAATTTGTGATAAGAGCATCACTAGCTGGCACGTGGCATTTGGTGATCACGTTTGTATCAGGAGGAGGAAGTGAGCCCAGCATCAGGGATGCCAGAGGGGAGAAATTATGGAATAAAGGGTGACCAACATGTCACATGTCATGAGGAAGACTGAACAGTCGGATTTCTGCAGTATGAAGGGTGGTTGTCCTATATGAGGGTAGGTCCAACCAAATATCAGATAATCTATGGGGTGATGGTGAAAAATTGTCTTTGCAATTCTGGGTAATATACCGGCATGGTTTTCTGTGTTCAAAAACACACATCGTTTACTATGAATAAGAGATATCAATTCCCTGTCATTTAGAAAATCACACAATCCATCTGGTCAATCCTAATGTTTGTGGGACTCATAAGCCACATTACATGTGAAGCTCATCTCACGGAAATAAAAGACATTTTTGAAACTGACCTGAGAGTTTTATATGCATAGGGACAGAAATATAAACATAAGACCCAAGTAGTTTGGTAGTGACAGTATTTAATATTCAAAATGCACATTACATTTTAATTAATCTCAATCTAATTCTAATTAATCTAATGTTTTTGTACACGATGCATAAAATGTTCCCTACTTCTTGATTACTTGGTGCAATGTGCATACCAAGTATTAAGCTATAGGTAGGAGCACAAAGTAACTTCCAGTAGTTTTTGGTCTTTGGCTTCCTGGCCTATGGGTCTACATCCACACTGGAGTGGGGACAGCAGGGCAGATGCGCAGGGCACCCTGGTTGCCAGAGCCTAGGCTTGGGGAGAAGAATGGACACAGTGGCTCAGAAGCAGAGATTCTGGTAAATGTGAAGATATGGGATCCATCTCTAATGTCCCAAAAAGTAATGTTTCCCAAATCCACATCCAGGAAAATCCCCACTCGGTGTAACCTGGGGTTCACCCAGAGGGTGGTCTGAGGCACAGTGTTGGCTGAGTAGTATTTTTTTTCCCTCAAGCTCAGTGTCCAGAATCCATGTGCTGAAGACGTTAAGATCTTCCCACTGCGGGGCACAGATTCTCTGCAAACACCCACGTCCCACTCTTCGCTCGCCCCCACCTCCACCTCCCAGTAGTGGCGGCCAGAGGTGAACCGAGGGGAGCCCAGGACACAAAGGGTGTGGCTGAATCTCTCGGCACACTCCCTCCGGTCCTGTTTGATAGGCCCGTATCGGACACTCCTCAGGTCATCGGAAATAAGGAGGTGGTTGTTGGCTGTGTCAACATCCAAGGTGACATCCACTGTGGAGAGAAAAATGCACAGGTCAGCAAATCAGCAGCCTGCAGAACCATGCTCTAGTTTGATGGCAAAGACCTAAATATCTTACTCACATTTGTTCCTTAAATCTGTTTTCCCTTACATCAAAATTTTCAAATTCTTCTATATATGTTTTATAGCAACAGAGGACTTTTAGTGGGAATTCCATTTATAGTAATGCCATTGTTTAATTCAAGATTTTTTTCTTCTCTTCAATGTGTAAGATCCACATAGGAAGAGACCATGACTGTCGTTTGCTCTCAAATTTGACACGTATGTTAGCACACAGCCTATCAAAAATATATATCTTGTAGATATTTTGAATGAAGGAAAATAATTATATTTATTGCAGAATATTAAAATATGAAACTTTTTCTTTGCAATTTCCTTTCCCATTGCACCTTTTTAGCTAGGCATTTGCATTACAGGCTTTTGTTTTCCTACAGTTATAACAAAATGCAAAGATAACACTAGGGGTTCTGAGATGAGAAGCGTTATGACTTCCAACACCAAGACAGAGGATGAAATTCCCTTGGGCATGAACATGGATGAGTTTGGATGCTGGCAGGGACTTAGACCGAGAATGCGCAAGGGGTGGTGTGCAAAAGAGTGAGACTTGGACATGAATGGCTCTGTGGGTTGCCACTGTCTCCAACTAACCCTATTAACTAAGTTAATCCTAACTTTCAAGCACAGGGTAGATTGTCCTAACGTGACTTTGAGTATGGGGCCAGCGTGAGTCCTCAGGATCAACGACCAATTGCTTCACTTGCTCCCTGATGACATGGCTCAGTGGAAGATGGTGGGACGTGTCTGATGCTCCCAGAGGGGTTATCAGGACAGAAACACCTAGGTCAGGTTTCACCATCTCAAATACAAGTAAGCATGGAGCGAAAACAAACTTTCACAACTGATATTGTGGGCAGGGCTAGGTCCCAAAGCACATGCATGGGATTCACACATTGCTAAGGAAACCTTGTAACAGGGACCGGGATTAGAAAGAGTGAGGAGGACTCGAGTCCATTCCCAGGAGCACGGGTTTGGGCAGCTGGTAGGTCTGTTCTGGCATCCTAACTTCAGCACATCATATGTGCAGCTGAGCTGTGATGATTCACTTTGTGCACTTTTCTTTGAGCTACATCACAACAGTGCAGGGCTAGCCCGGGATATGGAATCAGGAGTCACGTCCCAAAGCCCTGGGGTCACCAGTGTGGGAAGCACCTGCTGCTCTGCTCAGGCCCAGAGTTTGCAGCTGGACCTAAACCTACAGGGACAACCACCATGTGCACTTTACCACCCTGTGCCTGGGAGGTCTGAGCATGGGGATAATTTCTTCATCACAGTGGTTCCTGCTCTTCCTGTGGATTAGTGTTACCTGGGGGCTTTGAGCATCACAGCTCCCTGGGCCTCAGAGCAGAGAGGGGTCGGATGCGGTAGGCGCAGGTCCTGCTACTCAGCCTGGGGTCCACAGACCAGCCGCACTGCCTGGGCTCTGTCAGAAACCCAGACTGCCCACATTGCTTTGCATAGAGATTGTTCTAGTATTCACACCTCATGGGTGCGGTGCACCCTGTCTGGGGGATGGGCACGCTTGTAGCTCTGACTCGGGTGGGGGAAAGGCAATATATGTAACCTAAATATTTGTACCCTTGTAATATTCTGAAAGAAAAAAATAAAAAAATAACAAAAAAAAAGAAACCCAGATTCTCAAGAAAGCCCAGTGCCTTAGCATCAGAATACGCATTTTAACAAGACCCTCAGATAATCTGAAGGACATACCAGCTCTAGGCCAGTGCTGCCCAAAGAAATATCACATGAATGAGCCACAGATGTCATTGTAAATTTTCTAGTAGCTCCATTCAAAAACATAAAAAGAAACTGGTGAGATTAGCTTTAGTAATGTATGTTATTTACAAAACATCATATCTAGTCAGAACTAGCCACATTTCCAGTGGTCAAAAGCCATCAGTGGCCACCACATTGCTCAGTGCAGGGCTAGGGAGTGGCCTAAATGCTACAATTCCCGAAACATCTCCAGGTGCTTCTAATCTGCATGCAGCGGTGAGAACCACTGCAGCTCAATGGTACGCTGAGCATACATGTACCCGTAGCATACAAATTTTAGGTGCCAGAACTCTTCTAAAATTTAGTGGAGGGGCTGTTGCCCAGTTGTTTTTGCCTAGGCCCTCTGTGGGAGGGTCTGGGTGAGGCAGACACCATACCTTGGAACTTCAGCACCCTCGGGTTCATCTGCAGGGTGGATCTCAGGCGGGGCTCCAGTTCCTTGATGCTAGAAACCAGCCTCCCCAGTTGCCACTTGGTCTTGACCTCTTTCTTCTGAGTGACCATAGTGCAGAAGGGGCACTTTAAGCCCTGTCCTTGGGGCTCCGTCTCCAGTGAACTGATGCAGTTGGTGCAACAGAGGAATCCACATTGCAAGACCACAGGTTTCTCGAGATAGTTCAGACAGACGGGACATCTGCATGCTTCGCGGAAGTGTTCAGCCATGGCTGCTGCTTGGGGGAGAAATGTGCATCTTAGTGAGGATTCCATGAGATGAATGAACTGGGGCTTCCTCCTCTGTATACACATGGAGATATTATGTTCCTACTATGTGATCTCCATGGTACTAGGCAATAAGGGTACAAACATCAAGTGTTATGGCTGCTCTCTTCTGAATTGCAAATACCAGCTGGAACGAAGGATGCCATTCACCAATAGACTTGGAGTGGAGATGGCAAAAGGGTCTGTACCTGAGCTGTCCAGGATGACAGCCACCAACTACACGTGGCTGTCACTGCCCTGAAATAGGGCTTATCTGAATTGAGATGTGCTGTGAGTATTAAAAACACACTAGATTGTGAAGCTGTAATACGAAAAACGTCTGATTAATATTTAGTATCGTTTACATGTTAAAATAATACTCTTTTGGGTATTAAAATAAATTCAACGTGTTTCTTTTCACTTTCTTTACTGTGGCTACTAGGAAAACTATCATTACATATGTGGGTCACATTATATTTCTGATGGACAGTTCTGGTCTGGACTCAGAGACCTTCCAACTCCCCCAGCTGGTCTAGTATGACTGTGGGGAAAACCAGCGGGACCTGGGAGGTTGAGAAAGTCAGTGGCTGAAAGTCAGTTGACCAGCATATTGGAGAGTCCTTGAAGCTACGATTTGATTAAGAAAAATGAAGACCCCGTCAACAACCTGGGTGTTGAAATTTAAGTCCTGCCCATTGCTGCCAGGACAGAAGGCCCAGTGTCTCCAAGTACACATGCTGTATCTGGCGTGGTGTTGGCCTCAGATAACGCTCACTGAATTAATAAATTACCTCATATCCCCAAACTTGAGCTCTCAAATGCCCTTTGTAGGAGTCTGGTAAGTAAAAAAGAAATTACATAAGATTGGACTCACCTTTCCTCTACCGGCTTCTCCCCTGGCTTCCAACTGCTTCTACAGCAACTCGGTTTTGCAGTGAGACCTGCTGACAAGAGGCTTTTATTGGAAAGAGAGCCCTCCCACTTTAATCACACCTGGCCACACCTCTAATCCAATCCTATATTTTGATTTAATTATGGCAGAAATAAGAGTTTACTAGTGACCTAGAGAGGTTATGACAAATGTTTTTTTTATTTAATCTGAAAAATCCAAATTTATTGCATTGTTAGAAATGTCTACTTTGAGTGTTTATAAATCTCAGATCCTGGCTCATCAACATATTTTTCTTTCCTTCACTTCTAGACAAAATTACAACTATATTTTTAACTTCAAAAAATAGTTTCATGTATATATATATCATGTTTAATCTGCAAACAACACAATGGTAGGTAAAACTTCCATTTTAATTTGGATACCTTCTTAAAATCAAAAACTTTCACATTTACTGATATTCATCTTATTCCAAGACCTGATATAAACGCTCACTCACTTGAGCTGAGGTATTTAGTTGATGGAGGAAGAATGTACGCGGTGGTCATTTTGTTCTGTGTCCATGGCAAGCTGAGACGGGATTTGGCTGCGGTTTGTGTCTTTCTACCAGGCAGAGTCCTCCCCAGAGTTGCTGCGAATCAATGGCTAAAAAGAAGAAATCCCCTATTGTCAGCTTGCTTTACTGCATTTAAATTGTGTAATGTGTGTCTAAAAGGAATTTAAAATATTTTTGAAATTCGTAAAGTTGAAAGGGTTGTTAAGAATAGGTCATAAGGCCGGGCACAGTGGCTCATGCCTGTAATCCTAGCACTCTGGGAGGCCCAGGTGGGGGGATCGCTTGAGGTCAGGAGTTCGAGACCAGCCTGAGCAAGAGCGAGACCCCTGTCTCTACTAAAAATAAAAAGAAATGATCTGGACAACTAAAAATATATAGAAAAAATTATCCGGGCATGGTGGCGCATGCCTGTAGTCCCAGCTACTCGGGAGGCAGAGGCAGGAGGATCGCTTGAGCCCAGGAGTTTGAGGTTGCTGTGAGCGAGGCTGAAGCCACAACCGTTTGGTTCTAACTTTGATGAGATGAAAATCGATTCCCCACGGGGCCCCTGACCCTGTGGAGTTCGCAGGTTCTCCCGTCTGCGTGGTTCTTCTCCCGGTCTCTGGTTTCCTCCCACACCCCAGAGCTGTGCGCGTTGCGTTGAGCGCGCGTCTACACGGCCCAGGCTGAGCGGAGGGAGCCCTCGGCCTGGGATGTGTCCCGGCGCCCGCCCCGCCTGGGCCCTGATCTGCAGGGGCGCTCCTGCTCCCCGGATCCTGAACTGGGCCGGGCGGGTTGGAAAATGAATGAACGAATACAAATGATTGTCAGATAAAAATTCATAGGGTATACGATAATCTTACAAATGCAGACGATGACGATGTGGTCCCATGGCCTCCCGGAGTTGCCACACTCGTGGTGGTTTCTGAACCGCGTGTCACCTGCTCCTGACAATGCTCACTTCAAAGATGATCTAAATAAACAGGGATGTTCTGCGTTAAAAAAAAAAAAACAAAAACCACAAAGTGGGCAAATAACCAAATAACCATCCTTCTTGTTTTTATTCTCTCTTAAACCTTTGTGTAGCTCACATTTATTTCAATGTTCAATATTAGAAGTGGTTTGAGTCTTTATTTAGACCTCTGGTGATGTTTCGGTGACCAGAAATGTGCTGTAGGAACTTAAGTGTTGTTTGTATCAATTAGCCTATGGCGAATTTGGTTTCCTTATAGGTCGTTTTGCTCAAAGTCTTAGTTTACAAGAACCTATGAACGATGTTAAGTGAGGACTTACTGTACTATTAATGTGTAAATAGTACTGTATAAAATTAAGGGGTTTTGGTTTTGCTTTGTTTTTGTTAGATATGTCCTATTTATTTTGGCCTTTTTTCTCCAAATACAAAAAGCCCAGACAGGATTTGCCTTGGGAGTTACAACTGCAGACACTTCTGACAACAGTTAATAAATGACATAATAAATAAACCTGACTCAGGTCAGCTCACAGCAACCCCCCGGGTGGAAACCTCACTTCCTGGTTCTGATCCGGCTTCCTGCTTCCATTCCACTTCCTGAGACCCTGGCCAGAGGTCCAGCATTCGTCTGATTCCGTCACTGCTCACTTCACTAAAGGTTTATGTCTCGTGACACTCAAGGACATCTTGACTACCTGCTGTTCGCAAGATTATTTAAATACCCGGCAGTTTAAATTCATGGATAAATAACCTTCCAGCCTTCCTTCTGCCTGGAAGTGTTTAGTTTGGTGAAACTCCACTAAGCTTATCACCACTCAATTGTTTCTTCCTATAGGAAACTTGCCTTCAGTACCAAGACAAATCACTCCTCTGTCTTGTGCTTACAGGATAATTTGTGAACACTTTTATTAGGACCAGTCACTATGTAAAGAGTCGTGTGTTCTTCACTTTTTCTTACTGAAATGACCACACTTGAAAGTTTTTTGTGGCCTTGATTTTTGACATTAAATAATAAAGACTATCTGGCACATCACTGCATTGGAATGAAGTGCAACTGAATTTAATGATTTGAACAATAATTTAATCAACCATCCTCAGTCACTTGAACTTCAATGATTAGATCTAAATTTTAAAGTCAATCTGGCCTGTTTTGTGTTTTCTCTTGACTTTTCATCCACTCAACAAAAATCTGCGATCAGTCAGAGGTCATCTAAAACCAAAGTGATGTCATCATAGACTATAGAAAAAATTGTTTTTAAAACAATTTGGTCTGGTGCCCGCAAATAAGGAATTGCTCAGTGATGGGGACAGGTCACAGAAGCAGCTTGAAGTGGGTCCCCTGGCCAAATGGAGAACAATTTGAAAATCAAACTAAACCATGGCAGTAACCGATTGTAACCTTGAGAATTAAATAAGGCTCAATGAGCTAAATGCTGACCAAATAAATAAGAGTATAAAGTTCTTCCATCTATTATTAGGTCCACTAATAAATGTAGAAAAAGTAATTAAATTACAAAATCATCATACTAATACTACTCAACCACGAAAAAGATGAAAATTCTGCCATTTGTGACCACATGGATGAATCTGGAGGACATTATGCTACATGAAATAAGCCAGACACGAATAGGAAAATACTGTATGTTTTCACTTATATGTAGAATCTAAAAAAACAGGTGAACTCGCAAGAGCAGAGAGTAGCATGGTGGTCGCCAGGGTCTGAAGATTGCAGGGAGTGGGGAGGCGCCGCTCAGCGGGTACAAACTCTCGGCTGTGAGATGAGTAAATTCCAGGGATCTAATGTACAGGGTGGTGACTACGGTTAACATTACTGTATGGTTTCCCTGAAATTTTCAAAGAAAGTAGATTTTACGAGTCCTCATGTGCCCCCCCCCTACAACCCAAAGGTAACCGTGGTTGTGTTTAATTTGATGGTGGCAATCATTTCACACTGTGTATGCATATTAAATTATCGTGCTGTATACCTTGAATAATACAATTTTTATTTTTCAATTATATCTCAATAAAGCTGGGGGAACTTTTTTAATGAAAAAAAGAAATTGAAGTATCTTTTATTTTGGTTACTACGTTCAGCAAATAAAAAATACCAAATGCCAAAGTGAAAATCCTCTTCACTCACTGTTGCCTCAAAGTAACTACACGACACACTTGGAAACGATCTCTCATGAGCAGGAGTCAGTGACACAACATGACAATGCCCAGCCCCAAGAAATGAGGTAGCCATACACTCCAAAAGGAGCTAAGTAACAACTTAATTTTAAATCATTAAAATATAGTATGCATGAGAACAAACACTATACAAATAATATGGATATATATTAATATTGACCCACGTCAATGGAACAATAGCCAATATCTTAAAAGTAATGTGATAGTGTAGCAGTAGCAACAAAATAGACCCATGCAGTACAATGAAAGATGCAGAAAGAGACCAAGGCACCATGTGCTGTTTCACATAAGTGGAGGGGACTAAGAAATTAATATGGGAAGGCAGGCCGGGCGCGGTGGCTCACGCCTGTAATCCTAGCTCTGGGAGGCCGAGGCGGGTGGATCGCTCGAGGTCAGGAGTTCGAGACCAGCCTGAGCAAGAGTGAGACCCCGTCTCTACTAAAAATAGAAAGAAATTATCTGGCCAACTAAAAATATATATACAAAAAAATTAGCCGGGCATGGTGGCTCATGCCTGTAGTCCCAGCTACTAGGGAGGCTGAGGCAGTAGGATCGCTTAAGCCCAGGAGTTTGAGGTTGCTGTGAGCTAGGCTGATGCCACGGCACTCACTCTAGCCCGGGCAACAAAGTGACACTCTGTCTCAAAAAAAATAAATAAATAAAAAAAAATAATATGGGAAGGCAGGCTGTGCAACGTATATTTTGAAGTAACTGGTATCAACAGATACACGAAATAAAATTGAACCACTGCATCACATCATGCAGGCTTCTCATGTATAAGTGAATTGAAAATCTAAATGTGAAAAAAGAAAATATTAATTTGCGCAAGAAAATATAACTTCAGGGTAGGAAGGATTCAAATCTCCCATAAATGATAAGAATAATGAAACAGGCTATGCTAAATTTTAAAACAACTCCACCCTCCACCCTGAGGGCCTCAGGTATCTTTGAAATGGGAACAGTAACACCACCTGCTTCAGAGGGCTGTTAAGAAAAACAAATCAGATCTTGCAGGAAATGCCCTTAGCAGTAGGGCTCTTGCATCATTAGCATTCAATTGGTGTGAAAGATGGCGGATATAATGGCCACAGCTGAAGGTGGGTGACGGTGATCTGATGGAGGCGGGGCAGAGTTCACACAGGATTCAATGATGAGAGTAATATGGGGTGCAGATTCTAACTTCTGCTCTTTATATGCAAAGCTAGTTGTTCAAGAATATTCACTGCTCCTTTTTAAGTGCTGCTATGAAAGTTGAGAAGATGCACAAAATAGCCTGCCTTGGGAAGCTTAGAGGGGAAGTCAGATATTCTGATTATGGGCAGAGTGGTTCCTCTTAGCAGTCTCCCCGGGGGGAGAAGATTGTTCACAGAAGCCCTGTGATGATATTATATCCTGTAGGAAGATGGTATTAATAGCATCCTGGGGACATCCAGCAGTTGGCAGCTTCCAGCTCTACCTGGATGAAGATCCTTGGCACCTGAGGATTTAGGAAGAGGCCTAATAGTTTCCCTTCACCCTCTGTGTCTAGGCTTCAAGAGCTTTGCAGCCAATGGGGAGCGAGAGGTTCTCTGGCCAATCAATGGCAGGCACAGCCTTTTACTCCCAGTTTCCACAGCTGTTCTTTGCTGAGTCCTAGCCGGGAGGACGGTCCAAATGGGGTGAGAGTCGTCTCCTTTCTTTCTCCTTCCTTTCCAAACTCTCCGAGTTTGCTGAAGCCCTGGAGTGCATAAAGGATGAGGAAGAGGGCACCAGAGGTGGTCCAGTCCTACCCCTTTGCTTTGGCAAGGTTGTGCTGCAGGGAAAACCATTTAAATTTGCAGAGAGATTGTGCACCCAGTACTTCCACTCCTTAAACCTTTGTGTTTCTCAACTCTAAGTTGGGTGAGAGAAGGGGACCCTTTCAGGAGGAAAAGGGGCTCCTTATTTTTCTCTAAAACCGAATTGGAGGCCTTGGTGTTGGAGAACTAAGGAGAATGATGAAAATACTGAAAGTCAAAGGTCCTTTTTTCAGACTTGATGGGTCTGTTGGTTCTGATAGTGAGATCCATGTAACCTGGAGCGAAAATAAAAAGAAATCTCTGGTGTTGCGGAATTACAAAGGAAGAGGACCGCCATTGGAGAGAATTAAGTTTAAGACCTGTTGCTGTGGTGATTAATTAGGCTGATTGGCTTTGAAGCAATCTGTCACCACCCAGAGGTGCTAGGATGTCCCCAGTTTATGCTAAATTGTGTGTAAATTACTTCATCACTGACTTTGTTTTGTCTGTCCACAAGCTTTGTGGGTGTGAGCCTGGTGGTAGGATCAGTGGGGAGGGAGGCAGGGTGTGTGTGTGTGTGTGTGTGTGTGTGTGTGTGTGTGTGTGTGTGTGTGTGTGATCCGGGGACCTTGAATGGCTACAACACAAATGGCAGTGGTGGTGGAGCCTCAAGTCTGCCTGGTGACAACGTGTGAGGTGTTAGGGCACCCCACATCTGGACTCCGTAGCGTGAGGGCTGGGGCTGATGAAACAGTCTGAGAGAGAGCACGAGAGAGAGCCCAGGAGACTCAATACTTAGCTTCAGAGGAAGGCTTAGCCAGAGCAGGAAGGAGAAATGTTTAAAGAAGAGATTTAGGGCACATGAGGTTTTTTAAAATTCTGGTAAAATGTTCTACCTATTTTTTTTGTTTGTTTCTTTTTTAAGACAGAGTTTCACTCTGTTGCCCAGGCTAGAGTGCCATGGCATCAGCCTAGCTCACAGCAACCTCAAACTCCTGGGCTTAAGTGATCCTTCTGCCTCAGCCTCCCGAGTAGCTGGGACTACAGGCATGCACCACCATGCCCAGCTAATTTTTTCTATATATTTTTAGTTGTCCAGCTAATTTCTTTCTTTTTTTAGTAGAGACAGGGTCTCGCTCTTGTTCAGGCTGGTCTCGAACTCCTGACCTCGAGCGATCCTCCCGCCTTGGCCTCCCAGAGTGCTAGGATTACAGGCGTGAGCCACCACGCCCGGCCTTCCATTCATCTCTTGATGAGCACTTAAGTTGTCTCTATGCTTTAGCTATTGTGAGCAATGCTCCTCCTAACATGAGTGTCCAAATGCCTCTTTGAGACCCAGCCTTTGCTTCTTTTGGCTATACACCAAAATGTGAAAATGCTGGATCTTACGACAATTCTGTTTTTATAATTTTGAGGAGCTGCCATATTCTCTTCCGCAGTGACTTTACTATTTTATATGCACACCGACAATGTTTGAGGGTTCCAATTTCTCCACATCCTCACAAACACTAGTTATTTTCTCACTTTTTGATAGTTACCATCTTAATGGATGTGAGTGGTATCTGATTGTAGTTTTGATTTACACTTCCCTAGTGATTAGTGATTTTGGGCATCTTCTGTGTGATTATTGGCCATTTGTGTATCTTTGGAGAAGTGTCTATTCAAGTTCTTTGTCTGTTTTGAATCAGAACGTTTTTTGTTGTTGAATTTTAGGAGTTCACTATATGCTGAATATCAGTCCCTTATAAGATATACAATTTGCAAACATTTTCTCCCATTCTATGGGTTATTGTTTTACTATTTTGATGTTGTCTTTTGATGCACAAAATTTTAAAATTTTCACAAAGTCCCATTTGTCTATTTTGTCTTTTGTTGCTTATGCCTTTGGGCATAGCCGAGAGCTCACTGCCAGATCCAGAATCCTGAAGATTTGCCCTCTGTTGTCTTCTGAGAGTTTTATAATTTTAGGTTTTGCGTTTAGGTCTTTGGTCCATTTTGACTTATATAGGTTGTTTAGTGAGGGTCCAGCTTCATTCTTTGCATGTGGCTATAGATGGTAATAATCTTCTGCTAATGATTTGCAAGTATCTGAGAGGTGTATTAGCCTAAGCTATGATTGTGAGTTTGTCATTATCTCCTGTGTATGAAGCGATGCTTTCAGGTACATATATGTTCATGAATTCTATAACTTGGAGGACTAAACCTTGGTTTGAAAAATAGTCTATTTAGTGCTTTCTAGTTTGAGTGCTTTTCGATGCTGACATTGTATACTTTTTTAGGGGGTTATAATTCACCAGGCTTATTATTCCTCCATTATACTTTCCTGTGTATTATCTAAAATTCCCTTATAAACAATATATGGCAGGATCTTGGTTTACCCCATGTGAGTCTGTATTTTAACTAGTAATTTTATTTCCTTCATATGTGTTGATATTATAATTATATTTGGCATTATTTTTGCAGCCTTTGTTGTCTAGCTTATATTTCTGCTTCATTTCCTCCCTTTTGTTGAATTGCAATGATAATCTGAGGGTGAGAAAGTCAAATACTCTGTTTTTCTTCTTCTAATTGCTAGTCTGCAGATATTACCCTATTGTAAATATAACCTTTTTCTTATATGCTATTGCAGGAAGGCATATCGCTGCTAAACAAGACAAAGAATCTAAACATGCTTTGATGACCTCTCTGCCGTCTTTATTTCCATCTCTCAGAATGACATCACCTACAACTTTAGTGTCAGTTTATGCTCTCCATCGTCAAAGTTGGGTTAGAGCATGCTAAATATGGGCAGGTTTATAGAGCAAGGAAATGTTCATAGGATGCTGGGGGAATGTAAACTAGCATATCCACTGGGGAAACTCTTGGGCCTTAGGCAGTGAACACGGTGACCTACAATTATAAACCTAGAGGAATATGTGCTGATATGTACCAAGCTTGTTCTTCAGAGCATCATTTATCTAGGTGAAAATGAGAAAAATATACAAATGCCAGTCAACTGTAGCATTAATAAATGGTCGAATATTAACAGCGGGATACTATATACCAATACAATGGAACCACTGATAGCTACATGCAGCAACATGAACTAATCTTGCAAATAAAATGCCAACCAAAGGAGGCCACATAGAAACCACATTATCATTTTATTTGCTAAAATTTATCATATGACATCAATTTATATCGTTTAGAATGAATATCTAAGTCATAGGATTATATAGCAAAACTCACCTAGTGTCAGGGCAGTGGTAATCTCTTGAGAGCAGGGTGTAGCTGTGAAGCAAGGAGTACACGGATTGTGATTTCCCTCTTGGTCTGGTTGCAGTTACCCTGGGTTTGCCTTAAGTTCAATCTGCCTTCTATCTTTCAGGGAGTCATCACATTTTCATGTATACTGAAGACACACCTTTAGGTTTTTGATTTTTAAAAAGTACTCTTTGCTTAGTTAAGTTAGAAGAGAAACTGTTCTACTCCAAGGAACAGTCAGTATAACACGGCCTTTTGGACTTTAGATAGAAGTGTCCTTGCAACCACACAGTCAGCATCCAGCTCTTCTCAGAGGTGGCCCTGCAGACACACGGTGGAGGGCACAGGGACAGCAACATCCCGACTTCTCCTTCCTTGACTCCACTGAGGAACCTCACAGCTTTATTATGGCTTTAGCTGGTTATGATCACCCCTAACATCTGACTAAGCATAAACTACGTTTTTAGTTGTTAGCACTGAATTCACATGCGTTCGTGCAGAAAGTTGGAGGGGGGTAATGCTTCCTCCCCAGCTGAACCTGGCCGGGTGTGCTCGCTGCGAGCAATGCCCGGTGTCGGCGCTGTTGAGGCACTCAGGCTGCTGAGACGTAGCTCTGTAACCGTGTCATCCTTTTCTAGGTATTACTTCTTTTTTTTTTTTTTTGAAGATTCTTTTTCCTCTGGAGAAGTCTGAGCTCACAGTCCTGGGACATGACGGCTGAATCTTTTTTTTCTGACTTTGGCCTGCAATGGTACCTGGCAGAGCTCAGAAAGGAAGAGTTTTGGAAATTCAAGGAGCTCCTCAAGCAAGAACCTCTGAAATTAGAACTCAAGCCAATCCCCTGGCCTGAGATAAAGAAGGCTTCCAAAGAAGATCTAGCAAAGCTGTTGGACAAGCATTACCCAGGAAAACAGGCATGGGAGGTGACACTGAGCCTGTTTCTACAGATCAACCGGAGAGATCTCTGGACGAAGGCTCAGGAAGAGATGAAAGGTAAGTGCAGGGTGGAGGGGCAGGGGCCCAGGGAGGATGGCTGGTTCACTGAAGCTTCTCAACAGGAAGGTGATATCACTGCTGAAGGGCTGGCCACCCCCATCAGGTGAGAATGTGCTGTGGGTCAGTGTGAGCCTCGGAGGAGGTAGTAGAAGAGTCACGGGCCAACGCTCGTCATACGTGTCCGCGATGAGCTGGGGATGGACAGGATCCTGATTTGTACGGTTCATCTAAGTATCTCCCCGTTTTTATGCCCCAAGCTGTGTCACTTCTATTGCAGGAGATGACCTGGGGGCTAGTGTCTGCATTGCCAGGTCTGCTGAGATGGAGTTCTAGGATGGGAGTGGCCTGTCCCTTTGACCAGACAGGTGCTAGGGACTAGGCAGAATCCTGATATTAGGAAATAATGGTAGAGATCTTATGTCCTGGGTACTACAGGAAGGATTCTTTGTGCATAATGTCCTTTCATTCTCATCACAACTCAACAGAGGTTTACAAATGAGACTCTGTCTCAAAAAAATATATATATTATGTAAATATTTTTATTATAATATGACCTCAGTCATTCCTTGTGAGAGAATGAAAGGAAAAATACATTGTCCTGAGTTGCTAAGCAGTGTAAACGGAGTTGCAGTCTGGCAACAGGAATCCAAGGCTTCATTTTTCTTGTCTTTAATCCAAAAACTTTAATGCATGGGTTTTTCTTTTATTAATTAGTATATCTCAGGTGCCTGTATTTTGGTACATTGTAAGTGTACCATGAATAATTAATTATAAATTATTAATTTTAGATAACCTCATTTATGAATTTTGTCTCAAGAAATCTTGGCTGTCATCAAAGTTTCATTGTGGACAAATATAGGAAATAGATAATGATAAATCCATTCAATTAAATAACAGAGGGTTTTACGAAGAAAACGTGCATGAATTTAGAAAGATGTCCATACTGTATTGTTCAGTCAAAAACCATATTCCAAAATAGTGCATACAGTGTAATTCCACTGGAGGGAGAAACAGCAGGCAGAGGGATACAGACACAAACCAAACTGTGAACCAGGCTCATGGATGTGTGATACAATTTTAGAATGCCTTTATTTCCTTTCTCTTTATGTTTTAAATTTGAGACGCTTTTGTAATATTAACTTTATAAAAAGTCAAAATCACTGTTCAGAGGCTTGAGTGACTCCTGTGTGGTAGATTGAAGGGATACAGCTGGGGACAGAAGTGGGCGTCACCCCGTCTGTGGTGCTGACCGGCTACCGCACGAGGAGCGCACAGGTGCTCGGTGAGATGGTGCTTGGTACTCCCTGCGTGTAAGTCTAGGGCCCCTTTCTGGTCTGCTTCTGGATTTGAGTATTGTCTGAAATTTGAAAATTCAGGTTATGAAAAGGATTTTAACTTTGCTCCCTTTTCCATTTCTTATCACTAATTAGATAAATTTTGCATGCAATTGTACTTTGCTGATGGGTGACTTGCTCGCATCCGTTTGATTAAAGAGAATGCATAAATAAGGGGGAGGTTATAGAAACAAGGCCAGTTTTAGAAGCAATCGATACAGTTAAAGTCTTCCAGGTTTCTAACTTTTGGCCTGATATAACATCACTGCAAATATCGGATTAAAAATGCAATCCTGGTTCTTAAAATCACCATCCTAAGAGAGACTGTTATCAAGAGGCACCAAAGCCATTGCTATTTTAGCAGTAGACGTGACATATCATCAAAGAATAAATAAAGGAGTGGGGTCTTCATTTCTGTTCCTGTTGCATGAGGATGGCAAAGCTGGCTGAGAATGAAAGGTAGAGTCGGATTTGTCTCTAGTAGTTGGAATAACACTGGATATTTTAACAGAAACACTCAAATCTCAGTTACTATAATATTACTGATTGCAATGAAGTATGTGAGCAAGTAAGAAGTGTATTTTAGGGCACAGGAAATCTACAGCAGTTGTTCTTCCTTGGTGTGGGTCACTCACCCCCAAGAGGTGACCCAGAGTCTCTTGCTCCATCCGTATTTTTTTGCTTTTCCATTTTGAGTACACGGCCTAGTTGTTGGGCTGCCTGCATTAAGCTGGTGTCAGGGGAAACAGCATGGGGCTTGTGCTCAGGAAATTTTTCTGGGCAAGGCCTGAAATTTCACATTTTGCTTCTGCTCACAATCCGCAGCTGGAATTCAGTCACGTGGTCACACCTGACAGCCAGGGGGTCGGGTTTGAAAATGTAGTTTCCCGTCTCAGGGATAATACATGCCTGGGTAGAAGGAAAGGGCACGAGAATGCGCAACGAGGCTTGAAGCAGTGTGGCATGTCACAGGTGACAGGTGTCCCTGCAGAGAGGGAGCGGGAGTATTTTGAGGACCCGTCAGTTCTGTGTGAGAAGGAAAGGAAGTCCCTGATGGCAGCTAAGCTGGTCTTGGCATCACCAAATGTGCCTTTCAGAAAGAACTCCAATAATCTTCATGGGGGTAAACTGGAAATAGGCTCTTAAAGGAATTAAGAAATTGAGCCTCAGCTCCTTTAGGATCCACTTTGTGATGTGAAATTTTCCAAATCTTAACTTGCGTAAAGGCCACATAAAATAGCCTTTTACACAGGGAGTCCCTGTTAAATAATTATTGGAGTAACACGGCCATTTGCTCTGGGAGACGTCTTTGGGTTCTCGTTACAGTGTTCCCCGCTATATCTTTCCCTGAAAATCCACCTTAGGTCACCTGTGGTGGTGCATATTCTTTAATGCAAGGTATGGTCTTTGGCTATATTGTATTTTTTTTTTTTTACCTCCCCCAATTTGTTGCTTTGAGCATGAAAGGTATACACTCAGGGCAGGTTGAAAGGATGAAACGTCCAGGGACACATTTCTGAAATTAAGCACAGTCAGCATGGTCATAGAAATAACTCAGATCGTATGGTTTCAAGACAGATAGAGATGGAATAGACACTGTCCCATAATATTCATTCTTCCGTCTAAATTAGTCAAGTCACATAAACTCTCCCAACACTTCCCTGTAAGTAGGACTAGAACGGCTCGTGATGGGTTTTTGAGGAGGTGAAATATGCAGAATCTACAGTAACATTCTCAGCCCTGACTCCTGGCAGACCCCCAGGCAATGGTGGTGCTGATGGGTTCTGTACTGGGGAGATACGACCCCCCTCTCCCAGTTTGAAATGTAATTTCCACACATTCCCACTTTGCCACAGCCTGGAACTCTGAGGCGGGTTTCCAGTTTTGGTCACGTGCTTCCATGGACGTGATTTCAGATAGATTATGGTCCTAACAAAACTAAGTTAACCGGCCTGGGTATCCACACGTGTACACCAGTGTTTGCACGTGTGTCCCAGTAAGTCTGTAGGATTAGTTCTGCAGAGTAGAGGAGAAGGAGTGTGTTTTTAACTGTCTCATATTCTGTTCTCATTAACTCAGATAAGCTAACCCCACACAGAAAGCATATGAAGGAGAAATTCCATCTCATATGGGAAAAGGAAACCTGTCTTCAAGTCCCCGAGCATTTCTGCAAACAAACCATGAGGAACGAATATATGGAATTGAATGAAGCGTATACTGCCCAGGGGACCGCACCGGTCACTGTAGTTTTGCGAGGTCCTAAAGGAATAGGAAAAACAACCCTTTTAAGGAAAGTGACATTGGAATGGGCAGAAGGAAACTTCTGGAAGGACCGATTCACATTTGTTTTTTTCCTCAATGTCCATGAAATGAACTGTATTGCAGAGACAAGCTTAGTGGAGCTCCTCTCCAGGGACTGGCCTGAGTCTTCAGAGACCATCGAAGATGTTTTTTCCCAGCCAGAGAGAGTCCTGTTCGTCATGGACGGCTTTGAGGAACTGAAGTTTGACCTGGAACTGATGGCTGACTTGTGTGACTACTGGAGGCAGCGGCGGCCACCGCAGATTATCCTGAGCAGTTTGTTGCAGAAAAAATTGCTTCCGGCCTCCTCTCTGCTTCTTGCATTCGGAACAGTGGCTATGCAGAGAAACTATGTCTTGCTGCATCATCCCAAACTCATAACTATCTCGGGATTCTCTGAGCATGAAAGGAAACAGTATTTCTACCACTTCTTCTGCAACAGTAATGAAGCCTCGAAAGCCTTGAATTTTTTGAGAGGTATTAAATCACCGTTTGCCTTGTACCAAAATCCCCTCCTGTGCTGGTTGGTCTGTACTTGTATGAAAGGGCAGCTAGAGAGGGGAGAAGACCTTGCAATTGACTGTGAAACCACCACCTCTTTGTATGTATCCTTTGTAACAAGTATATGCAAAGCAGGAAGTGGGGTCAGCCCCCCTAAGCTGAGCAGAGTCGGGCTAAAAAGCCTGTGTGCTTTGGCTGCAGAGGGGATATGGACTTACACGTTTGTGTTTTGCCCTGAGGACCTCAGGAGGAGCGGGGTGTCTGAATCTGATGCCTCAATGTGGGTGGACATGACACTTCTCAGAAGGAATGGTGACTGCTTTACCTTTAAGCACGTGTCTATCCAAGAGTTTTGTGCTGCTATGTTTTATTTGCTCCAACTTCCTGAAGACAATCCTAACCCGGCCATTGGAAGCATAACCCAGCTTGTAACTGAAATTGTCGCTCAAGGCCGAATCTACTTGATCCAGCTGGGGGTATTCGTGTTTGGACTTTCAACAGAAAAAATCATCCCCATCCTGGAGATGTCCTTTGGTTTTCCACTGTCAAGAGACATAAAGCAGGAAATAACCCAATGCCTTAAACATTTAAGTCAGTGTGAACCCGGTCAGGAGCTGGGTTTCCAGGAATTGTTCAATGGTTTATTTGAAACCCAGGAAAAAGAATTTGCAACAGAAGTGATGAATTTCTTTGACGAGGTCAGTGTTTATATCGGTACTATGGAACAGTTGGTAATAGCTTCATTCTGCCTAAAGCATTGTCAAAATTTGAAGAAATTCAGCTTGTGTATGGAGAATATCTTTCCAGACGACTCTAGATCCGCCTCAGAGTGAGTCCATTAATCCCCCCACCTCCACACACACACACACCCCGTACTTGTAGTTTGCTGCAGTGTGGCGTGGGTGTTGCATGAATCCTTATACTTCTGTGCTTAAAAGCAGGGACATTGTAGTCGGAAAGACTTCCTCAGGAGCCCTGCCACTGCCGTTCCTCAGCTGCCTGACTGTGAGCGCAACTTCTTGAAATTTTTCCTTCTGTAGAAGGAAGAATAAAAGTTGTATCTACTTCCTAGGGCCAATGTGGGGTTAAAAGGCAGGCAGTTTTTACTGTTGTCACACTGTGCTTTTTCCCCACCATAGCATGTGTATTGTGCCCTGGTGACCCCACTGGGAGGGGACTCTTGGAAGCTTGTGCCTGGTGTCCTCTGGATTTTTTTTTCCATGTGATTTTCTCTCTTCTTATTTTGCTTTGTGTTCTCTTATCGGGTTAATATTACCAGCTCATACTTTAGCTGTCAAATGCATACCATCTTTCACAACGTTTTTGGATACAGGTCCCTGTTGAGTGAAAGGTCACCAAATATCAACCGTTGTGCACATAACGATCAAATATTCTCACCTAAAAGGGGAAGAAATGGAGGAAGAATGAGGTTGAATCGTTTGCTGAGGGTGACATAGCTAATAAGTGGTTCAACCCCAATTCCTCTTGCCTCAGGGTCCACTTTTCTTAACCACAAAGCTATGTTGACTCAGTTTACCTGACTGACCTTCTCCCCGTTCAGGCATGGGTGTCTTTCAGTTTTGAGGGGCTTTGGGAATGGTGTTCTGCCTGTTTAGAGAATGTCTTGAATTGAATTTAGCCACTGGAGAATCACACAGTCTTTGTTCTCTCATAGTCACATTAAGAAGCTCACCTATTGGCAGGATCTTTGCTCGGCGCTGAGCAGCAGCAAGGACTTGCAGATATTAGATATGGAAAACTCCACCCTTGACAGTACCTCCCAGGCGATTCTTTGTGAAGCCCTGGCTCAGCCCACTTGCAAACTCCAAAAATTTCGGTAAGTTTGATATCAACATGTCCTTTAAGTAAATAGCAAAAATTTCCTTCTCTCTACTCTGGCCTTTTTGGAAAAGACTACTACCGCGTAAATGCAGAGCTGCAATCCAGTGTGTTAAGTGTAGTGACGTGTAAAATAAAGTCCAGTTGGAGATCTGAAAAGGGAGCAGTCCTGGTAGGATGTGTGGATGTTGATGGGTCAAGAATACATGTTTCTAATGAGTGTGATGCGCACTGTCTGGGGAATGGACACGCTTGAAGCTCTGACTCGGGGGTGGGGGGCATGGGCAATATACATAACCTAAACTTTTGTACCCCCATAATATGCTGAAATAAAAAAAAAAAAGAATACATGTTTCCCAGGTAAAGGAGGAGGAAGAGTGCTGAGGAGGACAGATCAGAAAATAGCCTTGAATTTGTAAAAGAGAAACATAATAAAACTAAGCATACAGAATATGTAGCATTTATAAAACATTTCTTTTGCAGACAGCTGGTTGCTTTTTGTGCAATATTTCCTTTAGCTTCTTTTAATACTTGTAACAATCTTATTATTGTTACCTTTATAAAAATAACGTACTAGAAGGATAGAGGAGCACAGTCATTCGCTGACATTTTGATTATCTTGATTCGCTTGGACCATGCTATTCTTTTTACCCCCACAAGCTGACCGCTTTCAGGTTAAATTTAAGTGTTCCTTCAGCTTAAAGATCACTTCTTCATGGAAGACTTTCTATGCTCCCAGAGCACCTTATACCTTTTTTTTCTGGTAACAGTTATCACACGTCTAATTATGGGCCAATATATTTGTACAGAAAAGAGTTAACATAGCAGGCTTAACACTCCTGGCCCTGGAGAGGCCTGCATGTTAGGTTGATCCAAGGATGTTGGTGTCTTGAGACTTGGATTTGGGGGAGAATTCCCACCCCCTTAACTGATAGAAGTGGTTCACTCTTCCTAAACTGCACCAACAAAGTGGTTTATGATGAATGCTTCGTTTCCCTCTGTGAGTTTTGAGTTTTGGCACATGCTAGGCATAAGATGGCTATGTGACAAGCCCCCAGTAAAAACTCTGGACACTGAGTCTTTAATAAGCTCCCCTGGCAGACAACGCTTCACGTGTGTTGTTAAAATTTGTTGCTGGAGAAATTTATTGTATCCTGGTGACTCTACTGGGGGAGAACTCTTGGAAGCTTGTGCCTGATTTCCTCTGCATTTTTCCCACGTTCTTTTTCTCTTTGCTGATTTTGGTTCATGTCCTTTCACTTTAATAAATCACAGCCACAGGCCGGGCGCGGTGGCTCACGCCTGTAATCCTAGCACTCTGGGAGGCCGAGGGGGGCGGATTGTTTGAGCTCAGGAGTTCGAGACCAGCTTGAGCAAGAGAGAGACCCCGTCTCTACTAAAAATAGAAAGAAATTATACGTACAGCTAAAAAAAAATATATGTATATAAATTAGACAGGCATGGTGGCGCATGCCTGTAGTCCCAGCTACCTGGGAGGCTGAGGCAGGAGGATCACTTGAGCCCAGGAGTTTGAGTTTACTGTGAGGTAGGCTGACCCCAGGGCACTCACTCTAGCCCGGGCAACAGAGTGAGACTCTGTCTCAAAAAGAAAAAAAAAAAAAATCACAGCCACAGTATGACTATATTCCAAGTCACACGAGACCTTCTAGCAGGTCACCAAAGCTAGGAGTGATCTTGCAGAGCACAGCACGTGTTTGTTGACTAAACCTCCATGATGGGAGAAATGACATCTCTGCTCTTTACCCTGGTATCTCCAGCATGTAGCAAAACACAGAGCTTTGTAAGGGCTCAGTAAATGTCTCCTGAATGAATGCACCCTGAAAACGCTTTCTTCATTTTGTGTAAGGAGACTGACTCAGGAATGAATTTCTAAAGATCCCAGATAGATAGTAAACAGTGGACCTCATTGAACTCTTTTTCTTTTTCTTCTAAGCAGCTTGAACCTCTGTGCTTTTCTGGTGCCTAAAGATCCCAGCGAGAAATCATTTATGGGCAGGAATAACCAGAATTCCAAAAACAGTAGAGTGAGACTAAGAATTTAAAGCAGGAAGAATCGTATGAGAGGTGTCTCGTGTGTGCTTGGATCTCATTGCATGACTCTATTTCCTTATGCTTTGCAGGTTTAGTTATGTAAATAACTTTGGAAATAATTTAGACTTCTTTGAGGCAGTTCACACCCCTCACCTGCAATACCTGAGCCTGTATAGCACCAGCCTGTCCTACGCTGATGTCAGGCACCTGTGTGAGATGTTGAAGGACCCAATGTGCAATGTGGAAGAGCTGATGTAGGTCTCTGAATTGTCCATGCCAAATGGTGTTTTTTCCTAATGCCGACTTTGCCGTTTGAATACGCCCATTTTCTTTCCTGGAGGTCATTTCATCAGCCTTTGTCTCTCGTGTTTTTCCATCTTTTCAACTTCCATCTCCCCAGATGTTCTAGCAAGGTGAGCATGGATTCTAGGGGGCAAGGCTTCCTCTCAGAGGGTTTGCTACACCTTTCCCATCTCAGGGACTCCTCACCTGACGGTTATTGTTTCTGCCCTCAACCAACCATGCTAAAACTAGAACTCCATTTATGTTGGTAAAGATATTCACAGAAACTTTAAAAAGCTTGTAAATGATCACAAGTGTAATGTAACCTGGCAGATGACAACACTGAGCTGGAGGGAAAGGGACTTGCCCAGAGTAATTTCTTCGTCTTGGAAATTATTTGGGCTTCACCTATACTATTTGGGTGATTTCTAGGCAGGGCCAATCCATTCCTCCACAGAAAGAACAAAGAGAAGTTACTGAGGCAGCAATAAACAAAATCAAGTCATTAACCCACCAAGACAACATGTTGGTCTCTCTTGGTTCACTGTCTCTTCGTTGTAACCACCGCAAATACAATTGACGGATTCTCGTACAGTCGGTTAATTTCATTGTGTCACAACTGATCAGGAGAAAGAGGCAGGTTCTGTGCGTGAGTTGTTTGCGCATATAGAATTGCTGTAGATCTCATTCATCATTCGAGCTGTCTCCATATCATGGAAATTTTTTTTTCCTTCTACTCTAACTTTCTCAGGGTAACTTACAAAACTCCTTAGTATTTTGCCCCATTTCATAGTTATGCCATTTGCACAGGGTTTTATACATTTATATAAGAACTGAATAACAGATCTGTGGAAAGCAGGAGTGAATCACAGACGTTTTATAGCTGGAAATGTTGCCTTTCGGAGCAAACCAGCTGTTTTCTTGATTGACTTCAGTTTGGTACTGAAGGTGGGCGGTCTTCAAACTCAAGTTCTCTCTCACTCAGTCATTCTCAACAGGGGCAATTTAGTCCCTTAGCGGATGTCCACGTCTGGAGACGGTTTTGATTGTCACAATTGAACGGGGAGGGTGCTACTGACATCTGGTGGGTGGAGGCCAGCAATGCTTCTCAACATCCTACAATGCTCAGGACAGCCCCCCTACCAACACTACAAAGAATTATCTAGTCCAAAACGTTGGTAGTGCAAGCCCAGGAGGTGCTCTAGGATGCATTAGAGTGACATATCTCTTCTGGTGATGGGAGGGGTCAGCTTGGCTAACAGTGTGGGCTGGATATTTGCCTAAATCAACCTTGTACTGGGCAAAAACCATCCAGTAGTATACAGTGGCCCTGGACAAATGTTTTTATGGATACCACTGCCTTACTCTATGTGTGTCTTGATACTTTTCTGGTGAACACCTATTTTTTGACACCAGCCATTCTACTTTGCCATTGTTGTTTACATTTTACTTAAAGATTATAATAGACTCAAAAGAAGTTACAAAAATAGTGCAGGGAAGTCCCATGTACCAATCACCCAGCTTTCTCCAAGGGTAATGTCTTACAAAACTATAGTATGTTATTAAACTAATAATTTACTAATCTAATACACGTAGCTGTTTCTTTTTTTAATTTATTATTTTTTTTTGAGACAGAGTCTCACTCTGTTGCCTGGGCTAGAGTGCCATGGCGTCAGCCTAGCTCACAGCAACCTCAAACTCCTGGGCTCAAGAGATCCTTCTGCCTAAGCCTCCTGAATAGCTGGGACTACAGGCATGTGCCACTATGCCCAGCTAATTTTTTGTATATATTTTAGTTGTCCAGCTAATTCTTTTCTATTTTTAGTAGAGACAGGGTCTCGCTCTTGCTCAGGCTGGTCTCGAACTCCTGAGTTTAAACAATCCACCTGCCTCTGCCTCCCAGAGTACTAGGATTACAGGCGTGAGCCACCACGCCAGGCCTACACATAGCTGTTTTTAAAAAATGTTTTTATGAAAAATCTGGTAAAACTAGACTTAGCATTTTTAAAAACTTTAGTAAAGTACAACTTGATACTAAAATTACATTTCCTTCTGCCTTAAGAATTTCTTTGAATAAAGAAGTCTAATTTCCTATGATTAGATTTCTGTATTTATTGTGAAATCTCCCCACACCTTCTAACAACTCAGTTTTTTTCACCCTGGTAAAAGAATCTTTCTTCCATATTTTCTCCTGGAGACTGGTGTCCAGAGCCTTCTAGTAGAATATGCTGTTTGTATCTGCTCCCTGGCTGTCTTCCTTGTACTTTGTCAATAAGGGCCTCTTCCTCGTAGGATCCTGTTTCCCAGGTTTTCATGCCTCCCTTGCTCTAGATTTAATTATGTTTTTTGTTCTTGAGCTTTACAGAAATGGGATCATATAGGATTTATGCTTTTTATTGGTATCATTTGCTTAACATTTCTGATATTCATATTTTGTGTAGCAGCAGGTTTGGGTTTCTTTTCTCCAGTGTCTTTCCTGTCCTTTTTTTGTTTTTCTTTTTTGCTGAATATTATCCCTGTGTATGAATATACCACAATCCGCTTAATCATCCTGCTGTTGAATATTTGGGCTATTTCCAATGGTTGCCCGTCATGAATAAAGCTGCTATAAACATTCTTGTACATACTTTTTGGGACATAAACATAAGCACACATTTCTCTTGAGCATGTACCCAGAAGTGGTTCTTGGGAATGTGTATGTTTGACTTTGGTAGACATTACAAAAGAGTTTACCAACGTCTTTCCCAGATTATACTGCTATGCAAGGTACCAGTGTTCTACTGGTACCACTTCCTTGCCTACACTTGATGGTGTTGATCTTTTAAATTCTAATCATTTTGGTTGTGACGCAATATCTGGCTGGATTTAATTTGCATTTCCCTAACGACCAATAATTTAAACACCTTTTCATAAGTTTGACTATTTGGTCTTCCTGTTGTGATGTGCTGGTTAAGCCCATTCTTTTGCTGGGTTATTTGTCTTTTTTTAACTGATTGATGGATGCTCTCTCTATTAAATATATTCTGAAAGGAATTCTATGTCAAATATATGCATTCCGAATATCTTCTCTGTGTGGCTTGATTTCTCACATTTTTAACGTTGTCTTTGGATGAAGGAGAGGTTCTTTATCAAAATTAATTTATCAATTTTTTTATGTTTAAGTGCCTTTCATGTTTGTTTAAGAAAATTTTTTTTAAGGCCAAAGTAATAAAGATAACTTTCTATGTATTTTCTGAAAGTCTTATTTTACCATGCAAAATTGAGGCTATGGTCTACTTTGAACGAATGTTTTTGTGTGATATGAAGTTTTTTCTCCATATGAATACAGAACACTGTTGAAAGCCCACTTTTTCTCAACTGAATGACAGTAGCTATCTTTGGAAACCAGATGACCACTGGTGCACGTGTGGGACTGAAAATGCTTCTGTTTTGATTTTATTTTTGAAGATTTTTTTCACACATCACAATTGTACGTTGTTAATGTTCTTGTTTTCCTTTACACTTTAAAGATGTAGTGCTACTATATTTTAGCTTCCATACTTTTTCCTAAATTTAGTCATCAGTATTTTGTCCAACTGAAGGCAGTGTGTTTAATGTGTCTTGTCTCTTGCTAATTTTAAGATTTTTTTCCCCTATCATGTGTGGTTTTTGTATTTCTTTGTATTTATCCTACTTAAAAAAATTCACCAAGCTTCCTATATTTGTGGGTGAATATTTGCCTAGGTTTCTGAGAACACTTTCCCATTATATCTTTAAATATCGCTTCTGCTCCATTTTCTCTCTAATTTCCTCCTGGTCTGAGAGGACAAATCCCCATTATACTTTTAATCAAAAGAGGCTTGAAGAGTGAGGAGCTTTTTAAAAAATATATCAGAATGGAGAAACAAGGAATCCATGCATCCATATTTCCCTATGCATTGATCTTTGAGTAGGACGGAGAAGAGAAATTGGAAGGCAACCATGTAACTTGGCTACAGTTGACCCTTGAACAATGTGGGGGTTAGGGGTGCCGACCCCACATGCAGTAGTAAATCTGCACATAACCATTGACTTCTCCAAAACTTAATTATGAAATAATAGCCCACTGTTGACTGGAAGCCTTACCAATAACATGAACACACATTAACACTTACTTTGTATGTTGTATGTATCATACACTGTATTCTTACAATAAAGTAAGCTATATAAAAGAAAATGTTATTAAGAAAATCATAAGGAAGAGAAAACATGTTATTCATTAAGTGGAAGTGGGTCATCGTAAGTCTTCATCCTCCTCATCTTCACAGTGAGTAGTCTGCTGAGGAGCAGGAAGCGGAGGAGTTGGTCTTGTTGTCTCCTGGGTGGCAGAGGCGGAAGGAAATCCACGTATAAGTGGACCCGTGCAGTTCAAAGCCATGTTGTTCAAAGGTCAACTGTAGCTAGACGTGGTGTGAGACTGATTTGAAGAAATTGGCAGGTCCCTGATTACCTGTCACTTTTAAGCTGCATGAAAGCTCATAATAGGGTTTAACAATCTTGGCACTTGTGATTTTATGATTTATAATAGGCAATATGTATATTGGTCTTCATCCCAGGTTCCTGCCACAGAGCTCCTAAGTCTCTTGGAATTTCTCTGGTGAGCAGAACCTCTTTGATTGTAATGAGGCGACTCTTGGTGGGTTCCTGGATGGAGGCTGTCACCAGAAAGACCCAGCAATGATTAAAAGCTTGGAACTTTCAGCCTCACCCCCAGCCCTAGGGAGGGGAGAGGGGCTAGAAATGCGGTTAATAATCTGTGATGCCTATGTGAGGAAGCCTCTTAAAAATCCTAAAAGTGTGGAGTTCAGAGAGCTTCCGGGTTGGCAAACACATCCACCCATCACACCCCAACTCCATGGGGACAGAAGCTCTTGCACTCCGGGCATGTCCAGACCTCATCCTATATATCTCCTTGTCTGGATGTTCATCTGTATCCTTAATCATTTCATTTATTAAGTGTTTAAGTGTTTTCCTGAGGTCTGCGATCCACTCTAGAAAATTAGTCTGACCCCAGGAGGGGTTGTGGTCAGCTGGTCGGAAGCATGGGCAACACAGCCTGGGGCTGACGGGTGGCCTCTGGGGCACGTTGCAGTCTTGTGGGACTGAGCACTGGCCCTGTGGGTCTCACTCTGACTTCACGTGGACAGTGTCACGATTGGGTTACATTTTAGGACACCCACTTGGTGTCCACTGAAGAAATGCTTCTTGTGGTGGAGGGGAGGGGGAACTTGCTGTACATCCGGTCACAGACGTGTGTGATGCTGAGTGTGTGGGTGTGGGACAAGCAGTGTGGTCTTTCCTGTCTCTTACAGCACTATTGACAAATAATCAGATAATCAGATTTATTGAATTCCAGATGACCCTTTGCCATGGGTTCTGTCCTACGCAGCGATGTTGAGCAGCATCCCTTGTGTCCTCCATGGTGACAACCAACAATATCTCTCCCAGAAGGCAAAATCATTCCCAATCAATAACTACTGGCTTAGACTTTTTGCTAACTTCAGAGCAAAGCCATCAGTGATTAATGAGGAAAGCCACGTAATTATGTCTGTGCTTTCAAAAATCCAGGAATATAGACAAGGGATTGGCAGGGGCAAGATTAGAATTGGAGGTATGGTTTGGTTTATGACTAATCTTGTATAAGCCACCGAAAGCTTTGGTGGCATCTCACGATGTGTCTCCCTTGTAGACTGGGGAAGTGCGACATCACAAGTGAAGCTTGTCAAGATATTGCCGGTGTCCTCATCTGCAACAACAAGCTGAAACGTCTCTCCCTGGTAGAAAACCCTGTGAAGAACAGAGGCATTATGGAGCTGTGTGAAGCCCTGAGGCACCCGAGCTGTG
This sequence comes from Lemur catta, assembly GCF_020740605.2. NCBI lineage: Eukaryota > Metazoa > Chordata > Mammalia > Primates > Lemuridae > Lemur > Lemur catta. The sequence goes on from NC_059146.1 coordinate 22,200,625, forward strand.
TCCTGGAGACGCTGATGTAAGTGGGTCGGGGGAGGCGTGCTGAGGGAGGTTTCAGAAGTGTGCAGGCTCACGTGGATCCACCCAGCAATCAAATGCTCACTGGGGGACACAGCAGAACTCAGAACCTGTAGATAGACCTGAGTTCCTTCTTCATGCCTCAGTTGCCTCCTCTGTAAATGGATCTGACAGAAAAATAGAAACACCATGACACTGAACCCAGGAGGTGCAAGACCAGCCCTTAGATGCCTCACATCTAATTTGGAGCTCAGTGGATTCTGGTTGTCACGAAGAGGGATGATGTCCCTGTAGGAATAGTGGGTGCTGGGATAGGGGACAGTATAAATAATCAGGAAAAAGGAACTTATTTGACTCCTTTCAGTTCAGGGCTTTGTGTGTTCTGGGTTATTACTGAGTTCCCCCAGTGTCTCCTCTTCTTACTTGTTGCTAACATGCAAAGTGAACTGCTTCCTCTGCTGAGTGGTTGGCCAGGGTAGCAGTATATTTCATTAAGCCATAAGTATGCTCAATTGCAAAGAATGGGTGATTTTGTCCAAGGGCATTCAGCAGGTGGTGATCTGACTTGGAACTGGAATGTGAAACTCTGTTTGTTAGGACACTGTGTTCCACATTCATTCTTCTGTATTTCCATAGCTGCTACAAGTTTTAATCTCCTTATTTTCTCGAGTGACGGCAGAGTACAAGGAACAACTTGAAGGTCTTTTCATGTGGAGTCATGAGAATATTACCATGTAAAGCTCACGTGGGTTGGCAGATTGTGTGTGTGTTCCTTTGCAGGTTAAGGAACTGCGGTCTCACCCGTGTCTCCTGTGACTATATCTCCCAAGCCCTTTTGTGCAACAAGTCCCTGTCTTTGCTCGATCTGGGGTTCAATCTTCTGAAAGATGGTGGAGTAGCATCTCTATGTGAAACGTTGAAGCACTCGAACTGCAACATACAGGAATTGTGGTAGGACTGGCTATGATGTGCTTCAATGTCGGGGTGTCTCTTTTGGATATTGGCTTTCTGGGAAGGAAATAGGGAAGTGGAAGTGCTGTTGTGTGAATGTCTGTGTCTCCCCGGAGTTCATGCATTGACTTCTCACCCCGCAGGTGATGGTATTGGGAGGTGGGGCCTTTGGGAGGTGAGTAGGTCATGAGGGTGGATGGAGTCTTCCACCTTTATAAAGAGGCCCCAGAGATGCCCTTGCCCCTTCCACCACACATAGACACAGTAAGTAGATGCCATCTATGAACCGGGAAGCAGCCCTCACCAGACACTGAATTGTTGGCACCTTGGTCTTGGACTTCCAGCCTCTAGAGTGGTGAGGAATAAATTTCTGTTGTTTGTGAGCCACGTATTTCAGCCTGTGGTATTTTGTTATAGCAGCCTGAATGGACTAAGACAGGAAGAGAATTGTGTCTGCTAAATATGTAACGATATGAGCTGATGGATGTGATTCGTCCAGGAATGTGCAGTGGTGTGCTCACATGGGTCTTGACCAAGGGTGTTATGAGGACACAGAAAGTACAGCGTGTTCCCCTGGAATTGGGTCTCTGGCCCCAGAAAGGCTTGAAATGGAATCCAGGGTGCCCTTGATGGGCCGTGTGAACTTGTGCAGGCGATGCAGCTCTCCCCAGGTGTAACGTGAGGATAACTGTAGTCCCACCTCAAAGAAATGAAATGGCCAGTTGGAATCATGCACATGAAAATCTATTATTAATGACTCTTAATATGCACTCAGTAAATGACAGCAGGAGCTGTAGCATGAGAATCATTCATTCCTTCTGGGAACTAGAGACTCTTCTGGGTGGATAAGGTAGATGGGTGAATGAAACACTCCCCCATCCCTGTTCTCGTGGGCTTCTATTTACTTAGTGTCATCTACACACGTGCACGTGTGTGTGTGTGTGAGGTTGCACACATGTGTGCATGTGTGTTTGTATTGTGGTTTCTCAATCTTGGCACTCTTGACATTTTGGCCCAGATCACTGTCTATTGTGGGGGGCTATCCTTTGCTTTGCAGGGTGTTTAGCAGCATCCCTCATTTCTATCCACGGGATGCCAGTAGCACTGGTGTGGCAAACCGAAAAGGCTCCAGACACTGCCAGATGTCCCTTGGAGGGCAAAAATCATGCCTGCCTGAGAGCCGCTGACACACACGCACACAAACGTATGAGACATATGCGTATATGTATGGATGTGTGTGCATATGTGTACACACACATCTGTCATCTGTGTGTCACTCATCTACCATCTGTCCATCCGCCTTCCACCTAGCCTCTGTCCTCCACCTACCATGTTTCTGTCACCTGTGTGCTGGCAGGTGACAGTACTGTCGGGAATCACAAGCATGGGGGGTGGAGAGGGATTGGGGACATGATATCATATAAATAGGGGAGGCCTCACCGAAAAGGTGACATTGGTGCTTAGATTTGAAGGCAGTGAGGAGGGAGCTCTGCGGACAACTGGGGCAGGGGCATTTTGGCCAGGAGAGCAGCACAGCGAGGCCCAGGAGGGGAAGAGCCGGTGGGGTGGAGCAGGGTGGGGAAGGGGGAGAACTGAGAAGTCGCTGCTGCTTTGTTGTCATCTGAGAAGCACTTGGGTATTTCTTGCTTCACATGAATAAATTGGAATAAGCCGGGCCGTTAAAGACTGGACTTCCTGAGTACACAACGTGTTTGTGTGTGTGTGTGTGTATTTCTCCCCCAGGTTGGCGGCTTGTGACCTCACTTCTGTCTCCTGTAACGACATCTCTGCTGTTCTCAGTTGCAATGAAAGGCTAAAGACCCTGAAATTTGAGAAAAATAACTTACAAGATGCTGGCGTCAAACGGTTGTGTGAGGCTCTGAAGCATCCGAGCTGTAAATTGCAGTGTCTTGGGTGAGTGTCTGCCTTTATCCTTGTGGGAGAGCTTCCCTATTTGAAGAGTAGGAAAAGCTTGGAGGTTTAATAGGATTACAGGGAAGCAGTTTATAAAAATAAGTCTATCTGGAACAACCTGATAAGTGAAATGCCGTCCCAGGGTTTGCTCAAGCTTGGTACTGTCAACATTTGCGACTGGGTGGCTCTTGGCTGTGGGGCTGTCCTGTGCATCAGAGGATATTTAGCAGCATCCTCGCCACTGTCCACTAGCTGCCAGTAGCGTCCCTCTGTTGGGACAATGTCACCAGACATTGTCATCCATCCACCAAGGCACAGTCACCCTGGTTGAGGACGGCTGGTCTGGACGGTGAAGTCTCTGCTCAGAGACACGGAGCTGGTGTGGAACAATGTTGTGCTGTCCAGCCTGCCCAAAGCCACGGCCATTTCTCTGCCGTGCCTCCCTTCTGCAGGCTGCAGATGTGTCAGCTCACCACTGCCTGTTGTGAAGACCTCGCCTCAGCCCTGACCGTCTGCAAAACACTGAGGAGCCTGAACCTCGGCTCCGTTACCTTGGACCATGATGGGGTGGTGGTGCTGTGTGAGTCCCTGAGCCACCCGGACTGCGCCCTGCAGATGCTTGGGTGAGTGGACGCTGTTTCCCCAGGTGGCGCATGACTTCAGAGCGAGGTTAGTCCCTCGTCAACCTCAGCAGATGGCTGACATTGGGCTGGAGTGTTCTTTTTTGTGGGGGCCTGTCCTGTGCATCGTAGGATGTTGAGCAACATCTTTGGCCTCTATCACCTCTTTAGTTGCCAGCAGCACTTCCCTCCCATTGTGAAATATATCAAAATATCTCCAGACATCACCAAATGTACCCTGGGAGACACAGTTGCACCAGTAGAACCAAAGCTCTGCTGTAAACACTGTCTCCTACCTACACTGCCCATGAGTGTGCAACACCAGCTCAGAGCTGGAAGGGGTCCTATAAAACTCTGTTCCACAACCCCGGGGCCACAGCCTGGGACCAGTCTGTGGCCTATTAGGAAATGGGCTGCACATCACCGCCTGGTCTCCAGACCCCCCACATACACCCTCACCCCCTTAGTCCATGGAAAAGTTGTCTTCCATGATCAGAGTCTTGACTCAGAAATACATTCAATAAAGAGCAGCAGTTAATGTTCTGAAAATTATATTTGCATTCAGAGTGTACCTATTTGACATCTGTGGATGGGTATTTGAATGCTTGTTGGCATGACGAGCTGAGGGTCTGGCCATGGACAAAATGGTTCACTTCTCTGCCCTCATGCCCTTTACTCTGTACTAGGATGGGAGGGGTGATGTGTCAGAGTAACAGGTGAGACACTGAGCAGCGCTAGGGTTGGGGGCACAGATTGGCGGGAGGCTGCGTTCAGGGCAGGACCTGCTGAGGAGGAGGCAGGAGGGTCTCTGGGCTGATGTGGACGGAGATCCTGTAGAGCCAGGCACAGGTTTAAGCACCCGAGTACATTAACTCACTTTATCCTCCTAGCAGCCCACGGGGGGCACTCGTATTGCCCTTCCTTACGGAAGAAGATAACCATGCCCAGAGAGGAGGGTTCTTCTGCCTCAGGGCACGTGGCCAGGGAGGGGTTTACCCAGACCTTGAAAGTGGCTGTGCAGGCTCCAGACACTCAGTTCCAGAGAATATGCTTGACCACAACTGCTTTCAAGCTGGCCTTGAGAATGTCTGAAGTATTGATGGATGTAGCATGTCCTTTAAATTACCTCCCCAAAGTAGGTGGGGTGTAAATAGAAGAAGCTAAATATTGATAATTATTGAAGGTGGTGTTGGGTACATGAATTCATCATACTAGTCTCTCTGTATGTTTGAAAGAAGTCCATAATATATTATTTAAGTTAAAAAAAAACACACATTACACATAAGGAACAACAAAAGTGCCTGGGCATATAAACATCCGATGAATGGAAGTTGTCATTGTTGCATAACTTCAAATTTTTTTTTTTACTTAAATCTTAACTTCTTGATACATGACTTACATGGACTTTCACTGCACATCAGATTCTGTAGGAAAGATTCCTGCTTTCCCTTCAAAATGTGTGCTTTCCACACATTCTCCCTGGTCTTTCTAGGGAAGAATGAAGAAGAGAAGGAGGCATCGGAAGGCAGAGAGGCAAGTAATTGTGTGCAAAGGAAATTTTTATTTCTGTCTTTCCAGGCTGGACAAGTTTGCATTTGGTGAGGAAACTCAGAGGCTGCTGACAGCCGTGGAGGAAAAGCTTCCCCACCTGACTATTTCCTATCAGCCGTGGGTGGATGAGGAGTACAAGGCCAGGGGTGTGCTCCTCTGACGGGGGCACCCTGAACTGGTCTTCTCACGAGGGCTTTTCCTGCTTCACGTGTCTCCTGCTGGCGTGCCCGGTCCTGTGACTGCACGTCCTGGCACTGGGGGCTGTGACCCCACGGCTCCTCCGTGACAGTCGTGGCAATGCAATTATGGAATGTGGTTCAGCGCATACGTGGTTGTCTTTGTCTTGGTCCTACACTCCCTTATCTTTGGAATTTTCATCCTACCCTGCAACATTTAGAAGAACAAACATGTTGGATGAATGCTGAACACTTTGGAAAGCAGGGCTTTATTTTCTCAATGGATGTCTTGGTGTGTGGGAGGTTGCATTTGAAGGAACCACAATCCTCTGATACTTCTTACTTGGAAGTGACGCTAGGATGTGATTATATGGGTGTCCCTAGAGCCAACATCCACCCAGACTTTCTAGTTTGTCCAGATTTATATTTGATCATTTTTTCTGGTCTAATAAAAGAAGCATTTCCAAATCTCTGCTTATCCGGTAGTATATGACACTCCAGTAGAATTTTTAAAAATTCAGTATTATCTTTTACAAATGTATCTGCAGAGTTTAGCATTATTTCTTTTTTCAAATAGAAACACTCCCCTGTCATAAGTAAACATTCCCTGGTTCTCCGTTGCCTCTACAGTAAATTATTCATGCCTTATTGGCCTGGTATAGAATTTGTATTATATTATTGCTACATGATATAAAAGTAAGGTGACACAGAAGCTGGATTATATAAAATCAATTCCAATTATATGGGAATACAATTTCACATTCCTCTGTAAATGAGGGACTCTTCAGATACTTGGGAAGACTTGAGCAACATTACATGGATTTTAAGAGTAAGAAATGAGTACAGTGGCTCAGATGAAGAAATTTGGGGATTGTAAAGATAGGAGGTATATTACTCATGTTGAGTGTGCCCATGAGTGTGCAACACCAGCTCAGAGCTGGAAGGGGTCCTATAAAGCTCTGTTCCAGAACCCTGGGGCCACAGCCCAGGACCAGTCTGTGGCCTGTTAGGAAATGGGCTGCACATCACCACCTGGGCTCCAGAGCCCCCACATACACCCTTACCCCCTTAGTCCATGGAAAAGTTGTTTTCCATGATCAGAGTCTTGACTCAGAAATACATTCAATAAAGAGCAGCAGTTAATGTTCTGAAAATTATATTTGCATTTAGAGTGTACCTATTTGACATCTGTGGATGGGTATTTGAATGCTTGCCGGCATGATGAGCTGAGGATCTGGCCATGGACAAAAGGGCTCACTTCTCTGCCCTCATGCCCTTTACTCTGTACTAGGATGGGAGGGGTGATGTGTCAGAGTAACAGGTGAGACACTGAGCAGTGCTAGGGTTGGGGGCACAGAGTGGCGGGAGGCTGCAGTCAGGGCAGGACCTGCTGAGGACGAGGCAGGAGGGTCTCTGGGCTGATGTGGACAGAGATCCTACAGAGCCAGGCACAGGTTTAAGCACCCGAGTACATTAACTCACTGTATCCTCATAGCTGCCCACGAGGGGCACTCGTTTTTTCCATATCCAGGAAAACCCGCAGTTGGTGTAGCTCAGTCACTCAGGAGGCCACCCCAGGCACAACGCTGGGGAAGACATCCTTTCCGTGTCTCAAACTCAGTGTTCAGAATGCAGATTCTGGAGACAATAGGATCCTCCATTGCCAATTAACAGATTCTTTGCAAACACCACGCTTTGCATTGTCTCATGTTGTCTCCTAGCAATGGAAGCCAGAGGTGAACCAAAAAGGCCAGGACCAATGGTGCATACCTGGATCTCTTGGCATACTCTGGACAGTCCTGTTTGAAATTCTCACGTTGGACATTCCTCAGGTTGTCAGAAATGACAGAATCAGCTGGCTGTGCCAACATTGATGCTCATATCTGCTGAAGAGGCACAATGGCTCAGCCAGTGAGCAGACTACATGGCTCAGTCTTCACTTTGAATATTTTCATAAGTGATGTCTGTACTTATGTGCAAAGTAGATGTTTTTTTCTTTTCTTTTTTTTTTTTTTTGAGACAGAGTCTCACTTTGTTGCCTGGGCTAGAGTGAGTGCCGTGGCGTCAGCCTAGCTCACAGCAACCTCAAACTCCTGGGCTCAAGCAATCCTTCTGCCTCAGCCTCCTGAGTAGCTGGGACTACAGGCATGCGCCACCATGCCCGGCTAAGTTTTTCTATATATATTTTTAGTTGTCCAGATAATTTTTATTTCCATTTTTAGTAGAGACCGGGTCTCACTCAGGCTGGTCTCAAACTCCTGACCTCGAGTGATCCACCCGCCTTGGTCTCCCAGAGGGCTAGGATTACAGGCGTGAGCCACCGCGCCCGGCCCAAAGCAGACGTTTTGATCACATGACACATTCTATCAGAACCCTAAGAAAAGAGAGTGAGATGAGGATATTGCAATGAGTCTGAGTTCTACAATCAGATCTTTCAAGGCTTAGGTCTCAGCTGTAGCAGTATTGTGCATGCTGTGGGGTTCAGAGAAGGTTGTCTATTACTTTCAAAGTTATACTAAAATGACCAAAGAGATTGGTGGTGAAACAGGCATCTGTGATGCATATATCACATAGACCAAGGGTGGTCAGACTTAAATGTCAACCCCTTCCCTGGAGACCCCAGCCTGCTGGGGAAACAACAGTATGAGCACATCACACTGTCACTTTCACCCTCAGCAGCAGGTATGCTGGGGACACAGCCCAGAGGCCACAGGGGAGGGACAATTGTGAGAACCGTGGTTGCCATGCTGGAGGTGGCTTTTTAGATTGGCTGTGAGATGTCACAAGAATCGAGCAGATGATGAAATCAAGTAAGGAAGAATGAGACGGTCTGGGAGTGGCATGTGCTCAGGGGACGGAAGAGTAGAAGGGGAGACACAGAGACAAGAGTTAACAGGGAGGGAAAGGACCATGGAGGGGATGTCAATGCAGATTCCTTTCCTGGCACTGCAGCACCCTTGGGTTCATGAGCACGTTGGTTCTCAGCCGGGGACTAAGTCCTTGACCTTGGAAACCGGCTTCCCCTGCAGCCAGATGGGCCTGACCTTCACCGTCAGAAATACTGACACATTTGGGACGTAACAGAGACTCCTCACTGAACTACTCCTGCAGTGCATTAGTGCAGAGGAAGCACCAGATGTGTCCGCATTTAGATCACATGGGTTTCTCCGGATAGGTCAGGCAGTTCAGACACTTGCTGGTTGAAACATTTCAGCCACAGCCACACAGCTGGGGGGTAAAGAAAGCCCATGAAAAGAGGGTTTGATGAGTTTAGTGCATAGGAGCATCTGAGATTCCATAGTGCTTTACATGACAAGTGTCACTTGCATCCACTTCTGGCTAGCCCCAGTGCTCACTAGTGAGGTTATAATGTAAAGAAAGGGGGTGAGAGACACGGCCCACCATTGCCCTTTTGGTGAAGTTGGGGAAGCGTCCAGACTTACAAGGACACTCCCGGTTGCCTACAAGTCCAACTGGCTGCACCAGGAATCCATAGCAGGAGCTGAGCCATCTCTAAGAGGAATCCAGAGTATCACCAGTATAATTTGCGTGCACAATTCAAATTAACCTGTAACCATCCCATAGTGCAGAAATGAAGGAGACCGAATTGAGCATGACTAGCACGGAAACACTTGACACTCAGCCAATGTGGGCAAAAAAAAAAAAAAAAAAATTACTAACCTACCCATATTTTCTATCATTTAACTGCACTTAAAGAAAACTTAGAATTCAAAAAAAGGGATTGTATGACATTAGACTCACTTTACTCCCCATGACTTTTCTCTGGCCTGGGAGGCTTCCATAAGCAGTATACTTCTTATGAGAAATTCTTACCTGGCACCTTCCCTCGGGGCCTCAGGTGACTCCCGGCGCCCCATCGCCCCGTGCCCGCTCAGCAGAGTTCATCCCACCACCGTGGGCAGCCACGCCCGTCCACGGTGTCTCCTGCCAGCTCGGATCCCAGGAGGAGGGTCCGAGTGTTGGCTTCTCGCCCTGAGGCCGGCCCCCCAGCTGGGACCTGCGAAGCCACCCAGAGCTCTGCTCAAAGGGGTCCTGGGAACAGGACAGGGAGGGTGTGACCCTCGGGCCCGGTGCACAGCCTCTTTCCACCGTCCGAGAAGGCGCAGCTGGTGCCATCTCGCCCTCCATCCGCGTCGACGCCCGTCGGTGCCCCGCCCGCTCGCCCCGTCGCGCGGCCAAAGCCTGCGAAGCCCCGGCCGGGACGGCTTTGCCCCAACTGCGCATGCGCCGGGCGCTGTCACAGCGAGGGCGGCTGTTGCCTAGAGGCGCGTCCCTAGGACGGGAGCCCCCTGCGGCCAGGCGCGTCCCTGCCAGGCTCTGGCCTGTTCCCTCCAAGACCCGAGGCAGGGGATCGTGCGCGGTTCCTAGGAGCGGAGGAGGAGGAGGGCCCAGCGGGCTGAAGAAGCCTCTGTCGCAGCGGCCGGGAAGCACCTCGGGACACACCGAGGGACCATCGATGGCTGCCTCACGCCCGCCTGCTGGCTGTGCACGTGCGTCTCCACGGAAGCGCAGAGCCGTCTCGCCCCTGGCACGGAAGGCTGGCCTGCCCGTGTGCCCGCGTGCCCGTCTGTACCCAGGGGTCCTTCCTCCCCAGCCGCCGAGCCCCGCTGTCTCAGGACCTGCCTGGGTACCTGTGGCTTGTGTGGCAATGCGTGTGAGTGTGTCTGTGTGTGCCTCTGTATGTGTGCTGGCTGGTGGGCGCGACCCTCCTGCCTCGTGGGCCTCGGGGCTCCCCGAAGTCACCTTTCCTGGTGGTGAGCCCCTCGGTGTCCTTCCGCTCAGACTGTGGGGCCGGGTGGCATTCGTTGTCCGTGGTGTTCCTGCTCGGGGGTGGTTTGGCTTGGTCCCGTCGTGGCGAGCCTGGGCGGGGGGCACCACCTGAGACCCGGAGGAGTAGGAGTGACCTGGCCGCCAGGAGGTGTGTGTCACCGTTCCCATGCGAAGACGACGACACCCAACCCGACGACAGCCACCACCTCACCAGGAAGTCTGGGTGCTAGGGAGAGGCGTGCCCTGAAGGCCAGGAAGGCGATTCTTCTCCCCTTCGGCCTCCTGCCCTGGGGATCACGCCTGCCTCGTCTGACTGAGGCTGGATGGCGGAGAAGCAGAGACCACGGTGGGAAAACATCTTGTCCTCCACAGGGAACTTTCTGGCTAGCTCAGCCATCCAAGGTGGCATCCCCGTGGCGGTGGGCATCGATTTCTCCTGCCTAGGTCCCAGCCTGTACACCGACACTATGCCGCCCTGTCTCTTCTCATCCTGCGTGGCATCTGTCCTTGGACCTTTAGCTTTTGGGTGATTTTACATTCGTGAGTGTTCATTGTGCTGATCCGTGGGTAACACTCTTGTCTTGGTGAGTATCCTCAGTCTTTGCTTATCTGAGAAGGTCTTTATTTCTCCTCTATATACAAAACTTAGTTTTTCAGGGTACAAGATTCTAGACTGGGCATTATTCTGCTTGAGAGGAGTGAGAATGGGGCCCCAGTCTTTTCTTGCTTGTGGGGTTTCAGTTGAGAATTCTGCTATTTTTCGGATGGTTTTTCGTAGCCAAAGCAATCTTGAGCAAGAAGGACAAAGTGGAAGACATCACACCACCTGAATATAAAGTATACTACAAATAGCAGTATAAAAAGACAATGCCATTATATAATAGGGTCAACATAACAAGAGGATATAAAACCGTAAATACTTATACACGCCAAACCGCAGAAGCCTACCATGTTATTAAACACTAGAGCTTATTTCTTCCAACTCTGTGTTTGTGCCCACTAACCAATCTCTTTACCCCCCACGCTCACCGTCCCCAGCCACTGGTAACCAGCACTCCACTCTGTCTCCACGAGATCAACATTTAGCTCCCACATGTGAGTGAGAACATGTGATACGTGTCTTCCTGTGCCTGGCTTCTGTCACGTAACAAATTGACCTCCAGATCCACCCAGGTTGCTGCAGATAACAGGATTTTATTCCTTTTAAGGACTGAGAATTTTTACCATGAAAGTGTTGTACATTACATCAAATGCTCTTTCTCTATCAGTTGAGAGGATCATGGATGATCTTGATTTTTCATTTATTAATGTGGTGAATGACATTGATTTATTTCCACATGTTGAACCACTTTTGTTTTCATGGCATAAGTTCCACTTATCGTGAGGTATTAATATAACCTCTTAATATGCAGCTAAATGTGGTTTGCTGCTATTTTGCTGATTTTTGTATCTGTATTCATACGGAATATTGGTGTATAGTTTCCTTTTTCGTGATGTGTTTGGTTTAATATCAGGGTAGTGATACTCTTATAGAATGAGTGAGAAAGTGGTTTCTGCTCTTCTATTAATCAGAAGAATTTGAAAAGGATTGATGTTAATTCTTTAAATGTTTGGTAAAATTTACCAGTGAAGCCATCTGGTCCTGGGACTTTATACTTGGGAGGTTTTGATTATTCAATCTCCCCATTGGTACACATCTAGTAAATTTTACCTTTCTTGAGTCAGTTTTGGTAATTTCTGTGTGCTGGGAACTTGTCCATTTCACCTGGGCTATCTGATCTGTTGGCACACACTTGTCCCTAGCACAGTGTTGTAGTCGTTGCTTCCGTGGAGGGGTGGAGGCTTAGGGTTCACTCTGAGGAGGGCATCACTCCTGCTTAGCAATGTGAAAGAATTCCAGTGTTACATCTCTAGATTCCTTAATCGTTGCTTTTTCCTAATTACATTTGTCGAGGATTGCTGGGACCAATCATCCAGAAAACAAAGACAGTCTGGACATCGCTGAGAGGCACAAGGAAGCAGGGCTCCCTGGGTGTCCTGGGAAGCAAACTGTCACCTCCCTGCAGAGCCACGTGGACACCAGGGTGACCTGAGGGTTCTGAGGAGGGAAACACTGGCTCCAATTGGTGTATTTTCCACACTGAAAACACGTGGGGACGTGTGTGGTAAGAGTCTTCAGAGGTCAAGTCACAGGAAGATCCAGACTCCAGAGCATAGGCTGATGCTCAGTGTGCAAGGACCCAGGGAGTTGCATGATTTTGGGAAGTGAAACAGCACAGAGTAAAATGGGATCTTTTCCAGACTAGGCAGATGGTGAGCAGCAAATAGTGAGAATTGTAGGGTTTACAGTTAGGGAGAAGACCTGACTCCAGATATATGTTTAGTTTCTGAATGGACAGACTTTGAGTGTCAGCATAGTTTTAGAAAAGTGAAACTATGTTAAGGAGTTTGCCCAACTGGAAATACAGAACAAAGAGCCCTAGACCCATGACTGAGTGTCCCTTTGACCTGATAACAACATTGATTCTGAACTTAGTTTCTCCCACAAGGAACACAGAAAACTTTCTCTGCCTCTTGTTCAGCAGCTCATTAGGACCTTCTCACTAATTGCCAGAAGCTGTTCTTCATCACCAGACGTGGCTGAGGGTGATTTGCACTGGGAATAAATTTAGCTCCTCAGGAAAATTTCTCCAAAGTCTCCCAGCAGACAATGTCACTGATGCAACAGATGACATGATAATGGGATCTCGGTGGGGTCATCAGATCCAGGATCCCTGTGCCTATAACTGTGGCCTCAAGGACCCTAGGATAATATTGATTGATGCTTCTCTGCATAGAGCACTGGAGCCAAGACCAGCCAGGTGAGTGCTTCCCTGTGTTCTGTAAAGGAAAACAGACAGGACAAAGTGTAATCCAAAAAGAGAGGTGCACGGAGCTGTGGTTGTGTAGTGATGCTGTTCAGAGCAGGTGCTAATCCTTATCTCTCTGAGCATCCCCACTCATGCTGTGCCTAGTCAGATGGACATTGGTCATTTGTATTATAGTGTCTCAAGGAGACTACATGGTTAGGGCCACTGCAAATGCCTGTGTCCTGCAGATTCTGACAATGAGAGAAAGAAGTACAGGACCTCTTTGGAGTCTGAACCAAGATGGATGACAAGAGCCACTGAGCTCCTCAACCACCTACACACAAGTCTGCTAATTTTCTCAGACCTAATAAATTTAGGCTTTGATGTGAATACAAGTGAAAACTTAAAGTGCGGGGTTGTTGTTAAAACGTAAGTATCCTAACATATAAAATTAGAGCCACTGACAAACACACACATATAGAAACTGAAATAAGCAGAGAAAAATACTCTATGGTACATTATGGTGTGATGACAATATTTCCTTTCTCAAATCCCAGTGTAGTAGGATGCAATTGTCTCAGTATTTCTCCAAAGAATTCTGGGATGCTTATTTGTGTGAGATCTCTTGTGTGTTTCTGTGTGTGCTCATACTTTTACCTAAGTGAAGAGAAAAGAGCACATACATAGCTGTATCTTTCCTTAATCTGCTACAGCAAAAGGAGAGATAAAAAAAGTAGTGAGGAAAACTCTAGTTAATATTCAGGTTTCATGAAAATGTGACTTTTGGAAGAATGTTGATATATTCTTCTTACTTTACATTTAATTAGGCTTTCCCTATATCCCTGTCAATGGCAGGTAATCAAAACAATTTAAAAATATCTTCCATTACTATATTTCTGCCACTACTAAATGAGCAATACCACTGTCCCTGCCATTGTGATGAACAATCAATATGAATTCTACATGGTGTGTTCACACCTGTCTTAGTATTAGTCTATACTATTGTATAGTATTTTTATTATTACATTAGTGCATACATTACTTTTGCAATGAAACAACAGAGGCACAGAGTGGTAATAAATATAACCCAGTTTGGAATAAACTAACAAGTGGATGATCTTCATACATAGTAAGATTTTTCTTGTTCTGGAGGCTGGAATCTAAACAACTTGCCCAAGGGTTTCCGACACAAAGAACAACAAGATTGTGAGAGCTGTGGGGTGTGTTCTTAAGACTCAGTACCAGGGACTGGGGGGTCAGGAACAAGACCCCGATCTGGGGAACCCAGTGCTGGTGGTAATAAGCTACCCACTGTGCTGCTTCCTTTGTTGTCTACACAGTAATTTCATAAGATGTGCCCAATTCTCCTGAAGAGCAAGGAGTTTGGGTAACTTTGGGTTTTGTTTGGAATTCATATCTTCCCTCTGCACCTGACAATGGGTCTGAATCCTACAGGAATAATTAAGATTATTGCTTCAGGAAGACAGTACACCTTTAACGAGAATGTCAATCTTTGTGGTGGATCTCACAGAATCTTATTGTTGAGTCACGAGGGCTATGATCAAACTTTTATGTGAGACTCTTATGGGCTATGGATTGTTTGATTTTAGGTAAATAGCCTGATTCTCATTTTTAAAATCTAATTAAAGACTCAGACAAAACACAGGGACTCAAAAACTAACAAAGATGGAAAACAATCTATCAGCACACTGGGTCTAATGATCAACGTTGATTTGTGGTCAGCTGAAGAAGACACCACTCAGGAACAGCTTCCCAGGACCTCCTGATCTCTCAGCAAGTTAATATCTATGGAATTATTATTAATTACAATTCTTTGGTCAGTGGGGAGATTTTCCATAGTGAATTTAACGTCTCAGGACATTTTAGGGTTATCATGTGTGTCCAGAGAGCTACTGATTTATAAACATATTTAGCATACAGTTGCTCCAATAAATAGTGTTAATTCTCAAAAGTTGACTATTAATTCTCTTGCAATGAGTTAGACAATCTTATAATTTGTGTATTTTTTTACTTTCCTATTTCAGTATCTTAATTTAATGTATTAATGTAAAAGGATAATTATGAATTTTAAATATGGAACATAGCATGATTATCATAGTCCTCCTCCCTTATACATTTATATATTAGTTCTTTTTTTTAATACTTATTATGTCATCTTGTTGTTAAATATGACAGCATTGGCTCCTAAATTCGTGGTCTGTAAGTTTTGGTAGGAAATCAGAATAGAAGTAAATAACACAAATAATGGTAAAATGTGAAAATGGTGTCAGTGAATATCCTCCAGGTTGAGCTTCTTCTGTGGAATATGTCAATGTCTCCATCTTCAGGGAGAAAAAGGCCGGAATAATTTTCTGGGATGAGAAACTAAGAGTGCTGTTGTCATCACTAGCATCTTTACTTCAAGCCACTCTGCAGTCCTTGCCATGTATTTTCACCACAATATCCTAAGAACCATAGGGGAAGTGGCTCTGAAAACCATCTTCTCTCTGCAAATTGGGGTCGGGACTCTGGCCAATGTCATTTTCTTCTTCCATAATGTGTCTCCAATCTTGACTGGCCTTAGGATGAGGCCCACACACACGATCCTTGCCCACATGGCCGTGGCCAACTCCCTGGTTCTCTTCTTCACTGGGATTCCCCACACGATGGTGGCTTTTGTTTTGAAAAAACCCTTTTCCAATCTTGGGTGCAAACTGGTGTATTACATCCATGTAGTAGCTCGCAGCACCACTCTGTGCTCCACCTGTGTCCTGAGCACCTACCGGTTCCTCATGCTCGTCCTCAGGAGCCCAGGGACAGCAATAATCAGAGGAAGAGCCCCCAAGGCCATTGGTCCTATCTGTGGCACCTGCTGGGTGTTCAGTGCCTTGTTGAATATCTATGTTCCTGTGATAGTCACTGGTCCACAGGACACAAACAATGATAGTGACACACAAGGCAAATGGTTCTGCTCATCCTCTGTTCACACTGCAGGCATAATCTTCTTGTGGTCAGCCCCTGATGCCATGTTTATTGGCCTCATGGGCTGGGCCAGTAGTTCCATGGTGCTTCTGCTGCAGAGACACCTCCAGAGAGTACAGCACATTCACACCACCAACCACAAGCACAGATGCCCCCCTGAGACCAGAGCCACCCACACTGTCCTGATGCTGGTGGTCACCTTTGTCACCTTTTACATGCTGAATCCAATTTTGACTTTTTATGTAGCTATATTTTCATATTCTAGTCTATGGTTGATGTACGCCTCAGGTGTTTTTAGTTCCTGTTTTCCCACTGTTTGCCCCTTACTTTTGATATTCAGGGATCCTAAAAAGCCTCGGTTCTGCTCATAAACTGTAGAACGTCATGACTAAAATGTTAAATGTAGAAGACAGCATCCAGAACAGCCACGATTACTCTATTCAGCAACCATTGTTTATCACTTTCTTACATGAAGCCCAAAATGATCTAGGAAAGTCAATGTGATGCTGCTGCTTCATTGGGGAATCAATCTGTTATAGGTGAATTTATGAGCTCAAAAACGTTCATATCATTTTGAGGATGACTGTTCCTCCACGGACCTCCACATCCACTCAGGCAGGGAAGTAACTGAAGTCAGTGCAAAGTTGTGGCATGGATGACAAGCTACGTGGAGAAGAGACAATAGTGGGAAACATTTTGAACTCCCCAGTGCTCTGTGCTGGGTCTGTACTGGGCCGGGGAGGGACTGGTCTGAGTGGATGCTTCCTGGGTCTGCAGGAAGGAGTCTGGAGACAGGCACCTCGCCTCTGGCAGTCAGCGGGACCAGAACAAAGGAGGTGAATGCCAAAAGGGAGACTCTGCCCGTGGAAACCGCCAAAGATTCGGCTGGCTCAGGGTGGGACAGAGAGTACAGGACCCTCTACTGTACTGACATGAGATAGCAGGACAGGGAAGCAGTGGGGGCAGCCGGTGGCTCCTTGAGACAGCCTGCCAAACCTGGCACCTACTGACCCCCTGAGCAGTCGCCCCCAGTGCTGGCTCTCTGTGGGTGGACAGCCGCTATTTTGGGGATCATCATAATGAAAAAAGAAGTAAAATTGTCTCTATTTACTGATGGCATTTTTTTTTTTTTTTTACAGACAACATATTGCTCTGTCTCCCCAGGCTGGAGTGCAATGATGTAGTCATAGCTCACCACCACCTTGAACTCCTGGGCTCAAGCTATTTATTCTCCCACCTCAGCCCCCCAAGTGGCTAGGACTACAGGCACACACCACCAGGCCTAATTTTTTTTTTTTTTTAGAGACAGGGTCTTGCTATGTTGCCCAGGAAGATCTGAAACTCCTGGCTTCAAACAGTCTTCCTGTCTCACCCTCCCAGAGTGCTGGGATTACAGGCATGAGCCACTGTGCCCAAAAACAACATAATCTTATATGTACAACCCCTAAAGGCTCCACCAAAAACTGTTAGATCTGATAAACAAATTCAGCAAACTTGCAGGATACAAAATAAACATAGAAAAATCAATAGTATTTCTATACATAGTTCTATAGTAACCAACTATCTGAAAAGAAAGTTAAAAATAATCCCAATTACAAAAGCAGAAAAATTATAAAATACTTAGGGGTAAATTTCATCAAAGAGGAGAAAGACCTGTATACTGAAAAGTATAAAACAACATTGAAAGAAGTTGGAGAAAACACAAAGAAATGAAAATGTATTTCACGTTCATGGATTAGAAGAATTAATATTCTTAAAAAGTCTGTACTGCATAAAGTGATCTATGGATTCAATACAATGCATATCAAAATTCCAATTATGTTTTTCACAGGAATATCAGAAACAATCCCAACATCTGTATGAAACTACAAAACATCCCAAATAGGTGAAACAATTTTGTACAAAAAGAACATAGCTGTTGACATGATACTCTCTGATTTCAAAATCTATTATAAAGCTATTATGATCTAAATAGCACAATCCTGCATAAACATATACCTTTGACAAATGTACAGTATAGCCCAGAAATAATCCCAAGCATTTATGTGGCTGAGGATAGCTCAAAAAATTGTGCTGGAAAAATTGGATATCCAAATGCAGAATAATGAAATTGGACCCTTACTTATCTCATACCTTATACAAAAATCAACTCAAAGTGGATTAGAGACTTAAATGTAAGACCTGAAACTGCAAAACTACTAGACAAAAACACAGGGAAGGATATTGGTTCTTTAAGACGGGAGTCTGCCAAACTCCTCATTTGCTGGCAAATTAATAAACTTCTCTTTCCTTCTAAAAACCAAAACAAACAAAAACAAACACACAGACAAAAAACACAGGAAAAAGGTTCATGAAATTGATCTTGGTAATGAGTTTTTTAATATCATCCATAAATCACAGTAAAAAAAAAGCTAATATGGACAAATGGGATTGCATTAAGCTAAAAAGCTTCTGTACTGCAAAGGAAACAATTAACAAGAAGATGAGGCTGGGCGCGGTGGCTCACGCCTGTAATCCTAACACTCTGGGAGGCTGAGGCTCGAGGTCAGGAGTTCGAGACCAGCCTGAGCAAGAGTGAGATATCTGTAATTCCATGTTTATTGAAGCATTATTCACAATAGCCAAGATGTGGTATCAACCTAAATGTCCATTAACAGATGAACAGATAAAGAAAATGTGGTAAGTGCATACATACAATGGAATATGATTCATCCTTAATCCTATCATTTATACCAAGGATGAAACCTGGAGGACATTGAGGAATAGGCCCAGTTGGAAATATAGTAAAGGGAGTCCTTGATCCACCCACAAGTTTTCCTTCCACAGAAATTTATGACTTTGATTCTGATTTTAGATTTTTGACCATATATATATATATATATATACATATATATATATATATATATATAGGTAGATAGGCTCTCCAATTCTTCTTAGGATAAGGATTCCCTGTTTTGGTGATGCTCCCAGCAATTGCTCTACCTAGGAAGCAGGATAAGGGTGGGCACTCCATTTTGGTGTTGTACCACCCTTAATCTATCCCAAGCAACTGCTACACCTGGGGAAGGAGGGAATGCTTTATCAATCTGGGAATTCCCCAGCCCAGGCACGATAGGATTCATTGTATATATGCCAGAATATTTTTATCCATAGTTCCACTAACAGAAACTTATATTGTTTCCTTGTTTGTGCTATTGTGAATAATGCTGCAATAACTAGTGAAGATATCTCTCAGACACAGGTGGCTCATGCCTGTAATCCCAGCACTCTGGGAAGCCAAAGCGGGAGGCTCACTTAAGCCCAGGAGTTGGAGGTTGCTGTGAGCTGCGATGACACCACTGCACTCAGGGCGACAGAGTGAGACTCTGTCTCAAAAAAAAAAAAAAAAAAAGAAAAAAAAGAAAGAAAGAAAAATAAAAGAAATCAGAACATAAATGGTCTTTGAAAGAACAAGAACTCAAAACTATGGACCTTAGTCATGCCCTGGTTGGACTGGCTGGGTGGCCGTGTGCTGGGGAGTGTCTCAGTGTGGGACCAGAACGTCCAGTCACTGAAAAACTCTGTGCCCTAAAACACTGATGTTGAGAGAAAGAAGGACAGGTTCTCCTGAGAAACTGAGCCCTGCCTTGGATTTTCAGACCCACTGAGCTTCTTTTTCTTTTCAAAAGGGAGTGTGGTTGTGACCCTGAATAGAGCCCAGGGTTCAGAAACCATCAGATCCAGCCACTGGAGTCTTGACTTGCATGACACACCTTCACAGACAGAACATGGAAATTTTGTTTTTATAAAGAATGTAAAAGTGTTTTTATTATTATTATTATTTTATAGATTTAGGGGGTATAAGTGCAGTTTTGTTACATGGATATATTGTGCATTGCTGAAATCTGGGCTTTTTCTGTGACCATCACCCGATTAGTAAATGTCATCCCAATTAAGTAGTTTCTCATCCCACACTCCCCTCTCACCCTCCACCCTCCCACCCTTGGAATCTCCAGTGTCTGTTATTCCAATCTCTGTGTCCACTCTTCAGGACATGCAAAAGTTCTTTCTTCCTAAGTAGGATGTTAAAATACAAGTTCCTTCAAACACAGAAGACTTACAGTACTGAACTGTAAAGAGTGGGCATGGAGAATTGTAACACCATCCCAACAGAAGGCAGTAGGGCTACTTCCTGTTGAAAGATCCAATTGGAAAAAATGGTGAAAGTAACTAACCCTCAAGGTCAACCATGAGTGTACTTGGAATCCTAATGTGCTCTTGTCTAATACTTAAGGGGAAAATTCCTAACCCAAAAAATTAACATAAATGCAACTCCAGGCTCAAGGATATTTAGGGAGAACTTGTTAGAGAGAAAACAAACCACTTGAGTTGGTGTTTCCACAACCGAGGCCACCTGGTGTCCCAAAGAGAACATAAGCCCTGTTCCTGATTGATTCAAAATAAATGAATGGAAAACATTTTAGGGACAATGCTTTATGAGCAAGAATCAATAAAATTACAAACTGAAGAATTACAAACTCCCAAAACTGTGAGGACACTTTAAAAGGATTTGTAAAAGAAAATAAACTTATTAAAATAATGACATGAAATAAACATGTTATATATGTATTAATATATGTGTATGTATGTATATACATTTATATGTATGGAAGATTATTGTAGCTCCCAATCAACAAAGAAATGCAACATGAAAGGATTTATAATAAAATGTGTGTCACAACTTATGTTTGTGTGTTTTGAAATCTGTGTGCAGGAGATAAAAGGAATTGAGAGCTGGAAACATGCCTTGGCTTTGAACGTAAAATGACAAGAGCATCCAGCAAACACCAGCAAAGGAGGGGTGTGGAAATGATCCAACCCAAGATAATTTTATTCAATCACCTAAATCTGCTCGAGCCCCTTCCAGTAATCCAGTTTCCCCTCTTAACTCCTCAAATCTGATCATCTGTGACTCAGCTAATACCCTGAGGAAACTTTTTGCATATTTTTTAAAAAAACAGAGATGAATCTCATTTTTTATATATACTTATGTATGGAAAATAGTGAAATTATAACAATATCTTTTATTTTCAATAGTTTCACTAGCAAAACCCAGAACTTTCCCTGGATGACAATCAGGCAACAGTTTTGAGGTTTCTTTACCAAATGTCCCAGTGAGAATCTTCACATTTTAGAGAAAACTCCTTTGTGAAGAAGTGAGTGTGGTCTAATGTGTGATTTTAGTAAAGACTTTTGAATAGGTTTAAGTGACTTTCTTTATTGAAAGGTGAGGAGACTATGCTTTCATGATCAAAAACGATTTGAAACTAGCCCCATTCATTTTGGAAGGGTTAATGGTGTAGTTCAATTTTTGAAAACTTCCAACTCATCCTTACTCCATATCTTATCATCAACAGGCATGGCATTCAAGATCTAATCTGGAAAGACAATGTGCAGTAGGTTGTCCATTTAATAAATAAAATAACGGTCTCAAAATGCAATCATCCCTGTTCTTTGTAGAAAATACACTAAGACAAAAATGCAAATTCTCGCAGGTGCCACAATTGGATCAAACTCTGATTGGATTACAGAGGAGGGGCAGGATGAGGATCAGTGGGTGGAGAGATGCTCTCCAATAAAAGGCCCTTGCAGGCTAGTTTCACTCCAGACCTCTGTTGTCCTTGGAAAGAGCTGGAAGCCAGACGAGAACCTAGTGAAGGAGAGGTGAGTTCATCCTTATGGACTATGTTTTTACTACTCAAATTTCTACAGAGAGCAGATAGGAGAAAGTAGTTTGATAACAGAGTAGTATCTTTATTCTGGAGGTGTCATCAGAGGCCAACTCTGTGACCGACACACTGTATGTACCTGAGGACACTGGGGCCTCTGCCCTGGCAGTGGTAGGCTGGTAGGCGGGACTTAGATTTTCCATACCCAGGCTGGAAAAATGACAATCGTTAGTTTTCTTGAGTAGAATGAGAACTCCGTAGACTTTATGAGATGATGAACATAGTTTCAGGCACTGATTTATTCACCTCTCAGACTCTGCTATAGGTTCTGTTTTGTTTTCCATTTTTCCCACACTCCAGCCCTTGGCAATCACCATTCTAACACAACTCAACTCCTTGTTTCTGTGGGTTCAGTCTTCTTAAATTTCACATAAGTGAGATCACATAGTATTTATTGTTCTCTGATGTTTTTCACTTCCCATAAGGCCCTCAAGGTTAACTCATGATTTTGCAAATGGCGGGATTTTCTTCTCTTTTTTTGAATAATATTTCATTGTATATATACCAGAATTTTTTTATCCATAGTTCCACCAACAGAAACTTTGGTTGCTTCCTTTTTGGGGGCTGTTGTGAGTAATGCTGTATTAAGTAGTGCAGATATCTCTTGGGCACTGATTTAATTTCCGTGGTATCACAAGTGGGATTGCTGGGTCACAAGGTAGTTCTATTTTTAATTTTTTGAGGAACTTCCCAACTGTTTTCTACAGTGGTTGCACCAAGTTACATTTCCACCTACAGTGTAGGGTTCCCTGTTCTCCAGACCCTCACCAATACATCCTACCTTGCCTTTTTGATAATACCCACCCTAAAGTGTGAGAGGTGATATCTCATTGTGGTTTTAAACTGTTTACCCCTCATGATTAGTGAAGATGAGCACCTTTTCTAGTACCTGTTAGCCATTTGTATGTGTTCTTTGGATAAATGTCTATTCCAGTCTTTTGCCCATTTTTAAATCAGAATACTAGTGAGGTTAATTTTTTTTTTTTGCTATTGAGTTGTATGAGAACTTTATATATTTTTCATATTAACTTAATACCAGAGATATGGTTTGCAAATAGTTTCTCCCATTTAGTGGCTTGTCTTTTCATTTTGTTTCTAGTTTTCTTTGCTATGCAGAAGCATTTTAGTTTGACATAGATCAACTCACTTATTTATGCATTTTTGGTGCTTGTGCCTTTGGGGTGATTTTGTGCCACATGCAAGTTGGACAGCTGGGGAAGTGGTGGATGTCCAGTGCTAATAGTTATATAATGTAAGGACAAATTTATTTTCTAGTAGCCATGGAAAGCAATAAATAACATAAGTCTAATTATTTTTAACTCACAAAAAATAATCATTATAACATAGTAAATTTTTAAAGATTCTCAACTTAGTAAGTTTACATTCTCTTATTACGTCTTCAAAATTGAGTGTGTATTTTATATTCACAACAAATCACCATTCAGATAAGCCCCATTTCATGTGGTTGGTGGGGCTGCCATATTGGACAGCTCAAGTATACACCATTCCACCACTTCAACTCAAAGCCTTACAAGGAATGATGTCCTTACAAGAAATGCTATTACTAGCATTTCAAATATCAGAGGTTCAGGGCCATGACTCACTTATATTTGTCCTTATGTTGTCTCTCCATTTCCTCATTCTAGTGATTACAAATAGTAGATAATACATTTCAAGCTGAAAGTGTCCCAAGGAAAATTAGCTATTCAACTCATGCAAATTCTAATGTCATGCACATTTTTTGCCAGACAGCGGCCATGGCTGAACACTTTAAAGAAGCAAGTAGATGTCTTACCTGCCTTTCTTATCTCAATGAACCCATGCATCTGATATGTGGCTATGTTTGTTGCCTCCAATGCCTCAACTCACTGCAGAAGGAGCCCCATGGGGAGGGTTTTCTGTGTCCCCTCTGCCCTGTGGTCTCTCAGAAGAGTGATATCAGAGCCAATCCCCAGCTGGGGGAGCTGGTTTCCAAAGTCAAGGAACTAGAGCCCCAGCTGAGAGTTATTCTACAGATGAACCGAAGGATGAAGAAGTTCCAAGGTAAGGAGTCTATGCAACCTGCCTGAAGCCCATACAGGACCTTGGCAAAAACTGCTTTTAACTGTCTCTCCATTAAATATGGGCATTAGCTAATTTCAGGAACCTAAACTTTTATATGCCCCTAACAACATCTATCCTTATCTCTCAGCATACATCAGAACCACCTGGGGAATTTTAGGGGCGTACAGCATTGATGTCACGTCCTAGATCTGTGCTGTGGAATAGGGTAGCCACTGGTAGCTGCTGTGCACTTGAAATGTGGTAGTTCCACATGCGGGAACATTTTGAGGATATTGCATTAAATGAAATAAATCATCACAACTAATTATATCTGTATCTTACTACTTTTTATGTGTTTACAATAAAATTTATAATCATGTATTTATCTGGTTGCCCAAAGAAACACAATATTTCCTTGGGCAACATGGGTCTGGAAAATGGCTTCTCACCTTGCATACCTACATGAATTATTTGAGGATCTTGTTTAATGCTGATTCCGATGCTGCAGCACTGAGCTGGCATGAGAATGTGGATTTCTAAGAAGAGCTCAGGTGGTTCTGATTCTGCAGCTCCTGAACCATACTCTCAGCAGCAAGGACACGCACAGCTGAATCTTAGCACCTCCCACCACCACCAGGCAGTGAAGCCCAGGAACCTGCAATGTGCAACCCCTCAGGTGGTTCTGATCAGTGAGTGTGGGCAGTGAATGTGCCTCAGTGCTCAGGCCCCCAGGTGAGGGTGGCAAAGGTGCCTGGTGCTGGTAGTTCCAGTAGACTCCAGGCTGAGCACTGAAGCACCTGCCTCTCTCACGGACACAGAACTAAGAGGAATAATGCCCGATTCAGCATCAACTCTGAGTTAAGGTGAAAGATCATAGAGCAGCTGCATATATAATGTGCTAGTCAGGATGCAAGACCAGACCTGTCAGATTCTTGAACTCAGGGTCCTTGGTGTGTTCCAAGCCCTGGCTCATTCTCTACTGTGCCTGCTATAATGTGTCTTATAATCAGCGCTAGATGTGTGGGAATGAGTATGACAAGTGTGCTTAGATAGGCATTTCAATCTGCAACATCAAGTGTGAACAAAATAGACTACTTTCTTTTCTTCTTGCTGCGTTAAAACTTGTATGTGGAATGGTGAAACCTGTCCCAGTTGATTTTTCCTTGACAAATCCTCCGTGATTGTTGGAAAGTCTGAGCATTTTCCTCTGAGCCAATTCATATGGGAGCTGAATGAAGTTATTGGTCTTTCATGCAGAGGCTTATTTCAGAGTCTGACATTGGCTTCACATGAATAGATATGTTAGAAAAGGCAGCTCTCTGCACCCATCCTGACAACTAGGGGTAGTTGGAGATGTTGGCAATACACGTAGTCATTCTCCAAGTTTACCTCTGAATACTGCCATATTCAAGTTCTGCGAATAAATTACTGCCATGATCCCAACACATCCCCACTCATATCCATGGGAATCCTTTCCTCTATCTTGACTTCCCCAGAGTTAACCTCGTTCATCTCTGGACCCCTAGAATATCTCTTATTTATTTATTTTTATAAATCCAGGAAAAAAAATTGGAATGCAATTGTCTAATCAACAAGCCTCAACGAAATGTTTGCAAAGAAAGAAAATTAATGTTTCGGTATTCTGCAGTTAGTAACATATTAACCATCTGTTAAATTATTTATTAGATATCTATATGTTCATAGAATCTGTGTTACTTAGCATAATTTTGAGAGCAAACTAGTCTTTTCCTTCACATCTCTTAAGTGCTAAATGGAAAAAAAAGTCTTTAAACAAATTATCCAAACTGAATGCCAGTGGAATTTCTATTACACATTCATGGATTCTATACATAACATTTGACCTAATAAGGGGTGCCAGGTAAGTTACCCCAAGAAATTCTGATTATGGAAGAAAAGTAGAATAAAAAGAGTGAAATTAAATGAAATGTTTGAGTTTTTGTAGTAGAAGGTAAGAGTGAGACTACAGTGTGTCTTTGCTGAATTACTAGTTTTTTTTTTTCCTCAGTGGATGTGACCTTGGATGTGGACACAGCCAACAACCATCTCATCATTTCTGATGACTTGAGGAATGTCCGTCGTGGGCGTTTCAAGCAGAACAGGGAAGAGCGTGCAGAGAGATTCAGCCATGCACTGTGTGTCCTGGGCTCCCCTCGGTTCACTTCCGGCCGGCACTACTGGGAGGTGGACGTGGGCACAAACAAAGAATGGGACGTGGGAATTTGCAGAGAATCTGTTAATCGACAAGGAAACATCCTACTGTCTTCAGAATTGGGCTTCTGGACTGTGGGTTTGATCAACGACCAGCTCTACACTGCCAGCACCACACCTTTCACAGGTCTCTGGGTGAGTCCCCGGTTATGCCAAATGGGGATTTTTCTGGACATGGATATGGGCACCGTGTCCTTTTATAACGTCAGTGATGGGTCCCATGTCTTCACATTCACTAAGATTTCTACTACGGAGCCACTGTGCCCATTTTTCTCTCCTGTAGATGACATGAATGATGATCAAAGCTTCCTGAGTATTTGTCCTGTGATGAATCCAGCCATTGTCAGTCCTCCAAATTATCCTGGGCAAGAGGAATAAACCCATGAACATAGAATCATCTGTAGGAAATCACTTCATGCTCATGATCAGAGCTAAGGACTTTTCTGCATAGTACAAAGATATAGTAAAAAACTGGGTCATTTAATAACTAATTATATTGATTAGGGAAAATTACATTTCAAATATGAAGTAGTCTTGTGTTGTTTTCTTTGGGACTTTTGTTTATTTTTTTCCAATAAATATTTTAAACTTTAAGATAAATTTGCAAATGCTTTCTTCTTTAGTTCTTGTAAGATCAATTCAGTGTGTTATTGAAGTTATAAATAAAACAATAACTTTAATGTGCCCCAACAGACTAATTGGTTGGTAAATAATAAGGAAAATGACCTATATAAATGATAGAAATACATAGGTGTATGTATCCAGTTTTACCTAACATCTGAAAAACATATTTTTATTTAGAGGTCACATTGAACATTCACCAAGGTAGAAGTATGTTGTCATGAGACAAAATTCATTAATATTAAAGTTAAAATAATATACACTTTGTTCTTTAATGTCAACAGGATTAAATGAGAAATCAGTAACAGAAAACTATCTGTAAAATCTCCACATGTATGAAAATTAAAAAAAAGAAAACACTTCTAAATAAAATAGAACTTGAAGATGGCTGACCAGAGACACCAATAGCCAGAGTGTCTCTGTAAGAAGAAAAAGTTTTAGATGAAAAAGAAAAAAGAAACAAACAAACAAAAAAACCCCAACCACACAGACAAAGATAGAGCAGAAGAGGGAGGTGCCTGAATCTACAGGAGACTCCATGGGAAGAGGTTGCTGAGCAGAACTGGAAGGAGGAATGCATTGGCAGGGATTAAGCCCCGAGAGGCTTGGAGACTCATGAGAAGGGTAAGGTGTAGTGGTTAATTTCTCCCTCCATCACATCTTGGATTGTTGGGGAGATCCTGAGCTGCTGGAGTGACCTTCTGCCGACATGAACCCAGAAACTGCTGGAACCAGTAAGCTGGGAGTTTCTTGTGGACAGTCCTCTTCAAACACAGAGGGATCCGGTCCCAAATGTCAATAGTATGAAGCCTGAGAAGCCCTGATCTAGATCCCACCCTGCTAAAAGCTAAAAGCCTCTCTACAGTGAATTTCCAAATTCCTGAACCTCTCCCCCAAGCCTGGATCTATTTCAGGAGTCTACAGTCTAACAGCATTTTTTTTTTCTTTTTGTCAGTGAGCATGCCAATGCCTGAAAGAATAACGAACGATGTCTAGAAGTTAAGGAAAGGAGTGCATAATGACTGCCTGTGTTAGAACTCCAAAGTACTTAGAACAGTGCCTGCTGTAGAGTCCTCAACAGGGTCAGGGCCTGGAGTCCTTACTGAAGACAAGGGCAGAACCTTCTCTCCCAACCTGACTTTGGCCTCAGAACATCCACTGGGTTTGATGCCCAACTAACACCTGGAGTTAGTCCACATTCCCTAGCCAATATCCTTTGTGCAATTATAAGAAAGCATCATCTTTGAGAAGACCTCCTATATGCAAGCTTTGAATAGAGCAAGGGTTAACAAAGAAGCAAATTTTATGAGTTTAGGGTAGGTTAAGTGTACAATGTTTATAAAATAACATCCTAGGTCTTCCCATTCACTCACCTCTCACTGACTCACCCAGAACAACTTCCAGTCCTGCAAGCTGCATGCATGGTAAGTGCCCTAGACAGGTGTACCAATTTTTATCTTTTATACCATATGCTTATGGTACCTTTTCTATATTTAGATACACATATAGTTAACCGTTGTGTTACAGTTGCCTACAGTATTTGGTAGAGTAACATGATGTACAGGTTTGTAGCCTAGGAACAGTATACTACATTACACCACATAGTGTAGATGTGTAGTAGGCTATACTACCCAACTGTGTAAATATACTGTATGACATTTGCACAGTGAAGAATTCACCTAACAATAAATACAGCCAGCTTATATTGAATGCTTTTTCTTCATCTGTTGGTATGATCATATGGTCTTTGTGTTTGCTTCTGTTTATGTGATTAATCACATTTACTGATTTATATATGTTGAACCATCCTCATATCCCTGCACTAGAGCACACTGGGTCCTGGTGGATTATCTTTTTGATGTACTGTTGAATTTGGTTTGCTAGTATTTTATTGAGAATTTTGCATCTGTGTTCATAAGGGATATTGGTCTGTAGTTTTCATTTTTTGTCCCTTCTTGGCTTTGGGATAATGGTGATACTGGTTTCATAGAATGAGAAGGAGGGAATCCTCCCTAACTCAATGTTATGGAATAACTTCTGTAGGATGGGTACCAGTTATTCTTTGTAGGTCTGGTTGAATATGTGAATCTATTTGGTCTGGGGCTTTTCTTTGTGGGGAGATTTTTTATTATCACTTCAATCTCACTGCTCATTATTGATCTGTTTAGGATTGTGTTCTAATAAAACCATTTGTGGATACTTAAAAAAAAGAGACTTCTTCTGGGATCACACAAATCTCACATTTCTCTCAAGCTTAGGGGGAAGTCACCCTTCATTCTAAGGGATGGCTACAAATTTGTGAGCAGAGAGGAGAAAGATAAGGTAACAAATACCAGTTGAGGCATAAGTAGATCAGGAGTGAAAATGTGGTAGAAATACAAAATAAGGAAGGAATGTAAGATGAAAGATTCTAGGGATTCCTAGGGATACCTTTGACAACTCCCTTTAGACAAAAAAAAAAAAATGGCTCCTTCAATTCAATTCGTTACTCCAGGAAGCATACTGATAAAAGAATCATGCATCATACTTTTCCCCAATGCATTTAAAACTTTTATTACTTCATATACTCCTTTTAATACTCTAGTGAGACAGTGTAGGAGTTTTTACAAAGAAAGTGGTTGACTTGATCAAGGTCACAAAACAAAAATCAAATGAGAAACTGTAACCCTAATTTTCCTGTATCCCAGTCATGATAGCAGCTTATATCAAATACACTTTACATAGAATATGGTTAAAGTGATTGCCCAGAAACTGCAGTTTCCTCTGGTGTAGATGCAAACCTTCTGGGAAATTTGAAAAAGACTGACTGCCAAGTGTAGTTAGATTTCGTTGAACCCGGCTGAGAATGACTCTGAGAAGCAAACAAATCAGTGGATTGTCTGCCTTCTCTCATACTGAAAGATCGATACAGAAAGAGCAGCTTGGTATTTTTTTCTCTTACAGCTATCAGCAACCTCCGAGTTTCTTCATTCAAATCACTCATTCGAATCCTGAAAAAATATAGAGGGAGAATTCTGTTAATACAGCAGTTATATTTCACCTTTGTCCCATCAATGACTAATTCCCTATATGTCATCCTTTGGGCATTCTTAGGAGTGTCTATCTTGCCACCTTGGAGGAAAGAGGAAAATCTCTCGACTAAATACCCTAAGACAGAGATTTCTCCATTAAGCATTGGAACATAAGGCAAGAATTCCACTGGGAGAACTGCTTGAAGTTTATATTAATAGTAATGACTGTTAATGTGTACTCTGTACTTTGTAGGCATATATCATCGTATCCTCACAAGAGATGAAATCATTAATGATTTTATGGATTCCAACACTTGGGGTCAGAGTTTTCAACTAGAATCTATTTACATAGCTGGAGAACAGAGGCACACTTACTCCAGAGCCCATGCTTATAACATTTAATTTCTTCAAATTAAGGAGGGAGATTCACAGTCACTTTTATTTATCTTGTGCCCTCTCTGTATGTAAATGTTCCAATTAGCATGTAGGTACAAATACCTTTATAACCTGAAATATGTTCATTTTTTTCAATTTACTTTCATTAAGCACCTACAACATTGAAGGGAATAATATCCCTGCCACTATGGAGCTTATATTCTAGCAGTTGGAGTTGGACAATAGACAGAATAAACATGTTATATGGTACATTAGAAGATAAGAACCCTGCAGGAAAATAAAGACAATAAGGGATTTGGAAAGCTCAAAATATTTGAATGGGTTTTCTACACATCTGAAAGTTTGACTCAATATCTGTCTTTATTATAAAGTGTCATTTGGAGAGCATAAGGGAAAATGAACTCATAGAAGGGTCCCAAGCACATTGAATCTATGTTCTGAATTAATCTTTAAGAATTCTGAGATAAATATTCCCATTTTCCATTTGAGAAAATTGAAGGCAAGCGGAAAATGAGCTGTCTTGCCTGTACTTGATCAATGGGTAAATCCTAGATGTGTATACTTTGTCTATAATTGAGTGCTCAGTAACCTGAATATTGCTTTCCTTTAAGAAAATAAAGCACGTAGAAATGGAATGCTAGATATTGCCAAGATTTTCTAAATATGTGGACAAAGTGTGAATGGAAATTGTGGTAGGCAGCTCCTAAGATGGCTTCCAAAGATCCTCACCATGTGTCAGTTATACCCTTGAATAATTCTCTCCTTAGGTGTAGGTGGGACCTGTGATTTACTTCCAGCCAATGGGCAAAAATGAAATGTCGCTTCCTTGATGAGTTTATACAAAATTGTTACTTCTGTCTTGCTAACCAACTCACTTTATTGGCTTACAAAAATTGATGAAGAAGGGTCTACATGGCCAGGAACTGAGGGTCTCTTCTAGCCAACAGACACCTAAGCACTAAGATCCTCAGCCCAACAGCCCTACAGGAGCTGAATTCTGCCAACAACCATGTGATCATAGAAGCAGATTTCTTCCTTCCAGTTGAAGCTTTGGATATGACTCCAGCCCTAGATGCAGCCTTGTAAGAGATCCTGAAGATCACCAACTAAGCCATGACTGGACTCCTGAGACTCACATAGGCTATGAAATAATAAATATGTGTGTTAAGTCCTAAGTTTGTGGTGACTTGTTATGTGGCAATAGTTAGCTGACACAGAAAGGAAGAGAATCCTTACTTTATGAGAAGGAATTTAACGAGTTTGGAATGATGAGATGGCAGACTGAGAATTAGCCATTTTCTTCCTCTAGTAATGAAGGACACAACCAAGCAGGTGAAAGTAAGAAAATGGAAAATATTTAAAGATATGGAAAAAAAAAAGTTCCTGAAAGTATAACAAGTAATACCAATTGTCACCTTTTACTCATCATTGAGTACATACTTTTGCTTTAAGAACTCAACATGTATTCTCAATCTCCCAACAGGAAAGAGTATCTTTTTTGGGTCTTTTTTTTTTTTTTTTTGGTATTTGAAACTGGCAATGCATTTATCATCATCTCATATGCCTTAGATTATCTCAACACAGACTTGTCTCCATCACCAAGGAAAACAGCATCCAACTTACCCAAATGCCTCAAGTACACACGCTGGGTGTCCCAAGCCCTCAACAAGTTTTCTAGCTCCTTCATTACCCAAATCATTTTCAGACAGATTGAGTGTTTTCAGTGTTTTGCTGCTAGTGAGAACAGAGGTGAGAGACTGACAGCAGGCACTGGTTAACCCGCACCCTTCTAGCCTGTAACAAGGAAACACACAGGTGAAATAGGACTCCTTGGGGAGAAATGGCAGGCAGCTTAGATGCGCATGAGCTAGATGTTTACCAAATACTTCCCTCCACAAGTTCTGGACAAAAGAACAGCATTTCAAACAACAGACCATTATGTCTGAGTTTTTATTTCTCAATCCAGATTCTTTCCTACCTATCTTTTCTTCCACTTTTCCTAACTCCAAATAGGGAACTTTCTCCTTTTACCTACCCAAGAGTCTCCAGCTTGCAGTTTGGATATTTCAAAGCACGACATAGCAGCTCCACTCCTGCATCCCCTATGTTATTATACCCAAGCTCAAGCCTCCTCAGGTGCAGATTATAATAAATAAGAGCTGCTGCAATATATAGGCAGATATCGCTGGTAAGAAAACAACCAGACAGCCTGGAAAAAAACAAACATAAGCTAGAGTCATGACCACCTGTCTCAAAAGTTTGATATCATGAAGTGCTAAGTGTTCTTGGACCCACCTCGTGATGTTCATGAAGGGACTCATTACAGAGACAAGAGCAGTGTTAACAGCTATAGAACATTTACAACATACCAGGCATCATTCAAAGATCTTAATGCATATTAACTCACACAATGATCACAAGGCTTGCATCATCCTGATTTTACGAACAAAAAAACTGAAGCCAGAATGTTTTGAACATTTTTGTCCCAGGATGTATATAACTAGAAGTCATATTCCTGTATCTTTGTGATACTGAACTTGGGTTCTGAAGAATTATTTTGGGCAAACTCTTCTGACATTCATTCTTCTACCTTCCAGTACTCATGTCAAAGACCAGTGTTACTGAGGAGAGCTAAATTTACTGTTTTTATGATAAAAGTAATTATGCCACGTGATCCTTCTTCTCATTTAAAGTAGGCAAAGTCCTGGCAACTGCCCACATTCTCCCAGGAGATCTGCCATCTTGTTTTCCCCACTCACATCTCCCATGTCTAATTCTACAGTTCTACTTCACTGCCTCACCACAGTGGCATGGCAGGCTGTATCTGTGCCAACGCCTTTGCATGGGCTATTTGTTCTGCTTGGAATCCCCACTCTGGTGATCTGCATGACTCAGTTCCTACCCTCCTCCAAGTCTTTGCTCAAATGTCCCCTTGTCAATGAGGTTACCTTGACTAACCTTGCTTAGAGAGGGGAAAAATCACTATCAGTGCTCCTGATCTATTTTAAATTGAGAAAAATTTTTTTCCATAGCACTTTTTGTTGTCTGATGCAGGGGTTGACAAACTTTTTCTGTAATAGGCCAGATAATAAACATTTTAGGCTTTATGGGCCACACAGCCTCTGTCACAACTACTCAACTTTGCCATCACAACACAAAAGTGTTCATAGACACCCTATAAATGGCTGTGTTCCAACAAAACTTTATTTATAAAAACAAGCGGAGGGTCAGATTTGCCCTCTGGATGATAGCTTACTGACCTCTTGTCTAATAATACATAACTTACTTACATCTTATTTTCTATCTCCGCCAGTGCCAATGCAAGATCCATAAGACATGGATATTTGTTTTGTTCACTGATGTGTCCCAGCCACCTAGAAGAGTGCCTGACATTTAGTACACATTTGGTAATAATTTGCATAATTAGATATGGAAGCAGATTCTAGAAAAATCCCAGGTTTATTCTTTATTTAATAGTTATGGGGTATTAAAAATGCCAATCACATCCATGTTTTCAAGCTTAGAGGGAAAGGAAGTAGGACAAACACAGGGTTTAATATGTCCTACGAGGGCTCATAGAAGAGGAACCTTCCTAGGTTTGGGAAGGCAACAGACAGAATGCACAGTCGTACTTAAGGAGATTCTTGAATGATGACAGAAGCAGCATGTTTAGAGTCTACAGCAAGATTCAAAACTACAGCCTGAGCGCCAAGTCCTGACAACCCTACGCTTTGTAAATGAAGTTTTGTTGGGACACAGCCAGATCCATTTGTTGACATATTTGTTCATGGCTGCTCTTGAGCTATGGTGGAATTGAAGAGTTATGACGGGGACCTATGGCCCGTGAAGCCCAAGATATTTACCATCTATCCCTTTACAGAGAAAGCCTGCTGACCCCTGTTCTAAAGCATTGTGTGTATTTTTCTCAACCTTCTGGGTACAAACTAACGGCCAAGAAAACAAAAAGGCTTATTTCATTTTCCCGAAGGCAGCTTCCTATAAACCTCCATGCCCAAATAAGCAAGATTGTAGAAGGAAAGGATATCCCCAGAATTTCCTGTTTTCCCCCTGCCTATTCCCAAATCAAAGCAAATGGAAACATGGGTTTACTTACTACAAGGCAGAAATAAATTTGAAATAAATAGTCAGATATGGTAGTGTTGATTACATTCTTATATAGTGTGTTAAGCACATCAGTTCAGCAGCTCACAAGCTAAAGTGTTGCTATTTTATAAACAGGCGATGATTTTATGATCCTCAGGTTCTCATATTTCTGAGCCAAAGACAGACATTCGAGGTAGAACATTAAAAAAAAAAAAAAAGACTTCACATTTGATAAGTTCAAAGAATAATAAAAAATTTCAGACAAGTGATAGCTCATCACCTGAGAAAATATGAGAAAGTTGATTAGTACCATTGAGGAGAGACACTCAGAAGGCTGTAGAAGGTTATTACTTATTTCTTCCTGGAAGCTTGGTCCAAGGCCATTGGATCATGACTAAGTCACCTTATCAGAGAAGCACGTCTTTGGCCCATAGTCGTGGCCTAGATACGCAATCTCCCCCCATGTGCACCAACACACCCCTTTTCCAATAAAGCTATTTCCCAACAAAGATGTCCCTGTGATTGCCTACCCCAAAAGATGTTCCCTTCCCCATAAATACGTAAGCCAGGTCAGGGCTGAATCTTTAGGCCCCTTCCCCCGCAGCCCTTCTACACAGTATGCCCTGCTGGACCTGGCCCAGGCACCCCTCTTCACCCTTCACCCTCTGCATGGTGAAGGTCTCAGGGATTTTGTGGACGCTGACCATTCTCAGCTAGAAGGTTTTGCCAACAAACCTTACTGTGCTACCTGTTGTTGGGAACACATGTTGTCACATCCTTTATCACCCACGACACCATTGCTAGAGTCTTATTTCTGTTGCCAACTTCACCATGCAAACCCCTCACACGTCAGGGACGCCATCATCCAATAGAACCATGGAGAGACTTACTCTAGCTCCTGTAATCGACATTCCGGCAACGACAGGGGAAAAGTCAAAGCCAATACTCCATAGTTTTGTAAGTGATTCACACACAGGTCTAGATGTTTTAGAGTTTTGCTGAGCATAAGGAGTTTCGTAATGTGGACAGAACAACGTTCAGTGAGACAGCAGTAGAATAACCTGTGTGGGGCCACAAACACAGAAAGAGCGAGTTAGTGACACAGTGACCACCTGGAAAAGGCTCAGATGCCATCACCCACCCTGAATCCAGAAGTGCCTCCATGCCTTCTGCTGCCACAGCCCAACACATCTCTACCCATGACATTCTTACTGGGAAAAGGAGATATGAACTACCCAAGATAGTGCAGAGGGTAAAATACCAGAATGGATAATATGGAACAGGGCATGAAAAAAACAATCAAACTCCCACTAACTGGATCATCTTACACAAGTTACTTCTGTGACTTGGTTTCCTCATTGTTTGTTAAAGTGTATTTTTTTTGGTTTAATTTAACCCTAAAATTCTTATCAGTTTAAAAATTGTGATTCTAAAAGAGCT
This sequence comes from Lemur catta, assembly GCF_020740605.2. NCBI lineage: Eukaryota > Metazoa > Chordata > Mammalia > Primates > Lemuridae > Lemur > Lemur catta. The sequence continues at coordinate 22,236,086 of NC_059146.1, forward strand.
ACCTTGCTTCTTACAAGGGAATATATGAACTGTTGAAAATTTTGGAGACAGTAAAGGCAGGAGGCACACCTAAAGCCCTCGGGTTCTAGAACTGTAAACCCATGTGGTGGTGTCCAGTTTTTTATGTTCAGGTTTAATTTGCTACCAATATTTGAAAGTTTACTCGTTTCCAATCTGGATTTCCAGCCTCTCTATTTTAAGAAGTTGGTAATGAACACACTAGATCATGGTTTCCACTGGGGGGAGGAGGTAGACTGGACCAGGGATCGCAACATCAGCTCCTGCTCTTACACAGTCTGCTGCTGTGGCCCAGGTGCTGCATTCAGAATCTCCTTCCCACATATGCAACTCTCTCTCCAAAGCCTTAAGTTTGCTAATGTTGTGACCCCTGTTCTCCAGACTTGGAAATACAAGTGCATGTGGTGGGGGAGGGGGAGAACACCTAAATTCATTTTTGCCAACATCATGCTGCAAATTAGTTGTTAATCCAGAATATTAGGCCGGGCATGGTGGCTCACACCTGTAATCCTAGCACTCTGGGAGGCCAAGGCAGGAGGATCACTTGAGGTCAGGAGTTCGAGACCAGCCTAAGCAAGAGTGAGACCTGGTCTCTACTAAAAAAATAGAAAAAATTAGCCAGGTGTGGTGGTGTGAGCCTGTAGTCCCAGCTACTCAGGAGGCTGAGGCAGGAGGATTGCTTGAGCCCAGGAGTTTCAGGTTGCTGTGAGCTAGACTGATGCCACAGAACTTTAGTCTGGGCAACAGAGTGAGACTGTCTTAAAAAAAAAAAAAAAAAGATCCCAGAATATTAACCCAGACCTGTCCAACTCCAAATATCAATGCCATACTTTCAGCTGTTGTGCTCTATTGCCCTTTTCTTCTCCATTGTTCTTTGACCACATGCCTAACATTCAAACCCAGGTCCGAACTCCTATGTGGTGGGCTTGTCTAAGTCAACTTACGTCAGTGACTCAAGAACACAGTCTGGGTGGAGCACAGCATCGCACAGTGTTCTCGCCCCATCGTCCCCCAGGGGATTGTTGGCTAAGGTCAACTTTTTCAGATTCCTGCTGCTGACCAGGATCGATGAGATTTCTGCACATGTGCTGGCTTGCAAATTACAGTTCACGAAGCTGTAAGAGGAACTCAGAGATGAAATAAAGGCCTCTCAGTTTTCTAAGCCATGCCTTTTTAAAATAAAATTGGCCCCAACCAAGCGAGATGACAGCTACTAAGAATAGGAAATAAATGGATCTCTCTGCTTCTACTCTCAGCCAACACTAGTTCTCAGAGTTCAAATTTGGGTGCAGGTGCAGATTCAAGATGGGAGTTCGAGCAGGCAGGTCTTCACCCTTCTGCATCCATCTCCACGTGGTCCCCAGTGGCATGTTTCAGAACTGTCAGGTATCAGGCCACCTACCTGATCATGTGATGTGTGTGTGCCACCCACATGTAAAACCTGGTCAAGACCCTCAATTTTCTATCACATATGCAATGACCTCTGATGGTTTTCCACATGGTCTACGATGCCCTGCATGATCTGGCTTTCAATGACCATCTGACTTTATCTCCTAACTTCTACTCATTGCTCACTCTGTCCCATCCACCCTGATCTCCTCACTTTCCCTCAAGTCCACCAGGCACATTCTTGCTGTAGTGGCTCTGCTTTGACCCTTGTCTCTACTTGGTGATCCTTCCCCAGATAGTTGCGTGGTTGGCTGTCTCCCCTTCCTTTAGCTGGTCATTCAACATTCATTTCTTTAATGAGGTCTTTGCTAACCATCATTCAATCGACTAATAAATATCATCTACCATATTTTAGGCATTGTGCTAGGCTCCTGGGATACAACAGAGAACTAGAAGAAAATGATGGAATTCTAGCAGTGCAAAGAAAGGACTGAATATGTAATGCACCTAGCCAATGGTCAGTTCCATGTAAGAAGTAAACAGAGTGAATGGAGAGAAAGGAAAGGAGGTATTCTACTTCTGTGAGGAGCAGTCAGTGAGAGAAATTCTAGCTAATAAGGTGGCATTGGAGCAGAAACCTGAGAAACAAAAGGGCAAGCCCTGAAGAGAGAATTTCTGGCAGAAAAAAAGGGTCCGATGCAGGAGCAGGGCTAGTGTTTCAAAGACTTGTGACAAGCGCAGTACGGCTGCAGCATGGTGTATGTGCAGAGGATGGGTCAGAGGGTTGACCAGGGCCACACACGGTGAAATTACGTATTCTATTTGGGATAAAAGTGGAAGCCACTGAGGATTTGAAGATTAGGGGACAGAAGAGTTGCAAGATCTCACTTGAATTAAGAATGAAATGGAAGTTGCTCTTCTACGCTCTTTTCCACATAACAGGTGAAGGTAGGAACAGGGAGAACAGGTAAGAAGATGCGGAAATAGCTCAGGTGAGAGGTGGTGGTTTGGTCTACCATGCTTAGAAGCAGAGGGAGCAGGAAGTAGTCAGATCCATTCTAATGATAGACCTGACTAATTTGTTTAAGCCAAGCTACTTGAAAATCTGTATTTAAAACACCTATTAAATATCAAAATAGATACGTTTAGAAGTCCATTGATTGAGTCTGAAACCAGAAGAAATATACATTTGTAAATATATGTCTCAGAGTCTACAGTGTAGAGAGGCTACTTAATGTCATGGATGAGAACTCATATTTGTTGAGAACCACTTAGAAACATCCCAGATATTAGTGCTCAGGAAGGTAAGAAATACAGGAGATTGAGAAAGAGCAACTGAAGTTTGGGGAAGACCAAAGGTCAAATGAATAATGTTTCAAAATGGAAGGAGATAGGTGGGGTTAGGGGAGGGGCTGACCACAGAGTGGCAGCAAAGTTGGGATTTTGCCAGGAGAATTTGAAGGAAAGAAAGGATATTGAGTGAGAAGATATAAGGCAATGACTACAAAGGACCACAGAATTCAAATTGTTCGAGAAGGAAAGGGAAGGATGAGGGAGGAAAATGACAATGGGAAGCTGCTTGTCGAATGACTGAAGGACCCAGTAGGATTTAAGGGTGGGGGAATTGCTTACAAGACAGAGTGGCTTGAGAAGACAGGAGGTGCTATTGGAACATGAGGTGCTTGACATTGTGAGCACAAGTGAAACGTAGTTATTGGAGACAAGGTCTAGAGCTGTGTTGTCCAGCACTGAAATCACTAGCAAACATAGCTACTGAACACTTAAAGTATGGTTAGCATGATGGAGGAATGGGAATCTTTATTAAATTTTTCATTTAAATTAAAAATACAAGTTAATTCTCAATTTTGTTCTTGGAAAACAGTATTTAAGAATACCTTGGGTATGTGAATCAATTTTTTTCAATTGTAAATTTTATGAAGTCACAATAGAGCTCAAATGTTTCCAGTGAAAATTTACCATCAGAATGGTGATGTTCTATGAGTATAAAATGCACACTGGATTTTGAAGTCTTCATACAAAAAAGGAATGTAAAATCCCATTAATTGTTTTTTAATATTATGTATTGATATCATTTCATACGTTGGGTTAAGGTTTTATTTTTAAAAAGTTTCACCTGCTTCCTTTTAGTTTCTAAATGTGTCCCCTAGAAAATGTAAAATTACTCTTGTGGGTCAGCTCACATAGCATTTCCATCCGACCATGTTTCTTTAGGGTTTGACCAGGGTGGCTCATCCCTGAGAATGAGCAGAACTAGATTTTTAGAAAAATTAAGTCCCGGGAGTGAGAAGACAAGTGATAGAAAAGATCGATGTAGAAACTCAGATCAATCAAAATGACTTGGGCGATGCAAAAGTGAATATGTAACCAAAGCGTTTATAACCCCATAATTTCTGAAATAAAATAAATAAATAGGAATATTATTGGTTACAGAGAAATACACCCTCTGCTGAAAATCTTCAAGGAATGAATGGCATCAAGGATGGGTAACAGGTGGTATTCTCTGAAGAGCACTTCTACACACCAACACCTGGCCATCCCCCTCATGCACATCGAATATCCGGCCAAGCAACGACTCACCTCAGGTGCTGTATGCTGCATGTTGGACCACTCAAGATCTCACGCAGAAGGGAAAACGTGTTTAGGGAAATGGGCATACCATTCAGGTTCAGTAAGGTCAGGTTCCTGTTATGAACCATAGACCTGAACAAGTTGTCAAATTCAGTATCAGCTGAGAAATGTGACAACCTGCAGAAGATAAAATGGTAGGAAATGTCCAGTGAAGGTTGCATACCATATGAACATCTCTGCAATTGTTCCTGCCTGCCCTATTTCATTCTAGAACAGATTATGAGTGTTGATCATTTCCTCACATGCTGCTCTCAGTCGTAGGTTGCCTAGTGAGGTCAGGGGACTTCCACTCATCCCAAGGTCAGGCCACGCTGTTGGCTTTGAAATCACCCTCTGGGGTCTTTATGATGTGTTTACTACCTTGACCTTCTTCAAAGCAGGACCTGTGAGTAGGCCATTAAGAAAATACACACGCTCACATGTAAAATTAGCCATGCTTTTCTATATTATGAGAGAAAAGGCCATAATATGTTGATGGGCCATACATCCACAGGATCTAGCACACATTAACAATTCAATATTTCGTTGGGGGGAAAAAACAGTGGGCCCAGAGTCCCTGAGTGAACCACCACCACCGCTGTCACCCAAGCCAGAAAGAGATTTTCATGATTCCCTTGAAAGTGGAAGCAAAGTATCAGGGCAACATAATGGTCATTATCTCTTTATGGGTCATCTGGAGAGAAGAGAAGAGAAGAGTTAGGAATCTACAACTCAAAGTTAAACAAGAGAAATGTGAAAAGGGCCTGGAAAATTGGCCAACCCCCAGAGAAATGACTCAGGATTGAGAATTCTATGACAAACTCAAAGATAGAACACATGGAGAGTCCTTTTAACTTAATTCCCAGACTATTGGTGAGTTGGCAGGAGGCTGGATGTGTCTTGCTTGCTTCTGTCTGTATTTCCAGAATGCTTTGTCCAATGATCTCTTGGTCCTCATTTTACCCAAACTACTTCCCTCCTTTTTTGCTCCCTATTGCAATGAAACTACTCAAAAGTCTTCATTCCCTTTTTGCCATTGTCTTTTCCAATCAGGCTTTGCCTGTGTTCCCCTTCCAAAACTGTTCTTGATCACCTGTGCCCTCCACCTACTGATGTTACTGGTCAGGGCTCAGTCTTTACTCTCCTTGGTTGAACAGCACCCTCCAACACAGTTGCTCTTTCCTTTGTTAATAAGGAAACTTCTCCCTTGGCTTCAAGGATGCCATGCTCCTCACTTTTCCTCACAGCTTCATGACCAGTCAAATCCCTTTTCTGGTTCCTGCTTTTCTGCCCAGACACTTCACCTTGGAGAACTCTGGGAACCAGGCCTTGAATCGTTTTCCTTCCTGAGCAACATTTCTACCCTTGATGAACCCATTAGTCCTTGGCTTTAAATTTATTTACTACATTTATATATACATATGACATTCAAATTTTATTTTAAATTCAGAAACATCCCACACTGTTATTTGGATGTTTAATAGATACCTCAACTTTACTTCAAACAACTTTAGACTGACCTACCCCAAATTCTTGCCTCAGTCGTATATCCTCCCATCTCAGTGGCAACTCTAACCTGGCAGTTTTTAAAACCAAAGATATTGGGGGCAGTCAATTCTTCCCTTATATTCTACATTCGGTCAAGGAAGCATCCTTTGCTGACATAAGGCACGAAGCTGGCGCCTCACCCACCCACATTGCTCACACCCTCATCAGATGCACAATTCATTCTCACCTGGAGGAGGCTAACAGCCTCCTCTGAGCTCCCTGAGTCCACCTTGGCTTTAGGATCTGCTAGTCTTAGTGTAATACCAGAATGAGTCTCTTAAAATGCATATTCTGACATCTCTGCTCAAAAGCCCTCAAAACTCCTCACCCCACTCCAGAAAGTCCAGTCCTGATGCTTTTTATGAGGCCTGTGATCTTGACACACATTCCTATGAGCTGTTTTCCTAACACACTCTGCCCCCCACTGCTGTAACCATGGGAGTCTACGAACTTCTCTGAACACACTGAGTTTTAGTTCCATGGACCCCAGGGGATAATCAGTAGTTGTTTATTGGCTCATTTCTTGACCTCGCTCAAGTCTGTTCAGATCTCACTCCAACCTACACCCTCAACCACCACTCTTCTTTAGAATAACTCCAATTTTTACTATTTCTCACTGCTTCCAAGAACAGAGACTACTTCCTCAGTCTCCCTTTGCAGTTATAAAAAGCTGTGTGATGACAAGATGAACAGGTCAATGAGATGCAAGCAGAAGTGACACAAGGAAGAGTTCTATAAAGTCTCCATCAAGAAAGCTCCTGAGGCTCAGAGGTGTACCTTTCCCTCCCCTCCTCCCCCTGTGGCTTCCTGCCTTGAGGCAGCCATGATCTTAGTCACTGTGGCCCAAGATCATCTTGATCATAGACATGCTAAAGACAGCTGAGGGGAAGTGCAGAAGGGGCCTAGGCCCTGATGAATCTGACCTGAAAGTATGTCTTCCATAGGCTTTCTACCTCCAGACCTTTCATGGGAGTAGAAAAATAAGCCTTATGTGCTTAAGGCACCCTTAGAGGAGGAGGGGAGGATGTCTGTTTTATATGGTTGAACATAATCCAAAGTGATGTAGATTCTTTTCACCTGGACAACTTGTGGGTCATTATTATCTGAATCAATTATCTTTTTTCTGAAAACAATACCAGGGACTTCAGGGTCTCCCTGCTCCTACCCCAATTCCCCTCATTGCATTAGGTATATTCCTAGTATTACTAGTTCTAGTTTTACTATTTATCACATGGAATAATCATTTTCTTGTGTATTGTCTTCCCCCAGAGAAGGAAAAGGAGATTACTGTTATTTTGGGGGGAATTGCTAACTTAGAGATTGGCAGAATACCTGAGTGTTTGAAGTTGACAGTTAGGATGTCCCAGGGCTTTAGACAGAAGTTCTTCTGAAATACCATCAAAGACACTGCTACAAATTTCCAGCTCCCGGAGGTTCTTCTTAGTGTGAAGTAGACAGCAGATGTCTCTCCAATAGTCGAGGCCCTTTGTTTGTCTACATAGAAACACGGGGTTCTCTAGTGGAATCAATTCAACTCCACCAATTTGAAAAATGATACACACACACATGTATGTGTGTGTGTATATATGTGTGTGTATATGTGTGTGTGTGTGTATATATATATATGTATACATATGGATATCTTTTGAGAGTACCTATTACCTGACTCAGACTTAATACCAGGCAGGAAGAAATAAAGTCTGGTCAAGTATCAAAAACAACACCCAGACCCACAAAGTTAATTGGTGATTCCACATTCAGACAAGATACAACTGAGTGCAGTGCCTTTAAGTGTGGAAACGTCACACATCTAAAAACATCAGTATTGATGATGAATGTTGAATTTTATGTGCTATTACGAGCACCCCTAATGTAATATAAGGATTACTTCAGTTAATCCATACAACAGATTTGAAGAAATGAAGTTAAACCATTGGTTCTCAACTAGGGCCAAGTTTTCCCTCAGGGGACATCTAGCAATGTCTCAAGACATTTTTATTGTCACAATTGGATGCTACTGGCCAGGGTAGAGGCCAGGGATATTGCTAAACATCTTGTAATATACAAGATACAAGATAGCCCCCCACCACAAAGAACTATCTGTCCCCCAAAATGTCAGTAATGCTGAGATTTAACCTAGAAAGCCTCAGTTTAAACTGAAACAGAGATTTTTTTTTTTTTTTTTTTTTTTGAGACAGCGTCTCACTTTTTTGCCCGGGCTAGAGTGAGTGCCGTGGCGTTAGCCTAGCTCACAACAACCTCAAACTCCTGGGCTTAAGCGATCCTACTGCCTCAGCCTCCCGAGTAGCTGGGACTACAGGCATGTGCCACCATGCCCGGCTAATTTTTGCTATATATATTTTAGTTGGCCAGATAATTTCTTTCTATTTTTTTAGTAGAGACGGGGTCTCGCTCTTGCTCAGGCTGGTCTCGAACTCCTGACCTCGAGCGATCCACCCGCCTCGGCCTCCCAGAGTGCTAGGATTACAGGCGTGAGCCACCGCGCCCGGCCTGAAACAGAGATTTTTAAAAATCACTAGTCCCAGGAGAAACCACAGTGGAAATCAAGTTCTGCATGGCCTTCAGTTTGTCTTCTTACGGTCAACAACCACTGGAATCATGGGCAGGTTTTAGGAATACAGGAAAGAAAGTAATTTTTTTAAAGACTCACCTAGGAGTTAGCTTCACAGCTGGATTCTTGTTTTCAAATATGTGTTGAAGACACAACGTAAGTTTCTTTAGAGGATGGCAGTGCTGCAGACAATACAGCGAAACCATCAAATCCGTGTGTGCGTGAATATGAACGGTAGCCTCTAAGAAAAAGCCCATTATCTCTTTCACAAGTTCTTCCTCCTGATTCTCAAAGAGAGAGTAAAACAAAGGCATGTGGTGTTCTAGTAGGATCGGATTGTTCCCCAAATGTCTCATTAGCATTAGCAAGTTCTGCCTGAAAGATGCTGCCTTTGGTAGTTGAGAGCCAAGGAACGTCTCAAGAATTTTTCTCTTCTTCTCATTAAGAAGACCAAAAATGGAAATAATTACGGGACTAAAATCATTGTATAATTCCCTTTTCTCTTTATATTTTTCCTTGGCTGAGGGGATTGAGCAAATGGGTAATACCATCATACATGCAACAGCTGCACAAAACTCCTGGATGTTCAAGTGTAGGAACTTGTAATGGTCTTTAGGGTGACTGCTGTGCAAAAGAATGTTCATGGCCTGCAACATAAAGATGTCAAGCCTGGTAAACCCCACGCCTGTGAGGTCTCTAATGCTAAAATTTAGGGTGTTGTTAAACAGTCCTTCTAAAGCCAGCAAACACAGATGGTTTAGGAGAAATAGGTGATGCCCACATTCAGTAACTCCAGTCTCAGACGTCAACGCGCTGGCAAGAAAATGGGCATATATGTCCGTGGGTGTTTGGCAGGAGATTCTGATATCTTCCCCCTTGTCCATCTGCTGCTTCAGGACAGTACACACGATCCAGCACAGGACGGGGACTTGGCATAGATCCATAAGAATTTCATTCTCGAGGACATGTGTGAAGGCTGTCAAAGCCCTCTGTCTGTCTTTAAAGAATAAGTAAAAATACTCCTGCTTGTTTTCATCAGAGAGCTCCAGGGACACGTAGCAATCTTTCTTACCCATTAATGTTTTTATGGAAGGGTCACAGTTGGGCCTTGATGAAATGAGGACCCAGGAACCTGGGGCCATCTTTCTCCTCAGCAAACTGAGGAAGAGAATGGATACCGGCACGTGCTGTCTGCTGTCACTACACAAAAGAGATTCATCCACGCTGAAGTCAAAATTCATGTTATCCAAGTCCTCAAAGATAAAAAGGAGCTTCTGGGGATCGGACAGGATGTCTGCGACTGGAGCCTGCCTATTGGGCCAGTCTTTGGAGATCAGCTGAATCAAGCTACAGTTGATCCCCTGGTTTGCTTCATGAGAAGAGAGGTGAATGATATATGAGATTGTGTCCTTCCACATCTCACCGATTGTCCACTGTACCACTGCTGTTTTTACGAACAGAGATTTCCCAGCTGCTCTATCTCCCACCAGGAACATATTAAGATTTTCTGTTGAAGAGGTGCTGAAATCATATGATGATTCAAGTGCGTAGAAAATATCTCCTATCATTTGAAAGTAGAAGCTGTAATCGACTCCTGGAAAAGGGCACGTTTCCGACACGAGTTGGAATTTTGTCCTCATGAGAGATTTGTGTGTTTCTTCGCTACCTGAGAGAGTGAGTACAGGGCAGAAGAAATGCAGGACATGGAAAAACACTGAGATGTAAAAACAGTTTCACCCTGTTTTCATGTTTACAGTAAAAGTACAGTAAAAACAAAAGATTTTTACTTACTACCCATTCACCACAAAGATATAGGTATAAGGATATTTATCATGCTGCTTTACAAGAAGAAGGTTGAGTAAACCTATTCATCCATACAATAGAATCTGCCAATCTCTTACCATTACATGCTCATTTTCCCCTTATTTAGCTCGGCATCAAGGACTTATTACTTTCTCATTTTGTGGTTCCACAGCATTTTATATAGCCTTCAGTTATAATGCTTCATTTCACATCAAGTTTCCCTCTTAGGTAATGGTTCTTGGGTTCAGGGGCTGTTTCCTAATGTATGTTTGGCTCAAAGCAGCTATTACATCTTTGGCTATAATCATTAATTTCATACACATCTTTCCTCTTGTTTTTGCATACTACTACTGAAATCCTAACCACTTAGTGAGTTACTTAAGGTAAATGAAATGATATATGGGATAAAATTCTTTATTGTAGAGGGAGTTTCATTTCTCCTGAGAATATATAAATTTGCACTCCCACTATAACAAGAAAATATGACATAAAAATATGTAAGTCTATACAGCTATGATGCAAAACTGAATCTAAATAAATGAACTCCCAGAAAGGAATAATCCCTTCCTTAGTGAGCAGATACCTAAAGATGTTTTTATCCCTGGGGCAAGGGCAGGCAGAAGAGGGAACCCCACACTGCAGCAGAACTTTGACGGAATAAGTAAAAACCAGCTAGCTATTAACAGCCGCACCGGGGCTGGTGTAGGGCACTGGAATGTGATAGATCCAGCTTTCCCTAGTGGAGATGGGCCTGATCTCACCTCCAAGACTATGGTGGCTGGTTGGTGCTGATCTAGCACATCTGAACACCCTAAGCAGCCTGGCGAAGAAAAAAGATCAGTCCTTTCAGGAAGAAATAACACTTCTTTCTCTACTGTTTTTATATATTATATATATATATATAATATATATATATTTATTTATTTATTTCAGCTTAATATGGGGGTACAAAAGTTCAGGTTATATATTTCCCATGTCCCACCCATCCCCCCGAGTCAGAGCTTCAAGCGTGATATTTTGCATACAATTAATAAGTTGAGATTCAAAGCAGTAGAAAACCATGATTCCTAATCAAGAAGAAAAGAAGTCTTTAAGTTCTTTGCCCATTTTTTGATTGAGTTCTTTGTTTTCTTGTTATTGAGTTGTTTGAGTTCCTTATATATTTTGGATATTAGCCCCTTATCAGACATATGGTTTGCATGTATTTTCTCCCAATCCATGGGTTATCTCTTCACTCAGTTATTTCCTTTGCTGTGCATAAGCTTTTTTAGTTTGATACATACACACAAAAATGTAAGTATATGAGGTGATAGATTTGTTAATTAGCTTGATTTAGTCATTCCGCAATGTAAACATATCAAAACATCACATTGTACCCTTAAAATATGTACAATTATTATCAGTTAAAAATAAAAATTTAAAGAAAAAATTCAGTGGAAGCATACCCACTTATGACCTAGGTTTTGAAATTAAGAGGTAAGGACTTTATAACAAACATTATGTATATACATGCACACACATATATAATAAACATTATATATAGAAGAAAATGTCTAAGGAAATTCGAGAGAACAGCTATGAAAAAGAGACTGCAGTGATGTCAACAAGATGGTGTAATACAAGATTTCTACTATATACCCTGTACAAAAGTATCAATTTTGCCAACTGCCTATGAATGAGAGTACCTTTGTGAGAGTCCAACAGAGAAGTTCCAGCACACTGTTTGAGCAAAAATTTCAAGAATAAATGCATTAAAGAGGATAAGATGAAAGTTTTTACATCACCCAAGTCAAACTTCCCTCAAGGCAGCATAACTCAGGGCCAGGGCTCTTAGCCTACAGTTTCCCCCATGGGAGAAAGTGAAAATATAATGAGTGAGTGTGTAACTCCCTTAGCCATGTGGGATTCTGCCCAAAATACCCATTTTTTTCTTGCCCCTCCAAGAATACTGAGGTGATCTGGCACTGCTGAGTAGTTGGAAAAGGCTGGATGCAGAGAAGAGATGCTATAAACTCTATTAGCTTCTCCTAGGACTCCATCAGGAAGCCTGTCTATGAGCCACTTATGACTCCTTCCAACTTGTCCACAGGCATCCCAAACACTCAGAATCTCACCCCACCCCACACCTCAGGCCGGCTCCCCAAGGGCACCTCTGCAGGGTGTGAGCTTCTGACAAAGACAGCTGGTTCAACCCAGTAGGATTGGACAAAGGCACACAAACTTGAACATTTCTAGGGAAAATAAACAGAATATTTTCAGCACTTAGCTCGACTTTTGCAGTTTGGAGAATGGGCACATAATCTTAAGAATGCTCTCCAGGAAGAAACAAGAGGTGTGGAATGGGGGTACCCATAGAAAAGTTCTGAGAGAGCTTTAGCCCTCACCACCCTCAGCATGTAGCTTGACCCTGCAGCCATGTGACACATACACTACCACCCAAACCCTCACCATCTCCAGCCCTAATCCCTTACTACTGAGGACTGCCTATAGCTCCCACTACCAAGGACTAGGCAGTCGGGGATGTTGTGGCCCCCAGCTACCTAAGCCAATGAGGCACCATACTCTTTGAACCCAGAGACACTGAATACCTCACACTTGGTGCCAGCACACTCTAGCAAACCTCCCTACTGCCACTCCCCATAAACAGGTTAAAGTCTTTCCTTACCAATTCCAATCCATAAAGTCTTGGAGAGATGATTACTTCTCCAAATGTGTAGATACTTGTGCAAGATTAGAAGGATCATAAAGGAACAGGAAAACACAGCAATACAAGAAACAGAGATCCACGAATGGCCTGACGAAGAATGTAAAATAGTTATTTTAAGGATACTCAGCTAGAAGAAAACAGGAGGAAAGCTCCATGACATTGGTGGTGGCAATGATTTTTTGGATGTATTACAACACCAAAAGCATAGGCAAAAAAAGCAAAGTTAGACAAATGGGACTACATCAAACTAGGAAGTTTCTACATAGCAAAGGAAACAGTCAACAAAATGAAAGGACAATCATGGAGGGGGAGAAAGTGTTTACAGACCATAGATCTGAGAAGGAGTTAATATCTAAAATACATAAGAAAGTCAATTAGAAAGATACCAAATAATTTAAGATGTGGGCAAAGAAATTGAATAGACATTTTTTCAAAGATGACATACAAATGGCTAAAGAAATATGAAAAGGTGCTCAACATCACTAATCAGGGAAATGCAAAAATAAAACTACAAGGCAATTATCACCTTATACCTGCTAGGATGGGTATTATCTAAACGACAAAAGATAAGTTTTGGCAAGGATATGGAGAAAAAGGTACACCCTTGTACACTCTTGGTAGGAATGTAAATTGGTACAGTCATTATGGAAAACAGTATGGAGGTTCAGCAAAATTAAAAATAGAACTATCACATGATTCAGATATTCTACTTCTGGGTACATATCCATAGGAAATAAAATCACTATCTTGAAGAGATATCTGTAATCACCTGTTCATTTCAATGTTATTCACAATAGTGAAGATACAGAAACCACCTAAGTGTCCATTGACATGTTAATGAAGAAAATACATATGTCATGGAATATTATTCAGCCTTAATAAAGAAGGAAATCGTAACACTTGTGACAACATGGACAAACCGGGATGACAATATGCTAAATGAAACAAGCCAGTCACAGAAAGAAATACTGTATGATCTCATTTATACATGGATTTTTTTTTTTAAATGGAGTTCTTTATTTCAGGACATGCCTACCTTGTGATTGAAAAGGAGATCAACCAATCAGAAAAAGTTGAATACATAGAAACAGACTATAAAGGTGGTTATCAGGGACTGGGGATGGGAGAAAAGGGGAGATATTAGCCAAAGAGTACAAATTTTCAGTTATAAAATGAATAAGTTCTGGAGAGCTAATGTACAGTATGGTACTATCCTTAATAATGTATTACATATTTGAACTTTGCTAAGAGAGTAGATTTTAAGTTTTCTCATCCCTAAAATATATGTGAGGTGATGGATATGTTAGCTACATTGTAGCCATCATTTTACAATGTACGTATATATCAAAACATCAAGTTGTATACCTTAAATATTAATATATACAATTTTTATTTATCAATTACACCTCAATAAGTCTGGAAAAAAGCTATGGAGGAAAAATGTGTAAGAATATAAGGAAAATTTATGTCCTCAAAATGGAGAATATAAACAAAAAGAAAATCTGAGAGAAAAAAATGTTTGGATTTTTAAGTAAATATATATAAATAAAATAAATATATAAATTTGATCCTAAGGATTAAATATATAAATGTGAGTGATTTTTTTTAAAAAAGAGAATGATCAATATTGAGGTGCACCCCTATTAAGCTCTTGAACTCCAAGGATAAAGAAGAAATCCAATATACATAACCTAAACTTTTGTACCACCATAATATGCTGAAATAAAAAAAAAAAAAAGAAGAAATCCTTTAAGGATTCAGCAAGAAGAAAACATGAAAAAGTAAAACTTTTTTTTTAAGATTTCACCAAAAATATTCAATGCCAGAAGACATAGAAGCAACTTACACAATATAATAAGGAGTAACTGAGGAGTACTATGTCCAGTTGTCATTTGTGTATAAAGACATCCAATTAGATTTAGACATAAAATTAAATCAAGGAATCCAGCACCCGTGATTTTTTTCTTGGGGCAGAAATGGAGTAAGCAACAATGAAGTCCAGTTAACTAAGACAGTGGAATGAACTTCTGGCACATCAGGGATAGTGGTATGCAATAAGCTATATGTAGGCTCAAATACAGAAAAGAGCCCAAACAAGAAGGCACTTGTGATCACCATCAAGAGCCAATATTATGAACCTTGGCACCATGAACATAATAAGCAATGGAAGGGGAGGAGGAGGAAGATGACATAGGAAGAACAGAAACCTACCTGTCATAGCAGAGAGTGAAGCCATAATATAATATTTAATCAAGAAGATAAAGTTTTACTGACTTAATATTTTATAACTGTCTTCAATAATCAAAGGAATTTTTTAAAAACCAAATGATTTCCTCATTATAAAAAAGATCTGTAGTAAAATTTCTTTAGTTTTAGTTTACTTCTAAATTTGAATGTTCAGGTAAAAGTATCTTACTCAGAAGTCACATTGACAACCATGTTCCTACTATTAATAACCTAACTCATGTTGAGGAATAGAGTTAAATATTAATCCTAGTTACATTTTGATAGTATGGCTTGGAATGATTAATTTTTAAAGAAATTTTATTGTATGTATTTGAGGTTTACAACATGATGTTATAGGATACACATAGGTAGTAAAATTGTTACTCTATTGAAGCAAATTAGCATATCTACCACCTCACATAGTTAGTTTATGTGACAAGAACAGTTAAAATCTACTTTTTAATAAAAATCCCTAATATAACACAACTTTATAAACTATAGTCCCCATGTCATACATTAGATCTCTAGACTTGTTCATCCTTCATATCTGCTGGAATATGCAGATATTCTACTTTGCTGGAATGATCGATTTGAAGTAGCCTTGTTTCTTGACATTTTAGATAGAGAGCCTGTATCATTTCACATTGTCCCATTATTTAAAAAGCTTTTCCAGAGTTACATGTTTACTAAATATAAATGGGGTTTGAATGCCGGTCCAGGTGACTGAAGTGTGTGTGCTCTTAACCAAGGGAGTATCTAAGAAGAGGCACACGGAGATTCTCAGGTTTTGTTTCTCTTTCCCCACTGTGGACCCCCATCCAGGCAGCAGCTAGTATAAAATGTCATTTTTGAGGCACTGGGTTGTCAACCGTCCACACTACATTGGGCTTGTGACTTCACCCTCAGAGAAACAGGATGTATCAACCTGAACAAATTGCAGATACACAGTGGACTCTTCATATGAGAACAGCATTTGTTGGCTGTTAGAAAGTGGGGTAGACATGGTTTCTCCTAACCCACTGAGGGAAAAGGGCAGGTTCTCTAGTAGGAGTTACTATTTGAAGCTCTTATTACAACCCCACTTCTTCCATTAAAGTTATTCTCTCCTATCTAGATGTATTGACATAAATTAACTGTAAAAACTCTGGAAAGATATCTACAAAAACTGATAAACTGTCACCCCTTGGGAGGGAGTCCCGGAATGGGGGATGGTTTAAGATTAACCTTGCTTGAAAATGTTTATGTGAAGTTTGGCAGATAAAAATGGGTCTAAAAAGTGAAACGTATTGTATGACTTAATTTTCATATATTTGTATCTGCATAGGAAGGTCCTGAAGGATATAGCTCAAGGTTACAGGATTTGGGGTGACTTTTTCTGTTTTTACTTTTTGTATTCTTTGAATATTCTATGCTATACATTTTTTCTAAAATAAAAATAAATAAATAAATAAATCTGTAAGTATATCTTACTTATATGGGAGACGATGTGAAGATATGAAAGTCAAAGCAATTTTTGGCGTTTAAATACAATGGGCGAATGAGATGTGCTAACCAAGGCTCTCTATTGGTGACTAGGTGCTGCTTAGCAGACTTGGTGGAACCCTCTCATTCTGTGCCAGAAGTTTAAAATTGGCACCAAACCTGGATCTGGTCCATGAGATGGTTTGGGTTGAATTACAAGCCATTTTATTTGTTTGACTTAGTTGTCAGCAATTAAATGTCAAAAGTTACACCAAACACTCTAGATCTCTGGTTTGTCTTGTCACATCAGAAGATCTGGTGGCACTGGAATCACATTACCATTATCAATATCTCCAATAGTTTACTAGTTGATGTCCAATAATTTATTTGGGGCTATGACAGGAGACAACCTGAAATTTTCTTTCCTGTGAAACCAGTTGTAACTGTCTGGAAGATAAGAGCTGAGGGGTAGCAGTAAACCCAAACATACTTTTTTTTTTTTTTCCTAGAACTGGCAGCTACTTTGCATATTTTAATCACCTACCTGGCTGGGCCCTGTAAGTCTTTCCAGATGGATGGAGAATGTTGAAGGGATGAGAAAGATGAGGAAAAAAGCCTGGCATTTAGAGTCAGTTACGTTTTGCTTAAAGTCTTAGCTCTGCTACCTAGGAGACCTTGGACTAGATTCATGATCTTGGTAAGTTCTCTTAAGCATTCAGATATTCAGTTTTTCAGTTGAGATACAGAATTATATCTCTTTCAGAGGTGTTTGGTAATACTGAGTAAGCCAACGAACATGATCCGCTTAGGAGAGTCTCCACTCTGTTAACGCTTCATAATCTTTATACATAGGACCATACATTTCTTTGGCCAGATCTTACAGTTTTAGGACAAAGCTCTGTGCCAGGGATCCACTCTATCATAAGCACTTGCCCCTGGCCACTTTCATAAAAGCCAGTTAGCATGAAGGCAGAAAACAGGGGTAGAGTCAGAAAGTCCTAAGACAGGGCATAACCCACATCCAGCCCATCACTGGTCCCTTTTATGACTTCCAAGTCTGCAGACTGGCACTTCGGGGATAGAGAAGTCACTTATCAAAATAACCAAGCTTCCTGCAAACTGCCCCCGACCCCTACCCACCCTTCTGAGAATGGCCCCACTCACGGTTTCGTCTAGCGTTGATCTTCTTGCAGAGATCTTCACGACCGAGCTTTTGGAATATACTGAATGCCATATTCCAGGTGTACTGTGTCTCATAGGAGGTCATCAGTACTTTAGCCAGCTCTTTTTTGTTCCTTGCTAGGTCAACAGATGGAATCCATAGCAGTCCTAACTGCTGTATCTCTTGCTGTAGATGATTCCTAAAACTCTGAAATTGCTCATCACTAAGATGCTCTAAATACAACAGCAGGTCAAAGTCAGTAGAATCGCACTCTGCCATCCCTCTTCTCCAGTGAGGTCAAGCTTCAGAGAGAAAGGACTTTGGAGGAACAAGGAATGTGAGATCTGAAAAACAAATATAGAATCAGAATCAAACTACACAATAGTATGATTCTTTCAAAGTTGGCATTGTAGAAAATTCGTGTGGTCTGCAAGGGGCTTTTTAAAATAATCCATTAACAACAGGTCTGAACTCTTTCTGGAACAATGACTTTGTCAATCGATCTCAGTAAACTTCTAGGTTGAGGTAAATGTGGAGCATCAGTTGTGTTAAAAGGCAATGTCCTTATTGTAAAAATTACCCCTGATTGGTGAATAGTATTTAGGTTTTGATAATTGAGTATAATATAAAAACTTTGGGGAAAGAGATTTTTTTTTGTAACTGTGTCACCCTTGTGCAGCTCAAAAATCTATGCTCATGGTCTCTTAAAGGATGTGCTGTTGTATTTGAGACTCCCTTTCCTGAAATAATCTGTACAGGACTCCCATTGAAGAGCAACTGTTATTTTAACGTGCTTTATTTGTGGTCTTGTATGCTTCTGAAAAAATCTAAGTGTTAGGATATGCTCTATCATGTCTGTTGCTACATAAGTGAGCTGAAGACAGCCCCTAGGTTATTTTTTCACCACAGGCTGAAATGCATTCGCTCATAAAGCCCACTGGCCCCATACTTAAGTTTTTGTACATCCAGTTGTTTTAAACACAGCCCAAATAAGCAGAATTTTAGCCATATAGAGCCTGCCTGCTTTGCATATTCCACAAAACTGCTGCCAACACCTGCCAGCAACAAGTCCCAGGCCAGAAAGACCAGAACCCGCTACTGCCTTTTGGAACTCCCGGACCAGAGAGCTTCCCCACTGTGCCTCTGTGGGATATTACCTACACACCTAAGCCACCTCTCTAATTCCCCTCTCCCCCAGGAGGCCCCTGTCTTACTCCCCTTCTGAGTAGGCACCCACTTGCTGTAGCACCTGGACAAACCCCTGCTGTAAGGGGCATCCCCTACGTGCAAACCTGTCAAAATGCCACCCAATAAAGCATATGTGCACATGTGTCACCTCTTGTTTATCTTCTCTCTTTAATCAGCCCCTAAACCCCTGGAACTCCCTGTACCCAAGTTTCAACATCTGATCCTGACATCGTCACACAGGGTCATGTGGAATAGGCATTGCAGGTGTCTGAAGGAGAATTCATTCCAGATCCCTGACTCAACATAGCCAAGGTGCTCAGATTTTATTAATACAAGGATGGAGAGGGAAGATCTGATGAGGCACGGGTGGATGGGGATTGGCCAACTTCTCTGCGGTTTTATGGAAAATGCTTTGACGTGTAAAATAAAGGATAAGTCTTCCCTTTGAGGAGCAAATGAGTGCTGAAGGATGGCAGGTGTCTGCTCAAAGCCAAACTGCTCAATCTCCAACTACGAAATAAAGCTAACTAGACATCCAACTGCATCTGGGTTATTTGGCATAAAGAAACCACTGGTGAAGCTGATAAGATGTACCAAATGCCATACAGAGAACCACCGGTATCACAGAAACATCTGACATTGATGCCTGACTGGCAGAAGGAGGCACATGAGCTAGCAGAGCTCACATACCATGCTGAATGAAGCCTGGTGTTCTCTGTACTTTGTCCCATGTGCCTTTTCCCTTTGCTGATTTTGCTTTGTATCATTTCACTGTAATACAGCCATAGCTGTATGACTGTATGCTGAGTCCTAAGAGTTCTCCTAGCCAATCACCAGACTTGGGGGTGGTGTTGGGTCCCCCCACAATACAGACTAACACGAAATAGCCTCATGGCCTGGATTATGTCCCTGTAAACTTTTGCATTTACTGTCTTTCACCTTGCAGCAGGCAACACCATTAACATTTTATTGTTAGTTAGACAAGATTTGCTTTAAGGTCTAATTACTTCCTTAAATTGAAATCTCCACCAGGGCAGGATCATGTGTTTCTCTTTCTCCTCAATAGTCTCAACCTCTAGACCCATAATTGACCCTTAGCATATTCGCATCACAACGAGAATTCTTTTCCTGCTCATATGGTTAATAAAATTGCCTTAGTGATCTCAATGGGATTTCTCTCCTCCCACCCTGAAGTGATATTTCAGGTCATAAAGTATTATATGTCAGAGGATACCAAAGAAGAATTGTGTAACTAAAGTTTAGAATTTTACCAGACTGCAAAATTAGTAATCACTTAAAAGAAGTTCCGTACCTCTCCTGGAGGACATCTGTTGCAACAAAGTTAATATTCCATAGAGCAAAGGTAACAGATACATATGTGTGGTGTGTGCATGTAACTATGTGCAACCCCAACTAAGCATGTTATAATAGTGGCATTACAAATCCACATTGAAGTGGAATATACATTAAATGGCACTGAGAAAAATGGCTAACTGTCTAGATATAAGGAAAACACAAGCTTCACATCACACTCCACACAAACTCCAGGTACATAAAAGAGTCGATTGTATTTTTTAAAGTGAATATGATTGCAACTTAATAAAAACACAGGGAGAGGTGTGTGTATCTGACCTTCGAAGCAAGAAAAACATTTAAACATGAAAGCAATGGATAAAGACAAAATAGTAAAAGAAACAAGATTTTAAAGTTATCCTTGCTTTGAGAGCTCTATTTGTAATAACTGAGGAAATAACCAATTAGATACAAAACTTGAAAATAGACAAGTTACTAATGGTGAAGACATGCATATACAAAACAGGCACGTTATAGTCCCTCAAAGGCAAATTCAAGCAATCAAAAAAGCATCTTCACAGAGTGGTCAGATAAGTGTATGAAACTGTGGTGTAAGACAGTGTTTCACCCTCTGGGAAAATAGTAATAAAAGCTTTTAATGAATTTAAACACTGTGACTCAACATTGTATTATTTAGGAATCCATGGAGCAGAATCGCAAGGCATAAAGCTTATATGATCTTCTTTAAATTGTCCTATATGATAGTATAAAATCAGAAACAAGAGAAGATTGGCAAGGGCATGATTTCTGGAGCACCACCAGCATGTATTATAAACCTACTTAATTGTCCTTCAAACAACACTTGAGAAAAAACTCATACTATAATGTTTAGGGAAACACAAACCATTTAAGAGTCCTTAAGGTAACTCCAGTTTCTTAGACAAACATATCACTAGAAGAAAATACAGCTGACCCTTGAAAAATGTGGGGTTTAGGGGCACTGACCCCCACACAGTCGAAATATCTGAGTATCACTTTTGACTCTCCAAAAACTTAACTACTAATAGCCCACAATTGACCAGAAGCCTTACCAATAACAAACAGTTGATTAATACATAGAGTAGTATCTACATATGTCTTATGCATTCATGACATACCTAAGTTTCTTAATTTTTTTTCAATGTTTCCAGACTATGTGGTTTGTTTGCAAGTTTTTTAAAATGTCACAAATCTCCCCCAAATTTTCCAATATAGTTATTTTTTAAAATTCACGTATAAGTGGACCTGCGCAGTTCAAACTCGTGTCTTTCAAGGGTTCACAGCAAATTTGTTGAACACTGGCTACATTTATGTAACAGAAATAAGTGTTTTCTTCTTTTAAATCTTGGGTCTCTGTTTTATCAATGAACACAAGTTGATTAGGTATTAGTAAAAGTTAAGCCTCAGAAAGTCCAGCCCTTCCCCAAATTCTCAAACTCTTCTCTCCTTGGACTTCTGCTTCACACCATCATCTTTCTTTGAGCCTCATCCTTGTGACTCAGACTTATTCTAAGACCTGAGAGTACATGGGACCCAACACTTGCAGAGAGTTTCACATGAAAAACTGATGCTAAAGTGTGAGTGTCCTGACTAATCAATAAGGTGTCTGAGTAACTGGCAACCATGTAGTTGGACAGTGCAAGCCCTTCAAGCAGTGCCTCACAGAGGAATTGCTTGGGGAGTTCTCAAAAATCCAATGTCCAGAGATACCTATGCTATAAATCAGAGACTTCAGAGGTTTGACCCAGGAATCAGTGTATTGTTACATTTCCCCAGGGAACTTCAACAGGCAAACAAAATTGAGAGCCAATTAGTACCTAACAGGTCAGTTGAGTGTTCCTAAAAGCAGGAAAGCTATACATGACCATTTAGAGCCCCCTTTTCTACTGTCATTTGCAGCAATATGTGTGGAACTGGAGGTCATTGTGCTAAATGAAAGCCAGGCACAGAAAGACAAATATCTTGTGTTCTCAATCATATGTGGGAGCAAAAGCAGATCTTGTGGAAGTAGAGAGGAGAATGGGAGATGCCAGAGGCTGGGAAGGGTATGTGTGGGGTGGGGATGGAGGAAGATTGGTTAATGGGTGCAAACATACAGTTAGATAGAAGGAATAACTTCTAATGTTTGATAGCACAGTAGGGTGACTATAGTTAATAATAATGTGTTGTATATTTCAAAATAGCTAGAAGTGGACTTGAAATGTTCCCAATACATAGAAATGATACTCAAGGAGACAGACATCCTAAATACCCTGACTTGATTGTAATGTACTCTGCATGTAACAAGGTGTCACATGTGCCCAATATGTAGAAATTTTATGTCTCAAAAAATTGTAAAAATAAGATATCCTTTCCCTCCCCAATACTTCACACATCAAATAGAAGAATGGCACTCCTGATAAAATTGCAGTGATCAGTTAGCGAGACTTAACCACTCCACAATGTCATGCACATCAAAACATCACATTGTAACAATGAATACAATTTTATCTGTCAATTTAGGATAAATAAATTTGAAAACAGCAAAAGAGAAAAACAAGTTGAAACATAAGAAAATCAGAGAACTAAGGTAACAATGTAAGTAAAGGGATTTTTAAATCCAAAGCAGCAAATTGGCAAGAAAGGTAACTCACTAACTGTGACACCAGGTCTCCTTTGCCAGTTCCCAAAGCAAACCAGGAATGGGAAGAAAAAAGGCTATGCCTACTCAGTGATTAACTAGTTCCACCCTCTCTTTTTATTGGCTGATGTAGGTTCTTGATGATCAAGTTCACAATGGAATGGAGATACACCTGCTACACCTGGGCGTGTCTGCCCTGGATTGGGAGGCCCCAGCTGTCTTCCTCCAGCCAGGCCTTCACAGGATCTGCTGATTAGAAGATAGTCCAAACCTGATTTATGATGGCGAAGCATAAAAATTTGGGGGTATCTGGTCAAGAACCTCCAAAATAATTGATTTGGGCAATGCCAGAGGAAAGAACGTCTCCACCAACAATCTCAACTTCAGATAACCATCTATACCATAAACTCCATCAGGGGAATATTCTGTCTCATGCACATCATCCCTGGCAGGGATCCTTTCAAATTTGAGGGATGCCATAGATATATCTGGAATGAATGCAATCACAGCTATGTTTAACAGGTGGTAGAATTTGCAGAGACACTTCCTAGATCCTTAACCCAGGGGTCACGTGGGGATCTGTAAGGATTACCGGTGACTTGTTCCCACCTGCCAGCATTCTGCTTAAACCGGGAGGGGTGTGCTCTGGTAATCTCTTATTAACCAGATTGAAAAAGAAAAAGGATCATCTTAATACATGTTAAAAGGGAACGATAGAAGATTTAACATCTATTTATGGTCTTAGATGTATCTGTGTAAATTAGGAAAGAAATGAATTTTCTTAACTCTATAAAGGGTTCCAAAAAAACCAAAGCAACCAAAAACCTCATAGTGAATAGGAAAATGATGAAAGGATACCCTTCATAATAAGATACAAGACAAACATGTCCTCCATCATCCTCTTATTTCAACATGGTGCTGACGGTTCAGTGGGACAAGAAAAGGGATTTGAAAGAAAGAGGCAAAAGTTCATTATTTGAGATAATTTGAATATCTATGGAAATCCCCTCCCCTCAAATCTATACAAAAACTGTTAGGATTAAAAGCATCTTTGATGAATATAAAATCAACATAAAAATCTGATTGTATTTCTATAAATAAAACTAGTTAGAATTTGAAGTTTAAAAGGATGTCATGTGCAGTGACAAGAAAAATATAAAGTGCGGATAATTCTAATAGAGGATTGTAAGGGTTACTGAATACAATATAAAATTTTATTGACAGCCATATAAAAGAAGTTTTAAAAAAATGAATAAAACTAAGTTCTTGTATAAGAATGATCAATTTTATAAGGATGTGAATATTCCCCCACATAGATCTCTATGTTTAGTGAAATGCCAATAAAGTCCCAACAGAAATTTTCATGTCAAAATATAATTCTAAAATGTATGTGAAAAACAGAGGGGACTAGTATAAATGAAGATACTCCTGAACACAACAGACTGGGGAGATGAGGATAATGACTTAATTGGACCCACCCTGTAAAGATTTAATTAAAAAGCCATAGTAATTAAGATTGTTGGTACATGGATGAACAAACTGAATCAGTGGAACAAGATACAGAGCTTGGAAACAAATGTAAGCAAATATGAAGTCATCTTGTAACAGATTGCTGGGTAGTGGGGTAGGTGAACTATTCATTAAATTGAGCCAGTACCATTTTTATTTAAATTGAAAAAAAAAAAAAAACCCTTTCTCCCTATCTCAGAGAAAAGCAATTACAAGTGGCTTAATACTTCTGAGTGGAAAGCAAACCTCTATCATATTTTTTTATTGTTTATTTTTTTCTTTTTTATTTCAGCATATTATGGGGGTACAAATGCTTAGGTTACATATATTGCTTGCTCTTGCCCCACCCGAGTCAGAGCTTCAAGTGTGTCCATCCCCCAGACGGTGCGCATTGCACTCATCATGTTTGTATACACCCATCTTCTCCTCCCTCCTCCCATCTGCCTGACACCGGATGAATGTTATTCCTATATGTGCATGTAGGTGTTGATCAGTTTAAACCACTTAGATGGTGAGTACATGTGGTGCTTGTTTTTCCATTCTTGGGATACTTCACTTAGTAGAATGGGTTCCAGTTCTATCCAGGATAATACAAGAGGTGCTATATCACCATTGTTTTTTGTGGCTGAATAGTACTCCATGGTATACATATACCAAATTTTATTAATTCACTCATGTATTGATGGGCACTTGGGTTTTTCCACATCTTTGCAATTGTGAATTGTGCTGCTATAAACATTTGAGTGCAGATGTCTTTTTTATAGAATGTCTTTCGTTCTTTTGGGTAGATACCCAGTAATGGGGTTGCTGGATCAAATGGTAGATCTACTTGTATCTCTTTGAGGTATCTACATATTGCTTTCCACAGAGGTTGCACTAGTTTGCAGTCCCAGCAGCAGTGTATGTGTGTTCCTATCTCTCCACATCCATGCCAACATTTATTGTTTTGGGACTTTTGGATAAAGGCCATTCTCACTGGAGATAAGTGATAGCTCATTGTGGTTTTGATTTGCATTTCCCTGATGATTAGAGATGCTGAGCATTTTTTCATATGTCTGTGGGCCATTCTTCTGTCTTCTTTTGAAAAGTTTCTGTTCATGTCCTTTGTCTACTTTTTGATAGGGTTGTTTGATTTTTTTCTTGCTGATTTTCCTGAGTTCTAAATAGATTCTAGTTATCAGCCCTTTATCAGATGTGTAGCATGCGACTATTTTCTCCCATTCTGTAGGTTGTCTGTTTGCTCTTGTGATAGTTTCTTTGGTTGTGCAGAAACTTTTTAATTTGAGCAGGTCCCATTTATTTGCTTTTGTTGTTGTTTTGATTGCCTTTGGGGTCTTCTTCATAAATGCTTTGCCTAGGCCAATGTTTAGAGGAGTATTTCCAATGTTTTCTTCTAGCATTCTTATAGTTTCATGCCTTAGGTTTAAGTCTGTTATCCACCACGAGTTGATTTTTGTGAGAGGTGAAACGTGCGAATCCTGTTTCAGTCTTCTACATGTGGCTATCCAGTTTTCCCAGCACCATTTATTAAATAAGGATTCTTTTCTCCAGTGTATGTTTTTGTCTGCTTTGCCAAAGATTAGATGGCTATATGAGAATGGTTTTATATCTGGGTTCTCAGTTCTGTTCCATTGGTCTAAGTCCCTGTTCTTGTGCCAGTACCATGCTGTTTTAGTTACTATAGCCTTGTAATATAGTTTGAAGTCTGGTAAATTGATACCTCCCAATTTGTCCTTTTTACCTAAGATTGCTTTTGCTATATGGGGGTCTTTTCTGGTTCCATACGAAGCATAGAATTATTTTTTCTATATCTGTGAAAAATGATGTTGGTATTTAAATAAGGATTGCATTGAGTCTGTAGATCACTTTGGGTAGTATAGACATTTTAACAATGTGGGTCCTGCCAACCCACGAGCATGGTATGGTTTTCCACCTGTTTACATCCTCTGCTATTTCCTTCTTCAGTGTTTCATAGTTCTCCCTGCAGAGGTCTTTTACCTTCTTAGTTAAATATAATCCTAGGTACTTTATTTTCTTTGTTGCTATTGTGAAGGGTATTGAGTCTTTGATTTGGTTCTCAGTTTGACTGTTGTTGGTGTTTAGGAATGCCTAAAAATGATACAAGCCATATATGACAAACTCACAGCCAACATCATACTGAATGGGGAAAAATTGAAAGCATTCCCACTTATAACTGCAACCAGACAAGATTGTCCTCTATCACCGCTTCTATTCAACATAGTGCTGGAAGACCTAGCCAGAGCAATCAGACAAGAGAAGGAAATCAAGGGCATCCAAATGGGGGCAGAAGAGGTCAAATTATCTCTCCTTGCTGACGCTATGATCTCATGCCTAGAAAACCCCAAAGATTCTGCCATGACACTACTGGAATTGATAAACAAATTCAGCAAAGTCTCAGGTTACAAAATCAATGTACAGAAACCTCTATCATATTTTAAAAGACAATATAAGATATCTTTATGACTTGGGGTAGGGAATCATTTTTTTAAACAAGACCCCAACTTTAGAAAACATAAAGTAAACCTAGATCAATTTGATTTCATTAAAAATAAAAACTGTTCAGTGAATGACCCCTTATCAAAGGAAAGAAAAATACAAACCACACACTGGGAGAAGATATATGCATCATATATAGTTGACCAAGTAACTGTTTTAGAATACATAGAGCACTTTTACATACAAATAAAAACAAAAAGTAGCCAATAGAAATAGAAGCAGAACAATGAAGAGGAAACAAGTGACCCAGGAACATGAAAAAAAATGCTCAGCTGTATTAACATTAGGTTATGAAATGAAAGCAACAATAAAATAATGTTTCAACCAATGTTTTGTGAGTATTTAAAAAATTTGACAATATCAGGGGTAGGCAGACATGGGGATATTGACCGAGGCCCGATGGTAATGTAATTTGGTAAAACCGCTTGTGAATAGGCAAAGGAGGTAACCTGTGCCTTTGTGACCCAGCAGCTCCACTCAGGTAATTCAAGAGTCTTGTGAACTAAGGAGATGGAGGAAAATGTTCAAAACAGCATCAATCATATTGGCAAAAATTGAGAAACACGCCTACCTACCCGTCCCTGATAAAATGGATAATTATATTGTGATCTATTCATACACTTAAATACTGTAAAGCTGTAAACAGAAATGAACTGCAGCTAAAATAAATTAACACGGTAAACCTCAAAAACATGGCAAATGAAAGAATCAAGTCACAGACTCATACACTATGATTCAAAAAATGAGCAAAAGTAAACATACCTCTTATGGGAACCATATATTGATGGAAAAAATAAAATCCAGGGGGGAATAAAATTTACTTTGTAATATAAAATTCTCTTCAGGTGGCAACCACCAAGGGTGGATAGGGCATGCAATTGGGCTACGCAGAGTCTGCAATGTTGCTTATCATGTCTCTTTCTTAATCTCAGCTCTGAACCAGAGATATTTATGTTAGGACTATAGTTATTCCTGAAATGTTTCATAATATTGCCTACATTTTTTACGTGTATATTTCACAACCATATGTGTGTGTGTGTATAAATCTCACATCACCATCGTAATAGCACTTAACTCAGGATTCTTGTAAGGAGGAAGCAAAATTGTGATTATAAATAGATAACTCCTGGTCCATTGAAGTTTTTGATGAACATTGGAGACAGCTGTGATGATTGTAAGGCAGCTGGAACAGAGAGTGAAAACCGTGCTCCGTGATGGAACACCGACCTCACGTCTGAAACTCAGCACCTGTCCTACACGCTCACAACCGCAGTCAACGGGATCCTTCGCACTCTGGGGACCGTGACTGCAGAAAGATGACGCACTAATGTTCCTGAGGGAGCTTAGGATGTAAGAAGGAACCAAGCGTTTAGATGATGAAGACAGTCATCCTCCCTCCCCAAATTAGCCACTTTGGAGAGGCCAGAGAGCTTCCTTGCAGTCAGAAGCCCTGGGACCCCTAACTCTGAGCTATCCACCGCTCTGGGGGACAGCGGAGACAAAGAGCTGTTAGATCCACACTGGATGGGGGGAAACGTTTTGTCTCCTAGTCTCTGGGTCTTTTCCACAGACGCCTTCCTGGGCCAATGAGGAGGGAGTGCTTCGCCGGCCAATCGCACGGCAGCGCTGGTGTTTTCCTCCCCCAGGCCCGGCGTCTTCCACCAGATGAGAAAGGAGGCCGGAAGGTGAGTCGGGTTTGGTCGCTGCGTTTCTCTTATCTGCTTGTTTCCTGTTACTTTAGGTCTTCGTTTTGTCCCCTTGGCTTTTTCTCCGTTCTTGGTTCTGCCAGAGCACAGCCAGCCTGCCCCGCTGCGCCTGCCGGGCAGTTAGTGGACGGGACGGGCCCAGGGGCTCGCAGGTCCCTTCTGTGGCCTCAGGACTCAGACACGTGTGTCTGTGAATGAAGATTTTACTAAAAGTGGGCTTTTTAAAACCATTGGCAAAAGCCCCCAGGGAAGAAGGCACTAGGGGGTCACCTTTTTGTAATTGTATTCTTATTCTGTATACTGCTTAATAATTCCCCCTAATTTTTAGATTTTTGATGCTATTAAAATTTATTTTTAACTTTTCTCTCAGTCTGTTATGGGTAACATTTTGCCTAATGGTCACTCAAGGCTAAAGTGGTTTTATTTATTTTAGCTTCCCACTGTGTAATTTAAGCTTTTATTATTGACTTTTTTACTGATATCTAATGTCATTGTCTTTATGACAAAGAATATGGTCTCTCTTCTATGGCCTTTTTGTTTTCATATTATGTTTTGTTTATATCTCAGGACATAATCAACTATTATGAATGTTCTAAGTATGTTTGAAAAGAATGTTCTCTCCTTGTTTGTAGAATTTTATAAATATCCATGAGATAATGTGCTTATTTTTATATATCTGCATCATCAATAACTATC
Organism: Lemur catta; assembly: GCF_020740605.2. Lineage (NCBI taxonomy): Eukaryota > Metazoa > Chordata > Mammalia > Primates > Lemuridae > Lemur > Lemur catta. Next base: position 22,265,168 of record NC_059146.1, read on the forward strand.
TGCCCTATCAGTTTTTAATATATTTTTATTTATTTATTTTATTTTTTATTTCAGAATATTATGGGGGTAAAAACATTTTGGTTACAGGTAATGCCTTTGCCTCACCCAAGCCAGGGCTAGAGGCATGCGCTTTCCCCATACAGTTCATTCCGTCTTCATTAGTTGTGAGTTTACCCCCCTCCACGACCTGACCGGCACGCAGTGAATATTACTACCATGTGAGCACCTTAATGTTGATCAGCTAGTACCAATTTGATGGCGAGTACATGTGGTGCTTGTTTTTCAATTCTTGTGATACCTCACTTTGAAGGATGAGCTCAAGCTCTCTCTGGGATAATATAAGAGGTGCTAGTTCACCATTATTTTTTGTAGTTGAGTAGTATTCCATGGTATACATATACCACATTTTAATAACCCACTCATGTATTAATGGGCACTTGGGTTGTTTCCACATCTTTGCAATTGTGAATTGTGCTGCTATAAACATTTGAGTGCAGGTGTATTTTTGTTTTTTGGACTTAGATGCCCAGTCCATCTGTAAGCATTTCTAAGATCTGGAGAGCAATCCCTCTTAGTTGAGTAAATGAACCAGCCCACAATCTGGAAATCTAGGAGGTCTCTAGGGAGGATGTACTGGATCCAGAGGAAGAAATGCTAAACACTGGATCAAATGTGGGAGTGATCACTCAGATCTTTATTTTATGCAAGAATGAAAGACCTAAGCTAGCTCTCCACTGATCCCCACCAATGCAGTCACAACGCAGAGAAAAAGGCATTGAGGACTTACTACTGTTCTGAAATATGTCCTGAAAACTGTCAGAAGTTCCTGGAGTCCAAAATGCAGTCAGGCACCAGAGCAGAATTGAATGATTGTTCTGTTGAATCAGGGGCCTGCCCATATGACTTCATTTAACCTTGATTACCTCCAGAAAGGCCCTATCTCAAAATATAGTCACATTGGGGGTTTGAGCTTCAATGTATGAATTTTGAAGAGACACAAACACTCAATTCATAACAGCTTTCTCAGCAGAATAAACAAATATGTGTGTATACTAACCTGTGTGTGCAGAATTATGTCTATATATAGTAACTCTTCGCTTAACATTGCCGACAGGTTCTTGGAAACTGTGACTTTAAGCAACACGCTGTACTCTATGCTATAGGAACTTAACTCTTTTTAGGGGAACTGCCGATTGATTGATTATTATTGCAGTACAAACATTTTGGTTACATGTTATGACTTTGCCACGCCCAAACCATGATTGAGGCATGCCTTTTCCCTCCTACAGTGCTCACTGCATCTATTAGTTGTGAGTTTACCTACTCCTAACCCCCCAGTCCCTGAAGAATATTACTACCATGTGAGCACCATAGTGTTGATCAGTTAGTGCCAATTTGATGGCGAGTACATGTGGAGCCTGTTCTTCAGAGGATGGGCTCAAATTCTATCCAGGAAAATATGAGGTGCTGGATCACTGTCGTTTCTTATAATTGAGTAATATTCCATTGTATACATATAAAAAAGTTATTAATCCACTCATGAATTGATGGGCACTTGGGTTGTTTCCACATCCTTGCAATAGTGAATTGTGCTGCCATAAACATTTGGGTGCAGATGTCTTTTTTTTTTTCTTCTTTTTTTTAATTTCAGCTTATTATGGGGGTACAAAAGCTCAGGTTATATATATTGACCATGTCCTGCCCATCCCCCTGAGTCAGAGCCTCAAGCGTGTCCATTCCCCAGACAGTGTGCTCACCATGTAGTCATACCTCCATCCCCTCCCCCCCACCCCCACCTCAGTCTGATATCCAGTTGGTATCATTTCCCAATGTGCATTTAGGTGATGATCAGGGAAACCAATTTTCTGGTGAGTACATGTGATGCTTGTTTTTCCATTCTTTGGATACTTCACTTAATATAATGGGTTCCAACTCTCTCTGGGAGAACCAAACAGATGTCGTATCACCGTTATTTCTTATAGCTGAGTAATACTCCATGGTATACATATACCACAATTTACTAATCCATTCGTAAATTGATGGGCATTTGGGTTGTTTCCACATCTTTGCAATTGTGAATTGTGCTGCTATAAACATTCGGGTGCAGGTGTCTTTTTTATAGAATGACTTTTGTTCTTCTGGGTAGATGCCCAATAATGGGATTGCTGGATCGAATGGTAGGTCTACTTGAATCTGTTTAAGGTATCACCATATTGTTTTCCATAGGGGTTGCACTAGTTTACAGTCCCACCAGCAGTGTATGAGTGTTCTTGTCTCTCTGCATCCACGCCAACATGTATTGTTTTGGGACTTTTTGATAAAGGCCATTCTCACTGGGGTTAAGTGGTATCTCATTGTGGTTTTGATTTGCATTTCCCTGATGATTAGAGATGTTGAACATTTTTTCATATGTTTGTTAGCCATTTTTATATCTTCTGTTGAAATATTTCTATTCATGTCGTTTGCCCACTTTTTGATAGGGTTGTTCGATTTTTTTTTTTTTTTTTTTTACTGATTTTCCTGAGTTCTAAATATATTCTTGTTATCAGTCCTTTATCTGATGTGTAGTATGTGAAAATTTTTTTCCCATTCTGTAGGTTGTCTGTTTCATGACTGTTTCTTTGGCTGTGCAGAAGCTTTTTAATTTGATCAGGTCCCATTTATTTATTTTTGTTGTTGCTGTGATTGCCTTAGGGTTTTCTGCATAAATTCTTTGCCTAGGCCAATGTCTGTAAGAGTCTTTCCTACATTTTCTTCTAGGATTCTAATAGTTTCCCACCTAAGGTTTAATTAAGTCTGTTATCCACCGTGATTTGATTTTTGTGAGAGGTGAAAGCTGTGGGTCCTGTTTTAGTCTTCTACATGTGGCTATCCAGTTTTCCCAGCACCATTTATTAAATAAGGAATCTTTTCCCCAGAGTATGTTTTTGTCTGCTTTGTCAAAGATTAGATGGTTATATGAGGATGGTTTTATATTTGGATTTTCTGTTCTGTTCCGCTGGTCTGTGTCCCTGCACTTGTGCCAATACCAAGCAGTTTTAATAATCACAGCTTTGTAGTATAGTTTGAAGTCTGGCAAATTAATACCTCCCATTTTGTTTTTGTTGCTTAAAATTGCTTTTGCTAAACGAGGTCTTCTCTGGTTCCATACAAAGCGTAAAATTATTCTTTCTATGTCTGTGAAAAATGATGTTTTGTTTTTTTGGGTAGATGCCTAATAGTGCTATTGGTGGATCAAGTGGTATTTCTATTTTTAGCTCTTTGAGGTATCTCCAAATTCTTTTCCACAGAGGTTGCACTAATTTGCAGTCCCACCAACAGTGTAGGAGTGTTCCTATCTCTCCACATTGTCACCAGCATTTGTTGTTTTGGGATTTTTTTGATTAAGGCCAATCTCACTGGGGTTAGCCTATGGTAAAATTGGTTTCCTTATCCAGTATGTCATTTCAGTTAAAAAATCACAATTTCCAAGAACGTATCAACAGCATTAAGTGAGGACATACTGTATATTTAGCTGCATCTATATTAAGCTCAATGTGAGTGCATTAGCTCTAATCCCATATTACATGGTTCCTTATTGCCTTTCTCCTTGCTTATGTGTAACTTCCCACTCCAACAGTAAGAAACCCAGCTCCCACTATCTTCCATCCACCTGTTGGTTTATTCACAACCGGTGTACCTGGGTAGTAGTTTCAGAATTGTTAAACTGTAACTCGGCATCAAACAACTTTACCAACCAGAGCATGGTGCTTACATACATTTCCTTTTGTCTTTCATCCTACACTCTGCACTCATTTCCAGAGTTATTTAGGTTAACACTTTTTCTCCCTCTAACCCCTTTCAGTGAGGCTATGTCACATATTAAACTTGTGATACAGTTACATTTTTGTCACTGTATGTATTCTATCATGGGGTCCCTGGACTTCCTCATTGTTGTTTCTATTAGTATGAACACATCAAGGCTTACTGTGTGTTGTAGGATCTATGGGGTTGACAGATGCGTAGTACCATGTGTCCAGCACTACAGTGTTGTACAGAGTGTTTTTGCTGCCCTAAAATAGTCCCCTATGCTTCCCTTGTTCACCCCTACTCCCACCCCTGGATCATGGGACACCACTAATCTTTTTACCATCTCTATAGTTTTGCCTTTTCCAGGATGTTATATGAATGGAATCATGCAGTGTGTAGCCTTCCAGACTACCTTCTTTCAATTTGTGCTATGTACTGAAGATTAATCTACATCATTGCATGGGTTTATAGTTCATTTTACTGTTGAATAGTATTCCATTGGATGGGTCTACCAAAGTTTGTTTATCCACTCATCTATTGAAGGACATTTTGGTTCCTTTCATTTTTTTGATTATGAGTAAAGCTGCTATAAACATTCGTGTGCAATTTTACTACAGGTAAGTTTTCAAATTAATTGAGCAAATATTTAGGAACATGATTACTGGACTGTATGGCAAGGCTATTAGCCAAATTATCTTCTGAAGTGGCCAGAGCATGCAATTCCACCAGCAAGGAAGTCATTTCAATACATGTATCATGGTATCTCATCTTCATTTTAATATTCATTTTCCTAATGACAAATGATGTTAAACATCTTACAATATTTCTATTTGTCATCTGTATATGTTTCTTGATGAGGTATCTGTTCATATCTTTTCCAATTTTTTATTGGGTTATTTTATTCAGTTTTCTAAAAAATCCATTTAGTGGGTACAAGTTGAATTCTGTTACACGCATAGTGGCGTAGTCTGGGCTTTTAGTGCACGTATCACCTGAATGTCTGCTTTGTTGAAGATCAGTTGGATGTAGCTATATGGTTTTATTTCTGGGTTCTATATTCTGTTCCATTGGTTTATGTTTCTAGCTTTATACCAGTATCAAGCTGTTTTGGTCACTATATCCTTGTAGTATAATTTGAAGTTAGGTAACATGATGCCTCCAGCTTTGTTCTTTTTGCTTAGGATTGCTGTGGCTATTCAAGCTCTTTTTTGGTTCCATATGAATTTTAGAATTGTTTTTTTCTAATTACATGAAAGATGGTGTTGGTAGTTTGATAGGAATTGCATTGAATCTGTAGATCACTTTGGGCAGTGTGGTCGTTTTAACAATATTGTTTCTTCCAATTGATGAGCATGGGATGTTTTTTCATTTGTTTGTATCATCTACGATTTCTTTCTTTAGTGATTTGTTGTTCTCCTTGTAGCAATCTTTTACCTCCTTGGTTAAATATATTCCAAGAAATGGAATTGCATTCTTAATTTGGTTATCAGTTTGGTTGTTATTGGTGTATACAAATATTATTGATTTATGTATGTTGATTTTATAACCTCAGACTTTGCTGAATTCACTTATCAACTCTAGGATTCTTTTTGATAAGTCCTTAGGGTTTTCAAGATATAAGATCATGTGATCAGCAAACAGATAATTAGACATTTCTTTTTCCAGTTTGGGTGCTCTTTATTTTATTCTCTTGCCTGATTGCTCTAGCTAGGACTTCCAGTGCTATGTTAAATAGAAGTGGTGGCAGTGGGCACCCTTGTCTTGCTCCCGTTCTTAGGGTGAATGCTTTCAACTTTTCCCCATTCAGTATGATGTTGGCCATGGGTTTGTCATATATGGCTTTTATTATTTTGAGGTATGTTCCTTCTATGCTGAGTTTTTGAGGAGTTTTATCATGAAAGGTGTTGGATTTTATTGAATACTTTTTCTGTATCTGTTGATGCTCATATGTTTTTTTCTTTTTAATTCTGTTTATGTGGTGAATCATATTTATTGACTTGTGTATGTTGAACCATCCTTACATCCCTGAGATCAAACTCACTTGATGGTGATGAATTATCCTTTTGATGTACTGTTGTATTCAGTTTGCTAGTATTTTGGTGAGGATTTTTGCATCTACATTCTTGAGGAATATTGGTCTGTAGTGTTACTTTTTGTTGTGTCCTATCCTAGCTTGGTATCAGGGTGATACTGGATTCATAGGATGAGTTAGGGAGGATTCCCTCCTTCTCAATCTTTTAGAACAGTATCAATAATATTGGTACCTGTTCTTTGCATGTCTGGTAAAACTTGGCTGTGAATTCATCTGGTCCTGGACCTTTTGTTGTTAGGAGATTTTTAAATTACTGATTCAGTCTTGTTACTCATTATTGATCTATTCAGGAGTTCTGGCTCATATTGGTTCAATATTGAGAGGTTATATGTTTTCAGAAATTTATCCATTTCCTCTAGGTTTTGTAGTTTATGAACATATAGTAGTTCATAATAGTCTCTGATCATTTGAATTTCTGTGGAATCAGTTGTAATGTCTCCCTTTTCATTTCTGATTGTGTATTTTTGGATCTTCTCTCTTTTCTTGATTATTCTAGCGAGTGGCTTATCAATTTTATTTTTTCAGAAAACCAATTTTTTGTTTCATTGATTCTTTGTATTTTTTTGGTCTCAATTTTATTTGGTTCTACTCAAATCTTTGTATTTCTTTTCTTCTGCTAACCTTGTGTTTGGTTTTTTTCTTGTTTTTCCAATTCCTTCGGTTGCAATGTTAGGTTGTTAATTTGTGATTGTTCTGCTTTTTTGATGTAGGCATTTAATGCCATAAACTTCCCTCTTGGTAGTGCTTTTGCCGTATCCCACAGGTTTTGGTATGTTGTGTTTTCATTTTCATTCATTTCAAAAAATTTTTAAAATTGTCATCTTTATTTGTTCATTGGCGCAGTGATTATTCAGGAGCACGTTGGTTAATTTCCACGTATTTGTATAGTTTCTGAAGGTCCTGTTTGTAATCTACTCTTATTCCACTGTGGTCTGAGAAGATGCTTTATATGATTTTGATTTTGTTTTACATTTGTTAAGACTTCTTTTGTGGCCTAACATATGATCTATCTTGGAGAATGTTCCATGTGTTGATAAAAAGAACGTATATTTTGTAGTTGGGTAGAATGTTCTATAAATGTCTGTTAAATCCATTTTGTCTAAAGTCCAATTTAAGTCTGATGTTTCTTTGATGATGATCTGTCAGGTGCTGTGAGTGGGGTGTTGACATCCCTCACTATTATTGCACTACTGTCTATTTCTTTAGGTCTAGTAATATTTTTTGAATCTGGGTGGTCTGATGTTGGGTGCATATATATTTAGGATTGTTATATTCTCTTGCTGAATTGATCCCTTTATCATTATGTAATAACCTTATTTGTCTCTTTTTGTACCTAATTTAAAGTCTGATTTATCTAAGTATGGCTACTCCTGCTCTCTTTTGGTTTGGTTTGCATGGAGTATCTTTTTCTACCCCTTTACTTTCAGTCTCTATGTGTCTTAAGGTGAATTGCTTGTAAACGGCATGTAATTGAATGATTTTTTTTACCCATTCTGTCAATCTATGCCTTTTAAGTGGAGCACTTAATCCATTTATGTTCAAAGTTAATATCAATATGTGAGGCTTTGTTCTTCTCATATTGTTAATTGTTTTCTAGCTGTGTAAATTATTTCTTTTTCTCCGTCTTTTTGTCTTTGTGGGTTGCTGAACTTCTGTCATGTTGCCATTTAATCCTTTTCTCTTCCTCGTTTGTGTGATTGTTTTATGAGACCTTTGACTTTTATATTTTAATGTGTTTTTGTTATGATGTTTCCATGTGTAACACACCATTGAGCATTTCCCATAGGGCTGTGAACCTATGTCTGGCTTAATTTGTTTTGTTTTGCATATGGGCCTCCAGTTGTTCCAGCATCTTTTGTTGAAAAGGCTATGCTGCTTCATGGTGCCTTTGTCAAAAATCAATTGACTATGTTTGTGGTGGTATGCCTTCTGTTATTTACTGAGAAAAATGTAATTTTCCACTACTTGAAAGTAAGTCTGTATTTGCTTGTATATTGAGGATATGTCAGGCGACTATAGGTTAGGATTCTTGCATCTCCTGGATCATTTTATCTATTATTTCCCCATCTATTATTAAGTTTTTTTTTTCAGTTATCACTGTTTCAATAACCATCTCAATAAGAATGTGAGATGAGTCTAGTTAAAGAACTTCCTGTCCTCATCCCCATGCCCCCCAAACTAGCAAAAAATCAGTGATCTCACTTCATTCATTTTGAATAACTTGATTCTACCCTGAATTTTCTACAGGTTTTATTTTTTTTCTTGTTCCTGGTAATTATCTCTTGGAAGATTGTTATCTGTGCCCTGGACAAGATGGCATCATCTTTCTTTTCTGATTTTGGGCTTATATGGTGTCTAGAGGAGCTCAAGAAGGAGGAGTTCAGAAAATTTAAGGAGCACCTCAAGCAAGAGACTTTGCAACCTGGACTCCAGCAAATTCCCTGGACTGAAGTGAAAAAAGCCTCCCGGGAAGATCTAGCAAACCTGTTGGTCAAGCATTACGAGGAACAACAAATGTGGAATATAACCTTAAAGATCTTTCACAAGATCAGTAGACAGGATCTCTGCGATAAGGTCCTGAGGGAGAGAACAGGTGAGTGAGTCTGTGGGGAGGGGCCAAGGCTTCTTACCATGAAGATCACATCATAACTTTGGTAAATGGTCTCTAATGCCTGTCTACAACAGGGACAGAATGTGCTATGGAAAATAGTATCCTTGTAGGTGAGAAATAGCTTCTTATAGACCCGGTAGGTTTTGTGGTAAAATGTAAGTGGATAGTATGTCCTAACCTGTATTGTACCTCTACCTGTGTCACCAATAATTTTACTCTAAGCTGAGAACTTTCATCCTAGCCAGAGACTCTAAGGTGAAGTTGTAGCATAGGAACTCTGCACTTGGCGCAATCACAACAGCAATTAACACCTGCTGTAGATTGCACAATGAACTGGGGTTAACTGGTGTAATTGTGTGTGTTCAAAACAGCCATAGAATGCCAGTGCTTAATAATATTTCTAAATCATTGTCATGTATGTGTGTATTTTAATATTGAACAAGCAGAAGTTCATGTCAGAGAAGCTATGATCTATAAGCACTATAGTCTTAAGGGTCACATTTACATTTATCCTGGTATAAGATGTTACTGTTACTTTGCATATTTGAGATATCAATGGCAGAAGGTAGCTCTTCTGACTTACTGTTAGATGTTTTTTTGGCTTTGATGTTCAGCTATCTTACTGTGATATGCCTATATGTGGCTTTCTTTGTGTTCAGCCTGCTTGGGATCCTCTGATATTTTTGCATCTGAGGTTTAGTAACATTTAGCTCTCAATTTCAGCCATCATCTGTTTAAATATTATTTCTATCCCATTCTTCTCTCCCTTCTGGGACTCCAGTTATACCTTTGTAATTGGTATAATTAGACCTTTATGTGCCATGTGTCTCTTTTTTCTACATTTCTTATTGCTTTGTCTCTGTGGTTTAGTCTGGGTATTTATTTCTAATTTTTTAAACTCTCTAATTTGCTATTCACCTGTTTCTAATCTGATAATAGACCCATTTATTGGTTTCTCAGATTCAATGAACATATTTTATTTATGCAGTTTGCCCTTGTTTTTCATGGACTTCCATCCTTTCTGGAACATTAACTCTTTCTTCTATGTTATTGAACATCTTAAGTTATTTTAAAATCTGAAAATTTTGGCATTTTTCTACTGCTAACTTTTCTCCTTCTTTTTGCTCATATGGTCTCCTGGTATGCCTGGTAATTTTGAGTGCCAGATTTTGAATAGTAGCCATTGAGGAGGTTATTGGGGTACTGTAAGATATCTTTTTCCAGATAAACTGGAATTGCTTCTGGTAGCAGTTAGGGGAATAGTTCCTTCACATGGAGGATTGAAGTAATTCAAAGACAGGCTTTGTCTTTGCAAGGGATAATCTGTTTCTAGTTTCTTTTCCCCAGACCTTAGTCATTCAGCATCCCAACTGAAATCCTGAAGTGTTTAACAGTACCCCTCATCCTTGGCATGGGTTTCCCATCTATTGTATCCCAGACCCTGGAAACTTCTAGAGTTTGGCCTGACTCACTAGACTCTTAGTCCTTAATGTCTGCTCAGCCTCCTTAGAGGCAAATGCCTTGACCTCTCCTCATCCTCCTCTGTCTCCTGGATCTTGACTCCTCAAGGCCATTCTCCTTTCATTTCTCAGTGATTTCCAATACTTTAAAAGAAAACATTTTGCCCATCTTTTCCAATTGTTAGTTGGATAGTTGGTTTGAAATAAGATAATTAGAGAGTTTCCATTTCTGGCCATGCTAATCTTTCTTGCATATCTTCTTGATTTGGAACATTACTCAGAAAAACTCTCCCTGTTCCAAATTAAAAAGAAAAAACAACTAATCTTCACATTTTCTAGATTTTTTGGTTTCACTTTTTTACATTAGACTATCTTATCCATTTGGAATTTATCCTGATATAAGGCATGAAGTATGGACCTACTGGTACTGGGGGGTTGGGGGGAGGTGTTTGTTTTTTGCATATTTAAGCAGTTGTCCTAAAACCTTGTGTTGAATAGACAAGTTTTCTCCTACAGACATGAAATGCCAACTTAATCATATTCTAAATCTCCCAACTTTACATGTTAAGCTATAGATTTTTTATTCTATTCTATTGGTTTTGATTCTTAAATTTTTTTCTTTAGAGACAGTTCTTGCTGTGTTGCCTAGGCTGGAGTGCAGTGGTGCAATCATAGCTCACTGTGGCCTTGAACTCCTGGGCTCAAGCAATCCTCCTGTCTCAGCCTCTCAAGTTTGGGATTACAGGTTTATACCACCTGGCCTGGCTAATTTTTTAATTTTTTTTTAGAGACAGGGTCTTGGTCTGTTTCCCAAACTGTTCTCGAACTCCTTGCCTCAAGTGATCCTTTCACCTTGGCCTCCCAAAGCACTGGGATTATAGGCATGAGCCACCACACCTGGCTTGCATCTTAATTACTTTTAAAACTGTTTTCTGTCTTAGTATAGTTTCTTCTCATTGTTCTTTTTTTTCAAGAATTTCTGGGGATTTTTATTATAAACTTTATGAAAAAAATGGTTCTAAAACTTCTTGATACCTTGGAGGTAATTTTTATAAGTTAACATACATAAAAATGATATTCTTATGTTATCTTTGCTAATATCTTTCAAGTATCACTTATTCCATAGTGTGTTGAAATTGTATCAACTATATAATGAATACTGACTTTTTTCATTATTTGTAGCAGTTTTTCAGCCTATACTCTTGAGGCCACCTGACTCCAAACCTCTCTTCCCTCACACTGTTCTTAATGCCCTTGGTACATGAATGTGCTGTTGCCACCTGGAAGGGGAATTCCTTGCCCTGGGAGGAAATCGGGGAATGATGCATCCAGATCAGCAGAGCCAAAATCTCACAACCAAGTCTCTGACATCCCAATGAATGTCACCTGAACTCTGTTACTTAAGTGTTGGGAAGTGCTTTCACCTGGGTTTCACATTTGATTCTTCCATGAACTGCTTTTGCATGTGACATGGCAGAAATTGTGAAAACTCATGATAATGATAATCAGTTTTATCCTCTGTAAATAACTCCTCCAAGCCACTTAGTAGGTAAGTGGCAATGCCTGGGCAAAATATTAGTTTAAGGAATAATGCCATATTTCTTAAAGTGTTCCAATAAATTGAATGGAATGTCAAAAAGAAAAAAAAAAAAGGAATCCTAGTCTAGAGTTCTTCCCATCAATATTTTCAGTGCTCAGGAACACTGTTGCCGGACTTCAATGTCACGAGGCAGGTCTCATTTCTACTGAAGTGTTGATCTACGTATTCTTCCATGCTCTTGGATTTTTCAGGATCACATTAAAATTGTGTGTGTATTTGCCAGGGTGATTCCCTAGCCAACAGGGCTGAAAACAGGCATCGTGCAGGAACAAGAAACGAGACAATAGAGTAGAAAGAGTAGGGTCAGGGGACTCAAGGCTTTCCAGATCAAGAGTCCCAAGAGTAATTCCTTACTCGTATTTATTCATTCTAAGAACAAAAGATCATCCTAGATCATATGAGCAAACAATGCTCTATAGATATCCAACAGACAAACAAATCCTAAAGATTTCCAAAAAGATTACAATAACCAGGTACATGTCATTCAGGTAAGCTTTAAAGATCACTGATAAAGATTAAGATATCCAGGTGCACATTAACCTCAGCAAAGCTATTTCTAGCCTAAAACAAAATAAGAACATAAATCTTGGGATTGTGGCCAGGCCAGTTTTCCAGCAGGTTGGCTGTTCCTGATTACAGTCCTGGAGCAGTTTTCCACCCCAGGAGAGAGACTGTTTTCAGTTCCTCCTGCCCTTGGAATGTCCTTGCCATTTGGAAAAGAGCCACACCTATGCAGACTGTCATGTCCACTGAGGTTTCTACACCAGCAGTATCCCTAGGTCACCCTAACATTTCTAAGCTACCCCAACATGTTGTTGGCCTAGTATTGGCAGTGCCTCTCAACCACGAGTGATTTTTGCCTCCTCCTAGCTGTCCCCGGCCGGGGACATTTGGCCATGTCGATAGGCATTTTTTGTTGTCCCCACAAGGGTGGGGATGGGAAGTGCTATTTGTGTCTAGTGGCTAGAGGCCAGGGATGCTGTGGAACATTCTGGATGCTCAAGATAGTCGCTTGCTACAAAGAATCATCCAGTCCCCAAATGCCAAGGGTACTGAAGTTGAGCAGCCTGTACTAGAAGGGTGTGGAAAATACGCTGTCTCGTGGTAGCCACTAGCCACATGTGGCCCTTAACATATAAATTATTCTAAATCAAATTAAAAACTCATTTAATCCCAGTAGCCACATTACAATTGCTGAATAGCCACATATGGTAGTGGCTGCCATGTTGGATGGCAGAGAATTTAACGTTACCTTCTCACAGGAAGAAAGTACTTAGAGAAAGGGCCCGAAAAGACCTTTACCACACTTTTTGGGAGGATTGGAAAGATGTTCAAAATACACAGTATGATTCAACTTGTGATCTTAAAAATGTCACGCTTTTGGTGGAGTGTGTTTATTTGATGAAATTATAAGTAGTTTTCATGTTCTAACAGCTTTCTTCTATGATGCCCTTCTTACGCACCTCAACTTCAAATGATTCAGTTGTTTTTTTTCTCTTCTTGGAAATTTATTTAGGGTCCTTTGTTTTTCCTCTTTATGTATTTTCCTAGCTTTCCTTCTTTTCTATTATAATTTTTTTTTTTTTTTTTTACCCCACAGTGAGAGTTGGGCCTCAAACGTCTCCAGAAATGTGATCGTTCCTAATTCAGGTCCTTGAATGTTATTGTTGCACACAGGAAATGTTGAAGGAATCTTTCAAATATGTTCTGCAGAATTGGTCTTCAGACAGGACGTGGCTGGGTGGGGCAGATGGGGTTTGGGTTTGAAGGCGGGTGCGAGTTGAAATCCTGACTCTGCTTATGCACGTGGCCCTGGTGGAACATGTGAGCTTCTGTTAGCCCTGGTGGTAAAAAGGCAGATTCCCTACCTCATTGCATCATTCTGGAGATTAGGAAAGCTGTGTAAACACTGTCTTCCTCAGAACCTGGTAGAGAATCAGGCCCATAGGATGTGACGGTGTTTATGTGTAGGTGGGGATGATGTAGTTGATGTTGTCATTGTTCCCAACCACAGGAGGTATTGTCATCACCTTCCAAACTGAAGTGCAAACCTTATAAAGCCCTCCCATTCTATATCCTTCACACTATACAATATGCTGCCATATGCATGATCTCCTATGGCTTGTGAGTTTCACAGCCATAGGAGGCACCATGGTTTCACCTTCGTTTAAGAAACATGAAACTCAGGGAGGTTCTTTCCTTCCCAAGATCGTGTAGCCTTGAAGAGCAGTAACAGTGCTCAATGCAGGTCGTTTAAGTTCAGGACTCTTTCTATAGAAATCCATCAAGTGTTCTAACGTTCTGAGTTGTTTTGCCACTGTTTATCACTTGCCAAAAGTAACTTATGTGAAGAAGAACATTCCTTGCACGTGGTAAACACAATGTAACAAAAGGATATTGCTAAAATAAGATGCAGTCAGGCCCGAAGATAGATCCTCCATGCGTGCCTCTGTCTTTATCTCCTTCCTCAGTAAGGTTAGGGCTGTACCCATTTAATTCCCTTAGTGAGCAACCAAACATGTAGCCAACGGGATCCTCACCGATGTTGGGGAGGCGGGACATTTTTAGCAGCTGGAAACCTCAGAGGACTGATTGATTAGGAGAATCCATTGTTCTCCCCAAAAGGTTAAGGCAGTATTACGTCCTGTCACACATAGCTTCTGTCTGTGGGTGTCAGGTTGTATCTCTCCCCTACATTCAAACAAATCCAGTAACAATTAGGCAGGGGTATAGGGGCAGTCCCCCACATCTCTGGTCCATTAGCCATCATTCACTTGCAGAAAACAAAGATCATACCAGTTATTTAAAGAAAAAATAATTTTATAGGGGAGTTTAGTGCTTCTAAAACTTTTGGAAGGGCTAAGGGATCAGGCTCTAGGCTGGTGCTCCACGAATGACTTCAAGAACGGCACCACCAGAGGGCGGCTAACTCTCGTGCAGTTAGGAACGAGGAGATCAGAGGGCCATGGCTAGAACTGGGACTTTAAAAATGCACCACTGTAAATATATAAAACTATTATGTACCCATCAGAATTTTAAAAGTAAAATAAAAAATACACCACTGTAGCTATGATTTCAGGAGTCTCCCCAAGGAGCTGCTTCTTGAAATCCGTGACTACAGCAACTGGAAAATATTTTGTTATAGAAAAACCCGGTGTCCCTGCGTTCATGGTGACTGGTAGCAAAACAGAAAGGCAGAAGATAGACTCCACTTCCCTTCTACCTTCCAGTGTCGTGAGAGTGTATGTAAATTGCAGAACTTAACCTGTACCTTCAGTCTTAGCTGCAGGGGATTCTGAGACAGGTAGGGCTTTGTTGTTCTTTGTTTTTTGTTTGTTTTTTTTTCAGCATTCTGCCATTAAAAGGACAAGAAAGCTCACTAGAATAAAGTTGGAATGAATACTAGAGGCCACTCTGTCACAGCTACTGCACCTGCTTTCCCTCCTGGAGAAGTCCCCGTGGCAAGTCCTCCTTATGTAGACTTTCACATCTATTCCATGCATGTAAAACCTGTATCTATGTCTAAATCCCTTGTTCACTCAAATGGGTACATGCTAGAGATACTTATTCCTAATCTACATAAAGAAATTATTTCATATTTCTAATATATGTATGATTCATACAGGTGTGATATAGTTCATACATATAATTGTTTTACTCATAGTCATAACAGTTCTTTTCTAGTTTTTTTGCTATCATAGCAGCAGTGAATAGCCATGTGTGTCTAGAGCAGGGGCTCGCAAGCTTTTTCTGCAGAGAGCATATGGTTTATATTTTAGACTTCCTGGGCCATACAGTCTCTGCTACAACTACTCAGTTCTGCTATTGGATCAAGAAAACAGCTGTAGACAACACACAAATGGGTGGCATGACAGAGTCTAATGAAATTGTGTTTACAAAAGCAGGCTGTTGATCACCTTAGGCCCATAGGCCACAGTTTACAGACCCCTGAGAAGGTACATTTTCGAGAAGAAAAATTTCAGGGTCAGTGAATATATGCATGAATGTTTAGCTTTGATATGTCATTGTTTTTCGTTTTTTTCCCCCCCTCATCCTCACTGACTCAGGACACAGAAAGCTGTATCAAGATCATGTTAGGAAGAAATTCAGCGATTTATGGTCCAGCAGATCTATCGCTGGTTTTTATGCATACTTTCGCTCAGAAGTCAGACAGGAAGAACGTGAACATTTGGAACGTGTTTTTGCTCCCAGCGGAACAGGGAAACAGCCGTATACGTTGGTCATTCACGGGATGGAAGGAATTGGAAAAACAACATTTCTGATGAAGGTAATGTTGGCCTGGTCAGAGACCAACGTCTATCAGGATAGATTCCTATACGTGTTCTACTTCTGCTGCCGAGAACTGAAGCAGTTGACGGAGACAAGCTTGGCTGAATTGATTTCCAGGGACTGGCCCAGCTCCTCCGCTCCTATCACAGAGATCATGTCTCAGCCAGAGAGACTCTTGTTCATCATCGATAGCTTCGAACAACTGCAATGTGAGTTAAATGAACCCGAGTCAGACCTGTGCAGCGACTGGATGAAAACGCAGCCAGTGCGGATGCTCCTGAGCAGCTTGCTGAGGAAGAAGATGCTCCCAGAGTCCTCACTGCTCATCGGAGTGGCATCTCCTCCGTGCCCAGTGGAACTTGAGGATCAGCTGGTGTGCCCAGAACTCCTACCCTTCCCAGGATTCAGTGAGAGTGACAGGAAGCTCTTTTTCTGCTGTTTATTTCAAGACAGGAGTAGAGCCATGGAAGCTTTCGATTTTGTAAGGAAAAACAAACAACTGTTTATCATGTGCGAAATCCCCCTCCTCTGCTGGATTGTGTGCACCTGTGTGAAGCAAGAGATGGAGAAAGGCAAAGATCTGGCGCTGACCTGCCGACGTGCCACCTCTCTGTTTTCCTCATTTGTGTTTAACTTGTTCACACCCAAGGGTGCTAATTGTCCAAATCAGCAAAGCCAATTCCTGCTGAAGGGGCTGTGCTCCCTGGCTGCAGAGGGCATGTGGACCGAGGTGTCTGAGTTTAGTGAGCAGGATCTCAGGAGAAATGGGATAGTTGGCTCGGACATCCCTGCGTTGCTGGACACAAAGATCCTTGTGAAGTGCACGAAGCACTCATACATGTTCATTCACATGAGCATCCAGGAGTTCTGTGCTGCCATGTTCTACTTGCTAAAGATCGACGGTGTCCATCCTAACCCAGCTGTCAGATTTGGAGAGACAGTACTCCTTACTTATCTAAAGACACAAAGGAAAGCACGTTGGATTTCTTTGGGGAGTTTTATATGTGGTTTGTTACATGAAAATGAACAAGAAAAGCTAGATGCATTTTTTGGCTTCCAATTGTCCCGAGAGATAAAGCAGCAATTTCACCAGTGCCTGAAGAGCTTAGGCGAACGTGAAGATCTTCAGAGGCAGACAGATTTCTTGGCGTTGTTTTACTGTCTGTTTGAGATGCAGGATGAAGCCTTTGCAAGGCAGGCCGTGAACTTCCTCCAAGAAGTTAACTTTTGTATCCATGAAAACTCGGACTTGGAGGTTTGCGCCTACTGCTTGAAATACTGTTCTGGCTTGAGGAAACTTCGGTTTTCAGTCCAAAAGGTCTTTAAGGAAGAGAATGGACAGTGCTCTATGTGAGTCTATCCAATGACTTTCCTTTTATCTCCTTTTCAGAATCTGCCCATATTCTCAAGAACGTTTTGCTAGTGGAGTGTTTAATAAGAGGGTCATGGTAGGAATCTTGCCTTTCCCGTCTAAAAAGCTTTAGTCCAAGTCCCAGCTTGCCTCTTTAGAAGCTGTGAGACTTGTCCTTTCTTAGCTGCCTCATCACAAAAGAGGGAATAATATTAACAACTGTGTTGTGAGGATTGAATATGAGAGTCTACATGACTTATGTAGACTCTCATATTCCTTCCCTTCTCGAATACCAGCTGATCAGTCCTTAGAATTAACACTGACCTTGTTCTCACACGACCATGCTCAGGCTCTTTCTTGTCCTCGCCAACTACAAATTGCCATTTAAAACTTGTTCTAAAAATGGTACAAATTTTAGCTCACTTAATACTCATAAAAATCGTATGGGGTGGATTCTGTTATGATGCTACAGATGAGGAAACTGGGACGAAGAAGTCAAGCAAGCTGCCCGAAGTCATATAGTTGGAGCCTGGGGCATCTTGCTGAAGACTCTGTCTGTGTTGTGCTCCCTCATCTTTTACTGGAAAACTGCCTGGATATAAAGCAGGATTTCTCAGTCTCAGCACTGTTGATGTTTGGGGCTGGCTATCCTGTTTGTGTGTGTGTGTGGGGGGGTATCCTGTGTATTGTAGGATGTTCAGAACTATTTCTGGCCTCTACCCACTAGATGCCAGAAGCACCCCTCCCCCAAGTCATAACAACCAAAGGACCTGCGGACAGCGCAGATGTCCCCTGGGGCCCACAGCACCTCAGATTGAGAACCACTAATAGAAGGTGAATGTACTCGACTGACCCTATTCTCCCTGAGTAAAGGAGGCTCCGACTCAGATGTCTTCTGTTCAGGAAGATAATATGTTATGCTTACATGTTGTGAGTGGCTCGTGTTGACTTTTTTCCCATGGAGAGCATTTCCTTTCTTCTTGATCACAGGTCAAGTGGCAGCTTTATCCACTGGCATCATGTTTGCTCTGTGCTCACGGCCAATGAGCACCTCAAAGAATTCAAGCTGATGGACAGTAACCTCAATGAGTCAGCTCTGATGACTCTGTGTAATCAGCTGAGACATCCCAGCTGCCGCCTTCAAACGCTTGAGTAAGTTGAAGATCAATCTTGACTTGAGAATATCGTGGAAGTAACAAATTTGTCTCCACCAAATTAGCTTTTGGTCAAGGCTAACTGTATAAGCAAAGGATTAGAATCTAGAGTAGAGTTTCTCAACCTCAGCACTTGGTGACGTTACATTCCAGATCATTCTTTGGGAGAGGGGGCTATTCTATGTGTTCTAGGATGTTGAGAAATATCCCTGCCCTCTGCCCTCTAGATAAGTAGCTTCCTCTAACTGTGACAACCAAAATTGTCTCCAGACGTTGCCAACTGTCCCGGGGTGGGGGTGGGGGGGAACTGCCCAGGTTGAGAAGCACTGAGCTACATAATTGGTTGTGAAATTAGAAAATGAGTTAATTATGGATGAAAAGACATAGTCAAAGAAAGGTATTCAGGCTTCATTAGATGAAACCCATCCACAATTGTCTTTGTTTTGCAGGCTAAATGCTGTTTCCTTTTCTGGTGAGAGTATGGTTGTCTTTGAGGTGCTTTTTCACAACCCGGACTTGAAACACCTGAACCTCTTCAGTGTAAATCTCTCTCGTGGTGACGTGCAGATGCTCTGTAAAGCCTTGACCTATAGAATGTGCAACATAGAAAAACTAGCGTAAGTCTCCATGTTCATTATGATCACTGATGATTCTACAGAGGACTATATATTTTTAATGTGTCTACTTTTTCTTCTTTACTGTTACTCCTATGCAAACTTAACCTCCTGGGAACTTCACAATAAAATATGGAAGTTAAAGTTTCTCAATTGCTATAACCACTGTGGAAAACGATCTGCCTATATTCATCTTTCATGGATTCTGACATACTGTACTACCCAAGAAATTCCACTCATAGCTGTACATTCCACAGAGCTGCATGTCTCAGTTTGCTGGAAGACAGGTACCAACACCTGCATGGCAGGTTGTCACGATACCTGCCAAGTGGAAATACTCACTAATAGTAAGTTAGATAAGTCTGTGGTTATAGTCTCATGAGAATGAATGATCTACTGCCCTATGCAAAAATTCATATGCAAAAATTTGCCTGAATCTCATTGTTGATGGAAAGGAGCCAAACTCATGGGTGTAACATATGGTTTTATTTATATATAAATAGAATCGTTGAACTTATAAAGTTCAAAGATGGGCAAAACTGTGGCATTAGAGGTAAGGATCATAACAGGAACAGGGAGGCAGGAAGGTGGTGACCATACTCTGTTTCTTGACCTGGTTACTATTAATAGTAATATAAGAGCATTAAATTTATGACAATTCATTGGCCAGCAGTTAACCATTTGTGCACCTTTCGGTATCTGTTTTATTTCAAGCAAATTTTTGGCAGTTAAATTAGGATTCCCTCTAATACTTATCCTCTGTATTCTTTGCCATCCAAACATTCAGATGCCTCCCCATGCAGCTCTGTCTGCCATGTCTATGGGCTCCCATCAACTACATACAAAATGACCCAAATCTATTATTTTAATACCAACTTTGAGATATAATTCACATACCACAAAACATATGTTTTTAAAGTATACAATTTAGTGGCCTTGATATATACTCACATGGCTGTGCAATCATTACAACTATCTCATTTTACGATGTTTTCATTATCTCTAAAAGAAACCCTGTACCCTTTAGCACTCACTCTCTGTTCCCTTCTTTCCCTGCTCTCTGGGAATCACTAATGTACTTTCAGTCTTGATGGATTTTTCTATTCAGCTCATCTCATATAAACTGAATATGACAGCATGTAGTCTTAAGTATTTTCACAGTTCTTCCAAATTGTACCATGTATCAGTAGTTCATTCATTTTTGTGGCTAAATAATATTCCATTGTATAGATACACCACATTTTGTTTATCTAGTCACTTGTTGATGAACATTTGATTTGTTTCCACTTTTTGGCTATTCTGAATAGGGGTCTATGAACATTTCTGTTTAAATACCTGTTTTCAATCCTTTTGGGTTTATACCTGTAGAATTGCTGGGTCATATGGTGACTCCATGTTTAAACTTTGGAGGAACCACCAAGTTATTTTCCACAGTGGCTGCACCATTTTACATTCCCATCACCAATGTATGAGGATTCCAATTTCTCCACGTTTTTGCCAATACTTTTTATTATTATAGCCATCCCAGTGGGTATGAAGTAGTATCTCACTGTGGTTTTGATTTGATTTTTCTGAATTACTAATGATGTTGAACATCTTTTCGTGTCCTTTTTGGCCATTTTTATATCATCTTTGGAGAAATGCATATTCAAATTTTTTGCATTCCTAATTGGGTTATTTTCGTTTTGTTGTTAAGAATTCTCTATATATTCTAGATACAAGTTATGTGATATACTAGAAATGTTTTACAAATATTTTCTCCCATTCTGTATGTTGTCTTTTCATTTCTTAATGGTGTCCCTTGAAGCACAAATGTTTTTAATTCTGATGAGGTGTACTTTTTTTTTGAGAGGAGGTCTTGCTATGTTGCCCAGGCTGGACTTAAACTCCTAGGCTCAAGTGATCCTCCCTCCTCCACCCTCTCAGGTAGCTGGGACTACAGGTGCATGCCATCACACCCTGCTGCACTTTATTTATTTTTGTCTCATGCTTTTGGTGTCATAACTAAGAAACCATTGCCTAACCCAAGGTCATTAAAATGAACTTCTTTTCATCTGAAAGTTTTATTTTGGTTCTTACATTTAAGTCTATATGATCCATTTTGAGTTAATTTTTGTGTATGGTGTGAAATAGGCCAAATCCTATTTTTTCAGCCCTTGAAAATAATATCTTAAAGCTAGAAACAATTTTAAAACTATGCATTGGCACAGAATTATCCTGGAGGGATGTTGGGAGCCATGGACTGGGTGACTTGCCAATTACTCTTCCATTTCTTTACAACTGTCACAATTGTTTACACCTTTATTCTGTTGTCTGTGGGTTTAGTTTACTTTTTGTGGTGCCCAGAGGTAAGGAGAGTGGTTGAGGTAATAGAAAACCAGAATTACTGGCAGCACAAATCAACTCAAGCAAGCCACCAAATGATGAGCCTTACTGGTCCAAGGCTTTGTCATGGAATGTTCTTTAAGGAGGTATTAGTTGAGCAAAGACCTGGATAATAAGGACTTGTCTAACCAAAGGCCAGGGAAAAAGCATTGCACTCAGGGTGAACAAGTGCAGAAACCCCAAGTGGGGTAAAGAAGTTGCGTAGCGGGAGAGGATGAGTTTGGGGAAGCTCAAACATGACTACTTTGAAGCACGAAATCTGGTGTGGCCAAGCAACTGACAACAACCAGTGTGGCTGGGACACAGGGACTTGTAGATTGTGTTGTATAGTTGGGGCTTTTCCCTACGTGCAGGAGAGAAGTTACTGGGGAAGATAAAGCCAGGTGTGGATGTACCTGAGACTGTCTGTGTCTGAGGTTGTCTCTCACTGTGCTCCAGGGTCAGTGGTTGGGGACCAGTGAAGTTCCAAAAGGGAGCAAAGATCGGCTGCCGCGACAGGGTCAGCATGAGGAATGGGTCCGGGAAATAGAAACCAACAGAATGTGACATCTCCCCTTTCCTGCAGGCTGGGAAGTTGTAGCCTTTCCTTGGAGGACTGTGAAGTCTTCGCCTCAGTTCTGAGCAGCAGCAAGAAGCTGAAGCATCTGAACCTAAGCTGCAACTACTTGGACCAGGGGATGCGCCCCTTGTGTGAAGCCTTGTGCCACCCAGACTGCGTTCTGGAGTACCTGGTGTGAGTGAGCCTTGGGGGTCCGTGGCGGAGGACTGCAGAGCTGTGGCCTGTTTACTGACAGCTGTCCTTTGACTGGGGTCATGTGGCTGAGGTTTTAACACATAAGCTTAAGAACCAAAAAGACATGAGCTTAGTCTTTAAGTTCAGGATTTACCACTTAGAAACGTACATCTTCTTTTTTATCTTTTACCTTATTTGAGTAATTCTATGGGGTGCAAGTATAATCTTGTTACATGCATAGATTGCATAGCAGTGAAGTCAGGGCTTTTAGAATATCCATCACTGCTTTAAGTACTTAAATAATTTAATTTCTCATCATCCACCCGCTGCCACCCTCCCACCTTTCCAGGTCTCCAGTGTCTATTATTCCACTCTAAGTCTATGTGTGCACATTGTTTAGCTCCCACTTATAAGTGAGAACACGTGGTATTTATATTTCTGGGTGTGTACTCTGTCTTCTTGAGTGAGATATTTAACCTCAGATTTGTTTTCTCCTCTGTGAACAGGAGGGAAAAATATCCTGTCTTAGCTGTCTTTTGAATATTAAGAGAGATTATCTATACAGAGTACCTACCAAGCTTCAAACAATGTTAGATTGGATTAAGGCACCTACAACACACAGTACTTCCTTTGTCAGTAATGCATTTATTTCTGCCTGTAGAGTGCACTCCCAGCTGCTACTTAGGACAGAGGCAGAGCAAGATGTCCACGGGCCTCTTGCCGTCACTTAATTCTGCATGTGCCTCTCTTGCAGTAATGGGATGGGTGAATAGACTAACCAAGAAGCAAATGTAGGGTACATGGAACACAGAGAAGGAAGACAGATCAGTTCGTGTGTTACAGGGTCAGTTGGTTACCTATCAATGCAATTCTAACATCTTCAATTTATGCTAGTACTTATACAAAAGCAGGGAAAGGACAAGAGAGTATATATTTACATTTGTATGTATTCAAGTTTTTTATACACAAATATCCTTGGAGGAAATGTAGACACTAAGCTGGGAGATGGGGTAAGAGGGAGATTTTTTCCCTCTTTCTACTTTTGGATTTTTTGAAATAAATAAGGGTATTCTAAGAATAAATCAAGGAAGTTGGAGGATTTCTACTTCCAGCTAAAATGGAAGAAGAGGGACTGGATGAAACTTTCTGTAAATATCTACAAGGTCTCTATGGTCTATAGTGCAGATTAAGTCCAATATTTCAATGTTAATTTTCTATATGGATAACTGTCCAATGCTGAAAGCGGGATGTTGAGGTCTCCAACTACTATTGTATTGGGATTCTCTCTCTCTTTAACTCTGATAATGTTTGCTTATATATCTGGGTGTTCTAATGTTGGATGCATATATACTAAGAGTTGTTATGCTGTCTTGCTGAATTTACCCCTTTATCATTATATAATGTCCTTCTTTGTCTCTTTTTACAGGTTTTTGTCTTGAAATATATTTTATCTGATAGAAATATAGCTACTCCTTCTTTTTTTGGTTTCCATTTGCATGGAATATCTTTCTCCATCCTTTTATTTTCAGCCTACATGTGTCTTTATAGGTGAAGTAGGTTTCTTATAGACATCATATAGTTGTGTCTTCTTTTATCTATTCAGCTACTCTGTATTTTGATTGGACAATTTAGTCCATTTACATTCAATGTTATTATTGCTAAGTAAGGTCTTATCAATACTACTGCCGTGCTGTTATTTGATTTGCGGTTTTTTTGTGGTTCTCTCTTTCTTTCTTCCTATCTTCCTTTGTGAAAAGTGATTTTTCTCTGGTAGTGTTTTAATTTCTTTTTACTCTTTGTGTTATCTGTTATAGGTTTTTTGATTTGGGGTTACCATGAGCCTTGCAAAAAACATTTTATTTTATTTTATTTTATTTTTTTTAATATATTTTTTTTTATTTCAGCTCATCATGGGGGTACATAAGTTCAGATCATATACATTGTCCCTGTCCCGCCCATCCCCCCGAGTCAGAGTCCCAAGCGCGTCCGCTCCCACTCTCCAGACAGTGCGCCTGGCACTCGCCATGTATTCATACCTCGATCCCCTCCCCCCCCACCTCCCCGGGTCTGCACCCTCAAGCATGACCATTCCCCAGAGGGTGCGCAATGCACTCGTCATGTAGGCATACACCCATCCCCTCCCCCCACCCCCCCATCCCAGTCTGATATCCAATTGGTATCCTTCCCTGATGTACATTTAGGTGATGATCAGGGAAACCAGTTTTCTGGTGAGTACATGTGATGCTTGTTTTTCCATTCTTTGGATACTTCACTTAGTATAATGGGTTCCAGCTCTCTCCAGGAGAACCAAAGAGATGTCGTATCATCGTTATTTCTTATAGCTGAGTAGTACTCCATGGTATACATATACCACAGTTTACTAATCCATTCGTGGATCAATGGGCACTTGGGTTGTTTCCACATCTTTGCGATTGTGAATTGTGCTGCTATAAACATTCGGGTACAGGTGTCTTTGTTAAAAAATGACTTTTGTTCTTCTGGGTATATGCCCAATAATGGAATTGCTGGATCAAATGGTAGGTCTACTTGAATCTGTTTAAGGTATCTCCATATTGCTTTCCATAGGGGTTGCACTAGTTTGCATTCCCACCAGCAGTGTATGAGTGTTCCTGTCTCTCCGCATCCACGCCAACACGTGTTGTTTTGGGATTTTTTGATAAAGGCCATTCTCACCGGAGTTAAGTGGTATCTCATTGTGGTTTTGATTTGCATTTCCCTGATGATTAGGGATGTTGAGCATTTTTTGATACGTTTTTTGGCCATTCTTATGTCTTCTTTTGAAAAATTTCTATTCATGTCCTTTGCCCATTTTTTGATAGGATTGTTTGATTTTTTCTTGCTGATTTTCCTGAGTTCTAAATAGATTCTTGTTATCAGTCTTTTATCTGATGTGTAGTATGCGAAAATTTTTTCCCATTCTGTAGGCTGTCTGTTTATTTTCGTGACTGTTTCTTTGGCTGTGCAGAAGCTTTTTAATTTAATCAGGTCCCATTCGTTTATTTTTGTTGTTGCTGCAATTGCCTTAGGGGTTTTCTTCATAAATTCTTTGCCTAGACCAACGTCTGTGAGAGTCTTTCCTACATTTTCTTCTAGAATTCTAATCGTTTCCCATTTAAAGTTTAAATCTGTTATCCACCGTGATTTGATTTTTGTGAGAGGTGAAATCTGTGGGTCCTGTTTCAGTCTTCTACATGTGGCTATCCAGTTTTCCCAGCACCATTTATTGAATAGGGACTCTTGTCCCCAGAGTATTTTTTTGTCTATTTTGTCAAAGATTAGATGATTATATGAGGATGGTTTTATATTTGGGTTTTCTGTTCTGTTCCACTGGTCTGTGTCCCTGCCCTTGTGCCAATACCAAGCAGTTTTAAGCACCACAGCTTTGTAGTATAGTTTGAAGTCTGGCAAATCAATACCTCCCATTTTGTTTTTATTGCTTAAGATTGCTTTTGCTATATGGGGTCTTCTCTGTTTCCATACAAAGTGTATAATTATTTTTTCTAAGTCTGTGAAAAATGATGTTGGTAATTTAATAGGAATTGCATTGAATCTATAGATTACTTTGGGTAGTATAGACATTTTAACGATGTTAATTCTTCCAATCCATGAGCATGGTATGGATTTCCACTTATTTACGTGTTCTGCAATTTCCTTCCTTAGCGTTTCATAGTTCTCTTTATAGAGGTCCTTTACCTCTTTAGTTAAATATATTCCTAGATATTTTATTTTCTTTGTTGCTATTTTGAAAGGTATTGAGTCCTTAATTTGGTTCTCCAATTGAATGGTATTGGCATATATGAATGCCTCTGATTTGTGTGTATTGACTTTGTAACCTGAGACATTACTGAATTCGTTAATTAATTCCAGGAGTCTCTTGGTTGAGTCCTTGGGGTTTTCCAGATACAACATCATATCATCAGCGAAGAGTGAGAGTTTGATCTCTTCTGTCCCTATTTGGACACCTTTGATTCTGCTCTCTTGTCTGATAGCTCTCGCAAGGACTTCCAATACAATGTTGAAAAGTAATGGGGACAGTGGGCAGCCTTGTCTGGTTCCAGTTCTGAGTGGGAATGCTTTCAATTTTTCCCCATTCAGTATGATGTTGGCTGTGGGTTTGTCATATATGGCGTGTATTATTTTTAGGTAGGTCCCATTTATGCCTATGTTGTTAAGTGTTTTTATCATAAAAGGGTGTTGAATTTTGTCAAATGCTTTTTCTGCATCTATTGAGAGGATCATATGGTCTTTATTTTTGCTTCTATTTATGTGGTTAATTACATTTATAGATTTTCGTATGTTGAACCACCCCTGCATCTCTGGGATGAAGCCTACTTGGTCGTGATGAATTATTTTTTTAATCAGCACTTGGATACGATTTGCTAGAATTTTATTGAGAATTTTTGCATCTACGTTCATGAGAGAAATTGGTCTGTAGTTTTCTTTTTTTGTTGCATCCTTTCCTGGTTTTGGTATCAATGTTATATTAGCTTGGTAGAATGTGTTGGGGAGAATTCCATCCTTCTCAATATTGAAGAATAGTTTATGTAGGATGGGCACCAGTTCATCTTTGTATGTATGGTAAAATTCAGGTGTGAACCCATCTGGACCAGGGCTTTTCTTTTTGGGAAGGTTTTTTATTGCTGTTTCAATTTCAGTTCTTGATATTGGTCTATTCAGGAATTCTATTTCTTCCTGATTGAGCTTGGGAAGGCTGTGTGTTTCTAAAAATTTGTCCATTTCCTCCTCATTTTCCAATTTGTGTGCATAAAGATTTTTGTAATATTCATAGATAATGTCATGTATCTCTGTGGCTTCGGTTGTGATTTCTCCTTTCATGTTCCTGATGGAAGTTATTAAAGATTTTTCTTTTCTGCTCTTGGTTAGTCTAGCCAGTGGTGTGTCTATTTTATTTATCTTTTCAAAGAACCAACTTTTTGTTTTATTAATTTCCCTTATAGTATTTTTGTTGTCTTTTTCATTTAATTCTGATTTGATCTTAACAATTTCTCGCCTTCTGCTGGGTTTGGGGTCAGTCTGTTCTTCTTTCTCCAGCTCTTTGAGTCTATTCATTAAGTTGTCTATTTGTAAGTTGTCTGTCTTTTTGAAATAAGCATTTATGGAAATGAATTTTCCTCTCAGGACTGCTTTAGCTGCATCCCATAGATTTTGATAAGTTGTGTCACCTTTGTCGTTTAATTCAAAGAATGTTTTGATTTCTGACTTAATTTCATTATTTTAAACATATGACAACTCTGCTAACAAAGAAGCAGAGAAATCTAACAGAAATTGTACATTTTAACTTCATGCCTCTGCTTTTTAACTTTTTGTTTCCATCTGTATCATTTTATACTATCTAACTCTCAAAGTTGTTATAGTTATGATTTTCAATAGATTTGTCTTTTAGGCTCCTACTCAAGATATGAATGGTTTATACAGTGCAATGACAGCAATAGAGTATTCTGTATTTGTGTACTTACTGTTACCAGGGGGTTTTATACCTTCAGAGGAGTTCTTATTGTTTATTATTGTCCTTTTCCTTCATATTGAAGATCTCCTTTTAGCATTTCTTATAGGACAGGTCTGTTGTTGATGGACTCGCTCAGCTTTTGTTTGTCTGGGAAAGTCTTTATTTCTCTTTCATGTTTGAAGGATATTTTTGTGGGATATAATATTCTAGGGTTAACTTTTTTCCTTCAGAACTTTGAATATGTCATGCCACTCTCTCCTGGCCTGTAAGTCTACTACCAGACATATTGGAGCTCCTTTATATGTATTTTTATTCTTTTTTCTTTTTTTGTTTTGCTTCCCTTAGGACCTTTTCTTTATTTGTGACTTTTGAGAGCTTGATTATTAAATGCCTTGAGGTAGTCTTGTTTCAGTTAAATTTTCCGGGTATTCTGTGACATTCTTGTACCTATATATTGATATCTTCCTCTAGGTTTGGAAATTCCTCTGTTATTTCTTTTAATAAACTTTCTACCCCAGTCTTTCTCTCTACATCCTCTTTAAGGCCAATAACTTTCAGATTTGCCGTTTGAGGCTCTTTCCTAGATCTTGCAAACATTCTATATTTTTATTCTCTTTTCTTGTTTTCTCTTCTGGCTATATTTTCCAGTAGCTTGTCTTCAAGCTCACTAATTCTTTCTTCTGCTTGATCAATTCTGGTGTGTGTTGAGAGACTTTGATGCATTTTTCAGTTTGTCAATTGAATTTTTCAGCTTCAGAATTTGATTTTTTTTTCAGAATTTGATTTTTAAAAATTTTTATTTCAATCTCTTTTCTAATTTCTCTGATAAGCTTCTGAATTCCTTCTCCGTGTTGTCCTGAAGTTCACTGAGCTTCTGCAGGATGGCTATGTTGAATTCTTTGTCTGAGAGGTCACATATATCTATCACTCTGGGATTGGTCACTGGGGCCTTATTTATTTCATTTGGTGAGGTCATGTTTTCCTGGATGTTCCTGATGCTTGTGGATGTTCACCAATGTCTAGGCATTGAAGAGTTAGGTACTTATTCTAATCTTTGCAGAGTAGGCTTGTTTGAACCCATACTTCTTGAGAAGGCTTTCCAGATATTCAAAGGGAATTAAGTGTTGTGATCTAAGTCTTTGGTCACTGCAGCCATATCAGCACTAGGGGTGCCCCAAGCCAAGTAATGCTGTGACTGTTGCAGACTCCTGGTGGCACTGCCATGGTGGACTGTGGTAAGACACAGGAAATTCCCTGAATTACTAGGCAAAATCTCTAAACCTCTTCCCTCACTCTCTGTGCTGGGCTGCTGGCATTAGCAGAGGATGATGTGGGAACTGCCTCCTGGCCACCACAGCTGGGACTGTGCCAGGTCACACTTGAAGCCAGCTCAGTCTCACTCAAAGCCCATGGCATCTGTTGCCTGGCTACCTCTGTTTATTCAAAGCCAAAGGGCTCTTTAGTCAGCAGGTGGTGAATCCTGCCAGGACTGGGTCCTTCCCTTCAGGGTAGCAGGTTCCCTTTTGGCCCAGGGTGGGTCTAGAAATGCCATCTGGGAACTAAGACCTAGAATCAGGGGCTTCAGGAGTCTGCTTGGTACTTATTTTACTGTGGCTGAGGTGGTACCCAAAACAAAGTCCTCTGAACTTTTCACTTTCCTTAAGTGGAAGGAGATGCTTCCTGAACTGCTCTGCCTAGAGTTGGGAGAGGAATGACATAGTCACTCACTTGGTTACCACCGCTGGTGTCTCACTGGGTCACGTGCATCTCACATCCACTGGCCCCAGGCCAGCAGTCTTCGCAGTCTAACTGCCATATACATTTGTTCCAGGCCCAGGCTGCTTTCCTCAGCCCCTGGTGGAGCTAGCAGGAACTCAGGTTTCTACTGCTGGGGTGGAGGATTCCACTCTAGCCAGGCTGGTCTAAATGACCCTGCTATGGGCACCGACAGAACTCTGCCCTGTGCTGTGCCCCCTATGCCAGGGCAGTCCTGGGTTTCAAGGCAAAGTCTCACAATCACTTCACTCTCCCTCCCCTGCTCACACAGATTCTCCCTCCACTGGGCACTGGTGCTGGGATGGGGGGAGTGGCATGGGCAATGCAAGGTTGTCTTGGCTGAACCTCTTCTTGATAGAATGTTGAAACCAGGTACTGTGATTGCTCGCCTGATTTTTGGTTCTTTCGAAGGTGCAACTATCCATGGATAGTTGTTGACTTTGATGTTCCTGCAGGAGAACCATCACTGGAGGGTTCTATTTGGCCACCTTGCTCTTCCCTCAATTTCTCAGGTTTTTTTTTTAAACATTGAGATTTACTTTGTAATTGAAAAAATTGACAAATACACTTGATTTCCAAATATAATTTTAAACAATGAGAAAATAGGTGTTTAATATGTCAGGATATAATATTATATTGTGGGATCCTCAGTGGCTTGGGTTTTATACTAGTATCAAAGACACAAATGCCAAGATGTGCCAGAGAATTGGGATCAATGAAGGAAGCAAGGCTGAGGACACCATAAACCCCATCAACAGGAAGTGGTCACACCTTCCATCCCAGCCTCTTGGATTTCCATATGGAAACATGGACTTAGTGTTGCCAGATATCCTGATTTTCAACAGAAGTTGAAAATCTGGATTTTTATATAAAATTTTATTAATGTTTAAGTGTTGGCAACTAATTTTGTTAAAATATAAAAGTGACAGAATATTTAAATACCTGTAGGCCAGGTGTGGTTCATGCTTCACTAGCTTGCTTTATATTTTTCAGTACCTCACAAGTTTCTCCAAAGGGAATATGCATCCTTTTTAAAAAGCCACGAGCCTATGATTATCTTAAAGAACAATAGAATTGAGAAAGTTGAGGATTTTACACATAAGGGAATCAATGCACTTTACCGATCCGTGAGGGAAGCATCTAAGAAAGTAGATGTCTTGTTCAAGGACAGTGTCGGGTATAGAATTAGAACCACAATTTAAGTCCTTTTAGAGTATTGGCTATGCCATATGATTCCATATTTTTTTCCATCTGTGTTACTTTGTTTCATTTTCTAATCCCTCTATCATGTGAGAAAGAAGAAATGAAGGGAGATATTTTCAGACAAGCCAGGAAAATTCATGGTCTTTCTTGGGGATTTTGTATGTAAGATACAGAAATATTGCCTTTAATGTGTGAGGTTAAGCAAAGCTCTCTGAGATGTCATTTCCCCCTTCACTCACATTCCTATCCTCCCATGTTTTTGTCCCCACAGGTTGGCTTACTGCTACCTCAGTGAGCATAGCTGGGAATACATCTCCAAAGCTCTCATGTGTAGCAAAACCCTGCACCATCTAGACCTCAGTGTGAACACCCTGAAGGATGAGGGATTGACAATTCTCTGTGAAGCCCTGAAGCACCCAGACTGCTGCCTGTGGTCACTGTGGTAGGTTTCTTTGAGGTTTCCTTTGAAGACCAAGCCTTCTTTTTCAAGGCCTTGCATTACACAGGAGGCACTTGGAATGGAGAAAGGCCACAGTGTCTGTGCTTGAAAATGTGAAGGTTAAAAATTACTTGACTTAGATTCTTGTAGAAACATTCACGTGAACAAACCTGTGCCTTGACTTTTGTGTCACAGATTTAATGTGTTGTAAGTGGCATTCAGTGGACGATACTTAAAGGACTAAAAGAGAAGAATTACGACTTGGGGCTGAGGGACAGTTTTTTGGCTAAGAAGATATTTGGCATGTGTTCTGCAGGATGAACACATTCCATTCGGTGGAAAAATAGAACCAAAATTCCAGGCAGATGGGTAAAACGTGGAGGTGGGGGACCCCCCCCAAAAAAAACACATGTGAGAATTAACATCGATAAAACAAGGGATGCTTTAAAAGGGAAAAAAGGGTAGGAGGACAGTAATGAGAAAGAACATAATGAAAACACTTAATTTTATGTTATAAAATTGAGAAATATTGGGGTGACCTTGTGGTGGTGGTGGTGTTTTGGAGTCCCCAATTAGGGTAGTAGTTCATTATCAAATGTCTCTTTCCTTGAGAAATTCAGAGACTTGTGGAATTAGGCAGAATGATTTTTACCTAGTCTATTAGGAAATATCAGAGTTTAGAAATTTGTATTCCATTTCTCGAAGAGTATGTTAAAGAGCCACACGCGTACTTTTTCTCACAATGGTGGGTTAGGATATCTGAGTCAATCTTTGAAATTGAAAGATCTTAAAAGTGTCACACCTGACACCCAATTAATGTTATTCCTAAATGTGCTCTTAGGTGATGATCAGTGAAACCAATTTGATGGTGAGTACATGTGGTGCTTATTGTTCCATTCTTGGGATACTTCACTTAGTAGAATGGGTTCCAGCTCTATCCAGGAAAATACGCTCTGATTCAGAGGGGGACGGGGGCAAGGGCAATATATGTAACCTAAACTTTTGTACTCCCATAATATGCTGAAATTAAAAAAAAGTCACATAAAATATTTTTTAAAACATTAAAAGAATCTAGAAACTAAAAAGAGATATTCTAAGTAGCAGGGTAGGTGTAGAATACTTTAGGTTGTCCAAAAGTCCTTAAGATGTATTAAAAAAATAACCTTAAACTAGTACCGAATAGACACCTAGGAGAAGCAAGTGCAAGTCCTCTCTGGAGTTAGATAATAGGAAGGCATGATCCTTGACCCTGATTTATTCCTGAGAGGATCTTTTAAAGTCAATAAATACCACACAGTTAAAATAACCTAAACCACAAGGATTTAAGTCATGATGAACAAGAACAAGCCAAAACAAAAATGCCTTACCAAGCTTCAGCTACTGGAGGGATCAGACTTACCTGTAATACAAAGCAATTATACTTACTATGTTTAAAGAAAAAGAACAAGTTTAAATTCTGAGAAAAAAGAAAGCCATAAAATAAAATCAGCAAATAAAGAATAAAATGGAACATATAGAAATTATAAATATAATTGGTAGTAAAAACTTAATAGATAGAACAGTAGATTAGACATAATTAAAGGAAAACATTAATAAAACAGAATAAGTCATAATTATCTAGAAGGCAGCATGAAAAGAGAAAAATGCGTAATGTATAAGAGATTATGAGTCTTAGAGGATAGAATAAGAAGTTCTAACACATTTAATGGGAGTCTGAGAAAGATAAAATATTAAGGATAAAATTTTCTTATAACTGATGAAAGAGTCCAATCCAGATTCAAGCATTCAAATAGGTCTCTAACAGGATAAATAATGGAGAAACAGTAGAATGCTAGAGATAAAGATGTGATCTTTAAAATCTAACATGGGGTTGGGAGGGGGAACCATTCTATCTACAAGGAAGCACAGGTGCAGGTGGGTGAAGAGGAACAGTGAAAACCAGAAGGCAGTGCAATGAGAGATTCAACATGCTGGGGAGGGGGGTGTCAATCTAGAATTTTATAACCAGCAAAAATCATCAAGAATGAGGACAAAAACCTATTTTCAAAGAAATAACAAATTAAGTTTCCTACCATTGAATCTTTAATAAAGACAATTCTGAAGACCATCCCTTAGACAGAAGCAAATGATCCCAGATGGAGACACACAGAGCAAAGAAAGTGGTAAATCTGTAGATAAATCTAAACAAAATATGGATTGTATATAAAAACATCATCTTGAGGATTTAAAGGAAAAAATTCAAATGCAAAGAATTTATGAAGAAGACCCCTAAGACAATCACAGCAACAACAAAAATAAACGAATGGGATCTGATTAAATTAAAAAGCTTCTGCACAGCCAAAGAAACAGTCATGAAAATAGACAGCCTACAGAATGGGAAAAAATTTTTGCATACTACACATCAGATAAAGGACTGATACCAAGAATCTATTTAGAGCTCAGGAAAATCGGCAAGAAAAAATAAAACAACCCTATCAAAAAGTGGGCAAATGACAGGAATAGAAATTTTTCAAAAGAAGATATAAGAATGGCTAACAAACATATGAAAAAATGCTCAACATCCCTAATCATCAGGGAAATGCAAATCAAAACCACAATGAGATATCACTTAACTCTGGTAAGAATGGGCTTTATCAAAAAGTCCCAAAACAACACATGTTGGCGTGGATGCGGAGAGACAGGAACACTCATACACTGCTGGTGGGACTGCAAACTAGTGCAACCCCTGTGGAAAGCATTATGGAGATACCTTAAACAGATCGATACAGCAATCCCATTATTGGGCATCTACCCAAAGGAACAAAAGTCATTCTATAACAAAGACACCTGTACTCAAATGTTTATAGCAGCACAATTCACAATTGCAAAGATGTGGAAACAACCCAAATGCCCATCAATCCACGAATGGATTAGTAAACTGTGGTATATGTATACCATGGAGTATTACTCACCTATAAGAAATAATGGTGATACATCTCTTTGGTTCTCCTGGAGAGAGTTGGAACCCATTATATTAAGTGAAGTAGCCAAAGAATGGAAAAACAAGCATCACATGTACTCACCAGAAAATTGGTTTCCCTGATCATCACCTAAATGCACATCGGGGAAGGATACCAATTGGATATCAGACTGAGGCGAGGGGTGGGGGGAAGGGATGGGTGTATGCCTACATGATGAGTGTGTTGTGCACTGTCTGGGGAATGGTCATGCTTGAAAGTGCTGACTCGGGGAGGTGGGGGGTGGAGGGAGGGGATGGAGGTATGACTACATGATGAGTGCCAGGTGCACTGTCTGGAGAATGGACGCGCTTGAGGCTCTGACTCAGGGGGATGGGCGGGACATGGACAATGTATATAACCCGAGCTTTTGTACCCCCATGAAGAGCTGAAATTAAAAAAAAAAAAATAAAAAAAAAATCTACAACAGCAATAACAAAGTGTAAATGAGTAAATTAAAGTAAATGTCCCAAGGTTCAGAAAGAAGATGAACGAATTGAATACTTGGAGATGATAGATTGAGTGGGAATATAGAAATTTCTATTTTAATGAACACTAAAAGAAAACCCAGAAGGTATCGCTAACTCTCAAATCAGCAGAAGAAAGAAGATGGAATGATAAAAAATACACAATCCAAAAGAAAGCAAGAGAGAACAGAAAAATAAAGGAACAGATAAGAAAATATAAAACACAACAAGATGTAGATTTAAATTCAAACATATCAGTAATTAAGTATCAACAGATTGAATGTTGTAACTAAAAAACAAAGATTGGCATGCTGGATTTTTAAAAAAAAATTAAACTGTAAGTTACATAGTAAAACATAAGGAGGTCGCAGTTGCACAACCTTGTGAATATAGTAAGTGCCACTGAATTTTTTTTTTTTAATTTTTGTTTTGATTTTGACTATATCTTTTTTTTTTTTTATTTCAGCTCATCATGGGGGTACATAAGTTCAGGTCATATACATTGTCCATGTCCTGCCCATCCCCCCGAGTCAGAGTCCCAAGCGCGTCCATTCTCATTCTGCAGACAGTGCGCCTGGCACTCAACATGTAGTCATACCTCCATCCCCTCCCCCCCCCACCTCCCCGGGTCTGCACCTTCAAGCATGACCATTCCCCAGAGGGTGTGCAATGCACTCGTCATGTAGGCATACACCCATCCCCTCCCCCCACCCCCCATCCCAGTCTGATATCCAATTGGTATCCTTCCCCGATGTACATTTAGGTGATGATCAGGGAAACCAGTTTTCTGGTGAGTACATGTGATGCTTGTTTTTACATTCTTTGGATACTTCACTTAGTATAATGGGTTCCAGCTCTCTCCAGGAGAACCAAAGAGATGTCGTATCATCGTTATTTCTTATAGCTGAGTAGTACTCCATGGTATACATATACCACAGTTTACTAATCCATTCGTGGATTGGTGGGCACTTGGGTTGTTTCCACATCTTTGCGATTGTGAATTGTGCTGCTATAAACATTCGGGTACAGGTGTCTTTGTTAAAGAATGACTTTTGTTCTTCTGGGTATATGCCCAATAATGGGATTGCTGGATCAAATGGTAGGTCTACTTGAATCTGTTTAAGGTATCTCCATATTGCTTTCCATAGGGGTTGCACTAGTTTGCATTCCCACCAGCAGTGTATGAGTGTTCCTGTCTCTCCGCATCCACGCCAACATGTGTTGTTTTGGGATTTTTTGATAAAGGCCATTCTCACCGGAGTTAAGTGGTATCTCATTGTGGTTTTGATTTGCATTTCCCTGATGATTAGGGATGTTGAGCATTTTTTGATACGTTTTTTGGCCATTCTTATGTCTTCTTTTGAAAAATTTCTATTCATGTCCTTTGCCCATTTTTTGATAGGATTGTTTGATTTTTTCTTGCTGATTTTCCTGAGTTCTAAATAGATTCTTGTTATCAGTCTTTTATCTGATGTGTAGTATGCGAAAATTTTTTCCCATTCTGTAGGCTGTCTGTTTATTTTCGTGACTGCT
Organism: Lemur catta; assembly: GCF_020740605.2. Classification (NCBI taxonomy): domain Eukaryota; kingdom Metazoa; phylum Chordata; class Mammalia; order Primates; family Lemuridae; genus Lemur; species Lemur catta. The sequence continues at coordinate 22,301,149 of NC_059146.1, forward strand.
TCTTTGGCTGTGCAGAAGCTTTTTAATTTAATCAGGTCCCATTCGTTTATTTTTGTTGTTGCTGCGATTGCCGTAGGGGTTTTCTTCATAAATTCTTTGCCTAGACCAATGTGTGTGAGAGTCTTTCCTACATTTTCTTCTAGAATTCTAATCGTTTCCCATTTAAGGCTTAAATCTGTTATCCACCGTAATTTGATTTTTGTGAGAGGTGAAATCTGTGGGTCCTGTTTCAGTCTTCTACATGTGGCTATCCAGTTTTCCCAGCACCATTTATTGAATAGGGACTCTTGTCCCCAGAGTATGTTTTTGTCTATTTTGTCAAAGATTAGATGGTTATATGAGGATGGTTTTATATTTGGGTTTTCTGTTCTGTTCCACTGGTCTGTGTCCCTGCCCTTGTGCTAAAGTGCCACTGAATGTTAACACAGTTAATTTTATGTTTTGTGAATTTCACCTCAATAAAAAGAGACAAATAGTAAAAGCATGGAAAAATATATCATGCAAATTATAACCAAAAGGAAGCTTCTACAACTATATTGATCAGACAAAATGGAGTTTACGGCAAAAAGTATTATTGGATAGATTCATTATTTGGTTCATGCTCATTTTAAAATTATCTTCCTACTCAAGTGAACTTAAATTCTTATGAGGTGAACATAATTACTTCCCATATACAATTCATGGATCAAAGGAGAAATCACAGTGGAGATTGGAACATATATTGAAATGAGAAAAGAATATACCTCATAATAAACTCAGGTGATGCAGCAGCTGAAGTGCATGTATCTATCAGAAAAAGAAAAGCTGAAGAATAAGTTTTCTTAAATGGCAAAATAAACCTAAAAAAAGATGGAAGGAAATAAAGATAAGGACAGAAATTGATGAAACAGACAACAAGCACACAATAGAAAAGATCAGAAAGCTAAAAGTTGGTGCTTTGCAAAGGCTAACAAATAATTTGTCTCAGCATTGTCCAATAGAATATAATGTAAGCCATGAGTGTAATTTTAAATTTTCCAGTAGCCATGTTAAAAGGTGAAAGTAAATATGAAATTAATTTTAATAATACAATGTATTTAACCATATGTCAAATATCCTTTTGATATATAACCAGTATAAAAATATTAATGAAACATTTTACATTTTTTTGTACTACTTTAAATCCACTGTATTTGACACTGTAGCACATCTACATTCAAGCAAGCTACATTTCAAGGGCTCAGCAATCACATGTGGCTGGCAGCTACCATGTTAAACGGTGCAGATCTATCTCAAGAATGGGAAAAGAAATTGCAGATGTAACAGATGTTAAAAAGAAAATAATATGAGCAATGTTACACAGTAAACCTGAAAATTTAGATATTTAAGACTCCGTGAGCTTCTAGAATAATATAAAAATACTCAAGAAGAAAGAAAAATGAAGTTTTAAATTATTAAATTAGTAGTCAAATGTTTTCATATAGAAAATTCCAAACTTAGAAGCCTTCATCAGTGACTCTTACTAGATATTCAAGGGAGAAATAATTCCACTCCCACACAAATTCTTTCAAGACTGGAAAGAGAAGAAATTTGCCAGCATCTTTTGAGGCCAGCATAATCATGATACTAGAAACCAATAAGAATTTTATTGGTTGTAATACCATTCTTATAATTTTTGTAAGAAAGGAAATTATTGGCTAGTGTCATTCATGCAAAAACACTAAACAGACTATTAACAAGCAGAATCCAGAAATGTATTAAAAGAATAAACATAATGACTAAGTTAGGTTTATCCTAACAATGTAAAGTTGCTTTAGCATTAAAAAGATCAGTTAAAAAAAAAGGAGGGGGGGAGTGCAAGAACTATTAAAAAAAAAAAAAAGTCAGGCAATGTAACTGACCATACTAACTGATAAAAATAAAAATTACAATATACAGAAAAAAGTTTGAATTAAAACATATCCATTTGTTATAAAACATATCCATTTGTTATAACTTTTGAAAAAATATTTGGGAAATTCCTTGACCTAATAACAAATGTGATCAGATAATCTAAAGCAAACATTTGTTTAATGATGAAGAGAGGGAAATTTTCTCTTCAATATCAAGAAAAAGATAAGAATGTTGGCTATAATCACTTTCAGTCAACAATGTCCTGAAAATCTTAGTAACAGATATAAGGTAATAAAAATACTAACCCTATAATCCTTAAAAATAAAGAAAAGGAAGAAACTCCTAATTCTATGTAGAAGATATGAATGTACATAGAAAATCCAAGAAAATCTATAGGTAATTTATCAGAATTAACTAGTTTAACAGGATTGCTTGAAAAAATCAATATATAAAAAGTATTTATATACCAACAAGAAGCAATAAGCTAATGGAATTAAATAAAAGTACCATTTATAGTAGCATCAAAAAGGAATTACCTAGGAATAAGGCTACCACAGTATATGTGAGACTTTTGTAGAGAATATCATCAAATTATAATGTAAAACAGTAAAAAAAAATCAAAGATTGCAATATTCAGAATCTTAAAAAGTTAATTCTCCACAAACTGACTTTAGTTTTGATGAAATCCCACTGAAAATGCAATGTTTTTATTTTGTTGTTTTGTGTTGGACTTGAAAAGTAGATTTTGAAATGTGCATGGAATTTGCAAGACACCAGGAATACCTAAGAAACACTTAAAGAATAAAAAGTGGGAAGGCTTGCTCTAAATATATCAAGGCAATATAAAGTTTTAGAAATTAAAAAGCAATATGGGGTTCATACAGGGATGACCAAATAGGCCAGAGACACAGAATAGGGATCTCAGAAACAGAGCTATCTACATGTGTTCAGATGTTGCATCATGGAAGGTCATGTCACAGATAGAACAGGGAAAGGACAGGCTTTCAACAAATGATGCTAGGACAATTACAGTTGTCCCTCAGTATCCGAGGAGGGTAGGTTCCAGGACCACCTGTGGATACCAAAATCCCCGGATGCTCAAGTCCTTTATAAAATGGTATAGCGTTTGCATATAACCTACACACACCCTCCATATACTTTAAATTATCTCTGGATTACTTATAATACCTAATACAATGTTAATGTTATGTAAAAAGTTGTTGTATTAGTTTTTTAATTTGTATTGTTTTTTTCTTGTTGTATTATTTCTTTCCTGATTATTTTCAATCTGCGGTTAGTTGTATCTGTGGATATGGAGGGCTGACTGTACCTATCCATATGGATGATAAAGTCTGTCTTGTTTTGTCATCTTTCCTTTCATGATATCCAACCAGGATGTAGTAACCCCTGAGAAGTGGTATCATGACTATTCTTTTGCAGTTTGGTGAAATGTTTTTTCACTGCCGCCGGCTGTCAAGGCCTTGCCTCTGTTCTTACCAGCAATCAAAACCTGAAAAATCTGCAGCTTGGGTACAACGATATAGGAGATGTGGGCATGAAGGTGTTGTGTAAAGCTCTGACACATCCCAACTGCCACTTGGAGCAACTTGGGTGGGTATTGCCAAGGTCATGGTTATGTCTTCATGAATGGCAAAGGATGGATAATTGATGGGCAGAAAGAGAAATCAAAAAACTCCTCCAGGGGTAACATAGCACTTAGCTGTTGTTGCATAATGAACCACTCTAAAACTTACAGGCTTGAGACAGTGAGCACTTGTGATTACTGGCTGACGGTTGGTCTGGGCCAGGCATCGCTGACCTTGGCTGGACGTGGTCAGGAAGCCGGGGAGATTGGCTGTTCTGGGCTGGCCTCACCATCGCATGTAGAGGTTGACTGGCTGTCACCTGGGGATGACAGGTGTGATTGGACCATGTCTCACCTAACTGGGCTCATTGACATGGCATCTGTGTCAGTTTGCTAGGGCTGCCATAACCAAGTATCACAGACTGGGTGGCTTACACATAAATATGTTGTCTCTTGGTTCTGAGGCTGGAAGTCCAAGATCAAGGTGTCAGCAGGGATGACACCTTCTGAGGGCCTTGAGGGAAGGATGTGTTTGGAGCCTCTCCTTGGTTTGCGGACAGCCGTCTGTCTTCTCCCTGTGTTTTCATGTTGTCTTCCCTCTGCGTATATATGTGTACAATTCCTCCTTTTCTAAGGACACCATCATAGTGGGGGACGGCCACACTGATGTCCTTATTTTAATTTAATTATCTTGTAAAGATTCCATCTTCAAATATGGTCCCATTTGGAGGGTAGAACTTCAACATATGAATGGGAGGGCGGCACAGTTCAGCCCATTGCAGCCTCTCAGAAGTTCAAGAGATCAAGAAGCATAGAAGGCATCTGAGATGTAGGCTCAGAACTCACATCATCTTGCTTCCATTGTGTTATATTATCCAAAGCAAGGTACAAGGGCAGCCCAGATTCAAGGGCTGGGAAATAGACTCTAACTCTTAGTGGAATGGGCTGCCAAGTCACATTGCCGTGGGCATAACCACAGAGAAGAGTAGACAGTTGGGGCTGCTTTTAGCATCTAAACAGAGGAATAATCTGATGCCATAAACACTGGATTGTGAGATCCTGTACTCAGAGGCTATGGGGTGAGCCTTGGCTAAATGTCTAGCTCATATCCCACCTCTGCCCTGAGGGTGGGGCTACTTCCCACTTTATGTCTTTTTATTGCAGGTTGGAAGGATGTGAATTAACCAGTGCCTGCTGCAAGGATCTCTCTTCTGTTCTCACCAGCAGTAAGACCCTGCGGAAGCTAAACCTGGTCATGAACGCCTTTGACCACAGTGGGGTGGTTGTGCTCTGTGAGGCCCTGAGACATCCAGATTGTGTCCTGAAGATTCTTGTGTGAGCTGGGGTTTCTTCACAGTGGGGAGAGTGCTCGGGTCTAAGAAGAGATTGCTTAGAACCTAAAATGTGCAGCTACTGCAAGCTAATCACATTGTACTAAAATGCAAATAATGTCCCCTGTCTTGGGGTTGGTGCATTAGTAAGAGACAGTGAGTATAAAGCCCTAATCACCACTGTAGCTACTGAATAGTGAGTGCCCAATAGATGGTGGCATTTGGTACTATTGTAAATTATAGTACATAAATATTTACGATTGGTAATGTAAGTTATTTATATTTGTAAATATAATTTATATTTGTAAATGTTATATTTGTAAATATAAAGTATAAGTTATATCTTATATCATAAAAATATATAATTTGCATTTATAAAAGTATGAGTTATAAATATATTATTTATATTATAATCCTATAAACATTTTATTAGATAACTACATGATAAATCCTTGGCATTTATCTTTCTCATTCATTTTTCCCTACCTTTTTTCCAAAACAATCTGAGATCAAGGCAATAATAGGTAGTTTTCAGGCCATTCACTTCCAGAAAACGGAAACATAAGATGTTGGGTTGAAATTATCATAACTCCAGCGCTAAAGAACATTCACTTCTTTTCTCTCTTATGAAGATACAGGTTCATTTCCTTGAACTCCATTCTTCTAAATCTCCATCTAAAAATATTGGATGCCTGGCATTATTTCTTTCTCATTTTAAATTTTGGTAAAAGTTTAGAATGGGTAGTGCCAGAGTTGATGCATTGTGACATGGAAAGACTTTCATTGTCATTTTCTGTCAAAGAGGCTTGTGTTTGAATTCTAGCTTTTTCATATTTAGTCCTATAACCCTGGGAAAAGCATTTGTCCTCTCTGATTATCAATCTTCTATGTGCAAAATAGGGGTAATTATTTGACATAGTAATTATGAAAATATATATCAAATGATGTGATAAATATAATGCAACCAAATAAGTGAGTTTGCATCTCATCCTGCCCTGTTTCCAACCATGAATAGTTTCACAAATATGTATATGAAGATAAACAATTGCACTAGAAACATAGTTCACTCCAACAGTAAGATGAAGCTACTTGGGACAGTTGCAAATAAACAGACACCAAACAGAGACAGGAGATTGCATATCCACAGAAGAGCCAAGACAGTGATCCTTAATCCTTGTGTCTGATTCAAAGTCACAACATAATGTGATGTGTAAGTGTGGGGGCTCCAGAACCAAATTGCTGTGATCTGTATCCTGACCATACCACTTTCTAGTTTTGTGACCTCAGGCCACTTCCTTAACGTGGCTCAGCCTCGGTGTCTTCATCACAAATGAAGACAATAATAGTATCCCATAAGGTTGTGAAAGCTTAATGAATACACATGTAAAAGTCTAAGCAGAGGGCCAGGACCAGGCACTCAGATAATGGTAACTGTTAATACTTTATCTTTTTGAAAGTAAAAAGAGCTTCAGTCTTTTTCCCTAGCTTCCACTGACTTCGTGTTCCAAACCCTAACGTTTTTGTGGAATCAGTGCTTGATGTTACTGACATTCATTCTGTTCAGTGACATCTCTTCATAATTTGGTGTTTAGTGACAGCAAGTTGGCAGCTTGAAGTCAACCATGATTGGATTGGAGAATTTACACCACAGAAATGGGCAAAGTTAAAAATCAGGGCTGCTTTTTTTTTTTTTTTTAGAGCCATGGGTAAGTATTAGCACATCACTGCATATGATGGGTATGCCTTTTCCCTTGGAGGCAACACCAGGGTCTCCTAGACTTGTCCTGGGAGGAAATGGTATAGAGGAAGATGATACGCAGAAAAGTGAATTAAAAATAGAGCCTTTTTTATATTTTATTAATACCAGGCTGAATAAATATGAATTTCATGAGGAAACCCAGATGTTCCTAATGGCTGAGGAAGAGAGAAATCCCGACTTGGCAATCATAGATGAATGACGAAGCAGAGACAGGACCACGGGAGTGGACACCCGATTGCAGGCAACCTGGACTCATTCCGGCTCAAGGTCACCTGAAAAGGCTGGGGATTGGGGCCCTTACTTGTTCTTGTCTGTACCCAGGTATTACAAATCACTGACACTCCGAGATGAGATAATTCTGGCACCCTGTTCGGACGTGTTTCATATAATGTATGTCTTCATTTGTTCTTTGGCCATGGATGAACCACTGAAAGACCTTCATGGTCAAATGTCTACCCTGTCTCCCAAAGACATTTTAAACACTCAATAAAGTATTATATCTTCTTTCCTCTTTTTTTTAATTTCAAGATATTAAGGGGGTGGGGTACAAATGCTTTTTACATGGATACATCGTATAATGCTGAAGTTGGGGCTTTCAGTGTGCTAGTCACCAGGATAGTGTTCATTGTACCCGATAGGCAAATTTTTATCCCTCCACCTCAAACCCTCCCCTCTTCTTGGTTTCCAGTGTCCTTTACGTCTTCATGCCTGTGTGTACCTGTCGTTTAGCTCCCACTTATTAGTGAGAACACGTGGTGTTTGTTTTTCCATTCCTGAGATACTTCACTTAGGATAATGGTCTCTATTTCCATCCATGTTGCTGTGAAAGATGTTGTTTCATTCCTTGTTATGGCTGAATAGTACTCCATGGTATACACATACCACATTTTCTTTACCCATTTATGAACTGGTAGGCACTTAGGTTGGTTTCAGATCTTAGCAATTGTGAACTGTGCTGTGATAAACGTATGGGTATAGGTATCTTTTTTATAAAATGACTTCCTTTCCTTTGGGTAGATACCCAGTAGTGGGATTGCTGGATTGAATGGTAGGTCTACATTTAGTTCTTTGAGGAATCTCCATACTGTTTTCCATAGAGGTTGTACTAATTTGCAGTCTTATATCTTAAAACACTTTGGATAATCCTGAAATGGGGTTTGTTACTGGTGACTGACTGATGCAAGAGTGGAGTGTAGGCTGAAGAAACTGTGGTCTTCTGTGTTGACTTGGAAAAATGCTGGTGACATTGGGAGCATGGGAAAGGCTGCTCTGACGTAGGCACCTTTCTTTGTTAGTCCAACTGGGGTCCTAACTCAGGTTCTTCCTCTTTTCTTGCCTGATGAAAGAATTTTAGAAGTACATTTTTAAAATTCAGAAAAGTAAAAGTTGCCCATCCCCCCCTACCTAACACTTCAGGTAAAGGGAAAGATCCTGTCTTGTGCCACTCTCCCTAAACTCCACAAACAATCCTATCATGAGATTCATGGATAGCCTTCCAATATCATTCATGTACTTTTATATATGTGACTGCATCTTTCAACCACATAGCATTGTGAGTTTTTTATTCCATAAAAGATGTCACACTAGATGCACTATTCTGCAAGTTGTTTTCACTGTTAGTCTAACCATGATATGTATATATAAACACATATATACCTACACATATATATTTATGTATATATCAACACTAACAAAGTGAAAAACTTGCCAAATAATATATTTATTAATGTGTGTATATATCAACATGAATAAACAGTAGAAAAACTGACAATGTGTTTAATGAGATACATTTATACATTTATGTGTATCTCATCATAGAATAAGTGAAAGTACATATTATGAAGTATATACAAGGCTACTTTATATGTCATAAAAAATGTGAATGTGTCTGTATCTATACTAACCTTTTTTTAACCTGACACTTACATTAGCAGCATATATATGTACTTCATTTTTAATTGTCTATGTTGGCAGTCATTTCAGTTGTGTCTGATATTTGACATTATATGTGATATATGACTGATATGACTACAGTATACAACCTTGCAATCTCTGCTTGTACATATTTCTGTAGGGTAGCCAAATAGAAGAATCAAAACTATATGTAAGGAAGGTAGGTGGTGTAGGGAATGAAGTGTAAGAGAACTGAGTTCAATATGGTAAGACAACTGCAGGTAATGTGTAATATTACAAACAGCAGAGTGGAGCTCCTGACATTAACAGACATGTAGGGGTTGAGAAAGGAATAAACCACCAGCTTAACTAAAGGTATATTTGTCCTCAGCAGGGAAATGAGTTCTTCTATTGATGGGAGGGCTTTGCTGATCCCAAGAAATTTGGCTTTAAACATCCAAGTCCAGGCAGGGCTGATCCCGTATTTCCATCACTGCACCAGGCAAGTTATCACTTTCCTTCTCTCTCATCTCCCCTCCCTCCCAACACACCCCTTCTCAGGATATAAGGGTTCCACCTTGTGGTTCAAGAGATCCTAAAGTTCAAATCAAGTTCTCAGTTGATCATGGAATGGGACTAGATTTCCAATTATTGGTATTGAGATAATGTGTATGACCTAAGTAATAGAAAACAAATGCCCCAAGTATTCAGGCACAAAAAGATTTTGAACTGGAGAGTAAGTTTGAACAGTCTAGAGTGATGCTTTGTGATTACATCTCATGAGTCAGGATTGTTCAGTGGAATAAATTGAAAACGTAAAAGCAAAAAATTAAAGAAATAGTGATATATGCACATCAGTGGGAGGTGGTGTAAACATCCAGAGGTGAGAAGGAGCTTTAAGAGTCTATTTCTTGGGAGCAAACCTGAGATTTGCAAAGGGTGGAACAGGTGCTACCAATGCTTTAATTATCTTGCTAGAAGTATTTTACTTTCCAAAGCCCTATGCATTTATGATTTTGATTACAAGCAAAACTTTTGCATTGAGCACTGTAACCCAATATGTAACCCTTATTACTTGTTAAAGTATAATTTCACTAATATTAAATCATAACCCCCATACAAACATAAAATGAATGTGTATCATGCTTTTATTAAAATTATTAATCAGAATCAGGAGAATGCTCAAACTGCTTCAAAGAGCATTTAAGGAGGTGGATATAGGTAGGAGTAAGATGGCAGATTAGAGGTGACCTCCTGGCTCTCTGCTCTCAGAGACTGAGGTGGAAAACTCAGATGGCTACACACGAGTAGATCACTCCCTGCCAAGAACAGCATTGTAAAACGGCAGACAAACAGCGTGGGACACGCAACACAGGAAAAAAGGTGAACAGGAGATATGATTGCAAAGTCTGGAGAGTGTGAGATAAACAGAGTGTGGGACGGCCACATCTGCCTGGCCAGTGAGTGCAGGGGGATCTGACCCATGGGAGGATGCCCAGCTCCTCCACTGACCCTCCACACCCACTCAGACAGGGACACACCTGAAGTCAGTGCAAAGTCGTGGCATGACACAGCGAGCTCTGTGGAGAGGGAACAATAGTAGGAAACATTTTCAACTCCCCAGTGCTCTGTGCTAGAACTGCACTGGGCAGGGGGGAGACTGGTCTGAGCGATCACTTCCTGTGACCGTGTGAGGGAGTTTGGAGACAGGCAACTTGCCTCTAGTGGTCAATACCATGAGAACAAAGGAGGTGAACACTGAAAAGGGGGCTTTGCCCTGGAAACTGCTGATTAGGCTGACTCAGGGCAGGCTAGAAAGAGCAAGACCCCCTGCCAGACTGTCATGAGATTGTGGGACTGTGATACACACAGGAGAGCAGGCGGCCTGTTGATTCAGCCTGCTAAATTGGCATCTGCCAACTTCTGAGCGGTTGCCTCCAGCGCTAGCTCTCTGCGGGTGGGTGGCCACCGTTTTTAGGGTCCACAACCCGGAGAGGCTGCGGCATGCTATGGTTTGGGGCAGCACCCCTCCCCCAGCCCAGGGACTTTCCCGCTGGGCACAGCAGGCTCTGTCCTTCTGTGACCTGTTAATTCTGCTGGCTGGGCCTGTGTCAGTGGGCAAAGCTCCAGTGCTTCCCCACAATGCTAGTTCCCCAGTGGTGGGAGGCCACCATCTGTGGGATCCCCAGACCCTGGGGTGCTAGGCAGTCTCAGGGAACACCCCTTCCCTGGACCAGCCACTTTCAGGCTGGGTGTGGAGGGGTCCACCCATGGAAGTGGGGAGAAGTGAGAAAAGATGCTTTCCCTGTGTGACTGGCCCAAATCTGTGGAGCCCTGGTGCTGAATAATAATTGACAGTCCACTGATTTGGCCCGCTGGACCCAGCTTAGGTCATGTAATAAGAACATAACTCTAGGGCCTGCTCTCTGCATCCAAGAGGCTGCCATCAGTGGGGTTTGTGGTCAGAGAAGGAAAATCCTGGCCAGGGCCACCAGCAGGTGCGCCAGTTGACCCTTCCCATTGGGAGCAGCCTACCAAGCCTGGTGGAAGAACTCTGAGTAACATTTTAGCGGCTTCCCCTAGCGGCAGATCAAGCAACCATAGAAGCACACACATCCAGACTTGAAGGCATCAGCTGTGATCTCTGTTGCCCTCACCCCCCTTTAAGGGGGCATAGGGTCCAAGTAACCCTTGAGAGTGGCAAGACACTTCCTAAAGATTGGGGCATTTGTATTCTCCAACCAGGGGACCAGAGCCTAACACAGAGGCATCAGATTACCTCAATAACTAGCTTCTCCATGCAATCTACAACCAACAACAGAGAGGGTAACCCTATAGCTTAACACAGTGCCCACCATCACAAGCTATTAGAGGGCAGTGGACTTATACACACAAGTACGATCCATCACCTGGGAGATTAAACTGGGGGACCAAACTCAATCTCCATTGGCAAGAGGTGAAGACAACAGATCAGAGATAACCCAACTTGCTAAAATACCTCTAAGACCAACACGCCTCGTCCCACCACTGTCAAGGAACATCCCTTGGGGACTTGAAGTTGAGGCACAAACCAGTCCTAGCATTCCCAGTTCTCGACCAAGTAGCCTGATGAAAAAGAACCAGCAAAAGAACTTAGGAAACATGAAAAATCAGAAAAGTCACCCCCAAAAGAAATCATTAGACCCTCAACAATGGATACTAATTTACATGAAATGATGAAGAATTCCCTATATGGATTGTAAGAAAACTCAGTGGAATTGAAGAGAAAATAGTAACCCAACACAAAGAAGCCATGAGAATACAGGAAATGAATGAAAAATACTCTAAAGAAATTGAAATATTATGAAAAAAACAAGTACTGGAAAAATGAAAGAGGCATTCAAGGAACTTCAAAATACAGTGGAAAGCCTTAAGAATCCTGGAACCAGAGAAGGTTGCCCTCTATCACCACTTCTATTCAACATAGTGCTAGAAGTCCTAGCCAGAGCAATCAGACAAGAGAAGGAAATCAAGGGCATCTCAATGGGGGCAGAAGAGGTCAAACTATCACTTTTTGCTGACAATATAATCTTATATTCTAGAAAAACCAAAGATTCTGCCATGAGACTACTGGAATTGATAAACAAATACAGCAAAGTCTCAGGTTACAAAATCAATGTAAAGAAATCAGTAGAATTCCTATAAGCCAACAACAGTCAAACTGAGAACCAAATCAAAGACTCAATACAATCATAATAGCAACAAAGAAAATAAAATACCTAGGAATATATTTAACTAAGGAGGTAAAAGGCCTCTACAGAGAGAACTATGAAACACTGAGGAAGAAAATACCAGAGGACGTAAACAGGGTGGAAAACCATACCATGCTCATTGGTCGGCAGAATCAACATTGTTAAAATGTCTATACTACCCAAAGTGATCTACAGATTCAATGCAATCTCTATTAAAACATCATTTTTCACAGATCTGGAGAAAATAATTCTATGCTTCATATGGAACGAGAGAAGACCCCATACAGTAAAACCAACCTTAAACAAAACAAACAAATTGGGAAGCATCAATCTAACAGACTTCAAGCTATACAACAAGGCTACAGTAACTAAAACAGCATGGTCCTGGCACAAGAACAGAGACACAGATCAATGGAACAGAATTGAGAACCCAGATATAAAACCATCCTCATATAGCCATCTCATCTTTGACAAAGCAGACAAAAACATACACTGGGGACAAGAATCTCTTTTCAATAAATGGTGCTGGGAAAATTGGATAGCCACATATAGAAGACTGAAATAGGATCCACACCTTTCACCTCTTACGAAAATCAACTCATGGTGGATAAAAAGACTTAAACCTAAGGTGTGAAACTATAAGAATTCTAGAAGAAAATGCTAGAAAAACTCTTACAGACATTGACTTAGGCAAAGAATTTATGAAGACCCCAAAGGCAATCAAAGCAACAACAAAAGCAAATAAATGGGACCTAATCAAATTAAAAAGCTCCTGCATAGCCAAGAAAACTATCATGAGAGCAGACAACCTATAGAATGGGAGAAAATATTCACATATTACACATCTGATAAAGGGCTGATAACTAGAATCTATATAGAACTCAGGAAAATCAGCAAGAAAAAAATCACACAACCCTATCATAAAGTGGGCAAAGGACATGAACAGAAACTTTTCAAAAGAAGACAGACTGATGGCCAACAAACATAGGAAAAAATGCTCTACATCTCTAATCGTCAGGGAAATGCAAATCAAAACCACAATGAGATACCACTTATACCCAGTGAGAATGGCCTTTATCAAAAAGTCCCAAAACAATAAATGTTGGTGCAGATGCAGAGAGATAGGAACACTCATACACTGCTGGTGGAACTGCAAACTAGTACAACCTATATGGAAAATAATATGGAGATACCTCAAGGAGCTACAAGTAGAACTACCATTTGATCCAGCAATCCCATCACTGGGCATCTACCCAAAGGAACAAAATACATTCTGTAAAAAAGACATCAGCACTCGAAGGTTTATAGCAGCACAATTCACAATTGCAAAGATGTGGAAACAACCCAAGTGTCCATCAATACATGAGTAGATTAATAAAATGTGGTATGTGTATACCATGGAGTTCTACTCAGCCAGAAAAAACAATGGTGATATAGCACCTATTGTATTATTCTGGGTGGAGCTGGAACCCATTTTACTAAGTGAATTATCCTAAGAATGGAAAAACAAGCACCACATGTACTCACCATCAAAGTGGTATTAACTGATCAACACTTAGGTGCACATACAGTAATAACATTCATCGGGTGTTGGGCAGATGGGAGTGGGGAGGAGGACATGGGTATATACACACATAATGAGTGCAGTGAGCACTGTCTAGGGGATGGACATGCTTGAAGCTCTGACTCGGGTGGGGCAAGAGCAATATATGTAACCTAAACATTTGTACCCCCATAATATGCTGAAATAAAAAAATAAAAAAGAACTGATAGGGATTTGGGATACTATCCTATGCATGAGCTAAGAAGCTAGCCTGCTCCTGTTCATAGAAGCTAGTGAAAGACATGAGACTCCTGGGTCAGAAACAGAATTTCATCATCCATGGCAGAAACATGAGCCAGCACTTCCCATTAGTTTTTATCAGTTCCCCGTACTTCCCAAGTCCCACAACTCCAGGTGCCACCAAGGGCCTGTGATGGGTGACTGCACATGCAGTTGACTGGATTGTAAGAGAAGCACATTGAGCATAGGGAATTCACCAGTTTGCAATAAGCAGAACAAGTCTGGAAAGTTTGCCTCATTCCTCAACTTTGCTGAATGCAAATACAACCTCATAGAAGTCCTTGGCAAAAAATAAAAGGTAAAAATAAAAACAAATTAAAAAGTCAGGCCGTACATCCTTGGTATGCCCAGCAAGAATGTATAGGGGTGCTTAAGAGCCCATAACAGGTCCTTTCTTGCAAAAATAGTATCAATGAATTACCAATGGAATCCACAGATGAAACTTTGGTTAGAGGAGGAGTAACTCATGAAGACGCCAGGTGATAGGTGAAGACAGGATACTACTTAACAGACCATGAAATACTTTCAGTCATCAGGAAAGAACACCTGGAGTTTGAGCATGAACGAAGGGCCGAGAAAGGGTGGAAGATGCTATCACTGGAGCAGATGCAGTGAATCACTGAAATGGATACTAAAATCAGGTCTAAGATAGGCCTGTGGGCTGAGCATCCCAATCCAAAAATCCAAAATCCGAAATGTTCTGAAAACAAATTTTGATGCTCAAAGGAAAGTGAGCATCAAAGCATACTGGAGAATTTCAGATTTGGGATGATCGACCAATAAGTGTGATGTAAATATTCCAAAATCTGAGAAGATCCCAACCCATCTGATCGGGGATTTCAGATACAGGATACCCAGCCTGTACTACTCTCTAGAGCTGACAGTGCCAGGAGCATACCCGGGAGTCTGTAAGTGGCTTCCAAGAACAAGTGGTATGAAATCTAAAGACATGAGGCTAGAGCCTGTGAGGGCTAAGGGGGAGGTGGGGAGAATGATCACAGAGTGGCAAAGGAGGAAAGAGGACACTTACCCCAGCATCTTGGTCTGCCACCTGGACAGGACAACCATGTCCCAACCATGTCTGGGAAAACCATGACCCAGAAGGGCTGTGAGAGAAGTGATATCCTCAGGGGAGATCCACGTTTCAGACAGAACAAGAAGATAAAAGACACCTTCTCAACCTAGTTTTAAGTATAAATTTGCTGGGTTCCAAAGAGCATGTTGGGAACGTTTCAGGTGAAGATGGGTCTATTACTTCTTGAGGGAACCAATACAAGTGGAGATAAACGCAGATTAGGAGTAGTTTTGGGTGTCCATCTGGCTTAATCACAGGATAATAATCATACCTCTGTTACCTCTCAATCCGTAAGAAATGAGGCTTTAGGCTTCCTGGAGGTATTTTTGTATCCTTTGCTTTATTGGATCCTCTCAACACCTTCAAAATTAAAAACATTATACCAAGGACAAAAAGAGACTTAAGGGAAAGCCAACTTATAATCTTGGGACCAGACACAGTGTTCGACTAGGATTCTAGAGATGGGTGTCTAGCAGGCTGTCTCCCATGGCGAGAAAGCTTCCGGAGGTAACAGCTCATCTGTCCCCATGAACAGCAACATCAGAGCAACACACAGGTCAGGGTCTCTGGAGGTTTTACTCCAAGATCGTTCCACGGTAACGCTGTGGCACACCCGTGGGATCACCACCACCATCTGTCTTCAGGGTTGTTAAAATCCCAAGTACACTTGAGTTTCAGAAATAACTCCTTCCGTGATGTCAGTAACTCTTCCCTTACTATATTGTGCAAGTCGTCTTGAAGCCTGCGGAAAATAAAGCAGCGAAGATGTGCAGACATAAAGTGACGCAGCACAGACGTAATGTGAAATAAATAAAATGAGGGAAAGAAATAGGGCCGGGTGCAGTGGCTCGCACCTGTAATCATAGCACTCTGGGAGGCCAAAGTGGGAAGATTGCTTGCGCTCAGAGTTCGAGACCAGCCTGAGCAAGAGCAAGACCCCGTCTCTACTAAAAATAGAAAAATTAGCCGGGCGTCATGGCATGCACCTGGAGTCCCAGCTACCCGGAGGCTGAGGCAGGAGGATTGCTTGAGCCCAGGAGTTTGAGGTTGCTGTGAGCTGCGATGACTCTACTGCACTTTCTAGTCCAGGTCCCAGGTGACAGAGTGAGACTCTTGTCTCAAAAAGAAAGAAAGAGATGCCCCACACCAAAACTAACGTTTGTTTACCCTTATGTTGGCACATCCCACCAGCCCCCATAGATGTTGGGAGGAGATATGAAGGCACAAGAACCCCTTTCCACAGAGAAAAAGCAAAAGATGGGCAAACCATGGCAAAGATGACAAAATAGGCACAGGCCAGGTCAGGGTAACTCAGGTCATTGTCACTGCTTATGAATAAATATAAATAGTTCTTCTCATTTGTATTAGCTGTGTTTAACAAATTTTTGGAAAACACCTGAGCACTCTGTTCTATGAGAGGAAGTGAGAGTCTGGGTCCACCGTTGAACATCCCTCTACACACACACACACACACACACACACACACACACACACACAATGAAAAGGGAGAACCTTCATTTCTAATGTCCCCATCCTTGAACTCTTTTTTAAATGTACCACTTAAGTGCAAAGCAGATAACATCAAATCCTAAATGTACAGGTTTTGACTAACTTCACAAAGTAGGCAAAGTCCCTTGGCATCTGAGATAACTTCTGCTAAAACCTATCTAGTTTAACATTTTTCTGTAGGAGTAACAGTCGCTTACCTTTCCGATCTCCTCTCCAGAGCACTGGATAAGATGGAGGGTGTTCTGATTAAATTCTCTTTTCAACACCTCAAAAGGGCAACACAAAGCTTGGTCCAACCTCAGGGCCTTTGCACGTGCTACTGCGGCTTCCTTAGAATGCCCACCCTTCATCTCTAGTCACATCCCATGTTCCCCTTTTCACATATAGTTCCTCCTTCCAGCTGCCTTGGGATTCGAGATCAATGATACCACATCAGACAAGCCTCTCACCATCCCGATCAGTCTGATTTCTCTATACCTCCACCCAGAGTGTCTTCTGTAGCATTCAGGACAACAAAGACTGCTTCAAGTCTCAGATTTATCTTCTCCCTGAGAGCTCAAGACACACAAGGACAAGGCTCATGTCCTTTGTTTCCCGCTGTCTCCCATGCCATGGAGCTTGGCCCCTGAGAGACAAGCTGGTTGAGTGGCACATAGAGCAGGCACAGGAATGAGAGAAGTGAGGACTCTCAAAATACCTAAAAGTCTCTATAACTGCACCCTGCAATATGGTAGTCATTATGCACATGTGGCTGTTTAAGTTAATTAAAATGAAACAAAATTAAGTTTTAAACAGAGGGTCTTGCTAAGTTGCCCAGGCTGGTTTCAAACTCCTGGCCTCAAGCAATCCTCCAGCCTCAGCCTCCCAAAGTGCTAAGATTACAAGTGTGAGCCACTTGTACCCAGCCAAAAATTTGAAGAAAATTTGAAATCCCCATGGAAAAATCAGTGGAGATTACCCAAGTTTTTGTAGATTACACATTGAATTTCTCAAGGCCTCACACAGCATCTTGGCTCCATCGGTCTCCAAGTCGTTGCCGATAAGGTTCAGGTTAACGAGGCTGTTGCAGCTGCTGAGAACAGAGGAGAGATGCTGGCAGCAAGCGGCTGTCAGATTGCATTTCTCCAACCTAGGGGTGGGTGGGAAGGAAGCATAAACCACAGTCCACTGAGATTGAGAAATTAGAAAGAAAAGTGATATATAACATCTGGGCGGGGGGAATAGTACTACAACAGATTGCTTAACAGTGGGGTACTTACCATGTGACACTTCACTAAATACTTACATGTAACCTGTTTAATCCAGACCCCAACCCTATGAAAGGTAGTTACTATTTTAAGCCCTATCTGACAGAGGAGGAGGAAACAAAATTCTAACCTGCCACAATGTGAAAGAAATCACTCTAGTATAAAATAGATGTGAATTTACTTATAAAATCTTTGAAAGGACTAAAATAACACTACCATCTCTTTAAACTTTTTTTCATCTTATTTTTAAATTCAATAAAATTTGAACATGTGGTTGGCTAACTGCTAGGAACACAAAGAAGTTGACAGAGTGTATTAGATCAGCTTAACACAGCAGAAATCTCTACCTAAGTCTAAAAAGAAACATGACAGGTGTTACACACACAGCATTTGACACACAAAGAATAGAGGGCGGGAATCTATTTCCTTATGTTGGAGGAGGTTGGGGGGGATTTAGGGAATACCTCCAAAGAAAGGTTCCATTTGATGGACAGGAAAAATAGGGGCTTTAATGTGAAAGAGGTCTGTCTGGATGTCTCGAATGCAAGGCCACTATGTTATGTATTGTTAATCAGATCTTGTACCTTTAATAGCACTCCTCGAATCCTCTAGTCCAGTGCTTATCAATCAAGGGTGACTTTGCCCCCACAGAGGAGACTGACAACATCTGGGAGTGGGAGGAGCTATTGCATCTAGTAGGTGGAGGTGAGGGATGCCACTGAACACCCTGCAGTGCACAGGACACCCCCATGATACAGAATGGTCCAGCCCATGTCAGTAGTGCTGAGAGTGAGGATGGAAGCCTCTGTACATGACTCCGGGACACCCAGTAGGGTGTATACACACATGTAGGTGCGTGTCCCTCCCTCATGGCCACAGTGTTGGAGAATGAGACTCAGTGGAAGTGAACTGGGCATCGGGAAGGGATTCATCACTGAACACAACGTGGTAACTGTTGCAAACATGTCATCTATTTCTTCCTCTGGGGAGAAGCACCTAGCAAGGGAGGGCTTAAACCAGACCAGCATTCTTTTGTAGAATGTAACCATGACCCTAATTCACCCGCATAAATCTGATGGCTTCTCTCTTACCTAAAGGATGAAAAAAAGTTTGCACCTGAAGATATATAAGGGATAGAGAAGCGGTGAAAAGGATTAGCTTCCAAGTCAGACTTAGACTGGGTCCCTATCCAAATCCTGGTGTAGCTAAGTGATGCCTCACCTCAGTCTCTTCATCTGTAAAATGGGTACCTGAACCTCCTTATAGCTCCCTCCTGGAAGATGAAGTGATTGCCCACGTTTCCCACTTCCACACACATAGTATTCCAATGACAGCCTGCCCTACACAGTTGTTTTAAACTCAGTCGTACCCCATTTTCCAGACACATCACTTTCCAACCACACATCCTTCACCTGTCCGCCCAGCAAAGAGCACCTGTATGTGCTGTTGCCCTCCACCAAGGACTTCCCTTCCCTTCCTTCTTTTGAGGGGCTTGGAAATGAAGGCTCATGTTTCCAGGTTCGTCTCAAGACCTGACCTCCTACGTAAAGTCTATCGCAAAACCGTGGGCAGTTTCTGAGGAAAACTAGAGTGTGCGGTGTGTGCTGCACTTTGCGGTGCTGGTCCGGGTCCTGTGGCTGGGGCCCAACATCAGCACCTGCCAAGCCCCAAGCTGCCAAACATGCCTCACTTCCACCCAGCCCATCACATGGCTCAGGCACATCAGCTTCACCACTGGCACAAAAACAGTAAGCCTTCCTTTTAGAAAGGAAAAAGTCAGAATGAGTCTCTCTCCTAAGGAAATAGTCCTTCAATAAATTGCCTATCTAATTTTTTTTGGAGTAAAGATGAACTTCTCGATTCAGAATGCAGTTCTGCCAAACTATCTTAAATTTGGCACAACCTATGCATGTCTTTTTTTTTTTTAAAGGTCTGTGAGAGACCAAGTCAGTTCTTTGATGTTTTAACCAACAGTTTAATTCATGGTGTTTGTATAGTAGATTTAACAATCTCTGAATAGAGGTTTGAGGTGGCTGGTTCACCCCAACAATGCTGGAGGTTCTTCACAATTTGCATAGGTTCGTTAAATACCTTCTAACAAATTCTGATACAGAGCCTTTCCAAAAACATTATCAAGCTATCAAATTAACCAACCCTAGAACCATTACCTATGTGAGAAATGGCTATCATTTAGGCCACAGTTAGCCAAAAATTCTATGGCTTGAAGTAAAACCATCTTAGCCAAGCACAAGTTAAAAAAAAAAAATCAGTCTTCCCCTTAGAAGTAAAGATTCACAGTGCAGAGAACATGCTTCATCCTCCCAGCACCTGGTACCTAAAATGTGCTGATTGAAAGTGAGTTTATTTATAGTATTCCAAGGATTTACAAGAGCAAAACACTTTCTCTAAACTTGGAGCTTTTCATCAAGCAGGAGAGATTTTTAAAAGGAGAACTTTATCCTTTGCCATTTCTCACCTATTTTTTTTTTCCCTGAGACGAGGTGTCATTCTGTTGCCCAGGCTGCAAGGCAGTGGCTATTCACAAGTGTGATCATAGCACAGGCAGCCTTAAACTCCTGGACTCAAGCGATTCTCTTGCCTCAGTCTCCTGGGTAGCTGGGTGCACAACACCACCCTACGGTCCGTTGCTCACCTTCCAAACCCCCACCCAGGTGACCCTGATATTATCCTCTCCTCACCGCAGGAGTAGAGAGAAGAGGCTTTCTACACGGAGAACAGTGTCAACTCACCCCAAAGTGTTCAATGCACAATTTGAAGCTTTCAGAGCCTCGCACAGTAGTTTTACTCCATCATCCTGAAGATCATTTCTCCCAATATCCAAAATTTTCAGATTGTGATTATGCTTGAGAGCATCAGCAAGCTCCTGACAGCCCTTTGCTGTGAAGCTACAGCCTGACAAACTGCAAAATAAGAACGTACGAAAGGGTGAAAAATGATTGAGTCCTTAAGCTTTGCTTTGTATACTCCAGCTCATCTCACTTCCAAGGAAAGAAGAGATGCCAAAGCCAGACTCCTCATCCCAAACCCTGAAGGGCCAGAACACACTCAGGTGCTCTGTTTAGCTGTGATGAAAGAAATCAGATGGCACAGAACACTCCACTCTCCCCTCCCTGTGCCATCTGCAGGTTTGACAGTGTGGAGGGCATCTCTGATATTTACCACTCGAGTACTGGCTATTACACTACATGTTTTCCAGCCTTTGAGTTCAACAGTTGAGCTGAAAAACACACTAGAAATCTCACCTTGGGACTGCAAACTAGTACAACCTTTATGGAAAGTAATATGGAGATGCGTCAAAGAGCTACAAGCAGAACTACTATTTGATCCAGCAATCCCACTACTAGACATCTACCCAAAAGAACAAAAGACATTCTATAAAAAAGACATCTGCACTTGAATGTTTATAGCAGCACAATTCACAATTGCAAAGATGTGGAAACAATCCAAGGGCTCATCAAAACATGAGTGGATTAATAAAATGTGGTATATGAACACCATGGAGTTCTACTCAGCCACAAAAAACAATGGTGATCTAGCACCTCTTGTATTATCCCAGATAGAGCTGGAGCCCATTCTACTAAGTGAAGTATCCCAAGAATGGGAAAAAAAGCACCACATGTACTCACCATCAAATTGATACTAACTGATCAACACTTATGTTCACATATAGCGGTAACATTCATTGGGTGTTGGGCAGGTGGGAGTGGGGAGGAGCGGACAGGTATAGTCACACCTAATGGGTGCTGTGCTCACTGTCTGGGGGATGGACATTCTTGTAGCTCTGACTCAGGTGGGGCAAAGGCAATGTATGTAACCTAAACATTTGTACCCCTGTAATATTCTGAAATTTAAAAAAAAATTTAAATTCAAAAAATAAAAAAAGAATGAATTACTATACCAAAATAAGTTCGGAATGATGAATCCAGGGGAATATTTGGAGAGGGTTTGGGGTGAGTGGGGAGGGACAAGAAAGAGACAGGAGAAAGATGGAAGGGGAGTGGAAGGAGAGAGAAGCACTGGAAAGCTGACACCTTAATGTGGAGAGAGAAATCCTTTAGCCATAAGAGGAAAAGTCTGACTACATGAGAAATGTCCACATGGTTAAAAACCAAAGGCCAACTCTAAGAAAACTGCCAACATAATAAATAATACATGCAAATTATACCCCAAAAAGTGAAATTTCCCTAGTTAAGAGGTTGCAGGTAGAGGGGAATGGGCAGATGAGGGTCAACAGGTACGAAATCCCAGTTAGGATGAATATGGATGATTTCTTTTTGAGATCTAGTGGATGGTATGTCAGATATAGTTAAGAGTATTGTACATTTCAAAATTGCTGAGAGTAAATTTCTATGTTGCCGCTACAAAAAATGGTAAGTATGTGAGGTGATGGATATATCAACTAGCTTGATTTAATTATTTCATCATTTTGTACCCCATAAATATATACAATTATAAATTGTCAATTCACTATAAAAAATTAAAAAAAATTTTTTTTTTGAGACAGAGTCTCGCTCCGTTGCTCTGACTAGAGTGCCATGGCATCAGCCTAGCTCATAGCAACCTCAAACTCCTGGGCTCAAGCAATCCTACTGCCTCAGCCTCCTGAGTAGCTGGGATTACAGGCATGCGCCACCATAACCGGCTAATTTTTTCTATATATTTTTAGTTGGGCAGATAATTTCTTGCTATTTTTAGTAGAGACGGGGTCTCGCTCTTGCTCAGGCTGGGCTCGAACTTCTGAGCTCAAACGATCCACCCGCCTCGGCCTCCCAAGTGCTAGGATTACAGGCGTGAGCCACCACGCCCGGTCTAAAATTAAAATTTTTTTAAAGGGAATGCCAGCAACTCAGTAGGGAAAAAACAAAAACATAATGAAGGAAAAAATAATCAGCAAATCTTAACAGGTCTTTCATGTGGAAGTTTATGTAAATGATTTTCAACATTTGAGAACAAACTCAATTTCATTCTCTTTTATTTTTAGAGTTTTTAAGTTTTCATCATAGAGATCTTTTTTTTCCCCAAAATATTACAGGGGTACAATTTTTTTTGGTTATATGAATTGCTTTTGTTCAGTTTGAGTCAAAGTTATAAGTGTGTCCATCACCCAAATAGTGTGCATTGTATTCTTACTAACACAGATACAAATAAATAAATACTTTGCATTTATAAAGGAAGAGATATGACCCCTTGGCTGGCCTCAAAATAATCTTGGAGAGCTTTGTTGAGGTTTTAAGAGAAAGCAGATTAGTCATGAATCAATAATTGTTGAAGTTTGAGAATGCAGTTGATTATATGCTATTCTCCCTACTGTTATCTAAGTTTCAAATATCCTGTGGAAGAATTAAAAACATTACATTGAACTAACATTTTCCTACCTCTCAAATGTGCAAAGATCAAGGGGGTTTAGAACACTGTAAGGATTTAGGTGATGGGTGCTCTTGGCTGGTGGGACTGTTGGTACAACATCTGCGGAGGGCAACTGGGCGATCCCCATTTAAGATTTTACTGCAGATACCATTTGGCCTAGCCTCTCTGTTTCTAGAAACCTGTTCTGCAAATCTATTTACATGTGTCCAAAATGGTACAGGTAAACAGATATATGGCATAACTTTAATACCTTTGTCAGAAGATTGGAAACAACCATAGCATTCATAAGGAGTACAGGGTATCTATTCAACAAATTACTATGTAATCATACAAGAATGAAGGCTGTTTTGTACTGATGGGTAACATTCTCAGATATATTGTTTGGGGTGTATGCTTCATGGTAATAAATGCTGAGTAAAAACACATATAGTCACTTATATGCACAGAAAACCTCTGGAAAGGTTAAAAAAATAAAAGGAAACTTAAAGCATTGATGACCCCAAGGGAGGGAAACTGGATGTCTGGGGAGCACTGTCAGGGTGGACTTTGTCCACCCTTTGAATCAGCAAACCCCAATAAAACCTTCCATGATGATGGAAGCGTTCTATACCCATGATGTCCACTATGGTAGCTGCCAGCCACATGTGTCTACCAAGCACTTGAAGTGTGGTTTGTACAACTGAGACTGAACTTTTCATCATATTTAATTCTCACTAATATTAATTTAAATTCAGCCACATCTGGTGAGTGGCTGTCCCATTGTACAGCAGAGCAACCTTTAATCCTGTGAATTTACTTGCCTATATTATCAGTGCAAAAATATTCAATTTTGTCTAAGTATAGATGAGCTACATTTGGGGCCATTAAGATATTCCCAGCACTATGAAAATTAGGAAATAAGAACTATTTACAAAGCTTTCCAAATTTCTTAGCATCCTATGTCTATGTTTTTTTTTTAATATCACCACCACCTATATTGCTATTTGGGGTCATAAGCCTTTCTGGAACTCTGATATGGACAATATGTTCAAAAACAGGCACAGACAGAAATTATATACAAAATTATTTATATTATGACTGGCAAACTAGGATGAGTTGGAGCTCATTTCTAACTTCTATATCAAACACGGGATAATATATTTCGCAGGAGGAAAAAAGCTATCCTTAGATAATCTTGTCTGCTTGGAAGATTAGCTCTAGACTAGCACGTGGAAACTCAAATTTCAGGAGAGCCCCCACCACTCCCTGAAGAGAATGGCTACTGTGCCTAAATTATGCAAACAACATGGTTTATGTTGAACACCTGCTTTCCTTCTGGAAGTCTGGAATCCTGGTACCTGCCGGCAGGAGATGCATATATAACCAGCACCCAATAAAAGCCCTGAGCCCTGAGTCCCTAATGAGCTACCTTGGTAAACAGCACTGTGAATGTATTGTCACAGCTAGGTGCTAGGGAAACTGAAGGTATCCTGTGTGATTGCCCCTCGGAGCTTGTGTCTGGTTTGCTCTGGACTTTGTCCCACGTACCTTGTCCATTTGCCGATTTTGCCTTGCGTCCTTTCACCATGATGAATCACAGCTATGAACACGACTCTAGGCTGTCCTGTGAGCCCACTTAGTGAATCATCAAACCCAAGGGTGGTTTGAAGGATCCTGACATGCACATTGTGGTTGGTCCTTAATAGTCATTCCATTTCCACACCCCCCCATAGGCACCACCGCCCATACCCACACCCCCAACAAAACCTCAAGCTCCTTATGGCAAGGATGGTCTCCACACCCAGGGCTCACTCACTCAAACCCCATCAGGAACTCGGGCAGTTGTAGGCCAATTCCCGTTGCTCTCCACCCATTCACTAAGCGAGAAGGAGCCAACAACACTTACTCCAGGCTCTTCAGATTGCACTCAGGACGACTCAGGGCCTCACACAGAAACTTCACTCCCTCATCTCTCAGGTTGTTCTTGCTCAGGTTCAGGTGTTTCAAACTGTTGTTCTTAAGGAGAGCGGCTGACAAGTGCCTGCAACTGAGTGCTCCAAGCTGGCAAAACCAAAGTCTGCAGAGCGAGAGCCACCGAGACAGGCATTCAGGAAAGCAGCCCAGACTGAGGCACCTGAAACAGGAGCCCCCAATTCCCTCCTTTGAGTCTGCCAGTGGGGCCGCTCCTGAACCACAGCTTCCTCCTTTTCAGACTGGATGCTGTGGGCCCCAGTGCAGGCTTGCTGAGTATTACATTGACCTTAACCCTAACCCTTTCCCTGTCCAGATTTACACAATGAGCACACCAAGCACGTGCTTCTTGTCAGTGGCTGGTTTAGGAAAAAAATAAAGGGAAAAATTTTCAATGGCTCCAAGGCAGCTGGGGAGAAAGCCCAGGCTCTGGCGCTGGCAGACGTGGGTTCATGTGCGGCTCACCCATCACTAGCTGTGACCCTCAGCAAGGGCCTTTATTCTCATCAGCCTTCATTTTCTCCAGTCTACAGTGGAGATTCTAATGGTTTATCACATAGAGTTGTCAACGATCCAATGAGCAAAACATGTGCCTGAGACAATACTTGGCAAAAAGTATGCAATACAAGCTATAGAAGGTAAATTACTTAATAGAGATTATATATTAGATATATAAGTAGTATATAACTGATATATAGTATGTTTGTTGTGTTAATGTATAATAAATTTTATAAAAATATAATAATATGTATTTTATATTATGGTATATGTTACAAGCTACATGTAAACACATGTAATTACAATTGTTATTATAATTACA
Source organism: Lemur catta (assembly GCF_020740605.2). NCBI lineage: Eukaryota > Metazoa > Chordata > Mammalia > Primates > Lemuridae > Lemur > Lemur catta. The sequence goes on from NC_059146.1 coordinate 22,327,152, forward strand.
ATTGTTATAATAATTATAATTGTAAATGTGTGACAATTATACACATTGTGACATAGTTGATATGATCTATGTATCAGTCACCTACTAATGTTCTGGCCCTTTGAGACTCAATGCTAGATGAGTGCTAACCTTTCACTCCTTAGCCAGTTCAGATTTCCACGTTTCTTCACCATAATCACCTCCTTGGTTGCAACTCAAGAACCTTGGCCTTTTCTGTTCTTTTATGCTCATCTGACAAATATCCAATCCCCAGAAAAACCCAACCCTCCATCTGTTCCACATCTGCAGCAGAGCAGCATAATGTAACCAGAGAAGAGATCTAAGAATGTTCACTTAGCATCCACCACCTACGTGGTTTCTCATCCCTACCCAGCAAGCCCCTTGTGTCCTGCAGTGCTATGTACAATGGCTCATAACATCTCCACGTGCCTGTCTGATAGCCATCACAAGCTCCCATGTCACCACCCAAGCTCCTCACACCTGGACCCTGCTCTGCCCCCAGACTTCCTCATGTCAGGGAATGGCCCCACCCTTTTCCCAAGTCCATCGTCTGGGAGGCACTCCCTCCTAAATGACCTCTAAGCCATCAACAAACCCCATTGGCTCTACCTTCAAATATATCCCCAAATTCTGCTCTCATCCTGGGCAACTCTCTCACATCGGTCTACAGGAATACCCACATCACACTCCTTGCCTGGTCTATAGGAACAGCCACATCACCCTCATCATCTGGTCTATAGGGACAGCCACATCACCCCCTCACCTGGTCTATAGGGACAGACACATCACCCCCGTTGCCTGGTCTATAGGGACAGCCACATCACCCCCATCACCTGGTCTGTAGGGACAGCCACATCACCCCCGTTGCCTGGTCTATAGAAACAGCCACATCACACCCCTCACCTGGTCTAGAGGGACAGCCACATCACCCTCTCACCTGTTCTATAGGGACAGCCACATCACCCCCATCACCTGGTCTATAGGGACAGCCACATCACCCCCTCACCTGGTCTGTAGGGACAACCACATCACCCCCTCTCCTGGTCTATAGGGACAGCCACATCACATCCCTCACCTGGTCTATAGGGACAGCCACATCACATCCCTCACCTGGTCTATAGGGACAGCCACATCACATCCCTCACCTGGTCTATAGGGACAGCCACATCACCCCTGTTGCCTGGTCTATAGGGACAGCCACATCACATCCCTCACCTGGTCTATAGGGACAGCCACATCACCCCTGTTGCCTGGTCTATAGGGACAGCCACATCACATCCCTCACCTGGTCTATAGGGACAGCCACATCACCCCTGTTGCCTGGTCTATAGGGACAGCCACATCATATCCTTCACCTGGTCTATAGGGACAGCCACATCACCCCTGTTGCCCGGTCTATAGGGAAAGCCACATCACCCCCTTGAGTGGTCTATAGGGACAGCCACATCACCCCCTTGAGTGGTCTATAGGGACAGCCATACCACTTGCTTCTAGTCACACCTTTGCCCCTGTTACAGTCCATCCTTCAACAGCAGTTTTGGGTGACATTCAGATTAAGTCAACGTCTAGCTTCAAATCCCTGGCCGACTTCCCATCTCACCCCAAACAGCACACGGATTCCTGCACAGCCTGGCACACAGCAAGCACTTTCATCTCCTACCATTATCGCCTTCACTTTTCTCCAACTGCAGTAGCTTTCTCCTTGTTCCTCCAACACCCAAGCTCATTCCAACCTCAGCATCTTTAACTCGGCCATTCCTTCTCTGCATATGGCTCCCTCCTTCACTTCCTTCCAGTCGCTACTTAAGTGTCACCTCTTCAGCTGGGTTGGTGAGAGAAGACTACTGGGAAACCTAACCCATCACTCTGTTCATTCCACTTTGTTTTTTGGCATAACTATTGTTGTTTTGTTTTTGTATCTCATTCATAAAGCTATAAATATATCCTACATTTGGGCAGGAAGTATGTCTTATCCTCCAAGCCCAACCTGGTACCTGGTTCTGTGTCTGTTGATAGTAGCTCAGATATGGGTTGACTAATACAATTGTAATTTTCTGGGGTCCTTATTAAAATTAAGTTCTTTGGCATAACCCCCAGGGATTGATTCAACAAATCTGGGATGCTACTTCATCTGTTTTAGAACAATTTTTAGCACATAGTAATTACTCAATGAGTGTTACTTTTTAATGGTCTAAATGGATCCCGGATGAAGGAACCACATTCTCATGGATGCTCCCTCCCTCTACCCACCCCACCTCCCCACAGAGAGTCACTGCTAGAAACAGAGCCAGGGAACTTACTCCAATCTCTCTAAGGTACACCTAGAGTGTGTCAGGGCACCACACAACACCTCTACGCCATTGTCTTGAAGCTGATTAAATCCCAGACACAGTCGAGTCATTTTCTGGACGTTGATGAGAAACGAGGCCAGGTGGGGACAGGTGGCCACTGACAGGTTGCATCTCTCCAGGCTGTAGAAGGTTCAGGTGCAAGGTGAGCCTCAGCTATGCCCAGTTTCCTTCCTCTTTATTTCTCAAACCCTCATCCCCTTGGAACACATTTGGGACCCATACATCATGGAAAGATTAAACTGAATGAAGAACAAAAGCTTAAAGAATGAGTAAAAGGTAGGTCAAGGTAGGGTTTCTTGACCTCAGCCCTATTGACGTTTGGGCCAGACCTTTTCTTGTTTTGGGGTGGGGACTACAGGATAGTGCGCTATAGGATATCAATCCATGAGATGTCAGTGGTATCCGCCTCCGAACTGTGACTACTAAATATGTGTCCAGACAGAGCCACATGTTCCCTGGAAGACAAAATCATCCCCAGTTGAAAACCACTGGTTTGGGGGATGATAAAAGTTGTATAGGGGGTTTTATTAAAGAAAGCTGCCCAGTGAGATGTCCACAATCAAAATGAGGACAAAGCTGGCTGAGATTGAGACTTAAGAAAGGTGGGAAGAAAGAAGAAAAGAAGTGTGTCAATGTGATAAGTAAATACAGTAGGGGGATCCCCAAAGCCCCCCAAAGCATACCCCCAACTGCCACCCATGCCGTGCCATGCAGACTTGCAAAGAAGATATTTTGAGAAGGCAGAGAGACTTACGACAGGTCCTTCAGGGGAAAATTCCGTATCCTAGAGGGCTGACTCAGGCCTTTCATGTCAGAGAAATCATTGTCTCCCAGGCTGAGGAACTTCAGACTGGACTTCGCTCTGAGTTTCCTGAAGAGATCCCAACACACCACAGAGACAAGGCCACACGATTCCAACCTATCAAGGAGGCCCCAGGATCAACAATCACCCTTAGGAAGAGTGAACTTTGTTTGGAAGCCCCCTTGCTCCAAGAACAGAAGCGGATTCTCCCTCTTCCTCACCCCCTCAGAGGTGGGATGGATTCTCCTTCTTCCTCACCCCCTCAGAGGTGGGATGGCCTCCAGCTCGACACCACTCAAAGTGTGGTCCCCACAGCCCAGGAGGGGCAGAAACATGTGGGAGCCTGTTGGAAATGCTAATTATCAGGTCCTAGCCTGAACAGGCTGGCTCTCTGGGGGGTGGGTTCCTGGACTGTTTTAGAACAGCCCCTAGGTGATGCTGATGTAGGTTAAAATTTGAGAACTGCTCCTCTACACCTATGAACTTTATTCCTTTGCTAATTTGTATCCTTATGCTATAATGCTGAGGCCCATGAGTCCTCCCAGTGGATTGCTGAGACTGTGGGTGATTTGGGGGCCACTTGACAGATCTGGAAAACCAAAGACTCACCACAGATACTTGAGGTTGCAGGCTGGGTGTCTCAGGGCTCGGAGAATCCAGCTAACTTCCTCCAGCTTGTTAGAACTCAAGTTCAGATAGGACAGCTTCTTGTTCCAGTATAGGACCTGATCAAGCTTTGCTAGAACCGACACAGGAGTTATTGATCTGCACCTGAGGACGAGAAGTAATATAAAAGCTGGATCCGGGGAGAAGATTGGTTTCCAGCATCCCATCTGCTTCCTCCCCCCACTTCCCACAACACACACTGCTCCGAGGTTGTATCGGATGCACAAGAACCCAAAATAAAGATTTTTGAGTCGTGGTTCTGAACGTTGAGAAGGAAAACTAAAACATACTCTCAAAAGAGTCACAAAGCTCAGATGGATGTATGAAGTCAGGAATCCACCTCCCCTCTTCCCTTCTCCCAGAAATCTGCCATTACCCTTCTAGGGAAATAGCCCTCCTATAACAACCTAGACAATCTGGCCATAACAGCTCTCATTTTTTCTTGAACTTATTTCTCCTTATAATGAGAACTAAGTGATAGGATGAGAATTTAAATTAAAAAAAAAAAACACTTAAGAAGGCTGCCTAAGTCTGCCTTCCATGGGTTTGATCTAGCTCACTCAATGCTCTGAGGTTTGAAGAAAGTCATTCTTGCTGAATCTCCTGCCCTTAACTGGTTGAATCAACACATGCATCTAGTTTATAGACCTGGAGGGTAAGACAGACTGGTGGAGGAAGAATAAGATGGAATTAGTTGGCCTAGACTCCAGTTCACCCAACCAAATACCATCTCTGTCCTCATTATTTCTTTCCTGGCTTCTTATACAAGGGACAGCTCCATTTGTTAAATCTTCCCTACCTTCCAGCCAGCTTGGAGACCTTATAATTGCTATTTCTCTCATGCTGAAAGAGGACCACTGAGTTCAGCCCAAAGCTAGGCTTTGGCTCTAGTGAAGATGCTTCTTCTGTTCATCCCACTGTTCCCATGCTGGCCTTCTGACATTATCTGAAGATACCAAGTACATTCTCCTCCTGGGGCCTTCAACCTTGTTTTCTCTCTTCCCCAGGTGCCCACATGGCTCAGTCCCTTCCCCTTCCTCATGTTGAACAAAGGAGGTCTTCACTCAAACATCATTCAGCCAGGCCCTTCTGTCTCCCCTACCTCAAAAATGCAAACCATCCTCTTCCTCACACACCCTTTCTGAGCCCCTAAGCTGACTTTCTTCCTCCTTGGGCGAATGCCCACATTGCATCACTACTCTGATTATTTCATTCATTTCCCCCTGGTGGCAGGATTCATCTGTGTGGTTCACTGCCGTAACCTTGCAACTGAGAACTGTACTCAGCACATAGGAGACACTCAGCAAGGACTCACTGAACAAGCGAATGTTCTACCAAAAGCTGCCAACTTTCCCTGAAGACATAAAAGACTTCTCATGGATCACACATGCCCTTAGCTCTTCTCAAGTGCTTTGTCCCTATCATGTCCTAGAAGTTTTCTACTCCTTCAAATCTAACTCAAAACAGCAGCCTCTCTCAGAAGTCTTAAGGAAAAATTACAGGTACCTCTAGTACAAGATCTCTCATGATAGATTGTCACATTTTTTTTTTAGGATCCCAGCCTACTTTGCCTAAGTAGCAGCTTCATAAATACAAGCACTAGATTTATTTTATTCTCTTGAGTGCCTAAGCTTGCTTTCTGGCAAGTAGTAAACTGTGCTAATCCAAAGAAGAAGTTGTGTTATTCTGCTGTGGTGTCCCTCTAGAGCCGTGAAGGTCCCACACTCACGTCAGCTTTTCAAGTTGACACTGTGGATTCCTCAGCACACAGCAGAGCATCCCCATGGAGGAGTCACTCAGCTCGCTGTTACTCAGATCCAGCTCACGCAAATTCCTGTGGGTGGTAAACACGGTGCAAATATCGCCCCACTGCCGCATCCTGGAGTAGCGTTGGCTTTATGAGGGAGAGAGATGAGAGTAAATTGAGTCTCAACCAACACCAGAATATGATCTACAGGAGGAAGAAAGAGATCCCAACAAAAAAATGTGGGGACTGATTAGCGTTCTAGACACGAGGATGTGTAATCCAAAAGGCATAGTTCTCGAGATACCAGATGTTTTCTTCCAATTCTCAACAGTGCTCTTCGGGAGACAGCAGACACATGCATGCAGGAGGAAGACCGCAGGCGTAATCCTCAAACACTTAAAGTTCAGACCAAAGACAAACTCGGAGCTTTTTCCCCTAGTAGTATTACTTACTTTGTGTTCCCATTTTCTTTATTTTTTTTCCCCAAAAGGTTAAGGGAACCATTTATTCCCTCTTATAAGTTGATACAAAAAAACCTTCACACATAAGACAGAGAATTTGAGGGGAAATAACATGCAGAAAATGATAAAATATTTGCCCTATCATTCTTGTTATGCTTTCCCAATATTTTGCATGTATCTGTTGATAATTAGCCACTTAAATGGGCTAACAAGGCAGAGAAAAGGAACTTTAGAGCTAGAATCCATTGCCATTTGAAATAACCAGGCACTGTTTTTGGACACTTGTGATTGAAAAATGAAAACACAAACAAACAAAAACAACAACAGGGTTTTGAATAAAAGGATCTGTGTTCCCTCTTTCTATCCCTAAAAGATGGATAATAAAATGTACTCCTGTAGGATCTTGTAATGAATTAAGATTCATACAAGTATTTAGGATTTAGAATTATTAGAATTCTAATGATTTAGAATGTCCCTAATAGGCTTTCAATGTTAATAACAAGAGTAACTGAGCATTAAAGTCATAATCTTTTTGTTTCAGAAGAGATGAGGGAAGTAAAACAAAGAACACGTTCCCTAAGCACCTAAAGGATATAAAGTTATTCCCTCTGAGCACAGAGTTGTAGTGTTTTTTGGAGAAGTCGTTTCTAACCTTGGGTGTGAGTGCATGTGTGCATGTGCATGTGCATTTTTTAATAAAGATTTCTGGGGATCAGAATATCCCCAGACTAGGGATTGAGAACTGAAACTAATGTGGTTTGATGTCTCTGTCCTCAGCCATTCTGGGACGAGGCATACATGCCTGTTATTGTGCTAAATAATATGACATTAGACAAGAGCAACTTCACTACTTGCTTCCAGAAGCAGCTGCTCTTGATTGAGAAGACTGTGAATCAATGACATGGCTTCTATATCCAGGTCAATCCTCAATACTTGCTTCAAGACCCTTGCCCACCAGAGGTTGCAAACAACCCTAGATACCTTTTTCAAGAAACTGACTTCGGCAGTAAGCTCCCTCCTCCAGCAACAGAATCAAACCCTGATTCTCCAGCATATGCTCCATTCTCTCCAGTACCATTCTCCATCATCATCTTCCAATTAATGTCAGCTACCTTCTTGCCCCCAAAATGCCCCTTCCAGTAAGCAAGATGCAGCATTAGGTGAGTGTTAATCTTTAATATTCTTTTTTGAAGTTTATCTCTTTTTTAATATATATATTTTTTATTTCAGAACATTATGGGGGTACAATTGTTTAGGTTATATAAATTGCCTTTGTCCCACCTGAGTCAGAGCTACAAGCATGTCCATCCTATCTCTTATCTAAACTTTTTATATGAGTCTGTTTTTATGTTCTGTTTGTTTGAATTAAAAGAAATAGTTTCTGTAACTTATTATTACAATACAGGGGTATTATTACTGTATTAAATGCTATTATTATTACCATACATGAGCTATTATATTATAGTATTATTATTATTACCACCATAAATGTACTATTCATCTGGGATCCGGGTTACATATAATCCTACCTAAAAACATTTTCAGGAACGTATCTCATTCGTAACCTGGGAACCACCTGAATTTAAGATCTGGAGGGCTGACAGAAAGCTGGACTTTGAATCAAGTTGTGCTGCTCAGTAGCTATGTTGCCACAGACAAGTTGTGTTTTTTATTCTTCAGCTTCCTCATCTATGGGTGACAACAATAGTAACCCCTCCACTCAGTTGCAGGTACAAGTTAGATGCAAGTAGATGTCTTAGCACAATGCCTGGTACATGAACCTTCCATAGTTAATGCATAAGATGTAAGATCTACCTCTAAGCAGACCAATTCAATTAGCTAGGGAACCCAATGTGATACCTAAAAGAAAATATTCTTACAAGTTGGAGCCAACCCAGCATGTTTGGTCAGACATAACCACTGATGTATGACAACAGATCCCCAGTTCATCATGAGAGATTTAGGCAGATTCTGAGAAAACAGGAGAAAGTTGAGAAAGAAGTGGTTTTGCATTACTCACTCCAGAAATCCTGTTGCCCTTTCAGGGATGATTCTGACAGAAAGCCTCAGCTTACTTAAACTTTTACAGTGCTTTAGGCAAAATGAAGAAGCTCGGAGTTCTATGTTCCCAAAAATATCAAGGTCAGCTTCGAAGATGTGACCCAACATCTTCTTTATAAAATCTTCCTCCTGGGTCTCATGTAGACAGCGAAAATATTGTAGAATGTCAAATTGGACAGAGGCAGTGTCAGACTTATCTAATTCTTCTTTCCACTCTAATAACTCCTCCATTACCCTGGAAGACATTTTACAGTGCAAAGTATCCTCTAGTTTTCTTACTAGGTCTTTTTTTAAAAGACCAAACAAGAAAAGAACCACTGGAGTCCAGTAGGGCTCTTTGTTGACCAAAACAGACCTCAATATTATCTTCATCTCTTCATGCTTTTTGGACCAATGAAGGAATTCTTGAGATTCCTCTAGCACATAGAACATGGCTGCAAAAAACTCCTGGAAACTTGAATGGGTGAAGGTAATGCAATCCTCATAGTCACTGACAAGCTGAAGAATATTTAAATGGAGGAGAGACTCAATTAAGGGCACTTCCATGAGCTGGTTGTCCTCTTCTCTAAAGTTGAAGTTCATAGACCACATCCCCTCCACGGCCATGGTGCAGAGGATGTTCCACTGTTCTGGCCAGCTCTGATCTTCCAAATCCACCTCTGCTGTTGAGAACAAGTTGGAGAAAAAATAGGCATACAGACTGGTGGTGGTCTCAGTGATTGGCTGGAGATCATAATCTCTCTCCTTTATCTGCTTCAGGCTGGAACATACAGTCCAACACACCATGGGGGCACTGCAGAAATTAAAGAGAATTTCGTTCTGTCTTATCTGTTCCAAGATTGTCTTAACTTTTCTTTGGTCACCAAAGTGACTGACAAAATACTCCTCTTGGTCTTCCTCTGTGAACCCTGTGATGTGTACAAAGCATGGATTCACTAACAACTTCTCAAGAGCTTTTGTATGAGGCATCCTGGTCGTGATCAGTAAGGTAGCCAGGGGAACCAACTCTTTCTTCAACAAGCTGAGTAGGATTTGGATCACCGGGAGCTTCTGGTACCAGTCTGTGCATGGCAGGCTGTCCCCCAAGGGATAAGGGCTTGGCTCAGGTATGGTCATTTCCTCAAAGCCATCAACAACAAACAGGAGCTTCTCAGATTGAGACATGAACTCTTCAATAGGGGTCTGAGAGTTGGGCTGGTCCCAAGAAAGCAGGTCAGCAAAGGTAATCTCCTCCACGTATTTCATTTTAAGGCAGCTGAGATAGAAAACATAGGAGAACCTACGCTGAAAGAGGATGCCATCTGCCCAATACAGCATGGCCTTCATTGCCTTGGTGGTTTTCCCAACTCCTGGCCTGCCCTCCAAGACTATCGTCTGGGCCTGGGCTCCAGTCCTGTTAGGATCCAGTAGTCTCTGCATCTCTTCACGTTCATTCTCGGATGTACTGCAGACATACATGTGGTCTTCAGGCCAAGAGATATTGTCCCATGTTGCCAATATGTTATTCTTCAACCTCTCTCGGAATTCTCTTCTATATTCTAAAGTAGGAGTGAGGCAAAAAAGAAAAAAAGACACACACCAATGGTCAGAATGAATTTCAGGCTTAGGAATGATTCAATTACAAAGTTCCTACCTAAAGTCTTGAACAAGACAAACAATCTCTGTCTTCCAAGGTCTTGTTTCTTTGTGGGGATGCAGTAGTGGAAAGTAACAAAAGATAGAGACAGTTAAATAATTTGGTGATATATACAAATGAAAGATATAGAATGGCAGAAGAGAGATCAAGAATGCCTTTAGAAGGGGGCCAGGGAGAGATCAATAGAGGCTTCTGCACTGAAAGTGGACATCATAATCATAAAAAGTCAGGCAGGGTGGACAGTGAGTGCCAGTATCCTGAGACAAGAATGAGAATATTCTAGAGAATTGTGACCAATGTGCCTGATGGGGGGGGTACTCAACTGTGGGGAGAGGCTGGGTCATGAATATCTTTGTTTTGAAGGCCAAGGAATGAGAAGCCATAATTTATATTTTTAAAAGTTCACTATTCTCTGGAGGATGGATTACGGTACATTAGCACGAGGAAGGAGGCAGGGAGGCCAGGTAGGAAGGTACTAGTATCATCTAAGCAAAAGCTGATAGCTGGTAGACTAGAATGTATTGGAACAATGTATCATATAAGTATGTACAAATATTATGTAAAATAAATGGTAACCACCATTCTATTCTCTATGAGTTCAATTTTTTTAGATGCCATATATTAGTGAGACCATGCAATATTTGTCTTTCTGTGCCTGGGTTATTTCGCTTAACACAAAATCTTCCACATTCATTCATGTTGTCACAAATGATATAATTTCCTGTTTTTATAGCTGAGTAGTATTGCATCATGCATATATACCACATTTTTTTCATTTATCCATTGATGAACACTTACGTCAATTACATACCTTGACTATTATGAATAATGCTGCAATGAATATGGGGGTGCTGATATCTCTTTGACATACAAATTTCATCATGCTAAGTGAAATAAGCCAGGCACAGAAAGACAAATAGTGAATGATCTCACTTATATGTGGAAATCTTAAAAATTAATACAAGTAAAAAATAGAATGGTGGCTGCCAGGGGCTTGGGGTTGGGGGAGTGTGAGGAGAAATAGGGAAGGGGGAGATTGATCAAAGGGTATAAGGTTTCAGTTAGACAAGAGGAATAATTTCTGTGATATGTCACACAGCAAGGTTAATAATGTACTAAAGATTTCAAAATTGCTGAAAGTAGATTTTAAATATGCTCACTACAAAGAATGATAAGTATGTGAGGTGACGGATATGTTGATTAGCCTTCTTTCATTTCACAATGTATACATGTATCAGAACTTCACATTGTGTCCCTAAAACATAAGCCATTATTTGTCAATTAAAAATAAAACAAGATGTTTTAAAAGATTTAGGGTATATATTGAGGGTAGAACCAGGAACACTACTGATTTATAACAAGGGGATGGGGAGTACTAAGGAAAATAGAGTTGCACATGCATGCTAGATTCTCAGCTTGAATATTGGGGTGGATAATGATTCCATTTACTAGGGAAAATCATGTGCACGTGTTTTGTGTTTCCGCACCCCCAACACAGTAGAGAAAACATGAGAGTAGAGATGAAATACCTGCCTTCAAGTGTTCTTCAAGATTTAGAACTAACATTTATGGCTGTCATAGTGTAACTTCTTTGAACCTCAGTTCCCTTGTCTACCGGTTCCAAATAACCAGGAAATAACAGAAAATCACTTGTCTTTTCATTTACTCAACAAAAGGAAAATGTCATCTTCTGCAGAGTCCTAGAATTTCTTCCCAGCCAACATTCTGTTCGGATTACCAAAGGCCTCCAAAGTTTCTCAAATATTCAACCTTCCAGGGCTTTTCCCCACCTCCAGAAAAGAACTATTGTTGTGGATTGAGCAAATCCAAAGATTTGATCCCTGGAGCTTTAACAAACAGTATTATGGACCAAAGGATTAACTGACATAGAACCTGCTGTCAAAGCATGTCCAGCCAGCTTGCCCCTGCTTACCCCTACTTCTCTCCTTTGCAGCCAGAGTTTGGTGACACCTAAAACTCCATCATATGTAAAACTCAGTGATTCTATCAGAGGCAACCTTACTGATCCTTTGATCCAACTAATTTGGGAATAGGTCTTGCCATCCAGAAGTTTTAAAACTAAACACAAAGGCACAATACATAAATTCAAAAAAGAAAAACTGCATGAGGAAGAATCTTTTCCATCTATGTGACAGAACAAGAAATCATTTTCTACATGCAATGTGTTCTTACAAGTCAACAAGAAGAGAACAAGCACCCAAAAGAAAAACAGAGTGGGTGGTGAAGGGAGGATAAGCTGACATTTTGCAAGAAATAAAAAGGCTAGAATTCTACTAAACATACAAAAAACTAATACCAATCTTCCTGAAACTGTTTCAAAAAAATCAAAGAGGAGGGAATTCTGCACAGCTCATTCTGAGGCCAGTATCACCCTAATATCAAAACAAGACAAGGATACAAAAACAGCAAAAAACTACAGGCCAATATCCATGATGAACTAGACACAAAAATTGTCAATAAAATACTAGCAAATTGAATCCAACAGCACATCAAAAAGATAATAAACCATAATCAATTGGGTTTTATACCAGGGATGGAAGGATGGTTCAACAAAGATCAATAAATGAGATTCATCATATAAGGAATTAAAATAAAAACCATATGATCATCTCAATAGACAAAGAAAAGGCATTTGATAAAATTCACCATTTCTTCATGATAGAAATCCTCAAACTAGGCATGAAAGAACATATCTCAAAATAATAAAAGGCATGTATGACAAACCAACAGCCAACATCATACTGAATGGGAAAAAGTTGAAAACATTCCCTGCTAAGACCTGCAACAAAACAAGGATGCCCAGTGTCACCACTTCTATTCAATATAGTGCTAGAAAAGAAAGAAAAGGCCTCTAAATTGGACAAGAGGAAGTCAAATTGTTGTGTTTGCTGATGGTATGATTTTACATCTAGAAAACTCTAAAGACTCCATCAAAAAACTTTTAGATTTGATAAAGAAATTCAGTAAAGTTTCAGGATACAAAAATCAACATACATAAATCAGTAGCATTTCTGTACACCAGTAACTATCTAGCTGAGAGCCAAATCAAGAAGACAATCCAATTTACAAAAACTACTCACCTCAAAAAAAACCCCACCTAGGAATATATTTAACAAAGGAGATGCAAGATCTCTACGAGGAGAGCTACAAAACACTGATGAAAGAAATCATAGATGACAAAAACAAATGGGAAAATATCTCACGTTCATGGATTGATTGAATCAACATCATTAAAATATCTGTCCTGCCCAAAGTGATTTAGATATTCAATGCAATCTCCAGCAAAATACCAAAGTCATATTTCACAGATCAAGAAAAAATAATTCTATGCTTCATTTAGAACCAAAAAAATATCCTGAATAGCCAAAGAAATCTTAAGCAAGAAGAACAAATCTGGAGGCATCACATTACCAGACTTCAAATAATACTGCAAGGCATGGTATTGGTACAAAAATAGAGACATAGACCCATGAAACAGAATAGAGAACCCAGAAATAAAACCCTCTACCTTCAAACCAGCTGATCTTCCACAAAACAGACAACAACATACACTGGGGAAAGAAAACCCTATCCAATAAATGGTGCTGGGAAAATTAGATAACCACATGCAGAAGAATGAAACAGGATCATTATCTCTCATCACATACAAAAATTAACTCAAGATGGATTAAGGACTTAAATATAAGGCATGAAACCATAAAAATTCTGAAAGAAAATGTGGAGAACTCTTATAGTCATAGGCCTAGGCAAAGAATTTATGACTAAGACCTCAAAGAGAAATACAACAAAAATAAATAAATTGGACTTGATTAAATTAAAAAGTTTCTGCACAGCAAAGGAAATAATCAACAGGGTAAATAGACAACCTACAGAATGGGAGAAAATATTCACAAACTATACAACTGATAAAGGGATAATACCCCAAATCTACAAAGAGCTCAAACAAATAAGCAAGAAAAAAACAAACAGCCTCATCAAAAAGCGGGCAGAAGACATGAATAGAAGTTTTTCAAAAGAAGATAGAAAAATGGCCAAATATACAAAAAATGTTCAATATTACTAATCATCAGGGAAATGCAAATTAAAACCACAATGAGATATCACCTCACCCCTGTCAGAATGGCCATGATTAAAAAGTCAAAAAACATGAGTGAATTAATAAAATGTGGTATATGTATACCACGGAGTACTACTCAGCCACAAAAGACAATGGTGAACTAATACCTCTTGTATTACCCTGGGTGGAGCTGGAGCCCATTCTCCTAAGTGAAGTATCACAAGAATGGAAGAACAAACACCACATATACTCACCACCAAGTTGGTACTAACTGATCAACACTTATGTGCACACATGGAAGTAACATTCACCACATGTCAGCACGTGGGAGATGGGAGGAAGGGATGGGTATATTCATGCCAAATGGGTGAGGTGCGTGCTGTCTGGGGGATGGGCACATGGGTAGCTCTGTCTTGGGTGGTGCAAAGGCAATATATGTAACCTAAACATTTGTACCCCTGTAATATTCTGAAATAAATTTTTTTTGAAAGTAAAAATAAATAATAGATGCTGGCAGATGCAGAGAGAAAGGAATGCTTATACACTGTTGGTAGGAACATAAATTAGTACGACCTCTATGGGATTCAGTATGGAGATTTCTCAAAGAACTAAAAACAGACCTACCATTCAATCCAGGGATCCCACTACTGGGTATTTACCCAAATGAAAAGAAATCATATCAAAATGTACCTGCATTCATGTGTTTATCACAGCACAATTCACAACAGCAAAGATTGGGAATCAAGCTACATGTCTATCAACAGAGAGTTACCTAAAGAAAATATGGCATATATATACAATAGAATAATATTTGGCCATCAAAAGAATGGAATGATGTCTTTTGCAGCAACGTGGATAGAACTAGAAGCCATTCTCTTAAGTGAAGCAACTCAGATATGGAAAGAAATGCCACACATTCTCATTTGTAAGTGGGAGCTAAATAATGAGTACACGTGGAAGCAAAGTGTGGAAATACAGGCGGTGGAGACCTGGAGGGGGCCAGATAGTGAGCAGTTACCCAGTGGGTGCAAGGTGCGTTGCTACAGTGATGTACGTACTGAAGGCCCTGACTTCACCACAATGCAGTGTATCCACATACTAAAATTGCACTTGTACCCTGTGAGTACATACAAATAAAAAGGAACTGGGGAAAAAATAAAATGGCTAAATGCAATTATAATTTTCAACTAATTGAATGCAAACCAAATATTAAATCTAGATAAATCTCTATCAATCTGGCAAATATTTGAAAGAATCTATTGATAACAGGATAGAACAGATACCCACAATATTATTGGATGTCATTTTATACAGCCTTTCAGAGGATCAATTTGACTGCATGGAACTTTAGATGTATATCTTTTGGTCTAGGAGTTCTGGTTTAGAAATGTCTTCTATGGAAACATCATATATGTGCATAATATGATGTAAGTGTTTATCAAAGTTTGCTTAATATTTTTTTAAAAAAACCTGGATAGGCCGGGCGCGGTGGCTCACGCCTGTAATCCTAGCACTCTGGGAGGCCGAGGCGGGTGGATCACTCGAGGTCAGGAGTTCGAGACCAGCCTGAGCAAGAGTGAGATCCCGTCTCTACTAAAAATAGAATGAAATTATATGGACAACTAAAATATATATAGAAAAAATTAGCCGGGCATGGTGGCGCATGCCTGTAGTCCCAGCTACTCAGGAGGCTGAGGCAGTAGGATCGCTTAAGCCCAGGAGTTTGAGGTTGCTGTGAGCTAGGCTGATGCCACGGCACTCACTCTAGCCAGGGCAACAAAGCGACACTCTGTCTCAAAAAAAAAAAAAAAAAAAAAAAACCAAAAAAAACCCTGGATGCCTAGACTTTTATCAACAGGAAAAGGTTAAATATAAACCATGATATATCCATACACTGGTATATTATGTAGCTATTAAAGAATGAGGTCCATGTATGTTTATATAAAGATGTTTTCAAGATATTAAGTGACAAAGTATAGAACTATAATATATAATCTAATTTCTGAATAAAACTGGAAGTACACACACCAACTTTTTTAAGAATTTTAATTTTTGCAGAATTAATTGCTTATTGGTTTTTTAAATATATTAAAGCCTTTATACTATTTAGATTTTATGTTTAATCACCTTACAATGACCAGAAAACAGATAGTTCAGGGAACCAAAATTGCTCCAAAAGTTATAATATTTAAAAAGGTATTAAATTCATGAAAAAGGATACCATTAAAGAGAAAGGTATTTAACAGGTCTGATATTAATAATACAATGGATTAAATCATCTTTATGGCAGGTATAATAAAAAGTTGAGGAAATCTTTCAAATTATAACAAAAATGAAAGAATAGGATTTTTCAAAAAGAAAATTATATGTTAATCCTAAGAAACAAAATGCCTGATTAGAGGTTAAGAAAAAGAACATGGAAGGAATGGCCAATGTCAAAGAAATAACTCAAGAAAATTTGAGAACTGAAGGGCACATGTTTTTTAAAGCTTAAAGGGCCCCTTAATATCCAACCCAATGAAGACAGTAAGGCCCAGAACCCAATAGCATCACAACATTTCAGAACACAGGAGTGGAGGACCCTAAAAGCTTTCATAGCATAGAATATAGGTCACACACAAAGTGAAAATGGAAGTAGTATCAGATTTATCAGCGCTGAGCACAGGAGGACTTTGTGAGGCCAGAAACATTGAGGGAAAATTCCTCTCAATGTGGAACATTGCACCCAAATCATTCCCCAAACGGGAAGCAGCATTGGAGAAATTTTCAATGAGGCAAAAATTTGAAATTACCATCTGCTGTTGAACTTTCTCAGGAAGTTACTATAGAGCAGATCCTCTGAAAGAGCGTGAGAAAGACAGATGGATGTGGAACCCAGGGGAGAAAAGGAGGCAAGATTTGAGAGTAGAAAATGAAATCTGAGATTAAATACACATCAAGATGGATTGAGTTTAGGAGGGGCAAGATGGTAGATGAGAAAAACCACCAACCAGAGTGTCTCTGCAAGAAAGATTTTAGAAGAAAGTGAAAAAAAAAAAAAACAAAACAGGCAGACAAACATAGATCAGACAACGGTCAGAAGGAAGGGTGGCTAAAACTACAGGAGACTCCACGGGAAGAAATTACAGAGAACTGGAAGAAGAAAGGCCTCCAAGAAGCTTGGAGACCAGTGACAATAGTAGGTGGAGTGGTTAAATTTCCCCTCCCTTGCATCTCGGACTGCTGGTGGGCTCCTGAGCAGATGGAGAACTCTCATACACTGCTGGTGGGACTGCAAAGTAGTGCCACCTCTGTGGAAAGCAATACAGAGATACCTCAAAGAGATACAAATAGAACTACCATTTGATCCAGCAATCCCATTACTAGACATCTACCCAAAAGAACAAAAGACATTCTATAAAAAAGACATCTGCACTTGAATGTTTATAGCAGCACAATTCACAACTGCAAAGATGTGGAAACAACCCAAGTGTCCATCAATACATGAATGAATTAATAAAATGTGGTATATGAATACCATGGAGTTCTACTCAGCCAGAAGAAACAATGGTGATATAGTACCTCTTGTATTATCCTGGATAGAGCTGGAGCCCATTCTACTAAGTGAAGTATCCCAAGAACGGAAAAACAAGCACCACATGTACTCACCGTCAAATTGGTTTTAACTGATCAACACTTAAGTGCACATATCATAATAACATTCATTGGGTGTCAGGCAGATGGGAGGGGTGAGGAGGGGATGGGTATGTATATACATCTAATGGGTGCGGTACACACCATCTGGGGGATGGACATGCTTGAAGCTCTGACTCAGTTGGGGCAAGAGCAATATACATAATTTAAACATTTGTACCCCCATAATATGCTGAAATAAAAAAATTTTACATAAATAAATAAATAAATAAATAAATAAATAAATAAATAAATATCAAGATGAGAGCCAGATGGCAGCCATTCCTGATGCGAGAAGGATGTGGGGCTTCAGGAAATTGTCTAGAAATAGCAGAAAGGAACCTGAGAGACACTTTCAATTCCATGTATAATGGAATTGAACATACATCTCACAGATCTTCGGGACGATGTAATAATTTTGCATAGGAAGTTGAACAAAAAACAATTATTAACTCAAACCAAAACAGGAAATTCTCCAAGAAAGGCATAAGTATTGGGCTGAACAGTGTCCTCACCCCACCCTGAAAGACATATCCATGTCCTGATCCACAGAACCTGTGATTATCACCTTATAGGGCAAAGGAGCAAATATTACCTAATATGACAAAAGATGGGATTACGTTAAGGCACTTGAAAAGAGGAGCTTTCCTGGGTTATCTGGGTGCTGATGCAATCACACATGTCCTTAGAAGCAAAAGGAGATTTGACACAGACACACAGAGGGAGAGACAGGGTAAGTAGCAATGAGATGAGAGACATGTAGGAGTGATGAAGCCACAACCCGACAAGCAAGCTGCCACCGGAAGCTGGAAGAGACCAGGAACAGATTTCCCCAGAGCCACCCCAGAAAGAGTAGCTCTGCTGACACCTGGATTTCAGATATTTGGCCTCTCTCTCACAGAAGTGCTTTGAATCACCTAGTTTATGGCACAATTTGTTAACAGCAGCCGTAGGAAACTAATGCAAGATATGATCTTGATTTATTAAATGGCTCAGAATTTATGTCCCATGATACTGACTCTGTCATGCACAAGAAAAATGACTTCATTGGAGAATAGAAGGGAAGAGAGGTATGTAGCATCACAAGAAGTCAGGAGATAATTGACTTAAAAACTAAGAAATAGCAGAATATGTTAATCACTTATGACTATAGAAACACATACAAAAAGTGGCAGCCAAGAGTCGCATGTAGTTGTATGTCGCAGTATGTGGTTGTATGTAGTAGTATGTGGTTGGTTACAGACAGAGCTCAGGAATTGAGCAAAACAATTGATGCTTTGTATTATAGGCTGTGTATTTGTGTGACTCTTTGGGGCTTATATACATGTACATGTAGTCTGTTGATAAGTCTAAACTTAATACTTAAACGTGTGTATTACTTTCTCAATGGGAAAATGTCCACAGGGCCACTGGTACAAAAAATACAGATGCCTATTAATTAACCTGTTAATTAGCCTGGTAAGTGTGTTAGTAGGTAACCTAAATACTTTTTAATTAACAAAAGTACAAAGTTCAGAAACAGAAACTGGTGTCTAAGGGTGAAAACAGAGAATTCCCAGTTAAGGTAGCTTACTAGTCAATACTCAGTGTGGGAAGAACTAGTCGGGAAAAGTTTAATTTCTTGCATACTATAAATTCAAGAAAATTTCAGGGTAGAGGCAAACGTGGACCTAGTGACATGAGGGTTCCATCAAGCAATGTGTCCATCGTCATCACCATGTAGTGCACAAACCTGTTTCTCCTTCTAGCACCTCTGCCGCTTCTTTGTCTGGGTCTCGGGGTTCCTGGGTCTGCACATGCCCTGAAATAGACAGTGATGAGATCCTGAGACACCCCAGACTGAAAATGGGTTGGCGATGACAGAGGCTCCCAGCAGAACCAACTCTTTCAGTGACAAACTTGGAGGGGAAGACACTGAAGGAATCAGATCCTTAAACTCCATCAACCCAACTAAAGCTGCAACATGCTAACCTGGGAAGACCACAGCACACACTAAGCACAGACCTCCTCAGGGCCTGGGCTCCAGCCCTCCCTCTGCCTGGAATCCCAGATATCCATCCACTTGGCTCATCCTAAAGGTTTTGCTCAAACCTCATCTCCTCAGTGGTGCCTGATAATTCTCATTAATACTGCCACCTACTTCCTCAATCACACACCTTGGGCTCTCCCTGTCTGCTTTACCCTCTCTCTCTTTGATTGCACTTGTCACCTCCTAGCACACCATGTAACTTATTCATTTAGTATGAGCACTACCTATCTAGGTAGATGGCTAGTCTGTTTGTTCACTGTTGTATCCCAAGTATATGGAACAGTGCCCAGCACATAAAAGCCACTCTAATATCTACAGAATAAAATACCATAGGAATTAAACCACCAAGACTTAGGTTCTGCCAGGTGCAGGGGCTCATGCCTGTAATCCTAGCACTCTGGGAGGCCGAGGCGGGTGGATCGCTCGAGGTCAGGAGTTCGAGACCAGCCTCAGCTAGAGCGAGACCCCGTCTCTACTAAAAATAGAAAGAAATTATCTGGCCAACTAAAATATATATAGAGAAAAAATTAGCCGGGCATGGTGGCGCATGCCTGTAGTCCCAGCTACTTGGGAGGCTGAGGCAGGAGGATCGCTTAAGCCCAGGAGTTTGAGGTTGCTGTGAGCTAGGCTGACACCATGGCACTCACTCTAACCTGGGCAACACAGCGAGACTCTGTCTCAAAAAAAAAAAAAAAAAAAAAGACTTAGGTTCTAACTTCAACCCCCCAATTTGTTGCATGTAATCACTCTGATCATTTCATTCCTCACGAGCTAGAGGACCTCTTCTGTGACCCACATGGTGGTCAAACTTGTATTCCACTGCCCAGTACATAGCTGCTATGAGCCAACACCTCAAGGGATTTGAATCTAAAGAGATATGGCTCTAATATTTATAACACCATCAACTGCCAATGTTTACAGGGCTAGATCTTGTTAGCAAGCCGGGTCCTGGGCTTCTTTCTGATTGTCTGTGTTCCTTTGAAGAAGCAACCTTTCAAAGAACAAGAATACATCATTCTCCTCCCATGGTTGCCTGGGCCAAAAAAATCCCAATTCTGTAGAGCTCCACAGACCCTACCTGTAGAGTCCATGAGCCTCACAGGCACATACTCTGAGCTGCATTTTGTCCTCGGTTGGTCTAACCCTCCTAGAAGCAGAGAACGTGAGTGGAAACCTTTTCCTAGGCACAGCCCAAGCAGAGAAAAAATAGATAATTTCCTCTCGTCACTGGGTCCACTGATTCTTAAGCTAACTATTGGACGTGTTGCATTCCTCTGTTGCAAATAAACCCAATGATGTGAGCCTTCCAGGTTGTAGCTTTACTGTCAAGTGTTGGGCATCACCTTCCAGATCTTGATAAAGACTCTAGATCTAGCTGGGACCACCTGTCTGAAGAGCTGGGCTGTTCGAGATGAATAGCAGAGCAGGACTGGTGCTATGGCTTTAAAGAGAAAATGAATGTTTAAAAAAAAAATCAGTAGCAGAGTTTTGCTTCCTCTCCCTAATGTTTAGCACACTTTGCAAGGACATAAGGGAGTGGCAAAGGGCAGCCACATGCAGTTCTTTGTTACTTACTGTGCCTAAGTATTCCACTGCTCTCTGGCGAAACAGAATTATCGGATGTTTTAAGTACCAGATGAGTACGTTTTAGGCACCCAACTGACCCTTTCTGCACCCAACATTACTCTCCCCAACTCCTTAGCTTTGCTTGGTAGTGTCTTCACTGTAAACCCAGCAAAGCATGGAGAGGGAAATACCAGCTATTTACACACAAACATGCAGTTAAGTCAATACGATCCCTATTTTCATTGCATTTTAAACCTCATCTCTGATGGCGGAGGGTGGAGAGGAAAACTTTGACCTTGTCTTTAAGGTCCAACACCCCCCACCCCTGCCAAAAAAATGCTTTATTGGGAAAGAATCACTACATAATTAATAGTGCAATTCACTATGAATTTTAAACTTTTATGTACATAATAAAATAATTTCTAAATATATGAACTCCACACAAGTACGCCCAAATGATATGTAACAGAGATGCAAAAGCAACCCGATGGAGGAAGAGCTCGGACACAAGGCCCATTTATGGTAACCTCTTAGGTAATAACCGGTACTGGAAGAACCAGTTGGGAAGAGTTTAATCTCTTAAGTAGTATAAACAAGAAAATTTCAGAGTAGGAGGCAAACGTGGACCTGGTGAAATGAGGGTTCCATCAAGCAATGTGTCCATCATCATCCCGCAGCGCACAAACCTGTTTCTCCTTCTAGCACCTCTGGTTCTTCTGTGTTTGGGTCTTGGGGTTCCTGGGTCTGCACATGCCCTGAAATAAACAACGGTGACCGGATACTGAAACACCCCAGAATGAAAATGGGCCGGCAGTGATGGAGACCCCCAGTAGAACCAACCCTTTCAGTGACAAACTTGAGATGGAAGAGATTGAAGGAATTGGAGCTCAGTGTTAAAAAAAAAAAGGAGAGGAGAGAGAGAGAAAGAGAGAGAGAGAGAGAGAGAGAGAGAGAGAGAGAGAGAGAGAGAGAGAGAGAGAGAGAGAGAGAGAGAGAGAAAGAATATCAGGGCCTAGTGGTACAGTCATTTGCCCAGGGTTCCAGCGTGTCAGATGGAACTAGCCTTTGCAGCCTGACTCTGAAACCTGAATTCTTAGACACATAGTCCCCAAAAGACAGCACACGTGTGCCTGATGCACACATGTATTCGCAGACTCACTCATCAACACATATCGTACAGCCCAGATCAGGTGTAGAGACCCTCACTGTGCTGGTTCCTGGAGGATGGGGCAGAATAAATCACATAGGTCTCCTCACCTCCCCAGCAATGCAGGCGATAATAAAGGTCAGTGGATGGACTAGAATAACTTAGGACATTCTAGAACTTTCCTCTACTTGAGAGACAGCTTTCTAAAGGATTGGATCATGCAGAGGCTAAGTAGGAACCAGACAAAGACCAGCGAAAAGGCTCCTCTGGAGCTTCTGAGCAGGGGGTGTATGTTGCATTCTGGATCAGTGACCAGAAAGGAAGTTCTTCTTTGATAGCATTCTCCTCTGTGCCAATTCTTCACCCGGGGTCTCCACAGAGGGATTGCCAGTCAGAACAGAATTTAAGGATTCTAGATCTCACTCCCTAGTTTTCTACTTAACCTCTGCCTATTCCAAACAAGGGTATCTGAAGGATTTAAAAATGAGAGGGAGAGGGGAGAAGAAGGCGGGGCAGAGTTCTACTCCCCATCCCATCCTCCTGCCTACCAGGAGATACGCAAAGCAGACTGGGTGTTGCCTGCTCCCATTCCCGCTTCTTAGAGCTCACTCCTTCATTTTGGGGCAAGAGAACAGGATATGGGTAACCATAGAGCCCTGGAGACCCTCCGCCTGCGTTCAAGCCCCAGCTCTTCTAGTCACCAGCTCTGTGACATTGGGCAATTTACTTAAGCTATCTGTGCCTCAATTTCCCTCTTCGTAAAATAGGAGTAATAGGACCGCCTTGTTATGAATGTAGTGAGAGTAAGTACAAATGCACAGAAAGCATTAAGATCAATTTCCAGTTTGTAACAGGCACCAGTTTATAATAGGCGTCAGTTCTGCTATAAACCAACATTCCTAAAACTCACTATAGTAGGTCAAACTGGGCAATAACAACCACAGGGTTTATGAGAAATGGGATCAGTGATGCATTTTTTAAAAGGACACATTTAAAGATGGTCGCACACTTTTGCACTTCACAAAACTCTTAACAGTTCAGTACGTCCTCCAATGCTGCAGTAGATATGGCACGGCACTTCACCCTGAATAAAATGTGAGGTTTGCTTGTGGGTGTGGGAAACACTGCAGCTTGTGAGTTTTTGTGAAGTGCTGGAAGGAAAGAGATCTGAAATTGGACAGAAAGCCTGCATTGGGTGTGGCTCATCCTGAGGTAGCTGGTGGATGGTTGAGGTGTGTGCCTGTGTGCACACTGCCCAGCCCAGTTGGGTGCAGGGGCATTTGTTTTGGTTTGGTTTTTTGTGCTTACTTAGTGTTTCTCTTGGGCAAAATCATGCATAACACGATATTTGTGTTATACTCAAATTGTTCCAATGCAACAGTCACATGGGGAACATCTGCATTTTCAAAACAAGCCTATGACAGAAATGAACATACCTCTTCCGATTCCCTGTTCTTGCTTTTGGCTGCCATTCCTTCCCAGGCTAGAGCTCCAAATCTTTAGGGCCTTTGGACCTTTAAATTGTATATCTTCAAACTTTACACCTTCATAGATAATCAGGGAGTTTCTATCTTAGGGGTGGACTACCAGTTTAGAATGAACCCATAAAAATCCACCAGCAACCTCCTTGTTCCCTTGAGAGCCAGAAAGTGCTGACTCCCTCCCTCCTCCTTGCAGATTCACCTTTCATTTCTTCTCTAACTTCCTCACACAGCGAAGTCAGATTCATTTTCTGGAAGATGCTGAGGGCCACTTCCCACACCTGCCATTCTGAGAAGTTCTTGTTCAAAAGGAAGAAGAGGTTCACAGCATCAGCAGCCCTCAGCTCTGCCCAGGGGACCCGTGAGTTTCTTGGCCAGGAGAACTGAATGCTGTTTGTGCCGAGGACCCACTCGGAGCTCCCCGGTGGTTGGAGGTGAAGTTTGAATTCCTCTAGCTGATACTGATCCAGGGCTGTCAGGTGAGACAGAAGCCTGTGGTTGGTAAGGTTTTCCACAATGGTGAAGGAGCTCATTGTGCCTAGCACGTGAAACTTCTCAGTTCAACAAAGGACTCTCACATGCACAAAGCATGTAGGACCTACAGAAAAGTAGAAAGTTGACATCATAAGGCATAACTATTACCTCTTAAAAACTTCATTTACACTGAAAGAACCTACCTGGGTCTTAGGGATGTTGCACATGGTCAGAAAGACTTAAAGATCCTTTTGTTATGCTCAAAGATTGCTTTCTGCCTTCCTCAACCGGAGAGTAACTCCCAAGATGTGCAACATCCCTAAGACCTAGGTAGGTTCTTTAAGTGATTAGGAGGAAGGGGACTGAAGGAAAAATATGTACAAATACATACATCTTTTCATTTAAAAAGTAAACACCTCTTTCTATAAGAAACATGTTGAAGATAATGGGCAACCCATTCTTCTGATCATCTAAGAACCAACTGATTGTGCTGAACATAGCTCTCAATATCTGTTTCCCAACCCAGAGGGAACTCAAGGCAAGGATAAAGGAAGAGAGGAGACAGTAGTGGTAGATACTAGACTAGGAATGCCAGATTTGGCAAATAAAAATACAGGATTCCCAGTTAAATTTGAATTTCAGGCAAACAATAAATGATAGTTGGGACATACTTAAATGAAAAAAATAACTGTTGTTTCTCTGAAATTTAATTCCAGATGGTGCCAATTCCAGTAAAATTTTAATTCTGGATAAACAGTGAGTGATATTGAGAACATATGTACCACCCCAAAATCATTTGTTGTTCTTCTGAAATCCTGATTTAACTGGGTACTTTATCTGGCAACCCCATCTAGACTCAAGATCACTGTTTTCATCCCTTGCCAGGAGTAAGGATATTACTAGCACCTGATTCTTCTGCCTTACTGAACTAGTGACTCCTGTCCTACAAAAGTTACAGATTCAAGACAGAACTTATCAACTCAAATTCAGAAGGCTCACCCTAAATGTGAATAATGAATGTTTCCCTCCCCCACATAGGGTTCTGTGTTGGGGGAGGGAACACAAAGGGAAATTTTGAACATCATAGAGAAAAACTTTTCCAGGTATTGGCAGGGAGGATAAAGATTAGGGGAAAAGCTTATTTGAGATTCAACGAACATTAAGCTTTCATCAAACAGCTCGTAGAAGCTAAGCAAACAGCTTCACTAGGAACTGGTGGCACAGCCTTGAATAAAGCTGATCTCATCTGCTCATAAACTAGCATTGAAAATGGGTGTTTACGAAGTCCCTTCCTGCCTTGTCCAATCCTCCATTCCCAGATACAGCATAGTTCCATATGTGGCACACGGGAGGTGCTCATTAAGTATTCATCACTTGCTGCTGTGGGTACAGTCAATGCTCATTATTTATGGTAGTTATGTTTTATAAAGTTACCAGGGACACTGAATTAATGAACATGGAGTCATTACTCCTACAAGGTTATATATAGGGTTAGGTTCCTGTGAACCTCTAACCACACCATTTTTGTCAAGCAATTAACACATAACTTCATTTTATATGTGTCTGTTTAAAAATACCTTGTTTAAGACATATCATTGATACATGAACTGTGAACCCAAAGCCAACACCACTATAACATGTCTGAACGAAATTTTTCTAACACATATTGTCTTCACAGGGCACATCACAGCCTTCTTGTGTGTAGAACACTAGACAGCACTTCAGCTGCACTAGAGGGACACAAAAATGCAAAAAAAGAAAACATGGCACAGAATAGACCCACCAGCTTTGCCTTGTCTGACCTCAGCTCAAATCTCTCCTAGCTTCTTGCATGCCCAACTGACTTTGAAAGCCCCACAAGCACTGGTTTCCGGATCACCACTACATTTTAGTGAGTAGGTGCAATTCATAGATACGGATTCTGCAAAATAATGGAAAGCAACTGTAATTAGTATTAAGCATGTTCAGTATGAGACCCACGTGGTGCCATGAAATTACATAGCGAGTAGGTCAAACAAGTGGGACCAGGAAAAGAAATTTCACCAGACCTGACGGAGCCAGGGAGCATGGAAAGAGAGTTGGGAAATGGCCAGTGTAAACAGCAAGCGTGAGAGCCCTGGAAGTAGGAAATATGATACAAGAAGGGAGAAATTCAGCTCAAGGTCTCACCGAACTGTGGACTCCTCTTGGTTGAGGAGGTGGAAGCTTCCAACTGGAGCAGGAAGGGCGTGCAGCAAAGTCCTCCTCCTGAGGAGAAAACTCCAGCAGGCTCAGTGGGAAGAGCTGTGCCAGAGAAAGAATAAAGTCTGCAGGACAGAGAAGATGCGTCACTCACCAACCAGACTTTGACTCTTTCACAAGTTTCTGATGTCCTGATTCAGGAAAGCTCCCAGAAGTAGCCAACTCCACCCCAACCCCAGCCCGGGATTGGCCCTTGGTCCCGCTACCTGCCCTCAAGCTTTGTCTTTGGGCTTCCTGGTCGATGACTCCCTTCTCACGCCCTCTCCCCAGCACAGCTCGCGATAGGTTGAGAAGGCACTGAGACTAACAGCTGTATATAATCTCTGGTCCTTCTCCTTCAGGCCTTAGTAATCACTAAGTAATCATGGTTACTTAGGCAGGGATGGTTTCCAATTAAAAACCATGGAATTCTACTCAGCCACAAAAAACAATGGTGATCTAGCACCTCTTGTATTAACCTGGATGGAGCTGGAGCCCATTCTACTAAATGAAGTATCACAAGAATGGAAAAACAAGTACCACATGTGCTCACCATCAAATTGGAACTAACTGATCAACACTTATGTGCACATATAGTAGTAACATTCATTGAGTGTAGGGCAGGTTGGGGGGTAGGAGGGGAGGGGTATATTCCCACCCAGTGGGTGTGGTGCGCACCATCTGGGGGATGGACACACTTGAAGCTCTGACTTGGGTGGGGCAAAGGCAATATATGTAACCTAAACATTTGTACTCCTGTAATATGCTGAAATTTTTAAAAAAACCACATTCTCCTAAAGTAAACAGCGTCTTCTCACATCCCAGCAAAGAGCCACAGATGTGAGACGTCTGTGATTGCCTCGCCTATCATCTGAGAACTCTCATAAGGCAATGAAAGAAGAGAGGAAGAGTTAATGAGATGTTAAAAACGTGGAAACCACCGTTTCTTCTCCCAACTCTAGGAAAAATACCCATTAAACTGTTCCATCATGAACACAAAGGCTTTTCCACTAAAATCAGAAACAAGACAAGGATAGTCTTAACTCCACTGCTATTTAACATTTTGCTGGTGGTATTAGCCAATTAAATTAACAATTTTAACTAGCTACTTTGAATTTAAGTTAGTGGCTTTAAATTGGCAATTAGAAAGTGATTAGAGAGAGGTATAAGAATTGGAAAGGAGAAGGAAACTGGATCCCTGTCTCTCATCATATAAAAAAATTAACTCAAGATGGATAGAAGACTTAAATATAAAGCATGAAACCATAATAATTCTGGAAGAAAACTTAGTCATAAATCCTTTGCCTAGGCTAATGTCTATAAGAGTTTTTCCTGGCTGGGCGTGGTGGCTCATGCCTGTAATCCTAGCACTCTGGGAGGCCGAGGCGGGTGGATCGTTTGAGCTCAGGAGTTCGAGACCAGCCTGAGCAAGAGCAAGACCCCCCCCCATCTCTACTAAAAATAGAAAGAAATCATATGGACAGCTAAATATGTATATGTATGTGTATATATGTATGTGTGTGTGTGTATGTATATATATATATATATATATATATATATATATATATATATATAAATTAGCCAGGCATAGTGGTGCATTCCTGTAGTCCTAGCTACTCAGGAGGCTGAGGCAGGAGGATTGCTTGAGCCCAGGAGTTTGAGGTTGCTGTGAGCTAGGCTGATGCCATGGCACTCTAGCCTGCACAGCAGAGTGAGACTCTGTCTCAAAAAAAAAAAAAGAGTTTTTCCTAAGACCCCAAAGGCAAATAGAGTAACAACAAAAATAAACAAATGGGACATAATTAAATTTAAAAGCTTCTGCACATTTATCAATTCCAGGAGTCTTTTGGTTGCATCCTTGGAGTTTTCTAGATATAATATCATATCATCAGCAAAGAGTGAGAGTTTGATCTCTTCTGTCCCTATTTGGACACCCTTGATTCTGCTCTCTTGCCTGATAGCTCTCGCAAGGACTTCCAGTGCTGTGTTGAAAAGTAATGGGGACAGTGGGCAGCCTTGTCTGGTTCCAGTTCTAAATGTAAATGCTTTCAATTTTTCCCCATTCAGTATGATGTTGGCTGTGGGTTTGTCATATATGACTTGTATCATTTTTAGATAGGTCCCATCTATGCATATTTTGTTAAGCGTTCTTATAAAAACATGTTGAACTTTGTCAAATGCTTTTTCTGCATCTGTTGAGAGGATCATATGGTCTTTATTTTTGCTTCTATTTATGTGGTGAATTACATTTATAGATTTGCATATGTTGAACCATCCCTGCCTCTCTGGGATGAAGCCCACTTGGTCATGATGGATTATTTTCTTGATAAGCACTTGGATTTGATTTGCTAGGATTTTATTGAGAATTTTTGCATCCATATTCATAAGGGATATTGGTCTGTAGTTTTCTTTTTTTGTTGCATCCTTTCCTGGTTTTGGTATCAAAGTTGTGTTGGCTTGATAAAATGTGTTGGGGGGAATTTCATGCTTCTCGATGCTGGAGACTAATTTTTGTAGGATGGGCACCAGTTCTTCTTTGTAAGTGTGGTAAAATTTGGGTGTGAACCCATCTGGTCCAGGGCTTTTCTTTTTGGGAAGGTTTTCTATTGCTGTTTTGGAACCCATTCTACTAAGTGAAGTATCCCAAGAATGGAAAAATAAGCACCACATGTACTCACCAGCCAATTGGTTTCCCTGATCATCACCTAAGTGCACATTTGGGAATAACACCAATTGGGTGTCGGGCAGATGTGGGTGGGGAGGGGATGGGTGTACATAATGTACACCATTATGTACCTACATAATGAGTGCGATGCGCACTGTCTGGGGAATGGACATGCTTGAAGCTCTGACTCGGGGGGGCGTGGGGGGGGAATGGGCAATATACATGACCTAGACTTTTGTATCCCCATAATATGCTGAAATAAAAAAAATAATAATAAAACAAAGCAGAACCAACTCAGGAAAACTGAAAAAAAAATTCAACATCAATTCGTGATTTTTTAAAACCTTTAGCAAACATATAACAGATGGCAACTTCCTTAATTTGAGAAGAGCTTCTAAAAAATAACTGCTAACATCATATTTAGTAAATATGGAGAATAGTAAAATTGGAGAATAGTAAAAGCTCATCCCCTAAAACTAAAAAGTGAGTCAAGAAAATTCACTGTCACAACTTCTATTTAACATCATACTGAAAGTCCTAGTCAGTGCAGCAAAGCACGAAAAGGAAATAATAAATATAAGATTGTAAATATGGAAATAAAACTATCATTTTTACAATGTGATTGCATACATAGGACAAGCAAAGAATAGACAAACTTACAGAATTAAGAATTGAATTTAATAAGGTCCTCATGTACACATCAACTCTACGCAAAGATAAAATTTCCTGCTAATTTATGGCCAAAGGGTGCCTGGCCTGCTGGTTGTTTGACTAAATGTTAGATGAGAGCAGAGACCTCAGAATCAGGTGGGGTTTAAATTCCAGCCCTGCCCTGGCTAGCTGAGTGGCCTTGAGCCAGCCACAGTGAGGTTTCCATACACGTACACCTTGTGGAATGATCAGGTCAGGAGAATGAGTTTATCCATCACTGAAACTGCGTCAGATCAATCTGGTTCAAATTTTATGTAACAAAGTTTTGATTTGTTTTGCAGTTGCCACTGACCCCCAGTTTGAAGGTCACGTACCCTCAGTTTGCCCTGAGCATGCAACCACAGACGGAACCTAAGTGCTTGGACCAAGGAGTGGGGACTGAATTCAGTAGCGCACAACACATGGAAGGATCCAGGTTCCAATCACATTGTGCTTTGGCGTCACCCCCATGGCAGGTTCCTATCACGCCTCATTACCCTCAGACTACAAAACCTGTCGTAACCCCCACTCAGGGGTACAGATTTGAGCCTGACTCTTGTCTCCTTGTTCGGCTGGCTGGAAATAAACCTTTCTTGCTGCAAAAAGCTTGTGCTTCCACGTTTGGCTTTACATTGTGTGGGGGGAGATGGACCCAGTTCCATTTCTTAACATTAACTCAACTATTATCTTTTCTTTTTGCTAAGAACATTTATAATCCTGTCTTTTAGCTGTTTTGAAATATACATTAATCTCTCATTTGAGACAGCATGGATGAAACTGAAGGACATTATGTTAAGGGAAATAAGCCAAGCACAGAGAGAGACAAATACCTTTTGATCTCACACATGGAATCTCTAACAGTCTAACTCACAGAAGTAGAAAGTAGAATAGTGGATATCATAAGCTGGGAGGCAGGGCCGAGGTGGACAGAGAAAGGGAAGACAGTGGTCAATGGGTACAAGGTTTCAGTTTCACAGGAATAATAAGCTCTGGGGTTCTGCTGCACAGCATGGGGCTATAGAGGGCTTTGATTCTGCAGGAATCAGCCTCTGATGTCTCCTTTGCCAAGAGGGGACGGGATCCCTCAACCAGGGAACAGTCTTCACAGTTTCTCACTTGTGGATCGTGATCTCTAAGTACTCATTGCCTGTGGCCTACTGTTCTGGAGGGTCCTGAGGCTTCCTCTTCTGGAAGCTGAGGGATGCATACTGCACCTCTTCTTCCTGCCCTGAGAAGGGGGCAGCTGCAGCTCGGGCAGCCTGGTCTGGGGGGCTGTCGTCTGCCTGGGCTTCAATCGGGGACACCTGAGTGAAGAGAGAAAGGAGGGAGTCAGAGCAGAACAATGGGGACAGGACGAGGCAGGGAGTCCAGGGAGGAAGCCCATGAGTTCCCTCATCCACTCGTCCTTTATGCATTTTTGGTGGAATCTCCTTTATCCAAGCTTTCTATAAATATTTAGTACTTCATGAGCACCTTTTTTGGTGTTTACCAATTTCATTAACTTTTCACAACAACCCCACAAGGAAAATATTAAATTGCCTCCATTTTATAGATACGAGCACTGAGGCGGAGGCAGGAAGCAGCCTGCCCAATCCCTGTTGCACCAGGGTCCAACCCAGTCAGTTCTCTCTGACCCCACAGCCTGGTGTCCCACGGAGGCCCCTGTGCGTGAGGCCCTAAGCTGGGTGCTGGATGTACTGGGGTGTACAAAGTGGACAGGGGCCCTGACCTCTTGCAGCTCACTCTGTAACTGAGGGACATGGAATAAAAGGCCATGAAACAAACACTCATTTGTGAGTTACTATATGATGGCCCAAAACACGGTCTGTGAGAAGTACAGGCCCTTGATTCAGACATGGCACCTGCCCTAGGAAGCTCACAGTTTGGTGAGGGGGCCGGTGTAGGGACAACCCAGTCACAACAAGTATATCCCTCTGAGAAGAAGAGGAATGGCTCACAAAAATGTCCCCACCCTAACCCCATGGACCCTGGGGGTATGTAACCTTACATGGCAAAAGGGACATTGCAGATCGAGTCACGTTAAGAACATTGAGATGGGAAGGTTATCCTGAATTATGTGGGTGGGCCCAATGTGATCAATGAGTCTTAACAAGAAAAAGAGGGGGGTAGGTAGACAGTATTAGATGCTTCACTGGTCGCCTTGTAGGTGGAGGAAGGGACCAGAGCTGAAGAACACAGGCACCTCTAGAAGCTGGAAGAGGCAAGAAATTGCGTCCTCCCCTGCAGCTGCCAGAAGGCACCTCCCTGCCAGCCAACACCTTGATTTTAGCTCAGGGAAACCCACTGTAGTCATCCGATCACCAGAACTGTAAGATAATACATTCATTTATCCCGTTTGAAGCCACAACAGAGAGTGATGGAGGCTTCCCGCGAGGCCTCCTGCTTAACCTGAGCCTTTCTCAGCTGCTCCCCTAGACAGCAAAAGATGTCCACAGAACTGTCAATGAGTTTACTCCTCCATTCTCCTTTGATTATTCAAATTAAGATACACACACACACTCACACACACCACTTTTCAGCACTGCTATTATCAAGATCGCCACGATCTCCACTTGGCTAATCCAAATGACCATGTGTCAGTCTTCCCCGTCCTGGTCGTTGCAGCAGCAGAGGACGCAGTTGCACACCGTACCTGCACGGAGGCCCTTCTTTACTCAACTGCAGGACGTCACACTTTCCCGGGTCCCTCCGACCTCCTTGGCAGCCCCTTTGCTGGTGATGCCACATCTCCCTGACCCCTAAACAGCAGAGCTGCCCCGGACTCCTTACTTCCTCAACTTTGCTTTGTGATCTCACCCACTACGTTGGCTTCATGTCACCAATAGGCTGATGATCCCTAAATCCAGAATTCCAGCCCATTCCCCTCTCCTGGCTATAAACTTTCATCCAACAGTATACTTGAAACTCTGACTCCCTTGTCCAAAGACACATAAAACTCAACCTATTTACCCTGAACTTCTTCTTTTCTCCCCCAAATCTCTTTCTCCTTCAATATTCTTAGCCTCAGTGACCGGCATCTCCATTCTCCAGCAGCTCAGGTAAAAAATCTAGGTGACATCCCTCACCCTATCTGTCGTCATTCACGGCCCACTCCTGAGTTATTAGCAACTCCCATGAGCCTTCATTTCAGATTCATCCGAAATCCAGTCCTGCCCCGCCTCAATTGCCATCCTCCAGCTGCGTCATCTCCTGCCTGGAATGTCCACCAGCCTCCTCTCTAACTCTCTGCCTCTGCTCTTCCTCTACCACCCTTGCTCTCTTCTGCACAAAACTCTCCAGATGCTCACAGTGGCTGCGTGTTCAGACATGATGCATGCACAGGCTGGGCTTCTTCACACCCACTTCCTGCTCATGCCCCTTGCCTCCCTCTGTCTAACCACATGGACCTCCCTGTGCCTCCCCACTCCCCGGGTCAGCCTCCTGGGTCTGAGCACTGCCCCTGCTCTTTCCTCTCCTTGGAGACTCTAAGACACACAATCGAATGCCAGACTCTGAGCCTCCTTTGGGCTTTTGCCCAAAAATCATTAACAGAAACCACCAGTCAACCTATGAATCGGAGAAAAAAATTGCAAACCATATATATGATTAGTAGTTAATATCCAGAATATATAAAAACCTCATATACCTCAAAAATGAAAACCAATTTAACCAGTTTAAAAATAGGCAAAAGATTCTGATAGACTTTTCTCTGAAGAAGATATATAAATGGCCTAGGAGCACGTGAAAAGATGCTTGGATCACTAATTGTAAGAGAAATGGAATCAGCACCACAGTGAGATGTCACCTCACATCGCTTAGCATGGCCACTGTGAAAAGCAAACAAATAAAACACAGAAAATACCAGCTGCTGGTGAGTATGTAGAGAAATAAGAACACTTAGATACTGTTGATCTGAATGTAAAATAGCCACCATGGAAAAGAGTATGGCAGTTCCTCAAAAAATTAAAAAATAAAAAATAGAAGTAATGTAGGATTCATCATTCCTCCTTTTGGACATATATCCAAAAGGATTGAAAGCAAGATCTTGAGAAGATATACGCACACCCATGTTCACTGCAGCATAATTCACAATTGCCAAGAAGTGGAAGCAACCCAAATGCCCATTCATAGATAAATGGATTTTAAAAAGCAGTGTGTATATGCAGAATGGAATATTAATAATTATTCTTTAAAAGGAAGGAAATGCTATCATATCCTACAACAAGGAGGAACCCTGAGGACATATATTAAGTAAATAGGCCAGTCACAACAAGACGAATACTGTATGACTCCACTTATTTGAAATCTGTAGTCAGCAAATTCATAGAAACAGAAAGTAGCATGGCAGTCACCAGGGTCTCACTGGGAAGAGGAAGGCCAGGGTGGGGAAGTGGGGAGTTGTTATTCAGTGGATATAGAGTTTCAGTTTTTCAAGATGAAAAATTCTAGAATCTGTTGTACAACTTTACACTTAAAAATGGTTAAGATGTTCAACTTTGTGTTGGGTCCTTTCTTTTTTAAATAAGACAGATAAATAGATGCATGAATGGATGGAAGGATGGCAAGATAGATAGATGGTAGATGCCTAGATATGTAGATGTATAGATAGATGACATGTAGGTCACAGGTAACAAAGTACACCATAGGCCATCTCCCTCACCTCAGGACTTCCTATTTCCTGTAACCTGGATTTTCTCCAAATTATGTGTCTATTTTTCACATTTTCTTCATTTATTTGTTCTTTGGTTGGTTGGTTAATTATTGGTTTGGGTATATTCCTCTCTCTAAAAGAAGACTTCACTGAGCCCATGATTTTTTTTTTTTTTTTTTTGAGACAGAGTCTCGCTTTGTTGCCCGGGCTAGAGTGAGTGCCGTGGCATCAGCCTAGCTCACAGCTACCTCAAACTCCTGGGCTTAAGCAATCCTTCTGCCTCAGCCTCCCGAGTAGCTGGGACTACAGGCATGCGCCACCATGCCCGGCTAATTTTTCCTATATATATTTTTAGTTGGCCAGATAATTTCTTTCTATTTTTAGTAGAGACAGGGTCTCACTCTTGCTCAGGCTGGTCTCGAACTCCTGACCTCGAGCAATCCACCTGCCTCGGCCTCCCAGAGGGCTAGGATTACAGGTGTGAGCCAACGCTCCTGGCCGAGCCCAGGATTTTTAAATGCTTTTCATGGATAAGACCCTGTCACGTACAGTGCTTGTCTCTTGGTAGGTGCTCAATAATTTTTCCTGACAGAATTAATGAATAAAAGGACGTGTGTCACTCTGCTGCTCAGAATCTTCTACAGGAAGTGAAAGGAGGAGGGAAGAGCATTTGAGGATAGAGGAACAGCCCATGCAAAGATGCAGAGGTGCAAATCACCTTGTTGTGGATGACAATAGTGAAAAGCCCAGCGTGGGTGGAGCTCGGAGCAGAAGGCAGGAAGTGGCTGGAAGGCAGGGCTAGGAGAAGGTGAAGAGGTGTGGTACTCGCCAGAGTCCAAAATGAAAAGGCAGCCAAAAAATCTCAGGATTGAGATGAATAATATTTCAATGCAACGTTTTAAAAAATAAAATTAATGCTAAATATCCATGGAGAACAAAAGTTTAAATAAACCTAGATTAGTGAGTGTGCTTTATTGAGCCAATTGAAGGTCGAGGTAAAAGGAAAACATTTGCCCTGTTCAAATGTTTTTATGTATTTTTAGTGATCGGTGTTTCCCAGAACATTAAATAATTGAAATATTATCGAAAATTGAGTTTAAACATTTTATGTATAACCAAACTAGAATTTATTCTATTATAATTTTGCTTTCCTGGCTCTACTGGGGGCAAAACAGAGACAATATTTTCAAAATCAACTTCTTTGCTTCCCTAATTCTCAACTGAGAATGCTGCCCTATAAGACAATTTCTCTTAATCAAGTGATGATCTTAAATAATTATTAACTAACTTCAGTTTACCGGTCCTGTCATTATATAAAATTTTGATATTTTATCCACCATGAATTTTTTCAATTCAATCTGTTTAAAAAATTACATTAATTGTCTCAATTACTGAGATTTTTGGGAACCCTTAATTTTGCATCCAAATCAAGAGTCTCACTCACTCACCTTACCATAATTCCATCCCTAGGGGACATGTAGGTATTTAAGAGGCCAGGATGGCAGGGCTGCAGGCTGAGGAGTTGGGGCTTCATTCTCTAGATCAGGGGTGGGCAAACTACAGCCCTTGGGTCAAACCCC
This sequence comes from Lemur catta, assembly GCF_020740605.2. Classification (NCBI taxonomy): domain Eukaryota; kingdom Metazoa; phylum Chordata; class Mammalia; order Primates; family Lemuridae; genus Lemur; species Lemur catta. Next base: position 22,363,129 of record NC_059146.1, read on the forward strand.
ACCCACTGCCTGATTTTGTAAATAAAGTTTTATTGGAACACAGCTAAACTCATCATTTACACATGGTCTATGGCGGCTTTCATGCTGCAACAACAGAGTTGAGTAGCTGCAGCAGAAACTATATAGCCCGCAAAATCAAACATATTTACCATCTGGCCTTTATAGAAAATGTTTCTTGGCATCTGTTCCAGCAGTGTTGGGGATGGGGTGATGACTTTTGGACAATCCCTCCAGGCGGGGAAGGGGAGGCGAAAGGCAGGGAGGTGAGGGGGTCCAAGAAGAGAACCTGAGGCCTCAGCAATGAGAGGGGTCAGGATGGAGGGTGGGGACCAATGCTGGCTGTTCTTAGGGGAAAAATGGGCAAGACATGGTGAAGTTTTGGCCATAGGAGAAGAAGAAAGCACATACAGGAGGTAACTCTTCTGGTATGCCTGGCTGTGGAGGAAGCAGAAGGGATGGGCTTCCGTGCTGTGGGCACCATGGGGAATGCTGCGGGGGGCAGGGGGCAGCTTTTAGGTAGGAGGAGGAGATGAGGAGGCAACTTTGGCCATGCCCAGCTGAGCAATCCTGGAGGCCATCCTGTGGGAGGTGTCCAGGCTGGAAGCTGGATGGGGAGAAACCCATGTCACTTACCGGAGAGTCTGGGACCCTGATAGCGTCTGCCTCCTCCACACCTGTGTCCCCCATGCTGGCTGCTGCTCTTGCCGCCTTCCTCCTGTGGGACCTCACACTGAGAGGGGAGACCAGAGAGCCTTCAGTCTGGGCAGATCGGGACACAGTGGGCAGGCTGATCCCAACTTTGTTTCCTAGTAAGGGGCTGGAGGGGTGACCATGGTGGGAGAGAGGTTTCCAGTCCCAGAGATGCCAATACTGAGAACACAGGCACCTCCCTCCTGGATAGGGGGCCCCAGGTTTGCCATAGACTGGGAGCCCCCAAAACAAGGGCACTCATGAAATTCTCACTGTGCACCCCCGACCTCCCTCTTGCTCTTGCTTCAAGCTCATGACCCCTCCAGGTCCCTCCAGCTCTGGCTGCAGGGACTGTTCCCAGCCTGCCCTCCCCCCAAGGTCAGTGCTTACGCGATGAAGATGACGCAGAAGGACAGGAAGACCAGGGCTGTGGCTCCAGCTCCCCAGACAGCCCCCAGCGTCACCCCTGAGACAGGCCGCACTTTGTCTACAGATGCATGAGAGCCGTTCTGGTGACCCAACTCCAAGAGCTGGGTCTCTCCTCCTCCCACCCCTGTAGGGCCCTGGGCTCCTACTCCCCTCCCCCCATCTCAGAGGAAAAGAACAGGGATGGGAAGGAGGAAGGGGGAGGCTGCTGCTGGGACCAGTGACACATGGAAATGCTGGGTGCAGCCTTTCTTTATTTAAGATTTTGAAATTTTGTTGATCATTGATTTTATTGTGTTCAATTTTATTGTTTTAACAAGATCATTGCATCACAATATTACTTCCCTTGATTGCTGACTAGTTTGTCCTTTTGTCTTCTAAAATTTTGTGCCCAAGGTGAGTTCCTGATATGTCTCACCCTAGTCCCAGCCCTGCAAAGCCAGGACCTTGTCTCCCCAAACACACCTGTCCAGGCTCCAGCCCCTTACCTCCAACGTCCACCTCCTCCCCTCCCTCCACCCCAGGCCCCTTGCCAGGCAGGAAGAGGACAGTCATGCTCTGGGTCACAGGAAGTTCCAGGCCTCACAGCTGAGCCTCCCTTTGTAGCTCAGGGGGCTGCTGGGTTGTCAGTGAGGGTGGGGCAGGTGTGTTCTCCTCGTCTAGACCCTCCCCCACCCACCTGTGTACTCACTCTGCAGGGAGAGGCTCAGGGAGACGTGCTGGGAGCCCAGAGTGTTCTGAGCTCGGCAGGTGAATTCTCCTTCATCCCTGAGGTGCACTTGAGGCAGATCCAGCAAAAGAGGGCTTGAGGGGTGTGAGGGGTACAGGGTCAGGCTCCCCCGGGTCCAGCTCAGCCTGGCGGGGGGGTTGCTGTTGACAGCACAGACCAGGCGCAGGGACTGGCCCTCCAGGACTGACACAGATGAGCCGTTCTCAAGGGCAGTGGGTGCTGTAGAGAAAGAGACAGAGGGTCAGAGAGACAGAGAGATCTGAAGACGAGAAGGAAGGACAGAGAAAGAGACTGGTGAGGGGAACAGACAGACAGGGACTGAAGTGGAGGAAAACACACACTTTCACCCCTCCCTGTTGGGAATGTAACTTGTACAACCTCAACCCAGAAACACTTGATCATATTTCTCAAAATTAAAGGAAACTTAGGACCTATCTATATCATTTATAGGAATTATCCTACAGACATTCACACAGGTGTAAAAGGAGATAGAAAATATTCCTTGCAGTGTGTCTATTGGTGGGATAAAATAATGCCATGATTTTCCATTAGCATAAGATGTAAATAGGATCAGAGTCCATCCACGCAGCGGGACACCACACAGTCCCAGAGGAGCACGGGGACAGTCTGCACTACTGAGGTCAGACCACCTCTGAGGTCCTGCAGGTGAACAGACCAAGGCTCGGAGCAGCCTGTACGACCCTGGTGGGTTCTGGGGAGGGGGACGGGCCTCTAGTACATAAACTGTTGGGGAAATAAAAAGACAAGGCTGGAGGAGTGTTCAGAAGAAGGATGACAAGGGGCCTGGAGGCCAGTTCTGCTGTGTGAGTGTCACCCTGTCCTTGTTGTGGGCTGAGGGGGTGTGGAGGAGTCTGAGGGGAGGGAGGGGCCCTGAGGTCACAAGGGGGTCTCAGGTGACCAGGGTGAGTCCAGGGTGAGGAGGACACGCTGCCCTGACTGAAGAGGCCCTGCTCCCACAGCCCAGGGAGGGCCCCGTCCTACCTGAGCCGTCTCCTCGGATGACAGTCACGGTCAAGTTCTGAGGAGAGTCTGGGGCAGAAAGACATGGCAGCCCCGCGTCACTGCTGAAGACTAGGTGGACGCTGGCCTCTGTTCCCAGGAGCCACATCAGGGGGGAAGGTGGAGCCAGCGGCCATCTGTCCCTCCCCACCTGGATCCTGGGCCCCAGCACCCCGTGTGCAGCCCTGACCCCACCCCACTGCCCTGGGGACCCCCAGCAGGACGACAGGCTTCCCAGCCCAGCTCTCACAGGACACGTTGAGGTGGACGGTCCTCCTTCCAGTCACACCGGCCCCAGGCAAGGTCACCTGGCAGGTGAGGCTGGTGCCGTGGTCCTGGGGCTGAGGGATGAGGGTGAGCACCTTGGAGCGGCCGATGGTGGGGGCCTGGGGAGCCGCAGAAGCCCCCTCCCAGAACTCCCAGGAGATCCTGGGGGGCGTCCCCTGCTCACAGGCCCAGGGCACAGAGCAGGTCAGGTTCGTGGGGCGGCCAGATGCCAGGGTCTCCAGGGTGATGATGTCAGGCCTGTGGGTCAGGGCTGGGGAGGAGACGGGGACACGCAGGGTCATGAGGGAGGGTCCGAGGTGCGGCCCTGAGAGGAGCTCAGGCTCTGGTCCAGCTCCTCCCCTGAGCCCCACGGGCTTCACCCCCAGCCCCTCCCAGGATGGAGGTCCCAGCCCACCCCTGCCCTGCGGCCACCACCACCTCTCCCCGTGGGCACCCCTGGAGCCCGAGCCTTACCTGTCACGTGCACAAAGAGTTTGTTATGTACATAGCTCCATTTCATCCTTCCTCGCTCCACCCGAAAAAAGTATAACCCCTGATCCCTCCTTGTGGTGTCTCTGATGCTCAGGGAGCAGTTGTTCCCCCTGGGATCCCCCAGGAGGAGGAATCGGCCCTGGGTCTCCCCTTGCACTGTCCTAGCTGGGTCGTTTGTGGCCACTGGAGCATCTCGGCCTATATCTGCCCGTTCCCAGAACCAGGAGCCGTTAACTGGGTCAGAGTCGTTCCAGCCGTCCCGGGGGTAGGAGAAGGAGCAGGGCACATGGACACACAGGCCCTCCTGCACGGTCACCACCCTCTGCATTTGCAGCGCATAACCTTCCCGGTGCCCTCCCCGTCCCTCCACCCCCGCCCTCCCCCAGAGCAGGGCCAGCAGCAGCAGCAGCATGTCGGGTGCAGGTGCCAGGGCCCGCCGGGGAAAGGCTGCTCCTCGGGGTTCTTCTCTCGGGAACTGAGAGCTCAGGACTTAGAGGAGGCCCCACAGGAAGATGGGGGTGAGGTCAGAACCATGACCCTACTCAGAGGAGGAACTTCACACCCAGACACTGTCAGAACCTGAGCAGCCCTTGCAGATCAACTGCCACCACCTACATCCACTCTTGGGGACCCTGTGCCCAGACGGGGAGAGTCACCCAAGTTCCCACCCCATGCAAGGCCTGAACCCATCTCCTGATTCCCTGTCAACACCCTTCCTTTGGGGTACATTTTCTGGAAGGTGACAATGGGTCCCATCTGGCCGGACCCTTGAGTCTCAGGCTGCGGATGTTTGTGGAGGGCAGGGGTGGGGCTCAGGGACAAGGTGATGGGGGAGGCCGAAGAGGGGTCGGCAGCAGCCTCCTCCCCCCTTAGCAACCGCGTGTGATCGCCCCGTCTCTGCACATCGAGATCGGCACACCAGACCTGGATCCTGTCCTCATGGAATCACCATCCAGGGGGAGACAATGAATCTCCTGACCTCTGAGCTTCCTGTGACAGGAGGTTCACAGGGGACACACAGGCAGGGTGGGGGTGGCTCCCCCTAGGCTGGAGGTGTAGCCTCAGGAGGACTGAGCACAGGGACACGGTGCTGCAGGGTGAGGATTCCACAAGGGCACAGAAGGGAGCTGGGCTTATGGGAGGCCTGGGAACCTGAGGCTGTGACTGTTGTTCAGTGCGACTTTACAGGAGAGAAAGTGAGAATGGAAGGGAACATTTTTAAAGGGATAGAAACTTCTCTTTTTATCAAGACACTGTGGGCATCAGGTCAGATTTTCTCACCACTCAGCCTCTGTCACCTCACTCAGCCACACTTCTGGCTTCTCCAGAGCATGATGGGTCCCTGGCCCCCAGGGCTTTGGTGCAGGTTCTGCTCCTGGGACTGTCCCAGGGAATGGGAGACATAGAGCTAGGAACACCAGCCTTGGGGCTGCCCACCCTCAGGGATGGTCAGGGTTAAGGGGGAGAAGAAACTTGCACTTGATTTCAGTGGGAGATGATTTTAAACTGTGTGGCTGGAGGCTGGGAGGAAGTGGGGCAAGTTGTGAGAGGGGAAGAAACTGACCCTGGTCAGTTCTGGTTCAAACTTTTTCTGGGGGGAAATACAAGACATGTAGATAAAAGTGCCCTCAAATGAACCACTCAGTGATTTACAGAAACGAACACCCAGGACCACCTGTTTTTCCTCCTTGCTGTGGTCCAAGCCCCACTCCCTCCCCACCCCACACCCCTGCCCCACGGTAATGCTAATTATCTTCCTGCTTTCTTTTGTAATTTTACATCTGAGCATGCTGCCTGGGAATCCTGTGGCTTTGAGAATGTTTTCCTGAAGCCTTTAACATATAGAAAATTACAGCCTTTTCTTCCACTCAACCTCATGGATTTTCCCGTCCCCTGCTGTGCTCTGACTGCCCCATACCCTGGGGTATCCCTTGGCTGTGATGACTGAGGAGGGATAATGCAGGGTTTGAGCGGGCACAGCCACTCCCACCACCATTTCCTGCATTTCCAGCTGGTGTCACCTCCTGCAGCCTCATTCCCCCCTGGGCCCCTTTCCTTGCCCAGTCGCTCACTCACAGTAGGGAAGTTGCAACAGTGCAGTGGCCAGAAGTGGTGCGCTGTGGCTTCTCAGTTTCCCAGGGTCCCCAATTTGCAAATGAAATCACAAAATCAGAACAGGGAGAGGAGACATGGGGAAGCCACAGAGAATCTAACTGTGTGCCAAAGAGGAACTTATGATTCACTTATGTGTGACCCATGAGGGCTGGGGCGTCCTCTGGCCCCACTTCCCCAGTTTGGAGAGAAAGCACTGAGGTCCCGCCTGGCAAGTGCTATGACCTGAATGTCTGTGACCACACCCTCCCCAGATCCATGGGCTGAAATCCTGACTCCAAAGGTAATGGGCTCAGAAGGTGGGGTCTTCGGGAGGTGATGGGATCATGACACTGGAGCCCTCATGAATGGGATTTGTGTCCTTATAGAAGAGACCCCAGGGAGCTTGTTTGTACCTTTCCCCATTTGAGAACACAAAGAGAAGGAGGCCCTCATGAGACACCAAATCTGCTGGCATCTTGATCTCGCACTTCCCAGCCTGGAGAACTGTGAGAGAAATAAATTCCTATTCTTTATAGAAAGAATGCAGTTTATGATATCTTATAGCAGCCTGAGTGGACTAAGATACTCACTGAATTGCCGAAATCACGTGGGTGCCCTGTCTTAGGTACCATTATCCACTCAGGAGACACTTGGTCAAACTTGGTCTGTCCAGGATTGACTGGGCTGGGGGGGTGGGGGAAGCTTGTGTTAATTTGAGAGAGAAGAATCGTCAAGTTTCTCCATTGAGGTGATGGGAGAAATTTCATTCATTCATTCACTCACTCCGCAGCCAGGTGCTAAGCATTAATGCTGTGCCTCGACGTGTCTGGGAAGGGAGTGAATAGGACAGACCCAGTGCTTGCCTTTGAACAGACCGACATCTGGTTTGGAGACAGACAAGTAAGTCAGTGACGTTTCCAACATCAGAGGGTAGGTGGCTGTGACGGGGCGGCACAGACTGATGATGGGGCATCTTGCTCTTCTGGAGTGGAGGGTGAGTTCTCAGGAAGGAACGGGCACAGGAGACCTGGTAGGGACTCTCAGGCAGTCACTGTAGATGTGAAGGGCCTGGAACCCCGGGAATCCCTGGACTCTCAGGTGTTGTATTCCCACCCCTCTCTCCCTCCCACTGTCCTGGAGACCCTCACGCAGCTACCAAGCTCTGCCCTCTGTGTGTGACCAACCCCACCTCTGCTCTAGGGGGTCAGGGCACTGCCCACAGGAGATGTCATTCTGCCCAGGACAGACTCTGGCTCCTGAGGATCCCTAAGTTTGACTGATGGTGCTGTCCGTGGTGCTGATGTGGAGTCTGGCCCTGATTTGGGAGTTGTCTGTAGCCTGGGGAGGGGCTGATCACAGAACAGTGGCCCTAAGTTGGAGTCAACATGTCAGATATGCCTGGGAGAGTCTAGGTCCATCTGGAAAGAGGCACTCAGAAGACGGGAAGGCCTCCATTTTTGTGCCTTGTCTTTCTGTCTCCCCTCAGCAATGTCCTGTGCACAATGCCGGGGTGTTGTCATGCTCCAGGGGCAGAAAAGGGGAAGGCTCTGTGCAGCCCCTCTGCACACATGTTCCCCCTTCATGCTGTCGACATCCCTGACTGAGAGAGGCAATCCCCCTCAACAGACAGAGGGGGCATCTGGCACTTAGGCCCCTGAGCAGCTGTAGGAACTTGTCTCCAAATACAGCCCCTAACAATCCCAGTCCACCCTGTGCAAAGAAAGTGTTCCTCTCATTACAAGATGGAGTTTAGTATTATTATTATCTCCTTTTCTTGAATCTGGATTGGGCCCATGACTGCTTTGACCAACAGAAGGTGGAGGAAAAGATGTTCTGAGACTTCCATGGATCAGACAGTAAGCAGGCCTGGAAGCTTCCACCCCAGCTTATGGATCCCTAAGCTTTTGTGTGAGCATATCAGGGCACTCCTATAAACAGACATGCCACATGGAATAGAACTTGGCTGTCAGACATCCCGCCCCAGTCCAGGCCACGACTTCAATGCAACTGCCTGAAAGAGTCCAAAGAAAATCTAGTAATGAAATTGTCCAGCCCAGCCCCAGCCAATCTGCAGCACTGTGACATACAGTGAAAAGATTGCCTTGGCCACTGAGTTTGGGGATGGTTTGATGTGCAGCAGTACGTAACTAAAACAGTAGCCCACATAAATCATTGCTAATAGGGAAAAGGGAAAGTTGGGGGTTTACTTGCCTGACTAATTTATCTACATGTTATATTTAAAGGATGACTTGTAAATGGTAATTTTAAAGTCTTCAGGGAAGATACCTGTGGTGACTTTGGACTCCATCAACTCAGCCAGGCTGGAACCACTTTCCCAGAATCTCCTTCCCCATTTGCTTCCAGGTTAAAGTTGACATAAGAGAAGAAGGAAGTTGAAGCAGGAGCCACAAGGCTCTGAGTGTCAGTGGACGGCCAGGTGCTACTGCAGGTCTCACACATTGCAGCTGATCGCTGGCGCACCTCGTTGGTGAGGTGTAGTAGCAGCTCAACTTCTGGGCAGCAAGGAGGGTGCTGGGAACAGCCACTGGCTGAGCTTCAGGGAGCAGAGAACCATTGAGTGACACATGCATTGGTGACAAAGGTATCCAAGACAGTGTGCAGTGACATGCAAAGAATCAAGGAAAACGGCATCCCTAATATTTCTCTCTTGCTAACACATTGTCTCAGTTCCCTTTGACCTGACACGTAGAGCCCTTTGCATATTCATGGGAGCCCCAACTTCCTAGGGCAAAGGGCAGGAAACACCTCAGCACTCAGAATGCTCAGCGTCCAGCTGTGTGTGTTTCTATGTGAGTGTGTGGATGTGAGAGGGAGAAACTCTGAATGTGTGAGGGAGACGGTGAGAGAGATTGAGTCTGTCTGTGTGTCTGTGAGTCTGCATGTGCTGAGCATTGGCCTCCTAGGACAAGAAACAGTTAACTTTATGTTTCAAGTTGATGGGCCCGTGAGGTGCTCAGATAAAACATTATTTCTCAGTGTGTCTGTGAGTGGGTTTCCAGATCATATTAGCATATGCATCAGTGCATCATTTAGGTAGATGGGCATCAACTACACCTCTGAGGGCCTGAATAGCATAAAACTGGAGCAAGGGAGGATTCCTTCCTTCCTGTCTTCTTGGTGGAGCTGGAACATCAGCCTTCTGCTGCCCTTGAGCAACATTGACACCACTGGCTTTCCTGGTCCCTCAGCTTGCAGATGGCAGATTGTGGGACATCTTGAGCTCTGAGATTACCTGAGTCAATCCCTCGTAATAAATTTTCATGTGCATATATACATACATACTTGTGTACATATATGTACCCCATAATGGGAGGGGTTCTGTTTGTCTAGAGAAAACTGACTAATACAGCCAGAAGGGGAAATATAGGAAAGTCTCGTGGGCCACTTTCCCTGTTTGACTTTATTTCCATGAGAAATAGGGCCCAGGGAAGGGCTGTAAGCATGAGAGCCCAGGGGTGACACGGTCACATCTGTGTTTTCAGGTGTCCATTCTGGCTGCTCTGGGGAGAGGGGGCAGGAGGGGCAGCTGCAGGGTAACAGGACAGCGAGCACGAGTTGTGGCCACTTATCATCCTGTATGTTGTAGATGGGGACTCCTGTCACTCAGTGGAGAACAACCTCATTCATTTTTGTAGCCCCTGAGAATATTGAGCCCGGCTCTGCAACAGCAGATGATACAAATGCAGAAATACAAAGCACAGAGTTAGGGGGGGAAAGTAACAGATCTAGTATACTATAGGCACCAGGTTTTGGTGAAAACAGTATCACGTTAACAAGGTAACTTTCTTTTTTTCTTTTCTTTAAGACAGAGTCTCACTCTGTTGTCCTGGGTACAGTGAAGTGGAATCATCATATCTCACTGCAACCTCAAATTCCTGGGCTCAAGTGATCCTCCTGCTCAGTCTCCTGAGTAGCTGGGACTACAGGCAGATGCCACCACACCCAGCTAATTTTTCTATTTTTAGTAGAGACGGGATCTTGCTCTTACTCAGGCTGGTCTCAAACTCCTGACCTCAAGCAGTTCACCTGCCTCCGCTTCCCAGAGTGCTAGGATAACAGGCACGAGCCACACTGCCTTGATCACAGGTAACTTTTGAGTGGTGGGAGGACAAGGCCCTGAAGTCTCATCTCCCCATCAGAGGGCTGGGACAGGGAACGGGAGGGAACAGGGATGGGCAGGGGAGTGGGAGGTGCACAGATGGGCAGAGGGACAGACAGGACACAAAGCGGCATGCAGTGGGGCGTCAGTGGACAGTTTCCAGAGAAAAGCTGAGAGTGATGTCCCATATCTGTCCGTCAGGGCTCAGTGGCCACACCTCAGTTCTGTCTTGAGGAGGAGGGGCGCAGGCAGGCCTCCCAGCCCAGCTCCCCTGGGGGCTCCACACCTGCACAGCCAACACAGGTCTCAGATCACAGTTGGTCAGTTTAATTCTGGCTCCAGGTAGGTCAGGGCAGCTCAGCCCCACCTGGAACTCAGGAGCTCATTATTAGGTTTCCCTGGAGAGAGGCAGGTCTGTTCACCTGCTGCAGCAGCTCCAGGTGAGGCCACAGGGGAAGAGGAGCCAGCCCCCATGCGGGTCCCTCCATCAGGATGAGGACCAAGGAACCAGGAGGCTTCCTGCTCCCCAGTCACACATCTACAGCCAGAGGAGCTTCCTGGGGAACGGGGGGAGGAGATGAGGTTCTGTCCCCAGGCCTCAGCCCCTCACAAAGCCAAAACACTGACCGCACTGCCCACCCCAGGACCTCCATCTCCATCCTCTATGTGGGGCAGCTCCAGGACCCCGGGTGCTGAGAGCTGGGAAGGATTCAGGGCTTTTCCCTCCTGGGACCAGCTCATTGTGGTTGCTCTCGGTCACACGGACCAGGCACGGGGACTGGCCCTCCTGGCAGGCAGGGAAATGCCTTTGCTCAGGGTCTTCAGGGCTGGGTGAGAGACAGAGAGAGCAGGAGGCTGAGCTGAGAGGTCCATCTCTCCCTTATCTCAGATCAAACAGAAACAGAAGACACCTGACTATTTGACCCATACTCAGGAATAAACAGCACATGAGTCCGCGCAGCTTAAAGCCCCTGGAGGAAAAGAGGCTGAGCTGAGGTTGGAAGGAGGGGCAGTTGGTCACAGAGCATCATGGCTGGAGAAGAGGAGAAAGGCACTGAGACAGCCTGGCAGGGACAGGTGAAGGGACCTGCAAGTATATCTGGGGTCTTCCAGGGGACACGCTGGGACACGGTGAGGTGAGGAGCTTGGACTGAGGGGACTGGGAGGGCACTGGGGAGCTCTGAGCAGGGAACGGCAGGGTGGGTTGTGAGTGCAGGAAAATCTCTCTGGGCCTGGGTGCAGCAAGTCGGGGAGGCATCAGGGCAGAGCTCAGGGCTGAGCCAAAGGAAAGGGCTAGCTCACTGGGGCACACGGAGGGCCAGAGGCAGCCCAGGGCACAGGCACTATCCTGGGACTTCCTGTTCTCAGAGTCATTCAGTGTGGAAAGAACAGGGCTGGGAAAAACAAGAGAAAACCCCAACAGGAAGCCAGAGGGTGTGGACAAAACAGTTATTATGCACGTGAGGGAAGCTGCAGACCCACTGCTGCCAGAGATAGGAGGTTCTTGGAGATGAGCCTTCCCCACTTCCTTCCCCTGCAGACCACAGCAAGGTCTAGAGAAAGCAGAACATTCCCCAAAGTCCCGCTGGTGCACGTGTCTCTCTTACTTGGAAGGTTTATGAAAAATTGGAATTATTTCTGCCTTGCACATGGGGAAGAACTTGCCAGTGAATTTGATTACTGGAAAGTAATATTTCCTACTAAATCAATTCCTTAATGAATAAAGGGCTATTTGGATTGTTTGTTTCTTCTTGAGGTAGTCAAAGTTAATTATGATTTTCCAATAGTTTTTCTATAGCATCTAATTTTATCATTAATTAGCATACGTTTGCACGAAATATGCTTTTGTTGTGTTTTAAAATTCAAGATATTGGAGCAGAACATACTGTCCTGCTATTCAGATCATGCACATATGCTTGGTCAATTTTCATGAAATGAAAACATTCTTGTAAGAGTGGTGTAGGTCAGGAAGCCCCACCAGCTCCCGTTCCTAGTTCCTACCCCTCCCTGCAGAGTAAACCCTATAATGACTTTTATTTTACATAATCGCAACCTTTCTGTGTGTACTCTTCTGCGTCTGGCTTCTTGTGCTCACTTTTGTAAGATTTCTCCTTGCTATTTCACACGTCAGTAATTCTCACTGCTGAAAGAATTGCACTGTGTGCATGTACCACACAGGATGCAATCCTCCTACTTTAGGGAGATATTTAGATAATTTCCACTTGGAGGCTTTGATGAAGAGCCGCTGTGAACATGACTTCTGGTATGGACATGCACTATTGCTGAGTATGTTTTTTAGAGTGGGATTTCTCAATAACCTCAACTAAAAACTGGGTGGTAGAAGGTGGTGATCTCTGCTAACCCTGTGACATGGCCCCTGTGGTACGAACCGCTTCTCCTATAGAATTCTAGATTGTAGCCAGGTCTGTCCACCAGATGAGTGAGCTCATGTGCGTATCAGACTCTCAGTCACCATTTTCAGAGTTTTCTCAGTCCAACTTTCTTTCCATAGTCCTGCTTCTGGAGAACAGGTAAGTATTTAGGGGCATAGAATTTTTAGAGCCACCCTACAACCTTCAGTTTCTTTCCTACCTGATTTACTTAAAAGTGTATGGCATTATGTTTTATTGGTCCCTGGTTTTTATTGTCACTGGTGAAATTTTAATTCCTGTTATTTAAATGTCATGTGTTTGTTAGTACACCAAGTGACTTGGCACTCCGGGCATCAGGATATGTTGACACCAGGACCTTCCTCTTGGAGGAGTAGGACCTAGCACTTAGGAACCCACACCTTGTACTGGGACCCACACAGGCTGATCTGCACGTGTCATACCATCCCTGTGAGCTGGCACTTATTCCTCACTTTGCAAGCAGGAAACTGAGGCACAGAGAGGTGAAGTGATTTAGTAATCAGGATTCAATCCAAGCTTCTCTTATTCTAAAGCATGTATTTTTTTTCCTATACTAGAAAAGTCCCCAGAAACAATTTCTCACCTATTAAGGAGAGATACATTTACTCCATAAGAACAAGTGTGTGATGTGTCCCTTCCCCAGAGAGGCGTTGGGCTCCAGGACCAGGCCAGAAGCCCTGGCTGGTTCCTCACCCACATCTGTCCACTGGATACAATTAAAATTGATCTCACACGTTTCTTTCTGCTATTACAATGTGACTACTAGAGGTTTTGCATTAGGTACGTGGTTCACATTCAGCTAGAGTCATTCCGGGAGCCTATTGGGTGGAAGAGGGAGCAGCGCACAGAGTCACTCAGGCCCTCCTTCACTGTCACTGTCTGGCACTTCCAGCTGGAATCTCAGATCCTGAGCCAGGATTTCCTGGTGGGGAAATGAGTATTGCCCAGCCAAGCCCCCACCCCTAGCAACTATCCACGGAGTCCTCGAGAGGGTTCACTGTGTTCCTACAAGTGCAGGCTCAGAACAGCCCGGTCTGGCCCACAGTGGACGTCGCAGCCCACCTAGTGGTCAGCGGCCAGTCTGTGAGACGGGACGGCAGAGAGGATAGGAGGAGAAAAGGGAAAGTGAAACGTCTGCTGCTCCTCCTGCACCAGCTCTGACTTCCCCCGCCACGCTCGCCCTCCCCTCCCAGGGACAGGACAGGTCCCTCTGCTGGCCGTGGCCCTCACTGCTCCTGCAGCCTGGGCACGGGCCTCCCACCTGTGCAGCGGAGTCTCCTGGGGGCCGGGCTGAGGTGATGAAGAGCGGGAATTGTTTAAAAAAAAAAAAAAAAAAGTGTGCTCTCTTTGATTCTAACGGATGTTAATTGCTTCTGTAAACATGGTTTGCTGACCTAGCTTAAGTGGAGCCAAGACAATCAGCCACTTTTGAAGGAGCAAATGTATTAAGGAGGGAGGGGGGATGGCATGCCCCGGGGCAGTGCTCTGCTAAAGAATATAAAAGACTTGCGCCCCTGCTGTGGGGGGTTCCTGCCCATGGAAAGAGACCACTGCGTTGGTGCTCTGGCCTTGGACCCTAGCTCGGGCTAGTCAACAAAACTCCTTTGCCTTTTTGCAGCCTCAGTGACTCCGTCTTTCTGTTCCCGGGGCCGAGGGGAACTGACTCTAACAGGAGTAGTTGCCAAAAAGTAAAATCTCGAGGAATTGTTACATTTAATTTCCAAGCACTGTGATTGGTTCCCACCTCCGGGTGAGTTCAAGCTGCAGTAAAAGCAACTGGCGCTGAAAACATTACGAAAGGTGCTCTATAAAAGAAAAAACATTCCTCTATGTATTTGAAAACTCTGCTCTTTGATTTCTCAAGCTCTACAGCCGTTTCATTCTAACTCAGAATTCTCTTTTAGCGAGACGGAGGATATCCGCCCTAAAATAAGCTTAATAAAAGATCTGGAGCCTGTTTTTAGCAGAAAAGCAGAGGTCAATTGGGACCTTCCGTCTGCATTGGGCCAGGATAAGACAAAGCCAATAAAAGTAGGTACCGACCCTTCTCTTGGGTCTATAGAAAATATAGAAAAAAAAAAATTCTAAAGGTGAACTTTCACTTTAAGCAAGAGCTCTCTGCACGGCTCAAGTCAGCCGCTTTAAGCTTGGGAACCACTGCTTTCTAATGCAAATGATTCGCAGAAGCATGATCCACCCTTGAGACAGGCTGTTAGAAAAACTTTTAAAGAACAAACTAAGATCTTAAAAAAGATGATCAGGTTATTACTCAAATTCAACAGTGCTATATTAGAGCATAAAAAAGATAACTTCTAAACAGTCTGTGTTTTCTTGTATAAAATGTTAATAAAACTCATATAGATTTTATTGCTAGATTACAAGATGTTGTGCAGAAGACAGTTCATCCGCCTGACTTGAGAAATTTGATGTTACATATGTTAGCTTTTGATAATGCTAATTCAGAGTGCCAGCGGCTTTTGCTTCCGTTGAAATTAAACAACGCACCGCTTGAAGAATATTTAAAAATTTGCCGGGACGTAGGATCAAAAGTTTATAAAATGCAAATGTTGGCGGAGGCTATCCGCGGGAAAAATAATTTCAAAAAACAAAAAACTGTTGTAAAATGTTTCGGTTGTGATGCTAAAGGACATTTAAAAAAAAAACCGTAAACAGCCTTCTGGGGCTTTTAACAACGACCAGTCTGCTAGTCCTGCTCCTGGACTTTGCACCCGCGGTGGCAAAAGATACCATTGGGCCAAAAATTGCATTTCTAAATTTCACGTTAATGGCCACCCCCTTACGAAACAGGGAAATGGGGTGCGGGGCCTTGCCCGGGGCCCCCCCAAAAATACGGGAAATCAGTTAGTCCAACAGTTCCCGGCTTGGCAGCCGCAAACTCAGGAGAACGTTGGGACCATAACCGGTCCAGGCCAGCAGCCCCCACAACAGTTTCAAACTTGGGTCCCTCGAAATCAAGAGTAACTGATTTAACCCCTGCTACTAGAGGAAGCGGGGCTATTGATTTACTCTCTCGGGACAATGGGTTTTTAACACCATCTGCTGGCATAAGTAAAGTACCTACAGGTATTTTCAGACCGCTTCCTCCAGATACCATAGGGTTAATGATAGGACAGAGCTCTCTTACATTAAAAGGAATTTCAGTGCAGTTGGGTATAGTTGATTCAGATTACTCAGGAGAAATTTCAGTTATGATGAGTTCCAATTTTGATTATCTTATTCAGGCTGGAGACCGTATTGCACAACTTCTATTATTACCTTATATACAGATTGGAAAATCTAATGTTCTAAGATAAGGAGGTTTTGAGAGTACTGGAACTAAAGTATATTGGCAAACTTTTATTAATGACCAGAGACCTCAATTAAAAATTAAGTTAAATGGCAAATCTTTTATTGGACTTGTAGATACTGGAGCTGATGTTACAATTATTTCTAAAAGTTTTTGGCCAAAGGCTTGGCCTTTACAACAAGTTCCTACTGTTCTTACCGGAATAGGAACGATGACTGATGTATTTCAAAATCAACAAATTTTAAATTGTTCAGGCCCTGGTAAACAGACAGCCACTTTAAAACCTTATGTGGCTAACATCGCTATTAACTTGTGGGAAAAAGATTTGTTACAGCAATGGGGAGCATACATCAATATACCTAATATATCTGCTCCTGCTAAACAAATTATGCTAAATATAAATTATAACCCTTGTTTTGGTTTGGGTAAAAGGAGCCAAGGGGCTAAGACTTTGGAGGCACCAAAGGCACATACTTCTCGGCATGGTTTAGGCTATCCAAATTTTGGATAGCGGCCACTGCTACTGAAAAGCACCATTATGCTCTGGCTTTAAATTGGATATCACAAAAGCCTACGTGGACAGAGCAGTGGCCGCTAAACCAAAAAAAAAAAAATGGGTGCTCTTCAAATATTAGTAGAAGAACAATTACAAGCAGGACATATAGAGGAATCCACCAGTCCATGGAATTCTCCTATATTTGTTATTAAAAAGAAATCTGGCAAATGGCGAATGTTAACTGATTTAAGAAAAATCAATACAATTATACAGCCAATGGGAACCCTACAGCCAGGACTTCCCTCTCCGGCTATGATCCCTAAAGATTGGCATATTATAATAATAGATCTAAAAGACTGCTTTTTTACAATTCCTTTACAAATATCTGATAGAGAGAAATTTGCCTTTACCATACCTGCATTAAACAACCAACAGCCGACTAAGCGATACCAATGGAAAGTCTTGCCTCAGGGCATGCTTAACAGCCCAACCCTGTGCCAACATTTTATCAATTGGCCTTTAGATATATTAAGAAACTGTTTTCCTCATAGTTATATTATTCATTATATGGATGATATTTTATTTACATGTTCATCAAAACAAAAATTAGAACAACTATACCAACAAGCCAGACAAATTTTGCCTCAATTCGGTTTAATAATTGCTAAAGATAAAGTCCAACAAGACTACCCCTTTACTTATCTGGGATCTCTCATTGATAGAAACAAAATAATTCCTCAAAAGGTTCAGTTACGTATTGACAAATCACAAACTTTAAATGATTTTCAAACGTTGTTAGGAGACATAAATTGGCTTAGACCTATGTTAGGGATTCCTACTTATGCTTTAAGTAATTTGTTTGCTATACTAAAGGGTGACTCTGATCTTAACAGTCCTCGCCAACTAACTCAGGCAGCTCAGAAAGAATTGGCATGGATTCAATCTCATATTCACAAAGCTCAACTTTCTAGAATAAATCTTAAAAAGAGAGTAGATTTAGTTGTTTATCCATCAGAACATTCTCCCTCTGCTACCTTAATTCAAGAAAAGGGTATAATTAAATGGATTTTTCTCCCACATAAACAACAAAAAACGTCTTTCGACATATGTGGACAAAATCGGTCAAATTATATTTAAAGGCCATCAAAGATTAAAACATCTAAGTGGCCTAGATCCTTAAAAAATCATTGTTCCTCTTACTAATTCTCAAATTCAAATGGCTTATCAGCAAAACCTAGATTGACAATCAGGTATATCTGATTTTATAAGAATTATTGATAATCACTATCCAAAAAATAAGTTGTTCCAATTTTTAAAATTGACTCAATGGATATTACCTAAGATAATAAAATCCATGCCTATACCTCATGCTCCTACCTTTTTTACTGATGGCAGTAGCAATGGTCAGGCAGGTTATTCTGGTCCTTTAACTAAAGTATGGACCACCCCTCACACTTCAGCACAAAAAGTAAACTTGCAGGCTGTTACTCAGCTTTTACTAGATATTACTTCACCTTTAAATATTGTTTCTGATTCGCAATATGTTGTACAAACAGTTCTAGCCTTAGAAACAGTTACTATTACAGAAACTGATAAAATTTCCAAACTATTTCAGCAACTTCAATTGATTATACGGAATCGCCAGTTTCCACTTTTTATTACTCATATCAGATCTCACTAACCTTCCAGGCCCATTAGTGGCTGGCAATGAAAAAATAGATCAATTGCTTGTTGGTTCTGTTCAAGAAGCAACTAAATTTCATCAACTGACTCATATTAATACTAAAGGTTTAATTAAAAAATTTCACATAACCAATAATCAAGCCAAACATATTATTTCTCATTGTCCCACTTGTCAATTAATTAATCAGCCTAAATGTTCTGCAGGAGTTAATCCTTGAGGTCTCTCACCAAATGAACTATGCAAATGGATGTTACACATATTCCTGAATTTGGCAAGTTAGGTGTTGTACATGTTACTGTAGATACTTATTCCGGTCTTATTATGGCTACTCCATCCTCTGGAGAAACTGTTAAACATGTACTCTCACATTTACACTCCTGTTTTGTCTACATAGGAGTCCCAGCCACCATTAAAACTGACAATGGCCCTGCTTACACTAGTCATTCTTTTGCAGCTTTTTGTATTAAATGGGACATCAAGCGCATTACTGGCATTCCTTATAATCCTCAAGGACAAGGAATTATAGAACGTACACATCAAACTTTAAAAAACATGTTATTAAAACAAAAAGGGGGAGGTAGACAGTCTCCCAAAGATAGAATAAATCAAGCCTTATTTACCTTAAATTTTTTGAATATTCGTAAGGAAGATAAATTAACAGCAATAGAAAAGCATTGGAACGTGAGTCGACAATCAGACTCTTTCCCTCACCAGCCTATCTGGTGGAAAGATGATGTAGAAAATATATGAAAAGAAGGATGGGCAAAGGTGTGGGGGTAGAGTTTTTGCTTGTCTTTTGACAGATGACGGACAAACAGTCTGGATTCCAAGCAGAAGAATCAAACCCAGAGTGGAAACTCTAGGGGAAAAAGCGGAAGATACGTCAGGCACAGATCATGACGTGGGGACAGCTAAAGAGAACATACGAAGAAGCAGACAGGATATTGAACTGGACATCTGTACCTAAAACGGCTGTAAATCTTTTTCTTGCCATGATCTGCGTGGTGAGCATGGCGGTAAGAGTGTCTGGCAACCAGACACATCACTTTTGGGCATTCTAAAATTGCACCCACAGATGTACCCATTTGTAAAAAAGTAATAATTTCTGACCCTAAAACCTGGGTACAATGGGAAAATTATAGAGCTCACACGGGGCGCATTCTTGCTGGGGCCACATCTTATAGTGGTGTCCTAGACTGGAGTCCCTATGGACATCCTGCCTCCTCTCACAATTTTAAAAAGCTTCATTGGAATAAAATTACCACCTCGATGTCTGTAAAAGACACTGACCTTAAAAGTCATATTACATGGCTCAGTGATGGTATGAGCTCTCCAGCTCCTCATATTTTAGGTGGCCCTATTCATGATCAGTTGTGGAAAATATCAGCTGCTTTGCACCCTTTGCAGGCCTGGATTAGCACACACACTTTAGGTACAAACAATAGCCGAGAATGGACTTTTAATTTAAATACTACTCATTATATTCAAGTTTGTGTTAAACTGCCTTACTTATTTATGATTGGACATACTGTTTATAATGAACCTTCTTTCCTAGTGACCTGTAACAACTGTTCTTATTATACCTGTATTAACAACTCTATAAAGTTCAATCCTTATAAAGAAACACTTTGTATTCTCAAAGCCAGAACAGGACTGTGGTTACCTGTTAAAATGAATAGAGTCTGACAAGAAACACCAGCAATGTTCCTTTTGGACAAACTACTTAACCACATTCTTAAACATACAAAAAGATTTATTGGTCTCTTAATAGCAGCTATTTTGGGAATCATTGCTGTCACTGCTTCTGCGGCCACCGCAGGTGTGGCTCTGCATCAGACTGTTCAGACCACTGAATTTGTTCAATACTGGCACCACAATTCAAATCAATTATGGTCTACCCAAAATCAAATTGTCACTAAATTAGCTACTCAAGTGGCTGACTTACAACAAGCAGTCACCTTGCTGGGAGACCAGGTTATAAGTCTGCAAAAGCAACTTAGACTCCGTTGCGATTGGAATATCACTCAATTTTGTGTTACACCTCATATATATAATCAAACTCGGTTTCCTTGGGAAAACATCAGAAAACATCTACTTATCCAAGGAAATCTGACTGAAGAGATTGGAAACTTACAACAAGAAATATTAAGTACCTTCAGTCACAAACTTAAATTGCTCTCTGAAGCTGACATTATTAATGACATCTCTTCTGGTTTAGAGTCAGCTGATCCACTTTATCATCTTAAGATCTATGGGAGTTCCACTATTGTAACTTTTGGCATTATTTTAATCCTTTGCTTGTGTTTATTTATAGTCTGGAGAAAACTCCGAAGAAGACAAGAATCCGGAGACCAACGCCTCGCTGTGATGGCTGTCCAACTCCATCAACTTTCTTCAAAAAATAAAAAAGGGGCAGATGTTGAGCCTAAGAATACTGAGTTATAGAAATGCCCCCTGTATTTCTGGAGACAAGATTTGATTTCAGAAGTCACATAAGGCTTTGCCTTAAAGAAAAAAGAAATGTGTTAGTTCAAAAGCTGCCTTGTCTCAGGAGGGCGTCTCCTTGGTCAGTAAAAGCTGCACTTCAAAGAGACAGCTGTAAACTGGGCCTATGGTTCTCACCTGTTTTGAAAGACAAGGCAGGCCTCTTCCTAGAGCCTTGGGTTGCGGGAGCTGACAAGGACCCCTGGAGATGAGAGCTGATCAGAGAGATATGCTAATGGCCAAGCCGGGCCCAGAAGGAGCCATGCGGTTAAAGTAATTAACACAAAGCACAGCTCATGTTACTTCTGAGATCATCTCTGTCTCCAAGAACACAATCACCGGAGCCAAGATGTCTCTATTTTTTGCTAAAGTAACAGCCTTATCAGAAAACTTAGAAGTTTGCCCCAAGAAGATTTTACAACTCATTGTTCCCCTAGTTAGAGTTAGTTAAAGGATCTGTAGTAGCCTTTTAGAAGACTTTGACCCTAAAGCAAACTGCCTGTTAGTATATAAATTCCGTTGCCCTTGGCAATGGGAGCTTGTATCTACCCTATATAATACCTGTGTGGATATTAAGTTTTGGAGATACTTCTAGCAGGAGGAAATATCCCCATCCTGATACCCTCCTTTTATCTATTTTCATAAACCTTTACTTTATAAACTATATCTTTGGCTCTGTGTATTATTATTATTATTTCTGTTTCCTACTATTTTTTCATCCTTTGCGATGACCCCTGCCTGAGAGACCCGATCGGAAAAAAAAAACCTCTTTGCGGGGAGCGTAGCTAACTCCCTGCAAACTGGCATGGTCAACTTAGAGACCTGATCCTAAGAAAGAGAAAAAACCTCTTTGTGGGGAGCGTAGCTAACTCCCTGCAAAAAATAATTAATCCAGTTAAAAAATGGGCAAAGAACTCTAATAGACTTTTCTCCAAAGAAGATAATGCCCTATGAGCACATGAAAAGATGCTCAGGTCTCTAATTATTGGAGAAATGAAAATCAAAACTGTGATGAGATGTCACCTCACATTCATTAGAATGGCCACTGTCAAAAACAAACAAACAATTACCAGAAAATAACAAGTGTTGGTGAGAATGTGAAGAAATGAGAATGCCTATGCACAGTGGGTGGGAATGTAAAATGATGTAGCCTTTACGGAAAACAGTGTGGAAGTTGTCAAACAATTTAAAATAGAATTAACATGGGATCCAGCAATCCTACTTATGGGCATAATCTAAAAGGATTGAAAACATGATCTTGATAAGCATACTCATGTTCATGGCAGCATTATTCACAACAGCCAAGAAGTGGAAGCAATGAAAATGCCCACTCACAGATAAATGGATAAAGAAATGGTGTGTGTATATGCACAATGGAGTATTAATCACTCTTTTAAAAGAAGGAAATTCTGTCATATCCTACAACATGGATGAAACTGAGGACATACGTTAATAAGCCAGTCACAAGATGACAAACACTGTCTGACTCCACTTGTGTGAGGTATCTACAGCAGTCAAACTCATAGAAACAGAAAGTGGAATTAGTGATTGCCAAGGGCTGGTGGAGCAACAGAGGGCAGGAGGAGAGTATTGGTCAATGGATATAGAGTTTCAGTTTTGCAAAATGAAGTTCTAGAGATCTGTTGCACAACTATACACATAAAAGGGTTAAGACGACAAATTTTGTTTTACTTGTTTTTTATTTTTTGCAATGATAGAGAGAGAGGTACATAGATAGATAACAAAAATATACTTACCAGTTATATCTTCATCACTTCCTATTTTCTGTACCCTGCATTTCCCCCAAGACTCTTATCTTTTACACTGTGTTTATGTGTTGTTTTGTTAGTTGTTTGGTTGGTTGGTTGGTTGGTTGGTTGACTAGTTTGTTTATATTTCTTCTGTCTAGAATAAAACTTCATTGAGCCCAAGATATTTTTAAAATTTTTTGTAGAGGGGCCCTGGAGCCTACATTGCTAGTCTCTTGCTAGGTGCTCAATAATTTTTCCTGAACAAATTAATGAGTGAAAGGACATATATTACTCTGCTGCTCAAAACCTTCCACAGGCTTCCAGTCATACTCTGAACATAATCAATAAATGACAAGTGTGACATTTACATTGGAGCATGAAGAATAAACAGAAAGGAAGATGTGGAAGGGGGGAGGGAAGAGCATTTGAGGAGGGAGGAACAGCTCATGCAAACGTCCAGAGGCCCAAATAATCTTGTTCTAAGTGAAAAGTCCAAGGTAGATGGAGTGCAGGAGGCGGTTGGAGGGCAGAGCTGGCAGGAGGGTGAAGCAAGTGTGGTGCTCACCAGAGCACAAAATTAAAAGAGCACCAAAAATCTCAGCAACTGAGAGAAATTAATGTTTTTGTGCAATATTTTTAAAAACAAAATTAATGCAAAAGTCCATGGAAAACACAAATTTATATAAAACCTGGATTAGTAAGACTGCTCTGTTGACTCCATTGGAGCCTGAGCCAAAAGAAAAAAACATATGCCTATATTTATGTTTTTATGTATTTTAATGGACAATTTTTTCCAGAACATTAATAAGCGAAATACTATTGACAAATTAAAAAGTAGTGTGTACTAAAATATCACTTTAAGTTTGAAGACATTATGTACACCCAAACCAGAATTTGTTTTTTACAGTTTTGCCTTCCTGACTCTACTGGAAGCAAAGCAGAGACAATATTTTAAAAATCTAGGTCTTTGATGGTGAATACATGTGGTGATTATTTTTCCATCCTTGGGATACTTCACTTAGTAGAATGGGTTTCACTGATCATCACCTAAGAGCACATTTAGGAGTAACATTAATCGGGTGTCAGGCAGATGTGGGGGTGTGGGGATGGATGTATACATACAAAATGAGTGCGATACGCACTGTCTAGGGAAGGGACACGCTTGAAGCTCTAATTCGGGGGGGGGCAGTAAGGGCAATATATATAACCTAAACTTTTGTACCCCCATAATATGCTGAAATAAAAATATATAAATAAATAAATAAATCTACGTCTTTGCTTCTCTAATTTTCAACTAAGTATGCTGCCTTGCTTGATAGTTGAGTTAGTCTTTTGACTAAGCAGTGATCTTAAACAATTTTTAACTAACTTCAGTTTGATGATCCTGTCATTATTTAAAATTTTGATATTTTGTTCAGCATTGACTTTTTAAAACTAATTTTGATGTTTAAAAAACATAGTGCACTTGGTTGTGATGGATTATTTTCTTGATAAGCACCTGGATTCGGTTTGCTAGGATTTTGTTGAGAATTGTTGCATCTATATTAATAAGGGATATTGGTCTGTAGTTTTCTTTTTTTGTTGCATACTTTCCTGGTTTTCGTATCAGGGTTATGTTGGCTTCATAAAATGTGTTGGGGAGGATTCCATTCTTCTCGATGTTGTGGAATAATTTCTGCAGGATAAGCAGCAGTTCTTCTTTGTAAGTGTGGTAAAATTTGGGTGTGAAACCATCTGGTCCAGGACTTTTATTTTTAGGAAGGTTTTTTATTGGTGTTTCAATTTCAGTACTTGATATTGGTCTGTTCAGGAATTCTCTCTTCCTGGTTGAGCCTAGGGAGGCTGTGTGTTTCTAAAAATTTGTCCATTTCCTCCACATTTTCCAGTTTGTGTGCATAAAGGTTTTTGTAGTAGTCATAGATGATATCTTGTAGCTCCATGGCATCAGTTGTAATTTCTCCTTTCATGTTCCTGATGAAGCTTATTAGAGCTTTTTCTTTTCTGCCCTTCGTTAGTCTAGCCAAAGGCATAAGCAAAGAATTTATGAAGAATGCTGCAAAGGCAATCACAACAACAACAAAAATAAATAAATGGGACTTAATCAAATTAAAAAGCTTCTGCACAGCCAGAGAAACTGTCACGAGAGCAAACAGACAACCTACAGAATGGGAAAAAATTTTCGCTTGCTACACATCCGATAAAGGTGTGATAACTAAAATCTATTTGGAACTCAGGAAAATCAGCAAGAAAAAATAAAACAACCCTATCAAAAAGTGGGCAAAGGATATGAACAGAAACTTTTCAAAAGAAGATAGCACAATGGCCAACAAACAGGAAAAAATGCTCAACATCTCTAATCATCAGGGAAATGCAAATCCAAACCACAATGAGATATCACTTATCTCCAATGAGAATGGCCTTATCAAAAAGTTCCAAAACAGTAAATGTTGGCGTGGATGTGGAGAGATAGGAACACTCACACTGCTGGTGGGACTGCAAACTAGTGCAACCTCTGTGGAAAGCAATATGGAGATACCTTAAAGAGATACAAGTAGACCTACCATTTGATCCAGCAATCCCATTACTGGGCATCTACCCAAAAGAACAAAAGACATTCTATAAAAAAGACATCTGCACTCGAATGTTTATAGCAGCACAATTCACAGTTGCAAAGATGTGGAAACAACCCAAGTGCCCATCAATACATGAGTGGATTAATAAAATGTGGTTTACGTATACCATGGAGTACCACTCAGCTATAAAAAACAATGGTGATGTAGCACCTCTTGTATTTTCCTGGATAGAGCTGGAACCCATTCTACTAAGTGAAGTATCCCAAGAATGGAAAAATAAACAACACATGTACTCATCATCAAATTGGTTTCACTGATCAACACCTAAGTGCACATATAGGAATAACATTAATTGGGTGTCGAACAGATGGGGGGAAGGGGATGGGTGTACACATACATAATGAGTACAATGCACACCATCTGGGAGATGGACACACTTGAAGCTCTGGCTCGGGGGGGAGGAAGGGGGGACAAAGGCAATATACATAACATAAACTTTTGTACCCCATAATATGCTGGAATAAAAAACTAAAATAAAATAAAAACATAATGCATAAAAACTTTATTTGTCTTAATTACTGATATTTTTGGCATGCCCTTAAATTCTGCATTCAAAGGAAGTGCCTCCCTTACCTCATCCTAATTCCTGCCCTACTTCAGAAGTAGGTGCTTAAGAGGCCAGAATGTTTAGGGCTATAGGCTGAGGAGTTTGGGGCTTTTACTCTAGATCAGGGGTTGGCAAATTATAGCCCTTGGGTCAAATCCCACGAGCTGCTTACCTTTGTAAATAAAGATTTATTGGAACCCAGCCTTCATTTACACATGGAATATGGCTGTTTTCATGCTACCATGGCAGAGTTGATTGAGTAACTGCAGCAGAGACTATATAGCCCACAAAGCCAAAAATATTTACCATCTGGCCCTTGTAGAGTAAGTTTGCCTGCCTCTGCTCTAGACAGTGTTGTGGGTGGGGGAACAGCTGTTCAAATGCAGTGATGGCTGGGCTGTGATGGCTTTGGGAAGATCCCTCCAGGTAGGGAAGGGGAGATGAGAGGCAGGGAGGTGAGGGGGTCCAAGGAGAGAACCTGAGGGCTCAGCAATGAGAGGGGTCAGGATGGAGGGTGGGGACCCATGCCAGGGGAAATGAACAAGACATGGTGAACTTGGAGCCATAGAGAAAAAAAAGAGGAGAGAGAGCAGGTATCTCCTCCTCCAGGCAGGCCTAGCCTGGGAGAAAGAAGGAGGATGCTGTTGTCCTGCTATCAGCAAGATGAGGACACCTGCCTGAGAATCCGGCTGGTGGGTGGAGGAGGAGATGAAGAGAGACACTTTGGACATGCCAAGAAGAGTAATCCTGGAGGCTATCCTGTGGGAGGTGTCCAGGCTGGATAATGGATGTGGAGATTTCCATGTCACTCACCTGAGAGGCTGGGCCCTTGGCATGGTCCGCCACCTTCACACCCGTGTTACCCATATTCGTTGCCGCCCGTGCCACCTTCCTCCTGCAGGACCTCACTCTGAGAGGAGAGACCAGAGAGCCTTTCAGTCTGGGCAGATCAGAGCACAGTGGGCAGGCTGACCCCCCCTCTCCATTGTATTAAGGGGCTGGATGGGTGACCAAGGTGGGAGAGGGCTTGTCCAGTCTGGAAGACCCCAATATTGAGAACTCAGATTCCCCTCTCCTGGACAGCGGGGCCCAAGATTTGCTACAGACTCGGAGCCCCACAAACACAAACCAGTGTGGAATTCTCACCATGCACACGCGACGTCCTTTTTGCTCTTGCTTCAAGCTCGTGACCCTTCCGGGTCCCTCCAGCTCTGGCTGCAGGGACTGTTCCCAGCCTGCCCTCCCCCCAGGGTCAATGCTTACATGATGAAGATGACGCAGAAGAACAGGAAGACCAGGGCTGTGACTCCAGCTCCCCAGACAGCCCCCAGCGTCACTCCTGAGACACGCCGTGCTTTGCCTGCAGATGCATGAGAGCCGTTCTGGTGACTCAACTCCAAGACCTGGGTCTCTCCTCCTCCCACTCTGTAGGGTCCTAGACTTCTATTCCCCTCCCTCCTTCCCAGACACAAAGAACAAGGTAGAGGGGGGAAGAGGAGGGACTACTCCAGAGGCCAATGAAGCCAGGAAGTGCTGGATGCAGCCTGTCTTTATTTAAAATTTTGATATTCATAGTGGAATGATTTTGCATTTGATTTTATTGTTTTAAAAAGATCATCACATCACAATATTTCTTCCCTTGATTGCTGACTTGTTTTTGTCTTCTCAAATTTTGTGCCAAAGGTGAATTCCTCATGTGTCTCACCCTAGTCCCAGCCCTGCAGAGCAAGGACCTTGTCTCCCCAAACACCCCTGTCGATGCCCCAGCCCTTCCCCTCCAAGGTTCACCTCCTCCCCTCACCCCACCCCAGGCTCCTTGCCAGGCAGGAAGAGGACACTGATGCTCTGGGTCACAGGAAGTTCCAGGACTCACAGCTGAGCCTCCCTTTGTAGCTCAGGGGGCTGCTGGGTTGTCAGTGAGGGTGGGGCAGGTGTGTTCTCCTCGTCTAGACCCTCCCCCACCCACCTGTGTACTCACTCTGCAGGGAGAGACGCAGGGAGATGTGCTGGAATCCCAGAGAGTTCTCAGCTCCGCAGGTGAATTGTCCTTCATCCCTGAGGTGCACTCGAGGTAGCTCCAGTACCCCATGGCTCACGAGCTGCAAGGGGCACAGGGTCAGGCTCCCCAAGGTCCAGGTCAGCCTGGCAGGGGGGTTGCTATCAGCAGCACAGACCAGGCGCAGAGACTGGCCTTCCAGGACTGACACAGATGAGCCATTCCCCACGGCTATGGGTGCTATAGAGAAAGAGACAGAGGGTCAGAGAGACAAAGAGATCTGGAAAAGGGGGAAGGATACAGAAAGAGGCTGTTGAGCAGAACAGACACACAGGGACTGAGTGGAGGAAAACACACTTTCACTGCTTATTCTTGGGAATGTAAACCCTTAATTGAGAATAATTTGGCCATATCTCTCAAGATTAGAAAGAACATATGACCCAACTATATGCTGCTTTTAAGAATTTACCCCACACGCTTAGATATTACTTGTAACAGTAGATACAAGATTATTTCTTGCAGCACTTCTGTGGTACGATAAAGTTAATAACACGGTTTTCATTAGAAAATGTCACAAAATCAGAGTCCACCCAGACAAAGAAATATTACACTGTCCCAGAGGAGCACGGGGACAGTCTGTCCTGCTGCCGTCAAACCACCTCTGAGGTCTTGCAGGTGAACAGACCAAGGCTCCGAGCAGCCCGTGTGGACCCTGGTGGGTTCTAGGGAGGGGGACAGGCCTCTGAGGACAGACCCTGCTGTGCATTTGGAATTGTCGCCCATGTGACCGTATCACCCACCCAGAAGTATGTAAACTGCTGGGGAAATAAAAAGACGAGGCTGAAGGAGTGTTCAGGAGACAGATGACAAGGGGCCTGGAGGCCGGTTCTGCTGTGTGAGTGTCACCCTGTCCTTGTTGTGGGCTGAGAGGGTGTTGAGGAGTCTGAGGGGAGGGAGGGGCCCTGGGGTCACCAGCAAGGGGTCTCAGGTGACCAGGGTGAGTCCAGTGTGAGAAGGACGCGCCTGCCCTGACTGAGGAGACCCTGCTCCCACAGCCCAAGGAGAGCCCCGTCCTACCTGTGCCACTTCCTCGGAGGACAGTCACGGTCAAGTTCTGAGGAGAGTCTGGGGCAGAAAGACATGGCAGCTCCGCCTCACTGCTGAAGACTAGGTGGACGCTGGCCTCTATCCCCAGGAGCCATATCGGCGGGGAGGGTGGAGCCAGCAGCCACCTGTCCCTCCCCACCTGGATCCTGGGCCCAGCACCCCGTGTGCAGCCCTGACCCCACCCCACTGCCCTGGGGACCCCCAGCAGGACAACAGGCTTCCCAGCCCAGCTCTCACAGGACACGTTGAGGTGGACAGTCCTCGACGTGGTCGCATTGGTCCTAGGCAGGGTCACGTGGCAGGTGAGGTTGGTGACGTGGTCCTGGGGCTGAGGGACGAGGGTGAGCACCAAGGAGCGGCCGCTGGTGGGGCCCTGGGGAGCCGCAGAAGCCCCCTCCCAGAACTCCCAGAAGATCCTGGGGGGCGGCCCCTGCTCACAGGCCCAGGGCACAGAGCAGGTCAGGTTCGTGGGGTGGCCAGATGCCAGGGTCTCCGGGGTGATGATGTCAGGCCTGTGGGTCAGGGCTGGGGAGAAGAGGGGGACACGCAGGGTCAGGAGGGAGGGTCCGAGGTGCGGCCCTGAGAGGAGCTCAGGCTCTGGTCCAGCTCCTCCCCTGAGCCCGACAGGCTTCACCCCCAGCCCCTCCCAGGACAGGGGTGCCAGCCCAGCCCTGCCCTGCGGCCCCCACCACCGCCCCCTGTGGGCACCCCTGGAGCCCGAGCCTTACCTGTCACACGCACAGAGAGCTTGTTTTGTACATAGCTCCATTTCATCCTTCCTCGCTCCACCCATAAAAAGTATGACCCCTGGTCCCTCCTTGTGGCGTCCCTGATGCTCAGGGAGCAGTTGTTCCCCCTGGGATCCCCGAGGAGGTGGAATCGGCCCGGGGTCTCCTCCCGCACTTTCCTATCTGGGTTGTTTGTGGCCACTGGAGTATCTTGTCTTGTATCAGGCCCTTCCGGTAACCAGGAGCCACGAACTGGGTCAGAGTCGTTCCAGGCTTCCAGGGGGTAGGAGAAGGAGCAGGGCACATGGACACACAGGCCCTCCTGCACCGTCACCACCCTCTGCATTTGCAGCGTGTAACCTTCCCCGTGCCCTCCCCGTCCCTCCACCCCCGCCCTCCCCCAGAGCAGGGCCAGCAGCAGCAGCAGCATGTCGGGTGCGGGTGCCAGGGCCCGCCGGGGAAAGGCTGCTCCTTGGGGTTCTTCTCACAGGAACTGAGAGCTCAGGACTTGGAGGAGGCTGCACAGGAAGATGCAGGCGAGGTCAGAACCGTGACCTCCTCAGAGGAGGAACTTCACACCCAGACACCATGAGGACCAGGGCAGCCCTTGGAGATCGACTGTCACAACCCGTGTCTACTCCTGGGGACATTGGTCAGAGAGGGCAAGAGTCACCCAAGTTCCCACCCCATATGGGGCCTGACCACATCTCCTGCCTCATTGTCAATGTCCTTTCCCTTGGGGGACATTTTCTGGAAGGTGGCAATGGGTCCCATCTGGCCAGACCCTTGAGTCTCAGGCTGTGGGTGTTTGTGGAGGGCAGGGGTGGGGCTCAGGGACATGGCGATGGTGGTGGCCCAGGAGGGGTGAGCAGTAGCCTCCTCCCTCATCAGCAACCATGTGTGGCCGTCCCCTCTCTGCACATCGAGGTCACCACACCAGACCCAGATCCTGTCCTCATAGATTCACTGTCCAGTGGCAGACAGTAAACGTCCCAACCTCTGAGCTCCCCACGACAGGAGATTCAGTGGGTGATACACAGGCAGGAGGGGCTCGCTCCCCCTAGTACGGAGTGTAGTGTCAGGAGGACTGAGTGCAGGGACACGGGGCTGTGAGGTGAGGATTCCATGTGTTAATACATGCCAACGACACAGAGGAGGCCTGGGAGACGGAGGCTGTTGTTATTGTACAGTGAGGTTTGGTGGGGAGGAAAGTCTGAGACGAAGAGCAGATTTCAAAAGGGGTAGAAACTTCTCCTTTGCTCAAGGCAGTCTGGGCATCAGGTCAGATTTTGTCACCCTCATTATTTCACAAGGCCTCCTTCCTCCAGAGCATGGTGGGTTGCCCAGTCCCCAGGGCTTTGCTGTTGTAGGTTCTGCTCCCAGGGGTGTCCTGGGGACATCCGCCCTGGGGCTGCCCACTGCTGGATGGCCAGGATTATGTCCAAAAAGAAACATGGACCTGAATCCAACACAAGATGATTTTCAATCGTGTGTCTGGGGCTGAAGGAAGTAGGCGGAGCCTCCTTTGACGCGGGTCAGTTTTTCTTGAAACATTTCTTCAGGGAAATATAACACATGCAGATAAAAAGTGCCCCCCAAAAACCGACTTAGTGATTTACACAAAATGAACACCATCTGAGAAGTAGAACATCACCAGCACCCCAGGTGTTCCCCTTTCCTGTGGGCCACACCCCACTGCCTCCTGAAGGAGCCCCTGGCTTCACTGTAATGCTCATTCGTTCTTGCTTTTCTATGTATTTTTATCATCTGGGCATGATGTCTCGAACACTATGACTTTGCACATCTTTTTCTGAAGCAGTTGTTACATGGAAAATTACAGCCTACTTTCTTGCACTCGCCTTCACGGATCCGCCTGTCCCACGTGAGAGCCACATTGTCTATAACCTGGAATAGACCAGCTTTGGTAATTGAGAAGGGGAGGTGCAGAGTTTGGCCAGGCATAGCCGTGCCCGCCCCCATCACCAACGCTTGCATTTTCGGCTGGTATCTCACCCTGCAGCCGCTTCCCCTCCTGGGCCCCACATCTTTGCCCAATCACTCTCTCCCAACAGGGGCAGTTGCAGCATCTCAATGGTCAGAAGGGCTGAGCCACGGCCCGTCTGTTTCTGAAAGTCCCCAGTTGCAAAGAAAAGAAGAAAAATGGAAAGGAGAAACAGAGGAAAGCCCCAGAGAGTCTGAGTGTAAAACAAGTATTTATGACCAACTTAGGACCCAGAAGACCTGAGAGGCCTGAAGTCCCACCCCCTCAATTTGTAGAAGAGGACACCAGCTTTCAGAATACCAAGTGCTATGATCTGAATGTTTGTGTCCCTCTAAAATGTGTGTGTTGAAATCCTAACCTCCAAGGTGATGGTATGAGGAGGAGGGGTCCTTTGGTGATGATTAGGTCATGATGGTGGAGCCCTCATATTGGAATTTGTGCCCTTATAAAAGAGACCTGAGGGAGTTTGTTCACCCCTTCCAATATGTGGGGACACAACTAGAAGGCATCATCTATGAGGAAAAAGAGGCCCTCGCCAGACACCAAATCTGCTGGAAACCTGATCTTGGACTTCTCAGCCTCCAGAACTGTGAGAAATAAATTTTTGTTTATTCTAAGCCATTCAGTGTATGGTATTTTGTTACTGCGGTAGGAATGGACTAAGATAGCAAGTGAATTTCTAAAATCGGGCAACAGAGTGAGACTCTGTCTCAAAAAAAAAAAAAAAAAGAATAAAAGAAAGTGGGTTCTGGACTCTCTCCTGTCCCCTCTCCTCAGTGTGGTCCCCAGGAACCAGGCACTAAGTATCCCAAGTCCTTGGATTCCCTCCCTATTCAGTATCCTGGGAGTCCTTGCCCTGCCAAACTCACAGGAAACATTGAGCTGGATGGTTTTCTATTACGACGCAGGCTCCAGAAAACATCATACATCAGGGTAGTTGATATGACATCCCTGGGATTGTGGGTGAGGACCTAAAAATGAAGTATCTGCCCAGATCCTTTATTTGGTATGATATAGTGAACTCTCTCCTCTTTCTAGCCTTACCTTGAAACAATTTTTCTGGGGTGCAGATGGAGAAGCCTCAGTACACAAGAGGATACCTATCCTCCCAAGACAGATCAGACCTGGTAAGCCCCAGGCAACACGGATGGTGATTTCAGTGGTGCTGCAGGGTGCCCAGGGTCGGGTCCTGAGCTCAAGTATTACCCAGCTCTGCTGAGCGGTCTGATCCAAGCATGGATCGGGCCAGGAGGGCAGTCATGTAACAAGCCGGTGGAAAGGTCTGACTTGCCTGAGATAAAAGGACTTGAGGAACAAGGAGACAGTCTCATTGGTGGGCTGGATTTCTCTATGCTCCTTCTCTCTTCCTCTCAGTTCATCCTGAGGGACTTTTCTGGATGTCTGGCTGTCCTTGCTTGTGTAAGGATAGTGAGACCACAGGAAAGACCTGGGTCTAAGATTGAGGATCCCAGTGGCGACCTGGAGGGAGAGTTATTATTCCAGGAGAATATTGGGTGGGCCACATGTAGAGAGGTCAACACTGGGAGTGACAGGGACTCACAGGGAAGGGGCCATCAGTTTTAAGAACTAAAATTATTATAGCAAGAAGCATCTGTTAACGCTTATTTTACTCACTGTTGCATTTCAGGAAAGACTTTTTAAACTGTTTTCTCATAAGACCGTTCTAGGTATGATTTATACGTAATAAATAGAATATTTAGCAGATCTTGGAGAAAACAGATGACTTTCAGTCATCCTGGAGTGTGTCCCCATCTCTCCCACCAGGAGGGGGAGCTCAGAGGTCAGTGACCAAGTCTGATTCATTTGTGTCACTAGAACCTAGCCCAGGGCCAGCCTGGCACAAGGAGTCCTCAGGAGATAAATTCAACAAATGAACCAATGAGCACAAATGGATAGAACTGTCCCATGATGACATTAACAGTGACCTCATGGAGGCCATCTAATCTGAAGGGAAGGCATCATGGTTTGGGGAAGAAATGGATGTGGGTTCCCTCTCACATCATCTCACCTTGGGGTGCTGGTTCCTTCATCTTCAGAAACTTTGAACGGTGGTTTTGTGGGGACCTAGGTTTGGAGACCCTCAAGGGTCTCAGTTGCTTAGCCCTGGATATTCAGGCTCCTGGATGTCTGAGTCCTTGGACTCCTGATACTTCAGTCTCCAGGGTCTCCAAGGACCTTGGGCTGAAAGGGTGGGGGCATCCGGATCCCTGTGACTTGAAGGTGGGGAAGGTTGTCTCTAGGGTACTGGTTCTCTCAGCTGCTTGGGTCCCAGGAGTCTCAATCTTTCAACTTCCTTGGTCTCAAGGGTCTGAGTTTCTGGGCCTGCAAGCTCCTGGGTTAGAGAGAAGGGTCTGAGCCTTTGGATCCCTCAATCTGGAGGGTGTGGGTCTCCAGGCCCCTGGTTCACTGGAATTCTGGGGGCTCCACGACCCTAGGCCCAGAGACTACTGAGTATCAGAGGTCTGAGATTCGGATCCTTCAGTCTTGAAAGTCGAGGTCTCTGGGGTCCCTAGGGTCTCCAGATCGTCAAGACTCTCTCACCTGTCCTTTATCCTTCGAATTCCACCTCCAGCACCAAGTCAGAGTAGTGGGTGGCTACCCGTTTCACTGCCCAGCAACTGCGCAGTGGATCTCAGTCGCACCCGCTACCCAGAACCAACAGCACGTGCAGACACCCCTCCAAAATCATTGACAGCTGATGCACACGCAGTGACCCTCAGCCCGCATCCCGCTCCCTCTCCCAATTCGACCTGCACCCTCAGTCTCTGCCCTGCGCATGCGCCATCTCCCCGATTGACACTCGCCGCCAACCCCGGCACCCCCACCTTTAATTCCCACCTGCAACCCCTTTCTAACTCAAGGGTAGAAAAATTGTGCTCTGTAATCCCTTTAACAGCACATAATAATCCCACAAAACCAGGAAATCAGATTGCAGCCACTTCGCCTACCCAGCATCCTGCGGGGAGGGTGGGGGGGCGCGTTACCATAGCAACCACCGTACACGCAGCCCCCGCCGCTCCCGTGCGCAGGCGCAGAAAAGAAACAGGGCAGTGCATTTCGGGAGCTGTAGGCAGAACAAGAGGAGCGGCCGCAGGAGTTGCTGGGAGTTGTAGGCCAAGCCGGCGCCGGAGCCCAGGAGCTTCTGGCGGAGCTGCTGCGTGATGTTCTGGAAGCCTTACGTAGGGCAGCCCCAAGGCCTTGTGGGAGTCGTAGTCTCCAAGTCACTTCCGTGCTGGGTTTCCGCGTGGCAGGCCGTGTGGACGTCTGAGCACCGCGTTCTGCTCCGGTGAGTATTTTCTCCTGCGTCGGATCGGCCCGTGGGTGGTGACACTCGCCTCTGTGATTTCCCAGCGCCTGTGGCCTAGAGGCCTTCTGGCCAGGATCCCTACTTTGGACACTGCGGTCCGGCCTGTCTCTTGCTTGCCCTTCCAGCTCCTTCTCCCCACGTCAGGATAAGACCATCTGCCTGCGCCTGTCCCCACGTCACTCCTTCTCCATCCTTCTGACAAAGCTGCAATCCAGAGGCATCCCTGGGGTCCGCGGCCTGGCTTCTGGGAGCATTTATTATTCCCTCATCCTGTAGATATTTACTGAGCACCGACTCTGTGCGAGGCGGCGGGGGGTGGAGGGGCGGGGGCGGGGAACGAGGCCAACCCTATACCTGCCTTTAAGAAGCTCAGTGGGAGTGACAGCCAGAGTCAGGATCAGGACTGGGCTGGAGGTATACAAGCAGCGCTGGGAGCCCAGCGGAGGCACCCAACCCAGTTTGGGATCCATAAAGTCTTTGAGGGGAAGGCACTTCAAACCTGATAACAAGTCCAAATGGAGTTCCTTGTTTTCTCCCCTCCCTAAATAGCCCCAACATCCTCCCCGGTGCTCAGGCCAAAACCTCAAAATGCTCTTTCATCTCTCTCTTTTATCATCGCCCCACGCTCCACTCCAATCCAAGTCTTGTGCAAGTCCCATGGACTCCACCTTCAAAACAGACCCAGAATTTCATTTCTTCCCACGTCCACTGCCACCACCCCATCCAGTCCTCCACCATCTCGCTGAGTACTGCCATAGCTTTCTCACTGGCCTCCTGGCTTCTGCCCTTGCCCCTTACAGTCGTCCCCACGCAGCAGCCAAAGGAATCCTTTTGAAACCTAAGTGAGATTGTTTCCCTTCTCTGCTCAAAAACCTTCCATGGGTCCTGTCTCCCTGTGAATAAAACTGAAATTCCATATCATGGCCTATAAGGCTCTGCCAACTTGTGCAACTCATGGGCTGCCAGGGGGTCCATTCCACAGGATGTGGACCCCCAGGACTGGGTGACTAGATCTAGAGGGTGAGATGAGTCCAGGGTGACCTTATGTCCTGTCCTGCAAAAGTGCTGGGTGGTGGTGGCTACTCTCAGAAGACAGGAAACAGCTGGGCAAGAACAGCTTTCTGCATTGTGAGGAATAAGTTGTCTGGGCACTTAGCGTCTGAGGGTCTGAAAGGTGCCCCAGAGGGGATCCTCAGTGGGCCATTTGGAGGACCAGCCTAGAGGGACATCTGAATATCATGACTTAGAAGGGCCCACAGGGAGAATGGGAGGAAGGGTGCTGGGCGGGACCTGAGGACATGAAGATGCCCTCCCCAAGAGATGTGAGCAGAAGAAAATTCAAGAGCGCAGACGGAGATTGAGTCAGAAGCCAAAGGAGAGGAGATTTCAAAGGGTGTTGCTCAGCTGTGACTCCTGGGGGCTGCTTGCTGCAGTGACAAAGAGAACAGCCAGTGCAAACACCTGGAGGCAGAAGTGTTTGTTCCTCAGGTGTTTGACAAGACAGTAGAAGCCAGTGTGGCTGAAGGAGAGTGGGAAGGGACAAGGTCAGAGGAAAAAGGAGCCAGATCACTTAGGACCTCATCAGCCATTAGCATAGACTAAAGTGAGACGAGATTCATGGATGTCGAGAAGATACTGGGCAGGATCCCACTGGCTGTTAAGTGGAGAAGAGTGTGAAGAGGAGGGGAGGTAGGGGCAGGGAGACCAGCGAGGAGCCCCCTGCAAGAGCCCCAGAGAGAGATGGCCCAGACTAGGGTGGTGGCCGTGGAGATAGTGAGAAGTGATTGGCTATTTTGAAGCTACAAACAGGATTTACTTCATTCTGTTTGGGCACCTGGAGTTTGAGGTCTGAGGAAGCCCGAGGGGGGTATTTGGAGTAAAGGTCCAGATTTGACATTGCGATTTGGTCATCCACTGGGAGAGTGACAACAGTTGTGAGAGAGAGCTGTCCAGGATCCTGGACCTAAGGCTTCTGGCCTGAGCAGCTGGAAGGACGGAGCTACCCTTTTCTCTAGGAGAAACCTGTTGTTAGAGGAATCAGGAATTTGGGTTTTGAGATGCTTATTAGACATCTGACTGTTCCCTGCCCTTATGGAAATTAGACAGTAAATATACAGTCACATAAAATCCACATATTGTGGTAAATTCTAGAAGCAGCCTGCTCTGAATGAGAAGGAGGCTACTGCCGTAGTCCAGGCTGGAGATGATGATGGCTTAGGGAAGGGGAGACTGAGCCTGGTAAATTTTCATGGCTTCACCAGGCAGGTGGGACCAAGGAGGGTGTGTGTGGCTGGAAGGTTGGAGTCCTGGCTGAGTGGGGAGGAGGGAGGGTGGGAAAGAGGAGAAGAGGTAGGGGTCAAGGGTGGGCTGATCCATGTCTTGATGAGGCCACAGAAGCTTGTGGGGGATTCTGATCCCAGAGCAGAGTTGAATCCAATCCTGCAGGCCCACCCCTCACCCCCAAAACAGATACAACCCGGCTGGTCTCCCTAGAGGCGTGACCCAGGCTGCCTCTGTGTGTCCCTGGAGGTCACCTTGCCTTTCAGAGGATGCAATCGGGACCCATTCCTGGAGACAGTGCCCTAGCCCCTAAAGTGAAATCCAATTGGTCTTTCCTGTTTACCCTCCCCCCCTTCCCCTGAACAGAGCTGCAGTCCCTGGCCTCTGTCTTTAGAGTCACTGGCCCCTCTCGTCCCAAGCTCTCTGAACAGCCCTGGAGGCCCAGGTCAGTGATACCCACCTTGTCCTTCTGATCAAGGGTGTAACATGAGGGGGCCTCCCTGGAGGCCATGCAACTGGTCCTTAACAGACACCCCATCCCATGGACAGGACACTACCTAATTCTAGGTATAACCTGCCCATCTCTTCCTCTCTTTCCTCCAAAACCAATTCCTTAAGCTCCTCTTTTTGGTGCATACTGAGTT
Source organism: Lemur catta (assembly GCF_020740605.2). Taxonomy (NCBI): domain Eukaryota; kingdom Metazoa; phylum Chordata; class Mammalia; order Primates; family Lemuridae; genus Lemur; species Lemur catta. The sequence continues at coordinate 22,400,366 of NC_059146.1, forward strand.
CAACCCAAGGAGGCTTTCTGGACGAAGTGGCCTTCCGTCACCAGAACCATGTACAACTCTCCTGTTCCCAGCTCCAGAACAAGCTACTCTGCCCGCACACACCTGCCCCTGGCCTATCCCCAGCAGGGTGTTATCAGGCAGCCTCCCCCAAAGGCAAGGAACCCGCAATCCGGAATCCACGTGTAACCACTCCCCTCTCTCCAGCTCTAGGAGAAGCCGACCCCTCCCGCAATGCCCGCCCCACCGTGCACCTCCTGTCACGCGGCACGAGCTGCCCTCCGCCGCCCGCGCTCGGGACACGCGCTGTGTGGCGCCTGCTTCTGCGCCACCTTCGAGGCCGAGGTGCTGCACACGGTGCTCGCCGGCCGCCTGCTGCCTCCGGGTGCAGTGGTGGCGGTGGGCGCCTCGGGCGGCAAGGACTCCACAGTGCTCGCGCACGTGCTACGCGAGCTCGCACCGCGCCTGGACATCTCGCTGCACCTGGTGGCTGTGGACGAGGGCATTGGTGGCTACCGGGACGCGGCGCTTGCGGCCGTGCAGCGCCAGGCAGCGCGCTGGGAGCTGCCACTCACCGTCGTGGCTTACGCAGACCTCTTCGGGGGCTGGACGATGGACGCTGTGGCCCGCAGCACGGCCGGCTCAGGCCGCAGCCGCTCCTGCTGCACCTTCTGCGGGGTGCTGCGGCGCCGAGCGCTGGAGGAAGGGGCGCGCCTCGTGGGAGCCACGCACATTGTGACGGGTGAGCGCAGGCGCTGGTGTAGTGGGAGGGTGTGCGGGGGTGGCACATGCGCAGGCTGGGGGCGGGCCCTAAAGGGGGACTTAGGCACATGCCCTGGAAGTGGGAAAAGAGACCATGGGCATGACTTAAGGGGAGGATCCCAGTGAGCAGCTAGGGATACGCGTGTGCTCCTGTTTGGGGCTCAAGACACTGGAGAGAAAACGGGGCCAGGCAGGGTGACGTCACAAAGGCTTGGATCTTGGCCACCGCACTGGTCTTTACAGATTGGCAAAGTGGTTGGGGGGTAAAAGTTAGTCTCTGGGAATTAGATCTTTACTTATTTTTAGTTGTTTCTAATATTCTTGGTCTCTCGTGGTCCATCTTTCAGACTCTATCTCTATCTCTGAAAAAGATCTCTTAACTCCTTTTGTTGGCCTCTCCTCTCTTTGATAATTCATTTTTATTCTCTCATCCATTCCTTCAACGAACAGCTGCTCAGTTTTCTACATGCCAGATCCAAACTGTTGCCATAGCAAAGCTCTTAATCTCTCCATACTCCTGTTTCCCCATCCCTAACCCAGGAGTATTAATGGTACCCAAGTCAGAGACTTGTTCTGACCATTAGATGAGTTAGTAGTAGTAAAGTATATATAGCTGTGTGTTATCTATTATTATGTATTACATAATATATATGATATATTTTACATATTTCATATGTGCTATTGTCATCATTGCCAGGCTAGGGCTGAGAATAGAGTTATGTACAAGTTCCTACCTTTGCATGGTTCTCAAATATAAAATTATAAATGCTCCAAAGTGTTAGTGAAGAAAATTACATGGACTATGTGTGCAAAGAGAGAAGAACCCTGTGACATGATGGGAGGGAGTCAGGGAAGTCTTTGAGATCTGAAGGCTCAAGGTGAAGAGGTACATGGGGGTAAGGACTGGGGTGAGGTGGTTGTTGGCCTGCAAAAGCCAGTTTGAGATGCACCAAGTAGCCCAGTGTGGCTGGAGCCCACAGAGCAAAAGGAGGTGAGGCTAGAGGCGGATGAGTTCAGACCTTACCCTTGGGGCAGTGGGGGAACCAGTGAAACTGACATGAAGTGAAGAGAGTTTCAAAGGAATGGAACTTTGACAAGCTTACCCTAGCTATGGTGAGGAACTTAGGAGGGACAAGGACATAGCTAAGGACACCAGTTAGGAGGGAGACAGCTGCGATCGTCTAGGTGAGAAGCAATGGTTGTAGGAAACAGGAGAGAATCAACACATCTGAGGAGTATGAAGGCAAAGGTACCTCTGGGACTCTCTTCTCCCACTGTGCTAGGGCATGGACTCCGGGGAGGGCACCCGAGCTTCATTCACTGGTGTAACCTTGGACAAATCCCGGATCTCTGAGCCTTAGCTTCCTCTGGTGGAGAACGGGAAGAATACTCCTTTCTGCATGAGAGCAGTCTGTATGGAGGAATGAGGTTGCCTTGGGTTTTAAAGTTAATTTATTAGAATCACTTATTGATTGTACTTATAAAAATAATGAAGGCTTCCAGAAAAATCCCTAACTTATAAAGTGATTTTTACTCTTTGTTTATACACTCTATTTTTAAAGGCATATAATAATAATTATTGTAATAATTATTACAAAATCAGGGAGCTCGTAAGTGGGTTTGTAATGACAAGGTGTGGAGCAAATCCAGCCTCCTGTAATTAAGGTGGCTTACAACTTTAAGTCAACAGACACAACTCTTGGACGATAAACATTTAAGTAGATGTAGTTTCCAGTGGCAAACATACCTGATCTCAAGGTCACAGTCCTTTTGGAAAGTCACCATTACTACAAACAAAATTAGAGCAAAGTTCTTGGTGGGTTTTACTATGTACACTGGAGGTTTCTTAACTTCAGCCCTATTAACATTTGAAGCCAGATAATTTGTTGTTTGAAAGCTGTCCTGTGTACGGTAGGATTTTAGTAGCATCCCTGGCCTCTACCCACTGGATGCTCATAGCAACCCCACCCCCACCCCTGCCACGACAGCCAAAAATGTCTCCAGACATTGCCAAATGTCTCTGGGGTTAGGGAAGGAGGAGACAATCGCCCCAGGTTGAGAACCACTGATATAGTCTTAAATATAACTTGACAAGACACAGGACAAGTAACAGATTTAGCTTCAATGATGGTGACTTATGTGTAAATATTTCTCACCGGTCTTTCCAAACAGAGATAACACAGAAACACTGCAGTCGGAAAAAAAAAAAAGATAAAAAAACACTGCAGTCTGTGTTGTCAGAGACACTACCTCAAGAACCATTGCTTTTCTATGGCTGCTGTAGCAAATTACTAGAAGTTTCATGGCTTAACACAAATGTATTATCTGGCAGTTCTGGAAGTTAGAAGTCCAGCAAGAGTCTCACTGGACTAAAATCCAGGTGTCAGCAGGGTTGCGTAGGAGGGTGGGCAGGGGATCCATTTCCTTGCCTTTTCCAGCCTCTAGAGGCTGCCCACACTCCCTGGCTCGTGGTCCCTTCTTCCACTTTCAAAGCCAAGAATGGCAGGTTGAGTCCTTCTCATTTCACATTGCTCTGACCTTACTTCTGTCCTCACTACCCCCACTCTGACTCTTCTGCCTCCCTTTTCCACGTCAGGGATTAGAAGTGATTAGATTCAGCCCCCTGGATGGTCCAGGCTACTCCCCGGGGTTGAAGTCACTGGTTAGCAACCCTAACTCCACCTGCAACTTAAATTCCACTTTGCCCTGTAACCAAACGTATTCACAGGTTCCCAGGATTAGCACATGGACACCCTAGGGGGTGGGAGAGAGAGTAGCCTGCCTACACCAGCTATCTTGAGAATCTCTTGTTAAACGCCATTTTGACTTTTGTGCACAGTTTGAATTACAGTTTTACAGTTTTAACTGAGGCTGAGAAGGTATTAGCAGCATAAAGCACTTTTACTCCCTACGTGTAGGGGCAACTAGCGTAGGATGTGGTATGCAGTAGGTGGGTGGCAAATGAGGGTACCCCCAAGTTGTTCCAGGGGAGCTTGTGTGTGTCTCCCTCTCGTTCTTGCTATGTCCATCTCCGGCCTCCACCTGGCTGCTCTACGATGCCCGGGGGTTCCCTGTCCCGCTGTCCCCATCCCCGTTTCTCTCTGGGTCCTGGCAGCCCTAGGGTGCCCAGGTGGCTCCGTGACCGGCAGCGCCCTCCGCTCCCCACCTCACCTGCCCCCTTCTCTCCCCCACCAGGTCACAACGCTGACGACATGGCAGAGACCGTGCTCATGAACTTCCTGCGGGGCGACACGGGGCGGCTGGCCCGGGGAGGGGGCCTGGGCTCGCCCGGCGAGGGGGGCGCCCTGCCGCGCTGCCGCCCGCTGCAGTTCGCGTCGCAGAAGGAGGTGGTGCTGTACGCGCACTTCCGCCGCCTCGACTACTTCTCCGAGGAGTGCGTCTACGCGCCCGAGGCCTTCCGCGGCCACGCCCGCGACCTGCTCAAGCGCCTGGAGGCGGCGCGGCCGTCGGCGGTGCTGGACCTCGTGCACTCGGCCGAGCGCCTGGCGCTGGCCCCCGCCGCGCTGCCCCCGCGCCCCGGCGCCTGCTCCCGCTGCGGGGCGCTGGCCAGCCGCGCGCTCTGCCAGGCCTGCGCCCTCCTGGACGGCCTGAACCGCGGCCGGCCCCGCCTGGCCATCGGCAAGGGCCGCCGGGGGCTGGACGAGGAGGCGCCGCGGGATCGCGCCCGGCCCCCTGCCTCGGAGGCCATCCCCGCCTTCTAGTGTCCCCAGGTCCCCGGCTGGGATCCTGGGATCCGACGCTCCGGGGGACGGGGGCTGCCTGTACATACCTCTGTGAATAAAGCCGAGTTTCTCTGCCCGGCCTTCCATGTGGGGTTGGGAGGAGGACAGGGAACCAGTGACCTGTAACCCTGTAGCAGCGGGGGGCCCCGGGCTTCTGGGTCTGGGGGAGGAGGGTCCTTGGGGTGGGCTACTGGGACTGAGGGAGGAGGGGGCCAGTTCTAGGACTGGGGGAGGTGGGGCTGGGGTAATAGACACCGGGGTCTCAGGAAGGGGGTGGGGGTGGGGGGGGCTAAACAACTTGTGGTTCCCGATTGAGTGGGAATTAGGGGGGCTGCCTGCCTAGTGCCTCTGCTGGGTTCTGGGCGTGCTCAGGGGGTTCCTAACCCTCCTTGAGCACCAGGTGGCTGCTGTTTTCCTGTTTGCCTGCAGTCACGTGACTTGATGGGCACGTGTCACTCAGGGTTACCAGCATGATGCTTCCTTCCCAGTGCAGCCGGAGCTGCAGCCTGTTATTTCATCCCCACCACGGCCTCACAGGCTATAGCCTGAGGTGTGGCAAATGGCCCCAGGTCACCCATTTGGGAGGTCTCCAGGGTTGTGGAATTGCCCCTCCACCACCTGACTGTCTCCTGGTGTCTCTGTCATGGCTGAGGAGAGACTGAGTGGGCTTCCCAAACCCTGGGCTTTCTATAGAGGCAGAGTTGTGTGAGCCTGGGTTGGTGACTTAACCTCTCTGATCTTCCATTTTCTTCTCTAACAATGGAATAAACGACCCTCCTCCCTATCAAAGCACTTTTGAGAGGAAATGGAAGATCAGAGAGGTTCAGGTGCTCAGTAAATGGTGGCCGACTTGGCTGTTCATGTTAAGGTTTGGCCACCAGGGGGCTCTGGGTTTCAGGGTTGCTGCCTTGTAGGTCCTGGAGGTGAGGCCCAGAAGCTTCTTCCTGGAGAGACCTGGTGTTCTCAGTCCCACCTCCAGGCTTTGCTGGGCTGACTCCTTGTCAGGAATGCCTCCACCCTCCCATCATCCTGCTCAAAGCCTCCAGGGTCCTCCTAGAAGCCTTCCCTGGTTCTCTCCTCCCACCCCACCCAACCCAGGGCACAGGTTTTTCCCAAACCCCCACCTCTCCATCCTGTCCTCACTGTGTGGACATCCAAAATCTCTGAGTCTCCTTTTTCCTAATTATTAAAAGATTGGGCCAGAGGGCCTGGACCAGATGCCCTGCTTCCCCTGTGGGGTAACGGAGCATAAGCTTAATTATTCATTCAACAAACGTTTACTGAGCACTTCCTCTGTGTCAAGTACTCCTCTAGGTGCTAGGAACATGGCAGTGAACAGGAGACAAAAGCTCCTGCCCTCATGAAGTTCACAGTCTGGGAGAAATGGACAATAAGCAAATAAACGTAAATGTCAGATAGTGTTGAATGCTACAATTCTTTAAAAGTCGGGATAAGGGGAAGGAGGGAGACAGGAAGAGACAGTTTCCATAGGAACTAGGGAAGGAAGGGCCTCAGAGGAGGCAGCGTTGTGCAGAGACCTGCAAAGAGCAAAAGAACAAATCATGAAACCATCTTGGGGAAGAGCTTCCCAGGCTGAGGAAACTGCCAGTGCGAAAAAGGCGAGAGTAAACGTGGCAAGTCCAGAGAAGAGCCCCGTGTGGCCAGAGCAGTGTGGGCAGGAAAAGACTAGAACGAGATGAAACGAGGCGTGGGCAGGGGTGGTCATACGTGTTCTTGTGGAGGCAAAAAGGGCTTGGATTTCATTCTAGGTGTGATGGTAAGTCTTTGGTGGGCTTTGGTCCCAGGATTGGATCCAATTTTCATTTTCTATAATAAAAACTACTCCAGCTGCCGTGAGGAGAATGGGCGGTAGGGGGCGCAAGATGATCAAGGTGAATTGTATGGAATGATGTACGCTAGGCGCTGGGCCAAGCTCTCCTTATTAGCTCAGTGAAGAGAGGAGTGATTTTTATCCCCAATTTTATGAAGGATAAACTTGTGGCCCAGAGAGGTGAAGTAACATGCCCAAGGTCTCACAGCAACAGATCAAGAAAGGAGCTGGGGCTCTTGACCCTTTTGCTCTGCCGTCTGCTGGAAGCCAGGGGACTTGGGTTTTTGTTGCAGATGGGCCACTGAATTCCCATGTGGCTTTGGGCAAAAGACCCTTTCCCTTCTGTTCAATAGTTCTTCCCTCCATATAAGGAGTGGGGGGGGGGTTGATTAGATATCTGTTGTGGTTTCAAGCTGCACTATGCAATAGAAATATAATGCAAGCTATATGCGTAATTTTAAAATTTTTGGTCAGGTACAGTGGCTCACGCCTGTAAGTCCAGCACTTTGGGAGGCCAAGGCAGGAGGATCGCTTGAGGCCAGGAGTTCAAGGCCAGCCTGGCCAACATAACAAGAACACCGTCTCTTTATTATTAAAAAATATTTAAAAAAAAAACAAATTTTCTAGTAGTCATATTTTTAAAAGGGGGAGACTGGTGAAATTTTTATAATAAATTTTATTTGACCCACTATATACAAAATATTATAAATTTAACATGTAATCAATATTTTAGAGCTTTGAGTTTTTTTATGTATCTTTTTTCATATCAAGTTTTCAAAATCTAATGTGTATGTTACACTCACAGCCCATCTCAATTCAGATTCCCCACAGTCTGTCGCCACATGTGACTCGTGGCTACTCTACTGGATAGCGCAGGTTTGCAGCGTGCGTTCTAGAGCCAGACTGCCTGAGTTTAAAGACCAGGCTCTGCCCCTTGAACCATGTGACCTTGGGCAGGATGCTCATCCGAATGATGGGGAAAGGATGATACTTCCACCCTGTGGTTATTGTTGGTAAATACAATACACCTGAGCGCTTCGCTCCTTGTGTGCTCACTGCCTTCCTCGCCGGGGCCTCTTCAGAGCTGGGGAAGGTGCTGTTCTCAGCTCTTGCCACAAGGGGCCAGTGTGACCACACTGCATCAGGTGGCCATAGCCAGCAAAGCCAGGTCTCTCCCTCCGGGGCCCAGATAGGGAGTTCAGCTCTCTCCCACCTGCCGCCTGGTCTCTGAGCCAGTCCTCAGGATGAGAGACAATGTAGGTCTTTTTTTTTTTTTTTACCGAGACTGAGTCTCACTCTGTTGCCTGGGCTAGAGTGCCGTGGCATCAGCCTAGCTCACAGCAACCTCAGACTCCTGGGCTCAAGCAATCCTCCTGCCTCAGCCTCCCGAGTAGCTGGGACTACAGGCATGCGCCACCATACCCGGCTAATTTTTTCTATATATATTTTTAGTTGTCCAGATAATTTCTTTCTATTTTTTTAGTAGAGACAGTATCTTGCTCTTGCTCAGGCTGGTTTTGAACTCCTGAGCTCAAATGATCCGCCCGCCTTGGCCTCCCAGAGTGCTACGATTACAGGCATGAGCCACCGCGCCCGGCCAGATAGCATAGGTCTTAAGGCCCCGTATAAACACTGGGCACTCGACTTCAAGACCCCTGTGTTTGTTCATTCATTCATTCAACAAGTATTTATGGAGCATGTAATTTGTGATAGCCGTGAACAAAACAAAAGCCTATTTTTATGCAAGAGACAAAAAAAAAAAAAAAACAAGAAAAATAAGTTGCATATATAGTATGACAGATGGTGACAGAGAGAGGGCTGGGGAGGGCGTCACAGATATTGAAGTCGGGTGGGTAGGGAAGGCCCGGGGAAAAGGACACATTCATGCGAAGACCTACATAAAGGGGCGTGGGCAGAGAGTTCTGTAGATTGGCAGGAAAAGCATTCCTGGCAGGGAACAGCCAGTGCAAACTCTGAGATTGGAGGAAAAGGCAGAAAGGGGTGCGTGGAGGAGAGAGGGAAGAGGGAGAGGTCACACAGGCTTGGCTTTGGGTTTTAGTGCTATGGAGCACGGAGCATTTTTGAACAAGAGGAGTGATAATGATCATTCGTTTATTCACGCAGCAAACATTTCCTGACACCTCCCAGGAGCCGAGGGGCCCTGCGCAGGGCAGTGGGGAAATAGAGCTGAGTCAGCCCAGTCCCTGCCCTCAGTGGGCTCCCTGTCTGGTGGGGAAGGTGGGCAGGGACACCAGCCAAGTCAAGTCCCAGCAGGATACCTGTCACCATGGGGGTTAGGAGGGACACAGGGGAGCCAGAGGTGGGGCGTCTAACCATTCCATGGTGCGTCATGGAATGCTTCCTGAGGAGGCAGTGTTTAAAGCGAGACCCAAAGATGAGTAAGAATGAGCACAGGGAAGGGTGAGAGGGACAAACGTGCAAGGTAGACAGAACAGCAGGCACGGGAGCACCGTGTACCTGCGAGGAACCGCTGCTCCTAGAGCAGGAAGCAGGGCAGGTTCCCTGTGAAGGGTCACAATGCCATGCTGGGCGGGCATCTGTCTGGGCTGATGGGCCGCTAGGAAGCGCCAGCTCTGGCTGTCAGAAAGATCCCTCCAGGGCCAGTTCCAGGGAAGAGTGGAGGGGGAAGCTTATAAGCCAGGAGGACAGGGAGAAGGCTGGGGTGACGGTCCAGGTGTGGATCCGACAGCCAAAACTTAAGGCAGTGGCAAGGGCATCGAAGGGTGGGAAGAGTGGGAAGGCTACTTAAGAAGTCCTCACTTAGAGCCGGGAGTCCTACTCAACACTGAGAATGTGTTTCGTAATCCTTAGAAGCTCCCACATGAACTCAAAGACGATGCAAATCCAAGGGAAGTCTCTCCTAAGCAGGCTGAACAACAATGAACATGTTCACCCCTTGGGCAGGTGGCCACAGTAAACCCAGGAGACTCTGGCTGAGGAGGAAGCCGTAGTAAACATGGGGGGCCGGGAGGGGGCTGCTGAGGCTGGAGGCCCTAGTCATCGTGGTGGGGGTGGCTTTTGCTGTGGTCTATGGCCTTGGCAAACACAGCCCTACAGAAACACAAGGGACTTTTTCATTCTTATTGGTTGTGACAGTGGATCTGTGAAATTCCAGCATCCCATCACCTGGGATCAGAAGCCTTCCCCCCACCCCCTGGCAGGAATCTGGAGCTCAGTCTCAGAAAGATAGGCTTCCCGCATCTTCCATCTGTGTGTGCTCTTCAGAGCTGGGTAATTGGAGGTCACTGTCAGGGCTGAAGAAGAGGCATTGGGTGCAGAGTCTGGAGAGAACCAGGCTCCAAGGTAACCTCACTCACTCGGCTTGTTTTCATAGAGCCCCTGCCAAGTGCCAGGCACCAGACTGGGCACCAGGGATCCAGCAGTGAACGAGATGGACAAGGTCCCTGCCTTCATGAAGCCTCAGTTCTAGTAAGGGAGGTGTTTTTTTGTTCCACAAATGTTTACTGAGCACCTGCTATGTGCCAAGGCACAGATGCAGGTCAAGCAGGTGAAAATCTCTGCCCTGTCGGAGTTGACACTCAAGCGGTGGGAGACAGATTACACGGGAGAGTAAGAAAGTCAATAAATAATGCACGAGGGACGTCTGACAGTAAGTGCCATAGAGAGAGAAAATAAACAACAATAATAAACAAGGAGGCAAACACATAAAGCAATTATAGATTAAAATAAGGTGTAGGAAGGAGACCAACATAGGGCTGAGACAGAAACTAGAAGGGAATGTCAACTCCACAGAAGGTGATCAGGAGGGGACCTTTAAGCTGAGTTTTGCATGATGATCACGGGCAGAGTGGCAGGAAGTGTGTTCCAGGCAGAAGGAACAGCAAAGGCTAAGGCCCTGAGGTGGGGAGGCACCTTTGATTTTCCAAATCAAAGAAATACAAGGGGCTGAGGCGCAGTACCTCATGGGGTGATGAGATGGACAAAAGCCAGACACAGAGCACCTTGGGGGCATTTAGATTTTATTATAATTGCACTGGGGACTCGCAGGTGAGTTTTAAGCAAGTTTTAACATGATACTGTTTCACATTTTAAGACGTTGGTTGCTGAGTGGAGAATGGATTTGGCATAGGAGGGAGAGAAGGGTCAGGGGTCGAGCATGGAAGCAGCCGGACCAGTTCTGATGCTATTGCACCTGGGCAGGTGAGAGATAAGGGTGGCTTGGAAGAGGGTGGCTGAGAAGAGATAAGTGGGTGGATTCTTTGCCTTCTATTTTGGAGCTAAGGTGACAGGAAATGCCAAAGTGGGAGATGAGAGGAGCGAGGAATCAGGAACCACTCCCAGCTTTGACCGGAGCACCTAGGGAGAGGATGCTAACACAGGGAAGACTGGGGGCACGGTGGGGCAGAGGCATTGCTTGGCTGTCCACTGAGCATCAGGGACCCCAGGTGCGCACATGGAGGCTGTCTGGCACACAGCAGAAAGGTGTCTGGGAGATTACACAGAGAGCGACTGGATAATCAGAGAGAAACATGAGACCAGCACCAGAGGGACATCGAGTCAGGCGGGCTGGGGAATCCCAGCTCTACCCTACAACATCGGACATCTGACCTCATTTCTCTCCATCTCCTCATCTGCCAATGGGTGTCATTGTGTGCACCTCACAGGGCTGATGGGAGAATTGGGAGCATTAAGTGAGACATGGCACATGGTACATACTAGAAAAACTGCCAACCAAGAGCCATCAGGACACAAGGGAAGACAGAAGAGAAGGTCTGTCCGCTCATTCCACAAACATTCATTGTGCGCACGCTCGTGCCAGGCTGTGCAGAATGGTGTGGTGTTTAACAGCCAAATGATCTGGGTTCAAGTCCTGACTCTGCCACTTGCACAAGATGCTTCTAAAGCCTGGTTTCCTCACTGGTAACATGATACTAATGAGTCCCTAACACCTAAGGGCTTTCCTGAGGATTAAATGTGACAAGTACAGCCCTTGGCAACCTGCCTGATTGTGTTAGAAGTGGAGACAGAACCAGGCATTGGCTGACGCACGGATTTGGAACCCGTGGAGAAAGGACCCCGCCGCCAAAAGCCTCCAAGGGCCATGACCTGCACGTGGCCAGAGACCACCACCTTCCCCGCCATCCGTTCCCACAGTCACGCCCGCCACTATCTCCACGCGGAAGGGCCCCACCTCTGAAACCACAAAACCCCACATCCCACTCCCTGGCCACGGCCTCCCATGCTTCCCGTGCAGGGGGTGGCTCCGCCGTTCCTGTTCTGCCACCTCAAACACACCTGCCCCTCTTCACGCAGCCTCCCCGCGAGCCCCCTGCGTCTTCCACTGCCGCACCCCGCAGCCCACTCCTCGCCGCGGTCTCAGCGCCCGTCCCGCCGCCACCCAGCCCCGCCTGGGCCCTCCCTGTGTCTGCATGCGGGCAGTCAAAGAAAAAAACAAAATCAGCCAACCGCCGCGACGGTGCCCCTTCCGGGCACGATCGCCCACTTCCCCGGACGCCTCCGCCGCCACCCGCGGCTTTCCCAGCCCCACCCGCCCAGGTGCCCAGGAGAGGAGCCGCCGCTGCCTCCCCGGTGGCAACAGAAGCGGCGGGACCCACACCCCTCCCGCACCTGGCCCGCCCTTTCCTCCTTCCTCCCTGGAACAATGGCAGAGGCGTCTTTCCCCGAGTCTGGGGCTAATCCCACCGCGCCGCCGGTTGCACCATCCTCCCTTTGTTCCCGAACATTCCGTGCGCTGCGGTTAGGAGCCCTCCGCCTGGGTCCCGGTCGCGGCGCCCCACTTTGCGTTGTGCAAACCCCCCTTCCTTCTCTGCACAGTGAGCACAGTAACAGTCCCGCGGGTGCTCGGAATTCTCACGTGCCCAGAGAAGCATTAGTGAGTTATGTGAAATGAGTGAAAACACACAAATCAGCGCGCAAGTGAAATCGGCAGCCTCCCGGGGCGACGATGGAAGGAACAGTAAGGATTGTGGAGTGGAGGTTCAGACAGACCTGAGTTTGTGCGCTGTCTCCTGCACTTACAAGCTGGGGGACCTTGGATAAACCACTTCCCCTGTCTCAGCCTCAGTTTCCCAGTCTGTAAAATAGGGACAAGATAGTGCCTGTCCCATGGAGTCTGGACTTTCCATGACCTCACTGCCCCTATCCATTGTCTCTTCTCCTCTCGCTCACCTGCCCCTTCCCACCCCAGGGCCTTTGCACTTGCTGCTCCTTTTCACAGGCCCTCATAACTTGTGCTGTCCTATATTTGATTTATTTGCTTTTTCTTCCAGAATATGACCATCAGTAGGGCAGGGATTTTGGGGGGGGGAGGGTCTGGTTTCCACAGCAGGTGCTCAGTAAGTATGTATTGAAAGGAGGGAAGGGGGACGCTAACCCACAAAGAGGACTTAGCTGGGCAAACAGAATGTGGTATATGCATACATGGACTATCATTAAGCCTTAGAAGGGAAGGGAATTCTGACACATGCTACAACATAGATGAATCTTGGGGACATTAGATTGACTCAACTTAGCCAGACACAAATGGACAAATGTCGTACGATCCTACTTATGTGACGCACCTAGAGTAGTCAAATTCACAAAGATGGAAGGTATATTAGCGGTTGCCAGGGGCTACGGGGAGGGAGACGGGAGGAGTTAGTGATAATGGGTGCGGAGTTTCAGATAAGTTTAAGTATTAAAAAAAAAAAGATTTAGCACAGTGCCTGGCTGTGCTGAGTGCACAGTAAACGTGAGCTATTTTGTTCTAAGTATCATCCGGTGGTTCCTTTCTCATAAACGGCCTTCGTTGGCCAAGCACCCCTTCTCCTCTCCCTCCTACCCAAGAGGTGTCTGCACCTACGGTCTCCACCCACACCTGGCTTCTGCCCCCACCACACCACCAAAACCCTTTATCTCCACAGTCACTAGTCACCTCTATGTTCCTCTCGGAGGCATCTGACCACCCTGCCACTCCCTCATTAAAAAACGCTCTCGATTTCCCTCACCCAACTCTTCCCTGGTGTCCCTCCTCTCTCTTCAATTGTTCCTTCTAGTCCCTGGGTAACCTCTTCTCACCCTCTAAGCTGTGGGTCTTCCTTGGGGTCTTCTTACTCTGCACACACTCCCTGGTGGGTTCCACACACTCTGGCTTCCAGTGCCATCTGTGCTAGTGACGTCACCTCTCAAACAGAGGGGTTCGTTCGTCTGGCAGCTATCCAGTCAACAGACACAGCCAAGTTGGCTACAGCAAAGGGGTTTTTATTACTTGGCACAACTAAGGAGCACCTTGGGGATAATTGCCAAAGCAATGTGTCCCCAAACAAGAGGGATGAGTTGGTTTTATGGCCAGAGGATCGAGAGGCATGACCCGACCGGATCCTGCCATGGGGCTGATGCCACAGGGCAATCTGATTGGATCTTGCATCCTGCCATGTGGTGTCGCCTTTTAATTCAGTCCCCCTGCGGCCTCAGTCCAAGCACTTAGGTTCTGCCCACAGTTGTACACTTGGTTCATCTGGGCATGCTCAGGTTATATGACCTTCATCCTGCAGGGTCCATGGCAACTGAAAAACAACTCACAACTTTGTTACAGAAAAATTAAGCCAGATTGGTCTGGTGCAGTTATGGTAACGCCCCACCACTGTCTCTACCCGTGCAGCTCTCCTCACCTTCAGAGAGTCCCCAGCCAGTGTCCTGAAGGGCTCCTCTCTCCCCGTCTCGCTCCATCTCTCCTGTTCTCCACCCTCCCCGTCTGGGAATCTCTGACTCCCTTCTAGGTGTGTGCCCCTGTCTCTGGGTCTCCATCTCTGCAGAGCAGGAGTTAGGGACTGCCAGTTCTGGCATCAAACCTCCTCCCCCCTGCTGGGGTCCCTGCTCCCTCATCTCTCGGGACTATGAGTGTCCGAGAGTGAGAAAGCAAGGTGGACAGCACTGCCCCCACAGCCAGGTGCCTCCTGCCCCATCTCCTGCCCAATCTCCGGCCCCATCGCTGCCTCTCCATCTTTTTCTGGTGCTATCATCTCTTATCTCTACCTCCCTGTCCCTTTTGTCTGTGTCCCTGTCACCTGTTGGTAACCATTGCTGCCCTGACTCCCCACTGTTAGCTACCTCTTCTCGACCTTCCTCCCTCCCTTCTTCCCCTGCATCAGGTTTCCTTCTAAGGCTAATCCTGCAGCTCATTCCATCCTCATCATCGCTATTATTGTGGGTATGTTTGTGAGTGTGCGGCAGGCTGGGGGTATCTCTGACTCTTTTCTTTCTCTTCACTGTTTTCCGTTTCTTTGTGTCTGTTTCTATTCTCTCTTCACCTTCTTCCCTCTGTTTTTCTGCATTTCCACACTCATCTCTCCATGTGTCTCTGTGCCTCCCTCTCCCTCTGTCTTGATTTTCCACCTGCCTCCTGTGTTCCCGTTGCGTTTGCCTTTCTTCTCTTTCTCCGTCTCTCTCCTCAATTGCTTCTCTCTTTGACACATCTCTCTGTGTGCCTGTATTTCTTGGACTCTCTGTCTGTCTGTCCACCATTATATCTTACTTCTCATCCATTTCCCAGTCTCTCTCTCTCCCTCTCTCTCTCTCTTTCCTCCCATGGCTGCCTCTCTTGGTGCTTCTGTTCTTCCCTCTCTCAGCCCCTCCCAGCACCTTCCTCTGACCGTCCCCCCAGTTTCCTGAATCCACCACCAAATCCACCACCACCACCACCGCCTGGGAACCCTCTTCTGCCCACCCTGCCCTGAGGTCCCCCTCCCTGGATTCCTTCCAGATTGTAACATCTTCACCAGGCAGGTTCTCATTAACAATTGTGGCTGCTTCTCTGGCCAGAGAGGGGAGGGAGGGGATGGGATTAGAGAGTCCAGGAATGGGAACTAGGCAATAAAAAAATATATATCAGGAACAGGGCGGTGGGGGGCAGGGCCAGCTGTCTAGACCAGGGATAAAAGGCTTTGGCAGCATGACTAGGAAGAGAGACACCACCCCTACTTCCTTCACACACCAAGACATCAAGGACAGACCTGCGCCCTGCTCAGCATCCTCTCTGCTGCCACCTGAGGAGCCCCCAGGTCCCACCCTCTTGCTCTCTGGCCTCTGCCTCCCTGTCCTGTCTCCATATCTCTGAGAGTCTTGGTCTCTGTGTGAGTGGCTCCCCTGGTCTCTGCCTCCAAGCCCCTGGGTCTCTTGCTGGTTTCTTCTCTTTCACATACTCTTTGCACTTGCCAGAACCCGACCCCCAGCCCCCAGGATGTTCCTCCTGCTAACAGCACTGCAAGTCTTGGCCGTAGGTAAGAGAACAGTGGAGTGTGAGGCAAGGGAGTCCCCTGGAGACTCTGCAGAGAGATGGGGAAGGGTCCTGGAGACCCAGAATGCGCATGGGTGGCCTGGTGAGAAAGAGCAGGGAATGGTTTGGGGGTCATGGCTGAGGAGCGTGCTGGAGGCTTGAGTTCTGAGTTGTGGATACACTAAGAATTGTGGGGCTGGGGAGAGAGGCGGTTATAGGAAGTGGGGAGAAATGAGTAAGGAATTATGGAGAAATGTTAGGTCCTGAATCGATCATATGAGCAGAAGGGCCACAAGGCCCTCCTTGACTGGGCTTGGGAGGAAACAATACAGGGAAGATGGCTTGTCCGAGGGAAGGTGGAGGATGACGATGAGGTGCTACCATGGCAGGTTGGTGTGGTGGACGGAGTGAGTGGGGGTGAGATGGTGGATCCTGGGGGGTCGCACTGAGTGGGGAGGTTGGGGAAGAGACAGGGAGCTCCTTGGATATGTTGGGGAAGGACTGATGGAGGACATGTGGGAGTTGAGGGCTGTAGATGTAGCAAGGCCCCGCATGAGGTGGCCATGGGACAAAACAATAGATACTATGGAGGTGCCTTGGGGCGGTCAGAGAACTCCCTGATTGTGTTGGGGCAATAACAGGGGCAATGTTAGACATATCTCACACTGGGTGGGGCAGACAGCAATGGGTGGTTGAGGGGTTAGACCAAAAGGAAGGCGACTTGTCAGTTCTGGACATCCTGCAGAGTTGGGGGGTGGAGAACGTTTGCTCATGTGCTTTCCCCACCCCACCCCACCCCGTCTACTCCTAGGCATGACACAGAGCCAACAAGATGAGAACAAGATAATTGGTGGTTATACGTGCATCCAGAACTCCCAACCATGGCAGGTGGCCCTGCTGGCAGGCCCCGGGCGTCGCTTCTTCTGTGGAGGGGCCCTGCTTTCAGACCAGTGGGTCATCACTGCTGCTCACTGCGCCCGCCCGTGAGTGATCCCCACCCCGATTCTTGTGTTAAGTGAGTTCCAGAGTCTAGAGCCCCAGAGCTCAGCTGAGAACCTGGAGCTCCATGTAGAACCCAATGTTGTAGCTGGGTCCTGGTTTGGGGTCTAGAGAAGAGCCTAGACACAGGTCAGGTTGTGGAATCTACCCATAAATATTGAACTCTGTTTAGATTCTGAAGTCAGATCGGCAGCTTAGAACCCATTGGCCAGCTAAGAACCTAACATGTAACCAGGAGATCCATCCAGAAGCCAAACTTTACATCGAGCCCAAAATTATCTCATTCCAGATTGGTGATTGACTCAGGGCACAGTCTACATTCCCAAACTCAGAACGCTACCTAGCACCCAAAACCCAGTTCAGAACCTGCAGTCTAGCGATATATCCAGAACCCCACTTATAAGTGGAACGTACAGCTATAAGAATAGAAACAGAACCTGGAGTCCATTTCAAATCAAACTTTATTCAGAATCTAGTCTATAGCTACTCTTTGAGTAGCCTAGAACCCAGACCTCAACCCAGTATTTAAATCCCAGAATTGTAGATCATAATCTGAAGCCACATATAAAATCCAGAGCTCCTTCCAAATTTTAGACCTGAATCCCAGCCAAGAAGTCAAAGTCCAGGCTAGAGCTCACACAGTGCCTTCAAGCCATATCTAATGCCATAAACTCAAGTTTAATCTAGATCCTAGAGACCACAGGTCAGCCTAGCATCTAGAACATAAAGCCCAGAATGCAAACTAGCCTCTAGAATCTTGGATCTAGGTGGTAAACTAAAGCACCATCTAGAACCCAGCGTCCAACCTGAGGTCAAGGGCTCAGACCAGAGTCTAGAGCAAAGAGCCCAGACTATACCCTGCAATTCAATCTGAAACAGAGCCTGGCCTGGAATCAAGAGCTCAGACCAATGTTTAGAACCCTGGCCCCAACTGGAGCACGGAGCTCAAACCATCGTCTCAAACCCAGTTCATAAACCAGAGCTTAATAAAGAACCCAGAGCACAAGCTAGAAACTGGAGCTCATAGAAGTGTCCAGAGTCCGTAGCTCATGTTATAGTTCCTTGCTCAAAATAGAGCCCTGAAACCTAAAACACAAAGCTCACACCAGAAGCTAGAAACGATGCCATAACCCAGACTCAATCTAGAATCCTGACCCTAGCCTACAGTTAAGAGTGTAAAATGTCTAGAACTCAGAGCCCAGGGTAGAAATGGAACGGAGGCTACTCCATTATCTCCATGCTGATTTAGAGCCTGGAGCCATAATCCAGAGTCACGCTTAGAACTCAAAGCATAGAACCCAGCCCAGACCCTGGAACTGAGGCCAGAACTCCTGGCCATCACCTTATACCCAAGCCAGGAGCTGAAACACAGCCCAAGAGAGGAAGGGGAGGAAGGTGAGATTGGGCCAAGAGAGAATGTCCAGGAAAGGGCACAAGAGGCCAAGAAATGCTCACCCTGCGGTTGGAGGGAAGCAGGTTAGACGCAGGGGAGGAGAACTCATTGCCTAGTAAAGGCACGGGGCTGGAGGGTGGGGAGGCGTCTCCTGGACAGACCGTGAGCAGTTCTACTCTTGGGGGTTGTGGGCCAGGATCCTCCGGGTAGCCCTGGGCAAGCACAACCTGAAGAGGTGGGAGGCCACCCAGCAGGTGCTCCGCGTGACTCGCCAGGTGACACATCCCAGCTACAATGCCCGGCCCCATGACAACGACCTGATGCTTCTGAGGCTGGAGCAGCCTGCCCGGCTGGGAAGGGCAGTGAATACCATCCCCATCGCCCAGTCCTGTGCCAGCCCTGGGACACCCTGCCGTGTGTCAGGCTGGGGGACCATATCCAGTCCCATCGGTGAGGGTGTCTCCATCCTGGAAAGGAGGGGCTGGGAGCCTGGACCCTGGGTCTGAGGGAGGAGTAGCTCGGGGGGACCCCTGGGTCTGAGGGAGGAGGGGCTGAAGGTCTGGACCCTGGGTTTCATGGGAGGGTAGACCCCAGTTGTAACCTCTCAGTGCCCCCCCAGCCAGGTACCCCACCTCTCTGCAATGTGTGAACATCAACATCTCCCAGAACCAGACATGTCAGCAGGCCTACCCTGGAGCCATCACCGCCGGCATGGTCTGTGCGGGGGTCCCCCAGGGCGGGAAGGACTCTTGTCAGGTAACGCCCAGGTGGGAGCTGGATGTGGGATAGTTCGGGGCTGGGATTTGGATACCAAAGGATCTCAGGAGCATGAAAGTCAGCAGAGGTGGTGAGAAGAGAGGGAAATCCCAGAGACCGAAAGAGGTTTTGATAGCTAGGCTAGCCTGCTTCCTAGCCTTCTGCTTCTTGGGTGATGGACTTAATGCCTTTATGCCTCATTTTCCTCATCTGTCAAATGGGGATAACACCCCTCAGGGTAATTGGTGCAGTTGGATGAGACAGTCCTTGGAAAGAGCGTGGGGCAGTGTCTGCACATGTGGGCAGTGGGGAAACTGTCCTGGGACTGAGAAATCTTAATCCATCCCCAAGAGAGGCAGATAGAAAAATGAAGACACACAGTTTTCTAGAGATAGAGCTAAGACGGAGAAGGGCTCAGTGAAAACCAAGGGACAGAGGCAGGGACAAAGACAGAGACAGGACCCAGGGAAGAGGAAGAGAAGTGTCCTCCACCAGAGGGCTGAAGTCTCAGAGCTGGGGCAAGATGGTGTCTCAGCCTGTCCCCCTGCCCACCTGTGCCTCTTCAGTTCTCCGTGTCCCTGGCTCTGGCCATCTCTCCATCGGTGTCCCTATCTCTGTCCCTCCCCATCAGGGTGACTCTGGGGGACCCCTGGTGTGCCAAGGAGAGCTCCAGGGCATCGTGTCCTGGGGAATGGAGCACTGTGCCCTGCCTGGCTACCCTGGTGTCTACACCAACCTGTGCAAGTACCAAAACTGGATCCAGGAAACGATGCTGGGCAGATGGCGGTCCCCGTGACTGCATGTCAGCTGTCCCCACTGGCCTCCCCAGGCTTCCCCTGTATGCTGAAGCCCTGTCCCCCAGCACCCTGGTCCTCACTCCTGGCTCTGGCCTCCCCATTCCCAGAGCAATTGCTCCAGGTTTTTTCTCCCCAGCCATGCCCCCACCACAGCATCCCCACTGTTACTCAAGACCCCCTTTAGGCACAGAGGCCAGGAGCACAGACACTCTGAACCACAGTCGTATTGCAAAGAAGACATTTTTTAAACTCTTAGTGTCTCTAAAAACCAAATAAATAATAACAATAAAAACTGAATAATCCCAAATTTCATTCATCCGTTTATTTAATGCATTTGCAATTAGATTAAAGAAAATGTCATCTATATACACAATAGAATACTAGTCAGCCATAAGAAAGAATGGAATTGTGTCTTTCGCGGCAACATGGATGGAACTGGAGCCCACCATATGTGAAACAACACAGACACAGATATTGCAGGTTCTTACTTACAGGTGGGAGCTAAATAATGTGCACACAAGGATGCAGAGTGTGGAGTGATGGACAAGGAGACTCAGAAGGGCGAGGAGGTAGAGGGCGGTGGAGGATGAGAGATTACTTAAGGCATACAACGGACATTATTGGGGTGATGGATACCCTAAAAGCTCTGACTTCACCACTACTCAACCTATACATGTAACAAAATTACACTTGTACCCCATAAATGTATACAAATTAAAAAAAAAAAAGAAGCATGTACACAGTGGCCCCATCGTGACCAGCCGGGAGCCACGTTCCAACAAGTGGCTGCCTCGTTTGTGTTGTTCCTTGGGAGTCTGCTCCTGTCCTCAACTGTATCTGGAGTCAGGAAGAAAACACCCCAGCCCTGCGATGTGCCCTTGCGCAGGGCTGCCCCTCTCCCAGCATCCTCTCTGGAGCTGCTACAGTCTGGGACAAGGAGCTGCCTTGCTTCGTGGAAACTTCTATGCAAATGGAGAGGTCCTCTTTCTCCTAATCAGATTCAGGTGAGGAGAGTAGAGTTAATTACACTCTTGAGTTCAAGTCCAGGCAAAGCCCTTCTCTCATTTTATTTATTTCCACTCTCCATCCCTCCCTCCCTACCTCTCTTTCCCCATAGGCACCAACACAAACGCCCTTGAACACCCTGCATCCTTAGAAAACAGGACACTGTCAACATCGTCGTGTTGTTTCTAATTTACATGAAATCCTTGTGTTAGGAATCTCATTCTCTCTCTACTTTCACTCTTCAAACACTATTTATCGCACATCTACTATGAACCAAGCATTGCTTTACTTATCGGGCACCTACTATGCACCAAGCGTTGTTCTAGCTGCGGGAGGAAGAGCCGTGAGCAAGCCAGCTGGAATCTCTACCCTCGCAGAGCTTATAGTCCAGCAGGAGACGACAGACAAGAAACAATAAATGCAATTTAAAAGCAAAGCAGAGTCCCTGTGAGTAAAAAGGCCCATGAGCTTGGGCTGGGCGGCAGGCCCAGTGTGTGCCAGGGCCAGCTCATACACGCTCACAAGAGTCTACTGGCAAGTTCTCAGGAATTTTGAGAGCCAGTTGCCAAATGCAGCCATTATTCAATATTAAATTACATAAACTTGCAATTAAATAATTTATTTTAAAAATAAAGGCAGTAAATACTCAAAAACTCATCCACTTCTAAGTATTTTAACTAATCCCTGTGCTTTGAGGTCATCCATGTCTGTCACATTACATCTGTAATGCTGAGCTTCTGCACATCTCTTCCCAACTCTCTGTCCTGTGACATCACATTGGTGGGTTGACATCAGCCAAAGTGGGAGTATTTACACCACAGACATCGGCAAACACTACAGAACTACAGATAAGGACTTATTTTTTTTTTCCTGAGGGAGCCATTGTTAAACCTTTACCAGAGCATCCCTGAACAGGTCTGCTTGGGAATGACCTAATGATCTTAGTCACTTGGAAGTTCTGTGCTTGGATACTACAGAGTACAGATAAAGTAGAATGTTGTGCTGACCTCATGTTCTGTGGGGGACAGCACAGTACTGGGGAGCTCTTAGGTGGCAGGTCTAGGACCTGCATGACTACAGCAGCACAAAAGATTGCTGAGACATGGAAGCTGCACCTTCTTTTTTCTCCCCCTACACCACCCTTCAGGCCCTGGCAACCACCATTCTCTGCTTCTAAGAGTTTGACTTTTAGATTCCACATGTAAGTGAAAGCATGCAGTATTTATCTTTCTGTGTCTGACTTACTTCACTTAACAGTACATCCTCCAGGGCCATCCATGTTGTTGCAAATAACAGGATTTTCTTCTTTTATATGGCTAAATAAAATTCCATCATACATACATAATACATTTCCTTTATCCATTCATCCTGAGCAGGCACTTAGGTTATTCCCATATCTTGACTATTGTGCGTAATGCTGCAATGAACATGACAGTACAGATATCTCTTAAAGATATTGATTTCATTTCCTTTGGATATGTATCTAGAAATGGGATTGCTAGATTATATGGTAGTTCTGTTTTTAGTTCTTTGAGAAGCCTCCATACTGTTTTCCATAATGGCTGTACCAATTTACATTCCCCACCAACAGCGTACAAGGATTCCCTTTTCTTTACATCCTTGCCAACATTTGTTATCTCTCTCGTCTTTTTGATACCATTCATCTTAACAGGTGTGAGGTGATATCTCGTTGTGGTTTTCATTTGCATTTGCCTGATGATTAGTGATACAGAGCACCTTTTCAAATATACTTGTTGGTCATTTGTATGTGCCCTTTTGAGAAATGTCTATTCAGGTTCTTTCCAATTTTTTTAACTGGGTTTTTTTTCCTTGCTATTAAGTTGTTTTCATTACTCACGTATTTTGGGTATTAACCTCTTATCAGATATGTCATTTGCAAATATTTTCTCCCATTCTTTAGATTGTCTTCTCACTGTGTCGATTGTTTCGTTTACTGCACAGAAGCTTTTTAGTGTGATATAATTCCATTTGTCTATTTCTACTTTTGTTGCCTGTACTTTTAAGATCATATCCAAAAAATCATTGCCCAGACCAATGTCAAGAAGTTTTTTCTCTATTTCTTCTTCTAGCAGTTTTAGAGTTTCAGGTCTTATGTTTAAAGTCTTTAATCTATTTTGAGTTTATTTTTGTATATGGTGTGAGATAGGGGTCCAGTTTCATTATTCTCCATATGAGTATTCAGTTTTTCCAACAGCATTTGTTAAAGAAACTATCTTTTTCCCATTGTGTGTTCTTGGCTCTTTTGTTGAAGATCAGTTGACTGAAAATATGTGGATTTATTTCTGGGCTCTCTATTCTGTTCCATTGGTTTATATGTCTGTTTTTGTGCCAATACCATATTGTTTTGATTACTACAGGTTTGTAGTATGTTTTGAAATCAGTGTGATGCCTCCAGCTTTGTTCTTGCTCAAGATTACTTTGGCTATTCAAGGTCTTTTTTGGTTACATATGGATCTTAGAATTATTTTTTCTATTTCTGTGAAAAATGCCATTGGAACTTTGATAAGGATTGCATTAAATCTTTAGATTGCTTTGGTTATTATGGACATTTTAACAATATTAATTCTTCCATTCCATGAACATGGCATACCTTTCCATTTATGTGTGTTGCCTTCCATTTATTTCATCAGTGTTTTCATTTTCAGTGTACAGATCTTTTTACCTTCTTGGTTAAATTTGTTCCTAAGTATTTTATTGTTTTTCATGCTATTATAAATGAAATTGTTTTCTTAATTTTTTTCTGATTGCTCATTGTTAATGTGTAGAAATACAACTGACTTTTTGTATGTTGATTTTATATCCCACAACTTCACTGAATTGGTTTATTAGTTCTAGGAGATTTTTGGTGGCCTCTTTAGGGTTTTCTGTATATAAGATCATGACATCTGCAGAGATAATTTTATTTTGTCTTTTCTGATTTGAATGTCTTTTATTTCTTTTTCCTGCCTAACTGATATTGCCAGGACTTTCAGTACTATGTTAAATAGAAGTGGCAAGAATGGGCATCCTTGTCTTTTTCTTGATCTTAGAGGAAAAGTTTTCAACTTTTCACCTTTGAGTGTATTAGCTGTGGATTTGTCACATACAGACTTATTATGTTGAGGTACATTTCTTCTATACCTAATTTATTGACAGTCTTTGTCAGAAAGAATGTTGTATTTTTTGCATCTGTTGAAATGATCATATGATTTTTATCCTTTATTCTGTTAATGTAGTATATCACATTTATTGATTTGTGTATGTTGAAAAATCCTTGCATCCCAGGGATAAATCCCACTTGATCATGGTGCATGATCCTTTCTATATGCTGTTGAATTCAATTTGGTAGCATTTTGTTGAGGATTTTTGCATCTATGTTCATCAGAGATATTGGCCTATAATTTTCTTTTCTTATAGTGTCCTCTTCTGAGTTTGTGAAGGCTGCACCTTCTATGTCAAGGTGATAAACACACATTGTGGCTCTCATATACAGCAGCCATACAAGCCCTATGGGTGAAAGGAGACAAAAGAAGCATGTATTTGGGTAGCTTTGGACCCTCAGTGAGGTGATATAGCCCATGCTGTAATTCTCATCCTGCATCCTTCTGTAAAGCTAAGTAGAAGTAGTTTAGATTAAAGATTACTTTAATCATATTTCCAGCTCAAATCCCAGCTGTTTTTGTTAATTAAGCACCATATTTTATTGATTCAGAGACATGTATTCTTTTCATGTTTTTAACATCTCTGAAATTGGGAAACATCTTACAACTGAGCATCATGTCTTAGCATAATTTCATAATTTAACTGGCAGCTCTTTTTCTTTCTGAGTGATCTACAAAACAATAGCACAAATATGATCAACAGCATTTTCTATTCAATGAAATGGGGCATGAAGGAAGGCAAGTATATGTGAGGAGTTAAATTGTAGTATTAAATAGGTGGTCTGATTTCCCTGAATGATCTTTTAACAGTTTATCTGCCTTACTAGTTGCTATCTAATTTGCTGCTTCTAACTGCCCCAGAGTCTTCTAGACATGTACTATCCAATGTGATAACCACTTAGCCACATGGGGTCACTTAATTTTTGGTTAAAATTAACTAAAATTAGATAAACTTTAAATCCCACTCCTCAGTCATCCTCACAACATTTCACGTGCTCAAAAACCATATGTGTCTAGTAGTTTCTATATTGAACAGTGAAGACATAAAATATTTCCATCATCACTGAAAGTTCTATTGGACAGCACTACTCTGGTCTTTATCTTTGCTTTCCTTGTGGTCCAGGGAACAGCAGCATCAGAGTCACTTGGAGCTTATTAGAAGTGCAGAATCTTGGACCTCACTCCAGACCAACTGAATCAGAATCTGCGTTATAACAAGAGCCGCAGGGAACTCAATGCACATTAAGATTTGAGAAGCACCACTCCACAGTGTATATCCACCCAGTCCCCCGGTGATGGAAACCTAGGTTCCCCTTACCCAAGCAACAGTACAATGACTATTTTTTAATATGCCACTGTGTACCTATAGAAGACTCCTGTGGACTATTCACACAAGAGTGGGACCACTGAACCAAAAGACCTACTCTTAATAAATTTCACCAAATATTGGCAGGTTTTTATCTAGAAAAGAAGAGCTCCTCTCTCTCCACCCCCTCAACAATGTCTGCAGTTCATTGATTCACTCAGCAAATATTTAATGCCTGTAGTTCATTCATTT
This sequence comes from Lemur catta, assembly GCF_020740605.2. Lineage (NCBI taxonomy): Eukaryota > Metazoa > Chordata > Mammalia > Primates > Lemuridae > Lemur > Lemur catta. The sequence goes on from NC_059146.1 coordinate 22,425,624, forward strand.
ATCCAGCAAATATTCATTCAATCCTATTGTGCACCAGTTGTTGTTCTAGTAACAAAACGGTTAAACATCCCTGCCCTCAGGGAGCTTACATTCTAGAGGGGAGGCAGACAAGAAACAAATGAATGAATGAAACATAAAGTATAACAGATGGGAATAAATGCCAAAGAGAAAAATACATCAGAGTAAAAGGATAGAGAATGTCAGAGGAGAGGTGCAATTCTACATTGGGTGATTGTACAACCCAGAAGGCCTGGGTTACCCTAAACATTGGAAAGAAAGATTTGGCCCCTGCCTGGCTTCTGGGAGATACCTTTTAAGCCCTTGGAACATCCTGTCTGATAACAGTGTCTTTGTTTACCTAGGAGCTTTGAGCCATGCCAGCCAGATAATCTACGCTAACAATGTGACTTGCAGTGTGGACCCAGGGACATGTTGTATCAATCAGTTTGACCTATGGAGGATCTGGAGACCAGGGCAGCCACACAGGTGGGCAGCCTGTCTATGTGACCAACCCTCAATAAAATCCCTGGACACCATGGCTCAGGCAAGCTTCCCTGGTTGGCAATATTCCATGTGTGTTGTTGCTGGGAAAATTAAGCACTGTTCCTAAGACTTCACTGGAAGAGGACAAATAGGCCCTCATGCCCGGTCTCTCCTGGACTCTGCCCTATGCACCTTTTTCCTTTGCTGATTTTGATCTGTATCCTTTCAATACAATGAATCAAAACTATGAGCACAATAGCATTTCTGAGTCCTGAGTCCTTGAAGCATTGAGTCTGTCTTGGGGACCCCCAACTATAGTGGTTAACAAAGTCTCCATGGACAGGATGACAAAAATGGAGGGAACCATGCGGACATTTGGGGGAAGAGCATTCTAGGTACAAAAGCCCTGAGATGGGAGCAGGCCTGGCATGAGAGGGGCAAGAGAAGAGGAGAGGGTAGAAGACAACATCAAAGTGGTACTGGGGGCCAGTTGGTCTCGAGCCTTATATGCCACAGTAAGGAAATACCACTTCCACCCTGAGGTGAGTGGGAGCCACTGCAGGGTTTTTGAGAAGAGGAGGGACCTGCTCTGACTTACATTTTAAAAGGTCACTCTGGTTGCTGTGTTGAAAATAGAGTATAAGAAGACAGGGACAGAAGCAAAGAGACCAGATAGGAAACTTGCCATGATTCAGGTGAGAGACAGTGGTGGCCAGTTGGGACCAGGGTGGCAAGGATGGAAGATGGAGAGGAATGGTCAGATTCTGGATCTATTTTGAAGGTAGAAATGACAGAGTTTGGTAACAAAACAGATGTGTGGTGTGAGAAAAGAAATTCAAGGGCAAGACTACGGTTTTGGCCAAGTAATAAGAAGAACGGTATGACCTTCTACCAAGAAAACCAAGACGACAAGAGGAGCGAGTTCAGAATGTGAGAGGGTGGAGAACAGGATCTTAGCTTTGAACACGGAGATGTTGAGTAGGCAGATGGATGTTATGTGGAGAGTTCAAGAGCAAGGTCTGGCTGGAGACATAAATCTGGGAGTCGTCAGCATGTAGAAGGTATTTAAAGCCACGAGACCAGATTAGGTCACCAAGGGAGTGAGTGTAGACAGAAGAGAGGAGAGGGCCAGGGACTGAACCCTGAGGTGCGCCACCATGTAGAGATTGGGGAGATGAAGAGGAACCAGCGCTAGACACGGATGAGGATCAGCCAGTAGGTTAGGAAAACCAAGAGAGCACAGTGCCCCAGAAGCTGAGGACAGAAACTCTTTGAAGGATCAGGGAGTGACCCACTTGTTAAGTGCTGCTGACGACTCAAGTAAGATGAACCCTGAAGAGCTGGCCCTTGGACTCCGCAACATGGTCACCGGTGCCCTTCACAGGGGTATGGCTGGTGGAGGAGTCGGACTGAAAGCCTTCCTAGAGTGGGCGTGAGGGAGGACGGGAGGAGGGGAATTGCAGGCAGTGAGCATAGCCAACTTCTTAGGGAAGGCTTGCAGTGACGGGGAGCAGAAAATGGGCCAGGAGCTGAAGGAGAACGTGAGTGTAGAGAGAAGGTATCTGTCTGTTTGCTTTTAAATCTTAATGAAAGAGGGGACAAATTGTAGCATGTTTTATGTAAATGGGACTGCTCATTGAGGAAGAAAAAAAATTGATGATGCAGGCAAGACAGCTGAGAACTGCTGCCTGGAGCAATATCCTGGAGGAGGCCAGGGGGGACAGGACACCAGCACAAGTGGAGGGGTCTGCCTTAGCTGTAGGTGCAGACTGTTCACCTATAGAAATGGGAGAGGAGGCAGAGGATGTGGGCACACAGGTAGGTGGCAAGACTGACCTTTCTAATTTTTGCTGTTCTGATGGGTGAAAAGTGGTATGTTGTTGCTGGAAGGGACGGGTGATCACTGAAGCCAACATCCTGAATAACAGAGGTCCAGCTCTAAAGAAGAATCCATGTCTCTCAACTCCTTGTGCATCTTTCTCTCGGAATGTCTGTTTCTCCCTGGGTGTCTCTGTCTATCTCTGTGCCTTTGTGCCTCTGTCTCATTTTGCATTTCCTCTGTCTTCTCCCACCCACCCTGTCTTTCTGTCTCTGTATATTTAGCTCTTTGTGTCTTTCTCTGTGTCCCCCTCCCTTCACGTTTGCATTGGGGCCTCTCCTCCGGGCCTGGGTGTGGGGCCTACTTTCTCACCCCAGCTAGCACTTCCAACCAGAACTTCTAGTTCCTGCTTGACAAAGAATCCCATTTTGAAGCCAAGCTAGGGTGGGGACTCCAGGAACCTCAAGCTGCCTCCATCTCCAGCTTTACTTATTTAACAAGAACATTTGTGCCCTTGGTCTGTGCCAGCCTCTCTTCTAAGCACCTTCAAATATTAATCCACTTAACCTTTCTCTATAAGGTAGGGCTTATTGATTGTGCCATTTGATAAATGGGGACACTGAGGCACAGAGTGGCCACATCACCTGAACTCAGGCAGTTCAGCTCCAGAGTGAGTCTGAACTCTGAATCACTAGGAACACTGTTTCTTTTTCCAGTCGTTTCTTTTTATTTCTCCAGCCGGGCTCTCTATAGGGGGAAAGATCTTGATCCGTGAGAGAGTGCACTTGGATTTGGTCCAGTTTGTGGGTGAGTTTCAGTAGCCCACTATGTGTGACTTTCAGCCACGGGTTCCTTGTTGCCTTGTTCATCAAGTGAGGAGGTGGAAGGCACCCAATCCTCTGTAGGTCCATGACCTCATTTCAACCAGAGTCAACAAATCTGAGTCCCAGCCAATCACAACCCCTAGTATCGGTGTTGACCTGGCACTCACCCCTCAGCAAATGCCAAAGCCAGCCACCCCTACTCTAGGCTCCAGCCCTTCCCAAGTGAGAAAGACTTCTCTGTAAGCACAGACCCAGGCCACAAGAGGACACAGGTACCCCGACTTCCCACACAACCCAGTAACCTCACTTAACCTGGCATCCTCCCTCCAGCCATGCCACCTGAACCCAGCTCCACTCAGAAAGGGTCAACTCAGGCTCTGCCTTGTGAGGTGGGGGAAGTTTAGGATGGAGAAAGACAGTATCCTTCCTTTCACCTCGAGAGGAGCTCACAGTCATGACCCAGCCCACCCTCACCAAAACCTACCTCAGCACAGACACCCAACCTCGCATCTATTCCTCACCACCAATGTCAACCCACAACCCCAACTCAACCATAGCTCAACAATTCCCCGTCCAAAACCTCAAACCCATCCATCTCCAGCCCCAACCCAACAGGACCCCGTCCACCACCTTATTCCCAGATGCCTCTCATCTACAACCCAACCCTATCCCCCAAACCAACTCCACCACCTCCAACCCTATACCCATCCTCATCCAATTTCCATTCTCCTCCCCAAATGCATTGCATTCCTAATGCTGTCATCAATCCCATCCTAAGCCTGACCATGAACTCTACTCAATTCCCATATTAAGCCATAATAGTGAAAGACCTTGAAATGGACCCAACAGGTGTCCTCAATGGAAAGCTAGATAGGTTATCTGATTTTATGGGGTCTCCACATCTTTTATGGCCTTTGAGCTACTTTACAACTGTTTAACTTGTAAATAGCTGAGAGCAATGCAAATATTATAATTTTTGTCCATAACTGTGCAAATAAATTTTCCCAGGTGGAAATAAAATTGATTTCCTTCCTTCCCCCAATGTGGAACAGCCAGTTTTGCATCTGTTTGTAAATTCATTTCAGCATTCCTTATTGTCTATAGAGCATGGTTCTTCATAACATCTTACTGGCTCTGTCATCTATTAATGAGTCAAAATAAAATCTTTGACATATGTTCATTTAGTATAGGTCAGAGAGTCATGGTTAGACCATTTTTAAAAAGTTATCTTATAACACTAGATTTGATCCCTACATCCAAACCTCAACTCTTTTGGTTTGGACCACACTAGTTTTGATGGGAGCCCTCACCCCATTCATCTCTACTCCTTATCCTCACTGGGAAACCACCACTCTCTCTCTTTCAAAACTTTATCTGGTCCCCATCCCTGGCTTTCTTCCAAATTCTGACTCCACCTCTATCCTTCTTAATCCCTAATCCTGCCCCCTCCACCCCCTGGATTAACTCAGGGCCCCACCCAGTCATAGTTCCTGGAGACACCCACTCATTCCCAAAACACCACCCCTTCCTCCTTCCTCTCCCCCCAGCCCCCATCCGGGTCCCCTGCTTTTCCCTGTCGACCTACGTTATGTCCCCATGGACTTCCTCACCCCATCTGACCATGATGCTAAGAGGCCATTTGCCCTAAATATTGCTTTCCTGGGCTTAAGCTCTGCCCTCACCCCAATCCAAGGGCAGTTGATTTTCTATCCACCCAGTGGATAATTCCCTTCTTGTGCCTGATGGTTGGGGTGAGGGGAGGAAGGACAATGGAATAAATTTGAGTATCCCTGTGTCTTTCAAAGGAAAAGGGGCTGAAGATGAGGCTGGGAATTAGAACCTGGATGAGTTGGGTTTGCTGTTGAGAGCTAAGCCTGGGATAAGGTTGGAGATGGGACTGGGCTTGAGGATAGGCTAAGGTAAGGGTACAGTCAAGGTTGGGTAAGGAGGTGGGACCGAGGTTGGAAACGGGCATCTGGGAGCTGACTGCATCTTAACAATGTACATGGGCTTGGAGAGGAGGTTAGAAAATAGGATGGAAAATGGGTTGAAGTTAGGGCTCAGCATGGAGGTTTCCGGGAGGGGCAAGGAAGGAAATGAGCTTTCCCCTTCCCCTCCTGGGTCCTGCTGCCTCAAAGTTCACAGTGGGTTCAGCTGGCTTGGGCGGGGCCAGATCTGGGTCCCAGCACGTCCTGGACGCTCCGCCCCAAGCGGAGGGCCAAGCCCAGGCTGGGGGGTGCCAGGCGACAGCTTGCTGAGCCATTGGGGGTGGAGAGGGGGAGGCCAGCGACAAGGAAATGCTGAGTGAGCTGGGGGAGGGAGTTCAGGGGTTAAAAGCCATGGGTCGGGGCTGAAGTTCTAAGCAGCTGGCGGCTGAAGCTCCACAAGCGGGCCCCTCACTCAGGTAGGGTCTGCCTGGGGTAGGGGGATTCGGGGCAGGGGGGTGCAGAGTTCAGAGGAGGGGAGGGCCCGAGGGGAGAGGGAGGAGGACAGCTAAGTCAGGGCGATGGAGAGGGAAGCTAGAGGCTTAGATGGAGAGAGAGAAACCTGCAGAGATGCAGAGAGATGAAGCGTGCAAAACAGGTAAGAAACGCAGGTTGACACTGAGCGTCTGGGGCAGATGCAAGACTGGGGACATGGGCTCCGGAAGCGGGGTGGGCTCCGGAGAAGAGGAGCAAGAGAGTGCGCCCACCGCCAGCTTTCCTGGGGTGAGGGGCTGTCAACTGGAGCCCTAGGGGGTGCACCTGCCCCTCCCACCTTGCTCCTGGACCCCCACCAAGGATGGAGAGGGGCGCGGATCCCAGGGCAGGGAGCAAACGAGGGGAGGGGAGATCGAGGACTGGAAAGCGCAGGGGAGGAGAGATCCCAGACACGCGGTTCCGGCCGGCCCTCAACACCCCCTCCAACTTGTCCTCAGGCCCCGCCCTCCCTGCCTCTCCATCCCGGAGCCATGTGGCCCCTGGCCGCAGCGATCGCCTCCCTGACCCTGGCCTTGTCAGGAGGTAAGAATGCGCGGGGGTGGAGGCGCGGCGGCCACTCGGGACAATGGTGGGAGGGGTCAGCCGGGGGGGAGGGGGCGTGGGAGCCGGGAGCTCCGCCCCCCCGCCCACTCGGGGCCGGGTCCCGCGGGGCCAGCCCAGACCGCTTCCTGCTTGTCCCTGCGTGACCTGGTTTCCCGGCTGAGGTCGGCCCGGTGACCACGGTTCCTTCGCCTGACTCCGTCCCAGCTCCGAGGCGCCCACCCCTCGGCTCCTAAAATACCCCCGCAGCAGCCCCTCCCACACGCAAGGCTTCCTGGGCTCCCTGAGCACGAGAGGAGTCGGAAGTACCGGGTTCGTATCCTGCTGCTGTCATTTTGAGCAAGTAGCTTAGCTTCTTTGTGCCTAAGTTGTTTTCATCTGCAAAACGGGATGATATAAGTACTTACCACAGAGGGTCCTTGTGAATATTAAAATAAGGTAATGCATGTCAAGCGTGGAAGATAAAAAGGACTTGAAAGTTAGTCTTTACTACTTTATTAACAGTATTTTCTCTTCATTCTTAGCCCTTTCCAGAACCTTCTAATTTGTTCTTCCTTTAATCCTTGGGGTACCCCCAAACTTACGTGACCCCACCCAAAGTTGGTCCCCAAAGAGCCCTCTCCTCACATTTAAGCCCCCTTTCTCTGCCTTTGCAGTCAGGTTCTCTGGAAACCCCATTCATGCATCATTCATTCATGCATTCGTTCATTCAACAAACAGCCATTGAGCACCAGGCAGTGTGCTGGCTGCTGTACAGAGACACAGTCCTGCTCTCAGCACCCTGAGTCTAGCGGGGATGCATGCAGATATTATTCAAACAATTACCCAAATAATTAGTTAATAATTGAATGACGTGAGGTGAAGTCTTCAAGGAGTCAAGCCAGGAGCCTACAGGTGTAATGAACTTGACCCTTGAGCCAAGACCTGAAGGAGGAGAGGTCCAAGGGCACCTGGCATCTGGCACCATGCTTGGCCTGAAGATGGGGTGGCTTCTCTTCTTTGGTGACACTCCCTGGACTCGTGCCCATGCCTCTTCTGAGTGCCACACCCTAGGCTAGGAGCTCCACATGCTAAGTCTTGTGAAGTTCTCAACAGCATGCTGAGGTAGGTGCACTGTAATTACTCCAGTTTCACAGCTGAAAAACCCAAGACTTGGAGAAAGAAAGGTTCTGCCCCAAAGACACTGGCAATGCCTGAGTCGGGACTGTAATCCAGGTTGTCCACCCTGTACACCAACCATATCCTGGACTTGAGGCTCTGCAAACCATTTCATAATTTTTAACCTAATGTTCTTCTTAAAGTGAGATCATTTTGTTTTCTTTTACTAAAACAAAGGCATGTTCGAAAGTAAAGTTTATATCACTGTCCTGAATAGAAAATGACATCCTTTGCCATAAATTAAAGGTAAGGAAAGAAATAAATTCTGCACAATGAAAACAAAACAATATATTTATTGGGCTGGACCAACCAAAATTGCCAACACTGACCCTTTTTGATCTCCCTTAAAACAGTTATTGCAGATGGTTCAACTCAATCAATTTTAGGTTGCCTGCTGAGGCTTCTGGTTCCTCCTGGTTTTAAAAAGTGAGCTCAGCGAGGATTGGAGTGATGTTAAAATCATATTAGCACCATCGTGAGACTTTATCCTCAACAAAATTAGGATTTAAAGAGGGCTGGATGCTGACTCGGCGTCAGAGGGTGCCATTCAGTGGTACTTAGGCCTCATCTCTCCACCACCTAAAATGGTCCTGTGCCCACCAAGGACTCATGTCCCTAACTGAGAACCACTGGGCTAATCCCACCACTGGCCATGCCATCGGGGAAGCTGGCAGGGAGGAGAAGGGACCTCCTGTTGTAGCTAATAATTAATAATAACTGTCCCCACTTACTGAGCCTTCACTTTATGCCACCTGCTATGCTGCATATTTGAAATGCAGGATCTTATTGAACTGTACAACTGCCCGATGAGAGATGAACTATTACTCTTGCTACTTGACTGCTGGGGAAACTGAGGCTGATAATATATACAAGATTGAACAGTCAGAAAGTGGCATATTCAGGACTGGATTATCTCTGTCCCATGCTGTGCCTCCAATGACAGACACCAGGCCTGGCATACACAGCATTCATTTATTGAGCACCCATGGTGTGCCAGGCACTGTGCTAGGTCCTAGGAATGCAGCCCTGAGTAAAGCAGTGGAGGTGCCTGTTGTCAGTGGAGCTTACAGTCAAGGTGGGAGATGAAAATGAATAAATAAATGTAAGCAGATTATAAAGAGAAATCAACAGTAATTGTTGTTCTGATGAAAATCAATTGGAGAGATGTAACAAGGAATGACTGGGGGCCAGGAAGGGCAACATTAGACCAGGTGGCCAGGGAAGGCCTCTCTGAAGAGGAGACATTGAGCCTGAACTCTCGGAATCAAGAAGGACCCAGACATGTAACCTATAGATTCTCAGGGCCATCCCACAGCATATTCCATATATATACATATACATATATATATATGTATATGTATATATATATATATATATATATATAATGTCCTGTGCCTGCACTGTCCAATATGGTAGCCACTGGCCACTTGAGGCTATCGAGCATTTAAAATGTGGCTGGTGTAACTAAAGAACTGAATTTTTAATTTACTTTTGTTTCATTTTAATAGCTACATGTAGCTAGTAGCTACCATATTGAACAGCATAGGTCTGGAGGAAGAACTGTCCAAAGAGCAAAAACAGCAAGTACACAGGGTCTGATGTATTTGAAGAACAGGTTTAGGAGGTTCCACCAGAGTGAGGCAAGAGGAGAGAGGCAGGGGATGGGGTCAAAGAAGCTGGCTAGGGCCAGATGATGCAAAGTCCTGCAAACCTTGGAAAGGTTTTGAGACTTTATTTTAAAGGAAGTCAAGACTGGGAACGACATGTTCTAACTTTCTTTGTTCAAAGAGTCTTCAGGCTGCTTTGCAAAGACTGGATTGAAGGGATCCAAAGGCAGTAGGATTTAGGGTGCTGTTGTCATTCAGGCTACACAAGATGGGACTTGAACCTAGATAGTGGTGGAGAAGCTGGAGAGAACTGGAGATTTAGGAGATAAAACGAGCAGGACATGTTTGTTGTGAGTGTTTGAAGGAAAGAGGGAAGCAAAGATGACTCCTAGGTTTGAGGCTGAGCACTGAGGTGGGAAAGACTGGATCGAACAGTTTTGGTTTAGAAAAATAAAAGTGTAAGATGCTGGTAAGACATTCAGGTTGACAATGTTTGAGTTTCAAGCTTAAAGAAAGAGTTCAGGGCTGGAAATGTGAATTTGGGAGTGATTAGCCTATGGGTGATATTTAATATGTGTTGAAAGTAAATATGTTTTGAAAGGATGGATGGATGAATGGATGGAGGATGGATCCATGGATAAGTGGATGGATTGATGGATCGATGGATGAGGGGATGAGTGGATGGATGGAGGGATGGAGAGATGGATGGATGAGTAGATGGATGGATCAGTGGATGGATGTATGGAGGGGGCGAGGGATGGAGGGATGGATGAGTGGATGCATGGATAGATGGATCCATCAATCCAGATGGATCAGTGGATGCATGGATGGATGACTGGATGGATGGATGGATGGATGGATGGATGGATGGATGAGTGGATGGAGGGAGGAGGGATGGAGGGAAGGAAGGAGGGAGGGATGGATGGATGAGTGGTTGGATAGATGGATGAGTGGATGGAGGGAGGGACAGAGGGACAGAGGGAGGGAGGGAGGGATGGGTACTACCTAGATGGATATATAAGTCAGTCTCATTTCCACCTCCTGAAATCCATCTCCACGGTGGAATGATAGAGAAAATGCAGGTGGAAGAAAGTCAGACTTCCACTTACTTATCAGAAACATTCTCATTCCATGAATTCTCCTCTTAACCCCCAGTGGAAGGTTTGGCACTTCTGTGGAAAACATCACCTCTTTGCCCTGACTCATCTCTACTTAACAGAGAATAGCAACTGTCAGAGGCCAAGAAATGAATCGTCAATTCCTGGTCACCCAGAGCAAGATCCTGACCCTTTCCCCAAGCCCAGGGATCACAACTCCAGGGCTCCTCCTCACCCTGGACTCCAATTCTCTAACAATTTCTCTTCTTCACCAGGCATCTCCCGGGAGTATCCCAAGATTCTCAACAGCACCAATGGGACCAATGGATTTCTCGCAGGTGGCTACACCTGCCTCCCCCACTCTCAGCCCTGGCAGGCAGCCCTACTAGTGCGAGGGCGGCTACTCTGCGGGGGAGTCCTGGTCCACCCCAAATGGGTCCTCACTGCAGCACACTGTCTGAAGGAGTATGTGGGGGCCAGGGGAGCCTGGAGTAGGGATGATAATGGAACTGGGGTGGTGGGTGGGGTGGAGCTGGATTTCAGGATGGGATTGGAGTTGAGGATGGGGAAGGAGATGTGTTTGGAGATGAGGAAGGTGGGATGGGGAAGACGCTGTGACTGGCATGCGGATGGAGATGGGCTCATCCTCTCCCCTAACCACTCCCTTCCTGCACCACAGTGGGTACAGAATTTACCTGGGCAAGCATGCCCTGGGGCGTGCGGAGGCCGGTGAGCAGGTGAGGGAGGTGGTCCGCTCTATCCCCCACCCTGAATACCAGATCAGCCCCACCCACCTGAACCATGACCACGACATCATGCTGCTGGAGCTGCAGTCCCCAGTCCAGCCCACAGGCCACGTCCGCGTCCTGCCCCTTTCCCACCACGACTGCCTACCCACTGGCACCTGCTGTCGGGTGTCTGGCTGGGGCACTACCACCAGCCCCCAGGGTAAGTACTCACACAGGCAGCCGGAGGTCCCACAGGAGTGGCTGGGGAAACTGGGGCAGAGATGGGAGGGAGGTTTGGAGGAAGATTCCTCTCTATATAATATTAATATAATAAATATATATAAAGTTGTATATATTTTATATAAATATATAAAATATACATTATATTTAATATATTATACAAAATATATATTATCTAACATATACTATATGTTAGATATTATATGATATAATATACATTAGATATTCTATAGTAATATAATTTATATATTTTGTATATTAATTATATTATATAAATTGAATCAAATGCATTTTATAAATCATAACATATACAAATATATATTTTAGGTATAATGTATCTATAATGTGTATATTATAAATATATAATATATAAATCATATATTATAAATGTATTTTATAAATGTATACATTTTATATACTATGATATAAATGAATTTTATCATTTATAATATGTAAATTATAAGTGTATAATTTCTACGTTATAACTTATAAGATACATTTAATATATTAATAAGTATGTATTTATTAATAATTTAATAATTGGTGTTGTTGCTATTATTTATTAAATGTGATGAAATATAAATAAATATATCCTTTACATATAAGTTACATATATATGAATATAAAGTTGGTATATATGCCACCAAGGGCCCTTTGCATGTCCTTAGCAACCCCACACCCTCTCCCCATCTCATGTCCGTGTCTTTCTCCCCACGTGCCCATCTCTCTTCCCGCCACTCTGTCCAGCTCTCCCACACCTTTTCCCATCACTCCTCCTCCTTCCCCCATCTCCAGTTCTCTATCTCTCACTGTCTTGGTCTTCCTGTTTCTCTCCAGTTTTCTCTCTCGATCACTGGTTCCACTTCTCTCCCCATCAGCCTCCTGGTTCCCCGCCTCATCCCTCTCCGTCTTCCCCCCCCTCATGTCTCTCCCTGTTGCTTTCTCTTCCATCACTCTCCCCAGATACGTGCCCATCTTTCCCCCCATCTTTCTCTTCCCATCTCCACTTTCTACCAATTCTGCCATCCAACTTTCCTATTTAGCCCCCACCCCACAGACTGCCTAGGTCAGATGTCCTTAGACCTTCTCTCTTTCTTCCCCAGTGAGTTACCCCCAAACCCTACAGTGTGCCAATATTGAGCTACGCTCAGATGAGGAGTGTCATCAAGTCTACCCGGGAAAGATCACTCCCAACATGTTGTGTGCTGGCACAAAAGAGGGCGGCAAGGACTCCTGTGAGGTGAGGCCAAGACGTGGGTGGGTTGCTGTGGCTGGATGGGAAGCCCACATGGAGGTGGGGACAGGTACTGGGGGACAGGATTTGCTTCCAGCCTTTGAGAACCAAGATGAGATGTCATCTGCATAGAAGGTCAGAAAGGGAGTACACAGGGGTGGCAGATAGAACTCATCTTAAGCCCCAGCTTTGACTAAGTGTCCAGAACCCTACGTTGAGATGCATAAAGGTGGAGATTCCTTTAGTTTCAAGTGACAGAAACCCAAGTCAAACTGGCTTGAGCCAAAAAAAACCCCTGGCTTTTGTAACTGAAAATTTAGGGGTGTCTGACTTTAGGCACAGATGGATCCAGGTGTGCAAGTGATATGTTTGGACTATTCTTTCTTCTGTTTTGGCTTCATTCTCAGTTAGGCAGTTCCCATGGCAAGATGGCCCCAGCAGCTTTGAGCTTACGTCCTACCTTCTAAGCAACCCTACTGAAAAGAGAGAACATCTCTTTTTCATAAGTTCACACAAATGTCTTGAGTACGATTCTCACTGTGCTGACGTAAGTAGTGTGTCCTGAGCCATGGCTCTGGCTGGAGCTATGGGAGTCTCCGATGGACCACACTGAGTCACATGGCTAACTGTGGGAGCTGGGGAGGGGCAGGGACAGACTGCACAGATTGAGTGGGGAAGGGCAGTTCCCCAAATGCAAAAATGAGGAGGCTGTCACCAAAACAAGGGAAAATGGATATTTCATGAGCAAAACCCAACCTATGTCTATAGAGAAGGCTTCTGAGATTGAGTATTGGTTCAGTGAGAAAGAGTGTGATGCTATAATACTTTAATGATATGTGTCTTGATAGCTCAGTAATGTCTGCCTTGGGCCCAGGGTGAGAAGCGGAAGTACACGCGTGTTGCCTACCCTTCCTGGATTCGGATGGGTTAATGCAATAGTAAGAGGTACAAAGGAGCCTTAAAGCAGGAGCAGGGTCAGCTGGTGGGGGACAGGGAGTGTGATGTGGGATTCAGTGCCAAGGAACCAAGAATGGGTGTATGAGGTGAGCTGTCACCATTTTAATGAGACTGAGAAACAGGGAAAAACAGAGATGCTTCTCTCTCTCAGGGTCTGTCCCCATCTTTCTGTCCCTATTTCCTTGTCTCTCACTCTGTGTCCCTCTGTGTCTGTCTTCTTGTCTCTGTTTCTCACTACCTCTGTTCCTCTGTGCGTGTCTGACTCCATTTCTCAGTCTCTCTTTGTGTCTCTTCATCTTTCATTCTCTCCCACATCTTCCTGTCTCTGCCTTTGTTTAGCCCCTAGCAAAGACCCCCACCTTTCTCTTTCTCCCCCACTCAGGGTGACTCCGGGGGCCCCCTGGTCTGTAACGGAACCCTCCATGGCATCATCTCCTGGGGAGACTTCCCATGTGGACAGCCCAACCGGCCTGGTGTCTACACCCGAGTCTCAAAATATGTTTCGTGGATCCAAGAAACAATCCGAAAACACAACACCCCAGAGCACAAATGGACAAAGAGCCTACAATAAAACCCATGTTAATTTATCTGCTTCCTTCATCTCCCCATGACCTCCTCACCTTGTTTGCTCAGCCCTTCTCCGCCTCTTCCTCCCAAAGTGTTCTATTTGAACAGTGATCCACTTTCTCAAAAATGCTCAATCCCAGCTGACATTCCACGTTTCAGAAGCATTCAGGCACTGCCCGCCTTGTGGTCTCCCAGACGTCTCATCCCTGAAACATCCTGGCAACCCGAATGTCCCGATCCAGATGACATCCCAGTTCTCCCAACTGTATCAGCATGACTACTGTAAACCCAGATCACCCCCGGAACATTCTGTCTGTGGCAACATTCTTAAATACCTTCATCTGCCCGTCTCAACAATATTATGTGTACTGTGAACAGACCATCCTTAACATCTTGTAACCTTCCAAATATTTATTCAATGCCAGTAGTCTAAACCCTTCTGTGTTTTACAAGAAAGTTCAAGACTCCCATGATATTTCATCCTGAAAAATATTCTCTTGTGCCCACAATCTTCTGCCCCTATGACATTCCATGAACCTCTGAGTGATTCAACACAGCTAATCTTGGGTCTTGAGATTCGTTCATTCTCATGCTGTTCTGAATGTCCCAGATGTCCTGATCCAACATACATCTCACATTCTGCCAACGCCTGGCCTCTGCCAACATTCCCCCCTCTCTGGATCCCCATTCTTACTAATGATCAATGATGCTGTACTCTAGAGTTATGGGGCTCAACATCCCAAAGGGCCTCCATGCCTGAACCATATCATCCACCAAATATCCTTTCCTGTATCTCCTCCACAAGCATCCTTATTCAATGTCCAATGCTGTTACGTCTTTGTCCATGACCCCAAAGTGTGGTGATTAAGTGCTCAGCCACTGCTTTTATGCAAGTCCTTGCTGTGGACAAGTCATAAAACTCACAGCTTCTCTGCTTTCTCATCTGTCAAATGGGCTTGTAATTTTTCCTCACAGCATCATTACAAGGATAAACGTCAGGTGCTGACCACTGTTATTATTTGCATGGTTCCCTATAAAATATTACCTTAGGATGTTGATAACAACCCCTCAAATCTGCAGAGTGTCCAAAAAAAGTGTTGCACTTACTCGTTTTCCTCAGCTGACGATTCAGTGCTGACCATGTGCAGGAACTCGCCTGCCTGAGTGTTAGTAAATACAATTTTGTTTGTTTTGCAGTAACATTAAAGAAATGTAGGGATACAGTCGATTCTCATTCTTCACAGTAGTTATGTTTTATAAAGTCACCTGGAACACTGAATTAGCAAGTACTGAAGTTTCACTCCTAGGGGGAAATACAGGGTTAGGTTCCTATGAGCCATTGGTCACAATGTTTTTATCAGTTGATCCATATGTAACCTTGTTTTATGTGTGTTTTTCTTTAAGACACCTTATTTAATATATGAGGGCTTCCAGAAAGTATCTAGTCATTGTTAATATAATGATAACAGTTACATGGCTGGATACTTTCTGGGCAGCCCTCATATATTGTTGCTCATTAGCAATGAACTCTCTGCTGAGGACATTATGGCTCCCATCTGAAAGAAATTTACCTAATATGCATATTCTAATAGGGCACGTCACAGCCTTCTTGTGCTCAGGAACGCTAAACAGCACTTCAGCACCGTGCTCAGGAGCCTTTGTGTTTCTTTCTTTCTTTTTTCTTTTTCTTTTTTTTTTCTTTTTTGACAAGTTCTCACTCTGTTGCCCAGGCTAGAGTGCAGTGACATCATCATAGCTCACTGCAACCTCAAACTCCTGAGCTCAAGGGATCGATCCTCCTGCTTCAGCCTCCTGAGTAGCTGGGACTACAGGCCCACACCACCATGGTTGGCTAATTTTTCTATTTTTAGTAGAGACGGGGTATCGCTCTTGCTCAGGCTGGTCTTGAACTCCCCAACCTCGAGCGATCCTCCCACCTCAGCCTCCCAAAGAGCTAGGATTACAGGCGTGAGCCACCACACCCAGCATGGAGCCATTTTAAACAGTGAATCACCAACAAAAAGCACAAAAATGTGGCAAGTGTGGCACTAACTAGACCACAAAATGGACTCTGGTTTATAGTGTGAGAGCTAAAATGAGAAGGCAGAGTGTTGCCTTGGTCAACCTCAGCTGGGAGTGTGTGCATGAGGCTGCTTGAATTTTTCACCACTCTGTGCGTGTCTGCAAATGGCCACACAAGCCCTGAGAATATTGGTTTGGGGGCTACCTGTAGATTTTATCAAGCAGGCAAATTGGAAAATATGATATCTGTGAATAATGAGGGTCAACTCTATCTGTGGGGGCGATGGGGAGAGTTGAGGATGGTTCCTCCCTCACTCCTGGTTCTTATAGGGGGAGGCTGTAGGTTAGTGTTCAAAGGCACAGAGGGTGGAGTAGGAAAGATCTGGTTTTGCCACCTTATATTTTGGGAGCCTCAGTTCCCTCATCTGGTAATAACAGGCCCTGCTGCTCAGGGCTGTCAGGAGGACTGAGTGAAAGATTGGCATTAAAGGCTGTGCACGCAGCCACTTCTGAATCACAGATCCTCGTCAATGAAGAAGTTGGATGACACAGCAGCTGAGGGACACAGTTTCGGAGGCCAGGATGCCTGGGTCTGAATCCCAGCTCTGTCACTTACTGAAATATAACCTTAGAGTTACTCACCCTCTTTGTGCTTCAGTCTTCCCATCACTCAAGTAGGTATAACAATGGTACGTGTAGCTGGGCGTGGTGGCTTACACCTGTAATCCCAGCCACTTGGAAGGTCTGAGGTGGGAGGATCACTGGGGGCCAGGAGTTTGAGACCAGCCTGGGCAACATAGTGAGACCCTGTCTGTAAAAAAGAAAAAAATAAGAAAAATCACCGAGGCATGGTGGTGTGCACCTGTATTCCTAGCTACTGGGGAGGCTGAGGCAAGAGGATCGCTTGAGCCCAGGCTGTAGTGAGCTATGATGGGGCCACTGCACTCCAGCCTGGGCAACAGAGTGAGACCCTAACTTTAGACCCTAAGTTCTAAAAAATGGTACGTAACACCCAATGGCTTTAAGACCTACAAGGAAAGGGTCAAACTACAAAGTAAATAGAAAATAATGGCGGAGAACATTTTTGACTTAGGGATGAGGAAGGACTAATCTAAAGGCAAAAAAAAAGTTTGATTATATCAAAGTTAAGGGTTTCTTTTCAACAAAAGACACTGTGGATGAAGCAAACTGACGTGTGACAGCCTGGGAGATGATGTTCAAAATCTGTAATATTGACTTGGGATTGTGATCTCAAATATGCAAGGAAATTCCTGAAGATAAATAAGCAAGGATTTGAACAGGAGATTTAAATAGAAGGAAACCAAAGAAAACTCATACAGAAAGATGCTCAGACTCATCAGTTATCTAAGAAATGCAAGTACAAATAACATATCACTTTATATTTATTAGTTGGAGTTTTGAAAAGCTTTGAAAGTTAAATAACCCCAAGTATTTGCAGGGATGTGGAAACACAGCACAGCTGGTGTGAATGTGGACTGGTGTAGTTATTTTGGGAAGTAATTTGACATTCCTCAGTTGAACTAAGTATATGTACACAGTAGGACCCAGTAGTTCCACTCCTGAATGTCTACACAAGAGTAATAATTATGCAGGTTACAAAGGGGCAAGGATGAGGTGTCTATCACAGAGTTATTTGCTGTGGTGGAAATTAAAAGAAACCCAGGAGTCCATTAGTGAGGGAGTGGATGGTAGGATGTGGCAGGTACCCACCAGGGAGGACTATGCATCAGTTAAAAGCAACAAGCTAGATGTACACACAGCAACATGAATTGAATCTTAAAGTTATAGTGCTACCAACTACAATGGTGGGAATTTAAAAGATTGATGACACTAAGTGTTGGCAAAGACGTGGGGCAACTGGAACACTTACACACTGCTGGTGGCAACGCAAAATGGTACAACCACTTTAGAAGACATCTGGCAAGTTCTTGTAAAGTTGAACACACACTTATCTTAAAATGCTAGCAGTCCCCCTCCTAGGTGCCTATAGAAATGAAAACGTATGACCACCCAAAGGCTTATGCATGAATGCTCACAGCATCCTTACTTGCAATAGACAGAAACCGGGAAGCAACCCAAGCATACAACTGGTGAATGGATAAAGAAGTTGTGGTATATCCACACTATGGGACACTGCTCAGCAGTGGAAGGAAATAAACTATTGAGAGATGCAGGCAGTCAAAAGACAAAATTACAAGTTTAGTTTGAAGATCAAATTGGCTTTTATTTGCAATTCTGGAAAAGGGCAGCATCTCATTCTATAAAACAGAATGGGTGTTCCCATGAGCTGAGCAGAGCAGTTTAGCTTCATAGGCAGAAAAGGGCTGGAGCAGAAACTGGGAACAAAAAGCAGAGTGGTCTTTTCACAGTTACTTTCCTTACAGGACTAAAATGAGGGAACTTTCTCATCATGCCAGCTCAGGTAAACTGGTTGCTGTAAATCTCCTGGCTGTTTTTTGTTTATTTGTTTGTTTTTGAAAACATGCCCATTTCAAAGTCCAGTTTGATTTCCTGGCAATTAGCACAGATGAACCCCTTCTGGTTTGGTCTGGTCTCCCAGTGCAGGAGCTTTGTTCAGAACAATGTCCTCCCCTGAGTTTATTCAACAGTGCAAAAAACCTGGATGAGTCTGAACTGTATTATGCTAGCGAAAGAAGCCAAACACTTATATGAGTTTCTAAAAACGGCAAAACTTTAGAGGCTGTGTGAGCAGTGGTTGCCTGGGCCAGGGTGGGGGAGGAGAGCTCTTGCAAAAGGGGCACAGGAAGCTTAAGGACGGGGCGGGGTGGGAAGGGAGGGAGGGAGAGAGGGACTGTCCCATGTTTTGACGATGGAGGTGGTTCCATGACTGCATCCAATTTCCAAAATGCATCAAACCGAAATCTTAAAATGGATGAATTTTCTTTTACATCAATAATACCTTATTGAAAAATGAACAAAGCACAATGCTGAGTGAAAAATAACAATGGAATAAGCTACATACCACAATACCATTGATATAAATCAAAAATACATTCACACAAAAACAACACACAATTCATAAGAGCATACAATAATAAAAAGATCTGCAACTACAACACTGTGAATGACTAAATGCCACTGAATTGTCCACTTTAAATGACTCATTTTACGATTTGTGAATTTCACTTTAATTTTCTTAAAAGGCTGTGCACTAATAAATTCAATAGCAAAAGATACACAATAACAAAGATAATTGCTAAGGATACACTAATGAAAACAATAGCAAAGGATACATATAAACAAAGATAATAGCAAAAGACACACAATGAT
The DNA here is from genome assembly GCF_020740605.2 of Lemur catta. Classification (NCBI taxonomy): domain Eukaryota; kingdom Metazoa; phylum Chordata; class Mammalia; order Primates; family Lemuridae; genus Lemur; species Lemur catta. The sequence goes on from NC_059146.1 coordinate 22,444,692, forward strand.
AAAGACAATTAGCAGAAGAGAATGGGATAAAAGAAAATAAAGTAAACAAGCAAAATCACTAATGATAATGTGGCACCAATTAATTCACCGCTCTCCACCTGAGGGTCAAGAAGTATCTAAACAGATTAACAAACTTTTTAAAATTAAAAAAAATAGCCCGACTTCAGAAGGCTCTTGGGAGGATTAAGCTGCTACGTGAAAAGCTCTCAGAACACCATGCACAGAGTGAGTGCTTAATAAGTGGTAGCTGTCGTTATTATACTCATTATTGTTGCTCTTATTATTGGTGTAATTGTTATGAGGCTATGTCTCCAATGCCCCGGTGCTGGAACAAGCTGTCTTGAGTGACAGCTGGGGATTTGAGAGAGTAGGAGGCACGCCCAGATCCTTCCTGTGGAACAGAAAATAATGACATAGCTGGGCCAGAGATCTCGGCTACAACAACACCTCACTGGGGAAGGCCGGCCAGGTGGCAGCTTCTCAGTCCTGCCCCCCTCCTCCCTCCGCTGGGATTTCTCAGACACCTGCCCTCCTCTTCCTGTTTTTTTGCCCAGGGGAATTTTAATAACAATGGAAACCTGTGCAGGAAGGAATTTGGAGAGAGGTGGAGATGAAGACGACTTGGGAAAGATGGGGAAAAGCAAGAGAGAGAGAGTGAGGGGGGCTTTGTCAGAGGGCTAGCCATGCTTTCTGACATCTGTCCAGCTGGGGACAGGATTGGAAGCCTCTTATTTCATTCTCCCAAGGCCCCAGCTGGGTGAAACGTCATCCTGCCCATTTTACAGAGGTATAGACCTAGACTAAGGAAAATTCACTAGTGACTTAACCAAGTCGATGGAGACACATCCTTGACATCCCCAGGGATGTCACCTCTTTAGTCTGGCCAAGCCCAGCCACAGCCCCGCTGTGAGGCTCTGTGGAAGGGACTTGGATGGACTTTGCAGGCCAGTAGGGGAGATGAGAGCTTAAGTGATAAGACGAGAGGTGCAGACAGTTTGTAGGAGCATGGAGGGGGGCAGGAAACCCACTTCCGGCTCCCCAAAAAGCAGGGGATGTCGGGTTGGATCTCAAAGACTGACGCAGTAGCCATCATGCAGAAATGGGATGGGCACCCCTATTTGAAATTTGGTTCAGATGTCAAGACTGATGATGCCACACACTTGCCAAAGGGTCCACCCCACCTCTGGGGGGACTGCGAGCCAGGGTCTAAATGACGACTGACCACCACCACTCCACCACCCCAGGGGCTTTCTCCTCTTGCTTTGTCCTGCCCATCGGCCCTGCCACCGACTGGTGGGCACACTCTTGGGGCTGGACTCTGCATTTGCTGAGACTTTCTGAGCCTCTGTTATAGATTTAACCAAGCTCAGTCTGAAGTTTTGATGGCTGGGATTTAGGAACAGGAGGATGGGACTGAGACCCTTTTTCGAGTGGCCCTGGGTCTCATGTCTTGGCCCAGACCTCTCTGTGTACCTCAGATTAAATCACTGGTGCGCTGATGTTGCCATCAGCTCTCAGGAGAACGATCTTACTCTAGGGCTATTGGTTGGTCCCAACCAGGTGTTGGCCCCGTGTTCTACCGGAGCACTCGGGGCAGGAGTGACATTGATCCTCTGTGCAACACATGGGCTCAGCAGGCTTTGGTAACTGCGGTCACTGGGGTGGAAAAGCAGTTAAAATGTCACAAGCTGAGGTCACACTCCTAAAAGAAGTTTACTCACTAGGACCCTACAAAAATGCCTTTGCTGCTGCGGCAGCTCCTGGTGTCTCTGTCACAACAAAGATCTTCATTCTCAGGGTTACAGGGAAAAACATTCACAGCACAGCCAAGGGGTTAGTTTAAACCTGATTTAACCCTGGGGTCCTTAACCCCAATAAAGCCACATTGCCATGGGCGATTATCCCATGATAACAGTGATTTGAGGCTCTCTGGAGGAAAGAAAAGGTAAGAAGATAAATAGAGAGAACCCAGTCCCACCCCCAAGTATATCCAGTAACCATCAAAAAAAAAAGGACATAAAATCTCAGTGAGACAGGAGGCATAAGTTTAAGAGATCGATTGTACAACACAGTGATTACAGTTAATAACTATGTATTATATATTGTGGTCCACCCCTTGTCTGTGGTTTTGCTTTCTGTGGTTTCAGTTACTTGTGGTCAACCGCGGTCCCAGTATAGGTGAGTACAGTGCAGAACGATAAGTATATTCGGAGGAGGAAGAGACCACATTCACACAATTTTATTACAGTGTGTTGTTATAATATATATTGTTATTTATATATAGTGTCATACTTATTCTATTTTATTATTAGTTATTGTTGTTAATCTCTTACTGTGCCTAATTTATAAATTCAACTTTCTCATTCATAGGTACTTTCAATAGTTTCAGGCATCCACTGGGGGTTTTGGAACGTATCCCCCATGGGTAAGGGGGGACCACTGAGTGAACAGATGACAGTGCCACCAGCACATAGCTTCCTGGGGAGCAACTGCTTTTCATTCCTCACCCAGGGTGTCCGTGACCAAGAACCGATCAGCAAAATTGGAAGCTGAACTTCAGGCAGTCATCTTAGCACTAGATGCCCAAGACAACAATCAGGAATCTGTGCATAGTTTCTTTTTTTGTTGTTTTGTTTTTGGTTTTTGGTTTTTTGTTTTTTTTTTGAGACAGAGTCTCACTCTGTCACCCCAAGTAGAGTGCTGTGGCATCATCATCATAGCTCACTGCAACCTCAAACTGCTGGGCTCAAGGGATCCTCCTGCCTCAGCCTCCTGAGTAGCTGGGACTACAGGCACGCGACACAACGTCCAGCTAATCTTTCCATTTTTAGTAGAGATGTGGGGAGGGGAAGGGGAAGAGGGAGGGCAGGGACTTAACAGTTATCGGCTATTGAATATCAAAATAGAGCCGGACTCCTGATGACAGTTCACCTCATGCTTGAGCAATGACTGAAATGTGCCATGTTTCATCGAGTTTGGACATGTTTAATAAGCCATTATGGTGGTGTGTGAGGCCCATGGCCTGAGTCCAGTGTTCAAAAGCCAACACTGAGCATTCTGAGAGGTGAAATGCATATCTTGGTCACTAGCAATAATAGGTGGAACTCCATGATGCTTTGATGAGGCCTTGCATTATGACTTTAGGATGTGCAGAGATATGCGTGAACTAATATTTGAAGTGCCTGTGGAGCAAGAGATTCCCAGAGTTCTTCACCGCGAAGGGGGTGACCCTGAATAAGGAATTATTGGTGCTGTCACTGGCAGGGACCAAATGGCCAGATCATTGGCAATGGCTCAAGAATCTTTGAAAATGTGCACAGATGCCTCATATAAGTGCTGTAATCCTAGCACTTTGGGAAGCCAAGGCTGGAGGATCGCTTGAGCTCAGGAGTTCAAGACCAGCCTGGGCAACATAGCAAGACCCCATCTCTGCAGAAAAAAAAAAATAGCCCGGCATGGTAACACACTGCTGTTGTCCCAGCTGCTCTAGAGGCTGGACCAGGAGGATCCCTTGAGCCCAGGAGTTTGAGGCTGCAGTGAGCTACAATAACGCCACTGCACCCCAGCCTGGGCCACAGAGCAAGACCCTATCTCAAAAATCAAAAAAGAAACAAAAAGAAAAGGAAACCCAGTTGCTCCCTTTTTAAATGCTGGTGGGACAATCAAACCACACAAGGCCCAGCCTGTTTATGGGAACCCTCACCCTAGCCCCGCCCTGTGACCACCCCAAGCCGATCTCCTTTCCACTCTCTCTCAAGCCATTTTGGACCAGCTTGGGAAGCCTGCCCTGCTCTCCCCGGGAAGCCTCCTTATGCGAGTAACGAGCCTTTCACACTCTCTTGGTAGATGTGGGGCATCGTCAGTCTCTGCATCTAAACCAAATTTGGGATGGGGGGGGTCCATCGCGCATCTGCAGGGTGACCACAACAGATGAGCAGGACTTCCTCAGGTGGGGAAGCACATTGCAGAGACGGGAGGTCGGGCCGGGAGGAGAAATGTGAAGATGGAGACTGAACAAAAGACAGTAACAAACTGTCACTGCTATTTCTTCACACCTAAGGAAAAAAAGATTCTGTCATCCAAGTCAGCTTTGCAAATTCCTTCTTTATACAGAAATAAACTGATCAGAGCCATCTCGAAGGTGTCTACACTTAACTACTCAATATTTCTATCCACCTTTGGTCGCCTTGTTTGACTTCCCGAGGGGAAGCAAGGTGCATACATTTAGCCTCCTGGCCCCATTTTTCAGACGAGCAAACTGAGGTCAGGAAACGAGAGTGGCTTGATGGCCCCCAGTGAATCATGGGATGAGCTAAGGTTCCAGCCCAGGTCTGAAGGGTTCCAAAACCTATCCCCTCTTTTAAACCTGTAGAAGCATTCATCCATTCATGTGTACTTTTTAATTCAGTTAGTCATTCATTTGTTCATTTATGTATTTGGATAATGAGGAAGAGACAGACTCTGGGGACAGCCTGCCTGGTTCAGCCTCTGGCTCTTCCACTTTGGGCAAATCACTTCACCGAGCCATGAGCCATGCCTCAGTTTCCATATCTATGAGGGTCTCCGTGTTCTGGATCCTCACCCTGTGTGTTGGGGTGGCTGAATTCTCTCCAGAGAATAGGCTGTTGATGGTGCCCGAGAGGTGAGACGGGAGGCACAGGGGCTGGAGACATCTGGGGACTCCCTGGGGGCACTGGCAGAGGGTTCTCAGAGCTTTCTCCAAAAGCAGGAGGGGCGTGGCTGCAGGCCAGTCCTGCCCCTTTTGGGGCTTCACTCCAGCTGCAGCAAAAGAGGTTTGTCTTTAGCCAGAAGCCACGGACTGCCAGTCCGTGGGTCAAAAGAGAGCTCTGGGCCGTCCCCATTCCCCCCGCCCTGCGGCCCCTGGCAACCACTAACCTGCTTTCTGCCTCTGTGAATCTGCCTACTCTGGACATTTCGTATAAATGGAGTTATACAGCGTGTGGCCTTTTGTGTCTGGCTTCTGTCACTCAGCAACTTGTTTTCAAGGCCCATTCCGGTTGTAGCCTGTGTCAGACGCAACTTCATTCTCTTTTATGGCTGAATATTTTCCCACTGGATGGATGTACTGCATTTTGTTTATCATCAGTTGACAGACATCAGTTTGATGGGCACAGAGTTTCTTCTGAAGGGGGGGGCTGAAGAGGTTCTGGAATTAGTGGTGACGGTTGCACAACATTGTGAAATGGCGAATGTGGTAGAAATCCCTGAATTGTAGATTTTCATCTCAAAGTTTTCTGACTCGGAGAAAAAATTGTAGATTTTAAATTATTCAAAGATGCTGAATTTTATACTATGGGAATAATACCCCCGTAAGAAAGATGAAAATGAGAGAGAGAGAGAGACAAATCTGTTCTGTTAACCCTACAGTTTTGTTTGTTTTTTTCCAATATTTTAAGATCAGGAAATGCCCCACTATACATCTGAATTTCCAGCTTCTCTTGAAAATTCAGAGGATTTTGCAGTGCTAGGCTTACATTCCAGCGAGGCAGCTCCCAACTGAAGCTGAAGGATGAATTTTTTTTAAACAAAAATTATTTTTTTAATTGACAAATACAAGTTGCATATATTTATGATGTACACCATAATGCTTTAAAATATGTATACATTGTGGAATGGCTAAATCAAGCTAACATATGCATTACCTCACATACTTAACATTTAATTGTGGTGAGAACACTTTGTTCATAATTTTCAAGTATACAATGCATTGTTATTAACTATATATGGTAATTTTTAATTTGCATGAATGCTCCTAAAAATCATGGACCCTGCCATATTTTTTTGTATTCCATTTTATTGGATGTAAGCTACATCTCAGTAAACATGATTCCTCAAAAATCCACAAAAAGAGAGGGGTTGCATTAGGTGGTCTCTAAGAGCAAATAGAGAGCTGCAGGTTTTTGTTTTTGTTTTATTTTGTTTTTGTTTTTGTTTTTGAGACAGAGTCTCACTCTGTTGCCCGGGCTCAAGCGATCCTCTTGCCTCAGCCTCCCAAGCAGCTGGGACTACAGGCATGCGCCACCATGCCCGGCTAATTTTTTCTATATATTTTGAGTTGTCTGGCTAATTTCTTTCTATTTTTAGTAGAGACAGGGTCTCGCTCTTGCTCAGGCTGGTATCAAACTCCTGACCTTAAGCGATCCTCCCGCCTCGGCCTCCCAGAGTGTCAGGATTACAGGTGTGAGCAAGAGCTGAAGTTTTGTGATTTTGAAAACAGACAGGGGCAGAGACCTGAGACCCAAAGAGAAAGTGAAGAACTAAAAGACGGGCGCGGAGTTGGGGGACCCCTATCCTGTTTCTTTGCACTCTCTCTTGGTTTGTTCCTCTATCTCCCTTCCTGAGTCTTAGTCCTTTTTTGTTCCCATTCATTCTCTCCCTCTCCTTCTCTCTTCCTCTCTCTCTCCCCCTCTACTATTTTCCTTCCCTGCCCTCTTTCTCTGTGGGTTGTATTTAAGCAACGGAAGCTCTTATGCAAAGAAAAACTTTCATGGAATTAAATAAATAAACAATAAATATAAAAGATCTGTGCTTCTTGAAGCAGTCAAGGTGAGGGTCCTCCCAGGTGATCAGAGTTGACCGTGCATGTAGAAAATTCAATTAGAATCAGAATCCAACCTGGACACTCTCTTCTGTCTCTCCCTGACCGCCTGCTTTGACATCTGCTTCCTCCTGTCCTCTTCTCTTTCTGGGACTCTCTCTGCTCTCAGTCCTCCTGCCCCTCACGTCTAGGTCTAAGATCCTGCTTCTGCAGCCGCACCCTCTCCCCAATCCCTGCCCTGTGCTGCATGGAACAGGCCCCAGGTGTCCAGGCGTCCCCACCCTCCTCGTCACTGGAGAAGGGATTAGAACCCAGCTCCTCAGTCACATTGAGTCATCTGTCCTGGGGCTGCTGGCGGGTTTGGGGATAAGAGAGGGAGTGGGGTTGGGTCTTCCCACCCTGGGTCCCTTCCTTCCTTTTCTCTCCATTTAGCTGGAAAGCTCAATTATGTGTCATTAGCTCAGAAGAGTTTCTACGAAATTAGAGGACGCCCCACCTCTGTCTTCCTCATCCCCCTCCTTCAACCAGGAAATTGGATGGGCTGGAACAAGGAGAGTAAAAAGCTTTTATAGTGGCTGGTCTGGGGTGACAGACGGAAGGAAGGGGACAGGTTGGGCAACATGACAAGCGGCTGAGGATCCAGGTGGAGAGTGGGAGAGCTGGCTGGCCGGGTGGCTGGCAGATGAAAGGGCAGGCAGGTAGGTGGACAGAGAGATAGCAGAGAGAGAGAGAGAGAGACAGGCTGAACCGGTGACAGCACATAGAGGATCCCACAGACAAAGAGACCAGGTGAGATGGATCAGGTGGTCACCAATGAGGGGGTGACCTGTGGGGACAGGTAGAGATGGGTAAGCAGGTCATCCCCTCAGTGATCTTTCAAGAGAAGAGGAGAGGGCAGGGGTGAGGGCCCCGGAAAAAGGGTGATCTCTGAGATCCCCCACCTCTTCCCTCAGACCTTGGAGGTGGCCTGCCATGAGCATCACCATCTTTTTGCTCCTGTGTGTTTTTGGTGAGTTCTCCTGGGGCAGGACGGGGCTGGGTCCTCCACCGCGTTATCTCAGCCCCAGCCCCCAAGCCTGCTTGAGGAGGCGAAGGGCTCACTCTGTGCCTTCATTTACCCCAAGTTCTTGGGGTGCTGCTTGTCTCTAGCTCCTACAACTTTTGATCCAGCTCCTCTTCTATTTCCCTCCTACCTTTAAGCATCTTTCTCCCTGTGTCTCTTTGGTGTTGCATGGTCTCTTTCTATGGCTGAGTCAGTCTCTCTCTCTCTCTCTCTCTCTCTCTCTCTCTCTCCTGTTTCTCTCTCTTTCTGTGTCTCTCCATCTCTGTCTCTCCCTTCCTCTCTCTGACCCATGATCGTGTCCCCAGGGCTCAACCAGGCAGCCACCTTGAAGATTATGAATGGCACCGAGTGTCAGCGTAACTCACAGCCTTGGCAGGTGGGGCTGTTTGAGGGTAACAACCTGCGCTGTGGGGGTGTCCTCATTGACCGCAGGTGGGTCCTCACAGCTGCTCACTGCAGCGGCAGGTAAGCCCCAGTCTGAGTCCCTTCCTGGGGTGGGCGAAGGGGGCGTTACAGGAAAGAGAGTGCCGGGACTAGGCTCACGGGGGTGGGGGAGAGTGCCAAGGGGTAAGAAGCTGGCTCTGCCACAAGAGAGAGTCTGAGGTTAGACAAGGAGTAGAACTTCCTCAACAGTGGGCCTGGGTGGGGCTGGGTAGGGTAAAGTGTGGTGGGCGGAGGGCCAGAGAGGGTCCTGGAAGCTGCCACCTACTCCTTCTCTTCCTGCATGCCCCCCCTTCTTTCCAATATGACATCTGCCACTAGCTCCAGCCATTCCCTGACCTGGCCTGAGCCCTGGGCCCATGTCTGACCCAAACTCTTTGTGCAGCCTCAGAGACTATGCCTGCTGACACCTCTCTGGGCCTCAGAGGCGCCATTTGTAAAATGAGAGGTTGGACTTGCTAGGACTGATGCCCTGACGATTTTTGTGCAAGGGGAGCTCATATGCAAAGAGACAGAGAGACGGGGGTGGGGGGGCGGGGGGGAGCAGCAGGACGAAGAGAGGCCATGCCTCATCCACTCATTCACTTGGCGGCACTGACGACACGTGCTCCAGGCTGCGCGCTGGGATTAAGGCGGTGAACAAGACACACAGATGTCCCTGCCTCTGTGGGCCTCACCATCCAAGAGGATCAGGAGACACAGAGGCAGTGGCATGACAGGAAACACTGGAAATGAAAAGATGGTGACAGAGATAGAGACTGAGAACCTGGAAGAGAGACACGTAGAGGACAGTTTGCTCCAGAGAGAGGCAGGGGGCCTGGGAGGGCCCATGCAGGGGGACGGCGGGAGGGCTACCTGCCTGCCACTGAGCCCCTGCCACCACCAGCAGGTACTGGGTGCGCCTGGGGGAACACAGCCTCAGCCAGCTCGACTGGACGGAGCAGATCCGGCGCAGCGGCTTCTCCGTGACCTACCCCAGCTACCAGGGATCCCTGAAGAGCCACGAGCACGACCTCCGGCTTCTGCGCCTGGGCATGCCCGTCCGCCTGACCAGAGGCGTCCAGACCCTGCCCTTGCCCAGTACTTGTGTGACTGCCGGCACCGAGTGTCACATCTCGGGCTGGGGCACCACCAACCATCCATGGAGTAAGGGGGCCCCAGGGTCAGGGGCCAGGGTGGATAAAAGCCTGGGGTGTAGGGTGAGAGGCCTGGAGCCATGACACCCAGAGGAAGGATGGGCAAAGGGTCAGGGTGTGAGGTCAAACATCAAGATCATGGCTTGGGGTCAGGGATCTTGGTGGATCAGGGTCTTGGGAGTCAAAAGGGTTAAGGGTTTGGCTACGGAGTCAGGGGTCAGAGGTCAGAGATGTGGTTGGAGGTCAGAGTGTGTCGGGGTCATCATACTGGAGCAAAAGGCATATATAAATATGATCTGGGCATCAAGGGTCATCTGGGCATGGGCTGGGGTTAGAGGTGACTGTAGAGCTGAGGTCATGGGATCCAGATGTTGCACAATCTGGTCAGAATCTGAGGCTGGAAATCTGAATTCTATCAGAACTCAGAAATCACATATCTCAGATCGGGAGTCACAGGGTTTGGGGCAAAGGTTTGGGGTCACGAAATCTGGGTCAAATAAACTAGGATCAGAGGACACTTTGGAGTTGGAGCCAATGAAGTGAAGGTTTAGAGGATGCAGAGCTAAGGCTGAGGGTTAAGGGGAAGACAAGGACATGGGATCAGGAGGCAGAGAGAAGACTTGAGGTCAAGCTGGGATAAGGTAATAAGATTAAAGTTCAAAGGTCACAGCATCTGGGACTGAGGAAGAAGGGCAGGTCTGGATTCATTATATCTGAGGTTAGAGGGACAAGGATGGCCTTGAGTTATGCCAAAGCCAAATGTCAAAGAGACTGGATCAATGATCTGGGATAATGAGTCACTATGAAATTGAGTGATAAATTGGAAACGTAGAGGTTTAAGATTATAGTACAGGTTGGCGGGGGGCAGGGATATTGGCTTGGATTCGGCTTCCCTGGGAGGAGGGATGTGGCTTCAAAGTGGGGAGCTTTGAGGGACCCTGCAGCATCCATCTTCCATCCCCAGACCCATACCCAGACCGGCTGCAGTGCCTTGACCTCCCCATTGTCTCCGACGACACCTGCCATGCCGTGTACCCCGGGAGAATCACAGACAACATGGTGTGTGCGGGCGGCATCGCTGGGCAGGATGCCTGCCAGGTGAGCCTGTCACCAGGACAGGAAGGGAGGGGGAGAGACTGAAGCAAGAGGGTGACTGATGGGAGACAGGGACTCAGGGAGAGAGGATGGTGGAGAGAGATGGGGCCCAAAAGGAGAGACACACAAAACAAGGGAGACAGAGACAGAGAATAGGAGGGAGGACCAGAAAATGGAGAAGGAGGGGCAGAGAGGATAGAGGGAGGGCCGGAGCAGAGGAGAGATGGGCGGGGACACAAACGGGGGCGGGGGGAGGGCAAGAACTGGCAGAGACAGACTGTCTCTGGGGCTCTAAGCCTTTTCCATACCAGCCTCCAGCTGGTGCTGCCCCAGCTTGAGAGAGAGATTTAAGGATGGAGTCAGGACAGGGAGCCAGGGGACCGTCTCACCCTCTGATTCTGCGTCCTTGCCCCTTTGGGTGCCCCAGAGAGGAAGCTGCTCTACCCAGCTGGCCCCCAGCCACTGTCCCTGAGAGAACCCTCTACACTTTATGAAGTCCCGCCCTCCTCCCCTGGGATTGGTCATTGGTGATGATGCTCTTTCCTCTCATTGGTCAGAGCCCCAGCCACTGTTCCTGAGAGACCTCTCTACCCTTTATAGAGTCCCGCCCTCCTCCTCTGGGATTGGCCCCTGGGGACAGTGCCTCTCCTCTATTGATTAGCCATTGCCATTGTCCTCCGGGAACCTGGCTGTGCTCTTTGATTACCAAGCTTGGAGCCACTGTCCTCAAAGCCCAGGGATGGGGTTGGGGGGTTGGGGAGGAAAATGGGGACAGGATTTCTTCCTTATTCAGACAATGCTGCTTCTCCTCTCGCTTCCAGGGTGACTCTGGGGGTCCCCTGGTGTGTGGGGGAGTCCTTCAGGGTCTGGTGTCCTGGGGCTCTGTGGGGCCTTGTGGACAAAACGGCATCCCAGGAGTCTACACCAAAGTTTGCAAGTATACAGACTGGATCCGAATGGTCATCAGGAACAACTAACTTGCTCCCTCTACCTCCGCCCCTCAACTTGGGGGCCACTCTGACCCTCAGAGCACCAACACCTCCACCTCCACCACCACCCCCAGCTCCCACTCTTGGTGGTCTGGGGAACTTCTTGGCACTCCAACTCCTGCGAGCCCTTCCAAGACCCATGAGTGGGGCAGGAGGAGTGTGTTACTGTCTGGAATAAATATGATATAATTGGAGGAGGGGCTGTTTATTTATTTGATGTCCTCATGCTGGTTGAGACTGGAAGAAGGTCTCACTGGGTTCCCCTACCTCACAGGTGGAAAGATAGAACTCAGAGAGGGTGAGAGTCTTCCCTTGGAAGAAACAGAGTAGAAAAAGTTACTTATAGCAATAAAAATAAGGGCCATTTTCCTCCATCTGGCATAACAGGAACAGTGCCCAGCACTTACAATCTTTTCAAGGGTCCTTGAAGAACCTGAGGGGGGAAAATGAAAATTGTAAGCTCCAAAATACCAAATGAAAACTGCAAAATCAACATTCCTGACCATTTCATTAAATGTCTATAAAACATAACATTCTTTCCACCAGCCAATTGCAGCTCTATTCTCCTGTACTGAAGATACATTATATTTAATGTGGGAGGTGACTTTGTTTTAATATGTCTGCAATGACTGAGGGTGGGGTGCAGCCTTGGAAAGCAAGAGGACACAGCCCCGGCCTTAAAATGGTCCTGCCCACCCTTCGGGGTCTGTCCTCACTGTATCTCCCCAAATGCATGAGGGAGTTGGCGGTGGGAGGGAGGGGTGATCGTAGTAGCAGTAGGGACATTTGCTGAGCCCTCCTGGAGCCCTTATTCCAATCTCCCCCCAAAGTAGGGTTGTCACCCCATCTTTCAGATGAAGAAACTGAGCCTCACAGGGGCGGAGTCCCTGGTCCCACGTCATAATGGTAGTCACAGTGGTAGGAAGAGGAAGAACAGGGGTTTGAGGCCAGGGCTGGCTGCCTTCAGAACCTAGGCCCTGCCCAGCCTTGCTCCACATCTGGTTAGGAGAGAGAAAGGCCGAGGGATCTAACTGAAAACAAACAAGCTGGGAGAAGTGGGATCCGCACTGCACTCGGGGTTTGCAGTTGAGGTGGCCGAGGGACTGGAATTCATTGGGTCCGGGTCACACAGCAGCGAGTAAGTGCCACAGCTGGATTTGGACGGCCTGGGAGGTGGAGAAGGGGTGGAAGGTAGGGTCAACAGGGAAGTGAGGCCCCAGAGAAGCCCTGGGGGAGGAGGCAGCACCGGGCTCCTTTCTCTTTCCTGGTCTCAGCACCGCAGGCCCCGACCTGCCTCCCCGCCCTCCCGTCCCGCCTCTCCTCTGCGCGCTCCAGCCCCACTGCTCCGAAAGGAGCAGGGAGGGGTCCGGGGAGCCGGGAGGTGGGGGGGCCCACCGAGGCTGGGGCTGTGGGGAGGCAGGGGCGGGGACAGGAGGACAGAGACTGTGATTAGATGGAAGGAGAGAATTTGGGGCAGACTGCAAGCCAGAGACGGAGTGAGAGAGACTGCGAGGCGCAGAGACAGGCTAAGAATTAGCAAGGGCGTGCGCACAGAGACAGAAGAGCGCAAATGGAAAAAGAGACAGAGAAAGCTGGACAGACAGAGGGACAGAAACAGGGAAAGAGAAAAATCACAAACACACACACACACAGAATTACAGAAAGACAGAGAATGACAGATAAAAAGAGATCCAGAGAGACGGGCAGGAAGGGAAAGGTGCAGACAGACACACGGATACAGAGGCACAGACGGAAGAGGGGCTCGGACAGGTGACACAGGCGGGCGGGCAGCGCCTCCGAGGCCCCGGCGGCCGGCAGGGAGGGCACCCCCACACACCCCGCCCCCAGGGCGATAAGGCAGGGCTTGGAGTTCAGCCATCCCGGCCCGCCCGTGGCCACCCCCCAGCCTGCCCGCCTGCCTGCTGCCTCTCGCTTCCACCCAGCCTGCCGCCGCCACCGCGCCGCCGGCCCCCAGAGCCCCAGCCCCAGAGCCCGTGAGTCCAGGAGGGACGGGAAGACCCTGCTCCAGGCGTCTGCCCTGCCCGAGGACGTCGGTCCTCTCTGCCTCAGCACCTGTTTCTCCCTCTGCTCTGTCTTTCTCTGCTTGGGTGCGGGCTCTCTGCCTCTCCCACCTCCAACTGGCTGCCCCCAACCTCAGTGACTTCTGACCCCAGCTTCGGGCCACTGAGCCAGCCCTCTGCTCCCACCCCCGCGGGCCAGGGCAGGCGAGAGCACCGGCCCTCCCCCTGGCCAGCCCCGCCCAGCCGTGTCCAGCGCTGTCCGGCTGTCTTTCCAGGCCTCTACTCCGCCCTGGGCAGACCTCAAAGGCTCCCCGTGGCCCTGCAGCTGGGACAATGAGCACGGGGCAGTTACCAACAGGGCCCAGCTCCCCTGGTCCCTCCACCCCAAGCTGCTGGGGCCTAGCCAGGTCTCAGATGGGCAAGAAGGAAAACCTTCTCCAAACTGCCTAGGAAGTCCCACGGCCTCCACGGCCTCCCTCCACCCCCGCAGCTCTGGCCACCAGGCCTCTCCAAGGCCACACACCATACCAGATACTTATTTTAAGTGTTTGGAGGGAGGTTGGGGTGCTGTGAGAACCAGGGTATTCCCCAAACCTCCCTGTTTCTCCCTGGGGGAGCTGCCAGGGGTGGAAGAAGAGGGGAGCTAGAGCCAGCCCCCAGCCTCCCCTGAAAGTGATGTGGCCCCTGTGTCCCTTCCTATTCCCAGAGGAACCTGGGGCCTGCCCTTTCCCCCGTCCAGGCCATGACGATTCTGCGATTAATCACATTTGCTCTGGTGACAGGTACGGGGGTGGGGGGAGGGCGTGGGGGGGGTGCAGGGTCTTTCCTCTTGAATCTCTAGGAACCCCCAACCCTCTGTGTCTGGAAATGGAGGGGGCTGACATTCAAAACATAGCACCACCCACATGGCATCTCAATGGGCAGCAGCCATAACAATGTGCTGGTTCCCCTTTAGATGCCAGGAGGAGGGGGTCTATGGGGTCCCAGGGGAGGGCCAGGGAAGCTGGGGGTGGGGTCGCACAGAGAGCTCAGGACAGCGGCTACTAATCAGCCAGGGTGGAGTGTTTCCATCCACACGGTGCATCCTGGCAGGACGCCAGGCGGGGGCCCAGACCCCCCAGCCCTCACTTCTAGAAGTCCCGCTGGCCCACCTCCTCTCCTTCCTGAGCCCCTTCCTTTGCCCCCACCCCCTGCAGGGCACGTAGGGGGAGAGACCAGGATCATCAAGGGGTATGAGTGCAAGCCGCACTCCCAGCCCTGGCAGGCGGCCCTGTTCCAGAAGACCCGGCTGCTCTGCGGGGCCACCCTCATCGCCCCCAGCTGGCTCCTGACAGCAGCCCACTGCCGCAAGCCGTGGGTGCGGGGGCTGGGGCGGGGCTGGGAGGGGGCTGGCATGGAGAGAGTGGGGAGAGGGGCTTGGGGACAGGGAGGAAATGGGGTTGGAGCAGGTCGGGTAGTGTCAGCAGGGACGATGGGACCTAGCTGGGACTGCAGGTGGGCGGACAGAGGGTGTTTGAACTGAGAAGGTGTCGGGAATGGAGCTGGGGACCAGAATGGGGATATGGCTTGGGAGGGGGCTTTGGTGGGAGATGGGGAGGAGGCTGGAAGCAGAGCCATGGTCCTTCGTCCTCGAAGGTGTCATTCACCTTCCCCACCCCGTGTCCCCACCCCCCACCCCCGCCACCTCATGTCTCTCTCTACCTCTCCTCTGACCACCATCTCTCCGCCTCAGCCACTACATAGTTCACCTGGGGGAACACAACCTCCAGCGGCGGGATGGCTGTGAGCAGACCCGGACAGCCACCGAGTCCTTCCCACACCCGGGCTTCAACAACAGCCTCCCCAACAAAGACCACCGAAATGACATCATGCTGGTGAAAATGGCAGCACCAGCCCTCATCACCTGGGCCGTGCGACCCCTCACCCTGTCCTCACGCTGTGTCACCGCTGGCACCCGCTGCCTCATTTCTGGCTGGGGCACCACGTCCAGCCCCCAGTGTAGGGACTCCAGAGGGGGAACACGGGCGGGAAGCGGGGAGAGGTGGTCGTGACAGCGGAAGGACACGGGACTGGAGGGACCTTCAGAGATGAGGTTCACAGTGATGCAAGAGGAGGCTACCTGGGGGTGTCAGGGGTGGCATACGTTGCAAGGAAGAGTGGGAAAAGTCGGGGCGGGGAGGATGGAGACAGACGGGATGGGCAACCCCGGATCCACAACTCGCTGGTTGTAGGACCTCAGGCAAGGTGGCTTCACCTCTCTGAACCTTAGTTCTCATCTCTGTAAAATCAGAGTAATCACACTTACCTACCAGGGCTGAATTAGAGACAATGTATTTAGAGCAACCAGCATAAAGAATTGACTCGATAGCATTACTGTTGCTATTGTGACAAGCAGAGGGATGAGTTGGCCGCAAGTGAGGACAGGGATTCTCTCCGGTGCTCGGTCACAGCAAGTGCGGCAGCAGGGGGAGGGCCCGGGGGCGTCGTTCCTCACAGCCCCTCATGCTGTCTCCACAGTGCACCTGCCCCACACCCTGCGATGTGCCAAAATCTCCATCATTGAGCACAGGGAGTGTGAGGACGCCTACCCTGGCAACATCACAGACACCATGGTGTGTGCCAGCGTTAAGGAAGAGGGCAAGGACTCCTGCCAGGTCAGAGGGCAGGGCCTGGGTCTCCAGCCGCACCCCCACCCCATCTCCAAATGCAATTACATCTTCCTCCACATCCACCGTCTCACCCCCAACCCATTCCCACCTCCTCCCAGCCCTTTTCTCTGACCTATGTTCTCTTTCCCCATGCCCAGGGCGACTCCGGGGGCCCTCTGGTCTGTAACGATTCTCTTCAAGGAATTATCTCCTGGGGCCAGGATCCATGTGCTGTCACCAAAAAGCCTGGTGTCTACACAAAAGTCTGCAAATATGTGGAATGGATCCAGGAGACTATGAAGAACAATTAGATAGGACCGCGCGCCACGGCCCAGCCCCCTCAAGCTGGTGATTGGTTCCTGTTCATTCTGCAAAGAAGAAATCCTAAGCCAGGGCGCTTTTACGAACTTTCTTTGGGCCGCCTTGACTACCGGCGATGCTGCAGCTTAATAATGAACTTGGGGTTTGAAATTGGTGAGACCTGGATTCAAATCCTGGCTTGGACTAACTTGTGACTGTAGGAATGATAATAACTGTTTTGTTCTGTTACACCCCCAGCCCCAGAGACAGTTCCTGGCATTCAATAAAAAGTTGCAGAATGAATGGATCTGCTGAGTGTTTACTCTGTGCCAGACCCTGGTCCAAGGGCTTTTAAATGTATCAACTCACTTAATCCTCACAAAACCTTGTGGGGTCAGTACTATGACTGTACCCATTTTATAGATGAGGAAACAGAGGCAAAGAGAAACCAAGTCACTTGCTCATGGCCACACAGCCAGTAAGCAGAAGAGCAAGGATTTGATGCAAGGTGATGCCTTAACTACCAAGTGATACTTCCCTGATTAAGGCTCAGTTAGTTTTATTATCTGTAAAATTGTGCATGCAAAAGTATGACAGCACAGTAAGTAAATAAATCAGCCTGCACATACTAAAACCTAACAAAAGGGAGCTATCTTTTTTTTTTCCAACCTCCACTCATTAGTTAATGGAAACCTGTGTTGCCCAATATAGTAGCCACTAGCCACAAGTGGCTATTTAAATTAAAATTACACGAAATCAGGAATGTAATTCCTCCATCTGACTTGCGACATTTCGAACACTGGGGAGCCACGTGTGGCCGGTGGCTGCTGTATTAGACAGCGCATATAGAACATTTCCATCTTTGCAGAGTGTTCGATTGGACAGCACTGAGCTAGACAACTTCTAAAAAAGATGCCCCTCAGATACTGCAGAACTCAGGATCTTTTCTGATGTCCTACTCACCTTGCAGGGGAGGTATCGGAATGAGGAGTAAGAGCCCAGAGCTGGAACTCAGGCCTCCGGTTTTTAGGTGGACTTGCTGCGTGACTTCCTATGAGTCACTTCCTTCTCTGAGCCTCCCATTCTTCACCTAAAATGAGGAAGCTGACTGAGGCAAAGTCAATGCCCCTTGCAGCCTTGGCCTCCTGAGATTGATGGGCCCCTGTGTCACCTGGGGACAGGCGGATGGCAAGGAGGGTGTGAGATGGCCACACATGGGTATGACGCAGGGCGACAGCCCCCAACATGCACAAGGGCTAGTCACCAGGACACTCGGAGCCCACTGCTACAGCGACGGGCTGGGCTCCAGCCACGGAGCAACAGGTGCCTCTGCCCAGGGGCCCCTGGCAGACCTTCCCTTTTAACCCTGAAGAAGCTTCCCCACCCTCCCTCCAGGGATTCATCCCTCCCTTTCCCTCTGCCTAATTATACTGTGGGTGGGGCTGGCACCTGACCCGGCTCCCAGATTCCTGCCTCCCCGTTTCCCTCTTTTCCTGTTTCTGTATGTCTTGGCCTTGGCACCCGGCCCCGACTTGGTCAGCCGGTCTCCCTTTCCATGAGTCTCTGTCTCTCCTACTCGGTCTCCCTTATCTCCGTCCCTCCTCTTTCCTCTTCCGCATTCTGGCTTTTCTCCTGTAGTCACTCTAGGTATGCATTTCCCGTTCGTTTCCTCTTCCTCCGCCACGATAACAATCACCTATGGTCCCGCCACCCCCAGGCTCCCTGGGGACACCGTACCTTCTCTCACCACCTAGGAATTCTTCTTGGAACAAGGGACCCGGGGAATTCCCACGAAATCCAGCCCCCAAAAGGGTGTTTCGGGTACAGGGAGAAGCCTGTATTCCAGGGCCTCTCCCAGAGCAGGAATCTGGGAGCCGGGTCAGGTGCCAGCCCCACCCACAGTATAATTAGGCAGAGGGAAAGGGAGGGAGTGAATCCCTGGGGGGAGGGTGGGGAAGCTTCTTCGGGGTTAAAAGGGAAGGTCCGGCCTGGGGTCCCCCGGCAGAGGATTCTGGCGGCCCACACGGCGGGGCAGAGGCACTTCTGGGTCCCCTCCCTCCTTCCGATCGGCGACTCCCAGGTGAAGCCGGGTGCACCCCACCCTGGTTGGGGCGGATTGCAAGAGGATGGGTGGGGCCCTCTTTGAGCCTCGATTTCCCTACCTGCGGGATGTGGAAGTCCCCCGGCTGTAAGGGTTTGGAAGAGGCTCCCACTGGCTTCGAGCCTCGGATCCCTACTCCACGTGCGAAGGAGGGTGAAACCCCGCGCTTGGCGTGGCGGGCCGCGGGGGGAGCCCGGGCCCGAGAGGATGGGAGGACGCCACGAGGGGCGTCATTAGGGTAATTGCGCCCATTACAGCTGTTCCAGCCTAAACCGTCCGTCTGCCTGCCTCTGCAATTGTCGGCTGCAGGTCGAACGGGTCCCCGAGGGCTGGGGTGGCCCAAGCTGGGCAGATGGGCACAGCCAGGTGGGGGTCTCTGACAGGGCATCTGTCTTTTGCCCCCCACCCCCGCCCTCCAGCCTAGGTCCTGGCCATGAGACCCCCGCACCGCCACCTCTCCGCCGCCTCTGGTGCTTGGGCCCTGGCGAAGCTGCTGCCGCTGCTGCTGATGGCGCAACTCTGCGGTGAGACTGGGGACAGGGTCGGCGACAGGCGCCGGCAGGAGAGTTCGCTCTAATCACCCACCTCCGCGCACTTCTCCTGCCGGTGGGACCCCAGCGCCCACCCAGCGACCAGGAGCCGGGCCCGCCCCCCAGTCAGCTGAGCTGCTCTTCCGGCGCGGCCCCCGGGTGTCGCGCCCCACTCTGGCCCCACCCCTCAGTGCCACCAGGACGGCTCTGCCCTCTACGCCTCGCCCCTCCTTTCTCCGCACCTTTCCGGCCCCGCCCCTGCCCACTCTGCGCGGTTTTATCCCAAGTCCTGCCTTAGGGCTTTTCGCCCTCGCCCCTTTTCCATCCCGTTTGGTCGTTCCCACCCCCTCCTCTCCCCAAACCTGCGTCTAGTCCCCGCCCTGTTCCGCCCCCCTGCCCCACTGCGCCCGATCGCCGCCTCCTTCCACTTTCCTGCCGTTCGCCTCCCACTTCCATTCGGTCCGCGCGGGACCCCCAGCGCCCCCCTCCCACCTCCGGTTGCGGCTGCGCCCGCGTCCCCCGCAGTCCGGTCCCGCGGCCCGGCTCCGACCCCAGACCCAGCCCTCGCCCTGCCTGCCCTGATCCCTGTCCCCCTTTCTTTGTCCAGCCGCGGAGGCGGTGCTGCTCCCCGGAAACGACACTGGCTCGGACCCCGTAGCCTCCGGCGCCCCGTGCCCGCGCGGCTCGCAGCCCTGGCAGGTCTCCCTCTTCAATGGCCTCTCGTTCCACTGCGCGGGCGTCCTGGTGGACCAGAACTGGGTGCTTACGGCCGCGCACTGCTGGAACAACAAGTAGGAAGCGGTCCTCGAGGAATCCGGGCAGGGGCGGGGAGGGCTGGGGCCCTTGGAACTCTCGCAGCTCCAGATGGGGTCAGCCCTGGAGGGCTTCCTGTAGGAGGAGAGACGGGGCTTTGTGCTGTGGCCGCCAGGGGGTGATGTGGTCCTTCCCAGTTATTTCATTCCTGGGCCCATCACTGCTGTCGGCTGATTCTCCAAGGGTTCTATTGAGGAGTGGCTAGTTGCATGCAACAGACAGAAATCAGGGTCTGGTGTGGTCAGGAATTTAGAATTTAAGGAAAAAGTTCACTTTAGGAGTCCCCATTGAAGGAAGAAGGGCTGGATGTCACCACAGAGAAAACATAAGGTAGACTTTCCCAGGAGTCCAGGTCCCCAGCCCTCAATTCCTGCAGAACCCCCAGGAGCTCAAACACCTGCTTCCTCCTCCCAGTGTCCAGGAATCCAGGCCCGCAGCTCCCTTTTCCCCCAACCCCCTCTTCCCTCAGACCCTTCCTGTCTCAGGACCCAGGTGTCTGTCCCCAACCCACTCTGTACCCTCCCCATGGACTCAGAGTCCAGGCCCAGTGCCTATGTGAAGGTTTTACTCCCATGTGGCTCTTCCCTCCCCCAGGCCACTGTGGGCTCGAGTTGGGGATGACCACCTGCTGCTCCTCCAGGGCGAGCAGCTCCGCCGGGCAGTTCATGCTGTTATCCACCCCAAGTACCGCCAGGGCTCGGGCCCCATCCTGCCAGGGCGGACAGACGAGCACGACCTCATGCTGCTGAAGCTGGCCAGGTCCGCTGTACTGGGGCCCCGCGTCCAGACCCTGCAGCTGCCCTACCGCTGTGCCCAGCCTGGCGACCAGTGCCAGGTGGCTGGCTGGGGTACCACGGCCACCCGAAGAGGCAAGAGCTGGGCGCCCTGAAGTCTGTGTCTCCGGAGGAGTCAGGCTGGAGGCCTGGACTCCCGGGGCTGGGGGAGGAGGGGCTGAGGGCCGGGACCCCTGGGGCTGGGGCAGGAGGGGCTGGGGGCCTGGGACCCGGATAGGAACAGTCTTGTATCTGGACCGCTGAGTCCCAAAGGATTGCGGGCTGGACCCAGGGATTACCTGGCATTTTTTCCCATCAGTGAAATACAACAGGGGACTGACCTGCTCCGGGGTCACTCTCCTGAGCCCTAAAGAATGTGAGGTCTTCTACCCTGGTGTGGTCACCAACAACATGATATGTGCCGGACTGGACCAGGGCCAGGACCCTTGCCAGGTAGGGTCTGGCAGGGAAGGGCTCAGACTCGTGGGAGGGAAGGCAGGAAGGCTATGGGAAAAGAGCAGACCCCGGCCCTGCCCCCCAGCTCCATTCCCAAACCCACGCTCAAGCCCAACCCCCTCCTCATCCCTGTGCTCAGCTCCGTTCCCAGCCTGAAGCCGTTCCTAACCCTCCGGGCCCCTATATGTGCACATCCATCTCCACCCCTCCCCTAGCGTGCACTCCAATCTCACTGCCTCTCCGTCCTCACCCCCAGCCCAACCCAGGACCCCAAGTCCATCTCCATTTCCACCCCCACTTTCCAACCTCATACCTAATTCCAGCCCCCGCAACCTCTTCTTTATTCGAGCCTACCCCGACCCCTCCCTTCCCTGTCGCTGCCCCAGACCCCACAGTGGCAGTTCTCACGTTGGCATATTTATTTGCTCTCTTCTTCCTCCCACCCCCAGAGTGACTCGGGCGGTCCCCTGGTCTGTGACAGGACCCTCCAGGGCATCCTCTCATGGGGAGTTTACCCTTGCGGATCTGCCCAGCATCCGGCCGTCTACACCCAGATCTGCAAATACAACACCTGGATCAAGAAAACCATACGCTCCAGCTGATCCAGACGGCCAGAGATCCCTTCACCGGCTCTCCTCCTCCCCACCCTGCAGTGCTCGGACCTCTGCCACCATCCACACCTGTTAACACCTCTCCTCTCCCCTCATTCCCCTCCTCCTTCCCATTCTCTGTCCACACTGAAGCCAACGCGCAGAGAAAGTGGTGACAAAGTTTCATTCAAGACAAGCGAGGAAGCCGGTGGTCACCCAGTCTCTATGAGATGTTATCAGAGTCACCCAACCTGGCTTCCTCTACCGCTCCCCGCTGTGTGACCTTGGGCAAGCCAAGTACCTTCTCTGTGCCTCAGTTTCCTCACCTGCAAAATGGGGACAATGAAGTGCCTACCTCTTAGATGTGTTGCGAGACTATGATATAACGCGTGTGTGTAAATCTTTATGGTAATTATCATGTAAGCCTTAACAGTGGGTGGTGAGCTCTGAATAAATGTTACCGGTTGTCATGATCTCACCACATTTTGGTGACAGCACGTGTGCCTCTGTCCAGGAGAGAGGTTTGTAGGGGTAGCCCTCAATCCCACCCCTCATGCCCATCCACCTGGGCTGATGGGAGAATCACATTCCCCGTCTTCCTCCCAAGTCCCAGGAAATACCTTTTAACCACTTCCTTCACCCCTCCCACTGTTTCCTATTTTGGGGTCCACCCAACACTATCTCCTCCCGTCCCAGCAGAACTAAGCTGGCTCTGAGTCATCTGGTACCTTCTCTGCCATCATGAGGACACTGGGAGTCACCTTGCATCCATCCCATCCTCCAAGACCAGAGGGCTGAGGGGGTGGGGAAGCCCAGAGGACCCTTGCCACCCCAAATGCTGAGTTTGGGCCAAGAAGCTCCCCTTTGAAATGTAGGGGAAAATCTTGAGTTTGTTTGTTATTAATCGGCTTTGAGATTTTTGTCCTGAAAACTTGGGGGGAAGGGTTGTTTTCCTCTCCCCGACATTGTCTCTGTGTAAATATTTCTATCCTGGGAGGGTGATGGGGTCTATACACAAAATCCAGGCAAAGCTGATGGGTGTTTGTGTCTCGGTGTCTCAGCTTAGCCTGGACTTCAGAGCAGTAACCTGAGCTAGACACAGGCACAACAAGGATTTTCCCATAAGGCACGGGCTGCTTTTGTTTCCCCTTTGTAACACCGACTTAGTGAGCATCTGTCGTGTGTGAGGCCCAGTGCTGAGTGCGGGGGACATACATAGTGGTAACCACCGTGGACCCCTGCGGAACCCACAAAAGATTGGGGGAATAAGGTCCAAGCACGGAGTCTGGCATACACAGTCTTCCACGGCCTCTTCCACATTCCACCCCCATTAGCACACCCAGGAAATGTCAGTCAGGTGTATCAGCCGGCTTTGTCATCCAACGATCAGAAGCAAGGTAGGTAGGAAACTGAAAACTCGATTCAGTTCTCCAGGCAGTTCCTTTGACCCGTTCCTTTAGTCACTCCACAATGTTTATTGAGCCACGTCCTCTGCCAGGCCCTAAAGATGAATCAGACCAGGCCCTACCCTCAGGGAGCTGCTAGTCAGGTCAGGAAGACAGGCAAGACTTACATTCTTGTCATTCAGGTCTCTGCTCAAAAAATCACCTCCTCGTGGAGGCCTTCCTGGATTGCCCTGGCTAAAGGGGTCCCCTTTCGGTCACCAATCCTGTTGCTCTGTCTATTTCTTTCATAGCACTTGTTAGAGCTGGAATTATCTCATTTGTCTGTTTACTTCATAATGGTCTGTGTCCCTTCTCCCCACAAAGTCCATGAGGGCAAAGATGCAGATATTTGTTCAGTGTGGTTTTCTGAGCACCTGCTACAGTGCCTGGCACTCAGAACCGCCCAACACATTGCTGAGAGCACAAGTAACGCAAATGGGTCACTACTGTACCAGAAGGAGGCACAGGATGCACCGTGGTAGGTCCAAGGAGTCTGCCTGAAGGGGTCAGGAAAGGCTTCTTACATGCGGGGACATTTGCATGGGGTTATAAAGGATAAGTAGGAGTTCACCTACTTATCCTAGAGAAGGAAATGCATTTCAATCACTTGCTGTGTGATCTTGAGGAAATTACTTAGATGTTCTCTCTACCTCAATTTTTCACTCTGTGAAATCGAGATACCTGTTTGATTAGAGTCTCATGATAATTTTTTTAAATTTTTTTTATTTTTAGGGCCAAGCGAGGTGGTTCACGCCTGTAATCCCAGCTACTCAGGAGGCTGGGGCAGAAAGATCCCTGGAGCCCAGGAGTTTGAGGTTGCTGTGAGCTATGATGATGCCACTGCACTCTACCCAGGGCGACAGAATGAGACTCTGTCTCAAAAAAAAAATGTTTTTAATTATTATAAGTATGTAATAGTTGTATATATTTATAGGGTACATGTGATGGTTTGATACAGGCATACAATGTGAATTAATCAAATCACAGTAATTGAGGTATCCCTCATCTCAGGCATTTATCATTTCTTTGTGTTAGGAACATTTCAATTCCACTCTTAGTTCATGAGAATTAAATAAAATAACATATATGAAAGCTTTAAGTAACACCAGGCATAGAGAAAGCAGTTAATAATGGTGGCTTATCAAAATGTTTTTAAAAGCAGCGTGGCACGTAGCACATAGTGAGTATCCAGTCCGGGGTCTCAAGGACTTCTGAGTCCAGACAAGGAATAAGATGACTGCAAGCATGGATGATATGTACCGTGATGAAGGCAGTGCAGGACCCTGTAGGAGATGGATGGACATATTTATTGAGTGCTTACCATGTGTTAGAAACTCTTGTAAGTGCTTCATATGTGTTAGTTCACTTAATCCCCCCACAACCCTGGTTATCACTGCTGCTTAACAGGCAGAACAACTTAGACAGATCTGGTGACTTGCCCAAAGTCACTCACTACTCACTGCCAGCACTGAGATGTGGACACACACGGTTCAGTTCCAGAGTCCATATTCTAAATCATGACACTATAGTGAGGGAGCATTCGAGGGCGAGCCCAGCCCCAGCTTCAAAATCAGGCCAAGGGTCAGCGGGAAGTGGAAGGGGTTATGAGTGCCCAGGGGAGGCGAAGATTGACTGTGCCTGGAGAAATCACAGAATGCTTCCTGGGGGAGGGAGTACTGACGTTGAGTCTTGAAGGATGAGTAGGAGTTCACCAGGAAAAGAAAGATATGGAGAAAGACATTCACTCATTCAATTAACATCTCCTGAGGACTCCTGTGAGCCCAGCCCAGAACTGAGTGATGCTGGGGACACAGAGATGAGTCAGATGGGGGTCCCCCAGAGGCTGCCCAACTGGTGAGAAGAAGAGGTGGAGAGAGAGGTGGGGAGGACAGGGTGACGGGAAGGACAATGTTGTGGGGGATGGGTGGGGAACACATACCCAATGTTCTTAGGATTTGGCAAAGATCAGGAGGTGTTGAGGGAGAAGGTAGGGTGCTTGGTTCCAGGCAGGTTGGGCGCCCGGGTCCTTGGGGTGGTGAAGCTGTGGGAGCAGGTTTTGACAAGAGTGGGTTAATCCGGATGGGACCAGATTTCTCAATATTCTAGGAGAAGCCTTTGTCCTTGTGGGAAGAGGCCCAAATCCCCAGGGCAGGGAAGGGTCTGCATGGTGTGCAGACCTGTGCAGCTTTTCTTGTGGTTTTTGTCTCTCTCCATCTGGATCTCTCTCAAGCCTTCTCCTGTTCTCCCTCTCCTCCTCTCACTCTGGGTCTTTCTGTGCACCTAGCCTGCTTTCTGGGCAAGGCCCCTGCACACCTGCTGGTGAGGCTGGTCCCAGCACGCTTTATCCAAAATAAACTTGCTTCCAGCCCAGGACCTTAGGCCTTAAGCATCTTCTTCCTCATCACAGTGTTTTTTCCTGCAGACCTATACTGACATACCAATGATGTTAAGTGGCGTTTTCTTCTCAGTTTTTCATTTCTTAAAATACCCACCCTATCTACAACTATAGTATTAAATAAAATGATTATTTTTTACAACCCCCTTAACATTTTTTGGAGATGACACTTCTGATTTTCAGAAATTAATGTAAAATCAGGAAGCAAGATTCCATAAGCTGAGAACTCTGGACAGCTTGTCAGCTTTACCCATGGTGCTTTGCCTTTAAACAGAGTGTGTGACCGTATGTTATGCCAGAGATGTGTGCAAGACATCCTGAACAATAAGATGTATGAAAGGAGCAGAAATAAATAATTTTTATAATTAAAAAAAAATACAGGATACAAAAGATTCTGTATCCTGGAGCCCGAGGTCATGGGGAACGGGGGCTCCCCACTCTGAAGACCCCAGAGGCGGCGCCCACAGCCTCTCCCCACACTCCAGAGCCCCACCCTTCACTGAATCAAGCAAGCTCTGGCCTAGCAAGCCGCCAGTTCATCCAGACAGGGGGACCCCGCTATCCACCTCCCCTCCCAAGGCCCCTGTCACTGCTCCAGGGCTTCCCCCTCCCCCAGGGATATTTCCCAACTCTGATTAATCATGGGGGTGGCCCCAGGGAGGAGGAAGGAGATGGCATGGCTTACCATAAAGAAGCACCCAGCACACTGGAGGACCTAAGCGCCCAGAGGTCATGAAGCTGGGATTCACCTGTGCTCTGTTCTCTCTCCTGGCAGGTGAGGCTCCTGCCGTCCACCCCGCTGCCCCCATGGCTGCTCTGCCCACCCCTCTGGCTCTTCCCCGCTGCCCTGCTGTCCTCCAGGCTGCTGAGCACCCTCTCCCAGCCCTCCCAGCCAGCTCCTCACTCACCCAGTTGCCTCTCACCCCACCCTAGGGCACTGCTGGGCAGACACACGCGCCATCGGGGCCCAGGAATGTCGCCCCAACTCGCAGCCTTGGCAGGCTGGCCTCTTCTACCTCACCCGGCTCTTCTGCGGGGCGACCCTCATCAATGACCGCTGGCTGCTCACAGCTGCCCACTGCCGCAAGCCGTGAGTGACTGGGGCTGTGGGGCTGGTCACGCAGGGGAGGGGCAGGTTGGGGTCAGGAGAGGGCGAAGGAGGCTGTAGGCAGGAAGTGTGGAGCCTCTATTTCTTATACCTTAAGTTCCATGCTTAGGATTTCAAAGGGTAGCCTCTCAAATCATAAATTCTAGAGTCCTAACATATCTAGTTCTAAGAGTCTAAGACTCGAAACTTGGACTCTTAGAATCCTAGATTGACCCAGAGAAATCCAGAATCTAGAATCCTAAAATCTTGAATCCATGAAATGTTTTCAGTTGCCTTAGCAAATTCTAGAATCATAGATTCAGACTATTAGAATATTAGCAATCTAGATCAACACTGCCCAATGGAATCATACACCAGCTACATGTGTAAGTTTGCATTTTCTAGCAGAGACATTAAAAAAAAGAAGCAGGTAAATTTAATTTAAATAATGGATTTAATTGACATGCTCACAATATTGTTATTTCAACATGTAATCGATTTTTAAATAATTATGAATGATGTAGTTTACTGTCTTTTTTTGGTGCAAAGCATTTGAAATCCGGCTTGTATTTTATACATAGGGCACACCTCAGTTTGGACTAGCTACATTTCAAGTGTTCAATAGCAGTATTGGCTAGTGCAATCCTAGAATCTTAGAGTCAGAGTTTTCTAGGTTTGTTCAATATTGAAACTCACAACATCCTAGAATACTGCGATTCAGAGAATTCTAGAGTCTTAAACTATTTGAATCCCAGACTCTCAAATTTCTAAAATTATAGATGTACAGAATTCTAGAATGATACAATTCTAATTTTCTCATCCCAGAATATTAGAATTCTAGGTTCTTTAAGTCTTAGACTTAGTTGAAGTCATTTTAAAATCCTGGTTGTTTTTTTTTTTTGATCCAGTGAAATCTAGAATGTTAGAGTCTTAGATTCATAAGAATCTAGAACTTGAGCCTCAATGGAGTTCTAGAATCATGAATAATAGGGTGTCAGAATCTGAGAATTCTAGAATCATAGATTCTGGGCATTCTGACAATATTCTAGAACCTACCTGTTGCAGGAATCTTCTCTACGTTAATCTTGAAAAGTGACCATCCACACTGCTCCAGTACTCTGCCCTCCAAGAATAAAGCACAGGTGCTGGTAGGAGATGTTTTGTGAGAATTTCCCATCATGCATCACTCCGTGAAGGGACCTCTTTTAACTCAGGCCTGTCTATCAGGTTGGGAGAACAATGTCTAGGTTTTGGCACAAAGACAAAGCAGGAGAGATGCAGAGATAAGGAGTGAGAAGAGATTCAGAGGCAGGGACGAGGGCTACCGTCCCAAACCCAGAGCCAAGACAATGAGGGTGACAGAGAGGGACAGAGCTAGAAGTAACACCTCATACCCCCCAGAGATTGAATTCTCAGTCATTAGCCTGCTGCCTAATGTCAGAGGTCAGAGGCTCGGGATGGGTCCCCAGCTGTCTCGGACATGGACCAGGAGCAGAACAAGTGGTCTGGGACTGCCCTCAGAGGCCTTCAGCCTGGACCTCAGGACAAAGTGCATTGCAGGGTGAGGGCTACGATAGACAGGAAAAGCTTGAGGCCATAGATGACCCCTAGTTTGGGGATTTTCCATACTCCATCCCCTCCATACACTCGCAGAGCCACTCCCACAGAAGCCACCAGACCTGTGGGGACAGGGGGTGTGGCTGTTATTGTGTAGTAGGTGGGGCCCCCAAGTGCCCACACCGTTCCAGGGGACCCAGGTCACCATCAAGGATCCAGGTGGGGTAGGGAGGAAGGTGGCTCACTCAGCACAGGGCAAGGAGGGGATGCAAGCTTGCTTAAGATCACACGATACTCTGGGTTAGACATAGATGATGGAGGCCCAGAGAGGGTGTGGAGCTTGCAGAGGATCACTCAGCACCCTGATGGACAGAGAAAGAGGACTGGGACTGAGACGACTCCTACCTTCCCCCAACTTGACCTCTGAGGCATGTCCCAGCAGGTATCTGTGGGTCCGCCTTGGAGAGCACCACCTCTGGAAATGGGAGGGTCCAGAGCAGCTGTTCCGGGCCACAGACTTCTTCCCCCACCCTGGGTTCAACAGTGACCTCAGCGCCAATGACCACAATGATGACATCATGCTAATCCGTCTGCCTAGTCGGGCACAGCTGAGTCGTGCTGTGCAGCCCCTCAATCTTAGCCAGAACTGCGTCTCCCCAGGCACGCAGTGCCTCATCTCAGGCTGGGGTGCCGTGTCCAGCCCCAAGGGTACGACTTCATCCATGGCACTCCCTTACGTCTGATGCCCAGGGTCTGACTCCTCTCCTCCCCACTGTCTGTCTGTCTCTCGCTCTCTACCAATCAATATATCTCATCAAATCTAAGATGCTAGAAATTTTAAGTTGCCTCACTATTTTATGAACCACTAAGAATGAAAGAAAAAAAAAGGTCGCATTGAGGCTATGACACGATTTACTGGAAGACACATCCTGATTTCAGAGATGTTTAAATGTGAAAATACACACATCTTAGAATTTAAATAAGGTCTATGTCTCTTAGAGGCACAAATCGGCCACCCATTAGCCAAATTAGTTTTCAAGGTATCTTGAAAAAACAGTTTGAATTTGTTGCTGCCAATGGCTAAAACCTGGGAGGTTTTACAGAAAAGCCAGGTTTCCGGATTCACTGGAAAAATTCAAAGAACTCACCTATATTCCCAAAATAGCAACCATTGGACAGCGCCAGTAGAGGCTGCCCACTCCAGACAAGGTGAGTTCTCTGGGCCGCTCCAGGTGACCCCACCAGCTGGTGCCTCCCTGCCCAGTCCCCTCCCCCACTTCCATTTACTTATCAAGTCCCTGGATACATCTGAGTTTGTGCCCGTATCTCATACACATGCATAACTGTATGTCTGTATTTCCACATCTATATTGGCTACGCGGTATCTATCTCTGTCTATATCTAGTGTCTCTATGTCTCTGTCTCTGTCAGTGACCACCTTCCTGCAAATGACTTTTCCCCTTTATCTCACTGCCTTTCCCCACCTTGCTGTCTATGGGTCTGTTTCTCCCTATTTCTTTATTACCTCCTGTGTGAATCTCTTTTCCCTTAAGAGATCTCTGTCTTTCTCCGTGTTACAGTATGTGTGTATCTCTTTTTGTCTCGTTCTGTTTCTCTTTCTCTCTTTTGAACTTCTCCCCTCCGCATTTCCATCTACTTCTCTTGCATGCTACGATTCTGTCTCTTTGTCACTGTCTCTTGTCTGTATCTTTGAGAGTCCTGTGGTTTCGCTCCCTGGGTCCGCCTTTGGAAAGGCTGCAGGGAAGGTTCAGGGAGGCGGTGGCTGAGTGTGATGGGGACAGTTGCTGATGCCCCTGTGGATCTCCTTCGTCAACAGCGCTGTATCCAGTGACGCTGCAATGTGCCAACATCAGCATCCTGGAGAACAAACTCTGTCACTGGGCATATCCAGGCCACATCTCGGACAGCATGCTCTGCGCAGGCCTGTGGGAGGGTGGCCGAGGTTCCTGCCAGGTGAGCCCCTACTCTGGGGAAGATGAGGCCGTCGTGCTTGTTTTCCTGGGTCTTGGGGAGAAGGCTGGGGCCCCAGGCTTCCTGGGTCAAAGTGAGGAGGGGAATGGGCCACCTAGTTCCTCGGACAGAATGGGGCCAGGGCCAGGGCCAGGACTCCTGTACAAGGGAAGAGGGCTGAGGGCCCAGACTCCCGGATCTAAAGCTGGAGGGGGCTGGAGGTCCAGACTCCTGGGTGCTGGGGAGGAGGGGGCTGGGGGCCTTCCTGGGAAGGAGGAAGTGGCCTGTGCAATCGCCATGAATAGACCGGCCTAACAGTTCCTCTGCTCTTCTCTGCGCACAGGGTGACTCTGGGGGCCCCCTGGTTTGCAACGGAACCCTGGCGGGCGTGGTGTCTGGGGGTTCCGAGCCCTGCTCCAGACCCCGGCGCCCCGCGGTCTATACCAGCGTGTGCCACTACGTGGACTGGATCCGAAAAACCATGGAAGAAAACTGAGCCTTCAAGCCTCAGACGACCAAGAGAGGAGGGTGGGCCCGGGGTGCGGGGTTACTGCAGGGCTTGACCTCCAGCAGCCCTCCGGATAAGGAGGCTCCGCCCCCGCATGAGCGAGGTCAGCTGCGATGGAGTCACGCCCCCTCAAGCAGAACAAGGACACGCCTTCGCCCTGCGTGGCCCTGTCTCTATGACGTCACCAAGAATTGGTACCGCCCTCCCGGAAGAACACAACCTGTGGCTCCGCCCCTCGGAACTTGGCCCAGTGGGACTTCCCCCCTGGACTCCACCCCTCGCGGCCCCGCCCCTCCGGCAGAGGCCCCGCCCCCACGATGTCAGGGGCGCAGTAGCTCCGCCCACGTGGGACCTGGCCGTGTCGGGTTCCTCCACTCGTGGCCCCGCCCTGGGCGTGACCAGGGTTTGAATCCTGGCGGGGACCCGACTGGGAGATGTTGGGGGAGGGTCTCTATCCTGTTAGAGCCAACGGATGATTTTACAATAAACGCGGGGAGCTGCGCCTTCCTTCTGCCTGCGCTGTGGGATGAAAGGAGGGCAACGGCTGGGCGGTGACGGGCAGACGAGGGACCCGCCACCGCGTTGCAATTCCCCCTTGACCCCCTAGGAAGTCCTGCCTGAAGTCTCTCTCCACTAGCCCCATTGCAGCAAGGCTCCCGGGTTCTGCCTGGGCTGGTCCCGCCGCCTCCAGGGGAAGGGGAAACCAGGTCACGGTGCCTCCCAAACCTGCCTTCCCAGATCCCCGACCTCTCAGGGGGCAGCGGGCGGGGCCCGATCCACCCTCAGGTGTTGGAACCAAAAAGACCCGCCTTTCTTCCGTTCCCGGTTACTGGCAGCAGCCCTCTCCTACCACAAAATCAGGCTCCAAGCCCCTCCTTCCAAAAGGACTTTAAGAATTCAGCCCCCAGACTACCCCTCCCTCAATCCCAGCAATATCAGCCAGCTCTCAGCCTCTCTCCCCTCAGACCCAGGGGTCCAGGTCCCCAGGCCCTCCTCCCTCAGACCCAGGGGTCCGGATTCACAGTCCCCTCCTCCCTCAGACCCAGGGGTCCAGGCCCCCAGCCCCTCCTCCCTCAGACCCAGGGGTCCAAGCCCCCAACCTCTCCTTCCTCAGACCCAGGGGTCCGGATTCCCAGTCCCCTCCTCCCTCAGACCCAGGGGCCCCCGGCTCTTTCAGAACCTGGAGTCACAGCACTGAGCCCCACTTTGTCGCCTCAGGAATCTGAGATTCCAGCCCCTCCTCCCTCAAGGTTTCACGCTCAGCCCCTCCACACCTCCTCACTCACACCCAGGGTTCCAGTTCCCAGGTGCTCCCGGCCCTGGTGCAGGAGGAGGAGCAGGAGGCGGGGATTCCCAGTTAAAAGGCTCCAGAATTGTGTACGGGACAGAGAGAACTGAAGTACTGGGGCCTCTTCCATTGGGCCCGAATCAGTAGGTGACCCCGCCCCCCTGGATTCTGGAAGGTGAGGTGCAGAG
This sequence comes from Lemur catta, assembly GCF_020740605.2. Lineage (NCBI taxonomy): Eukaryota > Metazoa > Chordata > Mammalia > Primates > Lemuridae > Lemur > Lemur catta. The sequence continues at coordinate 22,476,646 of NC_059146.1, forward strand.
GTACTGGGACACAGGCATCAGGCCCGGGGACCCCTCCTTCTCTAGGTTCCAGAACCCCAGCCTCAGACCCTCTTGTCCCTAAAGATGCAGCAACCCAGAACCCAGCTTCCTCCTGCCCAATACTTAGGAGTCCCAGCTCCTAGCTCCCTGTCCCCAGACCCAGAAGTCCAGGACCCTAACTCCCTCCTCTCTTGGAATGTAGGACTCCAGTCCCCCAGCCCCTCTTTGGTTCAGGAATCTGGGGTCCCTGTCCCCTTCTTCCTCAGACTCAAGAATTTGGGCCCCCAGATTCTTGCTCCTGCAGAACCCAGAACAACTCTGGATGTTCTCTGTTCGCTCCCCAGTCCCCAAATCTGGAACTGGGATTTCAAGCTCCTCTTTCCTGTCTCTCAGCCCAGTCCTCTCCCCGTCCCAGACCTCACCATGGGACGCCCCCCACCTGGTGCAGTGATGACCTGGCTGTTTTTGCTCTTGCTGTGGGAAGCCTGGACAGGTGAGGGGGGTGGGAGGGGGCCCCGAGGGGAGGGTCAGAAGGCAGCGGTGGTGCTGGCAGCCTGTGGAAGGCCATGGTGGTTATGTGAGGGGGGAGGGGCGTGCTGCGTGGCAGGGATGTGAAGTGTGTGGTATAAGTGGGTGCCTCGGTGAGCTTTCTTGAGGGTGGGTGGAGGGAAGGAATGGGTGGCAGCAGGTAGGAGTGGGTTCAGTTGTCCTGCAAATTGTGAGTACACAAAGCCTGCAGGGGCTGCTTGCTGGAGGGCACAGATGCCCATGTGGAAGCATGTGGAAGTGTCCTGGGGTGTGTCTCATGTATGATGACTCATGGACTTAAATGAGTGTACACCGGGGCTTCCTGCATGAAGGTGCATGCGGAGAACTTGTGGTGTGCTGTGTCCATTTGAACCCACAGTGGTCTTCCCGGCCCTGGCATTGCCCCAGAGGGTGGCGATCCAACGTTCTCCCTCCTGCTGCAGGACGCGCCAGGGCACAGATGGACAAGGTGCTGGGGGGTCAGGAGTGCGAGCCCCATTCGCAACCTTGGCAGACGGCCTTGTTCCAAGGGGAGCAACTGCTCTGTGGAGGTGTCCTTGTAGGTGCCAACTGGGTCCTCACGGCTGCCCACTGTAAAAAAACGTGAGTGGATGGCTGGGGCAGAGGTCGGTTGGGGCCAGAGGGAAGAGGGGGCTGGGGTTTCAACTCAGGAGGGAAAGTACTAAGGACTCCTGGGTGTGAGGGAGGTGGAAGCTGGGGGCCTGGACTCCTGCCTGGGTCCCAAACTATCCCCACAATTACAGGAAGTATACAGTACGCCTGGGAGACCACAGCCTGCAGAGTAAGGATGGGCCGGAGCAAGAAATGTCTGTGCTTCGGTCCATTCCACACCCTTGCTACAACAGCAGCAGCAAGGACAACAGCCATGATCTGATGCTTCTTCGACTACGTGGCCGGGCATCTCTGGGGCCCAAAGTGAAGCCCATCAACCTGACAGATCACTGCCCCCAAGTTGGCCAGGAGTGCACCATCTCAGGCTGGGGCACTGTCACCAGTCCCCGAGGTAGTGGGCTTAACCACTTCTGGGAGGGAAAGGAGGAGCTGGTTGGCCCAGTGGACCCCAAACCGTTGGCAAATCTTGGTCTCCCAGGAGGAGACAAGGAAGGGAAAGAGATTATGACGTTGAGATTCACACAGTGCCCATGTTAGAAACCTTGAAGGCCAGACTATAAACAGGAGTGGTGAGAGAAAGAGAGCAAACTAGCAGATTATTAAGCAGAGGTTGAAGAAACCCTTTTTTATGGTGGAGAGTATGTTCTATGAGAGCTTTTGTTGTATAGGATTTTATATAATCTTCTTAACACTCTTGTGATATACGGACTCCTCAGAGGCCTAGGAAAACAGGCTCCTAGACATCTCCCTCTTGAACCCAGGAAACCTGATCCCTGCACCCTTCTTCCCTGAGACCCAGATATCCAGGCCTTTCCTCCCCCAGGACCCAGCAGTCTAGGTCCCCAGCTCCCTTCTCACTCTGGACCTCCATTGAAGCCGTCCCTTTGGGACTTCAGAATCCAGACAGCCCCTCACCCTACTTCCCAGCGAAAACACGGGCTGAGCTTAGAGAGGCAATGGGCTTCTTCAGTAAGCGACAAAACCAGGATTCATGTCCTGCCTGTCTGACTCCTACTTCGAATGAGAAAGTGTGATGCTGTAGAAACACACCTGCTCACGAATCGGGTAGATCAGTTCAAACCATGGCTCTTCCCCATTTCCCTGGACAAGTCCCTTTCCATCTCTTGGTCTCGCTTGCCTCGTCTGCAAAATGAGAATCATTCTCCAAAAATTTTTGAGCTCCATGAGGGCTCAGGTTACATTTATTTTCTTCATTGTGTGTTCTTAGTGCTCAGGATGGTGCCTGGTACACAGTAAGTGCTCCATAGATATTTGTTGAATAGATGAATGGATAATGAAATGGGTGAATGCATCCCTCCTTCCAAGTGCTATTGTGAGGATTACATGTGATTGTGAGCAAATAGCTTCTGGCATATAGAGAGGTGCCAGATGGAAGTTTTTCCCCTGCAAGTCTATTCCTCAAAGGAGGTTAATGCCAAAGATTAATTTTCACTTCAATCACTAACATAACACATTTATTGAGCACCTAGTATGCCCCAGGTGCTGTTGTAGGCACTGGGGATACAGGCGTTTACAAATTATAAGAAGTCCCTGTCCTTATGGAGTTGCAAGCTAGGTGGGAGAAATAGACAATAAACAAATACATGTAAAATAAAATATTAGGTAGAGTTAAGTGCTGTAGTGAAATATTGTGGAGGGTAAAAGGATAGTGAGTGATGGAGAGATGGTGTTTTAGAGTGCTCAGGGAAGGCTTCTAGGTGGAGGTGACACTTAGAAGGAGGAGAATTTTGCAGAGATTGAGGACCTCGTGGTCTGAGGGGCAGGAAGACTGGAGTGAGAGGGTCAGAGGTGTCATAAGGGAACGCCTTCAAGTCCCCTCTGCCTCTTGATTTGAAAATGACTTAGGGCAAGGGAAAAAAGTGTGAGATCCAAGGGCCCCTCTCTAGATGGAGAAAGCCAAGTAGCAGAGGGGACAGGTTCGTTTAATGTGGTGAGAAGTGGCCAGGCCCGGTGGCTCATGCCTGTAATCCTAGCACTCTGGGAGGGAGGCCAAGGGGGGAGGATCCCTTGAGCTCAGGAGTTTGAGACCAGCCTGAGCAAGAGCGAGACCCCGTCTCTACTAAAAATAGAAAAATTGGTCGGGCGTCGTGGTGCATGCCTGTAGTCCCAGCTACTTGGGATGCTGAGGCAGGAGGATCACTTGAGCCCAGGAGTTTGAGGTCGCAGTGAACTATGCTGATGCCACCGCACTCTACCCAGGGTGCCAGAGTAAGACTGTGTCTCAAAAAAAAAAAAAGAAAAGAAATGTGATGAGAAGTGATGTGCCCTGTGAAATGGGTCAGAAAACTCCCCATGCAGCTGTGGTTGGGCTGTAGAGAAGTTAGATTCAGACAGGGATGGAGGCAAAGGGTTGCTCTCTCAGGGAACTTACAACTTCTCCCCCCTCAGAGAATTTTCCTGACACCCTCAACTGTGCAAATGTAAATATCATTGACCAGAAGAAGTGTGAGGACGCCTACCCAGGGCAGGTCACCGACAGCATGGTCTGTGCTGGCAACAGCAATGGGGCTGACACGTGCCAGGTGAGTGACTTCTGAAATCTCTCTCCTCCCTCCTCCCTCACACCACTCTAGAGGCTGAAGGCTTGGCTGGAGTGGGGAGCGGGGTGCTGACCTCAAAAAGTTAGTACCCATGGAGGTCACCCTCATCTCTGCAGAGTGGGAGCCAGGTTCAGAGAAGGCCAAACTCTCCCTCAAGGTCACACAGCATAGATATCAAGAGCATCGACTTGTCACTGTCATTTTCTTGAAAACTCTTGCCTGCAGGATGGGGTGCAAAGAGGGTGGCTATAGAGGATGAGGGGAGATGTCCATAAAGTCTAAGGCTAGAGCTTAGACAAGCTCCCTTTCTCAGTGTTACCTCCTGGAATTTGGGCCAACTTTACCACTGGCCAGGTAGTCACCCACTTTTCCTTGAGACCTGACTGGGTTTCCAAGGATGGCTCCCTTCTCCTGTGATTCGTTCCTTGAGGAACAATGCTCGTTTCCCAATTGGCTGGGAAATGGCACCACTGACTTCAATGCTTCCTCAATGAGCTCCCATTCCCTTGTCTTGGGATTTACCATAGACTTAACGCTCTTTCCTGTGGGTGCAACTCCAGTCTGTTGTCTTTGGGGCTCCCCCTGGCTTTGTCCCTTTCATGTAAGACCCACCCCCTTTGCTAACGATTGGTCCCTGAAGACAAAACTTTCTTCCCCATTGGCCAAGAATGGATTCATGTCCATCAGTGATACTACCACGAAAGCCAATCTCCCTCGATTGTTCCATGGAGACAATGGTCTCTTTCACAAAGATTTCAGCCACTGTCCTTTGTGGATTTGTTGTGTGCGAATGTGTGTGTGTGTGTGTGTGTGTGTGTGTGTCTCACTAGAACCCTGAGCCTTTCTCCTGTGTTTGGTAACTGGAATCAATGATCTCTTCGCTATTGGCCAGGAATTGGAGGAAACATCAGCTCAGTCACCTCCATGTAATTTCCACTGTCTTCTCTCTGGACTGGACCCTTGAGAACTCATTCTTTTCCCTAATGGGTCAGGATTTTGACTATTGCCCTTAGACATCCTGTCTGTCTCTCTGTGCATGGAGGACCCAAACCCCCTCCTGACTAATCTCAGGGGACCATGCTCCTATCTCCATTGGCTAGAGAATCTTGCTGAAGAACTGGTATTAAATACTCTGGGTATAACAGGAAAAGGAACTTTGTGAGCATCTTAGGTGAAGCCCCCTTCTTGTTCTTCCCCTCCAGGGCGATTCTGGTGGCCCTCTGGTGTGTCGTGGCGTACTCCAGGGCATCACATCCTGGGGCTCAGACCCCTGTGGGTTGCCCCATAAACCTGGTGTCTATTCCAACATCTGTCGCTACCTGAACTGGATCAAGAAGACAATGGGCTCCAAGGACTGATCCTAAGATGAGCTCTGGATCCACCAGAATAAACACACAACTCTGATTGGCTCCTTGACTGTCTGGTTTTGGCCCTGTGGGGAGGGGTGGATGGGGAGAAGGCTTAGTGGGCATCTGGAGAGACTGGGACCCCATGTTCACTCTGGCCATCACCACTGCCTGCAGCAACCTCCCTTTTTTCTAGAAGTATTGGGTGAGTGAGAGGCTTATCTCAGGACAGAGAAGACATACAAGAGTTTTCAAACATCCAGTGGGATAGTCTGTGAAAGGCAGTTTTGAAAAGGTTTTTGTTTAATTTTTCTAACCAGCTAAAGTGTTTACAGACTTTGGAGGGAGATTCCCACCCCCTTTAAAAAATACAGTGAGATATGCATAGGGAAGAGTGCAGAAAATATATGGAGAACTTAAATATTAACGAACACCCATGAAACCACCTCTCAGGTCAAAAATCTTTTTTTTTTTTTTTTCAAAAATCTTGACAGCCACCAAAAATCTAGAAATCTTTCTCACAGCTTAGAGCCCTCTGGTGGTGTCTGCTGTGGTAGAAGGAAATGAATGTTGTGTCCAGTTTGAAATGTGAAGCAAAGGGCATTTGCAATTTTCATTAATGTAAGTAGTTTTAGGCTAAGATGTGTATGGAGGTAGGATAGTTATTGTAAGGATATGAATAGTCACTCTCCTGGGATTTCTCAGATTATGTTCTCATGAAAGAGAATCTGATTGGTCCAGCTTATCCTTTCTCCTTCAGCTAGCTGCATCATAGGTAACTGGATTGCCAATCATTTGACTGCATTATGGTCAGGTGACCAATCCTATCCAATCAGTGGCTATTTAAAGTCATGTGATATAAAACATGGCCACCTAGGGGCATGGGAAGACAATTCTTCACAAGGGGTGTGGGTATGTGAGATGCCTTGCATCCTCCATGACAGTCTACCAACACCAGAAATCCTGAGGAAGCCTTTCAAGATTGATATTAAACTTCTGGCTGGGCACGGTGGCTCACGCCTGTAATCCTAGCACTCTGGGAGGCCGAGGCAGGAGAATCACTCGAGGTTAGGAGTTCGAGACCAGCCTGAGCAAGAGCAAGACCCCGTCTCTGCTAAAAAAAATAGAAAGAAATTATCTGGACAACTAAAAATAGATATAGAAAAAATTAACTGGGCATGGTGGCACATGCTTGTAGTCCCTGGTACTTGGGAGGCTGAGGCAGTAGAATTGCTTGAGCCCAGGAGTTTGAGGTTGCTGTGAGCTAGGCTGATGCCACAGCACTCTAGCCAGGTCAAAAGAGCGAGACTCTGTCTGCAGAAAAAAAAAAAGATATTAAACTTCTGAGGCCAGGGATGCATTTGTGGAGGGGCTACCTAAGGAATATCTCAACTCAAAGAATTGTTTTATAATTTTTATTATGAAAACTTTCAAACATATGTAAAATAGAATAGCATAATGAATCCTCGTTTACCACCATCCAACTTCAAAAATTAATGCAAAACCAATTCTTGTTTCACCTGTACTCCCATATACTTCCCTAATGCTAGAATATTTTAAAGCAAATCTCATTCATCATATCATCTCATTCTTAAATACTTTATTATGTATTTCTAAAACTGGGGGTGCAAACTACAGCTGGTGGGCCAAATCTCATGAGCTAAAAATAGTTTTATCATTTGATTGACATAGGGAACCCTAATTAAGCAAGATGTTATCCCCTGAAAATGATTCCACTTTTCTCATTAGTAGACTTGTATGGCAAAAATTTGTGCCAAATTATTATTACTATATTTTAAATTTCATCAATTAAAAATTAGGAAAATTTATTTTCTCTCTTGTTGTTAAGTATCTACATAATATCCTCCATTTTTTGTCTCCTGATCCACACAGCCTAAAATACTTATAGGCTGGCCCTTTGTAGAAAAAGTTTGCTGACCATTGCTCCAAAAGGTAGACTTTTTAAAACATAACCAACTTACAATATCACACTTTACAGAGTTGATGATAATTCCTTAATATCATCCAACATCCAGAAGGTATTTTAATGTCTCCAATGGAAGATAAGCCAGAGAAGACTTAAAGATTGATTTAGTCAATCTTGGGTACTGAGGGGTGTGGGCATGTTGGCTGACATCTGGGAAGGGAAAGGATTTATCCAAGGTCAACTAGCAATTCAGGAATAGAACCATGGACTGTGGAGTCTGGCAAAAGATCAGAGCATCGGGAACAGCTAAAGGCTGAAAGGACCCACCTTGCCAGGGGCCTCTTGAATACAAGGGTCAGAGCTCCAATTCAAACTGGCTTATGCAAAGGAGGGAGCTTGTTGGCTTAGGTGACCAGGAGTCTGAGAAGGTAGCACATGATGCCAAAAGAAGAGACATCGATACCAGAACCTCAAGTACTTGAAATGATGACTTAAGTCAATCATATGTCTCCGTCTGTCTGTGCTGCTTTCTCTTGGTCACTCTGCCTGCCTCCTTCTGTCTCTGTTTCTCTTTCTCATTTGTGTGTGAGCTGTTTCTCCTCTCAGCATGTCTCTTCTTTTCTCCTGTGAATCTCATTGTAGGCTCTATAGGCAGACTTCTTCCCATGGAGCGAACACAGCAGCTACTGACAGATACAGAGAAGCAAATCCAGCAAAAATAAAGACTTCCTTTCTCTCAGCACCTTAATATTAGTCCCAGGGAAAACTCTAACTGATCCAGCTTGAACTGGGCCTACTCCTTGGATCCATTATTGTTGATGGGGAGAAAGCAGTGATCTTGTTGGCTTGGCCCAATGAATGGGTGGGGTTGAAGAAATATTATTGACAGTTTCACTAAAACTATAGGAAATAGGGAGCATCTCCCTGAAAAAAGTGGGGTGCTGCTCTTGAAAGAAGGGGGATGAGAATCCAGGAAGTCAAAAACAATGGGCCATCAGCACCCACGGGCTGAGTCAGGCATTGCCAGGGTCACAGTGTCCAGGATCCCTCAGGGCAAGGCACAGCTGGCAGGATAGTTAGATACCAGTTCCCAGGTGTGATCATGAGCTGGAAGATGAATCATCAAGAAAAGAAGGGTTCCGGACATGGTTCTGAGCGTGAGGAAGGTATGAGGCTAGGTGCCTGGGTGGCACTTAGCAACAGGTCCTAGGACTTAAACCCAAAGGGCACAGGCTGGCTCTCACCAATGTGGGGGTACACATCATTAATAGGTCCAGGGGTTCCAAGTTTATTTTAAGCCAAATGAGACTCAGAGGGTATGTATGGGTGCAACAGGGAAATTCTCTTCTCAGAGTGTGGGTTTGTGCAGTGGTGATACCATGGCTTTTGAATCCCCAGCATTCAAATTCTGATACTTCTGACTCCTTAGCTGTGTGACTTTGCTAAGGTAATCTAATCTCCTTTGAACTTCAGTTTTCTCATCTACAAAATGAGGATGATAACCCTTGCTTAGACCAATGTGAGGACTAGAGACAAGGTCCACGAAGCACCTGATACACCACACTGTAGGTAGACAAGAAATGGGAGCTCATATTAATTCAGGATCTGTTATGTGTTCATCAGTTTTCCATTCACAATTTTATTTATTCCTCCCATTCACCTTGAGAAGTAGGTTTTGCTCATTCCGACTTTAGAAAGGGACAAAGTGAGACTCAGAAAAATGAAGTCACTTACTCGAAGTCGCAGAGTGGGCACATGGAATTCACACCTGGGCTGGACTGACTCATGAGGCCAAGTTTCTATCACACCCCATGGCAGTGAACAGCTTGGGTATCAAGGCAGGACTTAGTCTAAAGCTGGTGGATCTGTTGATGCCAGAGGTTTGCTAACTAGTATCTTTTAAAGTACCACTTGTATTCTCTTCTCTGGTCTGGGCTGGGTGCTGAAGAAAACAACAGTGAACACCAGACACATTTCCACTGCATGTGAAGACCAGTATTTAGCAACAAAATCAGATTAAATAATTAAAAACATAATTTACAGAATGACAGGTAGTGCAAAGCACAGCATAGAAGTTATAGTGATTTAGAAGTGAATAACAGGGCTCCAGAATAACATAGCTCCTTACTTTCTAACAGATTGCTGAGGAGGCAGAGGACTGAGGGATGAGAGAATCCAGGGATGAAGATTTGAGCAGTAGATAACAAACTGGCTATCTACTACAATTTCTATCTTTGGGAAACCAGGAAGGAAAGACACGGTTGCTGGGTCATGGAGCTGGGAGGTCAAGGGAGCCTCGGGGTGCTTCTCCTTGATTTTGGAGCCCAAGTTATAAAGGTTGACACTCCCCAAGGCCAGGGTCCTGCTGGGGAACTGACAAGCCTAGGTGTAGTGTTCTGGGATCTGATTTTGGATCTGATGAGAGTAGACATCTCAGAAGTTTTGGGGACTTGTCTTGAATTTAATTAGTATGACATCAACATTAGTATGTTATTATCCGACAGACTTTATCTTAGACTTTGTGTGAAACAAAGGCTCAAAATTGAGTGTGGAGTTGGAAAAATTAGAATGCAATGAAGGAAAGAGATGGGGTTGGAAATGTGGATGAGTTTGCAGGTAGAAATTGTACTGAGGATGAGGATAGGGGTGGGACTGGGGTGAGAGTTTTAGGATTGGTGTTAGATGTGAGGTGGGTTCGTGGGAAGGATATCAGTGTGGGCTTTTTACAATATGACAGGGATGGACACTAATGGCCAAGTTGTGCATGGGGCAGATTTGGGACTGAGGTTATGGTGACATTCAGTGCTTGGGTCAAGGCTGAGTTTGGCTTATGGTTAGAGCTTCAGGGTTCAGGTCAAGAGTCAGGCTTAAGGTGGTTGAGGTCTGGGTCCTGGCCTGAGTTGATATTGGGAGCCAGGAAATCAGTCAAGATTTAGGTTTTGGATTGAGGTACACATTGGGGTTGGTCAACAATAAAGCAGGACTTGAGGTTTAGGATTGGGTGTGAGTTTCGGTTTGGGGTTTGTGTCACAATTGGTGTTCAGAGCTGTGTCAAATAAAGGTTAGAGTTAGAGTTCTGCTCGAGGTGAGGGTCTAAGGTCTTTCTTACACTATCAGAAGCATTTGATCATGCCTGACCATGCCCTCTCCATGAATGGCACCACCAAATATCCAGCAAAGGACTCTGAAGTCTAATAACATCTCCCTCCACCTCACCACAACCTCCTTCCAACCCATTGCCAAGGCCTGCAGCTTCTTTCTCCTAAGCGCATTTCTAATCCATCTACTTAGCATCATCTCTACCTTCCAATCACCCTTGTCCAAGTCACCATCATTTCTCATCTGGACAACAGCAAGGACTTCCCCATGGTCTCCCCAAAGCCTCACTTTCCCACAAATCCATCCTTCATACAGCAGCCAGGCTGATATTTTGAAAATATATATCTTATATTATTCCCCTGACTAAAGTCCAAGTGGTTCTCCATTGTTCACAGGATCAAGTCAGACTCACCATGACATACGAGGCTCTTCATGGTCTGGTCCCATCAACCTCTGGTTTCCACCTTCCATCTCAGGCCCTTTGTACATGCTGCTTCCTCTACATGATATACTCTCCATGCTCCACCCATTTTCTTCTAGTTAATGTTGACTATTCTTTCAACACTCAGCTCATTGTCACTTCCTGGGTCAAAACCCCTTGGAAATGCTTTTGTAATACCCTGCACCTTTCCTTCAGGGCACACAGTATAGTTGTATCTTTGCATCTGTTTATGAATTATTTTATTATTTTTCTTTACATGAGGCTGTCAGCTCCTTGAGGGAAGAGATGCCATCTGGGTTTATGCACCATGGCATCCTCCTAGCCCAGCCTGGAATATAGTTGACACCCAACACATATTTGTTAAGTGTATAAAGGATTGGGTCTGAAATGGAATATGGGATGAGTGATGGAGAGAAAGCTATGACTGGAGGCATGATTGGGTTTGGTATTAATGTGGCTTCAAGGTATGGATTCAAGTTAGAATTGGATTTGGAGTTATGATTTGAGATCTGAATTGAGATTTGGATTCAACATTGAGGTCTGAGGAAGGATGGTTTTGGCTACAAGGACCAAACAACTGTAAATCAGAAAGGAAACCTGAAAAAGTCATGAGATGAAGGGGCTCCACAGTTGGCCAGTTCGACTTCCTCAAAGACCCGGCTAATCCCGGTCTCTCTGTTTGGCCATCTCAGTGTGCCAGGAGGACTGCCACAGTTCTAGAATTTGCATCTAGAAGGGGATGCCATCTAGCAGACGAGAAGGGAACTCTGGAAATTTCTTTTTGATATTAAGGAAATCTTTGCTAGAAGTGCCTCAGTGGTCTTCCGCTCCCTCCTCATTGGCCAGAACTGCCTCACATGTCCATTTCTAAACTAATCCAGCAAGCAGAATGCAGCGTACAGTCATGATGAACAAAAAGCACTACCCAAACAAAACGGAGGCTCTGCTAGAAAGGCAGAAGGAGTGAGTGCTTGGGGAAGTGACAATAGTGTCTATCACTATGGGTCACAGGTAGAACTGGGTTAGGGGTCAGGATTGAGATAAAGTTTGGACTCAGGGATGAATCCCATTTGGGGCTCTGATTTAGAGGTGGAAATCAATTCCAATTTTAGGGATTTGTCTTGAAGTAATTCAGACAATGGTTCCTACCTTACTCAAAGGGAAGGCTAAAAACCTTCAAGATCCCATGTCATCCTGGTACTATATTTCTGGCCTCAGAGCTGTCCTGTCTCCCTTGGTCATTCAACTCTGGTTACAATGGCTTTGTTGCTGGGCTACTTTAGGCAAGCTCCTTGCCTAACACACCTGCCTGCTGGCTTTTCCCAGAACTCACTATCTTCAAGTAGCCACATGGATCCCCCAAGATTTTGCTCAAATGTCACCTACATGTGGGATCTCTCCAATCATCATTCCTAATATTATAACCCCAGGGATCCTTGAGGGGGGTGGGAGCCAATAATTCCCTAACCTCCTTCCTTGCTTTTATTTTCTTCCATAGTCCTTGCCACCACCTAACAAACCCTATATTTTATGTACTTATTTTTGTACTGACCGTCTCCACACCCTAGGACAAGAGCCTCTATGAAGGTAGGGATGTGTTTTGCCACTGCCGTGTTCCCCAGATTCAGAACAGTTTGTGGCTCAGAGTTTATGCTCAAGGGATACTTTTTGAATGACTACAATGAGCCAAGATGAATGTGGAAATGAGCTCATCCTAGCATTATTATAATTAAAACTACCCAAGTGTACTTCAATTTGAGGATTACATAAATCATGTTACAACTATAGTGTGGAATGCTACACAACCATTATAAAGGAAGGAGAAATGATCTACTAAGAGGAAAAAGGTTTTCTCTTTTTTTCTTAAAATAAATTTTATTGTGCATAAGTAAGGGATACGACATGATGTTATATGATGCATATACATTGTAAAATGATTACTTTAGTGGGAAAAATTACCATATTCATCATCTTATATACTTACCCATTTCCTCCCCTGTGGGAAGAGCAGCTGTAACCTACTCGCTTACCAAAAATCCTGAATACAACACATTATTATTAACTATAGTCCTCATGTTGTACAGATCTTTCAACTCGGTCATCCTACATATTTGCTACTTTGTATCCTTTGACCTACATCTCTCTAATGTGGGGTCGGGGTGGAATTTTTCCAAGACACTTTGTGGAGTAAAAAAAGTTAAATTAGATAATATTTAGTACAGGCAGTTTTGTTATAAATACATAATATATAGAGAGAAACCTATGTATAATATGATTTTCAATGGCTATGAAAACACATTCATTAGTTCTAAATATGACTCATATGAAATACGACAATATCAACTGTGACTAAATTGATAACAGTAAGCATTCAGTGGTATGGGGTTAGGGAAAGCGTTCTCTTTTTAATTTATACCTCTATAATAAGGCTGGGAACGAATTCAGGTTCAAAGGCATGGCTGAGACCCAACCTGGACAGGTTGCCACGGGCTGTTCAGACTGAGGGTGCGGGGTCTAGGGCCCTCCCCCTGAGGGGATGAGGGCAAGAAAGTGGCCCCAGAGGGGGACCCAGGCCAGAACCTGTGCCCTGAGCGCCGCAGCCCTTGAATCCTGCTCCTGCCCCTCGAGCAGCCAGAGGGACCGCGGGGCCAGAACGTGCGGGGGTGAAGTAGCCGGTGCCGCCCGACCGGAGCCTGGGTGGAGAGAGAGAGTACAGTGGTGCCAATTGCTTCTGTTGCCTCTAGGGTTCCAGATAACTCTAACCGCAAACGCAGGAAGGGGGTGTCCCAGAGCCGGCTCCGCCTGCACCCCAGGGCGCCGGGGGCGGGCGCGGGGGTGGTATAAGAGGACCGCCCTGCGGAGGGCTGGAGACACTGGCGCCGGACCCGGCCCGACCGAGCCCCAGTGGAGTGCGGAGCCTGGATCAGATCGGACCCTCCGAGGTGAGAAGGGCCCTTTTCCAGGGTGAGTGCGTTGGTGGGATGGGGCGGGGGAGGGTGATGCTGGCTAGACAGCCGACTCCTGGCTCTGAGAGCTGAGGGACTGGAGGTCTGCAACTTGAAGTCTCTTAGGGACAAAGGGACTGGGGATTCAGAAGTATGCGTTGCCTGGGGAGGAGAGGGACCCGAGCCTGGGTTTCTGATTCCCTAGAGGTGGGAGGAGCTGGACTCCAGGGTGTGAGGGAGGAGGATCTGGGGGCCTGGACCCTGGGTCTGAGGGAGGAGGATTTGGGGACCGGGACCCCTGGGTCTGAGGGAGGAGGGGCTGGGGCCGGGACCCCTGGGTCTGAGGGAGGAGGATCTGGGGGCCGGGACCCCTGGGTCTGAGGGAGGAGGATCTGGGGGCCGGGACCCCTGGGTCTGAGGGAGGAGGGGCTGGGGGCCGGGACCCCTGGGTCTGAGGGAGGAGGGGCTGGGGGCTTGGGGCTCCTGCTTCTTGGACTCTTTCCCCTTCCCAGCTCCAGCGGAAGGAACCTTCCTGGTCTGGCAGCCTCTGAGGGGCTCAGTGAGGCACCATGGCGGGATGCCTACTCCCGCCCCTGCAGATCCTCCTGCTGTGCTTAGCCCTGGGAACTGCTGCACAAGGTGAGGGCCTCCCAGTGTCCTCGCTGACCCTCTCCAGGGAGTCCGAGTCAGGGCCCCTCCCTCCTCAAACGGCTTCCAACCTCAGACCCGACTGTTGAGCCGCAGCCCCTCTTCCTGCTCCTGCTGGCTCCAGGGCCTCTGTCCCCTCCAAGCCCTTTCTCCTGTGCTCAGCGTCTCTCCACACCTCTGTGGCTGCCCCAGTTGAGATGTTCCTCCTGGGTGTCTGAGCGGCTCCCTCTGCCTCTCTCCATCCCCAATCTTTCGCTGTCTCTGCATTTCTTCATGCGTCTCTGTCTCTCTCCATCTCCGACTCTGGGAATCCCTGGGTTGTCGCCTACAGCCTTCCCCCAGCACAGGCTACCTACACGTTCCTCCATGTCTCCACGCAGACCAGGGCGACAAGAGCGGGGAGAAGATTATTGGTGGCGTCCCATGTCCAAGAGGCTCCCACCCATGGCAGGTGGCCCTGCTCAGTGGCAGTCAGCTCCACTGTGGCGGCGTGCTGGTCAACCAGTGGTGGGTGCTGACGGCCGCCCACTGCGAGATGAAGTAGGTGCCACCCCAGGGCTGTGCGGGGCGGGGGTGCAGCCGGCACCTCCAGCTCTCTACTGGGGCTCTGTTTGTCTGTCTTTAGGTCTCTGTCCCCCACTCTGGGTCTCTGTTCCCCTCTCTCAGTCACCCCGTCTGTCTCTGAAAGTTCCTCTTTCTCCCAGTGAGTACGTCGTGCACCTCGGTGGTGACAAGCTGGGTGATAGAAAATCCCAGAAAATCAAGGCCTCAAGGTCATACCGCCACCCTGGGTACTCCACGAAGACTCACGAAAATGACCTCATGCTTGTGAAGCTAACTAGACGGGCCAGGCTGTCATCAAGTGTGAAAAGAGTCAACCTGCCCTCCCAGTGCAAGCCCCCTGGGACCATGTGTACCGTCTCTGGCTGGGGCACTACCACAAGCCCGGATGGTAGGTTGCCCCAGCGACCCAGGAGTCCAGGTCCCCAGGCCGCTCCTCCCTCAGACCCAAGAGCCTGTCCCCACAGCCCCTGGGGCACTCAGGCACCATCCTCTCCCCGCCAGTACCCAGGTGTTGCAGGTTGACAGCTCTCCCCTCTCCACCTTGCAGTGACCTTTCCCTCGGAGCTCATGTGCACAGATGTCAGACTCATCTCCTCCAAGGACTGCAAGAAGGTTTACAAGGACTTGCTGGGCAATTCCATGCTGTGTGCTGGCATCCCCAACTCCAAGACCAATGCCTGCAATGTGAGAACCCCCTTCTTCCCGGCCCTGGCTGCCCTGTCTGCTTGCTCTGGGCACAGAGCCTGACCCAGTGACCAGGCACCACTGAGCCTGCCCTCGCCATCCCCCAGGCCTGGCCTCCTCAGCTTTCTCCGCCTAATTCCCCGCCTAGGGCTTAGCAGGGGCTTGTCCAGGGGCTGCCGTGGCCCTGGGATGAGCAGAGAGTTGAGTGGGGGTGGGACCAGCAGAGAGCAAGGGATGCCCTGGCCTCAGACCCCTTAAAACTTTAAGCAGGTACCAAAAAACTCAGGAATTGAAATATATTATATTTTTATGCAATATTTGAAAATAAATTAAAGATTCACGCAAAAAGTCCACAATGAACAAAACATCACAGTTTTAAATAAAGAGCAGATAAGTCTTACTGAATTTTCCTTTTGGCTCAGGCACCAGTGTGGCTCAGCCCAGCACAGCACCGATGCCATCTTTATTTAAAATTGGGATACTGTGTCACCATGGAAGTTTTTCGTATTACATTTGATTTTTTAAAGTATTTCATTGAAGTATTATTATTGCAATTATTGAGATACTGAGATTTTGTGCCCAAAGCTAATGCCACATTCTCTGGACCCTGGTCCTTGTCCGGATCTTGGAGAAAGCACTGTCTCTCCTCCTGCTCCTTGTTACTTCTGCCTAGTCTTTTGTCGTCATCCCCCTCTGTTTCCGAACAAAATCTTCCCACATCTTTTTTTTTTTTTTTTTTGAGACAGAGTTTCACGCTGTTGCCTGACTAGAGAGAGAGTGCCTTGGCATCAGCCTAACTCACAGCAACCTCAAACTCCTGGGCTTAAGCTACCCTCCTGCCTCAGCTTCCCGAGTAGCTGGGACTACAGGTGTGCACCACCACACCCGCTGATTTTTTCTATTTTTAGTAGAGACAGGGTCTTGCGCTTGCTCAGGCTGGTCTTGAACTCCTGAGCTCAAGCGATCCTCCTGCCTCGGCCTCCCAGAGTGCTAGGATTACAGGTGTGAGCCACCGCACCTGGCCCCACATTTTTCTTTATTCCGAATTTCATTTTATGTTATTTCACACTTTTTTCTCTTTGTTCTTTCTCTGTGTTGGGCTGGCTGGTGTTTCTCTCTCTCTCCCTCTCTCATACCTCTTTGCTCACATCTGCACCCTCAGCAATCAGGGGAGGTGGGATGCTGTGAGTTAGGGATGAGGTGATGGGAGAGGGATGCTCATTCTAGAGAAGTGGGGGGCTCCCATTTCTCCCCTTGAGAGGGCGGGCTTCCTGAATGTGCAAACTCTGCTGTAACTCAGAGCCCCACACTCAGAAGGGCCCATGTTTGGTTTAACACACTCCTGTTGCCATCTTGAAATTCTTTTTCTCTTCTTTCTTTTTCTTTTTCCCTTTTCCTTTTTCTTTTTTTGAGATGGAGTCTTGCTGTGTTGCCCAGGCTGGTCTCAGAACTCCTGGCCTCAGGCGATCCTCCTGCCTCAGGCTCAGCTGGGATTACAGCTAGGATTGCAGGAGCACACCATTGCACTGGGCAGTCTTGAAAACCTTAATAATTTTTGAACAAAGATCCCTGAATTTTTATTTTGCACTGGGCCCTTTAAATGATGTAATTGGTCCTGCCCCTGGTTTCCAAGACCGTGGAGTCCTCTTTCCTGCACAAGGTGGCTGCATTCATCCGCGCCCCCCCCCCCCCCCCCCCCGCCCCCGCGGAGACAATGTTCCTTCTCCCACTGGCTTGGAGCAAAGTCCTTCACATTGGAAAGTAAACCGGTGCGCTGATCCTGGAAGCCCTGCCCCTTCTCTGGGATTGGTCCCATTGGCCAGGGCTCAAGCCAATGTCTTCAAAGAACCTGGTTTGTCCTTTGCATGATAGCACTAATTCCTGCTCTCCCACTGGTCCCCCAGAGACAGAGTGTCTTCTCATTGGCTGAGATGGAAGTCCATGGTCTGACAGAACAAAGACTAACAACTGAGGAATGAATAGGGGACTGGGCTGGGCTCAGGGACTTTGCTCTGAAGCCAAAGCTAATTTCCTGCTCTGTTCCTTCCAGGGTGACTCAGGGGGACCATTGATGTGCAAAGGTACCCTGCAAGGTCTGGTGTCCTGGGGAACTTTCCCTTGTGGCCAACCCAATGACCCAGGTGTCTACACTCAAGTCTGCAAGTACACCAAGTGGATAAATGAGACCATGAGAAAGCATCACTAATAAACCACCGAGAGTTAAGTAATCATGCGCTTCAAACAGAAAATTCGCAGAAATAAGAACGTTGATGACTTATAAAGTCATATATGACTTTCCTTTTCTTCAAAGACATATTAAAAGCTCAACAATCAATATGCCCTGTTTGTAAACCAATCAAATTAGCAAGGGCCTAAAACCAAAACAAACGAAGAAATACAAAAACCTCAGTGCTGGTGAAGATTCAGTGAGACCAACACCCTCAAATACTGGGACTGGAAATTCATACAGTCTTTATGGAAAACAGCTTGGCAACATGAACTGAAATCCCCATTCACCGCCTCTGACACAGTAACTAATCCTATGAAGACCCTACTTAAAAAAAAATCCAAAGTGTGGAGCAAGGTCTGAATTTATCACAAAATTATTTATCACAGCAAAAAAACCAAAATGGAAATAACGAACATGTTCCAAAGTATTTGATTGTTTAAATGATAGACCAGTTTGGCACAAGGGTATTATGAACCTATTAAATACTTAGGCAGAACTGTTAGTGTTATGCAAGAATGTTTACTCTATATGCTGTTAAACGACAAAAAGAAGATACAAAATTGAGTATGTGATCCTAGCCATGTAAAATGAAATATCCACAGAATAAAATCTGAAAGGCCATGTCCCAGGTTGTACACGGGGCAGTCATGAGGTATCTCTTTCCTTCCTTGTCTTTCTGTGGATGTGCTTTTATAACCTAGAAAATAAAAGTGGGAAAGCTCTGAAGATTAAGGTCTGAGAGAGGAGACCCTTGAGGGAGGGAGACCAGAAAGGGAAATGTGCCTGGTTTTGAGCCCTGGTCTTGCCTCCCTGCCCAGTGGCACACCTCTCTCCATTTTCCAGGTCTCAGTTTTCCTCATCTATAAAATGGGAGAGACAAGAAAGGAGGGAGAGAGGGAAGATAGGAGAGAGGAGAGGATAAGCCTACTTCCTCAGGGTGGAAAGGGGTGTGAAAGTGTTTCTGAACATCTTGACAGGTGACAAACAGGGAGGGAGGGAGGAGGTTTTCAGAGGGATGGGGATGTCAGGTAGACAGAACACCTGGGTCCCACAAAGGCCTGCCAAAAGTGAGCAATCAGCATCCCAGGTGCCAGAGGAAGGTAGTCACTGAGAACCAGGAAAGGTGGGCTCCTGCTCCCCAGAAAGGCAGGGGGGCCTCTGGGAGGGGAGAGAGATGAGGGAGGAGTCCTCTGTGACTCAGAGCCTAGCTACACCCATCACCTGCCATCAGAGATTCTCTGGGCAGTCACACCTCAGATGCTGCTGATAGAGGGATTCCTCTCCAGCCGGAGACTCACCCCTCTACCTGTCTTTCCTGTTTCTCTCCCAGAATTCCCTCCCCACCAGCATTCTCCAGATAATTCCTCTCCTTATCTCATCCCCCTCCAAATCTCTCCTAACCGTCATATTGCAGAAAATCTGCAGTCACTGATTCTGACTCTCTGCACACAGGAGGATAACACACAAAAAACAGCAGTCCAGGCCCACAGCCCCTCCACCCTAAGACCCAGGGATCCAGGCCCACAGCCCCTCCATCCTCAGACACAGGGGTTCGGGACCCCAGCTCATACTCCCTCAGACCCAGCAGCCCTAACTCCCAGCCCTGTCTGTCTCTGGGCCCATGTCCAGTTTAAAGAACATCAAGTATTTTCAGCCACCCATCCCCACGAGGCTCCATCAACTTGCCCTCTCTCCTGCAAGCCACCCCAAATCAATATTCAATCTAAAACTTAAAAAGGATCAAAACATTGCATTTGCACTAAATCCGCCTGGAGGTCCCTGGCCCTGCCCCTCTGCTCCTCCTACACGAAAGCTACAGGTGGATTGGTTTGCAGTGACTGAGATGGGACTCACGTGGAATTTTTAAAAAGTAACTTCATTCTTCTTTAGGCAGACAGCACAGTGTAGTTGTTAATGCACTGGCTCTGGAATCTGGTTTCTTGGATTCAAATCCCAGTTTTGGCCCCTACAAGCTGTTTGCCTTTGAGTGCATTCCTTCCCCCATCCCTGTTCCTTCATCCTTGAAGTGGGAGAAAGAGCATCTATG
This sequence comes from Lemur catta, assembly GCF_020740605.2. Classification (NCBI taxonomy): domain Eukaryota; kingdom Metazoa; phylum Chordata; class Mammalia; order Primates; family Lemuridae; genus Lemur; species Lemur catta. The sequence goes on from NC_059146.1 coordinate 22,496,300, forward strand.
TCACATGGCCATCATGAAGCTTAATTAAGTGAAGGTACAGAATGTGCTCGAATGTCGTCTGGCACAGCGTAAGCCTTCAGTAGGTGTTGGTTTTTATCGTTTATGAATTCTAGGACTTTTTCCTGCTTACGATCGCGTGAGGTTTCCCTATAAAACAATTTCTTCATGGAATGCTTTTGCTGAGCAAGTCAGTTTGGAGAAAAATATCACATAAATGAGCATCCCTGGCATACGTGGATGGCAAAACCACAAAGGTCACCGGAGAATGGGTAGAGTTAGGGACGTCATCCTCTCCCTTAGAAGTTCCTTCACTCCCTACTGCCAACCACCTCCCTTCTTTCCCCAAGTGGCTCCCAACAATTCCTCCCACGTTCACCCACCCAATATTGCCATAAGTGGCATCACCAAGAGCTGGGTCACATCCACTGCCATGTTTGAAGTTGAGTTCCAACTCAGGCTCCACCATTGCCTGGGCATTTGACATTGAGCAATTAATTAACTCCTCCACTCTGAGCCTCAGTTTTCTTATCTGTAAAATGGGAGTGGATATAATGAAATCATTTAGTCATTTGGTCAACATTTCCTAAGGCAGGGGCAGGGAACCTTTTCCTGCTGGAAGGCCACATTAATTTAGCTGTCATCAAATAAGGCCACATATGAGAAACTCCAATTAGATAATACTTAAAAATGTACATTGTATTGTAAAAAGTCTAATGGCTACATACTTAACAATTTCAAAAAAATGAAAACTGTTAATTTTAAAGTTAACTAACCTTTTTTTTTTTTTTTTTGAGACAGAGTCTCACTCCGTTGTCCTGGCTAGAGTGTCATGCTGTCAGCCTAGCTCACAGCAACCTCAAACACCTGGGCTCAAGCGATCCTCCTGCCTCAGCCTCCCGAATAGCTGGGACTACAGGTATGTGCCACCATGCCAGGCTAATTTTTTCTGTATATTTTTAGTTGTCCAACTAATTTCTTTCTATTTGTTCTAGTAGAGATGGGGTCTTGCTCTTGCTTAGGCTGGTCTCGAACTCTTGAGCTCAAATGATCTGCCTGCCTTGGCCTCCCAGAGTGCCAGGATTACAGGCGTGAGCCACCACGCCAGCCTAACTAACCTTTTAATGACTTTGTGTCTGCTCTTTGTTGGAAAGCATTTGCATATGTGGTTGCAGCATGGAAGTCCACAGTTTCAGCTGATCCTCTAGATGAGTATCAGCCATATTTGTGGCCTTAAGGGCATCTTGATTTGGGTTAGGTAGGAGAGTGTGTTAATAGATTCACATCAATAAGTGATTGAAAAGCAAGAAAGCATTTTTTGGGCATATTGCCAAAGGCATGGGTATTCTACTGCACTTTTCCATATTTCAATTGGATCTTTCTTAGCATCAATGACTTTAAAAATGTCATCTACTGAGTTCTCAATCAATTCCATCTGTACTTCTTTAGGTGCCTTGGTGACATCAACCAGGTGAGGCTGAAATGCTGATTTGAGTGTGATGTCAAGATTCTCAAAGTCAGTGGAACTTTCATTATGTTCTCCAATTAATTGTCTATAACAGCTGCGTATTCTTCAAATGATTTGCATATATCATCCTGGTCATCAATGACCTTTACTAACTGGGGAAAATGTTCATCCAAAATTTCTTTTTGAAGAAGTGGTTTGAAAAAAAAGATGTCTTTTTACAAAATGCTTGGATTTTTTGCCTCATATCATATATAGATTTAGTTTTACCTTGCAAAGAAATATTCAGGTTGTTTTGATTTGACATGACATCACACAGAAATGCTGCATTCCTATAGAAATCTTCTTTCCATAATTCATGTTGCTGATTCTGATCATCATAAAATTTAACTATCTGTTCTCCCAGAGAGAAAATTTTGGCTAACACTTGTCCCTGCGATAGCCAACGCACTTTATAATGATACCACAAATCCACACTGAATACCTCATAGTTCAACTTTAGCATGTTATGAAACTGATGATGCCATGTTGCATTTGCACAAATACTGTTAACAATACTTATAACTTGTTACAAAATGTCACTTAACATAATAGCTTTAGCACAGAGATTTTGCTGATGCAAGACACAATGAAAAGAAATGAGAGCATCTGGATCTGTTAATAGTTTTTTTTTTATCTGTGCAACAAACCCTTCATATTTTCCTGTCATAGGAGGTGCACCATCTGTACATACACTCACTAAATTTACCAAATTCGGTCCAACTTCATGACATGTATCTTGAAAGTCATTGAAGATATCTACTCCCGCTGTTCTGTTTGCAAGAATGCCCAAAGTGGGTAACTCTTCATAGCAAAGAAAATCTTCTGTCACGACTCGAATGAAGTATAAAACCCGTGCTGAGTCAGTAGGATCAGTTGATTCATCCCAAGTGATCAAATAATGTATATTTTCCTTTTGAAGTATTGCATGAAGTCATGAAGTTGTTCTGTTAAGTTGAAGGCTAATTCATGCTGCTGATCAGTTATGGTTCACCTTGAAAGAGGCAGTTGTTTGTACTTTGAAACGTTATCGGGGTCTAAGCATCCTACAACTTTGACATGCATTCTTTCACAATTTCTTGCATCACTGAATGGCTTCCCTTTTTCCGAAGTATATGAGCTTCTTTTTAAGTTGCTTCAGTGGCATTATTTCCCAGTCTTATTGCTGCTCGAAAGAATTGTCTTTGCTTTTGCTTTTCATCTTTTCATTTCTGCAATACAACCTTTCATGCCTCTTTCTCTAATTTAAAATATTTGTGGTCCTTATGAATGTTAAAATGTTGATGAGTATTAAATTTCTTTAATGTTGATATTGCAGTATCACAAAGCAAGAAAATCATCTTATCCTTAGCAGAAACAAGACAATATTGCAATTCCCAGCCCTCATTAAGAAAATCTGTTTTTTTTCCTTCAGTGTTCTCTTGGTCTTCTTTGATGTGATGGGCTGTTAAGCAGACAGAATTAAAAAATACGGTGGAGCATGCAACTGTTCACAAATTCCATTTCAAACACAGACGAAGTGCAATGTTGTCATAGCAGACTGGCATACTTGACCCCCACAAACTCTGGCCAACAGCCTGGTGTGGTAGTGGCACCAGTCAGGTGGGGGAAGTTAGAACTAAATCATGAGTGAAGCAGCCATCAGTTTAGCCAAGGGCTTACTAATGTTCTAATTGTGCCAGTCAATCTAGGAGGATTATTTCATTGAAACTTATTTTATTCTTTGGTATTTTACACACATTCATTTTGAAATATAATAAAAATATAAAAGATGAACAAAAAATGTATTAATAAAAATGGAGGCATTCGTTCTGTAAAATTTGGATTCAATCAAAAGGCTGCACTTAAGGACCTAGAAGGCTATATGTGGCCTTAAGGCTGCAGGTTCCCCTCCCCTATCCTGAGACCTCCTCTGGGCCAGGTCCTGTGTGGATACGAGGGACACAGGGGTGAGTCAGCCCAGGTGCCTGCTCTCAAGGATCTCACAGTCCAGCAGGAGAGGGGGATGTCAATCAAGGTGTCCCTGGTCCAGGGTCAATTACGGGAGGCACCTGCTGTGGGAACCTACGTGAGAGAGTGACTAATCCAACCGCAGCAGGTGGAGGTTGTTGGGTGGTGTTCTGGGAAGTCTTCCTGGAGGAGGTGATGTCCAAGCAAAGACTTGAAAGACAAGTTGTTGTTGCCAGGAAAAGGTTTGAAAGGCATTCTAAGAAGAGGGAATAGCATGAGAGAAGGCCCAGAGGCCAGAGGGCATAGCACGGTTCAGGAAAACCTGGCATTATTTTGAAAGCTGGAGCACACACAGAGGAGTAGGCAGAGCTACTTCTGCAGCAGGCAGAATTGGGGCTCAAAACAGAACTTACCTTGAATTAGGAAATAATAAACTACATTTTTACATACCTGGCTGTGCGGATTGAAGTCCTACTTGCTGTGTGTTGGTTTTCATCCAGGACTGGAGATGTCACACGTTGCGTGTGTGTGCTCCATGACCTCAGTACAAACCTGGAACTAGAACAGTCATCTGAGGGGTGGCTTTATACAGTGTGCAGCATGGTGGCTGCTCAAGGCTCTTGATGGCTCAAAATGAGTTCCAACTGAGACGTGCTGTAGGCATGAACGACACACGGAAACTCCAACACTCGGTATGCCAAAACATAAGAAGGCAAACGATCTTATTACTAATTTTCTTATTTTGATTTCATATGATAATATTTTGGATAGATTGAGTTAAACAAAGTATTAGAACTAACCCCTCTTTTTTCTTTTTCAGATTTTTAATTGAATTGAATCAAATTGCATGTATTTCTGAGGTACACCATGATGTTTGACATATGTATGTATATATTATGGAATGTCTAAACCAAGCTATTTTACATATGCTTGCCTCACATACTTGTTTTTTGGTGGTAAGGACACTTAAAATCTTTTTGCTTTCTTGTAAAAAAAAATTGTGGCTACTAGAAAATGTTAACGCACATGCGTGCTGGGGGGAGTGGGTTAAATGTGAAGAGGGGGCAAGCAGTGCAGAGAGTATGTCGAATACCAAATTGGTCTTCATGGAGGGGGAACTGAGCAATCAATGCAAGAAAATGAAATAGCCCAAGCAGGTGTTAAGGCCGACTTTGTTCCCAGCCCTTGTCTCATAGCACAACGACCCCCTCGCAAGCCTCCATGACTCGCCCCAACCCTCCATCTTCCATCTCACCCCCATGCCCTGCTTCACTGCGCCCTTCCTCCTGTCCCTCCCCTGGCCACACACGCCCACACCCTCCAGCCCACACCAACCAACGCCTGCTGTTTCCCACAAGGGCCAGGGGTTCTCATACCTTCTCCTCCTGCCCCACCTCTGACGCGGCTTTCCAGGCCCAAGTTCAAAGGCACCTCCCCAGATCTGCCCGATCCCTCTGCAGCTTCCCGGCACCCCCATGTCTCATCCTAGCCCCGTGTGGCTCCCATTCGCTCTCGGATTCCAGCTTATCTCCACGTCTCTCCCGGTGCATCCTGATCTCAGGGATAAGCTCTCAGTTCCTCCTGCACCCCGCTGGCTTCCGGGGGCTCCCAGAGCCTGCCTCCCCTCCCTGCACACGCGCGCGCGCGCACACACACACACACACACACACAGAGGTGCTTGCAGGAGAAGTCTAGGGGCAGAGGACAAGACCCGGGAGCAGACAAGCAGGAGTCAGAGCATCAGGGGGAACGAGAGGGAGATAGACAGGGACACGGAGCCCCCCAAACACACGGAGCGAGAGACCGCAGAGGTGGGCAGATAGGACAGTCAAGAGTCCTGAAATATCCAGGCAGGGCCAGGTGGGCTGTTAAACGGCTGCGACAGCGCTGATCACAGGGACAAAAGGAAGCTATTGATGCAGCTGCCGCCTGCCTGGAAGAGGTTGGGAAACGGAGCTGCTGGGAGCATGGCACTGGGTGCTGGGGGCGGACAAAGGCCGATTGTTTCAGGGCCCTTTCCCCATAGCGCCTGGGCCCACTCCCCAGCCTGGGGCAGGGGTGGGGGCCAGTTTGGTGACACATGCTCTCATTAGCTGGCTGGCTTGCTCTCTCCTGGGGACATAGAGGTCGTCAGCACACACAGAGGGACACACGGGCAGGTTTGTGAGTCACCCCAACCCCACTGAACCTGGGCGGGCTGGTTCCCAAAGCCTGAGCGCTCCACAGCTAGGAGTGAAGGCCTGCCGGTCCCTGAGTGCTCACAGGGAGAAGTTGGGGGATGTGGGGAGGCTGGGGCACTATTAGCTGGCCCCAGAGGCTGGCATTTCAGGCCTGAGACACTGTCTTTCTCAAGGACCTAGAAACCTAAGAACTGAGGAGAGCAAGCTCTTATCTTCCTCTCCCAGACCCAGGCCCCAGCCCCTCCTCCCTCAGACCCAGGGGTCCGGGCCCCCAAACCCTCCTCCCTCAGACCCAGGGGTCCAGGCCCCCAGCCCCTCCTCCCTCAGACCCAGGGGTCCAGGCCCCCAGCCCCCTCCTCCCCCAGACCCAGTGGTCCAGGCCCCCAGCCCCTCCTCCCTCAGATGCAAGAGTCCAGGCCCCCACTGCACTCGGGGACCCGTGCGCCCCTCCCTGGGATTCAGGTCAGGGGTCATGGGGAGGTGGGGGCAGGAGGAATGTGTGTGGGAGGCCCGAGTGAGGCGGAAAGGGGCGGGGCCGGCCTCCAGGCTCGGGGACCTGGGGAGACAGGGGTTAAAAGGAAGCTCCCGGAGCATCTGGGGGCAGAACCTTCCTCTGCAGGGAGGCCAGGGAGCCGGGGTGTCTGTCTGGCAGTCCCTACAGCCCGGGGTCCTGATGCCCCTTGTCTTCTGCCGGCTGCTCTGCTGCTGCTCTCGAGGCCTCCGCTCCTGCAGCTGCCTGCGTTTCTGACTCTGCCTCCCTGTCTCGGAGCTGTCCTTCCCCAACCCCGCCGCAGGCAGCGGCCTTCAGCAAGTAAGATCGCGGGCATCCCAGAACCTGCAGGTGGGGGTGGGTGACAAGGCAGGTGCAGGGCCGCGGTGCAGAGGAAAAGCCCCGGAGAGAGGAAGGGCATTGCCTCCCCCCGTCTTGTCACTAGGGAAGCAAATAAAAAGATTTAATCAGCATCTACTGTGGGTCACCAGACCGATAGGCATAGTTCCGGATTTTCGTTGGCATCAGCCTTCTTACGACCCTCTGAGGCGGTGGGGAAACAAGAACTCTGGAGGCTGGATGGGAAGGGCCAGAGTCAAGGTCAGGGAGGAAGGAGAGGAAGAGGAGGAAAGGGCAGAGTCCGAGGCACCGACTAATGGGCATGTGGCTTCCCTCTCAGGAGCGTCATGAAGAAGCTGATCGCCGCGCTGGTCCTGGTCGCTGCAGGTGGGGGCGATGGCATGTCGAAGTGGGGGGCGGTTTGCGACGGGGGTTGGGCCAATTGATGGGGAAGAGGCTGGAATTGGGGAGGGGGATACGTGTTGGTAGGGGGTGGGTGGCTTTGAAAAGAGGAAGAGGCTAGGGACTAAGTTAAAGGTGGAGGAGGCAGATGGCGAAGGTGGCGGGAGGTGGGTTTGAAGATAATAAGAGTTTAGGGGCGGGTTTGGTTTGGGGATGAGGATCCAGGTGGAGAAGAGGTCAGAGGTGGGTTTGAAAATTGGGGAGAGGCTGGGGATGGGGTTGGGTTTGGGATGGGGACGGGGTAAGTTTGGGAGTAAGAATGGAGACGATCGATTGTGACTGTCATTCACCTTGGGGGATGCGCCTGGCGTGTCTCCCTCAGCCTGGGCAGAGGAGCAGAACAAGGTGGTGCATGGCGGGCCGTGCGAGACTTCTCACCCCTACCAAGCTGCCCTCTACACCTCGGGCCACTTGCTCTGTGGCGGGGTTCTCATCCACCCACTGTGGATCCTCACAGCTGCCCACTGCAAAAAACCGTAAGTCCACACCATGAGTGAGAGCTAATGCAATTAGATTCTGAGGCCGTGCAAAAACCAGGTTCATCTGGCCAATATTTAATTGAGTACTAAATACGTGCCAAGCCCTAAGGATATAGCAGTGGGGGCAAAAAAGCAAAATTGCTATTTTCATGGACTTGCCTTCTAATGGGGCAATAGGAGCATGATGGGAGTGTTTGGGTTTAATTCTCAGTACAGTAGGAAGCCGTGGACAGTTTTGATCAGGAAGGAGCATGATCTGATTCACATTGTCAAGGGCATGGAGGTTGCTGCTGTCATCTAACGACATAACAGGGTGGCTTGGACCAGGGAGGTGGCAGTGGGGATGGAGGGACGCTGAACACCTTGGGCCGTATTTTGAGACTGAGCCAGCAGGACTTGACAACGAGGAATAGGAAGGAAAGAGAAGAAAAGCAGGGGTGACCTCCAGGTATTTGTCTTGAAGAACTGGGTGTTTGGTCGTGTCTTCCTCTGAGTCGGGGGAGAGGCTGAGTGTGGGGAGGGAAGCATTTGCCATTTCATTTTAGCCACAGTGAGTCTGAGATACCTGGGAGATGTCCAAGCAGGGATGCCGAGTAGGCCTCTGCAGAGGGGAGGTCGGAGCTGGAGGTAAAAATGAGGGCACTGTCAGGAAATAGGCGGCATTTAAAGCCAAGGGATACAATGGGATCATTCAAAAAGAGGGCATGGGTAGAAGAGCATGGAGGGCCCAGGACTAACCTCTGGGGCACTAACAATCACTCGTTAGATTGATGATGACAGCTGCCATGTGTTCCTTGCTAACTTCAGGCCAGGTGCAAAGGGAAAAAACAGTTTATATTCCTTTTCTGGAATCCCCACAACAAGGGACCCTTGGCACCATTTTGCAGGTGATGAAACTGAGGCTCAGAAATAGCAAGTGACAACTTAAGGATCTGGAAACCAATAGGTACCACTCCTTCCTGTGGGGGAATGGGCCTTGTCATGCAGGGTTATGGACTCAAAGACCCCTGGGGGGGGGCTCCCCCAGGCTCAGAGAAACCTGGGATCACTCCCACCATCATCATTGGTTCATGCACATTGACCAAGAGCACCTAGTAAGTGCCAGATATAAGCTGGGCGGTGGAGATTCAGCAGGGGATGAGAGACACACTGGCCCTGTCCTTGGGAACACAAGGGCAGAAAGGTGCAGACAGACAGTTCTTTAAGAAACAAACCCTCAAAAGCCCATATAATTATAAACAACCTTAAGTCTATTACAAGTTACCCTAAGGAAAAGAATAGGGGTACTTACTTTAGATGGGGGAGGGGCGGGAAGGACTTTTTGCTGAGATAAATTTCAAGCTGAGGCATGAGAAATGAGAAATCGTAGCCAAATGGAGGAGGGGAAGAGCACTCAGGGCAGAGGAAATATGAGTCCAGAACAGTCTTCAGCATTCTAAGAAAAGAAAGTTACCAGTTCACTGCAGGGCAGAAGATGGTGGGGAATAAGGTTGGAAAGTGGCCAAATCACATCGGGGCTCTTATGCTAGGCTGAGAAGCCTGAGTTTTACTCTGAGGACAATGGGCAGCCATGGGAGACTTCTGAGCAAGGGAGTGACTCTTTGATTTGTTTCAGAAATATGTATTAAATACATATCGGATACTGGGTGGGGCACTGGGGACACTGTATCTTAACAGAACAAAACTCCTCATAGTGAGCAGCTGCACTAATTGGATAGCCACCAGCCACACATGACTAATTAAATTAAAATTAATAAAATGAAAAATTTGTGAGCCACATTCCAAGTGCTGTGGCTGGTAGCTACCCTACTGGACAGTGCAGATAGAGAACATGCCCTCATGGCAGAGAGTTTTAGTGGACAGCCCTGCTGCTATAGAGGGAGAAACAATAAAATGAGTAAATATTTAACAATAAATATATAATAAGTCAGATGAGGATACATTCTCTGGTGGGAAAAAAAGCAGAGGAGGGAGATGGGAATTGCCCATTGGGGAGGGTATTTGCATTTTAATTGGGTAGCCAGGGAAGGCTTCACTGAGAAGGTGATGTTTCAAGGAGGTGAGGGAGTGAGCTATGCAGATACCTGGGGGACAAAGTTGCTGACAGAGAGAACAGCCGTGCAAAGGCCCTGGGGTGAGAAGACAAGGAAGACAGTGTGGCTCGAACAGAGGGGGAGAAAAGGGGAGAGTGGGAGGAGGTGATGTCTCAGAGGTAATGGGCAGAGCCTGCAGGACCTCGTGGGCCATGGTGAGAGCATCAGCCTTTGTTCTGAGTGAGATGGGGGTCGTAGAAAGGGTCTGAGCAGAGGAAGCACAGGACCAACTTATGTTGGCGAAATATCTCTGGCTGCTTTGTGGAGGATGTAGCATAGGGGAGCACAGGCAGAGCAGGGAGTCCAGTGAGGAGGCTACTGCTCTAGTCCAGGTAAGAGCTGATGGCTGCTCAAACGAAGGTGGTAGCACTGGGGGAGGTGAGAAGTGGCCAGATTCTGGATAAACTTTGGAGAGCCAAAAAGATTTCTGGAGAGTATAGATGTGGGGCATGAAATAAAGAATCAAGAACAGCCCCCAAGGTTATTTTGAAAGGATGGAATTGGCCCTTACTGAGCTGGGGAAGACTGTGGGAGGAGCAGGCTGGATGACTCGTGAGTCCCCAGCCCTCTCTGAAGCCTCAGCTGTAACTCAAGGGCTCCAGGTGAGACCCAGCCCTCTTCCTTCCCAGGAACCTTCAAGTCTACCTGGGAAAGCACAACCTTCGGCAAAGGGAGAGTTCTCAGGAGCAGAGCTCTGTTGTCCGGGCTGTGACCCACCCTGGCTATGATGCGGCCACCCATGACCAGGACATCATGCTGTTGCGCCTGGCGCACCCTGCCAAGCTCTCTGAACACATCCAGCCCCTTCTCCTGGAGAAGGACTGCTCTGCCAACCACACCAGCTGCCACATCCTGGGCTGGGGCAAGACGGCAGACGGTCAGTAGGAAGAGGATGGAGGGGGAGGTGGACCAGAGGGTGAAGGTGGGACAACAGGTGATGGGCCGTGGGATGGGCTAATCGTGAGGACCAGTGTATCACTGGGTGAAAAGTCAACAGGGAGGGAGGAAAATTCGGGATTTGGACCAATACATGAACAGCCAGTGGAGAAAGCAGACCAGTGGGTGAATGACATTGGTCAGGGGCAGGTTAGTGGTCAAAGGGACCCGTCAGGACACACTGGGAAACAAGAAGAGATAATGCAGGAAGAAATAATGGAAGAGGAAAGACCAACAGAGCAGGGAGCCAACTGCAGGCCTGGACTGAGAGAGCAAAGGGGGCAGCATTAATGGAAGAGGGACCAAGTGGGAAAGGGTCAAGAAGAGAAATGGGTCAGAGGAAGAAATGGGTCTAATAGATGAGCCAGAACTATTGGAGGTGGGCCTGAGAGTGAAGGACCAATAAGAAAGATGGACCATTGGATGAAGGGTCAATAGGAAGGGAGACCAATGGGTGAAGGTGGGGCCAGTTAGAAAAGGACCAATGAGGGAGGTGGACCGTTGGATGAAGGGCCAATAGGGAAAGCCAATGGAAGAGGGTGAGGTTAGTTAGGAAAGTACCAATGATCAAGGGGTGACCAATCAGGATTATTAATGGGCAAGAAGGGATGGATTATTGAGCAGAAAGGGTACAACAAAGGAGGGACTAATAGAGGAAGAAAGTACTAGAGGTCAACCGGAACTACTGAAGAAGGTGGGACCAGTGGAAGAGAGACAAGTGGAGGCCACACTTAAGTGAAAGGGGAAACCAATAGGAAATGAGGACTCGTGGAGAAAAGACAATTAATGAGGAAGGCAGGCCAATGGGAGGGAAGAATGATGGGAAGAAGGGCCAATCAGGAGGCAGGGACAGTGGAAATGGGTTCTAAGAATGAGACAGACAGGAAGAGGGAAATCAGTGGGAAATAGGAACCAATAGGGGCTAGAGGACTTACAGGGGTTGGTGGATGGCTGGGGAGGATGTGGGAAGGGTGGTGGCATGAGCCTGGCCCTCTCTTCCTTGGCAGGTGATTTCCCTGACACCATCCAGTGTGCATACATCCACCTGGTGCCCCGTGAGGAGTGTGAGCGTGCCTACCCCGGCCAGATCACCCAAAACATGGTGTGCGCCGGGGATGAGAAGCACGGGAAGGACTCCTGCCAGGTGAGGCAGCCAGGACCTGCCAGTTACACAGCCAAGGACAGAGATGCAAACACACAGCCAGAGACAGGAAGAGAAAGACATAGCTCGAATGAAAGCTTTACAGAAACAGACAGAGACAAGCTGGGAGAGGCAGGAAAATGGAGAGAGACTCAGTCAATACACAGAGACACCATCAGGGATATGCAGAAATATAAAGACACAAACAGCAGAGACAGGAACTGCAGAGACAAAGATGGAGATGGAGAGATCAAGAATCAGAGAGATGCAGTGAAGAGGCAGATGGTGTGAGGGGACTGTCCTTCCTCAGACAGAGCCCCCTTGAGTCCTCCTTGGAAATGACCAAGTTCTAGAGGAGGGGGACCCTCGCTGGAGAGAGAGAGGGCTCCATTCTCACACCCAAATGCTATTTTTTTTTCATATTTTTTCATGTCTAGCAGGTTTTCCAGTCAGAAAACATGCTAGACAAATTCTAAAAGAGCTTTACTACTCCAGAAACTTTTAGCTTGAGTTTCCCTCACTGTCATCCATCCAGTCTCTCCTCTTTATGCCAAAATGACTTGAAGGCATTGAAGGACATGCAGCAACCAGCCAAGAGGGAGAGAGACAGAGACAGAGAAAGTGATACACAAAGAGTTGGAAGCAAAGAAAGGGCAGGCAAGACTGTCCTCAGGACAAGAGGTGCAAAGGTGTCCCTGAGCAAAACAATGGGAGGCTCATCTCTCCCTAGGGCTCTGTCTTCCCCACCTCTCTCTGCCTTCTATTATTTTATGTCTCTTCCTCTCTCCCTCTGCATCTCTGCCTCTATCCACACCTCTCAGTCTCTCTCTTTTTTTTTTTCTGAGACACGGTCTCATTCTGTTGCCAGGCTGGAGTGCAGTGGCATCATCATAGCCCACAGCAGCCTCCAACTCCTGGGCTCAAGCGATCCTCCTACCTCAGCCCCCTTAGCAGCTGAGAGTGCTACCACACCCCCGCTAATTTTTCTACTTTTTGTAGAGCTGGGGTCTTGTTATGTTGCCCAGGCTGGTCTCAAACTTCTGGCCTCAAGTGATCCTCCTGCTTTGGCCTCCCAAAGTGCTAGGATTATAGGCATGAGCCAGGCCTCGGTCTCCATTTTTTGTGATCCACAGCAAGCTGGAGTGTTAGTCTCCATTCTTAACCTTTACTTTTGCTCGCTCTCTCTCTTTTTTTTTTCTCTATGCTTTTCTAGATCGTGATGTTCCTATTTCTGTTTCTCCATCTTTGGGCCTCCTTTGGTCTCTCTCCATCTTTCTCCGTCTGTGTCTTCATGTGCATCTCATGATCTGTCTGTCTCTCTGTCAGTCTCTCTCTCTGTCCCTGAGTCTTTCTCTCCATCTCTGAATCTGCGTGTCTCTATATTTCCCTCTCTGCATGTCTCTGTGTCTCTTTCTCTCTGTCTCTGTCTCTCCCTCTCTCTCTCTCTGTGGGTTTCTGTATCTGACTTCCTCCCTCTTTCCTACAGGGCGACTCTGGGGGTCCACTGGTATGTGGAGACCGCCTACGAGGCATTGTATCATGGGGCAACGTCCCCTGTGGTTCAAAGGAGAAGCCAGGAGTCTACACCAACGTCTGTAGATACAACAATTGGATCCGGAAAACCATTCAGGCCAACCGACCCTGACTTGTGGCATCCAACTCTTGGCCTACGACCCCACTGGCTGGCTCCAGAACATTCCCACCAAGACCTTGCCTTCCCTCCCCACCTGCCCAGATCTGACCCTGATGCTTAATAAAGGCAGTGACACAAGAGCACAAATTCCCCCTGATTTCACCCAGCCCCATCCCTGCATGGCTGGGGTGAGTGAGGACATAGGCTAAGCTCTTCCCCTACCACTAAGAGAACACAGGAAAATCCCTTCTAAGCATCTCCCCCCCCGATTATTCCAAGGGTTTGTTTTCTTCCTACAGAGAAGTGGCCACAAGTCTGGAATTCCAGCTCTGCCACTTGCTACCCACGTGCCCCTAGGAAGTAACTTCCTTCACCACGTAGATTTTCTTATCTATAAAATTAGGATAATGATAATATATTCCTCATAAGGCAGTGGCTGTTGGGAGGACTCAAGTTTCTGAATGTGTGAAATATGTAGAACAGCGCCTAGCCCACTGCGTGCTCAATAAAGAGTGGATTTTATTATGAGTGGTGCTTTTCTGCTTTGATCCCACTTCTGTCTCCCTGAAACCCAGATATTCTCAGTTCTCCTTTAACAGCCCTGTTTGATTTTTTCCTCCCCTCTAGGAAGGAAGCCTTGTGCTAGCCCTCAGAAAGGAGTTCTCTCCTAAACTCCCTTTGCAGCAGCAAAAGCAGGGAGGTGAGAGAGTAGGGACACCACTGTATGTGGATAAGGATGACGGGTGAAGATGGCAGGGGACAGATCCTGACAGTCCTCGGATGCCAACTTGAAAGGCTAGGACTTTCTCTTGAGGGCAATTGGGAGCCCTGGAAGGGTTGTGAGCAGGAGCAGCACTGGGGCCAGGTACAGGGCACACCAGGGGGGAAAGACTAGAAACTGGGGGCCAAAGAGAAGGTTGAAGCGGGGATGCCGGGTTGAGCTGGGGCTGGGACTGGGAGGCCTGGAGAAGGGAGACTGGATCTGAGTCACCATAGACAGAAGTTCAGGTGATGGCATTCTCATAGAGGAAATGACAGGTAGAAAGGCCTGGGGGTGTGAGAACACCTGCAAATCGTCCCGGGTGGTGGAAGTTGGGGTTTGAGGCAGGAGAAATGGGTGACGTGGCTGGAAATGTAGGTCAGTGGAAGACGATGCCATTGAGTGCCGGGCACAAGCACTTGGACGTGATCCTGAGGGCCTGGAGAAAAGGAAGGGCACCGTTAGGTCTGGGCGTTAGAAAGATCTTAAGAATCAAAGCAATGCAAAATTTTCTCAAGAGGACTCATGGAAGGAAATGAGTAGATGGAAATATGGTGTCATGTGAATGGCCTGGGCTCACCTCCACCAGCCTCCTCCGGAAGCTCTGAACGATAAACAAGGCCACGAAATTCACCAGGGTCACCAGCAGGAACCCAGTCAATGACTGTCCCCACCAAAATCAATTTCAGTTCATTGAAAAGAAACTGCTGTCTCCCTTAATGGATAATAAGAATAATTATACTCACAATAACAATAATAATAATTTTCAAAACACTTATTAGCACATTCCAGGTACAATTCTAAGTGTTTTACATATATTAACTCATTTGGTCTTCCTAGGAAGCCTGTAAGGCAGATACCATTATTTTTCTCATTTTACATATAGGGAAACTGAGGCACAGGGAGGGTCCATGGCATGCCCAACGTCTACAGCTAGTAGGTGGCCAAGTCAGAATTTAAATGCCAGGGGCCTCCTCACTGCTTTTCTATACTAAAGTCGTCTTTTAACTCTGATATGTTTTAGAACTGAAAATAGAAATGTTTAATAGCCCATCCCTCAGTGTGAATTTTTTTTAAGTAGAATCTTCATACATTTGGTACTTAAGGTGCTTGTATGTCTAAGAGAATTTTACCTATTATAGGGACAGCCTTGTGACTTCAGCTTGAAATATGTAATTGGTTTGTGATTTTTAAGATGGAGTTATACCACATTTACATCCAATATTAGATTATTTGAAAGAATACAACGTCGATCATATTTATAAGTATGATATACTTAGATGTATTATGCAAACTTACTCAAATGCTCTGGAAGTTTTGTCTAAAGCTTGAAGGACTTCCAGAAAAAATGGGATGTGTTGGTTTTAGAAATGTAGCTTAAAATATTTGAAGGCCTTTAACTAACTTGGTTTGTAAATGGGACCAAACATTATTATAAAGCCCTTGTAAGAGCAACTGCTAAGATATATCGAGAATAAAAAGGGTTATAAGCTGGACTTATAGACTAAGGAAGTAGGTTGTTGGTTTTATCACTTGAATATATGAAATATTAATTCCCATAATCAAAATAAGCTTTAGAATAGGTTTCTATTGTCTGGTTTTTTGTTTGCTTTTTTTTCCCTGCGTGCTAAAACCAGCCTTAAGGGTTCTAAAACCTCCCATTTAACAGGTGCTGGATTACAGATGTGAACAAGATAGCTCAGCTCTTGCCCTCAAGGAACGAGGGCTCAGCCAGGGCAGCATCTTCAGGTGTCTTTGGTATTTTGTTCCCAGACATACCTGGGTCTGGCACACTGCAGAGGAATATTTAGCTGTCAGCTCCTGGTGGGGGACAGAGACATGGAGACACAGTCAGAGACAGATGCAGAGAGTTGGAGGCAGACAGAAAGAAGAGCTGGAATGGAGAAGAGACCAGGAGAGGCAGACTCAGATGACACAGGACTGGGGAGGGAGAAGCCACCTTTCAGGCTCCCCACCCAAATCCCATTTCCCAAAAGGTCAGGAGCCACCCACCCCTATTCTGGCTCCTTGGCCTCTTTCTTCATCGATAGGTGGCCCTGCCCAGCTCTCTCACTCACGTCTGGCTACACCAGCCAGGCCACAGCACCTGCGGGGGGCGGGGGGCAGACAGGAGCCCTGCCTCTTTCTGCCCTGTGGCCTGGGCCTCAGGGTGACAGCAGGAGAGGGTGCTGGGAGATTCCCCTGCAAAGTGGCCTAAGTCTCCCCTGCCTAAAATGCAGGGGAAGGGGAGGCAGACGGAGGAATGAGAGTCACAGAGAAAAGAGGGGCATAAGATAGAGAGAGAAAGATACAAAGACACAGAGGTGCGAAGAAAGAGATCTATAGAGAATCTCAGACACACATAAAGGGGCAGGAAGACACTTTTGGGGGTGATGGGTATGTCTATTACCTTGATTATGGTGATGGTTTGAAGTGTGTGTGTCAAATTGTACACTTTAAATACTCACAGTCTATTGTACCTCAATCATACCTCAAAAAAAGTTATTTAAAAAAAGCAAGAAAAAGTCAAATAAAGGAATATAAAAGGCTTGAGCATTGTAAGTAAGGTGTATCTGACAAATAAATCTTCCTGAACCATTTAAAAAAAGAGGATCACAGAGACACAGAGGAAAAGGAAGACACAGAGAGAGAGGGGGAATAAGGAGACTGAGACACTTAGGACACAAAAAGAGAGAAACAGGGTTCCCAAGGGGGGGGGAGACGATGTGACTAAGTGGGTGCAGATACTGAGATAGAAATACTGGGATTGGAGGAAACCCTGAAAGATGGGAGGATAGACTGAAAGAAAAAAGACAAAGATGGAAAGAGGAGTAAAGAGGGTGCAGAGAGAGGCGGAATGGGTGAAAGGCGCAGAGAAGAAGGAAGAAAGAAAGCCCTGCTCCAAGAAGAGCGCCCCAGAGCTGGTGAGAAACAGGATCCCCCACGGGGCTGGTCTGACTTCGGAGACCCCTCCCCATCCTCCCCAGCCAGCGAGGCGGGGAGTGGCAATCGGGGCTGGGTGCTCCAGGGCGGAGGTGAGGGGAGCTGGAGGAGTGATTGCCAAGGCCGGACTGGGCGCCTCACTACCCGGGAATGTGCCCCAGGGACCAGTGGGTGGTTATAACCCAGGCCCGGTGCCCAGAGCCGAGGAGGCGGCGGCGGCAGGAAGGCACAGGCCTGAGAAGTCCATAGCTGAGCTGAGAGCAGGTCCCCCACCCCCTACTTGGGGAAGAGGTAGGTGAGGCCTGGGGTGGGGGGAGGCTCAGCACTCATCACGCAGGTGGGGGGAGGTGTCTGCGGTCTGGCGCCCCATCTCTCTCTCTGTCCTCCCTCCTGTCCCGGACTGGAGGCCGCTAGAGTCTTCTCCCAACTCTGTAGTGCCTGGGTCTCAACTCGCCACTGATGGTGGGGCAGTGTCCTTGTGGTTCCTCTCTGCCCCCTGGAAGTGAAGTGGGGGAGGAAGAAGTGGGTTAAGAGCTCCCAGAATCGCCTGGGTCTCCGCACTCTCTGACACGCCCCCAACCAGGTACAGCAGCCATGGCTACAGCAG
This sequence comes from Lemur catta, assembly GCF_020740605.2. Taxonomy (NCBI): domain Eukaryota; kingdom Metazoa; phylum Chordata; class Mammalia; order Primates; family Lemuridae; genus Lemur; species Lemur catta. The sequence continues at coordinate 22,513,814 of NC_059146.1, forward strand.
GACCTGCCTGGATGTGGACTCTGGGTGCTCTGATCACAGCCCTGCTTCTGGGGGTCACAGGTAACCAGAACGCCTGTGGGGGGCGACTGTGGGTGACTGTCTATGTGGCACTGGAGTGCCCGTCCCCTGGGGGGCTGTGTAAGACTGCGCATGATCCCAGGGCTGGATGAATGTGAGACTGTGCCTGTATTTGTGGTTGTGCCATTGCATGTGGCCGTGTGACTGCCACAGTGCGTGTTTGGGGTGGGGGGTTACATTTTCCCATATCAGGTGACTCTGGGTGGCAGATGGAACTGACCCTTTGAGGCTGTGTGTGTGCCTTTAAGGTTGTGATTGGGTGTGTGTGCATTTAAGGTTGCGTGTGGCTCTACAACTATGTGGGTGAATGTACGTGACACTGGGAATGCTTACTCTGTGTTTGGCCATGTACGGCTACAGGGCTGTACATATGGCTGCAGGTATCTGGGGTTCCTGTCCCTGTGTCACAGGATTGTGTATGACAAAAGTGGTGTCACCATGAAAATGTGTGACTGTGCTTACATGATCGTGGCTGGGTGCAACATTATCGGTACCAGTATTTGTGACCGTGTGACAGTTTGGGACTTTATGGAAGGGTGACCAGGTGACTGTGTGTTTGTATGAGGCTGTGTGGTTGCTGCTGGACCTACAGTAACGTGTCTGGAGTTCCTGTCCCTGCCTGGAGGGACTGAGTGGCAGAAGTGGCTGTCTCTGTGAGATGGTGGCTGTGTGAAGGTGGATGCTGGATGACTTGCACTGTGCCGTGCAGGGGACCGGCGTGCAAACATTCTCTGAGCGTGTCCTTGCCACCATGTCAACGTGCTTGTGTGCAGAAGAGTGTGCGGTAGTCGACATCTATGCATACAGGGCACCTGTGCATGTCACTGAGACACTGTGGATGGCTGCGCGAGATCCTGCCAGGCTTCCCCAAAATGTCTGTGCCTAGAGAGTATGCGTATATGACTAGAAAAAGCTGCACCGTTAGCTGGAAGCAAGGCCTGCCTGTCCGCGGAGCTGCGTGTGTGCTCGGCTGTGATGGGAGTTGCGTGTGTGTTCCTTGGAGCGTGTTCGTGAATGACGGCGGCGCCAGGGCTTCGCTTCTCTGCGTCATCAGCAAGAATACGAACCAGTGAAGGGACACGGGACACGGGGACTGAAGACTGATGACGGAATGGGGCATCTGCGTCTGTTTGTAGGTCTGTGGGGAGGCGGGTATTGGCAGGAGGATACAGGAGGCACATTTGCGCCTGAGAATTCAGCAAACCTGCCATGCTTTCCCCCTCCACGCAGCCCACCATGCTGAGACCTTTTTCTCTTACTGCCCCCCAACCCTAGCTCTGCCTATGAGCTCTGACTCCGCCCCCTTTCCTCAACCACGCCCCCAGGCCAGACTTTATCTAGTCAGCCCTCACCCACCCCAACCCCATCAGGCCCCGCCTCCGTGCCCCGCCCCTTTGGGCCAGGCTCCACCCCCTTACTGTTGGCAGCTCCTAGAGCCCAGCCCCCACTCTCCTTTCAAAGTCAGGGCTCTTTATAGGATAGACTGACCCACGTGACCCTGGCTTTGGCCCTGCCCAAGTCGATTCCAAACCCCTCCCCCATCTTGGATTCTGCTATCTCCAGCCCTGACCCTATTCCCTGAGGCCTGACCCTACTTCTGGAGACCAAGTTCCTTCCCTAAAGCCCTGGTCTCCATAGAAGTCCCAGACCCCACTCTCACAGCCCTGGCTTTGCCCCTGCAGTTGGCCAGGAATTCTGTACCCAATTTCAACCTCCTCTGGTCCCACTCACCTAGCTCTAGCCAATCCCAGGAATCTGTGAGGTCCAGTCAGAGTCCAGTCACCCTCCCAACACCTACCTGCACCCCCTTTCCCCCCCTCCCCAAGCCTGGGCTCTGCCCTTGAGTCAGAGCCTCTTTTACGCTCCCTCGGTTCCACTCTTATACTCCAGGCCCCGCCTCTGTGGCCCTGGCCCCACCCCTAAAGTCCTGGCCCCGCCTCTTGAGTCTAAGCCCCACCCCCTGAGTCCAAGCTCCGCCTCTGAGCCCCGCCCCCCCTTTTATGTCCCCAGAGCCTGTTCTTGCAAATGATGTTTCCTGTGACAACCCCTCTGCCACGGGGCCCTATGCGAGCAACCGGGACCTTGGAGCTGGACCCAAGGAGGACACTCGAGGGGAGGACAGCAGTAGCCGCATCATAAATGGGTCCGACTGCGGGAAGCATGCCCAGCCGTGGCAGGCCGCACTGCTGCTCGGGCCCAACCAGCTCTACTGCGGGGCCGTGTTGGTGCATCCCCAGTGGCTGCTCACGGCCGCCCACTGCAGGAAGCAGTGAGTGGGGGCTCCACGCCGCGGGCTGGACAGGCCCGGGAAGGGCGAACCGGGGCGGGGAGGGAGGCGAGGGTCTGGGGGCGGTGGGCTGGGGATGAGGGAGCAGGAGAAGTAGAGTCAGGGGTGAGACAGAGGATGGACTTGGGGAGGAGAGTAGGGTGGGGTGAGGTTAGACAGGGAAGAGGGTTGTGGTGGGAATGGGAGTTAGGATGGCTTGAACTGAGGTTAGAAACATACATCTATTGAATGGTTTGGAATAGAGATGGGATTAGGAGTTTAATTTTAGTATGGGGGTGAGAGGAGGGTGAAGATGAGCTTGAGATGGGGTCAGGGATGCGACTGGGATTGGAAATAGATATGGCATTGGAGATATAATTGGGGTCAGAGTTAAGAATGAGGTTGGAGGTAGCTGTTTTGGAGTTGGAGAATGGCAGTATGTGGGGGGTGGGGGTTAAGGTTGGGGATGGGATGGAAATAGCTTTGGAGTTGTGACTGGGGTGGAGTGGGCATGGGGTTGGAGACCTAGATGGACTTGGGGCTGGCGTTGGGGCTCGGGTTAATGGTGGAGGAAGACTGGGATTAAGAGGGGTTGGGATTGGCATTGGCTATGGGCATAGGGATCAGGGTTGGTGCTTATCTGCACCATATTCCTCAGAGGTTTCAGAGTCCGTCTTGGCCACCCATCCCTGTCACCCGTTTATGAATCTGGGCAGCAGTTGTTCCGGGGGCTCAAATCCATCCCCCACCCTGGCTTCCATCACCCGAACCACTCCAACGACCTCATGCTAATCAAACTGAACAGGAGAGTCCGTGTCACGCAGGATGTCAAGCCCATCAACGTCTCCTCCCGTTGTGTACCTGCTGGGACCAAGTGCATGGTATCTGGGTGGGGGACGACCAGCAGCCCCACAGGTAAGCGTCCAAGTTCCTGTTGATGCCCACCCATCTCTGCCCCTCCCTTGTTTCTCACCTCTCATTGTGTTCCTGTTTGACAGTGAACTTTCCGAAGGTCCTCCAGTGCTTGAATATCACTGTGCTAAGTCAGGACACGTGCAAGAAGGCCTACCCAGGACAAGTAGATCGCACCATGTTCTGTGCCGGTGACGAGGCAGGTAGAGACTCCTGCCAGGTGAGGACTCCAGATTTCTCCATTTATTCAGCACATACATACTGAGTGCCGACTTGGGAGTCTAGAACTTCTCTAAGGGCTGGGATTCTAACAATGACCAAAGCTTGTTCGCACAGAGCTCATGCTCTATAGCAGTGATGTCCAATGGGAATATAATGTGAGCTGCACGTCATTTTACATTTTGTAGTAGCCACATTTTAAAAAGCAAAAGAGAAACAGGTGAAATTAACTTTAATAGTACAATTTATTTAACCCAATATGTCCCAAATACAATCATTTCAAAATGTAAATTAATATAAAACTATTATGAATGAGATATTTTATATTCTTTTCTTTTTTTCATGTTGAGTCTTTGAAAGCCAGTGTATATTTTACACTGACAGCACATCTCAATTTGGACTAGCCATGTTTCACAGCGGCTATTGTATTAGACAGCACAGGTCTAGAGAGAGAGATCAAGGTTGTTTTGTATGGTTGGGCAGGTTGGGCACTGCATAAAGACACTGCATGTAAGTTGGGGAGACTCTTCACAAAATAGACATCATAGTCTTGCCTATTTATTTTGGCAGTTTTCAGGGATGTGGTAGTTAGTGTTATTTTGTTCCAACAAAATATGTAATATGACAGTTTTCCAACAAATGCTAGTAAAATATCTTGAAGAAGGAAAAGAGAAACCTATGCTAGGTATTTTAAAAAGAGAATATTTAATACAGCAGATAGGTTACAAAGTTGTTGGAAGGGCTGAATAAAAAGTTCAAAAAAAAAAAAACCAAGAAACTCTATGATCAAGAAGCTGCTTAGAGTAATTTCAGAGAGTGATTCTAGAGGGATGTACACTAACAAGCTCTTGAATAGCACAATGTACTTTTCATCAGTACTTTTGGTGTTTGGTAAGCTGGGGTCTAAAGTAGCACTTCAGTCCCATGCTAATGGCTGTGAAAAGCCAATTTTGCAAATTTTGCAAACAAGAAAATTGCAACAACTTTCTAGGTTTCCCAATTTCATCTCTGTCCCTACTTAACACTATAAGCACTTGGATGTAGGGGCAGGAGGTGGGGGGGGAGTTTTTATCAGAAGCATAAGGCACATCTAATTCAAATTGCAGCATTTTAAACCATTTAGCTTTTCTGTAGCCAAGGTTAGTATCTCATTTTTCCAGACCTAAGGTGCTTTTACATAGCAGCATGTGGTCTGGGCATGACCACTAAAAGCTACAAGCAGGAAATAATAACAACTATAACACTAATATTAATAGTATAATAATAGCAGCAACTAATCACTGGACACTTCTAAGTAGTTTACATCAACTCATTACTCATTTAACCATTTTTATTAGCCTTATTTTGCAGACAAAGAGCCAAGGCTCAGAGCAGTTAACTAACGGTCTCCCAAAAAAGAAAAAAAAAAAAAAAAAAAAAACTTCTTCAGGGGTATTAAACAAAAAATAATGAGAAAAGTTAAATCACAAGAAAGTTGAAATTTAGAGGTCCAGGCAGCTAAGTTCATTTGCCTTGAAACAGTGTGTGCTAATGGGGAAAAAAAGCAAGTCCTTAGAATTGATACCAGGACCTTGTGTAATTATTCATAATTTGCATAAACATGAGTAAGAAATGACAGTGAAGAGTGGTAAGTATCATTGTAAGAAGGCAATTATGGGAAGCTATGGAGAATTAAGGACAGGCACCATTAATTAGTCCAAGGGAGCAGTTCTCAACTCTGGGCCTTCGGCAATGCCTGGAGACATAAAATGCAGGTCACATCTGGGTGCATGGGGTGTTACTGGCGTCCAGTGGGTAGAGGCCAGGGGTGCTGCTCAACATCCTACTGTGCACAGGACGACACCCGCAAGAAGGAATTATCAACGGCGCCAGGTGGAAAAGCCCTCATCCAGGGGCTGAGGACTGCATTCCTGCAAAAGGAGGAATAAGTACAGGATGGATTGGGGAAGAGTGAAGAAGGGAGGAAGGAGAGCCCAGGAGGAGAAATGAGGCACACACAGGTTGGAGGGGAGCGTGAGAGAGTAATAGAGAGGCAGAGAGACACAGGATGGGGGAGACAGACCAGGATGGAGTGGGGACAAAGAATGGAGATGCTGAGAGGAAAGGTCACAGACCCCAGCAAAGGGAGATGTTTGGACAGCAGGGAGTTGGGAGAAGAGGCTGGGGGGTTGGGCAGAGAGGGCCAAATGGGGTTTCTAAAGGTCAGACTTGGGGTGAAATGGCAATAACACTCTCCGTGTCCTTCTCTCTCTTGTTGCCTGTGTCCCCATCTCTGTCCTCTCTGTGTGTCTGTCTCTTGCTGCCCTGGACCTTGTCCACCTGCGTATCTCTGGGCCCCTGTGTCTCCCTCTTCCTGCCTCCCTCCACAGGGTGATTCCGGGGGGCCCGTGGTCTGCAATGGCAAGTTGCAGGGACTCGTGTCCTGGGGAGATTACCCCTGTGCCCAGCCCAACAAACCCGGTGTCTACACCGACCTCTGCCAGTTCTCCAAGTGGATCCACAACACCATCCAGGCCAACACCTGAGTCATCCAGGATCCAGAATGCTGGCATTCCCCGCTACAGGGACCCCAACACTCTTTGCAGACCCCCATTCCTTCCTAAGCATGTTGAGGATGTCAACCCCCGCCCCTGCATCTCCTGGAATCAGGGTCCACTTCCCCACCAGGGGACTCGCCCTGTCTCTCTAGTCGTATCCTGGGGACAATTCCCCAGAATGCCCAGGTGGGAGGTGTGTCTCACTCTCCCCAGAGCTTCCGTCCTCAAGCCCAGAGTCCATTCCTTCTCTGCAGCTGTGACTGAAATTTAATCCCAGAAATAAACCGTCTAAGGAGAAGTGGCCTCTGTGTGTGTCTCCTGCCTGTACCCGGCAGCGGCAAACAAGTCACTTCCCCCCGCTGGGCTCCCGTGTTTGGTCTATTAGGTTCTTCGGGTTGTGAGAAACAGAGATCCATTCAAGCTACTTTTCATTTTCTTCATAAATGTTGATCTGGTGGCGATTTTGTGCCAGGAACAATTTCAGGGGCTGGGGATACCCATCCGGCAAAACAGACAAAAAAAAATCCTGCCTCTTGAAGCTCACGTTCCCATAGCGGAATATAGACAATAAAGAGATAGGTAAATGTGTGCATTCTCTAATAATTATGTAAGTGATATAAATAAAACAAGATCAGGGCATGAATAAAGAGGAGGAATGTTGGAGGGAGGGAATCTCTTTATATTGGATGATCAAGGAGGGTGCAATGCCCCCCACCCCGCCACAAGATGTCCTCTTTCTAATTTCTGGAACCTATGAATATATAACCTTATATTGCAAAGGGACTTTGCTGATGTGATTAAGTTAAGGATCTTGAGATGAGGGGATGATTCTGGATTATCTGGGTGGACCAGATAATCAGCCCTTATCAGAGGGAGGTGGGAAGATCAGAATCAGAGACAGAGGATGCTACGCTGCCGACTTTTAGGGTGGAGGAAGCGGCCGTGAACCTGGGAGTATGGGGGACCTCTAGCAGCTGGAAGGATGTGGAAACGGACTCTCCCCTGGGGCCTCTAAAGGGAACCAGCCCTAGTGACCTTGACTTCTGCCCAGTGAGACCCATTTTGGACTTCCCACCTTCAGAACTGTAAGAGAATTCATCTGTGTTGTTGTAAGCCACTGAATTTGTCACAATTTGTGACAGCAGCGACTGTCATTAGTATAAAGGGCTCCTCCGAGGAAGTGGTGTTTGAGTTGAGACCCACAGGCTGCAAGGTGACGAGGCTCATGGGTACCCGGGGCACTGGTGCTCCAGACAGAGACACGGACAAATGCAAAGGCTCTCGCGGACATGCTGGGCGTTGCCCAGGAACTGAGTGAGAGAAGACATTTCACTAATATAACTGGACTCTTGTTTGCTTGTTTTCCCAAAGAGGTTGGGAAGCCATTGGGGGTTTGTAAGCCAGAGGGAGACATGGTCTGGTTTATGAACTAAGAAGATCTAGCTCTTTGTGGAGAACAAAATGGAGCTGCTGGGCCGGGCGCGGTGGCTCACGCCTGTAATCCCAGCCCTCTGGGAAGCCGAGGCGGGCGGATCGCTCGAGGTTAGGAGTTCGAGACCAGCCTGAGCAAGAGCGAGACCCCGTCTCTACTAAAAATAGAAAGAAATTATCTGGCCAACTGAAAATATATATAGAAAAAATTAGCCGGGCATGGTGGCGCATGCCTGTAGTCCCAGCTACTCGGGAGGCTGAGGCAGGAGGATCGCTTGAGCCCAGGAGTTTGAGGTTGCTGTGAGCTAGGCTGACGCCACCGCACTCACTCTAGCCCGGGCAACAAAGCGAGACTCTGTCTCAAAAAAAAAAAAAAAAAAAAAAAAAAAAAAAAAAAAAAAAAAAAAAAAAAAATGGAGCTGCTTATTGGCCAGGGTAGGAAAAGGAGGTGGGTTATAAAAGAATATGAATTTAAATTGGACAATATCAGGACAGAAGCAGCTGCCTGTGGGATCTCTACCTCTTTTCCCTCTCTTTTCCCCTAGTGGTATTTCTTTCCTGGTCTCTTCCTTCCCATTTTCTCTTCTGTTTCCTGTCATATCGACAGGCATATGGCATCTCAGAGCATCTCCCCTATAACAGCTCCAGGTATTGGCTTTTCTTAGCTCACAGCCCCTAGAGAGAGAAGATCTGATTGGCTGCTCCAGGGCCAGATGCTAACTCTGGGTCCAATCAGCTGTGGCCCAGAAATATGGTGCCCAATAGCACAACCCAGCTGCCCCAATCACCCTTTCACCAATGGCAGTGGGCATGGCAGGGCCCCCAGAAAGGCTGTGGGCATGCTAGTCAAGGAGTGGGACCACACATCAAGAGAAAGATGTTTAGTCTTCAGCACTGTCTGAGTGAGCTCCATAAAGTGTTGTACTCTTTCTGACCTCAGTTTTCCCATCCATAAAATGAGAGGCGTGAAATGAAATGATCTCCGTGTGCCAATCCAGCCAGCTCTGAGATTCCACAGTGTACTCAGGGTTGGGTACAGAAAGTCACTCCAGGGAATTCCTTGGAAATCAGACACTCCAGAAAAGGAATAACATTAAGGAATTTTATCAGTAACAAAACATCCAACTAAAAGTGGATTAAGTAATAGGACATTTACTATTTCATATAACAAGAATCCCAAAAGGGGGGCAGTAATGTGGTGGGTGTGATTTCTAAACGATGTCATTAGGGACCCATCTTTCTTCTCTACCATCCTCTACATTCATTCATCCATCTATTCAACTATGAGCACCTATGAGTGCCACATAATACTACAGACACTTGGGATAGAGTAATTAACAAAACAGACCAAAAAAACAAAAAACAAAACAAACAAACAAACAAACAAAACCCCTGGCTTCCTTCAGCTTATGTTCTAGCAGGGGGAAGAAAACATGCCAGCTTTCTCCCTTAGGCTTGTAATCTCATGGTTGTAAAATGGCTGCCACAGCTCCAGGCATCACATCCTCACACACCATGACAAAAGGCAGGAAGGAGAGGCTCTGCTGACAGAGCTTTTTTCATTAGGAAAGAAAGTATTTTCCAGGATCCCTGCCTGTCCCCACCCAGACTTATTGTTGGCTCTCAATGACCATTCATTGGAGAGGGTCCCGACACCCATGCTGCAGCTTCAGGAGAACCTGGGAAAATGAGTTTCTGGCATTTCTCTATCATGGGGTACAGTCTCTGCTAAAAAGGAAGAGGGGTTAAGTGGCTGTTGGTTAAACAGTCAATCATGTGAGAGAAGAAAACTTTAATAAAAACAATAGAATGATAATTGTCATCAACAACATCTTTCCCCTTGTGCCCAGCCATCTGCAAGTCCTCGCAACAATTTTGGGGGACATTCCACGAAGGCTGGGGTACCAGAGTGGGTGGTGTGGTGGAAAAATAGGGGCAAATAGTACTGGCATGATTCCAGGTGACAAATATGATTCAAATTTGGAAGATTTTTTTAAAAACTCTAGATAAGAACAGAATCCTAGTTAAGGGGAAATCTTGACCACATTTTCCAAAATGATGCTGCTAGTTAAGCTGCTTTTGGCAACAAGTAAGAGGAGATTCACACTGTATTAAGTAGTAAGTAAAATGTTAACCTCACATACCAAGAAATCCAGGTGAGGGCAGCTTCAGGCACAGGACATCAGAGCTCCAGTTCCATTTCTTCCTTCTTTTGGTTCTCATGTAAGGTCTTCATCTTCAAGATCAATCACTGCAGCAGGTCTCTGGCTTTGAGAAAAATGACATTTTCCAGAAAAGGCCCCAGCGAAATCTCATTTGTTCTCACTGGCTGGAATTGGGTCACATGTCCTTCTCTAAACCAATCACAGGTGGGGAATGGGATGCACTTTGTTGATTTGAACCAATCAGGATTATCCCTCTGAGGTTGAACTGAGAACCTCCCCTAAAACAGGGAGGGCTGTTTCTTGGTTAAAATCAGGATTCTCTGGTCAAAGGAGACATGGTGGAACAACCAATGGTGTCAGCCATAGGTGGCCTTTCATATTTTAAATTAACTTTTTATTGAAGGACGATATGCAGACAGAAATGTGCAAGTTAAGTATCATGAACTGAATGAATTTTCTCAAAACGGAACACAACCTGTGACCAGCACCCAGAGGAAGCAACAGAACATGATCCGCTGCCCAGAAGACCCTGTAGGGTCCCCTTTGCAGTCACTACCCTCCTCCAAGTGTAGTGACTTTCATAATGTCTGTCACCATAAAATAGTTTTGCCTCTTAATGAACTAATAAAATATAAATAAATATATTTTATATATGTAAACAATAAATTTATTTACATATATTTATGGAAGTATAATAAATTTATATAAATAAAATCATACAGTGTACCATATTATTTTGTGTTTGGCTTCTTTTGCTCAGTATTGTATATTATGTGGTTCATCCAGATTTTTGTTTATGGTTGTAAGCGTTTCACTCTCATTGCTGCACCGTATACCATTGTGTAAATGTACTCCAAGTTATTTATCCATTTTTACTATGCATAGGGTATTTTCTAGTTTCTTTTAACAGTTGTAATGAGCTGGTGTAACATTTGGTAAAATCGCAATGCAAAGAGCTCAGGAGAAGCAGTGCATTTGGGTCTCCACTCACCAAAGATGCAAGAGCTATCCCTATGCTAAGTCTTGCTCATGGCAGAGCCGGATGCATTCCTGGTCAGGTTCAGGTTTGAGGGCGAGCAGGAGATCACAAGGGAGATGTGTGACGCAAGAGGCAGAGGTTGGTATTTTGTGAACTTGCCTGACTTGGCACAGGGCAAGCTGGGTGCAGCTGAGATGCCCTTGTCATTCTCTCCCTTGAATTACCAGCCAGGCCCAACTATTGCCCAGGTTGGCACGTGACCTGGATACATCTGGGCGGCCATATGGGCTTGGATCCAGTTCCAAGCAATAAGATGTCAGCTGAAACCCATTGGCTAGATTTTCCTGAGAAGTTTTTGTTTCGCTGATAAAAGGGGGGGAGTAATAGTTAGACCTTCTCTCTTCTCACCTGGAATGTGGGTGCCCGGAGGTAGACAAACCACTTGCACCAGGAGAATAAAAGCTTCAGGATAAAGATGGGATTAAGAAGATAAATGCAGCTCACACTCTTGATGACTTTCTTAAATGCTCCAGGCATGCACTTCCGGCATTTGGGCTTGGAACAGGGCAAATAAAATCTTGGGTGTCTGGGCTACTGTAGTTGATTCTCTATATGGTGATACAGAGGGGATGGTAGGAGAAATGAAGTTTCTAGAAACTGAAAACTGAGCTCAAACATTGCACAGATTTTCCTGGGTAATCTTGACTTTCTTTTCCTGGATAAGGATGTGTCTTTTCCAACAGGGAGGCTCCAGAACCAGGAGGGGACAGACGTCTGTAGATAGTTCCTTTTAAGGGTGGAGAGGATCAGTGTGTTTCCTCCATGATGATGTAAGCAGTGAGAAAAACAGGGCTGCGGTGGTGCAAGAAACAAGCTTCTTGCCCTACCAGATATTAAGACATGCTACAAAACAAAATTAATGTTTTTTTTTTTTTAAAGAATGGAATTAGTGCAAGAGCAGACAAGTGGACCAGTGAGGCAGAAGAAAGATCTGCCCAAGAAGAAAGATCTGCTCTTTCTTTCAGAAAGAGACCCAAGGAAGAATGATATATCATCATATGACGTATAGGGAATTAATATAGGATAAAAATAACAACCCCAATTAATGGGAGCATGATGGTTTGCTTAGTAAATGGCATTGGGAGAACTTGTTCACTATGCAGGAAAGAATAAACCTAGATTTCTATCCAACACCACACACGAAGATGGACTCCAGCCGTGTTAAAGACCACTATGTGAAAAATAAACTTAGAAAGTTAGTAGAAGAAAATCAAGGCAAATGTCTTAGAATCTCTGTGACAGAGAATGACTTCTTTAGACTCAAGGTACAAAGTATATGAGAAAACATTGGTTAGCTTGATTGTATCAAAAGGAAGAGTTTTGGTTTAAAGAAAGGTAAAATAGACCACTAATAGGCATTTGCCAGAATGGGAGTAGTTATTTTGTTAATATCCAAAATGAACAAAGGACTAATAACTGTAATATGCAAGAATCACCTGTGAATTAATAAGAAAAAAGACAGACAACCTTATGAGAAAACAGGTAAAGGATATACACAAGCGATTTATGGAAGCAGAACTCCAAAAGCAAAGCTGCTTATAAGGAGATATTCAAACTCATCAGTTCTTGAAACAGCAATGGGCTATCACTTTATACCAATTAGGCTGGGGGAAATGAGATGGATGGATAGTGTCAAGGGCTGTCAGGGATGCGTGGACATTATAATGCTCAAGTGCGACTGGGATGAGTGTGGTGGTGCTGTTTCATCAATTTAACCATACACACACCCTGTGACTCAGCAATTTCTCTCCTGGCTATACATCCCAAAGAAATTCTTACATCCCCACAAGGGGACACGTACAACCTTGTGCCTTGCAGTGCTCTTTGTGGTGGCCAGAAGTTGGAGTCCATCTCCAGGGGAATCGTATAAATGCAGCCGACACCCCACCTTGCAGTCCGTATGCAGCAGTTAGATGCAACGTGAACACACAGCCCACACGGATGGGCCCTAAAAACATAGTGCTATTTGAAAAATGACTCATGATAGAATATGATACCCCATCCAATGCTGATGCATAAATTAAAATTACATAGACAGGAATGATATTGCACGTTTTGTAAGACTGAGGAATGGAAGAAAGGGAGGGAGGGAGGGAGGGAGAAAGAGGAAGGAAGGGGAGGAAAATAAAAGAAGGATTCTGTACAAACCAGTGATAATAATGATGTATACAATACTCAACTTCTTCATCTAAGGTCTAAAGGGAATAAAATGTAAGCTTGTCAAGTTGTCAAGCCACGCCTTGTGTGGCTGTTGTCCTGGGCTGAGCCCTCGGTTAAGCTAGAAAAGGGGTGTGTGTGTGCGTGTGTGTGTTCGCGTGCACGCATGCGTTTTGTAGTTCCTGTTCACTGTGGGCCCCCTCCTGATGCTATTTTATATCCCTGACTTGTTAAATCAGACTCTTCATCTAACCTGGCCATGGCTGATTCTTGCTTGAATATGTGTAGCTCTGAAATGCCCAGAATTGCTTCAGGATCTCAGAGAGGCTTCTAGTAAGGGTTAGAAGTGTCAGCAGGTGTGGCTCAGAAAGTCAGCGCATCCTCCACCCGGAGTCCTGGCTGTCAGGATGGCTGATCCTGGCGAGAAACTGAGGTCAGGGAGTGGCCCCAATTTTATTGGTGGGAGGGTCCTCCCCATGCATTCCACACAGCAGACAGGCATCTGATTGTTGGCTACCGAGAGGCTGGCTGTGGGTTACCTTTTATTAGTAATAATAATGATGAGGAAGATGACAACAGCCACCGTTCATTGAGTGCCAGACACCTCGCTGCATTCATTGCATGCCTCCCCTGTGCTGCTCCTGACAGTGACCTCACGAGGGAGGCCCTCAATGAGTCAGGAGGCTGAGGGGCAGGGAGGTTGGGTGAATTTGGCTCAATTTCTGCAGGTGGTACTTGGCAGAGCTGGGATTTAAGTAGAGGGAGTAGGAGTCCTGAGCCCACGCCAGTAACCTCAACACGAGCTGGAGCCAACAAAAGCAAACACAGGGACCAGACGAGACTGGGGCCAAAGGCAGAGGATGTGAGATGATGGCAGTGGGGAGAGAGAAAGAGAGAGACTCTGAGGATATTAAAAAGAGGGAGACTAGAAGAGATTTAAATACAGACTCAGAGAGATTGAAAGAGACTCAGAGAAAGAGAGAGACAGATTTGGAGGCAGGAGAGAAAGAAGAGAGAGAGGGAGAGAAGGAGAGGAAGAAAGACAGGGAGAGAGAGACTCAGTTACTGGAATAGATTTAAGGCAGATAGACTCAGAGAGATTTAATCAGAGCAACCCAGAGAGGCAGATAAATCTAGATTTTTTTTTTTTTTTAGAAACAGGGTCTTGCTATGTTGCCCAGGCTGGACTCCAACTCTTGGTCTCAAGGGATCCTCCCACCTCAGTCTCCAGAGCAGCTGGGACTACAGACACCAGCCACAGCTCCAGGCTAGAATCAGATGTAAAGAGACTCACAGAGGGGGAGGAGAGGGAGAGAAAGAGAAAAAGAGCTAGCTTTGGAGAGCTTTAAAGAAAGAGAGAGACTAAAACATAGACCACAGAGAAAGTGACTTAAGAAGAGCACGGGGGATTGAGGGAGAACAAGAGAAGAAGGAAAGAGGGAAGGAGGGAGGGAGGCAGGGAGGGAAGGAAGAAAGGAAGGAAGGAAGGAAGGAAGGAAGGAAGGAAGGAAGGAAGGAAGGAAGGAAGGAAGGAAGGAAGGAAGGAAGGATTGATTCCTGCGGTGAGAGTGCTGGAGAGACAGTAGGAAGTAGGCTGCCCATATCCTGGGCTTCCTTTGCGGATCCCTAATCTCTCTCTCAACTTGCCCGTGTCAGAGGGACGCCCCCTCCTGCCCCTTGACCTTGCAGCCAGTCCCCCAGAACCCCCATCTCTCTTCCCCCACGCCCCGGGCTGAGTCCCCCGTGCATGGAGCCTGTCCCGCAGTAAAAAGGGGACGCGTGCAACAGGCTGACTGGGTTCAATTCTACACCTGTTTGCAGTTCTGTAAAATGAGACTACCTCATAGGACTGCCTGAGCCTTAAAGGAGAGAATGCACATAAAGGCAAAGGCAAAAGCGCAGAGGATGACACAGACTACACGTGTACAAGTGGCTGCTCTGTGATCATTGCGAACATCCTCGTGACGTTTCCAGAGCTCGCTGAACTGCCTGCACAGGTGTGGACAGAGCTGATGCCACGGAAGCCCCTGCCACTCAAAGCTGAAGCAGCGGCATGCCCTGGGAGCGTGTTAGAAATGCACATTGTAAATCCTGCTCCAGACTAGCTGAAACAGAAGGTGCATTTTCACAAGATCCCCTGGTGATTCACGTGCATGTTCAAGTTTTAGATGCCCCCTCTAAGCGCCCCAGAAAGAAATTCAAACCGGAGTAATTGGAATCCACCTTTTGCTCTCTAACGCCACCTGGAGGCCTTTTATAGAACTGACCTGGGACAGCCGTGGGTGGGGCACGAAATTGGGAGTCTACAACCCAAAAGGAGCCTGTTCCCCGCTGTCTAACTTTGGGCAAGTTACTTGACCTCTCGGAGCCATGTTCAAGTCAGACACCTTCACCTGTAACACCAAGATGACAATTCCACCCCACCCACAGTGCCTGCCCCAGGGTCGGTGCTGGAAAACGTTCTACCACTTTCAGTATGGATCACTGTGTCTGAGATCGAGTCTGGACACAATTTAAAGGTCAGGCTACTGAATGCGTGGTGTCTTGGGTTAAATCCGGTCCCCCCAAAAAGGTATACTGAAATTATAGTCCCCAGGACCTCAGAATATGATCTTATTTTGAAATACAGTCATTGCAGATATGATTAGTTAAAATGAAGTCACACTGGTGGAGGGTGGGCTCTTAATCCAGGATGATTGGTGTCCTTAGGAGAAGAGGGAAGACGATATGAAGACAGACACATGGGGAGAAGGCCACGCGAAGACGGAGGCAGAAGTTGGAGCATTGCAGCAGCAAGCCAAGGATGGCCCGTGAGGGACAGCCACCACCAGAAGCTAGGAGGGCACAAGGGAAGGTCCCACCCAGAGTCTCAGAGAGTGCCTGACCCTGCTGGCACTGCGATTTCAGAGTTCTGGCCTCCAGAATTATAAGAGAATTCATTTCTGTTTTTGTTTGTTTGTTTTTTTGAGATAGAGTATTGCTCTGTCGCTCCAGGTAGAGTACAGTGGTGTCAACACAGCTCACTGTAACTTCAAACTCCTGGACTGAAGCGATCCTCCTACCTCAGCCTCCCAAGTAACTGGGACTACAGGTGTGCACCACCTCGCCCAGCTAATTTTTTCTGTTTTGAGTAGAGACGGGGTCTTGCTCTTGCTCAGCCTGGTCTCGTTCTTGCTCAGGTTGGTCTCAAACTCCTCCCACCTCGACCTCCCAGAGGGCTAGGATTACAGGTGTGAGCCACCACCAGGCCATTTCTATTGTTTTAAGCCACCCAATGTGTGGTACTTTGTTACACAGCCCTGGGGAACTAATACACACGCGAAGCTCAGCCTTCCATGTCAGTTATGTAATGGATTGAAATATTTCAAGGCCCCTTAAACACAGGTCTACTTTACAAGAGAAGACATACAAGTGACGGTGAAGCGCATGAAAAGATGTTCAACTTCTTTAGTCACAAGAGAAAAACAAATTCAAACCTCAGACTACTACATACCCATCAGACTGGCTAAAAAAATCTAAAATTAATTAAATGAGTAAATAAACTAAAAACGTTAAGATGTAGCAAAGTTGTGGAGCGCCTGGAACTCTCAAACCTTGTTTTTTGGTTTTTTGTTTTGTTTTGTTTTATCTCACTGTTTTTGTTGTTCTGCTGGTACCCATACATTGTTGATGGGAGTGTTAAATGGTACAACCACTTTTGGGAAAAGTCTGGCAGTTTCTGATGGTATTAAACACAATGTACTCTATGACCCACCCGCTCTTAGGTATTTCCTCAAGACAAATGAAAGCACGAGTCCACACGAAGACTTATACACAAACGTCCACAGGGGCTTTCTTTGCAGTATCCCCAAACTGGAAGCAACCCAGGTGTCTGTCAACAGGAGGATGGATAAACAAACTGCAGCTTAGTCAAATAGTAGTATCTGCCTCAGCAATTAGTAACAAATTGCAGCTACATGAGAAACAATACGTGTGAATGTTGAAGTGAAAGAAGCCTGACACCAAGAGTGCATACTTACGTTTCTTTCCATTTTTTTAAATTTCCAGAACGAGCAGAACGAATCTATGCTGGAAAGAAATCAGAATGCCGCTTGCCTCTGGGGGTGGGGCGGGGATTGCCTGCGAAGCAGTTTGAGGGTGATGGTAAACACTCCACACGCTGGTAGGGGTTGGGGCTACACAGGTGTGTGCATTTGTCAAAACTGATTGAAAAGTGCAACTTAAGTTTTGTGCATTTCATAGTATGCGGATTTTATCTTAAAATATGCAAAGTTTGAACTATAGTGAATGAAATATGTTTAAGAATTTAGTGTGGAGTGTATATATGTCTGTGATTTACTTTGAAATGCATTCGAATGAGATGGATGGGGCCAGGCGCAGTGGCTCACGCCTGTAATCCTAGCACTCTGGGAGGATGAGGCAGGTGGATCGCTTCAGCTCAGGAGTTCGAGATCAGCCTGAGCAAGAGTGAGACCCCGTCTCTGCTAAAAACAGAAAAATTAGCTGGGTGTGGTGGTGTGCACCTGTAGTCCCAGCTACCTGGGAGGCTGAGGCAAGAGGATCACTTGAGGCCAGGAGTTGGAGGTTGCTGTGAGCTAGGCTGACACCACGGCACTCTAGCCCAGGTAACAGGGTGAGACTCTGTCTCAAATAAATAAATAAATAATTTGACTAAGTAGATCTAGACCAGTCTCCAGAACAGATACACCCTCCACCTTCCATGAGCAAAACCTGAGGATTCCTGTCTTCAAGTCTCTGCTACTACTTAACATCCCCCAGCTTTCCATCGCAATCTAATAGTTGTAAAGTAATACCCTGCTATATTGAACTTGGCATTTCTCTGATCATTCATGACTTCAAGCATCTCTTTTACTTGGTTCTTCAGATGAAAGCAGAGAGACCAGGACCTCCCTGCTGCAGGTGGAGAAGCTGCCACATGCAGCTCAGATGAGTCTTAGCTCCCAGGGATCCGGCTGGAGGGGGTGAGGGAGACCTGCCAAGGGAGGCGCGGATGAAGACCTGCTCTGTTTCCAGCACCCAACTTGTTTCTCATTAAAAATAAACTTTTATTTGAGAAATGTAAATGTTATACCAGTAGAAAGAATAGTATAATACATCTTCATGTGCCCATTACCAGCTTCAACAATAGTCAACACACGTTGTTTCATTTATACACACACCCACCTCCAACTCACACACATGGGTTATTTTGAGGCAAATCTCAGCTACGTTTTATTGCTTCAGGAAACACTTCAATATGGATCCCTAAAAGATAAACGTTTTAGTAAACATGACCACAATATTGTCATACCAAAAAATTAACAATAACCATTTGATGCCATCAAATATCCAATCAGTGGTCAAATTTCCCGGATTGCCCTACAAATTTTAGTACATTACTATCATTTTAAAAGATATTATTTGAATCAGGATCCAAACAAGATGCACACATTGCATCTGGCTGGTGTATCTTATATCTCCTTTATTTTACAGCTGTGCTGGCTTCTGAGGACTTGAAATGTGGCCACTACAGGAACATCTAGGTTGGTAAACAGGTTGAGGTACTGGGCGGGTGGCAGTCCTGGTGGTGGACAAGGACACTCTGTGCTCCTATCCCATCTCTTGCCCTTCCCTTCCATCTGGCTGTCCCTGAGCTCCTCAAGCTGAGTGTGCCCCACTACACCAAAGCTTAAGTGCTATGTGGGACTTTCTGGGAAGCTGCTTAAAAGCAGCTGACTTGGCTAGTGAGGAGCTCTGTACTGCCTAGAACTTGGGTGGGATGTCTGGAGCTCTTGCAGGCATTTTGAGCCTCAAAGTGACCCCGAGGATGGAAGCTATCAAAAAAAATAATAATAATGGAGCAAAAAGGCAGAAAAAGGCTGAGTCCCTGGCAACTGAGTTACTAACCCTGGATGCCAATTTCTGGACTATGTTACATTAAGAAGAAATAAACATCCATCAGGTGTAAGCTACCGCATTAATTATGAATTAATTAATTAAAATGTTTTTAAAATGTGGTTACTAGAAAATTTAAAATAACATTTATAGTGTATTTCTAAAAAACAGGACTGGATTTATTGGCTCGTTATCCTTCTTTTTTTTCTCACAATGTATTTATTATTGAAGAAAACAGGTTGTTCATCCTGAGGATCTTTCCACATCGCAGATTCTCTTGATTGCCTGTTACTCCATCCTCTGGCGGTTAGATCGAGAGGTGTGATCCAGTTCAGGCTCAAGCTGGAAGCGAAAACATTTCAAAGCCAGTCCTGTCTCTTCACTGTTGCGTCACATCAAGACACACACACTGCTGGGTTGTCTCTTTGTGGTGTTAGGATTCACGTGCTGTCAGCCTGGCCAATCTACCATAAAGCTCCCCACCTGCCTTCTACCTACGGATTTTAGCAGCCAACGGTGATCACTGCCCATATCATTATTTTATTAGGAGTTGCAAAATATCTCGATTTTATAGTTCTATCACCCTTCTGGATTTATGACCTGGAACTCTTCTATAAATATTTCTTCATCACCTTTCATTTACTCTGAGGGCCACCGAGGTATACTGAATAAGGGAAATGAAATCACCCCGTGATCTCACCACCCAGAGGAAGCCCATGTTGGCATTTGTGTGTGTGCTGGACAGAGACGGGCAGCGGAGCAGCTGGGCACACAGCCTCAAAGCCAAAGTGCCAGGCTCTAACCCTAGCTTTGCTACGCATTAGATGGCTGTGAAGTGGCAAGAATAATAGTGCAACCTCATGTGGCTGTTTCAAGGGTAATGGATTACTCAACAAAGCTTTGTATTTGGGCTTGGGTTTGCAGAAAAACGATCTCGAAACCACACTACCAAAACACTCCTTCAGGGCAGTAGACGAAGATGAGTGAAATTGTTCATCTTCACAGTTAGAGCTTCCCTGAGATTTTATAGCTTTTTAAAACAAGGCACTTTAAGAAATCAGCCGGGGAAGCTTCAGGGCTGTATCACTCACCTCCACTGGTAACAGTCCAGAGAGTCATCCCTAGTTTTCACACTTAGCCGTTGTTGTATAACTTCTGCCATTGACGAAATGATGTTTCACAAAGTTTGTAACCAACTTAAGCATTAAGAGGTCTTTAAATTTTTTTTTTTTTTTTTTTTTTTTGAGACAGAGTCTCACTCTGTTGCTCGGGCTAGAGTGAGTGCCGTGGCATCAGCCTAGCTCACAGCAACCTCAGACTCCTGGGCTCAAGCAATACTACTGCCTCAGCCTCCCAAGTAGCTGGGACTACAGGCATGCACCACCATGCCCTGCTAATTTTTTCTATATTATTTTCAGTTGTCCATTTAATTTCTTTCTACTTCTAGTAGAGATGGGGTCTCACTCTTGCTCAGGCTGGTCTCAAACTCCTGAGCTCAAACAATCCACCCGCCTCGGCCTCCCAGAGTGCTAGGATTACAGGTGTGAGCCACTGCACCTGGCCTAAAAAATATTTTTAAATCATGATTTAAAAGTATTTACCATCTCGTCCATTTTTAAGCGTATAGTTGAGTAGTGTTAAGTGTATCACACTGTTGTGCAACAAATCTCCAGAACTTTTTCATCATGCAAAACTGAAACTCTAGATCCATTAAGCAACAACTCCCCATGTACCCCTCCCCCAGCCCCTGACAACCACTATTCTACTTTCTGTCTCTATGAACTTGACTGTTCTATATACCTCATGTAAGAGGAATCATATAATATTAATCTTTTTGTGGCTGACTTGTTTTCACTTAGCATAATGCCTTTCATGTTATCCGCGTTGTAGCACATAACAAGATATCCTTCTTTCTAAGGCTGAATAATATGTCCTTGTATGTATATGTCACATTTTGTGTGGCCATTCAACTGTCAATGGACAGTTGCCTCTACCTCTTGGCTATTGTGAATAATGCTGCTATGAACATGGGTGTACAAATGTCTCTTCCAAATCTTACTTTCAATTCTTTCCCACAAGTGGGATCAGGGGATCTTTCATTATACAAAAGGAAAAGACACTATTGAGCTTAATCAGTACTAAGTGTGGTCTTTTTTCCCCACTTATTGATGTCCCGTAAAGTCGGGCTTCTTGAATTCAAATCCCAGCTCTGTCACTCACCTACTCTGCACTCCTGGACGACTTACCTAATGTCTCTGCACTCAGTTTTCCCGTCAGTAAATGGAAATACTAAGAGAACCTACAACCTCAGCCTTCTGTAGATGATGAGTAAATACACACAAAGCATTTTTTAACTGTCTACAAAAGAAAGAAATAATTGATACATGTGACAACTTGAACGGATGTCAAGGGCATTACGCTGACTGAAAAAATAAACCTTTGATCACAAAGGGTTACGTACAATATGATCCATTTATGTAACATTCTCAAAGTACCAGAATTATAGTGATCTAAAACAGACCAGTGATTGTCAGGGCTTAAGGATGGGGGAAGGGGTAACAGAAGGGAATTTTGTTACTGAGATTAAACAGTTCTGTATTCTGACTGTGGTGATGGTTACTTGAATCTATAGAACTATATGCCACAGCGAGAGACAGAGAGAAGTGAGGTGGGGAAGGGGGAGACAGACAGACACGTAGGGGAAGGGGAGGGAGAGAGAGAGAAAGAGAGAAAGAGAGAGGAGAGAGAGGTGTAAAAATGATGAAATCCAGCCGGGAGTGGTGGCTCACGCCTGTAATCCTAGCACTCTGGGAGGCCGAGGTGGGCGGATTATTTGAGCTCAGGAGTTTGAGACCAGCCTGAGCAAGAGCAAGACCCCATCTCTACTAAAAATAGAAAGAAATTTTCTGGCCAACTAAAATATATATAGAAAAAATTAGCCGGGCATGGTGGCACATGCCTGTAGTCCCAGCTACTCGGGAGGCTGAAGCAGTAGGATCGCTTAAGCCCAGGAGTTTGAGGTTGCTGTGAGCTAGGCTGACCCTGCAGCACTCACTCTAGCCCAGGCAACAAAGTGAGACTCTTGTCTCAAAAAAACAAAACAAAACAAAACAAAACAAAAACGATGAAATCCAAATAAGGTCTGTACCCATGTTAATTTTTTTTGTTTTTTTTTTCATTTTTAATTCATGGTTGTCTTTTTTTTTTTTTTTTTTTTTTTTTTTTTGAGACAGAGTCTCATTCTGTCACCCTGGGTAGAGTGCAGTGGCATCATCGTAGCTCACTGCAACCTTAAACTCCTGGGCTCAAGGGATCCTCCTGCCTCAGCTTCCTGAGTAGCTGGGACTACAGGTGCACACCACGACACCCAACCAATTTTTCTATTTTTAGTAGAGACAGGGTCTCACTCTTGCTCAGGCTGGTCACAAAACCCCTGAGCTCAAGCGATCCTCCCACCCCGGCCTCCCAGAGTGCTAGGATTATAGGCGTGAGCCACCGCGCCCGGCCTGTACCCAAGTTAATAGCATGGCACCAACGTCATTTTCCTAATTTTGACAATGTACTAACATTACGAAAGATGCTATCATTGGGAGAAACCGGCTGAAGAGTACATGGAAACTCTGTGCTATTTTGCAACTTCTTGAAAGTTTTGAACTATTTCAAAATAAAATTTTCTAATAAAAATGTGTCTGGCACATCGGGAGTGCTCAGTAAGCATGTCATCACCACCCAAGATCTCTCTAGATGCATTTTCCATTTAATTTTTTTTTTTTTTCGAGACAGGATCTCACTCCTTTGCCTGGGTTGGAGCGCAGTGGTGTCATCATAAGCTCACTATAATCTCAAATTCATAAGAGATCCTTCCACCTCAGCCTCCGGAGTAGCTGGGACTAGCAGCACGAACCACCACACACAGCTAATTTTTCTGTTTTTTGTAGAGACAGGGTCGCACTATGTTGCTCAGACTTGTCTCAAACTTCTGCCCTGAAGCCTCCCTCCCCCCTTGGCCTCCCAAAGTGCTGGGATTACAAGCATGAGCCACCAATGCCCAGCCTCCATTCAATCTTATTGGCTCTGCTTTCAGTATCCATTTTCTGACCAGCTCTAATCATTGCAAAATGAGCAATAAGGTTCCTTTAGGGAAAAAAAAAAAAAAAAATCCCTCCCACTGAGTTCTTCCAGGCTGAAAAACTCCCCAGCAGAAAGCTTTACAGACATAGATATAATTATGAATCATCTGCAATTTTCACACCAGCCATTGTCTTACAAGTTATGTAATTATCTAAGCAGTGTTTCACAAACCTTGCAACCAACCAGGCATTTCAGGTCCTCCGTGCTTATAACAGGAAAAAGAATTCACCAGGTGTTGTAAGCGCCGGGAGACGCCTTTCTTTGCGAGGAGCCCCACCTGGTGGCTAAAGGCAAGAGGAAAATAAAAACACCTCTGTATTCGTTGGTTTGTGTGCAACGAAACCCTGGAAGATGACCCAAGAAACTTATTCTAGTGGTTACGTTTTGAAGAGGGATGAAGACAGGACAGATGGGGGACACAGTCAGAACGGAGGTTCATCACTCTATACCTCCTTAAGAAACCTATTTTATTTTTGTACTACATGAAAATATTTTCATTCAAGAAATGAAACAGAAACGATGTTACACACACCCCCAGACTCTTGTGCCAGAGTCCCTGGGTTCAAACTCAGCTGTTCCTTCCTGTGTGATCTTGGACAATGACTTTAATCTCCCTCTGCTAATAGCAGAGAGAGAAACAGTAGTGTCAATGGAAAAAAAGCCAAACTCTGTAAAATAATTTTAAAGAGATTTATTCGGAGCACAAATTTGAGGACCATGACCCGGAGCCACGCCCAAGAGGCCTTGAGCCAGTGGACTCGCGGTGGCTGGGTTACAGTTTGGTTTTATACATTTCAGGGAGACAGGGGTTACAGATAAAGTCATAAATCAATATGTGGGTGGCATATTGAATGGCCCGAAAAGGTGGGCCATCTCGAAATGAAGGGGGGTGGGTTTACAGGTTATAGGTGGGTTTAAAGATTCTCTGGCTTGTAATTCAAAGACATTAAGCTTTGTCTAAAGGCTTGGAATATTTTAACGTATGTTTATCAGAGATAAGTCACCGACATATATTTGTTGTGTAAATTGAGGACCTGCAGGTCTGTCTTGCATACCTTTAGGTCTGTTATGGGTTACAAAGGATGTCCCCAAGGAGGGAGGGGGGCATGATAAGGCAAGTCTGACCTCCTTCCTCCTGGCAGGCAATTTAGTTCTAGGATATTCCTTCAGCCACAAGGGGGTCCATTAGTCAGCCGGTGGGAGGGGTGAGCCGTACAATTTTATTTTAGTTCACAGTAGCAATTTCCTAGGGTGGATGGGAATATAAACAAGTTAATCCGTGTAAAGTCCTTAAAACAGTTATACAGAGCATATGCTTAGCGTATGCTAGCAACTGGTGTTAATACTCTCCCCCAGTGAGTAGAAGCAAAGAAGGGTTTGCTTTCTTTCCCATCCTCCCTCCTCCACACACACCCTAACAAATCTAGCCAGGGAGGATTTTACTGAGAAAAATCAATTTCCTTTTAAAAATGGAAAAATGATCTTAAGGAATCATTTCTTTTTTAAAAGGCAGACTCATGAATTTATCCTACAAGATTAAGCACAACTCAAGTTAGAAATGACTCCAATCGCTCCATGCATGTGAGTGGTTAATTGTTATTACTAACATCTACATTGTCTCTATTTGAGTATATGAGTGCACAGAGGAAGGGGGAGACGGCTCCGGAAGACAGCCAGGGTCACCATGGTCCGGAATAAACAGAGACGCTGATGGCGACGCCCCCAACTTACCAAGTCATCACAGTGGCAGCAATCATTGGAGAGACCATTTGCTGGGCTCTCCTCGAGTGTCTGCCCTGTCGCGTGCGTGCGCGGCCCCACAAGGGGGCAGTGTGGCGCAGAGGTCGCCGCACCCCGGCTCTCCCACCTGCGCGCTCAGACGTCTGCAGGCAACTTAGCCTCTTGGTGCCTTTTTCTTTTAATCTAAAAAGGAGGCGGAATATAGTTCCTACCTCGTAGGATGTTGAGGAGATTAAATGCGTTAACATTTGCGAAGAGCCCAGAATAGCGCCTGGCACAAGATAAGTCCCCTGCAAGAGTAACTGTGATGATGATGACGGTGAGGATGATGTATGACTATTTGTGCTGTTGCGTTGTCTCGTTTGTGACTTGCTTTCCCTCTGATCTCTTTATAGCCACGGCTCTCTGTGTCCTTGTCTCCACTTTTTTTTTTTTTTCCCCTCCACTGGGGTCACAGACTCAGCCACCCCCTGGGGCCAGGCAGGAAATGTAAATAAGGAAGCAGATTGTGGGGGGTGGCAGGGAAAACCGCAGGGTACCCCGGGGTGTCCACTCAGAGCCTGCTGATGATGGATTATGGCCACGTGGGGATGCGGCATGACCTTGACCCATGCCCTGGCCTCTTCAAGAGAAACTTGACATCTCCTAGTGTTTTGATACTGGTAACCAATTAAAGCAAACAAACAAACAAACAAAAAGCCAGATGTGTGGCCCGGTAGAGACCTGGGGGAATTATGAAGTTAATTATGCAGTTAATTTTATTTCATAACCAGAAAGCATGTTCCTTTTGTGGAGGCAGAAATGGTAAGTCTCTCCTCTCCCATTTCAGAGAGAAAATACCAACCACGGTTTTCCCCTTTAAGAAGGGAACCTGTTTCAGATATTTGCAGCATAATATGAATAATAACAATGAAAGCTGACATTTATGAAGTGCTTTGTATGTGTCAGGCACAGATCCAACTGCTTTGTGTGTATCAACTCATTTAACCCTCCAACAGTCTCTGAGACAAATACTACAATCATCCCCATTTCACAGATGGGAAACTGAGGCACAGAGACATGTGGTAATTTGCCCAGGATCACCCAGCTAGTCTGTGGCACAGCAGAGATTTGAACCGTGACAGTCTGAGTTCCAGAGTCTGTCTCTTAAATCAGTGTAAAACACAGCAACAGTTGCAGCATTGTTTCTGTTACTGTAAATGAATTGTTCCTAAGGGCACTATTTTTTCTGTCCTTGGGGACATTTGTTCGTTTAGCGAATATTTATTGAACAACTACTATGTGTCAGGCATCTTCTTGGCACCGGGGATATAATGGTGGCCTCGGCAGGGATGTTTTGTCCTCACTGGGCTCGTGGTCTAGCAGAGGGGCAGACACAATAAACAAGTGAATCACTGACTGTGTTGTGAGTTCTCAGCACACAGAACAGTGCCCCTGC
Source organism: Lemur catta (assembly GCF_020740605.2). Lineage (NCBI taxonomy): Eukaryota > Metazoa > Chordata > Mammalia > Primates > Lemuridae > Lemur > Lemur catta. Next base: position 22,539,822 of record NC_059146.1, read on the forward strand.
CCCAGAGGTGACCACATCCTAATCCCCCAAATCTGTGGACATGAGACTTCACAGGGCAAAAGGGACTTTGCAGGTGTGATTAAGCCAAGAACCTTGAGATGGGGAGATGATCCGGGATTATCCGGGGGGCAGGGTAGGGGGGACGACACAAAATCACAAAGGTCTTTAGGAGAGGCGGGGCAGAAGGGTCAGTCAGGGAAGGAGATGTGGCTATAGGGAGCAGAGGTCAGGATCGTGCAATTGCTGGTTTTGGAGACGAGGAAGGGGCCACAAGCCAAGGAATGCAGGTGACACCTAGAAGCTGGAAAAAGCAAGGAAACAGCCTCCTCTAGAGCTTCCAGAAGGAACCAGCCCTACTGACACTTTGACATTAGCCTGGTAAGACTGACTTTGGACTTCTGATCTACAGAGCTGTTGTGTTAAGCCACTAAGTTTGTGGTAATTATTACAGCAGCAACAGGAAACTAATACAGATTTATGTACTTGATAGTAATAAAACGTGGTAAAGAGATCAAGCCACTCTAGACAAGGGGTCAAAGAAGACCCCTCTGAGGAGGGAACATTTACAAGAAACCTGAAAAAGGGGTGAGTGAGGTAGAGATCTGGGCAAAGAGCATTCTGGGTAGAAAGAAGCAGCAAGTGCAAAGGCCCTGGGGCAGGAACATCCTTCACATATTCAAAGAGCAATGAGGAGTCTAGAGCTGAGTGAGTGAGGGGCAGAGGGTAAGAGATGAGGGCAGAGGGAGCCAAGGGGGAGGATGAGACAGGGATTTGGGGCCAGGGGGAGGCCTTTACTTCCTATTCTCAGTGTGATCAGAAGTCTTTGGGATCAGGTTTACATGTAAAAGGAGCTCTGCATCGGTTAAGGGTTATTGCAGATCAGTCCAGACAAGGATCTGCTGTTTACAGAGCTCTTTTTAGAGCTGGGTGACACTCCTGGGGGAGCCAAAATAGAGAAATAAAAAGCAAACAAACGTAAAAACCTTCACTGTACATTTGGAACAGTTCCAACTGCTTCTGGCAGTTTCCACTCACTACTTAATACCACTTAAGCTTTTTTGTTTTGTTAACTTTTGATTCATTATTCCTCCAAATCAGTGCTATCCAGTAAAACTATAACATGAGCCACGTATGTAATTTAAGATTTTCTAGTAGCCACATTTAAAAAGGGAAAAAGAAACAGGTAAAATTAATTTTAGTGACATTTTTATTTAACCCAATATATCCAACTTGTTATCATTTCAACATGTAACCAACATAAATCAATAGTAAGAGAGTTTACAATCTTTTTTCATACCAGCTGTTCAAAATCCAGTGGATATTTTTCCTTGATGGCGCATCTCGAGTCGGGTGTTAAATTTGCATCAGAAGTATTTGATCTGCATTTAGAGGCTACAAAACTGAAAGTTGAAAAAGTAGATTTATGCATTCAGGTTGTTCCAAATGTACTTAAAACTTTCCCGATAAATGAATCAGTTGTCAGTGGTTGCATGTAAATGAATTAAAACCAACTAAAATGTAAAAGCCAGTCCTTGACCACACTTGCCACTATAGCTGGTGGCCGTCACTGTAGTGGCCAGCACAGATCTAAATAGACTGTAATCTGCTCCAAGCCCACTGCCCCTCCCCCCACCCACCCGGCAGGAAATGTCACAGCAACTTTTGGGGTCCCTGCCCGTCCTACATCCTCATAGGGTGATCACTGACTACGCAGCTTGGTCAGGACCAGAAAGACGGGGGACGCCCAGGGCTTTGGTCTACAAGGCTCCTCTGCTATTTGCTGAGCTTCCCCCACCCGTTGCTGCAGAGGATCTGGGAGATGTCCCCAGGGTGTCCCCCGCCCCAGCCATCCTCCCACCTTGCATGTGATCAGACTGTGTTCTCTGTGCCCCCACCTCCCCCAGGCTGGAGTGAGCTCTAACTCTGTCTATCCCAAAGTCTCTCTGTCTGTCCTCCCCACTTTTGGAGGGGACCCCACGATTGCACCACTGAGTCTGACCTCTCTTCCCTGGCACAGGAGCAGGAACGGGAGCCGCTCACACCAGGCTTCGTGGATGTTTTTCCTACCGAATGCCCCATTGTCCATACTAACGTAGGAAAACACTTCTCTTTGTGTAATAGAATATGCCCCAATTTAGCTTTATGTTATTGAATAAAACAGGGGCGGTGCCTCCCTTCCACCCTTGAGGTTTGTTCAGATCCAGCTGTCCCCAAGGCCACCAGGTAGAACTCAGGGGTCGGTTCCTAAGGGCTGCACTGGGGGGCCCCAGCAGAGTGGCCAGGGCTGCCTTGGGGCCTCAGAGCAGACGATGTTCCTAACCTGGTAGCCTCTGCACTGCGTCCAGGAGACTTTTGACTCTTTTTTCCTTTTGGCTCTGCCAGCCTCCAGGTGTGGGAGGGAGAAGGGGCTTGTTCTTCCCATTGTACAGTAAGAATGTGTGCTTTGCAGTGGGGGGCCCTGTGCGGCCTCATTCCCTCTCCTCCTCCACAATCCCCCCAGCTGCTCTGGCCATGGCTGCACCTCACCTGCAGGTGGGAGTGAGGACAGATTGCTCAGGTAAGGGATGGTGGACCCCAGTGGGCCCCCATGATCTGTCCCTCAGGATGGCCCACCTGTCCCTCAGCTTCAGCTGCTGTTTCCTGACACACAGGAGAGAAGCGGCACAACAGAGCGCTCAAGACGTGGGCTTCAGGGAGGGCCAGGCAACCCAGATACACTGCTACTTTGCTGTGTGACCTCGGGTAAGTAGCTCGACCTCTCTGTGCCTCCATTTCCTCTTTCACAAATTTGGGCATAATAATGAGTACCTCATGGGGTTATCTGTGAAGATTAAAACTCTTTAATGTGTATAAACCAGTTACAATGACACCTAGAAAAGAATAGGTGATATATAAATGTTAGATCTTTTATTACTTTTTAAATTATCATTATCCCTTGTTCCTGAAATGTGTCTTTCAGTGTCTTCCTACCCTTTCCAGCCATATCTCTCCGTATGTGCCCAACTCTCTCCTGCTCTGTCTGTCCACCTCTGTCTGTCTGTCCATCTTCATCTCTTCTGGCCTCAGCCTGTCCATAAATTCGCACAAACTACTTACTGGTCTGTGCCTCAGTTTCCTCATCTGTCAAACAAAGTTCTTAAGAGCAACCACGTCATAGTGTTGTTGTGAGGAATAAATGCATTATTACAGATACTTAAAATAGTAAGTTCTTGACCTAATTATATAATAATTAATTTAACATATATTAAAAGTTATTGAAATAAAAGCAAGCTATTATTATTGTTAGTATTTTTTTTCTCCATCAGTTCTCATCTTTTCCTCTGTCTGTCTGTCTCCCTTTATTCATCCACTCAACACATCTGTAGTGAATAGTTTTCATCAGTGAACATGACAGACACAGGCCCTGTCACCACCCTAGTGAGGGAAGCAGATGGTAGAAAAATAAACACACAAACAATATCTCATGTATGTATTGTGCCGAGGGCTCTAAAGAAGTATGTAGGATGCTATGAGCTGAAAAAAAAAATAGTAAGTGAACACCCTGAATTAGACCAGGGGAAAGCTCAGGGAAGGCATCTCTGAAGAAGTGACATTTGAGCTGAGACAAAATGAAGAGAGAGGGGGTGAAGGGAAAAGTGTGAGAGGCACATGGAACAGACCAGAGGGTAGCCTAGAGGAGGAGGCCGGCAGGGCTGGGTGGAGTTGGAGCTGTTCTCAGGAGCCACATCCCTCAGGCAGACCTGCCTGACCTTGAGTAGGACAAGACATGGGCAGGGGCCACAAAACAGGGATAGGCCACCTGCTTTCTCCTCCTCAGCCCCCTGTCCCTGTCCCCCAGCACTGCCCCCACCGACGGCCTCTCATCACCCCAACCTTAGTCATGTCTGGCTGCTGTGAGCCCTGAGCCCTCCCGGCAACACCCCCCACCCCACCCCACCCCACCCCATCCTGGTGATCGGAGCTGCTTCTCCCAGCACAGGACAGGGGTCTGTGTGCCACCAGGAGATGGAACACGGACAGACAGACAGTGAGAAATCGGAGAGAGAGAGACAAGGACACAGAAACAGAGAGAGACAAGCAGGAAGACAGAGCCCGATACAGAGAAAAGCAAAGTCGGAGAACGAAGGCGACAGCAGGACAGCAGAGATAAAGGGAGATGGACAGAGAGGGGGGGAGAGAAATTCAGGCTCGAAGCTCCAGAGGGAGTGACAGGGATAGCCGAGGAGAGACAAAGACAGGAGAACAGAGAGACAGAGACAGGATCAGAGACAGACAGGGAGACTCAGAGACATTGGTGCTTCATCACCATCATCTGCGGGCGCCGCCCCTCACCCGCGCCGGCTCTGCGGTCTACACCCATCCTTCAGGTGACCTCATCGGCCCCGTGGCTCTAAACACCACGTCTCCCCATGACTCCCCACTGTTTCTCACCTGCCCTGACCTCTGCCTGCACCCCTGCGCCGCGCAACCGGCCACCTTCGCTCCCGCCGGCGTCCCCGGCTCCACGTCCCACCCATCGGTCAGGACGTTGCTTCTGCCCGCAAATGAAGCCCGTGTCATCCATGTCTCCTCTCCCCGGACCGCGGTCGCCCCCGCCCCCAACCCCGACCGTCACCCCTCACCCCGGCCATCGCCGCCCCAACCCCCACCAGCGCTGCTGCCACCTCACCCCGAACATCATTTTCCAGGCTGGATGTTTTTGTAAAAGCAGAGAAGATGATGCCACTCCCTTCACCCTCGTGCTTAAAATCCATTATTGCACTTAAATAAAACCCAAACTCCTTAATCGTGGTATTTAAATCCCTGCAGGATCTGCCCGTGCCGGGTCTGCCCTCATCCCCGCCAGCCCCGCTCTGGCTGCGGGAGACCCCAGGCCCTGCGCGCCGCCGGCGCCTGATCTCCTGGAATCCGCTTTGGGAATGAGAAGAAGGGTCACCCCGGTTTCACGGATGGGAACATGGAGGCTCACAGGGGTGCAGTCACCTGCCCAAGTCCCAAAGGGCAGGCTGGACTTGAACCCCGGGAAGTTTGTCCGGGAAGCACAGAAAGGGAGAGAGGAAAGAGGGGAGGGGGGGCAGAGAGACCCAAGAGAGACGGGGGGGAATGGAGTCTAGGCTGCAGGGCAGGGGTCTCCCCCCTGAGCCCTTGCTCCCAGCGCCCTCTGGGCCCCCTGACCTCGGCCTGGTACCGGGGCAGCCAGAGAGTTGGCCTGGCAGCACCTGACCCTGGAATGTGCCCCTGGGGGGAGGCCAGCCCAGGCTGACGATGCTGCTTATAAGCCCCATGGGGGCCCCTGCAGGAGCCAGTAGGCGGGAGCTCAGCCCAGCAGCAGAAGCCCGGAGCCCAGACGGGCCAGGTAAGAGGCCCGGTGGTCACCCCCTAAAAGCCTGCAGTCTGTGACCTGGCTCTCCTACCCCTACGTGTCACTGTGATTCTCAGCCTCTGGACCCTCTGTCTCCTCCCGTCTCTAAATAGGTCTCTCGCTGTCTCAGGTTCTGACAGCGAGATATTATGCTAGTTAGCAGTCCCTCCAATTCTCTCTGTGTATCTCTCTCCCTCTTTCCCTCTCTCTCTCTCTCTCCCTCCTTCCCTCTCTCTCTGTCTCTCTCTCTCTGTCTCTCTGAATTTCTCTCTCCATGTCCCTAACTCTCAGCCTGTCTCTGAGGATATTTCTTAAATGTTCTGCTTCTCGGGCTCTGTCCCTGTCTTCCACCTGTCCCTGTTCATGGATGGCTAGACCCTTTCTCGATACCTCCCTTTGCACCTACTTCTCTCTCTCTTCGTCTCTCAGTCTCTAAATCTCTCTGTCTCTCTGGGGTGGGGGGTGCGGGGTGGGGATGGTCTAGGTTCTTGCCTGCGGGAGGGCCAGGAAGGGAGGGAGAAAGAGGGATGTTGAGACCTGGGCTGAAGACCCCCCAGCTTTGCCTGAGTCCCAGTCTCATCTTCAGGTGTTGACATGGTGGCCACAGTGAGAAGCCCTTGGGGCTTGTTCCTGGGGTACCTCATCTTCGGTGTCACAGGTATTTGAGTGTGCGTGTGTGACTGTCTGTGCTTGGGGGCACAGCTTTTGTTGATGTTCAGACATGACTCAGTGTCCCGCCTGTGACCGTAAAGCTGCGCGGCAAATAGCAGCCTGTGACTGCTTCCCTGGGGTTGTGCACGGGTAATTCCTCCAATCGCGGCAAATTCGTGTGTGACAGTGTGACGGGGTGTGTGGTTGGACCTGTGAGGGTCAGTGTGTGATTGGGTGAAAGCCTCTGGAGGTTCGTGCCTCTGAATGTCGGGTGGAGGGACAACGGTGTGGCGATGCAGGGGACCCAGGGAAAGCGAGGGGCGGATAAGCGGGAGATGGTGCTCCCGAGGGAGCCGCCGCTTGCTGGGAGTCTGTGCCTGCTTCCTGGGTCCTCGGTCTTGGGACCCTCCCAGGAGCCCCCGTCACGGGACTGTGTATGATGGTGCTTCTGTGTGAACGGGCTTGTGGCTGGGCGTGACTGCGGGACCGACTCCCTGGGCCTCTGGCTGTGTCCGCCCCTCCCCGCCCCAGCCTGTGTGCGGGGTCCACTCGTGCTGGGGACTGTGCCCGGCACGCTGCTTGTGTGTGTGGTATGAGTCCCAAAGACGGGTCTGCGACTGGAAGCTGAAATGCACCTCCTGACCCAAGCGACCCTGTCTCCTGTGCCCTGAGTCCCGCTCCCACCCATGACGCCGCCCCCGAGCCTGAACCCACCCCAGTGAGCCCTGATTCCCCCGGGGAAGCCGTGCCCCCGCCCTGGATGGTGATAGCTAGGGTCCCACCTCGTGAGCCGGCCCGGCCGGGACTCTGCGCTGCCCAAGCCCCGGCGCCGGATTCCACTCACAAGACCCCTGAGCCCGCCCCCAGACGTGACCCCGCCCCTGGAGCCCTCGCCACGCCCAGGCCCCGTGACCCCACCCCCAGGAGCCCTGGGCCGGCCTCCCGGGCCCGCCCCCAGCCCTGACTCCGCCCCCAGGATCGCGCGCGTCGGGGGCCGGCGGCCAGATCATTAACGGCGAGGACTGCAGCCCGCACTCGCAGCCCTGGCAGGCCGCACTGTTCTTGGAAGACGAATTTTTCTGCGCGGGCGTCCTGGTGCATCCGCAGTGGGTGCTGTCCGCCGCGCACTGTTTCCAGGAGTGAGTGCGGGGTGCGGAGCGCAGGGCAGGGCTGGGCCGGGGGGCGGGACCTGGAGGTAACCCGCTGGGCGGAGGGGCGGGGTGGGGGAGTGACTGACTAGTAACAGGGTGCAGGTGAACAGCTGAGAAGGCTCTGGAACCGGGAAGGAGCTGAGCCTGGATCGGGGGAGTCCGGAGGGGCGGGCGAGGGAGGCGAGAGCCTTTGCTTCCGAAAGACCCGGAGAGCCCTGGGTTGAAATCCCAGCTCAGCTGCTGAGTCTGCAGTGAGCAATGGCAAGTTCTTGTCCCGAATTATTGTGAATGGGGATTTGGGATCATGGTTAAGTAGCTCTCAGCACGGAGCTTAGCGAGGAGGATGGGGTCTGGGTAGGGAACGGGCCCTCCCCGCTGTGGGGGACGGTGAGAGGGGAGACAATGACGACGTAGTTGCCGCAGAACTCACCTGCCCTCCGTGTCCCCAGCTCCTACACCGTCGGGCTGGGCCTGCACAGTCTCGAGGCCCACCAGGAGCCGGGCAGCCGGGTGGTGGAGGCCACCCTCTCCATACAGCATCCGGAGTACAACAAACCCTTCCTCGCCAACGACCTCATGCTCATCAGGTTGAACGAATTAGTGTCCGAGTCTGACACCATCCGGAACATCAGCGTCGCCTCCCTGTGCCCGAGCGCTGGGGATTCCTGCCTCGTTTCTGGCTGGGGTCTGCTGGTGGACGGTGAGCTCGTGGGCAGGGTCTGCCCTCTCTGAGGGGTCCCCTGCCGGCCGGAGGGGCTGACCCGGAGCTCTGTGTCCCAGGCAGGCTGCCCACAGTGCTCCAGTGCGCGAATGTGTCCGTGGTGGCGGAGAAGGAGTGCAGCGAGCTCTACGACCCCGTGTACCACCCCAGCATGCTCTGTGCGGGCGGCGGGCAGGATCGAAAGGACTCCTGCAACGTGAGGAGGGGGAGGCGCGGGTGCCTCGGGGACAGCTGGAGAAGGGGGTGACAGACATACGGGGACTGCGGTGGGACACGGGGACAGAGAGACACAGGGAGATAGTGACAAGGGGAGAGAGAGACGGGGAGAAACAGGGAAATAGACACAGGATTAAGGAGAAGAAAAGGAAGAAAGAAACTGAAATAGTGAGCAACACAGGGAGACAGAAACACACACAGAATAATACAGTTGACCCTAGAACAACGTGGGCGCATATAACTTTTAACTCCCCCAAACTTGACTACTCATAGCCTACTGATACCATAAACAATCCATTTATTATATTTTATGCATTCATGACATACCTAACTCTCCCCTAAATTTTGCAATACTTCTAGGCTGCGGTTCTGCTGCAAGTTTTTCAAACTGTGGCAAATCTCCAAGAAATTTTTCAATATATTTATTGAAAAAGATCCACATGTCAGTGGACCCACACAGTTCAAACCCATGCTGTTGAAGGGTCAACTGTATACTCAGAAAGAAACAGACAGACAGACTTACAGAGATGAAACACAGAGAGAAATAGGAAACATCTAGAACCTACAAAGAGATATAGGGACACACGGAAACACTGAGACAGAGAAACAAGCCACAGAGGGAGGCAAAGGAGAGACAGACAGACAGACAGACAGAGATAGATCAACAGCAAACCAGAGAGAAACAGCCAGCGGGCAGGACATCAGAGGCAGGACATAGAGAAGCAGGATTGGGTGGGTCCAAGCTCTGGAATGGAACTTCCAAAGGGTGTGTTGCTGGGTTTTGTTGTGTCTTTGTCTCTCCAATCCCACTTGTGTTTCAGATTCTGACTCTCTCTCTCTCTCTCCCTCTCTCTCTCTCTCTGTGTGCGTGTGTGTGTCTTTTCACAACAGGGTGACTCTGGGGGTCCCCTGATCTGCAACGGGTCCCTGCAGGGCCTCGTGTCATTTGGACAAGCCCAATGCGGCCAAGTCGGCGTGCCAGGCGTCTACACCAACCTCTGCAAATTCACTGACTGGATAGAGAAAACCATCCAGGCCAGTTAGCTACGGGGACTGGGGCCCGTGAAATTGACCCCCACATATATCCTGCTGAAGAAATTCAGGAATCTTGGTCCCCAGCCCCTCGTCTCTCAGACTCAGGAGTCCAGGCCTCCAGCCCCTCCTCCCCAGATCCAGGGGTCCAATCCCACCTGGAATCTTTTCCTGCATGCAGTGCCCCCTGGTGGCAGAATGCTTACTCAACTTTACCAGTGTTAGAGAAAGTTGGTTTTTCACCTTTTGTGTCCCCTTCCCCTAGATCCAAAAATAAAGTCTAAGAGAAATGCAGGTTCTGTTTGAAGTGTCCTCCTCGTTTCCCCTCCCACTCAAGAAATTCGTGCATGTAGCTTTCCCTTCTTGCGTCTCAGTTTCCCCATCCGGGAAATGGGAGCTTCGACCAGGAGGGCCACAGGGTTTCAGAGAGAGGAGCCATTGCCGGGGAGGTTAAGAGGAACCAATTCTGTGGATGGTGTCTGGTTTCTGAAAAGTCAAGTCAGGAAATGGTGAATATATGGGATTGTCTGGCGTAGGTTAACTATTTAGCTTTGGTTGACCCATTGTTGTTTTGTCTTCTTAACTGCATTTAAGAGTTTTTACTTCGTCTCTGCCTTAGGCCCCTGCTGCTGTAGCTGGAGGCCAGAGGGACGAATCCCGGAGAGAGCTGCTGTGAGCGGGAGATATGGAGACCAAAGGCCGAGAGGGGACTCCGAGGGCCCACGAATGTGAGGAATTGCCATTATGCGCTTCACTGATGACTTATCCTAATAAAAATAGACTCTTAAGAACTCATATTCAATATTCATAAGGAGATATTCAAATCTGTATGTATCTCTTAACATATTCTCAAAATATATAAAGGTGTGAAATAACAAAAGTAAAATCTACAAATTCCAACTCAGAGAATGGGATCTTACGGTGACCCTTAGAAAGTAATAGAACAAAAAAATAAGGATATAAATGATTTGAACAATATGATTAACACACTTTACTGAATGGCCATATGTAACACAGTGCCCCCAGTATCTGCAGAATATAGAATCCTTTCAAAACACACACAACTACCAGAATGGCTAAAATTGAAAAGAATGACAGCACCAAGTCTTGCTTACATGTAGAGCAGCTGGAACTTGCATGCATTGCTGGGGGGAATGTGAAATGGTGCAATCACTTTGGAAAACAGTTTGGCAGATTCTTAGAAAGGTAAATATACATCCACCCCATGGCCAGTGCTCCACTCCTAGGTATTTATGTAAGAGCTGTAGAAAAAAAGAAGAAGAAAAAAAGAATAACAGGCCCAGGCATGGTGGCTCATGCCTATAATCCTAGCACTTTGGGAGCCTGAGGTGGGAGAATTGCTTGAGGCCAGGAGTTTAAGACCAGCCTGAGCAATAGAGTGAGACCCCATCTCTAAAAACAAACAAACAAAAAAAACCATCCAGGTGTGGTGGTGCACACCTGTAGTCCCAGCTACTCAGGAGACAGAGGCAGGAGAATCACTTGAGCCCAGGAGTTTGAGGCTGCAGTGAGCTATGATGATGCCACTGCACTCTAGCCTGGCAGAAAGAGCGAGACCCTGTCTCAAAAAAAAAAAAAAAAAAGGACTTGCCTACAAATGTTTGTAGTAGCTTTATTTATAATAGTCAAATTGGAAACAAAGAGTCCATCAGCGGATGAATGAGTAAACAGACTGACATAACCATACAGTGGAATGCTACTCAGCAATAGAAAGAACCAAACTATTGATGTAGGCAACAATGTAAATGCATCTCAAAATCATTATGCTGAGCGAAAGAAGTCAGACACAAAATACTGTATACTGTATGGTCCCATTTATATGAAATTCCAGAATAAGCAAAACTAATCACTGTTGCCTGGTTGCCAGGAGGGGAGAGAGGATTGGGTATGGAAACAGATTGAGAATGGCCATGAGAGAATTTTCTGGGGTGATTAGAATTTTCTATAACCTTATAGGAGCAAGGATGACATGAGTGTGTGCATTTGCCAAAACATATTGAACCACACACTTGAAACCCTGCACACCGAATTGTGTGTACCTCAATAAAACCTTTACCTCAATTAAAAGAAACCACACACAGCATTTACGAAAATGAATCAGATACAGAGGTATGAAGCAAGTCTCAACAAATTTCCAAGGTATAATATATCAGGCGTGTTGTCTGACCACAATGTGATTAAGACAGAAATCATGAGAAAATGATAACCAGAAAAATCCCCAGGTGTTTTGATTTTAAAAGAACACTTCTAAAGAACCCACAGCTCAAACAAGAAATACAATAAACATTAGAAATATTTTGAATTGAATGCTAAGGCAAATGCAAGACATACAATACGTGTACCATATGTGCCTGCTACAGTGCTTGGAGAGAAATATGTGATCGTAAGTACATACATTAAAAAAAACACAAGCTGAGAATTAATTAATGATTCGATCATCTCCAAGAGTAAGGAGAATTAACAGCAAAATAAACCCCAAAAAAGAAGGAAAGAAATATCAAAGATAAGAGCAAAACTGACTGGCAGAGAAAACAGGTACACACTAGAGAAGACTGCCAAGTTTGTTTTCTAATAGATTAATAAAATTGGCAAGCCCCTAGTAAGAATGACAAAGACAAAATAAAGGAAGACACAAATAGCTAGGATTAAAAATGAAAAAGGAGGTATACTTCAGCTCCTGTGGGCATGAAAAAGGTACTGACATATAAACAACTTTATGCCAGAACATTTTAACATTTATAAGAAATGGACAATTTCTTTGAAAAATATAATTTACCAAAACTGACTCAGGAGGAAGGAGAAAATCTGAAGAGTCATGTTCCACCAATAAATATATTTAAGCAGCCATGCAAAAATCTTCTCCCAAAGAAAACTGTAGGCTCAGATTGCTTTGCCAGAATGCTCAGATATTCAAGAAAGAAATAATCATAAAATGTCACAAATCTTCCAAAAATTAAAAGAGAAGGAACATTCCTCAACTCTATTCATAAGGATATAATAACCTGGATGCCAAAACCCAACAAGGACCGCTGGGAAAGAAAACTCACAAACCATGTGAGTCCTGAGTGTAAATGCAAGAACCGTAAACAAAAGCTGTTTCCAACAACACATGAGACAATGGGGCATTATAATGGAATTGAGTTTACACGAGGCATACAGGGTTTTTTAACATCAGGCTATCAATTAATGCCATTGACGACACTGACAAAGGGGGAAATAATATGATGAACAGGTTTTCTCTACACTCACACTCAATGCACAACCTCTGTGACCCAATGTATGGGCTTCCACACCAGGCAAGTCTCCAGTTCTCCGCAGCCACCACTGGGTGTCCTACAATTGAGTTCAAAGCTGACACTAGCTACCCAAAGTTAGTGCACATCCCACAAGGCAAGGGCTGGGTCCCACAAGACTGCCCCCACGTCAGGTGCCAATCACAAGTCCAGGTGTCACCTGTGCTTTTGGCTCTAAATCAGGAGGTCCCATGACGCCCTCCTCAGGCTTGATCATTTGCTAGAATGATTCACAGAACTCAGGGAGACACTTGGTAATGTTTCCTGGTTGTTATATAATAAGAGATATGATAAAGGACACCAATGAACAGCCAAATGAGGAGGAATGTAGGGCGAGGTCCAGAAGGGCACTGTGCTCAAGGCATCTGTCCCCATGGCGTGGGGTGCAGCACCCTGCCCTACAGGCGGATGCACCCATCCACCTGGAATCTCTGAACCCCATATTTTAGGGACTTTTATGGAGGCTCCATCACACAGGCATGACCAATTGTTAATCTCTAGCCTCTCTCCCCTCCCCAGAGGACGGGGAGCTCCCAGCTTCTAATCCTGACTTAGTCTTGCTTGTGACCAGCCCCATTTAGAGCCCACCAAGTGTTGCCTCATTAGAACAAAAGACGCTCCTATCGGCCAGGAAATTCCAAGCGTTGTGCCAGGAACTGGGGGCAGAGACTAAATATATATTTTTATTATGTCACACCTGGGAATTCCATTAATACAGAGCCTCGTAGTTGTTCCCTCCACTCTGACTTGAAAACACGAGGAGCACTAGGTGTGTGTTAGTACCCCACGGCTGCCGTGGCAATTTGCCACAAACTCTGCGGCTCCAAACAGAAACATAACCTTTCACAGTTCTGGAGGCTAAAAATCCAAAATCAGAGAGCCATGCTCCCCTCCCTTCTGGAAGCCTCTGGGTTGGAATCCTTCCCGCTTCTTCCAAATTCCAGCAGCTCCAGGCATTCCTGGGCTTGTGGCAACATCATTCTAACTTCTGTGTCCATCTTCACGTGTCCTCCTTCTCTGTCTCTGGGTGCCGTTTTCTGTTTCTTATGAGGACACTCTCATTGGACTTAGGGTCCACCCTTATCCACTATGACCTCATCTTGACCCTTACCTTAATTACAGCTGCAAAGACCCTATTTTCAAATAAGGTCATACTCTGAAGTTCTGAGGACATGAATTTTGGAGGACCACCATCCAACCCACTATGGGACAGCACCACTCTCCTCTTTACTGGACTGTGGACCTCAAGGCACACAGACATCTGGCCTAGCCCAAGCTGGGCTGCTCTGCTACTTCTCTTTTACGTTTCTCCTGTGAATCCTATTCCACACCTGTAAAACATGGCAGGGTGGTGTCTGTCTGTGTCCTTGCCATTTGACAACCACAGAAAAGGCCCACTCCACTCATCCTGGCACTGGGTTTGCAAACTACAGGGTTTAGGGTCGATGGCAGATCACCAGGAAGGCCAACAAGCACCTAGACGTCCATCAACCCAGAGTGGGCAGTGTGGTCACTGTGTCCCAGAGCCTAGGGTCCTCCAGAAAGTGTCTATTTTGGAGTCCCCAAGAGCACGGTAGCCGGGAGGCCACTAGCCTGGACTCCAGTGAGGCCCCCTGGGTTGTCTGCTCTCTAGGCCACGGGCAGGGTATGGTTGGGGACCATGCGCCTTGGGCAGGGGGGATGAACAGCAGGGGAATCTATCAGCCACCAAAGCTACAAAACAGAAATCCACTTTGAAAAAGCAGATTTGCCACAAACCCCAGGAGAGACCAAAAATTAAATGAATGAATGAAATAATTAATATAAATGGAAGCCAGACTTTTAGGAGACCGGGATGGCGGTTGGGGAAGTCACAAGAATGCGCGTGCCTATGGCAGGAGGCTGGGGGACTGGGAATGTCACAGGGACAGTGAGCTGGAGGAGATGGGAAGAGTCCCCAAGCAGGGGAGCTGATGGAAAAGCCCAAAAAGAATTCAGCTGCTCCCCTGGAGCTAAGGTTTAAACTTAGCCCAGGGGCTGACACCCAAACCTGGACCAGATGAAGGAAAGTTACGGGGATTAGCTAAGCAAGGTGAGGATTAGGTCTGGGACAAGCTCTCCCATTCCTGCCACCACCACCCCACCTGCCTCACCCCCCACCCAGAAAGACCCCAAACATTCCTGAGCCAGTTGGAGAAGTTAAAGGACATGGAACTTACGTTCGGACGGTCCTTGCTGTTTTTCTGTCAAATTTTCTTATCGATATGATGTTCTGAGCTGTCAAGGAATGGAATGCTGATAAGATATATTCCACCACGGTCTGGAATCCACAGCCGAGAATAGTTTGAACGGGTAAAACCTGCCAAGACTGGAATAAGGAAGCAGCTACCGCTGTTTGCACAATATCTCACATCAACATGTGACCCAGCAGCCACCACCTCGGGCCCGTGGTGTGTCTGTCCCCTTGCACACTGCATTGCTTTTATCTCTCTGTGAACAGTGGTCAACTAGATCATTGCTCCTGCTTTTTTTAAAGTTATTTTTTATTTTGGTAAAATATATGTGATACAAAATTCAGCACGGTAATCATTTTTAAGTGTACAGTTCAGTGGCATTAAGTACATTCACATTATCGTACCACCATCTTTGGAACTTTTTCGTCTTGCAAAACTGAAACTCCACACCCATTAAACACTAACTCCTCACTGCCCCTTCCCCTCGGACCCTGCATCCATCATTCTACTTTCTGTCTCTATGAATTTGACTACTCTAAGTACCTCATATGGGTAGAATGACACAATATTTGTCCTTTTATGATTGGCTTACTTCACTTAGCACAACGTTTTCTAAGTTCATCCCTGTTGTAGCACGTGTCAGATTTCCTTTCTTTTTCTTTTCTTTTCTTGTTTAATTTTTTTTTAATTTCAGCATATTACAGGGGTACAAATGTTTAGGTTACATATATTGCCTTAGTCCCACCTGAGTCAGAGATTCAAGTGTGTCCATCCCCCAGACGCACCGCACCCATTAGGTGTGAATATACCCATCCTCTCCCCCCCTACCTGCCCAACACCTGATGAATGTTACTACTGTATGTGCACAGTTTTAAGGCTGAATAATATTCTATTGCAGGTTTACACCACAATTTGTTTATCTGTTCATCCATCAGTGGACACTTAATTTCCACCTTTTGGCTATTGTGAATAATGCTGCCACGAACATGGGTATGTAAATATTTGTTCACGTCCTCGCGCTCAGTTCTTCTGAGTGCACAGGGGGTTGGGGCACTGACCCACCGCTAGGTAGAAAATCCATATGTGACTTTTGACTTCCCCAAAACTTAACTACTACTATAGCCTAATGACCAGAAGCCTCACCATAACATAAACAGTTGATTAATGCATATTTTGCATGTTAGATGTATTATATACTATCTTTGTACAATGAAGTAAGCTAGAGGAAAAAAGTGTTGTTAAGAAAACCGTAAGGAAGAGAAAATATATTTCCTATTCATTCCATGGAAGTGGATAGATCATCCTAAAGGTCTTCATCCTCATCATCTTCAGGTTGAGTAGGCTGAGGAGGAGGAGGAGGAAGAGGAGAGGGTGGTCTTGCTGTCTCAGAGTTGACAGAGGCAAGAAAAAATTCCACGTATAAGTAGAGCCACACAGTTCAAACCTGTCTTGTTCAAGGGTCAACTGTATGCCCAGAAGTGAGGTTGCCAGAGCATAAGGTAATTGTTACTCCCACTTTTTAACTCATTCCTGGTATTGGAGTGACTCATCTCACTCTTTGTCATGTGACATTGCAGGATCTGCTGTCGGAGTGGCTGTACCCATTTCCTCCTCCCTTCGAAGTCGAGCTTGGCCTGTGACTTGCTTCAGCCAATGAATGTTATGTTGGCAGAAGTGACAGTGTGTCTTAAAGAGCTTTGGTTTCTGCTTCCTTCTCTTGTGCTCCTATCATCAGCATTCTCCAAGGAGCCACTGCACACACAGCCTGGGTCTCAGAACGAGGGCACGTGGGGCAGACCTGAACTTACTGCTGCAACCTGGAGCCAAGCTCAGCAAAGCCCAGCAGAAACCCAGCCTATCTGTAGACCCATGAGCATGGAAGTAAACATTTATTATTACAAAATCATGAAAATTTTAGATGTTTTCTATGCAGAAAAACACTAACAGAAAAACCAAGCTAAAATTGCCTTCACCCAGCAAGGCATGCCAACGACCACCCTCTGCAGGTTGGACAAACTCGAGCATGATGTAAACTGTTGGTGGCTGTCTGGGCATTCTGTTACAGGATGACTTTTTGGTAAAGGCATCCACTGAGAAATCTGTTTCACCGGCTTTGCAGACCACCTGTGCCCAGGTGAATAGAGCCGGATGGAATGAGGACAAAGCCCAGGGCCCTGGGCTCCCAAACAGCCATGTCATGGGCTACCTGGGCTGTCACCCAAAGGGACATTCCACACCCTACACAATATCAGCTGCAGGCCCTCCTGCCACCAACCACAAAGACGAAAACCCAACGTCTTCTTGGTCTCTTTAAATATTGGAGACAGGACATCCTACATTGGAAATTTCACTACAGCTTCTCTGCCAAGCTGCAACACAAATAGCCGGATTTGAGAGGGGACCCCACAGGAAGAAACCTCAAGAGCAGGCCAGACAACAGGGTCAGGACTAGGGTGCAAATTTAAGGATCTCCAAGAAACAAAACAACTCAGTAATGGAGATAAATAATATTTTAATGCAAACTTAAAAAAAATCGAAATTAGTGTAAAAAATCCACTATGAAAAAAATACCAAAATCTTAAATAAAGATAGGCTCTGACAGTGTGTCTCTGAGCAATACTGGAGCCTGAGGCCAAAGGAAAAATGTGAATCCCACGTCCACATTTTTACGTATTTGTTATGTGGAATGATAAAATATATATATATATATGGTGTCTGGCTCTGCTTCCTGACACAGCTTCTTGCAGTTTCCTGGGTTATAGGAGCACCTTTTGTTCTAATGAGGGAACGGGTCTCCCAGATGGGGCCAGGCACTCGGGAGACCAAGCCAGGAGTAGAAGCTTAGAACTTTCAGCCCCACCCAACATTCACTGGAGAAAGGGGAGGGTCTGGACATGAAATGAATAATGGGTCATTCCTACATGGTGAAGCCTTCCTGAAAATCCCCAAAGTGCAGGAGAGCTTCCAGGTTGGGAAGGCATTTACCTTGTAGGGGAGGGTGGTGCACCCCAACTCCACGGGGACAGAAGCTCTTATACTCAGGACCCCACCCCCAGACCTTGCTCTATGCCTCCCTTCATCTGGCTGTCCAAATGTACCTTTTATCCTATCTTTTATTAAATAACAAACCAGGAAACGTAAGCAAGTGTTTCCCTGAGTTCTGCAAGTCCTCCTCGCAAATGACTAAACCTGAGGAGGAGGTCGTGGAAACTGATTTATAGCCGAGAGGTTGGAAGTACAAGTGACGACCTGGCATTGTGGTTGGCGTCTGAAGTGGGGGTGATCTTGTGGGACTGAGCCCTTAACCTCTGGGGTCCGCACTAACTCCAGCTAGTGTCGGAATTGAACTGAATCGTAGGACACCCAGCTGGTGCCAGAGACTTGGCTGATGTGAGAAAAACCCACACATCTGGTCACAGAAGTCTGCAGTGTTGAGAGTTTAGGAGAAAGAAAGTTTGTTTTTTCCTAACTCACACATTGTAAGTTAATACTTTTAATAAAAAGTATTAGTGATGGTTTGCTTCCACTAAAGCCAAGTATGTAAAGTTATAATAAATTCTTTTGGGGTATAAATAAAATATTTAAACTTAGTATGGTAAGTTTGAGTACAGTTACTTTTTAATTTTTCAGTATATTTTAACTATAATGATCAGGAAAAAAATATAAAGCATTAACATTTCATAGGACCTCGGGGGAAGGACGGACAGTTCATATGGCCTTAGCAGATGAATCAACAGGTCGTTTTAGTCATATTAAGTTGACTTGGCTAGACATGAACTTGGTCACTAACTTTGCTTAAGATGGTTCTGCAAGCAGCCTCCCCTGCCTGGAGAGGACATTCATAATGACAAAACGGTGACACCTGGGCCCCTGCGGCACACGTTGCTCTGAAGAAAGGACAGAGTGTCCAGCTGATCCCCTAGAGATGATGCCAGACCTCAGCCGGTTGGGTATAAACACGTCCAACCCCAGAGAGCAGGCGGGAGGCCCGGATGGTGGGAAGGGAAGGCCTGTCTCTTTCTCTGTTGTATGGACAAATGGCTTTTCCTGATTATCCAGACAATGTCTCATAAAGTGACACTCGCCATGGTGGCTATGTCAGTCCCTGGTGACCCACCTACAAATGACCTTATCTCCAAATCCAAGACCTCAGTCACCAAATTCAGGCTCCAGACTCTGCGATCCATATTCCCTGAGGTCAGGCTGGTGGTCCCAAGCTCCAGGCTTCAGACCAGTCTCTGGACTCTTGGAACCCAGGCTTCCCTTCCTCGACCCCACATTCCAGGTTCCAGGTTGATCAGGGTTAAATGCACCACACCTGCAGGCCAAACCCAGCTGCCGCCTGGTTTTGTAACTAACGTTTGCAGTCATGTCCCTTCATTTGCATGTTGTCTGTGACTGCTTTTATGCTGGGACAGCAAAAATGAGTAATTGCAGCAGAGACTGTCTGGCCCACAAAGCCTAACATTACCGCTTTCTGGGCCTTTCCAGAAAACGTTTGCTGAGCTCTGGTCTAGATTCCAGATGATGCCTGACTGCAAACCCCAAGACCCGGAATTCAGATTCCAGGCTCTGGGTTCCACAGCACAAGCTGGAGACCCCGAAGTCTGACTCTAGACTTCACCCCCAGGCTCCAGACTCCACGCCTCTGCTCTAGATCCCAAACTCCAGACCCCTGACTCCAGGCAGGACCCCAGCCACACTCCAGAGACAAGCAGAGACACAGTGAGAGATCTACTAAAAGGGACAGGAAAGAATGATGGGGGGAGAGAGAGAGAGAGAGAGAGAAACAGAAAGGGAGAGAGGGGGAGAGAGTTGTCTGCCTCAAAGACAGACAGAAACAGAGCCAGACAGACGCCATGCTCAGAGAGAAGCCCAGACTGAGGGATACAGTGATGGAAAGAGTCAGACACCATTCATTCATTTTCATTCATTCAACACATATTTCTCAAGTGACCTTAGCAGATAAATAAACAGGTCATTTTAGTCATACTTTGGCAGCAGAGAAACACAAGGAGAGCCAGAGAGAAGGAGGGCGACATAGAGACACATAGAATCAAGAGGTGAAGACACGAGAGGCGGAGACACAAGCCCAGGGGAGATGCCCAGAGGTGAAGGGCAGAGGAAGAAATGCAAATATAAAACAAATGCAGTCTTGACGGGCACAGCTGTAGGAACACAGGCATTGGCTACATTCAGGAGCCCATGCCCGACCCTAACGCCAAATGCAACCTCAGCCCCAGCCTCAGCCCCAGCCCCACACCACCCGAGTCACCAACTCCATGCCCCATAATCCTTGATTCCAACCGTGTCCCCAACACAACAGAACAGCTGCTGCTGAAAGGGCTGGAAGTGCAGGATCAGGTGAGCCCCTGGCTCCTAAGGGAACATTCCAAGGGCTGGGAGGGGAAGTCACGAGAGCAGGGGAAGCTGTTTTTGACAGAAAGGACTGTCCATGACAGCCTGCAATCTTATTCTGTTTTTTCCTTTTTCCCCCATCTGTATCCCCCGAGTCTTGCCTATGTCTCCAGCTGTCTTGGGTCTCCCTGTGAACTTGGGCTTTGTCTCTCCCTTGCTTCTGTCTCGCTGACTCTGTGTCTCTGTGTCAGGTGCGCTGTGTCTATCCGCTTCTGACTCGGGCTCCATTCATCGCTCTCACTCTTGCTCTGTGTGTGTTTCTGTCTGTTCTCTCTCTACCTTTGTCTCTTTCAGCATTTGCCTCTGGGTACGTGTGTCTCTCTCTGTCCCTCTCTTTAACCCTCTCTAACTCTGTCCCTCTCTCTCTTTCCTCCACAGGGCAACTCTGAGGGCCCCCTAGTCGGCAGTGGTCTCTGCAGAGCCTTGTGTCATAGGGAAAAGCCAAGAGTGGCCAACACAACATAGCAGGCATCAACACCAGCCTCAATACAGCAAACCACCTAGGCCAATGATGCTGAGATTGACATCACCCTGCAAAATCCAACCTCAGTCTTGAGCCTCTAGCCTGGGCCCCCAGCCCCTCCTCCCTCACACCCAGGGGTCCTGAGCCCTGGGTTAGGGATTCAACATACGAATGGGGAGGTGTGGAGAGGACAGAATTCAGTCCCTAACAGGTAGTATAATCTGATGACATGAAATTCAAAGCTGGGGACCCTGCAGAAGGAGGAAGTTAGAATGGTGTGAAACCAGCAAGGTGAGGCGAGATGCCTGCCCCCCCCCTCACTGGATGGTAGGAGGGGAGTGGAAGAGTGTACAGCTGCGACCACTTCAGAGAGTCAAGATTGCTGGATCCCACCCCCCAGTTAAATCCCATAGGAACTGGAACAGGGAAAAAAATTATTTTATTTTATTTTATTTTATTTTTTTATTTTTAGTAGAGACTGGTCTCCCTCTTGCTCAGGCTGGTCTCGAACTCCTGAGCTCAAACAATCCACCCGCCTCGGCCTCCCAGAGTGCTAGGATTACAGGCGTGAGCCACTGCGCCCGGCCAGGAAAAAAAAAAAATTTAATATTGTCAGCTGTCCTAGAGGTGAAGGAGTATGGGGGCTTGTTTTAAGCAGATGGGGGGAAGTATATTTGGCCTGGCTTAGGAGACAGCTTAGCGCGGCTGTCAGAGGATAAAAACTGGACGGAAAAGATTGAGGCTCTGCAGTTCCTTCACCCCAAGCTATCACTTTGGGATAAACACTGCCTGTCCCTACACCTGTGGTGGCCCAGAACGTCAGTCCACAAGTTCTCAGCAGCAAAATCAGAGCAGGGAAAACAACCGAGGAGGAACTGACTTCAGGACTCTGCCTGGACACCTTCCCTGCTCCAAACATCCAGGAATGAAGAATGACAATTTAAGAAATGTCTCCTCCTAACCCTGCCTCTCCCTAGAGCAAAAGGTGAAGAAGTGAACCAAGAGTAATTGGCTGCTGTTTCCTGGTGCTCTGGGTTCTCTAGCCTGGGGCACAACCACCTGTGGCTCTCTGAAGTTATTGGCTTTGAGACATTGGTCCTCTGACAGCAGAAAATGAGCTGATTGGACAAAGTAACAGAACATTTAATGGCAAAGCCATTTCAAAAAATAGCAGCATATTGGATTCCTTCAAAAGCAGAAATATTACGACAAAATAGTAGAAATGACAGAACTGAGGAACATATTTATGAAATGGAAAACTAGATTGTTGTAAACTCCCAGAAAGAAGGAAAGGATAAAGAAATAGAAAATATGGAGAAAAGGCTGAGAGGAAGAGAACAGGAGGAAACAAATGCCAATATCTAGATAAAAAAGCAGGTCCTAGAAAAAAACAAAATAAAAATGCAGAGGAGGAAGTATTTGAAAGTGTAATAAAAGTGGATTTCAAATAATTAAATAAGTGATCTCAGTTGAAAAGGTTCACATGTGTCAAAAAGAAGGGAGCAATAGGCCGGGCGTGGTGGCTCACGCCTGTAATCCTAGCACTCTGGGAGGCCGAGGCGGGAGGATCATTCGAGATGAGGAGTTCAAGACCTGCCTGAGCAAGAGTGAGACCCCGTCTCTACTAAAAATAGAAAGAAATTATATGGACAACTAAAAATATATAGAAAAAATTAGCTGGGCATGGTGGCACATGCCTGTAATCCCAGCTACTCGGGAAACTGAGGCAGTAGGATTGCTTGAGCCCAGGAGTTTGAGGTTGCTGTGAGCTAGGCTGATGCCACAGCACTCTAGCCTGAGCAACAGAGTGAGACTCTGTCTCAAAAAAAAAAAAAAAAAAAAAAAGAGAAGAGAGCAATAAAACACAAAGCAAACCATAACCAGCACATTATAATGAAATGTAAGCACATCAAAGACAAAGAGAAAATTCCAAAAACTTCCAGAAAGAAAGAGTAGATCACAAAGAGAAGGAAAAAATAATCAAGGTTTTTTGCACCTGCCTTTTCAGCGATAATACCAGATGCACAGTCAAGGAGTGTTTTCAAATATATTATTTTAAAAAACCCAGAATCACTAATAACAAAAGATAATTTTTGATATCTCTTTGTAATTGAAAAAATAAAAATCTTATGAACACCAGGATATGGGTGGGTGGGGTTCAGCCATTGCAACACTGAAAGCTGAGAACAACCAGCAATTTGTAGTCTGGCTCTGATCCACAGGTAATAAAGAATTGAAGTGTTGAGAGATTTTATTTTCCTGGGCTATGGGAAGATCAGAGAGCACTTGGACAGCCCAAGTCTTTGAGGAGCTCAGAAATTCTCAACAAAATTTACCTTCCAAAAAAGCAGAAATTCTCTGTGAGGAAAATCTGCTGGGAGTAGAACTCAAATTACACAGGGAAGAAATACTAGAAGAAAAAGGAGAAAAGGTTCATATGGTAGGGATGAGGCAGAGCTCAGAACCGTGGAGGGGATTACAGAGAAAGGCTATGTTTTTAAAGACTTTGTATTATGAATAACAATAGAGAAGGAAGCCTTCAATCCATAAAGCTAGAAAAGCTACCCTGGCCCACTCTCACCTTCCACACAGAAACTTTCTCCTTAAACAAACAAAAATCCATCTCAGGCAAACATGAGAGCAACAGAAGAGTATTGCAATCTAATCCCCATACAAAGGTAGTGTAAGAACCAAAGGTGAAAATATTCAGAATAATGTGATGGCAGGAGACCAAAGTACATAAGAAAAGTATGAGCACAGGCAGATGAAAACTGAAAACTAATATATTTAAGTAGGCTTAAAAATCGAGAAAACTATATAAGCTATAAAGATAACCGCCTAAGTCAAAAACATAAAAGTTCAGAAGTCATATGGCTAAATATGGGGGAAAGAGAGCTGACAGCTCAGTGAAGAGTTAGAATATTAATAAAAAGAAGAGTCTTTTAAAAAGGAAAACTAGGCCGGGCGCGGTGGCTCAGGCCTATAATCCTAGCACTCTGGGAGGCCGAGGCAGGAGGATTGCTTGAGCTCAGGAGTTTGAGACCAGCCTGAGCAAGAGCGAGACCCCGTCTCTACTAAAAAATAAAAATAAAAATAAAAAAAATAGAAAGAAATAAAAATGAAAACTAAATGAAAAGGAACAGAAGGGTGAACAGGCAACACAAAATGTATAGAAAGGGCAGTCGCCGATAGAAAAGGGAAGAATGAGAAAAAATTAAAAGAAAAAGAAAGAAAAACTATTTGAGAGAAAAGGATACATGTAGGAGGCAGACTAAAAAGATCTATATGGTTGGACACCATGAGTACAAAACCAAAACAGTAAAGACCTAAAGCACATAATTTAAGAAAACTTTTCTGAAATCGAAGACGAAATTGAGAGGATAACTATGTATCTGGGGAAACTAAACCAGATGCTGAACATATTCTAGTAAAACTACTAAACTGAACTTCAAAGTTTGAGCACCCAGATGAAAATGCCAAGCACTTATAAGGGATGTGTAACCCAGATGGGCTTTAGATCTCTTGGCAGCTTCACATTGTACAAGACAACAGACAGCATACCTACCACGGTCAGGTGAATGCAATGTGAGGCAGGGATGTTATATTTAGCCAAACCAAATGTCATGTATAAAGGTCATAGATAAGCCATTATGAGCATGCAAGAACACAAGAACTATTATTCCCTTGCTCTTTTTCTAAGATATTTATGAAATCCTGAGTTCCGGCAACCAAGAAACCATAAATCAAAGCTCTGCATAAGGCCTGGGTGGGGGGTACTTCCCCACTTCTGTTGCTGGGCGTGACCTTGTGACTTGCTTTAGCAGTGGGAGGTTAGCAGATATTATCCAAGCAGGAACATGACAAGCACTAGTGTGGTTGGGGTTCTTGCACTTTGCAAGAGAAGAAAAACATCCAGGCTGGCCCCTTGGTCTCCTGTACCCATAGTTAGATTAGAAGTATGCAGAGCACAGTCAACCGAGCCAAACCCAGATTTATCAGCCAAGCCCCAAGTGAACCAGAGACATACGAGTGAAAATAATTTCTTAAGAGGAGAGAGGACTAACTCCCTCATCACCAAAATATAAAAGGGCTTACCTCGCATATTAAAAGAAAAACTAAATGCTATACACAAAAGAAAAATATAAATCAAGGAAATTCAGATGGGTTTTAAAAAAAGGATGAAGCAAATTAATGGATGGGCGACAATATACCAAGAAAATAAAAAGAAAAAGAAAGCAGAGATTATAATTCCTAATGATAAAATATGCACACCTCAGTCCAAAACCTGGCCAGCAGTTTACTTAACTGGGAAACCTCACAGTCTTTCCTGCTAAAATTAGAACAGGACGAGGATGTCCATTGTCTCCACTATTATTTAATCTAGTGTTGGAGGTGTTAATCAATGCAATTAAACAAATCAGCCAACATATAAAACTAACAGAGACTAAATACATGAAGAGGGAAACCAACATAAAGACATCAATTCCTCCTGCCTTCCCTCTAGAGTCAATAAAATTCCAATCAAAATCCCGACAGAATTTTTTATAAAGCATGATAACATGATTCTAAAATGTAAATGGAAAAGTAGAAGTTCAAAATAGTATAATATAAAGGGGAACTTACCCAATCAATATCAAGTCATATGAAGCTATATTTACTAAATTGGTATGATATTGGCATGTGGATAGGCAAATTGACCAACAAAATAAAAAATAGAGCCCGGAAACAAAACCCTCACATGTATGATATTTTGGTCAATGACAGAGTTGGCACATCAGATCAGTGAGAAAAGGAGAAATTGTTCCATAAAAAGAATTGGACATTGATTTTCAATAGGGGAAAAGTTAAATTGGCTTCTTAACTCACACCGTGTACAAAAATCAACTCTACATGGATTCTTAAATGTCAAAAAAAAACCCTTTAAGATTCTTTGTAGACAATATTAATGAATATTTTACAGTAGGGACAATTTGATATACAAGATGCAAAAAGTATTAAATGGAAAAATTTTTTTGACTATTTTATGAACTTATCTTCATTAAAAGGCACCTTAAGTCAAGTGAACGATTAGTTTCACATCAAGTGTACATAACCTTTATATCTTAAAGACTAATATCAATAATATATTAATATAAAGAACTCCAACCAATCAATAAAAAGGGGACATTTCTATTAGTCTGGTCATTAAAAAAAAAAAGAGCACAAACAACCCAATAGAAAAATAGCAAGCAACACAAACAAGAACATCATGGAAGTTCAATAAACATATGATGAGTTGTTCATCATCATAATCAGAGAAATGCAAATCAAGATTACAATAAAATACCGATTTACATCTATTCAACTGGGGAAAGTTCTAAAGTGTGACATTACCAGGTGTTGGACAGAATGTAGATCATGAGATCTCTCATACACCAATGGTGGGGCCATAAATTATTGTAACCACTTTGGAAAGCAGTTGGACAACATCTCCTAAAGCTGAAAGTCACCTACCCTGTGACCCACATATTCCACCCCTATGTAAAAGAAGCTCTTACCCACATGCAACAGGCGACATCCTCTAGAATATACATATGGCAGCTCTGTTCACGAAAACACCTGACAAATAAAAAAACAAATGTCCATCCCAGGAGAGTGGATGAATAAACTGAAATTTGTCCACATACTGAAATTTCATACAGCAGCCAAAACATGTACATTTTCGGCTGGGCATGGTAGCTCATGCCTGTAATTTCAGCACTTAGGGAGGCCTAGGTGGGAGGATAGCTTGAGGCTAGGAATTTGAGGCCAGCCTGGGCAATATAGTGAGATATCATCTCTAAAAAACAAACAAACAAACAAAAAAAAAAAACAAAGAAAAACTAAAAAACCAAACCAAACCATATAAATTTTAAAGAACATGTGTGCTTCATGTGGGTTACTGCCAAGATCCTCAGGTTTGTTTGGAGGCTTGTTTATCCTTTATAATAAACAAATCAAGAGCATGGTATGAGTGCTCCAATGATAGTTCCATGAAGCAAGGGTGGGTATGAATTGAACCCTGTGAATCTGGAGTCCAATGAGAAACATTAACAGGGTGAGAAAGCTTGAAGTCAGCAACAGAGGCAGAGAGAACAAAAAAGAGACTTAGGAAGGAGGAAGAGCAGAAAGAACGGAGACCAGAAAGAACAAAACCTGGAACTGGAAAAGCTTGTGGAGAGACATGAAGCACTGCTCTGACTTCTGATCCCCATGATCTGATCAGGGTGCCCGAGGCAGTTTAGCTGAAATATTGCTGGCCTGAGGAATGTGACTACTGTCCCTGGGGGAGGACAGCACAGGCTGAGAATACCTTAAAAGCCCATGCCTGTCCTCCTTGCCCAGAGAAGACAGCAGGCAGGAGCTCAGTCCAGCAAGAGACCAGGTGAGAGGCCCCTGCATCACTCCCATCCTGGAGCCACTGGAAGGGTCTATGCACCCATCTCTCTCCCTTCTTCCTCTCTGCCGGGCTCCAGCATGGCTCTGGGGCTGTCTCCCTGAATGCGCGTCTCTCATGTCTGTCTACTCCTCTACTGCTGTGTGTCTCCCACACTTGCTTTCTCTATGACTGTAAGTTCTGGCATCTGCAACACCTTGATTCTATCTCATTCTGCTGCTCTCAACCTGTCTCTTCGATTGTCTTTCCATTTCTCCATTGCTTATTTTCTGACCATCATCAACCTCTCTATCTCAGTTTTTGTTCCCTGACTCTCTGAGCCTTGAATTCTATTGTCTTTCTCTTTCTCTCTGTATCTCTTAATTTATTCCATGAGTCCATCTTCCAAATGTTGCTGACACCTGTTGTATCTTTCTCTCTGCACACTGCCCTCACCCACTTTGTCTCTGCGTCTTTCTTTTTTCCGCAATGAACCTCCATCTCTGTCCCCCCATTTACCTCCAATTCTCCCTCTCCGGGTCTCCCTCTCTTCCTCTGTCTCATTTCGGGGTCTCTGAGCCCATGATCTCAGAGCCCAGGAGAGGGAGAGGTTTTCTTTATCCAGCTTCTTCCTGTGCAGTGACTTCCCTGAGGGACAGAGAAGGGAGGGAGAAGGAAGGTTAGGAAGACCTGGAGCAAAATCCAAGACTCACAAGAAATTTCCAAGACTCACTTGAGTCCCTACTCTCTCACTAGGTGCTGACATGATGCCCACAGCAAGAGCCCCCTGGATCTGGGTCCTGGGGTACCTCATGCACACTGTCACAGGTATCTGTGTGTGTATGTGTGTGTGTGAGGTGTCAATCTTGTGACTCTCAGCTGTGATTTCCTGCAGAGCTGCAATGTGTGGTGGGCTCCATAAGGGTCAATATAATAGGCTAAAAGTGTGTGTTTGTCTGATGGACATAAGCCAGGGCTTGGTTAAACCAAGTAACACTTGTGAGAACTGAGTAGCTGATAAAGAAAGAGACGTGGGTGAATACGAAATGATTTGGCTTCCTAGTGTGCCTCCAGGTGTTGGGGGAAGAGGAGAGGGGAGGGTTCCAGATGAAGGGTCTGTGGCTGAACTGGCCTCCCCATGTGGCCAGTCCAGCCCATAAGACAGAGTCCACTTCCTTCACTCAAGAGGTCTAGGCCATTCACACTACGGAGTCTAATTCTACCTTAGCTTAACTCCCATCCCTGAGTCTGAGTCTGGCCCCAGGAACCCTGAGCCCCTCCTCTGAGCACCAGCTCCACCTCCAGAAGCCATGACCCCCTCCCTGGAATTGGGAGAGCTTGTAGAGAGGCCACAGGCACTGAGAAAGGTAGGAGTAGGATTCCCAAGTCCCTGTCCTGACCCCTGTGATGCTGGTTTCACCTCCAGGAGCCCTGACCACACCCCCTGAGCACTGGCTCCACCTTCAGGAACCCTGATCACACCCTCTGAGCACTAGCGCCACCTTCAGGAACCCTGATCACACCCCCTGAGCACTAGCGCCACCTGTAGGAACACTGACCACACCCTCTGAGTGCTGGCTCCACCTATGGAAACCCTGACCACACCCCCTGAGTGCTGGCTCCACCCATGGGAACACTGACCACACCCCCTGAGTGCTGGCTCCACCTATGGGAACCCTGACCACACCCCCTGAGTGCGGGCTCCCTCCAGGAGCCATGAAGTAGCTCCCTGGGACCCGAAGCCCAGAAACAGGTGCTTTTCTTTCTTGACTCAGAAGCTCTCTCAGGTTTCCTCCGTCTGACACAGGCCTCACCTGCCTGGTCCTGACCTGCTCCCAGATCTAGTCCCTGTCCCTTAGAATGGACCCACCCACTTGCACGCTGATCCTTTATTTGTGCCCTAACCCTGTCCCTAGGAAATCCGATCCCGCTCTTAGGAGCCCAAGAAAATATCGCTGGAAGCTTCATCATAGACGGCGTGAAGTGCCGCCCACACTCTCAGCCCTGGCAGGTGGCCATCATCAAGAATAACAGAATTTTCTGCGGAGGCGTCTTGGTGCACCCTCAGTGGGTGCTCTCGGCTGCTCACTGCCACCAGCGGTAAATGCAGGAGTGAGGCGGGGGTCGGCGGGGAGCCCCATCCGGGCGGAGCTTCGGCCTGTGGGCGGGGTCTGAATGGAGCCGCAGGGCTTCTCCGGAGGGGCTGGGTCGGGAGCCAGAGCGGACAGTTATGGAGATGCCTGCGTGAGGGAAAGACCGGATCTACCCTGGGGGTTCCAGAGTGAAGGATGGGGAGGGAGGAGGAACCCTCCAAGAGTTAAAAGGAGGCCTCAGAGCGAGCAACTTGGATGCTCTAAACAGCCTTATCCTGGCTGGGAAGAGGAGAGATAGGAGTTGGAGATAAGAATGAGAATGGGAATGGTGATAGAATTCAGAGCTGGCGATAGGGCTGTATCTGCGAATGGGGATGTGTTTCATAATAGAAACACATAGAGAACTGGAGAGAGATGAGATGGAAAGAAAACAGGCTGAATGTAACGCAATTCTGACACTAACTACCTGGAGTTAGTGCAGACTTCACAGGTTGAGGGCAGAGTCCCCCACAAGACACCCGTCCCCTCAGAGCCCAGTCACAAGTTCCAGGGTCCCCAGGCCACCTGCACTTCTTACCAACTGGCTACAAATTCAAGGGTTCCTACTACTCCCTCAGGCATAATAATTCACTAGAACAATTCACAGAACTCAGGAAAGTGCTATACGTATTACAGTTTTACTGTAATCCTTGGAGGATGGAGATGAGGATGTGGTTGCCATGGTATTCATCACCCCATCCGCCCCCCTCAGCTCCTACACCATCGAGCTGGGCCTGAACAGGCTCATCGCAAGACAAGAACCAGGAAGTCAGAGGATAGAGGCCAACTTCTCAGTGCGGCACCCAGAGTTTGTCCCACCTGCCAAAGTCAACGACCTCATGCTCATCAAGTTGAATAAACCAGTTATAGAATCTGACTCCATCCATACCATCAACATCACTTCCCAGTGCCCGACTCCCGGAACTATCTGTGTCGTCTCTGGCTGGGGTCTTCTGGCAGATGGTGAGTTCTCTTCTGTCCTTCTCTGAGCCCATTTCTGCCCAGCCATTGATTCTAACTCTGGGCTGTTTTCCAGGACACTTGCCCAATGCGCTTCAGTGTGCGCATGTCCCTGTAAGGTCGGCGGAGGACTGCAGAGCCGCCTATCCTGGCGTATACAACACCGGCATGCTCTGTGCTGGCAGCAAGCAGGATGGACAGGGTGCCTGCAAGGTGAGTTTCTGGGACAGCCAGTAGTCTGGACTTTCAGGAAAGACTGGGGACATGGGAGTGAAGAAGTACAGAGAAAAAAGGAGCAGGGGACAAGCTGGGATTCAGAGAGAAAGAAAGAAACACAAAGAAAGTGAGAGCTGGAAATAGAAACACATAAAGAACTGGAGAGAAACAAGATAGAAAGCAGGGTGAATGCAATGCATTTCTGACACTACCTGGAGTTAGCGCAACGTCACAGGTTGAGAGCATAGTCCTGATTATTTGCTAGAACAACTCACAGAACTCAGGAAAGTGCTATACTTATGATTACGGTTTTATTATAAAGGGTGCAAATCAGGACCAGGCAACTGAAGAGACACATAGGGTGAGGTATGAGAGGGTCCTAAAATGAAAAGCTTTTGTGTCCATAGGATGCATCACCCTCCCGGCACACCCATGTACGGTTACCAACCAGGGAAGCTCATCTGAGCTTTGATGTCCGGAGTTTTTACTGGACGGTTGACTGAATCATTGTCCACGTGGTTGAACTCACTCTCTGGCCCCCTCTCCCCTCCATGGAGGTCAGGCTGATATCATGTGGCTCAAAGTCTCAACCCTCTAAATAATTGCTTGGTCTTATGGCATAACCTGCTCCCATCTTGAGTCATCTCCTTGACATAAACTATCAGGAGCCCACCACGAATAACACAGACATTCCTATCACTTGGAAAATTCCAAGGATTTAGAAGGTGCTGCCCCTACCTAGAAACCAGAGACAAAGGCCAGCCCAATTCTTTATTATACACTCCAAGAGAAAGAGTATTCCTTCATAGTATTTCTCTCAAGAGAGAAAGAAAGAAAGAAAGAAAGAAAGGAAGGAAGGAAGGAAGGAAGGAAGGAAGGAAGGAAGGAAGGAAGGAAGGAAGGAAGGAAGGGTAAACAGAAACAAGGAAGCAACTGGGGGGGGCAGGGAAGAGAAACTATTATATAAAAAGAAATATAGGCCGGGCGCAGTGGCTCACGCCTGTAATCCTAGCACTCTGGGAGGCCAAGGCGGGCGGATTGTTTGAGCTCAGGAGTTCAAGATCAGCCTGAGCAAGAGCGAGACCCCGTCTCTACTAAAAATAGAAAAGAAATTATACGGACAGCTAAAAACATATATATATAGAAAAAATTAGCCGGGCATGGTGGTAGATGCCTGTAGTCCCAGCTACTTGGGAGGCTGAGGCAGGAGGATTGCTTGAGCCCAGGAGTTTGAGGTTGCTGTGAGCTAGGCTGATGCCACGGCACTCTAGCCTGGGCAACAGAGTGAGACTCTGTCTCAAAAAAAAAAAAAAAGAAAGAAAGAAATATAGAGGGAAATATTGAGAAAGCCACAAAGAAAGACATGAGCAGTCAATGTAGAAAGGCTAACAGTCAACTAGAAATGGTGTGGGTGGGGCAGACAGAGACAGAGACAGACAGAGAAGGGGGAGGAGATAGAAGAGACAATGGATCTAAAAGACATAAGTGGACAGAGGGAGCCAGGACACAGACACCAAGGGTGTCATGAGACTAGACATTGTCCCAGAGGGGGCCAACTGTCAGGAGCTGGCCAAACAGGGCAGGGGGTCCAGGACTCCAAAGTGAAACCTGGTAAGGGTGGGAGAGGCTGAGTTTGAAGGTAAGGTAGCTGCTGCTGTCTCTATTTACCTTACTGTTTCTCTTTCTACTGCCCGTCTCTGTGTTCGTGTCTCCGGGTCTTTCTCTCTGGGTGCATATTTGACTCTCCCCTTCTCTCTGACACTGTCCCTCACCTCCTCTCTCTCTCATACAGGGTGACTCTGGTGGCCCCCTCGTCTGTGACGGAGTCCTGCAAGGCATCGTGTCCATGGGAATGTTTCCATGTACCCCGTTCGTGAAACCCAATTTGTACACCCAAGTCTGCGTGTTCTTTCATTGGATCCAGCAAACCATACGAGCCAACTGAGCAGGATCCCAGACCCAGAGCTGGACATCCTCCCACTCAAGTCCTTCATCTCTCAGATGCTGGGGGTCTCTACCTTCAGCCTCCTCCTCCCTTGGACCCAGGAGTCCAGGCCCCACCCCCTGCAGATGCTGTTCACGCCATCTGACAGGTGGGGAGGCCAAAGCTTGGAAGGCAGCAGAGCCCAGGAGTCACAGATCAACCCCATCTCAGGACCTCTTTCCTTAACAGCGGTGAGGTCAGCAATGACACTTCAAAAGAAGGGAAGAGTTCTTGGAAGACGACTGTGCCCAAACCCCACACCTACATCAGCCTTGGAGAAGGACCTGGTATTCTTCAGAAGGGACAGTGACTGACACTGGTTGACTATTTATATGTCACAGATGAACTCACTCAAACCTCGGTGACATTTGCATGAGTTGAATATGATGATATTAATATTTTATCAAATCTATGAAGAAAACATTGTAAGATGCACAACCAAAGGAGAAAAATGCTTCCAGTTAAGCTACAATATGCCACTGAATTCAACACATTCATTTTCAGACTTCTTTTCAAAAGGAAGTGAGAGAATTGATAAAATACAGTAATATTATCCTCATTTAACAGCTGAAGAAACCAAGGCAGGGATTGCCTAAGACACAAGTTCCAGGTCCACAGTGTAGTGGAAGTTGTTGGTGCCCCACCCCTCAATCCCTCAGGTGTGGCGGACATTGTCTTTTTTTTTTTTTTTTTTTTTTGCAGATTAATAAGAGAAAGGATTATTTACTGGCACATGGGGAGAATCACAGAGTGATGACCCAATGCAATCACAGCAAAACAAAAATAAATAAATGGGACCTGATCAAATTAAAAAGCTTCTGCACAGTCAAGGACATTGTCTTCTAACAGCTCATGACAGCTCCGCTCTCCAGAGGATTTCCCTCCACCCAGAAGAAATTGCCTCACCCAGGAGATTATGCCCACCCCATTGTAAAGCAGCCAGCCAGTGGCCAGCAACTTATGGACCCTGGGGTACAGAAACCAAGCATCCTTCTTCAAGGTGGGAACTCAGTGGGACAATTCACCCTCCGGATTCAGGTTCAGGTTGAAGGTAGGCTCAAGCCAAACCCACATCATTTCCTTGCTGGGCTCCTTCCCCTACAATACTCTTTCTCCCTCATTCCCCATCTCCTGATAGTCCTCTGTCAATAAATCTCTTTCAAACGAATTTAATCTCAGTGTTTGCTTCAAAGAAAGTGGACCTAAAACACATGGTTGTCAGGAGGTGCAACTGGGACCACCGCATCTGACAGATGTCCCCGCAGGCAGCTTTGAAGCTCCTCTGCCCTGCTGTGTCCCAGATGCACGGTCCATTTGCAACACAGCCCCTCTCGAGCACTGGGGCTGCAGACAGAGTCTTAGCTTTAAAAGTTTTTTGAGGTGGAATCAGACACATCACTCACCTAACTCCAGGTGAGAACTTTCACTCCACTTATCCGTGGGTCCCTGCTTTACAATCTTCCTTATCTTTTCTTACAGCCGAATGGAAATGGTTTTTTTATAATACAACCTGAGAGAAAATGATAGCTATAAAAGAAAAGCAAAGAAGATCCAACATATCTATAACTGGAACCCATGAAACGGAAGGGATAATAGAAATGACAGCAATAAAGAGACGAAATAGGTGCAAGAACCACAATTCCAGAAAACTTTCTAGAAATCAAAGAGAACCTGAAACTCAGCATAATAGAAAAGAATGACACCACTGGGTACACAAGGCACACACTCCAGCCTTACATACTCATACATATGCACACACCCGCAGGTGCCTGTGACATAGAGACCACAGCAGACCCCAGGAACCAGGGAGTTAGAACTCTGGTCTTCATGGTAGCACCTGAGGTGAGGACAGGAATACACATGAATTTGGGGACTTTGACCCAAAGAATGTCCATTGTTCCCTTTCTCCCTCTCTCCTCTGTCCTGTAGGAAGATACTGAGCAGGGAGGGACCAAGCAATAGGATGCTCACTCTTCGCTGAGGTCCTGTTGAAGGTTACTCATCAGGTTTTGCATTTGGGGACAAATTCACACATATGGGCAGGTGGTGGACAGGCAGGGCCTTGCACTCCCACCACATACACAGACAACGGCACAATTCACAAGTACCAGACAGGGACTTTTCAAGGTCAAAGGAACATGAGCGTCTATATGGAAAACATGGATATGGCCCCCCAAGGTCAAAGTCACACACACATACCCAGCAACCGTAGAACAGGGTTTGCTCATCCAGATCAGATGACTATATTGTATCTTCCATGGTCACAATCTGGGCCTAGCACACTGGTGAAGCTGGGGGAACGTGGGGGTGGTGGGTGAGCAGTGTCAGAAAGGATAGGTGAGGCTCTGCTGCAGAGAAGGGTGGAGGACACAAGCTGAATAGGGAGACAGTTTTCCATGGGTCGCTCACATTTCTACACGTCCCTTGAGCGAAGACACATCATTTTGCCCCAGACTGTCTATCAGAATGTTTGGCTAGCAAGCAGTCTTGCAAGATGGTATCTCCATCAGATCAGGTTTATTTACTGTCCAGGATAGTAAAGATAATATCTCCCCAGAACTAATTTGTTTAATGTCCAGGACAATAAATATATGTCCCTGCAGGGCATTTCTGTTTGTGGTCCAGAATAAAAAGGTAAGATCTCCGTCAGAGACAAAGGCCAGGCAAGTTGCCAGCAGCCCCCTTGCAAGACTGATTCCCCACCAGTGGCACAAGCCACTGTGTGCACAGCTGTGCACAGCATCCGCCTGGACTGCTCTGATTGCCCCACAGGACTTGGGGGCAGGGTGAACCCCTGTGACCTGGAACCTCATGCCACCTGCTGTGCCATGAGTAATAACATCTATCCTTTGTCTCTGAGCCAGGATCTGGTGGGTTCTGCCAGTACCCATGAAACTGGCAGGCTAATATTTGTTTGCAAGTCAGTAAAATGTCAGCCCCTTCAGAGTTCTCAACAAACAGTTGGGCACTGAGGCTGCACCTGGGCAGCTGGAGAGGGAGGTCGGAGGGGCCCCAGCTGGGTGCAGCCACAGGACAGAAGAGGAACCAAGGCTGAGTTGAACCTTGCAGGTGAGTGTAAGCCAAGGTGAAGCTGAACCTTCCTGGCCCCACCTGAACCTCTCCAGATACAAACTCACCTGCTGCATAAGAAACTTCCTCTCACCACCCTGTCTCTCCCCCTGCCCAATGTGCTCTTCCTCTTGGGTTCCACATCTCACGTTTCTGGATGGTCCGTTGTTCCCTCAGGCACCAGGACAGACCCTCAGGTGCCCCACAGCCTTCAAACACTAGCCACATCCCACCTGCCCCCAGATGTCCAACCCCAAGGACCACACGCTCTGTCCATCCCCACTCCCAGTCCCCTGCTCTCCCTTGCAGCCTCCAGTCCAACCTCCCATGGCCCCAGAGAGCAACTGAAACCTAAAGCAAACAGAAGAAAAGAAATGATAAAAATGAGAGCAGAAATCAATGAAACTGAAAATAAGAAATCAATAGAAAAAAAATCAAACAAAAAAAACCCCAGTTCTTTAAAAACATCAATAAAACTGATACATTTCTAGCCACGGTAACCAAGAAAAAAAAATAGAGAAGATACACAGTACTAAGATTAGAAATGACAGCAGATCTGGCACCACTGATCCCTCGGACAGTATGAAGCTTTGCCAGTTGAAAACAAACTGCTTCTGGTGGCTTTTACTAACAGGTATTGAGGGGGAAAAAAAACATCTGCTACATCAATAGCTGCATACCAGGTACCAGAGGATGTGTTAATTTGCTCAAGCAATGAAACCACATTTGGAACATTAGCTGCATCTCGACTCACCACCTGGTTATGCTTACGATAATCCACTGTCCTCCCTCAGGATCCACCTGTTTTCTGCACAAGCCAAATAGGCGAGTTGAATTGCGATGTAGTAGGAACCACCACCTTGCATCCTTCAGCCATTGACGGTGCCACTAATCTCTGCAATCCCTGCAGTATTGCTTCTGTTTATGACTTCTCTAGGTAGAGGAAGTTCTAGTGAATTCCATGTGGTCTTTTTTCCCCAGTGTAACAGCCCTTATCCACAGGTCTGGAAACTGGTGTGGGAATTCTGACACTTTCTCAGCATGTTGGTCCCAGCTACATGTTCTGTAAC
This sequence comes from Lemur catta, assembly GCF_020740605.2. NCBI lineage: Eukaryota > Metazoa > Chordata > Mammalia > Primates > Lemuridae > Lemur > Lemur catta. Next base: position 22,576,188 of record NC_059146.1, read on the forward strand.
TGGTGAAATAACCAAAGGATGGGTTCAGGGACTGACAGAGCCCACTGTGAGGTGGGCCTGAGCCCAAACTCCTGAACTCCGCCAGCCTCTACACTGACTGTTGGGACCACAGTGACGTCGTTGGTCTCTTGTAATGAGTGTCATTTCAGAGCCAGTGTCCAATCATATCCAAAAAGTCTGATGACTGGTTCAAGTTTGGGAAATGATTAAGGGACCATGACATTGTTCTTAAGTTTCAATCTAGACTTCTGTTTGCTTGACCCAGAATCCTTCTGCTTGTACAGATCAGCAGGAATTTAGTAGCCTGCCTACCTATTTCCCTTCCAGGGAAACCAGGATCACAGAGCCAGCACCACAGGTCTCCCAAGTCAGACTGTTCTGACCACTGTGCTGACTCTGCTGTCCATTGCACTAACCGTGCCCACCAGGTTTTGGGAAAAAGTGGCTCCATTTGGCCCATACCACCCCAGGATCCAATTGCCTTCATGGCATTTGGGGTTCCCAATTCAGTGGCAGCAGTTCCCACAGTAATTTCTGACCCACAGAGAGGTGACAGAGCTCTACAAGGACGCTGAGGCTCCCTTCACAAATTCATTTCTCAGTGTGTCTTTCTGAGGCTCCCAGTGTGGGCGAGCCTCCTATAGCCCCTGCTTGTTCATGCTGATGCTGAGTGCAATCTCACGTCATCCTGCACGGTGTGTGGTGTCCCCCTTCCTCAGGCTGTGAGTATCTGTGACTAATCAACTGCTGATGATCTCACGTATCCAGTGGCATTTGTTGTGTGTTTAGCCATCCTCATAACCCTGGAGTGGGAACCCCTCCCTCACTAATGATGTAAAGAGAAGGCAAATAAAACAATTACTGTATCCCCTTTGAATTCAGTGCCTTTCCTCAAGCCTGCTGCTAGTTCTGGGTTCCCCATCATAGGGAGAGCTCCATGGTTCACTCAATCACAAGACCAAACCAGGCCGGGCGCGGTGGCTCACGCCTGTAATCCTAGCTCTGGGAGGCCGAGGCGGGTGGATCGCTCGAGGTCAGGAGTTCGAGACCAGCCTGAGCAAGAGTGAGACCCCGTCTCTACTAAAAATAGAAATAAATTATCTGGCCAACTAAAAATATATATACAAAAAAATTAGCCGGGCATGGTGGCTCATGCCTGTAGTCCCAGCTACTAGGGAGGCTGAGGCAGTAGGATCGCTTAAGCCCAGGAGTCTGAGGTTGCTGTGAGCTAGGCTGACGCCACGGCACTCACTCTAGCCCGGGCAACAAAGTGACACTCTGTCTCAAAAAAAAAAAAAAAAAAAAAAAAAAAAGACCAAACCAGATCCCCAGGTGCCTTCCTCATCCCCACTTGTTCCCTCACCCCCTGCATGGTAATAGGTTAACTCAGGAGGCCTGCAATGCTCAAACCCTGCACACTCCAATTAAAGAATGTTAGCCAAAATTTTATCTCTGCAAGAACAGATAGTTAAATTTTACGAAGAACAGAATCAGCAATGTTACTCACCCTTGAATAACTTCTGGGAGGTAACATGTGATCCCTTAGAACAGGGATGGGGAATTTCATGTTGGAAGGCTGCGTTAATTTAGCTGTAATCAAATAAGGCCACATTCAAGAAAATTCAATTAGATATACTTTAAAATGTACAATATTTTGTAAAAAAAAAAACTACTATGTACTTGATAATTTCAAAAAAATGAAAACAATTTGTTAGTTTAAGTTAACTAACTTTTTTATGACTTTGTTGTGTCTGCTTTTTGTTGGAAAGCATTTGAATATTTGGTTGCAGCATGGAGGTCTACCATTTCAATTGATCCTCCAGATGGGTATCAGTCATTTGTGACCTTAAGGGTGTCTTGGTTTGGGTTAGGTAGGAGAATGTAGACTCACAGCAATAAGTGGTTGAAAAGTAAGAAAGCATTTTTCAGGCATGTTGCTGAAGGCATGGATATTCTACTGCATTTTCCCATATTTCAACTGGATCTTTCTTAGAATCAAACAATGACTTTAAAATGTCATTTACTCGGAGCTCAGTCAATCCCATCTGTAGTTCTTTAGGTGCCTTGGTTATATCAACTAGGTGAGGCTGAAATGCTGATTTGAGTTTGATGTCATGATTCTCAAAGTCAGTGAATCTATCATGATATTCTCCAATTAACAGGTCTATAACAGCTGTGTATTCTTTAAATGATTTGCACATATCATCCTGCTCCATCAATGACCTTTGCTAACTGGGGAAAATGTTCATCCAAAATTTCCTTTTGAAGAAGAAATGTTTTGGAAAAATAGCTTTTTTTGAAATGCTTGGATTTTTTTGCCACATGTCATATATAGATTTAGTTTTACCTTGCAAAGAACTATTCAAATCATTTTGATTTGACATGATATTACACAGAAATTCTACATTCCTATAGAAATATTTTTTCAATAACTCACATTGCTGATTCTGTTCTTTGTAAAATTTAACTATCTATTCTCACAGAGATAAAATTTTGGCTAACACCTGTCGCTGCACTAGCCAATGCACTTTAGAAGAATACAGCAAATCCACACTGAATACTTCATCATTCAACTTTAGCATGTTATGAAACTTACAATGCCGTCTTGCATTTGCAGGAATATAGCTAACAATACTTATAACTTGCTATGAAGTATCACTTAAAATAGTAGCTTTAGTGCAGAGATTTTGCTGATGCAAGATACAATGAAAAGAAATGAGAGCATCCGGATCTGTTAATACTTTTTTTATCTGTGCAATAAACACTTCATGTTTTCCTGTCATAGAAGGTGCACCATCTGCACATACACTCACTAAATTTACCAAATTCAGTCCAACTTCATGACATTTATCTTGAAAGTTGTTGAAGATATCTATTCCCCATGTTCTGTTCACAAGAGTGCCCAAAGTGGGTAACTCTTCATAGCAAAGAAAATCTTCTGTTATGACCCAAATGAAGTATAAAACCTGCACCAAGTCAGTAGTATCAATTGATTCATCCAAAGCGATTGAATAGTACACATTTTCCTTCTGAAGTATTGCATTAAGTCATGAAGTTGTTCTGTTAAGTTGAAGGCTAATTCATGCTGCTGATCAGTTATGGTTCTCCTTGAAAGAAGCAGTTGTCTGTACTTTGAAACATTATCAGGGTCTAAGAATCCTACAGCTTTGACAATGCATTCTTTAACAATTTCTGCATCACTCAATGACTTCCCTTTTTTCCTGTGTATATAAGCTACTTTATAAGTTGCTTCAGTGGTGTTATTTCTAGGTTTTATTGCTGTTTGAAAGAATTGTCTTTGCTTTTGCTTTTCATCTTTTAATTTCTGCAATACAATCTTTCATGTCTTTCCCTCTAATTTAAAATATTTGTGGCCCTTATAAGTGTTATAATGTTGATGAGTATTGAATTTCTTTAATGTTGATATTGCAGTATCACAGAGAAAGCAAATCATCTTATTTTTAGCAGAAACAAGATAATACTGCAATTCCCAATCCTCATTAAAAAATCTGTTCTCTTCCTTCAACATTCTCTTGGTCTTCTTTGACATGATGGACTGTTAAGCAGACAGAATTAAAAAACACTGTCAAGCTTTGGAACTATTCACAAATTCCACTTCAAACAGAAACACAGTGCACCACTGTCAAAAGCTGATAACAGACTGGTGTACTTGACTCCCACAAATTCTCACCAACCAGCCTCATGTGGTAGTGGTGCCAATCAGATGGGGGAAATTAGAACTAAGTCATGAGTATAGCAGCTGTCAATTTAGCCCTATGGCTTACTAATGTTCTAATTGTGCCAGTCAATCTGGAAGGATTATTTCATTGAAACTTATTTTATTCTTTGGTATTTTAAATATGTTCATTTTAAAAAGAAAATAAAAATACAAAAGATGAACAAAAATGTATTAGTAAAAATAAAAGGATTTATTCTGTAAAATGTGGATTCAGTCAAAAGGCTGCACTTAAGGACCTACACAGCCACATGTGGCCTTAAGCCTGCAGTTCCCCACCGCTCCCTTAGAATGTTTTGCTAAGAGTGTTTTGGTATGTCTGGGGCCTTGGGCCATGCCAGACAATTAATGCTAAGAATGCAATTTACGACGAATGCCTGTTTTTGTATGTCTGGGACTCTGGGCCATGCTCTACCAGTCTGACCTTTGGAGAGACTGGGGACTGAACCATTCGAGCACTCCATGCCTACTGTACAGACCCCCAGTAAGAACGCTGGACACTAAGGCTCAGGTGAGCTTCCTTAGTCTGAAATACTTCATAAGTGCTGCCACACAACTTTGCTGGGAGAATTAAGTGCATCTATAACATTCCACTGGGAGAGAACAACTAAGTTTTCCCGTTTTCCCCACACTCCGACCTATACGCCTGTTTCCTTTGCTGATTTTAATCTGTTTCCTGTCACTGTGACAAACAACAATAAACCATAGTGTAACAGCTCTTTTGAGTTCTGTGAGCACTGCTGGGAAATCAACAAATCTGAGGCTGGTTTGGGGGACCCCCATGCCCCCCCATAATGGATCAGCTTCCAGGGATTCCAGGCTCTTCCCTGAGCCTGTCTCCCCACAAGATAGGAGGACCCTCCCTCCTCTGCTCGCAACCTTCTCTAGGCTTCCCAGTGACCCAGGACAAGGTGGATTATACTTTAAGCTTCATCCTCACTGTGTGTAAGTCTGGTGTGTTGTGCCTCCAGCTTCTACTTGGTGGCCATGGAAAGCATCCACCAAGTGTCACTATCCACTCTCCCAGGGTGAACTCCACTCCTCCTCCATCTCTGCACCACGCAAGTAACACAGCCACCCACGTCCTTATGTGTATCCTTGAAGAACCTGAGTAAGAAGAATTCTTCAGACATTGCCAGTGTTCCCGGAGAGAGTGGAGAGGAGAAAATTACAACCGTCTGAGAAACACTAGTCTCCACCTGTGTCAGACCCTGACTCCACACTTGAGGACACAGGCTAGGAGAACTGGGCTGGCTCTAGCTTTGGCCAGGTGAGTTCCAAGCTTCCAGGTAACCCAGCATTTAGAAAGGCTGGATGATTTCAGAACTGACGTGTACTCGATTTTACTAGTGGTAGGGGGTAGGAGAGGGGCACTCAGGGATTGGCAGCGATGGTGTCCTTGATCCACTCCTGATAAGTCCACAGCTTGGTGTACAGGGCAGGCTTCTGGGGCTTAGCACATGGCTGAGTGCCCCATGACGTGAGACCCTGAAGCATGCCGTTACAAATGAGTGGGCCCCCTGAGTCACCCTAAGGGTAAAAGGCAGAGAGACAGAAAATGAGAAAGTTCAGCCCCAGTTTCTTCCTTGGGAGCCCCAACTCTCACATGCGGGCCGGCGGATGATTATAGCGATTTCCCAGCTACAGGGAAAGAGAGAAATGTCTCCAGAGCCCACTCCCCGAGGAAGCAGGGAGTGGCAGGGATTCCAACAGATGGGACAGTGGCTTGAGTCCTGGCCAACAGGAAAGGAACATCAGGGACCAGCTCCTGTGCAGGGGGCAGGGTCCAGGACAGTCCCTGCACAGGTCAGTGGGGAGAGAAGCGGGACCATCTGCAGCACCCCGACTCCAGGGCTCATCCCAGAGGCCATCTCGCCAAGAAGCTTTCTCTGACTAGAAAGCTCCCTTCCCAGGGCTCTGGGGAGCCATGGAGGGCTGTGAGCAGGGCTGGGGCAAGGTCACTTTTGGAGCCAGGAGGGAGATGGATTACAGGGGAAGAGGCTGAGGGCCAGGTGCCTGTGGGGGAGGCTGGTGAGGGGCCAGGTGGGGATGAGGCCTGGAGCTGCCACTCCCCACCAGCCCCAGCCTCACTCCCTCCCTGGCCTCTGCCCCGCTTGCTCCCTGCAGTCTGATCCCCACACAGGGGCCAGTGGCAGCCTGTGGACACCTGAGTCAGCCCCATCCACCTTCTGCCCAGCACCCTCCACAGCTCCCGAGTCCTCAGAGGAAAAGCAGCGTCCTCAGGCGGCCCAGGGCAGGCCCTGCAGGATGGGCCCCGGCTTCCTCCGAGGCCTCTCCCGTCCACCCCCCCCCAGCCCTGTTATTTGAGTCATTTGTACGGTGAGTGCTTGCTGCTCCTCACACCCTCCAACCCTCTCCCCTCGACCCGGCACCTGCTGCTCCCTCTGCTCCTCCCCAGATGCTGGCTCACCCCTCACCTGCCTCAGGCGTTTGCTCACGCCCACCTTCTGCATGAGGTCCCCACAGTCACACTGTCCCCGTCCTCCCTGCCCCCAGAGCCCCATCACCTCCTGACACCCTCCATCGTTTCTGTGCTATGTTCCCTGTTCCTGCCTTTGCCCCTCCCTAATGGGGCTTCACAGGGGAGGGGCTGCTCCGTCTGCCCACTGCTGTCTTCCCGGGGTCTAGGGCAGTGCAGGGCACGGAGCAGATGCCCAGGGCGCGTGTGTTGGACGGAGGAACAGGTGGATGATGCTGTGAGAATCAGGTGGTGCCTCCAGGGAGTAAGGAAAGGGGGCAGCAGGGAGGGAGATGAGGACCTGGGGGTAGGGGTGCAGACGCAGAGCAGTGGAAGCAGATACTGGGTTAGCTTTCAGATCCCTGCCCAGAATCAGGGTCCCCTCTCTCCTCTCCCCTCAAGATCATAAGGGGAGGGGTGGCTCACCGAACAGGTGTCTTTCTTGCCATCCCAGTGGCCAGCACACAACATGAACTCTGTCACCTTTTCATAGTAAGCTTCTTCACACTTGTCATTGGACAGGAGCTCGAGGTCCACACACTGGAGAGCCTCTGGGCGTAAGACTATGGGTCAGGGAAAAACAGGGCTGTCGTCAGACCCCACCTGGTCCCTGGGCCCCTCCTCCCTCAGGCACTGGGCTCCGGGCTGCACCGTCTGGCCCAGGCATACACTTCTTTGGTTGGATGCTGCCCCAGCCGGAGGCATAGCAGGTGCTCCCCACTTCTGGCTCCCGGGTGGGCAGGTCCAGGACCTTCACGGAGTCTGTGATCTTGGCAGGATTTGACAGGTGGAGCAGCATGATGTCGTGGCTGCTGTCATCATCTGGCCCAAATACTTGGCGCCCCAGGAGGCTCATATTGTAGTGCGGGTGTGGGAAGCTGCGGTTGACGGTGACCACCTGGCCTGTGTCTTCGTGCTTACGTAGGCTGTGGCGGCCCAGCCAGACCTGACTGTTGCTGGGAGGAGGGGGATGGACGGATGAGCAGAGTGGACGGTGGGCAAAGGGAGACAGGGCAGGGAGCAGGGAGATGGTCCCAAAAGAGAGAAGAAGAAACAATGAAGAAAAAAAAAAAACAACACAGGAGTTGAGGAGATACAGTCACGGTGAAATACAGACAGTGAGGTAGAAAACAAAGGAGTGTGACCCCAGGAAAGGCAAACACAAAAAGCAAGAGAGACGAAGTGGGAAAGAAAGAGCTCAGAAGGACAGAGGGATTGAGAAAGGCAGAGGGGAGAACAGTGAGAAACAACAAAAGGAGCAAAAAAGAGGCTGAAAAACAGGAAAGGCAGAGGCAGCGAGAAACACACAGGGAAGAGGAAGGAGAGAGCAGAACAGGGAAGGTGTGAGGAACATCCAATGACAACGGGAGGCAGGAAGTCAGGGAGAGTGAGGGCCAGAGGCAGAGAGGAAGCCAGGAGTCTGGGGTGTGACAGAGAAAAGGGGGGCCTTGGCAGGGGAGGGGAGGCCTGAGAGCGGCTCAGCTGCAGCTGGGGCTGTGCTGGCTCCCTAGAGGACCTGGCCCAGAGCCCACGGTCTCGTCCCCATTTCCCTGCCACCACCCTCACCCTCACCATCCCTCTTCTCCTTCCTTCTCCCTCAATGGTCCCACCCAGCTCCAGCTGAAACTAGCCCTTCCCTGCGTCTCCCCAGAGTGGACTGATGTCCTGAGGGGGGCTGGGCAGAGTGAGAGGCGCCCCCTCATGCACACATGTTGGGGCTAAAGCCCTTCCTTCTCTCGGGTCCCCGTAGGCCCATCCTGGATGAGTGTTCAGTGGTGATGGGGGAGGGGGTGGGACAGAGACCCAGGGAGAGAAATGGGCAGAGAGATGGAGGGTGAGACCCATGGTGACAGAGGTGACCACAGAGTGACCCAGAGAGGATCAGAGATAGGGAAGACACAGAGATAGGGAGACAGAGAGGGAGACAGAGACCAAAACACAGTGACAGTCAGACACAAAACCAGAGCCAGAAAAGGACACACACAGAGATCCAGAGAGAGAACCCGGCAGCCATGGGAGGGTGGTCCAGCCCCAGCTCTGTCTCCCCATGCACCTGGACCAGAACCTTCTCTCTCTCCCTCCATCCCCCAGCCTTGCCTGAGGTTACCCCAGTGGAGTTGCCCAGCTGTTGTTCCTGAGGGGAACAGACACTCCCTCTGTTCCCAACTCACCGGCTGATGCAATGGGCGGCTGTGAGTACCCACTGGGGGTGCACCAGGACACCCCCACACTGTGCGAAGCCATGACGGATCACAGCCACCTGCCAGGGTTGGGAATGGTTCTCACACTCCCAGCCTCCCACAACCCGGGACTGGATGAGGGGTGCAGCACCTGCAGAGGGGGTTCTGGGTTAGAGGGGTTCAAAGTTGGCAGGAGGGGCTGGAGGACTGGGCCAGCAGAGGGAGCTGTGCTGTGCTTGGCAGGCCATGGAGGCAGAGGACCGGGGTTGGGGGTCCAAGGACACAGGCAAGGGGTCTTGGGAAGAGACTGGAATTCTAGAGCCATCCCTAGGTTTGCAGCTTGGTGGTTGGTTCTGGGTGGGGAGAGTTTATGCTCTGAGCACAGAGCAGACCCCAGGGATCAAGTACTAAGGCAGCGTCTGGAGCAGGGATCAAGTCTGGGGTCAGGTTATTCGGGGTGACTCAGAGTCTTGGGCTGGGAGAAGGTCAACTGTGGTGGAAGCTGTGGGTCCTGAAAGGATAAGGGGTTTTAGAAACCAGGAGGCAGTGCCCCATGGAGGGGTTCAGTTGCTGGGAGAGGTAGATTTGCAGGGTTTACAGAGTCCCGGGTTGAGGAAACATTCTGGGCCTGGGTTGGGTTTCTGAGGTTTTGAAAGGGATGTGGATTTAGGGAACCAGTTCTTGGAGAGCTGGCAGTGTGGTTGGAGTTGTCCATGCTCTTCCTGGAGACAAGGCTGGCCCATGAAGGGAAGGTCTGGAGCAAAGGGAGAAGGGGGAGTTCTCAGAACCCCAATGCCAGATGAGGGGGACCACGTGTTGTCCCAAGCCATATAGCCTGGCTGGGAAGAAGTTGGGGTGGAATCGGGTTTCCTAGGAGCAGGATTGGTAGGCCAGATGTCAAGATCTAGGGGACAGGGTTGAGTGCTCACAGTGGCTGGGAAAAGTCAGTAGAATGTGGTAGGATTTAGGGGCTGAGGGGGCAGACCAGTGATCAGGGTCCAAAGAACCAATGGCATTGACAGAGGTCCTTGGAAGATTTTGAGTCCCACAAAGAGATACAGAGATGGCCCAGGATCTGCCCCTTTGGAAAAGCAGCTGTGAGTAGGGAGTTCGCTGGGCAAGGGGGAAAAGTTCTGGGGTAAGCAGGAAGGAGCAGGGACCTAGCGCGGGAATGAGGACTGTGACAGCATGGAGGGGCTGGGGAAGGTAGGGAAGAGCCTGGCACCCTGGTCTGGGGTAGACTGTGGGCTGGAGGGACGGGGCTGGATGCTGGGTGGGAGGAAGGGACTTCAGCGTGAGAGTCAGGGCCTGCACCCCCTCCCGCATCCCCCATCTGTCTCACCAGTCCACTCCAGGGACAGGGTGAGGGAGAAAACCAGGAACCACATGGTGACAGAGCTGTCCACAGGCAGGTGGTGAGCCTGAGCCTAGAGGTCCCTGAGGAGCCCTATAAAGCCTTCACTCCCCAGGACTTCACTCCTCCCCTGCTGGCACCCAAATGTTGGCCAAGCCCTCCCCATGCCACTGGAGGCTGAACAATCCCCTCCCACACCCACAGCTGTGGAAGGGGAGGGAAAGCCAGCACTAGTTGTTCTGCAGATACTAGATCACCCTGGGTGCATTCCCAGGGTCTGAGACCAGATGGAGCAAGGCCAGTAGCTCATGGAGACTTGATCTAGAGGACAGAGGCAGAGAAGGATGAACAGGAAGAGGGGTTGAGACAAATCACTGATTTGTAATGCAAAGTCTCATGTGCCTAAGCCCAAAGTAAATCTTTTGCACCCCAAGACACAAGGTGCCCTGAAATACCAGTACCATGGTGTTGTGACACTCCCTGATCCCTATACCACTCTGAACCAAGATGTTAGACCTCCAACTTCTCATGTCCCTGAAATAGAAGCCTTGACATTCAGAACTCTCTGTTTCTTGCACTCCCACATTCAGAATCTAGTTCCCCAAATCTATTGCTCCTCTTGTTATATAACCTTGTAGTCCCATAGACCCACTCACCTAACACCTTCCAATCCAGAAATAAAGTCTCCTCCCAGACCAAGTTCCCTAGCATTTCAAAATTCAATGTTCTGCAACTGATGTGGGACTCGAAGGTTCCCCACTTTGTTCTCCAGATCTATGAACTCTAACTGTGCACCAAGGATCCCTGTTGACATGCCCTCCCAGGTCAGGAGTGTCCTCATTCAAAGTGCAACGCCCTTCCCTCAACAAAATGGTTATTTCTCAGAAGCCCAGGTTTATGCACCTCAAGATTAAGTGGCATTGAAAATCATAGTTTGGGGTCTCAGAAGAGAATCTGGAACAAGAGCCCTCCCACCTCCACTGTTAACTCTATTAGACTTCCCACATTCCAAAAAGTTGCTCATTTCAGATGTTCCATAAAACCACAGCAGCTCACATGGATCCAGCCCCAGATGTGTCTCAAAAACTTGACAAAATCTTCTCCCTTTCCTAGGTAAGGGACCAGATAAACTGTAAGCATAGTGAGAGAGACAGAAGAGGACTCAGATACTTAAAATCTAAGACCATAAGGACTGGGATAACAGGATATACTCAGCCAGTGGGCCTGACCTCCCCCACACATAGATCAAGGGTTCCCTGCAACCATTCTGTGAAAGGACGTTTGCTTCAGCTTCAGTGAGGACCTCCTGGATCCCGTGTTTCCAAGCATATCCTCATTCCCACCCAAACCTCAACCAATCCAACCACATCACACACAACCCCAACCAAACACATCAACCCAACCCAACTTAACCTAACATAACCCAACCCCTAAATCTTCCCCATTTAATATCAAACCAAGCTCATTCCAATCCACACATCCAACACAACCCAATACGTACCTCCATATATTCTACTTCTGAAACCAAACTTACTCTTATCCCCAATTCAATCCCCACGGATTTCCATAAAACATCAAACCAAACCTATTTACATCCAAATTCATGCCATCCCAACCACTCCAACATCCTCAGTCCCAAACCCAGCCCAAGCACAATCTTACCCTATCTCTAACCCAACTCCAACCTCACCCTCCCTTCTAACTGGTCTTCATACTCCAACCTCAAATCTACACCCAGCACTTTGCCTGGCCAAAGGAGACCAAACACAATCACACCCCAGCTCTCAAACTCGCCCCCGGTGGTGCCCTCTAGGCCCTGACCTCACAGCAGTTCATGCCTCCAGCCTCCATGCCTGCACACACCATGGTGCTCGTCAGGTGCCCTGAGTAGTCCTTGTTACAAGATGTGGCAGAGATAATGCTGATGTTGGCACAATGCAGTGTATCTGGGAGTCTCACTGGGGAGGACAGTGGACTCGAAACAAACCCGTAGGTTCAGGACCCTGTCTCCTCCGCCCAGAAGCCCTTGAGTTTTCTTGGACGGCAACATCTGGCCATTCTCAGACACCTTTCAGGGTGGTTCCCTGTGGTCCCGGGCTCCCTGACACCAAGCCCCAGGCTGACACTGTGCAGTGCAGGCCGCACCCACGAGGGTGCAGATGTGGGCAGTTCCACCACTGGCATATGACTGGAGAGGCACGCTGGCCGGCCTAGTCGCAGCAACATGACATCATGGTAGTGGCCAATCCCCTTACAGCGCAGCTGCTGGGGATGCGTGTATAGCCCATAGGAATCTGGGAAGTCTGCGCATGCGCATATTGTGCTTTTCCCCCCTTCCCCCACCCCCGCCCCTGCCCCCGCATTCTACTGGAGCTGGGCATGTGGTGATTATCCTGAAGTGGAGTGAGGGGTCGGTGGAGCGATCAAGGAATGGGGAACTCATGGTCCTCCCATTTTATGGGATCTGGAGATCTCATTACTGTCACCCCAAAGCCTGGAGCCAATGGTTTCAGCCCCTGCCCCTCAGGGACCGAGGAGTCGCAAACCACACACAAGGGGAACTCAACCTCTCAGGCTCCAGCCTTTCCTTCCTCAGGATACAGTATTCCTAAAGCCCGCTTAGGCCATTCCCACGTGTTCCTTAGGAGATAGGACTTTCCCAGTCTCCTCTCTCTTCCCTCAGGGACCTCAGGGTTCAGAACCCACACTCATCCTCACCCAGAACCTTGACCTCCAGCCTCTTCCCCCTTCAGAACCCCTCCCCATTCAAACCCAGACGTTTTGACTGCAGCCATGCCCCTCAGGATCTTGGGCACTGCCCGTATGCCCGTATTCTGGGCTTGGCAATAGGGTGCTGTGGGGAAACTGCACCTAGAACCTTGGTTAGACCTGGAGAAGCAGGATGTGGTAGACAAAGTGTTTAATGATGGAATGTTGAGATTGTCCTGCAGACAAGGGAGGAAAGCTCAGACTGAACAGTGTTGGGAGACAATTCTCCATGGTTCTCTCACTTTTCTGTGTGTCTTCTGAGCAAAAGCATTAACATCTTTTTTTTTTTTCTTCTGGACTGTCCTTTCAAGGATGTTTGTATAGCAGGCAGTCTTTCAAGATGGTATCTCCCTCAGATCCAGGTTTGCTTACTGTCTTAGATAATACAGATAATGTCTTTCTTGCAACAGATTTGTTTGCTGTACGGGACAATAAATACAATGTGTCCCTCCCGAGGAGGTCTGTTTCCAGTTCAGGATGATAAAGATGGTATCTCCATCAGGGATAGAGGCTGGGCAGGGTTTCAAGCAGCCTCCTTATAAGATTGAGGATTCCGAAGCTCAGGTTCCTCACCAGTGGCACAAACCACTGTGTGCACAGCATCTGCCTGGACTACTGTGATCACCCCATAGGATCTGGGGGGCAAGGTGTACTATGTGAACATGAACCTCATGCTGTCTGCTGAGCTGTGAGTAATAAAGTCCTTTGTCTCTACACCAGGAGTCTTATGTGTTTTGCCAGCATTCACAAAACTGCGGCAAGTTAATGTATTTGTTTGCAAGTCAGTAAAATGTGAGCTCCTTCAACGTTCTTGACAAACATTTAGGCACTGAGGCTGCACCTAGTTAACTGGGGATGGAGGTAGGAGGGGCCCCAGCTGGGTGCAGTGGGCAGGTGGGGGTCAGGGAGAGGAGAGGGCATTAAGAGAGTATGATAGGACCCTGGTTATCATAGAGGACGTCTGAGAGAGCCCCAAAGACAAGGGTCTGGGTAGGGGGCTAATGAAAGTCCACCCCACCCTCTCCAGGACCAGGACCTCAGGCCATAATTAATTTCTCTGCAGGTAGTAACTGATCATGATCTGGAGTCCCCTGCATCCAGAGTGACCCTGACCTAGTGTCCCCCCCCCCACCCGGAACCATAGCCCCTTCTTCTGTCAAATGAGGCCAGTAGTGCCTACCCCACAGGGATGTTGTGAAGATTACATGAGTGTCCGTAAGTGCTGAGAGTCATGCCTGACACATTGTAAGCACTTAGCAATGCTAGCACACACTTTTAGGGCACTTCCCATAGCCAGGCATGTGCTAATACCTCACACACATGACAACTGATCCTCACAGACAGACAGATAGATAGATAGTTCTTATTATTTTACAGTGACAGATGGGTGACCTTGAACGACTGGTTCCAGTCAACCCCCTGTCTGAACCTGTACCTAGTGCTCCTGTACAGGTCCTCCAGTCACAGGGAGCTTTTGCCCGCTGGTCCTTTTCCCTCCCCGTCTCTCTCACAGGCCCTGCAGAAAATGGGGTAGGGGTGAGACAGGAAAGTTCTGGTGATAACAGGCAGAGGAAAAGCTAGAGAGAGGGGCCAGTGGTTCATCTAAAAAATCAGAGAGTTCTGCAGAAATTGGTAGAGGCATCCATGAAGAAAATGGAGGAGGGAGGGGGCCAGAGAACGGGCAGGGGCGAAGGAAAGGCCCCTGTCCTCAGAGATCCTTTATCCCCTCTCTCAGCGGCCCAGGATAGTGTTAAAGTAGAGGTCGCAAGACCAATGGAACAGACTATGGCAATAAGATACCAAATTATAAGCAAGGCCCGAGGGCATGCCTGGGAAGGCTTAAGTCACGCACCCCTATGCTTCAAGAATAAACTATGTTCTAACTGCCACAAGAGCCTTCACCTTTTGATATATAGGCCCTAACTGTAATACATTTAAAAGTTAAGTCTCCACCCCAAAGTGAACATGGGACATATATGTTTGCTTATTACACATGCACAGGACACCCTTTCATGAATATTCATACCTCCTCCTATAACCTGTTAAGTATGTATACTTGGCCGTTCAGCATAAATCCCTGTTCCACCCCACACCCACCTCAAAGCCCCTGCTTTGCAGCAGGGCTAGCCTGCAGGGTGTAACCCTTTATAAGAAATAAAGCTCTCCTTGCTAGATTTATAAATGTTGTGATTTTTTTTAGTTGACAATAGTGACAAGGTCCCGGAAGGTGAGGAGTGTGCGCCCCACCCTCAACCAAGGCAAGTGGCCCTCTCCGAAGAGGGGCACTTCGTGGTGCTTCTCAATCACACTGGGTGCTGTCCCCCACCCACTGCAAACCCAGGTATGAAGGCAGGTCCTAAGGGTGCGTGACTGGGGGTCAGAAAGCCTGGGTGTTGGGGGAGGCAGAAGGTAGAGTCTGGACTGCTGGGTGTGAGGAAGGAGGGGTCCCAGACTCCTGGGTTCTGAAAGAGGGAGAAGCTATAGGCCTGGCCTCTGGGCAAAGAGGTTATAGGGCCCAAATTTTAGGTCCCTGAGGGAAAATGAAGGAGACTGGTAACGTCTCATTTCCGAAGTCCTGGTTTGGGAATAGCCTAAGGGGCTGAGAATCTGCCCGTTGTGGGGGCAGAGCCTGGAGGTTGAGTCCAGATGCCTGTGGCATGGGACACCTTGCTCCCTGCGGGACAGGGGCTGGAACCATTGGATTTGGAGTCCTGGATGAGGATAATAGGAGCTCCAGATTCCCAAAGGGTCAGAAGACTCCAGGTTGCCCACTCTTTGGACTGTCCATCACTCAGCTTGCAGGGAACCACCAGCCCACACAGCTCCTTGAGAATATGCCCGGAAGAACAGAATCTGCGCAAGCACAATGGCCCAGAACCGCTGTGAGCTCTTTGTCACTTCTTGACGCGCCTCCCCGGGTGCTGCCCACACCTACTGCTGGTGGCTTCGGCCTGCATGGTGTTGGGCTGGGGCCTGGTGCCACACCAGGAAGCCACAGGGAGCCTTGTGTCGCAAAGTGCATGAGAGGGGCGGATGTTGGCCCTCAAGGAACCCTAGACATCGGGGCTCCTTGTCAAAGGCGATAAACACCAGAACTTATGGATCTTCTCCAACTCCACTGTCCTCTCCAGTGAGTCTCCCAGATGCATCAGCATTCTCTCCGCCATACTTTGTAATGGGGACCACCCAGGGTGCATGATGAACACCATGGTGCCTGCAGGTGTGGAATGTGGAGGTATGAATTGCTGTGAGGTCAGAGCTGAGACTAGGCCATCAGAGTGAGAAGAGGGATGGGGCAGGTTTGCGAGTGGCAGTGGGTTTGGATTTGATTTGCATCAGGTGGGAGAACATACCAGAGGTAGGCTTGTGAATGAAATAAAAAAGAGCAGTTAATAGGGGTAAAGTTGGAGCTGGATAAGAGGCAGAGCCAGGACTGTGCATGGGTTGGGTTTGGGATTGACAATGTTCGGTTTGGATTGGGATGCCATGGTTGGGGGTGGAGATGGGAATGGGTTTGGTTTGCTTTTGGACAGGAACTATGTGGGGACTGAATTGGGGATGAGAGTCATGCTGGGAGTCATGAGGGAGGTTTGGTTTGGGATGCGGAAGACATGGAGATAGGGTTTGGTAGAGTTGTATGTGAGGATCGGCATGAGTTCAGTTTCATTTTGGATGGGGAAGGTGTGGGGAGTGGGTTGGGTTAGATTAAATTGGGTGGGTTGAGTTGAGTTGCACTGAGGTTGTATGAGGTGGGTTCTGATTGGTTTGGGTTAAGTTGGGTAGGGCTGAGTTGACTTGGGTGGGGATTGTGTGTAGTGTGGCTGGTCTGGGTTGGGTTATATTTGGTTGAGTTGTCTGGGTTTCTGTGGGGTTCATTTGGATTGGGTGGGGCTGAGTTGGGTTGGGTCTTGGTTGAGGTTGTAGATTGGAATAAAATGGAGATGGAGTACTGGATCTAGGAGGCCCTCACACAAGCTCAGGCACACTTCACTGCACGTGGGAACTTCTATGTATGTGAGGAAGTGTCAGGGATCCAACCTCTGGCTGAGTACATCCTTCTACCCAGAACTTATGGCCTTAAATTTTTATTATCTGTGTCCACTCCCATCTTGCTCATTATTCTGGGAGCTTCTCTGTTTCCTCAGCTAGGAAAGAAGGAAGATTATATCAAGGTCTTGACACACAGCTAGGGCTGGCCCCACATGCCCTCTTCTGGTTTTACTGAGCAGCAGAGATAACCAACTTGTTCATTCTCTTTTTAAATCCCAAAATGTTATTTTCAAGGCCACTGAACCTTGAGGCACATGAACCTGGCACATGAGACCTAAATATTTTATGAGGCTGGTGTAAGGGATTGTATTTTGCGGTGAGGATGCTCTCGATATGGGAGAGCAGGTCATTCAGGAGCCCTGGGATCTTAAGTGCCCAGATCTGGAGAATGAGGAGTGAGGGCCATTGGGACCTCAACTCTATTTTAGAAGACATGGGACTTTGTAATGATAGAGAACTTGCTCAGGGGGAATCTCTGGGGGCAGGGAGGAGAGATAGGGACAGTGTGACTGTGGGGATTGAGGGCAGTTAAAAACCCCAACCCTAACTTAGAAGTACTAAGAAAGCTTTGTAGAATTTTTAACTGGCCTCCATCCACCCCTTGCCTGGTTCAGTGACCATCTTGAAGACAGCAGCCTGCATTCCCAGTGTGGGACCCTGGCCCCTGATTCTGGTGAGAGCAGAGCAGACCTTATCCACAAATTATTGTGTTTTCTCTCCTACCCTGTTTATGGACTACCTGAGGCCCTGAGGCAGGACACTTGTCTCTGTTGCTCTGAACCAGAAATCACTCAGGGAGGAAAAATGGCAGAGACTGTTCAAAAACAATTGCTGTGGGTTTTTACTCACAAGGCAAACAAAAACTCGATGCTGTCTGGGACAAAAGATTACAGTTGAGACACAAAATGGACTACCTAAAGCCTGGGGGGAAATGGGAGACAGTATCTTGGCAAATGGGGACATTTAAAAGGGCCTGTTTGTGCTGGGAAATTCAAAATCCATGGTCATGCTCAGAACAGATTACATACTCAGAAAAGATGGGAAGAGGTCCTAAGCTTTCACCTCTGACTGGTCTCTAGGCTGAGCACCAGCAGGAAGTAAAGGCAAAGGCAGAATCGCAAAAGACCTGGCTAAGTGTTAAAGGAATAACACAACACAGAGCCAATCAGTTTGAGGAACAAAAGAAAAAAGAATGAAGAACAGTGAACAAGGCCAAAGGGACATGGAGGACAACATTAAGTGGACCAACATACACATTATGGGAGTCTCAGAAGCAGAACAGACAGAGAAGAAGGAAGAAAAAAATATTTGAAAAAATAACAGCCAAAAACTTCCCAAATTTGATTCAAGGCATGGATTTACATCCTCAGAAACTCCAAGGAAGACACAGTAGAAAATATTAATACCAAGATATATTATAACTAAGTTTTTAAAAGAAAAACATAATGAGAGAAAAACACAAGAGAGAAGCAACTGATTTGATCGTGTACAAGGGATTCTCAACAGCTAATTATTCATCACAACACGTGAAAGCTAAAGATATAGGATGACATATTTAAAGTGGAAAAACAAAAAAAAAGTTATTGAACAAGAATTGTTCATCTGAAAAAAATATCCTTCAAAAATGAGTGAGAAATTAAGATATTTCAAGATAAACAAAAGCTGAGAGGGGAGGTCACCAGAACATCTGTCTACAAGAAACTCTAAAACGAGTCCTTCCGGTTGAACTGAAATGACACTACACAGCCACACAAAGAAATCAGTATCTCCAGACAGGTAACTACATAGGTAAATATTAATATAAAAGCTAGTCCTATTGTATTTTTGGTTCCTAACTCCACTTTTTAATTTCCTACTTCATTGAAGAAACAAATGCTTGAAATAATTATTTTATTGGACACACAATGGTTAAAGATGTAATTTCTGAAAACAAAAACATAACGGGGGTAGAGCTGCATATCAACAGTTTTTGCATGCTATTAAAGTTCAGTTGGTATCAATTTAAAGTAGCTTGTTATAAATGTAGGATGTTAATTGTGATCCTCATGGTTAACACTAAAAAAATTTTTTAAATGCATATACAAAGCAAATGAGAAATGTAGTGCCAAGTGTTTTATAATATTACTGAGCATTTACTATGTGCCAGGCATGGTGATTAACACTTATTGATGCTCATCTAATCCTCACAACATCCCTATGGAATGGGCTCTGCTGGCCTCATTTGACAGAGAGGGGGGCTTTGACTTAGAGAGGAGCAGCCACCAACAGGGAGCAAATTTGAGGATTTGGAGCTGATCAAGGAAAAATATCTGTGCCAGTAGCATATAAAGGCATGACTTGGACAGCTTTGCATTGAACATTCCCCCATGCCATGACACCTTCTGGTGGATCAATGCACAGGGGCCACCATCCAGAAAGGGAGGAAGGCGACACAGAGGAGAGGAGGGTGGAGAGGAGGTTCACCCATCTAGGTGTTGGCACTCAGCAGCCAGGCAGGAAGTCGCTGGGTAAGGGAGCTCAGGAGGGCCACAGCTGCAGGGGGCCTTACAAGTACAGTGGGGTCTTATCAATCAGCACCAGCTGTTCAGCGTGGGTTTGCAGGGTATGCAAGGCAGGCAGGCTCTCAATGGCTAAAAATCTGCTTGTTTGCACTATTGCTAAGTAACTTCGTGTGCACATAGTTGAGTGTTGTGACAATAGGCTTTTCAGGTAATGCATGTCAGCACCCTATGAATAAATCAACATTGGGGCCAGTATACAGAGGCTATCTTTGATCCATTTATAGAACACTAGGCTAAGGTAACTGTGGGTGCAGGGGGAATCCAAACACCACTACCAGAGAAATTAACTGTAACCTGATGAAAGAGGTGGCTGTGTGCCTTCATTAGGCCCAACCCTCATCTCTGGGGGTCCCACAGACCTCCTCCACACTCCTAAACTCCTGTCAGGTTCTCTCTGGGTCCTCCCCCATCCTGTTCCCACCTGCCCACTGCAGCCAGCTAGGTCCCCCTACCTCCCTCTCCAGATGGCCAGGTGCAGTCTTAGTGCCCAACTGTTTGTCTCGAACTCTGAAGCACGAGAGACTTTACCTACCTGCAAACAAATATGTTAGCCTGCCTGTGTTTTAAAAATATTGGCAGAACACACAAGACTCTTACATCACAGACAAAGGACTTTATTACTCATGGCACAGCAGGCACCATGAGGTTCATGGTCACATTGGCTCACCTTGTCCCTCAGGTCCCACGGGGTGATCAGAGTGGCCCAGGTGGACACTGTGCACACAGTGGTTTGTGCCAATGCTGGGGAACCTGCGTTTACACATCCTCAATCATACAACGGAGCTGCAAGGAAATCTGCCTGACCCTTGAACTTGAGGGAGATATTATCTTTATTATCTTGGACCAGGGACAGACCTGCCCTGATGGCACATACGTTTACCACCCTGGACAATCAATAAATCTGTTATGGAGGGACATTATCTTTATTACCTGCACAGTAAATAAACGTGCTCTGATGCTCTACAGAAGCATCATTGAAAACACAACCCAGAACTAAAAAGTTGCTAGTCCCTTTTTCCAGAGACATGCAGAAAGCTTAGGGGGCCTTGAAGAATTGTCTCCC
Organism: Lemur catta; assembly: GCF_020740605.2. Taxonomy (NCBI): domain Eukaryota; kingdom Metazoa; phylum Chordata; class Mammalia; order Primates; family Lemuridae; genus Lemur; species Lemur catta. The sequence goes on from NC_059146.1 coordinate 22,596,380, forward strand.
AACACTGTTCAGTTGGAAGCCTCGATGCTTCCCTAAGGTAGGACCTCACGACCTAGCCTGAGACAGACGTAGGAACATGGGATGAGACCTCTAATGTAATACCCACACATCAACTAAAGCAAATGCCACAAATATGCACTCCACTAGAGCACAGTCACGTAAGAGATCGTCCTAAACACTCTGGGGAGGGGGTGGGACCCAGGTGTGCGGATGAAACCAAATACGCTAGTTACTGAAGGTATGAGTCAATGAATGAATGAGTGAATGAAGAAAAAATCAACAGGCAGGCCTGCCCATGAACTGTCGCCTCAATATTCCATGGACTAAGAAGTACAACTGAGTCAAAACTCTGCTCATGAAGTCTACAGAGAATGAGGAGGAAACCACAATAGACATAAAGAAGCAAAGTGACAGACACCAGGCAGAGAGAGGAGAAGCCATTAAGAGACACCGAGGCACATACCTGCAGCAGCACAGAGATACACAGACAGAAGAATGAGGGGGAACACAGAATTGAAGAAGGGACAGAGATAACAATTCTAGAAGGGCAGAGGAAACTGTCAGTGGAGGGGTCTGGGCCTGTGTCCTGCCTCAGGGGTTTTCTTCCCAGGTCATGGCTCCTACTCTTGTCCTGAGCACTGTCTAAGCGGCAGTGAGCAGGGCTGCCTGGGGAGTATGGCTGGGAGTTGCTGCCCTGACCACCCCTCACACCACTGTGCCTGCTGTCCCAGGTGGGACAGCCCAGACTAGGTGTGATATAAGGCCACCATGGCCAGGATCTCAGCCAAGTGTCTCCTTCAGGGACCAGGGAAAAAGGGAAAAAGAAAGAATAGACATTCCCTATGTACAGGTCCCCAAATGCACTTGCATGCCCATCCTCACCCCAGATGCCAACATCAAGATCACAGGTGGAACCCGCTAGACTTCGCCCATGGAGTCTGTCATCTGTGTCATAGGTCTCTGAATATGAATACAAGGAACTTTAGCGTGAGGTTGTGTCTCAGTCTGCAACTGGCTGCACACCTGTGTATCTATACCTCCCACTGGATGAGTTGCTTCATCTGTATATGTCACTGTGATGTGTGACAAAGCTGAGTGAGGCCCTCTGCAGATGTGACTGTCACTGATTGAGCTGCAATTGTGTGCAGCTGTGTGTATGTCAGACTGTGTGTGTGTATGTGTGTGTGTGTGTGCATGTTTCTGGCCAACCTACCTGCTGTGTTTGCCCCAATATATGGAAGAGAGCTGGGAACTCTCCAAAGGACCAGGTGGAGCAGCCTGGAGGAGGAAAGGGGCATGTGAATGAGAGTTATGGGCACCTGACTTGTTTCTGGGAGAGCAGTGGAGGAGGCAGGAGCTAAGAAGGTCCAGAGAAGGGTCTGTGGTCCCACTCCTGAGCCCCACCCTCCTAGCCACTGTAGCAGGTCCCTCTGCTTTGACTCAGGGAGCAGGACAGACACACACAACTCACTCACTCACACACTCCCCCAGCTCTGCCCCCAGAAGCCCTAGTGAAACTCACCCACAGCTACTCTCACATGAATGGCAAGGACTGCAGCCCACACTTCCAACCTGCCCATCCTCAACAAAGAAGTCTTACTTGGCAAGGGCATCCTGGTGCATCCACACTGCAGGCTCACTTTGGATTAATGACCTCAGTAGTGGGCCTGGACCCTGTGAGCTTGAGTGGGGGCTCCATGCACAGCCAGGACTGGGGAGTGACCTTGGTGTTGTTGGTGGGCCTGAAACAGCGGGTGGCCTCTATCTAGGGGGCGAGGCCTCAGCTCATGGGGCATGGCCTAGGTTCCAGGGATGGGGCCTGGAAGGGGAGAGGGAGAGGTCAGGGGAACCGCAGGGTCTGTGTGAAGCTGTGGCATGGCCTCTGCTCACAGGGCATAGCCTCAGCCAGGGCTGTGGCCCACCTCAGTGGGTGGCTCTGGACAGAGGCATGGCCTTGGCTCCCTGGGCAGGCCTGCACAGGGAAGGTGGCCTAGGCTGGCTGTTCTGTGGGCAGCTCTAGGTTGGCACTGTGGGAAAGAAGGATCTACTCAGGAAAGGGTGGGTGACCCAGCTATGGATACCTAGCCTAGAGGGAATGATTGGAACTCAGACAAGAGGACCCAGTAAGGATAGCAAAGGTGTTGTAATGGAGAGACTGATTCGGCTCTGGGTCCAAATCCCAGCTCAGCCTCTCAGGCAGTGAGTGACATCACCTGAGCTGCTCCTTGAGCCCCGTTTCCCCATCCTTGAGACAAAGGATGGAAATGTAACTGGAGATGAGTTAGGACGTGGTGGTGCAGCTGGGGTGGCAATGGGAATGGCGATGAGGATGTGGCTGCCCAGGCACCAACCTGCCTCCTCGTCCTCAGCTCCGAAACCAGCAGGCTGGGAACCAAGCACTGTGCTAGAACTGCACAGACCTCACCAGTCACAACCCTCTAAAGCCAACAGGACCATCTCCCCAACTTTCTAGGTGCAGAAAGTGAGGCTCAAGGAGGGTAAGTCCCGTGTCTGAGCCACACACTTGCACTCAGGCAGCCTGACGCCAGTTCCCATGCTCTCCAGCACAACACGATGGAGAAGCCAGAAAAAGACAGAGAGAGAGGAAATGCAGAGATGGAGAAACAGGCATGACGAGGAGTAGAGAGAAAGAGAGAGACCTAGAACCCACAAAGGGAGTGGCATCATAAAAACTAAGACACTTAGGGAAGACACAATTAGAGACATTAAGACACAAATACACAGGAGACACAGCAAGAAAATGTGAGGAATATTTGTATAAAATAGAAACGAGGCAGGATTTTCTTAGACAAAACTCCACATAAATAAACACAAGGCAAGAAGGCTATGGAGACTTTTGTTTCCTAAACAGCAATGTGGATACAACCTGGCTTCACTCCCTCTCACAGAAAATAGAAAACAAAAATACAGTGCCAAGATTACCTCCATCAATATTCCAGAACTCAAATATGAGGATGAGATAGTACCCAGGGCCACAAAGTGAAAAAAAAAACAAGCAAACAAACAACAAAAAAAAAGAAACCTGTGAGTAGGTGGTAAGCAAATCAGACTTCCATATTGACAATCTCCCCCAGCCTTCCCAGCACTAGGTACATGGAAAATTTTTCTCAACTCAGTTTCTATACTGGAAAGTGTAGGATCAAGTTGGACAACCAACTTCCCCACCATCTTGGGTTCCCTGGCGGGAGCTCTGTCCCTGCCTCAACCAACAGGAAGCACTGGCAGGGCCTGAAGGCAGAGCTATGGCTGAGCACAGCCACAGAGGAAGGGAGGAGGTGGGACTAGCATTCCCAACACTGGGCACTCCACTCTGTAACTCAGCCAACGGAGATGACAAATCAGAGGGGCTGTTCAGCAGCACCATGCTGTGGGAGGTTCATTCCACAGGTCCCCTGGGCACAAGCTCCTACCCAGCCTTCCCACACTACCAGGACATCCCCTTTGGGACCACCCTCATTCAAGACAGGGGCACTCTGATCGTTTACCAGAACAGAGGCAAACCTGGGCATAAGGCGCCATGGAGTGCTCAAAAGGACACACTGACATTGGGGAGGGGGAAAGAAAGAAAATCATCAGGAAAATTACATAGAATCAATCTCTAAGCAAACACATCCAATAAAAACCAAAACAAGCCAGACAATACTGCAATAAATAACCAAGCCTTCAATACCAATACACAGATGTACATCCCCAAGGAGCAAGAGGAACAGGGAACCATGTCCTCCCTCAAACATACAAAGCAAGGAACCAGTGACCGACCCTAATGAGACAGCTGTATATGATGAACTCTCTGCCCAAGAATTCTTTATATTCGTTTTAAGGAAACTCAGTGATCTCCAGGATAACACAGAAAATCATTTCACAAATTCATTTCAAAAATTTAACAATGACATTGAAATAATAAAAGTAAATAAATAAATAAATAAATAAACAAACAAGTACCAGGCACAGTTGTTCAGGTCTGTAATCTTAGCACTTTGGGAGCAGAGGGGGGAGGATCACTTGAGGCCAGGAGTTCAAGACCAGCCTGAGCAAGAGTGAACCCCATCTCTCCAAAAAGATAGAATTAGCCAGGCGCGGTGGTGCACGTCTGTATCCCAGCTACTTGAGAAGCTAGGCAGGGGGATCACTTGAGCCCAGGAGTTTGAAGTTGCAGTGAGCTGTGATGATGTAGCCTGGGTAACAAAGTGAGACTGTCTCAAAAAAAATTTAATTAAAATTTAAACCTGAAAGTTTAAAAAATCAAACAGAAATCTTAGAACTGACAAACATTTGCTGGACCTAAAAATTCATTAGTTTGAGAGGCTCTCAACGAGAGAATGGATCAAACATAGGAAAGAATCAGTGAGCTTGAACACAGGCTATTTGAAAATACACAAAAAGAGGAGAAAAAGAAAAGGGAACAAAAGTCACAACAAGATATAATTACCTCCAAAGACAAAATCTAAATATTATTGGTATTCAAAAAGGAGCTGAGCAAGAGCAAGGGGTAGAAAGCTTATTCCAAGAACTAATAACAGAAAATTTTCCAAAACTTGAGAAAGAGATAAATAGCCAGGTACAGGGAGGGCAGGGAACATCAAACAGATACGACCCAAGTAAGACTACCCCAAGGCATATAATAAACTCTCCACAGTCAAGGATAAAGAGAGCTCCCTAAAAGCAGGAAGAGAAAAGGAGCAAAAAACACAGAAAGTAGGTCCAAACTGTCTGCTAACAGACTTCTCAACAGCAACCATACAGGCCAGGAGGGAGTAGGACAACACTGTCAAAGTGCTGAAAGAAAAAATCTTCCATCCAATCATACCATATCCAGCAAAGCTATCCTTCAAATATGGGCCTCAGTTTCCCCATCTGTAAAACAGGGGTGTTCATAATGGGGTTTCAGGGTCTCAGATAAAGGTGCCACACCTGGGAGATCGAGAAACATGGCTTCTTCCAGTCCTGATTGGCTGCTGCCCTGTGTCATCTGAGAAGGACCCCATCTGACCACCCTTCCCCAGGATCCTGTTCCTAGAGGAAACAGGACTGATAATAATGGCCCAGGATTACTCAGCACTAAGTGCCAGGCACAGATTTCGGGCATTAACACCTCAAAACACTGCTACAGAAAAGGCAGAAGCAGTTATTATTCCCACATTATAGATGAGGCAACTGAGGTACAGAGAGGTTAAGTGACTTGCCCAAGGGTGCACTGTACTTACTACATAGCAGAGGCAGGATTTGAACCCAGGCCACCTGCCTCCAGAGTCCATGTCTGAATCATGTGTTGTGTTAACCGGTCTTTCAAGCATCAGCCTAATTTTATGATTTACACACCTGCTCCATGGGATTACCTCATCCAACCCCTGCGAGGTCCCGCCCCTTTCCACCCCACTCCAGCCGAAGACCCTTTCACAGACGAGCACCTGACAACCAGAGAGGTGCGGAGGCGCAGGGTGAGCTCTGAGCAGAGAGAGACCAACAGGAGTGACAGTGGGAGGACAGGGAGCAGGCTGGAGTGAGGGTCCAGGGAGCAAGGAGAACGTCTGAGCTAGAGCCAGAGAGTGGAGGACATGGAGCAGAGAGAGACAGAAGCAGAAGGGGAAAGGCTGGGGACAGATGGGAGGTAGGGGATAAGGGGAGGGAAGGGGCGAGGACGGTGTCTGGGAGAATCTGGCCGCAAGACTGGGTGGACTGTTGCGCCGTCCTTGAGATGGGGAACTAGGAAGACCAGAGAGTTTGGGAAAAGAGAAATGAGTTAAGACATGGTGAGCGAGAGGGGCCTAGGGACGTTGGGGCGGAGGGGGAGTGGCGCCCAGGCGCAGGTGGCTGCCAGAGCCTGGAGTTCAGGGTCAGACGGAGGAGACTTGCGTGGTTAGTGACTGAACCACAGGAGTTGGTAAAAGAAAGACTCCGGAGAGTGTTCTCAGGAGGAGGAGGAGGAGCGGGACAGAAGGCGGGACTCAGGCCGCGGTGGAGGTGAAGGATGTCTGGGGAGGCGTCCAGGCGGACATCGATTGGTGGATCGCAGGGGTCTGAGCTGGCCCGAGGAGGAGGGGCGGGGCGCTGACGTCAAGGCGTCAGGGGCGGGGCCAAGAGTCCTCCCAAGGAGCTCGCGCGCAGACTCGGGGTGCGCCCAGGCTCTGCACGGTGGGCGCTCAATCGGTGCCCCCGTCAGGACCTGCCTGCGTGGGTTAGCAGGAGGAGCGCGGGCGACCGTGACGGAGAGCGCTTAGCACAGGCCTGGCACCGAGGAAGCTGTCATTATTGCCCCAGTGGCTCACCTCCCTCTTCTGGAGCGCGATGGTCCCGGGGTGGGTGCGAACGGGCCAACTAGGTGTTCTGGAGTCGGAACACAGGATTCCTCTCCCCCCTTGGCCTCTTGCCTTCTGCATGCCTTTTGCCTGTGCTGCCTGCCCCCTCTCTGGGCCTCAGTTTCCTCCAGCTGTAATAACCACCTCACAGGGCTGTCAGGAACATAAACAAGATAATGCAAGGTCAGCACCCAGCCCCTGGGAGTGGCCTGTAGCCAACATTCCATAAATAGGGGCTGCTCAACTGAAGCTGTGGCCCAGCAGGAGGCCCAAAGACTTTAAGCATGAATTCGTGGGGAGACAAAAGGACAAAGGAGTTCTAGAATAGCTTCCAGCCTGGGGATCCAGAATGTCCACAGGTCTGGGTTTGTAGATTGTCTGGAGACCCAAAGTGCCTGAAGGTCATGAGGCTCCAGAAAGTTGGAGGCTCCAGGGTTCCAATGTGTGTAGAGATCTGTGGTTCTAGACTATTCAAACATCTCAGGTTCCAGAGTGGCCAAGGACCTAGACTGCCAGAATCCTTAGGGCCCGTGGTTCTAGAATCTGAAAGTCTGATATTCTAGAAATTTTGAGAGCCTATAATTCTGGAATGGATGAGCCCCACTCATGCAGCTCCTTCCCATAAAGGTGATGGCTTTCTAGACATGGGGAGAGACCATCTTATAACAGCTCCCATCCCTTCACTGAATGACTTGAAGTCAGTCCCTCCTGCTCTCTGGACCTCCTCATTAGTTAAGTCAAGATAGACTCAAGACAACTGCTCAGGTCACTGTGGAGTTCTGAGCCATTAGAAGCCAGCCTCAAATACTCAAAGCCTTGGATCATCTTAGTGATGATCTCCAGTCCCTGGAATGCAGAATCCAGATTTCAAGCTCCAGAACCCAGAATCAAGACTGCAGGATCCAGAATGGAGACCCCAGGCACCTAGTCTCTAGATTCACAATCTAGAGCCGAGATTCTAGCAATTTCAGAATCATGAATGCCAGGCCCCTGTCTCCCAGTCCAGCCCCTTAAATGTGCTATGCATATTTGAAACTCCAAGTCTACCCATGAAATCTCAGAGTCTAGATCCAGACTCTAGAATTCAGACCCCAAAATTCAAAATCAAAAACCTGTCATTAGTACTCTAGGCCCCAGACTTCACACAGCAGGTGCAAAGGTTTCCAACCTCAACTCCCAGATTACAAACACCAGACTCTAGACTCCTACTCTGGACTCCAAGATTCAGAATCCAAGCCCAAGACCTGTTACATAAAGGCTTGACTCCAGGGTCCAAATTCCAGACCCCAGTCCCCAGAATTCAGACTTCAAAATCCACATTCCAGACTTCAGGTCATTAATACCAAAGTTGAGACCCCCCAAAACCAGAATTCAAGACCCAGATCCAGAAGCAAAGATCCAGATCCAGAATCCTGCCCCAGGTACAAGAAGGATGACTCCAGGAGCCAATTTCCACACCCTAGACCCCAAATTCCAGGCTCTGTATTTTGATGTTCTCCAATTTTCTGCTCTTGCCCTCCCATCCCCTCTCCCATGAGGAACTGCCCCTGGCAGGGAATTCCTCCTTGTAGACTCAGACGATAGCTTCAGCCTAATAAATGCTCATTAGGCCAAGTCCCCCACCCCACTAGCCACCCAGGCGTCCATGCCTGTAAACCTGAATCTCAGCCACCTCCCACCCCATCATACACCACCCCACCTCCAGAGCCAGGTGGTGCTAGGAGCTTATAAATTCAGGCATTCTGGTGCCTGCTCCCCTTCTCAGGCATCCAAGCTGCCCTAGATGCTGCTGGAGGATCTGGAGGAGGTGAGATCTTTGAGAAAGGTGGCAGGGAGGAGCAGTGAGGAGAGACACAGAATATAGAATGTCCTGGTCTCAGGGGAAGACAGGAACCACCCTGGGGGAATTCAGTGTCAAGGGCACTGGGTAGGTCTATGTGTCCTTTTACTGTGGCCCCAAGTTGAACCTGAACCAAGAAAATGTCCTGGAGCCACCAGAAGGAGCTACTGTGACTGGGTGGGGGGAGGAGGAGATGGAGTGAATCAGGAGGACGTCCCTGAAAACAACTGTACCGGAGCCAAGAACATGATCAGGAGTTATCACAGGTTCAAATCAGTTCAGCACGTCCCCGAGGCCACCCATGTGCCACAGACCCAGGCTGGGCAGTGCTGGGGACAAAAAGAGGACCCGACCTGAGCTTCTTTCCCCCCATCCTCAAGGCCTCCGGATGGCAGAAAAGGACAGGCCAGACCTCAGCATCTGTGGAGGCACAGCGGGTGAGGTGGGATGCAGAGAGACACCTGTTAGGTAATAGGGCCTCTGAGAAGAGGTGGGGGCCTGAGCCTCAGAGGATAAAGACGAACCTGGAAGATGAGGGGAAGAACTTTAATTCATTCCCAAAGCTTCCCAAGGGCTCCCATGGACTGGACCCTGCACCGAGCCGTACTGGGGATCCAGAGTTGAGTCCAACCGGGCCTGCCCTCAGGGAGTTGCCAGGCTGGTGGGGGAAGCAGATACCACTGAGGCTCAGGGGAGGTCAGGAAAGGCCTCAAGGAGGAAGTGGGTCTGGAGGGGAATGGCATACCTAGTAGGAGGAACAGCCTGAGCAAAGGCATGGAGGCACGAAATTGCAGGAGGGAAAACTGCAGCACTGACTGTGTCTAGAAGGACAAAGTCCTGGGAGACCCGGGCAGGAAGGCTAGAAAGGGAGAAACCACTCATGTCCTTGAAAGTGAAGCTGAGGGGCTGGGGGTGCTGGGGATCCAAGAGAGGCTGTGAACGTGGGAGGCTGCGAACAGTCAGCTCTGGATGTAGAAAGACCCTCTGGAGCCTTGAGTGGGGGACAGGCTGGGCAGTGGGTACTGGACTGGAGGGGAACCTAAAAGGCCAGACAGGAGGCTAGACAGGATGCTGACCAGGGGCCTTGGGGCTGGAGCGAGATCTAGGGGCCGGGGGCATGGTGCTAGGGGATGACAGGCTGTGGGGGCATCCTGGTCCCCAGAGGAACAGTAGACCCTCCAGAGATGGGGGACCTGGAGGATGTGTAGTGGGGGCAGGTGGGAGGGGGACATGTCGGGGGTAAAAAGAAGTTTCCTAAACAGCAGGTGGGATGAGTTTGTGTCTGGAGGGATGCCGGTGGGGGCAGAGGGGTCCGGCCTCACCTCAGTTCTCTCTCTCTCCCCTCCCTGACTGCAGCTGAGTCCTGGTCCCTCCTCTACAATGTGGCTTCTCCTCGCCTTTTCCTTCCTGCTGACATCTACAGGTGAGCTGACATCTACAGGTGAGGTCTGGGTCTGTGGGACTGTGGTGCCCCCTTCCCTTGCAATCTGGGTCCTGAGATCTGCCAGCCCCCACCTTACCCAGAGACCACCTAAAGATCCTTCCCTCACCCCTGCCCACACCTGAGCCACCAGCCAATGTTCCTGAGTCCTCACCCCACCTGGAGAGCCATCATGGGCCTGGGGCTTCTCTGGAGTTGCTGGGACCCAGGGCCTCTCACTGCCCATGATAATGAACACGATCCTGGGGCTACACGTACCTGAGCTGATTCCTGGGCTGCCCCTCCTTTGCTGTGTGACCTTGAGGAAACTGCTTCACCTCTCTGGGCCTTGAGTGCCATCTCTGTAAGACAGCACCTACCTGCAACGATAATGGTGAGGTCTCAATAGTGTAATGTAGGTAATGCACTTAACAACCATTAAACAAGTGTTGAGAGGCCAAGAGCACAGACTCTGGGCTCAAATCCTGCCCCTGCCACTTTCTAGTTACTTAATGTCTCTGTGACCCAGCTGTACAATGGAGACAATGGTCTTTCCGTCACAGGGTTGTTGTAAGGATTACAACACATGTGAGGCACTGGCATGTGCCTGGCCCCAGCTAGCACCCTCTTAGGTGTGCAAGCATTGCTGAGCACTTAGTATGTGCCAGGCACGGCACTTAGCGCTTCCATACAACATCTACGTGAGGCGGGCACCACTGACCTCATCTGACAGGAGAAGGGGCTGTGGTCCAGAGAAGAATGGCCACAAAGTCAAGGTCACCCTGGGTGGCAGGCTAACTCCAGACCAAACTCAGCCACCACTCATGGAGAAATTAATTGTAACCTGATGCCTCTACCCTGGAGAAATCAGGGGTAGACTTTCATTAACCTGTTGCCCCATGTGACCCTTGCCCCTGGAGGCCCCTCAGACCTCCCCCATGCTTCCAGCCTCCCCTCAGGCTCTCTCTGTGCTCTCTCCTCCCTGCCTCCCGCCTGCCCGCTGCACCCAGCTGGGGCCTTCACCCTGCTCCAGCTTGGACTGGCCAGGTGCAGCCTCAGCGCCCAGCTGTTCAGCCCCTGCCCTCCACCCTTCTCCACAGGACAACCTCCCCCTGCCTTTGTTAAGCCCCTCATCCACCACATCCGCATTCCCCCGGCCTCACCAGCTCCTTTGGCCTAGTTCCTGACCCTGGTGGACAGGCTTTGGGCATTTGATCTGACGATGCAAATCCTGCCCCAGTGTAGGTGTCTGTGTGTGTGGCTGTGACCTTGAAGGGACACATTCGTGTTGCCCAGTGTAGGGGTTCATGGTCTTGTGACCTTGAAATGTCCCTAATTATGTCCTTGTGCGTGGTGCCATTCTGTGTGTGTGTGTGTGTGTGTGTGGTGGGTGTACTACAGGGCCCTGTGTGTCCACATCAAGCCCACATGTGTGAACCAGGTCTCCCTATGTGAAACCCAGTGAGTGACCTTCAACACTGGGTCTAGCTTGGGGGCTGACCTAGAGATGGATAAGTATGTCCTGTCCTGGCCACTTGTGTCTCCAGCTATATGTCTTTGACCTTGAATGCCCAGCCCTGTTGCCCTGTAGTCTGATTTAGTGGGTGCACATCTGGGTGTTGGCCCCCTGGGGTGGTGTTTGCAGCTTTGACTCCCTACGAAACGGCCTGTGGATGCATCAGCTCCTACCTTGACTGTGTCTGTGCAGATGTCTGACTTACTTTGGCCACATCTGTGTCCACAACCTGAACATCGACATGTATATATCATAAATAAATCTATGTCCTTTGTTAAAAATAACTACTATTAATATTAAGCAGTTACCATGTGCCAGGCATCACTCACCATTCACACACTCCTGTTTCATTCTTACAACAATCCCCATTTTAAAGATGAGGAAACAGAGGCACAGAGAGGTCAAATGATTGCTCGAAGTCTCACAGCTATGTTTGAACCCAGGGTTAAGGACCCACCTTCTTTGTTCGGACCCTGTGTGCAAATGTCTGTGACATCGGATGCCAACACCCACATGAGAGACTGTGAATTTAGGTCTGGTCTATATCCAATTCTCTGTGTGTGCGTGTGTCCATGTCTTAGCCATCCATATTCAAATACACATATGAACTTATGTGCTGTGGTTCTTGAAGCTGCAACCTAAGTATGCAAGTGAATTTTAGCTTTAAAGAGCTGTCGATATCTGTACCTAAGTTTGGAAGCTTAGATGTGTATGTACATCCATGACCTTGTGTGACCACATCTGTGTCTTGTATTGTATGCTGAATTTGGCTGAGATGTCCAGGTTCTGGGGCCAAGACTGTACGTCATACATATTGAATGGCCACATCCATCTGGGCATGTGACAATTTGGTGACCTTGAGTGACTAGTTCCAAGTGACCACCTGTCTGACCTGTATCCAGTGTCCCTGTCTCCACTCCCAGTCACAGAGGACTTCTCGTCCTCTGATCCTTTACCCTTCCTCTCTCTCCCAGAGTCCTATAGCAAATGGGGTAGGGGCTAGAGTTCTGGAGGAAACAGGCTGCAGTTGTAAATAAACAGCAGGGACTGCTTAAGAAATTGGCAAAAGGCACAGGTGAGAAATAGTTGTGAAGGCAGGGTGCATGGAAGGTGCAGGAGGTAATGAAAAGGTCCCTGTCCTCGGGATCTTCTACCCCTTCTCCCAGCAGCACAGGAAGGTGGCAAGTTGCTGAAAGGTGAGGAGTGTGCGCCCCACTCCCAGCCATGGCAAGTGGCCCTCTACGAGCGTGGACGCTTTAACTGCGGTGCTTCCCTCATCTCCCCACACTGGGTGCTCTCTGCGGCCCACTGCCAAACCCGGTATGACGGCAGGGCTCAGGGGCCTGGCTGGAGGGTAGAACTCCTAGGGGGAAGGTGGAGACTGGTGCCAGGACCCTCAGGTTCTGAAGGAGGAAGAGGCTGGAGGTCAAGCTCCTGGGTGAGGAGAGGGTGGGTTCTGAACTCTTAGGTCCCTGAAGGAGGAAAAAGAGGACGGTAGAGTCCCAGCTTTTGATCTCCTGAGGCAGGATGAGTCCAGGGATGTTGTAATTTTGGATTCTGAGGAAAGGAGGGCTGGCGCCGAGAGGGTTCAGTTCCAGGTGTGTGCCTGACTTGGACTCCTTGGTCCCTGAGGGGCAGGGGCTGGAACCATTGGCTTCAGGGTCTTAGGAAAGGGTAGTGGGATCTCAAAATTCCCAAAGGATCTAGGGACCACAGGTTGTCCACTCTTTGATCCTTTGCCTACTCCTCACTCCACTCGCCCACACAGCTCCATGACAGTGCACCTGGGTGAGCACAATCTGCGCAAGCGTGATGGACCAGAGCAACTGCGGGCTGTTTCTCGAGTCATCGCACATCCTGGCTACGAAGCGCGAAGTCACCGCCATGATGTCATGTTGCTGCGGCTGGCCCACCCTGTGCGCCTGACCCCCCAGGTGCACCCTGTGACGCTACCCACCCGTTGCCCTAGCCCGGGTGAGGCCTGCGTGGTGTCTGGATGGGGCCTGGTGTCCAACAATGAGCCTGGGACCACAGGGAGCCCGGAATCACAAGGTGAATGAAAAGATGGAGGAGCTGGATGTGAGGCTTTGAGGAACTCTATTCTCCAGGGTTCTTGGGTGGAGGGGACAGGGCTGGAATTTATGGGTCTGCTCCAACTTCACTGTCCTCCCCAGTGAGTCTCCCAGATACACTGCACTGTGCCAACATCAGCATTATCTCAGACACATCTTGTAACAAGGACTACCCCGGGCACTTGATGAACACCATGGTGTGTGCAGGAGCAGAGGGCGGAGGCACGGACTCCTGTGAGGTCAGAGTCCAGAGGGAGCCATCAGGTGGAGGAAGAGGGTTGGGGACTGGTTTGAGAGTTAGGATGGGGCTGGATATCATTTGTTTTGGGCTAGAGAGGATGCCAGGTTGGAAGAGCAGTCCACCCTAGAGAGATGGAGAAGGAAGAACAGTTAGAATAGGGGTGAGTCTGGAGTTGGGGCTGGAGATGGGGATAGGATTGTGCTGTGTTTGAGGTGCACGGTGTGGCAATTGGGTTGGGGTTCAGAATGGGAATAGGTGTGGTTTGGTTTTGGATGGGAAATATGTCAGGGTTGAATCAGAATGGGGTAGATTTTGTTTGAGATGCAGAAGGTATGAAAATTGGGATTGGATTGTGAGGATGCACATGGGTTTGGTTTCATTTTGAATGGGGAACATGTGGGGGTTGGGTTGAGTTGGATTTAGTTTAGTTCACTTGGGTTGGGGTTGCAAGGGGGTGAGGTTGGATATGCATTGAGTGAGTTAGTTAAGTTGGGGTTGGGTTGGATTAGTTTTGGTTAAATTGGACTGTATTGAGTTGGGTTGGGCTTGCCTGGGGTGGGCATGCAAATTGTGATTAGGACAGAGATGGGCACACTAGATCCAGGAGGTTTTCACTCATCCTGAGACCCCCTCTTCTCTCCACAGGGTGACTCTGGGGGACCCCTGGTCTGTAGGGGTGTCTTGCAGGGCATTGTGTCCTGGGGTGACGTCCCTTGTGACACCACCACCAAGCCTGGTGTCTATACCAAAGTCTGCCACTACTTGGAGTGGATCAGGGAAATCATGAAGAGGACCTGACTATCTTGGCCTACCTCCTATGTCCTAAGCAGAAGCCCCCATGCCTGGCCAGCAGCCCTGTCCTGACTTGGAACAGAATTAAGCCATCCCTCAAGACCCTGTCCAAGGCCCAGCTGTTAGCCAAGGACTTGTCCCGCCTGAAGGCAAAGCTGGTGCTCAAGGTCACCTAGCCTTTAACACCAAGATAACAGAGAGCACTGATCCAAGTTTCTCTGTAGGAGTTTCTGTGACTTTCTTCTGGGGATGAAGGGAAATTGGAGACAAAGATTGGGTGGGGAACCCGCAGACACTGTACACTGTTTTCACCCACTCCCCCAATCCTGAGGGGAGGAGAAAGGGCTTGAAGCAAGGCTCTGTCCATTCAACAGGTATGACCAGAGATGTGATCTTGAACAAGAGGCCCAATCTCACTCAGCCTAGGTCTGTCCATATGTAAAATGGAGATCATCATATTGCTTAACTTATAGGGTTGCTGTGAGATTAAATGAGGTAATTCACATGAACTGATTAGAATAGCATCTGGCACTGGGTAAATATGCTGTATCTCTGGACCCCAGTGAAAGGACCCAGCAAATACTAGATTACCAAGAATAACTTTTTCTTTAAGACTTAGTTCTGGGCTTCCTGATAGCCATACAAAAAGGCAAATACTCTCCTTTCCTTAGCCAGGTTCCTGACATACAGCAGATGCTGGGACCCTGTGAGTTGCTTTGTTTTTACCAAAAAGCCAGGATAACATGTTAGAAGCCTATGGGTTTACCATTGAGGCTGCAGGAATCAGGAATCTAGGTCCTGATTCTCTTCAGAGGCCCCAAAATGTGATTTTCAAGGTCACTGAACATTGAAGTACATGAACCTGACTCTTGAGACCTAAATATTGTATTGGCAGAATGGGGTGGGAATGGGAGTAATTGGCATTTGTGGTTAGGATGATCTTGACCTGGGAAGGCACATAGTCCGAATCTCTGGGACTTTGGAGGACATGACCTTGACTACCCATATCTGGGGAACAAGGGTAGAAGGGTCATTGGGCCCCTGACACTGTTTGAGGGGAACATTGGATTTTATAATGCTAGAGAATTTACCTTGGGAGACCCCTGAAACTTCATATTCCTGGATCTTGGGGCACTAGGGTTGTGGTGATATGTACCCCAAAATTTTATTATGAAAGGAACAATAGCTTCGGGGACCTAGATCCTGGGTCTGGAAGTATAAAAATCAGGGCATTTTGAAAGCCAAGGCTTAGATTTCAGGGACAGGCTCACAGCTAAGTTGGTATCTTGTCTCTCTGAGTGGTGCAGGGAATTGGAGCCCTCACCGCTGGTATTAAAGTCTACCTGGTCTTAGGGTGCAGGGCTTTACTTAGGGGTTAGCTACATGGGGCTCTTACTGGGGGTCGGTGACTCCTCCATCCTCCTGTTTCTGTTCCCCCTTACTCCACCAAGCCTCACTGGCTCTGTCTACCAGAGCAAAGCCCCAGGAGCTACAGGCCCTGCCCCACCTGGCCTCAGCCCCAGGAATGCATCCAGCGTGATCCAGGGCCTGCAGAACAACAGGTGCTGGCTTTCCCTCCCCTTCACAGCTCTGGGGATAGGAGGGGGTTGTCCAGCCCCCAGGCAACAGGGGAAGGACCTTGGCCAGCATCTGGGTGCCAGCAGGGCAGGGACGGGGCTCTGGGGGTGGGGGCAATGAGGGCTTTTAAAAGGCTCCCTAGGGAGGCTCCCCAGCTGCTAGCTCACCACCTGCCGCCTGACACCTGTCACCATGTGGTTTCTGGTTCTGTGCCTCGCCCTGTCCCTGGGGCAGACTGGTGAGACAGTGGGGGGGATGTGGGAGGGGGAGCGGTCCCTGACTCTCATGCTGCCCTTGCCCCCTGTAAGTCCTTCCCCTTTAGCACCCCTGCCTGTGGTCCATCCCAAACCAGGGTGCCAAGCTCTTTTCTGTCTCTTGCAGCCCCATCCCAAAATCCTACCTCTCACAGTCTGCATTCCCACACTAGGTCCCTGCCCCCTTCCAGGAACCCTCAGTACTTTCTCCTCTTCCCTAGTCAACTCCTGCTCCTGCTGCTTTCACAAAGGGGCAGGTCCTGGGCCATCTCTGTCCCTCTCTTTGGAGGACCCCAACTCCACTAGACCCTGGGACCCTGGGGCCCTCCTACCCCTAGTTCTCTGTGCCCCAACGGTCTGGCTCTGGAGTCTACAAATCCCACCACACCTCAGTGACTTTTTCCATCCAGCTGTTAGCTCTCAACTGTGTCCTCCAGACCCTGACATCTGGTCCTCCCAAGTCCCCCAAATTCCACCAGCCAGCCCTGCTTGCCAAACTGTGTGACAGCAGATGGGTCCCCATCTGGCACAGGGGAATCTACAAATGCCTCTTCCTTCTCTCTGCCCCAGAACCCCATCCAGCACCTCCAGCTCTCCCAGGAAAAACACCCAAGCCCTCCAATCATCTACTCCTTTCCGTGCAGAATTCCCATCCCTCCCCAGGTCCTGTCCTTCCCCACCTGGATCCCTCCTGCACAAATCTGGTTTTCTGGGGCCCCACCTGCAAGATCCCGAACACCTTCCCAGCTAGCCATCCTGCCCTGACCTGCCCCAAGTAAGGCAATATGTGATTCTAAAACCTCACATAAAGTGGGCCTTCCACTCTGTTCCTATAGCTGCTTGGCCCCTGTTTTGAACATTTCTCCATTCTTGTCCTGGGACTGCCACCAAGAGAACTCCAATCCCTCCAATACCCTCAGATCATGAACCCCACCCCCATGAGAAACAAGAAGCCTGTCCCGCACCCTATCCCATGGTGACTATCACTCATCCCCTCCCTCCTCCTGAGTCCCCGTCCCGTCCTAGTCCTCACCCCAACCCTGTTCTCAGGGCCCCTACCTCTTGGATTGCCACTGTTGGGTTATAGGAAGGGCCCCAAAACCTCACAGGAGCACACCCCCAGCCTCAACCCTAACCCTTTTTTTATCCTTTAACCTGGAAACCCCAAAATCTGACTTGTCCAGCCCAGCTGACCCCTTGTAGCCCCAGTCTAGACACCCCAAATCCTGCCCCAAACTCCCCAGCCCAGATATGCTTCTTGATCTCTCAGACCTGGTTCCCTAAAGTTGCATCTTTTCCTGAACCCCAAAAGCCCAACCCAGGCACAACTGTTTGCCCAGCCTGGGAGCCCTTTAACCCACACCTTTCCTCTCCCAGCCTTGGATCCTCTCCTTTGGGGCCTTTATCCCTCCTTTCTGGAGTCCCTTTCCATTCTTCTAACCCACCGCCTCCCATTCCCAGTCCAAGACCCCAAGTCACCCTAAATAACCTCACCCCTAGATCTGATGTCTGTTCCAGACGCCTCTTGTGTCTCCTACTGTGATCCCTGGGGTCTGCTCTATGCTCAGAGCATAAACTCTCCCCACCCAAGACCAGCCACCAACCCAGGAACATTTCCAGAATTCCAGAACCTTCTCAGCACCCCTTGCCATGTCCCCAGAACCCCAGCCCTGGTTCTCTGTCCCCATGCCCTGCAAGTGCACAGCTCCCTCGCCTAGCCCAGTCCCCCTGCCCCTCCTGCCAACTCCACCCTCCCTAACCCAGCACCCCCTCTGCAGGTGCTGCACCGGCCATCCAGTCCCGGGTTGTGGGAGGCTGGGAGTGTGAGAAGAATTCCCACCCCTGGCAGGTGGCTGTGTACCATTTCAGCAACGTCGAGTGTGGGGGTGTCCTGGTGCACCCCCAGTGGGTGCTCACAGCTGCCCACTGCTTCAGCGAGTGAGTCGGGGCCTGGGGTCTGGGGAGGGGGGCACCTGTACTCCCAACAGGATTGAACAGCCAGTGCCATTTCTCTTGGATAACCTCAGGCGAGGCTGGGGGACTGAGGGACAGAGGGAAAGTTCTGGTCCAGGTACATGGGGAGGCAGAGCTGGGGCTGGACCACCCTCCCACGGCTGCCTGGGTCTCTCTCTGGGTCTCTGTGTGTGCCCTTGTCTAGCTCTGGTTGTGTGTCTGACTGTGACTGTGTTTGGTCTCTGTCTCCCGCTCTGTCTTCATGTCTCTGCATCTCCCCTGTCTCTACCCTCTCTGGGTCACTCTGTGGTCACCTCTGTCACCATGGGTCTCACCCTCCATCTCTCTGCCCATTTCTCTCCCTGGATCTCTGTCCCACGCCCTCCCCCATCACTACTGAACACACACCTAGGATGGGCCTACGGGGACCCGAGAGAAGGAAGGGCTTTAGCCCCAACATGTGTGCATGAGGGGGCGCCTCTCACTCTGCCCAGCTCCCCTCAGGACATCAGTCCACTCTGGGGAGACACAGGGAAGGGCTGGTTTCCACTGGAGCTGGGTGGGACCATTGAGGGAGAAGGAAGGAAAAGAGGGATGGAGAGGGGGAGGGTGGTGGCAGGGAAAGGGGGACGAGACCTTGGGCTCTGGGCTGGGTCCTCTAGGGAGCCCGCGCAGCCCCAGCTGCAGCTGAGCCGCTCTCAGGCCTCCCCTCTCCTGCCAAGGCCCCCCTTTTCTCTCACAGCCCAGACCCTTGGCTTCCTCTCTGCCTCTGGCCCTCACTCTTCCTCTGACTTCCTCGCTCCCGCTCCCAATGGATGTTCCTCACACCTTCCCTGTTCTGCTCTCTCCTTCCTCTTCCCTGTGTGTTTCTCGCTGCCTCTGCCTTTCCTCTTTCTCAGCCTGTCTCTTTTTTGCTCCTTCTGTTGTTTCTCACTGTTCCCTGTCTGCCTTTCTCATTCCCTCTGTCCCTCTGACCATTCATTTTTCACTGTTTCTGTCTCTGCACCTGCCTTTTTCACTCACATTGCCTTCTCACTCACTGTATTTCTCCACAACTCTGCATCTTTCTTCCTCTGTCACCGCCCCACCCCCGCCCCAGTTCTTCTGTTTCTCTTTCAGGACCCTCCCCCCTACTCCCCTGCCCCATTTCCCTTTCCCTCTCCCCTCTCCTCATCCCTCCATCCCCCTCTTTCCCCAGCAAGTACCAGGTCTGGCTGGGTCGCCACAACTTGTTTGACGATGAAGACACAGCCCAGTTTGTCCATGTCAGTAAGAGCTTCCCACACCCACAATTCAACCTGAGCCTCCTGAAGAACTACACCCGCGCGGATGACGAGGACTACAGCCATGACATCATGCTGCTCCGCCTGACGGAGCCGGCCACGATCACGGACGCTGTGAAGGTCCTGGACCTTCCTTACGGGGAACCCGAACCTGAAATGGGGACCATCTGTTTTGCCTCTGGCTGGGGCAGCATCAAACCAGAGAACTGTACGCCTGGGCCGACTGTGCAACCTGGAGCGGGGACAGGCACTCCTGGGTCGAGGGAGAAGGATCCAGGTGGGGTCTGGCCTCAGCCCTTTTTCTCCCCGTTTTGTAGTTTCATACCCAGACAACCTCCAGTGTGTGGACCTTGAAATCCTGCCTAATGATGTGTGTGACAGAGCCCACCCCCAGAAGGTGACAGAGTTCATGCTGTGCGCTGGGGACATGAAAGGTGGCAAAGACACCTGCGCGGTGAGCCAGCCCCTCCCCTCAGGGTCTTAGAAGGCCTGGGGGAGGGGACTTAACTTCTGAATTGGTTCCTGAGAGCTAACCAGGCATCTGCCCCTCACCCCGGGGTCCCCAGCCCCTCCACTCCCCTCCAACCCTCTTCCCTTCCCACACCCCCATCCAGTTACCACCTGCAGCTCACCCCCTCGCACTGTAGTTCACCCGTTCCTGCCTTTGACACATATTTACTGTCTAGTCAGAGAAAGCTTCCTGGAGAGGTGGTCTCTGAGATGAACCCTGCTGGGGGCCAGGGAGGGGACAGCAAGGAGGTCCTGTAGATGGTCCTGCCCTGCTCCTCCTGCCACTGACCTGTTTGCCAGGACTGTCCTCCTGGACCCTGCCCCCTGCCCCCTGCACAAGAGCTGGACCCAAAAGTCCTTTCCTCATTGGCCAGGACTCAAGCCACCGTCCCCCTTCTTTTGAGACAGAGTCTTGCTCTGTTGCCCAGGCTAGAGTGCAGTGGCGTCAGCCTGGCTCACAGCAATCTCAAACACCAGGGCTCAACAGATCCTCCTGCCTCAGCCTCCCGGGTAGCTGGGATTACAGGCAGGGGCCACCATGCCTGCCTAATTTTTTCTATTTTTAGTTGCCCAGCCAATTTCTTTCTAGTTTTGGTAGAGACAGGGTCTCACTCTTGCTGAGGCTGGTCTCGAACTCCTGACCTCAAGAGATCCTCCTGACTCAGCCTCTCAGAGTGTTAGGATTACAGGCGTGAGCCACTGTGAACAGCCCACTGTCCCCCTTCTGTTGGAATCCCCACCTACCTTCTGGGAGTGGGGCCTGGAGGCCCTAAGTCTTAAGAGCTGGGGCTCCGCCTGGGCTCTGCTGTCTCCTCTGACACTGTCTCTCCTCCCCTTGTGCTCCCAGGGTGACTCGGGGGGCCCACTGATCTGCAATGGCGTGTTCCAAGGTCTCATAGGATGGGGCCACGTCCCATGTGCCAACCCCAAGATGCCCTCACTCTACGTCAGACTGCAGAAGTACCTTGAGTGGATCAAGGACACCATGGCAAACAACCCCTGAATGCCCAGCCAGTCCCCGACCCCTAAGTAAAATCAGATGTGCATCAAATGTGCCTCAAGTTCTGGCATCATCTGGCCTTCCAGACTCCAGACTCCTAGACACTTGGGACCCACTTGACTGAGGTTAGAGCCACCTCAGCTGTACCAATCTTGTGCCCAGAGGCCTGCAATCATGAGCAAGTGGGGGAAAGGAAGGGGCCCTGTCAGGTATAGACAAACATGCATGAAAAAGTCAGATCCCAAAAGGCAAGTCGGGGACACCAAACCACTTTGCTCACACTGGGCCTGACCCTGCCTTGTGGGGGAGATGGGGGCAGTGGAAGGTGGGATATGGAGATGTTGGATAGCCCCACTCTTTATTGTGATGGGGAAGCCAGGAGAGGGGCCAAGGGATGTTATTGCAAGCCACGCCTTCTGCCTCAGGGCTACACCAAATGCTGAGGGGTGCCGTGTCCACCTGGGGGCAAAAGTGGACATGGGGCGGGGCTGGAACTCCGGGAGAGGGGTTCTGATGGAGATCACCCTGGCTGAAAGGACAGAAAGTGGATTCAGGGCATGGCCTGTGAGGGCTGGGCACCCTGGGGTGGGGCCACACAAACTAGCCACACTGTAGGGCTCAGTGGAACGCTTAGAGCGGGCAGAACTGGAAGGGGTGTCGGCCTTCTGGAATGGGGGCACTGTGAGGACCCGGTGGACAGACACAGAACCACAAAGGGTTGGCCCTACAGCCATGGTCGGGGTTTGTCACCTGTCCTTGGAGGACATGGCCTGGTCTCAGGGAGTGGGGTCTCAAGGGAGGTCTAATCTTGGGGGTGTGGCCACACTGAAGGGGCCGGGGCCAGCATCTGGCCAGGGCTACCGGTCAGTGTCCTGAGAAGATCAGGTGCTATTCCTTGGTGAGACTTGGGGGCTCTCCTGGATGGTGTGTGAATTGGGCAAGTGCAGGATACGCTCACAGTTGATGTCTGGGTTCCGGTGTTTGGATGTGCACCTGTGGGCACAATGCTGCAAGGCCCACCGGCGAGAGCTCAACGGCCGCTCCTTAAAGGTCATCTTCCTGCTCCACAAGCCCACTTGGTTTAAGTAGGACAGGGCTCCTGGGGGAGAGAGCTGGGTGGGTCCTTGGACTCGAGCCCCACCCTCGGCCCCGCCCCATTGCCCATTCCTCGAGGCTTCTCCTCGAAGCTTCCCCTCCAGGTCCGCCCCCATCCAGCCCAAGGCCTCACCTCTTGTTCTCCCCCTCCCGAGATCCGCCCCCTGCCTTGCCGAGGTCCCGCCCCTTCCTGCCGAGGCCTCTCTCTGACCGGCCCACAGCATCAGGGCGCTGGCACACCAGCACAGGTAGAAGGTAACCAGGTAGGATATCCGTGGCTTCGGATGCACTGTCTCACAGTTAACTGCAAAGAGCATCAGGCTGACGAAAATCAGGAGCCCTGGGGTGGGGCCAGAGACGGAAAAGAGGCTGGACAGTGGCTCTGTGACCCCCAGCAAGAGAAGAGAGACAGATACATCCTCTTCTACCCACCATGACAAGCAGAGAGAAACACACACACACGAGACAGAAAGAAAGATACTTGGAGAAAATGCGGGGGTGGGAAGAGAGGGAAACAGTGTGAAACAGAGATACCCCCCACACACACCCCAACTGAGAAAGAGAGTAGAACTCAGGTAAACACAGAGAGTCAGGCAGAGATCCTAAGAGACATTCCAAGACAGAGACCTAGCAGACAGCAGAGCATAAAGTCTAGATACCCCTCCTCAAAGCCAGAAAGAGATGCTGGGGGTAGGAACACCGCCACCCCCACCCCGAGCCAACAATCAACAATGCTGATGCTAAGGGAACTGAAGACAAAGTCGACCTTCCACAGGCAGGGGAAGAATGGCCGGAAGGAGAGGCCCATGGCAGGGAGGAGGAAGACGCACAGCCCCAGGGCCAGGAACATGAAACATTCGCTCATATGGATAAGAACTGGGCGGAGGCAGGACAAGTATCCCAAAGTCACCCCCAGACGCTCCTCAAGGTCACCTTCCAAAGTCATTCCCACTGACACCCATGAGCAGCCCAATAGACATCCCCAAAGTCTGGCTTCAGACATCCTCAAAATCACCCCCACTCACATCAACAAAGTCACCTCCTAGAAACCCCCAAATAACTCCACTCTCACTCACAAAGTCACCTCCAGGTACCCCTAAAGTCAACTCAATGTCATCCCACTTACATCCTCAAAAGTTTTCCCAAATTACCCCCATTTACCTCAATTTCAATGGTCATTCTCATAATCAACCCCACATATACCCCCAAGGTCACCCCACAGATGACCCCCCAAATTCATCCCCGTTTACATCCACATCCTCAAGGTCATCCCGCAGAACCATTTCAGTCATTTCTAGAGTCAGACACCCCCAAACTAACCCTATTCGTATTCCTAAAAGATGTTCCATAGCAACTCACATTAATACCCATAGTATCACCCCCAAACAACCCCAATAGCACCCTCAAGTTATCCAAGACACTTGTCACCCCCAGTGATCTCCAAAGTCACCCTGTGTCTGCTATAGTCTCTCCTAGTCATACCCCAAGGTTCCTTAGTGATCCCATCAACATGCCCAGAACTTCCCCAGACATCCCAATATCACCCCATTCACACCCTACAGCCCCTCAACAAGCACACAAACAGATGTACACACAAGAAAAACTTCCAAATCAAATACTCTAAAACCAATGTGCTCCAAAACTCAGTTCTAGTTTACAACTGATATTTAGCCACTTTACATTTCCAGTATGACAAGGATGTTTCAGCTCTGAGAATTACATCTCCTCCTTTTAGCCCTTTTTCTACTTAGTCTACTGTTGAACAGCACAAGGCTGTTTTAGATAAATGAGCTAAGCTCTCATCTGCTTTGTTTCTAGAAAACTGCATATCTCTCTAACACTGGACAAGAAAGTGAAAGTTTCATCATATATACAGAACAGCAATAGCACTCTCAGGATTTAGGGAGACACCAGTCTTTCCCTAAACCTTGGTTCTGTCTGCTCATTGGAGAGTCAAGAAGCAGAGGTCAGGGAGAAGGGACTGAGCCAGAAATCAAGACCCTGAATGGAGAATTTGGTCTGCCCAGATAGCAGCCTACCATCTCTCGGGGGATACACTCCACTCCACTCAAATAATCCTGGTTGAAGGCTTCTCATGACATACCCTACCCTCTGGGCCACAGAGGTATTCCTGTGACTCAGGCTGAGCCAATCACTGTCCTTTGTGCTCCAGCCCCTGTAATAGGTCCAAAGATGGGGACATGACCAAAGCTAACCAATCAAGGTCTGCCCTGGGAACTTTTCCAATTAAAGCTGTCAGGGAAGAGCACTCTCTCCTCTAGGAAAGGGGATTTATAAGCCTGGAGCTGCCTGAGCCTTGGACCCAGCCTCATGGGGATAGAACTGAGAGTAAAACTAAGAAGGAAAAGCAGACAAGAGAAAGAAAGAAGGAGCACTGAGATGACACTCAAGTCCCTGACTCTCAACATCCCAGAGGCCAGCCCACTCTGTGGTTTGGTCAGGATGAGTGCACATTTACAGCTTACCTCCATGCCTTTCATCCTCCTACCCATGCCACACTCTCAGCCCTAATTATAAGCCAATCAGCACACTGCATTGTTTTGGCCACGTAACTAGTTCAGGGTACCCATGTGCCTCAAGCCACACAGGACTTTTGCAAGAACCATTGACATCTTTTTTTCTACCAGACTTGGAAGTCAATTAGCAATTCTGCAAAGTTGTTAACAGCTTTACCAGTTATTTGTCTGTCTGCTCTCAAGTCATTCCCACCGTGCCCTGTTCTGTATTGCAAGGACTACACTTCTCAGCCTCCTTTGCCTACAGGTTTACCAGTGTGTTTGCCTAATGGGAACTGGCAGAAGACTGGAAAGAGGGGACAAGCCAGGGTATTTGTCCTCTTCTCTATTTAGGCCTCTCTGGTGGTGTCTTCAGTGGTAGCTGAATCTCTTCTCTGATTCTAGCCACTGCTGAGCAAATCCAACCATGGGTCTATGCCTTCCAGATGGCTGAAGTTTCTGGGTTCTAGTAATACCACCTCCACCCATTGTCCTTCTGGCTGAGGGGAGTAGCAGCTTCCTGTAGTTTCTAACACCTGGTTTTCCCCACTATTCCCTATTTGACTTCTCAGCTGTTCTGTTACCCATGAAACCAATTCCCTATGAAGAATCTAGAATCTTCCCTCTGAAGAATCTAGAATGATTTGTTTTCCTAACTGAATCCTGACTTGCCACTACATAGAGCCTTGAGAATGAAACCAACTCAAGTAGCCAAGAAACAGCAGTATCTGAAGCTATCACTTGGACCCCTGAATCCAGCCATGCCTGAAAGCATTCCTACCTCCACCATTTTTCACCCAGGTGATCCCATAAATTCCTTCACTTAAGCTAGTTCAAATTAGTTTCTGTCACTTGTGACCCAAAGACTCCTAATTCAGGTCCCCTCCTTAGGTCAGCCAGGAGCACAAATTCAATGTTCCCTGCATACTAGCCACCAAAATCACAATCACACCCTAAAAATAATAATAATTGTTTTGAGCCAGCATCTCACTCTGTTGCCCAGGCAGTGGCGTCATCATAGCTCACCACAACCTCAAACTCCTGGGCTCAAGCAATTCTCCTGCCTTAGTCTCCCAAGTAACTGGGACTACAGGCATGCGCCACAAGGCCCAGCTAATTTTTTCTATATATATTTTTAGTTGTCCAGATAATTTTTATTTCTATTTTTAGTAGAGATGGGGTCTCGCTCAGGCTGGTCTCGAACTCCTGACCTCCAGTGATCCACCCGCCTTGGCCTCCCAGAGGGCTAGGATTACAGGTGTGAGCCACCGTGCCCGGCCATTGGTACTATCTTAAAATCACCTTTGGCCCTTTGGCTTTTGTTAAAAAAAATTTAGAGACAGGGTCTTTCTATGCTACCCAGGCTGGAGTGCAGTGGCTATTCGCTGGTGTGATCATAGCTCACTGCAGCCTTCAATTCCTGGGCTCAAGAGATCCTCTCGAGTAGATGAGACTACCAGCATGTGCCACCAGGCCCAGCTTTGGCCATTTTTTAGCATTACAGCATCTACTAAGGATAGTGTCTTAGATTTTATGAAATGCAATGCTATGTAGTGGTTAAAATAAAATAACGTGGGTATTCATGTAATTAAAAACAAAAGTTTGTGTTTCTTCTTTCAAAGGATATTCACAAAAGCCAAAGAAAAGAATGGGGAGACAGTAATTTGAAAAGTTCCCACCCCACACCCATATGAGAGGTCACACATATAGCTTGGGGTTCCTGCATCCCTGCTGACTTCTCTGATCTCTTCTTATCAAGCTGTCACTGGGTCTGCCTCCTCTCCCCAACCTGGAATTGGAAATCTTTGAGAGTGAGGAGCAGGACTAATTTTCTCTAGGTCCCTGAGACCCCAGAGAAAGGTGAAGAGAAACAGAGGAAGAAGAGAACAAGGAGAGTCATGGAACTTGAGAAGGGAATAAAAGGATGAAACTGACTCACAAAAGACCCTCAGAGGTGTAGGGGGAGGGGTGGGTAGTGAAACCACGCCAGAGTTAAAGAAACCAGCAACTAACAAATTCTTGAGCTTACAGGATGGCATATAAGAAAAGAAACAACTTGTTGAAACTGCTGAAACCCCTTCTACTTGTAAAATAACAAAACTGGCTGAAATCTGTTGGAACCAATATGGCCAACTGGCATCAACAGAGAATGAACTTGCTGACATCACAGCCAAATTTCATACTAACTCCAGCCAAATTTGCACATGCAACCCTTGAGGCGACATGAAGAGATAACTATGCATCCCTGAGGACTTTCCAGACCTCCCCTTTCCTTCCACCAGTCATAATCACAGAATCCCCACCCCCTAAACCTTTTCTAATTAAAGTACTGCCTTAAAGCCAGCACTAGGAGACAGATTTGAGCTGGACTCCTGTCTCCTTGTTGGCCAACTTGCAATAAAGCTTTTCTTTTCTCAAAAACCTGGCACCACAGTATTGGCTTCTAGCACATCAGGCAGCAAGCCCCTTTTGCTCAGTAACAGCAGGAAGAGGGAATTATAAATTCAGATGTAGGCCCTCCGGAAAATGTTAGAATTCATTGATAGGACAGCCTTACTAATAAATTATCTAACAGAGAAAAATAAACTAACAGAAATAAAAAAGAGGAGTAAACTCACAGCATATAATTTGCCCCTTTGAAGGGAAAGATCACAGCATAACAGCCCCTTGTCTAATTAACCACCTCAGGCTTAACTCGCTGTCTTTTAAGATTAACCACCTGTGTGGCTTAACTTATTCTCTTTAAGAGTTTGTTTTAATAGCCTTGAAGAGCCCTGAGCAGACATACCTGGGAGTATGAACTTCCCCCAGCCCCAGCTATCAGCAGACCATATACCAATGAGGCTGATAAGCCAGCCTCAGAGGAGAGGGAAGGAGGGAGAGAGAGGGAGAGAGGGGGCAGAGAGAGAGAGAGGGAAAGGAAAAACAGACACAGCTGCTTCACAACCGTTTTTGCTATCAGTTGGCAGCAATCACTTTTTTTCATGCTCATTGGCCCCATAAAAACCCCAAACCCCCTATTCTTGTGGCTGGCACTTCTCCTTTTTTCTCTTGTGCTGCGCCCTTCCCTTCCTTGAGAAGTAACTAAAGTTTCTTTCTTTAAAACAATTCTAATCTTTGTGTCGAGAATTCTTTCTCATCCTGCATTACAAGTTCCCACCCTAACATTCATCCTAGAGATGCTGTTGACCCAAGCCTGATTCACCCCTGCCTCAGCCCTGCCTAGCCCTGACCCTAGCCTGGCCCCTCTCTGACCTGCTGCCTCCAACCTGACCCCTCCCTTACCCCATCCCACCCCATCCTAACCCAGCCCCAGCCCCCACGTCACTCACATAAGGTAGAGTCTGAGGCCAGGGCCAAGGTCCCAACCTCCTGGAACCCCTCCAACTGTCATGGAACCTCCCCCAACCCCAGCTGAAAGCCAGACTGAATCCCTGAGCCCTGCCTGTGGATGGCAGGAGAGGCCAAGAAACACAGAAGAAGGGGCAGAGAAATCCAAATGACAGGGGACAGAGTCTGAACTCTAGAGAGAAACCAACAGGCTTCCAGGCAGCCACTGAAGCGTCTGGAAGGAGGGGCTGAGGCAGTTGGCAGGCTGCTGAATGCATCTGGGGACTGACCCTGCCCTGCAAATGGCTCAGAGGCGTCAAGCTGACCTACAGAGCACCCAGTCAGGTTTCCTGCCAGCAGCAACCAACAACACCCAAGCCAAGACCCAAGACCCTCCACCAATTACCTACAACCCCCAAGTCAATACCCAAAACCCTCCACCAGCTGTCAGCAGTCACCAGGTCAGTATCCAAGACCCTCTGCCAACTGTCAAAAGTCACTCAGACAGTATCCAAGACCCCTTGCCAATTATCCACAGTCACCGGGTCAGTATCCAAGACCCTCCATCAGCTACCACCAGGCACCGGGTCAGTATCCAAGACTCTTCACAAGCTGTCAGCAGTCGCCAGGTCAGTATCCAAGACCCCTTGCCAATTATCCACGGTCACCGGGTCAGTATCCAAGACACACCATCCATTACCTACAGTCGCTGTTTCAGTACCCAAGATGCTCAACCAATTTTCCAAACTCACCACAACAGTATCCAAAGTTTTCACCCCTTGACCAATGTTAAATCAGTCACCCATAGTAACCATGACCATATCCAAAACCACCTGCCGACAACCAAGACTTCCCAATTTAGTATTCCAATTCCCATGTCACAAATCTGGGCCAGTGCTGATGTCCCCCCATCAATTACCCGTAGCCCTTAGACCAGTATCCAAAGCTTCAAATTGATTATCTGGGATTTCCGGAGAATTTCCAAGAATATGTGCCCAGCTCCCACCTCAACCAAATTCCACCAGACAATAGCCACAATTTTTCATCGGGCAGCTCCACGGGGACCAGTTCTGGCGGGTAAGAGGCTGGGGCCCAGGCGGTGGGCCACGTTCTGGGCTAGAATTCTGAGGGAGGGGAAGCAGCCAAAAGTCAGGGACCTGAAGCAGGGTTGGTTTTTCAGAAACTAGAGGTGTGGCAGGGCTTGGAAGCTAGACCTAAAGGCTGGCCCCAGGTGGGGCATGGCATAGAGGCAAGACCTGGGAGGTAAAGGGCATGGAGGGTGGCCATGGGGTAGACACGGTCTAAGGCTGGACCTGGGGTAGCTGGGCAGGGTGGCAGGACTCAATGCTGACACTGGCGGTGGGCGATCTGCTGCAGGGTGCAGAAGTGTCACTGCCATTCAACACTGTCTGTATGCTGGTGGCTGCTGCATGAAGCCAAGAAGATCAGCAGCCAGCTGAGCCTGGTGTTGAGCCTGGCTGGTGTGGTGATCATCGCTCTCATCATTCTGGTCCAGCCCTGGGTCCACTTCCAGGTGCCACTGAGGCCCCCTGGGGATCCTGCTGGCTCCCTGACCATGCTCATCAATACCATCTTCTTTGTGCGGTGCCCTGACATCTCCTGCTGGCATGAGTATGACTACGATGCTTGTAAGCCCTGCCCTGTCCTCACCACTCCTGGGACTCATCTCTCTACTTTATCCCAGGGACCCCTTCACCTATCACAGAATGGTTTCTTCCTTCCCTGGAATGATTGTCACAGGCCCTGTGTGGTCCTCACTGCCCCCAGATGATCCTCACTGCCCCAGGATAGTCCTCAGAGCCTCAGGAAGATCCTCACTGCCTGGATGGTCTTCATGGCCCAGGATGGTCTCACTGCCCGAGATGGTCCCCACTGCCTGGGATGGTCCTCATTGCCTGGGATGTTCTCCTCAGCTCTAGGATAGTCTTTACAGCCCTTGGATGCTTCTCACAGCCCTAGGATAGTCCTCACTGCCTGGGGATGGTCTTCACTCCCCTGAGATAGTCCTCACAGCTCTAGGATGGTCCTCACAGTTCGAGAATGGTCCTTACTGTTTCCCACCTCACTTCTCACTGCCCAAGAACCTGTCCTCACCCACCCAGAGATATATCCTCAATGCCAGAGGTATCAGCTTCAATATCCCTCCTTTAGAACCTAATTTAAATTTTCTTAAAATTAGAATAAATAATTTGCAAGGGAGGGGATTTGAGAATACTCTCAGACTAACTGGTGATCCTTTTCCCCATGCCCAGAGCCCGAGGGCCAATCTTGGTGTTCTTGATTCTCTTCCTTCCCCAGACTTGCTGGACCTGGCCTGGGCCTTCCTCATCTTCTCCAGCATCACTAGCCTCTGCCTCTGCATAGCCCTACTGAGCACCATCTTCTTTACCAGCTCCAACCACCCCAAACTGGATTTCTTCATCTTCATCACCAGTATCCTGACAGGCACATCACTTAGATCCTTTCCTTGGGAACTTCACCCAGTGCCAATCATGAAACCCAACCCCATCCCCACTACACTCCAATCCCTTCCCTATCCTCACCTTCACCCCCCATCCTAATCCTATTTCCTTCCAAATCTCTAACCCATCCCAATAAAAAATATCAATCTCCAGTCCAACCCCATCTCCATCACCAACAAATGTCAAACTCATCCACATCCCTTTCCCTGATGTCCATCCCCACCCTGACCCCATCCCTAGTTTATCTTCTTTCTGATTTCCAACCCATCCCCATCTCTTCACAAACTTCAGTACCCAACTTAACCCCACACCTAATTATTCTCAGCACGTTTCAAATTCAACCCAACCCTATCACCTGTGAACTTCAACTTCCAACTGAACGTCTATCTCCAACTTGTATCTTCCAACCCCATCTTCTTTTCAATCCCCAACCCCAACCCTATAACCTGTGTACCTCACTCTCAAACTCAACCCAACCCATTCCCAACTCCATCCTTTTACCTGTATCCAATCCATCCCCACCCCCAACCACAACCAATCCCCATCCCCATCCCAACATCCTCCTCAACTTCACCCTCCACCTGATTCCCAACTCCATTCAAAATCCTGTCCCATCACCAGCTCTGTGATTTTGTTCCAGCTACTTCCTCTTCCCAAAACACAGTTTTCTCACCTGTAAGATGGGGACAAAATTTCCTACCATGTAGAGGTGTAGTGAGGACTGAATTAGAAAATGTCAGTACTTGATGGTAGCTATTTAATTTTGCACAAGTCCTCACCATGATAACCTCCCACCCCACCCAAATAACTCAAAATTGATATTCCAATTAGAATAGTTTAATTTTCCATTTGCATGCCAAATCATACTTTAAAATGGGGATTTTTAATCTGGAAATGAGGGATATTGTGTTCCTGTCCCTCGTAGTAATTGATCACAACTTTTACTTGCATCAGGAAAACAGTCTTGGAGAGTGATAGTAAGGGCAAGAATATAGAACATTTAGCTTCCTGTTTCCTTGTTAGTAACTAGCACTTATCCAGTTTACTAATAGCTCTTCCTAATTGTTTAAATATAAAGTACCAAGTGTAGAAAACACATTGGTTTTAAACCATCTACAACAGGACATTTTTCTATAAGAAAATCATTTCTGTCCATTCCCCTCCTTTTAATTAAGCATAAAACATCTACATTATTTTTCAATAGCAGAAGGCAAAATTTCCCAGTACTCAACTATCTGGGGGGAAAAAAACCAAGTCTTTTCTCATTCACAAATTATCTTTAATTCATGTCATTTCAAATATCCTTAAGGACCAAGTTCTTTGTCCATTGCTTCAGAAGCCTAAAATTAAAGACCAATATAATGATAATGATCATCCCAATCCTTGAGGGCTTACTATGTGCAAGGAAATGTACCTGGCACATAGTCAATAACTCCTCCTGATAGCCCTAGGAGATAGGTCCTATAATTATGCCCACTCTACATGAGGGAACTGAGGCTTAGTGAGATGGAGTGGCTGCCCTAAGGTGACAGGCAAAGGCAGGAAAGAACCCTGTTCTGCTGGACTCAAAGCCTGTGGTTTCAGACAGTATTATTGTCTGGTTAAAGAACATGGCTTGCACTTCCAATGTCCTCTAGCATGACATTGTCAGGAGCCCACCTTCCTGCTTGTGAGCAAAGGTACAGGGTCTGGGAGGTTAAATAAAATGGGGGAAAATGAGCAACAGCTGGGCAGCAGCACAACTATGAGCAAGAGTCCTCACATGCCTGATTCCTGGCCTCCTAACACCTGTATTCATGCAGGGACCAGCATCGTGTTGGGTATCCTGTTCTACCTGCTGCAGGCCCACCAGTACCTGCAGGAAGGCATGGGTTACCAGCTGGGGCCCAGCTTCTACTTGGCATGGACTGGTGTCTTCCTCTTCCTGATGACTGGTCTGGGCTAGGATGGGGTTGAGTTTGGGCATGGGTTCAGGGATGCAGATAGGTATTGTTTGGGATGCGGATGGGGTTGGGGATAGGGCTAGGGAGGATGCGACTGAGGTGGGAGAGACAGGGTTGGGGATGCACATGGGGCTGGATGTGTGGATGGGGTTGGGTTAGAGTTTAGAAATGAGTTGGAGTTGAGTTTGGGTTTAGGGATGGGTTTGTGAGTAGGTGAGAGGAAGGGATGGAATTGGGGATGGGTTTAAAAATAGGTTTGGGGATGAGGTTGGGTTTGAGAATGGGGTTGGACACAGTATAGGGCATGCAGTTGGGCTCGGAGACAGGACTGGGATCGGGGTTGGGCTGATGAACTCTGTGTCTCATCCCTTGTCCTCTTCCTCTCCCCAGGTTTCTTCTCCTATCTGAATTACATGAATTTCTGGTCCATCCTACCAATAGAGGCCATCTGGACTTAACACATTGGAAATGACCCCACTGCTGGCCTGCTCTCACGGCTCTTTGTCAAGCACCTGACAACCCTGCTCTCTAGCCCCCACCTCCACCAAGACTCTTGTCCTTTTTCAGTCCCTCTGACTCCTCTCAATCCAGATTAATAATCTGTACTATTAAATCTGTATTTTCTGCCCAAAATATTCTTTAATTTAGCTCGGTACCTTGGAAGTATTCTGTGGAACTACCATCCTTGTCTAGGGCCAATCTTGGGCTGTCTAGGGTAGAGGGAAAGGAAAGGGAAGGGACTCAAAGGTAAGGGACTCGAGGCACAAGGTCAGCAAAAAGACTGGGCCAATGGTCTCTGGCAGACAGATAGTGCCAAGAGAGAACAGAGGCCAGATCTCTAGGGGCCTCAGTAGGCCACAGTGAGAATTTTGCTTTTATGCTGTAGTGAGACAGCAGACGGTGACAGAAATGGCTCTTATTTCCTTAAGAGAGGAAGTTAGGTCTCTTCTTTTTCCTTCAGACCACAAGTTTAATGGAAGGAGTATCCTCCATAGAAGGAAAAAAACCCAATTGACCAAGGGGACCCGCTAAACAAAGTGTGTTCTATTCACACAAAGGAACCCTCTGCCTTTGTCATTGTTTAATGAATGAGATAATTCTGTAGGTACTGCTGTGGGGACACTACTTACAGGACAAATAAGAGTGAAAAAAAGTATCTTTCTCTGTAAGCTGTGTGTGTGGATATGAAGCAAAAAGCCCATGCCAAATTGTTGATAATGGTAATCTCTGGTGAGGCGGCATTGGAATAGAGAAGTTTCATATTTTTATCTTCAAAAAATTTTTGTACACTCATCTCAGTTGAAATGTACTGCTCTGATCTCCAACCCTACCAAGAATCCGGGTCCCCAGGCCTTAGACCATCAAAAGTGGGGGGTGAGCCTCAAACCCCGACCTCCCTCAGCCCCAAGTGTCCCGGCGCCCAATCCCCTCTTCTCCCAAACACAGGGAGCCTGACCCCAGCTTCCCCGCCAACTGACGCAGCAGTGCAGACCCCCAGCCCCCTGCACCCTCAGACCCCAGGGTCCCGCCTCCCGGACCTTGGCCTCTCACCGGGCAGGCTCCGCGCCTCGCGGGCGCTTCCCCACAATGGCTCCCTGTCAATCCCCGCCCCGGCCCCGCCTCCCGCTCCGGGGCTGGGACTCACCTAAGGGTTCGGCCTTTCAGCGTCGACCCCGCCTCTGCAGCCACGCTTCGCGCCACTGTCGCGCTGGCAACTCCAGTCGTTTCTCTCTCCGGCCCCGCCCGCCCTCGAGGGCTTTTCTCGTCACCGCCCATCTTTGGTGCTGTCCTCAGAATTGCCTGACGCGGGTGACCTGACATTTTTTTTTTTTTCCCCAGTATATCCTTGCTCCTTTTTGTCCGCCTCCGGAGACAATGTGTTTTCTCTCGTTCTGGAAGATTCTAGCGGAAACAAGCATCATGCCATTCCGCAAGCATCAAAGCTGGTTTTCTCCAGCAGGCGCGCGTCCCGGACGCCCCGGGAGCAGCCCGGCCCGGCGCCGCGGGCGGGCCTCGTGAGCGGCGCTCTCTATAAAGCGGGGCGTGCTCCACCGCGCGCACGCTTTGGGGACGGTAAGGGCCTTGTCGTCACTTCGTGGCTTCTTTTCTGTGTCTGTGGCGGGGCGTTGGGATGAGGGACAGGCGTGCCGCGAGGGTTCCGCGGCGAAGAGAGCAGGCGCGCGGTCTCGTGGGCCGGGCCTGTGTCAGCACCCGGCGAGCGCGCTTCCGGGCGAGCCTAGGGGTTCCCTGCGGGGATGGTGGTGGCATTTTGGGGGTACTCGGTGGGTGGCGATTCCTGCCGCTGGGGCGAGCGGGCTTTGGGGCGGGCCCTCAGTCTGAACCGCGGGCCGGGCTGCGCCGTTTCTGCTGCCCGCGTCGCTGGTCTCCGCCATCTTGCTCTCTCGGCGCGGGCGCGTGCGGGAGGGTGACATCGAGTTGTTTCTGAGGTTCTGTCCCCGGTGCTAGCTGCAGGTGCTTTCCGTAGGAAGTCACTCGGGTTTCCTCGGTTCTGGGCGGCTGGCATTTTTGTGCCGCCCAGAACAAGGACCCTGGGGGATGGCAGAGGAGGAGGGGATGTTGGGTTTCTGTAGGGGTAGAGACAGACTGTCGAATTGCCAAAGAAGTGGGAGTGAGGTTTATACGTGAATTACCAGGTAGGAGTGGACTTAGGAGAAATCAAAGGAGGCCTTTGTTCGCGTGCAGGAATCATTCTCACAGTTCACTTTAACTACCAAAGGATTTTGCTAATGTTAGGTTTGGGCTTAAGTCCTTAAGGTCGTCTTGAAGATCGATTTCCTGACTGCTGAGCGATGCCACCCCCCTGCCAAGGAGGCCCAGCCTGGAGGCAGGTAGCTGAGTTACTTTCTCGACACAGACACGGCAAAGATCCCCCGCTGTTGAATTTCCTCCGTTAGGCATCCACCTAGACTTTATCCTAACTACGGGCTGTCCCCAGATTACAGAAGACTCGACTGAGGACGTTCCGCACTTATGAACAGGCTTCCAAGGCTCCTCAACACTTAAATGATTAAATTAATAATTGGGAAAACTAAGCTTTTTTTTTTTTTTTTTCAATTCGATTTTATCAATCTTTGTTTACTCTTATGACCATGCCTGCAAAGCGAAAGTCCACTGCAAGTCTAGGTGAGCCTGCAGCGAAGAGAAAGGTGGTTACGATGGAAACGAAGTTGGACGTAACTAAGCGTTTGGAGAAAGGCCAGACGCCGTCATTCATTGGGAAAGTACTAGGTTTTAGTTGCTCTGCTATCAGAACAATTACTGATATAAAGAATAAAGTGAGAATAATAGAACATGTGAGAAGTGGTGCTTCAATGAAAGTAGCAGTTATTAGTAAGCAGCATAGTGGATTAATTATTGAAATGGAAAGGTTATTGATTTGGTTAGGAGATCAAAAAATAAATGTAACATTCCTGTTAGCTGCAGGGAGAGGGCCAAAGCATTTTCAGTGATTTAAAAGCTGTGTGTGTAGAAAGCAAAGGCAGTTGTGATGAAGAATTTGTTGGAAGGAAAGGTTGGTTTAATTGTTTTAAAAATAGGAATAAAAATTCTCTATTTTTTGTAATGATGGAGTCTCACTCTTGCTCGGGTTGGTCTTGGACTCCTGACTTCAAGCCATCCTCTCGCCTCAGCCTCCTGGAAGACTGATGTGTTTTTTTCTTTTCTTTTTTTTTTTTTTTGTGAAACAGAGTCTCACTTTGTCACCTAGGCTAGAGTACCTACCGTGGCATTAGCCTAACTCCCAGCAACCTCAAACTCCTGGGCTCAAGCGATCCTCCTCCCTCAGCCTCCTTAGTAGCTGGGACTACAGGCATGCACCCCGATGCCTGGCTAATTTTTCTATTTTTAGTAGAGATGGGGTCTCACTCTTGCTCAGGCTGGTCTCAAACTCCTGACCTCAAGTGATCTTCCTGCCTCAGCCTCCCAGGGTGCTAGGATTACAGGCATGAGACACTGTGCCTGGCCAAGACTGAATTCTTAATACTGCCATTTACCATCTGTTGTGTATTTGTTGTTTCTAAGACATCTCCAAAATGTGTTTTACAACTGATTTGTTCAAACCTGGTTTAGTCAGGGGTCTCTGGTCATCCTGGCTTTGTTTTTATTCTGGAATAGCCCCCTTCCTCCTTGTTCTTCTCAGTGGGTTCTTCTGGGAAATTACTAGTAGGTATAGCTAGTGCTGAAAAAAATCTACAAAACTGGGCAAGGGAGGAGTGGAAATTAGGGCCCTCTTCATTTACTGGGTTTAGAGGCCTATCCCATGAGGACAGTCCCCTGTGGACCTGTGACATTGGGGAGGTGGGGACATCCCAGTGTCTCCATAAGCAGAACTGGTCGTTCTTACCTTCCTGATGGGTTTTGGGTTTCCTAGGTTCTAAGCTCTATAAGTTTGGCTTCTGTCACTGAGCTTAGGTGGCCTTGGGACCTAGTTGTGGAGAGGCTGGGGCTCCCATGATGACTAGCACTGGGCTCCGATCACTCCTGAGGACACAGTGCCCCCCAGGACCTTTGACACCTGGGGATCTGAGGGGCCCCAGTTTTGATGTTCTGGACCTGCAGATTGTTTCCTCTCCCCCTAACCAAGTTCTTCTGTGTTACAGGTGTATCTTCAAGCTGAGGGGCCACCTTCCACCACCCCCATCATGGTAAGAACCCTTGATCCTGCTACCTGACCCACCCAGGTTTAACATATCTCACCATCTAGATGACTTCAGAACATAAATCTCTGGAACCTTGTTTATGTGCCAACAGTTGTACTCAGGATTCACATACAGTAAACATAGCTGTGGAGAACCAGGCAGGCAGCCTGGGTTCAAATCCCAGCTCTCATGGGCTTGGAGATGTTCATCAGGCCATCCTGAGCCTCGGTTGCTGTGTCTAGAGAAAACGTATTCGGGTTTCAGAGAAAAGGACTAATCAGAAAACCTAATTGTCAAACAGCAGTAAAAAAGAAGCGGAAGGGTTCTCAACATTATCTCCTGTCACATGAAGGGTTTTGTAGGTTAAATACAGTGTACTTTGAAGCAAAGCTTAGTCTCCAGATAATCATGTGATATATAAACTCATACAATTGAGTGCTTAATTTACATAATAGCCATTGTTGAAGTGACAGGATTTATCTGGGGGGTGTTTCACAAATGTTTCAAAAAGCTAAACCAGTGTGTGTGTTAGTTACCAAAAAGAAGCAAGTGCTCTGAGCCTTAGGAGGATTTACATTTGTTCCTTAGATGTCAGGAGTGGTGAGAACATTGTCTGCAGTGAAATAATAGTGAAAGTGTTCTCTGGGTTCATGGAGATTTCTTTGAAGGCTTGCCTTGGATTTCAGATCTTCTGAATGTCTTTCTGTGGGGCCTCGGCTCTTAATTTGTTATATCCTCTGCAGAGCCTTAAGTGGAGCTGATCGTTAGGTATGGTGGGCTTAGAGGGGATTCCTGGGGACATGGAGTAGGGACTTGTGAGAGAGATGAGGAGAAAAGCACTGGCTTGGGATAGGGAAGATGTGAGGGACATGTAGCATGTAAGGGTTCTAAGCCATAGAACTGCCATTGTCCAGTCTGGCAGTCGCTGACCACAGGAGGGTCTTAAGCACCTGGAATGTGGCTAGTGTATGTGGGAGCTGCATTTTTTTTATTTTACTTGATTAGTTTAAAATTTGAGGAGCAGCTGCCTCTTTGGACAGCATGTTCCTACACAGAATTTAGATTTCAGTGTTTGTGGTTGCTAAGTAGCATCTGACACTCAGCGAGCATTGCTGTGTTGAAGTACTTGGGGAGAATGAACTCAACAAATCGTACCAGGGTCCCAGGGAGTGGCAGCTAACTAACCTTTACCTGTGTGACAGGTTCTGGTGAATTCTCTTCCCAGAGTTACAGGGCCGGGCAGCTTGGAAGAGCTGGGTCGGGGGAGGACCAGCTGAAGTGTGGGCAGAAGCAGTCAAGGGGCATGCTCATTAGGGTGGAATGTCTGAGCAGGGGTGGGTCGAACCCTGTCCTCTTCACTGAACTCTGCAGATGTGCCCCTCTGCCAGGCAAGGAGCGACACGCAGATTGAGCTGGACAGTGAGGGGTGATCTTAGGGAGATGGCATTAGAAAGCAAGCCCTGGGGACTTGCCTCAGCACCCTTAGGGCCCAGGTGTATGGATTGTTTTTTTGCCGGGATCTCTGAGCTCTCTTCTGCCTTGTCCACCTTAGGACAACAAGTGGCACTGGGGCCTCCATGATGTCCAGCACTGGGCTCTGATCCCCCCTGAGGACACAGTGCCCCCCAGGACTTTGACACTTGGGGGTCTGAGAGGCCCCAGCTCTGGGGAGGGGGCGATGGAGGTGCCATGGCTGCCCTGCACCCCACTGACCTCCTCCCTTCATCCTCCATGTCTTGTTCCCTCCTGCCCACAGGTGGCTCCTCCAGACGTTGAATGCCCAGCCCAGCCATCCCTCTCGGTAAGAACAAGAGGCTGCCTCTTATTGGTGGCAATTGTAATGCTCACATAGGTTAATGCTCAGCATGTGCTCTGAGCCAGGCACTGTTCTAAGCACTAGAATTGTTTAACATGCTGACTGCCACAGTAGGAAAAAACAATTTTGTCCATGACCACCATGGTGTTTTATTATGAAAATAGAATAAAAACTTTGAAAAACAAAAGTGATTTTTTTTTTTTTTTGAGACAGTCTCTGTTGCCCAGGCTAGAGTGCCATGGCGTCAGCCTAGCTCACAGCAACCTCAAACTCCTGAGCTCAAGTGATCCTACTGCCTCAGCCTCCTGAGAAGCTGGGATTACAGGCATGCGCCACCATGCCCAGCCAATTATATATGTATATAGTTGTCCATTTAATTTCTTTGTATTTTTAGTAGACACAGGGTCTTGCTCTTGCGCAGGCTGGTCTCGAACTCCTGAGCTCAAACGATCCACCCGCCTCAGCCTCCCAGAGTGCTAGGATTACAGGTGTGAGCCACCACGCCCAGTCAACAAAATGATCTTTACTAATTTAATGAAAAAATTGTTATTTGCTTTTTGTTTTCTGTGCATGAGTCATATGCAGCTCACGTGGTGCTAGAATCGATTTTTACACTGCACACCACATGAGTTGTGTGTGATTCACGGCATACTTCTTGAATTTATTTCTGAGAATTGGGTGTTTTGTCATTCCACAGGTGTTCATTTGTGTCTGGAGTGGACCTTGAGTGGTCCTGGATGACAACCTCTGAATCATATCCCCTAAGTATGTGCAACGATGTCACATTGCCACATACTATCCTATTGATTTTGTCCAAAGAGCTGCCAGGCAAAAGTTCAGGGCGACATGTGCAATCGGAAGTTATCGTAGTTGGAGAATACAGTCCAGCATGTGTGGCGTGCTTGGGCAGGCCGGCTGGAACAGGTGTAGCTTTTGTGACCAGAGCTGTGATCCTCACGTAAGTTTATTTTGCTTTTTTTTGTTCTCAAGAGAAAATGTCTAGGGAAAATGAGCGTAAAGAATTGTTGGAGGAAATGGTGAACAAAGTTTTGGATATGAGTGATGAAGATGTTGATTTATTTAGTGATGGTTCAGAGGAGTGCCGTCCTAGTGGAGATCGTGGGGACAGTTCTGATAGCAGTTGCAGCCCACCGAGAAAAACTAGAAGAACATTACATGCAGATCTTTCCAGTGGGAAAGGTGGTTCAAAATTGATTACTGAAACAATGGAAGCTGTTGTAGCCAATTTCAGTGAGAGTGATTCTTCATCAGACGTTTCTCAAGAACCTGTAGTGACTAGTGTGAGTGCTCTGACCTGGGGTCCAGTGACAGGAAGAAACATGAAGATTTTTGACTTCTTTGAAAGTAACCCTGGTGTTCCAACTGAAATTGCAGTAAATCTCCATGATAAAGCACCTTATGATTTTTTCAAATTCTTCATAACAGATGATATTATTGATTACATGGTGAAGGAAACTAATATCTATGCAAGTCAGACTTTACAAAGGGGTAATATTAAACCCCACTCCCGACTAAAAAAATGGTACGATGTTACTTCTCAAGAAATGGAGCAATTTTTGGGAGTATTGTTTTGGATGGGCCTTAGCAAGAAGCCAAGACTTTCGGACTATTGGTCAAAAAACATTTTGTATGACAATTCATTGGAAAAGTTTATATCACGTAACCGCTTCGAAATGCTTCTGAGAATGTGGCATTTCTCTAACAATGAAGAATGTCCTCCTGGTGACCATCTCTTCAAGATCCAGCCACTTCTTGATCGTCTTATTGAAAGGTTTCAGGCTGCTATAGTTCCAGGTAAGGAAATATGTATTGATGAAACAATGGTGCCATTTCATGGACGTTTGAGTTTTGTACAGTATATAAACAAGTGCCATAAATTTGGAATAAAACTTTTCAAACTTTGCCTAAAAGACGGTTACACCTGGAATGTGAAGGTTTGTTGTGGGAAGGAAGCAAGATCTGGCATTCCTGTTTCATCCTCGGTTGTCGTGAAGCTATTAGAAGGTTTACTAGATAGTGGACGTGTTTTATACACTGACAGCTATTACACCAGCATCCGCCTAGCTCATCGACTCCTTGAGCGCTCTACGTATCTGGTGGGCACGCTGAGAAGTAACCAGAAGCTAAACCCGCCAGATGTAGTGAAGGCAAAACTGAACAAGAATGAAGTAATAGCTCGAGAAAGTGACACGGGAGTCGTCATCCTCAAATGCAAGGATAAGAGAGATGTACTCATGCTAAGTACTATGCATGGCGAAGACACTAAAGCAGTTGAAACGAGAAAAGGTGTTGTAGAGAAACCACATGTGATTGTGGATTATAATAATTCAAAGGCGTTCATTGACCTCTCAGATCAACTGAGGGCGTATTCGTGTTCTTTGAGATGTGGCATAAAGTGGTTCCAAAAATTAGCCGTAGAGCTCATCACAGGGTCAGCTTTGGTGAACTCGATCGTTCTCTACAGAGCTGTGAGCAAAAAGAAGATCCCAATCACAAAGTTCAAAGAACAAGTTTGCCTCAAACTGCTCCAGACAGACGCAACACCTCCTGCAGTGCCGTCCCTCCCCATGCCATCTGTGACTTGTTCCCTCAGGAACATGGGCGCCGCCAGAAGGAGATGTACTGTGTGCTATGAGAGAACACAAGCCGAGAAAGGGTGGGAATATGCCATGAAGAGATGCAAACAGACAGCATGGAAATGCAGCAAGTGCAGCGCGTACTTCTGTGTGGAATGCTTTTTCCTAAAACACACATCAATAAAAAAGTAGTATGAAAACTTGAAAAAACAGTTCCTAAGGGCAAAGTGTTGACTTATCAGGCCTAAGTGTAATTTAAAGGTGAACATACATAGAAAAACAAAGTTTGTTGACTTCATTTAATTTACATTTTTAGAATTGTCAATGCCAGTTGTAACAATAAGAACATCTGCAAGTAAGATTTTGCCCGGGTGCCACCCATCACATGTATGCTACAGTGTGGCAGCATGAGTTGCCTGGGTACCACATGGCTCCTAGGGTATACGTGTGAGTCACACATGTTTCATGAGACCCTGGGCTCAAAACCAATGTGAGTTATACACAATTCACATGGCAGTTAATGTGTTAACCTTCATAATCACCCTATGCAGGGGCCAGGGAGTCATAAGAGAAAGTTGTTGGAGGGGGGGGTGTCTGGGTTGCAGCGAGATGTCCTATGTCAGGGTTCCTGAAGGGGCTGCACTCGGGGACCCTTGTGATGTCCAGCACTGGGCTCTGACCACCCATGAGGACACTGTCCCCTAGATCTTTGCCAACCATGGGTCTGAGGGGCCCCACTCCCAAGAGGTGCTGTGTGAGGGTGAAGGCATTTCCCCGTGCCCAGTGCCTCTTCTGTGTCCTTCCCAGTAGCGTCTCTCTGGGCTCTACAGTTGCCTGCGTTGGAGCAGCCAAGGCCTTGGCTGAGAGCATTGGCGGCCACCTAGGCGGGCCGGTGGGGTGTGGGGGTTCCAGTTCTGCATGTACATGTACACTGAGCTGCTGGCAGAACGCCAGCCAGCTCACAGTCATCTGGGTCCTGCAGGCCTATGGCCAGGTGGCCAGGCCCTGTCCCTGAACTCCAAGGAGCTGGTGCTGCTAACCTGACCCTGAATGTGATCTTCAGCTACCACTGCGAGCCCACGTGGGGGGACAGCTGTGTGACACTGCTCACCTGGTTGCTGGCATCCCGGTGCTAACACTGAGTCTTTCCTGATCTTTGAGGCTGCCAAGCTGCCCTTTGGCCCTGGACTGCCATGGAGGGGTGTCCACTTGTGCCACTCTTGGCCCCCTCATCTCCCTTCTTGCCTAAGCTGCCTAAGGACATGCCCTGCACCCAGGGACAGCAGCAGCACCTGCTGACGGCAGCGCCCTCAGAGCCGCAGCTCCCACTGCTCAGCCTGCTGGCCAGGGGCATGGCAGTGCTGGAGGCCATCATGGAGAGCCAGGTGGTGGCCACACTGGGCTCACGCCGGGGCCCAACCCAACACACAGCACCTCACAGGCCGGCTCCTCCGCCCTGGCATGCCCAGAGAGAAGGTGCATAAATGGCCCACCAAGGTCCTAGAACTGTACATCAAGGAGTACACTGCCTTGTCATTGAGACCAGGCCTGAGGGGGGGAGCCACCTGCCCCACAGCTAGCCACATAGGGGTGGGAGGCGAGGTTCCAAGAGAGCTGCCTTCAGTTTGAGTTAGGGGAGTCGGGGAGATTGGGACATCATAGTAGAGAAAAAAGCCTTGGTCAGTGCCTTGCCAGTGCATCTGCAGTTTCCTGTAGGCCGGCCATGCTGTTATACCATGTTCCATGGCCCCAGAAGAGGGCTGTCCTTGTCCCCACCTGCCCCCATGGGTGTCACTGGCCAGAGCTGATGGGGGCAGCAAGCCCCGGTGGCCGCTTGCCACAAGTCCATGGGTACAGTGGCTTATGCAGAGGGAACAAGCCCCTTATACATAGTGTGCATCCTGTTAACATGGGTGGGCACAGTGGTGTGCCCGCCCCTCTGACGCATGGGCCCCCAAACCACTACAGGCCAAGCAGGGAGACCCCATGGCCCATGATGCGAAAGCATCCTGAAATTTTTACTCTGAAAATTTTTTAAGTGTTTTTTTAAGTGCTGTATTTTTTTACTCAATACTTTCAGCATGTGTGACACTGGTTTTGTTTCTCCCTTTGTGAAGGTTTTTCTCTTAAGGTTTTGTGATTTTTTTTTTTTTTTGGCTGTGCCTTCCCCTTTGGAAGTAATTTTGCTGTTTCCTATTTCATGGGCATCCAGCCCCTTCTGATCTGGTCTCTGTAGCTACTTGTGTGACTGGAATCCAGGCCTGACTGGATTCCAGACCTAGGTTTAAGGTGTGTTGGGGCCAGGATCACAGGTGACAGCTTTGTGAGGACAGCCCTGGCAGTTCTGGCTTCACAGCTCGGGTGCTGGGCACCCAAGTGACACCCATTGAATGGCAGAGAGCATCACCCTGTGTGGACTGTGGGTGTTGAGCTGGATCCTGGAGTCCCCAAGGACAGAACAGGGCAGGAGAGGTGTGTGCAGCCCTCTGCCCACCGTCCGGCCCCCGGCTCTGCATGGGCCGTCCCAGCAGCCCAGTGAGGATGGGTGCACTCCTGGCAGCCCAGGTGACAGCCGGTCACAGTGACAGGTAGCCCCAGCTAGCACTTTGCATCTTCATGAACCTACAAGAAGCCCGGGCCAGAAAGCTGAGGGGGATTTCAGCCTTGCCCGGGCCGTGGCGGCTGGCATCTCTAGGGATGGCAGGGTGGTGGGCAGGTCGGGGGTGGTCCAGAGAGGCTGCCTTCAGGCCCTAGGGCAGGGTTTTCCACAATGCAAGGGAGGGGAACTATGCTGGTGGCCCCATTGTGGAGGAGGGATTGTCCCAGTTTCTCCAACTGTGAGGACAGGACCACTTTTGAGGCTGCTGGCCCCAGACCAGCCCTTTCCCACTGTCCCTAGACCCAGCACCTTGCTTCCTCCTGGAATGCTGGGGTGCTTGTCAGGCCCAAGGGAGGGTTTGGGGGCCCTGGTTGCTGGGAGTGGCTCTATTGTCCCCCCCCCCCAGCCCTTTGAG
Source organism: Lemur catta (assembly GCF_020740605.2). Classification (NCBI taxonomy): domain Eukaryota; kingdom Metazoa; phylum Chordata; class Mammalia; order Primates; family Lemuridae; genus Lemur; species Lemur catta. The sequence continues at coordinate 22,640,608 of NC_059146.1, forward strand.
CCTCCCTCTAGCTACCCCATCTAATGGGTGGTGAGTGGCTGTCACTGAGCACCCCAGGCTACCCCAGAGAGGTCTGGTCAGGTGATGGTGTGGACAAGCCACTGCTTCTGTCCCAGCCACAGCGAGGAGGCAGCTGCCCCGCCCCTGTCTGCCAGCCTATGGTTGGGGGGACCAAGGGGTAAAGCAGCAGTGGTGCAGGCGTGGGCTTGTCCCCCACAGAGCTCCGCAGGGCCTGCTGCCCTACCACTGGGCACCCAGTAACTCCTCACCTTCAGCGTCTTAAGTTTAAATAGCCACAGGTAGTCCCCAACCCCTTAAATTCATAGTTTCAGCAGGTGCTATGATGAGCAGCCCAGAGAGAATGTCCTCGGTGCCCCTGCTCTCTGCTTGTCCCTGGGAGGTTAATTTCGGGGGTCATGGAGCCTGCTGGCTTTGAATCTTGGCTCTGCCAAATGAGGCGCGATCACTTGCCCAGGGTCAGCCTTGGGATCGGTGCCAGCTGGCTGGCTGTGGGGCCGGGCTGCGCGTCCTGCATCTTCTGCGAGCCTCCCTCTGCCAGACCGGCCTGGCCCTGCCCCCGAGGGCATCCGTACACTGAAAGCTGGTGCGGGTCTGACTCCTGTGAACGCGTGGCCCACAGTGAGGCTCACCAGGACTAGGTTTTGTCATGCATTTATGCAGGAGTGTGTGCCACCCGTAGACATGTATATACAGACATGCACATAAGTGCAGAAACATCAACACACGTGTCCATACACGTACCGTGCAGGTGGACACGCACCCACATGTGCCACCTTGACACACATGCACACGCACACAACTGTGGCTTCCAGGCCAGGGACCCCACCCAGCCCTTGTTCCCTACACGCACAGTGAGTCACAGAAGCCAGAGCAGAGAGTGTGCACACGTGTTGGGATCCAACGTCAGCTATGGGGAGGGTGTTCCCCAGTTTCCGGCTCACACAGGACCCCCCCAGGCCCGCAGGCAGCTTGGTCTCCAGGCCAGCAGGCCCAGCCCCAGGCAGAGGGCTGCCAGTGCGGCCACGGCTCCGGCCAGCAGGGGTACCACGGGGGCTGTGGGGAGAACACGCAGGTTGTGAGTTCCAGGACTCAGCCCCCTACTCCCACCCCAGCACAGAGGACTGTCACCTGGGGGGGTGGCAGCCTCATAGGAGCCATGGCAGGCGACCCCGTGAGCTGGAGGCCGGACGGAGGTGGTCAGCTGGTGGAAGCGGCTGAGTGGGCAGGGGTCTGGGCACCCAGGGAGGCTGAGAGACAGGGGCTGGCGGGCCGAGTCATTGCGGTAGAAGAGGGAGATGGTGACATTCCTGGAGGGAGAGAGCAGACGGTGGCACTTCCCCTGCCACTGACCTTAAAACCTGGAGAAACAGGCTCATGATTCCCACCTGTCAATCTCCTAACACCATCCTACCCAGTTCCCCCTGCAGGCCAGTGCCTTGCTGTGCCCTCTGCCGGGCACGTCACCCCTCTTGAGAGTTCTGTCCCACCCACAGCCCTGGGTGCCACCCCATCCTCACCCTCCATCTTCATCCAGATCCCCAAGGCGCCTCCGGAACTCAAAGCCAAGACAGGCAGCGTATGGCGGAGCGTGCCCATCGTAGAGGCCCAGGGCCCCCTGGAGGGCCAGCAGGGTGCTGTCATGCTGTGGGCGGGTCCCAGGGCTGAGACAGGGCTCCTCTCCTGAGGTCTCCTCTCTCCTGAGCTCGAGACTTGTGCACCCAGCTGCCTCCCAGATATCCCCCAGGGTCCTTAGAACTAACCCCGCCAACCTGCTACTCCCTCCCTCTCTTCCTGAAGGCGGTGCCACCAGTTACAGGCATCCTTTAATAAAGATTGGTCAAATAGAGGCAAAATAAGGTTGGACAGCTCAATTAAACAACCTGCCCTTCCAGAGGAGCTAAATTCTTTTTCCCAGGACACCATCACCTCCCTCCTTCCTGAATCTATACCTCTAGTGATACGGTCCAAGAGTAGGGTTTGGAGATACGGGTTACCCAAGGCAGTGGGCTGAGGTTCCACTAGGACCACAGGCTGTTCCTCACCCAAATTGCCATCGCCCTCGTCCCTGTGCCCAGGTGGCACTGCCTCCCTTCCCGAGCACTCACAGCTGAGTACATGACCATCTTGAGGGGCAGCCCCAGGCGCTGGACCCGGGAGAAGTTGGAGAGGATAGCATCCAGCAGGATCCCTGAGAGGGCAGGAAAAGAGAGCTCGGAACCCCTGAGGGGAAGGTGGCCCGGCCTCCCAGCCTCCGGGCTCCACACCTCACCCCCCGTCAGCTGGGCTTTCTCTGCCGCCCGCGGTGGGCCCACGTGGGCCCCGATATCCAAAGTGGAGATCTGGGCAAGTGTCCTCAGGACATCTGGGGAGGCCCAGGATGGGAGGGGGAGGCCGTGGGCTTGCTGGAAGAGATGGAAAGAGGACAAAGAGACGGGCCCTCCCAGGCCTGTGCGACGCCCTCTCCCACCCCCCACCTCCCACCCCGCCCCGTCTGAGCCCCTCCGTCATGGGCTGGGTGTGGTCGGGAAATCACGGCGTGGAAAACAGTGGTAATTCCTAACAGCAGTCACCATCACTGCGCAGTCCAGAAGGCTTTATCTGAAACCCTTGGGGCCAGAGTTGTCTCAGAATTCAGACGTTTTGGATTTTAGAAAGGTGCGATGGTGCCACTACTATCCAGCAGGTTCCACACACAGTGACATTCCCATGGGGCGATGGGCAACCCTCCCATGAAGAGGGGAAGCAAGACTGTCGCAAGCACCGCATCACTTCAAGTCAGCTCCCGCTGCCCAAGTTTGGGGTTTTCCAGTTACGGGACTTTGGGGGAAGAATTGCCCACGTATCTATAGCCTCAAACCCGCGTGCGGCCCTCACTACCCAGTGTGCAGGGTGCTGTTGTAGCAATTATGTGGATTAACCTGTTTGAATCTTCACAGCATCCCCAGGAGGTGCTGATATGGGTGTTGCCATCCCCATTGTGCAGATGGGGAAACTGAGGCACAGAGGGTTAAGAAACTTGCCTGAGGGCACACAGCTAGCAAGTGGCAAAGCTGGGATTTGAAACCAGGTGTCCTTAACCCCTTGGCTGTGACGGGGTGAGGGCTCACCTGGCAGATCAGCGTGTCTAGAACTTTCCATGCCCTGCGGAGCGGCTCTCCAACCAGCGACAGCCCCGTGAAGTTCTCCAGGCGAGTCAGGAAGTCCTGGATGCACCGGGCGGGATGAGCCCCACCTGTTCTCCCAGCCCTGCCCCGCCCCACATCCACAGCCCAGCTCACCGTCCAGCCCTCCACAGCCTCCTGGTACTCGGCGGCCTCGGTGGTCTCCCGAAGCAGTTCGTGGTACCGGGGACAGCTGCGCATGGGGAACCTCAGCAGCTGGGGGAAACAGAGGCTCAGAGAGGACAGCAGCGTGCCTGGACTCGCACAGCGCACAGGGCAGCTGGGGCTCTCGGGCCTTGCCTCTGGTGCAGTCTCTCCCGGACCTAGCTGAGCGGCTGGGGAGGTGGCTCACCCCAGTCTGGACAGCCTGGCCCCGGCATGGCCTCGCTGCCCTGAGCAGGCTCAGGCTTCCAGAAGCGCACACAGCCGAGCCTTGGAGCTGCCTCTGTCTCCTTCTGGCTCAGTGACTCTGCCCCTCTCTGTCTGTGTCCCCTGTCTCTGTCTCTCTTCACCCCTCTCCCTTCACCCCTCCCCCTCCCTTCCCATACCCCGTCCAGCCCCCTGACCTTGTCCTCGGTGACGGGCACTGTGTGCACAGGGATGGGCCTCCAGTGGGCCTCCGAGCCCCCCGGGGCGGCCTCGGGGAACAGCCCGGCCAGGTTGGCCTGAGCGCTCTCCAGCGTCCGGTCAAAGTCTGTGCTGCGAATGTACACCTGGGGCAGGGTGGGGAGAGGGCACTCGGGGACCGTGGTCGGGGTCACAGCTCGGCTATGGTGACAGATCAAAAGCTGTAGATTCAGCCTGGGGTAGGTTAAAGGTCATGAAGGGGGATCAAAGGTCAGGCGTTGGGAGTCAAAATGCAGGGTGGGTTTGAGCATTGACCTTCCATGTTGGAAGTTGGGATCAAGGGTCAGAGATCAATGTCAAGAGCATTCAAATTGGAGGTCAGAAGTTAGGGGGACGTGTTGAATTAAGGGGGTCAGTTGAGTCAGTGAGGGTCAGAAAGGAAGATCAGAATCAGTGGAGGCTGGAGGTTAGAGGTCAAGATGTGGAGGGCAGGTTGGAGGACTTGGGGTCAGAGTTTAGTGTATGTTCGTCACAGGAGTCAGAAGTCAGAGGTCAGGTGGACTGATCCTAATTGGGGGATGTTAGAAGACAGGAGGAGACAGGAAAGGAAGGTCAGAATTGATGAAGCATAGAGGTCAAGGGCTGGAGGTCAGGAGGACAAGTAGAGTCAACATGGATCAAAGACAGAATCAAGTGTGAGGGTCAGAGGTCAGAGGTCTAAGGTTTGGTTGGAGTCAATGGGAGTCAGAAAACAGGTGGAGGCCAGAAAATAAAGTCAGAGTTGATAAAGGTCAGAGGTCAAGAGGTGACTCTAGTTGAGATGAGGTCAGAGATCAGAGGTGGGGTGCAGGTCAGGTTGATGGAGGTCAAAGGCCAGAAGTGAAGGCCCAAAGGGAGCATTGGAGTCAGTGGAGGTCAAAGGTGGGAGGTCAGGGGCCAAGTAGAAGTAGACATGGCAGTACCTCCTCCCGCCGGTACTTGGGACTCAGAAAGTCCTCATAGCGGCTCCTCAGGAAGCGGCCCAGCTCCAGCTGCTGGCGGACACCCTCCTGGGGACAGAGCAGCCTCAGCAGACCCCTCCCCAGCCACTCCCACACCTCACCTTCACCCCTGCTTCTCACCCCAGTCAGCTGGCCCAGGCCGCGTGGCCACAGGGTGGAGACCACCTCCTTGTGCGGGTCCGTGGGGTAGGAGGCCAGTGGGGCCCGGTCACCATGGCGGAACACCTGGGGACAGGACTGGATTAGGGCTGGCCTGGGGACAAGAGGGGCAAGGCCGGGCGGGGTGCCTCACCAGAGCCACAAACACCAGGGGTCCTTCCAGCAGGGCCTGTGGCAGCAGCACCAACAGCAACAGAAGAAGAGGTCCGGCAGGGTGGCCCCGAAACCCTGGCCCGGCCATTTCCACCAGCCCAGACGCTGAGCTCAGCCCGCTGTCTGGGCCGCAGCCCCGCCTGCGCGTTACCCTCCGCCTCAGCTCCCCCATTAGAGCAGGTCCCAGCATGCCTGCCCCCGGGCCACGGCCTCCTGGATCCAACTCCCTCCAGGCCTTTGCCAGCCTTGGATTAACCCGTTTAATCTTCACCACAACCCCAGGAGGTGTTGATACAGTTATCACCATCCCCATTGTGCAGATGGGGAAACTGAGGCATGGGGGGTTAAATAACTTGCTTGGGAAAACATCTAGTGAATGGCAAAGCTGGGATTTGAACCCAGGTGCTTTTAACCTGGGGGCAGACTCAGGGAGAGAGACCCCCGCCCCTACATTCTAGACTCACATTCTCTGTTCTCTTCTCCCTTCTCCCTCCCCCACTCCAAATTCAAGGTGTCAAGCAGGGTTGCTGTTTCCTTCCGGAGCGTCCGGGGGAGGATCTGCTCCATGCCCCTCTCCCAGCTTCTGGTGTTGCCAGCGATCCTTGTCGATTCCTGGCTCGTGAGTGCATCACTGCAGTCTCTGTCTCCATCGTCACACAGCCATCTCCTCCCTGTGCTTCTGTCTCTGCGACTCTTCTTTTAAGGACTCCAGCTATGACCTCATCTTAACTTGGTTACATCTGCAAAGATCCTATTTTCAAATAAGGTGACATTCACAGGTACCAGGGGTGAGGACTTCAACCTATCTTTTTGGGGGACTCAATTCAACCCCCAGCAGGGTGGTAGCAGCTCCCCACTGTTGCTAAGCCCCCAGGTGCTGCACTACCCCACACTGGTCTCTGCTCCCACCTTAACCCTGTCACTGCCTCTGAACATGGTCCCTGTACTAAACTGTCTCAAGTTAAACCCTTCGGAGCTGTGCTTGCTGCTTTCTGGGACACTAACGCAGAACGTCATTCCAGATTTTATTTATTTTACTTTTTATTTTTTACTTTTATTCTTTTTTTATTTTTGTTTTTGTTTTCTTCTTTTTGTTTTTTCTTTTTCTTTTTTTTTTTTTTCTGTTCCTATTTTCTTGTTCACAGTCACCAGAACATATCGTTCCAGATTTTTTTTTTTTTTTTTTTTTTTTTTTTTTTTTTGAGACAGAGTCTCACTTTGTTGCCCGGGCTAGAGTGAGTGCCGTGGTGTCAGCCTAGCTCACAGCAACCTCAAACTCCTGGGCTTAAGCAATCCTCCTGCCTCAGCCTCCCGAGTAACTGGGACTACAGGCATGCGCCACCATGCCTGGCTAATTTTTTCTATATGTATTTTTAGTTGGCCAGATAATTTATGTCTATTTTTAGTAGAGACGGGGTCTCGCTCTTGCTCAGGCTGGTTTCGAACTCTTGACCTCAAGCGATCCACCCGCCTCAGCCTCCCAGAGGGCTAGGATTACAGGCGTGAGCCACCGCGCCCGGCCTCATTCCAGATTTTTTAATGCATTTTTTCACATGTGTACTTCTCACCAAAACGAGGTCATACTGAAGCGGCAATTTCCTGTGTTTTCCAAGTAATTAACGATCTCCTCCTTTCCGTGGCAATAATACTGATACCCCCTCTCTATTCAAATGTCCCCCAATTTCTCCCCAAATACCCTTTATAGCTGGTTTGTCCAAACTAGAACCCAGTCCAGGATCCCATCAAATCTGGTCATGTTTCTTATGGATTTAATATAGCAAGTCCACTGCCTTTGTTTTGCTTTGTGACATGGACCATTGCTTCACTAATAAATATGTATATTAATATTATATATATATTTCCCCTAGAAGTAATGGTTCAGTATACGCTGATTCAGTGTTCAGTTAAACAGCACAACCACGATAATGAGAACATATCCGCCTTGAATGAGTGCATAGCTACCTGCATAACAAGACCATCTATTCTCCCTTTTTGCGGTAGATGTGGATATAGGTAGGTAGGTAGATACACACATATATCGAATGTAGATTATAATCTTAAATGCCCCCAAATGACTCATTGTGATAGGTTCTATTTTCTTTGTATCACAAGCAAAGACAAAAGACTCAGAAGTCTTAAGTGATTCACTTGAGGCGACCCCACCAGCAGGTGCCAGAGTTGGGACTCGAACCCCTCCAGCTGCCCCCAGAGCCAGAGCTGCTCGTCCTGCAGTGCGCCCCACAGTCTCCATCCTCTGGGCATCTCTGCGTGACAGCGGAGGCAAGAGGCAGAGCATGGCCTTCCCTGTGCCACCTCAGCTGGGCCTGGGCACATCAGGCGACTCACATCGTTCCCAGAGGCGTGCGTGTCTGCAAATGACTGCGTGTTGATGTGCAGTGTGCAAATACAGTTTAGTGGGTAAGTGAATTCACAGACACAGAATCCACACAGCAAGGTCAGCTGTACTTGTTTCTCCATCATCTGTATTTCTAGAACCCTGGAAGTTAGTTCTAAAGGCACAGTGGATGAAGAGTGCAGGCACCCACGGAAGTAGCAGAAGATCTGGCCGAGAATGTCAGGGCTGCCAGGGGGCTGTCAAGGTCGGGGTGTGCTGCTGCTGCTGCCACCACAGATTCTACCCTGTCACTGCCACTGCCACCCCCCGAACTGGTGACCAGACACTGGAACACGGAGATATTTCTACACCCAGAGCTGATCCTGTCCCTCCCCTGCTCACAAGCCTCCCATGGCTCCCCAGCACCGTCTGCAGAAAAAAATCAAACTCCTGAGTGTGGCATTCGAGGCAAGGACTCTCCACATGTCCCGATGCCAAATTGAGACACAGTATGTGACATACTGCACCCACGTCCCCTCTCCCCACAGCCCTTGCCCATTGTCTCCTCCACCCAGAATGCCCTTCCCTTGTTGCCATGGCCACCATTCTGGTCTCTCTGACAACCCCCTCTTGGGTTCTAGTGGCTTCCCCGCTCCCTGGCTCAGAGGCCCAGGAAAGGGAGAGAGAGGTGAAGCCAGTGTGCAGCAGAGACCCATGGCCATGAACTTTCAGGAAGTGAGGAGGGGTCTGGCAGGGGGTGGAGGCCTGGGGCAGGGCAGGGGACAGGGCAGGGAAGGGTCCTGACCTCTGACTTCCTCCCCCAGAATGTGACCCTGGCCATGGCTGTGTTCACCATCCTCGCCTCCATCTACTTCTTCAACAAGGTGAGTGGCAGGAGGGGCAGCGGTGGGGGGCTGAACTCCGGTCTCTCTGGCCCCCATTTTATCGTCTTATTCCCTCCCTGTCTCTCCCATGTCTCTGTGTCTTTGTCTCCATCTCTCTTCCTCTGTCAGGTTCATCAGTGAGAAGACACAGGACCCCCCAGTCCCAGAGCCCTGCCTCTGCCCACACCATGACGCTGGCCTCTGGGCCAAATAAATGTAACTGAACCAGCACATCCTGGACCTCCGCACCAGCCCAGGCCTGCTCCACGTGTGGGAGCTCCGTGTTGGGTGGGGCAGCCTCCTGGGTCTGAGGGAGGAGGGTGACGAGGGCCCAGACTGAGCCGGGTTTTGAGGGATGAGTAAGAGTCTGTGAGGAGCGTTCCGAGAGGGGGAGGGACATACCAACTCTGGGTGAAAAAGCACAGAGGGGAGAAAGAGCAGGGCCGACTCACCACCTGGCACCAACACGGACTGCTGTGTACTTCAGACTCGTTATTTCTCTTTGAGCTCTAGTTTTCTTCTCCATCAGACAAAAGTGACAATCTTTATCCAATGGGCTCCAGAAGGCCACAGCAAGGGCAGCCTGAGATCAAAGACGTGAAAGGACTTTGTAAGCTTTAGAGGGTCTGTAGTTATCATCATCTTCTTCTTCATTATCATATTGTATTAATACATTTTCGTCTTTTCTCTTCAAACTCCTCTTCAGCCTTCAACACCCACTATAAAAATGCCCAGAGCCCCAGCTAGGCAGTCTGTTAGCAGCCCCCTCACTGACTTCCCCCTCCCCACTCCCTGCCACCATCTCCAGCAGCCCCAAGTGAATGCCCTGGGGGACACACCAGCCTTCAGTTGAGCCTCATCTACTTTCTCATTCAGTAAGAAGCATTTTCATTTCAACTCAATATCTGAAAAGGTGGCTTTTGAATAGGGTAGTTATGCCTACTGGGATTCCCAGGAAAAGCCCAACAAGTTCTAATTATGAGCAGATTCCTAGTCGCACTACAATTTTAGCTCTGATTAATATAATTTTAGGGGATTACAAACACTTTGGTTTTGCAGACAGTCTTGAGTCCTTGCTTGCAAGACTCTGAGCAACCACACAGTGGCAGGTTTGGACTATTTTCTCGGCCACAAATTTGCCCGCACAAGGGTTGCGCTGGGGAAAGGAATGTTGGTTCCTGCAAAACCACGATTCTGAGCCCTGGGGGAGTCCTTGCCGCTTGCTCCCTCCTCCCTGCCCGGGACCCCGCCCCAGCCTTCTGTCTCTCTCCTCCAGTCCTCAGAGGGGCCCCTACCCCCAGAGCCCACCCTGCCGCTTCTCCTCACAGCCCTTCCCTGGCTCCCCGGCCCCCAAAATCAGAATCCCAGCCCCTTAGCCTGGCATGGGAGGCGGTGCGAATCCAGCTTTTTTTTTTTTTTAATCACACTCATCTCCCGTGTCCCCTCTGGTGGGCCCTCAGCCACATATATCTCAAAGATGGTCCAAAATGCCACAACCCCATGCCTTTGCACTTGCTGTGCCCCCTGCCTTGAGTGACCTTTGTGTCACTGTCCCAGAACTCTTCCTCACCCCCCCCAAGCCAAGTCAGTCTCTCCTACCTGCCGCCCCCCCACTCCGCTCCCCCAGCTTTCCTGGCTGTGACGGAGCTTGAGGGTGGGGGCCGCTCTGAACAGGATCTGGCTCCTGCCGGACCCCCTGGCGCACGGGGGCGCACTGGGCTTGGCTGTCAATGTTTGTAAAACAAACAAATACCGACAGCAAAGTCCATCTTTGCATCCTCCCCCCACCACCACCACCACCCCCAGGGATTTTCAACCACTTTGTGCCGGGTTGCTGGGTCCCCTGGGAGCTATCTCAGTTGCATTTTCACAACCACAGGCGCATGGAGACAGATGGTTCCCTGGGGATGACAGAGCTCCTCCCTGGACCATTTAAACCACCAAGCCTGGGGACAGGCCTGGGCATCGATTTTTTTTAAAGCTCCCCCCAGAGATTGTACCATGCAGCCAGGGTAGAATCAAGAGGCATCTCCGTAATGCGTTTGCTGATCACGGAAGAGAGAGATCTTTCCATCTGGGAGCTGAGTGCATTTTGGAGGCAACTCCGTGGATATATCAGAGACTCAGAATCTGGACCGAAAATTAAACTTTAGGTTGGAAACATTGGGGAATTTGAAGATGAAGGAGGCAAACGACACCATTCACCACTGCAGGGGGGCAGGAGGGAAAGGGAGAGGCACATGGGGTAGGTGACGGGCTCTCTGGGGACCCAGAAAAGCCGTAGCACTGCTGTCCAGCGTTAGCCATCCCACCTGGGGGACCGACATGCCCGGTTTGCAGGGGACTGTCCGGCTTTAGCACTGCAAGTCCCACATGTCAGGAATTACCCTTTCCTGGGACAGCCAGGAAGGTTGGTGACCCAAGTGCCACCTGCCAAATTCCTATGCCCTGCCTGTGTCCCAGCTTTACATCCGGCTCGTGTTCTCCCAGCCGCAAAGCTGCCTCTTGCTGTCTCTCGGTCCCTGTCCCATGCTGTTCGTCTGTCTGCCTCTGTGTCTGTCCCCACCACTGTTCCTCTCTCCTCCTGTCCCTCCGACACCAGTTCTATTTCCATCTCCCACTGAAGCACTCCATGTTCCTGTCTCCCTCTGGGTTTTCGCCTCCATGTCTTTTTCTGTCTCATCTCCCACTTGGCCCCTCCCGGCAGCCTGACCTGGCTCTCACCTCCTCTCCCTGCCTGGGTCCCTGTCCGCCATTGTGACTGTGATTCCATCCCGTCTACACCTCTCTCTGTGTCTCTCCTTCTACCTGGTGGCTTTCTCTCTGTGTCTCTGTCCCTCTCTCTCTGTGGGTCTCTGTCCCCTCTGTCTCTGGGTCTCTGTCCCCCCCCCCGAGTCTCTGTCCCCCTCCCTACACCTCCATCTCTCTCTGCTCCTCCCCACCCCAGCCCTCCCTCTCCCCAGCTCAGTGTCTCACATTCCCGAAGACTGAGGAGCAGGGAGCCCAGCCCCTCACCCCGCCACTGTCCTAACTCTCCAGGAATTTCAGTCGGGTCCTCCCAGCAGGGCCTGGCCTCCATCCCCAGTGCCTGATCCCAGCTGTCCCTCCTCAGAGCTTCCCCCTTTGGCATGATCAGAGGGCCTGGCACAGCCGCCTGGAGGCCTGGACCCCACACGCATAGAACAGAGGGTTGAGGCAGCTGCTGGCCCTGCCAGGGTGACCCCCAGGGGTCTGGGCAGCACCCAGCAGCGGTGAAGAGGAATCCACAGACAAACCGCCCCGGCCTCTGTGAGCCTGGCCAGCTGTGGCCTGTCCCTCACGAGGCTGTGGACGGGGCCCGGCCCTCCCCTTCGCACCCCAAAGCCAAACACCAGCTGAGTCAATGAGGGCCCGGGGTCCTGGCGGCAGCCGGCTGGCTCCCTGGCTAGTGTCCCATTACGGGGGTCAGCTCAGTTCATCGGGTCCCTCAAGGTTGGCAAGGCAGGTCCTCCTGGGCCCAGCAGAAGGAGCCAGAACCTGCCGGCCCAGAACACTGCCCCCAGGCCGTGGCCTGGCTTAGCACCCCGGCGGGCCAGGCTGGGGTCCATGTGGCAGAAAGTGCCACCCAGGGCAGCCGGAGTGCATCCAGGTGACGGTCAGCGGCAGGAAGACGGTGAAGATGGCATCGGCCCAGCCTGGTGGCCAAACCAGGCGGCTGACAGAGGAAGTGGCAGGAGGGGGCACTGTGGCCTGGGTCCCAGACTGTGGCTGGCCACCTCCAGCAGGTGTAAGGGGGGGCAGCCAGGGCGTAGGGGAGGAAGAGGGCAGCCCTGGGTGGGCTCCTCACTCCAGGGGGTAACAGTCACCAAGTCTCTGAAAGGTCCTGCATGGGAAGGACGATGCTGTCGGGACACACAGGCCTCCATGTTAGCACGTCCCACAGCCGTCCCCCGAGACCTCCCCAGGGCCTCCACCTCAGGGACAGCCCCACCAGCCACCCAGACCCCTGGCTCCATCCTGTGCCCCCTCCCCATTCTCCCCTCACCTCTCACAGCCTCCTCTCCCGACTGACTCTGCCCCGTCCCCTCCACGCTGTCCCTGTCACTTTGCCCAGCTCAGACCTCGTCGTCTTCCCCAGCCTCCCTGCCTTCAGCCTCGCCCTCCAGAGCTGACCTGCCCCCACCCCATTCAGGGCTCCCCAGTGCCCCTGGACGAAGTCCCCTTCACCAGACCTCCTCACGCTCCTCACCCCCGCTGTCCTCCACTCTCCCGGGAAACTTGCAACCTCAAAGCCCTCCGAGGTGGCTACCCTGAAAAGCTCCACTTCTCAGATGGGGAAACTGAGGCTCAGAGAGGGGGATTCAGGCGCTCAAAATCCCACAGCAAAGCAGAGACCAAGTCTGAATTCGAACTCGCATCTGTGAGACCTCAGAGGCCCGGATGCTAACTCGGGATCCGTGCCCAGGCCCTGCTCTGTCCGCAGACATCGCTCTGTCCCCTCTGTTCCCTCATGTCCTGTGGAGCAGGTGTCTTCCAGGCACCTAGGCAGGAGCTGGTGGCCTGGTCTTCCCCTGAACACTCGAAGTGGGGACATGTGGGCAGTTCGACAGTGGACAGAAGAGGACATGGGAGCAGGGGCCTGGGTGGAAATCAGAGAGGCTGCCAAGCAGGGTCTGAGCATGGGCCTCAGTTTCCCCCTCTGTAAATGGAAAGACTAGTTTGTTCCCCTGGGTTCTGTCTTCCCATCGCCCCCAGGATAAGGTCTGAGCCCCTCTGCCTGGCATTTGCGGCTCTGCCTGCTGTGGCCCCGCCCACCTCACCAGCCTCTTAGCTCACCACTTCCCTTCCTTCCCCTCTGCAGTTCCTAGGACAAGCCGCGTGGTTTCACACACTCGTGCACACGTCCAGGCTTTACCTTACTGCTTCCCCATCCTGGAGCAGCTTGCTTTATCACATTGCCGCAGACGGCAAACTCTTACTCATCCTTCAAAACCCAATTAGGTGCCACCTTCCCTGGAAACCCTTTTCTGACCTCACCACTCAACACATCAGGCTGGGTCAGGGGTCCCGTTCCCAGAGTCTCTAAGAGTAGATTCAAGCTGCGCCAAGGGCAGGAACTAAGTATCCACTATGCATGGAGCAGTGTGCTGTGACCCGATCCCTCATGCGTCTCTCTGAGCCGTTTTCTCAGCTGGAGAACGAGAGTTCCACCAGCAATCCAATGGTGAATAACCTGGCACACTGCAGACATCGTCATACTGGATCCTCCCAACGCGCCCCCTCTGACCACACTCCCGCTAGGCCTTTGCACTGGCTGTGCCACCTGCCTGGAGTGCCCTTCCTCGTGGGACCTCCTGGCTGCCTCATGTCATCCAAGTCTTTGCTCAAAGGTGGCCTCTTCCGAGAAGCCTTCCCTGACCACTGTGTGTAAAGCGGCAGCCCCTCATGGCTTGCTCTACCCCAACCCTTCTTTTCTCTCCTCCATAGCACTTACCCTGTGTGCTGTTTTTTTTGTTTTGTTTTGTTTTGTTTTGTTTTGTTTTGTTTTGTTTTGTTTTTGAGACAGAGTCTCACTCTGTTGCCCAGGCTAGAGTGAGTGCCTTGTCGTCGGCCTAGCTCACAGCAACCTCAAACTCCTGGGCTCAAGCGATCCTCCTGCCTCAGCCTCCCAAGTAGCTGCGACTACAGGCATGAGCCACCATGCCTGGCTAATTTTTTCTAAATATTTTTAGTTGGCCAGATAATTTCTTTCTATTTTTAGTAGAGACGAGGTCTCGCTCTTGCTGGTCTCCAACTCCTGACCTCGAGCGATCCACCCACCTCAGCCTCCCAGAGTGCTAGGATTACAGGCGTGAGCCACCACGCCCAGCCCCTGTGTGCTGGTTTTAACTTCTGTATTGTGCTGTCTGTCTGTCTATCTGCATCCACCCCTCACCCCCCATCCTGCCCACAACACTTTGACATAGAGACTGTGTAAGAGCAGGATTTCCGGCCAGTTTTTAGCTAAAACAGTTGCTGGTGCACAGTTGGTGTTCAATAAACATGGAGTGGAGGGATGAGTGAGGTGAGAGGGGACCCCTGCACCCACTGTGGCAGCAGATTAATGGCCCCAGAGATGTGCACATCCAAACCCTGGAACCTGTGACTGTCACATTGCATGGCAAAGGGAAATTAATGTTGCAGATGGAATCTAGGCTGCTAATCAGATGATCTTAAAGCAGGGAGGTTATCTCGTATCATGCAGGTGGCCCGATGTAGTCCCAGGGGCCTGTACGTGAGGGTCAGAGAGATGGAAGATGCTGCCCTGCTGGCTCTGAGGACAGAGGAAGGAGCCAGAAGCTGCGAAACGTGGGCGGCCCCTAGAGCCTAGAAAAGCAGGGGAGAGAGGTGCTCCTCTAGACCCCAGTGAGACCTACTTCGGGCTTCCGACCCCCAGAATGCCAAGATAATAAATTTGTGTTGTTTTAAGCCACTGAATTTGAGGTAAGAGGCAACTAATACACCCATTTTACAGACCAGCCAGTGGAGGCTCTCAGAAGGTCACGCAGTCATTCAGTTGCTGGGTTTGCCTCTGGAATGAGAAGGGGGTAGGGGGCGGGGACAGGCCTGGTGGGGAGGGGTCTGGACCCGGGACTGCCAAAGGAGAGGCCTGGAGGGAGAGGCCAGCAGTGGGGGAGGGTGGGGCTGGTGACAGGAAAGAGGAAGGAGTGGCAGAGGGGCGGGGAAGTGGATGGCTGGCTTGGCCAGGCCCTGTCTTGCAGCTCCTGGGGGCTTCAAAGTGCCCAAGACTTGGAGGCGGGAGCGGAGGGGACCCTGGATTTCAGCCTTTCCCTCCCCCAGCCCGACAGTGCCCAGCACAGCGCCACCCACCCCTTCCCTACTCTCTCTGCCCCATCCTCCTCCTCCCTCCTCCGGCTCCTCCTCTCCCCTGGACTCCTGCCCCATCCAGGCGCTGCTCCTCCTCCCATGGCTCCCCAGCACCTTGGCCTAAGTCCTAGCCCCTTGGCCTGGCCTTTGACTGAGGCCACCAGAGCCACCTGGCACAGCTTCCGCCTTGAGCTCCGTCCTCTGGGCCCCTGGCACCCCTCTGCCACAGCCCGACCTCCTCGGAGGCCCTTTGTGTCCATCTCCACGGCCAGCTTGAGGTCTCTTTGAGATCGGGGCCTGGGCCTGACTCCTCTGGGGTCCCCAGCACCCCCCACCACACGGGGAGGCACAGGAGAGGCCCCTGTTTTTTTCAAACGAGCGAGTGACTGCCGTTCACTGAAGCCAGGTCTCGGGCCGTGCGAGACAGTGCACATGACGGAGCATCACCTGCGTCCCAGACGCAAAACAGCCCCAAATCCCACACTGGCATGTAAGGACGTGGGGCTAAGGCTGTCACGCCCCCTCCTCTTCATTTTATTCTACTCCAACAAGAATGGGGACCCACAAACCCACACCACATCTGGCGGTGCTGGGGGGAGGCCCCGGCCCTGGACTGCCACAGTGCTGAGTTCGAGTCCCCATCCTCACGTCGCCGTCCTGCCCGGGACCTCAGACAGCAAAGTGTCTACCCCGGCAGAGCCGCTGCGAGCGTAGCAGGCGCAGAGGTGCTCAGGCAACAGCGCTAGAACCTGCAGCTTTGCAGCCACACGGGAGGGTTTCAGGCGGGCTGGGAAGGTGTCAGGGGGTGCGGAGTCTCATGACAGCTATTTTCCGACACTTGATGACAGTCTGTCTGTCTCCTACGGCTGGGAACATCTCAACATCTCAAACCAGGCCACGCTGGGGGCGCCGCCTCCCCTCCCTTACTGCCTGAGAGAAACGGAGGTAGTGATTAAGAGCAAGTAATTACCTCTCTCCTGCCTGGGAGGTGAATATCTTTCTGTGGGATCTTCCCTCAGAACCGTTTCCCCAGGCGTCGCTCCATTCTTTCCAGGCACGTCGGAATCCCCGGGATGGCAGAGATTTGCAGCTACTATGAACCCAGGCAGCACTTGTAGGGACAGGGTGTGGCGGGGAGGTGGGGGTTATAGGCCCTGAAAGATAATGTTGGCCCCTCCCCCTACAATGCCAGCCTTTCCAAGCTGGGACCTCTGTCTCCTTCAACTGTCTCCCATGCCAAATGCCATTCACCTGCCAGGTGCTCAATAAACATCATTGAACGGATTAATGAGTCAGCTAGGTCGAGTCCTGACTCTACTACTTATTTGCTGTGTGACCTTTGGTAAGTGACTTTGCTTCTCCGAGCCTCGATTGTCCCCCTCTGTACAATGGGCATAATCCCAGTACCGCCCTCATAAGGTTGAGAGGCTGATTATGGGAGTTCACACGTTAATGAAGCTCTGGACAGGACCTGGTACTTAGGACACGGTCAATGCCTCTGAGCTATCATTACTTGATGAATGAATGAAGGGGGGAACCGCCCTCTTCGGTTCTCTTAGCAATTCTATCAGACGAGGATTTTTAGTCCCCATTTGGCAAAGTGGAAACCCAAGGCTGAAACCAGCCTCCACAACTCTCTCTCTCACCGAGCGGCCCAAGAAAATGCCAGATGCTCTCAGTGGGCCACTCCAAGAAGCCGTGCATTCTCCAAACCGACCTTCACCCCCAAGACTGGCTTTCCCCAGCAAACCAGGGTCTCCCCGGGAGAATCCTGCAGCCGGCTCTAAAACCGCAGAGCCTCCTGCACAGAAGCGTAACCGCATTCATTAGAAAATCAATGCAAATTAAAAACCTCCCCGGGATCCCACTTCTCTCCTCTGAGAAGGCAAAGATCAAAGAGGTTGACTTTGCGGTTGCCGGTTGCGTTGGCGAAGCCACCGTGGGAAACAGCCTTGCCGAGCACAGTGTTGGTGTCTGGCAACATCGAACACGCCCTCCGACCTGGCAATCCCTCTAGGAGGAATTTATTCTAGCAGTTGGTAATATTGATCGTAGCACACGCACCGCTCTTCCTCAGCGCCAGGCACTGAGCTAAGCGCCTTATCCACATCGGTGCAAGTGATCTCAGCAACCCTTCCATTGCACATGGGTGAAACTGAGGCACAGAAAGTGGAAGCAACTTGTGTCCCTTAGCTATAAGCACTGTGGCGCTATTCTGTCTTCTTGGAGTATTCATGAAAGTACACAAACATAAATGTAAAAGAATATTATTGTTGGGTGTGTGTGTGTGTGTGTGTGTGTGAGAGAGAGAGAGAGAGAGAGAGAGAGAGAGAGAGAGAGAGAGAGATGCATGGAAAAGAGTAACTATTTTTTTCCCCCCGAAGAACCAGCTTCTTATCATTGTCCACAATCTTTTCTTATAAATTAATTTCCTGGCTGGACACAGTGGCTCCCAGCTGGCGCTTTGGGAGGCAGGGGTGGGAGGATCGCTTGAGCCCAGGAGTTCAAGGTTACAGGGAGCTATGATCGGGTCACTGCACTCCAGCCTGGGTGACAGAGGGAGACCCTGTCTCTTAAAAATTTTTTAAAATATAAATAAATACATAAATAAACAAATTTACTCATCATCCTCTCTTGGTAAAAAATTTCCTCCTTAATCTCCTAGCAATGTTTTCTTTCAACTTTTACTGCACTTATTTTATTATTCTTTCTCTAGCTTCTTCAATCGTTTACTTTGCTTTGCTCATTTCCTTTTGGACTTTATTTTTCCTAATTAAAATTTAAAGCTCTAGGTATCCTTCTGAGTACAACTTTGGCTTCACCTCCCAAGTTTTGACCTGTCTGCGTGCTTCCTAAAAAAGTGGAACTTCAGTTTTAATTATCGGTTGAGCCCAGGCGTCACTTAGAGGGGTGTTTTGTACTGTCCAAGGCAATTGGAGTTTTTTTTTTTCATCCTTTGTCATTAATTTCTTACTTTGAATGTGGCCTGTATTACTTCTGCTTTTGGGAATCAACAAATGGTTTGTTTGCAACCTAATGCATGGTCAGTTTTTTCCAGGGGGTGAGAGGAGATATCATTGCAGGATCCTGAATTTTTGAAAATGCTCTGAAGTTCATTATTGGGACAGGTGGGAAATTTGAATGTCGACTATTAGATAATATCAATGGTAAAGATCTTCAGGGGGATAATGATATTATGACATTATGGTTTTGCAGGGAAATGCCCTTGTTCTTAGGAGACACAAGAGGAAGAATTTATAGATGAAACATCATGAAGTGCTACTTACACCTACTTTCAGGAGGTTCACAACTATCTGTAGGTTCCTCTGAGCACTGTGACCCTTGAAGGACAGTGGCAATGCCAGGTATGCCAGGGGCTCCCTCCCTGGCTCTTCCAGACCTCGTGTCTCCCTAATGGTCTGCTCATTGTGACAGATGTACCGTGGTATGTATGTATGTGTGCAGAGAGAGAGAGGGAGAGAAAAAGAGACCAAATGTGGGGTGGGGATGGGCAAATATTAACATTTGATAAATTTCGTTGAAAGACATATTGTATTATTCTTTTAAATGTACCTTTGAAATGTTTCAAATGAAATATTTGAGAGGGGGAAAAAAGCCAAAAAAAATGTTTACAAGAACATTTTGGATAGAGGTTATGTTTGGATGGAGATGGAGGAGTGATTGGCAGGGAGAGAGAGGGGAACCCTGAGTTGGCCACACAGTTTTTTTCTATGAGCTAGCTGGGTTGTGGGGCTATTCACTTGGTGATAAGTCAATGAATTCCCCCAGTTCTGTTTTTTTTATATTGTTCAGAACTTGTGTTATATTGAATAATTTTCAAAGTTTCAAAAATATCATCACAGCAGATTCATAGCAACCTAAATGCTCATCAGTAGGGGATTAATGAAATACCTTTGTGCCTAGTGCCTACATATAAGGGAATACTAGGCAGCCTACTCCTGGACTCCGGCGATCCTCCTGCCTCAGCCTCCCGAGTAGCTGGGGCTACAGATGTGTGTCACCATGCCAGGCTACTTTTTCTTTATTTTTGTAGAGACAACGTCTTGCTATGTTGCACAGGCTGGTGTCAAACTTCCAGCCTCAAGCAATCCTCCTGCCTCAGCCTATGGAGTCGCTGGGATTACAGGCATCGTGACCCAATGCACACTGCAGAACTCTGTGTATTTCTGTGTAATCATCCCCAAGACGTACTTTCAGTAAAACGCACACAATGTATGATAATGCATATGGCATGTTCTATTTGTGTTCAAAATGCTTATGCATGGGTGGGATACCTGGAAGGATACACAAAAAACTGATAATAGTTTCTAGTGAGAAAAAGTAGGAATGGGGGATTTGGAATGAGAGGGAGAATTATTTTCTTTTTACCATGTGTCTACTGCGATTTAAGGTTTTGTTTTGCTTTTTAATAAACTACATTTCCCAGTTTATTTATTTATTTTTTGAGGTACGTGCATCCTTCCTGACGCTCAGTCACTGTATCATTTAATCATCTCCCCATGGTAGCATCGGGGGGGTAGCATCGGGAGACTATGGTAGCATCGGGGGAAATGAGCCTCTGAGGGGTGGGGCTCTCAGGGCAAGTCAGAGCTGAGCCAGAGCTGCTGCTTCTTATCATGAACAGGTAGTGTGATAACTTGCGGTTTGGATGGCAGATTTCTTTTTGCTTCTACCTAGAACCAGAGACCAGGGACCACTAGGATTTCTATTCCTGGAAAGGAGTATTTATTGCATGCATCAGTAGGGGCTGCGTTGGGTTTCAGGTAACAGAAGACCTGACTCCGATTGGCTTCAACAATAAGGACGTTTATCAAATCGCTTCACAAAACATTCCAGGGGTTGGCAGCATAATAGTTAAGGTCTAGATCCAACTGCCGCAGCACAGACATAAAATAACAGTGGCTTCAGTGGGCTAGAATCTGAAATCTCTCTCTTCACAGCCTGAGTGTAAGCATCCCAGGGCTGGCATGGGGACTCCTTGGGGACACAGTAGCTTTCCACCATGGCTGCTGTGGCAGATTACAAAAATGGCTCTGATACTGCACACCCTCCTGGGTGCATGCCCCTTCACAATGTCACTTTGCAGAGTTTCCCATCTTTGCCACGTGACAAAGCCAGCCTGCAGGATGAGAGCTGCATGTCTCCGTCAGTCCCACCCTCCCAGCTGAAAGCCAGCCCCTCCTCCCGGAAGCAGCGCCACTTAGCTGACACACAGATGCATGAAAGAACCCAGCCAAGACAAGAGAACTGCTCAGTTGTCCCCAGACCAAATTGCTCACACACAGAAATCATAAAAGGTTATGGCTTTAAGCCCCTAAATGTTGGGGGTATTTGTTACACAGCAAAAGCAAACAGAGACATCCATATTCTAGAGAGGAGAAAGGGGGAGACGGATGGGTGGAGGGCAGGACCCTTCCACATAAGGGCACTTCAAGGAAGTAACAGTGATTATTTCCACTCTCATCCTATTGGCCAGAAAGCAGTCACAGGGCAATACCCACTTGCAAACAAAGGATACTGGGACATGTAGTCTTTCCTTTTTTTTTCTGGTTAAGCCTGTGCCCAGTTTAAAACAAGTAGGAGTCTCACTACAAAGCAGGGAGAAAGTGGACGCTGGGGAATAAACAGATGTCTCTACCACAGAGCTTTAGATGAGAGGTTGCTGGGAAGACTTCCCGAAGGAAGAGGCAGGATGTGGCAGGGTCTTGGAAGCCGGGCTGGGCAAGGGGCCGCAGGCTAGGAAGGAGGACTTCCAGCTTCCATGTGAGGGTGTCCATCCCGCCCCCCCGGGGGGGCTTCACCTCGGGGACAGGATGACTGAGAAACCCCTCCTCACCAAACGCCCTGGCCAGGGCAGAGGGCAAAGACTGGAAAAACTCTTCTTGGAAATCTCTGCCAATGAAGACGTAGAGGAAGGGGCTGACCGCACCGGGCAGAGGGCGGGGTCGCCGCGGGCCAGAGACGAGGACCAGCAGCCAGACGCTGGTTAGGAAGGTAGGCGCCAGAAAGGCCATGTAGCATTTGCAGGCCAGCGCGTTCTTCGGGAGCCACTTGCCGGAGGCCACGTGGTTTATGGCGACGCGCAGGGACAGCGAGAGAGTGAAATCGGCGAGGGCCCGGACGGTGGGGACGGTGCGGTCCATGCGGAAAGAGAGTCATCCGAAGCACCAGCCCGTTGCCCAGGACGCCCACGACAAAGCACACAGCCAGGGCGGCTACCGTCAGCACCCCACGTGCTCGGGCTGGCATTCGGAGGTACTCATCTTTCTAGAACAGGAACGACCCCAGGTCAGAGCCCCGCGCTGCATTTCTCGTTAAATAACCCCTACCGAGCACTCACCAGGACACAGGGATACTGTTCTAGGTACCGCAGACAAGCCATGTCCCAAAACAAGCCCTCCTGGAACTTACATCCTGACCATGGGCGTCAGATGTGACACACATAGTAAATCCATGATATACCACTTCAGAAGATTGCAGGTGTTATGGAAAATAAAATAAAATAAAATAAAATAAAAAGGTGTCTGACTTTTGGTAGTCTCACACACACACAAAAAAAATACAAAATCTGGATAAAATATTAAAACTCTACCCATTATTGGTTGGAAAAATAGTCAATCTAGAAAAAATTGACAGGAAAAAAAATCTATCCATCCAGAATTTTTATAACCTGTGAAAATAGCCTTCAAAAATGAGAGTGAAGTAAGGACATTTTCGGATAAACCAGATCTGAGATAACTTATGCCCCACAGACCGCAAGAAATGCTGAAGGGAGTTCTTCAGGCCAAAAGGAAATGGTACCAAACAGTAACGCATACCTACAGGAGGGAATGCAGATCGTGAAATGTTTTCTTTAAAATAATCAAAGTAAGGAGAATTGGGAATGTGAGGGTTGAGGCAGAAGTGGGCTGCTTGTAGTGTGAAATGGGGTGATCAGGGAAGGCCTCATTAAAAATGTGACATTTGAGCAAAGATTTGGAGGAGGTGAGGAAGTGAGGTGTGTGCATACTGGAGGAAGAGCATTGCAGGCAGAAGTAGCAGCTTGTGCAAAGGTCCTGAGGTAGGACCATGCGTAGAATGTTCAAGGAAACAGTGAGGAGGCCAGTGTGGCTGGAGCTGAGTGAGCATCGGGGATTGGGGTGGGAGGTGAGGGTGGAGAGGGAAGAGGGGCAGATTGTTCAGGACCTCGTGGGTCACTGTGAGGACTCTCCCAGCTTTTACCCTGAGTGAGATGGGAGCCACAGGAGACCCTGGAGCAGAGAAGGGACAATATCTCACTTAAGCTTTAACAGGCACTGTGGCTTCAAGGCTGAGACTAGACTGAGGTGGGTGTGAGGGAAGCGGCTGCCGCAGTAATCCAGGCGGCAGTCATGGGGGCTGGGGCCTGGGTGATGTCAGAGGAGGGGACGAAAACCAGATTCCGGGTTCAAGATGAAGCTGACCAGATTTGCTGCTGGGCTGGGTGTGCGAGGTGAGAGGGAGAGCAGAGTGGGGGCGGGAGGAACTGCAAGACTTAGGAGCAGCAGGAAATTGGAGTTGCTGTCAACTGTGATGGCAGTTGGATATTGGCTGCCAGATTACAGGAGAGAGTTTCCGGCTGGACATGGATGTGTGGGAATCATCAGAACTCAGATGCTCTTTATGGCCTTCGAGGCTGGGAATGATCCCTGAGGGTGAATGTAGACAGAGGAGACATCTGAGGTTGGAGAAAGGCTTGAGCTTAGACAGCAGACAGGCACAGGTTGCAATTCTAGTTGAGACACTGGATGACTGTGTGATCTTGGGCAAGGAGCTTTCCCTCTCTGAGCCTCAGTGCCCTCACCCGAGACAGTTGTATAGAATCCTTGAACATCCTTCTCGTCTCCTCCCCAACCCCCACATCCAATTCATCACAAAGCCCTGTTGATTTTGCCTCCAAAAAGTCTCTTGCCTCTGTCCTCTGTTCATGTCATCCTGCCCTCACACTCACAGCCCCATCATCCAAGCATTCAACATCCCAGAATTTTTTTAAGAGACAGGGTCTCACTTTGTCACCCAGGCTGGAGTGCAGTGGTGCAATCATAGCTCACTGCAGCCTTCAACCCCTGGGCTCAAGTGATCCTCTTGCCTCAGCCTCCTGAATAGTTGAGACTACAGGCATGCGCCACCACGCCCAGGTATCCTGGCTGTACACTTGTCCCCTACAAGCCCTTCACTGCCCCACAGCCAGAATGATCCCTCAAAAGTTCAAATTGGAAAACTATTTTGTGGCTCCTCATTGCTTATGGAATAAACACATGTCTCCTTGACACAGCTGGAGAGGGGTGCTCACGGGGGTGGGGCCTGCCAGCCTCTCCAGACTCCTCTGGCACCTAATTCCCCTTTGCTCACCATATCCCAGCTCCTCTGTCCTTGTCTCTGTCGCTGAGACTCACCTTGTTCCCTCTCACCGCGGGGCCTTCGTACGCGCTGCTCCCTCTGCCTGGAACACCACTTTCCCCCTCTGCTCTTTTCTTTTAAAACTCATTCTCGAGATCTCAGTGCAAATTTCGCTTTCTCCCCAGAGCTTCCCCTGACTGCTTTGCCTACAGTGGACCCTCCTATAGCAGCGTCTCTCCTACGCAGGGATTGCTGCGGGCAGCACTTAGAACATTTGTTTGTTAGACTATTTGATTCCCATCCATCTGCCCCTAGTACACAGTAGGCACTCGCTAAATACTTCACACGTGATTGATTAAGGAGGATAATCTCTCCTTTGTCACCTGGAGGATGGATTCAGCCATTTAGTCTAAAAATACGCATTGAGCTCATACTGTACACCGGTCACTATCCTAAGCGCTGGGGATACCCCAGTGACAAGGACAGCCAAATGCCTCTGCCCTGTTGCCGCTGACGCACATGGGATGAGAAAGTTCTTCACCAGAAGGAGGTGGCCCAGAACTTTTAGCCTCTTCATCCACCTCCTTTGTATACCGTGGCCACACCTCAACTCTCCTTGTTCCTAAGTCCACCCTCCGACCTCCCTGAGACGCCTCCCAGCAAATCCCAGTCCCCTGTCATCATGTGCTGTGTCCAAGGGCAAGGTTCAGACGAGGGGGCTCTGTCTCCGTTGTCTGTCCTCAGTAGCTGCCAGCCAGGTTGGGGTGGGGGGCAAATGGCAGGAAGGTGGCCTGTGAGTTTAGGAGCAGATAAGGGTCCAGGAAAGTCTTGAGCAAGAGTCACGGTGGCTCCAGAGATCACTATCAGAGACCTTGAAGTGTCACCAGATGTGGGTCCTGATAGGCCCTGGGGGCTGGGAGCTTGGGGACTAAAGAGAAAGGGGTTCCAGAGAGATTGTTTTTCGAGGCCATTCCAATTTTCCTCCCTTCCTGGTTCAATGAAATTAGTTAAGATATGCAAAACACTTAAAAACGGTGCCTGCACACAGTAGGTGCTCAAACATAGTCAGCTCTCATTATTGATATTACTCCGGTCATGCATTGCTTAACAATGGGGATACAGTCTGAGCCATGTGTCGTTAGGTGATTTCATCATCGTGTGAACATCACGGAGCAGCGTACTCACACAAACCTAGACGGTACACCCTGCTGCACACCCAGGCTGCAAACCTGCACAGCACTGAGTACCGCAGGCAATCGCAGCACGACGGCAGGAAGTCATCTACCTAAACATATCTAAACATAGAAAAGGCACAGTAAAAATACGATATAGGGCTGGGCGTGGTGGCTTATGCCTTAATCCCAGCTACTTGGGAAGCTGCAGTGGGAGGATTGCTTGAGGCCAGGAGTTCTAGACCAGCCTAGGCAACAGCAAGACCTCATTGCTTAAAAATAAAAGTTAAAATAATATGGTATAATATAAAAAATGATACACTTGTATAGGACACTTACGGTGAATGGAGCTTATAAGACTGGAAGTTGCTCTGGGTGAGTCAGTGAGCGGTGAGTGAACGTGAAGTCCTAGGACATTGCTGTACACTACTGTGGACTTTATAAACATCATACTGTAGGCTACACTAAATTGACTTAAAAGTTTTTTCTTTCTTCAGTAATAATTTTTTTTTTTTTTTTTTTTTTTTTTGAGACAGAGTCTCACTCTGTTGCCTGGGCTAGAGTGCCGTGGGGTCAGCCTAGCTCACAGCAACCTCAAACTCCTGGACTCAAGCAATCCTCCTGCCTCAGCCTCCCGAGTAGCTGGGACTACAGGCATGCACCACCATGCCTGGCTAATTTTTTCTATATATATTTTTAGTTGTCCAGCTAATTTTCTTTGTCTTTTTAATAGAGACGGGGTCTCACTCTTGCTCAGGCTGGTCTTGAACTCTTGAGCTCAAACAATCCACCCGCCTCGGCCTCCCAGAGTGCTAGGATTCCAGGCATGAGTCACTGCGCCCGGCTCTGTATATGCTATGGTTTTAAATAGCTGACAGTACAGTAGGTTTGTTTACACCAGCATCTCCACAAATACATGAGTAACGCATTGCAATGTCACTAGGCAATGGGACTCTTTCAGCTCCATCATGATCTTATGGGACCACCGTCATACACGTGGTGCATTGCTGACCTAATCGCCCTGTAGGACATGACTGTGTTTCCTCTGGGAGAATGAGTCCGCTGCTCTGTTTCATTGACTCTGAGACACACCATGTTTATAGTTGTCACAAAGGAAGTGCACAGATAATAGTAACATTCACCAGGTGTCGGGCAGGTGGGAGGGGGGTAGCAGGGGATGGGTACATTCACACCTAATGGGTGTGGTGCATCTGGGGGATGGACACACTTGAAGCTCTGACTTGGGTGGGGCAAAGGCAATATACGTAACCTAAACATTTGTACCCCTGTAATATGCTGAAATAAAAAAAATATAAAAATTTTGAAAAAGGAAGAAAAGACAGCTTATAAAACACAACCCAATGCTTTCTTATCACTTGGAATTTTTATATTTATTCAAAAAGCTCTTAGAGATACATTTATTGCATGCCCCCAAAAGAAAATGCAAGTAAAATAAAGTATTCCCACAATCGTTTCATCATTGAAGTCCTTTTCTTTGTTTTTTGAAAAAGCTGTATTACGCAAAGAGAATATAATGGCCCTCCCTGCGGCATCACTTGACTTCAACAATCTTGTTTCACCTCTATCTTCATCGACTCCCTGTAAGCAGCCGATTTTGAAGCAAATTTCAAACACTGTATCCTATGGTTCCAACTGTAAATATGTCAATATCTATTTCCAAAAGAAAGGACTCCTTTTAAAAAGGTAATTTCATTACCATACCTACAAAATAACAATAATTCCTTAGCATGAAAAAGTCTGTTCAATATTTATATTTCCAATTTATACTTCCAATCATCTCATAGCTATTTAAAGGTTTCTTGGGGGGTTGGGGCTCATCTCCTATGGATCACTTTTGACTCAGAATCATGCATGTCCCTGTATTGCTATGTAATACCATCCTTTGTGTCATCTAGATCAGGGGTTGGCAAACATTTTCTGTAAAGTGACAGAGAGTAAATATTTTGGGCGTTTTGGGGCCACATGGTCTGTGTCTCAGGCAGTCAGGTCTGCTGCTGTGATGTGACAGCAGATCCATGGAAAACCGGCAAAGGAGTGGGCGTGGCCACTGCTATAAAAGATGTGGGACCCTTGACCCAGGGAGAGACTGGGCCAGCAGCTTGCGCCTATAATTCCAGCACTAGAGGAGGCCGAGCCAGGGCTGGGGACAGACTTCGAGGACTGGGAAGACAGCATGCACCGCTGGGCTCAAACAGAATTTATCTCGGGTTCACCGAAGGTTCATGAGCAGGTGACATTCCCTTCATCTGGCCCCAATCTCTCCGTTGTCAACTGTCCAGAATGGAGGGAGATATCTACCTCCCAGGTAGATAAGAAAATATAGCCTTAGGGGCATGCAGAGTACTCTGAGTTACCGCATTTGGCCACCTAGAGTTTCAGATTAAATTAAATTAATTAAATGAAAACTTCAGGTCTTCGGTGGCACTAGCCACATGGCCCGTGGCCACCATGTTGGACAGCACAGATGGAACATGTCCACCAACCAGAAAATTCTACTGGACAGCCCTGAGTTCTAGACCAAGGACCAATTTTAAAAACAGATGAACAAAGAAACAAAACCAGAAGTCAGAACAACAAACACAACCAAGGGCCAATGTGTAAGAAAAATTAAACATTAACTCTCTGTTTAAGGGGGGCAGAAGCCCAGTGCCCCAAAGGCTGGCGAGAGAGGGGCACAGCTGTTCTGCCCAGGACGGAGCTCAAGGTGGCGAGTGGGCATCTGTGGTCCTCTGTGCTACGGTGAGGATACACATCTGGTCTTTGTTCCCGGTTCCTAACTGCTGCGGTCTGAAATATGTGTCCCCTGCACCAGCCACCCAAACTTCATATGCTGCACTTAACCCCCAGTGGGGGCCGGGCGCGGTGGCTCACGCCTGTAATCCTAGCACTCTGGGAGGCCGAGGCGGGTGGATAGCTCAAGGTCAGGAGTTCGAGACCAGCCTGAGCAAGAGCGAGACCCTGTCTCTACTAAAAATAGAAAGAAATTATCTGTCCAACTAAAAATATATATATATATAGAAAAAATTAGCCAGGCATGGTGGTACATGCCTGTAGTCCCAGCTACTCGGGAGGCTGAGGCAGTAGGATCGCTTAAGCCCAGGAGTTTGAGGTTGCTGTGAGCTAGGCTGACGCCACGGCACTCACTCTAGCCCGGGCAACAGAGCGAGACTCTGTCTCAAAAAAAAAAAAAAAAAAAAATCCCCAGTGGGATGGTGCTAAGAGGTGGGGCCTTTGGGAGGCTCTGCTCTCACGAAAGGAATCAGTGCCCTTATCAAAGTTCACCCCCTCCGCCACGTGAGCACATATACAGGGCACCATCTATGAGGAACGAGCCTCCCCAGACACCAAGATCTGCTGACGCCTTGATCTTGGGCTTTATAGCCTCCAGAACCGTGAGCAGTAAATTTCTGTTTTTCTTAAGCCACCCAGTCTATGATACTCTGTTAGAGCAGCCCGAGTGGACTGAGATGCGAGCCTACACGATGAAACCTGCATGAAAAACCCTAAGCAGTGGAGTTTGGGAGCACCCAGGTTGGTGAACACCCTGAGGTGCCGGGAGGGTAGCAGCCCACCTGGCAGCTCCCTGCCCTTCCCCCACACCTGCCCTGCACAGCTTTTCCTTTGCCCGTTCCTGAGTTGTAGCCTCCATAATAAACCAGTAATAGTAAGTAAAGTGCTTCCCTGAGTTCAGTGAGTTGTTTTAGTGAATTACTGAACTTTAGTAGGGGTTGTGAGAACCCTGAATTGATAGCTGGGTGGGCAGAATGTGGGTAGCCTAAGCACCCCATTGTAGCTGCTGGCATCTGAAGTGGGGGCAGTGTTGTGGGAGGGATCCTTAACCTGTAGTATCTGACACGAAGTCTGGAGAGTTAGTGTTGGAACTGAATTGAATAGTCAGGCACCCAGCCGTGCTGGAGAATTGGGGAACTGGGGACAGAACCCCTCAGGATCTCTTTAGGGCAGAGCTGTGCCTCCATCAGAGCAGGGGCACAGGGAACGTCCACCTGGGGGACAAAGCAAGTGATGTCCAGAGGGCTGAAGAAACGGCTCCAGTGATGAGGCAGTGAGCACCAGGGCTGGGACCCTCATTAGTTCTCTCCTCCCTACCAGTGACCCCCACAAGGAACCCAGGCCAAAGGTCGGCCCCACCCAAATGGAGTAAATGGAGCAGAATGACAGGGCACCTCCCATCTTTGGGGTGAGTAGCAGATAAGCAGACATATGTTCTGTGTCTGGGCATTTTACGGTCACAGCTGGTTGGGGCCTGCTGAGGGGGCAGGGGCAGGGAGTGGAGTGACACTGAGGGAGAGGCGGTCCGGTCCGTGGCGCCCCTACAAGTCCCGTGGCTTTGCCGGCTCCTCCCAGCAGCCCCTGTGCTTGGGATGGTGAGACCCTTTGCAGAACCTGACTGAGGCAGGAGGAAAGGGACCTGCAGAGGTTACACAGATGCAAGAGGCAGAAGTGACCCAAGCTCCGTCTGATTCCAGATCTTTCTCTGTTCCCCATATTTGCTGAGGAGAAGCTCCAAGCCCAAGAGGCTTCCACTTTGTATCCGGGATTGGGGGAGGGAGGAAGGAGGAAGGTGGATTTTTTTCTTGAAGGTTACAGAGTTTCTCTCTCTCTTTCTTTCCTCCCTCCCTCCCTCCCTTCCTTCCTTCCTTCTTTCCTCCCTCCCTCCCTCCCTTCCTTCCTTCCATTTATTTTTTAGAGACTGCATCTTGCTCTGTCACCCAGGCTGGAGTGCAGTGGCGTCATCATAGCTCACTGCAGCCTGGAATTCCTGGGCTCAACCGAGATCCTTCTGCCGCAACAGCTTCCCGAGTAGCTGGGACTACAGGGGCTTAATGGGTACAGAGTTTCTGTTTGGGGAGATGAAAAAGTTTAAAAATAGATAGTGGGGATGGTTACACAACATTATGAATGTAATTAATGCCGCTGAATTATACATTTTAAAATAGTTTCATGGAAATTTTGTGTCACATATACATTAACATAATTTTTTTAAATGAATAATGTAATATACCAAAAACCATCGAATTTTACATTTTAAATGGGCAATTTGTATGGTATGTAAATTATATCTTAACAAAGCTGTTTCTTTTTTAAAACTCAGTACCTTACTCACATGTGGCCTGTGGCTACCATCAGACAGCCCAGGGCTCGACTGTTTATCTTAGTGCTCAGGGTCCCAGCCCTGCCGCCTGCTAGCTGGGTGACCATGGGTAAGTCACCTAACCTCTCTGAGCTCCTTTTCCTCCTCTGTAACACGGAGATAATAATAGCACCCACCTAGGCATGTTGTCACGAGGTTTAAATGACATCATCCATGTGAAATTCTTAGCAGAGTATCTGGAAGACAGGAAGCACTATCTGTGAGTCATCATGATTATTGGCCCATTGAGAAAATATCACCAAAGGATAAATCCCTAAAAGTGGAGTTGGTAGGTCAAATGTGCATTTAAAAACTGCTGGCCGAGCAAGGTGGCTCACGCCTACAATCCTAGCACTTTGGGAGGCCGAGTTGGGAGAATCATTTGAGGCCAGGAGTTTGATACCAGCCTGGGCAACAGAGCAAGACCCTTTCTCTACAAAAAGATAAGAAAAATTAGCCAAGCATAATGGTGTGCGCTTGCAGTCGCAGCTACTAGGGAGGCTGAGGCGGGAGGATTGCTTGAGCCCAGGAGTTTGAGGTTGCAGTGAGCTATGATGATGCCACTGCACTCCAGCCTGAGTGACAGAGTGAGACCCTGCCTCTTAAAAAAAAAACGATGCTGTGAATTTATCCTGAAACACCCCCAGGAAGGCAGGGGCAGATGCCACCGGCCAGAGGTGGGTGAGAGAGCCCGTCCCCACACAGCATCCTGGGCACCGGGCTCTCTCAGTCAGACTCATCTGTACAGAGGGGACAGTTCATTGTTGTTGTCACTCATATTCTCTAGTTATGGGAGAGGGTGGCACTTCTAGCTGTCCTGAGCCCCAGGGGAGGAGATTGTGAGGAGGATGCGGTCAGAGAGGATCTAGAAATGGTGTGTGTATAGGAACACGCACAGCTGGAAGGTGTACCCAGCCTGATTCCCCATGTGATTGGTACGTAAATGAATGAGTGAAAAAAAAAATGCAGAGGTGAAATCCTCAAAAGGAAGATGTAAAACTGTTAACAATTCTCATTATCTGAGGGAAGAAAGAGGATGGAAGGGAACTTTTTGAGTACCGATTGCAGTTCGGTTAGCATTTTTTCACCCGCTTGGCATTGCTAGTTTTATTCACAAAGAAAGAAAGAAAAAAAAAATGGGGGTCAACATTAAAAAACATAGAACGACCAGGAGATAAAAATTGCTTATTCACCATGTCCATTCTTTTAGCTTTCCTATATTTTAAGCACTTGAACTATAACAGGGCTTGAGGGAATTCGGGGCAATGGAACTGCTCTGTGTCTTGGCAGGGTGGTGGTCACACGATGTATCCATTTGCCAAAACCTCAGTACTGCGCCGAAAAAGGGTGAATTGTGCTGTATTCAAATTAGTGTTAATTTTAAAAATGCTTAAGCGATTTTTTTTCTCTTATTAAGAATACAGATTTGACAACCTTAAACTCAAAAGCTCTGTGTATAAAACACAGCTCGCACTAAAATTATAAGTCGAGAAATAGACTTGGAAAAAAACCTCATATCCCCTGTGACAAAAATAGTGTCAATAATCTTATCATGTAAATCACACCGAAAAGGGAACAAAGAGTTGGATTCCAGGAGGCAAGTGGGCAAAACACATGAAGAGACAGTTCACAAAAGAGGAAACAGAGTAAATAGCCAACCATTCCAGAAAGACGTTCTATCACACACACAAAAATCAAAATCCAATCCAATAAATCAACAACCAGCAAAAAATATTAGCAAGAAGCCCCGGAGCTGGTGGACAGGGCTGGGGCAGAATCTGTGCTGCTCTACTGTAGGATTCTTACATCCTTCTGGGTGACAAAGACAAGGTCTTTCCTTTCTTCTTCTTTTTTTATTTTTATTTTTATTTTTTGAGACAGGGTCTTGCTTTGTTGCCTGGGCTGGAGTGCAGTGGTATCATCACAGCTCACTGCAGTCTCCACTGCAGCTTTTAACTCTTGGCCTCAAGTGATCCTCCTGCCTCAGCCTCTACAGTAGCTGGGATTACAGGTGTGCACCACCACACATGACTAATTTTTTTTTTTTTTTTTTTTGTGGAGATGGGGTCTCGCTATTGCCCACGCTGGTCTCCAACTCCTGGGTTCAAGTGATCCTCCTGCCCCAGCCTCCCAAGTGTTAGGGTTATGGGCATGAGCCACCTCACTTGGCAAGATCTTTTCTTTTTGGGGGACAACTTGTGGGAATCCAGACCAAAGAAATAAACCTAAACATGGGGGAGCGGGGGTGGAGGGGGGAAGCATTATCGCCAAAGGTGTTATTTGTAGCACTGTTTATTGTAAAAGTTGTCACATTCAAAATAGAGTCACTAATATTTAAAAAAAAACCCTGATAAATAGAGCTGCAAAAACCCTGACAAATAGACCCATGAAGAAAGGGTCCTCAGGCTTGTATACCTGATAACAAAAATGATCATAAAAGACTCTGCGAAAACCACAACCTTGCACAAAGGCTACTGCAACCATATACGAAAAGTACTTCCACGAGGACATCTGCCCAACAACTGTTTGTCCAGCCTCAGGCTGTATCACTCTTATTATTAATCTTGGTAGCCAAGGATAATGATTGCAAGGCAATTATGTAATCCTCCTCATTTTTTCCTTTAAAAACCTTTTTCTTCTTTTACCTCCCTGAATATACACTTAGAGACCCTGTTTCTATCTATGCCCCACTGCTTGTTTTTGTACATCCTGTGAACTAAGAATGGTGCATTAATATATATATATACGTGTATATATACATGGGGTGTGTGTGTGTGTGTATATGTTTGTTTCTAAGAGATGGCATCTTGCTCTGTTGCCCAGGCTGGAGTGCAACGGAACAATCATAGTTCACTGCAGCCTTGAACTCCTGGGCCCAAGCGGTTCTCCCACCTCAGCCTCTTGAGTAGCTAGGAATACAGGCACATGGCCACCTGCTAATTGTTTTTAACTTTCTGTAGAGACGTGGTTTTGCTATGTTGCCCAGGTGGATCTTGAACTCCTCACCTCACACCATCCTCTGGCCTCAGCCTCCCAAAGTGTTGGAATTATAGGTGTGAGCCACCACACCTGGCCCCAGCCAAGAGGTTTCTTAAACAAAGAAAAGGACCTCAATTGTGAAAAAATTGGGGGAATACATTATTTTACATACATTTTCCTTTATGGCTTGCCATAAATACACCTATAAGAGCTCTTTCAATAAGTAAGAAATAAAAATTCCAAGTGATAAGAAAGAATTGTGTTGCCTCTTACAGGTGGTATAAACTGTTCTTTCTTTGTACACCTATAAAAATAGAGCGTCTTAGAGTCAGTGAAATGGAGAAGCCAACACATTCTACAGAGTGAATAATATTAATAATGGGAGCTGATGATTTGCGAGTTCTCAGTGCTTTGCATATATTAAATAATTTCATGGACATTATAGAAAGTGAAGGGAGAGAGGGGAGGGGAGAGGGCAGACAGAGGAGAGATGGCCCCGTGTGCTAGAGATGGCCAAAGAGCTTTTTAGGAGCAGACTCACATGTCCATCTCCCCCAAACAGTCTTTTCAAGTCCCCAGGACCTTGGTGGCAAACATCGTCAGGGACCACAAGTTCACAAGCACCAGCATTATCTGTAGGGAAAGGATGATGTTAGCTGTTGACCTAGGGTGTTCAAAGCTTTATTCATTATATCCTCATACTGGGAGAACCCAAATGTTTGTCAACAGGAGAATGGAATATTGCTAATCAATACTATTAATGACAGCAGTGAAATACTACTCAGCAACAAACAGGAACTCATTACAGATATCTGCAACCATGGGGACAAATCTCCAAAACCCCATCCCCAGCCAGACTCAAAAGAGTCAGGGTGGGCAAACGAAATACAAGATGCCCAGTTAAACTTAATTTCAGAGAAGCAACAACTTATTTTTAGTATAAATATGCCCTGTGCAATTCTGAAAAATTATTCATTGTGTATCTGAAATTCAAATTTAGCTGGGCATTCTGTATTTTCAATTGCTTGCTCTGGTAAGTCTAAGAAAAGTGCCTATTGTATGATTCCATTTATATGAAACCCTAGAAAATGGAAAACTAATTTATACTGTTAGAGAGCAGATCAGCAGATGGAAGCCTCGGGTCTGAAGGAATTTTGAGGACTAAAAATATCCTGTTTCTTGATCATAGTACGGGTGTATACACCTATAAAAACCTCAATGACTGTGCATTTAAAATGGGCAGATTTTATTATACGTAAATTATATCCAAATAAAGTTGATTTTTAAAAAAATATTGGGCCTTATCAAAGGTGGCTTCTTGGCTTTCTTCTGTAGATAAAAACATTTTATGTTTCATATTCCATTGGCTAATCATCCGTTTTTAATACTTCCTTCCTGTATTTATACTTTGAGCTTTTCAGGTCTGCTGTTTTTTCTTAGCTTTAACTAAAGAAATTCTGGTGCTTGGTTTTCAAAATTTTAGCTACTCTGAACTGCTGGTGAAAGAAATCTCAGCAAAATCTGAGGGAGAAAAGGCCGTCATTCCTAATACTTATAGAAAAGCAGATATTATCCTTGGGGCCTTTGTACATGCCATTCCCTCTATCTGGAACACTATTCCCTCCCTCTTTGCCTATTTAATTCCTATCATCCTTCAAATCTCACCTCAGATGTCACTTCCTCAGCAAATCTCTGGCTCTGACACCATATCCTTTGTTGCAACTTTCATCAGCCTGGATTCCTTCACTCCAGAACACTTAGCCCCATTTGAAAACAAATACATTTGTTTGTGAGTGTGTTTGTTTAATGTCTATTTGTCTCAGCACTCAGAGTTTCCTGTATTCAGGGCCTGGCTCTGTGTATTTGCCCTTTTATCCCCAACATTGGCACAGTGCCTGGCACATGGTAGGTTTTCAATACATGTTTGTTGATTGAATAATTTTTTTTTTGAGACAGGGTCTCACTCTGGTGCCCAGGCTAAAGTGCAGCAATAACTATTGCTGTTATTGGCATCAGTAAATGACCAATATATGTATAATTACCAGAAGGAGAAGATAGAAAGATGAAGAAAATTAACTTGAAAAAATAATGGCTGAAAACTTCTCAAATTTATTACATTAACCTATACATCCAGGAAGCTTAACAAACTGAAAGTAGGATAAATGTAGAGATCCTCAATCAGACACATTATAGTGAAAATGCTGAAAGTCAGAGACAAGGAGAAAATCTTGGCAGCAGAAAGAGAAAAATGGCTTTTCACATACAGGGGAAACTAAATCCGATTAACAGCTGACTTCCCAACAGAAAAAATGGAGACTAGAAGGCAGGGGGATAACATTTTCAAAGTGCTCAAAAAATAAAACTGTCAACCATGAATCCTATATCCAGCAAAACTTTCTTTCAAAAGAGAAGGTGAATTAAAGACATTACCAGATAGACAAAAACAGAATTTGTTGTTCGCTGACTCACCTTATAAGAAATACTAAAGGAATGGCCGAGCATGATGGTTCATGCATATAATCCTAGCACTTCGGGAGACTGAGGCAGGAGGATCGCTCGAGGTCAGGAGTTCGAGACCAGCCTGAGCAAGAGCCAGACCCCATCTCTACCAAAAATCAAAAAAATTAGCCAGGCACAGTGGTGCACACCTGTAGTCCCAGCTACCCCGGAGGCTGAGGCAGGAGGATTACTTGAGCCCAGGAGTTTGAAGTTGCAATGAGCTATGATGATATCCCTACACTCTACCCAGGACAACAGAGGGAGACGTGGGGAAAAAAAAAAAAACTAAAGAAAGTTCTTTAGACTGAAAGCAAGAAATGCAGATTCACATGAAAGCAGAAATGCAAATCCACATTTACACAAAACAGAGAATACTGGTAAAGGTAATTTTGTAACTGCAAAAGACAGTTAAAAGGCATGTTTATCTCCTTTCTTCTCATAACAGATTTTAAAAGCAATTGTATAAAATAATATGTATGTAATTTATTGTTGGGCCTATAACATATATAAATGTGATATGTTTGCAATATATTTTATTGCAAATATATTTTTGCTGTTATTGGGTTAAGGAAATCATGACAGATGGTAAAGTAATAATTATAACAGTGTATTGTTGGGCTTGTAATATTAATGTGTATAGCAATAATACCACAATAAGAGAGGAAAGGAAATAGAGCTACACAGGAATAATCATTCTATATCTCACCGAAATTAAGCTAGTATAAGTCTGAAACTGATTCTCACAAACTAAAATGTATGTCATAACCCCTAAAACAGCAACTCAAAAAAAAAAAAAATAGAATATATAAAGAACCCTTACAACTCAGTAATAAAAAGACAAATAACCCAATTTTAAAATGGGCAAATGATCTGAATAGACATTTTCCAAAGAAGATATACAAATGGCCAAAAAGCACATGACAATATTAACACCATTAGTCATTATGTAAATGCAAATAAAAACCACGATGGGATACCACCTCACACCCAATAGGATGGCCAGAATAAAAATTCAGATAATAACAAGTGTTGGCAAGGATATGGAGAAGTTGGAACTTTCATATATTGCTGGTGGAAATGTAAAATAGTGCAGCCACTTTGGAAAACAGTCTGGCAGTTCCTCAAAAACTTAAATATAGAGTTACCATATGATCCAGCAATTCTATTCCTAGGTACATACCCAAAAGAAAGGAATGCATATGTCCACACAAAAACTTGTAACTTGTTCATAGCAACATTATTCATAATAGCCAAAAGGTGAAAGCAACTCAAATTTCCATCAACAGATGAATGGATAAACAAAATCTGGTCTATCCATACAATGGAATGTTATTTGGCCACAAAAAGGAATGAGGCCGGGCACGGTGGCTCATGCCTGTAATCCTAGCACTCTAGGAGGCCGAGGCGGGTGGATCGCTCAAGGTCAGGAGTTCGAGACCAGCCTGAGCAAGAGCGAGACCCCCATCTCTACTAAAAATAGAAAGAAATTATCTGGCCAACTAAAAAATATATATAGGAAAAATTAGCCGGGCGTGGTGGCGCATGCCTGTAGTCCCAGCTACCCGGGAGGCTGAGGCAGAAGGATCGCTTAAGCCCAGGAGTTTGAGGTTGCTGTGAGCTAGGCTGACGCCACGGCACTCACTCTAGCCTGGGCAACAGAGCGAGACTCTGTCTCAAAAAAAAAAAAAAAAAAAAAAAAGGAATGAAGTACTAATAAATGCTACAGCATGGATGAACCTTGAAAACATTAGGTAAAGTGAAAGAAGCCAAGCACAAAAGACCACAGAGTGTATGATTCCATTCATATAAAATGTTCCTGATAGGCAAATCTGTAGAGACAAAAAGTAGATTAGTGATTTCTTAGGCTTGGGGCAGAGTGGGGGAAACTGGGGAGGTAGAGGGACGAGAGCTAAAAAGTGCAGGGTTTCTTTTTGAGATGATGAAAATGTTCTAAAATCAACTGTGAATACACTAAGAACCATTAAATTGTACATTCTAAATGTGTGAATTGTATTTTATGTGAATCTCAAGCTGTTAAAATAAAAACAAGTGGAAATCTGCTTTCAATGGTATTAAATCTACAAATTATTTGTGAGGTATTGACATCTGTATAATATTTAATAACCATCCCCACCATGAGCAGAGAATGTCTTTGTTTTTAATCAGATCATCCCTAAGTTTCTTTATTAGAGATTAAGTTTTCTTGACAGAATCTTGTGTATTCTTCTTTGCTAATTTCTAAAGGATTTCTGCCTTTTGGTGGGATTGTGTACGGTATTTTTAATATTTTATGTTTGTTTGTCATTTGTATAATGATTTCTATAGGCTAATCTCGTAACCAGAGACCTTGTTGATATGTCGTATTATTTGTTCTAATAGTTTGTCCGTTGATTTATTGGTTTTACCAGGTACACAATTATATCATGTTCAAATAATAGCAGCTTTCTCAATTCCCTTCTAGGCTTTATACCTCTTATTTCTTTTTCTGTTTCAATAAAGCATTACTCAGAACTTACATCCTAGGTAAAGCAATAGCCTAGTCTGTTCTTAACCTAAAAGAAAAGGCATCCAAAAGTTCCATGGGTTTTGCTGGAAGTTTTATGAAGTTAAGAAAATTCTCTTTTTTTCTTAGTTTGCTGTTTTAATTTTTAATCATAAATAGATATACAGCCTTATCAAACTATTTTTCACATTAATTAAAGTCATTATATTTTCTACCTTGATCTATTGATATGGTGATTTACACGGAATGATTTAAAAAAAATTTTTTTGAACCATCTTTACATTAGGGGGCTAAATCTTACTTGTTTGTGATGAATTATGATACGTTGGATTTAATAATTATTTGATTTAGGACTTTTGCATCTTCATTCACAAATGAAATAAACCTATAAGTTTTATTTCTTGTTCTTACCTGGTTTTGGAATCAACATTGCATTAGCCTGGAGCAGCTATTATATAATTTTCCAGCTATTTTCTGGAATAATTCATATAAGACAGGAATTAAACATTCCTTGAATGTTTGGTATCACTTGCCTAGAAAACCATCTGTGCCTGGGGTTTTTTTGGGGAGAGGGGAATCTTCGAATATAACTTCAAATACTTGAATACTTACTGGCTTATTCGAATTCTCTAATTTTGTGTCATTTTAGCATTTTATATTCTTCTAGTAATTGAACCACTTCATCAAGGCTTTTAAATGTTAGCACAAAGTTAGCCATAATATAATTTCATTACTTTTTATATCTCTGCCCTGGCTATAATTATTCACCATTTTACAGTTTGTATTTTATTTCCAGCCTCTCCCTTTTTTCTTGATTGGTTTTGCCAAGCCAGACTATCTTAGTAACTTTTTCAAACATTAAAATAGCTTTCGGTTTTGTTAATCTTCTTTTCTTCCCAAATCCATTTCATCAATTTCTCCCTGCATTTTTTATCATTTTCATACCATACCACAGTGAAAATGCACAAACGATAGCTACAGGCACCAACAGGAACAAATCTTAGTAAGGTTTGCCTTTAAAAAGCAAGTTGTAGACGACATACAGTAAGATACGGTGATGGGCTGAATTGTGTCCCCCCAAAATTTGTGTGTTGAAGCCCTAACCCCTAATGCCTCAGAATGTGACTGTATCTGGAGACAGGCTCTCCAAAGAGGTGATTAAGGTTAAATGAGACCATTAGGGTGGGCCCTAATCCAATCTGAACAGTATCCTTGTAAGAAGAGGAAGTATGGCCACACGGAGATCTCCAAACACTTGATATTTGCTGGTACTTGTGCCACTGAATTCTCTGAATTGCTTCTGAACTCATCCTTTACTTAAAAAAAAAATTAAGGTCATTAATCAGTTCCTCAGACCCAGGGTGCTCATGAATTCCTTAAAGTCCTTTTGCACATCTGGCTTCCTCCTCTCCTTCTGTAACAGATATTCTTGGGTCCAGTTTCAGTGGGAAAGTTTTGGGGCCTCCTACTCCCCAGATGGGTGTCTGCCTGGCGAATGTGATTGCCTTCTCCATCCCGAATTGCTTTAACCAATAAGTATTTGAGCCATTTGGCTTAGAGTGTTTTGCTGAAAGCATCCCTGTGTACAGACCCCTGTCACAGCCTCAGTCCTCCCATCTCTGTAAAGCAAACAGGTTGCTCTGTCTGCTAAAAAGACCAAGAAGCAAACATAGCTCAAGGGCACTGAGCACACCTAGCACCCAGATCTTGGTCTCTAATACCACTCCCCACTAAAAGGACCCAG
This sequence comes from Lemur catta, assembly GCF_020740605.2. Lineage (NCBI taxonomy): Eukaryota > Metazoa > Chordata > Mammalia > Primates > Lemuridae > Lemur > Lemur catta. The sequence continues at coordinate 22,680,184 of NC_059146.1, forward strand.
GGCTCTTGGGGGAAATGTCTGATTTCAGGGTTGAGACAGACAAAAGATGAAGTACAGATTAGCCTGGAAATCTTATTATGCCACAAAGTCAAGGAAGTGCTTTAAAAAAAAAAAAGATGGGTAATAAAACTATAACCATGGAAAAAATAGGAATTCATGAGTCTGTTTCATGATAAATGGCCAAATGAGGGGAAAGAGATGGACTTTTGCTTATAATAGAATGCTGAGTGTTGACCGGCAAATGTGGAGGTGATACCAGCACTGGAAAATCATCATTTTGCAACCATTATGGTATATATGGGATAAGGGAAGAATCATCAATGAATGCTAAATCTGGGAAATTTTGCTGAGGAGCCAGATATTTGCCTGATATTAAAGTGTCTGCCCAGAGACTGCTTATTAATTACAAAGGAGAATTATACAGTGTAGGAATTGGATATCACCTCAGCTGGGTGATAAAAGCTAATATCACAGATGAGGGACAATTGGACATTGACTGTATCCAGATGGGATACCTTCACAGCAGAACAAACCTCACCTCACATATTGTGGTGGAGAATATATAACCTGAAACTAATCATCATGAGGAAACATTAGACAAATTCAAATTGTGGAATTTCTATTCTTAAAAGAGCGAGGCGTTGCTCTTCCAAAATATCAATATCATAAATATGGAAATATTCCAGATTAAAAGAGGCTAAAGAGACATGACAACTAAATGCAATGCCTGACCCCAGACTGGATCCTGAACTGGAGAGGGAAGTGCTATAAAAGACATCATTGGGTCACCTGGCAAAATTGGAATACCACCAGTAGATAAAAGTATTGCATAAATGTTACATTTACTGAGGTTGATTACTGTGGTTATGTTAGAGAATATCTCTATTCTTAGGAAATACAAACTGAGCAATGGAGGGGTGAAGGGCCATGGTGTGTGTAAATAACCCTTACATGCCCCAGGAAATATGTGTGTATATTGAGGAACTAAAACCAGCTAATACTGTAAAAATCTTCCCTGCCATCCACCTACAGACCCAGGTAAAGCCAGCTGCAACGTTGCCAGGAAACATTTCACCCAGGGATGTGAAGCAACTGTAATGCATCCTAACAATCCCCTTTGTGAGTGGCTAATGCCATTTTACTCACTGAGAATCCCTGATCTCTAAAATTATAGACTGTTGGAAACTTGGCTGTTTGAAAGTATATCCATAAGAATGAAACAGCCTAATTTTTCTTGCCTGGAAGATCTCAGCCACTTTTGACACATAAGAAACCTCGATTTCCAGCCCTGGTGCAGAGCTTTAAATAGTTTCTGGGCACAACACGCCACTTTTATATTAACATTGTAGTTTCCAAGGAAACAAGATCCTGGGTCCACTTTGCAGTTCAGACCTGATGTTGACTCACTTATACACATTCCTGCTTTGTTCTGAACCTGTCAAAAGACTGTTTCACTTAAGTTTCACTCAAATTTCTCTCGGCTCCTAAATCCTATAACTCAATCACAGCTCCTCCTCTGGGGTGCGGTCTCTCTCATTGCAATGGGTCAACAAATATGATTTGGGTTTTGTCCCTGGTGATCGGGCTAGGATGGATGGGGGAGTGGGTGGATGGATATATGGATAAAGCCAAAATGGGGTAAACCGTTAACAATGAACAAATCTGGATAAAGAGTATGTGTATGTACTACAGTATTTATATTTGCACAGGTTATCAAAAAGTTTTAAATTATTTTCAAATAAAAAGTTTTGGCTTTGTTTTTTGTTGTTTTGTAAGAAACTAGGTTGGTTTGAACCAGCGTTCAAACTTAAAAGGAAGAAATTTTACATCAAATTTCATTTTCTAATTCAGTACATACTCAAATGCCTAAATGTTGAAAAATATTTCTTTCCATGTTCTACACATACTGATATTTTATATGACTTTATTTCACTTTTTAAAAAATGGTTATGATCTACTCATAGGAATCCACACGTGTTTTGAAAAACTTGTCTGTAAGATCAGAGTGCCGATTACAGCGTAAGAGAATGTTGATGTGTAAGCGAATGTTAAGGACTAGGAGGCTTCGGTTTTCCTACCCGTGCACACGCGACCGGACTACATTTCCCAAAATACCTCGAGGCATGGAGAGGAGGGGTCTGATCTCTGATTGGACACTGCCATTCTCTGACCTCATTGAGAGGGGCGTGGTCTTTCAGGCTTATGGGAAATGTAGGCGAATCCCACGTGGCAGGAGGGGGTGGGGCTTGCGGGAGGACTTGGTGAGTCACTCGATGACTGCAGAAAGACTTGGTTCTGGGGAGGCGGTGGGAGGCCTCCTGCAACTCGGCCTCCTGGGATTTGCAGTCCTGCAAGTCCGTGCGGCCGCTGGTTCTTCCTCCGCGCTGGCTCATTGCAAGCCTCCCGCCCTTCCTCTACTACTTTCCTGGGGTCCCTTAACATCGATTCCAGTCAGCTGCTGAGGCCTCCCATGGTTCACGCTCTGGCCTCGCAAACCTCAGGCGCTCCGCGGAAAGCCAGGGGAAGAGTATTGGGAATTTCTGGCCCACAGGAGGCCTGAGCAGGCTTCCTAGAGGAGAGGGTAGGTTTGTTTCCTACACGCAGACTGCGGGTCAGGAATCAGCACGAATGCCGCGTACAGGCGTGCTGTTCTGGTGCATAAACAGTCTTTGCAGACGCTCTCCACTCCCCACTTTGGACCTCTTTGCATACCCACAACTCTGTCGCTGGGCTTGGTATGGTAGCCCGGGGCCCTGTCAGGGAGGCATACATTGACCAGGCGGTGGCACCGAAAGTGATGCGGAAAGCTCCAGACCCTGCGGGAAACCAGAGGAGGTGCCTGACCCCAGCCTCGGGGAGGCCAGAAAGAAAAAGCAGCAGAGATCCGACGCATCTCAGGGTCCCCAACTTGATCCCACATAGGCATTTTCATTCAAAGGGCCCCCATGTGCCAGGTGTGCCAAGACACAGAGTTGGTCATAAGCAGTCCTGCCCCCCCCATCCCCACCCAGGTGTCCCCCAGACTGGCTGATCAGGGCTGGGTCAGGAGAGGAGCCAGCAGTTTTGAGACACCAAAGGGGACCCTAACCCTGCGAGGTCGGGGGAAAGGCTGTTTGCGGTGACATGTTAGCCGATTCTTGGAAGTGGGTGATCACCCCCACAGAGAAGGGGAGGGAGGACGGGGATCTTTGCACGTGCAAAGGCACAACATCGGGAGAGAGCCTGCAGAGGGGAAGGGGCGGTTGAATTGCTGAGTGAGGCACAGATCTGGGTTTGGCAAAGACCCCTCTGTGTCTGGCTTTATTCTAGGAAATAGGTATTATTATGTCCATTGTACATACGGGACACTGGGAAACGGCAAAGTTATTTCTCTTACCTACCCAGTAGGTAAGTGGCTGAGGTAGGAGTAGAACCTCGATCATATGGCTGCAGAATCCAGGCAGGTAACCATCATGCTGCCTCACCCACACACTTTCCAGAAGGGAAGCTCTGTGAGAAAGGGGTACCCTTCCACGAAATAGGAGGTACTCATCAGTGCCTGCCTAATCCACTCTCTGGTTGGCTATGAGATATCCTGCTGCCCACCCCACCCCGGAGAAACTGAAGCTCAGAGTAGAAAGAATTTTAAGCAAGGTCTTCGGTGCCTCTGATTGAAGCCCTACTGACAGCAGGCCGCAACTGCCCCCGCCTCTGAACCCGGTACTTCCTATGAGGCTGGGGAACTGAGAAATGACTCCCGAAGGGACAAGGGTGGGTGATCTCTTCTGGAGATGACACGGATGACTAGCTCCTCCCACGGGTGGATCCAATGGTGACACTTTGGTGGTGGTGCCCCAGTTGAGGGAGAGGAAGGGGCAAAGATGTAAGGACAGATAGGGTCACATCCCCCATTCCTGGGCTCCATGATGCCAACACCAGGGGAGGCACTGGGGTGATTTCCAAAGAAGACCCTCTCCCTCAAATAGCGCTGTCTGCGATGCTGAGGCCCAGACTGGCCGACTCCTTGGTGTCTTCACTGCCTCCAGGGAATAAAAATATGGAAAATGGTGAGGGAGGGAGCGTGTGGCTCACGTTCAACCATTTCCGAAATGCACATTTTCCTGGCCTCACCTGAACATCCCAAGAGCCACACAAAGTAGGGGGTAACTGTGCCCATGGCCAGATGAGGAAACAGGCTCAGAGAGGGGAAGAGACTGGCTCATGGTCTCACAGGCAGGAAGTAAAGGAGGGAGTATTGGGATAGAGCATAAGCTTCAACGTTGGGTGGGTCCTTAAGTTTGTGTCTCCACATGTGCCCCTGGGGGTGAGGGAGAGGAAAAGGAGTAGAGGGTCTCTCACCTCAGACCAGGGCCTGATGTTACATGAAACGGTACCACCTAGGGAAACAACTTTGGGACATACTAAACAAAATTATATGGGTTCTTTCTTGCAGGACTTGTCAGAGCCTTTAGTTCCTTTGTGTTTCCCAGATCTCTTTGACCAGGACCAAGGCCAAGGCCTGGAATAATGAATGACAGGCCCTGGGTCTCAAAGGCCGTGAGATGGGGAACCATGAAGATGGAGGTGTCTGCAGTGTGTGCACGTGTGTACTCCGGGCATTAGCGTGCAGGAGCAGATGACCATGTATACATATGCACATGTGTTCTCCATCACTCTGACTCTGGGGCTCAAATACCTGTAAAAGCAGTAGAGGACAGGCACCCAAAGGCCAAGGTCTGGCCCTTCCTAGCTTTCCCTGCGGCGAGTTAAAGGCCAAGAGCGCTTCCACTGCCCCTCAAGTCTGATTCCACAAGGCTTTATTGGCACCGGGCGGACCTAGCCTCGTGCCCGCCGCTTCAGGCAAAGGCCGCGGAGGGGTCCCGGCCCCGCAGGAGCCTCCCAGGAGCACCCAGCCCGGGGACAGGGAAGGAAGGGCGTTCTCGGAGGGTGGAGGGTGCACGGCGCAGTCAAAGGCCGGCCGTGGTGGGAGAGCCAGGGAACCGGCCCGGCTAGAAGGGGTACTCGCAGACGTAGTAGAGGCGCCTCTCGCAGTCGTGATCCCACCAGGACCCGTCATCAGAAGCCTGCGCCACGCAGTTCTCCAGCGCGCCGCCGTTGGGCTGGTCGGGGCTGAGCGGGTGCGGCGCAGCGCTGGGCCGGGCGCCCGGCTCGGGGCGGGGCGCGCGGTGCCAGGCAAAGAAGGACACGCGCTGGCCGTTTTCGAAGAGGTAGAGGCCCTCGGCACGCCGGTCGTGCACGCCCAGCCAAACCGGCCAGTTGTAGGGAGCGAGCGCCCCGCGCAGGTAGCGAGTGAGCGCTTCCATCTGTTGGCGGTCGGCCGGCTGCGCCAGACTCCCGCCCCGCGCCACGCACCGCGCCTGCGCCGCCGCCTGAGCCTCGAAGTCGCGCGAGAGCAGGAAACATTTGTGGCCAAGCCGCAGCCCCTTGAGGCAGCCTGCGGGCGGGGCGGGGCGAGAAGGAGGCGGGCTTATGGCCTTCGGGGGCGGGGAGAAGGAGGGGCCAGGACGTCGCGAGGCGGGAAGGAGGCGGAGTCAGGGCCTCCGAGGGGCGGGCCGGGAGGAGGCGGGGTCAGAACCGCAGGGAGCAATGAGGCGGAGAATCAGGCCCGCCGGGGGCGGGGCCAGACTGTCGGGGCGGGACTGTAGGGGGCGTGGCGCAGCCCGAGCTGGGTCCGCGCGGCTGTGAGCCAGAGGGGTGGCTTGCCCACCGCCCGCGCTGCCTCCCGCGTTCACCCTCCCCGCCAGCTCACCTCCCCCCGCGCCAACACACCCGGCTTGCCAGGGCCGCTCCCGCCTCCGACACCCAGGGTCCTCACCTCTTCTCAGATCTCTCGGGGGCCGGTCCTCTCACCGGCCCCCCACCTGGCCCAGATCGTCCCATTTTTCCCGCCCGGCGCAGCGCGGACTCACCCTCCAAGCGGCCGTGCTCGCGCTCGGCGCGGCGCTGCGCCTCCTGCAGGGCTTGCACAGCGTCGCGGGTGTCGCCCGCCGCCTCCCGCAGCTGCCGCAGCCCCCGGGTCAGCTCGACGACGCGAGTGTCCAGCGCGTGCAGACGGACGTGCAGCTGGTGCAGGCCTGCGTCCAGGCCGGCCAGGCGGCCCACTGAGGACAGACAGGGCTGGCGCTAGAGGGGGAGGCTGGGCGCAGCTGGGGGACCCGAGGACATAGGGGAACCGGGACCTAGGGCTCCTGAGGGCGGGGTTGGGGGAGGGGACCTGGGACTCCCGGAAGGTGGGGTCCACTGGCCCTGGCTCTTGGAAGTCGAGGCCCGAGACCTGGGACTCCTAGGGATGGGGGTGCTCGGGGTTGGACGTTGGGCAACTGAAAGGCCACTCGGCAGTGAACTGACGATTCATTTTTGTGAAAGTGACTGCGGAGGTCTGGGGTCAGGGTGGGACTTCTGGTTACTCACGGATATAAGTGACGGTGTCCTCAGGGGTGGGAGAAGGGCTGGGGCTGGAGGAGGGGGTTGCCGTTGCTTCCTCCTCCTCTTCCTCCTCCTGGTCCTCTTCAGTCTCCCAGGTCCCTTTGCCTTCCTCGGTCCCGACAGGATTCTCTGGATTCTCATCCCCCCTCCCAGCCTGCAGCCCCAGGGCTTCCTGCAAATACTGGGGTCGGGGAGGGGTGGTCTGCCCCAGCTTGCCTCCCGAGACGCCCCGCGCTCCCCCCTCCAACTCTAAACTCACTCTTTGCCGCCTGAGTCCTCTCTCTGAACCCATCACCCCCGTCCTCTGAACCTGTCCCCATCGTTCCCCCTTGCCCGTTTCCCTGATCCTGAAACACCCCCTCCCAAACTCCGGGTTCGCCCTTAGAGTTCCCACTCCACAGCTCACCTTCAACATCAGGGCCTCCCTCTCCCGCTCCTCCTCCTGGGCGCCTCCCCAGCCTCCCTCCCACTCCCGCTCGGCTCCCCGAGCCCCATGGCCAAAGCCCAAGAGCTGGGGGATCACCAAGGCCCCGAAAAGCCAGGCTGCCTGCATAAGGTCGCAGATGTCTTGATTTCTGGGGCGGGAGGTGGTCTCCGGGGACTGGCAAGCACCCCCTGCCCTGTGTGCAGATCACTAGCCCCCTGGTTCCTTGCTCTCTCAGTTTCTCTCTTCCTGTCCCTCTCTTCCCCACTCTTGTCTCCTCTGCTCTTCTGTGTGTGTCTCTCCCCGCCCCTCTTGGCTCCCCCGAGGCCCTGCCTTTGTGGCCGGAAACCTCCAACGTTCCAAAGCCTGGATCCCGCCTTGGGTCTTCTCACACACGCCCCTCTTTCCACTTTCCAGAGCTCACTTCCGCCCGGCTTGTTCCTTCTGCCGTGGCCCAAAGCTTGGATGGTCAGGAAGAGAATGGAGCCGGCTCTCCAACAGATCCTGGGGACAACATGTCCCTCGACCCAGAAACTTCCTCAGGACCAACTGGGCAATGGTGGGGTGCTCGGGCTCAGCCCTGCTCCCTTCTCCAAGGCCCCCTGCCCCCTGCCCCAGCCATTCCTAAGGAGGAGGCAGACCTCAGGGTCTTGCTGAGGTTGTTATTACCCTGTGGCTACCATGGCCCATGCGCCCTGATAGAGGAGAGATTCTTCTACCACTCTCAGGCTGCAGGGTGCCTCCTGTCCCCAGATCACCCATCCCACATTCCAAGCCCTGGCCTGGAGATGCAAGTGAGTGTGTGTGCCTGTGTCTTTGGGGACACATGTGAAGAACATGTGTGTACTGTGTGCACAACCCTGGAAGGTGGGGCTCCAGGATTCATTGGCACCACTTTGCTAGAATCCTTCTGCAGGTGGGGCCCTGGGCAGCATGACACTGGGCATTCCAGCTTCTTGCAGACCAGCAGCCAGATAGTCCCCCAGGGTGAGGGAGGCAGGTAGAGGGTGGGCAGTGGGGAAGAGTGGTCAGGGAAGGTTTCTCAAGGAGGTGGAATAGACAGGTGCCCGGCTGGGTGCACAGAGAGCTCTGAGCATTCAGTGAGCTGCCTCATCCCAGCCTGGACCACTGCAGTCGCCGGCTCCCTGCCCTCCCCCTCCTTCTTTCTCCTGAGCCCCTCCAATCCCGCTGCTTGCCGCAGCAGCCAGAGCAATTCTTCCAAACCATAAATCAGATCACATCACTCCCCACTCCCCTGCTCCTCCACCTTCCCATCACAAGCAGGAGGGAAGCCAAAACCTGCCCTCAGCCAGCACGGCTCAGGGCTGGGAGGGAAGAACCCCTTGCAGCTCTGCAACCTCACCCCCTCCCCTCTCCCCCAGGCCTCTTTGCTGTTCCCTGAATGCTAAGCTCGTTGCACCCTCAGAGCCTTTGCACTAGCCCTCTCCTCCTTCTAGAAGGTTCTTCCCTAGCTCCTTCTCATTATTGAGATCACAGCTCCAAGAGGCCTTCCCCAGCCACCTTTCCTAAAGAAGCTTCTGTTCCACAAGTTACTTTATCAAAATGCCCCATTTTATCTTTTTGGTATATTCAAGATGGGCATGATCTTATTTGTTTATGTCTGGCCTCCGCCGATGGAGGCAGGATTCTTCTGCACTGCTGTATTCCCAGAGCTAGAACCAGGCCCTCCAGCGCATAGTAGGTGCCCAATCAATCTCGTATGAGTAAGGAGGTAGCAGGCAATGCCTTGGCCAAAGGCCTGGGGGCTTGACCTCTGTGTTTAGGCGCAGCCAGGCTGCAGGTGGTGAGGGGAGTGGGACAGTGGCTCGGAGGCCAGGGAAGCAGGAGGCCATGTCATGCCCCTCTATGCCAGGCCCGTGAGTCATGCAGGGCTTTTCCAGCCTAGGCCTGGCTGGTTGTGCCAACAAGCATGGAGCTCACCAGCCAGGGATCACTGGGCCCGCTCTGCAAAGGAGGAAACCGAGGCTCTGAGAGGGGACAGTGTAGCCTGCTGGAGGTCACCAGCGTGGAGGCAGCTAGCCAAGGCTTCTGGCTCCAAGCAAGAGCAGGATATCTGCCCTCGGCTGCCCAGAGCCCCAGGAGGGGCCTTGGAAATCAACACATCCAGCCTTCTGTTTTCTAAGAAAGCCTGGTACATAGAGGGCAGTGTGACCTTGGGCAGGCTGCTCAGGCCTCTCAGGTGCCCATCAGAGGCCCGGGGGCCCTGCTCCAGGGCACAGAGACCTCAAGGGATAATGCATAGGTTGGGAAAGGCCTTGTAAACTGTAGAGGGGTGCACAGCCTCTGTCACTGCTGGCACCAACACGGGCAGCTGTTCTCTCTCCAGGCCCAGCTGCTCACCACCTGGGCTGGTGGGTGTGTATCAAGATAGGGGCCACCCCAGGCTGGGCGAGCACCTGCTCCAGCTCATACCAGGATACCCTGGAGAGCCTGCAGCTGGACCCAGAGGCTGAGGTGAACCCAGAGACTGCTTAGAACTGCCCCCTGCAGGTGCCTGTGCTTGGCTGGAGGCCCTGGAGGTGCTGTTGGAACTGGGAGAGGGTGGAAGCCTGGACTGACTGCTGCCCTATGGGATCCGCCCCATCGCTGTGGATGTGTTCCAGGCATGAGTGAGCTGTCTGCACACAGCTGGCCACATGTGCATGTGCACACACGTGTGTGTGAGCTCTGAGGAGATGGTTGAGCATGTGTGAACAAGGATATGCAACTCTGGGGGTGCCCATAGTGCATAACAGTGGCTGAGGGAAGACTTTGAAGCCAGCCTACGCATCCCCAATCCTTGACACCACCTCTTGACAGCTGGTTGACCTTGGCCAAGTTACTTAGCCTCTCCATGCCTCAGTTTCCCCCTGTGGAAAAACAGGAACAGCAAGTGTCCCTGAGCCTGGCACATAGGAGATGCTCAAGGAATGCCAGCCATCACCGTCTTGGAGGGGCACTCTGGCGCGCTGTTGTGCATCTACACAGTTGTGTGCGTACCAGTGTGATGGACAGTGAGGTGGGGTGAGTGTGGTGGGAAGGCATGCACACATCTCCCTACAGGGGGGTGTCCCCATTTCAGGGTTGTAAGGCCTGAGCACGCATACCTGCCTGCACGCTCCTCTGTGGTAGGCAGATCCGTGCACTGTGCTGCGTGTATGTCCTGGCGCAGGGGTGTGACACATACTTGGTCATGTGCCCCCAGGTGCACTGTGTCCGGGTGTGCATGCCCTGGAGAGTGTGTATGTGTGGGGATGTCTGCAGGTGCTGTGCCAGCTGGTGACTCTGTGCAACTGTGTCTCAGGAGAAGGTGGGCCTGTCCCAGGAGTGTCCACGTGTCCCCTGCCCCTGTGCTTAGGTGGAAGGGGTGTGTGTGTGTGTGTGTGTGTGTGTGTGTGTGTGTGTGTTTGGGGGGACAGGACAGAAATCTACAGTCCTCACAATCCACTTTGGGGGTGTAGAGTCTGGCAACACTTATTGCACCCCACGGTGTGTAGAGGGGGTGGGGAGCTCTCTGGGAGGGGCAGTCCTGGGGTGTGTGTGAGCAACCCTTAGAGGGGCCGGACCCCTTCACTGGGGTACGAGAGCAAGCAAGGGTGGAGTCAGGATTTGGGGACCTGGAGGTGGAGAAGAGTGGTGGGGGAGGGAAGGGGTAGGGGGCGGAGCCGGCGGTGGGGGGGGATGGGCGAGGTTTGGGGGCGCGGGGAGGGGCGATGTCTCCTCTGCCGGCTCCCGGAGGGAGGGGAGAGGGCGGAGGGAGGGGAGGGAGGGAGAGAGGGAGGGAGAGAGAGACAGGGTGAGGGAGAGACAGCGAGAGCGAGAGAGCGAGAAGGGTGGCAGAGGAGGCGCGGAGCGGGCGGCGGCGGCGGCGGCGGCGGCCTGAGGAAGAGGAGGAGGAAGAGCAGGCGGAGACGCGGCGCCCGGAGCCGGCCGGACCGAGCCGGGGGCGGGCGAGGAGGGGCGCGGCGGCCGCGGCGGAAGGGGGGGCGCTCTGCGGATGGCCAGGCCCGGCCCGTGGGGGGGGTGAGGTCCTCGGCCCTCCCGCCCTCCCCCCCGGCCCCCGCCCGCCCCCCTCCCCGGGCCCGCTTGCCCTCCGGGGCGGTGGGGCATGGCCTGAGGGTCCCCCGTCTCCGGGGGGGTGGGGGGTGGGGGGAGGGGGGAGGGGCCGCGGGCGCCGCCGACCGGGACTCAGCAGCCCCGCCAGGCAGGTAAGGGGGCCGGGAACCGCGGTTTTGGGGGAGCTGCGGGGTCGGGGCTGCGGGAGGGGACCGGGGGCGCCCCGGATGTCCTTGGCCCGGCGCCGGCCCCGGGCCTGGGTGTGTGATGGGGGGTGTGGGTGAGGAGGGGAGCGTTGCCCCAGGCGACGCCAAATTGGGTTATGCCCCAGTCCCCGGTGCCCCGTCCCAGATCGCAACCTTGAAGGGAGGGTGCGACCCCCATCCCCCGCCGGCAGAGCCCCTGGCCCGAACCCGCCTCCCGGCTCTCCAGGGCAAAGGGCTAGGTCGCGGTACCCGCGTCCCGGCGCTGCCCGGCCACTCCCCCGCCTTGCCCACCCTGGCGCACCTGGGCCCCTCCCCCAGGTCACCCTGGTGCCCACTCCCCTCCAGCGGGGGTCTAGGCTTTGGCCTCCTCCGCCCCCTTCGACCTCCTCTAGCTCCCGCTTCTCCTTCCAGGCTCTTCCAGTCCCTTCCGTCCCCTGGCCCAAGCTCCCACCATCCCCACCCGTCTCCAGTCCCTTCTCCGCCGGCCGGCGCGCCCCCTCGACTCCCGCCCCCAGTCCCGCTCCCGGTGCCCCCGCCCCCCTGCCGGCCCGGGCTTTCCCCCACCGGTTTCACCGCCCCGGCTCCGGCTTTCTCCCCGCCTCCCTCCGCCTCCATTCATTCTCGCGGCCCGGCTCTCGGCCACTCCAGCCGCCCCCTGTCCCCTCGCAGCCTCCCAGGGCACCCCCTCTCTCCCCTTCTCCACCCCCCCCCCCGCCGATTCCTCAGCCCGTCTCAGTACCAGCTGCGTGCCAGCTATTCTTAGCCGCCGAGCGTTTGATTCATGCCGCCCCGGCGGAGTGTGCCCGCTCCCTCCCTCGAGGCCTGAGGGGGAGGGGCCGGAGCTGGTCCGGGGGTTGGGGCAGCCGTGCGCGCCGGGGGGCCCCGGCCAGATTTTCTTTCATCCCTCCGGCCACTCCATCCGCGCGCGGCTGGTGCTGGGGGTCAGCCAGGGTCAGCCGAGGGGGAGTGGCTGCGGGCCCCTGATCGGGAGGTGGGATGTGGGGTAGGGCAGGGAGAGGGATTAGAAGGAGGCCGGGGTCTCCAAGGGCAAGGTGGGGCAGCGCGGCTGGGTACCTGGAGGGGGAGGGGGCTTCGGAGCGCTGGCCATGCGTGGGGGAGGGGCCGCCGGCCCGTGGTTAGATGCTCGCTCGCCCACAGCTCTTGGAACTGTCCTCCCCACACACACATTTTGCCTTCCTTTCCCCAACCCCCTAGCCCATCCCCACTCCCCCAAAGTCAGCAGTACCCTCCACTGCTTCCCATCTCCATGGCAACTGTGCAGGAGCCGGCCTGGTGTGGGGGGGAGGGACCAGACCAGACATTCTGGTTTCCGGTGCTGGGGTGGGAATGGGGGAGAACAGGAGGGAGGAGGACCCCGTTTGGAAGGGGCCCACCCTCATAAGGCCACCTCAGGGAACAGCAGGGATCCGGAGATGACCCGCACCCCAGTTCCCAGACCTCATATCACTTCTTAGCTTCCCTCCCAGCCCCACAGTCCTCCTCTGAGTGGAACCCCCAGCACCTGGCAATGCCAGCCCACCCACCCTGCAGCATCATCCACAGCCACCCCATACCAGGCCAGGCCACCACAATGTCACCTCCCCAGGCCAGTGTCCTCACCACCCACACACCCTCTCAAGATGCTCCTACAACCTCCATAGGCCACCTGTTGTGGTTCCCTTGGGGACACCCTGGGTAAGATGCTCTGTCTATGGCACCCCCATCTCAGTGTCCCTTGCTCCCCTGGCATGGCCACTTCCCCAGCAGCTCTCTGCACACATTGTCAGCCACACTTGGGTAAAGTCACCAGCTCCACCACTCCCAGGCACAGGCTTCAGCTGCCCGGCTCACCACGCCTCTCTCTCCCCTTGCTACACCTCAGCCCCGGTCCCCACCCAGCCCAGGTGAAGGGCCAGGCTGGGGCCAGGAGGGCAGGATGCCTGTCGGTTGGTCCACCTGTCTGTCCTTAGCTAATTTTAGCTGCATTTTTCTGTGGCCTGGCAAAGTGGGCCAGTAGCTCCCGCGGTGATTCTGCGGTTTCTGGGACACGGCCACGCTGGGTCAGCGGCAAAGTGGGGCGCAGGGGGGGCGGGGGGCTGCAAGCAGGGCCAAGGGCAGGGAAGGAGACACGTGCTGGAAGCGTGTCAGTCCAGGGGCCTGTGCTTGCCAACGAGGAGGCGAGGAGGCAGCAGGTCTGAGGGTGTGCCCAGCCTCCTTCCTGCCTCGCTTGGCAGTGGAGGGAGGCTGCCCTTGACCGCTTGTCCACTGAGTAGTGCTTGTGACCTCTGAGGGGTCCTGGGTTCCTAGTCTGACAGCCGCCCTTGGCCCCTGCAGCCGCCTGTGATGCTGCCGTCCCCCGTCGCCCCGTGGCCCCACAATGACCCACAGCCCCGCAACAAGCGAGGAAGAGGAACGCCACAGTGTCAGCGAGTGTCCCGAGGGGGGCTCAGAGTCCGAAAGCTCCCCAGACGGGCCAGGGCAAGGCCCCCAGGGGACCCGGAGCCGGGGCAGCGGGACACCTGGTAGTCTGGCCTCGGTTAGAGGCCTCCAGGGCCGCTCCATGTCCGTCCCGGACGACGCCCACTTCAGCATGATGGTCTTCAGGATTGGCATCCCGGACCTGCACCAGACGGTGAGTGATGCTTACTGGCCGGTGGGGGGAGGCGGTTGGGGGACAGGGCTCCAACAGGCATGAGGAGGCCTCTGGTGCTGGGCGCCCTCCCAGGAAGCCCCTTTGGCCCCCTTTCCACAAGCTTCCCCACCTCCCCATCCTGTCCCCAGAATCACCCCACTCCCAGCTTTCTATTCCCTTCCCATCCCCCCTCAGGCTCCTCCCTGGCCCTGACCCACCCTGGTCCCCGCCTATCCCTTCCCCCACCAGAAATGCCTGCGCTTCAACCCCGATGCCACCATCTGGACGGCCAAGCAGCAGGTGCTCTGTGCCCTGAGTGAGAGCTTGCAGGATGTGCTCAACTATGGCCTGTTCCAGCCGGCCACCTCAGGCCGAGATGCCAACTTCCTGGAGGAGGAGAGGCTGCTGCGGGAGTACCCCCAGTCCTTCGAGAAGGGGGTGCCCTACCTGGAGGTGAGGCTGAAAGCTCGCCCAACCCTTTCACTGGCAAGAGAAGGCATGCCCAGCCACACATCTGACACCCCCCGCCCCCCGGGTTTTTATCGCACCCAAGACCTTAACGAGGAAGAACCCAGGGGGCTATTCCAGATCTCCTGAGACGTGGGAAAGACTCACAGGCATGAGTTCACATTCCATCTGTGCTGCCTCTGACCAGCTGAGTGGCCTCAAGCAAGTCACTCCCCCGCCCCAAGCTTCTTGCCTGTCCAGTTGGGGAAGGACTCCCAATTACAGTAGGCATTCTAGAACATTCCATGTGAGGCTCAGATTCCTACTCCTTCAAGGTAGGGGTTGCAGTACACATACACCACGATGGCCTGGCTCTCTGCCCACCCAGCCAAGGCTCCAGGCCTGTTTCCACTCTAACCCTGAGCTGTCCCCAGGAGACTAGAAGGGGCTCAGACCCTCCCCTCAGCCCAAGCTTCCTCCCCAAGCCCCTGATTTCAAGTCTCTGTGTCTCTCCCCCCCCCCCCCACCCCTGGCCTCAGTTCCGATACAAGACCAGAGTTTACAAACAGACCAACCTGGATGAGAAGCAGCTGGCCAAATTGCACACGAAGGTGAGAGAACCCTGCTGGCATTTTCCCCCATGGCCCCCCACCACCTGGAGCCCCTGCCCAACCATTCTCTCTCCCCACCTCTTCCTAACAGCCCTCACATTCCCTACTCGCTCTGTCCCTCCACCCCACTTAGCTTGGGATGCTGTGTCAAATTTGGGACAGCGCCAAGTACCCCCCATTGTCCCTGTTGCAACCCCTTCTTACTTCCCTCCTTTGCCCCTCCTCCCCTGCCCAGGCCCACACCATTTCCGTCTGGCTCCTTGGACTCCCCCTTCTCTTCCTCTAAGTGCCCCAAATCCACTTGGGGTCTCTGTACTCCCCACCTTGGCCTTGGACTCCGACATCCAAGGACTATTTCATAGACACACTGCAATGTAGTTCCCCTAATCTCATAACCTAGGTCTCTACTAAATCCAAGGATCACGCCCTCCTCTCCAGCCGTATCTATCGTCCTGGTACCTTGCTCTCCAGTCCTGTGAACATATCTGCCCTGTGTCTTCCCCACTCACCTAGGTGCTGGGAGGAAGTCGGGGGACTGCTTTGGTCAGAGATGGAGGATTCTTGCCCCTTGGGCAGAAAAGCCTCCTGATCCCTCCTTATCCACCCCTTCTCCCCCACCACATGATGCCTCCGACCCTTTCCTTCCCACGCATTTTGTCACCCCAGACTTGCACTGTCCACTTTGGGAGCCACCAGCCAAATGCACCTCCTGAGTGCTTGCAGTGTGGCAGGTCAGAACTGAGTCTGCTGTGAGTGTGAAATACACAAAGGATTTTGAAGACTTAGTACAGCCCCCAACAAAGGTTAAATACCTCATTAGTAATTTTCATATGGATCACCTGTTGAAACAGTAACATTGTGGATCTACCCTAAAGAACGTCTATCATTAAAATGAATTTCAAGGCAATTGACAAATCTCCTTCCTTTCTTTCTAAAGTTGCTACTAGAAAGGTTTAAATGGCCCCTGTGGCTCCGTGTGTATTTCCACTGAACGGGGCTGCTCGAGACCCCGGCTTTTCTGCCCTGCTCCCTGACAGTCCTGTCTTCTCTCTCTTTGTCCATGGCTCAGACGGGGTTGAAGAAGTTCCTGGAGTACGTGCAGCTCGGGACGTCCGACAAGGTGGCGAGGCTGCTAGACAAGGGGCTGGACCCCAACTACCATGACTCGGATTCCGGAGGTAGGGAGGGGGCACCCATCATGGAGGACCCCAGGGGCCAGGGGGACAGGAATGCCGTCTACACCCAGATCCCGTCTTTATCAGTGTCAGCATCAGCATGTCACTCTCCTGACTGGGGCCTCGGGGCCACAGGTTGGGCTGGACAGCTGTGGCATCTGGGAAATGGGAAGGGCTGGGGTGGAGCCCAAGGGGCTGCGTGTGACCAGCTTTTCCCGCCTCCAGAGACCCCCTTGACACTGGCGGCCCAGACTGAAGGCTCTGTGGAGGTGATTCGAACCCTGTGCCTGGGCGGGGCCCACATCGACTTCCGGGCCCGTGATGGCATGACAGCGCTGCACAAGGCCGCGTGTGCCCGGCACTGCCTTGCTCTCACGGTGAGGCTTCCAGGACCCCCGCCCCCACAGCGGGACCCTCTCTCCTTTCCCTTTGTCCTTTCTCAAACCCCAGTTCTTTCCTTTCTGTTAAAAATAGCCCCTCTTGGCCGGGCACGATGGCTCATGCCTATGATCCTAGCACTTTGGGAGACGAAGGCAGAAGGATCACTTGAGGCCAGGAGTTTAGACCAGCCTGAGCAACATAGCGAGACCCTGTCTTACAAGAAAACAGAAAAATTAGCCGGGTATGGCGGTACACAGCTGTACCCAGCTACTTGGGAGACTGAGGCAGGAGGAGCGCTTGAGCCCAGGGTTTGAGGTTGCAATGAGCTATGATCGGACCACTGCACTCCAGCCCAAGGAAGAGAGAGACCCTATCTCAAAAAAAAATAGCCTTCTTCATGTTCCTAGTGCAAGCCCCTTTCCACGGACTGACAAATGTACAACCGCTATTGACATTGCTCCGATTGATTTGGAGACCCCCCATCTCAGCACCCCAGGTGTGCCCACCTTGACTACAGCCGACTGTCTTGCAGACCCAGGCACAGCCTCCTCCCTAAACCCCCAGAACACCTCCTTCCCTCTAACCCAGCTGAATGACAACCCTGCCTCCGTCTCCCCAAGGTGGGAACCCTCCTTGTATTCCTTAAAATACAGAATGAGCTCCCTGCTGCATCCCCAGAGAGAGTCCCCTCCAGACACACCCTGAAAAAAACCCCTCCTTCTCCCCTACCAAGCCTAGCACCTCATCACCCACATCCATTCCCCCTCCTTTTACATGCGGATACAGCCTGCTCCTACAGCGCCCCAAACGCACTTTCCCAAATAGACAAACCCATACACCCACAAAATACATACAGAGGCGACTTGCACAGTCTTATTTTAAAATACTCTTCTCCTTTCCTGCCTCCGCCAGGGTAATGATTCCTCTCCATACACAGGCCAGGAGAGGCTGTCCCCAGAGATGGCCGTTGATAAACACCCAGGGCACAGATGCTGTGCTGAATAGATCCTCACTTTTCTTCCCTGGACTCTTTCTTGAAGAGCCCTTAATGCTGTCAAACACAAGCCCCAGAGACCTGCCTTGTACCCTGGGGTGAACACTGGCCACATGGGGCTGTTTACATTAGTTAAACACTAGCCATGTTCAAGTGTTCCTAGCCCACATGTGGCTGCCATACAGGATGGTGCGGTTGCGGACTTCCCTACCATGGCATAATGTTCTGTTGGACAGTGCAGCCGCCAACATTTTTTCCTATTAATGCTCAATGGCACCAGGCTTCCACACCCAGAGCTGTCCCTCAGGTGGGACCGCTTCCTGTCCCTGCCGCTGCCAGCTCCAATGAGGCTGGCCCAACACTTGCCTTAACCCAAGCTTGCCCTCTTCCAGGTGTCCTTCCATGCCCCATCTTTGGGAACCTGGTCCTGATAACACCTCCTACTTGGCCAGGGGCCCTCCTGTGTCCAGACTCTGTTCTCTCATTTGTCCCCTGAGTAGGTAGAGTAGTCAGGCACTGACATCCTTCCATGGCTCATCCAAGGTCACCCACAGGGGAGAGGTTGGGCAGGATGTCAGAGTGGGAGGGTCCTCTGGGGGCATCTACCCAGTCCCCTCATTGTTCACAGGGGATAAGAATGGCCCCAAGATGGAAAGGGCCAGGCGCAAGGGCATCATGGCAGAAATGAGACTGGCACTGGCCAGTGTGGGTCACCCACGGCTATCCACCCTCTGGCCCTTCAGAATGAGCTGGTTCATGCATGACTGTCATCTGCCTTTTCTTCCTGGTCTCTCTCTCCATTCCTAGGCCCTCCTGGACCTTGGGGGCTCCCCCAACTACAAGGACCGCCGGGGACTGACCCCTCTGTTCCACACGGCTATGGTGGGGGGTGACCCCCGGTGCTGTGAGCTGCTTCTGTACAACAGAGCCCAGCTGGGCATCGCCGACGAGAACGGCTGGCAGGAGATCCACCAGGTGCTCCTGAGTCAGGCCTCCAGGGGCGGGGTGGGGGCTGCCTGGGCCCTAAGTATCCAAGGGGCTGGGCTGGGGTCCAGGTGCTGGGCTTCTCACAGAGGGTGGGGTGAGAAAATAGCATGGTCCCCAGAGGAAAAGATGGGGGTGTAGGCACCAGGACCCTTAAGGAGCCTGGGCTGGGGGACTGCATACCTTGATCCCTGAGAGGAGTGGGGCTGGCCTGGACTCTGGGGCCTTGGAATGACTAAACATTCAGGCTTGTGAAGCTGACAGCCTGGGTCCCTGAGCAGGGACGGGGGCCAAAAAGAGAAGGGGTGATGGATGTGGGGTTCCTGGACTTAAGGTTAAGGACAATCACAGATGGCACTTGGCCCCTAGGGAGAATGGCCTGGGAGGATTCGGGCCGGGTCTGACCCAGCCGCATCACTCCCTGTCCTCCCCAGGCCTGCCAGCGGGGTCACTCTCAGCACCTGGAACACCTGCTCTTCTACGGGGCTGAGCCCGGAGCCCAGAACGCCTCGGGGAACACGGCCCTGCACATCTGCGCCCTCTACAACAAGGTCTGCCCTGGCAGCGCCCGCCCCAGGCCCCTCGCACCCCGCCCTCAGCCACCTCCCCGGTGCCAAGCGCAGACGCTCCTCTGGACCACAGCCTCCCAGCCTGGGCACCCTCTGCTCCTTCACTGTTTCCATTCTTTCATCCACTCATCCATCCATTCACTTACTCATTCGACAAATATTTACCGAGAGCCTGCCCCGTGTTAGGCCCAGAGCTGGGTGCTGGGGACAGAGTGTTGAGCTCGTGGCGTGGTGGGGGCAGATGGCGCACCTTGTCATTAGAGTCTAGAGAGCTTGCAGCAGTCACGGGAACCGGGGTCCCTGTGGGAGCCCACATCTGGGCCTGGCTCCTGTGAGCTGGCTGGGGGCAGGGGGTTCCCAGGGGAGGTGCCTGCGGTGTTCAGCAGGAGTTGGCTGAGTAGAAGAGCAGGGTGACAGGGTGCTCCAGGCAGAGGGCACAGCATATGCAAAAGCCAGAGGGGAGCGAGGCTGGGGCCCATGATAGGAAGTGAAGGAAGTTCAGTGGGCCTTTATTTCCCATGTCGCCTCTCAGCCGCAGCATGTGCAGGCGCTGTGTGGGGACACAACAGAAGACAGAAGGCCAAAGAGCAGCCCCCGAAGGGAACGAGAGGGGGTTGGGGGTTTTAGCAGTTCGGGGCCGGGTGGATCTCCCCGCTACAGGGGCTTCCAGGAGAGGTGGGCAGGAAAGAGCAGGCAGGGGCCTCGGGTAACCAGCTGGGGCCTGCTGTGGCTCCGGTTGGCAAGGGCTGGGGCTTTCGGCCTCCTGACCCCTGGCAACTTTGCCCACTACCCCACCCTGAGCTCCAGGCGACCCCGGGCAAATCAGGCCCCCCGGGAGCCTCAGTCTCCCCACCCATTTCTGGATGCTTCCTGCCCTTGAAGGGTGCTGTGGGGACTTAGGGGGACAGAGCCTGGCATGACGGACTGGCCTGTCAGTCCCCTTCCTCCAGGACGCCTTCCAAAACAGCCCCAGCCCCTTCTGCCTCATGAGAACTCGCAGTGCTGGGGATTTGGCAGGTAGCCACGGCTGCCTTGTGGCAGCCAGCAGTATGCTTGGCGCCCAGGGAGGACTCAGTGTTTGTCAAACCGAACCAACATGGTGCCGGCACTTCCCTCCCTGCCTGCTCCTGTTTCTCCTGCTCTCTGACTCGCAGCTAGATCCTGTGACTCCAAGGCCCATGGGGCCATGCACAGCAGAGAGGGAAGAAGCCCCAGCCCTGCATGCAGATGGGGGGAGGGGTGCAAGCAAGTTTCTCCCCCTCTCTGAGGCTCTGTCCTCCTCCCTGAAATGGGAATGACAATGCCAGCTGATCGAAGGGGATGAGTGATCATGTGTATGAAGTGCTCATCCCTAGAAGGCAGCCACGATGATAATAATTGCCATGATCATTGCCAGGGTCAGGCAGGGGCCATTCAGGAGACAGGCACCATGCCGTTCATCTAAACAGGGAAAATTCAGTATAAAGAATTAGTGGGTCGGATGAGCAAGTTGTTTCCCCTCCTTGAGCTTCCGCTTTCTCATCTGTGAAATGGGTTGATAACTAATAATCACCATGCAAAAGGATTGAGTGAGTTAATGTTTTGCTTGCTTTTGGCATGGGGCTTAACAAATAGACGCTCAAAAAATGTGAGCTTGTTTTCTACTTTTCTCCCCTCGTCTTCCTCCCAGGCTTTAAGCTTCCCAGGAGCCAGGGCTGGGTCTGACAGGTTTTCACTCTCTGCTTCCCTGGTTTCTGCCGTGCCCATCTAGCCTCTGGTCATGAAGGTTGGGTCTGTGACTGGGCTGTGAGCTCCTCAAGGGGGTGGTTGAGTCTGATGGGTTGCTCTGGCCCAAAGCCCCAGCACACCGCAGGCCTACATGCATCTTTGTTGAATAAGTGAATGAGTGAATGAATGAATGATGGGTCAGCCATCTTGGACTTCCACCAGGACTGTGCCCAGTGCCCAGCGTTTGCTTGTTTCCGCAGATTGAATGACCCAGTGAATGAATGAATGACTTGAACAAATGAATTGTGACTGACTCAACTCCACATCCTCCATCCTCATCCTCTCCATGCACATTGCTTGAGTGTCTACTGTGTGCCTGGTGCCAGGCGCTGGGGATGTGAGATGAATCAGACGGGGCGCCTGCCCTGGGGAGGGCTGGGAGTGGGGGAGGGGGGGTAGTTCGCAGTCTGGCAAAGAGGCAGACGTGTAAACAAATAGCGGCAATACCCTGCGATAAGCCCTAAGACTGCAGTAAATACCAGTTTCTCTCCGCGCCCAGCTGGGGGAGCCACGAACTCAGACGTGGACACCCTCTCAGCGCATAAGAGTAGGATGAGGAGCTGGAGAGCTTAGGGTCTGTGCTCTGGCCCTGTGCCCCCCAGGGTGGGCGCTGGGCTGTGAAAATGTGCAGCAATACCCCTGGCAGTGGTTAACAGTCTAGGTGGGGGCAGCATGTGCATACACAGGTGCGCACACTTTCACACACACACCCAGAACATTAACGGGGCTGACTCCGCTGTCCGATGCGTGACTTTGGCAATCAGAGTCATCCATTCCTAGGAGACAGGCGAGTGATAGGATCAGAAGGCCAGGTTCGAATCCTAACTGCTCCACCAACTGGCTGTGTGGCCTTGGGCAATGGGATTAGCCCTCTCTGCACTTGTCCTGTAGGATGAGCCCATGGAAGCATCTTTGGTGGGTTTGTCGTGTGGAACGGGTGAGATCAAGGAGGTGCGTGGGGAATGCTGGCTAAATTAGCATCTCAGGGAGCTGGAGGACAGTTGAGCTGGAGGCCAGGTTGGGTTGGGCCAGGCCAAGACCAAGGGGAGAGGACATTCCCGCTAATGAACAGTTCCTGTGGGCCTGGCACTGTTTCAGGTGATGGGTGCCACACACAAAATCTCACCCCTGTGTAACTTAATGATATAGAGGGGAAGAGACCCTGAAGAGATGATTAACAGGAAATGGAATTTCAGGGAGACGGTGTTATGAAGAAAATAAGCTAACATTGGCTTAGAGGAATGCCTGGCATATGTACGAGACTCACATACAAAAAAAAATAAAGGAACAGGGCAAGGTGGTTATTTTAGACAGGCTGGTCAGAGAAGGCCTCTGTGAAGAGGGGCCATTGGAGCAAGTACCTGAATGAAGTGAGAAAGCCAGCTGCACGGAAATCCAGGGGTCAGTTCCAAGCAGAGGGGCAGCAGGTACAAATGTCCTGGGGCAGAAGAGTGGCTGTCAGAAGAAGGAGGAGGCCAGTGTGGCTGGAGCATGGGGAGCAAGGGCAGCTGGTAGAAGATGAAGTTGGTGAGGGCAGGGTGGGGGGTGGCAGGGCTGGCAGCTCAGGTTAGCTCAGCTAACCCTAACCCTCCCAGGCCAGGGCAAGGGTGTTGGGTTTAGCCCAAAGAGTGTTGAGGAGTCACCTGGGATTGACACTGGGAGGAGCTGATGTGGATGTAGATGGCATCCCTGCCCTGCCGCCCTCGTCCTGGCACCACCCCCAGCCCCCACGACATGTGCCCCCTTCCTTCCAGGCCTGGCAGAGTATGCGATTAAGGTAAAAGGCTTTGGAGTCAGACAGACCTGGGTTCAAATTCAAGTGCTGACAGTCACCAGCTGCGTGACCTTGAACTCCTTTGAAAGCCTTAGTTTCCTCCTCTGTAAAATAGAGACGATAATGTACATTTCATGGAATTGCTGGGCAGTTCAGTGCGTTCCACCTCTGAAGTGCATGCAGGTGCCTGGCCTGCGACATAGTCAGCCTTCCGTAAGGTTTAGACTGGTGCTTCTCAACCGGGGGACTTCTGCCCCCAGGGGACACTTGGCAATGTCTGGAGACATTTTTGGTTGTCACCACTGGGGAGGGAAGTGCTACTGGTTTCTAGCGGTAGAGGCCAGGGGTGCTGCTCAATGTCCCACAACCACAGGACCCCCACCCCCAACAACGAAAAGTCACCTGGCCCCGAGTGTCAGCAGTGCAGAGGTTGGAAACCTGGTTGAGATTAGTGCTGCTCAGTGGGACATAACACGAACCACATGTCCTGAATGTCCTAGTGGCCACATCAACCAAAAGGAAAAAGAATCAGGGGACATTCATTTTAGTAACAAATTTTATTGAACTCAGTATATCCAAAATACTATCATTTCAACATGGAATCAACATAAAAATTAATAGAGATACTTAACTTCTTTTTTTTTTTTTTCATACTACATCCTTGAAATCCGGTGTGTATTTCACACACACAGCACCTCTCCTTTTGGACCAGACACAGTT
Source organism: Lemur catta (assembly GCF_020740605.2). Taxonomy (NCBI): domain Eukaryota; kingdom Metazoa; phylum Chordata; class Mammalia; order Primates; family Lemuridae; genus Lemur; species Lemur catta. The sequence goes on from NC_059146.1 coordinate 22,703,350, forward strand.
AAAATTTCTTAGGAGCCACACCTGGCTGCTGTCCTGAGCGAAGCAGGTTTAGGTCGGATTATTTATTCCTGAAGTCCTTAGCACAGTGCCTGTATTTGCTCGTAGTGATCTTAATTGTTTTTTTCTTTCTTTTTGTCCCATGCTACTTGTGGCCGTCACCCTCAGGAAACCTGTGCCAGGATCCTCCTCTATCGAGGGGCCAACAAGGACGTGAAGAACAACAACGGACAGACCCCCTTCCAGGTCTGGGGCTGAGGGGGGTGTGCTGAGGCCGCACTGGCTGATGAGGGGTGACAAGGAAGGAGAAGGAAGGCAGGACAGTTGGGACGGTTGGGACAGTTGGGAGTGCCAGGAGGGAGGTGGCAGTCTGGGAGAGGAGGGAGGGCAGGCTTGCGGGGTACCTCACAACGGTGTTCTGCCACCTCACCTGCCTGTACCCCCACTCAGGTGGCAGTGATTGCCGGGAATTTTGAGCTGGGGGAGCTGATCCGAAACCACCGAGAACAGGACGTGGGTGAGTGAGAGGGAGCTGGGGCTGAGCGGGAGCCTGGGGCAACAGGGGGCTCGTGATGGGACTGGGCAGTGGGGGGACCTGCCTTGGGGGCCAGGATAGGATGGAGAACCCTGGAGACAAATGTCTGGGCAGTGGGTGGGGCGAGATTTCAGGCCCGCTCTTTCTCACAGCTGTCCTCGTGCCTGTCCCCACCACCTCTTGCCCGCATGGCCCCTGTCTGCCTCTGTCTCCCTCCCCATCTGCCCCGTCCCCGCCACTGTACCCTCTCAGTGCCCTTCCAGGAGTCCCCCAAGTACGCGGCCCGGCGACGGGGACCCCCAGGCGCAGGGCTGACGGTGCCCCCGGCACTGCTGCGGGCCAACAGCGACACCAGCATGGCACTGCCCGACTGGATGGTGTTCTCCGCCCCAGGGGCCTCGTCCTCTGGGGCCCCTGGCCCTACCTCAGGGGCCCAGGGCCAGTCGCAGCCCTCAGGCCCCACTACCAAGCTCAGCAGTGGGACCCTCCGAAGTGCCAGCAGCCCCCGGGGCGCCCGGGCCCGCTCCCCATCCCGAGGGAGGCACCCCGAGGAGGCCAAGAGGCAGCCCCGAGGACGGCCCAGGTAGGGGAGGACTCAGCCCTGGTCCCCCAGTCCCCAGCCCCACTGGATCCCCTCCTTGAAGCTGCAGCTTCCCCCAGGGCCAGCCCAGCTGCCTACCTGCTGTAGGTCCCCAGCCACCAAGTCCCGAGTCTCACCCTTGGGGGAAGTGAGGACACTGTGAGCTACTCTCCTGACTCCGCCCCCCATGCACCAAGTTTTAGCTGAGTGTCTGCTCCATGACAGGGGCCTGGGGCAGGGGGTACCCGCCGCTGAGGATAGAATGGCAGGGTGAGGTGGAGGAAGCCCAGCAGGAAGAGGGTGGTGGGGTGGGCAGGGACTGGAGGGAGGACGGGCACAGGACAGGAGGCCAGCCCGGCTAGGGGAGGCCGAGGAGGGAGGCGGAGGCCGGCCAGGCATGCCCTGAGGGAGGGCGGAGCAGCCGGGAGGAGCGGGCAGAGGAGTTGGACTTGACCCAGGAGGAAGCTGGGAGTCGCGGAAGGCTCGTGAGCGGAGGGGATGACACAGTCCCAGCTCAGCTTCAGGAAGCTGAATCAGGCGGAGCGTGCGGGGACCGTGGGAGGGGCACGGCGGAAGCCAGGAGGCAGGAGGGGAGTGGGGGGCAGCAGCGGGCAGCCAGACGGGCCCCCCAAATGCCCTCTTCCCCCGAGAACACCAGAGCTGGGAAACCATTCCACCCCTCCCCCACCCTGATGCTCCTCCCCCACCCAAGGACCCCTGTTCTCCCAGAGGTGCCCCCTCCCTCCACTCTCCCCTGCCTCTCACACCCTCTGTGTATGCAGCTCCAGCGGGACGCCCCGGGAAGGGCCGGCTGGGGGCACGGGGGGCTCAGGGGGCCCCGGGGGTTCGCTGGGCAGCCGAGGAAGGCGGAGGAAGCTCTACTCAGCGGTACCCGGACGCTCCTTCATGGCTGTGAAGTCATACCAGGCCCAAGCCGAGGGGGAGATCTCGCTGAGCAAGGGCGAGAAGATCAAAGGTACCCAGGGCAGGGCCCAGGCTGGGCTGGGGGCGACTGGGGAGGGGACAGGAACGGCAAACAATCCTCAAGCACCTGGAATGTCCAGTGCACCTGGAGTCCTCAGAGGGCCCCGAGAGGCCCCTTCTGCTTTGTAGGAGCCTAAAGCGTCACCGAGACGAAGTCAGGAGGCAGGGTCGAGGCGAAAGAGCAGAAATGAGCATTTGACACTGACGCCACGCTGGGCAGGGCTGGAGCCTTTCACCGCGTGGTCTCATAGACTCCCGGTGGCCCTTTGCGAGGGTGTCATGAGCCCCACTGTACGCTGGGAAAGAGCCTCCCAGTGAAGTGACTTGCCCAAGGTCCCCTGTCCAAGGCCACAGTCTTTCCTGCTACCTGGTAGCAGTGCGAGGCCAAGCAGCCTTGACTTCGGCCCGCCTCTGCCAGGCGTCCTCTCCTGAGACGTGGGCCGGCGCCTACTTCTCAGGGCTCTGATGAGATGGCAGGGGTGAGGCGCTTGGCCCGTGGCGAAGTCCCACTGAACGATGGCTGCGGTTATCAGGGGTTTGTCTCTCTTTGGTTCCTCTCTCCTCTCTTCATCTGGAAAAGATGCCGGCTTGTGGACATCACAGGGCTGTTGACATGTGTTCTCGGGTAGAAGGGTGCTTTGGAGATGGGGCAGCGTGCCGCAGGTGTGCTAGTTAATACAAGGTGGAAGTGCAATTCTTTGCCAGGCTCCAGGCTGCCTGGGAGCTGAGCAGCATAGAGGTTGAGAGCCAGGCTGCCTGGGTTCAAATCCTGACTCCACGACTTCCTAGCATCCTTAGTGACTTTTGTGGGCCTCAGTTTCCTCATCTGTAAAATGGGACCCTTGTGAGAAGGAAAGGAGTCCAGTCAGGTAAAGCACTCAGACCAGGGTTTTGCACGTAATAAGCACTAAGGGCCAGCCATCATTGTCATAAGCAGCCCCTGCCATGGGCAGTTAGAAGAGAGAGACTTGGGCTGCTGCCTGGGCAGGGAGGGTCCTATCACGGGAGGACTTGAGTGGGGCCTTGGAGGGTATTCAGGGATCAGAGCATCGGGCAGGTTGTGTAACTGTATCTGTTTTGTAGTTCGAGTTCCTACAGGCAAGGTCACAAGTCATTGGTCTCTGGGTCGCTAGGGCCCAGTTTAATGACCCAGCACACAGGAGCCTTCAATGCACATTTGCTGAGTGAATGAATGAATGACTAAATGCAGGCGCTAACCCTGGGGGCCAGGTGCAGCTCCTTCAGAAGCAGCATGCCTGGGAAGTGGGGGGACATGGGTAAGAAGAAAGGGAAGGTGAGGGTGGGGCGAGGGACCTCCGGCATGCGGAGAACCATGGGCAGTATCTTTCACTGTGTCTTTCTGAACCATGAGGCTGGTACTTCTCTGAAGGGAGAGGACAGACTGCACTCTGGTTTTATATTCCTCTCTTTGATTAAAAGAGACTTTTCATTAAAACCGCGTGCACATCCACGATGTCTCTGAGCTTCGCCACAACCCAGTGAGATAGGCCAGCACCTTCACCCATCCTCCAAGCCCTTGCCCATCTCACTGGCCTCATCTCACGCCACTCTTCCTTTCCTCCTCGAGGTCCCAGGGACCTCGTCCTTGTCTCCGTTCCTCGCAAGTCCTTTCTACACCAAACTCTTGAAACATACTGTTCCTTCTGCCTGGAAAACCCTCCCTCACTGTCTGTGCCTCCTCAACTCCCAGGATCCTTCAGGTCTCAGCCTCTCTGTCACATCCTCAGGGGCACCTTCCTGTACCCCTTTGCCATCTACTTTATATACTCCCATCCGGCCCCTCTCCGAACACCCTACTCTGTTCCCTCGAGCGCTGACTCCCATTCCCAATCATGCCGTCACGTGTACAGTTAAACTTCTAGTGGCCGCCGGTCTGGAAACTCTATTAAGGAAGGAACCACATGGGTTGTATTTAACAGCATCTACACTGGTCCCTGATTCATGATGGTACTAAATAAGTATTTGTTCAGTGAATGAAGGATTGATGACAAGACCAGCCAGCCAGGCACGGCAGAGCCAGCCAAGAACCCAGACCCCTTGACACCCCATCTCCTGCTCTCTTCTGTGACCTCAAGCTTCCCTCCGTATATCCTCATGTCCTCTTGAGGGAGGCAGTTTGTGTAGGGAAGAGCATCGGAAGGCCCTGACTCAACCCCTAGCGTGGCCTAAGCCATCTCTGGACAGGGGGCTTTGTGTTAGCTTCAGCTTCTTTGTCTATAAAATGGGAAACCAGTTGTTACCTACCCAGTTAGGTGAAAGGATTGAGCGAGGAGGGAAAATACGTGAAGGGCTAAGTGGGGACAGAGTGGTGAAAAATGCTGGAGAAATGGAGGACTGTGTGTTTGTCACTGTTGCCATTAGCAGCAGCAGCAGTGAAGCCCTTGGATGGAGAGACAGCCACACATTGGTGATGAAAAGCATTAGCCCTGGAAACAGACCGAGCTGTGTTCAAATCCATCCCTGTAACCTTGAGCAAATGACCTTGGCTCTCTGAGCCTCAGTCTGCCTCTCAGACAAATGGGCATAACACAAGTGCCCCCTCCTAGGGTTCTGGCCCAGATGAGAGCTGGATAAACATTAGCTGTTCTTGTCATCTGTCTCTGCACTTTAGCACCAGACATGTCACAGGCAGTTGGTAATGTGTGCGAAATGGTGAAGGGTGGGGGCTGGGAGGAAGCCCCCTCCAGGAGGGGTGGTGGGAAGAAGGGCGATTCTGATCTCTCTTCCCTTCTAGAGCCAAGGGAGGCAGAGGAAGGGGTGTGGGGACACATGACAAAAGACGAAGTTGCAAGGAGACTTCCAGAGGCAGCAGGGGCAGTGGTGGGAGGGTGGGGTAGAGTTTGTCCCCCTCAACAGTAATCTAAGTCCACAGAGCCTAGGGAGGTTTAGGGAAATGACACCAGCAAGCTGTGACCAGTTACCAGGGGAGATGAGGACCAGTTGTGGACCTGCTGCTAACCTGTGGGGACCATGTAACAGAACAGGACCAGTGTCCCCTGAAGTCCCCATTGGATCCAGAGAGCAAAAATGCAAGAGTGACCCGATCTGGTTCCCCCCAACCCCTTCACCCCTTCCTCAGACATTGACAGGACGCCCTGGGGCCAGGTGCTGGGAAATGTGGGAAGGCTGGGTGTGGAGTGTTGGGGGCTGGGGGGCAGCATAGAAATGCAGAAATGTTTCTATGTCCCTATTCCTCACCCAGTACTTAGCATCGGGGAAGGAGGCTTCTGGGAAGGCCAGGTCAAAGGTCGAATCGGCTGGTTCCCCTCCGACTGCCTGGAAGAGGTGGCAAACCGCTCTCAGGAGGGAAAGCAAGGTAACGAGGAACGCTCAGCTGTCCTCAGTGTACCCTAGGAGTCTCAAGTCCTTTCCTTTCCCCTTCCTGATGGGGGTGGGGTGTTGGGAGGTAGATGAGATGGGCTGGGAGCCCTGGGAGTGGGCTCTCGGTTTCCAAAATGAGGGTCCAAGGTTGTCCCTTGTCCCCCTGCAGAAAGCCGCAGTGACAAGGCAAAGAGACTCTTCCGGCATTATACTGTGGGCTCCTACGACAGCTTTGATGCCCCAAGGTAAATGTCCTTACACCCTCGGGCACCCCCCAAAACTTCCCGTCACACTCCACACCTTTAAATATTTCCACCACCTCTAAGCCCCCTTTCTGATCTGTTCCTTCTAAGATTTGATTCAGGGGTGGGAGAAGCCAGAGTTAACTTCAGACAATACAACCCAACCCCAAAACAACGTTCGCAGCCACTGTGACTGCCTGGCTCTGGAGTAGCCAGAACCAACGAGGTGGTCAGGGCAGGGTGGGGATGCCTGGGGGCCCGGGGTGCTCGTATGTGGCTGGCTGGAGGCCCTTGTCGCCTTCATGTGCCCCATCTCTGTGCAGTCACATGCAGCGGAAGTGTGTGCATCCCATGCCTTGCACCGGCGTGGCGAGGGGCGCAGGCAGGGCCAGGTGGGATGAGGGCGAGGAGAGGGGTGCACTGACACCTTTCCCCTCCCTGGCTGCTGGCTGACTTGCTTCGGAAGCTTAATGGATGGGATTGGCCCAGGGAGGTGAGAGGGGAGGGGCAGGGAGGGGATGGGGTCAAGATGGGAAGGACGGGTGCCTGTGGGGGTGTATGAACGTGTGTGTGTGCACGCCCAGAGCTGAGGTTTCCTGGTGTGTGAACGTGTGCCTCTGTAGGTGTGCATGACATGCATCTGTGTGCATGTGTGGCTGGAGGCCACTAGATGTATATCTCTGTACATGTGCCCTGGGCCAGAAGGTCTGTCCTGCACTGTATATACGGGTGCCTTTGTGGCTATGCTAATCGTGAGGCTGGCTCTGCACATCTGTGCTTCTTTGAATCTGTGGGCAAGCATTGCCAGAAATGTCAGTGTGTCTGCTCACACATATGGACAGGTGGGTCTTTGCATACATCAGTCCCTCTCTGTGCATGTCACTGTGCGTGCGCATTAGCACATAAAAGTGTGTGCATGCTTTTGCATCTGTCTGATTGTTCTGGAATTCAGGACCTGGGCTGTTGGGAGGTGGGAAGGGCAGAGGAGGGGAGGACTTCAGGGCTTGGACTTCCAGAAGGGCAGGGCTGGGGGGGGCATAATTTGGTGTCTGAAAAATGACACCCTCCTCCGCCGCTTCCCCCAATCCAGGGAAGGGTCCCCTTGTTCGTAGCATCCTTCCATTAAATGTGTCCAAACCTATGTGTCCGTGTTCTGGCCAGTGGGGATGGGTCAGGGATGGGGGGAGAGAGGAATGACAACACGGGGAGAGAGAGTGGGGCTGGGGTGCCACCCTGCGCCCCGAGTGTCTGAGGCGCTTCACCATTGTGCGTGTTCGCCTGGCACGTCTCCGGCTCTGGGCACTGGGTGAGTATCGAGGTTCCCCCCCCCAAGTCTCCTTGTCGGCCCCTGCTTCTTGTCTCTGCACCGTCTCTCTGGGTCTCTCCTTGGCCTTGGTCTTGGGGGGTCACTTGTTCTACCAGCTGGATGGGGTTGGTCCCTCTCACCCTCAGCTTCCTCCTGGATTGGCTCTGTCTTGTCAATGTGTTTCCTCTCTCTCCTTCTCCACTCCTCTTGCCACTCATCTGTGCAGTTCTGTGTGTGGTGTGTCTGAACGCCCCCCTTCCCTGTCTGGGTGGCCTGGACCCCGTTGTGTGTGCGATCTTGCCATGTGTACCCCTCCTGGCGCCTGCCACCCTCTCTCCTCTGGCTCCGCCTTCTTCTATGGGCTACTTTGGGGTGGGGGTGGGGAGGGGTGTCTCGCACAGACGTGGGGCCCAGTCTAAATGCCCTAGCCTTCCTTTCCCGGTCCTTCTAGACTGTGTTGGGGTGCGTTGTGTGTCGGTCTGTGGTCGTGGACTGTGTGTCCCTTCCTGGAGCCCCTGTCATCTGTGGTGTCCCTGCCCCAGCAGTGGGGCTCAGTCCGCGCGTCCCTGCACGCGGTTGCGAGGCATCTTGTGTGATGTTGTGCGTCCCTCTCCCCGCGCTCTCTCGCTCTGCACCTGCGCGGGAGGGCTCTGGAGGGGGGAGGGGGTTAGGGGGGGCCCAGACCGGAAGTGCCTCCCCCTTCTCCTCCCCCCCCGCGCCTCGCCCCTCCCCCTTCTCCCGCCAAGGGGGCCCCTGCGTTCCCCTCCCGGCCCCCTCCCCCCTGCCCGGCCCCCTCCGCCACCCGGCGCAGGACGCCAAGGGGTTAAGCCTTGCGCCCGCCGCCCGCCTCCGGAGCTGTCCGCGGTGCTGAAGCCGGCGCCGTCCGCGGTCCTCGCGCTCCCGCCGCGGCCCGACCCCCGCGCCCCGCGCCCCCACGCCCCCCGGCATGTGAGCCCCCGGCCCTGCCCTCCCTCCCGCGGGGGGGGGTGCGCGCCCCCTCCCCCTCCCCCCTCCCGGTGCGGGTCAGCATGAGGCGGGGCCTGGGGGCCCGGACACGGGGGTTCGGCCGAGCGGGGACGGGGGACGCGGCGGCGGCGGCGGCGGCGGGGGCGGCCGGCACCGGGACCGGGGCCGGGGCCGGGGCCGCGGCGGCGATGGCTTTGTCTGCGGTCGGCGGCGGCGGGGGTCTCGGGGGCCCCGGTGGCGGCTCCCTGCCGCAGCCGCCCCCCGCGCTCTCCTCCAGCTGGCCGGCCCTGGGGCCCCGGCGGCGCAGCGTCTGGTACATCTACAGGTAACGGAGCGCGCCGCCCCCTTTTCCTGCGGCCCGGCCAGGAGGCCCCGGCCCCCTGTGACGACCCTCCCCCGACGCTAATCCCCCACCCTTAGGGCTCCTCCCCCTCCCCCAAGCCGCCCCCTCCATCCGTTCCTTGCCCCTCACCTTTCAGCCCTAAACCCTTTCCAGAACCCCTTCTCAGCCCTTCTCGCCATCTCCCTCCTGGGGCCCCTCTCCCCCAGACCCCCCATACACACTCCGCAGCCCTCGGAATCTTTCCGCCCCCTCAAAGGCCCGTCCAGGCCCTCCTAGCTCTTCCCCCAAGACCTTCCTCCCAGTCAGGCCCCCAAGCGGACCCTCCTCAAGGGTCTGGAACGCACTCGCCTTTCTGCTCTGCGCCCTCAGCGCCCCCACTCTCCGGAGCCCTCCGGTGGGAGCCACAGCGGCTCCCCTCAGCCGCCTACATCCCAGGCCCCGTCCCTCGGACCCCACATCCCCACACCCCTTCATGGAGTTGGCAAGTCCCCCCATTCATACCCCTCTCTCCATTCACAGTCACCCCCCTCCATCACACACGCATCCCGCCCCCGGCCTCCCCTCCTCTCTTCTTTTTCCGCTGCGTGTCACTGTGCGACTGTGCGTGTGTCAGTGTGGCTGTGTCGATGTGCGTGTGACTGCCTGCAGCTGTGTGTGTGTGTGTGTGTGTGTGTGTGTGAGAGAGAGAGAGAGAGAGAGAGAAAGGGACAGAGAGACGGAGAGATGGTGGGCTCCCAGCCCACCCCCCAACTGTGTCCATCTGTGTGTCCCTGTTTGACAGTGTCTGTCTCTGTGTGTGACTTGGAGCGACATCGAGGCTGTCTGGGGACTGCGTGTGTGTGTGTGTGTGTGTGTGTGTGTGTGTGTGTGTGTGTGTAGTGGGTCTGTCCCAGGGACTGCGGCTGTGCTTCCCCACACCCACCCTCCCGTGCCTGGCCCGCCCCTCCCCCACAGGCCCGCTTCACCGGTCCCTCGTGTGTCTCTATCCCATGCGCCCCTCTCCCTGCCCCCAGGGGGGTCTGTGCGTGTAGGGGGCACTTGAGCCACTGGTTCTGCCCTCTGCCCGTGCGTAGGGCACGTGTGCTGAGCCAGGGCCGAGCTGCATGGGGAGCCGCATCTGCTTGTGTGTGCCACTTCTCAGCATGGGGAGGGGGGCTGGCTTCCCTGTGGGGGGGCCTCTGGGCTGGCTATGGAGAGGCCCGTGGACATGGGTACACGGGGAGGGGCTGAGTACCCGAGGGCCACCATGTACAGCAGCAGGCTCTGGGCTGTGGGATCCCGGGTGTGTGAGAGAGGACCTTGGGGGTGGGGGTGGGGGGAGTGGACGCCGCTGCAGTCTCCTGTGTGTGGGATCCAGCAAACAAGAGCTGGCCGCTGAGCTCCAGAGGCTGCTCAGGGTCGCCAAGGGATGGCCTGGGGGAGAGCATTGTGCCAGCTCCTGCAGGGCAGGTAGTCAGTAACAGGGAGCATGAATGGGGTGCTGCGGGGGCAGCTCACATTGGGGGAGGGGGTTAGAGGGGTCCGGGTAGGAGGTGGAGGGATGAGAATGGAACAGGGGAGAGTGGGGGGGAACTGAAGTAGGGGGAGGGTGGATGCCAGAGCACGGAGGGTGCAGAGAATTGGGGTGAGGAGGGAATGAGGGGAATGCAAACAGGACTTGGGGGTGGGGATTTGGGCCGTGTGGCAGCACGGAGAGGCTGCAGGGAAGGGATGTGAACTGCAGCTGCACGTAGAGGAGGCAGCGGGTGTGTGAGGAGCTGAATGGAGGCTGCAAAAGTAGAAAGAAGTTTTCACCGATGAGAAGGGGGGCGACTGGGGAGTATGAAAGGAGCCAGGGTGCTGTGGGGGATCCAGTGGGGTTATATACGGAGCTGGAGCTGCAAGAGGATGTGGGAAGGATGGAGCAAAGAGAGGGGAAGAGGTGGCATGGGAGGGGTGGCCAGGTCACCGAAGTCTGAGGAGAACACGCTGGGAAAAGGCATGTGGGACATCAGGGCAACGTGGTAGGTGAAGGGATGGTCGCGGGTGGTGTGAGGACTGATGGGGGTGGGTAGGGAGATGTGGACTTTAACAAGGGCACAGCGCAGTGGGGGATGAGGTGCAGGGAGGAGAAGGGGTGCATGGGAACCGGGTGGACGGAGAATAGAGATTCAGGAAGCTGTGGGGCAGGAGGGCAGTTGGGAAGTTCAAGCAGAATGTAGTGACAGGGGAGCACGTATAGCTGGGGATTGGGTGAAAAAGTCAAGGGGAGGAGAGAGGAGCATGCACAGGATGGGGCTTTGAGAAGGAGGGACAGGGGATGCTCTTCTGATCTGGGGGTGTCTGACCTATGGGGTATATGTGTTGCCTGTGAGAATTCAAATCTTGGCTTTGACCATTTTCTAGCTGATGTGATCTTGAACAAGTTATTTCTCTGTGTCTCAGTTTCTTCATCTATAAAATGGAAACAATAACAGTCAACCCCCCGCTGCCGGGGGCGGGCGTTGTGAGGACTAAATGAACAAGTAAATGTAAAGTGGAATAGTGTCTGGTGCTCAGCATTAAGTTCAGTGTTACTGGTTGCTGCTGTGTTATTGACATACGCTGGAGTAAGTTTCAGGTGCTGGAGGGGCATGCTCATGGTGAATTTGGAGTGGACATATATGTGCTTAAGGCATTTGGGTGCTGTGGAGTGGAGGGTATTTCTACTGCAGCAACCCAAGTAGTTTCTTGGTATTGTTGAAGAATATTACTGTGTGACCTCAGGCAAGTTACTTAACCTTTCTGTGCCTCTGTTTCCTCACCTGTAAAGTAGAGCTAGTACTTATCCCTACCTCAGAGGCTGGTTGTGAGAGGACAATTTCATATTTACCTGTGAAGGGTTTCAAATACTACCTAGCCCATAGCAAGTGCTCCTTACTGGCATATCATGGACCATGGCAGTTTTAGGGATTATATTGGGTGACATTTGGGGAAGGCTTATTTATGGGTGTGAGGCTATTGTGGGGGTAAACAAGAGATTCCAGGGGGCAGGTGAAAGACAGGGAGAGATAAGGCTTTGAATGCCAACAGCAAAGAAGGCTGCTGGCTGTTGGGAGTGCCTGGGGTGCTGGAAGGGGTATGGGAGTCACAAGGGCATGAGGGCTTGGAGGAGGTCCTCAGGGTTTGTGGCAGGGACAAAAGTGGGGATGAGGACATCACAGAATGCATGGTTGGGAGCAGGCAGCTCTGACCTCTGAACCAATTTCCACCGACCCTGTCCACTCACTGTTCGAGCCCTCTTGGCCTCATTTCTCCCTTCCCCTCCCCCTTCCCCTTCCCTCATTCAGCCCTTTCAACCCCCATCCTCCTTGTCTGCCAACCCCTGCTCCACCCAGCTACTAAGGTGGCTGCCCCCTGGGCTGAATATAAAACCAGGGGGAGGAAGACATGGCAAATATGGTGTGGATATGTTTACTGGACCGTGATGAACTCTGAGCAAGGATAATTGCTGGGGTATGTACATGTGTGCACATGTGTTGTTTGCACGCTGAGGCACGATGAGGAGGGTGGGGCAGGGAGGGCATACACACGCCCATCCAGAACACCTCCACCATGGTGCAAATGTATGGATTTTACAGTGGGAGTCGTGGGGGTCATGGGAGTATACAGGAGTGCTTGTGGGGGGGTGGTACCAAAATACAGTAGGAGCACGTTAGGTATCATTGGCGTGTTCTGGGATGTGTTCAGGGGGTGTGTTATGGGAATATACTGCGATCAGAGTGAGGGGGAGTTATTATTGGAGCATACTGGGATGTGTGGGGGTGTTACTGAAATATACTGGAGTATTCGTAGAGGGATTTTTTGCTGAATTTGTGGGGGTAGGTAATTGGGGAGCATGCTTGGCTATTATTGGAGTGTGTTAGGGCCACATGGATATTACTGAAGTCTGGATATCGTTGGAATACACCAGGATGTGTGATGGTGGCGGGGAGTTGCTACAAGTATGCACTGGGACGGGCTTCAGACATCCCTGAAGGATACTTGGGGCATAGCAGGGCACACATGCTGGTGGCTCCTGGGTATTCTTGGGTATTCTGAAGGCAGTGGGGTTGGAGCCAGGGTACGTGAGTCTTCTTGTCGTATGCCAGGGCGTTGGACCCTCCTGGAATGGAATGGATGTGTATTCCGAGGCATACAGCGGTGATGTCAGGCATTTGGGGCTGATGTTCAAGAGAGCCTGAGCAGGTGTTGAGACAAATGAAATGTATTTAAGTTTCATTGACATTTACTGGGTATGTGAGTCTTATCCAAATGTGCTGGTGGGGTTTGGTGGCTTCACTGGGGACTATCAGCATATTCATGAGTAGTCTGCATTTTACTAGAATATACTGACTGCATGCAGGAGATACATTCGAGATGCAGCGGGGAATACAGAGACTGTCAAAGTGCGGTCTGCTGGAACTTTGCAGTAATGAAAATGTTCTGTATCTGCACTGTCCAATGTGGTAGCCACAAGCCACATGTGGCTACTGGGCACTTTGAAATATGGCCACTGTGACTGAGGAACTGGATTGTTTGATTTAATTTTGATTAACTTTCCTAAAAATAGCCACGTGCAGCTAGGGGCCACCATATTGGACAGTGCATAATAAGCAATATTACAATATGCTTGGGGACCTTGGGAGGTGTTACTATAATATGTATACAGCAAAGGAGTTTGGAGGGCTATCATTGAAGTACATGTCCTCTTGACTTAATATCTTGATCTAAGGACTGAACGAATCCTACTGAGCACATACTATGTGCCAGGCACTGTGCTAATTACTATATGCATGTGACCCCCATTGAACTCCCACAGCAACCCCACCAGGTAGAGTCTGTGATTGTCTGCCATTATAGATGAGGAAACGAAAAGGTTAAAGTCATGGGCTCAAGGTCACAGACAGGAAGTGGCTAGCAGGGACCCAAGCCCAGCTGTCTGGTAATCAGGAGGCTTAGCTCCCATCCTTCCCACTGTGCCTGGCGCAGGGTGGGCTCGGTAACTACTTGCTGAATGGATGGGTGGATGGATGCGTGGACGGATGAATGAGGAAAGAGTGAGTGGGAGAGAGAGCACTCCGGGCTCTTCGGGGGAGGCCTGTCAGGGCTGCTGCAAGCATACGCACACGGAGTGGGTGAGAGAGATGCTAGGAGGTGCAGGGGATCGGGCACTGGGTTGCCGGGTGGGGCACCGGCTGTGTCTCATGATCCCTTCTCCACCCCCCACCCCCCATCCCTCCTGCCTCCCTGCCAGCGATTACATCATTAAGGAGAAGACAGTCTTGCTGCAGAAGAAGGACAATGAGGGGTTTGGGTTCGTGCTGCGAGGGGCCAAGGGTGAGTGCCAGCTGAGGAGGGGATGGGAGAAGGGCACTGTGACCCTGGGAGCAGGGCCAGGTGGGGGGGATGGAAAGGAGAAGGGACCCCAGCCCGCCCACCACCCCACCCTGGGGTGCTGGTCCCTCAGCTACGGTGAGGCCTCCGTGACTTGGGTCTGAGCCCCATCCCCTGCTCGGCCTCTCCACCCCCTCCCCTCCGACCCCGCCGGCTCCTCCCCGTCTGCAGCGCAGACCCCCATCGAGGAGTTCACCCCCACCCCGGCCTTCCCGGCGCTGCAGTACCTGGAGTCAGTGGACGAGGGTGGCGTGGCATGGAGAGCTGGACTGCGAATGGGAGACTTCCTCATCGAGGTGAGTCCTGGCCCCCTCTTCCCTGGAACCCTGGTGACAAATCCCCAGGCCAGGCTCCGGCTGCCTGCCCCCAGATTCTCCTTTGGCACCAGGCTTCCCAGCCCCACTGCCCACCCTCCAGCTAGCCTCTGCTTCCTTCAGCGACTGAAGAATCTCAAAAGAATGGCACAGAGATGTCCCCAGTGCACGTGTGTGCACGTGCACACACAATACAGGAGGACAAGGAGGAACAGAGAAGTGAATAGGGTGGGCCAAGCCTCTTCTCAACCCTAGGGCCAGGAGAGTTACAGGGAGAGGGACATGGGGACAAGAGAGGCAATGGTATGAAGGGTCAGAGGGTCATGGACAGGGCAAGGTAAGAGGCCAGTTCACTGGGGACTCTAAAGTTGAAAGCAGCCCTCCTCTCATCTACTCTGTGTCATTTCGGGTGTGTCTGTGCCACAGGTGAACGGGCAGAATGTGGTGAAGGTCGGACACCGACAGGTGGTGAACATGATCCGCCAAGGGGGCAACACGCTGATGGTCAAGGTGGTGATGGTCACCAGGCACCCGGACATGGATGAGGCCGTCCATAAGAAAGGTGCTCCACCACTGCGGGCCAGGCCTGGGCACCCCACTGCCACCAGACTGAGACCCTCAGGAGTCGTGATGACTGGCCCTTACCACCCAAGGCCTTCCTGTCCCCAAAGCTGCTTGTTCATGACCTTTCTGGGGAGAAACTGAGGCAGGGAGGGCTCAGCATGCTGGCGGTGGCTATTCCCCCACCTCTGGGAGCACTGTGGTGGTGGAGCGAGTGGAGGCTTCTCCCCTGAGACCCTGATGCCTCCCCATCACCTTTGCAGCACCCCAGCAGGCTAAGCGACTCCCACCCCCAACCATCTCCCTGCGGTCCAAGTCTATGACCTCGGAGCTGGAGGAGATGGGTGAGCCTACGCGGCTGCTGCAAGGGCCGGGAGGGAGAGGGCAAGGTGGGCTGGACCGTCCCTTGAGTTTGTTAGTGTTGTTAGTTACCAGGGGTCTTGTCCTCATCCTGTCCCCCAACCCATGGGTCGGACTCTCTGGCCTGCGTGTGTGTCGCGGGGAATGGGTGTCTGAGAGCCTGCTTTCCTCTGTCCTCTTGTATCTGTTTCTCTGTTGGGGTCTCTCTCAGGGTCTGTGTGTGACCCTCTCTGCGGGTCGTGCTGTCTCCTTACTTCTGTCCCACCTCGCCCCACCCCAATTCTCCATCTCTCCCTCCACTAGCTCCCCCAAACCCCCAATAACAGAGGAAAGCGAGCCCCGCCCTCCAGACGAGGCCAAGTGGACCTGGGGGGTCCGGTTTCCCCTGAGTTGGGCGGCTCTGACAGCTGACCGCCCCCACCCCGGGGGCCCCAAGGGAGGTGGGTGTTCCAGAGAGTGGGCCCCTCGCCTTCCCCAGTCGTCCTAACTCTTGGCTCCTCTACTGCCTCCCCCCCGGGCTAGTCTCCCCCTGGAAGAAGAAGAGTGGTGAGTGGGCACAGGACTGGTGGGAGGGCCCGGGTCTCCCGAACCCGCCGGCGGACTAGCCCCCTCCCGACCCCGGCCCCTCACTGCCCCACTCGCGCTTGCGCACGCCCGCTGGCCACGCCCACTGGCCCGCACCCTCTGGCCACGCCCACTGGCCGAGCCCGCTCCGTCGTGTCCGGCAGGGGCGCCCTGGCTTCATCCGTGTCCTTTGCCCACAGAGTACGAGCAGCAGCCTGCGCCGGTACCCAGCATGGAGAAAAAGCGGACCGTGTATCAGATGGCTCTCAGTAAGACTGCCCAGCCCTGCTCCCAGGGCTGCCCGCCCCCCACGTCCCGGGCCTCGGGGTGCCACGTCCACTCCACCCCCTTCCCTCCCGCGCACCCTTCGGCCACCTCTGAGCTCCTCACCCTCATACCCCAAGGAGGCCACAATCTCCCCACTCCCCCTTCCCACGACAGCTGGCCGATGCCCTGCGCTCACCCCTTCCCGTCCCCGGGTGCGGCCTGCTGGCCCGGGAGCTTGTGTCTCCCAGCCCGACTGCCCGTCCACCAGCACGCAGCCAGGGCTGCCCTTCGCTGGTTCGTACAGGTGCTCTGTATGAACAAGAGCTCCCAGCGGCCAAAGCAAACTTCATTTCACTGTCTTCCCACCCCCGTTCACCTCCCCTAGACAAACTGGATGAAATCTTGGCCGCAGCTCAACAGACCATCAGTGCAAGCGAGAGTCCTGGGCCTGGTGGCCTCGCGTCCTTGGGCAAACACCGACCCAAAGGCTTCTTTGCCACTGAGGTAGGCGGCTTGGGGCGGGGGTGCACACACCACCCTGGAACTACATTGCTTTTTCCTTGTGTCACGTGCTGGTCCTGGAGGGGTGACACACCTCCTGGGGTTCCCTCCTTTCTCCCCACCTTGAGGGCCCCCTTTCCTCTCTGCCCATCCTCTTCCTCCTTATCCCCTGCCCCCAGATGCCATCTCTCTCCTTTCCTCTTTCCACTTGCCATCCCTGCTCATGCTCACTTTCTTGTCCCACCTCTTCCTGTCCTTCTCTGTCCCACCTCCATGTTGTCACCGATGGAGCTCCCCCAGGGTAATAATAGGTGCTCAGGACGTGGTAATTATCATCTCTGTCCCCACTCTGCTTGCTTTTTCCCACAAAAGGCTACCCTACAGTGGGTATTGATCATTTTTAGATGCTGCCTTTTACCTGGATTATCTCATTTGTTCTTTAGAATCATCCTGTGAGGTTTGCACAGTTGTTGACCCATTTACAGAGGGGAAAACTAAGGCTCAGGGGAGCAGGGTTCAATTCAAGCAGTCAGGCCTCTGAACCCATGGTCTGGCCATAGTCCTGGCTATGCTGGTGGGGCTCTGCCGGCCCCTTCCGGGTTGTCTACCCCACCGGGCTGTGCCCCGTCACAAGAGCAAATTCCCCACCAGGGCTGTCAGCGCCACTGCCTCTAGCTGTCCCCTCCAGAGGCCACACTCTGCCCTACCTCTCCTTAGTGCTTCCTTCTCTGCCCAGGCCCTGCGCTCTGGCCAAAGCCACCACCTAGTGGCCAAGGGGCCATTTACTCTAAAACTGGGTTCTTTGGGCTTGAGGGGGCCGTGGACTGGCATAGTCCTTCTTAGATAATACTTATAAATGCATAAAGTAAAATATACAAGATAACAAAAGAAGTTACACTAAAATATAGTTAGCAAAATATTTTTAAAAAGCAAAATTTGGGATATCATAATATCAGCTTTTCACCAGCATGTTAGACAGCAAGATCAGGCGGTGGATCTTAACGGCTCTAATTTTAAAATCTTGAGGCACATAAACACTATTTTGAAAAGTCTGCGCCACTGCAATAGGATATGGAAATAGCTGCGATGTCTACTGAGGATGCAGCGTAGGTCTTGCTGAGACGCGCAGGGTTTCTTGCTTACATCCTGAATTGAGGAAAGGTTGAGTTTTCGTTGGAGCATAATGAAAATAAAGACATGTTTTTTTTTTTCTTGTCCAAGGGCACAAGCACCCCAAAGTCAGTCCACATGCCCACCCCCAAGGATTAGACCACCTGCTCTAGAGCGTCTTGTACTTTTATAAGAATCAAGCACAGGGGACAGATTTTGCACCAAGACTCCTAGAATTTCTTTCTGATTTATAGGTGGTGGGTCCTCGGCCACTTCTCAGGGCCTGGAAGAGTGCCCTGTGGGCTGCAGGCCCTCACTTTGCACTGGGCCTTGGTTTCTCAAAGAATTTGAAATCCCTGCAGCTGTTAAGGGGTCACCTCCTGAGCCCACCTTCCCTCGGGCTCAGTGTAAGTGTCCAAAGCACATGAGCATCAGAGCCAGGCAGGACATGGTTTCAAATCCTGACTTCCTCTAGCTTACTGCGTCGTTTTGGACCACACTGCTTAAATTTCTGCGTCTCAGTTTCCTGCTCTGTAAAATGGGGTTAAAGCTAAACCTTGCTGGGCTTGTAGGAGGATTAAATGAGATCAACTCCCAGCACAACAGGCTCTCGACAAGTGGTGGCTTCCTTCTTTCCCCCATTTCCTCAGTCTGAGAGATGTTTTTCTTGTGCCCTCTGATATGAGGAAGTCATTCCCACCTTCCCCAAAACATTTACCCTGGAGTTTTTGAAACTTCCTATCTGGCTCTGAGTTCCACAGACACCCAGGCCATCACCTGGGGACATCAGCTGGAATCTAGCCCAAACACCACTTCTTATTTCTTAATCCCCTCTGCTGCCTCTTTCTCCAGTCCTCTTCCAGCCTGTTCTTGAATGCCCTTGAAGACAGGGAGCTCACCACCTACCGCTGCAGTTATTCTATGTGTGGAAGGACCTTTTACAAAGTTCTTCCTTAAATGGAGCCCAAATCTTATCTGAACTGGCCTCCTACCTTTTTGTCATTGTTTTCTCCTTCTGTCATCTTCTTCTGTCCTCACTCTCCCTCCAGTACGACCTCACAGGCCTCAGCAAACTTCTCGACAACCACCTGGGAAGGAGGGAGGGGCAGGAGAGGGAGAGAGAGCATCCCCGTTTGACAGATAAAACAGTCTCAGAGATTTGAATTCACTTGCCTGCGGTCTCTCAGCAAGTGCATATGAAATCAAAACCAAGATCCGAGTCCTCTTCCCCTACACCAAGGTTTCTAACACCCGCACTGTTGACACAGTTGGTCCTTGTTATTTCTGGCTCTGCCTTTGCGAATTCACCTACTCGCTAAAATTTATTTGAACCCCCAAATCAATATGCACAAGTTTTTTGTGGTTATTCCTAAACACACACACAGCAGTGAAAATTTTGAGTTGCCCTATGTGCACGCACCCAGATGGGGTTGAATGAGGTGATGTTCTGCCTTCTCATTTCAGCTCTTATATTGTGAACAAGAGTTCTTTTCTTGGTCTATTTGGTGCCATGTATTTTTACATCTTTGTGCTTTTTATTGGTGATTTCAATGTTTAAAATGTCCCCCAAGCACAGTGTTGAAGTGCCGTATAGTGTTCCTTAGTGCAGGAAGCCTGCAATGCACTTTAAGGAGAAAATACTCGTATTAGATAAGCTTCGTTCAGTGAGTTAAAGGGCTGTTGGCTGTGCGTTCCATGCGAATCAATCAACAATATATATTAAGGTGTCTTTCAACAGAAATACACATAAAACAAGGTTGTATATTGATTGGTTGACAGAAATGTGTGGCAACTTCATAGAACATACCAGAATTGACTATACTTGGGGCTGCATACTTCTTTGTTGTGGAGGCCTGTCCTGTGCATTGTAGGATAGTCAGCAACATCTGTGGCCTCTACCCTCTAGATGCCAGTAACGAATGTCTCCAGATACTGCCCAATGTCCCAAGGAGGGCACAATGACCTCTCATTGAGAGCCACTGACCCACACCATTCTAAGAGTAAAAGACTTTCAGCCCTGGGTTTCCCCTAAGTGGGCTTTGATTCAGGATGCCACCGTATTCGCTCCTTCATTTATTCAGTATTTATTTGAGGCCTGGAACATACCCTCAATGATGCCATTTCTTCATGCCACCTTCCAACTGCATCTCACTCTCCTCTCACTCTGAATTTCCCTCCCTGGGGCTGTAAACCTCCCCCAGGTGTTTCCCTCAGACAAATGTGGATTCAAATCCTGACTTCCTCTAACTCACTGTGCCACTTTGGACCAGGTTACTTAATTTCTCTGTATCTCAGTTTTCTGTTCTGTAAAATGGGGCTTAAGCCAACTGTGCCCAGTTCTCACGAGGATTAAATGAGATTAACTGTAGCACAGCAAGCTCTCAACATGTGGTGAGCCCCTCGGGCTAGAAAATAAACTAGAGACCCCACCTTCATCACCAGTGAGCCCTGCATGTGCCCCAGAGACCCCACAACAGCGTATCAGACCGAGTGCAGAGTCTCTGATAAGAGATTAGAGCAAGTCCCATTTTCATTCATTTAACAAATATACTGAGCGCCCATAAAGTGCCACAGTGCTAGGCCCACCACCCTGTGTAAACTCAGTTGCAGGACAGCCAAGATCCTGGTACTCATAGAACTCACCATCTGAGCGCCAGAGAGCCCCTGCCCCAAGATGGGCCCCAACACCAGCCAGTAACAAAACCAGCTGCTTACCCGCCCCCACCTCCTACACATGAATCTCACAGGCACTCAGCTGAGTTCTACTGCGGGGCCCCTTTCCCTGTGTCTAGGAGCCCAATGGTCATTTGCCCTGTAGAATCCCCCCTTGTCTTCTCTCACTTCTTGGATCTGTCCCTGGGTTACCCCCAAGCCCTCCCTCTCTCGTTGGGGGCTCTCTCTGTCCCCATCTCTGCCCCTTCCCACCTGCTATTCTGATCTTTCTCACCCTCCCCAGAGGCCCCTTCGAGAGGTTTCTGCGTCTCGGTGCCCCTCTCTCGGCGGCGTCTGGTCTCATTCTCCTGTGTCTCTCTCTCCCATTCTTTTTGGTTTCTTTCCCATCTTGACTCTCCTGCCCGAACCCTCTGCATCGAGACCAGAGGCAGGGCCGGGGCACATGGTCACCCAAGGCTTCTGGGTCAGGTCTGTACAACAGTGAACAAGGGCAAAACATTGTATAAGCTGCCACTATTTAAGGACTTGGAAACTGGGAGATGTCAACCCTTCCCCAAAGACACAGTCTGGCCTGCCGCCTACGGGAGGCGGGGAGGAGACCCGCGGAGAGCCCAGGCAGATCCGCTGTGGGTCAAGGCGGTTCTTGGGCTGTGTCTCCTAGGGCTCAGCTGTCCGTCTGTCTGTCCTGTCTGTACGGCTCTGGCTTTCTCAGCTACCGTCTCTGTTGCCCGACCACTGACACCGAGGGCTCCCTTGTCCCCCCAGTCTGTGCATGGGTGCCGGTTTCAGCCTGTCTCTCACTCAGGCTGGGAATCTCTCACTCTGTCCTTGCTCTGTCTTTCCCTCCTGGGGCTGCTCCGGCGCTGTCCTCATCAGGGTGGTCGGGAAGGCCTTTCCCTCCCCGCCCCTCTGGGCCCCTCTTGCTTCCCCGGCTGTTCCAATTCTCTTGTCCCTCAGTCATCTGTCCCTCCCGCTTCTGCACCCAATCTCTGCCTCCCCCTCCTCCACATCTCTCATTCTCCTCATCTTTCTCTCTCCCCATCTCTGTGC
Source organism: Lemur catta (assembly GCF_020740605.2). Classification (NCBI taxonomy): domain Eukaryota; kingdom Metazoa; phylum Chordata; class Mammalia; order Primates; family Lemuridae; genus Lemur; species Lemur catta. The sequence continues at coordinate 22,724,439 of NC_059146.1, forward strand.
CCCCACCTCTGTCTCTGTATACCCATCTCTCTCTCCCCATCTCTGTCTTTGTCTCCCCATCTCTGTCTCCCCATCTCTGTCTCTGTCTCCCCATCTATGTTGCAGTCTCCCCACTTCTGTCTCTGTGTCCCCTTCTATCTCTGTCTCTCCATCTATCTTCCTCCCTGTTCTCTCCCCCAGCCCCTCTCAGGGGCTGTCTCCCTAGCAGAAATGTCCCAGCCCTTTGTCATTCCTCGCCCCAGCACCAGGGCGCGCACAGCCATTGAGGAGGTGACAGGGTAACCGGGCCCGCAGGCCGGCTCTCTGAGGGGGTAGTCTGCCCGGCAGCCGGTGACGTCATGAGCAGCTGGCTCGTTCTGATTGGCTTCGCCCTCTGCGCGGGAGAGGATGTTCCCCGTAGTTGGTGGAGGTCAGCCTGCCCCCTCTGGAGTCCGCCGCCTCCTCAGACAGTGTTAATGGCTGTTCCTTCATTCTGACGCCTCGGTCGCTCTGACCCTTCTTATGTCAATCTAACCCATTTTTTGAGCCTTCCTCTTCCACATCGAAGTGTCTTTTGTCAGTTTGCGAATCTAACACCCCCTGGTCACTCTCATCCTCTTCAGTCGGGGCACCCCTCCTCTGTCACTCTGAACCTTCCCTGTCGCTCTAACTGCTCCACTGTCACTCTAACCAGTTCCCTCTGATCCTTCTCTGCACCCTGACCCTTGCCCTGTCAACTTTGACCCTTCTCATCATTCTCACCCCTCTGCTGTCATCCTGGCCCCTCCCCATCACCCTGACACCCCCAGTCCCTCTGACCCCACCACCTCCCCTTCCTCCTCTCCTCAGGATTCCTGTCCTCTGGACTCTCCTCTCAGCCTTCTCAGCAGCCCTGCAGCCTTTCTGCCTGGTCACATCCCCTTCTCCTCCCTCTTTCCACCCCTCCGTTCCCCCCTGTCATTTGATCTTAGCATTTTCTAGCCACTCTGATCTGTTTTCTCTGATGCCTCTTTAATCTCCTCCTTAGTCACTGGCTGATCTAGGACAAGACCCTTCTCTCTCTGATCCACAGCCAGTTTCATTATCATCCAAATGGATATAATCAGCCCTAACTCTCGGGCTTGTTCAGGGATTTGGTGTGGACATAGGCAGAAAGCAGTGGGCAACATGGCTCGCGCAGAAGCCTGCCTTCCCTCTGCACCAGCGCCCACCGTCTTTGTCTTTTGCAGGGCTCTGCCCCCTGACATGCACAGCCAGCTGCAGGACAGGACAGAAAACCCAGCAGGGTATTGGCTGAGGCTTAAGGAGAAGGGGGAGGAAAGGAACATTCAGAAAAATCGAGAAGAATTGGGCAGGCTGAGACTCCGGGAAGAGCAGAATGGCAGGAAATCCGTCAAAGTGGGGATGTGTTCAGGAGACACCTCCTGGCGCCTTCTTGGAGCTGGCCCTGTGCTGTTTGACGGGGATGTTCAGAGGAAAGGGACTGAGGTCTTGCCCTCGGGGTCCTCCCCGTATCTTTCAGGGTGTCCTGTATCGCCTCCAGTGAGTCTTCCATTCCACAAATATTTATTGAGCACCTACTATATGCTGGAGTTGATACTGGGCTCTGAGGGTGTAGGAATGAACCAAACAAGGTCACTTCCTTTAGGGAATTTACATTTAAGGGGATGAAATGTAGCAGAATTGGGTTCTGTTGTATATGAGAAAAAGAAACCAAATAACAGCGGCTTGATTGAACAAGATAAGTGGTTTTATCTCTCTCATGTTAAAGTAGTCTGGAGTAGGGAGTCTCAGGCAGGTTGGCAGCCTCCATGATCATGAAGTCCTAGAATCCTTCTCAATTTCTGCTCCCCCATCCTAGCCTTGCTTCCAACCACAAAGTGGCTTCATAGTCCAAGTTGGCTGCTGGTGCTCTAGCTATTGCACTAGCGTTCCAGGTACCAGGAATAAGGAAAGGTAGAAAGGCAGAGGGGCAAAAGAGGGCACCTTGCTGTCTCTTGGGTTACCTCTGAGTCTTCTGAGAAGTAACATACAACACTTCGACTTATGCGTCTGGCCTGGCCTCCATCACATGGCCACACCTAGCTGCAAGAGAGGCTGGAAAGTGTAGTCTCTCAATAGGTGCCAAATAAGATTGGTGTTTTCTTGACAAGGAAGAAGAGTAGAATGGGTACTGGGTAGGCCACAAGCCCAGGTAGACAGACAGTAAACAAGCAGGCAAATAATTACGATGACTCCAAACTGGCACAAGTTAAGGGAGTTCTGATGCAGAATAACAGGAGGAAGCCTCTCCAGGGAGGAGACCTTGGGGCTGAAGTCTGAAGGAAACCTGAAACTTTCAGGCCTCACCCAATCCCACCTTTCCAAAGTCTGTTATTTTCCATCCCTTAGCCCCTGGCTCCTCTGCTGAAAACACATCAGCCTCCTTACTATTCCTTGAGCATGCCAGGCTCCCTGTCACCCCAGGGCCTTTGCATCTGCTGTTCCCTTTGCCTGCAATACTCTTCCTCTGCATATCTGTACAGCTCCCTTTTTCACCTTCAGGAGTTTGCTCAAATAATATTTTCTCAGTGAGGCTTTCTTTGGCTACCTTGTTTTGTTTTACTTATCCATTATTGTATTTTTAGACAGAGTCTCGCTCTGTTGCCCCAGGTAGAGTGCAGTGGCATCATCATAGCTCACTGCAACATCAAACTCCAAGGCTCAAGTGATCCTCCTGCCTCAGTCTCCAGAGTAGCTGGGACTACAGGCATACACCATTACAGCCACAGCCAGCTAATTTTTTTTTTTTTATTTTTAGTAGAGACAGGGTCTCACTCTTGCTCAGGCTGGTCTTGAACTCCTGAGCTCAAGCAGTCTTCCTACCTCAGCTTCCCAGAGTGCTAGGATTATAGGTGTGAGCCACCACCCCTGGCCATGCTGCCTTATTTTAAATTATACTCTTCATCTCTCCCATCCCTTACCTCCATCTGACCTATGTTATATTCTACCAATTTCTTTTGTTTATGGCCTGCCTGCCCTTCATGCAGGCTGGGGTGTTTGTCTAATCTGTTGCATCTGCAGCAGCTAAAACAGCCCCTAGCACAGAGGAGATACTCAGTAAATATTTGTGGAATGAATGAATGAGACACACATAGAAATAGTCCCAATCCAGGGTGGTGAGTGCAGTGAGAAGGGTAATACAGGCCCTAGGAAGGACTAGACTAGCGTCATCCAATAGAGCTTTCTATGATGACAGAAATGTGCCATCTGCGCTGTCCAATACAGTAGCCACCAGCCACAGGTGACTTGAACACTTCAAATGTGGCCAGTGCAATGGAGGAATGGAATTTTAAAAATTAATTTGAATTAATTGAAATTTACATCTGAATGGCTAGTGGCTACTATACCGGTCAATGATGACCTAAAGGAAGGGGGCAGTCAGGCCAGGGAGGATGGCTAGGGTGACAAGAATTTTCCCAAGCAGAGCACAGCACAGAGAAAGGATGTTGCAGGCAGAGGGACCAGCACATGCAGAGGCTCAGGGGTGAGAAACAGCACAGGAAACTAAGAGAACTGGGAAGATGTGAATGGTGGTGGTGGGGGCGGGGAAGGAGCAGAAGGGGGCGTGGCCAGAAGAGAAGGCAGTGAGGGGCCCATCCCAAAGGTGGGGACCTCATCCCGAGAGGGTTTCCTTTCTCTGCACTTCGGATCTCAAAGATGGAGAAGGAGACACACAGGGTCACCTGGAAGAGGCTGGGGAGTCAGGGCCCAGCAGTGCCTGACATTGGCAGGTTCTCAATCATTTATTCATTTGTCATGATCTTGTGGAAAAGCAGGCTCTGTTTGGGGACTGGGGACTCAGCAGGGAACAAGAGAGAGAAAGTCGCCACCTTCAGGCAAGTTTCATTATGAACATCTGCGAGCCTTTGACACTTTTGCCTTTCCTCCTAAAAAAAAAATTAAAGTTTGTATTTTATGATTTTGTTGGTGCAAAGATGAATGTTATCCAGGCTGGATTATATTCAGAATTTTTTTCCTTCTACTATGAAAAGAAATGAAAACATTTCTCCTTAGAAGTATCGTGAGCCCTAGACACTGCAGCTCAGTGCCTGGGGTAAGCTGGCTCTGCCTTCGGGCAGCTTCCAGGCTAGTGGCGGACACAGATGACAGACAAGCAAGCAAACAGGGTGGTTTCAGGTGGAGATAGGTGCGGTAGAAGAAAACGGGGCAGGGAAATGCAGCAGAGAGTGACAGGATGGGCAGGGAAGATCTCGCTGAGGAGGGGACACCTGAGTGGGAAACTGAGAGATGAAAAGGAGCCTGTGACAATACGAAGAAAGCCATTGCAAGGAGAAGAACCAGTGTTCGCAAGCAAGGATAGACCTGGGGCTGATGGCGGAGTAGGGGGAGGTGGGATTAGGGGGCACAGAGGGAGCAAGTGGGAGATGGAGTCGGGAAGCGGATCACACAGGGTATTTTGGTGCCAGCCTCCCAGAATGAGAGCTTGAGGTGCCAAGGGTTTGCTAAGGGGGAACCCTCGTGGAGTGGCCCCTTCTGGAATCTGTCTCCAGCCTGATCCCACGGGGAGCCCTGGAGTGTGAACCGCACCCCAGAGTTAGCCCTGCTTGGAACCTCCGCGTCAGTCTGTCGTGCGCTGTGGGCTGCTCCAGGAGGCGGGGGCACGGGACCACCTGGGCCAGTCGGCGCCTTTGTAGAAGGGTGATTCTCCAGAGCGGCAGGCAGGTGGCACTCACAGCAGTGGGCGATGGGTGCAGCATCCAGGTGGAGGGGACCTGGAGGGGCACCAGCAGCGTCCCCCACGGAGGGCCTTGTAGACACCAGTTGGGGATCCAGATCCCCTTCTAACTGATGCGGGGTGTTCCTGTAGGGTTTCAAGCAGGGCAGTAGCACACCCTGAATTTCTTTTTGACTCTTGTGTGAAAACAGACCAGAAAAGGGGGGTGGGGGACAAGGGGACAAGGGTGGCAGCAGGGAAACGAGGGAAGAAGCTACCGTGGCCATCCAGGTGAGCAGCGGTGGGGACTTGGACGTGGGCAGGGGCTGGAGAATTCAGTGCCCAGATGAATGATCCTACGGGAAGTAGAGCAGGCAGGGTCCACATGGTCTGCTTTCTTCTCCTTTCTCCTGGTGCCCAGATTCAGAAAGCTTCCCCCCACACACACACCCCTTCCACTCCTTCACACCGCTCTCCCTTCCTGCAGGGGCTTGTGAAGGAATGCGGATGGCTGTGTGGAGAAGCCACCAGTCTTCAGCCCTGACTGATCTTTCTCTGCTATCTTTTCTCTCTCCCCCACTGTCTGCTGCCCCGAAGTCGAGCTTCGATCCCCACCACCGCTCCCAGCCAAGTTACGAGCGTCCTTCTTTCCTGCCTCCGGGACCTGGGCTCATGCTCCGGCAAAAATCAATTGGTATGTCACCCGGAAGGGTAGTTATGAGGGATCTGGGGGTTAGGGGAGGCCGGGAGGGTGACAGTTTATGGGCGAAGCAAGGGAGCTTAGAAATGTTCTTTTCTGCTTCCATATGTGGCCGTAGTTCCACCAAGTTGGGGAAAGAATTCAGGCTTTGGAGTTGGGCAAACTTGAGTGTGAATCCTGGCTGCTTTCCTTCCCAGCTGTGTGACTTGGGGCAGGTGACTTCACTTCTCTGGGCCTGAGGCTTTGCATCTAAAAAATGAGGACACTATTGCCCCTGCCTGGATGCAGTGAGCTGAAGCCCCCAGCACAGACCCTGGTTCCTTCTCTCTTACACCTGATTTTCCATCCATTCATTCATTCTATCATACAAATGTTTGTTGAACACCTCCCACGTGCCAGGAATTGTTGCAGACTGCTGGGGATGTGTCAGTGAGTAAAGGCTCCTGCCCTCATGGAGCTTATCTCCTAGCACGGAAAGACAGACAGTGGATCTAAGGAAGATAAACATGAAAATTATATAGTATGCTATTATATAGTATATATTTTATATATAGCAGCGGTAAGTGCTATGGAAGAAAAGGGGGAAAAGGAGTGCTGGGGGTCATGGCAATATCTGGAGGCAAGACATTCCAGGCAGAAGGAACAGCCTGTGCAAAGGTCCTGAGGTAGGACTGAACCTGGTATGTTTACAGAACAGGGAGGAGGCCAGTGTGGCCAGAGCTGAGTGAGCACCGGGCATGCGGGCAGAGAGGGAGACAAGGACCTAGATCCTGCAGGTTCTGGTGGGCCATGGCGAGGACTTGAACTTTTACTCTGAACAGAGGAAGGACATGAGCTGACTTAGATTTGAACAGAATCCCTCTGGTTGCTGTCTGGGGACAAGACTGGGGGTGAGAGGGCAAGGGCAAAGCTAGGAGCCCAGAGAGGAGATGACAGCAATTGCTGTCCAAGTAGGAAATGATGTTGGCTGGCCCCAGGTGGTGACTCTGGAGGGGTGAGAACGTGTTGGATTCTGGATACATTTTGAAGTAACAGGATTTGCTGGTGAACTGGATGTGAGTGGCGTGAGGAAGAAAGCCACCAAGGAAGACTCTAAGGTTTTCAGTCTAAGCAGCTAGAAGGATGGAGCTGCTGTTTGCTGCAGTGAGGGGGGCTGTGGGCTGGGAGGGGACTGCTGGGGAGATCAGGAGCTTGGTTTGGAGCTTTTGGGGTTTGAGATGCCTGTGCAGCAAGCAGCTGGATGCAGGCGTTTGGATATAGCGGCCTGGAGCTCAGGGGAGAGGGTGGCCCCAGACACAAATGTGGGAGTTAACAGCAGAGAGGCAGCGAATGAAGCTGGACGCTGGTTGACAGAATAGTCCCGGGGGGGGGGTGCCAACGACTGCGCCCTGACAGTTGAGAAGGAGGCAAAGACTGGACTTCTCCAAGCCTCCTCGAGTAGTTCTGCCCATTGGACCCAGCTTTTCCCAGCTTCCTGAGTTCGCAGTCCACCAGTGTGAGTCTCGCACTGTGAGGTCTGCCTGCGTCTCATAGTTCACCTAATGTCTTCCCTGGAAATCAGCTCCCTCTTTCAGTGCTAAGCGATTCTGTCTGTAAAATCACTGGTTTGACATGCTAACTGCCCTTCATTCCCGCATATACATGAGAAGAAACATGTAGCTATGCACACAAACATGATGATCCCTTCCCAGCTCCAGCCAAGCTTGCTCACCCAACACCAGCACTAGCATTGCTGAGCCCTTTCGTGAATTGGAAAAGGGCGCCCCCTTATGGCTCGGGGAGGAAGCTCAGCTGAATTTCGCAGCCCCGCTTTGCCGCGGTTTGCAGGTGTGCAGTAGAAAGCAGATTGCGGTTTATCCCAGCTGGGGAAGCGCTGGGCTAGTCCACGTGCAGTTCTTAGTATATACTAGGTGCCATGATTAATAATTATTATCGTGGTTCTATGGGATAAGGGAGCAGGGAGACCCTTCCCCCAAGGCCCCTCCCAATCCTCTGTGTCTCCCCAGGGGCAGCAGAAGATGACAGACCCTACCTAGCACCCCCAGCCATGAAGTTCAGCCGCAGCCTGTCTGTGCCTGGTTCTGAGGACATTCCCCCACCCCCCACCACGTCCCCACCGGAGCCCCCCTATAGCACACCTCCAGCCCCCTCCTCCTCAGGCCGCCTCACCCCCTCCCCTCGGGGAGGCCCCTTCAACCCCAGCTCAGGTGGCCCCCTCCCCGCCTCCTCCCCCGCGTCCTTTGATGGGCCCTCCCCTCCCGACACCCGCGTGGGGGGCCGTGAGAAGAGCCTGTACCACAGCGGTCCCCTGCCCCCCGCCCACCACCACCCGCCGCACCACCACCACCACCACCACGCCCCGCCCCCCCAGCCCCACCACCACCACGCCCACCCCCCGCATCCCCCGGAGATGGAGACCGGCGGCTCCCCAGACGACCCTCCACCCCGATTGGCTCTGGGGCCCCAGCCCAGCCTGCGAGGTTGGCGGGGCGGCGGGCCTAGCCCGACCCCGGGGGCGCAGTCCCCGTCGCACCACGGCGGCGCGGGCGCGGGCGGCGGCCCCTCCCAGGCCCCGGCTCTGCGCTACTTCCAGCTGCCCCCGCGGGCGGCCAGCGCGGCCATGTACGTGCCCGCCCGCTCGGGCCGCGGCCGCAAGGGCCCGCTGGTCAAGCAGACCAAAGTGGAAGGCGAGCCCCAGAAGGGCGGCGGCCTCCCGCCCGCGCCCTCGCCCACGTCCCCGGCCTCCCCGCAGCCGCCGCCCGCCGCGGCCGCGCCCTCGGAGAAGAACTCCATCCCCATCCCCACCATCATCATCAAGGCTCCGTCCACCAGTAGCAGCGGCCGCAGCAGCCAGGGCAGCAGCACCGAGGCCGAGCCCCCCACCCAGCCCGAGGCCGCGGGCGGCGGCGGCTCCTCGCCGAGCCCCGCCCCGGCCATGTCGCCGGTGCCGCCGTCCCCGTCGCCCGTGCCAACACCCGCCTCGCCCAGCGGCCCGGCCACCCTCGACTTCACCAGCCAGTTCGGAGCAGCCCTGGTGGGGGCGGCCCGGAGAGAAGGGGGCTGGCAGAACGAAGCCCGCCGGCGGTCCACGCTGTTCCTCTCCACCGACGCCGGGGATGAGGATGGTGGCGACAGCGGGCTGGGCCCAGGGGCGGCCCCGGGTCCCCGGCTACGCCACTCCAAATCCATCGACGAGGGCATGTTCTCCGCCGAGCCCTATCTCCGGCTGGAGTCTGCAGGCGCGGGCAGCAGCGGGGGCTACGGGGGCTACGGAGCGGGCAGCCGAGCCTACGGGGGCGGCGGGGGCAGCAGCGCCTTCACCAGCTTCCTGCCCCCGCGACCCCTGGTCCACCCGCTGACCGGCAAGGCCCTGGATCCAGCCTCCCCGCTGGGGCTGGCCCTGGCCGCCCGAGAGCGGGCGCTGAAGGAGTCCTCGGAGGGCGGTGGGCCCCCCCAGCCCCCTCCAAGGCCCCCATCGCCCCGCTACGAGGCGCCGCCGCCCACCCCGCACCACCACTCGCCCCACGCCCACCATGAGCCAGTGCTGCGTCTCTGGGGGGCCTCCCCGCCGGACCCCGCCCGCCGGGAGCTGGGGTACCGGGCAGGGCTGGGCAGCCAGGAGAAGTCCCTTCCGGCCAGTCCGCCAGCTGCCCGACGCTCCCTGCTGCACCGCCTGCCCCCGACAGCTCCCGGGGTGGGGCCCCTCCTGCTGCAGCTGGGGCCCGAGCCCCCGCCTCCGCACCCCGGAGTGAGCAAGGCCTGGAGGTCCGGAGCCCCCGAAGAGGCGGAGCGGCTGCCCCTGCACGTGCGGTTCCTTGAGAACTGCCAGCCCCGGGCCCCTGCGGCGGCCGGAAGGGGGCCCCCCCTCGGAGGACGGGCCGGGGGTCCCGCCGCCCAGCCCACGCCGGTCTGTGCCCCCCTCCCCGACCTCCCCGAGGGGCAGTGAAGAGAACGGGCTTCCGCTGCTAGTCCTGCCGCCGCCTGCCCCCTCGGTGGACGTGGAAGACGGCGAATTCCTCTTTGTGGAGCCGCTGCCTCCTCCCCTGGAGTTCTCCAATAGCTTCGAAAAGCCTGAGTCGCCCCTAACACCTGGGCCTCCCCACCCGCTGCCTGACCCGCCCACTGTGGCCACCCCCCTGCCCCCTCCTCCACCCCCAGTTGTGGCCACCGCTCCTCCCACGCTGGACTCCACTGCATCCAGCCTGACATCCTATGACAGTGAGGTGGCCACGCTGACGCAGGGGGCCCCTGCCACTTCCGGGGACCCCCCTCCGCCAGGCCCACCTGCTCCTGCAGCACCGGCTCCTCCCGCCCCACAGCCTGGCCCAGACCCCCCACCTGGCACGGACTCTGGTATTGAGGAGGTGGACAGTCGGAGCAGCAGCGACCACCCCCTGGAGACCATCAGTAGCGCATCCACACTGAGCAGCCTGTCTGCTGAAGGTGGCGGCAGCGCAGGGGGCGGTGGTGGTGGAGGGGCTGGTGTGGCGAGTGGCACAGAGCTTCTGGACACCTATGTGGCCTACCTGGACGGCCAGGCCTTCGGGGGCAGCGGTACTCCTGGCCCACCATACCCTCCGCAGCTCATGACTCCCTCTAAGCTCCGGGGCCGGGCACTGGGAGCCAGCGGAGGCCTGCGGCCTGGCCCCAGTGGGGGACTCCGAGACCCTGTCACCCCCACCAGCCCCACTGTCTCAGTGACAGGGGCTGGAACCGATGGGCTACTGGCCCTGAGTGCTTGTTCAGGACCCTCGACAGCGGGAGTAGCTGGGGGTCCGGTGGCTGTAGAGCCAGAAGTCCCACCAGTGCCCTTGCCGACAGCCTCCTCCCTGCCTCGGAAGCTGCTGCCCTGGGAAGAGGGCCCGGGCCCACCGCCACCACCCCTGCCCGGGCCCCTGGCCCAGCCTCAGGCCTCAGCCTTGGCCACAGTAAAAGCCAGCATCATCAGTGAACTCAGCTCCAAGCTTCAGCAGTTTGGGGGCTCCTCGGCAGCGGGCGGTGCTCTGCCCTGGGCTCGAGGAGGCAGTGCGGGAAGCACGGACAGCCACCACGGGGGACCCAGCTATGTCCCTGAGAGGACCTCCTCCCTGCAGCGGCAGAGGTGAGCAGGGGCTGGTGGCTGGCAAGGGAGGCCAGAGGGGCCAATGTGGTGGTTACCAGAGTCCACCTTCCCCATAGGTGTGTCCCTTTAGGGTCTCAAGGTGGCAGAAAGAGAACAGAAACCGGGCTGGCTTGCAGCAGTTCCCCTCACAGAAGCGTGCTTTCACAGGTGCTTTAAACTTCGCTTTATCGCAGTAGCTTCTGTGGTCTCCTCCCATCACCATCACAACCCACAGCCCATGATGAACAAAAGTTATTAACAAGAGACTGGATCAAGTCTGTTTCCTTGGTAGGCTGTCAGTTCTTTCTGACAGTCCCTGAAATCTGGGAGTCCCCTGAACCTGGTATGGCTCAAGATGTGCTGCTTTAGGGCACAGTGGTTCCAGGTGTGGGTGTGGAGCCCACCTCTTGGCTTCCAGTCCCAGTCCTGCACTTTCTCGCTAGGTGGTCTTAGGCAAAGGAATCCCCCTCTCTGTAGAAGGGGGATGGCACAGTGCCAGCCCAAAAGGGTTTTGAGAGGATTTCATGTGGGCCATTGTTATAACATGACATGGGGTAGGAGAGGAGCCATGTCTAGATGGGGACATACAGAATGTTGCAGAAGTTTCCCAGAGCAGCTAGTTACCTGGGATGGCCACAAAGTTCAAGCCATTCAAGACCTCATGTTAGAGAAAGTTAGTTACATTCCTGATTCATACACACCGAGGGTGGCAGAAGATTTTTAAATCTCCTTGTCCATCTGCAGAGTTCACTCTAATTCTGTTTGAGAGCCTGATATCATTATGGTTAACATTCAAATGTGGGCTTATTAGGCCTTTGAGACCTTAATGCAATTCATTGGCTATTCTTACGTATTCTGGGTAGAGGAGAGTACGCTTAGTCAACAAACGCTATCCGTTATGGATTTATTACCTGCTGTGTGCTGGGCGCCCTTCTGGGTGTTGGGACCCCACAGTGCACAAGACATGCAAAGCACTGCCCCCATAAGGCTCATAGTCTACCGAGGCAGGGGTTGCAAACTAATTGCAACCACCCTAAAAAAAATATGACAATGACAATAGCAATAATGGGATGGTTAGAGAAGTTCTCTTAAATAACAGGCAAATAACAAGCAGAGAGTGGAGGAGGGGAGGGAGCAAAGTCACAGGCTACCTGGGGAAGGTTGAGCTGGGCAGAGGTTACAGCCAGTTCAAGTGCCCTGAGGTGGAACCATGCTGGAGGGAGCCAAAGGGATGAGGGGAACATTTTTCTCCCCTTGTTTCTTCTCTCTTTCATCTCCCTCTCTCCATCTCTCTCTCTCTCCTGTTCCCTTCCTTCTCTCTCCCTCGGATGATCACCCTCTTTTCGTTTCTCTCGCACCGTCTCCCTGTCTCTCACTTTGCTATGACTGGCCATAACCTGAAAGGCAGTATAGGATAGTGGTTAAGAGCTCAGACTTTGGTGCCATGTAACCAGGCTCTACCACTTCCTGGCTGTGTGTCCTTAGGCAAGTTACTTAACCTCTCTGTGCTGATTGATAATAGTAACCTGCATCAGGGCTGTCATGGGGATTAAATTGAGATGTGATGTGGAAAGCACTTAGAACAATGCCTGGCACACGTGAGCATTAGTAAGTGGTGGCGATTATTATTATTATCACTTAATGTCTCTTTTTCTTTCATCTTTCATGACTGTCACCCTCTCCCTGTCCTCTCATCTTTCTCTCCCTTCGTTTCTATCCTGACGTCCTTCTTACTCCCTTGCTCCTTCCATCTCTTCCCATCTCTTCTCCATCTCTCTACTCCCACCCTTATGTCTCTCTTCCTCTCTCCCTGTATCTTGACCTTTGCCCCTTCCTCACCCCTGCCCTCAACCCCTCCCCTCCTCCCTCCACCCCTGTCCCCTTGTCACATTCCAGACTCTCCGACGACTCCCAGTCCTCACTCCTCTCCAAACCCGTCAGCAGCCTGTTTCAGAACTGGCCCAAACCACCTCTGCCGCCGCTCCCTACTGGAACTGGGGTCCCCCCTTCAGCTGCTGCGGCCCCAGGGGCCACCTCACCCTCGGCCTCCTCCTCCTCCACGTCCACCCGCCACCTCCAGGGCGTGGAGTTCGAGATGCGGCCCCCTCTGCTCCGCCGGGCCCCCAGCCCCTCGCTGCTGCCCACCTCGGAGCACAAGGTCAGCCCCGCGCCCAGGCCCTCGTCCCTGCCCATCCTGCCTTCTGGACCCCTCTATCCAGGCCTCTTCGACATCCGCGGCTCCCCCACTGGAGGGGCAGGAGGCTCAGCTGACCCCTTTGCCCCTGTCTTTGTGCCACCACACCCGGGGATATCCGGGGGGCTTGGAGGAGCCTTGTCAGGGGCCTCCCGCTCCCTCTCACCAACCCGCCTGCTTTCGCTGCCCCCGGACAAGCCTTTTGGCGCTAAACCTCTGGGGTTCTGGACCAAGTTTGACGTGGCCGATTGGCTTGAGTGGCTGGGTTTGGCCGAGCACCGAGCCCAGTTCCTGGACCACGAGATCGATGGCTCCCACCTGCCTGCCTTGACCAAGGAGGACTATGTTGATCTGGGTGTGACCAGGGTGGGCCACCGCATGAACATTGACCGGGCTCTCAAATTTTTCCTGGAGAGGTGATGGCTGGCCTGGACGGACCCGCCCGTCCATAGAACCCTTGAGCCTGCTGGCCTCTTGACCTCTGACCCCGGACCGTCATTCTCTCCCCGGGCCAGGGACTCTGCTCAAACTGCGCCCTGCCCTTATCTACCAAGGCCGGAGGTCACCAGGTGACCTGATCCAGGCTGGACATTTGCACCTCACAGGAGGGGGGCAGCTGACACAAGACTGTGCGTGTGAAGCGGGGAGCAGAGGGGGGGAATGGAAGAAATCACAGAGGGGGATGGAGAAGGAGGGAAGGGCCGATTCTGGGGGGAGGGGACAGACAGAGCCATAGAGGGTCAGCCCTGAGCCTGATTGGATGGGGACCATCCCCCAGGCCACAGGGGAAGGGGGTGCCCTCAGATTCCACCACCTGCCACCCCTCTAACAACCCTTCCCACCCTCTCCAGGCCCCTCAGCTCTCCCCACCTCCCCTCTGCCCAGCACACACAGCTGCCCCCGAGCCTCTTGCACGCTCCGTTGCACGCCTGCTCGCCTCTCTCCCCATCCCTCCGCTTCCCGGGCTGCAATTTTGCACAAATTTGCCCTCTCGCTGTCTTGCACACTCTGCCTTTGCTTCCGGCTTGCAAGGCCCCCTCCGCTCTCAAATACACTCTGTTCTCCTCGCACACGCTGCATTTCTTTCCTCCCCTCAAGGCCTCCTGCTCTGTCTGTCACTTGCTTACACACTTTCCCCTGGGACTGTCCCGTTCACGCCTCGTTCCATAATCTCTCCAGACCCCCCGCCGCTCACTCTGAACCCTTGCTGCAGACACACTTGGGACACATTTTCCCTCCCCACTCACAGCCTCTGCATCCGTATTTATTCTCTGGCGTTCTCGTCTCTTTGTTCAACCATCGCACACTGGCTATTTTGTGCAATCCCCCCCCCACACACACTCTTACCTCCATTTGTTTAAGTTGAAGCACTTTCCCTTCTTATCTTGAGCCCCCAAATTCTTCCTCTATCCACCTCTCCCTCTCACGACACTCCTACCCCTAACCTTTCCCTCCCCCTCTTGCACTGTCACTTTTTGTCACACTTTTGCACACTTGCCTCCCAGGAACTGTGTTTTTCTCACAAATGCTCATTCCTCCCTTCTCTGCCAGCTCCCACTCCCTTGCACCCCCTTCTCTTGCAGGTGTTTGCCTATCTCCGTTCTTGATTTCGTGGACCCTCTTGCACACTTGCTTTTGCACACACTCCCTCCCCGGCACTGTCAATGCTCCCTGGAAGCCTTTTGCTCTCCCCTAACAACGCCCTTGCACACCGTGGCTTTGCTGCACATGCCTTCTTGTCTTTCCTAGCTGGATGAGAACCCTGCCACCTCTTTGCTTTTGCACACTTGTCCCCTTCCACACGCTCTTGGGCTGTAACTATCGTTTCTTTTCCTGACACCCTTATTTTTTGTTCCTGTCAAGGAGCAGCTCATGCAGCCATTCTGACTTTTTCTCTTACCTCCTCACGCTTTTCTCTTTCTGGTGAGAGAAGACCCTATGCACACTGATTCCTGCTCACCATGCTTCCACACTTCTTCCTCTCCCTGCCTCCAGCCCTCACCCGCCCTCACGTCCTCCCTCCTGTCACTCTTCCTTGTCCTCCCTGGGCCATCTGTCCATCCCCTTTGCACGAAGATCCCCCTCTCCTAACCTTTCCTTCTCTCTAAGAAACCCTCTCTCCCTCCAGCATGGCTGTTCCTTCCCGCACGCTTCCCCTCTCCCCTTATTCCTGGGGCTTTGGAATTTTAAACCACCCCTCCCCCTAGAAAGCCCCCTCTCCTGCTGTGGGTAAAGGGGGAAGGGCATCGCCCTCAGGTCCCCCCATGTTCAGCTGCCAAAGAAGGGAGCTCCCCCTCCTTCCCCCAAGCCCATTCCCCCTCTGCTGCCCCCTACCCCTGAGGGGGGGGCGCTCCGTCCACGAGGGGAGGGGGCTTGCAGCCCCCTCCCCTCACCATGTCAGGGATCTGCGGGGAACCTCGTGGGAGGGTCGTGGGAGGGGGGAGGGGCAGTGAGGAAAGGGGCAGAGGTCGCGCTGGACCCCTACCCGCCCCCTCCCCCTTGTCGGATGCCCCCAGTCCGCAGGGGGCCTGCGCGGTGCCCGTCTATCAAGGGCTTGTTCATTCTGGATGGGTACCGCGGGGTTGGGGAGGGTGTAGGGGGTGGGGGGGGGAGAGGTCGGGGTGGGGAGTGGGGAGGGACTGGACGGGGGGGCAGCGCGGGGTGGAGAGGAGAGACAAAGCAAAAAGAGAAACAATAACAAAAGAAGAAAATACAAAAAACAAAAAAACCCAAACCCCCTAGAACTCACAAAAAAAAAAAAAATCCAGAAAAAAACCTGAAATAAAAGCCCGAGAATTGTCTTCCAAGGGGGGTGGGAGGGGGAAGAGGAGGGGGACGGATGAGGACGTCTGGTTCTCCTTGAGACAGGGCTCGGCACGTGCTGAAAGCCCCGTGCCCAGGTCTTCCCTTTCGCGGGCCTCGGTTCATCCTTCAAGGAATTGGGACCCAGGCGTCCTCTTGCAGGGACTGGAGGAAGATTAGGGAGGCGGGATTCTAACATGGGGGTTCATTCCTGCCCCCATCACCTCCCTCCCCCTGACTCCCCACCAAGATTTTGCAGAGAGAAATGGCTTTTGTACCAGGTCATTCTTTATAATTAAACTCACAGTATCCACCCCCTCGAGCCGGCCCTGCCTCCTTCCTGGGGAGGCAACGGCCCCTTTTCTCCTGGGCTCTGGGAGGGTCGCCCGAGCCTGCGGGGTGGTGCGCAAGCGCAGCCGGGGCCCGCCCCCACGCGTCAGTCCCGCTCGGCGGGCTCCGCCCCCAGGGCCTCGAGCATGCGCCGCCGGACCAAGGAGCGGCGCAGGTGCAGGCGGTAATCGCCCAGCAGCAGTTCGTCGTGGCGCACGAGCTGGTGCGCGAGTCCGCGGGGACTGAGCCCCGAGCGCAGCAGGCGCGAGCGAGTCTGGAAGTCCGTGACCATGATGAGCCACCTGCGGGGGCGGGGGGCGCAGACGGAAAGGGACGCCCTGATGGTCTCCGCCAGCCTTCGATTGGCGACGCGTCCCTGCCTAGTCCCCGTGCTTTACCACGGTCCAACACCCAGTCACTCCGTCCCTAAACTCCTCTCCAGCCCTACCCTCTCGCCGAAATTAACCCGAACCCGGCCCTCGCCTGGGTCATTCTAAGCTCCGTCCTCCGTCTCAGCCTGGTTCTGCCCCCAGTCGCTGTCTGTCGAGGCTCCATCTCAAACCGCCGCTCCAGGGCCCGAGCCTCACCTGGCAACTCCAGGCCTCGCTCCTACCTAGGTACCCCTGCCCCTACTATGTGCTCAGGCCACTCTGCCCGCTCAGAGCTGCCTTTCCAGGCTCAAAACCCCACACCTCGGTCTTGCCTATCCCCGTCACTCCCTGGGCCACTCAAAGTCCGGTCCCCCACTCACCCTAGATCCCGCCTTCCCTCTGATCCCACCCGGCCCCGCCCCTCGCCGCGCCCACCGCCGCCCAGCCCCGCCCAGTCGCCCCAGGGCCCGCCCCCGCCGCGGGCTCACCGGTCCCGGCGGCCCGCAGTCCCGCAGATGACGTTCATGTTCTCAAAGCGGATGCTGCTCACCAGCCCGCTCTCCATGGCCCCGGGTAACTCGGCCTCCAGCGCCTCCAGCACCTCCAGGTGGGTAAAATCCTCCTCAGGCTGGGGGTGTGGGAGAGACAACTTCAGCCCATGTGGCCCTCCCTCGTTCAGTCCGGTTTCGGAAGCCACTACCCCCTAGACCCCACCTGCCGAACCTGCCAGAGTCCCAGGTGGCATTCGAGGGGCAGGGATCGCACTTGATCCCAGGGTTCTGTCGCTCTTGTCAGAGGGGGACGACAGGTATCTCTCAGATGGAAAAGCATCTTGTGTCATTCCAGGTCATTCTCCAAAGAAATCAATTTTCACCAAGCCATTTTGCCAAAAGTCAATGAACAGTTGGCCGAATGATTCACCAATTTGGCCAATTTTACCAATCTACCAAAAACTTTCCCAGCCACCTGCAATAAATGGTGCCGAAAGCTCCTGAAGCTTTCTGCCAGGATTTAAGTTGTACACTTTCCCTTTTATATTGATGTTAGCATTTTAAAGAGTGTTCACTTGTCAAAAGATAAGGATCACAGGGGATTTGACGTCTTGTCAATCTATTTAACATTCAGAAATACATAGTGATCACTAACCACATTTTCAGCACAAGAAGGTGATACACGGTTGTCATAGCATATAAAATTACTGTGGTACGAAAATGACATCATGACATCAGTCACCTCCAGAAAGGCTCACCTTGAGTGGGGGAAGAGGGGAGACCGGAGATTCCCTTGCTCAAAGCTATGAAGAAGAGGAGTGTTGGGTGGGGACTGGTCCCTAAAATGAGGACATTGATCCCTTGGTTGGGGGGATGTCACTCAGATTAGCTGAGAGGGCTCCTGGAAGCCCTGTGTCTGCCATCAGCACCCATTAACATCAGCTCTTCTCATTTAATTATCAAGTGCTTGGAACCCTAATACATCTCTTCAGACTGAGGGCAGGAATTGTTAAGGGATTCATGCACCGAATGACCAATTTACTGACTCTGTCAAAAACATGGGCTTTTTCTTATGAGGTTTTTTTTTTTTTGTTATATTTGTAAACCTTATAGAACTCCATAGTAGATAGATTAGTAGGACTCCTTGTGTCCTCGGTCTCCTCGCTCCCTGCCCCTCAGTCTCCCCTGTTTCTGTCCCTCTGTCTGCCCTCCGAGAGGAGCAGTGATAAATTTAACAACGGATCCTCCAACAAACTCATGATCAATTTCCAGCAATCTGCCCTGGTGCCAAGCCCACAGCTGGTAAACCACAGAGCCTGGATTTCAACCCCAGCTCTGAGCCTGTGCCCTCTCCACCACCCCACCCAAACCGTGCAGAAACCAAGAGCCTGGGCCCACAGGGGCAGGGGACGCTCACGGAGGTCTCCATGCAGAGGCAGAGGGGCTGGGCAGCAGGCGGTGTGGGGAACTTCCGGATGCACGGGAGCTCTCGGTCCAGTGCCTCATACTCTGCAATGACCTGCCGCAGGTACTGCTTCCTGGGGAGAGAGTGAGTAGGCAGGGACTTCTGAGGTCAGGGGTCGCTGCCATCACATTTGGGGGAGCTGAGGTCAGAGGTCATGGGGCCAGGGGCCACTCACGAGGATTTGGCAGGCCTGCCCAGGCCCCGAATCTGTATCTCCTCGGAGGTCTTCAGGTCCACAAGGAGGGCTCCTGAGGACAGAGAACTCAGTGTCAGCTGCCCCAAGTCCTCCTCGGCCGTGCTTTTGCTTAAATGGGCATCACCAAATGCTGTCCGTGCCACCCCAGAATAGCCCACATGCTAGTCATTGAGCTATTATCCCTCAGCTCCAAACTGCACCCTTCTGCACTGGCTCTGTGGTGCCTGGGCTGGGTCTGTAACCAGCTTTTTGCTTTGACAGCTGGGTTCCCATTAGGCTCTGCCCAAAGTGGGTGCCAGAGGGAGCCTGACAGGGAGAAGGAATCAGAAGGGACTTGCTCCTTTCCCTTCCTCTTCCAGTCACCCCAGCCTTGTTTCTGCACTGCAGGAGTGTCACTTCCCTCTAGTAACAGCATTTAAATCCAGTCGGCAGTTGTTCCAACACTTTCAGAACAAGCCTCCTGATTGGAACTTGATCCATAACAGCTCTCAAACCTGGCCTTTTCTTGACAATCCCACCTAACTGATCTTTCCCTTATGGCTGACTGTTAGTTTTCCCACGTACTCCATTTTCCCTTCCCCTATGAGCTGAAAGTTTTACCCAGCACACGGCCACCCAGCTGGAGACAACAGTTCCCAGCCTGCCTTGCAGCTAGGTGTGACCTCATGCCCAAGCTCTCTCCAATACAATGTTAGCAGGAGTGAGACGTGCGACTTTGGAGCTATTTGCTTAAAAGAAAATTGCTTGTCTTGGAGTTTTTGCCCTTAACTTTGGACTAGAATGTGGATGTAGCAATAACCCAGCTTCCACTGTGCCAGGATATGGTGAGCAACAACATGGGAGGAACCTGGGTCCCTAAATCATCTCATGGAGCCAAGGTGTCCCATCAACCCAGGCCACTTGCCTCCCACTACACAAGAGACAAGTAAACTTCTGTCTTCTTCGTGCTATTGTGTTTTGGGGGTCTCTTTGTTACAGCAGCTGAAAGAGGAGAACTCAGCTCCTGGCAGCTTTCATGCTAAACATAAACAGTTTCCCAGAACACAAACATCAGGCAAGGCCACTCTGTGACTGTGATGGACCAAGACAAAAACAAGACCACTCCCGAATCATGTATCACACAACGAAACAACAGACATTGACCAAACTCCCAAAATGACCAAAACCCCAAACCCCCTCCTGGTGCAGGGCTGATGGCTGCTTCTTAACTAACCACAGCCCTAGCTCGATCTACTCCTCCTGCCTCTGGATGAGACAAAATCACCTAACACAGCCCAGCTCCTGCAATAAGTCCTTGCTAACACCCCCTTGCTGAGACACCTTATGTATGTGCAATCTCCCTCATTACGAGTCAATAAACTCAACTACAGGGAGTGGTGTGCTGGGATATGTTAACAACAGGCTCCCTTGCTCTTGCTCAATCTCTTGCTTTCTCTCGCTTTCACAATCACACAGCATTTGCCGATGACCATAGTGTCCGCACTCCCACTATGGCCAATTTCATGCTCCCAACAGTTTTAACAACAAGCTCACAAAATTCAACACTCAGCCCCTATGGACCAGTATAGATGTCTCTGGCACAGAACTGCCACAGTATGCTCCTGGTGGCCTTTGACTTTGACACGGCTTAGCCCATTAGTACATCTCTCTGTTCCCTGTTCCCCCACCTTCTACCTGTCTCCCCAGGGCAGCAGAGGTGAGATTTTCACCCCAGCACCCCATGCCTACAAGCCACCAGAGGCTTCCCCTTTCCCCCAGGGTAAAGTCCTCAGTGGTGGGAACGTGGTCTGGGAGCAGCACCTTGCTGGAAACTCAGCACCTCAGGACCCACCCAGACCTACTGGATTGGAATCTGCATTTTAACAGGCTCCCCTTTGAGAAGCACCTACCCTGCATGTGCTCACCCTGCTGACCCCAAATCATTTTCTTCCAGCCATACTGGCCTCCCTCCAGCCCTCAAACATAGTCATCTCCTTCTCGAATCTGCCTACTTAACAATAATAGCAACAACGAAGTGCTCACAGTCCCTTTTAAGTGCCAAGTATTTTTAAAAAATACTTTCCACTGCATCCTCGAGACAACCGTCTGAGGTAGTGTCGTTTAACAAATCATGAGGTGGAAGCACAGAAAGGGTGAGTGACTTGCCTGTGGTCACACAGTCCAAAGTGACAGAATCAGAATAAAAATGTGAGGGACTGGATCGGAGGGTTCTCAGTCTCCTCAGGCTGCTTCCTCCCAACCCACTCTTGTCTAGACAACAGCCCCCTACTCCTTTCCCTCTCCTGTCACCCCATCGGGATAGGATTTTGTTTGTTTGTTTATTTATTTATTTATTTATTTATTTATTTATTTTTGAGACAGCGTCTCGCTCTTTTGCCCGGGCTAGAGTGCCGTGGCATCAGCCTAGCTCACAGCAACCTCAAACTCCTGGGCTCAAGCGATCCTACTGCCTCAGCCTCCCGAGTCTCTGGGACTACAGGCATGTGCCACCATGCCCAGCTAATTTTTTCTATATATTTTTAGTTGTCCAGATAATTTCTTTCTATTTTTTAGTAGAGACGGGGTCTCACTCTTGCTCAGGCTGGTCTTGAACCCCTGAGCTCAAACAATCTGCCCGCCTCGGCCTCCCAGACTGCTAGGATTACAGGCATGAGCCACCGTGCCTGGCCAGCATTTTGAACTGTAGATCTGATTGTATGGCCCCCTTCCTCAAAAACCCTCCCAGGGCTTCTCATTGTCCTTGGGATAAGTAAAATCCAAAGTCCTCCCTGTGGCCTATAAGACCACACATGATCAGACCCTGCTAATGTCTTAAGCCTGATCAGGCACCATCCTCCTCCTCCCTTGCTGCCTTCCAGAAACACTGCTCTTCTGCGACTTGAACTCCCTGTGATCCCTCCTGCCGCAGGACCTTGGCACGTGCTGTGATTCTGTGGAACTCTCTTCCCCTCACTTGACTAATCAGGTCTCTCTGAGTGCCCACGGAAGAGTTCCCCAGAGCATGATGTATTTGCTCTCATTGTGGTTGGAATTTTACCTTTATTTCAATGATTCCTTAATTACAATGTTTCTCCCCTACATACTGTGAGCAACACGAGGGCAGGGGCTTGTCTTTGTGCCCTCAACATCTAGCCAAGTGCCAGTTATATCATTGGTCCATAGTAAATATTTATTGAATAAAGCCTGAAGGGATATAACTTTAATATCAAATGCAATGTGTGTACCTTGGTTGGGTCCTAATTCAAACCAACTAACTGTAAAAAAATAAATAAATAAATTTTTTGAGATAATTGAGGAAATTTAAATATATACTAGGTAGGAGATGATATTCAGGAATAATTTCTTAGGTGTAATTATGCACGGTTGGTATGTATTTTTAAAAATCCTTAGCAATTAGAGACACATGCTGAAGTGTTTGTGAGTGAAATAAAATTGTCTGTGATTTTCTTCGAAACAAATTCATCCTGTAGAATGTCCCCCCAAAATTGTGTGTTGGGGTGCCTAGATGAAACAAAGTTAGCAAAATAATGACAGTTATTGAAGGTAGGTATTGGGACATGTGGGTTCATTGCTCATTATACCATTTTCTTTCTTTTCTTTTTTCTTTTTTTTTTGAGACAGGGTCTCACTCTGTCACTCAGGCTAGAGTGCAGTGGCATCATCACAGCTCACTGCAACCTCAAACTCCTGGGCCCAAATGACCCTTCTGCCTCAGCCTCCAGAGTAGCTGGGACTACAGGCCTGTGCCACCACGCCCGGCTAATTTTTCTATTTTTTGTAGAGATGGGGTCTTGCTCCTGTTCAGCTGGTCTCAAACTCTTGGCTCAAGTGATCCTCCCACCTCGGCCTCTCAAAGTACTAGGATTACAGTGCATGAGCTACAGCACTCAGCCCAGTATACCGTTTTCTCTATTTTTGTGTATGTTTGAAATTTTCTGTTATAAAAAAATCCTTTAAATTTCTATCACAAATAACTTAGAAATAAAAATTACATATCCTGGAAAAGTGTTAAATGACTCAAAAAGTGACTGTAGTGAAATTAAAGATGCATGTGAAAAAATGTGAATACAGTGGTTTCTCATGAAATATGACATTAGAAATAACAAATATTTCTGGATGACAACAGTAATTTTAATATATTTGTTTAAATGTATATGTGTAACTGAATTAATAAAAGTACAAATTTTAAAATAAGTACTTATTGAATAACTTGTAAATGCAATAATTTCAAACTTTTAAGGGTCATCTCAGCGCCCCCTTGTGTATGGTGGGGACCAAAAGATGAATGAGACCCACCACCTCTTCCCTCCAAGAATGCCCAGTCTGGTGGCAAAGGGAGTTGTTGAAAGGGGCTTCAACAGAGGTGTCGTGAGGTGGAGGGGAAGTCCAGTCTAAGGGCAATCAAGGAAGGCTCCCTGGAGGAGGTGCCCAGTGAGACCTATGGGATAAGAAGGAGTTTGCCAAATTAAGAGGTGACATGGAGAAGGATGTTTCATGAGGAAGGGCCAGCATGGACCAACATCTTTAACCAAAAGAGAACAGGGTCATCTGCAGGAACTTCCCAGAATTCTCTTCAGCCCCAAGACTAAGGAGCACTTATTGCAATTTTAGGTTATTAATTATTTGTGAGGTGGTATGTTCCATGTCTGCCCTCCCTGCATGAGAACAGGCTGGGCTATTTCTTCCATTAGGCACTACAGGCAAAATGCTTGGGACCCACAGGGCTTTCTAATGGTCTATGATGAAGTCTGCAAACTGATAAACCAATAATTTTATTGGTTCCAAAATGCTACAAAGAAAACAGAAAAATTGAAATGAACAAATGTGAATCTACAAACCCAGCCAACTGGGTGACTCAATTCCACTCAACTTTTCTGGAGCTATACATGAGTTATATTTATCAATCTAGGTTACAGATAGTGTGGGTGGGGTCTCCAAAAGAAAGATGCCTCCAAAGGCATTAAAAGAGAGACAGACCCAAGGGCAGAGAAACAAGGTCTGTTTTGCCACCAGGGCATTTGCTATGCCTAGCATAGCACCTGGCACAGAGTAGGCACCTATAGCATACATCCAGACAGGAGACCCCCATGGCCAGTCCCAACCTTCTTCCTCTATTTGAAGAGGGTCCATTCTTCACCCATCCCCAATTTCCTCAGGGATGTCTGTCCAGTTTAAATCAATGCCTCCCAACACTTGCTGTTCAGCAGAATCACCTGGCAAACATTCAAAACATAGAGGCTTGGGCACAGTGGCTCACAGCACTGTGGGAGGCCGAGGTGGGAGGATCTTTTGAGCCCAGGAGTTTGAGTTCAGCCTGGCAACATAGCAAGACCCCATCTCTACAAAAAAAAAAAATTTTTTTTTAATTAGCCAGGTGTGGTGGTGCGTGCCTGCAGTTCTAGCTACTCAAGAGACCAAGGCAGGAGGATCACTTGAGCCCAGGAGTTTGAGGCTGCAGTTAGCTATGATCGTGACACTGCACTCCAACCTAAGTGACAGAGCGAGACCCTGTCTCTTAAAAAAAAATACAGATGCTAGAGCCCCAATCCCAGAGATCCTTGTTAATTGAGTATGAGGTGGAGTTAGGTATAGGTTGGTTTCTTTCTTTTGTTTTTTAAAACCCTTCCACATGAAGTGTAACCAGAGTTGAGGACCCCAGACTAAAATAATCATGATAATCCCATTCTTCTTGCCAGGGCATTGAGGCGAACATGAGCAGGTAACTGAGTGCTGGCAATGAGATGTGAGGAGAGGTCACTTGGGGGCTCTAACAATGAAAACCTCTGGAGGTGATGCCTGGAACTGTGGCAGCCATCCTGTGACCAAGAGGTAAGCACATTGGTGTACAAAGGTGACATATCCCACACCCAAAAGCTGAGAGACTGTAAGAAATTGGGTCCTCAATAACATCATTGGGCTGCTGACTCAACTAAACCCAACCTCCCCACATACAGTTCTGCGTTTCTTTTTGGGTGAGATAATGACATTCCTACTCTTTTACAGTACACTAAGCTCAGTTTTCTATTACCTGCAGCCACACGCATCCTTACGGAGATACTACTCCATAAATGTTGAGTGAGCAAATGAATGAACGAACTGTGCTAAAGCCAGAGTGCAAGGAGGCAGTGCTGGCACCGAGGCCCAAAGTTGTCAGCAGAGGTGAGACCACACAGGGCCTCAAAAGCCAGGCTGAGGGGCTGGGACTCTCTCTTGGGGATGATGGGAAGCCAGGGAGGGCTATGAGCAAGGGACAGCCAGGGGCAGTGCTGGAAGTCAGAAAGACCCCCGGAGCCATGTGGGGGAAAGTGGAGACCAGGGAGGAGGTGAGGAGAGGGTCTACATGGAAGAGCAGAAGACCTGAGCCAGGGCTTTGGGGCCAGAGAGGAAGGGACAGGGCAGAGAGAGAGGGTGGGAAGATGGGGACCAATGGGCTGTGAGGGGGAATGGGGGGCGGGGAGGGATGGCACTTGAGGCTTGGCCCAGTGACCGGGTTGGCAGTGGGGCCATTTGAAAATGAAAACCAGGAAGGAGGAGAGCTTAGTGTGGGGACAGGGAGAGTGAGGGTGTCTAGTGTAGGGGAATAATGGCCTCAGTGGAGTTGGTAAGGCCCCAGAGGTTCCTGGGAAATGTGGTGCTGGATCCAAAGTATTGGCCAAGGAACTTCAGTGGCTCATAGGCAATGCGGTTTGAGGCCCAAAGGGCCAGTGTCCCCTAATCTGGTGACTATGAGTCTGGGGTGGCTCTCACTTTACAATGTCAGTGACTGGCTTAAGGCCACACTGCGAGCCAGGGCCACCACACAATGCCTGGATGAAGGGACTCCGCCCTCCCCCTCCGCAGACCGCTCAGTACCTGCCTCCCTGTGCACGCTGGGGTTGCCCACATTGTGGGAGCGCAGGGGCTCCACCTCTGGCTGCATCCTGGGAAGGTGGGTGGGGGATGTCTCAGGCGGGCGGGAAGAAGGGTTGCGAGGGGACCACCCACCCCAGCTCTTTCTCCTCAGCAATCTCTCCTTCTGCTCCTCTTTGAAGCCCCAGGAAGAAAATACAGAACTAGAAGGCTGAGACCACAGGGAGATCCGGGTTCCCCTAACCTCAGGGATTCCCTGTATGCCCCAATTCCTTCCCTCCCACCTCCCTGTTTTGTCCCCTATCTCTCTTAGTCTCCTGGAGCCCCCTTTCCCGTACCTCTCTCCCTCATTCTCCCCCCATCGCTCTGCCCCCCTCCCTCTCTCCCTCTCTCCCTGTCTCTCCTCCCCTCTTTTGCTTGATTTGTCTGCCCTCTTGCTCCCCACTTCTCTCCTCCCTCTCTCCATCTCTGAGATCTCTTCCATCAGTTTCCCCAGCTTCTCCCCAGGCCCCTGTCCCTCCCTCTCTTCGTAGTTTTTGGCATCTCTCTAACCGTGTCACCCCTCCCTCTGTCTCCCCATCTCTTTCCCCATCTCTACCCAGTCTCCTTGCTCCACCTCTCTCCTCTCACAGCTGCCTCTGCCACTCTCCTGGGCCCCTCCCCTCAGCCATCCCCTTTCTGTTCCCACTTGCCCTCTCCTCATCCCTGCCTCACCCAGTAACTGGTTAGACACAGGCCAGATTCAAACAGAAACTAGATTCTCTATGGGGGAGGGGAAAGTGGGCAGGGGGCCTGGTTGCCATGGCACCCCTGGAGGAAGGGGGAGGGGCTGGGGTCTGGACTCCTGGGTCTGAGGAAGGAGGGGCTGGAGGCCTGGACTTCTGGGTCTGGGGACTCCTGGGCCTCAAGTACTAGAGCGGAGGGGTCTAGCCACAAAGGTGCCCATTAGGCATCCTTTTCTCTTTGTCTGCAGAGCTCTTAGCAGGAACTGTGGGAGAGAAATCTGGACCTTTCCTTAGCTATTTCATCTGTCCCCCCAGTCTCTGTCTGTGTTACTTGTATCTCTATTTGTCTCCCTTTCTCTCCACAGCCAGGTGGCCTCTGCTTTGACTAGCTATGGTTTCCGCTTGCTAAGCATCAGTTCCCTGCTCTCTAGGTAGCAGTGCCTAGATTACCTCAGTGGTTTGTTCAGGCCAAGCTTAAGAATCAATCTAGACTACAGAGTCAACCCTTGGACTTTTCCTGGACCTGTTAGAAAAGATGATCTCTCTCTTTTCACCGAGGTTGCCAGGCTGGCCAGAGCCCAGGTTGGAGCTGCCAGGGGCCACCATGTCACCAGGCAGGGAGAGACCTTGCCTGAGAGCAAAGACAACGTGAAGGAAGCAGAGCCCAAAGATACAGACAGATTCCTCGTGATGACTGGGACACCTGGATCTGAAACCACCCTTTCTAAAATTAATAAAAGGCCATGGTAGGGGCCTGAATCCTACAAAGGTTTAGGCATAGTTTAGGAAATATATATATAAAACCATCCTTTGTTCCCTAGCTTGCTTTCCTATAATTGCTCACTACTCAGGAATCACATAGCTAATGGTCAAGATTCTTAGCTTCCTTCACTGCTCTCATAGATAACATCACCCTTGTGAAACCTAAGGCTGGTCTTTGAAATGTCTTCCAGACCCTGCATTCCAGTAGACTGGCTGACCCACCCAGAGCAGTGGCCCACCAAGGAACTGACTCAACTGGTCTTGCCACCCTCTACCTGGTAACTGACTCAGCGCAAGAAGACAATTTCTGCTTCCCAATCCTATGAGTTCATCCCCAACCAGTCAGCAGACCCAATTCCCTAGCCCTTTGCTAAACTATCTTTAAAAACCTTGGCCCCAATATTCTCAGGGAGATGGATTTGAGAAATTTCTCCCATATCCTAATTTTGTGCCCTGTGATATTTTTTTATTTTTTATTTTTTATTATTTTTGTTTGTTGCTCACAGGTAAAAATGAATTGATATTAAACTCTTTCTCCACTGTAACCCCGGCTGTCTCAGTGTATTGGCTCCCTCTTGAGCAGTGGGCAAGGACCCTGGTCAGGGGGTAACATGCAGCTGTGCCTGTAGCCCTTATCCACCCAATAAATTTCCTCTCATGCTTAGGTAAATTCAATTTGAGTGTCTGTCATTAGCAATTAAAACGGTTCAGACTTAAATAGTCTCACCCAGTTAGTTCTTCTGTAGCCCTGACTCCCTGCATCTTCATATCTCTTTCTCGCCCATCTCCATTTCCTGTTGCCAATTCCATCTCTGTAGAATGGGGGACACCTCTGACTGCCATGAGCACAGGCACCCCCAGCCCTCACAGCCCATCACTCCCAAGCTCAATCCCTTCTGCCTCTCACCTCCCTCTGCTGCTTCCTCTCCTCTCCATCCCACAGCCCTGGCAGCCACTCAGACCTTGTCATCACCTTCCAGGACCTTTGCCCCAACCTCCTTCTTGTTCTTCCATCCTCCAGTCTTTTCTCCTCATTCCTTTCCCTGCAGGCTGGGCTGCAGAAAGTTATATCTGTATCCAGAGCTGACTTGCCCCTCCCCTGCTCACAGCCTTCCCATGGCTCCCTAGTGCCTTTGGACAACCTTTCAGCTTCTCAGATGGGCATTCAAGATCTGCATGATCTAGTCCTATCTTCCTCTCCCACCTCACCCCTTCAAACATTCTCCAACCACCATTTATTAATTATTTTATTTAATTAATCCTTCCCACACACCCCACCCCATTTCTGTCTCCACTCTTTCTATACATTGTGCCTTCTGCCAGGAATGCTCTTCCAACTTCCCCTCTCCCCCATGCCCAAATACCCTCATCCTTTAATAAGAAGCTCAAATGCCCCCTCCTCCAGGAAGCCTTCTCTGACTCTTCCTCCTACCAGTTGTGTTTTCCATCTCCTCCCCCTGCTTGTTCTTTATCTGCTGCCTTTCTGGGCCTCTGACCACTGTCCCCCATCTGTCTTGCTCAGGAACTTTTCCCCTGACTCATCTCTAGCTCTCCAGCATCACCCTACACAGGGCCAGATCTCTGGGAAGTTCAGAAGATGTGAGTTGAATGAATAAACAATTGACTATCTCCCTCTATTTCTGTGAGCCACATTCAGCAGTCCCTAACCCCATCTGCCATGTCCCTCCTGGTCCTCGTGAGGCAACATGGGGTGAAAAAGAGAACATGGGCTCTGGAGTAAAATAGACAAGCACTGAATGCTGCTCCCAAACTGTGCAACGTTGAGCAAGTATATTCCCCTTTCTGAGCCTCGATTTCCTCATCTCTTGCCCTCCTCAATGCTACCTTCAAGGGTTACTGGTGCTTGAATGAAGTGACATGCAGCAAACCCCCTACGTCTTGAGCCAGACACAGAGGACAAGGCACAGCTGAAGGTTGTTCCTTTCCCAGTTCTCTGTCTCTGCATCTAGCTTTGGCTGCCTCTTCTGGAGCTCTGTCTTTGGGTGTCTCTGTCTCTCCTTCTCTGCATATCTCTCTCTCTCTCTCTCTCTCTGTCTCCATCACTCTACTTCCCCATCTCTCTGTCTCTGTTTCTGTTTCTCTGTCCCTTTGCCTGTCTCTCTGTCTCATAAATCCCTACATGCCTTTCTCTGTCACTCACTCCATCTCTCCAGGCCATCCCCATCCGACTTCCTAGCCTGGCACCCAGCCTGGGACACACATCTCTGAATCAGCATTTTCCTCCAATTCCGGAAATAATGTCAGGGCCACAGTGACGTTGTAGCCCTGGTCGGAGGGTTTGCCTCCCGCCTCCCCGTCCACGCAGCTCCTGGCCAGCATGGCCTAGCTCTCCGCTCAGTGTTTGCTCTCTCCAGAGGAGCCCCAGGAGAACAAGTGAATCTGTGTTGACACACATGTGTACATTTCTCTGGGTGTGTGTCTGCATCTATTTCCAGGCACATTTGTGGGTGACTCTGTAGGTATTTGTG
The DNA here is from genome assembly GCF_020740605.2 of Lemur catta. Taxonomy (NCBI): domain Eukaryota; kingdom Metazoa; phylum Chordata; class Mammalia; order Primates; family Lemuridae; genus Lemur; species Lemur catta. The sequence continues at coordinate 22,753,610 of NC_059146.1, forward strand.
AAAACTCATTGATTCACTCACTCATTCATTCATCCATCCATCCTTCACCCAACTATTCATCTATCCATCCACTCATCCATCCATCCATCCATCCATCCCTTCATCTAACCCTCTAGCATCCATCCAACCATCCAACCATCCATCAATGCATCCCTATATCCACACATTCCTCCATTTATCCAACCATTTGTTCGCTCATTCATTCAACCAACCAATATGTATCGAATGCCTAAAACGTGCCAGGCACTGTGTCAGGCAGCCAGGACACAGCAATGAACAAAACAAAGTGCTACCCCTGTGGAGCTTGCACGCCCAGCAGACCTCAATGTGCCAAACTCCCTCTTGCCCCCAGGTGCTACAAGGGCTGTTCCTTCTCCCCTGGAGCATTTCCTCTCCTCTTCCCCATCTTCATCTGGCTTCCTTGGACTCACCTTTCTGAGCTCAGCTCAAAGGCCACTTACTCAGGGAAGAAAGCCCTGACCTTGTGCTCAAACACACAGTGCACTGGACTTTCCTTCAGAGCATTGATCCTAGGATGAAGATCACAGTATGTGCAGTTAGTTGATTATCTGTCTCTTCCACTAGACCATGAACTCTCCCAAGGCTGGCATTTTTTGTCAGTTTTGTTCCCAGCTGAATTCCTGGTGCCTAGAAAATGCACAGCACACTGTAGGTGCTCAGAAAGTATTTATCAAATGACTGCATGAATGAAGTTGAATGAATGTGGAGGACTCTATCTCTGTCTCCTAGCTCTCTGTCTCTTTACATTATCCTACACTCCTAGCAGTGATGTCATGCAAGGTCCTCAAACATCCTAGATGCAAACGTAGTGGATAAAAGCAAAAGCTCTAGATTCAGACCCACGTGGTTTTCAGTCTCCGTTCTGATGCTTCAGATGGGTGGCCTTGGCCAGAGCACTTCCCCTCGCTGAGCCCCAATTTCCTCACTTGTCAAGTGAAGTTAAAGTTTAATAAGCAAATGCATGTAATTTTTAGTTATGACCACACTAAAAATGAACCATTTTTCCTAACCACCTCCTGTGAATTTAATCTTCAAAATAACTCAAAGAGATAGAACCTGATTTTTAAAAAATTATTACTATCCTCGCTTACAGAGAGGGAAACTGAGGCATGGGGCATGAAAGTAACCCATGCAAGGTCGCAGGGTGAGTGCTGGGAGTTGAACCCTGGTGTGCTGCCCCCAAAGTCACACAGACACCCAGTGCACTGCAGCTGCCTCACAGCGCCCGAGCAGCCTCAGAATCTGAGCATCTCTTTGGAAACGTGTCGTAGCAGTCTGGCGAGCCCATATGTGTACACATCTCTGAGTGTGTGCCTCACTGTATGTCTCTCCCTGTGGAACAGGGCTGCCTGTGGACTCTGGGCAGTCCTGGTTGGGTGCAAGGGGCTGCGAGAGTGGGCATCGGGACCTGCATGTACCATTAGGTGTGCACCCACGCAAGCTTCCCTGGGTGCAAATGCAGACCCATCCGGAAAAATGCAAGAAGCCATGAGGTTGGGACACCCAGAATTCTGGGGGATTCTGTGGTATGATAGTGACTGCAAAATGGACACACAGGCAGTAATGGGTGGGTGGGGGGTAATCTAGCTAGAGGGAGAGCCTGGGAGACTTGTCTTAAAGCTGTGTTTGCAGAAGAAGCAAGTTGATTTTTTTACTTAGAAACTATATTTATTTGGGTGTCCCTGGTTGAGGGTCAGTGCAGAGGGCGACTGGGGAGCCTCCAAGCCACCTCTCTGGACTGCGGCTTTGGCTATGTAGATCTAGACCTTACCCAAGGGATTTAACCTCCATAGGCCTTGGCTGTCTCTTCTGTGAAATGGGAATAACATAACTGCAGCCATCTCATACGGCCAAAGTGAAGATTAAATAAAAAATGCTTTCAAAGGATTTGCTTATCACGTTGCTACTTATAGTAAGTGGCAATTATCATTAACTGCTACTAATATACCAGAAACTATTACTTGCTGCTTTTAAGAAATATTCATTAAGCACCTACTTGGTGCCAATGCTTGGTCTATACTGATTGGTTTTCCAAACTGTGAGTCCCTTAGGAAATAAGTTTATTGTCTATATTTTGCTGATGAGGAAACGGGCTCAGAGCAAGAAGCATAAGATCATACAGGCAGGAGCTGGTCCAGGCAGGATTCATACCAGGTCCCTGCTTGTACCTCTGCTAGTCTGAATCTGTACCTCGGACTCCGAGTCTCGACCTACCCTCCCACCAGCAGTCCTCAGAGCTGCTTGGGTGGGAGGACCCGAAGTCCTCCGTCCTGGGGAAGAGAGGGCTGGGGTCCCGGACTTCCACGTCCGAGAGAAGAGGGCGGAGGACCGGGCTCGCTGGACCCTGGGGGAGGAGCGCGTCATGATCCCAGATCTTTGGATCCCCGATGTGGAAGCGCCCCGGTCCCGGGAAATCTTCCTCCTTCCTTGCTGAGGCCGCGCGATTTTGGCTTTCCGGCCGCGGGTTCGGAGGGGAGGAGGGAAGGGGTGCGGGGGGAGGAGCCGCAGACCTGCGACAGGGGCCGCGGGAGGAGCCAAGCCGGCACCGCGGCTGGCGCGCGGGGCTGCGGCGGCGGTGGCGGCTCCGGGTGAGTCCGCTCCTCCCCTTCCCCCCGCCACAGCCCCCGCCCCAGCCTGATCCCAGGGGACTGCCCCGGCGCGTGGGGGAGGGGGTAGGTGCGGTGGCGCGAGGACCTTGGGCCGGGGAGCTGGAGTGCTGCAGCGGTCGCTGGCCACCCCGAGGGAGGGGCACGTGGCCCTGGAAGGGGGTCTTGAAACACCTGGGTGTACCCCACCCTTCGCCCACCGATCCCCAGCGCATGGAGATCGTTTACCAATTCCATGACCCCTAAAGACTTAGGACTTCGCGGTCTTTCGAGGCTCTGAACATCGTTCCCTTCCCCTGCAGCGTCTTGGGACCCCCGCATGTCAACCCCCCCCCCTCCAAAAAAAATTCCCATCCTCTCTGCAGCCTGGGGAGGCATTAAGGACTTCAATTCCCAGCAGCCACTGCGGCGTCGGGTCTATAAAGCAGCAGCGGCGCGAGCGCGAGGTCTGCCGGGAATTGTAGTCTCCAAGCTCTTAACTGGGAGCTGGGGCCCCAGAGGTGGGAGGGGGGTGCTGGACCCCCGGGGGTTGGCTGGGGTCTGGCAGCTGGCCCGAATAGGGCAAGATGTGAGGCTTAGGCTCAGCCTTTCCTCCTGGCCTCGGCCTCCAGATCAGACACTTCCTCTCACCACCCAGCGCGTGGGGACCGGTCCGCAGCCCCTTGTCCGCTCTACCAACCCCCATGGGCTGCCGCCCGCCGCCGCCTCGGCTGCCACCCAGGACACAGCAGGGGTAAGCGCAGGTGAGTCTGACCATGCCTGTCGCGGAGTCTTGGCCTTCTGCAGCACCCCCACGACACCTGTCCATCTGTGAGCCCTGTTCTGTCTGTTCCTCATTTCCCCTGCATCCTCCTTTCAACCCATCTTGATGCCTGGCTCCAAGCCATGTGTCACTAATTCCCTCTCTCTCCACATCCACCTCTCTCTTCTGGCCCCCTCTCATTTATGTCCCCCATCCAGGCTTCCCTTCTGGACCCCTGTCTGTCTGCCCAGCCCTGCTCTCTCTCCTTTTGTCTGTCTGTGATCTCCAGGCATTATCTGTCTGCTGCTTTCTTTATTTCTGCACCCCATCCAGCCTCCCGTCCCACTGCTTCTCTCTTGAAGGCATCTCTGCCCCTCTTCACTGCCCCGCTGTCCTCCCATCTCTCTAGCCCCCATGAATTACACACCAGCTCGTACTTGATCACTTGTCTATCCCAAGTCCCAATTCTGGACTTTCCATCTGTCTGCCTGTTCACCTCTTTCTCTCTTCTGGGCCCAAGTTTGCCCTTCTCCTTATCTTTCTCTGCTCCCCACACCTCTCCCTCCCCCAAGGTGGTCCCCATCTCTGCATTTCCGTCCCACCCCAGCTGCCACCGCACATATCCACCTCTTCCCTCTCTACCTGCCTCCATCCTCTCTCCTGCTCCTCCCCTTGTCTACCCCATCTGACCTCCAGTGCTTCCCACTCTGAGGCCCTGCTGATCCTGTTCCTGCTGCCTAAAATGCTTTTCCCCACCCTAGCCCCACTGCCCGCTGCCCGTGGCTGGCTCCGCCTCATCCTTCAGGTCTCGGAGAGCCCTCCCTGCCCACCCTCCTCCCAGTTCCTTTGTGGCACATCCGCCAGCTATGTCTGGTAGAGTGCTTCTCCCAGTCTGAGAGTGTCTTGTTTATGTGTCTTTGTTTACTTGTTTACTCTTTGTCTCCTCTCATTGGATTGTGACACCAGGAAGTCGGGGAACTCCAATACTTTGTTTTCTGCTGAATCTGCAGCAGCCAGCACTGTGCCTAGTGTGCAGTTGGTGCTCAATGAATATTTGTTGGATGAATGAATAAGTGATGAATGGCTATCACCTTGTCAGTCCATCCCTAACTTCTGTCCCTTCACCTGTGCACCCCTGATCTTTGTGTCCTCTGTCCCCTTATTTGTGCGTCCTGCCTCTTGGCCCCTTGACTGGCCTTCCCAGTCTCTTCCTCCTTGTCCATTTGTCCCTATTTTCTGTCCTCTTGTCCCTTCACACCATCTCTGTCCCCTAGATTTGTCCAGCCCTTCTTACTGTCTTCTTGCCTGTCCACCCCTAATTTCTGTCCTCTTGTCTGTCTGCTCCTAATTTCTTTTTCTTTGTCCATCCCTCCCTCTACTTGTCCCACTGTCCTTCTTCCTCTAATCTCTGTCCCTAATCCATCTCCCCCAATCTCTATTCCCTTTGCCCATCCTTCCTTCGCTCTCTTTCTGTTTCTGCCCTTATCTCTGCACCCTGCCTGCCCTTCTCCCCCATTCCCTTCCCCATCTGCACCCTTGCCCCACCCCTCCCGCACACAGGACTGGACGGCCACCATGTCAGGAGACTATGAGGATGACCTCTGCCGGCGGGCACTCATCCTAGTCTCAGACCTCTGTGCACGGGTCCGAGATGCTGACACCAATGACAGATGCCAGGAGTTCAATGACCTGCGAATCCGAGGCTATCCCCGGGGTCCAGATGCAGGTCAGCACCCCTGGCTGTCTTGGCCAGCCCCCTGCCTGCACTATAGCCAGGAGATTCAGAGCAGCTTTCTATTCCCTGTGGGGCCAGTCCCTCTTACAGTCTTGCCTTCATGCTGCTTACTGCTTCTCCCCTCCCCCAAACCTCTGATTTAAAGAGAAGGAGCTGTGTAGTCCACTTGACCCCTGACCTTTTGAGTTTTGCCCTGTGGGTCTCCCCCAACTACCACCACCAAATATCCCCTTCACATATATTTGTGCATCTTGCGTAATGGTTAAAAGCTCAGGCTCTTGAGTCAGACTGTCTGGTTTGTTTGGGTTCAAATTCCACCTCCCCCACTTACTCACTGGATTGCTTTAGGCAAGTGACTTCTGTGCTTCAGTTTCCTCATCTGGAAAATGGGGCTAGTAAAAGTGACTACCTTAGGGCAGATGAGAGACTCCAATGATATAACACGTGTGAAGTGCTTAGAGCAACATTGGACACATGGTGGTCATTCAGTGAATGTTGGGATTTATTTATTGTATACCAACTGTGCCGCAGAGGTATATGAGGTCCTTTGCATGTTTCACTGACTATTCACAGTGCCCCTTTGTGGTACATATAATCCGCATTTTCAACAGGGGAAACTGAGGCTTAGAAGGGTGAAGTGACTTGTTCAAGGTCGTAGAGCTGGGAAGCAGCAGGGTTCTGAGAACCGGGGAATACCTTGAGTGCCATTGCCCAGCTGAGGAAACACGAACTGGAGGAAGTGTGTGCTCAGACATTACAACAGTCACCCTTGCTGAGCGCCGGGGCAGGGCACGCCATCTCATGTGTAGGATGTCCAGGTGACAATGATGAGGGATGAGGCCCAGAGAGCTGCAGTCGCTGGCTCAGAGTCTCACAGCCTGTAGGTAGCAGAACCAGAATTTGACACTGGATAGTCTACAACAGAACTGTAGTTTGGGCGTCCCCAAGACCACTCTGAGGTTCAATGATTTGCTGGAAGGACTCTCAGGGCCCAGCGAAGCTGTGAACCATGGTTTATTACAGGAGCCAGGCGAAAATCAGCACAGGGAAGAGGCACATGGGGCAGAGTCCAGGAGAGACCAGGCACAAGCTTTCAGTTGTCGTCTCCCAGTGGAGTTACATGGACAGTGCTTGATTTTCCCAGCAATGACGTGTGACAGCGTGAACAGGGTATTGCCGACCTAGGAAGCTCACCTGAGCCTCGGGGTCTGGGGTGTTTATTGGGGGTTCGGTCATGTAGACAGGGCTGATTGCCCAAGTAGCTGACTGTAGTCTCCAGCCCCTCCAGAAGTTGAGCTGATGCCCAAGGCCCCCAGCAAAAATCACAATGTTAGCTTTAGCATAGACTATCCAGCATGGTCCAAGGCCTCAGGTAAACAAAAATACCCTAATCAGGCAGAACATTCTAAGGGCTTAGAGGTTCCCTCCCAGGAGATGATCAAGGGCCAGACCTTCCTTTGGACAAGGTGAACCTTTTGCTGCACAACTACACCACCTCTCCAAGCCCAAACCTCTCCCCAGTCCATGCTGGAGGATTTATGTTTTGACCTGGACAGGGTATGAGTCAAGCCGGCAGTGGGGAACAGCATATGTCTAATTTTTCTCCCAAGCAATCCCCTCTTCTCAATTCCTCCCATGTTCAGGGAGCTGGTAAAGTCCTTACCTCTGCCTTCTAACACACCTCCAGAACTCACAGCAGGTGTTGGTCACATAAAAAGAAACACCCTGAGGAGGGGGGAGTAGGAAACTCAGGGTTCTTTTGCCAGTGCCTCATACATGGCCCTGCAGGGTCACTTTCTCTCTCACAGTTTCAGTTTTCTCACCTATAAAATAGGATAAGTCATCCATAGATTACACAGTGTCATAAGGATTAATGTCATGCATTGCTGTAGCTTCGCTGGGCAGTACAGGGCCAGAAGGCATCCCTTTCCTGCTGTGTGTCCCCTAATGTGACAAGCCACAGCCATTCCATTCAGCTGTCATTGCTATAGCAATGGCTTAGCTACCTGCTTCCCCACCATAATCCACCGTCTGTATGGAGCAGAGATTTCCCCTGTCTTGTACTTTGCTGACACCCAGGAGTCAGTTCCAAAAAAAATTCTCCTTTCCTTGCTGAAAAATCCCACTCCTGGTACCAATTACTGAATGAACCAGAAGCCTTTGGTTGTAAGAACTGGGCTGTACTTGGCTTCCTCTAAAGCATATCAGCACATATTTGGGATTCAGAATGTGTTCGCTATGGTGGTGATGGTGTTGGATGCACTGGGTGGTGGTAGCAACAGGATTTATTAGTCTAATAAAAATTCGTGTTTGAACTACCATTAATTGGGAAGTTTTGAGGTGTGATAGCATCATGGTGAAGACCATGGGCTTTGGAGCCAGGCTTCTTCCTAGGCTCAACTCCTGACTTCACCACCTACCAGCTGTGGGACTTTGGCCAGGTGACTGTGTCTGTTGACTTCAGTGTTTTTTTTTTTTTTTTTTTGTGGGAAAACAGGGATAATTGTGTTGCCAAACTCACGTGGTATCTTCAAACCACGATAAGGGGCAAGATTGATTGTTCCTATTTGGCAAATGGGGAATGTAAGGTTCAGAGTGGTTAAGATGTGTTCCCAAGGCCACACAGCAAGCTGTGATTTGAATCCTGACCTGCCTGTGCTGTGCAGCATCCACTCTTCCTTGATCATCTCTGAGCATTTTCGGGGACCTTGGTTTTACCTCAGATGTTGTGTCCTCTCATAGAGAGGCAGCATGGGGTAGCAATTAAGAAAATAAAATCTGGAGACAGACTGCTGTATTGAAATCTCAGATCTGTCATTTACTACCTGTGAAACCTTATACAAATCACTCAACCTCTCTGTGTCTCAGTTCCCGCATCTTTAAAATGGTTACATAGAAATACCTTGCAGAGCATGCGGTGTGTAGATTAAGTAATGCACATAAAGTGTTTAGGACAATGCATGGCAAATACTAAGTGTTAGCTCTCGGGGACAGTAGAGGGAGGATGATCTGACCTCACCCTGACCCCTACCTCTGTCCTCACTCTCTCCAGACATCTCCGTGAGCCTGCTGTCGGTCATCGTGACATTCTGTGGCATTGTCCTTCTGGGTGTCTCCCTCTTCGTGTCCTGGAAGTTGTGCTGGGTGCCCTGGAGGGACAAGGGAGGCTCGGCAGTGGGCGGTGGCCCCCTGCGCAAAGACCTAGGCCCTGGGGTTGGGCTAGCAGGCCTGGTAGGCGGCGGCGGGCACCACCTGGGGGCTGGCCTGGGTGGCCATCCTCTGCTGGGCGGCCCACACCACCATGCCCACGCCGCCCACCATCCACCCTTTGCCGAGCTGCTGGAGCCAGGCAGCCTGGGGGGCTCTGACACTCCTGAACCCTCCTACTTGGACATGGACTTGTATCCAGAGGCCGCAGCTGCAGTAGCCACGGGGGTCAAACCGAGCCAGACATCCCCTGAGCTGCCCTCTGAGGGCGGGGCAGGCTCTGGGCTGCTCCTGCTGCCCCCCAGTGGTGGGGGCTTGCCCAGTGCCCAGTCACATCAGCAGGTCACAAGCCTGGCACCCACCACCAGGTGAGAGAGGCTGCTGGGCTGAGGGTCCACTCTGAAGTTCTGCTCTTCCTCTGTGTCTTTTTCCCACCTATGGCTTGTCTGAGTTCTGGGGTTTGGAGGAGGATTGGGATGTTGACTTCTAGATCCTGGGGAAAGAGGAGGCTGGGGCCCCAGACTACTTAGACCCAAAGGAGGGAACTGGAGGCCTGGATTCTTGGGTCCAGAGTAAGGAGGAAGCTGGGGACAGGACTCCAGGGTCAGGGAAGTGGAGGAGAATGGGGGTTGGACACTCAAATCCCTAAGGTCCCTAAGGCATAAGGGTATTCATCCCTCTCACTGTAAGCCAGGATCAGTAGTGGGACCAGGAGTTCATTCATTCATTTCCCTCATTCTGCACGTGTGTATTGAACATCCTGAGTATGAGCCAGGCCTGAGCTGGATATCGGGAAAGCACTGGCCTCTGCCCTCATGTCACTCACAGTCCAGGGGAGGTGGCCCCAGCTTGGCTGTCCCAGTGCAGCCAGTCTAGGGAGGCAGTAAAGCAGCTCAGGGGACTGTATCGGGCGGGGTGGGGGCTCCCCAGGAGGCCCCAATTCCAGTCTGGGAGCAGGCTGGGGGCTCCCTGGAGGTGGAGGTGTCTGACCTGCAGAGTGAGGAAGAGTTAGCCAGGCAGAGAGGCATGAGTGTGGCCTGGGCATCCCTAGCAGAGGGAGCACCCTGTGCAAAGGTGAGAGGGAAGGAGATCACAGTGCCCTGTGGGAACAGCCAGTGGCCAACAAGGCATGAGAATAAGTTTGAAAACAGAAAACTTGGGTGATGTGGCTGCAGATACCAAACCATGTGAGGCCTTCAGCACCAGGCTGAGGGGTGGGACTTTGTCCAGGGGGTACTGGGGAGCCATGGGAGGCCTGTGAGGAGGGGAGGGGCAGGATCGGCTCTGGGTGTAGAAGGACCCTCTGGGGCCATGTAGAGATACACTGGCGGGAAAGACTGGAGGCCAAGAGTCCAGGCAGGAGAGGACAAGGCCCAAACTGGGGCAGTGGGGAGAGAGGGGAGAGACAGTTAGGAGATTCAGAGAAGGGCAGAAGAGGGTTGGAAGAAGCTCGGGCTGTGTAGGGCCCAGAGGTCCCTGGAAAAGTTATTCTGGGTCACCAGCTTGAGGTCCAGAGGAAGCTTCTGGAAGCTGGTACATCCATGGGTCTGAGCTGGAACTAGCTTAGAAATGGAGATGACCCCTCCAGATACAAATGGGGAAACTGAGGCTCAGAAAGCACAAGTGGCTTGCTCAAGTGAGCAAAGCAGGGGATTTGTGGCTGGAGGGGTTGAGGAAAAAGCAGGGAGGCATCTCCCTGGACTTTGGATGCAATCAAAGATGGGAGCACTGACCCCACCTTGACCTCCCCCACCTCCTACAGGTACCCAGCCCTGCCCCGGCCCCTCACCCAGCAGACTCTCACTTCCCAACCGGACCCAAGCAGTGAGGAGCGGCCACCCGCCCTACCCTTACCCCTGCCGGGCGGTGAGGAAAAAGCCAAACTCATCGGGCAGATTAAGCCGGAGCTGTACCAGGGGACTGGACCTGGTGGCCGGCGGGGAGGCGGGGCCCCAGGCTCCGGAGAGGCGGGTGCAGGGGCGCCCTGTGGCCGCATCAGCTTTGCCCTGCGGTACCTCTATGGCTCCGACCAGCTGGTGGTGCGGATCCTGCAGGCCTTGGACCTCCCCGCCAAGGACTCCAATGGCTTCTCGGACCCCTACGTCAAGATCTACCTGCTGCCAGACCGCAAGAAAAAGTTTCAGACCAAGGTCTGGATCGGCAGCCTGGACATCAGGGTCCCACAGAGAGGGGAGCTGGGGGCCCAGACCCCTGAGTCTGAGGGAGGAGGGGCTGGAATCTCAGACTCCTGAGGTGACACAGAGGAGGGGCTCAGGGCTGTGACTCCAGGGTATGAAAGAGCTGGGGGGCCCTGAGTCTGGGGGAGGAGGGGCTGGGGGCTGGGATTCCTGGGTCCTGGGAGTAGGGGCTGATGGGCATGGTGTCGGTCTCCCTCTCTCACCCACTCCTGCCAGGTGCACAGGAAGACCCTGAACCCTGTCTTCAACGAGACATTTCAGTTCTCGGTGCCCCTGGCAGAGCTGGCCCAGCGCAAACTGCACTTCAGCGTCTATGACTTTGACCGCTTCTCACGGCATGACCTCATCGGCCAGGTGGTGCTGGACAACCTCCTGGAGCTGGCGGAGCAGCCCCCCGACCGCCCACTCTGGAGGGACATCGTGGAGGGCGGCTCGGTCAGTGGTCCCTGCCTCCCGCCCACCTCTCCCCCAACTGCCCCCTTCCTGACGCCCCGAGACCCCTCGGTTTGCAGTCTCCTTTCCCTGAGACTTCACAACCTCCTGACTTCTTGTCCCCAGATTTTCTTGTAAACTGTGTTGTGTTGGGGACTATTAAATAGAGAATGATATGACAGGCACCGTTGCCTTCTCCAAGTGCGTCAAATATTAGCATTGCACCTGGATCCCAGATTTCCCAACTTCTGACCGCCTTGCCATCTGATAACTTCTACCCTCTGACCCCAGATTTCTGACCCTTCAACTTCCTGACCCCAGAGTGCCTGGGCTTTTGTTTTTCCAGCTTCCTTCTCTGTCTAACCTCCTGACTCCAGCGTCCGGACTTCCAGAAGCCCCAGTCCCTCTCCCATCTCTGAACTCCAGCTCTGTCACATTCTGACCCTCTGCTTCTCCATGGCCCCCCTGAATCCTGGTGGTCTGATCCCCCAGGCCTCAGACATTGGGACCCCCAATATCCTGACACCCCACAATTCTCCCGGCATCCAGATTGTAGGGCCCACAGCCCTGACCCCCCAATACCCGCTTCCTCATTCCTGAGGACCCTGCCCTCTGGCACCTCCCTCTCCTGTGTGCTCGGTCCCTCCCCCAGCCCCACTCCTAGGTCCTTGCTGGGTGTCCTCAGCCCTTCCACCCCCAAACCTCAGACCCCCAGCTCCAGCCTGTGGCTTACGCAGCGTTCCAGTTCTCTGCCAGTGCCGGGGTAGGGGGGGCGTGTGGGAGAGGCTGTCCTTACGTGAGGAGAGGCCAAGCCCTGCCCGCCTGGTGGCCACCCCCAAGTCCAGCCTCTGAGATCTAAGTGCCTAGTTCTAGGATCCCTGCCCCCAGGGCCCCTGTCTATCCCTCCAAGCCCTGCTCCTGGTCACCACCAGCCATGGCAGCCCCACGCGAAGACCCTCTCCCCGCGTCCATCTTGGCCTCCTTCTTGTGCCTGTCTCTTCTCATTTTCTCTCCCCATCTTCATCACTTGTGGCCTTCCTCATTCATTCCTTCCTTCAACCACTGTGTTTTCAGGATCAGGACCTACGGATCCCAGACAGTCCTCAGGAGCGCCAGGTCTAGGCTGTCACACAGTTGGTGTCAGGGGAAACAGGAGGGGCATCTGCTCAGGGGATGGAGGAGCTTGGGGGATGAGGTGACAGGAAGCCCAGACCTGAAGGCCAAGGAGGAGCCTGGAGATGGGGAGGGAACAGCCTGGGCGAAGGCCTGAGGGGAGTGAGCCGGGCGTCCAAGGACCTGGTTGGGAGGCCACAGGGCTGGGCAGGAGAGGTCACAGCTCCAAGTCTGTGTCGGGTGGGACGGATCTGTCTCCCTTGAAACCTTCATTCCGGGTCTTGGTGTATCTCCTGCTCTCTCAGGCTGACTCCTCGTGTGTTTCTTCTCGGTCTTTGTCCCATTCTGTGCCCTTGCACTCTCATTCTGGGTCTGTCACCCTCTCTGGGTCTTTTGCTCACCCCCAAATCTGTGTCCTCCCATCTCTCTGGTCTCTGTCCTCCTCTCTGTCTGGGTCTCTGTCCCCATCTCTCTGGGTCTCTGTTCCCCCCCACCTGGGTCTCTGGGTCTCTGTCACCCACCCCCCAGGTCTCTGTCACTCTTCCTTAAGAACTCTGGGGGTCTGTCTTGCTGACTGCATGTCTCAGTGTTTTGGCTTCTGTCTCTGTCTGTTTCCACTGTGTTCTCTCTCCCTCCCTCTCTCTCTCTCTCCTCACTCATGCCTCTTCCAATCTTCCCAGCAGAACAAAATAGGCTTTGACGGTCGGTCGTGGGCAGCTGTGGCCAGGGGAGTCACCAGGCCTTGGCCCGGAGTCAGATTGTTAAGTGGATCGGAAACCTGAGCCCTGGATGTCAGGGAGGAGAGCTGGAGGCTCGGGGAGGGAGAGAAAATCAGCAGGAGATGGCTAGACACTGAGGCGAGATATCCCTGAACCCCTTTCCCCAACTGCAGGAAAAGGCAGATCTTGGGGAACTCAATTTCTCACTCTGCTACCTCCCCACGGCCGGGCGCCTCACCGTGACCATCATCAAAGCCTCTAACCTCAAAGCGATGGACCTCACCGGCTTCTCGGGTGAGGGCCTGGGTTGGCAGTGGGGTCTGAGGGACCAGGGGGCTGGGGGTCTGGACCCCTGGATCTGAGGGAGGAGGGGGCTGGGGACCTGGACCCCTGGATCTGAGGAAAGAGGGGGCCGGGGACCTGGACCCCTGGGTCTGAGGGAGGAGGGGCTGGGGACCTGGACCCCTGGATCTGAGGAAAGAGGGGGCCGGGGACCTGGACCCCTGGGTCTGAGGGAGGAGGGGCTGGGGACCGGGACCCCTGGGTCTGAGGGAGGAGGGGCTGGGGGCCGGGACCCCTGGGTCTGAGGGAGGAGGGGGCTGGGGACCTGGACCCCTGGGTCTGAGGAAAGAGGGGGCCGGGGACCTGGACCCCTGGGTCTGAGGGAGGAGGGGCTGGGGGCCGGGACCCCTGGGTCTGAGGGAGGAGGGGCCGGGACCCCTGGGTCTGAGGGAGGAGGGGCCGGGACCCCTGGGTCTGAGGGAGGAGGGGCCGGGACCCCTGGGTCTGAGGGAGGAGGAGACTGGGAATCCGGACCCCTGGATCCGAGGAAAGAGGGGGCCGGGGACCTGGACCCCTGGGTCTGAGGGAGTCGCTGCTCAGTACTTTGTTTCTGCCCTCAGACCCCTACGTGAAGGCCTCTCTGATCAGCGAGGGGCGGCGTCTGAAGAAGCGGAAAACCTCCATCAAGAAGAACACGCTGAACCCCACGTACAACGAGGCGCTGGTGTTCGACGTGGCCCCAGAGAGCGTGGAGAACGTGGGGCTCAGCATCGCCGTGGTTGACTACGACTGGTGAGGGGCGCGGCCCGGGCGGGGGGATGCGGGGTGCGGCCCGCCTGGTTGCCCCCCCCGCCCCGTGCTCACCACCCCCAACCCCCAGCATCGGCCACAACGAGGTGATCGGCGTGTGCCGCGTGGGCCCCGACGCCGCCGACCCCCACGGCCGCGAGCACTGGGCCGAGATGCTGGCCAATCCGCGCAAGCCCGTGGAGCACTGGCATCAGCTGGTGGAGGTGAGTAGGGCCCCCCATGCTGCTCCCCCGCCATTCACCTGCTCCCCTCTCCGCCCCTTCATTCGTGCAACGCGTGGTGTCTGGGCCGCGGAGTCAGACGGCCTGGGTTCGAATCCCTGCTCTGCCAACTTCAGCTGTGTGACTGAGACAAGTTACTTAGCCTTCTGTGCCTTGTTTTCCTCGGCTGGGAAATGAGGATGTTGGTGACATCCACGGTTAGGATAAATGTGAGATTCCGTGAGTTAAATGTTCACTAAATGGTCAGCTACTGTTGTGATTACCCGCTGCCAAGTCCGAAATAAAGGGGGGAAACTGGGTGGTAAGATGGAGCCAGGGGTTTTTGGTTTGGGTTTTTTTTTTTTTTTTTAGAGCAGGCTGTGAAAATTAGTTGATTTTTGTGTACTGGGTGGGGATCAGCAATTTTTAATAAATAAATGAGAAAATAATAAAGTAGAACAGAAAATTTCATAAGGCAGCTCCTATTGTAAAGATCATAATGTCAATTTCTTTTTCCCTATGGGTTGTGGTCCAAAAGGTTTGGAAGTCTTGGAGGTAGAGGGAATCTGCGTGGGGGGTTGGGGGTTGCTTTTTAGATTATGGCATCAGGGAGGGCCTCTCTGAGGAGGTGACATTTGAGCACAGGTCTGGAGGTTGTGAAGGAGTGGGCTTAGGTGAGGGTTTGAAGGCTGCAGGGGGAGGGCACAGCACCGGGAAAACCAGGAGGCAGGGGCTGGGTGCCGTGGCTCACGCCTGTAATCCTAGCACTCTGGGAGGCCGAGTTGGGAGGATCACTTGAGGTCAGGAGTTCAAGATCAGCCTCAGCAAGAGCGAGACCCCCTCTCTACTAAAAACAGAAAAACTTAGCCGGGCGTGGTGGCACATGCCTGTAGTCCCAGCTACTTGGGAGGCTGAGGCAGGAGGATCGCTTGAGCCCAGGAGTTTGAGGTTGCAGTGACCTACGATGATGCCACGGCACTCTAGCCTGGGCAACAGAGCAAGACTCTGTCTCAAAATTAAAAAAAAAAAAAAAAAAAAAAGCCAGGAGGCAGGGGAAAGAAGGGGTGGGGCAGAACACATGGGGTCTCTCTGGTGGCATGATCATAACTGTTTAAAGATTTAAGATCATTACTTGGTCAAGAGAAATCATCAGTTGTTGCATTTATTATCATCAGTACATTGCTTTTTAAATCACTGAATAGTTCTCTATTACGTAAATATATCACAATGTCAATCTATTCTGTTAATGGACATTTGGATTGTTTCCAGTTTGGGGATATTGTGAATAAATTTGTTACAAACATTCATCAATTTAAAAAAAAAGAGAAATCATCACACATGGTCATTCTCTCAATAGAAAACAAGAAGCGCAAAGAAGTAGATTTGGAAAATACTAGTGATGAATTTGCTTTCATTAAAAGCCAAGAAAGTAAAATTATACTAAATTCTGTTTAGGATATAAATAAAAGATTAATGTTCTGATTTTCAAATATACTTATTCTTCATTTTTTCAGTATTTTTCAACTATTTAACATTCTGGAAAAAATTTTAACCTTTCAAAAATACAGAAAAACATGTAAATAGGGGCACATCCTTTTTCTTTATACTGCTGGCAGTTTGAGATGGCATGAGGCTGGCCTTTATTTAAAATTTGGTATTCTGTTCATCATAGATTTTATTTGTATTAATTTTTATTTTTAAAAAATATTGCATTAAAATTTTCTTTATCTTGACTGATGAGTTTGGGGCCCACCCTTAAATTTAGTACCAGAGTGAAAATTTCACTTCACCTAAGTCTAGCCCGGCTTTGGACGCCGTTCTAGGGGTGGTGAGGACTTTAAGAGCTGGGCACAGAGCTCACATCTGAGATTTGAGAAGACTGTGACTCTACTTAGGTGGACAGGATGGAGGCCACTCCCTCCTTCTGTCATTCGCTCTGCTCCTACTTCACTCACTCATTCACTCTGCAAACTTCTCCAGGCCTTTCTAGCGAGCCACCGCCCATGCTGGGCGGTGCTGGAGGCGCAGAGAGAACCTGGGCAGAATCCTGGCCCTGCCCGTGAATTTCAGCGCATAGCGCGACGCATGGCCCCAGAGGGTCCTTCTGCATCCGAGCTGCCCTGGTCCCTCCCTTGCTCACAGCCTTCCCAGCGCCCCCGGGACAGAGTGTCTGCCCCTCTGAGGCCATGCGGGGTCCGCCCCACTCAGCCCTGCCACCTCATCTCTCCTCACATTTGCAGCGACTTTGCTTTCTTGTGCCTCAGTTTCCCCATCTGTAGAATGGAATTGTAATACCATTTGCCCCATCACTTTGGAGCCGAGTGAGCATTGTAAATAATGACACAGGACTGACGTCCTCTTGGTTATTAGCAGTTGTTTTGCCTCTTCCCCCAATTCCTGAACCTTCTGGATTTTCCCCTTCAGGAAAAGACTTTGACCAGCTTCACAAAAGGCAGCAAAGGACTATCAGAGAAAGAGAACTCAGAGTGAGGGGTAAGGAACCCAGACCAATGGGGACGGGGCTAGGGGCCAGGACCCCTGGGTCTGGGGAGGAGGAGGCTGGGGGCTTGGATCCCTGGGTCTGGAGGAGGAGGGGTCTGCGGTCCAAGATTCCTGGGTCCCGGGGTAGTTATGCTGCTACAGCAGGTCATGGCCCTGCTCTCTGCTGTTGCTGACCCCTCCTCCCCTGCTCCATCGCACAGGTCTGGCCTAGGCCCGGGATCGGACCAGGTCCCCTCAGGACCCCATCCTTTCCTGCCCGGACCGTGAATTCACCTCCTCGAAGCCATAACGTCCGAGCTGCTGGTGCGGGGCAGCCCTGGGCCTGCCCTTCCTACCCCCAGAGGAGAGAGGGTGGGAGGCAGGCGGGCCTAGCTCCCTGTTTCAGGGTGGGGGGCATTCAGCCTCCACTATGTCTGTCTTCTCTTCCCTGGGGCTCCCCCTCGAGGCGAGGGGCCGTGCATGCCTGGGGGACCCCTGCCCCCAAGCCCTCTGTCTGTCTCTCTTTGCTGTTTGTCCGAGATTTGGTGTCCTGACCCTCGTTATCTCTGTGAATGTCAACGGGCCAATCCTCTGTGTCCCCTCAGACACACACACCTGTGTCCCCCCCCTTCTGTTCACCACATCCCGCGTCTGGCCGATCCCCCCACTGCTGCTGCTGTCAACGCCAGAATAAACACACTCTGTGGGTCTCACTCCAGCTGGGGCTCCTGTCCTCTCCGACGCTGGGAAGCTGGATTGGAACATGCTGGCTCTGCATTCAGACAAATGTGTTTCTTTCACTGGCTGGGCACCTTTTTTTTTTTTTTAAATCTCACTCTGTCGCCCTGGCTAGAGCACAGTGGCATCATGATAGCTCACTGCAACCTCAAACTCCTGGGCTCAAGTAATCCTCCTGCCTCAGCCTCCCCAGTAGCTGGGACTACAGGTGTGTGCCACAACGCCCAGGTCATTTTTCTACTTTTTGTAGAGACAGGGCTTCACTCTAGCTCAGGCTGGTCTTGGACTCCTGAGCTCAAGCGATCCTCCTACCCCGTCCTCCCAGAGCGCTAGGATTACAGGCGTGAGCCACCTCACCTGGCCTGGGCAACTTAATCTCGTTGAACCTCAGTTTCTAAAAATTACATTATATCCAGAACCATTGTGTTTATAGGACACAAAATGCAACCCAAAGCCACAGACGGAATTGAAAGACCTCTGTGCATGGAGACCCTGAGAACACAGAGGGACTTTAGATCCAGGTGTTCAAGAGATGTTTTCGTTTCTGCTTTTCTCGTTATTGACTTCATTCTCAGGTGGGTCTTTGCTATGGTGATGAAATAGTAATGAAGTGGTAAAAATCAGAGCTGCGAGCTTCTGATGCTGTATCTGTAATGATGCCTTCAGCTGCAAAAACAACCCCCAATTGAAAGAGCTTAAATGATAGAGATTTCTTGTGGTCATATAACAAATCTTTCAAAGACAGACAGTCCCAGGGTTAGTTCGGTTGCTCAACAGGTTGGCATCTCTAAGATCGGTTTCCTTCTCCTCCTGAGTACAAACTGTCTCAAGCAGTCCCACGCATCATGTTCTCACACGGTGACATCTAAAGCAAGCATTGTGGACAGGGGCCTCCCCAGAAGTCCCCTCATTTCTCTCTTGCCACAACCGGGTTCTGTGGCCACCCCAAGTTACAAATCAGTCTGGGACAGTGAGCATCTGTCATCTCTAGTCCGCGTTGTGGGCTTCAGGCTTTGTTCATGAGGAAGTAGAGGGAGGGGAACGATTGTTGGGTAGGAAATTAACAGGATCTGCCACAATTGCAAGAAATTAACAGGATTTGTAATCGCCTTCAGGGCAGGTAACTTCAGATTAAACAAAATGAGGATCCCCTCTCCCTCAGCCTCCGTATCATTCAGGGAAAGGATTCCGATTGGTCCTGCACAAGCCTCGGATGGCCATGTCAAGCCAATCGTTGCGTTAAGGTGGGCTGGCAAGCTCTCGGCCCGCCGCCTGCCATCACTGACTCCTCCTCTGCCCATCTTGCCCAGGATTGGCCCCGACGCCCCGGGACCTCATCCCTTTTGGCTGGAATGGTGAATTCAACTCCTCGGAGCCATAACACTCTTTAGTGGAGAACATAAGGGCCCCTTGATTGACAGTTGTGACAATCACGTGGCAGTGGGCAAGGGGCACTCCCTCAAAGTAGTAGGTGTCCACTACTTCTGCCCTTTGCGTTAATTCACACCTGCATTCCTGCACACACCATTTCAAAAAATTCCCCCACCGTGAAAATTGGTACAACAGCTGTATTGGTTTGCTAGGGCTGCAAACTGTCTGGCTGAAAACACAGAAATGTATTCTCTCACAGTTCTGGAAGCCAGAAGTCTGTAGTGAAGGTATTGGCAGGGTTGGTTTCTTCTGAGGCTCTGAGGGAAAATCCATTCTATGCCTCTCTCCTAGCTCCTGGGAGCTGCCGACAGTCCTTGCCATTCCTTGGCTTGTAGATACATCACTCCAATCCCTGCTCCGTCACCTTCTCTACTGTGTGTCTCTGTGTCTCAGATCTGCCTCTGCCTTTCTCTTTTCAGGACACCTGTCCTTGGATTTAGGGACCACTCTAAATCCAGGATGATCTCATTTGGAGATCCTTAATTATATCTGCAAACGCCCTTTTTTCAAATATGGTCAAATTCACAGGTTCCTGGGGTTGGAACGTGGACATAGCTTTTGGGGACTAACATTCAACCCACTACAACCACATTGAAAAAGTTTGTCAGTTTCTTATAAAGTTAAACATAGACTTATCACATGACTCAGCAATCTTACTCCTAAATATTTGTCCACAAGAAATAAAAACATGTTCACACAAACATGTTCTATGGCAATCTTATTCATAATAGCCCCCATCTGGAAAACTGGAAACAACCTGCATGTCCATCAACAGGAGGTTGGATAAAAAAACTGTGGTATATCCCTAGGATGGAATACAACTCAGCCATAAAAACAGCCACCTGTGATATGTGTATCACTGTGGATAAATCTCAAAAACATATGTTTTGTGAAAGAAGCCACAAAAGAAGACACAAAAGAGTACATACTGTATGATTGCATTTATGTGGAATTGTAGAAGAGGAAACATTAATCTGTAGGGACAGAAAGCAGATCAGTGGTTGCCCAGGGACAGGGGCGGGGGTGGGTGGCTATGGGGAGATGGATTACAAATGGGCACAAGGGAAACTTTAGGGATGATGGAACAATTCTATGTTTTAATTGTGGGGTGGTCACACAACTGTATACATGTGTCAAAACTCATTGCATTTAAAATTGGTGCATTTAAAAGTTTTAAAATTGTTGCAAAATACACATAACATAAAATTTACCATCTTAACTGTTTTTCGGTGTACAGTTGCATTAAGTACATTCACATTGTTGTGCAAACATCGCCACCATCCATTTCTAGAATTATTTTCATCTTGAAAAATTGAAACTCTGCACCCATTAAACAATTCTCTGTTCCCCTCTCTTTCCAGCCCCTGGCAACCACCATTCTACTTTCTGGGAAAGTCTCTACAAATTTGACTACTGTAGGTGCCCTATGTAAGTGCAATTATACAGTATTTGTTTCGCCGTGACTGGATTGCTTTACTTAGCATAATGTCCTCAAGGTTCATCCAGGTTGTAGCATGTGTCAGAATTTCCTTCCCTTTTAAGGTCAAAAAATACTCCATTACATGTATATACCACATTTACTTTATCCATTTATCCACTGATGAGCACTCGGGTTGCTTCCTTCCACCCTTTGGTTATTGTGAATAATGCTGCTATGAACATGGGTTGCATATATCTCTTTGAAAAACTGATGCATTTCCTTGCACATAAATTATACCTCAATAAGGTTGGTTAAAAAAAGAACACGCCTACCTGACATAATACAACCATCCCGGGTACAACTGCAGAGGTGTCTACCCAATCCTCAAAGGGGATGTAAGCCAAAGTCACATTCAATCGCTAGATCAGGATTTTGTGACATTGAGTATTCCTTTTATCAAGGGTGCATGGAGTCTCTCTTGATCCAGAAAATTAATGCTAAACGAAAATTGTAGCTTCCCTCAGCAACCTACCACAGTGTAGAACAGTGGAGGGAGAACAGAAAAGCTACCACAATTCTCATTTATAAAACAGGAGAAAGAAGAACAAAATAGCATGGCTATTTGCCTGTATTTGTCAAGACTCTGCAGCTTGCAAGTGACAGAAAACTTGCCCTTTTTTGTGACACAGAAAAATGCACAAATATCTAGTGTGTATTGCTCAGTTTACAAACTGAGCACAGCCATGGAACCAGCCCTGGGTCATGGACTAGATCACGACCAGCTCCCCAGACCCCTCATGCTCCTTGGTGGTCACTCCTTCACCTGAAAGTTAACTACTGTCCTGATTTCTGACACCATAAATGTTTGTGTTGTTTTTGAACTTCACTGAATGGAATCCTACAGTGTATAGATGTGTATCTGGCTTCTCTCATTCAGCATATGTCTGTGAGATTCAACCACGTTGTTGCTGGTTGCTGTAGGATGTTCATTTTCATTGCCATATAAGAGTGTATTATGGGAATATACCATAATTTATTTATCTATTGTACTGTTGATCAACATTCTGGTGCTATCACTTATAGTGCTGCTAGGAACATTGCATTTTGGTGAACATATGTAGGCATTTCTGTTGGGTATAAACCTAGAAGTGTAATTGCTGGGTCCCAGGGAGTATGTATTCGGCTTTAATAGACACTGTCAAACAGTTTGCCTAAGTCATTGTCTCCATTTATACCCCCACCAGCAGTCTCTGAGAATTTCAGTTGCAAATCAACATTTGGTATGGTCAGTCCTTCTAATTTTAGCAATTCTGGCAGGGATGAGCAGTGTTTTATAATATTATGATTTTAATTTACTTTTCCCCAATGGCTAATGAAATGTAATGCTTTTGCAAATATTTATTGGCCATTTGGATATTCTCTTTTGTGAAGTGCCAACTCACATCATTTTTCATTTTTCTATTAGATTTTCTGCCTTTTCTAATTGACTAGTAGTTCTTTATATATTCTGCATGTGAGTCCTTTGTTAGAAAACATATTATTCTCCCACTCTGCGGCTTGTCTTTTCATTCACTTAATGGTATTTTTGATGAACATAAGTTTATATTTTAATAGAGTCCAATTTATTGATATTTTTCCATATAGTTAAGGTTTCTTGTGTTTCTTGTTTAAGAAACCTTTTCTTGTCCTGAAAGTTCTAGATATTCTACAATGTTTTCTTCTAGAGTTTTTTTTTTGTTGTTGTTGTTGTTGTTTAAACTTTAACATTTATATCTACAACCCATTTGGAATCAATTTCTGTGTGTGGTGTGAGGTAGGGGTTATATGGCTATGTAATGGCCCAGCCCTATTTATTCAAAAAGATCATTTTTTTCCTCACTGCACTGCAGTGTTACTTTCATCATAAACCAAATGACCATATATGTGTGATATTTTCCATATTTTCCTGATTTTTCAATTTCATTCCTTTGGTCTACTTGTTTTTCCTTGTAATTATTAAAAACAAATAGACCAAAGCTTTAATTATTATCATATAAGTCTTGCTATCTGGTGAGTACTCTGGCTTTCTTTTTTTGTTTTTTGACAAGAAGAATTTATTAGCTTATAGAACTGAGCTTATATAACTGGCTTCAGGCATGGCTGGACCCAGGCACTAAAATGAATCGTCAAGAATATATCTCGGCTGGGCGCAATGGCTCAGGTCTGTAATCCCAGCACTCTGGGAGGCCAAGGCAGGTGGATCGTTTGAGCTCAGGCATTCGAGACCAGCCTGAGCAAGAGCGAGACCCCGTCTCTACTAAAAATAGAAATAAATTAGACAACTAAAAATATACATAGAAAATAGCCAGGCATGGTGGTGCATGCCTGTAGTCCCAGCTACTCAGGAGGCTGAAGCAGAAAGATTGCTTGAGCCCAGGAGTTTGAGGTTGCTGTGAGCTAGGCTGACGCCATGGCACTCTAGCCTGGGCAACAGAGTGAGACTCTGTCTCAAAAAAAAAAAAAAAAAAAGAATATATCTCATTTCGTATATGGGCTTTGCTTTTCTGTATCTTGACTTCCCTCTAAGGTAGAGTCTGCCCCTCATGGAGGCAAAGAAAGCCCACAGAAGCTCAAGGTTTCCATCCTATCATCTTAGCAATTTAGGTACCAGAAAGAAGGTATCTATTTTCTGAATGCTGACACCGAAGTCCCATGATTAGCTTTCACTTGTCCAACTTTGGTCGTATGTCCATTTCTGTACCAATCATTGTAACCAGGGTGACGAATTACTCTGATTGGCCGGGGCTGGCATTTGTTCCCACACTTGGATCTCTGGCAGGGTCCACCCAAAGGATGTGATTTTTTCATAGGGAGGGGTAATAGGAAAATTTGGAGTTTAAGAATAAAAAGAGAAGCTACAGATTGCGAGAAAATCTTTGCAAAACACATATCTGATAATGGACTTGTATTCAAAATATACAAAGAAGTCTTAAGACTCAACAGTAAGAAAACAAACAACCCAATTTAAAAGTAGGCAAAATATGTAAACAGACACCTCACCAAAGAAGACGGACACAGATGGCAAATAAGTACATAAAAAGATGTACAACATCACATGTCATTAGGGAACTGCAAATTAAAACAATAATGAGATATAACTACCACCTATTAGAATGGCCAAAATCCAAACTACCAAATGCTAGTGAGGATGTGGAGCATCAGGAACTCTTATTCATTGCTGGTGGCAACGCAAAATGGAACAGCCACTTTGGAAGATAGTTTGGCAATTTCTTACAAAACTAAGCATACTCTTACCATATAGTGCAGCAGTTGTGCTCCTTGGCATTTACCCAAATAAGCTGAGAATTTAACATCCACAAAACCTGAACATGAATATTCATAGCAGTGCTATTCATAATTGCGAAAACTTGGAAGCAACCAAGATGTCCTTCAGCAGGTGGACAAACTTTGGTACAGCCATACAATGGAACATTATTCAGTGACAACAAGAAATGAGCTATCACACCATGGAAAGACATGGAGGAATGTAGAATGCATATTGCTAAGTGAAAGAAGATAATATGAAAAGGCTATACATATGGTATGATTCCAACTATATGACATTTTGGAAAAGGCAAAACTGTAAAGATAGTAAAAAAAAAATCAGTGGTTGTCAGGGGTTTGGGAAGAGAGAAGGATGAATCAATGGACCCCACATGATTTTTAGGACAGTGAAACTAGTCTGTATGATTACTATAACAGTGGACACATGTCATTATAAATTTGTCCAAACCCATAGACTATACAACAACAAGAGGGAACCCTGATGTAAACTATGGACTTTGGGTGATAATGATGTGTCAAGGTAGGTTCATCAACTGTAGCAAACACACCACTGTGGTGGGTAATGTTTATAGTGGAGGCTGTGCATGTGTGAGGGCAAGGGGTATATGGAAAATGGCTTTATTTTCCTCTCAATTGCTCTGTGAACCTAAAACTGCTCTAAAAAATAACATCTACTTTTTTAAAAAACACCATAAAATGTGCAATGTACAACACAAAGAGTGATCCATAATAGAAACCACGGATTTTAACTAATAGTAACGCATCAATATTGGCTTATTAATTGTAATAAATGTACTCCAGTAATGCAAGATGTTAATAACAGGGGAAGTGGAGGGGGTCAATGAGGGGGTATATGGCAACTCTTCTGTCCTTTTCCCTTGATTTTTTCCTGTAAACCTAAAACTGATGGAAACAAAAGTCTATTCATGAAAATCAAAATCAGAGATAACAGATATCAGTCAGGCAAAAACAACAGGTGTCCATTTCATAGGTCCAAGCTGCAGTAGGTGTCCATTCTAATAATAGTTTGCACATTTGGACATGACTCTGGAGATTAGAAGAGATAATAAAGACGAATGCTCTTTGCGTACTGAGCTGTTTGAGAATACGGTGAGAATTCCTGGACACACATTTTCTTTCCTCCTGTGATACAACTCTCAAGGCCTTCCTTTATGACTTTGCTTGCGGTTATGGGGAGAGAGGTAGCCAATCACGAGTGGATCGCCACCAACGTCACCGGTCTCCAAGGCCGCCGAGGGCCCGGCGCTCCGTGGCGGCCTCTGGCGAGAGGACAGGGAGCTGGTGCCAGAGAGCCGAGCTCGCCCGCAGCGCTCCGATGCCAAGTACCGCGCCCCTCGCGCCCCCTGGCGACCCAAGTCACTTTCCGTCTCCACATTGCCGGCGCTCGCAGGAGAAATCTGGCGGGGAGAGAGAAGTGCCAGAGGACAGGAAGAGCCGAATTCCCTGGTATCTACTCAGATACAAGCGCTGATTCGACAGCTATCCAATCAGATTAGTGGATCCAACGAAAGAGCGCAGGTATCCAAGCAGGTAGGGCAGGGTTGCCATGACTACACGAGTCTCTATAGCAGCGGTCCCCAACCCTTTTGGCAGCACGGACCGGTTTCGTGGAAGACAATTTTTCCTCGGACGGGGTGGGGGTGCGGAGCGCAGGCGGTGATGCGAGCGACGGGAGGGGAGCGGCTGTGAACACAGACGAAGCTTCGACCGCCGCCCGCGGGTCACCGCCCGCCGGCCGCTCGCCCCCTGCTCTGCGGCCCCACCCCGCTTCCTAAGTTTCATGGAAGATGATTTTTCCACGAAGGGGGATGGGAGGCGCCGGAGCTGTGCGGCCCGGTCCCTACACCAGGCCTCGTACTGGTACCGGCCTGCTGCCCCGGCCGTGGGGACCGCAGTTCTGTACGATTTCCAAGGTCCGGGAGCTCCAGCGCTGAGCGCCACCTGGCGCTTGGCAACTCGCAGCCGTCTACTCCGGCAAACGCGCTCTCGTTGAAAGCAGCCAATAAGGCGAGGCCAAGCCTCCGTGACGTCACTAGTTGCCGAGCCGGCCGCTGGAGCAGATGGGCTCGCGTAAGCTCCCGGGAGCCCGCAGGCGGGGCGCGCGCATCTTTTCTGGAGTAGCGGCTGGTGCGCCTGGTGCGCATGTGCTGAGATCTCTCTCTCTCCGCCTCCCCCTCCCCCTCCCCCTCCCCCCCCTCAGAGAAAAAGGAAGGGCGGGAAACGGTAAAGAGCGCAAGGGAGAGGCTCAGTAGGGTCGGTCAGACTGACTGACAGGCGGACTGACTTGACTGATGGACCTCAGGGTAGACCCCTCTGTTCCAGAAAAGGCCTGGGGGAGGATGTGGCCCCTTAGGAAACATCCAGAGACAGACTGGGAGTACTGCGAGAAACAGCCCCAAGGGGCAGAAATCCCCACATGCGCGTACTCACAGGAACAGAAGAGGATTCAGACACGGAAGGAAAGCGGCAGCGAAGGAGAAGCAGAAAGTGGCAAGAAGATAATGACAAGACAAGGAGAAGGCCCCAGAGGCGAGAGACGGTGACTGTGATCAGGAACCACAAGAGGGGGCTTGTTACAGAGACAGCGGGCACAGAAAACGAGTCCGCGGTCAGAGATGGAGGGCCCCGAAAGGCAGAAGGGACTCAGGCAGGGGTAGTGGGGACAGTGACACAACAGAGTTAGAGAAGACATCAGAGAGGACAGTGTCACAAGTGGAAATAACAATGACAGAGTCAGAGGCAAAGGGAGCAATAATAGAGAAGACAGTGAATCAGATAGGGGTAAAAGTTGAGAGGAGATAGAGACAGAGACGCCCGGGGGCGGGCCAGGACAGAGATCAAGGGGTCTTAGAAAAATGGGAGAGAGACCAAGAGGACAGTAATAAAGACAGAGAGGACAATGTCATGGAGAGAGATAGGACAATGACAGAAGGGATAGAGACCAAAGGGACAATAATAGAGGAGAGAGAGATAAGGGGGACAGTGGCAGATATAGAGAAGGTGACAGAAACAGAGACTCAGAGGCTGTAAAGATATGGAGGACAGTGACAGAGAGAGGGAGAAGACAGAGATAACAGATAGAAGTAGTAATACGGGGAAAAGTGACAAAAATAGAGAAGGTGCCAAAAACAAAGTTGGAGGCAATAGTGACTGAGGCAAAGGAAACAAAGAGAGAGGGGGCAGAGATAAAGGAATTAATGTTAGAAATTCAGAAAACAGTATTAGATAAGGAGTGGACCAATACACAGAGGGGACAGAGGATGGAACATAGCAGAGAGACAGAGATGGAGGGAACAGAAGTAGAGGGGACAGAGATAGAGATAGGAGGTTCAAAGTCGGGGGGGGGGGGGAGGGAGAGAGGAGACCATGACAGAAATGGAGGAAACAGAAGCAGAGTGAGGGTTAGAGATGGAGGATCCAGAGTGGGAGGACACAGGGTCAGGAGCCAGAGAGTGCAGACAGATTCAGAGGGAAGAGCAACAGAATGCACAGACCCAAACTGGAGGGCAAATGTGGTGACAATACCAGGGTGAGAGTAACAGCACATTCAATGACACAGAGAGAGATGAAGAGAGGCAGAGAGGATGGTGACAGAAGGGACAGTGACAAAAGTGGAGAGAGAAACAGAAGGCATAGAGACAAGATGGGGGGAAGGGTAGAGATAGAGGTTGGCTTAGCAGACATCCTGGAGATAAAGCTAGAGTCGGGGTGCAAGCAGAGTCGGGGTGTGAGCAGAGTCAGAAGCAATTGGAATTGCATCTTATAGAGGAGGATAGAGATGGGGACAACATGACCAAGACACACCAGAGAAAGACAAAGATGCAAAGATGGAGACTGGGGCACAGAGATGAATAGAGAAGGCAAAGAGAAAGGAAATGAGGGGGACAGAGTCACCTGAGACTGGGTAAGGGACACATAAACCTGTGGATAACGAGACCCACCACTCAGCCTTATCCTTGACCCTGAGAAGTACTGAAAACCAAGAATGCTTGAGGTTCTTCTTTATGCCACTTTGGTAAACTGTAACCTTGATTTGGAATTGGGTTTTAAAAGGCCTCCACGCAGGTTCTAGATTTGTGACCATGTTTCTGGATCCCCCAGTCCTCTCTCTTTGGCCCACTGTAGCCATAGCACAAAGAGGTATGCAAAATAACTCTTTTCTCATTCATTCATTCAACAAATGCTGAGTATTCACTATGTGCCAGACATCATTCTGGGTGCCGAGAAGACAGCAGTGAAAACAAAGTACATGCACCCACGCAGCTTTCAGCCTACTTGGTGGACAAATAAATATATAATGCCAAGTAGTGTTAAGTGCTAAGAAGAAAAATTAAGCAGAGCTGAGAGGACAAAGTAATTGAGGTTGCTGATAATGGCAAGCTAGGTTATTCAGACCAGTGTTCCCACTGAAACAACTAAAAACGCTAGATGAATCTTTTAAAATCTGAAAAGCATTGTCTGGACATAATGGCAGAAGCCTGTAGTCCCAGCTACTTGGGAGGCTGAGGCAGGAGGATCGTGGAGCCCAGGAGTTTGAGGGTATACTGTGTTTTGATCATGCCTGTGAATAGCCACAGCGCCCCAGCCTGGACGACATAGAAAGACCCTGTCTGTAAAAAAAAAAGTAAAAATAAAAAATTAATTAAAAGAAAAAGCACTGAAGGTCACAAGATGTATCAGGCTGTAACTGATGGGAAACCAGGAACTCAGAGAGGTAATCAGAGTACCTCTACCCGGAGGGAATTTTACAATCCTGGCAAATTTGAACTTTTATTTTGATGGCTTCTTAGATGAAGGGAATAAAAACAAAAGCTCAGGGCCCACCCAAGGTGGGGAGTCCACATTAAAATGGGAAAGCAATGACTATACCTTCAGGGTAAGGGAAACTAAAAACAAATTGGCTCTTCTTTGTGAATGTGCAGCTTATTACTTGGGTGGTCCACAAGACCTCAAGTTGTGAATTTAAAGTCCCAGACTGGAAGTGTTTTAAAACTCTTGACAATAGCACACAAAATTCTCTCTGGTGAAAAGAATCCTTTATTAAAGGCCTGAAATTATTCCTGTAAACATATTTTTTAAGGAACGTGAGGAGCACACAGTCAGATACAACCAAGGACACAAAATACCAGGAGCAAGAACTAGCAAAAGTAAAAGATGCTAAAAACAAACCCACTAATACTTGTGATATTGGGATTAGGAGGTGAATATAAAACAATGTACTTTGTTTACATAAAACATAAGATTGTCGCTGTTTTTGCAGGGACCAAGAAACCATAAAAAATTATCTAGATGCTCTGAAAATGACAAAAATTCTAGAAATAAAAAATTTGGTGAGTACAATTAAAAATAAAAGCAACAGCTAAATAAAGAAATAGTGAACTGGAGCATAGATCAATAGAAATTATTCACAGTTCATCATGAAGAGACAGGCACAAAACATGTAAAAGAAGTTGAGTGACATGAAGAATAGAGTGAGAGGGTTTCATCTATATTTATTTGGAGTCCCATAAAGAAGAGAGAGTGGCCAGGCATGACGGTTCATGCCTATAATCCCAGAACTTTGGGAGGCCAAGGCAGGAGGATCTCTTGAGGCCAGGAGTTTGAGACCAGCCTGGGCAACAGTGAGACCCCATCACTACAAAAAAATTTAAAAATTAGCCAGCCATGGTAGCACATGCCTGTAGTTCTAACTATTCAGGAAGCTGAGGTGGAAGTATTGTTTGAGTCCACTACTTCAAGGCTGCAGTGAACCATGATCACCCCACTGTGTGTTAGGGAACCGGCAGGCACTGCTTAGCAGAGAGTCAAAAAACCGCTAACCACCCTGATTAAAGACAGGATGTGGTGACAGAACAAGTTAAGACAGGTCAAAACCAAGATGGCAAGAAAATTGGCTGCTGCTTAACCTTGTAGCTCATTATGTCTTAGTTTTAATATATTAGCATGCTAAAAGAAACACCCACTGACACCCTGACAGTTCTGGGAGGGAGCTTATAAAGTTAAAAAAAGACAGAGTTCCCAGTTTTAGGAAGTCACTGCCCCTTTCCAAGAAATATTCCTCCTCTGCTTAGCTTATGAGTAAGCCATTGCTTAAATTAAAAAAATTTAAAAACCAAAGGTGCTGTTCTTCTCAGCAAGGAGAACTAGCAAGGAGAACTAGAGAGTAGATCTTCTATATTTCCTAGATAAAACTTGCTTTTGCTTTGCTGTTGGTTCACTCTTGAATTCTTTCTCATGGGAAGCCAGGGACCCACTCGGACTCTGGACAATTCTGAGCACTAGGAATTAATTTCCTATGGCAACTGCACTCCAGCCTGGGTGACAGAGTGAAACCTTGTCTCTTAAAAAAAAAAAAAAAAAAACAGAGCAAAACAGGAAGGGAGAAAGAGAATATGGCAAAAGGAACATTTAAAGAAATATTGGTAGATTTTTCCAAAACTGATGAGAGAATATAATTCAAAGATTCAAGGAGCCCAATGAATCACATGTAAGATAAACAAATCTACACCTAGAAATATCATTGTCTGTGTGCAGAACACCAAAGGCAAACAGAAGATCTCAACAGCAATTAGAGAAAAAAGAGAGATGTCCTTCAAAATATCAATAGTTCAAATAACAACAGACTTATCAACAGTAGCAATGGAAGCCAAAATAAACTCAACGGTCTGACAGAAAATAACTGCCAATTTTATATCCAGTGAAAAATATATTTCAAGAATGAGGTCAAAATACATTTTTGGATAGACAAAATAAGCATTTACTTAAATATTTTAGAGGATATAATTTAGGCAGGAAAAAAGTGATCCCAGATGGACTATCTGGGATACAATAAAAAATAAAAAAAACAAAGAAGGTAATAAATATGTGAATAAATTGGGAAAATTTTGGCTGTGCAAAACAAGAAGAGTAACAATGACATCTTGTGCTGTTACAGAAAGCTAGAATGTAAACATATAACAATTAAAATATGTATTAGGAAGGGTTATATGGAGTTAAGCTATTCGAAATCCTTGTATTTAAGAGGTTAGTAAGGGTATTGGCCAATTTTAGCCTTTGTTATGATAGTTTGAAAATTTTACTCTCTAGGATAATCACTAAAATACAATTCATTTTTTAAAAACTAGCACATAGGAAAGAGATTTATAAAAATTAATGGATTTGAAACAAAAGAAATGAGAGAAAAAGAAAAATAGAACAGGTAGAACAAATAGTATAAAAATATAAGATGGTAGGTTTCAACTCAGAAATAGCAGGAATATTATTACTTGTATGTAGACTAACATTCCCATTAGAAATCTGTTGTTTAGTGTGGCCACCTTCATCAATGATCTTAGCTAGATCTTCCGGATAACTTGCTGCAGCTTCTACATCAGCACTTGTTGCCTCACCTTGCACTTTTATGTTATGGAGGCGGCTTCTTTCCTTAAACCTCAGGAACCAGCCTCTGCCAGCTTCCAACTTCTCTTCTGCAGCTTCCTCACCTCTCTCAGCCTTCACAGAATTGGAGAGAGTAAGGCCCTGCCCTGGATTAGGCTTTGGCTCAGGGAATACTGTGGTTGGTTCGGTCTTCTATCCAGACCACTATAACTTTCTCCATATCAGCAGTAAGGCTGTTTGGTGTTCGTACCATTTGTGTGCTCACTGGAGTAGAACTTAATTTGCTTTAAGAGCTTCATTTTTGTATTTACAGCTTGGCTAACTAACTGGCTCCAGAGGCCTGGCTTGCAGCCTATCTTAGCTTTTGACATGCCTTAATCATTTCTACCTTTTGATTTAAAGTAAGAGAGTCCTCCTTTCACTTGAACACTTGGAGGCCATTGTAGGGTTATTAAATGGCCTCATTTCAACATTGTTATGTTTCGGGGCACAGGGAGGTCCAAGGGAGGGAGAGAGACGAAGGAATGGCTGGTTGATGGAACAGTTAGAACACACACAGCGTTTGTAGAGTAAGTTTGCTGTCTTATTTGGGTGCAGCTCCTGGTGCCCCCAAACAATTACAATAGTAACATCAAAGTTCACTGATCACAGATCACTGTAACAGATATAATAATAATGAAAAAGTTTGAAATACTGGGAGAATTACCAAAATGTGACATGGGAGACATGAAGTGAGCACATGCTGTTGGAAAAAGTGGTGCCGGTAGACTGGTTTGACACAGGGTCTCACAGACCTTCAATTTGTAAAACACGCAATGTCCGCAAAGCACAATAAAATGAGGTTTACCTGTATTAGCAAATTTCAAATGTTTGAAATCATACACAAGATGGTTTTAACTACAGTAAGATTAAGTTATAAGTTAATAATAAAAATATAACTTTACTCTGGGAGGCCCAGGCAGGTGGATCGTTTGAGCTCAGGAGTTCGAGACCAGCCTGAGCAAGAACGAGACCCCGTTTCTACTAAAAATAGAAAGAAATTATATGGACAACTAAAAATATATATAGAAAAAATCAGCCGGGCATGGTGGTGCATGCCTGCAGTCCCAGCTACTTGGGAGGCTGAGGCAGGAGGATTGCTTGAGCCCAGGAGTTTGAGGTTGCTGTGAGCTAGGCTGACGCCACGGCACTCCAGCTTGGGCAACAGAGTAAGACTCTGTCTCAAAAAAAAAATAATAAAATAAATATATATATATATGTAAAACTTTAAAATGCTCACAAATTAAATGCTCTTTATTCTTTTTATTTTTACTTTTTTGAGACAGGGTCTTGCTCTGTCACCCAGGCTACAGCGCAGTGGTACAATCACAGCTCACTGCAACCTGAAACTCCTGGGCTCAAGCGAGCAATTCTTCCACCTCAGCCTCCCAAGTAGCTTTAAATTTTTTTTAGAGATGGGATCTTGCCATGTTGACCAGGCTGGTCTCAAACTCCTGGCTTCAAGTGATCCTCCAGTCTCGGCCTCCCAAAGTGCTAGGATTACAGGTGTGAGCCAGCATGCCCAGCCCAGAAATGCTCTTTTATAACTCCAGAATCAATGAAGAAATCATGATAGAAATAAGAATACATTTGGAACTGTATGGTAACAAAAATACTATATATTAAAAGATGTGGACAACAGTAAAGCAACACTTTTAGGGAAATTCATGACATTAAATGCACCATCTTGAGCAGTTATAAAAAGAACCACAAAATAAATCCAAAGAAAAGGAAAAGGGAAAAATAATAAACAAGAAAAAAACCAAGTAGAGAACAAACATACAACTGGAAATGATCAACTAAACTGAAGTTACTAGATTTGAAAAGTCTAGTAAAACTGTCAAATCCAGTGATATTGATTAAAGATAAAGAGAGGAAAGGTACAAATAAGCCAATATTAGGAATTTTAAAAAGGGAACATTACTACAAGTGCTCCAGATATTAACAGGGTAAAAATTGTATATTAGGAACAACTTTACAGCCAGGTGTGGTGGCTCACGCTTGTAATCTTAGCACTCCAGCAGGCCAAGGCGGGAGGATTGCTTGAGGTCAGGCGTTCAAGACCAGCCTCAGCAAGAGCGAGACCCCGTCTCTACTAAAAATAGAAATAAATTAGCCATACAACTAAAAATAGAAAAAATTAACCAGGCATGGTGGTACAGACCTATAGTATCAGCTACTCAGGAGGCTGAGGCAGGAGGATCACTTGAGCCCAGGAGTTTGAGGTTGCTGTGAGCTAGGCTGATGCCACGGCACTAGCCCAGGCAACAGAGCGAGACTGTGTCTTAAAAAAAAAAAAAAATAAAGAAAGAAAAAGAAAAACTTTATGCTAATACATTTAAAAATATAGATCAAACAGGCAAATTCCTAGAAAAGTATAACTTACCAAAAATGATTCATGAAGAAGTATATTAATAGCATTCAATTAGTCCTAAAACCATAAAACAAATCAATAATTTTTAAAAGATCAACTACAAAGAAAATTCTGGGTCCAGACAGTGTCACTGGCAAGTTCTGCTAAACATTTAAGGAAGAAATAATTCCAATCTCATGCAGCAAACTCTTCCAGAGACTGGAAGAGTGATCGATCTCCAGCTCATTTTATTAGGCTGGTCTAACTTTGATACCAAAGTCTAACAAGGAGAATATGAGAAAAAAAAACTATAGGCTCAAAATGATTTATTTAAAAAATACTAAATAATAAAAGTGAATGTAAGAGGATCCACATTCTGTTTTTTTCCATGATGACTTCTTTGCAATATTACATTTTTTCCAAAAAAAAAAAAATTGGGGAGAGCCCACACTTTGCTGGTTCCTTGAGCTTGTTCCTGGTCTGCCTCATGGGTTGTCCAGTATTGGTTCTAGGCAGAAGGAAGGGCAGGGGGAAAGAGATATGGTTGGCATGCTCGAGGGACAGAACACCAGAATGGCTAGAGGGGGCATAATGAATGAAGGGGAGAGGGAGTCAAAATGAGGGCATAAAAGCAGGGGACAAATCTTATAAATTCTGGTGGCCATAGTGAAATGTTTCTTTATTATTCTCAGAGGAAGAGGAAGCCACTGAAGGGCTCTTTATATGTAAAAGCACTAACTAGGCCAGAATTCAAAACCTGTTTCACACATTTGCTGTGTATCTTGGGCAGTTCACTGTGTCTCTCTGATCTTTAGTTCTCCCAAGTGCAGGAAGAAGAAGCAAAACAGAAGGAATCCAAGAAGGAGATCTAAGTGATGCTGAAATTTCCTCCATCATCCACCCCTGCCCAGTAGACTCCAAAAGAAGAGCTGAGAGAGTCCCTCAAAGAGGCTAAGAGTGAAGTGACTCCAGCGAGCCTTTCTGCACCCCCCACAGAGAACTCCCACCCTTAATTCCTTGACCCAGTGGTTTGTCTATGTCATAGCTCCTCTTCAGGAATCAGGGGAGGAGCTGGGCATCCTGAACTCCCTGCAGATATTCTCTGTTCTTTGCATCTTTTCTGATGCCTTGCTGGTGATAAACACTTTGAAACAGAGCAAGACTTCATAACCTGGGCCTGACTTCGGGGCTCAAAAGTTTGCCTGAAATTGTATATAAAAGTTTGTCTGCCTGTGTTTTTCTCTAGGAAAAGGATTTATAGCCATCAGATTCTCAAAGGATTATTTCATTTGCAAAGGACAGAACCCAAGAAGACAGTATAATGGCCAGCAAACATACAAACAAAAATGCTCAACATCTCTAATCGTTAGAGAAATGCAAATCAAAACCACAATGAGATATCACCTAACCCCAGTGAGATTGGCCTCTATCAAAAAATCCCAAACAACAAATGCTGGCAAGGATGTTCTATAATAAAGACATCTGCACCTGAATGTTTATGGCAGCACAATTCACTATTGCAAGGATGTGGCAACAACCAAGTGCCCGTCGATTCATAAGTGGATTATTAAAATTTGGTATATGGATACGATGGAATACTACTCAATAATAAGAAACGACAGTGATCTAGCACCTCTTATATTTTCCTGGATAGAGCTTGAGCCCATTATCCAAAGTGAGGTATCACAAGATCGGAAGAATGGGCTCCACATGCACTCACTATCAAATTGGCACTGACTGATCAACACTATGGTGCTCACATGGTGGTAACATTCTCCAGGGATTAGGGGGTTGTAGGGGGTAAACTCACAACTAATGGACCCGGTGAGCATTGTAGAGGGGAAGGGCATGCCTCTAATCCTCACTTGGGTGAGGCAAAGACATAAAATGTAACCAAAATGTTTGTACCCTCATAATATCCTGAAATAAAAATAATAAAAAAAATGCAGAACCCCAATTCAAATTAGCTGAAGAAAAAAAAAGGAGGGTAGAATTTATTGTCTCCTGTAACTGAAAAGCCATGGCTAGCCCAGAACTTCAGGCATGGCTGGATCCAGTCACTCAAACAATGTCACCAGGAAGGCCTCTTTGCATCTCTAAGGCCTGATTTCCTCTGGCTGGATTCATCTTCATATACACTCTCCCCCCGTGGTGGAAAATGACCATCAGGATTACTGGGCTCCCATCTAACCGGCTCATCAACCCCAACTACATTCCATGCTTTGGCCTGGTTTTGCTCACATGCCCATCCCTGAACCAATCAATGCTGAAGCTATTAAATCCTCTGATTCACCAAGCCTGGGACATGTGCCTATTTCTCAGGGGAGAGGATCAGTCCCGTCCAAATCACGTGGACTATTTGGAGAGAAGGGTGGTTCTGCAAACAAAAATGGAGATGCTTCCGTGGGAATCAGAGGGTGTATAGTTTTCTATTGGTACCATAATAAATTAGCACAAACCTAATGACATACAACAGCAAAAATTTATGTTCTTACAGTTCTGTAGTTCAGAAGTCACTGGGCTAAAATCAAGATGTCAGCAGGGCTGCATTTCTTCCTGGAGGCTCCAGGGTACAGTCTGTTTCATTGCCCTTCCCAGCTTCTAGAGGCCACCTGCGTTTCTTGGCTGATGGCATCTTCTTCCATTTCCAAAGCCAGCAGTGTAGCATCTCGCTAACCCTACTTGCATTGTCACCTATCTTTCTCTGATTCTCTTCTGGCCTCCCTCTTCCACCTTTAAGGACCCTGTGATCACATTGGGCCCACCTGGGTAATCCAGAATACTTTCCCCAATGCACAGGCAGCTGATTAACAACCATAATTCTATCAGTAGCCTTAATTCTCCTTTGCCATGTAACCAAACATATTCTGGGGACTAGGACATCTTTGGGGAGCCATTATTCCACCTACCACAGAGGGGACACGCACTGAGAAGGCATCTACAAAACAGTCACCACAGCCTGACTCATGGAGTAGAGGTGAGGTTAGGGTTAGCAGGGGCTGGGAAATGGAAGGGAAGAGAATTAATATTTAATTGAACACATAGTAGCTGTCAGATGTGGCTCTTAGCATTTTAAAAACATTATAATTTACTTTTTATGACAACCCTATTAAATATATATGAGTCTCCCCAGTTTACACGTGAGAACACCAAGGATTCAGAGTGATAGAGTGACTTGTCTAGTGACACACAGCTGGTGGCAGAGGCAGGATTTGAATTCAGGCCAGTCTGCGTCTAAAGGATATTTCAAATAGAGCCTATGTTTATATTCACTGGGTGAGTGTATATAGATTCACATATATTTATTCCTTTTAGAACATCATTTTTCAATTGTACAAGTAACATGTGGATGGATTGTCCTCGCCTCTTAAAAAGAGTGTTACAGATAAAACTGAAGCTCCCTTCGATCACCTCTTCCCAATCTAGACCTCTTCCCTGGAAATAACCACTATTATCAGTTTATGGTTAATCTTTCTGGATCTTTGTCTCAAAGTGTGTGTATGTGTGTGTGTATGATAATACGGTGTATGCATAGTATTGTATAGTAAATGAGTAGTATTGTTTTGAGCAAGAGTGTGAGTGTGTTTTAACTATGGGATCCTACCGTACATATTGTTCTACAGCTTGCTTTTTTAACTCAACAATATGTCTTGGAAATCTATCCAGATTTATTTAAAGAGCTCTGTCCTGTTCCTTATAAGAGCTGCAGTGGTGTTCCATAGAACTCAGAGTTTCTTCGTCCATTCTCCTGTTGCTGGGTGTTTGGCTTATTCTTGGTTTCTTTGCACTTACAAAGCTGCCGTGAACATCTTTATATAGGTTTCCTTGGGTATATGTCTATTTCCTTAGGGTCTATAAGGATAGGTGGAATTATCAGTCTATGTGAGTATTTTCATTCGAATCTTGATAAACACTTTCTGTAACTGTCAAGTATCGCCATGTAACAAATACCAAAAACTTCCAGCAATAATCACGTGTTATTGGTCTAGCCTGGCTCGTCTAGGGCTGCTCTGCGTGAAGCGGCAGGTCTGGCTGGCTCAGGTCTGCTCCAAGTGTCTCATGCTGGGGCCCAGGCTGAGGGGGGGTCGGCTACTCAGGAGAGCTTCTCATGGTGACAGCAGGGGCACAAGAGGACTAGAGGCAACATGCAAGGCCTCTTAAAAGAGCCTAGACTCAGAGTCGACAGATACACTGTTGTTTCCACCCATGTGCCGTTGGCCAAAGCAAGTCATGTGACCACGCACAGAGCTAGGGGCAGGGAGGTACCCTGCACACATGACGGGGCCATGGCAAGGGTGTGCAGGCGTTGGTAGGCATGCCAGCTTTCACTTCTGCCAGGGATAGGACAGAGGACCTACTTCCCCACACACTTAACACACCAGTCAACTTAGTTTTCGCCAGTCCTACGGGGGAAATACATCTTGATTTTTTTAAAAAATCCAAAATGCTCTTATGGCTACTATCAGCCAAGAGGCAGCACAGTATAGAGGAAAAAGCACCAGGTGGAAGAGCTGCCACCTGTGGCCACTTCCTGTGATTTTTAACATCGCTTCCTCTATACAGTTTCCCTGTCTGTAAATGGACCACAGGACCTAGAGCCACGTGCCCCAAGGTTTGACTCCCAGCAGCTCTGCATGCTTGTTTTATGCCACTTTGGATAAATCACTTAATCTCTCCCAATTGCCATTATCTAAACTGGAGAATGGTGTCGATAAACTCGCTTTCCCTCCTTCACATAGCAAGACTCCTCTAAAATCACGTAGACGCAGGCAGCGTGGAATAAGAAACACTGCTGATTCAACCCTTTCATTTTAGAGTTAAGTACTGACACCCGTAGGGGAGAAATGAGAGTGTGCTGAGCAGTATGAGAAGATAGCAAGAGTTGGCAGGCAGTTCCTAACAGTATCAGTCACTTCTGTTAACACTCGCAAGTAACAGAACCCCAGTGCAAACTGGTTTAGGCAAATAAAGGAGAGGGAATGCATATCTCTTGTCTCATAGAGATAAAAAGTTTGGGACTGGGGTCAGCATCAGGAATGGCTGGATCAGGCGCTCAGATGCTGTCAGGAACGTATCTCTCCATCTATCCCCTCTGCTTTCCTCTATGTCGTCTTCATTCTCAGGCAGCCTCTTCCCTGCTGTGGCAGGGTCACCAGCCCTTACAGGCAAATTACAAAAGAAAAGAGACCCCCAGGGCCCTAACCACTAACTCTGGGTGGATGCATTTTTAAAAGGCATCCCTTCCATCTGGCGGGTGCAGTTCTGCAGCCAGGATGTAAGATTTGGCAAGAGGAGCACAGGCCCAATTTGCACAGAGCACAAACTTCCCAAATGTGAGTGTAGCAAGATGGTGACTCCCAGGGCCAGGTTGCACTTCTGCCAGCTAACCAACCCCAGTATTAAGTCAGTACCCTGTAGAAAAGGTCTGTGAGATTCGTTCTCATTGGCCAGGAGAATTCACTGCCAGGCCTGGGTCATGCACTGGGGCCCTAGGTAGCCCCACCACAATTACACGGAATGAAAGGACAGAGATGTCCAGAGGAGAATTATAGTGCCATTAACAGAAAGAGGAAGAAACACATGCTAGGCCAACAAGACAATAGATATCTACTAACCTCCCTCAAGGAGACTTTAGTCTAGCAAGGGGCATAGTAAGCAGATTAACTAGAGACCTAGCAGTTGGCTTTGAAAGGGCACAGAAGCTGGCTGGTCCAACTACCCTATTTTAAAGGGAAAATTGAGGTGACAAAATCCTTCGTTGAGGTTGATCAGTCTACTGGGCTACATTGTAAACCTGTCTGAGGGCAGTTTTGACATTCACCACTGTCTTGTTCATCCCTACATTTCCCAGCAACCAGCACAGAGCTTAGTCCAAATATGAGCTGAATGAATGAACAAATAGGGCCAGAGTGATGAGAAATGAAAACGGGTTGCAGTTAAAGCAACCTCCCTGAGATCACACATACTGCATTCATTTTTAACATTTCAGTTGTTCGTTTCAAATTTGGCCATAATAAACCATTCTATGATATACATCTTTGTGTGCATATTTTTGCCTACCTCTCTTTTTATTTCCTTAATATAAGCTCCTAGGAGTTGAATTACTGGGTCATTAGCAAAACTTTTCAGCAAAAACTAAAGTGATTTTCACATTAACGGTTTTGCACGGTTCCTTTTGATAAAGCCTGAGGGTACAGCATGAAAACGACTCAGTGATTCTTTCTTCTGCCCATCAAATGAGCAACAAATGTTTTAAGGGTCTGCTGAGTGCTAGCAAGAGTGCAGCAAAACAGCCATTCATGCTGATACACAGTTGTCAGAATGTAAATTGCTACCACCCGTTTGGAAAGCAATTTGGTGGAAGGTGTCAAATACAGGAAAAATGTTCCTGTCCTTAAATGCAGTGGATTCCCATGCCTGAGAATCCACCTGAAAGTCAAACAGAGACTCATATACAAAGAGGTTCATTGTGATGTTATTTATTATAGTTTTTTTCCAATGAAATTGCCAGAGTATCCAACTAGAAGGGAACAGTTAAATGAACTATGTTACATCCACTCAATAGAATATTACACAGCCATTTAAAATGACATTTTGAAGAATATATGTATTAGCATGGAAATGTTTAGGTAATGTTCAGCGAACAAAAGCAGAATGCAAACATTTTATGTGAAGTATGAATCTAGCTACGCTTTTGAAGACTAAGTGGAAATGCACCAAACTGTTGAGGAGTGATTATATTTGGAAGGTGGGAGTATGGATTTTTTTCTACCTTTCTCTGCATACCACCTGTTCTTCCCTGATCACTGTGGCAGACAGAATAAAGATGCCCAGGTTCTAAGCCCTGGGACCTGTAAATAGGTTGTCGAACATGGCAAAAGGGACTTTGCAGATGTGACTAAGTTTAAGGATCTTGGAATGGGGAAGTTGTCCTGGATTGTCCAAGTGGGCCCAATATCATCACAAGACTCCTTATAAGAGGGATACAGGATATCAGAGACGGAGAAGGCAGTGTGACCATCCAAGCAGACACCGGGACGATGTGGGGACACAAGCCAAGGAATGCAGGAAGCCTAGGAAGCTGGAAAAGGAAAGAGGATGGATTCTCCCCTAAAGCTTCCAGAAGGAACACACTTCCGTCTTAGCCCCGTGAGACTGATTTTCGACTTCCGACCTCCAGAACTCTGAGACCATAAATCTGTGTTGTTTCAAGCTACTAAATTAGTGGAAATTTATTATAGCAGCTACAGAAAACTAATACAATTATGAATTTTTTACTTTTAAAAAGCAAAACCTTTTAAAAATGTACAACATACGCAGAAAAATACACAAATTATAAGTGTCCAGCTCAATACATTTCTATAAAGTAAACATTTCCATGTAATCTGCAGCCAGTTCAAGAAACAGAACATTCCCAGCCCCGCCAGAAGCCTTCTCAACCCCCTTCCAGACACCACCCTCCTAAGGGAGCCCACCAGCCTAACTTCAAACCCTGTACATTAGTCTTGTAATGGACTTCTTTCTTGCCATATGTTTGTGAGATCCATCCAGGTTGTTGCCTGTGATTGCAGATCGTTCATTCTCACTGCTGTGTGGTGCGCCATTTTGTGAACATCCCACAGTTTACTCATTCATTATATTGTTCATGTACATTTGGATTGTTTTTCAGATTTTGGCTATTATGAACTGTGCTACTATGAA
Organism: Lemur catta; assembly: GCF_020740605.2. Lineage (NCBI taxonomy): Eukaryota > Metazoa > Chordata > Mammalia > Primates > Lemuridae > Lemur > Lemur catta. Next base: position 22,794,560 of record NC_059146.1, read on the forward strand.
AGTCCTTGCATATATCTTTGGGTGAACCCACGTGTACATTTCTGGTGGGTATATATATATACCTAGGAATCATGGGGTATGCATATGTTCAGCTTTAAGGGATACCAATCTGTGTTCCTACCAGCAGTGTATGAGAATTTGCCCATTTTCTGTTGGTTTGTCTGACATTTTTTATTGATTAGAAGAAATTCTTTACATATTTTGGATAAGAATATACCCCTGTCTGTGGCTTGCCTCTTTACTTCCTTAATGATGTCTTTTGATAAACAGAAGTTCTAAATATAGCCCAAATTTACCATTTTATTCCTTCACAGTTAACTTTTTTTTATCTTAAGAAATCTTTGCTACCCCAAGTATGTGAAGACATTCTTCTATACTCTCTTTTAAAAGATGTGTTGTTTTGCTTCTCCAATTTATATCTATAATCTGTCTAGAATTTATTCTTGTAAATGATAAGAAGTAAAGATCAGCGAATTATTTTAGGAACCACATACATACAGTGAAATGCACAGATGCTAAGGTTATAATTCAGTGAGTTTTGACAAATCTATACACACATGTAACCAACATCCCAAACAAGATAACAGAAATGAAGAAAGTTGCTTGTGCCTCCCTCTAATTAATCCCATAGGCAACCACTTGTCTGGTTTCTACTACCAAAGATTAATTTTACCTTTTCTTGAACTTTATATAGAGCCATACATTTTCTTGCTCAACATAATGTCTATGAAATTCATCCATGTTGAATGTATTGATAGCTTATTCTTTTTGTTGCTAAATAATATTCCATCATCTGAATATAGTACAATTGGTTTATCTATTCCCTTGTTGATGAACATTGGGGTTGTTTCCAGTTTTGTGCTATTATTTAATATTAACGATGCTCCAAACATTCTTACTTAAGCCTTTGCATAGACTATGTGGACACACGGTTTCATTTCTCTTGGGTAAATATCTAAGAGTAAAATTACTGGGTCATAGAGTAGATTACATTTAACTTTACCAGAAACTGCCAGCCCTTTTCCAAAGCGGTCATACAGTTTTACATTCCCATCAGCGATGTATGAAACTTTTAGTTTCTCCACATCCTCATCAACATTTGGTGTTATCTTCTTAATTTCAGCCATTCTAGTTGGTATGATTTGCTAACTTATTGTGGTTTTAGTTTGCATTTTCCTGATGATTAATGATGGTGAGTGTTGTTCCACGTGCTTATCAACTGTTCATATACCTTTTTTGTGAAGTGTCTGTTCACATCTTTTGCCCATTTTTTAATAGGTTGTTTTTCTTCTCTATTGCAGATCTGTAGACATTCTTTATATCTTTTGCATTCAATTCTTTTGTCAGATACAGTCAACCCTCCATAGCTGCAGGTTCTGCATCTCTGGGCTCAACCAACAATGGATTGAAAATATTGGAGGAAAAAGAAACAATAAAAAGTAACAATACAACAATAAAATAATATAAATTTTTTAAAAAATACAGTGTAATGACTATTTACATAGCATTTACATTGTATTAGGTATTATAAGTAATCTAGAAATGATTTAAAGTATACAAGAGAATGTGTGTAGTTTACATACAAATACTGTGCCATTTTTAATAAAGGGACTTGAGCATCCATGGAGTTTGGTGGCTGTGGGGTGCTGGAACCAATCCCCCAGGGATATTGAGATATGACTGTATATGTGATGTATATGTTTTGTTTCTTTTCTTTTCTTTTTTTTTTTTTTTTTGAGACAGAGTCTCATTCTGTTGCCCAGGCTAGAGTGCCGTGGAGTCAGCCTAGCTCACAGCAACCTCAAACTCCTGGACTCAAGCGATCCTCCTGCCTCAGCCTCCCAAGTAGATGGGACTACAGGCATGCCCCACCATGCCTGGCTAATTTTTTCTGTATATATTTTTAGCTCTCCATATAATTTCTTTCTATTTTTAGTAGAGAGGTGGTCTCACTCTTGCTCAGTCTGGTCTCGAATTCCTGAGCTCAAACAATCCACCCACCTCGGCCTCCCAGAGTGCTAGGATTACAGGCGTGAACCACCACACCCAGCCTGATGTGTATGTTTTTCACAATCTGTTGTCTTTTTCTTTTCTTAATAATGTCTGTTATATTCATACAGGTTGTTGCATGTGTCAGTAGTTCATTCCTTTCATTGCTTTTATTGCATTCTCTTGCATTATAACAATATGCTATGATTATTAATAGTTTGTCCATTTCATTCATGGACGTTTGGGTTGTCTCCAAGTTTTAGCTATCACGAATAAGAATGCTATGAAGTTGGCCGGGCGCGGTGGCTCACGCCTGTAATCCTAGCACTCTGGGAGGCCGAGGTGGGTGGATTGCTCGAGGTCAGGAGTTCGAGACCAGCCTGAGCAAGAGCAAGACCCCCGTCTCTACTAAAAAAAATAGAAAGAAATTATCTGGCCAACTAAAATATACATATATAAATTAGCCGGGCATGGTGGCGCATGCCTGTAGTCCCAGCTACTCGGGAGGCTGAGGCAGTAGGATTGCTTAAGCCCAGGAGTGTGAGGTTGCTGTGAGCTAGGCTGGCGCCACGGCACTCACTCTAGCCAAGGCAACAAAGCGACACTCTGCCTCAAAAAAAAAAAAAAAAAAAAAAAAGAATGCTATGAACATTCTCACACTAATGTTTTGTGTATATGTGTTTTCATTTTTCTTTCATTAAATGTCTGTTCTAGTATTTTGCCCTTATTTTGATTGGTTTGTTCATCTTTTATTATTGAAGTTCTTTATATACTCTGGATTCATTCCTTTATCAGATATATGTATTGTAAATATTATCTCCAGATCTGTAGCTTGCCTTTTCATTTACTTAGTGGTGTTTTGTGATAAGCTAAAGTTTTAAATTTGATTAAGTCTAATTTTTATGGTTATTACTTTCTATGTCCTGTTGGATAAATCTTTGTCTCTCTCAAGATTGCAAAAATATTTTCCCATATTTTCTTCCTGATGCTTTATAGTTTTAGCTTTTCTATTTAGGTCCACGATCCATTGTTCATTAATTCTTGTGTATGGTATGAGGTAGGGGTTGAAGTTAATTATTTTCCATACATTTATCTACTTGTTCTAGGCTTTCCTTTCCCTCCAATAAATTGCTTTGACTCCTTTGCTAAAAATCATTTGGTTATAGATATGGGTCTGTATAAGGACTCTCTATTCTGTTCTCAGTTACCTATTCTGTTGCCAAAACCACACTGTCTTGATTACTGCAGCTTTCTGGGAAGTTTGAAATCAGATAGTTGGAGTCCTCCAACTCTGTTTTGCATTTTCAAGATTCTTTTGGCTGTTCAAGATCATTTACATTTCCACATAAATTTTAGGTTGAACTTGTCAACTTCACAAAAAGCCTGTTGGGATTCTGATTGGCATTGCATTGAATGTATAGATCCATTTGGAGAGAAATGACATCTTAACAATATTGAGTCTTCCAATTCATGAACATATTTCTTCCCATTTATTCTTTCAGCAATGTTGTATAATATTCAGTAAAGGAGTCTTGCACATCTTTTGTTGAAGTTACTTCTATGCATTTTATATGTTTGATGCTATTTTAAGTGGAATTTTAAAATTTCATTTTGCTCTATGGTATAAAAATATGATGTAAAATTTTTCATATTGACCTCTTAGCTAGCAACATTGCTAAATTCACATATCTGTTCCAGAAGTTGTTTTGTAAATTCCTTAGGGTTTTCTGCATACATGATGTTGTCTGTGAATAAAGACAGTTTTAGTTTTTTTCAGTTGTCTATTGAGATAATGGTATAACTTTTTTCCTTTATTGTTTATCGTGTTATTTGCTGAATCACATTCACTGTTTTTGTTTTCATTGTTGTTGTTTTGGAGACAGAGTCTCGCTCTGTTGCACGGGTTAGAGTGCCATGGCGTCATCATAGCTCACTGCAACCTCAAACTCCTGGGCTCAAGCGATCCTCCTGCCTCAGACTCCCAAAGTGCAGGGATTACAGGCGTGAGACACCACACCCCGCCACATTCACTGCTTTTTGAATGTTAAACAAATCTTGCTTTCCTGGTCTAAATCCCACTTGCTTATGATGTACTAACCTTTTCACATATTACTATTTTGATTTTCTAATATTTTAGTAAAGACTTTTCCATCTGTGATCATGAGGGATATTGGTCTATAATTTTCTTTTCTTGTAATGTCAGGTTTGGTGTCAGGATTATGCTGCCTTGTAAAACGATTTTGGAAATGTTTCTTCCTCCTCTATTTTCTGAGTTTGCGTAAGGTCTACAATTTCCCTTTGATTCTTTTTATAGTTTCTATATCTCTGCTGAGAATTTTCATCTTTCACTCACGGTGCCATGTTTTCCTTTAAGTCCTTAAACATATGTGTAATGGCTATTTAAAGTTCATGTCTCCCAAATCCAACATCTGGGTTAATTTGAGGTCTGTTTCTGTTGACTGCATTTTTTTGTTTTTGTTTTGGGACACATTTCTCTGTTTCTTGTGGGTTTAGTGTTTTTTGAGGGTATGCAGAACATTGTGGATGGTGTGTAGTAGGGGACCCGGATCACGCTGTCTTCCTTGAAAAAGTGTTGAGTTTGTTCTCAAAGACAGTCACTGGGAGATATTGTGGATCCTCTAAGACCTGGTTTTTACTCACTGTCAGGATAGGCCTATTTCAGTTCTGTTCTTAGTCCTAAGAAGTAGTCCTGCAGGGTATGTGTCTTACACCGGAAGCATGGCCTTTCTGGGTTTTCTGTGGATGCCCAGGAGCTTAATGATGCCCTTGCTGGGCTGGGACCTCAACTTCATCTCCTGGGACTTCTGACTTCTTTTTTTTTTTTTTTTTTTAATTCTCTTAAGCTCTCACCCTACAGCCTGCGGTCCCCAAACCCCTAGTGGAGGACTGGTAGCAGTCTATGGCCTGTTAGGAGATGCACCGTGCATCACCGCCTGAGCTCCACACGACTGCCCCCACCCGAATGACACCTCACCCCCAACCCCCAGTCCGTGGAAAAATTGTCTTCCGTGAAACTGTCCCTGGTGCCAAAATTTGGGGACCACTGCCTATAGCGTGGAGTCTTGCCCTCTGCAGACACAATCCGACAAGGACCCGTGGTGAACCCCTACTCAGACTACGGGGTGCCTACCTCCTGAGGTTCCCCCTTCTCCTCTATCCCGTCCTGCTGATCCCAGCCTCCAGAGCCCCCCTCTGCCTCCTCGGCTGTGGCGGGGACAGTGGCCGCCCCCGGGCAGGAGCCTGGGCAATACGGGCCGGGCTCCCCTTTGGCATTTGCCAGTCTCTCAAGGGTCACAGTCCTCTCGCTGTGGTTCAATGCCTGAAAACGGCGGCCTCCTGTATTTTGTCCACTTTTATAGTTTGTCCCAGGAGGGCACATCTGGTGCCAGTTACTCTATCAGGGCCACAAGCAGGAATTCCCAATGTGCTACGTTTGTAATGAAAAAACTTTGTGATTCAATTTTGTCCCAAACAGTATGGCAGAGTAGAAAGAGCATGCGCTTTGGAGTCAGACAGAGCAGGTTTGGAATCCAAATTCTAACACTTCCTTACTGTTTGGTCGCGTGTCTTGCTCTGTTGCCCTGGCTAGAGTGCCGTGGCGTCAGCCTAGCTCACGGCAACCTCAAACTCCTGGGCTCGAGCGATCCTCCTGCCTCAGCCTCCCAAGAAGCTGGGACTACAGGTGCGCACCACCATGCCCAGCTAATTTTTCTATTTTTAGTAGAGATGGGTCCACTCTTGCTCAGGCTGGTCTCGAACTCCTGAGCTCAAATGATCCTCCCACCTCCTCTTTCCAGAGTGCTCGGATTACAGGCGTGAGCCACCAGTGCCTGGCCTAGTTCACCTCTTTGAACTTGAGTCTTCTCTGTCAAATGGGGATAATAGCACCTTCCTCACAGACTTGTTGGGAGAGTTATAGATAATTCAAGTGTTTATCTAATGCACAGTAGATCAACAAAAACGACTACTGTTTTGCTATGTTCAGGGATGATTCTGTCTCAAGAAGTATATTTAAAATGCATAGAAGACTGGATGGATCATGTATTATATTCAACAAATTTAATGAAAATACGGGATTTGCCTGGCATTTTCTGGACACTGGGAGTGTAGTAATCACTGAGAATAGACCAGATCTTTGTTCCCGTGGTGTCTGCCTTCTAGCCAGTGAAGACTGTCAGTGAGTAGTAGGAAAACAAACAAATAGGAAAATTTCAGTTATCAATGAATAAAATAGAACAGTGCAGTGTTATAGAGAATGACCGGGAGTAGCAAGGAGGGTGTGTTTAAATAAGCTGGACACGGAAGACCTCCTTGAGGAGGTGATATTTGAACTGAAGCCTGAAAATAAGAAGGCAGCAGTGAGGATCTGCATTCCAGGCAGGGAGTAGCTAGTGCAAAGGCCCTGGGGCAGGAATGAGCTCACTGCAGTGGAAGAAGCTGGAGTGCAGTGAGTGGAAGGGAGAGAGGCAGGAGATGGGGGTGGTGCATTATCAGGGACCAGGCCACAGTGAGGAGTGTTCCTTCAACTCCAAGTACAGTGGAAAGTCCTTGGAGTGTTTTAAGTTGGGGGCTAATGTGATCTGATCTACTTTTCAACAAGCTCACTCTGGCTGCTGTGTGGGGAATGGATTGCAGGGAGGTAGGAGTGAAAGCAGTAAGGCCAAGGAGAAGCCTTTGGTCAGCCATGGGAGACAGGATGGTGGCGTTTGCTACCATGGTGGCAGAAGGGATGGAGAGAAGGGACTGTTTGAAATGTATTTTAGACGTAGAGCCGCAGGACTGGATGATGACTGGCTATGGAGGGCGAGGAAAAGAGTGCTATCCAGAACAATTTCCACATCCTTTCCTCAATGACTGAGTGGACAGTAGGACCGTTTATTGTGATCAGGAGGACTGGAAGTGACACAGGTGCGTGTGGGCCACAGGTGGGAGCTGGAGCCCTCTCTGGGCCGTGTTCCACTGCAGAAGGGAGATGTCGAGCAGCCACCTGCACATCTGTAGGTAGAGCTCAGTGCAGAGGTCGGGACTGGAGAGCCATGCTGGGGAGTCGCCAGCTGCCTGGGTGGGAAACCACAGGACCGGGTGAGATCACCTGGGGACAGAGGGCAGAGCACAGGGAGGGCTTGGGCCCTGTGGCTCTCCTCGCACACTCTGGGGCCAAGAGAAGGAGGAGAGACCTACAAAGGAGCCTGAGAAGACCCAGCCAGGGGGCGTCAAGGTCACTCCACCATTGGCGACCATCGAGGAGGGTTCAGAGTCACTGAGGCCGAGATGAGAAATGGTTCGAGGAGGCGGCATGCCAAGTGCTGCTAAGTGAAGAGTGGGATGAGGACGGAGAAGTGGCTACTGAATTTGCAGCACGGAGGTCACCAGTGGCCTTGACAAGCACAGCTTAGAGGAGCCGGAGGAGACTGAAGCCCAGCTGGTGTTTGAAGAGAGAACAGGACACGAAGAAGAAAACAGTGAGGCTTTGCAGAGTGTTGCTGAGAAGAGCAGGAGAATGGGTGGTAGCTGCAGGGAGATGTGTCACAGGAGGGCACGCTGGGGGCGGTTATTTTTTAAGAGGGAAGATACTAGGACAGTCTTAAATGCCGATGTGGAGAGGGAGAAAGTTTTGTGCAGGAGGGGGAGGGGCTCTTGCAAGCAACAACCTGCCCTAAATGTCACTTCTCTCAGCTGATCCCCCCCATATTTTTTATGAAAAACTGTTAAATATACATAAAATTGAAAAAAAAATTAATGAGCATCCATATATCCCCCATTTAGATTCAATTATCATTAATACTTCAAATGCCAAATGATTTGAAAGAAAGTTGCAGGCATGAGCGCTTCAGCGTGACTCTCCTAGGAATAAGAACATTCTCCTGCATAACCACAACATGGTATCATATCACACCTAAGAAAATTAACATTCATTCCCTAATGCTTCTCAGATCAAGTCCAAATTCCCATTATCCCAATTCTCCAGAGATTGTCTTTAGGACTTTTTAAAAAAATGTTCCAAATCAGCACCCAAGCAAGGCTTATGCATTGCGTGTGGTTGTTATATCTCTTTAATTGCTTTTAATCTAGAGCAATCACTCCAACTTTGCTTTTCCTTTTTTATGCACTTCTTGTAGAGCTCTTATCCGACCTTTTCTTTTCCTCCCTCATCACCTTGGCTTTTGAAGAGCCCTGGCTTCTTGTCCCCTAGAATGGCCCACACTCTAGATTGGTCTGGTTGCTTCTTCATGGTGTCTTTTAACTTGTTTCTGTATCCTAGTTCCTGTAGATGGAAGTTGGGTCTAGCGCAGAGGTTCCCCAGCTCTGCAGTTCACAGTGGCTTCAGTGTCTCAGTAATTCTTTTATGGTGTCCCTAGGCCAAAAAGAAATACTCAACGGCTCCGGTTATTAAGTAGTCAGGTCCATGCAACTTAAGAAGTATTCCATCCTAACAATGTAGCACCAACTGAAAAAGCAAGGCACTTAAGTGGAAAGAAAAAATATTTTATTTCATTCTTAAATGACACTGATTACTCACTAATGGGGTATGTGCACCGGCTGGGCACTGTATAACCTCTGAAACTTCAAAATCAGATTGGACACCACCACCCTCATATCCTGTTCCATAAATGGGCAGGGCTTGCTTTTAATCACAGAACTGCCAAAAACCCAGCTTCACAAAGGTAATATCATCCCCCAAAGGTAGCACGATCTAGTGTTGAAATTATGAACTATTCTGAGCTAGTAGGTTACGTGGTATCTGATATCTATAAAGTATCACTGTGTTTCACTTGAAAAATTTAAATATCCTGCACCCAGTTGTGTGCTGTGTACTGGTTTTCCAAGAAGGAAGAACAGTGCCTCTCTTCTCTACTGAGTGTGGATGTCGTAGCATTCAGAGACAGCTTTCTCCAGAGAACTGGTTGTTAAACAGTCACCAGCACAGCACTGTTGTGACCCGCTGTAAATTTCCAGTGGTTCCCCCAGGGTGTCTCAGCATGGAGTTTGGGAATCGGGGGTCTTGAGCCTTCATTAGCTCAATTTAAACATTATTGGTGAGAAAACGTCACAAGAGATGCTGTGTTCTTTACACGGCATCCCATCAGGAAGCATACAATGTCAGGCTGTCCCATGATTCCTGAAGTTAAGTTTCATCACTTTGTTAAGACGGTGACCTCTCTCTCACTCAATATAAAGGTATATTTTTCCCCTTATAATTAGTGAGTAATCTATGGGGTAAGACTTTAGCAACATGTGGCTAACCCAGTGATCACTGCAGGAATGAATTTCGGGGTTACAAATGCTGATTATCTTTCTATCATATGTATATATCATTATGTCTACCATGTCCATTAATGATGTATATACACACACATACATGCATACACGCATGTGTCACACACACAGACAAAACATGTTACCATTCATTACAGTCATTCCTTTGGATGCTCAAATTGTCCCAACTTTGGCCAGCAAGAGCCCTTCAGGCTGGCTCCTGTGTTCTTCTGACGTGACCTCATTCATTTTGAACACTTCCTTGCCTTTTTGGCTGACTTTATATTTGTCCTTCTGCAAACCTGAAAACAGCCATTTTTCCAAGGAGTCCAGTTCCTTTTCATGGGCAAGAACATCTAGAAACAAAGACCAGGGTGGGGACACATGTTTAGCTAAACTTGCAACCACTGATGGAAGCTGATGGTCGGAGAGGGTCTTATCTGGCAAAGAACTTGAGTGCTAGAGTTCTGACTATTGCAGTTATCTATGGCTGTGTGACAAATCACCCCCCACACTTAGTGGCTTCAAACACCAAAATCATTTTATTATCTCCTAAGGTTTCTGTGAGTCAAGAACTTGGGAAGGGCTCAGCGGGGCGGTTCTGGCTCTGGGTCTCTAAAGAGGATGCACTGAGACAGTGGCTAGGATTGCAGCGGAGGAGAGAGCTATGCGCTGGCCAGGCCTTCTCTCCCCAGGGAGTCTCTGTTCTCTCTGTGTGTGGTCTCTGCACACGGGGTAGTCTGAGCTTCCTCCCAGCTTGGCAGCCTCAGGGCAGTCTGCCAGAGGCTCAGAGCAAATATTCCAGCAAATAAAACAGAAGCTGCATCTCTTTTATGACCTGAAGCCTTGGAAACCATAAGCCATTGGTTGAAAAAGTGACAAAGGCCGGCCCAGTTTCAAGGGAAGTGCACATGGAGGAGTGTATTGTAAGAAGAGTGTGTGGGGCCGGATGTGGTGGCTCACGCCTGTCATCCCAGCACTTTGGGAGGCTGAGGTGGGAGGATCGCTTGAACCCAGGCATTTGACATTGCAGTGAGCCGTGATGATGCCACTGCACTCTACCCCAGGCAACAGAGGGAGACCCTGTCTCAAAAAAAAAAAAAAAAAAAAGAGTGTATAGGATGATGGATATTATTGCAGCCATTTTCAGGAAATACAGTCTGTCACACTGACTCAGGACAAATACAAATGTTCTGGAAACCTGACAGGCAGGCAACAGGGAAGTTACCCCGCTGAGAAAATTGAGCATCCAACGCTGTGTTCCTTTTCTAGTGGTCGTCCATCTCTCCTAACAGGTAGGCAGGGTTTGGATTAGAAGCATAGTGTCGTGGGCCATTCGGGCTGCTATAACAAAATACCTTATTAGACTGGGTAACTTGTAAACAATAGAGATTTATTTCTCACAGTTCTAAAGGCTTGGAAGTCCAAGCTCAAGGTACCAGCAAATTGGTCTCACATGGTGGAAGGAGCAAACACCCTCTTTTATAAAGTCATTAGTCCCATTCAAGAGGGCAGCAGCCCTCATGACTTAGTCACTTTATAAAGGGCCCACCTCTTAATACTATTACACTGGGGGTGAAGTTCCAACATATGAATTTGGGGGACACAGTCAGACCATAGCACAAGGTGAAGGTCAGTATCACAGGTGAGGTCTAGGGCCCAGCAACAAACTACACACACTGGGTGGGTGGGGGTCCCTTTAGCCATTGTCCCCCGGCAGTCCCACTTTGAGAGATTTTTCTGAGCAAACTCAACTACATCAAGTTCATTCATTTTCCCATATTTTATTTATCAAAGATACACCTAACTGCCAATCAGAAATTCTGATCAGGGCGAGGTAAGCAGTGAACACACTGAGTGGATAAGATTTTTTTTTTTTAACAGCCTGATGCAGAGAAATTTGATTTTCAAGTTAACCTCTGAAACTTCATCCGAAAGGAAATGTACAATTTCCATTTGGTTTTTTGAAATAGTGGTAATTCCTCCAAGCCATGACTGTGGCGGGTCAGTGCCACCATCTCTTCCTAATACAGTCTCTGGCGCATCACAGACCCCAATCAGAGCAGAAAACGTGAGGGCAAAATGGGGATCAGGGTGCAGCTGCTCAGGACTGTCACTTGAGTTGGAGATTTGAGTTAAGCGTTAGGGTGGAGATTAGGGGACAGAGGATGGCACCGAGGTTTGGTTTTGTGTTTGAACTAGACCTGGGGCTCTGTCCTCATCTTTTTCCTGTCTGCGTCTCTCGCTATATTTCCACCACATCTATCTTATTTCCAGCTCTCAAACAGGCCCAGCTTGCAGCCATCTCAGGGCCTCTGCCTGGGTGCTCCCCCCTGAGTGCTCCAGGAGGCTGCCTCCTTCTCATTGTTTAAGTATAAAAGCCACCACCTCCAGGAGGCCTCCCCTGATCACTGGAAGTCAGCCCTCCTGCCTCCCAGCAGCCTCTCTCCTTCCTAATTGCCCTCTTATTTTCTTCATAGCTTGTACTGCTCTCGAAACAGGTCCTCGAGTTACCCTCGCCCCTGGAGGGTGAGCCACACGGGGTCAGGGACTCGCTCAGTCCTGCCCTCCAGCTGCCTCTCAGGGCTCTGAACAGCCCTCAGTGAACACTGGGGGTTGATGGCAAATCAACCTTCAGCAAAACAGCAACAGTCATACTTTGCAGGCAGGGCTGAGATTTAGACCAGGTGGACCAGGCGGGCTCATTGGTTGTTTAAATAGTGGAATACTTCCCTCCTTCTCTCCGAGGCCACATTGAGCCTGCTGGGTCTCTCACCTGAGACCTTCTTGTAGCAAAAGGGTTAACGCTGGGCACAGCAGGGGCCTCCACTGGCACCCACATCCCTAGGAGGCTGCAGGGAGTGGTTGCAAGGAATGGACTGATGCTCTCAAGGTGTTCAGCACAGCACCTGGTCCGCAGCAGGCAGGAGGAGCCACTGGCTGCCATGTCATTGCTATTTTGCTTGTGTCTGCATTGATCCTGGGCCCCAGGGTGCACACACGCCTTCACCAGCCCAGCCTCGTAGACTAGGTTCCTGCAGCCCAAAGCTCCCCAGTACCACCTGTCATCCTCCAGCCTCGCCTTCCCTCCATTTCTCAGTTGCCCTCTGAGCAGCTCTCTGGCCCCGCCAGCCAGCACCCACCCACAGCTGCCACTCACGCGCCCATCTGCGACCTCGCTTCCCTTGTGAACTCTGGTCGGGCTCCTGCGCTGGTTCATTACAGACGTCTGTCTGGCCCAGTTTCCTTCCAGCCTCCCAACCCAACTTTCCCCAGACGGGCTTCCACTTGGCTCCATTTCTGCCCATACGGGTGGCAGGGCCACACTTCCCCTCCCTGGAACTCACGCAAGGAGAAGAGTGAAGAGGCACAGTCAAGCTCTCTGGGACCCTGGCACTGAGAGAAGGAAACCCTGTCTTTCTTTTTATCTTCTCTGTCCTCCATGTCCTAACTTAGCAGTCAGACTTTTGGTGGGGACCAGGAAGGTGCGAAATTTCTGCTCTAATTGTAACATCTGGAAGGACATTCAGTGCCCTGGACAGGGGCGCCTCCTCGCAGCCCCCTTCTGGGCTGCTCCTATTTCCACATGTCCCCCTTCCTTGGTGCCTGAGCTTTGGAGGTGGCAGAGAGGGGGAGTGGAGGGGTAAGCAGGGGGGTCACAGTGACCTCTCTGAAGCCTCTACATCCTCCTTCCCCCTCCCTGTACCCCACAAGGTGCAGCTCCAGCTTCACAGCTCTAAATGTGTCCCCAACACCCCTGCCAGCACCTGGGGAAGTGAGAGAACGTGGGGAGGGGAGGGTGTGGGGCCCTCTGTCCGTCACAGGCGCCTCCCCACGGGTCTGGGCCTGAGGCTGCAGGCCGGGACCCCACCTCTTCTCCAGCTCCCTCAGGGGCGCCCAGTGCCCAGGCCCGAGCATCTGCATCCCACCCTTGCTCCTCTGAGAGCCTCAGCGTCCTGGTCTAGAAAATGGGCCTAGAGACCACCCTTCTTCCCATCAGGGGTACTGGTTGGTGAAGTGGGCCTGCATGGGGGGAGGGGGTCCGAGAAAGGCCATCTGTCCCTCCACAAGCCCTGCCCACTTGCTCGGCTCTTGCCACCCCTCTTCTCACCCCTTCTGGAGATGTCTCCTCCCCCCCTCCACCCCCTCTGGTCCTTCCCTCCCGCTCCCTCCTCTCACCTCTGTCCAGCTTCTTCCTACCTGCCCTCTTCTTTGTCCAGCCAGCTCCTGCTCCCCCTGACAGCACCCACCACCCTCTGCCCGCTTCCCTCCCTCCCATCCCTTCCAAGCCTCTCCCTCCTCTCCTCCCTCCTCTCTCCCTCACTTCCCTGCCCCTGGGCCTGTCCCTGCCCACTGCCCTAGAGCCATTTCCCTCCACTCCTCCCGCTTGTCCTCTCCTCTGCCCACTCTCCCGGGCTCCAGCACCTCTTTCCCTCCTCCCTCCCCACCCCTTCCCTCTCCCCACTGCCCCGTTCATTCCGCCCGGGCTCCTGGAGGTGCACTAGGAGCTCCTCCTCCCCCTGCACACGCCCCTCTTTCCCCCATCTCTTCCTTCTTGCTATCGCTTCCCTCCTCTCTCCCCTTCTCCCTCCTTTCTTTCCTTCCTCCTCCTTCCTCCCCTTCTCCCTCCTCCTCTTCCTCCACCCTCTTCTCCCTTCCTTCCTTCCTTCCTTTCTTCTCCTGCCCTCTTCTTTTCTCCCTTTCCCTTTCCTCCCTCCTCCTCGTCTCTCCACCCCCTGCACCCTTCCTCTCCATCTCCCTCTTCCTTCCTCCCTTTCTCCTCCCTCCTCCCTTTCCCTCCTCACCCATCCTCGCCCTTCCTTCCCCTCTTCCCTCCCTGCCTCCCTCCTCTCTGCCCTCCCTCCTCCCCCCCCTCCCCCTCCCCCTCCCCCTCCTTCCCGGGCGTCTCTCCCCCTCGCGCCCTCCCCCCGCGCCCTCCCTCCCGCGCGCCCCGCCGTCATCAGTATTCCGCTCCCGTCTCCGCCGCTCTCGGCTGCTCGCGGTCGCTGCCGCACCGTCCGAGGCGGGGGCCGGGGCCGGGGCCGGGGCCTGGGGGGGGGTGGGGTGGGGGGAGAGCGGCGCCGGCGGGCCCGAGGAGGGAGGAAGGAAGGAAGGAAGGCTGGAAGGAAGGAAGCTAGGAAAGAAAGAAGGAAAGAAAGGAAGGCGAGAAGGAAGGCGGGCGCCGGGCCGGGCGGCAGGCGGGCGAGCGGGCGAGGAGGCAGAGCGGGGGCCCCCCCCCAACCCCGCCGCCGCCGCTGCGGAAGCCCCCTCCCCATCCCGGTGCCGGGGAGGGGGGAGGACACGAGAGACTCGGGCCCGGCCGCAGCCCCGCCCCCCGCGCCTCCCCGCAGCGGGCCTCGCACCCCAAATTCCCGTGCCTCATTGGGGGGGTCCTCCCCCCGCGGGCCGGGCATGCTGCCCCCCGGAAGGAGCCCCTTTCCTCGCTGTGAGTAGCCTCTGAGGGGCACTGGTCGGGGGCTGGGGGCCGGAGGCGGAACCGCGGGGGGTGTGGGGGGGCATTCTCTAATTGGGGGACAGTGGTCTCGGGCCTCCTCTGGGATGGTGGGGGGACGGCAGAGGACAGTGGGCGGGGCCTGGTGGGGAGCCGAAGCCGGTGGGGGAGGCGGTCGGGTGGGGGTTCTCAGGCCGGGTGAGCTGTGTGTTGGGGGGGTCGCCTCTGCCCGAAGACGGGTGTGTAGGGGGGGTGTACGTCCGGCGGTCGCTGCGTATCCAACTGTGGGCTTGAGGACGTAGGTTTAGGGTGGGGGGGTCTCGCCAGGCGCAGGTCTGGGCCCCCCTTTCTCGGGCGGGAGTCCGGGTTCTTCCCCCCCGTTGCCCCTCCCACCCTCCACACCGCTGCTGCTTGGGGTGGGGGGGCATGCCAGCGAAGGGGAGGGGGGAGAGGCGGGCACGGGGTTTCCTTGGTGACCGCGCCTGGCAGGAGCGGTTGCCGTGGCAACCGGGGAGAACCGGGGAGTTTGGGAAGTGAAAATGGGAAAGATGGAGGGGGTGACTGGGGAGTGAGACAACCCCCTCCCCAGTCTTCAGGCTTTCTCCCTCTGGGGTCCCCCAAGCCCTCCTGCTGGGCAGCCGGGACCCTGCCCCTCCCTCTTCGCAAGACCCCCTCCCTTGACCCCTTTCTGCTTCAGGGCCTCTATCGCTGGGCACGTGTCTCTAGGACCACTGCCTCTCTCCCACCTTCCTCGGCCCTCCCCTCTTGGGGACCTCCCCTCTTGGGGGCTCCCTACCCCATTTGCTGTCTTCTTCCCCCACACACACACACCTGCTCTTCTAGGACCTTCTAAGGCACTTCCCCTTCCCCTCAGGATCCTCTCACCCCCCATCTCTGACCCTCTCTCCGCAAGACCTCCCCTCCGTTGACCCTCTCTCCAGGAGACCCCAAATTTTCCTCTCCTCGAGCCCCTCCTCCCTAGGTGCCACCTCTCCCTGCTCAGGACCCAGCCTTTCCCCTTTCTGCCTGGCACCCCAGCCTCATTCTCCTCACACCGGCTCTTCTGGGGCCCTCTTCTATGACCTTTCTTCACACAGAGACCCCTCCAACCCTGTCTCCTCACCCCATAGGATCCCCCAGTCTCAGATCCCTCCAGTCCTAGGACCGTCCTTCCGGGGCACCTCTCGCGCCAACTCCCTATCAATCCCAGGGACCCCAGGCCCAGGCTCTCAGGGTTCCTCCCACGTTGTCCTGCCCCCCTGCTTCCCCAGGTTCTTCCTCCTCTCTGGCCAGGGGCCCAGTCGGTCTCCCTCCAGGGCTCTGAGTCCCCAGTGCCCACAATGGCCTCTGGCCCTCCCCCTTCCCCTTCTCTCTCCACCTCCGTCTCCTTCCCAGGCACCCTCACCTCTGCTCTCCCCCAAGCACCTCTTCTCCTCCCTGCCCTGCTCCCCACAGCCCCAGGCGACTTTCTCTCCGGGGTGGGGAATTCCCCTGGGGACAGCCCAGCTGGGAAGGGGGAGGAGGGAGGGAGCTCAGGGCTGCCCCTCAGCCCCCTCCCTGCCCCCCTTTCCAGCTGGGAGCTGCAGTCGAGCCTCCGCAGCGCCCCATTGCTATGCGCCTCACATCCCAAGTCCTGGCCGCGCAGCCGCCAGACAGGAACTCGGGTTCCAGCGGCAGCTGGGAGTCGCTGGAGTCGGTTTCCCTCCTGGTCCGGGCAGCCGGCAGCATCCTCTCCCTGCTAAAAAATCCCCACCCCGCCCCCAGTCCAGGACCACGGCCAGGGGCAGCACCTCCCTTGCGTAGCATCTTCTGTCGCCTCGCTCCTAACCGCGTTTCACAGCTCCTCTTCCCGGTCCCACCTTCCTCCTCCTCTTCCCTGGGTCTCCTCTCATCCTGGCCACCTGATTGTCCCAATGCACACGCGGGAAGGAGGGACAGAGTAGAGCAGCGGAAGGCGGGAGACAAGGAAGGGAAGGGTGGGAGGTACTGCCAGAATGAGAGAGGGGCCCGGCCTCCCCAACAGACACACACGGAGTTACTCACTTAATTTCCAAGTGGACCGGAGAGTCGGGAGATGGGAACACACAGCATTCCCGCACAGGGGCGCTCGGGAGAGAGCAAGCCGGTTGCTGGAGGCAGAGACACAGGGAGCCACAGACTCAGGGAGAGTGGGGTGCGCGGGGCTGCTGGGGGGCTTGTGGGAGCCAGAGGGCACTCAGCCACCCGCGGTGCAGAGGGGATTGGAAGCAGTTTCTAACTTGTCAGAGGGACCCTGGATCGGTCACAGACGGAGAGTGGGAGCGTGCGAGAAAGACACAGAGGCATGTGTAGGCAGCGATGCCCTTGCACATATACACGTACACACACACACACATGCACACGCACACACACGGTCATTCACTGGCAGCCGGAGGCCCAGATGTGGAATCAGAGAGGCTGAGTTACAGACGTGGCTCCCAGTGGCTCCCACACTCAGAGTCAGCCAGAGGCCAGGAGAAAGGGAGCAGTCCCCAGCCCCGCAGTCATGGGCACACACAGAGACACACAGTCCCTCCTCCACGGAGACCTGGAGGGAGAGACAAAGCCAGAGAGGTCCTCGCCCACAGTCCATTGCCTCGTGGCCGCATGGCCTCACACTCACAGAGAAACACAAAGCAAGAGGCACAGAGGTGGCCCCACAGCTATGGAGTTGCAGCCCTATGTGCTGCTCGTATAGAAACACACACAGTCAGACCCTGTGCCCAGTGCAAGGGACACACGTGTGCACTGGAGGGAGGTCTAGCCCCCAGTAGTCGCCCTTAATCCCACTCAGAGACAGTTGGGATAATGCTTCCTGCCTCAGAGGGCTCCTCAGGGATCTCCCCACCATCCGAGGACAGCAGGATGAAGACATCAGGTGGCAGAGGGCCATTGACATGTCCCTTGCAAGCAGAGCCTCAGCTAAGCTTAAGCACAATCAAGGCCCCCCATGGAGGGGCAGGTCTTCGGGCAGAGGGGAGGGGAGGGGAAGCCAGAATCCTCAGCCTCTTCCTGCACCCTCACTCTGCTTTCCTGCCAGGGTCCCCACCTCCCGGTCTCCTCTCCTCCCCACCCCTATAGGTCACTTGTGTCCCCTGCTGCGACGGCATTGCTGTCTCCAGCTTCTCTCCCTGTGTCCCATCATTCTCCATCCCGCTCTCCCTGGCTGTGGTTAGGTGTCCCCCGAACCTCCTGTCTCTGTCAAGCCATCTCATCGCTCCATCTCTCTCCTCCTCATCCCTGGGACTGACCCTTCGCCCTCCCCAGCCCCCGCGTCCCGTCCTGTGGACCTGTGGACTCATTCATCGGCCTTTCTCCCTCCCGCCCCATCTGCTATGAAACCCGCCTCTCTTTCCGTCTCTGCCCCACGCCACTGTCTGTGCCTCTCTTCCCCCTTCCTCTGTGTCACTCTCCCTCCACTCCGCTGCCTCCTGCCCGCATCCCCGCGCCCGGGCCGCGGCCTTGTGGAGCACCAGTGTTACTTTCCACGGTGTTTCCAGCATGTTTAATTTCTTGCCAACATTTTTTTTAATTAGCGATTTTACATAGAAATCCAGATCACTGGCTTCTTTTGAAACATTCTTCCCCCTTAGTAGCAACGGGCCGTGCTCAGGTGCCCGCTCTCTGCTCCAGCCTGTTCAGTCTCTCCTCTTCGCCAGCTCTCCGTGCCCTGCCACCGTCTCCACTCTCCTCCCCCGGGTCTCCTTTGCTGGGGGCTCTCCCTCCCTCCCTGACCGCCACCACTCTCCCCTTCAGTTCACCCTGACTCTGAGCCCCACTGGGCTGCCCCCCACTTCCATCTAAACGGTGCCCTCCCTTGCCAGGAGCAGGAAGAGTCCCTCATCCGGGAGAAGTGGTTCTTAAGACCCCAGGGCACAGAGCACACACAAGTCCCCCAGGGCGAGGGTCTGTTTTGACACTGTCAGCCCCTCGCAGCGTTCCAGAGTCATCATTGCATGAGGCCACCATGTTGCAGCCTGTCCTTCTCAGCTGGCGGGTGGCTGGGACCAGCCGCAGACCCCACACTCTTGTCCTCAGCATGTGGGCAGATCACAGCCCATAGGCAGGGGGTGGCTTTCCCCATGCAGCGGGGGCTGGGCAGCACATGTGGCCCCAGCACAGGTGGAGAGCTGGGGCTGTCTTAGAGGACATGGGACGTGGTCCTTATGGGCAAGCATGGGGCTCTGTCCCAGGAGGAGGGGGTCCTCACGTGGTCTCACCTCCAGACCAGGGTGCAGATGACAGGGCTCCCCTCGTGCCATGGCAGTGCTCAGGCCCACCCTCCTGGGGTGTAGGGAGCACATCTCTGTTTCCTCTCTGGCAGGGCACAGGAGGCCTCATTTCTGAGTTTAGGGACCCTCCCTCCCCTTCTCTTCCCAGTCCCTGAGGCTGGGGTGGCTCTGCCAGACAGGGGGTGGCAGGAGAGTAAGAAGAGTGGCAGGATGCCCCCTGTTGCCTGGAAACCCTTGCGCAACTGTTGTCATGGCAGGCGGAGGTGGGGGGGCTGCATCAGAGGGCTGCGAGATGGGCTGGTGGGGGCCCTGCAGTCGGGGGGCAGGCAGAAGCCCATCACAGGGGTCCACTGGTTCCCCAAGAGCGCTGCTGAGAGTGAGGATGGGGGCAAGGAGGAGGAAGAGAGTGAGACAGGGCTGGGGTCTGCAACCCCAGCCACTTCTGGTCTCAGCTCTGTCCCCCAGAACCTGCACCTGCCCAGGGAGTTGAGCTCAGGCCCCAGAGCTCATGTTCAGACGCTGTGACAAAGGTCAGAAAGCAGTGCCAGCCACAGCTGCACCGGAGGGGCAGCCCCAGGTAGAAGACGCAGAAGAGACTTGCCTAGAACCCTCCAATACAGAGCCAGAGATAATAATGATAATACTTAACATTTATTGAGAGCTTACCATGAGCCAGGCTCCGCGCTAAGCATTTTATGTGGATTTGTTCCGTTTGTGGTCACCCTGCAAGGCAGGCAGGATCATCGTCCCTAGTTTGACAGGTGGGGAAGCTGAGGCTCACAGAGGCGAGGTCCTCTGCCCAAGATTACATGGCTAGAAGTGACAGGGTTGGGACTTCGAACCCCCTGCAGGTTGTCTCCCCCAGCTGAGACCCCTGCTTTACAGTGGGGGACATTGAGGCCAGGAGTGGAGAACGTGCTGGTCCACCCGGCCTCCAAGTGGAAATTGGAATTGTCAATAACAATAATTAGGTGGTTAATAACAATAGATCGTAGAAGCTTAAATTTTTAGAAAGACATCGGAGTTCCTAGAAGTCAACGAGTTCCAAGAAGGCTCTCTTGGGCTGTGGGTCTTGTTTATGCCCTTAAAACCCCAGAGGGGAAAGGACTTAGCCACACCGACTCTCACAGCAGAGGATCAGCCCTCACCAGCGTGGGGTGTAGAGTCTTTTTGCAGGAAGGACAAAGACCCCAAACGCCATCCTGTGTCCCCTACTCCGTGGCGAATGGGTGGTTTGGGTCCAGCCAGAAACGCTGGATTTACACACGGGGTGGTGTCCTGGGTCACCGGATGGGGAAGAGATTTGTTCTTCCGACCGAGTGAGAAGAAATGCTAACTTTTAACGTAGCTGTCATGTAAGCGTCCACCACTGTACGTGGCGCCATGAATCCCCAACAAGCCAGAGTTCATTGTCTTCGAAGACTGCAAGACAGGACGGAGCCTGGAGGGGCAGAGTCGCAGTTAAACCCAGTTTTTCCTGACACCAATACTCTTTCCACCTCTCCATCCTCCCTCTTGGAAGGACGGTCTGACGATATTGAGGAGTTAGAGAATGATTTTATGCCTTCCACATGCCGGGCACTGCGCTAAGCCCATCACAGATGCCGGACCTTCCCCATCTACAGATGAGCAAACTGAGGCTCTCAGGGGTGAAGTCCCCTCTGCAAGGTGACATGGCTAGGAACTGTGGTAGCTGAGCCTCATACCCAGGTCCGGAGGATTCCAAGGCCCACCCTTGAGCCGCACCCGTGCACAGAACTGGGGTAGTTTGTTCTCCATCCTGCAATGGAACGCAGGGGTGAGATGGGCACTTAGCTCCTTGCTCTTCAGAGTGTACCCTGAGGCCAGCATGCCCTGGAAAGTGAGGCTAGCCTCACCCTAGGTACACCGACTCCGAATCTGTTTTTAACAAGATTCCCAGGTGATCTGGACACAAATTAATGTCTGAGAAACATTGCTTCCGTTCAAATATCCGACTTTTTATTACTTGTAGTAGCACCCCTTTTTTAACACGAAATAGGTATGCGCAACCCTGAGATAGAAAACTGATCGAAGCAGTTCCCTTCCTGTGGGGGAGGCCAGAGTTATGCTGGCTGGGACCACTCGCCTCCCTGCCCGCAGACTTGGCAATGGGCACTATTTTAAAGACCACTAATACCGGGCCAGGTCCCAGTTCTCTGCCGGGGAGGTTCAATTCAGGGGTGTTAGGCCACCCTATCCTGTCCCCCTACCCAATCACAAAGAGTCTAGGGATCTTAGCTAAGCACAGTGGCTCACACCTGTAATCCCCGCACTTTGGGAGGCCAAGGTCGGAGGATCGTTTGAGGCCAGGATTTGGAGACCAGCCTGGGCAACATAGCGAGAGCCTCATCTCTACAAAAAAAAATTTTAAAAATTAGCTGGGTACAGTGGTGCACACCTGTAGTCCCAGCTCCTCAGGAGGCTGAGGCAGGAGGATCACTTGAGCCTAGGAGTTCGAGGCTGCAGTGAGCTGTGATTGCACCACTGCACTCCAGCCTGGACGACAAAGTGAGACCCTATCTCAAAAGACAAGAATCTAGTGGCCTGGAGGAGCCTGCCTAGGTCTGGGTATCCACGGGCACAGCAGTGACCTCACCACACCTCAGTGCGCGCTTCTGTAAAGTGGGCTGCCATAGCTCTTCGCCCCGGGCCTCCGGGAGGAGTAGATGAGCTCATGCACAAAGCTCCCTCGGCACAGGCCTGGCACGGAGCAGCCCTCGTAGGGCAGAGGCTGAGCCAGCCAGGCTCTTGGGCGTCGCACTCTCAGCAACAGTCCCTTTCTCTGGCTGTGACCTCTGTGGCTTCCCCATGAGTCCCACAAGAGCCCTGTGAGACAGCCAGGCCGGGCGAAGGGGCAGAAGAGCAGAGCTCTGGGGACTCAGGCAGACTGCAAGCGGTTGCCAGCGGTTAGACCCACCGTCCGATACAGTAGCCACTATAGCCACAGCTGCCTGTGGCCATCGACAATTACATCAGCTTAAATTGAATTAAAAATCAAGCCCCTCAGTCACACTGGCCACATGTGGCTGGTGGCTGTGATATTGGACAGCACGGATAGGACATTTCCACTGTTGCAGAGAGTTCTGGACAGTGGCGCATTAAAATACTGAAATTCAGTTGAGCCTTAAACAACTTGGGGGTTGGGGCACCCACCCCCTGTCCAGTCAAAATTCTATGTTTAACTTTTGACTCCCCCAAAACTTAACTACTAAGGCCCACTGTTGACCGGAAACCTTACCGATAACATAATCAATTAACACATATTTTGTATGTTACATGTATTATATACTGTATTCTTACAATAAAGTAAGCTAGAGAAAAGAAAATGTTATTAAGAAAATCAGGCTGGCTCCAGTGGCTCATGCTGGTAATCCCAAAGCTTTGGGACACTGAGGCAGGAGGATCGCTTGAGCCCAGAGTTCAAGGCTGCAATGAGCTATGATTGTGCCACTGCACTACAGCCTGGGCAACAGAGCAAGACCCTGTCTCCAAAAAAAAAGAAAAAAAAAAGGAAAAAAGAAAAGAAAAGAAAAAAGAAAATCATAAGGAAGAGAAAATAGGTTTACTATTTATTAAGTGGAAGAGGATCGTGGTGAAGGCCTTCATCCTCGTCCTCATGTTGAGTGGGCTGAGGAGGAGGAGGGAGAGACGGGGTTGGTCTTGCTGTCTAGGGGAGGCAGAGTCGGAAGAAAACCTGTGTGTAAGAAGACAGCGCAGTCCAGACTCGTGCTGCTCAAGGGTCAGCTGTAGGTCCATAGTGGCCGGTGGGCAGCCGCTGCCGTCCCTCAGCCCTCACGTGAACCCCCAGCCCCCTGTCACGCAGGATCTGCTGTTAATTCCGTTCCTCAAATGAGGAAGTGGGGTGACAGCAAGGTGCTGTTCTCAACAGGAATCGGCAGCACCGTGGGAATAGAGCCTGGGTGGTCTCCTCTTCCCACCTGCCAGCCAGGCTCCTCGTCCTATGTCACACTTGCCGGGCACTTGCTGTGCGCCAGATCCTGTCAGGGCCCCCCTGCCACCGCCCTGTGCAGTGCGGACTGTTCCCAGCGTCCTTGTTTGGCAGAGAAGGCAGCGGGAGCCAGAGAGGCCGCGGGACTGGATGGGACCCAGGCAGGCCACCTGTCCCCTGCTCCACTGCTGTACCGTGGGTGTGACGAGAAGGGGGCTCGCCACCCACGAGGGCAGCTGGGGCCAGGGAGGCCGGTTGCCAGGGCCTTCCCATCCCCTCCTGCCATCCTCCCTGCCCGCAATCCCGTCCTGCCTTTGGGAATTTGACCCCAGATCTATAAGAAGAGCCTGGCTCCTCCCTCTCCCTCACCTCCTACACCGCCTCCAGTTCTGCCACTTTTACAAATTTGCTTTATCTTTTCATTATTTCCTCCTCTCCTTCCCCACGGCCCCAGCCTGGGCCTCATCCTCTTCCCCGAACCCTTGGCCCAGCTCCTCCCGGGCCTCCGGCCTCCCTGCTGCAGTCTACCCAGAGGGTCCTTCACACCAGGGCTGACCTGTCCCCCCCTGTCACCCCAGCCAGTGCCCAGCCAGGGGTGGGGGAAGGAGGCCCACGCAGCCGTCTCTGTAGCTGAGCTGGACTCCACAGCCCCCGGGGCGCCGACCTGCCTCCCCAGCCCCCTGCCTCTGCCCACGCATGTCCCCCCCGCCCGCCCTGCCCTTCCCCACCTGCGCACCTCCCACCTGTTCTTCGGGTCTCAGCTGGGACGTGGCCTCCTCTGGCCTCACCCGCTAGGCATGCAGGGTCCCCGTCCCCGCCCTGTGCCCACCTTCTCACTTAGCCCTCGTGCTTCTCCCCTTCTGGACCTCAACTCCCCGAGACGTGGGTGTACCTGGTGCCAGCAGAGGACCTGGCGGCAGGGGGCGCTGGCTCGCTCGCTCGGCCGAGCTGGCGGGGCCCTGCAGGGCCAGGCCCGATCTCCCCTTCCAGTGGGAGGTACTGAGCCTCGGGTGACAGGAGCTGTGAAGGAAAGGAAGTGCAAGGGATAGGGATGGGGACTGGGTTTGAAGAAACCCTCCCGGGGTGTCCTTGGAACACAGATGGGAGTGGAGGGGGGACAGCCGCTAGTAGCCCCCAGGAAGCGCACTCCTGGCAGAGACCCCTGGGAGCCGCCTGGCGTGTGGCTGATAGGAAGGGACGACCCTTGCCCAGGCTGTCACCTCCGCGGCACACCGCCCGCACCCTCCACCCCTGCAGGGGAAGCCTGGTGGTTCTGCTGTCCCGTGGTGGTGGCCTGGGCGCCAGCTGGCGGGGCCTGGACTGCCCTTTCCCAAGGTTCTTCTACCTCAGAACTTAGGGACTGTCAATTCTTGGAGCTGTGTGGCTGCTTTTATTTTGAAAGCCTTCAGGACAGGCTCAGAGGAACGGTTGTTTCATCCATCCCTGAAGCCCGCGCTGACAGCCCGGCCTCCCCTATGACGGCTTCCAGAGAGAGAAGCTGTTCATCTCTCCCTGGCTTTGAAGCCTCTCCACCCTCCTGGCTCCGGGCCCCACTTCCGGCCTAGTCCCTCACAGTCGGGAAGTTCTTCTTTAGCTCTAACCTCCATCCCTCTTGCTGCGCTGGCAGTCAGTTTCCTATCTTTTCCCTCACCTTTTGAACTTACCCAGGAAAATGAGTGACTGACAGGAATGTTCCCTGCCTCTTTTTTCTCCTCACCCCGCCTCCCCTGGGTCCCCGAGTTTCCGATCTGCCATCTGCCTGAATCCTCTCCGGCGCAGTGCCCGGGAGCTCTCGGAGCTCGGGCTGGGGAGGATGGTGAAGCTGGTGGGGCCTCGGGCACCCAGGCCACCCCCCCACCCCCACCTCTGCCTTCCCTGGGTCTCTGCTCCTTCTTGGGGTCCCTTGTTCTCCCTCTCCTGTCTCCTGTCTGCCTCCAGCCTCCGTCTCTCTGTTCGTCTCCCAGTGACTCTGCCCGTTTCTGCCTTTCATACGTCTCTGGGGCCTCCCTCTCTGCCTCTCTGCCTCATCCCTTGCCCCAGGTGAGGGTGGAGAACAGGTGTGCGGGTGTTGGGGCCTCTCCCGGGGCAGCTGGGGTGAGAGAGGCAGCGTGGCTATTTGGCCAGGTTCCCGGCCTCGGGTTCCAATCCCGGCTGTGCCGCTCGAGGCCTGTGGAGCCCTCAGCAAGGGCTGCCAGCCTGGGTATCTGCTTTTCCACCTGTAAAGTGGGCACGAGAACAGTCCCTTCCTCCCAGGGCCACGGGGATCAGCCAGTGGCCGAACAGTAGGCAGTGCCCAGCCCTGCGCCCACACATGGCGAATCCTTCCTGTCGCTGTTAGGGGCAGGGGCCAGGCGTGGAGCTGGGGGGGCATCAGCAGGTGTCCCCTGTGCAGTGGGGATGAGGGCAGGGGCCTGAGTGAGGAGAGCTGTTGTTCAACATGCCCATGGCTTTGCCTGCACTATTACCCCACCCCCCGCAGCCAACATCTTGGGGGTCTCTGGGGTCCCTCGACTCTGGGGAGGCTGACCTGGGAGGGGCCACTTCCTAGCTATGTTTAGCCTTGAGCAAATGACTTGGCCTTTCTGAGTCTCAGCTTCTCTATCTGAAAAATAGGGATAACAGGGCCCAGCATGGTGGCACACGCCTGTAATCCCAGCACTTTGGGAGGCTGAGGCAGGAGGATCACTTGAGCCCAGGAGTTGGAGGCTGCTGTGAGCTGTGATCGAATTGCTGCACTCCAGCCTGGGCCACAGAGCAAGACCTTGTCTCTATCAAAAAAAAGAAATGTGGGTAAGAGCAGTCCCCTCTCAGAGGGTGATGGGTGAACTACAGTAGTTAATGCAAGCAAAACTCCCGGCACGGTGCCCGGGCAGTGCCAGGTATGTGTTGGACATTACCACTGTTGGTGGTGGTGTTATTCAATGAGTTCGTACATGTCACATGTGCATACCATGCCTGGCTTTGTGGACATGCCCAGAAGCAGTGGGGTTGTGCAGCATTCCTGTTATCTGTGTTGGAGCGGTATAGCTGGGGACAGCTGGGGACAGGTGCCCACTCAGTTCAATCAGAATTTGTTGGAACAGTGCAGCTGCATCAGGAGGTATCTGAGGTTAGGGACACAGTTGTCATTTTCCTCAGGGCATGGATGTTGAGTGGAGTCACAGACCCGCACTGGGGACCTGCTGCTTGGGACCCAGGGTGTGGTGTCTGAGACTTAAATAGCTGGTGTGCAGTGGCATGGAGGGAGACCTGGGACGTGGGTGTCCGGCTGAAGACAGTTGCACTGTGGCCTATAAATGTGCTGCCTCTGCCAGGCAGGCCTCCCGGGATGGAAGGAGAGTTCAGGCCCGGGGATGTCCGGGGCTGGGGGCCTGAGATGTGCAGCTGTCGGGTGCAGCCTGGGGTGGGCATGCAGAGCCGGCTGTGGCCAGGCAGGTGTGTCTGTGTGTGAGTGTGAGAGGGAATATAGTGTCACCAGGAGGAACAGAGACAAACAGCAGTGGGAACAAATTCATCTGTTCCCTCACCCCATGTTTGTTGACCACCTGCTGTATGCCAGGCACCATCACCAGATAGTCACAAAACAAACATCGTCCCTGCCCTTGGGGAAGCTTACATTCAAATGTATGGGCATTTGAAAGGTCAGATGGTGATAAACGTTATGTAGAGAAATGAAACAGAGAAGGTTCTGGAGAGGGATGGGGGTGCTACTGGATGTGGGATAGTGGAGATTGTCTCACTGAGAAGGTGACACTGGGACACAGACCTGGTAGAACAGGGAGAGCGCCCTGTGAACAGCGGGGGAGGAGCGTTCAGGCAGAGGAAAGGCAAGTGCAAAGGCCCTGGGGCCAGAGTGTTCTGGAAACGGTGCAGAGGCCAGTGTGCCCTGAGTGGGTGAGTGACAGGGGAGGTAGGGGCTGAGGTGAGAGAAGCACCAGCCAGGGCTGGGAGGTGGGGAAGACACGGGAGCCAGGGAGGCTGTTGAGCAGAGGAGGGGCAGGATCTGACTTGGGTATGTACAGGATCCCTCTGGTGCCTGTGAGGAGCACACAGGAGTGGGGCGAGGGTAGAAGTGGGGAGACCAGTGAGGAGGCCACTGTAACCGTATCCAGGCGGGAGATGGTGGCCCGGCGAGGGCGAGGGCCTGGGCTGGCCGCCGGGGGTCTGGTTCTGCATATACTGTGAAGACAGAGCCGTTTATTGAGCATTTAGCTATTGAGTCTCCCCAGTGACCCCGGTGCACAGCGGAGGAAACCGCAGCTCAGAAACACGCATCAGTGGCCCGGGGCCACACAGCACGTAGCAGCAGAGTCAGGATCCGGACCAGGCCCCCGGCCCCTGACCAATGTGCTCTCCGATTGCTATTGGCCTTTGGTGGCCTGTAGGTGCCCTGGGCGTAGGGCGGGTAGGTAGCGTCTGTACCAGTGTCTGGCACACAGTAGGGACTCGGTAAATATTGGGTGGATGGACGGATGGGTGGAATGAATGCACGCGGCTGCCCTGCAGTTTCTCAGCGGTGTGTCCGAAGGTGGGCGTTGGGGTATGGCCGAGTGCAGGGGAGAGAGGCACACCTGCGGGTGGGTTCCTCGGTGGCATGAGTAGGGGCTGGCCGTCAGCTGCAGGGCAGGGGTGACGGTGGCGTGGGCCCAGGTTCCAGCGCTGCTCTATCCGGGTGGGGGTCGGAGTAAGTGCTGTGTGGTGTGGTGGGCTTGGGGGGTCCTGGGTACAGCAGCACCTGCGGCTGAGCCTGCGCAAGGTGTCTGCCCGAGCTGCGGGTGGGGCCGTGCGGCAGGGAGGGTCTGGGCCAGCGGTGGGTGTTGGCAGCGGCAGCGGCGGCCTGGCTGTGCAGCCCATGAGGCTGTCTGTGTGCCAAGAGGCTCCGGCTTGGCACAGCCCAACCACCCCCCTTCCCGGGCAGCCCAGCCGTCAACCTTCCTCCCCCGCTTCTCCCCGACCTTCCCCGGCTGCCCAGAACCAATGGGTTAATTAGATAACGGAGCCTTTGATTAGCGGGGGAGGGGGAGGCCTCCCCCCGGCGGTGCAGGGAGGGGAGGCGAGGAGGAGGAGGAGGAGGAGGGAGGAGAGGAGGGAGGAGAGCAGAGGCGCCCTCCCCGCGCAGAAGGAGAGAAGGAAGGAGGGGGGCGGGGAGGGAGGGAGCCGAGGCACAGCTTGGCTCTGCACTGCCGTGTGACTAGAAATTGTAATCGCCGAGAAAGAGAGACAGACAGAGCCCCGCGACAGAGACCAAGACAGACGGACAGACAGACAGAGAACCTGACTGAGCCGGGCTCCCAGGATGAGAGGGTGACAGGGACAGAGCGAGAGGGAGGGACAGATGGAGGAGAAGGAGAGAGGGGGCCTGGTGGTCCCAAGGGAGGCAAGATTGTGAAGGGGGAGCCGGAGGAGGGGGTTGGGGCCAGAGGAGGTGGACGGGGACCAGAGGCAGAGGAGCAAGAGGGGCCGGGAGAGAGGAGAAGGGGGCCGGGGTCGGTGGGTGGAGAGAGGAGGCTGGCGGTGGGGGGAGCGCCGAGGTAGAGGTGGGAGTGGGGGTGGCAGGAGGCAGGAGGAGGCGATCAGGGAGGGGAGGAGGAGAGGACTGCTGCAGTGGCCGAAGGACGGCCTCCGGGGGGGTGGGGAGGGCGACAGGCCAGGAGGGGGGGCGCAGGGAGACCCAAGAAGCCCCTGCGCCCCCCCAGCACCATCTCGACGGGAAGCCCTGGAGAACTGGGGAGGCCGAGACCCTGCTGGCTGCAGGCATGTGGAGGGGGGGGCCTGGGCGCAGGGAGAGGCCCAGCGGAAGCCAAGCCACCAGGGTGAGTGTCCCTCGCTGTTGGGGGGAGACAAGGACGGGAGATGGTGGAGGGCGAAAGAGGAAAGGGGAGGGAGGCCGAGCCGCTGCAGAAGCCAGAGCCGCTGCAGAAGCTGCCGTGGTGGGGGGTGGGGGCATGCGGGCTGGCAGCAGGAGAGATGGGGACAGATGCGGAGGTAGAGGCAGCAGCGGCAGGCCTGGAGGACTGGGGTGGGGGCTGCGGGCTCCCACAGGCCCTGCGGGGGGCCCCCAGCCTCAAATCCTGGCACTGGGGGATTGTGCTGGCGCCTTGGCTTAGAGGGTGTGGGCTGGGTCGTCGCCAGAGTCCTACCAGGTGGGAACAGTGGACTCAGGACAAGGACTGACCGTCGACCTCCCTGGTCACATGCAGGGAAGCAAAGACCCCCCACAGTGCACCCACATAGACAGATACGGACACAGGCTCCCAGCCCTCCAGGCAGCAAAATGAGCCTGGGTGCAGACACAGAATCAGCCTCTCGGCCCCCTTCTCTCTCTGTGTCTCTGTCTCTGTCTCTGTCTCTGCCTGTCTCCGCGTCTCTGTCTAGCTCTTGCTCTCACACATGCACTCAGACACACAGACATATGCACTTGCATTTTTATCTGGGTTAAAATGATCTTGGAAACTGCAGGAGGGGGTGAATGTGTGCGTGAGTGTGTGTGCGTGTTGTGTGTGCGCACACGCGCGTGTGCATGGGGTGAGCCCGTGTCCCTGGGTCTGAGCGTCCACCGCGCGAGGGCGTGCCCCCGTCACTGCCGTGTGTGTGAGTGGGCCGGTGTGCATGTTTGCATGGACGGCTCCCCCTCTCCCGGGGACTCTTCAGGGCGGCCTGTGCGGGGCAGAGCTGCCGGTGTGGGTGTATTTGTGTACTCAGAGCTGCTGCGTGGAAGGGAGGGCTGAGGGCAGGACCAGGGCCAAAGTCCCCGTGTGCACTCAACTGGCCAGATCTGTGCCCTTCTCCCTCCTAGTGCCTCGGCGTCCTCACCTGTAACTTGGGCATCCTCGTTGCTTCCTCCTGCGGGTATTGTGAGGTTTAAATGAGACAACCGATGGATGGTGTTTGGTGCATAGCAAGGCCTACCCGGTATCGGGGACGATTGTTGTCACTGATGTCGTTGTTATAAGACCAGCCCATCCCCTGCCCCTCTCTGTTCCTATGGAAATGGAAGGGGAAGGATGGGGAGGTGCCGACTCCCCACTGCCTCCTTCCCTCCCAGAACTCAGGCACAGGGTCCCTGGACCCCCAACCCCTTCCCCGTCAGCTCCCCAGCCCCGCCCTGCGGCAGCTGCTGGCATGGCTCCCACAGAGGCTGTCTCTGCCTGGGGCACCTACAGTGTCAGGGCACATGGGGGGGGATGGCTGTTGGTGGCCTGAGTGTGTGCCGCCACCCCAGGCCTCCAACCTCCTCCCTCCTCGGCTACTGCCTCCCAGCCTCAGCCCTCACCTGCCCACATTGTCACTTTGTCACCTCCACAGTGGCCTTGCCTGCCACCTCGCCTCTCCCTCCAGTTCCCCTCTGAGTCTGACTCTAGTCCCGGAAGCTGCTGTGAGGCCCACAGGGCCTGGACGGGATGCGCAGTGACAAGCAGCAGAGTCCCACCAGGCGGAGTGTGACGGAGGGGTGTGCGGGTGGAGGGTCTGGGGACGCGCCGCCTCGCTGGCACTCCTGCGTGGGGGCGGGTAGTGAGGGGCAGGGAGAGAGCCGGGGGCCACCTCCCAGAGGTCACGCGGGCACCAGTGGGCGCTGGG
Organism: Lemur catta; assembly: GCF_020740605.2. NCBI lineage: Eukaryota > Metazoa > Chordata > Mammalia > Primates > Lemuridae > Lemur > Lemur catta. The sequence continues at coordinate 22,825,077 of NC_059146.1, forward strand.
ATGGGAGCGAGGGCCTGGCCCACGCCACCTGCTTGCTCTTCAGCCTTTGCCTGGGCTGTCACTGTCTCCCACTCAATCTCTACCTAGTCATCGACCTTTTTGAAATCATGCAAAGAACTGAGTTTTGAATCTGGCCAACTTCTCCACTTACTGGCTGGGTGAGCTTGAGCAAGCACCCCCTCGCCCCAGCCTCAGTTTTGCCCTCTGTAGAATGGGCATAAAATCTTCCCAGCGCGGGCTCTCCCCCTACCCGCTTTGGTCCTGAGCATTGGGCGGGGAGATGGCGAGCACCCGGGCCACGTGGGTCCCTGTCCCTCACTCAGTCTCTCCTCTCTCTCCCCCGCCACAGCCCCCCAGCGTCCACGTGGAGCATGAGCATTGAGGATGGCGTGTGCCCGTGGCTCCCCGTGCCCTCCACTGCCGCCCGGTAGGATGTCCTGGCCCCACGGGGCACTGCTCTTCCTCTGGCTCTTCTCCCCACCCCTGGGGGCCGGCGGAGGTGGCGTGGCAGTGACGTCTGCCGCCGGAGGGGGCTCCCCACCGGCCACCTCCTGCCCCGCGGCCTGCTCCTGCAGCAACCAGGCCAGCCGGGTGATCTGCACGCGGAGGGAGCTGGCTGAGGTCCCGGCCAGCATCCCGGTCAACACGCGGTACCTGAACCTGCAGGAGAACGGCATCCAGGTGAGCCGGGCTGGCGGGCAGAGGGGGGCCCAGGTGGCGCTGGGGGAGGTGCGCAGGTGGTGGCCAGTCCCTCCTCTCCGACCTCTGGGCGTCCCCACACCAGCTCTTTCCCCCTTCCCTGGGCACCTGTGGGACGCAGTTTGCATCCTGTTAACTGGAGCCTGCCTTCCGAGGTGGCGCCGAGGCGACCTGACTTCTCTCAGCACAACGCGCTCCGGTCTCTGTGCCAGTGTTGGGTCCCCAGGCACAGGGCCACCAGCCCACCCCCCACAGCAGGGGACAGGCAGGTTGGCCTGGGCTGAGCCCTGGAGTCACAGGTGTGCTGACAGCAACCCTTCCATGGGGACCCGTGTGCCACTGGGCAACCACAACCTTGCGGGGCCTTGGGCACGTGACAGCATGACTCTGAGCCTCAGTTTCTCCATCTGAAACACAGGGCTGATGAGAGCCCCGCCTTGAGGGTTGGCGCGAGGGCTGCTGGGCTCCAGGCTTGTCAAGGTTTGGAACCGGCTCTGGCCCCTGGCGGGCAGGCAGTGGGTACAGGTTGTGTCTGTCGTCACTTGCTGTGCAGCGTGGGCTTCGCGCCCCGTGTCCCGGAGTTGGTGTGAGGACTGGAGAGCCGAGAGCGCCTGGTGCCCGCGCGGTGCTGGCGCCAGGCTGGTGCTCAGGATGCAGCAGTGGCCACTTGATTAATTATGATTGTGATTAAGAGAGGCCTTAAATGATGCGGGGGCAGGGGGCAGAGCCGTGCTACTTTAAAGCAGGGTTTCTCAGCCTCTGCCCTGTTGACATTTGGGGCCAGATCATCCTTTGTTGGGGGGGGGAGCTCTGTCCTGTGCACCGTAGGGTGCTTAGCAGCGTCCCTGGCCACAGATGCCTACGCGCCCCGGCCCCCAGTTCCACTGTGGCCAGACGTTGCCAGCTGTCCCTGGGGGGAAATCGCCTGGGGTTGAGAATCACTGTTTTAAAGGTCACCCCCCGGCCCCCACTCAGGCCTCCTCCTACCCCAGCCTCTAAAGCTGAAGGTCCCAGAGCACCCCCGGATCCAACCTTCCTCTCACCACTGCATCTCTCCCAGGGGTGTCCCTGGGAAGGGGTGAGAGGGGTCACCAGCTCCCATCTGACTGTCCTGAGAGCCGGATTGAGGGAGGAGAGGGGACCTCTCGGGGGCAGTCCCTTCCTGGGTGGCTGTGGGGCAAGGACTGGGGAAGCCGGAGGGAGAAGGGCTCCAGAAGGGGTCACATCGCCCGACCGTCTTGCTGCAGGGTTTTGTCCTGTTGTCCAGGCTGCCACTTCTACCGGTCCGCTTTGAGTCTACCTCACATCCCTCTGGCTGCAGTCGCAGCTGGTCAGTGTCTGCCTTGCGGGCCTGGCATCCTGCAGCCTGCTCTGCGCCACACACCTGCCCCGTGCTCCCTGCAGTCCGTCCTTCCTGCGTTGGGGCATGTGACATTCCACAGGTACCGACAGCACCGGCCGTGTGCCGAGCCCTGTCCTAGGTGGTGGCCAAGCCAGGCCAAGCCCGGCCCTGAGCACCTTATATTCATTCTGGTGGGGAAGAAGCAATGACAAACAGGTTGGATGGCGTGTCCGGGGAAAATGCTCGAGGGACATGCGGGGGAGAGATGCTAGAGCGCCAGGGAGCGTGTCTGGGGTGAGGAGGTGCCGCGTCCGCTCACCAGCAGCCCAAGGCCCTGACAACCTCCCTTTAGCGGCATCTGGACTGTTTTCTCTTTGGGGAGCTCGGTGAACAATTCAATCCCGCAAACATTTGCTGAGAGCCACTGGTGGACATCCGTGAATTTATCTGTAGGTCACGCCCAGGTCTACTGCACCCGTGCATCACGCACATTATAACGCAGACACCAAAATGGACATTGTTAAAGGATGGCAAAAACAGGAGTGGGGCTCTGAATGCTTTCGTTTTGTCCCCGGGGTTCCTGCACCCACTCTGGAGACACTGGCTCTCCCAGACAGTGTCCCCAGGGGTAGAGGGGTATGTCCGGCCCGCGAGAGTGGACACGTGTGGACGATTGCTCAGTAGACTCGTCTTGCCGTAGTGAACACCTGCCAGACCCCAAGAGGAGTGGGCTGCTTCGGGGGCATCAAAAGCTTTTTAGAAAGTAGTAATAGTAATAAATCCTTCTGTGGCTCATGAGCACGATGGCTGTGTGCTCACACGCATGTGCGAGACGTGCCTCCCTCAAACCTCGTTACGACGGCGCGCGTGTGACCCGTCTGATGCAAAACAAACACACACACACAAAAATCCAAGATCAAGGAGCCAACAGAAAAAAGTAATAATGACGTTTTAATTATCCAAATTAAAAAATGAAAAAAAAATCACCCCAGTCCCACCACCTGGATATAAATAACTACTGTTTATATTTTGCTTTAATACCTTCCTGATGCTTCCCCGTGCCTGCGTACTGTTCTTTTAAATTACTTATTGCAGAATGAATACAAATTAATTGAGAAAAACTAGCAAATATACCTAAGTAAAAGCACAGGGACAAAAGCCAAACAGAATTCTGCAGCCACAGGTGACTCTCCTTAGCTTTGGTGTCTTTCCTTTTGGACACCCTCCACGCACGTCCTCAGCGTGTGGCACAGTGGGTAGGCACAGATTGATAAATGGATTTTTGCCTTTTTTAAAAAAAAAGAGAAAAATGGAATCACACTATTTCATACTGGTTTGAAACATGTTTTTGGCACCTAGAAGCATAACCACGAAAATCTTTCTCTGCGGCACTAAATACTCGGCTATGATGTTGTTTTCAAAGTCTGCATAGTATTGTGGTACATGGGCGTCCTGTTATTTAACTGGTCCGTTCTTCCAGTTTTTGAGTTGATATAAACACGGCCACAGTGAACATCCTGGTGCTCGTTCGTCCCAACAGGCTAGATTCTGCCCTTGGGACAAATTCCTAGAAGGGGAAGGGCTGTTCCTCTGTCCCCTCCCAAAGCACCCTGTGCACCAAGGCCCGGCCCCAGGGCACCGCTAGACACAGGCTGAATTCTAGAGACTGGAGAGCCTCCCCTGTGGGCTGGCTGCTTGGTTGTGGCCTGGCTCCCCGACTGTGCTGTCACCTGCAGGAGGGCAGGGACTTCACACCATTCCCTGCTGTGTCCCCAGCACCTAGACCAGAGGCCGCATGCAGTAGGTGCTCAGAGATCCTTGCCTGTGAATGGAAGGACGGCTTGAGAGCTCCTGCCCAGGTACTTGGCAGAGGCCCCAAACCATCTGTCAGCAGGAGCTGGAGGCAAGTCCCTGCAGCACCCTCTCGTGAGCACTGCGGGCAGGTGCAGCGAGGCTCTGTCACCCGTTCTTACCTGCCCCTGGCCTGGGCGCAGTATGCATGGCAAGAACCACAAGTGGGACAGCAGCGCACTGAGTGATGGCACTGGCCTCCCTCTGGGACGTTGTCGCCCACCTTTGGCTGGGTGGTCAAATGTCCTTTTGCACCATGACAGGGACAGCATGTGGCCCCTGTAGTAAGACAAAGACTTTTTTAAAATCCACAATCTTCCACGAGGCCCCCGATTGCTTTTGTGATTGGGGGGGCCAGCAAGCCTGAGCGGAGCCTGGGGAAACGGCTGCTAAGGCGGAGGCCTAGAGCCTGCCCCCCTCCCCTGTGCAGCCCCAGCGCCGCTCCGGTGACCGTGGGCAGCTCTGCCCCTCCGTCTCCTCAGGGGTCCACCCCCAGCCTCAGCCGGGCACGTGGTCCTCCCCTGACCCATGTCCTTCCTTGTCCCCCTTCCCCTCCACCCCAAAGCCAACCACCCTCATGTGTTTACTGTGGATCCTTCTGCTTGTGTGTGTTCTTGCAAAATGCTTATTGTTGCTTTGTGTGCATATATTTTTAATTTATGTAAATGAAGCTGCATTATAGATCGCTTTGTCTCACTGTGTTCGTTCGGCCTGTGTGTCTGAGAGCGATGCGCATTGCTGTGTGTGTGTCTACTCCACCGCTGTCGCTGCTGTAGAGTTGACAGGCGCCCGCCCGCCCCCTCCCTGCCTGGTGACGGATGTCCAGAGGCTTCTGGCTTCCCCACCGCAAACCTCGCTCAGGACCCCTTTGGGAGCTACATGATAATTTTTGTGGAATATATACCCGGGGGTGTTGCCGGGTCATAGGATAAGCATGTGCTTAATTTAACAAAATACCACTGGATCCGCTCAAGGCTTTTAGCAGCTGCCCTCTGTCCCCCTGGGGTCCACCATGAGGTCGTATGGCAAGGAAGTGTGGTTCTGTCCTGAGAAACAAACCAGCCCCTCCTAAGGAAATCATCAGAGGGGTTTCAAAGAGTTATGTTTAAGGACAGCCCCACAACCAACATCTAGAAGCAGCCTCAATTCCTGGTAACTAGGGGATTAATTAAATGCATAACTGCACATTCTTACAGTGGAATATTATGCAGCTATTTAAAAAAGAGTTTCAAAGAATATCAAATGACACAGGGAAATGCTCAAAACATAATTCTGAGCTTTCAAAAGATGTGAGTAGCCTGTCCAATTTCTTTTAAAAATTCAGCTTTGGGAGACCAAGACAGGAGGATCACTTGAGGCCAGGAGTTCAAGACCAGCCTGGGCAAGAAAGTGAGACCCCATTTCTACAAAAAAAATTAAAAATAAGCCAGGCATGGTGGCACCCACCTGTATTCCTAGCTACTCAGGAGGCTGAGGCAGGAGGATCGCTTGAGCCCTGGAGTTGGAGGCCACAGTGAGCTAGGATCAGGCCCCTGCACTCCAGCCTGGGTGACAGAGTGAGACCCTGTCTCTAAAAATAAAATAAAATAAAATAAAACTTAATAATATTTTTTTAAAAGCCCAGGGAACGCCCGGGCATGGTAATAGTGCCTTTCTCTTTGCACTAGTGTTATGGGGGATATTTAATTTTTTTCTTTATGTTTTCTGCTCTCTAAATATTCTTCAGTGAGAGCATTTAATATTTTTTGTAATTAGGACAAATTAAACTTAATAAGTACAAAATGTTATACACGCCGAAGAAAGAACATCTATGATGGGATTTGCTCACCTTTCCCTAGAGAAGGACAAAGAAGTGAAAATGTGTGGAGGGTTTGCCCTGGGCAGGAGAACCAAGAGTCTTCCTCCTGCACCGCCTGGCGCTCCCGTAAGGGCAGGATTACTTCTCCTGTTTTACAGATGTGGAAACCAAGGCTCAGGTGGCTCCGAGTGACTTGTCCAAGATCACCTCGCTGAGCTGTGGGCCCACGGGCTTTCCCGGTGCCCCGCCACAAAGCCAGTGCAGAGAGGCCAGGCCCAGACGGCCACAGCGGGGCAGCCCCTGTTACAAAGGGTCAATCTGTTACAAAGAAACCCCCCCTGTAGTGCATTTCCCAGGCAATGGCAATGGCGTTTCCAACCAGCTTGAGATTTTCCAGGTGGCCGATCCCCTCTGGCGGCATGAAATACAGGGAGTTTTCAAGTGGGCGGACTTTTCCCAGTTAGAGCGGTTTAAGAAGAAAATGGTGAAAGATCTAGAAGTTGACCCTCTCTTGAGGTCAACTAGGACAGCCCCCTGCCTGCAGGCCAGTGACGAGCCGCCGGGAGGTCTTCTGGGTGCGAAGGGGCAGCTGCCCACTCCGCTGCCAGGACTTCCCGTCTAGCTGTGGCCCCTCCGACGCTCCTTCTCTCTTATTGTCTCGGGAGTGTCGGCACAGGGCCTGCCTAGTCCTTGTCACACTCAGTGTCACCACTTGTCAAATAGGACTCCTGATACTTCGTCAGTTCCTTCTTATTTCCATCATGACATGTAACACGCATACAGAAGAGAACACGGGACATGAAAGTCCAGCTCGAAAGATTATCACAAAGAGCACAGCCATGTAAATGCCACCCAGGTCAAGAAATGGAATATAGAGACGACACCCCCCCCCACCTCGCACCCTCCCCCGGGCCCTTCCAGCCATCACCTCCCTCTTCTCCCCTGAGACAAGCCTCCCCTGACTTCTGGCTCCAGAGGTCAGTTGGGCTGCATGCAGGTGGGATGGCGCAGGTCTGTAACCATGCAGGTGTGTAGCTGCACAGGTGTGTAACTGCACAGGTCTGTAACCATGCAGGTGTGTAGCCGCACAGGTGTGTAACTGCACAGGTCTGTAACCATGCAGGTGTGTAATTGTGCAGGTGTGTAACTGCACAGGTGTGTGATTGTGCAGGTGTGTAACTGCACAGGTTTGTAACTGTGTAGGTGTGTGATTGTGCAGGTGTGTAACTGCACAGGTGTGTAACCTTGCAGGTGTGTGACTGTACAGGTGTGTGATTGTGCAGGTGTGTAACTGCACAGGTGTGTAACCTTGCAGGTGTGTAACTGTACAGGTGTGTGTGCAGGTGTGTAACTGCACAGGTTTGTAACTGTGCAGGTGTGTAACTGTACAGGTGTGTAATTGTGCAGGTGTGTAACTGCACAGGTGTGTAACCATGCAGGTGTGTGATTGTGCAGGTGTGTAACTGCACAGGTGTGTAACCTTGCAGGTGTGTAACTGTACAGGTGTGTGTGCAGGTGTGTAACTGCACAGGTTTGTAACTGTGCAGGTGTGTAACTGTACAGGTGTGCAATTGTGCAGGTGTGTAACTGCACAGATGTGTAACCTTGCAGGTGTGTAACTGCACAGGTGTGTGATTGTGCAGATGTGTAACTGCACAGGTGTGTAACCATGCAGGTGTGTAACTGCACAGGTGTGTGATTGTGCAGGTGTGTAACCACGCAGGTCTGGCTCCTTTGCTCTACACGGTTGCTGGAATTCATCCTCGTGGTTTCGTGAGACTCCCTTCCTGTCCTTTACTTTTGTACTGTTGTATAATATTCTGTCAAGTGAAGGCCCTGTGGCTTATCCATTTCCTGTTGATGGGCATGTGGGTTGTTTCCAGTTTGGGGCTGTCGCCCTGCTTGATTTTAGATTTAGAATCTTTTCTTCGCGCTGGGGAGACTTGAGCTGAGCTCCTGCCGGTCCCTGGAGAGGAAAACCCCGGCCAGGGGAGAGGGCAGCTGGCCCGCTGCCTGCGGTCTCTGACCATGCACCGCTGTGGCTCCTCCTCGGGGACTGTCACAGACCGGCTCAAGCAGGGAAAAGACCACACACAGCACACTCCACGCTTTTCCCACACTCTCGTCCTCCTTCAGCTGCCATCCCGAGGTGTCCCGGCCTTGCTACCATGACTGAGCCAGAGTCCTCCCTCGGGCGCCTCTGGCATCTCCCGCTCCCCCGGCTCAGCACCTTCGCGTGTGCTCTTCCCTCTTTGGGCACCTTACTGAACCTGTCTGGGCCTCAGTTTTGTCATCAGTGAAATGGGAATAGGAACAGTCCCTCTGTCATAGAGTTGCTGAGAAATCCGATGCTTTCATTCTTTGAATAAACAGGTACTGAGGCCACGTGCGCCCGGCACTCTCCGAGGCACTTACAGATGAGACAGGACTTAGCAGACGATGTCGCTTGGAGGGGAGATTAGCTGCTGAGGAGCGCTAGCGAGGGCTAGTAGTGAGACCGCTACGTGGCTGCTGTCATCGTCCTTTGTGACTCTGACAAACGTCTCAGCCTCAGAGGTGCCTTCTCAGAGCACCCAGTCTGGTCATACCCGCTGGCCCCCGAGGCCTCCCAGACTGGCTGGTCGCACTGTGTGTGTCAGCCCTGGCCCCACCCCGCACACAGCGCAGAGCCTGACAAACTGTAGGTGCCCAAAATATTATTACAGCCCTTAAACTGACAAATGCATAGAACTGCTTGTCGTCTTGCAAAGCCATCCGTCCGCTGAGCCTCGGACAACCCCAGGAGAGGGTGGGCGGGAGAATCACCCTGACTTCTCACTTGAGGAGACCGAGGCCCCGAGAGGCACAGACCCGTGCTGTCCCCTCCACGAATGACGTTAAGGCCTCGGGTCACCTCTCTGAGCCTGCTTCCCGTGCAGGAAAACAGAACCAACGATTTCTACAGCCCAGGGAGGGTGGGCAGGGGGTGCAAGCTGGGCCCCAGCCCTGCTCCGAGCCCTTTCGTGGCCAGTGAATTTCAACCTCGCCACAACGCTCGAGTAGGTGCTGTTCTTATCCTCATTTTACAGAGGAGGAAACTGAGGCAGAAGAGAGCGAGACTCTTGCACACGATGCAGAGTTAGTGAGGGGAACTCGGACTGCCCCCAGGCAGGCTGCTGCAGAACCTCATTTCTTCAACACGACTCCCGACGCTCCCAGGCTAGAGCCTGGTGACTCGATCCCGGAACCCAGTCCTGACTGTCTGCACCCCACAGCCCAGCCCTGCTCGGGCCTTGTCCTGGCTGGCCGGGACACTTGCCCAGCTTGTTCCTAGCCTCCCCACCTCTGCCTGCCACCGCCGCCAACCCCACACACCCTGGCCCCGGGGTCACCCCTACACTAAACTCAGGGGCGCCCTCTACTGGGTGCCAGATGCCACCCCAGCCCCTTCCTTCCCGCCCTTCCAGAAACCCCCTTGCCCTTGAATAGCCACAGTCTTGGCTGTGCCTGCCCTGTGCCAGGTGTCCTTCCTTGTGGGTCACAGATACGGACAGTTTAATCGTCACGGTGACACCACGAGGCGGGTCTCTCACCACCCCCGGGGGGGGGCCGGAGAGCGGAGCTGAGACCCTCGCCCTGCGCTGCCTGTTACTCCTGTGCCTGACCAGCCCCGCCAGCCCCATCTGCGGCATCCAGTTCAGACCCTGACTCACTTATTGAGCACCTACTGTGTACCAGGCACCACTCTAGGCCCAGTGAATAGGACAGACACCGATCCCTGCCCGGGGGAAGCCGGGCAGAGAGAGAGACCATAGGGCAGGTAAGCAAGTACAGCACCCTGTACGCTGGGGTGAGTGAGGCGCTGGGCAGGGGAGCAGGAGGGGGTCGGCAGTGCAGGTGGGGGGCGCAGGGAAGGAGGGAGGCTGGAGGGAGGGAGTCTAGGCCCAGCGGCTCATCTGGGGCCCACACCGGCCCCTGCCATGCTGCCAGCCACATCCTGACCACCAGGGAAGGCCCTGTGGAGGAGAGAGGCACAAGTCCCTTATCTCAGGGAAAAGGAAGAAATAGGAGAAGTCATCATGAAAACAGTTGGTGCGAAAAATAACATTTTTTAAAATCTGAATGTAAAAAAAAATTAACACAAGAAACAACAGTAAGCTTACCAAACTTTTCTTATCAGTTCATTACATTCAAAACATATAAAAACAAGTTATCTTAACAGTGTTAAGATGAACCGTTCACTTAATCATTTTCCCACCACAGTTAAATTTTTAATAAAGGATTTCTTGGCAGCGTATTTTCCTAAAAAGCACAACAGAATACAGTGGGATTTTTTTCAGCTTTAGTAATATTTGCTTACCACACTGAAGTGGAAAGTCCCCTAAATAGGCCAAGTTGTGGGATAAAAGAACAGGGAAGAGTCCCCCACTGGGGACTGGGAAGCGGTCGTCGCTGGGGGCAACATTCCCTTGGCTGATTCGTGTCTGTGTCCCTGATACCTGGCACAGCCTGGCACAGGCAGAGGTGGGCTTGGCAAGTGGGGCTGAAGGATTGAGGGAGCTGGAGGTGTGGGCAGCTCGGTGGCTCTCAGGGGCAGGCCTGGTTCTCCGCTGTATCACAGAATGTCAACAACTTGGTCCTGCCAATATGCCAGGGTGAGGGGCGGGGGATTTAGAACCGTCTCCGCCCCCCCTTGCCCATCCTACTTTGTGTCAGTGGCCTTGGGGGACCCAGCCCATGACTTAGAGATTATCTAGCTTGGGGTGTTTCAGACTATGCCCTGGGGCAGAGGCGGGGGGGCCCAGGCCTGCCTCCCCCTGCAGCCAGGGCAGCCCCTGTGACCTGTTTCTGTTGCTGGTTAAATGACCGTTGACACGATCATTACGTTCAGTGTCTCTCTTCTCTACTTGAGACTGGGCTCCGGGAAGACATGTGTCCAGCATGACACTGGACACACAGCAGCTGCCAAAAAATATCTGTCAAATGAGCACATCAGTACATGGTGATGTATGAATGAATGGGCCCTGCAGCTCCAGAGCACACTGAACCCACAGGCAGCCCGACCCGCTGCCTGTGGGGGTAGGCATGGTGGTGTAGGGGGTAGGCATGGTGGAGACCTCCATGTTTGGATTCAGGAGAGGCAGACTTGGAGTCCTTGTTTTGCAGCGTTGGAGCTGGGAGGCTGAGGACAAGTGACTTCACCTCTCTGAACCTCTGTTTCCTTAGCTGTAAACCATCAGATATGGGGGTGAAAGGCAGGGCCTGTGCTTGATAACCTCCATGCGACAGGATTTCCACAAGGATTAAATGAGGTCATGACCTCAAACATTCAGCACATAATAGCACTTAACAAACGTGGTTCCCCTTCTACCTTACGGGGAGGCTTCCCAGGATGGCTTTTTGCTGTAGAGTCAGAGACGAGATCAGTCTTACGTCGTTTATAAGGAGAAAAGAGGAATTGACTGGCTTTGGTCTTTAGGTATGCATGGTCAATTTTAAGGGTAATCACTAAATGAAGAGAAAATATATAAATTCTAAAACAGTAGAGAGGGAAAGTGGGATCAAGAGAAATTCAATCAATACAAAAGACAATGGGAAAGGGGAAAGAACAGTCTACAAAAATCAGGACAAATAAAAAGCACAAAATAATACTGTAGGAATAATTTTAAAAATATTAGTAATTACAATAAATGTAAATGGACTAAACTTCCAGTTAAAAGAGAGATTTTCAGACTGAATTGAAAACAAAATCGAAAACACGTACCTAAAACATGAAGACAGAAATCATGAAGGTAAAAATGATGACAAACACCACAAGAAAGGTGGTGTAGCTTTGATAATATCAGACAGGTGGACTTTATAGCAGGAAGCAGAATAGGTGGGAACCAAAACACCAGTGCTTCTTAGCTCCCAAGTTCTGTCACTGAGGATTTTGACATGTTGGCATTGTCACCCAGGCTGAAAGGTGTGCAGGCACACACTGACCAACCCAGCTGGGGTGTTCTCTAATAAGAGCCTTGTCTGCTGTCTGCTGTAGTCCATTTATTTAGCAGCTCTTGGCTAAAGTCTGCTATGCGGGAATGCAGAAATCATCCCCACCCAGTCTCTACTCCCTCAGACTCATAGCCCAGACAGAGACAGATGTGTGTGTGATGGGTGAGGGAGCAGGGGTCAAAGAGGACTTTCCAGGGGAGGACAGCTGGAATTTTCCAGAGGACAAGGAGGAGGACTATTTTCCAGGAAGAGGGCAGAGGCTGTGCAAAGGCAGAGAGGCTGGACGGAGTGTGGCAAGTGCAGGAACCCCATGCCCGCCCCTGCTGTGACTGCATTAGAGGACAGGGCAGCACGGCAGATTCTGGAGGGTGATGTGGTGAGGTCCCAGCTGCACTTTAGACCATTCTGGCAGCCAATGTAGAGGAAGGACGCTGGGGGAGAAACTGGAAGCCCAGGGACAGGACCAATGTTAATGATCCTTATCCGCTGAGTTAACCAGTCAAAAATATGTACTGTTGCCATGTCCCGAGCATTGCCTATCTCATCCCAATCACTCGCTGTCTTGTCCACCCCTCACAATCACCCCATGGTAACCTGTGAGGAAAGTGGACTCAGAGAGGTTGTGACACTCGCCCGAGGTCACACAGCTGGTCAGCAGCAAAGTCAGGATTCAAACCCTGCCCCAACTCTTCCCCACTGGGCTGCTCTGCGGGCATTCCACAGAGAAGAGGAGAGAGGATGGCTTGGAAATCTGTTCAGAATAAAGAGACTCACTATTTAAAGCAACCCCAGGGCACATCTTTCAATAAAACCAGGCTTCCCTTTGCAGCAACACCCCCAACCCGCTCAGCTCTCAAGCGCATTATTAAAGTGATTGGCGGGGGGACCCCGCCGCCTTTGGGAGCTCCCTTTCATCTCCCTTCACACCCCGCTCTCCATCGCAACTGGGGCACAGCATGCTGGGGGGCCAGGGGGGGCCAGGGGGGCCAGCAGCCTCAGGCTCTGCCCCGTGGACATGCTGTCGTTGTTGTCCTCTGCGCAGGGGCACCAGGGAGACTTGGAAACCGGCTGGAGCCCTGCTGCACACCTCCCAGGCCCCGCCAAGTCACTTGACTTCCCTGAGCCTGGGTCTCCTTGTCTGCGAAATGGGGTGTGACGCCCACCTCCTGGGGGGCTGGGGGAGTAGACGGGGACCAGGGGTGCTGCAAAGGCTCAGGGAGCTGCAGGCAGGAGGGCGGCCGTGGAGGGTGCCAATGCCCGGGTCCAAACCCTACCTCTGCCACTTCCTCGTCCTGTGGCCTCGCTGAGCCTTTCCCTTCTCTGAAACGCGAGCCTAACAGCACCTGCCTTGCGGGGCTGGTGGAGGGAAAGCTGCAGTGGCCAATGTGGACCGCCCAGCCCGGAGCCTGGCGTCATCCCCGGTGCTCAGTGCATGTGCGCAGGCGCCAAGCCCCACGCTGAGCGAATCCCACTCATGCCCTCGAGCCTTCAGGACAGCCCTGCCAGGTTGGCGTGCGATGCTCTTTCACAGACAGTGGCCCTGTCCACATCTGCACCTTCAGAACTGCTTTACCCCATGCAATGCGTAAGCAACGGATGGGAGAGTCCTTTGGGCTGGGTTCAAGAGGGCGAGCAGGAGCTTTCCAGGCGGATGAAAGGGAAGGGCGTCCTAAGCAGAGGGAACAGCATGTGCAAAGGTGGAGTACCTGGCGAGATGGACCAAGGACTGACACTTGCTGACTTGTGTCTGGGGTGAAGGCTGAAAGAGAGGGGCCATGCAGAGGGGAAGGGAGGGAAAGGGAGAGGGAGGGGACGCAGGCAGGGCTTCCAGGCAGGCGGAATTTCCCGAGGACACTGGAGAGCCATGGAGGTATCCAAAGACAAGGTCAGCTGTGGGTGCAGCAGGAATCCCGGAGACTGGAGGAAGAGACTGGAGGCCAGGCAGGGGGCTGGGCCAGGGGCCAGGGAGAGAGGATGAGACCTGACCTGGGCTGTGGGGACAGAGGAAATTGGGGGGGGGGTTGGCTGTGAGGCTGTAAAAGGGACAGAGCCCTGGGCCCTGCTGGCTGACCCAGGGGCGGGGCTGCGACCCCACTTTTGACGGGGAAGGTGGGCTGGAGGGGCCTCACTGAGAACAGGGACCCCAGAAAGAGGGAGCAGCAGGGTAGGGCACAGAGTGTTTGCTGGGAACCGAGGAGGCCCCCAGGCCATCTGAGCGTGACCAAGACAGGACAAGGGTGAGTTCCAGGGAGCTCTCGGCGGCACCTGGATCAGGGATCCCTTTGGTCTCAATTTCTTGGTCCAAACGCTCCAGTCACTAGGGAGAGAGTAAAGTGGACTTTTAAAGGGTTAGACTGTCCCCACCCTACGAACTGTGTGCAGTAGGGTCTCCGGGCAGGAGCACACAGATTCCAGTGCATTTGCCACGAAAGGTTTGTGTTGATGTTTAGCATCCCGTGGGACAGACCTGCGAGAGGACAGGCTACGAGCAGCACTGGGCTGGGCTCTTCCACGGAGATTGTCTCCAAGGAGGAGACTGAGGCTTCAGACCTTGAGCCCAATCGGGCCAGAGGCTTTCTCGAGCCCCCACCTCTCCTGCCCTGGGCGGGAGGTGCCCACGGCCCCCAGCCTCGGGCACAGGCACAGTCGCATCACCAGCAGCATGCAGAGACCCCAGGCTGGCTCGGAGCCGTCCCCAAGCCTCACGACCCACTAGCCGATGAAGGCATCTGTCATGCTCTGCCCATTCCCTGCCCCAGCCAGGGGCCTGCTCGGCATGGCCCCCAGCAGGGGCGTCCTGCAGTCTGATCACCCACCCACTCCCTGCAGACTCAGATCACCCCCTGCGCCATGTGAAACAGCGTTCGCTGAGGTTTGCTTCAGTCCTAAAAGTTAGCCAAGTTCACTGTAAGAAACTAGCGAAGGCAAAGCATATGAAGGAAAATGAAGATCGTTCTGTCAGTTCCAGCGTGACGTCCAGTTCGGGGCCAGAATTCCACACAGCCATTCTGACATATTTTTGAAGCATATTTCATCATATGAGAAAATGCTCGCCAAATAATATTATCAAGGGGAAATGCAGGACCCGGGAAAGTATATTGTATCATCAAAATTTTGTAAAAAATTTAAAAGATGATGCAAAAATATATCCCTGCATCATATGCATAGGAAAAAGATTGGAAGGATGTGTATCAAATTGTCAACATAAGTAAATTCTGGGTGGATGTACTTTGGCTGATTTTATTCTTTTCTTATACTGTTTTCCTAAATGAGTGTGTATTACTTTTGTCAGCAGAAAAGGAAGGTATACAAAAAGTTGTTTTGTTTGTTATTCCATCTAACATGGTACCCGGCACAGGCCTGGCCCCCGGGAGACTTCAGTTAATGTTTATGGAATGGGAAGGAGGGGAGGCGTTCCCCTGCCATGGTCACACGCTGCATCTGCATGTCCCCTGTTTGTCCTGATTCCGCCCCTCACGCCTATAACCCATTCACGGTCACCCAAGAAGTCCAAAATGTTAAGGGCCCTAATGTATCTCCTTGTTATTCCTTTCACTCTGAGTCTGCCAAGAGTCCTCCATTTGGCAAGGTTGCCAGAGCTGTTCTGTGTATCCTCAGGAAATCTGGTGTCTACTTGGGGAATGAACCTCAGTTCTGCTCAGAAAGGGCCCCAAGACATGAGATTCTGAGCGGGTCTGCTTTCAAATTCACTCTGTTACAGAACGCAGCAAACAAGCCCAAAACCTAGGTGTGTGCCGCTGTGTTCTTGGAAGCCCTGTGGTTGAGACCCAGTCCTTTGCCTCCCTGGAAGGGCCTAGACTCTGGTCTGTGGGAGCCCAGAGTGGGTGCCCCTCACCAGACTGGGGTGGGTAGAAGGGACCAGGACATCTCCCAGAGCAGGTGACACTGGAGCTGGGTGTTGAAAGGCAGAGGGGAGGTAACCAGACAAAAAGGTAGGAAGGGTGTTCCCGGCAGAGGAACAGCAGGTGCGCGGGCACGGAGGTGGGAGTGTGTGCCGTGCTCAGGGACCCGCTAGAACAGGAGACAAGGGGAAGGATGAGTGGGAGAGGAAGGAGCATGACCTCAGCCGCCTGGCATGTCCTGCTCGCGGGCAGGGACCCTGTCTTACGGGCTCTCACTGTCGTTGTCGCCTTGGTGTGCAGCACAACGTGGAGTGGGAGAATCTTGCACTGGGAATGATGGGGACACTGGGGGGGGAGCTGTGAGAAGGGGAGGCACAGGGGATCCGTGGGTAACACGCAGATCTTTCTGGGGCCTGGCGAGGCCCTGTCTGCCCTGAGGATGCAGTAAGAGGGTTCTCTGACCCCAGAGCTGCGCCCTCTGCAGGTGGCGCTGTACCCACGGCTTTGGGTTAGAAGGCTCAGGGCTCTGATCCCAAAGTCAGGGCACGCACGAGTCACCCAGCGCCAGCAGTAACAATAACAGTAATGATGTGATGACCGCCCCTGAGCACGTGGGAGGAGGGGACACTGCCTGAGCACTGGCACTGGGACCTCTTCTCGTCTCCGGCACTGCCCAGCGTGGCTTTCATCATCCTCCCTGCACGGCAGGAGTGAGCCCAGAGCTACAGAGAGCACAAGTGACAGCCTCTACAGCCAGAAAGGGGTAGGCGGGATTTGAACAAGGCCCTGCTCTTCCCGCCACGTGCTCGGCCTCAGTTTCCACGACTGTCGTATGAGAACAGCGACGTGTGGGTGCAGGCTCCGGCCAGCCCCGCCCAGCTCTGCCACAGAACGAGCCACTTCCGGGGCCTCCGTTTCCTCCTTTCCAAAACCGAGCAGTAATAGTCCTCCCTCACAGGGCGGATGCTGTGTGACATCCGAGGCGCCCTGAGCGGGAAACGCACACGGGATCCGGAAGCCTGGGCAGGAAGAGCGGAACATCTCTAACTCTTAAGCTTTTGTCTTGATCACGTGTTGAAATGATAAGATTTGGGGCATACTGGGTTAAGTAAATATATTATTACAATTGATTTCACCTGTTTTGCTTAATGCGGCTTCTAGGAAATTTCAAATTACACACGTGGTCCACGTTATGTCTCCATTGGACAGCGCTGGCATGAATTGTAATTTTATGACTGTGTTTATGCCAAGAACATTACTACTGCTCCTGATCCTGGGTGCCTCTCAGCTATATATTTTTTCTTCATTTTTTTTGTTTTGTTTTTATGCCTGCTTATTATAAAGGTAATTTTTGTTCATTGAGAAAAAAAATAACAAAAGAGTAAAAATTGCCCATAATCCCCAACAGCTGGAGTTTACTACTAAGAACAGCTTGAAGTATTTCCTTCCAGTCTTTTTTTCAGTACATAAATGCAGACACCTAATTCTTCAGCTTTTTTTGTTGTTGTTGTTTTTTTATTAGTTTCATGCAGTTGCGATGGCATGCGATGCTGTTGGGAGTTCTCCACTGGCCCCTTAATGTTGTGACATAGCGTCCCCCTAAATGCATCTCTCCTCGTCTGTCCCTTCCCCCCAGTACATGCTATTAACTCGGCCTCAAACCTGCGCTCTGACCCTCTGGGCCTGGGAGGGTTCTGTGAGACTCTGCCTCCAGCGCCCCGTCCTGCACTGCCCGTCCTGTGGTCCCCAGGCCCAGCCCTGTGAGGTAGGAAGTGAGAGGTCAAGAGCTAGGGCTCTGCAACCAGAAAGCCTGGACCCAATCCCAAATCTACCTTCCCCTTCTGTGTGACCTTGGGCAAGTCACCGCACCTCTCTGTTTCTAATTCATAATCCCTCATGTGAAACCTTTGAGGCCACATGTGTTTGGCATTCTGATATTAGAAAGGTAATACTGGGCCGGTCATGGTGGCTCACTCCTGTAAACCTAGCACTCTGGGAGGCCAAGGCAGGAGGATCGCTCAAAGTCAGGAGTTCGAGACCAGCCTGAGCAAGAGCGAGACCCCATCTCTACTAAACATAGAAAGAAATGATCTGGACAACTAAAAATATATAGAAAAAATTAGCCGGGCATGGTGGCGCATGCCTGTAGTCCCAGCTACTCGGGAGGCTGAGGCAGGAGGATCGCTTGAGCCCAGGAGTTTGAGGTTGCTGTGAGCTAGGCTGACGCCACAGCACTCTAGCCAGGGCAACAGAGTGAGACTCTGTCTCAAAAAAAAAAAGAAAAAGAAAAAGAAAAAAAAAAAAAAAGGTAATGCCGTACAGCGTGTATTTTACAACATCCTAGCAGTCTTACACCCCTTATCAAATGTGGGAATTTCGAGAGTGAAATGTTTGAATAGTCACATGAGTGGGATCACTACAAGCTTTAAATAGCTGCATGTGAGTTCTGATCAGGTCTGGCCACCAAATGGGCTTTGGTGCCAAAGATGGGAAACCTGGTTTCCAGGGCCTTCTGAAGTTTGGAATGGTGGGTCTTGATAAGCACTTAAACAGCACCAATCTCGTAGGGCAGTTTGGAGGATTAAATGAACCGTTTAGAACAGTGTCTGGCAGCAAAGAAATGTTCGATGCATGCTAGCTCCTGGTATTAGTGTTTTTCGTCTTTTTAATTTATTTTTATTTTTAGAAATATGTCCATAATAAAATGCCATTTTAAGTGTAGAGTTTGGGGGGGGGTCTTGACAGTTGCATTCACGCTGCAACCACCACCCCAGCAGGGAACATTTCCATCACCCCAGAAAGTTCTCTCATGCCCCTTCCCAGTCTGCCCCGCACACGCAGAACACCTCGGGCGTGGTGTGGATGGAATCGGCGCATGGGCTCCTTGTGTCCGGCATCTTGTGCTCAGCATGATGCCTGAGAGAGTCATCGGGTTGTGTGCAGCAGTGTTTGTTCCTTCCCCAAGGCGAGTCACGGTGTTCCACGGTGGGGACACACCACAGAGTGTGCATCTGCTCACCGGTAATGGACATTTGGGTGGATTCCAGTTCAGGCTGTAATGACCCAAACTGCTGTGAACACCCGTGGATAAGCCACTGTATGCACATCTGCCTTTGTTTCTCCCGGGGAAACACTCGCAAGGGAAGGGCCGGGTCGTATGGCACCTCCGGTCCTAACTTTGTCAGAAACCGCCCAACTGTTTCCCTAAGTGGTGGCCCTGTGTCGTAGCCCCAACCAGCAAAGCCAGAGCGATCCGTTGCCCCACGTGCGGCACAGCACGTGCGGCCTTCGTGATTTCTGTCATCAGTGTTAGCGTCACTGACCCCGTGTCCCCTCCCTGCCCCCAGGTGATCCGGACAGACACGTTCAAGCACCTGCGGCACCTGGAGATCCTGCAGCTGAGCAAGAACCTGGTGCGCAAGATCGAGGTGGGCGCCTTCAATGGGCTGCCCAGCCTCAACACGCTGGAGCTGTTCGACAACCGGCTGACGACGGTGCCCACGCAGGCCTTCGAGTACCTGTCCAAGCTGCGGGAGCTCTGGCTGCGCAACAACCCCATCGAGAGCATCCCCTCCTACGCCTTCAACCGAGTGCCCTCGCTGCGGCGCCTCGACCTGGGTGAGCTCAAGCGGCTGGAATACATCTCGGAGGCGGCCTTCGAGGGGCTGGTCAACCTGCGCTACCTCAACCTGGGCATGTGCAACCTCAAGGACATCCCCAACCTGACAGCCCTGGTGCGCCTGGAGGAGCTGGAGCTGTCGGGCAACCGGCTGGACCTGATCCGCCCGGGCTCCTTCCAGGGCCTCACCAGCCTGCGCAAGCTGTGGCTCATGCACGCCCAGGTGGCCACCATCGAGCGCAACGCCTTCGACGACCTCAAGTCGCTGGAGGAGCTCAATCTGTCCCACAATAACTTGATGTCACTGCCCCACGACCTCTTCACGCCCCTGCACCGCCTCGAGCGCGTCCACCTCAACCATAACCCCTGGCACTGCAACTGCGACGTGCTCTGGCTCAGCTGGTGGCTCAAGGAGACTGTGCCCAGCAACACGACGTGCTGCGCCCGCTGCCACGCACCCGCCGGCCTCAAGGGCCGCTACATTGGTGAACTGGACCAGTCGCACTTCACCTGCTACGCGCCTGTCATTGTAGAGCCGCCCACGGACCTCAACGTCACCGAGGGCATGGCTGCCGAGCTCAAGTGCCGCACGGGCACCTCCATGACCTCTGTCAACTGGCTGACGCCCAATGGCACCCTCATGACCCACGGTTCCTACCGTGTGCGCATCTCTGTCCTGCATGATGGCACGCTCAACTTCACCAACGTCACCGTGCAGGACACGGGCCAGTACACGTGCATGGTGACGAACTCGGCTGGCAACACCACCGCCTCAGCCACGCTCAACGTCTCCGCCGTGGACCCCGTGGCGGCTGGGGGCTCTGGTGGCGGTGGGGGCAGCCCTGGGGGCAGCGGAGGTGTCGGCGGGGGCAGTGGTGGCTACACCTACTTCACCACGGTGACGGTGGAGACCCTGGAGACACAGCCTGGAGAGGAGGCCGTGCAGCCTCGGGGGACGGAGAAGGTCCCGCCAGGGCCCACGACGGACGGTGTCTGGGGTGGGGGCCGGCCCGGGGACGCTGCAGGCCCAGCCTCGTCATCCACCACGGCGCCTGCCCCACGCTCCTCGCGGCCCACGGAGAAGGCGTTCACGGTGCCCATCACGGACGTGACGGAGAACGCCCTCAAGGACCTGGACGACGTCATGAAGACCACCAAGATCATCATCGGCTGCTTCGTGGCCATCACCTTCATGGCCGCCGTGATGCTCGTGGCCTTCTACAAGCTGCGCAAGCAGCACCAGCTCCACAAGCACCACGGGCCCACGCGCACCGTGGAGATCATCAACGTGGAGGACGAGCTGCCCGCTGCCTCGGCCGTGTCTGTGGCCGCCGCGGCCGCCGTGGCCGGTGGGGGCAGCGTCGGTGGGGACAGCCACCTCGCCCTGCCCGCCCTGGAGCGCGACCACCTCAACCACCACCACTACGTGGCAGCCGCCTTCAAGGCGCACTACAGCAGCAACCCCAGCGGCGGGGGCTGCGGGGGCAAGGGCCCGCCCGGCCTCAACTCCATCCACGAACCTCTGCTCTTCAAGAGCGGCTCCAAGGAGAACGTGCAAGAGACGCAGATCTGAGGCCGGCGGGGGCGGGGTGGGGGGTTGGCGAGGGGCTTGGAGAGCCGCCACCCCAGAGCCCACCCGGGCACGCCCGACTGGGACCCCTCCCCACAGCCCAGCCCACCCTGGGACCAAGCGGGGAAGGTGGGGAGAGGCGGCGTCCAGCCCCACCCGGGGCTCAGACCCCAGCGAGGACAGGCCGGGGCTCCAGGAGTGGAGTCTCCACGGTTCTAGCCTCGCTTCCACCTATCCTGGTGACGGGAGGGGACCCGGGATTCAGGAGAAGTGGCCCGAGCCCTCCACGTTTCCTCCTCGCGCTCCCGTCCAACCGTCCCGCCCGCCGCCGCCACCTTCCAGGGGAGACAGGAGCTTTTTGGAGGGGTACCCTTTCCCCTCACCCCGACCACCCTCCTTTTACGGTTCATTTTTTGCAGTTTGACGCCTGTCCCTCCCTCCCCCTCCTCCAGCCCCCCGAAACTGAAGAGACACGTCGCCCGCGCTCCCGGCCCTTCCCCGCTGGGGGGGCAGCCTGACCGCCCGCCCCCACCTGCCCCACAGACTCTTTTGATACAACTGAAGGGAGGTTTGCGTCAACGACTACCTGCTCTGTAATTACTTTAAAAAAAAACACGGAAAAAGTAAAAAAATTATTTTTTTTGGTCATGAAAGCATGGAGGAGAGAGAACAAAGTGAATGTGGGTGGGAAGCAGGAGAGGCTGGGAACAGGCCTCCCAGGCCCCATCGGGACAGAGGCACCTCTGGGGTGGTCCTAGGCCCTCAGCCTTCACCCCGGAGACCCCAGAGAGGGGTCTGCACAGGGACAAACCCCACATCAGTTCCCTGTATTTGTTCCCTCGGGCGGGGCCACAGCCAATGCCAGATGGGGCCTTAGAGCAACAGGGATCCTGTCTGACAGTTCTGGAGGCTCCAAGTCCAAGATCGAGGTGCCAGCGGGGCCCCGCTCCCTCTGAAACCTGGACAGAGGCCCTTCCTTGCCTCTTCCAGCTGCTGGTGGCCCCAGACGGCCCTGGCTTGTGGCAGCCTCTCCCTAGTCTTCCCAGGACCCGCGCCCTGCGTCTTCACGCTTCTTCCCTGTGTGTGTGTCCGCCTGGGTCCAGCTTCCCCTCTGTCAAGGACCCTAGTCACGCGGGACAGGGAGCACGCCCCCATCCAGGATAACCTCAACTTGGTCCTCAGCAAATGCCCATTCTGAGGCACTGGAGGCCAGGACTTCTAGAAATCTCTTTCTGGGTGGCACAGTTCAACCCACAACAGGGCCCAAACCAGAGTGTCCGTCTCCACTGCAAACCCACTCGAGGCTGCCCCGGGGAGGCCCGATGAGGGTGGGCTGAGGAGGAGGCTGGAGCTGCAGCAGCTCGGGCCTGCGGGGCTGGGGCTGGGGCTGCACTTCCAGCTTGTTTAATGCTCCGGCAGGAGGGATGGTGGGGTCCTGGCTGGAAGGTCGGGTGCCACAGTGCAGCCCGGTAGGACAGGGACAGAGAGAGCCTGGGGAGGAGCCGGCAGGAGCCAGCAAGCAGGCTGGAGGGTGTGATATCTCTGGGGGGGTCAAAGTGCCTGAGTTTCAGCCTCCAGAGGGCTGGCGCGGGCCAGGGCTGCCATCTCGTGCAGTCTGGGGACACAGGGTGACAGAAGCAGAGGGAGTGGCTATGGCGCCTTCCTGCACTGAGGAGGGGGCAGCCCAGGCAGACAGCCCCGAGGACACAGAGGTCTGGGCCGGGGCAGCTCTGGGCACTCTGGGGACACTCCAGCCCCAAAGGAGTCGACAACAAGAGTCAAAAGGTGGGGGAAGGCAGCAAGTCCCCGCCCCTGCCCCATGAGTGGCTGACAGGATCCCTGTGCCTGTCAGCATCTTATCTCCCCCCACCCGGCTCCTGGCTCTTGAAGCAAATTCCTCCCTTATCAGCAGTGGCAGCCTCCAGTGGCCTCTGGCCAACGTGTCTGGGGTCTGGCCCTCTATCTCGGTCCATCCCGTCTCGCCGGGTCCCCCCCTCCATGCTCCCTTTCATGCTCTTTCTCTCCAGTCTCTTCCAGTGCCAATCCTGGTTGCCATGGTAACACTGCAGCGGGTACCAGGTGGTGGCTGGGGGCAGGGAGTTGGCACTGCCGCAGCCTCTGCCATTTCCGATGCCAGGCACCCGCAAGGCGCAGTGGCTGAGACTCATTCCGGGGGCACTCGGACTCCCCAGGCCTTGCAGGCTACTCTTTGGCTGATGCAAGTTAGGGAGAGGGAAGAAAGGACATGGCAGTGAGAACACGACATGGGGCAGGGGGGACTAGTGGCATCATGGCTGAGGGGGAGGACAGGTGGGAAGTCAAGGTGAACTGAAGGTTCAGAGACGGAGGGCGGCAGGTTCCAGTTGAAGGCCGAGGGATGTGAGAAGGGGACCCCCTCTATGGGGCCAGGGGAGATTGGACCCACTGAGGCAGGGGCACAGCTAAGATAAGCTGAATTCAAGCGTCTGTCTGTTGCCTTCTGGGAGAGAAGGGGGCATGACCAGGCAGAAACCCCCTTCAGACCTTGGCCACCTGAGGACAAAAACGGGGGGCAGAGAGGACCTGGGAGCAAGGGGACAGAGCCCAGAGTCCCTGTCACCATCTCCTCTTCCCACCCCAAGCAGGATGTAGTTTCCATGACAACCTGGCTGGCCAGAAAGGGGGGCAGGGGACTGCAGAGGAAATTTTCCACATCAGTAGGAAGGGAGGAGGGTGTGTTGCAGAGGAAGGAACAGCCCTGGGGAAAGCAGGGGTTGGGGGTGAGTGCAGGGTCCCTGGAACCCCAAATCACCATGCTTGCTGCCCCCAGCCCTGGCGAAAGTGGAGAGAATGCAGAGAAGGATTTTCACCCGCCTCCATCCCCGCAAACCCATCCCCCCCACCTCTGGGCTGCTGGGGGAAGGGGGAGGTTGAGCTCAAGGGTCAAATGTCCAAAGAGCAGTGACTGCCCAGGCCTCGTGCAGGGGACAGTGAGCAGCCAAGGGAGCTCGGGCCGCAGCTACCAACCAGACTCAGGGGCATGGCCCTCGACAGGGTCCCACGGAGGGTGGGGGTGGTAGGCTACGGCCGCCTTGGTGAGTCCCTGGCCATCTTGGGCCTCCTTCCCCAGGCCCCGTCCTAAAGCCCCCCCGAGCCCCTCTGCCCTCCACAAACACACCTTTTATCTGTCTTTATCTGTGCCCCTGGCTGTGTCTCTGGTTCTGCCTACTGGACTATTTTCTACGTCCCCACCCCTGGTCTCTGTCCCCCTCTCTCTGGGTCTCTAGCCCCTTCCTTTCCGTCTCCCCAGGACAGTCCCTCGTCTCCCACCTGCTAGCTCAGGGACCGGAACTGGGCCTAGAACTTGTTTTTGTCTGGAATCGGGACCCAGGACGAATGGCAGGGAGCGTACCCCCCTCCCTACAGCTCCAGAACCTTGCTGCCCTTGGAGAAAGGTCAGTGACCTTGCCATAGGAGAATGGGGCTCCCTGAAGCTCCTGCTCTGGCCTCCCTTAGCTGCTGTGTGATCTCAGGCAAGTCCCTTACCCTCTCTGGGCCTTAGTTCACACAAACGTGAAATGGGAGAAGCCCATTCATCTCATTTCCCCTCCCAGGCCAGGGTGAAGACTGACAGCGCTCCACAGACTCTGAGAGAACCTTGGGGAGGGGAGGGCTAATACCTCTCCAAGGCCTTCCCCCATCTCTCCCCTCTCCCAGGCACCCTGATCTTGTGGTGGAAGTGGCCCATCCCAAAATAATCCACGAATTTGGGGCACAAATCCTGCACCATGCCAATCTCCTGGTAAGCCCCACCCCAATCCATAACGCAGGCCCCTACCCCTTCTGTCACGACCCCATCACTCACCCTAAAGTGGTGATCCCTCTCCACCTCTGTCCACCCCAGGTGGGGTCCCCCTCAGCCCTAGCTGACCAGACCACAGAGCAGCAGCTCCTGGAGGCCTCGCACCACTGGGATCACGCCGTGTTTGTGGCCCGAGGGGCCCTGTGGGGCACTGAGGACATCACCAGGTTGGATGCAGCCGGGGGCCTCCAGGTGAGGGCCTGCTGGGCTCCCCAGGAACCGGAGGGATCCTGCAAAGACCCCGTTACCCCTGACCCTGGCTCTTGCTTCCAGAGCCTTCGTGTCACCATGGCCACACATCCCGATGGCTTCCGGCTGGAGGGACCCCTGGCTGCAACCCACAGCACCGGGCCTCGCACTGTGCTCTATGAAGGCCCTGTCCGTGGGCTCTGCCCCTTTGCCCCCAGAAACTCCAACACCATGGCAGCCGCTGCCCTGGCTGCCCCCAGCCTAGGCTTCGACCGCGTGATTGGGGTGCTTGTGGCCGATCTCAGGTGAGCAGAGCTGAGCAGGGGGGTGGGCTGGGTTCAGGCTAACCAGACTGATTGCCCCTGCTTGCCTCAGCCTCACAGACGTGCACGTGGTGGATGTGGAGCTGAGAGGACCCCCAGGCCCCACAGGCCGAAGCTTTGCTGTGCACACCCACAGAGAGAACCCTGCCGAGCCAGGCGCCGTCACGGGGTCTGCCACTGTCACAGCCTTCTGGCGCAGCCTCCTGAGTGCGGCCAGGCCCCTCCCCAGTGCTAGTGGCCCCTCTCCCCCAGCCCTGGGACCTTGGACTCTGTCTGGTTCTGCAGTTCTGATTCTGTCTTCATTGATATTTATTTTTGAATCTCCTTAACCTGTTTACTCCACGAATTCGAATCTTTGTACCGCATATGTCTCTATTTCTGTCCATGTCTCCGCTCTCTGACTCTAAGCCCCCCTCCCTCTGGGACTCTACCTCTGCATGTGTGTTTGTCTGTCTGTCCACCCCCAGGTCTATGTCTTTATCTCTCTGGGTCTCTGTCCCTCTCTCCCTGGGTTTTCCTCCACCCCCACCTTGACCTGTCCCTTCCTCCTCCCATCACTCTCTCTCCCTCGCCCTCTGTCTCAGTCGTTCCTTCCCCGTCTCTCCCTCGCAGGCTGCTGCCAGCTCCCCTCCAGGCCCGGGATCCATCTCTGCTGAGAAGCCTCCTGCCGGAGAGGACATCCTCATCTGATTTCCCTTCCCACCGCCACCGTCCCACTCCTGCTCTGGCATCACTTTCCCGGGATCTCCCTCCTGTCTCAGTAAAGACCACAGATTCTTCGCCCTGCATGATCTGGCATCTCTGGTCCCTTGTTTCCCTCCTGTGACGTCACGTCCCGTCTGCACACAGTGCATGACGCCATCGCAGGGGGCGAGCACACACGAGAGCGAATTGTCTGGAAGCTATCGCGAGAGCCTACCCACTACATTTCCCAGAATCCTCTGAGTAGCAGTGGGCGTGTAGTACGCGAGGGGGAGGGCCTTTGGGACGCATTTCCGGGGTTTGCAGCGGGGACCGACGGAAGTTGTAGTCCTACGTTTTCTGTGAGCGGCAGCGGACTTCCGGGCCACGAGGCCCGCTTGTGCCTTGTGGGGCAAGCGTCCCGCGGGGGCCTCCGGGAGTCGTAGTCCGGCACGCCGGGACCGCCGGGAGCTGTAGTCCGTCCCGCCTGCCCAGTCAGCGCGGTGCTGCCCGCCCCGCACTCGGAGCCAGAGCCGCCGCCCAGGGGGATGCGGGAGCCCCTGGCTCGGGGGAGCGGAGAGGCAGGCGGGGTGAGGGGCGTTGCCTGGCAAAGGGCGAGCGCCGTGTTTGGGGTACGGGTCGGGGAAAGGGCTCTGTTACTTGGTGTCGGGGGAGGGGGGCCTAGTTGCCAGGTGATAGGAAGAGGGGATCCTGTTGCCTAGTGACTGGGGAGGGGGCCCTGTTGCCAGGTGACAAGAGGAGAGAACCTTGCTGTTTAATGGCAGGAGAAGGGGAGTCTTCGGTTGCTAGGAGA
Organism: Lemur catta; assembly: GCF_020740605.2. Taxonomy (NCBI): domain Eukaryota; kingdom Metazoa; phylum Chordata; class Mammalia; order Primates; family Lemuridae; genus Lemur; species Lemur catta. Next base: position 22,851,640 of record NC_059146.1, read on the forward strand.
CCAAAGAGACCCTGTTACCTAGAGACAGAGGAGGAGGATTCCTTTTGCTAGGAAATCAGAAGAGAGACTTTGTTACCTAGTGGGTTGGGGTCCTCTGTTGCTCAGTAGCCACAGAGGGATCCTGTTACCTAGGGACAGGGGAGGAGGGTTCCTGTTTCTAGGTGACCATGACCCTTTTACTTAGAGATGTGGAGGGGGTGGTTCTCTGTTGCTAGGTGAGCAGAAGAGAGAGCGCTTTACCTAGGAATAGGGAATGACGGTACCTCTGTTGCCAGGAGACAGTACAGGAAATAGGATCAGAGGCCCAATGTCCTCCCAGACTTCTCTAAGCCCCCACCTCAATGGCATTGCCCCAAGGGGCCTGCTGGGAGGCTGGGCCTCAAGATCCTGGGCCCCTGAGTACCTTCTCCCCCTCCCAACCCCCCGCAGGAGCCAAGGACGGCATGTCCCAGGCCCCAGGAGCACAGCCGAACCAGCCCTCTGTGTACCACGAACGGCAACGCCTGGAACTGTGTGCCGTCCACGCCCTCAACAACGTTCTGCAGCAGCAGCTCTTTAGCCAGGAGGCTGCCGATGAGATCTGCAAGAGGTTACTGTCACCCACCTTAACCCCTGGAGCAGCAGGGCTCTGAGAGGCAGAACAACCCACCTGGGTCTCACAGCGAGTCAGGGGCAGAGCCTAGGGTTTCTTCTGCCTACTCACCCCCCTGAGCCGGACCCTGGGGCTCAGACTGAGATATTGCCCCCTCCATCTGCCTGTCCCGGGCCTCAGCCCAGCCAAGGCCTCCCTCTCTTATCTGGGCCTTGTCACAGCCTTCCAGCTGCTGGTGTTTTCCCTCCAGAACGTCCTGCACAGAGCCAGAGAGCCAACCCTGTCCCGTCCCCTGCCCCTCCCCCTGATATCATGGCCCTGCAGCTCTCACTGCTCTGCTCACACCAGACCTCTCTCCAGTCCCCGGATGGGCCCTGCTGTGAGGCCTCTGGGCCTTTGCACGGGCTCTTCTCTCGTCTGGCATGGTGTGCTCCTCTTGGCAGCCTGGAATACGCCTCCCCACTATTCCAGATTTCAAACATCTCTTCTTTATAATCTCTCTGCCTCACTCCCTCTTCTCTGGCCACACGGCCCTGGCCCCAGCCCAGGCCCAATCCTCCCCTGACTGGACCCCCCACCTAGCCTCCTCCGCAGCCTCCAGTCAGTGACCTGCGAGGGATCTTCCCACACCCAGACATGACCCTATCTCCCTCCCCCCTGCTCCCAGCCTCCTGGGGCCCCCTCGCCTCCTCAAACAGAGGCCAGCCCCTCAGAGTGATCATTATGGGATTTATTTGTCTCTGTCACTCACAACAAGGATCTGGCAACTCTCATGCCAAGGCTGTCCTGGAGACCCAGAGACACTCATACACGAACACTATCCTAGGGGAGGTGAAGGAAACAGACACACAGAAAAATAATACACGCTCTTCCCTCCCCCTGCCCTGCCTACCAAAGGCCCAGGTGGGGACAGAGGTACAGTTGCTCAAAGGAGGCAGGGCCCAGAGAGGCAAGTGGTGACAGGTGGGCCTCCTGGGCTGGGGGAAGGGCTGGAGGAAAGGCTGGAGGCACAGGGGACATGGCCGGGGACAAGTGGCCAGAAAGGGAGGAGCTGAGGCCAGCAGGGCCTCATGGGACCTTGTCCTGGGGGTGACGGGGTGCCAGGGAGGGACAGGGGAAGCATCTGGTGTTAAAACAAGGTTGGTCTTAATGGAGGTGGCTCAGTGCACGGGGGAGCCAGAGAGGGCCCAGACCCAGCCTGGAGCTCAGGAGACTCCTCCCAGGGGAAATTACATCTGAGGTGGGTCTTGAAGGACAGAGGAAGGGATTGGGCATGACGAGAAAGACCGAGGGACAGGGACTTTGTCCAGGGGCACTGGGGAGCCGTGGCGGGGTTGAGAGGGCAGCTCCAGGCCCAGGTCGGGGGATGGGCTGGAGCCAGAGGATGGGGAGAGTCCAGGTGCAAGAAGACAAAGCTTGAGCCAGGGCCTCGGGGACAGGGCCAGTCGGGGCAGGAGCGACAGGACTTGGGGCTGATGAGTTATGGGTTGAAGAAGGAAGAGTCAAAGCCTGGGGTAACTGGTGGGCCCTGGCACCGCCTGCTTTGTGGGAAGGGCAAGGCTTTTCCAAGCGTCCCCAACTCAGGCTCCGGCCACCCCCCCACCAGGTTGGCTCCAGACTCCCGGCTGAACCCCCATCGCAGCCTCCTGGGCACCGGCAACTATGACGTCAATGTGATCATGGCCGCCCTGCAGGGACTGGGCCTGGCCGCCGTGTGGTGGGACCGGAGGAGGTAGGCCCCAGAGTGCCCGGTCACATGCTGGGCTGGGCACGGGGGTGCAGGGTAATGGGGAGGGTGGGGCGGGGGGAGGTCTACATGGGTGGGTGGAGGCCGGCATTCTGATGGCCAGTAGGCGGGCTGAGCAGGTGGCCAGGTGGGATGGGGCGTGCTGACGGATGAAGGGTGGTAGCCGGACGAACAAGAGGATGGCCAGTGGGCAGTTGGACACATTGGGGGAGGGGGTGTGAGTGGGTGGGTGGTCAAGCAGTTCAAAGATGGACAGTTGGTGGGCAGGGGAGAGCAAACAGGCAGGGGCTGCTGGATGGACAGAGGGAAGTTGTGACAGGTGGCGAGTGGGTAAGGGCTGGACAGATGGGGCAGTGGGGGAGGAAGGAGTGGCGGTGGCAGGCGGCTGGCTGGGTGGTGTTTGGGTGAACAGTGGACGGTGGCTGGCAGGGAGGTGGGAGGCTGGGTGACGTGTAAGGGATGGTCAGTGGTGAGCTGTGAATTGTAGGTGGTCCAGGGAGGTTGGGGGGCTGGCTGGATAATGGGGGGGCCCGTGGCTGGGTGAAGAGCCATTAAGGCACTGGGCAGGGGCTGGTGAAGGGTGATGGGGTCAGGTGGGTGAACGGAGCACAGGGAAGCAGGGGGTCGGGGGGCTGGCTAAGGACTTTCCTGGGGCGGGCTCAGCCTGGGCCCCACGTGCTCCGGAACACTCCGGGCGGAGCAGTCCCTGACCACAGCCCAACGCTCACCCCTACCCTCCCCGACACAGGCCCCTGTCCCAGCTGGCCCTGCCCCAGGTGCTGGGGCTGATCCTGAACCTGCCCTCTCCCGTGTCGCTGGGGCTGCTGTCCCTGCCACTGCGCCGGCGGCACTGGGTGGCTCTGCGCCAGGTAGACGGCGTCTACTACAACCTGGACTCCAAGCTGCGGGCGCCCGAGGCCCTGGGGGACGAGGACGGCGTCAGGTGAGCCAGGCAGAGGCTGCTCCGGGGCCGAGGCTCGCAGGAGCTCCACTGTCCAGAAGGGAGCGGTGAGGCTGGCCGGGCCTCAGTCTCCCCGTCTCTCCTGCCCAGGGCCTTCCTGGCGGCTGCGCTGGCCCAGGGCCTGTGTGAGGTGCTGCTGGTGGTGACCAAGGAGGTGGAGGAGAAGGGCTGCTGGCTGCGGACAGACTGACCCCACGGCTGACTGTCGCCGCTGCCCAGTGCGGTCCCTGCGTGACCACGTCGGGCTCCGAGTGCAAGGAAGGGGACTGCGCTTCATGGACCCTGAGGGGGCCCGGCCCCTCCCACGCCCCCACCCCCAGTGCCGCTGCTGCCTCAATAAATCTGATTTGCTCGGGCCTGGCCTGGCGTGACTGACCCAGCCCTCGCTGGGCCCTTTGCTTCAGAGCCCGGGAGCCAGCCCGCCCCGGCGCCGATCCCGGCTCCTGCCGCCTCTGGCCAGTCACGCACCTCTGTGGGCCTCAGTTTCCTCCTCTGGGCACAGGAGAAAACAGCACAAGTCCCTGCCCACGTGAGGCCCATGTTCTGCGGCGGGAGAGAGACCGGGACAAACCAACTGGCATGACCTGGCGTGTCTGGCGGGATGAGTGCTAAGCAGGTGGCAGGGGCTTATTTCTTGACTCTGTTCTTTTCCGTTGATTGGTGGGTGGCAGAACAGTGGCCCCAGAGATGGCCATGTCCTGATCCCTGGTGCCTGTGAATACGATGCGTTACTTGGCCAAGGGGAAGTGAAGTTGCAGGTTGAACCGAGGCTGCCAGTCAGCTGACCTTGAGACAGGCAGCTGTCCTGGACCCCCGAGGGGCCCAGTGTCCTCAGGAGGGCCCTTAAGTTGGAAGGCAGAGGCAGCCCGCGAGGCCCATCATGGACTTAGAGAATAAATGTGGGTTTGAACCGACGGAGTCTGCGGTAATAAGTTACAGCAGCCATCGGGGATGAACACAGGGTTGTTGCAAATGACTCAGGGGCTGGGCCCCCGTGAGGAGATGTCCTCTGAGCAAAGACTGAAGGTGATGGGGGCCAGGGGGAAGAAGCGTGCAGCATGGCACGGCCCTGCAGAGGAGGCAGGTGGCGCCGGGCATGCTCCAGAGGCTGGTGTGGCTGCGGCCCTGTGAGCAGTGGGCAAGGGCAGGAGGGAGGGTATGGGGGGGAGGGGGCACCGGGGACCGCTGGCGCAGGGCTTTCGGGCCACAGTGAGGACTTGGCTTTGACTCTGGCTGGGGCAGAGCCCTGGGGGATTGTGAGTAGAGGGGGGACTTTAAATGTCTTCGCTCCACAGTCTCACCCAGGCCAGGCTCACCCTTGGACCTCCTGCTCTGTGTCCCTGGTCCCTGGCCCCATCCAAGTCCCTCCTCTGGGCCTGGCTGGTGCTGAGGGATGCCCAGGACTGGAGCAGTCGGCCCACCCTCCCGGCCCCCAAGCTGGGGGGAGGCAAAAGAGGATGGCAAGACTCCCAGTCCCAGGGTCCCCCAAGGCGCTGTGGGCCCAGAGGATGGTGAAGGTACCCAGAGGCAGGCAGGTCACGTAAAATGGCCCAGAGACAAGAATGGCTGTGGAAGGCTGAGGAGAGCTGTCCGGAAGGCTCACTCTGCGTGAGACCTGGAACATTCTCTGTAGTTACTTGCGGAGGTGAGGAGAGATAAGGGTGGGGCCTGGCCAGAACCAACCCAGCCAGGACTCCCGAGGGCAGGCCAGCTCAGGTGCAGAAAGACCCCTCTGGGGCTGTGGGGACAGACTGGGGGAGAGACCAGAGGAGGCTGGGAGGACAGTCCAGAGAGGAGAGGAGGAGACTTGAGGCAGACCCCTGAGGGAGGCAAGTGACAAAGAGAGTTGGGAGGACGGTCTGAGCCTGATGGGTCCTGGGGGTGAGGAGGGGAGGAAGAGAAGAGGGTGCCCAGGGTCTGGCCGAACCTGGGGACCCCCGTTAGGTGTGGGGCAGAAGTGGGGGTCTCAGAGGCACGGGAGGCCGGGGACGGGGAGGGGCAGGAAGGTCCCGGCTTGGGGACGCAGCCGTGGGCGGGGATCTGCTGCGGCAGAGAGTTCGCCCCAGGGCCACAGGAGTGACACCCTGGCACCCAAAGCAGGGCGGGGAGCAGATGCCACCACAGGACAGGACGCACTCGTAAAAGCCCTGGTGATGCAGGGACTTGGGCGTGGCGGGTTCTGGTTTGCGAGTTTTCCCCGAGGTCAAAGGGCAGGTTGTAAAGTGAAAAGCCAAACAGCACAGGAGCGACACCCCGACTCTCGGGGCGGCCCCCACCCAGCCCTCCCTAGGCCCCTGCGCCTCCTTCCTGCCCCGCATCCTACGCCTGGGCCTCTCCCTGGTCTGTCCCGCCCTCTGTCCTCACCAGGTCTCCTATCTCCATCTCACAGTCTCTTGCTGGGTCCCTATCTCTGCCTCCCTGTCTCTGTGTCCCGCTGTCTCTGTCTGTCTCTTGAAGCCTCTGACTCTCCAGCTCCTTTTATCTCTCTAAGCGTCTCTCGTCAACTCTGTCTCTTCCCCCGTATCTCTCTGTGACTCTCACCTCCCGCCCTGTGCCTGTCGCCTGTCCCATCGTCCCAGACAGCCTGGCGGGTCTCCCTGAGTGTTTCCATTCTTGGCCTGAGTGGCAGGCAGGGCTGTGGCCTCCCCAGGTGTGTCCTCAGCTGTGGCCAAATAAGGTCCGAGTGAGGAGCACAGGGAGGGGGGGGCACCGATTGAGCACTTACTGTTTGCCCTTTATAGTAGGCAAGACCCCACGCACCCTCAGTGCCCCTCTCCCTGCCTGCGGCCCCCACCTCTCAGGGGGGCTCCTTGGGACTGAGAGGGCTGCCCTTGCCCTAGGGTGCCCAGGCAGGCCCGTCCCAGAGCTGGCGGGACTCCTGGGGGTCCCACGCAGACTCTCAGGGGCCTCCCAGCACAGCCAGGCTGCAGGAGGGGAGGGGAGGGGCTGCGGTCACATGGCAGGTGCTGGGCTGGTGGGGGGGTGACAGCTGTCCCTGCACGCCCCCCCCATCTCTAGTGCTGACAGCTGAGGCCCAATTTAGCTCACAAAGCCCAGGTCCGGCCAGATAAGGCAATGAGGGGAACAGTCCCGCCCCCAGGGCACCCCTTAAATTGTGCAGTTGGGCCCAGGGGTCGGCCGCCGCTGATGCCAGGTGAGAGGGGCCGCTCCTTCCTCAACATCCCCACAGCCTCTCGGTCTCTTCCCTGTCCCTCCTCCCTCTGTCTCTCTGCCCGGTGCTGTCTCTCCCTCTCGCCTTCTAGTGGGGGAGGGAGTGGCAAAGGACAGGGGTGGGAGGACAGACCCAGAAGGAAACTCCCTATTTCTGAGTTTCTGCCCTTTTTTGTGTCTCTTTTCTCTCCTCTCCTTTTCCTCTGCAGCCCATCTCTGTTCCTGTCTCTCTGTCTCACTCTCTCCCTCTCTTTCCATCTCTGTCTCTCCCTGACTCTCTCTGTCCCTGTCTCTCTGTCTCTGTCATCTCTCTGCCCATCTCTCTCTCTGCGTCTCTGTCTCCTCCTCCAGTTGCCTCCCAGTTTCTGGGTCCCTCTGTGACTCTCTCTGTCCCTTCCTCCCCTGTCTCTCCCCAGCTTTCTCCTTCCTGTCTCTGCCATGTCTCCCTCTCGGTCTCTGTCTCTCGACTCCCCCCTCTCCCCAGTCCGGGACGAAGCCCTCCCCGGCCTGTGCCCGCCGCGCTGAATAAAGCTGTTCTGTTCTCACCTCTCCCTTCTGAGCCTCCTTCTTTCCTTCCTCACTCCTCTGCCTCTCAGCTCGGTGCCCCCAGTCCCGTCCTGGGTCGGGAAGCATGGGACCCCCCGGGTGGGTGGGGGCCTCCCTCCCAGTCTCAGCAAGAGACAGGCTGAGAGACTGGAGAGACAGAGGGAAGGGTGTGGAGCAAGAACTAGGGACAGGGACAGAGAAAGAGAGAGAGGACCCAAGAAAGGGAGACTGAGGGGGACAGAGACAAGGTGGGGCCACAAACACGGAGACAGGAGAGACAGCAGGTGACAGAGACACAGACAGTGAGAGACTCAGAGAGCCCAGGCAGCGCCGCCCACCCCCACCCGCCACAGGGGACAAGGGCCAGGCCAGGCTGTGCCAGGCCCAGGACAAGGAGCCCTTGTCGCCATCCAGGGGCAGCTGGGGGCAGCCAGTGGATGGGCCGTGGGGGAGGGGCCGGGAGGCCTGCCCCGCAGTCCCCACCCCAGACTACCCCTCCTCTGGCCTCCCCTCCCGGGTCTCTGCTTGTTCCCAACCTGCTTTCTGCTCTGCCAGGGGAAGGCATTTATGGAGCACTTGCTGTATGCACCTGAAATGTCTCTCTTCACCTCTGTTCACACCCTTCCACTTCGCCTGTCCCTTCCTCTGTGCCCTCTGCTGGTTCTTCCTGTGCTTCCGGCTCCCTCCATGGAGGAAATGGGCATTATTAAGTACCTAATGTTTGGCAGGCAATTTCCATACACTGTCTCTGTGCCTTCCACCCTGATTCCTTTCTCTTTCTGATGTGCCTAGTCTCTCTTGGGAGGGAAATAGGCATCTATTGAGCACCTGCTGTGTGCCAGAGAATTTACACACACTGTCTCCTGTCTTACTACACTCCCCCCTCACAATTTCCTTTCTTTCCTCTCTACTGGTTTCCTCTCCTTTCTGACCACCTGCTGTCTCCTAGAGGAGGGAACGGACATATTTTGAGCACCTACTGTGTTCCAGGCACTTTCCTTACCTTCTGTCTTCTCCTCACTCCCTATTCCTCCCCTGTCCCCCCCTCTCCTTGTCTTTCTGGGCTCTCTGCCCTCTTCCAAGGCAAGGAACACATTGAGCACTTCTGGTATGCCAAGCGATCCTGTCCTTTCTCTCCTCTTGCCTCCAGTCTGCACTGCCCTGTGGTCGCTGCTGGCCTCTGCTTCTGCTCTCTGCCAGGGAAGGAAAGGGGCATTTATTGAGCACCTGCTGTGCGTCAGTTCTCACCCACCCCGCTTTGCTTCTCTCGGTCCCCTCATCCCTGATTTGTGCTTTCTGTTCCATCTGCTCTTTCTCAGGGAAGAAAACAAGCAATTATGGAGCATCTACTGTATGCCGGGCAATTAACATCCCACCTCATCTCCTCTTGCTTCTTTCTTTCTGCCCCTCTTGCTCTGCCAGGGTGTCCCTCCCTCTGTCCTCTGGGTCCTCTTCTGGGGAAGGACAGAGGCATGTGCTGAGCACCTCCTGTGTGCCCGCGGTTTGCCTGCATTGTCCCTCCCTGTGCGTCCTCTGCTCTGCCAGACTTTCAGGTTGTCACCTCCTCCCTCTGCTCCTCCAGCCCTATGGAGACCTCCTCAGCCAACACCTTCTCTTCCTTTGGCTCTCGTGTCTGTGCCTCTGTTTTCCTCTTGTTCTCTCACTCGGTGGAAAACAATGTGCACTTACTGAATACCTCCTGTGTGCCCACTGCCTCGTCCGCACACTTGCTCCCGTTTCCTCTCTTCTCCCTGGCTCCTTCTCTCCTCCAGCTTCACCCCCTCCTCTTTGCCCTGCCAGCTCTTTCCTGGGGGAGGAAACAGGCATGTATTGAGCACCTCCTGTGTGCTGCTGCTTTCATATACCCTGTCTGCATGCCTCACATGCCTGTCCTCCCTTCTCTCTTCCTCTCTGCTTGCCTTCTTCCTTTTGGCTGCTTTCTCTGTGCTGGCTACCAGAGAGAGGAATGGGCATTTATTAAGTACCTACTGTATGCTAGCCACTTTACACACATAATCTCCTTCCCACACAACAGTCTCTTCTATTCTCTCTGCTGGAGTTTCCTCCTCCCCCTCCTCCTCCTCTTCTTTCTCCTTTCTCCTAGGGAAAAGAAAGAACACTCAGCAAGCACCTACTGTATACCTAACAATTTCCGCACATGGCCCCCTCTCCTCAGAGTGTCTTTCCTCCCCTGTTTTTCCTCTGTAGTGGTTTCTTCTCTCCCTTTCTCACCTGTCTTCTCTCTCCTGAGGGAATGGGCATTTATTGAGTGCCTACTGTGTGCCAGGCTCTTTATATGCACTGCCTCCCTCCTCACACTCCACCCCCCCTTTCCCTCCGTCTCTGCCACCCCCTCTCTTCCTTCCTGCTCTCTGTGCTTTGCCCCAGGAAAGGGAAGGGGCAGCAATTGGTCACCAGCTGTGTGTCAGGTAATTGGCACTCACTGATGCCCTCTTTAGACCCTCCTTTCCTCCTGCTCCTTACACTCTACCGACTCCCTCTCTTCCTCTTTTTCTTCCTTCTCAGCGGTGGAAGCACCAAACTTTCCAGACAGAAGGGGTTCGGGTGTCCTCTAGGCCACACCTGTAGAAGGGGCAGGTAGCTTCCCCTCAGGGTGCTGGGCAGATCGGAGCCAATGTGATTTCTCCAGTGGAGAAACTTGTGGATGATGATGGCCACGCCCTCCTGGGGGGGCACTGAGGAGGTCATGAGGGAAAGTAGGAAGGAAAGTGCTAGAACAGAACCTGAGAGGCAGCACGTGCCCACGGAGGGGGCGATCCTACTGCTCCTTCCCCCGCCTCTCCCTCCCCTCCCCAGGCCTCCCCGAGAGGTGGGCGTGGCAGGGCAGCTCCCCAGACTCCCCTCACATTGTTGGGGGCAGATGAGGAAACTGAGGCTCAGGCAGGGAAGAGGAGAGGACTTTCGGGCTGTCACACTCCCTCCCTCTCCTCTACTGGGGTCTGTTCCTGACCCTGCTCCTCAGTCTCTGGATCGTGCCCTCTCTCTCTCTCTCTCTCTCTCTCTCTCTCTCTCTCTCTCTCTCTCTCTCTCTCACACACACACACACACACACACACTCTGTCTCCTCTCTCTTCTCTGGGCCTCTGTCTCTGCACCCTCCAAGTCTCTTTGACACAACCGAACTTTCCTCCACCCACTAATTCCCTGGCACTACATTCTAGTTTCCTTTGCTCATACCTTCCTCATCACACCTTTTTCATTCCTCTCCAGGTGATGTCTCTCCTCCATTTCCTCCTCCCTCCTCTCCTCCTCCTCTCTCTCCTTCCTCTTCCTCCTCCCTCCTCCTCCTCCTCTCTCTCCTTCCTCTTCCTCCTCCCTCCTCCTCCTCCTCCTCTCTCTCCTTCCTCTTCCTCCTCCTTCTTCCTCCTCCTCCCTTCTCTCCTTCCTCTTCCTCCTCCTTCTTCCTCCTCCTCTCCTTCCTCTTGATCCTTTCTCTCTTTCCTTTTCCTCCTCCCTCCTCCTCCTCCTCTTCATCCTTTCTCTCTTTCCTCTTCCTCCTCCCTTCTCTCCTTCCTCTTTCTCCTCTCTCCTCCTCCTTTTCTCTCCTTCCTCTTCCTCCTCCTCCTCTTCTTCCTCCTCTTCCTCTTTTACTTCCTCCTCCTCTTCTTCTTTCTCCTCTTCTTCCTCCCTCCTCCTCCCTCCTCTTCCTCCTCCTCCCTCTTCCTCCTCTTCTTCTTCCTCTTTTTCTTCCTCCTCCTCCTTCCCTCTCTCCACACACAGGAGACCTCCTTTGCTTCACCCTGATCCTCAGAGTTTTTTCTCTCTTTATTTCACACACACGCGCTCCTACTTCTCCCCATTTCTCTTCCTTAAGGGATGTTTTTGCTGTTCTTCGCCTTCTTCCACCCCAACCCCACCTTTTCCCGACTGCCCCGCCCTTTGGCTCTAAGCCTTTCTGGACTCTTCTTCCTTTGGCCTGCAGACCCTCACCCCAGCCACACCTCCTCTGCCCTCCCGCTTCCTGGGCGCTGGACCCGCACCCTCATCCCCGCCCCGCCCCTCATTTCCTATTGTCTGCGCCCCTCCCCCAGAGGAGGTGCCCACCGGGGAGATCAGACGGCGGGAGGTGAGACCGCGGGCGTTTCCACCCCGCGGGTGGCTGGGCGGTCTCCCCAGCGCCGGCTCCTGCGTTCGGCCGGGGTTCGGGGCGAGGGGGCGGGGAGAGGGGCGGGGCCTAGTGGGCGGGGCGGGGCCTAGCGAGCGGGGGCGGGGCCTTGCTCTGGGCCCCGCTGCCCCGACCCCGCCTCCCTCTGAGCGCTCTTCTCTGCTCTCGTCTCCTTCACTTCCAGTTTCTCCCCTTATTTTTGCTCTTCCCGGTTCCTCTCACGCCCTCTCCCGAATTCCTCTCCGGGTTGTGCTCAGTGAGCACAACTCTGCCTTTGCGCTTCTCGCCATTGGCTCCTCCCTCTGTCTCTCCGTCCCTGTCCCTGCCTCTCACCGCTACTTGTTTCCCCCACGCCCCTCCGTGGGGCTCCGCTGTGCTCCTTCTGTCCTCACCGCAGTCGTTCTTTCCTGGCCCTCCCCCGCTCCCGCCGTCGGGTCCCCACCTCCAAGCCCTGTCCCTTCCTCTCCCTCGACCGCTCGCTTCCCTGCTGTGGCCTCTGCGTCTCACGCCCCCGGGTTCTGGGACCTGGTGCCGGCTGCCCCGCCGCCCCCGCCGTTTCCTGCCCCCGCCCCTCCCCGTCGGTCTGACTCCGCCAGCTGCAGCTGCTGAGCCCCCCCGCCCCCTCCCCGCCCTGTCTGGTGACCCCGATGACCCAGAGGGCAGGGACGGCTCCTCCACGTGCTGGTGATATTTCCATCCTGCCTCGTGTGTCACCGTTTACGAAACTCGTTTCGTGTCCCGCCAGGTCCTGGGACCGCCGGCGAGCGCGTCTCTGCCTCCGCAGCTGCGCATTCCCGTCCGTCTGTCCCTCGTTAACGGGACACGGGCGTCATCCCATGACTTGGAAGGACCGCAGGAAACCTAACCTCACTCTCCTGTCTTCTCTGCCTCTCCACCTCGCGTCTCCTCTCTGTCTCTGTCCCATGTACCCTGTTCTTGTCCATATCAGTGAGCTTGTTTTTTGCCTTTTTTTTTTAACAGTGAGCACAGGTGTTCTGTCGTGTGTGTCTGACTTTTCCACTAGCCAAGGCCTCTGTGGGTCCTCGGCGTGTCTGTGCTCGTGGGCCCCTCCTCCCTTGCATGCCCAGTTACTTGCCACCCTCGATCCTCTGTTGCATTAGAAAAATGATCTAGGCGACAGGGCTGAGGGCGAGTTCCTCTACAAACGATTCCCTATTGTCCTGCCAGATGTGGGCCCCTCCCCCGGGGGGAGGTCCCTGTGGCCTGGTGTCCCCCATCAGGGCCATCCAAGTGGAAGTCTAAATCTGCCCAGGCCGGCAGATCCTGGGGAAAGGACAGGGACCTGCTTGTTCACCCCAAGGGTTCCCACGGGTTGCAGTATCCCTCCATGTTGACCCACGTCTTCCTCATGGTCTATGTCAGCAGTTTGATGCTTTTAAGATTTTAGGCTCCTGGTTGTTTTCAGCACAATGACCTGACCCAACGTTACTGCTGCAAGAATCCGGGTCTTTACCTTCTTTGCCATTTCTGTCCCTGTCCCTGTCCCTGGCGCTGGCGCTCTCTGTTTCCCCCACAGGTGCCCTTACGGTTGCGTGTTTCTCAGGTTACCCCCCAGCTCCGCTTCCCCTTAGTTTCTCTCTACCGCCTCTTCCCACCTTTGAACTTTGCTCTTCCTCCACTGCCCACGTTCTTGTCACCTGTGTTCTCTGCCCTGTTCTGTCCCTCTCTGGTCTCTCTCCTGCTCTCCCAGGCCCATCCTGTCCTTCCTCCTCTGTTCTCCCCAGCGCCTTTCTCTGGCATGCCTTTTGCTTTGTACTTTTTCCTCCTCCTTTTTTCACACTTGTCATACTTTTCTCTCCCTTAGCCACACAGATGGCCACAGGGTGGCCTTCGCCCCGTTGAGGCAGAGAGTGTTCGTTCTCTGCCAGGCTTGAGGCTCAGGGACATTTCTGCTGCAATGTTGCGTTCCCAGAGAGTCCAGCCCCATGGCAGGCCGTGCTGTGACCTGGCTCCCATCCTGGCTTCACTGTGCCTCCTGCCCTGGTCTCCCGCTGACACCCTCAGGGCGTCCCCTGTCCTCCCCCCACAGCGTGGCCCTCCCCACTTCTACTTCTCTCTCCCTCCCTCTTCCTCTCTCCGTCCTCCCTCACACACACTTGCTCCCCATCTTTCCCCTTTTGTTCTCTTCTGTCTGCACTTCCTGGCATCCTTTTTCCTCTCTCCCTCCTGCCTCCCTCCCTCCCTCCCCTCCTCCCCTCTGTCTCGGTCTTCTCTCTCATCCTCCTGCCCTCTTTCCAGCCCATCTCCATCCTGATTCTCTCTTTATCTTCTCTGTTCTTTCTCTCCTCTCTTTTTCTTTTCCATTTTCTTTTTTGAGACAGCATCTCACTCTGTCGCCCACTAGAGTGCAGTGGTGTCAACATAGCTCACAGCAACCTCCAACTCCTGGGCTCAAGCGATCCTCCTGCCTCGGCCTCCTGAGTAGCTGGGACCACAGGCCTGCACCACCATGCCCAGATAATTTTGGTATTTTTTGTAGAGATGGGTCTCAGTCTTGCTCAGGCTGGTCTCGAACCCCTGGCCTCAAGGATCCTCCCACCTCGGCCTCCTTAGAGTGCTAGGATTTCAGGCGTGATCTCGCTCTACTTTCTCCTCTGTCCCTCTTTCCCTTCTCTTGCTCTCTCCCTCCCTGGCTCTGTCCTGTCTCTTCTCCCTGCTCTCAGCTTCTCTGGCCTTCATCCCCTCTCTCCCTCCTGTCGTCCTTCCTCTTCCCCTCCTTCTCCTCCCTCCCTGCTTTCCATCCTCTGTCTCATGGCCTGTCCCTCCTGATTCTCTCCCCTGGCCTCACTCTCTCCTCTTTCTCTCTTCCCTGGCTGGAGCCCTCCCCTCCTCCTCCCTCCTTCCTGGCCTGTTTGCCATCTGAGCCCCCCCCCCCCAGGCTCTGGGTCTCTCTTATTTCTCCTTCCTGTCCCTTTTCCCACCCTCTCCTCCTCCTTTTCCTTCCATTTCTGACTCTTCCCTCAGTCCCACCTCCTCCCTCTCCCCTCCTTTTCTCCCTTCTCTGTCACCTCTCTCTTCTTTCTCAAGGTCTGCTCCTCTCCCTTCCCCATATGGTCCCTTCTCTCCTGTGGCCTTGCACTCTCTCCCTCCAGTTTCTACCTCTTTTCTCTCCTCCTCCTCTCTCCTCTCATTGCCTCTTCCCATCTTCCTCTTCCTTCCCCCTCCCTGCCTTCCATCTCCCTTTTCTCTTCCTTCTCTCTCTCTGGTCTCTCCTCTGCATCTCTCCCTCTCTCCCCTTTTCTTTCCTTCCTCTCTGCTCTGAACCTGTCTCCCTCTCCCCCCGCCCCCCTTCCTCCTCCCCAAGTCCGCATTCCCACTGGCCTCCTGCCCTGTTCTCAGGGAGGCCCCTGCACCCTGCACCCTGGCCCTGAGGCTCCTCTCCTGCCCTGGTGCTCTGAGGCTTCCAGGTCCTGACCAGGAGGCCACACAGGCTCTGTGGCAGGAGGCCAGCCCAGAGCAGAGCCACTGAGCCAGAGGCCCGGGTGTAGAGGGACCCCTGTGACACCCCTTTTCTCTCTTTTCTGTTTGTCCTGGACTGTGGACACTGCCTGGAGGAGTCAGGCCTGCCCAAGCCCAGGAAGGAGGAAGCAAGGAACAGGCTCAGAGACAGGAAGCACATTGCCTGAAGACACACAGCATGTAAGTGGCAGGGCCAGGACCGGGTGGGCTCCCCCGGGGTTGCAGGAACCCGCTCCTGGGCTCCTGAGCTTGGTGAGAAGCCGATGAGGACTTTCTTTCTGCTCTGTTCTCCTCCCCAACCCACCATCTTCTCTTCCTCAGGCAGCATGGAACACCCCAGTGCTGGGAGGACCTCACCTGACTTGCATTTCACAGATGAGAACATCGGCACCCAGTGTTTCTGAAAACCAGCCACTGCGAGGCTTCCGGGGAACCGACCTTCCCTGAAGGGCCAACAGTGCCCCCTGCAGGGAATTCTCTCCATTGCGAGCAGCCACAGGGATCTGCCTGAGGCATTCTGAGCGCGTGGGATCCTCTATCGCCACCGACTGGCACAGGGTGGAACTGCAACCACGCTGTATTAGACACTGAGAATGGTCCCAACAAAATGAACAATGACTTGAATGCCTGGGGCAGGGATAGGAGCGGTTGGGTGGGGGGTAGTGGAGAGGGAGAATTTGCAAATTCTGTAAAAATAAAAATTTTACTCCTAATCAATGTATAAACATCATACCCAGCAAACTTCTTGGTATGCCAATTTAAACCTCTGAACTTTTCAAGTCATTCTAACGGTAAATTCTCTCCTGCATTACCATGGAAATGTAAGTGGGACTTTACTAAGAGAGACAAAAGAAATGGGATTTGGTTTACACAAGCTTGTTGGGGAGATTGCATTTCCAGGAATTGGGCCAAACTGTGTTTGTTTCCCTTATAGGGGCATTGTTATGCCTTGCTAATTGGCAGGTGGGTGGAAGCAAAGGTGGATGGACTGACAGCTAAAGAGGTCTCAATAATTAGCCCCTGCTCCTCACCATGGAGCCTGACAGGTTAAATAAACAAGCATATGGAATTGTTTCCAGAAGCCACAATTTGGGTGTAGTAAAAAGTTTTACAAAACTCTAAATATAGTCTTCTGTATTTTAAAAGATTGCTTGTCATACAGCTATGTGCTGAGAACAGCTAAATGCCAATATGAAACCCCAGGCTGGGAAGGGGGATGCTTTCTCAATGCTGGGGAGCAAGTGACATTTTGTGGGGCAAAGAAGGGCATCCAAGGGGTGAGGGGGGAAGGGGGGCAATCCCTTCACAGATCATTTACCTCAAAGGTGCTCCCACATCTTAGACCAAAAGTCATGTGACTGGGGTGAGCATCCAGGAGGGAGAATACAGGCTGAGCTGGGGTCAGGACAGTGGCAACGGAGAGGGAACGGGGATGAAAGAGGTTCTGGGACTTTGTCCTGTGGGCAGTGGAGGGCCATGCGAGGGCTGTGAGCAGGAGAGCAGTGGGGTCAGTTCTGGTGTCAGAAAGCCCCCCATGAGGGGGAGGGACTGGAGGAGGATGTTGGAGGCTGGGAGGCCAAGGAGGAGGCTGATGGTCCTCCTTGGGAAGGATGAGGCTGGAGCTAGTGCTGAGACCACGGGGACAGAGGTGAAGGGATGAGGCCAAGAAATTTAGGGGTTGGGATGGTGGTTCATTGGGGGACAGGACTGGGGCAGGGCAGCACTGTGGTCTGTGAGGTTGGGCAGGTGGTGGCACCACTCACTGGAACAAGGATCTCTGGAGGAGCACCCAACCCGGGTAGGTGGGAGGCACTGACATCTTCAGTGGACCCTAAAGCATCCTGGAAAGGAGCCCGGGAGGCAGATGGGGCCCTGGGTCTGGGGAGCAGGAGGGGGTTGGAGCTAGAGATGGAATTGGGTACTGCTGGTGAAGAGGGGCTGTTTGGAACCTCCAGTTCAGAGAGAGGGTGGCTGAGACCTGGAGTAAGCAATGGGGCAGCATTCACCAAAATTACACATATACCTTTTTTGTTTTACCCTGAGACAGTCTTGCTCTGTCACCTGGGCTAAAGTGTTGTGGTGTCAGCCTAGCTCACAGCAACCTCAAACTCCTGGGCTCAAGGGATCCTCCTGCCTCAGCCTCACCAAGTAGCTGGGACTACAGGTGCGTGCCACCATGCCCAGCTAATTTTTTCTGTTTTTAGTAGAGATCAGGTCTTGCACTTGCTCAGGCTGGTCTCGAACTCCTGAGTTCAAGCGATCCTCCTGCCTCGGCCTCCCAGAGTGGCTAGGATTACAGGCGTGAGCCACTATGCCCACCACACATAGACCCTTGTACCCTGGTAAGTCCCCATTTGGCCATGTGTCCTGCAGACATGCATGCATGTGTACAAAGTGATGCAGGAACATAGGGATTCCTGCAGTCATGTTTGGAACAACCCAAACACCCATCAATCAACCAGGGACCAATGCAGTACGTTCCACGCTGTCCATATCCTGGAATGAGGGTGTTTCAATCAGAGATGGAAACCTCTCCAGCTTATGTCAAATGGAGTTTTAAACAACAACAACAAAAAAACCCAAGAGCAACGCACTTTTGCAAAACTATTTACAAATGCATTCGCTTATTTACATAGGAAAGTATCTCCAAAATGACACGGTGACAGAAAATTCAGGCTGCCCCCAGTGAGGGGAACTGAGTGTCAGAGTCAGAAGTGAGTGGAAGGCCCCTTGCTATGGATTCTACTGCATCTTTTGAGTTTCAAACTTTGTCCCTAGACACATTGGTCAGTAAAATGAAATGGTGAATGGGCTCCCCAGGGACAGGCAAGAACTGGAAGAGAAGTTGAATAAGGACAGAGCCCTGGGGAGCCTGGACGATCTCAGACATTGACAAGAACACACCACAGGATAACTCAGCCAACCTGAAAACAATCGAGTCTTAGAAGGAAAGATGTAATCAGATGTATAAAGATCCCAAAGCTCAGCCCATTAAAAAATAAGATGGTCCTGCAAAGGACTGGGCTGAGAAAACATCTGCACATTAGACAAAAGGTTCAGAACTCTGAGTTGTGAACACTTTAAAAAGCAGCCATCAATGCCTGTGGAAGGCTTGGTGCAGTGGCTCACGCCTGTAATCCCAGCACTTTGGGAGGCCGAGAAGGGAGAATCACTTGAGGCCAGGAGTTCAAGACCAGCCTGGGCAACATAGCAAGACCTTGTTACTACAAAAAAAAAAAAAAAAAGCTGGGCATAGTGGCATGTGCCTATAGTCCCAGCAACTTGAGATGCTGAGGTGGGAGGATCACTTGAGGCCAGGAGTTCATGGTTACAGTAAATTATGATGACACCACTGCACTCCAACGTGGGTAAAGAGATCTTGTCTCTAAAAAAAGACCAACAAACCTCTGGAATAATCTAGGAGAGAAGAGGAATTCTCCTGGAACGAAGTTAAATCTTGGCCAGGCGCGGTGGCTCACGCCTATAATCCTAGCACTCTGGGAGGCCGAGGTGGGATGGCAAGAGGTGAGGAGTTCGAGACCAGCCTGAGCTAGAGCGAGACCCCCGTCTCTACTAAAAATAGAAAGAAATGATTTGGACAGCTAAAAAAAATATATATATGTGTATATATATATATATATATATATATATATATATATATATAAAATTAGCCGGGCATGGTGGTGCATGCCTGTAGTCCCAGCTACTCGGGAGGCTGAGGCAGTAGGATCGCTTGAGCCCAGGAGTTTGAGGTTGCTGTGAGCTAGGCAGACGCCACGGCACTCTAGCCTGGGCAACACAGTGAGACTCTGTCTCAAAAAAATAAATAAATAAAAATAAAAAATAAAAATGAAGTTAAATCTACCCTAAGACTCCATTTTCTACGTTAAAGCTACCAAGAAGTCTGTAAAAATATAACACCCAATGCCGGCAGGCATGTGGCATGATGGACAAAGGGAACAAAAACTGGCCAGACCCTTGAGGCCCCTCAGGCCATCTGTCGCAGGGCAGTGGGGTGGCTGGATCCCCGGAGTGGGCTCTGAGCCACCTCAGGACCTCAGAGTGAAAAGAAGAGGCCAAGGGAAGGGCCTTGCACAAGACCTAAGTCCAAGAGCACCAGGAACCGGGAGAACTTTCGAACCTGAGCAACTTCCGCACATTGGAAGCCACGGGGGAACCGCAGAGGAATGTGAAAATGAACGTGCCGCCACTGAGCAAGGGACACGAACAGTTCTCAGGAAATACCTGCGGCTCAAGCATGTTCAGCCTGTTCTCGGAAGCGCAGAGCATCGCACCACGATACCATTTTTGAACGCATCGGACTGGCCAAAACCCAAGAGCTTGGGAACGTGGCCTGCTGGTGGGGCCATGGGGAAACAGGTTCGCTGTTCCAGGACTGCGGCAAGGTAGGTCACCGTGGAGGGTCACTTGGCAACACGGACCAAGTTTGCCAGCGCCCTTTGCCCGTGCCCGGCCATTCCAGTCCAGTTTTACCCTAGTTTATCTACATCCATGGGACGTGGCAGAGTTGGCCAGTGGCGGACATGGTCCATCTTCCTCGTGGATGGAGAACGAGGACATTTGCTGGGCTCTGGCAAGGAAGGTCCACGACCAAGCAAATTAGCTGCTTTTGTGTTACAAACAGGGGTGAATACCGCACAGCGCGGTTTGGGCTGGCAAATGGCCGCTCCAGGAGGGAGAACAAAAAGCAAATACAAGTGCAGGAGGGAACGTGACGTTCTGCCACGCACCTACCTGGCTCAGCGGAGCCATGTGAATGTATTACCTGTTCTTAAAAACGTCTCCAATCTGCCAGAGTAATTCCACTTTTAGTCCCTCCTCCCAGGGAAACCATTCAGGCTCCCACCAAACAGAGACTAGATGACAACATTCTCTGCGGTGCTATCTATAACCATATAAAGCGGGAAGCAGGCTGAATGTCGCACATTTGGGAAACAGTTTAATAATAAACTGCCACACGAAACAGCTGAGCGTTACATGGCGAGGACGACGACAAGGACGGCCATTTTCTTGTTCCTTAGTAACATATGAAATGAAGTGGATTTCAGTAAAGCCTGCACACCATGGCCGTCTCGAGCCAAAACTACAGTTGCATTTGGCTGTCGGAAGCTGTAATTTTTCAAAACGTTCACGTATTTCAATATGTTGTCAACGTTTTTAAATATATTTAAAAGGGAGGGCGATGACTCACAGAGGCCGCGCTCCAGGTGGGCTGCTCAGACCCTGCTGAGAGCAGACAGCCGGGGAAGGGGACAGCCGGGAAGGGGACAGCTGGGAAGGGTTCTTGTACAGCATGTGGCCCCTGACGCCACTGAGTGTCGGGTTTGCTTTGCTTCTTTTTTACGTTAAACATTTTCCTTCCAGCCCAGAGGCCACCGAGGGCCTGGCGTCCTGAGGGCAGGACTCTATCTGCACCGGGGGAGGGCGGGGGCAGGAGTCGAGCCAGTGCCCCTCGTGCCCTCGAGGGGCCCAGACCAGTGTCAGATGAGCGAGGGGGGTGCCAGGGGAAGCCTGGACAGGGCCATCTACCTGGCCAGGGGCGGGAGGGTGAGACCACCCCAAACAAAGGCACGGAGGCTGGAGAGGACTCGGCATGTTCCCAGACTGCACGGGCTTGTGGGGGGAGGCACGAAGTTGGAGAGGCTGGGGTGGCCAGTGGCCCAGGAGGCGGGACGCTATCCTGAGGGCAAAGGGACTCCTCTGGGGCCACAGCGGGGACACAGGGGAGGCAGGGCTGCAGCAGACTCGGGTGTCCCTGCCCAAGGGCCCAGAATCCAGCCACTGCTCTGTCAACAGGAACACAGAGGCCCACAGAGGGCGAGGGGCTCGTGCAGGCGGCATGCTGTCTCTCGGTGGGAGCTGTCCTCCCCTCATGGGATGGGCACACAGGAGGGGGTAGCAAATCCTTCCTGGGATGGCCAAGGACATGGCAGACTCCAGCAGGGAGGAAGGCCTCTGGGCGACAGAGGAGGGGCACTGACCAGCCCCGGCCCCTCACCGGCCACTGCCCCCACTGCCACCTCCACCCCCACCCCCGCCCTGGCCCCCAGCATCCGGCGCTCCCGACATCATGAGGAACAGGACGACAGGAATGATGTACATCCACTGTGGACGACAGACAGACACACACAGAGACAGAGAGAGGGGATGAGCATGGGTGTCACCTGCCCGGGGTGGTGGGGGGCGGTAGAGCCAGTGAAGGGAGGGGCCCAGGTCCACTACATCACTACGGGTGGGGGAGGGCTGCGGGTGGGGAGGGGCGGAGGCGGGAGGGGGTCTCGGTCCTCACTCAAGCCTCCTGCGGTGGCGGCGCGGGCCCTGGGGCAGCAGGACGCAGGGCTGTGAGCAACACGGCCCCCCCCAGGATGAGGTGCCACTGAGGAGGGAGGGGGGCGCAGGTCAGGCAAGGCCTCAGCCTCTCTGGGCCTCAGTTTCCCTGCGGCTGTTAGACTGTGCTGACGTCAGCAGCACTGGGCCCTCCAGGCACGGCGCTCGGCAGAGTCGGCTCCGCATCACAGGCTGCCAGCACCCGTCCCCCTCAGGCCACACCAGCCTCCCTGTGGCCCCTGGCTTGCCCTGGGCCCGGGCCACGATGACCTAGCACCAGTCTCCAGACGAGGGCAGACTGGGGGCTCGGGTGGAAGTGGCCGTCCCCAGAGAGCCGCCCCTCCAGCACCCCAGCCTCCCCGCCTGGCCTCGGGCTCCGGCCGCATGGGCCCTTCCCTCCTGAGCTCCATGCCAGCCCTCCGGGCACCCTGCTGCCCCCCACCCGCGTGCCCTTCCCCAGGGCCACGTGCCTCACAGCTGCTCCTCTCTGCCTCCCTGCGCAACCTCCCACAGGACCTGCCGCCTCCCTGGTTCCTTTGGAACCTCTGTCCCTTCCCTTCCTCTCCAGCCTGGCTCGGGCCTGCGCCCCAGAGCCGGCCCATTCCTCCTCACTCTTCCTCCAAACGAGCCTCTTGTCTGTCACAAGCAGGCCTCTAACTCCTGTGCCCGTGCCTGCCCAGCACGCCCGGTCCCAGGACCACTTCCTCAAGCTGGCAGCGGCGGGGCAGGCGCTCCACGGCCCTCAGCCCCCCCGTCCGGACCCAGGCTCAGCCCAGGTGCCAGAGGGACACGCATAGAGGCACTGGGAGTTTAAGGGGCCCCGCGAGCAGGAGGCCCAGAGGACAAGGAACAGAGAGGAACTGGGTGGGGGACTGTGGACAGGGACAGGGAGGACCGGGCCCCAGGGGCCTGGCAGGAAGGGGGCGGGGAGGCCGGGGGAGCCCCACTCACGTATTTGGCGAAAAAGGACTTCTGCTCCTGGGGGTTCTTGGCCTTCTGGGCCTGCTCCATCTCTAGGCGCTCGATGAAGGCCGCTGTCTCTGGGCTGGGGCAAGAGAGGAGCAGCGTGAGGGGCTAGAGTCCAGGGACCTGCAGACCCTGAGGCCACCGGGACTTGCAGGGGGAGGCGCCAGGGCCAGGGGGCAGCCAGCAGACACCCGCAAAGGCAGAGGAACCCCCAACACCCCACACGTCCTCACCCCGGGGCCGTGACCGGCGGCTGCAGGTGCACTGAGGTATTGAACAGCTCCAGGTCCACATCCTCCACCTCGTGGCCCCGGCAGCCCCCAGGGTGCGTCACCACCGACACGCCCACCACGTTGCCGGCCACATCCACGTGCAGGGTCAGCTGGTCCGAGAGGTGCGACTCCACCAGGGAGCACTGTGGGGAGGCGTGGGGTAAGGGGAGGGGGAGAGCAGGGGCTGCTGCCCAGGCCCCCCCAGCTTCCTGCTCCCACCACAGGACCCCAAAAGCATCTTTCCAAACCTTTCCATGGCTCCCTGCCACCCTCAGGCACAAGCCCAGGCTCAACAGCTTCCCCAGGGTCCTCACGTTAAAGCACCCACCCCCAAGCCCACCCCTCCGGACCAGGAGACCAGGGCAAGGTCGGGTCTGTGTCTTCCCAGCCTCTGCAGCCACCAGAGCCTCGAGGGGCTCAGTGGTGGAAGCAGGCTGAGGCGGGTGGCAGGGGCGAGGATGGGGAGCCAGCCCACATCACCAACTCACCGCGGGGACAAAGGAAGAGACGTAGCCACCAGCTTCTGGGCCATCAAGGGCCCCAGGCCTCCGTGGGACCCGGACACGGTACAGGCCATTCAGGGCTGCCACATCCTGCAGGGCGGGTAGGGGGTGCTGGTGCGAGGGACGGTGCCTGGGCCCTGCCAGGCTGTGACCCCCGCAGGCCGCAGCGAGGAAGGCCTTCCCCAGTCTTACCCACTAGCAACTCATTCCCTGCCTGGGTGCCCTCGGTCTGCCCAGGACTCTTCCCACTGGGTGGCCCAGTTGATGCACTGGGTGGCCCAGTTGGTGGGTGAGGCCGTGAGCACCTGGGGCCACCCTACCTGGGGGGACAAGGACAGTAGAGCCCAGCCCAGTGATGGAGTGAGTCCTAAGGACACCCCCTCTATACTTGGATCTAGCCACACCTGGTGTCTGCCCCACATCTGGACTTGCCAGTTTTGCGAGCAATAAACTCTCTTTGGGGACACCTGTGACAAAATCACATGGGACCATCCAGAAAGGCTGGTCGGGCAAACCTCACTATGACGCCTTCCGCGGGGAGAGCGCCCACAGGCACACGGCTCTCAGAATAAAGCCCACGTTTCCCAGCCTCCCTCGTAGCCACATCGGCCAACGGGGCAGAAGTGGAAAAGGACTGTGCAAGCTTTGCAAACTGTCCCTAAAAGATGCTGCTCCCCCGCCCCTCCTTCTCGCCCTCTGTCCTATGGCCCAGAGCCCTGGGGCCTCCCTGTACCACCCCAGGGAGGCTCAGGCTGGGCCTGGGAGGAGCCTGGGCCCTTGAGGAGGCCACAAAGCAGGTGACAGAGGTGATCTCTTGTCTAACCACAGCTATTTTGAGGATCTCTTTCCCCTCACGAGCAAATCTTGTCCTAAGTGATCATGAAACAGCTGACTCTGGCAGACGGGAGAAGCCAGCTGCGTGGCCCCTGTGGGAGAAGAAGGTGTGCCAGGCAGAGGCAACAGCATAGGCACAGGCCCTGAGGCAGGCACCTCACATTTTTGGCACTAAGGCCAGCCACAGCACCACTCAGCCTGGGGCAGTCATCGGGGGACAGAGAGTGAGGGCAGCAGGAGGTGCTGGGCCCCACCTAGACCTAGGGGGTGAGCTGCAGAGGACCAGAGCAGGACAGCTGGAGAGATAACCAGACACCCCCACCCCCAGCCCAGCCCTGGGGTCCCCACCTCACCCGGAGTCGGCCCCTCTCCTCCTCACTGAGCTGCCGCTGCGACAGGGACAAGGTGCCATCCTGCTGGTTCCACAGCAGTGAGCCCCGCTTCCGGAAGTTGGCACTGTCATCTGTGGGGAGCCCGGGCTCAGAGACCACCCCCAAATGCGTCCTTCAACCTGGGCAGGAGCCAGGAGCCCTGGATTCAAATCTTGGTCTAGCCTCCACCCAGGCGTGACCAGGTTCCTTCCCCAACCTGAGTCCCCATTTTCACATCTGCAAACTGGGGACAACCCTACCATGTCCTGCCTTCTCGCCTCACCAGGCAGCCCATGGCCGATGCATGAACCCCAAAGCACCCAAGTCCTGTCTCTGCCTTGCCAGGTGACCCAAGGGCAGTCACATAACCTCCCTGAGCCTCAGTTTCCCCAGGGGCAAAATATGAAGGCTGTAGAGCTCAGGAGCTCCCAACAGTCCGGCTGCGTCAGAATCCGTGGGGCTGTTCATGGAGCAGACGCCAGGGCCTGACTCCACAGGCCTGGAAAAGTCTGCTCGGAAGTTATTATCGCTTCACTGACCATTCTGAAACTGGGATTTGTCTTACAGGTCTGGAGGCATTAAAGGCAGTGTTTCTCTTCTCCATGTCCCCTTCCCACGCCCCACCATGGGCAAAGCTGTTAGTAAATGCATGGTGTGCCTCACACCAGACAGCACCCAGACCCCGAGTCTTGACTTCACAGGGCACCAGGTAAGTATCCAGAAAAGGAAATTGCTGGACTCACCGATCTCAAACGAGTGCTCTAGCAGCAGTCCCACCGGGCCACAGCCCTCGCCCTCTCGGCCTTCTACCCCAGCCTGCAAGAGAGAAGGGCATAGGTGAGGACCACCCAAGCCCTCAGCAGGGCAGGACCCACAGACCCCAGGACAGACTGGCAGGCTGAGGGTGGAGTCTTATCTTCATATTCATGTTCAATCACTGATGCCTTCCTGATTCAAGCACCAGACGCAGGAAGAAAAAACCCAAAACACTTGACACTTGCCCCCATTCGCAAGGGAACCACCCACTTCATGAATATTCATAATCCGGGCTCTTTGATCCCCAGAAAACCAGACTCTACAAACTCCTCTAACCTCCTTCCCAAGGCAACTATCCCCAGGTCACTGTCACACCCTGTGCTATAAATAATCATAAGTTAAAATACACCCTCCCTCTCCCAGGGCTTCCTTTCCATGCTAAGATCCAAAATGCCTCGTTTTCACCTTAACAGCCCAGCCTGAGTTCAGCCCCTACCAAGCACATCCAAGATCTCCAGCTCGCCAAACCACTCCCGCCTCTGCAAAACCTACCCTCGCCCGCACACCTTTGACCCTATTTCCACGTTAAAGGTTAAGTGCAAGCTCAAGATCCCGCCCCCTCATGCATATTAAGGACAGAACTCCTCTCCAAACCCTGAAGCGCCCCTCGCCAGGTCTTTTTCATTTTAACCGCCCCGACGTCCGATTCGCCAGGGTTCCATCCGAGCCCCGCCCCCTCATACATATTCACGACAAAAGCCTTCAGAACTGTCTTCTGGTTTTCCTCTCCCAGTCGCCGCGGCCTCTTGCCCGGCCGTGGCCCCTGCTGCGCGCGCGCGGCTGCAGCCTGGCCTTCCGCGGTCCTCTCACCTCGTCCTTCTCGGCCCTGCGCAACCTCGTTCCCACCTTAACCCACCTAAAGCCCCAAGACCCACGGCTTCCGTCGGCCTCGGCCGCTGTACAGAACTAATGAGCACTCACCCCCCGCGCAGCGGCCCCGGCCCGGCAGCCGCTGCCTCGGGCCCGACTAGGCGCTGCTACCGCCATCAGCAAGAGCAGAAGCAGCCGAGTTGCCCCGGCACCGGCCGCCATCGCGGGCCCCTCCACCAGCCCAGGGGCCGGTGTAAGCCGAGAGCCGCGGAGCACGCCGGGAGGAACGGGCCTCATCCTGGCGCCTGTGCGCCGGCGCTGGCTGTTTGCGCCTGCGCACTGCCGTCCGTCCGCTCCGGCGGCCAGGCGTCAGCTGGGCGGCCGCCCGGGTCCCCAGGGCCGCCCCTCCGGTGTCGTCGCTACCGCATGCGGCCGCTTCTCGGTGACGTCATTCAGCCCGGTCCGCCGCGTTGTGATGTCACAGTGCCCGCAGCCCCGCCTTCTGTTTTCTCCGCCGGCTCCTCCCTACGTTCGGCTCTAGGGGCGGGGGCGTTGCGATGAAGCTAGGCCATGAGCCTAGGCCGGCCCTCGGTGGAGCAGGTGAGGCGGCACCAGGTGGGATGGCAGGTGAGAGGCAGAGCCAGACCAGGAGGGGTTGGACCTGGTGAGGGAATCAGTGAGGGGACCACGTAAGGGATGGGGCCAGCAATTGGGAGACATCAGATACCCTTTTCCTCGGAGCGGGACGGCTCCGGCCCCTACCCGCTGCGGGGGTCAAGCCCAGCCTCCTGGGATAGACCCCCGAACTTCACCCCTCTAGAACGCCCCCTGATTCCAGCCTATGCCACGGGCCGTCCCGGACGGCTCCAACGCCACCTCCAGAGCGGCGAGTTCGACCAGCTGCGAGACTTCCCCATCTTTGAGAGCAACTTCGTGCAGGTGTGGAGCCCCAGGACCCAGAGCCTCAGCCTGACCCTTGCCCTCCTGACATCGGAAACCCCTGCTCTCCCTACTTCTGACCATTCCCCCATGATGTCCACCTCGTGGGATTCCTGACTTCCAGCTTCTGTGTGACCTCTGACCCCTCCCCTTACCTCTAGCCCTTTAGCGTCTCTATGAATCCCGGATTCTAATTCCCTTGCCTCAGTTTCCCTGACTTCACACCCACATGATTCTTGAGCTTTAATCCCAAGATATTTGGCCCCCAACCTGATTTTCAACTTACCTGGTTCATGACCTTTTACCCTGCCAAGATTCCTGACCTCTGATCCCTCCCCAATTCTGTCACCCGATCTGTCCTGCTTCTAACCTCTGACCTATGGCCCCAGGTGACCCGCTTAGGAGAAGTTGCCAACAAGGTCACCATGGGGGTGGCAGCCTCCAGTCCAGCCCTGGAACTCCCCGACCTGTTGCTGCTGGCAGGTCCTGCCAAGAAGAATGGACACCTGCAGCTCTTCGGGTGACTGCTCCCACCTCAGCCTAGACCTCCTCCTCCCTAAGCTCTGGGCATCCAGACCACCCCCAGGGCCAGGAGTTCGGATGGGCTGCCAGCCCTCTCTGGGCTAGGGTCCACCTGGGAGAACAAGGACAGGTCAACCGTCAGGGGCCAGAAAACAGGGACTAGACAGACATGAAGGGGACAGTCCTCAGCTATACCCTGCCAGAGGTCAGGAGAAAGACCACTTATGTAGCGTCTGCTGCATGCCAGGTGCACCCTGGGCCATGCACATGCTCTCATCTCTGACCTCATATCCTCATCAGATGCGCTCCCTAGCTCCATTCTCCAAAGAGGTAAACTGAGGCTTAGAGCAGGGAGCCAGTTGCCCAGGTTCCCACAGTGGGTAAGGAATGGGCTGGAATTGGAACCTCAAGCTCCTTGTGATTTCCTATCTTAGGACTCTTGAGCCCCCCACGCCTTGCTACACAGTGCCCCTTTGGGTCTCAGTTTTTTACTGAAGAAGTAATGCAAACCTACAGGGAAAACAAACACAGTGCAAGGTATACCCTTGGCCCATCCCAGACTCCTGCCCCCAACTCCAGCTGCAAACACTGAAACATTTGCATGCTTGTAGTATATTTACAGAAACATTCTGCTGGCAGCTTTCAATTTTCTGACAACATCTCACAGTGAAAGAGAGAGAGGGAGAAAAGAAAAGGGAGAGGGAGCAAAGAAGGATGGGAAGAAGGGAAGGAATGAAGGAAGGACAAACTCACATTGTCACACACACACAGGTCCACAATCCTTTGCAGTTCTGAAATCCAAAAGTTTTTTTGTAACTCTGTGGCAGAATCAGCTTCAGATCTGAAAGTTCTGGAGGTTTCTTACAACCTTTATGTATCTCCCCGCCTCTGCCCCCAAGTTAAAAACTTTTCACAAAGCAGTATTCTATCGCTGGGATGGTACACTAGGATGTTTCCTCTTCTACACTATTCCTTTTACTTTAAATGCTAATTGTTCCACCAGTTGACCTTACCAATCACTGAGTCATGACCTGCAGTTAGAAGAACACTAATGACTGTGCTGAGTAGTGGCTTTGACCCCCACTCCTAAGCTTCAGCACCCTAAGCCCCCTCCCCAAATGAAGTGAAAACATTGCACTTGCTCTGCAGACTTGGCCACAAGACTCATCCCATAGCCCCTCACTTCTGTCTAACCAACTTGCAGCCCTGAGCTATTCTGAAGCAGTTCCCAACAAGCACACATGTGTGCCCACCCTTTCTTTAAAAACAGCAGTGGACACAAGCTATATGCCACCTCTCTGCAGTGCCCACTCCATCATCAGCACCGTGTCCCTACACATCTGGCCATGGGTACAACCAACAGACTTGTTTGGACATACACAATTGAGTGAGCTCTGCGATCCTGGACATCAAGCTTGTGCCAGCCTCTTGCTCTTAATATGGGAGGGGATGTCCCTGAACAACTGTCTGCCTTCAGATGGCCTGGGTTCAGATCGTGGCTTCACTTCTTCACTGGCTTTGGCCAGGCTTCCCCTACCTGCCTATGCCTCGGTTTCCTCATTTGGAAAATGGGGATAAGAGGAGAGCCCACCTCCCAGGGCTGTTGGGCGATAAACTGAGTAAATGCAAAGTGCTTGGAATAGCACCTGGCACAGAATAAGTGCTCCGTAAACGTCAGCTGTTATTCTTCCATTTGGGGGTCAATAATCAAGTCACCCGCTAAGTGACACTGAGGTTGTCCATTGTCTTGGGGTTACAACCAGTGCGACAGGGGAACCCGTGTTGTGTAAGTCTGTGAACAGGTGTGAGGGAGTGTGTGCGATCCATTCCTAGAAGTAATATTGCTATGCATGGGCTGAACACCCGCTGTGTGTCTGCTCTGGGTACCAGAGAACAGCACTGGACAAAATTGGGCCCAAATTCCTGCCCCCAAGGAGCTCACTCTCTACCGGGAAGGCAGACAGAATAAATGGCAAGTCATCAGATAGGGAGAGGCCTATGGGGCCATATAAGACCAGGAAGGGCCACAGGGAGGTCTGCCAGGGTGGATGTGGTTGCAGATAGGCTGGGAGAGACCTCCCTGAGAAGGTACTTCCTGAGAAGGATGCCAGGGAGATGAAGGGGGTGAGTCACGGGGGTGAGTCACGGGAGTGGCTGGAGAAAGTATTTCAGGTGGTGGGAATGGCTTGTGCAAAGGTCCTGGGGTAGGAGCGAGCCTGGCGTGTTTATGGAACAGTGAGGAGGCCAGTGTGGCTGCAGGCGCAGGAGACGAGGCAGAGGGAACAAAGAGCAGATCCCACAGGGCCTTGGTGAGGGCTTTGCAGTTAAGAGTGAGCTGGGAGCAATGGGAGGGAACTGAGCTGTCCGAGGTGCTAACTGCTGCCCTCTGGCGGCCTGGTGGGGTGTAGACTGTAGGAGCCAAGGGCTGAGGCAGTGAGCCCAGGGCGGAAATTAGTGGCTGGACCCAGCGGTGGCAGGGAGTGAGAAGTTGTTGGATTGTGGATACATTGTAAAGGTGGAGCCACCAGAATTTGGTGGCATGATTGGATGAGGGTGTGAGAGAGAACGTCGAATTGGGCGATGCCAAGATTCTTTTTTTTTTTTTTTTTGAGACAGAGTCTCACTTTGTTGCCCCGGCTAGAGTGAGTGCTGTGGCGTCAGCCTAGCTCACAGCAACCTCAAACTCCTGGGCTTCAGCGATCCTCCTGCCTCAGCCTCCCGGGTAGCTGGGACTACAGGCATGCGCCACCATGCCTGGCTAATTTTTGCTATATATATTTTAGTTGGCCAGATAATTTCTATTTTTTTAGTAGAGACGGGGGTCTCGCTCTTGCTCAGGCTGGTCTCGAACTCCTGACCTTGAGCGATCCACCCGCCTCGGCCTCCCAGAGTGCTAGGATTACAGGCGTGAGCCACCGCGCCTGGCCCAATGCCAAGATTCTTGACCGAGCAAGTGGGGGAATGTAGCTAAGACGGGGAAGTCCGAGAGGAGTAGGTTGGGGGTGGAGCCTGGGGATCAGGAATTTGGATGTTGGACAAGTTATGTCAGGTGGTCGATCCAACATGCAGATGGAAATGTCAGGCAGGCAGCTGCATATTGGGGAGTCTGGCGTTTAGGAGAGAGGACCAGTGGGAGCAAAAAGGGGATGTGTGGCTGGAAGAAAGTGGAGGATGGACTTAAATTCAAAAGGCAATGAAAGTGAAAAAGGAGTCCTCCGGGCCGAGGGAGGGGTGGCATGGCGGGACGCCTGACCCCCAAGGGTGCCAGGGGCCTGGAAGGCTGAGTCAGTGGGGCAGCACCTGAGGCCGCCCCTTTCGTCCGCCCAGGCTGTTCCCCTTGCAGTTCGTCCAGCTCTTCGTCCACAATGAAAGCCGCTGCCAGCTCAAGGTCAAGTTCCCCACCGGCCGCACCTTCTACTTGCAGCTGCGGGCCCTGCCTGAGACCCGGGACCGAGAGTTCGGCCAGTGGGTGCGGCTGCTCTACCGCTTGCACTTCCACTCGGCCCAGGGAGCCGTGCCCTTCACGCAGGACGACTGGGCACTGGAGGACCTTGACAACGACGAGGAAGACGAGGAAGATGATGCAGAGGCCCAGCTGGAGTGGGAGGAGGTGAGGGGAGGAGGGGGTGAGGAGGTGGGGGACTCCAGGAGGAGAGGCCGGGGACCTGGCTGCCTGTGTCTGAGAGTGGCCCTTAGCTAAGGTGGGCATAGTGTCCTAACTGGAAACACACACCCACCCACCCACACCTTGACCTGTTGCGGTGGGATCTGAAGGGGTGGTGTGAGCCACGCCGGGTGTCCAGTTCCCTGTGAGGCCCCCAGGGGAGCCCGTCCTAGAAGGCGGGGGCGCTGGAACCCGCGGGCCTCTTCCTTTTCAAATCCCCCCCTCCACCCCCCAGTGCAGCGCCGCCTGCTGGTCACGCCTCTGAAACCAGCTCTCCCTCCTGCCCAGCTCCAAGCCAGGGAAGCCAGACTTGACCCGCAGGCCTCTGAACTATGGGGACTCTGACTCTTCCAACATCCTTTGAGGTCACCAGAGGACTAGAGATCAAAGTACCTTGCCTCAGACCAGAGAGATGAATTATTAAAGTTAATAAAGATCGGCCACTTAAGAACCAGCAACCAGGTCATGAGCAGTTCCGCCATTGTCACCAATTCAACATGGCTGCCTGGCAGTAGCTTTCCAGTATGGCCTCTTCCACCTGGTCTTCGGTTCACTGTGTCTTGCTCCTTGGGCCACCACTGAGACCTGGTGCCCACCACGCAGACACGGCTGCCTCAGTGGAACGGCCTTCTCTGGCCTGGGGTTCATCTTTGACTCACTGTCTTTGCCACTGCAGCCAGCCTGCGTCCTCCCTGCTCCCAGCGGCTAGTCCCAGAGCTGCTGCCCCGGGCTTGGGTTCACCAGCCACACTGTAGTTGCCACGGCAACGTGGTTCCCCCTCGCCCCCCCACTAAAGTAGCTGTTCCAAGATGGCCCCACTTTGGTCTGTTTGAATGTGACTGATGCCCCACAGGAGGAGGAAGGCGGAGCTACAGATTCAAGAAGGACAGACACTGTGAGGGTCCGAGACAAGCCTGTTTTGCTCTCAATAAGAACTCTGGGAAGAACACAGTCCCTGGAGGTGTGGGATTGGGGCTAGGACAGCAGCTGATCGTCTTAACGGCGGGAGAAGTTTCACTGCGGCACTGTGGGGACAATGAGAAAAGGGTGGGTGAGGCGGCCCCCGGCATGCCTCGTCCTGAAGTCCTGCGCCCTCCTGTCTCCTCCTCCTGCTGTGTCCATGTGGCCAGCAGGGGAGCGAGGTGATACCTCACCATTGCGTGCCTGTCCCTGGCCACCCAACCCAGCATCAGGTGCCCCGGTTACTGTCCCTGGGGCGCTCTGAGCAGCTGCTGGCTGTGAGCAGTCACTGGAATCCTGACACTGAAGTATTTCTGAACTGATTCAATAGCGGATACAGGGGACAGAGAGTATTAGAAATCGAGTCAGTCTGGAAGGGCAGTGATCTAGAATGACAGACAGGTTTGGAAAGTGTCCTCTCAGAGCCCTTGTTAAGGGTCCCCAGCCACTTCTGTCTACTGCGCTGTCCTCAGGGCCAGGGGAAGTCTAAGTGGTCAGAAGTCATGGGCAGGGAGGGACTCCAGGGGTCCATATTGGTGTCAGCCTTCTCTGGGGGTCTTGGTGAGTGGCCGCCTCGCTGAGCCTGAACTGGCTGATGTCTGAGGGGCCGGAGCCTGAGGCAAAGGAGGCGAGGAAGTGGGCTCCAGGTAGAGGGAGCAGCACGTGCAAGTCCCAGCAACAGGAGAAAGCATGGGCAGTTTGTGCAACAGCCAGCAGCTCGGTGTGGCTGGCACGCAGTGCAGTGCGCAGGGAGAACGTGAGGCAGGCGGGGCTGGGGCCGGAGCAGGACGGCGAGCACCAGGCTGAGGGGCTGCGGGGGTGCCGGGGAGCCCTGGGAGTAGGGGGAGGGCAGGTCGGCTCTGGACACAGAGACCCCCTCTAGGGCCATGTGGGGATGGGCAGGAGGGAGGGACTAGAGGCAGGAGGCTGGGGACGGGGCTAGGAAGGGGATCAGGAGGAAAAGGATGACGCTTGAGGGGGGCGCAGAGCCATGGGGCAGAGAGGAGGGGGCAGGGCGGGGAGAGGCAGGAGCAGGAAGGAAGGAGCTTGGGGACAGGCTGGGGAGGGGGCCTGTTTTGGGCTCCCACAGCCCCGGTTCTCTGCCATTATCCCCGTCTGCTTCATCTGAGGCACCTCCTCTACCCACGTGGGTCCGGGAGCACCAGAGGCTGGGGTCTTCGCCCCCACTCACCTCCCCCTTCTTTGCCCTTCAACTCCTTTGGAAAAACCCTCTGGATCTCCTCCTGCCCAGGCTGGGTCAGGGGCTCCCCCAGTGCCCCGTGCTGCCTTCATTTCAGCACATGTCACTGCATCTGTCGTGTTTGGGTCCAGACCTGGCTTCCCAGTCATGCTAGAGGGCCCGGGTCTGACTCCTTCCTAGATCTCACCTCGGACTTCCAGCTTGCACTCGGCCAGCGCCTCACCCAGCTCGTTGACGGCCCGGCAGGTGTAAGTCCCAGCATCGAAGGGCGAGGGGCGGCGGATGTTCAGCGTCAGGACCCCCTGGTAGTTGGTCATCAGGAACTTGGGGTCTTCTCGGATTTCCATCTGGTTCTTCATCCAGGAAACCTTTGGCTGTTGAAGGGAGCGGGAGAGGAAGCCAACTTAGAAAGGGTCCCCTGGGCAAAGGTGAAGTGGGGCTCAAGTGGAACATGTGGGTTCTAGGCTTTGCCACCTCCTTGCTGGATATCCTTGGACTAGTCATTTCTACTCTCTGACCCTCAGTCTCTTCTTCTGTGAAAGCAGGTTGATAGTCCCTACCTCACAGTGTCGTGCTGAGGGCTTCCCATGGCTCTCCCAATCGAGAGCTCACCTCTCATAGCAGCCCACCGGGCCCTATATGATTTGGCCCCGTTACTCATTGCACTCACCTCCCCACCACCGCCCAGCCACACTGGCCACCTCGCTGTTCCTCAAAACAGACCAGACGGGCTCCCACCTCAGGACCTTGGCACTGGTTGTTTCCTCTTCCACTACTGCTCGTCCCTTCCTTTTTTACCTAACTAGCACCTGCTTCCCCTTCAGGTCTCAGCTCACACGTCCCTTCCTGGCCCCTAGATTGGGACAGGAACTCCTATTTTACACTCACATAACTGCCTGCGTTTCTGTAGCACTCTTCGCTCCCTTTTTAGTTTTATTTTATTTGTGCAACTTTAGGTTAATGTGGGTCTCCCCCAACATACAGAAAACTTGTTCAATTCACCTAGTGCATAGAAAGCCTCTGAAAATGTTTGGTGAAAGAATAAATGAAGTGAACAAATGAATGAGTGAATTAATGAATGATGTCAATAAGCAAATGGAGTGAATGAATGAACTGAGTAAATGAGTGGATTGGTAGGTGAGTAAATGAGCAGAATGAATGGGTGGGGTTAGTGGAGTTAGTGAGTAGACAGAGACGAATCCACAGTGTGCCTAAAGGTGATAAAGCTAAAAACCTGGAGTCTAGACCAGCAGTCGGCAAACTGTTCCCATAAAGGGCCACTTTCAGGCTTTGTAGGACCTACAGTCTCTGTTGCAACTATTCAACTCTGCCTCCAAAATGTCAACAAATGTGTGTGGCCCATGTTCCAATAAAACTTTATTGAGAGAAACACATGGGTAGGTGGATTTGGCCTGTGGGCCACAGTTTGCTAACCCCTGTTCTAGATGAGCCACTCAAGCTCAAGGTTGCAAGCGTCCATACTCCCAAACAGCAGTCTGGAAACCGGGATGGAGCAGGAAGACCCTGGCAGCCATGGAGGTTTAGACTGCCCCTGCCCCCAGAGGGACTGGCGTTTGTCCTTGGACAGGGCAAGAGAGACTGAATGCCCGGCTCCTTAGGCTGCCGGGATGAGCTGTCGCCTGGCAGTCATTAGGCAAAGGAATAGACAGGAAGATAGGGACAGGGGCCGATTGTCTGAGACTTGGGCTCTGGCCAGAGGAGGAGAGAAACAGGAAGTGGGTTAAAAGTGAGAAAATGCCATGAAACAGAGGAGAACTCAGGGAAGAAGAGCCGGTGTGCTGGGGAGTGGGGGCTTCACCGTGTGGGAGATTCCCACCAGGGTCCCACATGCGACACACACACAGATCTGGGCACTGCCCCAGGCACCTTGGGATGGCCTCTGACGGCGCAGTTGAGAGCCGCGGTGTACCCAGCCACGACCACCCGGTCTATGAGAGGCGTCAGGAACTTGGGAGCCATCCGGAAGTCATGCTCCTGGTACTCGAATGGCTTTAAGGTGATTCCTGGAGAGGGGAGATACATCTGTAAGGTGACTGATCTGGACTGTCCCGCAGCCCCAACCAGGGATTGAACCCCGACCACCTCTCCCCCATGGTCAGGGGGTGGGGCCAAAGAAGGTGGGACCCCAGCCAAGAGGGCAGTGGGGGTGGGATTGGGAGGGATGGCAGCACCTGTCTTGAGGATGCGGGCCGTGTTCTTGGAGACACCAGGGGAGTCACTGAGCCCGCAGATGTTCTCGGTGAAAACACGGAAATAGTATTCATTGCCTATGATGAGTTCAGGCACAGTACAAGAAGTGTGCCGGTTGCGTTCATAGACGTTGAACCACTCCTGGTGTGAGGACAGGGAGGGACGGGGTGAGTCGGGGACACAAGGGAAGCACACACAAGTGGACACAGATACAAGAAGGGCCAGGGGTTAGAGAAGCACATCCAAGCGTTAGGAGAACCCGTCACTCCTAGCAGCACTATTCGAAATCACCAACAGATGGAACGACTAAGGTGTGCGGCAGATGGGTGGATAATGTGGTCCATCGGACAGTGGAATATTACTCAGCCAGGAAAAGGAACGAGGCACTGACTCATGGATGACCCTCGAAGACATTATGCTAGTGAAAGAAGCCAGGCACAAGGGAGGCCTCTCTCCGTGTGAAATGTTCGGAGTAAGTAAATCCATAGAGACCGAAAGCAGGCTGGTGGCTGCCAGGGGCTGGGTCCGGGGAGGATGGGAGGTGACCGCTAATGGGTGTGGGGTTTCCTTTTGGGGTGATGAAAACGTTTTGGAGGTCGATAGAGGTGGTCGTTGCACAACTCTGTGAATGCACTAAATGCTGCTGAATTGTTTGCTTTAAAAATGGCTAATGGTTCATTCTTTGTGTGAAGTTTACCTCAATAAAAAAAGAAAAAGAAAACCCGTCATGCACAAATGTCAGCTAAAAGGCGCCAACCCACTCTCTGGGCCTCAGTCTCCCCAGCCGTGGGACAGGAGCATCCCCACCCGCGCTGCTGTCCTGGCCGGCTTTCCCCCATCGTCCCCACCGCCGGCCCCTCCGCCCTCACTCACCATCGTCTTCTTGTCGGCCTTCTGGACCAAATACCCCGTGACCTCACTGTTGCCGTCATCTTTGGGGGGCTGCCACTCCACCAGCGCGTTGGTGCCCCACACCTCCTTCACCATCACGTTCATCGGCGGCCCTGCCTTTTCTGGAAGGGGGCGGTGCTGTAGACCAGCCCTTGGGTCCCTGGATGCCCCCTGCCCCATGTCACCCCACTTCCTGCCTCCACCCCAATCTCTCTCCCCCAGGGCTCCCCCATCTCACCTCCTCCCCCACCCCTCATCTCCCCCTCCCTTCCCCTCCTGGCCCGGCTGCGCACCCACAACCCGGATGCGGATGGTGGCCGTGTCCTGCATGTTCTCGATCTGCACTTTCAGCTCATACTCCCCGGAGTCCGAGCGGGCCGCCTGGCGCACGAAGAATACGGTGTCGAAGTCGCTGGTCCGCACGTTCACGCGGGAGGTGTCCACGGGGGCCCCACCCTTCGTCCACACCACCTGGGGCCGAGGCCTTCCCTGGGGGAAGACAGCAAGGTGAGGCCGGTGGGGCAGAGGAGTCTTGCCGCAGTAGCTGCCCCTGACCCCTGACCCCAGCCCCCCGTACCTGGAAGGGGATGACAAGGTTGAGAGCTTCTCCCACTTTACGGATGTAAGTCTGGCGGAGATGGCGGGGGAGACGGATCTTGGGTGGCTCTGAGGGCACAAACACAGGGAGGGGGCTCAGCACTGGGCTGGGGGCCATTCGAGGGACAAGAGACCATGCCGATGAGGTTTTCTGGGGTCTACTGATGACAGGGAAAGGGAAAGTTGAGTCCAACTTGGCCTTTGGAAGAGCAGGGTCGGGGCCAGGGGTCGGTCACTCACCTGCAATCTCCCGGATGGTGACCGGCTGGGCCAGAGTGGCCGGCTCGCTACGGCCTGCGATGTTGACCCCAACAACCCGGAAGAGGATTCTTGCTCCCGTGGGGAGATTCTTGACGGTGAAGCCACACCGCTCCACGGGCTCGGTGTTAGCCGGGACCCATTCGTCGGCTAGAGGGAAGAGCCGTGCTGGTGGGTCCCACGGCCTTCCTCCCGGCCCCCTGCAGCCCTCGGCTCACTGTGCCCCGGTGACTTGGGCCCCACCGCTATGAATACTGAGTAAATCCTCGGCAGCTGTAGCAGAGCAGCTCACATTTGTTAAGCATTTATTATGGCCGGGCTGTAAGGGTGACACGTGTGTTAGCTCATTAATTCTTGCCTCAACCTTCTGTTATCCCCATTTTAAGGATGAGGAAATTGAGGCCCAGAGAGGTTACGGAACTTGCCAAGGTGAAACAGCTCAGATGTGATGGACTAGGAAGTTAAATCCAGGCCTGTCTGACTCCAGAACACTCCAAGGTTGGCACAGAGGACCAGGGATGGTGGCTCTGTCTGAGGGCACAGCGTGAGGCCAGCACCCAGGCACGTCCGGGAGGGTTCATCGAGGGTGGCAGTCAGAGCTCATCAGCTTGCCTGCCCTTTGTTACACGCCTTTCTGTCTGGGTTCACGGCCATGGGCTGGTGAACCAATGTGGGTCAGCCCGACAATCACAGGGTGGACTCTAACCCTTGGTTCTGGAACTCCCTTGGTGAGGCTCCATGGGGTGTGGGGACGGTCGGCCAGGGAGGGACGGTGGGGAGAGCACTGGGACGGGGCAGAGGGAGGAGCTGACCAGGGATCAGCCACCCATCGACTCCACGCACCATCCAACACAGCAGTCACTGCACCCTGCCAAGATGGGAACCATCTTCGCCATCTTTCCATGAAGATACTGAGGCTCTGACACTTGCCCAAGGCCACACAGTTAGCAAGTGTAGGGAGTGACCTGGGATGTGGTGTCGAGGTGATCCCGTCTGTCCTCCCAGGGAGATGACCGCGATGGAGACCCCTCCATAGCCACGGTGCCGGGCCGGGCACACAGCGCCCAGTGAATGTGTTTCACTGGAGGGTGGAGGGCTGGGTGTATGGAAATGCGGGTGGGTGGTGGATGGACAGGTGGGGAGACATTTGTGAGTTAGACAGACAGGTGGCTGGGGGGTCATACAGGTGGGTGGAAGAAGGAAGGAGGCAAAGATGGTGGTCAAGAGACAGACTGGATGGAAACAGTGCTACGGGATGGATGGATAGTTGCATGATCCACTAGACTCCCCGATAGACAGACGGAGGGATGAGAGATGGTGGGTAAGCAAGTGGATGGCAGGCGGGGGGAAGGGAGGGAAGGAAGGGGGAGAGGGAGAAATACAGGGAAAAGGAGGGAGGGAAACATGGATGGATGGATGGATGGATGGATGTTAAGAGGGATGGATGAGAGATGGTTGGATGGGTAAAGCAACAGAAGGCAGGAGGAAGGTACACAGGCAGATCAATGATGGATGGAAGGACAGATGGATGGATGAAAAGTCATAGCTGTAGGGAGGATGGATGCAGGGAAGGGAGGGAGGGAGAGAGGACAAGCTGGTCACTGGGGGTCTGGCTGGACCCATCCCATCCCAGGGATTCGCGGCAGCACAGACACGACACGCGGGCAGCCCGCTGCACCAGAGCTCTCTCCCTGCCCGTGTTCGGGTCCCTGGACAGGGTACCCAGTGGAGCTCTGTGTGGGCCGCCACCCGCCCCAGCCCGCCAGGGTCACTCACAGCCTTCCAGGCAGTACTCCACCAGGTACCCGTCGATGCCGCCTGCCCCGATCCTATTGGGGGGCCTCCACTTGAGTGTGGTGGTGGTGTCTGTCACGTCCTCCACCATCAGGTGCAGCGGTTCGCTCGTGGGTGCTGCAGGGTCCAGGCAAAGAGGACACGGGGAGACACGGGGGTCAGGGGCAGGAAGGGGCAGGGGTCGGCGGTAGTGTCACTGGTCAGGAAAGGGATCAGTATGGTGGGCCAAGGTCGACGAGCCAGGAAATGTCACCAAGGGTCATTAAAGCAACCCAATAGCAAGGGAGGATGGAGAGGCCCCCGAGTCAGGGCAGGTGTTAGCCTGGGGGGCTAGAGGTCAGTGCTGGATGTATCAGGTCAGGAGACCGATGGTGGGTGGGGCTGGGGCCAGTGCGCTGGGGTGTTGGATGGGAGGGGTCAAAAGTCAGCGGTCTGTGGGGTCAAAGGCCAGGGTGTAGGGTCAGAGGTCAATGACAGGCAGAGCGCGGGTCAGAGGCTGATGGGGGTGGATGGGTCAGAGTGAGGGGTCTGGGGGTGTTACCGATGGGCATAAAGGGCTTGGTGTTCATGCTGGGCTGCGACACTCCGATGGCATTGACAGCGAAGACCCGCATCTCGTACAGGACGCCCTCAATCATCTTGGTGGACTCATAGGTCAACTCCGTAAAGACCTCAAAGTTCAGCTTCATCCAGCGCTGAGAGCCCTTCTTCTTGCGCTCCAGGAGGTACCCTGGAGGCCCCCAGGCAGGGAGGAGCAGAGGTCACGGGAGGGCATGGGGACATAGGTCGGCTGGGGAAGTGAGGGTCGCACCTGAAGGATCATGTGACCCCGAGAGGTCTGGGACCATGAATCTTGGGTCGATCTCATGGGCCACGGAGCACTCAGAGGCTATCAGTCCTGGGGTCAGGAATCGAGAGGGGTCACAGGTCATGGGTCAGGGGCCCAGGGGCCACAGAAAACCCCAGGCTATTGGCTGAAGTGAGAATCCCCAGACTGTTGGGGATTGGAGAAGGATAGGGCAAGACCAAAGGGATGGTGAGGTGTCAGCGATGGAAAACGGGGTGTCGGAGGGAGGTCACTGAAGTACCAACAGCTCTGGGAGGTCAGGAGAAGTCAGAAGGCAGGGAGGGTTGGAGGTCACGAGGACAGAGGGCTGCAGGCACTCACCAGTGACTGGCTGCCCCCCATCGTATTTGGGTGGCTCCCAGACGAGGATGGCCCAATCCTCTCCCACTGAGGTGACACGCACAGCCTCTGGGGGGTCCGGGACATCTGTGGGCACAGGAAAGTCAGCCGGGGCCCTCGTGACCTCAGGCCCCCTTGCTCCACCACCTCAGCACTCTCTGCTCACCCACAACCCGCAGGAAGATGGAGGCCACGTCCTCGCCGACGGGGTTGGTAACCTTGATGGTGTACTGGCCCTCGTCTGCCCGCTCCGCGCTCTCGATCACGAAGCTGCTGGTGTCCACCCTCTTCTCGATACGGGTCCTGCCCTCGGTGGCCGAGAATACCTGGACACAGCCACCAGACGGCTTGGACTGCCTCCGCCACTCCCCTGGCCGAAACCCTGCAGTGGCTCCCCATCGCCACATGACACACGTGCTCCAGACCCAGCCCAAGAGGCCTTTCGGGTCTACGACCAGCCTCGTCATTCCTCTCCACTGCCCTCCTTGCCCTCTGAACACCAGCATTCATTAAACACACCGCATTGTCTTGTCCCTGTGATTTTGCAGTGCTGTCCCTGTGCATGCAATGCTGAGCTCTTACTCATCCTTTAGGGCCCAACCAGAAGCCGTCTCTTCCAGGAAGCATTCCTGGCTTGGATGCCCCCAGCAGGTAGTGACAGCTCCATCCCCCAGATACTCAGAGCTTCTGAACCTTCTTCTATCTCAGCCCCGAGTGCCCTAGACTGTGACCGTGGGCAGGTGTCTGCCTCTCCCGAGGCTCCTGGGGGGCAGGAGCTGTATCTGACTCATGGCTGTGTCCTGGGAGCCTACACACAGCCTGGCACAGGGAGAACCCTGGGGACGCCTGCTGAGTGAGTGTGTGAGAGGAGATTGACTCAAGTTTGTACATTTCACAGAAGAGGAAAGTGAAGCGTCCCAGGGCCTGGAACATACAAGGTTAAAATATTTGTTGGATCGGTGGATGGATGGGTGGATATATGAATATATAGATAAACAGGCAGATGTATTTCTGGATGGGTAGATAACTGGATTGCTTGCTGGATAAATGGACAAATGGATTAGTTAGTGGATGGGTGGATGGCTGAGTGAATTAATCAATTAGCTGATGAATGAAAAGATGCATGGATGAACGGATGAGTTGCTAGACAGCTGGAAAGCTGGTTTGGTCAATTGACTAATTAACTGAAGGAGGGGGGATGGAACACCCACCACGTGCTAGGCCCGTACCTGTGGCTGACAAACATAATCTCCAGTCTTCAAAACAACCTTATGAAGAAGAACTCATCATCCTCATTTTATAGAGGATGAAATTGTGGCTCAGAGAGGGAAAGCAACTTGCCTAAAGTCACCCAGCAGCACTGAGGGGAAGAGGAACTCGGCAGAGGGGAAGCCCCAGCCTACCTCATCTCCCTTCAGCCAGGTGGCAACGGGAGGGGGCTCCCCTGTGATGGACACATCCATCCTCAGCTTGTTTCCAGCCACAACCACAATCGAATTCTCTGAGGTCTTCCCCGAGCAGTCCAGGTGGATCTTTGGTGGCTCTGGTGGCACAGAACGGTGACTGGGGAACTGAGGGGTGTGGGCAGTGGGGCCTGCCCAACCCCGGCTAGAGGATCTCCCAGGGAGCTGGGTTCCAACGCCAATAGAGACCCAGGGGTCCGGGCCCACAGCCCTTCCTCCCCCCGACCCGGGGGCCCCAGCTCTCAGACAGCCCCGTGGCTCACCTTGCTGGGGTGTGTACTCCACTTTGATTTCTGGAAGACAAAGAAAACTCAACAGTTAGGTCTACACCCAGCAGGCACAGCCCAGAGGCAGGGACGAGGTCTGGCAGCGTCCCCAGGAGCTGGGGTGCCAGGGGCAAGGCTCAGGCCATGAACCACCCCTGTCCCCTCGTGGACACACTCCGGCGCAGACAACGCCCTGCCTCCATTTTCTGCCTCCACCCAGGAACTGGACAGACGCTTGCTGTCATCCTCCTTGTACAATCAGGGAAACAATCCTGAAGGGGGCGCCCAGGGCCCTGGGGCTGGGAGGATGGGTGCTACAGTGCATGGGGGAAGGAAGGGGCGTCTTCACCCAGGAAGTTGAGCTTGGCAGAGAGTGACAGAGCGTAGCCATCAGGCACGAACGTGTAGTCTCCCTCATCCTCGGGCCGGACGTCATCAATCACCAGCTTGTGGAACCTAAAAGGTCGGGCAGCAGGGTAGGGGTCGGCCAAGTCACCGTGGGGCCCACCACAGAGCCAAACTGTTCCCATCTGCTTCCCTTAATGCCACCTTGAGAAGCACCCTCCTCAATGCACTCTATCAATACATGCCCACCATTTTTATTCGGGGCTTTGGAATGCTATGGCCTATGTTCAGATCCCACTTAGTAGCTGTGTGACCTTGGGCAAGTTACTTAACCTCTCTGTGCCTCCATTTCTCATCTATAAAACATGGGTTATGATACCAATCTACATCAAGGCTGTCATACAGCATCTAGAAAGTACCCAGCACACAGTAAGTGCCCTGTGAGCGTCAGGATGTGTCATCATCCTCATTGACACACCAGCGGCATGTTCCTTCCACAGAACAAGGGAAAGCTCACACCCCGCCAGGAGCTGCAGCCCGGAAACCCACGGGAGTTCTCTATGTCCTAGTGGCTCCTCGAATTCCAGCCTCTTGTTTTTCTGGCTGGACCCCCCACCGTGTAGACATTTGACAGATATGGCCAGAGTTGTTCCCCTCCCTGTGTCTGTGCCCCTGCAGTGCCCCTCCCTCTTCCACCAAGTGCTGGCCTCTGTTCCCCACCCCTTGAACCTGGGCTGGCCCGTGACTTTGTTTGCCCAATAGAATATGGTGGAAGTGACACTGGGACTGTTCCCAGCCTAGGCCACAGCGACCGTGTTCACTGCCAGCCTGCTGGGGGATGAGCTGCCACACGGACCAGCCCAGCCGTCCCGGCCGAGGCCCTGACAGAGCCCAGGCATGGGCAGCAGGGCCAACGTTCAGCCGACCGCAGAGGCATGAGCGAGGCCGTCCTCGCCCACCCGGCCCCCACCAACCCGCACACTGAAATCAAGCCTTGTTTGCTCAAACCGCTAAGTCTGGGGGTGCTTTGTTACGCAGCTGTAGCTAACTGCTACACACGCACCACCTCCGCAGCCCACTCCTCACCTCCCCACGTGGGAGATGGTGATCCTCTTGCTGGGCCGCACCTCGATCCCATTCTTGTACCACTTGCCCGTCACCTTCTCGTCAGACACCTCGCACTTGAACACGGCCTGTTCCGAGGCCTTCACCGTCAGGTCGGCGATGTCCTGCAGGACCTCCAGCTGTTTCTCTGGGCAGGGAGGGAAGGGGATGGGGCCGTCACTACTCTGGTCGGTCCACAAGTGCTTGTGAGCCCCCACTGCATGCCAGGCGCTGTTCTAGGCACTGGGGACACGGCCGTGGACAACCCAGAAACATCCCACTGGCCTTGGAGAGCTGACGCTCTAGCGGGAAGGCAGTGAAGAGGAAAGTCAACAAGACCGGAGTGAGGCAGCCTGAGGAAGGAGGGAGAACCCACGGGAGGACGCTGAGGAGCCTCCCAGGAGCAGCGAGCAGCTGTGCAAAGGCCCTGGGGCACGGCAGGCTTGGTGGAATCAAGAGCCACAGGAGGCTGGTGTGGGTGTGGGAGGTGGACATGGTCCGGCGAAGTGGGCAGAGACCGACAGGCCTGGCTCATGGACCTTGCCAGCCACAGAGAGGACTCCGGGTTGGCTCTAAGTGAGGCCGGGCATGAGATCTTACACTCAAACTTGTATTTTATTTTCAATAAGATCAGGCATTTACATGGTTTAAAACAAAATGATAAACCGGACACGGTGGCTCACGCCTGTAATCCTAGCAGTCTGGGAGGCCGAGGTGGGAGGATCGCTTGAGCTCAGGAGTTTGAGATCAGCCTGAGCAAGAGCGAGACCCCGTCTCTACTAAAAATAGAAAGAAATTATATGGCCAGCTAAAATATACATAGAAAAAATTATCCAGGCATGGTGGCACATGCCTGTAGTCCCAGCTACTCGGGAGGCTGAGGCAGAAGGATTGCTTGAGCCCAGGAGTTTGAGGTTGCTGTGAGCTAGGCTGACACCACAGCACTCTAGCCTGGGCAACAGAGTGAGACTCTGTCTCAAGAAAAAAAAAAAAGATACAAATCATTAACAAGCCTAAGGTCACGTGAGACAAAGGTTAAACCACACCTGCAGGTCATCAACTTACTTAAGAGATGACTTGAGCCTGGGATATGTCCCGTGGGCTTATCTCTAATCAACAGACTTCCTTATCTTAAAATGTTCCAAGCCTTAGACAAAGCTTCATTACTTTAACCAATTGCAAATCAAAGAATCTTTATGGAAATTCATGGCTTTGGCAGATATCATGATGTCAGGGCAAAACTAAAAGATGTTTTTTGTAAAAAAAAAAAAAAGAGAAAGAAAAAGAATCTCTAAACCCATCTATAACCTGTAAGTCCCGCTGTAACTCCTGCCTTTTTGGGACAGACCAGTATACACCTTCCATGTACTGATTTGTGACTTTATGAATAATTCCTGTCTCCCCAAAATGTATCAAACCAAACTGTCACCAAACCACGGTGGGACCACGTGTTCAAGGCTTCTTGGGTGTGACTCTCTGGGCCATGGTCACACATATTCAGCTCTTTAAATTTAAATAAACCTGCTTTAGATTATTTTACAGCGTTTGGGTTCTTTTCTGTTGTTAGGAATCAGGGACAACTCTGAGATTTGGGGCCCAGTGGCTTTGAGCTGCGAGGAGAGGCACAGCGCGGCCCCCGCCCCACCCGGCCCCGTACCTTCCACACTGAGCTCGGCCTCACACTGGCCGCCGTTGGTCATGACCTGATAGTGCCCCCTGTCCTCCAGGGTCACGTCCGAATAGATGAGAATGTGGCGCTTCCCGTCCTTCTTGAAGCGGTATCGGGCCGTGTAGGACTCCTCCCGAGTCAACTCCACGCCGTCTTTCATCCTGGGCGG
This sequence comes from Lemur catta, assembly GCF_020740605.2. Lineage (NCBI taxonomy): Eukaryota > Metazoa > Chordata > Mammalia > Primates > Lemuridae > Lemur > Lemur catta. The sequence continues at coordinate 22,896,422 of NC_059146.1, forward strand.
AGGGGACAGGGGCATGTGAGCTGTCAGCGGGGCTCTGAGTCTGGGTCTCTGAGGGGGAGTCAGGGGCCCAAACAGAGGGGCAGAGGTCATGGGAGAAAGGAGAGAGAAGGGTGGCAGAGGTATCTTCAGGGGTGGGTGGGTCACAGGTGAGGTCGGGGGAGAGAAGGGGGAGGAGAAAGTCACAGGCCACACAGAGATGCTTCAAGGTACTGGCTGGAAGTCAGGGACACAGTGAGATGTCATAGGGAGAGGCCAGAGCACAGAGGAAGCTGTAGAGTCTCAGAGAAATGGCGAATATTGTGGCCTCTGTAAATGACGTGTCCCCTGCCCAGGGCACTCTCCCTCTCACTGCACTTATGCCTCCCCAGCATTCAGATCACAGAGCATTCAGAGCAATCAGATTGTCACCTCCTCCAGGGAGCCTTCCCTGACCTCCTGAATCCCTTTCTCATAATGAAAAGCTGCTTCAGCATCTGCTGCTGCTGCTTTCAAACACTTTTCAAAATATAACTTCTCTATGTGTTTGCGCAGAGACTTGACTAATGCCTGTCTCTGTCTCCTACACACACACCACCAAATTTCCAGATTATAAACGCCATGGAGGCGGGTACCATGTTGATATGTTTTCCTCCCCATTGGCTCTCTGACGTGCAGGAGAGCGCCGCCACGTGACGGGTAAGTGTTCGCTGGACAGGTGCATAGATGTATGGGTCAACGAAAGGACAGGGACACAGGTGGGTGGATGGACCAAAGGGCGGATGATTGGGTAGATGGATGAATAAATATTTAATGAATCAGCAGGGATCAGGAAAAGGACCCTGCAGAGGACGGGATGGGTAGGAGTTCTAGAAAGAAGTCACAGTGAAGGTGGGGATTTATAGAGAAAGGCTGAGGTCTCCTGGTGACTGCTGACTAAAGGGCAGAGGGTCCCGTAAAGGTCAGGGCTGAGGCAACGAAGCTGCGGACATAGGGAGGTCGGGGATCGGGGGTCACTCACCACATGACCTGGGCACCCTCTTCCGACACCTCGACCATCATTTCCACCCGGTCGCCCACAAACACCTGCTGGTCCTCCAGGGGTGTGACAATCAGGACTGGGGGCTCTGAGCGGGGCGGGGGGACAGGAGATGGATCAGCAGTTTCAGGACCCCCTCCAGAGTTCGGTTCCCTCCCCACGCTCGGGCGGAGTCCCAGCCTCACCTCTCACGAAGAGCTCGGTGAAGCACTTCTCGTCCTTGACGGCTGCTTCGTAGGCGGCGTCGTCCGCCAGCGTGCACTTGTTGATGGTGAGAATCCGCTTCTTACCCACGTTCTCAAACACGTACCTGGCGCGAAAGTCTCCCATCGGCCCGGGGGAGATCTGTCACCCGTTCTCAGGGCGCGGCTCTCCCTCTCACAGCCAAACGCGTGGGAGGGCACTGGGGGTCCAGTTTCTATTATTTGAATGACCACGGCGGAAACGCCAGCTGTCCACCCACGTCCATCCTCTCCTCCTTTCAGCAGCGGCACGCGGCCGCCCACCTAGAGAGCTACACTCCCCAGCCTCCCTTGCAGAGGTGATGCCCGCAGCTTCTGGGTCATCTCGGACTTTGAGATGAGAGCTTGCCCTGCGCTCCTCCCCTTCCCCCTCCTCCTTGCTGGAACCCACATGTGCCCATCAGTAATCCAGATGGGGACGCCATCGCAGGAGACAATACAGCTAACAATATAGACAGAAGCTGGGTTCCCAAATAATCTCTTAGAGGAGAGCTGGCCCACCAGCCTCAACCCGCTGGAAATACACAGCTCTCTACCCTACACGTACCGTGGGGACTCTTTGTCATAGCGAATTAGCCTGTACCTTCACTGACACAGCATTTTATCTTTTTTTTTTTTTTTTTTTTTGAGACAGAGTCTCACTCTGTTGCCCAGGCTAGAGTGCCGTGGCATCATCATAGCTCACAGCAACCTCAAACTCCTGGGCTCAAGCAATCCTTCTGCCTCAGCCTCCTGAGTAGTTGGGACTACAGGTGTGTGCCACCATGCCCGGCTAATTTTTTGTTTGTATTTTTAGTTGCCCGGCTAAGTTTTTCTATTTTTAGTAGAGATGGGGTCTTACTCTTGCTGAGGCTGGTCTCGAACTCCTGACCTCAAGCAATCCTCCCGCTTTGGCCTCCCAGACTGCTAGGATTATAGGCATGAGCCACTGTGCCCGGCCAACATAGCATTTTATCTTATCAAAAATGCTCATTATGGGGAATTTAGCAAACACAACCAAAGAAAAAAATTTTTCTTTTAAAACCCATCCATAGGCCTGGCGCGGTGGCTCACGACTGTAATCCTAGCACTCTGGGAGGCCGAGGCGGGTGGATTGCTTGAGCTCAGGAGTTCGAGACCAGCCTGAGCAAGAGCAAGACCCGGTCTCTACTAAAAATAGAAATAAATTATCTGGCCAACTAAAAAATATATATAGAAAAAAAATTAGCCGGGCATGGTGGCGCATGCCTGTAGTCCCAGCTACTCAGGAGGCTGAGGCAGTAGGATTGCTTGAGTCTAGGAGTTTGAGGTTGCTGTGAGCTAGGCTGACGCCATGGCACTCACTCTAGCCCGGGCAACAAAGCGAGACTCTGTCTCAAAAAAGAAAAAAAAAAACCCATTCATAACTGTCCCACCAAAAGATAACTGCTGCAAATATTTTGGCCCTTGTCTTTCCAATCTTTTTATTATATATAAATAAAATGTAGATTAATACTCTGTGAAGCGGGTAATACATTTCTGAACATAGTAATTTTGAATGGCTCCCATGTTAGTGTATGTTCTAGAATCTCTGTTTTAGTGACTGCAGATCCCCTTAGTATGGAACTGTACATTTTGGTGGTTTTCTATTTTTTGCAACAATAGCAAATGCTTCAGTGAACATCCTCGTAGCTAAATATACACAGCCGTGATAATTCCTTCACAGCAAATACCTACAATTGTGTAACCTAAAGGCTTTTTAATATGTCGCCCTTTGGAGACTTACCAGTTTACATTCCCACCAGCAGCGTCTATATACCCATTTCCCTATGTCTTCGCCAGCACTGGCCTTTCTGGTTTTATAAAGCTTTTGCCCGTTTGGAGAGCAGAAACACTGTTGTCTTTATGTGCATTTTTATCATTATTATTTGCAAGGTCGAAGGTGTACTGCACGCCTTTTGGCCATTTGGGTTTCTTCCCAGCTGAATCCCTTCCCTTCCTTGCTCTTGTCTTTTTTTCTAGTGAAGTATTTGTACTTTTTGTTTGTTTGTTTAGAGGTGGGATCTTGCTCTGTCACCCAGGCTTGAGTGCAGTGGTGCAATCATAGCTCACTGCAGCCTCCAGCTCCTGGGCTCAAGCGATCCTCCCACCTTAGCCTCCTGAGTTGCTGGGGCTGCAGGCATGTGCCACCACACCCGGCTAATTTTTTTCCTTTGTTTTGGAGATAGGGTCTTGCTATGTTGCCCAGGCTGGTCTCCTGGCCTCAAGTGATCAGCCTCCTGAGTCGCTGCGATAGCGGGAGTGTGGCACCGCACCTGGCAGTGTCTGTAACATTGATATAGGTGTGGGAGAGCCCTTTCTGCGTTAAGAGTTACTGGCCTTGTTCCTGGGTGTTCTCTCTGGACTAGGAGCCCCCACGTGGGGGCTGCCCCACACGTACTTGCTGCTTGGTTTGATCTCCTGGCCGTTCTTGAACCACTTGAGAGGAAGGTCTGGGTCGCTGATCTCTACCACCAACTTGACCTTGTTGCCTCTGTCCACCTGGTAGGCTGGATCCAGCTTTTTTGTGAAGGCTGGGGATTGAGGGGTGCGGAAGGGACGGAGGTGAGAGGTGCTCACTCCCCTGGTCATCCCCAGAGGTGCCAAGTTTCCCTCCCCAGATCATGGGCTCTCCAAAGTCAAGGTCAAGAGGCCTCCTATGAACTCAGACATCCCCCAAAGCAAGGTTCAATTGCTGCTCAGATTGGGGCCTCCCAGAGATAGGTCCAGGGCCCAAGCAGCAGTTGTCCAGAGTGCGGGGTCCTCGTGCGAGGGCCCTCCCCCTCAGCCAGCACCGACCTGCACTCTTCTTGACCTCGACCTTGGCCTTCTTGAGCCGCTTGAGCATGCCACGGAGGTCGGTGATGCCGTACTGGAAGGCAATTCTCTCGTACTCGCTCTTCTTTGCCCCTTTCAGGAGCTCCCAAATCTCCGGGGGGATGCCCAGGTCATCGTCATCTTTCTTTTTCTTCTTCTCCTCCTCAACCACCTCCCTGAGGGTGGGGGGACAGGCCAGGCCACCAGGGGTGAGCAGGGGAGGACCTCACTCGGCCTCCTGCACTCAAACACCACCTGCTGTCTCAGGGCCTCATTCTTGCCCCCCCGGCCACCAACCCAGCCTCCTTCCGGGGTCTCCTGGCCTCTGCTCTGTTCCCCACATGCCTCCGAGGGACATTTCTGACACCCACATCAGATGCCATCCCCTCCCTGTTCCAGACTTTTCCATGGCTCCCATGACCCTCAGGGGGAAATCCCCTTCCTCAGCCTGGCGATCACAGCCCCACCTGTCCGCATGACCACCCCGCGACCCTCCAAACCAAGCTACTTGCCTTTTCCTGAACACGCCAGGCTCTTTCCTGCCTCCCACCCAGCCTGTGCACAAACTGTCTCCCTGCCTTCATGACCTCTCCCCACCTCCTCTTCCTGACGGACTCCTCTTCATCCTACAAGACCTAGGCCAAAGTTCCCTTCTCCGTGAGGCACTCCCTGTCCTCCATGACAGTGCATTGCTCTTGCTACGGCTCTCACAGGCCCTCGTGGGACCTCTCTCTGATCACACCACATAGGCCCCATCTGTGTCCAGGTCTGTTGGACCAGACACATCTTCCCATGGCAAGGAGTGACTCAACATCAGGGACCCAGTCCAACTGCCCTCTGTCCCCTGACTGCAGCCCAGGACCTGGTGGACAGGAGGCCTCAGATGTTTGATGAGTAAGAGAGTGAACGAATGCACGGATGGGTCTTTGGAAAGAAGGAAGGAAGGGAAGGGAGCAAAGAGAGGACAGCTGGGTGGGCGAATGTGGGGACAGTGAGCGAGTGGACAGATGAGTAGGCGGGTGGGTGATGGAGGGCTGGGTGGGGAGGCAGGTGGACAGGTTGGTGACGGATGCTTGGCTCAGTGGACCGACGGGTTGGTGGGAAATGGCTGGGCAGGAGGTGGGTGGATACGTTGACAGGAGGTGGCAGGTCAGTGGTTGGCTGGCTGGAAACAGATGAATGTATTAGTGTATGAGGTCGTCAGGGACTTGGTTATGGGGATAGGTGGGTGAGCGAAGTTAGGAGAGGTGCACTAGTGATAACGAACAGATAAGTAAGGGGACAAGAATTATGTTAAATGATGTGGAATTTCTGGTATTCAGTCATTCTTGACCCACAGAACATCAGTCTCATATAGTTTAATCCAACAGAGAGCTAGCCTGGTGGATGAGTGCACAGACTGTTCACCTCTCACCCGCTCCATCCATCCCCCAATTACCACCTATTGGGGCACCCACCCACATCTGCATCTTTCTCCCAACTGAATCTACCATCCCATCCACCCATTGACTTGTCTACCCGCCCATGTAGCCAGGATGAGCATAATGGCAGGTGGGTGGGTGGACAGGTGGGAAGATGGTAGGTAGATGGATGGATATGTGGATGGATAGATTGGCAAGTAGGCAGGCAGGTGGATGGATGGGCTAGTAGACGGATAAATAGGTAGCTGGTTGGATGGATGGATGCATGGATGGATGAGTGGATGGATGAGTGAATGGATGGATGAGTGGATGGATGGATGGGTGAGTGAGTAGGTGGACTGGAGCCTGAGTGAACAGGAGAGTGGATGTGAGGCTGGTGGATTAAAGGGAGAGTGGGTGGGTGAACTCATGGCAGGTGGTTGATCCGGTGGGATTGTGGGTCAGGGTCTGGGTGAATGGGTAGGTGGGTGGATGGACAAGTGGCCAGACGGGTTGGTGGGTTGACTACGGGGTGGGCAGGGAGTCCGGAGATGATGGTGGGGAAGCAGCGGCCATGGGGCTTCACCCGCCACCCCCCTCCACTCTCTGTGCCCAGAAGACAGCTCACCTCTTCTTCAACAGGCCGCTGAAATCCAGCTCACCCGCGGTCTCTGACTTGCCTTCACCCCTGTAGCCATCGAGAGGGTGTGTGAACCCCACTGGGGTCCTGTCCCCTCAGACTCACCCCAGGGTCCCCACTCCTTGCCTCCCCCAATTCTCCCTTCTCCCCCTCCCAAGGGAAAGCCTCCCACGTTTCTTGGCCTCCCCAGGTCCAGGGTCACTTACGAACGCTTGAAGCTTTCTAGACTCTGCCCAGAGGCGTCCTGGCGGGGCGCTGGGGGAGGCAACAGGGAAAGGGAAAGTGAGCCAGAGCGAGGGCTGGTCTGAGACCAAGAGCTCCTCCCCAGGCCTGCACAACCTCTTCCAGGCCCCCTTTCCTCCACCTCTTGGACCAGCACACCCCCTCGCTTAGGTCTGGACATCCGCCCTCCTAGGGTGGCTCACACTTCCCTGGCTGCCACGCACTCCCGCTCTCAGCAGCCTGTGCCCCCCGCACCCGGGCCTGGGCAGTCTCGTTCCCTGTGCCCTCTCGCAGCCTGGGCTGCAGACCCCCACAGCTCGTTCACCCTCAGGCCCCCATCCTCGTGCCCCCAAATCTGTGCAACCTCTTGTTAATCCTGTACATCCTCATCTAAACCCACACACCCTTGTACTCTAGACCTGGACACCCTACTTCCCAGCCTTTACTCCTACTTTCCTGAACCCAGAATCTACATAACTGGCCTCCTAAGCCAATACCCTGAATGCTTTCTCCCCCAAATCTATACCTCTGCCTACTCTAAGCCTGTAGGTTGTCCCCCAGTCTTGAATGCCCTGACCCCTGAACCTCTGCGGCCTCCTCCAAACACCCGTACCCGCCTCCTCCCACATCTCTACACTCTCCCTACACCTGGCTGCTGCCTCCGACCCCACCCAGACCCACAGCCCTCAGCAACCCCACTCCCTGCCAGCGCACCCTCCACATCGATGTTGAAACCACAGCTGTGGCAGGCATCCTTGGTTTTGACCTCGAGGCGGTAATCCCCGCGGTCCCCCAGAACCACCTTCCCAATGTGCAGCTCCACGGTGTACACCTGGGGACCGGGGCCAGGGTGTGGGTGCAGGTGACCTCCCCCAGTACCACCCCATGTCCCCCAGAGCCCACATCATAACTCTGTCTCCAAGTCCTCACCCCCAACCCACAGGAGGGGCCAGTGGAGATCTAGAACGGGGGTGCTTAGCACCTGGTGGCCAGCTCTGTCCCCTCACACCTGGCCAGTCTCCACCCCAGGGGCCCATGTTCCCGACTCCCTAAGACCTTCCTGGGAGTGCACGTGGCCCCGGCCCCATCATCCCCTCTCCTGCCCAGCACAACCTCCATGCCCCACCTCGGGGGCTCCAGGCCTAGGACCACGCCTCAGGCAGCAGGCCTGGGAAGCAGGGCCTGCACAACCTCCAGGCCCGGCCCGCGCCCTCTCGTCCCACAGGGTCCTCACATTGCTGGCAGAGTCGTGGGACTCCTTGAAGGAGAATCGGGCGCCGCTCTTGCTGCCCAGCTCCAGCCACTTGCCCTTGAACCACTTGATGGTCGGTGGGCCCTGGAGCTCCTTCCCGTTCACCTTGGCCACGATCACCGTGTCCTTTCCTGGGGGGGGGGGAGGGTCCAGTCAGGAACCTAGACTCTCCAGAGAGGCTGTGACATTGTGACACCCCAGCCCCTCCTCCCTCAGACCCAGGGGTCCAGGCCCCCAGCCCTTCCCTCAGGCCCCCTCACCAGTCTCCACTGATACAGAGTCCGGCTTCTTCAGGAAAACGCCAGTGGGCTCCTCAGCAGTGGGCGACTGGTCCTCAGGGGGGGCTTCTGCTCGGGAGACAGGACAAGGAGGTCTGAGGTGGGGGCGGAGGGGCCGTGGGCCACTTTGGGGGAGGGGTTAGAGACATTGAGGCACCCTCTGCTCAGAACGCAAAGACCGTGAGGGTGAAATGGCTTTTCCTGACTTGGGACAGACCACATCACCCAAGTGGCTGTGTGACTTGGGCCAGCTCCCCCACCCTTTTGAGTGTCAGTTTCCGCATTTGTGGACTGGAGGGTCCTGAATGGGCCTTGGGGTAGGAGAGGTTTGAAGATAGACTGGGGCGTTCAAAGCTGGGCAGGACTCGGGGATCCGTCAGCCAGGTGAGAGGAGACTGTCCCGGCACTAGGGAGCCCAGGGGCTTGTGAGCAGGGCAGGTGCTGGTCAGCTCTGGCCATGGGGACAGAAAAAAGGACAGAGACCAGGAGAAGGCTGGGGCGAGGGTGCAGAGGGGAGCGTGGAGGAGGTGAGGTGCCAGGCCGGCTGAGCCCGAGGAAACACTGTCTCACCTTTGGGGGCCTCTGCAGGAGCCTCCTTAGGGGGAGCCCCTTTGGGGGCATCTTTGCCTTTGGGGGCCTTTTTGGCCGCTGCAAAGTAGAAGTTCACAGTTGAGCATGTACTCAGATCCCTCCTCCCTCAGACCCAGGGGTCCCGGCCCCCAGCCCCTCCTCCCTCAGACCCAGGCTTCCAGGCCCCCATCCTATGTGTAAATCTATCTCTCACCTTGAGACTCTATGGGATCACGTTTCCCTTACCCAAGACGGGCCATGCCCCATCCACCCAGGCCACCAGGCCCTGACCTTTTGGGGCCTGGGGGTATAATTAGCTCTACCTCCGGGCTGGAAACTGGACACCTCGTGCTGACCACAGGATCCTTCACCTGCCCTGCCTGCTGGCTCCTGGCCCGCCAGGCCCCCAGCTACACACAGGGCTAGACCCCCACCCACAGCCTGGTTGGCCTTAGGCTGGCAGACAGGACAGCCCAGGAGAGGGTCCCCTCCCAGGGGCTTGTGTCTCCCACGCTGACTTATTCATCAAGAGGAAGCCCATCCCCATACAGAGTACCCCCCAGGCCCACTCAAAGAAGGACCTCCAAACTCTACACAAAGTACCCCAGCTCCTCTATGAAGAAGGCCCCCTAATTTCTACATATGGGAGCCCCTATTCCCAAAGAAGGGAGGTTCCCCCATCCTTATACAGAGAATAATTTCCTGTGACTCCACGTAGGTGGAAACCCCTAATCTTTATACACGCAATCACCCCATATCCTACAGAGAAAGGCACCAATCTTCTCTCAGAGAAGTGGCCCAGTCCCTATGTGGAAGATGCCACCCCCAAATGTCGAGGACCTCAGTCACCATGCAAACACTTCCAAATCTGCACACACAGGACCCCCAGCCCCACCGAGAAAAAGGGACCCCAATTTACAGAGAATCGTCACCTCCACCAGAGATGGGGCTCCCAATCGCCTGCAGAGAAAGGAAGCCCCTCACTGCAGATGCAAGCGGTCCCCCACCCGACAGAGATATGGAACCCCCCATCTCGCCCAAGGAAGGCAACACCTCTCCTTACAAAGGGAAGGGGACAGCTCCTCCCCATGCGGGGAAGGGAGCGCCTCCGCACACAGAATGCACCCCATTCTCCCAAGCCCACAAAGAGAGGAGCCCCAAAACCTCATTCGGAAAAGAAGACCACCCAGGGAAGGGGTTCTGGCAGCCACCTGGTTTTGCCTCGGGCATGTCGGTGGACCTCCTCCCACGCCTCTGACCGCAGCTGTGTCTGGCTAGGCCCTAGGGAGGCCAGGTGGGACCCCAGGGGGAGCCCTTTAAGGAGTCTGGAGACTCCCAGAAGGCCCAGGGAGGCCTGGGCAGATGGGCCGCCCCACATTCCACCCGCGTGCTCTACAGGGCGAGAAATAACAGCTGGACAGAGAGAGGTGGCTGGATGCCAGGCCCCCAGGGAGGGAAGGGCCTGGGGGCTCGGACACCGGGGTCTGAGCGAGGAGGTGCTGGAGGCGGGGACGCCGGGGTCTCGGGAAGGAGGGGGCTGGGCTCTGGGACCCCGGAGTCTGGGGGCAGAAGAAAGCGGGGCGCGGACTCGGGTCCTGAAGAAAGGATGAGGGCCTGGACGCCTGGGTCCTCGGAGGGAGAGGACGAGACTGGAGGTCTAAAGTGGGTAAGGGCGGAGAGCCAGGACTCGGGCACGCAGCGGGGCGGGGAGACACTGGGTCTAGAAAGCCATTCTTAGTATCTGCAAGTCAGGAGTTTTCGGGAAACCGGAGCCCGGAGGGAGGGTCGGGTTTCCCAGCGTAGGCAGGACGGCTGTCGGGGGGAGGCGGTCTCTGTGCCTCCAGGGAGGGCACTGGGGCTCTGGGACTTCAGAGCCCTGGGCGTGGGCAGACCCGGAGGCCTGGGCCCCTCCTGGGACCGTACCCGCCCGCTCCCCGCGACTGTTCCCGGAGCGGGCGCGGCGGGCAGCAGACGCGGGGGAGGGGGCGGCTGTCCCCGCCGGGGGTGGGAGGCTGGGAAGGCCCTGGAGGGCTGCCAGGACGTTGGCGCCCTTCCCGGCAGGGGGACCTGTGACTTTCTGAATGGGGTGGTGGCTGGACGTGGGGTGGGGGGAGGTGAAGGCGGTCACGGGGGCGGGGCTTTGGGGAGGGCGGGGCTTGGGGAGAGCAGGTGTTTAGGGGAGGAGGGCGAGGTGGGTGTGAGAGGGAGGGAAAGGGTGTGAGGGACTTGGAGCTAAGGCGGGGGACCGCCTGGGAAGTAACGCAGTGTGAGTGACCCAGAGTGAGGGAAGACAAGCTCCTCCCCTTTTTCTTCCGGCCCATCTCCCCCCACCCGTTTTCCAAAACCCCCTGTGAGCCGGAAACTTCCCCGCCTCCGGGGAGCGCTAAGCCAACCCGGCAGCAGCCTGCGTGTGTCGTCACGAGTTGTCAGGCAGACTGCCACGCCGCTTCCGAGAAGCCAGTAAAGTTGTGGCGGGGCGGGTGTGAGGAGTGGCGCTGCCACCTGGAGCCTCGCATCCCTCGCCACCAACCTGAGGGCTCAACCCAGAGGCGGTGGTGCCTGGAATAGAGACCCAGACGGAAGGGGAACCATGAAGGAGGTGGGGGAGAGCTCTAATTGGCAGGAAGAGAGAAGATATAAAAATTAAACGGAACCTCAGTGCCTGCACCGCAAGCCCTTTATTTCGGCACTCAAAGCTCAGCCCGTTCTGGCTGTAACTGCCTCTTTGAACTCCAGTCTCCTCTTCCCCCTTGTGGTCGCGGTGTCTCCGAGAGCCAGTGGCCCCAGTAGAGGGGCAGGATTGCAATCCCTGACAGAGTGTCCCAGGAGGTCTACCTTGATTTCTTTTGCTTTATTTTCTTTTATTCATTTAGGATGACAGTGATTGCTTTTGTAAAAAGTACCTTCTTTGTAGGAGGAGGCCTTTGGGACGACGTTTTGCACGTGCCTCCCTCCTTCCCCTCCCCACTCCTCTCGAGAGCAGGTCCCAGCCTAGACTCTGCAGCTAGCCACTGTGTGTCCCCACGTGCACTTCTTGCTTCTCTGGGTCCTTGCTGTTGCTACTTTTGCTGCTGCTGCTGCTGCTGCTGCTCCTCCTCCTCCTCGCCGTCAGTGGGGAGTGGGGTGGGTTTCAGATGTGTCAAAGGCTCCATAGGGTTCCAAGTACTTTTTGAGATCTTCCTCCTCCTCCTCCTCTCCCCCTTTCACCGAAGGGACAAACTGAAGCCTAGAAGTCATTTCCCCTTAGATCCCCCAGCCCACCCAGGATCAAGGACCTGGACCTCTGGCCTCTTGGACCACAGCTGTGACTCCCCAGGGGTCCCAGTCAGCGCTCCACAGTCATCCAGGCTTCCGCTCCAGCTGGGCTTACCCAGGGGCCCAGACACAAATGGTTGAGGCCCAACACGCAGCTGACAGAAGCCGCTGTGGTAAGACAACCAGGGGAGGCAGAGACCGGGGCAAACTGGAGAAGAAATGCCACGTTAGGAGGAGGCCACATCCTGTTCTAGCCTCCCCAGACTGAAAAGCTGGCCCACTGTCACCAGAGCGCCCCAAGTTTTAAGTGAAGGCAGAAACCTGGATTATGTAAAATCTCCCCATTTTGAAAGGTAAGCTGTTACTGTGGACCCCACCCACCCACCCAAAGCCCCAAATGCTGCAATCAACTAAAGAAACCACCACCAGGGACCTAGTTTGCCTAGATTGTGGAGGGCGACCAGCTTGATACCTCTGGTTAGAAATGAGAGGGGAAGCTGCCAAGATCACCCAGAAATCGGTTGAGTGGCCAGAATGATCCTCAGTGTGGCCATAGGGAGGGTACCCCAGGACAGGTAGGGTCCCCATCAGAACTTATGGCTGCTGTGGGGTCCCTAAAGGGGCATATCAGATGTGATGGGAGAATCCCAGACATGATAAGGGTATCCCAGTGGGGGCCCAGATATGACCCAGTTCACTGAATCCCCCACCCCAGACCCGACCAGGGTGATTTCAGACATGACAAAGGATCCCAGAGGGGCCCTAGATGTGATTGGAGAATCCCAGACACAAGAAAGTGACAGTAGAATGGTTCCAGAGAATCAGGGGATCTCAAAGATGGCAAAGGGATTTGAGGGGACAGATGTGGCACAGAGATCTGAGACATGATAAAGGACTAGGAGAGCTCAGATCTGACAAGAGGGACTCAGACATGAGAAAGGGACCCCAGAGGTACCCCTGGACAGGGCTCAGGGTTGCTGGCAGGGCCCCCCTCCTGGTGTGACGATCTGTGTGCTCCGCTCGATGAGACTTGAGGGTTTACAAAGGATCTTAGGGAGGTCCCAGGCCCGGCCGGGGGACCCCAGAGAAGCTGGGATTCAGGAAGCACTAGCCCCCTCCAGCCCCCCACGGTATAGTGGTCTACGGATCCTGTGCCCCAAAGCATGAGCATCCGGGGATCCTGTACGTGGCGGAGGAATGCCACGGGGGCCCTGGGCAGGGCGTAGGGATTATGTCAACACTCCCCCACCTCGAGTGTGGGTTCCACAGGTCCTATGACCTAGGGTGTGGCGACGGCAACGTGCCACGGGGACCCCAGAGGAGTCCTGGCTGGGCCGTGAGGTCCCCAAGCGGCTCCACAGGCGGTCTGGGGCTCCCGGGGCTGCCCAGGCAGGGTGCGGAGCCCCCGCGCGCCCAGGCTGGGCTCAGGCGCGGCGGGCGCCGGGCAGCAGCGCGCTGTCGAACTGGTAGGTGAGCTTGCGCTTCACCTTGCGGATCTCCCCGGTCTTGGCGTAGTTGCGCAGGGCGCGCGCCAGCTTCTGGTAGGTCATGCGCTTGCGGTTGCCCTTCTGCTGGCCCCAGCGGCGCGCCAGGAGCTCCTTGTGCTTGGAGGAGAACTGGAAGACGCCGGCGCCCGGCTCCACCCACCACACGCATTCGCGCATGTCGCCGCGGGTCAGCAGCCCCAGCAGGAACTGGTACAGGCGCAGCTTCTTGCGGGCCCCTGCGGCGGGGTAGAGGGACGCGTTAGGAGGGGGTCCCCAGGCCCCGCCCCCACGCCCACCCAGCTTCCTTCCACTCCAGCCTCAGTCTCCCCATCCAGAGAAGTGGGGCGAGGGAGGTGCCTGTTGGATACACCCGACTCTGTGCCCATCCCGCCCCCAGTCCCGTCCTGGGCAAGTCACTCCCTCCCTGCAGCTGTTAGCCCCGGAACTCCATCCCCCTTCCGCGCTTCAGTTTCTGGGACTGGCGTCTGTCCTGTCTCCTGCTCTGCGGCCAGCACATAGTCGCACATGTTTATAAGCCCGTGAGTGAAGGAATCTGTGAAATGGGTTGACAGCACTCCTCAAGGGCTCATATTATTGATAGCGGAGCTGATTGGCTGCGAATGGATCCGGGGTCGGTTTGAATGGGCCTGGCCATTTCTCCAGCTCCTGGTCTCCCAGACGGGATGGGGTCCCTGGAGAGGCCGAGGCACCTGACTCCTAGGCTCCTACAACCAGCAAGGACCCCACAGAGCTTGGGGTTTCAAAGCAGGGCATTGAGTACAAGAACCTTCTGTCGGCGGGGCGTGGTGGCTCACACCTGTAATCCTAGCACTCTGGGAGGCCGAGGCGGGTGGATCGTTTGAGCTCAGGGGTTCAAGACCAGCCTGAGCAAGAGCGAGACCCCGCCTCTACTAAAAATAAAAGAAATTATCTGGACAACTAAAAATATATAGAAAAAATTGGCAGGGCATGGTGGCGCATGCCTGTAGTCCTAACTACTCGGGAGGCTGAGGCAGGAGGATCGCTTGAGCCCAGGAGTCTGAGGTTGCTGTGAGCTAGGCTGACGCCACGGCACTCTAGCCTGGGGAACAGAGCAAGACTCTGTCTCAAAAAAAAAAAAAAAGAACCTTCTGTCATTTCCCAGCTGTGTGAACATGAGGCAGTGATGTAGTGATTTCTATCACTTTATGTTTTCTCAGTCCCCATTTTAAACATAAGCTGGACTTTCTCGTACCAGAAGCAGGGCTCAGTCACCGCGACAGTTTCCAGTTCTACCTACACTCCCCTCCCGCACCCCATTGAAGACCAGGTCCTAAATGTGGTGGATCCCAGATACCTGCCTTGTACAGTTGCCTCCTGGTGACCCCCTCCCTATGGGGCAGCTAGATGCAGCCTCCTTGACAGCCCTGCTGGCCCCCATGCCCCAGATAGGGGGGTCTCAGTGACCACCTCTCAGGCACAGCGTGTCCTCGTGGAACTGGAGCCTACTTGCTCTAAACCCACCAATTAAAACTCCCTGCAGGAAACCGGTTTGGATAACGCCCTGGACCCCAGTAAGGGCGTTGGCTCTCTCTCTCTCCCCTGCCTGTGCTGTGCTCCCTGGCCTCCATGAATGCCACATACCGCTCAGGACCTGTAAGTGATACAATCTTTATTTCCAAGTTGTGTCTCTCCTAATAACGGGGGAGCGCTCTCCATCTTAAAGATCCTACATTAAAACAGGTGACTTAAACTCTCTGCGTCAGAGTCTCTTCAGCCATAAATGAGGCTAATGTGTGTGTGTGTGTGTGACTTTTACAAAGCCCTGGGGAGCATTTGGTGCCAGGTGCTTTGCTGGTTGCTGTACAGTTGCCCTCCGGGGGGAAGGACCCAAGCCATGACATGGGAAGAGGCGGATGCCCAGCTTACAGAGGGGAAATCGAGGCCCAGATACAGAAAGTCACTCATGACCCTGACTTTTCAGGGTTGAGCATAATGCATGTTGGGCACATGGGGCAGAGCCGAGGTTGACTAGTTGGGGGTTGACCTCATGGTTATTTTTGTTACCACTGTGTGGATAATGACAGTGAAGATGTTGACTTATTGAGTGCTCACTCTGTGCCAAGTACTGCTGTCCCATCTACACGTGTGATCCCGTCTTATCCTCCTAATGACCTCACAAGGGTAGACACTATCACTGCCATCCCCACTGCACAGACAGGAAACCAAGGCACAGAGAGGTAGAGGCACTTGCCTGACGTCACACAGCTAGCAGCTGGTGTGGATCTGGGAACTGCCCTCAGCACTGGGGTATACAGTAGGTGCTTGGGAAGCCACGGTTCCTTTAGCCCCCTCCCTCATCTCCAGTTGGCGTCCCCACCCCGTCCACTCCCACATACCTGCCTCAGATCCCCTCCCCTCGGGG
The DNA here is from genome assembly GCF_020740605.2 of Lemur catta. Taxonomy (NCBI): domain Eukaryota; kingdom Metazoa; phylum Chordata; class Mammalia; order Primates; family Lemuridae; genus Lemur; species Lemur catta. Next base: position 22,912,001 of record NC_059146.1, read on the forward strand.
CCAGTCATGAGGGCCTCGTCCGACTCGCTGTCCGAAACCTCCAGGGCGGGGCTGTCCAGCAGGAGATCGTCCTCCTCCGACAGCGCGGGGCTGGGGTACGGGGCATACGCCGCGGGACCCAGAGTCTGCGGAAGGTCAGGGTCACCTGCACATCCAGGGGCCCCCTTCTCTCCTCCACTTCCTCCACTCAGCCCCCCGCTGTGGCCCTCCCTACTCTGCCCCAACTTTGTGGACAGCGTGGACTCTGTCGTGGCCAGGGGACACCTGAGCCGTGTCTGTTGAAGCCTGCCCAATACAGCCAAAACCCCAGCCTGTGCTGTCCCTTGCTTTGTCTCTGCCCCTGCCCGGTCGTGCGGTGCAGTAATGGCCATACTTGCCCTCGGAGGTTGCTAAAGGGGTTACTATGTGCATGGGTTTTAACGCAGGGCCTGGCACCTGGTAAACCTCAATCAGAAAACAGGGCTTGTTCTTAACTAGCTCCCTGCCACTCACCTGGCTGGTGAAGTCCTCTGTGGGGTACGCTGGGAGGCCGGGCCCTGTGGCCTCCAGGCTGGGGGCCGGGTCGAGGCTCCCTGTAGAGCTGTAGGCCGAGGGTCCGTAGCACAGCTGCATGGCCTGGGGGTGGCCAAAGGCGGCTGCTGCCTGGTCGAAGGCTTCATAGGGGGCAGCTGGGACAGGTGGGGACCCGGTCCAGTCCCATAGGGGATCTGGGGGAAGGGCACTAAGTCAGAAGCTGGGCGGTCTGACTGAGGCCTCCTCCTCCTTGAAGCCCCCAGCACAGAGAGGCCATTGTGGGTTGTGCAAATATCTGACCCCAGGATTTGCATGGGGGAGCAGCCGGGTGGGAGAGGGAAGGGGAGGCGGTCTGGAGGCCTGGGCTGCCCTTATCCCGCTGTGCTAGGTCACACCCTCCCCTGGGCCTCAGCTCCTCCATCTGTGAAATGGGCCCGAGGCCTGGGTGGGGAAGGGGCCAGGGTCACTCACCAGGAGCCCCGTCTGAGTCGGGGTAGCTGGAGTGCTTGCAGCTGTCCAGGTCATAGAAGACGCCGTCTGGGTACTGATGGGGTGGGGAGGGAAGAGGGGTCATCGCAGGCTTCTGGGGAGCCCCACCCCCAGCCTGGACCCTTGGGAGACTCCAACACAGACAGGGGAGAGAAGAGGCGACACTGCAGAGAACACAGAGACAGAAAGAGACAGTGAAAGGGAGAGACACGGAGACTAGGCAGCAGAGATAAGGCAGAGAGAGAGACATGCAGAGATACAGACAGTAGAGACAGACACGATGCAAGAGGGATGCACGGCAGCCAGCTCCTGCTGGGACTGTGGGCTCCCAAGACCCCTGGCACCTTGCTGTTGTACGGGCAGCACACGTAGCGCCCGGGGAAGGGGTGGGAGGACCCCCGGCCTTGCCTTCCTGGGGGTGGGAGGCACAGGGGGAGGGCAGGCAGAAGGAAGTGTTTTTGCAGAGGCAGGAGCTCAACACTTCTCAAACCCACCTCCATATTTCTTCCATTTGTCCCAAGAATCATGTGTTGCTTTAGCAACTGGGGACATACCCCATCCCTATGACCCAGCAATCTCACTCCTAGGAATTTTGCCCTGGAAAATGGAAAATGTACGTCCACAAGATAGCCTCGTTCAAGAATAATCGGAGGAGCTTGGTCAATAGCCCCCAACTGGAAATAGCCCAGGTGCCCATCAGCAGGTGCAGGGGTGCAAACCGCGGCGGCGCCCGGTGGTGGAGCGAGACACAGCCAGGACACACTTCATGTTGCACGGAGGAAGCCAGACCCCAAGAGGGACACACTGCAGGGTTCACTTAATATAAAGTTCAAAAACAGGCAACGCTAATCGATGGTGGAAAATATCGAGTGTTGACTGGGAAGGGACGTGAGTGAATATTCTGGAATGATGGAAGTGTTCCATGTCTTGATCTGATTTGTGGTGACACAGGTGTATGCGCCAGGTGAAAACTCATTGCAGTGTCCTCGGGACTTGTCACTTCACTGATCTGTAAGTTACACCTCAATTAAAAAACAAAACAAAACTGGAGGAGGGGACGGGGTGGGGGAGGGGTTCTTTCGGCCGCAGCCGTCAGGTTTCGTCCTCAGACTGGGCTGCGGGTGCGAGGGTGTTGAGCATAGTTTTCTTGTGTCTGAAATATTACAGAATCAAATTTTTAAAAATACAAAACAAAAAAGGAGGAAGGGAAAGAAGAGATATGTACGTACATTTGCTGAACGTGGGGTGGGCAGGGGACAAGACGCACAGAGTCGCAGGAAAGCGGACTCAGAGTCTGAGCGTAGGACAGACGTCAGAAATGTGGCTGTGATGGGATGGGGGTGGCGGGAGATACCAAGGGGGAGTTCAGAAAGACAAAGTGACAGGAAGGGATGGAAAGGGAAACTGAGGCAGGGAGCAAGTGACCTCTCTGAGGGAGGTCACTGGTGGGCCGCCCCTCCCTGGTCCCCAGGGGCCCCGACTCACCAGACAGCTGAAGTGTGGCCCGTCGAGCCTGGAAGGGGAGAGACACAGGGGCATGTCAGGGCTGCCTTGGGCCACCTGAGTCTCCAAGTGGTTGGGGGTTGACAGGGGAGGCGGCAGCAGCTGTGCCCGCCGTGGCTCTGCAGTGGGGCTTGGTGTCCCTGCGTGAGACCTGCCCCACCACATTCACCCCACTCCCCACCGGGACAGGAAGTGGGAGGCGGGGGCCAGGCAAATGTCCCCCCCCCGGGATTTGCATAAACACAGGCTGGGGGGGCAGGGAAAGTGAGGGAGAGAAAGTCCCTGGAGAGGAGGTTGGGGGGAGGGGGCCTGGGCCAAGCTGGCCTGGGTGGCAAGTCGGTTAAATGGGTGCACCTTGGACGGGAGGAGAGGGATGGAGAGATGTCTGGGCAGAGACAGGAAACAGGGGCGATGGGGCAGAGGACAGGGGTGTGCAAAGAGACAGGCACGCACCCAGGCAGAGAACATCTCTTGAGCCCCAGGGATAGAGAGGTGGGGTGGGGGGTGAGGGAGGAGAAACAGGCGACAGAGAGACAGAGACAGAGCCAGAAACACAGACACGGAGTGCGACTCCGACACAGCGAGGATGATGCAGTGGGACCCAGGGAGAGGCGGAGACGGGCAGCGTGAGAGCCACAGAGGACAGCAGCGGAGGGGACAGAAGCAAGCGTCCCGGGGAAATGAGATATTTGGGGGCCAGGAAAGACAGGGATGGGAGGAAAGAGCCCGAGGTGGATCGGGAAGAGAACCAGCGGGGCAAGGGACAGTGTGGACCCCTTCCCTCCCACCCACCTGCCCTGGGCGGGGCAGAGACTACTGCCCACGGGTGAGGGGCCGGAGGGGGGTGGGGGTCCTGAGTGCAGGCAAGGGGGACCCCACTTACTGTGCAGCCTCCAGGGCGAGCATGGTGGTGCAGGGCTGGAGCTTGCCGCCTGTGGCCGCCACCCTATTTATACCTTGGCCCAGCCCCCTGGGGGGGGCACAGCTCGGCCCTCCTCGAAAATCCCCTCAGGGAGGGGGTCAGGGAGGGGGCTGGATTGCACAACCCCGTGGTTACGTGGCAGGGAGGGCGGGCCGGCCAGGGGCTGTCTGGATTTGGGGATCCCCACACAGGGTGGGGATGGGAGAAGAGCTGGATTGGGGGACCCCAAAAAAGCAAAGGACCAGGGAGGTCAGTGAACAGGGGAGCAGGAACGGCGAGATCTGGACCCAGGAGCCACATCGCAGCAGGAGGGGGCCGGGCCGTGGGTCGGGTGGGGGCGGCAGCAGGACCCTGTCCCTGAGGGACCTACAGGTCGGTGTCAGGAGGCAGTGAGGGACCATGGGGACAGACACGGGGATCGCCAGGGGGTCTCATAAGTGGACAGGGGCTGGGGGGGAACCAGATCAGAAGCTGATGGCCAGGACCCCGACGTGGAAAGATCCGTGGGTGTGTGACGTGGCAGGGGGGTCCCCTTGGTCATGCCGGGGAGTGGAAGCCTCTGTGCCAGGGGCTGCCCCAGGGCCTGGAGAAAACAGGTCAGCACCTGGAGGGCAGGGCAGCCCCCAGGGAAGGTGGGCTGGGGCCCGACACCTGGGTGCCCTGAGCAGGGGCAGAGGAGAGTGTGTGTGGAGACATTCACTCACGGCTGCATGGGAGGCGTCAAAAGGGAAACTGAGGCAGACTTGGCCTGCATGGGCCTGGCAGCAGAAACCTCAGCACCGAGGGGAAGGAAGCCCAGTGGGGGCCTCGGGGGTCTCGTCTGGGCTTATAGGATACAACCTTTCCCCCCAAGAGACCACAAAACATCAGGTAGCAAAAGGCCTGAACTTTATTAATTCTCACTCCTGCCCCAGCCCTCAAGGATGCTTCCGAGGTCACCAGGTCTCAGGGCCAGGGGGCCCAAAGCGCCGCAGAAGCTGCTCCTGGTCCTCCAAGTCCTTCCGCACCTTCTTGCGCATGTAGAAGATGGGACAGTCCCGGCTACGGGTGGGCGACGGGGTCAGGCCAGGGGCATCGAGCACCCGGCCCTGGGGCAGGGGCTGTTCCCAGGACTTTGGCCCCTGCCTGCTGCCCACCCTCCTCCCACGGCAGGCTGTTTGCTCAGTGGGCACGAAGGGGGGGCTGATAACAGCGGGTACCCGGTGAGGAGCGGGCCACGGCCGTTTATCACCTGTCACCTGGCGTGGGAACCCGCCCCGCCTGCCCGTTCCCTGGGGAAAGCCCAGCCCCTCCCTGGGGGAGGGGGCCAGGACAGCTGGGTGTGCCATTCCCCGGCAGATACTGGGTGCCCAGCCCTGCTGCCCCGAGCACCCACCTTCTGGGAGGCTGGGGTGGGCCCACTTTGCAGGCGAGGACACTGAGGCTCCGGAGGCCTCACAGACAGAGGGGAAGGGCGGGGAGGGCGTGCAGGAAAAGACCTTGGAGAGGGAGGTTGGCCCACGACCCACAGGCCGGGAGCTGGGAGGGGCGAGGCCGGCCGGTGGGGCCTGGCGGGGCACACACCTAGTGCAGATGACATCCTCATGCAGGCTGCCCTGACATCGCTGGCACTGCGTCCACAGGCGCGAAAAGCGCTCCTCCAGGGCATTCAGGTGGGACACCTGGGGACAGCAGGGGCTGAGCAGGTGCCGCAGCCTCCCCCCCCCGCCCCCCCCCAACACCCCTGCCCGGCCTCCTGGCCTCTCACCTCCTTCTGATACAGCTCCGACTCCCGAGGCTGGCAGAACTTGCACACGGCTCCTGGCGGGGGGCGGGGCTGGGTCAGCACAGGGTGCTGGGGCTCAGCCAGGGCCTGGCCACCGCATCCCTGCCCCTTCCCTGCCCAGGGCCCATCCCGGCTTCCAAAAGTCCCCAGAGGCCAGAGAACAAGGGAGGCCGTGTGTGGGGAAAACTCCCCTGGGGAACTCCCGGGGCGGGGGTGAGGACCCTCCTGTGGGGGGTGCAGGCAGAGGGGAGCCCCCCACCCAGGGCCCCAGGCCTCTTGGCGCAGTGCCTGCTTGTGAGGGGCAGGGGCCTGGGGCGATCCGGGGAGACAGCTGGGGCTGGGGCCTGGGTGGCCGGCGGGCGCTCACCCTGGTGGCTGAGCACAGTGCGGCAGCCGATGCAGCAGTCTCGACGCTTGGCGAAGGCCAGAAGGCCGCCCACCTTGCCGGTGAGCACCGTCTTGCAGCGCGTGTGGTCACCCCCTACAGGAGGGGAGGGCAGGCGGTGGGCTGCTGCCTTCCCCGGCCATGGGAGCCCCCGCCCCCACCCGGGCCCGCCCTTACGCAGCAGCACGGCCTCGGCGCGGCCCTCGCCGAGGATGGGCTCGAAGATGCGCAGCAGCGGCTTGGCGAGCTGCTGCTCCAGGTAGTACTGCGTGTCGATGGGCAGGCTGTGCTCCAGCACGAACAGCGGGTCCTGCGGCCACACGAGCACACGTCACCCACCAGACGGCCAAGGGCAGGGGCCCCGGGAACCACCGGTGGCAGGAGGACGGATGGTGTGGGCAGTGCCCGGGCGTGAGTGCTACCCTGCGGACTGTCACATGGGCCTGGGTCTGGAGGGGGTCAGAGGTCATGGAGGAGTCTCTGGGCCACAGGCTCTGTGACCCATGCTGGGGACCCTCAGGTCACCAAGGAAGGCTCAGAGTTCACAGGGGGAAGCAAGGACAAGGAAGGAGCCTGGGTCAGAGGTCACAGGGCCTGAGATGTGGGTCACAGGAGTCTGGGTAGGATGGGAGCACTGTGAACCCAGGGGAGTCAGGGCTGGCCAGGGCAGGGACTGGGGCCTCCTTTCTTTCTTTTTGTTTTTAGACAGAGTCTCACTCTGTTGCCCTGGCTAGAGTGCGGCGGCGTCAGCCTAGCCCACAGCAACCTCAAACTCCAATGCTCAAGCGATCCTCCTGCCTCAGCCTCTTGAGTAGCTGGGACTACAGGCGCGCACTATGACGCCAGGCTAATTTTTCTATTTTTAGTAGACACAGGGTCTCGCTCTTGCTCAGGCTGGTCTCGAACTCCTGACCTCAAGCGATCCTCCCGCCTTGGCCTCCCTGAGTGCTAGGATTACAGGCGGGAGCCGCCATGCCTGGCCAGGGCCTCTTTCTAAAGCAGGGAGCAAGGGAGGTGTCAGAATACTCCAGAGGGGCCGAGACTGACTCCCGGGGGAGGGGACAGGGGGTGGTTCTCGGGCCCCGTGGGGCCTACAGAGGCACACGCCCCTCCCTGCCCGCCCATCTTGGAAAGCAGAAGTGAGAGTGGAGGGGGCTGGGAGGTGCGGGCAGCCCAGGTGGGCCTGACCTCAGACTTCATGTAGGCGGCCACGCCCTTAGCAGCACCGATGATCACGTAGGGGACGCGGTCGCCCAGGTTGGGCGCACTCCCGGGGTCCCGCTTCCTCATCCTGCGTGGAGACCAAGCGGTGGGTGGGTGAGGGCCGGTGGGGGGCGGCATAGGAAGTGGTGAGCCCAGCTGGCAGGAAGGAGGGGGCTATTTCTGGACGGCCCCGCCCCGCCCACCCGCGGACCTCTCGGCCAGCTCCACGTGGGCCTGCTTGCCGGCGTAGTCGGCGGCCGCGCGGGTCAGCTCCTTGGTGATGACCAGCTGGGAGATGTCGATGCGGTTGCACAGCAGGTCCGAGATGACTTCCTGCGCGTGGGCCACAGCGCCCTCCGGGTCTCTGTGGGGAAGGTGGGCCGGACAGGCTGGTGTCGCCAATGGCCACTGAGGGCCAGGCTGGCACCTCCACTGGTTCCTGGGCTGGGGAGGGTCCTGCCCAGCCACAGGCTGCAAGGTGGCAGAGGCGAGGCCGGAACCCAGTTGTCCAAGGCGACTCCTCCCGCTGCCTCCCCACTGAGGAAGTGCTGGCCTGACACCTGTGTCCCTAGAGGAGGAGGGGCTGGGGGCCTGGACCCCTGGGTCTGAGGGAGGAGCGGCTGGGACGAGGGTCCCGCATACCGGTCGATGAGCAGGCGGCGCAGCGAGGCAGTGACGAGGTTGGCCACAAGGGGGCAGTTGTCCCTGCGCACGGCCTCCAGGCCCTTGCAGTCCATGCGGTCGTGGGTGTCAGGCCGGGAGGAGAAGAGAAGACCCGCGTAGCGCTTCTTGCTGATGAGCAGGTAGGGGAAGTAGACCTGGGAGTGACCCGTGGCTGAGACCCCAAGACCGTGATGTCTGGTCCCCAGTCCTGAGACTCCTTCCAGAAAATGAGGGCAGACAGGGATGGGCCGGGAAATGCAGGATTCGGATACTTGAGACAAGCCCAGAACCTGGCAGGCTGGACCCTGCGACCCTAGCGTGCTGCCGTTAGGTGGCCCCTGAGCACCCTCAGCACTCCAGGGACCCCAGATCTGAAACAGGGACTGGGATCAACCTAGAGACAGCCCTGCAACATGACAGGGGATGCGATGAGGCTTCCCCTCCAAGACAGACGAGACCAGGCCCAGCGCAGAGCTCCAAGGCAGAGACTTCCCCAAACCGGAAGGCTCCAAGTCTGAGATCTGGGGCACCCAGAGATGCACGTTTGAACCATGGAGAAAAATGCAGCTTGAGGACCAGACACGGGGCACACGCCTGCAGTCCCAGCTACTCGGAGCCTGAGCCAGGAGGAGCACTCAAGCTCAGGAGTGTGAGGGTGCAGGGAACTATGACTGCAGCTCGGAGTAGCCGCTGTGCTCCAGCCTGGGCAACACAGCAAGACCCCATCTCTTAAAAGAAAAAAAAGTATGGCATAACATCTCCTGGGGCCAAGCATGACATTCCATGGGAGCTGGGAGGACTGGACAAGGGTGCACAGATCCAAGATACCTCCCCTGGCAGGGTCCCCACTGCTGAGGGCAGCCCCCACATCTGACAGGTGCTGGGAAACCTCAAAACCACAGACATTGTGACAAGGTTTTTCAAACAACAGATGCTGTCTTGTGTAACAAAGCCCAAGGCCCCAAACTCAGGAGAATCCAGGCAGCAAAATACCTCGACACTGGGGCTTATGACCCCAAAGAATGGATACTCAGAGTACCCCAAAATGGCGACCCTGACACACCACAGGATCCCCAACTCAGTACATACTCAAGCCCTGCAGGTACCCCGTGGCTCAGAAGGCCCCAAACTGGCAAGACCCACGTTAGTCTCCACTGAGTCCTGAGCGTGGGAGGTGGGGGATCCAAGTACCTTTTCAAACTCAAGCCGGATGGGCGATGGGAAGTGGCCTGACACCCAGTCCGCGGCCTCTCGCCCCAGGGCCATCGCCTCAGCCACAGAGGACACACCGAATCGGCACATGACGGAGTCAGTGTCACCATATACAACCTGGGGAGGGTGTGTGTGTGAGGGAGGGTACCTCCTGCCAAGCCCGGGGGTGCCCAGTGCTGAGGGAAGCCCACGGATACAGAAGGAGAGCGGGACAGGGTGAGAGCAGGAGGCATGGGGACAGACGGGCCTGGGCATCCAGCAGTGCCCCCACCTGCCCCCGGCCCATCTTAGGGCAGCGGTCGGAGCAGCCCCTGACCTTGGCAGTGGTGCTGTAGCCATTCTCCACTGTATACTTAGACTCGACCAGTTGCTTGGTTTTCTCAATCATCTGACGCCCGAACCCGGTGACACTCTGTGGGGTAGAGAATCATGCAGAGTGAAGGCCCAGAGGTCATTTGCAGTGGCCATAGGCTGCAGGGGTCCCGCCTCTGCCACTTCCTTCCAGCAAGGGCTTGGATGAACCACGCTGCCCACCCGGGCCTCAGCTTCCAAATCTGCAAAATGAGGCTACTAGGCTGCTCTTCAATGGTCTGCTGGACAGAAGTGGGTTCTCCAGCCCAGAGCTCTGGGCATAGATGAGGAATTGACGACATCAAACGAGTGTAGCCTGAAGAGGCCACTGGCTCAGAATTTCTCTGACACTGTGATATTCTGGGCAGCTCTTTAAGGTACAGGACCACTGACATTCCTGGTCCCCTCCTTGAAAGCCAGCAGCGCCACCCCCATACCTGTGACATCAGAAACGACCCTACCTACACACAGACAAATGCCCCCCAGTGTAGGGGGTAGTACCACCCCCACTGAGAAACCATTCCTTTCTAATTGTCTTATTTTACAATTAAGGAAACTGAGGCTGGGGGGCAGAAGCATCAAAAAGAGATGGGTGTATTTCTTTTGTTTTTGTTTGTGTGGATCCAGTCAGGAAATCTTTATCTTTTAACTTGAGCATTTAGTCTATTTACATTCAGTGTAATTACTAATATATTTGGGCTTAACTCTATTATCTGCCTTTACTTATTCTGCCTGTTCTATGTTCCTTTTCTTTCTTTTCTTATCTTCTTCTCCTGGCCTGCCTTTGGCTTAGGGGCCGGAGACTGATGTCTAAACATTCATCCCTTTCCACCAAGGAGGCTGGGGAGGCAGCCAAGGATTATGAAAGGCCAAATAGGGGAGTAAGGGTGGCGTGCAGTAAGGGATCCACCTTGCCCAGAGAAAGGTCTGGCTTTTAGAAGGGGACCTCTAAGCCCTTGGAATCTCCTGCCTGATAAAGAGTGTCTCTATTTACCCGAGACCTTGAGCCACACCAGGTAGTTTATGCTAACAACGTGGTTTATGGTGGGGACCTTGGGCCATGTTATCAGTTGGCCCTATGGGAGGAGGGGGCTGGAGACTGAGTAACTAAGGTCAGTCACATGGGTGCTCCAGGCCTACACGACACCCAGTAAAAACCATGGATACCAAAGACCAAAGCTAGGGTGAGACTCCCTAGTTGGCAACACTCCATGTGTGTCGTCATGCATCAGTCTTCCAGAACTAAGTGCTGTCTGTGTGACTCTCCTGAAAAGACGACAACTGGAGGATACATGCCTGGTCTTTCCTAGACCCCGCCCTCTACACCTCTTCCCTTTGCTGATTTTAACCTGTATCCTTTTGCTGTGTTAAATCATTACTGTGAGTGCTTCTAGTGCTACTGAATCTGAGAGCAGTCTCGGAAGCTCCAGAACTGCAGGTGGGTGGGCGTGTGCACAGGCCCCTCCTATCGGCAGGCCTGCCTACTGGCAATTCTCCCAAGCCTTCCGCCCAGAGCCACGTGAAAACTGACGCAGTGCCCAGGTAGGGAGGGAGCTCCCCATGGCTGGAGGTAACCAAGCAGAGATGTACTTGTTCTGCTAGTCTGGAACGTGCCAGGACCCAAACTCCAGGGGAGAAGACTAGACAGGAAGACTCTTTTGAGGCTCTCTTAGGCCAGGGACTGAGGCACTGATTCCAGCCTGGGGGAATCTCAGAAACTCAGACCCACTGTGGTCTCACTGCGAATCTGTGTTTCTGTCCACGCTGCTGCAGACGGTGAGCGAGACAGTGGGCTTCTCTGCCTACAATCCCTCTCAGAGCCAGGCACTGACCGAACAGCCACCGTGGTGGCGATCGAGGACACACAGCAATCAAGCGTCAGAGCCTGGTTGTGCTGTCGGGCGTCCCCCAGCCCTGCCCCAGTCCCCTTGAGCAGAGACATGGCCCCGTTCCCTATTTCCCCATCAGTGAGAGAGGAATCTACCTCCTTCCCCTTCCCCTCGCAGGAACAAGGGAGGAGGTGAGCTGGGGCGCAGTGTGCTGGGGTGGGGGGTCTGTAGGGGACCGTGTGATGGGTGACTCTGTGTGAGCATCGCTGCCTCAGAGTGGCAGGCCCTGCCCAGCCCCTGCTTTGTCTGTCTGCAGAGCCCTTAGCACCCCACTTGCCTCCTAGACACGTTTATTGCTGTCCCTGTCCACGTCCACACTACGCTGTGAGCCATGTAGGGACAGGAACTCTCATCAGTCTTGTCACCTCCGTGCCCCCAGGGTGCAGAGCAAGGCCTGACCACAGCACATGCTCGGTGTTTGCTCATAAAGCGAATGAACCAACTGCTCGAGCCCTGTTGGCATCCTCTCTCCAAAAGGCCAGCGAGTTGGGTGCCCAGGCCCTGGCCTCTGGATGCGGTTCCACCATACGGAGCCCTGGTCACTTACACACGGGGCCTGCCCGCCCCCTGCGTGCCTGCCAGGGGCCTGAGTGCTCACCTGCGAGATCTCCAGGCATGGTAACTTGCCCACCTGCGCGCCGGTGAAGCCATACACAGAGTTGGCGCTCACCTTCAGCGCCAGCTGCCGCCCGTCCAGGACCTGCCGCCGCAGTGGGTCTGTCTCCTTGGCCAGCTCGGCCTTGGCCCTGGGAGGGGACAGCGGTAAAGGCCACTCAGGCAGGGCCCCAGGTCTCAAGGGAAGACCGGAGGCTTGGGGAGGGGCCTGGGCCTGGGCACTGGTCAGGGCGCCTTTCCCGAGGTTAAGCCACACAGAGCCGGGTGAGCTGCGCACTGCACGGGGCTCCCGGCCAAGGGCGCGTGGCAGCTGCCTGGAGCAGGCAGCCCCGGGTGACCCACAGTGGGCCAGGGACTGCTGAGAGGCCTCAAGGAGGGGTGTCAAGAGCTCACCTCTTCCGAGCACTGAGTAGGTTCTCTAGGATCTGGGGCAGCAGCCCTTTCCGCACCGACGTCTTCACAAACTCGTCCCCAGTGGGCGTCTTGATGAACTGATCCTCGGTCAGGCTGGGGTGGGAGGTGATGGCAGTGACTGCCCGGCCGCCTCTCCTCCTCCAGCCCCACCTCTGCCCTGCTGTCCGGGCCTTGGCCGTGGGCACCCTCGGGCCCCCCATGCACCCCCTCCTCTCCCTGCTATTTCTAGGCCTGTGCCTGTTGCCCCACCAGCCTAGGAGCCCCGGAAGGTAGGGCCCAGGCTGGCCTTAGGGGACATGTGCTGATGCCGGTGCCGTACCCCAATTTCTGGGCGGCCCCGGGCCGCAGAAGCGTGGTGTAGCACAGGTTGTGGGCCATCATGATGGATGGGTACAGCGAAGAGAAGTCCAGGGTGGCGATGGGGACGTCGTAGTACCTGGGAGGGGAGAGGCCTCGAGGAATCAGGGCTGGGAGCCCCCAAACACCACCCTGCCCCCCACTGCCCTCCCCCTGCTCTGTCTCAGGGCCTCACCCTTTGAGGGGCTCAATGACAGTGGCTCCCGTGTAGTCCTCACCGCCCTCCGACTTCACCACGGGCATCACCAGCCCCTCGCGCATGGCCTGGGGAGGGGAGAAGGCGGGAGATGGAGGAGTGGGCGCGGACAGGCCACGCAGACTAGGTGGGGGAAGAAAGTGCATCCAGAACACGTGGCCCGAGGGGGCTGGGGTGAGTGACCGGAGCCCAGGGGTGGGGACAAGCCTGGCAGGGCCCCTTGATAGGTAGTGGTGTGGATGGTGCCCAGACTGGGCTCCGCAACCCACTGACCTGCCGCAGCAGCTGGGACACGACCTTGACCTGCTGGCCGCGGCTGAGCAGGTAGCTGATGGGCACGCCCGTGACACGCGCCATCTCCATGGCGTTCACCAGCACCATGAGCCGCTCGAGCAGCCGCAGCGGCAGGTAGGCGTCCTTGAGGCAGTACACGGCCAGGCGGCGGCGGGTCTGGTCGTTCCCGTTCTGTGGACAGGCACCGACGGGTCAGTGGAGGCCCCGAGGCTCCAGGGTCGGGACAAGGTGGCCTGGGGGGCTTGGGAGGTGGGACAAGGCAGGGCCGGATGCTGAATGGTCAGGGAGCGGGCGAGGGTCTGGGTGGGGACAGCAGTGAGAGACTGGGGAGCAACAGGCTCAGAGGGTGGGGAACAGTCTGAACAGTCCCAGTGCGGTCAGGGCAGCAGAGCAGACCAAAGGTCAGTGACAGAGGTCATGGGAGTGGGCAAAAATCTAGTCAGAGGTCAGAAAAAGGTGGGTGGCAGGTGAGGTCCGAGGTCATACAAGTAGATGAACGAAGTAAGAGATTGGGGCACAAACTTGAGGTGAGAGGTCAGGGAAGGTAAAGGTCAAGGGTCAAGGCAAGGTGCGGGAGGTCAGATGAGAGGTCAGGAAGGCAGCAGGTGGAGACAGCGCGCCTGGCGGGGTCAAGGCCAGGGTCAAGGCCGGCGGGCACCTGCAGGTCGGTGATGATGCTGTGCTGCACGTCCTCCTTCTGCTCGCCCAGGAAGTGGAAGCTCACGGCGTTGAGCGTGTAGGAGCGGAGCTTGTACTCCCGCAGCAGCACCTGCGGGGGCAGGACCCGGCTGGGCACGGGCCTGGGCAGTGGCCTCCCGAGGCTGGGGACCCTCCCGGCCCGACCCAGCCATACCTGCAGCATGTCCATCTGCACACGGCCCACCATGCTGACCACCTTGCTCTCCCGCCGGCCCATCTGCTTGGACTGGAACGACGAGTCTCGGATGTTGGAGCGGAGGCCGGCCACACGGCCCAAGAAAGGGAATGTCTGTACCTGGGGGGTGGGACAGCCATGTGGGCAGGGAAAGGCTGTGGCATGGGACAAGCTGGCTCCTGACTCAGGGGCCCTGGGGTCACAGGAGGGGAGGGGACTGAGACCAAACACAACATCTGTGTGTGTGACCCTGGGGGACCGGGAGCAGGGGCAGCCCTGGATCAAAGACGCTCTGGGGCTGGGCATGGGGGCTGGAGGCCGGGGAGTCTGGAGATAGGACAAAGCTGCAGCTGGAGCTGGGACAAGGAGAGTCAGGAGGCCTGTGGGCTGGGGGGGTCAAGCATGGTGCCCAGTGGCTGCCGGCTGCACCTAGGTGGGGAACAGGAGGAGGAGCAGATTTTCGGCAGGGATGCAGTGAGCGGATCGGGTGGCCCAGCTGGGGGAGCAGAGGCAGGGGGTGGCCTGGAGAGCTGGGCTGAGGGCGCCAGGGAGCACACAGGCGGAAGGGCCTTGCAGGCTGTTGGGCCCAGCCTGGAGGGGAGACTGAGGCAGGGAAGAAGCCTGAGCTGGGCCCAGAGCAGAGTGCAGGGTGCGCCGAGGGGAGGGGAAAGGAAGGGAGGCGTCCAGTGGCCTGGGTGTCAATGCCAGGCTGGTGGGGGGACTTCGAATTGGAGCTGCTGGGAATCATGAGAGTCTGTTTTGTTTTTTCACTGCCAAATTGGCCAAACATATACAACATATGTACGATAACACAATATACCCCACTTGGGGCTGAATCGTGTCCTCCCCAGAGATGTTGAAGTCCAAAGCCCCAGCACCTAGAATGTGACCTCTGGAAATACGTCTTTGCAGGGGATCAAGTTAAGATGAGACCATGGGGGTGGGCCCTAACATGATACGACTATGTCCTTATAAAAAGGGGAAATTGGGACACAGAGCTGTGTACAGAGGGAAGACAGTGTGAAGAGACCCAGGGAGGAGACAGCCATCTGCCAGCCAAGGACAGGCCTGGGACAGGCCCTTCCCTCACAGCCCTCGCGTCACTGAGGAACCTGCCCTGCCAACACCTGTTCCTTGGCCTTTCCAGCCTCAAGAGCCATGACACAACCAACGTCTGTCGTTTTAAGCCACACGCATGGTCTGTGGTACTTTGTAACAGCAGCTCGAGGAAATTAACACACCATTACACACTCCCAGCAGACGACACACGCACCCAGATCGCCACGATCTTCAGCAAACTCCACCTTTTCCTTATTCTTTGTTGTTACTATTATGGTTTCCCTTATTCTGTCTTTTTTTTTTTTTTTAAGAGACGGGGTCTTGCTGTCACCTGGGCTGGAGTGGCGCAGCAGTGCTGCAGCCTTGAACTCCCAGGCTCCAGTGATCCTTCCTCTGCCTCCTGGGTAGCTGGGACAGCAAGCGCGCACCACTACACTCGGCTAATGTTTTTAATATTACATATTTTGTAGAGACAGGGTCTCACTATGTTGCCCAGCCTGGTCTAGAACCCCTGACCTCAAGCGATCCTTCCGCCTCAGCCTCCCAAAGCACTGGGATTACCAGTGTGAGCCACTGTGCCCGGCCTAATTCTGTCCTATGCTAAAGCAAGGTCTGGATTCAAGGGCTAGTTCGACGGCTCGCTGAACCCCTCCCTAAGCTTCAGTCTGCAGCCGTGAATACACAGGCCTCCTTCCACATAACCGCGATGCCCTCTTCGCCTCTGACAAAAGCCACAGTAACGCTGTGGGCTTTGAGCAGGACAGGGCTGGGCCCAGGATGCCCCTGGAGCTGCTGGAGGTGACAGGCTGCAGATACACAGAAGAGGGACAGCCGGAGGAGACAGAGTCACACATAAGGGAGCAGGAAGGGGCACCTCTGCCGAGCCGCTCCACCCACCCTGCCCTCACCTTGAGGGTCTGGGCCCGAGAGATGAGGTACGGAAGGTCGAAGTTCTGGATGTTGTAGCCGGTGATCACGTCAGGGTCCATGATGCGGATGAAGGTGGACCAGGCCTGGTGGTGGGAGCACAAGGGGTCACCCTGCTCATCCCTAGGCCTCGGATCCCCCTCCTCCAGGAATGGTCTGGAAGCCCACCCCCACCTCCTGCACATCTGAAATACTGCAGGACCCAGAGGGAAATGTTTAGCCCTCAGACCACAGATCTGACCAAACCCAGACACAGGTGTCTCCAGGATCCAGGGACCCCGCCTGGGATGGCTCGGGATGTGGAGGTCGGGGTGGGGGGTGCTGAGGAAAATGGGGTTGGGGGATGTACAACGAGAGCCACCTGGAGCAGGTCCTCTTCCTTCTCGTAGCTCTGCACCTTGGCGCCCAGGATCGGGGCGCAGGGCCGCAGGGTGAGCGCCAGGCGCAGGAAGGGCTCCGGCTCACCCCAGCGCAGGCCCAGAGAGCAGATCTGGATCACGGGGTCGCGCTCGGGCTCAGGAAAGATGCCTGCAGAGGGAGGGAGGAGGGGGACGCATGGGACCTGACTCCTGCGTCTCTCTACGACACACCAACGTGGCCGCATCTCCCTGCCTCTTCCAGCCTGTCCACACCTGTCCGTCCCCACTGCCTGCAGAAGCTACAAGACCCACCCCTGGTTCCTGCTCTGCTGTCACCACCAGGCCCTTCCCCCTCCTCACTCCTGCCTCAGGGCCTTTGCACTTGCTGTCCCCTCTGCCAGGCCTGCTCTCCCCACACCCCACCCGGTGCATCAGTGACATCCAAAAGGAGGGCCCTGCAGACAGACCTTTGCGGCCGGCACACTCAATGTCAAAGCTGAGGATGCGCAGGGGTGCGATGCGCTGCCACTGCCCTTCTGGGGGGTGACTGACCACGTCTGACCACAGCACATCCGCCTCTAGCTGACACAGTGTAGTAGCCTGTGGGGACGGGTGTGTCAGGGCCAGCAGGGCCCCGGTTCCCTGCCCTGACCCAGGGAGCCACGCACCTTCTCCTTTGCCCTCAGGACGTATTTCCCAGCCGGGAGTTCCAGCCAGTTGCAGCCGACGATGTCCGTGTCCACCATGAACCTGGGGGATGGTGGGGGCTGAAGGTCAGTGGGCAAAGGCTGCCTGAGGGCGGGCAGTGGGGTGGGGACAGAGGTCTGAGAACTGAGGCAGAGGCTGTACCGGATCTCAAAGTCGACATTGGTCTCATAGGGTGCGAAGCTGGGGGTGCCCAGGCCTGGCACTCGGATGCCCTGCTCTAGCAGGCGGCGGGCGGGGGCCACGAGGCGGGGCAGCGCCAGGGTGATTCGCAGAAACGGGGAAGGGCCGTGCCCGTGGTACCCGAACATGCCTGTGGACAGAGGAGGCTGGGACCGGCTCAGCGGGGCCCCACCCGCTGGGCCCTGGGACATCACTCACTTTCTCGAGAGCACAGCTCCACGGCCAGCACCGCCGGCCCCGTGAGCTCCTTGCCCCCGCGCTGGTCCCTGCTGATGGCCGCACTCAGCTCTTGCTGCAGGTCGCTCAGGTGCTCGGGTCCAAAACCTGGTGTGAGAGGGCCGGTCAGAGGTGCAGGGGCCTACCCTGGTGCACAGGGTAGGGTCTCCGGGGAGGGGCCGCTCACCGGGGGGCGCCGGGCTGTAGAAGTAGGGCGCAAAGCCGTGGATGTGGCAGCAGACGGACACGCCCTCATCAGTGACACCAAAGGCGCGGAGCACAGGCACGGAGCCGGGGGACGGAGGGGGCCCTCCAGGCAGGGGCTGTGCTGGGCCTGGGTTGGGAGTCACAGGATAAGACAGGGGCCACCCCCCCCACCGGGTTCCTTGAAGGCCGATCTCCCAGACCCCTGAGGCCCCAAACACAGCCCCCCCGCCCCGGGCTGGCTGTGCTGTTCACTGTGTGCGTCCGCCTCCTCCCTGGTCCCCGCTCACACCCTTGTCCTCCTAGGACACCTCCCGCCGCGCAGCCAGACGCAGACCTCCTTCTGTTTACAACTACATCAAAAAAAAAAAATCCTGCAAAAAGTCAAATCGGCTTTTGCTGTGTATGTCCAGCGTTATGAACTTTAATGCACGTAGAGGTTCGGGCAACCACCACTAAAACCGGGGTGCAAAACAGTTCCATCGCCCCAAGCACCTCCCTCGAGCGGCCGTCTGTGATCCCACCCCGCACCCCCTGGCACCCGCTGATCTTGTTCTCTGTCACTATGGTTTTTTGTCTTCTCGAGACTGTCCACACAAACAGAACCATCCAGTAACATAACCTTTCAAGCCTGGCTTCTTTCACTCAGCGTGACGGCTTTGACAGTCACCGGCATCGCTGCGTGTGTCAACAGTCCGTTCCTCTTTACTGTGGAGCAGTGTCACGTGCTGCAGACGAATCGCAGTTTGTTTTATCTGTTTGCCCGCTGTGGGACATCTGGGTCGTTCCCAGTTTTGGTGCTTATGAACAGAGCTGCCATTAACACCCACGTACAAAGTTTGTTTGAACCTAAGTTGTTGTTTTGCTAGGAGTGGAATTGCCAGTCCTATGGTAAAAGTAGGTTTCAAACTCTAAGAGACCAGCAGGCTGTGCGTGGTGGCGCATGCCTATAGTCCCAGCACTTCGGGAGGCTGATGTGGGAGGATCACTTGAGGCCAGGAGTTCCAGACCAGCCTAGACAACACAGCAAGACCCCATCTCTACACAAAATGGAAAAATTAGCCAGACGTGGTAGTGCACGCCTGCACTCCTAGCTACTTGGGAAGCTGAGGCAGGAGGATCGCTGAGCCCAGGAGTTCAGGGCTGCAGTGAGTTATGATCGTGCCACTGCACTCCAGCCTGGGTGACATAATACCTGTCTTTAAAAAACAAAAAAAAAACAAAAAAAAAACTCAACTACAACAAAAAGAAACCACGGAGCTGTCAGCTGTCTTCCAGAGTGGCCACGCCATGTCGCTTTCCCACCAGCAGTGTCCGAGCCTTCCACTTGCTCTGCGTCCTCACCGGCACTTGGTGTTGTCAGTCTATTTTACCGCAGCCATTCTAACAGGGGTGCTGTCCCTCCCTGTGGCCTTTATTTGCATTTCCCTAATGGCCGATGAACATCATTTCAAGGACTTATTTGCCATCAGATCTGTCCCCATCGGTGAACCATCTGTTCAAGTCTTTTGTCCACTTCTGAACTGGGTTGTTTGTTTTCTCACTGTCGAGATCCGAGTGGTCTTTACATACTCGCAACACCAGTGCTTGGTCAGCTGTGCTTCCCCGGTATGTGGCTTGTCTTCTCATTCTCTGCAGGGAGCCCCGTACACAAGCTGGAGTCGCTCCAATACCAAACACTCGCCAGCTCACTTGGGACAGAAGCCCGGAGGGCTCCCTGAGGTCCTTGCCTGGGCCCACAAGACCTCAGTGACCTCCCTGGCTTCATCTTCGCCCCTCGCCCCTACTCCCACCACATTGGGCTCCTCCTTGCTGCTCCTTAAACCTCTCAGACATGTCCCTCCTCAGGACCCTTGCCAGGAAACCCTCTTTCCCAGACATCCCCACGGCTCCCAGTTACCTCCTCCCAGGCCTTCCCTGACCTCCGTGACACAGTCCGGTACCCTCCACCCTGCTTTTCCTTCCTCCATAACCCTCACTGCTGCCTGGCGTTACATATCTTTGTTTATTCTCTTTCCTTCTAGAATGTTTCCACCTACAAGGGCAGGGACCTTCCTGCCTGGGACAGGGCCTGGCTCAAGATGGATGCTTGGAAGTCACTAACTACATGGAAGAATGAATGAGTGAGTGAATGGATGGATGGAAGGAAGTAAAAACATACGTCTTTCCTCTCTGCAAGGAGCCAGCTCTTCTCACCTTCAGGCATCAGCTGGAAGATGCTCGCCACCTCCAGGAAGCCTTCCCAGACCCCTGCCCTTCCTCTCACAGCCCTGGTCACTGGGGTGGGACTGGTGTGTCCATCTCCTCCCACAGACTGTCACCACCAGAGGGGCAGAGCCCAAATGAGCCCAGGGCCCCTTCCCCGACCCTGCCTCTACCCTGCCAAACTCACCCACATAATGGTCGATCTCCAACTGCTGGAAGATGAGGGGCTCTGCCTGGGAGTCCAGGGGCAGTGGGGTGGGCCGAAGCCAGCGGGGATCTGTGGCTGACAGGGAGAACTGCCCTGGTGGGGAGGGAAGGAAGTGGGGCTATGTGGAGTCATGGTCCTGCCTTAGAAATAATAACCCCTGGGACCGGGATGTGCAATTATGAAAGGAGTCAGGTGGAGATGGTGTCCGCATCAGGCAGGAAACTTGGGAGAGAATGAGGGTCAAAGGTCAGCCCTATGCAGGACTCCAAGTGGGCCAGACAGGGGTCATAGGTCAGACTTGAGGCTGACTCTCGCCCAGAGGCAAGACCAAGGGTGACTGGGGCAGGGGCACAGCTGGGGGCTCCCACACCAAGTCTCACCATCTGTGGCCCTCTCCAGGGCTGACTGCAGCTCCTCCTCCTCCTGTTCCTGTAGCCTGTGCTCCGCCTCCATCTCCTCCATCATTGCCAGCTCCTCCTCAAACTGGGATGGCTGCATTGGCTCGTCCTCATCCCAGAGGCCCCCACGGGCCCGCTTTGGGGGCACCCCAGGCCCTGGGCCTGGCCGCCGCTTGCCATCCATCCTGCCGGGCAAGTTGAGGCTTGGTGGGAGTTCTGACCACAGATATCCCTTTCCTTGTCTTCTCCACGGCCTCCCATGCACCCACCATGACTGTGAGCCTTTTAATACTCTGGAGTGGCTGAAGGGTAACATAACTCTCCACCCTGCAGGCTAATGGGTTGGGTGGCACATTCCAGATGCTCAACTGTTAGCTCCTACAATTACACCCCATTCTACTTCCTACCTCCGCTTAACCCTTTCCTCGAGTGCTCAAGCCCCACATCCTTCTCCCCATTTCCTCGCCCCTTATAGGCCCCTCATCACCTTCCCTGCACACCCTCTACCCTCTCCCCCCATCAGACTTGGACCTTAGCACATCTCTTTCTTTCCCATAAACTTCTGTCTGGAACATTCGCGCCTACGCACCACCCCCGCTGCCAGGCCTTCATTCAGTGAACAGCTGGGGGACACCAGCCTCGGGCCAGTCACTGTGTCAGGTGCCAGGGAGGGCCCTGAAACACGAGTCTGGTCAGTTTCCTTCCCAGCTCAAAACACTTCCAAGGCTCCCCATTGCCTTAAAAATCCTTTTTACTCTGAAATAATTTCAAACTCTTAGAACTTCTGTATACCCTTCCTGCAGATCCCCCAATCATCAGTTCGTGGCAACATTTACTCCATAACCTTCCGGAGCAAAGCTGCCTACCTACCTTGCACACCTGCCTACCTCTGAACAGTTAAGTGGAGAAATCAACTTAGATCTTCCTTGGACCACAGAGTTTTGGTGGCCCCTTGTTACAGCAGCTTAGTCTAGGCCTTAACAAATACCCACACTGAATAACTCTGACCTGACGGGGGACATGTTTCCCCAAACGTTCAGACAAGCTATACCACGAATACTACTCAGCAATAAAAAGGAGTCAGCTACGGATACACACACAGCCATGGATGAATCTCAAAAACAAGCTGTACAAAAGAAGCCAGACACAAAAAAGTATATATTGGGGGAATGGAGAGTGACTGCTTAATGAGTATGGGGTTTTCTTTTGGGGTGATGAAATATTTTGGAACTAGACAGAGGTGATGGTTGCACGATATTGTGAATGTACCAAATGCCACTGAATTGCTTGCTTTAAAATGGTTAATTTCATCTTGGTAAAAAAAAAAAAAAAACCCAGTATACATTATATGATGCTATTTACGCAAAGCTGTACAACTGACAAAACTTATCTATGGTGCCAGAAGTTGGATTAGTGGCTGTTTCTGGGATGGGAGAGACTGACTGGGAAGGGGTAGGAGGGAGTACTGCACACCTGACACCTGCGCATTACACTAAACGTAAATTACACCTCAATTAAAAACATAAAACTTTGGAGGCTGCGCTTCTACATCTAAGGATCCATGCTCCAGATATGCTATCACATATGAAAAACTGCATTTACAAGGTTATTTCCGGCAGCATTGTTTGAAATCCCAAAAGACTGGAAACCACCTAAATGTCCTCCCCTAGGGGACTGTTCAAATACGTTAAGTCCGCTCAATGGAATATTAGGCAGCTGTATAAAGGAATGAGGAAGCTCTTTGTGTGCTGATATGGAAGGCTCTCAAGAGAGGCATTGTTTAGTAAAAAAAGCAAGGTGCAGAATGGTATACTAAGAATTTTATCATTTGTGTTGCAAAAAAAAATGTCTAAGATAAATGTTTACCCTGATTCTAGTCACAAGGAAACAATCAAGCAAATCCAAAGTGAAGGGTGACAACTTCTGGTCTAGAATCTTTAAAGCTGTTCATGGCACGAAAGAAAAAGAAAAAGTCATGATAACTAAATATGTATGATTCTAGTCTGAAATTTGGATTTAAAAAAAGGAAATTGGCTCTGAAGAATATTACAGGGAGAACTGGGTAGATCTAAATAAGGATTGTCTATTTGATAATAGTATTGTCTCACCTTAAATTGCCTGATTATGATAATTACGTACTTATGTAGGCAGACGTCCTGTTCTTAAGAGATACCTGCTGGAGCTTTTAGAGGTGAATTATCATGATGACCACAACTTTCAAATAGTTCAGCCAAAAAAGGGAAAAAAAAAAGTGCATGGGTATGTGTGTTTAGATAAAGCAAATGAAGTGTCATGCTAATGACCAGTGAATCTCAGCAAAGGTATGTGGCTGTTCGCTGTACTTGCAACTTCTTTGTAGGTTTGAAACTTTTCAACATAAGTTGAGGGGAAATACATAAAAAATAAAAATAGTAACGTTTTTACAAGGTAGGTGGGAGAATATGTATAAATATACTTGCTTTTTTTTTTTTCCTAGGAGATGTAAGAAACTGTTGACACTGGTTTCCTGGGGGACAGGGTGGGTAGACTTCATTTGGTCACAGGTGGGAAGACTTCATTTGGTCACAGCTTTATTGAGATATAATTCACATACTACACAATTTACCCATTTAAGGCATATATAGTTCAATGATTTTTAGTATATTCAGAGTTATGTAACCATCACCATAATTTTAGAACTCTTTCATCACCCCAAAAAGAAAGCCCGTATCCTTTAGCTATCACCCTCCATTCAGTCCATCTGCCCCTCACCCCTGGCAACCACTAATCTTACTTCCTGTCTCCATGGATTTGCCTATTCTGGGCATTTCCTATAAATGGGATCTTAGAATATGTGGCCCTTTTGTGTCTGGCTTCTTTCACTTAATGTGTTCAAGGTTCATTGTGCTATAGCATGTATCTGTGCTTCATTCCTTTTTATGCCTGAATTTTTTTTTTTTTTTTTGAGACAGAGTCTCACTCTGTTGCCCAGGCTAGAGTGCCGTGGCGTCGGCCTAGCTCACAGCAACCTCAAACTCCTAGGCTCAAGCAATCCTCCTGCCTCAGCCTCCCAAGTAGCTGGGACTACAGGCATGTGCCACCATGCCTGGCTAATTTTTTCTATATATATTTTTAGTTGTCCATATAATTTCTTTCTATTTTTAGTAGAAACAGGGTCTCACTCTTGCTTAGGCTGGTCTCCAACTCTTGACCTTGAGCGATCCTCCCTCCTCAGCCTCCCAGAGTGCCAGGATTACAGGTGTGAGCCACCACGCCCAGCCCTCATAAAACATTTTTTGAATGAAGAATGAATAAAAGAACTCAAAGAACCCTCACAAAACTCTCTCAGGTAGGTGCTGCTACTACCTCATTTTATAATGGCTGGAACTGAGGCCCAGAGAGCTGAAGCTACCTGTCCAAGGTGGCACAGCTAGCCTTGAGAGAGAGACAGGTTCAAACTCAGGCAGATTGGCTCCAGAGCCACTGTTAAATGGCACTCCATACTGCCAGCCTCTGTGGCCCAGGCCCATGACAGTGGAAATACAGCAATGACCTACCCTCTGCCCAGTGGGGGAGACAACTTTCAAGATGGATTGTCTGCTTGTTCACAGCTGTATCCTGGCTCACACACATCTGTTGAGGAGATGATTAAATGATTACAAATGTAACTATTCAGTTTTGCCACCCAGAAAACATCTTCACACTTTTCCAGCTTTGGCCTTGTCCCTCCCCTGACCTTTCTGATTGCTGATGTCCTTGGACCGTATGAGTGTGTCTGTCTCGCTCACCAGCCAGGGGCCTCTGGAGGGTAGAGCAAGGCCTGTCTCTTCTCTAGGTCCCCAGCACCAACCAGCACCAGGCCCAGCCCTGGCATGCCTCAGGAAGCATCTGTTTGGATGAAATCGCCCTCACCCTCGGCTGCCTAGCTCTGCTACATCCTCGGCACTCAGCTCAACTCCTTCAGGCCAACCAGCTCCCCCTCTGGGCTCTCACAATGACTTGGACTACTTACTTCCCTTATCACACATGCAAGCTGAGCTGGGAATGTGTCAGCCTGTGAGCTCCTCGCCCACACTGAGGTCCCCAGCATCACCCAGCATGGTGCCTGGCCACTTCAAGACATGTGAGTTTAAACTCCCTCCAGGTAGCACCAACTCTGGCACATTCTCCCTGAGCCCCACGTTTTTCTCTCAGCTCCGGAAGACTAGTGCTGCCTCTCATAGCTCACAGCACCTGGATCCAAAGCTCCTGTGCTTTCTTCAACCAAACTGGATTATCACTGGCTCCCCAGGGCCCAGCCAAGGGGTGCCTGCCACAAGAGCAGCTGAAGAGAAGAGCATTTCAGGAGGAGGGAAGGGCGTGGCAAAGGCCCTGAGTAGGGAAGGAACCTCTCTAAGGTTCCCTTAAAGGCAGCTGGGTGGGGGAAATGCAGGAAGGAGGAGGAGACAATAGGTTCCCAGAGTAGGCAGGACTGAGGCTGAGGCACTGACATCACCCTGTCCTCTCCTGTGCTCCCTTCTAAACCCTGCCCATTCATTCTCCCAAGTAAGCTCTGCCTTCAGAGTGCCACCCCCAAACCTGCTTCTCCCTCACCTTTCCCCATCTGGCCTGTTGCTCAAACCACAAACCCAGGAGTCATCCTGGGCTCCTCTTCCCCGCACACACAGGCCCAGTCTGTCTGACAGTCCTGCTGGTCCCAGCCCCAAAGACAGCCTGAGCCCAGTGGATTCTCTCCACCTGCACAGAGCAGGCAGAGCCACCCACCACCGGCTCCCGCCTCCTAACCGGTCTCCCTCCTTCCATTCCTACTCCTACTGCAATCCAATCTCCACTCAGCGGCCAGTGAGATTTTCAAAATACTGGGCAGATCACATTGCTCCCATGCTCAAATCCTCCCATGGCTCTCCAGTGAACCCAGAATAAAGGCCAAATCCCATACCAAGGTTTACAGGGCCCTATGGGATCTGGTCCCCCACTACGACTCTGACTTCATCCGCATTTCTCTCTTGTTCCCTCGGTTCCAGCTACAAATATGCCAAGCTCCTTTCTACCTCTGGGCATTGCACTTGAGGGTCCCTCCGCCCAGATCTTTCCTTACGAGGCTGACTTCTCATCATTTCTCCAGAGACGTCGATTCCTAATCTCTCCAGCTAAAGAAACAGGCTGCCCCTTGGTCATAATCACGTTACCTTGTCTTATTTCACTTCAGACAACATATCGCAGCCTGAGAGCATTGCTTTAGTATTGCTTTAGACCATTACTTATTACTTGTCTTTCTTCTGTCTTCCCCCGAAGCAGGGACCTTCTCTGACTTGTTCTTGCTGCAATTCTTGTTTCTACAACAGTGCCTGTCACAGACTGCTCAATAAATATCTAGCGAATAAAGGGTGACACTAAGCCCGCACGTGCACTATTCAGTCCCGCAAGGCCTCCCAGGCCCCGTCCCGCCACCGAGACCCCGCGCCCAGCACATGAGCGCCTTGCCCTCCGAGGAAGCCCCCGGCCCCGTCACTTTCCCGCGCGTCTCCGCGCACTCGCCCGGGAGACCTCTGGCCTCGGCCCTCTTCTGTGCGCCCCCCGGGCCAAGGGGATCCCGGCTGCCGCCACGTCCCACGCGACCCCTCGCAACCCTCTCGCAGGCCTACGTGCCCGTCTCCTCAAGGTCCCTTCCCGGACCGGCCGAGTCCCCCCAATTCCCCTTCTTCCTCTACTCACCCGCTTCAAAACAGCGTTTCCCGCCACAGCCTACGCCGCCGTGACCCCTGACTCTGGCGCGCGCAAGCCCAGTGCCGCCGCGCGCCGAGTCGGGCCACGCCCCCTGCCGCCCAAGTGCTGGCAAGGCCACGCCCCGTCCGTGCAACAGGCTGACGGGCCACGCCCCCTCCGCTCAATTTGGGAAGTGGCCTCTCCCCCTGGCTGATAAATTATCGCTAACCCCACCTCCTCGTGACGTCAGGCCCAAGACCACGCCCCTCTTCGCGGCTGCAGTTGCTGCCTCGCTGTGCCCGGCGCGCAGTGGGCCTGGCGTGCACCCGCCGCCTCCCTCCCCGTTCTGCACCGAGAGGACCACCTGAGCGCTGCCCACCAGTTGGCCGGCGGCCGGACGCCCACCCTCCCCGCAGAGGCTGGCCGATACCTGGTCAGGTCCTGATCTGATCTGTTCTCCTGTCTCCCGGCCTCAGTTTCTCCATCTGTAAACTAGACTCAGCGCACGGGGCGGGGGGGGGGGGGGACGTCCAATACACTACTTGGAATAGGATGATTGTAACTATTCTCATTTCCGCCGTCCCATCCCCCACCCCAAATAAATGTACCTTTCAGTTTGCCTCCCTGCAACCAACATCCCCTTCACCCTTGACCCCGGCCGTCCATCCAACTCCATTTATGCATCCACCAGGGCCTGGGGTAGGAGCTGGAAGAACTTCCTGGCTTCCCCTATTCTGAATTCACCAGGATCTCTCATCTTCCAGGCTTAGCACATGCGGCCCACAACTTGGAGGCCCAGCCCTCCTTGGTTTTTGTTTTAGGTCCCAGCAAAGACATCTTTGTGACACCTTGCCTCACTTCCTCTAGCTCTCTCACTGCAATGTGCTGCCACTGAAGCCCCGTTCCCTTCTGTTCTGTCCCCATCTAATCCCGCTCTGTCTGGTAGGAAGGTCTTTATCTTGCTGACTGATGCTTTCAGTGCCCAAAATTGTTTGACCTAGTAAATGCTCCATGTACATTTGTTGGATGCATGATGTCTGCGTCTCCAGAATGGCCAACAGTGCCTCCCACGAGAGGCCTCAGCAGACACTTGTTGACTGACAAAAGTCCACACAAATCCTATTTATCCTTGAAGAGCAGGTTCTGATTCACCTCGTCTAGGGAGGTGACCCTGAGGCTGTCAGGCCCATGTCCTGGACCCCCACAGCAGCCAGAGCACATCACCCTGCACCAGGACCGTCCGGGCCACCCCTCACCAGCCTGGGAAGGCCCCGGGTCCGACCTACTGAATCAGGTTTGGGGCCATGTCAATAAAGACCACCCCCTCTCCATTTCTTGCACTCTGGCTCAGGGCTAGCTTGTATTCATATTTTATTTTCCTGTTTTTGTTTTGTTTTTAGTTTTTATTAAATAAAAGGAGCAGAGGAAGAGGAGGACCTATGGTCTCTCAGGCTGTGGGGCAGAGCCATAGGCCCTCCCCTCCCTCTGTTCAAGGTGCATTGCATGGTGGGCTTGAGGTGTAAGCTGGGTGAGGAGAGTTGCTGGGAAGGGCCAGAGGTCGGGACCTGTGACCCCTTCCACACCTTCTGGAAGACTCCGTGGGTAGGGAGGAAGCCTCATGGGCCCTGACTGGGGCTCATCCCAGAGAGGAGGGCTGGTGAGGCCGGAAGCAAGGTGGGACTGCAGGCCCGGCCTGGGGCCCCTTGCCACCCCAGGAGGAAGAAGGGGTGACAGCGTCATTTGTTAGAGGGTGTTCAGGCAAGGCTGTGGGGCTGGGTGGCCAACCCCTCACTCGTGGACATCCCAGATCTCAGACAGCAGAGGTGGTAGCTTCTTGTCCTGGAGCCGCAGGGCAAAGACCTGCTCCGAGTGGACAGAACTCAATGTGCGCAGGCTCACGAGCTTCATCAGCATGCGTGGGAAGCGCAGCTGGTCCTGTGGGTGGACAGGAGGGAGGTGGGCGCTGGCCAAGCCCCTGTCCTGCAAGGCTCTGTTCAGCCCACCTGAACTGAAAGGAGGGCCTCCCTCCCCAGGTGAGCTGGCAGAGTTGGCACGGGGAGCCTCTGGGCAGGGGATGCAGCCTGCCCCAGAACCTGCACTAGGCCTGACTCCTCAGGACAGATCCCAGCCTAAGAC
The DNA here is from genome assembly GCF_020740605.2 of Lemur catta. Lineage (NCBI taxonomy): Eukaryota > Metazoa > Chordata > Mammalia > Primates > Lemuridae > Lemur > Lemur catta. The sequence goes on from NC_059146.1 coordinate 22,939,931, forward strand.
TGACGCACGTGGGCCTGGATACCCTGACCCTACCCAGGCCTCAGGACTGAGTCTGCTTTGCCCAGAGGGGCTGGAGAGGCTGCGTCAGGAGCAACCAGGCTCTGGGGAGCTCCAGGCCCCGGTACCTGCGGCCTTTTGATGCGCGTGTAGGAGAGCAGCGCCTCCACGTAGGGCTGCTGCAGGGCCTCGACTCGGCTTGGCTCCTGCACGTTGGGCCGGTCTGCTGAGAAGATGTTGATGGCGATGAGGAGGGCGTACTCGGCATCATCCAGGCCCAGCCGCCGCATGGCTCTGGAGAACTCGAAGATGGGGTTGATGAACTCCACCTGCAGGCCTGCAGGGCGGAGGCAGCCATGACTCCCTTGGCTGAAACCTGCGGGAGCCCTGGCCCCTGGTGCCACCCACAGTCAATGGGGTGAGGAAAACAGCAGTAATTACAGCGTTCTCATCATTTCTGCTCACCTCTGGGTCCCAGTGCCTAGGAGAGTGCCTGGCACGCAGCAGGTGTGCCACAAGCCTTGCCTAAGTTATGGAATGGATAACGAAGGCAAACATCTATTCGGTGTTTTCTATCCTATCACCACCCTCACTGCCTGCCTGGGGGGTGGTTCCAGCTCCTGCATAGTTTCCCCGGGATCAATCCTTGTCATGAAGGCAGAGAGAAGTTATTAAAAGCTAGCTCACATCATGTCAGTCCCTTTGGTGGCTTCCACTGCTTTTGAGGTAAAGCTCAAATTCATCCCCAAGACTGCCTCTTTCATTCATCAAACTTTACTGAGCACCTACTATGTGCCAGGCCCAAGGCAGAGCTGTTTACAAGACAAAGTCCCTGCTCTTACAGAACTTACATTTGAGGGTCAAGGGGCCGGATGACAGACAAATACATCAGTAAAATACCCAGCCTGTCAGATGGTGATAAATTCTAAGGAGCAAGATAACACAGGGAAGGGTACTCTAGATTACTGAGAATCACGTTCGCATTTTATACCAAGTGGGCAGGGAAGCCCTCACTGTAGAGTGACATCTGAGCAATGACCAACCCAAAGGAAGTGAGGGATTGAGTTACAAGGCTGTGTGAGTGTTCCGAATAGGGTGACCAACCATCTGTTCTGCCTGGGACTGGGCTGGGGGCGGGTTTCTGGGCCACAAGACTTTCAGTGTTAAAATTGGGAAGGTCCTGGGCAAACCAGGACCAGTCGGTCACCCTGGTTCTAGGCAAAGGGACCAGCAAGTACAAAGGTCCTCTGGCTGAAGCAAGTTTGGTGGGTTCAACTAAGAGCCAAGAGGCCAGTGTGGCTTTGGGAAGGTGAATAAGGGGGAGAGGACAAGAGCTGAGGGTAGAGAGGGAACAAGGAACAGATCCTGAAGGGCTTTGTGGGCCACAGGGAGGACTTTGGCTCTCATCCCGGTGGGATAGAAGCTGTGGAGGGTTCTGAGCAGAGGAGGAACGTGAGCTGACTTGGTGCTGAGCTGGCAGTATCCTTCTGACTACTGTGTGAGCGGACACATCAGGCAGAGGTGGAGGCAGGGAGCCCAGTGAGGGCCCTCTGCAATGTCCCAGGAAGAGATGACTGAAGCCTGGGCTGGGGCAGTCACAGAGGATGGGTGGGAAGTGGTGGGATTCCCGACCCCCTCTCCAGCCCCGTCTCCCTGTGCTCTGGCTGCCTGGACCTCCTGATAGTTCTTCAAAACCCTCTGGCTTTCCTCCACCTCAGGGCCTTTGCACATGCCAGTCCCCCTGCCAGAAACACTCTTCCCTCCAGTCCTGCCCTGCTAAGGTCACACTAAAAAGGTTACTGGGGCCATCATGGGTGCTGGGAGGGCCAGGATTACAGGAAGGGAAGATGATGGGGTCTGGAGTGGATATCTGGGAATATGAACAGGGAAATGGTAGAAGAGGGCAGGACTTACTGAGAGCCCAAAGGATGAGGGAGCCAGGCCTCTGTGCATGCTCTATGGCGGGTCCCCACCCCCTTTTCACTGGTGATGTCTCTTACCCCCTAGGCCTCACCTCACCTGCACTTCTTCCAGAAGCCCAGATGACATCGCCAGGTAAGTACTCTTGGAAGGCAGGAGGCAGTGCTGCCATATATAGCTGGGCAGGTTGTACACTTCACAGTCAACTAAGATCTTGCCTGCCTCCCTCCAGTGAGGCCAGGTTGGGTGGTGGGGGTAGGGGTGCTTTTTCCTAACTCCCACCAAGATGCCCAATGTGACAGCAGAGACCCCTACTGTGTCCCTCTGTACAGGGCTGGTGCTGAATAAATGCACTCTTATTCTTGCTCTCAGGTTGGCTCAACCCCCACCCCCACTTTGGAGATAAAGAAAGAGAGGCTCAGACAGGGATGACATGGCCTGAGGTCTCCCAGCCAGGCAGGGCACTAACCCTCCCCCTGACCCCCAAGGCCCCCCCTGTCCCTACCTGCACGGTGGAAGTCGTCCTTGCTGTAGGTGAAGTCCTTCAGGAAGGTGATACACTCTGTCTCATGGTTGTAGCGCCTGGCTGTCTCCAGCAGCATGATCTGAAGGATGCAGGTGGAAAGGGCTTGAGGGGGACCCCTGTGATGCTTTAGCTGCTAGTCCCTCCCCGCCTGGCCCTAATGGGGGTCCAATCTCACCAGGATCATCCCTCGCCCACTCTGTTCTCTCAGCCACATCAACGTGCGGTCAGTACATCGGACACGCCAAGTTCTTCCCCCCCTCCTGGCTTCAGCACACGCTGCCCACTCCCCAACTTTAGGACACTCTTTCTGCAAATGGTTACAAGGCACGGGGACAAGGAGTTTTACCTGCTTTGTTGTCTGCTGTATACTAGCACTTGGAATAGAGCCTGGCATACAGTAGGCACTCAATACGTTATTTGTTATCCTGGATTCAAATGCCAACTCCTCTGAAAAGGCTTTTTGGCACATTTTCTCTAAAGCAGCCCCTCCAGGCCAATCCTCAATTACTCTCAGCCTCAGCCCCCTTTCCCTTTCTCTCCTCAGATCATGGGATGCTCTGACTATCTAAGTTTAGTGTTTGGACATTCCCCTGAGGAATGTCATCCCCAGGAGAGTGAGGACTGGTCCTGCTCATCGCTCTGTTGCCAGCATCTGTCCTGGAGCTATCTCAGGGGTCCTTTGTGGGAAGAAGGGAAGGGCCTTGCTGAGGACAGCCAGCTTGGCCATTACCTCAATGGTAGACGCCTTCAGGAGGGCGATCTGGTCCTCGCGGCCCAGCTGCAGGAAGCCAGGCACCTGCTTGGCGAAGTCCACAATCTCCTGCACTGAGATGATGGCCAGCTCCGTGAAGTGGGCAAAGCGCTGCTGGCGGGCATCTCGGGACTGGGGGTCGGCGCCTAGGGGCCAGGGCTGGGACACAGGAGACCAGGGTCACTCCCAAGACTCCACATGTAACCCTAAGTCCACAGGAGCACCCTGAGGCGAACCCTGCAGCCTGGGGGACCTCCTCCCAAAGCCCCTGCCTTCTGCAGCCTCATTCCCTCCCACACCCAGGGCCATGGCCTGGCCAGCTCTATCCCACTGGGACCGTCACCCCTCAAGAGTGTGGAAGGGGCAGTACCGTGACTTTGGGCTGGTCAGAGAAGGAGCGTTTATTGCACTGCAGCTGAGCTGCCACCAACTGCTGGATCATTAGTTCCTGAGCCGCCGTTAACTGGACACTCTCGCCTTCCCCAGAGCTCTGGCCACCTGCCTCAGATCCTCCAGGGCATGCCCCAGGCCCAGAGGCTGAGCTGCTGCTGCCCCCCGGCCCTACAGGTGACTGCAAGGACTGTTGCTGCTGCTGCTGCTGCTTCTGAATCTTCTTCTTCCGGATCTGTTCTTCAGAGAGGACGCCTGTTGCAGGGATACAGGCCTCAGTAGAGGCCTGGGGCTGGACAGGAGCCAGGCTGGCACCACCCTCTCCCCCAGCACTCACACTGCTCCCTCATCCCTGCCTCCTTGCACTTGCGCAGCCGGCACTGCTGGCACTTGCGCCGCATGAAAGCGTCCATCTGGCAGGTTCCACCGCCCCGGCAGGCATAACGCCCAGCCCCGCCGCGGACCACACTGCGCCGGAAGAAGCCCTTGCAACCTTCGCAGCTGAGCACGTTGTAGTGGAAGCCGGAGGCCTTGTCCCCGCACACACGGCAAAGCTCGTCACCCAGCATCTTCGGGGCTGGGCCCCTCTTTCGCTTGCGCTCTGGCTCCTCATCTGGGTCTAGGATGACTGGGGTGGGTACACAGAGGCCATGAGAGCGAGCCACAGAGAGAAACGGCAGCCAGAGGGACAGGCCCATGAGAGATCCCGAGGCAGAGGATGGAAGAAATGCTCACACCCAAGGAGATTGTAATTCAAAGAGAAACGTGTATATGTCAGTAGATTCCAAAGAACAAAGTTAAGAGGTATCAAGAAGAAATGAAGAAAAAGAATCAACAAGAAACAGGGGCCTCCCATCGCCCCATCCCCATTTCTTTCTCCCTTCCTAAATTCCTCTCCAAGCCCCACACATCAACTCCCAGACCCCTGACCCTGGGCCCCGTCTCACCCACGATGTAGGCTGAGCCAGACTCATCAGTGCCTGGGACATCAGGGTCTGAACCCCCAGGCCACAGTTCAGGACCCTCCTCCTTAACAGTGGGTGAAGAAGAGGGGGCGCCAGGCTGAGGGGGGCCATTTTCTGGGAGAGGGAGGCAAACAAGAGGGGTACAGTGAGCTTCTCTTGCCAGTGTGTGATAAAGACTGGGTAGGGAACAGGGTCACTCACCAGGCAGGGGGGTGTCCAGGGAACTCATGGTGGGGGAGGACATGGTAGGGTCACACAGCAACCTGCAGAATACAGGGAATTGAGAGCTTTGTGGGGCAAGGAAGGGTCTGGTCAGGCCAGTTACCGGTCCTCATGCGGGTGCCCTGCTTTCTTCCATTTCTCCCAGATTCTTTATACTGCACAGAGACTCCAGCCCAGTCCTCCTACAAACCCTCCTTACCCTTCTAACCGGTCCCGCCCCCTTCTGCTCTGGGCTAGCCTTCAGCTTGGTCTTAAGCCCCGCCCCTCCTCTAGGACCCACCCCCTCCGGGTCCCACCCACCTGCTCTTTTTAGGCACAGCCACTTCTCCTTCAATCATGCTCTGCCCTTACGTCCTCCCTCCCATCAAGTTTCACGCCCCCTACTCCAAAACTTCACCTCAGCTAGTCGAGGAAGCGCCCCTATTTCTCATTCTGACCCCGCCTCCTCCAATTATGCTCCCCCTCCCCTCATTTCCTCCTTGGTCCCGCCCCATCCCTTCCAGGTCCTTTCACCACTGCCCCCATGAGGGCTCCCAACCAACACCTTGCCTCGCCTCATCTGCACCCCTCTCCCCAAGCCTCGCCCCCATAATCTCGCTCCAGGTCCCGCCCCATCTCCTCCCTCATGCTCCGCCCCCACACCTCGCTCCAGGTCCCGCCCCTCTCCGACCACCAGTGGGGGGCGGGGCTCATGGCTGCGCCCAGGGGTCTCGTGGGCAGCCTCTCGCGGGGTCTCCTACTCCTGTTGCCCTGGAAACAGCCGGGGGAGTCGCGAGCTACGGAGGGAAGGGAATGGAAGAAAAGTGGGCTCAGCGGAGAAACACGGAGAACGCCGAGAAGCCCCGAGTTTGGCCTCCCGCGTCTCCCCACTCTCGGGTGCACCTGTCTCCGTCCCCTCACTCTGTTTATCTTCCTCCTCGTCTGTAGCCCCTGACACGCCGCCGCTACTCGAGTCCCCTCAAAAGTAACTTCGCCACTTCTTCCGGCAACCCCGCCCGTGCGTCACATCCGGAATGGTGCGGGGAGTGTAAGTTGACAGACTTCCGGTCCGCTTAGCGCTAGCTGAATCCGCTGCCGCGCTCGAAAGTAATGAGCTCACCGGAAGTTTACTTTACCGGGTAGATGCACTGGGGCTCGACAAAAGAGTTCCGGACCCATTTAATCAAATGTTGCCTTGGAGGGGCGCGTGGCCGGTCCCGAACATTCCAGCCCGGCGCTTTGTGGCTTTAGCCCATTCATGTGCTTCTCTGGGCCCGCGGCCAAAGATATAATCGACGTAAATCTCTCCTGCTATAACTGCTTTTTGTACATGACTGATTTTAAAGCATGTTTGCCCTTTCTGAGTTGTTAGAAATGTTTTGATTGTGGAGCCGCACTGCTTGTTGGGTTTAAATAAGTTAAATTACAAACCTGGATCTAGAAAATAATATTTTTTAAAACATAACGTGGTGATTGGAAGAATTAAAAAAGCCTAGTCCTCCCTACCTATTTCTTGAAATAACTTTTCAAGAAAAATCAGAATACTTGAACAGGTAAAAGATGAAAATTGTTCCAAAGCCTTTGCCTCGAGAACAATCAGGTCTTTATTGAGCATTTATAGATGCTTTTTTAAAAAAATCTTAACGGGAATATATGATCCATAAGCTCTTGTAACTTGTTTTGTCCACTCCGCCGCAGCCTTTGAAGCTGTGGAATTTTCCACCCAAGGATGTTAGAGGTAAAGGGAGTGGTTAGTTAACATAAGCAATAGGGGCTGGCAGAACCTGGTGTCTCTGACACTTCCTGGCTATATAATGCTGAGCCAAGTTACTTAACGTCCTTGCACCTCAGTTGCCTTGTCTGCAAATTGGGAATGAGAAGTGTGCTGACTTCGTTGCATTGTCCTTATGATTAAATGAGGTAAAAAAGCATGAACAGGGCTGGGCCCAAATGAGGAACCTGATATGTTGGCGCTATATTTATTCTTGTGGATATTAAAGTTGTTTCTAACTTTCCACTCTTAGAAATGTGCAAAATCCTGAAATAGGCTACCAGTTGGCCTACCTGTAAAATAGGGGAAATTAATTCTTATTTTTTTGTGAAGGATGTGAGGATTCAGGAAGTGCAGTGCCTAGCATTCAGTCAGTGGCAGTTTCATTATCTGAACCCAGTTGTGGACCAATGTTCTCATTTGTAACTGACACAACATCTCCTAGGTTTTTTTTATTATTATTATTTTATTTCAGAATCTTACGGAGGTAGAAACGTTTTGGTTACATAAATTGCTTTCGTACCATTTGAGTCAAAGTTTTAAGTGTGCCATAGTGTTTTTTTGTAACAGCTTTATTGAGATAGAAGTCACACACCATACAATTCACCCACTTAAAAGTATAATTTAATGGTTTTTAGTATATTCACAGTTGTGCGACAATCACCATAATAAATTTTAGAACATCTTTGTCACACCAAAAGAAACCCAATACCCATTAGCGGTTACCTCCAATTTTCCCCTCTCTCTCCTCTAGCCCTAGGCAACCATCAATCTACCTTTGCCTCTATGAAATTTGCCTATTTCCAGCATTTCCTATAAATGAAATCAAAGAATATGTGCTTCTTTGTACGTAGTATCTTCCACTTGGCATAATGTTTTCCAGGTTAATCTATGTTGTATCCTGTATCAGTATTTCATTTCTGTTTATGGCTAATATTCCATTCTATGGATATACCACATTTTATTAATCCATTAATCAGTTGATGGACATTTAGGATGTTTCTATTCTTGGCTACAATGCTGCTATGAACATTCATGTACAAGTTTTTGTGGAGACATTTGTTTTCATTTTTCTTGGGTATATACCTTGAAGTGGTATTGCTGTGTGATATGGTAACTCTATGTTTAACCTCTTGAGTAACTGCTAGACTGCATGCACCATTTTACCTTCCCAGCAATATATGATGGCTTCAATATCTCTACATTCTTACCAACATTTGTTATTCATTTTTTTCTTTTTTTTTTAACGAGGAAAAGTTACAAATTTATTTTAATGTGTATACACGGGGAACCCTCATAATGAAGATTCCCCAACATTTGTTATTATCTTTTTTATTACTGCCATTCTAGATGTGAAATGATATTTTATTGTGGTTGTAATTTGCACTTTCCAGATGGCTGAGTTTATTTCTTTTTATCACAAATAATTCATAATATGTAATTCTGCCTTTATTATTCTGAATGAAATCCAGAGATAATATAACCCATCTATAACCACAACAAAATATCATTTTACTTCACCAACTGTAATACAAAGGATGAATAAATGGAAACTAATTTGTAATAAAGTGATAAGTCCTTCAACATAAGTACACAAAATACACAATATGGCATCCAGATTTTACTTGAAATGTATTATTGTAAATTTGACAGCTACCATGCAGTCTGATACAGGAGTACTATATCATGGCCTCAAACACCTTAGGCAGCATTGCTGTAGATAATGCAATTTTTCCAAAATTGTGGTCCAGTTTAATGAAGTTGTCAATAAGACAAACTATACTTACATACTTTACATATTTATATATATATATGTATATAATATGACTTGCACCTCAGGAAAATTCAGGGTATATTAAAATCCTGCTAGAAATTACTATTTTATTTTACTTTTTTAAAGACAGTCTTGTTCTGTTGCCCCAGCTAGAATGCAGTGATGTCATCATAGCTCACAGCAACTCTAACTCCTGAGCTCAAGCGATCCTCCTGCCTCAGCCTCCCGAGTAGCTGGTGCACACTACAGCTCCTGGCTAATTTTACTGTTTTTGGTAGAGACAGGGTCTCTCTCGCTCAAGCTGGTCTCAAACTCCTGAACTCGAGAGATCCTCCCACCCTGGCCTCCCACAGTGTTAGGATTACAGATGTGGGCCACTGCACCTGGCCCAGTTGCAATTTTATATAAAAGAGAGTAAGCTGCAAGTCCAGTCAATGATAGCATCTACTCTTAGTTATTGTGGAAATAAAATACCCGTCTCCTGAATAAAACTTCCAGACATAAAGTGCTAGGGTGGAAAAGCTAGTAGGTGCTCATGGAGCAGGTGGAGAAAGATTTCTCACACAGAGATTAAGAAATATAAAAGTAAAAAAAAGTTTATTTTATCCTCTCAGAAGGACAGAGAGAGTGAAAGAGAGAGAGGAAAAGGGAGATAGAGAAAGGGGGTGGTGGAAGAGAGCAGAGGGACGACATGACATCTCAAAGAAAGAGAAGGGAGATGCCAGCAGCAAAGCCAAGTGGTTCGCTAAATTTAAAAGGGATGAAGAGAGAGAAAAAAAAAAAAAATAGCCACACTGTCAGTTGATAACAAAAGAGCACCAGGTAGATACCAAAAACTGCAAGGATGTCAAAGTCCAAGACTTGGTTTCCTTCCTTTGGAGAAGGGATTATCACAGGAGATGTGGCTCTCTCCTGGAGATATAGTTGAGGCTATAGTTCCTTCTCCGGCTGTTAACTCAGGAACTCTGTAAAAGCAAATTCTCAAAAAAACAATTTTGAGAGAGAGAGATTTGCATCTCTTTTCCATTCATTCAGCTCTTTTCAGAAGTTGTGCAAAACAGAACTCCTGCAGGGTACCTGTTAGTGAGAGAACTCGTAGGATTGCTCTTTAACCATTACTGGGGAAATGGTGGGATTCGGGATTTTCCTATGTGAGATTAGGTATTTTCCTGTTATTTTTTCAAGGCCGCCCCTTTCATAAAGGATGTGAGGGAAGAATACATAAGGACATTTGGAGGAAAGAAAGGCATTGCAGGCAGAGGGGACACCCAGTGCAAAGGCCCTGTGGTAGGAATAATTTTGGCATATTCAAAGAGCAGCAAGGAAGCTAGGGTGCCTGGAGCTGAGTGAAGAGGAGGAGAAGGTGCGAGATAAGATCATAGAAGGAAGGCGGGCCCCATCATGAGGCCTTGTGGGCCAGATGTGGCCGACTGGCTGAGCTTTCACTCAGTCTCTTGCCCTTGGACACACAACTGAACTACATTTCCCAGGGGCCCTTGGTGCTAGGCATGATCACGTGATGGAGTTCCAACCAATAGAACAATAGTAAAGGTACTACGGCGGTGAGAGAAGGCGTGGCATTTTGCTGGTTGTTTCTTGTCTGGAGCTTCCAGACCCGAATTCAAATCCCCTCCTAGTGCCCCTGAGCTGCCTGTACTTTCCTCCCCTGCGCCTCAGTCCCCTCAATCCTCCCGTAAAACGGGGGCGATAATCCCTCTCTTACTAGGTTAGACGATTAAATAAAATGGTCGTGGGCATCCTAAGGCCTCGGGAAGGATTGTTGGGCTATTCTGGAGACCCAGAAAAGGGTCGGGCCTGAGCCCTCCCTCGAGAGTGTCCTGAGCACAAACAGGCGACAAGCTAGGGGCGGTCCAAGCCCAATCTGCCGGCTGTGTTCTGGAGGACACCCCCCAGCGAGCTTGGGCAGGGGCAGTCAGGGATGAAACATTGTTCTGCTTCTATTACCATCGAGTGACGAGAGGCATCGGAAACCGCCTGAGCAAAAGCGGGGAAGCTGGAAACGGCCTGATGTGTTCCAGGAGTTCAGCTCTGGAAATAGGGGGTGCGGCTGGGGCGCGGGGCGGTGGTGGATTTTGGCCGGGAAAATAGGTCCACACCACCACCGTGTGGCCATTTGGGAATTTGCAGTCAAGGCCTCTCAGAAACCACTTGATCAATACTTGAGGTGAAGAAGTTGGGACTGGGTGATGCAAGCGGCGCGGGGGGAGGGTGAGCTGAGGGGACCCAGATTGAGTGCTCTGACTGCTAAAGCAAAGGGGATCGGGTGATGAGAGTTATTACAGAGACACTGCTGTTTCAGAAGAATCCCCCAGAGCAAAGAGTGCTCAAAGATCTTTGCCATTATTGAGTGCCAGGCACTGTCCTAGGTGCTGGCAACACAATGGACAATGAGACAGATGAAGATCTCAGTTGTCATGGGAATTAGATTCGAATGGGGAAACGGACAATAAAGCTAAGTAAACTACCAACATTGTAGACTGAACAATGGCCCCCAAAAGATATTCACATCTTAATCCCTGGGACAGTGAATGCTACCTTATATGAAGAAAGGGATTAGCAGATGTGATTAAGTGAAGGAATCTGAGATGGAGAGATTGTCCTGGATTATCTGGTGCGCCTTAAATGGAATCACAAGGGTCCTTACAAGACTGGCTCCTCTGAAGTGCTCCCGGCCACCTGCTTGTCTGTTAGCCTAGCCAGAATAAAACCTGGGATCCATCACACCCAAGTATTATAAAACTTGCCCTCCAGGACCTGAGCAAGAGAAAGAACAGACTTGTCCTGTGAGCCACCGAATGATCTTAGGCTGCTGTTTCCAGCCAAGCCTGCTAACAAAAGGAATTGGGTCTTTATGTTTTGGGTCATGGCTGTCTTATGAATCCTTTCTTCTTTTGTCTGAAAGGACAATTCGTTGGTATGAATTTCCAAAATCCTATCTGTTTCTGCTAACTTATCCTGGTATTGGATATGTCACCCCAAACCTCATTCTGTCCTAGACCATCACAACCCTCTGATCAGCCACTTTATAATTTTTCAAATATCCCTGTCTGTACATTTGAGCATCAAAAGACCCCCCCAAAAGGGCGATGTATTGTGTACACCTCATTTGGCTCACACGTGGAGCTACCAAGCTCCCCTTCCCCCTGCTTCTATCTGGCTTCCTGGTTGGGATATCCCCTCCCGTTCTTAAGGGTGGCATACGATAGCACCCCTTGACCCCAGTTTTGCAGCACAGGAAGAACATTGGATAGGCCCAGCCTTACGCAGATGTGACAACAGTCTGACAGATCCATGGCTGGAAAAAGTGGCTTTAATGATGGCTTCAGCAATGACACTGTGATTTACGTTCCTCAGGGGTATGTTTTTGTCTGCAGTCAGGAAAACCAACCCTGGGCCTGTAGATGCATTAGGGGAAGACATCATGAACAGTGTTTACTGGGATACTCAGTTACACTGTCCTCAGTACACAATGAAAGTGTCACCAGACACTGACTGGACAAGCTCCTTAAAACTGTTTCCTAGGGCCTCCTGAGGAGTTTTGAAGGAGATTCTATCTGGGGGTTCCCTGAAGGGAATTTGCCAGGAAGGATTCCCAGGGGCACAGGATGCACGTGGCTCCCGTGGTGGGGGTGGCTGCTCTCCAATGTGCTTAGAAATGTAGCCACGACTTTACAGATTATAGCTAACAAGACCGCCGCTGCTGTCGCAGCACAACAAATGTCTTTGGATCCTCCAGCTAAAGTTGCCTTGGACAACCACATAGCATTAGGTCACCTGTTAGCAGAACAAGGCGGGATATTCATAGCAGCAAACTCCTCCTGCTGTGCTTATATTAACTCCGCAGCTAAAGTTGAAATGTAACGGGCCGAAGAAGGGAGCAAGCTGCATGGTCGTAACAGATAAAAGAACCTGAAGTGGGATTAGATGACTGGTATTCTGGGATCCCACAAGGGATCTGATCCATATATTCCAACATCTTTAAATTTGGCTTGATCCTTTTGTAGTTCATGAGCATGATGATTGGGTTTTCACACGCATGCACGAGATGTGCCTCCCTCAATCCTTGTTACGACATCAGCACATTACCCGTCTGACATGAAAAATTAATTAATTAATTAATTAATTTGGTTTGGCCAGGCGTGGTGGCTAATGCCTGTAATCCTAGCACTCTAGGAGTCTGAGGCAGGAGGATCACTTGAGCTCAAGAGTTTGAGTGAGATTCCCATCTCTACTAAAAATAGAAAAATTAGCTGGGAGTCATGGTGCACACCTGTAGAGCTATTTGGGAGGCTGAGGCAGGAGGATCCTTTGAGCCCAGGAGTTTGAGGTTGTAGTTAGCTATGATCATGTCACTGCCCTCTACCCAGGGTGACGGAGTGAGACTCTGTCTCAAAAAAATTATCAATTAATTAGGCTTATCTTTCTTATTAATCATTGTAGCTTATATCTTAATTAATGTCATCATCAAGGGTGGATTAAGGTGCTGCTATAAACTACATCAAGGGTGGATTAGGGTGCTGCTATAAACTATGCACTCAAGTGACAGTATTACAGCATGCAGGATGCGGCCCAGCACCCACGAATACCTTCAACTTCAAGTGGATAAGTTCCATTCCTCAGTTTCCCCACCTTTGCCTCTTTTCAGCAAGCAGTAGCAAGAAAAGAATGACAGCCCTCTTCCTACATGAATGAGGAATGGAGCAAGACAGTGGGGTTTTGTAGCCAGGCCCCTGGAGAATTTAGTATCGCAACATTTTTAGTGACCAACATAATGAAAATTCTGACCTCTCACTTCCTGCTCAATATCCTTTGTTCCCACAGTAGTCACTAACTGCTAGTGCACTGCTCTGTTGTCAAGCAGTAGGAGACAACTCCAGGGTCACAAGAAAATCGTACCAGTTTGTTTTGCAGAAGGAATGAATGCCTTTGAGGAAGTTAGCTGCCGACACTCAGAAGTCTGGTTGCTCAAGATGTTATCTGAGAGGGCCAGGTGCAGTGGCTCACACCTGTAATCCTAGCACTCTGGGAGGCTGAGGCGGGAGGATCGCTCAAGGTCAGGAGTTCGAGACCAGCCTGAGCAAGAGTGAGAACCTATCTCTACTAAAAATAGAAAGAAATTAGCTGGACAACTAAAAATATATAGAAAAAATTAGCTGGGCATGGTGGTGCATGCCTGTAGTCCCAGCTACTCGAGAGGCTGAAGCAAAAGGATTGCTTCAGCCCAGGAGTTTGCGGTTGCTGTGAGCCAGGCTGACGCCACGGCACTCTAGCCTGGGCAACAGAGACTCTGTCTCCAAGAAAAAAAAAAAAAAAAAAAAGATGTTATCTGAGACTGAAGAAATGCAGACTTCATCCTCAGTCCCCTGAAACCCCTGACCCTCTAGCAGCATAAAACATCCCCAGTGTCACAGTGTTTGGCTTTAGCTGTGCATTGGGTACATGAGCCTGACTTTGGGGTTCTACAACCATTTCAGCCAGTGAAACCATTTTGTTCCCCCCCCTTTTTTTTTTCATAGAACTGTGGTTGCAGAAGCATAGTGAAACCATTTTGGACTTCTGACAGCTGTAACTGTAGGAGAGTAAATATGTGTTGTTTTAAACTTCCAAGTCTATGATAATTGGTTACAATAGTCATAGGAAACTAATACAACCACTAGAGACAGTATCCTGGTTTCTATGGTGTGCGTGGCTTACAACCTGTGACATCTTAGAATCAGTGAAATGCAGAAGGACGTTAGAAGGTGATAACTGCTATGAAAAAATAGAGCAGAGAAAAGGAATTGGGAAATGCTGGGGGACAGTGGGGCAGGGTTCAATAGAGTGATGGGGGGGTAGGCTTTACTCAGAAGGTGGCATTTAAGCAAAGATTTGAAGGAGGAGAGGGAGTAAGGGTTTTTCTTTGCCCAGACAGAACAGCCACGCAAAGGCCCTGAGGCAGGAGCATGTGTGAAGTGTTTGAGGAACACCCGTGAGGCCAGTGTGGCTGGAGCAGAGACAGGTTGAGGGGGGAAGAGATGATGTCAGATAGGGAACGGAGCCAGATCATACAGGGTCTTTCAATTATGACACCATTGGGGCCTCCAGTCCTTTGATTTTACCCTTTTTTCTCTATGTCCTTCCCCTTCCCCCATGACTTCTCTTCCTTCCTCACCCAGCATAGATTCTATGGTCAACCACCATCATCGCATCTTTGCACACACAAACTTCACTCCCTCGCAAAGTCTTTCTCTCTCAGTCACATGCACCTGGCAAAGCCCCAACCCGGGTTCACATGAACTCTGCCTTCTCTGTAGCTGCGCTCCATCAGCTGAGCATGCTGAGGGGACACATTGCAGACGCATGACTGCAAACCTCGAGTGGACACTTAGAGCCAATCAGCAAGGCTTCCACAGGTCCCTTCCCCTTTCTCTAAGAAATCATGTCCTAACCTTCTCTCTCCAATGCCTCCCCCACCCCATTCTCACTTCTTCTTTTGCTGAAAAAATAGAAGCAACCAGAAGGAAACTTCCCTAAGATCATCCAGGGACACTACTAGCTCACCTGCAGAGGTACACGTACGCTGCTGCCCTCCCATGACCGGCATGGACTATCTGTAAAAGGCCAGCCCCTCCGCCTATGCACTGAATCTCTTCTCTTCTTCCTACTCAAAACTTTCCCTCTTGCAGTGTCTCCTCCCTCTTGCATCATTACTGCAAACCCCCTGAGCCTTTGTCCCTTTAGGATTCCCCTTCACTGAATGCCACACTTCCTCGTGTTGCTGAGGGTGCTTCTGAAACCTAGGGGTCTTAGGCCCACCTTTCTGCCTGGGCTCTCTCCTTTTGTAACCCTGTCCTGGAAGATCCCCTTCCTTGAGGGTCCGTTGACAGCACTTTCTTGCTGCAGCATCTTAAAGGGAGCCCAAGTTCAAGAGTTGGGGCCTCTCCAAGCCTCTTCAAGACCTCTTTACTACAGGCTGAGGCAACGCCTCTATCATCACAGAGAGGTGATTGGTGGGATTATCAGGCAGTCAAAAGAGGGGCGGGACTAAGGACACTTAGAGAGGCCTGGGACTGGTGGAAATAGCAATGATTGATGGGAAGGGGGCGGGAGAAGGGGGAGGGCGTTACCAGCACTTTGATCCACAGAGGATGACGCCATTGATCTTGCGAAGTAACAGATGAGGCAGATACGGAGCCGAACCATAGCAGTGAGTGACAGTGATTGCCAGTGTGGCGCCATTGTGAAAAAAGGAGCAACACAGGGGCAGACTATAACTCACAGCTAAGGGGTGGAGCCACCACAGTGACTGACAACCATTCTATCAGAGAGGCAGGGCTTGTGCCACAAAGTTATCATCCCTCAGAGGGCCGCAGGTGTGACTGACTTCACAGGTCCTCCTAATTGGAAGAGCTTCCTGGTCACCTACGTGTTTTACACACAAGCATCCAGCTGGAGGGGTGCCTACAGTAATATTCAGGATACTGACAATCCCTGCAGGAAAAAAAGAATTGAAATAATTGACCACAAAGGAAAAACATTCTTCTTTTCTTTTCTTTTTTTTTTTTTGAGACCGAGTCTTGCTTTGTCGCCCGGGCTAGAGTGAGTGCTGTGGCGTCAGCCTAGCTCACAGCAACCTCAGACCCCTGGGCTTAAGTGATCCTACTGCCTCAGCCTCCCGAGTAGCTGGGACTACAGGCATGCGCCACCATGCCCGGCTAATTTTTTTTTCTATATATATTTTAGTTGGCCAGATAATTTTCTTTCTATTTTTAGTAGAGACGGGGTCTCGCTCTTGCTCAGGCTGGTCTCGAACTCCTGACCTCGAGTGATCCTCCTGCCTTGGCCTCCCAGAGTGCTAGGATTACAGGCGTGAGCCACTGCGCCCGGCCAAAAAACATTTTTCTATACGACTAAAACCACTATAAACACAGTTAAGAACAAAATGACAAACTGGTAGAAAATATTTGCAACATATATAACAGATATTTAATAACTCCCACGTTCTATTGTCAGCTCGACCTCTCTTCTGAACTCAAAACTGTATACCCAACAGCTGACCTCACTTGTGGATGACTGAGGCATTCTAAACTCAACATGTTCAAAGCTGGGCTCTGGAACAGCCAGCCTCCAAGATGGCTCCCAGTTATTCCCACCTCCTGGTGTGCACAACCTTGTATTCTCTCCTCCCACGGTGAATGAGGGCCGACCTGTATGACCCGTAGCAGACTGTGAAAGTGACAGTGTTGGTTATAGAAGCTAGGTCATACAGGGGATGATTACGGCTTCACCTTGGTCTCTTGGGTCTCTCACTCTGGTGAAGTAGCTGCCATGTTGTGAGGATGCTCAAGCAGCCCTGTGAAGAGGTTCCAGCCACTTGACTGCAACGTGAATGAACCATCTTGAAAGTAGATTCTCCAGCTTTGGTGAAGCCTTCAGATGAGGGCAGCCTCAGCCAACAGCTGCCTGCAACCCAAGGAGCCAGAACTTCATGGCCAGTCTGCTTTCTGATTCCTAACCAAGAGAGACCATGAAAAATTATACATGATTGTTTGTGTCCTAAGCTACTCAGTTTTGGGGCAACATGTTACGTAGCCTTAGGTAACTAGTACACCTTTCCAAATATGCTTTTCTCTAAGTCTTTCCAATACTTGTAAATGACAGCATTAGTTACATAATTGTAATAATGCAAACATTGAATGGTCCCCCTGGAATTTATCTCATTTAAAAAAAAAAATCTGAAGTGAGACTTACTTAAAGGAAAATGGGAGGTCTTACATGTACAGCATTTATCTATGCTTGAAAATCTTTATACTAAAAAAATGTTGGTGAAAAGAAATGAAACCATAGTGCTTTGCACTTAAGATTTGTCCAGTTTTCTGTAGCGAAGTTATATCAGTTTTTTTAAGTCCCAGGTATACATGGTTAAGCAACTAAATAAATAAATAAATAAATAAAATTCCTCGATAGTATAGTGGCGAGTGAAAAAATAAAATAAAAACAAAAAAGTAAGTCAATTGCAGATTAGTAAGTAAAGTCTGCTTTTATTTACTGGAAAAAAAAAAAGTGCATGCTGATATTGACATGCAAATCTAAGCTAGAAAGCCAAAAAGTTCCGGTAGGGATGTTTGTGGCCCCCACGATCAGTGGGTCTGTTTAAAAATGCAGATTCTGGGGCCCTGTCCCAGGCCTCTTGAACCAGAATCTCTGAGAGTGGTGCCGGGGAATCTACATCTTCACTGGATTTCTGATGCTTGCTAAGATTTGAACACTTAATCAGGAAGAATGGGGGCAGGTGGACAGACAGAGGCACTGCAAATTTTTATACGATTTGGATGGTGGTGGGACTACAGGTGATTTTCATCTGTGTGTGCGTATGTGAGTATTTTCCAAATAGTACAGTAAGAGTTGGGATCCTGAGACTGGGCAGTGCCACTTACCATGTGAGACTGGCATCTAATCTGACCCTCTCTCCCTCCCCCCAGACCCTGCTCTGACATCCGCCGGTCCCTGCCACTTGCCCAGAGAAACACTTGTGGTTAATGAATCTCAGAAAAGGGATGTGAAAGTTAGAAGTAAAAGTGACAGAAACTAAAGGATGGGGGTGGGGAGGTGGTCCCAGCTAAGGAGACCCCACTGCCGATTCCACTAAAATTGAGAGCGAGGAGCGGCAGGCACCTGGGATCCTACTCCTGTTGACCCTTCAAAAATACCCTGCACAAATCTTCAAAAACATCCTTGTCCCCGTGTCAACCCCTGAGAGACTTCATGTCCCGGTCACCTCCGAAACCTGGGGGTGGGGCGTGAACAGGGTGGAGTCTCAGGGAAAGTAAACGAGGCCCCAGGATGCCTGGGTCCACTCCTGGATCCTCAGAGATGTCCCCACCACTGCTACTGCTGCCCCTGCTGCTGCTGCTGAATGTGGAGCCCACCGGAGCCACCCTGATCCGGTATGGTGACCCAACTGCCACCCCCCCAAACCTGGGACAGATTATCCACCTCTTGCCCTTTAAGTCTGGGGCTCCCCAGTTCCCCAAACCTCACACCCCAGGATCTCTGACTCCTCTTGCTTGAGTTCGCAGATCTCTTAGCTGGGCTCTCACCGCTGAGGGCTCCACTCTGGCATCTCCAAAGACCACAGCCCTTTCAAGTCCAAGACCGTCCAATGCCCAGACCCTTGCTTGAGAGCCCCTCCTCCTCCTCTCAGGATATGTTTCTGGGAGCCCCCTGCAGATCCCTCTCTGAGCTCTGATGATCTGGTACCGGGGTCTCCAGACATGTGACTCCCTCATCTTGGAGACCCACATCTGTGACCTTTAAGCTAAGACTCCCCATATTCACACGCTCCACTCTGTTTAGGTCTCAAGAAGTCCAGTTTCAGGGACCCCACCAAGGGGTCCTGCCCCCAAACCCCCAACTTACCCCCCCAATCTCTCCCTTCTTCTCCTCTCTTCCCCTCCCCCACTAGAACTCTGGGTTCCAGGAAGTGTTTTCCCCACTTCACATTCTTGTGCCTCTCAAAGACTGAGTCCTGGGGGGTGGGGGCCAAGGTGTGAATGAGGGGGCAGCACTCCAAGGAGTGACTAAGGGCAGGTACAAAAATATTACTGCACATGATGTTTATTAGCCTGCTTTCTGAACTTAATATATCACGGGCCTTTTCCAAGTCAATGCAGACAGCAGTGAGTCTCAGACTGTTGTCTCAAGACCAACAGTATCAGCAGGACCCGAGAACTCGTTGGAAATGCAAATTCCTGGGCCCCATCCCAGACCTACTTAATCAGAATCTATGAGATCTGAATTTTAACTAGCCCTCTGGGTCATGGACTGACAAACACCCAGCTTACAGGCCAAATCCAGCCTGCCACCTGGTTTTGAAAATAAAGTGAAAATGACCCAGCCACGCTCATTCATTTACATATTGTCTGGGATTGTTCTTCGATTTTTACAGAGTTGAGTAGTTATGACAGAGAGCGTACGGCCTGCAAAACCTTTACAGAAAGGTTTGCCCCACATCCTGCTGTAGGTGATTTTGTGTCATGCTAAAATTTGAGAACCACTAGTACAGAGAGCTACTTCCTCCTTTTTAATGGTTCAATGGATTCCATTCTATGTATAGCAGAGCTAAGCTGTGCTCATTGTTGGCCACTGGAGTGTCTCCAGTTTCCAAAATTAAACACATCTTTCTGCATTCATCCAATGATCTCTCGTAGATGAAATTCCTAGAACTGAAATTGTTAGGTTAAAAGGTGGGTACAACTTTAAGGCATTTGATACATATTTGCCAAATCTAGCCAACAGTGAGTATTCTCAGTTCTTTGCCAATCCGCAGGGTGAAACAAGGTTTCTCACTCTTGTCATGCGTATTTCTTTGATGACTACAGGGGTTGAACGTCTTTCCATGTGTTTAGAACCTCTTTATACTTATTTTTTTATTTTTTTTGAGACAGAGTCTCGCTCTGTTGCCCGGGCTAGAGTGCTGTGGCGTCAAGCTCACAGCAACCTCAAACTCCTGGGCTTAAGCAATCCTTCTACCTCAGCCTCCCGAGTAGCTGGGACCACAGGCATGGGCCACCATGCCCAGCTAATCTCTTTGTATTTCTTTTGCAAAATACCTGTTCATGTCCTTTGTCCATTTTCCCACTTAGTGTCGAAGTGTGAAGTGAGGTTGCCATAGTTTCATGGCTGCTCATAGAAGACACAAGACTGCCAGGTCAGAAACAAAGGGCAGTTTATTACTCCGAGCAAGAGTAGTAGCAAGAATATCAGCATTTGTGTCAGTTTTCTGGGCCCATGTTTCCACAGGATGAAGTGAGTAAGGCCAGGTGATACCTGCATGTGCAGTAAGGTGTATTATAGGAAAACCACCCTGAGCTTAGGGAGTCTAAATCTTTTATAATGGATCATAAGCCTGCCTGCCCTTTTCTCTAGAGGGGGACACTGTCTGTCTTCCAAAGTTGTTCACAAAACAAAATCCTTGAAAAGACAGTCTGGACAAAGGAAGCCAGTGCCTCTGTAGAAATGTGAGAGACCCATGGAAGATTGTCTCCCAACACTGTGTTGTTTATATTATACTTATTTATTTCTAGGAGCTCTTTGTATATTAGGGATAATACTCTTTGACATATAACTTGTAATTATTTCTCCCAGAATTTTTGTCTTTTCTCCTTCCTTCCTTCCTTTCTTCCTTCCTCTCTCTTCCCCTCCCTCCCTCTCTTTTTTTCTTTCCTTCCTTCCTTCCTTCTTTGACAGAGACTTGCTCTGTCACCCCGGCCAGAGTACAGTGTTGTCATCAGAGCTCACTGCAACCTGAAACTCCTGGGCTCAAATGATCCTCCTGCCTCAGCCTCCTGAGTAGTTGGAACTACAGACAAGCACCACCACACCTGGCTAATTTTTCTGTTTTTTTTTTTTTTTGGAGATATGGGGTCTTGCTCTAGCTCAGGGTGGTTTTGAACTCCTGAGCTCAAGCAATCCTCCCATCTCAGCCTCCCAAAGTGCTAGGATTAGAGGCATGAGCCACTGCGCCTGGTCCTGTCTTTTAACTTTATTTACAGTTTTGGGGGGGGAGGGAGTACAGAGGCTTAAACTTTTTTAGTAGCACTCGTCAATGCTTCCCCCATAGAAAGCATTTCTAGTGCTCTTATAATTTTACATTTCCTATTAAGTCTTTGATATATCTAGAAAGTATTTTAATGTAATTAAGATTTGGTGCTTACATCCCCCACCCCATGGTGGGGAAAATTGTCCCCAACCTCATGAATGAAGCACACAAGGGCTCATCATCTCAGGGTTTTTGCAAAGGCTGGATTTTATGTTAGGGTCTTTGGAGACCTTTGAGAATGTCAATTCCTTGGGAATGGCTTATTTTAAGGTGTTTGGATACTGAAAGGTCTTTGGGAAGGTCTGTTTGGGATGGTTTGCTCTTGTAAAGTCTTTGGGTGTTTGTCATCATAGTATCTTTGATAGGGTTTCTGGTAATGACTGCTATTGTAGGGCTTGGAGGTGTTTAATTTGTCATCATTTCCCTATTTGGGAAAGTCTATTGTAGAGGGTCTCCAGGAAAGGTAGCTTCCCAACTCCCAGAATCCTCTTTTCCCTACAGGATCCCTCTTCGCCGAGTCCACCCAGGACGCAGGACCCTGAACCCACTGAGCAGATGGGGAGAACCGGCAGAGCTCCCCAGGTTGGGGGCCTCATCCCCTGGGGACAAGCCTGGCTTTGTGCCTCTCACCAAGTACATGGATGTGAGTCACAGCCCTGCACAGCCCCCACCCTCATGCCCTCAAGTCAAACTCTCAATTTCCCCTTTCTTTGCCTCAGGTCCAGTATTTTGGGGAAATTGGGCTGGGAACACCTCCACAAAACTTCTCTGTCGTCTTTGACACTGGCTCCTCCAACCTCTGGGTCCCGTCCAGGAGATGCCACTTCTTCAGTGTGCCCTGCTGTGAGCTTTCATGGGGGAGAACATGGCTGAATCGGGGTGAAGGGAGAAGGCCAGGCTGGGCCTCAGCTTCCCCCAGGTTTTGGAGGACCCATTCTTTTCTGAGGCCCTTGCAGGTCAGAAGGTCAGTGGGGTAGGAGGCATTGGAGAGGTTCCCCTACCCCAGTGACACCTCTCTGGCCTTCTGACCTAGGGTTCCACCACCGCTTCAATCCCAAAGCCTCTAGCTCCTTCCGGCCCAATGGGACCAAGTTTGCCATTCAATATGGAACTGGGCGGCTGACCGGAATCCTGAGTGAGGACAAGCTGACTGTGCGTGACCTTCGACTTCAGGAAGACTTGCGCCTGGGAGAACCCCAATGTCTAAGATCAACTGGCTTAGGGAGGGACTTGAGGAGGAGGGGCTTCCTGAGCAGATGGATGGGGCTTTTCAAGTGGGGAGGTGGGCCTTCCTGAGTGAAGGGGTGGGGGCTTGTCAAGAGGGGGGTGGGGCTTCTCAAGTAGTGAGGCAAAGTTTCCTAGGCCGTTGGGGCTTGTTTCCAGATGACCTGGGATTCATGCATTGGTTTGGAGGCTCTCGGGGACATGTGGGTAATGTCCTCCCAGAAGTAACTGGCCGCATCTCAATCTACCGCTAGATTGGAGGAATCAAGGGTGCATCAGTGGTTTTTGGGGAAGCTCTGTGGGAGCCCAGCCTCGTCTTCACTTTTGCCCACTTCGATGGGATATTGGGACTTGGTTTTCCCATTCTGGCCGTGGAAGGAGTTCGGCCCCCGCTGGATATATTGGTGGAGCAGGGGCTACTGGATAAGCCTGTCTTCTCGTTTTACCTCAACAGGTATCGGGGGAGAGGCTACCCATCTATGACAGCTACCTGTCTATGAGTCTTATCCCCAAGAAGGAAGTTCAGCCCTCCTTCTGGAAGTCTCTTACCCAACAAAGTCCCACCCTTGGTTCAGGAATTCACTGACCCAATGCAGGAAGCCTCAACCTCCTTTCAGAGTTACCAACCTATGCTCTCCATTCAGGCAGCCATCCATCTAACACAGGACATTCCGTCCTCCATTCAGGAAGTCACCTACCCAATATCAGAAACACCTGAACCCTATTCAGAAGTCCCACCATTTGCGTGGCAATTTGGGTCATACTAAAGAAACTCACCAGCTGTTCAAAATACTCCATGTTTCAAAATCAAGACAGGAAATTCCATGCCCTGCCCAACCAAATACTCAACTTACGAACCCTCTCTTCACCACAAAGAAAGCTCAAATTCCATCTTAGACCACTTACCAGAAGTCAGGAATTACCAGTTTTAATCCAGAAAGTCCCACCCACCATCCAAGAAATCTCTACCTTCCCTCCCAGAGGCCTATCACCACAGTCAGAAAATTCTACTACGGTCAGAAAATCCTATGCCCACTCAGTTAACCTGACCTTGAACCCACTCAAGAAGTCCCACCTACTTCTTAGTAGATAGATCCCACCCTCCTACACCTTCCAGGAAGTCCCCACACCCTCTTCCCACCACTCTCAGCCAACTCAGGAAGTGTAACACCTCTTTAGATACCAGGACAAGCAATTCAGAAAGTCTCACCACCTACCCAGGAAGCCACCCCACCCCTGCACAAGTCGCACCCTCAAGAGCCAATTCAGAAACTCCACAGCTCCACTTGGTCACTATGATATTCAACTCAGGAAATTTCTCCCCAAAAGTTCTAACTCCCACAGCCAAACCAAGAACTCCCATCCCCATTTCAGGAAGTCCACACCACCCCAAAGTCCTAACCTCCATCAGGGAAAGTCCCATTTCCCCTCACTTCTGACCTTGCTTCCAGGCTCACTACCCCACCTAAAACCCCAGAAATGACCCAGTTGGCAGGAGTCCCATCTCTGGCCACTCCTAGGCCAGTGACACTGACAGCACTCTGCCTCTACAGGGACCCTGATGTGGCTGATGGAGGAGAGCTGGTCCTGGGGGGCTCAGACCCAGCACACTACATCCCGCCCCTCACCTTCGTGCCAGTCACAGTCCCTGCCTACTGGCAGATCCACATGGAGCGGTGAGGGACTTGGCCTTCTGGGCCTGGAGCTGGGGTTGGGGCCTGGACTCCTAGGACCCTGCCTCTAATGACTGCCCCCTTCACCCTCACAGTGTGAAGGTGGGCACAGGGCTGACTGTCTGTGCCCGGGGCTGTGCTGCCATCCTGGATACGGGCACATCTCTCATCACAGGACCCACTGAGGAGATCCAGGCCCTGAATGCAGCCATTGGGGGAATCCGCCTGCTGGCTGGGGCGGTAAGGTCCCAGTCTGTGGTGGGTGTGGGCTGGAGAGGCTGATAGCAATCTGATGGTGAACATTGGGGCCCCAGGGTGGCAAGCAGGTAGGTAGCAGGTAGTCCAGCGCAGAAGGGACTGGAACTCATGAGTGATGGGCTGGAGGGTAATGGGAGGAAGCAAGGACACTTCCCAAGTGTCTATCCTGACTGACTCAGTGGATGGGAGACGGGATGATAATGCAGGTTTATTTAGGCTTGGGTGACAGAAGCCTAGGCAACAGGCTTGTCCATACAAGGCGCACAATACGGACATTACCCTATGACACTCGGGTGCCACGAAAGGGATTTGGGTAGAACAGGACTCTCCCATCTTCACTTGTTCCTCTTCTCCCCTAGTACCTCATCCGGTGCTCAGACATCCCAACGCTCCCCCCAGTCTCCTTCCTCCTTGGCGGGGTCTGGTTTAACCTCACGGCCAAGGACTACGTCATCCAGGTAGGTGGCTGTCACAGTGACGTCATATGACTGGATTTGAGAGGGTAGGGCTGGGAGTGAGACAGCATCAGGACGGGGTTGGGGTCACAGAAACGTTTTTTGTCCAGGAGTACTGGACGGGGCGAAGCAGGGAAAGGGCCCCTGTTTGTGACAACCAGCTGCCCTGTCTTCTTGCGCGCAGATTTCTCGGGATGGCGTCCGTCTCTGCTTGTCCGGCTTCCAGGCCTTGGATATGCCTCCGCCTGCAGGGCCCCTCTGGATTCTCGGCGATGTCTTCCTGGGAACCTACGTGGCCGTCTTCGACCGCGGGGACACACACGGCGGTGCCCGAGTGGGCCTGGCGCGCGCTCGGCCTCGCGGGGCGGGGCAGCGAGGGGGCGGGCCCGCGCAGGCGCAGTTCTCCGGTGGCCGCCCTAGCTGAGCGCGTGCATACAGGGTGGTAGTGGCGGTGTAGCTACCCTGTAAAAACCCGCTATTTCCATTGAATGAACCTGGCTGGGTTGCTTCTTTTCAGTGCGTGATGTTTAGAGAGAAAAATTAGTGTCTGGACCTCCGGAGTTGAGGAAGAGAGGGCCGGGAAACACATCACCTTTTTTCTCCAAGGCTCACACTGGTGAGGGGGTCTTATACTACGAATCCCATGAAGCTCCTCGTCTACACTGCCTCTCGTCAAAGGCGCCCGGCACCGCGGAGCATCTCGGGCGTTGTAGTCCATGCCGTGTTCACGCCCTGGCGGAGGCGGGCGTAGCCACAACATGCGTGGGAGGCGACAGGTCGCGACGGCAGCGACAGGTGGCAGTGGGGGGTGGCTGAAATCGGTAAAGGATTTCCCAACCTTTGTTCTAAGCGGAGGGGATACCATTCCTGCGGACCTCATCTCCTGTTCCTTCTCTCTCCCCTTGGGATTCCGGGACCCCTGGGTCCGCCATAAAGGCGGAGCTTGAAGCCCCCGGTTGGGGGAAGCGGTGCTGCCCCTCCTCCGGCGGTGATGTCATCCCCCCCTCCGCAGCCTCTTGCTGCCCAGAGCTGCCAAGGCTGGGTCACCCCTCCCCCCATCTCCAGCCCGGGATCCCCCCCAATCCCCGCCTCGCCTCGACTTGGGGTGAGTACGGGGGAGGGGGAGAAGGTTCAGGGTCCGGGGACGGTAAGACAGCCCAAATCCCAGTTTTGGAGGCGGGGGACTCGGGAGACGGGGACCCAAAGATTAGAGCGGAGAGATTCCCCTTGATTCTGAGCTTTGGGACCAAGGTACTTGGAGGATCTCGGGGGACCAAGATGGTAGGCAGGAAGTCCCCATGTTGTCAGCTTTAGTGTCCGGAGATCCCCTTTTCTGGATGTGTAGCTGATATGAATGGGGGAGGAGGAACAAGGAAGGGGTCCTAGAGGTCAGGAAGGGGAAGACCCTTCCCCAATTCCAGGGCCTTAGGGAATGGGGGAGGAAACGCTGGGAGAGGGCGCTGAGGATGACGGCGGTGGGAGTTGAAGCTCTCAGGGATTTTGTGCCTTGAGGGCCTGGGAAAGGATGGGTTGGGAGGAGCAGGGGTGAGGAAAGGATCTGAAAACGTAGACAGACATTGGCCTCTCCCCTCCTGATGTCTGTGGCCAAAAATAGAGTGCATTTTCCCCTGGTCTGTGAACACACCCCCCTGGGTGTCCTGTATCTTGAGCCTCCATCATGCCTCCAGAAGCCCCCTCCTCCCTAATAGGTGGGTGGAGAATTCAGGCTCCGGTGGGGCCTGGAGAGGGCCAGGAGGAGTGATGGCATCCAAATTTCTCAGGCCCTGATGGAGTCTGGACCACCCTGTTACTCCTTGCCCACTGCCTCTTCCCATCTCTTATCTTCTCTAATCCTGAGTCTCATCCCTTATTCTCCCCTGTTCCAGCTCCTTTTCCTTCCCTAACCACCACCTTCTCTCACATCTTCTGACCTCTGCAAAAAAAAACGCTGATTTGGTGACTTGATCCCGTGCCTGGCTGCTGTTAAAAGCAGAAGAAAAAAGTAGGGTTGGGGGAGAGTGTAAGGGAGGATGGCTGACTTAGGTCCTTACCCTAGGGCCTAGCCTCTACTCCCAGCCCCTAGGGCCTACCCAACCCTGCTCCAGCCTCCATCCCGCCCCCAACTTTCCCAGGAGCCTCACTCAACCCCAGCCCAGTCCCTTACCTCAGGATTCCCTGCTTCTGCCTGGGGGCACATCAGAATTTGGGGCAGGGAGGGGTAGGAAGTGCCCAGTTCTTTTCTCTGTCCTTTTGGGTCCCATCAGAGGCTTAATGGCTGGCCCAGGATCCTGGATACTGGCCTGGGGGCAATGGGAGAGTGAGACAAACTACCTCCCTGGTCTGCAGAACAGGCCCCGCTTCTGCAACTCTCTCTGCAGTGACGCAGTCCCAGCCAGGATAGGGATTAGAGGGGGTGCTGGGAGGACTTCTGAGAAATGGAAAGAGACCCAGAGAGAGGGGACAGACACCAAAAGAGAGGAAGATAGAGTCCCAAAGAAGTGGAGACAGAGACCTAGAGAGAGAAAGGGGGTGAGGCATGGGAGAAACAGAGACCCAGGGAGGTGACAGAAAGAGAAGGGGCAGAGACCCAGAGAGAAGGAGAAAGAGAGAGGACAGATAGTTAGAGAGAAAGGGCAGAGACAGAGGGGGTAAAGAGAGGGAGGAGGGGGAAGGGGAGAGGGGGAAGGAAGGTCATCAGAGAACAAGAAGGAGGAGAGAGAGGCCCAGACGAAAGGGCAGAGACCCAGAGAGGGGAGAGGACAGAGCCTAGGGGAGGGGGGAAGTGGGGGACATAGACACAAAGAGTGGGCAAAGACTCAGGGAGAGGGGGACAGAGTCCCAGAGAAAGGCACACCCTGATAAAAAGGTACAGAGACCAAGAGAGAGAGACTGGGGACTGAAGCCTAGAGAAAGGAGGGGGCAAAGACTCAGAATGAGGGGACAGATTTCAGAGACCCAGAGGGAGGGTAGGGTAGAGACTTGGAAGACAGGGCCAGAGACTCGGAGGGGTGGGCACAGAGACGGCCGGACAAATACTCAGAGAAAGGGGAGAAAAACGGACACCAAGAGACACAGAAAGGGGAGTAGGTGTGGGGTGGGGAGGCGATACGAACCAGCTGCCGCACCTGCAGAGGGAGGCGGCGGGCCAGGGACTGTGCAGCCAGATGCCCGCAGCCCCCTGACCCGCCCCCTTCACTCCCACAGGCGCCGCCTCCTCCACCGCAGCACCAGCCGCAGCCGCTGGCCCCGCCCCAGCCCCTGCGCCTGCGCCCTGCCTCCCGGAGCCCAGGACAGCCCAGGGGGCGGGGCCGGCCCGCTCACAGGCGGGCGACCTAGTTCTGGCCCCGCCCCTTAACTCGCTGTCTGTCCCGCAACCCCGGACCTCTCAGACACCCAACCTGGCCCATTTTCCATCGGTCCCGCCTATCGCCTTGTTCTAGACGGTGCTTCCGGGCGCTTTAGCCTCTCCCCTCCTCTCTGCCTCCCTTCGTGCTCCCGCCTCACCAGTCCTTACCCGTCCCTTGGTCCTCCCATCTGCAATCCGCAGTTGTCCAGGCTTCGTCCTCCTTCCTCCACCAGCTGGAAGCTCTCGACCCACTAAGGCCCCTCTCCCAGGTTCTCTGACCCTCAAGACTCTCCACTCCAGGTCCCTTCCCTTCGTCCAGCCCGGTAGCTTTCCACTCTTTGCAAGTGTCACTTTCCCCTGGCGCCCCCTCTCCCCTCTCTTAGCTCTGCCCGCCCCCGCCCACCCTGGTTGCTTCCAAGCCCCTTAAAGCCCCGCTTCTCCCTTAGTCTCACCGTCCCAAAGCCCATTCAAGACGTTTTCTACCGTCTGTAGACCCCACCTGCTTTCCTCAGTCCCGCCTCATCCATCCGGACAGGCATTCCCGGCCCAGTCCAGTCTAAGCAAGCCACGCTTGCAGCCTCCGCCCGCCCCTCCGTTATCCTCTCCAGCTGATCTCGGTTCCTAGGCCTGGCTCATCTCTAGCTCCTCTCACGGGTCTCAGGCTCTGTCCCCCTCGCCTTGTCCCCGTTTGGTCCAGCTGGTCCCCTCCTGCGGGAAAGTGTTCCATTTTCACTTCCCGCCCCCAGTGCAGTCCCACCCCCTCACGCTCCCGGTCCAATCCGGACCGTTTCTGCTTTCTCCGGCCCGCCCCTTCTTAAGACCCAGCCCGCCCCTTCCAAGCCATTTTCCTTCCCACCAGGGCCTGCCGGTGTTTTAGGTGCGGGCGTTTGATCTCCCTCCTTTCCTCCCTCCTCAGTCCAATCAGCACTGCCTTTCGCATTGTGACCCTGCCCCTCCAGGCCGGTCAGGCTCCTTTAAATAGCTTGGACTTGTTCCCCCCCCCACCCTCTGTCCCACCCGTCCCTTTTTTCAGTCCAATCAGGTCTCTCTCTCACATCTAGCCCCGCCTTCTCCACGCTCCCTGTGCTGCCGAACACAGTTTAGCGGCCGTCACCGCCCCCTTTGACGCTCCACCCCACCCCCATCGGTGGCCCCGCCTCCTCTAACTGGGCAGCTTTAGGATCCCCACCCCTCACACCTCCCTCAGGCCAATCAGTTCGGTTTGTCCTCCCCGAGGCCACGCCCTCTCCACAAAGCTCCTCCTCCCACCCAATCACGTCAGCCTCTCCTCCTGCGACCCGCCCCTAGAGGCCCCGCCCCTCCAGCCCCGCCCCCCATCCAATGCTGAGCTCAGTCTGCGTCTCGTCCTTCCGCGGGCGCCAGGGGGCCAGCAAGCAGCAGCCGGCGCCACCGACGCAGCCGCCCGAGTCCCCGCCGCCGCTGCCCCCGCCGCTGCCACCGGCGCCGCTGCAGCAGCAGCAGCCTGCGCAGCCCGGCCCCGCCGCGTCCCCGGCGGGCCCCCAGGCAACCCGCGGGCCCGGGGGCCAGCGCGCCGAGCCATGCCCCGGGCTGCCGGCGGCGGCCATGGGGCGGCACGGCGGCGGCGGTGGCGACAGCGGCAAGATCGTGATCAACGTGGGCGGCGTGCGCCATGAGACGTACCGCTCGACGCTGCGTACCCTGCCGGGGACGCGGCTGGCAGGCCTGACGGAGCCCGAGGCGGCGGCGCGCTTCGACTACGACCCGGGCGCCGACGAGTTCTTCTTCGACCGGCACCCGGGAGTCTTCGCCTACGTCCTCAACTACTACCGCACCGGCAAGCTGCACTGCCCGGCCGACGTGTGCGGGCCTCTCTTCGAGGAGGAGCTCGGCTTCTGGGGCATCGACGAGACCGACGTGGAGGCCTGCTGCTGGATGACCTACCGGCAGCACCGAGACGCCGAGGAGGCGCTCGACTCCTTCGAGGCACCCGACCCCGCGGGCGCCGCCAACGCCGCCAACGCCGCGGGCGCCCACGACGGAGGCCTGGACGATGAGGCGGGTGCGGGCGGCGGCGGCCTGGACGGTGCGGGCGGCGAGCTCAAGCGCCTCTGCTTCCAGGACGCTGGCGGCGGCGCCGGAGGACCGCCGGGGGGCGCGGGCGGCGCAGGCGGCACTTGGTGGCGCCGCTGGCAGCCCCGCGTGTGGGCGCTCTTCGAGGACCCCTACTCGTCACGGGCCGCCAGGGTGAGCGCACTCTCAGAGTCCCCATCCACCCCACTCCCGCTTCTCCGGGTGCCCCCAGATTCTCAGGAGCGCCCCAGCCTCCTCGCGGCCCTTAGCATCTCGCAGCCCGTCCCAACCTCTCCTGTTCTCTCCAGGCCTCCTAGTGTCTTAGAAGCCTCTTCCCCTTGTCTTGAGTCCTCTGTACCCCTCTTAACACACCCCCTCTCTCGGCCATCCCTCAGATCCTCCAGAGACGTATCTCCAACCTTCAGACTCTCCCAGATCCCCCCCCCCGCGTCTTCAGGCCACCCTAGACCCTTAGAAACTTCCTCTCCACCGTGAATTTCCTTGGCTCCTCTGAACACCCTCAACCTTGCTTTCCCCCGACCCCTCACAGACCTCCCTGGTGGTGAGGCTACTGAGCCCCTCCAAACATCTTCTCACCACTCTTGGCCGCCCTCCAGCCCTCATTGTCTTGGACCAGCCCTAGTCCCTCAGAAGACATCCCTTCCCAACCCTCAGTGACCTAAGCCCCGTGAACACTGTCCCTCCACTTTCCCACCTGCCCCCTCCAGGCTCTCTGCAGCCCCCTCTTCAGCTCTCAGTCTCTCCCAACACCCCGCTGATTCTCTTTGGCTCCTCTCCCAAAAGACCTCTCTCTCTCCAAGTTTGAACCTTCCTGGATATTTTTTACCCCCCGCCCCACCTCTTCTGTTCTCAGAGTCTCAGAAGACTCCCCCATCCCAACCTGGGAACCTCCTGGACCCCTCTGAACCTACAAAGCACTTACTCTAGCCAGGACACTTCCCCGTTCCCCTCACTGAAACACTGAGTCTTGGGGCACCTTCCCCCCCAACCTCCTAGCGCCCTCTGGGCTCATTCTTTTCTGGCCTCCTCCGCATCAACTCCCATCCCAAGGACTTTCCCCATAAAGCTCCAGACTTCCCCCAAGGCTTTTGCACTCCTCAGTGTCTCCAGAAGCCCCGGGAGTCCCCACGGTATGCCTTTCCTCTGCAGAGTCCCCATGTGTCCCCCAGAACTGCTCTTCCTCATCCACAGACTCTTGCAGATTTTCCCTTCCATGGTTTAAACTGCACAGCCCACTCTATCTCCGGGCTCCCCTCTCCAAAACCCCCTGTCCCCTTTGTTATTCTGTTAAGTGACTTTTTCTCCTGCTCCAGAACTTTATCTAACCTCAAACCTTGGACCCCTCCCCTCCTCAAGTCATCAGCCCCAAAACTTTCATCTCAAAATAGCTTTCATTTCTTTCTACCCTGCCTTGGGATCTTTCCACCTGCCCCGCCCCCTTGCCCCTGCCCTGCCATCTCCCTTTCTCAAGCCCTCCTGGTCCAAAGCCCAGGACTGGGCCCCTCACTCTCTCTTCTACCAGAGTGAACCAAAGAGCCCACACCCCAGCCTTGTCTTTCCTCCAGCCTTATCTCCCTCAAAATTCCAGATATCTCCCAAAGCTCTCTCCATCTTTCCCAGAAAACTTTCCTCAAGCCTCTGTAACTTACCAGGCTAAATGGCTACCCTCCCCCCTCGTTCTTCCCTGAGCCTCTTCCTCCTACTAACTTCCTCCCTGTCCCACAGACCCCGAGGCAGAAAGTGGGAAAAAAGAGGGGGGCAGTTCAAAATGGGGGAAATTGGAAGGAGGGGAGAAGAAGAAGGATCCCAAGGCACCCTTCTAAGCTCCTGGCGACCCAAACACCCGGAGGAGCAGGTCCCAGCCCCCTCCCCCCACCGTGCCGCGTCCTGAGCTGGGAAGGACGAGGAGCCGCAGTGCCGCATTCGCCGGGGGAGGGAACGAGGGGGAGGGGGGCCGGAGACACCGCATAAAGTTTGGTCCCTGGGAAGCGCTGAGTTGACAAGATTTGGGGTTGAGTGGGGGGAGGTGGGGAATAGGAGGTGCAGAAGGGACATGGCCCTAGATGCCCCCTCAGGCCTCTGAGCGGCTCCATCCCTCGGCTGCCTGCGGTGCCCTTCCCTCCTCTGACCCCACTGAAGGGTGCTGAGGTGAGGGGGAGGATGAAGGTAGAGTCTTCCTGGGATGTTCAGGCTAGGGGTCCGGGACAGCTACGGGGGTCATTCATTTACTCCGCAAATGTTTTTGAGTGTCCACGGTGTGCCAAGCACCTTCCAGCCTCCAAGTGATATTGCTTGGGAGAGTTGGGAGCTGAGGCGAATCCTCCTACTCCTTCTGCTTTTGAGCCACCCTGGGGCAAAGGGTTAAACCAGCCCGACGCGGTCCAGCCTCTGCACCTGCGCACTGCGGCGGGTGCCCACCTTCCCTTTTGCCCTGGGAGGGAAGGAGTTAATTAAGCTCCT
The DNA here is from genome assembly GCF_020740605.2 of Lemur catta. Classification (NCBI taxonomy): domain Eukaryota; kingdom Metazoa; phylum Chordata; class Mammalia; order Primates; family Lemuridae; genus Lemur; species Lemur catta. The sequence goes on from NC_059146.1 coordinate 22,972,316, forward strand.
GGCCCGTGGCCTCCCACCGGGAAGCAGCAGCACTGCGGCTGCGCGCTGCCTGCTTGGCTCCGGCCCGAAGGAGTTAAGACGGTTCCCAGCCGGTGCGGCTGCGCACTGCGGCGGGGGAGCTGTCCGCGGTGCTGGCCGCCGTGTGCCCCGCCCCCCGGCCCAGCCGGCCCGCCCCCACTGCGGTGCCGCAGCCTGCTCCGCGCGCCCAGCTCGGAGGGGGCGGGGAAGCACCGGGCATGCGCTCTGCGGAGGCCTCTGGCCTCTTAAACCACTGCAGAGAAACGAAGAGAGGGGTACAGAGAGGGCCAGCGCTGATCCCCTGCTCCCCCCAAGGTCCAGGACCCTCTGTGGCCCCGACACTGCCTCGCCCCCACTCTGCACTTCAGATTAAAGTCAAGGCCAGAGCCCCCCTCCCACCCCCGTGGAGGAAGGTAGATGCAAAGGGACAGTGCTGGCCCTTGGCCCACTCCAAGGCCCGGGGTCCTCTCTGAGGCCCAACACTGGCCTTCCTCCTGCGCTACCCGTCTGATTAAAGCCCCCTCTTTGGGACTTGAGGATGCATGGAAAAAAAGCCCTGTCTTTACTCCAACACTTATCTTCCTAGATCAAGCCCACTGTCCCCTCCAGGGGCCTGACCCATTCCTCTCCTTCTCCAGACCTTGACCCTGCTCCTCCTCTTCAAGGCTCTCATCAAAACCCACGCCACTGTGCAGCAGGACTCTTGTCCTCCCCCTACCCTGAAATGGCCCCCGAACCTCCCTCCCAATTCTCTGCACCTCGGAAAAATGATGCCCCCCACCTCTCTTTGGCCCGGGCACTGCCCTCTCCCACACTGACTCTCCCTTACTCTCCAGAGCCTTAAAGCCTGCCCCCTTCTCCTTCTCTAGCCTCTTCCCTTTTTGCAGCCTTAACCCTTTAACCCCCCCCCCTTTAGAGGCCTGACCCCCCCACCCCTCTGTGGTTCCACTCCTTCCCTGTCCTGTCTGGGGGAGGCCTCAACCTTGCCCCCCACTGACTGATGCTCCCGTACCCTAATAACAGCTCAGACCTGCTTACTGTGTTCTAGGCACTGGGCCAAGCACTGTTTTTGGAGTGAAGCCCTTTGTACGCTCATGTAGTTCAATCCTCACAACACTCTCGTAAAAATATGAGGTTCAGAAAGCTCAATCTCCTTGCCCAAGTTTGGCAGGTTAAAAGCCAGATTCAAACCCAGACTTTCTGACTCTTAAGCACCTCTCGATTCTGCCTCCCCACCCACCCTCTCCCCTTCCCCCAGCTCCAAGCTGAGCCCCAAAGCTCCTGAGAAAGAGGGTGTGTGACCTTAGGGCCCCTGGCCCTCGTCCCATAGCAGAACCCTAGGACCCTGCCAGGGAACCCTGAGATAGGACACAGGGAACAGGAGGGTTGGGGGAGGTGGTCCAGGAGCCAGTGAGGGGCCAGGAATGCTGTTGCCAAGGAAAAAGCTGCCCATCTGCTGCGTCTGCTGGGGCCAGCTCCTCTCCCACTGCTTCTGTTCCTTTCTGTCCCCTTTTGTTAGCTTTAAAGGGGAGAACAGGATGCTGGAAGGGAAGGAGCCAGAGGGTTGGGACACCTGGATTCCACCTGGGGCTTGAGCCTAGGAAGCTGGGGAGGGGGACACTTGAATGGTTTTCTGGAGATTCTGGTCGACCCGATGCCTAGGTCACCTCTCCCCCTCTCTCTCCTGCCCCACCCCACAGTATGTGGCCTTCGCCTCGCTTTTCTTCATCCTCATCTCCATCACCACCTTCTGCCTGGAGACCCATGAGGGCTTCATCCACATCAGCAACAAGACGGTGACCCAGGCCTCTCCGATCCCCGGGGCTCCCCCGGAGAACATCACCAATGTGGAAGTGGAGACGGAGCCCTTCCTGACCTACGTGGAGGGCGTGTGCGTGGTCTGGTTCACCTTTGAGTTCCTCATGCGCATCACCTTCTGCCCGGACAAGGTGGAGTTTCTCAAGAGCAGCCTCAACATCATCGACTGTGTCGCCATCCTGCCCTTCTACCTGGAGGTGGGCCTCTCGGGGCTCAGCTCCAAGGCCGCCAAAGACGTGCTGGGCTTCCTCCGGGTTGTGCGCTTCGTCCGCATCCTGCGCATCTTCAAGCTGACCCGGCACTTTGTGGGGCTGCGTGTGCTGGGCCACACGCTCCGCGCCAGCACCAACGAGTTCCTGCTGCTCATCATCTTCCTGGCCCTGGGGGTGCTTATCTTTGCCACCATGATCTACTACGCTGAGCGCATTGGCGCCGACCCCGATGACATCCTGGGCTCCAACCACACCTACTTCAAGAACATCCCCATTGGCTTCTGGTGGGCTGTGGTCACCATGACGACCCTGGGCTATGGAGACATGTACCCCAAGACGTGGTCAGGGATGCTGGTCGGGGCGCTGTGTGCTCTGGCGGGGGTGCTCACCATCGCCATGCCTGTGCCCGTCATTGTCAACAACTTTGGCATGTACTATTCGCTGGCCATGGCCAAGCAGAAGCTGCCCAAGAAGAAGAACAAACACATCCCCCGGCCCCCGCAGCCTGGCTCGCCCAACTACTGCAAGCCCGACCCACCCCCACCACCTCCACCCCACCCTCACCACGGCAGCGGTGGCATCAGCCCACCGCCACCCATCACGCCGCCCTCCATGGGGGTGACTGTGGCCGGGGCCTACCCCCCGGGGCCCCACACGCACCCCGGGCTGCTCAGGGGGGGAGCGGGGGGGCTGGGGATCATGGGGCTGCCTCCTCTGCCGGCCCCTGGCGAGCCTTGCCCGTTGGCTCAGGAGGAGGTGATTGAGATCAACCGGGCAGGTGAGGCTGGGCGTGAGGGTGGGGGCGGGGGGCACAGGTGGGGGGCACAGGTGGAGGCCTGCGGGAGGACCGGGAGGAAGCTGCCGAGGTTCCGAGACCGGGCGGTCAGCAGCAGAGAGGGGGAAGAGAAGAAAGGAGCAGCCAGAGCTCAGGCCACGGAGGAGGCAGGGACAGACATAGATTTGGTGTGAAAGAGTCTCAGGAGAAACGGACTTGCAACCTAGGTGTTCAGAGGGGCCATCGAGGCAGAGAGCGGCTGAGAGTTCAGGTTTTAACAACAGTGAGACCAAGAAGGGAAGACAGGCTTCAAAACTAAGATTTAGAGGCCAGGGCGACAGGAGGATGACTTGGAAACAAGGCCCCGTGGGCTTTGCTGGGGGCAGCCTGAGAGGGCCTGGGAGAGAGGTGTGTGGAGCTGTTGCTAAGAGGAAGAGATGGAGCAGGGGGGAGGTGGGGGGGAGAAAGTTGACTGCCTGTGTGTGTGTGTGTGTGTGTCCCTCCCGGGGGAGTCTGTGCCTCGGAGGCAGCGATGGGTGTCTGGAGGGAGGGCAAGGCTGCTGGGCCCCACCCCCAAGCCTTAAGTAGGTCGAGAAAGGAAGCGGGGCCGCCTGGCCCCCATCTTGCTCCCTCAGCCACTGACCCAGTTTCACACCAATTAAAAATAGCTCGAGCCAAAGCCTAGGGGACCCCCACTGCCCCCCCATCTATCACCTTCCCAGCCCTTCCCCAGTGCCCTTTCCAGCACCCAGTACTTGTCCCCAAACAGCCACTTCCCAGCCTTCTGCGTCCTCTCCAACCTGCTTCTCATCGGCCCCAGCCAAGCCCACCACAGTTCACTTCAGCCAACCACCACCACCCGGCACCCAGCTCGCTGCCCCCAGCCATCCTTCCAGACACCCCTCACCCACCCAGCCACCTGGCCTGCCACTTCCTAGCACTTCACACCCTCCCTCAACCAGCCACTCCAACTCTCACCCTGCCCACCCTTCCCTACACAATGCCCTGCCCCCATGTTCAACCCTCCACACACTCCGGCCACACCCTCTTGATATCCCACTCTCAACCCTGCCCTTCCCAACACCTTGGCCTTGAATCTGCACTTTAGCATCCAACATCCTCCTCCAACTCTTCCAGCACCCACTCAGACCTTCATGCCCTGGCCACGAGTTCCCCACACCTCACTCTCTCCTTTGTGTCTCTGTCTGATCCCCTTGGGATGCAGATCCCCGCCCCAATGGGGATCCAGCGGCAGCTGCTCTCGCCCATGAGGACTGCCCAGCCATCGACCAGCCCGCCATGTCCCCGGAGGACAAGAGTCCCATCACTCCCGGAAGCCGGGGCCGCTACAGCCGGGACCGGGCCTGCTTCCTCCTCACCGACTATGCCCCTTCCCCTGATGGCTCCATCAGAAAAGGTGAGGCCCATCCGCTGGCCCCCGGGACCCTCCCTCTCTCCCCGGTCCAGGGGAGGGAGGGGAGGGTGATGGGGGCGGAGGCTCTGGACTTCCCTTCTCTCCTCCCTTGTCCCAAACTGCCTCTCTCCCAGATATATCCCCTCACCTGCCCCAAGTTTCCTTACCACTGACCCTTCACCTGTCTTTATTCCATGTCCATTTCCCCCCTCCCCTTTGGCCTCTTCCCCAACCCCCAGCCACCGGTGCTCCCCCACTGCTCCCCCTAGACTGGCGTAAGCCAGGCCCCCCAAGCTTCTTGCCCGATCTCAACGCCAACGCTGCGGCCTGGATATCCCCCTAATGGACGAACCCCCTCCCCCCGGGGTAAGTAGCCCCCACCCTCTGATCCCCCTGACTCCCCCCCCCTCCTGACTAACCCCTCTGAGAACATGCATCCCCCACTGACCGAGGCTCCCGCCCCCTCACTAAACAGTTCATCCACTTAACCCCAGCACCTGACACTGACCCCACACCCAGGACACACCCTGCCCCCTGCTAACCCCCAGCACTAACCCCAACCCTGCCTCCCACGCCTCGCCCTGACCTCCACCCTGCCCTCACGACGGAGGCCCATCCTCCCCCATCAACATCTCCTTCTCTGCACACCGCTCCCCCTTGGATTTTTTTATTTAATCAGGGAAACAGGGTGCACACCCAGGACGCTTTTCTGGGTGCAGGATGGGGTGAGAAAGGCTCAGCTGCCTGCCCACTCCCCTGCGAGCACTCAGCACCCACGTGCCCCGGGTGCTGGGCACAGGGAGCTCAGCCGTGAACAAAATCCACCCCCTCCAGGAGCTTCCAGTCTGGACGGGGAGGCAGACACAGACCTAGAAAGTCACTGTTGAGGTGACACATGCTAAAAGGGAGGCAGCATAGGCAGCACAGTAGAGGAACGCACAAAGCTCCCCAGGGCGGGAGAGGGCACAGGGACTCCGGATGGCTAGGCTGAGACTTACAGCACCGCAGGGTTCTGCCAGCAGCCGCAGTGATCCCAGTAGTAGAGACTAGAGGGAACCACACTAACAGCCTGGGAGCCATGTCCTAGGGGGAGAGGGACTAGGAGGTAGAGTTGTGGCAGGGAAGCAGCGGGCAGGCTGGGGGCTGGGACCTTGTCCAGGAGCCTGGGGCAGGGCAGCTCTGGGGCCACCCAGAAGGAGAGTCTGGAGGCCAGGAGGCAGGAGTGATGGCTGTGCCATGAGGTGAGGGGGACAGGAAGACACCACCAAGCACTTACCACATGCTAGATATTTTATTTAACATACGTTGTTTTGTCCTGTTAATAACAACCCTAGCCAACCCCTAGCTCCTTTCCTTCATGTATTCAGTCATTCATTCGTTCAGCAACTAATCTAATCGTTAGGAGCACAGTTCCAGGCACTGGAGCTTTGCCGTGAACAAAGCAAGCATCTGCCATCACAGCTTCCAGTCTCCCATCCAAGTACTAACCAGGCCGACCCTGCTTAGCTTCTGAGCTCAGATGAGATCGGGAGCATTCAGGGCGGCATGGCTGTAGACAGCCATTCAAATCTAGGTTGTGAAACTATACGGCCTGAGGGCCAAATCTTTCAGCCAACTTTTTGTAAATAAAGCTGTATTGAAACACAGCCAATGTTAGGCTACCACAGCTGAGTGGAATAATTGTGACAGAGACTGTATGGCCCCCGTAGCCAAAAAGACTTACTACCTGCCAACCTCTGATTGGAGGAAGCAGAAAAGAATTAAGAAAAAGAGAAAAGCACAAGCTAATTACTCTGGCCATGTCCGTTAAGGACGTCTGCAGAGGATTTCTTTGAGCGGGTGACACGAAACCTGAAGGATGCAAAGGGCCAGCCAGGCGGAAGGAACAGCAAGTGGGACGGGCCCTGAGGCTCTGGATGAGATGAGCCTGGCTTGTTAAGGAACAGCAGGGAGGGCAGTGTGGCTGCAGCCAAGTAGCAGAGGGGAGAAGGGTGTGGGAGGAGGCTGGGGAGAAAGCTCACGATGGGTGTTGTGGTCATGGTGCGGAGGCTGGATTTGATCTTAGATGTGATGGGAGCCACCTGAAGGTATTTGATCCCTCTCTTACTCCACAAACTTGTGGACTCTTCCTTAGAAATACAGACACATCCTAGAGGATCTTTGTCCACAGCCTAAGGAGATGGCATAGGGAAGTCTGGGGAGCCTCCGGGACGGCCTTGGCTAAACCCTCACATTTCACAGCAGTTCAGGGAGGGCCATGACCAACCACCCCAGGCCACAGAGCAGATGGGACAAGAACCAGGTTTCCAGGCTCGCAGTCCAGAGGGGACTGTCTGGCTCCTCTGGTTCCATCCTTCCACCTCTCCTTTTTGCAACCCCCCATCATCGTCCATTTTCATCTCATTCCTACCCCCTCCCCGCTCCCGTCTAACCCGTCCTGCTTGCACCCAGTCCTTTACCCCCTTTTGTTTCCCACCCCCAGGTCTGAAGGGCCCCCGTGGAATTAATGGGGAGGGGGTCTGGGGAAGATTTGGGAATTTGGGTGAGGGAGGATTGGGGTGGGGGTGGTTGGGTGGGGGAGGTCCCTGCTTCTCTTGCCTATGATGCCAAAATCCATTCATTGAACTCAAATCATGGCTGGAGCTGATGGGGCTGACTGAATCTGCCTCCCATGCCCGATGCCCGGGCTCCTCCTCCCCTGCCCCACGCCCCTCTTCCTATCCTGCCCCAAGACCCTCTTTCCCCTATCACCCCACCCCTCCTTCCCCCAAGACTCTCTTCCTCCACAACATTCCCTCCCCAGCTGTCCCCCCAAGGACCTTCTCCCAAGATGCTCCCTCTCTCCCAGCCTGCCCCCCACCCCTGCCCCTTTCTCCTACACCTTCCCTCACCAACCACCTAAGCCCAACACGCCCCACCTGGTCCCCACTTCCTCCCATCCTTTGTCCTATCCCCCCTCCCCTGCCCCCTCCCTCCAGCCACCCCGGAAGCTCCTTCCATATTTGATGTCTCAGCTGCCCCCATTTCACTGCTCCCCTCCCGCGGAAAACACCAGAGAGGAGGAAGAGATCCGGGCGTTTCTCCGTCCCCCCAACAGTGAGGCTGTGTTGGGGGGTTCCCCCTGATCCTCCTCCCGTCGCCGTGACTCTTGTGTATTTCTGTCCCCAGCTCTTGTCACCGCCTGAGACCTCGCGAGACCCTCGGTCCCCCCCTGCCCCTTCCCCCCAGGTTAGCAATTGGGAATGGCTGGGAGGGGGTGTCCCCAAGATACTGGGCTTCAAACCCCCCAAGCCCTCTCTCCTGCCGTCAAGGCACCCCTGTCCGGACAGCCCCCTTAGCACTGCATATAAAAGACACAGAACTCCCCCCAGAGGCCGGCAGAGCTCTGAAGCTTTGCGGAAACCACACAAACTGCTCCTGGATCTTGGATCGCATTAGCTATGGGGCACTGTTGGAGACCTCCCGTCACCCAGCAGAAGCCCAAAGCCTTCTTGGACCCTTTAAAGATCCCCCCACCCCACTTAGAACCCTCAGATGACGCCTGCTCTTGGAGTTCTCCGGCTCCCCAAGGGCACAGCCGGCTTTGCTCCTTTCGGCCCCTCACAGACCCACCCCCCTTCCCTCTGCTCCCTACATCCAGGTTAGCCCCCACCCTGGCCCCACCCGGTTCCCCCCAGCCCCCCGCACCGGCTGCTCCCCTACATGCATTCCACCCAGCCCTCCCCATGCCCCTGCCGCCCACCATCTCGCCTCGCTGCCCCCACCTTTTTGCCTCAGATGAGGGGGACCTACGGGGCGGGGGGGGGGGGGGTCGGGAGGGGGTGGGGCCGCGGGGGGGTGGGGCGGGGAGGCTCGGTGGGCACCACCCCGCCTCCTAATCCTGAGTCTCTCCCCCCTCCCCAATGTCTCAACCTTCCTCGTCGATGCTGACTGACTCTTCAATTTGTTCGCTTTCTCTCTCCATCTCCTTGGTCCGCCTCTGTCCCTCTCTGTCTCTTGCCATCTGTTTTTTTGTGTCTCCGTGTCTGTCTTTTCTCCTCTCTGTCTTGCCCACCATCCCTCTCTCTCTCTGTCTCTGTCTCTCTGTCTGGGTATCTCTTGCCCTCTCCTTCCATCTCGTTCTCTGTCTCTTCTCCCTGTCTTGGGGGGGTCTTTCTGTCTGTCGGATCCGCCCCCATCTCCGCTTCCTCCCGGTGTTTCTGCCCTCCCTCCCCAGGTTACGAGAAATCCCGCAGCCTGAGCAGCATCGCGGGCCTGAGCGGGGTGTCCCTGCGCCTCGCGCCCCTTGCCACCCCTCCTGGCTCTCCCCGGGCCACCCGCCGCGCTCCCCCTACCCTGCCCTCCATCCTCTAGCGCTCCCCTCCCCCCTGTGGGGGGACTCGGGGGTGACCAGGAAGAAGGTCAAAGGAGCTGGGGGTGGGGGGTGGGGGAATGGGTTTTTTAAAAAAATCAAAGTCATTAATAATATGCAACCGAGATGATGACGCCAGCAGACACCCCCGGGCCCCTCACCACCCCCAACCTGGGCCCCCAGGATGGAGGGAGAGGGGCCAAAGCCTGTCCCCCCAACTCTTCCCTCCCCCTAAAAAAAGCCTTCTCAGGTCTCCATGAGCCATAGGACACCCCCCTCCCATCAACTCGTGTAAATAAGTCCAAATTATGCCAATTACATCTTGGGGCACCTCCCCCCACACTGCATGCCCCCTATCCTGGACCCCCTACTCCAACTCCACGTCAGCAATAAGCCGCCAGGGGCTGCACGCTCGAGTTTGAGGGAAGGGGTACCTAGGAGGGGGGCTGGCCCCTCAAGAGGGGTCGGGCTGGCCTCCTACTCTTCACCCCAGGAGGGCAACCAACCCATCGTGGGCAGGAAAAACAAAAAAACTTGAAATAACGTAGGGGGAAGGAGGAACAGTTACCCAAGCCCAAAACTGGAGCTGAGCTCAGAGGGTGGGCTGCGGCGTGGGGGTGGGCTGCAGGCCTGCTCCCTCAGCCTGTAGGGGGATCCCGCTGGTGAGTTTCACCCTCTCATCCTCCCCCTTCCCCAGGGATCTGCTCGCCTCTACTCTTGCTGCATGGACTCAGACCTCCCATCCCAGATTTCCTGGGATGATTTGGCCCTAGCACACAAAATCCCCCCACCCCCTCCATTCCCAGGACACGAGACCTGCACCCAGAATTCCCGAAACTGACCCTGGCGCCCCGCCCCCCAAATCCCCACACACTCCTGGGACTTAACCTCTGCACACAGATGCTACCCGCCTCCCCCAGACACCCCCACCAAATTCCCTGGACTGCATCCCAGCACTTCTCAGACCTCCAAGACTTCACCCAGCTCTTCAGCTCAATTTCAGCCTTTGGGATGCTCCAAGTCCTTCCCACAACTCTGACATTTCCTGGACACCCCAAATCCTCAGGCCTGCTCCCCCAGACCCCCCAAATCCCTAACATCAGAGTCATCCACCCGAGGTTCCCCTGAGGCTAGAACTTCCAAAATAGGCTCTACTTGTCTGTAATTCCAGGGAACCCAGGCACCTCCCTTTCTCAAGCCTAACCCTCCCCACACCCCCAAAGCCCCTTCCCTGAGATGGTGCCCAAGACTTACCCTCTTCACGGACACCAGTTTCCCAGAGGGTCATATTGGTACCCCTGGTGGTGTGCTAAAGTTTTAGGCAGTACAAGGACAAACATTTGCTTTAAAAGTTTTGTCTTTAATGTGCACATTTTGCACATAGGCCTGTACCTCCAGGTACTGCTGCTCGGCTAGGACACCGTTTTTATAGGTTAAAAGTGTTTCCATTTAAAGTAGTCCACAAGTGATCCTACAGACCGTGCCCGAGTGGAGAAACGCTGGGATATCAGAAGCCTGGGAAACGACACACACAACCCTGCTGCCACCCCAGCCTTCTCGTCCCCGGCATTCCTCGCCCCGCCGTGCTCGCGGGTGGAAAATCATCTCTCACATCCCATCCTGGCTCAAGGATGCGCTACCTCCCCCAAGCCCAGAGACCACACCGGTCCCAGAATCCTTAGCGGACCCCCCTTTTGGAGCTGGGGGCCCGCGGAATTAGCAACCTCCCTCCCTCTGCTCCCACGGCCTCAGGAATCCCCTACCCCCACCCGAGGGTGGGCGAGGGGCGTCACTGGGCGTGATTCTTGATGCAACGATTCCTATGCAAGGGGCATTTTGAGTCCCCCCATCCTTCCCTCGGACCCTAAGCCCTGGTGAACCAGGGGTGAGGGTGGGGCGGGTTCTGGTGGGGGTGGGGCAAAGGGCTAGGGGCTCCTGACACCAGGGTACGGGGTGGGGACTGATTATATTGCCAAAGGGTTCAACTTCTTTCAAAAGCCCCCAGTTTCCCCTGACCCTCACGAAAGCCGAATGGGGCGGGGGAAAGGGGGTGAGGGTCTTTTCCAAAGGGTACTGACCTCTTCCCAGCGTCTCCCCCCTGCTCGCCAATCCACCACACGTACCCAGCTTTTTAGTTCAGCTTTTGAAAATAACCACAATCATAAACTTCTACAAACATGATTCTCGTCCCTTCTCCCCCTCCCCCAAGTCAACAGTGTGGGATTCGGGGAGGGAGAGAGAGCGAGCTAAAGGGACTATTTCTAAGTCCGGCTCCCCTTTTCCCCCCGGCCGCCAGGGTGCCTGCACCTACACGCATGCGCTGCATGACGCGCCCCCCACACGCATGTCGCACCCCTCCTGCGCTCCGGGAACGCACGGACACGGGGCAGGGGGCGGGGCGATTGGGGAGGAACGAATGGCGGGGGGGGTCTTCCTGAGCTCTGCGGCTCACCCTCCCCAACACACACACACACACATACACACACACACACACACACACACACACACACACACACACAGCAATAAGTTTCTCTCACTCAAATGTGGGCGGGGCGGGCCTGGCCTGGCGAGGGGGGGAGTGGCGAGGGGGCGCTCTCAGGGATGGGGGCGGGGTCCGGAGTCAGTGTGGGGAGGGGAGGTCTGCAAATCGTCCAACTCTGGTGCTAACGGCGGGTCTTCTCAGCCCACCCGCAGGGCAGGGAGGGAGGGGTCGGCAGGCCTCTCCCCCAAGCCTCCCCTACGCCCACCCTGGGTGCATGAACCGCCCAATGCAGAAGCTGCCGCATGTCACCCCCCCCAAAGAAAAAGTGTCATGCCCCTTTCCCACCCACCCTTTCACTCTCCACCAAAATAAAAGTTTCCTTTTCATTTAAAAGCTGCCTCCCATTCGTCTGCTGGGAAGCCATGTTGACTGGAGTTGGGGGTACCCAGAGGGATCGGGACTTCAAGAGTGGGGCTAAAGTAACAAGGGTGTGGACTTTGGTGGTCCAGACATCCCCGTGATCAGGGACACTCTATTTGGGGCAAGTGTCTGCCTCAGTTTCCATGATAGTAAAAGTGCGGATCAACACTCCTAACAAAAGTCTGTGAGGAATGAGTCTGAGGGGTGTGAGCCCCTAGAGGAGGGTGGCTAGTTCCCAGAGGAGGGCTCGACCTTGGTCCCACTGTGCGCTCAGGGGCTGAGGGTCCCACGCTCTGTGTTGCTGACTCAGAAGCCAGACTGCCTGGGCTTAAACTCTGCTTCTACTTCTTAGTAGTTGTGTGTCTTGGACAAGTTGCTCATCCTCTCTGGGCCTCTTGCCACCACTCTAAAAGGATGGGATGGGTGTGATTCAGTAATTCATCAAACATTTACTGAATGCCTACTGTGCACCAGGCACCATTCTGGGTACTGGAGAGCAATGAAATCCCCACCTGTAAGGTTGTGCTGAGGGTTGACACAAATTAGCATGGCACCCAGCACAAATGGTCACTGGTCACTGCTGTCATGTTTTTGCAAAGACTTGGAGAATTGGCTGGAGTGAGGCACCCCTTCTGGCACTCACTCACTGGGGGGCTTGGAGTCAGAGACAACACTGCTCTGAGACTCAGTTTTCTTATCTGTATAATGGAGGGAAAATCTCCATTGGGGTGAGGAGGAAATGAGTTATTTCCCATTAAGCGCCTGGTCCCCAGGAGGTTCCCCCCAGAGAACTGGCACAGCTAGGATGAGAACCCCATCTGCAGTCCCAGCAGGCTGAAGAAGCCCATGGCCATCCCTCCCCCCATCAGAGACCCCCTGCAGGAACACACACAGCCACCGTGAAGGGTCCAGTTGGGGGTTGGAGTTTATTACTGCCAGAGCCCGGAGGCTGGGAGGGTAAGGGAGATTCCTCCAGCCCTCCAGGGAAACCCCAAACCTTGATCACACAAGAGCAACCAGAAGGGAGGGCAGAGCATGGCGTAGGAGGGGAGTGAGAGGGGTCTCCTTGTCCTGCTCCTGCTCCTTGCAAGGGTTCCAGGCTGGTGAAGGCCTGGGGCTCAAGCTTCAGTCACTCAGAAGTTTAGGGGTAGGGACAGAAATGGGGGAAGGAGAGTGGCTACGTGGAGATACAAAAGTGTGAGAGCAAGAATCCTAGAGAGATGCAGAGAAGAAGAAAGACCAAGGGAGGGAGGGAGGGGAGGATGGAGGAGGGGAAGGGTGGAAGAAGCAGAGGAAATGGAGCACTGTCTGAGTAGGGCAGGGAAGCCCATCTTGCTCCTAATATATAAAGATCATTAACAACCGAAGGAAGGATGAGGAGCTGATGGGACCACAGCTCTCCGACTGCACCCAATTTCCCCACATGCAAGAGAGCGCCACTTCTCTGTGTTCAAGGGTCATTGGTTGATGGGAAGTCTCAGGGGCCCAGGGTGGAGTTGATAAATGCCAAAGTGCCAGAGAGTGGCACCATTTCCAAAGTGCAAGAAGCCAGACAGTGGGGTTCCTGGGACATGTGCCCACAGGGGCCAGGGAGGAAGGGACCTGGGTCCTGTCTGTTAGTGTATCTGGAGGCAGGGTGGGGTCACTGGGGCTGGGGTTGTGGGGACCCCTCAGGCTCCGGGGGTGGTGGCCCAGACCCAGGCTCTGCCTCCTCAGTCTCCTCTTCAGATACCACGCCCTCCTCTAGTCGGAAGACCTGCCGCACCGTGCGGGTGGTGAAGGTGAGGGGGCCTCGTCTGTGGGGAGGAGAGACCAGGACACAGAGATGAAGAGAGGGGAGCAGAGAGAGAGAGAGAGAGAGAACAAAATGAGAGGAAGAGAGAGGAACAGAGAGATGAGACCGGGAGAAATGGAGAGAGGAAATGGTGGGACCAGAGAGAGATCAGGGGACAGAGAGAAGGGGGGAGGGATGGGGACAGATATTTAGGGGGACAAAGATGGGGGACAGTGAGACAAAGGGACAGAGAGAGGTAGGGAATGGGCAGAAAGATGGAGGTACAAAATGAGAAAAGGGAGAGCACACAGATGAGACCGAGAAAGAAATGAGGGTGGGAAGAAAGAGAAGTCACCTGAATCTGGCTCTCCGCAATCACAGCTCCTGTTCCCGTGCCCCTATACACCCATGGACCCCATTTCCCCCTCTGGCAAGGCATTCCTGGGGTTTATGGAGTGAGGGTACTGCCCACCCATCAGGCATATGTGTGGGGCAGCCATACCGAAGCCGATTCCTCAGCGTGGTCACCTCGCGGTTCATTGACTCTGCAGACTCTGTGACATCCTCTAGCTCACGCTGCAGCCTCCGGCGGCCAGCCTGAGCCCGGGATGCCTCCTCCTCAGCCTCCTCCAGCTGCCGCTTCAGCTGTTTGACTCGAAGGTTTCCCTTCTCCAGCTTGGCAGGAGCAAGGGCACTGGGTCATATCTCTGAGTACTCTCCTCACCCCTTCCCTCCTCACCAGCCCGCTAATCCTCAGCTCCATCCCCCTCTCCCCTGACTCTCTCTGACCTGTCACCTGCTCTTTGTTCAGGCCTTATCCTTTTCTCCTAAGGCCCTCACACCAGCCGCCACCCTGGCGTCTAATCTCTCCCCTGCAGGCCATCCCCCACATGTCCTCAGAGGGGTCTTTTTATGCTCAGAGCTGACCTTGAACCTCCATGCTCACAACCCTTTCCTAGATCCCCAGTACCACTGGGACAAGGTTCCAGCCCTTGAGCCTGGCATTCCAGGCCCTGCAGGGTCTTATTCTTATCCATTTCTCTTTTTCCCATAAACCCACTGTCCAGACCAACTTCACTAAGATCCTCCCCAGACCCTGCCTCCAGGGAGGGAATACACATGATCTGACCTCATTTATTATCACACCATTCTTCTCTCCAACCATACTGGTCTGCTTTTTGCTCTGAACTCACCAAGCTTATTTCCATACTTAAGGCCTTTGAACTTGCTGTTCCCTCTGCCTGGCTCTTCCTCAATTCAAATTCAGGTCTCAGTTCAAATTTCACCTCCTCAGAGAGGTCTTCCTGACCTCCCAATCTAAAGAAGATCCCCCAGTACTCTGTGTCTTTCTCTTTCTTCATTCTTTTTTGCTTCATGGCCCTTGTCACAGTCTGTAAGTATCTTTATTTATAGATTTACTATGCTTTTTCCTATGCTGAAAATGTGAGTTCCATGGAGGCAGGGACCTCCTCTGTCTCATTCACATCCACATCCCTAATGCCTAGCACAGTTCCTGGCATGTAGTGGGTGCACAATAATTGTTTGTGCAATGAATGGCAAATCAAGAAGCACAGCTGAGCTTTTAAGGGCACTGGGACGTTGTCTAGCCAGACAGACCTGGGATCTGGATCCAGGTTCTATCCACCTACTAACTCTGTGAATTTGATGCAAATCATATTCACTCTTAAAGTTTCAGTTTCCTCACCTGTGAAAAAATGCAAGTGTGTATTTTTTAAAAAGCAGTTGCTTGTGACACAATAACTGCTCAATAAATAATTAAGAACAGACTCTGGGGCTAGAGTGCTGAGGTTTGAACTCTGACCCTACCTCTTACTAGCTAAATAATTTTGAGTAAGTTACTTTACCTTCTTGCACCTCAGTTTCCTCACCTGAATAACAGGGGAAATAATATTACCTACCTCATACCGTTCTGATATGTACTACATGTTATGTCTTTAGCATAGTGCCTAGCATGTAGAAAGCATTCAATAAACATTATCTATTGTTATTTAGTCCTGGTCTAGCTTCTGGGTATGGTTTAATTTCTTCCCTTATCCTGTAAGCCTCAGCTCCCTACCAGGGCCCTTCCTAGATGCCAGAATTTATGGACTGCAAAGTCACTGATTCCAACCCTCTGCTGATGGGCCAAACCCCAGGATGGTATCTGCACTCAGCTGTAGTCCAGCACCTGCAAGTTGCTTCTTGTGTTGAGAGCTCACTGCTTCCAGAGATGGACTGTGCTATTTCTCAGTCAATGTTCCCACTCCTTACTGCTCCTTAATGATGTCAGCTGCTTACCTGGTCCCGGAGCTGGTCGGCCACCCTCCGCTCCTCCTCCACCTGGAGCACCACCTCTTTTAGCCGCTTCTCAGCTCTGCGCACCAGCTTGCCAGAGAGGATGCGCTCTCTGAAGGGAGGGATGAGGAGCCATCTCAGTAGAGGCACTCAACCTGGGGTTCTGTCCCCATAGCCTCCTCCAGTGGGCTGGCCTCTTCCCTCTTTCCTGCCCCTCAACTGGCTCCCACAGTTTCTTGAGCCAGATACTGACACCCAGGCTCCCTTCTCCAGGGAATCTATGTCCTTGACTTGTACTACGATACCTGAGTTTCTAAAAACGTCTCCTGTGATACTGTGATTTAAAATAAATATATACTTGGTCCCATTCAGTTTCCAAAGAGAATCATTTACAAACTACTGTCTACTCTTTGGGCCCATTCATTCCCCCTTAAATTTATTTGCTATCCTTCACAATTGCCTACATTCTCCATTTCTCCCTCCCCTATGAAGAGGGTATTTAAGCCTCAACCATTCTGGCTTTTCTTTGAGTCTCATATTTTATATGGCTTCCATGCTTATGCACATTAACAAATTTGTATGAATTTTCTTTCATTAATCTATTTCTTGTCACTTTATTTCAACAGACTCAAACCTTCAGAGGGGGAAGGAAAATTCTTTTGCCTCTATACCTGTCCTCCCCTGTATGGACCATCACACCCAGGGTGAAGTCCATGTGATGAGACCCCTAGCAATGGGCAGTGCTCGGCAGCCACAGCTGGACAAGGCAGCCCAGCTGTGCTGAGAGGTAGACACAGGGCTGGAGGGAACTAAGCAGTGGGAAGGGAAGCAGGGGAGAGACTCCTCCGGCTATAGATCAACTAGCCATTCTTTGTTCACAGGGTGACTTTCAGCAGGTCACTTACCTCCCCTGAACCTCAGTTTCCTCATCTGTATAATGTATAGTGGAGGGGCTAAGACCTGCGTATCCATTAGCTTCTCGAAGGCCTCTTCAAAGACCTCAAACCACATTTCCTATGCACACTGGGGCCCATGGCCACCCTGTGGACTGAGAATTACTTCTCCTATAAGCCTCTGGGGCTGTTTCCTTCTGTCTGTCCCTGAGGCCTCACCATGTCCCATGATGAATTCAGCACCTTCCCCACAAAACCCCAATATTCCCCCAGTCACCAGGCCTTAACCACAAACACTGTCTTCTTCCCCCTTCACATCCCATAGCCCATCCATTCTCAGCTCCACCCCTTCTGCCCCATGATTTCTCTTCTTCATCGCCTCCTGTCCATCCTCACAGCCCCAGCCCTAGCTCAGGCCTCATCTTCTGCTGGGACCATCATTCCAGGCTCCTTCCAGACCTCTCAGCTTGCTTCCTGTCTCTCTCTAGTCCATTCTCAACTTGGCCCCAGAGGGGTCTTTCTATACCTAGAGCTGTCCCTGCCCCTCCCCAGCTCACAGCCCTCCCATGGCTCCTCACTGCCCCCAGGACAGAGTTCCTCAGCCCAGCATTTGAGGCTGTGTGGTTCAAGCCTTTTCTACTTCCCTTGCCTCCATGATCCCTCTCCTGGGTCTCAGACTCCCAGAACCAATCGCACTCTTCCAAATGCCCTGATGCCTCCCATACCCTCCCCTGAGGCTGCCACTCTGCTTGGGACTCCATGCCCTAGAAATCTTCTCATTTTTGCCAGGCCCAGTTCAAGCGTTTCCTCCTTTAGAAATCCTTCCCAAATCACCCCATCTCAGGTTGATCCAGCTTCTCCTTCATCTGTGTCCCCCAGCCCTCCTAGTTGATAGGCATTTGTTGCCATGTCCAGCTTGGAAGTCTTTCTCCTTGTGGAGTGAAGGGACAGCCCTGGTCTGAAAGGAGGGATGTGTGGAGACTCAGTGACAAAGGTAACTCCTGAGTCTAGCTCAGGTGGGGAATCCCACCAGACCATGCCCTCCATGGGAGCAAGGACCAGGAATGTCTAATTCTTCATCATTTCTCCAGTGCCCAGTGCATGGGAGGGTAAACAGCATACTCTTAACATGTTTGTTAAATGAATGAACAAACACAAAAGGGAACCTTATACTTCGTTTGGTATATAGCAACATTCCTCCCCAACCAGATGATGGCAGAGATGCTGAATTGTGAGTCAGGCATCCTAGATTTACAGCTCATCTCTGCTTTGGTTTTCCTATATATAAAATAAAGATTACAATGGTCCTTCTCTCACAAGGATTATGTGATACACAGGTATATACAGGTAGTCCAGTACCTGATGTATAGTAAGTCCTCAGTAAGTGGGAACTATTAGTATTGTTATAATTATTGTTGCTGAATAGTACCAAATAATAGAAAAATGTATTGTATTAGAAAAGCCACATGTACTAGGCTTAGTCATAAATATTCTCTTAGTTTAATTAGCAGTTTAATTCTCAACTGGGAATGTTATGGGGATGTTTCTGGTTGTTCCAGTAACTGGAGGTGACAACTCTTTCAGTGTCATACTATTGCTGCTTCCCAGCTCTGAACACGGACATGTATGGGTGTGGTGCTTGGTGTATGTGCAGCCATTTTGTAACCATGAGGGAGACCAAGGAAACTACACAGGCACTGAGTCCTAGCATCTTTTGGCTGCCTGGCTCCATACTTCTTATGCAAGAAAAAGACATTACCCTTTGTGATAGATTCATGAAAGAAACTGTCCCAATTCTCATTCCTTTCTGTAGCCACACCCTTGACAATATGACTTTGTGGCTGCTCCCACCAAGCAGCGATATCTATTTCCTCAATCCCTTGGATCTCAGCTAGGCACGTGACTTGCTTTGGTTAATGGGATGCAGCAGAAGTGACAGTACCAGTTCCAAGTGCAAGCCTCAAGAAGTCTTTAACACTTTCCCTTGCCCTTGGAACGTTAACTCTGCCATATGAACAGTCCTGGGCTAGCCTGCTAGAAGATGAGAGGCCACATGGAGCAGAGACAAGTTAGTTGTCCCAGGCAAGGCCTTAGACTTAGAGTCCAGACAAGATGAGCAAATCCATCTAGCTGACCCTCAGCTGAGCAAAGATGTATAAGTGAAGCCCATCAAGTTCAGATCAGTAGAACTTACTAGCCAGCCCAAAGACTCATGAGCAATAATAAATTGTTGTTGTTTTAAGCCATTAAGTTTTAGGTGGTTTGTTACACAGCTATAGCTAACTGCTGCATTATTGTGTAAGTCATACTCTTAGTGGAACTGCAGTTACTTGCAGCCCAAAGCATCCTAAATGATATAGGAAATCAGAATCATTAATTTTTTTTTCTTGAGACAGAGTCTCACTGTGTCGCCCAGGCTAGAGTGCCATGGCATCAGCCTAGCTCACAGCAACCTCAAACTCCTGGGTTCAAGCAATCCTTCTGCCTCAGCCTCCCAAGTAGCTGGGACTACAGGCATGCACCACCATGCCTGGCTAATTTTTTTTCTATATATATTTTTAGCTGTCCAGATCATTTCTTTCTATTTTTAGTAGAGACGGGGTCTTGCTCTTGCTCAGGCTGGCCTCGAACTCCTGACCTCGAGTGATCCACCCACCTCGGCCTCCCAGAGTGCTAGGATTACAGGCGTGAGCCACCGTGCCTGGCCAAAATCATTAATATTATGATGCCTTTTGGATGTTTCTAAACCAGATGTTTGTAACACAGCTCCCCTTCCTCTCACGGACCAGAATGTGGAGGTCTCCTTCCACCCATGGCCTCTGCTCCCACCTACCTGCTTTCCTGCTCCAGCTGCTCCTCAGCCTGGGCCAACTTAGACTCAAGGGCAGCAATGACCATCTTTTGGCGGGCCCGGGCCCCAGCATCCTCTTCACCCAGGCGACCCCGTAGCTCCTGGATCTGCCGTTCCAGCTGCTGTCGCCCACTCTCTGCTTTGGCTGAGAAACTGCGCTCAGCAGACAACTCTGAGGTCAGTGATTCCACCTGTAGCAGGCAGGGAAGGAAGGATGTCATGGTGGAGTCTCAGAGGGAAGGCTGCAGGTAAATCTAGCCACCTCCCAGAATTAAGGGAGCTGATGATGATTGTTATGTATACACAGAAACTGATACTACTCAATAATCAATATTAGCTTGTATTTTTAGTCATTGACTTACTACCCAACAGCATTGGCAGCCCTGGGTTTTAACCTTTTGGATAGTTTTTTTGCTATTTTAATAAGTCCATGAGACCGTTGCAAACTTGCTTAAATGCTATAAATTCTACTTCTGACTGTGAATGAATCTATTCCAAGGGTTATCACACTTTTATTGGCACCAGGATCATCTGGGGAGCTTGTGAAAAACAATGCACACTCCAGGGTCCCCCCACCCAGAGCTTCCGATTCAGCAGGTCTGAAGTGAGGTCTGTGAATCTGCATTTATAACACACATCTCAATTCATAACAAGGTGGTTCACATAGAAGTAAATATGCAGGATCATTTTGAGAAACATTGCCTCAATAAACATTAGCTACTACACTGAAAATGTGTAAACACAGCCCTAATAGCTCCCACTTATTTATTCAGCTTGTACTCCGGGCATGGCCCTGTGCTGGGAACACGGAAATGAGTCAGAGCCAGTCTGATTCATACTTTGTTTCATTTCACCTTCACCGGAACGCATCAACTTGGCAATTAGCATATTCTTTTTTATTTTTTAAACTTTTTCTTGTAAAATAAAACGATGATACAGAAAGTCAAACAATAATGAAATGTATGGCTTCATGACTTAGTAAAAGACAAACATTACCGTCAATACTCCCCAGCCATGTACCATTCCAGAACCCCTTCGTGTACCGATCCTAGTAACAACTCCTTCCTTCCCCCCAAAATAGCACATTATCCTGACTTCTCAGGTAATCACTGCCTTGTACCTCCCATTTAAAAAGTTATTCTTTTAAAAAGTCTGTCTTTTACATCTCTTTTAATCTACAGTTCCCTCCTTCAGCCCTTTTGTTTCCTTACAATTTATTTGTTGAAGAATCTAGAACGTTTGACCTGTAGAGTTTCTCTCTGTTTGGATTTTTCTGATTACACGCCCATGATCTAATTCAGCATTAGTTCCTCTGTCCTCTATGTTTCCTGCAAACGGGCAGCCAGGTCCAGGGACTTCATTCTTCTTCTTTATTTGTGAGTTCTCTACGTAATGAACTGGTTCCCCGTCATCGTCCAAGGGTGTCTTCACTGGGCTGAACAGTCTCCCTTGCAAAATCGACACCTATCTAGAACCTTGTAATGTGACCTTACTTGGAAATAGGGTCTTGGCAGATGTAATTAGTTAAATTAAGATAAGGTCATACTGGATTAGGGTGGGCCCTCAATCTGACATGACTGATGTCCTTATAAGAGGAGGAGAGAAGACACAGAGAAGACACAGGGAAGATGCCATGTGAATACAGAGGCAGAGACTGGAGCGATACATCTGTAAGTCAAGGAACACCAAAGATCACCAGCCACCACCAGAAACTAGGATCGAGGCCTGGAACAGACTCTCCTTCGGCAGGAACCAAACCTGGCAACACCTTGACTTCAGACTTCTGGCCTCAACAACCAAGAGAGAATAAATTCCTGTTTTAAGCCACTGGGTTTGTGGCAATTTTTTTTTTTAAATGGCAGATCAAGGGAACGAATACAGCAACTAATATTTTTAAAAATATTGTGAATTCATGGGTTTAAACAGATTGGATGGGTTTAAATCAACTGCAATTATTTTCCTTGTTGAGGCTCAAATTGCCCCATTTGGGGACAGTGGGAGGCTCTCAGGGTGAATTCTAAGTGCTTTTGATATGACCACACTATTTTTCTCCCTAACTAGTATGACAAGATGTTCTAGGCTACTCTTGTTCATTTCCTGCTGCAG
The DNA here is from genome assembly GCF_020740605.2 of Lemur catta. Classification (NCBI taxonomy): domain Eukaryota; kingdom Metazoa; phylum Chordata; class Mammalia; order Primates; family Lemuridae; genus Lemur; species Lemur catta. The sequence continues at coordinate 22,993,725 of NC_059146.1, forward strand.
GTCTGGAATCAGCCATTTCTAAAGAAGCCCCAGTTTCTCTGAGTGGGAAATGGAAATTTCTAGGCCACGATGTGGGCACACAGATGTTCACTGCTACTGGATTGGTTACGGTTTCTAGGACTTTGGATGGACAGAAACAGACATGATCTATATGAAATATATCATCAGTTCATGTGAAAATGATCAAGTCAAATTCAGGACTATAGGCTTCTTTTTTTAAAACTTAACTTCTTCTCTGTGACATCCGTATCTAGGTTGTTTGATGCTGAGAACATTGATAACCGAGGACACAGCAGATGACAGAATATCCCATCTTTGGTCATTGACTTTATCACTTGTTACACACAAAATGGTCTCAGAAAAACAATGCTAATGCTATTGCCACCATATAAAGAATAAAAATAGGTTTTATAAAGTTTTTGAATATTTGCCCATTTTTCTCCCCATTTAAAAAATAGTCATGCTATACATAACCACTGAGTGTACAGCCATCATGTTCTTTACTCCTTTTCGGGCTTCCTTTAGTCTTAGAATGACAAGTAAACTCCACGCTTGTTACTCTGGTAGGCTGCTGTCGCCCTAGGGATTCTGACAATTTGAACCTGTTTCTCTAGGGCAACAGTTCTCAGATGTGCTGTACGTCAGAACTCACTAGAGGGCTTGTCCACAGATTTCTGGGCCTCACCCCCAGCATTCCTATTTATTTGGGTATGTGTGTTGGGCCCAAGAATGTGCATTTCCAACCAGTTTCCCAGTGATGTTTATGCTGCTGGTCTCGGGTCCACACCTTGAGAACCACTGGGCCCAGCAGATTCTTAGAAGGGCTCGAGGGACCAACACTCCCTGAGTTCTTACATGCTGATCACTTGTCTGTGTCCTGTTTTACACAAAATCCCTGGCTCACATATTCTTTGAGTTTCTTAAATATATTCCTCCATTTTCTTCTAGCATCAAGTCTTGTTTTTAAAAAGCCTGATGAAAATCTAATTTTCTTTTCATTATACATCACTTGCTCCATTTTTCCTGAATAGCCACAGATTTTTTTCCCTTTAAAGTCCAATACTTTTATTAGAATCCACATTGGTATTAGTTTTTTCCAGGTCAATAACCTCAGGTACACGGTGTGCTATTCCAATATGTAGCTTCAGATTTCTTTGTTTCAGGAAAGTGCTTTTGCATTATGGTTTTGAGTGTTTGTTCTGTTCCCTTGTTTTGGTTTTCTTTTTCAGGGCCTCCTATTACCCATATTTGGACCTTCTTTGCCTGTCTTCAATATTTGCTATTTTTTTGTGAATCCCTGTTTCTATCTTTTAAAGTTTCATTTTGCTTTTTAAAAATGTTCTCCTTCTCACCAACAGCCAAGGACACAGGTCAGGTTGGTTAAGTCACATGATCTTCATATGGTTGTAGTACTGTGTGCTCCCTCTATTAGAGTATGTATTAGCTTATTTATTTGAGTTAAATGAGCACTTATTGTATACCCAGCACTGTTTTAGGCACTGGGGATATAGCAGTGAACAAAACTAAGGCAAAGGCCCTGCTCTCAAGGTGCTAATATCCTGTTGGGAAGACAGACACTAGACAAACAAGTAAATACATGATGTGATGCCAGGGAGTGGTCAGTGATATGAAGGAAATTAAAGCAGAGCAAATGGAGAGAAATTACGGGAGGGAGTGTGGTTGTGTGGTTGTTTTACGGAGGGTGGTCAGGGAAGGCTGTAAGGGAGTGAGACATGTGACAGTCTGGAAAACGAGCTTTCCAGGCAAATGAAATATCAAGTGCAAAGGCCCTGAGGTGGGAATGAACTTGGCATCGTCAAGAAAAGTGGGGAGGCTGGTGTGGCTGGAGCAGAGTGAGCCGGGAGAGAAGGGTTAGGGATGAGATCTGAGTTGGGTGGGGCCCAGACTGTGTGGGGCCCTGTAGATGATTGAGATTTTGTTCCGAGTGAGATGGGAGCTGCAACCTGCTGGAATGTGACTGCCTCTCCACTGGCCGGGGCATCCCCCCGGGGGCTGGGCCGTTACTCTCGGAGTCCCCAGCAGTGCCAGGGCATGGCCCATGAGAGGCCTCAAGATGTGACCTTAAAATTTAATGACGTATTGGGAGGGGAGGAGGGGACGGGTAAATTCACACCTAACGGGTACAATGCATGCTAGCTGGAGGGTGGGCACACGCATAACTTTGACTCAAATGGTACAAAAGCAATTCATGTAACCAAAATGTTTGTATCCCCATCATAGTCTGAAAAAAAAAATTTAATGAAGCAATATAAACATAGATCTGTCCTTGGAAATACCATCCCTCTATTTTCTGCCTGGCAAACTCCTATACTTCCTACAAGATCTTGCAAGGCATCACCTCTACCAGGAAGCTTTCCCTGATACCCTCCAGCCTCCAGGCTAGGTTGGTGGTCCCCTCCAGGTTCCCACAGTGCCTTGGGTTTCCTGCATTTTCACTTGCATTTCCATGTTGGGATGGGCTGTCTCCTCCATTGGACTAGGATGTGTTTGAGGGCAGAGACCTAGGATGATCCATCTCCAGGTCCCTGGTATCACCCACAATAGGACCTGGACCTCCAAAAGCCTCAGAAAATATTTTTAAATAAATATGCAAAAGAAAACATGAATTTCTCCCTCTGCTGAGCTCCTACTTATATTTTAAAATTCTGGCCAAATGTCTCTTTTTCCAAAATGCTTTCATGTGACTCCTGCAGAAAGAGTCTTTCTCTCTCTCTACTGGGTCCCAGATGCTTCCATTATCACACTTGCCACCTGATAATGTGACAATGTGGTCCCATGTTTGTTACCTCCAGGGAACTCCATAGGACAGAGACCCCAAATAATGCATCTTTGGAGCCAGCCCTTGAAAAACCCCAGAACTACAAATGAATGAATGCATCATGCCTTTTCCTCCCCCTTAAGAACTCCTGTTCAACCTTCAAAACCCAACTCAAATATCCCCTTTTCTATATCTACTCTCAAATATCCCCTTTTCTATATCTACTGAATAAGAGGACTGAAGATTATGGTTCCAGGTCAGTGGCAACCTGGGCTGGCAGGGGCGGCCAAGCCATGCTCACCTGCAGGAGCAGCTTGCGGTAGCGGTCATTGAGCAGCTCTGCATTGCTCTGCTCCTCCTCCAGCTCTTCTTCCATCTGCCCCAGGCGCCCCTCCAGCTGCCGCTTCTCCTCCAGAATGGCTGCCCTAGGGAGAATGGGAAGGGGTGGGGGTGAGGGGGCAGGATGGCCAGAGGAGGGAGCTTTGCCCCCATTACCATGGACCACTTACTTGCTAAGGTTGCCATTGGCCACCTCGTCTGCCATCTCGTCCCGATCCTGCTGGGCTTGCCGCCGGGCCCGGTCTGAGGCGGCCAGCTCCTGCGATGACAAAGAGAGGGGGTGGTCAGTGGGGGTGAAGGGAAGCTGTCTCACGGGTCTCAGCCCCTCTCTGCCCATCGTGCAAGTGAAGGCACCTCCACCTCAAGTGTCTTCACTTGCAGAACATGCCGTCTCTGGGTGACCTTGGAATGAACTTCTACAGATGTGTCCTAAGTCTGTCTCCTGAGCTCCTGACCTGTGGCCACCTCTAGCTGCCCAACCCCCAGGCCCCTCACCCGCTTTGCCTCCTACTAAGCTCAGGGACTCCTTTCAAACCTGCTCCTCCTCCAGGTCCCCCCAGTCACCAGCCAAACCCGCCTGTGCTCTCCTCCCTCCTCCTGTCCCACACCACCTCCTCCCTCTTGCCCTGTCTGCATCTCCTTGGCCCTTCTTCCCAGAATCAGCACCTCCAGTCTCCCCCTACACAGCTGACCCTGCCCCTCCCCTGCTCAGAATCTTCCTATGGCTCCTTAGTGCTCCTGGGACGAAAATCCCTGCCCCTTGAGCTAACATTGGAGGCCACTCTGTTAACCTTGTCCTCCTCCCCGGCATCACGCCCAGGGGACACTAGTTAGCCCCGCCCACCTCCCCAGCCTCACACCCAGGGGACACTGGTTAGCTCCACCCACGTCCCCAGCCTCATCCTGCAGACACTGGTTAGCCCCACCCACCTCCCCAGCCTCATCCTGGAGACACTGGTTAGCCCCGCCCACCTCCCCAGCCTCACACCCAGGGGACACTGGTTAGCCCCACCCACCTCCCCAGCCTCATCCTGGAGACACTGGTTAGCCCCGCCTACCTCCCCAGCCTCACACCCAGGGCCTGGCCCAGCCCGGCCTCACCTCCTGTAGCCGCAGCACCTCCTCTTCCAGCGCCTTGAGGCGCTTCTCGCTTTCCCGGTTCTGGCCAAAGATGTCATCCCGGGAGCTTCGTGTTTCCTCTACCTCCCGCCACAGCTCCTTCATCTGGGTCTGGGTGGGATGGAGCAGGTAGGTGAGTGCGCCCAGCCTGGCCACGCCTCGCACCTGCCCAGAGGGGCTTCCTGGGCTCCCATGAACAAGCAGGGGTTTTCAGAACCCTGCCGACCTGGGCTCCCGCCTATGAGCCTCTTGCTGTGTGACCCCGGGCCAGCCCCTCTCCCTCTCTGGTCCTCACTTTCCTTGACTGTAAAAGGAGGCGGTTTGTCTGACTGAGCTTAGAAGGCAGCTGGAGGTCTGAAGGCGCCTGGTTTCAAGTCAGACAGACCTGGGTTTGAATCATAACTTGGCTATATCCTTGCTGTGTGACCTTGAGCCAGCCACTGCCCCTCTCTGGGCCTCAGTTGCCTCCTCTTTAAAAACACCTTAAAATTAAAGTAAGCCAAAAATGGGTATAACCTGGACTCTGCAGTAACAATAACAAATGATGGCAAATGCTTACTGACCATTCACCTTGGGCCAGGCCCTATTACATACACACACGGACTCCCTCAATCCTCACAACAACTCCAGTTGCTGGGGAATTTTATCCTCCCCAGGGTACATATGGAGAAACTGAGGCACATAGAGGTTTACATGCCCAGGATAGTAAGTGGCAGAGCCAGGATTTGAACCCAGGCTGCTGACCCCAGGGTTTCCGCACTTAGTCACTTTGCTGTCTGGCCACTCTGCTTCTGAGAGTGTTAAAAAAAAACACTATCTTTACAACAGAACACAGCGTCACTGTTAATCACGATGGCCAGTGAGGACAGCAGTGGCGCTAGGACGATTCTCATTACTATTATTGATATTACCATGATTTGCCTGATGAAGTTTTTTTTTTTTTTTTTTTTTTGAGACAGAGTCTCGCTCTGTTGCCTGGACTAGAGTGTCGTGGTGTCAGCCTAGCTCACAGCAACCTCAAACTCCTGGGCTCAAGCGATCCTTCTGCCTCAGCCTCCTGAGTAGCTGGGACTACAGGCATGCGCCACCATGCCTGGCTAATTTTTCTATATATATTTTTAGCTGTCCATATAATTTCTTTCTATTTTTTTAGTAGAGACGGGGTCTCGTGCTTGCTCTGGCTGGTCTCGAACTCCTGAGCTCAGACGATCCACCTGCCTCAGCCTCCCAGAGTGCTAGGATTACAGGCGTGAGCCACCACGCCCGGCCGCCGTTTTTACTTTTAGAGTGGGATCTTCCTACACCAGCACTGCCTGGTAGAAATACAATGTGGGGCACATACGCGGTTTCAAGCTTTCTAGCAGCCACATTAAGAAAATAACAGGAAACACATGAAATTAACTTGAACAGTATGTTTTATTTAGCCTAATATATCCAACTGGTATTATTTCCACTTATAACGAATGTAAGATTCATTAATGAGACCTTTTACCTTTTATTTTTACACTGTCTTTGAAATCTAGTATGTGCTTTGGATTACAGATCTGTCACATTTCAGCTGTCTGACAGCCACGTGGGGCTGGTGCCCGCTGTATTATACTGTTCTATACTTTTTATTTATTTAAAACAATAAGCAGGTGTAACTTTTATCATCAGATAAAAAACAGTAAGGTATTTCCATTTCAAAAACAAACTAAAATGAGGAAATAGGTCTTAAAAATTCAGCATTTTAAGTAAAGGAAATAAAAAGATATAAAAAGAACCAAGTGAGCATTTGGGGCAGGGATGCGTTTATAAAAGCGCCGACTGGCTGGGATGCTGCTCGTGGGGTCGAGCAGATCTCAGACCCCGGAGGGACGAGCGGGGGTTGGGAGACACCTGGGACCTCCCGTCCCGGCACAGCTCACGCCCACCCTTACCTGCATCTTACGAAGCTGCTTCACTGCCTCCTCCTTGCCCTGCCCAGCGGCCGTCGTCTGGGCTTTCAGCTCCTCCAGCTCAGCCTCCAGCTTCTTGCGGGCGGCCACGGCCAGAGCCCGCTGCTTCCGCTCCTCGTCCCGCTCCACCTCGGCATCCCTCAGCTGTGGAGAGGGCCGGGTCAGGAGACGGCGCCCAGCCTCCTCTGGACGTCTGCCCTGGAGCCCCCGCCCAGGCTGCCGGCCCTGCTCTCCCTGGCCCCGACTCTCCCTACCTGGTCCCCTCCTCTCTGTCCCCACCGCCCCAGCCCGGGCCTCATCCTCCTTTCTTGCCCAAGCCTCCTTTCCAGCCTCCCATCTCTCCCCTCCCGCCCATTCCCGCATGGCTCCAGAGGGGCTTTGCACACCTAGAGCTGACCCTGCTCACAGCCCCGTCATGGCTCACCAGTACCCCCAGGGCCAAGACTTGGACACTCATTCACGGCTGGGTCAGAGGGGCCACTAGAGACAAAAAACCTGTGGCCTTGGGTCACCTGTTTGTCTCTCCTCCCTGCCTTCCCACCTTCTAGTACCCCTCGCCCCAAGTCTGTTGCCCACATGGCCTCAATGGGTCTTTCTGACACCCAGAGCTGCCGCTGCCCCTCCATGCTCAGCACTCATCCCCCGGGACAGGGCGGATGTAGGAAATGTCCCCACTGAGTGGGTAACAGGTGAGCTGTGCAGAGAGGGAGTGAGCAGTGAAACAGGTGAGCGGATGTGGACGGGCGGAAGAGAAGATCGTGGTTGCAGAGGTCTGGGCTTGGGTAAATGGGGAGTGGTTGAGTTGGGGAGAGGAGACTGGTTAGAAGGGGTTGTTAGGGGGTGGAGGAGTAGCTGGCTACAGGGCTGGTTGGGTCTAAGTGTTGGTTGGTGGAGGGTGTACTTGGGTGGTTGGGTGGTGGATGGGGGCGGCAGGTGGGTGGATGAAGGTTTGGTGGATGGAGGACGTAGGATTGGGTTCACAATAGGAAACAGGGCATGTGTGTGGGTTGATGGGTTGATGGGTTGTGGAGCAGGAGGGTGGTTTTGTGGGAGGAGGATGGTTAGCTAGGGGGAGGGACTTCAGCAGAAATACTGAGTAGTAGGTGGGGGACGAGACCCTTTGCTGCCCCTCTTGTGGGCAGCACCTGCACCCTGTGTCCCCCCCCACCTGGTGATACCTGCTTGGCCAGCTGCCGCCGCCTCTCTTCACCAGCCTCGTCACGGCCCTGCAGGTCACGCTCGTGCTGCGTCTTGAGAGCCTGCACGGTCACCTCCAGACGCAGCTTGGCATCCTCTGCTGCTGTCAGCTCATCCTCCAGCTCGGTCACCTGCGTTCGCAGGTCACTGGCTGCCTGTTCTGCCACCCGCCGGGCTCGTTCCAGCTCGTGCACCTGGTGGGGAGGGAAAGTGAGCCCTGGACACCTGGGCCACTGAGGGAGGGGACGTGAGGATCTGGGGTAGAGTGGGGAGACCTTTGATGTAGGACAGGAGGCAGCAAGTTGATGTGCCCATCCTGGTTCATCCATGCATTCAACATTTACTGAGCACCTGCGTGCTACATGTCTCATGCAGAATCATCCTAAGACATATTTTATGAATAACCTATGCATGATAATTCTGTTATCTGAGCTCTTGAGAGTCCCATTCAAGTGTTTGTTAGGTCAGCTGACTCTCGCTCACGGTGGCTCGTTTCCTCGGAGTTTTGTAATTTTGGATTGCGAGCTCACTCCCTGGGGCTTCATCTTTAGGGATCCTGTGTGAAAGTGAATGGAAGGCATTTGGCTCCAGAGCTTCCAGTGTTGGCTTCTGCCAGACTCCCCAGGGTGTCACCAGCCCACTACCTACTTCTATTTTTTTTTCTGTTTGGGGGTTCCTAGATCTTTCAGGGAGTTTTAAATCAAAACCCCAAACACTCTGTGAAATGGGTCTGGGCTTATGAATCCTCAGAGACCTGGACCTCTCCTGACTTACTTGCCACCTCCTCAGAGAAGCCTCCCTTGACCCATCGGGGCCTCCCTGTCGCCCCTGCTCCTGGCACTGAGCCCCCACCCCCCCAGCCTGGGTCACAGTGGTCATTTGACATTGGCTTATGTGTAACACCCACCGCCTCCCACACTAGACTGTGAGTTCCACAGAGCAGGGACTATGTGGATCCACCGCTACCCACACACCCTTCACTAAAGTTCTTGTCAGTGACAGTACCGACTTTCAGCCCCTAGAATGGGCCCACCAGTCTCCCCTCACCGTTGATTTGGCACCTGCCAGTTTATTTTATTTATTTGAAGGGATCAAACTTTCTCCCATCAACATCTTATTTCCCACAAAGGCCTTTGGACTCACAACAAATCACTTGATGGTTTTCCCAAGAGGCAGACCTTAATGGTTCAAGTGTGAGCTGGGTTTAGTTCCATATCCGTGGGGCTGCAGGGTGGGGGTATGTCAGGGGGATGGGGGTTCTCTCCAGGCCTGGCTAAAAGCAGCACTGGATCAATGCCAAAGCGTGTGGTGAAGACAAAGCCCTCATCCCTCAAGCTCCTAGGAGTATATCATTGGGGACTAAGGAAATAAGGATGTCAGGAAGGTGTCTACGCAGATTCTGCCACTAACTGCCACAATTAGTGAGGATGGCCTCTGTCCCTGGGCCTGGACTGGCTGCTGCTCCATAAGTCTACTTAGCGGATGAATGACAGAAGGATGGAGTGGGGGGTGTGGGGGGCCACCTTGACCTTACACAAGGCTGGGACACTGGCTGGGGTAAAGGGACCCAGGAAAAGTGTTGGGGCACCCCCCACAGGCCCTGGAGGGATGGATGAGTCGGGGGAAGACAGAGCCCTGGCGAAGCATGTATGTGCTCAGTGGGGTCGGGGGTAGGCAAGGTGGGGAGTCCTCATTCTGTGTGTGTGTGTGTGTGTGGTGTCTGCACACGTGCGTGCACGTACTCACATCTGAGGACTGGTTCTCAGGCTGTGTGTTACGGTAAATTCTTTTCACGTTCTGTCTTGATCTAAGTATTCACACACACATGTGGTGAGTAGTTTTCTCACATCTGTGTGTACACGTAAATGTGTGTTTCATGGCTGATTCTCCACACATGCCATATACACAGATGTTAGCATGTGTGGTTTGTGGGCAGCTCTCATGCTGTGTGTGTGAACACACATGCTCGGTGGAAGAGTCTCCTCACGTTCTATGTATGTGAACATGAACGTGTATCTGGCAATGGCTCTCCTCTGTGTGTGTGTGAACACGTGAGTTTGGTGCAAGGTTCTCCTCACACTCTGTGTGTGTGTGTGCACACGCGTGTGTATGTGCATGCATGTTTGGTGACAGCTCTCCTGTCATTGTGTTTGTGCATGAATATGTGACTGTGATGGCTGGTACTTTGCATGTTCCATGTGTGGATGCATGTGTGTGTGTACGTGTCCCCAGTCATGAATGTGTCTCCGGGAGCAGGGCCCCTGCTCACGCTCTTGCCGACGTCATCCTTGCTGCTCAGCAGTGCCTCCAGCTCGGCCCGCAGGGCCCGGTTCTGCCGCTCCAGCTCCTCCCGCGCCTCCTGCTCCTCCTCCAGCGCCCGTGTGAGTGACAGGGCCCGAGCCTCGCGCTCCCGGCCCTCGGCCTCCACCCGCTCACGGTCCTCCACTGCTCGCAGCACAGCCGCCTTCTCCTCTGCCAGAAGCTTCCAGGTTGAAGGAGATGGGTGGAGGGAAATAGATTAGCTGAAAGGAGTGTACAAAGGGGATGGATGGGGAAGAGGGAGCAGCCCGGGACAGAGAGAGAGACAGAGACAGAGAGACAGACAAAGGCAGAGACACCAGAGGGAAGCAGAAGGATTAAAGTTGCAACCACATCCCAAACCAGCTCTACTCTTGAACGGATCAGACTGATCAGTGTTTCACTCTACACACCGAACAGAGGCAAGCGTGTTTCTTCCTTTTGGGTAGTGGTAGAAAAAATATGTATATTTTTTAAATGGAATTCAACTTTTACTGTTTCTTTTAAAGACATAGTCATTGGCAAACAATTAAACTTGTAAGACATGCAAAGAAGAAAAGACAACAGGACTCATAGTAAAGAGAAAAATCAGTGCATTAAAACAGACTCACAGATGACCTGCGTATTGGAATTATCATGCAGGGGCTTTAACTATGATGAGTGAGTTTCAGAACAAGATGGATGTAATGGGTGAAGAGAGAGGGTTATCTCAGGAGGGATTTGTAACTGCAAAACAGAACCACACGGAAATGCCAGAACTGAGAAATATGATATCTAAAATAAAAAAGTGATTGGATGAAATTTAGAGCAGACTGGATACATGAGAAGGATCAGCAAAATTGAAAACAGAGCAATAGAAATTAATCATCCAAACAGAGTAAAGAAAGAAAAAAGATTACAAACAAAAATTAACAGAGCTTTAATAACCTGTGAGAGAGTATCAAGCAGTCAAACATATGTGCACTTAGAATCTGAGAAGAAAGGTGAGGAAAGAGGGAAGGAAAGCCAGGTGCGGTGGCTCAAGCCTATAATCCTAACACTTTCGGAGGCTGAGGTGGGAGGATCGCTTGAGGCCAGGAGTTCAAGACCAGCCTGGGCAACACAGCAAGACCCCATCTCTACAAAAACTTAAAAAGTTAGCTAAGTGTGGTGGCGCACACCTGTAGTCCCAGCGACTCAAGAAGCTGAGGTGGGAGGATCGCTTGAGCCCAGGAGTTCAAGGCTGCAGTGAGGTGTGATCGCACCACTGCACTCCAGCCTGGGCAACAGAGTGAGACCCTGTCTCTAAAAAAAAAAAATGGAGTAAAGGAAGAAATAAAACTGTTTTATTCACAGAAAATATGATCATCTATGTGAAAAATCCAATGAAATCTATAAAAAATCTACTAGCACTAATAAGTGAGTCTAGCTAAGATTGTAAGATATGAGATCAACATACAAACATCGATTGTATTTCTATATACTTGTAATCAAAAATTAAAATAAAAGCAATATCATTTAAAATAGCATTAAAACCATGAAATACTTACAAATAAATCTGACAAAAGATGTGAAAGATGTACCCTGAAAACTACAGAGCATTTCTGAGATAAACTGAAGACCTAAATAAATGGACATAGATACTTCTTGACCAGAAAACTCAGTATGATTAAGATGTCAAAGCTTCCCAAACTGATCCATAAATTCCACACAGTTCCAAATCATGAGGATTTTTTACTTTTGGTAGAAACTGACAAATTAATTCTAAAATACATGTGAAAATGCAAAAGACCTAGAAGAGAAAAAACAACTTCAAAATAGAAGAAAAAAGACTGAACACTACCTGATTTTCAATATGCACGCAAAAACAAGTGAGTGGAGAACAAATGGTGTTGAAACAATTGGGTACCTATATTCTCAAAAATTAAATTGGAGTCATGATAGCACTATACATAAAAATTAACTTGAAATGGATCACAGACTTAAATGTAAACCTAAAATTGGAAAACTTCTAAGAAAAAAACAGAAGAAAACTTTTGTGACCTTGAATTAGGCAAAGATTTCTTAGGTACGACACCAAAAGTACAACCCATAAAATAATAAATTGATAAATTGGTCCTTACCAAAATTGAAAACTTCTGTTCTTTGAAAAACTCTATTAAGAGAATGCAAGGCCAAGCCATAGACTGGACAAAAATATCTGCAAAGCATATATCTGACAAAGAACTTGTATTCAGAATACAATAAAGAGCTCTCAAAATTCAATAATAAAAAAAGAGTTGGGTATGGTGGCTTGTGCCTGTAGTTCCAGCTACTCTGAGGCTGAAGTGGGAGGACTGCTTGAGCTCAGGAGTTTGAGGCTGCAGTGAGCTATGATCATGCCACTGCACCCCAGCCTGGATGACAGACCAAGATCCTGTCTCTAAAAAAATAAAATAAGAATAAAAATACAACCCAATGAACAAATGGACAAAAGATCTGAAGAGATGCTTCACCAAAGGAGATATACATGGATCTTTTCATAACTACATGAAAAGATGTTCGACATCATTGGTCATTACAGAAATATGAATTCAAGCCACTATATACCTATTAGAAAGACAAAGGCTTCATTCATATTTGCCTCAAACTGGAAACAACCCAAATGTTCATCAACAGGTTAACGAATATAAAAATGTGGTTTATCTATACAGGAATGATATTCAGTAGTAAAAAAAAAGAATGGATTATTGATCTATGCAAAAACATGGATGAATCTCATCCAAAAAGAAGCCCATCCCAAAAGAGATTTATATGAAAAGAATTTATATAAAATTCTAGAAGATGCAAAAAAAAAAAAACCCTCAATGATCCATGGGACAGTATTAAGCAAGCACGTATATATGTGTTTGACATCCAAGAAGAAGAAGAAAGACAGAGAGAGTGGGAGAGAAAAACGTATGAAGGAATAATGGCCGAAAATTTCCACATTGGACCAAAAACATCAACCCATAGCTGCAGGAAGCTCAGTGAACCCGAAGCAGAATAAACACAAAACCCCACAGGCATAACATAGTCAAATTGCTCAAAACGAAACATAAAGAGAAAAATTTTAGATCAGCTTAAAAAAAAAAACCACATTGTAATACCTACAGGGAAATGGTAATTTAAGTGACTGCTATTAATAGCTTTTCATCTGAAACAGTGGAGGCCAGAGAGAATGGAATGACACCTTCAAAGTACTGAAAGAATTAAACTGTTTACCTAGAATTCTACATCCCAGGAAAACATCTTTCAAATATAAAGGCAAGATAATGACACCTCCCTCCCCCACCACATCATTATTATTCTTATTTTTGCCTTGTCTATGTTGAGAACCTGCTACATTTTTTAAATCAATAAAATAAAGCACAGAGAGGTTGAACAATCTGCTCAAGCCACACAGCCAGAAAGGGGTTGAGCTGGGATTTGAACCTGATCTTAACTCTCTGGGGCTCTGCAATTTCATTTCATCCTCAGGCAGCCAGATGCTTGGTATTATTCCCATTTTCTAGATGGGTAAACTGAGGCTGAGATGGCAGAAGCAACTTGCCTGAGGTACCCAGTGAGTCAGCAGGGGAAGAGAGAATGTGTGATTTCATTAATTCTAACAAGCACCTGCTGCGGGTACTGAGAGGATATTATACTTCATCATCCAAACCAGGACAGTTTTGAAAGTAAGAGGGCGGGGCTACTCATAATTATGCTGGGACAAGAGACACGAACCAGGACAGACGGATGTCCTATTTACAGAGGCTCAGGGGGAAGAAGAGTCCTGCTTCTTGGTCCACCACAACTTCACAGTTGAGCTGTGACATCATATATTACCGATTCCCCACAAAGGTCATGGGCAGCATAGATTAGCCGGCTGTTCCCCCAACTGGGTAAACTGAGGTGCCCCACCTGGTCGAACTTGCGCTGCTTCTTCTCCAGACTGCTCACGAGCTGCCGCTGTTGCTCCAGGTCCATGGTGGCGTCGTCTAGTTCCTGTTGCAGCCGGCGACGTCCGCGCTCCAGCCGGTCCACTGTCTCTGTCTTCTCTGCCAGGCGCTGGGTCAGGGCCTCAGCCTCGCGGGCTGCCCGGCGCCGTGCCTCTTCCCCTGCCTCCAGGGCCCCTGCCTCCTCCTCCTGGCGCCGCCGCCACTCTGAGAGCTGGGGGGGAGGAGAGAGAGGGTGGCAGTGGTGACCATGAAGTGACCAAGGTGTGAGCTGGTGATGCCCCATTTCCCAGATGAGGAGACTGAGGCCTGAAAAGGGAAAGGATCACTCCACTGGGCTCTTCTGCCTTGGGTGGGGTTGAGGCTGTGAGTGCTAGGAGCCCTGGCTCTTCCAGGGGATTAAAATGACTCCCTCCAGGACCCAGAGATGAATCAGGCCTGGAGTGTTCCCTGGGGAACCCCTGGTCTGATGGGGGAGACTGAGTGTCACAGCAGGGTGATGAGACTAAGGTAGAAGAAGTATAGGAGCCACGGGAGTCCACACGAGGGGCTCAGAATCTGTTTAGAACATTCAGGAAAGACTTCCCAAAGGAGGAGCATTTGAGATGTGACTTGACGTATGTGTAGGAGTTTGCCAGTTGAAGGATATTTGCAGCATGAATCATCACTCATTCATTCAACAGGCATTTCTCGGGCCTATCATGCATCAGGCTCTGTGTTGGGCTGTGCTGGGGCCCCAGATCTAACTGGATCTGATGGGGTTCTACTTTGAATGGCCCTCAGCCTGGTGGGGAGACTCACGGGCAGAGACAGTCCCAGCCCAAGGTGACTGCAGTTGGGACAGAGGAGAAAGAGATAGTGGTTAGGAAGAGCTTCCAGCAGCAGGGAAGAATGAAAGGGGTTTTTCCAAGTGAAATGGATGCTGAGCTGGGGCTGGGCTGTGTGGACAGAGAGCAGGGATGAGGCGGAGGGGCAGGGGCAGGAGCCTGGGGCTGGGCACAGGCTGTGGGCAGCAAGGGAGAGTCAGGAGGTGAAAATGGCACCCAGGGGTCTGGCCTATGATGAGGTGGACAGTGGGGCTGGCCCTGAGCTGGAGAGCCCAGGAGGGGGACTGTGCCTTCCAGAAGGCCTTGCTGGGGGCTGCTCACCTGGGCCTGGGCAGTCTGCAGCTCGCGGCCCGCCCGCTCCCTGGCAGCCGCCTCCTCCTCCAGCTGCTCCCGCAGCCCTGTCACCTCAGCCTCCAGGGCTCGCACCCGGGACCCCAAGGCCAGCTTCACCCTGGTCTCCTCCTGCAGCACCTCCTGTAGATGAAGGGGACGATGATGTCAGGTGTGGTTAGGAGGACAAGGAGGGAGGGTAACTAACGGTGGGGTCGCAGGGCGGGCTGGGGTCACCTGAGCGTCGTGCAGCTGGGCTTCCGTGCTGCTGAGCTCCTTGCTCAGCCGGATGGCTTTGGACTCGGCCTCACTTAGTGCCCCAGACACGTTCTCCAGCTCAGCCTGCGGGGAAGGGGGCAGTGGGATGAAGCCTCCAATCTCCTGTCTGCTCCTCAAATCCCTACCACACACGGCTGGTGGGAATATCAATCAGATGGCACCGCTACTGCGGAAAACAGTCTGGCAGCTCCTCAGACGCTTAAACAGAGAGTTTCCATGTGACTTAGCAATTCTGCTCCCAAGTGTGTAACCAAGAGCGATGAAAACACATGTCTATGTAGAAAGTTGTACGGGAATATTCACAGCAGCACTATTCACAATCGCCAAGAAGTGGAAACAACCTAAGCGCCCGTCAACAGACGAATGGATACACAGAATGTTTTACACCCACACAATGGGTATTACTTGGCATAAAAAAGAAAAAACACTGATACGTCCTGCAACATGATGGACCTTGAAAACATGTAAAGTAAGAGGTGGCAGTCACAAAGGCCATATATTGTGATTCCATGGATATGAGATTTCCAGAATAAGAAATCTGTAAAGACGAAAAGTAGGGCAGTGGTTGCCTGGGTGGGGCAGGTGAGAAATTGGGGAATGATGGCTAAAGAGTGTGGGATTTCTTTTTGGGTAATGAAAATGGTCTAAAATTAGATGGTGGTGATGGTTGTACAACTCCGTGAATATACTAAAATCTATTGAATTGTACACTTTAAATGAGTGAATTATATGGGATGTGAGTCATATCTCAGTAAAGCTGTTCCTCACCTTCCCCACCCTCCCCACCCATCCCATATCACCACCACAGTGACCCTGGGTGAGGCTCCTGGCCTCATGGTCTTGGCTGCAGGAAATAAGCAGCTGATATTTCCTTCCTCCTTGACTATTACCTCCATAAGGGCAGGGACCTCATCTGCTTTATTGCCCGCTGTGTCCTCAGGGCCCACAACAGGGCCTGGCCCACAGTAGGCGCTTAATAAATGTGTGTAGGGTGAGAGTCTCAAGTACTTGTGCCTTACCCTCAGCCTCTTACTCTCTCTTTCCAAGGTTCACTTAGGGAACAAGGTTGAGTTCAAATTCTGGCTAGTAGGAAAACTCATCTGAAAACTTGGAAACGGGACAAGATGACCATGTGTCCTTTTGATATCATAAAACAAAACCATCCAGCAAGCCCACTTCAGGTTCACCTCACTCTCTAGGGAATAAAACTCTCTTTCACTTATACTGTGAAGTTATGTGAAGAAGGTTGATATGTTGCAAATGATTTCTGTCCAGTAGAGAAGATGGCCTAAAGCTTACACTTTATTGCTCTATAGGACATTAACCAGTTTTGCCTCTAACTGTGCCATTTCATTTCAGCCTTTTCTCTTTTGCCAATTACATACACACCAGTCTCTCATCTATCTTCTTGAACATTTTTGCCATCCTGCTGGGTCTCTCATTAACATTTTATTTTATTTTACTTTTTTGAGACAGAGTCTCACTCTGTTGGCCGGGCTAGAGTGCTGTGGCATCAGCCTAGCTCCCAGCAACCTCAAACTCCTGGGCTCAAGCAATCCTTTTGCCTCAGCTTCCCAAGTAGCTGGGACTACAGGCATGCACCACCATTCCCAGCTAATTTTTTCTATATATTTTTAGTTGTCCAGCTAACTTCTTTCTATTTTTAGTAGAGATGGGGTCTTGCTCTTGCTTAGGCTGGTCTTGAACTCCTGAGCTCAAACGATCCTCCTGACTCAGCCTCTCTAAGCGCTAGGATTACAGGTGTGAGCTACCATGCCCAGCCTCTCATTAACATTTTAAATAAATCTCTGAGATATATTCAGCATATCTTTGTATGAGAATCATGATTTGAATTTTGAAAATTATATTTTGACCTGGCCCTGGCACTTCCCAGCTGTGTGACTCAAGGTGAGTGACTTCTACCTTTATGAGCCTCAGTTTCCTCATCTCTAAAATGGGGATGACAACAAGACTTACCCCCCACCAAGGGTTCTGTGAAGATTAAATGAAACAATGAACATAATGTGCCTAACTCAATGGCTGACATATACCTGATGCTCGATAAATAGGAACATTTAAAAATTTTTGAGAACTCACTGTGTGCCCAGAACTATACTAAGTGCTTTAGTAAGTATTGGCTCACTGAACTCACACACCAACCCTATAAGGGTAGATATCACTATTATTCCCAGATTATATAAAGGGAAACTGAGGCACAGAAAGGTTAGGCAATTTGTCTAAGATCACAGAGCTACATGTGGTAGAACTGAGATCTGAGCCCAGGCAGGATGGCTCTGTCCAATATGGTAGCCACTAGGCCCGTGTCGCTATTTAAATTTAAACTTAAAATAATTAAAATGAAATAAAAGTAAAAATTCAGTTCCTTAGTTACACTCACCACATTTCGAGTGCTCGGTGCCACACGTGGCTAGTGGACAGCACAAATGCAGAATGTCATGTTACTGAAGAAACCTCTACGGAACAGCTCTGCCTAGAACTCATGCTATCAACCACTAAGCTCTATTTTGATATCACTTTTATTTTTGTAATATGTAAAGTGCTTAGTACAGTGCACCAGGTACCAGGATTCCACTTGGGGAAGACTCCAGTTGTCCTCCCATATCTATTCTTCCCTGTTCCCATTGTGACAGACTAGCAACTGATCATGGCTACAAGCTGGAAACTACATTTCCCAGCCTCCCTTGCAGCTAGCAGTGGTCGTGTGATCATGTTATGGCCAATGGAATGAAAGCAAAGCAACATATGCAAATTATGTGACTCCCTCTCTTTCCGCTTCCCAAGCCAGAGCACAGATGTTTCCACAACCCAGATTTGGCTCTGAAAATAAGGTCAACACCCTTGGGGATGGTGGAGCAACAAGCAGAAGGAAGCTGGGTCTTGAGTGACCTTATAGAGCAGAATGTTCTGCCAGCCTGAACTGTTAACCTTGAGCCTACTTCGTGAGAAGGAATGACATGTCTTATTGAAGCTGATGATTTTGGGGGTCTCTTTGTTATAGCAGCTTAACCTTTACCCTAATTAATACACTATTTTAATCTGGAAATGGAAAACAGTAATGGTGGTTTCTCCTGGAAGAATGGGGAATTAAAAGTCATCCTTCCCTTTGTTCTTTTTGCTTGTTTGTATTCTCAATAATGAACAGGTACAGGTCATTTAGTTAAAAATAGGATAAAACTAAGTTTTAAAAACCACTTTTCTTTGAGTAACCACAGAATGATATTATCCTCTTATAGTTCCACGTAGTCACACTGGGCTCTTCTAATCAAACCCTGAATTACTCAAAGGCAGAAGAGAACAGGGTGGAAAGTGGCAGGGTTAAGAGCATGCCTGGGTTCAAGTTTCAGCTTTGAGTGATCTTAGGCAATCAACTTTACCGCTCTGGGCCTCAGTTTCCTATTGTGTAAAATGGAAACAACATTGGGTCTTTCCTACCAAGAATGTTTGGTATATATTCCCTGCTCACCAAATATTAGCTACTTATGCATGATTATGTTGGAAGACCTTGACAGGACAACAGGGTTGATGTGAACCAAACGGAAGTCCAGAGAGGGCAGGTGTTTCACCCACGGTCACACAGCAGAGACCGGGCCCTGGCTGCCCCACTCACCTGGGCTCGCTGCAGCTTCTCAGCAGCCTCCACTCGTGCCCTCTCCCCATCGCCAGCCCGGCCCTGCACCTCCTGCAGCTGTGACTCCAGGCGACGCCTCCGCTGCTCACCCTCCTGACGGGCAGTCTGCAGGTTGCTCAGTTCCACCCGCAGCTCGGACACCTCGGCCTCCAGGGCCAACCGGGTCTTCTCCCATGCACCTTTGCCCTGGTGGGGAAAGGAGATGAGCAAAGGTTTATCAGGCCTCCCCTCCACCAGGCCAGACACACTCCTGGGCCTCAGGGCCTTTGCACTGGCCGTTCCCTCTGCCTGGAACATACCTCCCCCTGAAACCCAGATGGTTCATACTCCTCACCTCCCTCAGTTTTTCCTCTGATGTCACCTTCTTGTGGAATCTCTCAAGGGCCTCTTTACTTAAAATCACAACCTTCCCAAGTACCTTGATGCCCCTTTTCCTGTTCATCAGGGTCCCACAGCACTTACCACCCCGATAGATATTACAAATGCATTTATATTGTTTACTCTCTGCCTCTCCTGCTAAAACAAGAGCCCCCCAGGGAAGGCAATAGTGGTTGTTTTGTTCACAGTCATTCTTGGAACATAGTATACACTCAATTAATGTTTGCTGAATGAAAGATGGATGGAAGACATGGATGCGTGAGGAAAGAACCCCAGGGAGATGGGCTGGCCTAGAGCCAGCCAGGGCTACCTCCTCCAACCTAGTGTCCCACCCTGCCCTGCCCATGGCCCCTCCCCCCCATCCCCCCTTCCCTGACCTACCCTCCGAGCCTGCTCCAGCTGTTCTGCCAGCTCCCCCAGGGCCTGGCCGTGCCGCTGCCTCAGCTCCTGCACTGCCACCTCGTGGATGCGTGTCTCCTCCTCCAGAGCCTTCTTCAACTCCGTCACCTCCTGTTCCCTCTTGGACCTTTTATTGGAGGAAAGATA
This sequence comes from Lemur catta, assembly GCF_020740605.2. Taxonomy (NCBI): domain Eukaryota; kingdom Metazoa; phylum Chordata; class Mammalia; order Primates; family Lemuridae; genus Lemur; species Lemur catta. The sequence goes on from NC_059146.1 coordinate 23,013,338, forward strand.
GGGAAACAGAATTTCCAGATAGAGGAAGGCGGGGCCTTTGGGGGAGCTGGTTTGCTTCCTTTTTTGTTTCCTCCAAAAATGAGGACCTTACTCTCCAGTCCCCAAGGAACCTGAGCAGTGACGCTGTGGAAGGCTGAGGCATTAAGGGTGAACTCCTACATACCTTTCAAAACCCTATTCAAAAGACCCCTCCTCAGGGAAGTCTTCCTGGACCTCCTCCTCCCATAGACTTGTTTAGGGGCCTTCTCTTGTCACCCACAGTGCCTGTGTCACCCCATCAGAGCACTCCTTGCTTGGGATTGGGCCTGTCCTTGCCGGAATCTTCCTCCTCCAAGACTGGGCGCTCCCAAGGGTAACACCTGGGTCTGACCCATCTCTGTCTCTGGCTTGTTTATTGGATCAATAACAATTGATAAAGGACTAAACCTCTGCGTAGATGGAGACCTCACACCCCGGCCCCTCTTCCCGCCCTGCACGTGCCAGGCTGTGCCGGCCCCAGGCGCCGGCCTCACCGGAGCTCCTGCTGCGCGTTGGTGGAGTCCAGCGTGTCCTCCAGCTCGCCCCGCAGTGCCTCCAGCTCCTCGCTCAGGTCCCGGCGCTGCTTCTCGGCCTTGGCCCTGGCTGCACGCTCGGCCTCCAGGTCTTCCTGGGCCTCAGCCAGGGCTGCCTGCGCCTCCCGCAGGGATTTGAGCATCTGGGCCCGGGCCCCACCCTCGTCTTCTGCCCTGGAGGGGACAAGGACCATGGAGTTGGCACAGGGGCAGGTGAGGTGATTTCTGGGGGCTGAGAGGCCAGACATGAGCTTTGGGGATGGCCAGTCCCAGGTTCAAATCCTGGCTCTGCCATAGGGCATGTGACTCCAGTACTCATAGCCTCAGTTTTCTTAGCTGTAAATGGGAATAATATCAACAGTAACCATAGGTGACACTTACTGAACTCCTGCCACACACAAGCCCTTCACCTGCACTGCCTCATTCACGGCTCCCACTAAATGAAGCTGCTGAGGCCCGGAGTGGGGAAAGTATTTGCCCAGGTCACATGGTCAGTGAGTTGCAGGGCTGGCCAGATCCCTCCTCATAACCCGATGGGACGTGGGTCTTGCCCCTCTGTGCAGTGTCATTGCAAATAGGAGCTGAATTAGGGGGTTCATTGCTCAGGGAGCTGCGCAGGCCTGGCCTGGTGTCATGGTCTATGTGAGACATGACAACCAACACCCCACCCCACAGCGGTCACCGAGAGGACGGCAATAAAAATGATAACTAGAGTGTAAAAGGCCACATGCTGTCCAATTCCACTTTTGTGATATATCCAGAATCAGCAAATCCTGTTTGGACAGAAAGCAGATGAGTGGCTGCCTGGGCTGGGGGGTGGCGGTTAGGGAGTGACTGCTTACTCGGTACAGGGTTTCTTTTTGGGTGAAAATGTCCTGGAACTAGATAGAGGTGATGGCTGCCCAACATTGTGAATGGGCTAAATCCACTGAATTGCATGCTTTAAAATGATTAATTTTGTGTGAATTTCACCTCGATACAAAAAAAAAAATGAAAAATAAATTAACAATAGTAATAAAGAAAAGTAGTAACAAAAAGACCCAGCATTTATTGAGGGATGAGGGTGTGTCAGAGCATTTGATGAACACTTTCTTATTTCATCCCCACACCAACCCTGGGAGTAGGTCTATGATTATGCCCATTGTACAGATGAAGAAACTGAGGCTAGAGAGGTGATGCCGCTTGGGTGAGGTCACATGGCCAGAAAAGGGAGGAGCCAGGATTTGAACCCAGAAGTGAGACTCAAGGATGTATGCTGTTAACCACATACACACACGCACACCACGTAGCACTGGTTCTAGATGCATGCTTTTTCACATTTTAGCCTCTCTGAACTGGAGCTGTGCCTACATAATCAAGGGAGTCTCAGACTGCGTGAAGCACAATGCACAAAAGGCATCTCAGCACCACATCTGGCATACAGTAAGGGCTCAATTATTGCGAAGGAGTGTAGATATAATTATTGTGATTCCTAACACAGCCAGGCCACTTGTCTAATCACAGCTGGTCCAGGGCTATCCGGTGTGGAGCGGCTGAGCACAGAGAGAAGAAGAAAGGGCATTTTCTTGCTCCTGTTGTACACGGAGTATTATGCAAGTTACTGGACACGCAGGGCCTTGTTTCACTTTCCCTGAACCTGGTGGGCCTGGACCTCTTGCTAGCTCCATTGGACAGAAGGAGACACTGAGGCTCAGAGGGGAGGTGGCTTGTCCCCAGTCACTGGGTGAGTGACTCAGGCAGGGTCTGCCCCGCTGGCAGGCCATGTGCCCGTGCTGCTCACCCTCCCAAGCCCATCCCGCCCTGCACCTGGCCAGGGCCGCCTGCAGCTCCTCCTCCTTGCGGCCCAGCTGCCCTCGCAGCTCCTCCGCCCTCTGCTGCTGCTCCACCATCTGCTCCTGCAGCTCCGAGCTCTCCCCGTCCAGGCGCCGCTTCAGCTTCTCCAGCTCCTGGCGGCTCTTCTCCTCCTTCCGCAGGCGGTCTGGGGGCGGCAATGGGGGCCGTGTGCTGGGGCTCCAGACCCACATTCCCAGCAGCTCCACGGAGACCACGGGCCCGGCCACGTGAAAGGCTGAGCTCAGCCTCTACCCCCCCACCTTTTCTTTTGAGACAGTCTCGCTCTGTCACCTGGCTAGAGTGCAGTGTCATCGTCATAGCTCACTGCAGCCTCCAACTCCTAGGCTCAGGCAATCCTCCTGCCTCAGCCTCCCGAGTGGCCAGGACTACAGGCACAAGCCACCATGCCTGGCTAATTTTTCTATTTTGATAGAGATGGGGTCTCGCTCTTGCTCAGGCTGATCTCGAACTCCTGACCTCAAGCGATCCTCCTGCCTTGGCCTCCCAGAGTGCTAGGATCACAGGCATGAGCCACCACGCCCAGCCTTCCTTTCTATTTCTGATTCTAAGTCAATAGCAAGGGATAGGGAGACAAAAGTGTGTCTGAAATGGTTAGTAGGACAGTCAGATGGAGAGACAGTGAGAGCAACCCATGATACCAGGGGAGAGGAAGACTTGGACTTAGAAACACACAAGAACTTAGGAGCTGGGAGGACGCTCAGTCTGCCCTGAGCCTTCTTTCCTATCCCATTTAGCAGACACGGCCACTGAGGCCCCACAGCACAGGGAGCTTGCCTGAGTTCCCCCGCCAGGGGGGGCACAGCGCCCCCAGCCCCCCAGCGGGTGGGTGGTGCTCACCCTCCATGTCTGCGATCGTGGCCTCGTACTTGAGCCGTAGCTTATTGAGGCTCTTGATCTTCTCTTCCTCCTCAGCCGCCTGGGATGAGAACTCGGCCAGACGCTCCTCTAGCAGTTTCCGCTCCTGAGGGAGGGTGGGACGTGGGTGCGGTCAGGGGCAGCCCCTGCTTGACCTGCAGGTCCCGGTGTCACTCTCACCTGGGTCCCTCCTCATCCTTACCCTTCTCTGATGCTCCTCTCATCCCTTCCCTCTTCTTCCTGCTCCCTGGGCTCTATAGACTCATCCCACCCCCACCAGTTCCCACGGTAACTGCAGCGTGTTAACTCCCGCTATTGGAATTATAGCCCTTCATTAACCCATCACACCCCTGGTGGACGTGGAGTTCAAGTTCAATTGATCATTTGCTATTACAAACAATACCATGATGAATGTCCTTACACATCTGCTTCGTTAGTATGTGAATTTCGGACCCCTACTGCTACTCAAAGTATAGTTCACGGACGAGCAGCGTTAGCATGCACTGGGAGCTTTCCAGAAATACAGACACTTGGTTTCCACCCCAGACTGGCTGAATCCGAATCTGCATTTTCACAAACTCCCCACGCGAGTCATGAGCACACTAGAGTTTGAGAAACGTTGGCCTCAAACAGTACTTTTCAGACAGTGTGTGGTTTTGGAATCAATGAAACAGGGTCGCACTATCCTTAAAAAGAATGAAACAGAATGGATGGAAACAGAATAGAAAATATCCGACCAGTATGGCAGCCTAGCTCACTGTTTTCAACTCCTCACTCTCTCCCTGTAATACTATTACACATTTATGCCATTTGTCGGGTTGCTTTGTAGAGTCTTCCACGAAAGTCAGTGGAATGTAAGTCCCTGTCCCATTGATGTTGGCTGTGGCCATGTGACTTATTTTGGCCAACGGAATGCTGGTGGACGTGGTACAAGCAGAGGGTTTGAAAGTGCTCGTGAGGTCTGGCCTGGCCTTTGCATTTCTGACACCATGAAAAGCACAGGTCCTAGGTTGCTGCTGATCCCACAATGTGCCCCAGCCTGGGGCTAAGCCTAGCCTACCCACAGACTCATGGGGAAAATGTTGCTGCTGTAAGCTGCTGGGATTTGGGGGGATGTTTGTTACACAGCATTACTGCCCCAAAGACCTAATACGGGGAGTGAGGGTAAGAAGTGCTTTGCGAAACTCCTGACTCCGTTGTGCATGTGTGTGTGTTTGTACCTACGTTGAGTCTCAGTGTACGATATGTTTACTCATATGCATCAGGGTCAAGCAAGACTGATCTACAATGGTGTATCTGATAGAAGTTTCTGGAATGATGAAAATGTTCTATATCTGCACTGCCCAATACAGTAGCCACTAGCCACAGGTGGCTATTGAACACTTGAGATATGGCTAGTGAGACTGAGGACTTAAATTTTCAATTTCATTTTATGTTAATTATCATTTATTTATTTTTTATTTTTTGAGACAGAGTCTCACTCTTTTGCCTGGGCTACAGTGAGTGCCGTGGCATCAGCCTAGCTCACAGCAACCTCAAACTCCTGGGTTCAAATGATCCTCCTGCCTCAGCCTCCCGAGTAGCTGGGACTACAGGTGCACGCCATGACACCTGGCTAATTTTTCTATTTTTAGTAGAGATACGGTCTCGCTCTTGCCCAGGCTGGTCTCAAACTCCTCAGCTCAAGGGATCCTCCCGAGTTAGCCTCCTAGAGTGCTAGGATTACAGGTGTGAGCCACCGCATCCAGCCTAATGATCATATATTTAAACAGGCACATGCAGCTCGTGGCTATTATATTGCACAGTGTCACACTGGGACACAAACCTAGAAGTGGAATTCCTGGGTTGCTTGAACACCCATCCTCAACTTTATTAGAGATCGCCAAATCACTCTCCAAGGCAGCTGACACAACTTACACTCCACCAGCAGGACAGAAGGACACCAGGGCTCTGTGTCGTCACCGACTCATGGTGTTCTCCAACTTACATATATCTGCTAATGAGCTGCGTATGAAATGTGATTTTAATTCTCGTGTCCCCAATAACTGGTGATCCAGTGTCTATCTTTTCATGCTTTTATTTGCCACTCACTCCTCTAGGGACCTAGTCTTTGTCCATTTCTCTATTGGCCGTTCAGCTCTTGCCTGTTGACTTATACAACACAGATGCCAATTCTTTAGCCATTTGGCTGCTGTTGCCATGGGGGCCCACCACCACTGCAGCCCTTCCCTCTCCCGCGGCTGCCCTTGGCCCTGACCTTGCTCAGCTTGGCGTTCTGGTCCTCCAGCAGCAGCAGGTCCTCCTCAAACTTCTTCAGCTTGGCCTCCGTCGTCACCTTCTCCAGCTGCAGCTTCTGCCGCGCCCCCTCCTCAGCCTCCAGGTGGGTCTCCAGCTCCTGGAGGGGGAGGGGGAAGCAGTGAGGACCCCGAGGCCAGGGACTGGGGGCTGATGGGGCAGGCTGAAGGTAGGGACGGTCCATAGACCCTTGTCCTGAGGCTTGTGCTCAGACAGGTCCACACCCTGGGCGAGGGTGCAAAGGATCAAACCTCACTGGTCTTCCCATTTCATTCATTAGCTCAACAAGCACTTATTGAGTGCCTAATGTATACCAGGCACTGTTTTTGGCACCAAGGATAGATAAAAATCCTTATTCCTTGTGGAAATTTCATTCTTGTGTGTGAGTTGAGGGGGTACGTGTCATAAATAAACATTGTAAACAGATCACATACACGTGGACAGTCCACTACGGCATCACAGGCACATTGGAAATTAAGATTCCATGATATGCGCTGCCTTGCCTTCACATTTGGGACAAGTGGCAGGGCCTCAAATGGCCTAACTGCAAGTCGTCCTACCCACTTTGCTCCCCCAGATGAGGTCCCCTAGCCAATTAACCCTCCCTACCAAGGGGACCAGGCACAGTGTCAACTTATCCCCAAGAAGCGTGTTCCATTTCCCCGACGGCCCGCAGAATTATTGAAACTAGCCAATCACATCTTCCCACAGCGCTCACATCCTCGTGTCCACCTGTCGTTACCACAAAGCCTGTTTCCCATGGCCCATGTGTACACTCTCTGTGCCATCCAGGGCGTGGTGTTTGCCTGTGTGGGCTGCAAGTATTTGTGATATTCAATAAGCTACTGTCAACCTCATCTGTCCGGTGTCAGGTGTCGTGTGTTCAGCATCCCCATAACCCTAGGGCAAGTCCCTCCCTCACCAATGGGGTGAAGTGGATGTGATTAAAACACTACTGGAAATGTGACTGAGGAACTGGATTTTCTCTTGTATTTAATTTGATTTATTTTCAATTTAAAACTTGACACTCTATCACTGGAAGGCTTTTAAGTATGCTTGGAACAACTTGGGTGTGTGAGTCTACTTTTTAAACTGTAGAAGTTAGGAAATAGAAATACAGATTAAGTGCTTCCAGTGAAAATTTAGCATCTGAATTGAGACACGATATAGTGTAAAATACACACTGGATTTTGAAGGGGAACCAAGAGAGGGCAGCCTGCCTGTGAATGAGGCCAGGACGTGGAGAGAGAGACAGTACTGGGGATATCACTTGAACGCCTGGATCCAGCCATACCTGAAGTTCATGAATTTTAGAGTCTACCATTATTTGAACAAAAACATATTCTTTTTGCTTAAGTCATTTAGAACAGTTTTCTGAAAATTCATGATCCAAAAAGACATGGTGTGTAGAAGTAAAGGTAGGTAAGGTAGACGGAAGGGCCCTGGGGGTGTCCTGGTGAGCATGTGGGGGGCCAGACCTGTATGTGCTGCTGCAGCCTCTTCTTCTCAGTTTGCAGCTGTCGGCTGCACTCCTCCTCCTCGCCCATGCGAGCCTCCAGCTCCGACACCACCAGCTCCAGCTCCTGCTTGCGGGCTGCCAGCCGCTCCCGTGTCTCCTCCGCCTCTGCACACAGTTCTGCCTCTGCCCGCAATTGCTCTGCCAGGCGGGTGCGCTCCTCTTCCAGCTGGGGCGGGGGTGGGAGGTCAGCAGTCAGAAGGCAGGGTTCTCAGGGCGCCCCTCAATGGAGCACCACGTCCTTCCTGCCCCTGAACTTGCTTTGCCCCCACACCTCTGGGGCAGGAGTGAGGGGTGGGACACACAGTCCCCCAACCTGCTCCTCTGCAAGTCCCCATCTCAGGATGACCCCACATCTTCCTAGTCACTGAGTCAGACTCCTGGGTGCCTTCCTAGTCACCTCCAAGAACCCAGCCCTGTCCCTCCCTGGCCCCAACTCTGTCCCCAGAAGGGTCAGACCTGGACTCTCTCCAGCCTCCTCCCCCACCCACCCAGCCTCCAGCCTCTCCTCTCCTAGTCCAGTTTCCAAATAACCCTGGGGAGTCTTTCTACCATCTCACATTTCATTTAATACTCCTATGCCTAGAAATTCAACCAGAGGAAGTAACTCAGGAAAAGCCAACAGAAAAATGTTCAAGAAGGGAGTTTGCTCCACCATTGTTTTAAGTTAGCTAAAATACTGGAAATAGCCAAAAGTCCACCACCTACGTACTACAGCCCTGCCACAGCCCGGTCCCCACCCTGCCCCCAAATCCCACAGCCCAGCCCCTGAGCATCCTGGCTCTGCAGGACTCCTCCACCCCTACCTGACCCATACTCTGGCTGCATCCCCAGGGCCCCACCCGTATCAAACAGTCCCAACCCCTGCCTGGGCCCCAGTATAGCTTGGCTCTACCCCCACCCTGCAACGGGCTAGCTCAGCCAGAAGCCCCGCCCCTGACACCCTGGCTCCACCCAAGGCCCCGCCCCTGCATGCTCTGGCCCCACCCTCACCCACATGGCCCCGCCCCTCACCTGGGCCACGCGGCCCTGGAGCTCGCCCACTTCACGGGCGCTCTGCTGCTGCAACTCCTGCACTTTCTGCAGCTCCTGGGCTCGCGCCTGCAGCACCTCGTCCTGCCGCGTCACCTGCAGCAGTGGCTTCACCTGGAGAAAGGTGACGGGTGGTGGAATGGCTGGCTCCTGACTTGGGGGGCCGCCTGGCCCAGAGGCTAAGACCTCACACTCCCAGTGGGGCCTGAGTGCTGGGGTTCAAATCCCAACTCCTCCACCTACTAGTTGTGTGGCTTCGCCTTGACAACAGTCCCAGCTTCCCAGGGTTTTCAAATTAAACGGCTTACCACTTGTAAAGAGCCTAGAACAGTGACAGGTACACTGCAAGCTCCACTAAATACGTTATTTTTTTTTTCCTTTTTGTTAAAGGGACCCTCTGCATCTAAGATATACTGTGGCTGCTGCTATGCTGTGAGGCAGTGCTTTTAATTAATTGTTATTAATTTTATTTTATTTTATTGCCATAGAGACTTTCTTTCCTATTTGTGGGACAGTGTTTCTGAAGGCTCTTTGTCCAGGGTCCTCAGTGAGAGATGCACTTTCCATGCTGTGGTTCAGGCTGGAGTGACAGGGACACACAAATACCTGAAGCAAACGTGTCACAAAACCACCCTCCCCCTTGCTAAGAAGTGGAATCCGCTCTGACAATTTCCGATCTGTCGTTTTCTGTACAACTCGGCTTGCTGCTTTTCTGCTCTGCCTACTTCTGTGTCTATTCTATTAGCCCTTTTCTGCCCTAATTCATGGCATTTGCCACAGGTGTGGCTTTATGTTTCTTTGTGGGATTCATATATTGATGCCTGTCCAGCCACGCCCCACCCTCAACCTCCTCCTCCCCCAAGACCTAGGGGAGGCAAATTTTTTCTTCAAGGGCCAGCTGGGATGTGTTTGGGACTTTGCAGGCCACACTGCCTCTGGTTCCCTGCTCTACTCAGCGCTTGTAATGCAAACATAGCTGCAGACAATCCACCCTGAACCAACGGGCTTTTACAAAAACAGCCGCCTGGCCCGTGGGCCACAGTGTGCCAACTCCTGTCCTGGACTGTGGGCTCCGTGGCAGCAGGACCTAGTCTGTTTTCATTCACCATTTATTGCCAGCCTCTATAAAAGGTCTTGGCACCTTGTAGGTGCTCAATTAACACTGGCTGAGGGGCTTCAGGCTGATTCTCAGCCATCGTATTCAGAATTACATTGAACAGCTGTGTTTTTGCCCCCAAATCTCCATCCTCCTTTCTTCTCTCCAGCTTCCCATTGGGGGAACACCTGGCTGCTGAGCTCCAGGGGGGCCTGACGACTTGGCTTTGCCCCTCTGCTTTGGGTGGGCACGTGACACTGGCCTGGCACATCCGATGTGCACTGAGTGGCTCTGGGATGGTCACACGACTCCAGCCAGGCCAACACGAGTGAAACCTGGGAATCTGGCTGGAGCTCTGTCATGAGAGGAGACCGAACCGGCCGAGCTGGTGGGCAAAAGTCCGTATGTGCTGGTGGCCCCTGCACGGGAAGCCTCTGCTGACGATCGTCACAGAAGAAAACCAAATAGGAGATGGAGAACACTGAACACTGATGTTACTGTGCGGATCTCTGTGCAGTAAAGGGTTAACTCAGCAAGACTGGGTTGTCCAAACCCCGCGTGTTCCAAAAAAAGGACTTTGGATTAAAAAGGTTATTAAATGCCTACTGTGAGCCTTGACAGACCCCCTGGGAGGGGACCTCCAGGCCCTTGGAACATCCTGCCTGAGAGTGTCTTTGTCACCCGGGGCCACGCAGGACAGTCTCTGCCAACACGCTGATGGACGCTGGGGACTGGGGCCATGCTGTGTCACTTTGACCTCTGGAGGGGCATCATGCCTACCAGGCCAACCCCCAACAAAAACCCTGGCCACCAAGGCTCGGGTGAGCTTCCCTGGCTGGCTGTACTCCTTGCGTGTTGTCACACATCGTCGCTGGGAAGAGTAAGCGCTGCCCACACAGCTCCATGGGGACAGGACGGCTGGAAGGTCGCGCCTGGGCTCTGCCTTATGTACTTTCTACCTTTGCCGATTTTAATCTATGATAAACCATGACTGTGAGTGTAGCAGCTGTTCTACGTTCTGTGAGTCCTTCCAGACAATCACCCAACCTGAGGGGGGGTCTTAGCGACCCCTGACTCAGCCCGGGCTGCAGCTGCCTTGTCCTCCAGCCTTGCAGCACCTCCAGCTGTCTCGTATCTTTTTATCCACATGGCTTTGAGTCACATTTTTTTGGTCACCTCCTACCTAAAGAATCCCAGCTAATGAAGGTTGGGCTGCTTGGCCCCATTTTACAGATGCAGAAAACTGAGGCCCAAACAGAGGAAGTCGCTTGCCCAAGCAGACCAAGCCCCGACGCCCTGTTCCCTCGCTGCCCTCACCTTGGTAAAGAGCCGCCACCACTGCCAGTGCCTGAGTTTGAGGTAGGCGGCGCAGTTCCGCTGCATCACCCGCAGGGCGCTCTGCTGCTGCTGCCGCTTCTGGAAGGCCCTGGGCGGGAAGATGGGCGAGCAGAGAGTGGGGGCTCTGCCCCTCCAGGGCCTCTCCCCTCAGCGAGGGAGCCGAACTCCTTTCAGTTAGTCAGCCATTATTAAATGCCTACTGTGTGCAGGCACCATTCTATTATTGGTAGATCTTGTGTTTGGCTTGTTAGTCCTCCTGCCCCCGACTCTCTGGTTCAGGCCCCATCCTCCCCGACCTCGGCCCTCCCCCCAGCCTCCTCCCAGCCTCCAGCCTCTCCTCGCAGTCCCTCCCCGACATGCCTCCAGGGGGTCTTCCTGCACCCAGAGCTGACCCGGCCCTCCCCTGCCCACACACCTCCCCAGGCTCCCCGGCACCCTGGACAAGGCTCCCGCCCCTCAGCCTGGTGTCTGGGGCATCCTTTCCCGTCACTCTCCATTCTCTGAGCCACTTCTAAGGAGGAAGGAGACTCCCACAAACTTCCCGCCTTCCTGAAACGTGCTCGGCTCTCGCATCACCGGGCCTTTGCACAAGCCATGTCTCCTGCCTGGAACACATTTCCCGTTCCTCTGCATGCACCTGCTCCCAGTGTGACCCGGGGAAGTCTTGGCCTGCAGCAGGGCCTCCTCACGACACCTCTGTGGCCCCCATCAACGTATGCTTCAGCCTGGACTGTGACTCTGTGCCCAGACTGTGGTCCCTCAAGGGCCTGGCCATGTAGGGCGAACGACTGACCTGGTTCAGCCTGGGCTTTGTCTGTGTTAGCACTGAAAGGCCTGCATCCTGGGAAAGCCAGTCCCAGGCAAACTGGGATGACAGGTCACCCTGTGGCCGAGTCTAGCTCCTCTGTGTGGCCAACATCACTCAGCACAGGGCCTGGTCCGCAGGGGCCCTCAGGGTCTGCAGAACCAAGAAGCCCAGGCATCCCGCGGCTCCACCCACTTGTTTCTCGGCCCTTCCACCGTCACGGAGGCCCTGACCCCGGGGGCCATCTGGTCAACCCCTCCCTGACCCAGCCTCTACCCCAGGAGACAGCGTGGCCCCGCACCTGCGGGCCAGGTATCCCCGGGCGGCTGCCTGGAAGGACACAATGATGTCGGTGACTTTCAGGTCCCGCTCCTCTTCCAGCTGGGCCAGGACCCCCGCGCGGAAGAAGATCTTGCTCTGTCCCACGCGGTAGAGGTTGGGGTCCAGTTCCAGGGCCTGGATCTGTGAGGGGCAGGGGAGGGGTGATGAGGGGAGAGGGGTGATGATGGAGAGAGGTGATGGAGGAGGGGCGATAAGGGGGACAGCCCAGCCTCCCCCAACCTGGCCCCTGCATGTGCAGCGACACGCCCCCAGGCCCCCCCCCCCCCCCCCCGCACTCACCATCTTCTCGCAGGCCTGCTTCCCGTCCATGAAGCCCTTGGGGATGGCGTTGGGCGTCAGGATCTCGTACCTGCAGTGGGCGGGGAGGGGTGGGAGCCGAGAGATACAGCAAACTGCCACTGAGTACCTGCCGTGGGCCAGGTGCTGGGCTCAGAGTGACAAACAGCAGGAGAAAAACGATGACAGTAACAAGAACAGTAACAAAAACTAACATTCCGGCATTAACGCCACCACCAAGGACAGCGCCATCGAGATGACAAACCTCCCACTCCTCAGACGCTCCCCACGCACGCCCTGGTTACCAGTGTCTCCCTGCACCGTCACCACAGTTCCCTGCGATGCAGGCAGCGGTGCCTCTCAGCATGGAAACGGGAGAACTTCCACAAATAGCCGCTGATGTTCTCCACGCGTATTCCATGCCAAGCCCCGGGCTACGTGCCTTACAGCATTGCTTACAAGTCTCTGAGTGTGACTCAGAATGAAACAATGAGTGTCATAGATGCACACGTGTCTGTCTGCAGAGCCTCTGCCCCACGGCGCCTTCTCCCTGGATCTTGACGTTTCACGTAAAATGATCATGTATGTGACATGCGCCCGAGACACACATATCGTGTGTGTCGTGTATATAATAGGTATTATTTTATGATTGGTGTAGCTATGTATATATGTGCGTGTGCAGCAGTTTCTCAACCACCTGCAGTTCCTAGTTCAGCAAGTTGGGGTTGGGGCCCCAAAATTTGCTTGTCTGACAAGCTCCCACACAGCTATCCCGGAAACACTCTTCGAGTAGCAAACTACAGACCCGCACTGTGCGACGCAGTGGCCACTGGCCACGTGTGACAACTGAGCCCTCGAGCCTGGACTGAGGAACCAGATTTTTAATTGCATTTAATTTTAACTAAGTGAAATTTACATGTAAAACAGCACTGTAAAATATTTCTTCTGTGAGACACGATTTCATTGTTTTGATAGGGTGACATTTCACTTTGATCACAGGAAATTGAGTGCCTGAACTGAGGTGTGCTGAGTACGAGATACACGCGGGGTTTTGAAGAAAAAAAGAATGGAAAAGATCTCATTACCAACTTTTTTACATTGATCGTGTGTTAAACTTATCTAATATTTTTAGATGCCCTGGGTTAAATATCTTCTTAAAATTAACTTCGCCTTTTTTTTTTTTTTTTTTTTTTTTTGCTTTTTAAAATGTGGCTGCTAGAAAATGTTCAATTGTTTAAGTGGCTCATATTACATTTTTAAGGGATAGTGCTGCTATATGCATCTTGTGTGAAGCATCATTTTTGCTACAATACTGTATTAATTACTTGCTACTTGCTCATTAAGACTTTGGTATGTTGTGTTCTATCCTGTTCTACCTCCTTTGTTAAGAAGTGCAGATTGTCACATGCTGAAGTGATTTCCCGGTCCTGGTTTGGGGACCACCACCCCAAATATCAGCAGCAAAGGGTGCCGCGTGCTTGCTCTCAGCAGCGCATCGAGTGGGGTGTTGGTCTCCCATAACGTAGAGGAGGCTTGGCCAAGTGAGTCACCTGCCCAAAGTCCCCCAGCTCAGAATAGCAATTTCAGTGCAAGCGTGGCGGCTTTGAACCCCGAGCCCCGCCCCGCCCCACTCACCGCTGCCGGAACTCCTGGAAGAGGATGCGGTTGGGGAAGCCCTGGCGACAGATGCGGATGCCCTCCAGGACGCCATTGCAGCGCAGCTGGTCCAGCACCAGCCTCGGCTCCAGCTTCCCAGCCTGGGGAGGGAGGACGGACAGGCAGGGTCAGCGGCGGCCACACGGGGGCGCCACTCACCAGCCCAAATGGTTGAATCTTAGCCATTTCGCTGTGATTTACTGAGCACCTACTACATGCCAGGCACTGTTCTGGGCACCGGGGAGACAGCAATGCTCAGCCAGGCAGAACTGCCTGCCCCAGGGAGCCGAAAGTCCGGTGGGAGGAGGTGACAATAATATTAATAGAAGTCAAGCTGTCACTATTAACTGTCGAGAGTAGAGAAGAAATAATAAGTGCTGAGGGGAAAGGATCAGCAGGGGGCAGGGTGGGCAGGGCTGGATTTGCATGTAGGAGAGTTGGCAAAAGGCCTCACTGAGACGTGGATATGTGACCAAAGCCCTCAAATCATCATTTTTGGTGGTTAGCTTTGGTTGCCTTTTCTTTTTTCAACAGTACTACACAAATGGCAAAGATCTAGACAGCACAAAAATGCAAATGCCACATGCTGCTATTTTATCTACTGCCAAGAAAGAAAAGAAAGGCTTGCAATTGAACTCTGCCAGGCCACTGACTGTAGGCCACATCCCGACTTCAGAGATGCTAGCGTGGAGAAATGTATGCCCCGGGCTTGATAAAATATGGTATTTGCAGACATGAGAAACCAGATACACACATGCAGACCTACCCAACAACCACAGTTCAGTCATCACCTCCAGGGAGCCTTCCCTGACTTCCCTGACCAAATCATGCCCTGTGTGACACTTACCACCCCCACAAATTCAACCAAACATTCATTTTGGGTGGTTAGTTGAATGTCTGTGCCCCCGATTAGACTGCAAGCTCTGGAGGACAGGGGTTGGCCATGCTTTCCTCTGCCATGTGTCCCCAGCACCTGCATCTGCCACAGCAGGTGCTCAATACATTTAAGTCACGTGAATGAATGAATTTCCCCAATGGGACACTGAGGCTGCGAATAGAAGCAACTTGCTCAAAGTCACACAGCCAGTTGCAGGGCGTCCTGGAATCAGATGTGGCTCCAGCCAAGTCCAGACCTTTACCCACTGCCAGAGTCACCCTGCCCTCCCCCGCCGGGTCACTCACCCTCTTCTCATGGTTGGGGACAATGCAGCGGACAAAACTGGGGTTGGTGTTGCTGAGTGTGGCCATGAGGCGGCTCAGGGACTCCTTGTAGAGCTGTCCCACTGTCCGGAACATGCCCCGACGGGGGCGAACACCCGGTGGGCCGTCCCCGAGGCTGTTCACCTGTTCCAGCCCCACGATGCCCTCCACTGTGGGGGGAGGAAATAGACACAGAGAGAGAGGAGGGTCAGGGCTCAGTTTTAGGGAGCCGGGCTGGTCAAAGGTCACGGGTCTTGTTATTTATAGGACCTGGCACTTTACATATGAAATGCCTCACACAGCCTATAAGGTAGGTATCATCGGCCCCTTTGGACAGATGGGCAAATTAGGGCTCAGGAAGGTGGGAGACCGCTCCAGGCCACAGAGCCTAGAAACTGACGGTCTAGGATTAGCAGCCAGGCAGTAGGAGTCCTCTCGAACCCTGGTAGTTGGCCCCTCTTCTCCTCGAGGACATGATCTCTGTTTTCATTACTAAGAAATGATGATAATAGTAACGATGACAGCAAATGCTTAACTAGCACTTACACTCTGCTAGGCACTGCTCAAAGCCATGTACTCACAGTGGCTTCATAAGCCTATAACAATCATTCCCATTTTACAGATGAGGAAACTGAGGCACTGAGAGGGAAAACAGTGATAAGAAACCCCAGCTCAGGTGCATTTTTAGAAGCTGAAACATATTAAAACCTGTAATAACATCTTGCCTTTATGTGCAAGAAAAGTACGAAACACGGTAAACTGCCTCCGCGTTACCCATTTTTCCAGACAGGCTCCATCTCACAGTAACTCTGTTTTGTCTGTCGCCCCTTGGTGGCGCCACGTCAACTAGTGAAAAATACCCACTCATTCCTTCCGGATTGGTCTCGAATCACGCCAGGTTTCTTAGGGACCCGCAGCCGGGGCGGAATCTGATGTCCTGCAAAACTCAGCCCCACTAAGTGTCATCAGCTGTCAACTAGATAATTCGTGCTCAGGGCAAGGCCTGGTGCCTGGTGGGGCACAAAGGTTATCTTTTCCTCCCCAGGCTCAACGATCTCCCCTACCCACCCTCCCCGTTATTTTCAAAATGATAATTATTATTTATTAAGTTCTTTTATCATTAGTATTTATTATTTTTTTAAAACATGGAACAGTTCAAAAATTTGTGTGTCACCCTTGCGCAGGGGCCATGCTAATTTTCTCTGTATCGTTCCAGTTTTAATATATGTGCTGCCGAAGCGAGCTCTACTTATGAGGTTCTCATAGCACAGATACGAGCCAAGATTCTGGGACCTGATGTCCTGGGTTCAAATCCCGGTTCTGCCACTTACTGGCTGGGTGCTGTTACTGGCAAGTTACTTAATGTCTCTGTGCCTCAGTTTCCCCATTTGTATGATGGGGGTAACAGTACTAACACCTTCCTTATGAGGTTGTTTAGAGGATTCTGGTTGTCAGAAATTATAAAACAGCTTGACACAGGGAATGGCACGTAGTAAGTGCTCAAAAAACACCAGCCAATATTATCACAGCTGTTTGTGCTTTTACATGAGGTTTAGCTGGAAGAAAGGGTTCTGCTGCTACAAGGTCTGGAAGCTGCTGAGGGAGTTGGAGAGACCCCACATCAAGTGGAAAAGGGACAGAAGTTCAAACTCAGGTTCCCAGTCCAGCAGGCCCACCCTCCTCATGCGGCAAGCCTCACCCATCGATGCAGAGACACCCACCCCCTGATGCAGAAACACCAGAGCTGAACCTCCCTGCGCATCCTGGAGGCGACGGCGGGAAGGAGTCAAGGAAAGAGAACTGCTGGAAGCCCCCGTGTTCTGGGGAGTGGGGACAGGTGAGGGGGGCAGAGGGGAGATGGCAGAGAGATGGCCGGGGGAGATGCATGAAAGGAGAGGGAGGGGAGAAGGTGGCAGGAAGAAAAAAAGGAGACGGTTATTAGTCAACAGCACAGGGCAAAGCAGGAGGGAAAAACTGAACAGTGGCCGTGAACTTTTAAAGTTCTGTTCACCTTCGTATCCACCCACTGACAGCATCAACGTTGGCTGAAAGGACGAATGTCTTCTGTGAAAATTTAGTGCAAGGAAAAAAAAAAATCTCTCACCCTAAAGGGTGTATCCCTTTTTGCTCTGGCTTCCAGGAAGCTCAAGCACTAACTTGATGCTCTCAGCCCACTTGTTTTTGCCTTTTAGAGGAGAGCTTATTTCATTTACCTTTTCCCCTGGGCAGCCAAGATGCTGGGCCCCAAACTCTGGGCTAAAAGCAGGTGTGGTAGAGATTGATGTGAAAATGGCCCTAATTCCCCACTCTTCTGTCTACACATGTTTGCCTGTGACTTGAAGCTCCATGAATCCGGGCTGGCCTGTGACTAGCTTTGTTTAGAACTGTAGAGGAAGTGCCACCGTGCTAGCTCTAAACTTAAGGTTCAGGAAGTTCCGCTTTCTCTCTTGGAACCCTTTGAGAGTCAGGCACACATGGAGTGGCACAAATGAGGGATCACCAGGGGGAAATCACATGTCCATGAAGGTGACACAAGTTTTAAAGACAGGGGTAGATTTTCAGTCTGGAGATGATTCTCACAGCAGAATCTTGTTCCGTTCCTGAACATCAAACACTGCTTTTCAATCCCTCTTGTGTAAACTATACGAGACACAAAAATCAAACTTCTCTCTCTAGCATCAGCTTGCAAGATCAAGCACTCCATGCTATTTTGCTCTATGAGTTTGTTTTGGGAACCACTCATCTTCCTCATTTTCTTTTCTTGCCTAATTGCATAGGCTGGTGCTTTTACACCTACCCTTTTCGCTGCAAAAAAAAGATTATGGCAAACTGCCAAATGCCAGAAACCTGAAATCTAGAAAAACTAAGATGCTGGTTCTGCCAGTTTTATAAAACCATTTCTCAAACCTCCTCTAAGGATGAGGGCGGCAGACAAGTCTTAGGAAAGGTCAGGGTCCTACACCACAAGGCATTTGGCTTTTCTGCCTGTACTTCCTAGAAGTATCGGTCCTAAAAGACCAACAGCCAAAGTCGCAAGGGCCTAGCTGGAGCCAGAAAGTGCCCCCAAACCACATCTTGGCCTGTTGCTCTTTTCCTCTTCCCTGGGGGACTGCAGGGGCTTTGTGAGACAGCAAAGAAAGCAAAGGCTAAAAGTTGACTAACCTGCATAACATCACCATTCTGAGGTCTCTTGTTATTATTTTTCAGTAGAATCTCTTAATTTTTAAGGGAACACATGCCATCTACAAATAACAAGTTTACTTTTTTTTTTAAAAAAAAAAAGTATTCATATGCTTATTTTTTTCCAGTCTGATTGCATAGGCTAGTATTGCTAAAAACAGTGTTCAACAGCAATGCTGACAATGGGCATTCTTGTCTGGTTTCTGACTAAGGGGGAGTGTTTTATCCTTGAGTATGATGCTGGTTTGAGATGTCAATCAATCCATCAGCCCATCACTGACTGGAAATATTATTTGTGAGGCTGTCTGTTCTGGGTCTGAGCACACAACTCCGGTTCAGACTGCAGCCTCCGAAACAAAGGTGCTGGCACTGCAGGTTGGGAGGAGGGATGCCCAGACCTCCAAGGACGCGGCTGGGGAAGTCGGGCCTCACCATCTTTCCAGATCTCTGCTGTCAGCCGGTCTGTGCTTTGGTGAAGCAGGGCTGCAACGTTGTCATTCAGAGGGTCCATGTTTTTCATCAGCCACTCATTGGCCTTGTAGTCGACCTGAGTGAAGTCAGGCAGGGGCGGGTGACGGCTTGCGGCGCTCCAGATTTCCCAAGGAGCCTCCCAGGGCTCTGAGCCGCCCAGAACCCGGACTCGCCACGGACAGGAGCGTTGCTGCCACCTTGTGTCCATATCCTGAACTGCACCCCGGCCAGCTCGGCCCCTCTTCTCCTCCTCCCAGATGCCCCCTGCCCGCCTCTGTGAGCTCCTCCCCAAGCACCCTCCTCCTGTTCACTCTATTCCGGCCACCTTGGCCTCCTCACCATTCCTCGAACACGCAGGCTCACTCGCATCTGCAGGTTCTCACCCCTGCGGTTCCCGCCACCTGGTGTTCCCTCACTTTGGATGGTCACACCACCAGCTCCTTCCGAGTACTCAGGGCTTTGTTTTGAGCCACCCACAGAGTCACAGTCCCGACCACCACATGTGTCCGCCACCCCCAGACAGGGGCTCCCACGGGCAGCGCCCGGATCTGAGTCATGGCCTCACTCATGACCTAGCCCAGGGCTGGGCGCACGGGAGGTCTTAGAAAATGTCTGAGAAATGAACTGAGTGCCAGGTGGAGACACACGGGTCTCCCGCCTCTGCCTTCGTGTTGCTGTCCCCTCCACCTGGAGAGACTTTCCCACTTCCACCCAGACTCTGCTGGCCACCTGCTACTCATCACTGAGACCAGGGGTGGGCACACTACGGCCCACAGGCCAAACCCAGCTGTCACTTCTTTTTGCAAATGGTTCGATTGGAATACAGCCTTCACTGATGTCTTCATTTTGCAATACGACACAATTGTGTAGTTGTGACAGAGACTGTCTGGCCCACAGAGTTGAAACTAGGTACTACCTGGCCCTTTACAGGAAACATTTGCTGACCCTTGATTCAGATTTCAGGATATGGACACAAGGCAAGCATTATTCTCTACCCCGGCATTTCTCCTCTGGCTCTACCCTGAGCTGCCCCCACTAAAACACCCATCAGCCTTGTATCCTCATGGTCTGGATCTGTCTCCCTCCCAGATAAGGAACTTTGTGAGGACAGAAACCATGTCTGACTCATGTCCCCAGCTTTGCTCAGCACAAAGCTGGGCACACAAAAGGCCTTTGCACATGTTTGCTGAGTGAATAAAATGCACATAGTTTTCCTCCTGGTGAACTCCTACCCATCCCTCAAAACCTACTGCAAATATCCCCTCCTTGAGTAAGGTTTTGTTGATCTCGTCAGACAGAGTCCTCGCTCCTCAGGCTCTCCTAGCCCCTGCTTTGTTTATCTGGACATCAGGAGGCCCCTGATTTCCCCCCACACCCTTCCCACACTTTGAACCCCACTCCCACCCACGTGCCCCAGGGCTGGCCCCCA
This sequence comes from Lemur catta, assembly GCF_020740605.2. Lineage (NCBI taxonomy): Eukaryota > Metazoa > Chordata > Mammalia > Primates > Lemuridae > Lemur > Lemur catta. The sequence continues at coordinate 23,033,234 of NC_059146.1, forward strand.
GTCCCTACCTTGCCCGCGTAGTGCAAGACACTGAAGTCGGCCTGATCCCGCAGCTGCCTTGGACGCTGGAACTTGGGGTGGCCGCCCTGCTCCTGGGCTACCTTCTCCACGAACGACTTGTCTGTGGCCTTTGGGAACCAGCACTCCTCATCCAGCAGGGCCAGGAGCCCAGGCGGGTTGGCCTGACCATTCGTAAGGGGGGAGAGTGAGTCAGACCCCCACATAATGGGCAATTAAGTTGCTGCTAATTTTCAGTCTTGTAAGTAACACTTGGACAGGCCACCAAGCGTGAGGACAACAGTTAGAGTTAGAGCCCCACGGCAGGCACGTGCTGGTCCTACCCATCTAGTGGTCAGAACGGGCCTAGGGAGCAGGCGCTGTCATGATCTAGGGAACCAACGGAGAGCCCTGAGGCCCGGCAGGTGAGGAGCTGGGCAGGGTCACACAGACAGCGGAGGAGGCGGATTTGAACCCGGGTGCAGGTAGGGAGGGGCCTTGGGCTCACCGGCCGCTCAATGAGGTCGATGCAGGGCTGCAGGTCGAGGCCGAAGTCGAGGAAGGTCCAGGGGATGCCCTCGCGCTGGTACTCCTCCTGCTCCAGCACGAACATGGTGTGGTTGAACAGCTGCTGCAGCTTCTCGTTGGTGTAGTTGATGCAGAGCTGCTCGAAGGAGTTCAGCTGCGGGGGACAAAGGATACGTGTGAAGAGGGAGGACAGACAGGGGCACGCAGAGACCCACAGACAGAGAAGGGGATAGAGACCCAGAAAGAAAGAGCGAGAAACAGGCCAGAGTGTAGGAGCCCCCACGTCCCCATCCAGCACGAGGGGCAGACCTGGAAGATCTCGAAGCCTGCGATGTCCAGGATGCCCAGGAAGGAGGCGCCCTGCCGGGGGCTGCGGTCCAAAGCGCGGTTGAGACGCAGGACCAGCCAGCGGAAGAGGCGCTCGTAGGTGGCTTTGGCCAGGGCCTCCAGCGCGAAGTCAGCCTGCGGGGCAGGGCGCACAGTGAGAGCGCAGCTGCACATCAGCCACCCAGGAGACACGGGCCGTGGACAGGGCAGGGGACGGGCCTCTGTGCATGGCGCTCTCAGAGTTCACCTCCCAGCCTCCTGATCGTGAATGCCACCAAGAACGAGGACACGAACAACAGTCGAACGTTCCTGATGTCCTACTGTGTGCCAGGTACTGTGTGAGGTGCTCAGGGCACGTTAGCTCATGAAATGAGTCCTCCTCCTACCCCTCAAACTAATTTCTATAGCACAGAGTTTAGGAGTGTGGTCTTAGGAGCCAAAGAACCTGAGTTCGAATCCCAGCTCTACCACTTATGAGGCTGTGTGACCTCAGCCACATGAATAAGCCTCTCTGTGCCTCAGTGTCTTCATATGTAAAATGGGGACTGACATAGCTCCCCAACGGAGAACTCCTCTTCTCCGCCACTGTCCACTTCATCCTCGTCCTTCAGTGCCCAGCTGTGGCCAGCAGAGGCCTCTGCCCGAAAGCTGGATTCTGAAAACCTCCCTGGCCTGTGTTCACTTGTCTCCACCCTCACAGCCACCACCCTGGTTCAGCCACCATCATTGCTTGTCTGGGCTATGGCCGTGGCCTTCTTATGTCTCCCTGCCTCTAACTGTGCCCCTGGGCCCAATTCTCTGTGGAGAAGCCAGGGGATCTTTCTATAAAAGATAAACGGAATCAAGTCACTCCCTGGCTTAAAGCCTTACCGGCCTCCCATGTACTCTGGATAAAACTCACCTCCTTACTGTGGCCCCTAAGACCTGGTGTGATCTGTCCCCTGCTGACATCTCTGACTGCAGCTTCAACCACCCTGTCGCTTGCTCTCTAGCCTCTCTGACTTCCTTCATGTTTCCAAGTCGCCAAGCTTGTTCTGGCCCCAGGGCCTTTGCATTTACCAACTCCTCTGCCTTGAGTCACCTCAAACGTCACCTCCCTAGAGAAGACTTTCCTGACCAATCAAACCTCCTCCTTTATGTAAGGTATCACTGTCTAAAAGCGTCCTGTTCATCTGTCTTCTTTAATATCTGTGTCCCTACTACAACTCGAGCTCCGTGAGAGGCTGTCTTTGCTTTGATTACCGCTTTTATTTTCAGCACTTAGACCAGAGCCCATAACTGAGTGGGCACTTGGCAAAAGTCTGTTGAATGAGAAAAATGGCATAAAGGGTTTAAAGATCCTGGACCAGGGTACCTGCCCGCCACCAGCCCCGCCTACCTGTTCCTTGGTCTGGGCTTTCTGCACGTAGTCTCGGCCAACTTTGATGCGAGGGGTGAGCAGGGCTCGGGAGAAATCAGTCACCCCCAGTCCCAGGAGGCGGCAGAGCTTCTGTGCAGCTAAGGGCGAGAGGCAGCAAGATCAGATCAGCAACGGGAAGGGGCACTGGCTGAGGAGTGGGGGAGAAAGCGCCACCCCCCACTGCTGGGGGCACAGGGATGGCCCCAGCCTTTCCCACGAGATGCATCACAAGTCCTGAGAGTGTGTATATGCTCTGGCCCAGCAACTCCCTCTCTAGGAAGCAGGGATGGCCAAAATAACCCTGGACGTGAGCAAAGACCACACTACGAGGATGTTCCTAACAGTGTTGTTTATAGTGGAGAAAACCAGGAAATAACCTGAATGCCCAGCAAGGAGGGATTGGTTATTCAACTGAATGAACGTCCTGCAGTCACTAAAACTTACACCGGAAGCTCACTACACAGTACATGTAAGATGTGTGCATTTTACAATACGTACGTTTCACTTCAAATAAAAAAAGGAACTCCAAATATTGGATGCCAGTTAACGATATCCAGGCTGAAGTGTGTAGGTGTGAACTATACTGGTGTCTGCAACTTAGAAATACACCAAAAAATACAATGGGTGAAAAGATATGCCAAAAAGCAAGTGTAGTAAAATATTAACAATAGCATTCGTAATAAAATGTTGGCGAGAAAAGCTATTGGAATAAGCATTCATGGAGGTGGCCAGATACAGAGTCAATATTTAAAAAATAATTGTTCTTCTACATTGTGGAAAAGAGGGGAAAAAATTGAAAACACAAACAAATAAAAAGATATTATTTATAATTACAACAAGAGTAAAAGGTCTAGGGTGGAATCCTTTGGTAAATACAGAAAGATAACAAGTTTCTAAATAAATCCTTTTGGCTTTTCTATATGTTTGAAAATTTTTACAAGAAAATATTGAGAAAAAGGTTCTGCTGGAAAATACTGGATGAAATAGAACAAAGTATGTAATGCATTAAAAGGGAAACACTCAGGTTACGGAACATTATGCAATATTGTCTCATTTCTGTAGGGAAAAAAATGCACAGAAAAATGCCTGGACACCAGAGAGTTAAATAGATGTTTTTGCAGAAGATGAGGGTGAGGCTGTGTAAGCAGGTGTGTTTCTTCTTTCTATACTCTGAATTCAAACAATAATAATAAACGTTTTCAAGCATCTATCACACCCATAATGAGAAAACAGTTACTACAAATACTCAGCTCCAACAGAAAAGAAAAAGGAAAAGAGAAACTCCTAGAAGGAAATGCACTAAAATGTCAAGAGCGATTCCTTCTGAGAGGTGAGGTTATGAGGATTTAAACTTCTCCTTTTGTATGAGTGTGCAACTGCAGTTTCTCATTCTTCACTTTGCATTATATGGGAAGCACTGAAGAACTAAAAATAAATAAATAAATAACCTCAAAAAACATCATGGAATGTGCCCTGGATTACTACACAGGCCTTAACAGGGCATTGTCCCTTGGGTTCTGAGCCTTTGGTGTGCCCTTGGCCAGCTGGTGAAGCCCATGGACCGCTTCTTGGATTAATGTTTGCAAATGAAGGATAGAAAACACACAGGTGTTCAAAGGAGGCCAATTCTACTGACTACAGCTCTCCCTACAGACCCCAGATTAAGAAATCCCAGTAGAGTTCTAGTTACTAACCTGGAAAGTTCCCCCCAGTGCATTCAGGGAAAAAAGCAGGTTTCAAATGTTTGTAAGGGCTCACCCCAGTTTTGTAAAACAAATGAATGAACGCATGCACATGGCACACCTGCTGGGTACGCGATCGGAGCCCCCAAACGCCACAGGTAATGTTGCTAATCAACATCATCGTGGGTGATGCCTCCCGTCCTCATATTTTCTGTGCTGTGCAGCTTTTAAAAATGAGCCCTTTTCTTCCCTCTTATTTGTTTAGGAAAAAAAAAAGGAAAGCCCATAGGACTTTATAATCAGGACAGCGAGCTCTTGCTGTCTCCAGGGGAAGGGGGTGTGAAGCATGATTCCATTTCTGTGGCGATCTATATCCGCAGTGATACGGATGTAGAACAAAGCCCGGAGAGAAATCCTCCGAAATGTGAGTATTAATTATCTCTTGCGAGTATGATTATGGGTAATTTTCTCCCTTCCTCTGGACTTTTCTGTCTTCCCAGATATTTTCCCTTGCAGCCTGTATTACTTTATAATAATAGAGAAGCATAGCCACTTCCATTTTGGTTTTAAAAAAAGTAAATTTGACTATAATTCTGTTTTTTAAAGGCAAAAAAAAAAAAAGGTCTATCTGTGCAGCACCCAGAGGCCAGGAAGAGACGCCCCACCCTGCTGCTCTCCTTTGTCGCCGAGGCTGGTGGCGTTCAGACTTCCCGCCGCGCTCGTGCTTATTGTTAGAATATTATTATTACAACAGAACGAGGAGAAGAGTGGGAGATGTCATTTCAGCAAAGACGCAGCAAGGGCAGGACATTGGAGTGGCCCGGGCTGCAGGCAGGACGGGGGCTGCGGGGCGGTACCTGTGTTGTCCGGCATGGTGGCCTGATCCGTGTTCCGTTCGCTCTTCAGGACGACGTTGCCGAACTGGAGAACCGCCGAGACCATGCGCAGCATGGCTGGGGGACAAGGAGAGAGGTCACGCCAGGCTCCGGACCCAAGCTAGCCCCTTAAAAACTTAACTTGAAAACCTTAACACAAATGACACCGCCGTCCCTCGGCTTAAAATCCGTCTGTGATACTGGGCAGGCCCCGAACTAGAGGGCCGGATCGGAGAATTCTGGTTTATTTTACATCTGAGGTTGGCCTCGTCATTCCGCAGTGCCTGCTCATGTCGTCTGTTTTATAAAGCGATGTCCTAGTATTAAAAAGGACTCAGGGAAATGAACAAGGAAGGTCTATGGTGATATGGAAAGATTTCTAAAACACTGAGTGAAAAGTGTGAGGAAGAATGCTGTGTCTACACACACGTGCTCTGTCTACACAGAAACGGAGAGGATATTCATACAGCACAGCCGACCCCCGTGACCTGCACTAGAACATTCTATGGAGTCACCCTGAACACTGAGTTAGGGAACGTGAACCATTGCTCCTGGGGGGAAATACAGGGTCAGGGTCCCCTGAGCCTCTGGTCACAGCATTTCATCAACCAATCAATACATCCCTTTGTTTTGCCTGTGTTTCTGCTTAGAGATACTTTGTTTAACACACATGTTGCAGATTTGTTCCCATGGAACTCACCGCCAACAGCGCCGTGACTCCGCCTTCACGGGGCATCTCTAACATGTCCTTCCTCCACACGGCGTGTGACAGCCTTCTTGCTCTTAGGAGCACTAGACAGCACTTCAGCACTACGCTTGGGGGACATTTTATTTATTTATTTATTTATTTTTGAGACAGAGTCTCACTCTGTTGCCTGGGCTAGAGTGCCATGGGGTCAGCCTAGCTCACAGCAACCTCAAACTCCTGGGCTCAAGCGATCCTCCTGCCTCAGCCTCCCGAGTAGCTGAGACTACAGGCATGCGCCACCATGCCTGGCTAATTTTTTCTATATATATATTTTTAGCTGTCCATATAGTTTCTTTCTATTTTTAGTAGAGACGGGGTCTCGCTCTTGCTCAGGCTGGTCTCGAACTCCTGAGCTCAAATGATCCGCCCGGCCTCCCAAGTGCTAGGATTACAGGCTTGAGCCACCGTGCCCGGCCATGCTTGGGGGACATTTTAGACAGTGAAATCACCAACAAAAAAAGCATAAAAATGTGGAAAACGTGGCACTAAATATACCTCGAAAAGGACACTTGTGTACAGTATGGGAGCTGAGACCAGAAGGCAAAGCGTCACCTTGCTGGACCTCAGTTAAGTGCTCTGGGTGCAGGGTACACAGGGCGCCCCCTTGGGAGGGTCCCCAGAGCTGGATGCTCTATGTGTGTGTGTGTATGTGTGTGTGTGTGTGTGTGTGTGTGTGTGTGTGCGCGCGCACACGCGCGCTACACAACATAAAGTTGACTTAGAAAAAGGAGTGTCGGGCTGGGCGGGGCGGCATCCTTTCTGGGACACTCCTGCCAACGATGCATAACTAGAATCTAATCATGAGGAAACACACCCGAAGTGAGACACAACAACCGGTCTGTGATCTTCAAAAGTGTTAAGGTCACGCGTGATAAAGAAAGACTCAGGAACGTTTCCAGACTGAAGGAGAATAAAGAGATAGGATGACTGGAGAGGAAGAGAGAGAAAATAATTTTCAAAAATTTCTTTTTTGGGCCAGGCAAGGTGGCTCACGCCTGTAATCCTAGCACTCTGGGAGGCCGAGGCGGGAGGATCACTCGAGCTCAGGAGTTCGAGACCAGCCTGAGCAAGAGTGAGACCCCGTCTCTACTAAAAATAGGATAATTAACCGGGTGTGGTGGCACATGCCTGTAGTCCCAGTTACCTGGGAGGCTGAGGCAGGAGGATCATTTGAGCCCAGGAGTTTGAGGTTGCTGTGAGCTAGGCTGACGCCACTGCACTCTAGCCTGGGCAAGACAGTGAGACTCTGTCTCAAAAAAAAAAAAAAAAAATTCTTTTTGCCATAAAGGACATTTTTGGGACAGCTGGCATAACACCTGCGGATTAGATGACAGTGCTGTGCCAATGTCAATTTCCTGCTGATGCTACCATGCTGTGGTTGTGTTCTGGGGAATGTTGTTAGGAAATACACGTTGACGTTGTGGGGGGGGGTGGCAGGATGAATGACAGCCCCCAAAGGTAAAGATGTCCACAGGATAAAGATGTCCCTGGGACCTGCGATGTGACCTGAGATGGCAAAAGGGACCATGCAGATGTGATTACATTAAGTACCCTGATGTGGGAGCCGGTCCTGGATTACCGGGTGTGCCCTACAAACGTCATCACAGGGTCTTTCTAAGACAGGGGCAGAGGGAGATTTTACACAGCAGAGAACGCCATGTGAGCAGAGGTTAGAGTCATGTGCTTCGCAGAAGGAGGGAGGCGCCATGAGCCAGGGAATGTGGGTGGCCTCTGAAAAGGCAGGACATGGATTCTCTTCTCGAGCTTCCAGAAGGAGCCAGCCCTGCCCACACCTTGATTTGGGCCCAGCAAAATGGGGAGCTGCTGAACCTAGCATTTCCTGAAATTCGGGTGAGCAGGAAAACCCGTTCATGCCCCCAGAGTAGCCTATGAACGTCCCCAGGGACTGACTTCGGACTGATTTGGGGTCACTATAACCATTACCACAGCATCCTCCAAAACGTAGGCCAACGTCACCCGGAACAAGATTCACAGAGTCAACCAACCTGCGGCCCCAGCGCCTGCACTGTGTGTGTGATTAATGTTTACCTTCCTTTTACGAGAACCACCAATGAAGAGAGCTTGGCAACCCCCGGGCACTCAAATCCTGGGTTTCACACCTTTTGCTACACTTGTTCTTCCATTTCCCTTTTCTTACTTTTTATTATGATTATTTTGCTGGGTTATGTTAAAGTAAATCCCAGAAACGGCATCATCTCACCCCTACTAATGACTTCATTGGGCGTGCATCTCGAAAGACAGATAAGGACATGTCCTTCTAGACCCGTGATGCTGCCACCTGACATCTGGCCCAACAAACAATGCTCATTCCAAACATCAGCCCAGACCCGGTCCCCTCCCTCAGTGGTCTTTAAAATGGCCTTTCACAGTTGGCTTAGGAACCTGTGTGTGGTCAAGCGCCCGGGCAAATCTGACACCCGGGGACTTGGCAATAGCTCTCCTGCTGACTTCAGACAAGCCGGTCGCGAGCAAGCCCCGGCCTGCAGACGCTCACCTGAGAGGCTGGCAACACCTCCCTGCATCTGGGACTACCTGCTCAGCCTCTCAGCGTGGCATTCATGGTGCCAAGGGCTGGCAGGTGGAGACGAGGAGTGGAGAAGGAGGGGGATGGATGGAGGCCCTGCCTCGACTGGCTGCAAATGCTTTCTGCCTTGGGCTCCCTGTGTGTGGGTGACACTGAGGTGTCCACCTGCTTCTCTGGGAATGGATCATGGGGTGGCTTTGGGGGTCAGGCCTGGATTCCACCATGGCTCTGCCTCCTCCCCTTGAATTGACGTGAGTTCTAAGGTAGGACACCCCACCTCCCTGACCCTCTGTCTCTTCTTTTGTCAAATGGTGAGTCTATGAAAAGGTGACTGTCTCCACTCCTTGTAAGTGAAACACAAAATAAAACTGTGATGAGATCGCATCCATCTTCCACATCAGCAAAAGCAAAAAAGCTTACAACCATGGTGGCTGGCGTGGATGTGGGGACACAGGCACTCTAGGTATACGGTTGGCAGAACTGGAAACTAGCGCCACCCTATGGATGGCAACAAGGTCAATTCTGTACCATTTATTTTTATTTTTTTATTTAAAAAAATTTCTTTTTTGAGACAGGGTGCCATTCTGTCACCCAGGCTGGAGTGCAGTGGTGTGATCATAGCTCACAGCAACCTCAAACTCCTGGGCTCAAGCGATCCTCCTGCCTCAGCCTCCCAAGTAGCTGGGACTACAGAAGTGTGCCACCACGCCTGGCTAATTTTTTAAATTTTTGTAGAGCCAGAGTCTCACGATGTTGTCCAGGCTGGTCTCAAGCTCCTGGCCCAAGCGATCCTCCCACCTTAGCCTCCCAAAGCTCTGGGATTTACAGGTGTGAGTCACTGTGCCTGGCCTACTCTACAATTTAAATACTGCTCACTCCTGAGTTGGGGAGGGGCTGGAGGTGGGGACAGAAGTGAAACGCAAGAGGCCACAAAGTCATAATTGTTGGAGCTGGTGACAGGTGCCTGGGGGTTCGTTACGCCCTGCTCTCTGTTTGCATACATGTCTGCAATTTTCTATAAGAAAAAGATAAAAATCAAAATTATTCAACAACAAAAATGAAGCACCAATACATGCTACAACATGGATGAACCCTGAACACGATTCTGAGTAAAACAGCCCGTCACAAGGGACCACATATCGCATGATTTCGTTTACATGAAATGTCCAGAGTAGGCAGCCCACAGAGGCAGAAAGCACGTTTGTGGCTGCCAGGGGCTGGGGGCAGGGACTGGGGGCGATGATGGACTCTCGGGCTACTGAAAATGTCCTAAAATTGACTGCAATGGTCAATGCACAACTCTGTGAATGTGCTAAAAGTTACTGAATTGCATACTCTAAATAGGTGAATGGTATGATATGTGCATGATATCTCAAATAAAGCTGTTAAAATTTTTAAGCTTGATAAAACCAAAAATTGCACATCTCCTTGGACCCAGCATTTTATTTCTAAGCATTGATCCTCCAGACCTGTTCACACATGAGCATGGGGACCTACCTACAAGGATATTCAACAGCTTTTTTTTTAATCATCTAAGAGCAATAGAATAGAAATAACCTAAGGGTCTGTCTGCAAAGAATTGGTCAAAAGAATCGTAGTTTATCTAAACAATGAAACATTGCACAGCTGCAAAAAGGACTGAGGTCCACATATATGCACTGAAGCAGAGGTGTGGCCAAAATATATGGTTTGGTGAGACAGGGGTGGGGACAGAGCACCCCACCGTGGGACTGATGAGCTGAGTGTTTAACACCAGCACTGCCCAGCCCTGACCAACCTCGGCCAGAGTCCAGGGGTCCCGGTGGCAGGTCAGGGAGCTGAGGGGTCTGTCTAGAGTGACCAACATCTAGGAACTTTTAAACCGGCAGAGAAATCACTTCTCATTTTTATTACTAAGGTGATGTTCATGGCTGAACCTTAGCCCCGGAGCCAGAGGATGCCTCCTTTTATAGAAAAATTATATGGATCTTTTCTTAAGACACCTGTTCTTTGTAAAATATTTTTGGAAGGAGACACAGGAAACAGCGGGAAAGAAACCAGGACCCTGGAAGTGGAGGGAGATGTGGTTTTTCTCAGTGTGACCTTTGGCCACGTTCAAGTTATGTCATTAGATGCATCAATCGCATTTTTATTTCTGAATTGCAAAAACCAGAGCAGCATGTCTGGCCACTGCAAGGCAGGGCAGCCACCGGGAGGGCCATGTGAGCTAACCGTGTCGAGAGGCCAGCCTAAGGGGACAGGCTGGGAGGCCAGGCCCCCACTGTGGCCACGATCTGAATTTGTTTGCCAGCTGCCAGGCTGCAGAGGAGTCAGGCAGGCTGGGGGATTACGAAACCGCGGTTGGGAAATCCGGGCAGGGTGGGGGCGGGGAGGCCTGAGACCCTGTGTCGCAGAGGCTGGGCCATTTGCAGCCTTGGTAGAAAGCCAAGCCGCGCTCCATTCGCGGCCCTTCCAACTTGGCTGTGGTGCCAACAATAGCTCCCGGGGCCTCCCACAGCGCCAGAGACCAGAGGAGACTCAGACCCAGCTCAGTGCCGGAAGCACCTCAGGGTCTCTCCATGAACTATGGAGAGACATAGTTCATCCAAACAACAAAACATTACGCAGCCTTGAAAACGACCGGGGTCCATCTATGTGTATTTGTTATAGGCTGAATCATGTCCACACTGCCCTCTCCCAAAGAGATACGTTGAAGCCCTAACCCCCAGGACCTCAGAATGTGACCTTATTGGAAATAGTGTCATTGCACACGTAAAAGTTAAGGTGAAGTCATACGGAGAACGGTAAGCCCTATTCCACCATGGCTGGTGTGCTCATGAGAAGGGGATTCCAGACACAGACGCACATGGGGTGACGCCACGTGAAAGTGAAGACAGAGACGGGTGAGGCGTCTACAAGCCAAGGAACGCCAAAGATTGCCAGGAAACTGCCAGGAGCCGGGGGAGAGGCACGGAACAGATTCTCCCAGGGTGAACCAACCCTGCCAACACCTGGATCCCAGACTTCCGGCCCCAGAACCAAGACGATCCATTTCCCCTGTTTCAGGCTCTCAGTTTGTGGTGTTCCGTTACAGTAGCCTGAGCAAACTAACACAGTACTGAAGCAGAGCGACCGTCACACCTGCTGTTTGGCGAAGGTGGGAGGAGCTCCCCCCAGGGCAGGGGTGCTGAGCTGAGCATTTAGCACCAGTGCCCTGCACGTTCCCTAGACCCTCAGCCTCTCCCACTCCAGTATGTCCCTCCCACGGCCCCCGAGGGTCTTTCTGCTCCTAGCCCTCCCACAGCTGCCAGCACCCCCAGGACAAAGTCCCAGCCCCTCGGGCTGACGTTTGAGACCCCACCTGCCTGTGCGGCTCTCCAGAAGTTTCAACTCCTCAACATGCCACAGCTTTCCTGCCCCAGGGCCTTTGCACAGGCTATTCCCTCTGCCTGGCATGCTCTTCCCCAATATCCCCAGTCCACGGCCTCACCTCCTCCAGGCCTTTGCTCAAATGTCCCCATCTCAGGACACCCTTCCCTGACCCCCTGCTTTACTTTTCTCCACGGCACTCGTCTCCTCCTCATCGGCTGTGTAAGTCCTTAGTGATTTGGTTGGGGTTTCCCTTTCATCGGTGAGTCTCATTCCCCACTCAATCCTTCCCTTGCTGAAACTGCAGAAACCCCATTGAAACCCCAGTGCATGCACACAGCAGGTGCTCAATAAATACCCCAGCAAACAAACTGATGCGCGCATGGCCACGTCCCGGAGCGGTGCCCCAGCCCGGCCTCCCAGGGCTCACTCACAGATGATCTCCTCGTGGGTGAATCCCAGGACCCGCAGGGACTCCAGCGTCTCCTGGAACAGCTCCCGCTCCTGGCTGGGGGAGGGCGGCGGCCCGTTGGTCAGGAAGCGGTAGTGGGAGCTGGGCTCGAGGAGGAGGTCGGCTGCAGGGGCAATGGGGGGGTCAAGGTCGAGGGTGAGCCGTGGAGTTAGACTCACATCCTGGATTCATTGATGGCGACCCCGGGGACAAGCCAAGTCCTTCTCACTGGGTGGGGGTCCTCTCCTCGTGGTATGGTGGGAAGGGCCGGGCATGCAGTGGGCGCTTAGCACCTGACAGATCTTCCCTCTAGCTCCTTCCTTAGGGCTCTCAAGTCAGGGAACTGCCTGAGACAGGCAGGGGCCACCCGTGGGCAGAAGCAACAGGGCCACGGGATGGCAGGGCCAGTGCCAGAGCCCGGGTGGCTTCAGGGGCCACAGTGAGTGGGAGGAGCCAGAGTGAGAGGGAGCCCCAGGGTGCAGGGCCGCCAGGAATAAGAGCTGTGGGAGCCTCAGCGGCAGAGGGCAGGAGGGGCAGGGACAGGAGCCTCGGGCAGGAGCCAGGGCCGAGGGGAGCACGAGACAGCAGGAGCCAGAAGCCACACACACCGGGAACATCAGGAGGCAGGAGGCAGCGGGAGCCGCAGGCGCGGGAGCCACAGCAAGGCCGGAGCCGCGGTAAGCCCGGCAGGAGGGAGGAGAGGCCGCGCGACAGAGGAGCCGCAGCACGCGGGAGCCCGGAGCTTCGGAAGCCAGCGTGAGCAGGAGCCACCAGGCGGCTGCGACAGCGGGCATGGGCCGGAGCCCGGAGAGAGCTGGAACCAGAGGGCAGAACCCCCTCACGACAAAGGCTGGGAGGTGACAGAAGCCACTACACAGTAAGAGCCAGAGGCCGCAGCAGCCACACGGAGAGGAGGTGCTTGGCAAATACGGTGCCCCCTGCTTTCCTGCTCCCCGGGGAGGAAGCCCCACGCGGCTCCCACCTGCCCCCCCAGGAGCAGGGCAGGGTGGGCAGCACTGACCCTTGAGCTGCTCTCCGGCGCCCCCCAGCAGCTGGTAGAAGATGTGGAAGCTGCACTCGTCTTTGGCCTGGCGGATGGCCCGCGACTTCTCCAGCAGGTCTGGCGGAGGCGAGTCAAGGTGCCAGAGGGGCAGGCGGGGGACCCCACTCGCCCCCTCCACGCTGCCAGGCCACGACAGGGCCCGCCCCACCCCGCTCCAGGGAGCAGCGGCGTCCTTCGCAGCCCAGGCTGGTGACTTGCCACTAACTGGATGAGTGGCCTTGGGCATGTCACTTAAGCACCCGTGCCTCAGTTTCCCCATTTGTTCCACCCCTTGTTGAGTTGCTGTGAGGGTAGATGACTTACTATGTGTGAAACACCAAAAACAGTGCCTAGTCCATAGTAAACCACAGAGGTACTCTTCTAGCCTCAGTTTCCCCATGCAAATATATCTGCTCCCAACTCCAACTAGACCGTCACCCTACATGATCTCCTTCTCTAAAGTCACACAAAATGTTTACACACTAAAAAGTGACTAGACATCTCAGAGAGCAATAAAGCACTGGGTACCTCTTTGGGCCCCGTGTCCCACACTCACGCACCAGGCATACACTCGCCCAGGGGCAGCTGCAGCCTGGGGTCCGTTCCCCAGAGCCCTGCTTGGGTTAGACGAGGAGACGTGGGAGGAGGGCTCCCACAGGGAGGGTGGGGGGAGCACACACAGGCTCCGCACCCCCACGTAGAAACAGCCCTGAGCCTCAGTTTCCTTCTCTGCTAAATGGGGATGATAGCGCCATCTACCTCTCAGGGCCACAGAGGCGGAGCTGAGGGGGCACACAGTGAGCACTCAAGGAACGCCGGTCACGGCTGGCACTGAAGGGACAGGCTGCACAGGCTCCCCACCCGGTGGGCCATCCTGAGACCCTCTGACTGGCCGGGGGTGGGCACCCGAGCCATGAGCATCCAACCACATGCCGGTCACTGGTGCCCGAGACAGCTGAGCACCAGAGCCATGCCCAGCGGGGACAGCCACGCCGGATGGGGAGCGTGGGCGGGAGACAGTGCGCAGGTGGAAGTGGCAGAGAGGACAAATGTGAACATAGGAGGCAGGAGACACAGGACAACGCGGCAGGGAGAGCGACGATCTCTGAGAACCCGGCTAAGCAGGAGGCTCGAGGAGGCAGGAGCCGCGGGGCAAGAGGACCCAGAGTGAGGAGGATCCCTGAGCAGGGGACAGTGGACCCCAGACATCAGGTCCTGCACCTCTTCCCTCCGCCAGCCATGCTCCCTACACTCTCACTGTCATGAGTCATCTCCACGAGCCACTGCAGGCTGTGTCCTGGGAGTCCCCCCAGTGGATCATTGAACGTGGTGGGCTCGGGGACCCCAGCCCACACCCCACAGCAAGGCTGTGCTAGCCTTACAAAAACAAGGGTGGCCCTGGCCTCCTCCCACCACCTGCAGACACCGCATCTGAGCGTCCGCGCCCCACTGAGCAGTGGGCGTGGGGTCCCCAGCATGTGGAGCCTGCGTCCTGTAACGGGTGCTGTCCAAAGGGCAGCCCTCCCCGGCCACCACCCCTGTCCTCCTGGGCGCCCCTCAGGGCTGTGAAAGGATACAGGTCTCGATATTGGCGCCCACGATGTACCCGGCAACGTCGAAGTTGATGCGGATGAATTTGCCCTGGGAGGGAGGACAGAAGGAGGATTCAGAGGGAGTCCTCCTCCCCCTCGGCCCTGAAGAGTGGCCCAAACCCCACACCCACCCCAGTGCTGGGGCTGCCTCTCCCACTCTCTCTCCCACTACCCAAACCCCACCCAAGCCTGAATGCCCAGACAGGGGCTCCCTGGGCAATCCGAGGTCCAGGCTCCTCTGACTTCTTTCCTCAGGGCCCTGGTCCCCAGCCCCTCCTCCCCCAGACTTGGGGGTCCGGGTCCCCAGCCCTTCCTCCCTCAGTCCTGGGGGTCTGGTCCCCCAGCCCCTCCTCCCTCAACAGACCCATATGTTTTGTACCCCCATACCCACCCTTACACCCCCAGCTCCCGTATCCCTGACACAGCCAGGCACTGCCTTCCCCCAGCACTCACGAATCGGGAGGAGTTGTCATTCTTCACCGTCTTGGCA
This sequence comes from Lemur catta, assembly GCF_020740605.2. Lineage (NCBI taxonomy): Eukaryota > Metazoa > Chordata > Mammalia > Primates > Lemuridae > Lemur > Lemur catta. Next base: position 23,048,258 of record NC_059146.1, read on the forward strand.
TTGCCGAAGGCCTCCAGGATGGGATTGGCCTGAAGCAGCTGCCGCTCCAGCTCCCCCTGCCCGGGGTAAAGAGGCCCCATCAACAAGAACATCAGGGAGGCAGGCCCAGCTGGGGGCTGTGTCTCCAGCCAGCTGGATGTGAGGGGCCTTTGTGTGTCTGGGTGTGTGCCCAATTCCCACATCCGGGGCTTGCCTGCCCATCTATTGTGAGGGGGACAGGGAAACATCTCCAAGACATATTGTTGAATGGAAATCAAACCAAACAAACAAACAAAAAGTTGCAGAACAATACCTACAATGTGATCCCATCAAGAAAAACTAAATTAAGGAAAAAACACCACAAAACAAGACTTATTTCTACAGATATATACATGTTTGTGAACATACGGAGAAAGGTCTGTGAGGATGTGCACCAAACTGTCAACAGTGTAAGCCACTCCAAGGAAGGGGACTGAGAGGAGGAAAGAGGGATGTCAATTTTTCTGATTTGCTGTTGTTACAGTGCATATGGACTCATGTCTTACTGGTAGAATTTTTAATTAAGGGAAAAATCTCCCCCATCTATGTAAAGTGCTTCAAACTGTCGGACACATAGTTGGCCATCAAGAATGGTGGTTTCCTTCCCCCACCAGGCTGCCCCATGGTAGGAACCTTACTCCGAACTTCCCTCCAGCCCCCTTGGTGTAGAGCCAGGCACATAGTAGGTGCTCAATAAATAGCAGCCTGTGTGTGTCTTCTCTCAGGCTACATCTAGCTTGTGTTAGGATGAGACAGTCTCAGCTAGGCAGATGGCTTTGTCAAATGAAAAAATATATGCAAAGTGAAGGGCACGCGGCTTGGCACAGGAGAGCTCATACGTATGTCCCCCGGCTATGCTGTCAACTCCCTGGACTGTGTGAGTGCACAGCGTCTGTGGGCCCGGGCTAGACACATTTAGTAGATCAGCAATAAATGGCAGTTTTGGTCTCTGGGTCATTTCATATTGGTATCTGTGGCCTGTCTGCACACGCACAGCAGGGCCACCATCGTGGCAGTGGGAGTCCCTGGCAGGTGTAACCGTCGCTGCCTTGGGCCATCTACCAGAAAGACCACGGGATGGGTGGCTGGGATAGCATTAGGGGCGGCAAGACTCAAGGTGATTCCCTGCTACTCACGTAAGACACGGAGCTGGCGGAGGCCTGAGGAAGTCACGGGACATGAGACACGGACCAGGACACGGCACATGGAACGTGGACAGACACACAGGTGAGCTGGCGGCCTCGGGCAGTGGTGGGGTATGTGGGGAAAGGGGGTTAGGGGAACAGGGTGTGTGGAGTGGGGTGGCCTGGGGGGACCACATGCCTGGCTTTGAATCCCGCTCTAGCCCTCCCTGGGCAGGTGACCAACAACTGACGCGCCCCACCCCCCGTGCCTGCGGTTCCTCATCTCCCACACAGGACAACAGCACCCACCTCACCGGGGTGTTAAGTGAGGTAATGTGAGCAAAGGGCTCAGAACATGGGAAGCACTGTGTAATGTTCACTTAGATGACAAACCCAGGCACCATGGTCACCTAACATCAGGCCTGACACATAGTAGGTGCTCAGAAAATGAAGTACCTACTAAGTGCCAGGTGCTATTCCAAGAACCAGCAAGGCTAAGACTGGCCCTTGCAACTGTGCATCTGCCGTGCATCTGCCCTGCCTCTGCCCCCGGCCCTAGCCCAGGCACACAGTAGGTGCTCAGGTGGCACGGGTGGCCAGGGGAAGGCCCCACACCAGCCATGGCCCTCTGTGAGGAAGGCAGGCAATTACAGGGGAGCAGAGCCCAAGATGGAGGGGACATGGCTGTGGCAGGGCCCAGGGGTGTCCCAAGGCTGGGTCACTTACGGGGACGCCTGGCTCCTTCCTGCCCTTTGGTGACGATGCCACGTGGGCGAGGTACTGGATGACCTTCTTGGTGTTTTCCGTCTTCCCGGCTCCAGACTCCCCGCTGTGGGGGGAATAAGGGGAAGTGAAGGGGGTTGGCAGTGACGCCAGGGAAGCCCCCCATACCCTTCCAAACAGAGCCACGCCCAGCCGGGACCCCTCCTCCTCCAGCAAGTCCTTCCAGATTACTCACGTGCAGAGAATGGACTGATCCTCACGATCTGTAGGGGACAAAGCGGGGACATGTCACCTGGGAGAGTCTTTCCAGCAGGACCCTCTGGCCCCTTACCCTAGCCACTGTCTTTTCAAAATGATTCCCAAGGAGCAAAGAAAGGCTTGCTTTGATGTGTGACACCCCTGGGTTCTAATACCCTACCCGAATCAGCCCCTTGCTGGCTGTGTGACCTTGGGAAAGCAGCTTTCCCTCTCTGAACCTTGGTTTTTCTTCACCTGTAGAATGGAGACTGTCAACCCCAACTTAATGGAATATAGTCCATTTAACACCACAATTGGAGACCATGCTGTGTGCTGCCTCACGCCGGCCACACAAGATTTAGACATAAGTGCGAGGTCCGAGACCCCAGGGTTGACCCCTGATATAAGACATCTCCCCCAGCACCCACCTGAGCCTGACACAACCATTCCAGAAACGCATCCTGCCCACCTACGAAGCACCAGGCATGGAAGGGAGTGGGGGGTTGGCAAGGTGTCTGCCCTCATGGATCTTGCACTTGAGTTGCGGGGGACAAGAGCCACACAAATGAGGACTTAAGATGACTTAGCAGTGATTAGCACAGAGGCGGAGGGACAGCTAAACAGGTAACAAAATAAAGCAGTGGCTCTCAACTGGGGGCAATTTTGGCCTCTGCTGCCCCCAGGTGTCCCTGGCAGCACCCGCAGACATTCCTGGTTGTCACAACCAGGGAGAGGGGTTCTACTGGCACTGCGTGATTAGTGCCCAGGGATGCTGCTAAATATCCTACAACGTAGGGGACAGCCCCCCACAACAAAGAGTCATCTCATCCCAAATGTCAGCAGAGCCAAGACTGAGAAACCCTGGTATTAATTAGACACAACCTGCGGAGGGAGGGAGGGAGGGAGGGCTTCGCAGGAGAAGTGCCATTTCAGGCAGAGGGCACAGCTGGGACAAAGGCCCTGAGGTCAGACCGAGTTGAGGACGTTTGAGAGACAGGAAGGCCAGTGAGGCTGAGGGAGGGGACAGAGATGGCAAGGGGCACAGGCGGGTTTTGAAGCCACAATCTAAGGGTCTGAGTGTTTTTTAAGCAGGATGGGAGGCCTCTGGGTGGTTTTAGGCGGGAAGTGAGGTGCATTCAGTAGGACCTGGGGTGGGGGCCATAGGCACTTGGGCTCGAGGCCCAGCTGCCTCTGCCTGGCAGTGTGACCTGGGGCTGGTCTCTGAGTTGTTCTGTGCCTCCGTTTTCCCACCTGAAAAGTGGGGCTCAAAACAGCCGCCATCCCCACGGGACTGTGGTCAGAACTCAAGGAGAACGTTCAAAACCCACTCAGCTCAGTGCCCGGCACAGGATGGAAACATAACATGTGGTGTGACATACAGGGAAGCCGTGGTCGGGGCCCTGGGTTCAAATCCCACCTCGGCCACCTACCCACCAGTGTGACCACGGGCGATGACTGCTTTGCTCTGTGCCTTGGTTTCCCCAGCTGGAAATCGGAGTAATGGGAGAACCTACTTCATAGAGCTGCTACGAGGTTAAATGAGTTAATCCAACAAAAACTGACAGAAGTGCCAGGAGAAATAGATGAATCCACTATTCTAGTTGGAGACTTCAACACTCGGACAGAGCCAGCCAGCAGAAATCAGTAAGGCCTCAGCTGAACTTGACCATACCATCAGTGAACCAGATACGATTGACACCTATTGACTATTTCATCCAGTGAGAGCAGAACCCACGTTCTTCTCAAGCTCTCATGGAACATTCACCAAGAGGGACCACATCCTGGGCCACAAAACACACCTTGAAAATTTAAAAGAATAGAAATCTACAATGTCCACACACAGATCACAGTGGTACTAAACCAGAAATCAATAACAAAGATAACTGGAAAATCCCAAAATACATGGAGACCAAACAACATGCTTCTGATAACACACGAAATCACAAGAGAAACAAATCCACGAAAAGTTCTTGGCACCAAGTAGGACTCACCTTTACCTTATTGTATATTTATTCCTAAGATATAATAATAGCTAGCAGATGATAATAGCTAAAAATTATAAAAATATATAACGAACTACATAATCAAATTACATAACTTTTACCTATTACTATACACAAGTTTATAATGAGAATATAAATGCATTATCTATAAGTATGTTCTATTACGGAATGCAGGTATATTACATATTGCACGTTGGACCAGACGTTCTCAAACTTGAGCCTGCATCAGGATTGTGGGGGGATCTTGTGAAAAACCGATTGCTGAGCCCTGCCCCACAGTGTGTGACCCAGCGGGCCTGAGGTAGGGCCCAAGTCTGTACTTCTAACCAGTTCCCAGGTGACATGGATGCCACCAATGAGACCACACTCTGAGAGCCACTGTGTTATATGATATAAATATAATACACAATAGAAACATAGCATATATTAAATAAGTATAATATGTTCAATATAAATATACTGCTATGTACTATTATGTTATATGATATAAAGTTTCAAAAGCTTTATACTTGGTATACACTAAATATTTATCAAAATAGATGATATATAACAAATATGTAACAAGTACATTATGTTTATCACAAATGTTAATTATGTAATTTTTCCAGGACTGATCTACATTGTTATGATGTGAACGTCAGCCCTTTGGACAGATGCCCTTGTGCGGTGTACAACTTGCTCAGCTGTACACAACAGCCTGGTGCTGCCATCCATTTAAGGGGCTACATCTTACCGCATGACAATGTAGATCATGTCTACTATCAACAATGAATGGACACTCTGGGAATTATTGTCTCAAGAGAAATTTTTGCATAAGCCTTGCAGAAGTGGCTCCCAAATATTGTTGAAAGAAGGGGTGAACAGAGACAGATAACAAGGCTCTAGGACCTACAGCCTCACCCACTTAGCCCTCTATTTGTGTTCCCTCCAGCCTCCTAAGAAGTCTCACAGAGTCTGAAATCCCCAAGCTGTTGTCTGACCCTGTCCCTGGCTCCCAGCAGCATCTGGCCAGGCCCCCATTAAAGTCCCAGCACAGCACTCACCCTGGAGCATGCTTCGGTAGGCCCCCTCGGTCACTGCATACACATGAGGCGGCACCTCATGGCGCTTCTTGCCCCGGTACATCTCCACAATGGCCTCTGTATAGATGGGAAGCTGCTTGTACGGGTTGATGACCACACAGAAAAGTCCAGAGTACGTCTACAGTGGGTGAGAGGAGAGAGGGTCTCAGCTGCCTGCCCGCAGATTGAGAGGCATCATGGGGCTGCTGTGTACAGCTGGGCAGGTTGTGCACTGCACAAGGGTGTTTGCACATTCTATGTCTATATCATAACAGTGTAGATTTGAATATAAGAATCTTTCCAAATTGTACAAAGGTGTCACATGATGAAGATTCACCCTGAGAGAAAACGTGGCCATTGCAGCCAGCCAGACTTGAGTCACAGCCTGTGGCTGCCTGGACTCACACACACATGAAATGACCATGTGCAAGTCATCTGTTGAAGCATTGTTTGTAGCAGCAAAAGACTAGAAACGACCTGAACGCACGTTCACACAATGGATTCCTATGATGCTGTCAGTGTACACATGTGGGACTATCTCCGAAACGTTACCAAGTGGATGGAGACGAGTTGAGAACTGTCTCCATTTGCACTGAAAGGGGTGGAAGAGGAACACCATGTATTCGCTTGAATACGCACAGGCTATCTCTGGAGAGGTGCTCGTGGTATCTGCAGCATGAAATGCAACGGGCACGTATCTGTGGTTTCTGTTGACAACAGTCATGTAACAGCCCTGCTTACATGCCTGTGCTGAGTGGGGCATTCTCAGTGGAGGAAATGCTAAATTTCAGGTTCAAGGTGCATGAAAATAAAGACGTAATTTTTTTTTTTTTTGCATTCAAGTTCATGGATCCCCTGAATTCTACCCACATACCCCTTAGGCCTGGATTCAGGACTCTGTAATCGTTTAAGAACTGCTCGCGCTCACGGGGGTTAGCAGGTAGGCAAAGAGGCACCCTGCACACACCCGAGCAGTTAGACAGTTAGGGGGCTAGCCACCCATTTAGCTAAACCAGCCAGAGAGCGAACTAGCCAGGCTACCTAGAGTTCGCTAGCTAAACTAGGCAGAGAGTGAGGTGTTTAGTAGCTTAGCTAGTTAACTATTTAATCAGTTGGCTACTTGGCCAGCTAGTCACCTACTTAGCTAGTTAGCCAGAGAGTCAGTTGCTCAGCTAGTTGGCTGCAGGACTGCTGTAAGCTCCCACACGGCTTGGGCTTCTCAAGAAGAGTAGGGTGTGGCCACCACAGGCTGCCCAGTCCCAGGTGCCAACCTTCTAACGGTGGGAGGGTGGGTGGCCGGCCAGGAGCAGAACAACCGGTTTGCTGGGTGTCTGCCCGCCCCGCCTGGAAGGGCTGCTCCCGGGAGCTCTCTGGCTCTCTCAGAGGGTGGGGCGGCCGGACCACATTCCCTGGGAGGGTATCTCATGGCTGCTGGCGCCCCGGCCCCCACTGCTGGCTGGCGGAGGAACCCACTCCCCACGCCACCCCCCACCCCAGGCCCCTCCTGCCGGCCACACCTTGTTGCCAAGGTGACACCCTGGGAACGGGAACCTGAGCTGGCCGAGGCGGCCAGGGGGCAAAGGGCAGAGGCTGGTGCGACCTGAGAGGGTCGGGGACACCAGACTTGCCAGGGGCACCTGAGTTAGAAGGGTCTGGAATGGCTGCCCCTGTCCTTGGGGCCCTGCAGACAGACCTGCCCCCAGCTCTGCTCAGTCCAGTGACTTTCTCCATCATCTCAGTTTCCTCCTTGGGAAACCCGGGAGGACACTCCCCACCTCATTACAAAGGCTGCGGGGATTAAGGGAGATAATGAATAAAAACCAGCCAGGCCAGGGCGGGGCCCACATAACGCGCTCCTAATGTGGGTCCTGAGACTCTCAGGTTACCTGTCCCACGTGGGAGCCAAGGGCTCACTCAGACCTTGAAGCCACACCATCCTGGGCTCAAATTCCAGATGTGGCGTTTTCTCTGTGTGGCTTTGAATGAGAGATTTGCCCTCTCTGAGCCTCAGTTTCCAGTCCCAGAAAATGGGGCTTTTAACCCCTGTCACCTGGAAGGGTTCTGGGCATGAAATGCCACAATGCATCTTCCAGCACCTTGCGCAGGGCAGGGTGCTCCTAAACGGGCTCCCTCCCTCCCCAAGAGTCCCAGCAAAGGGACTGAGGCCCTGAGCAACTCAAGGCCAAAAAGCCTATCAGCGGCAGAAACTGGGTGTTTGGTGCCCTGGACACGACACTTTCCACTGGGCAACACCCCCTTTCCCCACACCAGTTGGTCATTAAGAAACATGCGTTCAGCACGAATCTTAAGACAAGCAGGTAGAACTTGGATCACACCTCTAACATCTTCAGGCCGGGTGACTTGAGCAAGCAGACTTTCTGGGTCTCGCTGTCCTTATCTAACGGGGACAGGAACAGTGCTTCCCACATGAGGTGGCTGGGAGCCATCCACAAGTTCATGTGGCATGCACAGGGCTTAACATGGTCCCTGAAACACTGCGCATGCTCGATACGTTAGCCATTATCAGCGTCTGTTGGGCCAGAGGCTTGCCCTCTCCGAGCTGTGGGAGGAAGGAGGAGATGATCCCTACCTCACAGCCTTATGTGGATGCAGAGGGGTCCACAAGATCATACTGGGAAGAAGTTTAAAACAGCAGCCAACAGAGCAAGCAGGTACTCACTAAGTGCTAATGATCATTATTAAAGCCCAATTTGCTTCCCATCTGGGTTTCCAGAATCTTCTATCTCACTTTCATTTTGTAGGCCCCAATTCTCTGGCTCCCTTGCCACCACTTTAGCTTGGGCCCCACCATTTTTTCCCCCTGAACTTTCTGAACACTATTCCTAGTGCAGTAGCCAGAACCTGGGGTCTGTAGTCAGACCGACCTGGGTTCAAATCCCAGCTTGGCCTGTTCCTGGCTGTGAGGCTTGTGTCCAAGTCCTGCCCCCTCTCTGCAGCTCACTCTCCCCACCTGCAGAATGGGGATGACAGCAGATACTTCACAAGGTTGCTGCAAGGGTTCAGAGTATTTATTAAAAGGCAAAGAGAAGCTCAGTATTTCAGGCATCACTCTGATATCCCTGGCCTTTGGTGAGATCCAGGGGAATGGCCTCTTTCCCAGGGCTCATAAAGGTGTGTGAGGATTCAGAAGGGGCCAGTGTAGCTTGGAGAAGGCACCAACCCCATCTAGGTCAGACAGCCCTCGATTCTAATCCGACATCTGCCACCACAAGCTGAGCCAGCCGCTGCTCCTGTCAGAGCCTCAGTCTTCAAATGGGAGTCAGACCTCATAAAAATATTCTAGTCTTGTGCTTTGTGACCCTCGACAGGGTGGATGCTGTAGCAAGGGTGGGAGATGCCAACAGTCTAAGCTGAAGTTTGGAGCATGAGTCTGGGGCCAGCTGCCTGGGTTCAAATTCCGGCATGTCTCCTTCAGGGCTGCGTGACCTGGGCCTGGGTCACTTAACATTCCTGAATGTTGGGTGATATCAACAGTCCCTGGCCCGGGGGGAGCTGATAACTCATACGTGATACTTGGAACAGTACTTGGCACATCATAAGTGCTCAATAAATATTTGCTAGCCACCCATTATTATTATTTTTCATTATTCTTGTCCACATTCCTTGTCAATCTCTCTAATCCTGTTTGCTCTTATGTTAAATGGAATTAACAACCCCTTGGCTGCTCATTAGAACCACCCTGGAAGCTTATTAAAAATACCAGTGCCTCTGTCACACCCCCAGAGAGCTTGATTTAAAGGTCTGGGGTGGGGTTCAGGCTGGTATTTTCTAAGAATTCCCCAGATGATTCTAACATCAAGTTGGGATTAAGAACTACTGCTCTACCCCATCTGTTTGCCGTAAGGATTAAATAATGTGATAGACATCAAATGCTTAGCACAGAGGCAGAAGACTACCATAGCCAACCTCACTATCATCAATCCCATCTTAATCTTAAAAGGCACCACAGCAAAGTGGGAAAGCCTGGGGCCAGACTACCTGGGTCGGCCAGATCTATCTGCCAATCTTGGTCTAGGAACTTGACCTCTCTGTGCCTCAGTTTCTTTACCTGTAAAATGGGGACCAAATGCTTTATATTTGTGAAAATTCATGGAGGCAATGTATTTTAGAAAGTTTAGAAGAATGCTTAGTAAGTGTTTAATAAATGTTCATTTTTATTATGATTAACTCTCTCTCTGGGCCTCAGTTGCCTCTTATGTAAAATGGGGGCAATAATAGACTCTACCTTGCCTAAGGTGAGATTAAATGAATCGATATATGGAAGGCATTCAGCACAGAGCCTAGCATGTTTTCATCAATCGTTGGTCCTCATTAATTGTCACAGGTCCATATCCCTTTTTCAAAACCCTTGGGATGAGTTATATTAATATTTGAGAAACTGGAATTTTTTATACCTCAGGAAAATAATATGGTTTATCTACCGTCTATATTACGTGACACCCCCAGTAAGGGTCTGAGTCTGTCCTGGTATTCCAACAATTCATAATTTGGCAACTAAGTATGGGAATAGTCACAAGACATGGGATAAAGACTATAAATAGCCTCAAGTTAATTCAGCTGGGCTGCTGGCACCCAGCTCCCCACCGGGACAAGGCCCTCCCGTGGGCAGGAGGCCACTCACATAGATGAGGCCGGAGTAGTATCGCTCGCGGAGGTTGTGCAGCACCGAGGCCTCGTTGAGGCAGGTCAGCTCAGCCATATCCTCGGCCTTGCTGAATTTGGGCGGGTTCATGCGCTGGATCTGGTCCCGGGGTAGCCGCAGCCGCCGCCCACTCTCCGCCAGCTCCACCTCGGCCTCCTCCTCGCCCTCGTCCCGCAGCGCCGCTGCCTCGAACCCATGGAGCTCCGATGGCACCCACACGAGGCGCCGGGCCGTCCACTCCACCTGCGGGGAGGTGGCAGAGCCCCCAGGCCCGCCACCCATGCTGGGCCCGCGGGGCGTGAACAAGAATGGCTGGGCTGCCTCGGGCACTGGGCCTGGCCTGGGGGGCACCTTCCGCCCGGGCACCGACAAGGTCACTGCTGCCATGGTCTGCAAGGCGGAGAGAGAGAGGTCAGGTGGGGCCCCATCCGCAGTGTCCCCCATCCCCACTCCAAATCCCCCAGGCAGCCCCTCTGCTTCCTTCACCAGACCTCTTTGTACACTTCTGAAAAATGGGTCAACAGACCTAGCTTACTCATTTCATTCATTCACCTCTCTACCCATTCATTCATTCCATAATTACTCAACAAGTGAAGGTGTAAAGCAGGCACGGTTCTAGGCATTGGCAATATGGCAATGAACAAGCCCAAAGAAGATTTCTGCCCCCATAAGTTTGCTTTCTAGCCCAGGGCTGTCCAACAGGGGAGTGAATGCCATGTGTGAGCTATTGGGCACTAGAAACAGAGAGTCCAAACCCAATGGGGTTCCAAGCCTAAGATACACACCGAATTTCAAAGACAGTACAACAAAAAGATAGCTTATTGGTATTTTTGATATTTGGTGACATGTTTAAATAATATTTTGGATATATTGGGTTAAATAAAACGTATCATTAACATTAATATCACTTCTTCCTTTTTACTTTTTAAATTAAATGTGGCTACTAGAAAATTTTAAATTACACATTTGGCTTGCATTATATTTCTAGGGGACAGAGCTGCTCTAATCCTAGGAGACAGATAGAAAGATAAATAAGTAAATTATATAGTATGTTAAATGGAAATAAATGGCAAGGAGAGAGATGAAGCAGGGGGTGGGGACATTAGGGTGGCAGGGAAGGCCTCTCTGATGTGGCATTTAAACAAAGACCTAAGGGAGACACAGGGAGTGAGCATGGGGATGAGTGTGGGGATGTCGGAAGGAGAAGCATGCCAGGCAGCTAGTGCAAAGGCCCTGGGGCAGGAGTGTGCCTGTATGTCACTGTCAGGTGGCCGGTGTGGCTGGAGCCAAGTGATCAAGGGGGAGAGGGTAGGAGGTGAGATGACAGAGGGTACAAAAAAGGCGACTTTGCTTTTATTCTGTGATATGAGCAGGGTATTGATCTGATTTTTGTCATTAGATCCCCTGACCACCTCTGGTCACAACTGCCTCATGCCTGCAGAACAGACTCGGATCTCACTGCCTCAGTTAACAGTTCCTTCCTTCTCTGGAACCTGGCTTCCTTCTCCGTGAGAAGGGGAAACTGGCCCCTTTCATCCTCTCTGAGGTCTTTCAAGTACCAGGCTGTGCCAGGAGTGGGTCTGGGGACCCAGAGATGAGTCAGACGGGAGCCCTACCTGGAGGAGCTCCTGGCCTGGGGGTGGCTCCAGCTCTAGCCTCACAGTCTCAGGCCTTGACAGCCAGGCCTAGGTGAGCCAGATGCACTAGGCCCCTCCCTGTCCCCCCAGGGGGCCATAGCCAGTGGTAAAATGACAGCAATTCCAAGCAGCAGCAGGAAAAACATTCTCGCGGTCCTGTCCCACATTGCGCCCTCCTCCTAAAGAAGTCTGCCCCTGCTCTCCTCCTCTGCCACGCCAGTCACAGACAGAGAGTTCTGTCTCCCCCACCGCAGCGCTTCTGCCCAAGAGGACTAGAGGCCCCTGACGTCCCCCCACCTCCAGCACACCCCCGGAGAAGTCCTTCCAAACACCCAGCTCCCCCGGGCACCCGCAGATCTGGCCCCAGCAGATGCTTGTCTTTCCCTCTGAGCCTCCTGCCCGCAGGTCCCGCTTCCTCCCAGACCCTGTCCTCTCCCCCTGCCCCAGCAGGCATTTCTCCTCCCTGTGGGCCACAAATGGCCAAGGCTCACCCCAGGCCTCCAATGTGGCCTTGAAACACCAGAGCCAAGCTCCATCCCTGGGACTTTACCCACCACCCCCACCCCACCCACTTCCTCTCCTGCCCTGTGGCCTTTGACCAGGAAGGGTTTGGGAGTTTTTGCAATCACCCAGCCCTGTGCCTCCCCTCGGTGGAGCCAGGAGTCCAGGCCCCCAGCCCTTTCCTCCCCCAAGCTCAGCAGTCCTGGCCCCCAGTCTCCTAATCTTCCAGGACCCAGTTTGAACCCCAAGCCCCCTTGTCCTCTGGACCCAGACGTGGGGGCCCCTCACCTCAGTGCAGCCAGGCTAGGTGAGGATGCTGGTTCTGAGGACCTACCTCTGCCCTGTTCAGGCCGGCCTGCAGGCCTGGGCTCCCAACAACTCCGCCCCTCCCACCGCTCCACCCTCCCTCAACCAGCAGGAATGCTCTGCCAGGGCTCATTACTGTCACCTGGGCAGGTGAAAGCACCTGCCCTGGGAGGGGCAGAGACTGCTGGGCTGGAAAAGGAAAAGCAGCCATGGATCCGCCCCTGAGGCAGAGGTTGGGTCCCCTGGCACCCAGCCCTCTGACCTCGGCTTAGTGCTAGCATTCAGGAGTCTGGGCCCCCAACCTTCCCCTCCTTTCCACCCAGGAGTCCAGGCCCCTGCCCCTGTTCTCACAGACACAGAAATCCAAGCTCCCAGTTCCCTCCTCCCGTAAGATCCAGGAGTCCAGGTCCCCAGCCCCAGAGTGCTGGCCCCAGTCCTTTCTTCCCTCAAGACCCAGGAGTCCGGGCCTCACTCAGACCTGGGATACCCGGCCCCCAACCGCCTCCTCGCACCCAGGAGTCTGAGCGTCCAGCACCCATCTTCCCTGGACCCAAGGGCCTGTGTCCCCGCCCCCTCAACCCGCCAATCCTCGGGACTACCTGGGGGCGCGGGCCGGAGCGGGGAGATGGGAGAGGGCACGGGAATCCCCGGTCCTCTTCGGAGCCCTCAGGTGCGGCTACCTCCGCGGTCCAGCGCGGGGCGGGGCCGTGTGCGTCAAGGGGCGGGAGCCGGGCTCTGATGTCACCCAGCACCTGCTGGGCTGGGGAAGGGGGCGGGTCCTGGAGCTTCAGGGCTTTTTACAAGGGGATGGGGAAAGGCGGGGGTGAAGTGGTTACCAGGTAGGCGACGGTGGCGCCAGGGGCTGCTCCTCCTTCTGGCGGGCAAAAGTCAGGGACCCACCAGGGAGGGGACTGAGGACTCCCGGAGTTCGAATCCCGCTCAAGCTCTCTAGACCTCAGCTTTCCTCGCTGTGAATTGCGGCCAATGAAATTAACAAAACGATGTGGAGAAAGTTCCCAGCCCGATACTTCATCATTTAATCTCTCTGAACCTCAGTTTCCCCGACTCTGGAAATGGAACAACACAATCCACAGAGAACGACAACGAGCACCAAAGAAGACAAAATGTTATTCTGGCCTCCTGAGCTGCAGTGTCCTCGGGGTGAGATGAGGAGTAAATAGTGACAAGAGCACCTACTATGTGCCGGGGTTTTTTCTGCTCTTAGAACAGCTCTTCCAGATCCTGGAATGATCTCAACAACCAATGAGATAGAGACGATCACATCTCCATTTCTTTAGTGGGGAAACTGAGGCACAGAGAGGCGAAGTCACTAAGGTCATAGAGTAAGAGGGGGAGAGCTGGGATTCAAGCCCAGCCTTATCTGCCATTATAAAGGAGGGAATTTGGGAAGAACTTGTAGCAGGTCCCCAAAGACGTCAATTTCGCGGTCCCAGTTAGTAACACTGTGAACCTTCTTTCGCGTCTGCCTTAGGGACCACTGCCTTCCTTAGGGGGCTAATGTGCGATTAAAAAGGTTAAAAGATCCTGCGTACAGTTGGTCTTCGAAGTGTTATCTCCACCTGGTCACCAACTCTGCAGTCACCAACTCTGTCCAGTCTCAGTTTTTTCCTCTCTATAAAATGGGCACATTATAACCCACCTCGAGTTAATGGAGGATAATGAAAGGAAATTATTTAGTTATAAACATAAAAACTCCCCACCACATGGTAGGTCCTCAAGTGTCTTTCCCCACCCCTCTGCCTCTACTAGTCGTGACCCCTATTTCTGGCACGCAATTTTTACACGTGAAAACAGAGACATCGTCATTCCGGTGGCTGAGGACTGAAGGCGATGACTCAGGTATTCAAGCGTCCAAGGTCCCAAAGAGAGCCTCAGTTTCCCCTTCTGCGGAATAGGCCCGGAGCCGCCAGCTAGGACCCCAGCCCGGCCTCACACCCAGTAGGAAGTTGAGTTGGGGGAGTGTAGAGGTCCCGCCCCCCGCCCCCGCCACCGTCCCGCGGCTCGCTCAAGGTGAGTGTCCGCGTCACCGCCCCTCCCCCGCCTCCCGCGCCGGCCTCCCGGGCCCGGAACGCAGCCCCCAGATTCCAGCCTCCCCGGCCCCAGTCCCGCTCCGCCGCCGCAGGCCAGCTGCCGGCCCCGGGCACTCACCGGCTTCCAGGGCCGTCCGGAGGCTTCGGCCTGAGGAGAAAGAGGGGTGGGCCGGCCAGGACAGCCCCGCCCCCACAAGCGCAGCAAGAGCCAATCGGCGCCTGCTGCGGCAAGCCACGGCCCCGCCCATGGGGTGCGAGACCGCCAATCACGAAGAGCGGCTGGCAAGTGGAGCCAATCAGAAGTTGCCGAAGGGTGCCAGCCGTGGGAAAAGAACCCAGGCGAAGCGCAGAGCTAGGCGGCGCGGTCCTGGGTGGGACCCGAGACCTGATGGGCAGGGGGCGCGACCAATGGCGAGGCGCGGGGGGCGGCCGGGGGCCGGAGGCCCAAGGGGCCGGGGTGAATGGGCCGCTTTGTGCGCGAGCCATGAATGGGGGCCTTTGTGCCGGCGAGCGTGGGGGGGCGGCTAGAGGCCGGAATGCCTGGGTCCCCGGAGAGCCGGCGGGCAGGAGAGACAGGAGGGAGAATTCACTTTTGTCGAAAGCCGACCGCGTACCAGGCACTCTCCCAGGCTCTCACCCACCGGGGAGGTGTGGGCGGTGATACCATCAGAATAATCGTAATTTATTGAGCGCCCGATGTTTGCCAGGAGCTGTACCAAGCACGTTACCTGCATGATCTCATTTAATCCTCACAACGAACCCCTTGAAATTGGTGCTATTAAGATCTTCATCTTCCAGATGAGGTAAACCGGAGCTTAGAAAGCTGGCAGGTGGCAGAGCAAGGACTCCGCCAAATCTGACTCCAGAACTTGTGCCCAAACGTAGGGTAATGATTTCCAGTTTACAGAGGAAAACTGAGGCTTGGGAGAGGCATGAGACTCCTCAAGGTCACAGAGAAAAGGCTCCACTGAACCCGAGGCGGTCTGCCAGCCTGGCTGTGCTGCTCAGCAGCTGTGTGGACTTGGGCCATTTGCTGGACTTTTCTAAGGTTCCATTTATTTCTGCACCTGTACAATGGGAGCAATGGTCCGTCTGCCCCCACCCTTGTGTGTACTGTTGATGGGATCCTGCCAAACTCTATTCAGACTGGGCTCTCCTCTGGTCACAACCTTCCATGACTCAGTAAAAGCCAAAGCCCTCATCATGGCCCACAGGGCCCTGCACGATGTGGCCCCTTTTGCTCTCTCTGCTCTGACCCCACCCCTACTCCCCTCCTTCTGCTCCAGCCACACTGGCCTCCGGGTTGTTCCTCAGTTTCTCAAACACTCCTCAGGCATGATCCTGCCCCAAGGCTTTTGTGTAATCTGTTCCTTGCACCAGGAAAGTTCTTCCCCTAGGTTTTGCATGGCTACCTCCTTCTCACATCATCAATTCTGCTCCCATGTCACCTCTTCCAAGAGGCCTTTCCCAGCCATCCTATATTAAACAGTCCCCTTATCACTCACTCCCACCTTGACCCTGCTTGGTTTTTTCTCATAGCGTTGGTAGTGTTTGGTAATTTGTTTATCTGTTTATCATCTGTCTCCCCACTGGAATCTAAGTCCCCAAGGGTAAAGATCTTTATTTTGTTCAGTGATGAATCCCCAGGGCCTGGCCTCCAGTAGGTGCTTAATAAATGTTTGTCAAATAAATAATAGTAAGTGCTTGTATTGTGTGGATTAAATGAATGAGTGCATATGAAGCTCTTAGTACAATCCTGGCCCTGGGAAAAGGCTAAATATGCAAATACTGATTATTATTAGTGTTGTGGTTTATTGCCCTACAAACAGCATGCAGGAGAGAAACTACAAACATATAAAGTCTAGAACAAGGGAAAGAAGCTGGAGAAAGGGACAGGGAAAAGTTGGAAGGCAAGAGATGGGGAGACAAAGAGGGAAGAAGAGAGAAGCTGGTATTGAGTGCTGAGGGCAGACATAGGCCCAAGCATCCAACTCCCAGTGCATTCGTTCAGCAATGGCAAAGGTGAGTCACAGAGCTGTCCTTGTGACCATGAAGTGTCATGATTGCCATGGCTTCGAGATTGCTACAGCCACCTCTCACTTCTTTGCAGATAAGTAAACTGAGTCCCCAGGAGGGAGTCCCTTTCCAAGAGGACCTGCAGTGATCATACAGCTCACATTTGTGAGGCCTGATTGTGTGCTGGGAACATAACTGTCATTATCTCAATGCACCCTCATGCCAGTCCTATGACACTGGCACTGTCATTACACCACTTTACAGGCCAGTAACATGCCCAGGGTCTCTTGGCTGCTGTTGGTGGCAGATCTGGGCTCTGATTCTCGTGGGTCAGACCCCTGAATCTGTGCTCCTGACTAAGGCAGAGCTGAGGGTGCCTGTCACTCTGGCTGGAGTGTTCTCCATGGAAGGACCCTGCAGCAACGGTAACGAGCTGCTGTTTAGTGCATGCTGTGTGCTGGACAAGGTGCCCTTTGTGCGCATTAATTCATTCGATTTTCTCAATAACCCTATGAAGTTGGTACTTTTATTATCCTGAGAACACTGAGGCTCAGACACAAGAAAATCCTGTGTCCAGCGGCACCAGAGAAGAGTGTGGACCAGGACACAACAGAATTTCAAACAGAAAAGAAGGCTGTGGTGCTCACATTCTAACTAGAATCTACCTGGTAACTGGTGATGTCATCAACACCACTCAAAGCAAAGTCTACCCGGAAACTAGTGATGCCATCACTCCCACCAAGGGTCTAAATCTGCCTAGTAACTGGAGACATCATTAATTCTGTTCAATCTGTAGAGTAATTGATGACATCACTGAGTGATAATAATGAGCTCCTTTGCTGAGAGCATTCTATGAGCTGGATGCTAAGCACTTTAATAGTTACAGGTATTTATTGAGCACTTACTGTGTTCCAGGCACAGTTCAAAGCCCTTTACATGTATTAAATCCCCAAACCCTCCCCAAAACTCTAGTAAGTGTTAATGTCATACCCATTTTACAGAGGAGGACACTGAGGCACAGCTGCCCAAGGTTACACAGTTAGAAAGCAGCAGAACCTGCATTTGAACCCATGGAGTCTGGCTCCAGAGCTTGGGCTATGGATCACTACGCGAAGCCACCAGAGAAATTCTGGGACCCAGAAAGCCAAGTTCCAAGAAGACACTCCACTGCCTCTGAGTCTTCCAGAGTCCTCCAGCCAAGCCTGCCAGAGAAAGGTCCTCAGGATAAATGCCAAACTCACTTCTTTGGGGATTGAGACCTCCCTACCGGCCATCCATCACTTCACTCCAGGTATTGGGACCAACTGCATTAAACTGTGAGCCCCTGGCTGTCAGGGGCTGGGGCTGATCCTTCTGTGGGTCCAGAGGGTGCAGTGCAGGCGGCAGTGGGGAGGGAACCCCACAGTGAGGGTGGATGGAATGCCAGCATGAGCCAGGGAAAAGGAAGTGGGAATGTACAAGCATTCTGAGCCTTCAGGGGATGTGGATTCCTGCCAGCTGGCACAGCCCTCGAACATGACCTTCTTATATAGAATCTGAGTGAGGGGCGGCACAGGTGTGGGGCAAAAAAGCCAGCAAGGAGCGAAGTTGATAAATGAAAATAAAAAGTTGGAGCTGAAGGGGGACGAGACAGGAGAGCTAGGGATGGAGCTGCTTTGTGGAAGAGAGTTTGGGGATATTTTTTGAGTAAGAAAAATATTGGAGGAATAGCTTCCATGCCTGGTGGGGGGCTGGGGGGCTGGAATCTTAATAGAAAAAAAACAGGGAGGAAGGGGGTGCTAGGTGTTGCTGTAAGCCCTGACTGCAATCCTGCCTGGGCATTTCTCTGTGGCAAAGACTTGAATGGACCCAGTATTTTATTTCTGGTTGCTGGGCTGTTGTTTTCCTGCACGTGACTTGGAGCTGTCACTGGCTCTGAGACAAGAGCAAGCTGATGGCCTCGTGTGGGTCACAGATAAGCGACAGGCTCAGTTCTGTCATAGTAAATATTTATTGAGTGCCTACTATGTATCAGGCATTGTTCTGGACCAAGGGTCAGCAAACGTTTTCTGTAAAAGGCCAGAAAGTAAATATTTTTAGCTCTGTGGGTCAGATGGTCTTGGCTTTAACTGTTCTATGCTGCTCTTACAGCATGGAAGAAGCCAGAGGCAATATGGGAATGAATGGGTGAGTTCGTCTTCCAATAAAACTGTATTTACACAAACAGGGGGCATTTGGCCTGTGGACTCTAGTTTGCAGACCCCTGTTTTGGACACTGAGGAAAGGGCAGGTAAAAGACATGCTTCCAGCTCTCATGAAACTCAGATATTAATCTACTCCCACACAGCAGGCAGAGGGAACCAGTTCCTGCCTAAGTCAGATCCTGTTTCTGTTCTGCTCAGAATCCTCCCCCGGCTCCAGTCACACTCAGAGTTAAAGCAAAGTCTTCCCCGACAAGAGCCTGCACCATCTGGTCTCCTTTTTCCCCTCCCTCCTCTCTCCTCTGGCCCTATCTCCCTTCCTCACTACTTTCCAGCCACACTGGCCTCCCCGATGCCCCTCAGACATGCCAGGCTCAGTCCTGCCTCAGGGCCTTTGCACATGCCTTTCTCTCTACCTGGAATGCTCTTCCTGTAGATAACCACTTGGCTCCCTCATCTTCTTCCTGTCTCTGCTCAACTATCAGCTCCTCAGCAAGGCCTTCTTTGAGTATCCATGCCCCTGGACCCCTGGACCCCTGGACCCCTGGACCCCTGACCCCCATCACACAGCTCTATGCTTTCATTTACCACAGCCTCACCGTCCTCCAACCTGCCAGTAACTTACTTATTGCTTGTATTATTTATCATCTGATGACCCCACTAGAATGTCCACTCCACGGAGCTGGGGAATTTTGTCTGTCTTGTCCCCTGCTGGGTTCTCAGTGCCTACAACAGAGCCTGGCACACAGTCACTACTCAGAATAAAAGAAATATTTGTCAAATGAATGCTTGCTTTCTGCTGGTAGCCACAGACACCGAACAAGTGGACACATATTTATCGAGCACATTGGTGAGTCTGGCGAAGGCTGGGAAGGAAATATAAAGGAGGGTAAGCGAGGCAAGCTGATGGCGTTATTTTAGAAAGGGGTCAGGGAAGCCTGTCTGAGGAGGTGACACTGGGGGAGGAGCATATCACAGTCAATGCTGATGAATAAAAAAATGAATGGATGGACGTGTGACTGATGCGCGGATAAATAAATGGATGAATGAGGGAACAGATGGCGGTTTGAATAGGTGGGTAAGTGAGCGAATGAATGAAGGGTGCACACAGTGAATAACTAAATAAGTGGGCCGGTGGATGGAAGAATCGATTAATACATAAGTGCATGGCAGATGAACATACAGATGGACAGACAGATTGACAGGTGGGTAGACAAATGGTCTTTCATGCCACTGTGCCCTTACACACGCTGTGCCTTCTGCCTGTCACTCCCTCCCCCAAACTCTCCACCCTGGGGACCTCCAGGTCAACTTCCCAAGGTCCCCTCCATGCTCAGAGTGTGTCGAGGGCCCCCTGGTCTCACCCCACTCCCGTCCCATCTCGGGGCTGGGCCTGAGTCTGAGTCATGTCTGTGTTCCCAGCCTGACCCCGCACAGGGTCGGTACACGGGATGGGGAGGCTTCCAGAGACGTGTGCTGTGCACATGCAGGAGGCATGAAGTGGGTTTCTGAGCCCAAGGGGTGGGGAGGCAGATGTCTCTGGCAGCGCCATTGTCTATGGGGGTGTGCGGGTTTGAGTGGGGGACTTGGGGTGTGTTGGGTGGCTGGGACCTGGTATATGTCTATGTGAAGGGTCTGTGAGGGGACAGGCCTGCATCTCTGGATCTCATCTGGCCCTCAGAATCCCCAGACTCCAAAATAAGGAAGCCAGTCCGTTCTGTGTGACTTTGGGCAAGTCCTCTCCCCTCTAGACTTCAGTAAAGCAGAGATCGGGGTCAGACTAGCCATTTCAAGGCCCTTGCTTAGTGCTGACCTGCTAGAAGTCCATAATTCACTCTCTTTCTCCCTCTGCTTTCTCTGGTAGGTCCGCAAAGGTCAGAGGCAGACTCATGCTAGGTCCCTGGGATCTCCCAGCACAGGATCTGGAACACAGCATGACTCAGGGGAGGTTATAGACTAAGAAAATGAATGAAAGTATGACTATTGTCACCCGGTCAGCTCCTACTCGTACTTCAAAACCCGACTCAAAGGTTCCTCCTTCTGAGAAGACATCTCTGACGCCTCCTGGCTAGCCAAACAATAATAGTTAACCCTTTTATGATACTTGTGCTTACTTACACATATGTATTGAATCACTTAACTCACAACAAGCTTCTGTGGTCAGGTTCTATTGTTTCTCTCCCTTTTATGAATGGGAGAAACTTCTAATGAATAGAACACATCAAAGGTGATGGGATGTCGGTTCTGTGATTAGGCTTATAAAAGCTGTGACTTCTATTAATATCACGCTAGAAGTCTCTTTCTCTTTCTCTCTGTGGTTTCATAAAGCAACCTGCCGTACTGGAGAGGTTCATGTGACAAGAAACTGAGAGTGACCCCCAGTCAACAGCCTGTGAGAAGCTCAACCCTGCCGAGAACCACGAGTGAGCGTGGAAACTGCTCCTTCCCCAGTCGAGCCTTGGAAGGAGACCTCAGCCCCAGCCAACACTCTTGATTACAGCCTTAAAAGAATCTGAAACAGAGGATCACTACAGCTGCTTTTAAAACATTATTTTCTTTTAAAATTAAAACAATTTTTATTATGCAAGATAAAAAATATATCAAACAATAAGGTAACATTTCCCTTGACCAACGTGCTCCATCTCATTTCCCCAGCCAGATGCACCCCCTGATAACACCTTGGTGTGGATTTATTTATTATCAAGTATTTATCATCTTCAGAGGTGGGTACTAATTACGGCTTCCCTTTATTGGGAGATTGTATTTGCTGGCATCATTTAAAATGTTTTATAGATGCGAACTCACTCAACCTAGACATCAGCCCTGTGAGGCAGGCACTGTCGACAGTGGCATATTGCAGATGATGCAATCATGACTGGCATGCTTGCATTATTTCAGGACAGGGAAAAGACAAAAATAAAATAAGATAAAAAAGAAATTCTGACTGGGAGAATTTGTGGGGTCATCCCAGCTCGTGTAGGTAGGGTGGGAGAGCTGGGATTCAAACCTGGGCAGTCTCCAACCACTGTATAGTTCTACTCCTGTGAGGACCCCCAGAGGAGCTGATTGTGGCCGTCCCTAGGTCTGCAGTCCCCAGTCTACAGCTCATTCAGAAGGCAGGTTCCTGGGACCCCCCTCCTCCAAGAGGTGCCAGCTGAGTAGATCCAGCCGTGGCTCAGGAATCCCCATCTTCACAAGTTCCCAGGTGATCTTGTGACAGGTGGCTCTTGATCATATTCAAACAAAAACACTTGGTGCCATCCTTGATTCCTTTTTTCTCCTCACTTCCTACATGCAGCCCATCAGCAGGTATTGTCAACTTGACCTTGAAAATATATCCAGAATCTGACTGCTTCTTGCCACCCCCTACTGCTGCACTCTGGTCTAACCGACCACCGTCTCCCGCCTGGACCGTCGCAGCCTCCTCCTCCTTGGCCTCCTGCCACTGCTTCTCACTGCTCCTGTTCCCCACAGGGCAGGCAGAGGGACCCTCTTAGGACTCCAGTTAGCCGCAATCCCTCCCCTGTTCAGATCCCCCTGAGGCTCCTGTCTCATTCAGAGTAAAAGCAAAGTCCTCACCATGGACCACAGGGCCCTGCAGGATCTGCCCCCCTTTGTCCCTTTGTCACCCCCCAACCTCTCCCTCCCTCCACTATATCCACATTGGCCTCCTTCCTGTTCCTTGAATGCAACGGATACATTCCCACCTCAGGGCCTTTGCACAGGCTGATGCCTCTGCCTGGAATTCTCTTCCTCCCAGACATCCCACTGGTGCTCCTCCATTCATTCAGGCTTTAAATGCTACCTTCACAGTGAAGCCTTCTGTGGCTACTCTTTTTTTTTTTTTTTTTTTTTTGAGACAGAGTCTCACTCTGTTGCCCGGGCTAGAGTGCCGTGGCATCAGCCTAGCTCACAGCAACCTCAAACTCCTGGGCTCAAGGGATCCTTCTGCCTCAGCCTCCCGAGTAGCTAGGACTACAGGCATGTGCCACCATGCCTGGCTAATTTTTTTTTGTATATATATTTTAGTTGTTTAGCTAATTTCTTTCTATTTTTAATAGAGATGGGGGTTTCGCTCTTGCTCAGGCTGGTCTCGAACTCTTGAGCTCAAACGATTCACCCGTCTCGGCCTCCCAGAGTGCTAGGATTACAGGCGCGAGCCACTGCGCCCGGCCTCTGGCTACTTTTAAATGCCTCAACCAGCCCCCAGGAACCCTGAATCCTTTACCTACTCTCCTGCTCCTGTATTCTCATAGCACTTTTAACCTCACAAATTATATCATTTCCTTATTCACTGTGTTATTCATTGTCTGTCTCTCTTTGACAGACAGAATATCAGCACTATAGAGGGTGGAGACTCTATCTCATTTACTGTTCCGTCCCCAGCACCTAGGACAGTTCCTTGCACACAGTAAGTGCTCAATAAATATCTGTCAAGTGAATGAAATAAACCCTTTGCTCTAGCTGGTAGGATGCCAGGGAACTTTTGCTTCCTCATTACTTTTACATACTGCTGGCATTTTCTAATACAATCATAGTCACCTTGTAATCAGGAGGCAGAAAAAGCCACCAAAGCTATTTCTTAAGACATCATTTTCTTTTTGAGTTAAAACAATTTCAATTACTCAAAGTGGAAAAAATTCAAACAAGAGGGTAACATTTCCCTGAACCAGCCCCTTCCTTCTCACTCCCCCTTCCAGATGTACCCCCTGAAAATATTTTGGTGTGGATTCTTCCAAAAACAGTTACTGTTTATTTACATCAGGGGTCAGCAAACAACAGCCCACAGGCCACAACTGGCCCACTGCCTGTGTTTGTAAATAAAGTTTTACTGGAACACAGCCATGGTTGTTGGGTTAGCATTGTGTGGGGGTGCTTTCATGCTATAAGGGCAGAGCTGAGCAGTTGCAACAGAGACCATATGCTCAAAGCTGAAAATATTTCCCACTGGGGCCTCTGCAGAAAAAGCTACCGACTCCAGGTTCACATATATAGACAAATTACTGAGAAATATTCCTTATGATTTCTTGTGTTTAGGGAAATAGGGTGATATTTGACACAGGGAACTCTGACTCATTTTTTGTACTTAGCAATATGTCTCGGAGAATTTTTTGAGCTCCTCCATTTCAATTCACCTTAATCTTTTCCACACCTGCACGGTATCCTGTCCGATTGGTGGAGCTGTTAGTGGTTTTCCATTTTCACCTTTATAAATGGCAATACAGTGAACATTCTCCTTTCTACTTCCTCATGCACCAGCAGAAATATTGCCTTGTCAAAGAGTACATGCAGTTAAGATTTTAATAGATGTTGCCAAACTGCCACCCACAACAACACTATTTTCCTTTTAGAAAAAAAAATAAAAAAATAAACCAGTGCAGTCAAGTATTTATTACACAGCTATTCTGTGCAAGGCTCCACCCCCGGGGAGTCTTACCTATAACTCCCTGACTCCGGGACACGTCACGGACACATCTCAGCCCTTTGTACTGGCTATTTCCTTCTCCACCCTTCTCTGCCTGGTGACATGTCGTTAGAGCTTCAAACCCCACCTTAGATGATGCGGCAGAATTTTGTGGCATGAACTGTGCATTCATCCCAGGACCCAACACTCCCATGTTCAGGTAGGTGCCACAGGGAAGCTGCACAGGTGACACTGGAGGGCATGTCCAGGGTTCCCCGGGGCAGCCTTGTGGGTGGGAATGGGGACATGGAGATGCCACGTGGTCTGTTACATGGGGAGTTGGTAAGCGAAAGAGAGTAGACCC
Organism: Lemur catta; assembly: GCF_020740605.2. Classification (NCBI taxonomy): domain Eukaryota; kingdom Metazoa; phylum Chordata; class Mammalia; order Primates; family Lemuridae; genus Lemur; species Lemur catta. The sequence goes on from NC_059146.1 coordinate 23,072,546, forward strand.
CTCCATGGTGTTCTAGAATCAGGAAATTGGGGCCAGGTGCGGTGGCTCACACCTGTAATCCTGGCACTCTGGGAGGCCGAGATGGGAGGATCACTCGAGGTCAGGAGTTCGAGACCAGCCTGAGCAAGAGTGAGACCCCCGTCTCTACTAAAAAATAGAAAGAAATTATCTGGACAGCTAAAAATATATATAGAAAAATTAGCCGGGCATGGTGGCACATGCCTGTGGTCCCAGCTACTCGGGAGGCTGAGGCAGAAGAATCACTTGAGCCCAGGAGTTTCAGGTTGCTGTGAGCTAGGCCGATGCCATGGCTTTCTAGCCTGGGCAATAGAGTGAGACTCTGTCTCAAAAATAAAAAAATAGAAAAAAAAATAGAATCAGGAAATTGGGAGTTCCACATGATAACGTAGAAAGATCCTAAAAACATAACATTGAATGGAAAAAGCAGAAAACAAAGCAGGGGCTACAGCACAATTTAAAAGACATGATTTATCTTTTATATCAATTTAGAAGATATAATTACGCAAAGCAACACTATCGGGTCTACAAGTGTTTACACGTACCCAAGAAGGCAGGAATGAACGTTAAACGTATTGGGGTTTGTTTATGGGGTGCTGGTGGGGGGAGCAGGGAAGAGTCTGGAGAATGAAAGGGAAAAATATAAAAGAAAGCAAAGAAGGGATATGGACAAGTGACAGAAAGACAAGAACTGAAGTATGACACAACTCTATGCATTGAACTCCATGCCCCACAAAGGATCCACCCCGGAGGGTCTCTTCTCAGAAGCCTTCCACAAACTGCACCCCCAGTCCCCCATTTCTGTCCCAGCCAGCGTCAGTCCCTCTCTCCTCTCAGTTCGTGCCAACGCCTTCTGCTGCCACACCAAGCACAATTTCCCTAGATTGAGTCTGTGTCTGCAACCATCTCCCCAACCAGAGCAGGAACATTTTGACGGAAAGGAACCAAATCTGTGCCTCGATTTCCCTGCTCTGTAGAAGGGAGTGGTGAAAAAAGTATCTACCATGTAGAGCTCTCAAAGGGCTGAATTCATTCCTGTCCTACGTTTAGTGCAGTGATTTTGGCACATCACAAACAATAAATGTTGTCGGTTGTTATTGCCATTATTAATATCATTATCACCATTCAGGTTGGCCTCAGGACATTGGGAAAGGCCTCGCCCCAGTGCCCCCTCCTTCAGGAAGCCTCCCCTGATTGTTCCACAGGGAGCCCTGCCAGCACCTGTGCCACCTCCATTACTGCCTCTTCCCCAGGTGTGGGCACTGCCTGCTCACCTGTCCATCTCCCTGACTGGACCAGGAACTCCTCAAGGACTGGGACCAGGGGCGGCTTGCCTTAGATTCCTCAGAGCCTGGCATAACAGCTGGTGTCCCTCGGGCCTTCAGGACTGTCTGGCCACCTGAATGGAACGCAGGCTGGGACGGCAGATAAGGCAGGTGTATAATTAACGAATATATGGCGAGCTGTATATGATAACAGCCTGGAGACGAGGCTAGAAACTGTACATGCTGAGTCCCGACCTGGTTTCCACCCCCCTCCTGCCTCCTCTCCTACCACTCCCCTGCCTGCTCCCTGCATTCCAGACTCCTGGTCGGCACACCTGTCCCCGGAGCCTCCCCTGAGCCTGGGCTCGAGCTAGGGCAGGCCCCTCTCCTTGGAACGACCTTCCTCCTCCTCCTTCATCCTCACTGCAGGGGGTGGGGGATGCAGACACGCGCAGACAACACCATTGCCCCACCCCTCCTGGAGAAATAGGATTCCTACTCTCTAAGCACGTGCCCGAGAACATTCCCTTGGCCTCTGCAAAAACTGATGGACCCTTCCCTAAAACAGGTTTTTTAAAGTGAAGTTTATTGAGATAAAATTTATGTACAGATTTATAATTTTTGTGGACATATGCAATTTTATATTAATATAATATCTACATGTTTATATATGCGTACATACAAGGTAAAATTCACCCTTTTTAGAGTCCAGTTCTATGAGTTTTGACAAACATTCACAGCTGTGTAACCAACACAGTGAAGACACGGAACAGATCCATCGCCCCTCATGCCCCTCTGCAGCCAACCCCTCCCTCACCCCTGGCAATCGCTGCTCTGTTTCCTTCTATAGCTTTGCTTTTTCTAGAATGTCATATAAATGGAGCCGTAGAGTGTATAGTCTTCTTTCATGTAGCACAATGCATTTCGGATTCATCCCTGTTGTGTGTTTCCTATTACTGAAGGGCGCTCCATTGCACGGACGTGCGGCGGTCTGTCTGTGCATTCCCCAGTCGAAGGACATTTGGTTGTGTCCGTCTTTAGCATGGAAATAATGAATACAGAATAATGTTTTTAAGGGTGTAAAATTAATGCACATTATTCGTCATAATGACATACGACAGCACGTCCCCCAGACTGGCTCAAGTAAACAAGACTGGTGGCAGCTGGTGTAGGCGAGCGTGTGCTGCCGCTGGAAGTCCCCTGCCCTGCTGGTGGGTGTGTACAATGGCACAAATCACCGTGGTGGGGGAATAACAGCCCCCCCGGAAGATGTCTGCATCCCAATGCTTGAAGACTGTGAATATGTTACCTTGTCTGGCAAAAGGACCTTTGCGGATGTGATTAAATGAAGGATCTTGAAGTGGGGCGAGTGTCCTGGGCTATCCAGGTGGGCCCGGTGTCATCACACGGCGCCTGAAGGAGGCAGAGGAGGAGATGCGACGACGGCAGCAGATTGTCAGAGGGACGTGACGTAGATTTGCAGACGCCCCGCTGCTGGCTTTGGAGCTGGAGAAAGAGACCAGGACCAAGCAGCCTCCAGATGCTGGAAAAAGTGAGTAAACAGGTTCTCCCCTAGGGCCGCCAGAAGGAACACCTGAGTTTAGCCCAGTGAAACCCATTCTGGACTCTGACCTCTATAACTGTAAGATAATAAATCTGTGTCATTTTAAGCCACTACATTTAAGGCAATTTGTTACAGCAGCGAGAGGAAATTAAGAAAACTATTTTGGCAAGTAATTTGGCAGTTTCTTTTCTTTCTTTCTTTTTTTTTTTTTTTGTGAGACAGAGTCTTGCCCAGGCTGGAGTGCAGTGGTGCAATCATAGCTCACGATAGCCTTGAACTTCTGAGCTTAAGCGATCCTCCTGCCTCAGCCTCCCGAGTAGCTAGGACTACAAGCGTGTGCCACCACGCCTGGCTAATTTTTTTAATACAGATGGGGTCTTGCTATGTTGCCCAGGTTGTTCTTGAACTCCTGGCCTCAAGTGATCTTCCTGAGTCGGCCTCCCAAAGTGCTGGGATTACAGGTGTGAGCTCCCAATCCCTGTGGCAATGTCTTATAAAATTGTTTTTCATATCTACCTTACAAACCAGCAATCTCCCTCCTGGGTATTTACCTGAGAGAAATTAAAGCACACATGCACACAAAGACTTGGACATGAGTATTCATAGTAGACTAAGCAGAAGAAAGTTGTTCAACTCTAGGACATAACTTCAAAGGACTGTTATGAGATTACACGAATTAAAATATGTAAAGTGCTTGGAACTGTGCCAGGTACATAGTAAGTGCTTTATGACAGGTATCTGTTGTTATTATTATTGATTATATAATAATACTATTAATTAATATAAATAAAGCATTATTCTAATAACTAATAATAATAACTGTGATTTTGCTATATATTTCATAATAAGCAAACATGCGGGTTATTGGGGGGTTCTCGCCCTGCAGCCTTACTGAGGGGGTCCCAGACTGAATCACTTGTCAGCAGGTGGCTACATTTCAGTTTTGGACACAGAGCTGAGTCTGAATCCATTTTCCTTCCTAAGCCCACAGCTTCTCTTAAGCTATAGGCCCAGGACTCTATACCACATTTCTAAATCAAGCTAACAAATCTTCCGTGCATTGCTGGTGGGAATGTCAAATCGTGCAGCCACTGTGGAAAATAATATGGCAGTTTGTCAAAAAATTGAACAGTAGTGTGTGCCTGTTGTCCCAGCTACTTGGGAGGCTGAGGTAGGAACATTGCTTGAGTCCAGGAGTTCAAGTCCAGCCTGGGCAACACAGCAAGACCCCATCTCAAAATAAAATTGAACATAGAATTACAACGTGATCCAGCATACATCCAAAAGAATTGAAAGCATGGACTTAAACAGATATGTGTACGCTCATGTTCATAGCAGCATTATTCGCAGTAGCCAAAAGGTGGGAACAACCCAAGTGTCCCCTGAGGGATAAATGGATAAACAAAATGTGGTATGTCCATACAATGGAATATTCTCCAGCTTTAGAAAGGAAGGAATGGAATTCTGATGCATGCTACAATGTAGATGAACGTTAAAAAATATGCAAAGTGAAATAACTCAGTCTCAAAAGGACAAATACATAGAGACAGAAAAGAGAATGATAGTCACCAGGGGCTGGGGGAGGGGGAGGGGAAGCTGTTGTTTAATGAATACAGAGTTTCAGTTTTGCAAGATGAAAAACGTTCAGGAGATGGATGGTGGCCATAGCTGCACAACAACGAATGTACTTAATGCCACAAAACTGTACACTTTAAAAATGGGTAAAATGGGCTGGGCGCAGTGGCTCGCGCCTGTAATCCTAGCACTCTGGGAGGCCAAGGCAGGAGGATCACACGAGGTCAGGAGTTCGAGACCAGTCTGAGCAAGAGCCAGACCCCGTCTCTACTAAAAATAGAAAGAAATTATATGGACAGCTAAAATATATATATAGAAAAAATTAGCAGGGCATGGTGGCGCATGCCTGTAGTCCCAGCTACTCGGGAGGCTGAGGCAGGAGGATCGTTTGAGCCTAGGAGTTTGAGGTTGCTGTGAGCTAGGCTGACGCCACAGTGCTCACTCTAGTCCAGGCAACAGAATAAGACTCTGTCTCAAAAAAAAAAAAATGGTTAAAATGATAAAATGTATGATCTGTATATTTAACCACAATTTAAAAAAAATAAATCCAGCTAACAATTTTGTCAAATTATGTTCTATACTATCTTGGTCCCTTGACATATATACTCTCATCGCAACAAACTTGTAAAATATGGTTTTGTTTGGTTATTATGAAATAGCAAAATAACAATGGTGGCTGAATTTAATTATGATTACTGCATATGGTTGGGCATTCTGATGATGGGCAGGCAGGGACTGATTAGTAATAAAACGAAGCACCCAGCAATAGTTGGAGTCCGGCAAAATATTCCTCCAGTATCACATCCCCTAGTGCATGTACCCACAGAACCACAAATTGGAAGAAAAAGAGGAATGAGAATTAGATGATCATCTCTCCTAGGAAATAATACTTTGCTGTACAATAAACTGTTACATTCATGCTATCTGGGAGGAAGGATTTGATAAGTGAGTTATCTTGAGTTTATTCTTACGTAAGAACTTCTTTGTCTAAAATTCCCTCTTCACCCAAAAACAGCATCCATCTTGACATTAGCATAACCCAAAAACCTTTTTGGCATTTGGGTACAGACTGTTTATTTCAAGGACGTAGTTTAAAAGCTGTGCAGCTGCATCACCCTGGGGCCTGAACAGTCAGAGTGGATGTTTAGGGACACCAGTCGTGCTGTGTCAGCGCCAAGCACCAGCTCCTGAGCAAAGAAGGTGCCCATGTGTCCTTTAATCAATTGCTTTTGTGTGTGTTTGTAATCACGGAGGGCTTCTAAAACACAGGTCCCAGGGCAGGGGTTCCAGTGGTGATAATTGTCTATGGCAGCAGTCCCCAACCTTTTTGGAATCAAGGACTGGTTTCATGGAAGACAATTTTTCCACTGCCAGGGGAGGCATGGTTTCGGGCTGATTCAAGCGCATTACATTTATTGTGCAGTCAAACCTCTCTGCTAAGGATAATCTGTATTTGCAGCCACTCCCCAGCGCTAGCATCACCACCTCAGCGCCACCTCAGGTCACCAGGCATTAGATTCCCATGAGGAGCGAGCAATCTAGATCCCTCGCGTGTGCAGTTTACAGTAGAGTTCACGCTCCTGTGAGACGCTAATGCCGCCGCTGATCTGACAGGAGGCGGAGCCCAGGCGGTGACGCTAGTGACCTAAGCCTAGGGACTGCGGTGGCTTGGGGATTGGGGGCCACAGGTCTACAGGCAATAATTGTCTTCAAGTTTTCTCTGTGTTGGTACATGCACGTCTTTCTCTTTAAAGACAAAAAGCTACTGCCCAGAATTCCATAACATGGGTGTTTCATAGTTTATTTTAAATAATCCACAGTTGATGGTTGATGGACATTGAGATCGTGTCCAGTGTTTTGCTGTTATAGACAAGGAACTGGAAAACAAACAAAAAAAAAGAATCTTCTCATACATGCCTCTTTGTAAATACAGGCCAATTATTTTTCCCGTGGGTAGCCACTTGTAAATAGTACTGTATCTTAGGGTGTGTGTATTTTCCCAGAATATTTTATCATGGAACATTTCAAGCAGATGGAAAATTTGGGGGGGAAAGTGTACAAGGAACACTCAAGTAGCCACTGGCTAGATTCTACAGTTGTTAACACTCTGCTGTATGTGCTTTAGTACGTACATATCCATTTATCCTTCTCCTATCTCAGTGATTCTGAACCAGGGACAAATTTGCCCCCTGGGGGAGCAATTGGCAATGTCTGGAAACATTATGGTCACAATCTGTGTGGGGAGGAGTGTTAGTGACATTGAGTGGGGAGAGGTCAGGATGCCGTCAACATCCTGCAATGCACAGGACACCCCCACACACACAACAAAGAATTCTCTGGCCCCAAATATCAATCATGCTGAAGTTGAGAAAGTCTGCAGTCCATTCATTCATCAGAACAATTTGCAGACATTGGTACAGCGTAGTCTTAAACACTTCACCACACACACAGTTAACTCAAGCTCAATATTTGTTTATGGTTCCTTTTTCTTTTTTGAGGTAAAAATTACATACAGTGCAATGCCACCAAGCCCAGCCTATGCTGCCTTCTTTATCAGTATTGGGCATTGTCTGTTTTGTTTTGTTTTGGTTTTCTTGTAGAGATGGGTTCTCACTCTTGCTGAGGCTGGTCTCAAACTCCTAAACTCAAGCGATCCTCCTGCCTCAGCCTCCCACAGTGCTAGGATTACAGGCATGAGCCACTGCGCCGGGCCTGGCATTGTCAATTTTTTTGTTTGTTTGTTTTGAGACAAGGTCACATTCTTGCCCAGGCTAGAGTGCAGTGGTGTCATCATAGCTCACTGTAACCTTGAACTCCTGGGCTCAGCCTCCTGAGTAGCTAGGACTACAGGCATGCCACCAGACCTGACCAATTATTAAAAAAATTTTTTGTACAGATGGGGTCTCACTATGTTGCTCAGGCTGGTCTTGAACTCCTGTCGTCAAGCGATCCTCCCGCTTCAGCCTCCCAAAGGTCTGGGATTACAGGCGTGAGCCCCCGCGCCCAGCCAGTCTTTTCAACGCTAGCAAATTGCAGTGGGTGTGTTGTATCTCATTACAGTTTCAATTTGTTTTTCCCTGATGACTAATGATGTTCAGCATTTCTTTTCACATGTTTATTGGCACTTGAATTTCCTCTTTCGTTCAGTGTCTGTTCAGATCTTTTGCCATATTTTAATCAAGTGATTTGTCTTTTGTTACTGAGTCCCAGGAGAGATGAGTGCCTTTTTTATTTGACTACTTTCTGCCAAATTGTCCTTTACATTCCCTGTTGCCAATTTAGACTCCTCTCATCCACAGAGAAAGTTTCCAACCTGCGCCTCCTTTTATTCTTCTCTCCCTGTCATCTCTTCCCCCTCCCTTGCTACCTCAGTAGTCCCTTGGGCTTTGGGGCTTTGGGACAACAGGGCACATTTTTATACTCCTGGGGAGTAGGCTTAGCTCCAGAACTGCACTGTCCAAGGTGACAACCGCTACTCATACAAGGCTGTTTAAGTTGAAGTGAATTTAAATTAAATACGATTAAAAATTTCCGTTCCTCGGTCCCAGTAGCCAAATTATAAATGATCAACAACCCGCATGAGGCTGGTGACGACTACATTGGCAGCACAGATATTCCATGTTTCCATCATCACGGAACATTCTACAAGTCTCTGCAGGGAAACTAACCCGTCTCTTGCAGCGATGGCCTTGCCTAAGCTTACACAGATGTGTGATGTCAGATACCTGCCTTCCCACTGGAGGTGAGGAAAGGAAGATAAATAGGAGAGAACAGAATGAGAAAAAAAAAAACCATCCAGCCATAAAAATAATAATTGTCTGGCACTTTGTAAGTACTCATTAAATTTTTTAAAATACACACACAACTACCATCTAATGAGCATTTATCGAATGCCAGGTACTTTCTTAACTACGTTTATCTGACATATGTTTACTCCCAGGGACACGGGAGGAGCAAGAGAGGAAGACACTCGTGCCAAGCCCCTTCTTTTCCAAACAGCAGAGGGATTAACCCCTCACGTTCCACACTCTTCTTGGGGCCAGCCATCTCAGAAAGAAATCTCTCTGAAATGTGTCATCTACTTACGCTAAAACAGACCCATTATCTTCCTCGCCAAACCTGCTTTAATACCTGTGTTTTCCCTCTTGGTCCGTGAATGGCCTCTCCACATATGTGGTCGTCCAGCTTAGATACAGGGACATCGTCCTCCCTGCCTCCCTCTTCCTTGCCCAATCCCCCCATGTAGGCCTCTTGCCCCTGTCTCTGCCCCAAGCCTTCTTCAACATCCACAGGGCCACAGGCTCACTTCCAGCCTCATCCTCTCCCACCTGGACCCTTACCCTAGTCTCCTCCCAGACCTGCAGTTTCTCCCCTCCAGCCTGTCCCCTACACGGCCCCAGAAGGTCTTTCTATACCCAGAACTGATCCTGCTAATGCCCTCCTCATAGCCCTTCCATGGCTCCCCAGTGCTTTTAGGACAATACTCCAGCCCTTCAGCTTGGTTTTGGAAATGCTCTCTTTCATCTCTGCACAAGCGTGGCTCCCTTTACCCAGAATTCCCTCCTCCCTGTCCCTAGTGAACTCCTACTCATCCTTCAACACCCAACCCAAATATCCCTTCTTCCAGGAAGCCCTCCCTGACTCCTTCAGACAGGAAAGGATTCACTCTCCTCTGAGTCCCTGCAGTACTGTATGAGACCTGGGTCACCCACTGATTTCTCTCTGTTTGTGAGTTTCTAACCACCTATTAATTTTCCTTGTTGAGAGTGTAAGCTCTGGAGGGGAAAACTATTAATCATCCTGGTTGCCACATCTTGGACAGGGCCTAGCACATAGTAGGTACCCAGTAAACATGTGTTGGGAAAAAAAGTTAATAGTTAACATCAAAGGAACTCTGTGTAAGAAGTAGTAGGTTTACAGAGAAGAAACAGGGGAGGTAGAACCTTAAGCAAGTGATCAAAGCTAATATTACCAGTAATGGGACCTTCCAACATCAGGGACCTCCTGATGTCATGCACTGAGAAGGACAACAGCATCACTTCCATGGTGTTCCTGTCCAAAGTGCATAACCCGAATCTAATCATAAAGAAAACATCAAACAAACCTAAACTGAGGGACAGACCTCAAACTAAATTGCCAGGACTTCTCAAGAGACCCAAGGTCACAAAAGTCAAAGGACTGAGGAGCTGTCACAGATTGGAGGAGACTAAGGAGAGGTGACAACTAAATGCAGCGTGGGATCAGGATTGGATCCTGGACCAGGAAAAGAACATGACTGAAAATATTGGTGAAATTTGAAAAAGGTTTGGTAGATTAGTTCTTAGGAATGTTACAAACATTAATTTGATGGTTTTGAGTTATCTCACTGTGGTTATGGAAGGTGTTAATGTTTGGATAAGGGTATTTTGGAGAAGGGTATTTAGAGAAGAACTATTTTTGCAACTTTTTGGTAAAGTCTGAAATTATTTCAAAATAAAAAAATAAAAAAAATAAGGCACGTGTGGCAAAAACTTCACATGCACCATCTTCCTCTAACTGTTTCAGCGTCATGATCTCAATTTTGCCAACACAGAAACAAGCTCAGAGAAAAACAATTAAGGGGCAGAGCTGGGATTTGAACCCACATCCTTCTGATTCCAGTGCCTGCATTTTTAAAAATTCAACACAATTTTTTTGAGCACTTACTCTGTGCCACACACTGTTCTATGAACTGGGAAATACCAGCCATGGACAACACAGAGTGTCTGTCCTCCTGGATCTCAATTTCATGCAAAAGACAATCAAGTACCTAGCACTCTGGGAAGCCGAGGTGGGTGGATCGCTCGAGGTCAGGAGTTCGAGAGCAGCCTGAGCAAGAGCCAGACCCCTGTCTCTACTAAAAAATAGAAAGAAATTATCTGGCCAACTAAAAATAAATATATATAGAAAAAATTACCAGGCACATGCCTGTAGTCCCAGCTACTTGGGAGGCTGAGGCAGGAGGATTGCTTGAGCCCAGGAGTTTGAGGTTGCTGTGAGCTAGGCTGACACCACGGCACTCACTCTAGCCTGGGCAACAAAGCAAGGCTCTGTCTCAAAAAAAAGAAAAGAAAAGAAAAGAAAAAGACAATCAAGTAAACAATAAAATATTTGATATAATGTCAGGTGATGAAACTTAAAAAAAACTGCCGAAGAAGGGACTAGAGAGGCCATAGTAAGGAGATGAACTCTGAGAGCAGGAAACCAAAGTACAGTGAAGGCAGAAGTTTTAAACCTCTGAGCCTGGACTACCTGCTTTCCTAATTTGGTGCCTCCGAGTCTGGAGTCTTATCCATTAAGCTAAATTACCTCCCACAGGTGCCATAATTAATTGAACCTTTTCTTGACTCAGAGCTGTTATTACAAACATTGGTCATTAAACCTATGGCTATTGAGCAATACCCCCTAGATCAGGGATCCTCACAGTTTAATGTGCTCAGTAAATGTGTGATGGGAAAAACAAAAAGTTAATAATAATTAACATCAAATGAGTCCTGTGTGAAAAATGGTAACTTTACAGAGGAGAAACTGGGTAGACAGCACTCTAATCCAGTGATCAAAGTTAGCATCACCAGTAATGGGGACCTCTGACATCAGGGGCCTCCTGATGTCATACACTGGGGAGGACACAGCATCAATTCTGTGGTTAACAGAATGTTGGGAGGGTTTTTGTTCAAATGCAGATCGTGATTCAGCAGGTCCAGGGTGGGGCTGAAGGTCTATATTTCTAATAAGCTCCAAGGTGATGCTGATGCTTCTACTCCACAGACCACATTTTGAGCAGCAGGGCTACAGCTTCTTAAACTTGAGCAGGGCTGAAAATCACCCAGAGGACTTGGTGAAATATAGATTGCTGTGCTCCAGCCACAGACTCTCTCTAGGAAGCCTCCTTGTGCAGTTTGGTCAGTTCTTCCGCCTTCTGTGTGATCAATCCCCTATATTAAATTACCTCCTGTTGAGATAGGGACACTCATACACTGCTGGTGGGACTGCAAACTAGTGCAACCTCTGTGGAAAGCAATATGGAGATACCTTAAACAGATACAAGTAGACCTACCATTTGATCCAGCAATCCCGTTATTGGGCATCTACCCAAAAGAACAAAAGACATTCTATAAAAAAGACATCGGCACTCGAATGTTTATAGCAGCACAATTCACAATCGCAAAGATGTGGAAACAACCCAAGTGCCCATCAATAGGTGAGTGGATTAATAAAATGTGGTATATGTATACCATAGAGTACCACTCAGCTATAAGAAACAATGGTGATATAGCACCTCTTGTATTTTCCTGTATAGAGCTGGAACCCATTTTACTAAGTGAAGTATCCCAAGAATGGAAAAATAAGCACCACAAGTACTCACCATCACATTGGTTTCACTGATCATCACCTAAGAGCATATTTAAGAATAATATTAATCAGGTGTTGGGCAGATGTGGGGGGGAAGGGATGGGTGCATACATACATAACGGGTGCGATGCGCACCGTCTAAGGGATGAACACACTTGAAGCTCTGACTCAGCGGGGGTAAGGGCAATACACATAACCTAAACTTTTGTACCCCCATAATATGCTGAAATTAAAAAAATAAAATAAAAATAAATTACCTCCTGTTGAAAGACCTAGGGTACTTTTGTTCCCTCGGCCAAACCCAGTCAGAGACATACATCTGGAATTGAGAAGGGGAGAGCTGGCATGGGGTAAGTGTCCTCCAGATGCAGCATCCTGTAATGCCACATGCCACAGCCCCATGAAACTAAACTGTGCATTCTTCTATATAGAAACCCTGGATTCTATATGGAATCCAGGATTCTACATGGAATCCTGCTTCCTTACCTTTTCTAAGGGTGTTCCCTTCACCTTGAATACCCATTCCCCCTTTTAAACATATCTGAATTTCACCCATATGTATTAGTTTGCTAGGACTGCCATGACCAAGTACCTCAAACTAGATGGCTTAAACAATAGAAATTTATTATCTCACAGTTCTAGAGGGTAGAAATTTGCAATCAAAGTGTCAACTGGGCTAGTTCCTTCTCAGGCCTCTGAAGGAAAAATCTGTTCCAGGCCTCTGTGCTAGCTTCTTGTAGCCGCAGACATTCCTTGGCTTGTAGATGATGTTTTCCCTGTGTCTTCACAGAATCTACCCTCTGTGTATGTCTGTGCCCAAGTTTCCCCTTTTTATAAGGATATAGCCTTATTGGATTGGGGCCCACCCTAATGACCTTATCTTAACTTGATCATCTGCAAAGACCTTATTTCCAAATAAGGTCGCATTCACAGGTTCTGGGGGTTAAGACTCCATCTTTTTGGAGGACATTGTTCAACCCATAACACCTTTGCCAAGGTGACGCTCAAATCCTGATTCCTCCTTAAAGTGTTCCCTGATTGCACAACCCTCACTAATCTGTTGCTCAATCTCCGTAGCCTCCTCCTCCAGAGCAGATTACATGCAGACTGGTCTAGTTATTTTTGTCTGTGTTTTGTGATTGTCCTGTTAGGATATGAGCTTGCTGAGGACGGCCCCAGTGCCTTAGACACACGCTCTGTGCCACAGTGCATTGGTACAAACAAAGTGCTCAGTCTATACTATTTTCAGAATGAATAAATGAATAAATGAATCAACCAAACTTTACTGAGCACCTCCTAGGACAAGGTCTGTGCGTGGGCCCAGGCATACAACAGTAAACAAGGAAGACAAAAATCTTTGCCCTCATGGGTTTTATAACCCAGGGAGGCAAGAAAGACAATAAACAAGATAAATAAGCCAGACGTTGATACACACTATATTAGTTTGCTAGGACTGCCATATAAAAGTACTACCAACTGGCTGACTTAGAACAGAAATGTATCATCTCACAGCTCTGGAGGCCAGCGGTCTGAAACCAAGATGTCAGCATGGCCGTGCTCCCTCTGAAATCTGTAGGAGAAAATCCTTCCTTTTCTCCTCCCAGCTCCTCGTGGTTTGCTGGCAATCTTGCTGTTCCTTTGCCTTCATTGTCACAGGGCATTTTCCTTGCATGTCTCTGTGTTGTCACATGGCATTCTTTTTATAAAGACACCAATCATGTTGGATTAGAGGTCTACCCTGCACCAGGATGACCTCATCTTAACTAATTACACCTGCTGTTACCCTATTTCCAAATATGGTCACGTTCTGAGGAACTGGGGGTTCAGGTGTCAACATACCTTTTGTGGGAGAGACACAATCCAACCTCTGACACACATGAAGGTAAAACAGAAAGCAGAGAAGAAAGACAAGAAATGGTGGGGTGAGGGGCTGATCCCTTAGTCGGGTGGCCTGGGAAGGACTCTCTGCTCAGGGGACGCATGAGTCATGGCATGAAGGAGATGAGTTAACAATGCTTTCCAAGGAAGAAAGAACGTGGATTTCATTGCCTGGCATTTAGGGCATTTCCTCTGGCGTCTCAGAGGTATTTAAATTGTTTTTTTGCTGCTCATTTCCTGGTTTGAAAGTGGTGCGATTAAGAGGGAGTAGAGTCACTGAGGCGTGGTTCTCCTAAGAAGCTGAGAATTTTTCCGCCGTGTCAAATTCACTAAATCAGCGGCTCTGAGAAGCCCCAACAGCTGTGAGGCTGAGAAGCCGTCAGATCCCAATTCCAGCGAGAGGTTGGGAGCCTCTGCTGAGCACCAGCTGCTGTGCCAGGTCTCAAATTGTCACAGCCAACGCCCCGCCCGCCTTTATTTAGAATAACATGCACACTAAAAAGGTGCACACACCACGCGTGTACAACTCAACCAGTTACCAGAGTGGGCACACCCATGATGCCCACACCCAGACTAAAAAATCGGAACATCCCCAAACCCGAAAAAGCCCTCCTTGTGCCACCTCCCTCGTCCCTTGTCTTCCCCAAGGGTCACCACTATCCTGACATCTAGCACCTTAAATTAGTCCTTCTTGCTCTTGAATTTCATATAAATGGAATCATACTATCTGTATTCTTTTGAGTCTGGCATCTTCCACTTAACATAGGTTCTATATTGATTGTTTATTCTCATTGCTGTGTGGCAGGGCCTGGCAAACCACAGCCTGGGGCAGACCTGGCCCATGGCCTCTTTGTGTAAATAAAGTTTTATTGTAACACAGCCACACCCATCCATTCACTATTGTCTATAGCTATTTAAACACTGCAAGGGCTGCAGCGGAGACCACATGGCCCAGAAAGCTGGAAACATCTACTATGTGGATAGTAAGAAAAAGTTTGTCGACCCCTGCCAGTGTACAAATATAACACAATCTATTTATCCATTCAGTGGATGGGTATTTGTGTGGTTCCAGTTTGGGGTTATTATAATCGGGCTGCTAAGGACATTCTAGTGCAGGGTTGTCAAACTTTTCTGCAAAGGGCCAGAGATTAAATATTTTAGACTTTGGGGGCCATATATGTTCCCTGTCATATATTCTTTTTTTTTTCCCTCCCTTTTTACAGTCCTTTAAAAGCAATAACCATTTTAGCTCTGGGCCATAAAAGAACTGGCTGTGGACTGAATTTGGCCCCGGGCTGTAGTCTGCCAATTCCTACTTCAGTATATGGATTTTGGTGAACATGTGTATGCACAGCTGTTGGGTATGCCAAGGTCCCCTTTTTATAACAAATGTTATCTTGTACCCCCTTTATTCTACCAAAATGAAATTCATGGGCAATCTGACTTACCTATAGATATAATTTTTAAAAATCAAATAACTAAAATAAAGGAGAAATAAATTGAAAGTCATTTTTAATAAAATAATATAAATTCCAATATGCAAATGTGGCTGCACTGTGGTAGATTATTCGCCATGTTTTCTCCTCTGAGCATGTAAGAGTGTACTTCCTGTCATGTGACTTGTGTGGGCCAATGAAGTGAGAGCAGGAGAGCCGGCCATTTCTGGGGGAAAGTGAGCAGGTTTCCTTCCTCCTCTGCCTCAGTAACTGGCAGCAATGTCTCGAGAGTGGCTGTTCTGTCGGCCTGGGTTCCGGCAGGACTAGAGGATGTGGAGGTACAGTCCTCAGCCGAATGTGATGGGTGTCAGCATGCATTAAAAACACAAATCACCACAAGCTTAATGGCTTAAAACAACACACATTTGTTCCCTCACAGTTCTGGAGGATGGAAGCCTCACTGGGCTAAAGTCAAGGTGTGGGCAGGGCTGGTCCCTGCTGGAGGCTCCAGGGGCGGGTCCGTGTCCTGGCCTTTTCCAGCTGCAAGCCACCATATTCCCTGGCTCGTGGTCCCTTCCTGGCATCGCTCCAGCCCCTGTTTCCATTGTCACATCTGCTACTATTATGTCTTGGAACTGTCTGTGTCCCTCTTATGATGACATTGGTCCCAGCTGCACAACCCAGGATCATCTCCTCACAATCTTTAACTTAATCACACCTGCAGAGTCCCTTGTGCCGTGTAAGGTCACACTCACAGGTGCCAGGGATTGGGATGTGGACCATGGTCCAGCTCCCCACACCCTCCAGCCTGCTCCTCCCCATCTCCTGTCTCCGTGGAGGGGCAGGTCCATCTTCCAGTTGCTAAACCCCCTGGAGTCACCCAGGACCCCTTGCCATCTCTCACATCTCACCACCTCCAATTTGTCAATAGATGCCATAGGATCTCCCTTCAAAATATGTTTCAACTTCAACTGCTTCTCATTACTCAGCTGCCACCCTGCTGATCCAGGCCACCATCACCTTGGGACCTGTCTGTTGCCTCCTCCTTGGGCTCTCTGCTGCCATCCTTGGTCCCTCCACAGCCTGTTCCCCACGGGGCAGCCAGAAAAGCCTCCTGAAACCCAAGTTAGGTCTCATCCCTCCTCTGCCCAAAACTCTCCCCTGCTTCTTACCTCACCCGGAGCAAAAGCAAAGTGTCCCCCACGCCCGCCAGCCTGCACCACCTACCCCACCACTCCTCTGACCCTGTCTGGCATCTTCTGCTCTTCCCCTCATGCACTCAGTTGCTGTCACACTGGTTTCTTTGCCGTTCCTCAAAAGTGCTGGGCATTTGTACCCCAGGGCCTTTGCACTTGCTGCCCCCTCTGCTCGGAAGGCTCCTCCCTGAGATAACCCAGTAACTCACTCCCTCATCTCCTTCTGGACTTAAATGTTGCCTTCCTTGTAAGGCTTCCTCTGCAGACCCCTAAAAACTATCAACACCTTCAGCCACCTCCCACCCTCCTCTCCTGCTTTGTTTATTTCTCCTTAGTGCTGAAGGCCATCAAATATAATATAAGTATATATTTTATTTATGGTCTATCTCCCCCTTTAGAACACAGGCTCCAGGGGGTTGTGTCTGTGTTGGTCACTGTTATAGCTCCCGTGTGTAGAACAGCACCTAGTGTAGAGTTAGTACATGAGTTGTTTCTATGAATGAATGAAACAATTGTTTCTACTGTGTGCCTAGAACAGGGCTGGATTCCAGAGAATCAGGAAGCTCAGACAGGGCTCCTGCCTGGTGGAGTCCCTGCTGGAGGCGGGGAGGGCTGGAGCCCTCAAGGGAAAGAGAAACTGATAGGGCAGCACAGTGCGATAAGGACAGGGAGGGAGGGAAGTGTCGGAGGGCCCGGGAGGGATGATTGCCTCAGCCAGGGGCAGAGCAGTGAGACACCCGCACCCAGGACAGCGTTTGCCATGGAAACGGCACTTAGGCTGGATTTTTTGAAAATGTTTTTTTCATTTACTTTCCCGCCCCCTCCTTGCTGGTGGTTTGCTCATTGAAAAATCCTCAGAGCTGCCCAGATACTGAATCCCGTAAATCCCAGAGACTGGTTATACAACAGGAGCCTGCCTGAGCCGGAGCTACAAGCGTGCCCATCCCCCATACAGTGAGCTCCGCATCCATGGGTTGGGCAAGGCAAAGGCATTATGTGTAACCAAAATGTTTGTACCCCCATAATATTCTGAAATTTAAAAAAAAAAGAAATCTTCTAAATAAAAAGAAAATCTACAATGAGATACCACCTTATCCGCATCAGAATGGCCATTATTAAAAACTCAAAACTATAGATGCTGGCGTGGATGCAGAGAGATAGGAACACTTACACACTGTGGGTGGGACTGCACATTAGTACAACCCCTATGGAAAACACTATGGAGATAACTCAAAGAACTAAAAGTAGACCTACCATTTGATCCAGCAATCCCACTACTGGGCATTTATCCAAAGGAAAAGAAGTCATTTTATCAAAAAGACACCTGCACGTGAATGTTTATTGCCGCACAATTGCAAAGATGTGGAGTCAACCCAAGTGTTCATCATTTCATGAGTGGATTAACAAAATGTGGTATATGTATACCGTGGAATACTATTCAGCCATGAATGAGGATGAATTAGTGCCTTTTGCAACACTTTGGATGGAACTGGAGTTCATTATCCTAAGTGAAGCATCTAAAGAAATGGATACACAAACAATACGTATACTCGCTATTAAACTGGAACTAACTGATGAACACTCATGCGCACAGAGGGAAGTAAAACTCAGTAGAAGTCAATCAGGGCGGGGGGGGGGGGAGAGGGTGGGTGAAAACCTACCTAACTGGTACAATGAACACTGGGTGATGGGCACACTTATAACCTTACTCAAGCAAAATCGATACATGAGACCAAAACCATTTGTACCCCTGTAATATTTTGAAATTAAAAAATGCTAGAAAAGAAAAAAATCACAATTTCTATCCCCCAAAAAAGCATGTGAAAAATGTTCTAAGGTTCTAACTGTGCTAAAATTTTTAAAAAAATTACTTATTTATAATTTCTACTTCATGTCAATGAACATGATTTGATTAAAAAATAAAATTAGACTAATGGGGAAAAAAAGCAGGGGCCTGCAGATTATGAACATTCTATCACCTGCTAACGACCAGTGAGAACTGATTTGCAAGAAAGAGCTGGCCAGGTGCTCTGGCTCATGCCTGTAATCCTAACACTCTGGGAGGCCGAGGCAGGAGGATCGCTTGAGCTCAGGAGTTCGAGACAAGCCTGAACAAGCATGAGACCCCATCTCTACTGAAAATATAAGAATTAGCTGGGCATGATGGCATGCACCTATAGTCCCAGCTACTCGGGAGGCTGAGGCAGGAGGACCCCTTGAGCCCAAGAGTTTGAGGTTGCTGTGAGCTAGGCTGATGCCACGGCACCCTACTCAGGGCAATGGAGTGAGACTCTGTCTCAAGGAAAAAAAACAAAGTGCCATTATTACAAGCATGCTTTCTTTTTCTATGGATTTCTTATGTGTTTTTCCGCTTTAAAAAATTGACATATAGTTCACATACAGTAAAGTCTACAACTCTCTATTGTAGATCGGTGAGGCCACCACCCAGATCAAGATATAGCAGAGTTCCAGCCCCTTAGAAGGTTCCTTTGTGCCTCTTGCCAGGGAATACCCCTTCTTACCCCCCAGAAGCAACCACTAATCTGCTTCCATCACTACAGATCGGCTGTGTCTCTTCCAGAATTTCATGTGAATAGATTTGCACGGGGAGTACTCTTTCGTGTCTGGCTTCTTTCCCCCAGCGTAATGCACTTGAGGTTCACCGATGTTATGTGTATCTGCAGTTCGTTCTGTTTTATTGCTGAAGAGTATCCACTGTGTGGATTGACTGTGGTTTGGTCACTCACCAAGTGATAGACATTCGTGCTGTTTCCAGTTGTGGCTGCGTGAATACAGCTGCCATAAATATTCTTGCACAAATCCCTTCATGAAGGTAAGCTTCATTTCTCTTGGGTAACTTCTTGGGAGTGAGATTGCTGGGTGGTAGGGTAGGCATCTACTCACCTTTATAAGAAAGCGCCATATTATGTGCTAAGTGGCCGGCCCACCTAGCCCCCCTACAGCCCCGCGTGACACTTCCAGCTGCTTCACATCCTCACCGACACTTGGAATTGTCAGGGCTTTTCATTTTAGCCATTCTCGTGGGTGTGTAATGAATGACAGTTTACCAATTCCACAGAAGCGATGTGGGTGTTTGAAGCTACCCACTGTCGTTAAACGCCCCCCTCCCATCATTTCCTGAGAGTGACTCCCCAAGTGGGACATTCAGACGTAACTCTTAACAGCCAAACTCTGCAACTCGAAACCACATCTAAGAGTTCGTTATGTCAAATATTTAATGTGCGTTTTATAACCAGCTTTTTTTAGGTTGAGATTATGACCTTTTGTCTCAGAAGTGTGGATAATAATTAACTTTTCATAATTGTAGCATGCCTTACAATCTTTAATACCTTTCTTTTGTATGCGGTGCTGTGCCATAAAACAAGCCCCAAATTTTGGCCCAAAGTAGTAAATGCATGTAGTATAAAAATTTTCCAGGGGGTGCACAAAAGCATATGTAAGAAAAAGTTTCCCTCCCACCCAGACACCTAGAACCTCTCTCTACAGGTAATTGTAATTTCTTGCAAATACTTTCAGGATATTTTTAGGTGTACAAAGCCTGTAAAAATAGATAGTTGTCTCTTATATAACTCTGACACTGCAAGGTTGGAGAACTATGGCCCATGGGCCAGCTGTCTGTTTTATTAAATATAATTTTGTTGGAACATAGCTACATCCATCATTCACATACGATCTGTGACTGCATTTACGGTATAACAAAAGAGTTGAGCCGTTCCAACAGAGACTGCATTGCAACCTTTGAGATTATGAATACCCTGATTTATAGATGAGGAAATGGAGGTTTAGAGAAGCCAGGCAATATCCCTGAGGTTGCACAGCCAGCAAGGGAGGGAGGAGCAGAGCACAGGACACACTGGGTTTTGCCCCTTGCTTTTTTCACTTAGTAATATATCTTGAAGAGGGTCCCATCTGTAATCACGTGCAGCCATCACACTCACTTTTAAAAAGCCTGCTCTTGGGATTTATCTAACAGTCCCCTCCTGATGAATGTCTAGGCCATTTACCTCTTTGCCGAGATTGGCAGCGCCTCCGTGAATGTCTTCGAGCTTAATTCTCGGAGCTCACGTGTGAGTGTTGTCTGAAGGGGAAATTCCTGGAATTGGAGTTGTTGGGTCAAAGGGCACGTGGCAGACGGTGACTTCGGTGTGGAATTGAGTTGACAGGGCAGGTGGGGAAAAGGAGAATGCAAAGGACATCTGCTTAGAGGGACCTGCATAGACAAGAGCGTGGAGGTGTGAAGTAGGCTGTCCCTGAGTCCTTGGAAGGCTACACAGTAAAGGGGATGAAAGGTGCGCAGGGGAGTGTGGCCATCTGTCTCCAGTGGCAGGCTGGGCTCTGTTCTGGGGGCACTGGGGAGCCACAGGAGGGCTGTGAGCAGGGGAGGAGCAGGGGAGGGGCAAGGGAGGGGCAGGTTAGTTCTGGAGCCATATAGGGACCAAGGACTTTAAATGCATCTTCCCTTTTGCCCCTCACAGCAAAACTATTATAGAGATGCTAATATCCTTGTTTTATAGACAAGGATACTGAGGCTCAAGTCGGGGTGGGGGTTATGCCTCGGGTCACACAGCTCTTAGGAGTAAGGCTGGGACTCTGACCCCACAATCCAGACTCCTTTTTTGAAACTATTTTTTAAACCTTTTTTTTAGGTATAATCCACATACCATAAAATTCACCATTTTAACATGTACAATATGGACATTTGGGTTGTTTCCACTTTTTGGCTATTATGAATCATGCTGCTGGGATGATTCATGTACAAGCATCTGCATGGACATATGTTTTCAATTCTTTGGGGTATATACCTAGGAGAGGAATTGCATTGGCTCGGACGATAATTCTGTGTTTACGTTTTGGAGGAACTGCCAAACTATGTCCACGGCAGCGGCAACATTTTACATTCCCACCAGCAACGCACAAGTGTTCTAATTTCTCCACATCCACGTCAGCACTTCTCGGTGACTTTCTGAGCCACCCCAGTGGGTGTGAGGTGGTATCTCACTGCGGCTTTGGTTTGTGTTTCTGTGATGCCCAGTGACGCTGAGCATCTTTTCATGTGCTTCTTGGCCATTTGTGTATCTTCTTTGGAGAAATGTCTATTCAAGTTCTTTGCCCATTTCTTAATTGGGTTATTTATCATTTTATTATTGAATTGTAAGAGCTCTTTATATATTCTGGAGACAAGTCACTTATTAACTAATGATTTGCAAATATATTCTTACATGGCATCTTTTCACTGTCTTGATGGTGTCCTTTGAAGCCCAAAGGACTTCAAATTTCTAAATTTTGAGTAAGTCCTCGCTAGCCCTTGTTCTTGATCACTGCGCACTATTGCCGAATGTTGATACAGTGATCCGCAAATGGGGACGTTTGGCAACATCTACAGACATTGATAATTGTTCCTGCTGGGGGTGAGGGTGCTACTGGCATCGGTGAATAGAGGCCAGAGATGCTGCTAAACACCCTACAGCACACAGGGAAGAATCCTCCAGCCCCAAACATTAGCAGCGCCGAGGTTGGGAAATCCTGATGTTTACTGATCAACAGAACAGCTAACACAATGGAGGCCTCATAGCACAGGGTTAGGGGCACAGGCTCCTGGGGCAAGGCAGCCTGAGTTCAAATCCTGGCCCCACCACTTACTCAAGCTCTGATTTGGGGCAAACCTCAGTGTTCCCATCTGTAAGCTGGGACGATGCCCTTCTCTCGCAGGGGTGCCACGAGGACTAAATGAGTTGCTACATCTTAGGTCTTAGCATATGGTCTGGCCAATGTTGGCTGTGGTTCTAATTAAGCATCAACTACATACCATGTGCCCCTGGGACAGAGTCGCTGCCTCCAGTTTCATGTCAGCCCAGTGAGTGCCATGGTGCCAAGGTACAGATTAGGAAACTGAGGCACAGAGAGATGGAGCCTCTTGCCCAAGGCCACACAGAGAGTATGTAGCCATCAGAGTTTGGAAGGCAGGCAGGCAGGCAGGCCAGGGAAAGGAGGAATACAGAAACACAGAGCTCTGGTGTGGGTGGGGGAGGGAAGGTCACGTGGACAGAGACCAAAGAGAGCGGGACAGAGACCCAGAGAGAGGCGGACAGAGAGAGAGCAAGACAAAGAGAAAAACAGTGCGTTTGAGGAACAAGAGGGGTAGTTTAGATTGGCTTTGGGCAACTTAGCCACAGCTCTGCCCAGAGAGCAGGAGATGGGGGGGCAGTTTGCAGAGAAGCCCTGGGCTTGGGGAGGGTGCGGGGTGCTCCAGCCCGAGGGGCAGCCTCCGAGCCCAGTGTCTGAGCAGAGGCTGGAGGAGCCGTCCCAGGCAGGCAAAGGAGTGAGAGTTAGTGTGGGCGTGAGGGGCCCCACCCGTGGGTGTGAGATCACTGAACTTGGGGAGAGGTGCCCCACAAGACAGATCACAGCCCCACCTCTGCCTCAGGACAGCACTCAGACCCAGGCCATAGGGTGCATGTGCTATTTACTCAGCAATAACAGAGCACAGTATTTTATTTTTAAAGTACTTTCTTTTTAAAGTCTTTTTTTTTTTTTTTTTTTTTTTTGAAACAGAGTCTCACTCTGTTGCCCAGGCTAGAGTGCCATGGTGTCAGCCTAGCTCACAGCAACCTCAAACTCCTGGGCTCAAGTGATCCTCCTGCCTCAGCCTCCAGAGTAGCTGGGACTACAGGCATGTGCCACCATGCCTGGCTAATTTTTTCTATATATTTTTAGTTGTCCAGATAATTTCTTTCTATTTTTTAGTAGAGACGGGGTCTCGCTCTTGCTCAGGCTGGTCTTGAACTCCTAACCTCGAGTGATCCTCCCGCCTCGGCCTCCCAGAGTGCTAGGATTACAGGTATGAGCCACCGTGCCCGGCCTTTACCATAATTTTTAAAAATGGAAATTGGATCATGTTATTTTACCCTTACTCTTACAATAAAATATATAAATCATTTTTTAAAGGTGCAGTTTCATAGATGAATATAAAATGAAATGCTTGTCGTCGGCACCCAGGTCAGGAACTAGACCCCGCGGCCCCCCAGAAGCCGCCCTGATCAGAGCCCCCTTCTCCCTGCAGAGAAAACCTCTCTCCTCCCTCTGCCATGACCACTGTCCAGGCGGAGGGCGCAGAGCAGGCGCGCGTGCAGCTCCGGCCACGTCGTTCGCTTTGCATCAGTGGAATCGCAGATCACGTCTTCCTTTGTTCCTTCTTTCGCTCGACATCATGCCTGCGCGATGTCCCCAGGGCACCAGGGCGCTGTGCGGGCAGCTAGACCTTTCATCCGACTGCTGCGCGCAGCTCCCTCGGATGAACACGCCACGGTGGGTTTATCTAGTGAGTCTTCCGCTGACGGATGTTTGGGTTGTTTCCAGCTTGAGCTCATTACCTGGTGACGCGGGCACCCATGTCTCGCGGGCACATGCCCAGGAGGGTTGTGCACGGGCCCAGCTTCCCCAGACCCTGCCAGTTTTCCAATGTGGTCGTCTCCGTCCATCCTCCCACAGCCGTGCATGAGAACAAGCCACTGTTTTTGCAACCACGCAGTGTGGACCGGGGACAGGGCAGGGCGTGGGCAGTGGACGGTGGCAAAACACCCCTCCACCCCCTGCCCCGTGAGCTCCTCTAATTCCCTCCCCTCGGCTGGGCTTGAAGCCAATCCCTCTAGAACCGTTTCCCAGGCATTCTTTTCCGCCTGCCAAACACCAACGCCAAATCAGGCCATTAGTGTCGCTCGGCAGGGCTTTGCAGCGTGACCCCACGCTGGCTGCCTGGCCCCCACACCTGCCTCTGTCTCTGCCTGCGCGACCCAGTGCAAGTGGATTGACCAGCTAAGCCTCAGTTTCCACATTTGTGAAATGAGGATTACAAATTAAAAGTGGTGTAGGGTGGAATGTGGTAAGGCAGGCTTTCCTCTGGCAATACACACGTTTTTATGTACATTACAAGGGTCCTGGGGCAAAGTTAACCCTTTAGAAATATCAGAGCAGCAGGCACAACTTTTTACAGTCACAAACTCAGATGAGCATAAAACGTAACATTTTTTTATAGTGTAGTGGTCAAGTGCAGGGATCCCAGAACCTGACTGCCTGGGTTCAAATCCCACCCTGGGTTCAAATCCCAGCTCTCCGTGTAACCTCTTTGGGCCTTAATTTCCTCCTTTATCAGTGGGGTAAAAACAATACCTGTCTCATTTCCTGTAACTCACCTGAGCCCTTGGGACACTTAACAGAGCCATCTGCAGCCTTCTAGGACCAAACACACATGCCACCACTCCACCACGTGGCTGCCTGGGGTGGTTTTAAAATATTTCCACAACTGAAGCTAGAGTGGCCTAAATAAATAAAAAATAAAATAAAATAAAATAAAATGTATGCACAAACTCCTTGACCCTCCTCCCTTCAAAAGATGGAGCCAAGTTCTCCTTGCCTTGAACTTGGGACAGCCTTCATGGCTTGCTTCTAATGGACAGAATGTGGTGGCAATGATGGCATATGACTTCCAAGGCTGGGCCATTGCTGCTTACCCCTGGCTCCTGTGTCCTGTGGACCCCTAAGAAACCTGTGTAGAGGCCCACGCAGCAAAGAGTAAAGGCGAGAGGTGTTCTGCCCAGCGCAGGCGCCATCTTGGATGCAGATTCTCCAGCGCCAGTCTTGCCTTCTGGTGACTGCAGCCCCAGCTAATGTCTGAACCACAACCTCATGGAACATGGAGCCAGAACTGTCCAGCTAAGACACTTTCAAATTCTTGGCTCATAGAAATTGTGAGATAATGTTTATTGTTTTTAGCCACCACATTTGAGGGGTCATTTGTTACGCAGCAATAGCTGACTATTACACTGCCCATCATGATGCTTGAGGGAACCTCCCTGACAGGTCCATCTTCTCTCGGAGTCACCCCCAGGCTGGAGGTACAAATTGTCTCAGTCCACAGATCCCTAAACTCAAAGCGGGGTTTGAGATGGTTGTTGGAGATGCTCACAAATATCAACTCTCTCTCCTTCTGGGCATGTGAAGGATTATTCCTGCTCACTCTTGTGAAGTTAGGTGTGGCCATGTGACACAATTGTCATTCGTGGATGAGAGTATTTTTTAAAATGACTGCTGCTCTCTTTCCCCCTGCCAAAGTCCAGACCAGCCAACCATCATGATATGAGTGAGAAAGAAGTTAGTTGGTTTAAGCTGCTGAGATATTGGGGCCGTCTGTTCCAGCAGCACAACCCCACCCACCCTAATGCAGACACCTTTCATGTCCCCTCACCCCTGCCAGACTCCAGAGGCCCCGAGTCCACACCCAAGTAGATTGTTTTCTCTTTTTCTTGAACCGCTCCCTCTGCCCCCACCCCTAGCTCCAAGGACCTCTGTTTTCCCCTTCCAGTTTTAGTAACCTCAGGGGCAGAAAGATAAGTAAATCATCATGATCTTCAGTTTACGAAACTTAGAAAAATAGCTAGTGCTTAGATAGCGCTTGCTATGGACTATTCTAAACTACACATTCTATGTCATTTAATCCTTGGGAGAACCCTACAAGGTAGGAACTATCATTATCCCGTTTTATAGATGAGGAAGGTGGGGTTAGCTAATTTGAGGTTATCCATGTTAAGTGGTGGAGCCAGGATTCAAACCCAGGCAGGCTGGTCCCCGCTGACCCTGTAATCATCAGTGGTTCACACTCAATCCTGTGCCCATTTTATTTATTTCTGACTCATTTTTATCCCCCCACTCGCTTGCCTGCTTCTCCTCCTTCCCTGCCAGAAGCCACCATTCTACCATGTTTATCATGTAGCCTTTTGTTTGTAGGCGTTCGTACACATTGTGTATTTGTGTTTGGATGAATTTTAATTTATGTCAACGGTATAGAATTGTAGGTCTCACTGTGTTTTTTGCTGTTGTCACTCAGATCCATTCATGTCACGGTGTGGACAGTCTAGTCTGTTCTTCCAGCTCCTGGAGGGTCGGTCTTCTCCCAAGGACACCCTACGGGCACCCTCACCTGCACCCCCCAACTGACACCCAGGTTGCCTTTGACTTCGAGCACTGTAAGCAACACTGCCATGGACACCTTTGTGCCCAATGGGCGAGCGTGGGAACTTCTGCAGCCACTTCTGCTGGGGTGCGAAATCTGATGATGCTTCATTTAACTATGTTCTGCCAGCTGGCTCTTTCGCATGGCTGCATCCGAGAAACAAAACCAGTTCTGTGTCCTGATTCTTCCTGCCTCATACCTGGACCTGGGGGTCTGGGGCTTAGAAGCTGAAGAATGTTCAGCCTCTGTTTCCCATCCCTTCTGACAGCTCCTTCCGAGG
This sequence comes from Lemur catta, assembly GCF_020740605.2. NCBI lineage: Eukaryota > Metazoa > Chordata > Mammalia > Primates > Lemuridae > Lemur > Lemur catta. Next base: position 23,099,156 of record NC_059146.1, read on the forward strand.
GCAAATAACAGCTGACCCAAAGGGATAAAAGGAGAAGAGGAAAAGGACGCCCAAGGTAATATCTCAGGTTCATTTATCACCTGCATTAGCTAGTATCTTAACTGGCGGGTCCTGGGAAAGGTAGGCGAGGCAGCCAAGGCCCTCTCTCAGGTGTGGGGAGAAGAGAGAATTTCTCTCGGGTGTGAGCACCTCCTTGTGGTCTAATAACCTCATTACATCCTGAGGGATTTTATCCGCCATTAAGCCCTAGCCGATTTAATCATGTCTAATTCAATTCAAATGATGTCTATTGAGGCCGGGTGTGGTGGCTCACGCCTGTAATCCTAGCACTCTGGGAGGCCGAGGTGGGAGGATTGTTTGAGCTCAGGAGTTCGAGATCAGCCCGAGCAAGAGTGAGACCCGCCTCCCCACCCCCCCTACTAAAAATAGAAAGAAATGATCTGGACAGCTAAAATATATATATATAGAAAAATTAGCCGGGCATGGTGGCGCATGCCTGTAGTCCCAGCTACTGGGGAGGCTGAGGCAGGAGGATCGCTTGAGCCCAGGAGTCTGAGGTTGCTGTGAGCTAGGCTGACGCCACGGCACTCTAGCCTAGGCAACAGAGCGAGACTCTGTCTCAAAATAAAATAAAAAACAAATGATGTTTATTGGGTACCTTCTCCACGCTAGACCAGTGATGTCCAATCAAAATATGATGAGGTCCACATGTGATTGCAAACCTTCCACTAGCCACCTCGAAGAGGTAAAACGAAACAGGTGACATTCATGGTACGAATACATTTATTTAACCCGATAGATCAAAAAATTATCATTTCAACTTGCAACTAATATGAAAGTTATTAATGAGCTATTTGATCTTCTTTGTACTAAGCTTTTGAAATGTTCTCATAACAGCACGCATCAATTCGGACACTACACTTGCGTTAAAAACACTTGATCTCTATTTAGATTTCATAAAGTTTGCCGTTGAAGTAGATTCACATGCTCAAGTTGTTTCAAACTAAAATTTTCTAAAATATTTCTAAATATCTAAAATTTTCCCATTAACAGGATCCAGGATCCAGTTTTAAAATTTTTAAGTTTAAACTAGTTAAAATTAAATAACATTAGAAGTTCAAGTCCTCGGTCATACCCATTCTAAGTGCTTAGTAACCAGTCGCACATGACTAGTGGCTACTATACTGGACAAAGCCAACATTGGTTTTATGCCACTTCACCCTTGGGATAAAGTTGTTGTATTATTATCCTCATTTTACAGAGGGGTAAACTGAGGCTCAAAAAGGGAACTGGCTTTTTTCCTTTTATTTCCTTCAATAAATATTTATTGAACACCCACCATATGCCAGGTTCCTTCCTGGGAGTTCAGGGCAATATACACATGGTTCCTGGCCTCAAGGGGTTTATTGGGCTGATATGGGAGAGAGACAAAAAAAAGACAAGGAAAAAAATTATAATTAGTGCTACAGAGGAAGGCAACAGGACAATGAATTAGAGCCGGAGTTGGCCACCTATGGTCCACAAGCTAAGGATGGTTTTTACATTTTTAAATGGTTGGAAAAAGTCAAAAGCAGAATAATCTTTCGTGACACTTGAAAATTATATAAAATTCAAATTTCAATGTGCATAAATAGTTTTATTGAAACGCAGCCACACTCATTCATTTCCCCAATGTCCATGGCTGCTTGCCTATTACATGGTGACAGAGAACCTAGGAGTCATAAAGCCTAAAATATTTACACTCTGGTGCTTATTTAGAGAAAATATTTGTTGCTCCCTATGATAGAGAGTAACAGATCTGCTGTTCAGAGAATAATCTGAGAGGGCTTCTGGGAGGAGGTGACACTCAAGCAGAGAAGAGTTAGAAGACACATGAGGAAGTCTGAATATGTCTAGTGTTGAGCCAATGTTAAATTTCCCATGTGTGATAACCGGACTCTGATTTCTCTAGGAGAAGGTCCTCGTTCTTAAGAGATATGTGCTAGAGAATTTAGGGGCGAAGTGTCTTGGTGTCTGCAAGTTATTTTCAAATGGATCAAAATAAACATATCTATGGTGCTCTGGAGGAAACCAACAGGAGAACAAATTATAATGCAGGAGAATGCAAAACAGGAAAATAAATTATGCATATATAATACACAATTATATCTTTCTTCTTTTCTCCCCTTCCCTCCTGCGGTGGACTGAATGTTTGTGTCCCTTCAGAATTCATATGTGAAATTTCAACCCCCAATGTGATGATATCAGGAGGTGGAGCCTTTGGGAAGTGATTAGGTCATGAGGGTGGAACCTTCATAAATATAATCAGTGCCCTTATAAAAGGGACCTTAGAGAGCTCTCTCACCCTCTTTCTGCCATGCGAGGATACAAGAAGACAGCCTCACCAGAACCTACCCCTGCTGGCACCCTGACCTTGGACTTCCAGAACTGTGAGAAATAAATTTTGTTGTTCATAAGCTACTCAATCTACAGCACTTTGTTACAGGGGCCTGGACTGAGACAACTCCCCTCCCCTCTCCTCCTCCCTCTCCCTCCCTGCCTCCCTCTCTCTGTCTCTATGTCACTCTCTTTGTACTCACTAATATTTATTTAGTCCTTATTGATTTAAATATCTATTAAATTAACAATCTATGTATTAATATAATATAAATTGATTTACATCTGCTGTATCCATGTACTAGTATTTAATGTCTTTTCATTTAATCTGTATCATTAAATTAATATTTTATTAATCTACATATATGTAGAGAGATGCAGCGAATGCAAAGTGTGAAGGCATATCTGAGTATTTATTGTGCCATTCTTGCAACTTTTCTCTAGATTTGAACATTTTCAGGGTAAAAATTTCAGGGAAAAAACGAAGTACACTTCCCTGGGCAGTCCCCTCCCCTGTGGATCCATTGGTTCGCTAAAACAGGAGGGCAGGGACCTCCTGTTTTTCTCACTTCTAGCTCTGGGGGCCTTGAACAGCACCTGGAACATAGTAGGTGTTCAATAAATATGTGTTGAATGAATAAATTCAATAGGAATTAGGAAGTTCCATGAGGGCAGACTTTCTGGGGGTTTTTTTGTTTTTTTTTTTTTACTCTCTCCCTAGGTTCTAGAACCATGCCTGGCACATAGTAGGTGCTCAGCAAACGCGTGCTTGAACACACCTGAGATGCTCCCTGGCCCTCCCCGACCCGCCCCTACTTGGGGGGCGGGGCCTGCGGGCTCTGTGACGTCACAAAGACCCAGCCATGCCTCTGGCCTTGACCCTTCTGCTGCTCTTGGGCCTGAGCGCCCCCGGAGGCCGGGGCTGCCTGCAGTGTGACCACTCGGTGAAGGAGGCCCTAAATAAACTGCGCTCAGCCCTCATCCCCAGTCGCTTCCACCCGGGGCAGCTGCAGGCCCGCGCCCAGGCCCTGCTGCAGGGCATGCAGGGGCCTTTCTTCCGGGACTATGCGCTGAACGCGTTTGTGGGGAAAGTGGGTGCGCGCTGGCGACCGGGGTGGGGGAGATGCTCCGGGGACCGCGCCCCCGAGAGGAGCCTCCGAGAGGGGAGGGCGGGGCCGGGCTTGGAGGAGGGGGGAGTCACTTGGCGCTCTAGGGGACCCACTGGAATTTCCTCCCTTCCCGCCCCCAGGGACAGATCAGCTGGACCTGGTGGCATCCTTTATCAAGGCCCAAACGCAGCACTTAGCTGTCACTTCTCTGAAAGGTAGGAGCTGAGAGGGACGTTTTTCCCCAGCACCCTTCCCCCGTCTCCCCTGGGTGTAAACATAAAGGCAAACGCGCACACAGCCTTCACGCTGCGGCTGGCCGCGTCCTAAGTGCTTCACTTAGAAAAGTCTACGGCAATTCATGGAGCCGGCCATCACTGTGATGCGCCCTTCACCGAAGGGGAAACTGAGGCTCAGGAGGTTAGGGGACCCGCCCTATGTCACACACAGCTAGGAGGTAACAGAGCTGAAGATCTGAGCCTGGGACCTCTGGCTGAGACACTGTTCCTAACCACCAGCCCTCAGATGCTGCTTCTGGTTTTGTATTCGGCGACACCTAGGGCGCCAGGCGCAGCATTAGTTGTCGCAGATTTGTGTGGTTGTTATGACGTTTCCCAGCAGAGGGCAGTAGAGGGTCTGTGGACTCGGGGGGCGTGGTCCGAGCCCGGAGCCCCGCCCCGCCTTGAGGCGTGGATGGCGCCGTGAGGAGCCCGCTATTTTTTTTTTTTTTTATGTAAAAGTGTGTTTGTGTGTTAAGTTTGTATTTGGTCATTAAATATGAAATGTCTGATTTCCAATCCAAAGTGTAGTTTATTATATCTCAAACAAGAAGTACAATGAATCAAAGTATGTGCCTAAACTATCTACAGTTTTGCCATCTTGACGGCAGCTTGTTTATGACAACAGCAAAGAAGCCTGGATGAAATCAGGAAAGGCTTTTTCCACAGCTTGTTGAGAATGGAGTATTTTTCCTCGCAAGAAGTGGTCCAAAGGCCGGGTGCGGTGGCTCACGCCTGTAATCCTAGCACTCGGGGAGGCCGAGGCGGGAGGATCGCTTGAGGTCAGGAGTTCGAGACCAGCCTGAGCAACAGTGAGATCCCCCCATCTCTACTAAAAATAGAAAGAAATGAGCTGGACAACTAAAAATATATAGAAAAAATTAGCTGAGCATGGTGGCGCATGCCTGTAGTCCCAGCTACTTGGGAGGCTGAGGCAGGAGGATCACTTGAGCCCAGGAGTTTGAGGTTGCTGTGAGCGAGGCTGACACCATGGCACTCTAGCCTGGGCAATAGAGCGAGACTCTGTCTCAAAAAAAAAAAAGGAAGAAGTGGTCCAAAGCCTGGAAGAAGTGGTGGTCAGATGATGCAAGGTCTGATGAATACGGTGGATGGCAAAGTTTCCAAGTTCGGCTGCTGTAGTTTAAGCAGCATTGTTTGTGTGACATGTGGCCTTGCAAGAGGATTGTCCTGTCTCTATTGACCAATCTCAGCTGCTTAATCGCAGCATCTTCATCATTTCCTCCAATTGGTTGCAGTAGACATCCGCTGTAATCGATTGACCAGATTTCATGAAGCTGTAGTGGATAATACCAGCGCTGGACCACCAAGCAGTCACCATTAGTTTTGGTTTTTTTTTTAATGAATATTCTGTTTTGGACTGTGTTTCAGCACTTCATCTTTATCCAACCATTGTGCTGAACTCTTGCAGTTGTCAAAAAGAATCCATTTTTCATCACAGGTAACCGTACGGTGTAGAAATCGTTCACCTTTAGGTTGTGACAGCAAAGAAACGCAAGCTTCCAGAGGCTTTCTCTTCTGACATTTGTTTAATTCATGTGGTACCATCTATCCACCTTCTTACCTTGCCGATTTGTTGCAAGTGGTCCAATATTGTTGGAATAGTAACGTCAAACCATGCTGCTAATTCACGCGTAGGTTGAGATGGATTTGCTTCCACTACAGCTTTCAGCTCATCATTATCCACCTTGGTCTCAGGTCGCCCACATGGCTCATTTTCAAGATTAAAATCACCAGAAAGGAACTTCTCAAACCATCGACGGACTGTGCGTTCATTAGCTACGTGCTTTCCGAACACTTTGTTGATATTTCAAGCTGTCTGCACAGCATTGGTTCCACGACGGAACTCATATTTGAAAATAATACAAATGTTTGATTTATCCATAGATTCACAAAAATTGCTCTAAAAAATAAGATAATCACAAGCCAAAACATACATTTGAAAGACTGAGGATGTACCTCCACAATAAAAAGAAAGCAAGAAGTGTCAAAGTGAAATGTCAGAGATATCAACTGTCAAACTTAGCACTTAAGGAAATTGGACATTTCATACTTAAACCTTAATCTGCCGTGAGTAACCAAAATACTGATTCTAGGTGTACTAGGTTAAAGGGACAGAAGGTGATGCTTGCTTTCTTCCCTGTGCTTGTCAAATTGTAGTTTTCAATTTCTTGTTTCTTCCTACCTTTTTAAATAATGAATGAGAAATAGTCATAGAATCAGGAAAAAATAATAATCATGCTAATTATGTAATAATTTTATCTCCTTTTTAGAATAACCCTACTATTTAGTGAATATGATATTTTAAAGAAATACATGCTAATGGGCACAGGGTTTCTTTCTGGGGTAACATATTCTAAAATTAATTGTGATGATTGGAAAATATGTGAATGTACTAAAAACCATTGAATTGTACACTTTAAATGAGGGAGTTTTATAGTATATGAATTATATCTCAATAGAGCTATTTTTTAAAATGCAGACATATGTAGTCCTGTTTGACCAGACTCAGGCCCCTTCCTGGGGAATCGAACACTGGAATACCCTCCTCAGCTGGGGAGCAGGCAGGGAGGGTGTGTTCCCACTCCAGACCTTTGAGAGAGATGGTAGAGAGTGGAGGCCCTGAGGGCAGACTGCTCTGGGTTCAAAGCCTGGCTAACCTTAAGCAAGCTGTTGAACTTCTTTGTGCCTCAGTTTTCTTATCTGTAAAATGGGAAAATAATACCACCTCATAGTCACTGAGAAGAATAAATGAGTTTGTGCATGTGTGTTTAGAACAAAGTCAGCAACACAGTAAGTGCTCAATAAGTGTTAGCTCTTGAGATTATCATGCTGAATGTCGCCTGTCTAGAGCAGGGGTTGGCAAACTACAGCTGGCAAACCAAATCTACCAGGCCCCTGTTTTTGTAAATAAAGTTTTATTGGAACATAGCCACAGCCATTCACTGACATAGTGTGGCTGACTTTTGCTCTCCAAGGCAGAGCTGAGTAGTTGTAATGGTGAGGTCTGGCCCTCACAGCTGAAAATATTTACTATCGGGACCTTACTAGAAAAAGTTTGTTGTTGAACCTGATCTAGAGCATCAAGTCTCGGCCAGGTGGAGTGGCTCACGCCTGTAATCCTAGCACCCTAGGAGGCCGGGGTAGGAGGATCACTTGATGTCAGCAGTTTGAGACCAGCCTGAGCAAGAGCAAGACCCCCCCATCTTTACAAAAAATAGAAAAATTAGCAGGGCATGTTGGTGTGCACCTGTAGCCCCAGCTACTTGGGAATTTGAGGCAAGAGGATCACTTGAGCCCAGGAGTTTGAGGTTGCAGTGAGCTATGATGATGCCACTGCACTGTAGCCTGGGCAACAGAGTGAGACTCTGCCTCCTAAAAAAGCAAAACAAACAAACAAACAAACAAACCCAATACCAATAGAGCAGCATGTCTCAACTCAGGCTGCACATTGGAACTCACTGGGGAGCTTCTGAAACAATCTAGAAGCAGCAACTCAGGCCAATGAAATAAGAATGTCAGGGATTAGACCCAGACATCAGTAATTTTTAAAGCTCTCCAGGTGGTTTTTATTGTGAAAAAATTCAAATGGCTAGAAAAGTTGCAAGAAGAATACAACGAACACCTGTACACCATTTGTTAACATTTCACCACTTTAACATATTACCACATTTGCTTTCTGTCTCTCTCTCCTCCTCCCCCGGCACGTGTGAGTGTGAACCACTTGAGAGTGAGTGGCAGACATCACAACACTTCAACCCTAAACTCTGCAGCAGGCATCTCTTAAGAACAAGCGGGGACATTCTCTTGCACAACGAGAGTAACTAGGAAATTCAACATCGATTGCATACTATCAGTCCTCATTTGAATTTCCCCAATTGTCTCAATAATGCCTTTCAGCAGGAGTGTTCCTTCAATCCTTGATCTGTTCTGGCAATCATGCATTGCACTTCGTTGTCTTTTATGACATTGGCGTTTTTGAAGAGCCCAGGCCAACCAGTCTACCAACAATCCCTAATTCAGATTGTTCTGAGTGTTTCCTTGGTATTAGATTCAGGTTATGCCCATTTTCCAGAACTGTCACAGATAGGACCTTGTGCGCCTCTTGGGGCATCTGATCCCAGCAAAGTTTGCTTGTCTGGTTAAGGTGGAGTCTGCCAGGTTTAACCCCTGTAAAGATACCTTTCCCTGTTTTTCATCAGCTGTGAGGCTGTGAGACGGTGTGGGTGCCACGTTCCCAAGTCTTTCCTCCCAAGGTTTTAGTCTCCATTAATGGCCCCTGCCTCAGTTTATCCAGGTAATTCTAACGTGGCTGAGTTGTGAATTTTGCATCTAGGTATAAAATGCCTGCCTCCTCCCCATTCTTCCCCTTTCTGGCCAAGAGTGTTAGGACTCCTCTGTGGCCTCTTCTTACCTCTCCCGTATAAGAACCCTCAAAGCCCACACTAATTTGATGGCAACAAGGTCCCAAACAAATGCCTCGTTTGTAGTGGCTCACTTTTTACACAGAAAATGTAAGGATGCAGGCCTTACACTTATTGAAGCTGAAAGTATCACTCCTATTTTTGTGGGAGGGAAAATGAGGTTCTCTGAGGGGAAATGACTTAATGGAGCAAGTAGGGGAGACTCAGGCCCCCAAGTTGAAATCCTTTGGTTCAGTGACCTCAAAAGTCACCCAGAATACAGTCATGACCTGTGCTGTTACAATGGCACTTAGATGGCTATAGACGTTTGGCTGGCATAGCACTTAAAAATTTATTCAATCCATTTATTCTACAAATAAATACTTATTGAGCACTTACTATATGCTAGTCATTCTATGCTAGGCACTGTCCTAGTAGCTGGGGATACTGCAGTGAATAAAACAGACTAAAATGCCCACCTCTGTGGAGTGTATATGCTAGAGAGAGAGAGAGACAGACGAGAAATATGATAAAGCAATATCATATACATGTGTGTTTGGGGACCCCCAAGACCACTTTTAGGTTCAAAGATTTGCTAGAAAATCACAGAACTCAGCAAACTTGTTATACTCAGTTACAGTTTATTACAATGAAAGGACACAAATTTAAATCAGCAAAGGAAAAAGGGGCCTAGTGAGAAGTCCAGGAGAGACCAGGAGTGAGCTTCCAGTTGTCCTCTCCCAGTGGAGTCATGTGGACAGTGCTTAATTCTCCCAGCAATGAGATGTGACAATTTGCACAGAGTATTGCCAACCAGGGAAGCTCACCTGAGCCTTAGTGTCCAGGGTTCTTACTGGGGGTCAGTCACATAAGCATGGCTGACTTTAATTACTCAGTCTCCAGCCCCTCCAGAGGTCAAGCTGCTACTGCATGGCCCAAGGCTCCCACCATAAATCATACTGTTAGCATAGACTATCTGGTGTGGCCCAAGGCTCCCAGGTAAACCAAGACACTCTTAAGAGGCAGGATATTCCAAGGACATAGAGATTACCTTCTAGGATCAAGGCAAGAGCCAAATTTTTTGGAATGTGCAGGGTTTGGACAACCCAGATCTGCTCAGTTAATCTACACAATTTAATATGTCAAATGGGGGAAAATGCTACGGAGAAAAATTAAGCAGGGACCAGGGGCTAGGGAATACTGGGAGTAGGAGTGTGGGTTACAGTTTAAAATAGGGTATCCAAAAAAGACGTCACTGAAAAGGCAGCAACATGAAGGGAAGAGGGAGGGAGCCATGAGGGCACCTGGGAGTGGAAGGTTGAAGGCAGAAAGAATAGCTAGCACGGTTCCCGAGATGGGATGGTGTTTGACACATTCACAGAACATCAAGACCAGGAAAGCTAGAGTGGAATGAGAGGGAGGGACCATTTCTGTGAAAGATGAAGTCCTAGAATTAAGAGGGAAGGGATGGATATTTTGAATACTGAGTGAACAAGATTTGGTGCCAAGCATGCTGACAGATTGCAAGTGGGATGTGAGAAAAAGAAAGAGGTCAAAGATAGCACCAAGGATTCTGACCCAAGCAACTAGAATCATGGCATTTACTAAGATGGAGTAGACTGGGGGATTGGGAGTTGGTTTTGAGGAGAATACCAAGGGTTTAGTTTTGGGCTTAGTGAGTTTGAGATGCCCGCAAGACATCGAAGTGGCAATCTCGACTTGATAGTTGGATATATGAATCTGGACATCAGTGAATGGTCTAAGCTAGTGATATAAATGTGGGAGGCATCAGGGTATCGACCAGCACTATCCAATAGAAATAGGATGTGAACCACAGGTAGGAACCACCTAATTTAAAATTTTCTAGTAGCCACATTTTTTAAAAAAGAGGTAAACAGAAGCAGGTGAAATTAATAATATATCTTCTTAACCCAATATCTACAATATTACCATTTCAGTGTGCAACTGACATAAAAATTAAGACAATTTATATATTTTTTGTACTATGTCCTTGAAATCCTGTGTACATTTTATACCTACAGCACATCTCAATTCAGACTAGCCCATTTCAAGTGTTCCATGTATGGCTAGTGGCTACCATATCAGACAGCCCAAGTCTAGGTCGTATATAAATCCATGAGGTTGGACTGGAATCATGAAGGAGTAAGTGTAGACAGAAAAAAGAAGAGATGGAGGCTATCATGTCCAAATCCACTTGCCACATGAGGAAACTGAGGCCAAGGGAGGGTTGTTTAGCCTGGGGCCCCACAGTGAATCAGAAGCTAGAAGCAGGATCTCCTAAGCCATAGATTTGCCCAGGGGACCCTAAGTAATACCTGGTCTTCATTATTTCTGGTAAATGAAGAGGAGCTTCCTCAACACTTCTCCTGGAAGCTATAGATGGGGGTGGGCTTGCTGGGTGTCTCCCATCCACAAGAATCTCTTTCTCTCCTCAGATGAGCCTCTGCTGGAAGAGCTGGTGACTCTTAGGGCAAATGTGGTCAAGAAACTCAAGAAAGTTTTAAGATCATATGAATTAAAAGGTGCAGCATAACTCTCCACCAAGCCCCCTTCTCCCCTTGCCCGGTGATCTTTTGATCCACTTCGTCCACTTTTTCTCCCAAACTCCTTCTTCACCTCCCCTATAACTCAGCCTTCTTCATCTCTCCTTTCCCACACTCACTCACTCCCTTCCCTCCCTCTCCCTTCCCAATTAAATTCTTAAGTTGCCATCCCAATTTGACTCACCTCAGCTCTTTTCTCTTGCAGCCTGCAATCCCAGACTTTGCCGTGAGTCCTGGATTTATTGTCTACCCCTCCATTCTATACCCTCGTACATCCTTTTACCCTGTCTCCCCAAAGCAAGCCCCGCTACCACACCTCCATTTGGCGGTTCCCTCACCCCACAGCCACAGCACCTAGGGAGATCTGCTTTTTGAGGGCTTATGAAAATAATTGCTACCCGCAAAAAAATATTTTTGGCGTAAAAGTCAGTCAGGATAAGGTCAGCTGTGTTGTATTAACAAATAAGCCCCCACATCTCAGTGGTTTAACACAACAAAGGCTTATTTCTCTCTCACCAAATTCCACTGAGAGTTGAGCAGCTCTTCGGAGTAGTGACTCTGGGATCCAGGCTGCGCACATATCGCAGGGTTTTAGCTTGCTTCTGAAGGGAAAGAGAATAGGGAACCACACTGGGAGTTTTATGGCCAGGCCTAAAAGTGACGCCCATCACTCTGCTCACTTTCCATTGGCCGGAGCTAGACACATGGTGGCAGCCTGGTGCAAGGGAGCCTGGGAGATGTAGTCTTCCTGTGTGTGCAGGAAGAGGAGGTGGATCTCACCAGTTTCTGCTACAGGGGGCTCCAAATAAGAAAAAGAAAAGTGTCAACTCAAAATTAGCAAGTGCTTAATCAAATGTTTACAAACAGAATGTTGGGTCTACTGGATTACAGGGGCTGGTCCGAGTGCAGTGGTGTTTACAACTAATTGATCACAACCAGTTCTAGATTCCTTTGCTCCTTTTCCACTCCCACTGCTTCACTTGACTAGCCAAAAAAAAAAAAAAAAACTAGACAACTGCAACTCAACTCTTCAATGATTATATGAAAATTATTTTTCATGTGAATTGTCAGTGCATTTTGCTCAACTTGCTTGGCTGTGAGTGGAATCTCCAAAAATCAAGAGGGCCAAGGGACTCTATCTCCTCTTTCCCCTTCTTCCTAACCACCCCTTGCCAATCCTGTGATTTCTGCCCTCCTCCTACTTCTCCCTTTCCCCTTGTCTAGGTCAACTGAAAGAAGAGGTCTTGGACTGTTTGCTTTGCCAGAAGATCAGACCCAAATGTATCCCAAGAAAGTACTGCTTTGGTAAGCTCCTAAGGGGGAGAGATGAAGACATTTATGACTCACTGGATATGGGTTATGAGGCTTCCTACATGCAGCCTTGAATTCTGCCTTCACCGTTTGCTCACAGTGTGGCCCAGAAGTTGCTTCCACGTTTTAAAATTCACTTTCCCGGCCAGGCGCGGTGGCTCACGCCTGTAATCCTAGCACTCTGGGAGGCCAAGGCGGGCGGATTGTTTGAGCTCAGGAGTTCAAGACCAGCCTGAGCAAGAGCGAGACCCCGTCTCTACTAAAAATAGAAAAGAAATTATACAGACAGCTAAAAACATATGTATATATACAAAAAATTAGCCGGGCATGGTGGTACGTGCCTGTAGTCCCAGCTACTCAGGAGGCTGAGGCAGGAGGATTGCTCGAGCCCAGGAGTCTGAAGTTGCTGTGAGCTAGGCTGATGCCATGGCACTCTAGCCCGGGCAACAGAGTGAGACTCTGTCTCAAAAAAAAATAATAATAAAATAAAATAAAATTCACTTTCCCCCTTCTGGTAAATGGGAAGACTCCCCTGGAACTTTAAAATGCCCCTAACAGCAGAATGGCAGGTGCTAGAGAAACATTTTATTCTTAGCCATTGCCATACCTGGGGAGTCTGGAAGGATGTGCTGGATTCACTCATTCATTCATTCAGAAGTCTAAAAAAATACATATCCTTATAGCAGAAAGAATAGTACAACAGATCCACTATATATAGTATATATATCCACATATATACTATCCAGATTGAATAGTCATGCTAGACCATTTCACATGCTGTTCCCTCTCTCTGTCATGCTGTTCCCCTCACTCTCACACTTCATTTGGGTCTCAAAGTTCACCTCCTCAGAGAGACCTCTCTGAACACACTCTCTAATATAGCACTATCAAATTATGTTACCAATGAACATTCTTCCAAATTTACTTTACCTATTTTATTCTTTGTCATAGTATTTTAAAATAAACCACAGACATTATGCAGTTTCACCTATACATATCATGTACCTCTAAAAATAAGGACATTTTCCTACATAACAACAATGCTATCCCCACACCCAACAAACTTAACAATGATTCCTCAACAGCAGATAATTCCAAGTCCTTCTATCCATTCCCCTAATTGTCCCCAGAATATCTTTCACAGCTGATTTGTTCAAAGCAGGATTCAATGAAAGGACTTTTCATATCATTCAATTGTTAGGTTTTTCACTTCTTTTTTTTAATCTAGAGAGTTTCTCTTATCAGTTTTTTTTTTCCTCCATGGCATTGGCTAGTTGGAAAAAAAAGGGTGTGTGTTTTATAGGATGTTCTACTTTCAGATTTGTTTGTTTGCTTCCTTTGGATGGTATTTAATGCCCCAAACTAGTGGTCAGCAGACTGGGAAATAGATGTAGTTCCTGCCCTCATGGAGCCCACATTTTAGTGGGGCAAGGTGTTAGACTAGGGTTTCTCGACCTCAGCACCGTGGACATTTGGAGCTGGGTATTTGCTATGAGGACTCTCCCCTAATTCATAGGATGCTTAGCAGCATCCCTGGCCTCGATCCACCAGACCTCTGCAAGTCATACAATCAAAATGTCTCCGGACACTTCCAAATGTCCCCTCAGGTATAAAAATTGCCCCTGGTTGAGAACCACTGGGTTAGAAGGTAATTACATGAACATATAAATGGACTGATTCCAGAAGGCATTAAGTCCTCTAATGAGAACAAAACAATTTGATAGAGTGTATCTGGCTGGTGCTACTTTGGAGAGTACAGGTGCAGGGGCGGCCTCTATGAAGAGGTGACCTTTGAGAACTGAAGGAAGCAAGGGAGTAACGGGAACAGTGTGAATGGTACAAGGGAACAGTACATGCAGAGATCCAACATGACTAAGCAACAAGGAAGAGGAGTGGTGTGGCCAGGGCTGAGTGGGTGAAGGACATTAGTAGGGCAGCTAGAACGAGGGCCAGGTCACGTGGAGACCAGATCGTTCAGGTCCTGCTGGAGCAAGGGGAGGACTTGGGCTTTTACCCTGAGTGAGATGGGATCCATCGAGCAGAGGAGGGAGCTGAGGTGTGTGTTAACAGCGCCTTCTGGAGGCCAAGTGGGGGAGTACAGGAGGAGGAGCCTCAGGGAGCACTCCCCCTAGAGACGCAATGAGGGGGCTGGACCAAGTTGGTAACTATGGAAGTGGATTCGATTCTCGATACAGTTTGAAGGTCGAATCAAGAGACTTTGCTGAGGGAAGGAAAGAGTTGGGGGCAGGAGGGGAGTGAAAGATGGAGAGTGGGACTCCCAAGGCCACCTTCAGTGTCGCCAGCTAAGATGCAGGCAGACTTTAATCTTGTGAGATTGTCAGCAGTTTTCAGCTCCTTCTCATGTGCATGGTGTCTCTGTCCCTTTTCTTGGTTTTGAGTCAAAATTCCCAAGTCTTCCTCACCCCCCCACCCCATCAAATGAGGTGGATTTAGCACTGGCTCCTCGCTGTAACTGATATGCTGGGTAGACTGTCAGCTCCGTGAGGGCAGTTTGCCAGTTTGGCTCCCAGCTGTATCCTGAGTGCCTTCAATGGTGCCTGAGACACAGCATTTGGGGAGTGGACAAATGGGGAGTCAGACTCCAGGAGAGGGCAGGGACCAAGTAGGAAGAAGGGAAGGAGAAGCTCGTCCCTGCCCCAGGTTGCTGAGGGGATAGGCAGGGGTGAGTACAAGGCTAAGGAAGGGTGGTGACTTGGAGGTCTGGGCTGTCTCCCCCACCCATCCCAGTTAACAGGCAGCCCCGCGTGGCCCTGCAGTACCACACGGACAGAGAGTACCCATGGAACCTGGCTCTGACGGGCATCCTCATTTCCGTGTTTCTGGCTGTCTTTGCCTTCATGGTCATTGTGGTCTCGTGAGTCATCCTTGCCCCCTCCTCAGTCCCCTAGATGTCCCTCTGGGTGCCTCAAAACTGGCACCTCCCTGGATGGGCCACTGTGTGCTTTGGGAGTCTCCTCCCCATGCATTTGATGTGTCTCTGTCTTTTTCTCTGTCTCCTCCTCCTCCCTCTCCCTCTCCGCTCCCTCTTGTTCATTGGTATCTGTCTCTCTCATCTCTTCTTTCCTCCACTTCTAAGCCACATTATGACTTTTCTGGGTCTTCAGCACTTTTGTCATTGCGGACTCCTTCCTCCATGTAAAAATACTACAAGTTATATTTTGCAAATGCATCAGTATAAAGACAAAGATCATCCAAGTCAGCTTCATTATTATATATTCATCATCATCATCATCATCATCATTATTGTTATATTCATGTGTTATCTTCTGGCTTTCAAAGATATTACAATGAAAACATTTCCATGGGCGCCAGGCCCCGTCCCCAGGGAGAGGTGACCCTCACCCTCCTCTCTCCACCTCTGAGGGCTTCTCCCTGCCTCCACCTGCCCGTGCGCCCCTCAACCGCTTCTCCAGCCCCTCTCCTCTTCTCTCTGCCTCGGTTTCTGTCAGTCTCTCTCTCTGCCTCCTCCAAGTGGCCCACTAGCCTCCTTTCCCTGACACCTCTGTTTCTTCATATTCACAATGAGGGTGATCCCCGTGCCTCCTCCTCAGGGGTGGTGGTGGGCACTGAGTCGCTTAGCACATAGGAGCGCTCCGGGAGTGTCAGCCTCTCTTCCACCTCTAACTCTCCTGTCTGTCTCCCTGTGTTATCAGTTTCGTATTGCTGCTGTGATACGTCACCACCAACTGGTTGCCTTAAAGAAACAGAAATGTATTCTCTGTGTTCTGGTGGCCAGAAGTCCGAAATCCAGGGGTTGGCAGGGTTGGTTCCCTCTGGAGCCTGTGAGGGTGAATCGACTCCATGCCTGCCTCCCAGCTCCTGCCGGCTGCCGGCAGCCCTGGCGGCTTCCCTCAGGCTCTGCCTCCGTCTTCTCATGGCTTCTTCCTCTGTGGCTACGTCTCAACTCTCCCTCTCCTTCCTCTTGCAAGGACATCTGTCCTTGCATGTAGGTCCCAGCCTAAACCCGGATGATCTCATCTCACCTTAACTTAATTACGTCTGCAAAGATCCTGTTTCCAATTAAAGTCACGGTCACAGTTACCGGAAGTTAGGACTTGGACGTATCTTGGGGGCGGCGGGGAGACACAGTGTAACCCACTATACTCTGTTTCCACTATCCCCTATCTCTTCCGTTTATCTCTCCGTTTCTGTCTGTCCTTGCTCTTTTAGTTTCTCTCTCTTTTTCTCTCTCTCTCTGTCTTTCTCTCTCTCTGTGTCTCCGCCTGTCTTTTTTGACTCTTCGTGGTCCCACATTTTACTCTCACTTAGTCCCAACTTTTCACCCTCCTCAGGTACCAACTTCGATTGGCTGAGAACTTTGGAAATCTGCCCAGAGACCCATGACGTCACTGGCTGAACCAAATCAAGCCAATGATTGGAAGGAAGTTGGGGGGCGGGGTAAGGGTCAGTTGAGCCGGAGGAGCCTGAAATTTTTTTCTAACCTCCAGTCTTTTTCTCTCTTACTAGGGCTTGTACGTACAGGCAAAACCGAAAACTCCTGCTGCAATAGGGCGATGGTTTGGAGGTCTGTAAGGGGGAAAAGAAAAGAAGTTTAATAAAATCTGTGACAAATTTTTCAATGTGCTATCACTTTCCTGGGCCCTCCTCCCCGCAGTTGGTGTCCAGCTCTGTTTCTCTACCCAGCTGGGTGCTCCTCAAGGGCTGGGACCAGGTGTCACTCATCTGTGGCCACCAATTATCCTAATTCAAGATAGAAGTGACTTGGACCTTCAAAAGGAATGGACAACCTACTGTGAGTGTTTGAAGGGACAGCCATCCCTCCTCCGGGGAGGAAATGCATCCAAAAAGAGATGATGTAGTGAGGCCCCGAAGGATGGCTGAGCACAGGAAGAGCAGTGGTCAGTGTGGAGGGTACAGGTTTTCCTTCCTATCTGAACTCTGATTTTTCACTCTCTGTGTACCTAACTACTAGATTCGGATATATTTTCATGCAAATCTTTTGCTATCGGAACTATCACTACTCGCTAACACAAAGAAGGATCCAAATAGATTTGGAAAACATGGGATCCTATTTCTGAACCTGCCAGCAGAACTATCAGTGTCTAGGATTCGGGTAATGAGGGATGTATGAAGGGATGGGCATGGGTTGACGAGAAAAGCTGAATTTAGCTGAAGATTCAGTGGCTAGCACAAAGCATGGCTCGGAGTAGGCACTCAATAAATATTTGTTGAATAAATGAGGGTGGTAGTGTTGCGGGGAAAAGCCTACAAAGACGTTTTGATCTATACACTGAAGGGCTTTAACTATTAGGGAAAGTCGCTCGGTGTTTTTTTTCTAGGATCTGATATTGAAACAAATATATTATGAATCCAAACTACAAGGCCCCATTCATAGGGATGGAAAATACTCAGCTTCACGCTATTGTCGTCGTGGCGAAATAACAGCGTCAGTGTTTTCAGATCTTCAGATTTTTCAAGAGAACCCAGAAATTCGTATTTTTATGTCAAATTTCTCCGTAAGTATTGTTGGCAACTAATTTATTTCAAGGACCAAAACCAACCAAAATACGTCTTGCTACCTCTGTGAGATGACAGGAAAACTTCTGGGGCTGGGTGTTTTTGTAGATTTTACATTAGCGAGAGATTAGCAAAGAAACTTTTAAGTGTTGATAAATTCCGCTGGCCTCCCTAATTGACTACATTTCCCAGAATCCACTGCCTGCGTAGGTATCTGTTGCCATAGATACTGTCATCCCACTGTCTTTAAAAGTACGCGGGTGTGTATGTAAACCGCAACTTCTGATTGGCCGAAACCTCGATTTCTTTGTTCCAGCCCCACTCGTTGCCAAGATACCAGTTTTAGTACATGCGCAGTAGAGTGCACTTTGAATGGGGGTGTTTTTCTACAAGGTGGAGCCCACCTGTGCAACCACTATATTCTACTGCTTCCAAGTTCGCCCCGTCTCTTTTCCCTGTACCATGAAAATCAAACAGAGCTGGCTCCAACCGAAAGGATTCTGGGAATGGTAGTTTCCGGCCTCAGCTGCGCAGGCGCACTCCCTTCATCCGGCGCTGCCCCTTGAGTGGTGTTCGAAAAGTCGGCGGGAACCAAGTAGGCACCAGTGTCTCGTCCTCTCCATTTCTGAGCAGGTTCTGCCCCCTCCTCTTTCTCTCGACTCCAAGCCCCCACTAGGAGCAGACTCCAGCCTGCAGGGGGCGTGTCTAGGCAACGGGCGCTGGTCGCCATGGCGACGACCCTCCAGGCGCGTATGACGTCACAGTCACCTGGGTGCTGGCTCGCTACTTACTGCAGACGAGTCAAAATGCTTGACTTAACGCGCACCTTCTACGCGGGTAGCCAGACCGCAGCCCACCTGGAAAATACTCAGGCTTGAGGGGTCGCAAATTAGTGGCCCAAAGATGCTTTTGTTATGGATTTTTAAAAAAATTTCTTCACGCCGCAGGTCCAGACGTTCCTTTAACTTCATGGGACTCTCGTGGGGAAGTGCACAATAAACAGATAATTAAATTGTGCATAAACTATGGTGTGATGAGAGCTCCTGGAGAGCGCAGTCTGAAGAATTACAACACAGCGATGATTATAATATCAGGGCTAGGATACTGGGATGATCCTGTGGGAACCCAGGGAAGGAGTTGTCAACTCCAGCTGGGTTTGGTGGGAATCAGAGAAAGTTTTTTTATTACATTCCTATGGTTCTTGTTTAAAGGGAGGAAACCTATTAATTTTAATTAATTTTGTACCCATTTACAGAATTACCTTGTTGTTTTAGTGTTTCAGTCAATTCTCATTTTCATGATCTTAATCATACCATGTGAAAAGAAGAGTGAGAATCCAGACTTCTCTATTTCAGTGATGTCTTTTGTTTCTCTCTCTTGTCTAATTACATTTTTAGTTCCTCCAAAAGTAGTGAGAGTAGACACTTTGTTTTTTACTTTAACGGGAATTCCTTTAGTGTTTTACCATTAAGGCTGATATTAAGTTTTGATTATATGTATATAATTAAACACAAGAAGAGGCCAGTAACTCTTCAGCATTGTTATTATTGTTCAGTATTGGCCTATTCTTAATTTATTAAGCTTATCTAGAAATGACTGGTTACTGAATGTTATTAAAAGCCTTTTCAGTATCTATGGATATGATTGCATTATTTTGATACATCAATAGGTAAGTTTTATATCCTAATATTAAACCGTCCTTGCATTCCTGAACATACATTTCCTAGCTCCCAGCATAGGACTCTATTTCAACTTTACCACACTGCCCTTTAAGAGGTGATGGGTGAAACTGAGGCAAACAGAAAGGCAGATTCCCAGGGAAATTGACTAATTAAATGACAGAAGCTCGATTCATTCACCATTGGTTTAGATAGGGGTAACTTTTATCTGTCCTGAAGACTTTAGCTATGGTAGGAGAAATTTGGATTAAATGGACTATGGCATCGCCTCCTGTGAAGGACGGTGAAAAGACTCTGCCTAAAATGAGGATATTCGCGGAGCCAGTACAGCCAGACATGTCTCAAATACCAGGTTTCCTCCAGCTGCAAAATAGCTGTCTAGCCAAATAGTCTTTCTCCCGCCCCACACTGTACTCCTAGACTCCATTTCCCAGCATCCCCCGCACTCAGAGACCTTAGACCAGGAGGAGCGTGAGCCTCAATGGTTTCTGGGAAATGTAGTCCAGCCGCGATGCCGAGTTTAAAGTACCGGGACGAGAGTTCCGCGCAGGCGCATTCCGCGGCCTGCGGGAGGGAGGGAAGGCCTGACTGCCCAGCGGAACCCGCCCAGGCGCACAGGTGAGTCCGGACCCAGCGGACCCAACCGGAGCAGATGGGTGCGAGCCGGGCTAGGTTGGCTGGCGGGCGCTCAGGGGGCGGGCCCGAGTCGGGCCTGGGTGGGAGGAGGAAGGGCTGCGGGTGACGCCCCGCCCCCTCCTGTCATTCGCGAGCCAGCCCCAGACCCCCTCACCCCGAGCATCTGCGCGGCCCAGACTACTCAGCGCGCAAACATTGGGCGCCTGCTGTTTGCCAGGAGCCCGGCCGAGCGCGGGACAGCTGCGATCTCCTAGGAAGGGGAACCTACCGTTCCTCACCTTGCAGGTGAAGAAACTGAGCCTCGGGGAGACTCCGCGACTTCTCTCAGGTCACGGAGCTACTAAGTGGGAGACCTGGAACCCAGAGATTCTGACCCCAAAGCCTGAGAACAACACTGCAGGCACACCGTTGGTGTCCGTACCCCTCAGCCCCACCGCCCCGGATTCTGTCCCCCCCCACACACACACCCCGGTCTCGTCCGCCCCCCACCTCCCCTGGTGCATCCCTCGCTCTCTAGGTGTCTCTCTCCCCTCCTCTGTGGGTCTCTGTCCACCTTCCCAAGTCGCTGTTCCTCTCTTTGTGTCTCCGTCCCCCTGTTTCTGGGTCTCTGTCCCCTCCTTCTGGGTCTCTGTCCCTTTCTCTCTGAGTCTCTGTCTCCCCCCTCTGAGTCTCTGTCCCCCTCTCTTTCTGGATCTCTGTCCCCCTCTCTCACGGTCTCTGCCCTCCCCCGGAGTCTGTGCACCCTCTTCCCAGCCCCCAGCCCACCCAGTGAATCTGTCTGTGTTTTCTGAAAACGAGGTCATTTTCTTACATAACCATAGCACCATGATCACCACGAGGAAATTATAACATTGATACAATATCTACACGCCTTATTCAAATTTTCGCTGATGCTCCCAACAGTGTCTTTAATGGCAAAAGAAAATCTGAGATCACACATGGCATTAGTTATCGGTCTTTCTGGTCTCGTTGAATCTGGAACAGTTTTTCAGTCTTTTCTTGACCTTCCTGATGACCTTGGCAGTTCTGAAGATCACAGACCATGTACTTTCAGAAGGTTTTTCAGGTTTGGGCTAGTCCAGTGTTTCTTCCTGATTAGATTTAGGTCACATGCTTTTGGCAGGAATGCTCTGGGAGTGATGCTGTGTCCCTCTCGTCAGATCGGGGCCCCTGAGGTGGGTTTGTCCCATCACACGCCACGTCAACCTTGCTCACTCAGTTAAGACGGTGCCTGCCAAGGTTCTCCTCTCTAAAGTTACCGTCTTCTTCTTGTAATTAATAAGAGATTTGGAGGGAGATGGTTAAGACTCTGTTCCTCATTTCCTCATCAGAGTTTCACCTGCTGGTTTCAGCATCCAGGTGTGTGTGTTCCTGTGTGGCTGGGCACGTGTGTGGCTGTTTGCCTGGGAACACGTGTGAGGCGCTGAATCTTTTCATTTTGTGGACTGTGTCAGTTTCCATTGCTGCTGTAACAAATTCCTGTATACTCAGTGGCTTAAAATGGCACAAATTTATTCTGTTACCATTCTGGAGGCCAGAAGTCTGAAATGGGTTTTTTACTGGGCAGAGATCAAGGTGTCAGCAGAGCCACGCTCCTTCCAGAGACTCCAGAGGGGAATCTATCTCCTTGCCTTTTCCAGTTTCTAATGGCACCTGTGTTCCTTAGGTTGTGGCCTTTTCCTCTATCTTCAGAGCCAGGGACATAGCGTCTTATCTCTCAGCCTCTGCTTCTCCCCACTTCTGTCCCATGGCTGCCTTCTCCTCTGTGTCAGCTCCCCTTCCACCTCCCTCCTATAAGGACACTTGTGATGACATTTAGGGCCCACGATATAACCCAAGATAATCACCCCATCTCCAGATTATTAACTTAATCACACCTGCAAAGTCCCTTTTCCATATAAGATAAGATTCACAGGTTCCAGGGATATCTTTGGGGGCCATTATTCAGTCCACCACCTGGTCTGGGTCAGGCCTTGAGGACAGGGCCAAGTCTCACTCATCTCTCTCATCCTCAGACCCTGGCTCACATGGGGCTCAGAGCCCATTTGATGAATGAATGAGGGTAGCCCGACAGTCTGAGCACCAACCTCTCTCTGGCAGGGATTCTTAAACTTTATTTTAGCAATTGGAGCTGTTCTTCAAACAACATCTTAAGCAGGAGTCCAGGATCCTTAAGTAGCATTTTTAAGACAGACAGAAAGGCCTCTGCAAAATGTGGTCTGTCCGTCCAGTGGGATATTACTCAGCCATGAAGGAATGAGGCACTGATACAGGCTGCAACATGGGTGAACCTTGAGCACACTGTGCTAAGTCAAAGAAGCCGGACACAAAGGCCAAACATTGTATGATTCCTGCTGACCCTCATGTGGAACATCCACAATATTCACAGGCAAATTCAGAGACAGGAAGCAGATGAGTGGTTGCCAGGGGATAGGGAGGGGTGGGATGGGGAGGTTGGAGGGTGACTTCTTAATGGGTACAGGATTGCCGTTTGGGGTGATGCAGATGTTCTGGAACTAAATAGAGGTGGTGGTTACACAACATGTGAATGTACTAAATGCCACTGAATTGTAGACTTTAAATGATTAAGATGGTAAATTTTATGTTTATGTATATTTTACCACAATAAAAAAAATTATAAGAAAAAATGAGGAGGTTGTGTGCAGTGGCTCATGCCTATAATACCAGCACTTTTGGAGGCAGAGGTGGGTGGATCACTTGAGCCCAGGAGCTGAAGACCAGCCTGGGCAACGTAATGAGACCCCATCTCTATAAAAAATTTTAAAACTTAGCCAGCCGTGGTGGCATGCACTGATAGTCCCAGCTACTCAGGAGGCTGAGGCAGGAGGATCATTTGAACTGGAGGCTGCAGTGAGCTATGATAGAGCCATTGCACTCCAGCCTGGGTGACAGAGATTCTGTCCCAAAAAGGGGGGGGGCAGGTGACTCTGCAGCCAGACTTCTGGGTTCAGATCCTGCTCTGACACTTGTTATCTCTATGACCTCGAGCAAGGGGCTTAACCTCTTGTGACCTCAATTTCTTCATCTGGGGATAACTATAGTTCCCATGTCTGAGAGCTGTCGTGTGGGCGAGGTGAGCTGAACCTCATGGTGGATGACTGTTATTTCTGGTATGAAATGGGGGCCTCAAGTGGCCTGTTCTGAGCTTTTGCTTTGGCCCTTAGGACACCAGAGACCCCAGTCTCACCAGGTGTCTTTGGGGAAGGCATCTGTCTGTCTGGGCCACAACCCTTTCTCTGCTCTGGTCCCCTCCTCCAGCTCTTCAGACTCTGGCCTGGATCTTCCTCCCAGAGGTACCTGCCCAGGACCCAGCAATGGCCACTGGGACCCTGATGGCTGGGAACCAGGTGAGTCTGGGCCTTCTCTTCCAAGATGGCTTTGGGGACTTCAAAGGGTCCTCTTCATCTCTGTGCATGATCCGAAGGGCTTCTGCCCCTCCCCAGCACCGGAAGAAAGCCTATGAGGAGCAGGGAGCTCTGGCGCTGGGGTGTGCAGGGAAGGCAGGGGCAGGTGCAGAATGCTGTGAGCTGGGACCTCATGACACAGTCATTGAACACTCGGCAGCCTTCTGGTTACCAGATGAAATGGGCAGTGGATGGTTTTGCTTCACCCCTGAGCCTTTTCCATGGAGTCAGGAATAGGGGTCGGGATCAGGGATGGGGTCCGGGATAGAGTGGGACATAGGAATATGTCTTGCACAAAATGGCTTGATAGTTTTTTTAAAAAGTGTTTCTTAGGGCTGTCATGTACAGGTGTGCAGGTTATGCACTGCACAAGGGCACCTCATCTCAGGGGCAGGATTCACATCTTACACCTCATACATTGGTATATTTATTGTGGCAATTTTCAGGCAGATGGCAGTAAACTATCATATACTAAAATAATGGGTCTATTACAATGACTCTCCAACAGATGGCACTAAAGAGTCGCGTGGAAGGGCTCCTTGTTCTGCCTTATACCAAGGCGCCTGTGGGCTAGCGGCTGGCTGCCCTAGATGGTTTCTGTCCCCATGGGCCAGTTTGATTCAGTCATCCCAAATCTGCAGAATCAGAATGTTCCAGCCCAGGAGCCAGTAGTGGGCCCTTGACCCATGACGTCTCCTGCCCCAGAATTCCGGAAGCAAATGCCCCTCCACCGTGTAAAATTGGCCGTTGCAGGAATCAGTGACCTTCAAGGACGTGGCTGTGGACTTCACCCTGGAGGAGTGGGGGCGGCTGGAGCCTGGCCAGAGGGAGCTGTACCGGGACGTGATGCTGGAGAACTACCAGAACCTTCTCTCACTGGGTGAGACCCATCCCCAGCCTTCCCCAGGGAGGGGCCTGTGCCCCTTTTCGCCCTCTTCTCATTCGTGCAGGCTGTCACTGGGGCCCTCTGTATTCTTACTGGTGCCTCGTGCCTGCCTCTCTCTTCCTTTCCTTCTCTTGCTGGCTGGGGTTGACCTTGGCCGCGAGCAGGGGCCGTTGCCAGGATAACCGGCGCGATGGCGAAGCGTGGGTGGAGATGCAGGTTGGTTGCGGGACTCACGGCGGGAAAGGGCGGAGGCCGTCACCCGATGGCGTCTTCGAGTGATGAGGGGAGGTCACAGCTGCAGAGAGGGGCTGAGGTGTAGCACAAGGAGGGGAAGAAATGACAAAACGATCATTTTGGAGAATGGGGAGAAAACATACAATTGTCCGGCGCAGCTTCCGAGTTGCAGGTAAGACCTTGGCGGAAACGCCCTTGAGCCTCTTGGGCGCCGGCACCTAAGGGGGAGGATATTTGGGCCTAAGCACCGAGGGGCCTTTACCCGGCGAGTTCGGTGCGGGCCAAGAAGGACAGTGCAGGTGGGGGTGCGGCAGGGGAGGGGTTTCAGGGTGAGGCATAAATGCCAGGCTGCAAAGAGAGAAGGAAAATCGTGGGGGAGGCCACGGATGGCGAGGGGTGTGTAGGCTCAGAGAATTCGCCGTCCTGGGTCTCTGCTCCTCTTCCTCCTGGTTGCCCCAGCCACCGAGCCAGACTCCAGGGCGGCTGCCGGTCCATGGAAGGTTAGTTGGAGCCAAGAAGTAGGGAAAGTGGCCAGGAGGCCGGAAGGAGGGAGGGGAGGTTTGACGCCAAGATGTGGGAGATGAAGTCCTAACCAGTGGTGAAGGGGTCTAGGATGTGACCGTGGGAGCGGGTGCCTGAGGTGGAGGGGTATGGGATCCTTGCAGGAGAGGACTGCAGGAGTCACTGTGTCCAGGTCTGCCTCCTCCTTCAGCTTGGGACCCCCTCAAGGGCATAGGCGTGTCCAGATCATTTCTGTATCCCCAGCACAGCCCCGCGCTGGCGTGGGAGGCCCCGGGCTTGTCTGTTGAACCAAACTTCTTCTCACCCTCACCCCTGTCCTAGTCACCTTTTGGCTGCCTCCTCCAGGAAGCCTCCTTTGATTTCTCCACTTGCTATGACTCCCTGCAACACCAAGTATTTCTTCCATCCAGCTTATACCATACTAGACTGTGCCTCGCTTTCCTGTTTGGATGGTAAAAATGAGCTAATACATTTAACTAGCTTAGAAACATGCCTGGCACGTAGTGTGTGCTTAATAGATGTTAATTTTTTCATATTACTCTAACTATTGTTGTAATTATCTCATATTTTAATCAGGGATCAAATGTTTGCATACAGGGATTCAAGACAGTTTCATCAAAATGAGAAAGTTTTGACTCTGTTTCTAGAACTCTTGGAATGGAAGTCTTCAAGCATAGATGAATCTAGAGCCGCGTTGGCCATCAGAAATAGGACATGACCCACTCAGGTCATTTTAAATTGTCTGGTGGTCAGGTTAAAAACATAAAAAGAAACAAGTGAAATTAATATTAATCATGAGTTTCATTTACCTCAAGCTATCCAAGGTATTATTATTTCGACACATGGAAATCATAATATACAAATTATTGAGAGATTTTATGGATTTTTCCATAGTAAGTCTTCAAAACACAGAACACTTTGTTTTTTACACTTTTTAACATAGCACTTGCCTTGGACAGCACAGGCCCAGGGCCTTAAACAGTCTCATCACAGCTCAGTCTCTCACTGCGATTTACTAGGCACTCAACGAATGAGCCATGCATTGGCCATCCATTGGCCATTGGTGCCAATCATTAGGCACCCACTGTATGCATCTCCCCTGAAGACCCAGGGCCAGCACCCAGGCCTCCCTGTGATTCTGGCACCCACGGCCAACTGTTCTATCTTTCCCCAGGGGCAGGGTTTCTTGGGTCCAAACCTGATGTAATCTCCCGTCTGGAGCGAGGGGAAGCGCCAAAGATGGAGGAGAGAGAAGCCCAGCGAGTTACCTGTCCAGGTGGGTGAGGATGCCCAACAGGTGCGCACCCTCTTCTACCCGATCTATCATGGTCAGTGAGGTTCACTCGGGAATGAGGCAGCAGAACACACAAGCGGTAATCGTGGGCTCTGGAGTCGGGCTGCCTGGGTTCAAATTCCAGCTGCCCACTTCCTGGCTGTGTGGCCTTAGCCTCTCTGTCCCTTGATTTTCTCGTCTGTAAAAAGGGGATGATACCAGTACCAAGGGTTGAGAGGAATCAATGAGTTAACAGCTACGGAGCAAAACCCCACCCCCCAGTCAGTAGCGGCTTTGATGGTTGTCATCCTTGTAATTGTTTATTGGGAATAGCCTTTGGAAAGACCCAGAAGTAGGACCTGGCCTACCATGTTGAGGGAACAGGAAGAAGCCAGAAAAAGCCTCCCTAGGGACCCTGGTCTCCACTGGAGGAGGGGACTGAAGCATCCATGTTTCCCACACCATCCAGACCCTCCCCTCCCGTCCCCCCCACAGCCTATCAGTCCTCAGCCTTGTCCCTCCTGCCCCTGGCCAGCCCTCAGCTCCTCTCCCTGGACTCTTATCTCAGCCTCCTCCTTGGCCTCCTGGCCTCCAGGCCTCCCCACTCCAGTCTGTCTCCCACACAGCGCAGAGGGGCCTTTCCGTACTAAGAGTTGACCCCATCCCTCCTCTGCTCATGGCTTCCCATGGCTCCCAGCACTCCCAGGATGGAGCCCCAGCCCCTCAGCCTGGCACCCTGTGTGGTCTGTCCCACGCTGTCTCTGCCCTCATCTTAACCATCCACCCCATGCCCTGACCTCACTGAAGCACCTATCCCTACCTGAACCTGACTGGGTGTTCTCACCTTTGGGCCTTCACACATGCTGTTCTCTCTGCCTGGAACACCCTTCCCTGCTTTGTATACCTGACAAACACCTTCCTGTTCCTCAAGATAAAGCTTATAGGTCACCTCCTCCAGGAAGCCTTCCGCTTCTCAGTGTTTTCACAGCTTCTTGCTCAAGCTGCTATTACTGTACTTGTACATGTCGTGGTTAAGAGCGTACGTTCTGAGTTCAAATCCCCTCTCTGCCACTGACAGGCTGTGGGACCATGGGCAAATGATTTAATCTATTGCTGTCTCTATAAGCTTAGAACAATGCTTGGCAAATAGTAAGCATTTAATAAATGTTTCCTATTACAATTATAATAATTATTATTGTAATTATCTGATGTATTTATCAGGACTCTTTTAAATGTGAAGAATCAAAATAGGTTAAGAAATATTAGATTTTTTAGACCCATATAACTGGGAAGTTTTGGAGTGCAAGACTTTGGGCATAGATGGATCTAAGGCCTTGAGTGGTATTGTCAGGACTCGCTTGTTTTCTCTCTCTCTCCTTCCTTCCCTCCCAGTACATGTTGATTCTCTCTGTTTCTTGCTTCATTCAGTCTGCAGGCCTTTTCAAGTGGCAGTCAACATGGCTGCCCACAATTTCAAACTTATATTCTGCCTAGCAACCCCATATATCAATCTCAAGGAAGACTCTGATTAGCTCCCTTTGGATCTTGAACCAATTATTATGGCCTGGGGGATGGAGTATTGTGATTGGCCAGCCTGAGTCTCATGCCCACTCCTGAGGTGGGGGATGAGGGAGACTATGATTACCAGCCCCACCAACACTATAGGGAAAGGGGAGCAGTGGTTATTCAAAGGTAGGGATGCTAAAGCAGTACGTAGGATGTGTCCAAAATATCCAAGTACAAGCCTTCCTTTCCCTCTGTGAGGGCAAGGACAAGACATCTTGTTCAACACAAGGTCACCCCCGCCCCCAGAACTGTGGTTAGCACATATGTAATGTTCCATGAACAACCTACTAGTTTCAAAAAATCAATCCCCTCCAACAAATTCCAAGTGGTTTTGCCTTCTGCTCATTGTTTCTTCTCTAGATCTTCCTTTCTACAAATTGCAAGCTCATGCTATAAAAGCCTCAAATATATTTAACATTTATTGATGTTTTCAGATCAAATAAAAGCTATGTGTGTTTAATCACAGAAACTTTGAAAATCTAAATAAGATAAAGCAGGAAATGAAAATCTCTCATAATCCTGCTTATCTCTCCAAAAAATTCACCTTTGACATTTTAATGTAGTTCCTTCAAATATGTTCAACCCAGTATCTTTAGTGTTTTAAAATTAGCATAATACATTTAAGGGTCATCCCCATTGTATGGATGTACCATAGTTTATTTAATAATCATTTGATGAACATTGAGTCATTTCCTTTTTTTTTTTTTTTTGGCTAGTGTGAATCATACTGCTGTGAACATTCATGTACAAGTTTTTGTATGAATATATGTTTTCATTTTTATGGGTAAATACCTAGGAGTGGAATTGTTGGGTCATAGGGTAATTGTATGTTTAACCTTTTTTTTTTTTTTTTTTTTGAGACAGAGTCTTGCTCTGTCACCTGGGCTAGAGTACAGTGATATCATCATAGCTCACAGCAACCTCAAACTCCTGGCTCAAACGATCCTTCTGCCTCAGCCTCCCAAGTGTCTGGGACTATGGCATGTGCCACCACACCTGGCTAATTTTTCTATTTTTTGTAGAGATAGGGTCTTGCTCTTGCTCAGGCTGGTCTATGTTTAACCTTTTGAGGAACTGCCAGACTGTTTTCCAAAGTGGCTGCACCATTTTACAGTTCCACCAGTGGTACATGAGTTCTAATTTCTTTACATCCTCATCATCATTTGTTATTTTCTGTCTTTCTGATTATATTCCTACTGGGCGTGAAGTGGAATCTCACAATTTTGATTTGTTTTTCCTCAATGGCTAATAATGTTGAGCATCTTTCATGTGTTCATTGTCCATTTGTGTATCCCTGGAGAAATGACTATTGAGATCTTTGCCCACTTTTTAATTGGGTTGTTTCTCCTTTTATTATTGAGCTGTGAGCATTCTTTATATATTTTAGATACAAGTCCCTTATCAGGTATATGATTTGAAAAAATTTTCTCCCATTCTACTGCTTGTCTTTTCACTTTCTTGATAGTGTCTTTGAAGCACAAAAGGTTTTAATTCTGACAATCTCCAATTTATCTATTTTTTCCTTTGTTGCTTATGCTTTTGATTTCATATCTAAAAGACCATTGCCTGATCCAATGACATCAGGATTATTTCAAGAATCCCACATAACATTTAGTTGTTATGTCTCTGTTTTGGGGGTCCCACAACTACCCACTAGTTTGGTGATTTTCTAGAAGGATTCACTTGACTCAACAAGTTGTACTCACAGCTTACAGCAAAGTATAGTGCAAGAACAGCAGGAACAAACACAGGCTAGAGAGGTCATACACAGGCTTCCAAACAGCCCTTTCTCTGTGAGGGTCACAAAGACATGCTTTTTACTGCCAATGCAAAACCACAGAGACACACATGAGGTGTCCTCACCCAAGGAATACCACTTGAGTCTTACAGTCCAGAGTTGTTGAAGAGGGCTTATCACACATGCACATCCCTGCTACATGACCAGCCATCTGAGGACCCCAAACCAGGTACCACTTACACATCATTAATTTTCATATTTATAGTCAACAATGCTAACAACGTAGTACACTTGACCCATGGCCTTGAGCATACAGAAAAACATCATTAACCAGTAACTATGTAAACATCCCAGAAGTTTAGTTCTCAGAGCTTGGCCAAGGGGCATTGCTGTGGCTGCAGAGACAAACAAAAACTGAGTGAAATAGCCCTTCACTCTTAACTCTTCCTTAACTCTTCAGCCCTTAACTCTTCCCTTGCACAGTCCCACAAATACACTGTGAGAATATCTGTGCCATGCTCACTTGCCAATATTGGATATTTTTAATATTTTCCGATCTAAAAAGGGTAAAATGGCATTTTAGTAATTTGATTTTTTCACTATTACTGATGTTGAGCATCTTTATGTGTATTTATCAGCCACTTATTTTTCTTCTGTGAATAAGAATTCATATTCTTACCTTACTATGTTACTAGGTTTTTTCATTTTTTTCCTCATTGATTTATAAAAAAATCAATCAACCTCCATGCACAAAAACTGTTTTGCAACTTGGTTCTTTTCATTTTTTGAGTATATTGAGGCCATCTTTCCATGTCAGAACATGAATCTATCTATTAATACATCATACCTTTCAAAATAGCAACATAAATTTTTTTTTTGAGACAGAGTCTCACTCTGTTGCCCAGGCTAGAGTGCTGTGGCATCAGCCTAGCTCACAGCAACCTCAAACTCCTGGGCTCAAGCAATCCTCCTGCCTCAGCCTCCTGAGTAGCTGGGACTACAGGCATGCGCCACCATGCCTGGCTAATTTTTTCTGCATATATCTTTAGTGGTCCATATAATTTCTTTCCATTTTTAGTAGAGACGGGGTCTTGCTCTTGCTCACACTGGTTTCAAACTCCTGAGCTCAAACCATCCACCCACCTCGACCTCCCAGAGTGCTAGGATTACAGGCGTGAGCCACTGTGCCCGGCCTAGCAACATAAATTTTAAAACCTTTCTTTTTAAGTTTATGCTGCCACGGCCAAATAATCAGTTTTCTTTGTCCTGGGATAGATAATATTGTTATTTTCCATTTCTTTCAGACTTGGAGAAAAGCTCTGTGGCTACTCAGGAGATACCTCCAGAAAAGAGCATTTCTAAAGAGTCAGCTTCTCCAGTGGAGGGAATTTTAAGGGCTGTACTTGGTGATGCCAAGTTGGGGGAACTCCAGGCACGTTGCCATCCATTGGAGGACCTGGGAAAGCAGGAGAGGCATTTGAGGTGCTTATTTGCTACTCCCAAGGGAGACACCTTGGCAGATAGGGGCCTCAGGGGTAATGAGCTTGGGAGAAGCATCAGGTGGACCTCTGCCCTCATCAGGAAGCAAAGAGTGCCTGGTGGAGAGAGGCCCTGGAAGTGGAGTGGGCCACGGAAGAGCTTGAAACACCAAAGGACCTTCATAGAGAAGAAACCATTTAACTGCACAGAATGTGGGAAAGCCTTCATTTACCATTCAGACTATATTCTGCATCAGCGAATTCACACTGGAGAGAAACCCTACAAGTGCAATGACTGCGGGAAGGCATTCAGCAACAGCTCATATTTCATTCAGCACCATATCATTCACACAGGAGAGAAGCCCTATGTCTGCCATGAATGTGGCAAGACCTTTACTCAGAGCTCATCACTTACTGAGCATCAGAGGATCCACACTGGAGAGAAACCCTACAAATGCAAGGACTGTGGGAAGGCCTTCACCCAGAGCTCATCCCTCATTAAACACCAGCGATGCCACACTGGGGAGAAACCCTATAAATGTGACCAGTGTGGAAAGTTCTACTCTCAGGTCTCCCACCTCACCCGCCATCAGAAAATCCACACAGGGGAGAAGCCCTACAAATGTGGCGAGTGTGGCAAGGCCTTCTGTCACACTTCCTCCCTGACCCAACACCAGACCATCCACACTGGGGAGAAACCATACAAATGCAACGAGTGTGGGAAAACCTTCAGCCACAGCTCATCCCTCACTCAGCATCAGCGAGTCCATACTGGAGAAAAACCCTATGAGTGCACGGAGTGTGGCAAAGCCTTCAGTCACAGCTCGTCTCTGACTCAGCACCAGAGAATTCACACTGGTGAGAAACCCTACGAGTGTCATGAGTGTGGGAAGGCTTACACACAGATTTCCCACCTCATGAGGCACCAGAGCATTCACATGGGAGAAAAGCCCTATATATGCAATGAGTGTGGAAAGGCTTTCAGCCACACCTCATCCTTTACACAACACCAGACAATTCACACTGGTGAGAAGCCCTACAAATGCACTGAGTGTGGGAAAACCTTCAGCCAGAACTCCTCACTCACACGCCACCAGAGGATTCACACGGGAGAGAAACCTTATGAGTGCAAAGTTTGTGGGAAAGCCTATACCCAGATATCCCACCTCATTCAACACCAGAGGATTCACACTGGAGAGAAACCCTATGAGTGCAGTGAGTGTGGGAAAGCCTTTAGCCGGAGCACCCATCTCATCGAGCACCAGAAGATCCACACTGGCGAGAAACCATATAAGTGTAAGGAGTGTGGGAAAACCTTCAGTCACAACTCATCCCTCACTCAACATCAGAGAATTCACACTGGTGAGAAACCCTATGCCTGTAAGGAATGTGGAAAGGCCTTCAATCAGAGCATCCACTTGATTCAGCATCAAAGGATTCATACTGGAGAGAAGCCCTACAAATGTAATGACTGTGGGAAAACCTATACCCAGATCTCACACCTTCTCCAACATCAGAAAGTCCACATTGGTGGCAAACGCTATGCCTGTAAAGAATGTGGAGAGGGTTTCAGCTGGAGTTCACACCTTACTGAACACCAGAGACTTCACACTGGGCAGAATGCCTACATATGTGATGATTTTGAGAAAGCCTTTGCTTGGGGCACACAGCTTGCTGATCATCAGAGAACTCATGCTGACTAGATAACCTGAGCATGTAACAAACTGACAGTTCTGCTGTTAGGTTCGTTAGGTTCAGCCTTCATCAATACTAGGAACCCTTGGAAAAAATTCATCTTCAGGAAAAGACGGATCCAGGTGCTTAAATAACTTTTAAGCAATGTGTTCTTCATCAACACCAGGAACCCCCCCCCAACCCAGGGAGGAATGTTAGCACCACATGTTGAGATAGTTTGTTACTTTGTTCCCTAGAGGGAGGATGGCACAGTTTATCACCAGCTGGGATAGCTTATGATTGTTTGGGGGGTTTACTTCACATATTTTATCAACCCTACAATGTCCCCAGATGGTGGTATAATTAGGAGATGGTCTAAAAGAGATGCCACCTCATCTGAGATCTTTAATAAAAACAGCTCTTTCTGAGCTTTTTAAACTGATTGATCTTTACTTAAATTGGAGCCTGAATATTCCGAGGGAAAAACAGCTATAAAAATTAACCCTTTAAAGTAATGATTTTACTTTCCTTTAAAACTTTAAGCTACAAATTTCACAATCTGTAGTTGGCTTAAACAATAAATATATTTCACATATTTATAGCCACTTTAATGTCCTATTATTTGTTTATTACATTTCCAGGAATTTATGCTTTACAAAGCTATTACCCTATTAAGCATCATGCTCTTAAGCATCATTTTTATTCATGCCCAAAGGGAGCTTTTTCATCATATTTTTAAACATAATATTATTTTTATTTTAAAAATAATATTTATACTTTTATAACAGGAAAAATTGGGGGTAAGATAACATATGCTCATCATAAGGATAATTTGGAAAGTATAGAGAGGCATGCAATAAAATACCAAGTTCCTGTAATCCCACAGCTATAGAGAATCATTAGTCATTCTTAGGTGTGTTTCTTTATTTTTTTTTTAGTCTATATTCTATACGGTCTGTTTAGTTGTCAGGAATTTTGGATTAAAAAGTAAAAGCCATATACTCATAATTTGGCCACCTTTAGAAGTCATATTGTTTTTGTTTTCTGTATTTCCTTTCAAATCTTTTAAACAAATGTAACTTTATTTCATTGCAATGACAGTGTAGAGACAATTTTGCCCTCATTATGCCATAAGCATTGTCCTTGTCACATACACACCATATTTATCATTATTAGGGCTAATGATATGTCATTGAGCAGGTGAAGAATAATTTACAAATCAATTCCCCATTTAGGTTTTTGTTCTAAACTCCTAACTAACACACTTTATTGACCAATTTTGCCAATTATGAATAAGGTTATGAGCATTTCCATGCTTCCTTCCTCCCTTCTTTTGGGGGGATTATTTCTTGAAGTAAAATTCTCAGAATGGCTACATCTCCCACCAGTTTTCTGATTCCTCAAACATGTTGCCAAATTGCTTTCCAAAGAGGCTGAACTTCACCCAGCTGCCACAAGCTGGGTGTAGGGACCATAGTTGCACTACATTTTTACAGCAGCAAGTGTCAATTATTTAATATGTCATTAAATAATCTTTAACAACCTGATGTTTTAGAGTTTCACATAGTTACATGTATTCAACCAATACATTATCTGGTCCCTTGTGGGAATTTCAGTTATTTTTTGTTGACTTTTATAAATGTAGTATAGAACATCCCTTCTATGGAAGGGGAGGACATTTATATGACCCTATGCATATTGCCAGTGGCCTGCCAGCAGCTCTGTATCAGTTGGAACTCTGGCAGTGTGTCAGGCTCTGTCTCACCAGCCCTCATCTGTGCTATTATTTTGTCTTTGTCCAGATATTTCCTCTAATCTTCTGGAACTTTTTTTCACCATTGAAGTGATACTCATTCATTGTGAATAATTCAGATAAAACAAAAATGAAGAAAGCTATAGTGCCCTGTAAATTTCATTCCAAAGATCCTAGACTGTTCTGTAAATGTGAATTCCACTTTTTGTTTTTATGAAACTGATTATATATATATATTCACATATAGTGTATTTATATAGCATAACCATATACAAACATGATTTTAGAAGTTACTTTTCTCACTTGATATAATGTGGATAATTTCCCACAATAATATTAATACAAAATATATACATATTGTACATATTATACAAAAATATATATGTATGTACATATATATGTACCTTCATTTTTAACAGCTGCATAATATTTCATGTTAGGGTTTCTTTATTTAACCAATCCCTATTAATGGACATTTAAGTTGTTTCCATTTTCTTTTCCATCACTGAATATTTATTATTTGACATTATGTGTAAGTATGTCCATAAGATGAATTCCTACAAGTATAGCTGTGAGATTATAGAATGTCTTTCCCACATTTGAAATTTTCATAGCTATTGCTAAATAGTCCTCCAAGAAAGAATGAACCAATTTAAATGACTCCTGGAAGTGTATATGAGTGCCTGATTTTCTGTTCCTCTACTTCCTTCTCAAATACTTGGTATTAGTCCTTTTTTAAACAGTTTTAATGTGATAGGTAAAAATGTTCTATAGTTAGTGACATTAATGATCTTTTTATGTGTTTATTGATGTATTCTGTGAATTGCTTATTTATGTATTTTGCCCATTTTTAATTGGGCAGCCTTTTGTATTGATTTATAACAGCAGGTCTTTACATATTATGCACATTAACACTTTGGTATATATGTTACTAACATTTTTTTCTCAATTTTTATTTCTCTTTCAATTTTGTTTGTGGTATATTTTGCTATACGGAATTTTAAAATTTTTAGGTATTCAAATCTATTTGTATTTCCTTTATAATATAGAGAGGACTTCCTTACCCCCAAGATTATTTTAAAAAAAAAAGTTCTCTTGTATTTTATTCTAGTACTTTTATAATTTTCTAACAATTAAAATTTTATTCCATCTGAATTTTTTATGGTTTATGGTATGAAACAGAGAATTATTATCAGCCAAGAGTATCTTGCTTGCTTGCGGAAGAAAGAGAATTTCTTGGCCCATGTAATTGAAAAGTTTCACCTTCTGGAAGAAATGGATCCAGGTGCTTAAAGGACCTGTCGGCAATCTGTTCTCTCCTCTCAGCTCTGCTTCCTTTTTGATCAGGTATGTTTTCTGGCAACCTGTAATGGGAGGCCCTCGCCTAGAGCCAGGGCATAGACAGTTGCCACGGAGTAAAACTCGGGCGTTTGTTTCCTGAGTTGATGGTTGCCCTGGAGACAAACGCTGGTCGGGGCGGGGGGCGCCTTGCAGCCCGTAGCCTGTTATTATTCATAATGGGAAGCGAACGTATCCTTTGTAGCTGTCGTCTCCACTGCAAATATGGAAGCCCCAGTAAGCCCAGACATCGTGTAACCCACGCGAAGGCCACTTGGGCGCCAGGGTTTCTTCTGACTCTGCTAACAGAGGACAGTCGCCCTGAGGGGCCCGAATCCCGCGGGATTCCTGAAAGCCTAATTCATCAGGAAGGGGCGGCGGCGCTGCCCACGTGGGGATCGCCATGGGGAGCCAGCTTTGTGTGGGAGGCCTGTTGAGCCTAAGAATACTGAGTTATAGAAATGCCCCCTGTATTTCTGGAGACAAGATTTGATTTCAGAAGTCACATAAGGCTTTGCCTTAAAGAAAAAAGAAATGTGTTAGTTCAAAAGCTGCCTCGTCTCAGGAGGGCGTCTCCTTGGTCAGTAAAAGCTGCACTTCAAAGAGACAACTGTAAACTGGGCCTATGGTTCTCACCTGTTTTGAAAGACAAGGCAGGCCTCTTCCTAGAGCCATGGGTTGCGGGAGCTGACAAGGACCCCCGGGGATGAGAGCTGATCAGAGAGATATGCTAACGCCCAAGCCGGGCCCAGAAGGAGCCATGCGGTTAAAGTAGTTAACACAAAGCACAGCTCATGTTGACTTATGAAATCAAATCTTGTCTCCAGAAATGCAGGGGGCATTTCTATAACTCAGTATTCTTAGGCTCAACAGAGGCCGACCTTACGCCCATAGGCCGACTGTCTAACGACACTCACCACTTACCTTCCCCATCTTTGGCCCAAAGAGCCGCCTCTGGGGTTTAGGTCACAGAGCGGAACAGAAGGACGCCTGAATCTGGCGGAGGCCAACGAGGTGCCGGGGCGTGGCTGGCGCGCCGGCCTGAAGCACGGAGTGGGCGGGGTTAGAGGCGGGACGCTATGGGGGGCGGGGCTAGGAGCCAGGCTAGGGCAAGGATTGGCTGGAGTAGGCGCGGTGGTGGTGTTGAGCCAATGAGGCCGGAGTGGGCGGAACCCGCTGATGCTTGTCTGAGAATCCTTAAACCCAGTATCATTCTTGAGTCCTTTGGGGAAACTGAGGCCCAGAGAAAGCAGGGGACCCTCTCATTCACTAATTCATTAGAAGGGCTCATAGAACTAGCAAAGCTGTTATACTCATGGTTGCGTTTATTTCAGCTAAAGGATACAGAGTAAAATCAGCAATGGGAAAAAGTGCATAGGCTGCCGTCCAGGAGAGACCATCCCATGAGCTTCCAGTTGTCCTCTGCTAGTAGAGTCACATGGACAGCACTTAATGCTCCCAGCAATGGTGTGTAACAACATACAGAGTGTTGCCGATCAAGGAAGTTCACTCAAGCTTTGGTACCCAAGGAGCTTTGGTACCCAAGGCTTTTATTGGAGGCTGGTGACATAGACATGGCTGCCCACCGTGTGGCTGACTTTAGTCTCCAGCCCCTCCAGAGGTCAAGCTGATTTCCAGCCTTTCATGATGGGCTCTTAGCTGTGTTCCATTTCTGAAAAGGGGTCCCCGCCTCTGAAACACCAGGGGAGACTTTGGCCCTGGAAGGCTTCCCTGCTACCTTATACCTTGCCCTCCTCATGTGAGCTTGTCCTCATGTCAGCCTCATAGGTGTTGGGTTTTGCCATCTTATCCTTCCTTGGTTTAGGCTCCTATAGATTACTGTTTTCTATTACATTTCTTCTTCTTCATTTATCAGAATATGTTCTTGCACCATACAATTTACCCATTCCAACTGTATAATTCAATTTTTCTAGTATATTCACTGAGAGTGTGCAACCATGACTACAGTCAATTTAGGATGTTTTAGAACCTTTTCATCACCTCAGAAAAAAGCCCCATAGCCTTTAGCAAGCAACCCCATCCTTCCACTTAGCCTTAAGCAACCACCATTCTCCCTTCTGTCTCTATGGATTTGACTCCTCTATATACCTCAAATAAGTGGAATCATACAGAATTTGTCTTTTTCCAACTGGCTTATTTCACTTAGCATGATATCTTCAAGGTTCATCCATGGTGCAGCATGTGTCAGAATTTTCTTCCTTTTTAAGACTGAATAATATCATATGGACACAACATATTTTGTTTATTCATTCTTCCATTGATGGACATTTGGGCTGTTTCCACTTTTTGGCCACCATAGTGCTGCTATGAACATTCACATACAAGTTTCTATATGGGTGTATGTTTTCATTTCTCTTGGTTCATAGGTGAACTCTACATGTAACCATTTGAAGAACTGCCAGACTGTTTCAGTACTTCATTTCTTTTGCATTTATTCCTCTGCCTTTAGATGACAATGGCAAATTGGAACGGCAGATGTCAAGATGACTCTGAGTATGACCTGTGTCCTGAGGCTGAATGTTGAGTTCCTGACTACTGGCCCCATGAAGAAAGGCTGATAATATGGCTGCACTGAACCACCAGGTAAGAATTTCGGAAAACCTACATGGTGAAATGAATTTCCTCCCACCCTACTGCATGAGAGGTGACTCATCTTAATGGTTTATCTCCCTATGGTAAAAGGCAGAAGCTGAAATCTGTGCCTTCTGTCCTCTAGAGAGCTCTGACATCAGCTGGGTCACCCAGCCACTGGCTGGGAGTAGTGGCATGGTGGGATGGAGTGTGGGATCAGGGTCTTGAAGCCTGGCCCTTTATTGGGGTTTGTAGATAAGTCCCTTTACCTCTCTGAGACTCTGATTCCCAAGCCTCTGCTGTCATCCATTTCTTCAAGTTGGGGTCACAAGATCTCCTTCAGACATGAAAAGGAAAATGCTTGATCAGCTGCCAAATGCCATCAGTGTGGCCATCACCACACTCAGATGGTTTTCCCTTAGGGACTCCACTCTGTGAGGCGGCACCACTCAGGTAACCCCTAAGGTCTACACCAAGACCAGTGATCTCAGATGTGATGCCTTTGAGGCCTCCTGCCCAGTTACCAAGTGTCCTCTGGGTAGTTCTGATAATGGTGCAAAGCTTGCAAGGCATTGCTTTGTAAACATCAGTGAGAATAGATTCACTGATGTCTCCCTCACTTGGTTTCTTATATATGCTTTTCTGGTTGAGGAATAAAGCGGTGAGTTAAACCAGCATCTGGGAATTCTCTGGCTATTATTAATAGAAACCCTGTCTCCACCTGTCTTAAACAACACAGGGAAGTTACTGGTTCATGTAACTACAAAGTCCAGAAGTTAAATGTGCTCAGATAAGGTCTGACCTAGGAGCTCACCCATGTCTGTGAGGACCTAGTTTTGTCCTGTCTGCTCACTTGGCCTCCTGAAGCGTTGGCTCATCTAAGGCTGAGTCCCTGTATTAGATTCTTAGGGATGCTGTAACAAATTACTACAAATTTTGTGGCTTAAATAACAGTTCTAGGGGCCAGAAGTCTAAAATCAAGGTGTCAACAGAGCCATGCTCCCTTCAAAGGCTCAAGGAAGGATCTTTCCTTGCCTCTTCCAGCGTCTGGTGGTTCATGGTATTCTTTGGCTCATGGTCACATCAGTCCAGTTTCTACCTCTGTTTTCACATGGCTTTCTCTGTATATCTCCCTGTGTCCTCTCCTCTTCTTATACTGACCCCACTGGATTTAGGACCCTAACCCAGTACAATCTCATCTCAAACCTTAACTAATTACATCTCCAAAGACCCTATCTCCAAATAAGATCACATTCTGAGATTCCAAGTGTCCACTTGGAATGGGAGAGGAGGGCATTTATTCAACCCACTGCAGATCCCTAGCAACTCTAGGATGGCTGCAGCAGCATCTGCTCTACTGTTTTTTATAATCCATGCCCAGCAGGAGTGAGAAAAGCATCTTTGCCCCAGCATTCTCAGCAGAGGCCCTGAAATTTCCTCTGATTGGCCCAGTTTGGGTCACATGCCCAATTGTGAACCAATCACATCAGCCAGAGAAGGGAATGCTGATTGGCTTAACTAGGTTATATATTGTTTGCCTAGAACTGGGGAATTTTGAAGACATGTATCCCCGAGAGAAACCAGGGCTGCTGGGGAGATGAACAGTGGATCTTAGAAGAGTGGTAGACATTCACTGTAACCTGCAACACCCCAATGCCTGAGAGGTGTGCGGGACATTGGTCATTTGGGTCATGGTAGCACAAGATCTCTGCCCTGATTGCTCAAATCTTCTCAGTGGATACTGATATTGATATATGTTGTCTGAGATATTGTCAAATGGATTCGTGTTTCATCAAGACAGAGCTTCAGACAGTTCTCCAGTGCAGGGATTTACAAGCTGTTCTGCAGAGCTCTAGGGCTGCAGCTAGGCTGGGACAGAGAGAGGGGGCGGCCCCTATACTCCTTCAATCAGAGATTCCACCTTTATCTGTTTTATAGATTGGCCTCCTAATACAGTTTTCTTAGAACAGTATTTTCTAAATGTTAGGCATCCATATGCCATCACTTTTGTTGTTCCTGTGGCCACCTTCCATCCTTCTGAGACACCAACTACCTGTACTAAGATTCTCCTAACGTTTATTTCAATCAACGCCCTTTAAAACTTTTGACCACAATTGTGAATGTACAACCAGCATCACTTGCCACGAAGGGCAGTTTGTCCTAAGAGGAAATGCAACAAAAAGTACTGTTTGCAAGTGGCTGATGGACAGCATTGTCCACTGAAAGTGCTGAGCTTGAGTCCTGGTCTGCATTTGTCAAAGAGGAGACAGGGAGACATAAGGTGGTAAAACCATACCTTCTCATTGAGGTGTCCAGAAGGGGCAACAGAATAGAAAAGGGACTTTCTCAGTGTATTTCAGTGATACTTAATATAGCGTCATCTTCCAATATAGCAGCATGTCTGCCACACTTTAGGAAATGCTGTTAAAAGGAGTTCTGCTGCTAAAGAACAGAAAGCTTGAAAACCATTACTCTAGGTCACAGGAATCCCTAGGACTGGGATTTTCCAAAAAACTTTTATTCCTAAGAGACACCTCTTCTACTCCACCCCCACACTTAAAATGCTAGAATCTACACACATCAGAAAGCAAAGGAAGCTAATATGTACTAGATTCAAGGGGTTCTCTACAGGGAGCAAATGGGATGGGGCAGAGGACTTCTCTCCATTTTGCTCTGTACACTTTTGTATTACTGAAATCTTTTTAAAGAATGCATTACTTCTGTAATAGAAAATGGTACCTATTCATTGTGGGAAGTCTGGAAAATACTTGAAAATATGAGGAAGAAACTAAAAATCCTTAACTCAGAAATGTGATTTTGGTGAATTTCCTTCAACTTTTTTTTCTGTAATCATAGAACTATTTTTATTTGGAAATCTTCTAAACATAATGGCTGATATCCTGCTTTATCGCTTAGTATTATATTATGAGCCCTTCCCAATATAATCAGAAAGTCTTCAAGAGCGGGTATGGTGCTAGACATTACTGGGCCTACCGACACTCAGTTCCTCTCTCTTGGGCCCAGAGATGACACTTTCTAGCCCTTTAGCAATTGGGCCAGTGTGACTAGTTCTGACCAAGGGAACATGAATGGAAGTGACATGCAGCACTTGCACATGTTCCAAATGGAGGAGCATTTACCACTCTGGTCTCTTGATAGAGCAGACTCCCCACAATCCCTGCCAAACCACAGTGGACATGTCGTATGAGTAAGAGAAATAAACATCTGTTCAGCCACTGAGATTTGATACCAAAACTTGTTGCCATGGCATCATCTCATTCATCCTGATAGGATACACCATTGAGAGGGGTGCAAGGCCTTAGTTAACTGTCTCCCTCAACTTCATTCAGCCATATTCACTGTCAACTTTTTGCCATAGATGTGTACCAACAGTATTTTCCTTTAAATCAGCTTACCTTTTTACAAAAAAAAAAAAAAAAAAACAATTTAAGTCAATACAAAGAGAACTTGTTCTCACTACTATGAGCAGGAAACTAGTATTCTTGTCACTAAAGGGAAAAGGGGGTGAAGGGAATTAAATACCAAGAGAGCAAAATATACATATTATTGAATGCTAATTAAAAATATTACCTGAGCCTGAGGCCCCTGTTGTTTGTAATTAAAAGAGTGAACCACATGCTGCCTGTGCTCTCTCCTTGGTTACTTAAGCTTATACAGAATTGAAAAGCATTGTCTGATGACGTACTTGAGGACCAGCTGAAATTGTGTGCTTCCCCAGAGGTCTGTACCCTGCCTAGTCTGTGGGAAAACATACTCAGCTGCTCCCTCTTACTGGGCAACACTGGCCATCATAAGCCCTCCCCCACAAGCACATAAGTGCCTGCCTGGCATCTGGCTGGGTGTGTGGCACCAGGCTGAGAGAAGAAACACTTTCAGATTCAAAATTTTAATCAGAGAACCAACCAACACGCACGCGTGAAAGACATTTCTACCCTGACCCATAGCAACAGATTACAGAGATTGCCCCCGCAGTACCAATGGCTACCAATTTTCCAGGGAGCCTCCAATCTCTATCATTGGTGTAAAAACTCTCATTGAACACACTTACCAATTGTTTCCCTGCCCTGCAATACTTTGTACACCCCTTTTGTATATAACATGCTCATATCCTAGACAAGACGAATTCCAGGGTCTATGTGCACGGAGTTAAATGTTTTGGCCATTTGAAAAACAGTATGTCTAGGAGGTTCTGGTGCTGAAAAAAAAAAAAAAAAGAATAGAAAAAAGAAAAACAGTATGTGCCCCCACTGTGGTGTGGGCCCCAATGGTCAGCCAAAATAAGGTTCCCAGTTTCAACTACAAAACCAACCAGCAGAACTCAACGTGCAAGATTTAAATAGTCCGAGGGTACAGAGCAACTACCCCCAAACTCCAACTATTTTAAGCACTGAAAATATGAAAGGTATTGAAAGTATGAGGGTCCAATGTTTTCATAAGATTCTGTCATGCTTTGGCAAACATGTGACTAGGTCACTTAGTGGGTAGGGCACAAAATCCAGAGCTAACAAGGCACTGTCAAGAGGGAGGTTGTCGTGTTTCCATCTCTTTGGGCTCTCCAGCAACTCTTGGTGGTCCCAAAATTTCCTGACATGAGGGAATGTGGCATTTTTAAGACGTCACTTGTCAATTAATAGCTATCTTCCATGAAAACAGGGCCATTCGTTTCCCTTTCTGATTCCAGAAGCTTCAGAGCAGGGGCAGGTCTTATTGTATTGGTTTTACTCACCAGAGCCTAGCAAATTGCCTGGTGAGTAGCATAAATGGTGCACGATAAACATTCCAGCAACCACTTCTGCACACCACAATTTTCACTCCCCTCCCCCCAGCATGTCTTGCATGTGTTTTGTGTGTGGCAACATCAATGCAGCTTTACTGACCGAATCCAGCTGTGTTTTCAGTTATCATTAACTTCCATGGCAAATTTGGTCTCACATGGCATAACTAACTGCTTTTAATGGAGGAAGATTATGGGATGAGGCAGCATGTGAGAAGGAGAGTCCTTTGAGTGACAGGCTTGGGAGATTGGGAGTGGAAAGTTTTAGCTCAGATTAGGAGTTTACATGCTCTTCTTGGCTTTCTGGAGGTCAGTTAAGAAAAAACTATGACAGAGAGAGAAATGGAAGGCCAGAAAAGACCAGACATTTTAAAAGAGTAAGATGTTGGAAACTAAAAAGTAAAATTTTAATTAAAAGTAGTAACACTATAAGAACATTAACTGCAGTAAACAGAGACAGGTTACTAATTCTTTTAATGTAAAAGAGCATGTTTGTATTAGAGCTGACATATATTTGTAGCTCACACTAGATGAGTACTTAATATGCTGGTTATCAGTTCTAAGTGCTTCACATTTGTTTAATCCTCACAACAGCCCTCTGAGGTAGGTAAATTTCATCATGCCCGTTTACAGATGAGGACACTGAGGTCCTGAGAGATTTTACAACTTTCCCAAGGTCACTTTGGTAGTAGACAGGAGAGGTGGGATTTAACTCAGGCAGACTGGCTCCAGAGTCCACCTCTAAATCCCACTGTTGTACAGCTTCTCAATTTTTGTTTTTATTATTTTAATGAAACTCATGTGTGCAAACTTTCTAATCAATCTTTATTAATAAAGAGATTTATTTATTTGGAGGAAGCTTGCAATGTGATGGTTTCAACTTTTGACATCAGATGACTATGGTCTCACATGTCTGGGACTCTGCTGCCACCCAGTGGCAGGACCAGTGTAG
Organism: Lemur catta; assembly: GCF_020740605.2. Classification (NCBI taxonomy): domain Eukaryota; kingdom Metazoa; phylum Chordata; class Mammalia; order Primates; family Lemuridae; genus Lemur; species Lemur catta. Next base: position 23,143,252 of record NC_059146.1, read on the forward strand.
CTGCTTGTTACCTGTGTACTCGCTGATGGCGGTTGAGACTTGAGCAGCACCCAAAGGCTTTCTGACAATGTGGACATTGATAAGGTTTCTCCTGGGTGTGAATTCTCTGGTGCTGACTGAGATGGGCGCTGAGGCCAAAGGCTTTGCCACACACACTGCAGGCGTAAGGCTTCTCCCCAGTGTGAGTTCTCTCATGCTGTGTTAGATTTGCTTTCTGGGCAAAGGCTTTCCCACATTTGCTACACACATAGGGCTTCTCCCCAGTATGAACTCTCTGGTGAGTAACAAGGCATGAGCTCTGGCTGAAGCCTTTCCCACATTCCTGACAAACATAAGGCTTTTCTCCAGTGTGAACTCTCCGGTGGCGGATGAGTTCAGCACCTAGGCGAAAGGCTTTCCCACAGTCACCACATTCATAGGGCTTTTCCCCTGTGTGAACTCTCTGATGCTTAGATAGGCATGAGCTCTGACGGAATGTTTTCCCACATTCTTTACACTCAAGGGGCTTCTTTCTCGCATGAGTTCTCTGATGCTGAATAAGGTAATGACTGTGGGTGAAGACTTTGTCACACTTGTTACATTTAAAGGGTTTCTCTCCAGCATGAACTAACTGATGTTCTGAGAGGCATGCACTTTGGCTGAAGGTCTTTCCGCACTTGTTACATTTCAAGGGGTGCTCGCTTGTGTGGAAGGACTGAAGATCAGTAAGGGAGGTGCTGCTGTTGAAGGCTTTCCCATGCTCACCACATTCATGTGGCCCCACCCCAGAGTGGATTCTTTGATGGTGAATGAGCTCAGTACTTTGGCCAAAGGCTTGTCCACATTGGTCGCACTCAAAGGGCTTCACGATGGTGTGAATTCTCTTGTGCTGAGTTAGGTATTTGCTGTGGCTAAAGGTTTTCTCACATTTGTTACACTTAAAGCACTTCTCACCAAGCCTTAGATGCTCTCTCTGTTCTGGGTTCTCATCCAAGATCTTCCTGCTCACATCAAATCCTTGTTTTTCTCTAGTGTGAACGCTCTGGTGGCAATTCAGGGTTGAGCTGCAAGTGAAGCGTTCTCCACACTCCTGACATTCATACGGGGTTTGGATGGTGTGGGTTTTCTGGTGTTGCATAAGGTGTTCATTACAGCTAAAGGTCTTCTTGCATTCAGCACAGCTTTTGGGGTTTTCAGTGGCGTGAATGGACTGATGTCGAATCAGGCGTGATGGCCGGTTAAAACTCTTGACACATTGCTGACATTTGTGGGGTCTGTGGCCTGTATGAATCCGCTGATGTTCATTAAGGTGAGTGTTTCGACAGAAGGTTTTCCCACACTCACTGCATTTGTAAGGCTTCTCTCCACTGTGAACCCTCTGATGGATCTTTAGGGTAGAGGTATGGCTGAAGGGTTTGCCACACTCATTACACTTATAAGGTTTCTCTCCAGTATGAACAGCCTGGTGCTCAATGAGCAGGGAACTCCGCCTGAAGGCCTTCCCACACTCCTGACACTCGGAGGTAGCTTTAACAGCATGGGTTTTCTCATGTTGGATGAAATGTTTGCTCAAGTTGAAGGTCGCCTGGCATTTGGCACATTCATAGCGTTTCCCAGTGTGGATCTTCTTGTGCTCAGTGAGAAGAAAGGTCCGGTTGAAAGCCTTGTCACATTCATCACATTTAAAGAACTTACCACCTGTGTAAGTTTTGTGACGCTTAGCAGGCCGCCTGCCATGCCTGGTCTGGTCACCATCTCGACTCTTACGTGGTTTTTCTACAGTGTGAGTTTTCTGATGCCGTCGAAGGTGAGTATTCTGACTAAAAGTTTTCCCACATTCATTACACACGTATGATTTGTAGCCCGTGTGAGGCATTGGATGCAAAAAAAGGCAAGAACTCTGGTTGAAACCTCTCTCACACTCTTGGTGCACATTAAGTTTCTCCGCCGTATGAATAAGCCAGTGCTGGATAAGATGGTAACTCTGGCTGAAACTTTCCCCACATTCATTACACTTACATGGTTTCTCCTCTCCCTGGACAGAATCTTGCTGGCTCTGGTCTGAGTAGCAGCCAACGTTACTCATATATTCCTTAGACTTAGCTGGTGTGAGGCTCTTTTCAGGAAGATCATGCACCACAGAGTCCTCTCCTGTGGAAAGGAGGGACACAGGACTGAGGGCTCTCTCGAATTCGTTACTCTTGCATTCTGTGGCACTTCCCTTGGTGATAACGTCAGACCTCAGAAGACTTTCTGGATCTCCCAGAAAACTATCTAACCAGCTCTCGCCTATACAATCTTCTCCAAAATCGGAGTTCCAAAGGCCATCCTTGGAAAACGTCTCCATAATCTCCTGGTACAGTCCTTCTTCCAAGAAATCCTCCATCAGAGGAGAGTTCGGGGTCTCAACCATGTCTGAAAGAGAAAGTACAAATGTCTCCTGTTCCCAAAAGAGGAAGGACAGGAGCTGTGGGATGAGAACACAGACAAGAGGAAATGGGAGTGATGGTTCTTGAGTCCAGCCTATCTGTCAAGGGCCTCAAAGTAGTGACCTGTCTGGAACTGGTATCACAGAAAACAGAGAACTCACTCCCAGGAGGGGAACTGGGAAACCACAGGAGTTCAGCAGGGCACTAAAACCTCTACCATCACCCTCATAGCTACCTGACAAAGTACCCTAAAAAGTCTCCTGGACTCACCTGCTTCTCCCCTCCACTCTATCCTGCACTGTCACCAAAATCTCGCTCCTCATATTCTGCATCCTCCATCTTGGAAAACCCCACCACCACCCATCCAGTCCTCCAAGCCAGAATCCTAGTAGTAAACCTCCCCCGCTTCCTCAACTCAGGCATTACTTCCTGTCTGGTCTCCTTCAAAATGCCTCACCTACCTTCCTCTTCTCTCTACCGACTCCATCTGACCCCAGGCTCCTTGTTGGCCTCTCCTTTCTCTTGCCAGTCTTCCACACTAATCCTGAAGGGCTTTATAATAAACAGATCGGACTACATCACTCCCCTGATTTAACCTTCCCATGGCTTCTTACTTGAGGAAGAGAAATGCAAGTGTATTAGCCCAGCACTCTTTGTACCAGCCACACAGAACTCCTGTGATTTCCTGAATCTACCAGACTTTCTCGCCTGTACCTTTATTGGTCCCTCATGCTGGACTGCACTTCCCAAGCTAACTCCTCTATGTCATTTAATACTGAGCTTGAGTATCACCCTCCTTGGAAAGCCTTCTCTGACAACTCCACACCCTGTTCTGCTTTAAATGCCCTGCCCTGTATTCTCTGAACAACAGCCAAGCACTTACTTTTCTTTACTGTAACTGGTTATGTGTGGGTCTGACCCCTAATCAGAAAGCAAGCTCTTTGATGAGGACCCATCATTGCTTATCTGTCCTCAGTGCCAGTGGGCCAGGCCTGCCACACAGGAAAGGCTCACAGGACAGAGTAATTCCCACTTATGGCACACTTGCTCTCAGGCAGAAGTGCCTCAGTTACTCCCGACAGCCCCCTGTAAGGTGAGTACGCTTCTTCTTCCTTACGGCTAAGTGAGAAGTGAGGCAAGGATCTGAACCCGTCTGACCCCATACTCTCAATAACCAAGCTGTGTGCTCTCTGGGACCCCTCATAAAGCATGAATTTCACTGCTCTTCTCCATGCCTCCAGTTTCCCCACCTCCTCTCCTCCATGTTGCACCATCATCACATCTTTTCAAGCCTGTTCCTTTTCCTGAGATTTACTGGCTCATCATCTACTGAGTACCTGTGGGACTACTTAATTTCTCTCAGACCGCAATTGAAACTTGCCTTCCCAAACCACGTCACTCTTGCCTCTGCTCTTGTGTCCCACAATATCTGGCTCATTCTCCTGACCATACCTTTGCTGTTCCCCCTGCCTAGAATGCACTGACAGACGTAACAGGCACCTCTTATGTGCACAACATGGTGTTAGTACTGGGGAATAAAAGATGAATCAGCTAAGCTCTACTTCCTAGACAGGTGCACTGTTAAAGGAGGAAAGACAAAAATGAAAACAAAGCACTACAAGTGTTATTACTGGAGGTTAGTAAAGGCATGGCTGCCTGTTTGGAAATAGCCAATATGTTGAGGTGGCAAAAACAGAAAACAGAGGTTGCAAGAGCCTGTGCCTGGGTTAGTCACCTACATGGAACACTGGTGTGCTGAAGGGGAGGCTGCAGAGGGCCCACGTTCATGAGCTCGTGGGCGGTGAGCCAAGAAGGGAGCTGCAGACTCACTGACTGGGGTGGAGCCTATGACTCCCGTGGTCTCTGATTCAGGGCCCTCCTTCTCATGTAGATAAAACAACAATGAGAGAAGCTTCCCATGCCCAGGTAAGGCACCTGCCGCTGCTTTCTCCCACTTGGGGAATATTCTGGAAATACTCATTGCCTAACTTCATCCACCCAGAGGAACCCTGGCCTAGGAGATGGCAGAGTGGATGCTCTTGGTGGCATTCAGGCCTGGACTTGAGTTACTACCAGACGTAGCCATATACTGTGCCCTGGCCTATACAAAGGGAGGTAAAAGGGGTAGACCAGGGGGTCGGTCCACATGCTCAGGGAGCACAAGGCTGGAAGGTAGAAAGAGCGACTCAGGGAGGCCTCCCATTGCTGAGTCTAGAAGGAAAGAGGAGACACAAGGCAGCCCTGTGCTGAACGCCCAGGTAGATGAAGACATGGTGACCATGCCAGAGTGAGGGTCCATCCAAATGTCCTGATCCACACCAAGCCCCTGGGACAAAAGGATGGAAGCCAGCAAATGGCAGTGAAGCTCAGAAGCCAGGCATGGAAACATCTGGGTAGATCTTCCGGGGGACTGGCCACAGCCTTTGGATGGAGGTCCTGAGGACAAAGGGTAAACGCAAGCATCCCCCTACTCCATTCACTCACCAGGGCCCGTTGCTTCTGGGCTTCCTCTCCCCAGGGCCTCCAGCTCTCCCGTGCCTTCCGGGTGGGAGGTCAAGTTGGGGCTTAGGGGGTCTGCAGGGAGAGAAGAGCACTGTCATCCAATCAGGCCTGCTGGCAAGGCTGGATTGCAGAAGGGTTCCCAGCATCACCAGAACTGATGAGAGGGGCTCACTGGGCCTAAACTGTACAAACACTGGTTTACACTGAGCATCTGCTTCCCTTCTGGGAGTCTGAAATTTTGGTACATGCCAGGCAAGAGGGGCCATGTGACCAGCTTCCCTGGTGGACAGCATTTCACACATTGTCACACCTCATTGCCAGGGAAATTAAGTTCATTCCACGTGACTCTACATAGAGAATTCTGGAAGCTTGTGTCTGGCTTCTCTGGACTTCATTCCATGTACCTTCTTCCCAGGCAGTGACGATCAACAATGTCTCTAGACATTGCCAATGTCCCCTTACCCAGCTGAGAACCAGTGGGGTAGGTCATGCTGATTCTAAGAAGCTTAGGAGCTGAGATTTCATCCTACGGGTGATGGGAAGCGTAAGTGATCACCAAGCAGGGCAGTGACTGGGGCCCTGGGACGGGCAACACTCACTTAGCAGGAAGAGATCCTGGGAGTTGTCCAGTGCTGTGTCCCAGAACAGGTCCCCCTGGTCCAGCCCCAGCTCCTCCCAATCTTCCAAGGTGAAGTCCATGGCCACGTCCTTGAGGGTCACAAATTCCTAAAATACAACACAATGCTGGTCACTTGGGGGAGCTCACTCAAAGTAATCCCAGCCCTCAATTTTCTAGGCTTTTGGCAAAAATCATCCTGTTCTCAGCCTCACAAGAAGAACCTTGAGACGGAAGAAATTGGAAACCTCCATATTGTAGGTAAGGAAACAAATCAACTCACAGTCACACAGGCAGCAATTAAATCCAGGTCAGCCTGATCCTAAAATCCATGTATTTCTTGCTTTTGCTTTTTTTGTTTTTAGTGTTCATTCAAGATTTTAAGTTTTATTCATCATGGAAATTTTCAAACATATGTACAAGTAGAGAGATGCATGTAATTAACTCCCATGGACCCATCACCCAATCTGATTTCGCCTGTGACTACTTCAGTATGAACAGTAACTCCTTAATACCACTGAATACCTAGACCACATTCAAAGTCTGTACACAGATTTGTCTGACATCCCAATGCTGTGTTTTTATAGCTAGCTTATTTGATTCAGAATCCAAGGAGACCCACACCTTGCATTTGGCTGATACAGCTCTGAAGGTTTTCAACCTATAGCTGTACTCTTGTGCTCTCTTTACACTAACACGCGCCTGATTTAAGGTCCCACATTCTGGATGTGGCAGACTGCTTCCTCATGGTGTCACCTGGCTGCTCCTCTGGCCCCTGCATTTTCCATAAGCTGGTTAGTAGAGCAGAGGCCTGACTGGAGTCAGAACAGCTTTTGGGGGCAAGACCCCCTCTCACAGGTGGTGCCAGGTCCACTTCAGGCCACGTGACTACCTAAGGCTCATGTTCAGGTGTCCAGCTTTTAGTGATGCCATCTTTCTTCATCCTAAAACTTCCTAGTTAATAGGTGTTTAGAATAAAAATTCAAATATTCAAGAAGTAATGGCAGCCTGCTCCCATACACTCTATCTTCAGGTGAAACTGTGACTTTTTGGTGTGTCCCATCCGGACCCCCCCCCCCCAAAACATATACATAGGTACATATTCACGTGCACACACACAGGCACATTTTAGGGAAGAATGGAAACCAACTCTCTAGTCTGGATTTGAGGCCTGGCCCCTCCACCTTCCCCTGTGGGTGACTGTCGTTAAATAAGTTGCATGCCCCCCATAAGCCCTATCCCGTCAGGCAATTTCATTCCAGCTTACACTGTTCGTCCCCACCCTCCAGGTGTCCGACTACAAAGGCCCTCCTTTGACCAAGAGCTTCCTTTATGCTGCGAATGAGCTGCAGTCACCTACTGCAGTGAGTCACGGAACTGCCTGACTTCTCTCTGAGGCAAGATTATCCCTGATTTACAGAAGATAAGACTGAGACCCAGAGACTCAGAGTCACTCGCCCAAAGTCACACTGTGTATTAGTCTGTCTGCTGCTGCTATAATGGAATACCTGAGACCGGGTAATTTATAAAGAAAAGAAATTTATTCCCTACAGTTCTGGAAGCCGGAAAGTCCAAGGCCAAAGTGCTGCATCTGGTGAGGGCCTTCTTGGTGGTGGGGACTCTGCAGAGACCTAAGGTAGCACAGGGCATCACATGAGGGGGCTAGAGCATGCCAAACCGGCTGTTACAACAGATTCATTCTCATGCTAAGTACCCAACTTCTGTGATAATCCATTACCTCTTAAAGATTCCACCTCTTAAGACTGTTACATTAGGAATTGAGTTTTGACATGGGTTTCTGAGGCGATAAATGTTCAAACCACAGCACAGTAAGTAGGTGGTAGAGGAACGCAACCCAGCATCTGCTATGTGACCCCAGCAAACCGACCAGTTAGGGGTTGGCTTTGGAGTCAAAGGGACCCCGGTTCATATTCTGCATCTATTAGCTGTGAGGCCTTGTTATTCCTCATCTCTAAACTAAGGCTGCTGTGAGGATGGAATGAGCTGATACCCGTACAGTGCTCAGCAAGGACCCAACCCATTAGGAAGCTGCTGACCAAGTGGCATCTGTTGTCTACCATTTGTCCAACGATGACTGAGCAGCTACTATGAGCTGGCCCCTGAACAGGCACAGGACGCAGGAGAGGAGGCAGCCAGTTCCTGTCCTTATGGGATTTGTCTGGGTATGTCACATTGACATCTGTGAAAATGCTTTGTAAACTCTAAGGATAACAACCAACGTGCGTGCGCGCACGCATACACACACACACACACACACACACACACACACACACACACACAGGCATGTATAAAACAATTGGTCGTCTTCGAAGGATGACAGTCAGGAACCAATTCCTTATATTGGAAACTGAAACACAAAAGGAAAGAGTCAAGCATTTATCCCACCTGTCCCACGTGACGTATACCACTGCACAGCCAAGTAGTAGACGAGGGGAGACGTCTCTTTTAAAAAGTGTTCCAACTAATAAATGAAAATAAATGATAGCACTAGAACCGTGCTATTTTGCAACCCCCAGTGAATGCACAGATGACAAGGCAGCAAACATCAGCACCTGCCAGGATAACAAACATGGAGAACCAGACATTCTGGGACTCCTTCAAGTCTTGGCAAAAGGATTGGCCCTAAGTCTGATCAAGCTTCTGGATCCAGCTGCCAACGGGGAACAAACTGAACTGTACCAGGAGGATGGAACTGACAAAAACAGACTGAGAGAAATTCTACAGGTCAAACCACCCTGGTTCTTCAAAGAACAAGCAATTAAGAACAGAAGGGGATGGAGGAGGAATCTAGAGTCATAAAAAACATTTTTTAAAAAAGAGGAGGCAATGCGGACATGCGTTTGGGTAATAAAACTATTATTTAAAAAACCCATAGGGAAGTAATAAACATAAAAATCATCCCATATGAGGGATAGGAGAAGGCTCTGATGGGGTCCACGAAGGACTTCTGGAGTGAGTGGCAAAAAAAGTTCTCATTCTAGAACGAAGTGGTTATTTGTCTTCATTAGGTCATATATTTGATGCATGCTGGTTTCTGCTTCTGTGCTTTATTTTACAATAAAAAGATTTTCTAAAAAATTAAGCATACACTAACCAGGATCCTCCTCTGGCTGCTTTGTGGAAAAAGACAGAAGGTGGGAAGGACAGAAGCAGGCAGTCAAGGAAGAAGACCAATTCAACGATCTGGGTGAGAAACGATGGCAAGGGTGGAGGGAGTGAGAAGCGGTAAGAGTTTGGATGGTCTGATGCTGGTGCTGACGAGACTCCCTGACAGGTAACATGCAGGGTGTGAAAGATGGAGAGCAGCACAGGATGTCTCTAAGTTTTTAGCCTCAGCAGCGGGAAGAACAGAGTTGCCACTCACTGAAATGTGGGAGAAGCAGCTTTTGGGGCAGAACGTCTGAGTCTGGTTTGGGATATGTAAAGTTTGAGATAGCCTTTAGATTTCAGTAGGCTGAGTAATTCCCCAGCCCCCACAAAGATGTCCACGTCCTAATCCCCACGAACGTTACCTTATATGGCAAAAGGGACTTTGCAGGTGTGATTAAGGATCTTGAGATGGGGAAATTATCGTGGATTATCTAGATTGGCCCTAAATGTCAAGGGTCCTTATAAGAGGGAGAAAGGGAGTCACCGGTTGGAGAAGGCAATGCTATGACAGAAACAGAGTTTGGAATGATGGAGCCAGGAGCCAATGGATACAAGCGGCCTCCAGAAGCTGGGAGAGACTAGGAACAGATTCTCCCCTAGAGCTTCTGGGAGGACTCAGCCCTCCTGACACCTTGTTTTTTTTGTTTTTTTTTTTTTAAGACAGAGTCTCGCTTTGTTGCCCAGGCTAGAATGAGTGCTGTGGTGTCAGCCTAGCTCACAGCAACCTCAGACTCCTCGGCTTAAGCGATCCTACTGCCTCAGCCTCCCGAGTAGCTGAGACTACAGGCATGCGCCACCATGCCCGGCTAATTTTTTCTATATAGATTTTTAGTTGGCCATATAATTTCTTTTTATTTTTAGTAGAGACGGGGTCTCACTCTTGCTGAGGCTGGTCTTGAACTCCTGACCTTAAGCAATCCACCCGCCTCGGCCTCCCAGAGTGCTAGGATTACAGGCCTGAGCCACCGCGCCCAGCCCTGACACCTTGTTTTGAGGTTCATCAAAACTAATTTCAGGCTTCCAACCTCAAAAACTGTAAGAGAATAAATCTGTGTTGTTTTTAAGCCACCAAGTTTGTGGTAATTTGTTACAGCAGCAATAAGATACTAACACAGTCATCCAAATGGTGATGTTAGGCAGGAGTTAGGTAGACAAGACAGGGGATCCTCTTTCTATCTATAGCAGATCCTGTCCCTCTTCTGCTCCAAATCCTCCAATGGCCCCCCTACTCACCCAGATTTAAAGACAGAGGCCATGCAATGGTCTACAGGGCCCTAAGGATCTGGCCCTAGCTACCCCCTAGGCTTCCCTCCTCCCCTCCCAGCTTGTCCACTCTGTTTCAGCCAAGCCGGCTTCCTTGCTATTCCCAGAACACACCTGCCTGCTCCCCACTCAGAGCTTAAGAGCATCTCCCTGGTTCTCTGCTCAAATGCCTCTTCTCCAATGAGGCCTTCTCTGACCCCTCTGTATAAAACAATAAACCTACCCTGGCCCTCCTATCCCCTTCCCTCCTTTATTTTCTCCATAGTTCTTAATACCGCCTGCATTCTATGAGATTTACTTATGTATATTACTGTCTAGTATGGGTTGAATTGTAACCCTACGAAAAGATATGATGAAGTCCTAACCCCCACTACCCCAGCATGCACCCTTATTTAGAAATAGAGTCTTTACAGAGGTGATCAAGTTGAGGCCATTAGTGTGGGCCCTAATCCATGATTAATGCTCTTATGAAAAGGGGAAACTGGGACACAGAGACAGACATATGCTGAGGATGAAGATACAGGGAGAACACCATGTTAAGGCAAAGACAGAGATCAGGGCGATGCTTCTACAAGTCAAGGAACACCAGGTACCAACAGTAAACCACCAGAAGCCAGGAGGAGGCAGGGAACAGATTCTCCTTCAGGGCCCCTCAGAAGGAATCAACCCTGCTGACAGCTTGATCTCAGACTTCTGGCCTCCAGTACTGTGAATGATAAATTGTTGTTGTTCAAGCCGCCCAGATTATAGTGCATTGCTGCAACCGCCCTGGCAAACGAATACACTGTCACTCCCAATAACATGTGAGTTTCATAAGGGCAGGGACCACATGACTTGGTTCCCTACTCCAGCCCCCAGAACAAAACCCATATACAGTAGGCACATAATAAATATTTGTTGAGTAAGGCAAGGAATCACGTAGTCCTAGCAGCTGTTTTGGGATAAGGAAGGAGCTCATCAAGGATGGAGCCAATACTAGTTGGGGCTGAGAGATGGGGACAATAAACTGAGTCCCGACCATACTAGCAGATAGGCCAGCCCCGCCTATGGACTTTTGGTTACGTGATCTATATAGTTTCCTGACTATTTATCTTGGTACTTATAGCTGAAATTGTTGCTGTCATCCATGTTGAGAAGGATGAGCCAAAGAAGTTTTCTTCAGCAGCAGCCAGATCACAGAGGGCCTTGAGGGCTTCCTTTCCTCAGACTCCCAGACTGTGCTGCACGTGGCCTCTGGTCACAGTGATTGGGGTGTGACGGGGAGAAAGGAGCACAAACTTGATCCCTGAGGTACTGTGGAGCCACAGAAGAGTTTTATATAGGAGAGTGACAAGGTCAGAGCATGCATTCGACAATCATTCTCCTATATGCCAGACCACAGTGTGGGTGCCGGGGACACAGACATGTATCAGACTTGGTCCCCAACCTCAAGGAGCTCCTGGTCTGATGGAGACATAAGGGATGCTGACACTGAGCATGAGGCAGTGGGGCTGTGACAGAGCGAGGTATCAGGGGTTGTGTGGGTGGGGGAGGGAGGGAGGATGTTGCCCTGGGAACAGGGAAAGCCTACTGGAGGAGGACTTTCAAGTTGGGTCATTAAGGACAGCAGATATTTATTAGATAGAGAAATGGTTTCATGCATTCATTCACTCAACAAACACCTCACAAGGCTTCCTGTGTGCCAGGACTGTGCTGGGCCTTGGGTACCCGGAGATGAATCCAAATCAGTTCCTGTCCTTGAGGAGCATCTCCTCTGGTGGGGCTGACTGATATGCACAGAGATAACCAAATCTAGGTGGGTTTGTGCTACAATGGAGGCAGCAGCGGTGCTATGGGAGGCCACAGCAGGAAAGAGTTGACTCTGCCTAGGAAAGTGGGGTGGGGAGATACTAAGCTGAGTCTTGAAGGCATTACCAGACAGAAAAGGAGGGCAGGGTATTCTAGCAGAGGGTACAGCCCGAGCAAAGGCCAGGAAGCTGGAATATACAGTGTAATATTTTACCACCAAGCCAAAAGGAACTATTGGCTGTCTGGGTAAATGGTAGAAGATGCCAAGGAGGTGGGCAAAACCCAGATCACGTATGAACGGGCTGAGAAACCTAGAATTTATCCTGTAAACAATAGGGATTCCTGGAAGGGTACACCAAGCAAAAGAACAACAGCATTAGAGTTTTATATTAAAAAGACTGCTTGGGAGCCACCATGGGACAGAAAACCCAGAACAAAGACAGGCCAGTTTTCCTGCCTTTAGGGGCAATCAATTAAGATGGAGAGACCCTCAACTCACCTCAGTCATAGCCGACTGGGTCCCCATGGCCTCTTTAAGCTCCTCGTCCTCCCCTTCCATGTTTCTGGCTGGTAAGGCTTCAGGAAAGACAAGGGAGCTGTGAGAAAGTCTCTCTTCCTCCTATGGCTGACTCCCTGTTCATGCTGGATGAGCCCTGAAAATATCCAGAAGCAGCAAGACAACTCCCAAAGTGAGTCTCCCTGCAGGAATCACAATGACAACTGTATTTACTAAAACGACCCCAGTCCCACATTTCCATTGTGTTTCAGATCCTACAAAGTAACTCTGCAACCATTCTTACCACTTAACACAATCAGTAAATACATGTTTGGGAGATTTGGTGATGCAAGTCACCAAATCTTGCTCAGTGGGACATTCCATCTTGCTCACTGCTGTGTCTTAGCACCAGCACTGTGGCTGGTGTACGATAGGTGCTTTTTAAGTATTTGTTGACAGAACAACTGTGTCTCTCTAACTGAATAAACGGGACAGTGCTTCTGGGATTTCTCATTATCATCTCTAGGATTTAAATCCAGGTGATTCTGCCTCCAAAACTGGCTACTTCTTTTTTTTTTTTTTTGCCTGGCTCTGTTGCCTGGGCTAGAGTGAGTGCCGTGGCATCAGCCTAGCTCACAGCAACCTCAAACTCCTGAGCTCAAGCGATCCTCCTGCCTCAGCCTCCCGAGTAGCTGGGACTACAGGCATGCGCCACCATGCCTGGCTAATTTTTTTCTATATATATTTTTAGCTGTCCATATAATTTGTTTTTATTTTTAGTAGAGACGGGGGTCTCACTCTTGCTCAGGCTGGTCTCGAACTCCTGACCTCGAGCGATCCTCCCGCCTCGGCTTCCCAGAGTGCTAGGATTACAGGCATGAGCCACTGCACCTGGCCAACTGGCTACTTCTGTAACAACAATGTTTCTTAATTTTTTAACCTTGACCCACAGTAAGGAAGACAATACGTATCATGACTATGCACACACATGATCACTAAACAAAAGCTTCATGAGCAATACTTACTCTTGCAACATAGTACTTGGATGTCTTCTAGTCTCTTTTATTATACTTCATTTAAAAAAAATTATGTTCCATGGAAGAGCTGGGAAGAAAAAGTAAAAAAAAAAAAAATTATGGTCACTGCCTACTAAGTTATTTTCATGACCAATAATTTGCAAAATGTCACACCATAGGGTTTTTTACACATTTGTATCCACTGTGTATTTTCCAAATACCATACGTCCATGGAGTGCTTTCACTCCATGTCACACAGCAGCACGATGACTTAACAGTGACACAGGTCCACAAGTTCTTAAAACTCTGAGGCTAGATATGCTTTAAAATTTAGAAATTTTCAGATTTTAAAAAGGTGATGCAGAATATATACAGCATATTTCATTAAAATCCCAGTGTGGTGTGGAACAGGCAGCATTTCCTACTTGAACACTTTAACATTCTACAGAGAAAGGTATAAATATTCATTCTAGACTCATGCCTGTAATCCCAACGTTTTGGGAGGCCTTAGTTTGAGACCAGCCTGGGCAACACAGCGAGACTCTGTCTCTACAAAAAACCAAAAAGTTAGCTGGGCACAGTGGCACGTGCCTGTTGTTCCAGCTACTCAGAAGACTGAGGCAGGAGGATCACTTGAGCCCAGGAGTTTGAGCTTGCTGTGATCGATAATGATGCCACTGCACTCTAGCCCAGGCAACAGACTCAGACCTTGTCTCAGATAAATAAATATTCATGCTAGGTAGGCCATTAAAGGTTATAAATGCCCTGTAGCAGTTCCGGTCAGGTATGGATACCAAATTTATGAAAAAAATTTTGCTCTTCAGAGCTTTCTAGATTTTGTGACTGCAGATAAGAGAATATGGTAAACCTATGACTGCTAACAATGAGTTTCTCCACACAACTGAGTTAGTGAAGCCTTGACTTGTGAGATTAACCCAGTTGACAGATGTTTGATTTGGCCCACAATGTTGACAGAATGTTTTGAAAGAAAATTCTTTAAGTAGTCCCAAACTTAAAAATTGAGAAATATCACCTAAAAATTAGATTTCCAACTTCTGAAAAATCCCAGGATTTGGCAGCATTGGGTCAGCATTTCCACAAAGCTAGCTCACTGGAGCCCTTTGAAAGCTCCCCCCCTTAGGTGAGGCAAGTGCTCCCCAACTCCCCACAGCCTCACCCAGGCAGGTTCTCTCCTTTACTGTACCTGCCTGATCCTCACACCTGAGTGTCAGACCTCTGTCTACAGTTTCCAGCCCACATTCTGTTCACATCTCACATACTCCCAAGACTTGGGAGGGAAGAAACAGGGGCCCTAAGAGAAAGCCCAAAGTCATCCAGCCTGTCACGGTGACTTAAGCCAAATAATTATGGGGCTGAAAACCCTGGGTCCTGGAGTCTGGGAGTCTTGCTGCTTCTTAGTGTGGGACCATAGCCAGATCATTTACCTTCTCTGAGCCTCAGTTTCCACACATACAAAATGGGGCAGATGCAACAGGTCCACAGTCCGTTAGCTACAATTCCAAAAACCAAAAGGCTAAGAAAACGTAAACTTTATTCATAAATTGCCAACAACACTTAACCTGCATTGTCATAGGCCATGTGTAGTTTTTATTGCTGTCAGTGTGAATATTCACACCTTGCCCCACAGAAACATTTGATGATCAAGAATTTGGCCCACAGGCGGGATACGGTGGCTCACTTCTGTAATCCTAGCATTCTGGGAGGCAGAGGCGGGAGGATAGCTTGAGCTCAGGAATTCGAGACCAACCTGAGCAAGAGTGAGACCCTGTCTCTAAAAATACATAAATAAATAGATAGATAAAAAATAAAACAATCGGCCGAGATTCCTCTAAGGTGCTGCCTAATTATGAAATATGCACCCCATTAACGTTCTAAAATCTGAAAAATTCTGATTCCCGAAATGATCCTGCTGCCAAGGGTATCCGATAAGACCGAGGATGTGCACTCATGTCTCAGTGCCGTTGTGGAGGTTAGAAGAGAGAAAGCCCGTACAGCACGATGCCTGGCACCCAGAAAGCGTTCAAATGCCGTAAATATTAAAATCTTCGGTCTCCTGAAGAACTCCCATTCATCATCCCAGATCTGCCTACTTCAGGCAACTCATCTCCCCTCTTTTAGCATCAGTTTCCCCAACCAATAATAAAATAAAGCAGAATCTCTACTGTCAGGGCTGCCAGTGAGGACTGGAAACCATTTTACTGGTTTTCATACCAGCGTCAACAAGGGTTCAAACCTCCACTAACACAACCACCGCGCAAGGCTACGCGCCCTTTGCCAAAGTCGCCGCATCAGTATTGTGTCACCCCTACCAGGAAGAACCGAGCCCGAAAGCCTCAGGGTCCTCAGCGACCCCCAGCTCCAGCCTCTTCCTACCTCGAGATTGTCGTCGGCCGAGTTAACAGACGCGACCTACCCGCGAAGAAGCTGCAGACCCAACTCCCCTTTCACGCGCCTACTCACAGCAACTTCCGGTGCCGTGCGACTCTCCAGAGAGCTACCCGACCCAGGATCCTTCGCGCCAACGCCAGGACTATATTTCCCAGAGGGCTGTGCGGGTGACTTCACTTGCCTTCCCATATCCACTCGCTTCATCTTTAGAGACCTCGCTGGAGCGCTATGGGGTGGGGGAAATAGAGTAGACACGTAATCAGGACCAGGTGACTTCAGGCTTTTGTAGTCCACCTTTTAGCCTGTTAAAGGACCATCTAGTCAACCTTCTCCTGCCTTTCCTAGAATACTGGGAGGCTTTTCCATTTCTGAAGAAGACAACAGTAGATTGCCATTAGAAACGCATGAAGAAAGACGGGATTCTTGACAAGACGCGCGAAAGCAAGAGGCGGAGTTGAAGTAATAATTTGACCTCTGATTGGTGGAGAGATGCCTTGCACTTCATTCCGATTGGTTCCACGTTAACGCATGCGCAGTAGAACCAAGAAACGTTCCGAAGAGGGTGGAATGGGGACGGTGATGAGGCAATAATCCCTCCCTCTGTCCCGACGCGGAGGAGCGGCACCGACGCAGAGGAGCGGCGTGCCGCGAAGGCCTCTGGGAAATGGAGTTCCTGGATAGGTGTAGCCGAAGGGGTGGTCGGGAAGTCAGCTACGCCTGCGCGGGCGAGTCCGGCCTTAGGGTCAGGATGCGCGCGCAGCGCGTTCCGCCCAGCGGAAGTTTCCGTGGGGTAACTGGGAAGGTGAGTCTTGGTAACTGCGGAGGATTCAAGGTTCTGGCCTCAGAAACTCCGCAGTCCACTCCTCTATTCAAGTACAGGGGTGAGGGGAAGACAAGGCGAAGCAGTGGGGAGTCTCCCAGTTCCTAGCCACAGGTCGGCCGTGGGGCCTGTGACGTCAGTTCGACCCTTTGTGGGAGGCGGGCGGGGATCCGGACGAGAGCGGCTCCTGGTTGATGGGATTACCGCCAACCCTTGCGTGTCGTAAAGGCACTTTTGGCTCTAGGTGCTGGCCTAGACTAGAGCTTACGGAGAGTTTGAAAGACGCCCCGCCTTGGCAGCTACGTCATCCTTGGTTTCTGTAGAGGGCGAGGCCAAGGAGATTGTCACCAAGGCAACCGCCCTTCCTGAGCTGGGGTGGGATCTAGCCCTTCTGCTGCGTTGTCTCCGGACCCTTTTAGGAGGAACACGATACAGTGTTTGACACGTAGCAGATGTTAAGTAAATATCAAATAAGTAAAATAAATGGATGAATGAACGATAAAGACTGGCCTGAGGCCGGGCGCAGTGGCTCACGCCTGTAATCCTAGCACTCTGGGAGGCCGAGGCGGGAGGATCGCTCGAGGTCAGGAGTTCGAGATCAGCCTGAGCAAGAGCGAGACCGCCCCCCCCCTCGTCTCTACTAAAAATGTAAAAAAATTAGCCAAACAACTAAAAATAGAAAAAGTTAGCCAGGCATGGTAGCGCATGCCTGTAGTCCCAGCTACTTGGGAGGCTGAGGCAGTAGGATCGCTTAAGCCCAGGAGTTTGAGGTTGCTGTGAGCTAGGCTGCTGCCATGGCACTCTAGCCCGGGCAACAGAGCGAGACTCTGTCTCCAAAAAAAAAAACCAAAAGATTGGCCTGACGGTTGATGCCTTCGGTTTCAAGTCCGGAACTGGCCACGTGACCTTGGATAGGCGACTTAAGCATTCTGTAATGCCCTTCTTTCTTCCATATTTATTGAGCGTTTACTATATGTAGAGCTTATGTGCAAGAGACATTGCTGTTTATTCTACGTTGGCGTGCCTACTCTGATAGGCAAAATTCTAAATTTAATGCTATCTAAAACAAAAATCCTGCCCAACAAGTTTACATTCTAATGGTTGCTGGAGATGCCACCCAGTAACAAAGTAAAGTAAATATTTACAGGTTCACAATCCCTTATCTACAACTCGAAAGTCCAAAAACTTGTGAAAACTGAAAGGTGTTTTTCTGTTTTGCAACTTATTTGGTCGCCCAACCTGACTTGGCTTTGAACTCCTTTGTGGCGATGTACAAGACCAGTGCTCTAACCCCTGAGCTATAGGGCCTGATATGTGGCTATTTACAATCTTTAAAGATTTTGCTGCACAAAATCATATACTTGATTATAGGAGGTTATCTCTAGATCCTGCTGGTGGTGTAATATGTACTATCCTAAAATCTAAAAAATTTCAAAATACTGGACTTCAAAACACACCTGGCACCAGGTGATTAGGATAAGGAATTGTGAATCTATTTTAGATGGCATTAAGTGCTAAGGAGAAAAACAAAGGAGGAGGGGGAGGGTTAGGGGATGTAATTTATAAAAGAGGTCAGGGAAGAACACATAGGCTGAGACCTGAAGAACAAAAAAGGAACCAGCCACAGAGGAAGTGGTGGGAAGAGCATTGCTGGCAAAGGGAACTGCCTGTGCAAGGGTTCTGGAGTAGGAATTAACTGGCTTGAGGCCATGTGGCTAGAAATTTAGTGGAGCAGAATCATTAGAAGAGCTTATGTATCAAATATACCATATGTATCAGGAACCTTAGACTTCAAAATTCAAGAGGTAGGTTCTGTTGTTCTCAGTTTAAAAATGGAGGAACAGGTACAGAAGTGTTAAAAGAATTTTACTCAGCATCATCAAACAGTAAGTGGCAGAAGCAGAATCCAAACCTAGTCAGAGTAGATTCCAAATCCATGCTCTTAACCCCTACACTGCTCTGCTTCTAAGTGGCAGACCTTTTTTAAAGGTCATCCAGCTAAGTAATTCTGGTCTTGGAAGTCTCGTGGCATCTTCTGCTAGTCCTCTATTGGCTGGAGCAGCATAAGTTTCACCCAGGTCCACAGGGGAGGGACCAGAGACCCTGCCTCTTGATGGGACAGGTTACAAGGTTTCCATGAGCACACAGGACTGGAAATATTGCTGTGGCCCTCTTTGGAAAATGCAGATGCCACTCTGTCCTAAGAAATGATGATAATTCAGGAACCTACTCTTGGGCTATTGTGTAGACTAATAAGGTAATACATAGAAAGCTCTCTTCCTGGAGGACTCCCCCCCACCCCAGATATCATGACTCGCTTGTTTCCTTTGGGTCCCTGCTCAAATGTCTCCCCCTGGGTGAGGCCCTCCTTGGCCATCCTGTGTAAATAGTGACCCACCAACCACCTTGGCATCCGATTTTCTCCTATGGTACTTTATTGTTCTCCATAGCACCATCTCCATTTGACCTGTTCAACAGTTACTTATTAGGTTGTCTTTCCCCACCAGAACGTAATCTTCCTGGGGTCAGGGGCTGTGTTTGTTTCCTTTGCTGCTGTCTTCCCAGTGGCTGGCACAAACTACAAACTCAGTAAATAATTACTGAATGAATGAGTGAATGAATGGATTTAGCACATGCTGGCCACATGGCCAATGCTCAGTAAACACTAGCTATTATCTTTCATTTATATGTGAAAGAGCCATGAGTTAGCTTCTCTACCTTTGTTCACTTGCAGGTCACTGTCAAGATGGAGTTTCCAGCCCAGTGAATCCAAGGGCCAGACTGTGACCCCATAAAGGTACCATCCCCTTGGGCACATGCTCTGTAAGGCCTGTCCCCCCTGCCCCCCAGCAGCTGGCTCCTGCTCATCTCCTCTGTGTTGCTGCTAGCAGACTTCACTCTCAGGAGGAATTTTGTTGTGGGCATGGCAGGGCTCACCTGGTTAGGCACTTATTCCATCCTGGAGACCCTTTTTAACTAAGGACACTTGGCACCTGGGGACATTCTGCTTAACATGAAGCCACTTAAAACCACCACAGACTTCCAAGCAAACCTTTTGTTTACTTAAGAAACCCAGCAGAATCTAGGTATATTAGTGAGGCTAGGCTAGGCTATGTCACAGTAACAAACAGCCCCCAAATCCCAGTGGCTTAACACAAACATGAGTCCTTTCTCACTAATGCAAAGTCTAGACAACTCTCCAGGGCAGCCAGCCTCTAGGCAGTTTTGATCTGTGGCTTCTGTGCAACACCTGGGCTTCAGGTTTGTCAACTGCCTGAAAAGAGAAGGGAGAGGTGACAGTGAGTCCTCTGGCTTAACAAAAATGCTCACCAGTATTTATACCTTCGAGAAGGCAGAGGTGTCCATTTATGTGTTGTTACCAAGACAACAGATCACTAAGACAACCAGAGTTACAGACTTCCTAGGGGGTGAAGGCTACTGGACAACAGCCTTTGCAGTCCAGGTGTCCTGCCCAGCTCGTTTGTGAGAAAGAAGAGAAGGGGCAGCTTTGTGCCATGGTGGTTTCACTCTTCTTCAGCCCCAGGGAAAGAAGAACCCTTTTCTCTTCCTCTGGCTGAGATGGCTTTCACTAGCTGCTTGGATGGCCTGTGATTTTCAAGGGCAAGTGCTGGAATTCCTTAAGTCAGTAGTTACAACATGGAAAGAGGAAAGGGAAGAACAAATATACTAATAACTGGAATTTTATAGTAACTGGGATACAGGCCACAATGTAGCTATAGCAACCACTAAGAGAAAAGGCTTTCTGTGGGCCAGGCCCTTTTCTTAGCGCTTGACAGAAATGTATTCATTTAGGCTTCAACAGCCATTCCATCAGATAGGTACTGGGAGAAACTTCGTTTTCCCACTGGTCAGACTGAGGCACAGAGAAGTTAAGCAACTTGCCTAACACATAGCAGATCTGGAATTCAAATCTAGCAGCCTAGGACCAAACCTGTGATGTTAAGGACTCCACTGTTTGCAATTGCAACAGCGGCCAACCTTCACAGTGAATAAAGGAAAAGGGTTTGATCAGAACTTTCTTTTGCAAGGTAAAATAAATTCATGAGCACCTATTTATTTCAATTCTATTTTGATATTCTATCTTTTTAAGCTACTGTACACTAAGTCTTAGAATATAAGAACAAACAAAATGTCCTTTTTTTTGTTGCTGCTATTTATAAGATACTCATCTGGGGTGTTTATTGCACTGTCATCCTTGTTGATTTTCTCTTCTTCACTTAACTGGCCTAATGCTGCCATATCATTTGTCGCAGGCTCTGTGTGTGCTTTGGATTTTTTAAAGTATTAGGAAATATTTCAGAGATACACAAAGTGTAGAGAATAATGTTGTGAACACCCACTGTCCTACTAAATTAGTCAGGATAGGATAATCTGTGCTGCAGTGACAAACCCTGAAATCTTGGTGGCCTAATACAACAGAAATGTATTTGTCAATCATGAGGTTCCCGTGTGGACCAGGCAGCCCTCTTTGATCTTGTTGCTAGGTCACCTGGGAGACGTGGCCTCCAGGGCATCCCTGCAGATGAAGGGGTAGACAGAGGAGGTGCTCTGACCTTTAACTGCCTCAGCCAGGAGATGACTTCTTCTCACACCCCATCAACCAGATCTAGTCACGTGCCCCAACCTAGCTGCAAGGGAGGCTGGGAAGTGTAGGGGAGTGTATGGATATTCAGGGAATATTGACTCTCTCTCCCATTCCCATCATATGTTTTAAGAAGTGAGCCTCACAAACAAGTGGTGACACTGTGCCTCTTTGACACTTGTCCTGTGATTGGAGCAGTTCTCTGATGGTGCTTTCTCTGACCTCAAGGCATGGAGTTTCACTTTGTGTTTGTTCTGCTTTGAGTCTACCCTGGGCTGTTAGGATGGGACAGGTGGCAAGAGGCTCAATGCACTGGGCAGGACCTCTTTAATACCCATTAGAAGTGGAATATACGGCCAGGCATGGTGGCTCACGCCTGTAATCCTAGCACTCTGGGAGACTGAAGCGGGTGGATCGTTTGAGCTCAGGAGTTCGAGCACAGCCTGAGCAAAAGCGAGACCCTGTCTCTACTAAAAATAGAAAGAAATTAGCTAGACAACTAAAAATATATATAAAAAATTAGCGGGGCATGGTGGCACATGCCTGTAGTCCCAGCTACTTGGGAGGCTGAGGCAGAAGGATCACTTGAGCCCAGGAGTTTGAGGTTGCTGTGAGCAAGGCTGACACCACGGCACTCTAGGCTGGGCAACACAATGAGACTCCGTCTCAAAAGAAAAAAAAAAAAGAAGTGAAATATACTTTAGGGAGTATATTCAGGGTGTGATCATGTTTCTTCCCTTTGTAACCTCATCACTGTAGAGAACTTGGATGACTATTCATGGGTAGTAGATTAAGTTTTTCTTTCTGCTTCCTGTCCTCCCCACCCCCAATTCTGTTTTGTAGCATGATCTCCTTCTGTCCAGACTGTGGCAAAAGTATTGAAGCAACATTCAAATTCTGCCCATACTGTGGAAAACTTTTACCTACAGAGGAGTGTGCGGGGTCCCAGACCTTTGTCAAGCCACGTGTGTCATCCTTCCGAGGTAAGAACAGGGTTTTGAAGTTATCCCTGCAGTAGGGGTGAAGTACACATATATGTGGGGGGGGTTGGAGGGTGGGGAGGACGCCTTTGTCACCTGTCAGACCCTTGCCTTTACTGGAGAAGCCCAGGGCTCAGGCCTGGACTGCTCTATCTACATTCAGTCCCTTGGCATCTTATTGGTCTCATGGCTTTAAACACTGCGTATATGTTGACAACTCATGTATTCCTATTTCCAGCCTGGACTCCCCCCTGCTTGGAGGAGATTTATGTATAGCAAGCTGCCTCCTTGACTTCTGCAGGCTGAGTATTCCTTATCCGAAATGCTTGGGACCACAAGTGTTTCAGAGTCCAGATTGTTTTGGATTTTGGAATATTTGCATTATTCTTACTGGTTGAGCATCCCAAATCTGAAAATTCAACATCTGGAATGCTCCAATGAGCATTTCCTGTGAGTGTCATGTTGCCACTCAAAACGTTTTAGATTTTGGAGTTTCAGATTTGGGATGTTCAACCTTGTAGATGTCCCACATGCATCTCAATCTGAACATGCCCAGAACTGAGCTATTGGTATTACTGCTGCCCCCATCTGCCTCCTTCCATAGACTTCCCTATCGAAGTAAACAGCAACTCCATTCATCCAGTTTCTTAGGCCAGAACCTCAGGGTCATCCTTGAGTCCCCTTTCTCTCCCACCTCATATACCTCTAGCCCTTCAGCAAATCTTGTTGGCTGTCCCTATAAAATCAGTGCAGTATCAGCTCACTTCCATCCAGCTCCCATCCCACCTCCCTGGTCCATCCCGCCATCACCTCTGGCCTGTATCGTTGCAGTCTTCTTCCTATGGCAGCAGAGGGGATCCTATTAATATAGAGTCAGAACCTGTCATTCCTCTGCTCACACCTGCCCATGTGAAGCCCCTTGTGACTGGGTCCCCATTTCCTCTCAGACCTCACCTCCTAACCCCTCAGCTGTTGCTTACGCTGTTCCAGCTGCACTGGCCTCCCTGCTCTTCCCCAATACCTCAGGCACACGTGGGTCTCTGAGCCTTTGCACTTGGTTTGGCTCCCCCAAATATGTTGCATAAAATATAAAAGATGTCTTTTTTAAATATAGGGCTGGGTCGTAGGAAAGTAAGGGAATTCCATGGAAGTGAGAAACAGTAAAAAAAACACAGATCCACAGGGCTAAGCAAGTATTGTAGGTGTTATTTGTCCTGGGGCTGTTTGATGGTGGCCTCGAACCTGGGTTTCACTGGGGTACAGGAGGCAAAGCTTAGGGCCTGAGCAGTGCAGGAAATGAGGTTGGAAACCCACCTCTTAAATCTGGGATGCCTCAGTGGGTAAACTAGAATCAAACAATTGCTCTACAGAGAAAATTGGTGGAGACATTTGTCGGTCTCAGCCTTGGTGGTGGGTGAAAAAAGGAAGAATGTCTTCTCTGAGTATTCCTAACCAAGCACTCGCATTCTCACCAATCTGGGGCCAGAATTCATACTGATCTGTGTGGCCTCCCAAAAATGCAAGCTGAACATTTAATTTAATTTAAGTGGTGAGATATGGGTACCACCCCCCATCCCACATAAATAAATTTTCTCTTGGAAAATACCCTTTAAAGACAGATCTCAGAGAATTCCCACATCCAAGGAACATGAGTCCCAGTCTTTGTTGACTTAAAAAGACACCAGGAAATAAGCCATCATGAGAGTCAACAGAAACAACAAATTACAGAATCAGAACTGCAAAGACCGCAGACCTTAGAATTAACAGATGAGAATATTTACAATGTAAATTTGATGTTTAAAGAAATAAAAGAATAAATTGAAAGTATAGTGGAGGGAGGAACAAGAGTTAGAATTGACCAGGCAGATTTGAGAAGGAACCAAATAAAATCTCTAATGATAAGAATATATATATCATCTTTGTAATTGGAAACTCAACGGATGGGCTGGGCACAGTGGCTCATTCCTGTGATCCCAGCACTCTGGGAGGCTGAGGAAGGAGGATCGCTTGAGAATAGGAGTTTGAGACCAGCCTGGGCAATAGAGTGAGACCCTGTATCTACAAAAAATAAGAAAAATTAGCCAGGCAGGGTGGTGCATACCTGTAGTCCCAGCTACTCAGTAGGCTGAGATGGGAGGATTGCTTGAGCACAGGAGTTCAAGGCTGCAGTGAACTATGATCAGGCCACTGAACTCCAGCCTGGGCAACAGATTAAGCGCTTGTCTCTAGGGAAAAAAAAAAAAAAAAAGGAAGGGATGGTTTAAATGGCAGACTAGACATAGCTGAGGGGAGAATTAGTGAACTGGAAGATAGATTTGAAGAAATTACCCAGAAGAGAGCACAAAGTAATGGAAGATTTAAAGGAAGGGCTAAGAGCTATGGAAGAAAGAATAACTAAAAGAAAGGAACAGTTTGCTTAGATATTTAGGTGACTGAAAAAGCAAGAATTGGCCATGAAGGCCAAAGGGAAGAGTGTAGCTGAATATGACCTCAGGGTTTCTGGTTTAATGGTGCCTGGTAAGGGCCATTGTAACTCCAGTCTGCATTTGATCTGCCTTTCTCCAGGCTCCAGGAGAGAGCTGAACTCCAGTTCTGAAATTTCTCCCAAGAGAGTGAAATGGTCTAGCACTGTCACCTCTCCCCAATTATCCCTCTTCTCAGATGGTAACAGTTCTGGGTCTGAAGATACCTCGAGTCCTTCTGAGAGATCCAAAGGTAAGAATTAGGGTCATTCTGGCCTGACTGTAGATGGAGCAAAGGCAGGTCATCTGACGAAGTTTGGGACAGAGGCGCCGCAGCCCCAGCTCAAACCTCATCCACCCCTGCCTGGACCCTCTTCCAGTCTCTCCCTCCAGCCCATCTCTAAATGGCCCCAGAGAGGGCTTTCTGTACCTAGAGCTGCCCTGGCCCCTCCCTGCTCACAGCCCCATGTTGCTTCTGTCACCCACAGTCCAAGCTCTTCAGCCTAGTATCTGTATGGTCTGGTTCCTGCTTTAGCTCTCACCTCAACCCTGTGCACAGAAAACTCATCTTTGGAGATTTTTAGGCTCTGGTCTTTGCTAAATCTGTTCCCTTGGCCTAGGGCACTCCCACCTCCCTCCTTGGCCTGGCGTGCTGCCCCTTTCCCGACACTCAGAGGGTCTGATCTCTGAGAAGCCTTTGCTGCACATCATAGGCTTGCGTCAAGGCCTCCTCATTGCCAGGACCTCCCTCCAACCTCTTTATCCAGCACGCCCAGGGCTGCTGCTTTCATTTGAGCACGTGTGTCGCTAGGCTCCACGTCCCTTTTCGCCTCACTTTCTGGACTGAGAGTCCTTTGGGGACAGGGTCCTAACCAGTGCCCAGGACGTTGGAGGCTTGAGGACTGTGTGCTTATCTCCTGCCTACTGGGCCCCTAGATCTGAAGTCACAGCGTGTGGGGCCTCCCTTTCTCCAGCCCCAGAGTCCTGTTGTCATTATGTGTCTTGTGGGGATGGTGGGTGGGAGGAACGAGGTAAGGGATGTTATCTTTTCCTGTGTCCAAGTCTGTCTCCTACCACACCGCCCACTCTCTTGCCAGTCTGGGAGCCATTCGAGGGCAAGGCTTCAGTCTAAAAAATTTCTGTTCCTTCTTCAATCTCAGCACAGGGCCAAGTCCTATTTTGGGGTAAATGTCTGGAATATACCTTTTCCCCTGGCAAACTTCTACTCATCCAACAAGACCCAACACTAATGTGCCCTCCTCCAGGAAGCCTCCCTGACTTCTCCAGGCACAGTCAATGTTTTTTTCTTCTGGTCCTTTTATCCCGGAGTACTGCCCTGTCTCAGACTCAGTTCTGACTGATGGTGTTTAGGTCAGACTTCCCCACCAAATTAGTGGCTTCCAAGGGAAGGGACCAGGACTGACTCATGTCTGGCTCTCCAGCTTCATCACACAGAGGACCTGACCCATGAAAGGGCCCAGGAAGTGTTTGTTGAATGAACAAATAAAGGAACAGTATTATGAGTGTTATTTCATTCTCCGTCCAGCTTTTCTTCCCTGGATGCCACTTTTTCTTTATTCTGACCATCTCCCTACAGGGTCCTGGAGCAGGCCCCCAACGCCCAAATGCAGCCCACAGCCGACCAGGCGAAGCCCTCAGACACTCAAGCGGAGCCGGGTGACCACCTCACTTGAGGCTTTGCCCACAGGAATGGTGCTGACAGACAAGAGTGGGCGGCAGTGGAAGCTGGGATCCCTCCAGACCAGGGACGACCAGGGCATTCTCTATGAAGGTACACCCTGCCCACGAACGGGCAGGTGCTGGGCTAGGCTGGGCCATTGCAGCACCAGGACGGGGAGGGGGACCCGTTCCTGAGAATGGTAGTGGAAGCCATGTCCCCAGCTGCAGACCTGCCTCTACGCAGCTTTCCCTCAGACCCAGGACTCTAAACCTGCCTGCCTACCCGGGCCTGGCAAGTAGTGGAAATGAGTGCAGGAGGCTGGAGGACGGCAGTTGGGAGTGGTGGGACTGCAGCCAGTGGGAAAGTGTGTGCCCTGTGCAGAGTGTGCTCCTCCTCGCCGCCACCTGCTGTCACGTGGGGGTGTAGGCCCGGTGGCCGAGTGATCAGGACAGTTGATCAGCCTACAGAGATAAGATGGACCCTCACCCAAAATTTGGTTCAGATGTTGAGACTTATGATGTTCCACACCAAGAGGATATGAGAGGTTTATTCCTTACATAACTGGGGAGTCTGCAGAGAGCAGAGCAGGCCTGCCACGTGGGTCGGAAACGCCTGGAGAGAGCGAGGCGGGGAGGCTGGCCTGGGTGGTTCACGTGGCTGGGGTGGGGCTGGGGTGAGGTTTCCTGTACCGACACCTTTTGCCCAGGTGGGATGGCTGGGGAAGGGGAGGGGTGAGGCTTAAAAGCTGTGAATAGTGAAACCTCAAACAGTGGAGTCAGATTCTTTATTACAATGAGGGAAATAACAACTCTGGTGTTCGTATTAGTATTAATAATACCAAATGTTTGTTGAGTGTTTATGCAAGGCCAGGCCCTGTTCTAAGCACTTTATATGGGGTTTTTTTGCACTTTTTAAATTGAGATAAAATTCATAAGCATAAAATTCACTCTTTTAAAGAGTAAAATTGAGTGGCACTTGGTATATTCAGTGTTGTGCAACTATCACCACTACTAATTCCTGAACATTTCCTTCACTCCAGAAAGAAACCCAATACCTTTAAGCAGCCACTTGCACTTCCCTCTCCTCCCATCCACCAGCAATCACTAATCTTTCTGTCTCTATGGATTTGCTGATTTTGGACACTTCATATAACAGAATCATATAGTATGTGGTCTTTTGTGTCTACCTTCTCTCACTCAGCGTCATGTGTCCAGGGTCCATCCATGTTGCAGCATGTGTCAGTGCTTCACTCCTGATAGCTGAACAATATTCCATTGTATGGGTAGACCCCATGTGGCTTCTCCATTCATCAGTTAACAGGCATTTGAATGTTTGGGGTATTATGATAATGCTGCTGTGAATATTTGTGTACCTGTTTTTAGATGGGCATATGTTTGCTTTCTTCCTCTTAACTCTCAGAATTCTCTTAACAGTCTTAGGACATCAGTACTTCCATTATCCCAATTTTATAGATGAGGAAAATGGATTCCAGAGATATTAATAACTAGCCAGGCTTTGGGCTCCAGGGATCTTTCAAGTTGTCAGGGAAAACCAGAAACCTAGGTTTTGATAGGAAACCTTTGATTTGGATGTGCTGGCTGGCCGGACAGGCATAAGGCCATTTTTTTGTTTGTTTGTTTCTTTTTTTTTTTTTTTTTGAGACAGAGTCTCACTCTGTTGCCCAGGCTAGAATGAGTGCCGTGGCATCAGCCTAGCTCACAGGAACCTCAAACTCCTGGGCTCAAGCAATCCTACTGCCTCAGCCTCCCAAGTAGCTGGGACTACAGGCATGTGCCACCATGCCCGGCTAATTTTTTCTATATATTTTTAGTTGTCCGGTTAATTTCTTTCTATTTTTTAGTAGAGATGGGGGTCTCGCTCTTGCTCAGGTTGGTCTCAAACTCCTGACCTCGAGCGATCCACCCACCTCGGCCTCCCAGAGTGCTAGGATTACAGGCGTGAGCCACCGCGCCCGGCCCATGAGGCCATTTTGAGCCTCCCGCTGGCTAGCTCTGCCTTCGAGTCTGGGGAGGGGCAAGGCAGCATGTTGGGACAGCCCCTGCGCTGAATCCTGGCTTGGCTCCGACATGCTGAGTGAGCCCAGGCAAGCAGCTCGAGCACTGTGTGCCTCGATGTCCCCCACTGGAAAAGTAAGAAATGATGCCCCGTATGCCTGTTTCCTGAGGCTGTTGGCTCCAAATGATGACAGGATGGAGGCAAAGCATTTGGAAAACTGTAAAGGGACCTTCCCAGGCCAAGATAGGCAGTGTTAATCACGGAGGGACAGCAGGGCGAGGCAGGGAAAGGTCGAGGAGAGAGGAGAGAGTGAGGAGGAGCGTGAAAGAGAGGGGTGTGAGCTAACACTTAGGGAGCATTCACTCCATGCAGGCACCATTCGGAGCTCTGTGTCATAACCCACATGATGCCCCCAGCTGTGTTGTGAGAGAGGCACCCTTATTACCATCTTACTACTGGGGCACAGAGAGGGGAAGCCGCTTGCCGAAGGGCACATAGCCTGCAAATGGCAGAGCTGGGATTTGAACCTAGGCAGTCTGGCTTTTCCTAAGAAAGGGAGAGAGAGAAGGAATGAGAGTGAGAAGGAATGATAGGCAGAGAAGGATAGAGGGAGAGGGATGAAAACCAACAGCAAGAAAGAGATGGAGGGGAGAGAGGAAGAGGGCAGGGAAGGAAGACACGCAGGGCCAGAAGCACATGAAAGGAAGAAACCACACTGTCCTCACCGGAAACCGCAGTGGGAAGTACAGGAAGGGAAGTCTGGGCCATGTGGCTTCACCTTTTGTGACTTAGGTTGTTTGGTAAAGATAACAAACCCTGTCCTGGCACCCCGCCTGCCCGAGTCACTCATTCCTTCAGCAGATCCTTAAGCAGCAACTACCGTGTGCCAGGCCCTGGTGCCGGGACAGACACAGTGGGGCTGGCAAAGGCCCTGCCAACCCTGCTTGCACTTGGGGAGGCTGCGCAGTCGGGCGGCATTACCCCAGGGCAGATCGCCCTTATCTTCTGCCAGTTTGCACCAGTCGAGAGGAGATAGTGTCCTGTAGTTTAAACAGTAACAGTAAAATAGCAACAGCAAGCCGAATCTTTATTGTTACCATGGCAGTGGACACTTTTATCCCACTCTGTGCCCCGCCAAGTTCTAAGCACTTTACGTCTGTTAACTCTTATCTGTCTGTCAAATACTGGATTATAATGTCATACTCCTGGCCTCCCTGGAGCAGTATGGGAGAACCATCATCCATTGCCGGTTGCATAAATCCCTGCAGCTGCTCACCGTGGCATGCCTGGGAAAGTCGCCCCGTAAAAAAGCTCAGGTTCAGGTCCAGGCCCTTGTGGATGGAGGTTTGGGCCTTGTGTTAGTTTCCTGGGGCAGCTGTGACAAATTACCACAAACTTCGTGGTTTAACACAACACATATATATTCTCTTACAGTCCCAGAGGTCAGAAGTCCAAGATCACTGGGTATACGGTCTAGGTGCTGGAAGCAGTGGTTCCTTTGGAGGCTCTAAGGGAGAAGTCACTTGGAGTCCCCAGCGAGGATTGGGGAGGCAGGAAAACGTGGGGGGACCTTGGAGCCCAATTGTGTGGGCAGGTCTCCTACCTCTGCTGGCAGCTGGTTGTCTGACCTTGTTCAAATGACATTATGACCTTATGCCTCAGTCTCCTCATCTTCAGAGGAGAGATCGTAGCACTACCAACCTCACACAGCTGTTGTTGGGAGAGTTAAATCAGCGGAATGGTGCCTGGGAAAATAGCAACTGCTGTATAAGCACTTTCTGTTGTTATGGTTGTGATGGGTCCAGAAGAGCATTCTTGCTCCAAGTTCAATATTGCCCTTCCTTTCGCGAGCAGAGGCTCCCACCTGCCTGCCTGCCTGCCATGCTCTGGTCTCCATTTGGCATATCAAGATGTTGCATGTTGTGTGGAAGGGGTTGTTGTGTCGAACAGGGGTCACCCTAGATCACAGAGTCTGGAGCCCTGGGCTTGTGGCTGGTCTCTGCTAGGGCCCTTGCCCCAGTCTGGCTTCCCTTGGTTCCTTCTGCAATGAAAATGGCCCAATTAGCTCTCCAGGCTGTTAGTGGGAGGGTCAGTTAGAAAAGTGGAAGAGAAAAATTCTTTATAATCTGCAAAGCAGTGCAGGAAAACTGTATTTAAATCACCAGCTTTTCCTGCCTGCTTCCGAGCGCCAGGCATGTACAAATTGTCTTCTGACCTCATGCTAACCCTGTGAGACAGGTACTGTTGTTACACGCGGGTTCCTGTGAGGAGCAGGCTCTTGGCCATGATGTCCCAGCTGGCTCCAGGACACCTCTTGTTGATCCCCCAAGTTCCCTCCCACAGCCAGAAAGGATCCTCTATCTCTGATATCCGTGCCCTGCACACTCTTCCCTCTTCTGCTGGGCTCAGAGTATCCTTGGCCTTGAACGTGTAGAACCAGGTCTCAGCCTGGTTCCAGCTGGAGCTTCTTAAGGGGCAAGGATGGCTTCTAGGTGACTTGCTCACCTCCTTATCCCTTAGCTCAGCATCTTAGGTGACACCAACCTTGATGATTAAGGGAGGGTGGGAACAACGAGAGGGAAGGAAGGAGGGACACAGGAGTGAGTCAGGGTGGACAGGCCATGATGGTTCAGTTCATGGGCTTCAAATGAGCGAGACTTGGGCCAAGTCTGCTCTGCCACTTACCAGCTGTGGGACTCTGGTGTTAATGGGGATATTTTAAAAAGCTGCCACATGTTGAGCAATCTGGATGCACCAGGCTCTACGTTGGGCTGTGGGGCTGTGAGTGGGTTGATTAAGCCGTGCGCATAAAGGGTGATGCAAGCTCTGGCTGCACACTTAGCCGGTACTATTATTATTCCTGCCAGCCTGCTGAATGCTTGCAGCCAGTCTCAGAGTGGGCTTCATTACTCCTATTTTATAGACCTGGAAATAGAGGCCCAGAGATGTTTAGCACCTCACCCAAAGTCACACAGAGGAACTGAGAGCCAGAGGAACTGGGATTTGAACCCAGGTCGGCGTGATATTTCTTGGCCTCTCTAAGCTTTAGCTCTCTCATTTTCTCACCTGTCAAATGAGGAGGATGCATGGAAAGCCCACACTTAGCACAGCGCTGGAGATGCGGTGGGTTCCCGGAAGTAGGCTCTGTGGCGGGACAAGCACACGGGGTGTTTATAAGGAGCCAGTGGAGGGGGGAGAAAGGAAGCACGTGGGGCAGAGGGAGAGGTGGAGCCGCGATGCAGCCCAGCGATAGCCTCAGCTGACCCTGCAGGGGTCTGGAGCAAGAGTGGCCCTGCAACATGGCTCTGCGTCGGACCAGGATGGCTGGGCCTTTGTGTCCCCTTTGATCCATCATTGGATATGGGTCACTGTTGGATGAGGCCACTCTGCACACGATGCACTTAATTCCCCCGCCACAAGTTGTGACAATTTGTGGGAATCGTCCACCAGGGAAGCTCATCAGAGGCTCAGTGCCCCCTCTGCCTACCAGGTATCCAAATCCCAGGCTCCCACAGGAAAGCAGGTGTTCAGCATAAACCACATCCTTTGCACAAACGGTTCAGGCCCCGTGAGCTCCTCTCATCAGCCAGGGAATGCTGGGAGCCCTCCTGAAACCCAGTTCCCAGACCTCGCCCGGAGGGCGGTCCAGGCCTGCTGTGGTAGCCCTTCCTGCACAGCTGGGTACTGACAGCACAAAAAAGAGGGAGAAGAACCTCGTTGCTGGGAAGTTTGAGGACGATGACTCTGACCTTCCCTGCGGGTTGTAACCTTGCCTGCTTGTTCTGTTCCTCCACAGCTGAGCCCACCTCCATCCTCGCCTGTGGGTCAGATCCCCAGAAACAAAAGTTCTCGCTCAAATTGGTGAGTGGCCGGCCCTGAGGGGTGGGGGGCAGCGCCAAGAGAAGGGCCTGGGGCTTTGGCAAATGCATCCTTGACTTCTGAGCCCCTCCTAAGCGGGAGAGTTCAGCCTGGGGGCCAGGGTCCACCCAGCCAGCAAGGAGCAGCAAGACCCCGGGCAGGCTCCCGGTTCTTCATCACGCAGGGCTGTTTCAAACCTTCAGTTGCATGAATCTGGCTCTGGTGCTTCCTGGCTATGTGATGTGGGCAAGCTCCTCCCCTCTAAGAGCTCGGTTTCCTCATCTGTGGAATGGAGCCACTAACACCCACATCGGGTGGCCACCTGCCCACTACTACCTGCCTCTGCATGTGGTTCGCAGCCTCATCGTCATCCCTGGGTGCTGGGATTATGGGTGACTTTTATTTTCTTCTTTTCATTTATCCAAATTGTCTCATACCCCAGAAAACTCAGGACAGCCGGGTCTGTTGCCCTTTCTCAGTTCTGGGACAGAGGCCACGTGAGTGGGTCAGAGTGTGGGCTCTGGGGCCAGGCCCACTGACGACAGCTCGCACCTGCTGTTGAGAGCCTATCACATGCCCAGCCCAGGCCAAGCCATTCACAAGCACCGCTTTGTTGAATCCTCTCAACGGGGTAGCTACCACACCCCATCTCACTCTTTTCAGAAGGGTTCACGGGGGGCCTGGCGCAGTAAACACCCCACCAGTCTGCACTGTTCCTGTTATTGTTATTTTTACCACCATCCTCACCAGGGAAGCAGAAGTGAAGTCTTGCTCTCTGCTCATCCGTGTGACCTAGTCAGCATCTCCTGGGGTTCAGAGCTGGGTGATGCTGGGCTGTCAGCCGGCCCCAGGCCCAGCCCTGGAAGAGCTCCCAGTCTGGTGGGGGAGACACCATGTCACAGTCCCATCAAGTAGAGGGACGTGCTGCCAGGGAGGGAGCATGGGGCACAGGGCCGACCAGAGGACATTGAGAGCCTCCCCATCATGGGGTTTTTGAAAGGGCAAGTGCTTATTGCCCGGTGTGCTCATCCATTCATTTATTCATTTGTTCACCAAACCTTTCCTGGAGCTTCCTGTGAACTGAGTGCTGGGGACATTTGCAGAGATGGTCAGACCTGATTGCTGCCCTTAGGGAGCTGCCCCCGTGGGGGAGTGGGGCACAGGCATGCATGTACCCCGTGGATTGATCAGGGCCCGAGAGGCTGTGCTCACGGCAACTCGCAGTTACCCAGAGCTCACTGTGGCTTCACCTGTGTCACAGAGAGGACTCCAGGGCAACAGAAGGATGGGCAGGGGCTGGGAGCCAGGCTCACTAATGACCAGTAGCACCTGCTGACGGAGAGCCTGTGTGACAAACGCTGGGCTGAGAGTTTGACAAGCACTGTGAAGCATACAGGATGGCTGCTATGTTCCCGTTTAACAGATGAGGAAATGGAGACTCACTTGCTCAGGGGCACCCAATGTGCGCATTGCTCTGTTCACCGCTGTATCCTCAATGCCCAGATGATACTCAGCCCTAATGGAGGCTCTGTAGAAAGAATGAATTAATGACAGAGCTGAGATTTGAACCTAGCTCTGTTTGACCTGCCCTCGTAAGAACCCAGCTGCACTAGTTGTGTTTAATTAAAATATTTGGTTTGACTGTGATTTTTTTAAAAAGACCCAATATTAATAATGGCTTAAGCAAGATAGTATTTTGTTGCTTTTTCCCTTAAAAGTGTGGGGCAGTGGTCCTGGGCTGCTGTGATGGTTTTGTAAACAAGGGGCCCAGTTTCCTTCTCTCCTGTTGCTCCAACATCTTCAACTCATAACCTCCATCTCCTGAGATGCTGCTTCAACTCCCACTGTCACCTCTGCATTCTGGCCAACTGGAACAGGAGAAAAAAGGAAGAGCCTGTCCCAGCCTTTTAAGGGCATAACCTAGAAGTTGCCCACATTTCTTCTGCTCGCACCCTGTTGGCCAAGACTTGGTCATGTGGCCATTCCTTACTGCAAAGGAAGCTAGGAAATGTAGTTTTTAGCTGAAGGCCACTTTCCAGGGGAAACTTCCAGAGTCTATCATAAAAGAAAGAAAAGGATCCTGGGTACTGGGAGGTAGCTCGCAGTCTCTGGTATGTGTTCACGTGCAGCACCCTAGGAATTTGGTTCTGATGTGGGGGAGTTCAGGGACTTGGTTGTCACTGGCATTACCCTGGGGTTACAAACGGCCAGTGGGGATTGGGGGCCCTTGTCTAAGAGAGTTCGGTGTGACAGCCTTCCAGTCTTCCTGTCCCCCACCAGGATGCCAAGGATGGGCGTTTGTTCAACGAGCAGAACTTCTTCCAGCGGGCCGCCAAGCCTCTGCAAGGTATTCCACAGGGACGTGGGCAAGGGGGAGAGAGTTAGGAGTGCCAGCGTGATCACGACTCCCTGTAGGTGTGGAAACAGTAGGGAATAAAGGCCCAGGTTTGCACCGCATCTGTGCCCACAGCCTCATGCCTGTCACCTTTCCGGCCTCGAGCATCAGAGGAAAGACAGCATGTGCTGGGCCTGAGTCTTCCCAGCTCTTGAGAGTCAAGTATTAAATTTTCAGGAATACTGTAAGCCGGTTGTTACATACAGCTGTCATTGAAAATTAAATTACACAAACTTACAATCAAATAAATTACATTCAAAACAAAGGTAATAATATTCAAAATCTCATCACGTCCTAATTATTTTTCTACATTATTATCTGTACTCTAGAGGTTATTTACATGTATTGCCCTGTGTGGTGACAATACTGCATAGTGGCATCTGCTGTACGTCTCTCCCGGCTCACATTCAGTCACGTCACATTGGTAGCTTGAAGTTGGCCGTGGTGGGAGGTGTTTACACCGCAGAGATTGCAAATGCTGCCAGTGAAGACTTGTTCCCCGGACAGCCAGCGTTAAACTTGCCTCAGCACACGTTGGTTCTTTGCCACCCCACTGGAACGTAGACAGGGGCACATTCTGGCCCCATCATGGCCAGTTCAGACAGTCATTGATCTCATCAGCTCTGTGTGTGAATTTAGAAGTTACTCTGTCATTCTTAGCCTTCCCACTTACTCTACATTTGTATATGCTTCCTCAGAAGTCACCTGCAGACATGGATCACTGATGTTCATGGGTCACCCACACCCACCCTCTCAGAACCCCTGTCCCACTGTCACCCACCCACAAAGATGTCATCTCCTACAAGGAGACCCAGGGTCTGGTCTGAGCACCCTTTGCTTGTGGTCTGAGAGTGAGCTGTTGTTGCCACGGGCCTGGGGCCAGGTGGGCTCTAATCTCGAGCCCCTGCCTCCTACAGTGAACAAGTGGAAGAGGCTGTACTCGACTCCCCTACTGGCCATCCCCACCTGCATCGGCTTTGGTGTTCACCAGGATAAATACAGGTGAGCCGCCTCACTCGCTGCCCTGCTCACTGGCCCCTTTCCTTTTGTCCCTTTCGTGTTCCCGGGCATGGCTGGGAGCCTGGAGCCATTGGCCAGTTAGTTGCTTCCTTCCTTCCCCCATATTTGAGCCAAGCTGGTACCAAACCAGTCAGAGCCCTTAATTTCATCTGGGACCAGGACCTTGCAACCCCTCTGCCACCGTCCATCCTTGGTGGACTATTCCTGTCCCCTGTTCATCTCCTACCTCCTGCGATGCTCGTGTCTTCAGGTTCTTGGTGTTCCCCAGCCTGGGGAGGAGCCTTCAGTCAGCCCTGGATGACAACCCGAAGCACGTGATGTCGGAGAGGTCTGTGTTCCAGGTGGCCTGCCGGCTGGTATGTACCCAGAAGTTGCTCAGCCCCAACATGCAGGAGGTCGCATCAGATCCTAGTTTATCAGGCTGTTTATTCGTGGACATCCAGTCCCCACTTCCCTTCACTGAACACTGGGGGGGCTGGACGCTAACTGCCACAGGCGGAAGGTTAGAACCAGGGTGATGAGCACTGCCATGGGGGGCTCTTGGGGGGCTGTGGGCATGGAGGAAGGGGCCCCAGCCTCCAACTGAAGACTTAGGTTGTGCTTCCTGGTAGAGGCTGTTTCCAAGCCAGCACTCCCAAGACAAGTGGGAAACAGCAAGGTGCTGGTTGGAGTAAGAGTGGGAATACATGAGGAAAGAATATTCCAGGCCAAGGATGTAGCTGAGACAAAGGCTTGTAAGGGGGAGAGCGCTTAAGGCATTTGTTCATTCATTCATTTAGTCATTCATCCTCATGAAGTATTTATCAGGTACCTGCTGAGTGCCACACTGTCCCAGGGGTTGGGGGTAAGCAGGGAGCAGCATAGATGTGGTTTTGTGTCTTGGAACTCACAGTCTAGTGGGAGAGGGCACTGTTAAATAAAACAGTTGCACAGATTGTGACAAGTACTCTCAATAGAAACGTCCCCCTGCTGTGATGGAGAATAAGAGGACCCAGTGTAAATTGCTGGAGGAATAGATATACCGTGGGAGTGACATGTTAGGGGAGTCTTGGAGTCGTCATGTTCAGAGTGTCTACTGTATGGTGTGGGGGTGGGGAGCTCAGCATTGCCCAGGTCACACAGGGCCTCATACACCAGGCTGAGGGGCTGGGACCCTGTCCTGAGAGTGCTGGGGAGCCATGGGAAGATTGAGAGAAGAGAAGGGACAGGTCAGCTCTGGGGCAGAAAGACCCTCAGGGGCCATGTGGGGATGGACTGGAGGGGAGAGACTGTAGGCTGAGTGAGTGTCCTCATGGGAGAGGATGAGGCCTGAGGAGGGTCCCAGGCCATGATGATGGAGAGTTTGTGGAAGTAGAACAAGCAGAACTTGGTGGACAGTTCAGCCCTGGGGTCAGGGAGGGGCCTGGGGCTATAACCAGGATGTAGCTCACACCAGACAGCTTAGTGCAGGAGGCTAGCACTCAGTGGAAAAATTGGAGCTGGAAATAAAGATATAAATTGCTTAACTAAATTTATTTCTGCTTTCTAGGAGAAATGAGAAGAACTCTTTGATGTACATGGGTGCTAGGTCATTTTTGCAGAGGGGCACCCTTCCTCTCCTGAGTTTGCAGTCAGCTAAAAGATAGATAGAAGAGGTAGATGGAAAGCCACGTTAGCTTGACTGCCGCATCCTCTGAGAGCCTGATTAGAGGTGTGCTAAGGTGTGCTATCAGGGAGGGCTTCCTAATGCTACACCCAGAATTCGTCAGGCTTAATGCCCCAGTCACAGACAGTGTCAGACAACCCCAGGCCTAACAGCCGGGGTTCCCTCACCCAGCTTTGCATCACAGCCTCTTCATGTTAGTCATGCTGCTGTTAGAGATGCTTGCTTGCTTCTTCCCCTAGCTGGATGCCCTGGAGTTCCTCCATGAGAATGAGTACGTTCATGGAAATGTGACAGCCGAGAATATCTTTGTGAATCCACAGGATCTGAGTCAGGTAAGAGCCGGGTCCTACCCACTCTGGAAGCTCTCTGAGCTCAGGTTCCATCTGACTCTAAACCTCTACTTATTTCACAGTGTTTATTGCAGACAAAGGATTGTCGTTCATCATATATAAAGAGTTCCTTTGAATAAATAAGAAAAGATAAGGAACTTAATAGAAAAATGGGCAAAGGATAAGAAAAGCAGTTCATAGAAAAAGAAATCCACAGGTTAGTTAAATATATGAAAAGATACTCAACCTCCCTAATAATTATAAAATTGCAGTTAAAAATAAGGTACTATTTTTTACCCTTTGAATGGGCAGAATTAGGAAAAATTATAATATCTGTTGCTGGTAAGGGTGCAAGGAAGTAGGAATTCTTCACACACTGTTGGAAGTGTGAATTGGGCAGCCTTTTTTGGAGGATAATTTGGAGATAACAATCACAATTTTAAATCCATCTGTTTTTTGAATCATCAGTTCCTCTTTTAGGAATGCATCCTACCCATATATTCATGGGACTGTTCAAAGATATATGTACAGGATATTCCTGACAACATTGATTATAATAGTTAAGTGGGAAACGCCTTAAATGTATAGTCCCAGTAGGATGCTGATTAAATAGTATTTTAATTAAAGTAATTTTTAATTACTGTTTCAGTTGCAAATTACAGAAACCCAACTTAACATGGCTTAAGCAAACATACAAAAAGAGGGGTGTGCAATTTATTAGTCCATGGAATGGAAAAATTCAGGACTTCATTGTCTTCAGACATGGCTGGATCTAGGAACTCAATCCCAGTCACTGGGAAGCCGGCTCTTCCATCCCTGGACTCCTCTTGCTTCTGCGTTACTCATTGTCAGGCAGACTCTTCCCTCATGGTGACAAAATTGCCACCAGAAAATCAGGCTTAAATCCCCAAAGCTCAGCAACCCCATTAGAAACAGATCAGGTGAACCCTACCTGAACTGCATGGACTGAGAGTTGGGGAGGGACAATCTCAGAGGAAAATGGTAGAACTGTGTATTAGTTGGGATTCTTCAGAGAAACGAAACCAATGGGGGTGTATATGTGTGGCCAGCAGGCTCGAGACCCAAGAGGACCTGATGTTTCAATTCAGGTCCAAAGGCAGGAAAAGACCAAAGTCCTAGCTCGGTAAGCAGTCGGGCAGGAGGAGTTCCCTCCTCCTCAGCTTTTCCTTCTATTCATATCTTCGATTGGTTGGATGACGCCCACTTCATATCTTCGATTGGTTGGATGACGCCCACCCACAGTAAGAGGAGCAGCCTGCCTTACTCAGTCTACCAATTCAATTGTTAATCTCATCCAGAACACCTTTATAAATACACCCAGAAAAGAAGTTGACCAAATGTCTGGGCACCCCCTGGCCCAGTCAAGTTGCCACATAAAATCAGCCATCACAAACTGTGACTAGAAGAAGGGGGGATATAGGTCTTACACAGACAAAACCAAGAGTTGTCCCCTAGCCACATGGTAGGATAAGATGTAGCCATTAAAAAGAAGTGGTTGACTTTTGTGCATCTGGCACGAGCAACTTTACTTTTTGTTTTAAATTCAGGGTCTCAGTCTGTTTTGTGTTACTATAATGAACACCTAAGGCTGGGTAATTTATAAAGAAAAAAAGATTTCTTTGGCTCATGATTGTGATGGCTAGAAGGTTCAAGATTGGGCATCTGGCAAGGGCCTTGGGCTGCTTCCATGTGAATGGGAGCTGGCATGTGCGGAAATTGCATGGTGAGGAGGAAGGGGGCGGGGGGGGGCAGGATCTTTGCAACAGTCAGCTCTTCTGGGAACTAATAGAGCGAGAACTCACTCACCCTTGACGAAGGGCATGCATCTATTGGTGAGGCATTCGCCCCACGATCCAGACACCTCTCATTAGGCCCCACCTCCAACAGTGAGAACCAGATTTCATCATGAGGTGTGAAGGAGTGAAACATCCAAACCAAAGCACTCAGTTAAACTTCATGGCAACCCTTTGAGGTGGGGACTATTATTTTCATCATTTTACAAATGGAGAAGTCAAAGTACAGAGTACAGAGACCTTCCATGACTTGCCCAAGGTTGGGTGGCCACCCAAAGGCTGAGCTGGCATTTGAACCCATGCCATCTGGCTCCAGAGTTAATGCCCTGAGCCACTATTAAAGTGCAAAAAGCTGGGTGCCCAACAGGAGCTACAGTGTGATGTCTCTGTGGAAAACAAGAGCCCTTTCCCCATCCACATATGTTTACCTGAGTATTTAAAGAAAACGATTTGGAATGATGAGTAAGAAACTTTACTAGTGGCTATTTCTAGGCAGTTACTTCTGGGTTTGGGAGACTGGGAAGAAACGTAGATGACTGGTTTGGGTTCTTTTCGTACCATTCCATAGTGTTTGGTATTTCCACTGTGAGCATGACTTAGTTTTATAAGTTAAAAATATCGTCTGTAATGGATGGGTTGTTTCAGATTGCACGCATGATTGAAATCTCAGACTCCAGAGTCTGCACCTCTAACCTGCAATCTGTACGGCTTTTTCCTTGTCCACAGGTGACCCTGGCAGGCTATGGCTTCACCTTCCGCTATTGCCCGAGTGGCAAACACATGGCCTATATGGAAGGCAGCAGGAGCCCACACGAGGGGGATCTCGAGTTCATTAGCATGGACCTGCATAAGGGATGCGGTATGCAGCTGGAGGAGGGGTTCAGTACCATGGGGACAAGCTTCTCATACAGGGCAGCTCTAGGGGTTCACAACCACAAACAGCAGGCGCCAGACACACAAGAGGTGCTAAGGGTGCCATGATAAGAAATTGGGAATGGGAACAGCATCCTGGCCACTGAGGGAGCTATGGGGCAGCAGTTCAGCACCAAGGACAGCAGGGAAGCTGGGCACCGGGAACCCTGAGTTCCAGAGGTTGGGGTTCAGGATCTGGTGTAAACTTGGGAGATGAGAGTTGCCTAAGCATGATCCAGAAGGGGCTGCTGAGAAGGTGGTTGTCTCAACATCCGGAGCACGGTGGCATGAACACTGGGGGTGCAGGATCTCAGGAGTTACCAGCCTAAGCCCTAGGAAAGGATGAGATTATCTATGGAAGGTGTACAAAGCGGGGAGAGGTCCCAGGGCAGATGTCTCGAGCCCCTCTTTCTCAGATCCCTTTGTATCATAGCCATCCATGTGCCTGCCTACACCCTCCCAGCAGGCTGAGCTCCCCTAGGCCAGGGATGGCACCTCTGCCCCCAGCATCCAGCGACAGAAGTTCAGCACAGTCAACAACTCGGGGTGTATTGAATGCTTACACAGAGCTGTCTAAATTGTGTGATTTAGGAGATGTGAGGAAAATAAAGCCTCATAGTCTCCTTTACCCTCCCCCACTGAGGCTGGGTTTGGTACCCATCCTTCTGGGCTCCCCATGTCCTGTTCTGTCTCCTTTGTAGCTCAGGTAATCCTGCACTGTAACCATCGCTCCCCTAGATTGTCAAGGGCTGGGACCCAACCAAACTCTTGTCTGGGTTTTCAGAACATGAGATAGGGTCTGGCACACGGGCGCTGAGGACTCGTTGACTGAGTGCGTGAATGAAAGGTGATGGGAGAGTGAGCTAGTGAAAGAGCAGGTGAAGGGAGGGTTGAGTGAAGAGTGAGAGAGTGAGAGTAAGCGAATGGAAATTGAATGAACAGGTGAGACAGCCCACATGGCTGGATGGCTGAGGGCACGCGTGCATGGTTGAGTCAGTAAGAGAAAAAAGGAAAGGGAGGGGCCTGTCAGTGAGTAGAGCATCTCGACTGAGCTGCCACCTCTTCCTCTCCCTCCCCAGCGCCCTCCCGCCGCAGTGACCTCCAGACCCTGGGATACTGTATGCTGAAGTGGCTCTGTGGGTTTCTGCCGTGGACAAACTGCCTTCCCAACACTGAGGATATCATGAAGCAGAAGCAGAAGTGAGTCTGGGGGTCAGCAGAACCCAGCACTGGCCCAGCACCCCTGCAGGCAGGGCAGGAGCCCAGGACCCAGCAGGGAGCAGGAAGGAAGGGGAGGTGGCATTTGAGAGAGCCAGAGGCCTCTGGATTCTCAGGCATATGCTCCGCTGTCCATTCCAGCAGGCAAGAGCGTGGGCTCTGGAGCCACCGCCATGGGTGTTGGGGGAGCAGTATCCTCCTCTGTGAGATGGTGTCCCACTAGCACCCCCCTCCCAGGGCTCTGGAGGGCTTTGGGGGAGTCAAGTACTCACAGTACTCAGCACAGGGCCTGGCCCATAGAAAGTGCTCATTGTGTGCAGGTCATCATGACACATTCATTTATTCACAAACACGTAAGCGACCTGAGCAGGTTAGGCCCAGGCCCTGCCTCAGCGTCTGGCACCACCAGCCACCCAGTGTCCATGCCACCAGCATCAGTGCCCTTACCTCTGCATGTGAAACCACCAGGTCTTGCCACTTGTGGTTACCACTCAGCACCAAGGACAGGGGGCAGGGGACATATGGGGAAGTTCTGGGGTGGTATTCAGCACCAAGGACAGTGGGCAGTTGACCACAAAGGGAAGTACGTGGGGTATGGGTTCAGCACCAAGGACAGCAGGCAGCTGGATCCAGGGAATGCCCGCAGGTCCAGAGGTTGGGATTCAGCATCTAGTGTGGGCTTGGAGGATCTGCCAAAGAGTTATCCAGAATAGGCTGCCCACGAGGCAGTTGGCTATCCACGTCTGGACTGGAGGATTGAAGTCTAAGGGGACCACAGACCTCAGGGATATCTCAGGAGTTGTCAGCTAAAGCCCCAGGAGAGGGTGAGATTATCTGGGAAAGTGTATGGGGTGGGAAGAGGGAACTTCCCAGTGAACAGCATTGAGTCCGTCATAATTCCCAGTTTTTAGCATGCCGTGTCACTTGTTCATGAGCCTTTCTTATTTTATTCTACCCCTTTATATCCCCCGCCTTCCTTCTGTCAGTCACGGACAGCCACTCAGACACACTTAATGTATGTTCTACTGATATGTTCACTTAGATGTATTTGTATCCTTAAAATTGCATGGTGGTGCTATGTGCAATCTGCATAAATGATGCTCTGCTCTGTATCTTACCTGTTTCTGACTCTTTTCAACTTTAACCACAACTTTACACGTGTGTTTAGTTCACTATTTCTGACTCTTGCTTCTGAATCTGTTTTGTATAGACATGGGTGTCTTGGGACAATACCTGGTGGTACTGTGTGTGTTTAATTTGCATAAATGGTACTATGCTCTAAATCCCATTCTGTTTCTTGCTTTCATTCAGTGCTGTGTTTTTAAACTTTAGCTACCTTGCTGTTTCACTGTCTCTGAGTCCTTCTCCTAAATTTGTTTAGATGTATCAATGTCCGTGAAAACTGCGTGATGTTGGGTATGTGTTCGATTGGCCCAAATGGTACCGTGACCTGGATTCCATCCTCCTCCAGGTTTCAGCTTAATTGTCACTCTCCCAGGGAGCCCTTCGTCATCCCACTATGTCAGATCTCCTGCTTGTACCTGCTCAGAGGAAGGGATGTGTCCCCACCATGTTGGCCTGCTTATAGTGACTCTGTCTGCATTGGGCACTGCACCCAGTCCTTCCTTGTGTCCTCCTCAGAACACCTGAGCTCATTGCACTTACGATCTGAGGCACAGAGGGCTTAGGTCGTCAGCCCAGGTCACACAGCTGCTGAGTGGAGGCGCTTGGGCTCAAACCCAGGACGTTCAACTCCAAAGACAGCCCCTGTCACCTTGATGCGTTTTCCCTAGTGCGGGAGCCTTATCACGGGCAGATTGGTGGTGCCTGGATACAGCCTGCCTTCACTCAATAAATGCTTACTGAGCACCTACTATGTGCCAGGCTCTGTTCTAGTCCCTGGGGGCACAGGAGTAGACAAGGCAAAAATCCCTGTCCTCGGGGAGCTCACACCCTAGTGGGGGAGACGGACAGTAAGGAGCTAAAGGCTGAAACACGCAGCATGCCAGAGATCAGACCCATGGGGGCCATGGAGCCAGACCCCTGGGTGTCCACCAGGGAGACTGTCACAGTGTGAGTGTGCACCACGCTTTTAGGTTTGATGTCCAGGGAAAGTCTCTGGCCACAATGACAGGTGAATTGCCCCCATGGGGCAATGAGGCTTTAAATAGTGGCAAGGAGGATGTCTCAGTATAGCCCGGACATGCTCCTCACATCTCTTCATAGAGACAGAGAGAGGCCTTCAGCTCTCAGGCCTCCACAGGCAACCTCTGCGTTGGAAGCCAGCCTCGCAGAACCCACTAGAACACAAGTCCACTGCCTGCCGTATTTTCCTGGAACTTTTTTTACACTTGTTTTCAAGTCATGACAGATGGTGCTGGTTTTCTGCTTATGGCAGTGAGAGTTCCTGTCAAAATGAAGCCCGGTGGAAACAGTCACAGTGTGAGTAGCACAGGGTGGACACACAGCCTGAGGCGACAGCAGTTTGTGAAGTGCCCCTTTACCTGTTCTGTTGGGCTAGTTAGGGACAGTCCGGGCTGCTTTCACAAGGAGACCCCAAACCACTGCAGCTTAAATGAAGGAGAGGCTCACTCCTCTCCCACTAACGGTCCCAAGGCAGGACAGCAAGGGCAGCACACACACCTCCTTCCAAGGTCCAT
The DNA here is from genome assembly GCF_020740605.2 of Lemur catta. NCBI lineage: Eukaryota > Metazoa > Chordata > Mammalia > Primates > Lemuridae > Lemur > Lemur catta. The sequence continues at coordinate 23,187,334 of NC_059146.1, forward strand.
CCTTCTGTGCACCAGAGAGCACGCATCGTGGGTGCGCAAGAAATAACTAGAATGAAAGAATGACCAGGAGGTGAATGCCTGAGCCAGCCTAGGCCTCTGTGTGGACACGGAGGTGAGTGCTCAAGAAATAACTGTAGAATGAAAGAATGACCAGGAGGTGAATGCCTGAGCCAGCCTAGGCTTCTGTGTGGACACGGAGGTGAGGCAGATGCGGCCCCAGTGGGGGGGTTCCCAGGCTGGGAGGAGACACACAGGAAGCAGGTGCTGCCTGTGAGGGCGGAGGTCGCCTGGGGCATGGGGGGAGCTGAGGGGAGGCACGTGACCCCGCAGCTGGGATGGCTGACCCCAGGCTGTAGAGAGCACAAGAGCCTCCCCAGGCAGGCACGGGAGAGGCAGGATTTCTAGGCAAACAGGACAGCACATAATTACACTCTCCATTCATCCATTCATTCATTCACCTGTTTCCTGAGGGTGTCCGTGTGTCAGTCCCCGTGCTGGAGACCAAGATAAGAGTCAGCTGGCACCTCTGCTCTCCACTCCTGTCAGGGAGACCAGCCCCTGGGGCTCCTCTAGGTTGAATCTTCCCCTTCCAGCTCCCCTCGCTCCTGTGAACAGTTGTATCACCCTTTTCACGTCTCCCACCTAAAGGGGCTTTGGATGAATGTGATGTGCTTCACAAAAAGGGTCTGCACTGCCCGTGTGGGTGGTGCAGGGTAAATAAGTCATGATGATAATTTTAAGACCAATGATACCAGCAGGGATAACAGTAATTCCAGACCCCCAGCTCCTGACCACACTGTGGAGGTCCAGGCACACGGAAATGCTCCAGGGAGAGTGGGCTACATCTAGAGGCTGTACCCCTAGATGCCCTGCCCCGCCCCCAACCCAGCCTCTGTTGGCGACTGGAGGCCGTAACCAAAAGGATCTTGAGGGGACGATGTTACTACGTACATGTTTTCTGCCACCATGACGCGTCCTCAGCCAGGACATTTTACTGTTGTGCTTGGCCTTTTTCCATTCAGTCAACAGGTATTCAATCATTTTTTGTACATTCCAGTTCATAAAGGAAGGAAGGAACGGAAGAGGAGAGGCAGTTTGCATCCCCAAGGCTTTCTGGCATGCAAAGCTCCTTGCTGGGCAAAGCGCAAATATGAGTCAGATTTGTGACTGGCTGGTCAGGGAGATCCATGGACAGACAGCGATGGTGGCAGAATTGCTTATGCGATCTCTTGATGGCACAACTCTTGTATCATCACTTGCTCACTCATTTACTCGCCACACACAACCTGAAGGTCGCTGGGAGGTGAGAGGGTCTGAACTGTCCCTTCTCATACACACAGTTGCCATAGGGCGTCAGCAGACCTAGGCACAGGTACACAGGGACCCAGGAGGAATTGATTTCCCCTGGCTGGAGGGGTTGGGGAAGGCTTCCTAGCAGACCAAGCCCTTGAGCTGCGTCTTGAAGGGAGGACATCCACGTGCCACGGCTTAGAGGTCAGGGTGAGCAAGGGCGCCCCAGGCAGTGGGAGCAGTATGTGCAGAGGTGGGAGGATGTTAGTAGATGCCTGGCCTGCTGGGGACTAGGAGTAGTTTGGTGTGGCTAGAGCATGAGATGGGAGGAGGGTGTGGGGGAGACGAAGCCAGAGGGTGGCCAGGTGGCCATGTATATCTTTATCCTCAAGGCACTGGGAGCCAGGAGGGGCAGGGGCAGCTCTGGACATAGAAAGACCCTCTGGGGCCACATGGAGGATACACAGGAGGCCAGGGAGGAAGGTGGGGTCTAGGGAGAGAGAATGAGGTCCAAGCTGGGCCCAGAGCCATGGGACAGGGGAGATGGGGTAGAGAGAGTTGGGGAGCAGGAGGGTGGGGCTGGGGAAGACCGGGGGACAACGAGGGCAAGGACGGCACCCAGTGACTGGATGAGTGGTGAGAGCCAGCCTGGTGGGCCGGGCCAGAGAAGAAATGATGTGGCTGGGGCTCAGGATGGAGCAGAGGCAGTGGACAAAATCCCATTTTCCTGAGCGGTCCAAGAGGGACGTGTGTGCGTGTTTGTATTATGTGTGTATGTGTATACAGTTGATCCTCATCATTCACAGATTCCATATTTGTGAATTCTCCTACTCCCTAAAAGCATTTGCAATCCCAAAATCAGTTCTTGCGGTGCTTTTGTGGTCATTTGCAGACACACACAGAGTAGAGACAAATTTGAGTCACCCGACACAAGTTCCCAGCTGAAGGTGGAACCAGGCAGCGTCCTGCCTCCTGGTTTCAGCTGTCATTCTATAAGCAAGTGTCCTTTTCACTGTCTACTTAATGCTACACTTTTCCTATTTTTATGCTTTTTGTGGTTGCTGTGGTGTGTAAAATGGCTGCCTAGCACAGTGCTAGGTGCTGTCTGATGTTCCTGGGCACAAGGAGACTGATAACACGTGTGTTAGATCGACTTTGTTCGGGCATGAGTTACAGCGCTGTCGGCCGTGAACTCTTATCATTTCACACTGCCTCAGCATCCATTTGAATGTAAGTAGGACTTTCTCACACCAGAAGGGCTTAGTCACCACTGACACAGTTTCCAGTTCCACATCTCCACTTCCTCAATGTGGTTGATCCAGATATCTGCCTTCCACCATTGCCTCCTGGTGACCCCCTCCCTATGGGACAGCTTGATGCAGCCTACTTGACAGCCCTGCTGGTCCCCACGCCCCACGTGGACTGTGCAGATAGGCCTCAGTGACCACCTCTCGGGCATGGCATGACCTAGAACTCAAGCGTGTAAGCCAGCGTGCTTTAAACCCACCAACTAAAACTCCCCACGGGAAACCTGTTTGGATAATATCCCGGACTCCAGTAAAGGCGTTGGCCCATGGGTGTCCCCCAACATACTCTCTGACCCCTATGTGTGTGCACGTGTGCGTGCGTGTGTGTGTGTGTGCGCGTGTGGGGGGGGAGGTTCCGGGTGTGCTGTCTACCCTCCAGGACCTGTAAGTAATAAAATCTTTATTTCCATCTCCTGTCTCTCCTAATCATTGAAGATGGCCCTCTCCATCTTAAAGATCCTAAATTAAAACAGAGTTCAATGCTAACAAATTAACAGTATTTATTAAATAAGACATCTTTCACCAGAAACACACCTAAAACAAGGTTATATATTGATCAGCTGATGAAATGTGAGCACTGGTTCTGGATTAGCTAATTCCGCATTCACAGCGACTCTGCAGAACGTAATGACCATGAATAACAAGAATCGACTGTATATATATTAGGCATTCTCTTTTAAAAGGTTGTTCTCCTTTCCCTAAAAGACCTTTCACGTGTCTTTCTGTCCCTTCAGGTTTCTTGACAACCCGGAGGCCCTGGTGGGACTGTGCAGTCGCTGCATCAGGCCCTCAGGTATGTCCAGGAAGGGCCCTGGGGGGGACAAGGTGGCTTAGGGTTGCCTCTCTTTACGTTCCTTTGTTTTCATTCCTTGAATTTTCCAAATTGCATTTGTAATAAGTACCCATTGCCAAAAAACATAAATCTTCAAAAAAAAACCTCCTGTCTCTAAACAATAACAAAAAACCCACAGATACATAATATTTTAATGGAATCATATTATGCATGTCCATAATGTGGATATGCAACTTAGTATCCAACTTTGTTTTAATTTAAGAAGTAATCTTGATTTGTGCTTAAAAAAATAAATAAAAAAGACATAACCTTGGAAATTTCCTGTGTTTGTACATGTAGAATTTTGTCAGTTTTTTTAAACTGTCATAAAATACATATACATAAAATACATAAAATACAAATGTCAGTATTTTTTAAACTGTGATTATAGCTCATTAGTCATGAAATCAATTTAATTGGTCAAGAATAAGATTTTTAAAAATTAAAAAGGACAAAAAAAATTAGTGCCTTGTAGGAGCTAAGGAAATGTTTGTGAGTGGTGGTTTCAATGACACATATTTATATTTCTATGTATGCATGTAGGTACCAGGTCATAATGTAAAATGTGTTTCTAACATGGGTCTCAGTTTGAAAATGTCTGAAAAACACTGGTGTATCTGTTTGTGAGTACAACAAGCCATTGTATGAATATACCGCAATTCATTTAACCAGTTCCTCATTGAAAAACATTTAGATTGTCTCCAACTTTTTGGTGTTATAAACGTTTTCCTCCTTTTTTCCTTTATTGGGTTTTGGTTTAAATGCCACCATAATATTTGCTTATAAAATAATTAAAACCAAACTGAAATGGGAAGCATAAAAAGTGAAAGTTCCTGTCTATTCCCAGCCCCCTCCCCATCATACTTTCAAAAGTAATCTCTGTTAATGTTAATAGTATGGTGAGTACGTATGTCAGTTACCTACTGCTTCACAGCAAACCACCCAAAATCATAGTGGCCTAAAATGATCTGAGCAGACATTTCTTAAAAGGAGACATACAAATGGCCAAACAAATATACGAAAAAATGTTCAACATCACTAATCATCAGAGAAATGCAAATCAAAACCACAGTGAGGGATCATCTCACTCCAGGTAGGAAGCCTATCACTAGAAAGACAAGAAATAGCAAAAGGGAACTCTTATGTGCTGCTGATGGGAAGGTAAACTAGTACAGCCACTATGGAAAACAGTATGGCGGTTCATCAGAAAACCACAAATAGAACTACCATAGGATCTAGCAATCCCACTACTGGGCTTTTAGCCAAAGAAAAGAAAATTACTATATGGACGAGATATCGACACCCCATGTTTATTGCACTACTATTCACAATAGCTAAGATATGGAATTGACCCAAGTGTCCAGCAACAGATGAATGGATAAAGAAATGTGGTGTGTATGTGCACAATGGAATACTATTCAGCCAAAGAAAAGAGTGAAATTCTGTCATTAGTGGCAACATGGATGGAACTGGAGGACATTATGTTAAGTGAAATAAACCAGGAACGGAAATTTAAAACCACGTGTTCTCACTCATATGCAGAAGCTAAAAAAAAGTTGATCATGTAGAAGTGAAAAATAGAACAGAGGTTACTACAGGCTAGGAAGGGTAGGAGGAAGGGAAGGATACGGAGGGATTTCTTAAAGGATATAAAATTACAGCTAGATAGGAAGAGTAAGTTCTAGTGTTCTATAGCACTGTAGGATGACTATAGTTAACAATAATATATATTTTCAAATAGCTAGAAGGAGGGTATTCAATGTTCCTAACACAAAGAAACGTTAAGTATTTTGAGATGGTGGATATGCTAATTACCCTGATCTGATCACTATACATTGCCTATATTGAAACATCACTATGTACCCCATAAATATGTGCAATTATTATATGTCAATTAAAAAACATAATGGCTTAAAACAACCCCCATTTTATTCATTTATAATTCTTTGGGATAGCAATTTGGGCTGGGTTCAGCCAGGCAGTTCTTCTGCTGATCTTATCAAGGGACAGTCATGCCAATGCAGCCATCTGGTGGCTCTGCTAGAGCTGGAGGGTTCAAGTGGCCCCTCACTCTCCCATGTGGGATGGGTGGTGGCTTGCCACTGGCAGGTCTAGGAGGCCTCAGCGGGGATAGCTCATCTCTGCTCCACCGGGTCATGCATCCTCCAGTAGGGTAGATGGGGGTGCTTCACATGGTCAAAACAAGTGACAAGCCTAGCCCAGACTCAAGAGGTGGGGAAATGGACTCCACCTCAGGATGGGGAAATGCTTCGTGAGGGGTGGTTTCGGTAATACAAAGTCACATTACAAAGTGTTGTTCATACAGGTATGAGAGGAGTTATCACCACCAACTCCGCAAACAGTCTCCACAATCTGCTGCCAGTACTTTTTCTACACATAGAGCAAACATCAATATGCACACATATTTTGTTTTTTATAAAACTATTTTTGTTTTTAAGAACAAAAATGGGCTCACCCTACATACTCTTGTTCGACCTCTTCTTGCTTTTTTCACTTAGCCCTGAGGCTATTCTTCCGAGTCCTTCCTTGTACATAAATCCACTGCAGTTGGTTTTTTTGACAGCTGTGCAATATCCACGATTTGGCTACAGCATAATTCGTAAAGCCAATCCCTGCTACTGGATATTCAGATTGTTTTTGTTTGGGAGGTGTTATTGCTGCTGTCGTTTGCAGTACCCCTTCTGAAGAGCTTCTGCGTTGCTCTCTAAACTGCAGGCAGAAATGGACAGATAGAAACAGATCGTTTGTCCCCGCTGGCTCTGTAAGGGCTCATTTTTGAGCTATTTTAAATCCTCAGGGTTGAAATCATGGATCAGCTGCTCAAGTCACACTCCCTTCCAGGTCAGATGAACCTCACTCGTTTTAAGCCAATCAAAGGGTGTTGGAGGTGGGGCGGGACGTGTTGGGGCTGGAGCGGCCCTCCTGGGTGAGGAGGTTGCACGTACCAGCCCAGGGACCTTCAGTGGGTAAATGCGCCCCCTCTGAGCCTCGGCTCCCGTGTATAAAAGGAGGCCAATACCAGCCCCACCTCCAGGGTTGTCCCAGGGATTCAGGGCAGAACACTGTGCACATTGCTGGGCCCAGGCAAGCGCTCACAACTGCCGCAGCCCCTAACTAACTAAGAATTGTTTTACATTTTTAAACTGTCGACATTTTCAAAATAAGAACATTTCATAGCCTGGAACTTACTTGAAATTCCACCTGCAGTGTCCATAAGTAAAGCGTGCTGGCGCCCAGCCACACCCACGCACTCAGGTGTTGTCTGTGCTGCTTGTGTGCAACATCAGCTGAGATGACCACGCGGCCCACAAAGCCAAAAAAATTTCCTGTCTGGCGCCTTACTGTAGAAGTTTCTCAGGCCCCATTTACACACAGGTAAATGACATTGCTAGTTGGGATTTCCTTTAAAACTGCAGGACGGAGAAGCAGCAGAGGTTTCAATGAAACGAGACTGGCTGTGAGGTGATCATTGTTGAAACTGAGTGATGGGTCCTTGGGTGTTCATGTCATACTGGTGCCTATGTTTGCTGTTTGCAAAAATTGAAAGAAAAAAGTTTAAGTCCTCTGGCAGTGCAGGGCAGAGCACTGAGCAAATGGGCACTGTTGCTGAGACACTCATGCCCCTTGGAGCCCCTGCCAGGCGCGGCCCCCTCCCCCCCGGTCTAGCCCCCCAGGCTCGGGGTTGGGGGGCACCTCTCAGGCCTTTCCTTTGCTCCACAGAGACCCTGCAGGAGTACCTGAAGGTGGTGATGGCCCTCAAGTACGACGAGAAGCCGCCCTATGCCATGCTAAGGAACAATCTAGAAGTCCTGCTGCAGGATCTGCGAGTGTCACCCTACGACCCCATTGACCTCCAGATGGTGCCATAGGTGGAATCCAGGTGGGAAGAGTTCGGGAGTCTTAACCCCTCCCCTGCCTTGCCCCAGCCTGCCCTAGGCGCCAATGGATATGCCCAGCTTCCTAGTTAGACGCTGGATTTCTCCACAAGGTTCTTGAACTTTCCAACCCGCAGGAATGGCGGATAGCACAAACCCGCCTCAATTTGGCTTTAAGAAAAGGGGGGTTGATTGATTGTTGTAGCTAGAAAATTCTAAGGGGGCAAGCTTCGGGCACGACTGGATTCAGGGCCTCAAAATTAGCATCAAGATGTTGTTGTCTGTCTATCACCTCCTTCCACTGTCCCATTTTGTGTCCATCCACCCCTCTCTCCCTCCGGCCTTCCACCCACGCACCTGTAGTCTCTGCTTTCCTTTGAGCTGCTCTCCTTGTCCTCGTCCCCACACACACACACACACACACAAAAGTCAGCTGCCGTGTGCCCTGTGCCGCGCCTTGCTCCTTTCACGTCATAGAACTTCCTGCAGCTCTTCCCTTGTTGGCACAGAACGTCCCCAGTCTTGTTCACAGCTGCACAGTCCCCCATGGTATGCATGGGGGACACTTCTCATGCCAGCGCCTGGACGTTTGCTTGGTCTCCCAGGTTTTTGTTTTACCAACACTGCTGCCGTGAACACGCGTGTGCACAGCCTGGCTGCCGGCGCGTGCGTGTCCGTGGATGGAGTTCCCATCTCGGCAGTGATAACTAGATTGCTGTCTGTCAGGGCTGGACCTGTCTGTGCCCCCTTGATCCCCGAGTGAGAGGGCAGGAATTTTTGGAAGGATGAAAAAAATTTTGGCAAGGGCACAAGGATGTGTCCTGAAGGAGCAGCTTCCCCAAGCCCCTCCTGTCTCCCTGGAGTTGTCATTCCTCCTGTGGGGGTTGGCTGGCATCAAAGCTCAATGCTTTGTCTAACTCAGTCGCCACACTACAGGGACATTTGGCAGTGTCTAGAGATATTTTTGGTTGTCATGGCTGGGGGGAGGGTCCTGCTGGCATCTGATGGTAAGGGCCGAAGATGCTGCTCGACATCCTACAACACCCAGCATGGCCCCCGTCTCTGCCCCCAACAAAGATTGTTTTTGAGACAGAGTCTCGCTCTGTTGCCCAGACTAGAGTGCCGTGGTGTCAGCCTAGCTCACAGCAACCTCAAACTCCTGGGCTTAAGCAATCCTCCTGCCTCAGCCTCCCGAGTAGCATGGACTACAGGCCTGTGCCACCATGCCTGCCTAATTTTTTCTGTATCTATTTTTAGTTGTCCAAATAATTTCTATTTTTAGTATAGATGGGGGTCTCTCTGTTGCTCAGGCTGGTCTCAAACTCCTGACCTCAAGCGATCCTCCCACCTCGGCCTCCCAGAGTGCTAGGATTACAGGCGTGAGCCACTGTGCCCGGCCAGTGCCGCTGTTGAGAATAGCATCTCCTTGGGTGGCGGCCCGTCTCCCTCTGTTGGCACTTGGATTGCAAGTGCTTCTTCATTCTCACCACCTGTCCTTACATCCAAGGCTGAAAATATGAGATAACACAATATGCAAAGCACTTGGCACGGTGCCTGCACACAGAGCATGCCAAAAAAAACCAGGTTTAGAGCGTTTTTCTCTGTAGTGGGGTAGTAGTAGGTATCTGCCTTAAGCAGATACTCTCCAAAGGTGAAGTCACGGCCTTCCCCGCCCACCCCTCCTTCCCCGCCTCTCCAGCTCAGTAGATGGCTCGTCCCCCCCACCCAGTTGTCCAGGCCAGACACCTTGTGTTCCCTTCGGTGGCCTCCTCCAGGTCTCCTGTTCCAGATGAGGCCAACTGCAGTCACTTGTCATAGTCACCCCCTGGCAGTGACCTCCGCGAGGGTGAGGGCGCGTCTGTGTCTGTCGTTTCTGTGTTTCTGGCGTGGCAAAGGGCAGAGGCTGCCTCCCTATTTATGGATGGAGCGAGTCCAGGGGTCCCGCCGGTGCCACCTTGTCTTAGGTGCCTTCCAGTCCACCCAGTACGGTGGACAACCTCAAAACTTAGCAGCCCCTTCCAGGATCACCACCATTTCAGATCTGCTTACTCCCCGGAGACCGCTCACTCCACAGCACATCCGTCCCTTGGTTAGGAACTTAATGCCGAGATGCCATTTCAGGAGCCCAGTGATTCTTGAGTGACCTGAAGGTCATCTTGCCTCTGCTTTGGGGCAGCTCCTTGCCTCGGCCTGCAGGGCTGGGCTCCCTTCCTCCCCTCACCCCCGTCCACGCCATGCCGGCCACACCGTCCTCCCTCCAGCTCTAGACCAGGCCGAGCTGGACCCCACCCTGGCACCTTTGCACCTGGAGATCCGGGCTGTGGACGCCTCCTCCCGGCCCCTGAGTTCATGCAGTTGGCTCCTTCCCAGGTCATCCCGGGAGGTGCCGCCTCGCCGCCTGCCCGCCCACTTGCTTGTGGTGTCGCCTGTTCCCTGCACAGCCCTTGTTCCTGTCTGGAGGGAAGCATGTGTTTAATTGGTGCTGTCTCCTCCCCCTTCTCTACGTTGTAAGCCCTGCAGGGGCTCCTCGTCCCTCTTGTTCACCGTGTCGTCCCCATACCTGGCGCATAGTGAGGATATAGAGGGTGTTTCTTGAATGAATGAGACACTAACAGCCGTTTTATTATTTTCCAGAACTTTCAGTTTGCAGTTTGCAATAGAAAAAAAAAAAAATGAAGCAATGTGACTCAAGGCTTGCTGTTTAATCACAGAGAAGCTTCTAGAACAATCCCTGGAATGTGCATTCCTGCCACTTGTTCAGGCGATGCTCATCAGTCCTGAGGAGTGTCAGGGAACCCGGCAGCTACCTGCAGCCAATGTGAAGTTCCTTCTTTCAACCGGCCCTGCCTCTCAGCTGTCGTCCCCAGCCAGCCCCTGGGGCATGGACGGAGAGGACTCCAACTCCCAGATGAGGCTGCCCCGGCCCCACGGGGGGACCCCTCCTCCCACTGGCACCACTGTGCTTTCGTAATAAATGGTTTCTGTGGAGCTTGGGGAGTCCAGTGTATGCAAAAGTCGTTATTTAGGGGGAAGTTTAGCCCCTTTTTTCCCCATTCATATGTCCCTTCAGACTTTCATCCAAGCATCCACTCTTTCATTCATCTATTGAAACTCTCATGCACACACTCATCCACCATTCTTCCACGTATCTGCCCACCCACCCTTTTATCCCCCCATCTATCCACCCATCCGTCCCCCCATCCATCCCTTCAACCTCTCATCTATCCATCCACCCCCTCTTTTATCTATCCAGACCTGCGTGCACACACCCATTCCTCCAGCCTTCCATTGATCTCTCCATCCTCGCATTCTCCCACCCGCCCTTTCCTCCATGCGTCCCTCCCTCTATTCATCCATTCTTTCATCCGTCCGTTCATTTACTGCTCCTTCTTCCTTCCCCTTCCTCTCTTCCATACATTTATCTTTCCTTTCATTCTGCAAGCACTCACCAGGTGTGTCTTGTGCAGGTCCTCCATGACAGGTGCTGCATGGAGGCTCCCAGTGGACAAGACATCCCCGGGTCCTTGTGCTGCTAATGTGTACAGCCAGTAAAAGGAGACGGTATTTAAATGAGACAACTTTCTGAGGAACAGACACGGGGCTGTGCTGGAGAGGGAGGGGCACAGGGATGGGGGGCTCCTTTGGGGAGAGCCTGGGCACAGAGACGGGGCAGCAATTGCTACTCTAGGGTTGTTTGAATTTGCTGCATAACAAATCCTAAAACGTGGTGGCTTAAACCAACGATTTATTATTTCTCATGATCCTGTGAGTGGCCTGGGTTTGACTGGGTAGATCTGCTCTACGAGGTGTTGGGAGTCATTAGGCTGCATTCGGCTAGGAGATGGGGGTGGAATGTCCAGATGACCTCTTCCCCACCTGGCACACCCCCTAGAATGCCTTGAAGGGGGAGGTTGGTTGGACTTCTCTCCCCAGCAGGGTATTTAGACTTACATGGAGGCTCAGAGCTCCAAGAGAACAAAAGCAGAAACCGGCTGGGCGTGGTGGCTCACGCCAGTAATCCAAGCACTCTGGGAGGCTGAGGCAGGAGGATCACTTGAGGTCAGGAGTTCGAGACCAGCCTGAGTAAGAGCGAGACCCTGTCTCTACTAAAAATAGGAAAATGAGTCGGGTGTTGTAGCATGTGCCTGTTTGAACTGAGCGATTAAAGGGTTTTTAGGCTCTGTTGCCCTTCAGTATTCTTAATTCCCTCGCCTTCAAGACCCCACTGACTCTCTTTGACAAATGAAAATGAGAGAATCCTCAGTTTATTTATGTGAATCACCGAAATTATACTTTAATTCTGAAGAAAAGGCCCTCAAAATTCTTTTTTTATTTTTTTTTGAGACAGAGTCTCACTTTGTTGCCCGGGCTAGAGTGAGTGCCGTGGCGTCAGCCTAGCTCACAGCAACCTCAAACTCCTGGGCTTAAGCGATCCTACTGCTTCAGCCTCCCAAGTAACTGGGACTACAGGCATGCGCCACCATGCCCGGCTAATTTTTTCTATATATACTTTTAGTTGTCCAGATAGTTTATTTCTATTTTTAGTAGAGATGGGGTCTCGCTCAGGCTGGTCTCGAACTCTTGACCTCGAGCGATCCACCCGCCTCAGCCTCCCAGAGCTAGGATTACAGGCGTGAGCCACCGCGCCCGGCCTCAAAATTCTTGACTTTTAAAATAATCCATAGTTTGTCTACCAGTGAGATATTAAAAAAGTTATCCATAGAGAGAAACCCATTCTATTTCTTTTTCATAGTTTCCAATATGTTTAGCAGGATTATGCAAATTTCAAGAACAAAAAACAGTGTTAAGAGCACCTTTGCTTACAAGAACTTGTTAAATGTGTTAAAGAATTAATGAAAAATGTATCTCCAAGTGTCAAGGCAAGGGACATTACTTAGAACAGGAAAAGAAATTCTTGATTTCTCAAAGGGCATAATTATTGCAGCATTTGCCATGACTGTCTTTTGAAAATATTTTATCCCTTGGCAAATTGGATTCTTTTATGTAGACGTTAGTAGACACTGTAGCAGCAGGAGCCGGGCAGTGTTGAAAAGAGGGACAACGGTTGACAACAGTGCCAGTCAGTGGACACCATTTTCAAAAGTCGTTGATCAAGAGATGGAACCTAATCCTGAGGGCTGGAAAAGCCAGTTCTGCCATGACAGCTGGACTTCTGTGTCTCAGAGCAAGTGAGACGTGCAGAGCACGTGACCAACATCCTCCACTCTGTGCGGTTCCTGTGCAGTCTCCCCACTGTGAATGCTCACGTCGCTTGCGTTTTCTCACTAAGGAATGTCCCGTGGAAAAACAGACGAAATACGTCAGATGGGACCAGCGCAAAAACCACAGTAGAGTGTGAACGGAACACAGACTGCCACTGCAAGGAATCTTGTAATCTCTTCCTACTAGGAATCCTGCAAAAAGAAGAAACTGTTAAGGGGAAGCAAATCCTCAGGAAAATATAATTAAACAAAGACCTGTGTAATTTAGATATTTATAATTTATTTCAGGTAAGCAGTGAATGATTTGTGTGCGTGTGTGTGGTAAAAGACACAGGTTGGGTTCCCGGGGAGACACACTAGCAGCAGGGTGTTTGTGAGGGACCAACATGACCCTGGGGTCACGCCCAGGGACCAGCCCCTGTGGGCTGGGGCAGAGGCAGAGTGGAGCGTGGGGGAGCTCTGAAGCCAGGACTGCCCTGCAGAGGGTCCCCATTTGGGCCTCATGGTCAGACTTTTATACCTAGTGGGCTGTTCTGGGAGGGGGTGTGACCAGGTGAGGCGCTCTCTGCAGTCGCGCCTGTGTTGGAAGCTTTCTGTTACTCATCTCCTTCCTGCCCCACCAGAGCCCGGTGAATTAGGCTTATTGTGTCCCATTGCAGAGCGGGAAACTGAGGCATACAGCCACTTGCTCACACTCAGGCTCTTGATCGGGGGTGGGGCTGAACTATGAGCCCAGTTCTGCCCTCAGCACACCAGTGAGACTCCCCTAGGCTACTAGGTCTCCTGTTTGCATGGAGAACTGTGACTCAGGAACTGCCCCTGACATCTCCCTCCCCAGAGAAGCCCTTGCTTTATTGGAGGTCGCAGGTTGTCACTTGTGGATCTTGATCTCTGAGTACTCGATGAAACTGGTGGCCTCCTGGTCCTGAGCCTCCCGGGGCCTCAGCCCACGGAAGCTGAGGGAGGCGTAATGGAGCTCCCGCTCCTCCCCCGAGGTGGGGATGGCTCCGGGTGGCTCCTGCCTGTCACCCTAAATGGAGGGGAGAAAAAGGAGTCAGATTAGGATGATGGTGCCTGGGGGACAGCAAGGAAGAGCCACAGGTGAACCCAGAAACCAAGCATTGAGAATCTCATCTATGCATTCCATAAACGCTGGCTGGGCCCTCATTCGTTCATTCATTCATACATTGATTCAGCAAATACTTGGCAGTAACAACGCCTGGCCCTTGGCAATTGATTGCCGGTCTCATAAAATCCTCACAGCAATCCACTGGGGAGACACTATTATCCCATTTACCAGGTGGAGAAACTGAAGCAAAGTAAATACCCCCAACCGCACATCTAATTAGTGGTCAGGCCAAGACTCGTGGCCAGGTCTGACTCCAGTGCCTGCCGCCGTATGGAGCAGCTCCCCTGTGCCAGCCCCTGAACATTCAGGAAAACTGAGCAGACACCAAACCTGCCCTCATGCAGCTTGCAGAGTGGAGGGAGAAGTAGACAGGAATAGTCAATGAAGTTACTATCTAATTGCAAATTGTGATAGGATGCACAGGAGTGGGCTGGTGTGAGAAGGACAGGAGTTTGCTCAGACCTGGGCTGTCCTCAGGGACTGCAGAGGATCTGTTATTCAAACACAATTGACAAATTGAACTATGAGCCCATCACACAGAGGACACAGTGCAGTGAGGGATTTAGCTTGCCCAAAGCAAGGTCTGACCCTTTGTGCCCAGCTCCTGGGAGGGACTCTCTAACTTGAGCCCTTGCAATATCCTTCAGCCTGGTAGAAGTATCTTCGTTCACCTGGGAGCCACAGGCCATGCCACACAGTCTATGCCAGCAGTGTGACTTACAGCGGGAGCTGTGGACCATGTGGCATCACTTTGACTCTGGGTGGCTGGAGACTGAGGAGCTGAGGTCAGTCACACAGGTGCTCCCTGCCTGTGTGTCTGACCTAACAAACCCTGAACACTGAGGCTCAGGTGAGCTTCTCTGGCAATACTTCATGCGTGTTGTCACACAAAGTTGCTGAGAGAAGTAAGCACCGTCTGAGTTACTCCACTAGGAGAGGACAACGGGAAGCTCCGGGCTTGGTCTGTCCTAGACTCTGCCCCATGAGCCTCTTCCTGTCACTGATTTTCATCTGAATCCATTCGCTGTATAAACTATCAGGGCCAGGCGTGGGGGCCACGTTTGTGGTCCCAGCTATTCGCTGAGGCAGGAGGACCGCTTGAGCCCACCAGTTCAAGGCTGCAGTGAGCTGCAGTGATTGTACCACTGCACCTCAGCCTGGCCAACAAGGCAAGACCCTATTGCTTAAAATAAACTGTCACCATGACTGTAACAGCTTTCAGTGAGTTCTCTGAGTCCTTCTAGAGAATTATCCAACCCGAGAGTGCTCATGCGGACCGCCCAACTTGTAGTTGGTATAATAAGTGAGAGTGGTCTTGGGGACCCGCGAGCTTTCTAGTAGACAATAATTATTTTGGGGAGATCTCTCTGGTATCCCGTGTGGAGGAAGACAGGCAGGAAGGAGAGGGAAGGGGGAGGTCAGGGATCCGCAGAGAAATGAGGGAGGGGCTAGGAAGGGGCCACTGGAGCTGAGCATGGTGGTGGAGATGGGGACCAGTGGGGAGGGGAGCCCCCAGGTCATGGGACTAGGGGCTGCATTGATGGGGACCCAGGAGAGACAGATTCTTTGGAGCACAATGATTCTCTCAGTCACCCAGAAGAACGTGGCCTTGACCATCTTGGGGAGGGAACCGGATGGGGCCCTGGTGGACCAAGGGCTCCTCACTCACCTGGGAGACGGGACCCGGGGCGGAAGGTGCTTCCTTCCTGCAGGTCTTCACCCTGAGGGAGGGGGACAGGACATTTCAGTACTCGCTGGCTCAGAGGCTGCGGGGACTGCTGTCCTCCTGCTCAAAAGCGCTAGAAGGCTGCCAAGGCCGTGGAAGTGAGGACACATCTAACCAGGTGACTTCCACGATGGGAACAGGTGACCGTCCTGGGTGGTGGGATCAGAGGTGGGAACAGACCCCTGCTCTGATCCTCTGGCCCAAGCCCCAGTTCTCCCGACCCTGCCCTGGCCAGGTTCCTGCAGCCAGGACTGTGTGGGACTTGAGGACCCGCAGCCCTCCCCCTCCCTGCACTGCCCGCCCTCCAGCGACCACACTCACCTGAGGAAGGCCAGGCAGCAGCAGAGAGAGAGCAGGGCAGCGACACCAGCCCCCACCACGGTCCCCAGCGCGAATCTTCCTCGGGGCTCTGGCTTCCCTGCAGACCAGGGGCGCAGGGTGATGCCCCTCCGAGCCCCGGGACCCTCGTGCCCCCTCCCCCCACTGAGCTCTGGGGTTCTCCCTCCCCCAGCAGCCCCAGTGCAGGGCCTCTGCCCCACTGTGTCCCACCAGGCCGCCCACCCCACCCCGAGCTCCAGCAGCCCGGGCCACGCTCCTCCCTCCTGGGGCCTCAGCCCCAAGGGGCCCTGACCTGGCAGCAGCAGGACGGTGCCGCTCCGGGTCCCGTGGACATTGTGGGCCTCGCAGCTGAGCCTGAGGCTGGAGCTGAGCCCCCCTCGGAGGCTCAGGGAGCTGTTGGCCCAGGGCCCCGCTGAGCTGAGGGTGGCCCTGAAGGAGCCATGGCTGCCATTCCCCTCCTGCAGCCCCTCCCCGAGCCGCCAGCGCAGGGAGGGGGCCGGCTGGGCTCGGGAGCAGCAGCTGCAGCGCAGCCCCTCGGCCTCCCAGGAGCAGAAGGGGCCCAGCAGCTGCGGGGGGTCTGTGGGGACAGAGGAGAGGACTCACCAGGGGCCCCATTCCCGGGATCCAGGCGTCCCCCTTCCCCACTCACAGTGCACAGAGAGGCTGAGAGAGACGTGCCGGGAGCCCAGGGGGTGCTGGGCCTGGCAGGTGAATTCTACTCCTCCTGCAGGCACCCCTCGGGGCAGCTCCAGGATCCCAGTATTGGAGACGGGGGTGGCGTTCAGGGCTGGGGTCCCCTGGAACCAGCTCAGGTGAGCAGGGGGGTTGCTGTCAGCAGCACAGAGCAGTCGCAGAGCCTGGCCCTCCAGGACGGGGAGGGACGAGGTGTTTTGCAGGATCTGGAGGGCTTTGGGGAGGGGTACAGAGACAGAGATGGGGTTGGGGGCCAGGGGCTGCTGTCCCTCTCCTCCGGGGGTGCCACACTGGCTCTGAGGAGGAGCCTAGCAGAGTCGGGGCGTCAGGCCTTGCGGAGCCCAGACCACTTCCCTAGCGCTGCCCGGGCTGCCCGCAGACGGAGGACAGAGGGCTGGGGACAGCGATGTGGCAAACAAATGCCCTTCGTGGACTGAGGAAGCTCCAGCGACAGCGGACAAAGGTGGATGTCAGAGAGCAGGTGAGGAGAGGGCTGTGGCAGCTGCCCTTGGGTTTGGCCACAGAAGCCGCGGGGGAGTAAAAGATGAAGTTCAGGGTGAGGAAGTTGGCGGGGCCCTTCCCTCAGCTGTCCCCAGTCTGACCTCAGACCCGCTTCCCGCATGCACCCCACTCTGGCCGGTCAGCCGGAGCGCTGAGACCCAGCTCGGGCCTGTCCCAGCAGAGACCCCGCTTCCACCCCAGCCCTGGGAGGGACAGGACAGGCTCATTCCTACCTGTGCAGTTTCCTTGGAAGATGGTGACGGTCACGTTCTGTGGAGCATCTGGGACAGAAAGATGTGGCAGCCCGGACATCCCTGGCCTTCCCCCCAGGAGCCATGGAGACGCGACAGGGGCCTTTCCTGCTTGGCTACCAGGTCCCACCTTTGACCCCTGGCCTGGCCCTGCCCTGTTCCCCGCCACGACCTGCACCCTCAGGGCCCCGGGTGTCCCCGCCCGGCTCTCACAGGACACGTTGAGATGGACAGTCGTCGACGTGGTCACACTGGCCCCAGGCAGGGTCACCCGGCAGGTGAGGCTGGTGCCGTGGTCCTGGGGCTGTGGGGTGAGAGTGAGCACCGAGGAGCGGGTGGTCCTGGTGCCCAGGGAGGTGGGGGCAGATGACATCCAGGAGAAAATTGGGGGCGTCCCCTGCTCACAGGCCCAGGGCACAGAGCAGGTCAGGTTCGTGGGGTGGCCACACTCCAGGGAACCCGGGAGGAAGATGTCAGGCATGTGGGTCAGGGCTGGGGAGAAGAGGGGGACACGCAGGGTCAGGAGGGAGGGTCCGAGGTGTGGTCCTGAGAGGAGCTCAGGCTCTGGTCCAGCTCCTCCCCTGAGCCCCACGGGCTTCACCCCCAGCCCTTCCCAGGACGGGGGTCCCAGTCCAGCCCTGCCCTGCGGCCCCCACCACCGCCCCCTGTGGGCAACCCTGGAGCCCGAGCCTTACCTGTCACGTGTACAGAGAGGCGGGGAGATGTGCGACTCCATTTCTCCTGTCTTCCTCTGCCCACCCAAAAACTGTAGGACCCATTGTCCCTCCTCCTGGCGTCTCTGATGCTCAGGGAGCAGTTGCTCCTCCTGGGATCCCCGAGGAGGAGGAATCGGCCCTGGGTCTCCTCCCGCACTTTCCTAGCTGGGTCATTTGTGGCCACTAGAGCCTCCTGGTGTGATTGGGCCCCTTCCCGGAACCAGTAGCCATGAACTGGGTCAGAGTCGGTCCAGCCGTCCCGGGGGTAGGAGAAGGAGCAGGGCACATGGACACACAGGCCCTCCTGCACCGTCACCACACTCGGCATTTGCAGCGTGTAACCTTCCCCGTGCCCTCCCCGTCCCTCCACCCCCGCCCTCCCCCAGAGCAGGGCCAGCAGCAGCAGCAGCATGTCGGGTGCGGGTGCCAGGGCCCGCCGGGGAAAGGCTGCTCCTCGGGGTTCTTCTCTGGGGAACTGAGAGCTCAGGACTTGGAGGAGGCCCCACAGGAAGACGGGGGCGAGGTCAGAACCGTGACCTCCTCAGAGGAGGAACTTCACACCCAGGCAGTCCTTGGAGATCAACTGTCACCACCCACATCTACTCCTGGGGACCCTGTGTCCAAAGAGGGCAAGAGTCACCCAAGTTCCCACTGCATGTGGGGCCGAACACATCTCCTGCCTCCATGTAAACGCCCTTCTCGTCAGGGGACATTTTCTGAAAAGATCACGAGTCCCATCTGGCCAGACCCCTGAGTCTCTGACTGTAGATGTTCGTGGGGGTCAGGGCTGGGGCTCAGGGACATGGCGACGGTGGTGGCCCAGGAGGGGTGAGCAGCAGCCTCTCCTCCCCCCTCAGCAACCACGTGTCGCCGTCCCCTCTCTGCACATCGAGGTCAGCACAGCAGACCCGGGTGCCGTCCTCACGGAGCCACCGTCCATCTGGGGAAACATTAGGTCTCCCGGCACCTGGAGCCTCTCACGACACGAGCTGTAACTCTGTGAATAGTGGTGTTTTGTGTGTTTTAAAGCTCCATGAGTAGATGCACACATATTCAGAACTTTTATCTTATTCTGATGGTTAAACCTTTGACCTATATGAAGTTCCCTTTCTTCACCGGCGGTAAAGCACTTTGCCTTGAGACTCATTCGTCTGATATTCAGTAAGGGGCACCAACTGTCTTTTGTTGACTGTTGCATAGTGTATCATTTGTCATCTTTAATTTAACCTTTCTGAAACCTTACGTGTTAGCTCTGTTTCTTGTAAGTAGCGGGAGGCCACCTTTCGTTCACTTACTGTGTCATTCCTTCCTCCAGACACATAGGGAGGGGTCCTCTCTCTGGGGGGAAGAGAGAAGGAGGTGAATGTGACAGACCCGGCTGCTGCCTTCACTGTCCTGCAGGGAGCTGGCCGGGTCCCCGGGAGGAACCTGTGATGGGGGCTGCACAGGCAGGGGCTGGGGCTGCTCCCCCCAGGCTGAATTCGAGTCCTGGGGAAGCCATGGGAGAGGGCTGTGGCCAGGACCCCCAGGGTGGGGGGGAGAGGAGTAGGGGGGATGGCGCAGACCACCCAGTGCAGCGCCTGGAACAGGTGGGCACTCAGCAGAGGTGCTGGGACCTTCTGAGCACTGGGGCTGCGGGAGGTGAGAGAAGGGACCAGTGTCCCATTGGCCACAGCTGCCCCCAGCCTCTGAGACTGATCTCTAGACACCTGCCCCGTGCCTGGCCCTTCTTCTCCTCCCTGTCCCAGTACCTATCACTCTGCCCTGGCTCTGGGATTTTGCTCACACAGACACCTCTGCTGGGAGTTTTTGCTCAGGGACATGGAATGAGGACTTCCAGCGGGGAGTGACCCACCACTGGGAGCCATCGGGCTCTGTTGGGAAACCGCTCCTGCCCCCGGATGTGGAGAACATGTCCCTGCTGTGTCAGGACTGTGGAGGAAGTGGTGGGGATCCTAGGAGACCGGACACGGAATTCAGGGAGTCTCCCTAAATGGATTGAGTGGCAATTTTCACAATTGTTAGGACATTCTAGTTCTTTAATTTTCCATATACATTTTAGAATCAACTTGCAAATTTCTACAAAAGCTCTGCCTGAAAATTTGTTTGGAATTGCACTGAATTTATGGATCAATTTGGAGAAAACTGGTATCTTAAGAATATTGTCTTCCCCTCCATGAACACTGTATATACATATGTACAATATGTCCGAAATAGACATATATACACACACACACACACACACATATATATTATTTAGGTCTTCATTTGTCTCAGCCATGTTTTATATTTTTCAAATACAGGTCTTGCATTAATATTTGTTATTAATAAATTGATTTCATGTTCATATCCTGCAATAAATATGGTTCAACAAATTGGTTTCATGTTGATATCCTGCAATCCCACTACTGGGTATTTATCCAAAAGAAAGGAAATCAGTGTATCAAAAGGATACCTGCACCCCCATGTTTGGTACAGCACGATTCATGATAGCCAAGATACGGAATCAGCATAAGTGTTCATCAATGGATGAATGGCTAAAGAAAATGTGGTATATATACACAATGGAATACTATTTGGCCATAAAAGAGAATGAAATACTGTCATTTGCAGCAACATGGACAGAACTGGAGGTCATTATATTAAGTGAAACAAGCCATGCACAGAAAGACAAACATTGCAGATTCTCACTTATATGTGGAATCTAAAAAAGTTCATGTTGGCCAGGCTTGGTGGCTCAAGCCTGTAATCCCAGCACTCTCGGAGACCAAACCAGGAGGCTCACTTGAGCTCAGGAGCTCGAGGCCAGCCTGAGCAAGAGCGAGACCCCGTCTCTACTAAAAATAGCATGCAGCACCATGCCCAGCTAATTATTTTTAAGAGACAGGGTGTGGCTAGGTTGCCCAGGCTGGTCTCCAGCTTCTGGTCTCAAGTGACCCTCCTGCCTCAACCTCCCTATTCCCTGGGATTACAGGCCTGTGGCACCATGCCCAGCTAGTTTTTGACCTCTAATACACAGCATGGTCATGACAGTTAATAATAATGTATTATATATTTCAAAATTCCTAAAAGAATAGATTTTAAATATTCTCACCACAAAAATATGATAAGTATGTGAAGTGGTAGATATGTTAATTAGCTTGACTTAATCATTCTACAATGTATACCTATATCAAAACATCAAAATGTACTCCATAGTTATATACGATTTTTGTCAATTAAAAAGAAAATGAAAAAATTGCAGTAAAAGATACATAAAATAAAATTTATCGTTTTAACCATTTTAAAGCATACAATTCGTTGGCACTGAGTACATTCACATTGTTGTGCAACCATCACCTCCCTCCAGCTCCAGAACTTTTCTGGAAACCGTACACCCATTAAACAGTCACTTCCCATTCTCCCCTCCCCGCAGATCTTCCTGCCCGAGCAACCACTGATCTACTTCCTGTCTCTATAAATTTGCCTCCTCTAGACATTTCGTGTGAAAGCATCCTGCAATATTGTCTGGCTTTTGTCACTTAGTGTAACGTTTCCAGGCCCACCTATGTGGTAGCAGGTCTCAGTGCTTCATTGCTTTCCATGGCAGAATATGATCCTATTGTATGGACAGACTCCATTTTGTCCATGGTGTTTTTTATTTGCTAGTTAATATCCAGTCCCTGAGCCTTCGGGACACTGGCAGTTAGGTAGTGCAGACACTCAAGGTGCCCAGGGCCCCTTCCCTTTGACTCAGACCAACCCAGACCCTCTCAGTGCCCAGGAGGGGGAATGGGGGTGGGCTGGGGCCAAGAACCTGTCTGGGGGATAGAAGAGACAGGCAGGTGACAAGGCGAGATTGTTTGATCCAAGGTCCACACCCCCCCCAGTGTGGGTTCCATGATCCCCGTAGACCTCACTTACAAAACCCAATTCAAAGACAAAATCCTTGAGAATTTCAAGATGGCAGCCTCAGAGCATTAAACCCAAAACCCTTCTGAGCGCCAGGTCTCGTACAACAGCCCCGCTTCTCACCATGGAGCTGGAAAGCTCCTGTGGGCCTTGGAGATGCCCCAAGGCAAGCAGGGCAACTCACTGCCTTTGGGGAGCCTGGGGGGTCCCTGGGTTTGGAGGCACTCGAGGGTGATGCCCCTGGGGGCAGCAGTTGGCTGCTCATGTTCTCCATGCCCTCACCCCTGCATGGAGTAGATGTTGGCCTGGAGAACAAACGAATGAATGAATGAATCGGAGCCTGCATCACCTCACCTGGGCCATGGCTCCCCACTGTCCCCCGAGGGTACCCTGCTCGGGCTCCTGCCCATAACACTGAGCCAGGGTGGCCTCCCTGGTTTGGGGCAGGTCCTCACGGTCCCTGTCCTGCTGCTTTTCTCTCTGAAAGGAGAAGTTGGCAGAAGGGACCTTTGAGCACATTGGCGGCTCCTGAGGTTCCTCTTCTGTGAGTGGCCACTGCCCCTCCCCCAGACCCCCTGTAGGAGCTTCCTTCCCAGACAGGCACAACCAGAAGCCAGAGGTCCCCGGGCAGGCCCAGCCCCTCGGAATTGGAGATGCTGCTTCTGTCCCTGCTGCTGCCTGTGCTGGGGGCGGGTGAGTGGGTCAGGGGCCGGGGGTCCCAGGTGGGGGTCTGGGACAGCAGCTCAGCCTCTGTCTCCCCCCAGGCTCTGTGAAGAAGGATCCAGGTTACGACCTTCAAGTGCAGGAGTCAGTTTCTGTGCAGAACGGCCTGTGTGTCTTCGTGCCCTGCACCCTCTCCTACCCCCGGGATGGTTGGACAGACTCTACCCCAGCTTATGGCTACTGGTTCAAAGAAAAGGCCGACTCAAAGACTGCTGCTCCAGTGGCCACAAACAACCCGAACCGAGATGTGCAAACGTCGACTCAGGGCCGCTTCCAGCTCCTCGGGAACCCCCAGAACCAGAGCTGCTCCCTGGTGATCAGAGATGCCCAGCGGGGAGACGCAGGAAAATACTTCTTTCGGGTGGAGAGAGGAAGCCAAGTAAAATATAATTTCAGGAACGCGTTCTCTCTGAAAGTGACAGGTATGGAAAGGGGTGGGAACCCCCCAGGGACAGGTAAGGGGTTGAGCACGGAGGGCTCTCAGGGCACTAGGACCCCCTCTCTGCCCCAGCCCTGACTCAGAAGCCAGATGTTTACATCCCGGAGACCCTGGAGCCCAGGCAGCCGGTGACAGTCATCTGTGTGTTTAACTGGACCTTCGAGGAGTGTCCAGCCCCTTCTTTCTCCTGGACGGGGCCTGCCCTGTCCTCCCAAAGACCCACCACCTCCCACTTCCGCCTCACGCCCAGACTCAAGGACCACAACACCAACCTCACCTGCAGAGTGACCTTCTCTGGAAGGGACGTGGGTCCACGGAAGACCGTCCGACTCAGCGTGGCCCGTGAGTGTGGCGCGGGACTGTGCGGGGGGGAACAGGCCCGGTGGATGGGGAGGCGGAGGAGCCCCGCGGGGCAGCGAGCGGCTCCGAGCTCGGGAGGGTCCACGGAGAGGAAGCCGCGGGGCCCAGGATGCGGCCTCAGCCCCGGGACGGGGATGGGAGTGGCGTGTGCTCTGGCGTTGGCTTGTCACTTCTCTTCACCAGGATAGTCACACTTTCTTTGCCCTGAGGGAGTTATTAGCACTTTTGGGGAACAAAACATCCCTCCCTGAAGCCCCCTCACAACCTTGTTGCAGACGCCCCCAGAGACCTGGCTGTCAGCATTTCCCAGGACAATGGGCCAGGTACTGAGGTCCCTCCGGGCTGGGGCTGGGCCAGTCCTCTTCCGGGGTGAAAAGGCTTTGGGGGTGAGGTTGAGGGGACGTGCTGCACCCTGCAGCCCTCGTGTCCTCTCTATCTCTCTGTCTCTGTCTGTCTCTTTCTCTGTCTCCAGCCCTGCAGCCCCAGGGCACCGTCCCACATGTGCAAATCCAGAAAGGCCAGTTCCTGCGGCTCCTCTGTGCTGCTGACAGCCAGCCCCCTGCCATGCTGAGCTGGGTCCTGGGGGACAGAGTCCTGTCTTGGTCCCATCCATGGGACCCCAGACCCCTGGGCCTGGAGCTGCCCGGGGTGAGGGCTGGGGACTCAGGGCGCTACACCTGCCTGGCGGAGAACAGGCTTGGCTCCCAGAACCGCAGCCTGGAGCTCTCTGTGCAGTGTGAGTGTGACCAGCAGGGGCCTGGTGTCCTGGACGGAGAGGGGGAGGGGGCAGGGTCCAGTCAGGACCCCAGAGCTCTGAGGGGGCTGGGAACCCAGGCCTAGGGGACCAGGCCTTCTCACCCTTGGGCACTTGGTGTCTGAGACTCCACGGGTGACTCAGCCCCCCCAATCCTACCCCATCCCCCACCTCTGTCCCCAGGGACCTTCCCTTTGCCCCAAGGGAAGCCCCTGGCCTGTCTAGAGTGGTACCCTGTGTCCATGCAGATCCTCCAGAGAACCTGACAGTGGTGGTTTCCCAAGCAAACAGGACAGGTAGGAAAGGGGGACAGAGGGACCAGGGCCTCTCAGAGCCAAATGGGCGGCCCGGTGTCTGGGAGTCCCCACGCAGGAGGGTCCCTGTGCGCTCAGCAGGGCATCCATTCTGCCTCTTCCCTTTTCAAGTCCTGGAAACACTTGGGAATGACACATCCCTCCTGGTCCTGGAGGGCCAAAGCCTGCGCCTGGTCTGTGTCACCCTCAGCAACCCCCCAGCTACTCTGAGCTGGGCCCGGGGGAGCCAGACCCTGAGCCCGTCCCAGCCCTCAGACCCTGGGGTCCTAGAGCTGCCACGGGTCCAAATGGAGCATGAAGGAGAATTCACCTGCCAGGCCCAGCACCCCCTGGGCTCCCAGCACGTCTCTCTCAGCCTCTCTGTGCACTGTGAGTGGGGAAGGGGGACGCCTGGGTCCCGGGAATGGGGCCCCTGGTGAGTCCTCTCCTCTGTCCCCACAGACCCCCCGCAGCTGCTGGGCCCCTTCTGCTCCTGGGAGGCCGAGGGGCTGCGCTGCAGCTGCTGCTCCCGAGCCCAGCCGGCCCCCTCCCTGCGCTGGCGGCTCGGGGAGGGGCTGCAGGAGGGGAATGGCAGCCATGGCTCCTTCACTGCCACCCCCAGCTCAGCGGGGCCCTGGGCCAACAGCTCCCTGAGCCTCCGAGGGGAGCTCAGCTCTGGCCTCAGGCTCAGCTGCGAGGCCCACAATGTCCACGGGACCCGGAGCGGCACCGTCCTGCTGCTGCCAGGTCAGGGCCCCTTGGGGCTGAGGCCCCAGGAGGGAGGAGCGTGGCCCGGGCTGCTGGAGCTCGGGGTGGGGTGGGCGGCCTGGTGGGACACAGTGGGGCAGAGGCCCTGCTCTGGGGCTGCTGGGGGAGGGAGAACCCCAGAGCTCAGTGGGGGGAGGGGACACGAGGGTCCCGGGGCTCGGAGGGGCATCACCCTGCACCCCTGGTCTGCAGGGAAGCCAGAGCCCCGGGGAGGATTCGCGCTGGGGGCCGTGGTGGGGGCTGGTGTCGCTGCCCTGCTCTCTCTCTGCTGCTGCCTGGCCTTCCTCAGGTGAGTGTGGTCGCTGGAGGGCGGGCAGTGCAGGGAGGGGGAGGGCTGCGGGTCCTCAAGTCCCACACAGTCCTGGCTGCAGGAACCTGGCCAGGGCAGGGGTCGGGAGAACTGGGGCTTGGGCCAGAGGATCAGAGCAGGGGTCTGTTCCCACCTCTGATCCCACCACCCGGGACGGTCACCTGTTCCCATCGTGGAAGTCACCTGGTTAGATGTGTCTTCACTTCCACGGCCTTGGCAGCCTTCTAGCGCTTTTGAGCAGGAGGACAGCAGTCCCCGCAGCCTCTGAGCCAGCGAGTACTGAAATGTCCTGTCCCCCTCCCTCAGGGTGAAGACCTGCAGGAAGGAAGCACCCTCCGCCCCGGGTCCCGTCTCCCAGGTGAGTGAGGAGCCCTCTGTCCACCAGGGTCCCATCTGTCTACATCCCAGGGAGGCCACATTCCAGTTGGTGACTTAGAGGATCATCATGCCCCAAATAGGCTGTGTCCCGTGGGTCCCCATCAATGCAGCCCCCAGTCCTGTGACCTAGAGGCCACCCTTCCCCACTGTTCCCCATGTCTGCCACCGTGCTAAGCTCCAGTGGACCCTTCCTACCCCGTCCCTCTCTTCTCTTCAGACCCCTGACCCCCTTGCCCCTCCTTGCTGTCCCTCCTCAACGCAGGACAGCAGAGAGGTCCTCCCAAAATAATTATTGTCCACCACAAAGCTCAGGCTCTCCAAGACCCACCCTCAGATTTGATGATTCAGGAGGACGACAGCACTCAGCGGAAGCTGTCATAGTCATGGGGATAGCGTATAGTTTATACCACGGACCGACAGAGATGACAATCAGTGACGGGAAGAGGTCCATGGGGCAGGGTCTAGAGAGAGCACACCTGTAGCTTCTGGTCGTCCTCTCCCAGTGGGGTCACACGGACAGCACTGAATTCTGCCAGCCACGATGTGTGGCAGCACTCATAAAGCGTAGCTAACTGGGGAGCTCACCTGCGCCTTGGTGTCCGGGTATTTACTGAGGGTTGGTCACGTAGGCGTGGGGCACTGTGTGGCTGACAATTGCTCAGTCTCCAGACCCTCGAGAGTCAAACTGAGGCCACCTGGCCATAGACTATCTGGCCTGGCTGTTGTTCCCAGGTGAACAAAGATATTTCCGTCAGGCTGATATTCCAAGGGCTTTCTTTAGTTAGAGATTCTCTAAGTAACCTTTGTTTGGGCAAAGTAACTCCTTTACTGCACAGTTATGCTTTCTTTCTTGGGCGCACAGCTCAATTTCAAAACTGTATTTGAATAACTGACCCCCTGCGGTCCCTGAAGGCAGCCCAGGTCTGAGCAAACTCCTGTCCTTCTCACACTACCCCACTCCTGTGCATCCTATCACAATTTGCAATTAGATAGTAACTTCATTGACTATTCCTTACTGTCTACTTCTCCCTCCACTCTGCAAGCTGCATGAGGGCAGGTTGGTGTCTGCTCAGTTTTCCTGAATGTTCAGGGGCTGGCACAGGGGAGCTGCTCCATACGGCGGCAGGCACTGGAGTCAGACCTGGCCACGAGTATTGGCCTGACCACTAATTAGATGTGTGGTTGGGGGCATTTACTGTGCCTCAGTTTCTCCACCTGGTAAATGGGATAATAGTGTCTCCCCAGTGGATTGCTGTGAGGATTTTATGAGACCGGCAATCATTTGCCAAGGGCCAGATGTTGTTACTGCCAAGTATTTGCTGAATGAATGTATGAATGAATGAACGAACGAATGAGGGCCCAGCCAGCATTTATGGAATGCATAGATGAGATTCTCAATGCTTGGTTTCTGGGTCCACCTGTGGCTCTTCCTTGCTGTCCCCCAGGCACCATCATCCTAATTTGAACCCCCTTTTCTCCCCTCCATTTAGGGTGACAGGCAGGAGCCTCCTGCGGCCATTCCCACCTCAGAGGAAGAGGAGGAGCTCCATTACGCCTCCCTCAGCTTCTGTCGGCTGCGGCCCCGGGAGGCTCAGGACCAGGAGGCCACTAGCTTCACTGAGTACTCAGAGATCAAGATCCACAAGTGACAACCTGCGACCTCCAATAAAGCAAGGGCTTCTCGGGGGAGGGAGATGTCAGGGACAGATCCTGAATCACAGTTCTCCGTGCAAACAGGAGACCTAGTAGCCTAGGGGAGTCTCACTGGTGTGCTGAGGGCAGAACTGGGCTCATAGTTCAGCCCCAGGCCCAGTTGAAAGCCTGAGTTTGAAGACTATACTGTCAGGGACCCCCCTCTCTAGTTTGTTACTGGAGAAGCTTCTCTAAATGCGTAGAGCACCAGACACCAGGAGGAGGAGGCACAGTGTGCTCTGGAGTGAGAAGCTGGCTCTTGATGTGACCTTGTAGCCACTGCTGTGTAGCAGGGATGATCCTTCCCCTTCGCGAGAGAAACAGGGAGAGGACGCAGCCTGAGTGATTCCCATCTTCACATTTGAAAAAAAAAAAAAAAAAAGAGCCTGAGTTTCTGAGTTTGAGCAAGTTATTTTACCTCTCAGTGTTCTCCTCTGCAATTGGACACAATGAGCCTAATCCACAGGGCTCTGGTGGGGCAGAAAGGAGATGAGTAACATAAGGCATCCGCACAGGCGTCTGCAGAGAGCGCCTCACCCTACACCTCTTCCCAGAACAGCCCGCCTCTGCTCTGCATGCTTCCTTCCCCTCCACTCTACAGGTATTTTTTCCAGACTTTTGGAGGTATAATTGGCAAATAAAAATTGAATATCGTTACTGTGACCCTTACGATGTGTTGCTATATGTATACGTTGTTAAATGATGACCACGAACTAGCCGGCCATCCCATTCCACCATCTCCATAGTGATCACTTGTGTGTGTGCGAGATCACTAACCATCGACTCTCTTGACAGATTTCCAGCGTGCAGTACGATACTGCTAACTCTCGTCATTGTGCTGGACAGCAGACCCCCAGAACTTACTGATCATATAACCGGAAGTTTCTACCCTTCGACTAACACCTCCCCATATTCCTCTTCCCCTAGCCTTTGGCAACCATCGTTCTTATTCTGCCCTCTGTTTCTATGAGTTTGACTTTCTTACAGTTCACATATAAGTGAGATCATACAGTGTTTGTCTTTCTCTGTGTGACATATTTAACTTAGCATAATGTCCTCAAGGTTCATTCACGTTGTTGCAAATGACAGTTCTTTCTTTCTCTGGCTGGATAATATTCCATTGTATGTATGTATGTATGTATGTTTGCGTGGGGGTGTGGGTGTATACAGTTGGTACTTAACCAGCACAGGTTTGACCTGGGTGGATCCACTTATACACAGATTTTCTTCTGCCTGTGCAACCCCTGAGACAGCAAGACGAATCCTTCCTCTTCCTCCTCCTCCTCTTCCTCATTCGACTGTGGTCTGAGAAGATACTTGACATGATTTTGATTTTCAAAAATTTGTTGAGACTTGTTTTGTAGCCTAATCTACGGTCTATCCTGGAGTATGTTGTATGGATTGGTGATAAGAATGTATATTCTGCAGCTGTAGGATAAAATGTTCTATAAACACCGGTTAGGTTCACTTGGTCTAACGTGCAGTTTAAATCTCATGTTTCTTTGTTAATTTTCTGTCTAGATGATCTGTTGAATGCTAAGACTAGAGTGTTGAAGTCCCCAACTATTGTTGTTGGAACCTATCTCTCCATTTAGAGCTAATAATATTTGCTTTATATATCTGAGTGCTCTAGTGTTGGGTGCACAACATATGAGCATTTAGATTGGTGTCTTCTCTTGCTGAATCGATCCTTTTGTCATTCTATAATGACCTTCTTTGTCTCATTTTACTGTTTTTGACTTAAAGTTTGTTTTACCTGATACAAGTATAGCTACTGGTTGCTTTTGGTTTCTGTTTACATGAAATGTCTTTTTCTATCCTTTTACTTTCAGTCTACATGTGTCCTTATAGGTGAAGTGAATTTCTGTTAGGCAGCATATAGTTGGGTCATGGTTTTTTATCCATTCAGCCAGTCTATATCGTTTAAGTGGAAAATTTTATCCATTTACATTCAAGATTATTATTGATATGTGAGGACTTATTCCTGTCACTTCCTTAATTGTTTTCTGGTTATTTTATATATCTTATACTCCTTTCTTCTTTATCTTCTGTTCATCATTGTACTTGGTGGTTTTCTGTAGTGGTAATATTTGTGTCGTTTCTCTTCCTCATTTGTGTGTTTGCTCTACCAATGAGTTTTATACTTTCATGTGTTTTCGAGTTGGTAGATATCATCCTTTTTCTTCTAGGTGTAGGACTCCCTTCCACATTTCTTACAGGGTTGGTATAGTGGTAATGAATTCCCTCAGGTCTTGCTTGTCTGGGAAAAACTCTATTTGTCCTTCAGTAAGCAAATATAACTTTGCTGGTAGCAGGGGTTTTTTCCTTTCAGTGCTTTGAATATATCATGTCATTCTTTCCTGATCTGTAAGGTTTCAGCTGAGAAATTCACCCTTAGTCAGATAAGGGCTCCTTTATATGTGACTAGATGCTTTTTTTTTTTTTTTTTTACTGTTTTTTTAGAATTCTCTTTGTTTTTGACTTTTGACAGTTTGACTATAATGTTCCATAGAGAAGACCTTTTGGGGTTATACCTATTTTGGAATTCTGAGCTTACAGAATGTCTAAATCTCTTGCTAGACTTGGGAATTTTTCAACTATTATTTCATTAAATAGGTTTCCTATGCTTTTCTCCTTCTCTTCACCTTCTGGAACGCCCAAAATGCAACTATTTGGTCACTTTATGGTGTCCCATATGTCACATAGGCTTTGTTCATTCTGTTTGTTTGTTTGTTTACAGATGGGTCTCGTTATGTTACCAAGGCTGACCTCAAACTCCTGGGCTCAGGTGATCCTCCCACCTCAGCCTCCCAAGTAGCAGGGGCTATAAGCATATGCCCCATGCTCTGCTCTGCTCACTTTTTAATTTTTTAAAATTTTTAATTTTATTTGTTTTTTATTTTATTAATTAATTAATTAATTAATTAATTTTGGTCTGACTAGGTCATTTCAAAAGACCTGCTTTCAGAGTCTGAAATTCTTTCTTCTACTTGATCTAGTCTATTGTTGAAGCTCTTGAAGGTATTTTTTATTTCATTGAATTGTTCAGTTACAGGATTTCTGTTTGGTTCATTGTTATGCTATCTACCTTTTTGGTGAATTTTTCACTCATATCCTGAGTTACTTTTTGATTTGTTTGTATTTTTTCTGGGTTCTCGTGTATCCCTCTGAGCATCTTTAATACCAACATTTTGAATTCTTTTTCTGGTATGTCATAAATTTCTTTTTCATTGGAATCTGTTATTTAGGAATTATTGTGTTCCTTTGGATGTCATATTTCCTTGCTTTTTCAAGTTTCTTGTGTCCTTCTGTTGATATCTGTGCATCTGGTATTATAGTCACTTCTAATTTTTTGGATTGGCTTTCATAGAGGAAGACTTTTTCCTGAAGATGTATCTATGGCGTTAGTTGGGTATGGCTCTTTAGCTTTGGTTCTGGGTGCATGCAGTAGTGTAGTCCCCATACGATTTCTTCAGTTTTAAACAACATCAGTGGTGTCTGTTATTTCCTCAGTGGCTTAGGCTGCAGTTGTTAGTAGAGACTATGGTGAGGCTTTGCTAGGGATAGGGTTGCCATGTGTGTCAATCCTTGGGCCCCAGTGGTGGCAGAAGCAGGCCAAGCATACCTGTCCTTGGGTCCATGTGGTGTAAGCAGGCACTGGTGTTAGCAGGTCCAGGAGGGCTGATTCTTGGGCCTCCAGGTGGCTTGGTTGGGTGCCAGCAGTGGCAATAGTTGGCTGGATTGGTGGGCAGGTCCTCGATTCCCTAGGCAGCATGCATGGCATGGGTGATGGCAGTAGCAGTGGCAAGACAACCCTCACCTTCCCAAGCAGCACACACTGGTGTTAGCAGTGGCTGAGACAGCCTTGGTGGGCCAGTCCCCAGGTCCCCAGGTAATGAATGTGGGCATGTGCCAGTCATGGTGGTGATGGCAGGGTGGGTTGGCCCATCCTGGGGCCCCCAGGAGGAATATACAGAGGCCAGTACTGGTGAATGTGGCAATCCCCAGGCACCTGGACAGCATGCCTGGGCGTTGGAGGGGGGTGGTACAAGGCTGGGCAGCCCTGTCCTCAGGCCCTGTGGTGGTGTACACAGGTGCAGGCTATGGTGGGCAGGATGCAGCGTTCCCCCCCACCCTGGGGCAGCATGCCTTAGGTGGTGGCAGCAACAGCTGTTGGCAGAGAGAGCCTGTCCTTGGGGCATGTGCAAGTGCGCTGCAGCCCTGCTCCTGGCCCAGGGGCCGTGGGGTCGCTGTCAGTGGCAGCAGCAACAGTCCTTTGTTGGTTTAGTCTGTAATCTTCTGCCATAATAACCCAATACCATGAATCTATAGCTTTTCTGAGCTCTGTGAGTCCTTCTAATGAATCATCAAATCTCAGGATGGTCTGGGGATCCCCAAAACAGCCCGTTCTCCTCCTCAGTCTACGGTACAGGATGCCACTGTTTCTCTAAGTGAGGAAGACATTGCCCAGCTGCCTGGGTCTGTTGATTCTCTCCACGGGAGCCCAGCGGTCTCAGTGGGGCGTGCGCCCTGGTGGCTACACAGTGTCCCGCCCAACAGGCCTTGATCTTGTCTAAGATGGAAAGTTGCTGACCAAGAAAACTGCTGAGTTTATCATAAAAAAAGGGAAATGGGATGATGTACCCCAAAACCACAGAGAGAAAGCATCAGTTCCTCCTCATCTTTCACCAAGTCCTCACTCTACTTCCCAAACACTTGGTTCTCAAACATGAGGTGATTTGTCACTTTTCAGTAAATGGTTCCAGGTTGTACCACAAGGACACAATCACCCATGGCCCAGCCAGGACTCCACGGAGAGCAGCCCAGGAAGGAGCCTCAGGGCAGCGTCTACAGGGAGGGGACTCTCGGGCCTCTGTCTCTGACTCGGTCACTCTTCCTAGTCTTGGTCTGAGTCAGGTTTTTATTTCTGCAAAATGCAAAGCAGGCCCCCCAAAGTGCCCTCCTTTAAAGTCAAGTAAGGTGTTCATTATTTTTCCAAAAGATGGCAAGAAACAATGGGGGTGGGAGGTCAACCACTGGTAGGATCCCAAGGTCCCAGGACCACACGGCATTGACCGATAGTGGCTGAAACCAGGTCTAGTTGCACAGACACAGAGGCTCAGCCTTCCCAGGAGAAGTAGGAGGGTGAAGAGTCTATCACAGTGCTCAAAATGGAAACACCCAAATTTGTATGCGTAAGTTTGTGTATCTGTGTGCATGCACGTGTGTGCATGTATCGATCTATGTGTGTCTGAAAGTGTCCATCTGCTTGCATGTCTATGTGTCTTTGTATGTGTATCTGCCAGTGGGTGTGCATGTCTGTGGCTCTGAGGGCATGTTTTGTACCTGTGTGTTGATGTGGGGTGAAGCTATCCATTTGTGTGTGTGTGTGCGTGTGCGTGCACACCCACGCACATGCTAGGCATTTGAAACTAGCCTCATGGGCTAACACTGAGAGCGACCATACACATCTTGGGCACCACATTAAGGATTTGTGTCATTATTTCTGTAAACACAATAAAGTATTTACGAGCAGGAGAATTGTGCTCATAATTATGAATATATTATGTGGTCACCTGTTGTAAAAGACCCAGGAGTGACTGACCCCAGCCTCCGACTCATTTTGCACGATGAGGCTCCTCCCTTCCCTTTTGTATGGACAGTTAAAAATATATATAGAAAAAATTAGCCGGGCA
The DNA here is from genome assembly GCF_020740605.2 of Lemur catta. Classification (NCBI taxonomy): domain Eukaryota; kingdom Metazoa; phylum Chordata; class Mammalia; order Primates; family Lemuridae; genus Lemur; species Lemur catta. Next base: position 23,220,540 of record NC_059146.1, read on the forward strand.
TGGTGGCGCATGCCTGTAGTCCCAGCTACTCAGGAGGCTGAGGCAGTAGGATCGCTTAAGCCCAGGAGTTTGAGGTTGCTGCGAGCTAGGCTGACACCACGGCACTCTAGCCCGGGCAATAGAGTGAGACTGTCTCAAAAAAAAAAAAATAAATTAAATTAAATAAATAAAAAGATAAAGTAAAAGCCAGAAAAGACCCTCTTCACTATAAACTGGGATGCTGTATTTGTTCCCTAGGGCTGCCACAACAAATTACCACAGATCTCCTCACTTAAAACAACAGAGTTTTATTCTCTCCCAGTTCTGGAGGCCGGAAGTCTGAAATCAAGGTGTCCTCAGGACCCTGCTCTCTCCAAAGGCTCTGGGGGCGGATCCTTCCTGGCCTCTTCCAGCTTCCGGTGGTTGCCGGAAGTCCTCGGCTGTAGATGCACCACCTCAACCCCTGCCTCTGCCATCACATGATGGTCTTCTTGAGTGTCGTCTGTACTTGTGTCTCTTCTCTTCTTATAAGATCACCAGTCTTATGGGATTAAAGGCCCACCCTACTGCAGTCTGACCTCATCCTAATTAACCAATTACATCTGCAGCAATCACATTTCCAGATAAAGTCACATTCCAAGGTTCTGGAAAGGACATAATTTGGAGGGGACACTATCCTCCCCAGTATGCTCAGTTGGCCCTGGGAAACCCAACACGTGGTCATGCTTAGAGGTTCATCGTGAGGCCATGGAGCAGGAGATTCAGTGCAGCTGGCCCACACATTCCAACCCTGTGTGATGCCCTCCCGCCTTTCTTCTTCCAGCCCCTGGTGGCTTCAGGCATTCCTTGGTGTGTGGCTGCCTCACTCCGGTGTGTCTGCGTGTCCACATAAGAGCAGGTGGTCAGTTAGAGGAGGAATGGGAGAGTGAGTCACCTGGCTCGAACAGACAGCCCTGGAACGAACAGACCCAAGGAGAAGAAAAGAGCTATTGATTTCCCAGCGTTGCACAGGTGCAAAGTGACCTTTCGCCCATTGTATGACAATCATAATAACATTGTGGTTTCGCTCCGCCCCCTTGTGGGAAAAACAGGGGAACTATGACTAAGAACAGAATGAACACTGACCGCCCAGCCTTCTATGACATCAACAAACAAAAACAGCAACCGCTTGGGGTCCCCACACAGTTGCTCGGTTGTATGAGCACCCTGAAATTCTTTTCTGTGACATTAGCAAGAACGTTTACGCTGGTGACATCCATATGGCCTTCTTCCCTGTGTCTTTGCTCTGTGTCTCTCTTATAAGAAAATCTGTCATTGTATTTAGAGCCCACGTGTGCCTTTTTCCAAATAAGGTCATGTGCACAGGTTCTGGGGGTTAGAACATGGGCAGATCTTTTGGAGGGGCACCATTCAACCCACTGCAGACCCCAAAGTCTACACCATCAAGGGCGAACAAGAATTAAACCCTCTTCCCCACTTCTGAGGAATTGCAAGTGGCAAATAAACACAAATAAACAGAGAAGGGAGGAATGGGAGGTGACTGCATTAAGCACTGAGAGCATAGGGTGTTATTCTGGAGTGAGGGAAGTGATTCGGAACCAGATAGAGGCAGTGGTTGCTCAACATTGTGAATGTGCTAAAGGCCACTAAGTTGTTCACTGCAAAATGGTTCGTCTTCTATTATGTGAATTTCACCTCAATAAAAAAAATTCAAGCTTGGTAAGAGAGACTTTACTCGAAAGGATTATTACAAGGACTGTGGCAATGAAGGGGTGACTTTGGCAACAGGGAGAAGCGGAAGATTTGTGAATGAGACCAGAGTTAGGCAAAAGGAGTTTTTCTTTATAGAAAGGAGTAAACAAAGCTAGAAGGAACCAGATGGGCGGAAGTGAGAGGAAAGAATTGATAGGTTAGTAGACTCAGGAATTTTTCTCTTTTTTGTAGAGACTGGTGTCGAACTCGTGGCCTCAAGCGATCCTTTCTCTTCAGCCTCCCAAAATGCTGGGATTACAGGCATGAGCCACCACACCCAGCTGGGAATATTTTATCCCTGTCAGGTGAGGTGTTTAAGGAGGGGCTGTATTCTGCCAGAAGCTGAGGATGGGCTAAAATTCATGGGCCTGGTTGGGGGAGGAGAGCAACTTAACCTGAATTTGATTAAACAAGCATTTTGTTCCAGTTGATCAATGGACACAAAGCAGTTTGGCTAATCATTTATGAGGGAATTTGAGAGTCTACGTCTGGCCTCGCCTTAGGTAAACAAAGGGTTCATCCTCTCCGGTCTTGTCTAAGTCACTGGAGAGGGTGGTCTTTACAGTCAGCCAACTCCAGGATTCAAAAGCGTGGGAGGGTTTCTTCGTGGTCATTGTTGCCCAGGTGCACAAAGCTCCCAAGTAAAGATGCTTTGCTGCTGGGTGGAGGAGAAAATCTGCCCCTGAGAAGCTGTCAGGACAGTTTCAGCCCAAACTCACAACTCCTGGGTGGCCCAAAATCTCAAGCCTTGAGATTAAATGGAAATAAACACTCACACAGCAGTTCTCAGACTTTTTTTTTTTTTTTTGGTCTCAGGATCCCTTTACACTATTAAACACATTATCAGGGACCCGAAAGAACTTTTGATTTCATGGGTTGTATCTACTAATATTTACTGTTGTTAAATAGAATGTATGCAGGAGCCACTGAGCTCCTGCACTAGACCCCAACGGCAACCCCAAATGGAGTCACTCGTGTTCTGCTTCCACGCCACGAAACCAAAATCTAAGCTGTTTACTTGTAAGAGCTGACCTTTCAAAAGATCAGGAGAGAGATGACAGCCAATTCCCCAAACAGGCCAGTTTTCCAAAAAAAAAACCCAGGAGATTCGCAGCAACCAGTCAAAAGGCCCACTCAGCCTGAGCCAGGATGATAGGGATGTCTGCTCTGCTTTAACTCATACAACGAAACTAGCCTGGAGTAACCTGATGTTAACTAATTCGCTTTTTGCACTATGCTGTTACCTTGTTCCACTTCAAGCTGCCTTACAAAAACAGACTGTCTGCCCGGCCCTGCAGAGCTCCTGTCTGGTAGACTGGGTGCTGCCAGTTCATGAAGCGCTAATAAAAGCCAATTAGATCTTTAAGACTCAATTTGGGTTTTGATACTGTTTTAGAAATTAAAATGGCAACATTTGAAATCACAATACACAAGCACAGATCAGTCGTCAGAATGATGATGGCATCATAGAGCAATAATGTCATCTTGGGTCACATAATCTCTGGAAAACTGCTGCCCGTAACAAAGTGGTTGTGATGGTGACTCAGCCGCAGCTGTGTTGAAGAGGGCAATGCCTTAGAACGGTTCTCAAAGTGAGATCCACAGACCATCAGCACCCTCAGCAGCAGTGCCCGGGAATTTGTGAGAAATGCAAATTCTCAGGCCCTGTCTAAAACCTGCTGAATCAGAAACTCTGAGGTGTGGGCCCAGCAATCTGTGTTTCAAAGAACCCTCACACGGATTCAGTGGTATTTGAGGCCCACTGGGCTGGGAGATGCAGAGCTACAAGACAGAAGGAATCTGGGGTCCTGGATGACCTCAGGGGACAGGGCCATCCTACTCCCTGCCCCATCTACCTGCTTAAGTATTTACGTGAGAAAAACAAAATCAATCTACTATCTTATTTAAACCACTGTTATTTGGTCTTTGGTAAACCGAATCAATATCCTAATTAATAATGCATTTAAATACACTCCTTGATTTTTTTTCAATTAAGTATTTCAGGCATACACCTCACACCTATTAGGATGGCTACTGTAAAACACAACAAAACAGAAAATAGCAAGTGGTGACAAGGATGTGGAGGAATTGGAACCCTCGCACATCGTTGGCGGGAATGTGTTATAGGATGATGCGACCACTGCAGAAAATAGTTCCTCAACTAAAAATACAATGACCACATGATCCAGCAATTTCACTCCTGAATAAAACCCCAAAGAATTGAAAGTGGGTGTCAGAGAGAGACTTTGTACACCCATGTTCATAGCAGTGTGGTTCCCCACGGCCAAAAGGTGGAAGCAACCCAGCGTGCATTGGAAGGTGAGTAGCTGAGCAGGATGTGGTTTATACACATACTGGAACATTACTCAGCCTTCAGAAGGAAGGACATTCTGACACATGCTACACAATGGATGAATCTTGAAGACATTATGCTAAGCGATATAAGCCAGGCACAAAAAGACAAATACCATACGATTCTACTTATGTGAGGTAATTAAAGGAGTCAAGTTCAGAGGCAGAAAGTAGAATGGTGGTTGGCAGGGACCGGGAGGAGGCAGTGGGGAATTGTTGCTCAATAGGAATACAGTTTCAGTTTTACAAGATGAAGACAGTTCAGGAGAAGGGTAGTGGTGATGGGTGCTCAATATTATGAATGTATTTAATACCACTTAGAAATAGTTAAGATGGTAAATTTTATGTTATTGTGTATCTTCCCACAATTTAAAATGTTTAAAAAATTTCATTTTAATACCATAAAAGGAAAAGAAATACATCAGTCCCGGTGGCAATTTCTCCTAACCATGCATTGTAATCTTTTTTTTTTTTTTTGAGACAGAGTCTCGCTCTGTTGCCCAGGCTAGAGTGCCATGGCGTCAAGCTCACAGCAACCTCAAATTCCTGGGCTTAAGCAATCCTTCCGTCTCGGCCTCCCGAGTAGCTGGGACTACAGGCATGCGCCACCATGCCCAGCTAATTTTTTTCTATATGTATTTTTAGCTGTCGAGATCATTTCTTTCTATTTTTAGTAGAGACGGGGTCTCGCTCTTGCTCAGGCTAATCTCAAACTCCTGATCTCAAGCAATCCTCCCGCCTCGGCCTCCCAGAGTGCTAGGATTACAGGCGTGAGCCACCGCACCAGGCCCATGCATTATAATCTTGCTGACCACTTGTCCCTCCTCCAGTGGACTGTGAGCTCCATGAGGACAAGAACCACATCTGGACTGTTTGCCACTCTGCACAGTGTCTAGAACAATGCCTGGCATGTAGAGGTGTTTAACAAGTATACACTGAGCAAACTTCTCCCTCTCTGAGCCAGTATTTCTGCATCTGCATTTGCCTGCATCCAAATCTTTGGCCCATCAATGACAGTCACCTTGACAGTAACAAACATTGTTACCTAAACTCAACAACTGTTCCCATTCTCTCTTACTTACCTCCACTATAGACCCTGGAAAAGCTAAATGCCTGCAGCCCCCGCCTCCCATGCAGCTAGGAGTATCCATATGCTATCGATCCAGACAATGAGATGTAAGCAGAAGTCTACTAGAACCTTCTAGGAAAGTTTTGGCCGCCTGCCTTGAATTCAGATACAATGCCTGGAGCTGTGGCCTCTATCTCATGACCATGAGGAAAAGGCCAAGAGAATCAGAGACTTCAGCAACAACAGCCCCGAGCCTCACAATGCCAGCAGCCTCCCTACCTCTGGACTTTTTATGTTTATGCCACCCACAGGCAGGTCTGCTGTTACTTGCAGCCAAAAGCATTTGCAACTGACACACTTGGCCAAATGACACCATCTGTGTTTGTCTCCCCTGCCAGAATGGAGGTTCCACAGTGGTGGGAAACATGACTGTGTTCACCACCGTGTGCCCGCCGGTGCCTGGCAGAGACTGCACAGGTGGAATGTGTGGTTGAGGTTTTATCACCCAAAATAAAATACCTTCCTGTTGGGTTAGCAGAGATAATGCACATAAAGTGCTTAAAACAGCATTTGGCACATAGTAAACCCTCAACAAATAAATGTGGGGGAGCATCTCCACCACGATGCCCCATGGCCTTGCACGTATGCATGTGGGATCACAGACTCTGAGTCGTGGCAGATCACCTGGGGTCCTCCCAGGCCACGAGAGAACAGCAGGATGGCACAGCTGGCTCCTCAGCAGACGGGAACCCCAAACTCTTGTTGCAGCCACCCAGCCCCTTCTGTTCGGGAGTTGTCCTGTCTGGTGTACATGACAAGGACCTTGGGGACATGGCACACTTGGCTTGTCATCCTTTCGCTGTCTATGTAAACAATAAACGGTTTGAATCTAAAAGTGGCTTGTTATGTCTTTACCAACTCAATCAGTCACGTCTTGCTTGGCTTGGGCCTTGCTAAGCATGTGTGCTTAGCAACGAATAAATATCACATTATCTTTATCTTTATTGTTGTCTTTAACCCAAGACTGCCCTCCCCCCTCCCCTGGCTTTTCTCAAAGACAAGACGCACAGGCCAGAGGAAATTCTTCATTTTATTTTTGCTCATGACCCCCCTCCCTCACCTAAATGCAGCCCCTCCCCCAACACCTTCACAAAACACTGATTTTCTCCCAGAGCTAAAATGAACACCCAGTAGCCCACCATGACTGTCCCCCACCCTACCCCCCCTTACGTTTGCCTGCATATCCACCTGCTCTGTGAGCTTGGCCACATTTTGGCTCCCTCCCCAAGGTCACTTGGCATGCTTTTTTGCTTATATCATACGGGTCCCCGTCCTGAAGGCTCCCTGACTCATGTCCCCATCGGGATAGGCACTCTGCGTCTGCTCCCTGCTCTAGCCCACGGCTGCTCCACCCACCACCGAGAACCACCTGCAAGAAACCAGGTTGGAAATTCAAGAGACCGGGTCTCCAAGCTCTCCCTGCTGCCTGCCTTCCCTGTGGGCCTCCCCTGGCCTCGGCTGTTACTTGAGGCTGTTAGACACTGACTAAGGCCAAACATTCCTTGATTCTGGGGAGGGAAACATAATCCAGAAACGGGCAAGAGAGGCAGTAAGGACAAAAGCTGGGGGGGTCTGGAATGAAGCTGGGGGCTGGGGAGGGCGGTTAACAGCCCTTGGCCCAGACACGGAAGTGAGCCAGCGCTGATGCCCTGCTAGCTGCTGCGCGACCTCTGGCTCCGAGCCTTGTACACCTCGATGAGCAGGTCCTTGACATATTGGATCTCACGCTCCACCGACTCAGCCCTCTCCCGCAGCTCCCGGTTCCGCGCCTCCAGCCCCTGGCACTCGCCCTCCAGGGCCTCGCCCTCTGCCCGCTTCCTCTGGCGGTACCTCAGAGCTGCTGACTTGTTCTGGTCTCTCTTCTTTTGCTTGCGGTCCCCTCGGGTGGTGGCAGGATTGGGGTAGGGGGCCGGGCGAGAGGGTTGAGGCGGAGGAGGAGGAGGAAGGGGCTGCTGTGCAGGGGGCAGGGGCGCCAACCCCACCTCCCCCTGCCCAGCCTCGCTTCGGCAGTAGATGGCCAGCAAGTCCAGCGTGTCCAGGGCAGGGGGCTGGGGGAGGTCAAAGGTAGGGAGGGGGAGGGGGAGGGAGGGGGCTGGTGGCAGTGGTGGTGGTGGTGGGGAGGGTGGTGGGAGGAGTGGGGCATCAAGGAAGAAGTCTTCCATCTGTTCCAGCTCCTTCTTAAGGAGGGAGGCCATGGCTTCCAGGTCAGGTGGGGATGGGGAAGGTGGGGGAAGGGCGCCTGAGGGCAAGGGGGGTTCCAGAGGGAGGAGGGCTGTAAAGTCAACTCGCTCAGTCATCCAGTCAGAGAAGCCATCACCTGGGGTTGAAGGGGAGACACAAAGTTCCCTAAGTTCCTGATCCTCCACCCAAACAGATGTCCACTCATGTCTGTCTCATTCAGGCTCATTTGTCCCATTCACTCAATAAAATAACCAACCAGTGAATCATCAGACCAGTCAACAAACCAATGAACTAGTCAACCAACCAGTCAACCATCTAACCAGTCAACCAACCAATCAATCAACCAACCAGCTGCCCAACCAACGAACCAATCAACCGATCAGCCAACCAATGAACTAGTCAACCAATCAATCAGAGAATCAGTCAACCTACCAAATGAATCAGTTAACCAGCCAATTAACCATTAACCAAGCAATCAATGAACCAACAATGATCAAACAACCAAAAAATCAGGTAATGAAAGAAGCCGCCAACCAAGCAACAAAACAGCCAACCAACTATTTCTTCAAACATTCCAATATCCCCTTTACTGAGCACCCTGTCTCTGTGGTGTCTCTGATTTATTCTTTGGTTTATTCTTTTATTTCTTTTTTTTGAGACAGGGTCTTGCTCTATTGCCCAGGCTGCAGTGTAAGAACATCATCATAGCTCACAGCAATCTCAAACTCCTGGGCTCAAGTGATCCTCCTGCCTCAGCCTCCCAAGTAGCTGGGAATACAGGCATGCACCACCATACCCGGCTAATTTTTTACTTTCTGTAGAGACTGGATCTTGCTATTGCCCAGGCTGGTATCAAATCTCCTGGCTTCAAGCAACCCTCCTGTCTTGGCTTCCCAAAGGTTTATTCTTAAAAGGCAAACTAGATCACATTTCCCTCACACACTCTTTCTCACACTCACACACACACATACTGTTTCATCTTTATTCATTAATTATTGAAAACCCACCATGTGCCAAGCATTTGGGATACAGTAATGAATAAAATAATTCCTGCCTCCGGACTTCTGCATATGCTCTTCCCTCAGTCTTTTCATGGCTCATTCCTTCCCATCTTTTAGGTCTCAGTCAACATGTTACCTACTTGGAGAAGATTTCCTAGCTACCCATTCTAAACTAGGTCCCCTTTGTCATTTTTTAGCTCAGCTGCTAAGTGTTTCCCACTTATCCCAATATACTCATCATTTAATTTGTCTCTTGTCTGTTTCCCCACTGCAGGGTGAGCTCCAGGAGGGCAGGGATCATGTTACTCTTGTTCCCATCCATATCCTCAGCACCAAAAACAGTGCCTGGCACATTGTAGGTACTCAATAAATATTTAATGAATGAATGAATAAATAAAAGAATTCTTCCTTCCCCCTTTTCCCCTCCCCCCTCCCGCCCCGTGCTAACCCCACCTCCACTCCCCACCCACCCTTACCTGCCAGGGGCTCTCCTCCCCCTGGAAGCCCGCCCTCCAGGGCTCCCCCAAGGACCTCATAGGGGCCCAGGGGGGCAGGGGCCAGGGGGAGTTTCCCATAGTCTACGAGCCAGCCCAGCCCACTAGCTGGGAGCACGGCCCTGTCCAGCTCCAGCCCCAGGGTCGCCAGGAGTGACATGGCTGTAGCACAGGCGCTGAGCACCGATGGCAATGGAGAAGGCTGCACCAACAGCTGGTAGGAAGCTCTGGAGGTTGCTCAGCTGGGCGAAGACAGGCACCAAGGTGAAGGTGGAGGACCTGCATGTATGAGACAAGAGTGGGGGTGGGTCAGAGGCCAGCCTTGCCCACCAACCAAAATCAAGAGAAACCAAATCACACTTTCATGTCTGTGGAACTCCTCCATCCCCCTTAAAACCAGGGGTTGGGACTAAGCCTTGCCATTTTAGAATTCTAAATCTGCCCTTTGTTTCCCCAAATCTCCGAGCCCCACCCACTCCCAAGGGAATTCTCTTTAGGTCCTGCCTTCCAGTCTTCAGAATTCCCAAGCCCCACCCCTTCCCCCAACACAGAAACCTAATGGTCTCCCAGGGGAATTACCTTAAGCCCCGCCCATCCACTTCATAATATTCCTCTTCACTAAAAACCTCAATCCCAGGGGAATTGTCTTCCAGCCATGACCCTTCCTCTAAAATATTTTCCTTCATTCCTTTCCCAGAGTCCATCGCAAATCAGTTCCCAGGGGAATTCGCCCATGCCCTGGCCCTCCATCAATGTTATCCATTCAAATTCCACACCTCCACTTTAGCTCCGCCCCTCACTGTGTACCTGACTCCGCCCCTCCCCGATGATTCCCCATAGGCCACGCCTCTTTGTCACATCGAAACCCCACCCATCAGCTACCGGTTGGCTTAGCCCCGCCCCTTCTCACAATGGGCTCCCCCCCCCCAAGCCCCACTCTTAGCGACGGCTGTGGTCCTAGCTGCATCCCTTTCTTAACGGGGTCTCTAAGTCCTGCCTTCTATCCTGTCAATCTAAGCCAGTCCCCGCCCCAATAGGTTCCTGAACGAGAGCCATGCGGAGCCCAGAAGGTGGGGGCGGGGACAGGCAGAGAACGGCTACCCAACCCCCACCCTTCCGCACCCGGCTCTCCTGCCGAGTATCACAGCGCATGCTCCGCCTCCGGAGCGGTCCAATTGCTCTCACGCCTCTGTGCTCCTGGGGATCAGTGCGCATGTACAGCCCTTTATGGTCCGCCCTCATACATTATGGGGCTTTGTGGGGGGGCTGATGCGCACTAGCAACTGCGCGCAGACAGATCGTTCAGAAAAAAACAAAACAAACAAGCAAAACTTTTTCTGGGGACTTGTGTGCAAGCGCAACCACATGTAGACCAACCTTAAACACCAGCTCTCTTAAACGCACCCTCCCTGGGCCAAGTGCGCATGCTCGGCCGCGCGCACACGGCCCAACGTCCCCCTTCTGCGCCTGCGCGACCGTGATTCCCCAGCTCCTGTCTCCCCACCCCCCGGCCCGGTTGTGAGGGCCGCGAGCGGCGAAAGGGCGGGAAAGGCGGTTGGAGAGGGAGGGGCGAGCGGTTACTCACTCCATGGCTGCGGAAAGGAGAGGCAGCAGCTGCCTCGGCTGAAGAAAGAAGACGGGAGCGGAGAGCGCAGGCGCGGTGAGCAGAGGGTCGGGTTCGGGGCACAAAGGGGTCGCGGTTACAGAGCCATGGCGGGGGCTAAGCTGATAGAGGCGGCGTCGCGGCAGTGTGAGGAGAGCTTATGATCTGAGGACGGGCAATGAGGCGGCCGCGGGGACCTGGGACAGATATAGCGGGGGTGGCACAGCACGGCCCTCCCGGATCCTTCCGCGCCCCGCCCACACGCGGCCCCAACCGGGAGGTGGCCAGACCTCCTCTTGGGGTCCGATCCCCTTCTCCATCCGACCGTCGGGGTTCGACCCTCTCCTCCTTCTGACCCTAGAATTCGATCCTTCCCTCTCCCTGACTCTGGGGGTCGGATCCCCTCCTCCCTCTGACCCGGGGTTTCGGCCCTCTCCTTGTGACTCTAGGGTCTGGTTTCCTCCTCCCTCCCGACTCTGAACTCTGGCCGTCTTCTCTCTCTGGTCTGGTTTCCTGTCTCTCTGCCTCTGAGGTCCGGGCCTCCCACATCCCTCTTATTTTGGGGATCCAGCCCCGTCCTTTTCCCTCAGACCTGCACCAGTTCATTTCTATTTTCCTTTCCCTGCTTCATGAATTTCCTTCGATGGGTTTAAAGACTCGTTGATAAAAGAATGGAAAGAAAAAAGATTAACTTTTTTTTTTTTTTTTTTTGAGACAGAGTCTCACTCTGTTGCCCGGCTAGAGTGCCGTGGTGTCAGCCTAGCTCACAGCAACCTCAGACTCCTGGGCTCAAGCCATCCTTCTGCCTCAGCCTCCCGAGTAGCTGGGACTACAGGCATGTGCCACCATGCCGTGCTAATTTTTCCTATATATATTTTAGTTGTCCAGATAATTTCTTTCTATTTTTAGTAGAGATGGGGTCTTGCTCTTGCTCAGTCTGGCCTCGAACTCCTGACCTTGAGCTATCCACCCACCTCGGCCTCCCAGAGTGCTAGGATTACAGGCGTGAGCCACTGCGCCCCGCCAAGATTAACTTTTTAAAACAAAAAACAAAATAAAGGAAAAATTTTTGTAAAATGAATTTCCTTCTAGTTACACTTTCATCTTATCACCCAATTGCTTTCTCACCCTGAGAACCCTCGTGGGTTAGAGTCAGTCTGGCGTGAGTCACAAGGACCATGCTCCATTCAAATAAGACATGCCAGGGTGGCCTCGATCAAATAACTTAAGTTCTCTGGCCTCATTTCCCTATCTGTAAAATAAGGACAAATATCACCTACCTGGTGGGGTGGTTTGTGAGAATCAAATAAGGCGATGTCCGCCATGCCATAAGCTTGGCTCATACTTGCCTGTTTGATGTATTTTATTTTATTTTATTTATTTTTTTTTGAGACAAGAGTCTGGCTCTGTTGCCTGAGCTAGAGTGCCTAGCTCATAGTAACCTCAAACTCCAGGACTTAAGGGATCCTCCTACCTCAGCCTCTTGAATAGCTGGGACTACAGGCACTGGCCACCACTCCTGGCTAATTTTTTGTTTCTATTTTTATTTTTAGTAGATATGAGGTCTCACTCTTGCTGAGGCTAGTCTTGAACTCCTGAACTCAAGCAATCCTCCCACCTCGGCCTCCCAGAGTGCAAGGATTATAGCTGTGAGCCACCACACCTGGTGGTATTTTATTAGTAGTAGAAATTCTGGGGCCCAGTCTCACCTCTTCTTCCCCTCTCCCCAAGAGCCCCCGACTCTTGGCCATCCAACACTTTCTGATGGGTCATTCTAGTGTCTTCCTCATTCCTCCAAGGTGTCAATTTCCTGCCATCCTCATCCTCCATATCAAATGATGGATGCCCCCACTGCCATCCTTCTCCAGCCCTTGCCCTGATTTCCTTTCAAACAGTCCTAGGCCTCAGCTGCCTCCCACTGGGTGGGAACTCTACCAGCCCTGCCAAAAATGGAAGACCTATGTTTCCATCTAGTAAGAGAGGGAGCTTGGTAGCCAGCCTGCCCCTCCCCGTGTGCTGGGCCCTCCGTCACTCCCGGTGAATGTGACTCTCCTCTGTTACAGAAACTCCAATCTTTTCCACCCTGCATCCATCCACTTCAGGGCGTCCCACCTGGAGTTGAGCTTTCAGCCTTTCTGTGGCAGATAAGAGGCTGAATCAAGATCAGAGAAGATGGGGGAACCCTGGTATTGAGTATTGCACACAGGCTTCTTCATTCTCCCTTCCCTGTTACATGTAGGAAGTCCTTCTTTGGATCTGACCACCTTCCCTTAGATCACTTACTGTTCACTCTGCCAGTATTTGAGCACTTGCCCTATATCTCCTTGGGCCCATAGAGGCTATGTTATTACCTAGGCAGTATATAGAATCTCAGTTAAGAGCACAGATTCTGGAGCCAGGTTATTTGGGTTCAAACCTTGACTGCACCCCACTTACTAGCTGTGTGACTCTGGCAGTTTCCCTTCCCTGTCCCTCGGTTTCCTCTGTGGTACAAAATGGCAGCAGTAGTACCTACATTTTTGGGCTGTTATGAGGCTTAAATGAGTTAATCCATGACAAGCACTTAGACTGGTGCCTGGTGCACAGTAGGTGCTACATAAGATTATTACTATTATTGAGGTGGATATGTCTATTCCTACTGTTAACCAGTTAGTGCTTTTAAACTCTGGTCTTCCACCTTTTAAGGGAGACTTTAGGACTGACTTCCTTCCACTTCTCAATATAGATTTTTGAGTGACAGCAGGTGGAATTAGGTGTAGACCGTTGAACAGACTGCTGGCAGTGAGGAGGCACAGTCTACCCCCGAGTTGACTTCTAGATTTACTGTGCAGAAAAGTTACAGTTTCTGTGTACCCTTCACCCATTTTCCCTCTTAATATCTTACTTATATTACTATGGGACATTTGTCACAACATCAATACATTACTGCTGACTAAACTCCACACTTTATTCTGATTTTATTAGTTGTTCCTTAACGCCCTTTCTCTGTTTCAGAATACCACATATTTAGGCCTCATGTCCCCTTAGTTTCCTCTGGTCTGTGATAGTTTTTCAGACTTTCCTTCCTTGACAGTTGTGTAGAATGCTGGCTGGGTGTATTATGAAATGTGCTTTAGTTTGGTTTTTGTCTCATACTTGGACTGGGATTATGACTTTTTGAGATGATGGCCAGGCAGGGTATTATTTTAATAACTGGCAATGAACTTAGTCACTATGAGAATCGAGTTGTTGGCCATATGTGGTGCCTGCTGACTATGAAGGTATCTGGGCAGGGACTCCTGTACCCCTGCCTCAGCCTCTTGTGCCCTTTTCTCTCTAGCTGTTGGAGCCCACCCAGTTTAGCCCGGCCCCACCTAAGCCACTTGACTCAGTCATTCTGAATGGGTGCCAGTGGCACACCAGCTGCCCAGCCCTTCCCAGCATGTTCTAGTTTATGGGTGGTGGGCCATCAGTGGCTGCCCTCTACTCCCCACCCCATCCCCGCAGGTCTTCGAACCCTGAGCCGCCTTCTGTGTCCATTCCTGACCCAGGCCCATGACCCCTCCAAAACTCATGCCTCGGCCTCCCCCAGCCTCAAAAAGTCTTCCAGGGTCCAAGTGTCCATCCCCTTCAACTCCTGAGCTGGGACTAGAAGCAAGGGTGGAGCTACTGGGGACTCTTTCTCAGTGCGGAGGGGTCTGGCTTGGGGAGTGAGGCGGCAATTGCAGGCAGGTTGCATCAGCCCTGGATCTTTGATGGGGAGGGGGAGTAAGGGGATTCTCTTGGGGCCCCTGTGCACCTGGCAACGGCTCCTGGTTAGTGGAGCCCGGGATGGAGGAGAGGCCCCAGCGCAGCAAGGGTGGGGGTTATGGAGGAGGAAGGAGATCAGCTGCCTGTAAAGGACCCTGAGAATCTGAGACTTGGTACCAAGAATTGGCCTCAGATCACAGGGGCCAATTGGCTTGTCTTGCAGGAGAGAAGACTGGGGCCCCAAGAGGTAAAGGGGGTTGTGCACAGTCACAGTATATAGAGCCGAAACCCCCACAAGTCGACACGGCCTCCAGGGCCCCGAGGCCTAGGGTGCAGCCTGCTGGGAGGCCTCGAAGCCTGGCCTTTCACCTCAGCTTTGCCGCTGCTCACTGTTGCCAAGTGCTATTGATTCCCCCTGCCCCTCACCTGTGCTATTGCAGCAACCCCTCACGAGTTTCCCAATCAGCGTGGCATCCCGACATGATGAAGGTGGCTCCGAGCTTTGCATCAGATGGTCCTGACCCCACAGCACTTAGTCCCAGACTGGGGGACAGGCCAAGTCCTAGTCTGCCTGAGCCGCGTGGGTCAGAACATGGGCCCTGGAGCCCACGGTTCATGTCCCTACTCCACCACTTCTATGACTCAGTTTCCTCATCCGTAAAATGGGAATAAGACCTCATAGGGTGGTTGTGAGGATTAAATGCGTAATATACGTAAAATGCCTAGAACAGGGTCTGGCATATGGGAAGCCCCCATGAGCATTAGCTGTTTCTCTAGGGCTCAGGGTGCCAGGAGCTTCGTGGAAATGATGCAGGTAAAGCCCAGAACTACTGGGAGCTCAGGATCTGTAAGAGCTTCATTCTCTTTTCAGAGCAGCTTCACACACACATGTCTGCAAGCGTGACTGTTTCCCTGAGCACTTACGAGGGCGAGGTCGAGGCCCTCCTTGTTCCCAGAATCGTTCCCCACTGCCCCCAGCCCCTTGCTGCTATTTCTGTAGGCATCAGTACATTTCTTAATGAGTTGCTCATGCACAGAGGCTGGGGAATTTGATACTATGGTCCCTGAGGGTGTCAGGGAAGGTAACTGGGTCACGCAAACCATGGGGCAGGGGGTGGAGGTGGGCGTCCTAGCAAACAAGGGCAGGAAGGCCAAGGCCAGCTCAGTTGGGGAAAGGGCAGTGCGAAGGCTGGGCAGGCAGAGCACGGCCCCACCACGTGGCCCGCGGCTCAGAGTCCTCCAGAGCCCCTTCCCTCCCCTCACACCCGCCTGGTGCCTTAGCAAAAGCTGTCACAGCTCTTCCAGCCCAGCTAGGCCCCACACTGCCACACCAGCTCTGGCATCCTTAGTGTCACCTTCTGTATTAGTGTCCTGTGGCTGCTGTAACAAGTCACCACAAACTTAGTGGCTTAAAACAACACACATTTATTCCCTTACAGTCCTGGAAGTCAGAAAACTAAATTGGGTCTGCAGGTCTGTGTTCCTTCTGGGGGCTTTAGGGAGAATCTGCTTCCTGGCCTTTCTAGCTTCGAGGCTACTTGCATTCTTTGGCTCGTGGCCCCTTCCTCACATCCCTCGGACCTCTGCTTCAATCATCACATCTGTTTCTGCCTTTGATCTTCTTGCCCTCCCTCTTATAAAGACTCTTGTGATTGCATTTAGGGCCCACCCAGATAACCCAGGATAATACCTGCATTGCGAGATCCCTAGTTTAGTCATGTCTGCAGAGATTCTTTTGCATTATAGGAGGCATGTTCACAGGTTCTGGGGACTAGGACATGAACATCTTTAAGGGACTGTTATCCAGCCTACTACATCTCCCCTCTTAGAGCTTCAGTTTCCTCATCTAGGAGATAAAAGAGAGGGTCAGCCCTGGAGTATCCCCTCCCTCACATGCCTTCAGGGCCTGGATATAGGAAAAGGACAGGGCAAATGAATGACAGTTGGCAACATAGTGTCCTGGACCCCAAAATGCCATCACTTACCAACATGTGGTCAAGGAACTAGATATTGTACCTCCCTGTGCTTTGGTCACCTCATCAGTAAACAGGGACAGTTATAGAACTGCCTCGGAGGGCAGTGTTGAGGAACAGACCTAGACCAGCACCTGGCCCAGTGAGCGTGAGCTGTCCCCACCAGCCCTCAGGGCCTGTGTCAGAGACCCAGAGAGAGGGGCACCCCAAGAAGCACCTGAAAGACACAGGTGCTGCTCAGAGGTATCCCAGCACACTGGGTGGCAGCGCTGGCCTGGTGGTACAGAGCTGCTGATTTTACAGAAGTTGGAAATTCAGATGTTTTTCTGTGAGAGCCAAGTTTTTTTTTTGAGACAGTCTCACTCTGTTGCCCTGGCTAGAGTGCCGTGGCGTCAGCCTAGCTCACAGCAACCTCAAACTCCTGGGCTCAAGTGATCCTTCTGCCTCAGCCTCCCAAGGAGCTGGGACTACAGGCATGTGCCACCATGCCTGGCTAATTTTTTCTATATATTTTTAGTTGGCCAGATAATTTCTTTCTATTTTTAGTAGAGACGGGGTCTCGCTCTTGCTCAGGCTGGTCTCGAACTCCTGACCTTGAGCAATCCACCCACCTCGGCCTCCCAGAGTGCTAGGATTACAGGTGTGAGCCACCGCGTCCAGCCTGAGAGCCAAGTTTTAAGGATTGGCAAGTAATTCAGGAAAACTTGAAAAACCCCAGCAAACTGAGTGTGGATAGGACTCAGGCTGTGGACCCTCTGAGTCCAGTGACTTCCCCTCCCCAAATCTGTAATCCTCTCTGCCCATTGCACAAAGCAAAAGGAACTAACTAGTCCTCATTCCAGAGTCGCTGTGGATCAGGGCCAGACCGCTCCGTGCTGGACTTAGCAGCATGGAAAAGGAGCAGGGTCTCCATCAGACTCAGCCGGTCCCCTGTGAAGTGGGGGAGCACAGTGTGTGGGGAGCTGGAAAGGAGGTCTCTAGAGAATCATCGCTGAGGATTGGGGTACCTTCTGGAAGTGGGGGCTACAGGTGTCTTTTTACTCCATCTGTTCTAATCAGTGTTTCATGCCCCTGGCTGCCAGGAGCTCATTGTTCTTCACAGCAAGAGAGACTGCCCCCCACGGGGACCCACAGGGCATCCTGGTAAGGGGATGTTAGGAAGGACTTATTTTAGGAGTTGGCCTGTGCCAAGTGACTTTGGGGAGGGCTCAGAGAAGTGGATCTTGCTCTGGATTGGATGCCGGCCAGGATGCAGGGTAGGCCCATGATGGGAGATCTGTCTTGTCCAGAGGCAGGAGGAACAGCTGGAGCTAGTGCTGTGGTGAGCTAAGAAGCAGCCATCGGCTCCAAATGAGGAAGAGGGGGGTTTGATCGGGTTTGTGGTTTAGACACTGTCACGTTTTTGTCTCTGTTGAGACATGATTCGGGAGTAGTCTTGTCCCACTCCATCGTGGTCACAGTGGCCTTGCTTGATGTTGGTGTTCTGGAAAGTTGTTCTGTCCAGCAGGAGAACACCAGGACCTGTCAGCGCTACCTTGCCCTTTCTCACGGCAAACATCCTGCCAAGACTGGGGAGGAGGTGGAGCAGCGACCACAGGGCCAAGAGGAGGCAGCTCCCCCTAATTGGTGGGCCAGAGGTACATGGTTCCCCAGGGTCGGCTGGGCCTAAACCCAGCCAGCGTCCACTGGGATGGATGGTCATAGTGGGAGCTGAGGGAAGAAAGGAAGGGGCAGAGGTGGGGACCACAATGGGAAGACCTCACAGCACCCCTAGGCTCCCCAGGTGCCCCCTCAACAGGCATGTGGGTAGTGCCCATAGAGAGCACCAGGCCTCTGCCCAGTTTGATCAAGAGTCCTTTGCCCTCCTCCCGGGCCTTCCTGCCCATCTGTCACGTCCTTCTCTCCACTCCAAGCCTCTCAGGCCATAGGTCTGGCCTTCTGCTGGGGGAGGCGGACAGCCCTGAGTTGGATTCAAGAGTGAAACCTAAACTGGTTTGGAAGGTCATGATGTCATTAGGGGAGTGGGAAAGGGGTACTAGACATAGCACAGGGTGATGGGGTGGTAAGGAGTGAAAAAAATGTCACATGGGAGAGGCCTCATTAGTGGTCAGGAACTTGGCTGTGGCCCAGACAGCCTGGGTCAGAGTCCCTACTTGGCTGTGTGACTTTGGGCAAGTTACTTAAGTTCTTTTTTTTTTTTTTTTTTTTTTTTTTTTGAGAAAGAGTCTCGCTTTGTTGCCCAGGCTAGAGTGAGTGCTGTGGCGTCAGCCTAGCTCACAGCAACCTCAAACTCCTGGGCTTAAACGATCCTACTGCCTCAGCCTCCCGAGTAGCTGGGACTACAGGCATGCGCCACCATGCCTGGCTAATTTTTTCTATATATATGTTTTAGTTGGCCAGATAATTTTCTTTCTATTTTTAGTAGAGACGGGATCTCGCTCTTGCTCAGGCTGGTCTCGAACTCCTGACCTTGAGCGATGCACCCGCCTCAGCCTCCCAGAGTGCTAGGATTACAGGCGTGAGCCACCGCGCCCGGCCTACTTAAGTTCTCTTAAGTTTGCTCATCATAAAGTTGGCGGGAAAAGTGAGTGAGTCAATGCAGCAAAGCCCTGAAAACAGGGCCTGGCACATACCAGGGGCCATGAAGTATTAGCATGGCGATGGCTACCCAGGGGCAGGTAGGGGCTGTGGTTGGTTCTAGTCTCAGAGTCGAGTCACCCTGTCCCCCACCTCTAGCTGCTTTCACCTAGTTCCCAGAGAAACCTCCTCCGTGGTAACCATCTCCAAGACAACCTAGCCTGTACCCTTCCCTCCCTCCCCAACTGACATCACCGCCTCTTCCCCTGGGAAGCTGATGTTGACTAGAGGAGAGGCCAGGGAGGGAGCACAGGTGTATGCAGTTCCCCACCCATACCCCTCACCACACACGCCCATCTGCTGCTCTCTCAGAGTCCCTTGGCCCTGGTGCTTCAGCCCCCCTGGGGTGTCCTATGAGCCCAGCTGCATTTCCTGGAAAGCAGCTTGGTGGCCTGCACAGCTGCCCAGGGCATTTCATCTCCAGCCCCCTCCCCAGCCAGTTCTCAGCCAGCATCACCAACCACCCCAAAGAAACAGGATCCTATGTTTAGAAAGTCTTCTGCCTGTGCTTTTGACCTCAGGGTGAAGTCAGGACTGAGCCTGGCCGCTGCCCATCTCCCCAGCCTCACTACTGCCCTCTCAACCCCTTCCTGGCACCCCATAGGTGGTTAGTTGGTTGGTTAGTTGTTTGGTTTAATGGCTTTATTGAGATACTGTTTAATCTGCATCGGTTTATCAAAGTGTTCAATTCAGTGGTTTTTAGCACATTCACACATTGTGTTAGCATTACCACAGTCAACTTTAGAATCTTTTTGATCACGCTTAAAAAAAAACCTTTCAATCCTTTCCTTTTGCCCAACCCTGGGCAACCGCTAATCTACATTTTTATCTCTCTGGATTTGTCTGTTGTAGACATTTTATTTCAACAGAATCATATACTGCATAACCTCTTGTGTCTGGGTTCACCTACACTGTAGCAGTGCTTGGCTTCTTTTTAAGGCTGGATAATAATCCATTGTATGGTGCTCCATAAACAAAACCACATTTTCTTTATCCCTTCATCACTTTCAATGGACTGTTGGGCATTTTGATGGACATTTGGGGTGCTTTTTGGCTCTTATGAATAATGCCACTATGGATATGCATGTAGAAGTTTTTGTGGGGGCTTATGTTTTCATTTCTCTTGGGTGGGAACCTAGCAGTGGAATTGCTACATCATAGGGTAACTCTATGTTTAACCTTTTGAGGGACTGTCAGACTTTTTCCAAAGTGGCTGCATCCTTTTACATGCCCACCACAAATGAACAAGGGTTCCAGTTTCTCTGGCATCCTTATCAACACTTGCAGTATATCCTTTTTATTGAGTGTGAAGTGGCATCTCTTTGTGGTTTTGATTTGCACTTCCTGGATGGCTAATGGTGCTGAGCTGCTATTTGCCTGTCTCTTGGCATCCTGTGGTCTCTCTGTCTCCCGAGGCAGCAGGCCCTTGCCCATCTGAGCTTTTGCCTGGAATGAAGTAGTGACCTAAACCATCAGACTCCTCAACCTCCTCTAGGAGGCTTTTCCCAACCATGCCCTCAGCCATCCCCCAGGGAAAGTTAATCACCACCTCCCCTGGGCTTCCAGTAGGTTCTAACCAAATCTCTTCTGTGGTGTCTAATGTGGTATCCTATAATTTATTTCTTTTTTGTCTGTTACTCTTAGTAAACTGAATTCTTTGAGGGCGGGGACCTTGTCTTACTCATCCTGCATCAGACATTGATGTTAACCTTGGGCAAGATACTTAACTCTAAAAGGAAGATACTAATGGTGCCTACTTCATGGGGAGAGAGTTGAGAACTAAACAAGTTAGTAACAAAAAGCACTAGAATAATAGCTGGCACAGAGCAGGCCCTGGATCTGTTTACTCCATTGACAAGCATAAGTCTGTTGCATTTCAGATGGTGCTGAGGCCCAAGAATGAGGAGGGTGGTAGGGAGTGGGGGTGGGGGGATTTCAGTGAAGCCAGGAAGACCTCACTGAGTATGTGACATTTGAGCAAAGACCTGGAAAGAGTGTGGGAGTGAGCCGTGCTTGTTGCAGCATTGTTTATAATAAATAAAAATTAGAAGTATCCTAAATGTCCATCATTAGAGGCATGGATAAATAAAATGTGGCATGTTCCTACCACGGACTGGTTGACGGCAGCTAGAAGGAATGAAAAACAAGTTATAGTGTGATGCATGCAGTATGCCTGCCTACGTATGAGCAAAAACATTAAAGCATTTATTTTCTCTGGCGATGGTTGCACACACAAATGTATAAATAAAGGAGCTCGTACCAGGGGTTACGTGACAGGTGCTGGGGACCAGGATGGAGACCAGTGATCAGGAGGACCTTATCTTTTACCAGTGACGTTCAGAATAAGATGTATTAATTGTGTAGTTAAAATTTAAATGTTAAAAATGCAGTTCGGTAGAGGGGGAAAAAAAATCTTTCTATAAAAGAGAAAGAAACAAAACAGTTCTTGGCAAAAAAGGTAGGAGGCCAAGCACCAGAGTAGTCCTCAACTCTCTTCCAGTCCTGTTGTTATATATGAAGAGCAGTGGTTCTAGAATCTCCTTAAAATCTACTCTTCTGGTTGGTTTCCTGACTTCTTTTCTATGCCTGCCTAAGCTGATTGGTTTATCCCTGGGGAAAATTGCTGTTTGTCCCACCACCTGCGCCTTTGGGCACTCAGTTCTGGGCCTCAGGAGTGGGAAGGAGAACGCAATTGCTAATTAGCTGTGCAGTGACTTCAAAGGAAAGAAGGAAGAGGGGAGGTTGAGAACCTAAGAATCATTCAGGCACTACCTTGAGGCAACCCTGTGTAGCAAGTGGCAGCGGCAGGATTTTGGTACTTCAGGCAAGTCAGCTCCCCTCTGAGGACCTGTTTTCCTCTTTCCAATGAAGAGAATAAGCCTGCTTAAAATGGTTTCTAAAATACTCTTTGGAGAAAGAACAGTGCATCTAGCATGCTGCCTTTTGTGTACAGACCGGGCCAGTGCAAACCATGCTTTGGCTTAAGTGCACGGAACATCTCCAGAAAGAGTCACAAGAAACCTGGCAGCCTGTCTCCAGGCATGAGCGCTGGGCAGCTGGGGGACTCAGGGAAGATGTTTGTACCTTTTGAACATAAAATCATGTGAATATACTACCTATTCACAAAATGAGTTTAACTTTCATTTTTAAAAAGGCCCACTAATGTCATTGCGTTGGTTGAGAAATGGGACAGGTGTGGTGAGCCTCCTTGGCAGTTATCAAGTAGGAACACTTAGGCATTGAAATGTTAAATGTCTAAATGGGCAATAAGGATTCAAATGACTCAGGCTGGGAGAAACAACAGGCAGCGCCATCCCTGCAGGGAGGCTCCCTGGCCCTCCCCTGAGGAGCAGGCGGACAGGCACACACACCTCCCGTTCCTTTGTCTCTGCGCAGGTCTCTAATCCTTAATGCTAGGTGGTTTTACCTGGGAGGTGGAAAGGCCTCTGGGAGGAAGGGCTGGGGAAGTTGGGACCAGAATCCCAGGTGGTCTGAGGAGGTGTGAGGGGGCAGCTGAAAACCCACAGGCTATCTCTCCTCCCTCCCTGCTGTGAAGGACACATTGTTCTGTGGAGGACAGGTGACCTTTAGACGGGGTTGGGGGAGGTGGGCTGAGATTTCCAGCCCGCAGGTTTGGCTTAAAGCAGCCCCTCTGCAAGGCTTCGTTTCCTGCAAACAGGGTTGGCTGTACCCACTAGGCAGTGTGGTTATGTAAGAGCTGGACAGGGCAGCCCAGGCTAACACTAGGTCCCTCCAGGCGACTGCAACAGCCTCCTCGCTCCCCACACTGCAGCCTGGTGAGTCTTTCAAAACATAGCCCAAACCCTGACCCTTTGGAGCCTTCCTGTGGCCTCATGCTCCCCCAGCACTCTGGTCTGGCCACTTGGCCTCCTCCTCCTCTTCCTCACTGCTCTGCGACCTGCCTTTGTGCCGCTGTCTCTTTGGCCTGGAGCATTTGAGTCTGCCTTGCCTGAGGTCTGCTTAGCAAGCCTCCATTGTTTATCAGTTGATTCCATTCTTGAAGGGTAGACTCTGAGTCAATCTGTTCCATGAGGTTTAGGGCAATTTTCTGTGACAGAAGGGAGAGAGAGGAACTGATTCAGGAGACAGGTCAGAAGCAGAGTTGGGGGGGGCTTGTGGTGAGTGGACAGCAAGCTCTGTTTGACATGTTGGGTTTGCTGTGCTGGTGATACAGCCCGGTGGAGATGCTCGGGTAGACGGGGACAGCAGTGAGGACAGGGAATCCCTGCACTAACACACATGGCAAAGGTCCTGGCCAGGTGCCACCATGGGAGGACAGTGAGGGAAGGCGGGGATCAACTTTCCCTGGGCAGAACCTGCCAGCCTCTGATTTTCCCTCCTTTCTGTCTCCTCTGCTCCTCCACTCTGGGAGCTTTTCTCCTCTCTTCTGGTCTCTCTGGTTCCACTGGTCGTACTTCCTCCTCCAAATCTGAAGTAGCTAATTCCATGGGGAAAAAGTAGGTCCCTCAAAGACAGCTCCTTGCCCTGTCTTACCTGCGTCTGGGCTTGCCATTGTCAGCAGTGCCCCCAAGTGGCTGTCAGCTGAATGCCAGGAGCATTGGTTCAGCTGTCGTCCCAGAACTTGCATTAATAAGAAGTTAGCATTTGCTGAGCTGGAGGATACAGCAGGCACTGGGCTCAGTACCTCACATGGATCAGATCATTTCATCTCCACAAAGAGCATATGATCAGTGTGCTGTCGTCCCTGTTTTTCAAATGAGAAAACAGGCACAGGAGATGAACTTAGAATCTAAGGTCCCAGGGCCAGGAGTGGAAGAGCAGGGGCTCAGCAACTGACAGGAAAGGTTCCTATCCTGAGGGCACAGTCTGAGGCCTGGGCTTCTAATGTGGCAGGCTTCTAGCTCCAGCTCTAGCCTGCCACCCACAGCCCCTCCCTGCCCGTCAATGGACTGGGCAGACCTGGATTCAAAGTCATGAGCCCCTCCAAGGAGTCCTGGGAAATAGAAGCCTTTGGCAGGGCTCAGTGCTGGCTGCCCCGATGACGGAGAGTTTCTGTTATGAAGGGGGATTGATTGGTCAGGGGGCAGCAGCTGTCTCGGCCCCAGTGGATCAGAGCTGCGTTGTAGGGCATCACTCAGGCTTCGGAGGGGGACAAGATGGAGCATGGTAGTGGGTCTGGTAAGGGTATCAGGGCCTGACTGCAGAAGGGGGCTAAGGGGTCTTTCTCTTTTGCCCAAACTCCTGGGTTCAAGCTATCCTCCTGCCTCAGCCTCCTAAGTAGTTGGTCCTGCATGCCTTAAGATTTAATTCTGACTTCTTTTCCCTGGTGAAAACTCCCTCTGTCCCAGGTGTTGGCCCCAGAAAGATCTGGATTCCCAGCCTAGGACTACTGTTTGCTGGCTGTGTGACTCTGAGGAAGTCTGAGCCTCTCTGAGCCTGTTCCCCATCCAGGAAGGGTTTGGTGTGCTACTGCGTAGTGCTTCCAGCACAGAACAGGTTATGTAGTCGGTGCTCAGTAGGTGGTAATGATTATTCATTCTCATTCAGTCAGAGCTACCATGAGCATTTATTGAGTGCTTGCTGAATGCCAGGCACTGCTCTAGGTATTGAGGATACAGCTGGGGACAAAACAGGGAAATTTGGCCCAGTGGCGCTGACACCATCACCACTGTTAGCCTTTCTCTGTGCTCCCAGGCGACTTTGTCCTTCCCTCTGTCACAGATGGCCTGTTGCTGGGTGTCAATAGAGATCTACTTTCACACATCCGCACAGCAGTGTCACGCCAGTGGCAGGGGATGTCCAGAGTTTCAGAATCACACTTCACTGTTCCTCTCTGCACCACCTCCCAAGTGCTGGGAACAGAGCGACTGCAGCGCCTCTCCCCCTTTGGTCTCCGTGCACAGAGGCAGACCTGTTCCAGTGCCGTCACCTCTGACCCCAGACCTTTTCTTGACCCCAACTCTGTGGTATGTTTCCCCATCCATTTATCTAGATTCAATTCTGTTCTGTTCTTTCTCTGTTCTACCCATCCCCGTTAGTTTTGTATGGCTACTGTAACAAGTTATCACAATCTTAGTGGTCTAAAGCAACACAAATTTGTTCTTATAGTTCTGGAGATCAGAAGTCTAAATAGATCACAAGACTGCATCTCTTCTGGTACCTTTAGAGGAGAGTCCTTTTCCGAGTCTCTGTCCTTGCCTTTTTTAGCTCCTAGAGGCTGCCTGCATTCCTTGGCTCATGACCCCATCATCTTCAAAGCCAGCAGCGTCGTATCTCTCGGACCATTCTTCCCTAGTCACATCTCCCTCTGACTCTACTCTGCTGCCTCCCTGTTCCACTCAAAGACCCTCGTGATTACCTTGGGCCCACGAGGATAATCCAGGATAGCCTCCGCATCTCAGGATCCTTAACCTAATCACATCTGCAGAGCCCCTTTGCCATGTAAGGTCACATATTCTAGGTTCCAGGATTAGGGTGTGGGCATGTCTGTCTGTCTGCCCCCTAATCCTTCCTTTCCTTGTGGTCCACGGCTGAGTTCCCCCCACCCCACCCCACCCACATTCTTTCCCAGACACACACCCCTCTCCCAGACAGCTAAGGAAAGGAGCTGGGGTTGGGCAGGACAAAAGGAAATCAGGAGAGTCCCAGGGCTCGGTAACAAGGACACCTGTCTCAGCCATGCCACCCAGCTGTTCTCCATCCCCCCTTAGGACTTTCTTCTAGCTCCTCCATCTGTCTCTGGACACTCCCACTGACAGGCCTTGGTTAATCCCTTCCTTCCTTCAGGTCTTTGCACAGACCTTGCGATGCCCGCTCTGCCTGTCTTGCTTACTGCCTTAGCCTCCACCCCTGCACCAGCACCCCCAGTTCCCCTTGCCCAAGCCTGGTTTTTTTCTGTGGCACTTAGCCTCTTCTAACACACTGTATAATTTGTTATGTTTATTGCTTTCCTGTCTGTCTCCCCTGCTAGAGTTTAAGCTCCATGAATGCAGGGCTCCCTCTCGTTCACACCATATTCCCAGGGCCGTGAACAGTGCCTGGTGTGTAGCAGATACTCAAAAAATATTTGTTGTATGAATGAAGGTCTCACTGCAAAGAATTTGCTTACACCCTGTAACGCCCTCCTCAGGAAACAGGCCCTTATTTCTCTCTGTGTTGTCATCACCTTAGTGTAGGGCTGAGTAAATACTAGAGTAAAGAAATTAGGTGAAAGTAGGACTTGGAGTGGCAGGAACTAAAGATGGAGGTAAGGTCAGTAGAACTGAGTGAAGGTTTGGGGGTGGCATGTGTCTGTGTATCGGAATCCCAGCTAGGTCTTTCTGCAGCTCCCCAGGGCTGTGAAGGTGGCAGGCGTTGCTGGAAACACAAGGGCAAGGGTGAGGGGCCAGGGAGGAGAGGAGAGAGAGCAGGTGGCTCTGCCAGTAACTCCCTTGGTGACCTCAAGGCAGCACTTCTCACTCTGAGCCTCGATTCTGCCGTCTAGCACTGAGCACCTAACCCAAGCACGCCCTTCACTTTTCCCTCGAAACCCACAACTTCCTCAATGTTGACTCCTCCCTGCTTCTCCCCACTCCCAGCACCTTCGGTTTTCTTCTAAGAAAGCTCTGCCCTTGGTAAATGTGGAAATGCCTGGGTGGAAGCTCATGATAGTTTCCATTTCTGAGAAACTCCCCAAGTCCTGGTTGTTGGTGGCTTTATTGACCTAGACAGACTGACACGTTTCTCAAATTGTGATTGTGTCTCTGTCTAGGGTGCCAGTTCAGCCTCTCCCCCTCCAGTCCAGCCCCCACACACATCCAGCCATGTTACTCCTTCCACTCTTTAAAGTCCTCCCCCTTGGCTCCCTCAATGTAAAGTCTGAGCCACCAGCATGGCATTTGTGGCTCTCCCAGCTCCTCCTGCCCATTGCATGGCACTGAGTCCCAAGGCCACCCTCAAGTTCAGTGATTAGCTAGAAGGGCTCACAGAATTCATCAAAGCTATCATCCCCCTGTTAGGGTTTATTACAGTGAAAGGATACAGATGAAAGTCAGCAAAGGGAAAAGATGCAGAAGGTCCAGGAGAGACCAGGCGGGAGCGTCCAGCTGTTCAGAGAGATACCAAGAGCAGTTAATTCTCCTATGAACAATATGTGACAACACATGGAGTATTATCAGCCAGGAATGCTCGCCCAAGCCTTGGTGTCCAGGGTACTTATAGGGGGGCAATCCTGTAGACATGGTGCCCCTGTGTGGCTAAACTTACATATTCATTCTTCAGCCCCCTCTAGAGGTCATACTGATACCATATGACCCAAAGCCAGCACCTTAGATCACAGTGGTAGGATGGACTCTCTGGTGTGGCCAGAGGCCCTAGGTAAACAAAGACACTCTTATCTGCCAGGACATACAAGCATTAGAGATTATCTCCCAGGAGCCAGTCAAGGGCCAGTCCTCTCTTTGGAACATGCAGGGTTTGAACAGCCCACCGAGTCAGTCCTTCAGTGCGCACACTCTCCCTCCAGCAGCACCAAATCACTCAGCACCCCAGACACATGCCTGCTGTTGCGGCCTCAGGGGGGCCCTTCCTCCTGTCTGGCCGGCCCCTCCTCCCTCCCCTTCCCCTGTCTTTCCCTGGCTAATCCTGCATCTTCAGCACTCAGCCTCTCCTGGATAAGAGCCTCCTCCCTGCTCCCAGGACATGTGACCCAGCCCTGTCCCTGCCTTGAGCCCTTACCCCGAAGCTGACGTTTGCTGTGTCTCTGGCTGCCTCTACGGCAGGGACCAGGGCTTAGCTGACCACTCTGGACCTCATTTTCCTTGTTTGTAAAATGGACCTGCCCCAAAGTTTGCTTTCAGGAATCAGTAATGAAACATTGAAAGCGTAGAACAGGGCTGGATCAATATGTATTCGCCATTGTTAGTAGATCCCTGGCAGCCAAGGGATTGGAAACCAATGAGGCATTTAATAAATGATGAGCTGTTAAACCAGACAAGTCCCCACGGAATTGTTTTTTTCTTGTAGTTTTTTAATAGTTGCAAAGAGCTTTTTATAAATGCTCTTCTGGAAAATGTTACCTTATTAATAGCATAAGCTCTCTTGAGCTGGGTTCTTGAGAACTGAGACGTGTAGGTGTAGCTGTTCAGATGCTTTTAGCAGCTAGTTTCAACACGCCCACCTCCAGGTGGCTTGACAGTAAGGAGGTGTGTTCTGTCACACAAGAAGAGGTCTGGGCACGGGGCAGGGCCTCTTGAGAGTGAAGAGTCCTTTCTCAGAAGCTCTCTGAAGAGCTTTGTGACAGTGCCAAGGCCAGCATCTTTCACCCCCATGGAGGCTGACACTGATCTGGCCTTGTTGCTTGCAGTTCACGGCCCACTGTGGGGTGAGAGCTGACAACTTCTCTCCGTGTGGGCTTCTTCCCGCTTCTATGTGCTGGGGCCATGATCTTGACCTCCCCGCAGGATGTTGTGAAGTCAGCTGCGGGGCTGCCCAGAAATCTCTAGTCAGAATTAGCACTTCTCATGCAGCAAGAGGGCCCGCTGGCTGAAGTTCCTGCCAAGCTTGTCCACAGGATGTCCTCACCACTGGCGCTCCCTTCCCCCCCCCCCCCCCCCTCTGCTCAGCACAGCTGCCACCCCGCTGTCCTGAGGAGGGAGCCAAGGAGCCTCGGGAAGGTTTGCTGGATCTTGTTTGAGGTCCTAGCACTAGGGAGTGACCAAGTCACGTGTCAGATCTGCCAGTTTCTATTTCCCAACTGTATTCGTTTTTTTTCTGGCTACTCTCACAAATTACCACAAACGTGGTAGCTTAAAACAACACAAACTTAATTCTCTTCCACTTCTGGAGGTCAGAAGTCCAAAATGAGTCTTGCAGGGCTAGCATCCGTGTGCAGGCAGGGCTGGTTCCATCTGGGGATCTTGGGGAGAATGTTTCCTGTCCCTTCCCTTCTAGAAGACTCTTCACTCCTTGGCTAGTGGCCCTTCCTCCATCTTCAAACTTCAAAGCACAACACTCCAGTCTCTGCTTCCAGATCGCATGGCCTTATCTTCTCTAGTCAAATCTCCCCCTGCCTCTTTTTTTTTTTTTTTTTTTTTTTGAGATAGAGTTTCATTCTGTCACCAAGGCTAGAGTGCAGTGGCACGATCATAGGTCATTGCAGCCTCAAACTCCTGGGCTCCAGTGATCCTCTTGCCTCAGCCTCCTCCTGAGTAGCTGATGGGACTACAGGTGCGTGCCACCACCCCTGGCTAATTTGTGTTATTGTTTTGTAGAGTCAAGGTCTTACTCTGTTGCCCAGGCTGGTCTCAAACTCAAGCGATCCTCACACCTCAGCCTCCCAAAGTGCAAAGATTATAGGCGTGAGCCTCTGCACCCAGCCCCTCCTCCATCTTATAAGGACACTTGTGATTATATTTAGGGGGGCCCACTGGTTACTTCAGGATGGTCTCCCCATCTCAAGAGTCTTAATTTAATCACATCTGCAAAGTCCCTTTTATGGCATATGGTAACATATTCCCAGGGTCCAGGAATTAGGCTATGGACATCTTTGGGGGATCATCATACTCCCTCCTACACCAGCTCCACTGGAAACCATTTAGGGCCCCTATGCCTGCAGGTAAACGCTGAGCTCCTCAGACACCAGGCCCAGCCAGGCATGATGCAGTTTTGCACGTGCTGGCTCTCCACTGCCTTCAGCCCAGCCCGTGGTCCCCACCCCCTGTCACCTTTGAGGCAAGATATGGTCTGACAGAGAGCCTCTTCGATTCATTAAGTTGATGTATCCCACTCACATGTGATTGTGAAAACTGGCTGCATCAGTTCACTGGTTCCTCAGGTTGAATTCATGCTCCATAATTCGCTCCTCTTTCAAGAACTAAAGCCTATCAGTTAGGTTTCTCCACTACATGGAGAGAACATTTGGAAGTTACTGCAAAGTAGAAAGGAGACACCCCACATATAGCCCACCACCCAGAGACAGCCCCTGCCAGCCTGTGCTGTTTTGCCACAGCGTAGATTACACTGTGCTAGTCAGTTTGCATCTATGTCAGCCTCTGCTGTCGTTTCCTGCACTCTGTGTGCATCAGTGGGCAGAGTGCAGGTTGTCTGCCCTCACATCCCATATCTGATTGGAGGTAGGGAAATGCCCTGTCGTCCAGCAGGCCCACAGTCTGGGGTCAGCTCCTGGCTCACTACTTGCTAGCTGGTGGCCCTGGGTAAATCACGGCTCTCTGAGCCCATTTCCTCACCTCTTACTTGGGGACAAGAATCCTGCCTTCCAGCACTTGTGAGAGCTCGTGTCTGTCTGAGCGCTTCTCCCAGGCCCACCTCCTAATCGATGCTCGGTGTGCGGTGGTTTACCTAAACACCCCTGTGCAGTGCTCCCTCTCACCCTTTCCCTACCAGGTAACCTTCGACCTTCTGGCTGATAGATGGCCCTGCTGGGAGGTTTTCAGTTAGTAATTACAGAAATGCAGTCCGTCCACAGTGCAGGGGAGTGTGCTGGCCCCTGGAGCTTCTGGAGTGCTCCTTACCCCTCCTCCTCCCCCTCCCCCCGACCCCACCTGTTGATCTCTCTGGCTTGTGGTCTCTAGCGTCTGCATATGGCTGAGAAGATGCCCAGGGTAGGTCCAGGTGCACACCCTCTGCACTGCACCTGGGCCTTTTTGGGGAAAAAAACCCAGGGGAGGACTCTGATTGGCTGAATCAGATCTCAATTTATCCTCGAGCCAATGGCTGCAGCTGGGGGGATCTAGTGCTCTAATTGAGCACTTGGGTCTCACACCCCGCTCTGAGTTAGGAGGAGGGGGATGCTCCAGTATGCCCTCTCCTGCTAGATGGTGCAGGCCGTGCCTGGATGGGTCCCTCAGTGGCCAAGGCCCTGCCATACAGCCCAGGTTTCTGGGGCCCATCCCTGTGTGAGGTCCAGAGAGGCGCTCTGGGTGGCATGAGCCATATCTGCTCACATACACCCTGCTTGCAGTCAGCAAGGAAACCTCACTGGGTTCCACTCTGGGGAGCAGGTCGCACAGGTGTTATTTTGTGTCCTTCTGCTCACTGGAGGTACCTTGGATCTGATCCTCCTCCTCGGGCTGAGGTCGGTTCAGGGTCCTGTTCTCCTGCCTTCTCTCTCCTCCATGGAGCTGGAGGTTCCCACTGTGCCTAACATGGCCACACACATCCCTAGCACCCCAGCTCCTAGTGCCTGGCCCCCGGGGCATGGACTTGTGCTTCTGGATCCTTCTCTCCTAGTTTAGCAGAGTCTGATTTAGGTTACATAGAAAAAGGAGGAAGGGTCGCTGCATGTTACGATTATCCAGTCCTGCCACCCTCCAAACTAAGCATGCTTAGTCACGCCACTGAGTTTGCCTTTCTAAAACTGCCATCTGATCATGTCACTTCCTCTGCTTTAAAAATCTTCCCAAGGTTGCAGACGCTGACAGATTTGCTTTGGGAGCTGGAGTAGCTGCTGCCACCAGTCTGGAGCCATGAGCGGGTTTAATTTTGGAGGCACTGGGGCCCCTACAGGCGGGTTCACGTTTGGCACTGCAAAGACAGCAACAACCACATCTGCGACAGGGTTTTCTTTCTCCTCTGCCAGCACTGGAGGGTTTAATTTTGGGACTCCCTCCCAACCCCCTGCAAGTTCCTCTTCCACCAGCCTGTTCTCATTCAATACCCAAACTCCAGCGACACAAACTCCAGCATTCAGTTTTGGAACAACAACTCCTGCTTCAGGAGGAACTGGGTTTTCTTTAGGGATCAATGCTCCAAAGCTAAGCTTGAGCAACACAGGTACCACCCCGGCCACGGCCAGCCTCGGCAGCTTTGGGCTCGGCAGCAGCACCCTCGCCAATGCCATATCCAGCACCATCACCTCCAGCCAGGGCACAGCACCCACTGGCTTTGTCTTTGGCTCCTCCACCACTTCTGCTGCTCCGTCCACCACATCCGGAGGGTTCTCATTCACTGGTGGAAGCACGTCCCAGGGTGGGACCTCTGGTTTCAACATCGGCTCAGTGGGGAATTCGGCCCAGCCCACGGCACTTGCTGGATTACCCTTCACTCCAGCCACGCCGGCAGCCACTGGAGCAGGGGTCACACAGCCAGCCGCTCCCGCGCCCACTGCTGCCACCACCAGTGCTGGGCCCACCCTCTTTGCCTCAATAGCAACCGCTCCAACCTCATCTACCGCCACTGGGCTCTCTCTCTGTCCCCCGACAACCACAGCTGGAGCTGCCGGTGCTGGTACACTGGGCTTCAGCTTAAAGGCCCCTGGAACAGCTTCTGGTGCCTCCACAGCCACATCCACTACCGCCGCCGCCACCACCAGCAGCAGCAGCACCAGCTTTGCCTTGAGTCTAAAACCGCTGGCACCAGCCGGGATCCCCAGCAATGCGGCAGCTACCGTGACCGCCCCACCTGGCCCCAGTGCAGCTACCGGGGCGGCCACCAGTCCCGCGATGACCTACGCGCAGCTGGAGAGCCTGATCAACAAGTGGAGCCTGGAGCTGGAGGACCAGGAGCGCCACTTCCTGCAGCAGGCCACCCAGGTCAACGCCTGGGACCGCACACTGATCGAGAATGGGGAGAAGATCACCAGCCTGCATCGCGAGGTAGAGAAGGTGAAGCTGGACCAGAAGAGGCTGGACCAGGAGCTTGACTTCATCCTGTCTCAGCAGAAGGAACTGGAAGACCTGCTGAGCCCACTGGAGGAGTCAGTCAAGGAGCAGAGCGGGACTATCTACCTGCAGCATGCCGACGAGGAGCGTGAGAAAACCTACAAGCTGGCGGAGAACATTGACGCGCAGCTGAAGCGCATGGCCCAGGACCTCAAGGACATCATCGAGCACCTGAACACATCTGGAGGCCCTGCCGACACCAGCGACCCGCTGCAGCAGATCTGCAAGATCCTCAACGCGCACATGGACTCGCTGCAGTGGATCGACCAGAACTCGGCTCTGCTGCAGAGGAAAGTGGAGGAAGTGACCAAGGTGTGCGAGGGGCGTCGCAAGGAGCAGGAGCGCAGCTTCCGGATCACCTTCGACTGAGCTGACGCGTGTCTAGGACCTATGGGTCTGAGGGCGTTAGACGGGGAATGTGCCCTATTGTCTAGTTTTGGTGGGTTGCAACAAGTACTTGTTTCTTTCTTTCTTTCTTTCAAATGATTGTGCTGTTGAGAATTGTTCTGTGGTTTAACTTTTCCCATTAGTAAATAGCAAAGTATTCTGAGCCCTCCAGTCCGGGCAATGGCCTGATGGGTAGGGTTTCTGTGTTTCATTTGCAAATCTTTGGCCCCTTTTTACCCACTACAACCACCCACCTCATCCTCCTGGCTCCGGCCAAGTGACAGACAAGTGCTGACTCACCTAAGAAAAATCCTCTTCCCCACCAGGTGGGGTGGGCAGCGGCTCTGCCTGACACACAGTCATGAGGGCACTGAAAAAATACCAAGGTTAAAAGAATCTCCATCCTCAGGAGAAAGCAGCCTAGTTTTGGAGTATAAGATGTGTACTTGTGAAAATTAACCACCAAGACAAAGCAGTGAATTGTGACTAGAACAGACAACGGATTAGTGAATTTGAAAGGCGAAAAACAGGTCAGCTAAGGGGCCTGAACTAGGTCTTGAGAAAAGGGTAAGACTCGAGCCAAGAGGTCTTCCCTTTGCCTGCATAACATCCCACTCACGCTACACGTCTCCCCTTAGGCCTCACCTCCCCCAGGAAGCCTTCTCAGCCACCAGAGCTCAGGCAGTGGCCATCTTGCAGGTCCCCACAGTGCACCAAGCTGGTTCCTTTGGTGACACTCGCTACACTGCTTCTCTTTCTCACTGTTAGATTGTGAGTTCCTGTGGGCAGAGAGTGATTGTTGTTCCCCTTGTGTCCCCAGCGCAGTCCCTGTCACATTTGTTAAATGAAAGAACAGTGAAGATGAAACCTGACATAACGTTAGTCCACAAAAATGCCTGCTGAAATGGCCACCGTTGCAAGGCCACAGACTTGTTTCTGGACTTCCCAATGCCAAAGTTAACCCAGTCAGTGACAGTAAGATCCACAGAGTCTAGAAGGCAGAAGCCAGCCTGTTGTATACTAAGTATCTTTTGCATTTGTCTTTATACTTTGTTCATTCTCTGAAATACCTATGACTGTATGTTGCTTTCCTAAATAAAAGAAAATTTGTGAAACAAAAAAAAGCTGCCATTAATATGAATAAATGTTAGAAGGAGAAGCTTGAGTAAAAATGTAGGTTCCAAGACTATATCAAGTGGGATGCCATTCTGAAATGCAAAAGCAAGCAAAACTAAGCAACACCTTGTTTAGACAAATGTCAAGACATGATGACGCAGTTTTTGTTTGATGAGAGGGAGTGATGCACAAATCCAAGTTGTGGTGGCCTCTGGGAAGGGGTGGGGCTACTGGTGGCAGAAGAGGAAGCTGTCATGGCCGCTGTTCTGGGTAGTGGGCCCCAGGTGTTTGTGATACCCTAGAATGTACACAGATATTAAGTCATCTGGCACCATCCCTATCCCAGTGGTCACAGATGTCATCAGCAGCATTCCTCACTATCACCTGGGGCTAGCTGGAGCGTTCTGGTTATACAGTGGACACGGATTTATATCGGGTGATTTCCAGATACTAATCCAATGTTCTGCCTCAGCCCTCCAGCCTCCCTCCCATGGGCTGGAATGATACTGTCACGGTGCTGCCCAGGGCTGCACTTTGAAGTGTTTCCCCAGTTCTTAGGCTCCTGGCTTGGAGGAATCACAAGCCTTGGCCCATGCGACAGAGAGATGACAGACACTCAGCAAGTGTGCGTGCAGAATTTATTGTAAGCGAAGTTTAAGGGTGCAAAGTGAAAGTACATTTCCTGAGGGGCAATGGATCTGTCTCTGAGAGTGGAGAAGACACTGTCGTCTTCTGTGTTTTTGCTTTTATATGCCAGTAGTGTATATTGGTGTAAAGGTCAGTTGTAATTACTTATGACTATATGTCATGGGTTTTGGGGTCTGGATTTTTCAAGGTATGAACATAAAGGTTATGTTCCAGACATTCTCCTATATGTGCGCACCTGGGCCAGCGTGCCGTGGTGTCAGCCTAGCTCACAGCAACCTCAAACCCCTGGGCTGAAGCGATCCTGCCTCAGCCTCCCGAGTAGCTGGGACTACAGGTGCATACCATAAGGCCTGGCTAACTTTTCTATTTTTAGTAGAGGCCGGTGTCACTCTTGCTCAGGCTGGTCTTGAACTCCTGACCTCAAGCAATCCTCCCACCTCAGCCTCCCAGAGT
This sequence comes from Lemur catta, assembly GCF_020740605.2. NCBI lineage: Eukaryota > Metazoa > Chordata > Mammalia > Primates > Lemuridae > Lemur > Lemur catta. The sequence goes on from NC_059146.1 coordinate 23,255,614, forward strand.
GCTAGGGTTACAGGCATGAGCCACCTCGCCCAGCCAACGGTGTTTTTCTGTTTGCTGATTGGTGGTCACTATTCCACGGTCTAATTACCCCATTGATTAAGACTGAAATAACCGTTGCCCTTGGTTATTTTTCTGTAACTCTTTCCTTCTTGTTTTTCTTTAACTGTTTCCTCCTTGTTTTTCTGCTCCTGTCATTCCATTACCTCTTGTTTTTCTGTCCCCAACAAGACCAAGCACTGAGATCTCACTCCTCCTGGGCAGTGGAGGTCAGGACCTTCCGCCTCCTTCAGCCTATTCGATAAACTGGGCCACACATTTTGGAAATTTATGGCCCAGTTTCCAAAATCTTTCAAAGTCATGATCATGAGTTAGTTATTTTCTTGGGCTTCAAAGGACAAGAGTTTTTTTGTCCAAGCAAAGCCATAGGAGGGTGGGAAGGGGAGCAAATTAGAGGAAGACCCCAACAATCCAACCCCACTTGCTTCTCTCGGAAACCTGTCGACAGTGGCCTTTTTCCTCAGCCCAGGACCTTGCCTCACTGACCCCTCTGCCCGAAGGGAGGCCTCAAGTCCCCCTAGAATGTAGAAAGCTTGTATTTTACCTACATGTATCTATTCAGCATCCATTTTTAAAGCACCTACTTCACACCAGATCTTGATCTGGACTGGAGTTAGGAAAATGGAGCAGAGTTTCTCTGCCCACAAGGAGGTCGCTGGGAGGGGCCACACAATCATGATACGATGGAAAAGATCTGAGCATACATTTCCCATGTATACAAGGGCTGTCCAGAAAGTATCCAGCCATGTTCCATTAAATATTTTTATTGTTACATTAACAATGGCTGGATACTTTCCGGATAGCCCTCGTATATGTGTGTGTATATAGATACAGATATTTCATATTATTTGACACATTAAACATCAATAAAGCTTAATTACTTTCTTACAGTTGTATTTTTTTTAATAAAAAAAATTATTCTAATATTTTCTTCCCACCCCTGGAGGGATCGTGGGCACCGCACGTTGAAGGACACAAGTGATTCTGATAAATTAGGAGGATCCCCATGTGGGAGGGATCGATACAGTGTTCTAGAGCCATGTGGGGAATGGTCCCAACAGGCTTCCTGGGGGCGTCAGGGAGGAGTCCCCAAGATTGCCGCTGACTGGGTTCCACCCTGTGATGATGGTGTCATTGTAACTGCAGTTTCCCTTTCCAGGAAGAAAACACAGATGCGCCCTGCCAGTCCAGACAAATGGCCTCTACTTAAGTTCCTCTTCATTAATTAATATGAAGGCAACAAAAGTGGTGACTAAATTTGGAATCAGAGGCTTTTAAAGGTGAATCTCCTCAGTAAGCTCTTATTGCATTTCTATTCCCTGTTTAGGGTTAAGAGTGGCAATTGGATTTATAGCTGTGGCTTTCTTCTAATCTCAAAAAAACTCTCAAATTACTATCCACGTCCTAGCCCCTTCCCCGGAGGATTCCCCTGCCCCTTTCACTGGCCACAGCTCAGCATCAAAAGGCTCAGATTTTTTAAACATTTCCAGAGCTAGAGAGCAGCCTTGATCTCCTATGGAAGATTGAAACTAATCATTCCCAAGCAGTGGTGTGCTGGTACATGTCTAATAGTCAGCTTTCTGCAGTGGGAGGAAGCCCTGATTTGTACAAAACGCCAGTTTCTGTGATGTAAATACTCCCACCATGGCTGATTTCAGGCTGCCAATGTGGTCACTGAACACGAAACTGGAGAGAGACACACTATGTAGAGACAATAAGTTCACCTCAAGAGCATATATGATAGTGTAAAATGTCACATAATTAGGGAGTGATGCGTTTTGAGTATTTGTTTTTAGCAAAATTTATTTAATTGTAAATAAAATTTAATAATGAATGGCTTATAAAGCAAAACCAAAACACCCCGAAAATTTAAGTCAGCTCTTGTGAAGTGGTATGAGCCAGCTCCAGCACACCACTGCTCCTAAGTTTTCAGTGAATCCCCAGAATATCTAAGTACCTGCTTCTTGGACACCGGCCAGCCCTCAAGCCAGGCTTAGGTGACCCCAGCTGCTCCCATGCCTGTCCCACAACATCACACCTCCAGCTCGCACACACCCGGGCACTGGTCACTTCAAACACAGTGACTCACCTGGGCACTCCCATCTCATCTCACCTCCGCACACTATCTAGTTAAAACCCCATGAACACCAAAAATTTCCCTGTGGCAGGAACCAGACTGGTGCACTGCCTTGCCAGGGCCTAGCCTGGTGCCTGGTGTCACATCAGACCCTCTGGTTCTAAGGAAACAGATTCCCAAATCCATGGAAACAAAAGTGACACTTTACTGACAGAGACATTCATTCACCCAAATGCTGTGTGGGCTCTGATTTGAATCTTGATTCAAACAAACCAGTTCTTTAAAAAGATAATTATGAGGAAATCTGGGAAATGTGAACATTGATTTAATGATATTAAGGAATTATTGCTGTTTTTAAATGTGAAGTATTGCAAATTTTGTGTTTTAAAAAGCAGATCAGTTCTTTTAGAGGAGAGGTTGGCAAACTACAGTTCCCTCCTCCTGTTTTTGTAAATAAAGTTTTATTGGAACATAGCCATGTCCACCCATTTACATGTTGCCTCCGGCTGCTTGGAGGTCAGAGTTGCATAGTCAGGACACAGAGCCCATGGCCTGCAAAGCCTCAAATGTTTACACAAAAAGTTTGCCAGCCCCTGCTTGAGAGAAACATCCCAACACGTTTATCTACAAAACAATATCATGTCTGGGATTTGCTTTAAAATAATCCAATGGGGGAGAGAGAAAGTGTAAATGAAACAGGGCTATGAGGCCACAAATACACTTGGGTTAGTGATCCTAGTATCTGTTTTCATACCATTGAAAATTTGCCATAATAAAACACTTGAGAAAGGAGGGAGGGTCTGCTTTTCAACCACTGACCCCACACCAGGACTCTGGCACCTGTGGTCTAACAAGGGCATCAGGATAAAGCCACCACCATTCACCCCGGCTCTGTACATGCCCAACAATGACTTCTATCCCAGGCTAACCAGAAAGGCCATGAGTGATGAGAGAGCCCTCCAGAGCCAGCCATGCAGTGAGTGCTCCCCATTGGGGCCCACGGGCGTTCTGGAAACTGGGGAAGGAGGGGCACGAGGGATCTGTGGGAAGGGGGCCCCTGTCTGGGGGTCAAGCCAGAGATCAGAGAGGCTTAGGTAAGTCCATCCTTTGTTCTCTGCACCCCTTCCCCTCATCCTGGCCCTAAACCCTGACTTCTACCTGGGTCCCTGGGCTCCCCTAGGCAGGCCCTGCCAGCCTCTGAGACTTGGTGAAAGTTTTAATACTAAGCACTCAGGCTCTTTGGATGGACTCAGAGTGTATATGTGTATGTGTACAAACACACACACATGTGTTTGTGTCACGCAATGGCCCACCCTTAGCTGCCATCAGCATTAGCTGCCCTGATGGGCCCCGAGGCCCCCAGTGGGGTTGGGGCCAGTCTCTGGCTGCTGTGTAGATATGATCAAAACCCCATTAGAACCATTATTGTGGTTCTAGAAGTAAATCAAATAGGGTAGGGTTTTTCCCCCTAAAAACCATTTTTAGGCTAGGCAGTGGCTCACGCCTGTAATCCCAGCACTCTGGGAGGCCAAGGTGGGAGGATCACTTGAGCTCAGAAGTTCAAGACCAGCCTGAGCAAGAATGAGACCCCATCTCTACTAAAAATAGAAAAAATTACCCAGGGTGGTGGCACGTGCCTGTAGTCCCAGCTACTCAGGAGGCTGAGGCAGAAGGATTGCTTGAGCCCAGGAGTTTGAGGTTGCTGTGAGCTAGGCTGACCTTTCCTCCCCCTGCTCCCTCTCGTCCCCTTATCCCGTCCCTGCTTCTGCCCCCAACCTGCCCCAGCTGGGCCTGCTGGGCATCCACCCTGTCCTGTCTCCTACCCACTACCTGATCCAAACTGCTCTTTTTTCCTGACTCATTCCACCCTAATCCCTACCCCTGATTCAACCCAAATGCCAGTCTCCTCAGTATTATCAGGAATGATCTGGAAAGCCCACTCTTCCCACCAGTGGAGATTAGCATCAGTCCTGACTTGGCCCTATCCCTCTCTCTGTTCTTCACTTCGGGTGCCTGGCCCTGCCTGATGTATTGCTTCCAACTAACATTAATGGGGATTTTTTTTCTTTAATCGCAAAAGTAATACATGCTGAATGAAGACAATGTGAAATACACGTACACACACACACACACAAAACCCAAAGGAAGAAAGCAATCCCCCAATTATTCATAGTCTCCTGCCCCCAAAACAACCTCTGTAGGATACTCCGCCATGTGGCCTTCCAGCGTTTCTTCTTTTCCTGCTAACTGTGTGGAGACATTTTTGGTTGTCACCCCTGGATGGGGGAAGAGTACTACTGGCATCTACTGGGTAGAGGCCAGCGATGCTGCTCACCATCCTACAAAATGCGCAGGACAGGCCCCACCAAGAACTAGCTGGCCCCAAATGTCAACAGTGCTGAGGTGGAGACACCCTGCCCTGACCCCATCCCTAATCCACAGTTGAAGCTTGCTCCTGACCGCAGAGTGGTTAGGAACACCAGCCGGGAGCCGGGCTGCCTGCCGTCAAAGCTGGGCTCTGCCCCTTCCAAGCTGGTGACTTATCTGGCCTCAGTTTTCTCCACCGTAAAATAGGGACAGCTAAACTCACCTTGCCAGAGTTGTTCTTGGAGTAAATGAAGGAAAACATATAAAGTGTCTGGCACAGAGTTAAGTACTACTAAACAGTAGCCACTGTCATTTCATCAATAGCAAGGCGATTGATGAGACCCTGCTCTAAAGGGATCCCTGCCCTTGGGCGGTGCTCCCCCTGAGTGATGCTCCCCACGGCAGTGCTCTGTTTCTCTCCCTCCCACCCCTTCCCCCACTGATCCCTGCAGAGGGAGGCTGGTGCTGCATCTCCCTTCCTTAGAGTCCACAGGTGAGCTGTGCATGTGCCCAGAGCCAGGGAGCTGTGAACAGCAACCTGTATGGGAAAGACAGGGTCGACTCAGGGACCCCAGCAGGGCCTCACCCATCCACTCTGGGGACCCAAAGACTGCGCAGACATGCCCTGGGAGCCCCTTGGCTCTGTGGTGTCCGTCCCTTTTCAGGGTAGTTTCTGTTTCCTCTCACTTGTGTGGATCACTGTCACGAGGCTGTAGAACTGAGGGTCTTCTGGGCAGGGCCTAGGGGACCCTGGGGTCTGCCCACCAGGTAGGAACCCCCAGTACCACCATTCCCTGCTCTGGGCCCAGGGAAAGCACTCTCCCCTCTGGCCCAGGTTCCTGCCCCCTCACTCGGGGCCTGGACTGGACGAGAAACCACGTTTGCAGAGCACAGGGCCTGGCCGAGGCACAGGTGACTAAGGTCATAATGTAGCATTCGCACCCTACACGTCACTGTGAGGAAAGCAAGCCCCATCTGCTGGGGAGACCTGGGCTCTGGGACCTCGGGCAAGCGCCTCCCTCTCTCTGTGCCCCAGGGTCCTCCTCTGCCCCACCCCTCACCATCTCTGAGCCTCAGTTTCCTCATCTGTCAAATGTAGGCATTGTGAGGCTCACAATGAGTGCAAAGCCCTGAGCACAGGGTGACCTCTGAGCTCACCGTGGGGACAGACCCTCTTGTTACCATTTTTGCTGACCTGAGCTCTCAGCAGGCAGCCTCGGAGGCTCTGTCCAGCTTTCTGATTCTGTTTCCTTTTGGCCACCGCCTCGCCCCCAACATCATGTTTTCTGACTCATACATACCTCCAACCCCCTTCCCTCCATCAAACCACATCCCTCTTCCATTTACTGTCAAGACTTTCCCATCTTGCTCTTTCTTGGCAACGTCCCCGACGCCCTTGCTACAGAGAATCTGCCTGCCTCTGGCTTCTCTCCTCACTGACGCCCTGGCTCCCTCTCCCCTACCCGCCTCTCCCCTACCCCCAAGAAAAGTCCCCGCCATGGCTTCCCCACCCCACCCACTTCAAGGTGCCACCCACGCCCTGCCCCGAGCTGAGCGCCACAGCAGTCCTCCAGGCAGGGCTGGGGAGGAGGGGCAAAGGCATGCCTGGGCGCTCCCGCTGCCAGGTGGCCACTCCCAGCCCCCTGGTCCCCACAGCCACAGCAGCGGGCACTTCCACAGGAGCAGGATGACTCAGCTGCTGCGCAGGTCTTACCTGGATTCCCTCACTCTGCCCTAAAACATCGTGATGGCCCCATTTGACAGCTGCAGATGGGAGCCACACAGAGGAGGGGAAGGCCCTTGCCCAAAATCCCCGGCTGGCAGGCGCCAGGTGGGCTGGCTCAGAGCCCACGCCCTGACCCCTGCACTGCTGCCTGCGAGCCCTGCCGCTATGCTCAGGCTCAGAGTGGTGGGGGGACAGGGGAGTGGAGCCATCAAGGGCCCTGCAGGGCATGGTGACAGCTGACAGAGAGGGACTCAGAGGAGAGAAGAGGCCTGGCCCAGGGACCTGCAGCCTCACAGCCAGAGACCCTCCATCCTCCTGCCCCAGGAATCAAGGAGGCAGAGAGAGCACCGGGGAGGGTAGAAACAGGGACCTGGGCAGGCCGAAGGGGCAGTCCCTGCCGTTAGGAGGTTACCTGAGAATTTATTTCCAGTCTCTAAACCGCCCCAGAACTATCTGGGGCAAGAGGAAGAAAATAGACTGGTTTACTTCCTCCCAGCCCCCTTTCTCCCACTCCTCCCACACCCACCCTCCTCCCCCAGCCTCAATTAGACTCTGAGCATCTGACCTTGCAACTCCAGGATAGCAGTTTCATTTCCCTGCCGATTCCCCAAGGGAGGGGTGGGAGGGGTGGGAGGGGCTGGGGGGGATTTAAGGGGAGAGAAGGGGCCGCGGAGGGCAGAGCGGAGGAAAGCACCATGCTGCTGCCCCAGCGCTGGAGGTAGAGAGACACAGCCAGCGGGCGGCAGGGGGACAGAGACAGGACAGCACAACGAGGGGCTGGCTGAGAGGCGGGGGAGAGGGGAGAGACCCAGAGCCAGTCAGGTGGGGAGGGGGTGAGAGAAAGAGGGAACAGAGGAGAGACGGGGAGGCGGAGAGCGAGCTGAACAGAGCAGGAGAGATGTCGGGCAGAGGTGGAGAATGAGGGCAGAGACCGGCAAGGAGGGAGGCGAGGGTGGTCTAGGGGACTCTGAAGGATCCAAGTCGGGGACACAGGTGTCCAGAGAGGAAGGCGGTTACGGGCAAGGGCTGAGGCCGGCCGATGGGCAACCTACAGGGAGACAGAGTCAGGCTGGGGGAGGGACACTCGTCCCATCACAGTGGCCCTCGCTTCTCCTCCACCCCAGACACCATCTCCTACCAAGAGGCATGGCCCCGTTGGGTGAGTAAGCAGGGGAGGTGGCTCTGGGACAAGTGGGGCAGAACCCCTCTGTCCCCCATCCCCGCCACCTACCTACTGACCCTCTCCTTCCCAGCCCTGCGCCTCCTCGTCCTCGTCCCCATCCTCCTCAGCCTGGTGGCCTCCCTGGACTGGAGGGCTGACCACAGCCAGGACCCCCTTGAGAAATGCACGCACGATCCTGACTATGAGCAGCTGCTCAAGGTGGTGACCTTGGGTCTCAATCGGACCCTGAGGCCCCAGAAGGTGATCGTGGTTGGTGCTGGTGTGGCTGGGCTGGTGGCCGCCAGGGTGCTCAGCGATGCTGGACACAAGGTGAGAAGTGCTGCTTGCAGTCTACCTTGAGTCTTTCCTGCTGCAGGCTTTGCATCCTCGGGCAGAGGGTCCTGGCCACATCCCCGCTTGAGGGGGTGGAGGTTGGTGGGAGGTGGAGAGAGGGGGTCTGGGAGTCTGGGGGTCTGGGAGTGAAGCCCAAAGCCCCCTGCTCTCCTGTGTCTGCACCAAGAGGCCCTAGACTCTCCTGTCCTACTCTTCCTCATCCCAGAGGGAAGTCCCACTGGAAAGATCCTCCGACCTGAGCTGGGGGTGGACGTGGAAATTCCACCAAGGGGAAGTGCCCCCTGAGGTCTAACCACTGTCTCTCTCACTGAAATCCAAGAATGAGAATGGGACAACCCAGGGGTTTCTAGGCTTATGAAAAATGTCCCCACTCCCTGATCTGGGAAGTCCCTCTGCAATCTAACTGGTAGCCTTCTGCTGCAGCCTGGAACTGCTCACTATGTGTTGTTCTCCCACCAGCCCCCCACCTCCCACAAAGAAAGGGACCCTTGTAGTCTAGGTCTGTGGGGATGGAGGAAGGCAGGGGCTGGCACAGGGTGGGGTGGGGGATGGTGATTGGGAGGAGCTGAAGGGCCCCCATCCCCTTCCCGCAGGTCACCATCCTGGAGGCAAACAACAGGATCGGAGGCCGCATCTTCACCTACCGAGACCCGAAGACTGGCTGGACTGGGGAGCTGGGGGCCATGCGCATGCCCAGCTCCCACAGGTGAGGCCTGACCCGGCAACCAGGCAGGCACCAGGGCCACCGCCAGCCCCACCTGTGTGCCCAGACTCAACCAGACCCCCAACTTGAACTTCGACTCCTCCAACCTAGACCCCCGACGCAAGTCGGGTCTAGACCCAACCTCCAACTCCATCCTTCACCTAACCCCGATTTATGGTCTCCTGGTTCCAGCCCCACCACTGTGCCTCCTGCAACCCTCAGGCGGGCACACCCTGGCCAGCCCTGCCCCGGCCCAAAGCCAGCTCCACTGTTGTACCCTCTAGGCCTCCAGCTCTACCTCCCCAGGCCCAGCCTCCTCCCCATCCCAAACATCTGTCTAACCCAAACTCTATTCCCAGTCCCAAATCTACTCCGGGGCCTAATTTCATCCCCAACAAAAGCCAACTCCCACTCCTAACCCAATCCTGGTACTCCTACTGCCCTCAGCCTTCCAACGTCGTCCGCATCTCATTCCCGTCCTCCAGCATTGACGACCCCAAATCCAGCCCCACCCCTGGCCTCATGCCAAACCTCCCATCCTCAGGATCCTGCACAAGCTCTGCCACAGGCTGGGACTCAACCTGACAAAATTCATCCAGTACGACGAGAACACGTGGACCGAAGTGAACAACGTGAAACTGCGGAACTACGTGGTGGAGAAGATGCCCGAGAAGCTGGGCTACGCCCTGCGCCCCAGGGAGAAGGGCCACTCGCCCGAAGGTATCTACCAGATGGCTCTCAGCAAGGTGCGCTGCCCTGTGCTCCTCCCGCCCTGACGCCCACGCCGCCTTTTCTCCTCCGGGGCGTCGCCCCAGCCTGCTCCCTGGCGTGGCTTTCCTTCTCTCTGTCATCCCTCTGGTCTCCCACCACTGGCTCTTCAGTCTTTAGTTTCCCCATAAACATTGCTGGTCCCTGAAGCGCCATCGGCTTTTGGTCTCTTCTTCCTCTTCTCACCCACACACTATCCTGGACAACCTCACCTTTCTATACTTTTGGCCTAAACTTGGATCTATAGGCTGATGTCTCCGAAATCTGTCTCCTGAGACCCAGACCTATGGCCCTCTCCTGGGCCCCTCCAGCTCCACTGAGCTCAGCTTCCCTAAGCCTGCTGGAATGCCTGGGGGCCCCACTATGCCCCAGTCACCCGCAGACCCCCAGGGGCCTCCTGATCCCTCCCCCCACCCTGCCCCGCTGCCGCCGCCTCCTTCTCCCCTCTCCCACCCTCAGTTCCCCAGCCCTGCTCATATCTCTCTGTCCCACCCCAGCGCAGGCCTCCTCCTCTCCTCTACCCTCCCCCAGCCTCCTCCCCGGCTGCCCAGCCTCAGTCTCCCCAGCCTGGCACCAGGAGGCTCTTTCCATACCAGAGTGACTGAGTTCACAGCCCCCTGTGGCTCCCAAAGCCTCCAGGACAAGTCCCAGCTTCTCAGGCTCAGGTTCCAGTCCCGAGTGGCCTTACCTGCCCCACCCCTCTAGCCTCATCTTCTTTTCTCCTCTAAGAAGTTTCTGTCACCCACAAAGTCTTCACAGTGGTCCAGATGCCCCCGGCTCTATGTTCCTTCTCACCCACTGCACTTGTTCAGCGCCCCAAGCCCATGGCTCTCCCTTTCCCACCCAGGGAACTGCCACTCAGCTGCTCATCCTGCAACGCCCCTCCTCCAGAAGGCCCTCCTGGTGCCCTTAGGGCGGAGCTGGCCACACCCCACTCTGAGAGCCCCTTACTTGTCCATCTTCCATCCGGGACGAGAGAGGGGGCCAAGTTCGGGTCATTTCTGTGCCCTGGCAGTGACCAGTTTGGGGAGCCTGGGGACATGAGAGGCGAATGAGTGACTGAGTGAAGGGGCACCTCTTTCCTCAGGGAGTTCCTTGAGTGGTCATGCCCTGTCAGTGCTGACAGGTGGCAGAGGGGACTTAGCTTCTGTCCATGCCCACAATGATCCAGGCAACAAATAATCAACCAAGCACGACCAGGACAGACACAAGCCCTGTGTTCATGGAGCTCACAGGCTAGCACAGAAATAGGCAAAATGACATCCAACTGGGATGAGAGGTGACAACCCAGGTGGGCTGAATGCTGGGGGCAGAGGGGATACTAGTCTTGCTGGAGTGGTGGCACCTGAGTTGCAGTGAAGGGCAAGGCTGAGGGCATAGCATGGGCAAAAGCCCAGGGCTTTGAAAGAGAGTGGCAATGGCCAGCCGTGGGCAGAACCAGGGGGAGGACCCAGGTTTGGCCTCCAGGCCGGGCCTTCACCCCTCCAGCCCCGGCAGCTCAGCACAGTCTGCTTGTTCCACGACAGGCCCTCAAAGATTTCAAGGTACTGGGCTGCAGAAAGGCAATGAAGAAATTTGAAAGGCTCACGCTCCTGGTGAGTGGGGCCCTGGCTTTGTTGTCTGGGAAATGGTGGCAAAAAAGGTGCCCATGGGGCCTTTCCCAAAGAATCAGAAGGCGGGACACCAGGACCCCAGTCTGGCCACCACCTCCCTGCTTTACTCTAGGGCTGGACATGCCTCCTCTCTGGACCTCAGTTTCCCTCATCTGTCACAGGAGGGAAGACCAGATCCCTTTGGTCCCAGGGAGGTGCCAGGGAGGCCCAACTGGGGAGGGGTCCCCACTCCCGTGGGGATGGAGCCAGCAGGTACAGCCTGTCGGGACCCTGACTTGGGCCCACACCCACCCCACAGGAATACCTCCTCGGGGAGGGGAACCTGAGCCAGCCGGCCGTGCAACTCCTAGGAGATGTGCTGTCCAAGGATGGTTTCTTCTACCTCAGCTTCGCGGAGGCCCTTCGGGCCTACACCTGCCTCAGCGACCGGCTCCAGTGAGGGGCGGGGCCGGCGGGTAGGGGTGGGGCGGGCGGAGGCCAATCGGGGCGAGTAACGGGGAGTGGGTGGAGCCGTGGGACTGGGTGGGTGGAGCTGCGGGAAGGGCGTGGCCCGAGGTGTGTGGGAGGAGGCTAAAGGGTTGGAGAGGTGGTCTGGCCGCGCGGGCCCAGGCATCCTGGTGCTCCGAAGGAACTGGTAAGAATGGTTCCCAAAGAAGGGCGTGGTTCAGAGGAGCAGCGGCAGGGTTCTGGGGTCGCACAATCGCCTACTCCTCAGGCCTCGGGAACAGCGAGAACCGGCGGGGTCGGGGGGAGGCAGACGGAGGGGTGGGCTTGGCAGGAGCGGGCAGGTGTCAACTGCTCTTCCTCATCCCGGAGGGGCAAGCAGAAAGGGGTGGGCGGGGCCTACGCGGAGGGGCGGGGCGCAGAGCCCGGGTCACGCGCTCGCCTCGCCCGCAGGTACAGTCGCATCGTGGGCGGCTGGGACCTGTTGCCACGCGCGTTGCTGAGCTCGCTGTCGGGGCCCGTGCTGCTGAACTCGCCGGTCGTGGCGATGACGCAGTGGCAGCACCATGTGCAAGTGCAGATGGCCACCTCCCGCCACAATCTGAAGACGCTGACCGCGGACGTGGTGCTGCTGACGGCGAGCGGGCCGGCGGTGCAGCGCATAAGGTTCTCGCCGCCGCTGCCGCACCGACTGCAGGAGGCGCTGCGTGGGCTGCACTACGTGCCGGCCACCAAGGTATACCTGAGCTTCCGCCGGCCCTTCTGGCACGACGACCACATGAAAGGCGGCCACTCCAACACCAACCGCCCGTCGCGCATGATATTCTACCCGCCGCCGCACGAGGGCGCGCTGCTGCTGGCCTCCTACACGTGGTCGGACGACGCCGCCGCGTTTGCCGGCCTGAGCCGCGACGAGGCGCTGCGCTTGGCGCTCCGCGACGTGGCGGCGCTACACGGGCCGGTCGTGTACCAGCTCTGGGACGGCAGGGGCATCGTCAAGCGCTGGGCAGAGGACCCGTACAGCCAGGGTGGCTTCGTGGTGCAGCCGCCGGCGCTCTGGCACAGCGAGGACAACGCGCAGGACTACAACTGGGCGGTCCCTTATGGCCGCATCTACTTCGCCGGGGAGCACACGGCCTACCCACACGGCTGGGTGGAGACGGCTGTCAAGTCGGCGCTGCGTGCTGCCATTAGGATCAACAGCAGGCAGAGGCATGTGTCCCCGACCGGCAGCACACAGGAGCCATGGCAGTGGAAGGGCCATAGGCACCCGATGGCCAGGAGCACCACGTGTCACCTGGCAAAGAGAGATGCCACCCCACCTCCAGTCCAACCCCAGTTCTCTCTCCCACACACAACCCACAACAGGACCCTGTATTAAAGTATTTTCGGAAAAAGCGGGGTGGTCCGGCCTACTGCTTGGCTCAGTTGTTTCCCCAATTTGCCTGAACCAGAGCCATTATCTGGTTAGAAAGGGGGGGCACCTAGAGCTTAGCACTTGTCACTCTGGACCTTAAAAAAAAAAAAAAAAAAGAAAAGGCGGCCCCTGTCCTGGAACCCCAGAAGCAGCTGCCCCTTCCTTCCTCCTGGACAGCAGGGCTCCATGGGGAGCGACGGGAGGAACAGGACGGACACTCTGCCTCGCACCACTGGCAATCGGTAATCACAGTGACCCGCAGATGAGAGCAACAAAATCCAACTAACAGCTGGTTAAACGAGTTTATTTTTCTCACTAAGTAGCAGCTGGTAGGCAAGGTCCCCAGACTGTGCAGCTCCACAGGCCCCTGCATTTATTTCAGTTATGTCCGGGATGTGTCCCTGCACAGCTACTTAAGTAGCAGCCCCAGCCCCGAATGCCTCATCCTCACTCCTCCAAAACACCAATTCAGGCAGGTAAGGGAGCCTCCTCCACCAAGCCCTGTCACTCACCCCCAAGGGGGCCTCCTCCTGCGTCTGACTGGCAGGCTCAGGGCCACATGGTCAGGCTTTAGCTCTGCAGAGCCACCAGAGGGGACCCTGAGCCACTACCCCTTCCCCATCCAGGTCGGAGCCAAAGTGGCAGCCTCCTTCCCCCAATAACACGGGCCTAACTGGACATGAGAAGTGCGTTTAATGAAGTCAGTTTATCAGCACACCCGCCCCTCCTCCCAGGGCCCTCCCGGTCTCCCGTGGGGACAGGATAAAGTGCCTGTGCAGGTCACGTCCCCAGCAGGGTTAGGAGTCCGCCCCATCCTCCTCCTCCTCAGGCAGGATCTCCAGGCTGCTGTCAGGCTGCGGGGCTGTGTCTGCGGGGGGCGGGGAGGCCAGCGGGGCCCGGGTGGGTGACAGTGGCAGCGGGGAGGCAGGGGGTGAAGGGCTGTGGGGCTCTGCAGGTGGCGCCAGACCCAGGACCTCCTGCACGTTGTGGGGCAGCTCCTGGGGGGCAGGGAAGCATCAGGGGTGAGTCGAAGGCAACAGGAGTAAGAGGGCTGTTGGTGGGAGGGGGTCGGGGACTGCGAGGGGAGCGGGGACTCACAGGGCAGGCGGTCAGCTGCCTGTACAGGGCCTCGGCCCGCGTCAGCACGTCCTCCACACTCAGCTTCATGGTCAGTTCGTTGATGTGCTGCGGGAGGGGTGGGTCAGGCGCCAGGCGGCACACTCAACCACCACCGCCCGAGCGCCCACTCTGCCTCGTGCTGGGGACACAACGGAGGGAAGACAGGGCTGGCCCTCTGGGGGCTCAGAGGCAGCTGGGCCATCAGGGCTCATGCTTCTCAGGTCTTCAACAAGCACTCACTGCTTGCCAGAGGCTGATACAGTGGGGAGAAAGACCCCAGCCCCACCACTGGTTTGCGTGCTGGGGAGGGGCAGGTCCCCCCTCACCTGCTCTGTGAGGACACTGCTGGGGGCAGGCATAGGATGGGGTAGCAGAAAACTGACCCAGGCCCAGCCCACGGTGCTCACAGCTAACCATACTGCCAATAATCCCATTTCGAGCACCTACTCCCACAACGCACTGTGGCACTGGCCCAGTGCCAGCCTGTGCGGGCTCCATGCCCAGGTCAGGGTAGGCTGGGAGGGACCCGCCCTCACCTTAAGGATCTCATTGGAGCCGAAGCCGGACAGCATGAGGGCATCGCGCTCCATGTCCAGGATGGCGCAGGCCACCAGCAGGTGCAGATTGGGGCCAGGGAGCCCTGTCCACAGCACCTGGGGGTGCCAGAGGGAGGGAGGAGTCATGGCCCAGCCTCTGCCCAAGGTCCCCCTCAGGTCTGCCACACCCTCTGCCCATCTGCCCCCAAACTCCCAGCCCCTCCTATGGGTAGGAGAGCCCCCTTCTTCCTTCCTCTTCAGGCCTCCCACCCAAACCGGCTGGCCCACCTCCCACAGGCGAAGGACATCCAGGAAGGGGAATTCCCTCTTGAACCAGATGAGCAGCCACCGGAAGCAGAAACAGAGAGAGCCAGAGTCCTGGGAGTCTGGGGGAGGACAGGAGCCGGCTCAGCCCCACCCACAGCTGGAGTGCCACAGAAGGCAAGCTCAAAGCCCACTCGGATCCCACTGGCATTTGGACGGAGACGCTCAGTGATCCCGGCCAGAAGACCATCCCCCAGACTAGGTGAGTAGCTTATGCCAGCTCGGGGGACTTCAGAGGAGAGGCAGGAGCACTCTGGGGGCCTTTCCTATCCTGCCTTCCACATGCCACTAATGTGGAAGGGACATAAGACCGACACACTTAAGGATGCTGGTAGCTGGTGCCGGTAAAGGTTGAGGACACTGGCACTCCAGCTACACTGCCAGCACAGACACACGCTGCTGTGCTAACTGTTCAGGAAGGCGATGGAGGACCCACATTTCAAAACTGCAAGTGACCCAAGTGTCCAGCAGGCCCGTTAAATCAGTCCCAGCATGCTCAGGCAGACAGGATCTCTCCAATGAAAGTGACATTTCGGGAGATCTGAATGACACAGAGGCAGCTTATGTCTGTGGCCCCAGGAAATGATATGTGTTTTCCTGTCTTAAGTTAGTTTCTTCTGTGAGATGAGGTCTAGAGTCACTCCGCTCCCTGCCCTAGGAGTCCCAAAGCTGCCGGGAGGAAACGTCCATACATAAGTCAATGCTACCATCCCCACCTGCACTCAGAGGGTAATACCACCAACAGCAACTGTGAGTATCTTTTCTTTATCTGAATTTCCTGCATTTTTTACACTGAACAAGTAATGAAGAAAAATTTTACAGCCAGAATGCAGCAGCCCTGGGGCCAGACAACCGGTTTCTTTTGTTGTTTTGTTTTTTTTGAGATAGGGTCTCTTTCTGTTGCCCAGCTAGAGTGCACTAGCATCCTCATAGCTCACAGCAAACTCAAACTCCTGGGTTCAAGGGATTCTCCTGTCTTAGCCTCCCAAGTAGCTGGGACCATAGGTGCATGCCACCATTCCCAGCTAATTTTCTCTATTTTTTGTGGAGACAGGGTCTCACTCTTGCTCACACTGATGTCGAACTCCTGAACTCAAGCAATTCTCCCACCTTGGGCTCTCAGAGTGCTAGGATTACTGGCGTAAGCCAAGGCGCCAGGCCCAGAGAACCATTTTCTGATCCCTGGCCAAGGTGAACAGCAGCTGGGTGGAGATAAGAAGTGGCGGGAGCCACACCCAGGTCCTTATTGCTGAAAAGTATCCAGCAGATTAAGCTAAAGTTAAAGCCAAAACGAGGCTGGGCGCGGTGGCTCATGCCTGTAATCCTAACACTTGGGAGGCCAAGGCGGGCGTATCATTTTGAGCTCAAGAGTTCGAGACCAGCCTGAGCAAGAGCGAGACCCCATCTCTACTAAAAAATAGAAAGAAATTAGCTAGACAACTAAAAATATATACAGAAAAAATTAGGTGGGCATGGTGGCTCATGCCTGTAGTCCGGGTAACAGAGTGAGACTCTGTCTCAAAAAAAAAAAAAAAAAAAGCTAAAACGGGATCCAGGTGAGCGAGAGGTAGCCAGCTCACCTGGCAAATGGCGAGTGACAGTGCCCACATGTCTGCATTCGCTGAGGTTTTGCTCCCAACTGCAATTCTGCCTTCATATGTAAGTGTTAGGTTCTGGGTTATGTGGGGGCATTTCCCTTGTTTGAATAGGAACCAAATGTCCAGGACGCCACCTGTGGCTGCTACCAGAGAATCTTTGACAAGGTCCGTGGCCCCACTGTCTCCTGCCCACCCACCCGAGATACATACCCAGGAAGTCACAAAGCGGGGGGTCCAGCACCCTCAGAAGCAGCAGAAGTTGCCCAAGTTGCCGCTTCATGGTCTCCTGACTCTCTTCAAAGTTCCCTTGCTGCGGGAGGAAAGATGGGGGAGGGCGGGCCTCATGAGGAGCAGAGACCCCTAATCCTTTGAGAGGCCTGTGCCTGTCTCCCGCCCCTGCCCTGAACCTCACCACGAGCTCCATGAAGCCACAGAAACACCAGAAGGCATCCACCTCATTCTGAATGACGTAGAGGATCGGGGAGAGAAGGTCGCTCATGCCCTGGACGTAGCCTGGGGGGAACACGGGATCAGGGTCCAGCCCAGGCCCTCTTCGCCCCACCCCATGGAAGACCTCCCCACCCGGGCCCGGGCCCTACCCAGGTCAAAGTGGTACATGCAGTACGTGAGCAAGATGTCGTTCAGCAGGCCCAGCCCCGGGTTCTCCGGACCCTCGTAGAACTTGTTGGTCCTGTCAGTGCGGCTCACGTCTCTCTCTGTGAGGATGGGGCACAAGTACAAAGGTGAGGTGGCCTGTCCCTGCTGGCCGTCAGCACCAGCCCCCATTCCTCCTCCTGCCAGCAGCCCCCAAACTTGGGGCTCGCTCTGGGGGAGGAGCAGAGCCGGTTCCAGAAACCATCACTAACACTCCTGCCGTGAGGCACCAGGCCTCACACTTACCAACTTATCCTCCCACAGGTGGGGAAACTGAGGCCCAAGGAGGCGAAATCACCTGCCAAGATCTCACGGTGAGTGAATGACAGAGCTGAGACTTGAGTCCAATGTGGCCTGAGTTCCCTTCTCCCCCGTCCCTCCCTGGCCATTCCCACCGCTGCTCACCCCACTTCCCTCCCAGGTGACCTGGCCCTGGTCATAGAGAGGCGGGGGCTCCCCCATCTCTCCCTCGCACCCGCTCCCATCCCACCCTGTGTGCCACCCCCGCACCCACCAATGAGGCTGCGGTAGCCATGCAGGAGTGAGTTCCTCCGCTCCTGCTCGGGGCTCACAGACTTCCACTGCAGCTTCATGCGGAAATATTCATCCCTGAGGGTGGGGAGAGCTGATATGTTCAGACACCCCTCGGTGCAGCACCCAGGGAAGCACCTGGGGACCTCCTGGCCACCTTCCCATCCTTCAGGGCTCGGATCCCAGGTCCCTCCCACAGAGCCCCTCCCTGACCACGCAAACCCAAGCAGGCCACCCAGTGATTCTTGCTACCGCCTCTTACGCTTCCCTCTCCTGACATCACTACGTAGACATCCTTGGGGACTTTTGGTGAAATTCTGTCACCCCCACGCAGGACAGAGAACCCCAGGGGCAGGGAACAGATAGGCACTGCTATATCCACAGTGCCCGGCATGGGGCTGGACACACAGCAGGTGCATAATATACCCCAGGAATGTGGAGAGAGGGGCCCTACTGGATTGCAAAACACGCTGCAAAGCTGCAATCCTGAGGACAGCGTGGCACAGGAATGAAAACAGCCATGGAGGCAGGAGACAGACCACACCAGGGCAGGGACGGGTCTGGCTCATTCGCTGCCATCTCCCCAGGGGCGGGGCAGTGCCCAGCACATGGCAGGCTCGAGACCAGTGTTCATGCAACAAGCCCATCTGCTGGCTGTCGGAGCCCCTAAGAAGCGCCAGGTGTCGTGCCAGGCAAGGTGGGGCTCCTGAGGACACGGGGGTGGGGGCACAGCTTGTCACTCACGTTTTCCTGCGCACGTGCGCCTTGTGCTCCTCGGCTGAGCCCTCCCA
Organism: Lemur catta; assembly: GCF_020740605.2. NCBI lineage: Eukaryota > Metazoa > Chordata > Mammalia > Primates > Lemuridae > Lemur > Lemur catta. Next base: position 23,273,855 of record NC_059146.1, read on the forward strand.
GCTGAGGTACCCCAGGAGGAATTTCCATGCCTCGCGCCGCAGGCCGGGACTCAGACCCTGTGGGCGCAGTGGGGCGCACAGCTCAGCAGGGGGGCCCCCTCCCAGCCCCACCCATCCTAACACCCACCCGGAGCTCACCCAGCACTCACCCCCGAAAAGATCCGGCTCTTCAGCTCCGAGACCTGCTGCAGGCGGCCCTCGGGGCCCACGTGGCAGGCCCACTCCTCCTCTGTGACCGGAGGAGTCCGCTCCACGGCCGGCCGAGGCCCCAGCTCCACCTGCGGGAGGCTGGGCAAGTGAGCCCAGGGGCCTGGCTGGATCTGCCCCAACCCTGTCCCAGTCCATGGCCAAGTGAGCTGAGGGCCCCGCTCAGCTGCAGGGACCAGGGGCAGGAAGCAGCGCCTTCTCCGGGTCAGCAACAAAGTTGCCCCCCAAGTCAGGAAGGGCCCCCCCAGTAATAAGAGCCATCAGGTCCTCACCGTGCCTGCCACAGCTGTGTGCACCTTCTGTGAAATCACTCCTGCCACTCGCTGCAGGGGTACCATTACTGTCCCCGTACTACTAAGGAGGAAACTGAGGCCCAAGGAAATGAAGTCACGGGCCCAAGATGACACAGCCAGAGAGGAACAGGGAGGGTCCCCTCGATACTCACACAGGAAATGACCTCGAACCCTGGCTCAGGCTCATCATCGGGCGGCGGGGGGAGGTCAGGGGAGGCCCCCTCAGGGTGTGGCTGCAGGGCTCCCCGGAAGAAGTTGGTCACTCGGGAGAAGCTGCTGAAGGTGGTGGAGTAGGGGTCCTGGAGGAAGCGCTGGGGACAAGGCCGGGGACGGTCACAGTCCACCCCTTCTCATCCCTCCCTGCCCACATCCCACCAGGCCTGGCACCAGCGACACTCACAGACACCACATTGGAGCTGTCCTGGTCAAAGAGCTGCAGGTGGTAGAAGGAGTTGGAGAGGGCGGAGGAGTCGTGGGGGAAGACAAGGTAGAGGCGAGAGTCCTGCGGGGAGCTGGGAGGCAGGAGGTGACACACAGGTGACGTACAGGTACGGCCCAGGGTCCCAGGCTGTCCTTGCCCACCCTACATTTGTTCCAGTTGTGGCGTCCCAGCCACCCTTGGGGAATCCCTCATCTTGGGGGTGTTAAGGGGGAGGCCTGGGACCAGCACTGGCCCCCAGGGGTGGGCACATGGCTCAGGGCGGGCCAGTGAGGGCCTTGCACCTCCCTGGCCAGGGTGACTGACTCAGGGGCGAGCCAACGAGAGGCAGCCCTGGGATCCTGCTGGAATGTGGAGAAAAAGTCACTTTGTAGCCACCGGGATTGGTAAGCCAGGGCTACTGGGGGCCCAGACAGTGATAGAACCTCAGAGGAAAAGAGAGCAACTCTTTCCAACGTTCTGGGCCCTGGGCCCTGCCTGAAATCAACACTGCCCTTTGGTTTCTCAGTTACTTGAGCCAGTTGACTCCTTTTTCCTTCCTCTAAATCAGTGTGCATGTGTTTCTCTCACTGCCCCGAGAGGTCAGGCTGCCGCTGTGGAGGGACAGGGCCTGGTCAGAGGCCCAGCACGGAGAGAAGACTCACCTGGCCAACAGCAGGTAGCGGCTGAGGACGCGGAGCAGGGCGCGGGTGCCCCCGCGGTGGAAGTGCAGGGCGGGCAGGGAGCCCCCAGCCTGGGTCACCAGGACCAGGTAGGCCCAGCTAAGGCCCGGCTTGGAACGGCGGATGGACTTGAGCTCCCCCAGACTCACGGAGAAGGCCCAGGAGCCCCGGGAGGAGCCGCCCTCTGCACCTGGAGGGATGGCGCCATGTTGGGAGAGGTGTGGGAGGCCAGAGGCAGCCATGGCAACTTAGGATGTCCCTTTAGCACAGTCATCTCCTGAGGGCTCCCCAACGAGCCACCCCTGGCCCTGGTCTCTGGGAACTCTAGGTCACCTCTCATTTCCTTGGAAACACAAATGAATAAAACGGGAGGGGAGCCCGGTGGACACATGCCTGTTCTAGAACCTTCCCACGCCCCTCTTCATTTCGACCCCACACTCGAGCTACCATGAAAGGCTGGTGGCTCCCTGAAGACACTCGCTGCCACCTGCCTCTGGCTTGCATGGGCTGCTCTCTCTGCAGGGAGAGAAAACTCCCGAGCATTCCTCAGTGTCAAGTTCTGGCAACACCTCTTCCTGAAAGGCACCTGCACTTCCCAGAAGGATCAGGTGGCTTCTCTGGATGTCCCCAGCAGCCTGTGTGACTCCAGGAAGGTGAGAATCACCCCCTAACTGGCTGCATCTGTTACCCCACCAGCCTCAAACCTGCAGAGGCAGGACTCATGTGGGGGTACCCACAGCCCATCTGGGAGCCTGGTGGCATGAGCAAGGCTACAACCCCCAAAGAAGCTGGCCATGCTGCATCTGGGCGGATAGAGTCCTATGTCCCCATTCACTTCTCTCCTGGGACTGGAAGGCGGTGAAAGGCAGCCATCTTGACTGTGGGCAGCAAAGCCCTTGGGGCCATGCCCACTGAGGGCAAGATGGCCCCCATGGGGCACCAGCTCAGCCTACCTCTCGTGGGCTCTGAGTGGCGGGGCTGTGGCCGCACGGTGCTGATGACAGCCCAGTCGGGTTCATAGCCAGGGTCAAAGGTCGGCTCCTCCTCAGAGGTGCAGGAGTCACCCCCACTGGAGTCCTTGTGGGAAGAAAGGAGAAGACAGTGAGGGGCTACAGATTTAGAGTTTCCAGATCTGAGCCTCAAAGCCACCGTGGAAGGTAGCCTATGGAACAAAGAGGGAAACTGAGGCACAAAGGAGGTACAGCACTTGCTCAGGGTCACCCAGTGCAGCCAAGGAGCGAGCCAGGGCTTCAATCCAGTCTCTGGTGCACGGGGAGGTAAACGCTACGCAGCAGGTAGCTCTGCAATCAGACTGCCGGTGCCCAAAGGAGCGGCTGGTACTCACTAGGGAAGTGCAAATCGAACCACGGTAAGATAGCACTTCACGCCTGCTAGGTTGGTGGGTGTCAAAAAGACAGAAAATAAGTGTTTGCAAGGATGTGGAGAAACTGGAACCTTCATACACCGCCGGCGGGAATGTAAAATGGTGCCACCGCTTTGGAAAAGTGTGAAAATTCCTCGAAGGTTTAATACAGAGTTACCATAGTGACCCAGCATTCCACTACTAGGTATATACCCGGGAGAAATGAAAACAGAGAAACTCACCACTGCTATGTTCATAGCAGCAGTACTCACAATAGCCAAAAGGTACAAACAACCCGAATGTCCACGACACTGATGTATAAACAAAATATGGCACATCCATGCCACGGAATAATGTTAAATATAACATTAAAAACAAAGTACCAATATTGCCACAACGTGGATGGACCTTGAAAATATCCTAAAAGGCCCAAGGCAAAGGAGCAAAGGATCGAATATCATGTAATCCCATTTATACGAAACATCTGGAATAGGCAAATCCAGAGACAGAAAGTAAATTCATGGTTGCCAGGGGCCCCAGGAAGGGAAGAACAGGGAGTGACTGGCAACAGGTACAGGGTTTCTGTTCGGGATGATGAAATGCCCTGAAATTAGACAGTGGCGATGACTGCACAACCTCCTGAATACACCGAAAACCACCGAACTGCACACTTGGAGATGGAGTCTTGCTCTGTCGCCCAGGCTGGAGTGCAGTGGTACTATCAGACCTCACTGCAGCCTCAAACTCCTGGGCTCAAGCTTCCCTCCTCCTGCCTCAGCTTTCCAAATAGCTGGGACTACAAAGGCACACCACCATCCATGCCTGGCCTACTTTTTAAAATTTTTTGTAGAGATGAGGTCTCACTGTGTTGCCCAGGCTGGAGTGCAGTGGCTATTCACTGGCAAGATCATAGCTCACTGTAGCCTTGAACCCCTGGGCTCAATCAATCCTCCCACCTCGCTCTCCAGAGTAGCTGGGACTACAGGCATGGGCCATCATGCTCGGCTAATTTTTTATGTTTTGTAGACGTGGGGGGATCACACTATGTTCCTGGAGCTGGTCTTGAACTCCTGGCCTCAAGTGATCCTCCCACCTCAGCCTCCCAAAGTGCTAGGTTTACAGGCATCAGCCACCATGGCTAGCCTGAAAATTTTTAAACTTTACTACAAAAATTCAATTTTCATAGTAAGTGAATTATATTTCAATAAAGGGAAAAAAATAATTCCCTTACAGATTGTTCTGAAAATAACCCAAAAGGCCCGGTATGGGGCCCAGCACACAGTATAAGCAGCGGCCGCTCTCACTGGTTCCAGGGCCTGCTGGACAGACTCAGGGAAATGGTGCAGGTGAGGGCCATGCTCAACATTCCAGTGCAGTAAAAACTTGTGCTGGTGACAACCCAGAAAGGTCAGAGAAGGGACAAAGTACGTGTGGCAACTGAGTCCATTCCCATGCCAGTGGGCCTTCCTCTACTGCAGAGGCTGGAATGCTAAAAACTACATTTCCCAGGTTTGCTTGCAGCTAGAGTTACAAGAACATAATAGATTCTACCAACCAGATGCAGTCAGATCTGAAATGCGGAAATGAGGTAAGGGCAACTTCCTGCTGCTCTGGCTGCACATGGAGGGGCAGTGGTGGTGACCAGTTCAGTCTTCCAGTGCCCAGCCACTGTGGGTACCAAGTGGCCTCCTGCCTTGGGTGGAGCTTGACAACTCCAATGAGTTCTCATTCCTTACCACCCTCGTTCTGGCAGCAGTGACAGCTCCCCTGGTGGGTCAGTTCTGTGGCATCAGGTGTCAGTCCTGTCCTCCCAACATTTTTTTTTTTGAGAAAGTGTCTCACTTTGTTACCCGGGCTAGAGTGCAGTGGCATCATCATAGCTCACTGCAACCTCAAACTCCTGCGCTCAAGCCATCCTCCTGCCTCAGCCTCCAGAGTAGCTAGAACTACAGGTGCGCACCATCATGCCCAGCTAATTTTTCTATTTTTTTGTAGAGTCGGGGTCTCGCTCTTGCTCAGGCTGGTCTTGAACTGCTGGCCTTAAGTGATCCGTTCGCCTCAGCTCCCAGAGTACTAGAATTGCCTGGTGGCCCGGATTAAAGAGGAAGACAACTTTGAACAGACAGTTCCCTGCCTTAACAAGAGGGGTCAGATTAAAACGTGAAAGCTCCAAGAATGTTGCAGCGAACACCATTTCAGAGCTCACAGTGTAGTTCAGGAATTAAGATACTTGGAGTAGCAGTGGAGGAAGAACCTCAGTTGCCAAGATTTGCTGCTGTCAGCCTTCAACCCAAGTCAATGAATTAAGTCAACCTGCATAGCCTAAAAATGCCCAAATGCCGCATCTGATTAAATGGAGGAGAAGAGGTGGTTGCTTTATTTGCCTTGTTTACCCACCCTGCCCAGTAATGTCTGTAATTGTGAAGACGGAACCAATTGGAACATTTAGCTTCTATCATTAAAAAAAAAATAAGTAAATAAAAATAAAAGGCCACTCAGCCAAGCACTGTAGGGTCTCACTAATCCAAGCCCTGATGTCACCCAACCAAGGCCAACAGGCTCCCACCTCTTGGAGTCTTGTGAGAAAAACAACTTGTTGCTTTAACCTGCCGTCAGCCCGATTTGGTGCTCCTTGGAGCTGATGTGTCCTGACTTGCATGTGAGCCTTTTCTGCAGAAGCCTGTCTCGGTGGGCTTCTGTTATTCAAGAATAAGACCGCCAAGAACAGCAATATCCTCAAGAAAGGCACTCAGAGATCAGTGAAAAGTACAGAATCCTGGTTGCTTCTTTGCCAACAAGGTGAAGCCAACTCCCTCAGGAGGGGCTCTGGAATCTACATTTGTACCCCCCATCGCTGCCAGGTCCTTAGAAAGTCTGATGACATCTAAGAAAAACTGTAGTACAGAATTGCTCTTCCCATCTAAAAGAAAATTGGTTTCAAAGGTGAAGTCACTTGCCCAGCGGGACACAAGAGAGGTGGGAGGCCCCATCTTTCTGACTTCCCATCTCAGTGTCCTGCCCCAACTGTCCCTCCCAGACATCCTTGGGCCCCCAACACTGTGGTGCTCGAGGACGGGGGAAGCCAGGTCCTCCTGGGCGCTTACTGTCTATTACCTCTTTTAACCTCCACTTCCAGAACGCCTGGGTCTCCAGGCAAGCACGTTAGGCTGTCTCAGGTTATAAGTCATCTGACAAGGACAGTGGTGCCTTCCTGGCAGCAAGTTCATCCAGACCAAGTGAGGTGTGTGTAGGATCACAAAAATTCACAAATTCCTTTGAACAGACTATGTAAGGCCCTCTCTGCCCACTGCCTGGTCAAATCCCATTCATTTTTCAAGATTCAAGAAGTGTCAAACCCTTCTCACCTCCTAAATCTGTCCCCTCTCCTCTATCTTCCCCACTGCAGCTGAGGCTTAACCTCTCTTCCTAAAGCATCATATCGGCCTCCTCCCAGACCTCCCAACCTCTAATTTCCCTCCATTCAGTCCTGCAGCCCAGCTTCCACGTAACCCCCCAGGGGCTTTCTACACCCACAACCTTCTCCCATGGATGCCGAGGATCCCCCGGGACAGAGTCTTGGGGTTCTCTTGGGACAAACAATTTTCTTGGCTCAGCATTTCAGGCCCAACCTTTCTAGCAAACCTCTCTATAGGGACAGCCAACTTCCCAGTGTGCCCTGAAACACGCTTCCTTCTGCCATCCCTGAAATACCCTCATGTCCCCTTCTTATCCTTGGAGTCCCAGGTCAAATGTCTGCTCTCTCAGGAAGAGCTAGGGGTCTGGAATCAGACTGTTTGATGGATCTCAAGTTTTCTAACACCTCCTAGCTTTTTTGACCTCAGAAAAATGGCTCCTTTCATCCTGTGTAAGTTTCTCAAAATTAGAGCAGGAGTGAAGGCTTAGGTGGTGTCTGCGAGTGACTCATCTCTGGGTCCCAGCATTGGCCACCCCAGGGCCTGGCCACAGGAAGCCTCAGGAGACATCTGATAACAAAGGGGAGGAGGAGGCACTGGCAAAGTGGGTGAGTAGCCTCAGTCAGGTCCTGTCCTCTGGACACAGTGGTACACTGTACCAGAGGAAATGCCACACCCCTTCAAGCAACTGGAATCCACAGTCTGAGTTGTCCTCTTGCACCCTGGCACGGCTCTCCCAAGGAGTAAAGGGGGTGAAAGGACAACTGTCCCCATGGCCTGAATCTCATGGTCCCTGCTCTTTTCTTGAATGGGCATCCTCAGCCCATTTCACAGACAGGAGAAAACCAGGGGACAGAGAGAACTGGGTTTCCAAAAAGGGTCACACATGCCCCAAAAGTAGGTCTGGGATTGTACCTAGGTCCCACAAATGCCTTCCACTGTGCGGACCTAGAAAAAAGTGGGTGGTGAAGGGGAAAGGGAGGGTGGCTTACCTTCTTGGAGAAGAGGATTTGGGTGGAATCTCCAGCCTCCTCTACAGGAGCCCAGTGCAGGAGGACGTCATTGTCCTGAGGAAAGAGAGGAGGTGTTAGAGCCGCTCCCCAAATCCCACTGCCAAAGCTTTCCCCTGCAGATTTCCAAACTTCTCCAGTTTCCAACCTCCACCTTACAAAGCCCTGCCTCTCCTATCAGTTCCTACTCCCCCACCCGCTCCCCCTTTGTACAGTCCCATGGCTGACAGCCATACCATACTCCTACAGATGCCGCCTCCATCCCGCTGGCTCAGAGCCCGCCTGAGCCCTGCTCCCTCCCAACCCACCTTCTCCACGACGCGGATGACACCAGCAATGAGGGAGTCCGGGTCCTGGTACTTCTTAGCACTGGTGTGCAGGTACACTCCTCCCTTCTCAAACACCACCTGGGGGCAGGAACCAGTGAGGGGCGGGGCCAAGTAAGGGCCGACACGCCAAGGAGGCGGGGCCCTGGAGGGAGCCAATGGAGCCGGACCCCGGGAGGACCTGTTCCTGGAGGGCGGGGCCAGGGAGGCCTTCGCTGAAGGGACAGGCGTGGTCAAAGCCAGAGGCACGCTTGGCGTTCGGGTGTGGGTGTGCATTCCAAAGGGGGCGGGGCCCAGAGTCTCTAGAGCCCGGGAGGCGGGGCTCAGACATTTGCTCTCCCCTTGGGCGGTGGAATGGAAGGTGACAGCGTTTATGAGAGATTGGTGTTCGCTGAAGCTCTGCCGGCCTCCCAGTGTACCCTCACGGCCTCAGGGAGAAGCAGACCACTGGACGGGGGCGTTTCGAATAGACAGAAGCGAGGGAATACTTACCCTGTAGCCAGCACCTTCCATTGCCGCCGCCGAAGGCCCCACTGCCCCGGCCTCCTCCTTTTCCGGGTCAACGTGTTGTCACATCCGGAAAAAACACGCCCCCCAAGGCCGGACAGTGGTAGCACCCGTACCAGTTCTAGAGCACAAGTGGATGAAACCAGCTTTCAGAACGGGGTAATTTAACTACAAAGGTTCAATCACATGGTGCAGACGCTATAGAGCGGGCCAGAGTGCGCAGGCGCAGTGTTACGACTCTTACCACGAAGTAAACAAGTGGGAGGGTCTAAGAAGGGCTCCACCACCTAGCTCAAGCTCTCCCCGAAACGCCCACTTCCTTCTCCATATTGTATACTGGCATGGAAGCCAAGAAGGTGCCATTTTGCTCGAGGGCACGGCCAAAGCAGGTCGCCTGAGGCCATGTTAATGCGGGGCAGTTCCATCTCTCTGCGAGGCGCAACAGCGAGGAGCTGGAAAAGAGGAACGGATAAAAGAAAAGGTGAGAGGAACCGTCTACCACAAGAGGCGCTGAGGGACTCGGGATAACGGGATGAAGCCGTCAGTGCCCCCGGAAACGAAGCAGTCCCAGACGAATCCCTGAGTCACCGTCGAGAGAAAGCGGGCTGAACCGCCATTTTGAAGCTGGGCAAACCGAAGTCAGAATGCTGCCATATTGGATCTTTGCCAGCCTTGGTGCTAAAGCGGGGAAGGTTGGAGGCAGGGAGAGCCCATGTGCATTGTGGGCAGATGAAGCCAGGCTGGCTGGCATGTCGTTAACGGGAACGTTTCCTCGACTTCTGCGGAAGAAGTTGATTGTGGGTGAGGACGTCAGGTCGCTCGTTTTAAGTTTACTGTGGTAATGAGTTGAGCACGTGCGGACGCCCATATTTCTTGAGGGCATATCGAAATGGTCTAGGCTTGTTTCTGCGCAAGCTGAAGCCTTTCTTTCACCATTTCTCTTATGGGCACCCTGTTTTCGCCGTTGCCCACTGCTCCGGATGAAGCCCCTATGGCCGCCATTTTGACTTCGGGCGGCCCGGATAAGGGAGGCGGAGTGAGCAGAGTGGAGGAGGGGCAACTACGCGGACGTGACGCACGGCGCCGCCATGTCTTTTGAGGGCGGCGACGGCGCCGGGCCGGCCATGCTGGCCACGGGCACGTGAGTGGAGGCGGCGTTGTGAACCGCGGTGTGGGGAGGATTTGGCCATTCTGAGGCAGCGGGGCGCTGGGAGGGCAAGCGGCTCATGGAAGGGGTATGGCCTACGTAGAACAGAGGGCAGAGATCACCCAGCGACCCTTTGCCCAGCGCTGGAAAGAGATCGTTTGCGGGAACCGTCGTGTCTGACCCGAGGCAAATCCTAGACAGCCTTCCCTTCCGGTGTCCAGACCCCCTGGGATCCCTACCTTGGCCGAGGATCGTATCCACGGGGTCGGGGGGTTGCTCGGAGGGCCTCGGGGCGCCCCTCACCCGTCCAAAGGCGGGACTTCCGGTCCTGGCCCCCGCCTGGGCGGGATTTCCTGTTTTCTTCCTAGAGAAGTGGGTCTTGTCTGGACCCCCGGGCGAGGTGGGGAGGTCTCCGAACGGCAGAGCAAGGCCCCAGACATTCACCCCACCCCTGGCTACGGTGTGCATGATCGGGTTCCTCACGTCTTCGGGTGAGGGGCACTTCTATTTTGACAGGTGGGGGGTTCACTAGCATTCCTCCTTCCTTGGGGGACTTTTCTCTCCACCTCCTGTCCTCCTTGCCTCTCTTCCCTCCTCACCTCATCCTAAGAGGCCAGTCCCCTTACCGCTGCCCCTCGTCTGGGGGACAGGTCCCAGCTGCTTCTCATCTCTGCCTAATCTCGAACTCTATTGGGGCGGGGTTCTTTCTCCATCTCTCAGCTCCTTGGAGGAGACAGGACTTCCTCCAGAAGCTGAAGGGTAGGGATACTGCCCTGGTCTGGGCTACCCGCCGCTGGGTAACAGACTCCAGAGAGCACAGGGCCTTGGCAGAGAGGTCTGTTTAAATGGCCCTTTTGCTTTTGCCCATGCCTCCTGTGTAGGTGGGGGAACCTCCACAACCCACTCACCCCCATTTCTTCTGTTCAACCCTGTGGCTACTCCAAGACGCAGCACAGAGAGGGAGTTTAACCCTGATGCCCTCTTCCAGGAAACCTGTTCCCCTTATTCTCTGTGAGTCATTAGGGGGGCTAGGGGCCCAAGGACAGGAGAACCCCAGGCCTAGCACTGCCAGTGTGACCTTGGACTAGTCATTTCCCTGCTCTGAGCCTCGCTCTCTTCCATCAGATGGGAACAACATGAGGAGTGTGTTTGAGACACTGGGCTCCTCCCAGTTCTGTGGGTTTGGGGGCCAGGCAGATAGCAGTTTCAGCCCCACTTCTGCCCTGTCTAGCTGTGTGCCTTCTGGCTAGTATCTTAAGCTTTCTGAGCCTCACTTTCTCCGTCTGGATTAGAAGGTCATAAATCTGTCCTTATAAGGCAGGCAGAATGGCGGTTGGGATTAAGAACAGATGCTGAGTCTGCCTGGACCTGAGTTTACAACTGTAAAATGGGGTGGTTAACAGCTCCTCCCTTATAGAGTTGGTGAGAGGGTAGGATAAGAAGGTTGATCACCCACTCGGCTCCCTGCCTGCCGTGTATGAAGCGCTGGATAAATCCCTTCTGTCCAGCAGGGTTTTGTACTCCCTGAGCCTGGTCATGAGTTAACAGCTCCCACCTTCCTGGATCAGATAGAAGGTGAGATGCCAGGTATGGAGTCGCTGCACAAAGTAGGTGCTCAGCAAACACGGGCTTCTGTGATTACGAGTCGCACAGGGCCTGCAGCTTGCATGCAAATTCCAGACTCCCTGCTCCCTTTCACTGCAGCCCTGGTGGGCTGGACCATAGCTCTGCTTGAATCCCTCCAGTAACAGTGTGCTCGCCACCTCCCCAAAAAGCCTCTTCAGCTACCCAACAGCTCTGGCTCAACCACTGTGATTAACGGGAAGAAAGTGAGACACAGAGAGGGCTGATGAGTGGTTCAAGGTCACACAGCAGGCTTGAGACAGAGTCAGGGCGAGAACCCAGCCTCCTCACCCCTCGCCCTTCTTGCCTGGTAAGGAGACACGTCCAGCCGATTGTCTCTTTGGGGCAGACCTGGCTCGGGGATGGAAGTCCCTGACCTTGGGTAGTTCAATGTCTGATAGAAGAGGCAGACAGAGGTACAACAGTCACAAGCTCAGGTGACAAGAGCTATAATGGAAGGAGCCCAGGGCACTGTGGGGGCTAGTGAAATCATCTCATCCATCCTGGGGATTAGGGAGGACTTGGAGAGGAACTGCCAGAACAGTCTTGCAGGAAGTACAAAAGCTTTGCAGGTGGATTCCCATGTATAGGGACCACCTTGTCCATAGGCCTCAGGGGCTCTGGAAGGCTAGGGAGGCATGTAGCCTGTGAGGCCAGGGGCCGGCTGAGGAGCTGGGACCCTGTCCTGGGGGTTCAGGCGAGGGCCAGGGTCAGCTCCAGGTACAGAGGGACTCGTTCCAAACAGGCTGGAGGGAGGCATTGGTGCAAGGCAGCACCGGCTGACAGAAATGTGATGCACGCCCCACCTGGAACTTTAAATTTTCTAGAAGCTATGTTAAAAGGGTAAAAAAAAACAGATGAAACTCATTTTAGTATTTTATTTAGCCAGTTTAGCTAAAATGATACTTAAACATGGACTCAGCATGGGATTGCAACCAAGCTGGGGTGCTTTCTACTTTTGTACTCGGTCTTCTGAATCCGCTGGGTCGCATACCCACGGCTCCTCCCTGCCCCGACCCCCTGCGCTTTGAGTATCCTCGCTGGCCTGTGCCTGGTGGCTCCTACCGGGACAGGGCAGGGGGCTGGCCCGTCGGGGGGGCGGGGAGTCTGCAGAGGAGCGGGTTTGGAAAGGACAGGGTGGCTGGGAGAGCCGTGTGGACACGCGGGGCTGGGCAAGGACGGTGCAGTCAGCCCAGCCTCAGCCCCCGCTGTCCTGCTCTGGCCCGCAGGGCGCGGATGGCGTCGGGGCGCCCCGAGGAGCTGTGGGAGGCCGTGGTGGGGGCCGCCGAGCGTTTCCGGGCCCGGACCGGCACCGAGCTGGTGCTGCTGACCGCCGCGCCGCCGCCACGCCCGGGCCCCTGCGCCTATGCGGCCCATGGTCGGGGGGCTCTGGCGGAGGCCGCCCGCCGCTGCCTCCACGACATCGCCCTGGCCCACAGGGCCGCCGCCGCCGCCCGGCCCCCCGCGCCCCCGCCAGCACCACAGCCTCCCAGCCCCGCGCCCAGCCCACCCCGGCCTGCCCTGGCCAGGGAGGACGATGAGGAGGACGAGGACGAGCCAACGGAGACCGAGACCTCTGGTGAGCGGCTGGGCGTCAGCGATAACGGAGGTGAGTGGGCGGAGGGAGGGGCTGCCGTGGCTGCCCCTGGGCAGTTGCTCGCAGGGGGCTTTCCTGGGGTGGGACTTGCTGGTCTCCGAGCCCTGATGTTCCTTGGAAGCTGCAGTTTCCAGAGCCTGGCAGCCAGACGGGCTTGCCCATGAATCACTAGGTGACCCTAAGCCAGTCATTTCCCGCCTCTGAGCTTTACTGGTTTTCTTAGACTGGTGTCCTGGGGCCAGTTCTGTGCTGGGAGTGTTGGGCACTGAGACTCAAAGCAGACTCTTCTCCTTTTCTCCAGAGGCTCTAAGTCTGGCCAAGGAATTGGAGTGGTGACATAAGGCAATGCCTTGTGGAGGCCATGGGGGGCCGGGATACATCCTGAGCAGGAGGTTGGATGCTTTCCAGAGGCTGGACTGTAACACTAGGGCTTTGAGGCGTGAGTAGGAGTTTGCAGGTGGCTCCATAACCAGGAGTTGCTCATTTGTTATTACCAGTGGCTAGCCTCCCCACCATTTCGGGAGAAAACCTGCATAGGGTGAAGGGCACAGACATCCTGGTGATGCCACTAAGTAGCTATGGGACCTCGGACAAGTGACTTAACCTCTCTGGGTCTCCAGGGCTCCATTGTCAAATGGGGATTATAATCACTCCATACTTGTCTGAGCCCGTATTTGAGTCACATCATCCCAAACAGGTCTTAGAGAGGTTTCACGTTAGCAGAGCCAGTTATTTGCACCTGAGGGTGTAACAGTGATAAAACCTGGACTCGTTTGTGCAGATGACCAGGCAGATAACTAGGGGGAGGGTGTTCGGGACAGAAAGTATGGTAATCACAGAAGCAACAGGGAGGTGGTGGCAGTGGCTGCGGTTGAGGGCACGTGGGGTGTGGTGGGGACCTGACTGGCCCGGGCCTCTAATGTCATCCACAGGGCTCTTTGTGATGGATGAGGATGCCACCCTCCAGGACCTGCCCCCCTTTTGTGAGTCAGACCCTGAAAGCACAGATGGTGAGTGTCCCAGGCTGTCCCCACGCCTGGGGGGCTGGCAGGAGGGAAGAGAAGAGGCTGAAGGCCACCCTCTCGCCCAGATGGCAGCCTGAGTGAGGAGACCCCTGCTGGCCCCCCAAGCTACTCGGTGCCCCCGGCGTCAGCCCTGCCCACGCAGCAGTATGCCAAGTCCCTGCCCGTGTCTGTGCCTGTCTGGGCCTTCAAGGAGAAGAGGACAGAGGCGCGCTCATCAGATGAGGAGAACGGGCAGGTGAGGGGCAAATGGCGTGTTGGGGGCTGGGGAGGGAGGGAGGGTGGCTGGGAGGGTTCAGAGCCACCTCCTCCATGAAGCCCTCAGTGTGGATGCCGCTTCCCACCTCTGAGCTTTATGAATCTTCCCCTCCGCCTCAAGAGGTGGGTGGCTGGGCCACAGCCCTGCACTTTTAACCACTGCAGCCTTGTGTGTCTCGGTATCTTGTAGAGAAGCCTCGTCCTTCCAGGAGCAGCGCCATTTATAGCACAGCTGCTCTGGGAAAGGCATGGGTATTTTGGCATTCCTGCCAGATGGGGAGACTGAGGCTCAGAGGGTTCAGATCAGCCTCCTATGCTCGCCTTGCTGCCCGCCTTGCCCCTCCCAGAATTTGCCCCACCCGCTTGTGCTCTGTCTTCCTTCCCGATGCTGGGCTGGCCTGGCCTGAGTGGATCCTCCTTGCTTATCGCTGAAACTCCCTGAAGCAATGGGGAAACCGAGGCACTGAGAGGACACGTGGCTTTCCTGAGTCTGGGTCTGTAAGGAGCAGAGCTGGAACCGGAACCCGGATTCTTTTGGGGAGAGGAGGCCTGGGTCCCCGTACCCTGCCTCAGGGCTCAGTGTCCTCATTTGCAAACCAGCAATCGCAAAGGTGACCCTGTCCCCACGCTGTAGGAGGGCCCAGAGAGGCATTGAAAGGTGGAGACGAAGAACAGGGCCTGGTCTGGGCAGGGTCCATCAGCGCTGTCCTTGCTTGCGACTCACGGAAACACATTAAGTGAATGTTAGGCCTCCCAAGTGCTTGGGTTGGTCTCCTGCTCGGCGCAGATCCAGCTGCTGCCAGTGGCCTCTCCCATTCTACTAGGGGGGCAGGTCCAGCTCTGGGTGACAGGGACTGTAATGGAGGTAGCACTAGGTGCTGGGGCTGCAGGACCCCTCCCTAGTGGGGGCCAACATAGGGAGGGATCTTTTCTGTGCAGCTGTGGCCACATGATCGTTCGCTTTTCTTAAACAATAACAGCTGATTATCTCATCTCAGCCCTCACGGGGAACCTGTTATCAGCCCCATTTTTCAGAGGGGGAGACTGAGGCCTAGAGAAGCGAAACTTCTTGTTACAGCTAGTCAGTGGCAGAGGTCTGATTGGAACATAACTGAGTCCCCAGCTCAATCCTCAGACATGAAGACCCGCTGGGTGCACACAGCCTTAACTGTCAGCAGACAGCGGCGCTTCCGGGGTGTGAGAAGTAACGGCCCAGGCCGAGAAGGGGCAGAGGAGAGGGGCGGGAAGGCTTCTCGAAGGAGGCGGTGTCTGAGTCAGGGTGAAGGGCATTGCTGACAGTGGGCAGCGCAGGCATGACTGGGAGGGCGGGAGCGTGCTGGGAGCCGGCCTGGAGCCGGGGGTGGTGGCGCTGACCCCTCCCTGTCGCTGCCCCTGCAGCCTTCCTCGCCCGACCTGGACCGCATCGCGGCGAGCATGCGCGCGCTGGTGCTGCGGGAGGCCGAGGACACCCAGGTTTTCGGTGACCTGCCCCGGCCACGACTCAACACCAGCGACTTCCAGAAGCTGAAGCGGAAATACTGAGGCGGGGCAGGGAGCTTCCCGGCCCTGCGTCCGCCCCGCCCCACACTACACCCCCGCCCCGCCCCCGGGGCCCGCCAATCCGGTTCAGATCCGGACCGGCCTCTCCACGTCTGCCCGGCCCCGGGATTGACCAGTTCCTGCCAGTCCCCGCCGCCCTTCGGGCCCATGACCTCCGGCGGCACCGAGGAGCGGGATCTGCCCAGTCTCCCGATTGGATCTGTTGCCCCTTTTTCTGCCCAGCGACAGATTCTACTGAGGGGTTGGCTTGCTTCCCGCGTCGGGGCCGTCTAAGCCGTAAATGGGTCAAATCCGTCGTTTTCCGCCTAGCAACAAGGGCTTTGCTCGCATGGCATTGGCTCCATCCCTGATAGAGCACAGCCAAGGCCCAGGATTGGGTGGTGGTACTCCACTGCACCTAGTGACTGGGCAGCTCCTTCATTTGATTGGCTCGAATCCTGTAAAGGGCTTGATCAATTTCCCAAGCGTCACCGTCCGCCCTTCCCGAGTTCTCCCACCTGATTGGCTCCAGCCTCCTGGGGGCGTGGCCAAGCCCTCCTCTACCCAGAATTGGCCTGCGGCCTTCAATCTAGGTTCTTTACACTACTGGGGCTGGGGTCGTTTTTTTCCCAAGTCCTGACAACTTGTACCCTTGGCCTCCTTAGGGATGGCCCAATCCTGTCCCTGCGTCTGACACTTCCTCTCATTGGTTCCATCCTCACAACAGCCTGCCAATCGAAGCCCGTCCTTGCAACCAGGACGTTACCAGCTCCCGCCCCTCTCCCCTCACCCCACAGGTGCCTTAAAGGGCCCTCGTCCACCCGAGGTGGGGGGCTGGGGGCCTCACTCTCCGGCCCTGGTGTGGGGGAGAGAGTGGGGGGTGGGGGATCGGAAGTTGGGAGGGACGCTCTGAATTAAAGAGTTTTACCTCTGACAAATGAGTGTGAGGAGTATTACGTGTGTTCATTTAACATTTTCTGAAGCAGCATCTGGTTCTCAGAGTAGAGTTGGAGTTACTGTCACCATTTTATAGGTAAGAAAACGGAGACTCATGCATGCTAGTCCTGTGTGACCATGGAACCCCAATCTTCAGGGGGATGAGTGTTGGAACCGGAATGGTCCGTAAAGAATCAGGCTCTGGAGCCCACATATTCCCCAGCAAAGCCAGGAGCCTCCAGCCGGGCGTTTCCTACCTTAAGAAGATGACTGGAGGTTAGAGCGCAGATACAACCTGGTCCTAAGTTAGAACCAGGTAAACACGGAATCTCCATCTCTCGTGAGACCACCACGGGAAGAGTGCTAACAATAGACAAGACTTAAACAGGGCTTGCTACCACTCAAACATTTTTATAAGCTGTTTGTATGTATTAACTCCTTTAATCCTAGTAACACCATGAAGTGGAAACGATTATCCCCTTTATAGGCGGGAAAACTGCAGCATCGAGGGTAAAGCAAAAGAACGAACGACCTAGGACTAGGGGTGCTGTCTGGGGCGGGGGCTCCTTCGACTAACAATGATCATCACTTGGGAAAGAAAGCTTAGAGGTCAAAGTGGAAAGAAAATCTGTGAACGGACGATCCGCTCCCCCTACTGGCCCGAGCGTCGCGTTGCAGCAAGAGAGATGAAGGCCAGAGCTGCGGAAGGACCCTAAGGGCCAGAGGTCTGGGGGGGCGGGGCTGCCGTCATGGGAGGAGCCAAGGCCCCGCCCCGCCCGCCCCTCCGTGAGATAAGTCATTTCCGTCCACCGAGGTGCAGGCCGAACGTCTCGGGCAGCAACCGCGCCTTGGTTGGAAGTGGCGCCTGAGCCCGAGCGGCGGGCACAGGTGAGTGTGGGGGCGAGACGGGGGCAAGCGGGAGGCTCTTGGCCTCTGCCTTGGGGAAGTAGGGATCCCACCTTGCCGACGAATGGAGCCGGCGTCGTCGCCTGGGAAACAGCGCGAGCCCGAGGGCGGCCTGGGGGTGGGATTTCCGGAGCCCTTAGAGGCTGGAGGGAATTTCTGGTGGTAGTGGGAGGAGACGGGACTTCCTGTAGCGACCTCGGGCGACTTGCAGCTGAAACCCATTTACCTGCTTCCTCCCTAGGCCGGCACCCAGGATGGCCGAGGTGGATGTCCAGGGCCGCCTGTGGCTGGAGAGCCCCCCTGGAGGGGCGCCCCCAATCTTCCTGCCCTCAGGCGGGCAAGCCCTGGTCCTGGGCCGGGGACCCCTGACCCAGGTTGCGGACCGGAAGTGCTCCAGAAACCAAGGTGGGCGGGACGGGGCCTGCTTCTGGAGCGGGAACAGTGGCAGTGGGAAAGGTGGACAGCTAATCCAGTGAGGGAGACGGTTGGCTACTAGAGGGAATTGCGTGGTGTAGCCAGTCCCGAAGTTGGAAGCTGCCCTGTGGGGAGCACAGGAAGAGAAAGGCTGTGCTTGACTTAGAACTAGGCAGACCCTTTAGGGGAGAGGGGATGGAGCCACTCCCGGGAGAACGGTCACTGGGCAGAGAAAGACGCTCATAGGCCATCGTGAAGGCCTGAAAGAGGCCACAACCCTTGCCCTCCAGAGAGACGATCCTATGGAGAAAAGTAAATGTCTCTAGGAAGGAGTGGACGGTAACAAGCCAAGCCCAGCACCTGCATCTAGCCACACTTTTTGTCAAGGAGGAAGCCACTTCTGTAGAGAAAAGTATCCGTCCTGTCCCTAGGCAAGGACCAGTGTCAGGCAGTCCTAGGGCCTCTATCTGGCTATTGCATGTCAAGGAGCCAATCTAATTTAGAAATAAGCTGCCTCCTACTCCCTCCCGAATGGATGCTATAGCCTGCAGCTGGCGACACTCCCCAGCAATGAGGGAATCAATCGGAAAAGTATGTAAATCCTGACTCTACCCCCTCCACCTTCAGTGGAGCTGGTTGCAGATCCTGAGACCCGGACAGTGGCAGTGAAACAGGTACCAGTTCCTCTGAAAGGGGAAGTAAGGCCTGGGGGTGGGGTTCAGGGAGAAATCACAAGCTAGCAAGTGGAGACCCATTAGAAAAATCTGATTGGCTGGGAGAGAAGGAGGTGTGGCCAGTAAAGCATTGCCTCCTTCAGTGAGGTGTCCATTCCCTTTCAAATTCAAAGCACTGGAGATCTGTAATCTTTCCCAAGCCCTGATTGGTGGTATATAGTGAGGAGGTGGGGCTTAGGGTTCTGATTGGTGGATGCAGAAAGGCAAGTCCTTTCTCAGGGTATTTGATTGGAGGAGGTGTCTGTGGGGGTGGAGCCAGTCACAGGTCCTCCCTCTTCCTCTGCAGCTGGGAGTTAACCCCTCAACTGCCGGGACTCAGGAGTTGAAGCCGGGGTTGGAGGGCACCCTAGGGGTGGGGGACACGCTATATTTGGTCAACGGCCTCCACCCGCTGACCCTGCGCTGGGAAGAGACCCGCACACCAGGATCCCAGCCAGATACTCCACCCGGCACCCCTCCGGTGGCTTCAGATGAGAAGGAGGAAGCTGAGCAGCCGAAAAAGCGGATGCGGAAGTCATCCCCCGGCTGGGAGAACTTGGGGAAGTTGTTAGTGTTCACAACATCTGGGGTGAAGCCCCAGCGCAAGGTGAGGGCCAAGCTGAGGGCTAAGGGATTGGTGACATACTGGGGACTTAATCCCAAGTTTGCTGTGTGGCCCCGTCTTTCAACTTCTTTTAACCTCCATGTACTGTTCTGAGAAATGGGCCTGATGACAAACTCCGGGGTCATTATAAGCATGGGGACAATGATGTACGTCAGCTCCTGCCTGACCCGTGTAACCACCCAGTAATCAGCAATGATCATGACCGTGTCAGCAATAGTTACCATGAGTGTCTTTTTAGGGCCAGAGAGACTTGAGTGCAAACGCTGTTACCACCACATTCTCTGAGTCCCACTTCTCACTGCTACGATGGTGATTCCATGAAAAGCATGTGGCACAGTCCCTGATGTGCAGTTAGCATCGATCAAATCTTTGCTTCTGTTTTTATTGTCATCGTTATTAACCCTGTGTGGTGGAGGAGGCCAGGGGAGAAAGGTGGCTAAGATACCCCCATTTTAAGGACTGGAGCACTGCGGTGGGGGCGCAGGGGTCGTGGGAGACAGTGAAGATCTCAGGCTCTGCACTTGGGGCATCAATGACACGTTCTTGCTGTGCCATGTCCTCACACAGACATACAGGTGCTCTGTGACTGTTTCCCCATCTCTACAATGGGGGTAGTAATAGACCCTGCCTCACAGGGTTGGTGTGAGTCAGCCTGAGTGAGGAGGGTCAGAGGTGTCACTGTGCTGCTTTTCTTGGCGACACCAGGTGGCTGGCTTTGATCTGGACGGGACCCTCATCACCACACTTTCTGGGAAGGTCTTTCCCACCGGACCCAGTGACTGGAGGTGACAAGAGGCAAGAGAAGGGCGTGAGTGAGTCCTGGAGTCCACCTCCGGGCCCCGGGTGACCCCTACTGCTTCCTACCCACCGTAGGATCTTGTACCCAGAGATTCCGAGGAAGCTCCGGGAGCTGGAAGGCGAGGGCTACAAGGTGTGTGCACGCAATGTGTATATTCATGTGTGCACGTGGTGGCCAGACTGCGGGTCAGACCAGGGCCCTGGTGATGAGGGCTCCTGGTGACACCCATCTGCTCCCCAGCTGGTGATCTTCACCAACCAGATGGGCATTGGGCGTGGGAAGCTGCCAGCAGAGGAGTTCAAGGCCAAAGTGGAAGCTGTGGTGGAGAAGTTGGGGGTCCCCTTTCAGGTACGGCTGGAAAGGAGGCTGAGGGGCTATGTGGGAGACCCAGAGAGGGGTATGAGACCCCAATTGAAGAAGAGGGTGAACAGAGACCCTGGGATGAGGGGCGGAGACCTCGGGGAGATTATGCTGACAGAAACCCAGCTCTGGGTCACTGGCAGCTCTCCCTGCATTGGTGAGGGTTGGGGTAGCATCCAGTGGGTGCTCCAGCGGGAGCTGAGGATGGTGTGACCCCTCCCCATCCACAGGTGCTGGTGGCCACACACGCGGGCTTATACCGGAAGCCAGTGACTGGCATGTGGGACCATCTGCAGGAGCAGGTGAGCCGCGCCGCCCCCCTCTTCCCTGCTCCAGCCCGCGCTCTGGTTCTCTGGTCCAGGGCTCTTTCTCACTCCTCCTCTCCTGTCCTCCTTTGGTCCCCACCCTCTGTTTTTACTTGTCACATCCTAGGTGTTGGTTTATGAGGACAGTGCTCTCAAACTCTGAAAATCAGAGTGATCGAGAGAGACGTTGCTCATTTGTTCATTTATTCCTTCCTGTGTGTGTGCATTTGTTCTGAAGTTCGGCCCGTTCTTGAGCTGAAGACTGTGAACGAGAAAACGCGCTCGCGGCAGCAGTGTGCAGTGAGGGCGGGACTGTGAGTGGGTAGACTGTGTATAAAATAGCAGAGTGAAGCAAGACAAAGCAAGGTGTTGGTTTAGCTACAGTGCTCAAGGATGGCCTCTCTGAGAAGGTGACATTTGGGTAAAGGTGTAAAGCAGGTGAGGGAGGGACGCATGGATGCCCGGGGAGAGGCGCAGACTGGAGTAACGCCAGTGCAAAGGCCCAGAGATAGGGCCGGGTCTGGCACAGTTACTGGCAGTGGGGCAGCCCATGTGGCTGGACCCGAGTGAGCGAAGGGAGAGAGCAGGGCCTTGTGGGCCTCAGTGAAGGCTTTGCTTTACCCCAGTGAGGTGGGAGCCGGGGAGGGCTGCAGGAGAGGGGCTTCGAGCTGACATCGTGGGCACTGGCGCCCCCTGGTGGCCGCCTGGGGAACTGACGGGATCGGAGGCGGAGGCCTGGAGACAGCAAGGTGACTGAGTTGTCCAGGCAGAGGTGATGGTGGCGGACTCCAGATGGGGGTGGGAACGTGAAAGGTCAGAGATCAGGCCCGGTGCAGGGCACAGACCAAGCGGAGCAGCCCCAAGGAGCCCGGCAGACAGCCATGGAAAGGGGTCCTCACTGCCTGTCCTTCCCAGGCCAACGAGGGTGTGCCCATCTCCATCGGGGACAGTGTCTTCGTGGGAGGTAAGGCCCGGGGGCTGCTGTGGCTGGGCTGGGCGCCCCCGTCCGGGCTTGCTGGTGGAGAGAGAGGGGGTGTCCTGTGTTCCAGATGCAGCCGGACGCCCAGCCAACTGGGCCCCCGGGCGGAAGAAAAAGGACTTCTCTTGTGCAGATCGCCTGGTGAGGCCCCACCCCCTGTCTGCCTTCTGCCCCGCCCCCTCAGGGGTCTGGCCCCACCCTCTGACCGCTGCCGTCACCCCCAGTTTGCCCTCAACCTTGGCCTGCCCTTCGCCACGCCGGAGGAGTTCTTTCTCAAGTGGCCAGTGGCCCGCTTCGAGCTCCCCGAGTTCGACCCGGTGAGGCCCGCGGCGGGCGGGGGAGGGCCCTGGGCCTGGGGCGAGGGTCTCACGCGTCTTGTCGGCCCCCCGCAGAGGACCGTCTCCCACTCGGGGCCTCTCTGCCTCCCCGAGTCCAGCTCCCTCTTGAGCTCCAACCCGGAGGTGGTTGTCGCCGTGGGATTCCCTGGGGGTGAGACGCCCTGGCCTCTCCCTCTGGATGCCCGAGCCCCCGCCCGCTGGTCCTAGGCCACCCACTGACGCTCGCCCCCCACAGCCGGGAAGTCCACCTTCCTCAAGGAGCATCTCGTGTCCGCGGGATACGTCCATGTGAACAGGGTATGACTAGTCTGCGGCCCCGCGACCCCCCACTGTGTTCAGCCCCTAGTCTCGCTTTGGGGACGCTTCTCCCTTCACTGCCCTGCTGTGCACCCCTGCTTCTCTGCCCCGTCTCAGGGGCTCCTCCCGACCCGTTTGTGACCTGCTCTCCCCGTGTCCCCCAGGACACGCTGGGCTCCTGGCAGCGGTGTGTGACCACGTGTGAGACAGCTCTAAAGCAAAGGAAACGGGTGGTCATCGACAACACGAACCCAGACGCCCCCAGCCGGGCCAGGTACCAGGGCCACGTGGGAGGCACGGGGGGGGGGGTGGCCCGGGGCCACGGACAGCGCCGCAGCTTCCGGGGCCCAACAGGTACATCCAGTGCGCCAGAGACGCGGGCGTCCCCTGCCGCTGTTTCCTTTTCACCGCCACCCTGGAGCAGGCGCGCCACAACAACCGGGTGAGCCGCTGCGCCCCGCGAGCCCTCCTGCCCCCCCAGAGCCCCTGCCCCGGCCTGACCCCGGGCCTGCCGTCCTCCCCGACCCCCGCAGTTCCGCGAGATGACCAGCTCTTCGCACGCACCCGTGTCGGACGTGGTCATGTTCGGCTACAGGTACCACTGCGGGCGGGCGCAGGGTGGCGCAGCGGGCAGGCGGCGGCCTGGCCTCCCCTCACTGTCCCATCCGCCGCCAGGAAGCAGTTCGAGGCCCCCACGCTGGCGGAAGGCTTCTCGGAGATCCTGGAGATCCCGTTCCGGCTGCGCCCGGAGCCGCGGCTCGAGCGGCTGTACCGCCAGTTCTCCGACGGCTGAGCCGCGCCCGCCGGCAATAAAGGCTGCTTTCCTAGAGCTTGGCCCGCGCTTTGCTGGAAGGACGGGGGTCCTCACTGGGGTGGGCCAGGGCTTGCCTCAGGCGGCTCCATTTGTTTCTTGCACAGACTGAGGCTTTAGGGACATTGTCAGGAAACAGAGTAAGTGGGGCTGGGGGCTGGCTCTGCCCATCTGTCCCTCTGGGTCCGGACGCAGCTTGCTTTGGAGGGAGACCTGTGTTCAGTTCCAGGACCCTGCCAAGGCCCTGCGGGGGGATTTAGGCTTTGCTGAGACCTGGCTGTGGGCACCTCAGATGGGGGGGGGGACCTGGAGGGGAGGGCCCTCAGTGGGCCCCTCCGGAGCCCGCAGTGAGCCCCATGGGCCAACCTAGACCTTGTTTCAAGGACATGAGGACAAAACCCAGGGCTCAGGTTCTCTGACACTGGATGGGAACCCAGTGCACATGGTTTGGCCCTGCCGCTGGGAGATTACAGAGATGCCAGGAGCCAGGCCGGCCCTGGGACCCCCACAGCTGGAGCCACCAACCCAGGCAGGGAGTGCCCCAGCCCAGCTGTTCTCTGCTTACAGCCAAAATGAGGCCTGTCAGGCCTCCCAGCTCTGGTGACAGTGATCTCAAAGGTGTGGCCCCCAGCCTCCCGTGGAAACTTAGACACACGTTCCCAGCTGCCACCTAGACAAACTCAGGGTCTGGGCCTCAGGAGACCCGGCTGGTACCAGTCTGAGGACTGTAGCCATGGGGAAGGGTGTGGCCTCTCTGACCACAAAGGTGTCCGCGCAGGGCCGGAGCTGCCTGGCAGTGGGGCAGTGAGCAGAGACACAAGGTAGGTTTTTCAAAGGCTTTATTGGGGAAACATACAGGGGTAGGGACCATCCGTGGAGACCTCAGGACGCTGTCCTCCATGTTGCTGGGCAGTTGCAGTCCCCAGGGGCCCCAGCTCAGAAGCATCTCACCTGGGGGCAGGGGACACAGTGGGAGGGGCTGGCCCAGGGCTCTGGAGCGCGGACCCTGCTGCACCAACACCGCTAGCCCCCAAGTCCGCCTCCTAGGCCTGGATGCTGCACTTCCTGCTGCCCCGGGAGCCCGCCCCCCTTCCCTACCGGGGGTGGGGCTGGAGTTTCCCAGGAGGCTTGAGACCACCGCTCTGGCCTTCCCAAGGCCAGGGCCACCCTGCTGCTTCCTGAAAGCCTCAGCACCACCAGAGGGTACGTCCTGCACACCACACAGCCACACGGCTCACCAGTCTCTGCGGGGGCCTCGTCTGTGACTCCCGGAGGGGGCCCAGCCTGGGAGGTGGCCACTACCCCCCCATCTGTGGGAGGAAACGAGGGAAGAGTCAGTGGCAGGGGTCGGGGTGAGGGCACAGGCTGGGGAAGCACAGACACCCCTAACACCCCTGCCTCACCCCTCGCTGCTGCTGCTCCTGCTCCAGGTTCCGCTGCAGGACCTGCTGCTGGTTGGCGATGACGCGCCGGATGCCGTTGACGAAGTTGCTCTGGTCGTGGGGGATGAGGCCGATGAAGATCTTCTTCTCCGAGGAGTACAGGAGCATGAGCACGCGGATCTCACACGAAGCCTTGTAGGAAAAGTGCACGCAGCCGGCCTGGCAGGCGCGGGGTGCAGTGTCAGGGGACGCCCCGCCGCAAGGGCCAGCGTCCCTCAGGACCAGGATTGGTGCCACGGAATGCGCCGTGAGCCAGGTGCATCCTAACTGCTTTGTCCTCATGGCCTCCCAGGGGTGGGCACTGCCATTACCCCAGCCTGGGGGGGCGAGGAGACAGCGGCCAAGAGCCACAGGGGGGCTCAGGGCCAATGGGCTCTGCAGAGGGCCCCGGGAATCTGTGGAACAAGCTCCAAGGAGACTGCGGTGCCTGCTGCACAGAGCCACAGCCACCGCCACCACCCAATGCGCTGACAAACAAGCACGCAGCAGTGGCCCCCCAGCCTCTCTGCTGTCTGAGAAGCAACCACAGCTCCAGTGGCTGGAGTGGGGGGGCTGTGATGTGCAACCTCCCAGCTCCATGCCCCTGCGGTGACCAGCAGCTCTGTGTAACGACACCACCAACAACGGGTGCACTGACCAAGTGCTCCCCGCGTCCGTCCCTGATGGGTCTCACTGGACCCTACACAGGGACGGTCCCCACTGTACAGAGGAGAAACCGAGGCTGGGAACTCAAGGGACTTGCAAGGCTTAGCTCTGTGCGCTGCCTGGGAACCACAGAGTGAGTGACGGGTCCGCAGAGGGAGCTCCCTGAGAGCCCCTGGGCAGGTGAGGTGGCCCCTGTGCCCTCTCCCTGCGTCACCCACCCGAGCCAACAGTGGCCAGAAGAGCCCCAGCCCCGACGCAGGAGCCCAAGCGACCCAGTGGAGACCAGCCCTGCACCGGGTGAGGTGGTGGGGCCTGGGGCACGTGGGGGCCTTTGCAGGGTTCCCAAGGGAACTCTCGTTGTCAGACCCTTGACACTGCTTTAATGCGAACGCAATACACAGCCAGGCCCTCGCGTGCACGATTTTATGGCTGTTATTACGCAAACTCATGTCAAGGGAACAGTAAGGAAACCTGGGGACAGAGACCTCAGTATGTAGACAGCCAGGAGACCGACCAACCGAGGCCCCAAGAGAGGACTCGGCCGAGAGCAAGTGGACAAGATGACCGCCAGGTACCCTGGGACCGCGGGCTGGAGGCAGACAGCCCTCCCTGCCTGGCGGGGTTAGGACAGCTCCAGGGAGCCACCAGCACAGCCCGGAGTGTACCCAGCCCCAGGCTGCCATCACCTCCCCAGTCGGTGCAGGAAACTGGCACTCGGTTCACCGCAGCGTCGTCCACGCAGAGCGCCCCCCGCCCCCGCCACCCGGTCCCAGCGGCCCCACTCACGAAGCCGTTGTCCATGATCCGGCACAGGCTCTTCAGCGTCTCCATGTCCTTGGTGAAGTGGAACTGCACCAGGCGCGAGTTCCGGAACAGCGGCACCAGGGTGGTCTGCAGGGTGGGGAGGGGAGGGGCCCTGGCTCTCAGCCTCCACCCGGGCCAGGACCAGACCAAGGCACCCATCCCTGCTGCACGCACCACAGTGCTCGGCAAGTGTCACCTGCACGGCAGGAACCTGGAGCCCTGCCCCTCAGCCCCAGCGCCTGGGGGTCCCGCCAGGTCAAATGCCTCTGCTTCCCCCATCCTTGGCGGCCACTGCCTCGGTCCAGGCCACCTCAGCCTCCCCACATTTAGTCCATCGTCACCCCAGCCCCGCCTCACTCAGTCCTGACAGAGGCAGGCTGGGCTCCCCGGAGCCTCAGAGCTCCACCTGCTGCACAGGCGCGGCTGTCCCCTGCCTGGCCACGCGACACCTTCAGCCTGCTGCCAGCTCGCGGGCCCTGCCCGGGAAGCGCCCCTGCCACCCCGCCTGCCGCCTGGAACGAGGCCCCCCTCGCTCACCAGCAGCTGCTGCGGGATGAGCTGCATGTACAGCTTCCTCGGCCACTGCTCGGTCCTCCTGTGGGGCACGAGGGGGTGAGCGTCAGGCGGCCCGTCCCACAGAGACACCGCTCCTGTCCCCAGCCCGGCACTCACAGGATCTCCCCTTGGTTCACGTAGACGTGAGACGGCAGCCACCTCTTGGACCGGCTGTTGGGCTCAGGCCTGGGCTTTTGGGGGAGACGAAAAGAGGAGACCTCAGGGGCACGCCTGGACCCCAGTAACCCTCACGGCCCGGATTCAGCGAGGATGCAGCGGCCCCAGATCCCCAGGCCACCCAGGGCTCACCTCCTGCCACTCCATGACACCACTCCATGCCAGGAACTTGTTGTTGACGATCTGGACTGGGCCCGCGTTAACGCCACCAGGTCCCACTGCCTGTGGGGGGGGAAGGAGGGCTGGGAGGGGGCCAGGCTCCGGGGAAACCTCAGTGCTGTGTGGGGCCTCCCGTCCCTTCCTTCCACCCTGGTCTGTCGGCCCCAGCCCCATGCATCCTCCTGCCCTGGTCCCCATCCTGGCCCCACAGCCTCAGGGAACTCCTCAGAGCTGGCCCTGCCCGTCACCTGCTCAGAGACTCCCATGGCTCCCCTGTGCCCTGAGACCCAACCCCTCACCTGGGGCACGAAGCCCACAGAGTCTCTCTAATAACTGGGCAGCTGTGTTTGTTAGACAAGCTGAAACACTTCTGAGAAAAGGGGGCACCATCCATTAGCAAGGTGTGACCAGGACACAGGGTCACCCTCCAGAGCCTTCTAGCCTCAGACAGGCCCTCCTCTCCTTGATGAGCGCCACCCAGCCAGCCCCGTGGAAGCCCCCTGAGGCCACTTCTCCCATCAAGCCCTGACAGCAGTGAGCCTCAGCCTGCTCTC
This sequence comes from Lemur catta, assembly GCF_020740605.2. NCBI lineage: Eukaryota > Metazoa > Chordata > Mammalia > Primates > Lemuridae > Lemur > Lemur catta. The sequence continues at coordinate 23,301,080 of NC_059146.1, forward strand.
TGGCTGCCTTGCTCCTGCCATCACATCACCCTCTGCCCACAGTGAATCCGGCCACGTGTGACTAGGGGGCCAGGGGCTGGCCTGGACCTAACTCCTCTCTGTCCCCCAGTCGGGGCAGGCAGAGCTCAGCTGGCATACCTGCTTACGGGTGGTGATGACCTGCCGGATGGCGTTGACGAAGCCACTCTGGTCGTAGGGGATGAGGCCCATGAAGATCTTCTTCTTGGACGAGTACAGGAGCATGAGCACACGCACCTCGCAGGGGGATATGTGGGGAAAGAGCATGCAGCCCGCCTGGGGAGAGGCGGCAGGTCAGGGACCCCGCGGGCACTGCCAGGAGCCGCTCACGCGCCACCCTAACCCAGGGCTGCCCCATCCGGCGAGTCGTCAGCGGACAGAAGCCCTCAAAGTCAAGGCTGTGGCACTCACAAGGGGCTTGCAGGCAAAACAAGAGCATGTGACGTGCCCCTCACTGTCTGCCCCCACCCTGCAGTGACTGGTGGGTCAGGGGTGGCACCACGGCCCCACGTTTGGGGTGTGAGGACCCTGCGAAGGCTCCGAGTGCTGTGCACCCTGCTCGGTGCAAACCTGGCTCTGCCACCGCCTGTGTGGCCGAAGGCAACTCGCCTCCTGTTTCTAACCTCAGTTTCCTCATCTGTAAAATGGGTGGAAGAGCACGTATAGCAAGTACTACGTAAATCAGTTAGATGAGGTGCTGGTGCCTGTCTGATGGGACATGGGAGGACAGGAGCCCGCCAGCTGTCCCCAACTATGGTGTCTGGACAAAGGGGTGTGCACATCCCAGAACGCTCACGGCCACCCCCACTGGCCCACCTCCTGGAACACTCTCCCCGCTCCACGCTGCCAGCCCAACCTCTCAACCCTGGGGCCAGCCCAGGGACCACCCGCTCAGGGTCCCATCCCTGGCCTCCCAGGCCACACAGAAGGCTCACATCCATTGTCCCTACATGCTGGGGCCCCAGGGCTGGCACAGGAGGTCCTCAGCAAACGGTGCTGGGTGAGTGCGGCACAAGGCGCTGAGGGAGAGGGAGCCACCCGGACATCAGCAGCGCACATGACAGCCTGGACGCCGTGGCTGGGGGCAGGGGAGGCAGACTGTGCCAAAGGGGAACAGGGACCGGGGATGACCCCAGAGTCAAGTCCACTGGGCAGATGACTCGCTCCCAGCACCTCCCGCAGCCTGGCCCTCTCCTCCCGAACCATCCTGTGCCCCGCGTCCGGCTCGTGTTTCCTGAGCGCTGTGTACTGAAAACACCGTTTCGAGCACCTCACAGAAACTCACTCGCGCCAGCCTCCCAGCGACCCTGTGAAGGCCTACTGTTAGCCCATTTCACAGATGAGGAAACTGAGGCCCCCGACACAAACTCTTGCCCCTAGCCACACCCACTTCCCAGGTCCCTGCTATGTGCTGTGTCCCCAACAAGGACCAGCCGAGGTCCCTCTACTCACTCACATCCCCGACAGCCAGCTCTCAGCCAGAAGCTCCCTGGAGTGACTTTGGCTCTGCTCTACTGAGAATTCCTCAGATCTTAATTTGCAGACAGGGCCTGAGATGCCGTGGGAGGGAACAACTACCCCAGATCCCCAGGACCATGGCCTGGGCCCCAGCACCCTGCCTGGGATGGCCTGGACAGAGCTCTGCCTCCCGCTGCTTGGTGTCACCAGAGCGCGCTGCTCATGAGCCTGCTGCCCCGCGCCCCGCCTGCCCGACTCACGAAGCCGTTGCCCATGATGCGGCAGAGCCCCTTGAGCGAGTCGCAGTCTCTGTTGGTGAAGTGGAACTGTGCCAGCTGGGAGTTGCGGAACAGGGGGCCCAGCGTGGTCTGGGGATGACAAGGGGACAGCTGGGTCAGTGCTGGGGCGTGGGGTGCTCTGGGGAGTGGGCCGGGGAGGGGGCGCGGGTCTCACCAACAGCTGCTGCGGGATCAGCTGCATGATCAGCTTCTGTGGCCACTGGTCAGTCTCCCTGCGGGAAGGGGTAGGTCAAGGAGGGCCACCCGCTGCCCCCGCCACCCGGCCACCCGGCCTCGGGGCACTCACAGGTTCTCGCCTTGGTTCACGTAGGCCTGGCAGGGCAGGGCCCGCTTCAGCTTGGCGGTGGAGTCAGAGTAGGGTCTGCGTTTCTGTGGGGGCAGGAGGGGCGTCACAGCAACAGCCTAGATGCCCAGACCTGTCCCCCACCCATAGGGACAGACGGGAACCTGGAAGCCAGCCCCCAGCCCCCACAGGAACTCACAGGGAACCCGACACAGACCAGCTCACCTCCTGCCACTCAAGGACGCCACTCCAGGCCAGCAGCTTGTTGCTGAGCCGGTGCTCACTCACAGCTAGACCCCCAAGGGTGAGCCCAGGCGAGGAGGGACTGATGGGACCCAGGGCCCCGAAGACCCGAGCACCTTCCTGCAGTTGGATGGGGGAGGGGAAGTGAGTGGGAAAACTGAGGCCGGGGGACCTGCAAGGACAGGTAGAGCCTACAAATCCCAGAGATGACAATATCCAATATTAAGACCCAAATCCTCTACTGAAAACTTCCAAACTTTTTCCCCCAGTGGTCAGGACCAGGAGAGGCTGGCCCTCATGTCCTTTTCTGCTGCCCGCCCCCCCACTCGCCCACTGGCTACCACGACACTGGCCCAGGCAGAGTCCTGAAAGCCTGTTCCCCCCCAGGCTTTGCCCCAGCTGTGCTCAGCCTGGAATGCCACCGCCGCGGGAGGCGCAAGCCAGCTGGCGGGGAGTTCCCGTGCCCAGTTTGGGCCCAGGGATTCCCTGCAGCCCCCACAAGGCACAGCCAGCCTGGTCTGTCTGGCACACTGGCTTGCCCCGTCCCTCCCATGCTCAGAACCCTCCTAAGACTTTCTTCGTCAACCTCAAGAGAAAGTTCACATTGTCCCCTCTGGCTTGTGAAAGTGCCAACCTTTCCAGGTGCACGGCCTGCCCTGCACACACCAGGCTGACCCCAGGGATGCAGGGACGAAGCAACCAGAAACCTACAAAGAACAGAACCAACCAGAAGAAAGAGCAGGGAGGTGGGGAAACATTTGGAAGAGAAGCAGGAGAACACCTGGAGGGGTCTCACACCGAAACACTTGCAAAACACCAGGAGAACAAACGTTTGAGCAATAAAGCCAAACAAAGCTACAAATTCTACTCGCAGGGCACTCTGCCAATTATCTTTTTTAAACCAAAAACATCTCAAACAACAGAAAGCTTTAGAAACAGCTGGGCAGCAGGAAACCCACGAAAATCACAGCAAAAAAAAAATTCATAAGGGTGATTTCTTTTTGTCTTATTACAAATGGGTATTTTCCAAATTTCCTATGAAGTACGAAATCTTTTGTCTCAGAAAAACAACAGGCAGGAAAAATTTTATTTTGTGGGAACTAACACCTGAACAAACATACTGTCCACCTAGGCAGGCGACTCTGGCACTTGGGCAATCGTATAAGATCAGGGAGAAAACCAGAGAGCATGTTGTGAGAACGTGCTGGTGTGTGTTTAAGGCTGCAGCACGTCCGAGATGGAGGCTGGGTGGTGAAGCCCAGGATTTACAGCACCTGAGAAAATGTAACTAATGCATGCAGCTGGGGGGCTTTCGAAATGAGGATGTTCTTGCAACACACAAATTTTGGACCTGGGGTATCTGGACTATACACGTTTTAGAACTGTGTATATGGCCACACACGTATGCATTTACTGCCACCAAGGCAGGTTTAAGATCAGGTGAATACACTTAAGGGCCCAATGTAAGTTCCAGCAACACGTTTAACGGTTGCTTATTTGGGAGAGTGGGTTGACTTAGGACACAAAAGATGTTTGGATCCGCAGCCCTATGTGTAAAGACCAGGAATGCTTGCCCAAAACCCAAGACGGGAGGATCACTTTTAACGACTAGGTTTACAGTGCAACCCTAATGGAAATCTCACATCTGGGCAAGTGTGTGCAAAATTCCGCTGTCTCTGACATCTGATTTGTTATTGTTTACTGCACAGGGAAGCCCATTTGGTATCTGGACTGAAGTTTAATGCCTTAAGACGTATGTTTAAGGACCCAGGAAACACTTTGGAACAAACAGATGTGAAAGCTTCAGGCAGGGGAGAAGGCAGTGGAGCGGACGGGTATGTTGAAGTTTGGGGAGCTGATCAGTCTGGGTATTCGTGTTTAACAGCTCAGAAAGCCTGTTTGAGGCTTGAGTAGAACTGACTGACATAGCTCTGCCACGAACAACGTTGGGGCAGTGTATTTAAGAAGCGAGCTTGAACACAAGCCCAGAGAAAATCTCACCTCAGAGCAAGTTATATGCAGTTTTATGACCCCAGATAAACCTTTAAGGTTTTTGAAAAGTATGTGCGTGTTTTGGGTCTGGGGAAGCGTGTGGAGTCTAATATACCTGCAAAGCCGAATATTTACGTTTAAGGTCTGGGATCATTGCAATCTATAAAGGCATCCCACATTTGGACGAGAGTGCAAATTCTGGGTGCGCACGCCACGAGCACCGTGCGGGCCCAGGGGAGAACGCCCCCGGGCGCAACATCTGGGCTCGCGAGTGCAAACGCGGGCCCCCCGCTCGCCGCCGACCCCAGCCGCTTCCCCCATTTCCAGATTTCCAGCCCGGAGAGAGACTAACTTTCCAATTGGAAAAAACAAGCGCACATGCCGGCCGTCTTCCCGCCGGCCCCCACCCCGCATTTAAATCGGGACGCGGAGTCAGCAGTAATTTGAGCCCGCCCCGCCCCCGTGTACCCCCCCACTCCGGCCCAAACGCTAACAAAGGGGAGAGTCGGGCGCGTACCACCAGGGGTTCCACTGGGGAATCCGACCCCAGGCAGGACCACCCATGGGCCACAGGAGAGACCCCAAAGTGGAGGGGGGCCGCGGACAAAGGCGGGAGCTCAGGGGAAGAGCCAGCGGGGGCGGGGCCGTGGAAAGCTCTGGAAAAAGGGCGGGGGGCTCACCATGGGAGGGGCCGAGCGGGCCCGGATCCGCGGCGGCTGAGGGCCTCGGGGGCTGGCCGGCCAGGAGCGCGAGCGGACGGCACGGACTACCAGGGGCCGCGGGGGGCGGCCGCGACCCCCGAGGGGGCCGCCAGCGCCGGAGCGGTGCGGGGCACGGCGCGGACGGACCATGGCGAGCGCGGGCCGACGGGCTGGGGGCTGCCGCGGGCCACACGGAGGGCTGCGGGCTCCACCGACTGAGGGCGCGGGCGCGCGGCTTCGGGGGAGACGGGCCGAGCTGTACCAAGCGCGGGGGACGCGCCGCCGGAGAGGGGTCGCCGCAGCCAAACCACTGCGGCGGGCGGGGGAGCCGGCGCGTACCAAGTGCGTGCGGGGGCGTGGCCGGCGCGTACCAACCCGGGGGGGCGCAGGAAACGCAGGGCACGAGGGGAATGTGCGATCGGGAGGGACTACGGGCGCTCCAGCAAGGGGAGAGGAACTGGGAGGACGTGCGAGAAACCACTTCTCGGGGGCGTGGCGGGAACGGAAGGCGACACCACAGCGGGGTGGACGAGAGACGATACCAAGTTGATCCGTGCTGGGGGCGGAACACCGGAGACCTTACCGAGAGCCCCGGCACCGCGGAGCCAGAAGCCTACACCAAAAGACCTCGGGACAGAGGGGAGGGCGGATAATGGGCCTGGGAGCCTACCAAGAGGCGTGGGGTACGGACTGCACCACGCAGGAGAGGGTTTGGGGTTTGCAGGCGGTGACGTGGCTGGGTGGTGGGTGAGGGACCACAACTCCCGGCAGCCCCCGCGCGGCCTGGGCGGGGCCAGCGGGCCCGGGAGACCGCCCCCCCAGCCACAGACGCGTGCCCATTGGCCCCCGCGCCGGGCTCCGCCCACCGCCCCTCAACTCCTCCAAGCTTCTGTCTGTCCCTGGCCGTTCGTCGACTCACTTAATGGCTCAACTGAAATGACTGCGTAGTCACTTACTAGCAGTTGTGTAAGATTTCTTCTCTCCGTTTCACTGTTTCTTGAATGTGAATAATGTTTAACCTTGGAGTGGTTATGAGCATCAAATGAGTTAATAAAATGTTAGGATAAGTGCTTGGCACCATAACTATTCGATTGTTGTTAGCTTTTCTTTTTTAAAAAATCTGTCATTAGTAACCTGTCCGGTTCTGTACTGGGCGCTGAGTATACTACGATGGCCAAATTAGACCAGGTCCCTCACAGAGTCCACGGTCCACTGGGGAAAACAATCACAGGTTGTGATGTGTTGACTAGAGCACAGGCAATGGGATGGTGACCATGAGGAGGTAAATTTAGCAAGGGAAGTCAGGATAGCGACCTTTGAGCAGCTTGCAATTCCAGATAGGCTGGAAAAGTGTGCTAAAATGAAGGGACAGCAAGGACATGAATCCTGAAAGTGGAAGGAAAAGGAGCCAGTGTGGCTGGAGCCGAGCGAGGGTGGAGGAGAACGGTGAGAAGCGGGGACAAGCTGGGTGCTACAGGCAGGCTCCTGTAGGCCACAGGAAAGAATTTGGATTTAGTCTCCCTTTTCTGGGGAACCACCAAAAGATTTTTAGCAAAGCAATGACAGTCTCATTTACATTGTAAACAAGAATCACGCACACAATATTTCTACAAGTCTACAGAAGCAGGAGGCAGCCATTGTCACTTCTGAGGGATGGAAAGGAGACTAGGTTTACTCTTTTAGAGTATTTGGAATTTTTACCATATGCAAGTGTTGCCTACTGAAGAATAACTTTTGAAAGATTAAAAAATGTTAAGGATACCTCCAGCTGCTGTGTTGACAATAAAATTGTCAGGAACAAGTGGAAGCAGGAGAGAGAAATGGTGGCAATAATCTAGGCAAGGGGCACAGACGGAATGAGCCTCAGGCAGGATGGCCCAGTGGAGGTGGTCAGTTTCACAATTTATTGTCAAGCTGGAACCCAAAGGATTTGTGCAGAGAGTGAGAGAGAGAGAGAAGGGTGAAGGGTAATGCCAAAGTTTTTGCCTATCCACAGGTGCCACTTACTGCAATCGACAAGACTGTACAAGAAGGTTGGGGAGGGAATCCTACTTCCATTTGTAAGGCTGACTAAATAATGTGGATACACCAGCCTGCAGAGAGAAATGTGGGGGTTATCAGTGTTTGAGTTGATGAGACTGAATGAGATAATAAGATCATGAAAAGGCTGGGATGCTCCATCCCTTTCAAGGTCACAGCCATGAAGAGCAACCAGCAAAGGAGACAGAGGAGTGGCCAGTGAAGTGGGAGAGGAATCCCTGGGCCAGGTCATATTTCCCTGCCCCACTAAGCCTCCTCCCCAAGGACTGAGTGGAGTCCAGCCGTAAGCCCCTAGTCTGACCTGGATTGTGACTGGTGGGGAGTCGGTGCTTCCTGGACAGAGACTGCAAGTTAGATATCAACAGGTACCTCCAGAGCCCTGTTAATCAGCCATGTCAGGACACCTTATTGCTGACAACAGGAAGGGAAAAAAACCACAGAAACAGGAGCCTCCTTAATCCCCCCAAATCCTCACTTCTCCCCATCCTCATTGGTCCAAGCCAACAAGCTCTCTTGCCTGGATGACACCCCCTAACTCTTGCCACCTTCTCTCTCACTCCACTAATCAAAACCACCCAATGGCTTCCCAATGCCCTTAGAATTATATCCAAACTCCTCACTGCAGCCCCTGCTGCCCTCTCCAAATGAGCTCTTCCCCATCCTTCCTGTTCTCTACTCAGTTAATACCTTCCCATCCTTTAGATCCAGTAAGGGCACGTGTGGGTATGAACACCCAGGATTGTGTGGAGAGAGGTATATACCAGGATACACTCCAGGGTGAGCAAAATGCAGACTCATGTCACAATGTGAAATGAAAATGTAGGCTGATATTCTAACAGTAATACTCTGAAACTATCTCACTTACCCAGTCTGCCAACTTGAAAGACACTTTCCATTTCATCTTATCACACCGTGCCCAGGCTAACAGGCTACTATTATGACTAAGCAATTCTGCTTTCATAAGTCAGGCTGCATACTCCCAGAGAGACAGCTGTTTGTTCCCAAACCTGTTTATACCAGTTGTTCTTAAATTAATATTTCAATTCACTATCAAACTAATGAAATAATAATGCAAGAGTTGTTTATACGCAAACCAGGCTGCTTGCATTAGAAAGAATAAAGGCGAGTTGTTAAAAGAAAAAATGCTGCCACGTTAGGTGCAAGCAAAGCAACTGTAAATGATTGAATGGAAAAGCTTCTAAAACCTAGGAAAACTCAGCCCTTGAATTCCTTCCGAAGTGCCTTTCGGTTCTCAAGCCACTTAAAAAAAAAATACTTTAAAAAAATGAGATGATTCATTGTGGTTTGTGGGTGCAGTTTATACAAGAATATGATCTTGCTTGCTAATTGGGAAACCAATACTAAAAGAAAAGGTCTTGGCCCCACATGGAGAGATGATTGGTAAACGTTCTTGGTTCAAAGAAAACATGGAAAGTGTTAAGATGGCCATTGGTGCTACTTGCCATATATTTCTGGCTGCCTACTTCCCCAGCGTTTGAGCCCGGTATGGTTGAATGGAGCCACGTGATCAATTCTGGCCAATAAGATAAAGAGGCCATGTGATTAGATTAGTTCTGGCCAATGAGATATGAGCAAAAGTGACAAACATGAATCCAGCCCGGAGCATGTAATTACTGGTGAGACTAGAGCTTTTACTATGTCGCTTGGCAACATTCATGATCTGTCAGCATGGGCTCCAAGCTGACACTGGGTACGGCATGAGTGAGAAAATCCACCTTTGCTATTTTGAGCCACTGCAATTTGGGGGATGTTATTGCACCGTAATCCAGCCTATCCTGATATAGATTTGCCTTTTTCAAATAATCCCGTTTTAAGCAACATTTGTTTAGCCCATCAACTACCAGTCTGATTGACTGATAGTACTGATTTACTAAAAGGATAAATCGGGAGTATATGTAAGTTGTATGACATAGACAAGGACAGGAAGGCAACACGGACAAATGAAAATGTTTTATACTAAAAAATGGGAGTAGAGTTATCTCTGTCTTGGGATTTTCTTTTTTTTTTTTAAGAGACAGGGTCTCGCGGGTCTCGCTCTCTTTCTGCCCAGGCTGCAGTGCAGTAGTGCAATCATGGCTCTGTAACCTTGAACTCTTGGGCTGAAGTGATCCCTCCTGCTAGGACTACACATATGCACCACCATGCCTGGTTAATTTTTAAAAGTTTTTTTACAGATGGGGGTCTTGCTATATTGCCCAGGCTGGTCTCAAAGTCCTGGCCTTAAGGGATCCTCCCACTGCAGCCTTCTTTTTCTTTTCTTTTTTTCTTTGCAATTATAAAATAATGTTTTGGGGTTTTGGTGGGTTTTTTTTGTTTTTGTTTTTGTTTTGAGACAGAGTCTTGCTCTGTTGCCCGGGCTAGAGTGCCAGTGGTGTCAGCCCAGCTCACAGCAACCTCAAATTCCTGGGCTCAAGCAATCCTTCTGTCTCAGCCTCCCGAGTAGCTGGGACTACAGGCATGCGCCACCATGCCCAGCTAATTTTTTCTATATAGATTTTTAGCTGTCCAAATCATTTCTTTCTATTTTTAGTAGAGATGGGGTATCACTCTTGCTCAGGCTGGTCTCGAACTCCTGACCTTGAGTGATCCTTCGACCTTGGCCTCCCAGAGTGCTAGGATTACTGTTTTTTGGGTTTTTTTAAATAAAAGTCCTGCCTGATACATGCTCTACAAAGCTCTATATATCTTCCAACAACTTTCTCATAATTTGTAATTACTTGTCTCCCACATTAGATTGGGAGCTTCGTAAGGGTGACCACGGTTAGCTTTAGCTTCTTCCCAGCTACAGCCCGAGCCCAGCACAGAGCAGTAACTGAAAAACCATCTGTCAAGTGAAGGTTGACTTAATACCCCCACCACAGCCGGGCAATCTAGGTCTGCTGTGACTTCATCACCTCCCTAAGTGCACATTCCACTTAGAACACCCTCCCCCACTCTACAGAGGCAGTGGGCTGTGTTTGCCACCCCCTGTCTTTTTCTAGGACACACCAGGAAACCACCTGCCCCAGCTTCCTCTGTAGTTAGGGACGATCGGAGTTCTTGCTGGTGGGAGCTCTCCGTGCCCTCGCTCTACTGCTCTTGTTCCTGGTGTTGGAGACCAAGGACTCCAAAATGGAGGCACTGGTTCTTGGATGAAAGCAGTGGGACCCCCGGGGCCACTGTTGGAGGAGAGCCACCAGGGGGAATAGTCTGACCCATGCCAGACTGTCACAGGGGCAGGAAACAATCCTCCTGAGTAAGAAAATCCACCTTTGCTATTTCAAGCCACTGCAATTTGGGGGTTGTTGCTGCACCATAATCCAGCCACAAACCACTGAGATTTATTTATTAACATAACATAGTCTGACCTCCCTCTTTCTCACACACACAACCTCTTTAATCCTATCTGTCCACTCACCGCATGTGCCCTGTCATCTGTAGCCTCCAGGCCTTTGCCTACACTGTCCCTTCTGCCAGACCTGCCCTTCCCTCTAGCTGCAGCTGTGTAGGAATGACCCACAGTGGTGCGTGGTTACCGTTAAGCATGTAACTGTCAGTTCTCATTTAATTCTCAAAAGGTTCCTTCCAGGTCAGCTCAGTAGATCCTTACCTTGCAGTTTGAGAGAGAAGGTAGCAAGGTGACCTACCTGGCCACTTCCTGCTCATACCCATTTTCACTGTCATAGCCCCAACCCCTACTTGTGTTTTCAAACAAATGAACTGCAAATTTATGACCTCCAACCTCACCTCGATCCTGCTGCTGCTTCCTGGTAGTCTACGTTTCCCTGATTAGCTTCTGTCTTCTGGAGATTGGTTCAACCTCCTCCACCCTATTCAAGGTCCCCAAGAACAGCTTGGTTGACTCTCAGCCAGTACCCACCACGCACCGGTGGTTAGAGCTAGTGCCCAGCCCGTATCACTTCATTTTTTAAAAATATTCTTGCAAAAGCAGTAATAGTAGTTAATATTTCTTAAGCACTTCACGTCTGAACTCACTGAGTTCTCACGCACCGGGCCATGAGGCTGACGATGTTACAATCCCCGTCCCACAGATGGGAAAACCAGACACCGGGAAGCAGGAGCCTGAGGTCGCGGACTGAGAAGTAGGGGATGAGGGCAGGGGGCAGATTCTTTTTTAATTTCAGCAGAAGGCATTGGCCTCCACTTTGTGGAAAAAATAAGGGGCATTAGGAGTGAAGCCCTCTCCTTTCTGCCCCTCCTGCCGAGGCCACTTCCCCAGGGCCACCAACTCAACTTGGGGCTGGGACCTGCCCACCTGTGTCACTGCAGCACCTCTCAGACCCGCCATCTGCCCTCCAGCACAGACTGTTCTAGTAGCTCCCAGATGGTAAGAAGAGCCAGACCCCTCTACTGCCAAACCCAGGGTCTTTCCCCCTCACTTCAGAGGCAAGGAGCATGGAGACGGCCACATGTCCTGCCCTGTTTGGCAGGCAGTGTGACCCATACCAGGTGAATCGATGAGGAACAAACTGGCATAATTGTTGGTAGGCGAAATGTTTTATGGCGGGGACAATTTGGCAGTTCTGACACAGTTTAAAATGAGCACCTCAAAAGATCAAACATCATCAGTGGCCAAGAATAGGGGACTAATTGAGAAAATGGTGGCAGCCTCTTGTTACGACAGAGGGTCCATTTGTCATCTGTGGCGAATGTGTCTTGCTCTTGCTCTGTGAACCTATCTTGTCTTTCCTCAACAAACTTCATTTCACACTAAAAAAAGAAAAAAAAAGGAAAAAAAAAAAAACAGTGGGATTCACACAAGAGACCACCATGCAGCCTTTAAAATGAATGCAGGGCTTTTTGTCCTGGTGTAAACTTCAAGATGTTAGATTTTTTTTTAAAAAGGTAACCTACAGAATAAAGTAGGCTGCCACTGTGTACAAAAGTCAGAAAATGAATGTATTTCTCTATTTGTTTCTACCTGCTTGCACCTGTATCTGAAAGGACACAGAAGAAACTGGCAGTTGACCTCCAGAGGAAGCTGAGAGATTGTGCATCAGGTTGGTTTCTGGAACCTCTCAAAGTGTGAGCCATATGAAGATTTTATATATGCCAGAAAACAACTTCAATATTTAAAAAGTCACATAAATAAAAATAAAATTGGCATGCTCAATTTTGAAATTTTGCTGCTAGGAATGCATCCCACAGGCATGCCTGAGCAAATGGGCAAAAAAAAAAAAATGTATATTCTCATCCTCTGTAGCATGTTTAATATCAGTAAAACACCACACAGCTGCCCAACTGTGTGAGCACCGTGTGGCAGCCTGAGCAATGCCCCCCACCCCTTGGGCTTATGCTTTTGTATTACCCTCTCAACTCAAGTATGGGCTCGTAAGTTACTAGTAGCTTCTTGTAATGAACAAAATCTGGCCAAAGTGATGGGCTATCACTTCCAAGATGAGGATGCAAAGACTGCAGCTCCCACCTTGGGTACCCTCTCCTTTCCAGAGCAGCTGGCTGCCACATCGTGTTCTACCATATTAAGAGGCCTACAAAGGCGAGAAACCAAGGGAGATCTCTTAGCCATTAGCAAGCAAGGAACTGATGCTCTAGGCCCAGCCACCTGCGAAGAGCTGAATCCCTCCAAGGAGCATGAGCGTGAGCTTGGGAAGGGCCCCTCCCTTGAGCCTTCAGATGAAAGCATAGCCCCAGCCAATAGCTTGACTGTGACCTTGAGAGACCTTGAGCCAGAGGCCCACAGCTAAGCCAAGCCTGGATTCTTGACCCACAGCAACTGTGAGGCAATAAATGCTTGCTGTTTTGAGCCACGGAGTGGTGGGGTTTGTTACACATCAACAGACAGCTTGCACAGAAAGGATGGTTTGTGGATTTGGAATGCATCCATGAAACTACTTGAGGCAATCACTTGAAGACGGGACATAGAGCCATGTGTAATGAATAATGTAGAAAGATGGCCACTACTTAAGGGGGGGGCAGGAAGCAAGTTAAAGAACAACATATAGACACTTTGACCCCACATATAAAAAAAATTAAGGAACTAAATGTGTCTACAACCATATGCATGTAAATTCAAACATCAGACTGGTATATCTGCGTCTGGGGAAGAAAGTGGTTTGCTCAGGGTGTGTTTGGGGTGGGAGAGCGGACAGTGAGGTGTGCAGGGGCAGTTTTTATTCCCCACACTTCAGTGCTCTTTGATTTTATGAAACTGTACTAATAATGTGTGTAACTTGATACATTTTAAAAGTTAATTTTAAAAAAATTGAAGATGGTGGGAAAATACTTAGTGAGTTTTGTGTACCTTTAAACAAATATATTCTTAACACCCCTTTTTAGGTGTCATTTTTCTCATAATTTCTTTTTCATATATTTATTTTTAGAGACAGGGGCTTGCTATGTTGCCCATGCTGGCCTCAAACTCCTGGGCTCAAGCAATCGTCCTGCCTCAGCCTCCCAGGTAGCAGGGACTACATGCACGCACCACCACGCCCAGCTCATAATTTTTCTTTGGAGGTGGTAGATGGGAATTTTCTTTCACCTAAGACAGGTTTGCAACTATTAATATGTTAGTGTTTTAGCATTTTTGCCTCAAAACACATATTTTTCCAATTCTGTCCTGCCATGTTGCCAGATTTGCTCATTTGTGAGAGTTCTCATGAATTCCCGGTCTTGCCTCCAACCACAGATCACGATCCAAAGACAAACTGGTCAAAAAGAAGATGTTTCCAACAAATCACTCCATCATAACCTTTCTGGACACTCTGGTGATTCGTACTAGTTGGGATGCATTTTTAGAAGCCGTTCTGCCCACGTTTTGCCTTCTAAGAGTGCGTTTCAGCCAATGACAACCGTGGCTACAAGCAGCTCTCCTGTGTCAAGGGCTGTGCTAAGCTAGAACGCTTATTTCTTATAACCAGCCTATGGGGTAGCAACTATTTGACAATATGGGGAAACTGAGGCTGAGGTACAGAGCTGATGAGTGCAGAAGCTGGGGCTTAACCCCATTGCTCTAAGATTTTCACTATTTCTTCCACACTTAGGCAGCTTCGAGAGTACCTTGCACTCAGAGAAAAGCTTTCCCAAGAGATTTGCTCCGTTGGTGTTGGCTGGTTCTCGGGGGCACCTGCCTGTGAGAGAGGTGAGTTCTGTGCGTCTAGATCTGTTCTCACTCTTTGGGCACTCCAATAACCATGCACTTTCTTCTGCCTCGTCCTTGTGAATATGCACGTGATTAGGCCACGACAGTCCCTCTGGTTCATGCAATTCAGCGTTAAGGGCAAGAGTGCATCACTGGCCGAAGATGGCCAAACCAGCAACTGGAAACATTTCTTTTTGACCAATTTGTTTTGCATCCAAATCTGTGTTCCCCTGCAAGGGGACTTCCACCCCGGTGGAAACAGCAAAGGCTGCTTCTTCCCCTTTCAGTGGCTTTTCATACAGTCCATCCATATCACTCCCTCCTCAGGAAAACACTCAGCTTCTAGAACACCACACTTGCCTGGTTCTCCTCCTGTCTTCCGGCTCCCTGCCCAACCCTTACAAGTGGGTCTTTCTCAGGGTTCTGTCCTTGTTCTCGAATCTTCTCCTTCTTCCAGAGGTCGCAAAATGGCGGCCCGGCGGCCTCATTAGACCCACAAGCAGATTTTGTTTGGTCCTCACAGTGTTTTTGTCTTTAATTTGAATGCCATTAGGCGGGGCAAGCACTCTCCAAGTTCGCCACAGTCCCCATCATTCCCTATTGTCTTACACCCGTCCGCTTCACACATTTTCATCACCTGCCTGGTCCCTGAAGCCATCTGAGGTTTCAAAAACCCCTGTGACACAGGCTGCCAGGGAAATCTCACCCCCGTTCACCTCTTCAGCTATCACCAGTGTCTCCGACTCCATCATTCATATGTACAAGTCACCTAGAAAGCTTATTCAAAATGCAGATTCCCAGCCCCGTCCCCCAGATTTGATTCAACAGTTCTAGAGCAGGGATCAGAAACTCAAATGCCTACAGGGGCCAGGCGGGTCACATAAATGAGTGAACTAGCCAGGTATAAGAAAAGTCAACGGCCAGAAATATAATTAAATGGTATCTTTACTGAACTATGGTGAATGCATGGAACATAATACAAACATGTACGATACTAGAGTTTATATTTTAAGTTCAAAATTGAAAAAATACAAATTGAAAAATAGAAATATTCAATTATTAAAATTTTCTCTTTCATAATTCTTTTGCGCCTTTGAGTTGAAGCCAAAAGGCCGATATCTTCCCTTCCGCACCAAGATGTCAATATCAGGCCTTGGATGGCACAGTGGGGTGGGCAGTTTAGAATTCAACCTTGAATCCTTAAACTGGGAGCGGTATTTAATTTGATTCAGGTTCGTAACGGAAAACAGCTGTTCACAAGCATAGGTACTTCCCAACACGGATATTCAGGACAACTACTGGAGATAGTTGTACAATCTCGCCATCTTCAAACAGAATTGTATTTAGGAACCAGTGCCCTACTGCACTGTGGTTCAGTAACTACGATTCGTGGTCTGCATTCACACAATCAACATTAACCAACAAAGGCAAACTGGACAGTGTTAGTTCATTGTCATAAAGTCTGGATTCAGAGAGCCTTTGGGGGAATGTGGTCTTCAACCCCACAACTTGGGTGAATACAGCCCCAGCCATCTGTTTTGTTTCTGGAAACCAACTCTAGCAAAGAAAAAAAAGAGTCAGATTTGGCTTTGCCGGTGGCCTCCCGTTTTTGCCAGGACTGAGCAAATATGGTCATACATTCAAGTCGCTGTTTGTGAACATCCTTGCGGAGAAATATTCAGTGTTCAGAAGGGTCGTAACCTCGACCAGAGTCTTTGACTAACCTTCTCAGGGGAACCGAGTGTGGCTTTTGCCTGATTTAAAATGAACCAAGTTGACTAACTTCAACAGTTCAGATTTCTTCCACAGCCAGATCACAGAGCTTCTGTGAAATACATCGGGTCAAGCCACCATTAACTTGCCCATGGTTAAAGCACAGGACCTAAGTGTCAAGGGCATCTGTGATGTGTTGTTTTATTTAATTTCTTAGAACAATTCAACTCCTGATGATAGATGCCATGACCTGACCCCTGTGTCCTTGCCAAATGTTGCCACCTTGGATCAAAGTGTCCTGCCAGGTCCCCCTGTAGTTGTGCTTAAGAATTCTGGCCAGTCTATGTGAAACTTTTCATTTCTCTCAAAACACAAAAAAATAAGTCATTTCCCAGCATTGGGCCTGCCTTGGCACCATGTCACAGACTTCTTCGGTCACATCAAAATTCTCAACAGCACAAATAAATAAAGCTAACTGGGTGGTAATAGTTTATGAGCAGCGGTAGAAAAGGCCACAATTGATTTGACTCTTTCAAGCAACTGGACTTATTTATCTTCAACTCACTGTGCAACACAAATGCCCGTTGGACTTAAATAATGGTATAAACAGTCTGTTTCTGTTCAGGACATGTCATTCGGCTCCTCTATAAACTCGCCATCTGCTGTAGTTTTAATGCCCAGGTAATTCCTCTCACGTTACTCTGGAACAGCGCGCTGCAGCCGTGCCACTTCTGTCATCGCTTTCCAAAGCAAACACTATTGACATTTGAGTCCCTTTTTGAGTTCGTTGAGGATCGCGTCCCGAGTCTGTTCCGTATACTGGTCGTAGCTCTTACTGTGTTTTGATTTGTAATGACGTTTCAGGTTGTATTCTTTCAACACAGACACGATTTTTTTGCATATTAAACACGTAGGCATGCTCTTCACTTCCACAAAGAAATAGGCTCGCTCCCACTTTTCTCGAAACACGCGGCCCTCTCCTTCTCTCTTTCGTTTTGCCGCTTTTGATAGAGACATGGGTACAAGAAAGGTTTCACTTTCCTCTGAAAGCTACCACAGGAACAACCACAGTGCAAGCCCAGTGACAAAGGCAGTGACCTCATGGGGGAGCCAAGAGGGAGTGGTGGGGACTGTGGCGAACCGGAGAGCACACGCCCCACTGAGAGGGGCAGCTCCAGCCCGTTGTTGCCAGGCAGAAGGGCAGGCCCAGGGGTGCCAAATCCTCTGACTTGCCAAGAGAAGCCAAGGCTATAGATTTTGTGTGTGTGTGGATGTGTGTGAATGATCCCGATTTTTACAACTAACTCGTAAGAAAAAAGTGCCACATATGCTAACACAGGGAAGGCCAAACAAAACTCATCTGTAGAGTGGCCCATAGGCCACCAGATTGCAACCTCTCTCCTGGGGTGGGGCCCACCAATCTGCATGGTAACCAGCATCCAGCATGATGTGGATGCCAGTGGTCCAGGTATGGACCGCACCTGAGCAACACTGGTCCACATTCTACAAAAGACAACTAACTGTCCACCTCCGCAAGACCACCCTGTACTTCAGACATGTCCCCCTGGACGTCACTGGGGACATCCTTCAGGTCCCTCACCTCACCACATCCCAAACCTGTTCCCTGCCAGGTCTTCTATCCTGAGGACGGCCCCACTGTCCACCCCACCCAAAGCCCCAGGGCCTCTGACTAGGACCCTGACTAGGGTCGGCCTCTGACTAGGACCCCGGGTCTGCTCTCTCTCCATATGCAATCTTGTCCGCTTCTGGGCCTTCAACCACCAAACATACACTGTCCCCTAAGGATAGGTCCTGGGCTCCTAACATGGCACCTGTCACCTGGATGTCCCTAGGGCCATTTGCACTCACTACCAGCTCCTTCTCCTAGGAGCCCCACCATCTACCATCACCCAGGCCTGGCCCCAGGAGCCACCCTCAGCCCCACCCCACTTAACCCCAGTGCCTGCGTGTGGCCCACCAGTGCCCAGCCTCACCCCTCCTGGCCTCCTTCCTTGCCTCGTCACACTCCACAGCCCAGTGATGTCTTTCTGACACCCAGAGCTGGCCCAGGCCCACCCCGCCCCCTAATCACAGCCTTCTGTGGGTCCTGTATCCCCAGGACAAACCTCCAGCTGCTCAGTTTGGAATCTGAGCCTCTCACGTTCTGCCCATCGCTCTAGCTCCACCCTCCCTCAGGCTCCAGAAACATCCATCAACTTGCTCCTTTGAGCCGCCTATGCTTCCTCTTGCCTTCACACACGCGCTTCTGCTGTTCCCTGTACTCAGATCGCCCTTTGCCTCCTTCCCGCGCAGCTCACTGACAGCAGCTTCTCTTTCAAGACCCCGCGGAGCCCAGGCTGGGTCTGATGCCTCTTCCAGGCTCCCAAGGTGGTCCCTGCTACCTCCATGAGAGCACATGTCCTGAGTGCTACCTGCCTGCCTCTGCCGTCTCCCCCCGGGCCAGGCTGCCAGACTGCCTCTAACTCACCGCTGAGGCCCGGTGCCACCCACCCAGGGCCTCAGGGATGTCTGCTAAAGTGACAAGAAGAATAGAAATGTCTCCCCCAGGTCTCTTCCTGCCCAGTCCTGGGGGATGTCAGTGACGGGAGCCGGGGCGTGTGTTAAAAAGGAACTTTATTGGGTGTTGGGCGTTCAGATGAGATCCATGAGGATGTCGTCCTCCATGACGCTGGGCTGCAGGCCCGGCTGGGGGACCGGGCCCCGGGGACCCCCGCTCAGCAGCATCTGACCTGGGGGGCAGTGGGGAAGGGACTGCATCTCCCAGTAGTCCCTGGGGCCTTGGAGGCCCTGGGGGCACTCAGTTTTCTAGGAAGCCCTGGGGGACCCATCAGAGGCGCCTTCTCACCCCATCTGGTTACAGATACATTGTTTTCCATAAGCCCTTGGGAGCCCTGCCCCCAAACTACTTCTTGGCCCTAAGATCACATTTCCCAGCAACCCTAGGACACACGGGAGAAGATCATGGAAGAGCTCTTGACCCACTAGGTCCTTAGACCCATGGGCTGTACTCCCCAGCAGTCCTCAGAGCCCCTTAGGGGTTATAGCGGAGACCCAGGTTTTTGGATCCCAGGACTTCATTTCCCAGGAGCCCTTGGTCTTGGTGTTCTAGCCCAGGGGCTGCTGGGACACTCAGTCCAGACCTCTGCCCTCCCCTGGGCCCCCTTACCTGGCAGTGGAGCCCGAGAGGGAAGCTGTGCGGGCCAAGACTGGGCAGGCGGTGGATGCAGGAGAGGGGGCCCCAGCTGGGGCTGCCCCAGGCCCTGGTGCGGTGGGGGCAGCAGCGCAGGAGCCCCAGGGGGCTGGAGGTGGTGGAGGGAGGCCTGGGGCGGGGGTACCCCAGTCTGGGGCTGGGAGAACATAGAGGGTGGCTCAGAGGCTCCTGGTGGACAGCTCCCCCACCCCCCTGCCGTCCTGCCTCTGGCACAGACGCTACCCAGAGAACGGGTCAGCCAGTGGTGTGGGAAGGTCTTTCTTCAAAGGAATCTTGGCAGAAGCCCATATGAAAGGATGGAGACGAGGCAGTCTGCCTGCAGCCCTTGGCCGGGCTCCACTCACACCCACTGACCAAAGCCAACCTCCCTCCTCCAGGGTAAAAGGACCAGAACTGTCAGGACCAGGATCTGTAGCTCCTATCTGCCCACACCCAAATCTCACCGGTGGTGGGTTGAGGAGGAGGCTTCGCAGCTGGGGGTTGGCCCCAGGGTTCTGGGGCCGAAGGATGGGTCCAGGAGGGGGCTGGCCGGGGGCAGCTCCAGGAGGACCTTGAGGGGCACCTGGAGGGGGCTGTGTAGTACCTTGGGGCTGGGGCTGCCCTGTGGCCCCAGAGGCCCCCACGGTGCCCTGAGGCTGGGGCTGTGGTGGGCGAAGCTGCAGCTGGTGGGAAGAGAGACAGGGGTAAGGGAGAAGGGCAGGGCCTCCGAAACCCCCCGTGTGGGCATAAAGGGCAGCCTCTGGGGCCTCCCCTGCCCCGTCCCTGACCCCACTAGCTCCTGTCCTCACCAGATTCTGCGAGGGCCTCGCTTGGTCCTCCAGAATGGGGCCTAGCCCTGGGGGTGCCTGCTGTCCCCCCATCTGCATGGAAAGAGAGGGAGCAGGTCAGTAATGGGTGTGGGGTGTGGGGGGTGGTGTCCTGAATCTGAGTCAGGAGGATCCTGAACCCTGAAGGGAGCTCGTAGGAGTTGGGAACATTTTCTCCGGGAACAAGTAGTCTGGGAAGGAAGACTTACACTCCCAGGTCCCCAAGAAGCAGCTGTGTGTCAGAGATTTCAAGTGGATACTGAAAAGGGAAAGTAGGTTGCAATAACATATGGGGTGGGAGTAAACTCAGGGGTGGCCACACCTTGGGAGAAGAGGAAACACCTGGAGACCCAGGAGGGCCACTGCGGGGCTTGGCCATCTGAGCGCTGGGGCCCAGGCTGGAAGGGGACACCGGGTTGGGGAGGGGCTACGATCACTCACCCCGCGCTGTTGCTCCAGCTTCTGCTGCTGGACCTGCTTGTGGTTGGTGATGACCTGCCGGATGCCGTTGACGAAGCCACTCTGGTCGTAGGGGATGAGGCCCATGAAGATCTTCTTCTTGGACGAGTACAGGAGCATGAGCACACGCACCTCACAGGGGGCCGTGTGGGGAAAGTGCACGCAGCCCGCCTGGGGAGACAGAGGCTCTTCAGAACCATTTATGCCCTGGAGGAGGTGGCTTCCCACCCCTCCACATTCTAGAAGGTTCTAGAAGCCCTACAGGTAAGGGGAGGCGAGGTTTCTGCTATAAAAGGTTGAGGAGACCAGAGAGCCTGAAGGAAGGGAAGTACACGGCCAATGCCACTCTTCTCCTTGCCATCCTTCATCACAGCACATGGGATGCCTGGAGCCTTGAGAGCTACTTTGTGACCAAGAGAACCACAGGGGCCCTGGCGCTGACACCGTGGAGCTACTAATAAAAACCCAATTGCTGCCCACTTCTGGACACCCTGTTATGTGTAAAAAATAAACGCCTGCTCCTCCCAACGCCTGCTCTTGGGACACTCCCTTTTGGAACCCAGTGGCCATGTTATGAGGAACCCCAAGCCACATGGGCAGGCCACATGCAGATGGTCAGAATGACAGTCCCCAGCTGAGCCCCCGCTGACAGCCAGTACCATGGGAGTAGGCCATTTTGAACATCCAGCCCAGTCGACCTTTCAGATGACCACAGTGAGAGTCCCCAAGTCAGAATGGCCCACTGAGCCCGGCTGACCCACAGAATTGTGAGAGAACATTGTCGTTTTTCGGCCCCCCACTCTAATTATCTATTTGTTCTAAAAACTCTGCTGGACGGGTTTGTGTTACTTGGTGCTGAAAGCATTCACTAACTCTTGGGAGTGCCTTCTTCATCAAGTTTCTGCAAGAATCACGTGAAGTTATCGACCTAGAGTCCTCGCTTCTGGAAAAGTGCCTGGTACACAGACAATCCCTGGATCTGCTCCTACTTAGAGAAGCCCTTCCCCAGTGTATGGTTGACTTGTGTCTTCCAAAAAGATATGTGAAAGCTCCAATCCCCCAGCACCTGTGAAAGTGACCTTATTCGAAAAGAGGGTCTTTGCAGATGTCATAAGATGAGGTCATTAGCATGGACTGATCCAAAGGGACACATGCAGAGACAATGCCATGTGCAGACAGACACAAGGCAGAGCCAGCCACGTGAAGATGAAGGCAGAGCCCGGAGCGGTGCTGCCTGCAGCCTGGGGCTACCAGCTGGAAGAGGCATGGAGACCTCCCTTGGAGCCGTCAGAGAGACTGTGGCCCTGCTGACACCCTGACCTCCAACTTCCGGCCACCAGAACTGTGACAGAATCCATTTCAGTGGGTTGAAGCCCCCTAGTTTATGGCAGTATGTTACATACACATCAGAATTAGTAGCTTCCTCCTAACTGCTCCTGTCACACCCAGGTCACACTTTTAATGTGGAATGTACCTCGATCTGGGGCATATTATAATGGTAGTAAAAGTTAAAGCTTTAGAGAAAAGATGGGGAGCCCAGGCTTGCAAAGGCCACACCCAGCCATCAAAAATGGCTCCCTCGCACCCAGGCACTTCTCATCACAGCACAGAGGAAGGGAGGACAGAAGAGCCAGCGCCCCTGGCCCCACCCTGCCCTGCCCAGGACTCACGAAGCCGTTGCCCATGATGCGGTAGAGGCCCTTGAGAGACTCCAGGTCCTTGTTGGTGAAATGGAACTGGACCATCCTTGAGTTCCGGAACAAAGGGCCCAGGGTGGTCTGGGGGAGACATGGAAGTTGGCCGGCGTGTTGTGTGGGGAAGTGAGGAGGGGTCACGGAGGCAGGGAGAAGGGTGGGGCAGGTAAGAGAACAGGGTGAGAGCTGCCTGGCAGGGTGGGGGCCCCGACTGCCACTCACCAGCAGCTGCTGGGGGATGAGCTGCATGATCAGCTTCTGGGGCCACTGCTCGGTCTTCCTGGGGGGCGATGCCAGAAGAGGTGTCAGGAGGGGCAACCCCCAGCCCTGCCCCACCCCACCCCCAACAGTCACCTACAGGTTCTCTCCATGATTCACATAGACCTGGCAGGGCAGTGACCGTGTCAGCTTGGTGTTAGCATCCACTGAGGCAGGTTTAGGTTTCTGGGGGGGAAGATGGGCATGTCACAGTGAGAAAGGCCTTATGCCTCAGTCCCTCTGACCTCTCCTGTCCCTCCTTGGTAGCCCCAAAGCTCAGGATGTCCAGGATGTCCCATGAGCCCTGGGCCCCTCCTCCAGACCACTAACCCTATACTCCTCTAGCTTTCAAATTCCACATATGTTGGAGCTTCTCCTCTGGCCCCTAAATCCCACAATCTACTGTTCCTCAGATGCCACAATCCCCTGGGCCCCTGTCTGGACCCTAAATCCTAGGCTTTTCTGGGCTCTTCACCTGCAACACAATTCTTAATACCCCCCTAGTCCTGAACTGAGCCACCAATCCCATGGTTCCTTAGGACTTGCTTCTGGATTCTGGACTACAAGTCGCACAACCCCATGGGGCCCCTGGCCTGGCCCTGAATCCTACATGTCCCACCAAACCCAGCACTCTGAATCCCGCAGGCCTGGCCCTGAGTCCACATGCCCAGTGCATCCTCAAGCCCACTCACCTCCTGCCACTCCAGGACTCCACTCCAGGCCAGAAGTTTGTTGGAGACTGACTGCTGCCCACCAAGGGCTGGGGCCCCTAGCTGGGCTGGAGAAGGGCCGCTCACCCCTCCTGGGGCCACTGTGCCCGCCTGCCAGAGGGGAGGAAGGAGGGCAGTGAGGGTGGGAACAGATGTCCTGTAAGAGGGGCAGACCAGGAAAGATCCCTTTCTCTGCATCCCCATCCCCAGAATAGGGTCTGCACCCCTGACACCCTAAATGCTCTGACTCTGCAGCATTTGAGGACTTGTGAGGCCCTTGATGCCTTGGACTCCCGGATCTACACACCCCAGGATGCCCTGGGTTCTCCAGAACAGCTCTGACCCACCTGGAGCCACAAGCCTCCAGATTCTAACCCCACTGTAATCCTAGCATTCTGGGAGGCCGAGGCGGGAGGATCACTCGAGGTCAGGAGTTTGAGACCAGCCTGAGCAAGAGCGAGACCCCGTCTCTACTAAAAATAGAAAGAAATTATATGGACAGCTAAAAATACATATAGAAAAAATTAGCCGGGCATGGTGGCGCATGCCTGTAGTCCCAGCTACTCGGGAGGCTGAGGCAGGAGGATCGCTTGAGCCCAGGAGTCTGAGGTTGCTGTGAGCTAGGCTGATGCCACGGCACTCACTCTAGCCCGGGCAACAGAGTGAGACTCTGTCTCAAAAAAGAAAAAACAAACGATTCTAACCCCAGACCCACTCATCTGAGTCATCCATAACACACGTGCCATGAGCCCTGAGGACCCAGAACCACAAGGTCCACGCCCCCGGGCACTCCTCAGGAAGGCAAATATCCTCGCACTGCCCTAGCCCCGCGCAGCTGGGAGGAAGGAGTGGGGTGGGAGGCGTGCAGCCACCTACCATGGACGGTGCCCCGGGCTGCGCCGAGGGGGCCAGGCCCGAGCCGGGGGCCACAGTGGAGACCAGGCTGGGCTGGGAAGCAGGGGGCGGCTTGGGGGCACCAGGAGGTCCTGGGGGTAATGGGGGAGCTGGGGCCTGGCTGAAGGGGGGACCCACTCCCGGAGCGGCTTGCTGGAGAGGGGTGATGGGCGAGACTGTGGGAGAGATCAAGGAAGAAGTGGGGAACAGGTGTGCAGAGAGGGGCCTGCCCAGCCTCCCACCCCCCATCCTCACCCCCAGACTCACAGCGTGGGCCCAGCCCAGCCTTCTGGTTCTTGGCAGCCTCCACTGCATTCTGGGCAGCCACCTGAGCCGCGCTCAGGTTCCCAGGGACCTGGGTTAGAGGGGAGGGGACTGGTGAGGACCATGCATCCGCAAGGCCACACCACCCAGGCCCACAGGGCACGGCCACTCCATCTGGGATAGCTCAGGAGCTCACAACCCCAGAGATGTGACTCCAGGGCTGCAGGAGTCTCATCCTCCTGATGTCCCAGTGGGGACTCCCATCACCCCACAAGCCCCTATATTCAACAAGATCCTTTCCAAGGGGCCATGGCTCCTGCAAAGCTGCAGAAGCATGTCTGTACCTGGTACTGAGGGGGCACGGGAGGTAGAGGCTGCTGGGGCGCTGCTGAGAGCGCGGCACCCGAGGGTGCGGTGGGAGGCAGGGGCACTGGCTGCTTTGGCTGGAGGGGGCCTGAGGCCGAGCCACCCCCGACTGAGAGCAGGATGGATGACCGCACCATGTGAGAAGGGGTTCCAGGTGAAGACAGGGGAGAGAAATCCAAAATCTAAGTCAGACGGAGCTGGGGAACCCACCCCCAACCCGAGCCTCCCGTCCCCACCAGTGCCTGGGGCTCACCGGGTAAGACGAGCCCCCGCACCAGCACCATGTGCCTCGGGTCCTGGCTCACATCTGCTGGGGGCTGCAGCGGCTCCAGCAAGGCTGGGGGAGCCGCCTTCTCGAACAGAAGCCGCAGGGCAGGAAGCTTCCGGGGAGACACGATGGAGAAGTGGATCCCCCGCTACAGGGGAGGGGACAGGTGGTCAGGATGGGGCCCCACCATAGGGAGGCTGGGGCTGGCCCCCAGGATACCACACTTGCTGTGTGTGCAGGTGAACGGCCCCAGGCCTATGACAATTCCCATCAAGCTTTGGGGTGGGGACCATGGGACCTGGGTTATGGCTGTCCCAGGGGACTCTGGGTCTTTCAACAAGAGTAAGCAGAGTTGGCCATGGGTCCGTGACTATTCTGACCCAGGAGTCTGGGCTCAGCCCCTCCTCCCTCAGACCCAGGGGTCCAGGCCCCCAGCCCCTCCTCCCTCAGACCTGGGGGTCCTCACCTCCCCAATCTTCTGCACAAGACTCTCAGTCGTGTACCCAGAGTAAGTGGTGCTCTCAACAGCAGGCAACAGGTACGGGGGCGAGTTGCAGATAAGGAGGCAGACTCGGTGTGTCTGGCCACTGCCAGAGACGAGAAAAGATATGAAGCAGGCACCGACAGGGCCCCTGAGAAGGGACCCAGAGGCAGTACCAGCAGAGGGGCAAGGAGTCAGGAGTAAGGACCCATTTCACAGCCAAAAATACAGAGGCTCTGAGACGTTCCGAGACTGGCTCTAAGCCTCCCAGCAGGCAGGGGCAGCAGGAGGGAGACCAGAGCAGGCCCTTCCCGGAGAGGATACTGACACCAGGCACTGGCCCAGCCTCACCTGAGGACACACTTCAGGCCTGCCAGCTCAGAGTTCTCAGGGACACAGAGCCCACCGCCTCTACAGCGTGAGGCATAAGGTGGGGTCACTCAACAGGCAAAGTGGTTACCGGACAGTTAGGAAGACAGGGACACGGACCCAGACAGAGGAGGCACTCACATCTGCTCCCGCATCTTCTTGAAATCGTCAAACAGCTGCAAGGCGGTGCTGAGGCCTTCTGCAATGAGGCTGCAGCTCTCGCCACCCCCGCCCATGAACCTGCAGGGGACCAGGAGGTCAGCTCCCAGGGACCCCCAGGGCTGCCACTGTCCCCCAACTCCCCCCGCCCACCACACTTGCAGAGCCTACTCCTGTGCTGTCCCTCATCTCGCACTGGGACTATGCACCTTGGGACGAAAGGACACTGTTGAGTTCCCTGCTCTGTCTCTAGTGCTGGCACCAGACCAGAGAAGACAGGGGACATTTGCTGTCTTAATCATGAGGCCTGGAAGGGAATGGGAAAGAGCCTGGGACACCAAGCCTGAGATCCTGTGCTGCGTCTCATCCCTGGTGTGACTGACTCCCTGTCCACCCGCCTGCCGTCGTCCCTCCCCTACTCTGGGACATCTGCTCCACCTTCAAAATCAGCCCTGGCCTCACTGCACCTTCCTAGCCAGAGACAGGGGCCACCTCTATCCTCCTACAGTGTCACAGGTTCGAATGTGTCCCCACTAGAAAGACAGGTTGAGCTCCTAATCTTATTTGGAAATAGGATCTTTACGTAAGTAATCAAGCTGAATTAGGGGGCCCTAATCCAATAAGATGGGTGTCTCTATAAAAAGGAGAAATTTGGACACAGACATACAGAGGGAAGATATGAAGACACAGGACGAAGGCCGAGGGAAAACTGGGGTGATGCAGTACAAGCCAGGAACATCTGGGGCCACCAGCAGCTGGAAGAGGTCCCCACAGCGTTCAGAGGAAGCACCACCCTGCCACCTTGACTTTGGACTTCTAGCCTCCAGAACGCGGAGATGATATATTCCTGTTCTTCTAACCCACTTTCTACCACTTTGCTAGGGCAGCCCTAGGAAACTAATGCACACGGACGCCAGAGTTTCTCCTCCACCTGATCTACAGGCAAGTCACCAGCATCCGTCCCCACGTGGGGTGTGGCTTGGAGAAGGCCTCTACTCAAGCCCAGCTGTTGCTGCCACGATTCTTCAGGTCACCTGGTCATGAGGCTGACCTCTGCTGCAGCAGGGGACATGTGTGGAGCCCTGAGGGACCCATCCCCCTGAACTGTGGTCTCTTGAGTCCATGTCTGCTCCTGTCATGCCCAGCCTTGCCACCACAATCTGGCACATCAAAGGCCTTAGGAAATGTATGTTGAATAAATAAATGGCTACAAACCCAACCACGTCCATCAAACCCAGGCCCTCAGCTGGGCATCTGGGGTGCTCCATGCCCCAGGTCTTGCCTGCTAACCCAGACCCTCTGTCTAAGACTCCTCTAGAACATCTCACGTGTCCCATCTCACATGGCCTTGGCCTCCGTGTACCTGGCTGCACCTCCAGGTCTCTGCACGTGCTGTTCCCCCACCCCCATTCCAGCCCAGATGGAAATCCAGCTATCCCGTGTGGCCCGGCCCGGCGTGTCCTCCTCCAGGAAGCCTTCCCCACCTGCCACCTGATTTTAGGGCCCACCATTGATCACATCACAGGACATCCGAAACTGTGGCTGTCAAGCTTCCCTCCACAGTCCACCTTGCCCCTCACAGCCTGTGCAGCCCTCAGTGACAGAGACAAAGCTTGCTGACTGTCCCTAAAACGTGCCCAGGTCACACAAGGCCTTGGGAATCACACACCAGCAGCCTGGCAGTGCCGACGCAGCTCAGACCTCTGCTCCCTACATGAGATCATGCATTTTCCTTCCAGTTCCATTCATGGACCCGGAGCCTTGGGCACTCGGCCCACACCGTTGCTACTCCTTACCCACCACCCCTCAGCCCTCCTTTTCCTCACCATCAAGACGCTTTTGCACCGGACTTTTAAGGCCACAGAGTCAGGATGGACCCCACTGAATGAACCAGGCCTGGACCCAGCCTGCTACACCAGCTTCCTGCTACGGATGACACCGTGGGCCTCTCTGAGACTCCAGCCAGGCTGGCTAGGGCTGGGGGAATGGGAGCCACTGCGGCAAGCTTGCAGGTCTCCTCTGGGAGTGCAAAAGCTTTGAAATGAGACAGAGGCGGTGGTTGCCCAACATTGTGCATGAACTAAAATAAATGTTACTGATTGTTCACCTTAAAATGGTTACTTTCATGTAATATGAATTTCACTTCAATTTAAAAAAAATAACTATGGCTGGGCGTGGCAGCTCACGCCTGGAATCCTAGCACTTTGGGAGGCCAGGGCAGAAGGATGACTTAAGGGCAGTAGTTCGAGACCGGCCTAAGCAGAAACAAGACCTTGTCTCTACAAAAAACAGAAAAATTAGCCAGACGTGGTGGCATGTGCTTGTAGTCCCTGCTACTTGGGAGGCTGAGTCAGGAGGATCGCTTGAGCCCAGGAGTTTGAGGTTGCAGTGAGCTATGACAATGCCACTGCACTCTAGCCTGGGTGACCGAGCCAGATGCCAGACCCTGTCTCAAAAAAAGAAAAAAAGAAAGAAAAAGAAAAAAACAACAAACTTATGACCAGGTGTAGTGGCTCACACCTGTAATCCTAGCACTTTGGGAGGCCAAGATGGGAGGACCACTTGAGGCCAAGAGTTTGAGACCAGCCTGGGCAACATAGCAAGACCCCATCTCTACAAAATATTAAAAAATTAGCTGGGTGTGGTGGTGTGCACCTATAGTCCTAGTACTTGGGAGGCTTAGGCAGGAGGATGGCTTGAGCCCAGGAATTTGAGACTGCAGTGAGCTATGACACCACTGCACTCTGCCCCAGAGAACAAAGCAAGACCCTGACTCAAAGAAAAAAAAAAAACACTTAAGAAGAAAAGTGTGATACACTGACCACTTCAAGATCCTAAAACATGCTTTTTTAAATCGAACACTGAGTATAAGTCATTTATACCAACTCAAAGAGAGACATACAACAAGTATTTTGTCAAAGAAATGAGAAAAACTGGAAAATGGGGACTAGAAATAAAATATGGCTATCGCAAAACGTGGTTTAAATATCATCAAGTTCATGATAAACCTTAATTCCAAATAAACCCCTTGATGTGGCAAACACCAGATAAAAAAAAATAAAAGCACTCTGGATGACACAGGTGTCCTATAACTTACCCCCATTTCTTCCATCCCAATATCACTTCCTCGAGTCTTCTCTGGCTACCGTCATGGGCTAAGAGCTGTCTGGAGGACCCAGGAGGGATTGGTCAAAATGAAGGAACATTAACAGCAGCCAGCCATGACCAAGGGCTTCCTGCACGATAGCCCGTGCCCCACGCAAACCCCAGCTCCACAAGGGCCAGGACCTTTGCTATCTCATGCCCACTGACCCTTCAGTGCCTGGGACAGTTTGCTCCACACGTCTGCTGAACGAATGAGTGAACAAATGAATGAACAAACGAGTTGTCATAATGCCACAGGGAAGACACTGGGTTTATTTTCCTTCTACCTCTGTTTTCTCCGATTTGAGATCACTAGCTGTAGAAGAGGGAGGAAAAAGTCCGCTTGCGAGAAAGGAAATGTAACATCAGAAAGGAATCTTCCCCAAACCAGGACATGTGAAAAATGACAATGTATGCTTTGTTCCTGAAGTAACTGACATCCAGGGAAAAAATAAGGTTTTCTCTAAGTGTGAACAAAACTTGTTGACTTTCTTGTGAACCCTGTTACAGACCCGCCTGGAAGGGCACAGACACTGAATTCGGATGGTTATACAGGACTTAAGAAAACAATGACTACTGTGAACAATAAATAATAGCTTAAAATGTTTATCAGCTGATTAGGAGGATTCTGCAGTGAGGAACAAAACGTTTTTATTTGGTTCAAGCTACAGTGTATTCTAAGTTAAGGGGGAGGAGGTGGATATGTGATTAAGATGTTCAGAAAACATTTCCCTCTTATCTTCCTAGTGTCCTCGATGTTTCTAACAAGGAAGTTTGACTGCTTTTCCTGACATTTAAACACCCACCAGGTTTGGTTTCTTGGTGATTATCTCCCTGTAGTTTTCACTCATTCATTTATTCAGCCAAGGTCTCCTGAAGCCCCCTGGGTGCCAAGCCCCAGTTGGAAGCAAATGTCAAAGGAAATACCCAGGGACTTAGACATGCAGGGTCCAGAGGGGTGGTACTGTGACAGGGGAACCCAGGAGGGTCACAAGGCAGAGGAGGGAGCAATTGGCTGCTTGCAAGAATCAGGGAAGTTTTCCCAGAGGGAAAGACATTTGAATTGGGGTCTTGAAGGTTATGTAGGAGTTTACTAGGGGAGTCAGTATGAACTGCATTCTGGGCAATCATTCAGTCAACTAAATTTTTCCTTAGCCTCCCTTTTACCAAGCCCTAAGCTGGGTGCTAGGGACTTCAAAGGCATCACACTTGGACTCAGGCCTCAAGGGAGTACCCATTTTTTATTCGCATTTTTTTACAGCTTTATACTGTAACCTTTATGCTGTATAACTGTGTGTAGTTATACTTTTGTGATGTCTTTATTTTTGTCTGTTTTTGAGAAAGACTCCAGAGTGACAGGCATTGCCATAGAATTCTTAAGAGCAGCCATTCTATGCTATGGGAGCCCCCCAGGTTCTGTCCCTCTGGTCTAGTGCGTGGATTCAGAAGTACATCAGAATTACTGAGTGAAAGTCATTTCTGTTTCTGTGTTTCCGTCAGAGGCAGCTCCAGCAATAGAGGAACCAGAGAGAGTAAACTGGGTGTTTCTGGATAAGAGGAATAAAAAAAAAAAAAGCCTGGAGACCGCTTCCCATTATGGAGTCTTTCATGTTCATCTGATCCAAACACAGCCCCTCTGAGCTATTAAGCAGAAAAGGACTCAAGGGAGCCCCCATTTGACATTATTCAAGTCTTACCCCAATCTATCCCAGGGCTTTTCAACAAGGGTGGATTCTGCCCCCCACACCCAGGGGGTATTTGACAATGCCTGGGGGCATTTTTGGTTGTCGCAACTTTGGGGGGAGGTGCTACTGGCATCTAGTGGGTAGAGGTTAGGCATGCTGTTCAACATCCTACAGTACCCAGGACAGCCCCCACAACAAAGAATTATCAAGTCCATAGCGTCAATAGTGCCAAATGCAAGAAACTCTGCTGTATATTAACTACTAATTCCAACGAAGGAAACTTATGTATCAACTTTGCATTGTATGTTCTGCACCCAGCACATGCACACACAGCCTCGAACAAAGCACAAATGTACAAAGATAACAGCAGCTATGAACCGGTGCCATCTAATGGACCCTGAACTAAACACACGACAAAAATTAGCTCCTGTGATCCTTCCAACAACACTGAGATACGCACTACCATTATCCATTTATTTGCAAACTAGGAAACCAAGGCACAAAATACTAACAAACACTTAACATATCACTTAATATGTGCCAGGCACTGTTTTAAATACATTCATCAAGTCATTTAATTCTTAAAATATCCCGATGAGATTGTAGTAGGCGACCCAAGACGCTGCTGGTGATCCTGCCTCCCAGTATTCACACCCTGTGTAGTTCCCTCCTGCACTGAGTAGGAAAGACTTATGCTGTACACTAAACACACTGTGGCAAAAGTGACAGTGTGTGACTTCCAAGACTTGATCATAAAAAGCCCGGTGGCTTCCCCTTTGCTCTCTACTGAGTCACTCGCTCTGAGGAAAGCCAGTTGCCATGTTAGGCCCGTCAAGCAGCGTGTGGGGAGGCTGAGTGAGCCACCTCGGAAATGGATCCTCCAGCCGATCACACCCTTGGATGACTACAGCCCAACCCACACCCTGACTGCAACCTCATGAACAACCCTGAGCCCAAACATCCCGATAAGCCACTCCTGAATTCCTGACTCACAGAAACTGCATAAGATGCTAAACATTTGTAGTTGTAAGCCACTAAATTTGGCGGTAATCTGTTATTCAACAAAGAATGACACAATGAAAAACTAAGACAAGTACCATTAACATCCCCACTTCGGAGATGAGCTCCACTAGGCACAGAGGGGGCAGGGACTCTTGAGTCTGAGAATTCTGTTGTGGAAAAGCCATCACTTGACCCCAGGCTGCCTTATTCAAGTCTGCAATGAGAACTACCAAAATCTAATCCAAACCACAGAGGTATCTATCCTGGCCTAGCCCCGTCCCCCTGCATTCAGGCTTCAGGGTACCATCTGAAAAAGGAGGTCTGGAGCAGACAGGGTAAGAGGGGACAGAAAAGGAAGACTCACACATATAATACCAGGTGACTGCTGGAGCTTGGCCAAGGCTCCCTGAACAGGAAGTGTTTTCCGCTTCTAAACCAGATGGTTACATTGCTGAGCACACAGAAGTGCCTTATGGACCAAAACACAATCACCCTCAAAGTCCTTTCAGCCACCCCATGTGAGGGAATGGTTCCTGCAGCTCAAATCCAAGCCACCACTCATTCCCCGGTCCTCACAGGGTCCCCCCCAACCTGCCCCAAGTTGGGGGAAAAGCTCACTTAATGCCATCAAGCCAGGTGACAAACTCATAGGCGCTGCTGGTGGGAGCGTGACATTGTACGTAGGACTCAGGAGCACAGTCCACCGTGTTGAACACCACGAGGCTGTACTGGGTCCCCCCATACTGGGGGCGGGGGAGAGGACAGAGAAACTTTTTAAATCTGGGATCCCAGCTTCTTTTCCCTTAGAGAAGGAATCAAGTCTCCCAGCTTCCCGTTCCTCCAGAACCAGGAATTCCCAGTCCCCTCCTCCCTCAGACCCAGGGGTCCGAATTCCCAGTCCCCTCCTCCCTCAGACCCAGGGGTCCGAATTCCCAGTCCCCTCCCCCTTCAGACCCAGGGGTCCGAATTCCCAGTCCCCTCCTCCCTCAAACTCAATAGTCCCCAAACTCACGTCTCCCCCGAAGTCCGTCTCAGCAGGAGGACCGCCATTAAAATACCTGTGAGGGTCACAGGTGAAAGCTTGGGGTCAGGCAAAAAGCAGTGGCAAACTAAAGTCGGAGGGCGGGGACGGGATCGCGGAAACCGCACTCACTCGATGGCCGGGAGCAGGTAGTGCTTGCGGAGCCCCTCGAAGTAGGGTCCCAGGTTGGCAGTACCCTCGATCACAAACACCACGTCGGCCACAAGGCCCCCGGCTCGGGCCGGGCCCTCCGACCCGGGGACCATTCCCCGTGCGGCAGCCGCCACCGCAGCCGTAGTAGCCACCCGGGAATGAGCGGAAGTGCGCCTGCGCCGCGCGCGCACCCGCGCCGGACGGCTTCGTGCCGCCGCTAGCGCGCCGGCGGCCATGTTTGTGTGGGGCTCTCAGGGAGCGTTTGTTCTATCTCCATCCTGGCTCACACACGCCACGTGGAAGACTCATAAAGGGCACAGTGAGCTCATAAAGGGCACAGTGAGCCCCTTCGGGGGCGTGATGGGGAAGATTAAGTTATTGTCAGGACTATCAGGAGCGAAATAAATTGGAAGCGGGACAGGCGGCCGCCATCTTTGAGCGGGGTGCCTGTTTCTGACTCAGATCTCAAAGGGAGGGTCAGGAGACCTAGTTGCTATGCAACGCGTACGCTGCCCTCATTAACAGAGATGAGGTTTCTAGTTCTGTTCGTTCTGGCTCGAGAGAATGGGGGTGGGACATGGGAAGGGTCCAATCACATTGTCTGAAACGACGTTACTAGGCAACGCTTTTAGGTTGCGTCAACTTGAAAGGGAGGGCAGCTGTTTTTCCTCTGAAAAGAAACCGAACTCCAACCCTGGTGGAGGTTGCTAAGCAACACCTGATAGTTGTTTTCTGGGAGAGGAGCCAGAAACTGGCCTAGAACATAAATACATTCCAGGTGGATTAACAACGTAAATGCAACGAATGAAACCCTAAAACTATGTGAAGGAAAAAGAAATAACAATGTATAATTCTGAAGTCCTGAGCAGAGTTTGTTAGCACTGTAGCGAAGCCAGAACATGTAAAATCTTACCAATTTGCCCACAAAGACTGCATAAAGCAAGTTGAGAAATATACGACAAACTGGGAAAATCTTTGTAACGTATTTGTTGATAGAAATTTGCTACACAAATAATTCTTACTTATCAATAACAATTTAGATAGAATACTGTTATTTTTTAAAGTGGAAAGAAACCTAGACCTCTGAAACTTTCATGCAATGAGTGTAAAAAAAAAAATAGAATAGAAAAAAAGAGAAACTTTTTTTTAAGTAGAAAGAAACCTGAGTAGGCTTTTCCCTCACACATAAAAAAATTTTAAATGGCCAATAACCATCTGAAAACTGATTATCTTTGCCATTTGAAAAGTGCTAACAGAAAGCCTAATGACATAGCATTTTATCTTTTCATGTTAATTAATTTTGAAAAGAGTAATGTCCATGGGGGTGGAAGGGTTTGGATAAAATTAGTAGTCTCAGACATTGCCTAGTGTAAGTCAGGACAATTGGCTTCAATTCAGTTTGGCAATGTATTTGAAGGCAAAAGAGTGCATTCCCTTTGAACACAGCAGTATTAACCATTTTGTCACATTTACTTTATCCATCTCTTTTTCTTTCATTTTCTTTGCTGAAATCTTTTAAAGAAAATTCCTAAAATTATATCATTTTACTTCAACATACTTGGTAGGCATCTTTCAAAATTTAGGGACATTTTCTTACATATCCACTATGGCATTATCACCCTTAGCAAAAATAATTTCTTTCTTAGTATCATCCAACACTGTCTATAATCAAATGTCCCCAGTTCTCTCAAAATGTCTTTTTACAATTGCTTTATTGGAATCAGGATCCAAAGAAAGACCATATTCATATTTAGACATTATGTCTCTTAAGTTTATTTGAATCTAGAGCAGCTCCCTCCTTTTTATGCAAGTGTAATTAAAATTTTAATAAGGTTATAAGGAAGATAAAAGTAACATGGAGAAAGGAAAAATGATCAACAGGCATAAAGATTAAAATGGTACCTATAGGTAAAATCTGCCTATCAACAATCTTTTCATTAGATAAGCTGAATGTTAGATTGGTTGAATTAACTGATTTTTAACCATTTCCATTAATGTATTACAAATGGTAACATAAACAGTTATTTTAGACTGGGCTTCAGCTTCTGCCATTAAGATGGACTACATGTACTAACACTGTTTTTGCTACATTGGTGGTTTCATAAGAGGTAAGCATAGTCTTCAAGAATCCTCTCTCACTGGGAGTGGTGGCTCAGACCTATAATCCTATAAGCACTATAAACACTTTGGGAGGCAAAGTCAGGAGGGTCACTTGAGGCCAGGAGTTTGAGATCGGTTCAGGCAAAATAAGACCCCATCTCTACGAAAAGTAAGAAAAATTAGCCATGCTTGTTGACTCGTGCCTGTAGTCCTGGCTACTCAGGAGGCTGAGACAAGAAGATCACCTGAGCCCATGAGGTCGATGCTGCAATGAGCTATGATCATACCACTGCACTCCAGCCTGGGTGACAGGGTAAGACCCTATTCCTAAAAAAGAAAATTAAAATTAAAAGAGATTTTTTAAAATAAAATTTTAAAATTCCCCTCTTTCCCCCCAAAAGATGGAGAATCAGAAATTAACTAAAAAGAGGGGTGGTTGAGACAGAACTACCTGCACAGGGAAGCGGCTACACTGGCATTGCCTGGAGGCTGAGGGCAGCTGTGATAACTAAATCTGGTTCTCTGGTTGGTTCACTAGCTCAGCCACCATCTACCAGGACAGCTGAACTAGTTCCAAGTCAGTAGTACCCGTGGTAACCTGCAGCAGCAGAAGTAAATCTTTCCTACAAAACTCAGATCAACATCAGGTAATGAGTTCACAAAGACCAGCATAGAAAGGACTATAAGTAAGAGTTCACAGAAACAATACTCAATTGATGTAGATCCCTGAAGGACTCCAGGTACTACAATTGTCAGGTTTATAATATGCCATAAATTGCACGATGGTAGCAGAAATAAAGGACATGGTCTAAGTTATCTTGGGCTGTGTAACAAACTTGGTCCTTAAAACAATGATATGATTATTTCACAGTTTCTGTAGACCAGGAATCCAGCCACGGCCTTAGCTAGGTCCTGTGCATCAGGGGCGCTCACAGGCGGTAATCGAAGTGTTCACTCGGGGTTGTAATCATCTCAAGGCTCAATTAGAGAAGGATCTGCTTCCATGTTCAGTCACATAGTGGTTGGGACTCAGTTCACAGGCTGTTGACCAGAGGCCACCCTAAGTTCCTTGGACCTCTCCTTTGGCAGGTCACAACACGGCAGTTGTGGCATTAGAGCAGTGAGAGAGAGCACCAGTAAGGGAGCAAATACAAGCCAGATGGAAGTCACACTCTTCATAACCTAGTATGTCAGAAATAACCTCGTATCATTTTTACCAAATTTCAAGTGTTAAAAGTAAGTCACAGGTCCCATTCGTACACAAGAAAAGAGGAAAAGGGAGTGAATACCAGGAGGTGGAGGTCACTGGGAGGCATTTTAGAACCAGCCTACTACAGACACAGAGATCAGCCAGCAGCAAGAAGATATCAAAAAAGAACAGGTGGGGTTTGGGGGAGGACCACAATGTAATTTTTAAAATTGTTGAAACAAAAAAACTGAAAGGGTGACTTAAACAGAAGATTAAGACAGCTGAAGAGAGAATTAGTGAACTGGAAGATATATAAGAAATTACTAAGAATGCAATATTAGGAAATGAAAAAAATTTTTATTTTTGAGACAGAGTTGCACTCTGTCGCCCCAGGTGGAGTGTGGTGGCATCATCATAGCTCACTGCAATCTCAAACTCCTGGGCTCAAGTGATCCTCCTGCCTCAGCCTCCCGAGTAGCTGGGACTACACGTGTGAGCCACTGTGTCTGGCTGAAAAATATTTTATTAAAATTTAAAAATGGATATGGGGACTTAAAGAAGAAGGTCTAACATCTTCCTAGTTGGAGTCCCAAAAGGAAAAAAGAGAATAAAATGGAGGCAATATTTTAATAGCTTATGGGTGTATGTTTTCTAGAATTGATGAAAAGCATGAATCCTAATAGTACAAAGTATAAAATCAGGATAAATAAAAAGAATTGCTCAACTTGACTCATCATTATGAAAGACCGAAAAGCACCCAGAAGGAAAGAACAGATCTCTGCAAAGAAATTATATGTATAATGACACCAGCTTCTTAACAGTAAAAATGGAAAGTAGGAGACAATGGAATAATATATTCAAAGTTTTGAGAAAAATTAACTATCATTCCAGACTTGTACAATAGTGAAAGTGAGGCAAAGTAACTCCACGTAATAAAAATAGAATGTAACTCCAAAAGACTTGCACTAAAGGAACTTCTAAAAGGATGTACTTTAGGAAGTAGAAATATTAAAAATTATGCTGGGAAGATGGGCTGATTTGCAAGAAAGAAGGAGGAGGACAAAAAGAATCACAAACACATATATAATTACAAATAAACATTGGTTACATAAATTATAAAAGTATTCAGTAGGGCATTTTAAAAAGTCAGAAAAAATACTGGGTAACACTGGTTAGTCTGGAGAGCATTCAACAGAGTTAAGCTGTTCTATGCTCTTTGTATTATTTGAAAGAGGATTTAAGATCTTGTTTAATGTTAGGCTTTGCTAAGTTAAATGTAAGTAAAATTTCAATAATAACTTCTAAAAATAAAAGAGCCATAGAGTGCATAAATTCAAAATCAAGAAAGAGAGAAAAAATGGGCCGGGTGAGGTGGCTCAGCCTGTAATCCTAGCACTATGGGAGGCCGAGGAGGGAGGATTGCTGGAGGTCAGGAGTTAGAGACCAGCCTCAGCAAGAGGGAGACCCCCATCTCTACTAAAAATAGAAAAAAAAAATACCAGTCAACTAAAAATAGAAACAAAAAATTAGGCGGGCGTGGTGGCTCACACCTGTAGTCTCAGCTACCCAGGAGGCTGAGGCAGGAGGATCACTTAAGCCCAGGAATTTGAGGTTGCTGTGAGCTAGGCTGACTGACGCCTTGGCAGTCACTCTAGCCCAGGCAACAAAGTGAGACTCTGTCTCAAAA
The DNA here is from genome assembly GCF_020740605.2 of Lemur catta. Classification (NCBI taxonomy): domain Eukaryota; kingdom Metazoa; phylum Chordata; class Mammalia; order Primates; family Lemuridae; genus Lemur; species Lemur catta. The sequence goes on from NC_059146.1 coordinate 23,338,888, forward strand.
AAAAATTAAAAAATTAAAAAAAAAAAGAGAGAGAATGGATTGAGAAAAACTCTTCAATCCAAGTAGGGTGTGGTGGCACAGGCATGTAGTCCCAGCTACTCAGGAAGTTGTGGTGGGAAGATCACTTGGGCCAGGAATTTGAGGTTGCAGTGAGCTATGATCATATCACTGCACTTGAACTTAGGCAACAGACCCAGACCCCATCTTTAAAAAAATTAAAAATAAAAAAAAATTTGATTCAGAAAAGGGCAAGAAAGAAACATTTACAAGGCAGGACAACAAGAAATATAAAAGATGATAGAAATATATCAGTGGTCATAATATAAATGAACTGAAGAAAAAATTCATGGAACTACAGGGAGGAATTGCTAATTATTTTATGTATCTTTTTATGCCTCTATAAGTTTGATTAATGTAATGTGTAAGGTAGACATCTTAATTTTCTTTGTATCAACTATTGGAAATCAAATCTAGAATGCAAGCAAAGCATACATATATTAAGGGAAATAAATGTTTTTTTAAATTACTGTATATTTTGTAAATATGCTTGGATGAATGAAGGGAACTGTTTTTACAACAAAAGAAAATATCTAGCTGATGAAATTGCTAACTCAACTTTATTTTTTATTTATTTATTTTTTTGAGACACAGTCTCACTCTGTTGCCCTGGCTAGAGTGCCGTGGTATCAGCCTAGCTCACAGCAACCTCAAACTCCTGGGCTCAAGCAATCCTCCTGCCTCAGCCTCTTGAGTTGCTGGGACTACAGGCATGTGCCACCATGCCCGGCTAATTTTTTGTATATATTTTTAGTTGTTCAGCTAATTTCTTTCTATTTTTAGTAGAGACGGGGGTCTTGCTTGAACTCCTGAGCTCCAACAATACACCCACCTCGGCCTCCCAGAGTGCTAAGATTACAGGTGTGAGCCACCATGCTCAGCCTGCTAACTCAACTTTAAACACACACAGGAAAAAAACCTAACATATGTCAGTCAACATAGGATTGGTCAAATCAGTTTGTTACATCCATAAAATAGATTATAAAAATATATTGAAAAGATGAAGTGGATTTATACTTTTTTATAAAAGAGTATGAAAACCTCAGTACAATGATCACATTTGTAAAAAAGTGTGAATATTCTGTGTTAAACTGTCTTTATTTTAAGGAAAGTATTTGGGAAGGAGTATTTTCACTTTATCCGTGATATACTGTCATGTATAAATTCATTTGAAAAATGTTATTTCTAAGATTCTGGAAAATAAGGCATTTCCTCTTTCTTTTTCTAATAACAAAAACAATCATCTCTTTTGGTGGTTACTAGGCAACGCTCACTGGACCAAACCACCCTCGAAGGTGACGGGGGAGATGGTGTTTTTCTCCATTTCGCCCGAAGGTGGGTGCTCGGACTTCGACGTGGGGCCATCTTTGAGCGGGGCATAGCTGTTTACTGCCTTAGAATGGGAATGAGACCGAATGTGGTTGCTAGGCAACGCTCTGGCGCTGTCGCCATCTTTGAGTAGGGCACAGTGTTTACCACTAGGAAGAAGAAAGCTAGGGTGACTGTGGTTGCTAGGCAACGCTTGGCACCGCCGCCATCTTTGCTCAAAAGCTGTTTTGTTTTTTTTTTCCATTTACAATGTAAACCCCATTATATCTTACCAGATGGTTTCTAGACAATGCTTTAGCACAGTCAGTGCCTTCAAGCTGGTGTCTTCGTTCTCTTTAAATAAATGAAGTCAAACTACTTCAGGGAGAAACTACAAAGCTTTGCAAGTATAATTAGCCGCCATGTTTGTTAGGGGTATAGTGACTTCCGGCTGGAACGGAAGAAAACCTAACTGGATTTGGGGGAGGTGCCTGAATAGGGATTGAGGGTCTGTTTGAGTGGGAGGGAGAAGGCGGGAATTTAGTTGTCTTCCAATCAGCTCCCCATCTCGCCCTCTGGCGGCTCCGGACAACAGGCCGATTTACTGTGATTACTGGCATGCTCCGAGACCGGCACTGACTGTCCCCACGTGGAGGGCTGCAGGAGGGGGTTCCAAATGGGGGAGGAGGGGACGGGGGGCACTGTGCATCTGCTGTGCCTCGCGTCCTCCAGCGGGGTCCCCCTGTTCTGCAGGAGCAGCCGTGGCGGCGCCCCCACCCGTCAGCAGGTGGGGCCTTGGATGCCTGGATCTAATATAAGGGGGTTAGGCGTTTTGACTCCGGATCCTCGAGGGAGCAGGGGCTGTGGAGGTTTCAGTGTTGAAACCGAGGGGGCAACGGACAGTAAGCCTGGTTCCCGGAAGGAGGAACTGCCAAGGCATATGAAAAGAGGAGGGGGCTGGGATCTTGGACACTTGTGTCCCAAGGAGAAGGATATTGGGGGCTCCTGTCTAATGCCCCATCCCCTCCCCAGCTTCCATTCTCTGTCATCGGCTCCCTCAATGGAGTCCACATGTTCGGGCAGAATCTGGAGGTGCAGCTGAGCTCTGCGAGGACGGAGGACACGACTGTGGTGTGGAAAAGCTTCCATGACAGGTTATTAGGCGGGAGCTTGGGATACGGGGACAGGGCCTGGAGAGAACCCTGTTGAAGATGACCCTGGAGGCTTTCCAGCTTTCCAAGGCCAGCATTTATTTGGCTGTGGGATCTTTGGCAAGTCAGTTACGCTCTCAGATCCCTGAGATTGTCTCTGTAAGAAAGACAGGGAGATGTATCTGGCATTCTAGGATCAATGGGCAGAACCTACTGTACCCCCTGCCCAGTTTCAGAGGCCTGGACTCATTCTTCCTTCTCACATTCCATTCCTACAGTATCACCCTCATTGTTCTGTCATCTGAGGAGGGTGTCTCTGAGCTGAGCCTGGAGAGGCTACTCCAGATGGTGTTTGGGGCCATGGTGAGACTCCCCAGCCCTCTTTTCTCCCAAACCCAGAAATCTGAGCTCTCAGCATCATTCTCCCTCAGACCTAGGAGTCCAGGCCCCCAACCCACTTCTCCCTCAGAACCCAGGAATCCTGGCCCTCAGTCCCAGTTGCCAAGGCCCCAAGCCTCCTCTTCCCTCAGACCCAGGAGTTCAGGTTCCAGCCCTTTCTCTCTTAGAACCGTTGTCCAGGGCCCCTACTCTTCTATGTGGTTCTTCTAGGTTCTTCTTGTGGGACTTGAAGAACTGACCAATATCCGCAACGTAGAGAGACTGAAGAAGGAGTTGAGGGTGAGGCTGCAGGACATGAGGATGGAAAGCTGGGATACCTGAGCACTGCTACTCAGGAACTACAGTTCCCAGAAGCCCCTGGGGCAGCCTGACCCCATGGGTTCTTGGGGCAACTTGTTTGTCTGACCCTGGAGCTAGGCCAGGCATTGCCAGTTTTCTGAGGGGAGGCAGGAGGTCTGTGGCCACCTGGGTCCTAGGCTCCTCCCTTCTCCCTCTGCTAGGCCACCTACCGCCTTATTGACAGCTTCCTAGGGGACTCGGAGCTCATCGGGGACCTGACCCAGTGTGTGGACTGCGTGATTCCTCCAGACGGGTCTGTCCTGCAGGTATTGGGGACACCGTGGAAACAACATCTGTTCCTCTGGCTCAGTCCTCATCCTTGTTCCCCTGGACCATTGTCTCCACCCCTTCCTATCCTCTCTGCTTCCGCTCTGACCGCCACTTGGCCCCAGAAGAATCTTTCTACACCCAGAGCTGGCCCTGTCCCACCTCTGCTCACAGCCCTCCTGGGGCCTCCATCTTCCTGAGGACAAGGTCGCAGGCCCTCAGCCTGGTGGCACCCGCCAACCTGTTGCTAAATCCACAATCTCCCTTCACCCAGCTGCCACAGGGGCCCCACAGATCTTAACAACTTCCCAGCTTCCCGACCTTGGTAAACGCTCTCCCTTCCACCTGGCGAATCTCTATGTGCCCTTCCTTAAATACTGCGCTTGTTGATTTGCCTGGTGTGGCCACCTGCCAGCAGTGTGGCTCTCAGCAGGTGGCTTGACTTCTCTGAGCTTCAGTAGAATGTTGCTTGTGCCTACCTGGCACATGCCTGTCTCTTCCCATTCCTTGCCCACCTGGGAAGTCACCGCGCCCCCTGCTCACGTCTCCTGACTTCCAGTCCGCCTGCCTCCCCTTACCCAGGAAGCCCTCTCCGGGTTCGCTGAGGCCGCGGGCACGGCCTTCGTCAGTCTGGTGGTGTCAGGCCGGGTGGTGGCAGCAACAGAGGGCTGGTGGCGGCTGGGGACGCCTGAGGCCGTGCTGCTCCCCTGGTTGGTGGGGTCCCTGCCGCCGCAGGCCGCTCGCGACTACCCGGTGTACCTGCCGCACGGGAGTCCCACGGTGAGTGGGTGGGGCCGGCGGGGGGCGGGGCAGGGGGAAGCGAGGAGCGGGACGAGTGCGCGAGGAGGCGGGATTTGTGATGGAAAGGGGCGGAACTGCGGTCGGCCCCACCTGTGCCCTGCTTCAGGTCCCTCACAGGCTCCTGACCCTGACGCTGCTGCCCGGCCTGGAGCTGTGTCTGCTCTGCGGGCCGCGCCCACCCCTCAGCCAGTTGTATCCGCAGGTGAATCCGCGTCTTGTCCCGCTTCCCCCACCAATTGCACCCTCTGCCCGCAAGCTCCCTCCCTCACCACCCGGCCCCGAGAGCCAGCGGCTTCTTTCCTCCGGCACCCCGTCCCCTGGGCTGCGCTCCAATCTCCTCCACCCCAACTTGGCCACTCTTTCGCTCGTCTTCTGTCCTTCAAGGTCGCACCCCTTCCATGGTCTTCTCCCTCCTCTCCTCTCCTACGCCCCATCCCCACCTGGCCACGCCTCCTCCCTTTGGTGACTCCCAGCCCTCCCCCACGGGCCCCGCCTCTTTATGACCACACCCCCCTGATAACGCCCCCCTGCAGCTTCTGGAGCGCTGGTGGCAGCCACTGCTGGACCCTCTGCGGGCCTGCTTACCTCTGGGACCTCGAGCACTGCCAGATGGCTTCCCCCTGCACACAGACATCCTTGGGTAGGGCTTGGACGAGGGGAGGGGAGTGAGTTGGGGTCCTCATCCCTTCTTCCCTGGCCGTGACACCCCCTTTCCCACAGGCTGCTGCTCCTCCACCTTGAACTGAAACGTTGTCTCTTTACTGTGGAGCCCCTGAGGGATAAAGGTGACTAAGGACAAGGGCGGGCCCAGGAGGAGTGTGGGCCGGAGAGGGGCTCGCCATCACCGTGTGTCTTCTCTGCCAGGGCCTTCCCCTGAAAAGCGCCGGCGCCTCCTCCGCAACTTCTACACCCTGGTCACCACCACACACTTCCCACCAGGTCAGTGGCAGGCGCAGTGCACAGGCAGGGGCACTGAGACCTAGGTTGCACAAGGTGGGAGTGAGAAGTAGGGTTGGAGAAACTGGCAGGAGAACCCAGCATGCACCGGGCAGTGGTTTTCCTGGAAAACAGAGCATTGATAGACAGGGAGGGAGGGGAAGGAGGTCCCTGGCTGGTTTCTGAGACTCCTGGGTAATCCTAGTATTTAGTAATAACTAACACCGAGACCTCTTCTCTCTTGCCAGTGCTTTTATATGTAATGACTCACTTTATCCTCGCTGGTGAGGATTATCCTGTTATATCATCATGCTCATGTTACAGACGAGGAAACTGAGGCTCAGCTAATAAGTGGCAGAACCATGGTTCAAACACAGGCAGTTTGCTCTGTATCCAGCAGGCCACCACTCTGCACTGCTGCTGACAGCCCAGACTTTGTTGACAGCCAGGGTAGCGGGGGGGCGGGTAGGGGTAGGGCGATATTTCTTAGAGTCCAGGTTAGGAAGGAAAAATTGTTGTAGAACCCATAAGGCCCCAGAAAGAAAAAGGAAGGAAGGGAACTGGGGTGGTGCTACAACCCTGGTGAAGACCCCGACCGCCACCTCAAGGGCCTTAGCCCTTGCTAGCTGTGCGATTCCACCTCTCTCTGCCTGCTTTCCCCCTGTGTAAATCGGGGTGGGGGGGGGACTCAAGCTCGTGTGTTGCAGCCTGGTGTCTGATAAGTGTCAGCAGCATGTTTGTGACTTGTATTGCTAAGAGCATTGCCTGGGGCTGCACACAGCATCCCCAGGAAAACGGCGTGGCTGGGTGGGAAGACGGTGGCCTTGTTCAGGTTGCTGATAGCTGGCTAGAGCCCAAGGCCCTCCCCTGGCAGGAGGCTCCCCAAGCCTGTGCGAAGAGACTCCACAGATTCAGAACTTGGGCCCAGGCTGGGGTCGGGCTTCTGAGGGTTAGCATCCTACTTGTCACCTCAGTGCTCCATGTCCTCTCCCCAGAGCCAGGGCCACTGGAGAAGACAGAAGATGCAGTCCACGGGGCCCCGCTGCCCAGAGCCTGCTACCTTGTGTTGGGGTCCAAGGAACCAGACACAGGATTGCATCTGGTGGGCCTGCAGTTGGGGCATAGGCGGCTGCTGCTTCTGCTGTATCCTCAGAGTCCCACCCACGGGCTTCGAAACCTGGCCACCCACACGCTGCACGCCCTCACCCCACTTCTTTGACCACCAGGGAGTGGGTGACGGACACACACATGGGGCTGTTAGCGTCTCTCTGTTTATTCGCTCACAATAATACACAGCCCCTGGATGGGGAGAGGGTGGGAGGGGCTACGACAGGGTGGGGGAGGAGGGGAGGAGGCACCCACTTCCCTGGCCCCTCTCCCCTCTGTGCTTGGAGGGGAAAGGGAGGGAGGGGGCTCCCCCTTACCCCCCACAATGTAAACAGCAGCAGATGAACAAAAATAAAAATACAAAAGGCCGGAGGAAGGTCCCAGGCATCTCCCCCAACCCCTGGGGTCTTTTCCTGTCACGAGTGGAGGTCCCCCATCCACCCCATCCACCAAAGCTGCCTCAGTTCTAGGAGCTGCCCAGTGCCGGCCACATCCCCGGGGGCAGAGTCCAGGGCTCAGAACTGCTGGGCCAGCAGCTCACACAGGTGACGGGAGACAGGCTCCTTGCTGGTGCGCAGGGTCAGCCGGTACATCTGGGTGGGGGGAAAAGGGGGGAGGACTCAGAGGGGATGGGGGAGACCACATGGGAGGGGACAGAGAGCCCAGGGAGAGGGGGATTCAGAGGAGATAAAACGAGAGAGAAGGATGACAGGATCAGAACGGTGACAGAAGAGACAAGAGGTCTCCAGAGAGGAGGGGGACAAAAGAGCCCAAGACAGGTAGAAAGGATATGGAAGGCCAGGAATCAGGCAGGGAGAGGGAGAGGAAGACCGGAGGAAGGGGACAGGAGAGAGCTAATGGTAGGGATAGATGGAGGAGACAGGGATAGAGAAGGGGGCGGTGAGGCAGAAGGAGTGGGCACAGTGGGGTGGGCACAGGGAGCGGGACAGCCAGGAGCCCTTCCTGTGGGCCTTGGGACCTCCCACAGCAACTCACCTGGGCCTGGGCATTGGGCTCCAGCCGGAGCAGACAGCCCACCTGCAGGGCTTTAGTCTGGATGATCCCAGCCCCCACAAAGTTCTCAGGGTTGGGGTCCACGTTGTCCAGGAGAGCAGAGCCAAACCCCAGAAGCTGGGCGGAGGGGAGCAGGCGTGAGGGTGGCAGAGCTGTTAGCGCCCACACCGCGGCATCCTGGTTCCCAAAAACCCTTGGGGCTGAAAATTGGCCCCACTTTACAGATGGAAAAACAGACTCCAGAAACACGCCCCTAGTCTCTCACCTTGGCCTTAGTAACCTCGGCATCCATGGGGTGGTTGGCTTTGAAGATTTTCTGTGCCTCCTGCTGAGGCCTGGGGGTGGGGGAAGGTTCAGGTCAGCGACCTGGATGCTCTGCCCCTGCCCCCCCAGCCCCCAACCCCCAGCGGCCTCGGCCCCATCCCCTCGCTCACAGGCTCAGCTGCTTCCAGCGCTGGAAGAAGTCCTGGGCCGCCATCTCTGTCGGCTGGAAGAACTTGTTGATGGTCACTGGGAGCTTCAGGGTGAGGGACTGGGGGGCGCCACCATACCTGGTACGGGAGGTGGCAAGGCTGTCAAGCCCCGCCCCTCGGCCCAGAAGCCCCGCCCCCAGGAAGGGCCCCGCCCCCGACTCACCGGAAGCGCACTGACAGCAGGGGGGGCGTCAGAAAGTCCCGCAGACACTCGATGTTGAGCACCTGCTGCACTTGTGCCCCACCGTCCACCTGCGCCGCCACGCGCTTGGTCTGCACGGCCAGCTGTGCGCACCCGTGGTCAAGGAAGCCAGAGACAGAAAAGGTGGCCCGAAGGGGTCTTGGCCATGAACCCTTGGCTTCCGGGCAGCCCCAGCCTGCAATCCTGGACTCACCCTGTAAGGCCCAGCTACAAAGTTCCTCCTATGCAACCTCTGACCTGCCCCCTAAGTGCCTCCTCTGACCTTTCATAGTGGTCTCGGTGGCCCTATTGCACCACAAGTCACACCGTATTGAGATAACAGCATTGGCTCTGGAGGCTCACTTGGGTTTGAATCCCAGCTCTTAACCACCTGGGTGACTGTGGACAAGCCACTTAACTCTCTCAGTCCCATCTACAAAGTGGACACGTGCTAAAATGTCCTCAGGAGTTGATGAAAGAATCCATTTCAAGTACTTGCCTGTATGTTTGGCACATGATCAGCACCCAAAGATGGCAGTAATTAGTGGTCTCATCATGTGCATTCATGTCCATAACCCATGTACAAGGAGCCAGTTTTATGCATCTCTTGCCTCCACCCCGTTCCTGGCACAGAGCTGCCTACAAGAGCCTTCTAGACCCCCAGGCCTAGCTCCCGAGTGCAGGGGACCCTGGCATCATGGGCATGGAGCCCAGCAGAGAACAAGTCTAGGACATCAAAGGTGCCTGACAGGGCCGAACTGAGGCCCTGAGCAGGTGGGGTTCTCGAAGTAATGCCTCCTGCTCATCGTCTTGTTGTCACCTCCTGTCCTACAGATGAAGACACTAAATCTCAGAGAGATAAGCACATGCCCAAGCCCTCACAGTAAGAGGGGCCAAGCTGGAGCCAGGGGGCTGCGCCGAGCCTGAGAGGATATGAGTCTGGAGGTCTCCTGGGTGGACAACAGTGGGCGAGAAGTTCTGGAACTGCACCGAGGTCTTGTTGCCATAGAAGAGATACATGCGGCCTGCAGTGGGTGGGGGAGGCAGGGCTCCATCCGAGTTCCTCTGACCCCCCTCCCAGCCACCACCCAAGCCAAGGTCTCCCTCCCACCCCGCCCCCACAGTCCACCGGATGCACCCAGGTTCTGCCGGAACTCTGACTTGACTCCGATCTGCAGCAGCTGGTTCTCAAACAGGACCCCGTTGTTCTTGCACACAAACCTGCGTAGGGGTGGCAGGGAGCTCAGGATGACAAGGGTACCTGTCTGTGCCTGGCTTGGGCTCCCTATTTGTCCCTGTTCCCCTTCCCCATCTCCCCCAGGACTCACTTGTTCAGCAGTTCATCGGCCTCTGGAATGGGAGGGCCGATGTCCTCGGGACCCGGGCTGGAGGCGAGAGAGGAGTGAGATGGGAAGGGACTTGAGGGGCTGGAGGGAAAGACCCAGAGCTAATGGGTGTGAGACAAGCCCTGCAAGGACAGAACCCCAGAGCCACATACCCAGACTCCTCACAGAGCCTCAAAGAACCCCAGAATCAGACCAGCAGTTGCCTCCAATGCAAATGGCACCCTGGCACGTGCCCCTATCAGAGGACTCCAAGTTTCACTTTCCTCCCAAGTCCCTGCCTCTGCCACTCATCCGGAACCCCCTGACAAGAGCTCCCAGCCCCTTAACCCTCCCTGCGGACACCAGAGTCTGTCCCCAGTCCCCCAGGCCACCCCTTACTCAGCAGCCGGAGCTGGGTCAGCCAGCAAAGCCATGGGGCTCTCAGGGGCAGGCGGCTCCAGCTCGCTGGGCCATCCAATCCCAGAGCAGACAAGAGAAGACAGACGTGGCAGGCAGCCAATCCCAGAGAGGCAGCAAGAAGGCCGAAGAGAGGGGGAGAGAGAGAGAAGGAGGAGGGAAGGAGAGAAGGAAGAGCAGGCTGAGAAACGGTGATGGGAAAGGACAACAAAGGGTGGCCGGGGTCAGCAGAGTCCAGGGTGGCCAGAGGGAGGGAGGGAGCGAGGAGGCCAGGGCAGGGGAGGCAGCAGCGGGGCTGGCAAAGGCGCAGGGACAGGGAGAGGAGCAAGTGCGGAGGTGGGAGGGGCTGAGCGGAAAGAGGGCAGAGGCTGAGAAGGCCAGAGCAGGGGCCCGGCCCAAGCAGGGGTACCTGAGGAAGGCCTCCTCGGGGGTGGGCCCCAGGCTGGGCTGGGCTGCTGGGCCGTCGAAGACATCCACCAGGAGGTTCCCTGCGCTGGCAGGAGCCGGGGGTGCGGCTGGGGGAGGGGCTGCCCGCAGCCCCAGGAGGTCGGCGGAGGGCGAGGGCGTTGACTGCAGGAAGCGCAGGTGAAGGTGAGAACCAGGCACAGCCAGCCCTGGCCCCCCGCCGGCCTTGCAGGGCCCACCCTGTGGGACTCACCACGGTGCTGGGAGTGGGCTCCACACCTCCATTGATGTCGTTGCTGCTGGCGTCCCTGCGGCCATCATCTAGGGCGCTGCCGGCCCCTGGCCCCTTCTTACGTTTCAGCTTGGCCAGGATGGAAGACTCGCGCTCAGGGAAGGGTGGCATCTCCTCTAGCACTGTGGCCTGGCGGGGTCCGGGTGGGGGCAGGTCAGTTCCAGTCATGAGGAGAAGAGGGGGAGGAGGGCAGGGGCAGGGGCAGGGGGCCAGGGCTCTGACCAGGACGTCGGTGCTGGCCACCGAGCTGAGGGTGAGGTACTCCACGGCCCGCTGCTGCAGCTCCACGTCGGCGTTGCGCAGCTGGGAGCCGGCCCGCAGCACACCCTGGATGGTGGCCTTGGTCTCAGGGAAGAGGTTGATGAACTTGATGTAGGTAGACAGCAGCAGGGCCCGCGTCGCCACGCTGCACAGGTGGAACTTGGAGTGCAGCAGGGAGAACTGCACCGGGGGGCTGCGAGGGGGACAGGCATCAGCGAAGGGCCGGGCTCCACTGCTGTCTCCCAGAAACCCCACAAGAAGTGCCACCTCCCTCGGATGGACCCTTCCCAGGACCACAGACTGGCTCCTGGGGACTGAGAGTCCCCAAGGCTGAAGGGCAGTGACCACTTTAATGCTTGGTCCCAGGGTCTTCTGGTTCCCTTACCCTGACAGGTGGTTGGGGCAAGAGGCCGAGAAGATGCCTAGAACCCCATTGTCACCAGCCCTCAGGTTCTCAGGGGTCCCCCAAGCCCCAGATCCCTCAGAAGCACGTGTGTTCATCCACAGCCTGAGGCTCCCTCACCTGGACCGGGGGTCCCCAGCAATCAGGTTCCCAAACTCCCCAAGGATGTAGCCGCCGACCTTCACCATGTTCTCGTGACAGGCTGGGGCCTGCAGCGCCTGGGAGGGCAGGGGAGGGGCGTGGCGGGGACCACGATGAGCGCCCTGCTTCGGAGTGCTCAGCACGTGCAACCTACTGCCTCATGGAACCCTCACAACGCTACGATGTGGGTGGGGTTATAGGTGGGGAAAGTGAGGCACAGAGAGGGTAAGTGACTGGCTTGAGCCCACAGGTAATGAAATGGAACATCACTGGGCCCCCCTCCCAGGACAGAGGGAGACTACCAAGATCTGGGGACAGGCAACTAACTACATGCTGGGTGCCCCACGCCTGTGCCCTGCAGACTCCTTACAGCAGGTCTGTGAAGCCACAGCCCCTGGGTCCCTTGGGTGACCCCGAGAGGTAAAGGCACTGCTGGGAGGGCCCAGCAATGCAGAAGAGGAGCCAGGATGGTGGCCTGGGGCTGGCAGCCCCCATCCCCAGCGGTCCTCGCTCTACCTCGAGGTCCTGTCCTGGGGGTCAGGGTGAGGGAGGCATGCTGACCTCAAAGACCGTCTTGGCGGCGTAGCCCTGGACGTCATCACGGTTGGTGACGATCTGTAGCACACGGTACCACACCTCTTCACTCACGTAGTCGCCCGCGATGCGGATGAGGTTGAGAATGGTGTCCACATACCAGCTGTAGTCCACCGCATACTTCTCAGCCAGGATGGCCACCTTCAGGACCTGCCGCCAGGAGGGAGGGCACGTGGGGATGTGTGTGCATGTGTGGGTGTGCCCACAGGGAGGAGGGGCTTGGACTCCCCTGGATCTGGGCTCACCACTGCCTCTATGGGGAGACCCAGGGGTCCAGGCCCAGCCCCTCCTCCCCCAGACTGAGGGGCCCACGCCCCAGGACTCACAATCTCTTCACGGATGGCGTAGTCAGCCGTCTCTAGGTACCGGAGCATCTCCGACACAATCTGCTTGGCGTTGCTGCGGTCGCACATGGCGTAGAGGAGGTCGGCGGCCCGCTGCCGCACGCTGACGTCCCGCTCCGTCTGAGGGAGGACAGCAGGGCCTAGGGTGTGTTCTGGGCTCCCTCTGGGCACAGGGCTGGCCACCAAAGGGCCTCTGAGCCCCTGGCCCCTCTGAGGGGGCGGAGGGCCCGGGGCAGGCCCCGAGAGGGCGCACCTTGAGAGCGTTGATGACGGTGTCGATGTGGGTCTTGACGGCCTCGTGGGAGAACTCGGAGCTGGCCAGCGTGCACATGCTCTCCAGGGCCAGGTAGCGCAGGTTGGTCTCCCGGTGCTGCAGGAACTGGCCCAGCTGGTTACAGGCCCGCACCAGGAGGTTGGGCTCGCTGCCGGGCGGTGGTGGGTGCCATAAGAGAGGGGCAGCGTGAGAGAAACAGAGATGGAGATTAAGGAGAAGGAGGACTCTTAACTCCTGCCTGAACCAGCCCTACATCCTGGTCCTGACCCTCCTGGTGGCCCAGAGAAAGATATCCAGTGATTCCGTCCCCCAGGGAGGGCCCAGCACCAACCTCACAGGGTAACACCTCACTCCTCCATCCGCCTCCTGCCTAGAAGTCGGGATCCCCAGCCCCTGCCCCAGGCCCTGTTGCCGAGCCCGGGCACCAGGTCCCACCGGGCCCACGTGGGCACCTGTCGTAGTGGATGATGAGGCTGATGGTCTCGAAGAGGACGGCGTTCTTGGCGTTGGAGTGCTGCACCTTCTTGGACTTGGGGGGCTCCTGGGCCTTGTTGAGCACGGTCTCCAGACATTCCACCAGCCGCCCCTTCACGGCAGCATCCTCTGGGGAAATAGAGGGCACGAGGGGGCTGAGCGCCACGCCTGCCCAGCCCACCTGCTGGGACAGTGGCCACACCACCGCTCCATCCTCCCTGGAAGAGCTCGGGCTGTCTCCAACCCGAAGGAGCCCTGCAGGTCCCTCAACCCCCTCCCAGGTCCCCAGAGGTGAGTGAGAGAAGGAGACAGCAGATACATCTCCAGACCTGGGTTCTCATCCTGCTTTGCTCTGACCCTGCTAGGCTTTGCTCACTCCTGTGAGCCTCAGTTTCCCTTTCTGCAGTGCTGATGCTGTATAGATTTCTCACACAGCAAAGAAAGCTCTAGGAACCTTCCCTAGAGACACCCCCAAACCCAGGCCTTCCCGAGGCCCAGTCTGAATGCTGAGCCACTTCTGACAAGGACGCACTAGCCGTTCAGTGGCCTGCCCGGTACAAGACCCCTGTGTGCACACTCAGTAACAGGCCCTTGCCTGGGGGCTAGGAGTTCAAGGGTGAGAAAGCGCTGCCAGGCAACCCCTGCCAGCCCCCTCAACATGAGACAGACAGACGAATGCTGATCACTGCCATTTTCTGGAATGTGATGTGTTATCAAGTGTATAGAACAGCTGCCTAGGATTGTAACAAAAAATATTGCCCCCAAATCTCTCAGGACATGCACCAGCTAGACAAACAAGCTAAGGGACACCACAGGCAGCAATCAGCTGAATCCAGACTTCAGGACACAGAGCCACACAGCTCCCCTGGCTTCTCCAAAAACAGGCGGGGTGGGTTATATTAGACTAGAAGAAATTTGGGGGGTGGGGAGAGAAAAAAAATTTTAAAAATTAAACGACACCGTGGAGTTATTTTGAGTCTTCTTAGGTATGATAATGGCACTGTAGATTTTGCAGTGTTCTTGGTCTCAGGGGACATATGTGTAAATATTTGGGAGTTGGGGGAGTGTTTTGATATCTGCAATTTGCTTTTAAGTAGTTCGGCTGAGAGGGCGAGTGAGAATGTGTAAAACAACAATCACTGCTGAGGCTAAGTAGAGGGTCTCCGGTGTTTGCTATACTGTTCTCAAGTTATCCTTATGTTTGAAATTTTTTTATTGTTCAGAGATGGGGTCTTGCTATGTTGCCCAGGCTGGCATGCAGTGGCTAGTCACAGATGTGATCATAGCTCACTGCAGCCTCCAACTCCTGGGCTCAAGCAATCCTCCCACCTCAGCCTCTCCAGTAGCTGGGACTACAGGCATGTGCCACTGTGCCTGGCTTATGATTTAAGTTCTTCATAATAAAACATTGGGGCAAAAGCTAATGTCAGAGAATGAAGAGTGTAATTCTTCCAGATTAAAAGTGATTATGAGAAATGTTAACAATAATCAAATCTGAGCCAGGCACAGTGGCTCACGCATGTCATCTCAGCACTTGGGAGGCCAAGGTGGGAGGACTGTTTGATGTCAGGCTATTGAGACTAGCCTGGGCAACATAGCAAGACCCCGTCTCTACAAAAAAATAGAAAAACTAGCTGGGTGTGGTGGCACACACCTGTAGTCCCAGCTACTTGGGAGGCTGAGGCAGGAGGATGGCTTGAACTCAGGAGTTCGAGGTCAGTGAGCTATGATCACACCACTGCACTCACTCCCTGGGCAACAGAAGGAAACCCTGTCTCTAAAAAATTTTTTTAAAAAATCAAGTTTGATATTTGTGCCTTGATTAGATCCTACTTTGAACCAACTCTAAAAGGCATTTTGGGAAAAATTAAGAAAATTTACAGTGGGTATCAGAAAACACTAGGGAATTGTTCATTTTAAGTTTAACAACAGACTTACTGTTGTGAATGAAAATGCCCAGTTTTTAGGAATGTAGAACAAAATATTTAAAGGTAAAACACCAGGATATCGGTAACTTCTAAATATTTCAGAAAAAAAAAAAACAGGAGCAAGAACACAGACAAAATATGAAGTCTAGGTAATAGAATCTCTACTTCTCTGTATGCTGGGAAACTTTTCATAATAAAAAAAAATTACTTGGCAATAAATTGGAGGTAGCCCACCACCATCTGCTGAAAAGGGATGACACAGGTTTGGGGGTTCTTCTGGTCCAACCCCAGAGCAGGGCCATGTCTGCAATTCAGTTGGAAGAAGTGAGGTACCTGCCCTGGGCATACCCCAAAATTACCAGCTGGGGCTTCGGAGGTGGAACTGGCCTTAGATCGACCTAAGCCCTTCCTTACAGTATGAAAAAGGCCCAGAGAAGGCACACGACTTCCCTTGGGCTACACAGCAGAATCCATCATGGCTTCACAAGCTGGGAGGGGCCTCTGGCGTCACCTACATCATAGGCTCAATCACAGTGTGTGCACACACGCACATACGGAGTGCACAGGCACACACGCACACTCACAAGCAAATACACACACACAGACACGCACACAGGAACACACGTGCACACATGAGCTATGCTAATTCAAACAGCACGGCCACCGGCTGGGTGACCCTGGGCAAGGAACTCCCCACTCCAAGCCTTGGGTTTCCTCACCTGTAAAACAGGTGTGGCAATAGCCCCAGCCACAGTGCTGGAGCAAGAGCCGGCGTAGCAGGGACCCTGGCCCGCAGCAGGGGAGCAGCCACGGGTCTGACCCTGGGTGCTGCGCAGGATGGGCTCCGGGATTAGGGCTGCCCGTTCCCCTACCCCACTGCAGCCACGTAACAGGGGCTAGAGGCACCACACCAGCCTGGGAGAAAATCCTGACCCGGAGCCCCAGCCCCACCTGCCCTGCCATGGGCTTAGAGGTCCCCACCTGGTGACAAGCAGCCCGGGGGCTCGGCATTACCTGGCGGGGGGTAGCACTGCAGCAGCCGCAGGAGCTTCACTGAGAGCCAGGGCGCCGGGACAAAGTAGTAGGTGTAGTCCTGGAGGTCTGTGGAGGCCGAGGAGACGATCTGGGGGGAGAAGATGGGCGAGGAATGGGTGGGGGCAGGATGGGGACGGGGGCACGTCACCCGCTTGCTGGGGAGGAGCAAACACTGCCTTCCAATGGCAGCAATGTCAGTGCCACGGTTTTAGGGAGCAGGAAACTGAGGCTCAGGGAGGGGGTGAGGAAGCCTCGGGCACAGATGCACACGCGTACCACAGGGTGGAACTGGGACTAAGCCCAGGGCTGGTTGATTTTTCCAAGTAACACCGGTGCCAGGTGGGCAGGAAGTCTCTGCTGATTCCCTTCTGTGTGACAGTCCATAGCCCAGGTCCTCACTCTGAGCCTCCCACCGCCCCAAGCTACCAATGTTAGAGCGCACATCACCACATCACGCTGGCTCGCTGGGGGCTATTTCCCCTCAAGACCAGAAGCTACCCGGGGACAGGAATTGGGCCCAACTAGGTCCCTGGGCCTGATACAAGGTCAGATAGGAAAGCAGGTTTGGAGAAGAGGTGGCGAATTAGTAAAAGATCCAAAGACCATGTGACTTTTGTCCTCATGGCAAACTCCTACTCAACCTTTAAAACCCCTTCTTCAGGAAGCTCTGTGCCACCTCCATGCTGGTAGGTGCCCCTGTGCCCCCTGTCACTGTGTCTCCTGCACCTGCCTGGTATACAGTATTCAGATGTATGGGAAATGAATGAAGCAATAACTGAATGAATGAGCAGTGTGTTGTTCTCTTTGTTTGAGAATCCAGGCCTCTTCCTACCTGCCTAGGAAATACTTCCATGTACTCCAATTTCCAATTTCAATTCAGGGATCGCCTCTCCCAGGAAGCCTTCCTGGACTCACAGGCTGGGTTAAATGCCTCCTATGGAAGCCTGTGCTACCTCCATTATAGCACAAACCACCCTTTTGTGATAATCCGTGACTGAGTCACCTCCTCTGCTACACACGCCTCTCTCCAGCAGGACAGGGAGCTCCTTGAGTGTATAGCTTGAGTCTGACTCATCTGTGTCCTTAGAGTCATCCCACACAGAGTCCGGAACGCAGGCCTCAGGGGATGTTCTCAGCACACGAGCGAGGGAGGAGAGAGGGACGGGAGGCAGGATGGAAGGAGACAGATGTGCAGGGAATTGGGGAACAGGAGGAAGAACAAACAGGAGGGCAGCTCTGGCTTCCCGGGCCCTGCTCTGAGCACTTTATTCACAGCAGCTGTGCTGTGAGGCGGGCACTGGTATCGTCCCCATTGAACAGATGGGGCCACTGAGGCCCAGAAAGGTGAAGCCACTTGCCCAGGTCCACCCAGCTAGGAAGTGGCCGAGTGAGGATGAACCCAGCTCAGAGCCTGGGTTTGTAACCACTGGGCTGGGAAGCCTCTCAGGGAGAGAGAGGGGGGACCAGCGAGGTGTTGGAGGGCACAGGGACACCAGGGCCACTCCCACAGCCAGCACCTAGACCACACCTACCCGGCTCAGGCGAGACACGGCCAAGGAGATGCACGTCTTGAAGTCGTCTGGGTTCTTCTTGCAGAGACAGGTGATGAGGCTGACAGCGGCCGTGACCACGCCCTGCAAGGGGCATATGAGGTGGATCAGGGCCCGGGCGGAGAGTCCGACTGGGGACAGGTGTCCAGGCTGAGAATCTGAGAGCAGAGGCTTCGGGGCAGGGCGGGCCGTGTGTGCGGTCGAGAGGATGTGCACGTGTGTCGTGTATTCGGGTGGGGTAAGGAGGCACTGGGGACCATGGCCAGCACGGGCCTGAGTGACTGGGGTGCCCCTGGGAGGGTCCCAGGCATGCAGGTAAGGAGCAGTGGGTAGGTGGGGACTACAGAAGGACTGGGAGGACTGGGGGAGGGACAGAGGTGGGGACCCCTGGGCATCCAAGGGCAGGGAGGGTAGGGAGGGTTGTCTCTGGGCAGCTGTCAGGGGGTCTTGGGGACACGGGGCCTCACCATGTGCTGGTCATTGAGCAGGTGCACCACGCGGGCTGTCCACTCGCCCATGGGCACCAGGTCGGGCGAGGCCTTGTAGAGCCGCAGCAGGCACAGGGCCGCGCTCTGCTTCACGCTGTCCATGCTGTCCCTGTGGGGATACAACGCAGGGCAGGGGCAGCTGGAGTCAGCGGGACCCCAGCCCTGCACACCTCCGCTCCTGTCTTGCTCCTCCCAGGAAGGGCGCGAGTGGCCGCAGGAGTGCAGACAGCCAGGTGGAGCCAGGATCCAGTCTGGTGCTGCTTGTCGCCACCGGGACTCCGGTTTCCTCCTGCAGAAAGGGCTGCATCCCAGGAACCTCAGGGGTCACTGGCAGGGCTAAGCACCGTCACCCATTCACCAAGCACGCAGCGGGTGCCTGCGGGCACCGCGTGAGCGCTATGGATCGCAGGGCGCAGAGTGGTCCCAGGGCTCGTGCTCCTGGGGCTCACACACACACACACACACACACACACACACACAGGACACTGCTGGGGTCTGTGCTGCAAACTGAGGCCAGCACGGAGAGTGCCGGGGACGCTATTTTGGAGGAAAGCCTCTCTGATAAGGTGACAGAACAGAAAACTGAGTAACTTGATGAGGAGAGATGGGAGATCCTCTGCAACGGAACGCCCAGGTGAGGGGACAGCCTGTGCCAAAGCCCTGAGCCAGGCGCAGGCCTGTGCATGGGAGGGGCAGCGAGGACACTGCGTGGCTGTGGCGAGTGAGCTGTGGGGCAGAGAGCCGCAGACAGGACAGGGAGGAAACAGAGGTCCAGACCCTGCAGGGCCTTGTGGGCCACGGCAGGGACTTTGCTTTACCCAGCGGGAGCCGGGAGCCGCTGCAGTGGGCAGAGAAGCAACGTGACGCTAACACAACAGCAGGAACAGCTACCGCCTAGAGCCCTCCAGCCTGCCCGGCGCTATCACGGGCCCCTGCGTGGATTAACGTGTTTATTTTATCTTCATGACAAACTGAGAAAATGGGTATTGTCGCTGATGGCCGTTCCCAGATCTGACTTCAGTAGCTGCACAGGTGAGAAATGGTTGCATTCTGGATACATCTTTAAAGGTCACAGCAGGGCTTGCTGTGAGCTAGATGACGAGGGGAGCGGGGAGCGGGGACAAGGTGACCTTCAAGCTTCTGACCGAAGAGATGCGTTGAGTGGTGAAGCTGTTGGCTGCATGGGTGCCTGGTGCAAGAAGGGGGCACCGGGTGGGAACCCAAGTTCAATACTGTACACACTCGGAGTTTGCCTTGCTAATGACACACCAAGGGAGGACACTGAGTGGCCCCTGGCAAGCAGGGCCAGAACTGGCACCTGAGGCTGTGTGGTCTCCTGCAAATCCCTTTCTCTCCCTGAGCCTCCATATCATCCTCTGTAAAATGGGACCCCTGCTCCCCTCTGAGAGGAGGGGGGAGCCTATCAAACACTGTGGGGGGCTGAGTGATGGTCCCCACAGTGTCAACACCCTAATCCCCAGAACCTGTGAGTATGTTCCCTTACATTCAAAAGGGACTCTGCAGGTATGATTAAGGATTGTGAGATGGGGAGAGGATCCTGGACTAGCCATCTGGGCCCTGTCATCACAGGGTCCTTATGATGGGGACAGAGCAGGGTCAGAGCCAGAAGGCATGCGGATGAGACAAGAGGTCAGACAGGAGAGGAGGTGCCCCGAGCCAGGGAGCGCAGGCGACCTCTCCCAGCTAGAAAAGGCCAGAAGGCACCAGCCCTGCCCGCACCTACACATTAGCCCACCAAGACCAACTTTGGACTTCTGACCTCCCCAACTGGTGTTTTAAGCCACCATGTTCGTGGCGATTTATTGCCACAGGGAACTAATATACACACTTATCTGGCTCAGAACCTGGCAGCCAACGGGCATCCTGTGTCAGAGGACAGACTCTGTGTCCCAATCATGATCCACTTCCTAGCATGGAGCGTGCTGTGTTCCAGAAGGTGCTCCCATGGCTCTGTGTGAAGTTCTGACCGTGTGGTGCGGTTTTGGGGTAAGTCACTGACCCTCTCTGATGGGCAGTTTCCTCTTCAGGAAAATAAGGATCTTGTTGGGTTTGGGGATAAAGAAATGAGTCTGTGGGGGGCGAGGGTGTGGCCTTGAGCACAAAGGAGGTGCCAGGAGCTGTCAAGACCGGCTGTGGCCCCTCGGTAAAGTCTTTCCCAGGCAAAGGACACGGGGAAGCCCTAAGACGGGAAACCGGCCTGAGTCAATGGTCTGGTGAAAACATGTCTCCCTGGATGTGCAGGAGAATCACGCACTGCAGTGACCCAGTGGCTGTTTCCTGCCACCAGCTAGGCTGATGCTTGCCGGACAAGGCTGGGGAGACGGGAAGCCCCGTGCGCTGCGGCTGGAAGGAGACAAGGGGACAGGCCCTCCGGAGAACAACTGGCAATTCTGCTGCTGTGTGTGAGGGACCAAGACCAGCACTGCTGTCCCTCGACACCCACCTAGGGAAACACGCACTGCCTGAGGCTCACCAAGTGAAAACCAGGAACCAGCAAGAAGTCTGTGCACAGACGATGCTCGATCAGTGGTGGCATTTTCACCACCATCCCCGTAGCTCGCGTCTCCCGAGCTGTTGCTGTGGGCCAGGCTCTGCTCGGGGTGCTTCTGAGTATGAACCCGTCTAACCCTGACCACAGCCCTCCGAGGAGGTGGGTTCTAGTATCTTCTCCATTGACAGATGCGCAAACAATCATTGATGCAGAAAGAAGGAATAAGAGCTGAGAGCTATTTATCACCTTGGTTATGGGCAGCAGAGAGCACGGTGCTATTCAGGTCAAGTTTTAAAAGTCATAAAAGGGGCCGGGCGCGGTGGCTCACGCCTGTAATCCTAGGACTCTGGGAGGCCGAGGCGGGTGGATCGCTCGAGGTCAGGAGTTCGAGACCAGCCTGAGCAAGAGCGAGACTTCGTCTCTACTAAAAATAGAAAGAAATTATCTGGCCAACTAAAATATATATAGAAAAAATTAGCCAGGCATGGTGGCGCATGCCTGTAGTCCCAGCTACCTGGGAGGCTGAGGCAGTAGGATCGCTTAAGCCCAGGAGTTTGAGGTTGCTATGAGCTAGGCTGATGCCATGGCACTCACTCTAGCCTGGGCAACAGAGCAAGACTGTGTCTCAAAAAAACAAAAAAAGTTATAAAAGGACACAAATGAAGATGGGAATAAAAACCACTGAATTCAGGGGACCAGGGAGGAGAGGAAGAGCAAGAGTTTACATGAGGGACAGGAAGGGGAAATTCAACTGGAACTGTTTTCTCTTTTAAGAAAGGTGTGACTTTCTTTAAGAAAGTTCTTGAGGCATCTACCAAGAGAACTGAAAATAAAGTTCATACAAAGGAGTACATTCTGCATAACAGCCAAAAGGTGGAGTCTTCAGTTTTTTTAGAGATGGAATCTCCCTCTGTTGCCCAGGCTGGAGTGCAGTGGCGTGATCATAGCTCCCTGCAGCCTCAAACTCCTGGGCTCAAGCGATCCTCCTGCCTCAGCCTCCTGAGTAGCTGGGACTACAGGTGCGCACCACTATGACCAACTCATTTTACTACTTTTATAGAGACAGGGTCTTGCTATTGTCTCACTATTGCCCAGATGGGTCTCAAAGTCCTGGCCTCAAGTGATCCTCCCGCCTCGCCCTCCCACAGTGCTGAGGTTACAGGTGTGAGCAGTGGAGGCTTTTTGATGAATGGATAAATAATGTGTCCTACGCATACAATGGGATATGATTTGGCCATAAAAGGGAATGAAGTACTGATCAAGCTACAACACGGACGAACCCGGAACACACGAGGCTAAGTGAAAGAAACCAGACACCGGGCCACCTCTTGTAGGATTCCACTGCCATGAAACGTCCAGAACAGGCCAGTTCATAGACAGGAAGCACACTGGTGGTGGCCGTGGGCCAGGTACAGTAGGGAGAGTGGGAGATTAGTGATTAGTGACTGCTAAATGGGTACACGGTCTCTTTTTTGGGGTGATGAAAATATTCTGGAATTAGATAGTGGTGGTGGTTGCACAACATCATGAACATACTAAAAACCACTGAATTATACACTTTAAAGTGGTTAAAATGGTGAATTTTATCTCCATTTTTTAAAAAGCCTACTACAAAAAAAAGTTCCTCTGTGCGCCAGTCACTGCCAAAGCCAACTTTCCAGGGTTGAGAGCCCAGCCTAGAGTGGGACACCGCCCCTACCCCCGCCTCTGGACCCTGGCAGGGCACTGCCCCCTCAGCATCCATCCCCTCGTGTGAAATTGGGACGATGTCACCAGTACCCACATGCATTTGCCACACTGGCTTCCTTCCCAGTCCTTGGAAGCACCCAGTTCCTCCTGAGGGTGGCCGGCTACTTTTGTCTCCCTAAGCCAATGCTGACGGCCTGTCCCCGACTGAAACTGTTGGCAGCCTTTGCCATGACTGACCACTCCCTCCTCCATCAAAGTTCTCGGTGTTCTGAGTCACGGCCTGTTCTTCGTTTTCCTCCCACACCTCTAATCACGCGTCCCCCACCCCGCTGCCAGAGCATTACGCGCTGGGCCACCCCAGGGCTCAGCCTTCAGGCGCCTCTGTTCCCTGTTCACGTCCTCTTTGAGGGGCCTCCTCTGGCCCGTCGCTTTAATCGCCATCTACCCCTGCACTGCCCCATATGACGGTCCCCGGCCACATGTGGCTACTGAGCACTTGAAGTGTGTGGCGAGTCCAAACTGAAATGCAAGGTGTGTGCAAATCACACGAGCGATTCCAAAGACTTAGCACCAAAAAGGGATGCCCAATAAATAGCTCATGAATAATTTTAATGCTGATTCAGTGTCAGAATGGTAATATTTTGGATGGATCAGGTTAAATTGAAATACTAAATCCTAGGAAACAGAAAAATACCTATGTGGTATACATTATATTTTTATTGGACAGTTGTGATCTCTCTCAGATCTCTCTCCCTCTGCCCCTGAAGCCCTGTGGTCCAACTGTCTCCCTGAAGTCTCTGTCAGACGTCTACACGCAACTCAATTTCTGCATCGTCAAATTGCACTCTGGTCTTGCCCTCCCTGAAGAGTTCTACCCCAGTCTTCTTCATCCCAAGGAATGGTCTGCCATCACTCACCACCAGTTCAACTTCCCACCTCTCTTCCTTGCACGCCACATGTAACCTGTCCCGTCAGCTTTCCTTCTAGAACATGCCCCTCCCGTAATTACTCCATACCGCAGCCCTGGTCTGAGCCACCGTGAACTCTGACCTGGACAATGGGGACAGATGCCTGGCTGGTCTCACTGATCCCCCCCTCACCCCTACACTCTGTACTTCTGCTTATGATTTCTTGGGCTACTTTAATCTGCAGGCCAGCCTCTTTTGTTGGTTCTGGAATATTCTCAGCCATTACCTCTCCAAACAGTGCCTCTGTCACATTCTTTCCCTTTTCTCTTTCTAGAACTCTAAACAGCATCATGTTAGACTTTCTCTGTCTCCCATGCCCCCTTAGTCTTTCTTTCTAAAATCTCCATCTCTCCTACAAAGGAGTGCAGGATATAAACAAAAGGAAAGAAAAAATAGAAAAGTAAAATCTCCATCTCTGTTTCCCTGAGCTGCATTCTGATAACTCTTCAGTCTACAGCCAGTTCACTAATCCTGCCTTTGGCTGTGTCTACTCTGCTGTTAAATCAGACCACTTACTATTTTAAAATTTCAATTATATTTTCCATTACTTTTTCAAATCTGCTTGTACTTTACTCATATTTTTAAATAAACCTCTTATTTCTTGAAACATATTAAATATGCTTATTTTACATTCTGTATGGTAATATCCAATTCCAGTGTTACTTTCAGTTTTATTTCTGCTGGTTCTCTCTCATGGTGTCTTGCGTCCTGTGTTTAGTGATTTTTGGCTGTGAGCAATTCCTGTCACCTGGAGCTTCATCTGTGGAGATCATTGAGGCCTGTGGTGCAAATGAATTTCTCCAGAAAAGACTTGTGTTTGCTTCTGCCAGGCACTGAGGTACTACCAGTTTACACCACTTTAAACAAAAGGTTGACTTGGGATTTTTGGACTACCCAGGTAGGGTAAAATCAGACTGAGAACCAGTCTGAGAGCCATTCTGTGCAAAGGTTTGAGACAGGTAATTTTGCTTACAGCACCCAAAGGGGTTTATTTCTAGGTCACTCTCACTTTGAAGTGTGGCCTTCTAGAGCCTCTTCTTGGAGACAACCTTTGTCTTCTGTTCCCAGAGGCTATGGGGCCCTCAAACCAATACCTGGGTTCACCCCGTTCAGCAAATGCCTTCCAAGCAAAATGTGGCTCTGGCACGCCACTCACCTCCCTCGGGGCCAGACTTTTCTTGGCTTGTGGCCTGTGTGCTCCTTATTTTCTGGCTAGCTCATGAATCCATGAAAGGATACTTTCTTTCCTCTTCTATCCAATATTGATAGTTGGGTTTCAACAAGAACATCAGTCAGGTACCTGGTCGACCACATTGCCAGAAATAGAAGTCCCTCCTGTGCTCACACCAGGCAGAGGGATCATTTTAAAATATGAAGCCAATCATGTCACTCTTCTGCTTAAAACACACCAGTCACCTCCCATGTCAGTTAGAATAAACTCCAAACTGCCCTAACTCTCCCATGGTCACTGTACTCATGCCTACCTCAGGCCCTTTGCACTTGCTGGTCCTTTTGCTTGGGACACTTTTTCTCCAAAATCCTAAAATGATCATCTTCTCATCTTTCCAGTCTCAAATTACACATCACCTCCTTGGAGAGACTGTCCCTGACCAGTCTAATTTGAGCAGCCTCCCCCACTACCCCTGCTGCCCCCCATGACCCTGTTTTCTTCACAGCATTTGTCACTGTTTGAACTCATCTTCTTTACTTGTGTATTTGCTGCCTGTGTCCCCTACTAGATGAAGCTCCTCAAGGGTGGGCACGACAGGGTCCCCGCTGTTCAGTACTGCCTCCCAGGCCTGGAACAGCGTCTGGCACATTGCAGATTCTCAAGAAAGATCTGCCAAATGACTTCCTGCCTCAGAACGATCCCACAACCTGATCCCATTGCCCTACATGCTTTCCCCCCTTCCATGGCTAAATACTACTCGCCCAGGTTTCAGCCTGATGCCACTTCCTCTGGGAAGCCCTCCCTGATCTCCCAGCGAGGTCAGGTACCTCTATTAACCCCCCTTTGAGGCTCCTATGCCCCAGAGCATAGTTTTGAGAGAGGAATTCTACATTCCATCCTGCAATTTTTCCATCACCGTTTCTCTCCCACTCTGGACCATGAACACCAGGAGGGCAATGACCAGGTCCATTTCTGGGCATGGCCATTTCCCCAGCAATCAGCATAGCGCCTGGCACACAGTAGGTGTTCAATTAGTGTTGTTGAATGACTAGAGAAGATGCAGAAGTTCTGGAGGGCTGTCACCAACACAGCTTAAGGTTACCCCCTCCTAATGTTAAAGCTCTGCGTATCCAGCAGCATCCCACTGGCTGTCGGGGGAAGTGGCCTCACAGCGGCAAAGCTGCTTGGTGAGATGAGAAGAGACCACAACTGAGGTCCCCACCCCAGCATCAGCCCCAAATCCCGGCTGGGAGACCTTGGACAGGTGACACAAACTCTTGGAGCCTCAAACTTGGCTGGGCCTCATCTCCCATACCCCCCCCGCCCTCTGCGCAAGAGTCCCCAGCGCCTTACCCAGCCACGAGGATGCGGGGGATGTCTGCAGCGAAGGCCTCGCCCATCTCACGGCTGCCCACGTTGGCGATGCAGTGCAGGGCCAGGCACATGAAGGTGGGGTTGCGGCTGGCCAGGTCATTCTTGATGGCATTGTTGATGAGCCGGATCAGCTCGGAGTTTGAGTTCACCAGCACAGAGATGAACAGGTAACCCTGGGCGGGGAGGGAGGTGGATGGCTGGAAGCCTTGTGCCTAAGGCGCCCCAAACGCCAACCCTCAAGCCCTGAAGGCTGCACTTCCAGCCCCTCCTCCCTCAGACCCAGGGGTCCGGGCCCCTAGCCCCCTGCTCCCCAGACTCACTATCTGCTTCTCTGTGTACTTATTGGAGCTAAGCAGGTTCACAGCCTCCATGTGCCCAAAGTCAATGTCATGGCCAAGCAGGAAGATGAAGAGCAGCTTGCACACATATTTTTTCTTACTGTACCCATCCAAGGCTTTGTCCCCTGGGGCCAGAGGAAGGAGGAAAAGAGAGCCCAAAATGAGGAAGGATCACAGTACAAATCCCAGGAGCCCCAGTGCCCAACTCCCTCCTCCCTCAGACCCAGGAGTCCGAGCCCCCAACCTACCTTTGAACTTGGAGCGGATGTTTGCCAGTTCCTTGTTGATTCTCTTAATCTCCGCCTCCTTGCTCTTGCCTGGGGAGAGGAGAAGGCAGGGCAGGGGGTGAGGGGCCTGGGGAGCTCAGCCACCTGCCCTCACTTTCCTTGGCACGGCCCCTCCCAGTTGGAAGGGCAGATCTTTTCCACCCTGGGGCCCAGGCTAGGAGCTTCAGAGAAGGACAAACCACAGCTCATTGACCTGCACAGCCCAGGGGAGCCATCCCTGACTTCCTCCCTCCTTCCTGTTCCCACTGTGCCCTGCCCTGTGGGGCTCCTGGGGCTCCCTTGTTGGGCTCTCAGTGCTCTGGATGTCCTCCCTAAGGGCCCTGTCTCAGCCCCCAGCACACAGAGTAAGTATGTGACCAATGAATGAATGAAGAGCTCAGCTGCCTTCTGGCTGTCCCCAGGACCCCACCCCTGTCAGTGTCTCCTCCCCTAGTTCTCAATCCCATGAAGGTCCCACTGTTTGCCCAGCCACCGGGTCAGACCCTTGTGTGCTGTCCTCAGCCCCTCCCTCCCATGGCTGTGGCCTTATCTTCTCCTGCCTGGCCTACTCCCCACTGGCTCCTGGCTCCCGGCCGCTTGCCTCTCCCCAGCTTGCCCTCCTGGGACACTCCCACACCTCTGACAAGCCCCGCTTGTGGCCTGACTCCACAAAGCCCCCTACCCAACAGGCCAGGTCCCATGCTTCCTCTGTGCTCCCCAGTGCCCTGTGGCACCCCCTTCTGAGCATGCTCTGACCGGACGGTAACCAGGTCCCAACTGCCCTCTCTGCTTCCCATGTCCCCCTTGAGTCCCCGTTTCACTCGCCCCAGATGTCACCATCTCACCCTTGACAGGCTCCACCAATCGATCAGCTCCTCCAAACAGAACCTGGGTGTCCTCACCCCGACTCAAGCCATCGCCTTGTCCTCTTGGCTCAACCTCGAGACGTGTCCCTGTACACCATCGTGACCACTGCGCCCAGACCCTGTGCTCAGTCACTTGCATCAGTGCAGCAGCCTCCTCTCTGGCCTCCCGGCCTCCCTCTTGTCTCCTATGTGGGGCTCTTGTCACATCAGCCGGGGTGACTGTACCCTATGGCGCACTAAGCCCTCTGGCCCTGCCCTGGTTAACCTACCAGTGTCATCTGTCACCACCTTGCTGTGTCCCTGGGCCCCAGTGGCCTCTGCTCCTTCCTGCCTCAAGGGCCTTTGCATGTGCTGTGCCCCCTGCCTGGGGCCACCTCCTGTCATCTTCCCATCATTTGGGTCTCAGCTCCTGCCACCTCCTCCAGAGGCCTTTTCCTGACCACTTCTTTAAAGTTAATTCCTTATTATTCTGCTTCTAGCATTAAAAAAAAAAAGTCCTCCCTAGTACATTTCATACCACATGTCTATTTCACTTACCTTTACTGTCTAACCTCGGCCCCCACTTCAGACTATGAGCATCAGGAGGGAGGTCCTAAAACAGTGCCCGGCATACAGCAGGTGCTCTGTAAATGTCTGTTTATCTAAAGGGCAGAGACCTGCTCTGACCCATGTCTGTGCCACCTACATCCCTCAGCACATGGCCGGGCCCCCAGGAGGCTCAAGTGTGCGTTTGATGAATGAATGAAAGAATGAATGGGCTGGCGCCCATAATCCCAGCACTTTGAGAGACCTAGGTGGAAGGATCAGTTGAGGCCAGGAGTTCAAGGCTGTAGTGAGTTATGATCGTGCCATGGAACTCCAGCCTGGGTGACAGAGTAAGACCCTGTCTCTTAAAAAAAAAAAAAGAATGAATAAGCAAGCAGGCACACGTGCCATCCTTCACTCTAGAAATCCTACCTCACCCCCCACTCCCAACTCCGAGGGAAACTCCACAAGCCTCTCTTCAGATATCCCCCTCCTCCAGGAAGCCCCTCTGGCTAGCACCTCCTGATCCGAGTGCCAAGGGGACCCTAGAGCTGTACTGTCCAACACAGCGGCTGTCAGCCAGGTGGTTCCTGAGTACCTGGAGTGTGGCTGTTCCACACTGAGATGGGCTGTAAACGGCAAAGACACATGGGGTTTAGAAAACAGCGTGGGGGAAAAAAGAACGTAAAATATCTCTGTAAACTTTGTAAAATTTTGATTGCATGTTAAAATGGTAATATCTTGGGTGTACTGGGTTACAGAGTATTCCTAAATATTATAAAAAATAACTTTGCCCACTTCTTTGTATTTAAAAAAAAATGCGTCTGCTGGAGAAGCTGAAGTGACACACGGGGCTCACACTTCATTTCTAATGGGCTGCCACACTGCCTCTGTCTCCCAGACCAGACCCGGAGCCCCTGGAGGGGAGGGCCAGGGTCTGCCTCCTCTCTGGGTAGCAACTCCACGTTCCAAGGGCTTACTGAGTGCCCAGAGCTCCGTGAAGGCAGGACAATGTGAACAAAGGGCATTAAGCAGTGGAGCGAGATGCAGGGCCTGGGGACAAGGGTGGGAGGTCTCTGGGGCCACTACTTCACCAAGGAGTTGTATTTGGCCCGTGTCCCTCAGAGGCCATCTGATCCTTCATTTATTAATTACACCTTTCCTGAGGCCCCGTGGGTCAGGCCTGAGCAGGACACTGCTGCTAGGGGCACTCGCCACTTCGGATCTGCCTCCGAGGAGCTCCTGGCCTGGAGTGGGGGAGGAGGGGGTCCTGTCAGCCACATCTGAGCAAGAGGTACCAGGGATGGAGGTTGCCCTGGCACTGCCTGGGGCCCTGGTGGAGGCCGCCAGGGGAGGGGACATCTGAGGAAGACCTGGAAAGATGAGGAGGTTTGGGAGCAGCTCAGCAGTGAGGGACAGCCAGAACTGAGCCACTGGGTGAGGAGTGCACATGAGAGGGTGGCCCTGAGGGTTGGGACAGTGCCTCCCTCTGGGGACAGCACTGGGTGGGCGCCCAGTCCCCTCAGAACTAGCGCATGTGCTCTGTTCCCTTCCT
Organism: Lemur catta; assembly: GCF_020740605.2. Classification (NCBI taxonomy): domain Eukaryota; kingdom Metazoa; phylum Chordata; class Mammalia; order Primates; family Lemuridae; genus Lemur; species Lemur catta. The sequence continues at coordinate 23,368,116 of NC_059146.1, forward strand.
CACCTGAGCGTGACCACACAACTGCTTCGATTGCTGGCCTGAAAATTGTTCTATAGGGACCAGAAAAAAAAAACCCAGCACCATCTTTCATAAATGAACTGGATATCATACAGTAGCTGCTTAAACTTTGTCGCTAGTAGACAGAAATTTGAATAGCAATTAAATTTCCGAGGCTAAAGCCCTCTTTGCCTTTGTTTTACCCTGTATTAAAAGCTTCAGGAAGCAGGCAAAACCTCCCCGAGATGCTGGTTGACAAAGCAGGGGTTACCCTTGGGGAGGGCTGAGGCCTGGGAGGGGCCCAAGGTGGGTGCTGGGGAGCTGGGAATGTCCTTTCTAGAGCTGGTTATGTGTCTGGGTTCAGCTGGAGAAAATTCATCACACTAGACACTTACGATCTGTGGGCTTTTTTATAGACATGCTGTTCACATGTATACGTGTACATATGCATTAATATATTTATATATAAATTTATACATATTCATATATTTGTATAGTGAAGTATATCAATTACACAGAAGATAGCATCAAACACATATGGACAATTTAAAGGTGGTTAAAGAATATGTATAATACGTGCGTGCATATTTTTTAAGTATTCTTTCATTTTAAAAATATTCTTTAAATTTAAAGAATGCATATATTCTTTAAATATAGTCCTGCCCCGAAACAGTGTTTCAGTCAACAACAAACCACACATACGGCAGTGGTCCGATTATAATAGAGTATTTTTACTGTACCTTTTCTATGTTTCCATATTCAGATACATAAATCCTTCCTCTTTGTGTCAGAGCTGCCTACAGTATTCGGTACAGTGACTTGCTACACAGGTTTGCACCTAGGAGCAATAGACCATGTAGCCTAGGTATATAGCAGGCTCTGCCACCGGGGTTTGTACACTCTGTGACGCTCGCACAAAGATGAAATCACCTCACACATTTCTCAGACATCCCAGTCATTAAGTGACACTTCTCGCAGAATGTAGCCCTGTTGTTCAGCAACACATGACCACATTCTTTAAATTGTACTTAAGAGATTTAAATACATATACAAATGTGTGTATGTATATGTATATATGGTTTAAATATTCTTTAAATTTAAAGTATATAATTTAAAAAAGAACATATATGTTTAAAAATATTCTTTAGATTGTATTTAAAATATATTTACATATATGTATATATTTTTTATTTTAGTCTTTAAATTGTCCACATCTATTTGATACTGTCTTCAGCATAACTGATATACTTCACCATAAAAAAGAATGCAGGGGCCGGGCGCAGTGGCTCACATCTGTAATCCTAGCACTCTGGGAGGCCGAGGCCGGAGGATCGCTCAAGGTCAGGAGTTCGAGACCAGCCTGAGCAAGAGCGAGACCCTGTCTCTACTAAAAATATAAAGACATTAGCTGGACAACTAAAAATATATATAGAAATAATTAGCTGGGCATGGTGGCACATGCCTGTAGTCCCAGCTACTCGGGAAGCTGAGGCAAGAGGATTGTGCTTGAGCCCAGGAGTTTGAAGTTGCTGTGAGCTAGGCTGACGCCATGGCACTCTAGCCCAGGCAACACAGTGAGACTCTAACTCAAAAAAAAAAAAAAAAAGAATTCAGGCCAGGTATGGTGGCTCGTGCCTGCAATCCCAGCTACTGGTGAGCCCAAGGTGGGAGGACTGCTTGAGGCCATGAGTTCAAAACCAGCCTGGGCAACACAGTGAGACCACCCCCCCCACCGGCCCCCACCATCTAAGAAAAGAAAGAAAGAAAGAAAAGAACGAATTTAGAGAGAACAAAAGCACCAGGTCTCCAAAAGCAAAGGGCTGTGGCCTCGAAGGGAGGGCATCAGGCAGAGGCACAGATCCGCGAAGACCTAAAGGCAAGGAAGAGCCCAGGCACACAGGGACAGTGCACGGGTGCTGTTGAGGGTAAAACTTGGGAAAAAGGGCTGAAGGCAGCTGTGACAGCCTGGACTAATGGAAAGGACAACTATCCAGCACTCAGGGCAAGCCAGCAAAGGGGGAGTGAGCTCACTGTCACAGGAGGCATACAAGAATAGGAGGGAGCTTTAAAGGGATTCTCTGGTTCACAAAGGGATTTCTTGGGTCAGGCTTGGGGATGAGAAACATCTGCCCTGCTCTTGGGGAGGCCCTGGACTGGAGAGGAAGCAGACAGGGACAATGGTGGGCATTCTGAAAGAGCAAACACAGTGGGGGCTGGGAGGCTTCAGACCAGGGAGGAAGGCTTCCCAGTAGGCGGCTCCTGGGATCTGAGGATCAAAAGATGAGGCTTGGCCGGGGCTCAGTGGCTCACGCCTATAATCCTAGCACTCTGGGAGGCCGAGGCGGGAGGATCATTTGAGCTCAGGAGTTCAAGACCAGCCTGAGCAAGACACTGTCTCTACTAAAAAGAGAAAGAAATTAGCTGGACAACTAAAAATATGTAGAAAAAACATTAGTCGGGCATGGTGGTGCATGCCTGTAGTCCCAGCTACTCGGGAGGCTGAGGCAGGAGGATCACTTGAGCCAAGGAGTTTGAGGTTGCTGTGGGCTAGGCTGACGCCACGGCACTCACTCTAGCCAGGCAACAGAGTGAGACTCTGTCTTAAAAAAAAAAAAAAAAAAAAAGATGAGGCTGAAATGGACCAGGCAGAAATAAGGTGTGCTCTGGGAAGGAGGCCCAGCATGTGCGAAGGCCTGGAGGTATGAGGCAGTCAGGAAGCTTAAAGAGTTCAAGGTGATAAAAGAGAGTCCACAGCAGGTGGGGCTAGACCACTCCTGGGTTTTCAGAGGGTGCTGGGGAGTCATGGGAAGGAGCAGGTCCCTATTCTGCCCGTGGCTGTCACTGTCCTTGCGGGTGGGAAGGAGGCCAACATCTTGTAACAGGTCAGAGTAGGGCAAGGCCAAGGCAAATGCTGATGGCCCCAGGGATCTGCCCGACCTTGGGCCTTTGGGTTGGGGGAGATAAAGCCTTCCCTAAGCACAGAGGCATCAGGGTGAGTCTGCTACTACCACCCACGGAAAGCATCCGGACAAACCTGGGCCCTGCCCTGGAGGAACTAGTATGTTTTATGGAGGTAACACAGGTCCAGCACTTCACTGCAAAACCTTCTAGAGCCTTCCAGAATCCAGACAACCCATCTAGTAGGTGGGTGGCTTTATGTGCCTCCTGCACAAGCCCCAACAGCCCTGAGTCCTCAGAAAGGGCTCCAGGAGGCAACGTTTGTTGATCCTGGGCCACTCGAAAGCTCAGGACATTTTAGCCCCGCAGTGTCCAAAATGGGAGCCATCAGCCACCTGTGGCCACTGGGCACTTGAAATGTGGCCAGTGGGACCAAAGGACTGGATTTCTCATTTTATTTCATTGTAGTACATTTAAACTTTGTAAATTTAAACAACTGATCCTCAATTCAGTGACTGGAAAAGTCTGTTTGGAACTTGGGTACTTTGTGAATCTATTTTTTTTAACCATAAGTTTTACGAAATATTTTCTTTTTTTAGAGATTGGGTCTCACTATGTTGCCCAGACCAGACTCGAACTCCTGGGCCCCACTGATCTTCCCTCCTCAGCCTCCCAAGTAGCCACAGAGCCCAGGCTAAATTTCATGAAATCTTAATACAGAGCAAGTGATTCTAATGAGACTATAGCCTCCAAAATGAGATGCACTCTGAGTATAAAATACACACTGGCTTTCCAAGACTTAGTATGAAAATGGAATGTAAACCATCATCAATAACTTTTAACATATCGGTTACATGATAAAATACTATTTTGGACATACTGGGGTAAATAAAATACATTAAAATTCATTTCATTGGTTGTTTTGTTTTTTTAATGTGGCAAGAAAATTTAAACTTATATATGTGGCTTATATGACAGCCCTGGTTTAGACGCTGCTTGTATTATTAATGTTATCACCATCCCTGAATGATGAAATATATTCTCCTAAATAACAAAGTCAAACCCTGTCATTCCCCTGCTAAGCTAGGCCAAAAATGCAAGCCACTGAGACCCTGCCAGAGTTGCCCCCTGACATATTAAGGGTACACATGCAGACTTGCCAAGTGTCACCTCCTGGACCAGAACACCAGTGCCCTGAGGACAGGGATGTATGGCTGCTTCAGTACTGGCAGTGTCCCCAGGGTCCAGAGTAGCCTGGCACAGGGAGGTGCTGAATGAAGATTTGTGGATCAAGGCCACAAGAAAACACCCAGCTGGAAGGGGGGTGCTGGGGCTCAGGCCTGGGGTGGGAGCAGGGGCTTTCCGATGGTGCACTCATGTTGGAGAGCCACCAAAGTGGAACGTGGTTGGCCTTCTGTGCTCTCCACAGTGGCCAGAAGGGTCCTGGGAAAACTTGACTCAGGTCCCTTCTCTTTTCTGCTCCAAACCCTTCCATGGCTCCCAGCTGGCTCAAAGCAAAAGTAAAATCCTCACTGTGGCCCACAAGGACCTGCACCATTTGCCCTCTTCCCTCTCTGGCTGAATCTCCTGTCCTCTCCGCCTGTGGCAATGGGTATGGCAGCCAACTCCTCCCTCTTCTCCTCCTCCAAGTTTCTGCTACACTTCAAGCACAATCTAGCCTCAGGGCCTTTGCACAGGCTGTTCCCTCTGCCTGGACCATCCTCCTCCCAATGTGTGCCTGCCCAATTCACCTACCAAATTCGATTCTTTGCTCCAAGGTCACCCTTCAGCAAGAGGTTCCTGAGCAGCCCATAGAGAAGCACCGTCCTATCCCCAGCCCCACAACCCTCCCTTGTTTATCTTCCTCCCAAGGCCTCCTGCCACCTGTCTGGACACCTGATATATTCACTTGTATATTGGTCCCTCTGCCCCTTAGAACGTGAGCACATAGGGCGGGGACTTTTGTTCACTGCTGTGGCCCTGTCACCTAGCACCATGCCTGGCACTCAGCTGGAGCTCAATAAAGGCTGGTTCTACCATCCATCCATCCATCCATTCATTCAATTAGCAAACATCTCCTGAGGCCTTCCCTGGGGCAGGACCTGCAAAGGGTGGAGCTGGGGACGCAGGGAGGGGTCAGACCCAGGGCCTGAGCTCCATGGGTTGGGGGAGATGTCAACACCACAATGGGTTCCCATTTCCCCTGCTGGGATATGCCCTAACAGAGGAGCTCAGGGCACTGTGGCAGCCAGCGCCCCGCTCCCATTCACTCACTCAGCGGACTCTCCCAAGGCCTTTTTGAGCCAGACTCTGCCCTAACTGGAGCCAGGGCCCTAGACAGGAGGCAGCCCAATCCCTTGGCTTCCTGTCCCATACGTGACTTTGGATGGATTCTTGCTCCAGGCAGAAGGAAAGGACAATGCCCTCAGGCTGGACCCAGCCTCAGCCTCTCCCCCTTCTTATCTGCAGAATTTGCCCTGCCTCATCTTCCTCCTCAAAGCCTGCCTTTCGCCTCCTTCTAGAATCTAGAGTCTAGATCTAGACCCTTCCCCCTGAACCCCACTATGCCCTCCAGATCCTCCCGCAGGACAGCCCCACACTCGCCCCCCTGTTCACCTCTAGCCCTGCCCCACGCATGCACATCCTTCACCCCTTTCCTTCCCTCGCTCCTCTTTGAAACCCTCCCCAGTGCTCTCAGGACAGACACCAACCCGGCCTCTGCCCACCGTCCCAGTGTCAGATCCCATCCTTCTCTGCCACACAGTGTGGCCTTTCTGCAGAGCCTCAGCCCGACCTCAGGAACTTTGCACTTGCTATCCCTCTGCCTCCACGGCTCTTCTCCACTTCCCTAGCCTGGCTAACTCCGCCACGTCCTGCCTGCACAGCTCTGAGGGTCTCTCCTGAGGCAAAGCCAGGCCTGAGCTCCCTGACCAGACAGAGCCCCCATTCTCTCAACACTATGGCCCTCTTCCTCATTGGGCTTAGACAGCTGCAAAATGTTTCCATCTTTTCCAAAAATTGAGATACAATTCATATACCATAAAACGCACCCTTTTACAGTGTACAATTCAGTGGTCTTTAGTGCATGCACAATGTTGTGGAACCAGCTGGACGCGGTGGCTCACGCCTGTAATCCTAGCACCTGGGAGGCCGAGGCGGGTGGATTGTTTGAGCTCAGGAGTTTGAGACCAGCCTGAGCAAGAGCAAGACTCCGTCTCTACTAAAAATAGAAAGAAATTATCTGGACAACTAAAAATGTATAGAAAAAATTAGCCGGGCATGGTGGCGCATGCCTGTAGTCCCAGCTGCTCAGGAGGCTGAGACAGAAGGATTGCTTGAGCCCAGGAGTTTGAGGTTGCTGTGAGCTAGGCTGACGCCACGGTACTCTAGCCTGGGCAACAGAGTGAGACTCTGTCTCAAAAAAAAAAAAAAAAATGTTGTGCAACCATCCCCACTACCTGATTCCAAAACATTTTCATCACCCCAAAAAGAAGCCCTGTACTCATTAGCAGTCACTTCCATTCCATACCCCCTGCGACCCTAGGCGACCACTAATCTGCTTTCTGTCTCTATGGATTTGCCTATTCCAACATTCCATCTAAATGCAATCATACAATAGGTAGCCTCTTGTATTTGGCTTCTTTCACCCCACATCATGTTTTCAAAGTTCCTGTATGTTGTAGCGTGTGTCATGCTTCACTCATTTTTACGGCCCAGTAATATTCCATGGTGTGGACAGACCATATTTTGTTTACTTATCAGCTGATGGACATGTGGGTTATTTCCACTTTTTTCGCTATCACAAACAACTGCCAGGAACGCCCACGTACAAGCGTTTGTGAGAAGGAGCTGTGCAATTTGTACCCGGCTCCTTCTCCCCAGCAGGGGCTGGGAGCTGCATGGAGCACGGACAAGTCTGTCCTGTTCACCACTGTGACCCTAATGCCCATCACCAGGCTTGAGACGGACCAGCCGTTCAACATACACTTGCTGAGAAACAGACAAGAGGAAGCCCGGATTTTCCAAGCCTGATTCCTGTGGCTGAGCAAGTCTAAGTCTCCCCTCTGGGGTCCTGCAGGGACACTCGCCTGTTTTCCCTTTCCTTCCTCAACCCTCATCATCAAATCCTTTGCAAATCCTGCCAGCTTTTCCTTCAACGTTTATGCCAAACCCACTTCTCATCAGTCCCTTCTGACCCAAGTCAAGCCAACACCATCTCTCGCCCGGAGGCCTGCAACACCGTCCTAATTTGGTACCCTGCTTCCAGCTCTACCTCTAGAGTCTGTTCTCACAGCAGCCGGAGGAATTATTTTAAAACATCAATCGGTCATATCCCTCCTCTGCTCAGACAAAGGCAAAAGTGATCAACATGGCCCACAAAACCCTTCCCTATCCTACCGCCTCTCTGCCCTCATCTCCCACCCTTTCTCCCTGTCACTCACTCGGCTCCGGCCACACAGATCTCCTCACTCTTATTTGAACACACATCTAACATGCTGCAACCTCAGGACCTTTGACCGCACCAACCCTCTGCCTGGACCCTTTCCCCCAAAATCCACAGGGCTCGCTCTGCTCAGATGTCACCTCAATGAGGCCTTTGCTGAGCACCCTCTCAGTCCTGGTCCTCTCCCCCTCCTTTCCTTCCCAGCACCAGTCATCACCTGACATTGTATCATTTAGTGTGTTTTCTGTGTTTATGTTCTCCCTGGGGGCATGGGAGCTCCCAAGAATAGGGATTCTTGTATACCGCTGCAGCCCCAGCACCTAGCACAGGGCCTGGTATGCTATCGTGATCAAAAAGTGTATGTCAAGTGAATGAATGCACCTTCAGAGACAAGATGCTGTCATTAATGGAGTTTGCAGACAAGAAAACTCAGCCTCAAAGAGCGTAAATGATTTGCTGAGGGTCACGTGGTTGTAGGGAGCAGAGGCAATACACGTCTGCTCTGAGCAGCGGGCCCCCACCTGGGCCAAAGCCCCTCTTAGTGCCACTCCTTGTCGTAACAACTGTGTCGTCTCTCCTCCAACTGACACCCAACAGTTTCCACCCGTCCTGTTCACTGAGCACCTACTACGTGCCAGATCTTTCCATAACTACTCAATTCTAAAATAATCACTGGGCACTTAACTGCTCTTTAGATCCAGCCAAATAACAATAGCCAAGATCTGTCTAGTGCCTGGAACATGTGAAGGGCCTCACTCACGTGCATTAGCACAACCACCTCCTCAGGAAGGTGCCATCAGCAGTCTCTCTGACAGATGAGGAAACTGAGAGGTGAAGTCCCTCATTCAAGGTCACACGGCTGGGGAGTAGCAGCATTCAAACTCAAATCCAGGCCTGGCTGACCCCAAAGCCCATGCAGATAAAGCCTCGGAACGCTCTTGGCAGCTCCAAACACCGACAGCCGCTCCCAGAAGTTGAGAACTGACTTGCCACCAGGCCTCCCATCGTCACAACCCTTCCTAGCAGGAATCACTGTCCCCATATTGATGTGGTCAGACAGGGAAGGGCTCAGACCCAGGCCTGTCCTGCTCCCTGACCCCTGACCTCTCTCTGGGACAGGCTTCCCCTACCTCCCAGCCTTCCAGATCTCTACCCCTCAAACCCTCCAGGCCCCCTGACTCCTTCCTTGAGATCTTGGCTCTCCCTCTTCTGACACATCTCCCAAGCCCCCACTCCATAAGGTCCTATCCTTTCCAGGTCCCCATTCCCTGTCTCGGGTTCTCTCAAGACTCTACACCTGCAGCCCCTACCCTCTGTGCTCCTTTGGTCCCTCCTTTTCCCTCAGTAGCCCCTCTAGCACCTCCCCAAATGCCTCCCATGTCTTCTAAGCAATCCCTCATCCTTAGGCCCCTCTATGCTTCCCCAAGGTACCCCCATACTTCCCTCCCTTCCCATCTTTCCTCCCCAAGCCTCTGGACTTTCAACCACTCCTAGACCTCCTCTATGCCACTAGTCATGCACCTCAGTGACCTAGCTAGCCCCTTCCCCTCTATGACACCCCCTCTCCGGGCCCTTCAAGCCCTGCCCCGTGAGGCTGCCTATGGTCCACATCCTCCAGGTCCCCTCTGGCCTCCTCCCATTCCATCGCTCCACAGGGTACCCCCCCATGCACCTCCTCCTCTTTCTGTCTACAGCAGGGATCCCTCTAACCCTACCGTTTGTACGATCCCCCAGTCGTTTCTATCTTTCCCAGGGGACACCTCTGTGTTCTCACTCCTGGGACCTCACTAGCCTTCTCTCTTTTCAGACCAGACCCTCCCGGACCCCTCTAGCTACTCCGTGTCGTCACCTCAAGATGCACTCTGTGACACCCCAAGCCCCTGCATTCCTCCCACCCTAAAGTTCCCCCCGGGGCCCATCTATCCTTTCTCTCTACGACCGCAAAGGTTTTCTATCCCCTGAGTCCCTCTGTGACCCCCAAACCCCTCAATTTCATGATATCCCCCTCCCCCGCGTCTCCAGTGTCCCCCGGCCGCGCGCTCACAGTTCCGGATGTCGGAGATGAACACCGCGAGCCCCCGCATCCCATCGCCTTTGGACACGGCCGGCATGATGGCGGTGGTGTCGGCTCCAGGCCTGGCCGGACGGGGCACAGCGCAGCGGGGGCTGACAGGCGGGGACCGAACGGAAAGGACCCCAGGCAGCGCCAAGGAGCCCGGCCGGCCGAGGGGGAGGGCTGGCTGGCGGGCGGGCGGGCTGGCAGGCCGTGGCACCGCCCCCAGGTCCCTCCCCTGCGCTCCGCCGTCCGGAGTCTCAGCCGTCCACTGGTTCTGGCTCCTGCCTCTCAGTCTCCGGCTTCACCCCCTACTTCCTCTCTCATTGGCCACCAGGCAAAGGCACAGCACTGCGATTGGCCCAGGGCTCCGCTATTTCCGCTCGGGAGTGGGGGAGGAGGCGTTGCTCGAGAGACAGGCGGGGTTCGAGTTCGTAGCATGGCACCGCCCCCTCCGCACGACCAGCGCCAACACTGATTGGATGTAGCCCCTTTCTAAGAAGGGAGGTAGGGTCGTGAAGGAAGGCGGGGAAACGGACCTCAGGAGGCGGGACTTGAATTGACTGGGACCAATAGGCGGGTAGATCGCCCCCTCAGGCGTCGCGGATTCGCGAATCTGTCCTACTTCCGCCCTCGATTGGGCGGTTGTGGGGGCGGGCGAAGGGCGAAGATCCATAGGGAAGGAAAGAGAAGAGGGTGTCACTCCGCAGGGCTGGGATAGGTGGAGCGACGCCTGCAATTCCCTGCTGCAGAGCAGGGACTAGGCGGGGCAATGGTGCGTGAGTTGTTCACTGCGCAAGCGTCTGTGTTCCCTTTCTCCCTCCACTCCCTCACCCCCTACTGCTACAATCCTCCTCCAGGAAGCCTTCGCTTACCCCGCCCCCACGCTCTGACCCCAGTACGTCGGGACTTGTCAGGAGACCTGGAATCCTTGAGTGAACGAACCGTCATTCAAGGCTAAGTCCCATTATGCAGACGTTAAAACTGAGGTCCAGAGAGGTTGATTGACTCGTCCACGGTCACACAGCTTGGAAGTGGAAAAATAAGAATTTAAACTAAATTATGGCTTTTAACCATTTTTCAATATACGTTGACTTTTCTTTTCCTCCTCCAACCACAATGCCTGGGGCAGCCTCTATTGTAGCAGACACCAAATCAAAATTGATTATCCTCTCCACCAAACTTGGAGCTCCTCCAGAGCAAGAATGGGGCCTGGGATTGAAGAGCTGACAACACTTGTTAGAGGAAGGAATGGGTGTATCTGTTTTGGCCGGGCCCCCACTGCCTCTGCCGCTCCCTAGAGACTCTTTGGTAAACTGGCTTTGAGAAATTTGGGGCAAAGGGAACTGGAAGAGTCCATTTCTGTCACAAAATCCTACCCCACTATCCCTTTCTAATCTCAGAAACCAAGTATTCCTGGAATGAGCCTTGAGGGTGAGTTCTGGATCCTGGCAACATCCACTCAGACAAACCCTGGGGTGACGGGGGTGAGGTTGAGAAGAGCCCACCTTCCAGGTTCAATGGATTCAACCATTTGGGTTTGCATGGGGCTTGGGATTCTAAGAGGACGGATATTGCTCAGCAGTTTTAGTGACAGGGCAAGTCCATTTCTAATATGGGAGTGGGGGCTGTCTGCCACTGAAGAGCCACAGGCAGCCCCATTCAAAACAAAACAAAATTTTATTAGTACCAGGACTTGAAGAAGTCCTTTTTATGGAAAGACACATTAAACATTCCAAGGATTGGAGGAGTACATTCATGACTTGGGAGGAAGCACTTCGTCTCTGAGTAAAATGCCATTAAAAATATATATTATTATGGGAGAGGGGAGGAGGGGATGGGTATACACACATCTAATGGGTGCGGTGTGCACCTTCTGGGGGATGGACATGCTTGAATCTCTGACTCGGGTGGGGCAAAGGCAATATATATAACCTAAACATTTGTACCCCTGTAGTATGCTGAAATAAAAAAAATTTTTAAATATATATTATTAAATAGTAGTGGGGTTTGAAATTGTCCCTTTTTTGAGAGATGTGAGGAGAGACATTGAAGGTCTCAATAAAAGGAAATGTCTGTCCCTAAATAAGGAGGAAAGGCCACCCTTTCCCCTGCCCCAGCCTTCCACCTCCCCTCTCACCCCTCACCTTCCACTCTGAGCCCTGAGCCCCCCTGGGAACAGATGGAGTTAACTCTGGGTTGGTGTAGGGGAAGGATGTCCTGATTCTAGATCCGGTCAACGGTAGGTGGAGGAACTCAGTCCTCCTCACAACCCCACAGAGCCCATGAATTAGCCGAAAGTTAATTCTGAAGACAGGGCCTAGACAGCATAAAACTATAGAAATGGATTTGAGGAAGACCATTCTGGATCTCAGACGTTCGGCTGGCTGGGACATGGTAGTGTCCCGAGGACTGGAAGAAACCACTGCTGATACAGGGTACATCAAGCTCCCCATCATGAAGGGATTGCACCCCCAATTACCCAGTTCCAACAGTTATCATCATACGACCTTTATTGTTTCATCCATAACTCACTCCACCTCACTTCCCACCCACACTGGATTATATTATTTATTTATCATTTCTTTTTTTTAAGAGACAGGGTCCCACTCTGTCATCCAGGCTGGAGTGCAGTGGTGTGATCACAGCTCACTGTAACCTCGAACTCCTGGGTTCAAGTGACCCTCCTGGCTCAGCCTCCTAAGTAGCTGGAACTACAGGCATGTGCCACCACATCCAGCTAAATTTTTAATTTCTTGTAGATACAGGGTCTCAGTATGTTGCTCAGGCTGGTCTCGAACTCCTGGCCTCAAGCCATCTTCTCACCTTGGCCTCCCAAAGTACTGGGATTACTGGTATGAGCCACCAAACCTGGCTCCCACTGGATTATTTGAAAGCAAACCCCTCCCATCATACCATTTCATCCCCAACACCCAGTTATTATGGAAGTTTCTAGATATTCAGAAAGTCAAAACAACTGCACGTCCCATTTTGATTCTGCCATTAACATTTTGCTCCACTTTCTTTGTGAAGTGTCTGTCCCTCTGGCCATCCCTCTCTTCATTCATAGATTTCATCTTGTGTTTTTCATGCATTCACAGTAAGCTGCAGACATCAGTATACTTCAGCCCTGTTATGGGTTGAATTGTGTCCCCCAAAAGATGTAGGCTGGGCACTGTGGTTCAGGCCTGCAATCCTAGCACTCTGAGAGGCCAAGGCGGGAGGATCGCTTGAGCCCAGGAATTTGAGGTTGAAGTGAGCTATGATGACGCCACTGCACTCTAGCCTGGGCAACAGAGTGAGACTCTGTCTCAAAAAAAAAAAAAATGTTGAAGTCCTAACCCATAGTACCTGTGGATGTGACCTTATTTGGAAATAGAGTCTTTGCAGATGGTCATGTTCAGATGAGGTCATTTGGGTGGGCCTTAATCCAATATAACTAGTGTCCTTAAAAAGGAGGGAAATCTGGTGGGAATGAGAGTTGGGAGGATAGAAGATGGGGAATAAAAAAGGGAGGGGAGAATTGGACACAGAGACAAATGTGTGCAGAGAGAATACAATGTGAAGGCACAGGGAGAAGACGGCCACCTACAAGCCAAGGAACCTCAGAGGCCACCAGAAGCCACAGCAGAGGGGCAAGACCTGGAACAGATTCTCCCTCACAGCCCTCGGAAGGAACCAGCCCTGCCGACACCTTGATCTTGCACTTCCAGCCTCCAGGACTGTGACACAGTCTATTTCTATTGTTCAAGCCACCCCAAGCTGGGCAGCCCCAGCAAACTGAAACAGCCCCAGATACTTCAACGTGCACATCATTAACTATAGCTCAGTGTTTGTTTAGATTCTTTTTTAATAGGCAAGGAGTAAAAGACTCAAATTTGCAAGTGCACAAATTGATCAGTTTTGACAAATATCATCTGATTCTGATTCCCTTTATTATTTTTTTGTTTACTTTTTTTTTTTTTTGAGACAGAGTCTCGCTTTGTTGCCCGGGCTAGAGTGAGTGCCGTGGCGTCAGCCTAGCTCACAGCAACCTCAAACTCCTGGGCTCAAGCGATCCTCCTGCCTCAGCCTCCCGAGTAGCTGGGACTACAGGCATGCGCCACCATGCCCGGCTAATTTTTTCTATATATATTTTTAGTTGTCCAGATAATTTATTTCTATTTTTAGTAGAGACAGGGGGTCTCGCTCAGGCTGGTCTTGAACTCCTGACCTCGAGCGATCCACCCACCTCGGCCTCCCAGAGGGCTAGGATTACAGGCATGAGCCACCGCACCCGGCCCTGATTCCCTTTATATCACTTACCAACCTCTGCTATTTTCTTGCCAGTCTATCTATTGCCTCCCCCTCCCCCAACGCCCCAGAATGTACGATCCTCCAGGGAAGGGCCTGGGCCTCAATCCTCACCCACCACAGGCTCCCAGAACCCCGGCAAGTGCCAAGTGTAGGGCGTGGCATGAAGCATCAAATATGAGTATACGGGACTGGGTGACCCCACGTGGCAGCTCTGAAGAGGAGGAGTGTGTTGGCTGTGGAACGAGAATCCTGAGCAGGAAGAGTCCACTGGGGCCCCCTGGGGGAACCACCTGCACCCACCCCTACCCCCTACTCACTGGGGCCCAGTGGTTGGGTCCTTTGTGAGGCAGGCTGCAGGGGACAGGGGACTCTGAGGGTCAGTGATCAGAGTAGGTGGAGAGTCTCAGAGGAAGGAGGCCCTGGGAGCAGGACCCCCACACGCCATGGCAAGCGTGGTGGTGAAGACAATCTGGCAGTCCAAAGAGATCCATGAGGCCGGAGACCCCCCTGCGGGGCTCGAGAGCCACTCCCAGCTTGTCCCTGAGGCTCCAGGGGAGGTGACCATCCCAGCCAAGGGGATCACGAAGAAAAAGAAGGCTGTGTCATTCCACGGGTGGGTTTGTCACACCCTGTCAGGGACGGTCCTAGTGCCCAGCACTGCCTCCAACAGAGCACAAGTCCCACCGTGGGTGCTGGAGGAAGGGGAGGGGGAGAAGAGGAGGGGGCAGGCGACAGGCAGGAGGGCTCTGGGAAGGAGAAACAAGAGCCAGGGAGGTAGAGAGAACGAAGGGAATGGGGATGGAGGGAGGCAGGAGAACACCAGGAGAAGAAGGGGGCTAGCGAAAGAAGAAGAAAGTAGGCAGCGAGGTTGGAGTCAGAGGGAGTGGTTGACGTGGTGACAGGAAGGCAGGAGGGGCCAGACCAGGTCCGGCTGCATCTCAACCTTCCTGCCTGTTTCTCCTCCGCAGGGTGGAGCCCCGGACGTCCCACGAGCCAATGCACTGGTGCCTGAACCTCAAACGGTCCTCGGCCTGCACCAATGTGTCACTGCTCAACCTGGCCGCCATGGAGCACGCCGACTCCTTGGGGACAGACTCGACCACAGAAGACAACAGTGGCCAACTTGCACTGCCCGGGCCCCCTGCCTCCCCAACCCAACCCTGGCAACCAGATGACCCAGACATCACAGAAATACTGGTGAGGGACCCCTAGCTAGGGACGACCAGGGTCCCCGGCCTGGTGGTGGGCAAATACCAAGGATGGCAGGGCCAGTGTTCCTGATTTAAAATGAGAAACTTCCAGTCATTCTTTGAGACCAAAAGGAGCTGCCTCCTCCTTCCCTGACCGCCAGCCATGAATCTGGGAGTTGGTGATTAGTTCGTTTGATCACTTTCAAATGTCCCAGATGAGTGTGGACTTATAGACAGGAATCAGGCATGGTCCTCACCTTTGGGGAGCTCCCAGTCTGGTGAGGGTGACAGACACAGACTGGGGTGACAAGTTCCACAATGGAGGGGATCCTAGAGAAGAGCCCCTCAAACCAGGCCGGGGGGTATCAGGGAAAGCTTCCTGGAGGAGGCAGTGTTGAAACTGGGTTTTGTCAGATGAGTAGGAGTTCTCTGGCAGCAGGTCACCTAAGAATCTGGGGCAAAACTAAGAGGGAAGTAAGATCTAGGGGGATTTAGGGAATTCCTGGCAAAAGCATGGAGTGCTACAGCTTGGTCTTTAACTGCCCCACCTCTACCCCTCACCCCCCACCAGGCTTCCCCTGGGCCAGGCCCAAACTGGACTCCACACCAACATTGAGAATTACACTAACAATAGCCATGACTTACTAGCATGTACTGAGCACTTTTTATGTTCTAGGAGCCTCAGTTTCCCCATCTGGGAGACAGAGATACATGCATTTGTTCTTTCAACAAGTATTTCTTGAATGCCTACCATGTACCAGGCACTGGTCTAGGAGCAGGAAATGCAGTAGCGCCCAAGACAGTATTCTGGATGTAACAGTACCCGCCTCACCAGGTGGCTATGAGAACAAAGCGGTTCATTCATGTAAAACGTTCAGTACCACAGCCAGCCATGGGCACAAAATGAGTGCTGGCTCTTGTTATTATTTTTGTGATTTATCCCTGTTTCACAGAGGAAGATATTGAGGCCCAGAAAGGTTCAATAGCTTACCTGAGGTTGCGCAGCTTGAAAGTCGTGGGGCCAGGCTTAGGGGAAGAGGGGGGTGGTGACATCCTGCAATGATGGGGACAGTGGAGGTCACTGCAGGAACCCTGAGGAGGGAGGCCTCGGCCCAGCCAGCCATGGTCAAGGAAGGCTTTCCAGAAAAGGCCACACAGAAGCTGGATCTTGAAGATAAGGAAGGCGTTCCCCATGCAGAAGACAGGGAAGGGTGTCCCAGCTACCAGGAACCACATGTGCTAGGAGCTGAAAAGAGCCCCGGGGCAGGAGGGTACCCCCTAGTTGGTTCCTACAGCTGAAGTGTGGTGTGTGACAGAGATGAGACTGGAGGGGGCGAGGGCACAGGCTGAGAAATGTGGGTGTTCTCCTGAGGGCAGTGGGGAGCCAGTGTGGGTTCAAGGGAAAGAGACAGAAGCAACTTGGGATTCCGGCCCACTCCACTTCCTGAGCTCCTACCATGTGGCAGGTGCTGTGCTGTGTCCCTTATGGTGGGGATCTCGTTTTCCTCTCTTGGAACTTCTACAAGGAAACTGGTATAATCGCCCAGTTTAAAGATGAAAACAAGAAGAACTGAGGTGTAGAGAGGTGGCGTGACGGCTGCAAGGTCAGCTCAGACAGTTTGTGAGAGGCAGGGGCAGGACTAGAAGGCCGGCGCTAAAGCAAAAGTCCTTTCTTTCCCTAAGACCCCTGGGCCAGGTGAAGGGACGCTGGGAGGAGAGGAGAGGAGGCTGGGCGGGGGCCACGGCTGGAGAGAAGAGACTAAATAGGGACAGGGGGTCAGGGCTGGCACAGTTTTCCTCCTGCGCCCCGTGAGTGTCTCTCAGGCGGCGCTCACAGCCGCCTGCCTCCCACCAGAGCTATTTCTGAGTCACATCCCCCAGTGGATGGCGAAGCCCTGGGAAGCTGGGGTCAGGGCCTGACGCAGCTGCGCTCTGGGGCCAAGGGGACCATCAGCCTATATGGGGCTTCTGCCTCGTTCTCTGCGAAATGGAAAAAGTACTGAGAGCTGACACCTCCGGGTGCACGCAGGAGAGGTGAGGAGGGACAGTGAGCATAGCCACCAGCACCCAGCACCTCAGCTGCATCCAGGAAGCAAGCTGGACACAGGCAGGGACAGAGACCCAGAGAGAGGGGGACAGAGACCCGGAGAGAGGGGACAGAGACCCAGAGGGAAGGGGACACCGGTCCAGTGTGGGGGTGAAGACTTGGACACAGAAGAGGAAATTGACCCAAAGTGGGGGAGACAGAGGCCCACAGAAGGGAGCAGAAGCCTAGAGAGATGGGGACATCGCATAGAAGTGAGATAGAGACCTGGAGAAAGGGACAGACACTGAGACGTGGGAAAAGCAGAGACTGCAAGGGTGGGGACAGACCCAGAAAGACAAAGGCACAGAGGACAAGAAATGGGGAGACTGAAGTGCAAAGAGGGAAGACAAAGAGACCAGACAGAATCAGAAACCCAGAGACTGTGGGGGAAAGTGAGCCCCTGGAAAGGGAGACAGAGACCTGGGAAAAGGACAGAGGCCAAGGAATAAGACTCAGAGACTCAGAGACAGGGAGACAGACTCTGAGATTTGGGTGACAGAGACCAAGTGAGGAGAGACAGAAAACCAGAGATAGAGGAGGGAGACAGAGACCCAGAGACCCAGAGAGAGAAGGAGCCAGAGAGAAGTGGAGTCAGAGAAGCAGGAGGCGATGGAGACCTTGGTTGAGCGAGTGACAAGTACCAGATAGAAAGAGGGACAGCAGAGGATGATGCAGCAGACAGCGTTGGCTCCCGTCACGAGCTATGACATCCTTAGGAGGCCAAAGGATGCATCTGAGAAGGTGGTATTACCATCTGGAAGGTCACCCAGTGAATCAATGGCAGAGATTGACAGGACAGTTCTTTTGACCCCTGATCGCTGCCTGCAGATTTCCCTGAGGCCACGGTGAGAATCCATGTTGCTAAGGTCCCTTCCTGTAGATCCTGTCCTGTCGTCATTATTATTATTTAGAGATGAGGTCTCGCTGCATTGCCAAGGCTGAAAAGCAGTGGCTGTTCACAGGTGCCATCCTAGTGCACTACAGCCCTGAAAACCTGGGCTCAAGCGATCCTCCTGCCTCAGCCTCCTGAGGAGCTGGCACTACAGGCATGTGCCGCTGCACCTGTTTTATTGTCGTCACTTTTCACAGAGCTGATACTAATCACTGTGCTAGGCTTCTTGATCATATCAAGTTGTTGATCTTTCCTCACTGCCATCTAAACAAGGTATCATTATTCCCACTGCATGGGAAAGGAAATTGAGGCAGGCTTCGAGCGGGAAATTGGTTTGCAGAGAGTTGCACAGTGTGTGGGTGGCTGAGGAGGATGCATCCCAGGACCCTGGCTGCCAACACCACGCTGTTCACTTCTCAGCCGAGGTTGGCAGGCTCTGCCTTCCCCGTTTCCTTTTTCTGCTCTCAGTGACACTAAAACTCTCGTCCAGGGACACTGGCTATCCCTTCCCTGTTTTCAAAGGAGGGTTGACCAATGGCTTTTCTATGCCAGCTGTGTTTGTCCCGATGACAATCCTGCGAAGGTAGCTGTTAGTTGCATTTCCATTTCACAGGTTGGGAAACATGGGCACAAAGGGGTGCAGTCCCCTCCCTGAGGTCATATAGTAAGTGGGAGAAATGGGCTGTCCCCAGTTACCCATAGGAAACCCAAGACATTCTGAGTCTTCAGTTTAGAAAGACATTTTGGTTTGGGCCCTCAGTTCCTTGCTACATGGCCTCTCCATAGGTGGCTGCATATGACATGGCAGCTATTGTTCCCCAAAGCAAGAGACAACAGGCAAGAAGCAAACAGTTCCTTTTTTAATTTTTAATTTAAAAAAATATATAGAGAGAGACAGGGGGTCTTGCTCTTGCTCAGGCCAGTCTTGAACTCCCAACCTCAAGTGAACCTGCTGCCTCAGCTTCCCAAAGTGCTAGGATTACAGGCGTGAGTCACTGTGCTGGGCCAAAACAGTTCCTTTTATGAACTAGTCTCTTAACTTGCACATCATCACTTCTGCCTTCTACTGTTTACTAGGTCACTAAGTCCAGCCCATATTCAAGTGAGGGGAATAAGACTCCATATTTTAAAGGAGTGTCAAATAATTTATGGACATATTGTAAACCATCATATTTTGTGGGAGTTTTGTAGATGCCCTTTATCAGGATGAGGAAGTTACCTCCCATTCCTAGTTTGTTGAGTGTTTTCTTAATTATGAAAAGGTGTTGTATTTTGTCAAATACTTTCTGTCTGCCTATTGACATGATCACGTGGTTTCCCCCCTTCATCCTATTAACATAGTATGTTACATTGATTGATTTTCATATGTTGAACCAACCTCGCATTCCTGGGATAATTCCCACTTGGTCATGGTGTATAATGCTTTTTATATGCTGTTGGACTTGGTTTGCTAACATTTTGGTATCAAGGCAATACTGGCCTCACAGAATAAGTTAGGAACTGCTGCCTCTTCTATTTTTTGGGAGAGTTTGAGATGAATTGTTTGTCACTTTTTTTTTTTAACCTGTTGCCCAGGTTATAGTGCAGTAGCACAATCAATCATAGCTCACTGCAGCCTCAAACTCCTGGGCTCAAGCGATCCTCTTGCCTGTAGCTAGGACTACAGACACATGGCACCATGCCTGACTAATTTTCAAGTTTTTTGCAAAGATGGGGTCTCACTACGTTGCTCAGGCTGGTCTCAAACTTGTGGCCTCAAGCGATCCTCCCACCTTGGCCTTCCAAAGTGCTAGGATTACAGGTGTGAGTCACAACACCCAGCCTAGATTAATGTTTATCATCAAATTTGGGATGTTTTCAGCCATTACGCTTTCAAATATACTTTCTTCCTCTTTCTTTCCTCTCCTTCTGCAACTTCCAGACCCACAGGTTTCTGAGGCTCTGCTCATTTTCCTCCATTCTTTTTTTTCTTTGTGTTCTGCAGACTGGGTGATCTCAGCTTAGCTATGTTCAAGTTTACCGATTCATCCTTCTGGCTGTTTATATCTGCTACTGACCGCCCCCCCCAGTGAATTTTTCCCTTCAGTTATTGTACTTTTCCACCCCAGAATTTCTATTTGGTTCCATTTAGTAATTTTTATCTTTTAAGTAATATGCTGTATTTGGTGAGACATCATTCTCTCATTTTCCTTTCCTTCTATAGATATGGTTTCCTTTAGCCCTTTGTACATATTTTAAATAGATAATTTAAAGTCTTTGACTAGTACATTCAAATCGGGGCTTCCTCAGGAACAGTTTCTCTTGACTGTTTCCCCTCCATCCCCAATGTATGAGCTGTAGTTTCTTGTTTTTCTTGCATGCCTCATAAATGAATTCTTGTTGAAAATTGGACATTGAAAATATCATCATGTTGCATCCTGGAAAGAGTCTCCATTCCTAAGTGTTTGTTATGGTTACTGCTTGTTGTAGTTGCTTTTTAAAAAAAACTTTTCTGAACCAATTCTGTAAAGTCTGTATTCTTCATCACGTTTGGCCACTAAAGTCTCTGTTCTGTTATCTTAGTGGTTCTCTAATGATTGGAGAGATATTTCCTTGAATACCTGGATCATCAGCAAAATTTTCTAGTCTTTGCCAAAGGGCTGTGCCTGTTGAGGCACACCATTAACATTTGGACGGTTTACAACTCTGCCTTAGCCTTCACTTCCTGCTTGTACAGAGTTTCAGGGTCAGCCGAGGTGATGAGCATGGGGCCTTCTCCGGACTTTTCTGAGCATGTGCACAGCCCTACACATGCTGGTGGCTTTGTACATTCCCACGAATATGTTGGCACATTTCAAAGCCCCTGTAGACATCTCCATGAGATTTTCCTTTATAAGCATTTTGGCTACTTTATTGTTTACTCCAACTGTTATCCATTGCCTCGGGCAGTAGCAACATTTAAACAATTGTCTATAAATATTTTTGCAAATGATCTCTCTCCCACTCAGAGCTGCTTTTAGCACTTTGCCAGTTCTGAGTCAGGCAAAAGACAAATTATTTTACGTGGGGTTCCCCCAAGGAATCACTATATAGTCATATAATGACTGCCTTGCGGAATAAGGAATTCTTTCATCATTTTGCTGCTTCTTTTTGGGGAATGTGGACTGTTATTTTCCAAGGTTACTGCTGAGCTAGGAAGGGGGTGATAGGACTAGGATAAGATAAAACTCCACAAATCTTGCTGTTTTGATCAAGATTCACTTGTTTTCCTTGAACAAATCCTCCTCGGTTTGCTGCAAGTCTTTGGTTAATTTCCAGAATTATAAAAAAAACCGATTCTTTCTGTTTCTGTCATTTTTGTCATTGTTTTTATAGAGGGGTAGAATTTTTAAATTCCTTACTCCACCATTTTGCTGACATCACCTTAATACATTTCTCATCACACTTGTTCACCAGAGGAATCATGCAAGAAATGCGTTGCTGTCCCCATAGTACGATGGAGGAAATGTGTTCTCTTTTTCCCCATGTGTATTAGTTTGGCAACCATGGTTCAGGCAAGGTAGTTTATTTTGCACATAAAAGTCTGAACAAGTACATTAGCCCTGCTCTTCAAATGCAGCAGGTTGCAGGCTTTTGTGTTTTGATTGCTCAGTCATTTCTAAGCTGTTGCTCTCACCACTGCCTTCCAGCCATTAAGAAAGGGGAGGCCAGACTCGGTGTCTCACGCTTGTCATCCTAGCACTCTGAGAGGCTGAGGTGGGAGGATCACTCGAGGTCAGGAGTTTGAGACCAGCCTGAGCAAGAGCGAGACCCCGTCTCTACTAAAAATAGAAAGAAATTATCTGGACAACTAAAAATATATATAGAAAAAATTAGCTGGACATGGTGGCGCATGCCTGTAGTCCCAGCTACTCAGGAGGCTGAGGCAGAAGGATTGAGCCCAGGAGTTTGAAGTTGCTGTGAGCTAGGCTGACACCATGGCACTCTAGCCTGGGCAACACAGTGAGACTCTGTCTCAAAAAAAAAAAAAAAAAAAGAAAGAAAGAAAGAAAGAAAAGAAAAGAAAGGAAGAAAAAGAAAGGGGAAAGAAGAGGAGGAATCATGCCTGTTCTTTCAACATGTCACTCAGTGCCCACATCTGGCCAACTTACCTCCTATTGGCTGGCATTGGTCACATGGCTATAACCAGCTGCAAGAGGGTTCTTTGGGCATCTTCCTTTAACTGTGAAATAAGAATGTAAATTATATTAGTTAAGTTACAAGTTTGGCTGCTGTAACAAAAAGATACAAGATAACACGGCCTAAATAAGGAAGAAGATGTTCTGTTTTGCCTGTAAAAGTCTTCACAGGTGGTTTGAATGAAGTACGGTGGCTCCACAGTGTCAAGGGTTCAGCCTCCTTCTATCTTGTCTCCTCCATCTGATGGCCCAAGATGACCATCGATTTTGGATTTCAGCCAGTGGGGAGAGAAAAAGGCAGGAAGTTCTCACTCCTTCCTTTAAGACATGACTCAGAAATTGACTACATTATTTCTACTCACATTCCATTGGCCAGAACTTAGTCACATGGCCACACCTGGCTGCAAGGGAACCTGGGAAATGTAGTCTCTGGTTGGGCAGTCATGTGCCATCTAAGGCTTCTATAACTGTGGAAGCAGGGAAAATGGATCCTGCCACATGCATCCCGCCTGAACCACAATTTGGCAGGAGTCACAAAGCATTTGTGACGATGATAAAATAATGATGGCCAAAGGGCACATGGTATCGTGATTTAAAACAAAGGTTCTGAGTTTAAATTCTGATGAGGCTATCTTATGTGCTATATACCTGGGAGTACAAGAGATGTCCCCTCTCTGAGATCATGTGCCTCACCTCCAAAATGGGCCAAATAACTTCAAGAGGTGTGGTTGTGAGGAATAAAAGAGAAGACATGTGTAAGTGGCCTGGTGCATATGGAATACTCATATCTGTGAAGTGGATTCCTTTATAATTCTTCAGTGCCTGAGGAGAAAGACAGTATGTATTTTAACAGTTTATCTTTTTATGTCTGTGGACCCCGAGTGTTTGGTTGAGACTATCCTTCTTCTCCCACATGTCTGAGCACCCCACCCCAACCCCCATTCCCTCCTGGATCCTACTTACTTTTCCTCTCAGCCCTCCATGAAGAAGTGTAGTCCACCCCCTGAGTTCACTGAGCAGGAACACTAAGAAGCAAAGAGGTGCAGCCCCTGGTCTGCAGTCACACAGCCACTGCAGGGCAAAATGAAAGTGTAAACACAGCCTTCCCCAGTTCTAGAATTTTCCTTGGGGTTGGGGTTTGCCCCTCCCCCACCCCCAGGGACCCACCTGTCTCTCATTCTTCCCCAGAGTGGAGTCAACAGTGGATTGGTCCGTGCCAAAGACTCCATCACCAGCTTGAAGGAAAAGACCACCCGGGTGAATCAGCACGTGCAGACCCTGCAGGTGTGAGGACCCCTCTCTCCCCAATACCTTCCCTTCCTCCAGGGCCGAGTTCCCGTCTTAGAGCCTGCCTCCAGCCCAAGGCACTCATAACCCAGTTGGGGAGCTTGAGGCCCGGGAGGGAAAGGGAACTTCCCAGGCCCACGTCCTCTCCCCACGGGCTGTCCCCTTGCTGCTCTGGCTAACCCCGCCTCCCTCCCTTGCTCTAGAGTGAGTGTTCCGTGCTGAGCGAAAATCTAGAGAGAAGGAGGCAAGAGGCTGAAGAATTGGAGGGGTACTGCAGTCAGCTCAAGGTGAGCCGCCGGGGGCAGGGGCGCAGTGGGGAGAAGGCAATGAGAGTAAGGAGAGGGTGAAAGAGGAGAGGAACGGAGTGAGTGGGCCTGAATGAGGTGGGAGCAGGTGGAGGGGTGGCCAGGACAGGGCAGGCTGAGGAGGAAGCCATCCCGGTAGCCAAGGGGACCAGGCCGGTGAGCGAGCGTGTCTTGCGCGTGGGGGGAGCCTGCATGGAGGCGGCCAGGCCAAGGGTCTGGCAGAGGAACTGGAATGGGAAGGTAGGGCTCTGCCCTGGTATCCTGACCCAGGAGAACTGCCGGAAGGTGACCCGGTCGGTGGAAGATGCCGAAATCAAAACCAACGTCTTGAAGGAGAACTCTGCCCTGCTGGAGGTAAGGGGGAGGTGTCCCAGGATTTGCGGGAGGAGGTTGGACGCACGGGGGACTTGAGGCACACTTCAGGTGGGACTTCCTGTCCTGCCACCACCACCACAGTGCCCCTTCGCGCATGGTCACACATACAATCCACTAATCCACCAATAAGAGGGATTCGAATGAGGCTCCAACACCCAGATCGGGGACTCCTCCCTGCAATCGCATTCAGATCCAGAAAGAGCGACTCGAGTTGGACTTGAGTGAGAAGCCTCGTCCTGCCAACGTGCCCACTCGTTTGCCAACGAAATGTTGAGAAAGCTTCGGTCCTTCCTAAGCGGCAGGGACTGGTATTTGACACCTAAGAGAGAGGTGTCGGGTGGAGGGCCGGATAGGGACCTGGAGGCAGGCTAGCAGATGCCTCAAATGGTACATCTGTCCCTAATGACAGCAAGCGGGGCTTCCCAATATCCTGTCCCCAAGCGCATCCACTTTCCAATCTCGGGGATTCCTGGGGCGAATTTAGGGGTGGGGGTGGTTGCGGGACAAAAGGGGCTGAGCGCCAGGACCCCGCCCGCTCTCCCTCCCCGCCCAGGAGAAGCTGCGCTACCTCCAGCAGCAACTGCAGGACGAGACGCCGCGGAGGCAGGAGGCCGAGCTGCAGGAGCTGGAGCAGAAGCTGGAGGCTGGCCTCTCCCGGCACGGCCTGGGCCCAGCCACCCCGCCCCAGGGCTGCTCGGGTCCGCCAGGGAGCCCCGAGGAACCCCCGCGGCCGCGCACCCTGGCCCCCGGCGGCTGGGGACTGGGGCCCCGGGCAGGAGAGGGCCCCTGCGTGAGCGGGCAGGAGTTGCAGAGGGTGTCGGCGAGTCTCGAAGAGCTCAGGTGGGCGGGGACACAAGGGTGGAGTCTCAAAAAGTCGAGATGGGAGGGGCCGCAGGGACGGAGCCTTCAGGAGCCGATGTGGGAGAGACCAGAGGGCGGAGCTCAAAGATCTTAGGGGGCGGGGCCCAGGGGTGGGGTCTCAAGGAGCGGAGCTGGGGGCTGTGACCTGGAAGGGCAGGACTTCAGCCAACTAACTTTTGAGTTCATGGCTGGTGGGCGGAAGATCCGCACGTGGTTAAACTGAGGTGGCCAGGGCTTGCGAGGCCAATCCTGGAGGGGCCAAGTTAAGTGGGACAGGGCAGGGTGGGCGGAGGAGCAGTGTCTGGAGGAGCCAAGGTGGAGCTTGGGAACCTGACGAGGAAAGGGCTAGGATAGCTGATAAGGGGATAAATGAAGGGCATGAGTAGATTTCACCGAGAGAATTTTGGGACCAGGTGGGTCTGGAGCCACCGGTGTGGTCCTAGCGGGGCGGGGTCGATGGGGGCGTGTCTAAACCTAGCCCAGACCCATTCCCTCCCTCTGCCCCTCCAGGAGAGAGGTGTCCTCGCTGACCGCCCGGTGGCATCAAGAGGAGGGGGCGGTGCAGGAGGCCCTGCGGCTGCTCGGGGGCCTGGGCGGCAGGCTCGACGGCTTCCTGGGTCAGTGGGAGCGGGCGCAGCGCGAGCAGGCGCAGACGGCGCGGGGCTTGCAGGAGCTGCGAGGTCGGGCGGACGAGCTGTGCACGATGTAAGGGATGGGATCGGTGCGTAGTGGGGCGGCGGTGGGAAAGGCGGGCCCAATCCGAGGGCGGGGCCTTGAGGGAAAGGTGTGAGCCAATTAGCTGGCGCTAGGCGTTCCAGACCCTATACTGATATGGGGAAGAGCCAATTAGAGAGCAGGGAGGGGCATTCCGGCCATTAAAATACAAAAGCAGAGACCAATCAGAGTGGAAAGGGGCGGGCAGGGCGGAGAACTGCAGACCAAGTGGGGACCCCGGTGCGGGGCTAGTAATGGGTGGAGGTCTACAGCTCCAGAGGCGACTCGGCAGCACTAGTTACTCTCATGCCTCAGGGTGGAGCGGTCAACAGTGTCTGTGGCTTCACTGAGGAGCGAACTGGAGGGGCTGGGCCCAGTGAAACCGATTTTGGAGGAGCTGGGGCGGCAACTTCAGAACTCTCGAAGGGGGCCAGACCTCTCCATGAACCTGGATCGGTCCTCCCAAGGCTCCTGTGCCCGCTGTGCTAGGTAAGGCGGTGGGGCCTTCCTCCTGGTGCCTTCTGGGTCACGTTATGGATAGAGTGTTGAAGGAATTAGCTAGGGGTGCGGGGTTGCTCACTGTGGGAGACAGGGCATCCCGATTAATTGCAGGACCAGCCAGCCGGTCCTGCTGCACTATGGGAGCCACATTTCTTCCCAACCCACAAAGTAAAATCAATGTCTTGTGGAACTCAAGAAAGACTTGATAAATTTCAAGCATCATGTATTTGCAGTGCTTTGTGGGAAGGTTGGGATGTGGCATATGGTGGGAGGCAGGGTTTCCCAGTGCACGGTGGGGAAGGTGAGACCTTGATGTATTGTGGGAGCCAAGGGATACATACCATGCTTGGTCCTTGCAGGGAGGGGGCACTCCCAGGACAGTTTGAGACCAGGTTTAACTAGTGCATTGTGGGAAGTGAGTTTTTGATGGCCTTTGGAAACTCAGGGCTGTCTGGTGCCGTTTGGGATCCAAAGGACACTTGCTGCACTGCAGGATGGCCTCGTGCTTGGTGGGAAGGTTGCACAGGGTGGAAATAGGGCCAGATGGAGGCTGAGCATGGGGCATACTGGGAATGTAATTGGTACTGGGCCTCTTTCATCTGGTGACTGACCCTCCCCCAGCCAGGGGCAGCAGTTATCCACGGAGTTCCTGCAGCAGCTGCTGGAGCGAGCACTGACCCCGCTAGTGGACGAGGTGAAGCAGAGGGGCCTGCCTCCTGCCTGCCCCAGCTGCCAGAGGTTACACAAGAAGATTCTGGTACCAAGGACCATGGGCCACTGTGTCCCTCTTTACTTTAATGTCAGGGCAGGGGGAGGGGAGCCCCAGGCACAAGGGTACTGCTGCTGTGTGGTAGGAAGGGAAGGGCTGAGCTGTGAGCAGCAGGCACTGGGGGGGACTTGGCTCTAATGCATGGGGGGAGGGACAAGCAGTTTGGTGGTTAGTTGAGTCACAGGCCAATTATTTTGGAACCTTGGGTGATGGACCTGGACCCAAAGCATGACGGGACATTGGATGTGGTGCATTGTGGGACACAGGAGACAGGCACCAGTCTTAAGCTTCGTGGGACATGGGCCTGATTTTCTGTAGACCTTAAGAGAGGAAGTGCCTTATATGGGATCCACTGGGGTCAGACATATTGGGGTCAGACAGGGAATCCAGTGGCTCTGGGTCACAGTAAGCTAATGCATTACAGGAAATGGAACCACAGCTCTTCCTGGGGCATTGCACAACAGACTCAACCCCAGTAGTTGATGGCGCTTGAGTCCTGGTGCATTGTGGAGCATCAAGATCTAATGTGTTATGGGATGTTGCCCAAATGTATGGCGGGTTACAAACTGTAGTGGGTGAGACAGACCAGTGAGGCAGAATGGGACACTGATGAAGCAGGGTTACAGGAGCAGTACGTGAGAGGACGTGGGGCTTGGTGCGCTGCGGGGTATGGAGAGCCAGAGCACTACTCTTGTGACAGACACCAGTCCAATGAATAAGGAGATGTGGGATTTTGTGAATTATGGGATGTAGAATGTCACCATGTGAAGGGATAGTGGGGCACATACACATATCAAATTCAGGATTGTTTATGGGCTCAGGAGACAATTTATGTGATAGACACTGATTAGTGCTTGCTGGGACATGGGCCAGTGCATCAGGGGACAGACCTTGGGACAGACACAGGTTTAGTGCACGATAGAATTTGGAGGGCTGGTGCGTTGTGGGGTACTGGGTCAGTCTCAAAGTCAAGGTATAATGGGATACTCTGGGGAGGAATGTGGGCCCCATGGGACCCTGCCCCTTGCCCTCCGCGATCCAGCTCCCCCTCCACCCCCAGCCCAGTCCAGCAAGCCCAGCTGCGCCTACACTCCTCTCCCCAGGAGCTGGAGCGCCAGGCCTTGGCCAAACACGTCAGGGCAGAGGCCCTGAGCTCCACCCTTCGGCTGGCCCAAGACGAGGCCCTGCGGGCCAAGAACCTGCTGCTGACGGACAAGATGAAGCCGGAGTGAGGAAGGAGGCTGAGGGCGTGGGAGGAGGGTGAGGTCTTGAGGAAAGGGCC
Source organism: Lemur catta (assembly GCF_020740605.2). NCBI lineage: Eukaryota > Metazoa > Chordata > Mammalia > Primates > Lemuridae > Lemur > Lemur catta. The sequence continues at coordinate 23,396,223 of NC_059146.1, forward strand.
TGACCCCTCCTTCCACTCCAACACCCCAGCACCTGGCCCTGTGGGCGCCAGCTTCCCACTGTCTGTCATTACAGGGAGAAGGTGGCCGCTCTGGACTATCTACACCTGAAGATGTGCTCCCTCCATGACCAACTCAGCAACCTGCCTCTTGAGGGGTCCACAGGGACAATGGGGGGAGGTAGCAGTGGGGGAACTCCCCCAAAACGGGGGGGTCCAGCCCCTGAACAATAAATAGCCCCTCATGCTGGCATGAATTTTGTCTCCTTTCTGGCAACAAAAGAGGGCTGGTGAATTACATACACACCACGCACCACCCCTGTGCCCGCCATGATTTATTCAATCCTCAGCCAACAGGGTGTCTTCGTTCCCAAAGAGGTGCTTGTGGTGTACGGTTCTTGGAGAAGGAGGTGGGGATAGAACTAAGGTTCTGTGGGACCGATTGGGCCTGTGAAGCCAGCTTTTTTTTAGCATGATAGTTATATTAGTGGCATATTGCTGTGTAAAAAAAAAAAAATACCCTACAACTTGGTCACTTAAGATAACATATATCATTTCAATTTCTGGAGGTCAGAAATTCAAGAGTGGCTTAGCTGCCTGGTTCTGGCTCAGGGTCCTCATGAAGTTGCAACCAAGATGTCATCCAGTGCTGCACTCATCTGAATGCTTGACTGGGGCTGGAGGATGTATTTCCAAGAAGGCACAATCATATGGCTCTTGGTTGGAGGCCTCAGTTCCTTGCTGTCTGTTGGCCAGAGGTCTCAGTTTCTCATGACAACTAACTTCTCCCAGAACATGCAGTGTAAGTGAGAACAAGTAGGAAGCCACAGTGCCTCTTGTGACATAGTCTCTGAAGTTACCTACCATCATTTATCCTTTTTTATATTTATTAAAAATGAGACACTTAAGTCCAGACCATACTCAAGGAGTATGTCAAAGAATTTGCAGACATGTTTTGAAGAGAATGTCAATCTTTTGACATATTTGATTTATGCTATATATAGCATATATAATAGCAAATAATGCTATTTTAAAACTTTCAATGGAAGTATACTGTTAACAGAAAAGTTCACAAACTAAAAGTGTACAGCTCAATAAATTATCGTGAAATGAACACACGCATGTTAACCACTACTGGGATTTAGGACATTGCCAGCACCCCCCATATCCCTCTCATGTGTCCTCCTAATCACTACCCTTTCTTTCCATCCCAAAGGTAACCCCTATTTTTCTAGCACCATTCTAAAAATGGTAAAAAAAATAAGAATTGGGAAGGGAGAAAACTATTATTATTCCTAGCTGACATAATTGTGCATATAGAGAATCAGAGAATCCGACGACATATACTTAAAAAACAGTGGGTTTAGGCTGGGCGCAGTGGTTCACACCTGTAATCCTAGCACTCTGGGAGGCTGAGGCTGGAGGATTGCTTGAGCTCAGGAGTTCGAGACCAGCCTGAGCAAGAACGAGACCCCCGTCTCTACCAAAAATAGAAGAAATTAACCAAACAACTAAAAATAGAAAAAACAATTAGCCAGGCATGGTGGCACGTGCCTGTAGTCCCAGCTACTCAGGAGGCTGAGGCCGGAGGATCGCTTGAGCCCAGGAGTTTGAGGTTGCTGTGAGCTAGGCTGATGCCATGGCACTCTAGCCTGGGCAACAGAGTGAGACTCTGTCTCAAAAATAAATATATAAAATAAATGTTTAAGGAACCCAGTCTATAGTATTTCATTATAGCAACCTGAACTGACTAAGACGAAGAGGAAGGAATAGGCCCAGAAAAGATAAATTATTTACAATAGGATACATAGTTAATGGGTGAAAGAACCAGTATTCCAATACATTTGTCTACTCCCAGGTTCCTTTTATATTCCTCCTAGAGACAAAAATCTAGAGACATGAAAGTTATGGAGTGGGGAATTGGTGTAGGGGGAGAATTTGGAGAGGAGATGATCAAACCTAAGTTCTGAAGGGGGTTACCATAAGGTCAAGTCAGGGATGGAGTTAGATTTCTCACTACCATCAAAGTTTACATTGTTTTGGAGACATTGGCCAATGCAATATGGCATGAATCAAGAGCTTTAATAAATATTAGAAAGGAAAAGACAATGATTGTTTATCTGAGAAAGTCAAAGGGATCTCTTGATAAACCTTAGAATTTCTAAAGGATTTCAGAGAAGGGACCATGTACAAGATAAACATACAAAAATGTGTTCTTTTCCTATTTAACAATCCTAGGATCTCCTATGTGCTTGGACCTTGGTGTCTGTTCCATCTATAGAAATAACTCAACAAGGCTAGTAGGAAAGCCATTCCTTCAGAGGATAAAATTATTCGCCCAATGTCACATAGCTTGTAAGTGTCGGAGCTGGGATTCAATCTCAGATCTGTCTAGCTCATAAGCTTTTGCTTCTTTTAATGTATGGGTAAGTTCTTTTTGTAGTTGCTGTTTGTATTTCATTTTGTTTTTTGTGAGACAGAGTCTTGCTCTGTTGCCCCGGGTAGAGTGCAGTGCCATCATTATAGCTCACTGCAACCTCAAACTCCTGGGCTCAAGTGATTCTTCTGCCTAAGCCTCCCAAGTAGCTGGGACTACAGATGTAAGCCACTGCACCTGGCCAATTAACTTCTTAATGTGTTGAAAAAAATGTAACGAAAAGTGTCATGAGCTTAGCAGATAGCTTTGGTTGCAGCCCCAATGGCTTTATCCATTCTCTTAACAGTAACCCAATTGTACAGATACTGAGTGACCATGTGTTTCAAGGGAGACTGGCCCAATTCCAGACTCCCAAGAGGAGAATTATTATTAGTCTGTGCCTATGGTGGTCTTATTCTCCCAGCCAGTGCTTCAATTAGTCATGCATTTTGTGTAGTTTTGTTTGAGACATGTTTAAGAGGAATGGGGGAGGAGTCCTTCTGGGAAAAGTGTTCCTTGCTCTTCAAAAGAGACTTTTATGTAACATGCACGTCAAGCTTTGTATGAATGAATAAGCAAATAAATAAAAAGAGACATTTGAGAAGCAGTTGTTTCTCTTTCTCTCTCTTTTTTTTTTTTTTTTGAGACAGAGTCTCGCTTTGTTGCCTGGGCTAGAGTGAGTGCCGTGGCATCAGCCTAGCTCACAGCAACCTCAAACTCCTGGGCTTAAACGATCCTACTGCCTCAGCCTCCCGAGTAGCTGGGGCTACAGGCATGCACCACCATGCCCGGCTAATTATTTGTATATATATATTTTAGTTGGCCAGATAATTTCTTTCTATTTTTAGTAGAGACAGGGTCTCACTCTTGCTCAGGCTGGTCTCGAACTCCTGACCTCGAGTGATCCACCCACCTCGGCCTCCCAGAGTGCTAGGATTACAGGCATGAGCCACCGCGCCTGGCCAAATGATGGTTAGATGCCACGAAGTAGGTGGCAATGCCTTAACCATATGCATGTTGTACAGGCCCGAGAGCCTCTTCCATCCTTGTCAAGGGGAGTGCTAACCTTCTCTCCTTTCATACAACACTCTTTTTCTGCTTAATGTGATCTGTCTGTACATGATGACAGGAGCTGCAGCAACCACATTGAAACCATGAGGTGGCAAGCCTGAGGACAAGAACCAGCCTACCAAAGATGTCAGAGCAGAAAGAAAACAATCGGAACTCTTGATGATCTCTGAATAGAATATTGAAACATGGCCCGACATGGTGGCTCTCGCCTGTAATCCTAGCACTCTGGGAGGCCAAGGCAGGAGGATTGAGATCAAGGGTTCAAGACCAGCCAGAGCAAGAGTGAGACCCCGTCTTTACTAAAAACAGAAAAAAATTAGCTGGGCAACTAAAAATAGGAAAAAAATTGATTCAGATTTAATGTTCACATGTCTACCAAGTCCAAATGGAATACTTCAGATTCTTTGGCTTCTGATTTCACCTTCTCCCTCATGCCCTTTCCCTGTCCTGCCTGGTCCCTACATTGGCTCTAGCTTCCACAGTTGCCAGTTGGGTTAAACTGGCACACCACCCTCCAGGAATGTCCATGTGTCCAGCTATCCGAAAGCTCTCTGAACCCACTCCTTTGGGGTTTTTATGGGAGCTTCATTACATAGGTGTGACGGACAACCATGTGGAAATGTGATTGGCCTTCAGAATATGGGCTGGGATCCTCTCCGGAATGAGAATTTTTTGACCCATAATCAGAGAGGCGTGTGGGGTCGGGGGAGCCAGAGAGATTCTGTTTCCTGAGGCCTGACACACTCAACACTACAACAGACTGTAACAAGTGCTATGGGAGATACGAGCCAGGAACCACGGATGAAAACCAATATATATATCATAACATCACTGGGCACCCTTGGTTTTCAAAGATGGATCCTTTCCCAAAAGAAAATACACACGGCCGGGCGCGATGGCCACGCCCGTAATCCTAGCACTCTGGGAGGCCGAGGCGGGTGGATCGCTCAAGGTCAGGAGTTCGAGACCAGCCTGAGCAAGAGTGAGACCCCCGTCTCTACTAAAAATAGAAAGAAATGATTTGGACAGCTAAAAATCTATATAGAAAAAATTAGCTGGGCATGGTGGCGCATGCCTGTAGTCCCAGCTACTTGGGAGGCTGAGGCAGGAGGATCGCTTAAGCCCAGGAGTTTGAGGTTGCTGTGAGCTAGGCTGATGCCACGGCACTCACTCTAGCCCGGGCGACAAAGTGAGACTCTGTCTCAAAAAAAAAAAAAAAAAAGAATATACACAATCAGGTCAGCGTGGTGGCTCACGCCTGTCATCCTAGCACTCTGGGAGACCAAGGTGGGAGGATCGCTTGAACTCAGGAATTCGAGACCAGCCTGAGCAAGAGAGAGACCTCGTCTCTACTAAAAATAGAAAAATTAGCCGGGCGTGGTGCCGTGCGCCTGTAGTCCCAGCTACTCAGGAGGCTGAGGCAGGAGGATCGCTTGAGCCCCCGAGTTTGAGGTTGCTGTGAGCTAGGCTGATGCCACAGCACTCTAGCTGGGGCGACAGAGCAAGACTCTATCTCAAAAAAAAAAAAAAAAGAATATACACAATCATTAATACTTAGTCCAGCCCATCATATTGCATGAATACGTACATCTCCCAGGGTGAGGCCACTCTGGTGTGAAGGCTTCCATTCTATTTTGTCAGGTTCCCAAAGCAGGAGTGGTCTCAGCAAACATAGAGCTTCACCCTTTCAGGCAACTCCTGGCAGTATGAGCCAATTCCTTAAAATAACTCTCTCTCTCTCACTGTCTCTAGCTCTCAATAGAGATGGAAAGAGAGGCAAGATTATACAGATCTATCCAGCCAGCCAGCCAGCCTATTAGTTCTGATTCTCTGAAGAACCATCACTGACACAGGTACGTTATTGAATCTAATCTACAGGTGAGAAGAACTAAGTGGACTTACGCAGTCACCAGTAAGGCAGCAGCAGTCACTCACATTAGCCAGGAGAGGGGGATGTTTGGTCACTATTGTGATTTGGACAATGTTCTTTTAGTTTGTCCAACATGAGTACAAGATTGCTTTTTATTTTCTCAACAAGAAAAACACAAATAACATTTATTAGACACCTCCTATAAGTCCCTTGCAAGACACTTTATAGAGCCAGGCACGGTGGAACCCACCCTGTATTCTCAGCTTCTCAGGAGACTGAGGTGGGAGCATCACTTGAACCCAGGAGTTCAAGACAAGCCTGGGAAAGGACATGAATAGAAATTTTTCAAAAGAAGACAAAAGAATGGCCAACAAACATATGAAAAAATGCTCAACATCTCTAATCATCAGGGAAATGCAAATTAAAACCACAATGAGATATCACTAAACTCCAGTGAGAATGGCCTTTATCAAAGAGTCCCAAAACAATTAATGTTGGTGTGGATGTGGAGAGATAGGAACACTCATACACTGCTGGTGGGACTGCAAACTAGTGCAACCTGTGTGGAAAGCATTATGGAGATACCTTAAACAGATACAAGTAGACCTACCATTTGATCCAGCAATCCCGTTATTGGGCATCTACCCAAAAGAACAAAAGTCATTCTATAAAAAAGACATCTGCACTTGAATGTTTATAGCAGCAGCAATTCACAATTGCAAAGATGTGGAAACAACCCAAGTTCCCATCAATACATGAGTGGATTAATAAAATGTGGTATATGTATACCATGGAGTACTACTCAGCTGTAAGAAACAATGGTGATATTGCACCTCTTGTATTTTCCTGGATAGAGCTGAAACCCATTCTACTAAGCGAAGTATCCCAAGAATGGAAAAATAAGCACCACATGTACTCACCATCAAATTGGTTTCACTGATCATCACCTAAGAGCACATTTAGGAATAACATTAATCAGGTGACAGGCAAATGTGGGGGGGGAGGGAATGGGTGTATACATACATAATAAGTGCGATGCGCACCATCTAGGGGATGGACACGCTTGAAGCTCTGGTTCGGGGTGGGGGGAGGTGGAGCAAGGACAATATACATAACCTAAACTTTTGTACCACCATAATATCCTGAAATTAAATAAATAAATAAATGGAATTGTAAAAAAAAAAAGACAAGCCTGGGGAACATAGCAAGATCCTACCTCTAAAAACAACAACAGCTAGGCATGGTGGCTCAAGCCACCAGTAGTCCCAGCTACTCAGGAGATTGAGGCAGCAGGATCACTTGAGCCCAGGAGTTTGAGGTTTCTGTGAGCTGGGCTGACGCCACAGCACTCTAGCCCAGTCAACAGAGTGAGACGATGTCTCAAAAAAAAAAAAAAAAAAAAATTGCAAAAACAGCAACATCAACAAAAGACAAATTATAGATACTTCATTCAGCTCTAAGAACATCTTTGTGGTGGTGATTAATTTCCCATTCTATGGATGAGATTTCTGAGGCTCAGATGGAATCCTGTTGTCCCAAGTCAAACAATCAGAAAATGGCAGAGCTGTCATTACCACTAAACTGTACACTTAAAAATGGTAAAAGATGTGGGCTGGGCACTGGGGCTCACACCTGTAATCATAGCACTTTGGGAGACTGAGGCAGGAGGATCACTTGAGGCCAGGAGTTGGAGACAAGCCTGGGCAACATAGTGAGATCCCATGTGTACAAAAAATTTAAAAAGTAGCCAGATGTGATGGTATGCACCTGTAGTTCCAGCTACTTGGGAGGCTGAGGTAAGAGGATCACTGGAGCCCAGGAGTTTGAGGCTGCAGTGGGCTATGATGGGGGCCACTGCACTTCAGCCTGGGTGACAGAGCATGACCCTGTCTCTAAAATAAGAAAAGGAAATGAAAAAAATGGTAAAGATGGTAAATTACGTATGTATATTTCAGCTCAATTTAAAAAATGGCAGAGCTATGTTTGGAACCCAGGCCTGAATCACCATACAGAGTTGTTAGGGGGGTAGAATTAACAATTAGGGACAAAATGAGTGACATGTAAGGATGATTAGGGGAATTGAGACAGTAATGGGGTAGAGATGGGATGAAGAAAGGGGATGTTGTTGACACAGTAAACTGGGGGATTGTGTTAGTTTTCTACTGCTGCACAACAAATCACCCCAAACTTACAGGCTTGAAACAATACACATTTATCAACTCACAATCGCCGTTGTCAGAAATCCAGGCAGGGTTTAGTTAGGTTTTCTGTTCCCGTGTTTCCCCAGGCTACAATCCTCCTGTTGTAGAGGGTCGTGGTCTTGTTAGAGGCTCCACTGGAGAGAGATCTGCTTCCAAGTTTCCTCAGATTGGGAGCAAAATTAATTTCCTTTTGCCTGTATGACTGCAGGCCCCTGAGTTTTGCTGGCTGTTGTCTGGAGGTAGCCCTAAGCCACCCACAGTTCATGGTTGAGGAGGCTTTTTTTTTTTTTTTTTTGAGACAGAGTGTCACTTTGTTGCCCGGGCTAGAGTGAGTGCCGTGGCGTCAGCCTCGCTCACAGCAACCTCAAACTCCTGGGCTTAAGCAATCCTACTGCCTCAGCCTCCCGAGTAGCTGGGACTACAGGCATGTGCCACCATGCCCGGCTAATTTTTTCTATATATATTTTTAGTTGTCCAGATAGTTTATTTCTATTTTTAGTAGAGACGGGGTCTCGCTCAGGCTGGTCTCGAACTCCTGACCTCGAGCGATCCACCCGCCTCGGCCTCCCAGAGGGCTAGGATTACAGGCGTGAGCCACCGCGCCTGGCCGAGGAGGCTTTCTCAGCGTGGCTGCAAGCCAGCAGGGAGACTCTCTTGCCCCAGTCCGCCAAGATGGAGTCTAATTAAAGGAGTAACAACCCATTATCTTTGGCATATTCTATTGGTTGTAAGCAAGTCACGGGTGCCACCCATATTCAAGGGGATTATACAAAGGATTGAACACAGGAGGTGGGAAAGCCTTGGGCATCATTTCCGGGTCTGTGCACTACACAGATGGATCTGGAAATGGGATGGGATTTAGGAGATAGGGTTGAGGATGAGGTTTTTGGAGTTTGTATTAGTTATTTACTGTTGTGTACAAAAAAAAAAAAAAAGGTTACCCCAAAGCATAGCAGCTTGAAACAACAAAGATTTATTATCTCAGGTAGTTTCTGAGAGTCAGGAACACAAAAGTGGCTTAGCTGGGTGGTTCTGGCTCAGGGTCCCTCATGAGGCTACAGCCAAGTTGTCAGCCAGGTGACAGTCATCTGGTGGTTTGACTGGGGATGGAGGATCTGCTTCCAAGATGGCGCACTCACATGTTCCTTGCTGTATGTTGGCAAGCGGTCTCAGTCCTTCAACACGTGGGCCCCGCCATAGGCTGCTTGAGTGTTCTCATGACATGGTGGCTGGCTTCCCCCGGAGCAAGTGATTCAGAAATAAAGCAAGAAAGAAGCCATGATGTCTTTTATGACCTAGTTATTTCTACCATATTCCTGTAGTTATTTAATAAAAGAGTTAAAGTCTAGCCCACACACAAGTGGAGGGGAATTAATCTCCAGCTTTTGGAGGGAACAGTGTCAAAGCACTTGAGAACATTTTTTGAAACCACCACAGAGTTGGTGGTCTGGCTGTGGAGGCTGGGCTGATGGAGTTTGAGCTATTTGGGATTTTGATTTTGCAGTTGGTTTGGGTTTATTATGCCTGATCGGAAACAATGGGGGTTGGGGTCACGGCACGTTGGAATCATGGTAGTGGTGGGTTGCATGATTGGGGTTCGGTGTTAATATGACTGTAGTTGGGCTGGTGGGGATTGCACCATGGGGTAGCAGGAGTTCAGTGGAGGTGTGGTCAGGGAATATGGTGTTTAAAGTTGTAACTGTGGGTGAAGTTAAAGTCTGGGCTATGGTGGTGATGAGAAGGGAAGTATGGTGGGGATGGCGGAGTTTGGAGTTGGATTTTTTTGTGTTGGTTGTCTGGTGCTAATTGCAGGTGAGTTTTGGGGTGTAGTGGGGTGTGGGCTCATGGCATTGTTGGAATCATGGCAGTGGTTAGGGTGGTGAGTACTGAGTAGTGGATTTCCTAGTCATGGGAGCTGAATTGAGATGGAGGTTGAAATGGATGGAGTGGGGATGGGTAGTAAGAATTTTGGTGGATTCATTTGGAGGTTGTCAATCATGATGGCTGGATTGGTGCCAGATGTTTAGGTTTGGAGATGGGCTTGAGGTGGACAGGTGGTGTTAGGGCAGCAGAAATTAGGTTCAGGAAAGCTCGTGGGGTTGTTTGACTGGGACTGGCCTTGGAGGGTTGGATTTAGTATGACTGAAGTAGAGAATGGAGCATACTAGGCAGGTGTTATGAGTTGCGGCTAAAGCTGTGATTGTAACTGGGAATCCCTGACTGGGCCTGGGGATGGACGAGAACTTTTCTCCTCCTCCACCCTGACCCTCACTTACTGCCCCCGCCCTGCCCAAGAGCATAGAGGACACCACACACCCAGCTCACATGTCTTTATTGGCCCCGATGTGGGGTTGCCAAACAGGCTGCCCCTGTCTTGCGCTAGAACAGCTGCGGGGATCTTCGCCCTCGTCCCCGAGGGAGACCGGCTCCCTGCTGGAAAGGGTCAGCAGTTGGAGGATGTCACGGATGCCTTGAAGCCCCCAGTCTAGCTGGAGGGCAATCCACACCTGTGCCTCGAGTCCTCCTCCCCTAACCCTCGGAACCGGCGCTTAAGATGCTGCCCCATCTGGAACAGAGAGGCCACATCCAGTAGTGCGTCCTCGATGTGCTGCCCCAGCCTGTGGGAGTCCTGGAAAGAGAAATGTGTCAGGTCTAGAGGAAGGTGGGAGAGGGGATCCTGGGGACGGAGAAATAAGAGAGCTGGGGGCCCGGACTTCCGGGTCTGAGGGTGGAGAAGCTGGGGGCCCAGACCCGGGTCTGAGGGAGGAGGGGGCTGGAGGGAGACCTTGGATCTGTGGGAGGAAGAATTGGGGGCCGGGACCCCTGGCCTGAGGGAGGAGGGGCTGGGGGTGTTCCAGTTTGTCTCACCGTTTTTGTGCTTGATTTTTTGCTGGAGATGTGGAAGGTGATCTTATCATCCCCCATGAAGATATAAGAAACGCCATAACCATGGTCATCGGCCTGGAGTGGAATAGGGTGAAGGGAACAAAATAGGCCCCCGTCCCCCTCCCCGCTATGCAGGGGTGCAGGCCCCCAGCCCCTCTTTCCTCTGGGCCCAGCTCCACTCACAGGCCCGAATCCACCACCCGAGGAAACATAGTCCGGGTAATTGTGGACGTCGAACAGGTGCATTTGCTGAACAGGGATCTGGCTGGTGGACAGTTGCCACTGCTCCGAGTAAACCTGAGGACGAGAGAGCGTCACATGTGCAGGAAAGAGACCGGGTCTGCGCTTCCTGGGCTCAACGCCGCTACAGCCTCGCTGGCTCTTTCTCACCGGCCCCGCCTTCCCTGACCACGCCCACCACGCCACGCCCCCTGACCACGCCCCTTTGCTCACTTTCCCTCCCCTCCTCTGCCCCTCTGCCTGTCTTAACCCCGGCTCTCTCCCTAGTTTCTCCTCTGGCGATGCCTCCTTTCCCATGTCCTTGTCCTGATGTCTCTCCGTTCTTCCATGGTTCCCCACTTCCCTCTTTAACCCTGTCCCTGCACCCCAACCTGGGCCAGGAAGGGCGACTGCAGGTGGAGGAATCTCGACACGATGTAGAGCGCGAAGAGGTGGCGGTCAACCCCCTGCCCGCTCATCGCCGCCTTCAGCAGAGCCTGGTGCTTGTCCACCGCCACACGGAACAGGGCAAGGCACTGCGGGTCCTGGGGTCCCCAGGGAGGTCGCAGGTCATGGAAAGACAGGAAGTGTGCTTACTGCTGAGCCTGTGGCACACCTGGCCTCAGCCCAGCTTGCGATATCCCTGCTAGGCAGAGATAGCAACCCCAATTTACAGATGGGAAACTGACGTTCAGAGAGGGGAAATCATTTGCCCAGAACCAGGTGGGCAGATCTGATTCCACAGCCCAAGTGCCCTACACGGAACCACGATACCTCACAGGTCCGGGCAGAGGGAACAGAGGTTCCGGAAGGGGTTCTGAGCAGAGAGGTTATGGGCAAGGGTGCCAAATGGAAGTCACGAGGTCACACAGAGGTTAAATAAGCAGAGTTGGAGGTGGAAATAAGGCCCCTTGGGCGCTCCCAGTGCCCTGTGTGACCACCGCTAAGGCACAAACCACACTGTGCTGGGCCCACTCTGTCTCCCCGTCAGCAAGCTCTTGCAAGTCAGAGACTAGGGCACAGTCATCCCTTGTCCCTAGTGCCATCACATAGCCTGGGCTCAGGAGGTGCCCATAAACCTTGCAGGTGGCTGAATGAACACATGGAAATGACCCACGCCCCTGCGAGGCCAGCACCCACTGTCTTCTCTCTGTCCTCCATGGCTCTCACGAAGCTGCAGGCCTCCCTCGTGCAAGACCGCACCGTCTCCGTCCGGCCTTCCAGGAACAGGCGACTCATGGCTGACTCGTAAGTCAGGCAGAAGTGACCCCTGTCCTGCGGAACAAAGAGCAGAGGCATCTGTCAACTGGGCTCAGGAAGTCTTCGCAGACTTGACCCACCTCTGTCCAGGCCTCCGGCTTCCTCCACCCGAGAATGTGTTGGGAGAGAGAAATCTTGATGGTGGATGGTGGACCCTCAATGGCAATGACCAGGAGGAATGATGAAGAGGGCGGATCTCGGGGGCTCAGGGGGGCTGGGATCCCGACAGGGCTGGGGTGGGGAACCCAACTGACCCGGAAGTGGGCCAGCTGCAAGGCGATCTGGATGAAGCTGTCTGAGGACAGGTGACAGCGTCTGATGAAGCTCTTGCCAAAGTGGGAGAAGGGGAAGACGTGGCAGTCAACGTTTGCAGACAAGGCCTTGGCTCCCCTCAGGGCTAGAGAGATAGACGGGTGGATCTGCCAGGGCGGAGGGGAGGCAGGAGGTGGGGGTTACTGATGGGGGTAGGGCTGGACTGGAAGGTGCTTGGCAGGGAATATGGAAATGGGGACAAAGAAGGGAACCGGATGGGGACGGAGGTGGGAATGGAGCAGGGGATGGGGTGGGGTGTGAGGCTGGGGATGGGTCATGGTTGGGGACAGGACAGGCTTGGGCTTGGGGGTTGATTTTGAGGTTTAGATTGGGGATGGCGATGAGTTTAGAGTCAAGGCTAGGAATTTGGGGACTTGAAGAAAAGGCCCAGAAACCTGGCCTCACCTGGTCCGGAAGGTCCCACTGCAGCCGCCGGGGCTGGGGGAGCGTGGGGTCGGGATGCCCCTTGCAGTGGCCATCTGCCGAGTAGCCCAGCTGAAAGCACTCTGTGGCCAGCGTGAACTGCGTGGGAACACAGGCGGTCAGAGTCCCTCCTCCCTTTGGACTAGGGGCTCCTAACCAGGGCCCTCTTTTCATCAGTCCCTTTGGGGTGGGGGCAGTCCCTGGGAAACAGAAACCGCTGATGTTCACAGACGGGGTCTCTGGTCCATGTCCATTGAAAACATGACAAACACTAACACTCGACTGGTATCCGCTGACCTATACTTCTGACCAGTACATGAAGAGTCACCAGCAGCCGCCCCACCCTTGCCAAGGACCCCTCCCACTGCCATGACCCTGGGACTGGAGAGATGGGGAATAGTTTGGGCCTCCCAGGGCAGTGCTCATCCTGACCGAGTGTCACCCCTGTCCTGCTGTCTATGGAATATTCTAAATCAGCCCTGACTGCATGCCCACCGCCTGCCAGCCCTCTCTGTTCGCGTTTCCATTTAATTCTCAAAACCACCCTAGCAAGAAAGGATTAATACCTTCACTGTGACTTTAGAAATGTGTTGGGAAAAGAACCCATCACTTTATCTTATTCTGCATTACATCTGTTCCTTTAAAGTCAATGTGTAAACACAGTAGGTCAGCATGAAGTGACCTGAAAGGTCTGAAGTGAAACTGAATCAAGTGTTTCATTTACAAATAGAATTAAAAGGAAAAAAATTCCCATTTTACAAGCAAGAAACAGACGCAGAAGGGCCAAAGCTCACCTGGGACTGTGCTTGTTCTCAAGATCTGGAAAGGACTTCCCTCCCCCCACCCTGGGCCAGGGAGCCCTATCCAGCCCCATGGAGTGGGAGGAACCCAACGGGGTACAGCGACTGCCCCCTATGATTTAGGGACTAAAAAGAGCAGCAAAAATGGAGATGCTAAGATTCTCAGGGCTGGACAGACGCTTAATGATAAAAGAAATTCCAATTCTTTCATTTGATGAAGGGGAAAATTGAGGCTCAGAGGGGGAAAGTAACTTGCCCAAGATCACACAGCAGACCAGAGCTGGAAGATAATTCTTCTGACTCTGTGATGTGGTATAAAAGCCTCACACTCTGGTGTCAGGGCACTCTGGGTTCACATTCTCACTCTGCCACTCCTCACTGTGTGACTCTGGGAATGTCCCTTTCCTTCTCTGAGCCCCAATGACCAGCTCATCAAATAAAGGTCAGCAACCCAGACCCCTTGATTGCTGGGAGACCTGGGCTGGCCTCTGTTTCTGTCTGAGCCTCAGTTTTTCTTCAATCTAAGGCCCTGGAAAGGACAGTCCTTAGAATGGGGGCTGTGGGTCCCCAGAACAGGGGGAGGGCTGGCTGCCCTACCTCCCACATGTGTCCTGAGATGGGGCAGTCAGCCCACGAGTGCTCCACACTGAGGCCCAGCTTCCCGTTGGAGAAGACGATTAGGGTGAAGGATTTGTCAAACCAGCTGTTGGGGAGAGTTCAGAGGGGTCACCGAGAGCTAGGTGGGGGGACTCAGAGTTCTTTCTGTGGCACTTGAGGGGGAGTTTTGAGGTGGGGAGATGTGGCAATCAGCTGGGGGTGCCGGTGTGGGGGTCTCCAGCGGGGGGCTCTGGAGGGTCTCCAAGCATGTCTAGGATTTAGAGTTTGGAGATTTTTCGGGAACTTGCTGAGGAAGGTTCAAGGTTTTTAAGGGTGCTGGGAGTAAGGAGGACTCTCCCAGGGCCTAAGAAGTTGGGGTGCTACCTCACAGACCTCTAGAAGTGGTGTGAGGAGCTCTAGGTGTGGGAGTCCAGGCTGGGGCCCTGGGTTTGGGGTGCCCGCATTAAGCCCTGAGGATTCAGTGGTCTAAGTTCTGAGTCTGAGGTTCCTAGGTTGGGGTTCTCTGGGTCTGGGGGTCCCAGGCTTGGGGTTTGGTGGTCCTCAGAGCTAGACTCCCTGGGTCTGGGTAAGGGTTGTCTAGGCCAGAGGTCTCCAGGTCCCAAGGCATTAGGTCTGGGCTCCAGGGTCTGGTCATCTAGTGTCAGGGGTCCTAGGTCTGGACACTGGGGGACATTAGGTCTGAGGGGCCAGGTGTGGGCTCCCAGACCCAGAGCTGACTCACCGGTCATGGCCGCGGCCGGCCAGCAGGGCATGGGCGTAGGCATCCAACGAAGCTGCTGGGTCCTCCCTGGTGAGCCCTGCAGGCTCAGAGTCAAGTGACACAAAGAAAGCGGCCCCTTCCACCGCCTCCAGGGCCTCTGCTGCCTGAGTCTTCAGGGACCTCCGCACCTCGGCCCACATGCCCCTGTAGGGCCGGGGATGTGCCTGAGTCCACTGCGCCCCGCTTCCACCTGGCCCCAACCACCTGCCCCTTCACGGCCTTGGGATGCTGGCCTGGCCTCTGAGAGCCCGTGACCTCTGACCCTCACCTGGGAGCAGCGGTCAGGGCAGCCAGGTGTTCCTCGTGGGGGCAGGCGGGCGAGGGGTCATCCAGGATTCGCTGAAACTGCTGCTCCAGGGCCCTCGGGGAAAGCAGGCCATTTGGGGAGTGGGTCCCCACGCAGAAAAATCTGCCCCGGTGGAAGACAGCCACGTGTCGGCTGTCACAGAGGTGGCGGATGTAGTCTAGGAGTGGAATTGGCAGAAGCAAGGGAGAGGGAACCAGACATATTGTAAGAATGATGACCACCAATTAAGCACTTCTTATACGCCCTGAGCTGTTCTAAGCACCCTTTTAATCTTTTCCACCCTATGCCATTATTATCCCATTTTAGAGATGTGGAAACTGAGGCTCAGAGAAGGTAAAAACTTGCCCAATGTCACACAGCTAGGAAGCAGAGTTGAGATTCACACTCAGGCAGGCTGAGAAACATGCTCTTAGCCATTGCACTGCTCTGCCTCAACCAGTGTTTGTGTGTATGTGTTGGGGGTGGGGAGTTTTCACCTTTTTGGACCCCTGGAACCCGCGTGGTGTTGAATATCTTCTCGTACTGCGCAGAGCATAAGGGGCGCATTCCCATCAGCAAAGTCTGCAGGAGATGCGGGGCTTGTGAGCTGCCTTCCAGGCCCCAGGTGGCCCCAACGCCACAGGACCACACACACCTCTGTCCCCAGCTCACCGGGGGGATCTCCTGGCGGTTGAGGCGGTGGCGGTACAGGAGGAGGGCATGGACTGCATTTCCAGCTCGAGCTGCCTGCAGAGGCGTGGGCGTGACGTACAGGAAGTCCTGGGGGCCAGCAGAGGGGACAGCAAAAACGCCTGGGGTCAGGTTTGCCCCTGATGGGGGCACTGACCCCAATGCAGGTCCTGACCACAAAAGAGGGCGGGATAATGAATCCCACAGTGTGGACCCAGATTCAGGTCACTGACCATAAATACCACATTCTACCCAGGTATCCCGACCCCAGGCCTGGGGCACTGTGACACCCCCCTACCCCGCCCCAAGCCCCCTTGTCCCCTTCTTACCATCATGTAATAGTTGCTGTTCACCATGAGCGGGTTGCGGGAGCGCAGGTACACAAACTCCTCCCACCAGTCACTGACCTGGGAGTGGCGGAGACACAGCTGGGGCGGACCCTGGCTGGGGGAGGGGCGCTGGACCAGGGAAGCCCTCCAGACTGTCCTGTGTCACATAGGGAGGGTGGAGCCAACGAAGGAGGCCATCACGGTCAGTGACTAGTGGTAACCTAGGAGCCCATCGATGGGGGATCAGTAGCTAAACTATGCTACTCTCACAGTTGCGGGATATTGCACGGCTGCTAGAACGAACAAGGTACATCTCCATTTACTGACACAGTGAGCACCAAGACATACTGTTGAATGAAAGAGACTAGAGGCACAACAAGATACGTGCAGCCAGGCGCGGTGGCTCACGCCTGTAATCCTAGTACTTGGGAGGCCGAGGCGGGTGGATCGTTGGAGCTCAGGAGTTCGAGATCAGCCTGAGCAAGAACGAGACCCTGTCTCTACTAAAAAAAAAAAATAATAATAATAGAAAGAAATTAGCTGGACAACTAAAAATATATAGAAAAAATTAGCCAGGCATGGTGGCACATGCCTGTAGTCCCAGTTACTTGGGAAGCTGAGGTAGGAGGATCGCTTGAGCCCAGGAGTTTGAGGTTGCTGTGAGCTATTCTGACCCACTGCACTCCAGCCTGGGCAACAGAGTGAGACTCTGTCTCAAAAAAAGAAAGAAAAGAAAAGAAAAAAGAAGAGGAAGAAGAAGAAAAATCCCAGAGTTAATGGGATAGTAGTGGAGCAAGATTTTAACCTCCAGGAATCAAATGGTTGGGGGGAAGGGAGGAGGGAGGGATGAATCAGACCCAGTTAGAAAATCCCCAACCCAAGGCAAAAATGAGGCCAATTTTATTAAAAGCTGCTTTAGTGCCCTGCATCAACAGCTTTGGTAATATTATAGGCTCTTTCAGGCAATGCCACATCACCAAGGTTCTTGACAACACAGGGGATGAGACATGTGGAAAGCACAGTATAAGGACACGGCCCAGGCTGAGTCTAAAAGCAATTGAAGGGTTGGATTCTCAATGTGAAGTCTTAGGGCTGCCCTGGTCAATTTATTGCATTTACATTGTCCTTTTCAAAGTTAGTTCAGGAGTGATATTTGATACAAATCTGTGTCTAAATAAGTCTAAATCAGCTCTTTTAGTATACAGTTGGTGCTCATTATTTTGGGTCTTTAAGTTTTACGCTCACTGTGAACAACAAATTAGCAAATTACTCCTAGGGGAAATACCAGGTTGGGTTCCCACAAGCTTCTGGTCACACTTGTATCATCCGATCAATACATCACCTTGTTTTATGTGTGTTTCTGTTTAAAGACATCTTACTTAGTATATATTGTTGACTAATTAGCATTGAACTTGCCACCAACAGACCTATAAGTTGGACTGAACAAAGCTTCTCTAACATACTATTTTCTCTGTAAGGCACATCACAGCCTTCCTATGCTCAGAAACATGAGACAGCACTTCAGTACTGTGTTATGAACATTTTAAACACTGAAATCACCAGTAAGAAGTATGAAAATGGGCCAGGCGTGGTGGCTCACACCTGTAATCCTAGCACTCTGGGAGGCTGAGGCGGGAGGATTGCTTGAGCTCAGGAGTTAGAGACCAGCCTGAGCAAGAGTGAGACCCTGTCTCTACCAAAAAAACAGAAAGAAATTAGCTGGACAACTAAAAATATATATAGAAAAAATTAGCTGGGTGTGGTGGCACATGCCTGTAGTCCCAGCTACTTGAGAGGCTGAGGCAGAAGGATTGCCTGAGCCCAGGAGTTTGAGATTGCTGTGAGCTATGCTGACGCCACGCCACTCTAGCCCGGGCAACAGAGTGAGACTTTGTCTCAAAAAAAAAAAAAGAAATATGAAAATGTGAAAAATATGACACTGCATTAGAACATTCGTTTACAGAACAAGCACTGAAACCAGAAGGTAACATGTTACCTTGTTCAACCTCAGCTGGAATGGGCAACTCATATTTTTTGTCCCTCTCCCAATCCATGGATGACCACAAAAGAACCACAAATGCTGATTTGGGGGGTTACAAATGAATTTCAGTGACGGGAAGAATTCACAAATATGAATCCATGAATAATTAGGATCAACAGTATATAAAAATTCTAATTGATAAGAAAACACCATGTCACAGAAAGACAAATGTCACATGTTCTCACTCATATGTGGGAACCCGAAAAGTGGACCTCCAGAGGGTGGAGAGTAGAATGATGGTTACTGGAGGCTGGGAAGGGCGGGGGCGGGGGGAAGGATAGAAATAGGTCGGTTAATGGATACAAACACACAACTAGTTGGAAGGAATAAGTTCTAATGTTAGCATAGTAGGGTGAGTATAGTTAACAACAATATATTGTATATTTCAAAATAGCTAGAAGAGAAGCTTTGGAATGGTCCCAACACAAAGAAATGATAAATCTTTAAGGCAATGGGTATCCTAATTACCTTGATTTGATCATTACACATTGTATGCATATCAAAATCTCTCATGTACCCCACAACTATGTACATGTATTATGTATCAATTTTAAAAAGGGCAAATGACAAAATGAAGGGACGTCTTGGTAAGATGTGCCTTTAAAATTCAATAAGAAAAAGAACACTTGGATAGAAAAATGAACAGAACATAAATTTAAAAGTTATAAAACAATAAATAAATATACATATGTATGTAAAAAATCTATGCAAAAAATGTTTGGACCTTGCCAATATCATAAAAAAATTCAAACCATGAAGAAAAGAAAAAGAAAGCACTGTGTCAGACTTTAGCTGGCCTCGTGTTTTCTCCTTTTTGTACGTAAGATAATGTATGTTGTAATTGGCAGTGGTTGGAGGTGCAATGACATATATGTATATGGTGGGTATTGTGTATTTTTTTAAGAGCACAATTTGGTACAGGAGCATGAAGGGAAAAAAAAAATTTAACAGAATACCAAAGCATAGATTCCCTCCTGCCTCTCCAGACATTTCAGTCCCCTCCATCGAGTTGTCAGACTGCCCCTCCCTTGCTGCTGCCCTTTGGGGATCTGCCCCAGACCCTCTCCCCATCTCCCTCTCTCTCCTGCCCTTCCTTCCAACCTGACAGGTTCACCTTCTCTCCAACCTTCAAGGCTCTCCCTCCTGGAACCCTGATCTTCTCATCCACCCCCTACTGACTCGCACCACCCCACCTGTCTCTTCACCGCCATCTCATCCCATGCTACTACTTATGGCTTCCTACAGAATGTGAGGCCGGCAAGCCTTGGTTTGGGTGAATCGCTGACCCACTCTGTGCCTTGGTTTCCCCAGGAGCTCAACTCAGAATGTAATCAAGGGCCTAGCCCCTGAACTCGGAATAGAAGCCCACTGAGGGGAGTAGCCTTCCTCTGGGGGCGGGGCTTAGAGTCTCAGCCAGCCAGGGGAGGGGCTGAAATGTTGGGTGGGTCCTGGGATTCTGTTCAAACACACTGGGGGCGGGGCTCAGGGTGTAGGCCCGTCTGGGGCGAGCTCCAATCGCGGCAGGGCCTGGGGGCTGTGGGCGGGGCGGGGGCGGGGCCAGGAGGCGGGCTCAGAACCTTTGCTTCCCACGCGGGGCCTCGGTGGCGCGGCGGGACTCACGTAATTGGACGCCCACCAGGACTTGAGCCGCAGGTACCACTGCAGCAGCGACGCCTGCAGCCTCAGGAATTCCTGCGCCAGGACCACCGTCCAGTCGAAGTCCTCGTCGGAGAGGACGGGCCGGACAGACTCCAAGTACTGAAGGGGGAGGACCGAGAAGAGGGCAGGTTACGCCCCCGGCCCGCCTCCCGCCCCATCCCCGAGCGACCCGGCCCACCTTGCGCACGGTGTCCTGCACCGAAGGCACTGGCTGGCGCGGCAGGGAGCGCTGGTAACTGAAGAGCATCGGGTGGCGGCCAGAGAAGATGCGGACCAGGGCCTGGGAGAAAGGGGGAGGTACTGGGTCCTTAAACCCCTCGCCGGGGCGGGGGACCAGGGTGTCTGGGTGGGGCAAACCACAGACAGAAAGGGACATAGACCCAAAGAGAGGGGCACAGAGATCTAGAAAGCGGGAAAGAGACCTTGACAGAGGAGGACAGCGACGCAGAGAGAGGGAAGCAAAGATGCAGACAGGGGGACAGAGAAGTGGGTGCCAGGAGAGCCTGAGCAGGGCTCTGCCCCTCGCATACCAGCCAGGTCTTGGTGGGTGACGACATGGCTCCGTGGGGTTCAAGAAGCCAGCCGTGGTAGGACAGGAGCAGTCTCAGGGCCACGTGAAGCGTGAAGATCAGGGCTCCCCACAAACACGAGGCAAACAGAGCGGCTGCCAGGACGCCTCGGAGCCCGTGGTGCTGTGCACCCCTGAGAGGAGAGAAAGAGAGGCTGGGCCTGGGTCTTCCGGCCTCAGAACTCACCCAGGCCCTGCACTGGTCTTTGGGCTGTTGGAGGCACATCTTGTAGAACTGGAGTAAGAGAAGTCCGTTTTCCTCATTTGTAAAATAGGTGTGAACCTCTGCCGCACACCCCAGCCCATGGGTTGGCTTCAAACTTCTATTAGCACTTTCCACAAAATTGGTAGGTGCTTAATAAGTGGAAGCCAGTGTTTCTATCGAGGGGACGCTTTTCCCTCCCAGATATCAACTTATACTCTAAGGTAGCGGTTCTCAAACTGTGGTCTCTGGACCAGCCCCAGTACCACCCCCTGGGGTGCCGGCCTCACCCCCTTGTTGAAAATGCATATTCCTGGGCCCCACCCAGACCCACTGAGACAGACTCTCTTGGGGTGGGTGTAAGGCTGGTGGCAGGCACCCCTCCCTTCCCTAATGAAAAAGAAGCCCCTCCTGTTCCTCAATACCCACCCTAAAGCTGAAACAAAGAAATTTCTCACTCTTCCCGTCGAAACCTTCCTTCCAGAGAAAGTCCCATCCCCCAGCCCTAAAAACGTATATAAACCCATCCAGACTTCTGGGCCGGGCGGCTTCTCTGGTCTCACTCCGTGGGTCCCGTGAGGCTCGCCCGGGTCCCTCTCTTGGGACTCGTTACCCCCACCTGGGAGCACCCCAATAAAGCCTCTTTACTTATCCCTTTCAACTCTGCTCGTCTTTCTTTCTCTGGCGCCGGCCACTCCAAAAAACCTTACATTTGGTGCCGAAACCCGGGATGGTGCTTTAACTTTCGACTGTGCCGCCCCTCCCGTGGACTCCGGTCTTAAAACCTTACAGTGGGGTCCAGCAATCCGTGTTTTAGCAACCCCTCCAGGTGATTCCAATACCAGCTCAAGTTTAGGAAAACCTGCTCTAAATCTACACTAAATCAACTGTTGTCTGCAAAGCTGCAATCAGACATTTGAGCAAATCTCACGCGGAGGATGTGGGTGAGTCACTTGCCTTCTGTAGACTCTGTCAATCTAAGCTCTCTGGACATTTCTACATCTGATCCTAGTTCTGCTCTTTGGAACCATTTGCACAAAATCTGAACCTCCTTCCCTTGAAGGACTAACCCAAGAACTAGAACCAGCCACTTTGAAAGCACCTGGTTTTCAAACCCTTCCTGAAGATGACAGTAACGAGAATAACACAACCGCTCCCATTTAGTAATCTCCAGGCACATACTGAATGTTTCACATGCACGATTTTGATTAATTCTTCCAACCATCCTAAGAAGCAATTATTAATATTATTATCCCATTTTACAGATGAAGGCCTTCATAACTGAGATTGCTGAAGTCTCTTGCCTAAGACTATAAAATTAGAGACTGGCAAAACTTATACTTTTGTTAGTATTTATACCCATATCTGGACATTTTCTAGTTTGTCACCATTCTTCTTAGCAAGAAGCAGCCGGGATAGAAAATGTTCAGGGAGACAAGGCACGGTGTCTCACGCCTATAATCCCACACTTCGAGAAGCCAAGGTGGGAGGATCGCTTGAGGCCAGTAGTTCAAGATAAGCCTAGGCAACATAGTGAGACCCCATCTCTATAAAAAATTTAAAAATTAGTCAGGCACACTGGTGCATGTCTGTAGTCCCAGTTACTCAGGAGTTGAGGTGGGAGGATCACTTGAGCCCAGGAGTTTGAGGCTGCAGTGGGCTACGATGATGCCACAGCACTCCAGCATGGACAACAAACAGAGTGAGACCTCATCTCTTTTTTTTTTTTTTTTTTTTTATTGAGACAGAGTCTCACTTTGTTGCCCGGGCTAGAGTGAGTGCCGTGGCGTCAGCCTAGCTCACAGCAACCTCAAACTCCTGGGCTTAAGCGGTCCTGCTGCCTCGGCCTCCCAAGTAGCTGAGACTACAGGCATGCACCATCATGCCCGGCTAATTTTTTCTATATATATTTTTAGTTGGCCAGATCATTTCTTTCTATTTTTGGTAGAGACGGGGTCTCACTCTTGCTCAGGCTGGTCTCGAATTCCTGACTTCGAGCTATCCACCTGCCTCGGCCTCCCAGAGTGCTAGAATTATAGGCGTGAGCCACCGCGCCCGGCCGAGACCTCATCTCTTGAAAAAACAGAAAAGAAAATGTGCACAGAGAAGAGAGAATCACCTCCTTTTTCTTGATGCTGTACCCTTATTAATCTGACCAAAAGTAAGTCTCAGTGTTTACTTTTCTTTAGCATGGACACCACATCGATAGAGAAACTTACTGAGTGGAGGGAGAGGGATTAAGGGGTTACTGAGCTGAAGTGGGGGACCTCACCAGTCTGGCAGCAACTCTTTGATCTTCTCCATCAGTCCTAAAGAAGGATCCAGCTGGAGGAACCAGGAGAGCTGGATTGTGCTGAAGAGGAAGAGCCAGCTGAGGGGGCTGGCAGGGAACACACCAGTGAGAAAGTCATTCTGTAGGGAGGAAAGGGCATCCATTCAGTCCTTTGCCTTCCCCCTCCTCTGAGCACTTTCTGTTTGTCATTCTCAGATATTTATTCAGCCCCCAGTGTGTACTGAGCCCTGAGCTGGGTGCTCAAGATCCCAGTGGGGAACAGACAGATCCGGGTCCTGCCTGCAGGGAGGTCCAGAATGAAGCACATGTGAATGGCGGTAGGACAAGAAACAGGAAGAGCTCTATGGTTGCAAGTTGCAGCTTGAGCACACCAGGGAGGGCTTCCTAGAAGAGGATACTTGCAGGCAGGAACTTGCAGGTGAGCCTGTCAAGAAGGCAAAATGATTTCCTGCACACAGCAGGGTCCAGAGCTCAGAAAGCCTTCTACCTGGTCATGGAATGGATGAAGAATGAATGAAAGCTCTGGGTTGTGAACCAGACCCCCAGGGAAGTGTGAGAGACATAACTAATATTTAATGAGCACTTACTACATCCCAGGTACTATTTGCAAGGACTAACTCTTTAAATCCTCCCAACAACCCCCGTGACATAAGCACTAAGATGATCTCATTTTACAAATGAAGACACTTGGGTTCAAGGTCACACAGAGAGCATGGTTAAGACAGGGTACAAGCCACTATTGGTTGGGTTGTCACCACTGGGGCTCAAGAAACCACTTTCTCCCTTCCCCTTCCCACATTTAATGAACAGGGTGGCCTCCGAGGTCATGGTTTAGAACTTGGGCTGTGGAGTCCCACCCTATGGGCTCAAATATCTGTTCTGTCACTTACTAGCTGGGTGACCTCAAGCAAGTGACCGCACCTCTTTATGCCTCAGTTTCCTCATCTGTAGAATGGGAATCACTCTAGTACTTGGCTCATAGGGCTATCACAAGGGCTTAACAAGAAAATATCATCCTACAAATGCTTACTGCGGGCCCACAGCTGTGACAAGACAGCAAGCTCTCTGCTGTCCGGGGGGAAACAGGCGATACCTGCATAAGTAAAGGATTTAGTGTCACATGGTGATAGGTGCTATGCAGAAAAATAAAGCAAAGAAGAGGACTGGGCAGTAGGGGTGGATTGCACATCTCAGAGCCAGGCACACAGAAGGCACTCAATAAATGTTACCATGGTCCCTTCTATTGCTACTTTACCTTTACTTCTTGTTGGGGATTTATGCCCTGACATTCTTCCTTTGCTTTGGCAGGAAAAGGTTACTGGCGAACGTGGTTATTTTTGTTGTTGAATTTTTTAAAAAGTGGTTGTCAGTTCTTCTAGCTGTTGCTCTGGATTGCAATAGAGCAGGGGCTTCGTGACAACAGGAAGTGGCCACCTACCAGGTGCTTCATTAAAGCCTTTCAAGTTCAAGACCAGCCTGAGCAAGAGTGAGACCCCGTGTCTACTAAAAATAGAAAAATTAGCCAGGCACCATGGCTCACGCTTGTAGTCACAGCTACTCAGGAGGCTGAGGCAGGAGGATCTCCTGAACCCAGGAATTTGAGGTTGCAGTGAGCTATGACGACGCCACAGCACTGTAGCCTGGGTGACAGAGCAAGACTCTGTCTCAAAAAAAAAAAAAAAAAGAAAAAGAAAAAAGGCTTTCATTCCCCTGCCACCCTGGTGAGGGAGCAATTACCATTATCCCCATCACCCAGGTGAAGAAACTGAGGAAGGAGGAAGTTGAAGAACTCATCCAAGTTTGCACAGCCAGGAAGTGGTGGAGCAGGGATTTGAACCCAGGTCACCTGGCTCCAGGGTCCCACTATCAGCCACTCAAACCACCTAGCTGTCTTGTGACCCTAACTGAGCAGGGTGTACTTCAAGGTACCTTACTCTGGGGTTTGCTGTGTCTGAATCTCATGTTCACATGGAAACCATTTCAAGGTACGCTCTGACCTCCTGCTGATGAAACCTACTAAGTACTGACACCGACCTTGGCCCAAGTGATCCACTGGAGGTTATTCGAAACAGCCTCATGATGTCAGCACTGGGAGTACATTCTAGAAAAATAGCCCAGGAAAATGGGCAGAAGCATAGGTCCAGGCTGCTCATTCTGGCTCTTCCTCTAATTCTGTAGCCTCTGAGGGACATTGGGGAAATGAAAGCACCTCTCTGGGCCTCGGTTTCTTCCTCTATCAAATGGAAACAACAAGGGGTTTAACTTAGAGGGCTGTGGTGAGGATCAGATGAGCAACAGATTTAAAGGGCTTAGTGAGTTTAGAGCCTGGGACACACTAAATACGACCTAATATGATTTATGATGTTAAGTCTAATGTAAGGGTCTGCTGGGGGCTGTTGGGCAGAGGGAATCTGACTCTGAAGCGTGGTTCAGGCCGGGTGCGGTGGCTCACACCTGTAATCCTAGCACTCTGGGAGGCCGGGGTGGGTGGATCGTTGGAGCTCAGGAGTTCGAGACCAGCCTGAGCAAGAGCGAGACCCCCGTCTCTACTAAAAATAGAAAGAAATTAGCTGAACAACTAAAAATACATAGAAAAAATTAGCCGGGCGTGGTAGCGCATGCCTGTAGTCCCAGCTACTCGGGAGGCTGAGGTAGGAGGATCGCTTGAGCCCAGGAGTTTGAGGTTGCTGTGAGCTAGGCTGATGCCACGGCACTCTAGCCTGGGCAACAGAGCAAGACTCTGTCTCAAAAAAAAAGAGCTAATGCTTAGCACATGCCCTGGGCCAGGGACATTGCTCAGTGCTCCCATGTAAGAATTGATTTAATCCTCAAGGCTATCGTGGGAGGGAGGTGCTATCAGCACCCACATTTTCCATGGTGGCAGGGGGACTGTGATTCAAAGAGGGGCGCTTGCCCAAGACAACACAGACACTAAGTGGTGGAGCCAGGATTCAAACTCAGTCCTGGCTGACCCCACAGGTTCAAGACTCCAGTTCACAGACAGAGGATGCCACACACAGGAAGACTGAACAGTGCCAGAGTTCTAGAACCAGGGACCTCAAGCTGTCTGTTGGGCATGGGGATTCCAGACATGTGGAGGTTAGTGCTGGAGAGGGATACTGGGGGTTCAGGAGCAGGAGGAAGGGATCTCAGGCCCAGTAGGCAAGAGCTACCTTCAGGATTGGGGTGTAGCCACCCAAGATCTTGATGGGGTCATGGGAACATAGGGGTTCTGGAGTGGGGAGCACCTTATTTAGAAGCTGAAGATGAATGAGAAAGGTGAGAAGCGTGCCATGAAGGAAGGAGATGGAGTTCTAGAAACTGGAAAGGGGGGAGTTATGTGAGAGGGGTAGTGGGGGGGTCCAGATGCCCTCCTGAGTGTAAGAGGTAAAGAGGGTTCTCAGTAGCCGAGTTTGCAGATCCCAAAAGTGAGCCACAGAGAAATAGGTAAAGGGATCTTGGGAGCGGATATCAAAATTCCCAGAAAGAGATGATAGGCTCCCAGAAGCGGACCCACACGGATACCGGAAGTGGGCGTCAGACATCCCAGAGGCAGGAAACTGGATTCCCAGAAGGAAACCAACCAGCAGCCCTCCTCACCCAGAAACGTAAGAGATGCCTTTTCCAAGAGCGCAGGCCAGAGAGGTAGATCTCCTGCAACACAGGGGCACTGAGCTCCACTTCCGCCCCATCCGAGGTCAGCGAGGATCGGAAGCCCACGGCCTGGTGCGCTTCAGCCATGTCACTCTAGAGCCCTAGGAGAAGGACAGAGGCTCATTCTCCAGGCTCTGTCCTTCTCCAGGCCCCCAGCCCCTCCTCCTCAAACCCAGGAGTCCCGGCCTCCGGCCCCTTCTCCCTCGGACTCATGACTCCGGACCCCAAACCTCTTCTCCTCCAGGACTTAGGAATCCGGGCTCCCAGCCCTCTCCTCGCGCAGACCCAGGAATATAGCACCTAGCTCACCCTTCCCTAAGCACCTGTGAGGTCGTGAGGGGGTCTTGAGGGTCCTGATCAGAGGAGGGACGTCAAATGGGGACCTCTGTGAATGCATAGAGAGGCAAGAGCGATAGCTCGTGTTAACCCTGTACCTACTCTGCGAAAACGTGGTGCAGGGGCAGTGCCCCCCTCCCAATAATGGACTTTCAAGATTGAGGGTTGGGGAGGGAAACCGGTCCAGGATGAGTTTCAGGGTCTCGAGAAAAACATTAGTTTTATACCCATGTGAAATAAACACCTGCCAGATACTGACGTAGCCCACCCCATTTCCGCTTCCCAGTCCAAGGCGAGGATGGGGGGTGGGGGTGTCTATAAATTTATCCGCTCTAGAGTGGCCCAGCGTCCCCTCCCCCCGCCCGGGGCTGGAGGGGATGGGGGAGGAAGCACCCTAATGCGCATGCCTCGCAGCCGGGATGCTGAGGCTGGGAGCGGAGGCGAGCGTCGAGGACAAGTGATGGAGAGGCCCGACCGCCCAACCCAAGACACAGGGCTCCAGTCCCCGCGAGAGGGGCACTGGGGGTTTGGGGGCCAGGGAAGGGGTCCAGTACTTACCGCGCTGAGTCAGGGGTCCGCCGATGGGATCCTAGGGACCAAACCCGAGTACACCCCCACCCCCCCCACCCCCGATTTTGAGCACTGGACCCAAATCTCCCGCTTGCATATATCCAATCCCAGGGTGATGAGTCCACGACCTGGTAGAGAGGCCTTCGGAATCCTCCCCACCCCCAGATCGCTGACACCCAGAAACCCCGATTTCTGTCTCGCGTGTGCCTCCCCGCGTATTCAGGTCCCTCATTTTATCCCCGCCCCCTTCCAATTTCGGCCTTCTATGCCTGCCCCTTCCAATCCCCAGTGTCCTGTCCCCGCCCCTTCCAATCCCCGCGTCCTATCCCCGCCCCCTTCCAGCCACGGCGTCCAATCCCCTCCCTCCGTTCGATCCCCGGCCCTCAGTCTTCTTTTACCCGTCCCGAGTCTCCAGCATTGAGCCTCCCCCATTCCGCGCAGCTGGTCGGAACCCCGGGTTCTTGGGCTCCCCACTCCGCTCTTTGTCTCTTGCTCCCCTTTCTCTGAGAGGGGCGAGGCTGTTTGGACTCACAGCCCACCTCTGGGTGCAGGAGCGAATCTCAGTCCCCTCTCGCTGGGGAGGGAGGAAGGATGCTCTGGGCCCGGCCGGGCCACCAAACCCACCCACGGAAGGCGCACGTATTGAGCTGGCACGATGGAGGCGCTACAGTGGCAAGTTAGACAGTCAGAGGGACTTCCGTGAGGGAGAAGGAGCCCATAAAGGAGAGGGAGAGTGTGTTAAGAGACTAGCCCAGAGAGGCTGAAATGGTCACAGACAAGCAGAGACTGAAACGCACAACTCTTGCTTTATTCGCCTCGGGACGCCAGTATTCTTTGTCCAGGCTGGGTGCGGTGTGCCCCTGGGTCCAGCCCAGTCACAGCCAGGGGTGAGGGTGAGGAAGACAATCTCAGAGGATGGGGTTAGGGGGAGAAATTGGGGTAGTAACCCCAATACACAGATGGGCAAACTGAAGCCGGGCAAGGAGACATGTCCGAGGTCACCCAGCGATCCGGGCACTCCGCTGGCCCCCCTGCTGCAGGCGGTAGTCCCAGAGATGGAGCAGGGCTTTCACCTCCCGCCGCCGCCGGCGCCCGTAGCCGTGGGGGTCCTGGGGCTTGCGGCTGGCCTTCCCGGAGGGCTCCTTGGTGGAGGCAGAGCGGAGCCAGTATATGATCTCCGGCAGGCGGTGCGTCTGGCACGTGCCCAGGGAACATAGGCGCCCGCGGTGCTGGGCGACCTGCTGCCAGGGCCGCCTGGGGAGGGAGCGTGGGAGAAGACCGGGTTTGAACAGAATCGAGCAAGAAGGCGTGGGGAAGGGCACCCAGAACTCCCGCGTCCAGCGGGTCGCGCTCACAGATCTCCTGCCCATTCCACAGACGCGGAAAACTGTGACCGGAAGAGGGCGCGCGCCCCTGACGCCCTTTTTCCCGTCCTGTCCCGGCTGCCAACTGGCCTCTCACCTGCCCGCGGAGTCCGGGTCCCCTTGGGCGGAGACGGCGAGGAGCATCATCAGGACGAGGATGCGAGCGGTCATCGAGGGGCAGGGCGGGTCCGGATCGGCAAACCGGCAGGTGAAGCGGCCCCTCCGGGGTGCGGGCCTGCCCCCTCCCCGTGCCCGGGTTCCCTTCCTTCCGAGCGTCCGCTTCAGAGCGAGGACACAGGGCCAGTCCCCACTTCCCAGGCGGGGAAAACTGAGGCCCAGTCTATGAGTAGAAGAGGCCACACCACGCCAGAGGGCCAGGATTCGAACCTAGATCCCTCGCCTCCTGCACCGCAGCCTCAGAGCCGTCACTGGGCGTGCGAGTCACAGCGCCGCTGGCCATGCACCTGGGAGGACTCGGGAGACCCGACCCCTTTAAGGCGTCGGGAAAAGGGGCGGGGCGATGACACGTCTAGGTGGCGACAAAGCGGGACTTCCAGGAAAAAGGCGTGGGGGTGGAAAAGCCCTGGGCCCCAGTGTACTGCGACCTCACCCTCACCCCCACCCCATCAGGGAGCCGCACTCTATAGACCGTGGGAAGACCCTGGAGTCTCAGGGACCAGAAGACTTCCAGAAAAAGGGTTGGGCGACATGGGGCAAGTGCAGACAGGGCCGGCTGGGGGGGTGTTAAAGGGAGACTGGGCACTAGCAGTGTCCCATCCTGGAAAAGGAGGACGAGGTTTAACAGGTGCGACGTGCCGGCTGGCCGAGGGCTCAGGATGTACCACATCAGGTGCAGCCAGGGCTGTATAAAGACATGGATGGTGTGCTGGGCCACCTAGGTGTGTGGACAGTGTTCTGGGGGCCAGGGCCTCCGTGCACAGGCGCTGGCAGTGGAAGGGCAGGGGCAGGCACCAGGCCTGCAGCAGAGGCAGGATGGGGCGCTGCCGGGGGCTGGTCAGCAGGGCCTCAACAACCACATCTGTAAAGTGGGCAGACCTTGCCACCTCTATGCTGCGCCTCCTGTCAGCCTCCATAGAGGGCAACTCCCTGTCCCCAAGCTCTAGGCCATGCTGGTGGAAGAGGCAGGGACAATCTCCATGACTCAGTTTCCCCAGCTGCAGAGAGGGCTGGTCACCACTCACTGCCAGCTGGCCTTGGAGGGTCCTGGACAGGAAAAAACAGCCAGGGAGAGGAACAATGTGAGGGTTGGGAGGAGGCGGGAGACAGTCTTCTGGGAAACTTGAGGGCCCAGCTGTGCTGGGAATCCACCCCCACCCCCACCCAGCCTGGCAGGGCAGCTGGAGAGCTCAGCCCTGCCCAGTGGTGCAGGACACAGGTCTCAGAAGGGAGGGGCACACCTCAGGAGAGGGATAAGGGGAAGAGTTTGGAAAAGACCCCGAGCAAGAACTGGAGGGCAGAGACTCCAGGAAGGGGAGTGAGGGACGTAGAGATGGGGGGCGGGGGGGGGGGACAACAGAGAGACCCAGAGAAAGTAGGATCCAGAACCGCAGCCACCAGTGTGTACCCAAGTCTGGTCCTCTCCATCTCAGCCCCTGCGAAGGGAACCCCAACCCCACTCTGCCCCCAGGAAGCCGAGCCAGGTTCCAGCTGAGGATTTATTGGGGTAAATGCAACCATATAAAAACATAAGTTATGAAAAACAGTCATGATGTACCCTCCCCATCCCCTCAGCCCAAGCCTCTAAAACCCCCTTCTTCAGGAGGGAGGGAGAGGAAGGGGGAGCCCCAAAACCGCCTAGAACGCCGCAACCCCTGGGCCCTGCAGGGCAGGCCTGGACAGCCGGCGCTGCCTCAGCGCATCCGGTAGTCGGTGGAGCAGGACAGCTCGCACAGCTGGCCTTTGAAATCCAGGTCAATGGTGAAGTCCAGGTCCCGCTGTGGGGAGAGGATAGGCATGAGGAACAGGACCTCCACGGGGCAGGCAGGCAGAGACCAGAACCACAGCTCAGTCAGGAGGTGGCGGCAGAAGGGGTGCAGGCCACACGGCAACACACTGTCCCCAAGACCCATCCGGATCCTGCTTTCTGCTCACCTCCACACTGGTGACCCCAGCTGCTGGTCCCACCCCCAACATCTGCCTTGCACCCTGACTCCAGTGACAGCTGCATGTGGGCATCTTCAAATCTACTTGGTCCCCAGCCAAACCGGCCCCCTTGGGGGCAGAGCCCAGCTGTCCCTTGCTGTCTCCTGCATCACGAGATAGTCCCCATGAAGGCCATTCCCATCAGCAAAGCAATTATTTCTTCCTTCTTTTATAAAAAAGCAAACCTCTCAAGCCCACTTCCTCCTCCAGCAAGACTTTGCACCAAGCTCAATGGTCCCAGCCCACCGTCTCCACTTCCTCCCCTCCCAAGCTTCCTAGAAGCCCCCCACCCCTGGCACGTGGCATATGGGAAGGCCAGGGCAAAGTCACCAATGGCCCCAATGACTCCTCCTCTCTCCCCTGGTGTCTCTTTCACTTGGGGCTTCTCCACCTGGGCATCACTGTCACTGTGGGCCAGGTCAGTCTTCCCTGGGGGGTGTCCCGTGGTTGTGGGATGTTTACCAGCATCCTCGGCCTCTGCCCACCTCATGCCTGGGGCCCCCTTCTCCAGGCGTGACACCACACTGTCTCCAGACAGTGACAAACAGCCTTGGCGGGGGGGGGGGGGGAGGGGGGGGGGGCACCAAAATCCCCCCTGGTTCAGAAGTGCTGCTTTAACTGGTTCTCATCTCCCTGGGTCAGAACGTGGGTCCACTCTGGGCCACCACCCAGGGCCCATGTGCCATCGCTACCCAGCCTCCCGCCCGCAGCCCCGCATGCCCATCTCCAGACCATGCCACTCCCCAGCTCCAGGCCTCACATCCTGCCGCCCCCCAGCATCTCCCTGGAACCCCCTGTTATCAGGTGACGGTGGCTCCATCCTGCCAGGTACTTAGGAGAAAAAAGGAAAAACGAAACAAAACCAAACCCCTCCCTCCTTTCCTCTCACGCCACACCCGGACCAAGAGGTCCCGTCGACTCTACCCACGGCTGCCTCTCACCCTGAAGCCCACCCCCACCCACAGCGACACCTGTCTGCCCTGCTCCGAGCTCCACAGGGGTCACTTCCAAATGCCATGTTCCCTGTCACCCTGTCACCATTCTGCCTGGCTAGCATCAGGCAGGTAGGGATTTGGCCTGAGCCCCCAGGCCTGGCTCCCAGTAGATGCTCAATAAAGTCCTGCTGTGGACACAGGCGTGGGGCTAAGGGGCTCGGGGACCCCAGAACAAGCAGAGACAGTCACCCAGGTCCCTCCCTCCCAGCTCCCCAGGGGCCTCACGTTGTTCTTGGCGTTGGGCCGCATGCCGATGGTGCCGAAGATCTCCTCGCCCGTCTTCACCGTCAGGTAGTCCTCCATGTAGAACACTGTCTGCTTCCAGTGTGTGTATGGGGACTCGGGGCCTGCGGGCGGGCACGGCTCAGCCAGGCCTAGACCTGCTCCCCCCGGCCCAGGGCCTGGCCTCACCATCGGAGATAGGGGCCGTGCCAGCATCTCATGGGTGGGGAAACTGAGGCACAACACTCTTGGGTCACTTGCCCAAAGCCATGTGGCTGTTAAAAGGCAGGGCTGGTGTGGAGACATGTGCGTCCCCACGGCTCCCTCTACCTGTTTCTGTCACTACCCGCTCATCGTCCCTGAACCCCGCCAGCCTCTCCTCTCCGTGGGCGCCCCCAGCCCGCCCGAGCTGCGCCCGCAGCCTCACTGGTGGAGAAGCCAGTCCTCTTGTGGCAGCGCGTGAACTCGATGTTGAAGTAGGCCACTAGGGCGTGCACGTAGTCGTTCCGCTTCACTTGCAGACAGAAGGGAGAAGTGAAGGTCAGGTCTTCCACCTTGACGGTGTAGATGTCCACTTCCTGCGGGACAGGCCCCGTGAGCCCATGCCTGGGAGCGGCCCCCAGCTTCACCCTCCTCCTCTCTCTCTCCCCTTCTACCCCCGTGCTCACTTGCCCGGCCCAGAAGCCCACTCTCCTCAGGCCTGTGACCACGCTGTCCCCTTCCCACTGGTCTCCTCTCGCTGGCCTCAGGCCCCAGAGCTCCTGATTTATTTCTCATGCCACCTGTCCCACTCCTGCCATCCAGTCCAGGGTGCCATGTTGGATCCCCTTCTCCCTTCTCTCCTGCACCCAAACCCAGCCCGGGCAGCTCCACCACCCTAACTCTGTCCAGGACCCGCCCGCTCCCTCCCGCTGCCTGGCCAGACCGCCTGGCACCTGCAGCGGCTCTAACAGGGCTCCCTGCTCCACCCTTCCCCCAGCCTTCCTTGACACATCAGCCAACGTGACACGCAGATTGCGTCAACCCCCCACGTAAGTCCGTCCCTGATCCAGCCTGGGCAGGGGCCCCACCTTCCTGCTTCCTTCCTCCTTCACTCCACAATCCTGCCCCCACACCCACACACACCAACCCCTCCTGCCACCTGGCTCTGCCCACCTCATACACCCCAGCTCACTGTCTGATAGTGACCCGCGCGCGCATGAACCTTTGGCTGATGGCTGCGGGCACACCTTCTAGAGGACCAGCCCCCTGGGGCAGGGCCAGCCTGTCTTGCTCACTGCTGTGTCCTGGAGCCCAAGGCCAAGCAGGGCTCAAAAAGACTTTTAAGGACACAGTAGCTGCTCTGGGCCTCTAGCGCCACCTCTAGGTGACAGGTAAAATTCCAACACTCTAGGCCCTGAGGTAAGGGGATGGCCCTTCTTGGGTTCCAGCTCTGGGGGTCACCTGCCACACCCACACCCTCACCTTTATGAGGCAGGCATTGGTGACCAGCTGCTTGGGGTCCACCACGTCCACCAGGGGCTCCTTGATGGCCACATCTTTGATGCAAGACATGTCAAAGCCGTACACGTTCTCCCACCCTGGAGAGGCAGGAGCGGGGAGGTGAGGCTGCAGCAGCCTGGCCGAGGCCCCACCCACAGCTCCCGGGGTGCACGCTCACAGTGGATCTTGTAGTCTTTGTACTGCCGGTCCTCGATGGCTGTCACATACAGTGTGGCTCGGTCTGGGAAGATAAGGCCGTCGGGTGCCTGCGGAGGGCCAGGGCAAGGGCATGAGGGCTGGTGGCCTTGGCAACACTGGCTTCTCTCTTCCCACTCTGCTCCCTCCCTGGTCTAAGCCATCTCCCACCTGGACTCCACAGCGGTCCAGGCTTCTGCCTGCATCCCCGCGTCTATTTCCCACACAGCTGGCAGGGGGCGCCCAGGGGCACTTAAGTCAGATCCTCCCTGGGTCCTCTGAGAGGAAAAGCAAAGTCTCATGGGGGCCCCTAGGGCCCTACAAGCTCTGCACACACCCAACCGGCCCTCACCTCCAACCTCACTTCCAATGGCTGTCCTAGAGCTTCGCTCCACTCTGGCCTCCCTGAGGCTCCACATGCAGCATGTGCACTTCTGTCCCAGGACCTTTGCACTGGATGTCTCCTCTACCCAGAATGTTCTTCTCCCCAGATCCATTGCAGCTCCTTCCTATCCTTCACCAGGTCTTCGTCACTTCTCCCCTGGGCGGCCGGCTCAGAGATGAGTACCCGGGACCACCCTATCCCTTTGCTCAGCTATGGCTTTCTCCTCATCTCCTTGTCACTGCTTGGCTTCCAAGGCCTGTTACACCCACTTTGGGCTGTCAGCCTCCCAGTACCTGTGCAGTCAACCCCCGTGTTAAGTCTTCTCTGTGGGAAGTACCTAGCGTGGCTCCTTTTTTCTGGACCTTGACTGATAATGCACTCGACACAGCCACCAGGCCCCAGCCTGTGTGATGTGCAGCCGCCCCGCCAGGGCCCTCACCAGCCACTTGTCTCGGGCATACAGGACGGTGTTGAGCATGGACTCGTAGAAGAGGCAGTAGCCCATCCACTCGCTGATGATGATGTCCACCTTCTCCATGGGCAGCTCCACCTCCTCCACCTTCCCCTTGATGATGGTCACCACTGCGGGCGGACAGGGGCAGCCACCATGAGCCCCGGGAGGCCTGCCCGCTCCTCCTCACCGGGGCCTACAGCCTGGGGCCCCACTCGTGGCAGCGCTTGTCTTTGAAAGCAAAGGCTGCGGCCGGATTTGGGTATTGTCACAGCACTCTGGGAGCTGAAGCCACACCCTCTTAACTCTATTTTCAAATTCATATATCACTCTGGACACTTTTGAGGCAGGAGCAGAAATTTTATGTGGACTGGGCAGCACAGGGGTAGGTTTGATGTCACATGTAACAGCACGGTCACATTCTCAAAATATCTATTAGGCAAGACATACACTGAGGGATTTACACGGGAAATTACACGACAGTTGGAATTTGCTTCAAATGGGGAGAATTCATAAAGCTGAGTGATGGGTATTTGTGGATTTATTACAATAGTCTCTTCAAAAAAAAAAAAAAAATCACTGCAGTTCCCAGAAGGCCACACATCTGGAAAACCTACCACCTTCCTTCCTCCCTGCCTCCACCTTGCTGGTGGGAACTCAAGGGCAACTTGACAACAGCTACCAAACTTACTAACTTAAGTTTCTGACCCAAGCAATCAATCCCCTTTTACAAATTCACCTCGCAGATATTCTGGTTTGTGTGTGAAATGACATTAAGTGCAGGGTTGGGGGAGGGCGGGAGAAAATCTCAGAGCAGCTTAAATGTCCACCAGCAGGAAACTGGCTAAAAAAGCCGGAGTGTATACGTGACGGCAGTCATCAAAAAAATCATGATGCCTCAACATCTGGAAACGTGTTTAACTACACAACAAGCAGATGAAAAAAGCAAAGGGCAAAAGACTTGTGTGAAATGTTATTGGCATAAAAAAATTACACACGTGAATGTAAAAACACTTATATATGTGGGCTTGTAGGTATAGACTTCTCTGGAAGGTGGTGCTGGCTAAACTCAGAGGAGGGCAGCTGAGAGGCAGATGGGAGATTTCTCACAGCGGGCCCTCGGCTGTCACCCACATGACCATTATTCATTCAAGAAACGAAAGAGTGCTTCTTGCCCTAATTTTAAGACTGAAGCCTTAAGCTTGTGACTTCGACACTCGGATTCTCAGGCTGCCAGCAGCCCAGAAGGCCATGGGGGAGGCACAGCTGCATCTGTGGCCCATCAGTGGCCCCCTGACTCCCTTGCCACAGGTCCTGGGGAAGCTGGGAATCACCCACTCCATTCCCACAAACCCATTCTCTTTCTGGGCTCACCGTGGTCTAACTTGTTGGCTTTGACGATCTTCACCGCATAATCAGAGATACTGGAACACTCGATCTGAGGGCCCAGGAAGAAGGGAGGGTGAGACCCCCCCCGGGGTCCCATCCTCAGCAACCACCCTCCTCCATCTAGTCCCCTCTCCACCCTCCAGGCTCAGGCCCACCTGGCCACCCAGGAGACTCACCCCGATGACCTTACGGGCCCCGGCCTTGGCAGCGAACATGCACAGGATCCCCGTGCCCGAGCCCACGTCCAGCACCACCTTGTCCTTAAAGAGGTGCCGGTTGTGGAACATGGAGTTACGGTAGGTGAGGGTACGCACCTCATCCTTCAGCATCTCCTGGGGAGAGAGGCGCAGGGTGCCATGAGAGGGGCCACAGTCCCCGCTGGAAAACGGGTGCCCTGGCCTCCAACACACGGATGGTTTAGAGGACCAGAGCTCGGCCCTCCCACTTCCATTCCGTGCACCTCGGTTTCTCTAGCTGTAAAATCAGATTAGATGGACTAAACTCCCATCTGAGCCAGATTCTACCATTGCCACTGAAGCCCCGGCAATCCTCAGTGACTTAATGCCACTGAACTGTACACTTAAAGAAACGGTTATTTTCTAGTATGTTCATTTTACTACAATTTTATGAAAAGGCCTCATGGAAACAAGAAATTCCATGGAATGCCACCCCAGGTGCATTCTGGGACCTCAGTCTCCTCAGTCAAAAGGGTCCAGAAGCTGTCAGGCCAAGAGCAGCTGGGACACAGTCCCAGCGCTGGTCGCTAGAGGGCGGCAGAGACCAGCAGGCCCTGCCTGACCGCGGGCTGAGGTCTCAGGTGCGCACGCGCAACCCCACCGCAGCCTTCAGCGAGGGCCTCCCCAAAGCACCAGGCTAACCTCGGTCTCCAAGGCAACGGCTGAGAGAGGTGACCCCGGGGTGTGCACAGCAGAAGGAAAGCCCGCTGCCAGAGAAAGCAGTGCGCGCATGCGTGGGGACTTAAGTCCCACCCCCTCCCCAACATTTAACTCCTAGATTCACCAGCCTCGGGGAACCATCCACACTCACCTCATGGATGCCAAAGTGTGCGTAGGAGTCAAAGTAGTAATCTTTGGACGTCATGTCCTCAGCATTGGGCTTCTCACTGCTTTCTGCCTGGCCGCAGGAAACCTGGGAGGGGGCCGATGGGAGCATGGGTCAAATCTGGGGGCTCCCCACAGCCTCTTAAACCTTCAGGTCCCTACTTTATCCCTGAAGAGTAGTACAGACACCCCCCCCCCAATCATAACATGACAACCCTACAGCCCCCATCTGCCATCTTGCCTCCCCCAGGAGCCCGAAAACCTAACAACCCCATTTTCCACTTCCAGGACCCCCCCCAAGCACCATCCAGGGAAGCACCCCGATACCTCAGCCATGCCTACCATCTCTCCAGTCTCTCTGCCCCGATCTCTAGCTCAGCCCACAGCTGGGGAGGGGAGGGAAGCAGGACTGGGACAGACACAGGGAAGGGCAAAGGGGGCTGGAGACAGAGTTAAGGAAGTAGACACTGGGGAGGCCAGATGGGGGCCGAGGACCCGAAGGGGTTTGTAGTGAGTGTTTTGCAGCACGGGGTAAACTGGTTTGAAGCAAGAGGGACATGGTTAGACTTCTAGAAAGGGCCAGATGTGTGGCAAGATATATTTATGTGGATGGAGGTGGGGGTAGGGAGGGGTCTCACAAAAGGATATTTACTTCTTCAAGAGGCGGCTGGAGGCTCATCCCATTAGCCAAGGTGGCTACAAAGTTCTAGGAGAGAGTAACAGGGAGAAAGGATTAGCTACTGGGAGTGGCTGGGGAGGGCCAGGCAGCGGGGCCTGGGCTCTTGGGGCAGTGGGTTTCCAGCAGTTTTCCTTTTCCTTGGTGGGGAGTGGGGGCAGAGGGGACAGGTGATGAAGCAGAGCTTTTGAGAAAGGGAAGGGAGGAGTTAGGGAGACATGGGGGTCTCCTATCCCAGCTGTGGCTGGAGAGATGGTGGCCAGCCCCCACGTTGCCCTACTCTGGCCAGGCAGCTGACCACACACACCTCCCCCATCCAGACCAGAGGAATTGGCACCCTCCGGGCACACAGGCACCACCAGCTGTCGCTCCCCCTCACCACCTAATCCCCCCAGATTAGGTGACACTTCCTAACACACACCCCCATCCTGGGGTGCCATGAATAACTGGAGGGAGGGGGCTGACACGGTATGACCCCAGGGCATCTGCCAGTTCTGCAAACCAGTCTCTCATCTGAGAGAATTTCAGAAAAGAGGAGTGGTCCACAGGCACCGCCACCAGAGCTGGTACCACAGCCCCTGGCTCCTGACCTGCGCTCAGGAGCCCCAGACAAAATGAGTTGGAACCAACCTCCTCACTATTACCCTCTATCCAGGAAGGTAGAGTCCCAGGGAAGATGGCCAGTTTATGGACCCTCTTAAGAAAGCGAGGGCTCCAGAATGTGGCTTGGTGAGTCAGAGCCCATGGCCCCCATTCAGACACACCCATCCCAGGCCCTGAAGACCCCCAGGTGTGAGGCCAAGCCTGAGTCAACCTCTGGGGAAGATGTTTCCTCCACCCATAGAGCCCCTGGTGTAGGATCGAGCCAAGAGAGTGGTGTGTGTGTGTGTGTGGGGGGTCACTGGAGCAACCCCTGGGAGCTGCCCCCAATGGCATGCATCTTGGGCGCTGCCCTCCCCCTGCAGACAATGTTAGAGGGTAAACGGTGGAGGAAGAGGGGCCCCTTCCGATTACATCTCTTCTAGATGTGACCACTTTCCAAGGCTCCAATAAGAGCAAAGTCTCAGGCCATGACCCATTGGGTTCCAAGCACCCCCCTCCAAATTCTTCCAAGCCAGTGAGGACACCTGTACGAAGGGCGGCTGGGGAGGGGATTTCCCACTGGGACCCATTTCTCAGTACCACTGATACTACCACCAGACAAGCCAGCCCCAGAGGGCGTGAAATGCAAGACCGAAACCTCCCCCGCACGGCTGCACAAGAACCAAACCTCACTGCAAACCATTTCAGACTCCCAGGCTCAGGACCCCCACTCCCCACAGAACTTCAGAGAGGAGAGGTCATCTCTCATCCTCACAAAGGCCCGAGAGAGAAAAGGCTCCACTAGAGAGTAAAGGCCACAGCCTGTGCAAATCCCATCACAACTCCTTCCCAGCAGACATGCCCTCCCTCCGCCGGCCTGGGAGGGAATCCAACAGGGAGGTGGGCTTAGGGACACGCCCCATGAAAAAGATGTCCCTCCCACACATCCAGAAATGGCCACAAGGGGGTGCACGGCGCCTTACTGGGAAGGATTTCCTCCATCTAGATGACCCACCACCACCCAAAGGGAGGTCACAGGGGCATGCCCCATCCCCCGTAACTCCTAAAGCCCCGGGCGGGGGTGGGGAGAATTCAAGGACAGGAAAGGGAGGTGGAAGACCAATTCTTCATCTTCCTCCAGTCCCAAACCCAGAGCACACAATGCCTAGACCGATGCCCCAGCAGATCCCCCAGGACCTTGGAAGCGGGCTGTGAAGGGTTGAGAAGCACTGCCCCTCGCAAGGCACTCTTCCCTACATCGTGGAGGGCCCCAGGGAAATTCCACCCTGTGTGTCCTGGACCCCGGGAGCAGAGCTGGGGGCCTCAGAAGGAGGGTTTGAGCCCCCCTCCGCACCCCCAGGCGGCCCTCCCCGGTCGGGGGCGGGGCCTTTGTCCGGCACGTGGAGCCCGCCGGGCCACCGGGCTCGGCACACCCCCTCCCCACCCACCGCGCCGTGGCCACGTGGGGGCCTGGCCGGAAGCGCTCCCAGCCCTCATCTACGTAAGACGGATGAAACACCTTCGGCTAGGCCGGATGCCGAAGGCCCCCAAAAGCTAGGGAGCCCCCACCTCGAACGATATCCCTGGATCCGGGGCGTGCGGCGCCCCCTCCGTGTGGCTGGGGATCTTCATCCCTAATTCGCCGACCCAGAGCCCTTTCCCCACGACGGAGACATAAAACACCGACCCCCCAAGCCGGCCCCCGCCCCCATCGGCGCTCCAGACACTCACCTCCATGATGCAGTTCGCGGGCTCGGCTGCCGCCATCTTCACCCGCACCTACTCCTCCTCCGGCCGTCTAGACCCCCCCCTTTCTCCTCACTCCTCCGAACCGCTTTATAGCGGAGGGTCTACGGCCCGCCTACCGCGACCCCGCCAGAAGATTTCATTGGTAGTGGAGGCGGCACATCTGAGAATACCGTCTATCAATTGGCTGGAGAAGACGCCCGTCAAAGGTCAGAGGTTTGCCCAGACTGGCGTTCAGGGTCCCGCCCCCTCAAGTCGACCAGGATGGGGACAACTGCCCGTCTATTGCAAGAAGCGCGACTGGTGATTGGGTAAAGTCAACCAGGAGTGCCCGCCCCTTTCCCCCAGCACCGCCTCAAAACTTCCCGGCGGGCCCCGCGCTAAGCACACGCCTTGAAACAGAGCTGTCCATCACCAAAACGACCCGCCTTTTAATAGCTGCTATTGGTTTAGCCAAAACGTGACGTCACTAGGCCTTTGGCCAGCCCTCGCCAAGCGGCTGGCCTCAAGGAGAACACCGCAATTGGCCCACGGGTTGGGAGAAAGGCAGGGCTTTAGGCACCACCGATTGGCTCAAAGGAACTAGCGCTCCTCGTCCGTTCGGTGGATTCTCCCGGCCTCGGAGGGGAGTTTGGAAGAACAAGGGAGCTTGTACCCATTTACCGAGGGGAAAAAACTGAAGCAGTGAGAGGCTCAGAGAGGGGGCGGGCTTATCTGGGGTCCCGAAACCAGTCGGGAGTAGGAATCAGCCGTCGATACATTTAATCCCCAGCCCTTTATACAACTGTTCTAAGTTTGTTTGTTTTCTTTTTGATACAGAGTCTCACTCTGTTGCCCAGGCTAGAGTGCCGTGGCCTCAGCCTAGCTCACAGCAACCTCAAACTCCTGGGCTCAAGCGATCCTCCTGCCTCAGCCTCCTGAGTAGCTGCGACTACAGGCATGTGCCACCACGCCGGGCTAATTTTTTCTATATATTTTTAGTTGTCCGGCTAATTTCTTTCTATTTTTAGTAGAGATGGGGTCTCGCTCTTGCTCAGGCTGGTCTCGAACTCCTGAGCTCCAACGATCCACCCACCCCGGCCTCCCAGAGTGCTAGGATTACAGGCGTGAGCCACCGCGCCCAGCCTGTTCCAAGATTTTAAAGCCCGTCAACCTCTCTCAGGCCACCTGGCTTTTGCCAAGTCCTTCCCCTGCCAGGAACGCCCGCCTCTCTGTCTGGCGTAATCTTACAGGTCCATCAGGGCACAGTTTAGAAGCAGCCTCTTCCAGGAAACTTTCCGTGATCTGCAAAAGATCCTAGTTGAATGAAGATGAATGCAAAAGGTGGACTTTGTGGACTCTGCCTCTTCTTTCTCCTTTCGCACTCTGTCCTCAGTTCAAACCTCTCTGCAGTCCCTGAATGAGCGCGCTCTGTTGTCCCCGGGCCTCTGCACTGGCTGTGCTCCCTGGCATACTTCCTTCCCGACAAACTCCTAATACTGTAAGATTTCCAGTATAACTTCTTTATTAGTTCTCTGCCCGCCCCTCCTCTGTTCCCCAGGTCCATCACACCCATCAGCCCTGGCTGTGGGTCTTCCCCCACACCGTATCTTCTTCTGGGTCTCCAAGTTGGTACGGCCCTACCTCCCACCCAGTCACCAAGCCAGACCATTGGGCTCCCCTCCCACAGCCTGTCAGTCCCCTGCCCCGCCCCTCCTCTCCCTCGTGGACCAGCAACCCAGACTTCTTCCCGACCTCTAAGCCTCCAGTCTTCCCCTCCAGTCCCCCACCTTGTGGGTCCTCAGAGCCTTCCTGTGTTTCCCCAGCACTCTCAGGACAAAGTCCCAGCCCCTCAGCCCAGTGTTTGTTGTCCCATCACTGATGCCTTACTGATCCCTGCTGCCTTACTGATCCCTGCCTGGTTCTCTGGGACCACCACACACTCTTTCACTCCTTGGTGCCATTATACAGACCCTTCCCCTCTTCTCTGGCTCACTGACTTTTCCTTACCTTCAGACAAGCTCTGTATCTATGGCCAATTTAGCGCAGGCTGACTGCTTGCTAGGTGCCAGCCACTCTTGGAAGAGTTTTAAGTAAATTACCACATTTAATCCCCTGCCCAAGCAACCTATTGACGAAGGTACTATTTTCACTTCCATTTCATAGATGAGTATACTTAGGCACAGAGAGGTAAAGTGACTTGGCCAAGGTTACACAATTAGTAAGTGGCTGAGCTGGGGATTGATCCCAGGAAGTCTAACAAAA
The DNA here is from genome assembly GCF_020740605.2 of Lemur catta. Classification (NCBI taxonomy): domain Eukaryota; kingdom Metazoa; phylum Chordata; class Mammalia; order Primates; family Lemuridae; genus Lemur; species Lemur catta. The sequence continues at coordinate 23,438,639 of NC_059146.1, forward strand.
CATCGTTTTTTATTTTTTTAAGCTCACTTTATTAAAGATATAATTTACATACAACAATATGCACAGAATTAAGTGTAGTTTGATGAGATTGGTACACACATCTGTGTAACCACCATCAGATTCAATTCACAGAATATATCACCCTGAAAATTTCCCTCATGACCCTTTCCAGTGGATACCACCCCCTCAACCTCAGAAGCACTTTCCTTATCTAAATTTTCGCATGAATGGAATCATACAGTCCATCCCTAACACACAGGGCACTTCATAGCCTTCTTTTTTTTTTTTGAGGAGAGTCTCACTCTGTTGCCCAGGCTAGAGTGCCGTGGCATCAGCCTAGTTCGCAGCAACCTCAAACTCCTGGGCTCAAGCAATCCTACTGCCTCAGCCTCCCGAGTAGATGGGACTACAGGCATGCGTCACCATGCCTGGATAATTTTTTCTATGTATATTTTTAGCTGTGCATATAATTTCTTTCTATTTTTAGTAGAGACAGGGTCTCACTCTTGCTCAGGCTGGTCTCGAACTCCTGAGTTCAAACGACCCTCCCGCCTCGGCCTCCCAGAGTGCTAGGATTACAGGCGTGAGCCACTGCGCCCGGCCATCATAGCCTTCTTGTGCTTAGGAACACTTGCCAGCACTTTAGCACTGTGCTTGGGGGCCATTTGAAATCACCAACAACGAGCTAAAAAGTTAAAAAAAAAATGTGGCACCCAATAGACCGAGAAAAGGACATTTGTTTACTGTATGAGAGCTGACATACGAGCCGGCTCAGCTGGGAACCTGCACATCAGGTGACTCAATTTTTTTGCAGGTCTGTGCATAAGCATGCCCTGGAAGGACCGTGAAAGAACTGTATTGATTTTGGGGTTACAAATAAATTTTAGCAAGTAGGCAAATTCCCAAGTACAGAAACTGCAAATAATGAGGATCAACTGCAATTGGTTTCTTTCTGTGATCCTGTATGTTTCATTCATTGTAAGCATTTACAAACATTATTCTGGGCCAGGTGCAGTGGCTCGCACTTGTAATCCCAGCACTTTGGGAGGCCAAGGCAGAAGAATTTCTTGAGCCCAGGAGTTCGAGACCAGCCTGGGCAACATTGTGAGACCCAATCGTGGTGCACACGCCTGTAGTCCCATCTACTTGGGAGGCTGCGGCCAGAGGATCTCTTGAGTCCAGGAGTTTGAGGTTGCAGTGAGCTGTGATAACACCACTGCATTCCAGCCTGGGTGACAGAGCGAGACCTAGTCTCTTAAAAACAAACAAAAAAGCCACATTATGGGCCGAGTGCGGTGGCTCATGCCTGTAATCCTAGCACTCTGGGAGGCCTAGGCGGGTGGATCGTTTGAGCTCAGGAGTTCGAGCCCAGCCTGAGCAAGAGCGAGACCCCATCTCTACTAAAAATAGAAAGAAATTAGCTGGACAACTAAAAATATATACAAAAAATTAGCCAGGCATGGTGGTGCATGCCTGTAGTCCCAGCTACTCGGGAGGCTGAGGCAGTAGGATTGCTTGAGCCCAGGAGTTTGAGGTTGCTGTGAGCTAGGCTGACGCCACAACACTCTAACCTGGGCAACAGAGTGAGACTTTGTCCCCCCAAACAAACAAACAAAAAACACATTATACTGTGAAGGGGGATATGGCCCTAAAAATGTGACAGACCACTGGTCTACAGGTAGGTGAGGAGAAACCAGCAAAAAAGGCTTGGAAGGAGCAGTGGGAGAAGAAAAACAAGAAGAGGGTAGAGTCTTAGATGCCTGTGAAGAAAGATTGTAACTTTATTCTGGAACTAGCTGGAAAGACTCCATGACCATCAATGCAGGATTAGCTGTTGTAACCAAATTGTGCAACAGGAGAAAAAATGTAATTTGCTGGAATCATATTTACAGATATCTTCAAATATGCTGTGTATCCAGGTGACAGGCTCTTGTAGGGACTCCAAATAAATATCTCTCGAATGAATGAACTTGTTCCTTCCTCAATTTATAAGCCACAGACATCTCTGAACCAAATCTCCTCTACTTGGAACTTAAGTTCTTGAGTGAAAGAACAATTAAATACTTTCAAAAGTTTTTAATATGAAAAATTTTAAACAATTTCTTTTTGGTAAAAACAGGTAGGGCAGCCACCACCCCACAGCCCTGAGTGGGACAAGAAGGCACACAATACGAAGAGGGCAGAGACATGAGGTCCAATCTTGTAACAGCTTCTGAGGAAGATCTCAGTCCAAGGGTAAGTTCAAGTCCACGGGTGAAACGGCTAGGATGCCCTCCTGGAGGGGAAAAGTGGCAGAGCTCTGTGAGCAGGAAAGGTGTCCTTCACCTGCAACAGCGCCCCCATCAGCCCAGTGACATCAGAGACAGGGGATGGCAAAGAACCAGAGCAGGGAGGGGGACTGACACCTAGAGAAGGGGACAGAGACGCAGATAGAGGGGGATAGGGATTGAGGGAGAAAGACAGAGCCAGGGGACAGGGGGTGAGAGCACTGGAAGAGAGCGGACAGAGACAGAGAGAGTGGAGAATGGGGACAAAGACTCAGGGATGGAGAACAGAGCTCTGCCATTTTAATGATTAAGAGCCATGGCTTTGTATCCAAATCCCGATTCTAGGATTTTCCCTCTCAGCCCCCAGAAGACGAGGATAATAACAAAACCTCATGAGGCTGTTGTGGGGTTTAAATGAGATCATTCTGTTGAAATCCTCAGCAAGGACGTGGCCCCCTGGGAATACTCCCTCAGCTGACCTGTTATCACTCCTATTAAAAATAACAATTTTAGGCCGGGGGCGGTGGCTCACGCCTGTAATCCTAGCACTCTGGGAGGCCGAGGCGAGCGGATTGTTTGAGCTCAGGAGTTCGAGACCAGCCTGAGCAAGAGCGAGACCCCGTCTCTACTAAAAATAGAAAGAAATTATCTGGACAACTAAAATATATATAGAAAAAATTAGCCGGGCCTGGTGGCGCATGCCTGTAGTCCCAGCTACCTGGGAGGCTGAGGCAGGAGGATCGCTTAAGTCCAGGAGTTTGAGGTTGCTGTGAGCTAGGCTGACACCACGGCACTCACTCTAGCTAGGGCAACAAAGCGAGACTCTGTCTCAAAAATAAATAAATAAATAAAATAACAATTTTACAAACAAATGAGCTTCTTTGCTGAGCTCACATCATCCAGTCCCCTCAACATTTGCTTTGAGGTCTAAAGGGCATCTCCTTCCCTTTTTTGAAATTTCTGAAACAAGGGCTCTACTGCCCGGGCTAGAGTACAGTGAGTGGCATTGGCCTAGCTCACAGCAACTTCAAAATCCTGGGCTCAAGCGATCCTCCTGTCTCAGCCTCCCAGACAGCTGGGACTACAAGTGCGCACCACACCAGGCTAATTTTTCTATTTTTTGTAGAGATGGGGTCTCACTATTGCCCAGGCTCGTCTTGAACTCAAGCAATCCTCCTGTCTCAGACTCCCAAAGTGCTAGGATTACAGATGTGAGCCACCAAACCCAGCTGGCATCTCTCTCTTAACTGGACCACTTCCAATCATCTCTGACTTCCTCAACTTGCTACCCCCCCCATCGCCCCCAGCCCTCAGCCCTCCCTCTTCCCCATCTCAGGGACCTCAGATGTACCCCTGCAACTACTCAAGCCAGAGTCCTTTTTCTTTTTAAACAGAGTCTCACTTGAGTAGCTGGGACTACAGGTGGGCACCACCAGGCCTAGCTAATTTTTTCTATTTTTAGTAGAGATGAGGTCTCGCTCTTGCTTAGGGTGGTCTTGAACTCCTGAGCTCAAGTGATCCTCCCGCCTCAGCCTCCCAGAGTACTAGGATTACAGAATCCTCTACTGACCCCCCTACGTTGGTCTGATTCATTCTCATCTCTCTGTGCTCCCTATTTCCACCCTCGCCCCCACAGTCTGCTCCCCACACAGCCACCAGGAGGCGCCTGTTAACACCTAAATCAGTTCAAGTCTCTCTGCTGCTTAGAGACCTTGGCTGACTTAAAGTCCAAGTTCGCAGGATGACCATAAAGCCCTGCATGCCACGATGGCCTCTCTTCTCATTCCAGCCGGCTTACAGTGCTCCGGCCCCACTGGCCTCCTCAGACACACCCGGCCAGCTCCTGCCAGGGAAGCCACGGTTACATTCCAAGAGCCTGGCATGTGTCCTCACAATGCATCTCACAGCCACCCAGGAGGCAGGTGAGATGGCCAGAGGGCCAGAGGGAAAAGTGGTGCTCAGGGAGATGGGGACAGTAGCCAAGCCACACAGCCAGCACGCTGGAGCCCAACCCAAGCCTGAGACCAGCATTGGAGATAAAGTAGTGAGTAAAAAAGAGGGAAGTCTCCTTGGTTTTCTAAAGCTGATACATTAGAGTCAGAAGAAGCCAACAAACAAAAATGAATAAGAAAATGAGTAAAACAAGTCAATGCTACCATCTGTTAGAAGGTGCAGAGTGCTACAGAAGGGAAAGTAAAGCAGGGCACTGGGTGGGAGGTGTGGAGGTGGCTGCGATTGTAAATGGGGACCAGGGAAGGCGTCACTGAGGGGGATACCAGTGCAGAAGGAGCAGAGGAAGCGAAGCAGGGGGTTACCCGGGGAAGGGCATCCTGGCAGGCATCACTGGAGGGGCAGGCAGTAAGCATATAACCACGCAAACGCACGCCCACTGTGTGCCAGGCAGTGCACCAAGTACTCACCAGGATGGTCCCATTTTAACCCTGACGACAACCCTTTGAGGTAGTGCTACCACTGTCCTCTACATAAAAGGAAACTTAAGCCCAGGGAGGGGTAATCACTCACCTCACAATTGTTAGTGTATACCAGTTAGGGTATACTAGCGGTAATCACTCATCGCACAAGGCTCACAATTGTTAGTGTATACCAGTGGTAATCACTCATCGCACAAAGTTCACAATTGTTAGTGTACGCCAGTTAGTGTATACCAGTGATAATCACTCATTGCACAAGGTTCACAATTGTTAGTGTATACCAGTGGTTTAAGCCAGGCATAGTGTCTGCGCTCATCATTGCAGTGCCTGGTGTACAGTAGGTGCTCAACACAGCATAAATGGACAGTAGAGCTGGGAGAACACCTGAGGTCTGAAAGGAAACCTAAGACGACCCCGGCCCTCATCCATCACATCATAGTTGGGTTAAGTGAGGCCCGGAGAGGCTTCTGAGGCTCACCCAGCCCCCGTGGGCCTGGATCCAAGGCGCGAAGCTGTGCACGTGCTCCACGCTAAGTCCGGCCAGGGTGCCCCCGAGCCCGGCCACGCGCCGGCTCAGCTCCATGGCCAGAGCCAGGCGGGCCAGAGGCTCTGGTGAAGGTGGTGGCGGCCCAGGGCATGCGCGACTTGGGTGAGAGCTGCCCTCACGGCTGGAAAACAGCTCCACTAGGCGGGAGAAAGAGCCAGTGGACAGGCGGACCAGTTTGCTGCGCAGGGCGGGGTCGGAGGCCAGCTGTGGGGCGGGGAGGGGAACAGGCAAGGTCCGCATAAGCCCGTAGGCGACTAGGAGGCGTGGCTTCCCCATTCAAGCCAACTCTCAATACTAAACCTCTAAGCCACACCCCATCTATCACACCAGCCAATCACAAGCCAGACTCTATGGTCTCTGCCAAACTACTCTTAGGACGGTGGCCTAGAACCTGAGCCTCTAAGCCACACCCCTGCTGTGGCCTCAACAGCCAATCAGGGCCAAGCTCTAGGTACCCACTGGGTTTTCCCAGTCAGAGACCCTGGGGCAGGGCTAAGGTCTACGACAGCCTTGCCCTCTACCATACAATTAATATTATGGAACCATGTACTTTGCCCAAATTCCCAAGCCAACCAGGTTTCAGGACAAGGTCATGAGCCATGCTTCCTCTGGCAGTCCATTTTCCCTACATTCTAAGCCTTGCCTCTCCCGTGATCAATGAGATTTTAGACACTCTCCCACTCCCACATTCATTCCCTTACTTCCCCAATTTGGCCCAGTCTCTCCTAGATCATGTATTTGATGGTCACATCCCCTGCATTTAGGCCACGCCCCTCTAACAAGCAATGAAAGCCACTAATATAAAGTACAGTACTGCCCTGACCATACCCCTGTCACTCAACCCTTCATTGAAGCCTTGTCCCACCTTCTCTACCCTTGACCACCCAAAGAAAATGCACATCCAGCTTGTGATCTCAGTGGCCCACTGTCCCAAACTCCTAAACTCGATGAGGGCTAGAACAGATGCCCATCACCTTCTGGTTGATGACTTCCGCCTCCTCCTCCAGCAAAGCCACCAGCCTCCGAAGCAGCGCTTCCTTCTCCGTGGGTGGGGGACCCTGTAACTCTGGAAGCAGAAGAGAATTTGGCTGGGAGCAGAACCCTGACTACCCTCTTACCCCCATCCTTCTCCAGGGCTCCTCTGCACCTCACCAGGGCTAGGTGGAGATCTCAGTTGCTCTTGGACCAGCTGTTCCAGCCGCTGGGCCACCAGGGCATAGAAGTCTGGAGTAGCTGGGCCTGGGGTGAAAAGAATTAATGACGGGTCTCCAAGACATCAGGAACTTATGGATTCTGTCTGTCTCCCAACTACCTTGCCATGAAGCAATGATTTCTAAGCAAGCAAACTTGGTACCAAAAAAAAAAAAAAAAAAAAAGCCAAAACCCTTGTACTTTCCCCCTTTATCATATCCCCAAACTGGACTTAGAATGTTAGAGTCAAACTGGACCTTGAAGATTATCTCATCCAAGGAAGGCAAGCACAAGGCATTCCTGCTATTACCACCCTATCCCTTGGCCATTGCAGGCATCACCAGTTGATCACAGCACTCCTCTCCCCAGCTGTAAACTGCTTTTCAAGCTACCAGTCCCAGCAGCCATTACTAGTCTATCCATGGTTCACATATGAGAGGAAACCTGTTGGTCATTCTTGATCAAGTCCAATGCCTTTCCCATGAATTCCTACTCTGCTACTGAAAAACAGGGAAGCAGGGAAGAGAAAGGATTTTTCCCAGAGTCATACAACCAAAATAGCCAGGGAGTTGTGATTGAAACCTACGTCTCCTGCCTTTCTATTAGGGGTATTCATGGCTACAAAAGTCCTAGGGGCAGGAAAGCATGTATGGAAGGAGAGAAATAACAACTAGATAGAAAGGGATCAAATGCCTTCCGAAAGGCAACCCACAGAATTGACAGATAGAAATCTAACTTGGGGATAGCAGAGGGGGGAGAACAGGATGGTGAAGGTTGGTGCTGAAGACCCCACACAGCTACCTCCTAGCTGAGTGATCTTAAACTAGCACCTTATCCTATGCCTTGCAAGTTTCACGAGTGATCTAAGGAAATCTCTTACCAGGCTCTGAACCATAGCAGGGGCGGAGGGGCAGGGAGCAAGGCCGAGGGGACTCAGGGGGAACTGCTCCTCGCCCCAGGGGGCAGGGAAGACATCTTCGAAGGCGACTCAGGAAGTCTGTTGGCTCCTCTTGGGCAGGGCTCCTGGGGAGGAGGACCTCAGACAGTGACCCCAGAGACCTCCTGTAAGCAATTCCTGCCCCACCCCCACCCCGCTGAGAACCTCTCTCTGCAACTCCAGGGACAGAGAATAGAGCTAGACAGAAAGAGAGGAGACAGGGTGAGACCAGGAGCAAGAGTTAGAGAAGGCCCCACACCAAATGCAGGCCCATCGGGGAGAAAGGCAACACCTCTTACCTGGGTGGTGTTGTAACGGGGGACCCGGCAGCCTCACCCCGCCTAAGAAAGGCAGCTAGGACCTTCAGCGTGTCATCTCGGAGCCCCAGCTCTTCCGAGCCTGCCATGGAGGCACCTGTGAGAGAGGAGGCTAGGGGCTGGACTTTAGGGTTCAGCAGGAAGTGCAGGATTGGAGGCCAGGACTTGTGAATCCCAAGAAAGGAAGGTGCTGAGGGCCTGGACTCCTGGGTTCTTTGGAGAGTTGGGGTCTGGGGACCCAGACTCTTGAGTTCCCAGAGAGAAAGACATGAGAAATAAGACTCCTTGATGCTAGGAAAAGAGGGAGATGGGGGCCCGGATTCGTGGGTCTAAAGGAGGAGGGGGCTGGGATCCTGGACTCCTTAGTCTGAGAGAGAAGAGGACTAGAGCCCCAGACTCTTGGGTCCCCGAAGGAGAAGGTGTCTTGGGGTCCCGGCTCCTGGATTGTGAAGGAGGCATAAACCAAACTTCTGAAGCTCTTTGAGTATGGGGAACTACTAATCCCAGCAAACTACAAGGCAAATATTCCCCTTGGTCAGTGCTTGTTCGCCGGGCAGCCTGCTGGGAGGTGTAGTTCCAACTATCTGACTCAGGCTGGAATCTTGGGGACCCTGGACGCTTGGATGTCGGAGAAGCGGGACTAGGGTGCCCGATCCTGGTTCCTGGACCCCTCCTCTTCCCTCCTCTCCCCAGCCTTCGCCAACACCCTGCTCACCTGACCTGGGGCCCCGCCGCCGTCACCGCCTCCTCCTCCTCCACCCCCTCCTCCACCCGTACAAACTTTTTAGTAGCTCAACTTTCCCGCGCCTGCGCACTGGGCCGATTTTTGTAACCGCCCCAACGTGGGAGGGGCGGGGCGCTGGATGCATGCGTAATTTGCATATGACGTTCCCATCATGCCTGTGTACGGAAAGCCTAAGAAGGGCATAGGGAGGGGGCTGGTCCAGACTCAGTGGACCGCCCCTTTGGGGCAGGAGTCTGTCACCCAAAGGATGATAAAGTTGCCTGTATTTCAAGAAATCGATCGTAAAGAAAGGCCCAGCGCTCTAAAGCTCAGCCGTCGGGAAGGGGGGTGCGCAGCTTCGAGTTTGAGAGCTACCCGGATCGCAAAGACAGGGGTGGGCCCCAGCACCCTGCGTGCCCCTCCTCTCCGTCGTAGGTAACGCAGAAGAGCCGGGGAGGTAGTTGGCGTTCGGAAGTGAGGAACGGGAGAAAGGCTGGTTCTGCGCTGCTAGCGGAAAGGGAAGCAGACGGGAGCTACAATGGCCGGCCCTGGAATTGGCTGTAGAAAAACTGTAGAAAAAGTAGGGAGGGAGGACGAAGAGAGGAAGCGTCTACACTTAGGGGATCTAGGAGAGGGAAGGGTGGACCCTATAAATGGGAGGCAGTTCATTCTAAAAAGTTGGGGCATGCCCTGGAGGAGGGAGGCTGTCTGATAGGAGGGAATTGTGGATGGAAGTTCTACGCTGGAAATGGGTAGGGGGATCTTCTGTGGGGGAACTGTGGAAAGGGGTCTACACTGGGGTGAGTGTAGAAGGTAGGGGTTTACGCGTGAGTAGCATCTGCACTGAAATAACCAGGGAGAGAGGGCTCTACCCTGAAAGTGGGGCTACCTGTTTTCATTGATGTGGGGGAGGGAGTAGACGGTTGGCACTGAAAGACGCTGGGGGACGGTCTACAGTGGTTATAGGAGGGAGTCCTCGCTGATTAGGGAGCCTCTCTGGACGATGGGAGGACGGGAAGAGGAGCTTTCCTGTTTGTATCCCAGGAAAATATGGGTGAAAGACCTGCGCCGTGGCCCGTTACAGAGAGGTCTGGGTGTGGAAACCCCAGGCCAAGAGGGCCCGGGAGGCTGCCTGCGCCCAGGAACTGCCCTGTGCGCGCAGGTGGGACGATGGGAACCTCAAAGCCACGGATCCTGCCCTGGCTGGTGTCGCAGCTGGACCTAGGGCAGCTGGAGGGCGTGGCCTGGGTGAACGAGAGCCGCACGCGCTTCCGTATTCCTTGGAAGCACGGCCTGCGGCAGGATGCTCAGCAGGAGGATTTCGGCATCTTCCAGGTGCGTACGCCCCGGAGCGCGGGAAACCGAAAGCAACGCGCTGGGCCGGAAGGGCTCTGGGCTCCGGGGGGCGGGGGGGGGGGCGAGGAGGCGGGGTTAGCCCACGTGGGGCGGGCTCGTGCTAATGCTGGTGGGTGGAGTCAGAATGGGCGGGACAGGGCTAGCAGGATTGGTGGGGTGCAGGAAGGGTTGGAACAGCCTGGTTTTGGGAATAGAACCGAAAAGTGGTGTTAGAACGCCAAGGAAGTGCATCCTGGGGGCGGGGAGCTCTCTGAGGGCCGGGCTCTTGGTTGTAGGATTTTGGGGGTGGCTGTTGGAACATTAGTGGCGAGACTCAGAGCCCCAAATCTGGGGTTACTAACTACCAAATTAGAATACACCAGGGGTGGTAAACAGAGTGTGAGGGGGTGGGGTTATCACGGAGGGTGTCCTGAGCCAGGTAGTGACAGGGTTAGATGCCAAGTAGGACCTGGAAGGCTGGCTCAGAAGAGGTTTTTGGAAAGTGGAGGTGATGATGGAGGTTAGGAGGGGGAGCTTGGGGCGCAGAGAATTTGGAGATGGAACCTTACAGAGTTAGAACTTGCCAGGGGGAGAGGGTGGTGTTAGGACCAGAGGAGGCAGGGTTAGGCCCTTAGGGATGAGGTCTAAGTCATCTTCCCCTATTATCCTGGCACCACTGTTACCCCAGGCCTGGGCCGAGGCCAGTGGTGCCTACACTCCCGGGAAGGATAAACCTGACTTGCCAACCTGGAAGAGGAATTTCCGGTCTGCCCTGAACCGGAAGGAAGTGGTGCGTTTAGCAGAAGACCGGAGCAAGGACCCTCACGACCCGCATAAAATCTATGAGTTTGTGACTTCAGGTGTGCCAGAGCGGGGCTTCGCCTGCAGCGCTGGGATCTTGAGGGTTCCCAGCACCCTTACTCTGCTCACCACCTTTCTTGGCAGGAGGTGGGGACTTTTCCCAGCCGGACACCTCTCCAGATACCAGTGGTAGAGGCAGTATCTCTGATACCCAGGTGAGAAGGTGCCCAACCCTCTGCCCCGTCCCCATGGGCCTGTTCAGGCCACCACCTCTCCCTCTCAACCATCACCCCAGCCTCTTCCCCAGCCTCCAGTCTGTCCTCTGCCTGACCCAGGGCTGACCTTGTCTCTCCCCTATTCCCAGCCCATGGCTCCCAGCCTTTAAGGAAGAAAATTCAGAGTTTTCACTGGGCATTCAAGGCCTTAACACACCTTTCAGGATTTCATAGCTTTCCTCAATTTGCAAGTGCCCTCAGCCTCTTGGGAACTCAAAACCTCCCTCCTCTTGATCTTGCTGATGTCAGTGCCAGGGAAATGTCCCCTCTGAAATCTTGCCCAGCCTGCCCTGCCCAGATCTTGCTTGCATAGAACCAGATCCTTGGGATGAGTTAGCTACTACCCCTGTCATGGCAGCACCCGGCATCCGTTAGACCATGTATTCTGCTGTTGGTGCCCGTGGCCGGCTCTCCCCCGCAGACTGGAAGCTCCTCGAGGGCAAAGCTCAGGTCTGACACCTCTCTGTGCCTCCACATCGCTGAGCACAGGGCCTGGTCCATATGAAGTCTTTAGAAAAGGCTGTTGAAATGCCTAGCTCATTTTTTTTCCTTTTTTCTCCAGGAAGACATTCTGGATGAGTTACTGGACAACATGGTCTTGGCCCCACTCCTGGACAGGCAGCCCCCAGGCCTCCCTGTGGCCCCTGAACCCCACCCTCAGCTCTTGCTGAGCCCCAGCTTGGACAGTCCCGCTCCCTGCCCAAACCTGGAGCTCCCTGAAAACCCGCTGAGGCGGCTGCTGGTGCCAGAGGAAGGTGAGTGTCAGCTGTGGGCTGGGAGGGCCTGAGGCTGGGGCAATAGGCCCCTCACGTTCTTTCTTTCCATCTCCCTCCGCCTTCACACGCTGCTGCTGCTGTTCAGAGTGGGAGTTCGAGGTGACAGCCTTCTACCGGGGCCGCCAAGTCTTCCAGCAGACCATCTCATGCCCAGGGGGCCTGCGGCTGGTGGGGTCCGAAGCAGTAGACAGGATGCTCCCTGGGCAGCCAATAACACTGCCAGACCCTGGGCTGTCCCTGACAGACAGGGGAGTGACAGGCTACGTGAGGCGTGTGCTGAGCTGCCTGGGTGGGGGACTGGCTCTACGGCGGGTTGGGCAGTGGCTCTGGGCCCAGCGACTGGGGCACTGCCACACATACTGGGCCGTGGGCGAGGAGCTGCTCCCCAGCAGTGGGCACGGGCCTGATGGCGAGGTCCCTAAGGACAAGGAAGGAGGTGTGTTCGACCTGGGGCCCTTCGTGGCAGGTGAGTGAGGCAGGGGCTTAGTTCTGCCAAGTGGAAAGCAGCAGGGCACAAGGATTAAGAACTCTGGGCTCAGGCGGTTTGGGATTGAATTTGGGCCCGCGCTCTGCTCACTGTATAACGTGGGACAAGGGACTTGACTGCTTCGAGCCTGTCAAGTCTAAGCACAGTCTCCTCTCTCTACCTACCTGCCAGAGCTGGTGTGAGGCACGGGGCCCAGCACAGAGAAGGTGCTCAGGGAATCAGCTGCCACCATCACCGTCATTATGGTTAACTATGGTGGACAAACTAGCAAGACGAGTCCCTTAAGGTTCCACTGTCCCATAGAACTTTGCAGTGATGCAAATGATTTGTATTTGCATTGTCCCTTACGGAAGCTACTAGCCACAGGTGGCTGTTGAGTACTCAGGTGAGGGCAACCAAGAAGGTGAGTTCTTCATTTTATTCATTTTAGTTACAACTTAAATTGAAATATCCATGTGTGGCTAGTGGCTACGTATTGGACAGCACAGCCTGAGAGGGCTGGAGAGCAGTAAACGGCAGCCGCCTTCTACTCCAGAGCCACTGAGCATGCCGAGGGGAGACTCCCCTCCTCTGGGCCTGTCCCATGCTGAGCGCTGAGGCTCTGGAGTAGTGGTTGGGGGTGATCTTCCAGCCCCACCCTGGAGGGATGAGGAACACAAACAGAACCGCAGGGACAGTCCCCAAACAGGCAGTCCCCTGGTCGTTGTGGCAGAGGCTTAGGTAAGGGGAGATGGCAGGGCTGTTACTCAGGTTTTGGGGGAGGGATGGATAGAGGGTCTCTTTCCAATCTCTGACTAAGCTCCTGGGCCCCCAGGTCTGATTACCTTCATCGAAGGAGGCAGACACTCACCACGCTACACCCTCTGGTTCTGCATCGGGGAGCCATGGCCCCAGGACCAGCCATGGACCAAGAAGCTCGTGATGGTTAAGGTGCCTGTGGCCCTGGGTCCCTGGGGCTGACAGGTGGTCTTACGAAGAGAACAGTTTGCTTCCAGAAACTACAACTCCCAGAAACCCCTAAAGTGTCTCTGCAATTACCAGTTCCTTATCCCCAGGAGCTTCTGGGTGTCCTTCCCATGGCCCCACCCCACAAAGCCTGTTTTGAACTATCTAAACCATGTGGCAGTTGGTGGACTACAAGTCCTACCAGCCTCTGTGAGGAATGATGGCTCCCAGGAGTCTGGATCACAAGCTGCTCAGCTCCAACTTCTAGGAACCCTTCCTGCACCCTTGGTCCTAGGAACGCTCTCTGGCCTCCTGCCTTTGAAAATATAGGGAAAACTACAACTCCCAGCAGCTCTTGGCCTATTCTAGGTTACAGCAGGGGTTGCCAGGGTTCTCAGCCCCTCCCCCGCCCCTCCATGGTGGACAGTCCTTGGGTGTTTTCCCTGACTTGTGTTCCCCTCCCCCTGCAGGTGGTTCCCACGTGCCTCAGGGCCCTGTTAGAAATGGCCCGGTCAGGGGGCGCCTCCTCACTGGAGAACACTGTGGACCTGCACATTTCCAACAGCCACCCACTGTCCCTCACCTCCGACCAGTACAAGGCCTACCTACAGGACCTGGTTGAGGACATGGAGTTCTAGGTCCCTGGGGCAGCCTGAACCCTTGCTCCTCATGGGTGCGGGCCCCTAATACTCATCCTTGACCAATAAACTGGTTCCTGCTGTGGTCACCACTTGCGTGTGTCTGGTGTTGGGTGTCCCTGGGCCATACTGACCTAAGCTGGCCTAAGCTGGTTGTTATTCCTGCTTGGGGGGTATCAGTTTACCCATCTGCGCAGCTACCCACAACTCAGGTGGCCAATGCAAGAGGACCAGATGCTGGGGGTGAAGGGGGAGGGTGGTTCCTTACTTTTCCCTGGGGACCTGGGGACGAGGTAACAGTCACCCCCATTTTACAGACCAAGACACTGACGTACAAAGGTCACAAAGTGGAATCCGGGTCTGGCTCCAGCACTGCCACTCTGAGTGAAGCCCCAAGGCTGAATCCAGAGCCCCTGCCTTGGCTATAAACAGTTTGGGTGAATGTCCCTTCTGCCTAGGCCTTGGGCGCCCCCTCCCCCCTCTGTGGGGGCAGGATGAGGCAGCTGTAAAGGGGCTCTGCCTGAAGCCACCTCTGGAGCCCAGGAAACCTGCCTGCCCCAGTGACCCTGGGCACTGCCACCTCTTGCTGGGCTTCAGTTCTTTTTTTTTTTTATTTTTTGTTTGAATTTTTTTCTTTATTTTTTTTTTCATCACGGCCCTCAGTTCTGAGTGATGGGACTCACTATGCAGCCCTTGCTGCTTTGTGCCTCAGTTTCCCTCTCAGGAAAGTGGATTAGATCACCCCAGCCTCACAGGGGCTGCTGACAACTGAATCCAACTCAATCGGGGACAAAGACCTGCTTCTGGGAGCAATTCTAAGGTAGTCAAATAGCACCCAGCTGCCCTGAGCTTGGAAGACACTGAGCAGGTGGGGCCTGGGACCCCGACCGCCCTGTCACCACCACTTTACCCATCAGCAACACCAGGTGTTGCTTTGAGTGCTCCACCTGCCTGTGTCTTGTTTAATCCTCACAACACCCACTTTTCAGATAAGGAAACCGAGGCCCAGAGAGGGCAATGCAGTCACCACAAGTCACGGTCTGGTCCCCTGCTTCCGACCCTCAGATATCGGCCAGGCCTCCTGGGTGTCCTTCCCCAGCCCTTGCCCAAACTTGTCTCTGAAAAGAAAGAGCTAAAATCATGGGGCTTGGGGGTAACATTTCATGAAATCTTTAATGAAATTGGGCAGAGGGGCACGAACAGAAGGGAGGGGCAATGGGGCCAGGCTTGGGGGCAGGGGAGATGGCACGGGGCTGGGTGGGGCAGGGGGCTCTCCTCTTCCCCGCAGCAACTCTCCCCCGGTCATCCCACTGATGGGGGAGGGAAGTGGGGAGGTGGAGCCATAAATATGTCCAGAATTTCAAAGAGGTGAGGGGGGAAGGGGTGGCCAGGGCTCTCAGAGAGGGGGCAAGGGCAGGCCCGGGCCACCCTTGTCAGGGGGCCCCGGCTCCTTGGGCGGCCGCGGGGGCCCCGGAGGGTCTCCTGGCTTGCGGCCGTGCTTGCGGAAGTAGCGGTAGCGCTGGACGTAGGCCCGCACCAGGTTGCTCACCTTCACTGGGTTGATCTCCCCACTTTTGCTGTGGCAGATCTGGGGGCCAGGGGGCAGCTGGAGTTACTGCCAGCCTCCCGGGGCCCCCTCCACCCTGGACTGCTGAGGGCAGCTTGGGACTGGGGCGGAAGCCACTCCAACACCCAGGCCAACCTCCACCTGTCCCTCTTGATGACAGGCCAGCAGAAGAGGTCCAGGTGGCCCTGAAGAAATCCTGTCACCCTCCTCACCTCCCAGACTGACCCTGCGTCCCTGTCTCCAAGTCTGCGTACATCTGTCTGCACACGTCCGTCTCTCCATCTCATCCTCTGCCCACCTGTGTCTGCCCCGTCTCTGTGCCCACCTTGTGGACGGCCTTCCTCAGGATGTCCTTGTACTCCTCCTTGGTGATGTCCTTTTTCTGATAGTAGGGCTTGATGGCCAGCTTCACCTCCTCCACCGCCCGCTCCTGCGTGTGCAGCTTCTTCAGATACTGGTGGGATGGTGACAGGGTGGGAAGAAGGGACAGCAAGGGCCAGATGAGTGCCAGTGGAACCTCTGGCCTCCACTCGCCCACCTGTGCCTGTCAACGTAGCCTCTTTGGCCATCCACCTACTCCAGCAGGTGGAAGTCCTGCTCCGGGTCTGCCCTGTACTCCCTTGCTGCAGTCACCTGGGACCACAGGCCAGGCTTGGGCCTCTGAATGTCAGTGAGCATCTCCTCTAGGCTGGACCAGGACGTGTGTGCCCTGCCCTCACAAAGTTCACGGTCTGCTGGAAGACAGAAATTAGCCAGGCGATTTGGACTGCTCTTAGTCAGCCTCTACAGACTTATTCCGATTGCAGCAAGAAAATCTCCCCAGGCTCTGCGGTGGCAAGTGGTAGACCCAGTTTAGGTTTGTAAACGCTGCTCTGGCTGCTGAGTGGAAGCCAGGATGGGAGCTGAGCTCTAGGGCACATGTGCACTGGAATCCTGGCCTGCCACTCCACGGCTGTGACACCATGAATGAGCAGCCGAACCTCTTCGTGGGCTCATTTGTAAAATGGGGACAGTACCTGTGGAGAGGACTAAAGCGATGCACATGGAGAACACAGCATGGCCTGGGCACAGAGCAAGGACTCAGGAGCTGTCACTGTTCTGAGGCTGATGGCCATGGGGACAAAAACGAGACAGGACAGGGAGCAGGGCAGAAAGCCTCCTAGGAAAGGCCTTTTCAGCTGTGGCCAGGAAGCTGGGAGACCTCACAGCCTGCAGGGCTGGGCAGCTGCAGCCCTGCCTCAGAGGCAAAAGCAGACAGGCAGGAAATTTCTAGCAGGAAAGCCACCTGGGACCAGAGAACAGGCCCTCTGCAGGCACAAGGGACAGTCACTCTGAGCACCACCCTGGGGAGGTCCCAGGCAACTGTTCCCTATGTCCCAGGGCCATGAGAAGATGGGAGCAGGTAAACTGAGTCCTAGGAAGAGCAGGGCACACAGCTGACAGCCTCCAGGGCCACGTCACAGCCGCCATGGTGAGAAAGTACACTGTCTGATGAGTACACTGTCATCACAACTCTACTGCCAGGAGAGCCACAGGCCACCCTGGAGGGACCCCTCAGGCTTGCCTGGTACAACAGGAAGTAGATTTCTAAAGAGAGGCAGCGAAACAAAGGGCTGATCCCCAGTACCCATCTCAGATGTGGCAACAGAGGACAAAGGACAGAGAACAGACCAGGGCAGCCTGACTGGCAAAGCAAGGGGCCCACTGCTGGTCGAAGGGTCCTCACTGTTCTGGTCCTGCAGCACATGGTACGTGCCATGGGGAAGTGACAGGCTAGGCTGTGGCCCCACCTTCATGGCTCATATGGGGATTTGCATGGGGTCACCCGGCTTTCCCTCTGGCATCACCCCCCAGGCACGTACGGGTGGGCAACACCACCGTCTGGCCGTGCCTGTTGGACCATAACGAAATGCTTCTAGAATTGACCAGGAGGAAAACAGCCCTCGAGGCCCAAGAGTAGAAGCCGGACAGAAAAGTTTAATAAACTGTGTGTGTATTTGCCGGCATTCACTCTTCCTCTCTTTGTCTAGGAAGATCTTCTCAACACTTACACAAAGGGAGAAGGAGAAAGCAATGAGTAGTCAAGCGGTAGACTGTAGTGGGGGCGGGGGTGTACATATGCGCACGAGCACACGCACACACACGTGATTTTCCTTTTTTTTTAAGAGACAGGGTCTTGCTATGTTGCCCAGGTTGGAATGCAGCGGCTATTCACTGGCGAGATCCTAGCTCACTATAGCCTTAAACTCCTGGCCTCAAGCGATCCTCCCACCTCGGACTCCCAAAATGCTGGGATTACAGGCGTGAGCGACCGCGCCAGGCCTGGTTTCCCTTTAAACCTGCCCAGCACCCCTTCCCCATTCATCCATGCTAGTGGAAGTTCAGTTCTTTGTGATTACATCGGTCTCTAAGTTCCCAACCGCTTGCCTCAGTCTCTGCCACTCTTAGGCACTTGCGTCTCAGTATCTGTCCCTGTTCTCTGAAAAACTGTCACTGTCAACCAACTTCTCCCAAGGCCAGCTCACCTTATCTGTGTCCCCACGTCCCTCGGAGCTGCTGCTGCCTTCTCTCTTGTCAGATGTGGCAGCCAGCCCAGTGGGGGTGGGAGGGGTAGAGCCGCAGCCCCCCAGGGGGAGGCTGCCAGGAAGCAGGTAGCTGGAGGGGCCGGGGGGCAGACCCAGAGAGGTGGGCACAGGAGCTGGGGTCACCCCCAAACTTGAGGGTGGCTTCCTGTGGCTGAGGATCTGTGGGAAGAGGGTGAAGGGGGATGAGCAGAGGGAGGAGGAGGGGAAGGGGAAACGTGCACCCCTCTGTTCCCAGCCCGACTTCCCAACACTCTTGGGGCAGCAGGTCCTCCTATGGCCGGTACCTGCCCCGAGGCCTGCTAGAGTGCAGCTCCTTTCCTAACTGGGGCAACGGACCAAAGAAGGGGCTGCGGGGACTCTTCCCCAGGGAAGCCCACCTGGTTGGTGGCCTGGATTAGCTCCTGGGCCTTTGCCCGGCTCGCCAGGTTGGCTTCTTCCATCTTGAAGAGAAGTGCAGTCACTGCAATACGTGGGGGGGTGACAACATGGAGATCAGGAGAAAGTGACGGGAAAGGAGATGATGAACCTCACCTGGCCACGGGCTACCGTCTCCCACCCTGGGCCTCAGGACAGGCCACCAGGCCTCACACTCAGAACTGGGAAAAGAGGCCTTCGGCCAATGAAACAACCATCCCACATCCCAAGTGTTCTTGGCACTCAGGGTATATGTGTGTGTGTTGGGGAGGGTCACTCAGTGACAAGATGGTGGCAGCAATGGGAGTCTAATGGGAGTCTATCTCCTGACCCCCTGGCTAGTCTCAGTCTCTCTCTCACCCTCTGCAGTCTGGTAGAGGCTACCGCCATCCCCTAAGTAACCTGCTCAAGCCATTCTTTCTGGTCCTCCTATGCTAGTCCAGCTTGAGGGGGACTCCAGAACCCAGCCGACCCCTCCAGTCTATGCTGGTGGCCACCTGCTTCCGTCAGCCCCGCTCTCCCCAAGTACACTCAGACACCTAGAAGCCTCCTGGACAGACCCTGACTGGCCCTCCCAGCATGTGTCACTATACACCCACCCCTTCCTGGGCATCCCCACTACCTGCAAGTCTGTACCCATCAATGTCTCTCCTGCCTTATCTGCCCTAGCACCCCTCCCCCAGGGTGACACTCACAGGCCAGGACGCCGCTGGTGGTGCAGTCCACACCAGCCGGCAGGTTCCAGGGCATAGGTGGGGGCAGTGTGGGCAGCTGGGAGACACGGGGAGCTGGCCCGTCCTCTGTCCCCGAGTCGCCGGCTGTGGACCCCGCACTGGGGGCAGTGCTTGGGGCGGCTGCAGCCGTGCTGGTGGCTGTGGTGGTGGCAGGCTGCTGCTCTTCCTCCTCTTCTTCTTCCTCCTCTTCCTCCTCCTCCTCCTCCTCTGCCCCACCTCGGACTCCAGCCTCCTCAGTGGCCTCCTCAGGCAGGAAGGAGACTTCAGGTGTCTTACAGCTACTGTCCACGGTCTGGGAGTCCGGGGTGAGCGCAGGAGGCGGAGGGGCCGCCTTAGGGGGCGGGGTGCTAGGGACCTTGGCTGCCCGCTCCTCCCCGGACCAGGAAGTCTCCTCCGCCCCCTTGGCTCCGGCTGCCTGGCTGCAGCTATCTGCCTTGGACTTCTTCAGCGACACGGGGCCGCCGCTGCCCCCACTGCTGCCTCCGCTACGGATCTTTTTTCTGGTCTTGGATGGCTTGGTCTTTCCCTTGGTCCCCTTGGCTTTCTTGGCCCCGGCCTTGGCTTTCACCTTGGTCTTTTTGGGCTTGGTGCTGCCGGGAGCTGCTTTGGCCACCTCGGCAGGAGGCCGCTCGTCAGGTTTGAGGAAAGGGGAACGGCTCTCACGGTCACGGCTAAATTTGACGCCGATGGAGCCCAGGCCGGCAGAGGCAGCATCCTTGGCGGGGGTGGTGCTGCTGACACCCTCGCGGATCAGCACCGCCACCTTGGACTGCAACTTCACCTTGCGGGAGGAACAAGAGGACGATGAGGACGAAGAGCCTGAGCCACTGCTAACGGGTGGCTTTGGCGGGGGCCCTGAGGAAGGTGCCGACTCCTTGGGGGGCCGGGCCTTCTTGGATGACCTGTCCCTGTCCCGATCTCTGTCCCTGTCCCGATCCCTGTCCCCCACATCCAGCGCCTTCCGACGAGACCCCTTCTCCCTGGAAGAGGAAGAGGAGGAAGCAGCCCCAGAGCGGCGACGGTCCTTCTCGCTGCTCTTGCCACCCCCGTTCCTCGCCGCTTAGTCCCTCCGAATCGTACAGGACCTCCCGCTTGGGTGACGAGGTTGGGGCCGGAGAGGGTCCTCGGGGGTCAGTCTTGTCAAGCCGGCCCACTGTGATGGTCCTCTTGATGGCGAAGAGATCGTGGTCCGTGAGGTCCTGGATGGAGGGTGGTACAGCGCCCCTGCGGCGGCTGTCGCGCTCGCTGCCCAGGGAGGTGGAGCCGGATGGCTGCTGGGCCGGCAAGGGAGCCTTCTCGCCGCCGTCCCCAGACCGCTTCTCGCCTCGGGACCGCGACCGCTTCTTCTTCTTCTTGCTGCCGCCACCATCCCGGTGCTTCCCGCGGTGCCGCTCGCGCCTTGAGGACGACGAAGAGGACGTGGCCGGAGGCGGAGAGGCTGAGCGCCGCCTCCGCCGTCGCTTCTCCCTTGACCGCGACCTGCGGCTGCCCCCGCGGCGGCGGTCAGTGCTGCGCGAGCGGCGGCGGGCGGAGCGGGACCGGGAGCGGCGGCGGGCGGACGACGAGGCGTGGGAGCCCGGCTTGCGGTCCCGCGAGCGGTGCTTCTTGGAGTCCCAGGGCGAGGCAGGGGCCGGCGGGGCAGGCTGGGCGCCCGACGAGGACGAGGCGGCCTCCTTGGCCTCGCCGCCGCCGCCGCTCCGCTTGCGCTCCCGCCTGGACTTCTTGCGGGTGGGCGGGCCCGCGGAGGCGGCTGCGGCTGCCGGAGCTGGGGCGGGGACGGGGGAAGGTGAGCGCTGGCGGTAACGCTCGCGCCGCTGGGTCAGGATCTTGCGGCGCAGGTCCAGGCCGCCCCAGCGCGTGTCTGCGGTGGGCGGCGCGGGGGCCGGCTCCCCGAGGTCCACCTGCAGGGCCCCTTCGCCATCTGACTCCGCATGCAGAGAGAGGAAGTCGTCCCCCTCCGGGGCCCGGGGAGCCGGAGGCTGGGGCAGGGGCTGGGCTGCAGGGGTGGCTGAGGATGCGGGAGGAGGTCGGGGAGCCCGGCCGCTGGCCCTGAAGAGGGACAGCGCCACCCTGGGCTCCTCCTCCGGCTGGACGATCTCGCCCTCCTCAATCTCTGAGTCGGCAGGCGGCAGCAGGGGCGGCGGGAGAGCGGCTCCACCAGCTGTCACCACCTCCACTGAGACCTTGCCTTCCCGACAGGCCTCTGCCTCTGGCCCCACCACAAAGACGCGTCGGCGGGTGGCTCCATCAGCCCGTGTGGAGTCCGCCTGGGGCGGTGTTCCCGGGGCTGGAGTTGGCTGTGGGGGCTGGGGGTCCGGGCGGGGGCTCTCGTCACCTGGGAAGTCCTGGCTCAGGCTGTTGTCATCGTAGATGCCCGCCAGGGTCTCGGAGATGCGGCTGATGCTCTGCGAGAGGCCTTCCTCCTCTTCCTCTTCCTCTTCTTCTTCCTCTTCCTCCTCCTCCTCTTCCTCCTCCGGGGAGGGAGTTCCCGCTGATGAGCTGGGGTTGGAGCCAGTGGGCTCGAAGGGGTCGTACTTTTGCTCCGGAGCAGGCGGTGGGGAATAGGCCTCGTCAGTGGGATGGAAGGGGTCATAGATGTCGAATCGGGGTGCAGGCGGGGCTGGGGGCGCTGGGGGTGGTGGGGGTGGAGGAGGGGAAGGGGAGGATGAAGAGGGAGAAGGGGAAGAGGAGGAGGATGCGGAGGAGGGGGCAGGGGGTGGGGCAGGGCCCCCATCTCCTGTGCCCAAGGTGAGGTGGCGGGCACAGGTGGGTCGAGAAGAGTGAGACTGTGGAGAAACTGCAAAGGAACAGCGTGACAGAGAGACCCCGTCAAGGCACACGCCCTCGTCCCTGGCCCCAGCTTGCTGCCCTCCCAACAGCATCAGCACAGAAAGCTCCAGTGCTCTGCATGTGCCAATCCATAGGATGCTCCCAACAACTACACACCATAGGGACTTTGCCCCTTGGGTCGCTGGCAGAAACTGGGACGGAGAGCTGCAGTCCCTCCCCAAGGGCACACAGAGAGTGGAGAACAGTCGGGGAGTAAACCTGGTCACTGTGGCCCCTGGGCCTGCACTCCCATTATCCTGAGACACAGCGCTAGCCCCACCCTGAGCAACACACTCTGGCCCTGAAGCCTAGGAAACACCTTGTCCGGTGACAGCAATGTTGCCACAGAAGAAACAGGCTGGGGCAGGAGAGCTGGCATTCAAACACAAGTCCACCTCCAAAGCCAAAGCAGGCTCCAGCCTGCTGTACTGGCTGCCTCTTGTGGGAGTTCAGCCCACTTTAGAGGGAACAGTGTGAGGCTGAGGGGAAAAGCCCCGTCCAGAGCCAGAAAGTGGCAGAGCTGGGGCGCTCCGACAGCCTGGTCCTCACCCCAAGCTCTTCACTCTGCAGCGAGTCCTGACTAAGAAGTTACAGGTGCTCCACTCTCAGAGACACCAGTGACCTACGGCAGCAATGGCAAGGGAGGGTCTGCCCCTTGCTAAAGGCCAGACATGGTGCTTTGCGGTTACCTCATTTGCCCTCCCAAGACCCCACGGCACAGTCTCAATGCCACAGTTGCACAAGCAGAGACGGCTGACCCAGGCTGCACCACAGGCCAGGGCCTGGGCCAGGACTCACACGCAGACCCTCAGCAAGGACACCCATGCAGCTGAGTGAGGACAGTGCCAGGGAGGCAAAGGGCTCAAGAGGGCAGCTCCAGAGCCACCTCCTGATCCGACTGCCAGGTTCCAGACCAAACCAGCCATGTAACCACCTGCCTCCACTGTCTCAGTTTCCTCATCTATCAAACAGGAGTTTGTTCATTCATTCGACACGTTTCAATCGATCACCTATTTTGTGCCAAGCTGTCTGAGGAACTAAGAGTAGACAATAGTAAGCCAAACAAACAAGAACCCCTGCCTTCAAGGAGCTCACATTCACGAGGGGAAAAGACAGACATCGACGAGTCAAGCGCACACAGTCTGCCTATAGGCTTCCAAGGGCCCTAGAGGAAAACGACATAGAGAACGAGGATGACATTCACTTCGGAGCGATGAGCAGAGGCTAAATGACAGCACAGAGGGAGCCAGGCTGCACCTGGTCCAGAGGCCCTGCGGAGCATAAGCTCCTTCCTACCCTTCCTACCACCACCTTAAGCATACAACAGTCCGCAGACTGGAGCTGTCTGCAAACAGGAGACCTCCACTTCTTTATATAATTTTTGTACAGAGATAGGATTATGGGTGAGTTTTCTTTTCCCTAAGTTCTTAATATTTTCTGAACGAAAGAGACAAAAAACCACCTGGAATAAGAAAATAAAACATAACCTTGGCGTCTCCCTAAAAACAACTGGTAAGTTCCAGATACATCCATCACTCCTTTTTTTCTATTTTTTTCTTTTTCTGAGACAGAGTCTCGCTCTGTTGCCTGGGCTAGAGTGCCGTGGCGTCAGCCTAGCTCACAGCAACCTCAGACTCCCGGGCTCAAGGGATCCTTCTGCCTCAGCCTCCCGAGTAGCTGGGACTACAGGCATGCGCCACCATGCCGGGCTAATTTTTTCTATATATATTTTTAGTTGTCCAGATAATTTCTTTCTATTTTTAGTAGAGATGGGGTCTCGCTCTTGCTCAGGCTGGTCTCGAACTCCTGACCTTGAGCGATCCTCCCGCCTCAGCCTCCCAGAGTGCTAGGATTACAGGCGTGAGCCACAGTGCCTGGCCTACATCCACCACTCCTGAGGCTCAGGGGCCAAATCTTGCACACCACCTATTTTTGTAAATAAAGTTTTATTAGAACGCTGCCCTGCTCATTTGTTTACTTATCCACTACAGTTTCTAATTTTAAAAGGGATTAAAACACTTTTGTGGGCCGGGCGTGGTAGCTCACGCCTGTAATCCTAGAACTCTGGGAGGCCGAGGCAGGAGGATTGCTCAAGGTCAGGAGTTCGAGACAAGCCTGAGCAAGAGCGAGACCCCATCTCTACTAAAAATAGAAAGAAACTATCTGGACAACTAAAAATATATATAGAAAAAATTAGCCAGGCATGGTGGCGCATGCCTGTAGTCCCAGCTACTCGGGAGGCTGAGGCAGAAGGATCCCTTGAGCCCAGGAGTCTGAGGTTGCTGTGAGCTAGGCTGACGCCACTCTAGCCTAGGCAACAGAGTGAGACTCTGTCTCAAAAAACAAACAAACAAACAAAAAAAAAAACACTTTTGTGGGCCCCTAAGAGTGTCGTGAGCCTTAAGCATCCTCCAGGTCTCCTGTGCCTAATAGATAAGTCAACTCACAGCTCTTAAAAAAAAAAGAGTTCAAGACCAGCCTGAGCAGCAAAGCAAGACCCCACCTCTACAAAATAGAAAAATTAGCTGGGGATGGTGGTGCGCGCCTCTAGTCCCAGCAACTTCTTGAAAAGCTGTAGCGCAGGTGACAGAGCGAGACCCTGTCTCAGAAAAAAAAAAAAAGGAACAAGGTAAAAAGTGACCTGGTAAAGAGGGGTGTTCAAGCCACAATCTACCACGGACCCAGTGCTCATAGCTGATGTAGCGTTACACCTGAGTGGACCTCTCCACCCCTCCCCCAAATAGATATGGACACCAAGAAGGAACGTCTCAACCCTGGTTCTCATTGGGGTGCAGGAATCAGCAGA
Organism: Lemur catta; assembly: GCF_020740605.2. Taxonomy (NCBI): domain Eukaryota; kingdom Metazoa; phylum Chordata; class Mammalia; order Primates; family Lemuridae; genus Lemur; species Lemur catta. Next base: position 23,463,246 of record NC_059146.1, read on the forward strand.
ATGTATTGTTAAAAATGCAAATTCTCAGGCCTCACCCCAGACCTGCAGAATCGGAAACCTGGGAGTGGGCCCAGTGATCTGCGTATTAACAAGCCCTCCTGGAGATTCCCACGCACACTCGAATTTGGTCTAAACCACTCGTGGGCTCACCACCACGTGCAGAGTTGGGAGCAGATGCTTCCTTGAGCACCACACATCACAGAAAACCAGAGCGCCCCCGGCACAAAAACTGGGCTGTGGACTCAGACACATCAGGGCTTGAGGCCTAGGCCCACCCCTAAGCAACTGGCTGTGCGAACTTGAGCAAGTGACTTCCCTCTTTCAGACTGTTTGCTCCTCTGGAAGCTGGAGATGCTAAGAATGCCCCTCCTGGGGAGACGAACTCGTGACGCAGTGACACCAAGTGTCTCACACGTGCTAACTGCTCCTACGTGGTCCCCATCGCATCGGGTTTTTACTTTACGTACATCTGTATGCACGTACATCCTTTATTCCAGCCTAACGTGAAAAAAAGTCACAGGTTTTGTCTGAATGACATGATCTTCACCGCTACCACTGTGAAAAACAGCTGACTCCGCACAGCTCCAAGGCCACCTGCCCAGCTCCACCCTGGCCCCACATACCCGTCTTGCCTGTCCTCCAGGCCCTGAGACGGGGCAGCAGGCTAGGCACAGGCAGAGGGATGGGATCCCTGTCTCCGATTCGGACCTCGGCCACCAGCTCCAGCATGTCCTCGCTTCTGCAAGGCAGAAGGGGTGGGTGAGCCTTGGATGCTTCCAGCTCTCACGCTGGGGCCTTTCCCACTCCATTGCTCAACTACTCACTCGTCAGGCCGCAGGTCCAGATGGCTGGGAACCCAGGTATCCGGAGGGTCCAGGACGTTCACCAGCCCCGACAGGAAGCTGTCTGCGGCCATGTCCAACACCTGGAATAGGCCAGGAGGGGCTCCACACTGTCCCTGCTCATGTGAGGACCAGCAAATCCTATTTCCCCAGTGCCTGACCTCTCAGGAAACCAGATGACTGAGACCCACAAGAAAACTTAGGGATCCAACCAACTCTCTTATCCTGCCTACCTTCCAGACTCCAGGCCCAGCTCTTAGACCCAGGGATCAGGCCCCCAGGCCCTTCCAACAATGCCCTTGATTGGCTCCCCAGAGCCAGGAGTCTGGGTTTCCCATCCCCACCTCCCCCAGACTCAGAGATCCAGGCTCCAGTCTCTTCCTTCCCAGACCTGTGAGTCTGCGTCCCCAGCCCTCTCTTCTTACTCACAGAAGCCGTGTCAGTCCCCCCTGATTCCTGGGAACGAGGCTCTGACCGTGGGCTCCGGCAGCGCCTCCAACAAAGGCCATGACATCGAGAACCATCTGGAGAGAGAGATTTGCAGGGGGGATCAAGACAGGGGACTGGACACAGGGACCTTGTCGGGGAGAGGAAAGAGGCTGATCCAGCTCTTGACGATGGAGCCGAGCTCCTGCCTGCTCCCCAGGCCTCCCAACTCAGAACTCGGGAGGACTTGGCGACACCCACTTCTGAGGCTCCAACTCTCTCACCCGTCTGTTGTCCTGTCTGCCCTCAGATACCTCAGCTTGGCATCTGAGCCTTGCTGGGTCCCCACAGACCTCTCCTGCCTCCCCCCACCTGTCCTCCCACCCCACTCACACCCTCCCGTACACCAGCCCCAACAAACCAGGGTGCAGTACCTCGGCACTCTGCCCTGTGCTGCAGCCTGCTGCTGCCTGCCTGCCAGGCTGTCTTCTAATCTGACAGCTCAGAAACCCAGCTCACCTGTCACCCTCTAATGTGCCTGCCCTGACCTGTCTCCCTCCATGCTAGCTTAGGTGAGCCTCCTGCCCTCTCGAGGTGCTATAACTGGGTCTCCCCTCCACGGCAGCCAAGGGGTCTGCTCCATCTTTGGCTCCCCAAGCCAGCACAAGGGTGGCGCCTGGGAGGCTTCAGAAAAGCTTATGTGAATACTATAATAAAGAATGCAGAGAAGGGGCAGGGGCTAAAAGGAACCAGAACCCACCATACCTTTATCATTCGGCAGATCCCCCTGCAGGGAGCCTCCTACAGCCTGCTGAATGGCCCGCTGGGGAAAGGGCAGGGGAGAACCCAGAGTCAGGGTCTCATGCAAACACTTTGCACCCTCTGCTCCTTGGGACACAAACATTCCAACACCCCAACAACCAGACTCAAGTACTTCACAAAAGCCAACAGTCCAGGCCCCAGGCCCCCCTCCGCCTCCAGTCCAGGAGCCAGGGCCCTGGAGTCTGGACACTCAGCCCCTCCCTCCCTCAGCCCCATGAGTCCAGCGGCCTCACCAGGATGAAGGCAGAAGGAGAAAGCGTGGGGTCTCTGTCCGGCGGACCATCACCCCGATCCTCGCCCGACTCCTCTGTCTTCCCTCGAGACTCATCTTCTTCCTCCATGGTCACCTGGTGGTCGAGGGGATGAGAGTTTGGAGTGGGGACCAAGGGGTGGAAGCAAGAGATGGATGTGAAGACCTCAAGGGCCCCAACATTGCCTCCCTCAGTGTCTTCTTCAGCACCCCTCCTCTCCTGCACCCCTCCCCAGTCCACCCTGTGCTTGGCCAAGTACCAGGCCCAGCACAGACACCAGAGGGACCAGAGCAATGCTCTTCCTTTTTCTGGATTTCAGCTGCTTTATCTGTCAGAGGGAGGCCTCCCCAGCCTCCAGTTTCAACATGTCACTCCCCAGTTCCCACCGCTTCCCCACAGTCCATCCAAACCTCATGATCTTGTTCACTGCCCTCACGGAATACGAACCGACACTGAGATTTTTTTTGTGTTGCACTGTGATTTCAAAGAATGTGTTCCACAGTCCCATAAACCCACCTTCCCCAAACTGACACATGCACCAGTGTGCTGGTGGCTTCAGTGCCATAACTCAAATACCACATGTGCTTCTAAGAGCACCAATTGTCCTTGATGGTGAGGATGCCAAAAATATCATTTAGAGACATGAAATGGAACCATGATGGAGTGGTCTACAAAGCAAGTATTCTGTTTTCAAATGAAAATGCTAAGCTTCAGAAAGGCATGCTGTCCCCCAAACCCCACAGGGCACATCTGCTCATGGCCTATCTGCCCAAAGCCTTTGCAATGTCATGAGAATTCTTAGACTTGATTGCCTAGTCATGCAGTTGAAAGATCCTTTAAATGGGTGGATGTCTTGGTTAGGGCTTCAGAAAATACGAATATTTTAGCTGTAAGCTTCCTTGTGACTGTCAAATCTGTTATTCAGAAGACAATACCCAATCTCAAAATTCCTAGAAAGCTTCAAAATCCCCAACCCAGAACTCAGTGTGTTTATCTATAAATGGACAAAATAGTCATATCTATCTCAGAGAATGGCTGTGAGAATTCAAAGACTGATTTCTGCCACACACTTAGTGCACCCAAAGTGTTCAACACAGATGAACAGTAATTATATCAATAGCCCTTAAGGCCCAGGTTTCATCTACATGTCTCCTTCACTTCCCCTGCTGTGTAACTGCAAAGAAAAGACTTTGGCCCTATTCTTTGTCCCACCACAGATTTTCAAGCTGTTAAAGCTTCACATTCAGCCTCCCAGCCTGGCCTAGTCCCTAACTTCCAAAGACACGCCCTGCCCCAATAGTCTCTTACATACCAGCCTCTTGCCAATATTCAAGACCCTTGGCCCTAAGGATGGTTCCCACCCCTGGAGGTGTTCTCCAGCACCTCCTGGGGAAAAAAGTGCTACCTAAAACAGTGACTGTCACATATCAGAAGCTTAATCAACATCTTCTGAATACAGACTCAGAGATCCCCAAACCCTCTGCAGGGTACAAAGATGCGTGCTTGCTCATGTAGACATGCTCCAGGCTTTGCAGACACACCCTCAGTTCCTCAGTCCTTAAGAAGGCTCTGCAGAGGCTGCTAAATCCGTCTAGATCAGTGTTTCCCAAACTGCAGGGTCTGAGAGCAGTTTATTGCTTCACAAATAGCTTGAGCTTGTTATAAAAAGCAAATAGAATATTATAGAAAGTTCTTCACGTTACATCACAAGTAGTAAGTGGAAATATCAATTCATGGGATTTGGGTACTAGTTAAATATGTATGTTGATATGGACTGGGTCTCAATGAAAACTGTATTTCTTATTGCAGATCAAGGTCGAAAGATTTTGAAAAGCACAGTACTAGATGAATCTAGATGACCCTACAGACTCTCCCAGACTAATGTGGACTAATTCTAACTCTTTCCATAGTCCCAGGGTAATGCAGAATTTTTAAACATTTTTCATTTGAATTACTTTCTGAAGGGCAAGTACGTATGAGCTGGGCAAAATTTCCAGCACTCTCTTCTGTATTATTCTCCACACGTTTATCTGGCCTCAAAAGGCATTCAAATTTGCTCCAGGCATACAGACTGCATTCTTGCAGTCACATCAAAGCCACCTAGATGGTTCCAGGTCCTTCCAACTGCCCCCAGCCTCCTGTCACCCACATTAGACACTCCCCAGACCTTGGAGACCCATTCATGCCTCTCAGTACATCTCAGTATTTGGCTCCCACCTTTAGTGGGCACATCCCACCCCTCTAGGTGGCTCTAAAAGACTTCCAGACCTGAGAAATGGCCCCTAGACCTATGTAGACCAGCTGCATCCTCAGGCCAGCCCATGTACATACTTCCCAGCCCTAACAGACATACCCTAGGCGCTCTAGATGGCTCTGCAGATACTCCTCAGCTCTTGCAGACCTCCTTCACCCCTGGGACATATCTCAAGATCTCAAGATGGCCCCAGAACCCTCTAAGCAGACCCTAGCCTCCAGTCAACCCATAAAGACGATCTACAGTGACTTCAAATACGATCCAGCCCATGTACATGATAGAGGCTCAGTCCAGGCCCTGTGGACGCCCCCAGTCTTCTCGGAGACGCCCCACAGACGCCCCCCGGAACCCAAAGATGCATCCCAGGGCCCTGAGAAGGCCCCCCGCTCAGCGCCAGGTTACGCCGCCGCTGCAGGGCCCGAGACCACCCCGCTAAGCCCTCCAGGCCCCGTGGCGTGTGGGGAGGACCCTGGGACAACTAGCGACCCGACTCCGCCCCGCCCACCCAGATAGGCCCGAGCCCCGCGGCCCGGACCGCCGCCGCCATCTTACCCCGCCGCTCGGGCTGCGGCTCCGGCCCCGGCGCGGGGCGGGGCGGGCTGGGGCGGGGCTCGCGAGCAGAGGAGGAGAGAGGCGGAGCTAAAGCGCCGCCGAGCTTGCTGGGATTTCAAATACCGAGTACGGTGCCGTGAAGGCTGGCGGGAAGGCGGCTGGACTCGGTTTCCCAGAAATCAATAGGGCACATGGGGCGTGTACGCGCGGCGCACGCCGGGAGGCGTAGTCCACGCGCCACCTCTGTCGCGCGGGGACAGCAAGGGGTGAGAGGTGAAGTGGGCGGGGTTGCGGTGGCCTGCGATGAGGCCCCCACCACAGTGTCCTGCGCGCACACGGAAAGGACTGGAAATCCGGAAGTGACGTAAGAGGCGCTAGGCCGAACAGACACAAGGGAATTGTAGTTCACTAGAGTGAGCCGGACTGTCTGGAAGTTGCTCCGCCCACATCCTGGAGCTCTCAGAATTCAGATCTCCCGGTGCCCCCTAAATTAAGAACCCATGGGGCGCAGTAGCGCGCGCCTGTGGTCCCACTCGGGAGACCAAGGCAGAAGGATCGCTTGAGCCCGGGAGTTAGAGACCAGCCTGGGCAACATAGGGAGACCCCCGTCTCTAAAAAAAAAAATTAAATTAAAATAAATTTAGAACCAAGGAGCCCGACCCCATGGCCTCCTCATTCAGTACAGAGAAATCCAAATTCCGAATCTGCTCATTAAGAGTAGAGGAGTCTAGGACTCCCATTTCCCTCCTCCCTCGGGCTCAAGGAGTCTGAGTCCTCCTTCCCAGGACCCAAGAGGGCCCTCAGACTATTCTAGGTCTCAAGCTCGCGCCTTACACTAATTCAGGTTCCCAATGCCCTCGGTTGTACCCAGAATCCTGGGTTCCCAGCCTCTTCGACCTCTGGACTCAAGAGTCCAGCCCCCACCTCTCTACTTAAGCTAGTAGCAAGGATTTCCAGAAACCCTCCTCCCAGACATGCTCCTCCTAGGACCCAGAAGTACAAGTCGCTAGCCCCATTCTATCCTAGGAACCCAGGAGTCTGGGCCCTCAGCTTGCCTTCAAGACCCAGAAATCCTGGCCCCAGGCCCTTCATGACCCGGGCGTCTCGACTTGGGCGAGCTGGCTCATGGATTAGGAATGCAGTGATCTCACGGCCCCTCCCTACCCCATTACACTGCTATCCCCCTCCAGGGCCCCATCTCCCCTCCCAGTCTGTCTTCCGCTTGGCTGGGAAAGCGGGAACCGGAAGCCTGGGTCCTTTAGCGGGCGGAGACTCCAGCTTCTAACTTAGACGCCCGGGTCGAAAGCTTGGCTAGGATCTCAGGACGGAGGTGGAGCTTCTCAAAACCTGCTGCTTCTTCCGAGCGCCCTATACAAGGCCGCGCACAAGTCGGAGAGCCCCGCCTACCAGAATAAGGCGTCGGGGATGGTTCCCGGAGAAGCTCTGTCACCGGGGTCCTTATTTGCATAGCCCCTCCTCGAACAAGCTTCCCGCCCCGTCTGCCAAAAGAATGAGTTCTTATTAGCATAGCCACTCCCACACACAGCCCGCCAGCTGAGAGCGCGTGGCGCAGCTCAGGGTGAGCACAGTTCTTCATTAGCATATCCCCGCCCCCTTCGGAACTCCCCTTCGCAGCGAACGCCGTTCGATTGCCCTTATTAGCATAGCTCCTCCTTTTCCCTGGCTTTGCCCCCTCCTTAAGTGTCCCGGGATGCGAGCCCTTTTTGCCAGAGCTCATGATTATGCAGTAGCCTCATTAGCGTAGCCGGCCCCCCGGGTCCCGCCCGGCTCCCCCAGGCGGTAGCGACGGCAGCAGCAGCGGTGGCGACATGAGCAGCGGGGCGGCGTCCGGGACCGGGCGGGGGCGGGGGCGGCCCCGGGGCGGGGGGCCGGAACCCGGGGACCCCCCGCCCAGCGAGACACACAAGCTGGTGGTCGTGGGCGGCGGCGGCGTGGGCAAGAGCGCGCTGACCATCCAGTTCATCCAGGTAGTGGGCCCTCACCCGGGAGGGTGCCCCTGGGACCCAGAACGTAGCCCTTTGAGGGATCCCCGAGACCCTGTTTTCCTCTTGATCCGTCACTGAGACCCTCCCATGAGCCCCTCTAATCTTAAAAAATTCCCTCAGATTGTGACTGTAAACTTCCCAAGGGTCTCCACCCCCTACACAACGGACCTTCCTCTTATATTCGCATCCTGAGACCCATAATCCCTCCCTCCCCCCAGTACCTAAGGCCCTACCTCCCTGCTAACCTGGCCCTGAGCACCTCCTGGGAGCAGCCCCCCATTCAGACCCTAAGCACTCCCAGGGGCCCCCCACCTCCCTCCACTCTGAGCCCTGTTTCCCCCAAACCCCAGACCCCAGAGCCTCATTGGGAAAATGCCTGTGCCCAGCACCTCTGAGACTCCCCAGTCTGGATTCTTAGCCTCTTCAGCACCCTCCCCCAGAATCTAGAAATTATGCCCAGACCTTGGCCCTGAGGCTCTTCTGGGACTACCCTGTCCTAAGAGAGGCACCCTCTAACCCTTGCTGTAAGAGAATTTTACCCTCAGACCCAGGAGATTTTTTTAAAAAATCCAGCACCTTGGCCATTCCAGAAATCTCCAAGACCTCAAGTCTTGGCCATCCCCTATTTCTTGAGACCCAGACCTCTACCCTCCCACCCCACCCCCGAGGAAAACCACCCACTCCTCCATCTTGAGTTTTTTTCTACTCCAACTCCCTGAGCCTCTCTCAGAAACCCTAGATGACCCCCAAATCATCTCCAAGGAAGAAGCCCCCAGATTCTTGACACCTTCAGAAAGAATTGCTCCTTGGGATTTTCTCTGACCCCATAAATGCATCTCAAGGTCTCTAAGATTCTATATTCTATGACAGACCTCCCAAGTGCCCCTGAGCCACCTCAGGACTGGTCCCTAACCCCTCAGCTTCTCCAGATGTGCTTTGAAGACACACTGCTAATTCCCCCCAGAGCCAGGACAAGCCCTCACCAAGCACCCCTGTAACAGATAGGATGCCACCTTCAGACCCCTAGCCCCCAAATCACCCCTTCTCCCCTGAAACTCCACCCCTGCCCAGGAAACCACCACCCCATTCCCAAGGGAAGCCCACCCCACCTTAGAGAAACCCCAGAAAGGTGTCTGCTGCAAGATGCTACTGCAGAGGCCCCTGGACCCCAGACCCCTCAGGAGACCCCAGCAAGCACCTGTGAGAGAGCCCCGCCTGTGCAGAGAAAGGCCCCCGCCCTGGGCCCCTTGCACCCAGGGGCAGTCCCAGAGCTGGCCAAAGGCCTGGCTGGAGGCGGACTGGGCAGGACCCAGGCAGGAAGGGAGTGGCCCAGCTTGAGGGTGGGGCAGCTTCTCTGCAGCCCGATTGGAACTGGGACCTTCCCTTGGGAGGAGACGCTGGAGACTGCCTGAGGAGGAGGAGGGGAAAGGGGGAGGAGGAAGAGGAGGAGGAGGCAGAGAAGGAGGGGGAGATATAAACAGGCGGATAGTCTGGACAACAAGAGCTCCCGATAACTGATATGTTAAACGTTTAGTGGGGATTTTCTCTAAATCTCACTAGTGTGGGATTGGGTGCAGTGCTATTCTTATCCTCATCTTCCAAATGAGGAAACTGAGGCTTAGGGGAAGTGATCGGTTAAGTGTCACCCGGCCAGGATGTAATGACGACATGGGAATGTGGGAGATGTACTTTACACCAGAGAGGACCAGGAGGAACTCAGAGAGAGAAGGAGCCTGGGGGTTGGGCGGCAGATACCCAAAGAGCAAAGAGAAGGGAACAGAGACCCAGAGAGAGAGAAATAGAGACCCAGAGAGAGGGGGACAGAGACCCAGAGGGAGGGGGATAGCGACTTAGGGGGAGGTACAGAGAGAGGCAGGCTTAGGGGCAGTGTTTCATCGTCTCTGGTGGGGCACTGCAGTGACAGTGTCCTCTCTCCACCCCACCAGTCCTACTTCGTGTCTGACTACGACCCCACTATTGAGGACTCCTACACAAAGATCTGCACTGTGGATGGCATCCCGGCCCGGCTGGACAGTGAGGGCGGCAGGGAAAGGATGGGGTGGTGTTGGCGGGGGCTGAAGGGGGGTGGCTGGGGGGAGCCTCGTCCCCATAATGACCCCTCTTCCTGTCTCCACAGTCCTGGACACCGCGGGCCAGGAGGAGTTTGGGGCCATGCGGGAGCAGTACATGCGCGCTGGCCACGGCTTCCTGCTGGTGTTCGCCATTAACGACCGGCAGAGGTGAGAGGGGTTGCTGGTGGCAGGGTGGGTGGGGAGACCAGAGCCCAGCGGCTGGCAGGACCTCATGCCTCTGCTTCACTTGCAGTTTCAACGAGGTGGGCAAGCTCTTCACGCAGATCCTCCGAGTCAAGGACCGTGATGACTTCCCCATCGTGCTGGTTGGGAACAAGGCAGATCTGGAGACACAGCGCCAGGTTTGGGACCGCCCCTCTTCCCTGGGGACCCCATCTCGGCCTGGGAGGCTCCTTCCAGTGTGCCTTTCCCCACATCAGCACCCTCCTCTGGCTCTCTCCATTGTCACACTCCCCACCTAGATGTGTCACCCCCCGGACCTTCTGGGTCCCCAGCATCACCCAGCAGAGGGCTTGGCACGTAGGAGTCCCCAGGACAAGTGGCTGATGGAACAAGGAGCACTCACCCCCATCAACCAGCCCTGACTCTGCCCGTCCCTGTCCCTTCCTCTCTTTCCCACAGGACCCTTGCCCCAGCCTCCCACCCAGCCCCTCCCCAGCTCCCCCACTCCCTGGGAGCCCTCGTTCCTCAGCCGGGCGCTTGATGTCCAGCGTGGCTGTGTCCCCTTCTCTCTCTGCTCACACCACGTCCCTCATGACCACGATTTCCACACAGCACTCATCTGTTAGGCTAAGCCTTTGGGGATTTCCAGCCTTCGGGCTTCGCTGGTCTCTGCTGGGGCACCCTTACTTCGCTGCCTGACCGACTCCTGGCGATCTAAGGTCAGGCGGGCACACACCTACAAAGCCTGCCCTGATTCCTCACTTCGATGGCTCCCAGCCCCCTCAGCATCTCCTGCCATGATCTCTCTGGAACTTTCCCTCTTCACTTGAGCCCCCACAGTAGGTCACCTCCCCTAGAGCACACAGTATGCCTGTCTGCCTCCCACAGCTGGGGCCACCCTGAGTGCAGGGACCTGACTCCTCCCCGTGTTCCCCGCACCCCTCCCCAGGTCCCTCGATCCGAAGCATCCGCCTTCAGTGCCTCCCACCACGTGGCTTACTTCGAGGCCTCCGCCAAACTGCGTCTCAATGTGGATGAGGCCTTTGAGCAGCTGGTGCGGGCCGTCCGGTGAGCCGCGTCCCTTCCCATCGTCCTTGTCTCTACCCCCTCCAGCCCAAACTCACTGGCTTCTCCCCACAGGAAATTCCATGAACAGGAGCTCCCACCCAGTCCCCCCAGTGCCCCCAGGAAGAAGGGCGGGGGCTGTCCCTGCGTCCTCCTGTAGCCCGGGGCGAGAGACAAGCAACCAGCACAAGCTCTTGGGACCAGCTGTCTTTGAACCTTGCTGTGTGACTTGAGGCCCTTGCTGAGCCTCAGTTTCCTCATTTGGGTCTCCCAGGACACACTACACCCCCCACCCTTACTTCCTGGCCTCTTCCAGGCTATTGCCACTGTGTGCCTTCTGCCAATGCCTCCTTTCCCCACCGAATCCCCTGGTGGGGGTGAGGAGCTCCGGGTCACTGCTGTATATAACTCCCCTCCCCCAGAAAAATAAATGTCACTGCCATCACGAGATTTTTTTTTTTTTTTTTTTTTTTTAAAAACTCTTCTTTTTTTTAAATTTGGGATTGGATGAGAGGTCTCATTATGTTGCCCAGGCTGGTCTCAAACTCCCAAGTAGCCAGGTCTACAGGTGTGTCCCACTGCACCTGGCCAGAAGGTGCTTTTTAAAAAGGGAAATGGGCTGAGCGCGGTGGTTCACGCCTGTAATCTGGGAGGCCAAGATGGGCGGATCTTTTGAGCTCAAGAGTTCAAGACCAGCCTGAGCAAGTGCGAGACCCCGTCTCTAAAAAAGGAAAAAAAAAATTAAAAAAAAAAAAGGGAAATGGAGCCACCTGCAGTGGAGTTCAAGACCAGCCTGGGCAATATAGTGAGACCCCATCTCAAAAAAAGAGGAGGGGGAAATGGGCTCAGGGGAGGTGGGTGAATTCAGAACACACCCAAAGCCTTGCTCCATCTAGAATACTCCATCTAGAACCCACTTTTGGGGGAGGGGCAGGGAACAAGGAGAATAAGCCAAACCAGGCATCTGGCCCCCCACTTGGCCTTCGACAGGGCAATTCCACCCTTGTCCGTTTTTGTGGGCATTTTATTGGGAATGAGGTTTGAACATCTGATGAAAGAATTTTCTTTTCCTGGAAAGTTTTAGAACCATACTGTTCAATATGGTAGGCAGAAGCTACATGTGGCTATTTAAATAAACTCAGTTCCTTAGTCACACCAGCAACATTTCAAGAGCTCCACAGTCACACGTGGCTAGTGGCTAGCCTAATGGACAGGGCAACTATACAACATTCCTAACATTGCTAAAAGGTCTATTGGATAGTGCCATTCTAGAAGGTTCTAGGACCTTAGAGAAAGGCAACAACTGCTACAAACCCTGCCCACCCACCTCCCACTTCCAGTGTATATTGAGAAAGCCCTTTTGGCTGGAAGAGGGACAGGTGGGTAGAATGTTGTCCAAGCAGCCGTCTGGCAAGTTCTCAATTTCAGAAAGTTCCCAATGGGACTGGCATCAGAGTCTAAACCCTGAATCCAACTTGGGGCCAGTGTGGACACGCCCATCTAAGCCTTTCTCCTGGGAGGAGCAAAAGTGTGGGATGTCTTAAGGCCAGAGTAAGTGGACAACATACCTTGGTCAGGAAACCCAAAGCTCACCCAGGTCCCAGGAACTCTCAGACTGCCCCCCTTCCAACCCAGGACCCCCAATTCTGGCTGCTATTTGCTACCCTGGAAAGCTGGAGGCAACTAGAGACCACCATCCACCCACCTCCCCAGCCTGTTTGGCCCAGTCTTTGAACACTGAAACCTGCTCAACACACCAGGCTGGAAACCTCAACCGAGATGTCCTCAAGCACTGGAACATTGGCCTCCACCTGACACCACCTGTCAACAATCTCCTTTCTCCACCCCTGGGCCCTGATCCCCAAATGCTCCCAGTCCCAGGGTTGGGCATGGCCTGGCAAGGTCCCCAGCGCCAGGCTGCCTAGATTCGAATCCAGCTCTGCCACCTCGGTCTCCTTACCTGCAAAATAGGGGCAATCACAGAGCTACTTCATGGGGTGGGCAAGAGGCCAAAGGAGATAATCTGCACGGGGTTGGGGGGAATTGGGGGGAGGACAAGCACAGCACCTCATCAGTACTAAGTGCTCACTATCAATGACCATGGCCCACTGTTCTCCATTCTGCAACAGAACCATGAAAGGCCTTCTGTATCCTAGATTAGAACACTGATTAGCTAAATATCCCTTTCCGGATTCCATTATCACAGAATCCTTGGCTTCTGTTCAACCTTCTACCCTGGGAATAAGTGTGGCTCAGATGTATTGTGCCACATGTTTGCACTCCTCCACACCGGGGGCCCACCCTGCCGGATGTGGGGAAGGGGTGAAGCGGGAGATCTCACACCTCCACCTAAGCCCGAGATGAGGGTACTGAGCTCTCAACAGAAAGGAGTCCTATGCCAACTTCTCTCTCCCCGGGTCCCACAATCAACACTCCCTCAGCACTATGTCTTTCCTACAATGTCCAATGGGGCCAAGTTCTTGGCTGGGACACCCTGCTTCTTGCAGGACCAAGATGCATATTAAGGTGACGGAAGTTACTGCCTGCCCCCAGAAAAAGGCATCCAATCAAACTCTTGAGACAACTGGCAGGCCATTTTTGGAAGGTTCACAGCCACCAGCATCCCAAAGCTCGTTAAGACCACAGCCAAAAGGCTGGCATCTTCCCAGGCACGTGTTTGTGCCTGTGTTCGGTTCCTGCCCTCCCCAGAGCTTTAGAGGGAGGGCCATTAGTGATTCTGTCTCTCCACGTTTTCACGTCCCTGTCTTTATCCACTTTCCCCTCCTCTATCCCCTTTCTGCCATGTGTTGGACCCTTGCCAAACCTCTCAGGGTCTGCTATAGGTAATAGGAGCTGTGGACCAGGTGCTTTAAACTCTTGTCCTCCTTTATTTTGACAAAAGCCCATTTAACAGATGACAAAGTTGAGGATGGTGCCTGCAACCAACTCGCACGGTTAGTGCTGCAGCTGGGACCCAAATTTGGGCAGTTGGGTACCAAAGGCCAACCACGTGGTTATTTTATCCCTAAAGAGATGATTCCTGATCCCACCATACAGCCTTAGAACATTCCATCCACTTTCTATCCTGGACCTCTGGCCTGAGATGATGCCAATCCATTGGCCCTGACTTGACAGCCCAGTCCAGAACCTTGAGTGTGCCACTCCCCATCAAAGGCTGTACCCCACAGGCCACAGTTCAAGACACTAACTGTCCATCCTCAACCCTCTTAACTGAAATGATTCTAGAAAGTTCATGTCCATTGTTGACACTTCCATTATGGTTCTGAAATGTTACTATCCATCCTCTCTTCTGTAAAACCAGGGCTCCAAGATCTATAACATGACGATCTAGACAATACCCAAGGTTCTAGAACTGTGAGGGTTCTTCCTCAGTTTCACAAGGCAGGGAATACGAAACACCAATGTTCCACCCTGGAATATCACTGAGTCTCTACCCACCGACTAACCCACATTTCTGGAACACCAGTGGTCCACCTTTGACAATGCATGTCCGGGCTCTAGAATGATTTCACTACTTTATAGGCTGGCTTCTAAAATACTGCCAGTTGACCTCCACATTTTTAACATTCCTGTTCCAGAACATTGCTCTTCAAACTTGAATGTGCTTTAGAATCCCCTCAGGATTTTATTGAAAAATGGGTTCTGATTGAGATCTGAGAAGCACCACGATATTCTACATTTCTACAAGCTCTTGGGGAACTTCCAGGGTACTGGGCCATGGACTACACTTTGAATAGCCCAGCTCAAGAACACAGGCCTTCAGCTGGGCTTGGTCGCTTGCACCTGTAACCCCAGCTTCTCTTGAGGCTGAGGCAGGAGGATCCCCCAAGGCCAAGAGTTTGAGTACAGCCTGGGCAACATAGGGAATATAGGACTCCATCCAACACCCTGCAGGCCAGCCGCTAGAAACACTGCCACCACAACACACATAACTTTGCATTTCAGGGCCCAGGAAAGGAAGAAGACCCACCCTCAGCCCTACATTAGGGAGCCAAGAAAAAGCTGGCCAGCTCCTGACCCTGTCACTGCCTGTAGTGATTGCAAATATTTTCACACTTTGAGTCATTCTTCCTTCAAGAAGTAGAGCTGAACTCCCCTCTCCTTTTGAGGGAGTGCTGGACTTAATCATTCTCTTCTGCCTTTATGATCCACCATCTGCAGTGGAACCGCCACCAAAATAGATTTTCATCAAAACCATCATGGGGGCCAGGTGCGGTGGCTCACGCCTGTAATCCTAGCACTCTGGGAGGCCGAGGCTGGTGGATCGCTTGAGGTCAGGAGTTCGAGACCAGCCTGAGTGAGACCCTGTCTCTACTAAAAATAGAAAAGAAATTATCTGAACAACTAAAAATATATATAGAAAAAATTAGCCGGGCGTGGTGGCGCATGCCTGTAGTCCCAGCTACTCGGGAGGCTGAGGCAGTAGGATCGCTTAAGCTCAGGAGTTTGAGGTTGCTGTGAGCTAGGCTGATGCCACGGCACTCACTCTAGCCCGGGCAACAAAGCGACACCCTGTCTCGAAAAAAAAAAAAAAAAAAAAACCATCATGGGGGAGACCGTCACTCTCAAGGTTCAACCCTCGGAGAAAAAAGCCAAGACGCAGGGTAAGGAAGGAATCCCTCCTGGCCAGCAAAGGCTGGTTTTTGCCGGCAAGCAACTAGAAGATGGATATATTAATACTTTGTCTGATTACAACAAAGGAGTCCACTTTTCATTTCGTGTTGAGAAATCATGTTGGTGCTAAGAAAAGGAAGATATCATATACCACTCGCAAGAAGCACAAGTGCAGAGAAGGTTAGGCTGGCTGTCCTGAAATACTGTCAGGTGGAAGAGACTGGCAAAATTAGTCACCTTGGTCAGGAGGGTCCTTGAGATGAACTAGGGCTGAGCTTTTATGGCCAGCCATCTTGACAGACATCATGGTGGCAAATGTCATCTGACTAACTGCTTCAGCAAACCAAAAGACAAATAACTGTGTAGGAGTTAATAAAAGACATGAACTACAGAAAAAAAAAAACAAAACAAGATTCTGATGAAGAGTGTGGCTGAAGTGATGGTGTACAATGACCAAGATTAGGACCTAAAAAAAAAATCTGGCTTCCTCCTTGCTCCCTTGGGTCACCTGCTCTGGGGGAAGCCAGCTGCCACTTGGTGAACACACTCCAGCAGCTCTGTAGCAACAGCCATGGAGCGAAACATCCCGAAAGTGGACTGTGTGGCTGCACCCAACTCTCACATGGCTGCTGGCTGGCCAACATCTTGACTACACCCTTGTGACAGACACCAGGCCAGTACTGCCCCCAACTCCTAAACTCCAGAGACCCTAAGAGAATAAATGTTTGTTGTTTGAAGTCACTAAATTTTGGGGTGGGTATGATCTAATACTAACAGACTAAAAAAAATAAATAAAAATAAAAAATAACTTTCAGGGTGGAGTGGTTTGTTACGCAGCAACACAGAGCATACACAGACCTCAGGCTACTTCCTAGGGCTCTAGAAAAGCCCTGTTCCAGCCCCTCTGCCCCTGCCACCCCCAGGCCCACCCAAACGCCGCAGGACAGAGGCACTCCAGCCTGCTGGTAAAGTGTTTGCCGTTGGGTTTTCGTTTGGCTGGTTGTGTGTACACAGTGTATACAAGTTGAGTTGTACAGAAGCCCAAGAAAGAGCAAGAGACAAAGGGTGGTGGGAGTGGGGGATGGGGGGGGCCGAGAGGGAAGGAAGGGAGAGGAGACCGATAAAAAATAGAACCACATCCAGACAACAATGGGAGGGGGCAGTGGGTAGGGGACAGACACAGACAAATCGCTGTAGAAAAGGAGTGGGGGAGCAGAGAGTGGGGACCCTTCTCCCCCCTCTACCTCCCCGGCCCCTACCCCAGGTATGTACAATAAATAAGATTAAAAATAATTAACAAGATGTGTTTTCCCCCTCCCACCCGACGCCGAATGCCCTGGGGAGGGAATGGCCTTTAGCAAATCTTGGCCTAATGGGGGGACTTGGGGGAGAGGGGGGCCCCCAGCTCTCTGAAGCTGCCCCGCCCCCCTCAACCATAGACTTTTCCTATACATTATGTACAAGGTGAAGGGGGCGGGGCTGTGGCCATGGGGGGAGTCGGGCAAGGGGAGAGGGAAACCGTTACTAAATAGACATTTATACATATATATAAATAATTTCTCTGTACACCGAACAGTGGGAGGAATGGGGAAGGAGTAGAGAGGGACTGGGAAAGGGGGGGAGTCGGATTTTGAACCCTGCCCTGGGGGGGCAGCATGGACACACCCTGACCAAAGACCCCCCCCCACTTTCCCCGGCGACGGAGCCCAGGGATTAGCTCCTGAGGACACAGTTCTGCCCCAATTCTCGGTTCATGGAGGAGGTGCCCCCACCCCCGGCTGGGGTAGGGTCACCCACAGCGGCTGTGGGCCTGTGCTTGGGCCAGCAGGTCGCTGAAGGAGTCAAAGAGCTGTTCCAGCCACGGCTGGTTTCGCATGCACTGCTGGACCACCTCCTCCTGGCCCAGGTCCTCGGCACCGCCCTCGATGGCCAGAGTCTGCAGGGGTTAAACATGGAGCTACGGAGGGTGCGACAACAGCCTCCAGGGAGGGAGAGGGCCAGGGGCCCGGACCCCTGGGTCTGAGGGAGGAGGGGCTGGGGGCTGGGGCCCCTGGGTCTGAGGGAGGAAAGGCTGGGGGCCGGGACCCCTGGGTCTGAGGGAGGAGGGGCTGGGGGCTGGGACCCCCAGGTCTGAGGGAGGAGGGGCTGGGGACCAAGACCCCCAGGTCTGGGGGAGGAGGGGCCGGACTTGGCCTCCTGGGTTCCGAGAAGAGGTCACGCAGGTTGGAATCCAGGGTGATGGGTGCTGCGGGGGGTGCTCACCTGGTCCCGGCAGCGCAGGAAGGTGTGGTATTTATAGTGGTGGAGTGAATGGTAGAGCGTGTAGTATCCCGACTTCTCCAGCTCCACTTTGAACTCCTAGGCGCATGGAGTAGAGACGCCTCAGACCCTCTGGCCTGGCGCTGGGCAGCCCGCCCCCCACCCCGGCACGGCCCCCACCTGGGCTCGGACCACGCTCCTCTTGAGCTTGCTGAGCGTCTTGCGGTTGTAGGGTTCCCCGGCCGGCCGCAGCCGCACGGCCCCCTCCTCAGGGGAGCCCTCCCCACTCTGCTCCACCTGCAGCTGTGGGAACGTGTGCAGGGCATCCTGTGGGAAGCCAATGGGTCAGCAGGACACCTCCCTGGGCCCACACACCCCAAACTCAACACTCAGTTCTCAGATCTCCTGGTCACCAGGTGCCTCAGTTTCCCCCGGGGCTACAGATCAGGAGAGACACCCCAGAGTCTTGGTCTCCTCAAAGGACAGAGGAGCCTGGGCCTGTCTGGTGGCCCTTACATCATGCTTTCTGGCCCGGCACAGGATTCCCAGAGATGTCACATTCTATCTGGAATTCTCAGCACCAGCCAAAATTTTACCCCAGAATTCTCAGCACCAGCCTAACCATCTAGCCCAGAATTCTCAGCACCAGCCTAAAATCCTACCCAAAATTCTAACAGTCACTTAAAATTCCACCCTAAAATGCACTGGCATTCAATCCCGGAATTCTAATACCAGACTAACAATCCATAGTTCTCAGACCTCCCCTAATATTCTACATGAGGACTCTGAACCCCACCATAACAAGCCATCCCAGAATTTGTAGACTAGGCTCAAAACCTCCAGCATTTTCAGAACCTAATTCTATTCAGAGTTTTCCAACCCACTGAATACTCTATCCCAAAATTTTCAGAGTCAGCATAACATTCTGTCTCAGGATTCTCATTGCCAGTTGAACAATCCATCCCAGAATTTTCAGTCGTCCTAACATCCCACCCAGAATTCTGAGTAAAACTAACATCTTACCCGGAATTCTCAGAACCACACGAACCTTTCACCTCCTATTTTCTGAGCCAGACTAACATCTCTCCAGCCATCTCAGCACCAGCCTCAAATCCATTCCAGAAGTCTCAGACAACATTCTCCAAGCCAGACTGACAGTCTCAGAATCCTGAGTGTCCCTAACATTCTATCCTGAAATCCTCAGTGCTATACTAACATCCCAACCAGAATCCTTAGAGTCAGATTAACACTGTATCAGAACCCTGGACCATTCCAGAAGGGAAATTGTAACACTGAAGCCTGGAATCCGAGAGCCTGCATCATGTCAGCGAGGAAGCCACGAGGACGTGCTGTCCCACCGTGAGCCTGGGGGCAGGCCCTGGTCTACACCTGCCTCCAGGCTCATATGGAGAACTGCACTCTGCTGGGCCTTCCCAGCCGCCCGTGCCATGCCGAGGCCCACAGCTCCCCTCCACCAGGGCCTCAGGGCTGTGGGGACCAGAGACCCCCTCACAGTCCTGACCTCCACTCTCCTCCCAGCCGAGCCCAGGCCAATGATCCCCTCTCAGTGATCCCTCCACCATGGCAGCTGCCACGGACAGGTCTTCTCCATGCCCGTCCCAGCCCCAGACACCCCCTGCCCCGGCCCCCAAGCACCTGCAGGGCTGGGCTCAGCGACAGCCGCTTCAGGACTTTCTTCTTGTGCTCATTGAGGAGGCCGTCTATCTTCCGCATGGGCGGGAGGTACAGCTCGTCTGAAAGATGACGACAGGGTGTCAGAAGAGCCACAGCTCAACACACCAGGGCCAAGGAGGGGTCAAGGAGCCTGGGTTCCTAGATCCCCTCTCCACTCAGACCCAGGAGTCGGAGCCAACAGCCTCCTCTTCCCCCAGACCCAGGCGTCCGGCCCCTCCCCCTAGACCTCAGCTCACCATGCGTGTCCTCCAGGGCCTGGATCATGTCTGGGTCGAGTGCTGTGCTCACCAACATCTCTACGTAGCTCCGGTACATCTCCCGCATCGCCCGGGTCTTCAGCAGACGCCCAGGTACTGCCCGCTCTGCAGGAAAAATTGTTATTCTAACATCCTCTGAGGCCACCTGTGTGCCAAGACCCTATTGTAAATGGGAGAGAAATCCCTGCTCTCCAGGAAGTCCAAGTCCACTGAGCAAGACTGACAGGCAAACACCAGTGCAACATGTCCTCAGGACAGAATCGCAGGCACTGCAAGGAGCTCACAGCAGGCATCAGAATCAGCCTGGGTGGTCAGGGAAGGCCTGCTCAAGGTCACAGGAAAGCTGAGTCTTGAGTGATAGGAAACAGCCTTCTGGGCCAAGGAACTTTGTTTGCCTAACTCTGTGTAGCTTCAGTCAAGAAGCAGCACAGTTGGTTTCTGAAACAGTGAATCAAGTCAGAGAGATTAGATCATAAGAGGCAAGACTGACAGAGGTGACTGGTGCTGGGACCACACAGTTGGTGCAGGCCAGACCATGCAGGGCCACCAACACGAGGCAGAAATGGCAGGGACTCTTTCTGGTTGTCACTAGGGAGCCATGGGAGAGCTGAGAGCAGGGGAAAGATGAGTGTAAGTGTAGAAAAGTCCCCTCTGAGGCTAGATAGGGGACGGACTGGATGGGTGAGACTGGAGGCCAGGACAATGGACCAAGTAGCAAAGGATGGGGCTGGCGCAGTGCTGTGGGACAGGATACGGGGCCAGGGGCAGAGGAAGAGGCTCAGCTGGGCGGGGGCTGTGGGAAAGAGTTGGGGGATGGGGTCATCAGGTGAGAAGGGGCAGGGCTGGGGACTGCCCAGCTGTGGGTGTGAGAGGTAGAAAAGAGGTGAGAATGGCCTAGTAACTGGGTGGCCAGAGGGGCTGTCCCTAAGATAGGGAAGCCAGGACAAGGAGCTCAGCGGAATATGGGGGTATTAGGAGGTCTGTGGGTGGCCATGGGAATGAACAGGGTGTGGGGGTCACTGGAACATGTGGGAGCCTCCCAAGCCAGAGGTGTTGAATGAGAAGCATCAAAGCCACTAAATTGTACATTTTAAATGGATGGATTGTATTATATATGAATTAGATCAATACACCTGCTTTAAAAAAAAAAAGAAAACTGAGGGCGAGAAAGGGAAAGACCCCCGAATCTGGGCCTTTAGTAAACTTCCTCTCTTGCACCACCTTCACCTGGCCCAGCTCTAACTGCTTCCACCTGGCCTGATTTCTTAGCCAAGCACAGGTTGCCAAGTTAGAAGACTACATTTCCCAGGCTCCCTTGCAGCTAGGGGTGACCATGTGATCAAATTCTGGCCAATGGGATATGAGAAGACAGAACATAGGACAAAATTTGCTTGCCCTCGTGTCCTTTCCTACTGGCAAGACTGCAGGTGTGGAGCTGCTGAGCTGCCTCTGACCATGTGTCAGAGGACACGGCAACAAGGGGGACAGCTGATCAACAAGAGGGAAGGAAACAGAGTCCCTGGAAAACCTTAAAAAAAGAGCCTGTTATTTTCCACAAAACTCCTGCCTACATCAGGGCTTTGATGGAAAGAGAATTCCACATCTCTCATTTGACTTGCTGTATTTACAGTCTCTATTAAAACAGTGACCCTGGGACTATAGCTAAGAATATGTGGCCTTGAGCAAGTAACATCACTTCTCAGTGCCTCAGTTTCTTCATCTTAAAATGGGGATAAATCTATAGCACCTACCTCCCAGGGTTTTTTATATTTTCAGACAGAGTCTCACTGTTGCCCAGGCTAGAAGTACAGTGGCATCATCATAGCTCACTGTAGCTAGGACTATACATGCGTGCCACTGTGCCCGGCTAATTTTTTTTTTTTTGTAGCAATGAAGTCTCATTATGTTGCCCAGACTGTCTCAAACTCCCAGCCTCATGCGATTTTCCTGCCTCAACCTCCCCAAGTGCTAGGATTATAGGCATGAGCCACTGCATCCAGCCTTCCCAGGGTTTATGTCAAGATAAAGTAAGCCAATGTATAAATGCTTAAAATGATGCCTGGTACATAGTAAACGCTCAATAAAAGTTAGCTGTTCCTTTAAATTTACATATTGTGGGTGGGGCACAGTAGCTCACACCTGTGATCCTAGCACTCTGGGAAGCTGAGAGGATCTCTTGAGGTCAGGAGTTCCAGACCAGCCTGAGCAAGAGTGAGACCCCATCTCTACTAAAAATAGAAAAAATTAGCCGGGCACGGTGGTGCACGCCTGTGGTCCCAGCTACTCAGGAGGCTGAGGCAGGAGGATCACTTGAGCCCAGGAGTTTGAGGTTGCAGTGAGCTATGATGAAACCACTGCACTCCAGCTAGAGCAACAGAGTGAGACTCTGTCTCAAAAGGAAAAAAAAATTTACCTATGTGTATGTATACTTATTTTTGTAACTGTTACTGTCATCGCAAACCAGGAACATTCCAAGCCCTCGGCATAGAGCAGGGCACTGGGCGGACGTGGAGCTCACACACGGTGTCTACTGTAGGCAAGCACTCTCCCATTGGCTTGTCTGTTATTAACCCATTTTACAGTCACAAAGAGGTTATACCCCTTTCTCAGTGTCACCCAGCGAGTCACAGCAAGTCACACCACCATCATCAGGCCTCCAGGATAGACACCAGTCCCACATCTTCCTCAGCCCTCAAAACCTGCCTTTTCTTTGAGGCAAGAGTGGAGCATTGAAGAACACAGCCTGAAGCACCTCTGGCCGCATTCCCACTCTGGGGGACATCCAATATGGGCTGTGCAGCACTGTCTGGGTGCCTCAGTTTCCTCATCTGTGTATGAGGCTGATAATAGCATCCCCGCCTAGGACTTGTGAAAATTAAGCACATTTACATCTATCAAGTTCTCAGAAAACAGCCTGCCGTGCAGTTAGGTAACCATTAGCTACTGCTGTTATTTGTAACTTACTGTTACTGTGTTGCTGAGGCTATCTGGAACCTTCTGGACAGCCCTGACCTGTGCCTCCTTCCAAAGGCTCAAGTCACTTCCCCACCCTCCCACTCAACCCCCTGCCGAGGGGCTCACCGTCCTCACTGGGAGCTCCAGGGGAGGAATCTGAGTCTGAGGAGCTGCCTGGCGGGCCCCCGCCTGCTGAGGCGTTGCCT
Source organism: Lemur catta (assembly GCF_020740605.2). Taxonomy (NCBI): domain Eukaryota; kingdom Metazoa; phylum Chordata; class Mammalia; order Primates; family Lemuridae; genus Lemur; species Lemur catta. Next base: position 23,485,726 of record NC_059146.1, read on the forward strand.
GCTGCCTCCTTCAGCCACTTCTTCCTCTTCTTAGGGGGCGGCTCAGCCTTCACCTTGGTGGGCCGGGCCTTGGGCAGCCGGGAAGTGGCAGGCTGTCCCGTGGCAAGGCTCCGCTCCGGCCGCGTCTGCCGCCCGCTGGTGCCTCGCTCGCCCCGCAGCGGCCGCTCCCCACGGACCACTCTCTCCTTCTCCTTCTCCTTGTCCTTCTCGACAGGTCGAGGTAGGGGCGGCTTCTCAGGGGCAGGGGGCTCGGGCGCGGCCGTCTCGGGCATCTGCTCTGGGGGCTTCTCAGATGGTGTCTTCTCAGGGGTCTCAGGCTTGGGAGGGGGCGCTGGGGCCTTGGGAGGAGGAGCAGAGCTGCCCCCGGCAGACGCAGGGTTCTTGGCCTGTCCGGAGCGTCTGGAAGGAACGGAGAAGGGACTGTAGTCAGCAGCCCCCGAGAAACCCAGTCTCGTCCCTGCATCTGCCCCGCTCAGTATCCTAAGCACGGAAACAGCTTCCCTCACGCTCTGTTCTCCTCTCTCTGGGTCTCTGTCCCCTCCCCTCGCAGGTTCCATCTCCATGCCCGTGGGCCCTGCGTGCCACCTGTCCCTCATCCCCGTGGCAGGTACCTGACTGGCGCCGGAGGCCGATGCCAGGGTTTCCGGGCACAGACCCTCACGTAATCCTTCTTGTTGACGTTTTCTAGGAACTTTACATAGAGGCGCTGGTACCGGTTTTTCGCGTCCCCAAAATACCCCAAATACTATGGAAGGAAAGAGGCACATGAGAAAGTTCTTCACGCACCCCCGAGCCAGGCAGCCCGACACCCAAGCTTCCCACCCTGTTCTGGGCCACCACGGCAGCCACCCGGAGCCTGCCAGGAGCTGGAGAGCCATTTCCAGACGCACTTTAGAGCAAGAGTGGTCAGAGCCATGTGTGAGGGGAACCCCGGCTTCTAGATACCCCTCCCTAGAGGCCCCCCATCCCCATCCCCCCTGCAGGCTTACGTTACTGGTGGCACAAAACTGCCTCTGGCCATCCTTGATCTCTGGAGTGAATTTCTGCAGAAGGGCCTTCTGGACTCGCCAGATGGGTGGGGGCTCCCGTCCCGTCTGCAACGCCAGCTGGGGAGGAGGGGTGCAGCAAGGCCAGCAGGGTCAGTCCCCATCCCTGCACCCCTCGCCCCTCATCCCTGGCCCTCTGGCCTCACTCACCATCCCCTTGGAGAAAAGGCACAGTCGTCAACTGGCCTCAGCCATCTGTTGACAAGTATCTTTCGCCCATCATGTCCTCAGCCCCGGGTGTAGCTTGAACCTGGCCCTGTCCTCCTCCTGGCCCACCCAGTGGCCTTGATCAGCCTGCTCCTTCTTGTGTTGCAGGGTTTTAGTGACTGTCACTTCACAGTGTGATAGTACAAAGCTTCCTGTGTGACTTAGAATAATGACAACCCTTGAACAACCACCCCACCATGTGTCAGATACTGTGCTGGACATTGGGGTCCAGTGGTGAACGAGACCCACTGCCATGGTCTGAATGTTTGTGTCCCCCCCAAAAATTCACAGGTTGAAACCTAATAACCAGGGTGACAGTGTTAAGAGGCAGGGCCTTTGGGAGGTGATTAGGTCACGAGGACAGAGCACTCATGAATGGGATTAGTGCCCGTATAAAAGAGGCCCTAGAGAGCTCCCTCACCCCTTCAGGCACAGTCAGAAGGTGCCACCTAAGGAACAGGGCCTCACCACACACGGAATCTGTTGGCCCCTTGATCTTGGACTTCCCAGCCTCTAGAACTGTGAGAAGCACAGTTCTGTTGTTTAGAAACCACGCAGTCTATGGTGTCCTAGTGGCACAGCAGCCCAAAGGGACTAAGATACCGACAGAGACTTTTACGGGGCCTTCTTTATAAAGGTAACAAGACAGACAGCAGATTAACAAAACAGGGCAAGTTTGTCACTTGTGCCGAGAATAGACAGGTGACAGGTTACCTGGGACCATTTCCTCAGCATATCCACGGCAGGGGGAACACAGTGAGAGAAGGCTCCCCATTTCTGCACCCCTCCACACCATGAGACACCCATCATCACCCTGCAGTTTGTGTGTGTCCCCCCTGGGCACCGGGAACCGACCGACATGAGTTAGACTCAGCGTGAGTTAGACCTTGGGGAGGCAAAGTGACAGCAGAGGGGCCAGACACAGGCACAAAAAGGAAGAGCACAAGTGATAAATGCGTTTCTGCCAACTCCCTGGGCACTGTGGAAGCCTGGAGGAGGGACCTCAAATGCAATCTGAATCCAAGAGTGCACCCTGGAAGAGGTGACAGATGCTGAGAAGAGTTCCTAGAAGGAACACGTCTTTAAGAGGGGTCTAGAGGAGAGCAACTGACAGGATAAATAAAGAATAAGATCAGAATAGAAATGTACACTGAATGCTGTGACAACCCAGAGAAGAATGATGGGACAATTTCTGTGTTCAAAGAATCCACAGTCAAGTGATCAACAGGATTCAGAGGATAACACCAATTGACTGGTCATGGCTGCTTTGAGTACCATGCTCAGCAGTAGCAAGTGCTGGGATTGACGGGTGATGTCTGTCACAGGTGTAAGCTGTAACACCTGGGCCTGCGTGCCAGCTCTTGGCTGTATACTCTTGCTATTGAGCAAACTGCTTTCACACCCACAAATTTTGGTGACTCTAGAATCAGCCAGGGCTGAAGTCTCATATGAAGCTGAGGGAGGGTAAGACAAAGGTGCCCTGATCCCCAGTCCTTTATTCCACATTACCACACAGTTCCCCATCCTCCCTCCTGGTGACCCCAGAGGCCCCAGGTCAGAGGCACAAGGGTGGAAAAGTCTATTTCAGGGAATACCCTGCCATGCTCCAAAACCTTCCAGGGCTCCAAACGCACATAACTCAGCCTGGCAGAGAGACTCTGCCTCAGTTTCCTCTTCCATCTCCTGTAGCCTGGCAGGATATTCCAGAGCCCTCAAAGCTCAGCAGAGAAGTCCCAGACTTACTGAGCCCAGCTTCTGCTCATACAGGTGACTTTTCCCATTCTATTTGAATATGATACTCTCCTTTCTAGTTCTCAGAAGCCTTTGAAGGGGCCACCAGAGCACCCCCAATCAGAAGAGATGCTTCTCCTTGGTCCCCTCCAATCACCATCTGCTTCCTCTGAGGAACCTGCCGACTCTCTAGCCAGGGTCGGGCCCCTCTGGCTCACACATCCTAATGGGCTTGGTGCCTTTCCCCAAACGGCTCTTCCAGGATCCCCGCCCTGCTCTTAGTCATCCAACCTGACCCCTGGCATCATCCTCACCTATTTCCCAATCAGGGCCAGTCAGTCCCCAAACCCTGCCCTTCCTGCCTCTCCTCGTGTCAATCAAATCACTGGCCACACCCACTGCCAGTTACTAGGAAAGCTCAGGGATCACAGCCCCTACTCAGTGGAAGCCATGGCTGCTTGGAGGAGATCTGACCAGGCAGTCAACCCACAGGCAAATCACCTACCCCATCTTGGCCCCAAATGCTGAGCAGGACCAATCAATCAGATTCTCTCCTGACAATCTGAGCTGTGACAAGCTAAGACACATGGCGTAAGCAGCAGTGAGGTAAGCTAGTGACCTACAAGCACCCAGATGTGGTATTGAGAAAGCTTTAAGGTCCCATTAAAGGAGGAGTCAGTCACAGGACAGAGGCTACAGACACACTGGGCCTGAACACCACCCCAGTCACCTCCCTCTCCCCTAATGTCTCCCTCACACAGCCTAATGTCTTCAATAGCACCCACCAATCTCATCATAGTGTCCAAAGTCTGACATTACTCAGCCCCTGCCCACCTTCCCAGCCTCAGTACTCACTGTCCAGCCACTCAATGCCTTGCATCCCTGCACATCACAAACATGCCAGGCTCCCCCTCACCACAGGGCCTTTGCACAGGCTGTTCCCTCTGCGTGGACTGCCCCACCCACACCCTTCTCCACCCGATAAACTCTTACATGCTGAATTCTCACAACAATCCCAAGAACTGGGAGTTAATACTCACTCTCATCTTACATATGGAAAAGCTCAAGTACAGGGTGGGCCAGTCTCGCACTGTCCAATTTGACAGCCCCTCCCCACATGTGGCTTTTGAGCACTTGAAACGTGGCTGGTCCAACCGACATACACTACGGGTGTAAAATATACACTGGATTTTGAAGACTTAGTACACAAAAAGGGATATAGAATGTCTTACTAGCCTTTTGTCTTAATAATATCTCAATTTTAAAACATTGTTAGCAATTTTTCTATACTGATTACACGTTGAAATGATATTTTAGATATCTCCGTTAAATATAATTTCATCTGGTTAAATTCATCTGTCTTTTTACTTTTTATATATGTGAGATTGAGAAAGGTTAAAAATCACACCTATGGCTCAGGTGATATTTCCATCGGATCGTTGTTGTTCTGGAATAAACAGTGGCCTACAGCTTGGTTTTTTTTTTGTTTGTTTTTTGAGACAGGGTCTCACTCTGTTGCCCCGGGTAGAGTAGAGTGGTATCACAGCTCACTGCAATCCCAAAACTCCTAGGCTCAAGAGATCCTCCTGCCTCAGCCTCCCGAGTAGCTGGGACTATAGGTGTGTGCCACAATGCCTGGCCAATTTTTTCCATTTTTGGTAAAGACAGGGTCTCACCCTTGTCCAGGCTGGTCTCGCACTTCTGAACTCAAGCAATCTTCCCACCTCAGCCTCCCACAGTACCAGGATCACAGGTATGAGCGACTGCACCCAGCCTACTGCTTGTTTCTGTAGGGTCTTTGAGCTAAGGGTGGTTGCTCTGTTTTTTTGTTTTTTTTCTTTGAGACTTGGTCTCACTCTGTCGCCTGCGCTAGAGTGCAGTGGTATCATCATAACTCACTGCAACCTCAAACTCCTGGGCTCCAGAAATCCTCCTGCCTCAGCCTCCCAAGTAGCTGGGACTATAGGCTCAAGCCACAACACCCAGATAATTTTCCTATTGTTTTGTAGAGACTGAGTCTCACTATGTTGCTCAGGCTGGTCTCGAACTCCTGGCCTTGAGCGATCCTCCCACCTCAGCTTCCCAGAGCGCTAAGATTGCTAGGATTACAGGTGTGAGCCAGGGAGCCCAGTTGATTTCTACATTTTTACAGGATGGTCCAAAGAAAAAAACCAAAAACAAAAAATACGAGGCAGAAACCATATGTGGTCTGCAAAAGCTGGAAATGCTATCTGGCCCTCTACAGAAAAAGTTTGCCAAGCCCCGTACCAAAGACTTGCCCAAGTTCGCTACGAGGAATAACAGAAACAAATGTTTACAGGCATCTTCTGTGTGCCACCCACTGCTGGAGCATGGGGCATGTGATAACAAGAAAGTCCTCAATTTACAGTTGAGGAAACTGAGGCTTAAGAAGGCTTGACACCAGCCCAGCTCAGAAGTCCCCAAGATTTAAGACAGTCAGGTTAACATCAAAGCTGTGCCCTTAACCATGCCGACAACTAGTCCTGTCTCCAGACCCACGAAAGAACAAGTCCTTGGTGTCTGCCTGAGTGGCTTGGGGCTGTGTGTCCCCCATTATAACACACACTCCAGTTGTATTTTAAGCATCTGAGTCCTCGCCTGGCCCCTTCCCCTGTCCCATGCCAGCTGGGAGGTGGTGTCAGATGGCCCTGGCTCCAATCCCAGCCCAGCACCTGCCAGGAAACAGATTCCCTCTCTCCGAACGTGAACTTCCCCATCTGTAAAATGGGGATGGCTGAGGTCCCTGCCCCAGAGCCCTGTTCATGTGACCCAGTGCTGAGAGCCCAGAAGCGTGGGCTGCTGTACTGCCAACATCTGACTAGAACCTACATGGGGAACAGCTGAGTCTGCGGCCAGCAGAGCTGGGCGTGGATCTGAGGGCCAAAGCCTGGGAAAGCTACTTTACCTCAGTTTCCTTCCCTGGAAAATGGGGTTAATAACCCTAGCAGGAAGGATTTTACCTCTCTGAGCCCCAGTTTCCTTCTCTGCAAAACAGAATTAGTAGTCCGCATCATCAAGGATGATTATAAAGATAAAACTCAGAGATGGACAGTGGTGACAGTTGCACAACAATGTGAATATCTGTAATGCCACTGAATTGTACACTTAAAGGTGGTTAAGGCCGGGTGTGGTGGGTCACACCTGGAATCCCAGCACTTTGGGAGGCTGAGGCGGGAGGATTGCTTAAGGCTGGGAGTTTGAGACAAGACTGAGCAACACAGTGAGACCCCATCTCTACAAAAAATAAAAAAACTCACCAGGTATGGTGGCACACGCCTGTAGTGCCAATAAAATTTATTTACAAATATAACAGCAGGCTGGATTTGGCACAGGGACCGTGGTTTGCTACTCTTGACTCCAGAGGCTGAGGCGGGAGGATCACGTGAGCCCAAGAGTTCAAGGTTACAGTGAGCTATGATCACACCACTGCACTCCAGCCCAGGCAACAAAGTGATACCCAGTCTCTTTAAAAAAGAAAATATGTGAAATTCTGACTGTGACATGTCCAAAGTCCTGTCCTTCAAGTGGTAGCAGACATTTCTATCATTGTCATTTGTTTGACATCTTCCCCACCTATCTGGTGCGGATGGATGATCAAATCTGCCTTAGAAACCATTTAGATAAAATGAAATAACATATACGGAGTGCTAAGGGGGTGAGTATGACCATGGGGACACAGGAGTACAGGCCAGGAAGGGACACTCAAGACTCCAGGCACTGGGAACGTTCTGGTTACAGGGCTGGGTGGTAGGGTCATGGGTACTCATTGCAGCATTTTGCTTTATAACTGTAACTCACATATCTCTTGAGAGTTCTTTCGTATGTATTCAAATAGTTTTGAAAAGATACTAAGGTATGAGAATATGCTATCTGGGATGGGTGAGGTGGAGTGGGGGGCAGAAAGTACTAGAAGGTGATGGTGGTGGAAGCTGGGTAATCGGTACACACAGCTCCATTATTCTATCTGCTCTACTTTTCCCACAATAAAAGCGATTAGAAAAAAATAAGAAAAAGTTCTCCTCAGTAAACACACCAAAGAACAAAGTGCATTAACAGTTATTACTCTTATAATTAATTCATTCCACAATTTTCCATCTATATTTCAGAAGAAACAACACCCAAGATTAAATCAAATGTGACAAGAAGGGCCATAGTCAGTGACAGCGATTGATATGGAGAATGGCCTTAGCTTTCATTCAGTGCTACCATGGGGGTGACAATGGCTTGCTAACCTATCCATCACCTGCTCTGCCTCATGCCCTCCGCAAAGCACTACACGGTATCTGATGTCACCCACCCTTGTCAAGCACCTATCATATTAATTCTCTGATCCAACTCTACCTATAGAGATTGGCAAACTTTTTGTAATGGGCCAGACAAGAAATGTACCCCACTCCCTGCCGTACGGGGAAAACATCCGGAGATGGTATGTAAATGAATGGGCATGGCTATGTGCCAATAAAATTTTATCTACCAAAACAAGCAGTGGGCTGGATTTGGCCCAGGGGCTGTGGTTTGCCAACCCCTGGAGTAGAATAACTGGACGCAGTGAACAGGCTGGTCTATATAAAGCACTGAAGCTACGGCCTGACACACGGTACGCGTTTCCCAACCATTAGCTATGCTTACGGGTTCCATGTATGCGCGCGCGTAAGTACACCAGGCCAGCGCCTCCCGCGTCCTCCGCTACAGCACAAATCGCAACATGGTCTGTGTCTCTGTTATACTGGAAGCTCCCTAAAACCAGAGCCTCATCTGCTTTGAGTGCTACTGTACCTCTAGTACCCACAGCAGCGTATCTGCAATAGACGTTCTCAACCACTTTATCTTACACCTAGGTGACACACACACATGCAAACAATACTGCAGAGGCCACGTGTACTGCATCAGAGCACACTGCTCCCACTGGCCACTTCCTACTGTGAATTTCAGAGGGGCCCAGCGAGCCTGTCTCAGCCATTACTATATCTGCAGCCCCCAACACAGGCCCTGGCATCTAGCAGGCGCTTAATAAATGCTCAAGTGGCCAAATCCAGCGAGCCCAGCTTTTGGACAAGGCTGGGACTCACCTTGAGAGAAGGGATGTCCTCAGCACGGATGACAAACTCGTCGCGCTCCCGGAAGATGCCCTCTCCACCACTCTCGCCGGCCTCCTCGTCCGTCTCCCCACACACGGCTGCCGTCTCCTGCTTCTTGGCCAGGTGCAGGGGCCGGGCATCGGGTGGCTCGGGGTCCTCGGGGGACGGGGCGGCGGGCTCCTCGGGAGGGGCAGCTGGCAGGGCGGTGGCTGGTGGTGGTGGTGGTGGTGGAGGTGAGGGCAGGGCTGGTGGAGGTGGTGGTGGTGGTGGTGGTGGAGGTGGAGGTGGCGGCGGTGAGCTGGGCACAGGGGCCACCAGTGGCGGCGGTGAGGGCAGGGCTGGCGGTGGCGGGGGCGGAGGCTGAGGAGTTGGGGCAGGAGGTGGGGAGGGTGGGGGCTTCTCTTCCAGCAGCGGGGGCTCTGGGGGAGAGAGGCAAGTCAGGCCTGGGTGCCATTCACCATCCCTGGCACCTTCCCTCTTGTCCCTAAAGGTCCCTTCCTGTGCCAAGAGCTCCTTTCAGCCCCCCAGTGGCCCTTCTGCCACATCAAAGCCCTTCCCTGATACCCTTCCCTGCTCCAGCAGCTATTTTGAGTCTCTAAGCCCCATCTCTTCAGGCCTAAAACGTCTCTTTGTGCCCTCAAACCCCTTGTGTGGCTCATAAGTCTTCCTACTGCTCCTCCCACCCTCAAGTCATCCCTCCCTGCTGACCTCCCTCTTCTCTTGTCCACCCAAGCCCTCCCTGTCCTGTCCTCAGCCTGCTCCACTGAGAGCCTCAGGGATTTTTTAACGTCCCCCTCAACCTCCCTGAAATCCCTGATCCCCAAAGTTGCTACTCCATCCCTGTGGCCTCAGCCATGGTCCTTCCCTGCCTGTCAAAGGTTCTCTCATCCCTGGCCTTCTCTCTGCCTGGAGCCCCCTAGCTTTTCCCTGAAGCCTCCATTCAGCTTCACCCTCCCTCACCTCACTCCCGTTCTCCAACTTTCTACACCCCACAAAGACTTCTCCATTCCCCAGGACCCCTCTGAGCTCTCCTCCAAACCCCTACCCTCATGCTCCCATGCCTCTACTTCCCCCATTAACACTCCTTAAGTTTTGTCCAAAGCCTGTCTCAGACTAGAACACCACCCAGACCCTGCTGCACCCCAGCCTTCCCCTCGCCCCCGCTACAAGACCTATATCGCTCCCCAAGTCTCTCTCTGCCCCGCAGACACCTTCCTGTCCCCACTGCACGTCACATCGCTGACTCTTAGAGACCTGTCAGGCCCCACATCTCCACCAGTTTCAGAACCTCTCTCAGTACCTCTCAGTCATCCTGATCACTAACACCTATCCTGTGTCCCTGCTTTCTCCAGCCCCACCCTGGGGCCCCTCCACTTAACACTTCTGGGCAAATTAGAAAAAGATGTGCCTTCCTCAAAACACTTGTTCGCCCTCAATCAGGAAATTACCTTTGGAAACATACAAGTCTAAATCATCTATATGAATGGTCTCCCTTATACAGTGTGTAACCTACACAACTGTACCTACTGACCATAACCCAAAACCCTGTCCCGCCCCCAGACGACCTTCCCAGAGCTCACCGGGCGTGCCATTGCTGTTGGCACTGGGGAGTCCTGGGAGAGGGGGTGGCCCCGGGACTGCAGCTGTGGTGGCCAAGGGTGGTCCATCTGGGGTGGAAGTGTCCTTAGGCCCAGTGAGGGGTGGGTCATCAAGGGCAGAGATGGCCGAGGAGATGCTCTCCTGTAGGTCCCGGTTCTTGGCGACAGAGTCTTCCTCGTCCGAGGAGAAGGAGGGCAGCGTCTCCAGGTTCCGCTTCAGCTCCTCATCCAGCCGCTTGCAGGGTGAAGGGCAGCCCAGCCCCAGCCCCTCGCTCTCTGCAGCCTCCAGCGCGCCCCCCAGCCCGAAGGCGCCGGCAGGTGGGGGGTGTGGCACAGCAGGGGCGGCAGGGGGCTGGGGCTGCAGGCCTCGGCCTGGCACAGAGGGTGGCACGCTCTTAGGTGGGCTGAGCGGGGGCGTCAGTCCCGCCTGGTAGAGCGGCGGGTGGCGCTTGCCTGACTTGAGGAAGTCCAAGAAGGAGGCCATGAAACCCGACTTCATCTCCGGCTGCTTCTCCTCCACCTCCTTGATCTTGGCCTCGATCTTCTCCCGCGTCAGGCTCGAGTCCAGGCTGTTGTGGTCAGCACCCGATACTGCCTCGCCTGAGGAGACTCCCAGACCCTCGCCAGCCTTGGGCACAGACAGCTTGATCTAGATATGGGGCGGTGGCGAGTGAGAGCCCAGGCGTCCAGGCCCCCAGCGCCCCCCTACTTAAGACCCAAAATTGCAAAATCCCAGACACTCAGCCTGTGAGATCTAGAACTCAAACCTTACAGACCCGTTCTCTTAGACTCCAGAATGTCAGGACCCAAGTTCCTCCCTCCGAAGGCCAGGAACTTAGACCCAGTGACCTGTCTTAGCTTACAGCCCAGTTCAGGTCCCCAGGCCTGCCTCCCAGAGACCCAGAAACATAGAATCCCTGGTTGCCCAACCTTTAGGATACAGAAGCCAATATAGGCCCCAATCCCTGGCTCCCTCGGGCAGAGAGTTTCAATTCTTAGATCAGTGGACCCTGGAACTCTAACCCCAGACTCATCTCCTCACTGGCTTTAGGAGAATAAACCTTATCTCCCTGCCCTGAAAATGCCCAAATGCGGCCCCAATCCTTTCTTTTCTGTAATACTCATAATTTCGGACCCAGCCTGAAGACCCAGTCCCCCTCACCTTCAGCGGCTTCAGGGGCTCCATCCGGGTGCCCCCTGCCTCTTCAGGCTTCCTGCCCCGACCTCGGCCCCGGCCCCGGGGTTTCTTGGCCGCGTCCGTGGGCGTGGAGGCCGAGGCTGGCCCTGCAGTGGGGACCTCCAGCGGGCGGATCCGGGGCCTCCCCCGGGGCCGGGGGGGGACCGTCACGCTTCGCCTTGGTGGGCTTGCGGCCTCGGCGCCGGGGTCCATCAGGGCCCGGGTTGGGTGGGCAGAAGTCGATGTCCCCCAGCGGAGAAAGGGCTGGGCGGGAGCGGCAGCTGGACACCAGGTCAGGCAGGCGCCGGGGGTTGAGGCGGATGTCAGCAGGCACGTCGGCCTTGTCCTCGTCCGCCTCGAATTCGTACTCCTGCGCATACAGCTTCTTGGGCGTCTGGAAGGGCGGGTCGCGGCGCCGCAGCAGGTGGAAGGAGGACGTTTTGAGCAGCTTCTTTGGCTTGGTAGAGCAGAAGATGGGCGAGGTCAGGCCGCCCTTGGGTTCGGAGGCTGGCGGCGGAGGTGGCGGTGGGGGAGGCGGGGGGCGGCGGGGCCGCCTGGTGGGGCCCACTCTGAATCAGGCCCAGCGGCTCAGCGTTGACCGTAGAGGGCAGCTCGGGGGGCTTGTTGGGGTCCAGGCCCAGGCCCGGTGTCGCAGGCCCAGCTCCAGATGCCCGTCCAGGGCAGTAGGGCCCATAGGGATCATAGGCAGGGGGGCCTGGAGGCGGCCCAGTCCCCGTCTTAGGATCACCCTCGTCCTCGGGTGGCCCGGCCTTGCTGTAGTCATCCGCCGCCCCGCCGCCGAACATCTCCTCCATGGTGGGGAAGAAGCTGCGCTCCTCATCTTGGAGCAAGGAATCCGGGAAGCAGATGGATGTCAGCGGCACGAAGCGGGGGGCCTTGGTGCCTTGCGGGCTGGGGCTGCGGTAGGCGCCCGCAGGATCCTTGCCCTCTGAGTTAGGTGGGCCCACGGCCCCGTCACCGGGCCCCGGGGGCAGCGGCTCCAGAGCCCCGAGCAATTCCTGCATGGCACCTGGGGGCTCCAGGCTCTCTTCCGGTCGCAGGCGGGGGCTGGGGGCCGCAGGCTCCAGGCCGTGGCTACGGAGGTGGGCCTCGAGCTGCAGGGGCATGGGTGGTGGAGGTGGGGGTGGCGGCGGGGGCGGCTGGGGCGCCCCATCACGCGTGGCTGGCTCAAGGAGGTGGACACCGACTTTGGGGGCGCTGGGAGAGGGGCTCGGGGCATGGCTAAGGACAGAGGGAAGCAGCTGGGGGGGAGGTGGAGGCAGCACCAGTGGGAGGTCAGGGCCTCCAGCCTCCAGGAGGAGGCCATGCGGTGTAGGCTGGGTAGACTGGGCAGAGGGAGGTGGGGGTGGCGGGCTCTTCTGCAAGAAGGCTCCTAGCTCCTTGGCACCTGCCCCGTAGTGGACAACTGAGGTGGCTAGCCCCTCCGGGGTCTCGCCACCCCGTTCTGGCCCTTTCTTCTTCTCTTTCAGCCTTCCCAGGCCCAGCTCTAGTGCTGCCGTGGCACCTTCGTCCAGGCTGGCACTGGTGCGTATGACGCTTTGCAGGTGATACCTCTGGGGGTCTTCCTTGGCCAACTCGTAGGGTGTGCCCGGTGGTCCCCCGGCCCCGCCGCTCCCCCCAAGTCCCTTGGAGGCATCAGCTGCCCCATCCTCGCCCACCAAGCCATCAGCCCCTGAGGTCCGAGGGGGGCTGGGCGCCTGCAGGAGGTGCTGGATGAGGAACTCCTCATCCTCTGTGCGCTCAGCAGGAGGCCCGCCAGGGCCAGCCAGCAGCTCCGAGCCATCTCCCTTGCCCTTGTAGCCGCCTGCTCCTGATGCATAGCTGCCGGCTCCTGGAGGTGCCAGGAACGGGGCTGAGGCCAAGACTGAGCTCAGGTATTTGCCAGGGGCTCCTGGAGAACCGACTCCAGGAGGGCGGCCGGTGGCAGGCGGCGACTGGAGTGGGCGAATGATGTGAGAAGGGCTGGCCTCCCCACCGCCTCCCAGGGAGCTAGGTCCCCAGCCACCCCCATGGCCTGAGAGTGCTGGGGAATGGCCAGTACTATAGCTGAGTGAGGGGCTGGCTGTGGGCAGCCCCTGGGAATGGGCAGCTGGCCCTGGGTAGGGCTCACCCTGCACCCCATACAGCTGCCCCTGCAGCTGGTCTGGAGAGTAACTCTGACAGGTGGCTAGGCCAGGAGGTGGGGGGCCACTGGGGGGCTGTGGGGGGCCCCCTGAGTAGCTGGGGCCTTTGCTCAAGTCCTGTGCTTGCCCCCCACCAAACCCTTGCCCGTAGGCCTGGGGTCCCAGAAGCCCTTGCGGCTGACCAGGGGAATAGGCCTGGCCCCCTGCCCCGCCAGCCCCAGAGGCCTTCCCAGTGGCATAGGCTGCTGCTGGCCCTCCCAGGCTCTGGCATTTGGGTGTGGCAGTCGAACGGGGTGGTGGGGGCCTGGTGGCACCCCCCGCAGCTGCTCCATAACCACCTTTGCTAGTCTTATAACCAGGCGACTGAATGATGGGGCGGTAACCTCCGCCACCACCCCCAGCCCCACCTCCCCCAGCTGCCTCAGGGCCTGTGGCTCGGCCTGATGCCCCAGCTGTGGCTCCACTGGGACCAGCCTTGCTAGGCTCCCCAGCACCCGGGGAGGGCTCCCCACCACCCAGGGGGCTGCAGGCCAGGTTGGCCCGATGGCCCATGGAGGGGTAGCTGCCTCCACAGCTCAGATAGTGCTGGAGGGCATGGGCTGGTGGCGGAGGTGGTGGGGGCTGGGCACTGGCTGGCCGCTGGTAGTGCTTGATGACGGTGTCCTGGCGGGGCAGGGCCCGCTCGGGCGGCGGTGGGCCCGGGGCAGTACCAGAGAAGTTGTAGAGCTGTGGTGAGGACTGCTCAGCGGCGGCAGCGGAAGAGGAAGCCAGGAGATTGAACTGAGTTGGGAGGTGGCGGGGAGGTGGCGGTGGGTCTGGGGGGCCAGGGCGGTAAGGGGGGGTCTGTGCTGGACCAAGACCAGCAGGCCCCAAAACGCCACCCCCAGCCAGGCGCTCAAAGCCCAATGAGGAGGGTACCGTGGGTGCCTGTGAGGGCTTCAGGTGTAGCACATCATGAGGGGACAGGAGCCCATTAGCTGGAGGACTGAATGGGGGGTCCTGGAGGCTGAGGGACGAGGGCACTGGGAAGGGGCGGCTGCCGAAGGAAGCCGGGTGCTGGTAGGCCGACAGGGCAGAGGAGGACGGAAAGGTGCTGGAACCCGGCAGGGCGCCCGAGATGAAGAGTTCCGTGGGGCCCGGCGTGTGCATGGCTGGAGGTGACGAACACTGGAGGTCAGAGGGGACCACAAGCCAGCCCCACCCTGCCCCTCCAAGTCTGGTGCTGGGCTTACCTGTTTGCCAGGAAGGACTACGGAACTGGGAGAGGAGAGAGGAGGCGGAGGGGCCAGGCTGGGGGCCCCGGGACTCCAGGGCTGAGATGAGGTTCATGACGGAGGTGTCGGGCCCTGCTGAGCCTGCGTGGTGGAGGCCAGTGTCAAAGAGTCCAGAGAGGCCTAGCCAGGAATAGGGAGTAGAGTCAGCCAGGTGGGGGGTAGGGCAGGGTCGAGAAAGAAAGGGAAGAGGCCAAAGGCAAGGGGAGTCAGGGAAACGATTTGGGGAACAGGAAGGGGCTGATTCAAAGAGGAGAAAATGGGCAGAACCAGCTAACCAGACAGGACTGAGGGGAGGGAAGAGGGAAAGGCAAGGCAGTGAAGCAGGATGGGGGGCCCCCAATGACAAGGGCAGGGGACCCGGGTAGGAAATGGTTGTCTGAAGAGTAAGAAAAATCCAGAAGTGAAGGAGGCAGGAATAAAAGGACAGAGTCCTCAGTAAGGGTGGGTGAGGCCAAATGATTTGGGCAACTCCAGCCTGGAAGGGTAAAGGATAGGACGACTGGAGTCGCACAAGGACGAGAGGACAAGTCAAAAGGAGCTGAGCCAAAGTGAAAAGATACAGAAAAAAAAAAGGGTGAGGAAAAAAGGGAAGGGTCTAATCATAAGGGTCAAGGGTCAAAGGGGACAGCACCGTCTCACTGCTGATACATCTAGGAAGGGGGAAGTGGCAGCAAAGGAAGGGAAGCAATTAGAAGCGTTGGAGGCAAGACCAAGGGGTAGAATATAAGGCAGCAGGCGAATCTAAGGAAAAAGGGGGAGGGCCAAAGGATTGGAGCCAATGAGGAAGAAAGGGAATCAGGAAGAAAGAATTCAGAGTTCCAAGCGGCCCAGAGGACACGGCAAAACCCAGAGGGAAAGGATTGGGGTGAGCAGGAAAGAGACGGAAAAGCCTGGAAGAGAAGGTGGGATTTGGGGTCTGATGGGACAGGGCCAATTGGAGTGAAAGGGGCGGGGCCACAGACAGGGGCAGACGAATCCGGCGAGAAATTAAGCAGGGACCAGCAGCCTCAGAGGCAACCAATCAGAGGAGAGACAGTATGGGGCGGGCCACGACACACGACATGGCCAATTAGGAGGGGTGGAACTTTCAGTAGCCAATCAGCTCCCTCTGAGGGAGGGCTAGCCCAAGCAGGGCGGGATGGGGGCCGTACCTGCCGGGTGGTGGTTGGTGGCATAGCTTTGCAGTGGGTGGGGGGCTGCGTAGGCCTGGCGGTGTAGGATGTCCGTCTCAGGGTGCGAGGTCCTGGAGCTGCCATAGACCAAGCTGGGGGGAAGGGGAAGATGTCAGGGGGTTCTCCCAAGCTACTCTCTGAGAAGGGAGCTCAGGAAATCCCCCAGGGAGTTGGGGGGAACCTTCCAGTTGACTGGGGGGTTATCCCAGGGAACACTGTACCCTAAAGGTAAGACAAGGGAATCGGGATGCCCAACTAAAGAGCCAGAGAAATGACCCCCACTCCAGAGCCCCAGTAGAGCCCATACAGTCTCAATTTACAAACAGGCATGCACAGAGAGGAGACAAACCCACAGAAGAGGGTACAAATCAGAGAAAGTATCTTGAGTTGCAAATGTGAAAGGAGTGGACCCTCCTGAGCCCTCCCTTGTCACCCTTGCACCCTAGCTGCCACCCAACCCCAGCGCCGGTGACACAGGCTGTGGGGCCAACTCTAGAGGTACACATAGATGCCCCCTCTTCTGCAGACACGTGGGAACACATAGGCCCTGAACCTCATGGGGTGGTGCAAACCAAGCCGGGAGCAGGAGGCAGACTATTCCCCAAACGGCAGGGTTGGGGGATGGGGAGGGGAGGGGATAGGACCCGGGGAAAGTACCAAGTACAAGTGTGAACAAGAACACTGTCCATCTCCGGAGGTTGAGGTTCAAATGCACGAGCCCATGCAAAGCCAGGTATGTGTGCAAACGGGTATCCAACTCACCCGTGGGGAAGAAAAAATACAGAGCGAGAGTCCCACATGGAAAATCCTGACACACTTGGGGTTATGCCCAGCCATGCTGGAAAACCCAGGTGTGTGGAGGGGGGAGGTGTTCAGGGACAGGTGAAGTGTAAGGGCGCCACACAGATATGCAGCAGGAAAGAGAAAGATTCACAGGTGAACACGCTGCCAGCCACGCACGCACAGGGCCCATGCTCACACAAACACACACCCGGGAAACATCCGACTCTTCCCATGCAAAGGCTCCAACCCGTGGCCGAGACTCAAGAGGGCAAACACTCCATTCCATGCCATCAACAAGGATTCTCTGCCTTTGCGGGTGGGGGAATTAAAGGGGGCGTGTCCCAGATGCCTGACCCCCCCTACACACACACAGAACCCCAGCTTAGGAAGGGGGCGGGGCCCCGTGCCCACTCTGCGCGCGGAATTTCTTCGGGGGGGGGGCTCGTGGCGCGGCCTCGCGCAGTCCCGGAACAATAGAACCCGGGAGGGGGTGCGCGGCCCCCAAGCCTGCGTTCTAATTCTCCTTTCCTTCCCACGTTTGCAAGAGCAGAGCCTGGGGTGCGGGGGGGAGGGGTCAGCAAGCCGGGAATCCAAGGATGGGGGAAGTCCAGGCCTTGCTTCGCCAGTCCCTCCCACCTTCCCAAGGCCTTCCCGTCCAAAATTGTTTTGCACCCCCATTTTCCCGCTGCATTTCTCCTTTTGCATGTCGGAGCTGGCTTTGGCGGAGTTTGCAATTTGCAAACTGGGGCGGCGGCGTTGTTACAAACCGAGGAAGGCCGCTCCCTAGCAAGCCGGAGGGGAGTTTGCGATGCACGCGTCGCCAGGCGGGCCCGGCCGGGCCCGGCTGGGCTCCCACCCCTTGGCCCCTTTCTCCAGGCCACCCTCAGCTCCTTACCTAGCTTTCGCTGACCTCTCGTAACTCCATCCCGCCCCGGCGCCGAGCGGGTCCCCGAAGCCGGCGCTGGGGTAGTTCCTGTCCATGAATTGGCCGCGGTGGAAATTGGGGGGAGGGGGAGGGAGGGAGGGGAGGGAGGGGGCGCGCGCGCGCTCTCCTCCGCCGCCGCTCCCTCCGCTGCTGCTTTTCCCCCCCTTTTCTCTCTCTGTCTCTTTTTCTCTTTGCAGCCGCCGAAGGCCCGGGAAGGCCCCGGGCGGGGGAGGGAGGGGTCAGGGGCGGAGGGGCGGGCAAGGGAGGGGGTGCAGCCGCTGAGCCAAGGAGGGGGGAAGGGGGGGTTCCCCCTGGAGGAGGGAAAGGGGGGAGGAGGGACCCCGCTGTCTCCGCCTTTGCCCCGGCGCTTGCAAGAGAGAACGGGGGGCGCGCGCTCGGGAGGGGGCGTCCCGGGCGGCCCCGGGGTGGGTGCAGGCGCTGGGTGCTCGCTCCCTCGCCGCCGCCGCCGCCGCCTCCTCCTCCTCTGCGCTCACGGTGCAGCCATCTTTGCACAAGGCGGCTGGGGGAGGGGGGAGGGGAAGGGGGGCGGGCGGCGGGGTGTCTGGCTGCGCTCCGCTTCCTCCCACAATCCCGTGCAAATGAAAAAAAAAAAGAGAGAGAGAGAGGGAGAGACTGAGCGCTAGCAGGGCCTGGGGGTGTAGGGCGCAGCGTTTGCACAGAAAACCAGCTCCGATGCGCCGGGGAATGCGGTTCATTTCATTAGATTTTTATTTGTTTGCATTGTTTGAGCATTTTGGGGGTCTGCCTTCCAAAGGGCGTTTATTTAGGGTAACAGCTCAACTCCAGTTCCCCGGCATTCGAGCCTGCCTCCACCGAGCACGCTTGCAAATATGCCCCCCACTCTTCCCTGGGTTACGAAGCGCCCCTGTGCGCGAACCGGGAGTGCACAAAGACACACGTATGCACAGGAGGGGCTCATTGTGTGCGTACCCCGTGGCACTGGAATAGATGATCCGGTCATATCTGCCCACATACGCTAGACCGCACGCCCGGCCTAGGCTCCTGGGTCCGAGTTTCCACACGCGCAGGCCTACCCCAGGGGTGGGGCCGGCGGTTGCACTCAGGGTCAGGTCGCATTCATGGTCAGGAGAGCGTGGGGACACGTTGGCCGGGGACATGTCTATCCATATGCGGTGGAAACGTGTCGCAGGGTAGGCCACGGGCCAGAGGACCCCCACTCCCACCATCCCCCCCAAGTTCAGCTCCGAAGTCTAAGAGGCCTGGGGGCTTCCGGAATCCGGTGTGAATCAGGGGCGCGGCTCCGAGCTGGGGCTCGGTGGCAACTCTTCAGTGAGCCCTCCTGAGGCTGCAAGAGAAGCGGCACAGTAGGGAGTCAAAGATCCGGCTGTTTTTCCCCCCTCAACCAAGACCACTCCGACTGCCCTTGGCGTCTCAGCCAATCCCGGACCCTCTGGGCACAAGCCCCACCCTCCCGTAATGCTCCACACAGACAACGCTGGGCCACGCCCCCAGACAATTGCACAGGGCCCCGCCCCCGCACTCCAAAGCCCCGCCCCAGGTAATAAGCCCCAAATTCCAAGTCCTGGCCCTGAGCCCACGCCCCTCCTCCAACAGTGCCCTCCCCCTGAGCCCCGCCCCCGACTAGTAGCCCCGCCCCGTACCTGGTGTAGGGGGGAGGAGGTGCATCGTGCACCCCAGAGGCTGCCAGCGCCTGCTCATAGGTGGGGAGGCCTGGGGGCGGGGGTGGAGGCAGGGGCGTTGGTGGACCCGGAGGGCTCAGGGGATTCAGTGGGCTGATGAGCCCGGCCCTGGGGACAGAAAAAGTGCAGTTAGCAGGCGAAACCTACAGGATAGAGAGCCTTAAGAGAAAGAGAGAGGACCTAGGAGACAGGACTCTGAGGGTGGCACGGGGACAGATGTGGAAGGGAGATGGAACAGAGAAAAGGAGGGTCACCTTCAGCCTAACCCTTCGCACAGAAAAGTGCCTCAAAATGACAGGCAGATGCACATGGACAGGCAGACACAGAAATCAACAACCACAGAGACAGACTCTCATTCACAGACACACAAGTGACCCAGACACAGGCAGAGGAATGGAGAAAAAGCCAGCCCTGCAGAGAGGCAAGCTGACACACACAGAAACAGAACTCAGCTAATCCACACACATAGTAGCACAACACAGAGATACAGTCACAAATCTTCCAGATCCACTCCGAGGATAAACTCATCCTAACCCCCTGACCCCCGACCCACTATACTTCCAAGACTGACACTTGCACCCCCTCTCAGACCCTACCAGTGAGAAAGACACCCCTAGACAACTCTTACAGACACACACACAATGCTGCACTCTGTCACCACCGAAGCTGACATACCACAGACACCCCCAGACCATAGGCTACACAGTAACATAGGCTGATGTAGCCTCACCAGATACACTATTCAGAGTGATAATCTCGCAGAAACCCGGTACCATAAAAACAGGCAGGCAGCAAGTGTGAACAGAGCTCCTACTTCATGCCAGGTACTGAGGATTTAGACAGACGCCACAAGACACAAGCAAGCTCACACGCTCACTCTGCACATGGCTGTGTCCTCAGATCTTTCATCAGTGCCCACCTGCCCCCAATCCTTAGCCCATCCCCTCCCTCCCCTGCTCTCCATCTCCGCAGTCTCCTCCCTGAAGCCCTCTTACTCTTGGGGAGAGGGCTGCTGGCCTCGGCGGCGCCGTCGCCAATGCAGATACCAAAATGCTCCCAGCCCAGCCAGGACAATGAGCAGGATGCCAGATGTCAACCCCACTGCCAGGCCTGCTACGTCCACTCGTCCACGCCCTGCAGGGAGGGGAGGGGAGCCACTGTCTCAAGGGATGCCATCCACCCCAACATCAAAATCCCTTCCCCATAAGCAGTACAGAGCTGGCGCCACTTCCTGGCCCTGTGACCTCAGGCAATTCACCTGACTCCTTTCTCTGAGACTCCATTTCCTGCTCTGTAAAATGGGAACCGTAACCCCTGTGCCACTGGCTATGAAAACTCAATGACATCAAATGCATAAGGGGCCTGTGATAACTTCATCTGGGACTAGAAAATACAGTAGCTGTATTTACACAAGAGAGGCCCTCCCTGGACACAGGGTAGTTCAAGTCCCCATGAGTCAGGGAGCACAGCCTCCTAAGGGAGCTGTCCACTGGGTGGGCAGCTGATTTGGCATACTGAAGGTAAGTGGGGAGCACAGGCACCCGAAGGCTTCAAGAGGCCCATACACTGGACACTACCAGATGTAGCAATCATAATACAGGCCACTCAGTTAAATGTGAAGTTCAAATACACAACAAATAATTTTTTAGTATAAGTATGTCCCATGAACTATTTGGGACATGCTTATATTTAACTTTTTTTTTCACTGTGTATCTGAAATTCAAAGTTAACTGGGGGTGGAGGTAGGGGCACGTTCCTATATTTTCTCTGGCAACTCTGTATTCACTTCCAGAGGATACAGCCCCTTTTACCAACCAGGCTACTGAGGGGCAAGGCCTCAACACTGAAAGAAGTGCAGAATCCACAGGAAGCCTTCTGAATTTACCAGAAGGCTAGAAAAAATTCACTCAACAATGGCGGAATGCAGGGAGCCCCCGCAAATAACTAGGAGTCTGGAACTCATGTGGACCTTTTGCAAAGGTGCAGCCCCATTTAGCAGTCCAAGGCCAAGGGGGCATGGGGAGGCCTTGCTAGCTATTACTGCTGGGGAGACTTCCTTTGGCACTGCGTAGGGGGGCTTTCCTCAAACAGTAAACCCCAAGCTTTTTAGCCTCCTTAGCAAAAAGCTGCACTGAGGAGGTGGGTCCTCTGGATTCAGGCTTGTTTCAGGTGGATTCAAGGAGCCACTACGCCTGGCATGGCCTGTAGGGAAGAAGTTACCTCCCCTAGCAACCAGGCTCCAATGTGAGGACTCCAGCCCAGACCTAGGGCCTGTTGCTAAGGTGCATTTGCCCCTAGCAACCAGGCCACAAGCGGGTGGGGTATCTGGTGCCCAGAGGGTGGTCCTGCAGTGGGCAGAAGGCCTTGGGTCCTAGAGCCTGGCTAGATGTGGTTGCTAGGGAGAAGGCCTCCTTAGCAACCAGCAGCTAGGATGGCGCTATGGGGGAGGGCAAACCAGCCAGGTACTGCTTCAAGCTTCCTTGGTCTGGCCTGGCAGGGCCCCGTTGCTAAGGAGCAGGCCCCCTTAGCAACAAGGCTGCCACCAAGATGGGGCCTCAGAATCCGGCAGAAGGGTTGGGGGTGGGCAAACTGGGCAGGTGAGGATGGTCAGGTTCCCTGGCCCCATTGCTAGGGAGCAGTGCCCTAGTAACCAAGCTGCCAAAGGGGCTGGGGCTCTGGACTCCAAAGAAGGGCTCAGGTGGGTCCACCCCTCTGAGCCTAAGGCCTGACAGGACCCGTGGCTGGAACTCTTCCCTCCACTGGCATTTCCCCTTCCTGGGGACATGGGACCTCCACCCAATAGTCCAGTAGATGTGGTGGGTTCCTCAGGTGGGGCTCTGGTCTCAAGGCGGGGGACTCCTTTAACAACCATCTTCAGGGAGCAGGGAATTGGGGGGACAGATGATTCTTGTGCCTAATTTGGAGTAGGGGATGTTGGTTTGGCCTCCATGGGAAGGGGCTGCCTTAACTGCACAAAACAAGAGGGTGTCAGTCCCCCGCTCACCTCCTTTGCCATTGTAGATGTAGTTCTCCCAGAAGCGCTCCTTGGAGGGAGGAAGGAGGGGAGGAGAAGGGGGAGGGCAGCAGTTCAGCTGAGACATTCACCCCCCTCCCCTGCCAGTCCACCCTGATCTCTGGAATGCCAGGGAGGAGGGAGTTGAGGCCAGGACACTCCCTCCCCTGGGGCCTGGAGGAGACAGAGGGCCCCAACTCCAGGGTCCCGAGGCCCTCACTGTCAGAGTGTTGTCCTCAAAGTACTCCCTCGCCTCTTCCCAGGAACACCTCTCCTCACGACACTCCCGTTCCAGGTTCCCTGGTGTGAGCAGCTCCAGGTCCCAGTGATTGGCTCTTGGAATCCGGGTACGGCTACCCAGGAAGCTCTGGGCCTCTGGGGAGCCTAGGAAGACTTCTGGACCCAAAGACATGAGGGACAGAAAAACAGAGAGTCCCTAAGGCTGGGGACATAAGGGGATGGGGAAGTATGGGGTCCTGGGGGAGGAGGGGACTAGAGGCAAGGGTTCCTGAGTCAGAGGAAGGCAGAGGTCAGGCATCTGGACACTGGTGCCTCCCCCGAACACCCACCTTGGTCTTGCTCCCCACTGGGTGAAGTATCCAGACAGGTGGTCAATCCCATGTACAGCAGCAGCAGAGAGGGCTGGCCCCTCATATTTTGTGGACACCTGGAACCAGGTGTGGTATAGACAACAGGTGCCTCAGCTCCTGGGGAATGAGGCAAGGTCTCCCTGCCTGGACTCTCTGGTCCACCAGTGACAATAATAGCAGACACTTAGCTGTATTCTGGCCCAGACACTGTTTATCTTTCCCTATATCAACTCATTTAGTTTTCATAGCAGTCCCATTATTATCCCCATTAATTAATTTTTTACTTTGGATCATTTATACCAAATTATTATACCCATTTTATAGATGAGGAAACAGGAACAGACAGGTAAAATAACTTGCCCAAGATCACAGTTTGCAGTGTCAGAGCCAGGAGAAAAGGCAGTGCACCCCCAGAGACAAGAGCCAGAAGCAGGGAGCTTATCTCTTTCACCACTGTGTCTGCAGCACCCATCGCAATTTTTGGCACATAGTAGGTGCTCATAAACATGTCCATTGGTGATCTGGATTCCTTCCTCCCTGGCAATTTCCACTTATGACTCTCTCTGTACCCATTGCCACATCCACCCACAGACAACAAACATTACAGGAGAGACAGGGGCAGGGGACTGTATATATTCTTGGGTCCAGGGGCAAGAGGGGGCAGGAGCCTGGACTCCTGGGCCTAGGGACCCCAAAATTCTGGGTCTCTGAGAGGCGGGAAGCCAGGATGCCTGGGTCCCTAAGCCAGGCTCTGCCTAAAGGGACATTCACTTACCTGCCCAGACCTGTGAGCACTGCCGCCCCCTCCTCGATAGGGCCCTCCTTGGCCAGCTGCAGCCAGCTGTGAAGGGGGGGACAGGGAAGAGGGGAGAGGAGAAGGAGGAGGGGTGTCCCCCTCTCTGTAACCAGGCCCGATCCCGGTTTCTGGTGGAGGGGCGGGGCTTGCGATTACCTACTCTGGGCGGGACTCAGGTAAGGGACAAAGTATTTAAAGGGACCTTAGGATGAAAGGCCAGCGCCCCATAGAGAAGCCATGGTCTCCGACACCTTGGGGCACTTAGGAGATTGAATTTGAGCTTCCTCTTTGTCACCCTGTCTGGTCTCTCACTCCCCTGGGAACTCACCTTGTCAAGCTAGGGAAATAAATATCTGGGTCTCCAGATATCTAGAAACTGGGAGGAACGGTATGCCTTGGTCCCTGGGATAGGTGGTCAGTGCCGTAGTAGTAAATCCCTGTTTCCTGAGGGTGATTTGAACGGCTTTGGCTTCCAATTGCTCAATTGCTCTGTCTACAAAATGGGAGCAGAGTTGTCACCTCTCAATTGTCTCTTAAGATGCAGCAAGAAAAGTGGATGATATATTTGGGAATTAGGTTTCCCAATCTCTTGAGAAAGCGGTTAGTCCTTAAACTCGGGCTTGGAGAGACTCAAAGCCTGAGAATCAAGCAGGAAATCGACCGCCCTGGAAAATGCCTAGTACATAGTAAGCGTTCCTTATATTCACACCGGTTTCAATAACCGGAACCTTCGAATTGTCACTCACGTTTCCGGAGGGAGGAAAAGAAAAAGAGAGGACTTACCAAGCCTGCCGAGGCACCTCCGCAACTAGGGGCAGCTCTACTTCCGGTATCTTCTGCCCGGCGGAAGTGGACGGAGCGGAAGGGGAAAACAGAGCTCCTTTCCGGTGTAGAGGTACAGTTGAAGAAGCGGCTAAGGAACGAGGAGCTGTTTCTGAGGTGAGTTCCAGGCAGTGGAGAGATAGTGTTGTTGGGATCGCTTTCCCGCGGGCTAGAGACCTGGGGTCCGAAGGGCGACCCGGGCAAGATGTCGGATTCCTAACTCCCTGTCAATCATTATTCGAGCTCTCCGGGCGCCCGAAGTTTGAAGCCAAACTACATCTCCCAGCATCCCCTGGAGATAACCGAAGTCCATCGGGAAGTTCTCATGAGAGTTGTACTTCCGCTGTACAGGTCGGTGGGCTGGTGGTCCCAAGGGAGGGAGGGGACTGGGACTTGGTCGTGAGGGGCGGTCTAAGAAGTGGGAGTTGCGGAGAGAACTCCTTTCCTGGCCTCAGTTTCCCAGACTGTGATAGGAGGCCGGTTGGTGCTGGATTATGCAGTCGCCCGCCAATGCCTTCTGTTTACCTTTTTGACAGCCCCGTCCTTCTCGGAATGATGTAGGGCTTAACGTTTTCCTTTGTGGAGCCTTGGAGTCAGGCAGTCCTGGATTCACATCCCGATTGTGCTGCTGATTCTCTGTGAACTTGGGCCTTGAAGGGTCCTTGAAGCAGTTTTATGTTAATGTTTTATTATGAAGGTGGTCAAACATGTCAAAGTGAGAAAAGAGTGTAAGAATACCTGTCGCCCAATTTACCAATTATTTTTGTCATACTTGCTGAAGTTTTTTAAAGCTTAAAGATATTAAAACAAATCCTATGTATCATGACATTTTCCCCCTAACGGCTTCAGGATTGTCAAAAGACAAAATTTTTAAAAAGGCCAGGCGCGGTGGCTCACACCTGTAATCCTAGCACTCTGGGAGGCCGAGGCGGGAGGATCGTTGGAGCTCAGGAGTTCGAGACCAGCCTGAGCAAGAGTGAGACCCTGTCTCTATTAAAAATAGAAAAAATTAGCCGGGCGTAAGGTACACGCCTGTAGTCCCAGCCAGCTACTTGGGAGGCTGAGGTAGGAGGATCGCTTGAACCCAGGAGTTCGGAGGTTGCTGTGAGCTAGGCTGATGCCATGGCGTTCTAGCCAGGGCAAAAGAGTGAGACTCTGTCTCAAAAATAAATAAATAAGTAAAATTTTAAAAAATAGTTTAAAGATCTTGATTGGCTTTTATTTGCAATTCGAGAAGCAGGCAACACCTAATTCTATAAAATAGAATGAGGATTCCGATGAGCTGAGCAGAGGAGTTTGTTCTTATAGACAGAGAAGGGCTGAGGAAAGCAGACACAGAAAACGAAAAGCAGGTTAGTTGTTTCAAGTGAAAGGTTAAAGTAGAGGGGACTTCCTTATCTTGTGGGCTAAAACTGGCCTCTTTGGGGGGGTTGGCTATTATTTCTCTCTCTCTCTCTCCTGATTTCTCAGAAGGTCAGATAAACAACTTAGTTTGGGCTTAGAAGCATGGAACTTGAGCATGAGTAACTCCATGTTGGTTTGTTCTGTTGGGCCTAGTGCTAGAGCTCAGTCCAAACCAATGGCCTCCTATAAATTTTATTTAACAGGATACATGTGTAAAAATCGGGAACATATTCTTAAGGGACCACAATACCATTTATCACATTTTATAAAAACAACTGTTATCCTAGACCATTAGGTGGTCCATATTCAAATCTACTGTCTCAAAAATGCTTTTATTTTTAACTATCGATGTGTTTGAATCAGGATCTAGTTAAGTGGTTGCTATTGTGTCTTTTAAATCTCTCTTAATTTAGAACTGTCCCCCCTCCATTCCACCCTTTTTTTTTTTTTTTTTGGTGTAATTGATTCGTTGAAGAAACTAGGTCAGTTGTTCTGTGGAGCATCCCACCATCTGAATTTGTCTTTTTTCTTCTTTGTGGGCTCATTTTACTTGTTCCTCCATGCCAGGGATCAGCTAACTCCATTCTGCAGTCCAAACCCATATCCTGCACGGCACCTTTTTTTGTCTTTTAATCAGCTTTAATGGGATATAATTCACATAACATATAGTTCACCCATTTAAAGTGTACAGTTGGGCCTGGCACAATGGCTCACACCAGTAACCCCAGGGATCTGGGAGGCTGAGGTGAGAGGATTGCTTGAGGCCAGGAGTTCAAGACCAGCTTGGGAAAATAGTGAGACTCTGCCATTCCAAAAAAAATACTAGTAAAATTGTACAATTCATTGGTTTTTAGTATATTCATAAAGTTGTGTAATGATCACCACTATCAATTTTATTTTTATTTATTTATTTTGAGACTGGGTCTCACTCTGTGACCCAGGCTGGAGTGCTGTGTTGTGATCATAGCTTACTGCAGCCTCCAACTTCTGGCCTCAAGTGATCCCCCTGCCTCAGCCTCCCATGGGTATGTGCCACCTTGCGAGGCTAATTTTTAAAATTTTGGTAGAGGTGGGGACTCGCTATGTTGCCCAAGGGCTGGTCTCAAACTTCTGACCTCAAGTGATCCTCCCACCTCAGCCTCTTGAGTCACTGGGATTACTGGCATGAGCCACCTCACCGGGCTAAAATGGTGGTTTTCCTATTCTCTCCTTTCTCCTGCACTTATTGTCTGAGCAGTTTGGTTTTTATCTTGAGCTATGTCCAAGAAGCAGTTGAATGGAGTGTCTTAATCAAAGTTCCATTTTGAAAAGCCCCCCTGGGCTAGTTTGTCAAGAACAGACTGAGGAAGAGACCAATTTCCCCAAGCCTCAATTCTCTCATCTGTAAAATGGAGAGAACCTGGGGAGGTGGTCATGACGACCAAATGTGTTCAGATGTGGAAAGTGCTTCCCACGGGGCTTGATTGAGCCATACGTGGTTGAAAGATATGATTACTTCTATTCTTTTTGTGCTTTGGTGGTTAATGTATTATTAATCATTAATGTAATGGCTGGGTGATTAGTTTATTGATAACACACCTCCCCGGGCCCTAGGGTTGGAGGGGGTTAACTGATCCTATCGTGACATATCTGAAACCTCCCAGGTGCCAGGCAATACTGGGACCTAGACTGGAGTCCAACCCAGGCCCCACCATCCAGAGGCTCCTAGTGTGGAGGGAAAATACAGGCGGATGGAGCTGTAGTGGATGGACATTATCAAATACAAACTAACTCATCCTGGAGAGTCAGGCTTCTCAGCAGAGGCACACCTTTATGGAGCTTGGGAGGAGGAAGAGGACAGGACTTCTAGGGGAAGACAAGGCACACAATAGCAGTCCCATCCACTCCCAGGTGGGAGTGGCGCCTGCAGCCAGGTGGCACAGTGGTTGGTCAAGGCCACGGATGCTTGGGTCAGACTTGGCTGCTAAAACGTCCTTCTGTGCTGTGCTGTTTGCACTGCCCAGTGCAACAGCCACTAGTCCCAGAAGGCTATGGAGCACTTTGATGTGTGGTCTGCGTGATTGAAGGACTGAATTTTAATGTTATTTAATTTTAATTAATCTTAATTTAAAGCGGTTGTGGAAAACTTTTTTCCCCCCTTCACACCAACTAGAAAGAAAGTTATGGGAAAACTTTTTAAGTCCGTTTGAAACAACTAGGATACAGGGATACATGAATCTACATTTGTAACTAAATTTTACAAAACCTAAATATGGGTCAAGTATCTCCAATGATAATTTAGCATCTTAATTATTGAGACGTGTTGGAAGAATAAAATATACTCTGGATTTCAGAGACTTTGTATAAAGAAAGAAACGGGTTGGCCTTTATTCTCAGATTGTGTGACCTGCCTGAGAGGACTGACAGTTGTCACCTGGTTAAGAGGCAGGCTGGAGAGCCTGGCTGCCTGAGTTTTGATTTCGGCTCTGCTACTTCCCAGCTGTGGGATTCTGCTAGCCTGTTTCTTTCCCTGTAAAGTGGGGCTGATGGTGAACAATAGCTGATGTTGGTTGCTCCCATCTTTGGCTGTTTCCTCTTGAAATGCTGGTGACAGCAGATGGCAGTAGTTCTGTTTTCTATTTTGAAATTGGCCTTGCTGAGGAGACAGTATAGCGTGGTGGGTGAAGCTCCGGCTTCCGGAGTTTTGAAATCCTGGCCCTGCCACCTGGCAGCTCTTCGACCCTTGGCCGGAGGTTCTCGTGGTTTTTGTTCTCAGGATCTTAAAAATTATTGAGAGGACTCCAAAGTGCTTTTGTTTATGTGAGTCACAGCGATCAATATTTGCCATATGAGAAATTAAAGTGGAGACATTTAAAAAATGTCATTGGTACTGGAATGCATATACCATAAAACTTACCCATTTAAAGCATACAAAGTCAGTGGATCTTAGTATATTTCCTATGTTGTATCCATTACCACTTCCAGATTGTGGAACATTTTCATGGCCACAAAAATAAACCCTGATTGCCCATTAGCAATCATTCCCCCGTCCCCCAGCCTGTGACAACCACTAATCTACTTTCTGCCTCTATGGATTTGCCTATTCTAGACATTTCATATCAATGGAATCATATGACATATGGCCTTTTGTGCCTGGTTTCTTTCATTTGGTGTAATACAAGAGACCTTTTTAAAACCCAAGAAAGAATGCACCAGCACACATTCAATTAGCTGTCAGAGGGATGACATCCTCACAAGTCACTCAGCTTCTAGAAAACACCACTGTACACTCATGAGAGAATAAAACAACAAAGGCAGATAATGTTTCAGTGTTATTCTGGAAAACATTTTATGGACTCCCTGAAAATATCTTAGGGACTTCTAGGGTCCCTGGACCTCACTTTGAGAACCACTGCACTAGGCAGATGGCTCCACCTCCAAACCTCTGGTTTCCCATCTGCAGGGTGGAGGTGGTGATGGGCTTCAGAGGGTGGTTGAGCTTGGAGCATTGATGAGGTTGGGGACTTGGAGAGCTGACACGTGGTCAGGGATTGTGCGGTGTTCCTTGTGACTATTATTTATTATCACCCCAGGAAATGAAAAAATTTTCCCTCTCTAGTTGTTCCTGTCACTCTTGGAGGGAAAATTCCTCATCCACATAGAAACCTGTGTTCTTGGCCACAAGACACTCAGCCAGCTCATCCCTGGGAAAGCAGAGGCGCCTAGTGCCAAATACCACAGAGGGTCAAGGCAGTTGACAACTAAGAATAGAGTGGGGAATGTGTCGGTGAGGAGGTCAACACGACCTTCGTTGAGTGGCAGTTGAGGGGGCTGGGGACCGGGTGGCAGGTGAGCTAGGGGAGGCAGCAGGTGCTGGACGCTTACTCAGAAGCCTGGGGTGGGGGGAGCCGGAGGAGGGGCCTGGTGGAGGGGGGCCGTGGGTCAAGTGGGGGCGTTTCATCAGGTCAGCTTCTACAAGCAGTGCTGTAGCCGCCTTGGGGCACATTTGCCAGGAATGGGCATGAGGGGACTTTCTAGGGTAGTAGAAATGTTCTGCGTCTTAGTTGGGCTGGTAGTTACCAGGGTGTACAGATTTGTCAAAATGCATCAAACTGTTAGAGTCTGTGCTTTTATTCTGTGTAAATATCCCTAAAAACAAAATTGGCTTCTAAGGGGAAGACGCCAGTAGGGGGAGAGAGAGCTCTATAGGTCACTCACAGAGGTTTGTGTTTCAAGTTTTGAATGTGAAAAGCAAGCTTTTTAAAATAACCAGAAGGGGGTGATAAAGATGAAGTTGCTTTTTAAAGTCATGGTGCCCTTGGTTGTGCTCCCGGGCCCCAACTTCTGGCCTCCTTGCAGCCTACTTGAGAACAGGAGACAGTCTTCGCTGAACACAGTTGCTCTAATATGTGTAACATGTAGCCTTTTGTTCTTTAAAATGTATCATTTTATGCACCTGTTGATTTCATTTACATACGTGGTGTTGGTTCTTGTTTTATTTCTTATGTTTTTCACCCAGCATTATGATTTTAAGATCCACCCATGATACTTAGCACCCATGATGCTAGTCTGTTGCCTCTCGATGCTGGGTGGTCTCTCATCATGGTCAGTTACCACGTTTGAGTACATTCAGTGGCCTTTGACTCCCCTCCAGTATAAATAACACCACTGTGAACATCTTCATACCTGCTCCCTTGGGGATAGCTCTGGGAATGGCTTTGGGGCATATACGTCCAAGTTCAGAATCACATACACTTTGCCAAAGTATCACCAGCCTGTGTTCCAGGACAGCTGAGCCTGTCCACACTCCCCCCAGCATTGCCCAGTGGTTCCTATGACCCCCACAACCCCACCAAGCGTTGGTCTTACCCAGCTTTCAAAGTCTCGCCTGTCAGCCTGATAGGTATAAAATAGCATCTCACTGTAGTAGTTTAAGCATCTCTTCTATGCTTGTTAGGCTTTTAAATTTCTTCTGTCTATTCATATCTTTTGCTCATTTTTCTAGTGGGGTAAGCTGGTTTGTTTCTTGTTGATTTGCTTGCATTCTGTGTATAGTCAGTTCTGCTATAGTCCTTGTTTCGAAAAGGCAAATTTATTCCAGTGTGATTGATATGTTAAGGAACAATTTGAGCATCACGTGAATTTCACATTTGCTTACGAGTGTCCATGAGAAAGACCGGGCCAATCTAGGAAACTGCACTCCATGGAAACGAGTGTGTAGGAGTACACAAAGTGCACACACACACACATACACACACGAACCCCACACATTGCCACCGCCTCAGCTCCCCTGTGTGTGTGTGTTAGCCACACCCATCCACATCTCGTATAACAACTTTCTATCAGATTTCAGATAACCCTCCTTCCACCACCTCACAGCAACACACAAGATGTCCCCCTTTTCCAGTGCCCATTTTCACAGCATACTGCAAACTTGACTTGTCAAGATCAGATACCATATTTTTTGGAGTGTGGATGTATTTCTTAACCATTTAACATGTGTAAAATTATCCTCCCCTTTTGTGTTAGTTTCCTATTTTTTCTTATTTTTTATTTTATTTGTTTATTTATTTTTTTTAGAGATAGGGTCTCAACTCACCCTATTACCCAGGCAGAGTAGCTAGGACTACAGGCAAGTGCCACCATGCCTGCTAATTTTTTTTTTTTTTAATGTAGAAACTGGGTCTTGTTATGTTGTCCAGGCTGGTCTCAAACTCCCAGCCCCTCAACCAATCCTCCCACACCTCCCAAAGTGCTGGGATTACAGGCGTGAGCCACTGCGCCCAGCCCCTGTCTTTTTCTTTAAGCATCACTAACAGGGTTTTCGAGTATTGTGCCGTGATCCTGTTTTCTCCATAAGCCCTGTGGTTTTGACTGTGAGATCTTGCATATCACCGTGATTTCTAGGAACACATGCAATATAGTACAACTGCCTATTCTAGATGTTCGTCCCTTGTTTATTGTAGACATTACAAATGTCTTCTCCCAGTCTGTCACCAACACCACATTTTCTGCAGCATGGTGCTGGAGGTGCCGCGCTGACCTGGGCACAGGTGGGTGTCAGTCACAGGAAACTGTGTGGTGAAGGTGTGAGGAATGGATTTCCCATGATGTTGGAGGCATATCAACCTGTACAGTCTGTATGGACAACTGCAAATTCTAACCAAGGCTGGGCGCTGTGGTTCACGCCTATAATGCTAGCACTCTGGGAGGCCGAGGTGGGAGGATCGCTCAAGGTCAGAAGTTCGAGACCACCCTGAGCAAGAGCAAGACCCTATCTCTACTAAAAATAGAAAGAAATTAGCCAGACAACTAAAAATATATAGAAAAAATTAGCCGGGCATGGTGGCACATGCCTGTAGTCCCAGCTACTCAGAAGGCTGAGGCAGAAGGATCACTTGAGCCCAGGAGTTTGAGGTTGCTGTGAACTAAACTGATGCCACAGCACTCTAGCCTGGGCAACAGAGTGAGACTCTGTCTCAAAAAAAAAAAAAAAAAAAAAAAATTCTAAGCAAATTTTAAATGCAAATGTCCCTAAAGCCAGTGATTCCACTTTTAAGGATTTATCCCCCAAATACCCTCATGCATGTGCAAAAGTACATTGCATACAGAGCCGTTTGTTGCAGCTCTTTCATAATGGATACGGATGTCTGTCTGCAGGTGTTAACTCCAAGGGGGTACATCCATGCGGGGGTAAGTCTTCGGCCACATCCAGACTGAGGACGTGCGTGATGGGCTGATGGGGAGTGATCGCCAGGATGGAGTGGGGGTTTCCTCCACCATTACTTTCTTTTTCTAACATGTATGTGGAAGTACAGAAAGCATAACTGTCCAGCCCAGTGGCTTTTCAGAGTGAACACACCCATGTAACTAGCACTCAGATCAAGAAACAGAACTTTCCCAGCCTCCCGGAGGCCACCTTGTACCCCCTCCCAGTCACTTCCACACACCCACCCCCCACCGCAAGGAACCTAACTTGTGATGCCATGATTACTTTTGTCAGTTTTTGAACTTCATGTAAATGGAATCACTTGGTAAGGTTTCTTTTATATCTGGCGTCTCTCATGCACATGGTGTTTGGGAGATTCAGCCATGCTGCTGGTGTGACAATAACTTGTTCTTTCTCATTGCTGGCTGTTGCCACTATGTGACGATGCTTGAGTTTCTTTATCTGTCCCACGTTGATGGGCATTTGGGTAGTTTCCAGTTTATGAGCTATTATGAACAGGGCAGCTCTAAATGCTGTGATGTGTGTCTTGTGTTAAGCAGAGGTTCACCCTTCTGTTAGGTACAAACGTGGGAGAGGAATTGCTGGCTCTTAGGATTGGCATATGCTGGACTTTAGTAGGTAGTAACAGTTGGTTTCCAAAGTGGTTAAAAGGGCCTACACCCACCCTCCAGCAGTGGACGAGGGTCCAGTAGCTCCACATGCTCACCTGCACCCATGTGTCTAATTGTAACCCTTCCAGTGGGTGTGTAGAGGGATCTCAGTGAAGTTTTAATTTGGATTTCTCTGATAACTGTATTACTTTCCTATTGCTGCTATAGCAAATTACCACAACTTAATGCTGCAATATCACACCTCATGCAGCCTCTGGAAAACTCCACTGTATACTTGTAAGAGAATGAGAATGAAAAAGGCAAATAATGCCTTAGTATTATAAGAGTTTTGACCTTGTGGATTCCTTAGAAATGTTTTAGGGGACCACAGAGGCCTAGGACCACACTTTGAGAACCACTGATCTAGAAGAATATTTTGACTCTTAGGGCCTAGGAATCATGGGAAATTTAAAAAATGAATTTCCTATCCATATGTTTGTTTTTTTTTTCTGAGTCAGGGTCTCACTCTGTCACCCTGGCTAGAGTGCAGTGGCGTGATCACACCTCACTGCTACCTCAAACTCCTGGGCTCAAGCGATCCTCTTGCCTCAGTCTCCCAAGTATCTGGGGCTAGAGGTGCATGCTAACACACCTGCCTAATTTTTTCCATTTTTGGTAGAGATGGGGTCTTGCTCTTGCTCAGGGCAGTCTCGAACTTCTGACCTCAAGTGATCCTCCTGCCTTGGCCTCCCAGAGTGCTAGGATTATAGGTGTAAGCCACTGTTCCAGCCCCTATCCATATTTTTGCTTGTGGAGAAATAAAACAGGATGATTGCTAAAATATTTTTGAGCACAAAAGACATGAGGTTAGGTTAAATGGGTGGCAGGGAGGGAACTGGAACGGAAATACAAGTTCAAAGAGAAAAACAGGACATGTAAAATTTCCTGCTGTTGAAGCAGAGCTTTTTCTTGCAGTTTTTAAATGGATGATGGTAGGTATCAAATCATTACAGTATTTAGATTCCATCAGCTACAGGTTTACATTGCTGGAACTTGTATCCTTTGCAACTGTTTAAGCTTAGGAGAATTTTTAGATGGCAACTTAGAGATGAGTGAGGCAAGTGTATAATTTTACTAAATCCTTTTAAGGTACAAAAAAGCATGCAGGTGGCTAAGCTGGCCTGCCCCCGCCCCCCCCCCCCAACTACTTACTGGCCAAGGACCCTTGGTGAAGGCTGCCCAGCCTCTATGGGCCTGAGGGTTTCTGCACTTAAAAATGGGCTCCCTCCCATTCCAGCAGCTAAAAAATAAGTAAAAATACAAAAAAGGGGGGGACTCCCTACCTCACACCATACACAAAAATGACCTCTAAATATAAAATCTGAATTATAAAACTCCTAGAAGAAAACCTAGGAGTAAATCTGCATAATTTTGGGTTAAGGATATTTTCTTAGATATACCACCAAAAGCATAATCAATGAAAGAAAACATTAGGTAAATTGGACTTTGTTGAGTTAAAAACTTGTGCATGTCAAGGGACACCATCAAGAAACTAAAAAGAAGCTGGGCTCAGTGGCTCACACCTGTAATCCTAGCACTTTGGGAGGCTGGGGCCAGGAGTTCAAGACCAGTCTAGGCAACATGGGGAGATGCTGTTCTCTACAAAAAATAGAAAAATCAGCTGGGTGTGGTGGAACACCCTGTAATCCCATCATTAGTCATTAGGGAAATGCATATCAAAACCACAATGAGATACCAGTTTGAATTAATTAGGATGGTCAGAATACAGAAGACAGTCACAAGCATTGTTGAGGATGTGGAGAAATTGGAACCCTCAAGCATTGCTGGTGGGAATATAAAATGGTTAGAAAATGCTGTGGAAAACAGTTTGGCAGTTTCTCAATTTGACCCAGCAGTTCCACTTTTATGTATATACCCCCAAGAATTGAAAACAAGTGTTCAGACAAAAACTTATATATAAATGTTCCTGGCAGCACTATTCACATTAGCCAAAACGTCGAAACAACCCAAATACAACTGAAGAGTGGATGAATAAAGTGTGACATATCTATACAATGAAATGTTATCCAGACATAAGGAGTGAAGTACTCATGCATGTGACAAAGTGGGTTAACCTTGAAAGCATACTAAGTGAAATAAGCCAGATGTAAAAGGACAAAGATTACAGGATTCAATGTATACGTCCAGAAGAGGCAGGTCTGTAGAGACAGAAAGTAGATTAGTGGTTGCCCTGGGGTGGGGATGTGGAGAGAGAGAGACTGGGGAAGCGACTGCTGATGAGTCCTGGGTTTCTTTTGGGGGCAATGAAAATGTTCTGGAATTAGATAGGGGTGATGGTTGCACAACTCTAAATATACTAAAACCACTGCATTGTATACTTTAAGTGGATGAATTTTATGATATGTGAATTATATCTCACTAAAGCCACTTTAAAAGGGGAGGTTGGGGTGATGATCAAAGTATCAAAGGTATCAGAGTAGGATGGCAGAATATTGCCAGTTGTTGGACCCAGGGGATGGGTACATGGAGGTTCCTTACACTATTCTGTTTATTTTGTATATGTTTCAAAATTTCCAGAATAAAAAGTGTTTTGTTTTTGTTTTTTTAAATGAACTCCAGTCCAGGGGCTGGGATCTTCCCTTCCTCCACTACCTGAGTTGGAGTGGGCGCTGCAGTTCTTCCCCTAGGAATAGAGTTGTGCTCTGACCTGCCCTCTGATTGGCCCTTCCAAGACCCAATCAGTGCCAATAACTAGATCCAATCACTGATTGGGTCAAGCTGGGCCTATCACTGAGCTGGCCCACCCCTTGGCCTCAATCCAGGCCTGCAAAAATGGGAGCGTTAGGGAAGGTGGGTTCGTCAACAGTGGTGGCCCCCTTACCTACACCCCAACGCTGTCAGTCACATCCGCCTTGATGTCCTTTTTCTGCCTTATTAAATGGCATAGTCGCCACCCCAGCTAGTCAGAGTTAGAAGTAGGGTTCGAACCCTGGTCTCCTGCCCACTTAGCTCCAAACCAATAATTATTGTGTTCTTAAAGGTTGCGTTTTAGTATATAAATGAGTTCAGGTAAGTCTTGAAAGGGGACGTTCTGGAGGGGACATGGTGCATGCCCTCACCCCTGCCTCAGCTTTCCCATTGAGGGGGTGCAGATTAGCTCTGAGGGCCATAAAGGTCTTCCCTGGGCCAGCTACCTCTGGTCACTCCAGCCCTGCAACTGCCCCTCCCCCAGGATGACGCGGCATGGCAAGAACTGCACTGCGGGAGCCGTCTACACCTACCATGAGAAGAAGAAGGACACAGGTACAGGGCTCCAATGTGTCTCGAACTCACCATCTCACTTTGCGCCTCTGGTTTTGCTTTCTGTGTGTTCCTGTCCCCCGCCCCGCCAGCCCACACACACACTCATGGTCATGCCTATATGGTTAACAGCCCACATGCTCCAGCGCCACCATGTGTAGGGCACTGCGTCCTGTGCCTTCCGCACATTAACTCATTTACTCCTCCCAACAAGGCATCAGGGAGGGTTGATGCTGCCATGTTCCAGAAGAAACTGAGACTCAGAGAGGTATAGGCCGTTGAGGTTGGTCACAGCCAAAGAGTCGAGGGGAGTCAGCCGTCAGCCCCTCCTCAAAGCTGCCACTCAGTGACAGGGCCTGTCTGTCACTCTCTGGGGATTAACAGTCCTTGCAGATTATGAAGCTCCTGTCCCCAACATGCAGACACACAGCTCTTGACTGCCTGTTTCTCTCTGAGTCCGCCCACCCCCACCCCTGAGTTCTCTCTGTGCCTCTCTCTCAGGCTTTGGAGAGGGATGTATCTCCTGCCCCTTCACCCCTCCATCACTCTGCCCTTCTCTGTCCTCAGCGGCCTCAGGCTACGGGACCCAGAACATCCGACTGAGCCGGGATGCCGTGAAGGACTTTGACTGCTGTTGCCTGTCGCTGCAGCCCTGCCACGATCCTGTTGTCACGTGAGCTGAGAACACGGCTGGGAGGGACAGGACAGGAAGGGCAAGTGCACCACACAGAGAGGGGCTGCGTTCATGGATCTGGCAACCTGCACGTCCAGGGTGCCCTGGGCAGGTGATTTAACCTCTCAGAGCCTCGGTGTTCTCATCTGAGACGTGGGCATGATCCTAGCATCTGTTTCACAGTGGGTGGAAAAGAATGTATTTGTAATAGGGTATAGGGCTCTTGGAACGTTGCCTGGACCCTACTAGCAGCTTATGTTGTGGAATACTTACATTACCTGCCTCTGATGGCAGGGTAAAAGCTCAAGTGCTTAGTCCAATGACTAAACATGCCCTCAACTAATGGTATGTTTTATAGAGATAGTAAAGAGAGTAGACTGTTGTTCAGGGTCCCCAAGGCCACCTTCAGGTTCATTATTTCCTAGAAGAACTTATAGAACTCACCAAGGCCGTTATAGTTAAAATCAGCAAAGGAGAAATGTGCATGGGGTAGAGTCTAGTAGAGACCAAGTATGAACTTCCAGCTGTCCTGTCTCAGTAGAGTCATGTGCACAGTGTTCAGTTCTCCTAGCAACAATGCATGATAGCACATACAGAGCATTAGCAACCAGGAGCCTTGGTGCCCAGGGTTTTTACTGGGAGTTGGTCACGTAGACATGGCTGACTGCCCAGGTGGCTGACCTTAGTCTCCAGCCCCTCCAGAGGTCAGCTGTTACCATATGTAGCCCCAGACCCCAGGTAAACAAAGATACTGTTATCAGACAGGACATTCCAGGGCCTTAGAGATTTTAATCTCCCAGGAGCCAGTCAAGGGCTAGTCCTTTCTTTGGAATGTACAGGGTTTGGACAACCCAGGCCTGCTGAGTTAACCCCTTACTGTACAAGACCTTCCCTACACAACACAGCATTCTTCACAGCCACAAGAATGAAAACAGTGTGGTCCCGGCTCAAGAATTCACCTCAGAGAGCTGAGCATTGAGTAAGATGCTGCCTGTGAGATCATCAGTGGGCACCCAGGGCAGGGAGTCGATGCGTCGCATGTGATGATGAAGCCCCAGCTGTGTGGCCTGGGCCGGGTCTGTGTCTTTCTCATTCCGCCCTCTCTCTGCAGCCCAGATGGCTACCTGTACGAGCGCGAGGCCATCCTCGAGTATATTCTGCATCAGAAGAAGGAGATCGCCCGGCAGTTGAAGGTGAAGGGATGGGAGGAAGGGGTGCAAGTGGGCAGGAGGTTTGGGTTCTGAGCTCACAGGCAGAGCCACTCTGGGCTCCCCCATCCGGCCTTTGCTGGTGCTGCCCTCCCACTTTTCCTGGCTACGTCCTTCTCGCTCTCCAGGTTTCATCCCAGGCGCTGCCTCCTCTGACCTCGTGTTGGTCCAGGGCTCCCAGGGTCTGACCTGGTCACCTCTTCTCTCCACACTTGTCACAGGTTCCCCCACTAGACTGCAGGCCCCAGGGCTGGGAGCGGGCCTTGCCCTCCCTGTGGCCTAGATCCTTGGTAAAGACTTGCTGAATGAATGGACATCACCTCACCTCTCTGGGCCTCAGTTTCATCATCTATAAAATGGGCTGACAGGGACAAATTATAGGATGCCGCGGGGCACCTACGAGATGTGTGCAGAATTCTCAAGGCGTTTATTCAGAGCCAGGCCT
This sequence comes from Lemur catta, assembly GCF_020740605.2. Taxonomy (NCBI): domain Eukaryota; kingdom Metazoa; phylum Chordata; class Mammalia; order Primates; family Lemuridae; genus Lemur; species Lemur catta. Next base: position 23,524,135 of record NC_059146.1, read on the forward strand.
GGCCTTCCGTGGGTCAACCCATTTGGTGCGTAGCAAGGACATTGTTCATGTCCACGTTCAAGGCACAGTGAGCCTGTCCCCTTCCCTTCCCTCCCTGGCTTGCTGGAGCTGAGGAAACACTGAGGGTCACATGCTTGTCGTATTTTTTATCTGGAATGAGTGGCTCCCCATGTGCCCATGTCCTCTGCACAGCCAGGTGGCTGGCCAGTCTCTCCCTCTTCACTGTGGCCATGTTGGAGGCCCTTCGGAGCATCAGTCACCATCATCGTTAGCTCCTCACTCAGCTGGGTGGCCTGGGACAGTCTCGAGCTGCAGCGCTGCCCGGCACCTGCAGTGTGCCAGGCAGGGCCGAGCATGACACACCTTCACCTCCTCGCCCTCACCACCTGCCAGGCACAGCACGTGGCTCCGTGAACATTGGCTGTGCCTTATTCCCTGGGTCTCAAGCCTGCGTCCCTTGTGCCAGGACACAGTCTGGTACCTGCACTACATAATAAACATAGTATGGCCAGCAGGTGACATTCAGTGAATGCTTAACTATATGCCAGGCAAGGTTCTAAGTGCTTTTAAAACTCATCTTGTGTAACCCTTCCAGGGAGCCACCACAGTAGGGTCATCATTGTCAGTCCACTTTACAGATGAGGGAACTGAGGCTGGGAGAGGTCTCAGTGCTCACTGCAGGCCACAGAGATGACAGAGATGGGGTTTGGGCCCTGGCGCTCTGGCTCCAGCTAAACTGTTGACCACTCTGCTGCCAAGGAACACAAAAGACACTGAGTCCCGAAGTGGCCAACGGAAATGGCCTAAGTGTTGTGTAGTAAGGAAGGGACAAGCCACAGAATGCTGTGAAACCAATGAAAGGCCCTGGCCAGGCAGTCCCCAGCCTCTGCCAAACAGGGCTCTGTCAGCAGGTGCCTTGTGTGGGCCTCAGTTTACCCCCCAGCCCCCAGGGTGGAGAGGCAGGGCCCCAGACTTAGCTCATTCCCTGCCACAGGCCTACGAGAAGCAGCGCGGCGCCCGGCGCGAGGAACACAAAGAGCTGCAGCGGGCAGCGGCGCAGGACCACGTGCGCGGCTTCTTGGAGAAGGAGGGGACCATTGTGAGCCGGCCCCTCAACCCCTTCATGGCCAAGGCCGCCTCCGGGACCGGCCCAGGTGACAGGGAGTGGACTCTCCGCGCATGGGGCACTGGGTGCTGTCCAGGGTGCGGCATCTGAGCCCCTTTCTTTCTCCCCCACAGATGATGTCCAGCCGGGGCCCAGCGTGGGTCCCCCAAGTAAGGACAAGGACAAAGTGCTGCCCAGCTTCTGGATCCCCTCACTGACTCCTGAGGCCAAGGCCACCAAGCTGGAGAAGCCGGTGAGCCCTGAAGGCAGCACTGCGCCCATTTTGCCAGGCGGGGCCAGGGTACCCCAGTGCCCCTTGGGTCCCCTGCCCTCCCTCCCAGGGTCCCCTCTTCCCTCCTCGCTCCACCTGGCACCAGCCCGGCCTGCTGACTCTGCCTCTCCTCTCTGAGCAGTCTCGCACTGTGACCTGCCCCATGTCCGGGAAGCCACTGCGCATGTCAGACCTGACACCCGTGCGCTTCACGCCTCTCGATGGCTCCGTGGACCGCGTGGGGCTCATCACGCGCAGCGAGCGCTACGTGTGCGCCGTGACCCGCGACAGCTTGAGCAACGCCACGCCGTGTGCTGTGTTGCGGCCCTCGTGAGTCACCTGTAGAGGGGAGGGAAAGGACAATCCCCGGGCCTGCGCGGTGGGGTGGGCTTGGAGGGGAGTGGCCCTCCCCCCATCCCCTGATTAGAGTCCTCATGGCAGTGGGGCGGTGGTCACCCTCGAGTGCGTGGAGAAGCTGATTCGGAAGGACATGGTGGACCCAGTGACTGGTGACAAGCTCACAGATCGTGATATCATCGTGCTGCAGCGGGTGAGCCGCCCACCGCTCCTCCCCCACCTTCAAGACCCCACCCCTTACCCCATACTCCCCTCCCCCTCCCTAAGCCCCACCTCCACCCTATCCCCACCCCCACCCCTCGCTGCACCACCTCTCCAACTCCTGCTCCTTCTTAGCCAGCATCCACCTTGACCCGCATAGGACGCTGCCCCCACCCCCACCCCGCTGCCACCTGGCGCCCCAGCCCGCCTCCACCTCGCCCTTCTTCCCACCTCCTCCAGGGCGGCACCGGCTTCGCGGGCTCTGGAGTGAAGCTGCAGGCCGAGAAGTCGCGGCCAGTCATGCAGGCCTGAGTGTGCGCAGGAGACCAAATAAACCGGCTTGGGTGCGCGTGGACGTGACGCCTTCATTCGCAGCGCGCAGTCACACGAGCAGTGCCCCGATGCCGTGCAGGCTGGAGTTTGCAAAAGTGGGCGGAGAATACTGAATGTGGCTTCACGTTAAGAGCAAAATCTGCATTGCAGGATTGCAGGTGAATGGGTAGCATTAAAATTGGTTCAAAGTGGTCGGAAGTCCAAGTCTGAGCCGTGACCATGTGAGGGCGCCACGTTAATAGGCTAAATATTAATAGAAATCCCCTCGAGCCGTGTGTTAGTATTCCCAGAGTTATGCCAAGTTGGTAGCATGTGAGATGTTCGGGAACGTGTCTTCCCGGGTAAAGTGTGACGAGACTCACAAAGGAAGTAAAGTTCTGTGAGAGCCCAGGTCCCCCGCACCTGGCCGCCGCAGGGTGGAAGGAAGAGGAAACCACAGTGTAAAGGCCCGGAGGCGGCAGGGTGCTTTGCAGACGTCAGGAGCAGAGGGAGTGAGGGCCCTGGTGGCGACGGGCAGAGCGGGAAGCCCAGATCTGGGCCTGGGGAGGGCCAGCCCTGACCTCGAACTCTGGGACGGCCCTTAAAGTGGTGTTAATAACCATTTACTCACAAACGCAGTCCCTGGGCAGTGTGTAAAACTATGTGTAGAACACGCAGTCAGGCAAAGATGTAAAAAATAAAGACCTAACGTTGGTGCCTCGCTGAACGGTGATACTTAGGTCCTGTCCTTTCTGGTCCTTCCCGGAGCACACGGTGTGGGGAGGGGGGCGGTGTTCAGCCACAGGGAGGTTGCAGTGTTGCACGTACCGTTCAGTGAATGGTGCCTTTCCATTTTCGTATGTGTTCTCATCTAATGCCCAGGTAAGGTTCACAGGCCCAAGATGCAATCAGTGGACCATGAAGTGTCCCTGACCTTTGGGCAAGCCGTGGCCAGTGTGGGACCAGTGTGTACATCTGGCTGCAGGGAAAGATTTTAGCAAGAGGATGGGCTGTGTCATCCTTGCACCGCGGAGAGCCCTCCAAACCTGGCATTTGCTCCCACAGGCGCTTCTAGAACTTTCCCTCGGTCCCTGAGAGCCCTCACACTCCACTCCTGGGCCCCCAGCCCTTGGAAACTGGCTCAGTTGCCACTGACCTTCAAGGAGCCCTGGCAACCTGGGCCTGAACTGAGCCTGTCAGTCTACAGCCCCCTTGAGCCATCGCCACAGCCCTGGAAGAGGGATCCCCGTACCTATTTCACAGAACAGACCGTAGAGTCTGAAAAGGCACAACGTGTGCATAGTCAACACCTGCTCAAGGGAGTGGCAGAAGCCAAGTTCATCCAGGGGCCAGCTGCCTCTGGAGACCTCTCATTCCTGTGCTTCCCTCCATCCTGTCCCCTCTTTCCTCTGGTTACCCCCCTCTCTGTCACCCCACTGGCCCCTCTGCCCTAGCAAGCTGCAGCCTGTCCCTTTCTAGACCCAGAGAGCTTCACGTCATGCCCTCCTTCCTTAACCATCCCTGATTCTATCCTCTTTCCCGACAGCCTCAGCCACCCGAATCCTTCCAGTGTCAGCCCCCTAAGAACCCTAATCTTGTTCATATGTGGCATAGACCACTCTGCCCCCAGTAAAAACTTGAAGGATTTCTAATCTTGCACCTTTATTTCCCCCAAAAGAACCTAAATCTCACTCCTTTGCTCACAGTCCCTTAGACACACCCTTTGTGGGGGCAGTCAAGGTCCTCCCCCCAAGAAATAGGTTCAGTCTGTCATTTAAGGTTTCAGAGGTACCCAGGAGAGGAAGCAAGGGCAGAACCACAGCTTCAGCTACAGCAAAAGGAAGGCACGGGAAGGGAAGTGACACAAATCTTGTCTTTTCCGAGCAGAGGTTCTGTAGACACTGAAGTTTCCAGCAAGCCCCGGGCTGGCAGGGCCGATGCAGCGCTGGTGGGCGCGGGGGCCCCTGCCCATGCCTCCACCTTCCAGAGGCTCCTAGCACTTAAAACAAATTGCAATTGCTTGTAAAGATTTAAAAATAAGATTTATTCTGGAAAAGCAAAACTATAGGGACCAAGCAGGAACAAATCCTTCCTTGCCAGGGTATGAGAAGGAAGAGACTCCGAGTGGGGGAGGGTGAAGGAGCAGTTCCGGATCTTGACTGTGGTGGTGGTTACATTAGCTCTGGTTTGTCAAAGTTCACAGAAGTATTCAAAAGGAGTGGGTTTTACTGTATGTGAATTAAAATTCTAAAATGCAGTATGGGTGGGAGGGGATGTCATGTGAACAAGTAGATTGTGGCTGGGCAAGGTGGCTCGTGCGTATAGTCTTAGCGCTTTGGGAGGCCGAGATGGGAGGATTGCTTGAGATCAGGAGTTCGAGACCAGCCTGAGCAAGAGTGAGACCCCCATCTCTACTAAAAAATAGAAAAAATTAGCTGGACAACTAAAAACAGAAAAAATTAGCTGGGCGTGGTGGTATGTGCCTGTAGTTCCAGCTACTTGGGAGGCTGAGGCAGAGGATTGCTTGAGCCCAGGAGTTTGAGGTTGCTGTGAGCTAAGCTGATGGCACAGCACTCTAGCCCAGGTGACAGAACATTAAAAAGAAGAAAAACAATTTGTATATAATTTACTTAAACCTGTGTAAGTTCTCCCTGGAAAGAAATATTAGTTGCCTGTGAGGAGGTGAACTTGGTGGAAAGAAGATGTTGTTTTTAGTATCTTGTATATTTAGAAATTTTTATCCTGTGTGTTGCCAATATTTAAAAATAAAATATGCAAAATATTTTTGAAAGCAAAAAACTTCTAGAGGGAGGCACTAAAGGTTACAAGGTGCTGGGCAGTTTTCCATCATAAACTATCTTTTTTAGGGAAGAGTGCAGTGTGGCGTGATCATACTTCACTGCAGCCTTGAACTCCTAGACTCAAGCGATCCTCCTTCCTCAGCTTCTGAGTAGCTGGGACTACAGGTGTGCACCACTGTGCTGGGCAAATTTTTCTTAATTTTTGTAGAGACAGCGTCTCACAACGTTTTGCCCAGGCTCCTATCAAACTCCTGGGCTAAAGCAATCCTCTTACCTCGGCCTCCCAAACTTTTGGGATTACAGGCGTGAGCCACCATGTATGGCCATAAACTGTTCTGTACAAGTAATTTGTTGCTATGTGTATTATTTTGGTAAAAAATGTTTTCAAACATGCAGCCCCCCCAGAGATTTACGAATTTGTCCTTACTCCCCCATAAACCAGTTCTCCACCTCAAGCCACTAGGTGGCAGTAGGTTATAATAGCTTGGAATCAACCTCACTTGGATTCAAATTCCAGCCCTCCCACAGATAACAGTTATAAACTCTGGAAAAAATAGAAAACATTTACCTAAAGGTACTGGAAAGTGAACAAAAACAGCCTGGAAGCTGGAAGGGACTTGAAACTCAGAAAAAGGAAAGGCACTAGGTGAGTTTCCCATTTGCACAGCTTTTAGATTGGGGATGAGTTCTAATCCATGCCATGAGAGGCAGCTAAAACACCAGGGAAAATCTGGTCTTCCCAGCTTCAATAACTACAGCAACAGAAAAGTGAGGAGATAAATCCTGGGGGAAAAAACTAGAGATGGTACCGAAATATTTTACATGAACTCTACTCAAATATCTAGCTGACCCTAAATCACACCTGTGTGTGATACGCTCCAAAAAGACCAGCTAAACCTAATAATATGAACTGAAATTTGTGCTACAAATTTCACAGGAGAGACAGAGTTTATAGAGGTTACAGTTTGAGTTCAACTAAGTTAATGGGTTGCGTAGAAAAAAAAAAGCAATACTCTTCAGAGGAACATAACAGACTCCAAAGTTTCTACAGTGTATCCAATATACAATCTAAAATTACTCAATATAGAAAAAAAGAGGAAAATATAACCCATTCTCAAGAGAAAACAGTTAACTGAGACCTTAAATGACCCATGTTGGAATAAAAAAAGGTTTTAAAAATAGCTATCATAACTATGTTCAAGAACCTAAAGGGAAACACACCTATAATTAATAAAAAGTCAGGAAATGTTAGCACAGAAATAATAAAAAGGAATGAAATTGAAATTCTAGGACTAATAAGTAAATTTAGCAAGTTCACAGGATATGAAGTTAATGTAAGAATATTCCTATTTTATATGCTAGAAGTGAAAAATTGAAAAGTGAAATTGAAAAGCATTTTCATTTACAATAGCAGAAAAACCAAAATATTAATACTTGCAGATAAATTTAACAAAAGACATAAGACTTTTACACTAAAAACTACAAAACAGACCAGGCCAGGTGGCTCACACCTGTAATCCTAGCACTCTGGGAGGCCAAGGCAGTTGGATCGCGTTAGGTCAGGAGTTTGAGACCAGCCTGAGAAACAGCCAGACCCCATTTCTACTAAAAAATAGAAAACTTAGCCAGGCATCATGGTGCATACCTATAGTCCCAGCTACTCAGGAGGCTGAGGCAGGAGGACCATTTGAGCCCAGTAGTTTAGTTTGGGATTGCAGTGAGCTACGATGACACCACTGCATTCTACCCAGGGCAACAGAGTGAGACTCTGTCTCAAAAAAAGGGGGGGGGGGATCAAAAATAAATAAATAAATAAAAAGGGAATTGAACCCCCTCCTCATTACCCCCCTTCAAAAAAACCAAAACTAAAAACATTGCTGAGATAATTTAAAGACCTAAAGCAATAAGGAGATATGCCATATTCATGAATTGGAAAGCTTAATATTATTAAGATGTCACTTCTCTCCAAACTGGTCCATAGGTTTACAGTCTAACACTGGGTTATTTCCATTTCTTTCCCCAAGAGAGAAAAAAATTCATTAAATATGGGGGAAGTGGATCTTTGGGACTTGAGTCTCATAGAGGGAATTTTTTAAGTTAAAGGGCCTTCTTTTTTAGAGCAGTTTTAGGTTAAAGAAATAATGAGTGGAAAGTACAAGAGTTCCCACATACCCCTTCACCCCACCTTCAGTTTCCCTTATTATTAACACCTTGAAGGCCGGTGTAGTGGTTCATGTCTGTAATCCTAGCACTTCGGGAGGCCAAGGTGGAAGGATTGCTTGAGCTCAGGAGTTCAAGACCAGCCTGAGCAAGAGCAAGACTCCATCTCTACTAAAAATAGAAAAAATTAGGCTGGGCGCGGTGGCTCACGCCTGTAATTCTAGCCCTGTGGGAGGCCAAGGCAGGTGGATCGCTCGAGGTCAGGAGTTCAAGACCAGCCTGAGCGAGACCCCATCTCTACTAAAAAAAAATAGAAATAAATTATCTGGACAACTAAAAATATATATAGAAAAAATTAGCCGGGCATGGTGGCACATGCCTGTAGTCCCAGCTACTCGGGAGGCTGAGGCAGTAGGATCGCTTAAGCCCAGGAGTTTGAGGTTGCTGTGAGCTAGGCTGATGCCACGGCACTCACTCTAGCCCGGGCAACAAAGTGAGACTCTGTCTCAAAAAAATAAAATAGAAAAAATTAGCTGGCCATGGTGGCGCATGCCTGTAGTCCCTGGAGGATTGCTTAAGCCCCAGAGTTTGAGGTTGCTGTGAGCTAGGGGGACGCCACGGCACTCTAGCCCCGGCAAAAGAGCGAGACTCTGTCTCAAAAAAAAAAAGCATTAGTATGGTACATTTGTTAGAATTGATAAGCCAGTATTGATACAGTATTATTAACTCAAATCCATATTTTATATTTGAGTTTATTTGTGTTGCACATTCTATGATTTTTCTGTAACATATAATGACATTATCATATAGAATGATTTCACTGCCTTAAAAATCAGGGGGATTTTTAAAAAGTAAACTTTGACTTGAACTCTAGCTTGCATAACAGGGCACACGTCCTATGTGGACGGCTGGATGCGTTCTCATTAGCTGAACACCTCTGGGAAGCAGCGCCCACAGCAAGAACAAGCTATTTCCCAGCCCCTGCCCCATGAGCCCCTTTCAGGCCCGCTCTGGTTCCTCCCCACCCAGTGGCAGCACCATCAACCTCTAATCCCCAAGTTAGTTTTGCCTATTCTCGAATTTTGTATCAATGGAATCAAGCAATGTATGTTCCTCTGCATCGATTTCTTTCGATGAGATCTCACATTGGTGAGATCCCTCCAGGCACTCGGGGACGCTGAGATCATTCTTGCTCATGGCCGTGTGGCTTCCCCTGGGCAAAATCTCCACAGTGCACTTGTCCCTTCTCCTGTTGATGAGCAAGTGGGCTATCTCCAGTTTGGGGATATTATGAACCTTCTTTGCTATGAACCTTCTTTTGGTGACCTTCTTCTGATATTTCTGTCTGACCTACCAGGAGTTGCTGGGGCAGGACTAAGGCATGTTCAGCTCCAAAGGTGAATTGAACCAGTCACAAGGCTGCTGAAGGAATAAGTGACGTCATGTTCTCTTTCCCAAATGCCGGGAATGCCCTTCTGTCCTCGGCCCCTGCCCTGACTCGGCAGCAAAGAGACTCTCTAATAACCCAAATCAGTTTTAATCCCTGCTCTGCTCAGGACCCTCCAGTGGCTCCCGTGTCACTCAGAATAAACTGTCCCCCCCTCTGTCTCTTGGTCTCTGTCTCCCTCTTTCTGGATCTCTGTCCATCTGTCTTGTCCCACCAAACAAGGGCCACCATGACCTGCCCGCAAGGCCCTGCACAGTCTGGCCCCATTTCCCCTCTGCTCTCCCCTCCGCCCTCTCCCCACCCTCCCCTCTGCTCACTCCACACTGGCCTCCTCTCAGCTGCTCAGACACACCAGGCCCACTCCTGCCTCAGGGCCTTTACACCTGCCACTCTGCCACCCTGGAATGCTATCCCTCCTAATCCCCCTATGACTCCCTCCCTCACTCCACTCACCACTGAGGTCCTTCCTGGCCACTCTGTCAGCATGTTGCCACACTGCTACCCCCTTGCCCTGCTTCATAGCGTCTGCCACTCTGTGACATGTTTTACGGTGACCTGTCTCTGCCTCCCCACTGGAGCTCTGAGAGCTCTGAGAGCTTCCTGTCTGGTTTGTGCACTGCAGGGTCCAGGCTTCAGAGTTTTATTTCTCACCCCCAGGAGCACTTTCCACCCCTGCTGACACCCAGCACCGCCTTGCAATGCCTGGTCTCCTCCTTCCTGCCTCAGCCCCAACCCTCAGCATGGTTCCCTCATCCCCTCACTGTCACAGCTGCCAGTCCCTCCCCAGGGCCCCGGACAAGAGAGACAGACCCACAGAGAGGCCCAGTGCTGGGTTTATTGCCTCCCTGGCAGAGGGGAGGCGGGCTCGGGCGGGCCGGTGGCCGGGCTGGGACTTTCTCAGTGTGTGGCTTGGGCTCAGATCTGGAGCTGGGGCATTAGTGGAGGCTCCTAGGGGCTGAGCACGGGGCAAAGGTCCCTGGGTCTGGGCTGGGAGATTCTTCTGCCAGTGAGAAATGGGTGTCACCCTCCCCGGGCTGTGAGAGCCCCCGGGGCAGGGTGGGGGGGGCTGGAGTGTCTCAGGGAGAGAAGCTGCCCCAGGTGGTCCCTGAGAGCCCAGGGGCAGGGAAACGTCTGGGGCTGCGTCCCCATCCTACAGGGCTGGGACAGGGAGGGGCCTGGCTACTGTGGCCCCTCCTTGGGTTATCCTGTGGGTTACAAGGCTGTAACTGGCACACTGGGGCTCAGAGCTCATCGTGGTGTCGTGTCAGGTCCTCGCCGTAGTTGGTGGCCTGGCTGCCCACGAACATGTTCCAGTTGCCCAAGATCTCAGCTTTGCTCAGACGCCCATCCTGGAGGGAGGGTCAGGGATCAGAGGGGACAGCACTGGCCCTACTTGTGAGACCCCTCCCTACATCTAAGTATGTCCCCGAGGTCTCTGTCCCTCTCTGGGTCTCTGTGTTCTTCAGTCTCTTTCCCTCTCTCTGTCCCTCTTTCTTTATCCCACCAAACGGGGGCCACCCCAGCCCCAGGTCCAGTCTTGCTCATGTCTGCACACCCACCCAGCATCCCCTGCCCAGCGCCTGCCTGTGTGGGCCATCACGGCACCTTGTCCGTGTCGCTCTCCTGTAGCAGGTGGTTGGCCTCCACCAGGGGCTGGTCCTGGGAGGGGGGCAGCACCCAGTGGCCAACCTCTTTCCCGTCCAGCCTCCCGTCCTTGTTCAGATCCCGGAAGTCCCGGAACTGCTGCCGCTCAGTCTGCACCCAGGCCGGCTCCTCCCCACCAGGCTCCGCAGAGTACAGATCCGCTGGGGATGGGACAGAGGGGACAAAGTCAGGGGCAGCTCAGGGGGCCTAGCTAGGGCCAGCGTCCAATCCCGGCTCTGACACTTCCTGGCCTGGGTGACGAAATGAGACCCTGTCTCTAAAAAATCAAAGGGTGCTGCGGCTCACGCCTATAATCCTAGCACTTTCGGAGGCTGAGCCGGGAGGATCGCTTGAGCTCAGGAGTTACAGGCTGCAGTGAGCTAAGATCATGCCACTGCACTCCAGCCTGAGTGACAGAGCAAGACCCTCTCTCTAAAAACATCAATACATAGAAATAAATAAATAAAATGACCAGATGTTAACCACTTAGAACAAGGTCTCTAGCACATGGCAAGTGACCATGTGTCAGCTGTCCTGCTATGATGTTTAAGTTTTCTCATAAAAAAAGAGACTTCTATCTTCCTCACAGATGTTAGAAAACAAATGACACTTAAAGAAAATGTCTTGCCTACAGGTTTGTTCCATAAAAATATTCTATAGGAAAACGCTTTCAAACTTCAGAAATATTCTATACTTAATAACTTTCCCCTGGACTAAGTTCTTTGCTCCCAAGGGACAGGGACAGTGGCAGGGCCAAGGGGAGATTTGGGAACATTGTGAGGGTCCCCCTGCACCCCATGTAACAGGAGACACAGTGTTAGCTATGCAGGTGCAGGTTCAAGACAAGCCTCCTGATGCCCGTCCCAACCAAACACTACCCCCAAGTTTTGATTTTTGTAGAAACTCCAGACTCCTAAGGAGGGACCTTATCTATGTTATTCTCTGCTGTATCCTCAACCACTTGTATGCAGTAGGTGCTCAATAAGTGTTTCCTGGGCCTGGCACACAGTAGGTGCTTAATAAATGCTTTTGTGCCTGGCATACAGTAGCTACTCAATAAATGTTTGGTGCATGCATGAACTCAAGCAGTGCCTCTGCCCCACCTCTGAGGGTCACTGCTCTCTTCTAGGTGACACAAATCCACTGCCACCCACACCCAGGACAGGAAGGGGGCCCACTCACCGATGTACTCCTCCACTTGGACGTAGCCATCTCTGTTCTTGTCTAAGTCCTCCAGGGTTTCCTGGGGAGAAAGAGGCATTGAGACTGGGGATGGATGCAGCTGGCTCCCGAGGGAGGCTGGACCCCTGGGGTAAGGACATGAGGTTCTCTGGGGAACTTAGCCCTAGGGCAGGCATTGGAGCCATCTCAACGGGTGGTGTGTGGGAAATCTGATGGCTTCCTGGGGCAGCATGATGCGGGCATTTAGTGGGCACAAGCCAGGGAGCTCCAGTGTCCAGCAAAGCACAGGCTCCTTACATGCAAGGAGAGCTATCCTGTGTCCCTAACAACATTCTCATGTCCTGGCAAACATGCTCAAAGGGGTGAAACCTCTTACATTTAGCAGCGACTGGGCCCTAACCCTGCTTTATGAACACACACGGTGCACTTTGTGGACCATTTTGACACGCACTCCACATGGCCCTCTGTTTTTTGCACACTTCTTGAGCACAACAGCTTCTGTTCCCCACTTTTACATCCAGACTCATTCAACATAACATGGTGAAGGCAGCTGACACTGTACCTTCTAGCAAAGTCAAGGTACCATATTTTAGAGTTGATGGATAAAATATAGTATACCCAATTCCAGGTGAATTACAGATAAATAACAAATAATTCTTTAGTATAATTAGTTCCATATAATATTTGGGAAATACTTATACTACAGGATGAGTTACATTGGAATTTCAAATAAACAAATTGGTTTTTAGGATAAGTACATCCTAAATATTGTGTGGAATACACTTACACTAAAGAATGATTTGTTGTTTATGTTATATGTTGTTATACGTTCAAGTGTAATTGACTGTCCTGTGTTGTTTGATAACTACAACACTTACATATGGAAATTCTTGTTATTTATTTTAAGTGACTTTCCTTTAATTTATCCTTTTTTTTTAATTTATTTTTTTATTTTTTATAGAGACGGGATCTCGCTCTTGCTCAGGCTAGTCTCAAACTCCTGAGCTCAAGCGATCCTCCCGCCTCAGCCTCCCAGAGTGCTACGATTACAGGATGAGTCACTGAGCCCAGCCATCCTTGTCTATAAAAGGAAGATGGCAGCCCACTGCCTTATGGTTGCCATGACAATTAAATGGAAGTAACAGACGTAAAGGAGTTAGAAGTGTGCCCAGCACACAGTACATGCTCAACAGGGTTTGTTAAATAATGTCAACTCAGGAGAGAAAAGTGTCATTACAACATTGTTTGCTATAAACAAGGGATTTAGGGCCTTGTAGGGTGGGGAGTCCATGGCATTCGGAAGGCTCAGGTCACACTGTCCCTGGGCAACAAGATGACACCTCTCTTCTCTGGATCTTAGTGTCCATCTCTGAACCAGGCCAAAAGCCCCACCTCAAAGGCCTGTTTCGAAGCTGAACGAATTGAGTACATAAAATACCCAGAAACATCCAACAGGACTGCAAGCGCACATCTCCGTTAACCCAACAATTCCACTCCACAAGTTTTGTCCTGGAGCCACATGCACATGTGAGTGTAAAGTGACGTGATGTACGTTCCAGGTTGTCTTGCGTGCTTGTAATGGCAGCAGGCAGGAACCAGCCCCACTGGCAGCAACAGAACTAGTTGATACTGAGCAGCTGTATGAAAAGATGAGGAAGTTGCTCATGGCTCATAGGGAACCCTCTCATAGATCTTTTCCTTTTTTTTTTTTTAAATATACCTTTTGGGCATTTACCACCAATGTTAGCTATTTGTGAAATACATCTAATTAGATTTTTTAAATAATTTGTGAAAACTTAAGCATGGCAGAAGTAGAAAATTCTTCCCCTAACAGTGAACCCTAATATAAACTATGAACCCTAATATAAACTATGATGATGATGTGTCAGTGTAGGTTCCCCGGTAGTAACAAATGTCCCCTCTAGGAGGCTGCACATGTGAGGTGGCCTGGGGGCATGTGGGAGATCTCTACCTTCTGCTCAGTCTTGCTGTGAACTTAAAACTGCTCTAAAAACAAAGTTGAAAGAAAGAGAGAGAGAGAGAGAAAGGAAGGAAGGAAGGAAGGAAGGAAGGCAGGAAGGAAGGCAGGAAGGCAAGAATGCTTCTCCTATAGAATACAGCAGGTTTTGGCAAAAAATTATAAAGGAATAACAGTTAGATGAGGGGCTAGACCAGAATGCAATATTTTAGTTAAAAAGCTTAGCATATAATATGCTCTTATAACAAATCAGCTAATATAAGCTGGGCATGGTGGTACACCTGTAATCCCAGCACTTTGGGAGGCCAAGGCAGGGGTTCACTTGAGGCCAGGAGTTCGAGACCAGGCTGGGCAACATAGGGTGAACCTGTCTTTACAAAAAAATGAAAAAATCAGCCAGGCATGGTGGATTGCACCTGTAGTCCCAGCTACTTGGGAGGCTGAGGCAGGAGGATCGCTTGAGCCCAGGAGTTGGAGGCTGCAGTGCGCTGTGATGACTGCACTCTAGCCTGGGTGACAAGAGTGAGACTTTGTCTCAAAAAAAAAGATGAGAGGCCAGCAGAAGAGGTCTCAGAGTGAACACTCCATGTGTGGGCCTGGGCTGTTCCTGGGGTTTAGCCAGGATTGGGGTTCCCAGAGGCACTTCTGGAGATATGGTCATCTGAGGGCAGGTGGGGGGCCTGGACCCGAAATGTGAGCACAGGGAGGGGAAGGCCTGAGGAGGAGAGATTAGACACTGGGGGTCAGGAAGTGGGCATGGGAAACGGCACCCTCCACTGATCGGCATTTGTGGCCTGGGTTCCCTAGGGAAGGTGCTGGAGGACCAGGCAGCCACCTGCCCCTGGCAAGTGCCGGAGACTGGACCCAGGATGAGAAGCCTGGTCCCAGGACGGGTGTGGGAGGCCGGTTCCCCCAGCCCGCACTCACGGCGATCACAATGTCCCGCATGTGGGGGAACTCCTCAGGGTGCAGGAAGGCCGTCAGCTCCTCCCGGGTGGCCATCGAGTCCCCGTCCTGGTCGGCCACCCGGAAACGCCGCTCATCCCGAGCCAGCATCTTCTTGTAGGTCTCTGCATCCTCCACGTCGTGAAACTCTTCACCTGGGAAAGGGAAGATCTTAGTGAGACGTGCTTTCATGGACGGAGCACCGGCAGGCTGAGAAAAAAGACAGAGGAACCCTAACTCGGGAGCAGGAAGAGAAGACAGCCCCAGAGTTAATAATAATTAATATATCAATAACTTACATAATTATATATACAACATAACTTGTATATATAATTTATTGTATAGGTTTATAATATATGCCATATATATATATTAGCTAACTTGTATTTTTGTTTATTTGCTGTATTCATTTATTTTTTGAGCCTGGGTCTCCTGGGGTTCCCAGGATGGTCTTGAACTCCTGAGCTCAAGCGATCCTCCTGTCTCGGTCTCCCAAGTAGCTGGGACTACAGGCACACCACCATGCCGGGCTTATATTAGCTAATTTGTTGTAAGAGGTTATTATATGCTAAGCTCTTTAACTACAATATTGCATTTAATCGTCACAAAAAGTAAAGTGGGTTCTTCCATTGATTCTACTTTCTGAATGAGAAAACTAATTCCCAGAGAGAGGAGGTAACTTGCCCAAGGCCATGCAGCCAGGAAGGGTGGACTTTGAGTTGACAGTGGCCCATTTGGGTGATTCGGATGCTTGACAGAGAGGAGGGAAAGGGCATTTTCCTTGGTGGGAACCGCACGTGCAGAGTGTAGATAGAGGTTTGAGGAGGGTGGTGAGTTCAGAGAAACCACAGATCCATTTGGGGCAGAAAATGTAGAGAAACAAAGCTGAGGAGCTGGGACTGTCTCCTGAGGGCCCAGGGGAGCCCTGAGCAGGGGAGGGACAGGGTCAGCTCTGGGTGCAGAAAGACCCCTCTGGAGCCAGGAGAGGGGAAGGCTGGAGGGGGAGGCTGGGGGAAGGAGGGAGAGGAGAGAAAGAGGAGAACAAGAGCTGCTGGGGGCCTGGGGCTGGGGCCCGGGACCGAGAAGAGGAAACTGAGAGAGTTGGGACAGGGTAAATGGCTTTGGGGTTCTCAGGATGGGAGGCCACAGAGGTCGGGGGCCAGGACGACAGGGCATGGAAGGTAGGTATCCCTGGTCAAGGATCTGAAGTTTCTTAGTCATGGGGTCATAGAGGCCATGGACCCCAGAAGGAAAAGCCAGAGAGAGGTCAAGGATTGGGGGTCTCAGAGTGATGGGGACCAAGAAGTGGGCAGACCTTGCTCAAGGGTCAGGGATTCTGGGTAGATGGGTTAAGGGCACTCAGGATGAGGCGGTCAGAAAGGACGGGTCACGCTGTGTGCGGGGAGCAGGGCTTGGGGTCTCGCCGCATACCGGGCGCGTAGTAGCCATAGGTGGCGTTGCGCAGCTCCTCCCAACTCACACGCCCATCGCGGTCCTGGTCGTACGTGTCCCAGGCTGCGCTCACCGAGTCCCGTATGTGCCGCTGCTGCGTGTGCGCGATCCACGCGCGAAGCTCGGCCAGCGACACCCAGCCGTCGCCGTCCCCGGCGCGGTCCATGCGATCCACGATCCGCCTGCGAGCCGGGGCGGGGCACATGTCACTGTCGGGACCCGCCCACTCCGGGGGTCTCCTCCCAGCAAGGCTCCGCCCCTCGCGGAGAGCCACGCCCCCCACATCTGCTGAACATGCGGTCCACCGTCCCGCCGCGGGCGAACCGGGGAGGGGTGCGCGTCAATTTCGGAACCGAGCCGGCCGCAGGACGCCCCTCCCCCGCCCAGGGACCCCTCCAGAGGTGATTCATGCCCTTCCCGAGACCCAGCCGGCTACGCGGGGCGCTGAGGTTCTCGAGCCACTGGGGTGGCGGGAGGGACCTCAAGACAATCCAGGGCCACACCCTCCACTCCGGCCCCGCCCCTCGACCCTGCACGTGCTCCACCTCTCGCTGGACTGAGATGGGGTGGGGTGAGGTGAGGAAGAGGGTCGTCGCATCGCACCCCTGGCTGCGGAACCCCCGTCCCAAGTCCGACTCTGAACCCAAACCGCCACGGCCACCCACGCCGGGACCTCCAGCCGTCTCGGTCCCGCCCCCTCCCCGTCTCTGTCCCCGGACCCGCCCCTGCCCCGCCCCTGCCCCGCCCCCTCCCCTGGCTCCGCGCGTCTATTTTGGGCCCCTCTCTCCACAGCCCCGCCCCGCGCTGCGTCCCGCCGCTCTCCCGGCCTGCTCCCGGCCGGACCAGGCACTGCCCAAGACCCGCCACCCGCAGCCCCTGGGCTCGGCCCTCGGTCTTCCCCTCAGTTCTGTCCGCTGGGCTTCTGTGCACCTCCCCGTCGCAGGTCAAGCCACTTAGGTCTCATCTCACGCCCCTTCTCTCCCGCCGCGCCTGTCAGCTCCCCAGCCCCTCTCCTCTCCCCTGGTGACGCCCTGCCACGGGTCCCGGTCCTCGCCCAGCCGCTAATAGAGACCACATGGAGCCCTCCTCCCTGTCACCGTCCCTTGGCCCCCGTGGCCCAGTCCCCAGGGTTGAATCCGAGACAGCAGAGCCCTCCTCAGCTCTGCCTGTGTCGCTGCCTCCCTCCCACGCCAGGCTGTAGGTGCCCGGGTCTGTCAGGGGCGGACTCTTGTCCCTGAGACTCACACCCTACCCTGAGGTTCCCACTATGGTTAAGACCTTGGGCTCCACAGCCAGACATTCTAGATCCACTCCCTGCTGTCTCCTCTTGCTGGCTGTGGGCAAGTGACTTAATCTCTCTGTGCCTCAGTTACCCCTCTGTGCAATGGAGATAAATAACAGTACCTGCCCCAACAGGTGGTTGTGGGGATTAAATGAGTTGTCATTTAATCACGTCATGTAATTAATTAAGTCATGTAAAGCACTTAGCAAGCACCTGGCACCATAGTTAGCACTAAGCTAAAAGTACTAACCTATTATTGTTCCCTCCCCCATCCCTCCTTCACCCACCCCATCCATGCACAATCTTCCAGCTAGCAGACCAGCCACCACCGCTGCTGTCTCGGCCCTGATCTAGCCGCCACCTTCTCTGGTGTCCCCCCTGGACTATTGCAGCTGCTTCTCTCTGGGCTCCCTGCTTACTGCTCCTAGAGTCTGTTCCCCACCCAACAGCTGGAGGGATTCTGTTAAAGCCCAAGTCACCTCATGCCCTCTCATGGCTTTCATCTCACTCAGAGAAAAGCTTAAATCTTCACTGTGACCCAAAAGACCCTGCACGATCTGACCTCTTTGCTCCCTCTCTGTTCCCACCTCCCAGTCTCTTTCCTTCCCTCACAGGGTTTCAGCCACAGGGGCCTCACTGTTCTCCAAACACACCAAGTCCACTCCTGCCTCAGGGCCTATGCACTGACTGTTCCATCTGCCTGAAATGCTATTCCCTCAGATTCCCAGGTGGCTCAAATACCATCTTCCATCCAGGCCTCCTCAGACTTCCCTGTTTAAAATTACACCCCTCACGTACACATCAACCTCTCCCCTCCACATTTCCTCACTCCCTCACCTTTTCTCTGATACATTTATCTCCATGTGATGCACTTTATACTTACGGATTTATTGTTGTTTCTGCCACTACAATTTAAGCTTCACAAGGACAGGGTTTTTTGTCTTGTTTGTTCACTGCTGTGACTTTAACACCTAGAGCAGTGCCTGGCACATAGTAGGTGCTCAGTGAACATTTGTAAGATGAATGAGCATCAGTAGGATGCACAGAGGGGCTGCTTCCATTGCCTCCCTGCCCTCAGACCCACTCTGGCCCTGCCTGCCCTGCACAGAGGGTGGATACGCTCCTTCCAGATCATAGCAAGACCCGGTTCAGCCCAGCTCACCCTCAAATTCGGGGCTCAGCCATTTTCCTGCCCTGGCTGGGCTCCTTACCTGCCAAATCTCAGTTCCAGGGCAGGGAACAGAGGCTTGGGGAGGGGAGGTGTCTGGGACAAAGGAACAAAGAGTGACTTAGGAGCAGAATTTGAACAGAGTTTGCTGCCTGGAAAGGTCCTATTTTGAGGCCTCAATTTTCACTTAATTTGTGTTTTTCCTAAGGAGAAGAGGTAGAACTGCGTGACAGAATCCTCACAAAGAACCAAAGTCCAGTCCACACCATCCCAGTCCCTTGTCTGTCCCCTCATCAATGCTCCCATCTCTCTCCTGCAACCCTCACCCCTAAAGTTACCCCACCCCTAAAGTTACCCCACCCCCATCTCCTTCCTACCCCAGACGGGCCTGGCTTTCCTCTGGGCTGAGCTGGTCGAATTCCTTGGCCACGTCCCGTCCCAGGAAAGCCTCATGGTCGTACTGGAAGTCTCCGTGGGCGTCATCATGAGGGGCCTCGCTCAGGGGCGCCGCCTGGTGCACCCTCCCCTGGCCATGAGGGCCAGAGTCAGGGGACGGCTTCCCCTGGGCCCCGTGCCTCAGCAGCAACAGAAACAGCAGAAGTGATGGTCGCCACATCATCGATTCCTGCGGAGTGACAAGGCCAGGGCTCAGAGGTCACAGGGATGGGGACAGAAACAAGACAGGGGGTCGATGTCTAGGAGGATTACCTGGGACAGGACAGAGAGATGTAAGCTGGCAAACTTTTGGGCTCAAGAAGGGCCAGCGATGGGAAAAAGATGGGCGGGGTGCTCAGAGGTAAAACCAGCTGTAGGGACTGAATCCTGTGAGGGAGTCCCAGAAGGGTCCCAGATCCGCAAGGGAGGACTTCAGGGAGACATGGTGCACGTCCCATGCAAAGCGAGGGGCATGCTGGTGGCCGGCAAGAAATCAGGCAGGCTCTCCGGTGTCGTTCTCAGCCTAGGCCCTGGGGACACTCGATCCCACCCGCCCCGAGCCGCCTTCCCTGGGCAGGGCCCCCTACCCGCTCCCTTTACCCCGTTATCCAGTTTGGCTTCCCTCTGCACACTCCACTCTGCGTTCTCCCAAATATGCCCAATTTGGCCGCTCTCCAGTCAGGCCCCGCCTATGGCGGCGCATAGCCCCGCCCTCCGACCAATGAGCGCGCGAGAGCGCCCACGGGGCGGGGCCAACAAGCGCCGGGAGGGTAGCGGGCGCCACTCGCCACGTCCACAGAGGAGAAAGCGCGGTGGGCCCCGGGAAGACCCGGGGGCGAAGCCGGAGTGACGCGGCCGAGGAGAACTACAACTCCCGGCAGGCGTCGGGGTGTCCTGCCGTCTACCTCCAGTTGCTCTAGCCCCAAAGCCTCATGGGAGATGTATTTTTCTCTCTCTTTGTCGGGACGGTTAAAGAAAGAGGCGAATCATGTGATTACAGATGAATAGGACAAAAGAAATATTTTTTATAAATAAATAAATAATTTTTAAAAAAGAGAAAAAAGAGGAAAAAAAATAAAAAGAATAAAAAAAAAAAAAAAGAAAGAAAGAAGCAAATCAAGGGGCCAGAGGAGGCATTCCCTTTCCTCGAAGAGGGAACAATTTTCTTCTGCTCCACAAAGAAGGATTCAGGTCAGACACCAGCCAAGAATTCCTCAAGATGCCTGGCACGATGGGTGTAGGCATTCAGTAAATATTTGTGAAATTTATGAATGAAAAATACATGACTTGATATATAAGATTGGCAGATTCCACCAAGGCCACATGTTAGCCGCAGGAGAGATCTGAAGCCCAGGGTTTATATCACTCATTCCCCCACCCATTTCTTTACCTCCCCTGCCTGAAAACTTGAAATAATGAGAACACGATGATTTGGGCCCAAACTCATGTTATATTGTAGAGGTGGAAAAGAGCCATATATATTAGGAAGGGAAACTGAGGCAGACCACAGGAGGAGGGATCCAGAGGGAGACAACAGGGCCCAGGACTCCTGGAGGCTCAGAGATGCCAGGATTCCAGAGGGTCTCACAGCACAAAAGAGACCTGACTACATTAGCTATTAGCAGTCAGAACAGGGGATGGTCAGGCAGTTGCTGGGAATGCACTTATATCCTGAGAGTCGGCGTCCTCGGGCAGGCCAGGCGTGGGCAGGAGGGCCCCGGCGTCATCCCCACGGAGAGAGATCCAAGGGGCTGAGGAGAGAGAAAGGGGGAGGGCATAAGATTCTCTGAGGCCCCTGGGTCTCTGACTGCCCCTTACCCCATTTCTGTGTGTGTGTGTCTCACGTGCATTCTCTCAGTCTCTGTCTTACTCTCTATGGGTTTCTGTCCCCCTCTTTCCCCCTCTCCCCCCACTCTCTGTCCCCTCTCTCAGGGCCTCTACTTCCCCATCCTCCCATTTTCTGTCCCACCCTCTCAAATCTCTGTCCTCCCTGGTCTGTGTCCCCCTCTCTGTGGGGTCTCTGTCCGTTTTTCTGAGCTCTCCCTCTTCCTGCCCCACACCTGGCATCCCATTCCTCATCCTCCTCCACAGCAGCACTCCTCCTGCAGCCACTACCGTGAGCAGCAAGAAGCCGATGAAGATTCCAGCCACACGCACTGAGGACTTGGCCGGTGATTCTGCAGCCAGAGAATACTGTGAGATGTTGAGTAGACCCCTCCACCCCATCCAGTTAAGACAGGGAAAAGTGGGTGTCCCGGTCCCTCCCAACCTTGAAGATCCCAGCACCAAGCGTCTGGGGTGGGCATGGGCAGGAGAAAGGCCAGTCAGGCGATGCTCTGAGTCTGAGCAGAATATGCCCAGGTTGGATGTAAGAACCAGCCATAGCAAGAGAGGTCTCAGTCACACTGGTAATGGACCTGTGGCAGCAGGGCAGGTGGTGCTTTAACTTGGGAAGGAGGGGCAGGCACAGAGCAGTAGAAGGTCAGACTGGCAGTAGCAAGGCAGCAGATGGTCAGTCTTGATGAGGATTGGCAGTAGCAGACAATGAATGGTCAGACTCCATGATGACCAGCAGCAGCAGCAAGATGGAAGATGGTCAGAATTAGGGAGGACAAGCCATCAGGCTTTGGAAGAATTGGCAGTCACGAGCAGGGAACAGGGCAATTAGACTCAAAGAGGACCAGCAGCAGCAGCAGGGAGGAAGGTCAGACTCAGGAAGGACTGCCGCAGCAGTGGGACAGAGGCAATCAGAAATAGGGAGGATCGTCACTCAGTGGAACCTCACCCAGCTCCACAGTGAGGGGCTGTGCCAGCCCTGCATGCTGCACAAGGCAGCGATAGTGGTGCTCATCACCACTTTTGACTATTAGTGATGACCAGGCGTGGAAGGAGCCATCGCCATTGGGGCCAGAGTCACCCTCTCCAGAGCCAGCTGCGAGACCATTCCGTAGGAATCGAAATTGCAACTCCGGGGGGTAGAAGGAGAAGGCACTGCAGGTGAGCTTGGAAAAGCCAGGGCTGCTGGGTTGGGCCTTCAGGCGCATGGAGGGTGGCTCTGTAGAACACAAGCAGACAGGCCTAAGCCCCAAGCCCATGACCCCCAGGGGCAGGCCCAGTGCAGGGCTGGATAGGGACAGAAAGAGGCCTCCATTCCTTGTGCTCTGCACTGTGCTGAGCCTGCAGAATATAGCAGTAAAAGGGGTAATATCTTCCCAGGGTGACACAGACCCAACCTATGCATTCTGAGGGTATCCTCCTCAAGACTCCACCTCTCATCCATTTCTTCCTGAAATAGACACACACACAGCATTTATCATGTGCCAAACACTGTTCTAGGCACTGGGGACACAGCAATGAACAAAACAGACAAAAGTTGCTGTCCTTGTGGAGCTTGCATTCTAATGAGGGGAGACAGACAAATATTTGTGTGCAAATAGATGAAGGAGAAACAGACTATGAAAGTGTTGTGATGAAGGGACATGGGACATACCCTACAAACATTAAAAAAGATAGTAAGAGGATATTACAAAAAATTTCATGCCAACACATTTGAAAATTTAAATGAACTGGAAACATTTCTGAGAAATATAACCTTCCAAAACTGACACGAGAAGAAATAAAAAACTTGAGTAGTCCTATAACTATTTAAAAATGAAAAAAGAAAAAAAATAACTAAAGAGAAAACAATTCTACTTTTATACAAACTCTTTAAGGGAGTAGGAAAAGAGGAGACACTTTCACAACACCTTTTATGAGGCCAGCATAATCTTGATAACACAACTTCACAAGGACACTACAAGAAAGAGAATTTAGGGCCAATGTTTGTCATGAAAATAGAGTTAAAATCTTTTAACATAGTATTAGCAGATAGAATCCAGTAATTTATATAAAGGATAATATGTCATGATCAAGTGAGGTTTATCACAGGAATTCAAGGTTGGTTTAATATTGAAAAATCAGTCAATATAATTCACCACATTAACAGAATAAAGAGAAAGAAGCAAATGGTCATTTGATAAAATTTAACACCATTCGTGAAAAAACAAACACCTTTTAGCAAACTAGGAGTTGAAGAGAAATTCCTTAATTTGATAACAGGCAACAAAAACCTATAGCTAACATCATACTTAATGGTAAAATTTTAAATGTTTTCCCCATGAATTTGAGAATACAAGATGTTCATTATTACCATGTCTATTCAACATTGTACTAGGAATCCCAGCCAGTGCAATAAGATAAGAAAAATAAATAAAAGGTATTAAAAGTAGAAAAGAAAATAAATAAAACATGTCAAAGATGACATGATCCAAAAGAATTTATAACAATTTATTAGAAATAAGTGAATTCGGCTGGGCGTGGTGGCTCACGCCTGTAATCCTAGCACTCTGGGAGGCCAAGGCAGGTGGATTATTTGAGCTCAGGAGTTCGAGACCAGCCTGAGCAAGAGCGAGACCCCGTCTCTACTAAAAATAGAAAGAAATTATATGGACAGCTAAAATATATGCAGAAAAATTAGCCAGGCATGGTCGCACATGCCTGTAGTCCCAGCTACTTGGGAGGCTGAGGCAGAAGGATCACATGAGCCCAGGAGTTTGAGGTTGCTGTGAGCTAGGCTGACACCACGGCACTCTAGCCCCGGCAAAAGAGCAAGATTCTGTCTCAAAAAAAAAAAAAAAAAAAGAAATAAGTGAATTCAACAAAGTTTCTGGATTTGAGGTGAATACATAAAAACCAATAGTATTTGTATAAACTAGCTACAAATAATTGAAAAATAAAATTGTAAACAAATACCATTTATAGAAGCATCAAAAAATGTCTAATATTCAGAATAAATCTAAGCAAAGAGATGTAAAACCACTACCCTGAAAACTACAAAATGTTACTGAGAGAAATTAAAGGACACCTAAACAAGGAAAGGGAGGTACTGTGTTCATGAATTAGAAGACTTAATATTGTTAAGATGTCAATTCTCAGCTGGCCACCATGGTGCATGCCTGTAATCCCAGCTACCTGGGAGGATCATTTGAGGCAAGGAGTTCAAGATCACCTTGGACAACACAGTGAGACCCCCCGTCTCTAGAAAAGTAAACATAAAAAAATAAAATGCATATAGAAATGCAAATGACCTAGAATGACTAAGTTGAAAAAGCTGGAAAAGTTAACTGCTAGATATCAAAACTTTCTATGAAGCTACATTAATTAAGAGTGAGTCATTGGCACAAGGTCAGTCCAATCACTCAGAAGAACAGAAGAGAAAGTCTAGGCCGAGCATGATGACTCACACCTGTAATCCTTGCACTCTGGGAGGCGGAAGCGGGAGGACTGCTTGAGGTCAGGAGTTAGAGACCAGCCTGAGCAAGAGCAAGACCTGTCTCTACCAAAAACAGAAATAACTAGCCGGGCATGGTGGCACCCGCCTGCAGTCCCAGCTACTTGGAAGGCTGAGGCAGGAAGATCACTTGAGTCCAGCGACTATGATGATGCCACTGCACTCTACCTGGGAGGGAACAGAGCAAGACTCTGTCTCAAAAAAAAATAAAATAAAATAAAATAAAAAAAAAAGCTAAAAGAGAGAGTCTAGAAGCAGATCCACACCTAATCCATGAAAAAGCTTCCACTGCAATTCAGTGGGGGAGAAGGGATGATGGTCTTGCAACAAATGATGTTAGCTCAACTGAACACATGAACTTGGACTCTTTACCTCACCATGACACACAATTAACTCAAGGGGGATGATACAGTTAAATGTGAAGGCTCTTAATCGATTAAGCTTCTAGAAGACACAGGTAAATACCTTCATAACTTTGAGAGAGGAAAGATTTCTTAAAGAGAACACACCAAAAAATCTACAGAATAAAAGCTATAAATTTGTAAGTTGAAATGTATAAACTATATGAAATCTGTGAAGTTTATAAATTGAAATTGACAAATTGAAAAATTGAACTTCACCATTAAGAGAGGGAAAAGACAAATCCACAGACTGGGAGAAGTTATTTGCAACACAAACATCTGCCAAAGGACTCTCTAGAATGTGTTAAGAACTTAAATAAAGAAGACCTGAAACTACAAATTATAAAACTCCAAGAAAAAAACACAGGGGAAAGTCTTCATAATATTGGTCTTGGCAGTGATTCCCTGGAAATGACACCAAAGACACAGGCAACAAAGCAAAAATAGACAAGTGGGACAACATCAAACAGAAAAGCTCCTGCACAGGCAGGGAAGCAACCAACACAGTAAAAGGGCAGCCAAAGAAATGGGAGAAAATGTTTGCAAACCATAAATCTGATAAGAGGTTAATATCCAAAAAATGTAAGGAACTCCTACAACTCAATAACAAAAAAAAAAACACACAAAAAAATCCACTTAAAAATGGGTAAAGGAGATTGAAGTGGCCCACTGAGCTGTCAGCACCGAGGGTGGGTCTGGGCAATCTGGGATCTTGGTTGCCTGTGCTCAGCAGAAAACACAGTGTTTTCTTGCTAAGTGGGAAGCAGGCAGCTTCCCCGTCTCGGACTTGCCTCTCTGGCAAGTTGGCAAAAGTTGCTGCGCGGTCAGGTCAGCTGGAGCGGGCTGGGCTTATGGTTGTCAGCAGTTCTGTGTTGTGCTTTATGACCACTACTGGTTTCCAGGAAATACATATGGTCCCCTGTGTTGTGCTCACAGCCACCATCCTTTTGCCTCCGAGGTATTTATTTACAATACAGATTAAATCCAAACACAGAAAATCTGGCTGGCCTTTGGTTCCGTTTAATAAAAAAAAAACAAAACCACAACTATTTTTAAAAAAATTAAGTTCTGAGTAGTGGTTTCTGATTTAATCTAAATTTCTTTTTTTGTTTTTTTTTTTTTTTGTTTGTTTGTTTTTTTGGTCACATCTACAGTAAGGCCTGAAGAAATCTAAATTTCTAATGGCAATACATTTCCCCCCACTTTGAGTCTTAGGGATTCTTAATCCACATTCTCTGGATGGGATTTAGGGGATTCAGAAGGCTTTAAGTTTATGTGCAAAGTTTTATGGGTATGTGTATTTTCTGGGAGAAGTTCCTTAGCTTTCATCATATTCTCAAATGGAGTTAAGACTCAAGATTAAAACCAAATACAAATTGAATAAATATAGGCAAAGGACTTGAAGAGACATTTCCCCCAAGGAAGACATGCAGGCGGCCAACAGGTGTATGAAAAGATGTTCCATATCACTAATCATCAGGGAAATGCAAATCGAAACCATGAGATGTCACCTCACACCTGTCCGGCTGCTCATTAGAAAAAACAAACAAAAAAACAAAAATAGAAAGTAACATGTTTTGGCCGGGATGTGGAAAATCTGGAACCCTTGTGCTGGTATGAATGTAAAATGGTACATATGCTATGAAAACAAAGTATGGAGGTTCCTCAAAAAATTAAAAATAGCACTATCATATGATCTAGCAATCCCACTTCTGGGTGTTTATCCAAAAGAGTTGAAATCAGGATCGAGAAAAGATACTTGTAGCCCTGTGTTCATGGGAGCGCCTATGCACAACAGCCAAGAGGTAGAAACAACCTAAATATCCACTGACAGATAAATGACTAAAGAAAACCTGGTCTGTACATACAATGGAATACCATTCAGCCTCAAAAAAGAAGGAAATCTGTTATTTGCTAAGACATAGACGAACCTTGAGGACATTATGCTAAGTGAAATAAGCCGATCACAGGAAGACAAACACCGCATGGTCCCACTGACGTGAGGTTTCTCCAGCAGTCGACCTCAGAGAAGCACAAAGTAGAATGGTGGTTGCCAGGGCCCGAGGGAGGGGAAATGGGGGGTCGCCGAGCCACGGGTGTGAAGTTTCAGTCACTCAAGACCAAAGAGCCTAGTGCCCTGCCAGACACAGTGTGTGTGTAGTTAACAATACTGTAGCTCACACTTAAATTTGTGAATAGAGGAGATTTCATGGGGTGTGTGTGTGTGTGTGTGTGTGTGTGTTTACCACCACAACAAATAGAACTTGAATAAGGAAAAAGATAAAAATTCCTGTTTCCAAATGGGCAAAAGCCTTTCGGCTGGAACCGCCATCTTCCAGGACTTTGACAAAGTGACAAACACAGAGGGAAAGAGGAAGGCCCCCCGTGTATGTTCTCTAGGCCTTTTAGAGAACGTGGAGTTGTTCCTTCGGCTACATACTTGCGAATCTACCAGAAAGGTGACATTGTAGCATCAGGGAAATAGGCACTGTTCTAAAACGCACGGCCCACAAATGTTACCATGGCAACACTGGGGCGTCTGCAGTATTCTACAGTATCTTTAGTAGACACAGCACTATCTACTAAAGCCATTCATGCGTATTTGCTAAACATGAATGAAAATATAGATCCATCAGAAGACACGGACAAGAACGGCCCTAGCAACGTTACTCATAATGGCCCCAAACTGAAAAGAAACCAGATGTCCACTGATAACAGAATACTACACAGCCACAAAAACAAATGAATACTGATACCCATGCACAATGACATAGATGACTCTCACGGACACAATGGTGACCGAAAGAAGACAGAAACAAAAGAAGTTCCAAAACAAGTGACACTATGGTGCTGGAAATCAGGAAAGCTGATGTCCCTGGGGATGTAGTAACTGGGGGGGGGGGGGGGGGGCGACGCGACATAAGGACGTCTTCTGGGGCACCGTTAATGTTCTATATCTTCATCTGCACACATGGGTATAGGTTAAGAATTGATCAACGAGGTAAGTTACACCTCAATAAAAAAGAAAATTCTCATGTTGATTGATGACAAAAAATACCAATTAAAGAGGTATAATGAATGAATGAACAGAAGAGCAGCATGAGGGACAATTATGAGGTGTGGTGGGGACACGGTACCAGGGTGTTCAGCTGTGGCCCTACTGAAGAGGTGACATCCCAGGTGACAGCTAAAGCATGGCAAGGATCCAGTCGTGCCAGGGCCCTAAGGAGGCCGTCCTGAGCAGAGGGAACAGCAAGTGCGAAGGCCTGAGGCGGGAAGAACTTGCTGAAGCGAAAGGAAGGGAGTGGCCACCCTAGCTGGGCTGTTCTCACATCACAGCGGTGGATAGTGGCCGGACCATGGAGGCTGCAGAGTAGAGTCTGGATTTTATTATAGAACCAGTAGGAAGCCACTGGAGGGTTTTAAGCAGTGGCGTGATGGGAGCTGATTTATGCTTTTTTTTGTTTTTGTTTTTGTTTTTTTGAGACAGAGTCTCACTCTGTTGCCCGGCTAGAATGCTGTGGCGTCAGCCTAGCTCACAGCAACCTCAAACTCCTGGGCTCAAGCGATCCTCCTGCCTCAGCCTCCCAAGTAGCTGGGACTACAGGCATGTGCCACCATGCCGGCTAATTTTTTCTATATAATTTTAGTTGGCTGGATAATTTCTTTCTATTTTTAGTAGAGACAGGGTCTCGCTCTTGCTCAGGCTGGTCTCGAACTCCTGAGCTCAAATGATTTATGTTCTGGAACATTGCTCTTACTGCTAGGTAGAGGATGGTCTGCACTGAGGCGTGAGCCGAGGGGGCCTGGGCGCAGCGCTGGAGGATGCCCCCCCCACCCCCCGCCCCGACGTGCATGGACTTCACGCAGGCATTGCGGGAGCCCCGAGGGGCAGGTAAAAAGCCTTAGGGGCCAGAGAACTCTCCCTGGCTGTGACATCAATGGAAGGAACAGGAAGGAAAAGCAAAGATGAAAAGATGAAGAGGGTAAGAGCCGGTGTGAGCGGGAGGAACTGCAGGCGGCTCCTCTGCTGACTGATGCAGGAGGAGCAAGGGAGGCTGAGGACACGGACTGAGGACAAGGACAGGCTCCCGCACGGGCACCAGGGGCTGTGGGCAGGGAGGGCCCGGACAGCTCTGGGCACACGAAGACCCCTCTGGAGTTGATCCCGCTGAGAGACAGGTGCAGGGGAGAGACTGGAGGCTGGGAGGATGAGGGATGAGCTGAGCACGGGCCGGAGCTGGGCTGAGGGGGTGAGAGGAGGGGATGGACCTGGATTGGCCAGTAGTAGAAGGGCAAGGGGGACTTTCGGGGGACCATAGGAAAGCAGAAATGTTGCGGAAATATTCCAGAAATGGCAAAGAGCCTGGGGAGGGGAAGGGCAGGCTGGAGGATTCAGGGCAGGAGGCACAGTGATCACCTATAACTCAGGCTGGAAAAGTAGGTCATGGCCAGATCAGGAAAGATCCTCGAGGATCCCCAGGTGGGAGGCTGGGACTCTGCCCTTAGGGCCACGGAGGACTGTGAGTCAGGGAGGGCCCGGGACAGCTCTGGGGGGACAAAGGCTTCTCTGGATATATACTCTATGCATTTATATTTTTTTTAAATGGAAGAATGAGGCCGGGTGCGGTGGCTCACTCATGTAATCCTAGCACTCTGGGAGGCTGAGGCGGGAGGATCGCTTGAGCACAGGAGTTCGAGACCAGCCTGAGCAAGAGCGAGACCCCATCTCTATAGATCAAAAAAAAAAAAAAAGGAAGAATGAGTCAGAAACAAAGAAAAATTATTAGCCATGGAGGAGAGAAGGAGAGGGATAGAGGGGGAGGACCAGAAGTCAGACTTCTATCAACACGCCTGGGTGCAGAGATTTGACTTTGGAACTGTGTAACTGTTTTGAAAAATTATTAAAAATGTGAAAACAAATGAATAAAGAAAGGTACTATCTAAAGATAAAAGCAACATGAAACCAATGAACCTAACTGTATCAAACTGGTGACTTCACATAGAGACAGGAATTAATTCAAGCAACTTTAAAATACAGTAAATTGGGCCTGGCGCAGTGGCTCACACCTGCAATCCTAGCACTCTGGGAGGCTGAGGTGGGTGGATCGTTTGAGCTCAGGAGTTCGAGACCAGCCTGAGCAAGAGCGAGACACCGTCTCTACTAAAAATAGAAAGAAATTAGCCAGATGACTAAAGATATATAGAAAAAATTAGCTGGGGATGGTGGCACATGCCTGTAGCCCCAGTTACTCAGGAGGCTGAGTCAGGAGGATCACTTGAACCCAGGAGTTTGAGGTTGCTGTGAGCTAGGCTGATGCCACGGCACTCACTCTAGCCCGGGCAACAGAGTGAGACTCTGTCTCAAAAAAAAAAGAAAAAAGAAGAAGAAAGGAAAAAAAAAAAAAGGATTCAGAGAAGGGGTGGGAAAGGGAGAAAAGAAAAAAAATTAAAAAAAGAAAAGAAAAAGAGAAAGAATGAAAAGACAAGACAGGAACTGGCGGAAATATTTGCAGAACACTGTCCAATGAAGGATCGGTGTCCAAACTAGACAAAGAACTCCTAAAACTCAACAATCAATAACAGACACTGAAGAGACAGATGGATCATAGACATGTGTGGACCTCCGCTGCTTCCGGATTCACACTTTAAAAAACATTTGCAATCAGGGAAATGTGAACACCTGATGACATTACTGAGCTGCAGTTAATTACTTGCAGGTGTGATAATGGTTTGGCTATTAAGTTTTTTAAAAGTGCCCTTACCTGGTAGCGTTACGTACTGAAGTATTTATAAATGAAATACTCCGAGATTTACCAAGCTCTGAGATTTATCTGGGGGTGGGGTGGGGTGGGGAGGTGGGCGAGGAAGGGAGTGAAATGAGAACGACTGTGGGTTGACAATTATTAGGACTTAGCACTGGGCATCCGTGGGGGACTTGTTATACCAGTCTGTCTACTTAGCTGTGCTTTGAAATTTTCCACAGTTAAAATAAAGGAAAAAAAGAAAAGAAAAGCTACCTCGGTTGAGTCCCAACTTCTCCCGTGCAGCACTCAGACTGAGCGTTTGTGCAAGTCCCCAGCCGACACCTGTCTTCCAGCGGCCTGGGAGCTGCGGGAGGGTGGCCCGAGTCCCAGCCCTCTTTGCCCGGGGCCAGGGCGGCGCTCGGCACCCATCGAGAATGCCCTTGGCCAAACTCTGTTGAATGAGTGGGGGGCTGGGGGTCTCCACCTACAGAGCTGAGAGAAGGCCTCTCGGAGGAGGTGACACCCAGTCCGGGCCTTGAAGGATAAGGAGGGTTGGAAGATGTGGGGAAAGGTGGAAGGGTGTCACAGGCTGGGGGACCACGCAAGCAAAGGTTCAGAGGGGAGGGCGTTGCTTGTGCTGTGTGACTCTCCGGGGCGGGGCGAGACAGGTGCAGGGGGAGGGGTGTGTGAGGACATCAAGGCTGGGAAGCCGGGACTGGCTGGGGAGCTGCGAGGGGGGGCGGGGCTGTGAGCAGGGAAGGGGCAGGAAGCATTCCATGTAGAGAGGCACCCAGGAATGCATGGGGACAGCTGCAGGGGAGGTTGGGGTGACGTCCTGGGAGGGGACCTGAGTGGGCCAGGCAGTGGGGACGAGACGGTGGCACGAGCCACAGGCGCGGGAGGTGGCTCACCCTTCCACTCCAGGTTGCCGCGGCCCCTCTCCAGGTGCCCCAGCAGGCGCTGGGGACAGGAGTAGAGGAGGAAGGTCAGCTCCTTGCTGGCCGCCTCTGCCTGCTGCCTCCACTGCTGACTGATGGCCTGGGCCTCAGGCCAGTCCCCATTCCAGGTGCCATTCTTGAGGTCGAATGTCATGAAGTCCTCACCATTCAGGGCGAACTTGGCGGTGGGCACCGACGCGTTGTCAGGGCCCAGTTCACAGCCCAGCAGGCCCTGCAGGGTGTGGGAACCTGGGCGCCCACGCACAGGTGAGCGGGGTGGGGGGGGAGCCCCCAGCAAGGACCCAGCCCCTCCTCCTTCAGACCCGGGAGGCCAAGTCTCACCGTTTTCCCTCAAGACCTTGAAAGCTTCCAGAAAGAGCTTCTCCTTGATTCTCAGGTCTGTAGTCTCTTTCTCCCAGTACCAGGACACCTGGTTTTCCCAGACCCAAGCTCCACATGGCTCAGCCTGGGCCCGCAGGTTGTTGTAGCTCAGGTACTGCTGAGGGCCCAGCCAGCCCGTCACCCAGAAGGCGGGCGTCCCCGGGGAAGGCAGAGACACTGCCGTGAGGTGGTACAGGAGGGAGAGGTGGCTCTCTGCAGACAGAGACACAGTGGAGGGAGCCCATGGGTGGGGGGTGGAGGGACTTAGATTGGAGCAGGACACACACCCAGGGAGAGAGAAGACAGCCTGGGGGTGCCGGGGGCAACTACCCAGAGAGGGGGGACAGAGACGCAGAGAAAGGGGAACAGAGACCCAGAGAGAGGGGGACAGAGACCCAGAGAGAGGGAGGGATAGAGACCCAGAGAGGGAGGGACAGAGATCCAGAGAGAGGGGGACAGAGGCCTAGGGAGAGGGGGACAGAGACCCACAGGGGAGACAGTGACCCAGAGGGGAGGACAGAGATCCAGAGAGAGGGGCACAGAGACCCAGAGAGAGGGGGATAGAGATCCAGAGAGGGGGACAAGAACCCAGGGAGAGGGGGACAGAGACCCACAGGGGGGACAGAGACCCAGAGACAGGGTGACAGGTGGTTCCTACATGCAGGAGGAGAATACGGTAAAGAAAGTGAAATGGGCCGAGGAGGAAGTTCCCGGCTTCAGGGCGAACTCTGACTTTGTTCCTGAGCCTCTCGGCCCCGCCGGGCCCTCCGTCCGCTCTGCGGCGGCCCAGGCCCAGCCCTCACCTGCGCGCAGAGTCCCAGGAAGGAGCAAGAGCAGGAGACCGAGCGCCCAGGGCCGAGGCCGGGGGACTCCCATGCTGAGAGGGCGACCTGGGGCGGGAGGGGGCGCGTGACTCCTCCGGACCCCCGCCCCGCCCCTTCTTTCCGGGGCACCCGCGGGGCACGGCCGGACCGGGACACCAGGAGGTGTGGGGGCTCGATCAAGGATGACAACAATGCCTTCCTCCTCAATGAACTTTCACCCCTTAATTTGATCCCTGTTGGTTAATTAATTACAGAACCTGGATAGAACGAGATTCCTTTCTCAGAGCTTGGCCCTGCCTCTTCCTCCTCCCCTAGACCCAGGGGTCCAGGCCCCCAGCCCCCAGCCCCTCCTCTCTCAGACCCGAGAGCCACCCCCACCTCACACAGCCTGGGCCCCAGACCTGCTCACGCAGCCTCTTCCCGTCGGGCCGGCTCCTGGCTCCCGTGACTGGGGACCCCAGTTCCTCTCTCACATCCTGTCCAAGGCTCCCTGACTCCAGGAACATTCAACCCCACCCCCCAGCTGCAGGGCACACCCCAGGCCCTAGGCCCAGCCTCTCTGTTTGTCTCTTAAAACCTTTGTCTTTTTTTGTCATTTTCTCTGTGGCTCCCTGTTTTTTATTTTTGAGGGTGTCAGCCACCCAGCGAATGCATGACAAAACTAGGAATGGAACTCCGCACTCTGAGAGTCCCAAATTTGGAGGTCTCCGTGGGGTGGATCCTCTACTCCTCTTATCGGAACCCCCATGGCCTTCACATCCTCTTGTCATACCCCTCCCTCAAGTGTCCCCTTAAAAAGCTCCTGCAGGTGTCCTTTAATATCCATCTGCTATGACTTCAGTGACCACAGGGTCTGGATGCACTGCTGGCATGCTCAGAGACCCCTCCCGGCACCCGCCCTCTCCCACCCTCCTTCGAGACCAATTCCCTTCATTTGTTTTGTTTATTTATTTTTGAGACGGAGTCTCACTCTGTTGCGGGCTAGAGTGCCGTGGTGTCAGCCTAGTTCGCAGCAACCTCAAAGTCCTGGGTTCAAGCGATCCTCCTGCCACAGCCTCCCGAGTAGCTGGGACTACAGGCGTGCACCACCACACCTGGCTAATTTTTTCTATTTTTAGTAGAGACGGGGGTCTCGCTCTTGCTCAGGCTGGTCTCGAACTCCTGATCTCAAGCGATCCTCCCTCCTCGGCCTCCCAGAGTGCTAGGATTACAGGCGTCAGGCACCAAGGCCTGGCCTATTTGTTTTATTGTGGGAAAATGCACAAAAGGTATACCATTGGTGTCATCTAGTGCATTCACAATGTTGTGCAGCCATCACCTCTACCTAGTTCCAGAACTTTTCATCACCCCAAACATGATATCTGTGCCCATATGGCAGTGCCCTCCTGCCCCCTGACCCCTGGCAACCACTCATCTGCTTGCTCTTCTCAAAAAGGAATGGAGGACATTTTTTGTGGGTTTTTTTGTTTTTTTTACACAGAGTGTCTCTCTGTTGCCCAGGCTAGAGTGCCGTGGCATCAGC
Organism: Lemur catta; assembly: GCF_020740605.2. Taxonomy (NCBI): domain Eukaryota; kingdom Metazoa; phylum Chordata; class Mammalia; order Primates; family Lemuridae; genus Lemur; species Lemur catta. The sequence goes on from NC_059146.1 coordinate 23,558,017, forward strand.
CTAGCTCACAGCAACCTCAAACTCCTGGGCTCAAGTGATCCTCCTGCCTCAGCCTCCCGAGTAGCTGGGACTACAGGCATGTGCCACAATGCCCAGCTAATTTTTTCTATATATATTTTTAGTTGTGCAGATAATTTCTTTCTATTTTTAGTAGAGACGGGGGTCTTGGTCTTGCTCAGGCTGGTCTCGAACTCCTGGCCTTCAGTGGTCCTCCCACCTAGTCCCAGAGTGCTAGGATTACAGGCCTGAGCTACTGCGCTGCTACCGAGCAGTGGAGGACGTTTTTAAAGAGACAGAAATATTTTTCCGTTTTTAGCAGGCCGTTCCCTCTGTTATACTGGGAACTTGCTAACAAGCCTCTCCCCAAGATCCCCATTGTAAGGGACCTGAGACCCCACTAAAAAGGGCCCTGAGGTCCTGCTATATGGCTGTGGATGTCCCTTCAGACACCTTGGGTCCTGCTCTAATGGCCCCAAAGCCCTGCTAAAACACCTCTAGGATTCTCCTCCATTGCCTGGGACCCTAAATAGGCCCGAGCTCCTGCCACCACGCTGCCAAGACCTTCATGTACTGCCTGGGGGCTCATACTCGGCCATCCTTGAGGTCCTGGCTCACCCATCTCTGGATAGCTCTTCCAGGTGCCCCTGATCCTGCTATACTGTCCCACCAGCTGTCACTTCAACATGTTTTAGGATCCTACTCAAATGCCCATTGGGTTCTGTCAAAAAGTCCTTTGTTTCTGATAAAATGTCCCCAGGACCCTGCAATATTCTGCCCTTGAGTGCTCAGAAAGTCCCTTGATCTTGCTAAAATGGGTCCAGTCTTCCCTCATGTGGCCTTGAGGGTGACAAAAATAGCTTTGGGGTATTCTCAACCCCCCTGGGCCCTGCCAGGCCCCATTAGAGTGCCCCTTAGCCCCACCATGAATTCTTTAGGCTCCTGCTAAAAAATACCAAGGGACATACCTGCTATACTGTGTCCCCTAGAACCACCGCAGTGTCCTATGGGGTGCTGTGAAAATTACCCCAGGTTTTCCTTATAAGTCCTGGGATCCTACTTCAGCACAGCCATCCACCAGGGTGGCGTTATATTATTTAATAGTTTCCTGTTGCTGCTGCAACTAATTACCACAAACTCAGTGACTTAAAATAAAACAGATTTACTAGCATGCACTTCTCGAGGTCTAAAGTGGGTCTGCAGGGCTGTGTTCCTTCTTTGGATTCCAGGGCAGGATCGTTTCCTGGCCTTTTCCAGCTTCTAGGGGCCGCCGCAGTCCTGGGCTTCCTCGATCTTCCAAGCCAGCGGCGCCGCATCTTCCCCCTCGCACCAAGGACCTGTGTGATGATGTTTAGGGCCACCTGGGTAACCCAGGGTCACCTCCCCAGCTCAAGATCCTTAACCTAATCACATCTGCAAGTCCCTTTTACCATGAGAGGTAACAGTCACAGGTGTTTGGGGATCAGGGTGAGGATGTCTTTGGGGGCCATGATTCAGCCCCCCATGCTCATCCAGGGTGCCTTCCCTGGCCCCACTCTGATCTCTTCTCCTTCCTGTTATAATGGCCTCAGGGGGTAGCCAGGAGTCCTCTCAGTGTCTGTCCTCACCTTCCCCATCCTGGCCTCCTTCTTGCCACAAAAGCAAAAGGTCTCAAGGCCCCTGAATGCCCCCCTAGGAGTCCCTTCTAGACACCGTGGAGTCCTGCCATGTCTTCAGAGCCCAGCTATAGCATCCCCATCATATCCTGAGGGTCTTGCTCTAATGGTCTCTGACTATACCCTCTCTCCTGTCCCCAGGGCTCTATTAGAACACCCTTAGACTATCACCTGGGCTCCCCGAGGATCCTGCTATAATGTCCTCAGGGACCCACTACAATGCATTAGAAAGCCCATGGCAGTACCAGCTGCACAACCTGTGGGGCCGCCTAGTGCAAAACGAAAATGTGGGTCCCTTTGTTCCATTTTCAAGACAGTTCAAGCAGAGCATTGCACCAAGCACTGGTCCCTTCTGATCCACTCCACAGACTGCAAGGGGAACCTGCCCTTGAAGTGGCCCTGGGCCCCGGCGTCTGTGTGCTACAAAATGCCCCAGGCAACTCTGAGTTGCGCTCACTGAGCCACCTTAACATCCACCCCTCCGCTCTGCACCTACACGGTAGGGCCCTTACTGACTCCGGAGACAAGCGACCGGAGTTGGAAACTTCAAATCCTGACTCTTCCAGGTCTGCCTCTTGGATCCTTGGTTTCCTTTTCACTTCTGTGCCAGCCACACAGAAAGCCTTGGTTTCTTTATCTGTAAAATGGGGATAACAATTGTGCCTATGTCGTTAGAGAGGCTTCAGCGGGACAAAGGCTGGCACAGGGCACAAAGCGGGGCATCTGTAGTGGCACCTGTTCCACTTAATGTCCACCCCCTGCCAAGCTGGGTCCCCAGGGGTCCCACTGGATCATAGGGTCTCAGAGACCAGGCCCTGGATGTGTCTTGCTCACTCGTGCACCTATTCCCAGGGAATGGCACAATAAATATTCGTAGAATGAATTAAGGCAATAATGAATGACCCTGGGCTGGTTTGATATGCCCCTAAAGCTCGTGTAGAATGTCCTTGGTGCACTGCTAGGTGTTCTGGCAGAATCTATGCTCACCCCTGAATCATCTGTGGGTCTCTGTTATGATATATAATAGAGCTGGGATCTACTATTAGGTTATTAAGTTACGAAATGTCTGATTTCCTTAAGTGCTAAGTTTGACAGGTGATATCTCTGACATTTCACTTTGACACTTCCTGTCTTATTTTTATTGTGAAGGTGCATCCTCATTCTTTCAAACACACGGTTTGGCTTGTGATTATCTTTCAAAAAACTTTTTAGAGCAATTTTTGTGAAACCATGGATAAGTCAAAACTTAGATGTATTTTCAAATACGAGCTCTATTGTGCAGCTGATGTTGGGCAGACAGCTTGAAATATCAGCGAAGTGTTTGGGAAGGATGTGGCTAATGAACGCATAGTACGTCGATGGTTTGAGAAGTTGCCTTCTGGTGATTTTAATCTTGAAAATGAGCCACATTGGTGACCTGAGACCAAGGCTGATCATGATGAGCTGAAAGCTGTAGTGGAAGCGAATCCATCTCAACCTACGGGAGAATTAGCAGCAAGGTTTGACATTACTATTCCAACAATATTAGACCATTTGAAACAAATGCACAAGGTAAAGAAGCTGTATAGATGGTACCACATGAATTAAACAAGCATCAGAAGATAAATCATTTGGAATCTTGCCTTTCTTTGCTGTCACGACATAATGGCAAACAACTTTTACACCATATTGTTACATGTGATGAAAAATGGGTTCTTTTTGACAATCGCAAGTGTTTGGCACAATGGTTGGATAAAGATGAAGTGCCGAAACACCGTCCAAAACCAAATATTCATCAAAAAAAGCTAATGGTGCCTGTTTGGTGGTCCAGCGCTGGTATTATCCACTACAGCTTCATGAAACCTGGTCAGTCGATACAGTGGATGTCTACTGCAACCAGTTGGATGAAATGATGAGGATGCTTGCAATTAAGCAGCTAAAATTCGTCAATAGAGACAGGCCGATCCTCTTGCAAGATAACACTTAACCACATGTTGCACGAACAATGCTGCTCAAACTACAGCAGCTGGACTTGGAAACTCTGTCATCCACCATATTCACCAGACCTTGCACCAGCTGACTACCACTTCTTGCAGGCTTTGGACCATTTGTTGCAAGGAAAAATATTCAATTCCCAATAAGTTGTGGAAAATGCCTTTCCCGATTTCATCGCCACCTGCTCTCCAGGCTTCTTCACTGCTGGCGTAAACAAGCTACCGCTAAGATGACAAAACTGTGTCAATACTCTGGGCACATACTTTGATTAATTGGACTGCTCCTTGTTTGAAATATAATAAACTAAACTTTTGATTCAAAATTGGACATTTGTATATAAACCCAATGAATGAGATGGAAAAAGATAAAAAGAAGGAAAAAAACAAACAGCCCCCAAATCAGACATTTCATATTTAAACACATTGAATGCAACACTAGAAAAAAAAAACTTTTCCTTGTGGCCATGGTGTTTTATTATGAAAATGGAATAAAAACTTCAAAAACAAATGATCCTGGCTGGGCGCAGTGGCTCACGCCTGTAATCCTACCACTCTGGGAGGCCAAGGTGGGCGGATTGTTTGATCTCAGGAGTTCGAGACTAGCCTGAGCAAGAGTGAGACCCCGTCTCTACTAAAAATAGAAAGAAATTAGCTGGACAAGTACAAATCTATAGAAAGAATTAGCTGGGCATGGTGGCACATGCCTGTAGTCCCAGCTACTCAGGAGGCTGAGGCAGTAGGATTGCTGGAGCCCAGGAGTTTGAGGTTGCTGTGAGCTAGGCTGATGCCACAGCACTCTATCTAGCCTGGGCAACAGAGTGAGACTCTGTTTCAAAAAAAAAAAAAACCAAAAAAAAAAAAACCAAAACCAAAAAACAAATGATCCTTTCTAGTATAATGAAAAGTTTGTTATTTTTTATTGTTCTCCGTGCGTGAGTTATATGCAACTTGAAAAATAGCTCTTGGCTCCTAAGGTGAAGAGATGTTAATTACACATACTTCACAAGGCCCCTCTATATAACCTGGGTATTGCAACCATATAATCAGCAGGGCCTCTTAAAAGACCCCAAAGTCCTGCTATAATAATGACGCACAGGAGGCCACAACAGAGACCTCCAATCTGGCTGTGACATACTGCCATGAGCTGCTGGGACAGGTGCAGGGCCATGACACGATATGCTCCAACCAAGACCTGCCCTGTTTGCATGCGATGGGCCTGATGCCTGCTGTCACTGTAAACCCAGGACCCTGCTACAAAACCTGCCTGAAGCTAATTTGCCTTTGAAATGGTCAATGCCACTGGGCCCCTTATAATAGGCATGCAACAGAATATTCCAGAAGCATGTTAAAATAGACTCAATATTCTGGGACAAACTACCAGGGCTTGCTATAATAGACCCACAGTGTGTAATAGATTCCACAACCACACAATACTTCTGGGGTCACCTTGTCCTTAGGCCAAAGCGACCCAGGCATGGACATAACATGACACCATGGAGCCTTTCTCTAACAATAGGCTGAAGGCCTGGCATAACTACTTCCCTAAGTATCACTTACCAGAACTCGTTCCACCCTATTATACACAAGCACATCACACCCTCCTAACAGGCAGAGAGGCAAGCACTCGTTTTACAGGCTAGGAAGCCTGGGCTGTGCTCACGGCTTCCTTATTCAGTGCCCTGAAGCATAGTGGTCAAGTCCGCCTGCTGAGAATGTAGGAGTTTCACATAAAATTAATTCATTCAGGCCTGTGTGCTGGCCCACGCCTGTAATCTTGGCACTTTTTTAGGCCAGGAGTTTGAGATCAGCCTTGGCAATAGCGAGACCCCGTTTCTACAAAAAATACAAAAATTAGCTGGGCGAGGTGGCTCGAGCCTGTAGTCCCAGCTACTCAGGAGGCTGAGGCTGGATTATCGCTTGAGCCCAGGAGTCTGAAGCTGCAGTGAGCTATGACAATGCCACTGCACTCTAGCCCAGGCGACAGAGCTAGATCCTGTCTTAAAAAAAAACATCAGGCCGGGCGTGGTGGCTCACGTCTGTAATCCTAGCACTCTGGGAGCCTGAGGCAGGTGGATTGTTTGAGCTTAGGAGTTCGAGACCAGCCTGAGCAAAAGCGAGACCCTGTCTCTACTAAAAAAATAGAAATAAATTATATAGACAGCTAAAAAATATATATATAGAGAAAAAATAAGCCGGGCATGGTGGCACATGCCTGTAGTCCCAGCTACTCGGGAGGCTGAGGCAGAAGGATCGCTTGAGCCCAGGAGTTTGAGGTTGCTGTGAGCTAGGCTGATGCCACGGCACTCTAGCCTGGGCAACAGAGTGAGATTGTCTCAAAAAAAAAAAAAAAAAAAAACCAAAAAAACAAACAACAACAAAAAAAGATAAATTAATTCATTCACTCAACATGCTCCATTCCTGGAACATCTGTATGTTCCAGCGCTGGGGGTGAAGAGATTCCCTGCTCTCCCGGAGCTCACATTCCGGTGGGGGAGATAGGAGACAGCCCACCTGCAAACAGGAAAGTAAGCAGTACTGCACACTATTTGCCCAGTAAAGAGACGAGGAGGAGGTTTTACCTGTCTTGTAGGTCCATAACGCAGGGAAAGGTGACCTGGAGGGTTGCAGGTTTTGCCAAGTGGAAATAGGTTGGTGCAGATTAAAGACAAAGTGAGGGAGGGAGCTGTTTGGAAACCTGGGGTTGGAGTTTCCAAGCAGAGGGAACAGTCTGTGCAGAGGCTCCGCAGAGCAGCAGGGTTGGTGGGCGCTGAGGATTGAAGGGCTTGAGCAGGGGGAGAGCGGGTGGGAGGAGCAGAGGGGAAGTGTGAGGCTGTGATTCAGATCTAGGGACTGTATTTCCTGCAGTTGTCGTCACACAACTGTGTAAGAGCTGCCACCCCACTTTTCAGGTGAAAGAACTGCCCCAGGGTCCCAGGGGGGTCTTTCTCCCTGGTCTTTGCAACCCGTCAGGCCCAGCAGAGGTGCTTCCCCAACACACACCCCAGCACCATGGAGACGCCCCAACAACTGCTGGGGAGGAAACAGGGGGGCTGGGCTGTTGTGGTAAACACAGCGGGCCCCACCCCAACGGAAACACCTGTGGCCAGAGGGTGGCCTCAGATCCTTCTCTGAGTCTCCACCCCCCTCCCTCTGGGGTCTCTGTCCCTCTCCGCCCTCTGGGTCTCTAAGCCCCCAGCACAGGGTGGGGCGGGCTTGCAGGCTCAGAAACTCTGGGCGGTGGCCCCTTCTGACCTGTCCCTGCCCCTTCCTGTCCTCTTTGATGCACCCCACTTCCTCTGGCAGGAACCCCCGCCCTCCCCTGGGTAAAAGGCAGAGGCTGGGCCTACTGGGAGGCAGCGTCCCTGGAGGCAGCAGCAGCTCCTCTCCTCATGGCCCTGTCTCCCAACCCTTGTACCAGTGCTGCTCTCAGACCCTGGTACGGGCGTGGGGGGCAGGGACCTGGGGACCCCAGCACCGGCAGGTCCAAGGGGCGAGGTCAGTGGGACTCCAGCATCTCTTTTCTATCTCTGCACCTCCACCTCTGCTGGGCTTAGACGCAGGTCTCTCCCCTTTGGGTACCCCAAATCCTTGCCTCCCCCTTCTTCCTGAAGTTCCTAGAGTCTGCCTCTGTTGCGCGCCTGCCCATCCTACTCCTGGCCCTGTCCTCCACCTGTTGTCCTCAGCCCACCTGGGTGTGATGCTCAAGGCTCACCTGTTTCTATGGTGCCTGCCTCTCCCTGTGCCCAGACTCTGCTTAACTCTGCAGGTGACACTCAAGGGCCCCCTGCCAGAGTCTGCCCGTCCCACTCTTCTCAAGGACCCCACCTCTCCAGCCCCAACCCTGGGGACATCCTGCCCATTCCTGAGCAGCACAGCCCAGGAATCGCAGAGGTGGCTTCCAGGCTGGCTCCTGTTTGGCCTCACTATGCCACCTGCCTGCAATACCGATTTCCTTACTGAGATTTCTGAGGCAAGTGTCCAATGAGTTTCCAGAATCTGAGACCTGGAATTCAGCTACTCTGGGAGGAGGACTTGCCCCATCCCAGGTGTTTCCTCATCTGCAAGTGGGAATGGTGCCCACCTAGAGTGGGGTGGTGAGGTTCGCAGGGACCCTGCTTGGCTTCCTGGCCCCACTCCTTGGGCCCAGGATGAAGTCAAGATGCTGAGAACCCATCAAGCCCACCTGACTCCAGTGAGCTAAGTATGGCCCAGGGCTCACAACCCAGGTCGCTGCTGCTTCCTCCCTCCCCACCCAAGGAGGCCAGGAAGGGTCTAGACCAGAGCCTGGGACCCAGGGGCTTCCGCCCTCACTCACTTCCTCCCCAGAGATTTGGGGGGGTGGAGGGATGACAGCGCAACACCAGGTAGTTGGCCTTATTCAGACATCAAGAAAAGGTGACATGGACCAAAAAAGGAGAACCAGAGGGAGGGGCACCATCTTAATTAAGGTTGCATCATCCTCACCCAGAGATGAGGGCAGATTGAAGGCAGGAACTGGGCCCCATTCCCATCCCTGCTCCCCCAGAGAATGAGCCTCATCTTCCACTCAGCCCTGCTCAATGCCCAGGGACAACTGCTCCCTCTGGTAAAGGTTCAGAGATTCCATGTCTGGCCTATGAATGAGAAAATAACTTTATTTCATTTTGGGGAGTGGGCAGACATCCAGTCTCAGAACTTCTGGAACTGCTTCTTGGTGCCGGCAGCCTTGGTGACCTTGAGCACGTTGAAGCGCACCGTCTTGCTCAGGGGCCGGCATTCGCCCACTGTGACAATGTCGCCAATCTGGACGTCCCTGTGGAGGCAGGTAGGGGCTATGTCCTCAGGAGGGGCCAACCCAGCAGACCAGACCCTCCCTCCCTTCACCAGACTGAGGGCTCCCTGTTTTGGCTCCAAACTCCAACCAGGTTCCAGTTGCCAGTCGAACCCTCTAGTTGTCATTCATTGAGCACAAACTATGTGCAAGGCACTGAGCTCAAGGCTGTAGACACAGAACAGGCTGGAGGAGGCTCCCAAGGATGGTCCCCAGCCTCCTCAATCTGCCCCCCCAGCCCCATCCAGTCTACTTGCCCCAGCAGCTAGGGTACTGGCACGCTGCATGTCAGGTCCTCTATCAGAGTCCGTGCAGGCCACCCCACGTCTCTGCCCATACAGCTCTCTACTTTGATCCTGAGTCCCCCACGAGGCCTATCAGCTGTCCCATCACCCAGCATGTTTACCCTTGGCCCACTGTCTGGCAGCCTCCCTGCTAGGTGTCCCCTGCTCTCGGGGAGCAGCGCTTTGCCCCTTGCTCACCACTGAACCCCCAGTGTCTAACAGCAGGCCTAGCATTGAACAATACAACACATGTTGCACAAAAAGGCATATAGTTTCATCATTGCTGAGGTTCCCATCTAGTTTAAGATATTCTAGGCCGGGCGCGGTGGCTCACGCCTGTAATCCTAGCCCTCTGGGAGGCCGAGGCGGGTGGATCGCTTGAGGTCAAGAGTTCGAGACCAGCCCGAGCGAGACCCCATCTCTACTAAAATAGAAAGAAATTATCTGGACAACTAAAAGTATATATAGAAAAAATTAGCTGGGCATGGTGGCGCATGCCTGTAGTCCCAGCTACTCAGGAGGCTGAGGCAGTAGGATCGCTTAAGCCCAGGAGTTTGAGGTTGCTGTGAGCTAGGCTGACCCACGGCACTCACTCTAGCCCGGGCAACAAAGTGAGACTCTGTCTCAAAAAAAAAAAAAAAAAAAAAAAGATATTCTAATCTTTTGGTCCCCAGACTTCTGCCTCCTATAGGTTGAGGATCCCTGGTCTGAAAATCCAGATTCTGAAACTTTTTGACTGGTGACATGACAGCTTTGCTTTCTGACAGGTTCAACGTACACAAACTCTGTTTCATGCACAAAATTATTAAAAACATCGTTTAAGGGGCATAAAGTAGTATAATAGACATTGCAGGCTTAGAAGGGGGGAGGGTAGGATGGGGTGAGGAAAGAAAAACTTCCCATCAGATGCAATACGTACTATTAAAGTGATGGGTACATTGAAAACCTAGATAGCACCATCATACAATTCTCCAATGTAACCCAAAACCATTTATATCTCTAAATCTACTGAAAAATTTAAAAGAAAAAAACCCACATTGCATGAAATTACCTTCAGCCTATGTATATAAGGTGTATATGAAACATAAATAAATTTCATGTTTAGACTTAGGTTCTACCCCTAAGATATCTCATTATGTATATGCAAACATTCCAAAATCCTAAAAAATCGGAAACACTATTCCCGAGCCTTTCAGATAAGAGATACTTAACTATAAAATGTTGACTCTGAAGAACATGTAATACATAAAAACTCTGGGATTCTGGGGCTTGCCAGACATGCCAACCCAGTTACTCCTTCAGCTGGCCTCAAGGTGGCCCAGATCTGGAAAATGAATGCCAGGAGGGTGGCCTGGGCTACCTGAGGGGCCACTGTGCTCACCTGAAGCAGGGGGACAGGTGCACAGACATGTTCTTGTGGCGCTTCTCAAAGCGATTGTACTTGCGGATGTAGTGGAGATAGTCTCGGCGGATGACAATGGTCCTCTGCATCTTCATCTTGGTCACCACGCCTGGGGAGAAGGGACAGATCATGGGTCAGGCCCCATAAGAAAGGGAGCCAGGGCAACCCAGGGCATGTTGAGGATCAGAAGTTGCTAAGCGGGAACCCCAAGAAACCCAGTTTCTGGCATCAGCTTTACCAAGTGGCTTCCTCAGCAGTGCCCGTGGTGAGCATCTGAAGACCATCGTGAAAACAGACATCATCTGCCAGTGTCCCCAGACCCAGGAGTTTGTATTCCTCACCCCTTCCCTCACCCAGGACCCCAGAACTCCTCACTCACCAGACAGGATCCGCCCTCGGATGGAGACATTACCAGTGAAGGGGCATTTCTTGTCGATGTAGGTGCCCTCAATGGCCTGAAAAGATAAGAAAAAGAAGGGTGAGCCCTGGGGCAGGCCGGTGCCTGAAAAGAACTGGGGGCGTGGCCTCATGGAAACAAACTACAATTCCCAGCAGTCCCCGGGCCAGCCACTCAGATGTGGGCACGGAATCTCTGCTTGGGCACATGTGCAGGGACACAGCGGTCCCATTCTTTCTTCTGAGTGTCCCAGCACCTCTTTGGGAGTCTTGAAGCCCAGACCGATGTTCTTGTAGTACCGAGGGAGCTTCTCCTTGCCAGTTTCTCCCAGCAGGACCCTCTTCTTGTTTTGAAAGATGGTCGGCTGCTTTTGGTAGGCACGCTCCGTCTACAGGGATGAAGAGGGAGCAGGTAAGTTGGAGAAGGCAGCAACGTGGCCTGGAAATCTTCCCGATCCTCCCTCATGCACACCATTTACTTCCAAAACGCCGGCCTCCAAGGCCCAGTGCCCCAGAACGACCCTCTAAGACAACACCACCCCGAATTTACCTATAACGTAATATAAGACTTTGCTCTAAACCGGGAGTTATTACAGTTTGTATGCTCTAGAACACCTCGCACCGCCGGAAAAATTCATGCTTTAAACCACAGTCACTCCTCTAACACCCTGCAGCAAGGACTACTCTCCAAGACACAAGGTCACTCACTCAGAATTCACTCCTTATCTAATACATGAGGACTCAGAATTAAATACCAAAACAACAAGCTCCCTAGCTTCGCCCTTACAACTCACGTTCCCACAGGATTAACCCTTATGCCCTAAGACCACCAAAAAGAAAAATCGCCTCCTAAATCTTGGATCTTAAGACGATAACTCCTAAACGCTTGAGCCTCCATTAACGCGCGGAGCTCCCAGGATTTAGGAAGCGCTAATCTAGATTAACGCAAAAGCACGAGCCCTCCGCCCCAGTTAGTCCCTAGGAAATCGGGGGCCCTGGATTAGCACCCAAACTGGGGCGCGGGATCCTATTCCCCCGAAGGCGCCCCGGAAGCCCGGGGTGGCCCATGAAGCCTCAGTACCACCCCCGAGCCCGCACCTGAATGTCCGCCATCTTTCCGGCCGCCTGGAGAAAAGAGAGCGGAGGCGGCGTCCGGGTTTCCTTATCGACTGCGCAGGGGCTGGAGAGGAAGTGACGGAAGGGGCGGGGCCTCGAATGCGGCTCTGATTGACAGGCGGCCCTAACCGACGCAGCCCCTGTCGGTGAAGGACCGACGAGCGCTCAGCGGCGGACATTGTCTCGCGAGAGTCTTAGACCACATTTCACCGGCCGGGATTACGCCGGGAAGGCGCGGCCAGCCTTGCGACCGCCTGTATTATCGCGAGAGTCGGTGGGACGGCCTCACGTTTCTGCCGGGCGTGGATTTACGTGGGATTTGGGGACCGCGTGGCTGCGCTTCTTCAGCCTTCACACCGGATGAGGCGGCGGCTATCTTTCTGTAGGGCGGGCGACCGGAGGGTCCCTGGAGCATGTGCAGCGCCGCCGCCATCTTTGTGAGGTGTGGGTGCTGCCCCCGAGTTTTCAGAAGTTTAAGGAAAGTTACTCTTCTCTTATTTCCCGTTTCATCCTTCTGTTTTTCTGTCTGTAACAGGGCTGTCTGGGCCGGGCGCGGTGGCTCACGCCTGCAATCCTAGCACTCTGGGAGGCCGAGGCGGGAGGATCGCTCGAGGTCAGGAGTTCGAGACCACCCTGAGCAAGAGCAAAGTCCCTCCCCCCCCCACTAAAAATAGAAAGAAATTAGCTGGACAACTAAAAATATATAGAAAAAAAACTTTGCCGGGCATGTTGGCACATGCGTGTAGTTCCAGCTACTAGGGAGGCTGAGGCAGGAGGATTGCTTGAACCCAGGAATTTGAGGTTGCTGTGAGCCAAGCTGACGCCACGGCACTCTAGCCCAGCCAAGAGTGCGATTCTGTCTCAAAAATATATATTTTTAGAAAAAAGAAAATTAAAAAAAAAAACCAGGGCTGTCTGATAGAACTTTTTGCGATGATGGAAATGTTCTACATCTGCGCTGTCCGACGGGGTAGCAACTGGCATTTGGAATGCGGCTTTTGTAATTGAGGACCTGAATTTTCAACTTTAATTTTATTAGATTTAAATAGCCACATGTGGCACTGTGTTGAATAGCGCAAGTGTATAACTTAATAATTTGTTATTTTATATATTCTTTTAAGAATAATTTATTTAGAGAGAGGGTCTCCCTCTGTTGCTTGGGATAGAGTGCAGTGGCATCATCATAGCTCACTGCAATCTCAAATTCCTGGGCTCAAGCCATCCTCCTGCCTCAGCCACCCAAGCAACTGGGACTACACACATGTGCCACCATGACCGGCTAAGTTTTCTTTTCTATATATTTTTAGTTGTCCAGCTAATTTCTTTCTATTTTTAGTAGAGACAGGGTCTCTCTCTTGCTCAGGCTGGTCTTGAACTTCTGAGCTCAAACTATCCACCTGCCTCGGCCTCCCAGGGTGCTAGGATTACAGGCATGAGCCACTGCACCCAGCCCATTTTATATATTCTTAAGAGCAAAATCTTACAAAGTAATTGCCATATGTCAGGCATCCTGATGACAATCCAGGAATGATTCTGTTACTCTTCCTAATTTATAGATGGGGCCCCTGAGACACGGCTGCTTCAGGTTCGCAGAAAGTGAGAGGCTTGGGACTCTTGAAGCCCAGACTGATGTTCTTTTAGTACTGAGGGAGCTTCTCCTTGCCAGTTTCTCCCAGCAGGACTCTCTTCTTGTTTTGAAAGATGGTCGGCTGCTTTTGGTAGGCACGCTGTGTCTACAGGGATGAAGAGGGAAATGGTGAGCTGGTAAGCTCGGAGCAGGCAGCAACCTGGTGAGGTTTTATCCTGGGTGATCTGGCTCCAGAATTCTTATTCACCTACCTACAGAGAAAGAACCCCTGAGTTCCTTTTCATGTTTGGCTCACAGTTGTTGAGCACTTGTTGTGTATCTGGCCCTGTGCTGGGCAGCAGTGGTGAAAACCTGGTGTCCCAAACCAACCCTGACAACCCTCCACCCCGCTAGCTGACCTTGTTGTAAGATTTCCTTAATTTTTTTTTTGGAAGACAGGGTCTTCTCTTATGGCCCAGGCTAGGTAGAGTACAGTGGCACGATCACAGATCACAGCAACTTCAAACTCCAAACTCCTGGGCTCAAGTCCCAGTAGCTTGGACTATAATCTTCACTACCACGCCTGGGTATTTTTTTGTAGAACAGGGTTTCCCTATGTTGCCCAGCCTGGTCTCTTACTTCTGGCCTTTAACCATCCTCCCACCTTGGCCTCTCAAAGTGCTGGTATTACAAGCCTGAGCCACTGTGCCCAACCCTTTGTTGCAAGATTTCAAACTCCAGACCTTGGCGTATATATAGGTCTCAAAAGTCTTAGGGCTTCTTTAAGTTGTAATAACTTCAGAATTGTAAATGCTACACTTAAATCATTTGGAAATTTAATGATTTAAATTGCTTTTACATATTAGTTTTGTGACTTTTGAATGACACATTTTAATTATAGTTGTTTCAGTACCTCTAGGGATAGCATTAAGGGGTAGGTGCTTTAGAAACTAATGTCTTCCCCCCAGTGACTTTTTTTTTTGGGACAGAGTCTCGCTCTGTTGCCTGGGCTAGAGTGCCATGGCGTCAGCCTAGCGCACAGCAACCTCAAACTCCTGGGCTCAAGCAATCCTTCTGCCTCAGCCTCCTGAGTAATGGGACTACAGGCATGCGCCACCATGCCCGGCTAATTTTTCTATATACATTTTTAGCTGTCCATATAATTTGTTTCTATTTTTAGTAGAGGCGAGGTCTCGCTCTTGCTCAGGCTGGTCTCGAACTCCTGAGCTCAAACAATCCGCCTGCCTCGGCCTCCCAGGGTGCTAGGATTACAGGCGTGAGCCACCGTGCCCGGCCCCCAATGACTCTTTAGTAGCTTTATAATTTGCTTTTTGAAGAATAAAGCAACTTCTGGAGTTTTTAAAATGACTTTTATTTTAGTAAAAAGAAAAAAAAAAGCAGGACCCATAGTTCTATCTACAAAGTATGCTAAACCATGCACAAAGGTTCCTTAACCTGGGAAGGAAATGTGTGACACTGCCCAGGTAACCACCATGGCCAGGTGGTAGTAATAGGTGTGATTTCCTCTCTGGTTTTTAAAATGCTCAATATTTTGCAAATTGCTCAGAGTAGCTGTGCGATTTTTTTTTTTTTTAATTGAGACAGAGTCTCACTCTGTTGCCTGGGCTAGAATGAGTGCCGTGGTGTCAGCCTAGCTCACAGCAACCTCAAACTCCTGGGCTCAAGTAATCCTCCTGCCTCAGCCTCCCAAGTAGCTGGGACTACAGGCATGTGCCACCATGCCCGGCTAATTTTTTCTATATATATATTTTTTAGTTGGCCAGAGAATTTCTTTCTATTTTTAGTAGAGACGGGGTCTCGCTCTTGCTCAGGCTGGTCTCAAACTCCTGACCTCGAGCGATCCACCCGCCTCGGCCTCACAGAGTGCTAGGATTACAGGTGTGAGCCACCGCGCCCGGCCAGCTGTGTGATTTTGATAAGAGAAAAGCAAAGAAATACTGCTCCACTCTGAAGGGGTGGCGGCAAGTTTGAAATGTTTAGGTCCATAGCCTTTAATGTTTTTGACCACAACCTATACAGTAGGAAATACATTCTACGTTGTGACCAATCACCTCTGTCTTTCTTTGCCTTCCTCTCTTCCTCCCTCTTGCTGACTTTTAATTTTTTCCTTCCTGCAACACACTAGGTTTTTTGTTGTTGTTGTTTGTTTGTTTTTTGAGACAGAGTCTCACTCTGTTGCCCAGGCTAGGGTGCCATGGCATCAGCCTAGCCCACAGCAACCTTAAACTGCTGGGCTCAAGCAATCCTGCCTCAGCCTCTTGAGTAGCTGGGACTATAGGCATGCACCACCATGCCCGGCTAATTTTTTCTATATATTTTTAGTTGTCCAGCTAATTCCTTTCTATTTTTTAGTAGAGACGGGGATCTTGCTCTTGCTCAGGCTGGTCTCGAACTCCTGACCTTGAACCATCCTCCTGCCTTCGCCTCCCAGAGTGCTAGGATTACAGACATTGGCCACCGCATCCGGCCTGTTTTTGTTTTTTTATTTTTTTCTCGAGACTGAGTCTTGCTCTGTTGCCCGGGCTAGAGTGCCATGGCATCAGCCTAGCTCACAGCAACCTCAGACTCCTGGGCTCAAGGGATCCTCCTGCCTCAGCCTCCCAAGTAGCTGAGACTGCAAGTGCACACCACCACACCCGGCTTATTTTTTCGACTTTTAGTAGAGACGGTCTCACTCTTGCTCAGGGCTCAGGTTGGTCTCGAACTCCTGAGTTCAAGAGATCCTCCTGCCTGGGCCTCCCAGAGTGCTAGGATTACAGACGTGAGCCACCAAGCCTGGCCTGATTTTGTTTTGTATTTCCATCCAATTTCGTTTATTTTAATGCTGGTTGTAACTCACTGCAGTGATTTTTCAACCTGCGGTGTGAAAAACCGTGGCTGTCCAATAATACATTTAAGCAAACTCGTAATACTTATTACCACTTGAGGGGATATTTCCCTGCCTTTGCCAAACTTCAGAGAAATAAGTTACCAGTATTTCGAGACAGAAATGTAGACCTGAAGACCCGCCCCAGTGAGCACCAAAGTGCTTTTAAAACAAGATTCTCCTTTGTGCTCTTCCCATAGTGGTGATCTCAAAAGTCACTCTTGCGTGTAGGGTGAGACTGAGGTGGCTCTGGCACCCCATGTGCTGTTGGGAGGAAACTGGGCAGAGTTCTGGTGAGGGCAGGGGGGTAAGAGGAAACTGGAGCTTTGGAAATGTCCCTTCCGTAGGCCTAACACTTCTGATTTCCCTTTTTGTCCTAAGGGAAATGATTAGGGGTGTGCCCAGTGATTGCATTTGCATTCTCTCATGATAATGGCAAGCATCTCCTCCCATGATTATTGGCCATTCCTACATATCCTTTGGTGAAATGTCTACTGAAAAGGTTACCCACCTTTTATTACTACTTGGGTTGTCTCCTTGTTGTTTATAAGAGTTCTTTATATCAGTCTGTGGCTTGTCTTTTGGTTTTCTTAATGTGATCTTTTTTTTGAGACAGAGTCTCACTCTGTTGCCCAGGCTAGAGTGCCGTGGTGTCAGCCTAGCTCACAGCAACCTCAAACTCCTGGGCTTAAGCGATCCATCTGCCTCAGCTTCCTGAGTAGTTGGGACTACAGGCATGTGCCACCATGCCCGGCTAATTTTTTCTCTCTATATATATTTTTAGTTGTCCAGATAATTTCTTCCTATTTTTAGTAGAGATGGGGTCTCACTCTTGCTCAGGCTGGTCTTGAACTCCTGACCTTGAGCGAGCCCCCGCCTCGGCCTCCCAGAGTGCTAGGATTACAGGCGTGAGCCACCATGCCCGGCCATTTCTTAATGTTATTTTTTTGAAGTGCAAAGTTTTAAATTTTTACAAAATCCAACTTGTCATTTTTTAATGGATCATGCTTTGGGTGGGATTATATTGTTT
The DNA here is from genome assembly GCF_020740605.2 of Lemur catta. Lineage (NCBI taxonomy): Eukaryota > Metazoa > Chordata > Mammalia > Primates > Lemuridae > Lemur > Lemur catta. The sequence goes on from NC_059146.1 coordinate 23,575,134, forward strand.
AACATGGGGTTTTGTTAAATTTAAGATTTATCCTCTAGGCTGGGCGTGGTGGCTCATGCCTGTAATCCCAGCACTTTGGGAGGCCCAGGAGGTAGGATTCTTTGAGGCTACTAGTTCAAGAGCATCCTGAGCAAGACCTCATCCCTAAAAAAAAAAAAAAAAAAAAAAAACAGCATCAAAAAAACCCTAACTGGGCCGGACGCGGTGGCTCATGCCTGTAATCCTAGCACTCTCGGAGGCCGAGGTGGGCAGATTGTTTGAGCTCAGGAGTTGGACACCAGCCTAAGCAACAGTGAGACCCCGCCTCTGCTAAAAATAGGAAGAAATTATATGGACAGCTAAAAATATGTATAGAAAAATTAGCCGGGCATGGTGGTGCATGCCTGTAGTCCCAGCTACTCGGGAGGCTGAGGCAGAAGGATTGCTTGAGCCCAGGAGTTTGAGGTTACTGTGAGCTAGGCTGACGCCATGGCACTCTAGCCTGGGCAACATAGGGAAGACTCTGACTCAAAAAAAAAAGAAAAAACAAACCCTAACTGGGTGTGGTGGCACAAGCTAGACCTGTATTCCCAGCTACTCAGGAGGCTGAGGCAAGATTGCTTGAGCCCAGAACTGGAGGTTGCAGTGAGCTATGATCATACCACTGTACTCCAGCCTGGGAGACAGAGCAAGACCTTATCTCTAAAAAAACAAAAAATTATGCTCTAAATCTGGTTATTTCTGGAGGTAGTTCCCTCCTGAATGCAAGCCCCAAGTGGGGCGCTCTGGCTCAAGGAGGGGCACCATGCATTTGTTGACTGATTCTCAGGGAAAAGCCATCCCATGGTCTGTCTCTTCAAGGACTTTTTTGGACAGGTTGCTAGGCCCATTATAGAATAGCATGGTGCCAAGTTATAATTTTCCCTGTGAACAGCATGCCTAGGACAGTACTGTCAGCTTTCTGTGGTGTTAAGGTGAAGCATTTAAGTATAGAACTCTTACTCCTAAATACTGTCCACCAATGCTGAGAGCAGCACTAACTTCCTGAATACAGGTTTGCTTCTCTATTAAGGCCAGCATATTTAGAGTAGAATCCTGGGTTCCACACCTATGGACCCCCAAACCTCATTAGCAAAACAGGGGTGGGGGCTGTCCAAGCAAGCCGACTTGACCGTGAAGATTGTTACCTATTACACTGACTTATGCCTTTTGCAGGGGATTCATGCTGGCAGACCTAACAGGTCATTTTAGCATACAAATAAGGCCTAACTTTAAATTTTCTCATTGTAGTGCCTCTTAGAAATGTTTACCATCCGGGGAGTTCCTTCCTCTTCAAGCCCCTTACCTTCCCTGGGCCTGCCTCACAGCAGACACATACCGTAAAGCAAAGCAAAGCAGCCACATTTCGTTGAAAGCAATTTATTTGTTTCCAGATCACAAAATACAGGGTAAGGAGCAGGGTGATGCCTATAACCCCCTGGCTGCACATCTTATCTTCCTAGTCTGCATTTGTAAGTACTTTGTACAATACCAAGCTCACACTGTCCCCCTTAAGCGTCTCCTCACATTCTACCAGCTGCAGAGTATATAGCATATGACCAGGTTGGAAGTTAAACCAGATGCCCCGTTCAAAAGGCAGGGCTCCCATCTAATTATTGAAACTTAAGTAAACGGTAGTTTTATCGATTTTTTAAAAGTCTCATGAACAAGTAGGTTGGTAAATTATGTCTGCACAAGTTCTAGAGTGATGTAACCTTATAGGTGTGCAGTGTCTGAGGCCCTTTCCTTGTCCCCAGCTTTCTACGCCCCAGGTTGCCTGTGGCACCTGGACTGCTGCCCCTGGGTCCCCTACATCCCAGGGTGGCGATGGAGGAAGGGCAGGCCAGCCAAGCATGAGGAATAAAGTCTTTATTGGGCTCAGACTAGGAGTCCATGGGTCTTGAGGACCTCTGTGTATTTGTCAATTTTCTTCTCCACGTTCTTTTCGGCCTGTTTCCGTAGTCTCTGTGGGGATAAGGACAGGTGGTGGTTAGTGGCTGCTGCCTGGCACCACCCTCATCTCACCCCATCCTGCTGGGCCTCTGGTAGCAGCCTGCCTAGGGGTGCAGTGCCCCTGGGTGCCAGTCCCTGCCCTCACCATGAGCTGCTTTTTCTTCCGGTAGTGGATCTTGGCCTTCTCCTTCCTTTTCTCCTCCAGGGTGGCGGTCACTGCCTGGTACTTCCAGCCAACCTCATGAGCCAGGCGCCCCAGATAGGCAAACTTTAGGGGGAAATGAAATTGTAAGGGCATGTAGGCCTTTGTCCCAAGAGCCTGGACTAGGGCCACAGGGGTCAAGTGGGGAGGCTGTCACCGATCCTAGAGGACTCTAGGAATGTCATAATCCAATTGTCCTCATCAAGCCCCAGCTAGGAAAGCACATTCTCCCACCTGTCCTGGCATCAGCTGAACCATTGGTGATATCGGCACTGCCAACAGGGGCATCCGCAGACCATCGTGAGAAAGACATCATCTGCCAGGATCAGGGACCTCAGGTTCCCCCCTCAACAGGCCTGAAGTCCCTAAGCTAGACCACTTAGTGTAACCTGGCACTCACCTTTCTTGTAGGCTTCAGACGCACAACCTTGAGGGCAGCAGGAACCACCATCCGCTTTTTCTGTTAGAGAAGGAGAGGGGCTTAGAAACCTGGAGTGAGGGACAGACAGGGAAGGAGCTAGTTGGGCAGGCGTCTCAGCCAGGGCTGTTTTCATGAGGATCAAACAATGTAGGTAATTGTAAAACATCATGGACGCCGGCTACGTGAATGCTGCGTTGGGGTCTGGGCGCAGCTCACCTTGTCATAGGGTGGTGGGATCCCATCAAACACCTTGAGGCGGTCCAGGGCAGCCTGGCCTCGCTTAGTCTTGTGGGGCAGCATGCCTGCAGGGAAGAGGATGGCAAACCTGCTCAGTGGGGCTCAAGGGGACACCACCCCTCCCCCACCAGGGCAGGCAGACAGTGGCCTCAGATGGTAGTGCATGTAGAGTTATCTCATGGTAGGGAAACTCGAACATTGAGTGGGGGAAGTTCTCATCACTGGCCACCCGCCTGTCACTACCACCTGCAGCCCTCAGGCCCAGCTCACCTCGCACAGTCCGCCAGAAAATGCGGCTGGGGGCCCGGAAATGGTAGGGGCCACGGGAAGGGTTGGTGTTCATCCGTTTGCGGAGGAAGGCCAGGTACTTCACTGGGAAGAGAGGAGAGGAGGGCATGAGACTTACCTGGTCTGCCAGACCCACCAGTACCCACCCAAATCCTAAGCCTGCCCCCAACAAAGCCCCAGGGCCTTTTCAGGAACTCAGCACTAGCCCCTCCCATCACCGCCAAAACTGCCCCCCCCCCTCACTTTGAGACAAAGTCTCCCTCTGTTGCCCCGGCTAGAGTGCCGTGGCGTCAGCCTAGCTCACAGCAACCTCAAACTCCTGGGCTCAAGCAATCCTTCTGCCTCAGCCTCCCGAGTAGCTTGGACTACAGGCATGCGCCACCATGCCTGGCTAATTTTTCTACATATATATTTTTAGCTGTCCATATAATTTCTATTTTTAGTAGAGATGGGGTCTCGCTCTTGCTCAGGCTGGTCTCGAACTCCTAAGCTCAAACAATCTGCCCGCCTCTGCCTCCCAGAGTGCTAGGATTACAGGCGTGAGACACCGCACCCAGCCCCAAAACTGCTTCTGGAGCCCACCAGCCTCAGTACCCCACAGGGAGACCTCCTCCCGGGCCCCAACTTACGCTTGTTTCTGTAGAAATTGCCAGAAATATTGATGCCCTCACAGCGCACAACCACCACCTTCCGGCCTACAGGGAAAATGAGGCATTCAAGGAGGGCAAGGGTATACAGACGGTGCCACCTGAACATTCTACCTTCACCTGGCACAACTCACCTGTCCAGTCACTGGACACGGAGGGATGGGGGCCCTTTCCTGGGACACAACTAACCACAATGTAGAAAAGAGCTAAAGCCCTGAGATGAGCCTCTTGTTCCAGGTCCCAGAGCAGTACCTGGCAGAGCTGGATTCATGTTGAAATTAAAAGCTAGCCTAACAGAAAAGTCAGCTGAGCCAGGAGTCTCCACCATGGGAAAGGGAGTGGCTGGTAGGTCTCAGAGCGGTGCATGGGGTTGATCTCATGGTCGTGAGACTCAAACGAAAGATGGTGATTGTTGCTCATCACTGACCTCCAGCTGGAGCTAACAACGGGAACTGTGGGCAGACTTACCCAGCAGTACCTGTTTGGCCACGATGGCCGCCAAGCGGCCCAGGAGATGGCCTCGGCCATCGAGCACCAGGACCTGGGGAGATAAGGTGAGAGGGTTTAAGGGCACTGACTGCCTTGCTTGGCCTCTCCCCACAAGCCATCATTCCTTTCTACTTGTTTCTCTTCCATGTTAGCCTCATGGTGGTTCCTACCCAGCTATCAGACCTGGGAACTATGAGCCAAGGCCCACTTTACAGAAAGCAAACTGACGCCAAGAAAGCAAAAGTTGAGAGAATGGAGTAAGATGCCAGAACTCCCCCCTCGTCTCAGGTCCTTGAAGAGTATGAATTTTTATTCCCAGATCATATTTTGCACTTAATGAAGTACAAGCTAGGATTTGAACCAAGACTGGCAATACTCTGTCCACACATCAGCCAGTTAGGAGAACACTGTAATCTGTGATACCAACTGCAGGTTCCTAACAGAACCTAATTCTCTTCTGCTATTTTCACAGCTAAGAACACCAAGTTTCACCACGAAACCACTGTCAGTGGAGTTAAAAAGAAAACCAAGTTTTAGGTGGGATGAGGTCAGGTAGTAGTCAAAAGCCCATGCTGGCCGGGCGCGGTGGCTCACGCCTGTAATCCTAGCACTCTGGAAGGCCGAGGCGGGTGGATCGCTTGAAGTCAGGAGTTCGAGACCAGCCTGAGCAAGAGTGAGACCCCGTCTCTACCAAAAACAAAAAGAAATGATTTGGACAGCTAAAAATCAATATAGAAAAAATTAGCCGGGCATGGTAGCGCATGCCTGTAGTCCCAGCTACTCGGGAGGCTGAGGCAGTAGGATCGCTTAAGCCCAGGAGTTTGAGGCTGCTGTGAGCTAGGCTGACGCCATGCCACTCACTCTAGCCCGGGCAACAAAGCCAGACTCTGTCTCCAAAAAAAAAAAAAAAAAAAAAAAAGCCCATGCTGACTCTGCTACTAACTCCACCTCCCCCGGTAAAACGCTCAAACACCAACCCTCAACTCCCTCCTTTAGTCCCCACTGTCATAATGCAATGTCACAAAGTATAATGTAGTAAAGCATTTAATAACTATTGTACGTACTCTGTAAGTACTGGAAAGGCTGAAGTATACTAAACCCAAAGCCTGAGTTTGTGACAATGTGACCTTTGCCAAAAATCTTCAAGTTTCCACGTTTCAATTTCCTGTAAAATGGTACTCTAAGTTAACTGAACTACATCAAAAGATGCAATGCAATCCAAAGTGTACTAGGTACAGCGACATATACTCAATGAACTCTACCATTTGCTTAGGTCTGCCCGGCTTGGAACTTAGTTTCCCACCTCAACCACACAAAAGAAATTCACAAGGAAACCCTTTCCAGAACCAGCCTCTCCTTCACATGTAAGTAGTTACCCCAGGTGCCAGGAACTCAGAGCTTTTGCTGTGCTCCCTAAGGTCCCCCAGGTGGTTGTATGGCTAAAGGATGTCCCATAATTGTGGAACCATTTATCACAGCCCTGCTTCCAAGGCAATCACCAACCCCGTAACAGTGAGAAAAGGGCAATTCATTCCTGAATGCCCGCAGTTTAGCACTCTCTCGACCCCCCGCAGAAAAGGATTTCATATTAAAATAACCAGCGGTGCCGAGAACCCTGATTAACAGTCTCACGTGAGGTGGAAGCAGCCCGCGCATTGGACAGGACGGAAGTACTTTCCATTTGGCTAATCCTCAGTTTCTCATTGCCCCGAGGCCGCCCAGACAGACTTCCACGAGTTCGCCATCGCTGGGGACGCAATGGTCCAATTCGACCAAGACTCGACCCCAGCGCCCGCACCCACCACCAGAGATCAAGGTAAGCGAGGTCTAGTTGTGTTAAAACGCATTCCTGTGCTGGAAGGTCCTATAATTACCCCTCGCCTTGAGAATAAAACGCCGCGTTTTAGCCAACCTTAGGTCTAAAAACAGCCGAAACATTTCCTACAGATTCCCCTCGCCCCAAAAGGTCTCGATTCTGTTCAATTATCGATCCTAAGTTTGACAACACATGTTGGAGAAGATCGAGTACCCAACACCGTTCTGGCTTGGATCCCACCCGGCCCCATGCCGCCCCGGCCCGCGCGGAGCCCACACCTGCCCCTCCGCCATCTTCGGCAGCCGCCTGGGAAAGAAGGAGGTCTTGCCGCGGGGTTTCTTATCCCTTGAAACAGGGGTGGCAGAAGTGACGCTGCGCGGGCGGCTTTCTCTTCATTGGCCAAAATGTTTTGCGCGTGCGCAGAGATGCCCCACTGGAAGGCGGGACATCTAGCTGTCCAATCCGAACACCACTCCGATAGGTCCTGGCGGCCATGGTGGTGAGGGGCGAGAGATCACGTGGGGAGTGGAGGCGGGGCTGCTTGGGTGGAGCCGTCCCGCCTGGGCGGCCATGTTTTTGAGGGGCTGTTAATCTCGTTCACGCGATTTTTCCCGCCATGTTTGTGAGGGGAGGCGCCCTTACCCCCTGAAGCGACTGAAGGCTGCAGGACAGGTGGTGGCCCGCAGGGGGCAACGAGCCCCTCCTTTTAGTGCTCAATTTTAGGCTTGGAAGTCCGGATTCCCCGGTGCGGTCGACCTCACCGTGACCCCGGCAAACCCCTGACCGGGTCTGGGCGTCAGTGTCCCCATCTCTAGAATAAGTGGAGGTACTTTTTCCTGTGAGATCTAAGAGTGGGTGAAGGAATGACTGCAGATGTCTGGGTTGCACATCAATCTGCTGTGTTCCCCCAGGGGAACTTCTCATTTTCTGGACTCTCGGACTTTGCTTAGGCTGTGTCCCTTGCTTGAGATGGCCTCCCTGCCCCCTCCAAAATCTGGTTTGTCACAATCCCAGTGCCCTTTGGCTCAAGAGTCCTTTTCTCCAGAGAGGCTTTCCGATACCCTAGCCTGATAGGCTCCCATACCGCCTGTGCGCCATCTCCGGGAGAGCGCGTGGTGTCCCGTACTGGGGCTCCTTGGGTCCCTTTTACTTCTCCCTCATAATCTAGGAGACCTGGGAGGACTGGGCTGGTTCTGACTCAGGTCTGGGTTCTAGCATTGCCCAGCACCGGCCCAAGGCCTCATTAGACAGTATGTTTTTTTTGAGACAGAGTCTTACTCTGTTGCCTGGGCTAGCGTGCAGCGGCTGGGTCATGGTTCACTGCGACCTCTAACTCCTGGGCTCAAGTGATCCTCCTGCCTCAGCCTCCTGAGTAGCTGGGACTACAGGTGCGCTTTGCCATGCCTGGCGAAGCAAAAACAATTTTTATTTTTTTGATGACTTGGAGTTTATATTGCACAGGTCTCCAACTGCTGGGCTCAAGCGATCCTTCCACCTCCGCCTCCCAAAGTGGTGGGATTACAGGCGTGAGCCACGCGCCCAGCCAGAAGACAGTATTGGATGAAGTATTTCCTTCACTGAAACCCCAAGATTCAAATCAAAATTGCCCCATTCACACCCTGTTCCATCCACAGACAGGCCTGGCCAGAGCTGGTAGAAAAGGATGATTTATATACAGTTTCATGGGGACAAGGGCTTTGTACAGAGGGGAGTAACGGGCTGGTGCTGGGTTCTGGCGTTGCCTCCATCCTGGGGAGAGAGTAAGAGGAGCAGCGGGGCCGAGGAAGGGACCAGCCTGTAGCCAACCTCCTCTGTGTCCCGGCTGTGCATCCTCTGGCTGGTGACTCCCCACTCTGGGCCTCAGTGTCCTCCTCTGTAAAATGGGATGATAGATGCGTCTGTCTCACGGGGCTGTTTGAGGATTGGTGGACAGAGAGGGAAAGTACTTAGCTCAGAGCTGGGCAGGCTCATGCCCAAAACAGCTCCATTCAGAGCTACTGCTCATTGTGTACTAGATCGCTGTCCAAGAGAATTCTGCAATGATAGAAATGTTCCCTATTTTTGTTCTCCAGTATGAGAGACACCAGCTCCATGTCAGTATGGAATACTTCAAATGTGGCCAGTGCAAGTCAGCTGAATTTTTAAATTTTACCTAATTTATTTTTATTTATTTATTTTTAAATGTATAGAGACAGGGTCTTGTTCTTGCTCAGGCTGGTCTCGAACTCCTGACCTTGAGCTATCCTCCCCCCTCAGCCTCCCAGAGTGCTAGCATTACAGGCGTGAGCCACTGCTCCCGGCCGTATAATTTACATTTAAGAAACTAATAATGTGGTTATTGAGAGAGTGAGAAAACAGGTTGGAGAGGAAACTAGGGTGAGAGGAAAACTCAATGTAGTACCTTTTAAAAAAAATTATAAAAATTACTGCTCGGAAACAAGTCCTAAAAAGAAAAATCATAAGATTTAGAAGAAACTAGCCCTCAATGTAGTTATTAGAAAACTTATGCATGTTTCGAACAACTTGAGTACTTGAATATACTTTTGCAGCTGTAAATTTCATGAAACTTATGTACAGATCAAGTGTTTCTGATAAAAATTTATTGTTTGAATTGTGATGTGCTGTCAGTGTAAAATACACACTATATTCTGAAAACTTAGTATAAAAAATTATAAAATATCTCATTAATCATTTAAAAATATTGATTACATGTTTAAATGACAACATTATGGATATACTGGGTGAAACAAAATATATTGTTTAAAGTTACCTGCATCATGGCTGGGCATGGTGGCTCATGCCTGTAATCCTAGTACTCTGGGAGGCCGAGGCAGGAGGATCGCTTGAGCTCAGAAGTTCGAGACCAGCCTGAGCAAAAGTGAGACCCTGTCTCTATTAAAAATAGAAAAAATTAGCCGGGCATATAGTACACGCCTGTAGTTCCAGCTCCTTGGGAGGCTAAGGCAGGAGGATCACTCGAGGCCAGGAGTTTGAGGTTGCTGTGAGCTAGGCTGATGCCACAGCACTCTAGCCTGGGCAACAGAGTGAGACTCTGTTTCAAATAAATAAATAAAGTTACCTGCATCAGGCTGGAGTGCAGTGGTGCAATCATAGCTCACTGTAACCTCAAATTCCTGGGCTCCAGCGATCCTCCTGCCTCAGCCTTCCGAGTAGCTGAGACTACAGGTGTGCCACCATGCCCGGCTAATTTATTTATATGTTTTTGTAGAGATGAGGTCTCACTGTGTTGCCCAGGCTGGTCTTCAACTCCTGGGATCAAGTAGGCCTCCTGCCTCAGCCTCTCAAAGTGCTGGGATTATGGGCATGACCCACCATACTTGATCCTTTTTCTTTTTCTTTTTTAAATGTGGCTACTAGGACATTTAAAATCCCATGTGTGGCTTGCATTCTGTTTCCACTGGGCAGTGTTGCTCTAAAGGCTTTGCATGGGTCACTTCATTAACCTCATGACAACCCTATGGTGGCCATTATTAAAGCCTTTTTTTTAATTTCTTTCTCTCTTGTACATGCAGATGAAACATTAAAGCCTTTTGTACATATAAGGAAACTGAGGCAGAAAAGAGAAGGGCACAGATGCTGGAACAAGACAGCCTAGAGTCAAATTTTGGTTTTCACTCAAGTGCTGTGTGACATTTGGCAAATTATTTACCTCTCTGTGCCTTGTTTCAGCCTCTGTGAAACAAGGATAATAATGGCACGAGCTTCTCAATGGAGTGAGTTAATTTATGGAAGGCCTCAGCGCAAAGCCTGCGCCACCGAGGCACTATATGTTGGAGCAATTACTGTAAAATGTTTCTTGTCCTTGGGGCCTCCCCTCCTACCCCACACCTGTTTCCAGATTCTTTCTTCCATCCCATGCCTCCCATGGCTCCCTGATGCCCTGCACTGGCCCAAGTGACCGGAACACCCTGGGCTTTCTCACACCTGATGGCTTCACCAAAGCAGTTCCCTCTGCCTGGGGTGCTGTTCCAATCCTGCCCCAAGACCCCTCCACCCTGGCTTGCAAGCTCCTGCATCCATATATCTCCCCAGGGCCCTCACTCCCTCCGGTCCCCACTGAGCTCAATGTCCTTCCCTAATCTCACTCCGTCCCCAGGTTCCCCCACTGTCCAATCCGGCACTGGGTCTGTTGGGCCCCAGCCCCCTGACCCATCCACCCCACCCCACCCCATGGTCCTCTCGCCCCGGGCCCTCCCCAGCCTCAACCTCACTCTCCACTCTCTTCTTGCAGCTGCTCTCTGTGGCCTGGGGGCTCCCTCTGCACCTGGGCTGCCCCCCGGCTCTGCTCCCAGCTGTTCCCTAGCTGCTAGGACACTCCCACAGTCTGGGCCCCACGACCTGTGATGGACTCACCGAGATGAGGCCCCAGGCAGGTCAGGGCTCCACAAGCAGCACATCCTGGTGACTGGAGGTGGGGGGCGCCTGTGGGTCCCACAGGGTCAGTCATAGGTGGGCAGGCAGGGCCTCCAGCTACCCTCTGTCCCTCTCTACCTGCTCCTCCCATCTTACTGGCTCACCTGTTCCCCAGGGCAGGGCATCCTCTGCCTCGTCCTTCGCCAGCGCAGGCAGCAGGCAGCGGCTGGCAGCACCAGGGCCACTGGCAGGAGCAGCAGCAACAGCAGCAGCAGCAGCAGAGGTGGCTGGGGCGCTGGCAGGGCTGTGGCCCCCCAGGCGCCAGGACTCTGTGGGGGCGGCAGGGTGGAGGGGTCTGGGGAGAGAGAGGAGGCTGCGTGACCAAGGAGAAGGGCTGGGTTGCAGAAGGAAAGAAAGGCTGTCTGGCACTGGCTGTGGGACCTCGGCAGGCTGCTGGCCGCCCTGTGCCTCAGTTTTCTCATCTGTAAAATCGACATACTCATTATACCAACCTCATCAGGTTGTCACAAAAATTAAATGAGGAACATACGGACAGTGCTTAGAACAGTATTGGCACATAACAGGGTTGTGCTTTATTTTGTAAGGAAACAAATGTGTTTCTAGTGATTCTGTATCTATTTGTTTGTCTTCTTAACCCAATAGTCTGTGAGCCCCATGTGAGCAGCAGGGATCTTATCTGACTTATTTATCACCAGAACCTACTACTTAGTGCTCATTAAATATTTGAATGAATGAAATAGGTTCAGAGAGACTCCCCTTAATGTCCCTTAAACACACAGGCAGGTTTCTGCCTCAGGGCCTTTGCACTGGCTGCCCCTTTGTTCCCAGCTTTCAGTGACTTTCCAGCCAACCACTTCAGATGACGATTCCATCATCCTGTTTTCATTCGAGTGCACAGGGCTCATTATACTCAGATACTTTCTTTTCTTTTTCTTTTTTTCCCCCAAAAACGGGGTCTTGCTCTGTTGCCCAGGGTGGAGTGAAACAGCATGATCATAGCTCACCCCAGCCTCAAACTCCTGACCTTACTTTCTGGATTATCTATGTGTTTAGGTATTTATCCTCTGTCTCCCCAGTTAGCATGTCAGCTCCAAGCAGCAGGGATCTTGGGCTTGCTCCATGCTGTGTCTCCAGTGCCAGGCACATAGGAGATGGTTAACAAACAGTTGAATGAATGGTCATAAACCTAAACACAAATGACCAGTGAGGCTAAATATAATTGATAGAAGCTTTTGGAAATGCAGAGAAAAATAGGAGAAATGAACACCCATATGTGCGTAAGTAACTGGTAAAATCTGAATAAGCTCTGTGGATTGGAGCAATGCCTGGTTTTGATTTTGTAGTATAGTTAATGTTAACAAGCAAAATGTTACACTGGGGAGGCTGGTGAGGGTTGTAAGGGACCCCGCCCTCACCCTGTTCATTTCTTTGCACTTTCCTGTGAATTTATAATTATTCCCAAAGAAAAAAGTTAAAAAAAATTAACTTGCTAAAAAATAACCAACATTAAAAATCCTGGCCAGGCCAGGCACAGTGGCTCACTCCTGTAATCCCAGCACTTTGGGAGGCTGAGGCAGGAGGATCTCTTGAGGCCAGGAGTTCTAGACCAGCCTGGGCCACATAGCAAGACCCAGTGTTTACAAAAAATAAAAAAATTAGCTGGGTGTGGTGGCTTGCGCCTATTGTCCCATCTACTCAGGAGACTGGGGCAGGAGGATGGCTTGATCCCAGGAGTCTGAGGTTGCAATGAGCTATGATGGTGCCACTGTACTCCAGCCTGGGTGACAGAGTGAGACCCTGTCTGAAATAATAATAATAAATATTTTTAAAATCCTGGGGAAAAATGAATCTACTTATTTTGGCTTTTTTTTTTTTACATTTTTAAATACGGGTACTAGGAAATTTACACTTAAACATGTGGCTCACGTTGTATTTCACCTGCACAGGGCTGTCTTAGAGAAAGAGGAATTATTGTTCCCTTCTCAAAGATGGGTAAACTGAGTCCAGAAAAGGGAATGCACTTGCCTTTGTCACAGACAATGGGGGAATGGGGGGCTCTGGGACACCAGAGCAGAGAGGGTGAGGGGCTGTGAGGATGATGGGTGGGTGGGGGGCGCTGGGATCCTTTACCGGGCTGACAACGGAGCTCCAGACACGGCGAGAAATTCCGGCGGGTGATCCAGGGCTTCAGAGCCACCAGCTGCTGGGAGGTGTCCTGCAGGAGGCAGGAGATGTTGGTCTGGACGAAGCGAAGACAGCTGGGGAGGGGCTGGGGGCAGGGGAGGGAGACGTCACCACCACATCAACCCCCTCATCTCCACAGGCCAAGGGCTTTTCCCTGCTGGCAACGCCCAGCAACTGGGCCCCATGAGGCCTGGGTCTCAGAGTTCAGCCCCCACTGCCTCTGGTTGCTAGGAGGAGAACCCCCGCAGCACCCTTCAGTGGGCCAAGAGATCTGGGCCTCCGAATTGGGCCCAGACCCTCCACCATCCCCTGGGGCCTAGAGAGTTGTTGTTCTCCAGTGACAGGACCCCCAGGGGAGACAGGACCCCCAGGGGATCGGGGTGCCAGCTCTACCTTCCTTGTGTTGCTAAGTTCGAAAGAAATCTCCAGCAAGGCTGAGCAGAGCTTTACTTCCAATGCCTAGGAAAGCATCTTCCTCCCCTCACCTGTTCCCCAAGTTCAGGGCTGACCTGAAAGGTACATGAGGTGACAAAGACTATCTCGGTGTTGACAGCCTCCAGCAGGCCTTGCATCTGGGACCCAGCCACAGTCTTGAGCTGTTCCATCCAGCGCTGCGCCAGGACCAGGCGCCAGAGTGCCCCGCACAGCTCCTCCTGGGGAGACAACCCACGCGGGGCTTGGGAGGGGGCTCTGGGCAGGAAGGGGCCCAGGTTGGCCAACTAGCCTGTTCCCCCGAGGCGGGGGTGAGGGGGCTGCGGGGGTTGGAGGGTCCTGAGTCTGTGGTTCCCACCTCCTTCCTGGGCCCCTCCCACGTGACTCACTTCCTGCAGGTTGGAGGCCACAGTGACCGGGTAATCCAGAAGCAGGTAGTCAGACTAGGGGAGAAAACAGGGTTAGGCCTGGTCAAAACAGGGCGAAACACTAAGGAGACTCAGACGTGCTGGCAGAGACCCAGAGAGGGGGACAAGGCCCAGAGAGGGGGAACTGTGACCCAGCCACAGAACCTTGGTCTCAAAGAGGGACCGCAGGATGGGGCTGAGGCAGGGATGCTTACCAGCTTGCGGATGGTGACAGCGAAGTTGGAGGAGATGGGGCTGTGTTCGAAGGAGCAGTGCTGGGTCCCGCGGAGGCCGGGGCTGAGCAGCAGCAGCAGCAGCAGGGGGGTCTGCAGGGCGGGGCGGGCTCTCTTGGCTCTCGCGGCCCCCCCAGGCCTCCCGCCTCCACCCCTCCCTCCTCCCTCCTTCTCCCATCCCAGGTCTCATCCACCTCCTTTAGTGCTGTCCCCACCTCTGCCCACCTCCCTGTTCCTCTCGGTCTCTGCTCCAGCGCCGTCGCTTTTCATCCTGCTCTGCCAACCCTCTCCCCATCTTCCCGGCTCGGTCCTCTGTATTCACCGGCCTGTTTCCCCTCCATCTGCGTCCTGTCCTCTTCATTTGTACCGGGCACTGCCAAATTCCCCTTCTCTGTCCACCTCCCCCTCCCTTGTCCATCTCTGTCCCCTCCCCATCTTGGCACTGCCTGTCCCCGTTCCCCCCACGTTGCCCCTCAGGTATACGCACAGCTGGGCTCCAGGCTGGTGCCAGCACTGTCATCTCGGCCGGCGGCCCCTCATGCCTGTGGCCTGGTCTTGGAAGGGACAGAAGAAGTCTCGGACCCCGACACCCCAGCCCCTTCCTCGCCCGCCCCTTCTGCTCCCCGCCCCTCCGCCGTCCCCTTGATGTGGCCGAGTTTCCGCCTCTTACTCCCCCAGGCTTCCTGCATGAGCCCCAGTTACGATGAAATCTCCTCATCTCCCCTTTCAAGAACCCCGACGTCCGGTCCCCAGAACCCTCCCCAGGTCAGGGACTCGGGAACCCGACCCCCCATCCCCTGCTGCCTCTGCCTTAGGACTGGGGACCCCGGCTCCGCCCCTCGGGGACCTGGAGTCCAGTGCTCCTCACACACCAGGCTTGTCCCAGCTGGGTGTGGAAGGGGCCAAGCCGGGTGACAGCCAGAGACTGAAAGTGAAAGGAAGTTTTTTGGGGGGAGAGAGTGAGCAGGGGTGGAATTTGGGCCGGGGCCCAGGGCGCCCCCTGGTGGCGACAGGTGGCCGCTCACGCCGCCGATGGCGCCTTCGCGGAGCTCGGGGCCGAGGGCGGGACGGTCGCCCTGACTGCACGCACGGTGCACGGAGAGCGGGGCTCGAGGCCGATCTGGCTCCGGGAGCTGCGGGAGCGGGGAGCTTGTTGCGTGGCTGGGTCTGACCGTCCTCGGGCCCTCCAGCTTTGCCTGCCAAGGCCTGGCACACAGGACTCAGGGGATGTCTTGTCACATCAGGCCTAGCAAGTGGCACTCTGGCTCTGGCTTTGCCGCTGTGGGAGCTTGGTTTCTTCAACTCCAAATTGGCGGGTGAGGTGGTAGATGAGGAAATGTAAGTTCCCTTCCACAGCTGGCATCCTCGGAATGTCTTGCTGGCCCATTCCATCTGTGGCAGACTGTCCCCAAGTATCTGCTGGAGGATTCTACACCTGTCCTGTGGAACTCAGGCATGGCCACATGGCTTGCTTTGGCCAATGGCATGAGGGTGAGAGTGACAGGTGTCCCTTCTGGGTGGAAGCCTACAGGACTGAGGAGTGGCTCTGGGTCGATGGCAGAAGCATCAAGAGGGGCCACCCTCCGCCAAGTGCCTGATGCGACTCTGAGGAGCAGAGGGCCCTGCCAACCCTGGGTGAACGGGTAGTGTGAGCAGACTAGCTTTGTGGTTGTAGACCACAGAGATTTGGGGCTGTGTGTCACCACAGCAAAGCCTAGCCCGTCCTGACTGTGCCACCATTTGTCCTCCCTGCCCACTTCGCCTCACTTCCTGTCCAGCCAGGTTTAGCTTCCTTGTCGCACTGAATGGTCAGACTGTTCTTGAGTTTTCGCTTGTTTTCTGACTGCTATGGCCCCCAAAGATGTCCACATCCTAATCCGCAGAATCTGTGACTGTGACCTAACAAGGCAAAAAGGATTTTGCAGGTGTGATTAAGCTAAAGACCTTGAGATGGGGCGATCATCCTGGACTTACTGGGTGTGGCCCGTGAAAGAGGGAGGCGGGAGAACCCGAGTCAGAGAAAGAGATGTGTCAACAGAGGAGTCAGCGTGAAGCCTCCTTGACAGACTCAACCGGCCATTGCTGGCTTTGAAGACAGGGGACGTGGCCCTGAGCCGAGGAGTGCCCGGGGCCTGTAGAGGCTGGTACAGGCAAGAAATGGATTCTGCCCTAGGGCTTCCAGAAGGAGGAACAGCCCTGCCAACACCTGGGCTTTAGCTTAATGAAAGCCATTTCAGACTTCTGACCTCCAGAACTGTAAGATAATAAAATCTGAACTGCTAAATTTGTGGCAATTTGCCACGGCACTGACAGGAAATGAATATGCTTCTCAGTCGCCAGAACACCAGCTCCAGGCCAGGCCCTGTCTTGTCCCTGGCTGTGTCCCCTAGCGCCTATAACAGTGTCTGACTCAGGGTGGGCACTCAGTATTTGTTGACTGACTGGATAGATGACTAGGGTAGGAGATCCTGTCCCCTGGCCAGGGATGACCAGAGTAGACCAGAAGTGGGCACCTGACCCAGGCTGGCCAGTAAGATGTCTACCCTGGGGACTGAGCCGGTGGTACATAGACCTGCCACGCCTGGCTCTGGCTGTGTTAGAGCAACAGGAGGGCTAATGAGAAGGACCCCAAGGCAGCTGGCACAATCCAGGACAGAGCCGTCCAGCCAGGCTAGGGCTGTCCAGGGATTTCCCTCCAACTCCTCTCACTGCTTCCTGTGTCTGGTCCAGGGGAGGTAATGTACTTGCCAGACCTTAGCCAAGTACTGACAAGAGGCTGCCCCGTCCCACGTGAGGGTGGGGAGCATATCCTTGAGGGGAAGAGATTTTGAGCAGCAGCCCACTCTGGACAAAACCAACCTCTAGGCCGGGTGCGGTGGCTCACGCCTGTAATCCTAGCACTCTGGGAGGCCGAGGCGGGTGGATCGCTCGAGGTCAGGAGTTCGAGACCAGCCTGAGCAAGAGTAAGACCCCCGTCTCTAGTAAAAATAGAAATAAATTATCTGGCCAACTAAAAATATATATAGAAAAAATTAGCCGGGCATGGTGGCGCATGCCTGTAGTCCCAGCTACTCAGGAGGCTGAGGCAGAAGGATCGGTTAAGCCCAGGAGTTTGAGGTTGCTGTGAGCTAGGCTGACGCCACGGCACTCACTCTAGCCTGGGCAACAAAGCAAGACTCTGTCTCAAAAAAAAAAAAATAAAAACAAACAAACAAACAAAAACCAACCTCTAATTAATCCCCAGCAATCATTAAGCACATCCTGGGTGCCCATCACTGAGTCAACCCAATGAGGTTGGAACTTTGAGCCCCATTTTACAGATGGGGAAACTGAGGTTCAGAGGGTTTAAGAAGCTCTCCCGAGGTCACACGGCTAGAAAGATTTGAATGAAGCAGAGAGGCAGAGATACAAGACCCAAGAGATCATGTGGCCCATGGAAAAAGGACCCGCCCTGGTTCCTGCCTGGCCAAGTCCTGGGACTCCTATATGTGTGTCCTGCCCTGTCTTCTGCAAGGTATCTCAGTAGCCTTCCAGAAAATTTCCTTTTATCCTAAGATAGCATGAGTGGGATTCTGGCATCAAAAAGGATTCTGAAGCCCTAGTGTGCTGGAGTGGTTCACACTGCTCATGGCAGCTGATGGTTAAAAATTTAGGAATTCTAGCCAGGCGTGGTGGTTCACGCCTGTAATCCTAGCACTCTGGGAGGCCGAGGCAGGAGGATCACTTGAGCTCAGGAGTTCGAGACCAGCCTGAGCAAGAGTGAGAACCTGTCTCTACTAAAAATAGAAAAAATTAGCACAGATTCTGAGGCCATGCACGGCAGGGAAACCAAAGCACAAGAGCTGCGGTGGGGTACCCCAGAAGAGACAACAGGCCCTGTCTGGAGATCCTCAGAGTCCCCTTCATCTGTTTCACAAGACTGTCGTACTGGAGCTACCCACCGGGCTGCTGAATCTCTGAAGTAAAAAGGCCGAGAATAGACCAGAAGTTGCCATCCCTTTCTCCCCTCAGAGGCATAGTCAGGGTTGGGCAGAGAGTTTATTGGAAGCCATGGGGACCATGAGGGGAAAGTTCCAGGTATCTGGTGTCTGTTGGGGTCCAAGATGGAGTGGGTGGCGTGCAGGCATCAGTCCCCCATGGGCAGCCACAGGGCCTTGGTGCGTGCTGCCCGCAGCCCCAGCTCTGGGCCTGCGCCTTCGGCCTCCTGCTCCCAGGCCCGCGGGAGGCCCCTGCTCACCCACACCGGCTTGAGGTTCCCTGCTGAGGCCCACTCCACAAACTGGGAGCCCTGGGGGGGGAGGGGCGGATTAGCGCTGCCACCAGCCTGTTTGCTGCGAGGCTGCCACCTGTGCAATGAGGAGTTACTGAGGAGCGGCCCAAGGCTCGACTTGGGCTCCGTAGCTACGGTGCTCAGCTCTCAGCAAGCAAACCTTCCAGATGCTGAGGGAAAAGAGGTTGACCCTGTGGCTGGGGAATTTCCTGTCCCTTAATAGCCCATGTTCAATGGAATGGGGCCCAGGGAGTTCCCATCTGTTCCCAAGAGTAGACTGTGGGCCTGTGACTCTGTTGCTAGGGTGTGGTCCTTAGCAACGGGTTGTCCACCAAGATTAGGTCTTTGGGCTGGCGGGCCCTCAGGCCCTTCTTCCTGAAGAGATCCTCTCTCTTAGCAACTGGGGCTCCAGAGGGGCAGGGCCATGTTTCCAGAAAAGGAGGAGACCCTTGGTGATGTTTAAGGTGCTAAAGATGGTGACACAAGGGGTACCTGGGCAGATCCGAAATACCACAGGGCCTGGACATCCTGGTGCAAGGCCAGGCAGCGGGTCAGGTGGTCCCGGTCTCCTGTCACCACGTTCACCAGGCCCGCCGGGAACAGGGTGGCCATGTCCTAGGGGATGAGAGGGTTGGGAGGGCAGGGGGACAGCGTGAGGAGTGAGCGTCTGGGGAGTGGCCGTGGGGCCCTGGAAGGGATGGGCTTCGGGTCATGGGCTGGTGAAGGCTCCGGCCTAGAATGAATGGGCAGCGGGTCCCTGAGGATGAAGGCTTGGGTGCTGGGACTGCGGTCACCATGGTTACTGAGGAGGGTAGGGTGAGAGCCAAGCTCCTGTAGGTGTCAGGACATCTTTCATCTGCTGCCCCAGGGCTGTGGGGGCAGCAACAGGTGGCAGGCAGGCAGGGGGACTGTACCTGGCAGACCTCCAAGGCCAGCAGGGGACAGGCTCCGCTGGGCACCATGACTACAGTGTTGCCATGGGCCAGGGCGGGGGCCAGCAGGGACACGAAGGCAAGCAGGGGCCGCTCATCCGGGCACACAATAGCCAGCACACCCAGCGGCTCCCGCAGGCGGAGCACAGGGCCTCTCAGTCCGGCTACCTGCAGGGACAGGCCGGGGGTCAAGGGCAGGGCAGGGGAGACTGACTGCCTCAGCCTTCTCCATCACCTGCCTCTTTCCTCCTCTCATCCCCATCTTTGCTTCCCTATAACAGCTCCAATAATAATATAACCAGGTGATGGTTCAGAGCACAGAACTCGGGAGCCAGACGGCCTGGGTTCAAGTCTCAGCTCAGCCACTCACCAGCTGTGTGACCTTGTGGGAGTTACTTAACCTCTCTGGGCTACAGTTTCTCATCTTTGAAATGAGAATAATAAGTGTCTACCTTATAGATTTGTTGTTAGGATGAAATGAGTGAATCTGTGCAGAGGGCTCGAATTCTGGCCCATGGGTTGGTTTGTAGGTATGTTTCCTACAAAAGCTTTATTGAATATAATTGCCATTCACTAAACTGCACACATTTTAAAGGGTACAATTTGATACATTTTGACAACATGGACACATCTGTGAAACTATCACCACAAGTGAGATAATGATCTTCACCCTATTCCTCCTGTCCCTTGGTAATCTTTCCCTCCTGCCATATTTGAGACCCCTCTGTCCTCAGGCAACCACTGGGCTGCTTTCTCTCACTATAGATGAGTTTATATTTTCTAGAATTTTACAGCTACAGAGTCACATAGTCTGCATTCCTTTTTATCTGGCCTCACATGATTATCTTGCGATTATCCCTGGGTGGCACGTTCACTCCTTTTGATTACTGAGTAGGATTCCATCCTGTGGACGCACCATGTTTTGTTTATCTGTTAACCTACTGCGGGATATTTGGGTTGCTTCCAGTTTGGGACCATTATGAATAATGGTGAACATTATTATTATGAACGTTTGTGTATAAATCTTTTTTTGGTTATATGCTTTCATTTCTCTTGGGTTAAAACCTAGGAATTAATTTTATCTAGGCAAATGCCTAGGAATCGTGGCCGGGTTCCATGGTGAAAGTATGTTTTTCCTTTTTTCAGAAACTGCCAAACTGCTTTCCAAAGTGATTGTATCATTTCACACTCCCACAGGGGCGTGTGAGAGTCCCAGTTCCTCCACATCCTCACCAACACTTGGTATGATCGGTCTTTTAAATTTTAGCCATTTAGGTGCATAGTGATTTCACTGTGTTTTTTTTTTTTTTTTGAGACAGAATCTTGCTCTCTGTCACCCAGCCCAGGCTAGAGTGCTGTGGTGTCAGCCTAGCTCACAGCAACCTCAAACTCCTGGGCCCAAGCAATCCTCCTGCTTCAGCCTCCCGAGTAGCTGGGACTACAGGTGCATGCCTCCATGATGCCTGGCTGATTTTTCTATTTTTGGTAGAGATGGGGTCTCACTCTTGCTAAGGCTGGTCTTGAACTCCTAAGTTCAAGTGAGCCTCCTGCCTTGGCCTCCCAGAGTGCTAGGATCACAGGCGTGAGCCACCGTGTCTGGCCTAGACTCTCTCTTCTGTTCTACTGATTTATTGGACTGACCTTGTGCCAGTAACTCACTCTCTTGATTAATGTAGCTTTATAGAAAATTTTAGTATGTAGCAGTTAACTTTTCCAGCTTTCTCACCTTAGTTATTCTAGGTCATTTGCATTTCTTTCTTTCTTTCTTTTTCTCTCTTTCTTTCTCCTTCCTTCCTTCCTTCCTTCCTTCCTTCCTCCCTCCCTCCCTCCCTCCCTTCCTTCCTTTTCTTTCTTTCTTTTTTTTTTGGGGGGGGGCAGAGTCTCCCTCTGTTGCCCGGACTAGAGTGCCATGGCGTCAGCCTAGCTCACAGCAACCTAAAGCTCCTGGGCTCAAGCAATCCTTCTGCCTCAGCCTCCCGAGTAGCTGGGACTACAGACATGTGCCACCATGCCCGGCTAATTTTTTCTACATATTTTTTAGTTGTCCAGCTAATTTTCTTTCTATTTTTAGTAGAGACGGGGTCTCACTCTTGCTCAGGCTGGTCTCCAACTCCTGAGCTCAAACGATCCACATGCCTTGGCCTCCCAGAGTGCTAGGATTACAGGTGTGAGCCACCATGCTGGGCTGCTCATTTGCATTTTTATATGCATTTTATTATTTTTACTTTTTTAGAGACAGGGGTCTCACTATGTTGTCCAGGGTGGTCTTGAACTCCTTGCCTCAAGTGATCCTCCTAAGTAGCTGGGATCACAGGTATGAGCCACTGCACCCGGCCCTCATGGCCCTCACAGTGGTTTTGATTTGCATTTTCCTAATGACTAAAGAAACTGAGCATCTTTTCATGTGCTGATTGGTCAGCCATGGACAAACATTTTTTGAGTCCTTGGCTATATGTCAGGCACTAAGTGCTTAACTGATTTGGCCTTCACAACTCCACAAGGGTAATACAATTATAAAAAATTGTACAATTGTATACTATCTATGGAGGGGGGATGTCAAACTGTCCCCAATTGCTCCTGTGGCATCACCAGAGTTGTTGGATCCTTGTGCTCTCTTTGCTGTCCCCATTGTACGCTTCAGGTCCAGCCAGTATGTATATTTAACTGTATGTTATGTATATAAGTGAAACCAAGTCACATGAAGCAATACTCTGTGCCATGTACTCTGTTTTCTATCCTATTATCTTTTGTTGAAAAAAAAAAAAAAAAAAAAAGAAAGCCAGGTGTTCTGCCATGGGCTCCCAGGAAAAAAGAAAGCCAGATGCATGCAGTGGCACAGGCCTGTAGTCCCAGCTACTCTGGAGGCTGAGACAGGAGGATCCCTTGAGCCCAGGAGTTCGAGGCTGCAGTTAGCTATGATCACACCAGTGCACTCCAGCCTGGGCAACATAGCAAGACCCCCAACTATAGTACAAATAAGTAAATAAGTAAACGTGGTTATAGGCCATTAGATTGATTCTCTGAGGTGGGCTGTGTGCCCATTGTACAGATGAGGAAACTAAGGTGCAAAGAAGTGAAACCACTGATGATCATGCAGCCGGGAGCCAGCCCAAGCCTGGCTCATTTCAGAGCCTTTTCCCTGCCCCCCCCACCGACTGCCTGCCCTGTCTACCTGCCCATGGGCCCCTCTCACCTGCAGGGTTTGGCCTTGGGCCTCGGCCTGGGCCCCCCAGGTCCGAAGTCGTCTCACGCTCAGCTCCACCTCAGCCTTGGCAGCCTTGAGCTCCACTCCCTGCCTCTCCAGCCTTGAGGCCAGGGTGGACTCCCGGCGCTCCAGTGCGGCTGCCAGGGCCCACAGCAGGGCCGTCCGGGCCCCCGGCGACTGGCCCGCCCAGCTGTGAGCACACAACGCACATGGGGCTGTGTCCTGGCTCCTCCAAGATACCACACTCTGTCCACAGCCCTACCTTAGGGGCCCAGGTCCCCAGCTCACCAACCACTAGGGGTCCCAGACTACCCTCTCTGCCACCCCATAACCCCTAGCATAACCCCATGTGACACTCTTACCCAGAGGTAGCCTGGTGAGCAGCCTCCACAGCACCTCGGATATCCTTGGCTCCACCCTCAGCCACGTAGCCATGGAGGTTGCCAAATGCATCCTGGATGGGCCTGGAGCTCCGGGCCCCGGGAGCCTGGAAACGGCCTCCAACGAAGAGCCCATAGGGGGGTGCTGGGCTGCAGTGGGGTGAGGCAGGAGGGGGTCCTGGGGTCTGGGTCCTGCTCAGACCCTACGCTCCACTCCATTGGATGGACCACCTCGGCTCCCATGAGCCTCTGGGGACCTCAAACTCCTGCTCCCATGAACCTTTGGGGTACCCTAAACTCCTGCTCCCATGAGCCTCTGGGGACCTCAAACTCCTGCTCCCATGAACCTTTGGGGACCTCAAGCTCCTGCTCCCATGAACCTTTGGGGTACCCTAAACTCCTGCTTCCATGAGCCTCTGGGGACCTCAAGCTCCTGCTCCCATGAACCTTTGGAGAGCACAGATCTTCATGTTGCAGAACTGAGAGTCTTACCAGGCCTGGGATGGGGGACTATAGGAGGCCTTGAGACCAGGAATACAATACTCAGCAAGACCAGGACCCCACGAGATGGCTTGAACCGACGTCCCTCCAACCCTCCCTTCCACGGGGGAACCTGACATAAATTCTTCCACACCCCCAGACCACCTGGCCCCTGGGACAACTCACGTGGGCCCTGTTTCAGGCCCAGCCGGCAGGGTTGAGGGCACAGCGAGGCCAAATGTGTCATAGTTCAGGTTCTTGGAAAGGTAGGACAGCCGGGCAGGGGTCCCTGAGCGCCGCAGGTACTCATACAGCCCCTGTGCGAGGGATGGTGTCAAGAGGAAGCAAGGTGGGGACAAGATGGGACACAAGCATCAAGGGGGCGCGGGTGGGGATGGGAGGGGGTGCGCTCACATCCGGGCCCCCGTGCCAGGACGACCCGCTCTCCTTGCAGCCCCCTATGGGCACTGCAGGGTCTCTGAGGCCGTGGCTGTTGATCCAGACTGTGCCCACCCGGAGCCTGTGAGGGGAGACGGAGACATCAGGGAGAGGAAAACAGAAAGTAGGGCGAGGTGAGCAAAAAAAAGGGGGAGAGAGACAGACCCAGGAGAAGGGAGACAGGGGACACTGAGACTGAGGGAAAGGGTGGGAGCTTTGGCCGTGCCCACAGGCCACCCTTCCTGCCCCAGCGGCACTGACTGACCCGTAGCCCAGCTCCAGCGCCTGCCCCAGCCTCTCGCTCCACACGCTGGCGCTGCCCCCCCGGGGCGTCCCGTTGGCCAAGGCCAGTGCCTCCTTGGCTGTGCGGAAAGGGGAAGCCACGACCACAGGCCATGGCGCCTGCAAGGGGTGATGGGAGCTCAGTGGGCCTGGCCAGCCCCTCCCGCCAGTACCCTGCCCATCGGGGATGAGCCTGCAGCAGTCACCAGCCCCCAGGCCCAGGTCACACGGTCATGGTCACCCCAGGGGCTTCTGTGGGTCTGGTGGTGCTGCTGGCTGAGGATGGCTGGATGGACTAGGACCCTGGGGACCCTAAGGGGCTCACCTCTGCCTGGGCACACGGGGAGGCTGGGGGTAGGTCAGAGACCAAGGTTGGGGGATAGAATGGGCTGTCTAAGGGCACATCGCCGGCCTGGAACACCTAGGGAGGGAGAGAACTAGATCTAGAAGTCCCCCTCCAGTCCCCTTCTACTCAGACCCAGGGGTCCAGGCCCCCAGCCCCACCTCCCTCAGACCCAATAATCCCTGCCTCCAGCCCCCTCCTCTCCAGACCTATAAATTGGAGCCCCCTGTCCCTTCCTCCCTCAGACCCAATAATCCCTGCCTCCAGTCCCCACCTCTCCAGACCTATAAATTGGAGCCCCCTGTCCCCTCCTCCCTCAGACCCAGGAGGGAGGTCTCTAGGTCCCTCCTTTGCCATCACCCCAGAGACTCTGCCCCCTGGCTCACCTGCGCACCCTGGCTCTGGGCCTCACGCACATAGCGCTGGGCCCGGTCACGTGCGGCAGCCCCTCGGGCCCCCATGTCCACGGCCCCGTCCAGCCCTCGGCCACTCCGAAGCCGCCCCATCCGCGCCTGGAGCCGCCTCATGGTTTCCTCCCACACAGACTCCTGGACGAGGAGCCTGAGGCCCCCCTGTTAGGAAAAGGCACATCAGGGTGGGCAAACCCAGGGCCGATGTGGGGAAGACAGGTCCCCACAGAGGGCTGAGACTCAGGGACGGAGGAGGGTCATGAAGTGGCCGAGGACCAAACCCAAGGCAGAATGTGGAGTCAGTCACAGAAAGTTGATAACGTGAAGAATGAAGATAGAGATTCGAAAACTAGGGACATGGATACTCAGGAAAAAAAGAAAATAAAATAAAACAAAACAAAACAGAGCCCCAAAGAACAAGGGACACAGAGCCCCAGACAGCGCAAGGGCAGGAGAGCGGGGACATGCAGATTTAGAAACTTGAGGTGAGGAGCCCTGGACATGCAATGAGTAAAGTAGAGTTTTAGGACCCAGAGAACTGGAAATTAAAATGAAAGGAAACTCTGGAGACCCCAAAGTCTGGAGACAGCCACGGGCAGCCCCCAGGATGAGGGGACACAAGTACACGGGTCTCACCGGGCTTCGGTCGGACCAGGCTGCGTCCACCACGCCCTCCACGGCCGAGTCCACGTCCGCCGCGTCGCTCAGCAGCAGCAGCGCCTCCGCCCCCAGAGCCAGGCCCAGCTCGGCCCCCTCGCCTGCCAGCGCCCGCCGAAGGGCACGTCCTTCCTGAGGGACCCACTCCCAGGTTCAGCTGCTGGAGGAGCCACTGGGACCCCAGCTGCGTCCCGCCCCACTCCCAGCCCTGAAGATACCTCGAGGGCTCCACAGAAGGCCACCTTCTGGACTCCAGGCTGGGAGGCCAGGACGGGCCCCAGGGAGGCAGGGCCACTGATCACGTTGATTATTCCTGGGAATGGGCCTAGCTCCCCTGCCAGCTGGGCCAGGAGGAGGGGTGTCGGGGAGGCAGGGGGCACAAGGGCCACCACAGTGCAGCCTGGGGAAGGGGGGCAGCTCGAGGACCCAGGAGTCAGGCCCCCAGCCCCTCCCCCCTCAGCCCCAGGTGTCTGGGAACCCCAGCCCCTGCTCCCTCAGACTCAGGGATCCACGCTCCCTTGATCCCTCCTACTTTAGACCCAGGGGTCCTAGCCCCCAGCCCCTCCTCCCTCATGGGACCCCCAGCCCCTCCTCCCTCAGACCCAGGGGTCCAGGCCCCCAGCCCCTCCCCCCTCATGGGACCCCCAGCCCCTCCTCCCTCAGACCCAGGGGTGCAGGCCCCCAGCCCCTCCTCCCTCAGACTCAGGGGTCCAGGCCCCCAGCCCCTCCTCCCTCTGCCCCAGGGATCCGGGTCCCCAGCCTCCTCCTCTCTCAGACCCGGGGGTCTAGGCCCCCAGCCCCTCGTCCCTCATGGGACCCCCAGCCCCTCCTCCCTCAGCCCCAGGGGTCTAGGGCCCCAGGCCCTCCTCCCTCAGACCCAGGGTTCCCAGCCCCCAGCCCCTCCTCCCTCAGACCCAGGGGTCCAGGCCTCCAGCCCCTCCTCCCTCTGCCCCAGGGATCCGGGTCCCCAGCCTCTCTCAGACCCGGGGGTCTAGGCCCCCAGCCCCTCCTCCCTCAGACCCAGGGTCTGTGCTCCCTTGATCCCTCCTCCCTTAGACCTACAGGTCTGACCCTGGTCCCTCCTCCCTCAGACCCAGGGGTCTGTGTCCCCAGCCCCTCCTTTCTCAGACGCAGGAGTTGGGCCCCAGCCCTTCATTTACCCACAGCCAGGGCGGGGCAAATCCTCCACATCATCTCAAGGAAGGAGAACGTGGATGGCAGGATGAGGCCGATTACTCCTGCGTGGAAAACAATGAGGTGACTGGGGCTGGCACTGCCGGGTCATGCAGGAGGAAGGGGCTGGGGGCCGGGACTGCAGGTGCTCACCCATGGGCTCCCAGCCTGCCAGCGCCTGCTCCTGGGTGTGTGCCTGGACCGCATGGTAGTGCAGCAGCTGCTGGGCCAGCTGGACGTCCCCGTCTCGAACCTCTCGAACGGCTCGCCCAGTAACCAGGGATTCCAGGGTCCACAGCAGCCGCTGGTGCTTCTGGATCACCTTGGCCAGCCTGAGGACAAAGCAAGGGGATGGTCACATCCCAATACCCAATACCTGGTAAGAGTCCTGGACTGCACCCATACACCTGGACTACAACCTCCATGAACCCCTGGGGCATCCCCACCACTTACCAGGGGGCAAAGGGCACTGAAGATCTATGGGAAGTGTAGTTGGGGAAACACAAACCCTGAGGATGCTGTGTAAGGGTCTTGGCCACTGGTAAACCCCCAAAGATGTTGGGAAATTGAGTCTTACCTCTAATCTCAATTGCATTTTGGGAAATGGAATCTTTGTCGCTAGCTGCTCCCAAAGCAGCTAGAAAATGGGTTTTGGAGCTTCACTGGCCCCAGTGCATTGCTGAGAGATGGAGCCCCATAAGCCCCAAAGATATTCTGGGAAATAGAGGCTTTGTCACTGTGAATAGTGGGAACTGGGTGTTTTGGCTCCTACTGCATACTGGGAATATGAGCCTTACTTGCCAATTAATTTGATGGCTCTTGGGAAATAGTCTTTGTTTTCATGGTGTCAAGTCGATGCTGGGGATGAAGTCCCTCCCCTACTCCCACCCACAGCTCAGCGGCATCACCTAGTCAGGTGCTGGGCACGGACGGCCCCAGGGAGTTGGCTCCAGCTCTCAAATGCTGTCCTGGCTGCCTCCGCGGCTGCAGCCACATCCTCGGCCTGTGCCTGCAGGCAACTGGCTAAGTTCTCTCCTGGGGAGAAAAGTGGGGGCCCATGTCAGAACTGCAGGAGCCTGCGAGCGGCCCTCGGCAGTAAAGCTGGTCCCCAGCCCCACTCGGGGTCTCAGTGTTTTCATTGGTCTCTGCGCTGATGGCCTCCCACGGGCAAAGGGATTTTTGCGGACAGCAACTGCAAAAAGCCTCCATACAGACTAGGAATCACAAGTGGGATGACAGTTATCAGGACGAACCAGAAATCTCAGTACCCCCCAGTACCACCTGCTTCCTGCCCTCAGGGACCCCAGCATAGGGAATGGGTCTGGCTGGTGGGTTGGGCTAGAGGGCACAGATGTCTCCCCTCCCCCAGTGGCTAGGGGACATCTCCTACCTGTGATGGGATCCTGGCATGGCACTGAATTCCTGTGTTCTGGCTTTGACCACTTCCCATTTACATAGTGGCCCAAGAGCCGGTCCTGGGTGTCCAGCCAGGCCTGGGGGAGGAGGAGGCAGGTTGGAAAAGGGTCTGGGAAGGGCTGGGGCGGCTCAATCCCTACCCAGAATCCTCTGGGAGGGAACACCTTTCCCCCTTTGCCCCATCAACTAATTCTTTTCTTCCTATTATCTTAAAAAAAAAAAAGTGGTAAAATACACATAACATAAAAGTCACCATTTTAGCCATTTTATTTTATTTTTTTTGAGACACAGTCTCGCTCTGTTGCCCGGGCCAGAGTGCCGTGGCGTCAGCCTAGCTCACAGCAACCTTAAACTCCTGGGCTCAAGCGATCCTCCTGCCTCAGCCTCCAGAGTAGCTGGGACTACAGGCATGCGCCACCATGCCCGGCTAATTTTATATATATATATTTTTTAGTTGTCCATATAATTTCTTTCTATTTTTAGTAGAGATGGGATCTCGCTCTTGCTCAGGCTGGTCTCGAACTCCTGACCTTGGGCGATCCTCCTGCTTCGGCCTCCCAGAGTGCTAGGATTACTGTGCCCGACCCATTTTAGCCATGTTAAAGTGTAAAATTCAGTGGTATTTAGTGCATTCTCAATGTCATGCAACCATCACCACTATCTAGTTCTAGAACACTTTCATCACACCAAAAGGAAACCCTGTACCCACTAAGCAGTCACTGCCTTTTCTCCCTTCCTCCCAGCCCCTGGCAACCACTCATCTGCTTTCAGTCTCTATAGACTTTTGCCTGTTCTGGATAATTCATATAAAGATGGTCACATAACATGTGATCTTTCTGTGACTGGCTTCTTTCACTTAGCGTAACGTTTGCAAGGTCTATCCACACTGTAGCACACATCAGAACCTCATTTCTTTTTATGTCTGAAAAATATTTCATTGCACAGATCTACCACATTGTGTTTATGCATTCCTGCGTTGGAGGGCATTTGGGGTATTTATGCCTTTGCTATTGTGAGTAGTGCTGCTATGAGTACTCATGTACAAAATTTTCTTTGGACATATGTTTTCATTTCCTTTGGGGTCTATACCTAGGAGTGGAATTGCTGGATCGTATGGTAACTCTTTGTGTAACTTACTGCTGTTTCCTACAGTAGCTGCACCATTTTACATTCCTGCCAGCAACACATGGGGGATGTCTTATTGACTTTTAAACATGGAGAATGTCAACAAAAGAGTAATGAAAACTGACTGTGCATGGTGGCTCAATCCTCTAATCCTAGCCTGTAATTCTAGCACTTTGGGAAGCTAAATCAGGGGGATTGCTTGAGGCCAGGAGTTTTGAGACCAGCCTGAACAATGTAGTAAGACCCTGTTTCTACAAAAAACAGAAAAATTAGCTGGCATGGTGGTGCGTGCCTATAGTGCTAGCTTCTCGGGAGGCTGAGGCAGGAGAATCCCTTGAGCCCAGGACTGTGAGGCTGCAGTGAGCTATGATGATGCCATTGCACTCCAGCCTGGGCAATAGAGGGAGACCCTGTCTCAAAAAAAAAAAAAAAAAAAAAAAAAAAAAAGAATGAAACCCTTTTCCTTCATGGAGAGATGGTGAATGACCATAGGTTAAGTTTCTATTTCCCTGGAAACCTGACAAAATTCAGCTGTGTTATCAAGTGACATTGGGCGCAGATTGGTCCATGACCTGGACTGGGAAGGCTGGAGATGCACCACGAACACCCAGCAGGGGGCGGGCACGGTGGCTCAGGCCTGTAATCCTAGCACTTTGGGAGGCCGAAGTGGGAGGATTGGGATTGCTTGAGGTCAGGAGTTCGAGAGCAGCCTGAGCAAGACCTCGTCTCTAAAAAAAAAAAAAAGGCGGAGGGGCGGAGGGCTCTGCATTCTCATAAGTGCGCATGTCCCTGGCCAGCACCCTGGAAGCAATGACCATGAGACTATTTCTAGTGGTAACTTTTTCTTTGGATGTGGGGCTTCTAAGCCAGGGGGCTCCCACACCCACCCATGTGATCTTGTTCTCTCCTATCTCAGCTGTCATCACTTGGGGGAGCGGTGGGGATCCCTACAGAAGACAGAGGCCTGATGCTGCCTTGCTAGGTGCGGCCTATTTGGCTGTGACACGTCTAAGTAAGTCCAAGGCACGGTGCACACGTGTTGCAGAGGGGTAGCCTGTGGTGGAGTCCCTGGAGTTAGGGGCCAGGTCAGCCTGGGTCTGAATCCTGGCTCTGGGACTTCTCTGATGTGCACCCTTAGCCAGGGATTTAGAGACTCAGTGCCTCTGCTAAGCGATCTGGAATTTGGGGCTAGTCATGGTCTCTCCCTACATCACAGGGCTGTGGTGAGGATTCCAATGAATCAATGCAGATCACATGCTCAGAGCAGCAGTCCTATAAAACTTGCTATTAATTTTATTGCATCTCACATCTGCTCCACGTTTCCTTTTCTCCCTGGTGATGTCTCCTCTGCTGCTAAATTGACGCATATTTTCCACTTTCTCCTTCACAGACTCTCTTAGCATCCCTGACAAATTTTCCCTTCCCCTGCCAACTGGCCCTTCTTTCTCTTTAAAGCAAAAAGGTCACTCAGAAGTTTCAAACTCAGATGCTCATGGGGAAAGAGATATTTTTGAAACAGGGATACTAGAACATGAACTGGACATTAGATAATATTAAAGAATGACTGTTCATGTTAAGTGTGATAACAACATGGTAGTTCTGTAATAAAATAAGTCGCTTTCTGTTGTAATCCCAGCACTTTGGGAGGCTGAGGAGGCAGGAGGAGGGTTGCTGGAGGCCAGTTCGAGACCAGCCTGGCAACAGAGTGAGACCCCATCTCTACAAAAAATAAAAAAAATTATCAGAGTGTGGTGGCACACGCCTGTCGACCCAGCTACTGGGGAGGCTAAGGCAGAAGGATGGCCTAAGCGCAGGCAGGCATTCGAGGTTGCAGTGAGCTATGATTGCACCATTGTACTCCAGCCTTGGGCAACAGAGTGAGACTCTGTCTCTAAAAAATAAAAGGATTCAAATATTTATGAGAAAATAATATGACATCTGGGATTTGTTTAAATTACCCCCTCAAAAAAAAAAGAAAAAGAAAAGAGGGAAATAACATTGAACCAAATGTTGATGATTATTGAAGCTGAGTGATGGCTACATGGGAGTTCATAATAAACATGAATGACTCTGTGGAAGTTGGAAAAATTTCCTCCAAAAGAAAAACAAAACCCCAAAAGCATGTCCACAGGGTCCTGGCAGGCCATTTACGTGTGAGAAGAGGCCTGATGGAGACTGGGAGCCTAAGAACAGACAGTCACTATTGGTTCCAGATGATTTTTGTCAGGGAATTCAAGCCAAAGGTTGTCAGATGTTGGAATTTTCTTTGCAAGAGAAGCTGGATGTTTACATGGTATCAATCCAGTAATTCACATTTTCAAAAATAAAGTTCAGGCCAAAGAAAACATGTTTGTTGGTTGAGTCTAGCCCGTAGGCTGTAAAGTTGAGAATTTTGCTGGTGGGGAACAGTCTGTGGGTTTGGAATCCAGGGGCTAGAGTCCAAATCTCAGCTTCACTTCTCTTTTTATTTATTAGAGTCACGATTTTACTGCTGCCCAGGCTGGAGTACAGTGGTGTGATCATAGCTCACTGCAACCTCAAACTCCCGGGCCCAAGTGATCCTCCTGCCTTAGCCTTCCAAGTAGCTGGGACTATAAGTGCACACTACCACGCTGGCTAATTTTTAAATTTTTTTTGTAGAGTAGTGGTCTGGTTATGTTGCCCAGGCTGGTCTTGAACTCTTGTCTTGGTCTCAAGAGATCCTCCTGCCTCCTCGGCCTCCCAAAGTGCTGGGATTACAGGTGTGAGCCACTGTGCCCAGCTAGCTTGACTTCTTTAAAAATGTATGGATAGTGCGTAAATGACCTACCTTTTCAAGCTTCTGTGTGCTATCACTAAAATAATGACAATAATTCCTCTCAGTTCGGGGGATTAAATGACATCATGTCATGGAGGCTGGCACATAGAAGGCATCCAATAAATATAAGCTATTATCACATTATTGCTATTTTAGGACATTTCATCTCTAACCACTCTCCAAGTATGAGAATTCTCTTTACTTTGTCTGAAAACCTTTTGTCTGAGTCTATAATGTATTGCTAGTCACTCCCACAAGTTCAGTTATCTTTCTACATTGGCAACTCCCAGGTCTTTGTCTCCAGCTCAGCTGTTGGTCCTGAAGCATAGGCCCAAGTGGCATTTGATTACTGCACACTGCTAGGACTGTCCACAGGTCTCTCACAGTCTCCCTATGGAGCTCGGCATCTTTTCTCCAGTGTTCCTACTGGGTTCACTATGCAGGGACAACTACCCAGTCACAGACACAGACCCCAGGGCTAGTCCTTGCCCTCAGTCCCCCAAACCCTATTCCCTATGGCCCTCCTCTCCAGCTGCACAGCCTGCCAGGCTCCAGGCTCAGCTCCTTCCACAGGGACCACTGCACTAGCCTCCACTCCCGCCCTTCCCTTCAAAGAACCCTAACGCCTTGTGCTGGGTGCTGGAGGACCCTGGGGGATCAGCAGAGGCCCATGAGGGAATTCTGAGAGGCTCTGGGGAATGACAGAAAATTCAAGACGCCCTACTTATGAACAGGAACCCCAAGACTGTTCCAGGGGCCCCTGTGGGGCCCTGGGAGTCCTAGGGAGGTTCTGAGGATCT
The DNA here is from genome assembly GCF_020740605.2 of Lemur catta. Lineage (NCBI taxonomy): Eukaryota > Metazoa > Chordata > Mammalia > Primates > Lemuridae > Lemur > Lemur catta. The sequence goes on from NC_059146.1 coordinate 23,607,564, forward strand.
CCGAGGGATCAGGGGAGCCTCATGAGGATTATAGGGGGCCCTGAAGAATTCTGGAGATTCTCTGGGGCATTCTGAGAGCCGGAGGAATCACGGGAGCCCTACGAGGTATTCGGGCCCCTAATTAGGGGAAGTTCTGTCGCATTCTGGGATTCTGAGAGTTCCCATGAGATCACATGAGCCTCACAAGTTTTGAAGGCCCTGAGGAATCACGGGGACTCTGCGGAAGCTCTGAAGGTCTCCGGGTGATCGAGTCCCTCACAGGAATTCTGAGTCCCGGGGGGATCCCGGGAGGGTCTGAGGGGCCCTGAGGAATCAATTACAAAGGGCCACTGGGGGGGGGGGGTCTCAGGCATCACAGAAACATCCCGGGGAGTTCAAGATCGAGGAGCAAAAGAACTACTAGAGATGATGGGGCTAACACGCAGCAGCAGAGAAGGCTCCAGAAAACGTCCCCCAGGGCCGAGTCCTAACGGGCGGCGGGAATCTCGAGAGCTGAGCGGGGCGGAGTTGCGGAGCCGCCGCGGTGGATGACGGGAGTCCCCGCGCAAAACTGGACCCCCCTGGCCTGGGGAAGGGAGCGGGCAGCACTCGCCGGGCAGGCTCTCACCAGTGCGCATGCGTGGCTCTCCGGCGCTGGTCCATACTCCAGCGTGGTGAAGATCTCGCGCGCGCGGGGCCCTGCACGCGTCGCAGCCATTGCCCGCCCGGACCGCTTTCCACGGAGGACTTCAGGGCACTCTGCTTAAGGGAACCGTGAGGTCCGAAGGGTGACACCGCCCCCTCCAGCCCAAAGGGGCGGGACCAACGGGAAGGGGCGGGGCTACGGTAACTATAGAACGTAGCCCCGCCCACTCTCCCGGTTTAGGACCAGAAAAACCCACCCATAGGCTCACGCTGGGAAATGTCGTTTGGAGCATGCGTACTCCTCAAAGCGGGAAGGAAGGGGAGACCCGAAATGTGTGGGTTCTGAATTGAGAAGGTTGGATGTGTTGGTGTGTCTTCCCACTACCTTATATTGGGAACAGGAAGTGCGCCTTTTAGTCAGAATTACATTTACTAGGAATCCAGATCTAGATTTTGGATGAAGTGATAGTTCAAAGATAGGGGAGGCTTTCATCTCTAAAACGAGAGAGTTGGGGGAAAAAAGGGAGTCTTTTAGGATGGATATTGAGATTAAGGTTTTGAAATTGTGACATGTGGCATCCCTGACTGCACAGTAACCAGGCCTGCAGTGCTTGTCAGAAAAGAACGGAGGTATGGCTTTAATCGACACAGGAAGTGTGGCACATAGTAATCAGGCTAAGGATGTAGTTTTGATTGGTTGAGAGGAGGAGGCGTGGCCTGTCGGTAACGCGTTGCCGGCTTGTGAATGAGCGTTGGGGTACGCGGAAGTGTGGCCTACTCTAGTGCCATGGTTACACAGGGACCGGAAGTGTGGCTTTTACACATTGGCACGTAGGACTGAGGGTGCATCTAGTAATGTTGATTCCCAACGGATCTGACGATGATGTCTGGTGTGGGATGGAATTGTAGTCTCAGCCTAGAGTCTTAGGTTTTTGAACAGAATAGTGGGTATCGGAGTCGATTGAGGGCTAGGAGCAGGCACCCGAGTTCGGATCCTGGGAAAGTTTTCTACGTCGAGGGTGCTAAGGACGCCTACGTCTCTTTCCCAAGGCCATGGCGAACTCGCAGCTACTGGCACCGGAGTTAAGCGAGGCAGAGACGATGGGTGCTGAGACGGCGCGATTCGAGGAGCTACTGCTGCAGGTGCAAAGTGACGGGACTCCTGGATCCTTGGGTATTCGGGATTTTTTGGGGGGGGCGGGGGTGCTCAAAAATGGGACTACAGTTCCCAGAACGCACTAGGGCTGCAACAGGGCTTATGTGAATTGTAGTTGCTTGGCTCGAAGTTTGCTAGGCTCTGAAAGAAATGGGAATGGGATTGGGCTCCTCAAAGGAGGAAAGGGACCTAGACTGTCTAATTTGTCTTGTTATGTATGTATTTTCATACATAAGAATTGCCCCCCCCCCCGAATTTGAGGAACCCCTTAAAGGAGGGTCTGATAACACAGACTCTAAACCTGGAGGTGGTCTTCCTTCACACAGGCCTCCAAGGAGCTCCAGCAAGCCCAGACAACCAGACCAGAATCTACACAAATCCAGCCTCAGCCTGGTGAGAAAGACAGAAACCCAGAGAGAGAGGGATAGAGTCCCAGACAGAGGGGGCATGGAGACCGGGGGAAGGGGACAGAGAGAGAGGAGGAAGGAAAGATACAGAATAATGGGGTATAAAGGCTTGGGGTGGGGATGGAGTAAAGAGACACCCAGGGACAGTAATCCAAAGAGAAGAGGTGGAGGACAGAGAGCAAGAGTGGCTAGGGGGACAGATTCAAAGATACGAAGAAGGGCCCGGCGCAGCGGCTCACGCCTGTAATCCTAGAACTCTGGGAGGCCGAGGCGGGAGGATCGCTGAAGCTCAGGAGTTCGAGACCAGCCTGAGCAAGAGCAAGACCCCATCTCTACTAAAAATAGAAAGAAATAATCTGGACAACTAAAAATATATAGAAAAACTTAGCCGGGCATGGTGGTGCATGCCTGTAGTCACAGCTACTCAGGAGGCTGAGGCAGAAGGATCGCTTGAGCCCAGGAGTTTGAGGTTGCTGTGAGCTAGGCTGACGCCACGGCACTCTTGCCCAGGCAACAGAGTGAGACTGTGTCTCAAACAAACAAACAAACAAAAACAAAGATAGGAAGAAGATCAGAGAAGGAAGAAGATCAGAGATAGGAAGAAGGTCAGAGGTCTCAGGGGAGGGGAACAGACCCAGAAACAGGCGGATACAGACCCACAAAGAGGGGGACAGAGCAAAAGAGAAAAAGGGACAGGGACTAGAGAGGATGGGTGGAGACGGAGACTTCTGCAGAGACAGATGGTCAAGACAAACTCACTCCCACCAGGTTTCTGCATAAAGACCAACTCATCGGAAGGGAAGGTTTTCATCAACATCTGCCACTCTGCCTCCATCCCTCCTCCAGCTGACGTGACTGAGGATGAGCTTCTTCAAATGCTGGAGGAGGACCAAGCTGGGTTTCGCATCCCCATGAGTCTGGGAGAGCCTCATGCCGAACTGGATGCAAGTCAGTGCCCTAAGAGGATCCAGGAGTCTAGCCCCCTAGGTCCCTTCTTCCCTAGAACCCAAAAATCTAGGGCCGAAGACCCTTTTCCCTCAAGTCTCGGAAATGTGGCCCCCTGATCTGATCCTTTTCTCTGTGGTATATCCCTTGCCTCCTGGGCACCTGGCACCCAGGCAGCCCTGTTCTGCCACTTGGCCAGGCTAGCACTTCTCCATGGCCCACTCCAGCACAGAGGAGGCCTGGCAGAGTGCTCGGTGAACGTTCGCTGATGTGGCTTTGGTCCTGGGCCTGCTCCCTCTCATCCCAGTTATCTCCTCTGCTCTTTCTTCCTGTCCCCATCTCTGCCTTGTCTCACTTCTGTCCCTGTTTCTGTCTCTGTTTACTTTTTTTTTTTTTTTCATTTCATATGTGCCTCTTGAAGGCTCCTGGGACCAAGCTTTAGGCAGTGCCTTGGGGAACAAGGACTTAGCAAACCTGGATCCCGCCCTTCAGAAACTGCCTGTCACCAGTGGGGCGGAAGGGGACTGGTGCAGTTTCAATATGGATTCGTGCTGCCCAGCACAGCCCCAGGGGGCTCTCCACCCACATGGAGGGGTCAGGGAAGGCTTCTTGACAAGATGTCGGATAAGAGTTGAAGGAACAGGAAGAGTTCATCAGACAAAGACCAAGGGTTCTAGGCAGAGGGGTCCGAGGGACCCAGAGCCAGGAGAGAATGATTGGATCAGGTTGGCCAGCAATGAAGAGTCTAGAGGAGAAATGAACGTCTCTCCAGAGGTGGGAGGGGCAGACCACACCGGCCCCCCAGCGCCAGGCTGCGGGACTCAGACCTTCGTTTGGGGGCGCTAGGGAGCCGAGGAGAGCTGTGAGCAGGCCAGGGACAGGATCGGCTCTAGTGACCTTGTAGGGATGGACCGAAGGAGAGCCTGGAGGCTGTGGAGGAGGCTGGTCTGAGAGTCCAGAGTGGAAAGTGTGTCGAGCTCTCATTTCCTTCATATCTCTGAGTCTCTGGTTCTTGTAGCTGCTGGCCCTGAATGTTTTTTTCCTTGTTTGTGTCTGGGCTTGGGGAGGGGGGTGGGTCTCATCCCCTTTCTCTCCCCGCAGAAGGCCAGGGCTGTACCGCCTACGACGTAGCTGTCAACAGCGACTTCTACCGGAGGATGCAGGTTGGGGGCAGGGCTGTGGGTGAGACCTGGGCAAGGGCCTCTTGCTCCACACCCCTGGCCCCACCGCCTCTCTTCTTCCTCTCTCTCACTCCTAGAACAGCGATTTCTTGCGGGAGCTTGTGGTCACCATCGCCAGGGAAGGCCTTGAGGACAAATACAGCCTGCAGCTGAATCCGGGTGAGCGGCGGGGCCTGGGCCGTTGGGAAGGAGTGGAGCCAGATGCGGTTTGGGGCCACCCTTCGGAGAAGGGGGATAGCTTGGGGTGGGATTTTGTCAGCTCTGGTTCTAGAGGCTGCGGTTCCAGGGAGGGGGTGGAGCTTCCCAAAGTGATGGGGCGGGGCCAGGATTGGATTCCAGACAAGGGGCGGAGTCTGGACAACCTGGGAGAGGCGGAGCTAGGAGCATCTTGAGGGGCAGATTTTACTGGGGCATATCACAGAAGGGCGGGGCTACGGTGGGCGGGCTTCCTGGAGCCAATCTTGGGGGTGTGGTCAGGCCCTGGGCGTCCAGGGAGCCTCTCTTCGGAGGCTCTTGGCTGTGCAAGACCTCCCGAGAGAGCAAAGGGAACCTTGGCCTACGTGATCTTTGACTCAGAATGGCGCATGTTGAAGAACCGGACTTTCCTGGGCTCCATCTCCCAGCAGAACATCCGCTCCAAGCAGCGTCCTCGGATCCAGGAGCTGGGGAACCTGGACATGCCCGACTCCAGGAGAGATGAGGAAGGGTGAGCCTTCAGTGGATCCCCTGTCTAATGTCTAATGTCTCCGCAACACTCTTCTGAATCCCTCCCTCAATCCTCCCTCCCTACACTGGGCGATTCCCTGGGGCCCTCGGAACCCAGGAAGGGAAGAAAGAACCCCTGACTGGGAAGGTGTCCTGGGGCAAGTAGGCTCGGTTGGAGAGAGAAAGGGAACAGCATGCCAGGCACAGGCAATGAAACGACCTGGCAGCTGTCCTCGATTCTGGCCCTTGTTCCTCCTCAGCCCAGAGAAGCCTCACCTGAACCTCTGGCTGGAAGCCCCTGACCTCCTGTTGGCCGAAATTGACCTTCCCAAACTGGTGAGTGCACGCTCGACCGGAGCAGGAGAATGAGGTCTGCAATGGCCAGGGCCTGTCTCTAAGGGAGAGTGGGAGAGTGACGAGGGACTGTTGCCAGACCTGCGTAAGCTGCCTCCTCTGTCCCATAAGCCCAACAGGGCCACCCTCTGGTGCTGTCCTGAGGATGCCCAAGGGATTGTAAGCGCTCACTCACTGAGACTTGTAATTACTGCCCTCCACCTTTTTTCCTGGGAGATTAGACCCTTTAAATATAGTTTTCCCAGCATGTGAGGCTACTATGCCTGGTCCATGTTATTATCGTACTGTTGCTGGGGAGGGCGGGCTGATTCCACCACATCCCCAGGATGGAGCACTGGGGCTGTCGCTGGAGATCGGGGAGAACCGCCTGGTGATGCGGGGCCCCCAGCAGCTGTATCACCTGGATGCCTATATCCCCCTGCCGATCAACTCTGATGAGAGCAGGGCAGCCTTCCACCGGAAGAGAAAGGTGCCTAGGGGAAGGGGAAGGGAAGTGGGGGGCCTGGAGTCTTGGGTTGGAGGTGGGGACTGGACTTCTGGGTCATGAATCCTCATTCTCTTTCTTCTGTTGCTTTAGCAATTGATGGTGGCTATGCCCCTTCTGTCCACGCCTTCCTGAGCAGGGTGTCTCCCTGTGCTTCTGGATGTGGAGAACAGGCCAGTGGCTTCCCTAAAATTGAAATAAAAGATTTTTGCCTTTGTTCTGTCTCTGGCTAGTGGTATGTGGGGAGTGGGAAGGAAGAGGGACATTGGGCTGTGGCCCTAGAATCCCATAGAGGTCACTGCCCCAGCTCAGGTGTCCTTTTTTTTTTTTTTTTTCTCACTCTGTTGCCGGGACTAGAGTGCCGTGGCATCAGCTTAGTTCACAGCAACCTCAAACTCCTGGGCTCAAGCGATCCTTCTGCCTCAGCCTCCAGAGTAGCTGGGACTACAGGCATGTGCCACCATGCCCGGCTAATTTTTTCTATATATATTTTTAGTTGTTCAGCTAATTTCTTTCTATTTTTAGTAGAGACGGGGTCTCACTCTTGCTCAGGCTGGTCTCGAACTCCTGAGCTCAAACGATCCCCCCACCTCGGCCTCCCAGAGTGCTAGGATTACAGGTGTGAAACACCGTGTCCGGCCCAGGCCTCCTCCTTTTCCCCTGGATCCTCCAGTCTCTCCCCTCATTAGTCCTCTCCAGGGCCCCAGAGCTGACCTCTTCTCCGTTCACAGCCTCCTGTGACTCCCCAGCTCCCCTGGGAGAAGGCCCGAGCCCCTGAGCCTGGCTCTCAAGGCTCTATATGCTCTGGCCCCCTCATGCCCCCTTTGACCTCTTCCTCTCACTGGGGTCTGGTCATACTGAACACTATCCCTACCACACCCATTTTTCCCCATCTCTTAGTTTCTCCTGTTCCTTCTACTTAGTTCCTCATCTCCAGTACATCTACCCAGGACATTTCTAAATGTCTTCAGCTCTTGTGCAGTGGGTGCCCTCCTGAGGGGGTGCTTCCTGAGTCTTTTGGTGATGTGATCCCTAGCCTCTCCCACCCCTCGCCCTGTGACAAGCTGCCCAGTCCTGGAAACCTGCTTCACACTACGGTCCCACCAAACTCCTTGTAGGGCCTCGGACCAGCAGGCTTTCCCCACACGTCTGGGCCAGTGCTGTTTCCTCTTCTGGGTGTACTCGCCCCACTCTCTTCCCACCTCTACCACCACCCCCATTCCTTTTATCAGACTTTCCCTGGAAAACTTCATACTTTTTCTCATCTTCCATGGGTGAGTTAGATCTCCGTCTGGTGGTCCCCAGTACCCGGTGTTATTCCCATTATAACTATGTCTCCTGTGGCGGGAGGACGCCTGGCGAATGGCACCAACTCAAATATTTCCTGAGTTAATGAGTGATGGTCCACACCTTCCCCTTCTTTAGTGAGTCCTAGGAAGATAAGTAGGTGGAGGAACCTCAGGGGTAAATGTTGAAAGAACAGCGAGTAGGCCAGTGTGGAACGGAGTGAATTGGGAGGGAGAGGGAGAGTGGATGGTGACGAGGTCAGAAAAGTAGAGGGATGACGCGGGTAGGGTCTGGCCGCGAAATGAATGAGCGGACGTGGACGCCGTGTCCACCAGAGGGCGCAACGTAGCCTCAGCCCGTTGTCTCAGAGAACTACATCTCCCAGGGGCCTTCGGGGTACGCAGCCCTTCTCAAGCAAACTGTGAGGTCCAGCGGCCGCTGGGACTTGTAGTTTGGAGGGGACTCTCCGCTGCAAGTAACCAGTTACCAGGTCCTGAAAAAGTGCGGGCCTGGGTCCTTTCTTCCTTCCTCAGTTTCCATGGTGATGGTTCCGGCAAAGGCCCAGGTTTTGGCAGCGGCGGGGCCTTCTTCCCACTGCCTCCTCTTCACCATCTGCTCCACCCTCGCACCTGGCCCAGAGCCACGGCCGCCGCCTCCGCTCCCAGGCCCGGGATTCTGCTGCCACACGGTGGCGCGTGTCAACGGCTCAGCCGGCTACTCATTTAGGCTCTGGAATACGGGTCCCCCCAACCCTCCTCCCTCAGACCAAAGAATCCAGGACCGCAGCCTCCTCCTCTCCCGGGACCCGGAGCTTTCTCAAACATAGGCAAAATTGTGGGACCCAGAGACCAAACCAGCCAGGGCTGGAGGCGAGAGGCTGCAGCAGCCAGTGGCTTCCCGGGCACCCGGTCCTTGGCGCCCGCCCGCCGCGCCGTCTGCTCCTTCCACGCCCTCGCGCGCCGCTTCATGAAAATTTAATTCCAAATGCATTTGCGGCCCGACACGGGGAGGCGGTGGGTAAAGGAGAGCCCTCCGGGGCCTGGATCTGGAGATGGACTCAGCGCCGGGGAGAAGGGCTGGTCTGGAGAAAGGGGCGGGGCAGTACCTGTCTGCTGGCTGGGGACCGGCAAGCGTCGGGGATTTATTCCAGAGAGGCGGGGCTGGAATCCAGGGGTGGGGACAGAACTCAGAGAGCGGGGAAGGATTCTAGCCTGAGGCGACACAACTCAGGGCGTGGGGAGAGAACTCAGAAAGCAGGGACAGATCTCTGCGCAAGGGGCAGAATTCAGGGCAGGGACTGATCTCGGGGGAGGGGACAGAATTCAGAGGGCGGGTACAGATCCCAGGGGGTGGGGACAGAACTCAGAGAGTGAGGACAGACCTAGAAGAGCGGAATAGATCCCAGGGAGCTAGTGGAGGACTCCGAGCGCGGACAGATCCCAGGGGAGTGGGGCGAGAACACAGAGTGGGGAGGGAACGGCAGGGGTCGCAACTGGCAACTGAGGGGCCATAACTGCAGGGAGTGGAACTCAGAGGGAAGGAGATGGGGATGGGGAATGCAACTCAGGGAGAGAAGGAGCGGGCAGGAGGGACATGTCCAGAGGGCAAATAGAATGGAGGGATTTGGATTCGAAAGGGGAAAGATGGAAACTGGGAAGTGGATGGATCGCAAGGGTGTGGGGGGAACTAGAGGAGGACCGCGGGCGGGTTGAAGTCGGGGTTGGAATAGAGCAGAAAGAACTCCCTGAATGAGAAAAGATAGAACTGTCTGAATGGGAACGTTGGGACTGAGGACGATGCGGGATGGGGAGGGAATTGCGGGGGCGGGTGGGTCAGAGTTCGGGGCCGGTGGAGCTGGAGGGCACAGAAATCGGGACGGGTAGGTATGGGCGGATGAAACGCAGGAGGAAACCCAGAGGAAGATGGAATTGTAAGGGACGAAGTTGGGGGGAACCGAAGTGTGGGGCACAAATCTCAGATGGGAATGAGAACTCAGGACAGGAGAGAAAATCTGGGTAGGAGACCCTGGGGGGATGGAACTGGGGGAAGTAACGAGGGGAAAGGACAGAATTGGGGGGCGATGCAACTCGAAATGAGTTCAGAACCAAAGGCGTGGTCTTAGGATGGACGGGCGGGGACAGAGGGCTGCAAAGGGGGAGGGGCTAGCTTACAAGGGGCGGGGTCTAGTGGGCTGGGCGTGGCCTCTCCGTGCCCCGCCCCGCCCCCGGCGCTGAGTCCAGTGACAGCCCCCAGGCAGCAGGCACTCGCAGCCTCCTTCCCCCCGAGCGGAGCTGCGGGGCCGGCCGGGCCGGGGCAGACCCCGGTAACCCGGACGCGGCCGCCCGGGCCCGCGGGCGGGGGGACCCGCGGCAGGGGCCGCCACCATGGAGTTCCGCCAGGAGGAGTTTCGGAAGCTAGCAGGTCGTGCCCTCGGGAAGCTGCACCGGTGAGCGTGGTGGGGTCCTGGGAGGGGAAGAGTGTGAGGATCGGAGGAGGGCTCGCATTATCACCTGGGCGCAGACGGACAGATGGACAGGCGACACTCCGGCATGGGGGGGTCCACCCATCTGTTCAGTTTTCTCCCTTGAGCTCCGACGGCGCCGATCTCCCTGGCCCGGTCTTGTCCATTATCTTGATCATTTTTCTGCACCCCACCCAACCTGAGGCTCTACTCTTTTCTCTGGGCCTGGATATCCCCTTCTCTCTGGGGCTTTGACCCCTCCCCCACCCACTTCTGGGTCCCCGTCCACCTATCTTTCTGGGTCTCTCCGCTCCTTGTCTCTGGATCTCTGCTCCTCCCTAGATCTCTATCTCTGTCCCCCTCTCGCGGATTTTCTGGCCATTGTTCTCACTAGATCTCCTTCAATCCCTAAGTCTCTGTCCCCCTCTCTCTGGGTCCCTCCTCTTCCCTGGATCTCTAGTCAGCCCCCCTCCACTTATTTAGATCTCTCTCCCCTCTGTGGGTTTTTATTCTCCCACTCTGGGTCTCTCTATCTCTCCATGTCTTTTTCAGTTTCTGTCTCACAGAGAGTTTAATCTGCAGCTAAAGCGGATTGGGGCCCATCGGTCGTTGTCCTTGAGGGGGGTTAAGCTGGGAGGAAGAAGCCAGGCTATCCTGGGTCCCAGGGGGGAAAGAAGTTGCAGCCTAAACACTTAGGCTCTGGGGGTAGGACAGATTTCCCAAATGATATAGGCTAGAGGTGAGAGGGCTTCCTCCAAGCCAGGGTGACGACCCCAGTGACCTAGGTGTCCCTCGGGGTAGTCTGGAACCCTCCACCGGTCTCTCAGCCCCAACCCCAACCCCAGCTCTGGCTCCAAGTCAGAGAAATTACTCAGCTGCGGGGAAAGCCTAAAAATATCTGGCCACAGAGTGGGGAGGAGATGGCCTCTGCACTGTGCATCTGCCCCCATGCCCTCCGACCCTGTCCCCTTGGCCCACAGCCTTCACCACATCTTTAGTTGACCCTAAGTCCATTTCACTAGGCCATTCAGGTCCTTTTCTAAGTCTAACATGAGTCCTTCTTGCTGCAGATCACCTCTTAGCTCCGAAGTTACCCCACCCTCTAGTAACATGAGAGACACGAATAGGGCTGGACAGAAGAGGGGGCAGGAGGATGGCGCAGTGACGGGGGTTGGTGGTGGAGGGGGAGCTATGCTAACCTCACCCCTTCTTTTTCCAATTTTCCAGCCCCTCCCCACCCTTTTTCTCGCCTCCTTTCACGAGTTTCTCAAAATACATCAGTGTGAAGTCAGGAGAGTGAGAGAGAGACGTGCTGGTGGAGGGGGCTGGGGGTGGCAGTTGGAAGGACGTGCTCCTCAGCCCCCCTCCCTCAGTCTCTGCTTCTCACTTCTCATCTGTGTCTGGGTTTCTCTCCGTCCATCTCTGCCTCTCACCTCTCTGAGCTGCCCTCTGGTCCCCAAGAGCCCCCAGAGCTCAGCACTCTGGCCACTACCACTGGCAGGGAGTTTATGCAGAGCAGATTATTCGCATCCAAAATCTGAGGTTCGCTTTGATGGCTGGAGAGGGAGGGAATACCCTATTCAAAACTGGGGAAACTGAGGCTCAGTTCTGGAGCTGGGGGAAGGGTCAATGAATGAGTGCAAGACCCATGATTTGAACCCAGGTCAGTCTCTCTCCCAAGCCTGGGACAGAGGCTGCAGATTTTCCTCGAGATGAGTGATGCTAGAGTGGGTGGAAACTCTCTTGGATCAGGAAACAGAAGGAACCCAGGGCGACTTGGGACAAGGACATGGGAGAAGGGGAATGCAGGAGACATAAGGAGACAAAGTGTCTCCTTTCTGAAGGCCAGGTCTTGGGCAGGGTGATGCTTAGGCCCAGGAAGGGATTGGACCCCATCACCATCCTTCTGTGTGACCTTGGAATGCTACTTCTGTTTTCTGAGCCTCAGGTTCCTTGGTCATGCAATGGGAAGATAAGAGAGAGCCAAAAGGACACGAGGGGACAAAGTTCCAGGGGAGTGGAGAGAGACCCTGAGGGAAGCAAAGACAGAGACCCAAAGATAGGGAGGTTGAGACACCTTCTTGATTTCCTCACCAACAAGTCAGTCCCCAGGCCTGAGTTTGGGGCGTCCAGGGAGGGGAGCAGGCTTTCCATCTAGCCTCTCCCCTCCCTGTTCTTGTCCTCTGCAAATCATCGAGGCCACTTTCATCTCTGCATCCCTGGCCCTCTTGTCTTAAAATGATTACTATCACCTTGAAGCTCCCTCTTTAGTATCTCGCATTTCTGCTCTTGCCCCCATTTTATAGATGTGGGATACTGAGACCCCCTGTTTAGAAAGCTTTGGTTAGAGATCTGACATCTCGAAAGATTAACAATGAATATCAAATTTCAGGGGCTGCAATCACATCTTGAGTTTCAGGGTCAAATATCATCTGGTATCAACCTGGGTCAAAGTCTAATCTCATTGGCTGACATGTGTTGATGGTGGGGGAGTCCCGCTATCCTGCCCTCGTCATTCTAGTGGCTTCAATTCCTCCTCTCTCTGGCTCTCTGTCCCCCCTCCCTTAGGGTCTCATTCCTTCTCCCCCTGGGTTCTGTCCACCTGCCCTCTTTTCTCCCCTCCCCCTGTTTCTTAACCGCCTCTCCCCACCTCCTTAAGTTCTAGGACAGGGAGGGGTTGCTGTGTTCTCTCATCTCTTCCACCTCCCTCCCCCCAGACCGTCTGGCTGTTCTTTCCTCCCCCGTCCCAGTCTCCCTTGCCTCCATCTGTTCTAGCCCCTTCCTGGGATCCAGCCCGATCCCCTGGCTGCCTACCCGCCTCAGAGAGGGGCTGCACCTCACAAATCACGTCCCCAGCCTGTCTCTCCTCCGTCTCCCAGTCTCTCCATCTTTCTCTCGGATTCTGGGTCTCTGTTTTCCTCTCTCTGCATCTATGTCCTCTCTCTGGGACCCCACCTCTCTTTGGGTCTCTGTCTGTCTCCTTCTCTGGGTTTCTATCCCTCCCTCCCTATGTCTCTGTCCCCCTCTCTCTGGGTCTCTGTCCCCCCCTCTGGTCTCTGTCCCCTCTCTCTGGATCTCTGTCCCCCCTCTCTCTGGATCTCTGTCCCCTCTCTCTGGGTCTCTGTCCCCCTCTTTCTGGGTCTCTCTGTCTCTTCTGTGTCTCTGACCCTCCCTCTCTGGGCCTCTGTGCTAGTCCCCCATCTCTGCCACCCTCCTTTTGGGTCTTTCCCCACCTGTCTCAAGGCACCGCTCTCTCCCTGCAGCCTATCTCTGGTTTGAGGTGGCCCTCCAAGTACCCTATCCATCATCACAGACTCAATTCTGGATCCAGAACGGGCGGGGGCGAGAGCCATGCTGGGGAATGAGCCAATCCCCCTACCAGGGCCATCTGTCCCCTGCCAGGACACCACCCGCCACTCCCCCTCCCTACCTCCTAGGCGGACAGCCTGAACTCAAGGTTCCCCAGGGATGCCCCGGCTGGGCTGCTGGGTTCCCAGGGTCCAGGCTGCCTCCCCACCCCCACATTCCTGGGAATGGGCTTCTGGTGGCTGCGATGAAGTCAGCTGGATGTCGGGCCCACACCTGGGGCCTGGAAGCAGGGAAGGGCATGCCACGAGGGCAGGGGAGGAGGGGGGGGTCGGTATATATAGCAGACGTGGCTGAGAAGCATCTGTTCTCTTGACACCTTTCCTGAAGCATCTCCTTAGCACCTTTTGCTTCCTCAAATAGACTCCTATCTGGGAGAGGGGGATGGAGAGTGTTTGGGGCTTGGGGTGGGGGTTGAGGGCAGACTCTTGGATCCCAAAGGGTAATCTGAGGTCTAAAACTCCTGATTGAGAGAGATGACCCTGCTAGGGGGGAAGGGAACTGAGGATCTTGGCACTTAAGTCCGAGGAAAGAGGTGGCTGGGGGCCTGAATTCCTGGTCTGAGGAAGGCGGAAACGGGGGTCGGGGATTTCTGGATCCTGGGGGATGAAAGGAGCTAGGGGCCGGGACTTCTGGGGAAAGAGGGGGTGCGGGCTTAGAATTCCGAGTCTTGAAGAGCAGGTTTTGCCCAGGACTCAAATGTCATGGAGGGGCCTGGGGGCCTGGATTTCTGAGTCTCTGACTCTTGCTGCCCCGAAGCCTCCTGGAGAAGCGGCAGGAAGGTGCGGAGACACTGGAGCTGAGTGCCGACGGGCGCCCGGTGACGACGCAGACCCGGGACCCTCCGGTTGTGGACTGCACCTGCTTTGGCCTCCCTCGCCGCTACATTATCGCCATCATGAGCGGTCTGGGCTTCTGCATCAGTTTTGGCATCCGCTGCAACTTGGGCGTGGCCATCGTCTCCATGGTCAACAACAGCACCACCCACCGCGGGGGCCACGTGGTGGTGCAGGTAGCTCAGGGGCAGAGCCCTGGCGCAGCTGCGTCCTGTTAGCCCTGCCCACGCCCTCCCTCAAGATGTCACGCTCACCTACGAGACGTCCAGGCCACACACCTTCCAAGCACAGCCTGGGTAGCCCCGCCCAGCGGTGCCGCCCCTTAACGCTGAACTAGCCTCAGGGCTCGCTCTTCCTAAGCCCCGCCCTGATCTAAATAAAGCTCCGCCCCTATTTCAGGTTTTCGATTGCAAAACATAGACTCCGCCCCAGCATTAGGTCCCTTATGTGTTGCCCTTGCACCATTTTGGACCTACTAGCAATTTTGTTCACACCTGTGCCTCACACTCATGTCATTGGGTCATATCTATTTTATCCCATTCTCCTGTCGGGTTCCTCCCTTAATTTTGATCCTGGTTTTTCTGAAGCCCTGCTACTGCCTACATCCCACCCCGTCTGCTCTAGCCTTTACCTAAAGCCCTGCACCGTCTCAGACTTCCCTCTTTTTGAGACAGGGTTTTGCTCTGTTGCCCAGGCTAGAGTGCAGTGGTATCATCATAGCTCACTGTAACCTCAAACTCCTTGGCTTAAGCGATCCTCCTGCCTCAGTCTCCCAAGTAGCTGGGACTACAGGTGTAAGCCACCACCCCAGCTAATTTTTCTTTTTTTCATAGAGAAGGAATCTCACTATAGCCCAGGCTGATCTTTAACTCCTGGCCTCAAGCGATCCTCCCGCCTGGGCCTCCCAGAGTACTAGGATTACAGGCGCGAGCCACCGCGCCCGGCCCCCTATTTTAATTTCTGTACATGCCAGTGCCCCTGTGTCAGGAAAAAAAATCATGGTTTGGGCTGTGGCCTACCTGAAGCCCCTCCCTTCCAATGGCTCGCCCCTTTGGTTGCCTCTTGTCCCTGCCTAGACCCCAACCAGGTCACTCCGCAAACAGTTCAGAAAGAGAGCCGTCCTCATACATGGGCTTCTAGACATCAAGTGAGGCAAGGAAGCAGGCAAAGCGAGGCTTCTAGGCAGCAACGAGACCCGTTGTTAAGGTGGTACCAGCCCTAGCAACGTGGAAGTGTATAGTTCAGGGACTGTGATTGACAGAGGGATGGCGAGAGCGCCGATTGGCAGGTGTTTTGGCGGTGGGAGGGGTTCCTTGTTGCTGATTGGCTGAGGGGCTAAGGCCTTGGGTGCTGATTGGCGGAGGGGGAGAGCCCTGGGTTAGGGCGGCAGGTTTGATGTGCCCTTTTGGCCCGCAGAGAGCCCAGTTCAGCTGGGATCCTGAGACTGTCGGCCTCATACACGGCTCCTTTTTCTGGGGCTACATTGTCACTCAGATTCCTGGAGGATTTATCTGCCAAAAATTCGCAGCCAACAGGTACAGTGGTGGGAGTCTCAAGGTGGGCGGGACCTATAGCTGTGCGGGTGGCGTTACAGGATGTGGTCTCGAATTTGGGGGCGGGTTTTGGAGAAAGGTAGGGCTCGTGGCTGTGTGGGGTGGAAGTCACAGAGATGGTGGGGTCCTGGGTTCTGGGGAACAGAGGGCCCACCTAGCCTGCTGTAAGACGGAAGGGCAGAATCCCAGGCATAGCGGGAGAGCTGGACCTTTTTCTCTGACCGCTCCCATTAGGGTTTTCGGCTTTGCCATCGTGGCCACGTCCACTCTAAACATGCTGATCCCCTCGGCTGCCCGTGTCCACTATGGCTGTGTCATCTTCGTGAGAATCCTGCAGGGGTTGGTAGAGGTAAAGCCCCGCCCCACGTGACCCTACCCCTGTTCTGACCACGCTTCATCCCGCTGACTTTGGTTTTCTTCTCCCTAGGGGGTCACATACCCCGCCTGCCACGGGATCTGGAGCAAATGGGCCCCACCCTTAGAACGTAGTCGCCTGGCGACGACAGCCTTTTGCGGTGAGAGGAAGGGGCTGGGTGGGAATCCAGACTCCTGCGTCTGAGAGAAGAGGGGCTGTGGCTTGTACTTTTTTGTCCCCAGAAAGACGGGGACTGGGAGTCCACACTCCTGGATCTGAGCGAAAATGGGCCTGTTCTGTATCCTGCATCCTCGCCCTTAGGTTCCTATGCTGGGGCGGTGGTCGCGATGCCCCTCGCCGGGGTCCTGGTGCAGTATTCGGGATGGAGCTCTGTGTTCTACGTCTATGGTGAGGGACCCGACACCTGGCTCTGGGTGGCGCTGGGGTGGAGCGGAGCCGGTTGTCACCCTGCTCCCATTTCCCTCCTGACCCCCCCAGGCAGCTTCGGAATCTTCTGGTACATGTTCTGGCTGATCGTCTCCTACGAGTCCCCCGCGCTGCACCCCAGCATCTCGGAGGAGGAGCGCAAGTACATCGAGGATGCCATCGGGGAGAGCGCCAAACTCATGAACCCCCTCACGGTCCGGGCCCAAGTCTGCGGGGGCGGGGCGGGGAGGGACATCTAAGTTGGTGGCGGATTCTTGTAACTCCCAGAGGAGACAGGACTGGAATGCAGAGAGTGGGACTAGAACCTAGGAGTCAGGTTACAACCCAGGAAGGCGGAGATTAGCAGGCGCAGAGGGCGGAGTTAGGTCTCCAGGTGAGCGGGATTGGAACCACAGATGGGGCGTGGTTAAAACCAGAGGAGGCGGGATTAGAATGTGGGGATTTTGCTTAGACCTTGGGGTGGTATGCAGCTAGATTTGTGGGACCTAATAAGAGACTCCTAGGCCCACATTTATGGGTCCCTAAGGAGATTGGAGGGCCAGGACACCTGCCAACCTGAGGGGCTATCGTGGAGCCAGGACTCCTCCGTCCCTAAAGTGTCACCGTGAGGCTGGGATCCCTGGGTCCCCACCGGAACATGGTTTGGCCAGCGCCCTGGGGCCCCAAGAGGTTTCAATGAGGTCGGAATCCCTTGGTCTCTGCGGGACTATAGTAGGGTCCCTGAAGCGACACGAAGCCCCCAGCCTTGGCCTCTGTCTTAGCAGTCCCTCCCCTCGCCCCCCACAGAAGTTTAGCACACCCTGGCGCCGCTTCTTCACGTCCATGCCAGTCTATGCCATCATTGTGGCCAACTTCTGTCGCAGTTGGACGTTCTACCTGCTTCTTATCTCCCAGCCCGCCTACTTCGAAGAAGTGTTCGGCTTCGAGATCAGCAAGGTAGGACCCAGGAGAGAACAGGAGGCCCGGAGGGGGTGGGATGCAGCGGGGCCTGAACCAGAGTCAGGAAGGAGCCAGTGGTGCACCCACAGGCGCTGAGCCAACGGACCTGAGCAACGCCCCCTACCTTTCGCCTGCTCCTGTAGGTGGGCCTGGTATCAGCGCTGCCCCACCTGGTCATGACCATCATCGTGCCCATCGGCGGCCAGATTGCAGACTTCCTGCGGAGCCGCCGCATCATGTCCACCACCAACGTGCGCAAGCTGATGAACTGCGGTGGTGAGTGGGGCGGGGCTTAACCCCAGGGACCTAATCTGGGACCGCCTGGGCTGTGCAGAGCTGGAGTGGGCGTGGCCATAGGTGAGCTCAAGGGGCATGGCCAGTAGGGTCCAGCTGGGATGAGGGGCGGACCTGGATGGAAGAGATTCTCACGCTGCAGTCTGAGGGGCCACCGCGTGGAACGGGTGTGACGATCCAGGTGGAGCAGAGGCGAGACCAAGTTGGGCCTGGTAGGGCTGGGCCTGACCAAGGCTGGGTGTAGTAGAAGTTGAGCTAGGTGATCAAGAGGGCCTATGAGTGGGGGGGGACTGGAGAGACAGGGTCGCGATAGCGTGGGGACAGTGAGGGAAGGTGAGAAGGTGCTCAAGGATCCCGTGTATTCGGGGCGTGGCCTACTCAGGGAATGCGACCACGGAACGTCCTTTTAGTCTCGGTGAAGCCAGTGGGCGCGGTCAGGGGCTGGGCCTGGCAGAAGCCATTCGAGTGGGATGTGGGCCTGGCGCCTGGCGTGGAGGTGGCCAGACTGGGGCACACAGAGGCAGACTGGGGCGGGAGCAGGTCCGGAAAGGCAGTATGTGGCAACCTGTGCCCAGCCCTGGCCAACACGTAGGAGACGCGTCCCTCTCCTAGGCTTCGGCATGGAAGCCACTCTGCTGCTGGTGGTCGGCTACTCGCACTCCAAGGGCGTGGCCATTTCCTTCCTGGTCCTAGCTGTGGGCTTCAGCGGCTTCGCCATCTCTGGTGAGAACCGTGGATCTGTAGCTTGGGGGACTCTGGTCAGCTCTATAGGGAACTTCCTGGTTCAGGCAAGGGGCCTCCCAGCCTCACAAAAGGCGGACTAAATTGAGTGGGATTGGGGGCATCCGGGACATTCCAAGGGGAATCACTGGAGTGAGATTCGGGTGTGTTGCTTTCTGACTTGTCTCTCCGCCAGGGTTCAACGTGAACCACCTGGACATTGCCCCTCGCTACGCCAGCATCCTCATGGGCATCTCCAATGGTGTGGGCACGTTGTCGGGCATGGTGTGCCCCATCATTGTGGGCGCCATGACTAAGCACAAGGTTGGTGCACGGCCCTGACTCACTCACCCTCCAAACATATGCACGGTACCTTCCTGACCAGGCTGTGTCACCCTCACTGGGGCCTCACCTCTGTCCTTTCTGATTTCTTTTGGGCCCTCTCTGGGTCTCTGCCTCCCTCCCCCTGCCATGTCCTCTCCACTTATTTCTCCTTCCTCCATTTGACCTCATCCCTGTTGTCCCCGCAGACTCGGGAGGAGTGGCAGTACGTGTTCCTAATTGCCTCCCTGGTGCACTATGGGGGTGTCATCTTCTACGGGGTCTTTGCTTCCGGAGAGAAGCAGCCGTGGGCGGAGCCTGAGGAGATGAGCGAAGAGAAGTGTGGCTTTGTCAGCCACGACCAGCTGGCTGGCAGTGACGAAAGTGAAATGGAGGATGAGGCTGAGCCGCCGGGGGCACCCCCTGCTCCCCCTCCCTCCTATGGGGCCACACACAGTACAGTTCAGCCCCCGAGACCCCCACCCCCTGTCCGGGACTACTGACCATGTGCCTCCCACTGGATGGCAGTTTCCAGGACCTCTGCTCCACACGTCTCCGGCCTGAGTGACAGTGTCAAGGAGCCCCACTCCTCTCTGTCCTGTGTCAGGCCTAAGAAGCACTCTCCCTTGTTCCCAGTGCTGTTACATCCTCTTTCCTTCCCGACTGCCTCTCAGGGGTAGTGGAGCTGCAGATGGCAGTTTCAAGGATACCCAAATTCCCCTAAAAGTTCCCTTCTCCACTTGTTTTGCCTCAGTGGTTTCAGATCTCTCCTTTCAGGGCTTTATTTTAATGGACAGTGCAACCTCTTACTCTCGTGGTTTCAGGCATCGCCCCCCCTTTCCTTTAACCCCAGGGGCTCTCAGGCTAACCCCTGAGATTACTTAGCTTCCTCTCCTTTCAGAGAAGTTCAAGGTCCTCCTCTAGAAGTTTCAAATCTCTCCCAACTCTATTCTGCATTTCAAGTTGGTTCAACCAATCACCCATCCCCGCCATTCCAGGGGTTGATTCTCACCAGCGTTTCTGAGGGAAAATGGCGGTTTCATGTCTCCCCCATCCCACCATCTTCCTCCTCCCCCTACCAGCAGATTCTGCGGAAGCACCGAATTCCCAGGACCTTCTCCCTAGCGTAGCATGTCTAGGGAAAAAACCAAAATGGCAGTTTGAACAATATGCCTCTCTCCACCCCCATGCACTTTTTCTGACGTGGTTTTCAGGTCTAAATAGTGGCTGCTCAAGTCCATTAACTCAATGGTTTGAAGCCATCACCATTGAACTTCCCCATGGTGGTTTCAAGATGCCCCTCTTCTCCCAGTTCCTTGCACTTTATTCTCCCGGGTGGTTTCAAACTACCCTCAGTTTCTCAGTGGCCATTTGTTGTGTCCCTCAGGGACTAAATGACTCAAGATCTGGGATCCTTCCCCTCTCAGACCCCCATTTTCAGCTTAGAATTTGGGGAACATACATAGGAGAAGTCACAGGATCCCAGGAAAGGGAATGGGGCTGGGGGAGAGGGGTGTTTTTCCCGGGGCAGGGTTGTGTCTTTGTGTCTGTGTGACTGTAAATCCTGCCCTGCCCCACTCCCAATAAAATGCTTTGGTGTACAGACTCAGTTGTCATTGGCTGTGGGGGACACAGGAACCCTGGCCCTCAGCCCCCTCCTCCCTCAGACCCCGGAGTCCCAGCTCCCAGCCCCCTCCTGTCAGACCCAAAAGAACCATCCCCAACCCCCTTCTCCCTCAGTCTCAGCAGTTTAGACTCCAGCCCCTTCCTGCCCCAGGACTCAGGCAAGAGAGATAATCTAGTCATGGGAACACGTGATTTATTCGACCTCAGGCTGTGTTCTCCTACCACAGGGAAAGCATCGCTGTGTGACTCCCTATTCCAGAGGACCACTATGTAGCAAAGCATGTCAGGAGGACAGGACCTCTGGGTCCTCCCTCCATCTGGGGATTCGCAAGTCTGGCCGGACTCAGGCAGGACTCACACGAAATTGTTGGGGAGCGTGGCGGGGGACAGTGCCTCTAGGCGCTGGGAGCGGCCCCCGCGGGGTGGTGGGGGCAGCTTGGGTGGCAGCGGGGGTGTGGGCGGCGGCTGCTTGGTGGTGATGTGCGAAGGGACCCAGGCATCCGGCGCATAAAAGTAGAAGTCGTAGGGGTCCTTGGGGGTGTCCAAATGCATAACTGTGGGAGCAAAGGGTCGGGGTCATCCCCAGGCCAACGGAGGGCCTTCCCCTCTCTGTTGTGCCGCTGGCCAATGAGGAGGTGGAAGAGAGGACCCCACAGCACATTTGATCTGGGTTTTCAAAGAAAAGGTGAGGGCCACTGAATAAATGAGGAGGCGTGGCGTCCATCACCAGGGGCGGGGCCTGCAGGGCTGAGGGGGGGAGGGGGCGGGGCTTATAGGGAGTGTGTGTGTGTGTGTGTGTGTGTGTGTGTGTGTGTGTGTGTGTGTGTGTGTGTGTGTGTGTGTGTGTGTGTGTGTGTGTGTGTGTGTGTGTGTGAAATCCCAGACCATTAGCGGGCATGACGTGACCATGAAGGGGTCAGGGCTTTAACTGATCTTGGATGGAGGATCTGTGTTTTTTGAAAAGTTAGGGCGCCCTATAGTGCCTGGGGGGACCAGGTTAAGGAAAAGTGCAGGCACTCAAGGGGCAGGGCGCTCACCCGGCTCGTCTCCGTTGTCCGGGAGCCGGTGGTGTGCGAAGGGCCGGTGTCGGGCCGCCCGGCGGTAGAGACACCAGAGCAGCAGGAAGATGCCGAGCAGCAGCCCGGTCCCCGCGAAGAACAGGCACAGGGCCCCGCCTGCCGCGCCGCGGGGGCGCCCCACCAGAGTCACGCCTGAGGGAGGAGACGGTCTGAGCTCCCAGTCCTCTCCTCCCTCTGGCCCGCGAGCCCAGCCGCCAGCCCGCCTCCCTCAGGCCCAGGAGTCCAGTTCCCCGCCCCTCACCGGTTTCCTTCACTCGTTCCACCACGATGATAGTGTTGACCCTCTCACCTCGGCTGCGCCGCTGGGGGGCCCGCTGAGTGGCAGGGGCCAGCTGATTGGGAGGCCCTGGAAGAGCAGGGGGGCCTGCAATCCGGGCTGAGGGAGCAAGGGCGTCGGGCCCCTTAGGGTCAGAGTTCTGGGGGACCTTCAGCTCAATGGTCCCTGGAGAATCTGAGGTGGGAAATTTAGGGGAGTCGGGCTGGGTGACTGCAAGGGTTTCTGGTTTGGGATTCAGGGGCAGCTCATTTAGGGAGGTAGCTTCATCCATGAAGGGTGCAGGTGTTTCTGGATAAAGATTAGTAGAGATTTCAGGGTCAGAGGTCATGGGGACATCTGTTGCATCTTGGTAGTGGATTGTGGAGAATTTGGTTTGGGAAATTTCAGTGGGGCTGTGGTTGTGGGTCACACGGGATTCTGGGTGGGGGGTTTCAGTAGGGTCAGGAGAGAGGGTGTGGGGAAATTCAGAGTTTGGTGGCTCAGTGGTGTCAGGGTTATGGGTTTCTGGAGATTTGGGATCAAAGGTCTTGGTGGGGTCAGGATTTAGGGTCTCAGGGATTCCTGACTGTGAGATTTCAGTGGCGTTAACTTTCGGAATCTTTGGGGGTTCTTGGTGTGTGGTTTGCATAGGGTAAGTGTTTGGGGCCTCAGGAAATTCTGGGTGTGAAGTTTTGGAGGGGTTAGCTTTGGGGACCTCAGGGGATCCTGGGTGTGAAATTTCAGTTGGGCCAGGTTTGGGGGTCTCAGAAGGTTCTGGGTGTGTCATTTGGGAGGGGTTAATTTTGGGGGTGTCCAAGGATTTTGATATTGAGGTTGAGAGTGGGTCAGCCTTGGGGGTCTCAGGAGACTCTGGATGTGAGGATTCTGGGAAGTCAGGGTTGGGGGTCCCAGTGAAGTCAAGAGGGGAGGAAGTCTCGGGGGAAACTAGGTGAGGTGTCTTGGAGGGCTCAGGATAAACAGCCCCAGGGAATTCTGGGTTAGGCCGATCTCTAGTGGAATTTTCAGAAGCAGGAGAGGAGATCTCGGAGAGGTGGCCCATCCCCGTAAAGTCGGAGCCTGAAGGCGAAGAGGCCGAGGGGGCGGCCTTGGAACCCAGCCCGGCGAGGAGGAAGACGAGGAGGAAGAGGATCAGGCTGCAGGATTTCATAGCTCTGGGAGATGACTATAGCTGCCGGGGGGAGCGGGAAGGAAGGGGTTAAGGCTGAAGGCTCCCTGGAGACCCCGCCCACCCAGAGGCCGCGCCCTCTCCACCTGAGGCCACGCCCACCACCGGCAGGTGTACCACATCGAGGCCCAGCTTGGCTCCAGGGAAGGGACGAAAACCCAATTGCAACTCCCAGGAGGCTGTGGGGTGATGGCTGCGGTAGCTAAGGGAGACTGAGGCGGGGCTTCTTGGGAGTCACAGTTAATTCCTTATCGGTTACACCCAGGGGTCCTAGAAAAATTGAGAAGGAATGACACCTCCCCAGGCCCCCAGACTCCCTGGAATTCCACTTTGGAAAGTGTCAGATCTCCGAGGGGACATGAGATCGCCTTCCTCTCCGAGGCCCCCTGGGACACCTTGACTCAACAGTTGTTTACAGTAGAGGAGGTTCAGAAGGAAGGGCTGGGGGCTGGACTCCTGGATCTGAGGGAGGAGGGAGACTTCTGAGCCCTGGGCAAGAAAGTTGCTGGAGGTTCAGATTATTGAGTCTCACAGGGTGAGGGGGCTGAGAGTCTGGACTCCTGGTTCTTTCCAGAGGTGAAGCCTGAAAGTTCAGATGCCTAGAATTTTGAGGGAGCAAGGCATCGGGGGCTGGATTACAGGGGAGAAAGGAAATGGGGGTTTTGAGCTCTTTGGTCCTGGCTTAGAAGGGGATTGGAAACCCTGAGTCCTGAGTCCTCCAGAAATAGGGCTCTGGACGCCTCAGCATGGCGGGGGGTGGAGGAGAGAGCTGTGGGCAGGACTCTCAGTCCTCTCTGTTTATCAAGGATGGAGTGAGGACTCCATTCAGCATCTTGGGGGCTAGTCCAGGCAGAGACACCTGGGTCTGTGGTGAGCTAGAGGTGGGTGGAGGTGGCTCACACCTGGATGGAACAGGCTCACTTGGGTTCCTGGGGTCTCTTACCTGCTCAGTGGTGTCCAAGATAACAGCAGGTGAGCAGAGCTTCATGCAGAAACCTTCGAATGCTGCAGAATGGCTCTGGGCGGGGCATTGGCAGGTAGGGTCTCAGGGGCACACGGGTGACGCACCTGACCCCCTCCTAGGGGATCCTGGGAGCCTAGCAACAGATTAGGCTCTTAAAGGGACAGAGGTAAAGGACATTGTCTCTGGGATAAGGAAGGCAGTTAGGGACCAGATGATCTGGTGGAGGGCTGTGGCCTGAACTATCTTCTCTTTGAAACCAGGGCTCCTGGCCCTCTGTTCCCTCCTACCCCAAAACCCAAGAGTCTAGTTCCCTGGCACACCTTCCTACTTCAAAGCCCTGGAGTTGGGTTCCCCATGTCCCTCCCCTCGGACCCAGGAGTCCAGGCCTCCAGCTCCATCCTCCCTCAGATCCAGGAATGCAGGTCCCCAGGCCTCTCCTCCCCTAGAACCGGGAGTCTGGGTCCCTGTCCCACCCACTCTTAAACCTAGGAGCCCAAGCTCCGGCACCTCCTCCTCTCTGGGAAACTGGGAGCCCAGGTTCTCTTGTCCCAAGTTGCTGCTGCCCCTTAGGTCGACCCACCTTTATCCACCTCCCTACTGTGTATGGAGGGCCCTGTCTTAAGAGCCAGTGTTGGGGGGGATTGGGCTTTCTCTTCATGACACCCCCAAACTCCTCCCAGGGAAGGGCTTAGACACATCCACAGGGTGGCTCAGGGCCCCCATCTGTCTGTCTCCTCTTCCCCACTCTCTGAGGCTTTCTTGATTTTGTCAGTCACTTCACCTGTCGTCACACCTTTCTCCCCTCCTTAGCTTCCACTCTGTCCCTCTGGTTCTCTCCCTGCTGGATTTATCTCTGGGAATCTCTGGCTACGTCAGCTGTCCTTCCACCTCCTCTGTCTTTCCCTCATCCTTCCATCTTGATGTGGCTCGGTTAGTCTCTTTCCCTCTCTTTTCCTCCTTTCTGTTCCTTCCTTCCTTCCTCTGTTGCTCCCCTTCTTGCTCTCTCTCCTCCCGGGCCACTCTCTGTCTCTGTCCCTCCCTCTCGCTGTTATTTCTTCTCTTTGTGTCTCTGTTTCTCCTCACAGCCCCTCCTCTCTGTTGCTCTCCCCGTCTCTCTTTCTCCCTCTGTGCCCCTGTCTTCTGCTCTAATGGTCCCCCCGCCAGTCTCTATTTTTATCCCTCTGACACACCCCCTGTGTCCACCTCTCTGTCTGTCTGTCTCTCCCCCTCCCTTTTCTCAGGTCCCAGCTTCTGGTCCCAATTAGTTGGTGGTGGCCAATGCGGCGGCAGGGCCCCCACCCCCGGCTCCTCATTACCGCCAGCGGCTCCTAATGAGCCTGGGGTGGGGGCTGACCCTGCGCCCCCGGCCCCCGGCCTGCGTCACTGCCTGCAGCGGGGGCTGTGAAGGCCATATAAGGGGGCCGCCAGCATCGCTGCCCGTGCCCACTGCGTGGTAGGGGGCCTTGCGGGAGGCCGCTGGGGGTGGGTGGCTGGTGGGGTCCCCGGGTCTGGGCACGGATTCGGGCCCCACTGATTCCTTTCCTCTCTCTCCACAGGTGATGGAGACCCGCCAGGTGTTCCCGAGCCCCCGGGTGCGGCTGCTGCTGCTGCTGCTGCTGCTTGTCCCCTGGGGCACCCGCACTGCCTCAGGAGTCGCCCTGCCCCCCGCTGGGGTCCTCAGGTAGGTGCCAGGCCCAGGACTCTGTGCGGACTCTGTGAGGTGGGAAGAGAACCAAAGAGAAAGAGGAACAGAGACTCAGAAAGGGGGACACATCCAAAGAGAGGGCGACAGAGACCGGGGAGTGGGGGAACAAAAAGGGGGGTTGTTGTTGGTGGTGGTGGACAGAGACTTAGCAAGAGGAAGCGATATAAAAAGGAAGATTCTGGGAAAGATGTGGAGAGACTTGAAAGGAGTCGGTGCAGAAACAGACTCATTCTCTGAGCAACGTCTGAGTCCTTGGTGCGTGCCAGGCCGTGTGCTGAGCGCGGGGGACGGCCGAGTGCGTTAGGTTCTATCTCTGCGCTCACGGAGCGTTGGACCTGACTAGAGGGACAGAGGGAAAGAGACAGGGGGAGAGAGACCGAGCCGCTCCACGGACGGGGCAGTAACAGGGCTTCGAGTTAGACCGCGGGGAGGACAGGCGGCGGCGGGCGGGGGCGTGGACTCGCGATGAGCGGGTCTCGTGGTCTCCCCGCAGCCTGCGCACCTCAGGCCGGGCCCGGGCGGATCCGGCCACTCCTCTGTCGCAGCGGAGCCTGGCGCTGGCGGACGACGCGGCCTTCAGGGAACGCGCGCGGCTATTGGCGGCCCTCGAGCGCCGCCACTGGCTGAACTCGTACATGCACAAGCTGCTGGTGCTGGACGCGCCCTGAGCGCCCCACCCGTCCCCACCGTAATAAAGACCCTGTCGTGAGCTCCTGACTGCGCCTCCTTCCTGTGCGACCTGTGTGTGTATGGGGGGCAGGGCGGAAAACGAGAGGGACCTGTGTCGGCCGCTCTGGCGTCTCGCCTCTCAGTCTCCGCTTCTTTCCTTATATGTATAAAAAAATCTTTCCCTCAATTCATATTCTTTCCGTCTCTGACTGTCTGTCGCTCACTCTTTCCAAGAAGCCAGCTTCTTTCCTCTCTCCGGATCTCCGCTTCCATACTCCTCCCCAGCTCTGTCTCCTCTCGCGCTAGGCCTCTGTCCCTCTCCACCCCCGTCTCTGTCCCCTTCTCTCTGGTTCTCTGTAACCCTCGAGGTCGCTACCCCCGTCCCCCTCGGGGGTCTCTGTCTTCTTCTCTGGGTCTCTTTCCTCTGTAGGCCTCTACCTACCTCTCTCTGGGTCCTTGTACTGATCGCTTGGCTTCCCGGCCTTCTGGAGATCTCTGCCTCCTCTCTCTACTATCTTTCTTTCTGCCTCTGAAACTTTTCCTTCCCTTTTAATCACTTTCTTTTTTTCCCTTTTTCTCTGCCTGACTCCTTCATATTTTCCTTTTCTTTCTTCCTCTGGGTCTCCATCTCTCTTTTGCCAGCTCTCATGTCATCTGAATCTCGCTATTTCTAACCTCTGGTCACTTCCAGACTTCTCCTCGGGCGCAGTGGAAAGGCTCCAGTGGGAAACGCACCTGGCATCCAAGCCAGGGTCCCCCAAATCTAGCTGTGTGATATTGAGAAAGGCTTCTCAACCTCTGTGTGCCTCATTTCCCCCATCTGTTATGAGGATCAAACCAGATACTTCACAAGAAGACTTTTGCACAGAGCCTGGCACGTAGCAAAACGCTTTTTATTAGAAAAGGGTTGCCTCCTCTCGCAGCAGCCTCTAGCAGTTTCCTCAGGGGTTTCTGACTGCGCCCTTCCCGGGAGACCATCCGGGCGCTAGGCTGGGGCGGGAGGGGAAGAGAGAGGGGACCAGGCGTCGGGTTCCAGGAGGTACTCGGAGGGGGCAGGAAGACACCTGGGCCGCAGGTGAAGAGAGGAAACAGCCAGTCAAAATCTGCCTCTCTCCCTGGAGGCCTGGCCCGCCCTTCAGCTCTACCCCTCCGCGGTAACCATGGCAACTCATTCTCAGCGGGACGCGGAGGGCTCTGATCTGCGTGTCTAGGCCACAGCTCTTGCGGACCGCGCTCTGATTGGTCTAAGGAACGGGAAGGAGCTAGGCGCATCCGCGCGCGGGAAGCGGGGCCGGGCTGGCGCGTGTGGTAGGCAAGGTCTTCCGGAATTTGCATTTTCTGGAGGCGGACCGA
Organism: Lemur catta; assembly: GCF_020740605.2. Taxonomy (NCBI): domain Eukaryota; kingdom Metazoa; phylum Chordata; class Mammalia; order Primates; family Lemuridae; genus Lemur; species Lemur catta. Next base: position 23,634,837 of record NC_059146.1, read on the forward strand.
GCCCTAATTGGCCCTTAGGCTGCGGGGGCGGGACTGTTTCCTAAATGTCATTCAGTAAGAGTGAATAATGTAGGAATAACTGCATTCCTCAAAACCATCCGTGGTTGCCCTAATTTTACAAATAAAGAAATAAGACTCTGAAAGTCAGGAGCAATTTCCCCAAGTTGTTGGAGCTAGTAAGGGACAGAAGGATAGCTAGAATCCGTATCTGTGCAATTTCAAAGTCTTTCCACTCCTCTCATGGAGAAATGGAATTAAAATCCTAATGAGCAGCTGCTATATGCCAGGCATTCTTCTGAGTGCTGTATTTGTATTGGCTCTTTTAATCTCACAACAACCTTATGAGGAGCTCCTCCTCTATTTTCTGGAGGGTCTGGTAGCTGGCTACTTACCTGGGCTCTTCCCATACTCTACTTTCTCCCAGATCCCTTTCCTAGTATTTAAGGCTTTTCCCCAAATAGTGCCTGGAATCCCCCTTCCTTCTTCACTCTGCTCCCAGGAAAATTCAGCAGTCCCCACAGCTTTTATCACTGACCACGGCTGACAACACCTAGACTCCCTTCTCCAGAGTGGGAGCTCAGGGTTCGGGACTCAGAGGTCCAGCCACCAAATGAGCTGAGGATCTTTCCCCCAAACCCACTCCTTGTCACGGGTTCCCTATCTTGGGAATGGTCCACTGTTTACTAGTCACTGGACAAGGTCCCTGGCACTGTCCTTGCCTCCTTCCCTCTTCACCCTCTTCAGGGGGTCAGTTTCCAGCCTTGTCCCTCCTGCCCTGCCTCTCACTGCCCTTCCCTCCTCTCCATCTGCACGTTCACCTCAGGCTGCCTCCAGTCTCACCTGGACCACAGCCCCAGACTCCTCCCCACCTCCAGGCTTCCAGTCTCACCCACTTCATTCATTCCTATGCAGGCCCCAGAAGGTCTTTTTCCCACCCAGAGTTGGTTCTGCCTTCCCCTGCTCACAGGCCTTTCAAGGGCACTTGGGAGAAAGTGCAAACTGATGTTCAAAATCCTTCAGGCTCTTGCCTGCCTATCTTATTTCCCACCATGCTGCAGCCTTAAGTCTTTCCCTGGCTCCAAGTCTTTTTTTTTTTTTTTAATCCCAGCAACAGGATGCTGCTCACGGCTGTCCACACACACTGGTCTTTCCCGCCACCTGGTCTTCATACATATTGTTTCCTCTGCCTGTGACACCCTCCCCTGGCCCCTGCGCACTGTAACCTAAACCTTACTCATCTTTCAAGACTGAACACAGATGTCACTGATTTGGGAAGAGTTCCCTGACCTCCAGGGTGAGTCAGGTGCCTTTTCTTGTCTCCTACAGGGCCTATAGCTACATCTATTGCTGTCTGTCTTCAAACAGGTCTGACTCTGTCCCTCCCTTGATCAAAACTCTCCCAAGTGGAATCTGAGTGTCTTCGTTTGAAAAGAAAAAAGAAAAACAAACAAACAAAAAAACAAAAACAAAACCTCTCGCAAGCATCTGGGGAGCTGAAACTGTTCTATATCTGATCTGGCTTGTGGTTTCATGGGTATATACATACACAAAAATTCACCCAGCTGATACGTAAGTTTTGTCCACTTATCTGTGTGTAAGTTTCACCTCAATTAAAATATAAACAACCAAAAGACAAACAAGCAATAAAATCTCCCAAAGCTCCTATCATTCTTGTGAGAAAATCAAAGTTCCTCAGCCTGGCAATGGAGGTCCTGTCTTCCTCTACAGTTTCATCCTCTAAAGTCTAGCTGTGGCAAGCAGATATCAGTAAGTATTTGATAAGTGACTAAATGCATTTCCTGTTCACCGTTTGCACTCTAGTGGACCTCTCTGGTTTGTGTGCCTGGCCCACATTCCTGTCCCCCTTTTTCTGTCAAGAGTTTCTGCTGCTTTCAAAGATTGCTCATCTTCCTTGAAGTACTGGTGAGGCTGCCAATTTCATGATCCTTCTCCTTGGCCACAGAGATGAGCATGGGCCCATCACAGCAACCCATCCTCCTGGAGCTGGGAGAGAGAACACCACTTCCTTTGACTCTCCCAGTTGAAGGTGAGGCCCTGCTTCCTTTCCCAGGGAAGGAAGGATGTTCAACTGCTAGGCTGCTATAGACAGCAATGGCCACCGTGTGAATTTAGTTGCTGGACTCAACTCAGACTGCCTGAATTTGGGTCCTAACTCTTGAAATTTTTAGCTGTGACATCTGGGTCAAGTTATTTAACTTCTCTGTGCTTCGGTTTCTTCACCTGTAAAGTGATAATAGTACCAACCTCTTAGGGTTGAGGTGAGGATTAAACAAACATCGAAGTGCCTGGCACAGTGTCCTCCTACTCCGGGGCCAGCCCTCCTGGGTGTCAGCTCTTGTTATTTACATGGAGCACCAGAGCGCTGGAGTACTGGATCTTCCTAGCAATGTGAAGACACAGCAAAGCTTAGGACATTTCCTGTACAACTCCAGTTCCAAGGGCCAAATGCCAGACACACAGTAGGTGCCCAATAATATATTTTCTGGGAGTAGGATGGGGTTTTCAGTCTGCATCTATTCCCCTCTTGTCTCCTCAGCCTTAATCCAGTTAGAAAGAGGCTTACAGCATGATAATGCATCAAAGCTAAGCCACGGAAGATGGTCAATGTTAATAAGAATGAGGGGTTTTGTCTCGGATGTGTTTTGAGGGATTGATTGACCTAGGATTCAGTTAGAACTGGGCCAACCCAGGTTGCCATCCATGGGGCGGTGGCAGGACTCAGTCAGGGCCTGTGGTAGGGGCACGGCAGAGGTGCAGACAAAATAGGAAGGAGGGAGAGATCAGGGAGAAGAGGTAGAGGTGTCCAGGAGCATCTTCAAAGCAGCCTGGCAATAAGTGCTGAGGCAGGAAGCTCAGAGGCTGCAAACTTGTGGTCTGTAGGTGGCCCACAAAAGTGTTTTGTTGGGTCTGTGCCCTGCAGTGTTTTTCAATAATTTGAATGAGGCCTGGTGAGGTGGCTCACATCTGTAATCCCAGCACTTTGGGAGGCTGAGGTTGGAAGATTGCTTTGCTTGAGCCCAGGAGTTCAAGAACAGCCTGGGGAACATAGTGAGACCCTGTCTCTACAGAAAATAAAAAAATTAGCTGGGCATGGCGGCATGCACCTGTAGTCCCAGCTATTCAAGAGGCTGAGGCAGGAGGATCGCTTGAGCCCAGGAGTCTGAGGTTACAGTGAGCTATGATTGCGCCGCTGCACTGCAGCCTGAGTGACAGAGTGAGACCCTGCCTCTTAAAAAAAAAATGTGAATGAGTTGCCATGGCAAGGCGCTTTATCTGGCTTCCCAAAATGCAACCTTACTAATAGATTGTTTGGGCAACAATGTGCCCAGCCCCAGGAGAGGAGCTTGGCCTCCCAGGTTTCCCGGCCTCCCTTGCAGCTAAGGATGGTCATCCCAAACATTCTGGCCAAGAGACATGTAAATGCAGGTCTGCTGGCAGCTCTGGGAAAGCTATTGCTTTTCTAACACATTTCCTTCTCCCTGCAGATGTGAGATAGGAAGCTATGATAACTGCCATCACCTGAGCCTGAGGGAAGGGCCACAGAATCACTGAGACCCTGAACCCGAGGCTGTTGAGATTGAACTGTGGCCTCACAGCTGGCCTCCTCCACACTTGTTTTGTAAGAAAAATAATCTGTAATGCTTAATCCATTATTGGCTATATTTTGCTATTGTTAAGAAATGTAGTCACCAACATTACAAAACCAAGAGACTACACATAAAAACCCAACACTGGAGCCGCGGATCCTCATGTCCCGTAGGGGGTAAGCCGAAGCAACAGCAGCATAACAATGGGGCTAACAGAAGAAAGAGCCCCTGGGGATTTATTGAGCTAGACAATGCTCTGGGTGGGAACGGGAGCGCCTCACACTGGTGGGGGCTGGAGGTAGTAGAGCTGGAGGTGTGGCCAGTTGGGGGGTGGGGACTGGCCCAGCAGCAGGACAGAGAGTAGCAGCAGCAGCAGCAGGCCCAGGACCCGGGCTGGGAGCAGTGGGTGCCGAGGGACCCTGGTGGGGAGGTGGGAGAGTGCTTAGGGTGGGGCCCAGGGAACCCGTAGTCTTCCCAAGGTCAGACCATCTCCCTCCTTCTGGAGACAGCTGGGGGGCACACCTGAGCCGCTGTGGGGGCAGGCAGACCTGGCCCCAGGGCCTCCTCTGGACTGGGACCAGCTCTTTCATCACAGGCACCAGAGCGAGCTGGAGTTCTGGCTGGGTGGGGCTGCTGAAGGGAAAGAAAGGAAGGAAATCACCGCAGGGCTTTTTCTCAGCCCCCAAGTCCCTTCCCAGTTCCTGTGGGACCCGTTACCTCTCAGGAGGGCTTCCTGAAATGTCCACAGGATGAGGGTCTCCCAGAGGGATGGAGGGATCAGCCTGGGAGGATAAAGGAGAAGAACTTGAGGCACAGGGTCCTGGATTGGGAGGGGTCCTCAGGTTGGCCTACTGGACATAAATGACCACATGGAAAGTGGCAGAATGTGGGAATTAAGCGTGGGAGCTTCTCTGAGCCACACTGCCAGGTTGGGTTCCCAGCTTGGCCAGCTTCCAGCTATGTGTTCTTGGCATGTCCCCACACCTCCCCATGCCTCATTTTCCCCATCTGTGGTCAAGGATGATGACAGTCCCCACCTCAAAGGGTTAACATGGAGACTAAATGAGTGAATCCAGGTAAAAAAAGTGGAGGAAGGGGCTGAGAACAGTGCCTGGTTCATAGTGAGTGCTCAGTAACTGTGTGAGCTATTCAATATTATCATCTCCATTTTCTATCTGATTCTGGAAGTATCCAAGCTCCCTGAGGACAGAGACTCTTCTGCAGGTGCCCATCCTTGTGCTGGGCCTAGCTCAGCAAGGGCTCTCCTCAGAGCCTGTCTTCCTGCCTGTGTTAGAATCGGCAGGTGCTTTAGGATCAAAGCCCCAAATGTTCCACCAGGGGCCAGGCCTGACCCCCTTTACCACCTGTCTCTCTGGAAGGGCCTTCCCACTCCTACACTTCTGCTCTATGGATAATGATGATAATAACAATGACACAAAATAAAAACAGAACAGCAATCCCGGCCACTGTCTTTACCGTAGCCACCTACTGTGCCAGGCATGGAGCCAGGTCCTTCATGACGTGGCCCTTCACCCTCACCCCCACCCTGGGAGGTGGGAAAGATTATCGCCATGTGAGCTGTGAGGAAGCTGAGGTGGAGCCCCAGTCTCCCTGGAAGGGAGTGCAGCGTGGCAGGGAGGAGGTAGGCTTTCGGGCCAGGCTACTGGGAGCTAAGCCTCCCTGGGGTCAGAGTTCTTGGCCAGTTTGGACCCTGAAGAGCCCCAAGGGCCCCTACAGTGCCTGGCCCACAGCCACGCAGACTCCAGCCTGGCTCCTGCATTCCTCAGCAGAGGGCTGAGGGCTCCTCACTCTCCTTGCCAAGTCTCTTTCCCTTTCCTTGCCTGAGAATCGGAATTGTAACCTCCATATCCTAGCACTGCTGCGCTGAGGAGCGGAGGAGCCTGTGTGTGTGGCTGCAGGCAGGGGAGTTCTGAGGCTGGCTGGGGAGGGCCAGGCCCTTCCCCCACAGTGTGTGGGCGCTTTTGCGTTGCATTTATGCAATCCGGGGGTGTAACCACATCTATGAGGCCTCTGGTGTGGCAGCTACAGCCTTGTATGTGTGGCTAGAGGGTCCCCTGGGAGCATTCTGGCCTCCAGGCCTCCCCCCACCTCACCAAAGCTCTCATTAGCTACAGCAAGGGCCTTGTTATCTCTTGGCCAAATGATTTTTCTCTCTGCTCCTGAGGAGTAGGGGTGTGGGGTGGAGGCTGGGAGGAGTTGAAACCACTCAGCCTCTGCAGGCCTGGAGTGGATGCGGACAGGGGAGGGGTGCTGGAGACTGCCTACCGTGACCTGGCTGTCTGCTGTCTGGGTGTCTGCTTCCTCCTCCTCCTCTCTTCCGGGTAACCTGAGGGCCAACAAAGTCATTGCAAGCATTCTCCTCCTCTGCCTAGTTCCCTTTGCCCCCTGTGGGGCTGGAAGGGAACCTCAGGGCAGGGGTCTTAACACAGATCAGGCACTATGGATGAGCCTGGGTGTGTCCTCCACATGTATTTTTCAGGGGAATTTTCACCAAATTATCAAGAGTCTGTGACCCCCAGAAGGGTAAGGGGGCCTCTTCATCTCAGATTGGCTTTCTCAGCCACTACTTTCTCAGCTAATCCCCCAGCCAGGAACTGAGGCTTCTGGCTCTCTTTCCCTCCAAAACACCAGAGACTCAGACATCTCCAAGTTCCCAGGGCATGTGTGGAAAGCCCCACCCCCATTCCTGCCTGCATCATTTTAAATCACTGTCAGTCTTAGTGGGTCTTCTTTGAGGACTGGGATTCCAACTCAGACCTCCCGGCCCATAGAATCCAACTGTTTGAGCTCTGCTCCCATCTCAACTCCTTTCTCTTAGGTGTGCAAGCCCCCAGCCTCTGCCCCCTAGGGTCACAACTGTTTGAGCCCCTGAAATGCCTCTTTGGGGACTCAAGTCTCAAGCTGCTCAGCATGAATGCCCCTTCCAGACCCAGACGTCCACACCACTAGCCATTGTCTTCACTAGGGGCCAGGGATCCTGCCCTGCAGCTGCAAGACCACCAGCTTTATTTAGACCTAACACACTGAGGGATATGGATATTTCCTCAGCTCCCACCCAATAAGGGATGCCAGCTCATGGGTCCCTAGCCTCTGCCCCAGTCAGACACCTGCTGTCCAATCCCCTGAAACTTCTATTTGGGACCCAGGTGGTTAGTACCCCAGCCCCTCTCAAGGTCCAAGCCCTCACCCCTGGCCATCTTTAGAGGCCACAGTATCCACCACCTTCCTCACTTCCAGCTTCCCAACCTGCGGATCATACTGTCCCTGCCCTCCGGAAACTCAAATGGCACCCACCTCCCTCCCTCCCCCCTACTCCTGCTCAGCCCCTTTTCTCCTCCTTTCCCTGGTGACGCAAGGGGAGGTCACAGCTCCAGAGCTCCCATTCTGCCCAATCTCAGCTCTTCCCAGGCAAGTCCAATCAGAGGCCATGGCAGGCAGCCTCATTAGTTGCTGCAGCCAGGAGCCTGAAAGAGGGGAGGGGGTGAGGGAAGCACCACAGGAAACCAGAGCCCCAAGGCAAGGGCTCTGGAGGAGGGTGGGCCCAGGCATCTAGTAACTTCTATATCCTTGGAGGCATGGACACAAGCCTCATAAAAATCGCATAACAATCACAGGGCTGGAGCTGTTCAGCATACAGCTGAATGCTCATACCAGCCCTACTGCAAAGTAACCAAGGGAGGATTTGAACCCAGGCTGATTCCAGAGCCTGTGATGATCTCCAAACTGACTGGGAGCTCTCCAGGGGGGTTCCTTGGAGGCCTCAGGAGAGGTGTGTTGTTAGAGAGAATGACTGAGTGATGAAGCTGTCTCATCTGCCTGACAATTGTGTCTTCTTTTTTTTCTAATTTTTTTTTGTTGAGACAGTCTCATTCTGTCACCCTGTATAGAGTGTTGTGGCATCATTGTAGCTCACTGCAACCTCTGACTCCTGGGCTCTAAGTGATCCTTCTGCCTCAGCCTCCTGAGTAGCTGGGACTACAGGCACGTGCCACCATGCCTCTTGCTCAGGCTAGTCTCGAATTCTTGAGCTCAAGCAATCCTCCCACTTCAGCCTCCCAGAGTGCTAGGATTACAGGCATGAGCCAGCATGCCCAGCCTGTGTCTTCTTCTTGTCTAAGAGCCTCTTATACTAACACCATTCCTACATGGCTACATTGAAGTATGATCACCTCCCCTTGAAGCCTTCCCTCCAGGTGGGGTCGGGTGCCAGATTTTCTCCCAGAACTGTCTCCTGAACTGTTTGGGTCAGGCTCTGTCTCCCCCTAATCCAGAGGCATTGAGGGCAGGGCCAGATCTGACTCATCTCCTGGCCCATAGGCCCAAGGTCCGCTCAGTGAAGAGGTGAATGAATGAGTGAGTGAATGACACATGACTCCCTCAGGGCTCTTCCAGTCTTTGTACTCTGAACGTGGTGAATCTGGTGTCACTGTGAGGCAGAGGGATGGTGCAGTGAGGAACCAGCTCCTTACCACATCAGTGGTTCCTTCCTTCCTTCTCTAAGGCATGCCAGCTCTCCATGGAAGTTTCTCTGTGGAAACAAAAAGGTTAGGTCTCCCCTGACTCTTCCCACTCAAAACCCTCTCCCTGGGTTTCAGTCATGCCCTCACTCGAACAGTGACCACTCCGTTCCCTGAGTCCCAGACCCTACATACAGCAGGTCTCCTGGGCTACAACCTGTGCACAAATTCACCACCTTCTCCTAAAATCTGCCCTCCTCTTGTGTCTTCTTATGCGAGGGTGACTCTATAATCCCCCCAGGAGCAGAAGACAGAAGCTGGATGGTTGTTCTAGAATCCACCAAGCCCCTTTCTCCTGCAGAACCCAGGAGGTCCAGGTCCCCTAAACCCCCTGGGATATCCCGCAAATCTCTCACTTTCACCTGGGCCCCAAAAGGAGCTCAACAGTTCCCTTCCCAACCCTCTTCTCCCCCAGTCTTGGGCTGGCACCATCTGCTCTCCCTCAGAACCCAGGTACCTCTCTTTTCTCCAGAGACATCTCACTGTTGCCTGTGACCTCAACCACCAACTCGACAATATTTTCTAAAGATACCCCCTAAGCTCCAGCCTTGTGCACACACCTGCCTCTGAGTAGCCCCCCTGGACATACCTCAGGATTTCATCTCATGAGGTTGCAAGGTAAGTTTGGCATCTTTCCTTTTACTCCTCCCTTTCCATCACCCAGCCCCCCACAGCCCATCTACCCCCAGCACTGTCCCTCCACCCGCAATTCTCTTTGCCTGTCTCTTTTTCTCCATCCGTAAGGCCTTGGCCTGGCTCAGGCTTCATCCCCATTGCCACAGCCTCCTCCCTGGCCTCCTCCCTCACAGCCTCCAGTAGGTCCCTCACTTGGTCCCAGAGGGATCTTTTGATGCCCAGAACTGACCTCACTCCTCCTTGCTCACAGTCCTCTGTGGTTTTATAGAGAAAAGTACAATCTCTTAGCTTGACAGGCAATTCCTTTCATGATCTGGCTATGGCCTCCTCTCTCACTAGTCACCCCCAGGCACCCTGTATTCCCCAAGCATATCATGATTTTATGCCTCCACGGCCTTGCACAGGCTGTTCCCACTGCCTGGAAGGTCTCTCTTTCCTCAAACCACTTAACATCTCTCTCCCTTTTTTCTTTCTTCAAAATAAACTCAAGTGTCAGTTTCCCTTTGATACCTCCCCCAATCTCCCACCTGACATAGGCACCCCTGCTCTTGGCTCCCACAGGGCCCACCCCAAACCTCTAGCACCACGACCATCCTGCATGAGGGTAGCCCATGTGCATGGTCTCTCCTTTCAGGTCTTGAGCACCGAGAGCCTCAGCCCTGAGTGACTCAGCTCTGTATGCCTGTGCCTAGCACAGGTGGCACCCTGAGGCCCAGGTCACTCTTCACCTTGACAGGCTTGTCTCTCTCAGAGCTCGAAGCAGAAGCTCAATCTAACTTACATGACTTCTGAGGGATGTGGCTTGTCCCCCCACAGGCTGTGTGTCTGTGAACATGTGATCTCTCCCTGAGCCTCAGTCTTCCATGAGTAACAGGACAAGGGATGAGGATACCTACCTCACAGAGAAACTGGGAGAGTTAAATGAGACTCCAAACAAGCTCTGGCGTCAAAGAGAAACACAGAAGCTTCTCTCAACCCAGGGAAAAAGTGATCAGAGGAACAAGTTTCTCCTTTAAGGATGGCTCAACAGCTTTGAAGCAGTATAGTTTTCAAGACAATATAGTATTGTTTACAGAGCTGTTAACAACATTTTCTTTAAAAGAAAGTTCTGTCACTAATATAGGGTGTCCCAAAAGTCTCCATACAAAGGAAAAATTTTGTAATGAATATTTTGTAAATAAAAGTACATTTAGCTAAAATTTCCCATTTTCCCTATGTATGGTGACTTTTGGGACACCCTGTAGATTAAAATCTCATTTTTCAGTTGTGGACATTGAAGATAACATTTCTCAGTTATTTCAAGTGATACAGAAATATTGTCCAGGTACTTATGGAAGTCATAAAACAATGGTTATTGCTGAGTTGAAGATTTCACAGTGAGCTTGCTTGGCTTTTCTTAAAGGTGCTTCATATTAAAAACATACAGGCTTAATGTACCCCTATGGTGTTAGGATGAACAATTTACTTATTACCTTCCTACAGTAGCACAGTTTTATTTATTTATTTTATTTATTTATTTATTTTTTGAGACAGAGTCTCGCTCTGTTGCCCGGGCTAGAGTGAGTGCCGTGGTGTCAGCCTAGCTCACAGCAACCTCAAACTCCTGGGCTTAAGGAATCCTACTGCCTCAGCCTCCCGAGTAGCTGGGACTACAGGCATGCGCCACCATGCCTGGCTAATTTTTTCTCTATATATTTTTAGTTGGCCAGATAATTTCTTTCTATTTTTAGTAGAGACGGGGGTCTCACTCTTGCTCAGGCTGGTCTCGAACTCCTGACCTCGAGCGATCCACCCACCTCGGCCTCCCAGAGTGCTAGGATTACAGGTGTGAGCCACCACGCCCGGCCAGTAGCACAGTTTTAAATAAGGTGATTCTTGGCCGGGCATGGTGGCTCATGCCTATAATCCTAGCACTCTGCGAGGCCAAGGTGGGTGGATCATTTGAGCTCAGGAGTTCAAGACCAGCCTGAGCAAGAACGAGACCTTGTCTCTACTAAAAATAGAAAGAAATTAGCTGCACAACTAAGAATATATAGAAAAAATTAGCCGGGCATAGTGGCGCATGCCTGTAGTCCCACCTACTTGGGAGGCTGAGGCCGGAGGATTGCTTGAGCCCAGGAGATTGAGGTTGCTGTAAGCTAGGCTGATGCCACAGCTCTCTAGCCCAGGCAACAGAATGAGACTGTGTCTCAAAAATAAAATAAAATAAAATAAAAAATTAAATAAGGTGATTCTTGACAGTATTTTCCAAAAAAACAAAACAACAGAAGCTACAGTGCAATTTTTGTGTTTGCTTTGTTCACTTTTGTCTCCCATGCTGGCAGGTCAGTCTCTAGGGCAGGGATGGTGTCCTGTCTGGATTGTGGCTTGGTGTCTAGCACACAGTGGGTTGGTCCTCAATCAACATTTGCTCATCGAATGGGGAACAAGCAAAGGTGAGAGTGAACAGGCCGGCCCAGGTGGCACACAGAGTCCCAGGGCCCTGTCTCAGTTTCTGGACTCCTGTGGTTGCAAAGCCCCTCCCATGCTCACCTGTTCTCCAGCTGGGGCTTCAGGTAGAAACTCAGCCTCCTCATCAGTCTCATTGATGACTTCCTCCCACTGCCACACTCCACACAGAGGGCTGGAGAGATCAGCAGCTGCCACTTCTTGTTTCTGGAAGAGGAGGAGTTTTTGAGGTCAGGGAGGGCCAAATTAAGGCAGAAGAGGAGGTAACAAATGGAGATGGAAACAGGCTCAGGTGTGGAGCTGGGAATAGAATGGGAGGTGAAAAAGGGCCAGTGTGGGGCTAGGGTTGGGAAGGGGGTAGAAAAAGGAACAGGAGAGGGTTTGGTGCCAGGATCAAGGATTGGGTTAGAGAAGAAGTTAAAGACTGAGATGGTCGTGAGGGGAGATGTGATAGGCATGAGTCAGGGTTGGGTCAGAGTTGGGCCTGGCATGGGCCTGGGGCTGGCAATGTGTTTGGGGCTAGGATTTGAGGCAGAGAGAGTTATAGAAGTGTTGAGGTTAGGGTGGGAGCCCCTTTGGCAGCAATGTGAATTAGTGGTTTCACAAGTGGGCTGACTGCCCAGAGCTCTGGGGTCATGAGCTGGGCCAGGTATGAGGGTCAGAGCAGGGATGTTTGGAATTTCTGCCTTGGTAGTCTCCAGAGTATTCCAAGGGTGCTAGGCCCACCTGCCGAATGGCCTCGATCTCCAAGCCCAGCGACGGGGGCAGCAGATTGGTCCAGCCCACTCTTCTTCCCTGGGCCTCTTCTGGTAGCCTAGCCACACAGTCAGGAGGGGGGAAGGCTGCCTCCACGCCTGCCTGCCACTTGTCAGTCAGCCTACACTGGGCTCCATGCCCTGCCCACCTTGGGGCTGGAGGTCAGGTATCCCTGCCCTTGGGCTCCCCTCCTGCCTCCTCCCGTCCCCGATGTTCCACTCACTCATCCGGCCCCTCACGGGTCTGACTCAGCCGCTCTTCTAGGCGTGAGATCTCCAGCCTCAGTTCCTGCAAAAGAGGCAGTTGGAGGCACACCTGGCTCTCCAATCTTCCCACCTCCCACTGCTGGGCCCCTCTTCCAAGGTCCTTTATACTTCTGTGACTTCTTTGGGTTCCCCAGACACATACTGCCAAGGGTTAAGGAGAAGAAAGCAGTGACAGAAACTTAGGAAGCCAAAGAGAAACAGAGAGCAACAGGAACCCAGGAGGTATACCACAGCCAGGAAAATTGAGAAGGCAGGCAGAGGCAGAGGGAAAAATGAGAGACAGATGGACACGGACTCACAGAGAGGCAAGAGAAACATGGGGTGTAGAGACTCGTAAAGACCCCAGCCACACAGAGAAGAGTTGCCCAGGGAGACAGAGACACAGAAAGGTAAGGAGAAGAGAGGCAGTAAGACACCCACAGAGAATGAAAGTGAATGGAAGACAGTATAAGAGAGAGGAAGGAAGGAAAGAAAAAAAGTGAAAAGGCAGAGACAGAAACAGTCATACAGTAGGGATGGAAAAAGCAAGAGGTGGAGACTTGAAAAAAGATTGACAGAGTAAGAAAGAGACACAAGAAGAGGTAGCAAGTTCCAGAGACAGCAAAAGAGAATTGGTGAGGGCCAGGCCAGGCAGAGGGCCACTGTGGGTTGTGAGGGCAGCTGAGTTACCTGAGTTGTTATTCTGTACTCCTCCAAGGTCTTGGCCAGGCTCTCTGCACGGCGAGTGCGCTGAGAAAGCCCAAAGCTGACTGAGACTGGGCCCAGCCCCGCAAAGACACTGGGGCTGTTTGATGTGGGGGTTGGTTGGAGGGTTGAGGGACAAGATGAGCTTGAGGGAAGATCTAGGGCCTGAGAGAGAGCACCCGGCAGAAGGGCTTCCAGATCCCGAGGGTTCATGATTGTGTCCTGGGGAAACCTCTCCTGGCTGCTTATCCAGGCATCCGACTTAGGCAAGACTTCCCCTTCCAGACTGGGACAGGAGGCAGGCAGGCGCATGTGGAAGGCACCTCCCTCCTCAGCCCCCTCACCTCAGAAAGGATGGCATCTCGTTGGCAAATGAGGCGTTCACACTCAAAGAGCTGCCGCTGCCAAGGAAGAAATCCGTCCATTCATCTGGCCTCCCAGCCCTCCCCTTGGACTGCCATCCCTCTGCCCCACCCTACTCTCTTCAACCTCCAGAGCTGTCCCCGGACTTTAGGGATTTCAGCCCACCTGGGAGCTGCCTGGGTTGCCCTGGGAACCAGATGGCTTGACCCAAGACCCCTGATCTCACCAGGCTATGGTGGCTGAAACTGGAAATGGGAAAAATGGCACAGGGGATGGTGGGAAGTTGTCAGGCATTAGGGAGGGGCAGAACCTTCAAAGCATCCTTCTCCGTGGCCAGCTCCTCACTCCTCCTCTTCACTCCATCTCGCTCGGACAGCAGCTTCCCATTCTAGAAGGAAAGGCTGGTCATGTTCACTTCAGCAAATGGTGACGTTGATATTAACAGCAGACATTTGCTAAACATCTGACGTGCACCAGGCCTCATTCTAAACCTGTAAAGTTTTAGCTCATTTAATTCCTGTAACCACTCTGGTGGGACCTCAGCTTTAATTTCTCTGTGTGTGGACCCCCCATCTATAAAAATGAAGATAAAATAGGAGCTACTTCATGGGGTTGCTGTGAGAATTAGTGCTAACACTGAGCACTTTGTATGTGTTAACTCATTTCTTATTCCCCACTTTAAAGATAAAGGCAACTCAGGTACAGAGAGGTTGAACAACTTGCTCCAGGTCACACAGGTGGTAATTCATGCAAATACTGATGAACATTAACGAGCACAAAACATTTAGAACACATACCAAATGTTCTATAAATGTAAATATATCTATACACATACACACACATATATAACATATTTATATGCAGAATATATATTTATATAAGTAATTTTTAAAATTTATGTTATGAATTTTTTAACATACACAAAAGTAAAAAGAACAGTATAACGAAGCCCCGTTATCTGTACTATCACCCAGCTTCGATAATTATATGCATTTTCCCAGTATTGTTTCTTCTCTCCCCTCCAGATTTTTTGTTTTGTTTAGATTCTTTTAAAGAAATCCCAGGCAACATATTATTTCACCTGCAGCTACTCCAGCATTTATCTCCTACTTGAGGATTTTTCTTTTAGCAAAAGCACAATACCATTATCACCCTTAAGAAAATTAACAATAATTCCCTAGTTTCATCTCATGCTACCCAGTTTGTGCTCTTTTTTCATTTCATCTCACAGATGTCTCCTTACATTTAGTGTATTTGAATAAGGATCCAAACAAGGTCCACCATTGCTTTTGGTTGAAACATCTCATTTCTTTTTGTCTGACAGTAATTTCTCCCCCACCCCCATTCTGGTACTCTTTAGGTCCTTTATCTGTGGAAGGAACCAGGCCATTTGTCCTGTAGGACTGGTGGGCTTTTTTTTTTTTTTCTTTTTGAGACAGTCTTGCTCTGTCATTGGGGCCAGAGTGCCGTGGCATCAGCCTAGCTCACAGCAACCTCGAACTCCTGGGCTCAAGTCATCCTCCTGCCTCAGCTTCCTGAGTAACTGGGACAACAGGCCTGCACCACCACACCTGGCTAATTTTCCTATTTTTTGTAGGGGTGTCACTCTTGTTCAGGCTGGTCTCAAACTCCTGAGCTCAAGCGATCCTCCTGCCTCGGCCTCCCAGAGTGCTAGGATTATAGGCGTGAGCCACTGCACCCGGCTGGATTGGTGCATTTGGATTTGGTTGATTGCACTCTCATTCCCTGTGGTGATGTTGACCGTGTTCCACCTCCTTTCCTTCTTTTCCTTCTTCCCCTCCTTTCTTTCTTTTGAGATGGGGCTCTGTTGCCCTAGGCTGGAGTGCACTATAGCCTGGAACTTCTGGGCTCAAGGTATACTCACGTTTCAGCTCCCCTAATACATAGGGCTACAGGCTTGCACTATCCCGTCTGGCTACTTTTTCCCCATTTTTCTGTAGAGAAGGGGGTCTCACCATGTTGACCAGGCTGATCTCCAACTTCTGGCCTCAAGTGATCTTCCTGTCTTGGCCTCCCTAAGTGCTGGGATTACAGGCGTGAGCCACCTCGCCTGGCCTTCATCATTATTGCTTGTAAACTGATGGGTAGATCTGGAGCCTTGCCTCCAGACTCTTGAGTTTTTGGCAAGAAGACCTCATGATTAGCACTATACACATCATATTGTGCCATTCAGGAGGAATGCCGTGTCTGGCTGTCCTAACTATCAATGGTATCATCACCTCCAATTTTATAGAGGAAACTGAGGAGTACAAAGGCTAAGAAACTTGGCAAGGTCACATGGTGAGTAAGTGGACTCAAACACAAATCTGTATGATTCCAAATCCTGTATTTCTAACTCTCAGACTCTCTTTCAAGCTAGATGCACCTCTGGGTAAGAATGGAGGAACAAAGGGAACTAGCTTCATCCTTAGCCACAGGGAGCTCATATAGCCTAGAGGTGGAGAAGGACACAGAAGCAGATGATGACAATGCGTGAGGCATGCTCTGATGAGGTCTAGGGCCTGGGCACTGTGGGAGCAAAGATGATAGGCTTCCTGAGGATGTAGTGCTGAATCTTCAAGGGTGAGGACAGTTAGCTGGGAAAACAACTGGGTGGGAGAGGGTAGCCCATGCTAGTCATGAAATGGGACCTGAGAATAAAATGGCCTAAATTCAAGTCTAAAGTTTCCAGGCACCAAAAGCCTAGCAAGCTGTACTGAGTTTCAACATGAGATGGTCACTAGGGGAATGTGTTTTGGGGCACGGAAGTAGTCCAGAGTTCCTTTTGGACACACCCCCTCCTCCTGGCACCCCAGGAGGTATCATTCCAGCCTCTCTGTCTCTCTAGCTAGCTCCAAGTTCTCTGTCAGCAATGCTCCCTCTCAGTCTCGGTGAGTCTGGGCTGCCAAGTGAAGGGCAGAGGAAGGACAGGCCAGGAGTGCTGTGTCAACATCTGTCCACCTGGTAGGGATTTGCAGGCCAGATCCTGGGCCTCTCGGCAGGGAACCTGGTTACTCAGCTGCTCCTGCCTCCTTCTGCAGTAATCTGAGCCAGCTCTGTAGGTTTTCCATAGGAAGGCTGCCTGGACCTTCAGAGTGTCGGAGTGTCTTGTTACTCCAGCATTATTCTACTGTAACTTGAGAACTCCATCTATAGATGCTCTGTAGGCTGCTGCAGGGAGGGGAAAAGTGGAGGGGAGGGAACCAAGAATAGCTCCAGTTTATCGAGCGCCCAGGATGTCCCAGGTGCTGCTTCAGGCACTCGACCTGGCAGTGAGCCTTGCAGGGTAGGGGGGTAGGGAGGGAAAGGGCAGAAACTGCTGATTGCCACTCACCGTGCTTATTCCTTCTTCTGCTTTTGTAGGGGATTCATTCTCCACATTTGAGGGAAAGTGGGTCCCAGCCCCAGCCCTGGGGGTGAGTCAAGATGGAAATCTTGGCAGATGCAGGGAGCTCAACTGGTTAGCTAATGTAGCAGTCATCCTTGTTTGTTCTTGTTTGTTTGCCTCCCATTCTAGTGGCTGAAGAAGGTCAGATACTCTCCCCACCTCTCTTGCAGCTGGGGATGTTATGTGATTCAGTTCTGGCCAGTGAGATGTAAGAGAGGTCTGCTGGGGGTGGGTGTGGTGCTTCTGGAAAAGCTTTTTCCTTCTGATGAAAAGAGAGGAGCATTTGCTGGTGCCCCTATGCCCCACTTTGTCCTGCTTTGAATGAGAACATGAAGTTGGGAGCTGTTGCAGCCATCTGTGATCATGAGGCCATATGCAGACAAATAAACCAGTGAGTCACCAAACCAACCCAGAGTCCATCTCCTTCAAAACTTGTTAAAGAAATGAGTGTCCTGCAGTCTGAAGCCACCATTTCTTCAGTGTTCTCCTTGGAGCTGAAAGTGTTCTGGATCCATCAGTGGCCATGCAACCCATGCCAGGGAGTAGACTGGCTATGATTGTTGGATACCAGTGAGCTTTAAGTGGGGAGATTCTGCTAGAGGGCTTTAGGGAAAAATTTTCCTCATTCTTAAGAAGAGATGTTCTGGACGAAACCATTACATTCTGTCTGCACTCCGTGCTTCATAATATGGCATCCATCCTGCTGTTGAGATTCCCATTGCCCCAAGGGGGGAGTTTTATAGAGCCAGAGAATAGCAGAACAGCTTTGGATTTTAGTGTAAAAACCACAGTGCAAATAAATGTAGGACACAGAGATTTGAGGGGCACACATGACCTGCCCAGACTGGGCAGAGATCCTTAGAGCTGGGAGAGTAGCGTAGGAGAGTCAGAGAAGAAAGTAATAGGCTGAAAATGGGCCCTGAGCCTTCCCCAAACCCAGTGTTAGCTGTGAGGGGTAGAGGGGACAGATACAGAACCACAGAGCCCCTGGAAAGTCTGGGAATCTGAGAGGCCCTGGGTCCCTTGCCGGCTCCGTCTCAGGCATGACAATAGAGATGGCTATGTGAGGAGTAGAGGTGAAGATGACCCAGTGAGGCCTTAATGGGCTTTCATAGGTAAGCAGCCAAATGTCCTCTGGCCCTGGAAGGGTGTGGAATTGGCCAAGCAAGAGCCCCACCACAGAATAGGGGATGCCATCAGCAGATGCAGTGAGAACTATATGTCCAGAGATCCAAAGGCAATGCAGGCCTCCTTTGGATACCAGCATGTAGTAGTGACAAAGGCTGAAAACCAGATGGGACAAAGAACATCAATCTCCTGAATAGAAGAGATGACAGATGTTGATGGAGGACCGACAGCCTCTTAGGGCACTAGGAGTCTGAGTGGGTCTTCTGCAATTTAGATGCCACCTTGAGGATGGGGGTGGTGATGAATTTCATTGTTAACTGACGAGTTTCAGTTTCAACCTAAAAGAACTAGGTGGACCCAGAATGAACTAAGGTGATGTTTTCTGTCTCAGATGGAATGGAGCTTGAATTAGACATGAGGTTGAACTGGATCTCTTCATATGATGTGCTAATCCCTGGTGATTAATCCCTGTAACAACCCTACTGAACAGAAACCCTTCTCCAGGTTCTTAGAGAAAACGAAGGCTCCAATAGGAAAAGTCATATACCTAAAGGCTGCCTGTTTTGTAAGTGGCAGGGATGAGATTAAACTCAGAGCTGACTTTAAAGCCTATGTTCTTTTCACCATTAAAAAAAACTAATATATAAACAATGCTAGGTAACTTTTAGTGGGCATATCCTATGTGTCTTACCTTGTGCCCAAGACTTTATAAGTATCCTCTGGTTTAAATCTCATACAACCCAACGAGGGAAATGCTGTTGTTTTGCCCACCCTTATAGGTGAGTACACTGAGGCACACAGAGGAGAAGGACCAGCCCATGCTTATGTAGGTGGCCTCAGTGTGAACCCATGTAGGCCAGCCCAATGCCCCACACTCTTGTCAACCATGGTAGTTCTCACACTGTGTGATGTGACTTAAGAGACGCTCCCACACTATTGGGATTCTGAGGCCTCACCAAGCAGGCTTCTAGGGTTTTGGGGCCATCAGAGGGTAGAGCCAGGAAGACTCCAAGGACTGGGGAAGGGGTGAGGGAGGGTACTGGGCCTCAGCTCACCTCCTCCTGCAGAGTCTCCATTTCGGCCACCAGATGCTGCTGCTCTTTTTCCTGACCAACCCCAAGAGAGGACAAAGGCTTCATTTTCAGACTCCTTGCCCCCAAAGTGCCCTTCTCCCACCCCTGGGAACAAAACCAGGGCCTGAGTCATTGAAGAACAAGGCTGAGGAGATGGGTCCAGGGAGCCTGGGTGGTTCCTACTGTCCCCTTGTCATGAGAGGGATACCAGGTAGGCTTGAGAAAGTCTGGGATGAGCAGAATCTGGAATGAGGGAGGAAGCCAGGTGACTGCTCCCTTTTAACTCTATAGTCAGGCTCTGTTGCTCTGACTCCAGGAAAAAGGGAAGGGAGAGGGCACTTTCTTCCCTCTGGGCCAGACTCACTGTCTGCCGGGCCTGGGCCAGAAGGCTGCGATTCTGTTCCTCCAGGCTCTTGGCCAGAGTCTTCAGGTCCTCCAGCTCCTCATCCACAGCCTTGGCAAACTGTAGAGCCTGCTGGGTGCTGAATGGGGGGTGGGAGCAGATGGGCCACATGAAAGAGAGGAAGGCAGAGATGCACAGAGATAGAGCTACTCAGAGAGACAGCAGCAACAGAGCTGGGGGCAGGGGCAGAGACCCAGAGAGAAAAGGAGGGAAAGAGACCTTGTGTGGTGTACAGAGACCCAGTTTCTTTTATTTTTTATTTTTTGAGACACAGTCTTGCCCTGTTGTGCAGGCCAGAGTGCGTGGCATTAGCCTAGCTCACAGCAACCTCAAACTCTTGGGCTCAAGTGATCCTCCTGCCTCAGCCTCCCAAGTAGCTGGAAGTACAGGTGCTCGCCACTGTGCCTGGCTAATTTTTTGTTTCTATTTTTAGTTGGCCAGCTAATTTTTTCTATTTTTAGTAGAGACAGGGGTCTCGCTCTTACTCAGGCTGGTCTCAAACTCCTGTCCTTAAGCGATCCTCCCACGTCGGCCTCCCAGAGAGCTAGGATTACAGGCATGAGCCACTATGCCCACCCCCAGTTTCAACCTAAAAAACTGAGGAGGTGGGACAGAGACCTAGAGAGAGTAAGGGAGTAAAACAGGGAGACCATGACAGACATGAAGGACGACCAAGCACAGAGAAGGAAAGGGCCAATGATATGGAGACTCAGAGAGGGAAAGAGAAGAATAAAGAGAAGTCTGAACCCTAGAGGGAAAGATAAACAGACCAAAACAGAAAGGCTGAGAGACATGATCAAAGAGAGACACAAAAGAGAAAGATAAGGCCAGGTATGGTGGCTCATGACTGTCATCCTAACACTTTGGGAGGCCAAGGTGGGAGGATTGCTTGAGGCCAGGAGTTTGAGATTAGCCTGGGCAACAAAGCAAGATCCAGTGTCTAAAAAAAATTAAAAAATTAGCTAGGCATTGTGGCATTGTGGCATAGGCCTGTAGTCCCAGCTACTTGGGAGGCTGAGGCAGGACGATCTATTAAAGCCAGGAGTTTGAGGTTGCTGTGAGCTGTGATGATGCCACTGCACTCCAGCCCGGGAGACAAAGCAAGACCCTGTCTCAAAAAAAAAAAAAAAAAAAAAAAAAAAGACAGACAAAAGAAAGAAAGAAAACGAAGACAGAAAGGGGAAAAGAAGAAAGGGACAGGTATAGAGTCAAAGACATAGAGAGGGAGATGCAGAGAGCAAGTGGAAGAGAGAGAAGGTGGGGGCTTGCAGGGAGGATGGAGGGAGGGATGCCCAGGAGTGTCGGTGTGCGGCCCAGCCCACCTGCGAAGCTGCTTGCGCAGGGCCAATATCTCCTCCCCAAGGCGTGCAGAACTCTCCTCTGCTGTCTCTACGCTCCGCTGGAGTTTGGCATTCTCCCCGGCCAGACGTCGGTTGCTGAGCTCCAGGTCCTCTAGGCTGTTCAGCAGGTCAGCTGTGGCAGGCCTGGGGGCAGGGAAGGGACCAGGGTCACTGCCCACAGCCTCTGCCTCATTTTCTCAGGTCATGGTGGGTGCTAGTCATGGGGATATATGGCTCTTCTGGAGAAAGAGAAACAGTAAACTCTTCCGTTCTCCCTGAGCTGTTAGCAAAAGTTCTGTCCCTCACCCACTTCCCAGAAGGACCCCAACCCCTACCCAGGCCTCAGCAGGCTGGAGGGTACAGGGCTGGGGCTGGAAGGGAAGGGAGGGGTCTGAGGATAGGTACAGCTCGGGTCTGGGGTCTTCGCCTCCGAAGCTCTCCAGGTTTGCTGGCTCCTCAGCTTCTGGGCATCCTAGAGTGAGAAAGACAAGAGGGTGTTGGGCCCCCTGGTGACCTTAATAGTTCAGGTGCCCTAGGGCTGTGGGCTTGGTCCTCCTCTGGCTTCCACCCTCATTTTTGTGGTGATCTCATGGGCTCGTAGGGCTGCAATTATACCCATTGCTTATCTCTACCTTGAGCTCAGGCTGGATCTCCCAGATAACCCCAACCCCCCACATTCTTTATGCCCAACACTGGGCAACACCTCAGCTTCTCCAAACCTATTCCTCTCCCCAGTTCTCCCACCATCCACCCAGCCACTAGGCTGAACTGGCTCCCTTCTCCTCACCCCTATAGCAGAGCACAGGCCTGTTCCCCCAGTTTCCCAACCCCTGACTCTCTCTGCTCCATCCTTAATCTCTGTCTCCATGGGCCTGTCCTGGCTCAGGCTTCACCCTCTCCCCCGGGCCTTCACGATAGCCTCCTCCCTGGCCTCCAAGCCTCCAGTCTCTCCCTTTTGTCCTTCCCCTGCATGGCCCCAGAGCTGTTCTTCACCTACTCTGCTCACAGCCCTCCCCTGGCTCCCAAGCCTGATGGAGAAGGTTGAAGAGAATGTCAAGAAAGCTGCATTTGTGGTTTTGTTTTTGTTTTTGTGAGGCTGGAGAAATACACATGGTCACTTTTTAATGGAGCACCTACTAAGTGTGACGTCCTAGGGGAACGATGGTGAGAAAACCAACCAACCAAACCCCTGGGCAGGTGGCCAACCAGATAATCAGATTTCCTTTGCAGAAGGAAAGGCTGCTGGTCTGTGAGTGAGCATGGAGAGCAAGGGACCCTAGCCTGGGGTATCCCAGGGCTTCCCTTGTGCCCAAGGTATAAAGGATGAAGAAAGGTGAGGAAAGTCTAGGCCAGGAAAACAGCCTGAGCAAAGGCCCATGGTGGCAGGTGTGGGGCACATTCAAGGAAGGGGAGCAAGGCCAGAGGGCCTGTGAATGCCTGAATGCCTGGACCAGAGTGAGGAGAAGGTGGCTCAATGAAGATGGCAATGATTGCACAGATATGGGTGGGGCCTTGTAGGCCTTTATAATAGGGCTAGTGTTAGGAGTTGAAAACAACCCTGTGAGGCGGGAAAAGCTCCAAAGTTCAGGGAAGGATTGGGGGGGCACCTACACGGCCAAACTCACACCTGCAGGCTAGAGCAAAGGTCCTGGGTCTCACCGTATCCCTTGCTCTGCCCTGGGTGGGGAAGTCCCCACATTGTCTGACCCTGGGCCTGCCTGCTTCATTCTATATATAGTAATCTCACCAGATGGCAGCTGCTGGGAGGTCAGGGCTCCCTCCAAGGCGGTCTCCTCTTCCAGCTCTAATCCCCTGCATCAAAGGGATGAGGCTTAGAGCCTGCCTGCAGTGCCCCTCAGTCCCGACTAGCTACAGGCAGGGGGATTGCGGGTGGGAGGAGGGGACCAGGTCAGGTGAGAGTGGGCACCATGGGGAGAAAGGTGAGGCCAGATGGCGAGCGCCTGGGGCCAGATGGAAAAGCAGGAGGGGCAAGGACTGAGTTTGGTAAAGGGATGGCTCTGACAGCCCCTAAGCTGTACCCCTTCTCCAGTTCCCTTTTATTTCTGCTTCTCAGTCCCTCTACCCACCCCCTCCCAACTCCATCTCTTCACTTTTCTCTCCTCTTCAGCCTTATTCCAATCACTGCAGGTCCCTGGGCCTAAAGAGTGCTGGCTGCAGTAAGCAGTTATGACATTAGATCTTAGGAAGGACTTCCCTGGGGAGGATGGCGTGCAGGAACTCACCCACGCAGTTGACAGGCAGCGATCCAGTCCCGCATGACGACCAGGAAGGTGTTTAAGTCCACCCTGGCCTGAGGGCCCTCCCTGTTGGGGTCCAGGCTGTGGGCCAATGTTTGGAGGCGGGTATCCTGGGGGCCCCGGCCTGTCACAGTCTCCAGGTAGGCCAGCACATGGGTCACAGCCACAGTGCCTGGGACAGAGCATGCAGTGAGGGAGTGTGGGGCAGATGGAGGGTGGGGGTTGTGGACAGGCAGTGGCTTGGGACCAGGAAATCACTGGCTAGGCTGGTGGCACCCTTGCCCATGGGCCAGTGGAGACACCTTGGACAAGTCCCTTCCCCTCTTCTGAGTCAACTTTTTCACCCGGAAAGGGGGCCCAGTCATTCCCACCTCACAGGCTGGATAAAAAGAGGACAGAGATGAGGGACAGCACCATGGTGGCTGCCTCTCCCCCTCGCTGGCTCCCAAAGCCCTGCCCTCTTCTGTCAATGTCCTGCAAGTTTTCCTCATCTAAGGCCTCCACCCCCTTATCCACTTCCTTTCCGAAGCTCCCCACAATCACTGACTTTGTTTCTCCAGGAATCCCAATAGGAGCCATAGGCCAGTTCTCTTTCTGAGAGTCCCTATTTCCCAGCCCTCTGCCACCTCCATTGCTCCCCAGCACCCCATCCTGCCCCCCACCTGTCCTCTGAGGGTCACAAGCTTCAAACGTGGAGTTGAGTATTTGCTCCTCCAAGCTGAGCAGCGGCCCCAGGTTTGCCTCGTCAGGCTGCTCCCAGAGGTAAGCTGAGGAGACAAGAGGGCCCAGCTCACCAGTGAGGAGGAGGAGGAGTGAGGGGTGACCTTGGCCTCTTGGCTCTGCAGAGAGGAGGGAATTCACTTGGAGCTGCCTGGATTTGGGGCTGGTGGGGAATAGCAGAAAACTTTGGGTGGGGGCAGCAATGGAGGGTTTTGAGTTACTTCCCTCCCCAATGTGGGGCCCATCTTTCAGGCTAGGAAGTCCTCCCTGCTGTCTAACCTTTGGTGCCCAATCAGCTCAGGAGCCCAGATAACTAACGCACTGAGATCACCCTTCCCTCTTCTCCAGCCTCCCAGGCTGGGCTCAGAAGGAGGCAGGGGCGGGGGCGGGCAAAGAAGAGAGGATTCTGGGAGGAGCTGAGGGTGAAAGGGGGCCCAGGAGCCAAGAACAATCCGATAATGCGCGGGCAGTCCAGATCGATCCCGCCTGCCACATCTCCGGTCTCCCAGCCCACCCTAGAGACCAGGTCTTTCTCCTCCCTGCATCCCCAGGAGAGGCTGGTGTCATTGCAGCCTGCGGCCAGGGGCCAGAGACACAGAAGGATGGGGGTGATCCAGGCAGGGTGGGCAGTGGGGGTGTGGTTAGGAGCTGGATCAGCTGTCAGAAGACCTGGGCTCAGAGCATAGATGCACGTCTGTGGGCAAGTCGCTTCTCCTTTCAGAGCCTCAGTTTCTCTACTGGTAAAATGGGGGGGGGGTGGAGTGATCCCCTTCACCAGGGCTGGAAGAGTTAGTTCTGAAGAACACACACACACACACACACACACACACACACACACACACACAGTGTGTCCTGGGGACTGTCTGTCCACTGCTGTAGCCACAGGCACTCAGTAAATGCTCTACGATATAGGAGGAGATACTCTACTCCAGGAGCCACAGGGCTAGAAATGACTTTCCCTGCCCTGGCCTTGGACTACCAGGTGCAATAGCTCACTGAGCACAGGCTGCAGGGTTGGGTACACTCAGGGGGCAACCTGGGTTTGGCCTCAGACATGCGGCAGCACCTGGGGCAAGTGACTCAACCTGTCTCTTCCCCCCCTGCCTTCCTCTGTCTCCATCTCTCCTTCTGGCTGTGTTCCTCCCTTTCCTTTGGGAGCCTCCAGGAGCTGGCTCAGCTCTCACCCACAGGTTCCTGGTGGCCTCACGCCCTCTGCTGGTGCAGACAAAGTTTAGATGGCAGTCACTAAAAGAAACGGCCTCTCCTCTGGTTCCTGCACCTTGGTGTCTGCCTCTGACTCTTCCCTCTGGAAAGCCTCTTGAGGCCTGGGGCCTGGAGAAAAGATGCAGGCTGTGCTGCTAGATGCCTGGGAGCCTCTCAGAAAGGGGTTCCGAGTCCCCCATCAGACTGGGCTCTTCCACTTAGCAGATGAGTTTCAGAGAGGCAACCCAGTGTCTTCCCCACAAGCTGGCTTTTATACCCATTCGGTCTGCCTCCACCCATTCATTCAACAACAGTAGTTGAGTACCTACTATGAGTCAGGCATTGCTCTGGGGCTGTGCCAACCAGTAGGGCAGCCACTCGCTATGCATGGCTCTCAAGCACTTGAACTGGGGGCAAGTGCAATCGGAGATAACTCTGTTAGCATAAAGTACCCGCTAGATCTTAAAGACTTGGTATTAAAAAAGAGACTATCTCAATACATTTTTATATTGGTTATATGCTGACAGGATATTAGTGTGGATACCTTATTATTACCATCATTTTACCTGTTTCTTTTTTCTTTAAAAAAATTAAAAATTACATATGTGGCTCATATACTTCCAAATGGTAGCACTGTTCTAGGGACTGGGAGTATCAGAGTGAACAAAACAGACACTGCCTTGTGCAGCTCATGCTCTAGTGCAGGAGACACAGACAAAACAGATGACACATAGATGTCAGCGCTATGAAGAGAAGTGAAGCAGGGCAAGACAGAGAGTGTCACAGGGCAGCTGCTTTACATAAAGTAAGAGGTCCCATCTGGGCAGCAATCTGTTAACAAATGGAGTGAGGGGTGAGCCTGCAGGTGACAGCGCATGGAAAGGCTTCTCTGCTCTCACACAGTTGGGCCTCCCCAGAGCAGATGACATAAAGGGTACAGACAGGGGGGCACTTAGTCCACCCTCCCTCCCTGCACCCACACAGAGGCTCAGCCACCCCAAGCCACCTCTCCTGAGTCACAGCCTCACACCCATTCACCCACTCCAATTCTCCTAGGTCAAACAAGGGCCCAACCACCTACTTTCTGCAGCAGGGCCGCCCGCCCGGCCTTCCGGGAGGTCCATGGGCTCTGCAGCTGCTAGTGAAACTACCAGCCTCCTTCCCTCACCAAGAGGGACTGGAAAGGGACCAGCTGCCTCAAGAGCTCCTGGAAGGACAAGCAGAGGAATGGCTTCTTCAGATCAGCCGCAGAGGTGGGGCCCTCCCTGCTCCACCTGTGCCGTAGGCCCTCTGGGTTCTCATAACCTGTTTGCCACCCCCGCCCGCCCCGAGCAGCTCCGCTGGGACCTGTTTTATAGAGGTGTGGGATGGGGAAACAGGGGCCCAAGGGGTAGGATCAAAGGGGGTGGTGGTGGGGGTCATTGCTTCCTCTCCTCTGCACAGCTTGTTATCTTAGCCTTGTCCCTCCCACCCAGTGACTTCCCTGTACCTTCCCCTCTTTCCCTGCAGCTTAGGCCCAGGCCTGCCTCACCCTCTCCCCAGGGCCATGCCTCAGCCTCCTCCCAGCCACCCAGATTCCAGGCTTCCCCACCAAGCTGTCCCCACAAGTCCCCGGAGCCCACCTGCCCCTCCCCTGCTCAATGCCCTTCCATGGCTCCCAGCATCCTGGGGACAGAGCTAAACCCAGGCCTTGACGCAAAAGGCCCTGCGTGGCCGGACCTGCCTGCCTCCCCACTGCAAATCACAGAAGATGCTCCAGCAGCTCGGAACTGCAGCTGCTCCCACCTCTGGGGCTCTGCCTGGGATACCCTCTTTGCCTTCCTGTCTGGGTGTGAATGTCCTCTCCTCTGGAAACATTTCTGATGTCCACCCCAGCTGAACAAGGTGCCGTGTCTGGGCTCCCCCATGGCCCTGGGCCGCTGCCATTCCTGCCACATTAGCCTGTATTTGGGCTGTTAGCCTCTCAGGTGAGTTTGATCCTATCTCTCCCCGGCTCCCAGGCCTCCCATGGCTTCTCAGTGCCCCTGGACTAAGCCCTAGCTCCTCAAGCTGGAGTGACACAGTGGTCCCTGCAGCTCTTTGTGTCTTTTTGTCACTTTTCTCTCCATCAGCCAACCTCTCGGTCCCTTCCTCATCATGGCCTGTGGGAGCTCAGCATCTTCCTCCAAACCTGCTGTTCCCCGGGTTTCCAGCTCAGAATGCCCACGGTCTTCATCTGTGCCCGGCCCCCACTTGCAGCTGCCCTGGGTGTCCCCTCCTCTGGGCACGATCACGCCCTGTCCTGTCTCCATTTGAACCAGGCTGACCCTACGACTTTGGGGCCAAACTCCAGTCAAGGCCACTTCCAGGAGAGAAAAGGGCACTACGGAGAGTTACACTGGACCAGGTGCCCCCCAGGGCTGACCCGGGCACCTTGGGCCTACAATCACGCAGGTGGCCCGGCCTGTCTGTCCTCACCAAGCGCTCCTAACACCCTGCTGTCCCCCGCCAGACAGATCTGTCGCTGACTGTGCTTGCAGGAGGCTTTTCGAATGTTCTGGAAACAGGGGTCTTTGAAGAGAGACCTTTCCAGGGCTGGACAGCCCTGCAGGGAGTAAAGGGGGTGACTGGATTTTGGGGTCTCTGGCTGGATTTTGGGGAGATCTCTGATGGAATTTCAGAGGTCTTTGATTAAATTCTGGGCGGAGACTCTGAGAGGATTCTTTTTTTAAAAATTACTTTTTAAAAAAAAATTTTTTTTTCTTTTTTTCACACCCTGTGTTTCGAGTAAACTGAGAGGATTTTTTGGTGGGTTTGACAAGATTTCTGAGTATCTCTGAGAGGATTTCAGGAATCTCTGCTAGGATTTAGGGAGAGCGTAACAGGATTTCAGGGAAAGTCAGGCTGAGGGAGAAGTCTGACGGAATTTCTAAAAGATTCTGACAGGATTTCAGGGGTCACTTATAAGATCTCCAGGAAGGATCCTTTCAATATTTCTGAGGCGATTTGGTCAGGATTTCAAGAGGACTTTTAACAGGATTTGAAGGAACTGATATCGGGGAATCTCTCCTATGATTTGCGGGGCTTTGCCAGGATTTTGGGAGGGGCCCTGACAGGGCTACTCTGGGGAACCTCGCCACGGGTAGGGCGCACCTGGAGCCACGTCCCAGTCTCGGGAAACACCTGAAGACCACGAACGACGAACGGCAGTTGCGTCTGGACCAGGTCTGCGAGGCGCGCGTGCACTTTTTCCCGCCAGAAGAGCAAACGCGGGCGGTTCCGAGTGCGCACGCGCGGCCTCTAAGTCCCGCGCCACCCCGCCCAGTCTCCTTCCCAGACGCAGGCGCACAACTGGAAAAGGCGCCCACTGCTCTTGTCAGTTACCTGTAACGGCGAAGTTGCACGTGCGTAGGGCTGCCCAGGGGGCGGGCCCTGCCCGGCGGAGCGGGCGCATGCGCAGTGGCGGAGCGGATGACCGCCGCAGGGTGTAAGGCTGGAGGCGAAAAGAAAAGGTAGCAGCGTCCGCTGAGCCAGGGTCTTCCCCTTGGCCTCAAGCTTTGGTGAAATGGGGCCAAGCAAGGGAGAGTTGAACTGAGGGACTCCCGATCAACTCCCACTTCTTATCAGCCTCCAGGCGGTGCCTTTTCTGCCGTTTGTTCCGTACCAGGCCGCCTGGCACCGTCATAATGATGTCCTGCCTTGTGCAGCCTCACCTCAACCCAGTCCACTCCTGCCTCCCTTTGTGGCTCCAGTCACTCTGTATTAATAATACGTCCTCAAAGTCTTTCCCAGACCGTTTCATTCATTCCTTTTCAGAGAAAATTGGGGAGGGAAATATTCTTAGCTTTTCTGGCTAGAGAGAGGATTACATCCAAAATTGACCGACAAGATTTGGGACAAAAGATATTCTATCCACTCGGCCTCTTTGCTAGCCCAGACCCAGAAAAGGAATCCTGTTATTCATCCTCTTGTTCATCTGACCATCATTCGTTCAGCTGTCACTTCCTCAAAGAGGCCTTTTCCTGCGGCATTATCTGTAATAAGCCCCCATCTCTCTATCCACTTAACTTTGTTTTAGGGGTCCTCCTGGCACGTTTCACCACGTCTGCGTTTGTGTTCTGTCTGAGAACACCACTGAAATGTGAGCTCCCTGCAGTAAGAGACTATTTGGAGATTAGAACATGCCTGGTCTAGGGTGGGCAATCAAAAAATTTTGTTGGATGTATGAATGAATGAATGAGTGAGTGGAATCCATGTGTCTTAACTACTGGGCTAGAGTGATGATAAGGTGAGCCTGAAGTCAGACATTCTTGGGTTTGAATTTTGGCTACATTACTTCCTAGCTGTGACCTTGGCACCATGACACCCTCTCTGAGCCTGTTTTCCTCTAAGAAATGGAGATAATGGCTTTTTAGGTTACTTCGAGGACTTACGGTAGTAATTCAAGTTTACAGAAGGTCCTTGTTGATTAGTAGTTATTCCTGTATCTTGGTCATTAGATAGTGGCTTGTTATAAAGCCTGGGAAGGAACCTGTTTGGTAAGTGATGTGGCTTGAGTACTTAAAAGGAACCAGGCAGCCAGGTGTGGTGGGTTACACCTGGAATCCCAGCGATTCAGGAGGCCGAGGTGGGAGGATTGCTTGAGGTCTGGAGTTTGAGACCAGCCTGGGCAACATAGCAAGACCCCATCTCTCTAAAAAAAAAATCTCATTGTATGACTATGCCACCACTTAACCATTTTACTCTTGATGGACACTGAGTTGTTTCTGATTTTTGGCAATTACGAATGCTGTTGCTATGAATTATTTATTTAGATCTTAATTTCTCTCAAATGTCTCAAAGTTTTCAGTTTAGAGATCTAGCAAATCTGTTGTTAGATTTATTCCTCAGTATTTTTTTATTGTGTAAATCATATTTTTAAAAATTTCATTACCTTTTTTGTTCCTCATATTTATGAATATAATGGATTTTTATATGGTGATCTTATATACAGTAACTTTGCTAAATTTACTTAATAATTTTAATGATTTATGTATAGATTCATCTCGATTTTTCTACATACACAATCATGCCCCCGTGAATAATGACAATTTCATTTCTTCTCTTCCAATCTTTATACTATTGATTTCTTTTTCTTGTCTGTTGCATTGGCTAGGACTTCAGTACAATATTGAATAGACATAGTGGTAACAAATATCCTTATCCTTGTCTCATTCCTGATGTACATTCAAATATTTTACCATAAATTTGATAATACTCTTGATCAGATCAGGGAGAATCCTTTCTGATACTAGTTTGATGAGAGTTTTTTAAAATCATGAATTGGTGTTGAATTTTTATCAACTGCTCATTCTATATCCATTGAGATTATTTTCATTTAATTTGTTATTGTGATTAATTACATTAATTTATTTTCACACAGCCTCCATTTCTGGATTAATTCCCACTCAATCAGGTGTATTATCTTTTTTATACACTGCCACATTTGATTGGATTTTCTTTTCTTTAAGATCCCTGTTAGATTTTGATAACAAACTATGCCGACATCATATAACATGTTGAGAAGTGTCCTCCCTTTTTCTATTCTTTGTCTTTTCTTTTTTCCTTTCTTCTTCTTTTTTGTTTTTTTAGAGACAGGGTCTCATTCTGTCATCCACACTGGAGTGCCATCACAGCTCACTGCAACCTCCAACTCCTGGGTTCAAGTGATCCTCCTGCCTCGGCCTCCCGAGTAGCTGGGACTACAGGCATGCGCCACCATGCCCGGCTAATTTTTTCTACTATTTGAAATTGCTTGTGTAAGATTGATGTTATTTAATTTTTATATGCTTGGAAGAATTCACCAGTGAAGCCTTCTGGACTAGAGTTTTCTTTGTGGGAAGATTTTAAATTACAAATTCAATTTCTTTTATAAAAATACAGCCATTCAGATGTTCTATATTATTTTTAGTAAGGTTTTCAAGGAATTTGTCCATTTTATCTAAAATTTCATATTATTTGCATAAGGTTCATAATATCTCTTATTATCATTTAATTATCTGCAAGATCTGTGGTGACAGATATTAGTAATTTGTGCTATTTCTCTTTTTTTCTTAATTAGAATTACTAGAGTTTATCAATTTTATTAGTTTTTTCAAAGAATAAACTTTTGGCTTCATTTATTTTATAATATGTTTATTTCTATTTCATTGTTGACTGCTCTTATTTTTAATACATATTTCTGTTTTATTTTTAAATTAAATTAAATTTTTTTTTTTTTTTGAGACAGAGTCTCACTCTGTTGCCCTGAGTAGAGTGCCCTGGTGTCAGCGTAGCTCACAGGAACCTCAAACTCCTGGGATCAAATAGCCCTCCTGCCTCAGCCTCCCAAGTATCTGGGACTACAGGTCAGAGCCACTACGGCTGGCTAATTTTTCTATTTTTAGTAGAGATAGGGTCTTGTTCTTGCTCAGGCTGGTCTCTAAGTCCTCGCCTCAAGCAGTCCTTCCGCCTTGGCTTCCCAAAGTGCTAGGATTACAGGCATGAGCCACCGTGCCCAGCCAATACATATTTCTTTATTTACGTTTAATACACTATTCTTTTTTTAGCTCTTTGAGGTGAGTGCTTAGATCAGTGATATTCTTAGGTCATTGATTTTTAACTTCTCTTCTAATATATGCATTTAAAGCCATAATTTGGTTTCTGAGAACTTCGGTAGCTACACTACACAAATTTATGTCACATTTCTATTATTATTCAGTTCAATGTATTTTCTAATTTGACCTGAGCATTATTTTAGTGGTATATTGCTTACTTTTGAAATATTTTATGACTTCCCAGTTATCTTTTTATTGTTGGTTCATACTTAATTCACTGTGGTCAGAGAACATACATATGATTTCAATTCTTTGAAATTTGTTGAGGCTTGCTTTATGTCCAGAATTTTGTCTATTTTGGTAAATACTTCGTGTCTATTTGAAAGGAATGCATGTTCTGTAGGGCTAGTATGCCAGGTCACATTTGTTAATCACGCTGTTCAAATCTTTAATATCTTTACTGATTGCTCCTTCTGCTAGTTACTGAATGACTGTGGGGATTTTTCCATTTCTCCTTTCAGTTCTGTCAGCTTTTGCTTTATATATTTTGAAGCTATATATATTTTTGTTTTTCGGACAGGGTCTCGCTCTGTTGCCTTGGCTAGAGTGCAGTGGCATCATCATAGCTCACTGTAACCTTGAACTCCTGGGCTCAAGCCATCCTCCTGCCTCAGCCTCCAGAGTAGCTGGGACTACAGGCACATGCCACCATGACCAGCTCAGAAAATCTTGCCTTTTGTTTAGAGTATTTAGTTATAATTACTTAAAAAAATCTTTATATGATATTTAAAAATTCTCAAACATATACGACGTAAACAGAATGAACTCCCATATATCCAACACCCAGTTTTAACAATGAGGGGTGGGGAACCTGTGACATCAAAGCCTGTGGCCCTCCAGACCCCCAAGTGTACCCCCTCAATTGAACCCAAACTTCACAGAACAAATCACTTTATTAAAATGATTTGTTCTGTAAACTTTGGATTTAGTCAAAAGGCCACATTCAAGGATCCAGATGGCCACATGTTGCCCCAAGGCTATACATTCCCACCCTTTCCATGCCTCACTCCTCACTTAATATTGTTTTTACTTTTTTAACAGTTCCTTTTTTCAGATAAACTTTACATACATTAAAATGCACAAATCTTTCTTTTTACATCCTTTCTGATTATATTTTGATACAGAGCAAAAGATATGGGAACAAAACAGTAAATGTATACTCTACTTGAAAATTCAATTTGTTTTTGGTCCTCCTTTTTTTTTTCTTTTTTTATTTCAGCATATTATGGGGGTACAAAAGTTTAGGTTACACATATTGCCCTTGTCCCCCCCCAATCAGAGGTTCAAGTGTGTCCATCCCCTAGACAGTGTGTATCACACTCATTATGTATGTATACATCCCCTCCCCACCCTCACATTTGCCTGACACCCAATTAATGTTATTCCTAAATGTGCTCTTAGGTGATCAGTGAAACCAATTTGATGGTGAGTACATGTGGTGGTTAGTTTTCCATTCTTGGGATACTTCACTTACTAGAATGGGTTCCAGCTCTATCCAGGAAAATACAAGAGGTGCTATATCACCATTGTTTCTTATAACTGAGTAGTACTCCATGGTATTGTATACCACATTTTATTAATCCACTCATGTATTGATGAGCACTTGGGTTGTTTCTACATCTTTGCAATTGTGAATTGTGCTGCTATAAACCTTCGAGTGTGGATGTCTTTTTTATAGAATGTCTTTTGTTCTTTTGGGTAGATGCTCAATAATGGGATTGCTGGATCAAATGGTAGGTCTACTTGTATCTGTTTAAGGTATCTCCATATTGCTTTCCACAAAGGTTGCACTAGCTTGCAGTCCCACCAGCAGTGTATGACTGTTCCTATCTCTCCACCATCCATGCCAACATTTATTGTTTTGGTACTTTTTGATAAAGGCCATTCTCACTGGAGATAAGATAAGTGATATCTCATTGAAAATGCACAAATCTTAATGGAACAATTCTGACAAAACTCTATTTTGTTTTAATGTAATACTGATATATTTGTTTAAATCTACCATTTTACTATTTGTTTTCTATTTGCCCCATTTATTTTGTTTATTAGCTTCTTTTCTGGCTTTTTTTGGTATTTATTATCATTATGATTCCATTTTCTTCTTTTATGTTGATAATTATATTCTTTTATTCCTCTTTTGGTGGTTATTCTCGAGACTGCAATATGGATCCTTGGCTTATTAAAGTTCTACTTTAAATTAGTACTTTGACCAATTCTTGGACCATGTGAAGAAC
Source organism: Lemur catta (assembly GCF_020740605.2). Taxonomy (NCBI): domain Eukaryota; kingdom Metazoa; phylum Chordata; class Mammalia; order Primates; family Lemuridae; genus Lemur; species Lemur catta. Next base: position 23,668,497 of record NC_059146.1, read on the forward strand.
TTACAACACTTTGATTTCGTTTATCCTCTCCTGCCTTTGTGTTCCAATTGTCTTACCTTTTAATTCTACATATATTTTAAGTTCCACAAGATATTGTCTTAAGCAGTCAATATTCAATTTAGATTTACTGCATACTTTATGGTATTTTTTATTCTTCCTGCATTACCTAACTTTCATCTGGGATCATTTTCCTCTTACCTGACAAACTCCATTTAGTACTTCTTTTTGTGCAGACCTGCTGAAGATGAATATTGTGTTTAGTTTGTCTGACAATGTCTTTATTTTGCCATACTTTTGAAGGATGTTTTCACTGAGTGTAATATTCTAGATCAACAATTGCTTTCTTTCAGCACTTTCAATACGTCATTGCATTGGTTTTGACTTCTATTTAAAAATCAGTTGTATTATTATTGCCTCTTTGAAAGTAAACTGTCATTTACTGCTTTCAAGATTTATTGTTTTATGTTTTCATAAGTTTATTATCATATGCTCAAGTGTGGTTTTCTGTGTTTATTATGCTCGGGGTTGATGTCTTTCATCAGTTTTGTAAAATTCTTGGCCAATAGCTCTTCAATATTGTCTAGTCTTCATTCTCTTTTTCCTCTCTTCTAGGACTCTAGTATGTGTCTGTTAGATTTTTCCCCCATTATGTATATGTCTCACATGTCTTTTACGTTTTTTTCCATCCTATTTCACTGTGATTTGGTCTAGATATTTTCTATTGATCTGTTTCCTACTGGGTCTAATCTGTAAAACCCATCTATTGAATTTTTATTTTAATTAATTTATTTTTCAATTCTAGAATTTACATTGAATTCTCTTTCTATTTTTCTGTGTTGGATTCCAATTCTCTGATGAAATTATCTATCTTTTCATCTATTTTTGGGGGAACATATTAATCATAGTTACTTTAAAGTCTGATAACTCCAATATCTGAATCACTTTTAGGTACATACCTCTATTGTATGTTTTTTTCTCTTGGTTTTCAGTCATTTGGTCTTGTTTCCTGGCTAGACTAGTACTTTTTAGATTAAATATGAATATTATAATATATATAAAAATTATACTTTCTGGGTAGTATTATCTTCCTTTAAAAAGGATTTAGTTTTCTTCTGTCATGCAACTATAGTGTGGACAGATCATCTTGATCCAGTGAGGCTGGTCTGTTTTTGGTTTGCCCCTACTTCTAGAATGTAGCTTTCTCTGGCTATTATCTGAAAGCTTGAGGTGTTTACCAGGTCTCTCCTCCATGGCAGGCCCTGAATTCCAGTTCTTCTTTCCCCAGGTCTGTGAGACTGCCAAATTCTCTTCTTGGCTCTTTACTCTTTTGGCAGCAACTTTCTGCTTCATTTCTTGGTTTTTGCCTGATTTCTTAGTGTTCACCCAGCATAAGCACAACTTGGGAGTTGGCAAATGCCCTGAGGGGAAATTGCAGGCAGCATGGCTCGCTTCATTACACTTCCCTTCTCTCTGGAATCATGATTCCAGTTTCTGGCTGCATTGGTCGCCTATAGTTATTTTTGGTGGGAGAGATAGTTAACTACTGGCTACTCCATCATAGTGGCAAACAAAAGTCTGGATAATCTTTTTGATGAGTACATAGGTTTATGTTACTTCCTTAGTTATAACACTTAGATCACTTCCCATTGCAAGTAAAATAACATAAAAAAGTCTTCATCATGGCCCAAAGATCCTACATGATCTGTCCTCCTTCACCCCACCTCTACTTCTGTGATCTTATCCCCTATTTATCTCCATCGGTAACTGTGCTCTGTCCACCCTATCCTCTTGGGTTTTGATCAAGCCAAGCCATTTCCAACCTCAGGACCTTTGCATTTGCTATACCCTCAGCCTGAAAATCTCTTCCTCCAGATTTCCCCCAGAAAGGATTTGCTCCATTATCTCATTTCAGTCTCTTTTCATGTGTCAGAGTGGCCTTCCTTGACCACCCCATCTGTAATATTAATAGGTCCTGTCCGATTAGAATTCTCTTTCTGCCTCACATTGCTTTATTCTTGACAGCATTTGCCTGATACATATTTATTGTCTGGTTCCACCAATAAGCTCCATGAGGCTGGGGCTTTGTCTTGTTCATTGTTTAATCCCCACTGCCTAGGACGGTGTTGACGGTTCAATAAATATTTATTTCTTGAACTAACAAATGCCGTATTATGAATGAACAATTTTTTCCCTGATAACACAATCCCAATAACACTAGGGAACATCAAACCTGGGTAACTGAGTAGATGTTGGGGCTCTCACCCAGATGTGTGAAGCCACTGGGAGGAAGATGCTGACATTAGTCTGAGATGCGGTGATTGCAGAGGGGCCTGTGGGATTTTCTTGGAGGAAATTAGGCCTAGAAGGGAATGGAGTCATCAGTCCTCATCCTTTACTGCCTTCTTCCTCTCTAATTGGGCTTATGCACAGTTACACCTTTAAAAACCCTGAGCACACCCTATCCACCTCACAATAAAGGTGGATACCAGCTGCTAATAAAGTCTTAAATGCAAAGAATAAAACCTCATAAAGAAAATGTAGGAGAGTATTAAGGACTTCTTTTAAAAATCTCGGAAGGATGAACCATACATCAAAAAATTAATTTGAGTACATGAGTAGTAAGGATTTCTATTCATTGAAAGACTCCCTGGGCCAAGGTAATAAGAGATGATGGACTGGGAGAAGATATTTGCAATGCCTAAAATCAACAAGGGATTAAAAACTAGGCTACAGACTCCTAGAGATCAACAACAACAACAACAACAACAACAACAAAAACACAGCAACCCCAACAGAAAAATGGGAAAGGATTTATAGAAAAACAGGCAATTTATAGAACAGAAAATCCAAAAGACTAATAAACATGTGATGAGGAGCTTGCGAGATTAGTAACCAGATAAATTTCAATTAAAGCAACAGGAACCTACCCTTATTAGATTGTCAGACATCAACAAGCTGAATAATGCTACGCCATGTAGGGTTTGATCAGAGAATCAGAACCATTATGAGTTATATAATGAATTAATTAAACTAACTGCTTTAACAGCTGTTGCTTTTCACAGCTTTTTTGAGTTATAATTCACATGCCACACAATTCACCCATTTAAAGTGTATAATTCAATCATTTTCAGTATATTCACAGAGTCGTGCAGTCATCACCACAGTTAATTTTAGAACATTTTCATCACCCCAAAACAAAACCCCATATCCCTTAGCCATTACCCCCACCTCAGTCCTCCTTTCCTCCCAGCCCCACATAACTACTAATCTACTTTCTGTCTCCATAGATTTGTCTTGTTAAATACAATTTATAAGAGGCCATTGGTTTGGGCTGGGCTCCTGTGCTAGGTCCCAAAAAGACCAAACCAAAATACAGTCCCTCATGCTGAAGTTCCACATCATCAAGCCGAAACTAACTTGTTTATCTTACCTTCTGAGAAATCAGGAGAGAGAGAGACAGACAGACAGACACACAGACAGATAATAGACAAATCTCCAAACAGGCCAGTTTTAGCTGGCAAGATAAAGAAGTCCCCTCTTTTTAACCTTTTCAAGTAAAGTAACTTTGAAACAATCCATCATTTTTTGTTTTCTGTTTCTGTTTAACTCAGCCCTTCTCTGTCTATGAAACCAACCCCCTCTGTCCGTCTCATTGGAACACTCATCCTATTTTATAGAATGAAGTGTTGCCCAATTCTAGAATTGCATATGAAAGCCAATTAAGATCTTTGAATTTGCTGTATTATGATTCTGTCTTTTGACAGCCTATTTTGGACATTTCATTAAGTGGAATCATTCTACATGTGGTCCTTGGGATCTGCTATGTGGATTAGCCTCATGTAATTGTGGGAGCTGGATGAACACATCTGTGTAAGTCTGTTGGCCCTGTGCCTGGGGCTGGGCTGGCCTTGGGGAAGAGAAGATGGACATGAAGCTGGGGAGCTCAAGGACAAACTGGAACCCTGAGGATGTGCTAAAACCTGTAACGATAAAACCTGTAACCTGTGCCAGTCTCTCACTGCCTACAAGTCGCCCACTTCAACCGTTCAGGTAGGAAGGCTGGCATACTTTGGGGCTCCACACAAAATGGGCTCAGGATTTCGAGTCAGTGGAGGTCTCATGGGTTCCACTGCTGACTATCTTGGTCAGCAGGGTGAGCCACAGCTCCATGACAACAGGCATGAGCTGCAACTGTGCCCCACTGTACCCCAAACTTCCATGTATAAGCCTGTCCGCTGCTTCATTTCTGCCTTCCAAATCCTAATGCAAATGTCTGCTGCAGCCAATGCTAAACCAGTTCAGGGAAAGGAATTCTGGGAAATGTAGTTTTAGCTTAGCTGAATTAACACAATACAAAACCACCCTGGCCTCCAGGTGTAGTTAAGTTTTACGGAATCCTTGTGAATTCTTACAGGGAGTAGGCTGATCAGGGCATTGCATTTAATCAAGGTATGTAGATGAATATCCTGCAACCCCGCAATTCTATTACTGGTTATAGCCCCCCAAATCCCTCCTCCCCGACCTCTGGCCCATAAGGGGACACATATGCTGATGGTTATTATAGCATTTGTAATGCCAGGAAATCAGAGACTACTTATGTGTGCACCACTGAGTGGACAGGTTACACGTGGTGAAGGTTGACCATGGAGTTTTACACGGCAATGGATTGGATGAGATTGGACACGTCAACACTACATGGATGAATCTGAAAGATGGTGCTGGGGAAAAAAAGCCCCTTCAGAATGACATACGAGTATGTAATACCATTGAAGTAACTTAAAGATACATTCACAAAAAGGAATAAACGCAATTTATAAGAATATTTTCTGTTATGTAGTGTCTCCCCTAAAATTTGTGTCTTGAAGCTCTAACCCCCAGTGCCTCGGAATGTAACTGTATTTGGGACATAAGGTCTTTAAAGAGACCACTGAATTAAAATGGGGTCTCGTGGATGGGCCTTAACATGATCGGACTGGTGTCCTTATAAGAAGAGGAAATCTGGACACAAACATATGTGCACATGCAGTAATAAGAACTAACACCGGGGCCAAGTGGACAGACAGGCCTGGAGTGAAAGAGTTGAGGGCTAAAAGGGCAGACAGGGCTGGTGGTGACAGGGTTGGGGATGGAGTGGAGGATGGGGCTGGAGGTGACAGAGTTGCTCAATAGAAGACAGACAGAGTCTGAATGAGAAAACGGAGTCTGGAGACTTAGGCAAGAGCTAGCACAGCCAGATGTCATGCTCAGGGGTACAGTTGGGGGGATCGGCTTGGGGACAGATCCTGAAAGGAGATGGTGTTGCTAGATGTATGAAAAAACTTTATTTCATACATTTATGGTACTTGGGGTGGGGTCTGGTGGGGGGTACATGCAGGTGCTCCCTGGTCCCCACCCCTATAGCTGCTGGGAGGGTCTGAAGATGTACAGGAAGTGGGTCTTGCGGGCCGGCAGCCTGGCATGGGAGGAGCCCTGGGTCCCCTCTTCGAGGACGTCCTCACGGGTGCCTTCACGGAGCCCATCCCGGATGGCCTGCAGGCGGTGTCGCTTCTCACTGAGCCAGTGGCTGCCCTCTGGGACATCCTGGTGGGGTTTCCGCCGTGGCAGTTTCAGGATCCAGAAGGCCACCCGGGGATGGGGCTCTGGGTGCCAACTGTCCATGGCCTTCCGGATGGGCAACAGGGCCTCCTTCTCCTCCATCCTGGGTACCTGGGAGGAGGAACAAAGAGACCATTTCTCACTCCAAACAGCAAGCCCAGGATGCTTAGCCCTCACTGGCTTATTCAACCCACTTTGCAGCTGACGGGGTGCTTTGGGCATTAAAAAGCCCTCTCTAGGGTTTACACTTTCAGATTAAAAATATTCCAAGGTTTATGGAATACTTTGGGATTGAAAATATGTTTGGGGAGGTTTCAAAGGGAGGTATAACGGAGCACTTCAGGGTTTATAATGCCTGTTGGGATTACAAAGCACTTTAGGATTAAATACTCTCTGAGGTTTAGAAAGCAGCAGTTTGAAATGTACAAAGCACTTTGGGACTAAAAGCTCTTGGGTTCATTAAAGAATCATGGCCATAAATGCAATGTGTTATCCTTGATTGAATCCTGGATCAAAAATAAAATCAGCTTTCAAGGACAGCTTTGAGTCAAGGGAGGAAATTTGAATATGGACTGAATGTCTATTCTGTCCTTGCTATTCAAAGTGTGGGCTGTTGTTGTTAGGCAGCAAATTAGTGGGTCCCACCCCACCCAGACCTACTGAATCGGGGTCTGCCTTCTAATAAGTTGAGGTGTGAAAAGCCCTGTAGGAGACTATGGGTTGAATTGTGTCCTCCCCAAATTCATATTTTGAAGTCCTGACTTCCAATACCTCAGAGCGTGACCTTATTTGGAAATAGGGTCATTGCATATTTAATTAGTTAAGATGAGGTCATTAGGTTGGGTCCTAATCCAATGTGACTGGTGTCCTTATGCAAAGGGGAAATTTGGACATGGAAATGCACATAGGGAGGAAGCCATGTGAGGATGAAGGCAGAGATTAGGGGATGCTTCTACAACCAAAGACCGTCAAAGATGGCCAGCACCCACCAGAAGTCAGGAAAGAGGCATAGAGCAGATACAGATTCTCCCTCAGCTCAGCAAGGAGCCAGCCTTGCTGACACCTTGATCTTGAGCACGTAGCTTCCAGAACTGTGACACAACAAACTTCTGTTGTTTAAGCTACCCAGTTTGTAGTACTTTGTTATGGCAGCCATATCAAACTAACGCAGTAATAAGAGTTTGATAGCAACATTTTCTTGCATGTCAAAATGGTGCTGTGGTTTTGTGGGAAAATATATTATTACTATTATTTTATATTTTTTTGAGACAGGGTCTCTCTCTGTCACCCAGGCTAGAGTGCAGTGGCATCATCATAGCTCACTGCAACCTTGAACTCCTAGGCTCAAGAGATCCTCCTGCCTCAGCCTCCTGAGTAGTTGGGACTACAGGCAAATGCCACCATGCTTAACTAACTAAAAAAAAATTTTTTTTGTAGAGATGGGGTATTGCTATGTTGCCCAGGCTAGTCTTGAACTCCTGGCCTCAAGAGATCCTTCCACTGTGGCCTCCCAAAGTGCTGAGATTACAGGTGTAAGGCATGGTGCCCAACTGGGACTATTATTATTCCTAGGAGATTCTGCTCAAGTTATTTAGGGGTGAAGTTTCATCATGTCAGCAATTTACTGTCACATGGTTCTGAAATAAACAAGTAAAAATAGATGAAATCTGGCAAAGTGTTAATAAGAGGTTATCTAGTCCAAGGGTTCTCAACTGAAGTCTGGAGACATTTTGGGGTGTCACAACTGGTGAGGGTAGGGTGCTACTTCTGTCTAGGGGGTAGAGGCCAGGGATACTGCCAAACATCCTACAGTGCACAGGTCAGCCTCCACAACAAAGGATTATCCAACCCCAAATGCCAGTGGTGCCAAGGCTGAGAAGCTGTGGTCTATGGAAAAGAGGATACAGGCATTTTCATTGTATTACTTCAAAAAACCCCACACTTTTCTGTAAGTATGAAATTTTTAAAATAAAAAACTGAGAGGGTATTAGGTGTGTAGGAACCATATAGATTTATCAAGAACTATGGGATTCTTAAAACTTTTTAGGAATAAAAATACTTTGATATTTGCAAAGCACTTTGTGATTAAAATTACTCATTAGTTTACAAAAGGTACCCAAAGGATTTAGAGTTCATAAAGCACTTTGAAATTAAAAATCACATTTTGAAGTTTACAAGGGAGAGGTTTACCAAGCACTTTGGGATAGATTAAAAAATACCCTGGGCCAGTGTGGTGGTTCATGCCTGTAGTCCCAGCTACTGGGGTGGGGGTGGGGGGCGGCGGTGCTGAGGCAGGAGGATCGATTGAGCCCAGGAGTGTGAGGTTGCAGTGAGCTATGACGATACCATTGCACTCTAGCCTGGGTGACAGAGTGAGATCCAGTCTCAAAGAAAAAACAAAGTTCTCTGAGGTTTGCAGAATACTTACTTGAGGTTTATGAGGCTGAAGCTTACCAAGCAATTGAGATTGAAAGCACTTCTGGGTTTATAAAACACTTTGGCACTCACAAAACCCTCTGGGGTTTACTAAACAGTTGGGGATGTATTCTGAGGTTGTAAACCTCATTTCTCAGAGTTGGTTTGTCCCTTTTGAGAAATGACAAAACTGAGGCCCAGAAGGAGGAAGTTCTGCACAGAGGGAGGGAGGGGGAGAGTCAATTCCTCTTCCTCTCCTCCTAAACTACAGAAAATGTTGGGGCCTGGACACTTTGAGGGTGGGGCATGTCCAAACCTTCCAGTCACCCTCCAAGCTTCCCTCTGATGGCTGGATGGATGCCACCACCTTCTCGGAGATCAGCACTTCTCCTGTCTTGTTGTCAGTCACCTGTGAGGATTGGGTGACACAGTGAGAGCAAATCCACTTCCCCTATCCGCCCTTCTTCCCTCTGGACATGTACTGTAGCATGAGGGATTAGGGGTCATGGAGAGATTCCAGCAGGGGCGTTTCTGCATAGGCACCTTGTCAATCTGGAGGTGGCTGGAGAGGGTGTTGTTACCCAGCCGGCGCTCCTGGTTCTCCTCTTGGTGGTAGTTCCTGGGGAGGCCCCGAAAGTCCGTGGGGGCAGAGAATAAACTGTCCATGAACCGAAGCAGGTCATCCTAGGGTCGGAAGAGGGACTGGTGAGCTGCTGGACCTCAGGTAACGCCAGTGTACTTGCAGCACTGCCAGGATACCCTTGAGGTCTTGCCCCATGTCTCACCCTTCCCCTTCCTTCTCTGTCCTCTGATGCTTAGGGCCTAACTTCTGTCCTATATCTTCCATTCTGTTTCTATTCCCCATCCCATTGCCTTAGTACTCCTGTCCCGCATCTGTCCCATTGTCTCTGTCCCCACCTCTCCTGTCTCTTTGTTTTTCTCCACTGTCTTATCTCTGTCCCATCTCCCTCTCTCCTTGTTTGTTACCTTCCCTCTCTTCTGTCTCTTGGTCTCCCTGTCGCCCTGTCTCTGTCCCTCTGACTCCCTCTCTTCCTCTTTGACCCCGTCTAGCCCCAACCCGTCACCTACTCTGTCTCCCTGAATCTCTTCTATGTACCTCTTCTTCGCCACCAACTCCCGCCATCGCTTACTTTCAGGAAAAGTCGGCTGAAGCTTTGGAGTAGGTTCTGGAGGCCTGGAAGACCCAAGGAGCTCTCCTGGGCGTCAGCATGGCGGATAGGGGCTGCAGTGGAGGCGGACACCAGGGCAGAAGGGAGCAGCAGCAAGACCAGCGGTCGCCACATTGCGGGGCGAGCGGGGAGGCTGTGGCAAGGGTAGGGGTTAGAGCCCCCGCCCGGACGAGGCCCCGTCCCCGCAGTGGCCACGCCCCCACCAAGACACCCTTCTCCTGTTCCTTGCCCATGCTGTGTCCCCAGTCCAGGCAACTCCCGACATCACACCCATTTCCCCCACTCCATTTTTCTTCTACTCCTACCCGCTCCATCCTGCCACGGCCCCCTACTCCCAGGCCGGGCTCTTCTGCGTCCTGCCTCACACACTGATCTCATTCCTCATTTTCGCCCACATTCATACTCGGATCTCATTCCTCACCTTCTCCCACGTCCCGCCCCTTCTTCTGGGCCTCCTCCTTGTACTAGACCACAGCTCGGTCACCGGACTACCAGACTCCAGCGGCCCACAGACTGTTAAATCCAAACAGTTCTGGGCTCGAGCCCAGGTGGGGTACCTGGAGCGTTGGATGCGCTCCGCGAGCCCTAGCCACGCCCCTAGGACTGGCGACGCCCCATCTGCTTACCTCACCCTTGTACCCTGGTCTTTACTCCATGGCCACGCCCCTGAGGAAGAGCCACGCCCCTCATTCTTCGTTAGCACACCCCTTAAGCCAGAGCGGCCAGCTCATTCCCCTGGCCACACCCTTATCGTCAGACCACGCCCCTGTAGGTTGACCTCAGCCGGGAAGCCGGCGACCCTGCTCGTCCTCTTGTCTGATCCCGGCTCTAGCGTCGGAGTCCCGCACCAATCGCAGATGGCCACGCCCCTTAATGAGTCACGCCCCTGCACCTGGGCCACGCCTCTGTGCCCCACATCTTGCCCCGAGCGCCCTCCGTTTCCTTCCTCCCTCTGGCTCGGGAGACGCTGGAGTCTGAGCAGTTTTTCTAGTTCTCTCGCTCTTCATTTTATATCTCTGAGCCTTTCTCCGTGTCCCTGCTCGTTTTCCCGTTCCGGTTCCACTAAAAAGTCCCGCTATCTCCGGAAACCCTAAGTCCAGTCCTGCAGGAACCTGGAATTAGGGCTCGCTTGTCCCTCAGGATCCCAAGTGTGGACCCCAGCCCCCCCTAGTGTCGTGAGTTTGAGCACCCAGCCCTTTCGACCTTAAGGAACCGGGCTCTAATCCGCCTCCTCAAGCACCCAGGCTCTCTCCCGGTCCTGGGACAGCCGCCACCTCCAGTCCGCTAGTGCGTGTGGATGCGGGAGTCTTCACCTTTGTGAGCCTTCAACAAACTCTCGGGGGTCTTAACCACGACTATTAACTGTGGCCTCGAGGCCAAAGGAAACCGTGTTGTCACAGGAATCAGTCAAAATCCTTCCCCGTACCCCAATCCTCAAAAATGTACTTGGAGCTGAACAGTAAAGATTCTTTGTGTTGATATCACTTCCATAGCCCCAACACACACACACACACACACACACACACACACACACACACACACTGGGTGGTAGACAGGAGTCCAGGCCCCAATCCCTCTCCTCCCTCAGACTAGGAGCCCATGTCACCAGCCCCCTCCTCCCTCAGACCCGGAGTCCCAGCTCCCAGCCTTCCTCAGACCCAGGTTTCCTGGCTCCCATCAATCTCTCCCCTCAGACCTGAAGTCCAAACCCCCAATCTCCTCCTCTCCCAGGGACCCCAAGCATCCAAATCCCGAGTTCCTCCCAGCCCCCAGATAGTCTTCATGTCTCCCAAGGCAAAAATCCTCCCCCAAACTGTCACGATCGGATCCCCTCTCCCACTGTCCGCCGCCTGGGCCCGCCCCCCTGCGGTCCCTCCCACTTTTCCCAAACAAAGCTCCCGGCAACTTTCTCCCTGGCCGCGCCCCGCCCGCCGCGGCTCCCCAGCCCCAGGCCGGGAGGTAGGAAGGCGCCGGCGGGAGTCGGGGATCCCGCTTTGGGGTGTGTGAGTTGGGGTGGGAAGTTCCTCGCTATGAGGTGAGGTGTGTGTCTTGGGACCAACACTGAATTGCTCACCGCGCTCTTTTTGCCTGGGGCCCCGAGTTTGCGCTCGTGTCCGAGCCTCTGTAGGGAGCTGGAACTTTCGCCAGACTTAGGGTGTTTGTGGATGGGGCCGCGTCTGGGCGTGTAGTGCGCGCGGGAGTGGGCGAGGGCTGAGGACCCTGGCGGGCTGTGGGGGTGTGTGAATGTCTGCGGCAGTGTCAGTTGGGACTGAGAGGGACCCCGTGTGCAATTTGTGGGCTTCGGGTCCTCCTTATGGAGAAGGGAAGGCCTCCGAGGTAGCCGAGGGAGCGCTTTAGGGCTTTCTGGATCTTCAGTCTTGTCTCTTCAGGGGTATGGGGCTGGGGCGGGAAATTAGGGGGGACCTTTCTTACTCGGCTCCACCGTCCCTTTGTCTGGCCACATGGGGGAGGGCTGGGCTGGGATTTTGGCCTACGGGGGTCCTGAGCGCCGCAGCGCCACTGGGCTCCGACTGGGGTCTTTGTCTGCCAGGGTCTGAGGGAGGAGAGGAATGGGGGCCCTGGACCCTGGGATCCTAGGAAAGCTGTGGAAGACATGGAGGCGGGATCTGACTGTATTGGGAGAAGTTTTCCCTGTTCCTGGCCTCCGGAAAGTCACTGGGAACTTGAGTTGGATCTGAGCCCATGGCGCAGGGGGAGGGGAGGAGAAGGGAGGGGAGGGGCGGGACCGGGGGCCGGAGGGGAGTCGCCTGCTGGCCAGCCCCTCCCCTGATGGGGGTTGTGGGAAGCTGGGGGAGGGGACGCCTGGGCCCTTTGTTCTGGCTCGCCTGATGGCAGGGCGCCCCTGCCCCCCAGCCGGTGATCCTGTGGGTCTTTCCTTGTCTTGGCCTCAGTTTCTGCCCTGAGTCTCTGCCCCTCTTTCTGGGTCTCCCCTTATGTCTAGGTCTCTGTGGTCCTCTCTCTGGGTCTCTGTTTCTCTCTCTCTGGGCCTCTGTCCCCTTCTGTCCAGGTCTCTATCTCTCTTTCTGTGTCTCTATATCCTTATCTCTCTGGTCTCTGTCCCCTTCTCTGTGGGTCTTGGTTTTTTCTTTCTAGATCTCTTGTCAACCTTACTTTGGCCTGTCCCCTCTTTTATTCTAACAGCTGCTGCTCACATCCTAGCACCTGTTCCTGAGGTAGGACTGGGATGGTTGCACCCACACCCTCCTTCCCTGCAACTAGCTCTTGACTTCCATCGTCTCTAAAACCAGGAATCCATACCCAAAGTTTTAGCCCTCATGGGCCCTAGGCATTGCTCTGGGGTATTCACAACTTTGTCGCAATCCAGTTCCTCTACAAACTCAGAAGAGAACACTGACACCCTAAGCTTTTCCAGAAATCCAGCCCCTTTCTCCTCCAGGACCCAGCAGCCTGGACCCCCGGTCCTCAAGCTCCAGGTTTCTCGAGGGGGGTCAGGGGAAGCTTGCTGAGCTCTGTGTTCCTCCAGGCCCAGATGGGGGAACCCCGGGTTGGGGCCCCCCTGGACGATGGCAGCGGCTGGACAGGCAGTGAAGAGGGCAGTGAGGAGGGTACCGGCGGCAGCGAAGGGGCTGGAGGAGATGGGGGCCCAGATGCAGAGGGTGTCTGGAGCCCAGACATTGAGCAGAGCTTCCAGGAGGCCCTGGCCATCTACCCACCCTGCGGCCGCCGGAAAATCATCCTGTCCGATGAAGGCAAGATGTATGGTGAGTCCACCTGTGTTTTTTGCCCTGGTCCCCACCGATTAATAATGATAATGATCAGCACTCATGGAGCTCAAAGTGCTGCTCAGGTAAAAATACATTATATCCTCACAGCGACTCTCAGTAGGAGCTAGCATCACCATTTGCACAGATGAGGAAACTGAGGCACAGAAAGGTTAAATGATTTGCTTAAGGTCACAGAGCTGGTACATGATCAAGCTGGGATATGAACCCAAGCAGTCTAGCTCCCATATAGCCAAGGAGACCTGCAGGCCAGCTGCTGCAGACCTTTGGGGACTATTGCTGCTCTTTTCTTTCCTAGTTTCCTGTCTGTTGGGAAGTTCTGCTGAAGGTCTAACTCTGTTCTATCTTTGAATCTTCAGGTCGAAATGAACTGATTGCCCGCTACATCAAGCTGAGAACGGGGAAGACCCGAACTCGCAAACAGGTCTCAGAACTGAACTGTGGGCTTCTCTCTGGGATGGGCCTATCTTCTTAGGGGACATCCTTGTATAGGCAGGTTCAGGTTCAAGGAGGATCTAGTTCATGTGCTTTTGTCTGTCGTCTTGGCGTGGCTGTCAGTGTGCTCTAACTGTGCCTATTTTGGGATAGTTTTTCTAGCAGTTGTGTTAGAACCAGAGAGTCAGAGAGACTAAAAGAGCCAATGAGAAAGCAACAGGGAAGGGGACGGAGGCCTGGGTTTGCTGGATCTGGGGAAAATCAGTGGAATTAGCAAGTTCCTGGAAAGAATAGCCTTTGCCGACATATCTGCATTCACATGCTCCTGAGATGGCTAGCACCATCTATGTGTTTGTCATCTTTCATGTTCTAGCAGCTCAGTGAGGCACCTGGAGGAAGGGAAGGGGGAGTGAATGCCAGGGGTGGGTGGTGGCTGTGGCCTGAATCTGCTTCTCTGTTGATCCCTCCAGGTCTCTAGTCACATCCAGGTTTTGACCCGAAGGAAATCAAGGGAAATCCAGTCCAAGCTGAAGGTAGGGACCAAGGCAGACATCCTGAGAGGGAGACAGAGACTTAGAGAGAGAGGAACAGAGACCTAGAGGCAGAAGGGGACAGGGCCCAAGAGAGAAGGGGACAGAGCCCCAGAGAGAGGAGGGCAGAGACCCAGAGAAAGGGGGATAGAAACTTACAGAGGGTGACAGAGACCCAGAGAGAGGGGGACAGAGACTTACAGACAAATGGGAACAGAGCCCCAGAGGGAGGTGACAGAGACGTGGGTGGGGGCAGAGACCCAGGGTGGGGGACTTCTGTAGTTAGGGCAGGGGTACAGACACCCATGGTCGGGGGTCAGTGGCCCAGCAAGAGGGGGTGGGTAGAGACCCTGGATAGGGAGAGAGCTCACAGAGGGAGGGATGAAGATTCAGCATAGGACAGTATGAAGGATGGGCCATTAGTCCTCTCCTTGGCTACTGTTGTCACCCCCTTCCTATCCCTCTTCTCCTTTTGCTCTTCCTGGAGGTCTCATTTCTTCTTTCCTTTCATGCGATGAAGATCTCCTCTTTGTCCCCTCTGGTTTATCTTTCCATTTCCTGGCCCCATGTGCCCTGCCTTTTTGTTTCCAGAAACCTTCATTTCGTGTTAGAGATTCTTATATCCATTTTCTTTTCTTCATCCTTTGGATTTTCTGTTCCCTCTTGGCCTGACACCCTCATAGTCTACCCTTCTGGGTATGAGGGGATTTTTTTGTCTCTTCCTTTGAACTTGAGGATAATCACTTCCTATTCTTTTTTGTACCCAGAAGCCTTCCCTTCCTTTCTCTCTAGGTCTAAAAACCTTCACTTCCGGTCTTTCATGGACTTCTCTGTTCTCTCTCTGTTCTGTCTGGACTAGGAAACATTCACCTCCTACTCCTTCTGGGTTTGAAATTCTCATTTCCTGTTGCTTGGGCATCTGGAAATCTCTACTCTGGCTTTTTCTTGACCTAGAAATCCTCATTACTGTCTTTTATCCTGGGCAGGGAAACCCCTTCTTCAGGCCTGGCCACCGTTACTTCCTACTCCATGTCCATCCCTTCGCCTTTGTCCCCTGACCCCCATTGCTCAGCTCAGGGCAGTGGGACTGTGTGGGCTGGTCGGGCAGGGAGGTGAGGGAGTCTAGGCCTCACTTCCTAAGTCATGTTTTCTTTCCTCCTTTGGCACCCTCCCCCACCTCCACGGGCAGGCCCTGAATGTGGTAAGTCCTCCTGCCCATCCTCCCACCCACTCTCACTCCAGACAACTGCCCCATCCAGGAGGAGGGGCAGAGGGCTGTAGTGAGAAGGAGGTCAACCCTTTCCCAGCCCTGTGCCTTGACTCCTCATCTCTGCATCGTCCCATCCTGGCCCCACCCCGGCATTGTCCCACCCTTGCTATGTTGACTGGGACTCCCCATTAACAGGAACCTTCACTTTTCCTCCAGGACCAGGTTTCCAAGGACAAGGCTTTCCAGACCATGGCTACCATGTCATCGGCGCAGCTCATCTCTGCACCTTCCCTGCAGACCAAACTGGGTCCTGCTGGTCCTCAGGTGGGTGGCCTGGGCTGGGGATTATGGGACTTGAGGCTGGAGGGATGGGGCTGCAGTTGCCAACAGGGGACTGACCAACCACCCTTCTTTGCTTCCTCTCCAGGCCTCTGAGCTTTTCCAGTTTTGGTCAGGGGGCTCTGGACCCCCCTGGAATGTTCCAGAGTGAGTACTTTGTGTCCTGACTCCACACCTGACCCCCCATCCTCACACCCCCCAGAGAACTTTCTCACTTCATTTTCTAGTTCCCATTTTCCTTTTGAACACAGATTCTGGAGGCAAGCTATCTAGATTTGAATCTGTCCTCTGCCCTCTATTGGTTATGGGCCTTGGGTAGGTGACTTCAATGCTCAGAGCCTCAGTTTCCTAATCTCTAAAGTGGGGATAATAATAGTACATCCCTCACAGTTTCATTGTTGGAATAAATGAGTTTAACACATGTACAATTATTAGGATAGGACCTGGCACGTAATAAGTGCCCAAGACTAGGTGTGACCTGGGATAGTGAGGAGGGGCCTGGGCAGAGGGAGTCGGGAGGGGGAGGGACGGGGCTAGGGCTGTTGGCCTGGGAAGGAGGAAGGAGGCAAGGGTAGCATCCAGGGTTTACCTAGAGTCGGTGGGACTGTCTGGAGATGTGCAGCCTGGGGAAGAAGTGGGTTTTGGGGTGAAATGAGCTCAGCATGGGACTTGATGAGTGGGAGGGGCCTAGAGGACATCCATGAGATAATGACCCCCAAGTAGTATTGTTCTGGCCCCTGAGGCTCGTGGGAAAGGCAGTTGTAGGTCCAGAGACTCCAGGGAGGATCAAGTGGAGCCCCAGAGGCTCATGGGAAGGCTTGTTTCCATCCCATTGAGGTGGTTCTTGGACCTGAGGGTAGAATAGGGGTTATTATCCTCTCTTAGGCTCAGAAGGAAGAAAATGGGTCCCAGAGGTACATGGGATTGTCCTTTTCAGCTCTGAGAGAGCCCTGAGGGTGACAGGATGTGTTTCTAGTCTAGAGGAATAGGAATGGGCCCCAGAGGCTCATGGGAAGTGCCCTTTTCAGCCCAGACAGGAACTAATGGATCCAGGCTGAGTGTCAGTAAGGCAGTGGCCACAGGACAATACGGCAGGAGTGTTCAGGGTATTGATAGATGAAGAGTGAAGTGACAGGCTATGGGGTCCAGACTGGGAGAGAAGAAAGTTCACTGGGGAGCTGCGGCTGCATGGGGACACAGGAAAGCATCAGAACAAGTCCCCAGGAGTGGAAGGAATCCCAGGTTTGCAGGGGAGGGGCCGAGCTGGAAGGAGGGGTGGTTCCGCAGGCACTGCACTGGGGAGATGAATGTTGATTAAATCATTACCTGCATAAACACACAACCAGAGAGTGTGTGAAGTGCTGTGAAGAGAAACAACAGGTTCTAGGGTGGAGGAGAAAGTTCTGGGAGTTTCTTTGAGAAGGTGACATTGAAGGTTGAATAGGACTTGGCCAGGTGAAGATTGGGGGTGGGAATGTTTTAGGCAGAGAAAACAGCATGCAATAGCATGTGACAAGGCCCTGAGGTAGGAAAGTTTGGTGGGCTCCAGGAGGCGAGAGAAGGCCAGCATTAAGCAATTGGTCGGTCAAAGATTTATTGAGTGCCTACTAAGTGCCTGGTACTGTGCTTGGGTTGGGGACACAGCAGTGAACAAGATAGATGGAATCCCTGCCTTCATGGAGCTTTATATATTTGGGGAGGGGAAGAGACAGACGATAAACATGTAAATAAATAAGAATTAATAAGAAAAGAGATAAGTACGAGAAATAAAGCAGGATGTATTAGCTCTATTTTAGACAGGGGTCAGGAAAAGTCTCTCTGAGGAGGTGGCATTTGAACAATGGCTTTGATGACCAGAGATTATGTCAATGAGTGGAATATTGCAGTTTAGATTTTAGAATTGGGATGACGAGGACTAAGGCAGAGCCCCTGGGAGTCACAGCCTGAAGGTCGCTGGAGTTTGTTTTTCTGATACAGGTCTTTTGACCCTTGACCTCTTTCCTGACCTCTGACCACCATGTCTTATCTCTCTGACCTCTGACTTCTATGTCTCCACGCCACCATCTCCTGGGCTACCTTTGAACCTCTAGAGCTGTGTTTGGTACTATAACCACTAGGCATATGCAGCTATTTTAATTAAAATTAAATAAAGTTTAAAATTCAGTTCCTCAGACATATCAGCCACACTAGTGCTCAGTAGTCACATGTGGCCAGTGGCTGCTACGTTGGATGGTACAGATGTGGAACATTCCATCACACAGAAAGTTCTATTGGACGGTGCTTCCTCCCCACCCAAACCTTTGGCCTGATGGCCAATCTCCTGACCCCTGGTCATTTTCTTCCCACTCTCCCAGCCCCTCAGCCTCTTCTTTCTTCAAATTCCCCATCTTCTTTGTCTTCTCCCTATGTCCCAAGACCTGGTTTCTCTTCTCTTTCTGACATTTTGCAAGGGGTACAAAAATGTCATCATCAAAAGTAGCTTCATGGTTAGGACTGACCTGGGTTCAAGTCCAGATTCCATTGCACCCCAGTGGTGTGACTTTGGGCAGGCCTGTGCCTCAGTTTCCTCATTTGTAAAATGAGAAGAGCAATAATTCCACCTACCCTATAGGCTGTGAGGTTTCCATGACATTGTGCACGGAGTAGCCTTGCACAGGGCCTGGCTTGTTGTGGCCTCTAATTAAACATTAACTGGTACAAGTAACATCTTTCTACCTTGCTGACCCCTGGCTTCCGCTTCCTTTTTCTCTTAGTGTGAAGCCATTCTCACAGACACCGTTCTCCTTGTCACTGACTCCCCCAGCTACTGACCTCCCAGGTAAGAGCCTGCTCTCCACCCTCCCTTGGCTCCCATCTCTCTCCTTGACCACAACTGCCCTTCCTTCAACCTTCCATTAATCAGGGGACATTCTTACTGAGGCTCAGCTCTGCGGCAGTGTGTGTGTGTGTGTGTGTGTGTGTGTGTGTGTGTGTGTGTGTGTGTGAGTCTGTATGGGGTGAAAAATGAGTGGCAGAATTTGCAATGGTTAAGAGCAAGGTCTCTGTGGCCACACACACACGGGTTTTGTGTTCTGTCACTTGTTAGCTTATGAGACATAGGGCAGGTGTATTAACCAAGATTGTTGCAGTGCGAGTGATAGAAGCCCACATCAGGCTAGCTGAAGCAAAAAAAAAAAAAAAGGAAAAAAAAAAGAAAGAACATTTTTTGATGTATCAGTTCAAGTAACTGATAGTTCAGAATGATGGCTTCAGGCATGGCTGGATCCTGAAATGGATGCTACTCAAGTAGCATTAGGAATTGCCTCGATCTGCTTTCCTCTGTGGTGGCTTCATTCCCAGGCAGGCTCAGTTCACGTGGCAGCAAAGATGGCTTCCATGCTGATGTGGCCCTGAGAACTCATGTCAGTGAAAGAGGGAGTCCCTAGCTCCCCCAGGTTCTGTAGATTTATCAATTAGAAATACTTTTGGCTGCAAGTAACAGAATGCCCAAATTAATAGTGCCTTACATAGTAAAGACTTTAATGTAAATAATAAAGGCTTTAACTTTTTGTTAATTCCGTATAACAAAAAGTCTGGAGGTGGGCTGCTCCTATGCTGGCTCTGTAGCTCAGCAATATCAGGACTGGCATTTCTGTAGTTCCCCTGGCCTCTGTCTTACTGTCCTAAGATGGCTGTTGTGACTCCAGGCATTATGTTTGAAGCAGGACTTGGACAGGGCAAAAGCTTTCTCCTCCCAAAGTTCTGTCTTTTTCATTCAGGAAGAAACTCCTTCCCAGAAGCCCCCCCCTAACGTCTCATTGGCCAGGACTGTGTCACATGGCCACTTCTAGCTGCAAGGGAGGCTGGGAAAGTGAGTATTTAGCTTTTTCAGCTTCTAAGTGGAGGCAGGCAAGAGAGAACAGTACCTGATATATTCAATAAATGTTAGCAATTTTTATTGTTCTTTCTTCTTTCTCTTTAGGGTACGAGCCCCCCCAAGCTCTCTCACCCCTGCCCCCACCTGCCCCATCACCTCCAGCCTGGCAGGCTCGAGCCCTGGGCACTGCTCGGTTGCAGCTGGTGGAGTTCTCTGCCTTCGTGGAACCACCGGATGCGGTTGACTCTGTGAGTGAAATTTTGGGATAATCACTAAGGGATTTTTGGAATGTAGAGGGTGTCAGGGAGGGAGGGCATAGAGTAGTGGTTCTCAAACTTTAGCATGTATCAGAATCATCTGGGGGCTTGTTAAAATAGAAATCACTGGGCCCCAATCTTTGAACTTCTGATTCACTAGATGTGATGTGGGGCTTGAGAATTTGTGTTTCTGAAAAGCTCCATGGTGGTGTTGGTGTGGCTGACTCAGGGACCATACTTGGAGAACTACTCTCATAAAGGAATTGGAAGGTCATGGGGTCATGGGTTGGGAAGGTCAGAGAAACTCTCCAGAACATCGTTCATTCATTCATCAAATATATTTGAGTTTCTACCATTTGCCAGGCTTTGTGATGCGTAGGAACTTGGGAAAGCAGATCTTATTTCTAGGCTTGAGATTTTCCTGGGCTAGGATGGAGATAGATGCTGTACTAGTCAGGGTGGGCTGACTATTAGAAAAAACAACTCCCAACTCTTAGAGACTGAACACCATAGAAGTTACTCATGTAACATTTTAGTGTGGGTTTAGCAGGAGCCTTCCACACAGTGATTTAGGGATCCAGGCTCCTTTCATTTTGGCCTCTGCCATTTTCTACGGCTTCAGAATTTGATGGGGGATTCTCTGCATCTGGCCAGCAGATGGAGGAAGGGAAAGAGTTAAGATTGTGCAGGAGGCCTTAAGGATCTGACTAGGATGTGTAAACTGTCACACCTGCTCACATCCCATTGGCCAGAACTTAATCATGTGGTCCCACCTAATTGCAAATGAGCCTGGGAAATGTAGTTTAGCACTGTAAAGGAACATGGTTTTGTGAACACATAGCTGTCACTGTAAAAACACCATTCAAAACACTAATATAAGCCTGAGCACAGTGGCTTATGCTTGTAATCCTAGCACTCTGCGAGGCAGAGGTGGGAGGATCACTTGAGCTCAGGAGTTTAAGACCAGCCTCAGCAAGAGCAAGACCCTGTCTCTACCAAAAATAGAAAAAATTAGCTGAGCTTGGTGGCACGTGCCTGTAGTCCCAGCTACTCGGGAGGCTGAGGATGAGGTTGAGGTTGAGGCTTGAGCCCAGGAGTTTGAGGTTGCAATGAGCTATGATGATGCCATTGCACTCTAGTGGGGACAACAGAGCAAGACTCTGTCTCAAAATACCCAAAACCAAACAAACCGAAAAACCTCTCATCCCACTTGGAGTAAAAGGTAACATCCTTTCAGTTGCCCACAAGGCTCTGAGGCTGACCCCTGTTCCTGCTCTGTCCTCACCTCTGTACTCTCACCCTTACTTGCTCTGCTCCAGTACCAGAGGCACCTGTTTGTACACATCAGCCAGCACTGCCCCAGCCCCGGAGCACCCCCGCTGGAGAGTGTGGACGTCCGGCAGATCTATGACAAATTCCCCGAGAAAAAGGGTGGTCTTCGAGAGCTGTACGATCGTGGGCCCCCACACGCCTTTTTCCTGGTCAAGTTCTGGGTAAGTTCCAGCAGCAAAAGCGAAAGTGCGCGTAAATCATGTGCCAACCCAGCTAAGGCCTCTGGCTCTAGGGGGGATAGGCGTCAGCGTGGCCCTTACCAGTCAGTTCTCATGGCTTGGAGTGTCAGCCCCTTTGCCGGCCCCCAGGGTGGGATGGAGACACTTGGGCCTTCCTATATCCCACTGGATTTTGCCACACCCGGTCATGTGACTAATATGGCCCTGGGCATTAGTGTGTCATGTTTCAGGCTGCCCCCATTCCTCACCTGACTGCACTAAGTCTTGTTGCTCTCCCCTTAGCCAATGCAGTCATGGACGGTTCTGGTCTCTAAAGAGGGGATTGAGGCTTTGCTAGTAGGTTCCACCAGACCCTGTTGCTAGAGAATGTCTGGCTTTGTGCAAGTGATTGAAGGAGCTAGGGAGTGGCTTTGTAAAGTATTGTATCTATTTAACAATCATCTATTGACCGCTTCCCAGGCCTGATACTGGGTGCTATGTATATAATTGTGACTAAGAGGGACCATCGTGGGTCTTTCTTAGGCCTATTTGGTTTGGTGTCCAGTACAATGACTGTGATTATAGGGGCTCAATAAATATCATGGAAGTGTTAACTCTTGAGTAACCAGTGCACTTGGAGGAACGTCGTTTCTGAAAAAAAAGCCTGCTGAGGGCTTGAATTTTACTGGTCTTGCTGGACATGTTGTTGTCATGGTTATAAAGCTTTCTGGTGTGTGAAGTGGAGGCCCGAGACTGTTCTAGGGATGTGCTGCTGAGGTCTCTGGCATTGTCAGGGCTTAAGATAGGCCTCACCTGGTCCCAGGTCTGGAGAGCCACCCCATCAGGAAGCCCAGCTTCTGAAGGGGTTCAGGGGCTGGTAAGGCCTTCAGTTTTGCTGGGCTTCATAAGGCCCTGTTGCCAGAGTGATGGGTGAATTCAGGCTTGTGAGCAGAGTGTTAGCAGCTAAAGTTAGGAAGAGGAAGAGGTGTGCCTCTTAAGGAGGTGTCTCAAACCAAAGGTGTGATGAGGTCTTAGGCTTCATTAAGCCCCATCTTACCTAATGACATCTGGCCAACTATCTATACACTTGGCCACTGGGTTTATAGAGGGCCTCTCACCTCTGAGAATTGGCCGAAAGGGCTGGACAAAGTGTTCTGGAGAGCAATCAGGCCTCCTCAGGCCCTTTCAGGCCCCTTGCTTAGTTTAGCCACTTGCCTTAGCAACCAGGGTTGTGAAGAGCCCTGGGGGAGGGCACCCAGCTTTAACTGGTTGCTAAGGAGTAACTACCTCCTTAGTAACCAGGCTCTTGGAAGGGGCTGAACTCTTGAGTTGGGGGCTTCAAGAGAAAAAAGGTGAATTCCAGGGCTCCTTTGGTTACTGGGGAGAGAGGGTCAAGAGCATTTTGGGGACCCAGACTTCTCCAACACTGATGGGAGGGTGGATGCTCATGGAGAGCTTTGCAAGGTGAGGAAGGGAGGTGGGCAACTGCAGGTCAATGGGCAAACCAGCTATAGGACAGAGTCCCCACTATTTATAAGGACGTCTCCTCCAACTCCTGTGTGGCTTCCCATTTCCCAGGCGGACCTGAATTGGGGCCCAAGTGGTGAGGAGGCAGGCGCTGGTGGTGGCAGCAGCAGCGGTGGCTTCTACGGAGTGAGCAGCCAGTATGAGAGCCTGGAGCACATGACCCTCACCTGTTCCTCCAAGGTCTGCTCCTTTGGCAAGCAGGTGGTGGAGAAGGTGGAGGTGAGGCTGGAGGGTGGAGCTCTGGGCGGGTGAGTGCCCAGCCACCTGCCACTCTAGGGGTGCAGAACAGACCGGAGCCATGATGGCTCAGGCATTTGGGGGTGTGCATGGTGGTGGTGGTGGTGGGGCATTCCAGCCTCTTTGAGGGTTTAGTGCATAAGTTTGGAGCTAATATGGAGTTCAAAAGTCACAGGTAGGGATCACTTTGAGGGCTGAAAGGTAATGTGTGGTACAGAGATTTAGAGTCACTACAATTCAAAAGGTTCTTATGGATATGGAGGAATTTGTAGGGCAAGGAGATTCAGAAGTCACACTTAGGGATTGCTGGGGACTTAGGGGATCTCAAGGCCAGAGGTCATATGGAGTTTGGAGCTGTTGTGGAGGGGTCTTTGGAGGGTTTGGAGTGTATCTGAGGGCTTGGAGGTCAGAGGAAGTCAGAGGTCTTTGAGCATTCAAAGCATCACTTTGTGGGGCTTGGGGGGTTCCTGGTTTGCAGGCTCAGAGATCCTGAGTTGGATACCCAAGGGTTCAAGGCTCTGTCTTTGGTCACTGTGGGTTGGATGATGGAGAGAAGATGGCAGTGGGAGTGAGTATGGCATCAGAGATGCACAGGTGGAGTTCCTGGGGTGACCCGTGTGTCTCTCAGCCACTGCCCTCCCCACTCCCTGCCCCCTGGTTTAGACGGAGCGGGCCCAGCTGGAGGACGGGAGATTCGTGTACCGCCTACTGCGCTCGCCCATGTGCGAGTACTTGGTGAATTTCTTGCACAAGTTGCGGCAGCTCCCTGAGCGATACATGATGAACAGCGTCCTTGAGAACTTCACCATCCTCCAGGTGACATGCTGGGGCTGGGCTGAGCAGGGGCCCTGGTGTGGAGGGGAGTGCCCACAACAGAACCCTTAGTCTAGGGGGATAGAGGCAGGGGGACCCCATGTTGGACCCTCAGCCCAGGGGACCCACTTACCCTTGGTACTGACACAATAGGGACTCCAAAGTGACCCCTCAGCCTAGGGCCTTTAACCAGAAACTGATGCTGTGGGGACCCCACAGTTGACCCTTAGCTTAGGGGACCCCTTCACCCAGGGAACTCAAGTGGTGGGGACTTCACATCACTCTCACATAAGGGGATAGATCCCTCCTTCATTGGGGAAGCTGACATGGAGGCCACCCAGGCAGATCCGCAGCTTCCCAGGGACCCTAACCTTAGCTCAGGAAACATGGCGTGGTAGAAGCCCCTTTAACTTCAGGAAATGTGCTGAGGTAGAGACCCCTTGGCTGGGGGACCTGAAGTGATGGGGGTCCTTTTACCTGTGACATGGTAGAGACCCCTTTTACCTGGGGAATGTGATGTGGGGGAAACCCCATTAATTCTGAGACATGACACACTATCTGATGTGAGGGCCCTCAGCTTAGAGGTAACTCCCATTGCCCAGGGAACCTGACATTTGGGCATCCCTTTTACTTGGGGAACATGACATGGTAGGGACTTGTTTTGTGGGAGTGGAAAAGAGGTCTGCTGGGTGCCCCGTGATAGCTTGGGGAGGGCACAGTGGTCCTTGCCCTCCCTTCCAAGCATAAAGCCCCTTCTCCTGGCCTCCCTGGCAGGTGGTGACAAACAGAGACACCCAGGAATTGCTGCTGTGCACCGCCTACGTCTTCGAGGTCTCCACCAGTGAGCGCGGAGCCCAGCACCACATATATCGCCTGGTCAGGGACTGAAGGGGGACCCCAAAACTGGGTTGCCCCCGAACACTCTCCTCCCAGGAAGGACCCTCCAGCTTTCCTCATGCTACTTATTTAGGGAGGGGGCTGTGATTTAAAGGGGCTGACCTCAGAGGCCTAAGCAATAGGGGACCCCAAAACTTGGTTGGTGAGATGAACAGGCTGGAACTGATGAAAGAACAGACTCTGATAGTGGGACCTCACAGGGGGTGTCTGAAAGGACAGATCACTCCGGAGCATCAGGGATTGAGGACAGGAGTGAGACAACTTCCAGGTACACTTCTCAGCCTCTGACAGGGCCCCTCCCCCCCTGGATGTTTCCAAGGGCCTTAGTTACACAGTGGCTTGTCTCCCTTCCTGTTTTCCAGCTGCCCCTGCCCCTAAATTTCTGCCTCTCCCTACCACCCCTTGTACCACAAAGATTAACACTTTTTGTGCAGGAGCAGAGCCAGGTGGGCCCTGGAAATATTTTTAATATAATGAGATATTTATAAGGGTTATGACTTTATCTCAGCTGCACAAGCAATGGGGTGAGGCTTTGTAATCTCATCCCCCTCCTTCTCAGTGAGCCATGAGCTAGACTATGTTTCCTTCCCCTAACCCTAAAGTGTGTTGGTTTGTGTTCTGACAGAGGATAAAGCTATTTTACCAAAATGCACGGTATTTATTTGAGGTTTGAGTGAAAAATAATCTTGTGGGAGGTGGTAGGCCAACAGATGAGGCAAGGAAATGAAGTATCTTTGGGGGCAGGAAGCTGGTGGACGGAAGCCCCAGGTCCCACGGGAGAGGTGACAGCAGCAGCCAGGCAGGCAGACACCTGGGTGCCCAGGGGAATGAGGTGGAGGGCTCAATGACTGTGGCGAACTGAGAATTAAACAAATATTTACAGATGGCACGGAAGTGCACTTGAAGGGGTCCAGGCGGGGCTTGGGAAGGATGGGGCCTAGCGGTATCGAGCGAGCTGTTTGTAGACGTGGTCCAGGTTTCTGCACAGGAATATCGACAGCGTCATGAAGCCGAGCTACAGAGAAAGGAGACGCAGTCAGAGACATTTAGTGGGTGTTGGCGACAGTGTGTGTGATGAGCCTCCCCCAACCAGGAAGAAAAGTCAGGGGTAGGACCCAGAATTGGACCAACGGGGCTTAGAGAAGGGAGTGGTAGAAATGAAAGAGGATGGAGGGGGAACTACAGTAGGTGGGGAGGCAGGGTCGGGTTAGCGTCTGAGAAGGAGTAGGGTCGGAAGCAAGCCCAAGGTTCTTTATTCTGGAGGCTCATCTGCCTCTCCCTCCGCCTCGGCCTCAGTCTCTGCTGCACTCCCCGTCTCAGGCTGCTCCTCGTCTTGATCCCACAGCGGCCAGGGCCCCAGGGCCATGGGCAGCTTGGCCTGCGGGGCCTTGTCCCCCCAATTGGGGCAGGCATCCGCCATGCCCCAGCCACCCCATAGACTGCCACTACGCCCGCTGCTGCTGAGCACGCCACAGCCCCCGCTGCCGCCCTCAGCGATCAGGCTGGGCCCGGGGCTGGAAGGGTCGGTGCCCGCCACTGGCGGCTCCGGTTCCCGGCGGAGCGCCCAGCGCTGTAGCTGCAGGCTCAGCACCATGACACTCACCTGCGAGGAAACGGGAGGGCTATTGTGGCCAATAGCAGGAGGCTCTCACTGCGTACGGCCAATCAGGGCTCGCAGAAGCTAGGTCTCCGCCCCCTCGTCATAGCGGGGCGGTGGGAGGGCCAGGATCCGCTAGAGCGCAGTCTCACGGGCGTCTTAGAACAGACAACCCGAGGACGCGCAATCAAGGCGGAGCCGTCTCGGGATTATAGGGCCAATGGCAAGTGGGGGCGGGTCCAGATCACCTCAAGTAGACCGACGCCCAGACAGATGCCCACTATGGAAATGAGGTTGTTGTGCAGCCACTTCTGGAGGTTCTGCGCGCAGCCCTGGGGGTGTACAAGTAGAGTTCTTTCTGGGATTCTCTTGCAAGCCCAGACCCAGCGTTCTCAGCCCCAGCCCTCGCCTTGCTTTCAGGCACTGACCTGCTCCCCTAGTTGCCAGGGTTCTCTAGTTTTCTTAATTCTACCCCTCCTCACCTCTTCCAAGCCCGGCCTTTTCTTTATGCCCCGTCCTTCCTACAGACCTCGCCCTTTGCAGGGGGCTCCGCCCCTCCTGTTGCACCGTTCCCTTCCTTGTAGCCCCTACCCTTCCCACAGACCCCGCCCATCTGAGGCCCCGCCTCCAGAAGGCCCCGCCCACCTCGTGGTAGATGGAGCTTTGTGCCGGGACTGTACAGAGGTCTGTGCTGTATCGTGGCCGCACTGGTGGTCCGAGCCGGCTGAAGTGGGGGATTGTGGAGTCGTTTGTCGCCGACAAGTTGTAACAGGAGCAGGGCACGCGGTGCGCCTCCGACTCGTTGCCTCTCAGGATGAGCACCGGGAACCAGTCCTGTGGAGAGTGCCAGCCGCAGCAGCGCAGCTAGGAGAGGAATACGAATCAAAGGGACGCGGGCTGGAGAGACGAGATGTTGGTGGGGATCAGGGGACTAGGTGGTGGGTCTGAGGTCATGTCGGGGAGCAGGGGGCTAAGTGGTGGGTGCAGGGTAGGGGCAATGGGCTGAGCTGGGGATGCGAAAGGGCCAGGGGACATTACTGGAGCATGGAGCTGGGAGAGACGTGCGTGACGGGGTGACCTGTGGCTGAGGAAGGAGCTGCAGCATCCCGCTGTGGAGCGGAGATTGGGTGGGCGGTGCAGTTCAGCCTCAGGCGACAGGTGAGCGGGAGTGCGAGGCGACGTGAGTGTCCAGGGAATGGAATCTCACCGGGGGCGGGATCCGGAGGGAGCCGGAGTCACCATGGACTAGGAAGCTGGGTCTCGCTAGGGTCTTGGGTGTAGGGACCCGGCCACTTGGGGCTGGGCGGAGTCTCCTCGAGGCAGAGGGTGGAGCTACACCAGGGTCTAGGTACCGGGACTGGGCCACGTTGGGGCCAGTTGTGTTATCATTTGGGGGAGGGGCCACGTCAGGCGTGGCGGGGTTGGGGTACTTTAGGGATCTGGAGCTGGGGACTGGGGCCATGTCCGGAAAGAGTCTCCCTGAAGCACTAGATGGAGCCGCATCCGAGTCCGAGATCTAGAGGAGGGGTACGCGTCGGGGTGGAGTGGGAGGCCCACGCACCTGGAACTGCACGTAGTCCCAACTCTCCTCAGCCGCCGTCTCCTCAGGGTTGGCGTGGTAGTTTTGGATGGTCTTTTTCACGATGTCCTGCACGCTTCGCTCCAGCTGCGAGGCCGAGAGTGAGGCAGGGCCGTATCTGCCCGGGCACTCTTGCCTCTCTCAGGCTGTCTCAGCCCCAAGGGGTCCCCGAGTATCTTTGCGTCGGCCTCAGTTTCTCCCCGAATGTTTAACTAGGTCTCTGTTCCTCAGGTCTGACATTCTGTTTTTCCCACTGTCTAGGCTTCATTAGGTCTCTAGCTCTTCTTTGGGAGCTTCTGTTTCTCTCTCTCTTTCTCTCTCTCTCTCTCTCCCCCCTCCAGCTCCCCATCCCGTGTGTTTCTCTTTGGATGTCTTTATGTCTGTCCATGTTGATGTGTCTGTCTCTGACTCTGTGTCTTTGACTCTATCTCCCTCTCTGTGTCTCTTTGTCAGTCTTTGTATCTGTATCTCTGTCTTTCTGTCCTCTGCCTCTCTGTTGTTTCTCTCTCTCTCTCTCTTTTTTAGACACAGTCTCACCCTGTCTCCTGGAATAGAGTGCCATGGCCTCAGCCTACTCACAGCAACCTCAAACTCCCAGGCTCAAGTGATCCTCTTGCCTCAGCCTCCTGAGTAGCTGGGACTACAGGAGTGTGCCACTACACCCGGCTACTTTTTTTTTCTTTCTATTTTTAGCAGAGAAGGGTCTTGTTCTTTCTCAGGCTGGTCTCGGACTCCTGAGCTCAAGCAATCCTCCCACCTGGGCCTCCCAGAGTGCTAGGATTACCGGTGTGAGCCACTGTGCCCAGCCTGTTATTTCTCTTCATCTATGGCAGCCCCTGTCTGCCTTTGCTCTCGGTCTCTCTCCACCCCCTCCCACAACTACTCCCCACCCAGTGCCAAGGTGTGGTGGTGGCAGGGACAGCAAGCTCACCCGGACCCGCTGAGTGGAGATGAGGATTCCCAGGGTGATCTGCGTGGCAAACAGCAGCAGCAGCATCCCAAAATACTAGGGGCAGAGTGGAGAGGTCAGGTTCAGCCCCCTCCCTAGGCCACTTTTGAAGGGGGGATTAGGAGTGGTCCTAGGGATGGAGGGGGCTGGGGGACTCACCAGAGCCAGAAGGCAGCGGAGTTCCTTGAGGGCCCCCACACAACCCAGGAGGGCGAGGCCCATGGTGAGGATTCCTGAAATGGCCAGGATTTTGGACCAGATCTGCAGAGGCACGAAGGACAAGCCTGGGAGAGGTGAGAGGCAGTGACGGTGAGCCTGGGGCACACAGTTCCAAGCAGCCCCATCCCCCACCCAGGCAGCCACCCAAGTGGAGAGCAGTATCCTGGGGGTCCTCTCTCTGGGCTCCTGGTGCCCCTGTCTCTGAGTTTCAGCCTTTCTCTGGGATGGTCCCTGCCCCACTGTGAGTCTCTGTCCCTTTTTGGGACTTTCTCCTCCTCATTCTGGGCCTGTTCCTCCCTTTCTGGATCTCTGTCCCTCTCTTTTGCTCTCGCTCTCCCCTTCCTCCTTCAGCTCCTCCTCATCCCCAGTATTTTCAATCCCACCACTTGTTCTGTGACATTGGCCCAGTCACTTAAACCTTCTGAGGATTAGTGGATAATGATATTTATTTCTCAGGGTTATCTTGAGGGACACATAGGAGCATGTGTTCAAGTCAATCCTCAACACAGGGCAAACGCTTATTAAATATGAGCTACTAGGATTTGGACGATTGCTCCCGCATTATTTTTCTGCTGTTACTAATATTATTTCTGCTCTTCTACTTCCTTGCTGCACGACATCCAGCAGGGGACTTCCCCTCAACCTCAAGCAAAAGGAAGGTTTGTGGGAGGGTCTGATGAGCAGCAGCAGAAGATGTGACACATAGGAAGTGTTTGAGAAATGGCTCTCGTCACTATTATTATTGATATGCACAACCCCGTTTGCCAGGAGAAAACACAGGCTCCGAGAGGTACAGCAACCGTGAGCAGGGGACCGGAACCTGTGGCCTGCCTAGGGAGTCGGGCATTGTGGGCCTCCTGGGACAAGGGAGACCCCAGACGGTCGCTCAAGGGGGAGGCCCTCCCGACTGTCCCAGCCCCCCTCACCCACAAAGGACACGAAGCTGGTCTTGTCAATGAGTATCCAGATGCCGAAGCAGAAGATGAGGCTGCCTAGGACCTGGAGGGAGGAGATGAGAATCTGGCGGGTGGCGAAGCGGGAATGTGAGTGAGGTTTGGGGGTTGCGGCAGGGGCTGGGGCCCGGGCTGGGTAGCCAGGAGGCAACTCACGAAAAAGAAGAGGTTGAAAACGAAGAGGAAGTACTTGATGAGACTGAGGCAGCTCTCCTGGGCCGACATCTTCGCCTAGTAGGGGGAGTGATCAGCTTGAGGGACCGGACAGGTGTTGGCAGTGGGGGAGACAGGCAGAAAGACAGAGGCCGAGAGAGCGCGAGAGGCTGAGAGAGAGGGAGAAAGGAAGAACACAGAGAAAGAGGAAGTTCCAGGGGTGGGGCTCCACCCCCTCCCTCCTCACCCTAAGTGACTCTCTTCTCTGTCTCCGTCCCTGTCCCTGTCCTTGTCTCCCTCACTTGTCCTGCTGGGCATACACCCCAGTACCTGAGGGGCCTTGGAATTTGTAGGCACCAAGGACACATGGGGCAGTTCCTCCCACGTCTCCATGGCTCAGGGTGCAGGATCCAAAGGGACTCTTGATCCATTCATACCCACCGCTGGGCACTGGGACCCCAGGTCTGGCCCTGGACAGCAGCCGACCTCACAGACACTCTGACCTCATGGCCTGCTGAACTCTGCCATGTCTACACCCAGCTGTGTTCCTCCTCCCCTGCCCTGGGTCTCTTGTTCCCGCTGTCTGGGTCTCTGGGTCTTTTTCTCCCCCTCTTCTCTGTCCCTTTCTCTCAGAATCTCTCTGTCTCTGGGCCTCTTTCCTTGCCCCCTGGATTTCTGTCCTCCTACCCCTCAGTCTCTATCCTCCCTCTGTCTGGGTTTCTGGCCCTTTCTCTCCGGGTCCCTGTCCTCCTTTCACTCTCTGCCCCTCCCCCCTTGTCTTTGCCCCTGTCTCAGCATCCTGTTGTAGACCCACGTGCTGAGGGGCAGGGGCCGGGCACCTGGGGAAGTGAAAGTGCTGCAGACCTGAGGTGGGAATGTCCCTGGGAGTGGGGAGGGCAGCTGAGCGGTGCCAACAAACCCAGCGGAAGCTGGGCCTCCTGCAGTGCTTCCTGCCTCTGCAGTGGGGCTGGAGGGGAGAAGGCCCCAGAGGAGTTAGGACGGAGCATAGAACCCTGGCAGTCAGATCTGAGTTTGCAGCATCTGCTTGCTGGTGCACACCCGCAGCCTCCACAGTGCCCCCTGAAGTCCTCACTGGCTCCCCACTCCTGCCAAGTCTCATATCCCTCACAGATTTCCAACTCTGGGTGTTTTTCTACCACCCAGTCATATACCCACACCCTGGGAACCCTGCCTCCCTGAGGACCCAGCTCTCTCTCCTGAGAGATCTCATCTACTATTAACATTTTCTTTTTTCTTTCTTTTTCTTTCTGTCTCTCCTTTTCTTTTCTTTTCCTTCCTTCTTCCTTCCTTTCTTCCAAGACAGGGTCTCACTCTGTCTGTCACCTGGGCTACAGTGCATTGGCATCGTCATAGCTCACTACAACCTTAAACCCCTGACTTCAAGCGATCCTCCCTCCTTGGCCTCCCAAAGTGCTAGGATTACAGATGTGAGCCACCGTGCCTGGCCTCATCTACTGTTTTCTAAATCTGTCTGCTGAACTCCAGCCAACTCTCCCCTGGGTGTCCCCTGGGACACTCATTCTCACCACATCCTACACAGAGCTCAGGGCTCCCTCAAATTCTCTCCCTTGCCTGGTTTTCCCATACCCCACAATCTACCCAGTCACTGGGCCAAACCCCTGTCCTTGTCCCCACTCCCCCAATTGCCTTGTCGGTCTCTAAGGTGGATCCTTCCTGCCTCCTGATTCTCCACTCGACCCCTTCTCTCTGTCCTCAGGGTTCAGGCTGGCTCAGGGATCCTGATCTCATCAGGACCCTGACCTCAACCTCCTCCCCAGCCTCTAGTCTCTCCCTTCCAGTCCAACCCCAACATGGTCCCAGGGGAGTCATTTTGAAACCCAGACCTGAGTGACATAGTCACCCCCCTATCCCTCGGCTGCTACTTGTAACCATCACAAACTCCTCTATGCCCTACCATTAAAATACATTGTAAATCCATCCCCTTCTCTCCCAGGCCATCATCTTAGTCCAGACCTGCATCATTTTCCACAAAAGTAATTACAGCTGATTGCAGTGGGTGGAATGGTGTCCCCCAAAAGATATGCCTATGTCCTAATCCCCAGAATTTGCAAATGTGACCTTATTTAGAAAAAAGGGTTTTACAGATGTAATTATGTTAAAGATCTCAAGAGGAGATCACCCTGAATTATCCGGGTGGGCTCTGAATCCAATGACAAGTGTCCTTCTAAGAGACACACAGAGAAGACACAGAAGAGGAGGGTGCCATGTGAAGACAGAGGTAGAAATTGGAGTTCTGCGGCCAGAAGTCAAGGAACTCCTGGAGCCACCAGGCACTGGAAAAGGCAAAGAACTGATAGTTCCCCAGAACTTCTGGAGGAAGTGTGGTCCTGCTGACACCTTGATTTTGGACTTCTGGCCTCCAGAACTGTGTGAGAATGAATTTCTGTTGTTTAAAGCTACCAAGTTTGTGATAATTTGTTTTTGCAGCCATAGGAAAATATAATAGTACATCAATCTCTCCCTTTCCCACCTATTAATCCCTGGTGTTTTATATCTGGTGTTTTGTATCTGGCATGCATAGCCCCCTTTTATAGTTGAAAGATCATGAAAACTTGCAGGTACAGTTTGTTGTATTTGGCATATACCTTTAGGACAAAGTATCTTTGGAAGTCCCCTTTCTCCTCTGCTTTTTTTTGTACTTCAGTTTTTGCCTGATAATTTCTTATTATCTTGTCAACATTTTTATTTATTTATTTATTTTTTATTTATTTATTTTTTTGAGACAGAGTCTCACTCTGTTGCCCGGGCTAGAGTGCCATGGCATCAGCCTAGCTCACAGCAACCTCAAACTCCTGGGGTCGAGCAATCCTCCTGCCTCAGCCTCCTGAGTACCTGGGATTACAGGCATGCGCCACCATGCCCAGTTAATTTTTTCTATGTATATTTTTAGCTGTCCGTATAATTTCTTTCTATTTTTAGTAGAGATGGGGTCTCGCTCTTGCTGAGGCTGGTCTCGAACTCCTGGGCTCAAACAATCCACCCGCCTCGGCCTCCCAGAGTGCTAGGATTACAGGTGTGAGCCAATGCACCCAGCCTAACATTTTTATTGTTAAAGAAGATTAAAAAAGTATCTTCTAGTCTTTTAAATTATTTCCAATGACAAAATTGGTCCAAATATTTAACTGGCCTATTACTAGAATAGTATGTAGGATTTTATTTTATTTCTGAGACAGAGTCTCACTCTGTTGCCCGGGCTAGAGTGGCGTGGCATCATCCTAGCTCACAGCAACCTCAAAGTCCTGGGCTCAAGCAATCCTTCTGCCTCAGCCTCCCGAGCAGCTGGGACTACAGGCATGTGCCATCATGACTGGCTAATTTTTTCTATATATTTTAGTTGGCCTACTAATTTCTTTCTATTTTTTTTTAAGTAGAGATGGGGTCTCGCTCTTGCTCAGGCTGGTCTTGAATTCCTGACCTTGAGTGATCCATGGGGCTCAGCCTCTCAGAGTGCTAGCATTACAGGTGTGAGCCACCATGCCTGGCCTTTATTTTCTAAAATGTGGTCAAACTCTACTTACTTTCCTGAAGCTTGTATTTTGCTCTTATCAGTAAATCTTTTTTTTTTTGTTTGTTTGATGTAGAGTCTTACTCTGTTGCCCAGGCTGGAATGCAGTGGTAAGATCATAACTCACTGCAGCCACCAACTCCTTGGCTCAACTGATCCTCCTGCCTCAGCCTCCTGAGTAGCTAGACTACAGATATGTGCATCACCATGCTTAGCTAATTTTTTTTTTTTTTTTTTGAGACAGAGTGTCACTCTGTTGCCCGGGCTAGAGTGAGTGCTGTGGCGTTAGCCTAGCTCACAGCAACCTCAAACTCCTGGGCTTAAGCGATCCTACTGCCTCAGCCTCCCGAGTTGCTGGGACTACAGGCATGTGCCACCATGCCCGGCTAATTTTTTTTCTATATACATATTTTTAGCTGTCCATATAGTTTCTTTCTATTTTTTAGTAGAGACGGGGTCTCGTTCTTGCTCAGGCTGGTCTCGAACTCCTGAGCTCACACAATCCGCCCGCCTCGGCCTCCCAAGTGCTAGGATTACAGGCTTGAGCCACCGCGCCCGGCCTTGCTTAGCTAATTTTTAAAAATTATTTTTTTGGAGAGATGGAATCTCACTATGTTGCTCAGACTGGTCTCAAACTTGTGGCCTAAAGTGATCATCTCCCCTTAGCTTCCCAAAGTGCTGGGATTACAGGTGTGAGCCACCACACTTGGCCATCAGTAAATCTTGGCAACTCTTCCATTATATTTTTTACAGAGCAATGAGCTGAATTTTTAAGGATTTATAGGACTTAGCCAAGTGAAGAATAGTGATGGTGAAGCCAAGTGAAGAATAGTGGGGTTGGTGTTGGATATAAGAGAGTATGGTGGGCCCCAAAACTGTAAGTAGTTAAATCTGGCCAGAACATGAAATGTGAAGAGGATCATGGGAGAAGATGAGGCTGAAATGATCAGCAGGGCTCATATCAAAAAGTCCAAGAAGCCGTTTCCCTCACATAGCACAACTACATGGGAACAAAACGCACATCATAGTCTAAGTAAACTGTGCTCTCTGAAATTATGTAATATGAAGCTTAGAAGGTTGACTTTTATCCACTAGTCTCAGAAGGGAGGGATAGGAGAGGTAGACGGTGAATAAGAGACTCCATCACTAGAGCAGAGCCCACAGAGTCCCCAAGAAGACTATAGAAAATGCTTTTTCTGGGATCCTCCAGGCTCACACAAGCTAATTCATGGCCCTAAAGGTGGATGGATGTCTTCTCGGTTTCATCCCAGGCTCTATCTTAGCCACATCAGTAATGCTAGGCTAGTGATAACCTTTTTTATCTGGAAGATAAGGGGAAAGGAGGTCATCTTCTAAGAGGCCAGATGATTCTATTTGATTCAACCCCCTGTTCCCAGGAATGTGGAAACACTCTCAAAGCTGATATCCCTGGGGAAACTGCCTCCTGATGCTATCCCCTCTGAAAACCTGGTTGATAACCCAACCTCTGTCTTCAACAACTGGCTCAACAGCCTTCCCCAGCACATCAAGAGCATGATCCTCAGTGAGGTGCCTGAGTGCAGCATAGAGAATCAGTTTATGGTCAGTAAAGATAGCTGAGGAAGGCCTATAGTTCCTCAGAGTCTTCTGCACAACAGAAATTTTAGCTTTTGTTAGCACCAGAAAAATCCCAGAAGCACAAGGATAACCTGCAGCTCCAATAATATTAACACAAAGAACTATAGCTTGCAGAATGCCCTTCCATGGATAATGCTAGGTGGATTGGTTTGCCACATCAGAGGGTTAGCTTGAAGATCTGATTTTCTCAGTGACCCCGGGCTTTTAGAGAGTTTTCCCGGGGAAGTTAGAACGTATCTTTGTCTGTATTTTTTGTTGTTATTGTTGTTAAGTTCAATGACACTTGAACCTCCTGTTCTTTCTCTTCTCGCAGGTTAGGGAGGGCCCAAGCTTTGCATTCCTGTCCTTCACTGAAGCACTGTCATTCCTTCCTGGGTCTGTCATCTGGTCTGTTATCTTCCTGCTGCAGCTGGGCCTGGGAATGAGCACCACCACAGGGATCATGCAAGCCATTATTCTCTCACTCCAGGGCACCTTCTGTTCCCTCAGGAAATGCACAAGGCTGTTCACAGGTACTCTGACCTGTGGCCCTATTCCTAACAATGA
Organism: Lemur catta; assembly: GCF_020740605.2. Classification (NCBI taxonomy): domain Eukaryota; kingdom Metazoa; phylum Chordata; class Mammalia; order Primates; family Lemuridae; genus Lemur; species Lemur catta. Next base: position 23,704,212 of record NC_059146.1, read on the forward strand.
CCATGATCCACTGGAACTCTTATCCAGCACTGGTCTATGACCTCCACTCAGACTTTGTCACATAGCCAGATCTCTGACCTTGATCCAGATTCAACGTTTCCTCCAGTGGGCCTCTCTTTGCTCATGTTCTTGTGTGGCCTCTTCGTCACTCGACCTTTAGGCATGTACTTCATCAGATTGCTGACTGAATACTGGACAGTTCTCTCCATCATTATCATCATCATCATATTTGAAAACATGGCTGTAGCCTGGACCTATGGGGCCAGGAGGTAATGTTGTAAGCTCAGGTTCCCACAAAGCATGGGACCATGGGGAAGGTTGACCCTTTCTTGTTGCTTCTACTCTCACCCAATTAGAGTGACATAGGGACCCTTAATTTTAGGGCCTTTTGGAAAATCTTTTTATTCATTTGTTCATTTGACATATAATTTGAGTGCTTCATATGTGCTAGGCACTGTTTTAGTCACCAGGGGTACAGCATTGGATAAAACAACTGTCCTTTTCTCAAGACAGCTTACATTCTAGTGGTGTAGATTGACAATAACCAAATTAACAAACAAAAATAAATAATAAAATTGTCAAGAATAAAAATGATAAGTGACAGGAGGAAATCAAAGGGTGAGGTGAGCTGATCCATAGTGGGAGTGTGTGTGGCCACTAGTCAGGTAGGATGGCCTTTCTGATGAGGTGATGTATGAGCAGACTCCTGAATGAAATGAGGGAGGGAGCCATGATGAGATTTCAAGAAAGAGTGTTCCTAGCAGGGAAACAGGAAGTACCAAGGTCAGAGGAAGCATCATGCCTGGAGTTTTTGAGGAACAAGCAAGTCAGAGAGGCTGGAATAGAATGATAGGAGATGAGGTCAGAGAGATAAGGGAAAGGGAACAAGATAATCAGGGACTGGGACCTAGAAGACATAACTGTGGAATGGAAGAGTAGGAGAATCCAAAGAAAATACAAAGGACTTGTGAGCCTAACTTTTTGCCAGGCTGGTATGTGGACATTCAAGTGGTATAATTCAAAGGTGAAAGGCTCAGCATTTTTAAGTGATAGTAGTTCTTGGAGTCAGTTCACTCACTCATTAACTCATTTATTAACTCACTCAACAAACATTTCTTAAGACTTTGTGTCAGGAAAGCTTTGTGGTACTAGACATATTGAGCTCCTCCTCTCAAAGAGCACAAAGTCCAAAGAGATAGACCTATATAAAAAGACAATCCCAGTACAGGGTAGTAGGTCTATAGTAGAGGTAGCCAGCGACACTGCAGGGGTACAGATGGTTGCTTAAGGATGACTAGAGACTTAGGGAAGGTGTCCTAGAGGAGTAAGCGCTTGAGCAGAGTCTGGACAGATGACTAGGCAGAGAAAAGGAGAAAAAGTAAGATTGGCATGCCGGGTGCGGTGGCTCACGCCTGTAATCCTAGCACTCTGGGAGGCCGAGGTGGGCAGATTGTTTGAGCTCAGGAGTTCGAGACCAGCCTGAGCAAGAGCAAGACCCCGTCTCTACTAAAAATAGAAAGAAATTATATGGACAGCTAAAAATATATATAGAAAAAATTAGCCGGGTATGGTGGTGCATGCCTGTAGTCCCAGCTACTCGGGAGGCTGAGGCAGGAGGATTGCTTGAGCCCAGGAGTTTGAGATTGCTGTGAGCTAGGCTGACACCACGGCACTCTAGCCCAGGCAACAGAGTGAGACTCTGTCTCAAAAAAAAGAAAAAAAAGGAAGATTGGAATTCTAGACCAACAGATCCCACTCGTATAGTTATTGAGATTGAGAATGTGTATTAAAGAGACTGGATATATGGCTGAAGGAAACTAAGGTAAATTCCATGAGGGCTGAGTGTTACTTTTTTTTGTCTGTGGTGTTCACGGCTGGATACCCAGCACCAAGAAGTGTCCCTGGTACATCATGAACATTCTCATATTCATCAGATGAATGAAAAGGACTTAGCCTTTACCCCGAGGGCATTGGATAGCCATGGAAGGTTCTTGAGCAGTAGAAAGATGTTTGAAAATTTTTCTAGGGTTCGGTGGAAGATTGATTGACTAGGAAAATGATGAGAGAGGATGAGATTTGAGATGAAGCAGGAGACTAGAGATGCAATAGAGTATTTGAACGATGCTAAGGTTGGGCTGCCCCTGCCCCCAAGGCCGGGTAAGTCTTGACTGGGCCTCCTATAGTCTTGTGGCCCTTCCCCAGGTTCCTTGCAGACATGACAGTCGTGTTGGGCCATCCCAACTCCCCCATCTATGGTTAGCTGAGGTGCTGTCTGTGTCCAGTTGTGCTGCTAATCCTGTTTGTGTCCCTTCTGATTCATCTTTGTATGAAAAACCTCACCTAGGTAGCCTGAGACTCAAGCACTGTAAGCCTGTCTCCCTAGGACCTGTCTCCCCCTGGAGAGTGGAGGCCAGACGTTTCAATCCACTCTTGGCAGAAGAACCCAGTCATTTCATTCTGTGACTCCCTGAAGACCCATTAGTCCTCTGCCCTGATTCCCTCCAACCCCTCTTCCCCTCTGCAATTCTTACTCTTCTACTGTGAACTTTGATGTTCTGAACCTTTTCCCATCTCTCCACAGTCAAAAGAGGTGCTTTGACAATACCCATCATGGGGACTGCTCTTGGCGATTGCCATTTTTCTCATTGTCATCCTCCCCATCCCTGTATATTGCCTCACCCAAGTGATTCCCTTCAGATCCAAGAGCCGGGAAGAGCTTATGATATCTTCTAAATCCCTATGCCTAAGTGTCCAGATGACGCCCAGTAAAGAGGTCCAAAAGGAGGAAATTCTACAAGGTGATAAAACAAAGTACCAGTCAACCTGCACTGTGACATCCTAACTTCATTCATTTGGCTTGACATCACATATCCCTCAAAACAGATCTAACAGGCAACTCTTAATGTCAGCTTGCAATTGTTGATGTCGCTGGATCCAGAACCACTTTTATTTCTAAGGAGAGGGGCATTATTTGGGGTGGGGGGTGAAGGGGCTTGGCTTTGCAGGCCCCTACTAGGCCCCATCTTCCCTGGCTACCACTATCATGGTTTTTTCTTCATCCCCTTCCTCAGTATACACACATACACACCTCATATACACTACTGGTGACACCTACCAATCCTGCTGCTTCTGGTGTGTTTATCTCCTGGATTAGAGCTAGAGGAGTAATGCTATTGGTCAATAAATCAGTCCACTGGAACTACAAGCACTGGGTGTGAGCAGATCTTTTTTCTTTTCTACAGATGTCTCAGGTGTTCAGTCTTCCCCTCACAAATCTTCCATTCATTCTAGAGCCAAATGTCTAGTCTTGGGTTCCTGCCCTTTCCTTGCCCTGGCAAATTCAGTTGTTAGATTACTAGATGTACTTTATCTAGGGGCTGGCCTTTAGCCAAGGGAAACCTGGGAAATGGTAGCTTCAACAAAGATGGAAAGGATATTAATGTGCTTGCTACTGAGACATGGTAATTCCATCACAGGTCTAAAAATTATTTTTAAAAAGAGGTTGCACCAGTGGTTTCAACACTGTTGTGGACAGGTACATCTGTAAGTCAATGCACAACCAGTTTGAGGAACCACCAAGTTGTATTGCTGAGCCCACCAAGAGTCCCATAGCTGTTCAGTAAGAGACATCACTGGTTTTATCACAGGGCTAAATGAAATGAATTTGCCCAGCAGATGATAACTGAATTGGTCTCTCAGAACTTGTGGGAAGTTGGCGCCATAACAGAGGCGAAATACTTCCAGAAAGAAGATCGAGGCCTGTCAGTTAGCGACTGGGGATGGGGGCTGTAGGTAGAGGTGGTCGGGATTGCCAAAGATCCAGGGAATGGGTTTTCCTTAAATGCTCAAATATCTCAGGAGTTCAGACTGCTTAGGGCCCATGGGTAAGTTTCTGTGATAAAGAAAGGAAAAGAAAACACCCCGAACCATTGGTGGGCTGGGTCTGGTGAATGGAAAGAGCAGATTTCAGAAGTCTCTGGACCTCTGAAGTCTCAGGCTCCTCAAGCTCAAAGATAGGAGGCTGGAGGGGGCGTAAACCTGTGTCATCGCCCATTGGCTCCTGTACCCTTGTAGCCCCGCCCCCTCACACTCGCTTCCCTCCCACCGAATCCAACCGATCTACCTGCTTGAAGGCTACTGCTATTGAGTCGGGTAAGGTGAGGATGGGAGAGAGAAGGGGGTGGCCTTTTCCTCATGATCACATAGGCTGGGTCTTCAGCCTCCTTTGTTTTGGGAACCCAGGTGCTCGTCCTCCTTTCTGCCGCCCTACCCCCCCCCCACCCCCGCCAGTTCCAGCTTTGGAGACGGAACTTGTGAGAGGAGGATTGAAAAGTAAGGTCTTATCGGGTAACCGATGGGGGTAGTAGAATGAAGACCTTAACGTAAGTGTCTCCTCCCACTCTAAATTTTTCTCTCCTGAGGCCACTTGTTCAAAGTCCGTTGGCACCTAACCACAAGGTTGTTTGAATTGGGACTATCCTACATTGCTGTAGGGAGTACTGATTGAGTGGTAGGAAGACTGATTTCTATCATGTCCTTCTCTGAATGTGGATCCTTATTGTCTAAAGTCGGGTTTCCTAGCACCCTTGAGTGTGATCAGAGGATTTTCGTTTGGACTGCTGTCGGGAATATGATCTTGTTAAACAAAATGGAGATAAATCTCTTGGTAGGGCATTCTTCCACGTGCCTTCACTTTTATGCCTCAGAAGAGTGGTGTGAGATCTAGGTATTGTCATCCTCAGTTTTCATAAGGAAACCCAGAAGAAAGAGAGGTTCACACAGTGAATGAGGGGTACAGCTTGACAAAGATTGTTGTCTTCTGTCTTCTAGTTCTTTTATTTTGGAAATTTTCAATACATACAAAAGAATAACATAATGAACTGCTGCTATGTGCTCATCACCCAGCTTCAATAATGACCAACTCATGACCAGTCTGATTTCATCTTTTCCTCCCTCCCCAAGTCTCACTCTTGCTCAGGCTGGTCTCGAACTCCTGGCTTCAAGCAATCCTCTTGCCTTGGCCTCCCAAATTACAAGGAGTACAAATGTGAGCCACTGCACCCGGCTATGATTTAATTTTTTAAATTTAAATGAATTTTATTTTTAAATTGTCGCATAATAATTGTATATATTTATGGGATATATAGTGCTGTTTTGATACAGATAATGTAGAGTGAGCAGATCAGGGTAATTAGCATATCCATTATTTCAAACTTTCATAATTTCTTTGTGTTGGGAACATTCAATATCCTCCTTCTGGCTATTTGAAACTACTTATTATTGTTATAGTCATCCTATGGTGGTATGGAATGCTAAAAGTTATTCTTACTATCTAGATGTAATTTTGTATCCTTTAACAAATCTTTCTCTGTTCTTCCCTCCCCCTCCCCTTGCAAGCCTCTAGTATCCTTTATGAGATCAACCTTTTTTAGCTGTCACATATGAGCAAGAATATTCAGTGTTTGACTTTCTGCACCTGGCTTATTTCACTTAACATGTCCTCAGTTCCATCCATGTTGCCACAAATGATAGGGTTTTCTTCTTTTATATGGCTGCATAGTATTCCGTTGTATATATGAAGGCTATCCAGAAGGTATCCGGCTATATAATATGAAACATACTATTAACAATGGCTGGATACTTTCCAGAAAACCCTCATATACCATATTTCTTTATCCATCCATTTGTTGTTGGACACCTAGGTTAATTCCATATCTTGGCTGTTGTGAACAGTGCTGCAATAAACATGGGGGTGCAGATGTCTCTTCCATATACTGATTTCCTTTCCTTTGGATAAATGCCCAGTAGTGGGATTGCTGGATCATGTGGTAGTTCTATTTGTAGTTTTTTGAGGAGCCTCCGTACTGTTCTCCATAGTGGCTGTACTCGTTTAAATTCCCACCAACAATGTATAAGAGTTCCCTTTAGCCTGCATTCTTACCAGCATTTATTTTTTGTCGTTTTGGTAATGGCCATTTAACTGGGGTAAAATGATACCTCGTGGTTTTGATTTCATTTCTCTGATTATTGGCGATGTTGACCATTTTTTCATATTCTTTTGGCCATTTATATGTCTTCTTTTGAGAAAATTCTGTTAAGATCATTTGCCCATTTTTTAATTGGATTGTCTGGGTTTTTTTCTGTTGAATTCTTTTCTGTTTGAATTCTTTGCATATTCTGGATATTAATCCCCTCTCAGATCAATAGTTTACAAAATATTTTCTCCCATTCTGTAGGTTGTCTTTTCACTATAATGATTGTTTCTCTTGCTGTGCAGAGCTTTTTAGTTTGATGTAATCCCATTTGTCTATTTTTGCTTTTGTTGCTGCTTTCAAGGTCTTATTCATAAAATCTTTCCCCAAATTAATGTCTTGAAGCATTGACCCTATGTTTTCTTCTAGTAGTTTTATAGTTTGGGGTCTTACAGTCTTTAATCAATTCGGAGTTGATTTTTTGTGTAGGGTGAGAGGTGGGGGTCTAGTTTCATACTTCTGCATATAGATATCCAGGTTTACCAGCACTATTTATTGAACAGACTGTCCTCTCCCCAATGAGTATTCTCAGTACCTTTATCAAAATTCAGTTGGTTGTAGATACATGGACTAATTTTTGAGTTCTCTATTCTGTTCCATTGGTTTATATGTCTGTTTTTATGCTGGTACCAAGCTGTTTTGGTTGCTGTAGCTTTGTGGTATATTTTAGGATTTTTTTACTATTTCTGTAAAGAATATCATTAGTATTTTGGTAGGAATTACATTGAATCTGTAGATTGCTTTGGTTAGCATGGCCATTTTAACAATATTAATCCTTCCTATCTATAAGCATGGGATATCTTTCTATCTGTTTGTATCTTCTTCAATTTTGTTCATCAGTATTTTGTTATTTTTCTTGTAGAGGTCTTTCACCTCCATGGTTAAATCTATTCCTAAGTGTTTTATTTTTGGTGTAGCTGTTGTAAATGGGATGGCCTTCTTGATTTTGTTTTAGCTGCTTCTTGATTTTCTTTTTCAGCTAGTTCACTGTTCATGAATAGAAATACTACTGATTTTTATATGTTGATTTTGTATCCTGCAACTTCACTTAATTCGTTTATCAGTTCTAAGAGTTTCTGGGTAGGTATTTAGGTTTTTCTATATATAGGATCATTGTCTGCTAATAGGAACAGTCTGACTTCCTCCTTTCCAATTTGGATGCCGTTTATTTTAGTCTCTTGTCTACTTGCTCTGGCTAGGACTTCTAGTACTATCTTGAATATGAATGGTGAGAGTGAGCACCCTTGTCTTATTCCAGTTCTTATTCCAGTTCTTAGTTCAAGAGCATCCTTGTCTTGTTCCAGCTCCATACTTAGGTGACAGCCTCAGTATGATATTAGCTGTGGGTTTGTCAGATATGGCCTTTATTATGTTGAGGTACTTTTTATCTATATAGTTTATTGAGAATATTTATCATGAAGGGGATATTGGATTTTATAAAATGCTTTTTCTGCATCTATTGAGGTGACCATATGGTTTTTGTTCTTCATTCTCTCTTTTTTTTTTTTTTTGAGACAGAGTCTCACTTTGTTACCCGGGCTAGAGTGAGTGCCGTGGCATCAGCCTAGCTCACAGCAACCTCAAACTCCTGGGCTTAAGCGATCCTACTGCCTCAGCCTCCCGAGTAGCTGGGACTACAGGCATGAGCCACCATGCCCGGCTAATTTTTTTGTATATATATTTTTAGTTGGCCAGATAATTTCTTTCTATTTTTAGTAGAGACGAGGTCTCACTCTTGCTCAGGCTGGTCTCGAACTCCTGACCTCGAGCCATCCACCCGCCTCGGCCTCCCAGAGCTAGGATTACAGGCGTGAGCCACCGCGCCCGGCCTGTTCTTCATTCTCTTGAGGTGATATATTACATTTATTGATTTGCATATGTTGAACCATCTTTACATTCCTGGGATAAATCTCACTTGATCATGGTTTATTATCTTTTTGATGTGTTATTGGATTTGCTAGTCTTTTGTTGAGGATTTTTGCATATACGTTTATCAGGATATTGGCCTGTAGTTTTCTTTTGGGTATCAAAACCAGGCAAAGACACAACTGGTATCTTTGGAATTGTAGAATGAGTTAAGAAGAATTTCTTCCTTTTTAATTTTTTGAAATAGTTTGAGAAGCATTGGTATTATTTCTTTTTTCAAAGTTCAGTAGAATTCAGCAGTGACAATTTGACTATAATGTGCCTCAGAGAGGATCTGTTTGGATTGAATCTATTTGGGGTTCTCTGAGCTTCCTGTACCTGGATGTTCCTCTCTCTCCCAAGACTTGGGATGTTTTCAGCTATTATTTCATTAAATATACTTTCCACACATTTTCCCTTTTCTTTGTCTTCTGGAACATGTATAAAATGAATATTTATTCATTTAATGGTAATCCATAAATCCTGTAGGTTTTCTTCTTTTTTATTCTTTTTTGTATGTCTGTGCGTCTGCCTGTGTTATTTCAAAAGACTTGTCTTCAAGTTCAGAAATTCTTTCTCCTACTTGGTCTAGTCTGTTATTGAAGCTCTGGATTGTATTTTTAAATTTCATTCATTGAATTCTTCAGCTCCAGGACTGCTGTTTGGTTCTTTTTAATGATATCTATCTCTTTGTTAAATTTCTCTTCAAATCATGAATTCTTTTCCTGATTTCATTGAATTGTCTGTCTGTATTTTCTTGTATCTCACTGAGTTTTCTTAATATTATTGTTTTGAATTCTTTTTATGGCATTTCACGTATTTCCTTATGATTGGGGTCTATTACTGGATAATTATTATTTTCCTTTGGCGGTGTCTTTTTTTCTTTTTTCTTTTTTTGGCTTTTTCATGTGTCCCTATGTTGATTTCTATGCATCTGGTGGAAAGATAACCTCTTTCAATTTTAGGGAGTATGGAAAGACTTATTCTCATGAATGGGTTTTGTGGTATCAGTTAGTGGGATGGGTTGGCTTGGTTTTAGGTGGATGCATTAGTGTAGTTTCTTCAGCTGTAATCCACACTAGTTATGTTTACAAGAGTCTCCATGGCCTCAACTGAGAGAGGCTGTGGCAGTAGTAGCATGGCTTTATCGATGGTGAGCTCACCAGGCTGTTTCTTGGGGTCATGTATGTTCATGAGGTGGGTCAGCCAACTTGGGGTCTGGCTTGCTGAGGTTGAGACCATGGGGCTGTTACTCTAGCCAGGAGCACAGGCAGTGGTTGCTTAGCTGGCTTGGGAGCATGCCTGTCACGAGTGGCCCACAGGGCTTTTTCTCAGGCCTGGGATGTAGGCATAAGCCTGCTTGGCCAGCCTGGGGTACGCCTGCCAAGGGTGGCCTATGAAACTGTTTCTCAGGCCCTGATTGCAGGTTCAGGGCCATTGGCCAGGCCTGGAGTGTGTCTGTGGGGTAGGGGCATTGCAGGGCACTTTCTCTGGCCCTGATTTTGGGTTCAGGGCTGTTGGCCTCAGGCACTAAGAGTGGGCACATAGCAACTTCACTGGCTTGGCGGCATATCAGTTCAGGTTCTACTCAGCCTCTGACCAAAGGCTTGAGGGTCTCTTCTGTTTAGGGGAGGGCACATGGCAGTTTGGTCAGCTCAAGGGCAGGTTCATTCTAGGCAGGACTGCCAGAATGTTCCTCCCACTGGAAGTAAGGCAGCAGGGGCTGGGCCTAGGCTTTGCACACCTGGAGTTGTGGTTTCAGTCACCTGTGTGGGCTTGGCAGAACAAAGATGGATCCCTAGTGTTGGAGAAGTGCAGTGGCTACTGGTCCCCAGAGCAGGGTGTACTGCAGAGATGTATCTGGTCTCAAGATGGTGCCATGCTGTAGCAGCTTGGCTCACAGTGAGTGCATGGGAGAGTGGGAAGTACACACCTTGTGCATCCTAATCCTGGGCTGTGTGAATTCCCAGCAGCTCTCCAAATTGAGCTCAGGGCTTGTGAGGACTATGACAGTCTCCTGTAATAAGGACTTTAGGTGTTTGTGGTGGCAATAGGGGCTGGTGTGGATCCTCTGCTTACCTTTTCCCTGCAACAGGAAGTCCCTCCTGACTCTGAGCAGATCTGATCTGGGCATGGCCAATGGGGTTTCAGAGGCTGGGTGCCTTCATGCTGCCCTCTTGGACTTCCAACCGCCACAGGTGCCTCTCCAAGCTCCCTCTGCATTCCAACACTCGCCCTTCAATACTCCAGTCAAATCTTAACCGTTTTTTCATTGTCTTCGTTCTTTTTGTGAAGGGCATGGGCACCAGGCATCTCCAGTCAGCCATCCTGCTGATGTCACTTCTATAGTTTTAAATTTTACAGTTTGTGTGTAAAGATCTTGCTCATCTTTTGTTAAAAATTATCGCTAGCAATTTTATGTCCTTTGGTATTATCTTAAATTTTTTTTAAATTCTTATTTTCTAGAGGTAGGAATATTCTTTGTTTTTTTGGGGGGGATATGTTGTTATCCACGTATCCTTGGGTTGGGGAGGCCTCTGGGGTTCTCATATGATTAGTCTTGTCTTTCCTTAGCTCATACACCTAAAATCTACGGACCTTGATGTCCTTACATTTGACAAGGAATAAGGCCCCATCACTGCAGAAGCAGGAAGTGGAGTCTATCAAGGATCATAAAATCATGAAGGCCCAGAATGTGAAACTCCAGATGTCTAGACCTTCATATTCTAAGTCTGATACTCCCTGGAAATCCCAGTCCTTGGAGTCTGAGTTATTGCCTACTGAGTCATTGTCTGAGGATGCACATACATTGGCCATCACTCTGTCATCATACATTTTGTCTCATGAAGATAATAAAGAAGTACTGAAAACCACAGACAAAGATGAGCCAAAGGATGAAGCCCATGCTGAACGACCATCCTGGGCTAATAAAACTGAGTACTTTCTGGCCCAGGTGGGCTTCTCTGTGGGGCTGAGCACCATCTGGCGCTTTCCTTATCTGTGTTTTCACAACGGAGGTGGTAAGCCTGGGTACCAGGACTCATGGACCTCATAAGGGGGTGAGGAACCAGAAGCCTATCCTGGCTACTCTGGAGTCTCTGAGATATCTCTGAAAGATGTGGGGACAGAGGATTTGGGATCCTGACTAGGGCAGGAACCAGGTACCTGAATACCCAGGACCTTTTGGAAGGTGGGACAGGGTATCTGAACACTTAGGTTCATGAGGACGGTAGGGCTGGAAGCCTGGGTCAGGTGTGGCGGTGGAAACTGTCTATCCAAGTCTTCCACAAATTGGGGGCCAGGGAACTGGATACTTAGGGCTGTGAGAAATGTGGAAACAAGTGAGCCCTGATGCCTGTGGCCCTTAAGGATGTTGCTGGTGGGGAGTGCATGTCCCTGGACCCTTGAAGAAGTCTAGACACTGAAAGGCCATATAGTTCTCAGAACTCCTCCTGAATCCTCTTCATAGGCAGTTTTATCGTCATCTACATCCTCATGCTGTTCTTCCTTGGAGTTCCTCTTATCTTCCTGGAGATGGCAGCTGGCCAGAGGCTGCGTCAGGGCAGCATTGGTGTATGGAAGGTCATCAGCCCCTGGATTGGTGGTGTGGGGTATGCCAGCTTCATGGTGAGGAGCCCTGGTTGGCCCAGGCCTATCTTTCACACCCTACTCCATCCCAATCCTCATTCTGGAATGGGTCCCATGACTTCACCTGTATTATTAGTCAAGTCCCTTCAGTTCCCCAGTCCTTGGGTCAAATTATGTCCTTTCTGCTGGCCCAGCTATTTCCCCTGCCTCCAGAATTCTTCGTGGTCCCTAGGTATGCTTCATCGTGGGCTTATACTACAGCATGCTCATGGCCTGGAGTCTCTTCTATTTGGTTCAGTCTTTCCAGTCCCCACTGCCTTGGTCATCATGCCCCTCACTGAGGAACACCAGTGATTTCGGTGAGAAGAGTGGGAAGAAAAGGGCAGGTGAGAGGGCTGAGAAAAGGACTGGGTCATGAAGAAAGAAGAAGGATCACTGAGAGAAGAGGGATGAGCAGGAAGATGATGAAATGGGATTGGAAGGAGTGGGTGGATGTAAAGAAGGGGGAGGCACTTGGTCTTGCAGTTTCCTCCATGGCCAGTTCACCTCAGATCCCGAATGTACACGGACGACATCCACCACATACTTCTGGTACCGGAAAATGTTGAAGGCCACAGATGAAATTGAGATGGGTGGGCTGCCACTATTTCATCTCAGTGTGTCTCTCTTTGCAACCTGGTTACTTATCTGCGTCTCCATGATGAAAGGGCCCAGGTCCATTGGGAAGGTGAGTCACCCCCTAACTTACTAATCTGATAAACTCTTTTGCATCTAAGAGCCTCTAATATTCTCCTAACTTTGATGCCTGTAGATCTCCCACTTCTCACTCCTTTTAATCTGACCTCGGAGTCCCAGTGGCCATTGAGCCTGCTATCTCCAACTTTTGCCTTTGCTGAAGTGTCTTTCTGAATCTTATTTTCTACCCAGATGCTGTATGTCTTAGTTCTTCTTCCCTACTTCATCCTTATTGTTCTCCTTGCCCGGACTCTACAGCTGGAAGGTGCCATTTTTGGTCTCAAGACTTTGTTAGCTTCCAAGGTGAGGTGTCCCCTATCCTTTAATTCTGTAATCCTAATGGGAGTGTCAGGGACAGAATGGTTACCAGTCTGATAGAGGCCCTCCTGGCTCCCTCTTTCATGTCCTTTTTCTCATCTTTCATCTCTATCCTGGTTTACCTCTCCTCCCTTTATATCCCTGTTTGCATGATACTTCTCTCTCTCAGGTAACAGCCCTGTACTCTATGGAAGTGTGGCGCCGGACAGGAAACCAGGTCTTTTTGTCCATGGGCCCCGGCTTTGGCAGCTTCACTGCGATCAGCTCATACGTCCCTCGGTCCAACAACTGTATCAGTGATGCCTTTGCTGTGGCTTTTCTCAACTTGGTCACCTCAATGACTGCCACGTTGGTTGTATTTTCCATCATAGGCCATTGGGCCACAGTGAGCACCCAAAAATGTTACCAGAGGTGAGCCCAATCTTTAATACAGAGATCTTCACAGTGACCTCTTAGAAAGATCATCACAAAGAAAGTCTTAGATATAGCCCACAGAACACCAGGCTAGACCCCCAACCCTCAGGAATGTTGACTCAGTCAATATAAAGCCCTCAAATTGGAGCATCCCAAACCTTAGAATCCCTCCAACTCTATTTCAGAGCTGCCTTTCTGATCTAGTAAATCTCCAAACTTAGAGGTTTTTAAAGGTATGTTCACCCCATTCTTAACTGGGACTGCCATGGAAAAACTAGGGAATACCTTCAGCTAAACCATTAGACAAAAAAGGGGCCCATAGCACGGGAGCCCCCATAGCCTACTCATTCCCCATTTTCTTCTCCTATGACATTCATTCCAAAAATATTTATCAGATATTTATAAAACATTTCCTATCTACCAACCCCTGTGTTGAGTTCTGGAAATATAGCCAATGATACATCAGATCACCATCCCTTCCCTCAGGAAAATCACAGTTTTTTATCGAAGCAGATACTAAACAGATAATTACAAACTAGATGAGAACTGGTAGTAGGGGTGATAGAGAGACACAGAGGAGGGAGCCACTTACTGCCTGGAGCAGTCAGAGAAGGCTTCTTAGTGGAAGCAGTCAAACCCGAGCTAAGTTTATCTCCTGAAAAATAAAAACCACTACTAGTATTCTTTCAAATATTTCCTATTTCTATACCTATATATAAAAACATACTATCTTTAAAAAATGGATCATACTGGCCGGGCATGGTGGCTCACGCTTGTAATCCTAGCACTTTGGGAGGCTGAGGCGGGCAGATCGTTTGAGCTCAGGAGTTTGAGACCAGCCTGAGCAAGAGCAAGACTCCATCTCTACCAAAACAATAGAAAGAAATTAGCTGGACAACTAAAAATATATATAGAAAAAATTAGCCGGACATGGTGGCACATTCCTGTTGTTCCAGCTACTTGGGAGGCTGAGGCAGTAGGATGGTTTGAGCCCAGGAGTTTGAGATTGCTGTGAGCTAGGCTGACGCCATGGCACTCTAGCCCGGGCAACAGAGTGAGACTCTGTCTCAAAAAAAAAAAAAAAAAAAAAAAATGGATCAAACCATACTACTTTTCTGCAGCTTGTTGATTTGCCCTTTTGCAAATAGATCTTTAACAGCTTTTCCATGACAGTAAATAGAGTTCAGTGAGCTGAGTAAGAATTTTTAGAAATTGGCCATATGGGCCAGGCGTGGTGGCTCACGCCTGTAATCCTAGCACTCTGGGAGGCCGAGGTGGGTGGATCGCTCGAGGCCAGGAGTTTGAGACCAGCCTGAGCAAGAGCGAGACCCTGTCTCTACTAAAAATAGAAAGAAATGATCTGGCCAACTAAAAATATATATAGAAAAAAAATTAGCTGGGGCATGGTGGCGCATGCCTGTAGTCCCAGCTACTCGGGAGGCTGAGGCAGTAGGATCGCTTAAGCCCAGGAGTTTGAGGTTGCTGTGAGCTAGGCTGACGCCATGGCACTCACTCTAGCCCGGGCAACAGAGCAAGACTCTGTCTCAGAAAAAAAAAAAAGAAATTGGCCATATGGAGAATGAGTTCAGGGCTAGAGTTCAGGTAGAAAGTTCTAAGCAGAGAGAGCATCATGTACCAAAGGTACTGATACAGGAGAGAGCATGGCAAGTTGAAGAAGGTTTAATAGTTGAGAATGGCTGAAGAATAGAGAGTGAAGAGAACTGTGGGGAAAGATGTGATTGAAGAGGCCAGCAGATTAAGAGGTAGAGAAGCTTTAATGTTATCCTGGGATTATCTCGTAGTAAATAAGAGTCCTAAAGCCCTCAATTATACTGTTGGAAAGACACCTCTGGGAGTTAAGTCAGAAATTCTCCAGCCTCTCATAGACACCTTTGTAATTATGAAAGTAGGTGGCAGGCAGCCAGTATACACTAGGATCCTGGAGACCCAGGTTTCAGTGCAGGCTCTACCTTAACCAGATCAAAAACTCTAAGCTAATGATTTTCCTTCTGATCTAGAGAATAAAAAAGGAGAAGTTATCTTACAGGGCCCAATGATTTTATACGAGTCTGTTCCTTCCTCAGAAATGCCGACAGAGTGATGGACCTGGTAGCAAATGGAATGTTGCCTTCTAAGGCGCGGCCCCCAGATAGTCTGTATCACCAGCCAAACCTCATTTATCCAAGGTGGCTCAATAACAGCCTCCCTGCACAAGTCAAAAGTGAGATCCTACAACAATTAACTGATTGCAACTTAACTTGGCAATTGAAACAGGTAGGTAAGTGTTAGAGATGGGGCCCTAGAGTTCCCCAAGGTCCCCAGTGTACCAAAAACTTCAGCTTTCCTTAGTGTGTCCGTAGAATCCAGAAAGGCAATTCTCAGTGGCACACTGGACAGCCAAGACCAAGGTTTATGGTGTCCTTTGTGATAAAGCTGTTGTGGCCTCTTTAGCACCAACCACTACAGTTAACATAAGCCTATTCACCCCAACCCAAAAGAGTTGCTAGACCCAATTATAGTAAGAGGAAGTCCCCATGTTTCAAGGCCAAATGAGTGTAGTAAGTCCATTAACAGTGCTGTTAAACAGTTTCCTAGGGTAAGGGACAGGAATGGAGTTAAGAGTCTCTATGCTGAGCCCAGAGCCCTCATCATTCCTCCTTTCACTCATAGGCTATGGAAGGTCCAGGTGTGACATTTGTGGCATTTACCGAACTCATCTCTATGCTTCCTGGACCCACCTTATGGGCCATCATCGTCTTCCTGCTGCTGGTGAACCAGGGGATGAGCACCATGATAGGGATTATGCAGGGCATCATTACCCCTCTCCAGGACACATTCTCTCCCCTCAGGAAACATACGCAGCTGCTCACAGGTAACCTGACCTATTTACTCCCACCTTAGGCTGTTATTTAGCTTAACCCAACTGGGACTCTTACATAGGCCAGTTTGAATTCTAACCTTGATCCAAACCTGATGTTTTCCTCCAGTGGGTGTCTGCATGCCTATGTTCCTGGGCAGCCTCATTTTTGCTAGGCCCTCGGGCAGCTACTATGTGAATCTGCTGGATGATTACTGGGTATCTCTGCCCCTCTTCTTCATTATCATCTTGGAGAATGTGGCCGTGGCCTGGATCTATGGGGCCAGGAGGTATGTCCCAAGCCCAGGAGTCTCCCGCCATGTACCCATACAGCTAGGGTCTGTAGGGAGAATTGGCCTTTTCCTTGCTCCCTCTGCTCTTACCTACTGCTAGATCTCTGATCTCAGGGCTTAGGGAAAGCTCTGCAGGAAGGAAAGGAGAAAGGCATGGCCTGCTTCCTAGAGAAAATAGCTGTGAAATGGTAAAGTGGTAAGCAGTCCATATCAAGTCCAGGGAGGTCTTGAGTCCTATTTTCAACTAGAGTAGTGTGGGCTTCTAAAACACACAGTCTCTTGCTTCTCAAAATGTGGTCTGTGGACCAACAGCTATCATCTGGAAGCTTATTAGAAATGCAGACTCTTGGGCTCCACCCAGACCTTTGAGTCTATATCTACATTTTAACAAGGTCTTCAGGTGACTTACATGCACACTAATGTTTGAGAAGCACCATGTAGTCCGCGAGTGGCAGCATTTCTAGTGGTTCTTGGCATCAGTTTGTGCATTCATACACTCACTCATTCTCACATATTTTTTAGGGCCTCCTATTGCCAGGCTTGGGATCCTGGGGTAAATTATATTTAGTTTCTGCTCTCAGAGTGCACAGTCCGAAGAAAAAGACATATGTAAGCAGATCCCTGGGCAGGGTGGTAAGTCTAGAACACAGGTAGCTGAGGGCACTCTAGAAACAGTTATCTAAAGAAGTATGAAGAATCAGGCAAAGTATCTTAGAGGAGGGGATTCTTGAGCAGAGTCTGGACAGATGAATAGTTGGTCAAGGGAGAAAAAGAGAGAAGGGGATTCTAGGCAGAAGGAACCCAACTTGCATTTGTATTGAGGTTAAGAAGGTACACCAAAGAAAGCTGGATGTATGGGCTGGAAGAAACTACCTTTAGAAACTTGGCCTTTTTCCTGAGGATGATGGGGGAGAAAAGTGTGTTTTAACAGACACGAGATTGGAAAGGGACAAATTAGAGGCAAGAAGACTGGTTGTGGAGGGGTTGTGGAGGTGAACAGAAAGGTCTGAGAAATGTTAAAGGCTTTTGCCCAGGCTAGGCTTGGGCTCATCCCCCCCAATCCTTGCAAGGCTGGGAAAGTCTTGAATGGGCCTCCCAAAGTTTTGTTGTCCTTCTTCCCAGGTTCCTTGCAGACATGACAATCCTGTTGGGCCGCTCCATCTCCCCCATGTATCGTTGGCTGTGGTCCTTTCTGTCTCCATTTGTGCTGCTAATCCTGTTTTTGTTCACCCTGGTTCATCTTTGTGGGAAGGATATCACCTATATGGCCTGGAACTCAACCTCAGTGAGCCTCCCTCCCCAATAGAACCCCCTAAGGAGTGGGTACCAGACCTATCAATCCACTCTTGCCTCTAAGACCCACTCATAATATTCCCTGATTCCCTGGGGGTTCAGTTATCTAGTCTCCTGCCTTAGCTCATCTCCCACCCCTATACTCTGAAGCCTTCCACTTCAGAGAACCAAGGCATTCAAAACCTTCTCCTTTCTCCACAGTCAAATGAAGAGCTCCAAACCTATCCATTGTGGGCTAAATTCTTACTTGTAGTTCTCATCATCGTGACCATCTTGCCCATCCCTGTCTACTTCTTGTACACCCTCATTAATGTGACTTTCCCACTCTGCATGATCCACAATGGGGCCACAGTTGTCTTCAAACCTGAAGATAAAATTAACTCACAGAAGTCTCGTCCACTGACTCAGGAGAGGCTGAGTCCTAAAATGATGAATAAAATGGATAAATAGGTGGAAAACTTTCTATCATGTGAGTAATTCCTCTTAGAAATAAAGACTTGGCTCATTAGGCATAACATCACCTCTTTTTCAAAGTGGAACTCCCTGGCTGGCAAGTTGACATTAGAAGAGAGAAACGTGGCAACTGCTAATGTAACTGGACCCAAAGATCTTTTATTCTCCTGGATTGACAATATTGTTCTGGCCTGATGGGAACTAATATAGCAGTCATTCCCCACATCGCCAACACTTGCTCTCACCAGACCCATAATAATGGTGTTTTTTGACTTTCAGCATTTGATTGATGGTGACGGCTGATGCTACATCTTGCAGGCTACCTTCCTCTAGGAGTTGGTCTATGCTACGTCTGGTCCATGCTACTACATCTGGTCCCTATGAAACTAGGACAAAAATGGTGCTGGTAAATAAGTCAGTTCAGTTGAACCTTACTTTTGTTATTAAAAATCATATAACTCCCAGTCATGCCTCCACTGGCTTTGTTAAATTTAAATGCTAGAATCCCAGGTCCTCTCTACCTGGTGCTTCCTATAAGTAAACTGAACCAGGTGGAGGGAACTGTCTCAGAAAACAGCAGATTGACTTATTATGGCAAAGTGGTTAACTACCTGCTAATTGATGACCTCCTCACATAGCTCTTAAATCCTTGGGGTAGTTGATTACTTTACCAAGTGCCTTAAAATTTTACTTAGCATCATATATTTTTACTATTTTCTTGTTATGTCACTCTTCCACAGAGGTTATAGCCCTGTAGGTTTTTGTGTATGAAGGTTTCCTTTTCTTACTTGGACCCAAGGCCTTGTCTTTACCCAGCCTTTAAAACAAAAATCTCTAAGTTACAAGAGAGTGGCAATTGCCCCAAAGCAGTTACTAGCTTAAATACTTGCTTACTTATCTGAATTCAAGCTTGGGCTTAATTTTTGTCCTCTTGAGGATTTCCCTTAATTTTTTTCTAACTTAATCTATGCATTTATGAAGATTCTTGAAATATATTTCATGTTACATTTAAGTGTCTTATAATAGGAAGTGTTATGTTTACCTTATATTATTGTCATATTGCCTGAAATGAAATCCTCTTTGGATTTTATTCAATCTTTCCAGTGAACTTCTATTTTCCATCTCATTCCCTACCAAAATACCTTTCCTCCAGGCTCTTATTAAAAAGAGTCTTAGTAAAAATATAAGACACATCTATAACATAAGTATGCATATTTAAAGTAAAAAGGAGGAGGAAATACTAGGCAAATACTAAACAAAAGACAAAATACACATTAAGGCGATAAAACATTATTTGGGATAAAGAGGTTAAAAGGTTGCATTTTTAAAGAAGATGTAAAACTTACAAATTGCGAGGACCTAATAACATATAAATTTTGTTTTTATACAGTCAAATTTACAAAACGTTTCCTTTATGGATTCTTAGTTTTTGCTATTCTTAGAAAGCCCTTCCCTGTGCCAAGATTATAGAAATGTTCACCCATATTTATTTCTAGTGAATTATGTTTTCATTTTTTTTTACATTGTGATCCTTGACCCATCTGAAATCTATTTTTATGTAAGGACATAATTTTTCCCAGGTGTCTTGCCAATTTTTCCAACCAAATCACTGAATAAATAATGTTTTGTTCACTGATTTGAATGCCACTTTTCATATGCTGATTTCCGTCATTGCCTAGGTCCTGTTCTAGACCTTGTATTCTATGCCGTCCGGCTACTCGTGTAAATCTGCTCCAGCACCACCCTGTTGTAGACATTGAAGCTTTACACTACGCTGAATCTTTATAGCATGATGGTTAACAACGTGAACTCTGAAACAGGCTGTCAGTGTTCATATCTTGGCTCCTCCCTCAATCCCTTATCTTAATCCACTAAGTGTATTAGTCACTAAGTCTACTAGCTAAACTAAATCTTCTTGGCAACCGGTAACCTTGCTCAGCCCACCGCAGGGCTGAATCTGCCTGGCAACTGGTGATCTCAGGGATCCTCCCCAAAGACTAAACTTGGAGGGAAGATACCACAAGGAGTGAAGATGGGAAGAAGAGGGAAGAACTGAACTGTGCTTCACCCCTGAGCGCGCAGATCGCCAGGTTTCAGAAATCGGCAACTGTGAAGAACGTGGCCCCCTTCAGAGGGTTGGGGCCAAGACTGGCTGTGGTCTGGTCGGGAGCCCAGACGAGTGAATTAACAGGGCCAGGGGTCTGTGGGGAGCACCTCAGAAGTGAGCATCTCCAGGGTGAATTGCTTAAATTGCCTTCCGGCTGCAGCGAAAGATTAAAATCTTCTCTAGCTCCAATGCCCGTGGCTCTGGCGGACCCTCAGACCCTTGTCGCGCGCCCTGGCCGGCCCCTCCCCCCAGTCCCCACCAAGCGCCGGCGGAGGCGACCGGTCTTCAGACTCGCGCATCAGTGGCGGGTAAAGGGTTGCAGCTGGGGGTCCTAGCCCCAGCTCCTGACGTCTCGGGGAACCAGGTGTCTGTTCCCACAGCCACCACTCCCCCCTCTGGACCCAGAACTCCGAGCTGAGCCTCCCACTTCCCTTTTTTGCCAGGAATTAGGGATCCAGGATGCCCTAAGTCTGGGAAGAGAGGGACAGGTGCGGAGTGGCGGGCTCGTAAACGCCACTAGGTGGAGCAGAAGCCTGGTGATACATTTCGCCCCCCAACGACTTCCCCTCCCCTCCCCCCATCTCTCTCCTCCCACTACGGTCGCGGATGGCCCAGCTCTAGAGACACCAACTTCCCCCAGCAGGTGACTAGAACTGGGGCCAATGGGGTTGGGATGTTGTTGGCGAGCCCTTCACTGACTTCTCCAGGGTTGACTCCTGGGACTCTCCCATCTATATCAAAGAGTTTCTTAGCTGGCCTTCAAGCAGGTTGTCGCCCCTTTGATCCTCCTGAGAGCCTGGAGCAGCTTAGGTACAGCAGGGGGCGCTGAGGCGGAGAAAGACGGAGTGCGCAGATCCAGTCCCTGGCAGACTGGTGACCAGAGACAATTAGCGGGTGTTACCTGGGCTGACACCTCCCAGAGAGAGAGGCGGAGGGATCATCAGCAGCAGAGTGAATTGCAGATACAAAACCGTGAAAGGGTGAGAAGGGGGTGGCTGAAGCTGGACGGGGGTGGGGGACCCGAAGCAGGAAGCAGAGGTTGGGTCAGGAAGGGCCCCCGTTGCTAAACTGAACAAGGCTGTCTGTGAGGCCCCTCGGGAAGACTTGAGCAAATGATAGACTTTGTCAGGTTTATAGAATGACTCTGGAATATTAAGCAGCTATTAAAAATCATGTTTTTAAAGAATACTTTATGACAAGAAAATATATAGTAGAAAAAATATACATATTCAATATAGATCCAATTTATAAGAAACACACATGTTCATAAAGTATATATTAACATATATGCTATTTCTAATACTTAACATATCCTATATAATATCTAATTTGTAAGAACATAAAATATGCATATATACATACAATAACATCTAATTTCTAAGATTGGCTGTGCCCTCTTTCAAAACCTGAAAGCAGCAAACACTTAAAATCATAGTATCTTTTAAGATTGTACAGTACATGCTTTGCACCTAGTTAAACTAAAACCTCAGAATTAAACCAAGTAGAGGCAAAACAGCCCCACCTTGCAAATAGCATCCTCCCTTCTCAAGTGACCAGATCCCGCAGAGTCAGAGTTTGAGGTTGCTGTGAGCTAGACTGACACCACTGCACTCTAGCTCAGGCAACAGAGCATTTTAGATTCTGTCTAAAAAAAAAAAAAATAGAAGAAGAATCTATAGGAGTGAGGCTAGGAAAATGAAAGGCAGGAATCCATATCTTTTTAAAGCTCTTCAAGTGATTGTGATGAACAGCCAGTTTTGGGAACCACTAGCCTAGAAGTCTACATGTGTCAGTTGGGCCTAAAAGTTTCCAAGTAGACCAGAAGAGACCTGAGTGTATCAAATGTATACCGTGTCCTTGGCACTCAATATCTATTATGTCATTTTTACTCCTTTCAGACAGGACTGATATTCAGCTGATACTCCAGTGTTTATGGCTAGCATTCATTCTGATTGGTCAGTGCTCCTACCATAATAGTTATTAAATATTTCAAAATTCATCTGTTTGTGAGATGAGAAAAAAATGAGTCTCAAAGAGATGAAATTATCTGCCCCAGGCTAATAACTAGTAAAGAGAAGGGCCAAGATTTAAACTCTCGCCTTTGTTTCTCTAAAACCCTTGTTGTCGTGAAGTTTTACAACCTGCTATCTGAGGCATGGCCCTGAAAGTCTGCTGTTCTTGGTGACCCCAAGATACCCTCAGGAGTTAATGGGCCTGTAAGAAGAAAGCCATGGAGCCCCTTGAAGAATTTTCTAACACGACAGAGGAAGAGCAGTCCAAGAAACTCCAAACCTCTAGCCTTCAATCCTCCCCGTCCTCGAGGCCCACGGCCAAGGAGATTCGAGCCACCATGACCCAAAACTACTTCTTTCAGACTAAACAAATTGAGAGTCTCTTGCTCCAGGTTGCCTTCTCTGTTAGGTTAGGCAGCATGTGGCGTTACCCTTACCTGTGTCAACGGAATGGAGGAGGTAAGGCCAGGAATCTGGATCGTGAGTTTAAGAAAGGAGTTTTTTGTTTGTTTGTTTGTTTTTTGAGACAGAGTCTCGCTGTGTTGCCCAGGCTAGAGTGAGTGCCGTGGCGTCAGCCTAGCTCACAGCAACCTCAAACTCCTGGGCTTAAGCGATCCTACTGCCTCAGCCTCCCTGGTAGCTGGGACTACAGGCATGCGTCACCATGCCCGGCTAATTTTTTCTATATATATATTTTTAGTTGGCCAGATAATTTCTTTCTATTTTTTAATAGAGACAGGGTCTCGCTCTTGCTCAGGCTGGTCTCGAACTCCTGACCTCGAGCGATCCACCCGCCTCGGCCTCCCAGAGTGCTAGGATTACAGGCGTGAGCCACCGCGCCCGGCCAAGAAAGGAGTTTTAAGGCTGGGAGACGAGACTTCTGGGTCCTGGGGGAGGAAAAAGCTGGGTTTGGGCACACAGAGTCCTAGGGGATAATGGGAAGGGGCCAGGACTCCTGGCTGCCTGAGCACAGCCTCTGACTCCCTTCCTCAGGCAGCTTTATCCTGATACACTTCTTCATGCTTCTCTTATTCGGGATTCCCCTCTTGTACATGGAGATGATCATAGGGCAATGGCTGCATGTGGACAACATCCGGGCCTGGAAGCAACTCGTCCCCTGGCTGAGCGGCGTGGGCTATGCTAGCATACTGGTAAATGAGCGGCCCAGCCAACAGGCATCCCAGCTCACCCCTTGTGGTCTCCAGGGCCCCTGTCTCTACCCACCCCACCCCTCAGTCCCACTGTGTCCACCCCCAGGTGTGCACGTTGGTGAGCTTGTACAACAGCAGCATCGTCTCCTGGTGCTTATCCTACCTGAGCAACTCCTTTAGAAACCCTTTAGAAAGCCCTGGGACCATTGCCCACTGGTGAAGAACGTCACTGTCACCGGTGAGGAGAGGGAGAAAGAGGGCCAGCAGGGTCAAGGAGGCAGGGACACCAAGGAGCAAGAAACAGGGAATGAGAGCCCAAAGGGAGTAAGTGGAGAACAGGGGCAGGCACCAAGTAAGGTGGTGCCTATGTGCCTGCATCCCCCTAGACTTCTCTTGCCTTCGGACTATGCCCCACCAGTACTTCTGGTACCATACCACCCTGCATGCCTCAGGCCACATTGAGGAAGGGGTCGAGGGCCTCGTTCTGAACCTCACCCTGGGCATCTTCACAGCCTGGGTCTTCCTCTTCTTAGTCACGATCACTGGGATACAGATTTCAATGCCAGTAAGTCACCCTGACCACTGACCCCACTACTGCTTTGCCTTTGCAAATCCTAAGATACCCAGACTCCCTGCCCCAACACCATCCAAACCCTTCCTGTTGACTGCTCCTCTGCAGTCCCCCATGGCCCTTCCACCCACCCAGATGACAAGCTCAGATGTGGCCACCTAGCATCTCCATCAGGGGTCTCCCTACAAAGCACTGCTGTTCTCCCACCGAGGGCTTGAAGGAGTGCCTCCTACTGACCCTGCCCCACATCCCCACATCCCTGCCCACGGAGACCTGTAGGCAGCCTCTCAGATCAGACTGGTCTCAGCCCCTGGGCCCTGCAACCTCCACCTTCCTGCATTTTGACAGTGCGTGTTAACCCCTAAAAGAGCTGATTGGCACCAATTCCTTTCCAGTTACCCATTTAGAATATTTTAGTCCAGTCTATACTTCCAATCCCGCTCCTTGGCATCTGAATCATATTCCCTTTACATGGAAAATTTATTTCAGCATGTTTGTTAGATCATATTGGTTAACTCTACCTGCATCTCCTGCTACCTGCATTCATGGGAACATGCAACTTTCACCTCATGCATCCCTAGAGGCCCGACTCCCCATCTCTTCACAGCCTCCAAGATAAACCACTCGTACCAACACTGCTGAAGGTTTGGGAGGGGTACACTGAGAGGGGGGGCCTTAGCTCACCTGTCCCAGAGCAAAACCTTCCTCTTAATCATGTTATTTTCTCCCAAAATCTCTTCTGAGTTTCTTTTCTTCTCCCTTCCCCTAGGAAGTTCTTCCACACAGCCTTTAAGGTTCTCTGGCTCCTCTCCCCTTTGCAGTTCCTGTCCCTAAACTCACACACAGGCCACAAAACCAGGGTCCATGAATTAAGTGTCCAACTGCCTTACCATTTAAAAGCCATCTTTACTTGGAATCTCACCCCTCGCCTCTGGACAGCTTATTGATGGATTTGTTTTCCCAAACAACAGTGTGGTCTCCCTAAAATAATGCTCCCATAACGCCCTCCTGTTACCGCCGGGCCACCTTAACACTGCCCGTCTTCATCTTTCCACGCCTGCTGACCTGCAATCCCCTGCTAATACTTAACCTCTGTCTTCCCCTCCTCCGCATCTCTCCTGACTCCTGGTTTCTGTCCTGACTCGCCTGGCCAGCTGCTGGTTTTGTCGATATTCTTCCCCTACATCCTCCTCCTCTGCTTCTTCATCTGAGGTCTCTTCCTGGAAAACGCAGTTGCCAGCCTTAGACGTATGGTGACAACAGAGGTGAGGCTGGGACCTCCAAACCTCCCTCCCTCAACTCTCAAGGCCTCTGAGTCTCCTTCCTCCACATCTTCTCCCCTTCTGCCCCCAGCCCACCTTTATCCCTCTGCACTCTACCTTGGTGTCCCCTCTGCCCCCTTACTGGTGGTTCCACCCACTGAGCCAACTCCCAATGCCTCTCACCCACAGCTCTCTGCCTTGGCCTCGCTGGACCTGTGGCGCCAGGCAGGAGGCCATGTGCTCTATTCCCTGAGCCTGGGCATGGGCACCATCATCACCTTCTCCTCCTACAAGGCTGGAAGCAACAACTTTGTCACGGTGGCCTCCACTGTGGCCCTAGTCAACCTGGCAACCTCACTGCTGACCACATCCATCATCTTTATAGTGCTGGGATTCTGGGCCACCACCAGTGGCAGCACCTGTGTTGAGAAGTGAGTGACCAGAGCCTTCCAGGTACAAGGAGAGATCCCCCTCCCTCTCCCTCTACCTTAGCAATCTGTCAATTTCATGGACCTTTAATCTCAAGAGCCTCTCCATTCATATTAATAATAATCGCATGTTTATTCTCAGAGAAAACAGCCCCCAAAATGAATGTGCTAATATCCACCACGTCATAGATGAGAAAATCATCTCAGAGATGCAGCTGTCCTAAGGTTTCTATAAATTGCAAATGGAGTAAGGAAGATTTCAAAATCAGTTATTTAACTCCCAGAGAAGGCTCTTACTGCATTCTGAGCCACACTCGGTGGTTACTGACCTAGGCTGCATATCTGAATCCTTTGGGAAGCCTTAGAAAATACTTATGTCTAAGTTCCACCTCCAAAGATTTATTTAGTATTGGGTGCATCCAGGCATGGGGAATTTTAAAAGTTCCACAGTAGAATTTTTCTTCCAGTTAGGATGTTGAAGGATGCAAAAGTCCCTGCTTCCATGGTGTCAGCAATTTTTTAAATGAATAAAATAAAAATTACATTTTCCTATAAAGTTATTGAAGAGCAGTGGACACAAAGAAGCCTTACTGAGCCAAGTAGCAGAGAGGCCTGCCTGTTCTCCACTGTCCTTCTTTCCTCCGCTTGCCCTTCAGGAACGTCTCGATGCTGACGAAGCTGATATCCAAAGGGGTACTGCCTCAGGATGCCAAGCCCCCCGAAAACATCCTGCTCATGCCCCCCCCGGACTACCTGGACTGGATCAACAACCTCCCCGAACACCTACAGTACCAGGTCATCCACCACTCCCTACCCTGCAGCATCCAGGTGCAGAAGGAAAAGGTGTGTTTGTGGGAGCAGGAGGGCGCTTCCCAACGGCGCCAGGGAACACTGGGAAGTGTGTTTCTTGGCTGCCCTGTGGACCACCTTGGCCTCTCCTGAGGCAGGAAACAGCCGTAATCACGTTTCCACCACCCTTTCATATGCGCCAGGGTCTTTGCTAAGTCAGGGTCTTTGCTAAGTCATTGCTCACATCAACCCTAGGGCACCTGTTTGTTAGAGGACGAAACTGAGGCCCTGCTGGGTGAAGCTCACACAGCTAATGAAACCAAGGAGGGCAAACACTCAGCCCTGCGCCCTCCGTGCGCCCCACCCATGCCTCTTTCCTCTGCCCTCAGACATCGCCCCTTCTCCCACCTCCAAGCCAGACCCTGCCTCAGAGCCCTTCTCCCCGCAGCTCATGGAGGGCCCCGGCCTGGCGTACGCAGCCTTCTCCCAAGTGGTCTCGTTGTTCCCCGGTTCCTCTTTCTGGGCCATCATCTTCTTCCTGGCCCTGCTCATCATGGAGCTGGGCGCCTTGATAAGAATCGCAGAGGGCATCATCCTTCCCCTCCAGAACTCCGTCTCCATCTTCATAAAGCATCCCAGGCTGGTCCCAGGTACCATGGACTCTCACCCCAGTGAGAATCCTGCCCTGCTGCCCTCCCAGCAGCGAGCCCCAAACTGCCAGGGCTCACTTTGACTCCCGACCGAGCCCGGTGCAGAGACCTCACCGTGGCCAAACCTGCCTCTGCCCTAGTGCTTGTCTGCCTGGGAGGTTTTCTGGGCAGCCTCATCTTCACCAGTCACGCCGGCAGCTACATAATGTCTTTGATTGATGACCACCTGGTCCCACTGACCCTCATCATCATTGTGACCTTCCAGAACATGGCTCTGGCCTGGATCTACGGAGCCAGGAGGTGATTTCCAAGGCCCAGGGTCTGCCCAGCCATGGGCCCCATCCCAGGTCTAGGAGTGTTGGGGTCGCGTCTGCTGCCTCTGTCCGTCCCACAGCAGGGGAGGCGATGTGAGAGCTGCAGGAGTGCAGGAGGGAGGACCCGAGGGCGGCGGGCAGGTCTTGACCTAACAGGCAGTTCTGGGCTAGTATGACACCGGAGGGATGGGGTAGCGCGAAGCCCCGGATGGAAGGATTTCCATGGGGCAGGACAGATGTAGGGCCCAGCCTGAGGGGCGGGCCAGGCAGGACCTGGCAGCCCCTGAGAGTTGGGAACTTGTGAGAAAACCAAAGGGCTGGCAGGTCTACCTTCCCAAGGGCCGCGGGCCCTGGTGGCCAGAGGAGGGCTCCTTCCCGGACATCCCTGACCATTGTCCCCACCCCAGGTTCAGGGAAGAATTATTCAATGAGCTGGGCCGCCTGCTGTGGCCCACCTTCATTTTCCTGTGGTGCCAAGTGACCCTGCCTGGGCTGCTGGCCCTCCTGGGCATCTGCTTGGTGCAGCTGTGCCAGAGGGAGGCCCTCTACTACATCGCCTGGAACAGCAGTGTGGTGAGACTCCCCCTCCCGAGCCTCCCAGTCCGCTCTGGGACCACCTTGTCATACCTCCCGCCCCACAGGACTCTGGATCTGGGATCCCACCATCCCCGGTGATCCCCTAACCAGCTTCCCGGCCCCTGGAGAATCCAATACCCAGCAGCACATAGGCTGAAACCCACCATTACTGCTTTTTCCTCCCACCCTGCACCCCCCCCCCCCTCTGCCCCCAGAGCCAGGAAGTAAAACAGCCCTACCTGAACAGGACCCTGGACTGGATCACCTTCCTCAGCCTCGTCATCTTTCTGCCAATCCCAGTTCACCCACTTCACCACTGGTGGTATTTCCAGAACCCCGTTATCTCTGACACCTTAGAGAAACCTCTGTCCTTCAAAAAGACATCCACGGTGCCCTCCAAGCCCTTAGAATGGCCTAAGCACCCCTTGAAGAAGTCCACCTTAGGTTCCCAGCACAAAATCAGCGAGGGCGCACTGTCCCTGAGCAGAGATGAGCACAGGAACTCGTGGTGGGACAGGATCAGCCGTCGGAGATCGACCTGGTTGAGCATGTCTCCGATCACCTCCAGGCTCTCCGTGTGGAGCAGCAGCCTGGACCGCTCGGGGCAGGTGAGCCCAGCCTCAAACACTGTAGACAACACTGATGTGCACAAGGAGAACATGGAAGAAAACCTGCCTGATAAATCTGTCCCCTCACTGGCAGCATTAGTGCCCATTTTGCTACAGGAATAATTGGTTCTGCTAGAAAGGCGGGGAGAGGCCCAAGAAAACTTGCCTAGCAACTGGTGACGTCACTCATCTGGCCTTGGAAGGAAATGGACAACCCAAGGGATCTCCGTCTCCTGGAATAGCACCGATTGTGCGACATGGAACTCTCTGCTCTGGGACTAGAAAACTTGGAAGAAGAAATCAACTCAACTACTCATGGGGCTGGACCTAGGGCACCCTGTCCCTCTGTGACGTGAGGCCACCATTTTGGCATGATGAGGATGCACTTTCCAGGAACCAGACTTCCCAGTTACGGCGAGAGACAGTGTTCCCTGCAGCCCCCACGCTTCACCCGGCTGTGTCCATGGTGTGGCTCACTTCTCCAGGGCTGTCCTCTGGGCATGGGTGGAACGACAATGCTGTGGCTCAATAAACGGGTCCACTGGAACCCCGAGCAAAGGCTGTGTTCTTCCCATGAGGGGCCCAGATGTCAGCATCCTCCCACATGTGCACGCACGCGCTCACACACACCCACACACAACCTCCCAGTTGCTGCACTCTGCGGAACCAAGTGTCCACTTTGGTGACTCCAATCTCCCTCTGCCTTAGGGATGCAGATACTGAGTCCCCAGATCCCTCCTTGTCCTAGAGTTGAGCCAAACTGTGGGAAAGCTCTGCAGTATTGCTTAATCTAGGAAGCGTGTTGACTTTTAACTTGGTCATTGATGAACCCACCAAACCACCCTAGGATTAAATGTGTCCCATAATGATCATCTCACTGTTCCTACCAAAAGGGTAACATGCTGAGCTGGGTGTGGTGGCACCTATGGTCCCAGCTATTCAGGAGGCTGAGGTGAGAGGATTGCTTGAGCCCAGGGGTTCGAGGCTGCATTGCTCAACAATTGTGCCTGTGAATAGCCATTGCAATCCAGTCTGGGCAACATAGTGAGACCCCATCTCTTAAAAAAAAAAAAGGAGACCGGGCACAGTGGCTCATGCCTGTAATCCTAGCACTCTGGGAGGCAGAGGTGGGTGGATCGCTCGAGGTCAGGAGTTCGAGACCAGTCTGAGCGAGACCCCTTCTCTACTAAAAATAGAAATAAAAATTATCTGGACAACTAAAAATATATGTAGAAAAAATTAGCTGGGCATGGTGGTGCATGCCTGTAGTCCCAGCTACTCAGGAAGCTGAGGCAGTAGGATTGCTTAAGCCCAGGAGTTTGAGGTTGCTGTGAGCCTGGCTGACGCCATGGCACTCACTCTAGCCCGGGGAACAAAGTGAGACTCTGTCTCAAAAAAAAAAAAAAAAAAAAAAGGATAATGTGCCAAGAACAGAACCTGGTATATAGGTCTTCTCTAACTGGTTATTGTGCTTAGTTCTTACTGGGAGTAGAGTTCCTCACCCACTCGGGCACCAGGAGGTAGGTCACCTGGCTTCCATGGGCTAGGGACCAAGGAGTCTTGGAGAACTTGGAACTTATTGGAGTTGTCTGTTAACAGTAGGTAACATCACCCTGCCTCTTTGAATGTCAAATGGAATTAAGACAGCTCAGTGCCGCTGGGTGGGGTGGCTCACGCCTATAATCCTAGCACTCTGGGAGGCCGAGGCGGAAGGATCGCTTGAGCACAGGAGTTTGAGACCAGCCTGGGGAGCATAGTGAGACCCCCATCTCTACAAAAAATTTAAAAACTAACTAGGCATGGTGCACGAACCTATAGTCCCAGCTACTTGGGAGGCTGAGGCAGGAGGATCACTTGAACCCAGGAGTTTGAGGTTGCTGTGAGCTGACACCATGGTACTCTAGCCTGTGTGACAGAGTAAGACTCTGTCTAAAAAAAAAAACCAAAAAAGCAGGTAGAGGTGCCTTTGAAGCCACACCCCTCAGTGATTTCCTGGGCAAAGAACCTTCCATTCCCCCAAAGTTCACGGCCTTTAAAATCAATGCCAGCTCCATGACCTTCCACTCTGGTTCCAAATCAACTCCCAAATCTTCTCCTGTCCCTTCACACCTTTTATTTGCCTCAGAGGTCTCTAAACATTATCACTCTCCCCTATCAGTGACAACTTTCTGAGAAAGCATCCTCAACATTTACAGAAAATTTACACTTCAAGGATTGTCATTTTACACACTTGTTATCAGTGAAGCTTAATTTGTTTTGCTTATTTTGGTTTAAAAAAATAGATATAAGCAGAAGTTCCAAATCTTTCTTCCTGCATCCCTAAATGTAACCTCTTCTACAAGCCAATTTAAGAGCGCCTTGAAAAGTTCAGAGGTGGAGGCTCCCAGCCCCTTCCTGCCCCGAGACTCAGTCCCCCTGGCCTCCTGACGGCTCCCGTGCTCTGCAGGGACTTCAGGTCGGGAACGACCCAGCTTGGGAAACTGGGGCTGGGTGGAATGGGGGTGGGGCTGAACTCCAGCAGGTAGAGAAGAGGACGGGAACCCCCTTCCCACGCGCCCCCTCGCCCCTGCTTTATGTCTCTTTTCCCCTTTCAGAGCCAGGATGGGCCGTCATTAGCCACCACGAACTGGTTATCACCAGAGCTCTGGTGGGAGGAAGATAAAAACCAGTGTGAGGCCCGCGCGGTGTCTCACGCCTGTAATCCTAGTCCTCTTGGAGGCCGAGGCGGGTGGATCGCTCGAGGTCAGGAGTTCGAGACCAGCCTGAGCAAGACCCCCCCCCCCCCCCCGTCTCTACTAAAAAAAATTAGAAATAAAAATTATCTGGACAACTAAAAATATATATAGAAAAAATTAGCCAGGCATGGTGGCGCATGCCTGTAGTCCCAGCTACTCGGGAGGCTGAGGCAGTAGGATCGCTTAAGCCCAGGAGTTTGAGGTTGCTGTGAGCTAGGCTGACGCCACTGCACTCACTCTAGCCCGGGCAACAAAGTGAGACTCTGTCTCAAAAACAAACAAACAAACAAAAAAACCAGTGTGAGAGATGCTTCCTAAATCACTTGAAGCTCTAGCTCTAGAGTCTTTTTTGTACGAGATTAAGGGGGACAGGGAGAAGTACTGGCACGGAGGACGCTGTCCCAAATGCTGTGAGAAGCCCCAGTGCCCTTCTTAATACTAGATGGGGCAATGGGCAGACAGGTCCTTCACTGGGCTTCTTTACCCACTTCTTCCAGGAAGTAGATATCCCAGAAGGCTTGGAGAAAAGAAAAAACTGCCCTGAGGTCGGCCAAACAGTCAGCGACTGAGCTGGAAATAGAATTAAGGTCTTCTGGCTCCTAGTCCAGGTTTCTGTCACTTTTCATTTCCCCACCAGGTTAAAAGCTTCTTGACCCTTGCAGCTGGGGCACCGGCATGTGACCGACATGCCCCGATATGAGGTGCTCCCACAAGCCTGCTGGGGAAAACAAGGACATGTGATGTGACCTCCATATACGGGGAGATAGGTGGGTGGTCTTGGTGAATGTGGAATTAGAAGCCTCTGGCCCATCTGGGATGGCTGGAGCAGACTTGACCATCACAAGCAATGGGCGGTGGTGGCAGAGGTATTTCTCTAGGAAGTTGTACCTCATGGCTGGGGGAGTCCCCTGGCTGTGCTGTTTGAGGCTGTGTGACATTCCCACCTGGCTCCTCAGCCCATGTAGAGAGTCCCCAGTATAACAGAATAAATCTGTTTCTGCTTAAACTAGTTCTCAGACTGGGCTTTGTTGTTTGCGAGAGAGCCTTGAACGATACAAGTTATTTCCAAAGTATTAATCTACTCTGGAAGCATAAAGAGTATCGTAGAGTACATCCAAAACTACACCACATGAGACTTGGAACCCATTTCTAAAAGAATTCTTGGTATATTGACAAGCAATGACAATTTTGTTGGATAAGAGCGTAGCTTTGCAAGATGACGCTTATGAAGGGTAAAGCGCTAATTGGGATAGGTGAATTCTGGTATTTTTGTTTGAAAAATAGCAATATTCTAGAGTCACACCTTGTAAGCCAACATTATTTTCACCTGGCTTTGGAATGTGTTTTTCACTCATCACTGAATGAGGGTATGTCTGAAATTCTATGCCTTCCTTTCAAAGAAAGCAGTGAATACTTATTCAGACAGCACTGGGGAGCCACCCAGTTCCTCCATCTTGAACCCTGTCACCTAACCTGATTCTAGTCACGAGGAAACATCAGACAAGCCCCAGCTGAGGGATTCTGCAAAACAACTGGCTTACTCTTGAAAAATGTCAGTATCGTGAAAGACAAAGGCTGAGAAGAACTGCCCCAGACTGAGATGGACCAAAGAGGCACGATGGTTGAATGCCAGACATGATCCTCGGTTGGAGTTTGGACTGGGGAAAAATGTTTTTGCTATAAAGGAAAGTATTGGGATAAGTGGGAGGAATAAGGTCTGTAGATTAGATAATAAAAGTAGATCAATGTTAATTTTTGGATTTTAATAATGGCACTGTGATTATGTAGGTGACATCCTCGTTCTAGGAAGTATGCACTATAGTATTTAGGAGTAAAGGGGCATCATGTCTGCAACTTACTCTCAGAAAGTTCATAAAAATAATAGGTGTTATAATAATAATAAATGTCGGCCGGCCGCGGTGGCTCATGCCTGTAGTCCTAGCACTCGGGGAGGCCAAGGCGGGTGGATTGCTCAAGGTCAGGAGTTCGAGACCAGCCTGAGCAAGAGCAAGACCCCTGTCTCTACTAAAAATAGAAAGAAATTAGCTGGCCAACTAAAAATATATATAGAAAAAATTAGCCGGGCATGGTGGCACATACCTGTAGTCCCAGCTACTCGGGAGGCTGAGGCAGGAGGATCGCTTGAGCCCAGGAATTTGAGGTTGCTGTGAGCTAGATTGATGCCACGGCACTCTAGCCCAGGCAACAGAGTAAGACTCTGTCTCAAAAATAAAAAAAAGAAAGAAAAAGATTTTCATATAACATTTTTAATTTTAATTTTTGATTTCTATTTGAAAATTGAGCCTGACTAAAACCTACTCCTTTCATATACTATACTCCTGTATGTTAAATAATTCTCTCTTGCAAATAATTAAATTGCCAAAAATGTGTACGTGAAGAAAAAAATAAAACTCTTTCCCACAATATTCATGCATAAGAGTGTTAAGTGTCAGCTAACTGCAATGTCTATGGGAGTTGGCATTGGGGTAGGATGGCTGCTGCCCCCTAGTGGACACCGTCAGCTTTCAACACAGCCGAACCCACCCAACAGTTTAAGGGAACTCCTGTGAGTTGAGGACCCCATTAAGGCAGAGGAATTTCTGCAAACAGTGGAGTGGGTGATAAAGTTTTCTCCAAAGGAATAGCTGCTAATTTTCCATGCAAGACTGAAAAGACACAACGAGCAGACCAGCTGTGCTTCTGAGTAGACTATTTACATTTAACCACTTCCAGCCTTACTAGTCATCAGGTCCGAGTTGACCCACCTGAAAAAGGGGATGAGAGGCCAAGGAGTCAAAGGCCTCCACAGGCCAGGTGTTCCCTTTCAAGGCGAGCTTAATAGTGATTCACAGCTGCCCCTTCTTAAAAGGGGTGTGCTTGGTGGCTGTGTCGGCAGGTGGCGCTGTGGTACGGGGAAATGGCTTGTGCGTACTCCAGCAGCCATTAAGTCATTAAAGTTGTGATTTCCTTTTCTCCTGGGATTCCACGTTGTCTCTGGTAGATCACCATGGAGAGCACCGCACGTGCAACAGCCCCTGAACATAGTACCAACATTTAAGGTATCAATACCAATTATACGACCAGTAGTGGAAACCACACAGCAGTACACCGAATTGGCCCAAAGGGTCATACCTAACAAGATCACTTCCCTTGGGGAACATGGACCAAGAAGTCTGTGAGTCAGGGACTGCATCAGCCACCAGCTATCCCCAGCCAGGAGCAATGGGGGTGGGGGTAGTCTGGGGAGACAGCAAAGGCGTGGGAAAAAAGTTGACACCATTGCCGCCACCCCCCACTCCCTCTACCCTCAGGATCGGTGCCTCAGGTACCTTCCCGTATCCAGCAAGTAGTTGGGCACAGGGCCCCTGTCTTTCTGCTCTTCCATAGGCCACCAGGCTCAGCCCTCCCAGTCCTCAACACCTTTGATCACCCCTGCACCCAGCTGTGGATGTGGTGCTAAATTGGCCATGCGTGGGCCAGGAACACCAGCAGGGTGGGCTCTGCACTGCTATTTCCGTGCACCCAGAAGCTCTGGAGCAAACAGCAAGGTCCTCATTGCTGATACCATTTATTTCAGTGTTAGAGACCCTTTAATGCAGCAGCCACAGCTGTATTGGTTTTGGCTGGGCCCCCAGGGCTTGCTGCCTCATTGTCATGATAACATCTCTTCCTCTACCTGCCTGGAGAAGATTGAACACCATCTGGCACCATTTGGCCAGCTTGTTTTGATTCTATCTCTGGCCACTCAGCCTCATTAACATGTGGGACAGTGGAGACCTTTATTGCTATCCATCCTCCTCCACATGGATGAAAGAGTTCCCTACTGGGTCCCATGGATTCTTCTCATATCCTTGAACTGGGCCCCTGGAGCCCTTGTCCTTCCTGTTTCAAAAAGCCATGTCTCTGTCAATATCCCACCGCTTTCACCAGTACCAGGTCTGGGATTTTGACTTTACTATACTTACAAGCTAGCCTGTTACTGTTTCATGAATGTTGCCAGAAGACACAGGACTCCTGGGTCAGAGACAAATGACTTTCTTAGTCACCGCCCAGCAGGCAGCATGAGCAGCAGTTCCCCTTGACTCCAAAGTCCCCTGAGTTCTGGTTCAGACATCTGTAATTCCATGGCTCTGAAGAGGATAAAAAGCTCCAGGGCAGAGCTTGATTTAAAGAATTCTTGATAAAGAGGCTCCCACTCAAATCTGGCCATCTTTCTGGTCACTTACTAGAATGGCTTTAGTGAAATTTCCACGTGTAAGATACACTGTCTTCAAGACCCAAAAAGGCTCATCAGTTGGTTTTTTGGGGAGGGAGTTTTTGGGTGTTTTTTTTTTTTTTTTAAGGGATGTGGGTCTCACTCTTGCTGAGGCTGGTCTCGAACTCCTGACCTCAAGTGATCCTCCCGCCTCAGCCTCCCAGAGTGCTAGGATTACAGGCATGAGCCACCGTGCCCAGTGGCCCATCAGTTGTGCCACATTGTAGCTAGAGGCTGCAGGGCCTTAGTTAGCTGTGACTGGGTGGCAGGCAATGCAATACGACAGCGGAGGCCTTTACCAAAAAGCCATTCCTTCCAAAGAAGATACACAAATGGCCAAAAACACAGGGAAAGATGTTCAGTATTGCTAGTCATTAGGGAAATGCAAATCAAAACCAAAATGAGATACCATTTCGCACCCACTAGGATGGCTACAATTTTTAAAAAACTGAAGATAACAAATGTTTGGCATGGATGTAAAGAAATTGGAATCCTCATACATTGCTGGTGAGAATGTAAAATGGTTCGGCCTCTGTGTAAAACAGTTTGGCAGTTCCTCAAAAAGTTAAGCATAAAATTATCACACATGTGACCTAGTAATTCTGCTCCTAGGTATATACCCAAAAGAACTGAAGACAGGTGTTCCAACAAAGACGTGTACACAAATGTTCACAGCAGCACTATTCACAACAGCCGAAGGTGGAAACAACCCAAATGTCCAACTGATGAATGCCTGAGCAAACTGTGGTCTCTCCATGCAATGGAATATTATTCAGCCATAAAAAAGAATAAAATTCTGATACTTGCTACAATGTGGATGAACCTTGAAAACATGATGGCACACTTACTTTGTCATTCCATTTATATGAAATGTCCAAAATAGGCAAATCCACAGAGCCAGAAAACAGATTTGTGGTTAGCAGGCTCCGTGGGGAGGGGAGAATGAAGGGTAGCCAATTAATGGGCAAGTGGTTACTGCGTTGGGTGATGAAAACTTCTGAAACTAGATATGGTGATGGTTGAACAACAATGCGAATGTATTTTTTTTATTTTGAAACAGCGTCTCGTTCTGTTGCCTGGGCTAGAGTGCCTCCCATCTCCTTTCCTCTGATGCCCTGCAGCCTCTCTGCCTTCGGTCTTCTTCCTGCAAACTGCACCTGTCTTCCAAATGACCTGCTTGCTCAGGGGCCTCGGTGGCTTAGATATTCTTCTGCCGCTGGTCACCTGCCATTCCCTACACCTGAGACCTGGAACAGACAACTTGGGCGGCCTCGCTGGATCCCAGGCTAGCAGACGCCACAGCTGTCCCACCCCCTCTGCAGCCTCCCCAGAGGATCTAGCAGTCACCCAGTCACTCACTGTCCTCACTGCTGACCTGCCATCACCCTTAGGAGGGAATGTCTTCCACTTTTGTAATGGCCTAAACTCCATGCTGCTTCCAAAAACACACCACCAGGACAGGTGGAGAATTTTCTTTTGTGGTCACCAACTGTCATGCCAAAGGGGTCAGGACACACGTCACCGGGGCTGCGTGACATGAATGTGAAACAGGTTCGCTGAGGGACGACACACAGGGGGAGGAGGGTAACGCACACACCATGCCACAGCTCGGGCTGGCCTCCGATGGTGTGCGCGGTGGCCGGCACTGCCATGAAGAGGGACCGTGTCATTCTATTTATGGAGTCAGGGGAGAGGAAACGTCTATGAGACAATGGCACGTTCTGGTCAGGAAAATGTTCTTGCTAGAAAGGGGCAGCCTCTGGGGCTCGCTGGCCAGTACCAACCTGTCCCTCCGCAGCGGTGACTCAGGCTTGCCCAGCCGGCACCGCATTGCTGCCAGAGAGAGGCTGGAATGAACCTCAGGGCCATGGAGGTCAGTCTCTCCTTGGGGCTCTGCCCAGCTCAGAGCACATTGCAGAGCTGAGGCTCAGACTCTGGGCAAAGACACGGCCAGGCTGGGGCTGGCACCTCTGAGGGGGACAAAGTGGCTGATTCCAAGAGTGCCAAAAAAGAAGTAAAAACAAACAAAAGTTAGAGACATAAACCAAGGGCTGCTGCCAGGGTGACAGCCATTGCTGAAGTGGTGCCCAAAATGTTGCCCCTGGGAGGATTGCCCTTCACCACCGCCTCTTCCAAGGACCCTCCTGCTCGGGTCTCCCAATGCTTCCAGAGGCCACTGTCAGAGGGTGCTGGCAGATGGAGCTGAGCCACCTAGGAGCCAGCCCCAAGCTGCGTCCTGCTCAG
Organism: Lemur catta; assembly: GCF_020740605.2. Lineage (NCBI taxonomy): Eukaryota > Metazoa > Chordata > Mammalia > Primates > Lemuridae > Lemur > Lemur catta. The sequence goes on from NC_059146.1 coordinate 23,741,802, forward strand.
TGCAGCTGCCCGAGAAACCGTCCGGGAGGGCGGATGGAGAGAGAAGGCAGAACCAGGGTAGGTGGCAGGACAGTCTAAGCCGCAGCAGCATCTGCCTGTGCCCTCCCCACCCCACTCCTCAGCTCCTCGCATAGGCGGTCTTGCGGCTGTTCTGTTCGGGTCGGATTCCACCCGACTCATGACGTTCAGCTCAGGTTTCATAATTGCTTGATGTCCTGGGACCAAGTGTTCCATCTCTAACCAAGTCAGGAGTTGTCCCTCAGAAGAGATTAGCTATCTACAGAAGGTGGCATAGGCTTGTGCCAAAACCCTAGCAGTTTATTCCAGAAAATTCTCCAGGGGTTCCTAGGGCATCTCTACCTGCCAATCTGCTGGGTTATAAGACCCAAGAGGAAAAGTAGCTTAAACTCCAGTTTGTGCCAAATGCAGAGGCTTCTCTTGCACTGGACCACCCTCCACACTGGCATTTGTATGGGCTGTTCTCTAAATGGATTGGAGAAGACACCCACAAGTGGCATAGATGGCCTCCCAAATCCAAAGAGGCCCCTCAAAATATTATACCTCTTTTTATAACAGTATATGGCACAAAATGCAGCCACTTCCCTTTCACCTGCTTGGAAATCTTCCAACATGCTCCCCACCCCTGGCTCCTGGGAAGCTCGCGGAAGTGCCAGGCCCCTGAATTTTCATGCGGTTTACCTTCCATCCTCTATGTTTTATTTATCTAAGGCTTCTAAGGTGCTTGTTAATTTCCTGCTTGTTTGATCTTATCAATGCAGAGGACCTGCGTGCTGTTCTGTGGGATGGAGAGATGATCATGGTGTCTAAGGACTAGGACTGTCACAGAGCTGGAGACTCACCCTGGTCCTGAGGGAAAACAGTGAAGGTACCTGTTGGCCCTTTTAGATAAAAAGTAACTGCCTCTGGGGATCCTTACAAATTGGTGCAGAGGGAGGGGAAAAAAATGTACCAGATCTGTAGCTGCATACCAAGTGCCAGGGACTGTGTTGACTTGTTCTGACAAAGTTGCCACTCCTGGAAAAGCAACTAAAATCAGAGTCGCCACCTGATTAAGCTTCTGATACTCCACAGTCACTCTCCAAGATCTGCATGTGTCTGCATGGGCCACGTGGGTGGGCTGGATTAAGATGTGCGAATATCTCCACTCCTGCATCTTCCCAGTGTGTTTCCCGCGTGTAGAGAGAGAAAGCTTCAGGGCTTTCTCTTGGTCCTTAGTATCACAGCAGCCCTCACTCCACCGGAAGGGAGCAAAGCCGAGATTCTCCCAGTTGCCAAGTATACCTCATGCAATTGGAAATTCAGGAAATAAACTTCAGAGTGGGCTTTGGATCCACTGAACTCACAGTGAGAACGTACTAAGGCCAAAACGTCACTTATCACCTGAGCACGGTAAGATCTCACTTTGCTGAGTCACAATGGTATTTGGGTCCCAAGGAAAATTCAAGGCCAGGGTCTACTAATCCCTGAAGGTTCTGAGTATTTTCCTGTCCCAGTGCACAGTTCCCTTGTAAGTGGATATAAGTCCCATCTGAAGGGAAGCGATAAACTTAAAGCAATATTTTAGGGTCATTCCCCAAGAGTACCAGCCTCCTCTTCAATTAAGGGAATTTTGGTTTCCAAATCTGTTTATGCTTAGAATTTGTGCGAGATTGTATATAATTCTTCATTTTGATAACTCGTGTCAGATTTCTACCCACCAGACCTGTTACATGGCTATTTCAACAGAGAGAAGTTAATACATGGGCGTCAGATAAGTTAAACAGGTCTCAGAAAACTGCAAAAGAAGTGAAAAGAAACATAGAGCTAGCACAGAAATAGCAACTGTGCGACACAGCTACCACCCCAGGACTGAAAATCGAGTTATCAGAAGCCAAAATGATGGAGAAGCAGCCCTGGAGAGCTGAACCCGGACTAGAAAGGGGGGCTGCCTGGAGGGTGCTGGTGGGACCGAAGAAGGCGGACAATGAAACTCGTTCTGGAAGTGCAAAAAAATAGAAGCAACCGCCCGTGTTCCCGGGCGACGCCCCCAGCCTGAAGCGGATCCTCCTTCCACCGCCAGGTTCAGTTAGCGCCCTCTGTAGGCGGGGCCTCACAGGGACCCAGGTGGCAAAGCAGCCACGTGGTTCGAACAGTCTCAACCCCAGCGTCACAGAGCTGAGGTGAGAAGGGTGGATATGAAGCTAAGCGACAATAGCGTAAACCCTGCACATGGATCGAGTTCCTGTGGCTTCACAGCATTTGACATTTCCAAATACAAATTAGCGCATCACAAAGGCTCTAAATCCAAATTGCCCAGATATCTATAGCAACTCAGCCGCTTTCTATGTGTGTGACTTTGTGTAAGTCACTTCTCTGTGCCTCAGTTTTCTCACTTGCAAAATGGAGACAATAATTGTACCTGCCTTATATGTTTATCAAACAAATTCGCTGATTTAGTACAGGTGGTGCACTTAGCCCGGTGCGTTCGCTGCGGTTCTTGCTCTTGCAGTTAACCACCTCACGGTCGTTATTACCACCCGGGTTAGTGAGAACTAATTTGGCATCTTCCAGAGAAGTCTTGTTGCCACACAACACTTGGCAACGTTTCAAAGCTACTCTGCACCCAAAGTGGCAGATAGTTGGATTTCCTCCAATTTGAAGGAAGGACGTTTGGGTTTTGATTTGGGGATGTGTTGGTGGTTGGTGACTCTCTTGCTATTTAACTAATAATTGCTGTCAGTACAGCCTTGTCATTACCAGTTTAGTTTGTTATGGGCTATTTAGTTTAACTGCATGTATAATGATGCACATTTGCCTCAACCCTGTGCGTGCCTGGCCTGCAATTTTCCACTAATTAGACTTTTTAAGGACACATATGTATTTATCTACTCAAATATGCATCATCCGCTTCCCTATTGCCAAAGCAGATGTACACAGCACCCACTCACCCTAACTCCAGGAAATAATTTGCTTATTATCTCAGGGTTATTTTTCCACTGAAAAGGAGAAACTCGTGGGGGCACAGATGGGTTCCTGGCCTACTGAAGTGAAAGCCACCAAAATAGTGCAGACAAGAGGTACTGAGTCTGAGGCAGGCGGGAATAGTAGGGTTGAGAGGAGGGATCAGACCCCAAGATATTTGAAATATAGTAGCAAATCCACCAAGGATCCCAAACCCACCACCTAGGTTCCAGCCCCCATCCCAGAAGGATCCAGACACTCACCAGTTCCCCAAGAATCAAGCACGCAGACGTTTTTCATCTCAAATGGCTTTATTTCCCCAGTGTGGGGAGAGTGGGGTCTGTGGTCCCTGTAACCCTAAGAACCCTCCAGCCTTCCCGTGCTGTGGCAGGGCCCTCAGAGGGGCAATGGCCCAGGCTCCAGAGCTGGGTCCTCCCAGAGTGGTTGTGGTTCTGGGGGGAGCCGGACATGCTGTGGTTTGCATGGATGACATCCCCCAAGGTAGTCGTGACAGCAGCCCAGGTGGTAGTCCATGGGCCTGGGGCCCACGCCAAGGACAAGGCCTCCAGGTGCACAGGGGTCGAGGTCCAGCTGGGCCTTACTCTAGGAGCAAACACTCCTGCGGAGGCTACTCCCTGACATCCGCTGACAGAGCTCAGTCTGGGGCAAAGAGAGAAGAGAGAGCAGGTGATTGGAGGAGAGGGGAGAGACCGGCAAAAGAGAAAACACGAAGAAAGACGCACAAAAAAGCTCAAAGAAGACCAAGAGAGTGACCCAGGGACAATGAAAGGGCAGTGAGAGAGAAAAACACACACAAACACAGCAACAGAGGTGGGAAATACACAGGTTGACCCTACACACTGACCTTTGAGCCCAGGCGGGGATGGGGGTGGCGGCCCACCTGGGGGCAGCAGCGCAGAGTGGCTCAGGGCCTCGGCCACCCAGCCCAGGACGCGGCTACAGTGCCGGACCTGGGGAGTGGGAGGGATGTCAGAGGACACGGGAACCGTACTCTCCCCGCTCCTGCCACAGCACCCCAGCCAGGCCCCAAGTCCTCACCTCCCGCTCCAGTCCTTTCAGGCGCTGCTCATACTCGCGGATGTGCCCCAGCTGCTTCAACGCAGTGTCCACCCTGGAAAGGGAGAGCTTCGGGCACAGCCCACCGGCCAGCCCCTCGAAGCCCCGCCCCTAGCTCCGCCTTCTGCCTGGCGTCCTCCCCCCCACCCTACCCTGCGGGCTCCGCCTCTGTCCCTGGTCTTTGCAAGCCCTACCCCTCCTCAGCTGACGTCATGGGATGTGCCCCCAGGCCGAAAGCCCCGCCCCGCCCGGGTCCCTCTCTCACTTCTGGGACGTGCGCTTGAGACGCTCAGAGTCGCTCTCCCGCTTGTCCCGAGCGCGCACCAGCAGGAAATGCTCCTTCTGCACCGATTCCCAAGTCAACAACTTACGTTCCTCTGCCTTCGAGAGGTTGACCCCTGCAGGGCGGAGTCTGGATGGAGTCAAAGGGCCCGCCCCCCGCCTCGGGCCACGCCCCCGCATCAGGCCACGCCCCTCCACCGGACACCCTCAGGGCCGCTCTCCCAGACCCCGCCCAGGCGTTTCCACAGCACGCTCCGCCCTTCACCGCCCAAGCCCCACCCACTAGTCTTTTGGGGCCTTTACCCCTCCTACCCCGCCCCCCACCTTTCCTTGCAAGTCCCGCCCCCTGTATTTCTCCTTTTTAGGCCAAGCTTTGTTCTCACGGAAATGCGAGGAGGTGGGCGACGAAGAGGAGGAGGACCTGCGTTGCCATCGCCTGAGAAGGAGGCGCACGTGGGAAATGATGATAAGGGGCGGGGCCAGCGCTGGCCGAGAGTGGAATTCCTGGATGAGGCTGTAGCGCTGCGCCTTCCAGTAGAGGTCGCTGTTGCCCTGTACTTTGCCGAAAGTGTGGCTGTGGAAGCCAGAGGTCAAGGTCACCCGAAGTCAGAGCCCAATCAGGAGCAGGGGATCAAGATTAGATGTCAGGCACTATCTGTTCGAAGTCCAAGGCAGCAGGCAGATGTCAAGATTAATAAAGTCAGAGGTTATTACAGGATAAGATTAGAAGTCAAGTTAGAAGATCCAAGGGTCAGAAGTCAGAGGTCAAGTTGGGGATGGTATCATGTATTAAACGTAGATGTTCGAGTCAGGATTAAAGTTGGGCTCAAAAGTCCTGGACACAAATAACTAAAATCAGAAATGAAAATGGAGACATTACTACTGACCTTACAGAAATAAAAAGGATTATAAAAGAATACTATCAACGGTTGTATGTCAATTAGATAACTTAGTTGAAATGGACAAATTCCTAGAAATATACAAATTACCTAAACTGACTCAAGAAGAAATAGAAAATAGATTTATCACGAATAAAAAACCTTCCAATAAAGAAAAACCCAGGACCAGATGGCTGCATTGGTGAATTCTACCAAATATTTAAAGAAGAATCAACACCAGTTCTTCTCGAATTCTTCCAGATATTGAAAAGGAGAGAACATTTCCTAACTTTATCTATGAGGCCAGCGTTACTGTGATACCAAAGCAAGATAAAGATACCACAAGAAAATTACAAACCAAGATCCCTTATGAATATACCAGTAAATGTCCTCAAAATACTAGCAAATCTAATTCAGCATCATATGAAAAGAATTATACATCATGACCGAGTGTGATTTATCCATGTAATACACTGCATTGGTATTACTAGAACAAAGTTGGGGTGCGGGGGGAACCACATGAATATCTCAACTGACACAGAAAAGGCACTTAACAAAATTCAACATTTCATGATCTAAAAAAAAAAAAAAAAAACTTGGGCCAGGCGTGCTGGCAAATTTTATATTATACATATTTTACCCCGATAAAACAAGTTCAGCCCGGGCTCAGGGAGAGGATCAGAGTTCAACGTCCAGGTCAGGAGCAGAGTCCGGCTGGGCTTGGGAACAAGCCAGCCTTAGATTTAAGTGAGTTTGGGAACTAAAGGCAGATTTGATCAGGCTGGGTTCAAGAGTCATGAGGGGGTCGAGGGTCATGCTGGGTGAGGTTAGATCAGACAATCAGGCCTCACCTGAACATAGCGATGAGCAAATTGACCAGCAGGATGTTGGCCACCAGCAGGAAGATGACGAGGAGCAGGACCACCAGCCAGTTGGCATAAAGGGAGACGCACGAGCCTGCCTGGCGCCCTGGCGGGTACGCCCAGAAACCTGGCTCCGACGAGCAGTTGACATGCTCCATGAGGGCCACTGTGAAGGGAGACACTCAGAGATGAGGCCGGAGGGGCAGAGACCTAAGGAAGTCCGAAAGCCAGAGGGGGTAGGGTGGGCAGAGACAGAGTGGCTGGGAGGCAGAGACCCAGAGGAGTGGGGCAGAGATACAGACAGAAGGGGACAGCGTCCCATGGAGATGATGGTCGCGGATGTGGAGAGTCGTTGGGAGGAGACAGAGACTCAGGAAAGGTGTCAGATCCTGTCATCCCTCCCTACCGTCCATGTCCTCCTGAGGGATCTGCCCGAAGATTTGCAGGTAAGGCCGGTAGAAGACACGGCGCAGGATACCGGGGAGGTCACGGTCCTTGGGCCTTAGGAGCCCCTCGGTGGCCACCCCATAGGCAACGAGCCACACGCCAAGGAAGAACAGGAAAAAGAACACGTCCTTCATCTGTGGAGAGAGGAAGGTGTGGCGGAGTCTGTCCCGCCCCGGCCCCGCCCTATCTCCTAAACCACGCCCCGAGCCAAAGCCACGCCCTTCTTCCCAAATTGCTCCCTCACTGGCCCCACCCCTTTCTTCTGTGGCCCCGTCCACCCCCCAGGCTGCGACTCTCACCATCTTGTTCACGATGACGATCTTGGGCCCCAGCTGCTTGTTGACCGTGAAGATGTGCAGCAACCGCAGCGTGAAAATCATGAAGTCGAGGCAGAGGACGGTGCGGCCCAGGTCATACAGGCCCTGGGTCAGCCTGGGGTGTGGGGAGACGTGGCAGGGGTCACCCAAGGGTCACCCAAGGGTCACAAGATGCCAAAGAAAACAGGAGTCTTCCCAATACCATGCTTCAGATGAAGCTGTGGCCGCCACAGGGCAGGACCAGGATCCTCCGGTTCACCTGGGTTTACTCAAATTTAATCGGTGCCAAGCTGGTCAGCACAGGGCACGGGCCCCTATTTAAAAATGGCTGCACCCGTTAAACAGTGACTGAATGCATGATGGCTTTAGCAAAGAGCTAGTAAGAATCAGGTTGGAAAAACTGCCAGAGTTCTGGTCCAACCTATAAAAGTATAGGGTTTTATTTCTACTTTTATTTATAAAATATAACTATATAGAGTTCCTGCAAACCAACAAAGTGCCTAATAGGAAACAGGATTAACACCGTACAATCCACAGAGGAAGTTCAAATGGCCAATATACATCAGCAATTTATGAGGAAAATAAAAACTATATCCCTATTTTGCATCATCATGTACTTACACTTTTAGGTGGATTAAAAACCTAGTGTAAAAGGCAAAACATTGAAAACTTTAGAAGAAAATATAGAAGAATTTCTTCAAGAGCTTGAGACAGAATAGGATGGCATCTAAGAACCCAAAAACCTTATAAACAAGACATAAAATAACAATAAAGAAAACGTTGATGAATCTGACTACTTTGAAATAAAAAATTTCTGTGCCTCAAAAGCTAACATATATATGATGGACTGAGAAAGGCAAAACATCATGTCTTCAGTATTCCTGCCAAAAATGCACAGCCTAGATTTGATTTTGAGGGAACATAAGACAAACCCAACTACAGAGGCACCAGCCGGCCTGGGCGGCGCGAACGCGTTTAGCTCATAAAAGACAAAGACAGACAGAGGAAGGGTCCCAGGTTACAGGAGATCAACAAACAGGACAACTAAAACAAAATGAGATCGTAGATTGGCTCCGGTAGAAAAAGGGTATCAGGGAGACAAGTGGTGAAATTTGAATAAGATTTCCTGGTTTTGATGATGTAAGACTTTAACATTTGTAAGATCTGGGTGAAAGGTGAATTCTTTGTACTGTTTTTGCAACATGTTTTATAAATCTCAGTTTATTTCAAAATGAAAAGTTAAAGAATAAAAGAAAGTTTAACATACAAAAGTGAAAAGACAAGCTATAGACTACAAGAAGATATTTAGAATGACAATACTACCAAGCATTAGGATCCAGAATACAGGAGAGCACCTACATACGTGTGTATGTGTGCGCATTCGTGTACAGACAAGAGATCAATGAACCTCAATTAAAAAATGGGGCACAACAACTATGACAACAATTGACACAGTATGTGTGCCCATTAAGCTTCCAAAAAGATGCCCAACCTACTTTCTACTCAGGGATGCATAAATTAAAACAAGGAGAGGTCATGTTTACCCATCAGATTGGCAAAAATTTTTTAAGGTACAATAAACTGAGAACTACAAAAGTTTTAACAGGTATTGTCAAGTATGCCCTCAAGGGGGCACTCTCCTACCCTGATGGTAGGCGTGGAAATGGATGAAACTAGAAGGAAATCTTTGTCAAAAATATATGTACCCTTTAACCCACCAACTTTACATCTGGGATGTAAACTTTTATTATTTGGGGATAATAAAAAAACATAAATAACCTAAATGTTGATCTACAGGAAACTGGCAAAGGAAGTATGATTCATCCTTCAATCCTGGAGATGACTGGACATTTCTCCCTTGCAAGCTAAGATCTTTCCATTTTTCCCATGCAAGAATTCTTCCTTTGCCTGGAAAGTACTGGGTTTGATAAACTGTCCAAAATATCGCTGGCATTCCTAGAGCATGGTAGCACAGGGCCTTAGCCCTTTCATCTCAAAAGACACCTTAACACAATACAAGAAATAAACTGAAGCATTAGTGTTCTGCAAAACTCTCCTATCTTGCTCTCTGTTTGAATAAATTATTCATGTCAAATACTTTGTAGCATTTCTAATACAGCATAGAAGAAGCCTCTCAGTGTGTTTGCTGAGAAAAGCTTGAATGGGGGTCATCGCTGTCAACCATCCGGGATGTGTAGGCTCCCTTGTAAAGAGTCCCCAAGTTGTGTCCACAATGCTTTTTGTCTACTCTCCTCAAAAGGAGGGTGTCCTAAAAGCTTGGACCTGAAATAAAGACAGAAAAAGAGCACGAGAGAGAGAGAGAGAGAAGAAAAAAAGAAAGGAAGGGGAGGGAGGAAGGGAGGGATGAAAGAAAGAGAGAGAAACCCCATCACAAGAGGACTAGCACCAGAGCAGCAAATATCTGATTCTAACCTCGTATTATCTTGAGTTGAAAATGAAAGAGACTGTTGAGAAACTTGGGCTGATTTCTACCTCTTGAGGTTTCAGAATTTTTGTCTTACTGCCTTACGAAAACAGCACATTCATTAAATTCTGGCAAGGAGAAATCTGTCTCTTCTGATCTTTAGCCAACAATGGTTAAAATCCTTTCTTCTGAAACTTGATGTGGCATTTTCAAAGAATAAGGTATATTTGCAAATAGTAAACTGACATAGAAAGTATGTCAGGGCATATTGTAGAGAAAAAGAAAAAGATGCCCGAAGAGTAAATAAAATATCATGTATTTTGTATAAAAAGAATTATGTGTATCTGTCTGTGTAAATGAGTAGAAAAAGATGCGCACCGAACTATCAATGGCAGTAAACCCAGAGAAAGGCAGGCTGCTTGCAACGATGGAAGAAAATCTTTGGTTTCTGTTCTATGTGTTTCATGTGCTTAATTTGTTCAGTGAGGACATATTTCCACATTTAAAAGATGTTTTAAATTGCTGGCAGATGAGACAGATGTGGCCTGAGGAGTTTATAATCTTGCATGAGGACAGAAACAGCACAAGCCCTAGTCAGAGCACCATTTGGGGGCATCTTGGGGCAACACAAAGGGGAGACCCAGAGTCTGGGGAGGGTAAGAAAGGCTTCCAGAAGCAGGGATAGCCAGGCTGAAGTCTGAAGGGGGTGTCAGAGTTGGCCTGGCAAGGAAAGGAGGGAAAAGTGTTTGAGGAAAGGGGAGCAGCATGAACCAAGACCCGAAGACAAGAAAAATTGTTCCCAAGAACGTTTTGACCTACCCTGTGCCCTCCCCTTGGGCACCACTCAGTATGATCTGGAAACTGTGCAAGAAATGAACTCACACTGTACAGCTCAGTCCTAGCAACAGAAAATAATTGACGGGAATTCCTCATAATTTGTTTATGATGAGTTAGTTATGAAATAAACAGAAATAACCAAGGTATTTATGGACTAAAAGGTTGACAGAGCACTTGAGCCTCCCTGATGAAATTCAAATCTATGAAATTTGATCCAGGAAAACTGGACATGAAAGAAGTCACAGCCACAAAGGAAAAGTCACAAACACAGACCCCAGATTTGGGTGGAATTCAATACGGGACAAAAACAGGAATGATGAATCACAGATTCATTGTAAAACTTAACCCAAATAATAACCAAGTTGAAATAATTTCAGAAACTGAAAATGAAAAGAATTGAAATGAGTTTAACTGCCCTGCATGTAACATTGATCAGGGAATTTTAAATAACTGGAAAATACTTTCTCGAGAAGAATCTGTCAGTACCAGTAAATTCTGAATAAAATTTTCTAATTATGCAGATTCTAAATATCTGGGATATTTAGAACATCAAGGCCAAATGCTCCTGTGATGAAGGAATTGCACATAGGTCTCAGAGAGGGTGGAGTGTAGGTGGGGAGAAGAGAAAGAAATTGGGGAGACAGCAGCAGGGACAGGTGGGCCCAGGCCAGGGGGTAGAAAGACCCTTCTGAGGCCCTGTGGAGGTCAGGCAGGAGGGAAGAGACCAGAATGCAGGGGGCTGGGGTGAGGGTGGGAGGGGCAGAGGGCTAAGCCACGGCATGGGTGGACCTGGGGGACCAGGCAGAGAGAGTTGGGGGTCAGAAGGGCTGGGCCTAGGACAAGGGCTGTGGAGGAAGAAGAGGGAGGAAGCAAGGATGTCACCCAGGTTTGGGGGCTCTCAGAAACATCTGGTAACCTCCAGACCCAGCAATACATAGCAGCAAGGCAGAGTGGCTGGCAGTGGGGCAATTGTCTCTGTTTTTCCACAATGAGCAAGATTGTCTCGCACGGAGACCCCGGCAGGAAGGGGCGACGGGACACTCACCGGCAGCCCACGCCCAGGAGGAAGCAGGTGAGGGCCAGCAGGTCGCACTGGTTCCAGGTGTCGGAGACGTAGAGGTGCAGGCGCTGGCGCAGCGAGGCCTGGCCGGGCCCGGGGCCCCCGCTGGCCAGGCTGCCCCAGCCGCCGCCGCCCAGGCCCTGGCGCAGCTCCTCGCACAGCATGGTGAAGGCCCAGAAGTACAGCAGCAGCTCGGCCGCGCCGGGCCGCGCCGGCCGGAAGTCCACGAGCAGCACGTGGGCGAAGAGCAGCAGGAACAGCAGGTAGCTGACCACGTTGCCCACGAAGGCCGTCACCGGCGCGCCCCAGAAGTGGGACCAGCGGCGCAGGCACCCGCACCCCCAACAGCTGTCTCCGCGGCTGGGCAGTTGCAGGGCGTCGAACGATGTCTTCTCGGCGGGGTCCTCCAGCCTGGGGGGAGAGGACGGAGGGAGGAGGCCTCAGCCCAACCCCTGAGCCCTGACCTGCCCCGCTGTCACCCAGACCTCTGGCCGTGCACGTCCCACGCCTCCCGGGCACCACCTCTGACCTGGCCTGACTGGCAACTCAGTCTGACAAGAGCCACCTTGTTGTCTTTTGACCCCTGCATCTAACCTCTGACCTCTGGAATCTCCTACCATCAACACTTTGATCTTCCACGCCTAAATTCTTCTACCCTTGTGACCTCTGACCCCTGGCCTGACCGTTGACCCCCACCTGGCTTTTGCCTCTGAGTCCCTCTTCTTCCCCTTCACAACCTGTGATTCTCTATGTCTGACCTGGGAACCATCTACCGGACTTCTGACCCCAAATGACCTCTGACCCCCCCCACTTTCATAATTCAGATCCTCCCCAGGTTTGACAATTCATGTCTCTATTAGCCCCAGCCCACAAATTCCCACATGAAATTATCCAGCCCACGTTTCTCATATAACTGGTCCTTCCCCATATCTGACGCTGACCACGCAGCCACAGTTGGCCACTGAGCTCTGGCCTTCGTGGTCTGCTCGAATCTCTGGCCCTTCTTGCCTGAGATCTGACCCTCTGTCCCAATTCCATCCTGACTCTTAATTCTCACCTCAAATCAAAAATGACAACATGAATAATACTAATATTAATAAATTCAAAAAGCTAACAAGAAAAACAAACTGAGTTGGAGGGATGTCTTTTCTTTAAAAACCAAGCAGAGGCCGGGCGCGGTGGCTCACGCCTGTAATCCTAGCACTCTGGGAGGCCGAGGCGGGAGGATCGCTCCAGGTCAGCAGTTCGAGACCAGCCTGAGCCAAAGTGAGACCCCATCTCTAAAAAAAATAGAAAAATTAGCCAAGTGTGGTATCGAGCGCCTGTAGTCCCAGCTACTTGGGAGGCTGAGGCAGGAAGATCACTGGAGCCCAGGAGTTGGAGGCTGCAGTGAGCTGTGATGATGCCATTGCATTCTAGCCCAGCAACTGAGCAAGACCTTGTCTCCAAAAAAAAAAAAAAAGAAAAGAAAAGAAAAAAGAAAAAGCAGAAAGAAGAGCGAAATCTACAGAAAGAACTGCTGGGGACAGCAGGTCAGATGCAGACAGAACTCCCTAGTGACAAGGGAAAACAGTCTTGATATTCCACACTTCACCTTCTATTCATCCTGTAACAAGAACGTGCGGTGGGTACGGAGCGCCCCAAGCATCTGAGGGGAGGAGCAGGGATCTGTCCTTCAACAAAGCTCTCCACAGTGCCTGAGAGCACAGACTCAGGAATAAGAAGATCGGGGTTCAAATCTCATCTCTACCATTTACCAGCCACGTGATCTGAGGCAAGTGACTTAATGCCTGTTATTTCATCTGCAAAATGGGAGTAAAAATAGGCCCTATTGCATTTGTATAGGGCTGTTGGGAAAATTAAACGAACTGATTTTCAAAAGGCTTTAGCACAACAGCTGCCGATTGTTAAGTGTCCTGTAACATTTGCTGTTACCAACACTATCATCATCATCATCATCATCATCATCATCATCATCATATAGTGCACAAGATGGGAAATTGCTAGGCACGGCCACCATCATTGATCCTGGTATCAGACACCGGGGTGTTCTAGCCAACCTTTTTCAGTGGCCTAAAGCTGACTAAATGTTTTTCTTAGTTTTTCCTTTTTTTTTTTTTTTGAGACAGTCTCACTCTCTTGCCCGGGGCTAGAGTGCCATGGTATCAGCTTAGCTCACAGCAACCTCAAACTCCTGGGTTCAAGCGATCCTTCTGCCTCAGCCTCCTGAGTAGCTGGGACTACAGGCACGTGCCACCATGCCCAGCTAATTTTTTAAATATATTTCTAGTTGTCTGGCTAATTTCTTTCTATTTTTAGTAGAGACAGGGTCTCGCTCTTTCTCAGGCTGGTCTCGAACTCCTGACCTCAAGCGATCTTCCCGCTTCAGCCTCCCAGAGTGCTAGGATTACAGGTGTGAGCCACTGTGCCCAGCCCTTTCCTATCTTGATAAATATTTTGTATTCTTTGTACCTTGTCTTAGAAAGCTATCTATCCATACATATATTTAAATTTGACGTGTTTCATGAGCCATGTAGTGGGTGTTACAGACTTCTGGCAGTCTGATCATGTTTTTAACAGTTACCAGAAACATTTTTTCCTCTTTTCTCTTTCCTCATTTATGTGGCTAACATGCAGATGGAGGGTGCAAAGACAGATATGAACTTGGGCTTCTTCCTCTGTTTCTCTACTGCCGTGGATTCAGGCTCTTATACACACACGTGCGTGCACACACCATTGTTCAACAACAAAAATAAATGCATTAACAACAGCAGTAGTAATAATAATTCCTATTAGTTGGCATCTTCTTATCTGCTGGGCCCTAGGATATGCCTTTTATGAGTCTTCTAAATGCATCGTCCCAACTGCCCCCTCGGACACTGTGGGAGACTGTATTACTCGTCACCAAATGTCCTGGCTCCCTTTCAGTGTACACTTCTCATGGAGAATTAAGAACAATGAAATCAACATCTGATTTGTTTTTGCCACTTCCGTGTGGCAGCTTTAAGAGCACAGCCTGGTGTGCCAGGTCTCTTTTCCCTCTCCTCTGAAACCAGCAATGCCCAAGCTCGGGTGCTTGCTCACCCAGAATTGAGAGTGCATGGAGCGGATCCACCACCCTGCCACAAATGGGTTGTGAGTGAGAAACAAACCTTTGTTGTTTCCAGTCACTGAGGGTTTTGGTTTTTTTGGTTTTTTGTTTTTCTGGTTTTTTTGAGACAAGGTCCCATGCTGTCACCCAGGCTCTGGAGTGCAATGGCATCATCACAGCTCACTGCAACCTCATGCTCCTGGGTTCAAATGATCCTCCTGCCTCAGCCTCCAGAGTAGCTGGGACTACAGGCAGACGCCACCACACCCAGCTAATTTTTTTGTTGTTGTTGTTAGAGATGGGGTTTTGCCATTGCCCAGGCTGGTCTTGAACTCCTGGCCTCAAGCAATCTTCCTGCCTGAACCTCCCAAAGTGCTAGGATTTCAGGCATGAGCCACTGTGCCTGGCCTTAATCTTTTGTTATGGCAGCATTACCTGACGTCACCTGACTAATAGAGGGCAGGCGTCTCATTTACCTTCATTTTACAGAAGAGGAAACTGAGGCTCAGGGTGAAGTCACTTCCAAGGTCAGAGTCTGGATTTGAACCCAGGTCTGCTTGACTCAGAGCCAAGTTCCTCAGCACCTCTGCCATGCAACATTATCAGAAGCCTGATCAAATTTCTGTTTTGTCTGCTTAGGCTTGATTTGGCAAACACCTTCACAGAGACCACAGCATAGTGATCAAGATCAGGGCCTTGGGGTCAGGCAAAAAATAGGTGAAAAATCTTTAAATGAACCAAATCCACCCAATTCCACTTGCTACAGAAGGATGGGAGCATATAGAGGGTGAAGCAAATCAATTTCTGGTGACAGCCTCCTTGGTGGCAGTACCAAATCTCGAGGCAAGCCTTGAGCTTGGCATTTTGGAAACTTCCTCAGTATCGTCAGTGGCTTGCTGAAGCCACAATCTCTGGCCTTGCTCCCAGTCCCTGATGGGACATGGAAGCGATGGGTGTCCTGAAGCTGCCCAGGGTGTCCCCACCTCACACGATGCTGAGGGTGTCACTCACCTGACAGGACCTTCCCCATTAACTCTCTTATTCACGTCAGACTCTAGGTCCTTCTGTGTGGACCTCTCTTCTGATTTCCTGGCATTGATGGAAGAACAGTGTGAGAAATGGGGAGAAGGGTGGGGGAGAGGAGTTCTCCAGAAAAACTCAAACTTCTTCACCCACAGACATGGCAGAGAGACATGAAAGTGGCCCCCTAAAGTCACCCCAAACTATCTTCCCCTAGAGCCATGACCAGAAAGGCAGAAGAATTGCCCCTAGAGACACCACAGGGAGCATCCCCAAAAGCCTACCTCCCAGGACGGTCCCTCTGGGGGAGGGAAAGAGAGTCCCTTTCCCAGGGAAGGGACATATTGGGCAGACCAAGTACGAAAGCTGGGCAGAAATGAGCAGAAAGGAGAAACTGAACACCCCCTCACCACCACTCTACCCCCAGGGGACTGACCTGAAGGTGATGAGGTCAGTGTAGATGAGTGGGGGACAAAAGAAGGCGAGAACCAGGGCCCAGATGGGCGTGCTGCTGTCCATCTGCCCCCACCACTTCTGTGTCAGCAGAGACTGTGGGGTGTAGGGAGGATCAGGTGCCAAATTGCTCCACAATCCCCTCCCTAAGATCCCTAGCAAGGGTTGGGCCATAGCTTGCCCAACATGGGGACCATAACTATTGGGGGTGCGCACAGTGGTCAAAGGCAAAGACAACTTGTCCCAGATTTTGCCTAGCAGAGTTAAACAGCCAACAATTATTGACAGCATATGCCAGATACTAGGCTGAGCACTTTACATAGATGAGCTCACTTAACCCTCACCATTCCCCCTAGAGGGTGGGTTAACTAGTATCTTCTGCTTTCACATATGAGGCACAGAGAGGCTAAGGAAATGGCCCAAACCAGTAAGTGGTAGAGCTAGAATCCATGAGTTTAACCACTGTTCACAGCAAAGGGCTCTGGGTCACTATTTGAAATGTCAGCCAAATCATTCCAGTAGATGAGGGTGGAACTTCCTGTTAGGTGGGCAGAACTTCCTGTACTGAAAGTGGGACTCTGTGAGCTCCTATCAGATTTAAATTAAGGATACTGAGAAAGTTTTCAAACTGTCAGATTGTCAGGATCAGAGAGACTTTGGGAGCAAGCAGGGCTTCCCAAGGGAGAGGATTTCCTACAGGAAGGGTGGGATTTCCTAGGTCAAAGTTTGTCTATGTCCAAAACACTAGGTAATTGTCCAGTGAGGTCATTCCAATTGTTGAGAACCAGAACTAAGGAACTCTTAAAAAGCGGGAAAGACTTCCTGTGGATGAGGCGGGACTTCCTTTGGGAGAAATGGGAGTGGGAAGGACTTCCTGTGTGGGAGGTGGGACTTCCTATTAGGGTCAACAGGAATTACTGTATCTGGAGTGGGACTTTTTAGGAGGATGGGCTTTAATGTGGAAAGGTCGGCTTTCTGTGGCAGGGAGTAGGGCTTCTTATGGAAACAGCAGCCTTCCTGAGAGAGGAGCAAGACTTCCTGGGGAAGGGATGGTCTCCAGGGGGAGGGGCTGCTCAAGACCATGATGTCAGGATCTTATCCCCATAGTTTCCAGAGTCCAGCTGGGGACTCTTAGATGCTCACCTGTATCCCATCCTGGGCAAAGAAGGCACGAGCGTCAGCCTGCATGGCAAGCTGGAGGCAGGTGGCATCGCCCCAGAGTGGGCAGTGACGAAAGAGTAGTTGGGTGGCCCGATTCTCGCTGCTGTGGAAGCACTTGCCAAAGAGGTCTGGGGCAGGGAATTTATATGAGAGTGAAGGGAAGCAGTGGGGAGACGGTGTGAGAGGAAAGGACAGGGAACTTAAAGAGAAGGGGCAGGCATATTCAAGGAGTGGGAAGATACACATCCCCCATCTATGGCAGCCCCCATCCGCGCTCCCAGGAACCATGCACCACGCACCAACAGCCATCCCCTCAAACTTAGTGGCCAGGTCTTTCCTCTTTGCTGCTTCCTCAGCCTCAGACTCCAGGCGCGCCAGGACTCGAAGCAGCAAACAGGCCCCAAGAGCTGAGGCCACCGCGTTGGAGCCCTAGAGAGACAGAGGGGAGCACGCATGGGTCAGAGTTTAAAGTGCACTTCAGAGAGGGATCAGGGAGGAGCAAGAAAGCCTGTGACCAAGGGAAGGTACAAAGTCAAAGTTCAGAAATTAAGTGGGGTCATCAGAAGCCAAGAATGAAGTTATGTTTGGAGATGAATCTAGGAGAAACTGGACGTCAGGTGAAAATGTCAGAAGTCAGGTGGTTCAGAGACCAGGGATACAAGTGAGGGGCTGGGCTAGAGTGAAAATGACATCAGCAGTCACGGACAGGTCAAGAAGCAATTGGAAAGGTCACCAAAAAATGGCAGAGTAGGGAAGTTCAAAGCTCCATCCCCCCACAAAAGCAATGAACAAGCTGGCAAAAACTGTCAGAATCACTTTTCCAGAATTATAGAATCTAATCCAAAATTTGCAAAAACCAAAAGCATGCTTACTGAAGACATAAACTGTTAAGTTTCAGTAAGAAAGCACTGTGACATTTTAACCTACCTGCTTACCATCCCTGGCCCCCTAGTGTCTTCAGTGGTGACCTTGAAGACAATGGCCCACATTCCTGGTGCAGGTTGCTGGCCTCTGAGGGAGCAATGCAGACCACTTTCAAAGAATGTGTGGTTGTGTGCGTGGACCTATCTGGTGGCTCCCTACAAGAACAGCTCATGGGCTTGACTTTGTTTCACCAGCCTTGGGGCTTCCCCAGAGCAGAAGTGGCTTCCCAAGTGGTATGTGTTGAAAGCATTTAAAGGCAAATGAATTAGCCTCAGCCACCTAAGGAAAGGAATCATAGTGGCAGCAAGCAAAAAACACACTGAACAGCTTGAGAGGAAAAGGCTGGGAAAGGAGACACTTGGGGGCATAAGAGCTTTGGAAAGCTCCCTTGTGTACCAGGAAATCCAGAAGGCTACACACATGACCAGGGCTAGAAAATACCAGAGAAGACCTTGAGCTGTCACCTCTGGCTGAACCTTTAAGCTCTTCACAAGCAGGAAGTGAAAACTAAAGAATTGTAAACAGTTTAGACAATTATTGAAAGAATGCTTCAACACAGAGACAATCTGCAAACTGAGAGAGTTTTCTTGTTCTTTTGTTTGTTTGTATGGCTCCAAGCATTTAGGGAAATCTCTGTCAGGTCACTAACTGCTACTAAGCTAACAGAACAGGGACTTCCATGGCCACACATGACAAAGATTACAGACTTTACAAAAATAGTTTAGAAAGGTCGCTATACAAACAAACAACTGTGAACCACAACAAGCAGCAAAGAGAAACCCTGGAGGGAAGGGGTAAGCTGATTTCCACAGTGGCCACATTATAATGTTCAAAAATGTCCACTTTCCAATAAAAAATAATGTGGCATGCAAAGAAACAAGAAAGTATGGCCTATACACTGAAAGAAAAGAATTTACTAGAAACTGTCCATTAGGAAACTCAGACATCGAAATTATTAGACATAGACTCTAAATTAGCTGTCTTAAATATGCTCAAAGTGCTAAAGGAAATCACAGACAAAAAACTAAAGGAACCCAGAAGAAAGATGTCTCATCTAATGGAGAATATGAATAAATACATAGAAATTATAAAAAGGAATCAAATAGAAACTCTGGAGCTAAAAAGTAAAACTGAAATGAAAAATTCACTAGAGGGGCTCAACAGCAGATTCAACCAGGCAAAAGAATCAGTGAACTTGAAGCTAAGTCCTTTGAGATTATCTAGTCTGAGAAGCAAATAGAGAAAAAAATGAAGAAAAATAAGCAGAGTCCAAGAGACCTGTCAGACACTACCAAGGATACTATATATATGCATAATATAAACTCAAAAAGGCAAGAGAGAAAGGGGAAGAATTAATATTTGAAGATATAATGTCCTAAAACTTCCAAAATTTGATGAAAGACATGAATCTACACATCCAAGAAGCTCAAGGAACTCCAAGTAGGAGAAATTCAAAGAGATCCACACCAAGACATATTATAATCAAATCGTCAAAGGCCAAATACAAAAAGAATCTTGAAAACAGCAAGAAAGAAGTGACTCATCACATACAAGTGACTTTCAATAAGATTAACATGTAGGATTAAATAATTATAACATAATTACAAAATTATAAAACTCTTAGAAGAAAACATACGGATAAATCTTCATGACCTTGGATTTGGCAATGGGTACTTATATATGACACCAAAAAGCACAAGCAACAGAAGAAAAAAATAGATAAATTGGACTTCATCAAAATTTAAAACTTTTGTGCATCAAAGGACACTCTCAACAGAGTGAAAAGATGACCTACAGAATGGAGAAAATATTTGCAAATTATATATCTGATAAGGAATTAATATCCAGAATATATAAAGAACTCTTACAATTCAACAATGAAAAAGATAACTCAATTTAAAAATGGAGAGCAGACTTGAATAGACATTTCTCCAAAGATATTAATATACAGATGAAGAATAAGCACATGAAAAAATGCTCAACATCACTAGTCGTTAAGAAAAGCCAGGGCTGGGCACTGCGGCTCACACTTGTAAGCCTAGCTCTTGGGGAGGCCAAGGTGAGAGGATCGCTTGAAGCCAAGAGTTCAAGACCAGCCTGAGCAAGAGCAAGACCCCATCTCTACAAAAAATAGAAAAAATTAGCTGGGTGTGTTGGTACACACCTGTAATCCCAGCTACTCAGGAGGGTGAGGCAGGATGGTCGCTTGAGTGAGTTTGAGGTTACAGTGAGCTATGATGATGCCACTGCACTCTAGGCCTGGTGACAGAGTGAGACCCTGTCTGAAAATAAATAAACAAACAAACAAACAAAAAAGCAAATCAAAAGCACAACTAAATACCACTTTATGTCCATTAGGATGGCCACTTTCAAAAACAAAACAAAACAAAAAACAGACCATAATAAGTGTTGATGAGGATGTGGAGAAACTGGAACCCTTGTTCATTACTGGCAGAAATATAACGTGGCGCAACCACTGCGGAAAACAGTGTGGCAGATCCTCGAAAAAGTAAACATAGAATTATCATATGATCCAGCAATTCCACATCTGGTTATATACACAAAAAAGCTGAAAGCAGGAACTCAGATATTTGCATACCAATGTTCACAGCAGCATTATTTATAATAGTTAAAATGTGGAAACAACCCAATGTCCATACATAGAACAAAATGTGGTATATCCATAAAATGGAATATTATTCAGCCTTTAAATGGAACGAAATGTTGAGGCCGGGTGCAGTGGCTCTCGCCTGTAATCCTAGCACTGCGGGAGGCCAAGGTGGAACGATTACTTGAGGCCAGGGGTTAGAGACCAACCTGGGCAAGAGCGAGACCCCGTATCTACAAAAAATAGATAAATTAGCCAGGTGTAGGGGCACACACCTGTAGTCCCGGCTACTCGGAAGGCTGAGGCAGGATGATCACTTGATCCGAGGAATTCAAGGCGGCAGTGAGCTATAATCACACCACTGCACTCTAGCCTGGACAACAGAGTGAGACTCTGTCTCAAAAAAAAAAGGAAGGACATTCTAATGCATACTAAAACGCAGATGAAACTTGAAGACATTATGTTAAATAAGTCAGACACAAAAGGACAAATGTTGTATGAGTCCTTATATGAGGTACCTAGAATAGTCATACTCATAGACACAAAGAGTAGAATGGTAGTTGCCAGGGCCTCGGGGGATAGGAGTTTATTGTTTAATGAGTACGAAGTTTAAGTTTGGGAAGAAGAAAAACTCCTAGAGATGGATGATGGTGATGGTTGCACAATAATGTACTTAACGCTGCTGAAGCACACATTTAAAAATTGCCAAAATGATAAATTTTATGTTATGTATATTTTAACATAATTTTTTAAAAATGGAAAATAAAAGTGTTGGCAAGGACACAGAGAAAATGGAGCCCCTGTACATTGCTGGTGAGAATGTAAAACGGTACAGCCACTGTGGAAAACAGTCTGGCAGTGCCTCAAAAAGTTAAACATAGAGTTTCCACACTGAAAACAGGTGTTCAAACAAAACTTGTGCATGAATGCTCCTAGCAGCACTATTCACAATAGCCAAAAAGTAAAACAACCTGATGTCCGTCAATGCTCTATCACTACAATGGAACGTTATTCAACAATAAAATGGAATGAAGTACTAACACACGCTACAACATGGATGAACTTTGAACACGTTAGGCTACATGAAAGAAGCCAGACACAAAAGGCCACATATTGTATAAGTCCATTCATATGAAATATCCAGAATAGACAAATTCACAGAGATCGAAGGCAGATTAGCGGTTGCCAGGAGCCAGGGGAGAACAGAATGAGGAGTGACTGCTTCATGAGTACAGAGTTTCCTTTTGGGGTGATGAAAATGTTCCGGAACTAGGTAGTGGTGATGGCTGCATAACATTGTGTACTGAAGGCCACTGAATTGTACACTTTAAAGTGCTTTAAGTGGTGAAACTTATGTCATATGAATTTTATCTCAATGAAAAAAAATTATATTGAACTTATGACCTAATGGGTTGAAGAAAGGGGGTCCTATTAAGGTATTTCTATCACATAAAAGCAGGCATCTTGGATCCATTCAAATCTTGTGACTCTTCTCTTTTCTTTTTTTTTTAAACTTCTTAAACATCTCTCAGATGTGTCCCAGCATTTCCACCCCAACTGCTTGGGTCCTGGCCATGATCTGGGCTGCCTGGAGAACCCAGCCTCCCCTCAACAGCTGGCTTCCTCGCCACTAGCTCTGTTCCTTACTGCGTTCCAGCGACAGTGATGCATCTACATTACAAGTGGAACTATGTCTAAGTGACTCCCCGTCAGCTGCGGGGGAAAGTCTAACCCCTTTATGTAAGCTGCCACTTTGAGAGGATGGGATTGATTTATATGGACGAACATGGGGAAATGCCCAACACACACACTTACTGTTTTTTTGTTGGTTGTTGTTTGCTTTTTGATACAGAAAGTCTCACTCTGTTGCCTGGGCTAGAGTGCCGTGGTGTCAGCCCAGCTCACAGCAACCTCAAACTCCTGGGCTCAAGCAATCCTCCTGCCTCAGCCTCCTGAGTAGCTGGGACTACAGGCATGCGCCACCGTGCCTAGCTAATTTTTTCTATATATATTTTTAGTTGTCCAGATAATGTCTTTCTATTTTTTTGGTAGAGACGGGGTCGCGCTCTTGCTCAGGCTGGTTTCAAACTCCTGAGCTCAAACGATCCACCCGCCTCGGCTTCCCAGAGTGCTAGGATTACAGGCGTGAGCCACCACGCCCGGCCAACACACACACACTTATTGTTAAGGGGAAAAGTATGTATGATGTGGGGAGAGGAAAGGAAGACGAAGCAGTTGGAGGCATGTATCAGGGACTGAGGATGCGGTGCCTGTCGAGGTGGCGTCAAAGGTCGGGAAATCGTGTGGCGGGCCTTGGTCGGCATAAAGGACAGGGATGCGGGAGGGCAGAATTAGGAATCGGAGCCAGCACTCACCATCTCCCAGAAGTACAAGGCCATCTGGGCTCTGTTCAGCAGCAGTGCCCACAGGAACAGGTCATTCCAGGGAGCCTGCCCCAGGCCAGCGTCCAGCGAGAGTTCGGAGGTGGCTCTGTCCGGGAGCAGACTCACCTGCCGCGAAGGGAGGCGTGGTGATGACTGGCCCCGCCCCCGCCGCCCCACCCGCGGTGTAGCCACACCCCCGCTCTCTGGCCACGCCCCTCCCCGAGCCGGTCCAGCCCCCAGGCCCCTCCGCACACGCCGGGTCCTTACGCTCTCCGCCTTCTCTTTGCTGCCCTGGCCCGGGTGGAGCTCCGAGGCGGCCCCGGACGGGTACCGCGGGGCGCACATCTTCCCCAGCAGCATCTTCAGCACCTGGCCCACCTCAGGGGGCCGGGGCTCCGCAGCCTCGCCTTTTAGGGCAGAGGCTTTGGCGCCCGCGCCGTGGGACACTTGGTCCAGGAGGCTGTGGATGAGCGAGTTGGGAGGCACCGCGCTGTAGAGTTGGTCCAGGCGCGTCGGGGTCAGGAAGTGGCCCAGGCTGAGGCCGTGGGAGATGAGCAGGCGCACGAACTCAGGCCGGTCGTTGAGCAGGGCGTCCATGAGGGAGGCCTCCAGGTGGAAGGCCTGGCCGGCGGGATGAATGGGGAAAGACATGAGCAGAGGACACACAGAAGGCCAGGTGAGCTCAGAGATTAAGGACAGAAGATGAGGGTACAGGGCGATGAGTGACAGATGGATGGACGGATGGATGGGGAGAATGGGAACAAGATGGGGTTAGACGACAGTCAGAGGTGGGTGGAGAATTAAGGGAAGGCTGGACAGCGTGATAGAAGGCAGGGCCAGGTGTCCTAGAAGTCAGCGAGGAAGGAGAGCACATCCCCTCTGACAGGATCCC
The DNA here is from genome assembly GCF_020740605.2 of Lemur catta. Lineage (NCBI taxonomy): Eukaryota > Metazoa > Chordata > Mammalia > Primates > Lemuridae > Lemur > Lemur catta. The sequence goes on from NC_059146.1 coordinate 23,765,482, forward strand.
CAGGCGCTGACCCCTCACCCGCCATTGGATGTCCCCCCGAAAGAGTTCGCTCTGGGCAATGTCCACGCGGTTCCAAGCCACCGCCAAACGCAGCTCGTCCAGGTAAGCTGAGGCCTCAGAGCTCCCACAAGCTGGAAGGTTGAGAGAGAGGGGGGGCAAAGAGTCAGCGGGAGGGTGGCGACCTCTGCCCAATGTCTGTTTTGCTTCTATTTGGGATGCCTGACATTTAAACTCTGCATAAAGCGGGTGTTGTGGGGCGGAGTCTGGGGTCGTTAAGCCGTCAGGCTATTACAGGCATAAGGTCATTCCGCTCAGGGCAGAGCACAGACCCACTGGTTCGGAGCCCCTAGGAAGAAGGAAAGGAATCATTATGGACCAGGCCATGGGAGGGATGGAGAGAGAAATCGGATACACTTCCTGGGGAACTCTGTCCCAGACGCACATAAGTACACTCAGAATGCTCAGTGCCCTCAGAGGTGGGCATAGACTATGATCAGGGCCCAGAGGAGGCTACAGGTGCAGAGGTCTGGAGTGGCCCAAGAGAGCCTCCTAGAGGCTGGAGGGCTTTGGAGAGACCACTAGGATTTGGAGGTGCGCATCTAAGGTGGGAAAAGAACCTTTGAGGCAGCAGGAACAGCTTGAGCAAAGGCCTGGACGCAAGAAAACACAGCATATGATTAAAAATGTGAATCACTCTGATTTCTGAAACTTGGGGTATGTGGTGAGAGGAAAGAGGTGACAATAGCAGAAAATGAGACTGGAAAAAATCTGAACATTCGAGGGACTCTGGGATAGCCTGGGGGTCATTGAAAATAGCAAGGGAGAACAAAAGGCCTTTAAATTTTTGATCCAGCGATTGGATGGATCCAAACATGTGCAGTCAACAGGGGCATGAAACCTTCTACAGAGCGCCTGTGCCATGGAGTTAGTTTTCCCTTCTGCCTCCACTTGCTCCACATCTACATCCAAAGAAAATCTATCGCGTTTTGGTCATCCCAAAAACTGGTATTACAGAGCTGAGCAACTGGGCTCTGGGGCAGGCAGACCTGGATTCCAGTCCCAAGTCTGCCAACACCAATTGAATGACTTCAAGCAAGCCACCGAACCTTGGGAGCCTCTGTTTCTTCGTCTATCAAATGGGACTAATAATGGTCCCCCCATATAGCATTGTTATCAATAACAGCAACTGTAGGAAGAGGTTCCAGCCTATGGGGAATGCGCAGCTTAGCCACTGTGACCTCGACGGTTGATAGCTGAGGAAACAGAGGCCTGGAGAAAGGCAGGGACATGTCTAGTACCACACAGCTTCATATTTCTTTTCGAATCCAGAAGCCAATTCAGAGTGGGATTTTCTAAGATTCTATGAATCTCCCCGACTTTCCTCACAGTTTCAAGAGAAGGAAAGAGACAGTTTCTAGTACTTGCTTCATCTTCTGCCTTAACCTGGCACCATTTGTCATCTAAACCCACCCCCGACCCCAGGCCTTTCATGCTCACCATGTCCCACACTGAGCTCAGTGTCTACCCCTGACCCATCTCCCCCTGGGTCTCCGTCTCCCAGTCAGTGAGGCAGACCCCCAGATCTGTCCTTGTCTGTCCCTCACTTCCCCTCCCATCCCACATCCCGTCGGTTCCCCAAGCCCCATGTCCAGCCCCCTGACTCTCTCTGCCTAGCCCCCCCACCGCTGCCCCCTGGCCTTAGCTGTAGCTCAAGCTTTGTCCCCTACCGCCATCCCCTTCCACCCCAACCACCATCACTGCAGTCTCATCTCCACTCTACCCCCAACCACTCACAGAGGGTCTTTCTATCCATAGAACTGACCCTGCCTCTCATGACAGTCTCAGCCCCTCCGCCTGGCCTTTGAGGTCCTGGGTGGTGTGGCCCTGCCCATCTCACTGGCCTTGTCTCCAACACTCCCTCATGCCACATGCTACCTACCAACCCCATGAGCCTCTTACCTCACCCCAAACATACCCCTTGGAATGTATGACCAAGAGTCATACAGACCTGAATGAAAAGCCTGTCCCCTGCTACTAGGTGGGTGACCTTGGGCAAGTCACTTTTCTCCTCTCTGAGCCTCTCTTCATCTGCAAAATGGGGGAGCTCATCCTTGCAGGCAGGGATGGGGGATAAGGAAGAAAACCGCTAGACTCTTACGGAGCATTCATTCCCTTCCGCTTCCTTCTCGCGGAGACCTCATCCGTTACACTCTGCCACCCCAAATCCCACCGGCCATCTCCAATGTCCTCAGCTGCGTGCGATCACTTCCACTGCTGCAGGCAGCGGGCTCACAACACCACCCCCTCAAACCGCATCTTACGGCGCTGCCCTGTTTTCCCCCAGGAGGCTTCTGAGATAACTTCTGTAAAGTGAACAAGATCTGCCCACTGTTGTCCTGTATTTAAGGATGTGCCCCCACAGGAAGTGGAATCGTTTTAAGAAGGGCCTCTCTTTATTAGGCCACACTGGGGACCAGGCACTGCTCCATCCTTGCCTCCGAAGCTCACCACACTCCTGCAACTGCAAGATATTATCTCCATTTTTAAGAGAGAGAAACTGAGGCTCAGAGAGGGGAACTCTCTTTCTCAAGGTCACACAGCAAGGAAAGAGCCAAGCTGGCATTAAATTCAACTTTGTCTTATTCCAGCGTTAAAAGTAACTGCCCTTTCCACTGCCCACAAACACGGGGATACCAGTGGGGTGAGGCCCCAGGGCTGAGGATGTCTATATGTTACCACTGTGCCTCTGGGCAGTGTTCAGCTAAGGAGGTGTTTCCCCTAGAAAATTCTTCTGACAACAAAATGATTCTCCCCACCCACATACCCACGGAGCCCTGGGGACCTTCCTTACTACTTCTCTGTCCCTCCCTCCAGCTTACTAAGTCCAAATTCCACTGACTCTTCAAGGTCCAGTTTAAATACCCACTTCTCCTTGACCTTTCTCCCCTACTGACAGTGATTCCTCCCTGTGTTTTTGTCTTAAATTTTACTTAAGGTTGTGTCTAAACCCCAGTAGGGTCTGGGATCCTTAAGAGCAGGAAACAGGTTTGCTTTAATTTGTGGAGCCCAAAATGATGTTTGTTGAATGACTAAATGAACCCCATCTCCAGTCTCTTCCAGGTGGTCATTGTGGTCCCTGCCTTGGTTTTCATCACTCAGTCCTCTAAGCTGCCATTTCTAGTGAAAGATCAGGAGATCCTCACTGGGACATGGCACTTTGGCTCATGTCCAACCAAAATGCTTAGCAGAAAAGGAAGAATGGGTGGGTGGGTGGACAGATGGAAGAATAGTTGGAGGGATGAATGAAAAGATGGATGGATGGATGGATGGAAGCAAGATCGATGGATGGAAGAATGGGTGGATTTGAGAATGAGTGGATGGAATTGTCAATGGATGTGTGGGTGGATAGGTAAAAGAGTGGGTAGACGGAAAAGATGGATGGATGGATGGATGGATGGATGGATGGATGGAAGAATGAGAGATGAATGGAAAGACGGGTAGGTGAATAGATAGAAAGATCAATCTGCACATATGGATGGATGGAAAGACGAAAGAATGCGTGGATGGATCCAACAGAGGGAAGCAGATGTTGGAACAACCTGAAAGCATCTGGGGAAACTGCCCAAGCAGCACCGTCCCAAGCCCCAGACAAACCGCAAAGAGGAAAGACAGAGAGATAAAAGGGCCAGGGCCTTAGACCAGAGAGGATGGATGAAGTACTCAGGCCAGGAAAGGCATCCAAGGTTGAGCTGAGAGAGGGAGAGAATTCGGCGGTCCAACTCTTACCCTTCACGAGGGCCTTCAAAACAATGGTCTCAAATTCCTCAGAGCCATCCTCAGATGAATAGACCGTCAGCAGCTCCTTCCGGGTCATAATCCTCTCCACCTGCAGAAAGCAAAGCCTCCATCCCCAGCCGGGCTCCTCCCGGGCCTCTCCGGAGGAACGCCGGAGGCCTCTCCCCGCTAGGATGTAACTCTACTCCCGGAACCTGGGAGTCAGGGCCCCCTGCCCCTCCTCCGTCAGACCCAGGAGCCTCGGTCCCCAGTTCCCTCCCATCCCAGGATCCAGAATTGGGCCCCCTGCGTCATACCTGGGCCTGCAGAACCTCAGGGTCCCCTTTGGGGAAGAAACGCCTAATCCGATCCCGGGCTTCCCCTCGCCTGGCTCCCCCACTCCCTGGGGCCAGAGTGTCCTCCAGGGTCTCCACCAGGCAGTCCGCCGCCCCCCCAGAGCCAGCCACCAGGAGGCAGGGGAGCTGAGCCTGGGTGGCATTCTCTATCCGCTACAGGACACAGGGGAGAGTCAGGTCAAGGAAGGCCGGACAGTCACCCTGCCTGGAGTCCAGACCCCCAGCCCCTGCCCCCACTAAGACTCAGGACCCAGAAGTCTCCCCTCCTTTGGCCCAGGCATCCGGGTTCTTATACCTTCAGCATCTTCTCATCACCATCAATCAGGAGGAGGAGGACAGGGATGTCAATTCCACTCCCTGAGGAGAGGAGAAAGGGGGCTTGGTCACCTCCCATCAGCCTCCCCTAGGGATGGGAGTGAATCACATTTCCCAGGAGCCCTTGCGGCAAACACTGCCCTCTCCCTAATCCTCCGTCCTGAGGCTCAGGGAACTGTCATTTCTTTGAGCACTTTGGGAAGGGATAGATATTGAAAACAATATGCTTAACTTCCCAAGGGAGGAGGAGGTGGCTGAGGACCAGGACTCCTGAGTCCCAGAATGAAGCACGTGTTTCTTGCATGAGTCAGTCCTGTAACTGATTAACCATCCCGGAGCCAGACAGGGCGGACGTTCAAATAGAAAAGGAAGGAAATATGGATAAAAAAGATTATCCAAACACAATATAGATATTTACCAAAGCCCAACAGTAAAATCATATAAGATGGTTTTATACTCTCCCTTAAAGTAAGAAACTAGACGGCATCACCACTGTTCACATTCCACTCATCCCGGAGTTTTGTGCTACTGTAATAATGTAAAAAAATGAAATATAATAATTGAAATTAAAACTAATATTTTTTTGGTAAAGCTAGAAGAGACAAAGGTATCTATTTGAAGAAAGAAATTATTTATATTCCCAGAAAATTGGAAGACTCCACCAAAAAATGAAAATTAAAAAAAAAAGGTTAATAAGAGAATTTGGTAAGAGAATTGAGAAAACAAAAATACACAAATATCAAAAACTTTTCTCCAAACTAGTAATTATAGGTATCTTATTCATGTTTGATAAAATTGTAAGATACCGGGAATTCATTCATCCAGAAACAATATACAGGATCTTTATGAAGAAATTTACAAATCTTATATAAGGAGAAAGCCTGAATAAATGGAAAAACTAACACTGAGTCAACTTGTCACAAATTAACACATAAATTTAATGCAGTTTGGGGAAAGGGAGAATTAGGGGAAGTGTGGAAGTATTTATCCTTTTCTGAATGGAACAAAATAATTTTATAATTTATATGGAAGAATAAATGTCAGGGAAAAGCAGAGAAATTTTTGAGAAAGGACAGTGAGGTGAGGCTTTCGCTCGCATGTATTAAAACGTCTTTATGGGGCTGAGAGGTAAAAATCTACCCATTGGGTACAATGTATACTATTCTGGTGACCGGCACACTAAAAGCTGGGAGTTTAGCATTATACAATGCATCCATGTAACAAAAAACACTTGTACCCCCTAAATCTACTGAAATAAAAAAAGATAAAAAGAATATAAAGGCCAGGCACGATGGCTCATGCCTGTAGTCCTAGCACACTGGGAGGCTGAGAAGGGAGGATCGCTTGAGCTCAGGAGTTTGAGACCAGCCTGAGCAACAGTGAGATCCCGTCTCTACTTAAAAAATAGAAAAAATTAGCCAGGCGTAGTGGTGTGTGCCTGTAGTCCCAGCTACTCGGGAGGCTGATGCAGGAGGATTGCTTGAGCCCAGGAGTTGGAGGTTGCAGTGAGCTATGATGATGCCACTGCACTCTAGCCTGGGTGACAGAGCACGAACCGGTCTCAAAAAAAAAAAAAAGAAAAGAAAAGAAAAGAAAAAAATCACATGTATCCTATAAAGATACACTATTTATGTATCTATATCTATATAAAACTATTACATATCCATAATAATTAAAACTTTAAAAAAATTACAATTAAAAAAACAACGCAGTTTTGGCACAGGAATATATAAACAGAGAGGTGGGGAAAAAAACGTTTCCAAACATTTCAACATATAAAGGAGCTGAATACATAACTGCAGGCATTTCAACTCAGCTGGGAAAGGACGGTTGATTTATTAAATGGTCGTGAAGAAAACATGGCTTCCCACTAGGAAGAAAAGAAATGTAGACTCCTGACCTCAAACTATGTAAAAATCATTTCCAGATGGACTAAAGGTTTAAATATAAAACCATGGATATTAAAAGAAGACTTAAGAGAATATTTGTCTTGGAGTGGGATGGGCCTTTTTAAGACAGGAAACCAAGGGGCTATAAAAGAAACAAAAGATATCTCTAACCACATAAAAATGATAGAATTTTTATGGCAATAGACACCATATTAAAGGAGCTTTTTAAATTTTGTGATACATATAACGGTCAAAGGGTTACTATTGACAGGACATAAAGAATTTCTACCAAAAGATAAGAAAGAAATAACCTATTTTAAAACTTCCAAGCGATATGAATAGAAAATTCATAAGTGAGGAAATCTGCTTGGCCAGCAAAATATATATCTTTTCATAGTAGTTAGAGAAATTAAAAGATCAAATTAAAAGCAAGATGTCATTTTCTTACCCATCAGATTGGCAAAAATAAAACATAAATACAGATGAAAGCAAGAATAGGCAGAGTTGGTTGGGAAAGGGCACACTCACACATTCTTTTTTTTTAAACTTTTTTTTTGTGGAGTGCTTCATGAATTTGCATGTCATCCTAGCGCAGGGTCCATGCTAATCTTCTCTGTATCATTCCAATTTTAGTATATGTGCTGCCAAAGCCAGCACTCAACTCACACATGCTTTGTGGAAGTGAAAATTGCTACAAATTTTTAGAAAGTTATCTAATCCTATATATTAAAATACACACACAGTAATCCTACTTTGAGGAATCTATTGTACAGAATGTAAAACACCTCTATGTAACTTACATACGAGTATATGAATAAATGTCCGTTCGAAGATATTTATTCAGCATTATTTGTCGTACCAAACACCAATAAAACCTTAAGTGTCGAACAATTGGGATTTTTTTTTTTAAGACACCCAGGTTGGTCCCAAACTCCTGGGCTCAAGTGATCCTCCCAAGTAGGAGGGATTACAGGTGTGCACCATGACACCCGGCAGGAAGTTTTTCAAATAACAGATGGCATACTTTTACAAAGGAATATCATGCAACTGTTAGAAAAAGAAGCAAGACAGAGAAGTTTGGAACTAAAAGGATGGTCATAAGAAAAATATAATACATATATGCATTAAAAAGAACAAGAAAGAAACATCTTATAGGTAGAAATATAATTGCATGGGATTTTATAACATAGAGAAAGGTATACAAGGATAAACTCCAAACTGTGGAACACTGATTATCCTAATGGGTGGGGGGAGGGTGAGAGGAGAAGATAATTAACTTTTTCCTTATATACCATTTTATGATTTGAATTGTTCCAATGAACACATATTAAAGCTGTCATAATACCTTATGTTGAGTGAGGGAAGCCAGTCTCAAAGGTTACATGTTATATTATTCTGTTGATATGACCTTCTGGCAAACATAAACTGCAGTGACAGGAGAGAGATCAGTGGCTGCCAGAGGTCAGGGAGACAAAAGGAATTCCTTTGCGGTTACAGGACTAGTGTGTACCCCGGTCTAGTCGTGGGTACGTGAATCTATGCACAGGCTAAAATTCATAGAACTGTGCACCCAAGAAAGTCAATCTTACTGTATGATAATTTCAAAAATAAGGCTAAAGTTGCCTAAAATCTAAATAAATTTTAAGAATTAAGTGAACTTTTTTAAAAATACAGAAAACGTTTATAAAGAAGCAGTTTGGGTTGCGTTCATTTTCTCCAGGGTAGTGGTGACTCCTGGGTGAGGACGGGAGGAGACTTCTGGTGCCTGGTACTATTTTTTCTCGGTGTGGATGCTGATTGCATAAGTGGGCTTAGAGTGTTAAAAATTCATCAAGCTGTCCATCTTCCTGTTTTTTCGTTATGCATGTGAGATGTCAAGATAAAGACTTTTTTAAAACACAGAAAATGATGGGGAAAGACGCTTAACCACAGCAAACCAGACCAGAGCACTGGGACCCAAGCGCCGGGCGGTCGGGGGTCCAAGAAGCCACTCACCGCCCACACCCGCCTTCTGCTGCGCGATGTAGGACTCGAAGCGCAGGCGGAAGCGGTTCTCGCCACCCAGGCGGCCGTGGGTGCCGTCATCCACCAGGAAGAAGGCTGAGTAGTTGTAGTCGAGAGGAAACTGTTCCCCATCCTCAGGGTCGTCGCGCCACTCGTAGGTCGCAGGGAACGAGCCCTGGGGGGAAATGGCCAGACCAGAGTCTTTCCATTAGAAGCGGGAGGGCAGGAACAAATCGCTCCTTCCCCTACCCAGGAGTCCAGGCCCCCAGCCCCTCCCCCCTCAGACCCAGGAGTCCAGGCCCCCAGCCCCTCCCCCCTCAGACCCAGGGGTCCAGCCCCAGCCCCTCCTCCCTCAGACCCAGGGGTCCAGGCCCCCAGCCCCTCCCACCTCAGACCCAGGGTCCAGCCCCAGCCCCTCCTCCCTCAGACCCAGGGTCCAGCCCCAGCCCCTCGTCCCTCAGACCCAGGGGTCCAGCCCCAGCCCCTCCTCCCTCAGACCCAGGGGTCCCGGCCCCAGCCCCTCCTCCCTCAGACCCAGGGGTCCAGCCCCAGCCCCTCCTCCCTCAGACCCAGGGTCCAGCCCCAGCCCCTCGTCCCTCAGACCCAGGGGTCCAGCCCCAGCCCCTCCTCCCTCAGACCCAGGAGTCCAGCCCCAGCCCCTCCTCCCTCAGACCCAGGGTCCAGCCCCAGCCCCTCCTCCCTCAGACCCAGGGGTCCAGCCCCAGCCCCTCCTCCCTCAGACCCAGGGGTCCAGCCCCAGCCCCTCCTCCCTCAGACCCAGGGGTCCAGCCCCAGCCCCTCCTCCCTCAGACCCAGGGGTCCCGGCCCCAGCCCCTCCTCCCTCAGACCCAGGGGTCCAGCCCCAGCCCCTCCTCCCTCAGACCCAGGGTCCAGCCCCAGCCCCTCGTCCCTCAGACCCAGGGGTCCAGCCCCAGCCCCTCCTCCCTCAGACCCAGGAGTCCAGCCCCAGCCCCTCCTCCCTCAGACCCAGGGTCCAGCCCCAGCCCCTCCTCCCTCAGACCCAGGGGTCCAGCCCCAGCCCCTCCTCCCTCAGACCCAGGGGTCCAGCCCCAGCCCCTCCTCCCTCAGACCCAGGGGTCCAGCCCCAGCCCCTCCTCCCTCAGACCCAGGGGTCCAGCCCCAGCCCCTCCTCCCTCAGACCCAGGGGTCCAGCCCCAGCCCCTCCTCCCTCAGACCCAGGGTCCAGCCCCAGCCCCTCCTCCCTCAGACCCAGGGGTCCAGCCCCAGCCCCTCCTCCCTCAGACCCAGGGTCCAGCCCCAGCCCCTCGTCCCTCAGACCCAGGGTCCAGCCCCAGCCCCTCCTCCCTCAGACCCAGGAGTCCAGCCCCAGCCCCTCCTCCCTCAGACCCAGGGTCCAGCCCCAGCCCCTCGTCCCTCAGACCCAGGGGTCCAGCCCCAACCCCTCCTCCCTCAGACCCAGGGTCCAGCCCCAGCCCCTCCTCCCTCAGACCCAGGGGTTCAGCCCCAGCCCCTCCTCCCTCAGACCCAGGGGTCCAGGCCCCCAGCCCCTCCCCCCTCAGACCCAGGGGTCCAGCCCCAGCCCCTCCTCCCTCAGACCCAGGGGTCCAGCCCCAGCCCCTCCTCCCTCAGACCCAGGGGTCCAGCCCCAGCCCCTCCTCCCTCAGACCCAGGGGTCCAGCCCCAGCCCCTCCTCCCTCAGACCCAGGGGTCCAGGCCCCCAGCCCCTCCCCCCTCAGACCCAGGGGTCCAGCCCCAGCCCCTCCTCCCTCAGACCCAGGGGTCCAGCCCCAGCCCCTCCTCCCTCAGACCCAGGGGTCCCAGCCCCAGCCCCTCCTCCCTCAGACCCGGGCGTCCAGGTCCCAGCCCCTTCCTTTTCCAAGACCCTGGGTCACACCTTGGGGTTGGTGAGGCTGTCTCTATTCTGGACCACACCCCAGGGGGCCACGCCCATGGCCACCACCTTGGTGCCCCCAGTGCTGGCCATCTGGTGGTCCCTCACAGCCATACCAACATGCCGGCCGATGCCTCTGTGCAGCCCCCCGGTGACAATCCAGGCTCCTACACGGAAACAGAGACGTGCAGAGACAGGGGGAGAGAACAGAGAGTGAGACAAAGACACACAGGGAGATTGGGGGTGGGGGGAGGGGGGCAGCATCCAGAGAAGTTGGGGAGATGGCATTCGGGCCCAGGCCCAGGAGATACAGCCGCCACCCACCCTCGGTCACCTGTGCTCTGGGCAGCCCGCACCAGCCCTCGTCGCAGCAGGTCCTGCAGCCAGGTCTGGAGGACAGGGCCCCCCGATCCCCCCAGCACTGACACCACCAGGTTCGGGGCACGGAAGCCCCATGTGCGTGTAACCAGACTATAAACTGTAGCTGGATCCGTGCGGTCAGAGAGCCGGAGGAACTGTGGACACACAGGAGGGGGGACATGGGAAGGGGGACAGAGACCCAGACAGAGGAGGACAGAGACCCAGAGAGAGGGAGACAGAGACCCAGAGAGACAGGGACAGAGACCCAGAGAGACAGGAACAGAGAGACCCAGAGAGAAGGGGACAGAGATCCAGAGAGACAGGGACAGAGACCCAGAGAGAGAAAACAGACGGGGCAGAAGCGAAGAGAGAGGCCAAGAGGGGGATGGGCAAAGGGGGAGACCGCGTTCAGCCGTGGGGGACCCCAGACGCTGGCTCTGGGAGCCCCTGAGGCATGCAGCCCCTCTCGGGGCCCCGGCCCTGCCCAGACATGCAGCCTCACGTTGCTGGGCTTGTGGTTGGCCCCCGTGAAGTTCACTTCCCCGTAGGCATCAGTGGGCTTCTCCGTGGTGTGTGCATCGCTGTCCCACACGGTCACCACGGCCGCCCCGAACGCATCCTCCACAGCCACTGATGGGTGGGCACTCCGGGGCCGCCCGCACTGGCAAAAGGTCCCTCTGGGGGTGTGAGGGTGGAATATGAACCCAGGGCTGTACCCACCAATCGCAAGCATCCTGTAGAGGTGTCCACACTTCTGTAGAGGGGGCTGTCTACATGGACTCCTGTCCCCAGAGGCAGTCGGGGTCCGTGCTGGCCCTGGCACCGGCTCTGAGTGCCGGCGGGGGAGACCTGCGCAGCGGACAGCTACAACCCCGCTTCTCCACCAGAATGAAGCCACAGCGGCTCATGAAAACATGAGCAGGCAGGTCCACAGGGCCCCACCCTCACTGTCACCTGCAGGGCCTCAACTGGAAAAGCAAAGAGAGCCTTCAGGGGGTGCCCCCGCTGTCCCCAGTCCAAACACAGGATGTTCACCATGAAAAGGAAAATCCACAGAATAATTCAGAGAGAGCTCTTGTGCTAAAGGCTGAGGCAGCTGTGTGACTTTGGGCAAGTGGCTTTACCTCTCTGAGCCTAAATCTCCTCCTCAAATGAAAAGACGGTAATAGCGCAGCTTATTCCATAAAACCAGAGGAGCTAATGAAAGACGGTGTTTCCTGAAATTACGATTGTGTACCAGTCCCAGAGCCCACTCCGCATGAACTTCACACAGAGCTTTAAATAACCTTGAATATCACAGCGAGAAAGTCATTCCTTTTTCGGTTCTCCCGACTGGGTGCTAGAATATCTTGAATGCCTCACCCTTTGCTTCCCTTTCTAACAGAGAAAAGCAGGCCTCAGGCCCCCAAAACTGGGCTGGCAATTTATTCGTTTCTTTCTCTTTGTGGCAAATGGAACAGGTTTTCCATTTATGGTGATCACATATAAAACTTTTGCCCCCTGAATAAATGTACAAGTCTCCCTTGCTATTTAAATATGATTGGCACCAGAGTTTCAAAGAGCCAGTAACAGGAATTTGAGGAATGAGGAACTCATTTGAAAATGTATCTAAATCTCTCTGAGGCCCGGTGCAGTGGTTCATCCCAGCACTTTAGGAGGTTGAGGCAGAAGGATCACTCGAGGCCAGGAGTTAGAGACCAGCCTGGGCAAGAGAGCAAGACCCTACCTCTACAAAAAAATTTAGAAATTGGCCAGGCATGGTGTGCGCCTGTAATGCCAGCTACTCAGGAGGCTGAGGCAGGAGGATCACTTGAGGCTAGGAGTTTGAGGCTGCAGTGAGCTATGATCGTGCCACTGCACTCCGGCCTGGGCAACGAGAGCAAGAACTTTTCTGTAAAATAAGTACATTTAGTCCTCGGTTGCAGAAGGAATTCAGATCTTGGGGGAGATCCATGTTTATGTAAATGGAGTGAGTGGGTTTAAGGACTACTTCTACGGAAGTGGTACACGGGTTTCACAAAAGCTGTGTAGACAATAAAAGAACAGCCACTGATCCACATGCAGTATGAACAGAATATGCTTGGGCCGGCCTTGGCACAGTGAGAACCACAATGAAGTTGTGTCCCCTCCTCCTTTCAGAGTCTAACTCCAGGCCCTGGCACACCTCAGTTTACCCACTTTATCCTTTCACCCATGGTAACCCCATCCTTGGGCCCACTCATTCCCCTCCAGCTACCTCCCACTCTTGTGACTACTTCCTGTGGCAAAACTTCTTCAAGGAATGGCCGAGCACCTGCACTGTCCAATATGGCAGCCACACAGGGCTCTTTCTATCCCTGGGGCTTCTTACATTCTAATACGTTAAAATTAAATCAAGTCAAAAATTCAGTTCCTCGGGCGCATTGGCCACTTTTCAAGTGCCCAGAAGCCCCAAGTGGCCGGTGGCTGCCATATTGGATGTGGATGTAGAACATTTCCACCATCGTGGAACATTCTGGTGGACAGCACTAGTGACTAGCCCCTCTGCACTCTTCGCCTCCTAACCTCTTTCTTAATGTGGCCACTGAAACTGACATTGTCCTTTATAGGAGCAGCAATTCCCTGCGTGTCCCCAAATACAATGGCCCCTATTCAGGTCTCATCTAACTGTATCACAAGGTGGCACTGGCCACAGCTAAAAGGCTCTGATTCTGGAATAGGTTTTCTTTGGCAGGGTATGCCTGGCCCCCTGGCCTTCCTCCCCTCCCTGGCTGCTCTGTCCCTGCCTTGTCTGTGGCTTTCTCTCTACCCCTTCACCACCCTCGGGGGGAGGCGCCCCCCAGAGCAAGGCCACAACAGCTTCCCTGCACGGTTCTCAAACTTGATGCTTGCTGTGGCGATTTGGAGGCTACACATTTGCCTTAAGGCATTCAGAGACAAATATTTTTAAATACTCTTCTACAAAAAAAAAAAAATGGCCTTAGAATTGCCAGTTTGCAACTCGTTTTTTAGTGTGACATCTCACCTACTCCCACAGTTTCAATTACTGTCTACAGCCAGGACGTCTCAGACCCCAGATGTAAGTACAAACCTTTTCCGAGTGCCAGACTTGGGTCGCTACGTGCCCCTCCGTCCCCAGAAGCCTCTCATACTCACAAAGCCCCACGCAGAGCTCAGCAACATTCCCCAAACCTGCTCACCCTCCAGGGTTCTCCACCTCAGGGACAACCTCACTGTGTCCCAGTCACCAGCCCATGTGTCTAGGAGCTATCCACTGATGCAGGTGCTCTCTGACTCCCCAAATCCACCAGTCTCCAAGCTCCACCCACCTGCCCCCTGAATCTTTGCGCCATCCCCTCCTCTCTGTGTCCCCAAAGCCCTGGCCTGGCCCAGGCCTTGTCCCCTCCCACTTAGACCCTCCATGCAGCCTCCTCCCTAGCTTCCCGAACTCCTGTTCATCCTAACACAGCCCCAGAGGGTCTTCCACACTTAGAGCCAACCTCACCCCTTTTGTGGCTCTCCAGAACCCCCAGAACAAGGTTCTAGCCCCTCAGGGTTAGAGGCCCTGAGGGGGCCCTGAGGGGTTAGGCTCTGAGGCCCTGAGAAGTCTGGCCTTGCCCTCCCCTCAGCCTCCTTACTCATGACAGTGCTCCCTACATCCTGAACTCGGCTCCAATTTCAAGCCACACATACTGCCATTGGGGGAGGCTTTGCACTTGCTGTTCCTACTCCCAGTATCACTTTCCATGGGCCTCTCTCCAGCCCACCTTCAATGTCAAACTCCAACTTAGCCTTCAAACATCACCTCACTGGCCCCTCCTCCTCCTTCAGAAACCATTAGTGACACCCTGTGTCAGTTCCAGGTCTTAGGGAGATGCCTCCTCTCAGCTCCCATAGAGCCAGTGGTGCATCTCTGGTAGCTGCCATTTTCTCACCTTACTATAGTTGTCCTCTGTGTGTCCTCCTCCAGCCAGACCAGAGGTTTCTACTTTTTCTTGACAACACCCCCCATCAGTAAAAAATTATTGTGTTTTTCTCTTTTAGAGATGGGGTCTTGCTGTGCTGTCCAGGCTGAAGTGTAGTAACTATTCACAGGTGTGATCCCACTACTGATCAGCACGGGAGGTTGGACCTGCTTCATTCCACTTGGGCCGGCTCACCCCTCTGGAGGCAACCTGGTCATCTCCCACTCCTGGGAGGTCACTATATTGATGCCAAACTTAGTGCAGACACCTGATTGGCATAGCACACTACAGCCCAGAACCCCTCAACTCAAGCGATGCTCCTGCCTCAGCCTCCCAAGTAGCTGGGACTACAAGTTCACACCGCCACACCTGGCAGTAAAAAGTTTTTGAGCACGCATGCCCAACAAACATATATCTGTTTATTTATATATGATTTACAAGCTGTACTGCACTAATATAATACGTTCAGAACAAAACACACACTAAATTAGGAATGTTGATGCTTCCTAAACCCCAAAGATTGTCTTGAGAAGAACTAGAAAGCCCAAATCCACCAGAGAGACCAACACTGGAGGCTGTCCCTGGCCACCCTGCACATGCCTGCACACAGTAATAATTGATACCTTCCAGTGGGAATAGCAGATATTTTCCAGTGCTTCCATGTGCTGGGCACAGTTCCAGAAATATCACAAGCATCAACTTGTTTAATTCTTGCAATAATCCCAGGAGGCTGGGGCTGTTTTTATGCCCAGGTGAAAAACGTGGCCCAGAGTGGTGAAATGATTTGCCCACAGTCACACAGCACATTTCCCAAGTGAAATTTGAACCCTGGCAGAGTCGTTGAGTTATAATTAGATGGAACGGATCTCCTCCCTTGGGAGCGCTGAATGAGGGTTTCTTGCATGGATGAATGAATGAATGAACGAATGAATGAACGAATTAAACAGATAGGCCAAAGAGAAAGAGACAAAGAAGTGACACAAGGAGACAGAGACACACAGAAGAGACATAGGGAAGGAAAAGAAACAGAACCGACCCCCGGAGCTTTTACACTGCCCCTGAGCGGGAGAATGGCGATGGCAATCCGGGGTGTCTACACAGACCCGAATCCTCCCAGAGGGAGAGCGCCTGCAGGGAACGCCCTTGGGAAGGTCCGCAAGGCCGGGAGTAGGGGAAGGGGCGGGGCCGGGCGGGGCTTGCGGGGGCGGGGCCTGCGGTGGGCAGGGTCAGCGGGCTGGGGACACTCCCCGTGGGCCAGGGGGCGAACTCCTCACCCAGTATCTGTGGGGTCAACTATGAACGTCGTGCAGGTCTTCTTCTTGAAGATCTTGGGGATCCAGCTCTGGGGACAGAAACAAGTGGCGCCGGTAGAAGGTGGTGGGTGAGGGGGACCCAGTTCAGTCCCACTGGACACAGAGTCACCCACTCGCTGGCCTATCCACCGACACAGGAGTTCGGGACCCCAGCGCCTTCCTCCCGCAGACTCAGGAGTCTCGACCCCCAGCTCCTCCCCGCGCCCCGATCTTACCCGTCCCCAGGGGCCCAGGAATCCGTGTCCCCCCTCCTTCGTCTGACCCAAGAATCTGAGTCTCTAACCCTCCCCTCTGGGAACCCAGAGGCAGGCCCCCAGCTCCCGGCTCCCTGGGCCCCGGCGCCCGGCGCTGCGCCCTACCTGCTCCTTCTCCGGCCCCACCATGCTGCCGCCGCAGCCGCCGCAACCTCCGGCAGCCCTCGGGCTCCCCGCGATGCCTCCACCAGACCCCCCTCCAGACTCGCCCGGGATAAACCGGATCCTCCACTTTCCAGCCCAGCTGGGGCGGGGCAAGGTCTGGGGGGCCGGAGTCTCAGGGACACGTAAGCCGGAGGCGGGGAACAGGGCGGGCCCGAGTCTGTGATAAAGTGGCAGAGGGAGACGGTGACCCAGGGGGTGGCAGAGGCCCGGGTGGGAGGTGTGCAGGGCCAGAGACTCAGGGACAGAGTGGGAAGGGGACAGAAACGGGGAAGGGGTGGGCACAGACTCAAAAAGGGGGAAGCCAGAGATGAGGGAGGGAACACATTAACCCAAAGAGAGAGAGAGAGACAAAGACTTGGCGCAGAGAATCAGAAGGGTGGGGAGGACTGAGACCCAGAGAGGAGGGTCCATTAACCCAGAGAGAGATGGGGAGAGAGGAAGACTCAGAGCAGCGATACGGACCCAGAGTAAAAGAGGAACAGAGACCCAGGGGTGGGGGCAGCGATGTACAGAAACCCAGAGAGAGAGGTGGACAGAGACCCAGAGAGAGGACAGAGACCCAGAGACAGAGGGGGACAGAAACCCAGAGAGAGAGAGGACAGAGACCCAGAGAGGGGGGACAGAGACCAGAGACAGAGAAGCACAGAGACCCAGAGACATGAATGCCAGAAATGGGGGGAGGGGACACATTGAGGCAGGGAAGACACAAAGGCTTGGGTGAGGGGCAAAGACTCAGGAAGTGGGTACAGGATTTAAGGGCGGATAGTACATTGGCCCACAGAGAAAGGGAGATGAAGACTTGCATGGGGACAGACACTCAAGTGTCAGGGAGACAGAATCCCGTGGAGTGGGGACAGGGACGCTGAGAGAGCAGATGACAGAAATGAAGAAAGAGGGGGACGTGATACAGAGAGATGGAGACCCTAAGAGTGAGGGCAGTTATGACAGGTGACGAGTGGGAGACACTAACACACAGAGACAGCCAGGGCCACATGTCTCCTGCCAGCTCTCCCTGATGAGGACAGCTGGGGCCTCCGTAACCTGACCTCCCCCCTCCCCACCCCAGCTGTATTTATAGCCCTGGCCCGGCCTGGTCCCCTGCCCCCAGATCTGAGTTCCAGGGACAGGAGGTCATGGGTATGTGTGTTGGGGGCAGGGCTCTTTTCACCCCGTGCCAGGGCCTACATATTGGCACCCACCCTCCACCAAAGCATCCCACTCTGGCTGGAATCTCCCCATCATCTAACCCTGATCCTTCCATCGCAGGGGTCTCTCCCCTCCAATATGTCCCTCCTGCCCCCCAGGTGCCCCAGGCTCCCTTAACTTGGCCACTGAAAGTCTAGCCTTTGTCTTTGCAGCTGCTAAACATGAGCTTGTTAGCAGGTCAAAGTCAAGTTCCTTGCCGCCAACTCCTGGCCAGAGGGAGACCCCTCCACTCAACCTCTCCCCAGCTGGGACAAGGAGGAACAGGAGGGAGGGGCAGGCGGGGACTGACCCAGAATAACTCAGGGCTGAGAGTAAATTTAGCCATAGAGAGGGGAGGAGAAAGACCCTATTGGCTGGGGAGTGGGGAGGGAGGGCTCCAGACGGGAGTCTGGGGCTTCTGAGAGAGCCTCAGAGGGGTGTCCAGAGCCGGACCTGAGGGCCAGAGGAAGGCGACAGGCAGAGACTGAGAGAGACACAGAGAGAAAGAGTCAGGCCCCAAAGGGCCAGAGACCCCAGCAGTCATCCACGTAGCCGTAGAGGGAGCTGGAGTGAGCCCTGGGAGAAGTTCTGTTGCCTGTCTATCCCCATGGGCCACCAGGGGCCATGGCTGCACACTCCTCTGCTCTGGGCTGCTGTGGCCAGCCTGCTCCTCCCCCCCGCCATGAGCCAGCAGCTGAGAGGGGCTGGGCTGGGCCTCAGCAACTGGAACAACAATGCCGGAGTTGCTGGGCCATCAGGGGACGTGTCAGCAGAGTTTGGGCACCACATCCATAACCGTAGAGACCATCAAGATGAGAACGAGGACGTCTCCACAGAGAATGGGCATCATTTCTGGAGCCACAGAGACCACAGAGAGGAGGACGAAGATGTCTCCAGGGAATATGGCCATCAACTCCATAGCCACAGGTACCAAGGCCACGAGGTGGGAGATGACAATGTCTCTGGTGAGGAGGTCTTGACAGAGCATGGTCAGCAGGCCCGTGGGCACAGAGGCCATAGGAATGAAGGCATGGAAGCCTTGGCTGAGCCTGGGCACCACCTCCCCAGCCACAGGAGCCAGGACCATCCGGAAGAAGATGAGAATGAAGTTGTCTCCAGCGAGCATCACCATCATATCCTCAGGCATGTACACCGAAGCCATGGAGGAGAAGAAGATGATGAAGGAGAAGAGGAGGAGGAGGAGGATGTCTCCACTGAATATGGGCAGCAGGCCCACAGGCAGCGAGGCCATGGGAATGAAGAGGATGAGGATGTCTCAGATGGACATCTCCATCATGTCCCCAGCCACAAGCACCAAGGTCATGAAGAAGAAGAAGAAGAAGATGATGATGATGGTGATGATGATGTCTCCACTGAATATGGACACCAGTCCCACAGGCACCAAGGCCACAGGGAGGAAGAGGACGAGGATGTCTCAGATGAACACCACCATCATGTTTCCGATCATGGGCACCCAGGCCATGAAGAAGAAGAAGAAAAAGATGATGATGATGATGATATCGTCTCCACTGAATATGGACACCCATCACACAGGCACCAAGACCACTGGAAGGAAGAGGATGAGGATGTTTCAGATGAACACCAGCATCATGTCCCTGACCACGGGCACCCAGGTCACGAAGAAGATGATGATGTCTCCATTGAGAATGGGCCCTGGGTCCATAGGCACCAAGGCCATGAGAAGGAAGAGGATGAGGATGTCTCAGATGAACACCAACATCACGTCCCTGGGCATGGGCACCGAGGCCACGAAGAAAAAGATGATGATGATGATGATGATGATGATGTCTCCACTGAGTATGGACATCAGGCCCACAGGCACCAAGGCCACAGGAAGGAAGAAGATGAGGATGTCTCAGATGGACACCACCATCATGTCCCTGACCATGGGCACCCAAGCCACAGAGACAAGGAAGATGAAGATGAATACGTGTCCACTGAACATTGGCACCAAGTTCCCAGACATGCCCACCATGGACTTGGACATGAGAAGGAAGAGGAAGAGGAGGAGATCACAGTTCAGTTTAGCCACCATGTTGCAAGCCACCAACCCCAAGGCCACAAGAGTGATGATGAGGAGGAAGACATTCCAGATGAGTATAAAACAGAAGTCCCTGCCCATCACCACCACAGAGTCCCCAGGGAGGAAGATGAGGACATCTCTGGTGAGCTTGGCCACCAGGCCCCCAGACATGAGCAACTAGACCACAGAGATGAAGGGACTGGCCATGGTCACAGAGCTTCCATCAAAGAGATTAGCCATCAGCCCCCAGAACACACAGGGGTCAAGGATAGAAGCCATTCAAGGGAGGGTGAGTCTGAGGAGAAGGAAGAGAATCACAGCTCTCAAGAGGAAGATGATGAAAGTTTGGAGCAGGGAGAGGAAGGTGGCTGCCATGGCTGCCTGGAGCAGAAAGATGAGGAGGATGAGGAGGAAGGTCATGGCCTCAGCCTGAGCCAGGAGGAAGAAGAAGAAGAGGAAGACAAGGAGGAGGAGGAAGAGGAAGAGAGGAGGGAAGAAAGGGCTGAGGTTGGGGCCTCACCGAGCAGAGACCACAGGGAGGAGGAAGAGGAGGAGGAGGAGGGGCTGGAGGAAGATAAGATCCCCTTCACCATCATACCCAACCCACTGGCCGGAAGGGAGGTGGCTGGAGGCGCCTCCAGTGAGGAGGAGAGTGGTGAGGACACAGGTAAATGTCCTGGCCAGTTGCGGGCAGGGAAGAGTGGTGTCAGTCTGGGTCACTGCTGCCCTCCTGTCCCCACAGGTCCGCAGGATGCCCAGGAATATGGGAACTACCAGCCAGGGTCCCTGTGTGGCTACTGCTCCTTCTGCAATGTATGTCCCCAGCACAGATCCACCCACCAGCCTGTCCCTGGAATTTGTCCCCGGGGGCCCTGGGGTACTGTGGGAGGTCTCAGAGAAAGGGAGGGGCAGGATCAGTTCCAGGTGAAGAAACATACTTCTGGGGCCACATGAAGGACAGACTGGAGGCCAGGAGGCTGGGGAAGAGGCTGGGGTAATGGTCTAGGAAGAAGAGGATGAGACTCAAGCTGCCCCAGGGGACATGGAGACAGAGACAGGGGTCTATGGCAAAGAGAGCCAGGGCAGGAGAGAGGGGACTGGGGCCTGACAGGCTAGCGGGAAAATAGGGAGAGAGGGGGTAAGAAGTACCCTCAGTCCAGCCCACACTAACTGGGGAACATGGGGTCACCCGGAGATAGGACACCAGAGGCAGGAGAAGGGAGAGAAGCCAGTTTAGAGGGAAGATACTGAGCTCTCAGTGTTGGAGGTAATGAGGGTGGGGAGTCCGGGGAAACGTCCACGGGGCAGGGGTGGACAAGTGGCAGATGCCCCCCAAGTGGGATTAGGGTTAGGCTTTCCGTCTAACCAGGCTCCTCCTGTCCCCAGCGGTGCACTGAATGTGAGAGCTGTCACTGTGATGAGGAGAACATGGGGGAGCACTGCGACCAGTGCCAGGTAAGATTTCCCTCCAACTCAAGGCTCCACCAGGCCTCAGGATGGCCCGGGACCGTCTGGGTACCCCCAGCCCTAAATCCTGGCCTCTGACCCCAATCTGACCCAACCGCTTACCCCTGATGCAGCCTTGACTCCACACCCAACGCTGACTCCGACCTTAGTCTAGACCTAGTCTCTGGCTCGCGTACGGTTCCCGCCCCCGTCCTGACTCCGCCCCTGACCACGCCCCAAGTTCACTCTCTCTCCCCATCCCCGCCCCAGCACTGTCAGTTCTGCTACCTCTGCCCGCTGGTCTGCGAAACAATCTGCACTCCAGGTGAGCATGGGAGGGGCCCAGGGAAAATCTGAGGAAGGGGCTGGTCCTAGCAAGGTGAATCCTGGTGAGGGCGGAGCCAAACCCGAGGGGCGGGCCCGGAAGATTGGTGGGGAGGGGCTAGACGGAGAGGCGTGGCCAAGGCTGTCAGCACGTGGGCGGGGCGGGGCCTGGACCGAGGACCACAGGGTGGAATTGTTGCAGCCACGGGGCAAGAATGGGTGGAGGGTTCAGGGGCGGGCCTAGAACCGAATGGGCGAAGCTAAAGCAAGTAGGAATCGAAGGGACGGGGCCACCGGAGAACAGGACCCTCCTCCAAGGAGGTAAAAAGGGGGCGGGGCCTTCAAAGGAGTCCCAGTAGAAGGAATTCAGTTTGAGAAGAAATTAGGAAAAAAAGGCATGGAGCTAGTCCTGATCCTGCACTCTGTGACTGTCCCCCTGATGTCCCTTGTGCAGTACCCCTCAAGCCTCTTTTCTCTGTTCTCCCACAGGAAGTTACGTCGACTATTTCTCCTCCTCCCTGTACCAGTAAGTGTGTGACGCGGGGGTAAGTTTAGGGCCCTGTTTAGAGAAGCTCCGTCCCACCAGGAGTTAGTGGATGACCCGGGGACTCCATTTCTCCGTCTGGGAAATGGGCAGGTTGATTATCTCTAAGCGTCCTGGGATGAGCTTGGGACGCTTCGGCTGACTCTTGCGTCCTCCTCTGCAGAGCCCTGGCAGATATGCTGGACACGCCAGAACCTTGACCTGGCCGCGCGGCTGCTACGCAGATGTGCCTCCCCCTGTCCTCCAGCCCCCTTCCCCAGCCATATTTATTTCTCGGAATAAACGTGCTCCCGAAACCTCATTGTCAGGCGTGGGGTCTGTACTCTCCCGGCATGCGAGTGGGGACTAGGGACCTGGACTCGGGCCTGAGGGATGGAGGGGCCTGGACTCCTGCATCCTCGAGGTAGTTGGTTTGCTTTCCTGACGTCCTGACAAACAAATCAGTCAACACGGGAGCTTTTTGAAACAGTTCTCTTTACCCGTGATCACTGAGTGATGCCTGGGGCTGGGAGGCCGACTGCAAGTCGGGGGTTGGGGTCCCCCACCGTCCCCCGCGCCCCCACGCCACGTCGCCCAGTGGCATCGTGGAAAGAGGATTCTCCCATGCAAACCCCGGAGCCGAGGGGAACGGGGAGCGCAGCGCTGTGCCCCCTATCCCCAGGGCACAGACACGGCCACAGCACGGGGGACGGGGAGGCCCCGGGGACACGAGACACGGGGGAGGAAGAGGGGACCCCGCCCGCAGCTGACCCCGAGAACCGGCGACCGGACGCGGCGGGGCGGGGCTGAATGGCACAGGGGGCGAGGCATGTAGCAGCGAGTCCCCCTCCCCTCCTTTAGGACGAAGAAGGAAGACTTGGGCCCCGCGACCGGGCAGGAAAAAGGGGAGGGGCAGCCTCTCCCCGCATGCGGCCCCGGAGGGAAGCCCCGCCCCCTGCCCGCGGGTAAAGGGCACCAGTCTCCCGCCGGAAACTGATCAATAAATTACAAAGTAGAGAAAAGGAAGGCGGAAGTTTGGGGCAGGATTTCCTCCTGCCCTCCTCTTTCCCCCTCTCAGTCCAGTTCATGTGGTTTGGTCCAGGCCCTGTGCACTGGGGAAGCGGGCGCGCTCCCCCGCCGGTCTGTACAGATGGTCCAGTCCGCGGCGCGAGCTCCCCGCCCGCTCTCCCCGGCCAGACCGTACTCCGGGCAGGAGAGGGAACAGCCCAGCGTCTGGAAGATTCTTCCATCCGAGTGAGGTCACCTGCATTGACGCCGAGCAGTGAGTGGAGCAATGAAGATTCTCTGCCGCCCTGCACCCCCAAGGTCGCCCCGACGGTCCTCACCTGGAGGCCTGCACTAGCAGGAGTAGGTCCGGACGGAAACGCCATCTGCCCGGGAACTCCCAGAACTCTGACCTGGGGGGACAGCGAGCAGCAGTTCAGCCGGGAGCGTCCGCCTCCTAGGTCCTCCCCAGGGCTTCTCCGACTCGGGCCTCCTCCCCGGGAGCTCTCCCTTGGTCTTCTCCTCCCGGTATCACCACCACCGCCTGGCTGCACATCGGTTTCCCTCCCTTCCCGGCTCCAAGGACTCACACTCGCACTGGGCGAGTGTCCCACCCCGGGAAGGGGCTGTGGGATTCATCCACTCCACATCCCAGGAGGGAGTTGGGAATATTGGAGCCGTCCATTCCTCGGGGGTAGGGGAAAAAAGACTAGGCCATCTGAGAACCTGCGATATCAAGTTGGTCCATTTCCCACCCTGGCGAAGGGGAAGGGAGAAGGGACCGTCGCATTTGGGAGCCCTTCACCTTCCGGCTGCAGCTTGCGGAGAGGGAGCCCTGGCGAGCCCAGGGCTCCTGCTGCGGCCGAGCGAATGTTAGGGGGAAGCATCTCAGCCGAGTCGGGGGTTACGCCTCGGAGGTCCTTCTCTCGAAACATCTTCCGCCAGGATGGGGAGCGGCTGAAGGACTTGGCGCTGTCCTAGGTATAGGAGCGGGGCAACGGGTTAGGTACCTGGGACCGGCCTGACTCCGCCCCTTCCTTTGACTCCACCCCCTCAGGGTAGTTTCTGTCCCTTAACCCCGCCCCCCTCCCGGCCTCGCCTCCAACCAGGACTCGCTAGCAAAGCCAAGCCCCACCCCTTCTGCTCAGACTCCCACAGGCCAGAGCCGCTCAGGAGCCGCAAGGAACAGAGCCTCGGGAGCTGCTACCGCGCCCACCTCGTCCAGCCGTCTGTCTGTGCCTAAGGAGATGAGGTTGCTGAATTCCTTCTCCAGGAGCTGTCGGGCCTGGGGAGGGGAGGTGGAGGAGAGAGGTTGGAGCATGCAGTCTGCGAGGTGGGATGCCCAGCATGCCAGGGCGAGCAGCGGCTCACCTGCGCATTCTGCGTGGGGATCTGCAGAAGCAAGGCCAGGTCGGAGTAGTCGAAGGTCTCATCCAGGGCGAGCAGCGCCCCGTGCACCCCGCTCTCCGTGAGGTTCGTGGCGAATTCCTTCAGGCCCAGCCCAGACACCCAACCCATGACCCGCTCATTGGACCACACCATCACGTCTGGGGACGAAAGGGACCCTGAGCCACGCCTCCGCCGTGGCCAGGCGAGTCCAGTTGTGCCCATACCTCCATCCCCATTTCCTCTTTCCTGGCCACGCTCCCCATGCTGGCGCTGCCCCTGGATTACGGTAGAGCTTTTTCTCTGGCCTCCCCGCCATCACCCCTCCTCCAACCCCGATCCCTACCCCTACAGCCGGTTCCCAGAGGGCCTCTTACACTCTTCTGCTCACCTCGGATCTGGGTCTGACTCTCTTCCCGCCTCCGCTCCAGGTCCTTCCGGTCATAGTTGAGCCGTTTCAGGCACATAATCCCATAATGCAGACTCACCCTGAGCAGCAGAGGAAGTGGAGTCACAGATGAGCCTGCACAACCCCGCTGGCTGCTGCTCCTATTGGGCCCTCCCCATTGGCTGTGGTCTTCTGGGAGAGGTTGGGGAGTTGATCAGTTCTATTCATTGTTGACCCTCCCAGGAGGTGGGGCATTTTCAACAGGCAGTTCCTGTTGGCTAACCTGGAAGGGGTATGGAGTTAACTAACCAAGCTGTCTCAGAATCTGAACTTTTCCTATGGATCATCTTATAGGTGGAAGAGGCACAGAGTCAGGATTTCCCCAGAACCCAGGCTAAAGAGCCAAAAATAATCCTGGGAATTTCCCATGGTCAATCCCATTGTCTAAAGACTCGCTAGGGGTGGGGCTTCCCCTTGGACTGTCCCCATTGGCCAGGCAGCCCCCACCTGTGGAAGCTGTCCACCATCTTGAGTTGGCCCCGGAGCTCCTTCTTGTTAAGGTGATCTAACATTCGGGCATCCACCAGCGACTCCATGAAGTAGCTGCGGTATTGGGGCAGACCCAGGCTGGGCAGCCAGTCGTTCCCCACCCACTCGTGGTTCATGTCGCCATATGCCAGGATCTGGGGCCATGGGCAGGTGAGGGAGGTGTCAGGCCCTCTGGCCTCTTCCCATGTGTGCATGAAAGGGGTACAGTCCACCCCCAAATCTAAGGTTGTTCTTTCCTCACCCCATAGCAGGACAACGACCCATCTCTGCTCAGGACAATAGACCAATCCAAAGTTGTCTCCTACCCCTTTATGACAGATTAGACTCTTGGCTACTCAAACCATAGTCCTAGGACCCACAACATCACCATCACCATCATCTGTGGACTTGATGGAATTGCAGAATCCCAGACCCTACTCCAGGCCTACTGAAATCAGTGTCTGCATTTTCACAAGACCCTCACATGATGTGACCTATATATTAGTTAATTGGTTGATTTTTAGATAAGGGGAGTCTCCCTATGTTGCCCAGGCTGGCCTTGAACTCCTGGGCTCAAGCAGTCCCCCAGTAGCTGGAACGACTGGCACCCAGCACTGTGCTATACATTAAACCATGAGAAGCACTAGTTTAACAGTGCCTCAGCTCAGTCCAACATCAACTACTCCCCCAAGTCAGGACAGTGGATTCTTTCAACGTCGCTCTCCTGCCAACAAAGGATCATCACTCTTGCAATGTGCGGAAAATCCTAGTCTAATGCTGTATCTGCCCAGGACAATATCTGGATCAGCCTAAAGTCCTTCACTCCTTTTTGCGTCTGGAGACAATCCACCCTTCCCCCTGGCTGGAAAAAAAGACCACAGTCCAACATAACTCCTCCACGGCTAGTGAGTTCAAGCCCCCTGCTTCTTGAGAACGAGGGTTTGCTCCTCCTCCACAACTTCTCCTTCAGCCTGGCCTGCCTCACCACCACCACAACCGATGCTTCCCTTCTGCCCTGCTACACCAGACAGTCCAACCTAGCCCCTGCCCCTCAGCCAGAGGGAAAACAGGATGCCCAATGTCTCTCTGCAGCTATAGCAATGGAACGTCCCTTAGAGCCCCCGAAACCGCAATGATGCAATGGCCCGTGCACCAGGCTGACAGGAACGGTCTGGGCTTCCACATCCCACCTCCAAGCCACGATGAAATAGTCCAGCACCCCCCACCCCCGCCCGTGGTGATGATGGAATGTTCTGGTGAGGGTAAGGCAGCGCTTGGAGAAAAGGGGACATCCATGCAGCGTGCACAGCCTGTTCATGCGCCCCGCCCCACGCCCCCTACCTGCTCCCAGCTGATCTCCTTGGTCTCCTGACCCGTTAGTGGGAAGAGGGGAGAGAAGGGGTGGGTTAAGGGGCAGGCATAGGAGGACGGAAGGGACGGACTTACAGCCACAGACTTGGTCCCCGCCCCCACCCTCAGAGAGTGTTAGTGCCACCCCCAAATGCCGCCGGCAGGGGGCACTCACAGGCTTGGTCGTGGCCGTAAGGGACTCCATCTCTTCGTGTGTCATCCACACGTTTCCTGTGGACTGAGGGGCAGGGGGTGTTAATAGGGGTGGGTGGGAGAGGGCCTCGGATGAGGGAAAGGTTAGGGTTAGGATTAGGGTTAGAGGGTAGTGCTCCTGAAGGCCCCAGGCCATACATTTATGTACGTCCTGCTTTCTGGTTCAGGGGCAGGCAGTCACAGAGAAAATGATCTTTTGTTGAGCACCTGCCATGTACCAAGCAAAAGAACATGAGCTTTAGAGTTGGGCGAATTCAGGTAGGAATCGGGGCCCTGATGGCATTTTGCTGAGTGGCCCGGTGCAAAGGATGTCACATCTCTGACCTCACACAGACACACAGGGTGAGGATTCAGAATGAGGTAGCAGACACAGTAATGGGGCAAAGGTTTGGTGGCGGTAATGGGGTTTGTTCACATTTCTTGAGCTACTGTTCCCAACAACCATACGAGTGAGGAACCCATACAAGGGTTCACACATTTATGTAGCTCCTGGTGTCAGGCACCAGGCACCAGGGTGCGGGACACGGCAAGGAATACAACAGACAAGGCCATTGTCGTCATGGTGGGGAAGATGCAATCAATCTATTGTAAATATGCTGAGAAGTTTGAACATAGACTGAATAGTACATGAAATTAACAATAATGTCAATGCCTTTGGGTTTGATGGGAGCATGGTGGCTATGAAGAAGAAAAAGGCCCATTGAAGTGAGTTTTTTGGGCCAACATGTTGTGATGTCCTCAAACATTCAAGTATAGGTTGAGCATCCCTAACCAGAAAATTCAAAATCTGAAATGCTCCAAAATTTGAAACTTTTTAAGCAACAACATGACACCACAAGTGGAAAATTCCACTCCTGACCTGTAACGGGTTGCAGTAAAAATGCAGTCAAAACGTTGTTTCATGCACAAAATTATTTAAAATACTATGTACAATTACCTTCAGACTATGTGTATAAGGCATATATGAAATGTAAGTGAATTTCCTGCTTAGCCTTGG
Source organism: Lemur catta (assembly GCF_020740605.2). NCBI lineage: Eukaryota > Metazoa > Chordata > Mammalia > Primates > Lemuridae > Lemur > Lemur catta. Next base: position 23,793,118 of record NC_059146.1, read on the forward strand.
GTCTCATCCCCAATATATCTCATTATGGATTTGCAAATACTCCAAAAAAAAAAAAAAAAACATTGGAATCCAAAACACTGCTGGTCCCAAGCATTTTGGATAAGAGATATTCACCATGCACTTCAGATACAAACACACACATACACACGTGTGCTCGCACACAAACAGCAGGTAAACCAGGTTAAGAATTGCTGAATGGATACATGTAACTTTATGTTTGAAATTTCTCTTAATAAAAAGTTGGAGCAAAAGGATACCATAATTAGAAGGCAGTAAATGCTATGGGGAAAATTACAAGGTGATGACATGCTGGAGTGATGGGGTAACCAGTTTAGCTGCTGAGTTAGGGAGGGCTTCTCAGGGGTGGTGACATTTTAGCGAGACCATGAGGATGAGAAAGGACCAACCTGGGGAAAACGCAGGGAGGGGTGTTCCAAGCAAGGGAAACAGCTAGTGCCAAAGACAGGAGTGAGTCAGGGAAGGAGGTGGCCAGGGGTCCCTCATGAAGGACCTTGTGGGACACAGCCAAGTTGGGGCAAGAGGCGAGGTCGAGAGACTTTGGGAAGGTGAGAGCCAATGGGGAGCAGAGTCTGAGGAATGCCCCTGGAGTGAGCGGGCCCAGGATTGGCTAGTCTGAGGGAGGGAGGAGGGGCCTGAGGGAGCGGGGGCGGGGATTGGCCGCCAGACACTCACCGTGCGGGAGGAGGCGGGGGCCGAGGGCGAGGTGAGTGAGACCATCTCCTGGATGGCCAGGCGCAGCTTGAGCCGGTGCAGCGGGTTGCTGATGCCGATCTCGCGCTGGATCTCCGTGTCCGACAAGTTGGCCATGATGGCGCCACTCTTGACATTGGCCCGGCAGGCGGCCACATACCACGCAGGCATGCCTACCCACAGCTGCCGCGGAGGGACGGGGAGAGGAAGGGACAGAGAGAACACGGGAGGAGAAAACGGAGGGAGAGATGGGGGGAGCGAAGGGGCGCGGGAAAGAGAGTCGTGGGAAAGTCCGCAGGGAGAAGACACAGATGGGACACGCAGAGATGTGGACGAGACGTGGGAGAGTCCCAGGGAGACAAACAGGAGAGACAGAAAAGGGTAGTGCCAGAGTGGACGGAGGAAGAGAGGAGAGAGAGACAGCATTGAAGAGAGAGGGGACGGGCAGAGATAGAGAGACACCCACAGAGACACATGGGGAGAAATGTGGGAAAGACAAACACAGTCAGAGATGGGGAGCGATGCAGAAAAACAGAATCCCACAGAGAGAGACACACAGGGAGACACAAAGAGACAGTCAGAGAGAAACAACAGGAGATCAGGACCCAGGAAGGCGTGGCCAGAGGGGCAGCATGGAAGGGGAAAGGGAAAGAAGCTGCTTAGATGAACAGGAAGCCTGACCCCTCCCCGGCCCTCACATGCCCAGCCCACCCCCACAGCCACCTCTGGGCAGGGAGCAGGACCCTGCTGGCTGGTCTCCGCCAGCTCCTGGTAGTGGGGCTGTAAGAGGGGTTGGGGATCAACAGTAAGGGCGTTTCTGGGCCCCAGTACCTCCAGCCAGGAGACCACCGTGGGTCCGTCCCAGGCAGCAAAAGGCAGGCCCTGGCGGCAGGCCTCTTCCAGGAGTTCGTGCCTGGAGGGGGGTGGTTAGGGGCCAGGACGTGAGTGGTCAGGGATGGAGACCCCCCAGCCCTTTGGATGGCCCCTTGACCACACACACTCATAAAAGCACTTTTTATGAATGTAGGAAACATGGTAGAAGGTCAAAAAATACATGTGAATCTCTGTAAATCCTTCACACACACACCCGCCACCCCCATCAAGAAAGAGTAAAAAATAAAGAAAAACTCTAGGAGATCCCAGGCAACAAGCAAGTTCAGGATCATGGACATCCCCTCCTCCCAGCATTTTTTTTTTTTTTTTAAGACAGGGTCTCATTCTGTTGCCCAGGCAAAATCATAGCTCACCACAGCCTCGAACTCCTGGCCTCAAGCGATCCTCCCACCTCAGCCTCCCAAAGTGCTGGGATTACAGGTGTGAGCCACCGTGCCCAGCTGCCTCCTAACATTTTATTCTCCTATGTCTACTATCACCAACCCTGCACACACAACACACATACACACACTTGCACACTCACTCACTTTCTCTTGTTCCTTCGGTCCTTGTCTCCCGGGCCTGTCAGCTTGGCTAGCCCCAGAGGGTCAGTGGCCAACGTCTCGTCTGAGGGTGTTCCAGCTGGAGGCAGGGAGGGGTCAAAACTTGGAAAGTCTCCAGAGGGAGGTAGAATCTCTCATGCTGGGGTAGTGAGAAAGATGCCAGGAAGGCAGAGGCCCTGAGGGAGTAGTGAGTGAGGCCACATCCAGGGAATGATAAAACCAGACAGGAACCAATGTCACCTCCCAGGCAGTGAATTGGAGATATTCCCAAAACAGGGCCAGATTCACTGGGCTGGCGTTGGTCAGGTGGCAGTGGTGTGCTGGTAAGTGCCTAACACCTGGCTCCCAGGTGAGGGAGAAGGGATTTCCTGATATGTAGCAACTGTCAGTTTCCATGGTGTAAATAATTCCATCATGGCCAATTTCAAGCTACCAATATGAGGTCAAGCAGCTCACGAAATTCCTACAACAACAGCTCTCACAAGCCAGTACAAGCAGACGTCGGTATACCACAGGAAGGACCCTGCCTTTAGGATGCTCCACCCTCTTTCTCTATTTAAAAAATAGGCAGATGAAATAACAAATTCATTTACCCACCAAGTCACCAGTCAGGCCCCAGACGACCTTTTCCCTCCTCATCCTGTCTACCTCTGCCAAATTCTGGCAGAGTATTCTAAATGATTACCAAATGAATGGAAACATGAGCGAATGTCAAAGGAATACGGAAAGCAGGAGAGAGGGAAAAAGGAAGGAACAAAAGAGGGAAAAGTTGGAATTGGGGTACTCACCAAGAGATGAGCTGTCCCGGCCTGGGGGTCCCATTCGCCCTTTCTCTTTCTTGCCAAAGAGACGGCCTATGGATGACTTGATGCTCTTCTTCTTGGGGGCTTTGTGCAGGGAATCTGGGGTGCCCTCACTGGGTAAGCAGGAGAGAGTGAGGGCAGACCCCTTCTGGGCTTCCCCCTCTCCTCCCAAGTCCTTGTCCACTTTCCTTTCTCATCCTCCCAAGCAAGCCCCTCCCAGTCCCCATCCCTTGTCCCTGCTGACCTTCCCCGTGAGGGTCCCCCATCTTCCAGGGACCCTGCCTGAAGTGCCAAGGCCTGGGTCATTCTCTCAAGACGGGCAGAGCGGGGGGTGGGAGGTGGGGTATCTCCTGGGATGGCTGGCCCCTCCCCTCGTGGAGCCCCAGCTTCCTCCTTGGGGACATGATTCTGGGGACAGATAGGCATAGATGCTGGATTAAGCTGGAGGAGTCAGGTTGGGGCTTCTCATTAATTGGAGTCTACTAGTGTGTGTCTGGGATGGCCCTGGTTTGGGGTACCATATCTGAAGATCACCTAGATCAAGTGGGGATGAGTTGCAAAAACTTAGAAGCAATGAGTGAAGTTCCTCCCATTTTTAGTATCTTCACTATTGGTGTCAGGAGCAGGACATACTCGACCTCAAAGAAAGCTAATGTTACAGTTTCTGGAATTAGAAAAGTTGGGTTTAAGGCAATAAAACAGGGCCAATATCTCTTGTCTCCCTCCAAGGTCAATTCTGAGGATCAAATTGTAGTTCTTAAAGGTATGGTTAGTCACAGAAACTTTTTTGTTTAATCCTATGCAGAAACTCGATGCATAAGACAAGTAAACGAAGACCAGACCTAACTAACATGAAAGTCGGGGTTCAGGAGCCCAGTGACTTGGTCTCCCTTTGCCCTTTGAGTTGGAACCTTTCAGGAAAGCTAAGGTTGTTTTGGAAAACCACTGGTGTGAGGGCTTATTTTTGCTGTTTCTTGGGGAGCCCTGTTTCTGACCTCTCCCCACCTCCCTGCCAGTCTGAGGAGACTTCAGAACACTCACAGCCTTGTCCGTGCCCTCACGGGCAGGGCTAGGGGGTGCCAGACGGGGTGTTGAGTGGCCAGAGCTGGGAGGTGACGGGCTGGCAAGGGTAGATGTGGTGAGGGAGGGGGGCAGTGAGCAGCTGCTACGGTAGCGGCCCAGCGAGTCCAGGCCAGAGCTGGACACCCGGCTCTCCAGCTCCTCTGCCCTCTGCTCCGTCGTCTCCTTCTCCTCCTGGATTAGCCTGAGAAGGGAAATCAGGGAGACCGGGTGACAGGGCTGTGATAGACAATGGGACAGGGAGACTGGAGATCACAACGGGCCAGGAAGCCCTGGTGGGCAAGGGGAATTCTAGGCGCAATGAAGTCACAGAGTTCTGGTGGATTCATGAAGCCCTCATGGGTTCAATGGGCATCAAGGGGTCAGGACAGTCATCAGGACAGTCGCAGGGAGTCATGGAAGGACTGTCAAGGCGATCAGGGTCTGCATTAGGGTGGCCCTGATGATAGCCAAGTGTTTTCTGGAAAATCATAAAGGGATTACTATGGGCAAAAGATCAAGTTCCAAGGCAGATTGCTAGAATAAGGTCACAATAAGAGCAGGGTGACATCAGGGACTCTGAGGTCAGTCTAGGATCTGGGAAGGTCATGGAGTCATTGAGTATTTGAGAATTGATACAAGTTGGAGTTTGAATGGAGGGTCGTGGTCGTGTTGGTATATTTGCTGGGGGCCCACGCGGAGTGTGTTCCCGTAGGAGAACTGCTGAATACGGCAACTGCTGGTGATTGGGGTGGATGTTACATCTGTGCGGCTTCTTAATAAATTGAGGACTTTTGTCATATTAGGTAGAAATTCTTGGTATATGGAATTGAAGTTCTTGATTAACATGTTAGGATGAGATTCTTGGTGTTTGGGGTTAGAGACTTTGTTTTGTTATTGTGTTGAGATTCTTGGGGGCCTGGGAGACTCTGGGTACTGGTTATGTGAAGCCACAAAATCCATAGTGTATTGGAAGATTCTGGATGTATTGGCTTGAGGATTTAGGTATTTTGGAATGCAGTCTTTGGTGTGTTGGGAAATGGTGAGTGCTGGTAGAGGGATATATATGCATAGAAGACTTCTGCGTGTATCTTAGGGGATTCCTGGAGGTTGGAAGGAGTGTTGGGCTGGGAGAATTCCTCAAGGGTGGTGGGAGAGGAGATGGGCTCAGGCCTTCAGATCAGTTTCCAGAGCCAGAGGGGCTGCAGGGTCAGCTCAGGCAGGGCAGAGCAGGACCGGGCCAGTTCTCACTTGATCTCCTTGTTGATGGCCTCCAGCTGCTCCTGAAGCATGATGGCCAGCGTCTGCACGTCAGCCTGTCCACTGGGGGACAGCAGCTCGGCCCCAAACATCCCCTCTGCCTCTTCCTCATCCGAGCCATCTAGCTCCCCAGGGAATGGGGGTGGTATGGAGCCTGCAGGGGCAGATCGCTCCCAATCCTGTCTCTGTGTGGGGACAGAGGGACACCAGGTGGGTTAGTGCCAAGGTTGGTGCTGGGTCTTTGCTCAGTGATTCTGACCTTGCCCACCCTCCCTGACTCTGCCCACTTGCCCTGATGTCTTTCCCAGCCCAGCTTTCTCTCTTGACAGGTCTCTGTTCTTTGTTTTTGTTTTTGTTTTCTTTAGACAGAGTCTTGCTCCGTCACCTGGGCTAGAGTGCTAGAGTGCAGTGGCGTCATCAGAGCTCACTGCAACCTCTAACTCCTGGGCTCAAGCGATCCTCTTGCCTCAGCCTCCTGAGTAGCTGGGACTACAGGTGCATGATATCACACCCGGCTAATTTTTTTCTATTTTTAGTGGACACAGGTCTTGCTGTTGCTCAGGGTGGTCTCAAACTCCTGAGCTCAAGCGATCCTCCCTCTCCCTCTGGCCTTAGCCTCCCCAGAGTGCTAGAATTACAGGTCAGGTCCCTGTACTTGACCCCTCCCCACAGCCCTCTCCAAGCCATGCCCATGCCCAGGACTCCACCCCTTCCCCATGAGCCCGCCCACTTCTCTTCCCTGCCTGGTCCCACCCACTCTGGAATTCTACACCCCTTTCCTCATCCCAGCGTTACTCTCAGGTTCTCACCAGGTAGCAGGACATCCGCATGAAGAGACATCGGGCAAGAGGGATGATGGGATTGTGGGGAAAGGACAGAAGACAGGGTGAGTCCCAGAGACCCTGCCTCTCAACCCAGCCTCCTCCCACAGCCCCAGGGATATCCCACCGCTGCCTGCCCAAGCCCCACTCAGTGCAGGCCCCAGAGGTAGCTGCTGACCTTGGAGGGCTCATCCTTGACCCCTGACCAGCGGCCCCTCTTGCCTGCCCGGGTGCTGCCAGCCCCATAGGGGTCCAAGTGGGCACCAGAAGGTAACGTGGGTGCCTGGGAGTAACGGAGCTCCAGGGCACTGCCAGGGAGAGACCTGTAGGCATGGGGAGGGCAGTCAGGGACCAAAGGAAACAGAGGTGAGGGGTCACAGAGACAGGCCTGGGGTCAGGGGTCATGAAGTCAGGGTCAAAAATAAGAGGGATGAGTGGAAGTCTCAGGAGGACTGTGAACTGGTATGAGCTTGGCCAAAGGGGCTCTATGGGCAGAGGTGGGGCAGGAGGGCTACTGTCACCTGGAGTAGGAGGATGGTGGTCTCCCCCTCAACTGGTCAATCTCCATCTGCATCCGTTCCATTTCTGCCAAGAGCTGCTCCTGGGGGGAGAGGGTTGGAGATGTCAGGTCAGAATCTGCCCCGCCCCTGAGGGACACCCACTACCAGCCTTGCTGACAGAAACCTCAGCAATCTCTGCCCCACTTCCCTCCTCCTGCCCCTTCGGGTCCTGCCCTGAAGGCCACCCTACCTTGTTAAGCAGCAGCTCATCCTGAAGCTTCTTCATGTTGGCTATCTCCTCACTCAGCGAGTTCTGTGAGGACAGGAGTGAAGAGAGAAAGTGGGGCCTGAAGAAGGCATGCCCTAGTCCCAAGGGGACTCAGGAGAAATGAGATGGGCACAACTGGTGAGGTGCGGGGGAGGGGGATGTGGGACCAAAGACATATCTGGGGAGAGGAGTCCTGTGAGCCCAAGGATGGACATCGCCTGTAATCTCAGAGAATTCAGGGTTTGAGGGTCTATAGGGTAAAAGGTTTTGAGAAAAGCCAAGGACTCGGGGTATGGGTACCCCAGAATTCAGTTCTTAGAATGTTTAGAACACCTCCCACTCTCACTCCCTGCAAACCTCCAGGTCCTCCCCATTCCAAATGTTCATCACTGCGTGAAAAAGTGTTCTCGGCAATGGAGCAGAGAAGTCTGTCGAATTCAGGATGCCTGGGTTTAGGGAGATCTCAGATAATGAATGCATCAAGGGATAAGGTGTGGGACCCCAGGATTCCAGCAAGAGGCAGTCCAGCATTGCTGGTCAGCACGGTCCTGGGTTGAGGCGCACCTTCTCTTCCAGTGCCCCCATGCGCTCCTTGAGGTGAAGCTGTAACCGCTCGTTGGACTCGCTCAGCAGCTTGTCCACTGTCTCAGACAGCCGCTTATTGTGGTCATCGTTCATCTTCTCCCGCTGGCGTGCCTGTCCAAAGGACAGCAGGGCAGGGGTGCTCAAGCCCATCCTGCCCAGAGCCCCGCCCCTGCTCAAAGCCCCGCCCCAGCCCTGCCCCTCACCTAAACCCCGCCCCCAGCCTCAAAGCCCCACCCTCTCTGCAGCCCCGAGCCCCTCACCCGCTGCAGCTCCTGGTTCTTCTCTTCCAGCTGGGCCTCCAGCTGTCGAAGCCGCTCCTCAAAATTCCCATGACGTTCCTCAGCCTGGTAGTTGGAACCCACAGCGTGGTGACTTTACCCCACCAGGGTAGTCAGGCTCCAGGCCCCACCTCCTTCAATGCTGGGTGTCAGGCCCCACCCCCAGAGTACCAGGTTCCTACCCTGCACCTGTGGTTCAGGCCCCGCCCCTGTGCCTAGTCTACTATCTCAGGACCTGTTCCGTCCCTCTCAGGTTCCAAACCACGCATCCCTTCGGCCCAGGCTAGAGAACATCTCCCACTCTCACGCCCCCACAAACCTTCAGGCCTACTCCATTCCAGGTCCTGTCCGTTCGACCAGATCCCAGGCCCCGCCTCCTCTAGGGCCACCCCTGCCCCATCCCCAGACTCCAGGCCCCCACCTAAGGCCTTCGCTCACCTTGTTGAGCGCTGCCACACGCTGGGCCAGCTGGGCCTCTATCTCTGGCAGTGTCTCCGCCTTCTGCAGCGTCTGCTGCAGCTTCTGCTTGGCGTCGTCCAACCACTCTGCCAGCTGACGGCTCTTCTCTTCACTCTGGAGGAGGGAGAGGCAGGGGAGGGAAGGGGCTAGGTCACTCGGGCCACAGCTTGGCCCCCAACGCCCCTCCCCGGCTGCGCCCCCACCTGCCGGTACAGCGACTCCTTGCTGGCCAACTCGTTCTCCAGCTTGTCATTGGCATCGTGCAACGACGTGGCCTCGCGCTGGGCACTCAGATAGCGCTTCTCCAGCGTCGTGATCCGCTCCTCCATATCCTCCCGCTGCGCCAGCGCCTGAAGAGGCGGCAAAGGGCTTCGTGGACTACAGCTCCCAGAAGCCCATGGGGTAGCCTAGGCTTAGAACCCCCAGACGAGGCACCCCAGGGTATCCTGGGAAATGTAGTGCCCTGTCACCTGCCCGTCAGAATGCTGGTACCACACCTGCCAAGAGATCCCAGGACTAGTCCACCTTAAGTCCTCTGCCACCTGAGAGTTCAAATGCAGGTACTGCACCTCCCATGAGCTTCTAGGGAAGTACTGGCTTAAATTCTCCATGTACAGATGATCTAAAGCCCATTGGAAGCCCATGGGATGTAAAGTCTCCACTCGAGCCAATCTCCTCAAAAATCCAGGCCTTAGATTTCTCAGTAACTTCTAGCACAGAGCAGGCTTAGAATCACAGAGCAAGCATCCTAGGGTCTCGCAGGAAGCAAAGTTCCCCTTTATCTAGAAAACAACACTTCCCAAGAGCCACCAGAGTAGCATAGGCTTACAAGCCTAAAGGAGGGGCTCCAGGGTCTCATGGGAAGTGGACTCCAACCCAGTAGCCTGTATGGTGGAACCACACTTCCCAACAGTCCCTGCGGCCATCCAGGCTTAAAATCGGAGGCGAAGACCCTAGGGGATGATGAGGAATAGAGTGTTCGCTCTGCTTTCTCATTCACTGCCTTCAAGAATCCTGCCCCCACGTTTCCCAGCAATTCCCTGGGGCACAGGGATTAGGATCAAGGGGAGGGAGTGAAATGCCAACAAAAGATTCAATTTAGAGGCACCAGAGAATGTCCCAATGATAACATGATAACTATGACCAGTTACTGACCACCTACTATGTGCCACATGCTAACTCTCTGATAAGAGTCATAAATCTGATTTTATGGATGAGGAATCTGAAGCTTAGAGAGGAGGAGAGGCCACACAGCTGGTAGACTGAATCCAGGTTCCACCACTCATGAGCTCTGTGATTTCGGGCGGAGAGGGTGGGGGAGGGGAGGGACAGAGGACAGCCCACCAGGGGCTCCAAACTCACCTCCTTGAGGTCGCGTTGCAGCTTGGAGTTAGCTTCCTCGGCCTTGCCCAGCTCGCGGTGAGCGGTGCCCAGCTCCTCCTCCAGCTGGCTCATCTGACGGCACAAAACCGCCAGGCGCTCCCGAAGCTGGCACACCTCTGCACGCTGCCGCTCCAGGGCCTCCTCCAGCTCGGCTGTGCGACGGTTTGAATCCCCACCAGGACCCAGGCCATTGGCAAGGGTCTGGAATGAGGGAGGAAAGGGCAGAACCCAGAGTGGGGAGAATGCAAAGAGAAAGTTGATCAGCTGAGGTGGAGGAAGGATCAAAGGTAGTAAGGATCATGCAGGTCAGAATCCACAGGGTCAGCGAGGGTCACAGAATTTAGCTAGGTGACCTGAATCAGAGGTCAAAGGCCAGTAATGGTCTTAGGGGTTCAGATGTCTTGGAGTCAGTGAAGATCACACCAAATATTAAAAAGTCCATCACAAAGTCAGGGAGTTGAGTGGAGGTCATGGAGAAGGGACTTCCATCTCACCTGCCCGTCCCCATCCTTGCCCGGCTCTTCCAGCCCTGACCGCCGCCTAGACAGCTGCTCTCGAAGGCTCAGAGTCTGGAAGAGTGAAAGAGGGATCAGAGAAAAAGGACTCCTCCAACCACCAGCTTTACTTCTCACTGGTGCTGGCCCTCTGAGGGGCTAGGTTCCCCCATCTGAGATGCCTCTGGTCCTGCTGGGCTCACCCCTACCCCATGGTCTACTCTTAGACCCTGTGGCCCCATTATATCTCTCCACAGCTGCCACCATCGAAGGAGTCTACCCTTACCCTTACTCTTAGCCTCCTAGTGGAGGGTTCGTCTTCAGCCCCGCCTTTCCCCATCCAACCACCTCCTCCCTAGTCCCAGCCTGAGCCCTGGTTCTCACTTAGGTCTCTCCCCGTAGCACTCCCCATTGAGTTCCTCCTTAGGACCCCCGCTGGTTTCTCTCCACACTACAGCCCCACTGGTTCTCTGTCCTAGTCCTGCCCCAGTAGGTTCTCTCTGGAACCCACCCAATTAGCTCTGCACCATTGACCACCGTTTAGCGCCTCCCCTTCTTGGCCACGCCCCCACCTCCTGATTGCTCAGCTCCAGCTCCTCCTCTAGTACTGCCACTCGCTCCAGCGCCATCCGCAGCCGCTCCCGGACCTGGGGATGGGGACAGGACAGGAGTCAGTTGGAGACCAGACACCCCCCCAATTTAGGACAGTTGACCTTGGCCCAGAGCATCCCTGGGACAGCTCTGATAGGACAACGTCAGGATTCCTCTCTCCATAATGGGCGTGCAGCCCCAACCAGCTACCCAGGCAGCCTCACCCGCTGGTAGCCCCCACCCTAGTTCATTTTTCTATTCTAAACCAGTCAGGTCCCTGTCCTCGCAGCCTGTCCCAATCATTCACAGTCAACATTCTTCCCACTCCCCAACCAGTCACAGCCAGAATCTCTTTCACTCAGGACAGCCCCAGTCAACCACGGGTTTCCATTCTTCCCCCCTCCCTCGGCTTTTCCAATTCCCATACCTTCTCATCCAGGGCCTTGTGGTGCTCGAAGAGGGATTTTAGAGCCTTGAGCACCTCCACCTCGGAGGAGACCCCGCCTGGGGACTGGGCCTGGCGCTTCACCACCGTCATGCGCAGTGACCTCTCGTGCCTGGACACCAGGCACTCCAGGTGTTCCAGGAGGAGCTACAGGGGTAGGACAACGGGTCAAGAAAAAGAGGCAAGGGAAAAGGGGCAGGATTGAGGAAAAGGGTGACAGGTGGGACGGACACATGGAGGAAGAAAGGGAGCCAAGCGAAGGGGCACCGAGAGAGTCAGGTCAGGAAAAGAGAAGGATAATAAAGGAAGGGTAGGACTCAAGGAAGGAATGGTACAGAAGAAAGAAGAGAAAGTTATGGAAATAGGGAGGGAACACGGAAGGAGTGGGACCAGAGGAGGAGACCAGCCAGGAAATGGGAGCAGGGAAGAGGAAAAGACCTGCAGGTGAGATGAGGGGCGTGGAGAGGGGGAAGATAGGTGGGGCTGCAACCCGCGAGGCCCCGCCCACCTGCTTAGGCCCCGCCCCTAACTCCCCTCACCCGCGTGTTGTTCCGCTCAGCCTTCAGCTCTGCAATCTCTTCCTCCCTCTCCAGCAGCTGCTCCCGACATAAGTTCAGCTCCTTTGTCAGAGCTGCAAACTCCTGTCCAGGCATGGGCAGGATCAAGACAATCAGATCAATAATTTCCCCGTCTCCTTCATTTCATGGGACTGGAAGTTTGAAGGCCCCGCCCTCCCCGCTGAGTCCCGCGCCTACGGGCCACTCAGGCCCCGCCCATCAACACAGGCCCCGCCCAGACCCCCCCTTCCAAGAGCCAAGCCCTGCCCCTTCCGGGCCGCCCTCTCCGCGGGGTCCCTCCTCCCTCAGGCCCCGCCCCGGCCCCGCCCAGACCTGAGGCAGGGCGATGCTGAGCTGACGCTGCAGCGAGTCCTTCTCGTGGCCGAGCTCGCGCAGCCGCAGCTGCGCCGTAGCCAGCCCGTCTTGCGCCTCGCGCAGCGTCTCCAGCAGGCGCTCGCGCTCCGTGAGCATCGTGACCATGAGGCGCTCCAGCTCGCCGCCCGCCTCGTCCGGGCCAAGCGCCGAGCCCCGCCGGCCATCCTCACTGATCGTGGGCATCACCTCGCACATCATGGCGGCGGTGCCGGCCTGCGGGTGCGGCGAGGGGGCAGGGAACAGACAGGCCTCGTCAAGGCACAAGCAGAGAAACTGAGGCATGCCATTCTGATACTACATAGGGGAAACCGAGGTGAGGCAATCCAGGGACTGCCCAGAAGAAACTGAGGCCCAGCCACTCTGATCATGACACAGGGAAACTGAGGCATCACCACCCGGGCACTCTGCCAGGGAAACCAAGGCACCAGTTGCTGCCAGGGAGAACTGAGATCTATCCACTCTAATCATGGCACAGGATAAACTGAAACCTATTGCTCTTTAGGAAAACAGCCCTGGCCACCCAAGCATTGGGGAAACTGAGGTCGGACTCCCTAAGACACTGGCAGCAAACCTAGGCCTGACCCACTCAGGAACCGAAGCTGGATGACCCAGGCATTGCCTGAGTGAATGTGGGACAGTTCTTTACTCATTCTAGCTTTGCTGAGAATCTCCCTCAACCCACTGTATGGATGGGAAAACTGAGGCCCAGGCCAGAACCATGTCTTAAGGAGGCCACAGGGCTGGGGACACAGACTTAGGTCACTAGGACGTGGTTACCTGTATAATGTTACAGGGATGGTCCTCACCTACTATCCAGCCTAACTCCTGCCTCTTGCAATTTCCCAGATATCTAGACCCTGGCTACGGAAGAGCCACTCCACGTGAAGAAAAAAAGCACAGTTACGGACTGTCCTCTCCACCACCCATGAGTGCAAGAACTAGCTCCCTCCTCCCTCAGATCACAGGAGTCTAGGCACCCCCAATCCCTTTCCTCGGCAAGACCCAGAAGTCTGAGCCTCCAGACCCCTCCTCCCTAATCCCAGGAAACCACACCCCCAGGAGACAAGATTCTGGGCTCTCATCCTACTCCTTAGACCCAGAAATCCCAGACTTTAGACCCCTCCTCCCCCAGGTACCCAGCTTCTCCAAGGTCTAGGAGTTCTGGACTCTCCCCTCCGCCCACAGCCCCAGCTCTGGTGGAGATGTAACCAACGGTGGGGGAGGAGGAAGGGGAGGGGTTTCTGGGGAAGGAAGGCAGGGCTTGGGTCACTAGAGCCAGGGGCGGGGCAGGGATGAAGGGAGGCCCCTTGAGCCACTCCCTCCCCACACATCAGGTCCAACAGGTACAGCTGGCCTGGCCGAAAGCAAGAGGGACTTTCACTCTGTTCCTTCCTTTCCTTCTCCCCCTGCGGGCAGCGGCCTAACCGGTTCTGAGAATGGATAATTCCCAGCCCCGCCCAATTATGTGGGCTGTGTCCAAAGCCTGGGGCTGGGGCCTTGGACTCACGTGAGGAGAGGAGGGGGCTGAGAGCCCTGGGACTGGGAGAAGAGGCAGCTTGGTGCCTGTACCCTTGGGTCTCAGAAGTGCTGTATCTGAGAATTTAGACAAGTGAATCTCAGCACTCAGAGTCCAGATTCAGGAAAATATTTATAAGAGGGCAGGCCAGTCTTAGGCCAAAAACCAACATGATATCTAAAACCCACAGCGACACAGGATGTTTTAGGGAGGCTGCTTTAGAACCTTAAAGTCACGGAGAAGGAAATAAAACACATAGACTATAGAAAGCTACTGGCACGAAGACACAGTACAGAGTGCAGAGAAGACATATGCTTCCATATTTACAGTATGCTTGGGGTAAGAACTGCACATAGGGCTAAGCAGAGGGGCATTTTCTAGAACTGAGGGCTGGAACCTACAACTTAGAACCAGCCAAGAGCAACCCAATAACAGTGTCTGGGTCACCCTAGGATCCCAAACCCAGAGAGCAGCCTAAGAGCATACCAAATGGAATACATAACAAATGTAGTCAGGAGATATAATCTAGAACTCAGAACATACTAGGGATGACGGTATAACACACAATATAACACGCGTCACATTCTTGGTTTTATCATGTGTCTAGATAATGCTAGAACTCCGAAAGCAAAAGATGTGTTCTAGAATTCAGAACATGCTCTGGAGGGGAAGAAAAACCTGGAAAGTAGCAAGAAGTTTGCCTAAAACTTAGAAGTGTCTGGAGGAAACTGCAAAAGGATGCATGTTGAGCATTGAGAATTTTCTGGACTAAAGAATGAGCTGTCAAAGGAGGAGGAGTAGGTGTTCTGGAAATAAGAACATTTCTAGGCTGAACACTCCAGAAGAGGAGAACCTAGAACATAGTTAGAATGCCAAGTGGCAGATGGAGGAGAAAGCCCACAATTCACCAGGGGAAAAGTTCTAAACTAAGGATGCACTAGAGGAAAGATGGACAGAGAAGGTGGGAAGGAGTGGGCCTAGAACCTAGAACCTGAGGAAGAAAATGTAATGTAGGACACTTCAGTGGGAATCTCCTAGATTTCAGAATGTGAAATTAGATGGAACCTAAACCAGGGAAGTGCATTCTAGAATTAATAGTACAAATTGGAAAAAGGCTAGAGCACATACTTGGAACACATACATTTTTTAAGTTAGAATAACCCTGGGAAGAGAATGAAATCTAGAACAACGTGGCTGGAACCTAGAACGTGCATAAAATGAAAATTGAGCAGAAAAGAAGTAAGGACTGGTTGCTAGAAATTTGGAACATGGCCGACGAGAGGGTGAGATGAGAATTTGGCTAGAGGATGTTATCTAGATATTTGAAAAGATAAATGAGAAAAGACATGTCTCAAATTTAGCATCTAGCCTAGAACTCAGACCATACTTTGAATGAAGACAGCACAGAGAAGTCAACTGGGGAATGTTCTAGAATTTAGAAGGAATCTAGAACATGGAGCAATGCAAGGGCACATGTGCAATTAGAAATATGGAAGACAGTGGGTAGGTTCTAGATCACCTAATGAGCCTAGGTCACAGAACACATCTAGAGGAAGTGATGTGTGTTTGGCTGTTCAGCCTGAAAGAATGTTTTTGGAAAATGGGACCCATGAGTGGCCCTCAGGAGGCAATGGCGTACTGGAAACATCTCAAGAAACTGGGTCTTAGGGGAAAGAGTAGAGAAGAGAATCCTGAAGCCCAGCACCTGAGATAATAAGGGAACGAGGCAGGGGTTTGCCAAGGCCACAGGAGATGTGAAGTTGATGGGGGTGGTCACGAGGCTGTGAGAATCTGGGTCCCTAAAAGTGAAAGCTGAGGAGCTTGATATCTGGGGGAGCTGCAGGGCTGGGGGCCTGGACCCCATATCCTTATGTAGGTAAAGGATGGGAGGTTAGAAGCTTAGAACCTGAGTTCTTGTTTGGAGGGAGGGCTGGGGCAAGTAGCCTCGGTGGGCAGTACGGAACCTGGGTCTGAACTCCTGGGCCCCAGAGGGGATGCAGGACTGGGGACAAGACATCTAGGTCTCCAAGGGGGAGAATGGACAGAAATCAAAGAATTGCATTAATAATTGCTTTCTGGAAGAAAGGAAGAGAGCCATGGCGCTTGAGTCCCTAAGGGAGCAGAGGTTGGGGTGACAGGAAGCTTAGTATATTTGTCTGAGGGGCACAGGGGCTGTTGAACCGGGTTCTGAAGGGGCAAGGGCTGGGAAACTGGACTCCTAGGTCCTGAAGGGGTGAGGACTATCAGCTGGGTCTGGCAGACGGAGTGAACACTGACAAGCTTCCAGAACAGGGTGGGAGCTGGATGCTCGGGTGCCAAGGTCCCTAAGGTGGATAGGGAAGGAAAATACAGAAGCCCTGGCATCTCAGGAAGCAGCTGGAGTCCCAAAAACCTGAGGTGCCGAGGACCGGGCCAACAGCCTGGCCTGCGGAACGGTGAGGGCGACCGGGACGCCCGGGTCGGGGAGGGCCCGGGTATCCCCGGGTCAAAGGCGCGGCGGGGGGGATCCCCGCGCCGCCTGCGCCCCGTCCCTGGCGGCTGCAGCATGAGGTGGGGGAGGCGAGCCTGCCGAGTGCGCTGACCATGGACAGCTCCGGAGCGGGCCTGTGTCCAGGGCGGCCGCCCAGCCGGCCTGGACCGAGGGACGCGACCGGCTGTTGAAGCCGAAGGCTGAAGACCGGCAGACAGGGTGCGCGAATGGGGGACGATGCGGACGCGACGGGGGGCAGCCGGCTGTGGCCGGGGGAGTCTGACACGGCCGTGCGGGTGTCTGGAGCTCCCAGGACTGGGCCAAGAAGGGGCATCTGGGTTCAGAGGGGGGCCCGGGGCTGAACTGGGAAATCCAGGCTCCTGGGCCCTGGAGGAGGCGCAAGGCGGCGGTACGCCTGGGATTCTAGGGTTCGGTTGGGGACTCTGGGCGCTGGGAGGGGCATGCCTGAGTCTTTGGGGTTGAGCTGTGAAATCTGGGCTCTGGGGTCCCCAGGGATGAGGAAGAGAATCCAGTATCTTGGGGAGGCGGGGGAGGCTCGCCGAGGGGTCCCCGGGGTGGGCGCTGCCAGGCGGGCCGGGCCGGGCTCTTACCTACCTGGTCCGCGGCGGCTGCGGGAGGAGCTGGGCTGCAGGAGGGACGTGGGGTGGGGTGGGGGGACCGGGCGGGGCCCCTGGCGACCGCCGGGGCCCGGATCTGTAGCTCCGGAGCCCTGTCTCCGCCGCTCGCGCGGGCTCCGCGTCTCTCGCTCCGGCTTGGGCGGCTGGGGACCCCCCTCCCTGTCACGGTCTCACAGCCCTCTACCCCTTAAAATAGTCCCCTGCCCCTGTCACCGTTCAGCCTCCCCCCGCGAGGCCGCAGCCGCCAGATCCAGGGGTGCCCACCAGCGCCCCCAAATCCCACC
The DNA here is from genome assembly GCF_020740605.2 of Lemur catta. Classification (NCBI taxonomy): domain Eukaryota; kingdom Metazoa; phylum Chordata; class Mammalia; order Primates; family Lemuridae; genus Lemur; species Lemur catta. Next base: position 23,810,051 of record NC_059146.1, read on the forward strand.
TTCCCCCCCCAAAAATTCCTCCTCCCTCCCCCTCCCCCCCACAGCACCCGGGCGGTCGTGGCCCCTTTAACAGGAGACTGACAGACGGTGCTGAGTGGCCAATGGGAGGCGGTGTCGGCGCCGGCCGGCGACTAGACCCCGCCTCCGCACGGGCCGGGAGGGGCCGCGCGGGCGGAGAGCGGGAGGCGGGGCGTAAGGCGCGTCGGCCTATAGGCGCGCGGCGTCAGGCGGCTGGGGCGGGAGGCGGAGCTCGGCAGGGGGATGATGTCACCTGGAGCGAGTAGCGCGCGGCGTGGAACGCGAGTCGCGACCCCGGATCCCGGCAGTGGCGCGCGCCGGCTCTCGCGCTGCACAGGACACGAAAGCCGGGCGGGCAGCGGGATGGGGATAAAGGTTGGATTTTAAGGCGGGGGCAGCTCCCGTAACGACCGCTCTGGTTGGGAAGTCGAGTGCCCACCGGTGGGCGAGTGCACCTTATTCTGCACCCCTGCGCCCGCCTCGGGAACTGCACGCGGCACCCCCACCCGCGACTCCCACGCAGACGGTAGTGCGGCCTGCAGGGTTCCCCCAGCGGACGCGGCTGATGGTTCGCTCCGCCCCGCCCACACACGCCGCCCACTGGCTCCTGTGAGGTTTCAGGACTCCGGAGGAAGGGGCTTGGCCTTCGCCCTAAGACTTAAGGGTCTGGGGCGTTGTCTTCAATTCTGTCCCCCACACTCAGATCCAGACTGGGTCCCAGCCTCCGCCCTCATACTTGTCCCTAGGAAGCCGGCTCGCCTCCGCCTTCAGACCTGGGGAGAGGTCTCTACCTCTGCTCTCAGACTCTGAAAAAGGGGTTCTTCAGGGCTTGGTCTGACCTCAGTTCCTCTCCCTCCGCACACCTCAAGACACTCTAACCCGAGGATGCAGGACAGACACACAGACACGCAGTGAGGGTCATAGATCTTTAAATAAGGAGCCAGTGACAATAAATACTGTACAGGAGAGAGGGCGAAGGGGAGGGTCCAGATCTGTGGTTTCAGCCTCGAGACTCCAAGGACCTGCAAGGGGATGAAGAGAGGGAAGCCATGCTCAGGGAGGGGCCCTGGGGAGCATGCGAGAGCCAGGACTGGGGTTCTAGAAGCAAGGGCCCAGGGAATTGGGTTGAGGGATTCCAGCCAGAGTAGGTTCAGATCTTGGGACGGGAGGGAGCTAGGGGGCTTCGGTCAGAATGACCTGGGGTGGCAGCCTGGGTAAAGGGTCAGGATCCCAGAGGAGAGGGACCAGGGCTGGGGACGCAATTCCAGGAATCGTTGGCCTGGATTGGGAGTCCGGGGTGAAAGGTAGGCAGTGGGGTCCCCAGGACACTGGTCACCAAGGGGCTCACGAGTAGCTCTGGTGCTGCTGGCGCCGGCGGGCAGAGCGCATCTTCTCAAATCGGGCCTCCATCTCCTCCAGCACTCGAGGCGTGTAACGCACCACCAGCTTCACCGAGCCCTGGGCCGCCTTCAGCAGCTCCACGGCCTTCTCGTGCTGCTCACCCTCAACACTCTGCGGGGCCCAACACAGACAGCTGGGCTAGGGCCTGCTGCCCTCACCCAGCCCCCACCAGGAAATGGGACCAACTGCTGGTGAGCCTGGTGCCAGCCCTGAGATGCCAAGGCCTCATGTCCTCCTGGTGGGCGAGTCATTAGCTCTTGCCTCAGTGCCCTCCTCGAAAACCTTGCAGGTTTCCTGTGTCAGGTTCAGTCCCATGTTCCCTCAGTCACTAGACGGATGTCCAGGCCCATCTTTGTTGCCCCTTCCCCATAGCCCACTAATACCCTCTTGCCCTGACTCCCTCTTCTTTGTCCCCATAGCTCTGGCCCCAACTCAGGCCTTGTCCTCTCCCCTCTGGACTCTTACCCTGGCCTCCTCCCTGGCCTCTGACCTCCCACCTCTCCCCTCAGTTCATCTCTCATAAAATCCCAGACAGGTCTTTCTATACTTGCAAGCTGAGCTTAGCCCTCACTCACTCACAGCCCTCCCATGGCTCCCCAGCACCCATGGGACAAAGTCCCAGCTTCTCAGGCTGGCACTCAAGCCATGCATGGCTAACCCCAAGTACCCATCTAGTTATGCCTCCATCTACTTGAACCACAATGATTTTAATTACCTGCATGCCACAGACCTCCCTTAGAACTGAGCCCTTTCGCTTCAGCTCAGAGGAGAGTCAAGTCAGAATCCTTACCTACAACACCCTCAGCATTCACCTTGTTTGCTTGAAGAACTCCTACTCATCCTTCAACACCCAGCCTGAATGTTCCTTACTCTGCAAAAACTTCCTACAGCTACACTGGCCTGGTGCCACATCTGGGCTCTCACAATGCTTTGTGCTTCCTCATTATTATGTCTCTGGAAGTAGGACTGTTTCAGTCAGGGTCAACCTTACTTACTAGCGAGGAAAAATCTTGAGTGTGGGAGCTGAGGGCAACTTCTCTCAGGGTCTGCAGCATTGCCCATCACGGGGCTGGCCACAGAGGCAGTGCTCAATCAGTGCATGTTGAATGAATGTCAAAAGCAGGGACTATGCTACCTTGGATAGACTGTACCCTCATCCCAGCCTCAGCCCTCTGCTTACCACACCGTTCACGGACAGCAGTTGGTCCCCTCGCTTGAGGCCTCCATGGCGGTCAGCCACGCCCCCTGGGATGACCCGGGAGATGTAGATGGGCGAGTTCTGCTCTTTGCCACCCATGATGTTGAAGCCCAGGCCCTCGTCTGTCTTGGGCAGCTCCACTACCCTGGGATGTGCATGGCCCTCACTGGCCGTGAAGGCGGCCACTGTGGCCTAGGAGAGAGAAAGCGTCAGGAGGTGAGGGTCCCTCCATGGTGGGCATGCAGGCTGGGGTGGGCAATCTAGGCCAGGAAGAGCGATTTAGGTCAGATTGCTACCCCCAAGCACAAGACACGTGCCATGACTCAACACAAGATTACTCCTACAATGACTGTGTGTCCTTTCGGTTCCCTGTGTGTGCTTCTGCCATGCCAAAAAGAAAATCTCCATTTGGCGTGAGTGTGGCATCAATACCCAACACTGGCCAACCTTGCTTTTCTACAGAAGAAAACAAAGCCTGTAGGGAGCTTCCAGTCAGCAACAAGAAGTGGCGTCTAACTGTAGTTCAGTAATATGTCAGTGTTCCGTGACTTCCCTTGTTTTCATTGTACAGATGTTGAGGGTTATCTTCTAGCCGGGAATGCCATACTGGTTTCCATCTGTAGTTGCTGAAGATGCCTTTATATGACATTTAAGTTAAAAAGGTGCCGTTATTTAATAACAGTTAAGGATGGTACATAGATTTGGCAAAAACCACGAAGAAGGAAATGGGAATGCCTGGCATTAAGATACTGGGCTAGACCAGGCAGTTCAGTGGACGCAAGAGCGGTGGGGCAGAGGTGCCCACCTTGGCTGTGGCATGGGCCCGGATCTCAGCGCTGCCGGTGATGTCCAGGGTGTCATACAGCTGCTCGTACACCTGGGTGGGCACGCACCAGCATTAGGGAGCCGCCAGCCCCCTGCTGCCCTAGACACAGGAGTCCAGGTCCCCAGAGACCCTCTCCCCTACCATCCAAGGAGCCGCCCCGCTCGCGCAACCAGAGCCAAGGAAACTACAACTCCCAAAGAACCTGAAGCGCGGGCACCGAGGTGGGCCGCCACAGAAGCTGCTAGGAGGCATAGTCCCCGGGGCTCGGGCGACCGCCAGCGTGCGACTCTCACCTCTCGGATGGCGGAGCAGAAGCGGCTCTGCAGGACTCGCTGGAGGGCCTGCAGCTTCTGCGGGGGCAGCTCCCCGCTGCGCTGGAGCCGCTCGAGGAGCTCCACGGCCCGGGACACGTCTGCGGGGCGGGGGCGGGGGCGGGAGCGCACAGACACGCAGAGTCAGACACCGAGACGCAGAGAACCACCGAGAGGAGCGGCGAGAGATGGAGTAAGGGCAAGCTCAGACAGACCCCAAGAAGGACAACGAAGCACAGTCGGACAACCCGCAGAGTCAACGGTGGCAAGGGAGAGACTTCGGCCAGCCGGGTGGCAGTCCCCAGGATCGCGCGCGCGCGCGCACGCACGCACATACACAAACACACACACAGACACACACACTGCTCGCCCACGGACCCTCCCACACCCAGAGAGCGCCCGCCCCGCCCACCCCCTCCGGATAAGTCCGCCCACCCGCGCCGGCCTGGCCCGGGGCGGAGCGGGGGCCGGGACTCGGGGACTCAGGCCACGGCTTGGTGGGCAGGGCCCCCTGGCGCGCGCTTACCCCGCTCCAGCCCCAGAGGCTCCACCAGCGCAGCCATGTCGGTGCCACCACTGCCAGCCGCCCGCCTGCCCCGTCGCCGGCGAGGAGGGCGGGGCTGCGCGAGGCCACGCCCCAGACGACGGGCGCCCCCTGCGGAGGCGCCGCCTGGCAGGAGCTGCGCTCCCAGGCGCCGCTGTTGCCCCGACCCGCTGTCGCGCGCGCCCGGCTGCCCTGCCCTCCGCCCCGGCCGGTCTGTCCTGTTTGCGACCCCTCCTGTTGCAGGCTCAGTCTGTCTGTCCCTTTCAGAATCCTTGTCTGCACCTCTTTTTGTCGTGCCCGCCACACTTGTCTATCCCCACTTGATCCTTTCCCCACATTCACTCAATAAAAGCATGTAAAATATCTTCAGAGCCCGAGGCGACGGACGTGAGGGTGAGCAGAGCAGACAAGCCCACCGCCCGAATGGAACTTCCAGTCTGGAGCAGACAACCAACTTCCGTGATAAGAGCTGAGACTGGGGAGGTGATGACCTGGATGGAGGAAGTCCTGGAGGAGGGACATTGCAGTCCTGGAAGGTAATATCAAAACGTGGAGCGTGGGTCACGGGTCACCGCCAACAGGCAGAAGGAGCCCACGTGTCTGGAGAGCAGAGTTGGGACTGATTTATGATGAAGGTGGAAAGGCTGGCAGGATAGTTTATGCCTGGCCTTGCGTGTTGGCACATGCTTGTTGAGGATTTTGGACATCATGCCAACTCCTAAGAGTAAAATGTGACATTCAAATTTGTATTTTAAGATGACTGCTGGCCACTGTGGACTGCATTGGATGGGTGCAGCAGGCCCAGCTAGCGCAGCAATCCCCGTGGCCGGCACCAGGGCCGAGGCCTGGAGGGTGGGTGGACAGATGTGAAAAGTGCCAGGGCAAGTCTTGGTGCTTAGCTGTATATGGGGATGGGAGGTGCAGGGGAATGGGAGTATTAAGGTGCTCTGGTGCCATTTGTTAAGCTGATCCGTGCTGGAGAGGGATATTGGATATTTTGAATGTGAGAAGCCTGTGCAGTGTCCAAGGGGAGAGGATATCTAAGTCTAGGGCTCAGAAGAGCCATCTGGCCCTGCAGGCAGTTTTGAGAATCTGGGCATAGGTGGCAGGTAAAACCACAGGAGTGGATGAGAATGCCGGGGGTAAGAGAGAATAGAATAAAGAGGGCCTAGGATTGGTCTCTAAAACACTTAAAGTCAGGAAGGCGGCATAGAACGGCCAGAAAGGTAGGTAAGAGGAAACCCAGGTGGAAGAAACCAAGAGAAGAGAATGGTTTTAAAAAGAGGAAGTGGTCAGTGGTGTGAAATGCTCTAGAGAGGCTGCGGACATGCGGGGAATGCAGGAAATGTGGACAAGACTTTGAGAGGCCTGGCTGTCACCCCTCCATCCTCTGGGTGAGCAGGATGGGGATCTGCAATCTGGAAAAGAGCTTGCTCAAAGTCGGGGGACTAAAGCCGCTTTGTCTAGCCCTCTCCCTTCTTCTTTAACAAAAAGTAATGCCTTCACCAGGTTAAACACAAAATGCAGTGACATAGAAGGGCTAACAATGAAAAGCACCAGCCCCTGTATTTGTCCTAACTCTGCCCACTTCACGAGGCGACGACTTATAGATGTTTAGTCTGAGAGCTGCTTCTGTGTCTAAATAACGTGCTAGTTCTTGATTTATCAATTTAGATGTAATAGATTACACATTGATTTTCTGCTTTACCCACCTTTCTCCTCTGTACCCATAGTTTTATGACAGCAGCTTTTAGTTCAATCAATAAAGTGCTCACATGTTGTCTACCTGTTGTTTACTGCAGAGCCCAAGTGGTGTTTTGTGATTGCCTCTCCTTTCTTGAATAGCTTTTTGCTTTTTCTGTGGCTTTTGTGTACCTTTGTTTTCTTTTCTTTCTTTCTTTCTTTTTTTTTTTTGAGACAGACTGTTACCCTGAGTGCCATGACACAGCAACCTCAAACTTCTGGGCTCAAGCGATCCTCCTGCCCCAGCCTCCTGAGTAGCTGGGACTACAGGTGCATGCCACAACTCCCGGCTGATTTTTATATTTTTAGTAGAGATGGGGTCTCACTGTTGCTAAGGCTGGTCTTGAACTCCTGAGCTCAAGCGATCCACCCACCTCAGCCTCCCAGAGTGCTAGGATTACAGGTGTGAGCCACCGTGCCCAGCCTTGTTTTCTTTCTTTCTCCACGTTCTCAATCTCTTTCAGATGAGTGAGATCAGGGTGGTACAGCTGCAGACTCAATTTCTTTCAAGGTCTCCAAAACAACTATTTTATTGAATCTTTTTATCCCAAAATTTCTTGGAAACCTCAGTTCACTCATGCCAATCTGGACCAACTGCACTCTAGCAACTGCCGTCCTGGGACTTCCCTCCACTGCTCTCCTGAATTGGATCAATGCCCCTTTTAAATCCTTCATTTCAGTGCAGTGGGGCTACAGCTAACTTTCTAAGAAGGTTGTGAGTTACCTCTTACTTTTGCTAGTTTGTCCAAGTCTATCTTTCCTAGCATTTCTGGTGTTTATAAGACTTCAGGTTATCTAGTATCTCCTCAACTACTGAATTCTTAGTTTTGGATATTGTTTCCCAGTTCTAGACTTTCCATTTTTTAGAGCCAGATCTGTTAAAATTCTCCATCTTTTCCTTATTTTGTAAACATGTCATAGTTATTTCAGTTTGGTAACTAAAACATCGGGACCACCTCTGGGTCTGTTTCCATTAGATATTTTTTTCCTCTTGGTTTTCAGCCATTTAAGTCCTCTCTAACATGCCTGGCAATTTTTGAGTGGATGCTGAGTATAAACACAGTATGTGTAGAGGCTCTGAGTGCTACCTTCCTCCAAAGCGGGTTTTCTTCTGGCTGGCAGACTGCCCAAATCCTGATGAGGTCTTGTTTTAGGCTTTCTTAGCCTGACCTAAGTTTAGTTGTGTCACTCTGAGCACTCAAGCAGGGCCGTTCCACCATAGTGGGCCTTGAACTGGAGGCGGGCCTTGAGCCTGTCTCTCCCAGAACAGCATGGCTGCTGAAATCTCTGCTTAGCTCTTTAGCCTCCAAGTTATTGCATTCTGATGAGTTTCTTGAGGGTCTTGCAATGACGATGAGCACCTTAGGAGTTGGCAAATGCCTCAAGGGAGGGTTGCATGTAGATCTGGGAGCTCAATGCCCTTCTACCTGGGAATTTTGCCTTCAAGCCCCAGCTGCCTGGTTGAACCTCTGTGAACTCTGCCCAGTGCAGACTGCCCTTTCCAACGGTCTATTCCCCATGCTAAATTGCTAAATGTGCTCAAGGAAAAAGCAAGGGTAAATACAAAGTGTACCTCTGTGTGCTTTCCTTCCCTTAGGGATCATACCCCTTTTCAAGTCTGGTCTATACTGGTTGCTCCCCAGCAGCTTTCGTAAGTTCTGTTTTTACATATTTCCTCTGATATTATTGTAAGTGGTCTCTGCTGTTAGTCCAAAATGGGTTCTTCCTAGCCAATACCAGAAGTCTAGTTACAGCATCTGAGATATCTATGAGAATATGCTAATTAGAGGTATTAAGTTCTTTTATTACTAAACTGTTCCTTTCAGGATCAGTTTTTCTATTTATCCTGTCATCTCTTGGCTTTTTTCTGAAACATCTGGGTATCTTGGTCGTTTCGGCAGACTAAGACCATTAAAAAACAGACTAGAATCCTGTGGGGTCAGTCACAGACTGCCTCTGGGTTAACAGACCAAGTTTGCCTTCAGGCTGAGAAACTTCTAAGACAAAAGCAGGTCTTGTATTTGCCCAGGTAGTGAAAGCTCACCTCCTAGGCATCCTGAGTGCTGAAAGGGAGGCCTTTGTACTCCTGGAGTTGTAGCCTCGACACTCTCTACAGTTCTGCAGGGCCAACTGGCTTCCTTCTCCAAGCTCACTAGACTGATGTGTTCTCACCATCTTTCATCTTCTCTCCAGAAACTTGCTGACATCTCAATTCCTGGTAGATGCTCTTCCGTTTCTGCTTGTTATTCTTCTACTTTCACTAGTAAGTATTAAGTCAAAGTGTCTGCCACAAAGCAATGGGAAGCCACCCCCCTGCCCTAAGCCTGCCTAGCCTTCTTGCTCTGCCCATTCCCTCCCACAAGCTGCACATTCTACATTTCCTGTGTCCTGCTCCCCTACAGATAATAGCTTCCCTTACAAACACTCAAACTTGCAGTTTCCCAAGTAATCTGGTCCCCTTCTATAATCCACTCCTCCACCAAGACAGGTGGTAGTATGAATAGCCCCAAGGAATGTGTGGAAGAGGTTAAAGAAGAGGATGAAAGCACAGGACCGGGGACACTCAGAGGGCTTTCTTACCACATCTTAAACAGCTCTGGTATATTGGGCATAGCCTAAGCCTTAGGTCCTAAAGCTCAGATTCTAGGCATCCCCTGGAAAACAAAGTAGGGTCATCAAAAGTCAGGTGACAGCTGGGTGGGATGGTTCATACCTACAAACCCAGCACTGTGGGAGGCCAAGGTGGGAGGATCGCTTGAGGCCAGGAATTTGAGACCAGCCTGGGTAATACAGCCAGACCCTGTCTCTACAAAAAATTTAAAAATTAGCTTTTTAGCTAATTAGCCACCACTTGCTGGCTCCTATAGTCCTAACTACTTGGAAGGCTGAGGCAGGAGCAATGCTTGAGCCCAGAAGTCCAAGGCTGCAAATGAGCTATGATCACACCACTGCACTCCAGCCTGGCGACACAGTGAGACCCTGTCTCAAAGGGAAAAAAAGAAAAGGCAACAATCTTCTCAGGAAGACATAGCAGTGAAAAAGAACCCAAGGCACCCTCAATCAACAGGAAATTAATTTTATTTTGAAATCCAAGGGGCCAGAACAAATAATGAAATTCCTACCCTTAGAGAGCAAACTTAGGTGGCCAAGGTTGGGGGAGAGGATGACAGCAAGAGGGTGGGCAGGATGACGTCCAAACAAAGCAAGTGGAGAGGACCTCTTCACTCTGGTGCAGCCTCCATCAAATACCCGTTCTCTGGAGCAAGATACCCGTCGCCTCCCTCAGACTCCATATACATGTCTCGACCATCGTTGCCCAGACCCTCCAGCCCATTGTCCTGGCCGCCACCACCCCCACCTCGGGCCTCATCCCTGCCCCGCTCACTACCCCGCTCCCCCCTCTTGTGCTCGCGATCCCGGTCTCGGTCACGGTCCCGGCGCCGCTCGCGCTCACTCCTGTGGCTCCGCCGTCGCTCCCGGTCACGATCCCGACCCTTCTCCTCTGGACCATCAGGGCCGTCAGGACCGAGCTCCCCAGGAGGGCCGTCATCAGGGGGTGCATCACCAGCCTCAGAGGGCTCGGCCATGTCGCCTCCGCCGCCGCCACCACCCCCACGCAGCTCCTCTTTGCGCTCGCGCTCCCGTCGGGCCCGCTCCCGGCTCCGGCTGCTTCGCCGCTTCCGTTCCCGGTCCTTGTCTTTGCTCCGCTCTCGGGAGCGCCTCCGCTCCTCCTTGTCGCGACTCCGTGAGCGCCTTCGCCGGTCCCGAGAGCGGGAGCGTCGCCGTTCACGCTCCTTGTCTCGCTCCCGGCTCCGCTCTCTGCGCTCCCGCTCACGGTCCCGGTCCCGGTCCCTGTGGGGAAGCGGGGAGGGGCCGGGCCTGGATGAGGTGGGCAGAGGTGTGTGGCAGGGGTCCCCCATGTGACCACCCCCCATCCCAGGAAACTGGTTGCCCAATCTCACCTCTCATCGTAGCGGGACGTATCATCGCGGCCTGAATGCCGGATGTTCACGTCAGCTCCACCTCTTCTGGTACCACCAAGGCCACCTCCTAGAACAGGGCAGATGAACAGAGGATCAGTCTGCGCAGGGACAGCACCGAAGGAGAGGAGTAACGGGTTTCCAAAAGCAAAGGCAGGAAAATAAGCCCCTGCCGTTTGTGTCCACAGAGCCAGAACTGTGTGCACTCTAGTCACAGGACAACCATGTCTTACAGGCACGACGTGGCTCCCACAGAGGGCTACTTGGGAAACAACCGTTACTAGAACCCACGTTTGACTCCAAAGGTCATAATCTTGAATACTGCTTACTACACAGCCTCCTCAAAACCTTCCCTTTGAGTCACCCTTGCCCTCATACAAACCCAAGGCCAGTGATCTGAAAATGTGATCTGCTTAAAAGCCTTTGGTGGCCTTGCCCGGCCTGAAGTCCAAACTTCATGTCAACTGGCTGTAAGAGCCAGCAAGAGCAGCCCCTGCCCAGCTTCCAAACCATGGGCAGGGGCTCTTGGCATTGTAAGCCTCTTCCAGTCTCCTCACACTCATCTTCTTCCTGCCACAGGATCTGTGCACATTGTTATTATCCTTCCCTGGAATGATCCCACCTTCATGTTAGCCCAAACATCACTTCCTCAGGAGGCCTTCCCTGACCTGCCAGACTAAGCCATCCTCCACTGCCTACTCAGTTTCAGAAATGCTTCCTTCACCTTGAGTTTGAGATCTGCTGTTTGGGTGAGCGGATTGCTACCTGCCTCTCCCACCAGGCCCTGATGCACCATGAAGGGGCTACGTCTGCTCGTGGTTACCAACACGTGGTACTGCAGCTGACATATAAAGGTAGATGTGTATTTGTCAAGTGCGTAAATGAACAGCCCTGAGAAACAGATGATAATAGCATCATCGTTTGGATGGGGAAACACTCAGATAAAGTCACTTGCCCACCGTGACTCAGCAAGGAAGGTGTAGCGCTGGGTCGTCACTCCTGTCTGCCTGCAGGTTGAACCTGCCTTTTCAAGTGCTCCTCTATACCACACTGCCTGGAAGAAAGCTGGAGGGAGGCAGGGCTCAGTTCCATATAAGAAATGACTTCTGGCCGGGTGCGGTGGTTCACGCCTGCAATCCTAGCACTTTGTGAGGCCGAGGAGGGAGGATCGCTTGAGGCCAGGAGTTCGAGACCAGCCTGGGCAATAGCGAGACCCCATCTCTACAAAAAATAAAAAAAATTAGCCAGGCATAGTGGTAGCTACCTGGGAGGCTGAGGCAGGACAATAACTTGAGCCCAGGAATTTGACGCTCATATGATTGTGCCATTGTACTGCTGTCTAGGCAACAGAGCAAGACCCCATTTAAAAAAACAAAAAAAAAAGGCAAGAAAACATAACGATGTCTAACCATGACAGTGGGGGTGGATGGGGAGACACTGCGTGGATACCAGGGAGACAATCAAATAGGTAGCAGGCAACTGACTAAGCACCTGGAGTGTAACAGGCACAGGACAGCTAGATTAATGTTTTCAATTCTCAGGTCACCAGCCAGCAATGAGTTGGCTATGGCTGCAACCAACATGTTAAAAAATAAAACAGCAGAATATAAAATACAACTATGGAGCCAGGCGCAATGGCTTGAGCCTGTAGTCCCAGCTACTCCTATCCCTTGAGGCAGGAGTTCAAGATTGGCCCGGGCAACACAGCAAAACCTCACCTTTAAAACTAAAAAAGAAAAAAAAAATACAACTATAGCCACATACAGACTGTATTATGACTGTTCTGGAAAACTTTTGTTTAGGTTATATGTATTTCTGCATATGCACTGTCAAGATGTTGGTTAACCCCAACAAAGTTTGAATGTCCATCAAACTAGAAGATTCAGGAAAGATTCTGACACTAGAAGATTCTGGAAAGATTCTGACACTCTAGGCTCTCTCTCCAACAGGAAATAGTAGAGCCTTAAGCACCCACTCCACCCCAGAGAAACCAGAGGAAGATAAGAATGTGCCTACTGAATGCAGACACTCAGCAGATGAGTGTGTGGTCTACCTAGCACAGGTGGGGCTCGAGCAAGAAGGGAGGGCTGGGCGGCAGGACAGGGGCTAAGGGTGGTTAACACTGCCTGGGCATCTGCCCAGGAAAAGATCTACTCTGAGAGCTGTCAGTCAGCCTCCTAAGATTCAGTCTTCAACAAGCGTGTCTGGATAAAAAGACCTCAGTCCCAGGTTCAGGCCCAACACTGAGCCAATTAGATGGGCCCTCCCCCAAATGTAGAGAGACTCATCCAGGACTAACTGTGCAGCAGGGAGTCATGGCACGCCACACTGGGCCAGTGCAAAGAAGCACAGAAGAGACCCATCTGCACAGATAGCAAACAAGGCAGAAGTGAGCTGCAGGGATGTCAGACGTGGGCTGTCCAGCTCTTGACAACTTCAGCGGCCAGGTGCTCTCGAGGCCCAAGGGCATCACATGCCTCTGGACTCCAAAAGACACCATGATTCTGTACTCACAAGCCACTTTATGTTTTAGGAAGCTCAAATGTATTGCTGATACTTGCAGCCAAACTGACCTTGACTGAGTCAGTGAATTGGCAGACAGTGAGGGGGACTATTCAGTAGGAGGCTCAAAGGCCAGATGCCACCGCTGTCTTGCTTTTGACTAGAAAGCAGCCTGGTACACAGCTGGTTTGGTTCAAACAGGTAACTTGCTCAATGAATGAATGAATGAATGAACAAACAAACGAGAGCAAGAGCACAGTGTAAACAGATGAGTGAAGTGACATTTACAAGCCCCACTGTGTGTCACTTGCCAAGCTGGGTATCTGATGCGCTGAGCTCACTGAACTCTGATGTTATTTGCACTGTCCAAGATGCGGAAGAGGAGGCAGGAAGAGGGGAAGTCCACCAGCTAGTAAGTATCCAGCCCAGCATCTGGGGCCCGGCTGTTCCTAATCAGTAACCCGGAATGAGAAGGCGGGCGGGCACCAGAAATATGATGGCAATGAAAGAGATGAGCTGGAAACAGAGGGAGGATGTCAATTGCTGAGCAGAGAAACTGGCAAGAGACAAGGAAGAGGACAGAAAGCAGCAGAGGGTGTGGCAAAGAGAGGGAAGAACAAGGCCACCAGGCCCAGGGTCCCTAAGAGCCCAGCATGGGCAGGATGTGCTCACCTAGCCGCCTGGGCCTCCAGCCCTTCACGGTTCGGCCCCTCTCCACATCCACAAGGACCCTTCTGCCATCAATCTTCTTGCCGTCTGCGTGCTTGTAAGCGGCTGTAACAGATGTGGGGAGGGGGGAAGGGGAGAGGAGTCCCCAGAGGGTCCTCTAGTCAGGACAGGCCCAGGTCTGTAGCATCCCCACCCCCATGTGTCCCCGTCATTGCACTCACACACACACACCCACCAGACAGCCAGGCAACTGACAGCCAGACCAGCCCTCTCCCAAACCGGCAAGGGGCCTGCTCCATCTCAGTCCCGGCTTCCTTCGCAGCACCCCCAACCGCCACCTGGGGAGCAAGATAGCCACCCCCAGCCACCCTCCCCCAGGCACCCAGGCCCTTCCTACTCCCAGACCCCGGACGACGGAGCAGCCCCCTCCTGCCAGGGTGGCCAAAGTTGCTGCAAAGAAACTGGAGGTTAACTCAATGCTGGACTCTGCTGTGGGGAGGGGGCTCCTCCACAACCCCAAGCATGCACCCTAAAACATCATGCTGGGGCAGGAGGCCCGGCTGGGCCGCTCCGCACCCCAGTTCACACCGGTTTTCTTTTTCTGTTTTTTTGGGGGAGGGTGAGTGTGGGGGTAACAGACATCAGAACAGAAAATGAACCAGAAGGGGGTGGGAGAAATCTTCAGGAAATGGCAGGGAGCAGAAAGGCGGGTTATGTGCTCCCACAGGGCCTGGAGGGGCCCCGCCACAGGGGGGCGAGGGAAAGTGGAGGGAGGCATAGGGAGACGTGCGGTGCTACTGAAAATCCCTGCCTTACCTGAGATGACTGACCCTGACACCCCCCCAGCCCCGCCCCATCTCGTCCTCCACATCCCCAGCTCCACACGTACTGGAGTCCACCCAGCTGGTGCCTAACACAGGAGGGTGAGTAGAGGAGGAGATGAGGGGAGAGGCTCGCTGCTGCTCTCGGGCAGGACACAGCGAAGGGCAGGCCTGATGCCCTGGCCTGTAATCACATGGGGCTGTCGGGAAGGCCAAAAAGTCCCTGTCCCCACCCCCAGCCCTGGCCTAGGGGGTTGTCCTCAACCAACCACGATACCCTGCCCCGCCCCAGCCCGCTCCCCCCCAAATAACAACCAGAGGAAGAGAAAAAGGTGCCATTTACCGATGCCGGCCTTGCGGGTGTCCAAACCGAGCGGGATGGGGGGGGCTCGGCAACTCCTGGGGGCCTGGCGAGGAGGCGGGCTTCCCGGGGGGGGGACACGGGACCGCTTACCTGGAGCCCCCAAGCTTACCTGAGCACGCGCACAGACCCCACCCCCACCACCATGGGGTCAGCTAAAGCTACAGGAAGGGGAGGTGGGGGGTTCTAGGGAGCCACAAGGGAGAGGAGCCACATCTCCTGCACCACCTGGAGACAGGCAGAGGAAGTGGTAGACCCCAAAGAAGCCTCATGGAGGCCTTAAAAAGGGGGAGATAAAGATTAACACCAAATCTGGGAGCTGGAAAACCTTGGGACTATTTTTTTGAATTTAAAAAGAAGGCTGGGAGGCCTTAGAAAAACTGTCCACCCTTACCAATTCCCAAAAAAGGCACACTAAGCTAGGCACATGGGCCACCCGAGGACCTGGAGTGACGTTTCCACCTGCAACTGCACACTCCCTCCCACCAGCTGCTTCAGCCTGAAGGCTGGCACACAGGGGTCCAGGAGATGATTGCTGCCGTGCTCTGAGGAGGAGGGGCCGCTTGGCCCCTGAACCCCGAGGAGGGGAGTGGGGGAAGGAATTTAAGAACGAGGATCACAGTCAAGCAAAGGAACCCTGCTCGGGTTCGGTATCCCAAACCCCAAAAGAGGCCCAACCCGGGAGGAACAGCAAAGAAAACATGTGATTGTGTACGTCTAGGCTTCTCTCTCTTTCCCTCTCTTAAGTCTCTAGACAGTAGAACCTACTACCTCTTCAGCTGTTTGCAGCCTGTCCCTTGATCCCGCCCACACCCCAGACCCAATCCCATGCACTTTGGGGAGCTCCTGACCACCTCTGGAGAGTGGCTGGGCACCACAGCCAGCCCCCTCTGGAGGCCTCAACCATGGTAAGGAAGACAGAAAGGGGGCAGAGCACCCCGAAACTAGCAGCCAAAAAAAAATATCTCCAAAAAGATTCAGTGACAGCCCAAGAAAAGGGATGGGCGGCAGGGAGAGAAGGGCTGAAAGGTTCCATATGGAGCCCTGGCCCTAACGCACCCCCATCTTCAGTGTTCTTGCCACCTTGCCGCTGATGTCATGAAGCCACGTAGGCAGGGGGTTGGGTGGAACCCAGTGGAGAGGCTGGCTGCCTTTCCCACAGGGGTTCATCCTTCCCCTCCTGGGATCAGCAAGATTTTCGGAGAGCATATGGATGGGGGCAGGAGGGGCAAAGGGCACCCAAACAAGGAAAGGGCTGTGGGTGCAGGGAGGCTGAGGGGGCGACTGGGGTGGGAGGAGGGATGCCTCGCTGCTCCTGAGCTGCCTGGCTAAGCTGGGCTGGTGTGCGGTGCTGAGTGATCTTACCCATGATACAAACCCTTATACCAACCATACACTGAGGTGTTGTAAGGGGAGCGTAAGCATCAGCTGCAAGCCAGCTGCGTGGTGGCTGCAGTGACAATAAGAACAGTCAATTAATACGGCGGCCCCTGGACACGCCGCAGCCCTGCCCGCCCCCACCCACCCATCCCTGCCCATGTGGACGCCGCGACAGCCTCAAAGGGGGCTTTGGAGCGGTGGGGGCAGGCGCTTAACACACCTACCACCCCACTGCCCACTGAGAACAGGGTGAGGGGCCGGGGGTGGGGAGGCGGAGGGTCGGGTGGCCCAGGCCCAGTACTACTGGGGGGAAGAGAGGGCAGGTACAAAGGCCAGTCCTCATTCCAACCTGGTACCCCCAATTCCGATGGGGGGAATAATGGGGAGAGGTTCCCCAAAAATCCGACCCCTCCCCCCACCTCCAGCTGGCCCCAGCCCCCACCCAGTTCCCTCCTTGCCCTTGAAGTTCAACGTGTGACACTTACCTCCCCGGGTTCACACACACACACGTTGTGGGGGATTTGGTTTTTGTTTTTTAAAAAACACGTATATAAAAAAAAAAAAGATATATCAGAAACAGAGGGAGGAGGAGAAGAGACATTGCTAATGTCAGGTGTGGCAGGGTGGGGAGGGGACAAGACGACTGGGAAGGGGCTGGGGCAGCAGAGAAGTGAGAGAGGGCCAGAGGGAAGGGCTGAGGTGGGAGGTACTCACAGTGCATGTCTCGCTCATGTTCATACTCGATGAAGGCATAGCCTCGGGGCTTTCCTGACCGCTTACTGTAGACCATGTGTATCTGTGGGGTGGGTGAGGGGCAGGTCAGTTCTGCCATAGGGAAACACCACCCAACCAATCACACAGCCTAGGTGCCAGGTCCTGGGTTGTCTGATGCCAGTGACAGATGATGCCTCAGCATCTCTCTGTCCTTCAAGAGCTCCAAGTGATTTATGCTCTAATGGCAGGAGCAAAGGGCACAGTGGAAACCAGAGGGGCACAGAGGTGGCTTCCCGGAGGAAATGACACTTAAGCTAAGACCCAAACAATGAACACGGATGAACAAGGGAATACAGAAGTGTCAGCCTGTCAGGTGGAACAGCAGTAACACCAAAGGTCTAAGGGATTAGGAGAACCAGGGGGGGCAGGAGGCTGGGTGGCTTGAATATGTTTAGACAACAGGATCCTCAGGAGATGAGGCCACAAAGGTGAACAGGTCCCAGGATCATCAAACACCCCTAATGCCAGGCCAAGGAGCACGGTCTATAAGGACCTGAGAAGGGTTAGGGCCAATGTAGCCAGCTCATGCAGCCGGGAAGAAACACAGGGAGTTAGGGAAACGGGGCAGGGGAGTTCTAGGGTAAAGAGACAGAAGGGCATATGCAGACACACACCCAGCATGTGCAACGCCAAGGAGGAGTGAGAGAATGGACAGAGCAATGGGTCCTACCATGAGAACAGGATGATATGGGAGGGGGTGGAGGTATGTAAGACCACACAGGTGGGGAAGGGCCCTGGAAGGCCAGGCTGTAGTAACTGGACCTCTGTCCTGATATCCTAGAGCCATGGGAGATGTGAGCAAAGATGGGGTCAGCTATGGGTGTCAGAAAGACCCTTTGGGATCATGTGGGAGATGGACAGTGAACAATGGTCTAGATAGGGCTGCTGGGACAGAAGAGGTCAGGATGAGCCAGGGGAGGTGATAGCATTTGAGCCAGTCCCCAAAGGATGGCTAGTTCCACATTCACATCACTACCAGTGACCAGCCCACTTCATAGATGGTTGTGACCCTGAGTTCACCTGGTCCTAGGACTTGAAGCTTGGGACCCTACAGCCCCCCGAAACCCAACTGAGATTCCAAACTGACCCAAAGTGGGATCAGAGGAATAAGGTCCCCTGAAGGCTCTCTCACAGGCCTTCGATACCAGGAACCAATCCCTATGAGAGCCTGGAGCTAGGGGGAGGCCAGCACGAGCCCACTCACTGCCCAGCACTGGGTGTCCCAGTTTGTGTGCAGGATGACCTCAAGCCCCCACTACTGTCCGGCAAGGGCCCGTGTCTGCCCACGTTAAGAGATTGGGAGGAAATAGGGCACAGAGCACTTAAGTGACTTTTTAAATTAAACAAAATGTTAGTAAAACATAAAGCCGTACTCTAAAACAAGAGTCAGCATACACTTGCTGTAAAGGGCCAGAGAGTAGGTATTTCCAGCTTTGAGGGACATATACTCTCTGTCCCAATTACCCAACCCTGCCTCACAGCAATAGCAGCCACAAACAATATGTAAACAAATGAGCCTGCCTGGCTGTGTGCCAATAAGACTTAATTCACAAATAGTAAATCTGTAGTTTGCTGACCCCTGCTCTAAATCAACAACCAGCAATGGTAACTTCTAATTTTACTTCCGTGCTACCCAAGGTCTGCTGCATGGAAGTGCAGTCAGGATGTAAACCCAGGCCATGAAGCGACGGGAGGCTTCCTCAGGACTGAGACCTTTCTCTCTTTCAGGCTGCAGCCCCCTCCTCCACCCACTCTCAATTCAAATAATCCTGACTCAAGCCACTTACTCTTTTGATGGGTCCGTACACCTCAAACTCTCTCCGGAGCTTGGATTCTGTTGTGTCATAGTTCTACAACAAGACAGATATCAAGTTAAATGGGAGCAGGGAGCTGTCCCAAAGCTCTAGGAACATTCCCCAGGACCTAGCCTATTGTCTTTTATCTCAGATCCTGGCTCTCAGTAGCCTGGAGTTCCAGGAGGGAGCTGGGGACTCACCACTCTCGCTACGAAGAGAGTCTTGAAGGCATCACCCTGAGCATTGGGATCATTGTGAGGGTCCCCTGTGCAAGAAGAGAATATGTAAGAAGGAGGCATCCATGGTCTCAACATGACAAACAGATGGGCAGAGACCAATCCAGTAAAGCTGGGATGTGGCAGGCCTAACTGCCATTTCAGACCTACATACCCAAGGGCCCCCTCCCTCCCAGGTGTAGGGTGATCCTAGCAGTAACTGAGCCCAGCTGGGCCTCTCTGGAGATGCAGCCTGATACCTGCCTCTCCCAGTGCAGAGCTCCCTCCCTCAGGCAGGGCTGCACTGCCACCCGCTGGACACAGACTACAAGTACAGCCCACAGGAAAACCTGACACCAAACCACCCTAAGGCGAGGACTGAGAGCCAAGAGGACAGGAGAATCCAAGCCCTGCTTTTTCCTCTATGCCCCAAGGCCTCTGGGAGGAAACAAGGGCTGGTGCTAGAGCAAACGAGAAGAGCTGATTGGCATTACATCAGGTTCCTACTCCAGCCTTGCTATAGCAAGGCAAACAATTGTCCTACCTGGCCACTGAGGAATAATAATCTCCAAAGAGAGGATCCTATTAAGAAATCAATCCCGTAAGTGGTTCCACTGGGAATAAGTCCTTTTCACCAAATAAGGTGACCCCAGCACATATAATGCCCCTGACTCCTGCTGGGGCCCTAAAGGCACTCTGTCCATTGCACAGCAGAGGTGTTTCTTCTGCGTTATAGTGTTACCCTCAGAAGGCCCTGTCACATTCTGGGAGAATATGAGAAAAGGAATAAAATTAATAATTTATTAAGCACATACTATGTATGGCCCAGACACAGTACTGGACACTGAAACTTATCTATCATTATTTTGCAAATGGAAGCAAAAACCCAAGTCAGAAAGCTTAAGCAGGCTTTGCCTCTCAGCCCTAGCATTCGTACTACCAGGCTTCCACCCTAAATCCCTGGAGGTTATTTTCTCAGGAAAACAGTGTGGGAGTTGCAAGAAGCCAGAGAAACAGTCTCAGATCTGTTTCTTCTGAGGGTTTGGCTATAAGCATAAACCAAGATCAAGATGACTTTTTAAGGATTTTCTAAAAAGCAGAAGCCTGAGCCCAAACTTAAGGGAATACCTATCTGGAAATAACTGCAAAGACAACTCCATCTCTGTGTTTCCCCCCCATGCCTTAGTTCCTTGCCACATCTCATCCTTTCCTGTGCCTGGGTCTCTCAACATGCACTGCCTCACTCTCATTCACTCACCAGGCAAGTACTAAGCACCTAGTATGTGCCTGGAACTGTTGTAGGTGTTGGGGATTTGGCAGTAAACAAGACAAAACTGGTCCCTATCCTCACGGAGCTCATATGTGAATGGAGGGGGAAAATAAGGAGACCATATACAATTACATTAGATGATGACAGAGAGATGGGGAGAAAAGGTGACTTTAAAGGGAAGGTTAGGAAAGGCCTAAGATGGTGACATTTAACTGAGAACCTGAAGGTGTCACAGCAGCAACAGGAAACACACCTTGAAATACCAGGCAGTAGTTGGCATAACAGGTACTGTTGGAACACTACAGTGGGACGATGAATGCTGCCTAGGGGAGTGGACAGAGGCCAATTAAGAGAGCTGAGCTTCCTGAAGGGCAGCCAGGAGGTGCCAGCAGACAGAAGGGAAACCACCCCAGGCCCACCGCCTAAGTCACCTGTAGTTCTTGCTTACCCAAGGGGCCCGTGAATGTGACTACAGGTAAAAGCAAGTGCAGCCAAATCAATACTACCCAAGTATCTGAAGAACACATCAACTGAAAAAGAGGGGCACGGAACTAATGCTGGTCAGTGGTCCACCAGTCAGTGTACGTGTGCACTGCGCTGGCAACCCTATCCTCAGGAAATCCTTGCTTAAAGGATTTATCTAGGTACCAGCCCAGAGGAGGGGCTCCAAGGAACTGGACTGTGGAGCTGGGAAACCTCATTAGACTTCAGAGGGCTATGATAACATCTCACTGTTCGTAAGCATACTCGCCTCAAAAAGCCTCCATTTTTTCATCTTAGAAATGGGAATAACCACCCCCGCTGCACTTGGAAGCTGTGGTAAGTGAATAATAAGCTGTGCTAAGTATATCAAGTGCTCAGAAAGGGGGCAAAGTCCCCTTGAATGGTAGCCATTAGTTGTGATGAAGCACAGCAAGCTTCTATAGGTAGACACACAGAAACCCTACTGAACTTGATCCATTATTTTCCTCTTCTATTATGGGGAAGTTCAAACACTTTTAATGGAAGTAGAGAACAGTAGAATGAATTCCTGTGAGCCAGCTTCTGTTATCAGCATATGACCAAACGTATTTCATCTCTGCCCTCCTCCAGCCCCACTGGATTATGTGAAATCAAACTCCAGACATCACATCATTTTGGTCTCTAATAAACACTTTGAAAAAAAAATTATAACTACAGTACCATTATTACATCTTGAAAAAGTTAACATTATTAATTCCTTAACCTCATCTATGATCCAGTGTCCAATATTTCTTAATTGGAACTGTTTTGAAAAAGCATTTTTTATAATTAGCTCATTTAAATCGAGATCCAAACAAGTTCCACACATATCATTTGGTTGATCTTTTCGTTGTTTTTTAAACAGGGTCTCACTGCGTCACCCAGGCTGAAGCGCAGTAGTGTCACCACAGCTCTCTCCAACCCCTGGGCTCAAAATGATCCTCCTGCATAGGACTCTCAAAGTGCTGGATTATAGGCATGAGCCACCAAGCCCAGCTATGTCTTGACTTGATTGGTCTCTTTCCTGACCTCCTTATTTTGTCATTTATTTGTTAAGGAAACTGGATTTCAAGTTTATCCTGTACAATTCCCCACATTCTGAATCTGGTACAAGGTGAGTCTTGGAATGGCGAGCAGGGACTCTGGTCTTCACGTGGAGAACAAAAGGAAGCTCTTAGCAGAAGTACAACAATCAGAATTGCACTTAATGGGCCAGGGGCAGTGGCTCACACCTGTAATCCTAGCACTCTGGGAGGCCAAGGTGGAAGGATCGCTTGAGCTCAGGAGTTTGAGATCAGCATAAGCAAGAGTAAGACCCCATCTCTACTAAAAATAGAAAAAAAATTAGCTAGGTGTGGTGGTGCATGCCTGTAGTCCAGCTACTTGGGAGGCTGAGGCAGGAGGATTGCTTGAGCCTAGGAGTCTGACGTTGCTGTGAGCTAGACTAATGCCACGGCACTCTAGCCCAGGCAACACAGTCAAACTCTGTCTCCAAAAAAAAAAGTATTTAAGACAGACCCTCAGTGGACTTTGGCTGGGGAAGATGGAGGCAAATTAGTTAAACTGTGACCACATCATCCAGGATAGTGGTAGTGGACATGGAGAGAAGGGTCAGATTTGTGACACTTAAAGTAACAGGGACAGGTCTTGGTGACAGGTTGAGAAAAGGGCAAAAAAGGGTCATGACTTGCACCGTCAGATGGCCATGTCCCAGAGAAAACACTCAAAGGAGACCAGGTTGGTGGGGAGGGAAAATCACTATTGTGGTTTGGACACTGAGTCTGAGATGGTTTGAAGCATCTGAGAAAGGACACCAAGGCAGCTGCTGTAGCGACAGTCAGTGCTCAGAGAGCTCCCAGCTAGATGCCTGCCAGGCACTTGATTAAGCACCCTAAGCAAATCAGCCTCTCCAGGGTTTGGAGAAAGTGATTCACCAAAGCTCACAGGTGTACGGAAGAAAACCCAAGTCTTCTGACTACAGTGGTGCCTTACTTAACAATGGGGCTATGCTCTGAAAAATGTGTTATTCAGCGATTTCACTGATGTGCAAACACTAAAGCATGTAGTATGATGGTAGAGCCTACTACACACTTGGCTACGTGGTATAGCCAATTGCTCATAGCCTACAAACCTGAACAGCATGCTACTGGACTGAATGCTATAGGCAACTGTATCACAACGGGAAGTATTTGTGTATCTAAACATACAAATCTTACGGGATCACCACCATATATGTGGCTTATTGATAACTGATACATTGCTATGCTGACTGCCATGGTATGAAGTTTTCACTGTAACAATAAAAGGCCAATGGTGACCTGACCCTTTGGTGAGTTTGGTTAATGGCTACAATGCACCCATCTCATGTCCCAATTCCTCCTGTACCAGGAAGGGATAGAACATCCCTAGTCTAAGGATCAGGGAGCTAAGCGTGGAATGAGGACTGACTCACTAGACTGTACTTCACTGCCTGAGCCTGGGAGATCCAGCTGGGCTATGGCTGCCCCTTAAGTACACTCCCCTGCAGGAGGAGCCCAAGGTACTAGGGGTCTCTCTTCATGCTAACCTTTACCCCATGCTCTCTTGCTTAAAAGACTAAACCAAATACAGTGCTTGGCAAGTGGTAGGGGCTAAATAAGTAAACCAACAACCCTGCTCCCCCCACCCTAAAACAGGCCTCTGGGAGAGTAGGGTACTTGGTGTGACCTGGGAAGAGGAACACCAAGGGTTTGGGGGAAAAGAGAGGTGAGAGGAGGCATTAGAGACTTACACATTTTTAGCTCCGTCTCCACTTCCTGCTGTCGCCGCTCAATCTTTTCCCGTCTCTGTTGGGAGAAAGGAGAGGTGGAGAAGTGAATGCAAACAGAAGTGCTCTGATGTCAGGGACCATCTGGAAAAAGTGGCAAAATAGACATGGCGTTAGGAGGCAAAAATGACATACCTTCCTCTCCATGCGTTCCTCCCTGGTTTCTGCACGAGTTGGAGGAGGGGCATCTCGAGGGTCCTAGGAACAAGAAGAGGATGACAGGGTGGGAAGGACTGGGGGAAATGGCAAGGGACACCTACCAAGGAAATAAGCATTTCAGCCTCCTCCCACAACCATCTACACAAATAAGCAAACAAACATGGACAGTTCAGTGGAAGCAGGGGAGTGGCACAGACCAAAGCATGGTCCGAAGACCAACACTGTCTATAAACTGCTCCTGGTCTGTGACAAGATAAGTACAGAAATTGGAAGTATTCAGAAACTTCTACAGCAATTTGACAGGGTAGTTTTATGTTCCATTAAGCCTAATAATGAAAATTTGGTCTTTTATTTTGTACATCCTTCTTTAAAAACAAATTGCAAGAGAAACGAAAAGTAATTCTATTGTTTTTATCAAAAGCATCAATCTGCAACAGACTGGAAACATTTGTTCTTCACTACAGTTTGAAAAGCACTGGCACAGGTGACACCTTGCTTAGGAACACAGCTTCAAAGGTCCTATCTTCCCTGTTTAGGAAAGACACTGCTGCTCATAGCTCTAAGGAGCATTTACACCGAACAAAGTGCCAGAGGATGTGACAGGAGCGGCGTGATGGGAGGGCCCTTTCTTATGAGCACCAATGAGCAGGAACTGGGCCTGAAGCAACAACAGCAGACGGTGCAGGACTCTGAAGCTGACAACTGGACACTCTCTGACAGCCAGGGCAGTTCACCAGCCACTCGTTAAATAGCAAGCCACACATGACTGATATCAAAGGGTACCACCGGCCTGTACCCACTACATTAATTTAATTGGCTAGTAACACTTCCTGAATGCCAGTTCATCAAGGATGGCAAATCCCACTAAAGATCCACCCTTCTGTTATCTAGTAACTCTGTTTTGCAACTCCCTCCATCTCCAGCTACACTTCCCTACCCAATGCCAGAATGTTCCTCTTATGCCTTCTAGCTGTGTGCCAGCATTTCTCAGGTGCACTGTGATGCACCTTAAGGGATAGAAATCATTACCCTATTTTTATGAATAAAAAAACTAAGGTCCTGGAGCCTAAGTCATTTATTCAAGTTTACCCCAAAGGCACAGAGCTAAGATCCCCAAGTCTTGGCCAGGTGCAGTGGCTCACACCTATAATCCTAGCACTCTGGGAGACAGAGGTGGGAGGATCGCTTGAGCTCAGGAGTTTGAGACGAGCCTGAGCAAGAGCAAGACCCCGCCACTACTAAAAATAGAAAAACTAGCCACATGTCATGGCGCATGCCTGTAGTCCCAACTACTCGGGAGACTGAGACAGGAGGATCACTTGAGCCCTTGAGTTTGAGGTTGCAGTGAGCTATGATGACACCACTGTACTCTACACAGGGTGACAGAGTGAGACACTGTCTATAATAAACAGATAAATAAATAAATCCCCAACTCTTAAGCACTCTAGTACCCAGGGCAATCCTTCATGCATACCATCCTATTAACGATTAAAAACAGTAAATACATTAGCAAATGCTGACATTTACTGATTGCTTGGTGCCAAACCCTTTGCTGTTTAATTCTCCTTCAATATCATGAAGATGTTACCATTATTCTCTTGCTAAAGATAAAGAAACCAATGCATTTAGAGGATATAACACTTGCCCAAAGTTACATAGCTGATAAATGGAGTGGACCAATGACTACCTGACTCAGGAGACTGAATTCTCAACCACTACTTAATGAACTTTCACAAAAACCCTACAACAGACATACTATCAACCCATTTAAGACAGAGAAACTGAAAATCAGAAAGACTACATCATCTGCTCAAATCACACAGCTAGAACACAGCCAGAGGCTGGATTCCCAAACCCAGCTCCCCCCAAAACCCAAACCACTCCTAGTCTGCTCAGTGCACTCACCTCAAACTCTCGAATGTATGGCGCAATGCCACAGTAAGGTTGATTGTGGTGTTTTTCATGTGGCAGTTTCTCCAGGGGTGGCAGGTATGGGATGGGGTCACGGGGGGCAAAGAGG
The DNA here is from genome assembly GCF_020740605.2 of Lemur catta. Taxonomy (NCBI): domain Eukaryota; kingdom Metazoa; phylum Chordata; class Mammalia; order Primates; family Lemuridae; genus Lemur; species Lemur catta. The sequence goes on from NC_059146.1 coordinate 23,835,346, forward strand.
GCCAGAAGATTGGGCGGCAGGAACTGGGTCATCTTGCCAAGTCTAAGAGCAGAAGCAGGGCAGTTTTATGTTAGAGTAGGTCAGCAGAGATGAACCCCTTATTACTCTTTGGCTCTCAAAAAAAAAAAAATAGGAAAGAAAGAAAATAAGTGAAACAGGAAGAGAAATTTCAGTATCAGAACAAGCTTTGTAAAGGCAGAGAATGATTCTATGTCACAAGAGAAAGGGATAAATCTGGGTGAGAAAGCAAGATCTTGGTGGAATGGGGTGAGGCCAGGGCCTGAAGAGAAACAAAGGCCAATAAGGGAAACAAAGACTGGAAGAGGGTTTCTGAGTAATGAAGTCTCAGAATCCTGAGCCAGGAGCTGTGGGGCTGAGAAGTTCCCTAGGGGTTCGTGGAGAAATCAAGGATCCTGAGAAGGGAGGCCCAGAGCTATTGTGACTGGGGGTCCTGTACCTTGCAAAACATTATGAGACGGAGGGCGCAGGTGAAACGCGCAGGGAAATCTCCTAGTAAAGGGAGAAAGTCATAAGGAGCAAACCTCTCAATCCAGGGGCTTGTGGGTAATAGATCTGGGCCCCCAAGGGCGAAAAGAATTATGGGTAAGGGTCCAGAACAACATAGAAAGGAAAGAAAAAAGGCAACGCACCGCAAGGGCCTGTGGGTAGGGGACTGAGGGGGAAACCGGGATGGCTGTGAGAAGCGGGCTTGACTGCCCAGAGAACTCTGGGTGCGCGGTGCAGAAACGTGCTGTGGTGGGGACGTGGGAAGGGGACCCAGCCGCGGGCGAGTGGACTAAGGCCCACCGCAAGGGCTTGTGGGTAGCGGCCCCACACCCCGTAAGGCCGCTCAGTCACCCTCACCCGCCGCGCGGCGCCCTCTTCGGCCTGGCGTCGGTCTGGAGGCTCGCGGCGGCTGCGGCGGCCCCTCACAACAAAGACTCCTCCGGCTTCGACTCGGGTAGCGTCCGTGTCTGTCTGCCTCCGTCGCCCTCTCAGCGCGCGCACCAGGCCACAGCTCACGAACCCGCGCGGCCTCAGCTCGCGACGGAAGCAGGGGGTGGATCCCGGGCTCAAATCCCTCCGCCGTCCACAGTGCGCATGCGCCGCCCCAGTCTAGCCCAACCCACACACCGGGACACGGCACCGCCGCGGGCACAGCGCACGCGCGAGGTCGCTAGGCAGCCTTCGGTAGCCTTAAACTCCTTTGCTGCGGCGGGCAGGCGTCCGCGTTGCGCATGCGCACTCAGCACACAGCCGCCCCTCCACCTCCCGCTCTGGGTTCCAACCGCCTCTGTCCGCGAGATTATTATTGATGCTCCGCCCCTTTCCCCATCCCACTACGCGGCTCTTTCGCGCATGCGTGTTACGTAGTGTACTGTGATAATTCGCCGCCGCCTGACAAAGAGTCCCTAAGTGAATGACATGATTGCGTTGATGTCTGATCTATTCAGCCAGCAACTGTATATCGTGTCTTCCTTTTCCTGGGCAGTGGAAAACAACAAGAACGAAACTGTTCATCGAGCATCCTGTGTGTGCCAGCCGCTCTTTGGGCTCTGGGGCTACAGCACGTGATTAAAGCAAAGTCTTTTCCTTATTGAAGCTCACATTGTACTGGGGGAAACAAGAAAGGTGTTTAAACGATTAAATATAATTTCAGATAGTGGCCAAGATAATGAAAAAAACTAAGGCAGAATAAGGGAATAGGAAATGAAAGCGAGGCTATTTTAGAAAGAGTGATAATAGAAGGCTCCCATGAAGTAGTAACATTTGAACAAAGGCGGGATAGAACGGAGATCTAGGCAGGGTTAACAGCAAGCCTGGTGGCAGGACTCTCAGGTTGTTGACCATGAGATCAGAGAGCTGGCAACCATGTCTTTTAGGACCATGTAGACCTGCAAGGAGTTAGATATTGTATTTTAAGTTTTCTAGATAGAGTCGATAACCTGTTTATTAATAACTACAAAAATGATTGCAAAATTCAAACTACTAATTTCATCTTTCAGGCAACCTGCAACATAAAAGCACATACTTTTAAAAGTATTTTGACACTTTTGCTTTATCTGAGTGCGTATATGACAACTCTCTGTGCTATTTTTGCAGCCTTTCTGTAAGTCTAAAATTATTTCAAATTAAAAAGTTTAAAGAAAATAAAACTAATCCTGCCCAAAGCTGGGCATGGTGGTGCACACCTGATGTCTTGGCTCCTAGCTACTGGGGAGGTTGAGGCAGGAGGATTGCCTGAACCCAGGAGTTGGAATTCAGCCTGGGTAATATATAGCAAGACCTCCTCTATAAAACAAAGAAACTAATCCTGCCTTAATAATGTATTTTTCTGTACCATTTGAAAGTAAATTGGGATATATTTTGAAGATAGAGCTCGCTTATTCAGGTTATGTAGAAATTGAATTAGGCACTTCATTCCTAAACACTTCAGCATGTATCTCCTAAGAATAAGGACATTCTCCTACATAACTACAAAATTATTTTCACTTCTAAGAAAGTTTATCCAGCCCCTGTACAGATTTTCCCAATTGACCCAAGAATGTCTTGTTTTAATCCCAACCAGGATTAAATCAGGGTTCACACATTGCATTTGATTGTCAAATCTCTTTATTCTAATATAGAATAGACACCAGCCTGAGCAACATGGTGATACCCTATCTCTACAAAAAAATTTTTAAAAATTTAGTTGGGCGTGGTGCCACACACCTGTAATCCCAGCTACTCAGGAGGCTAAGAGTGGAGGATTGCTTGAGCCAAGGAGTTTGAGGTTGCTATGAGCTATGATGATGCCACTGCACTGTAGCCCAGGCAACACAGCAACACCCTGTCTCAAAAAAGAAAGAAAGAAAGAAAGAAAGAGAGAGAGAAAGAAAGAAAAGAGTAGAGGCACAGGCCACCACACACACCACACCACTTTTTTGTGTGTGTGATTTTTCTCTCCCTAAATTTCCTGAGTTCAGATGAGTTTCCTGTAGAACATCTCACATTCTGGATTTGTTTGTTTCCTCATGGTGTTTAGTTTGTTCCACTACCTCTGTTTTGCCTGTAAACTGGAAATTGAGTCCGAAGGATTGAAGTTAAGCATTTTTGGCAAGAACACTTTCCTGGTGATACTTCAGAGTTCATATTGCATCTCATCTGGAGGTGCATGTCAGATGATCCCACTATTATGATGTTGCCTTTGGTCACCTGGTCATGTAGCAAAGTGCCTGATCTCTCTTTATAAAGGTACATTTTCCCCCTGACAACCTGAGTAGTGAGTCTCTGAAATTCTGCAAATATTCTGTTCCCCAATCATCTCTCGCCTAATGATTGTAGCAGCCATTGCTGAGCTCTGCCTGCATCAAGTATGAATGGTGTGGGGGGGTAGATTTTATTTGCACTGAAATAGGAAGTTACTAAGGGATTCTGATCAGGGGAAGGACATAACCTGATGTACATTTTTAAAAGACCATTTTAATGGCTATGGTCAGAAAAAAATTCAGGGAAGGGGCTGAAGGGGAAACAGGAGATGGTTAGGAAGCTACAAGTTCCAGGGAAGCGATGATGGCTTGGACTAAAATGGAAGCAGTGGGATGGTAAGGAGTGGTCAGATTAGGGTTGTATTTGAAGATAGAGCTCACTTGTTCATGTTCTGTAGGAATAGAATTAGAGTGTATGGAAAAGAGGAAAGTTACAAATAACTCCTAGAGGAGGTTAAGGAGACAACGGAATACAATGTGGGATCCTGGATTGGATTCTGAAGCAGAGAAAACATCTTAGTGGAAAACTGGTGAGATTCAAATAAGGTCTATAGTTTAGTTAATAGTATTATACTAATGTCAATTTCCTGGCTTAAATAATTATACTATGGTTGAAATTGCTGGAAGCAAGGTGAAGGATATAGGGGAACTTTACATTATGCTGAGAGAAGTCAGATTCAAGAAGCTACATACTGTATTATTCCATTTATTTGACATTGTGGAAAAGCCAAAAAAACCCTACAGGGACCAAGGGACAGAAAACAGAGCAATGGTGGCCAGGAGCTGGGAATGGGGAAAGGGGTTGACAACAAAGGGAAACTAAGGAATCTGGAGAGAGTCAAGGGACAGTTCTATAGTTTGATTGTAATGGTGGTTGCACGACTGCATATATTTGCCAAAAATGTACATTTAAAAAGGCAAATTATACTGTATGTACATTAGACCTCAATAAACTTGACTATCTTGCAGATTTCTGAGCAGAGGAAAAAATAATAAATAAAACAATGAACTTGACCAAAAAAATGGCTCCCCCCAAATATTCGTTGATTACAAAGGGGAAAATAATAAGTTTACAGTGGAGAAACCCCAGACACCACTCTAACCAAGGGATCAAAGTTTACATCACCAGTGCTATGACAAATGGACATCACATGCACCCAATATGATGTGATGAGAAGGGCATGTCACCTCTGTGGCTTTCTCTCCACCCTCAACCCTCCCCCAATTATAACCTCAATCTAATCAAGAGAAAATATCAGATAAATACAAATTAAAAGATAGTCTACAAAATAACTGCCCAGTATTTTTCAAGTGTCCAGGTCATGAATGAACAACAAGGAAAAAGTAAGAAACTATCACAGATTGCAGAAGACTAAAAAGATATGACAAGCAAATGCAACCTGGATTGCATCCTTGAATGGGGAAAGGACTATTAGTGGAAAAACAGGAAAATCCGAATGGAGTCTGCTATTTGGTCAAAAGTATTGTGCCAATGTCAATTTCTTAGCTTTAGCAAATGTGTCTAGCAATGTAAGATGCTAACATTAGCGGAAGCGGGATAGAGTATTCAAGAACTTTGTGCTATCTTCATAACTCTTTTGTAAGGCTAAATATCCTTCAAAGTTAAAGTTTTAAAAATACTATTATTACATAAGAATGATACCAAGGAATGGGAGAGCCTGTGTATATTAGTTTCCTGTTGCTGCTGTAACAAATCACCACAAACTTGGTTTAAAACAACACAAATTTATTAGCATACAGTTTTTGAGGTCAGAAGTCTAAAATGGGTCTGCAGTGCTCTGCTCCTTCTGGAGGCTCTAGGGGAGAATCTGTTTCCTTGCCTTTTCCAGCTTCTAGAGGCTGCCTGCATTTCTTGGCTCAGGGCCCCTTCCTCCACCTTCAAAGCGAGCAGTGGGGCACCTTCTCCCTCTCCGACTTCTGCATCCATCCTCACATCTGTGAATCAGAACTTACTGCCTCCCTCTTATACAGACCTTTATGATTACAGTGGGCCCACCCACGTAGTCCAGAATCATCTCCCCAATTTAAGAGCCTTAATCTAAGTCCATCTGCAAAGTCCCTTTTGCCATATAACACATTCAGAGGTTTCAGGGATTAGGACATGGACATCTTTGGGGGCCATGAGTCTGCCTCCCACTGCGATAACACAGAGAATGAGTTTGATAACATGAGCAGAGTGTGCAAGTAGAACAGGGAGTTGCTGTGGGAGGTTTGCAGAGAACAAAAATGGGTAACAGTTATCTTGGAGAGACAGGGTACATTGATCAGGGGCATGTAGCAGCGTCGGGCTGGAATTTGGGGTCATGAATATAAAGTGATGAGTGTTCCATTTTGGTCCAGCCCCCTTCAGTGCCCCTGGGCAGGCACAGAGTAAGTGAAAGATTTACTAGGGTTGAGTTTGGCTCAACAGTGCCCTGGAGGGGGTTTCAGGCAAGGGCGTGACTTTATTGGTGGACCATGGGAGGTAAACAGGGGAAAGAGGAGAGGGAGGACACCGTACAGGTGGTCAGACATGGTGAAAAGGTAACAGAGTCTCAAGGGATTGTAGGTGCTGGTGATTTTGGAAGTTTTAAAAGTTTGGGTGATGGGGAAAAGATGAGCATGGACAGAGAATGGGAAGATAAAAATCAAGAGTTTAGAAGCGGTATAAATTACTGGTAATGGCAAGGACAAAGATACGACCATGAAAATGGGTGGCAAGATTAGGGGGTGACAAATAAGGGGTGCAGGGTTTCTTCAGGGGATAGCAAAAATGTTCTAAACCTGATTGTGTTGATAGATGCACAACTCTGAATATACGAAAAGCGATTGAGTCATACACTGTCAATGGGTGGCTTGTATAGTATGTGGGTTATATCTCAATAAAACTTTTTTAAAGAAACAGAGGCCAGATGCAGTGGCTCACGCCTGTAATCCTAGCACTGTGGGAGGCCAAGGCGGGTGGATCATTTGAGCTCAGGAGTTCAAGACCAGCCTCAGCAAGAGCAAGACCCTGTCTCTCCAAAAAAAAAAAAAAAAATAGAAAGAAATTAGCTGGACAACTAAAAATATATATAGAAAAAATTAGCCGGGCATGGTGGCGCATGCCTGTAGTCCCAGCTACTCGGGAGGCTGAGGCAGGAGGATTGCTTGAGCCCAGGAGTTTGAGGTTGCTGTGAGCTAGGCTGACACCACGGCACTCACTGTAGCTGGGGCAACAGAGCGAGACTCTGTCTCAAAAAAAAAAAAAAGAAAGAAAGAAAGAGAGACAGAGGTGCTAAGGCAGGGCAGAGGGCAAGACAGATGGAAATGATGGGATGGGAGTACCCAAAGTTCACATTCTGTTTCTCTATTACTGTGATGGTCTTAACAAATCACCCCAAAACTGCGTGGCTAAAAACAGCAGAAATCATTCCTTTCATTCGTAAGTCTGAAATTTGGGCAGGGCTTGGTGGGAAGGCTTATCTCTGCTCCAGGAACAACCGTGGGGGTAGCTTGTGTGCTGGAGGACCCGCTTCCAAGTGGCTCAGTCCCATGGCTGCAAGTTGCTGCTGGCTGTGGGCTGTGAGTGTAGCTGGGGCCAAAGGCCAGTGGCCTAGGGTCCTCTCCACCTGGGCCTTGCCATGTGGTCTGGACGAATGTCTCAGGAAAGAGTCGGGCAGAAAGTTTCGTGGCCTTTTATGACTCATCCTCAGAAATCACATGGTGTTCCTTCCCTGGTGGTCTGTTAGTTGAAGTAGTCACCAAAGGCTGGATACACGAACTGCGCATGATGGGCTGTGGCAAGGTTCTGGACAACCATGTGGGACAAGAAATATGGCTGTGGCTCTTTATGGAAAAGACAATCTAGTACAGGCCAGGTTTTAGACAGATCATCTGTGGGGATACTGAAATTACTAAGAATTTTTTGTTGTTGTTGTTGAGACATAGTCTCACTTGATTGCCCTGGGTAGAGTGCAATGACGTGATTGTAGCTCACCGCAAGCTCCAACTCCTGGGCTGTAAGCGATCCTTCTGCCTCAGCCTCCCAAGTAGCTGGGACTACAGACACACACCGCAAAGCGCAGCTGGGTTTTGTTGTTTTGTGCATTTTTTTTCTTTTTCTTTTTTGTAGAGATGGGGTCTCACTGTTGCTCAGGCTGGTGTCGAACTCCTGAGCTCAAGTGATCCTCCTGCCTTGGCCTCCCAGAGAGCTAGGATTACAGGTGTGAGCCACCGCGCCCAGCCAAAATTACTAGAATTATGATTATGATAGTAGTTTTGCAGTGACGGACAGGGAGCCAGGATTTAAAATCTTCCATGAATGAGCAGGAGCAGCCAAAAGGCAACAGGATGAGTTCATCAAGGAAAGATGGGAAGAGGTGTCCACCAATGGCTTGAGCTTCAAAGCAGCTGAAGTGTCTGGAAGACACAGACAATTGTCTGGAAATTGCAAGAGGGAGCAAGAAGATACCTGCCTACCTTCGGGCTCAGTAGTAGGAGGGAACAAGAGAGAGGGCTTTGGGGTCTCCTGGGAGGACAAGGGGTCAGTTACAGTAAGAAGGTGCTCAGAGAGGAGGGGGATGCTGCTGCTGACAGGCATGACTTCCTGTCACTCAAAAGGCGGGGTTGCAGAAAGGTGGGAAAACTGGTCAGGTTGAGGGTGTGCAAAGCTGGGTTGGAATGAGGAGTTGGAAGAAGAGCCACTCAGAAACACCAGACCCCACCGTGATGCCACTTCAACTCAAGGAAGGGACTTGGGGTCACCGCAGAAGCTCTGGGTTGATTTATGGAAGTTTCCACCATGCAGAGGAACACAGAACACAGAGATCAAAGACTCGCAAAGAGGAGACAGAGACAAGAGAGATGGAGGGACAGAGACCCAGAAAGAGGGACAATAGAGATCCAGGGAGAGAGTCACAGAAATCCATAGAGAAACATAGTATCCCAGAAAGTAATGTAGACAGAAAGAGGGCCAGAATTCAGAATTAGCATGTTCTAAGGTTTTGTGTCGCTCTCCATGCCCCCAGCAGAGGGCGCCCGGGACCCCTTTCCCTGGAGTCCCGGGGTGACCAATCTGCCACCTCGTCCCCCTCGCAAGTCCATCCGATGGGGCTATTTTTACGCGGTGTCATCAGACACCGGTGGCTGAAAGGCCATCGTCACTCAAGGCCCGTCTTGAGAGTGACCCTGTGGCATCTTCCCGGCTCACTCCCCACCCATTCCTGGCAACTCCGGCCTCCTTTTGCACTATTTGCAGGGCTACAGCTCAGGCCCTGCTAGGTTTCAGGAAGTCTCATAGAAAATCCAGGTGGAGACCGCAGTGCAGACGCTGGAGACAGGATGGGGTGTGGGTGAACTTGTTCAGTGGTTTGCAGCTGCCAGAGCGACCCCAGGACAGGACAACCATCAGGACAGTGGCAGAGCTGACCAGGAGTGATGATGATCAGAGAGATATCCAGAGATATGATTCCAGAGACCCTGAGTCCTCTAGAGTCCTAAGACACTCCCAGGCATTCAGAGATACAGGGAGAGACTCAAAGGGGGGCCCAGAAAAACCCTGGGTCAGACACATGGAACGCTAAGAGATAACAAATGAAAAGAGATTCAGAACAAGAGAAACAAAGAGATCAGGGAGACGAGAGATAAACAGAGACAGACCCCCCAAAACAAGGGTCAAAATAAAGACATAGATCCGGAGACCAAGACAAAGAATCTGGCAGAGACCCCCATACAGAGGCCCCCAGAGTGACAAACCTCACAGATAACTGACCCATATAGTCAGAAAAACATCCCCACAAGAGACAGACCCAAAGGGATGACATAGCCAGACGCTGAGCCACACAAGAGGAGAGAGAAAGGTGGAAACACGCGACTCCAATAGAGGGCTCAGATTCTCATAAAAAGAGACGAAACACGCATACACGGCAACCTGGAGAAACGCAGGACCGAGATCCCAGGCGACAGAGAGAGAAAAAGGGAAAGGGGAGCTGAAAGGGCAGACGCGGACAGCGCAGCGCGGCGGAGGCTGGGGGGCAGGGCGGGCGCCCCGGCAGAGGGCGCCCGGCCGCCCTCTGCCCCGCCGGGGTCACGGCGCCCCCTCCCCCGCGCCCTGGCCGGACTGCCGGGCTATTTTTACGCGCGGACACCGGACACCGGGCTGGGTCGGCGGCGGCGGCGGCGGCCGAGGCGGGGCCGCACCGGGCCGGGCGTCGGGGCCACACGTCCGTTCGCGGGTCGCCGGGGCTGCGCGCGCCATGGAGCCGCGGTGCCCGCCGCCGTGCGGCTGCTGCGAGCGGGTGGTGCTCAACGTGGCCGGTCTGCGCTTCGAGACGCGGGCGCGCACGCTCGGCCGCTTCCCGGACACGCTGCTCGGGGACCCGGCGCGCCGCGGCCGCTTCTACGACGACGTGCGCCGCGAGTACTTCTTCGACCGGCACCGGCCCAGCTTCGACGCGGTGCTCTACTACTACCAGTCCGGAGGGCGGCTGCGGCGGCCGGCGCACGTGCCGCTCGACGTCTTCCTGGAGGAGGTGGCCTTTTACGGGCTGGGCGCGGCGGCGCTGGCGCGCCTGCGCGAGGACGAGGGCTGCCCGATGCCGCCCGAGCGCCCCCTGCCCCGCCGCGCCTTCGCGCGCCAGCTCTGGCTGCTCTTCGAGTTCCCCGAGAGCTCGCAGGCCGCGCGCGTGCTCGCTGTCGTCTCCGTGCTCGTCATCCTGGTCTCCATCGTGGTCTTCTGCCTAGAGACGCTGCCTGACTTCCGCGACGACCGCGACGACCCAGGGCTCGCAGCAGTGGCCGCAGCTGGCCCGGTGAGGGGCGGGGCCTGGTGGAGAGGGGCGGGGTTGGGGAGGAGGTGGGCGGAGCTAGGGGATCTGGCCAATCATAAGGCGGGGCAAGGGGCTGTAAGGGGAAGGCCCCCCAGGGACGGCCTGACCCGGAGACCTCGCTGCTAAAGCTGGGCTGGAGGCGGGGCCTGAGGATCCGAGTAGGAGGACCTGCCCTGTCAGAAGGTGGGGTGGCCCAGGTGAGAAACCCGGCTGCAGAGGGCAGACCCCTTGGTGCAGGGGGCAGGAGGAAGATTAAAAATCAAAGCTGAAGGGACGAAGGAGAGCCTGAAGAATCCGGGGTCTATGCAGCTGGCGCTGACCAATGGGAAGGATGGGATGGAGGTGGTGAGCCCCAGGGCCTGAAGACAGTGAGCTGAGGTCTGGGGCCAGGGCCGGAGTAAGAGGAGAACATCACAAAGTAAGTCAGGCTGAGGGCAGTTAGTGGAGGGACCTGGGGTTTGGCCCGCAGAGAAGGTCTTTAGCTACATAGCCCGGGCTGGGGTTGCGGAGGGCAAGGAGAGGCTAGGCACCGGGGGGCGGGGCCAGGGCCAGGACCCTCCCCTTGTAGGAAATCAACGCTGGGGGCGCGAAGAGGTTGCACCCTACTCAAGCATCATTTCAGGAGTCCCTGCCAAGGAAGGGGCAGGGACCGCCTCTCCAGCCACCCACCAGGTCAGGAGACCAGAAAGTCGGCCACCCAGGGATGATCCCTGGGGTCCTGGGAAGGAGTCTAGGACCACCAGGTTGCTGGGGGCTTTGGGGCAGTGGCTACCGACCCATCTGTGAAGAGAAGTTGGCTATTTAAACAATGAATAAGATTGTCCCAGTGTCCCAGCCCTGGCCTGGCCCTCCCTGAATGTTTTCCTCTCTGCAGTTCCCTGCTCGGCTGAATGGCTCCATCCCTGTGCCTGGAAACCCACCCCGCTTGCCCTTTAGCGATCCGTTCTTTATGGTGGAGACGCTGTGCATCTGTTGGTTCTCCTTTGAGCTGCTGGTGCGCCTGATGGCATGCCCGAGCAAGGCGATCTTCTTCAAGAACGTGATGAACCTCATCGATTTTGTGGCCATCCTTCCCTACTTTGTGGCGCTGGGCACCGAGCTGGCCCGGCAGCGAGGAGTGGGCCAGCAGGCCATGTCACTGGCCATCCTGCGGGTCATCCGATTGGTGCGTGTCTTTCGCATCTTCAAGCTGTCCCGACACTCAAAGGGCCTGCAGATCTTGGGCCAGACGCTTCGGGCCTCCATGCGAGAGCTGGGCCTCCTCATCTTCTTCCTCTTCATCGGTGTGGTCCTCTTTTCCAGCGCGGTCTACTTTGCCGAAGTTGACCGGGTGGACTCCCATTTCACCAGCATCCCAGAGTCCTTCTGGTGGGCTGTGGTCACCATGACCACAGTTGGCTATGGAGACATGGCACCCGTCACTGTGGGTGGCAAGATAGTGGGCTCTCTGTGCGCCATCGCTGGTGTATTGACCATTTCCCTGCCTGTGCCTGTCATTGTCTCCAACTTCAGCTACTTTTACCACCGGGAGACAGAGGGCGAAGAGGCCGGGATGTACAGCCATGTGGACACACAGCCCTGTGGCACACTGGAGGGCAAGGCCAAGGGGGGCTTGGTGGATGGAGAAGTGCCTGACCTACCACCTCCACTCTGGGCGCCCCCTGCGAAACACCTGGTCACCGAAGTGTGAGGGACAGTTGAGGTCTGCAGGACCTCATACCTCCTTGGAGGGGAGGGAGGGGAGCAGGGTGGAGGGAAAGGCTGGGGGGGAGGGGATTGGGTTTAGGAAGAACTAGGTTAAGTGGTAATGAACAGGGGAACACTGAGTCTTGTTGGGTCTTGAGTTGTGTGGTTTGGCAACTCCTGTGGGTACCTCCTTAAGTATGAGCGAATGGCAGTGGGTTCTGTTGAGTTGTGGAGGACTCCATTGGTTCATATTGCATTGAGTTGTGCAAAGCTCGTGGGGCCTTTTGGGGTAGTGTTGAGATAGGTTTTGTCATACCATTTTGTGAGTTTCCTAGGTCAGTGTTAGGTTGGGTTGAGTTGTGAGTTTGGGTGAGTCTTGTCCAACTGCACTGTGCAGGATTCTGTGGTTTTATGGGTCCCCTAGGCCCATGGTGGGTCAAGTTAGGTGGTCACCCATGGCATTGTTGAGATCAACTGTGCGGTCATACATGGTGTTGAGTTCCGTTGAGACACGTTAGAAATTATGTGGCTTTGTGATTCTTCTAGGGCCATGTTATTTTAGGTTCTGTGAACTTGTGACTCATGTAGAAATGTGAAGAGTCACTTGATAGAATGTGAGCTTTCTAGGTCACATTGGGTTAAGTTGGGTTGGAATGGTTAGCCAAATGAGTCTTATAAGGTTCTGTTCAGTTGAGTTGTCTAGAGTTATGTGGCTGTAAGCTTTTCAGGGCCACACTGAATTGAGCTGTGTTGAGATGTACGACAACATGAGTCTTGTAAGGCCAGTTCATTTGGGTCATATGACTGTTCGAGTCTCATAGGGCCATGCTGGGTTGAATTACATTGAGTTGTGTCATTGTGCGTCCTGTAGGAATGTCAGGTTGAGTCGGACTGTAAGGATGAGTTCCATAGGGCTATGTTGGGTTATTTTGCATTTAGTGGTAGCACCAGGACCCAAAGGTAACAGTGCTGGGAGAGAATCGTGGATCAGGGAGCAAATGTGTGGCAGTGTAGACTCTGGGAGATGTACCAAGCTGGCTTCCCCCAAGTTACTCACTATAGTGGGTGGGGGGAAGGGGAGCTGGGTTCTGTATCCACGGGTTCAGGTGTTCATCCAGAGACGATTGGGGTGAACTAGGAAGATGTAGATGCTCCTTCTGTTTACTCACATCCACTTCATTTTGCCACCTAACCCCCTCCCCTCCTTGTCCTCCCCTGCAGTTTTACTCCCAGACCTGAAGGTCAGAGCCACAAGGGGAAGGGAAGGGGGAGAGGGGAGAAAACTGTGCTCTGTCCACACATGATGGAGAGACAGAAACTTCAAAAGGTGGGGCCCAGAGACCAGGAGAGGGATAACGACCCAGACAGAGGAAGAGATAGAAACCCGGAGAAGAGGAGACAGAGACCCAAAGAGAGAGGAACAGAGATCCAGAGTGACGGGAGGACAGAGACCAAGAGCAGGGGATAGAGACCAAGAGAGCAGTTTCAGGCAGCCAGAGAGGACATCGAGAGTTTGAGAGAGATTATAGAGTCTTACAGAAAGGGAACTGAAAAAGAAGAAAGCAGAAAAAGTCAGTGCCAGCTGGGCATGGTGGCTCATGTCTGTAATCCCAGCACTTTGGGAGGCTGAGATGGGAGGATCGCTTGAGGCTAGGAGTTCGAGACCAGCCTGGGCAACATAGTGAGACCCCATCTCTACAAAAAATAAGAAAAATTAGCCAGATGTGATGATGCGTGCCTGTAATCCCAGCTCCTCAGGAGGCTGAGGCAGGAGGATCACTTGAGCCCAGGAATTGGAGGTTACAGCGAGCTATGATCAAGCCACTGCACTGCTCCTGGGCGACAGAGGGCAATCCTGTCTCTAAAAGAAAACAAACAAACAAACAAACAAAAAAAACTAAAAAAAACTCAGTGCCCCTGAACCTGAGAAAGACACAGTCTCTGTTCCACGGAATCATAGAGATCCTAAACCAGGCTGATGGCCCCCTCCTCGCAGCTCAGGAAGGGTGTCAGACAGGCTGGGGGCTTCACTCTGTCTTCCAGGAGAGAAACCTGAGTCTCAGAGCAGGGGAGTGGCCTCCCCGGGTCACACAGCACATCCCTGGGGGCCAGGATTGTGGCAGGCTGCCTGCTCCACGTGTCCCCATCAGCCTCCTCGTACACAAGGGACCTCCCGAGTCCAGAAGCCTCATTTCTCACAGACAAGGGGACTGCGGCTCAGAGGGAAAAGTGTTACCCAAGTCTTGGAGCCAAAAATGTTCAGAGGTCTTTCAGAGCTAAAGGGCATTCAGAGAAGGGGAAGATGGTTGTCATCACTAACACATATAGGGCTTCCTATGTGCCCGGCATCATCCAAAGTAACTTTACTTGTATTAATTTATTAAAACCCACCCAGTGGTTTACAGAGTGTTGTTGTTATTTTTAGCTATAAACTCCCCACGGTTTTTTTGGTCAAATAAAATCTTCCTTAGAGGTACCAATGTAAAGCATCGCAGGGGAACTGGCTGGAGGGGAACAGGCCTCCTTTTGAGTCCCCCTCCATGACTCCAAATGCATCTACGGAATTCAGTTTGGAACCCCCTGCTTTAATCTAACCACCTTTGTATGCACCTAGAGAGAAAAAGGTACAGGTTGTGGGAGGAGTTTGACCACGGTTAAAAATAATATAACCTTTAGGTAGTCACTTCTCTCTGAAATGGAGAGAAAGCCACATTTAGGGACAGAAACAGAGACAGATCTCACAGTGACAAGAAACAAGGCAGAGTCTTAGAGGCACAGACCCCAGCACAGAAACCCAAAGAGGAGGAGACGTGTGGAGAGGAACCGAGACCTGGAGAGACGACAAAGACCCAAAGCAAAAGCGAGAAAGCCAAGGGCAAGAGAGAAGAGAGCAGAGGGCTGGGTGTGGGGACAGAGACCCCCAGAAGAGAGGGAGATACCCAGAGAGAGGGTGAATGGGACCCAGAGAGAGGGGGACAGAGACCCAGAGAGTCAAAGACCCAGAAAGAGAGGGACAGAGACTGTTTCCCAGCTACTTTTATTTGAAAACCATCCCTATGACCCCCCTACGACTGGGGGTTACACAGAGTCCTCCTGGTAGGGGGTAGGACCTGCTGGGTGTTTAGGGATGGGGGCGAGGAAGTGTGGTGAAGTCAGAGAGGTGACCTGAATGGATACCCAAAGACTGGGAAGTGGCCCTTCCCCACCTCCAATAAACAACTGGAGCTGCCTTCTGTGTTGCCTTGGCTGGGACGGGGAGGAGGAGAGGGGAACACCCTAATCCGGGGACACCCTTCCTGCCACCTTGCCATGCTATATTTAGGCAGAGGGAGGGATGTGGGATGACCCCCCAAGGCGGCGTCAGTTTTCCTTCTGAAAATAGCTCAGGGGGAGGGGAGCCCAGTCTCAGAGGTGTGGTAGGGTGAGGGCCCCTGCTGCCCATGTGACTGTCCCTGGACACTCAGGCTCCTGTGTCATCTTTCTTAGGGTCTCTTACTCCCTCTCGGGGGCTCTGTCACCCTCCTGGAGTCTGTCCCCTTCTCTTGGGGTGTCTGCCCTTTATCTCAGTCTCTGTCTTCTTTCTCTGGGTTTCTGCCCCCCTTCTCTCTCTAGGTCTTTGTCCCTGTCTTTCTCTTGGTCTCTCTCCCCTTTTCTGCATTTCTGTGCCTTGTCCCCGTCTCTCCCTTATCTGTCACTATTCTCTCTGTTTCTCTAAGAGCAAGTCCTTCTGTTCTTAAAACATATCTTTGTCTATCTCTGAGTCCTATGATACCTTGAATGTCTCTTATCTGAGCTCAGGACAAGACCCTCTCTCCCTAGTCCCCACCCAGGAAATTCCAGGGGAGAGGATGATGTGGGACAGCCCCCCCACATCCACTGTCTCCCCGGCCTCGGGCCTTATCACTGCCCAAGCCCAGCTGGTTAATGTCTGGCGTGGAGCTCCTGGGAAGTGGGGATGAGAGCAGAGGGTGGGAATCTGCCCCAGGATTGACACGGAATTGGCAAAAGACGGCAAAGGAATCTCAGACCCAGACTCCTGGGGCTAATGGAGAAGGGGGCTGGGGGCTGGACTCCTGAGACCGAGAAAGGAGGGGTCTGGGGGCTGTGTGCTCAGACAGACTCTTGGGCTGGGGAGGGGAAGAAGTGGCTGGGACCCAGACCCCTGGGTCTGAGAGAGGAGGGGCTGGGGGCCCGGACCCCTGGGTCTGGGGGAGGAGGGGCCGGGGGCCTGGACTCCCGACTCTGAGGCGGGCCGGCTTGAGCAAGCCTGGCCGGGCTTCGGAGGTCTCGGCACGCTCGTGCAAGGCGGGATCCCCCGGCCCCTCCTCCGCCGTCGGGCGCCGCCCCGCCCCCGACCCGGGCCCTGCGAGCGCGAGCAGCGAGGAGCCGGCGGGCCAGCGGCGTCCCTGCAGCCAGCGAGCGGGAGGAGGAGCTGCCGCCGCGCCCAGGGCGGCCGGGGCAGCCGAGCAGGGCGCCCCAGGTAAGAGCTTCCGCGCCTCCTCCCCCGGGATTGCGGCGTCCGGGTCGCCCTGCCCCCGGGTAGGGAGGGACGGGGGCGGGGCCGACAGGGGCGGGGCTTGGCGGAGGAAACTGAGGCAGGAGGGAAATGCCCCAGATGTGCAGCCGCTTCCCTGCAGAGGGGTCTCGGGAGTCTGGACCCTCAGCTCAGACCTTCTGGGGAAACGGGGGCCTGGGAGTCCGCATTTCTAAGAACCCGGGGAGGAGAGGCTTGAACTCCAGAACTCCTGGGTCTGAGGGAGGAGGGCGCTGGGGGCCGGGACTCCTGGGTCTGGGGGAAAAGGCAGCTGGGGACCCACACTCTGCCGGTCCTGGTCGGGTCCGCCTGCGCTCCTCTTCACTCCCACTCTTCCCATTTCGCCGTCTCCGCGCCAGGGCAGGCAGCCACTCCAGGTATGTGCAGGAGAAGTCTTGGGCGGGCCCTGGCCTGTCCTGCGAGGAGGGAACATTCCAACAAACAGCCTTGGGGACCCAGGGCTTCTCGAGTGTGGGCCCTCAGGGACCCGGGTGTCCAGGCAGTTCTGCCCCCGCCCTGTCTGGGAGATGAATGGGCCGAGGGGGATGTAATCTTTCCCAGCCTCCTTCATCCGCCGCCTCTCCCCTCCCGTCTCCTCCCCTCATCTGCTTCCCATCCCAGCCAGGAGCCGTCACCTGGGCAGAAAGGGGGCCTCTGGGAAGGGGCGGGGCTTTGCCTCTGGGTATCCTACACTCTCAGAGGAACTCTGGGAAGGGGGTGTTTGGGATTCAGGCCCCCTCCCCCGCTGCCTATGTAACCTGCCTGTTCTCTTCTTCCCCCTAGGTGGTTGCCCCTCCCTCTTCTGAGATGTCAGGAAGGAGGGAGCCACCTGTGTCCTCTACAAGGGCCCCCCGGAATCTGGGGGCCCCCAGCCACAGAGCTCGGAGGTGGAGGAGGTGCTGACAGGTCAGGTAACCACTGGCTGCCTATCCGTCCTCTCCACGCCTCCCTTTCCCAGGACCACAGGCTTCCAGAATGTTGCAGAGAACCTGCAACATCCACGCCCCCACCAGGCTCTCCCAGCCCCAGGTTAATTTCACACACAGGGAAAGTGATGCCCAGCCTGAGAGGGGAAGTATCTTGCCTTGTTAGTGGCAGTTTTGAGCTGAACTTGTTCTCCCTAGGATTCCAGATTATGGTCTTTCTCAAAAATTTGGAAGGTCACTGGGCATGGTGGCACACGCCTGTGGTTCCAGCTACCTGGGAGGCTGAGGCAGAAGGATTGCTTGAGCCCACGAGTGCAAGGCCAACCTGGGCAACATAGCAAGACCCCATCTCTTAAAAAAATTTTTTTGGAATGTCCTCCAGGCTACAGGACATAGGATTCCTCTGGTTGTAGAGGTGGGATCGCAGAGTGGAGTTGCCTAGACAGGGTTTAAGTCCCTCTGTGCCATTTGCTGGCTGTGTAACCTGGTCCAAGTCATTGTTGACTTCTTTGAGCCCCATGTGTTTCCCCATTTGTTGGCTATTAAGTAATAGTAGTTAAATAATCATTAGTCTAGAAGTTGGGCATCATCTTAGTCCTAGAGTATAGGGTCCCCCAAGGTTCTAGAACAAAGGCTTGGCCATGGTTCTGGTATCAGGCCTCCCATGAGGTCCCTAACTTCTGTCTCTCCTTAAATTTTTACCCTCCTCTCTAACCTGGGTCTCCTTCTCTGTCTCCAGGTGCTCCAAGAGATGCTCCCCCTCCCCTCATGCTCCCTTCCCATCCTCCTCCTCTTCCTCCTCCCCGGTGTCCCAATGGAGCCCCACCCCCCACCTTCACCATTGCCTCCTTTTCTAGCCCCTGAGTGGGACCTCCTGTCCCCCAGAGTAGTCCTGTCCAGGGGTGCCCCTGCTGGGCCTCCTCTGCTCTTCCTGCTGGAGGCTGGGGCCTTCGGGGAGCCAGCAGGCATCCCAGCCAACCGCAGCCGTCGCGGGGTGAGCGAGACGGCACCAGCAAGTCGCCGGGGTGAGCTGGCCGTGTGCGATGCAGTCAGCGGCTGGGTGACAGACCGCCGGACAGCTGTGGACTTGCGTGGGCGCGAGGTGGAGGTGCTGGGCGAGGTGCCTGCGGCTGGTGGCAGTCCCCTCCGGCAGTACTTCTTCGAGACCCGCTGCAAGGCTGATGGCACCGGGGAAAGTGGCCCAGGTGGGGGTGGAGGGGGCTGCCGGGGTGTAGACCGGAAGCACTGGATGTCCGAGTGCAAAGCCAAGCAGTCCTATGTACGAGCATTGACCACTGATGCCCAGGGCCGTGTGGGCTGGCGATGGATTCGAATTGACACTGCCTGCGTCTGCACACTCCTCAGCCGGACTGGCCGGGCTTGAGGCCCATGCCCAGGAACTGGTCAGGCCGAGACAGAACAAAGCTGGATGCTGAGGGACCTCACAGGTGGCCTGGCTGCTCCAAGGGCCTCAATTTGGGAACTTGTCAAATGATCACAAAATCACAGCTTTCTGATTTTGAGAGCTCAATCTGTGCAGGATGGGCAATGAAACTAAACGGGGTTTTGAAGGATGAATAGGAGTTCTCCTGGAGGAATTTGAGGGTAATAATGATGATGGTAACAATAATGGCCAGTATTTACTGTTTACTGTTTATCTGTTTATCAGCCCTAATACATAACTCCTCAGATCAACTGTCATGGATTTGACCATCCCAGGCCCTTGGCTTTAAGTTGCTGACCACTCAATCTCAGAGGACGCCACTTTGCCCACCCTGGGGACAGGGAAAAGGAGGGGATATGTCAAGAAGTGGGTGGGGGAGGATAGAAACTGGAACATGCTAGCAACCAGCCAAAGCACCTTGAGGACATGGCTCACAGAAGACCTCTCAGTGTCTGGGAGCTGGAGATCAAATGAGAAATTTAGTTGGTGAGAGGGGGCGAGTGTTGGCTTAGGAGTCATAGTGAGCCAGTTGTCACAATGGGAGCACAAGCAATGTTGAGTCATAAGAAGTCAGGATGCTGGAGAGGTCAGCCTTGGGCAGGAACCTGGAGTCAGGTTTCTACCCCTCCTTTCCTGTCCCAACCTTTACCCCACATTGGGAAAGAAATAGACCTTAAATTTGTCCAGCTTGAGTGGGACATGAGATTCTGACCAATTGGCCTGCCCCCTGGCTAGGATCAGGGGTTATTGGACATTATAGACCAGCAGAAGGGGCCCCAGAAGCCTGGATTGGGAGAGAGGAGGTCCCTGGGACCCTGGGTCAGGCTGCAGAAGGTGGCCTCAGCTTTCCCTGTCTGAAGAATGGGCTGGTGGGATGAGAGAATAGGGGCTCAGGAGGCAGAGACCTTGACCAAAAGTTTTTTATGGTGAGGAAGTGGTAAGGTAAGTCAGGGGCAGACCCCACCCTCCAAGCACTCCTTCATGTTTAACCACTCCATTGCTGCACATCTGTTGCCAACACACACACACGCAAACACATTTTTAGGTTCAGCTTTCAGCTAAGGATGTAAATGTCCCCTTCCCCCTCTTCTACATCCTGGACCCCTGGACAGAGTGGGGTCTGGCTGCCTCAGTTTCTGTACCTCCTTGTTTTAGATCTGTCATTCCCACTCCTTTTTGCCACCTCCTTCTGTCTCTAACTTCCTGTGTCTCTTGTTTCTGGGTTAGTAGTTTCCTTTCTGTCCCCGTCCGTTTCTCGCTCACTGTCTCTTACCCATTCTTGTGTGTATTTCTTTCTCACTCAGCAAAATTCTTTCACATGCCCCCCCCTCCTTTTTTAGACAAGGTCTGGCTCTATTGCCTGGGCTAGAGTGCAGTGCTGTCATCATAGCCCACTGCAACCTCAAACTCCTGGGCTCAAGCGATTTTCCCACCTCAGCTCTCAAGTATCAGGCCTACAGGTACGCCACCATGCCCGGCTAATTTTTCTATTTTTTGTAGAGATGGGGTCTTACCATATTTCTCAGGCAGGTCTTTTTTTTTTTTTTTTTTTTTTTTTGAGACAGAGTCTCACTCTGTTGCCTGGGCTAGAGTGAGTGCTGTGGCATCAGCTTAGCTCACAGCAACTTCAAACTCCTGGGCTCAAGCGATCCTCCTGCCTCAGCCTCCCGAGTAGCTGGGACTACAGGCATGCGCCACCATGCCCGGCTAATTTTTTCTATATATATTTTTAGTTGGCCAGATAATTTCTTTCTATTTTTAGTAGAGACGGGGTCTCACTCTTGCTCAGGCTGGTCTCGAACTCCTGACCTCGAGCGATCCACCCGCCTCGGCCTCCCAGAGTGCTAGGATTACAGGCGTGAGCCACCGCGCCCGGCCTCTCAGGCAGGTCTTGAACTCCTGGCCTCAAGCAATCCTCCTGCCTTGGCCTCCCAAAGTGTTAGGACTACAGGTGTGAGCCATGGCAGCCTGCCATGCCCCAATTTTGCTAAGTATTTTCGTGTGTATTTCTCTGTGGGTCTCTCCCTCTTCGCCCAAACCCTTACCCAGGTGGAAGTTTTCAACCAAATCAAAGGCAGGCGGGACAGCCAGCGGGACTCCTTCAGCACACAGGGAGGCTGGAGGAGCCCCAGGGGCGTCTGGAAATCATTAGCCCGAGATGGGCAGGCCTGGCAGAGGGAAGAGGCAGCCAAGAGCGTTTGGACCCTGTAGGAAAGGCGGTGTTCGTCATGGATTCCCTGATGTGCTGGGCGGCGCGGGGCGGGGGCGGGGTGTCTGTCTCGACCTCTAACCTCCATCTCTGTCTTCTCTCTGCTGCTCCTTCTCTGGGTCTCTGTCTCCCCCACCCCCAGGGTCTCTAGATCGCTGAAACATGCTCGCTCGCTCTCTCTCTCTCTGAACTTCTACTTCCCTTTCCCCTTCTGCCCTCCTGTCTCTGAGCCTCCACCCGCTCCCCATGTTTATCTGTGTTCCTCTGCCCCTCTTGGGGTCCCTGTCCCTCCATTCCTGGGTCTCTTTCTCGCTCTATCCATCCACATGCCTGCTGGCCCTTCATTGGCCGGGCTCAGGGTGGGAGGGTTCTGTCACCTGGGGCAACAGCAACAACAAGCCTGCCTCTGCTTGGCTCAGGTGGGGGTGGGACCATGGCTGGTCGCACTCTAGCTCTGCGCTATGGGCCCTCATGGTCCCCCATCTCTGGAACCGAAGTGCCTGGATCCTGGCCCAGCTGGCATCTCACCAGCAGCGGCATTGCCCACCACATTATCCCATCTGTGTCCTTTCCCCCGCCCGCCATACAGGTGAGAGGACCCGAGGCTGAAGGATGGGCCTGGTGATCCAGAAACCTGGGTGTTGCGGGAAGGGGGGTTTGGGGGCTCGGGCTCCTGTCTGAAGGGGGAGGGGTCCTGGAGTCCTGGGTCTGAGAGAGGAGGGGCCCAGGAACCTGAATGTCAGGGACTGGAGAGAGGAAAGGGCTGGGGGCCGACCGGAAGAGGTTAGAGCTAGGGGTGGAGGAGCGGACTCCTGGGTCTTTTTAGCTGAAGTCCAGCGCCTTCTGCCCAGTTCACGGTCGCAGAGCCTCTACCCCCGGCAGCACAGAAGGATTTGCACATCTGGGCTTTCGACGAGGTCATCAGCAGATGGGAAACGACCTCCGGTTCGGCTTATGTGCCCAAGACCTACGGCGGGCCCTATGCACAGCCCCGGGCCGCAGAGCCTGAGGACCCCAGGCGGACTGTGGGAATCAAGGATTTAGGAGAAAAGGTAAGGTCCTGGGATGCCGTAACCAGCGGGGGACTGGGCTGGGGACCGCACTGGAGTCACCTGCGCCCTCACGTTGGGTCTCTGGGTCGCCTTCCCGCAGCTCAGACACCGCGGCTGGCGCCTCCCTCTGAACACAAAGCACCAGAGCAGCGAGACGAAGGCGCAGTACACCTGCTGGCCCGGCCTGGACCAGCGCCCCATCGTCCACGTCGGGCCTCAGCCCCTGGAGCTTGCGGACCACCACCGTGGGGGTCCTTCCCAGGTAGCGAAGTGGAAGATCCGGCTGGCGCGAGGGGCGGAGCTGGGGGAGTCTGGGGCGGGGCCAGAAGGAATTTTGAGTTTGGGGGCGTGGCTAAAGGGTCCGGGGCGGGATCAGGAGGTTACTAAAAGTCAGGGAGGGACTTGGACTTCTTGAGATGGGGCCAGGAGGCGGGGACTGGAAACTCGAAATCCGGGCTCTGAGGCTAGTGCGGAGCTAGACAACTCACTATAGGTGGGGGGACAAGGCTAGGTGACACTTTGCCCGCGGAGGCGAAGCTAGAATATTCTGAGAAGGGATCAGGTTGGAAGGTGGGAGAGGTAAAGTGGAGTTTTTGCCGAAACTCCTGCTGAGCTCCAGTGGCGGCACCGAGGTCTGTGGCTGGAGGCTTGGATCTGAGTTCCTTGACCAGCAGGAGTATTTGAATTTACGGGAGTGAGGCTGGGTTCTGATTTGAGGAACGAAGCTGAAGTACCCTAGTGTGGGGACTGGTTAGGAAGGATTCTGGTTCTGGGGACGGGGCGTGAGGGGCCGAGTCCAGCAGGGATGTTGAGATGGAAGAAGTCTGGGACCCAGGGTTTGGAAGGGGGCTTGAAACCTTTCTCTTGCTCATCCCTCCTCACCCAATCTTCCTCAGGCTCTAATCCCTTGGACGAAGAACCCTGAGCTGGCAGGCCGGTCGTTCACAATATCCGACCGGGGTGTCCTGGACCGCCACCAGCTCTATCTGACCACCTCGGCCCGGGATTTCTACCCGAAGTGAGCCGGGATCCTCACTCCACACCGCCCTCCTGCACAGCACCCGTGCGGGCTGGTGGGACGCTGAACTCCCTGGCGTGGCTCCCCTTCTCTGACTCAGCAGTCTCTGCCTTCAGCTCCTGCACACGCAAGCACCAAAGTTCAGGCCTCAGCCCTACCTCTTCAAGCACCCAGGCGTCGTCCTTAGGGTTAAGTCTCAGGAAATGCAGTAGGGACGGAAAGCCTGCGTCAGGGCCTCTGTTGGTGCTTGCGTACTCAGATAGTCCTTCCCAAGGATGCGAAAGCTCCAGCTTCCAGGCCCTTAAGTACCTCAAGGTCCCAGGAATCTAGGCAGGCTATGCATCCCTGGTCCCGTCCTTCCTAAGGGGTCCCCAATTCCTGCAAATGTGCCCTCGCCTTGAAATGCAGGAGTTCAGGTCTGCAGTCTCCTTGGGACTCGCGGTCTGAACCTAAGCTTCGTCGTGAGGATCCAGCCGTGTCCTCCCCATCCTGCCGCCCTCCTACAGGAACCAGCTGTCCGGATATCCTCGCAAGGACTCATTGACTTCGAGCTTCAAAGAGACGCCCCAGGTCCGGGGCCACGGCCCGCGGCTCCCGCCGTGCCCGCGGCGGATCCGCTTGCCCCGCGCGCGCCCGGTGACGCAGGCCGTTCCGCACCGCGGGGCCCTCCCTCTGGCTCGGGAGTCCTACAGCCTCCCGCTGCATCCACTCCGCCGGCTCGACCGTTTCTGCCCGCTGGAGGCGCCCTGGGGCGGCCCCCACTGGAAGCCCCTGCCAGGCATCTACAGCGTGCCGAAAGCCTACAGCACCGAAAACTCCTGCTACGGCAGCTCGAAGCCCGCGCCGGTTTGAGCCCGCGGGGCAAGCCCCGGCCCGGACGCGCCACCCGCCGTGGGCGGAGCAGAGCCTGGAGGACCGCGACTGGGCACACTGGGCGGAGCTGAGGTCGGTAGCCCCGCCCACCACAAGGGAGCGAACCAGCCTGGGCCACGCCCCTATAGGCCTGTGGGCGTGGCTAAACACGGACATGCCCACTGGGTTGCTTCAGCCCAGAAAATGCACGTCGAGGCGGTGGACCAGCGTGTGGGACACGCCCCCTGCGGGAAACGGAGCAGGGCTTGCCTTAATCAACGAGTTAAATAGCTTAAATCACACATTTCCCAGGACAGCTCCTGGCATTTTGGCTTACGGGGGCGTGAGTGTGGGTGGAAGACGGGGCTCTCCCTTCTTGGGGGGGCATCTGTGTGCAAACGGCTCCCCTTCCCCTCGGATCCGGCAGAAACTAATATCGAAGCAATGCCCCTCCGAAGAGGAGGTACTGTGGCAGAGGACGGCTGCTGTCTTTCAGTGTCTCAGGTGGAATAGGGTTGAGGCTTCAGCCCAGCACCTTTCTAGAGGGGCGGCCTACGGCCTCCCCACATGATGGCCAGGCGCAGGTTTTCTACACTCTACTTCAACCCCTCCTGTGCCTCCCTGACCTTGTCCACGTCTCGCCCCCAGACGGATTAGTGTCTAGGTTACCTCTGCATGCTGCCACCCACCACCCAGTGGCCTTGCCACCCCCACAACTCACAGGTATAAAGCCAGGTAGATGAGGTAGGGGAGGCGCCAAGAATGGAGACGCTCCAGGTAAGACTGTAGGGCCCCCGAGCACCTTCCACCTCCATCCAGGACATAATTGGCACGAACAGGGGCAGACTCATGTAACCTGGTGAAGAAGACCTCTTTTCTAGAGGGGTGTGACAGCCAGCAGGCTTCAGGAGGGGCAGTACCTGAGGGTGGGTATGTGAAATGGGATATCTGAGGTCCCTTGGGCTGTGGGGGGGTCCAGAACAGAAGATGTCCAGCAGGGTCCCTGGGTCCTTGAATGTGGTATCTTCGGGAATGGGAGGGTAAGGGCTCAGGGCTGAGGTTTCAGGCTGGACCTGAGGCACTGGCCTTGTCCTAGGGGCTGCTGCTGTGGCTGCTGCTGAGCATGGGTGGGGTGTGGGCATCCAGGGGGCCACTGCGGCCACTGTGCCGGCCCATCAATGCCACCCTAGCTGCCGAGAACGAGGCCTGCCCCATCTGCATCACCTTCACCACCAGCATCTGTGCCGGCTACTGCCCCAGCATGGTGAGCTGCCCGGGGCTGGCAATGGCCAGCACTGCTGGCCTGAGAACAGGTGCTACCACCTCAGTGCCAGGGTGGAAAGGCCAGACCCAGAGGGCAGAAGGTGGCAGTGGGGCTGGAAGGGTGGTCTGGTCCCCCTGGCAGGGGCTCGGAAATTGGGTGTGTGGGAGGGAAGGTACAAGGGTCCCCTGGACATCTGAGTCTGGGGTCTGTGGGGGCAGCTGGGGAGCTCAGGTGAGGACCTGGCCCCAGGCAGATGCCCTTTCCCCCCACCCACACGGCCTCCAGGTGCGGGTGCTGCCAGCCGCCCTGCCACCCGTGCCGCAGCCGGTGTGCACCTACCGTGAGCTGCGCTTTGCCTCCATCCGGCTCCCCGGCTGCCCGCCTGGCGTGGACCCCGTGGTCTCCTTCCCCGTGGCCCTCAGCTGTCACTGTGGGGCCTGCCGCCTCAGCAGCTCTGACTGCGGGGGTCCCAGAGCCCAACCCTTTGCCTGTGACCACCCCCACCTCCCAAGCCTCCTCCTCCTCTAAAGACCCCAACCTTCCACGCCCACCCCAACTTCTGGAGCCAGCAGATGCTCCATCCTCCCACCTCCCGAATAAAGCCTTCTCAATCTGCAGTCTGGGGGTGTCTTTCTGGGGGCTCAGGGCAACAAACACATACACACAAAGTGGGTTCAACTTCAAAACCATTTTATATAAAGTCACAGTGTCAGAACTATGGTAGAAAACAAGGTGTGTGTGTGGGGGGGTGGCGACCGGCTCAGGAGGTGTCCATGGTTTCACCTTCTGTGGAGAGAAAGGAGGCCATGTGGTCAGTGTGGCCCAGAGGGCGGGACTTCCCTACTTCTCCCACTGAGGGTGACACTGAGAGTGCACGGCACAGGGTGGGGACACTCACTGAGCTCGTTGAA
The DNA here is from genome assembly GCF_020740605.2 of Lemur catta. NCBI lineage: Eukaryota > Metazoa > Chordata > Mammalia > Primates > Lemuridae > Lemur > Lemur catta. The sequence goes on from NC_059146.1 coordinate 23,861,299, forward strand.
GAGGAAGGCATCCTGGTACTCCTTCATGTACTGTGTGGAGCGGGACTCGTCCAGAAAGAGTGAGTAGACCCGCTTGATGTCATCTACCTGCACCTCTGTGCCCTGGTGGGGGACAGTCAGTTCTCAGTGGGGACCCTCTCTGTGAAACCCACTGCACCCAGACCCCAGCCCATGCCACCTCCACACTCCAGGCAGCAGAGGGTGGCAGGTAAGGGCAGGGATTCTAGGTCAGATCTCATAGGTTCAAATCCTGCCTCAGTCACCAGTTTCTTCATCTGTAAAATGGACTTTACAGCACCTACCTACAGTCAACCGCTATCTACTGAGCACCCACCATAGCCAGGCCAGGCCACACAGAAGCAAATAGGAGGGAGGAAAATCCCCTGCCTGTGAAAACGCCACCCGCGGGAAGCCCTGGGGGTGGACAGCAGGCCGCTGGCTCACTCGGCTGACCTTGCGTTTCCGGCACACCAGGCTGGCGGCCGTGATGAGCTGGATAGCGTAACGCAGCGAGGTCTCCAGCCCGATGCGGGTCAGCACTGTGTAGGCGTCCTCGCTCATCTCCACGTCTTCCTCCTCGCACCTGCGGGCAGGCGGGGAAGGGGGTGGCTCAGCCAGGGCAGCTGAGGAAGTGGCCGCAGCACCCCCGGTCCTCCTCCTCGAGGAATGCATGGAGTCTGAGGCTCAGAACCACAGAACGCTGAAGCTGGAAGAGCCACTGAGGCAGGGGCAGGGACAGGCTGGACCTGAAACCTAGGCTTCCTGACCCCCACCCAGGGCCCTGTCCCCCACCCCAGTCACTGGTACCTCTCCTCTCTTCTCCACAGCGGCCCCCACCCCTACATCAGAGGCCACTGCCTGGATGCCCAGCTCAGCCCTCTCTTCTTGCAGGCCCAGCGACCTCGGGTGTCATACACACACCCCAGACCTCAATGTCCCATTTGTCAAACTGGGTGGACATCAGCCCTGCCTCTCAGGTACACAGCCTGGTCCTGCCCGCACCGGATGCGGAGGATCTGCTTCGTGTCCTTCTCGCTGTAGGGAGCAGTGGAGACGATGAGCAGCCGGTCCAACAGGTCGATGGGGATGCCGTGGGGGCTCTGGTAGCTGGTGCCCCGGATGCTGCGAGAGGCAGAAGGGAGGGCTGTCAGGGCGATGCTCCCAGAACCCGGCTGTCTGTTCCCTCTACTCAGATACTCCCACCTCCCCCCACCACAACCCACTCACTGGGCCAAATGCCATGTAACCTTCAGCCCACGGCTTCCATCACCCCCTGACGTCACCTCCTGCACAGCCTTCCGCAACTGCGTCAATCCCCCCGAGGGCACCCTCCCACAGAGCCGGGGCTGAGTTTTGCCCAGGTATCTATGTCCAGGATTACTAGATCAAGGTCCCATTTTCCCCGCTCAACACAAAGCTGCACAACGGAAGGGACTGTGCCTGCCTCGTTCCCTCCTACACCAGGGCCAGCCCAGGACTGGCACTAGCAGGGCGCTAGGAGCTACAGTCAATGCCTGTTATTCACAGTAGTTCGGTTCTAAAGCTGTTGCACTCAATTTGCCAATCCTTAGCCACCGCTCCTGAGAGAACACAGGGTGAAGTTCCTGCAAGCCTCTGGTCACAACATTTTCCTCAATCAATATACAACCTTGGCTGAAGTGTGCTTCTGTTTAACGACACCTTATTTAGTATATATTGTTGATTCACCAACACTGGGCTCATACCAACAGCACTATAACTTACGCCTGAACGAAGCATCCATCTCTAACACGTGTATTTTCTCCCAAAAGGCACACCATAGCCTTCTTGCACTTAGGAATATCAGATAGCACTTCAGCACTAAAATGTCTCTTGACATTTTAGTCACAAAAAAAAAAAAAAAAAGACAAACGTAGCACTAAATACATCACAAAAAGAATGCTTCGTTTACAGCAGGAGAGCTGAAAAAAGCAGGTAGAGCGTCACCTTGTTCAACCTCAGCTCGGAATGTGCGCGTCAGATGACTTGAATTACTGGTGCAAATATTTATTTGGGGGTTACAAATAAATTTTAGCAAGTAGGCAGATTCACAAATATGGAATCTGTAGACAGTGAGGACTGCCTGTATCTGTTCGTCCTCGCAGGAGATGGCCCCGGCGGCCCCACACCCTGATCTGCACCTGCTTCGAACCCCGTCAGCTCTGGGTGTCTGTTCCAATGCCCAGTCACTCAGAGATCGAATTCTGGAACTGCCACCTGCTAGACATGTGACCTTGAGCGAGTCACTAGGCCTTGCTGTCCTAATCTATAAAATGGGGCCAAGACAGTATCTTCCTCCTGAGCTACTTCTGAGGGTCCCAGGAACTCATCCAGGGAAAGAGCTGAGCGCAGAGGTAGGACAGCTGCGCACTGTCCCAGCAGCCATGCCCTCTTCTTGCGTTTCATGAAACCCACCCCACTGCTCAGTTGCAGCTGGGGCCATGGCTGCAGTGCTGGAGCCGACAGTCCCCAACCCAGCCATGTGCCTGGGCAGTGCTGGGCAATGGGATGTGGTGGAAGCGTGCAGAGCAGACTCTGGATCCCAGCCTATGGGGGCTGCTTGCCCTCCACGTCCGCCCCCCATGTGAGCTGAAACGTGGACAAGGTGGAGAGGAGAGACAGGTGGGACAATGTGGCGCGGGGTAGAGGGTTGACTGTTTATCAGGGCATGGTGCCCTTCGTGTCTCAGGAATTTTTCCACACCATCCTTAGGCCAAAAATAACACTAAGAGTTCCACCAATTAAGTAGTTCGGTCTAAGTGACTTAATAATTGTAGTGGCTTATGCAGTATCTAAAACATGTCACTGGGTTCCCTCAAAATTAAAAAACATCCCGCAGTACTCCTGTGAGTTTCCTGCAGCGCCCTGGGGTGCCTCGGCACACAGTTGAGGAATTGCAGCCTTGGGCACTGTAGGAGCAACGAGACAGAAAGAACACGGCCCCTGGACATCCTTGTGGAGCAAAGTTGCCTACGCTCCTGCCTTGTTTCAGGGAAAAGCACGCGTCTGAGCCACGACAGTCACAGTACCCTATCTAACAAGGTGCTCAACAAACACTCCCTGTTCACCCTGCAGCCCGCTCACCGTGTGATGCCGCGGTTAGTGGCCATGATGAGGACAGGCGCCATGTCACTCTCCAGGGCCCGGTTGAGGAAAGAGAAGCTCTCAATGTCCAGCATGTGGACCTCATCAATGAACAGCACCTGGGAGCCATTGGGGCATGTGTCAGACTCACTGCCCACACCCCTCTTCCCAGTCTGCCCCCCGCTCCCCCACCTGCCCCATCCATGTCCTGGGTACTCACCCCAGGGATGATCTCTGCCTTGCCCTCCTCACGCCACTCAGCCACCTTGGCATTGATCTGTTCTCGGACTTCTGACTTGATCTCCCCTGTGTCACCTGTGGGAGGCACAGGTGGCATCAGGGAAGTCAGAGGGGAGACAGAGGTCTAGGGCTGGAGAGTGGGCGAAGATAAGAGAAAGACAGGATGCCAGGGACAGAGGAAGGAGGGCAAGTGACAGGAGGGCCGGGGAGTCTGAAACGTCCTCAGAGAGGAGGAACAGCAGCAGAGGACCCAGTGGGGAGTGAGGGCAGGGACCCCCATCACACGACCTGAGGGAAGGACTCAGACAGCAATGGTGGGGTAGGGACAAACTAAACTCACAGAGGGAGACAGAGGCAGCCAACAGGGACAGATAAAGAGAGAAAAAGCCATGGAGCGAGTGGGCCATCCTGGGGGCCCAAGAACACAGGGAACCTGAGGGGAACTGCCAGGCCAGGGGGTGGGGCAGGGCAGGAGGGGACAGGGAGGGAGGGGCTTTACCTGAGAAGAGAGCCAGGAAGCCCTGGGTGCGGGAGTTGATGACGTCAATCTCATGCAGGGACACGGTGTGCACCACCTCCTTGCGTTTCTGGAGCTCCCCATCTGGGCACTGCACGAACTTGGTCTATGGGGCCGAGGCAAGGGTAGAGAGAACATGAAGGGGGGCCCCACAGGCCTGTCTCTCTCTGGAGGAAATTGGAGTTCCCTGGAATGGGGATGGGAGCCCAGACGGGGTCATCCCAAAACTCAGGCCCAAAAGGTAGTGAAGACTAGGGGCATTCCAGAGATCCAAGGTTATAGGGGAGATGGAAGCATCCTGGCGCTGGGGGGAAAGGGGTCCCCAGAGCCCCGTGTGCACCTGAGAGCCCATGGCGTCGTAGTCACGAGCACGTGTGAAGGAGCGGCCCAGCTTCGAGATCTTGCCTGTTGCCTTGTCGATGGTGATCACGTCCCTGCGAATGGGAGGGAGGGCAGGAGTGAGGACAGGAAAGGCCCACGCTCTCCCACAGTCCTGGCCGCCTGGCAGGGCCCCCAACAGCTCACCCCGCCTGGACCTTGTCCTTGGTCAGGGACTCGATCATCTTGGTGCCCAGGTCATAGATGGTCTCCATCTCTGTGGTCTTGAGGGTCAACTTGCCCACCTTGGAGCCCTGAGAGGGATGACAAAGCAGGGAAAGGGTTCAGAGAGACCTCCAAACCATAGCTTCTTTTTCAATCACAGCTCACTGCAACTCCTGGGCTCAAACGATCCTCCTATCTCAGCCTCCCGAGTAGCTAGAACTTTAGGCGTGCACCATAATATCCAGCTAATTTTTAAATTTTTTATAGAGATGGGGTCTCAATGTGTTGCCCAGGCTGGTCCTGAACTCCTGGCCTCAAGCAATCCTCCCACCTTGGCCTCCCAAAGTGCTGGAATTACACGCATGAGCCACTGCACCTAGGCTACACAGCTTCAAAACAGGCATGACACAAAGGAAGCTCTTGAGGACAAGGGGTATAGTCACCAAATTGACATGGTGACGGCTTTGTGGGTATACATGTACATAAAAACTGAACATACTGTACGCTTTGAATTTGTGCAGCTTATTAGATGTCAATTATAAATCCATAAAGCTGTTAATACAAACAGTAAACAAGCCAGGCACAGTGGCTTACAACTATAGTTCCAGCAGCTTGGGGGGCTGTGGTGGGATAACTGCTTGAGCACAGGAGTTTGAGGCCAGCCTGGGCAACACAGTGAGACCCTATCTCAAAACATCCAAAAAATAATAAAAAAACACAGACCTAAAAAATAAAATCTATTGAAAGCAACACCACATGCCCAAGGTTCCACAAAATGGTGAAGGAGGTTACACTCTAGCATTCCTCTTTTATACCCAAATTAAAGGTATTTTTGCTGATCACAACATCAGAAAATACAGCTAAGCAAAAAGGAGAAAAAAATTCCATGTACCCTCCCCTAAACAGAAGCACAGTTAGTGTTTTTCAGGCTTTCCCCAGGAGATCCAATTGTCTCTGTTTTCTTGAATTATACTACCAGTAGCTGTTCCTTTTGTAGGGACAGGAGGCAGGATAAAAAGGCCAGGATTAGAAAAGTGAGTTAAAAAGAATATTTTGGTTTATATTTTTATATGAAGGATGTGTTCAGGGATTTCTTTTGTCATAAAAACCTATTAAAAGAAATACCCCACACACACTTTTTTTTGAGGCTATGTTGCCCAGGCTGGACTCGAATTCCTGGGCTCAAGTGACCATGCCTGACTCTTACCATATTTTTAAAATTTGAACTTTTTTTTTTTGAGACAGTCTCATTCGGTTGCCCTGAGTGGAGTGCAGTGTGTCATCATAGCTCACTGCAACCTCAAACTCTTGGGCTCAAGGGATCTTCCTGCCTCAGTCTCCCGAGTAGCTGGGTCTACAGGTACATGCCACAATGCCAAACTAATTTCTTTTCTATTTTTAGTAGAGACATGGTCTTGCTCTTGCTCAGGCTGGTGTCAAACACCTGAGCTCAAGCAATCCTCCTGTCTCATCCTCCCAGAGTGCTAGGATTACAGGAATGCGCCACTGTGCCATGCCTAAAATTTAAACTTTAATTGCTTGATGGGCACGTGGTGCACACGTGTAGTCCCAACTACTTGGGAGGCTGAGGCCAGAGGATTGCTTGAGCCTGGGCAACACAGTGAGATCCCATCTCTTAAAAAAAAAAAAGGGAGGGGGGGCGGAAAACAAATAAAAAGGAGTGTCCACATGGCAAGACATAGACTGGAAGGGGCTACGCATCAGGTCAACAGGACTGAAGCACATTTTCTTTTTCTTTTTTTTTCCCGAGACAGGGTCTCACTCTGTCACCCCAGGTAGAGTACAGTGAAGTAATTATAGCTCACAGCAACCTCAAATTCCTGTGCTCAAGCAATCCTGCTGCCTTAGCCTCCCAAGTAGTGGGGATAACAGGGGCATGCCACAACACCCAGCTAATTTTTTTTCTATTTTTATTAGAGACAGGGTCTTGCTCTTATTCAGGCTGGTCTCAAACTCCTGACCTCAAGCGATCCTCCCCCCATCAGCCTCCCAAAGTGCTAGGATTATAGGCATGAGCCACCTTGGCTGGCCACCTTTCTAAGCATTTTATTAGCAGTTGTAACTTAATGTATAAAAAAGAACTACAAACACGGACGAACCTAAAAACCATCATGCTGAGTCAAAGAAGCTGGACACAAAGATCACATATTATAGGATTCATTTTCATGGAATCGTATGAAACACCCAGAATAGGCAAATCCATAGAGACAGAAAGCAGACCGGTGGTTGCCCAGGGCTGGGGGAAGGAGTGAATGTGAGTTACTGCTTAATGGGTACAGAGTGTCCTTCCGAGGTGACAGAAAAGTTCTAGAACTAGATAAAGGTGACAGTTGCTCAATACTGTGAATGTACTAAATGCCACAGAATTGTTCACATTAAAATGGCAAATTTTATGTCATGTGATTTTACTGCACTTAATAAAATGAGAGAGATTTACAAATAAATTGTAAAACAAAGAAAGGATGAAGGAAAAACCTATTAAAATAGACTTTTAAACGGCATGAAGCAGGAGGATCGCTTGAGCCCAGGAGTCTGAGGCCAGCCTGAACAACATGAAACCCCAACTCTAAAATAAATAAATAAATAAATAGAATAGAATAGAAATTTAAAAACAAATAAAAAGATGAAATATAAAAACCTGGCAGGACCAAAAAAAAAAAAAACCTGGCTAGACAAATTACAGTGTCTAGGAACCCATAGTTGGGTGATAAAACTCTGAGCTTAGAGACTCAGGAAGGGGGTCCTGGAGGGTGGGCAAAGCTCTAGTTTTTGACCGTGGTGGTGGTTATAAGGGCATTAGCCTCATGATAATTTATTAGACTACATGCTTATTTTATGTTTCTTTGAACCTGATTTATCTTACGACAAAAAGCTTAAAAAAACTATTTGCTTAAAAAACGAGAGCAAATCACATCTACCATGTAAGCTGTAAAGGACACACCTTTTGGTACTAAACTGCGAAGTCCCACCCACAGAACTGGTTTTTAAGAGTAACCATTAGGAATTCACTGAGGAATTTCCAGATCTTCTCTCTTATTATCCCATAACTTTGGTTTTCATTGTTCACAACGTCCCTCACAAATGGATAAACCACTGTCAACTCAACTGAGCCACTACTGTAGGTACGCAGATGGCTCCAATCTGACCTCAGTGCAGAATGACCCCTCCTCCCTCCAACCCTGGGGCTGGAGCTGGCCTCAGCAGGGAGTAGACGCACACTCACCGTCCCTGTTGCCGGCCGATCAATCTGGATCTCCACCACCTCCCCTTCAATGATCTCGGTCTCCTCCCTAGCAAGAGAGCAGATCTGAGGAGACAGCCCACTGCCTGGACCCTCAGCAAGCAGTAACTCCACAAGCTCTTGGGCAAAGGACAAGCTGGCCAGGGCAGGGGGTCACCCCAAGGCTGCTGGGAGCTGGCACGTGCCCTGGATTTCATGCTTACTTGATGCGAACGCCAATGGACCGCCGGAAGGCCTGCGTCAGCGCCTCGGTCTTGCTCATCTCCAGGGAGAAGATCTCACTGCCGGCAATGGCTGTGAATGGGGTGTCAGGGCCCAGGGCCTGGGCCATGCCTGGGGAAGAGGTTGTCTGGGTTAGGTGGGGTAGCTTTGGCATCAGGTCCCCGACACCTCCTCTGTGGCAAACCAGCTCATCTCCTCCCCAGGAAAGAGGGTTCAGCACCATCCTGCCCGTAAGCACTTGGCTCTGAGCTGGGCACAGCCCTGGGGAAGGGGAGCCAGTGTTCATTCCAAGGCCTGGCACACCAGGGCACCTGAATAGCTGAGGACCTGGTTGTTACTTTGATTCTCACTGAGTGGTCCCACAGTCTGAGCACACAGGTAGGAGTAAGTAGTAAGGTGGGTCAGTGAATGCTTCAATGAGGCAGAGGTACCTGAGTAGGGTTTTGAAGGATGGATAGGAGTTCAACAAGGAAGAAGAGGGACAGTAGCAAGTGAAAAGACCATAAATCACTAGTGGATTGCAATAGAGACTGTTGGTTGTCTACTCAATGTCCATCTTCCCCTTCTTCCTTAGTTCCAGAATCCTCATTTTCTGAAGGCAGCAATGGTCCAAATTAAAAAAAAAAATTTTTTTTTTAATATCCCAGTCTCCCTTGCAGCACAGTGTGATCACAAGATTAAGTTCTGGTCAATGAGATATAAGCAAAAGTATGTGGTGTGGGCTTTCCAAGACAGCTGCTTAAAGGGAGCCAACTCTAGGCAGTGTACCCTCATTACAATTTCTCTTTCTTTCTGCTGCCTGGATTATGGGTGGGAAAGCTGGAGCTCAGACAGCCCTCTTGGAACATCAGGTGACCTTGACATGGCAGCAAGTGCAGAAGACATTAAGGCAGGAAGACAGAAGCCTTTGTGGAACTGCTCAGTAAGCCCTAAACGGCCTACCTTCAGATTCTTCTGGGAGAGAGAATGAATCCCGTATTAAAGCCATCACCATTGTAGATTATCCGTTAAGTATGGCTGATTCTCACCATGGCTTACATGGGAGGGATTATTTGGCAGAGACCAGGAAAACCTCTTCCCAGCGAGGCCTCTTACCCATGGCAATGGCTGTCTTTCCTGTGCCCGGCTGGCCAGCAATGAGGACTGCCCGCCCAGCAATCTTCCCTTCCCGGATCATCTCCAGCACCACGCCGGCTGCCCGCCGTGCCGCCAGCTGGCCCACCATGCCTTGGGAAGCCTGTGGGGAGGGAGGCAAGAACACAGGAGGTGACTTCCTACTGGACTACCACTGCATTTTTCTACTACATCCTGGCTAGTGACATGGAAGCAGACGTTGGCTGGGACTTCTGGGAAACACCAAAAAAAGCTTTCTCCACCCAAACAAAACTCTATGTGTGGTTGAAGTTTAGAAATATTTAATACAGAGCCAAAGGTCTGGAAGATCATGACATAGACCCCACAGTCCCCACAGCCCCAGGTACCCCTGCCCAAGGCCTTCATGCAGCGGCCCTCACACCCTAGCCCCCTCTGTGCTACCTGCCGAGGCTCCAAGGCATCATCCAGCCCCAGTCCCCGGATGTGGGAGTGAGCGCCTGTGTGCAGGGAAAGAATGGAGAGCTGGTTACTGGCCAGCTTGTGGCTTCCCCTCCAAGCCCTGGCTTCCTTCTTGGTGGCAGGGCCGGGGAGTAGGGAATCACCACCTCACCAGGACGGCCGAACGTGACGAATGCTTAATAAACTGGAGCCGCTCTTAGGATAGATGTATCCTAAGATGTATCCTAGTTGTACTAAAATCATTAAGACCTGATTAAGCACATAATTATACCATGAACTAACCATGAAGGCTAAGGATCACAATTACTCTGTGGTTTATGGCTCACATGGCACTCATGGGTTCTAATTTCAGTCCACACAACCCTGCGAAACAAGAGCCCCAGCTATGATGACCCTGGGAGCACTCCTGGGGATCAATGACAACAGTCCCAGGCCCTCATCTACATGGACAGAGAGAGGGAGCTCAGAGGACTGGGCAAACTACAGCCTCTGGGGCCAGCACCTGTTTTTGTAAATAAAGTTTTATTAGAACACAGCCACACCCATTCACTTACATATCATCTGTGGCTGCTTTCCCACTACAACAGCAGACTTGAGTAGTTATTTCTATTTTTTTTAAAGAGACAGAATCTCCCTCTGTCACCCAGGCTGGAGTACAGTGGGCTCACTGCAGCCCCAAACTCCTGGGCTCAAGCAGTCCTCCTGCCTCTGCCTCCCAAAGTGTTGGATTACAGCCGTGAGCCACTGCACCCAGCCAAGTAATTTTAACAAGAAAAGATTTACCATCTGGCCATTTAAGAAGAGATTTGCTAACCCCTGTGCTTGCCAGTGAGCACCCCAAGGGCAGCTACTGGGTGCAGCTATTCTCTGGGTCCTCAGCGCCCAGCAGTGCCTGGCCCTGTAATGAGTGAACAGTGTGAGCACACGTACACGAATTGCTTCACGTGGAGTACCTCTGAATCTCATATCAGTTAATACTGACGCGGTGAACTATCTTAGCTCCCAAGGAAACTGAGGCACAGAGAGCAACTAGTCCCTGGCCACTTAGCTGGGAAGTGGCAGAACTGACCTCAGAGAATCCAGTAATGAGCTTCCAGAACCCACGCTCAGAGCCACAGGCCCTTTACTGGCTCTCTTGGAGCTGCTGAATGAATGAAACTGCTGGACCAATGAGCATAATCTCTTGTCTGCAAGTAGAGTTCTGCGTGAGCGCTGCGCCTCGCTGACCCCACTACACCTCAACTGCCCGTTCCTGGATCCATGGCTTGGTGTGTGAGCTGGAGCCAGTGGCTTGGCTGTCCCAAGAGGTGGCTACCCCCCGCTAAAGACAGGCTAACAGTTACGACATGCACCTCGTGGGGATACCAGGGCATACCTCAAGGGCTCAACAGGATGCAGACTAATGCATTCGATGGTTATCTGTTGACCATCTGCTCTGCCACATCTCATGCTAGGGGCAGCTAGGAATGAGACAGACCTGGTCCCTGCTCTCAGAGAGCTCATGCCCCGGTGTGTTGGTTGTGTACCCCAGTAAAGCACCCAGCAAACATCCATTTTTATGAAATCCAGGCAGGTACACCCCCAGCCCCACTAGGGTAGCCAAGCTAGCAGCAATGCACCTGGGTTGGGGCCCGGCGTGTCCCCCATGGATCATCTGACCCAATGCTGGAACTCAGGATCCTTCCCCATTAGACAGAAGGAGGGACTGGTATGCAGGCCACCTCCTTCTCTCTTTTGGGGGCCCCAGACAGGTTTGCTCACTCAGGACGTGCGGCAGGCAGGGTCCAGATCCTGTTGCTGACCCCACTCACTCACCGATACGCTCAATCCTTGTCACATCACGGATCTCCGGAACTTTGGTTGTGGCTGTCTGGGGGTGAAGGAAAATGTGTCAGAAAACTCCTGTGGTCCCAGTTTTCACCAACTCCCCCTCTGTCCCTCCCATGAGAAAGTCCTTTCCACTCCTTCCCTTCACAGGCAGGCGATGGGCCAAACACCAGTCATTCCCACCCCTCTCAGTGTCCCTGACTAATGGCTAGTTGGCTGAGTCCCAGGAAGACAAGAACTGTCTGTCTCATTCATGGCTCTATTCTAGGGGGCCAGCACGTATTTGGTGCCCAGGGATTATCTGGTGAATGAATGAATGAAGTCCTCCCTATCCTCAGTAAGGACAGACATCCATGTGGAGCAGGCATCGAGTTAGATGTGGTCTGGCCCCTGCTGATTTCCCAGTGTCACTTGTACCATGCTGCCCTAGCTCTCAGCCACCAGGCCTTGTATGTGCTGGCCCCTGTCCAGACTGTTCTCCCCACCCCTTGCTGCATTAGACAAGCATGGCCCCCTAAGGGAGGCCCTCCCTGACCATTGCCCCTGCCAGCACGTTCTAGGGCCTCTCCTGGGAGCCTGACCTCTCCGAACACTCTCACATTCATGAGGGAGACTGTTGGATCAATGTTCTCAGCTCCAGGAGATATGAGTCCCATGAAGGGCACAGCCCGCGTCTCCCTTGTTCACCAAGAGACTTGATGTTAGTGGTTTGAGTAATTGATACAGTGAAGTGTTGAGCTCATTCAACAGGCACATACTGAGGCCTCCTGTGCCTCCAGTTCTCCAAAGAAAGAAGCCAGCCACCATTCCTTCTCATACAGGGGAGGGAGAGAAGTAAACATCACCTGGGACAGGACTCCCCGAGATCCACACAAAACATGTACATGAATGTCCACAGCAGCACTATTCACAAGAGCCAAAAGGTGGAAACAATCTAAATGCCCACCAGCTGATGAAGGGATAACTAAAATGTGGTCTTTTTGTACAATGGAATGTTATTCAGCCACAGAAAGGAATGAAGTTCTAACACACGCTACAACATGGACAAACTTTGAAAACTTTATGCTACTCAAAAGAAGCCCCCACACACAGAAGACCACGTACTGTACAATTCCATTTATATGAAATATCCAGAATAGGCAAAACTATTAACATATAGGTAGAAAGCAGATTAGTGGTTACCCAAGGCCAGGAGGACTGGAAGGTGACAGGTAAGAGGTATAATTGTTTCTTTTTGGGGTGAAGAAAATATTCTAAAGTTGATTGTGGCGATGGTTGTACAACTCTGGGAATATACTAAAATCCACTGAATTGTATACTTTAAATGGGTGAATTATACGGCACATGAATTATATCTCAATAAGATTGTTAAAAAAAATCAGGTGGTGAATCCTTGGGTGTCTGTTATTTTGCAACACTTCAGAATTTTCCATAATTTCTAATAAGGAAAGGGAAGCCTAAGAAGCTGACGTGCTGACCAGCCCCTCGACCACCTGCCCCCCAACATCTCCTTTCTTCCCAGAGGTCTTTCTTCCCTTCCACCAGAACGAGAGGACATGCAGGCATCTAACCCAGGGGAAGCCTCCTCTCTCTGAAACCAAAAGTTTAGACTTCCTGGCCACCACATGGTCACAAGCCTTCTCTCTTGCCACGTGACCCTTCCCACTTAATCTTTCCTCACATGAGGTTGGAGCCCCAGAGCATGGGACCTTACCCCCAAACTACTATCAAAAGCTGGGAACATGCCTGGTGCAGTAGCTCACCCTAGCACTTTGGGAGGCTGAGGTGAGGATCACTTGAGGCCAGCTGTTTGAGACCACCCAGAGCAACATAGCAAGACCCCATCCCCCCCCCAAATTTTAAAGCTAGCCAAGCATGGTGGTGCGTGCCTGTAGTCCCTGCTACCTGGGAGGCTGAAACAGGAGGCTCACTTAAGCCCAGGAATTTGAGGTTACAGTGATCTATGATTGTGCCATTGCACTCCAGCCTGGGTGAAAGAGTGAGACTCTGTCCCAGGGTAAATAAATTAAAGCTGGGAACATCCCCCTGGACTCACACGCAGCCCATCAGACCCTACACAAGGCATCCTTCCCTTTCACCACAAACCTCTCCTACACCCTGGTACCCACTGGTCCCATGGAAACGGAGGTCATTTTAAAACTCAGCATCCACCAGGCCGGGCGCGGTGGCTCACACCTGTAATCCTAGCACTCTGGGAGGCCAAGGCGGGTGGATCGCTCAAAGTCAGGAGTTCGAGACCAGCCTGAGCAAGAGTGAGACCCCCGTCTCTACTAAAAATAGAAAGAAATTATCTGGCCAACAAAAATATATATAGAAAAAATTAGCCGGGCATGGTGGCGCATGCCTGTAGTCCCAGCTACTCCGGAGGCTGAGGCAGTAGGATTGCTTAAGCCCAGGAGTTTGAGGTTGCTGTGAGCTAGGCTGACGCCATGGCACTCACTCTAGCCAGGGCAACAAAGTGACACTCTGTCTCAAAAAAACAACAACAACAACAAAAAAAAACTCAGCATCCACCATCTCCTCATACTTCCAACACTTCCTCCACATCATGGGAACTGAGTCTCAGGAGTTCTAGCTATTGCCTTTTCATTTTCCACTTTCCTATCCACCTCTTTTTTCTTGCCATGATAACAGGAATAGACTCAAATCTCACCCTCCAGTCACTAGCAACTCTCTGCCCTGCTCTTCCTCCATCTTGACTGGGGTCACCATGGTAACCGAGGCATCTGGAAGCCAAGCCCAATCCTCAAGTTGAGCTCACCCTACTTCTTCATTCAGATATTTCTTAAGGCGATACCAGGCCCAGTGTACCTGGTCTCTCTTTCATTACCATTCATTCATTCAAATATTAAAGTGCTAACGTGGCCGCGGTGGCTCACGTCTGTAATCCTAGCACTCTGGGAGGCCAAGGAGGGAGGATCACTAGAGGTCAGGAGTTCGAGACCAGCCTGAGCAAGAGCCAGACCCCATCTCTACTAAAAATAGAAAGAAATTAGCTGGACAACTAAAAATATATAGAAAATATCAGCCGGGCATGGTGGTGCATGCCTGTAGTCCCAGCTACTGGGGAGGCTAAGGCAGGAGGATCGCTTGAGCCCAGGAATTTGAGGTTGCTGTGAGCTAGGCTGACACCACAGCACTCACTCTAGCCTGGGCAACAAAGTGAGCCTCTGTCTCAAAATAAATAAATAAATAAATAGCTAACGTATTAGGCATTCATACTGAGACATGACCCATATGAGGTGCTCGGAATATGAAAATAGCCAAAACCGTCCCATGACAAGATCCTGACCCCTGGGCCCCCAACGCTTTTCCCCCTCCCCACTGACACCCTCTTGGTTTTCAACACTCTCTTTCCACTGAAGACTCACCAAGCGACTTCACGCTCTCAGGCACACAGGACAGGTCCTCGCCTGTGCTTCTCCCTTGGAACTTAGGTGCCATTTGCACCACCAACAATCCAAGGCTCCCAAATGACTCGGAGCCCAAGATAGCACAACCCTCATCAAACGGTGCAGGGAAGGGCAGCAGAACTGGCCGTTGCGCCCAGAGGATTCTGGGAGTTGGAGTTCCTTTAGCATGATGCGCTCAGAGCTGTGATTCCAGGGTCCCAGCCCCTTCTTTTTTCGCTCCCTCAAACCCAGGAGCCCTGGCACCCCCCTCCCCCCTCCCCTCGGATCCACAAGTCCAGCCCCTAGCCGTCGCCTCCCTCAGACCCAGGAGTCCCAACGCCCAGCTCCTCCTCCCTCAGATCCAGGGGTCCGGACCCCCGGATCCCTCCTTCCTCAGACTCAGGAGCACGGGTTCGCTCCTCAGTCCTCCACGCTCCAGCACTTACCACGGTTGCCATGATGCTCACCAACCGCCAAATGTCCCGGAGGAAACGGAAGTGCGCTAGGAACGAAGCGTCCTAGCCCCCTCTAGGCCAGCAGGTCCTCCAAAGATCTCGATGGTTTCTTATAAATATGTAAACGCCCTTGGGGGGCGTGGCGTTACTTTTTAGGCCCTGCCCATCCAGTGAGGCTGAGCTGGAAAATGGGTGTTCGGAACTCCTAGGTCTGTTCCCACCGCCTCCTGGCTCCTCCTCCTTTTATCCAGCCCCTCCTTGTTGAGGCCGATTGCAAAATTCTTAACACTTCTTTGAGCAACCACACGTCCTTCACGCTCCTTTCCTCTTTATCACATCCTCCTCCTCAGTCTGGAGCCTCCAGCTTCAGATTGACAGAGCGGAAGGCCAATCGCTTCCGTTCAGCGCAGCCACAAGCCCCGCCCCCTGGAGTTTCGCCGACTAACTAGAAGGCGGCAGGACTCAGGGACCCCCGACCTTCTCCACCAATGAGAAGACGCAGAGGCCCCCGCCCCCGGGTGCAGACCAATAGCGCTGGCCAGGGGGCGGGCACCGCCTCCTGGCGGCCACAAGGTTTTACTGCAGGGACGCCGCTGGGCTCAGTGACGCTGCGGCCGCCTCCTGCCTAGGTCCGAACGCTCCCGGGCGGGGGTGCGGTCGTGCAATAGGAAGCTGAGCGCGTTGCAAGCTTCCCGTCGGGCACCAGCTACCCAGCTCCGCACCCTGCCTGGTGCATTCCCCGGACGCCTCCGGAGTCTCCACCTAAGGCCCCTGGAGCCCCCTTCCCGCGCCAGCCATGCCTCTAAGCCGCACTTTGTCCATGTCCTCCCTGCCAGGACTGGAGGATTGGGAGGATGAGTTCGACCTGGAGAACACAGTGCTCTTCGAGGTCGCCTGGGAGGTGGCCAACAAGGGTGAGTACGCCAGGCGTCCGGGGCCTTGACGAGAAGGGCAGTCAGTGATAGGGGCCTGTAACTTTGAGTTGTAGAAAGACGGGGCTACACGGGGGACCCTTGGGTCCTGGGCAAGGAGCCTATGACTCCTATGTCCTTGGGGAGGGGCTAGGGTTATATCTCTTGGGCCCTGGTGGACGGAGAAGGATGATTCGCTTGACTTAAGATAAAAGGAGGCTGGAAGCCCTGGTCCTGGGTCCTAAAGGAGAGGGCACTAAAATCAAAGATTCCTAGGTCGTAGAGGGATGGAGGGAGGCTTCCGAGAGATCAGATACCCGGGTCATGAACAGGGAAGGGGCCAGGGGGATGGGACTTCTGTGTGCAAACCTGTGGAAGCTGATGGGGTTTCAGACCCGTGGTACTGGGAGAAGTCGTCCAGGGGTTGTAACTGCAGATGTGGGAGAGTGGTGGGAGGATCTGGAGTCCTGGCTGCTTGGCAGTAAAGATGGGAGGGGGGCTGGGGACCTTAAATCTTGGGTCCTAGGGTGGAGAGAGTTGAGGGCCCGGATGTGTAGGCTTTGAAGGAGCCACAGGCCTAGCTATCGGTTCCTAGGAGTAGAGGATCCTGTGGCCTGGGACACATGCGTACTGGGATGGGGGAAGCCTGGGAAGTCCTAAGTTGGTCAGGGGCTGGGCCCTAGGATGGGAGTGGCTGGGAGCCTGCATTTCTGTGTCCTGGGCTTCAACAAGCCCCAGGTTCTGGCTTTGGAGAAGGCTCAGGCTGGAAGTCAGGAGCTAGGCTGTCCCACTCCTCAGAAGAGCTAGGGCTGGGGGTTTGCTTTGCTGGGTCTTGTGGAAGAAAGGGACTGGGTCTCACAGCCTGAGGGGGCCCCTTGACCACGGAGCCATGTTACTGCCAGGGCCCAGGCTCCAGGAGGCTTGGAGGCTGGGGGCCCAGACTCCTGGGGTTGGAGTGGCCGCCAATGTCTCTAGTCTGGGAGAGAACACTGGGAGACAGGTCACAGGGTCCCTGGAGGGCAAGGAATGACGATTCAGGCTCCTCTTGGGCAACTGTGAGAAGCTGAATAGGCCATGAAGAAGAATCTCCCCCACCATGTCCTGGAGCCTGACTGAGATTTAAACCCAGCTCCTAGAAGCTGGGAGCCCAGCTCTGCCATCCTTGGGGTCCCAGGCCCTAACTTCCTCAGACTCAGGAGTCCCGGCTCCCAGGCCCTCCTCTCTCACACCCATCCCTCAGGGTTCTGACCCCAGTGTCCCCCCTTAGACCCAGGAGGACAGCCCCCAAGCTGCCAATCCCCTACTCCAAAGAATGGGCTCCCACTCCCCTCTTCCCCCTGAGCCAAGGGTCTGGGGCCCCAGTGCCCCCGACAGCTCCCACCTCATCCCAGGTTGCAGACCTGCCCTAACACATTTGGACCCACAGTGGGTGGCATCTACACGGTGCTGCAGACGAAGGCGAAGGTGACAGGGGATGAGTGGGGTGACAACTACTACCTGGTGGGACCGTACACGGAGCAGGGCGTGAGGACCCAGGTGGAACTGCTCGAGGCCCCCACCCCGGCTCTGAAGAGGACGCTGGACTCCATGAACAGCAAGGGCTGCAAGGTGGGACATGGCCCAGCAGAGGGCAGGGAGGCAGACGGCCCATTGTGAGGGTGGGAGCAGCAGATGGAGAAGGGGCAGGGGGTGGGTGGCCCCAGGGAGAGAGGGAGGCATGGACAGACACAGGATGGCACTTTGAGGAGGGAGAGCGACAGGACACTCAGACAGATGCAGGGCCCATGAAGTGGGCAGGTAGATCCTAAACGTTGGTGAATGGACAGACAGATATCTGGCAGGTACAAAACAGACCAAGAGATAGATCCAGGAGGCTGAGATTCTCAGACCCAGAGAGAGGAAAAAGAGCTAGATCAAAAACCAGTCAGCCAGGCAGAGACCAGGGGAGGGGGTGTGGGGTCAGGCATGCTTACTGGAGCAGGATTCTTCGGCCCAAATTCATCCTTCCCACTTGCTGCCCATGTGACCTTGACTAAGGACCATACTAATAACATCTACCTTATAGGGCTGCTGGGAGGATGAAATACTTAATAGGAATAACGTGTTTAGCACAGTTCTTGGCATGAAGTTAGCACTGTGGGAGCTATTATCGTCAGTGTTATTATTATGACCATCATCATCATCACTATAAACAGCCACGCCTGGAGAGTGAGGCAGACAGGCAGGACACGGGGACAGGGATGGATGGAGCCAGGGGCTAGAGCAATAGGGAGACAGACAGGCTTTGGGTACAGAGGAGGGGCCAGACGTCTCAGAGAGAAAGTCAGCCCTAGAAGGAGAGAGAAAGATGGAATACCGATGAAGAGAGGAGAGGTAGGGACAGAGCCCGAGATGGGCAGATCCAGGGATTAAAGAGAGGAGAGGGCTCCCAGGGCCCCAGGGTGAAGACTGAAAAGGAAGCGCTACCACCCAGGGGACAGACAGGCCGGGGTCCAGGAGGGAGAGGTACAGTGGTTCCTTCACTCATTCATAGTCTCTGGTTTGGGGTGGGGTCTGGAATCCAGTCAAGCCCCAAGTGTGTCCCTAAGGGACCTCAGGGCAGCTGCTCCCCACGTGCTGGGGGCCTAAGAATAGCGACCCCCCCAGCAAAAGGGCAGACAACAGCTGGGCGGGGGAGGGGCACCAGAGTCGGGCTCAGGGCGGGGGTGGGGGGGGGGGCCAGGCTGGAGAGGAGTATGACTGCTTGTCTGCTGGATAGAGCTGTGGCAGCAGGCCCAGAACCAAGGCCATAGTCTCAGGAGGAAAGCAGCCAAGTGGAGAAATGTGGCAGGTGTAGAAATGAGACAGTTAAGTCTTAGAAACGTGGCAGCGGGGGTAAAACAAGGCAGGCGGTGGGGGCACAGAGATACAGAGATGCGGGGGTCAGGATTACAGAAACTCAGCAGGGGGCTGGGAAAATGTAGCAACAGATGGAAACAAACTGTGGTGGGACTAACTCACAGCAAGTAGAGAAATAAGGCGGCGGGTGAGAAATCAGCAGCAGATACACAAACAGACAGTGATAGAACCAAGCCCAGACATCTGCCTGTGTATGGGAAAACCACAAAGGCGCTGGCAAACCTGAGGCTGAAGCCCTGAGACTCCCTGTGGGCCCCCTCCAGGTGTATTTTGGGCGATGGCTGATCGAGGGGGGCCCCCTGGTGGTGCTCCTGGATGTGGGGGCCTCAGCCTGGGCCCTGGAGCGCTGGAAGGGAGAGCTCTGGGATACCTGCAACATCGGGGTGCCCTGGTACGACCGTGAGGCCAACGATGCTGTCCTCTTCGGCTTCCTGACCACCTGGTTCCTGGGCGAGGTACGTCCCATTGGTGGTCCCTGACTCTTTGCACCCAAGCCTGAAACTTAAATGACCGTCAGCCCCTGGGCCATAGGATGGGCTTCTCCGAGGGCATTCTGGGAGTTGTAGGTCCTTTAATCCAAGGGTTACCCTGACCTTTGGGGACATGGACATCCAGGGGCTTGGCCTCATCTTTCCTCAGAGACTCCCAGCTCTCAATGCCAGCTTCATTTACTCCAACCTTTCAGCTGTAGGTATTCTGAACCTTTAGCTCTAAGGGAGGCCGGCCTACAGGAGGTCTCACCCAAGGCATTCTGGGAGTTGTAGTTTTCTAGTCTGATAATGGCTAGACTTAACGCTCTCAGATCGGGCCCTGGCTGCTTGCAGATCCCCAGCCTGAGAACCAGGAATGCCGGTTCTGACCCCCTTCTAGGTTTTAAAAGGCTCAAGAAACTTAATTTCCCATACCCTGGAATGAACAATTTAGGAACTCGCTGCTCCTAGGGCATTCTGGGAGTTGTAGTCCTTTTGTCAACGTTGCGTGCAGGCCTCTCCTTGACTGAGATACTGAGATGAGGGGTCTTCAGGAATTGTGTCCAGGACTTGGGGACACTAAAACTTTAGTCTTTCCAATCCAGTGCTGCCAGGATTTAGAAGGTTGGTCAAAAAACATCTCCAGCTCCTACCAGCCTCTGCAGATGCCGTCAGCTGGTTTCTGCCTCAGTTAGTTTCCTGTCCTGTGGGGGTGGCTGCAGGGTGCCGCCGCCTGCTCTGTGCAGTAGTGGTGATAGATTTACCGCTCCCCTGAGTCCTTGTCCGTGTTGGGGATTGCTGATTCTTTTCATGACCCTTATGGAGACAATGGCCCTGTTCCTGTTGTCCCACAGTTCCTGGCCCAGAGCGAGGAGAAGCCATATGTGGTTGCACACTTCCACGAGTGGTTGGCGGGTGTTGGGCTCTGCCTGTGCCGTGCCCGGCGGCTGCCTGTGGCAACCATCTTCACCACCCATGCCACCCTGCTGGGGCGTTACCTGTGTGCTGGTGCCGTGGACTTCTACAACAACCTGGAGAATGTGAGCAAGAAGTGTGGCACATGGGGGACTGTGGGGATGTCAGGACAGCCCAAAGCTCTGGGAAGGCCAAGGGGATCAAGCATCCCCTTCTCCCAGGACCCGGAAGTCCAAGTCCTCAGTCCCCCTCCTCCTTCAGACCCAGGAGTTTAGCTGTCAGCCCCCGCCTTTCCCAAGACCCTGGAGCCTGGACCCCCAGTCTTCTCCCCAGTCCTTCTAACCTGACTGCCCACCCTTCCCACCCAGTTCAACGTGGACAAGGAAGCAGGTGAGAGGCAAATCTATCACCGCTACTGCATGGAGCGGGCGGCAGCCCACTGTGCTCACGTCTTCACTACTGTGTCCCAGATCACCGCCATCGAGGCACAGCACTTACTCAAGAGGAAACCAGGTAGGGGCTGGGCTGAGGCCCCTAGACATGAATGAGATAGGCGACTGTCTATGCCAAAGCCAGTACAGATGCTCCTCCACTTATGATGGAGTTATATCCAGAGAAACTCATCATTAGTTGAAATGTTGTAAACTGAAAATGCATTTAATACACCTAACCTACTGAACAGCATAGCTTAGCGTAGCCTACCTTGAACATGCCCAGAACACTTACAGTTGGGCAAAATCATGTAATACAAAGCCTATTTTATGATAAAGTGTCAAATATCTCATGTAGCCTGGGAAAAGATCAAAATTCAAAATTTGAAGCATGGTTTCTATTGAATGCAGATAGCTTTCTCACCATCGTAAGGTCAAAAAATCATCAGTTGAATCATCGTAAGTTGGAGGCTGTCAGTACCAATTTTTTATAAAGAATAGAAAACTACACTTCCCCAAAGGCTGGAGGGCAGTGACCTGCATATGAGGCCGCTTGGCTCTGTAAATGCTAGAGGCTAATGGGAGGTGTAGTTTCTTTGATATTAATTTCAGAAGTGGTAAAATTCTGTGATTGGCTAATGTAGATATTGGTCTGCTGAAAGGGATTGGGGGGGGGGATCAGTGGACTTTGTTTTTGACAAAAGTAAGGTCAAAACCAGGCATTTTTCCTAGCCCTTAGTACCTATTCCCAAGGGGTGTAAGGTGAGAACTACAACTCCCAGAAGGCGTTTCATTGGCCACCTCCATGTATTCCTGGAACTTAGCCCTAGGAACTGATGGGGGTTGTAGTTTTTCATTGATACACTTTCATTTCTATGAGAAGAGGAAATGGTTGGGTACCTCAAAGAGGCCTGAAGATAGAGGGTATATCCTAGAAGCGGGACTTTGGGGATGTTTAATCATTTCTATCTCTGGGTGGGACAAGAAAAAACAAAAGAACTACAACTCCCAGAATCCCTGACGTGGCTCAGGTCCCTGTCTGGTTAGCCATTTGCAGGAGCTAAGGAGACTTGCAGTTGTATTTGTGAACATTAACAAGCAATATTGGGCGAGAAGACATCTGGGAGGCAGGGTAAGTGGGTCACCAGGGAGCTCAGAGGAGAGCTATTGAAATTAAAAAGTTACAAAAGGAAAGGGGTCTTTCCTTCATTTATTCATGCAACTACAGTGATCTAAATGAACAAATGAAGAAATGAAACATGGACCTTCTCATCCAATTGCAGATATTGTGACCCCCAATGGACTGAATATTAAGAAGTTCTCTGCCATGCATGAGTTCCAGAACCTCCACGCTCAGAGCAAGGCTCGAATCCAGGAGTTTGTGAGGGGCCATTTTTATGGGTATGTGGGGCATATACCTAGTTCTTAAGAGAGGAGGGGGTAGGAACCTGAACATCTGGGTCTGAGGGAGGAGGCGCCTAGAGGCCCAGCCTCCTGGGTCTGAGGGAGGAAGCAGCTGGAGGCTCATCCTCCTTGAGCACCAGGACAATGGGCTGGGTATTAACAGCGATCCCCACCTAAAGACAAAAGAACCACAACTCCCAGGAGGCCCCATGATGCCTCTGTGTTGTCTGAGATATTCTTTGCCCCTGTAGCTTCTGGGACTGATATTTTTCAGGCCAGGGCTAGAGATGAAGGTCCTGGGCTTTGCCCTGCCTTGTGGCTTCTTTAGGCACCTGGACTTCAACTTGGATAAGACCTTGTACTTCTTTATCGCCGGCCGCTATGAATTCTCCAACAAGGGGGCCGATGTCTTCCTGGAGGCTTTGGCCCGGCTCAACTATCTGCTCAGAGTGAGACCTGGGCCGTGAGGGGACAAAGGGAGGACAACAAAATCAGTACATAACTGGGGAGGACGGAGACCCAGGGAGGTGTGGTGGGGAAACCTTCCATGTATGTGTGGGGTGGGGAGACTGTAGAGACCCAGAAAGAAGATCAGAGTCCCAGTGGGGACAGTAACTGTGGGCTATAATTGTCCTTGACAGGAAAGGGCATGACAAGTCCTAGTAGTATTGGGAGTTGGGAAGGGGTGGGTGGCCCCAGCTTTCCCCCATGTGATCCTGACATCCCCCCTCCTGTGCTTCCACTCCAGGTGAACGGCAGCGAGCAGACAGTGGTGGCCTTCTTCATCATGCCGGCTCGGACCAACAATTTCAACGTGGAGACCCTCAAGGGCCAAGCCGTGCGCAAGCAGCTTTGGTCAGCAGCCCTCAGCTCGGGATCACTGCCCGTCCCACCCCCAGTGTGTGCTTTGGGTCCAGTGTTTCTCCGGGAGTCTCAGATTTGTCATCTGTAACACAATCAACCTGCCCCACTGATTCCTAGCAAAGTCATTTGCTTGGGATCCTTCCAGCATTAGGGGTAGTAAGAAGTCACTAGCAGGACAAGTGTGACCAGGGCTCTGCTATCAAACCAGCAAGGTTCCACTCATGCCTCTGACTCTCACTGGCTTGGTAACTTTAGGCAAACCACTGTCTGCCCCTGTGTGAGCCTCCACTTCCTATCTGTAAAACCCATTCATCCCTTACCCATCAGACGTTCATTGAGCATCTGCCGTGTGCCAGGCACTGTTCCAGGCCCTGGGAACACAGCTGTGCGCAAAAAAGATAAATCCCTTTCCTCATGGAGCTTGCATTCTAGAAAATCCTATAGGCAGTGTTCTGGCAAAAAATAAAGTAGGCCAGCGATATGAGACAAGGTTGTCAGGACAGGCCACACTGAGAAAGTGCCATTGGGCAAAGACCAATAAAGGAGATGAAGGAACAAGCCCTGTGTGTATCTGGGGAATAGCAAGTGCAAAGGCCCTGGGGCATGTTTGAGACATGGCAAGGAGGCCAGCCTGGCTTGAGGGGCATTTCCAAAGGAGATGGGGTAGGAAATGAGGCAGGAGCTATGGCAGAATTGTAAGCACAGAAGTGATGATGGGACTATAGGATGGCACTCTGCTAGCTTTGCTTGTGTACCTAGATGTTCCTTTCTCAGAATCTTATTTTCCTCTCTTACAAAATGGGGCTTACCACTCCCATCTCCAGGACTGGTACAAGTCCTAATAATAGCTGACATTTCTGGAAGGCTTGCTATGTGCTGGGCACTGTGCACTTTGAGTCTGACCTTATCAAGTCCTCACTGCAAACCTCTGAGATTGATTCTATTTTTATATATGTCTGACAGATGAGTCTCTGAAGTCAGAGAGGGAAGGCCACCCGTCCCTGGCCACACAGCTGAAGCCAGGCACAAGTCACTCAAGCCTTCCAGGGCCTGTTCCCTGGATCTCCATCCTCCGACCTGGAGGCGCCAGGGCAGGGCTTCCCTGCTTAGGCTTCAGTTTCCTTGCTGCCCCCAAAGTCTAACAATAAATGGCAGCTGGTCTGTATGTGACATTGTTGTTCTGCTCTTTCCAGGGACACGGCCAACACAGTGAAGGAAAAGTTTGGGAGGAAGCTTTATGAATCCTTACTGGTGTGAGTGCCCTGCCCTCAGCCCTGTATCTTCCTGGGTCCTAATCTCTCTCCTCACCCCATTCCCAATTCCATGTCCCTGCTGGCCTTGCAGGGGGAGCCTCCCAGATATGAACAAGATGCTGGACAAGGAGGATTTCACTATGATGAAGAGAGCCATCTTTGCCACGCAGGTATGGTTTGGATCCCTGTGCAAAGAAATGGCAATTTGCAGTAGCCCCACAGGCAGCTCGCCCTGCTAGCTCTGACCCCAGAGATTGCTGGAAGTTCTGCTTTCTTGGGCCATCCTTTACTGAGAGATCAATTCTGAGGTCCACAGAAGGCTGTGAGCTGACTTGGAATTTCAGTTCCCAGAAGCACTTAGGGCAGGCTGTTTTTTGTGGCTTATGATAACCACAGGGGCTGCTGAGAGTTGTGGTTTCTTTGAGACTCTCCAGTCAATGAACAAAGGGTAAAAGGGAAATTTAGAAAGTGAAGACGGCCACAAAAGGAGAATTACAACTCCCAGCTCTCCTTGAGCCTTGCTGCATCCTGGCCCCACCTCTGCCCCGGAGACTGCTGGGAGTGATGGTTTTGTTAGACCACTTTAGAGACGGAATCAGCTAAAGCACCTAGCATTCCCAGAGAACATTGCAAACTCTCAGCAGCCGCTGTTCCTTATCCCACTGGCTGTGTCTTAGCGCCCAAACACCTGCCAGGGATTGCAGCTTATTTAGATTGCTGAGGTTGAGGGAATTCAGTGGATGGGAAACCTCAGAAAGAATTGGCCGTTCCACAACGAGAACTACAACTCCCAGTAGCAACTGGTCTTTGTGCTCCATTGACTCTTCCCTTGTTCAGAAGGTTTCTGGGAGTTAGAGTTCTTTCATTTCCTGGGTCAAGGAACTTTGGTACCTGCGGTCAGGGTTGGTGAGCCATTTCCTGGTGAGGGGAAACCTAGAGAGCTAAGTTGCACAAACAAGGCATGAATTGCTTTTAGCCAAACTATGATTTCCAATAGTCCCTAAGGCAGCCCACCTCATTGTGCACGTTTCTGCCATGGGGCTGCTGGGAGTTGTAGTTTCTTGGGCCCCTGGAATCAGACTGAAGGTGAGTAGAACCTTTAATGAGCGATGATGGAGCAGTTGCAAAGAATTATACATCCCAGCAGCCCCCAGGGCTTCCTATCACACTAGCTCTTCTAAGAGTCTTGCTTGCGCCAGTGGCTCTTGGGAATTGTGGTTTCTTTGGGCCTCTGTTAGGGGTGTAGGTGAATTTTCACAAGAAAACTATTACTACAACTCCCAGCAGCCCCTGAAGCTTGCTGCCATGTTGGCACAGTCTCCACCCCCATTGAATGGGGCCAGTTAGAGTTCCTTTGGATTTCTTTAATGACAGAACCAAGAGTACAGAACAAGATAGCTACAACTCCCCATAGTCCTTGGGGCAGGCCCATACGGGTTCTTCCTCAAAGACATCTGGGAATTGTAGTGCTTTTAGGCTCATGGGGGTTAAGGGAAAGAAAACCTTTACAGAGGCAAGTGGGAATCCACAACTCCTGGTGATCTCTTGGGTTTGTTCGTTGCCCCACAGCCTTGTGGGAATTGTGGTCTCCTTGGATCACCTGGGGCCAGCATGGCTCACAGGCAAGTAGGGAGCCTGCTGTCCCTTCCCTGACCTCCACCCAACTTGCTGCCCCTACAGCGGCAGTCTTTCCCTCCTGTGTGCACCCACAACATGCTGGACGACTCCTCAGACCCCATCCTGACCACCATCCGCCGAATTGGCCTCTTCAATAGCAGTGCTGACCGGGTGAAGGTAAGGACACTGGCCCTGGGTGAGGTGGGCATGGCAGAGGGAGAGGGCTGGATCCTGGGCCTCAGACTCCTGGTTGTCCCCTGGTTTCTATCAGAAGCATTGCTATGTTTAGAAAGAACCCTGGTTTCTGTGGTAAACGGACTTGGGTTTAAATCTTTGTCCTGCTACCTTCTTGCTGTGTGACGTTAGACAAGTTTTTCACCCTCTCTGGGCCATTCTGGGATCTCAGGGGTTAGCTAAATAAGGGGCTCAGGCTGAGCCCTTCTTTTTCACTGCCAGGTGATTTTCCACCCGGAGTTCCTCTCCTCCACAAGCCCCCTGCTCCCTGTGGACTATGAGGAGTTTGTCCGTGGCTGCCACCTTGGGGTCTTCCCCTCCTACTATGAGCCTTGGGGCTACACACCGGGTGAGTGTAGCAGGTAGGGGACAGCATGATCATGGGGTCCTAGTCAGATCTAGCAGGATCCTGGGGCAAGGCACTTGCCTTCTTCAAGCCCCAGTTTCCTTCTTTGCAAAACAAGGACAGTGGTAATGGTCTGTTCCGCTATAGCACATTTTTGTGAGAAAGAAGTTTGTGTAATGCAAAACTAGAGGCCTGATGTCAGTCTGAAGTGGATGTCACAGTTGACACTGATTTCCCCCAATTCGCTGATGTTTGGCTCCCCAAATAAAGCAGCAGAATGCACAATTCATGTACACAACTGAGTGTGGTGAAGTTCCCTCTCTCCAAGCTGGCCCCGTTGCCCAGCAACTCTGCCTTCCTTGTGCTGGCTCTTTAGCCAGTGTTTTTAAAGCCAAATACATGCCATCTTTCCTAATGTGTTGGTAATTTAACACCACGTCTTTTAAACTGTGCTCACATGATAATTAGGAGTTTAGCCAGTTAGGCTTTGCTGTGGTTACGGTGGTGGATAGGTTTTGTGTGGTCAGCCCAACTCTCTTTTTCCCCGTAGGCCCTATTATATTTAGTGCCTACTTTTGCAGCTTACAGAGGTTTTTGGGAACACTTACATAAGATTTGTAATAAGAGGCAGGTGCACACTTGTAATCCCAGTTACTCAGGAGGCTGGATCTTTTGAGCCCAGGAGTTTGAGACCAGCTTGGGCAACATAAGGAGACCTCATCTCAAAACAAAACAAAACAAAATAAACAATTATGAATGTCTTCAATCAGTTCTCAAGGTTGTTTAAGGTATTAAACAAGTCATAGTAGGTATTCTGTACACAGGAACACTAATGAGAGACCTTTTCTCACCACCCATCGAAACAGACTATGACACTGTGATAACCGAAACAGTATGGTTTTGGCACAAGAAAGTATCTTACAGGTTATGATGGTTATGTGAAAGGATGGACTTTGTCCAATCTACAGATAGTGAGGATTAAGTAAAACGATGGACATTGGGATGCTCAATAAATTAGCATCCTTGTCTCCCAACTGTAGACTTTTCTGCATCCTGAGTCATTGGGGCAAGTGAATTCCCTTCTTTTTTTATGAGCCTCTTAGCTTCCCCTCTGAGAAATACAGAAAATAATAGCCCAATGCACAGCACCGTTGTGCCAGCTCAGTGATTTGCTCAGCGAAGCGCCCGTAGAGGGCGCCATTGAGGCTTTCATTGCGATTAGGAAGGCAGGAGAGAAGGGGAACTAAGTGGATCTTTCTCGTGCTTTCCGGCAGCTGAGTGCACGGTTATGGGCATCCCCAGTATCTCCACCAACCTCTCCGGCTTCGGCTGCTTCATGGAGGAGCACATCGCAGACCCCTCCGCTTATGGTCAGCGCCCAGGCCCCTGAGGGCGTCCTGGGGAGGAGGGGCGTGGACTCTTGGGTCCCACGGAAAGCAGAAAAGAGGGTAGAGGGTGGGCTCTTGGGCTCCTGGAGGAGGAGGATGGTCTCCGCAGACCGTTTTCTGAACCCCAGTCCTGGCTTCTGCAGGCATCTACATTCTGGACCGGCGGTTCCGCAGCCTGGATGATTCCTGCTCGCAGCTCACCTCCTTCCTCTACAGCTTCTGCCAGCAGAGCCGGCGGCAGCGCATCATCCAACGGAATCGCACTGAGCGCCTCTCCGACCTTCTGGACTGGAAATACCTAGGCCGGGTATGACCTGCCCCTTCCCCTTTCCCCTTTCTCCCCTTCTCCTTCCCCTTTCCATCCCTCTCCCTTCCCCCTCTGCTGCTGAATCAGCCTCAAAGTGCTGGCTCAGGAGGCTGGGTCTCTTCCTACTTGTAAAAGTTGCTGCGCCTCTCAGAAATGCATCAACTTCCCCAGAAAGAAAGTAGGTCGGAAGTTCCTATCATTTGCATAGGGGTGTGGCCAAAGGGGTGCTTGACTTGAGAATTCTGTTGCTGTTAGTGAGGTGTGGCTCAGAGACTGTCCATTCACGTTCTGCTTATCTACATAAGGGGTGGAGTCAGAAAGATAGATATTTGCATAGGGGCAGGCTGAATGGCGCAGCAGTGTGCTCATCTGCGTAAAAGGTGTGGCCAGGGTTCACCACCCCCACCATCTGACTGGGGGCGGGGTCCGGGTCCCTCTCCGCTGACGCCCCTCCCCTCCTTTCCCCAAGTACTACATGTCCGCACGCCACATGGCGCTGGCCAAGGCCTTTCCAGATTACTTCACCTACGAGCCCAACCAGGCGGATGCGGTGAGTGGACTCCAGATCTCAGCTGGGCCAGGAGCTAAAGGGCTGGGGTAGGGTGGGGTGAGGGTCCCTGCTGGAAGGCGAAGGCCTCGAGGTGGCTGGGTCCCAGGGCAGAGCTGTTAAGGGTCTCTGCTCACCCTGTGGTTTGTGTCCACACGCCTGTACGCAGACCCAGGGCTACCGCTACCCACGGCCAGCCTCGGTGCCACCGTCGCCCTCGCTGTCACGACACTCTAGTCCGCACCAGAGCGAGGACGAGGAGGAGCCCCGCAACGGGCTGCCGGAGGAAGAGCGCTACGATGAGGATGAGGAGGCTGCCAAGGACCGGCGCAACATCCGGGCTCCTGAGTGGCCGCGCCGTGCCTCCTGTGCCTCTTCCAACAGTGGGAGCAAGCGCAACTCAGTGGACACTGCGCCCTCCAGCTCGCTCAGCACCCCCAGCGAGCCCCTCAGCCCTGCCAGCTCCCTGGGCGAGGAGCGCAACTAAGTCCTCCGCCCCACACTCCTAGCCTTTCCTGCCTCCCTCCTCCAGAGGGTGGGTACAGAAAGGCTGTTCCCAAACCCCACTCCAGATCCCGAGTGGAAGCCACATTTGGTGTGGCCCACAGCCCCACCCAGTCTGCCATACACTCCAGCCCTCCAGCTCCGCTCTTGGAGTCCCCACACTCCAGAATCCACAACGCTGTGCCTTTCTCTGTTCCAGAATGTATAATCTGTGCCCTGGAGGCCCCCAGGCCTGGACTGCATCCCAGAAGCCAGCAATCTGCCATTACTGTGCAGCGGTGCCAGAGGTTTTAAGAAACCTGGCCTGGTGCTTTCAGGCTAAGACTCCTGCAGTCCTCTGTGGCTTGCAAATTCTGCAGCATATAAAGCACGTAGTGCTCAGGCCTGGCGTGGGGGCCACCAGGTGCTACAAACCATATGGTGTCCCTGCTAATGGGACAATCAAGTGCAGCGCCAGGGCACTTTCAGGGACTTAAGATAACTGAATGCAGACGGTCCTCCATTTCAACTCCGGAACTTGGGCTCCAGGATAGGCTCATGGCAGCCCTCCCTGGCCTGTCTGGCTCTGCCTGGGGGATCCCTCCACCCCTGCTCCCGCCGTCCCCCACACTTTAGCCACATCAGGGGTGGCAGCACCACCTGGCACCTCTTCCCTTTTGGAGGACATGCAAGTCTTGGTCTAGACACCTTTCTGGCCTTTTCTGGACCAGACCCTCCTCCTCCTTCCCTGAGTCTGAGCTCTCCCCCATATCTTGAGAGACTCCTGTGCCCTCCAGGGAATCCTGCTGAGGACAGAGCAGGCTGTCCACTCCCACCCTTCCCCCTCCCCAACTGCTCAGCCCACTGTGAAACCACTAGGCTCTATGTCCCAGCTGCTGAACCTGGAACTTTACCACTTTGCTGCATACTGGTCCCTTTCTCCTGATCCCACTGGGTTCACATGTACCTCGAGGCTCTTCAATCCCCAAGCTGTGCTCTGCCCCCAGCTTCTGTGAAAGAGAGGGGCCCCCTCATGTGTGCTGTGCTGTCTGATGCACTGCTTGGTTTGTAGTTGGGAAGGGGAGGCCAGAAGGGATGTGATTTGGGTGTGTCCAGAGATGAAAAAAATACATCTATATTTAAGAGTCCTAGGTGTGATCAGACATGAGCACTTGGGGGGCCTTGTTCCTGACCCCTCTAACCCTGCCCCCTCCCTGGTCCCTTAGCTCATTCTGCTATTCTAATGAGGCTTGCATTGCTGTTCTAAAATCCCAGTGTTCACATAAGATACCTCCGATTTCTTAATTGGGGCTTGATTTGCAAGTGGCAAAAATTTGGCTGAAATGATCTTTGGCATAAAGGAGCTATGTGACTAGGATGAAGATCTGTAGGGCAGCCACAAGCCACATACAGCTATTACTAAGTTTCTCGGTAATACCAGTCACATGCAAGTGTTTGGTGGTCACATATGGTTCATAGCTACCCTGTTGGACGTAGATGGACAGCACCAGTTTAAGGCATTTCCAGGATTCTGTGGTCTCTGTCACTGTCCTCTGAATGGCTCTATTTTCAGGAAAAGTCTTTTTCCATTTCCATTTAGTTCAAATCTTCACTAGGCCGTATGTGTAACTCTGAACCAATCACTACCTGGGGAATTAGAAAGCCCTGAATTGTTTGGATTTGGAGGTGTGATTAATCTTTCCTGTTGGCTACTGTGAGACCCCTCCCCTTCCTCCAAATTGTGAGTAGCCACCAAAGTGTGATGAGAGGAGGGGCACAGTGCTGAGCAGACAAAAAGAACCAGTATCCAGCCCCTACTTAGATTCCTCTTCTACTGGGAGGGGGAGGGGGTCAGAGCTGATACCAGTTTTGTAGCTTGGACCCAGGAGATGCCTCCTAAGGCCTCCTTAAGATTCTTCAGTGCCCATTTGGAGAATTTAGCCCGAAAATTCCTTCCAGTGTGTGCCTTGCTTTGGGATTACCATACAGGCCATGATGTCTGAACTAAAGGTGTAGCCTTTGGAGCAGGTTGGACTCAGGTGTGTGCCTCTTGTTTGCCATCCAAACTGCACAATAATAGCCTCCATTTGCCCATATAAAGGTGCAAATAATTTTACTTGCCTCCCAGAATTAAGGCAGAGGCAGCACTTTCAGAGCTTGGTGCAATGCCTAACCCCATATTCATTAAACAGGACTGTTGCTGGTTACTGAAATCTAATAGTATCTACTTCCAGCTGCCAACCCTAGGTTTTACTAAATTCAACTCCCTGGAGTCTGACTCTACCATCCAGGGAGGTCAGTTAACAGCCAGGCAAGCAGAGGACCCTCAACTTGACACCCTACAGGCAGGTTCTTCCCTTAGAACAGATAAGAAAATGGGAGATGGGGCCAATTCCTCTTTCTCTGCCATCCCAGCTCACCCAGAATCCTTGTGAAAACAGATTGCATCACTTTCCATACCACATACAAAATCACCAACCAGGTGCTGCAAAAAGCTTTATTTCTATTTGGTCCAAGGCTTGGGAGAGGACTCCAGGGTGGTTAAAAAGCTGCCTAGTGGCTGGAGGGAGAAGCTCAGGCAGAAGCCCTGATACTTTGAGAGGGGCTCCTCAGGTCGCTGGGCCTGGCAGGCTCCTAGTCGTGCTTGAGAGTGAGCCTTTCGAAGAGATACTCGCCCAGCCCAGCCTGGGGGCTGGCCAGCCTGCGGAGGTTGGTCAGGTGGTCACCCATCTTCTTGATAAGTTTCACTTCCTTATCTAGGAAGTGATTCTCCAGGAAGTCACAGAGCTGAGAAAGAAGAGAAATTAGAAACTCAAACCTTGGAAAAGAGAGAGGCAAAGCTGCCACTTATAACAATGTGACAAATGTGGAGAAAGGTTCAGATGGGTAGCCATGAATGAAGTGGGTACTTACATGGGGGTCTATGCGGGTAGAACCCAGGGCATGAAGATCCAGAAGAGCCTGGTTGAGGCTCTTCTCCAGGGCCATGGCGGCTTCCATTGCGTCCTGGGTTGTACCCCACTCATCTTGAGATGGCTTCTACACAGAAGATAAAAAAAAAAAAGCTCAGAACACACGTCGTACAAATAACTAAAACGTCATTTCCCAGCAGCGGTCGGGGGATCAGGGCTAGTGAGAGCTTGTTTACCACTACCCCTCTGCCCCCATTCCGTCTCCTACAACTACACATTCCAGAACAAGCAGCGGTCTGGACAGCTGCAAGCTGGAGGCACTACTTGCGCCTCCACTTCCAGCCATAATAACCCTCACAAGACCGAACTCGATCTCCCAGAAGCCCAGGAGACACCTAAGCGGCTTAGGTGAAAGCGCCTCCGCCGCACGGCCTGCTGGGAAGTGTAGTCCGCTACCCGCACGCTACTGACCTGCACGTCCTGGAAGAGAGCGCGCCCACCACGCTGGTTTTGCATTTTCAAGAGACGCTCGGCGCCCTCGCGCTTCTCCTCAGCCAATTCACGGAAGAAGTGGCCCACGCCTTCCAGAGCCACATCGTCGCGATCGAAATAGTAGCCCTGCGGGAATAGATGGAGGAAACAATGGCTAGCAGGAGGCGAGGCAAGGCGTCCAGAGTCCGCCCTGATCCCCCGGCTGGACAAAGAGAGCTCGCGCGTGCGCAGAGGGCCGGAGCTGCGCAACAGGGGGAATTCGGGCCTCGGGCGTCCCGGGGACTTACCAGAGAGAGGTAGGTGTAGGAGGCCCGCAGATGCAAATTGACCAGGCGGTTGACGGCTGCCTCCACCTCGGTGGAATAATTCTGACGAATCTGGGAGCTCATGGTTGGTCGGCAGTAAGACGCTAACCACAAAAAACAGTGTTAGCTGGCTCCAGCAGCAGGAGATGGCAGAGATCTTCTCTTGGTCCGGAGATTGCAAGTGGAGAGATCAGAGAGCAGTCAGAGGCTGAAAAAAAGGGAGTCCCGGGGTCTGTTCCGTCCAAACACTGTTGAAGCAAGAGACAGAGCCACGAGACCGCCCAACGCGCCGCAAGCGGATAAAGCAGCGGCGGCTGGTTTTATAGCGCGCGGATCCTCAGGGGCGGGGCGTTCGGGGCGAGCGGCTGGCCAATCAGCGGTGGGGGGAGGCGAGGCCCGAAGCCTGCGCCTGACCAATCCCGGGCAGATACGAGTCTCAGCCCCCCTACCCCGAAGTGGGGAAGTCACGCGCCTGTTGCTCCAGGCTGTTATGAAATGTGGAATGGGGGGTGGGGGTTCTTGGGCCGATTATGGAAAGTCGAGGGTTTGGAGTGGGGGGGGGGTTCTCTCTAGGAGGCGAGAGATTTATGTGACCACTGAGAGCCCTGGGAAGTGATGACCCTGGGGATCTGGGGGTGTCTAGGGAAAGTAAGATTATAGGGTTATAGATTCCGAGAGCTTGTATTTTTCAGGAGCCTTGGGTGAGTGTGTGGTGGGGAGGACCTCTGGTCGCCTGGGGTTCGCCCTGCAAAATAAGGTGTCTCCAGATCATTGTTAAGTTTGGAAGACTGTGAGATGGTATTTCTGGAACCCTGGGGATCTCTTTGGGAGATTAGGGGGAGGGAGACTGGAGCGCTGGGGTTTACACAGATGTGGGGTTCATGATGGAAAGTCCATATTTTTCTGGAACCCTCCCTGGGGAGATAGGCCCTTGAGATGATCTGCAAGACGGAAAGGGTAGTTTTGAAGCCTTGGGATTCCTGGGGGGGGGAATTGTTTCTGGAAGTTTAGTAGGGGGCATATTAAGAGGTAGGGCAGCTGGTGGATCCCTGGACAGGCCTTTCAAGCCTCCAAAGATTGGCTAGGCCTTTGGGGATACCTTGGAGCTCTTTGAGGGGCCCAGTATTTTTCTGGGAACAGAGATGAAGAATGAAATGACTATCTAGAGCTTTGAGGTCTCTCTCTGGGACTGCATTTACTGGCGGCTGTTTAGAGTTAGGAGGCAACTGAAGAGACTCCGAAGAACTGTCCCCCTCCCAAAAAGAAAAAAAGAAAGAGACTCTGGGAATTCTCCTTACCTTCAAGCTCACAAAGTGAAGCTCTGGGTCGTGGAGAAACTAGGAGAGTCTGGGGACCTAGGGATGGGATGTGTGTCTTCAATCAATGTGCATTTTTAAATTGTGCCAGGTCCATGTTGATGTCTGGGAGACAGAGCTGACTTAAGTCAGGACCCTGCCCTCAAGGAGGTCCCAGTCCTGGCAGGGAACGAAGACCCAACAATGACAGGACCTTGACTCTACTTAAGTGCCCTAATGGCGGCAGCTCCCTTGCTTGGGGGGCGGGGAGCTGAAGCCACTGGGGCGTGGGGCAAGAGGTTAAGGCCTGCAGCCTAGGAGCCCCTCCAGGCAGCCCAGGTCAGTTGGCCCCTGACCAAAGGGATCTGCAGCAGGGGCCAGGTTGGTATTCGGGGTCTTTGAGGGACGTCTGAGCCAGCCGCCAGGGCAGCAGCTGTGCTGAGTCATGCTGAGCTCAGCACAGGAAGGGGCTCCGGAGGGGGAGGGGGCGGGGCAGCTCGCTGACCTCATCCCCTTGGCACTGCTCAGACTCCTTTTCGAGGGACCCTCAGCCCTAGCCCCGGCCCCCTCCAGCAAGGTGCCGCCTTGTTGGAAACCGGCTATGTGCTTTATCTCTCAGTCTTACCATCTTCTTAGTTCCCGTTTTCCCTAAGATCCTGCCTGTGGCCATACTGTCCCCTTTTGGGGTGGTGGCTCAGTCTCCCTCCTTTGCCTTTCTGCTCTTGTATCTCCTCTGACTTGGCATCTCTGGGGAGTCCATAGGGGAGGGGCAGCTGCCTGGGGCACCCAGTCAACTGTGGGGCCCTAGTTACTCATTCACCAAATTTCATCTCAGCCTAAAGACCTTTAGCCTCAGGCAGGCCCCACCTGTGGAGAGGGGACTTGCAAGGGCCCACAGGTGGCAAGAGAGGAGGAGCTGAGATAAAGATGAGCTGAACAGCGATGACGATACCATACTGTATTGTGGCTGGGCGCGGTGGCTCACGCCTATAATCCTAGCACTCTGGGAGGCTGAGGCGGGTGGATCCTTTGAGCTCGCAGTTTGAGACCAGCCTAAGCAAGTGTGACACCCCGTCTCTACTAAAAATAGAAAGAAATTAGCTGGACAACTAAAAATATACAGAAAAAATTAGCCAGGCATGGTGGCGCATGCCTGTAGCCCCAGCTACTCGGGAGGCTGAGGCAGGAGGATCGCCAGAGCCTAGGAGTTTGAGCTTGCTGTGAGCTAGGCTGACGCCACGCCACTCTTGCCCAGGCAACAGAGTGAGACTCTGCCTCCAAAAAAAAGAAAGAGAGAAAGATGAGCTGAAGAAGATAGAAACATGGGGTCGGGAGACAGAGACTCAAGAGAGGGAACAAAGATACTGTGACTCTCCTTGAGTGACCTCATTTTCTATATGCTCTCCAGGGTTCCCATCTGTGTCTAAATTCACAGAGGCCTCTCTCTGGGCTCAGCATGTTCCTTCCCCAGGCCTGCTCCTCTGGGGAGGGCCCCACCCAGCTATGGGGCCAGCCCCTCCCCCCAGCCCGTGGGTGGCCAGCCAGGTCCCTTCCTCTGCGGCCACTCCCCCACCCCCACCCCCAAGGCCTGGGCCTCTCCACTGGACCCTCTCCCCAGCTCCTCTCAGCCTCCCAACCTCCAGTAATGTCCTCACCCTGCTCCAGAGGCCTCCCCTGCCTCCCTAATCCTCCCGCCTGCCTCCTTCTCCGCCATTCTCCAGCCCAGAACACATGCCGCTTCCTGTGGTCTCACAGGCACCAGCTTCCAGGGCCTGGTCCCCTGGCCCAGGAGGCCTGCTCTGCAGCCCACTGTCCGTGTGCTTTCCCACACCCCCCCACCCACCTCAAGCTTGCTCAGACCTTGCCCAGTGCTGCCTGACTTGGCCCACATTCGTCCTAGGCTGCGACAGATGTGACAGCCAGTCGGCCTCCCTGGCCCATGGAGGCAGGGCTGGGCTAACTCATCACTAACACACACAGCACTGGGCACCCTCAGGAAAAGGTGTCGAGGGAGTGTAAAGAGCTTCAAGTCCCTGCACAGCTGCCTCATGGGTGACCAGACAGTGGCCTGGCACAGGTGGGGTGGGCAGGCCAGGTCACCACAGGACAGCCAGCGAGGCCAGCGGGCCCAGTGACTCCGACTCTAAAGTGTGGCCTGAAGGAGATTTATTGCCCCCTTCAAAACCACTCTTCCCACCCCCCCCCAATAATTACAAAAGTAAGAAAAATGCCCATGTGCCCCAATCCCCACCCCTCCCAGAAAAATGCCATAATTTATGCAGAAAAAACACAGTCCAAGGCAGTGGGGGGGCCTCAGCCCATCTTCTTCCAGATGGTAAGCGAGGCGGTGAGCACTCCAGCCACGAAGATGGTCACTGTTTGCCACGTCGGGGTTCCAAAGTAGGAGAGAAGGCCGTCCTGGGGACAGGGACATCAGTCACTTCAGCAACTTGGCCAGGGGCAGCCCCTGGGTGAGCCCGCAAGGGATTAGGGAGGCAGAGGGCAGGAGTTGGGGCAAGGGCCTAAGATGAATGGGTAGTAAAGAATTAGGGTCAATGAACTTGAGGGATTCCAGAAGTGGAGGCACCAGGGAGGGCAGAAGGCACTGATCAAGGCAGGGGTCACAGGAAGGTCAGAGGTCACCAGGAGGCCAGCAGGTACTACATGAATCTGGTTGATGGGACAAGTAAGGAGACACATTACAGACCACATCTGATGATCTGAAAATGGGGAGGGGGCAGCTCTGTGGTGCGGGAAGGCCCAGAGGGATCCCAGGTGGGGTGCGGTCAGGTTGCGGGGTCTCACCCAACCACCCTGGTCTTGGATCCAGCCCAGCAGCCGCTCTCGGAGGAAGTCCATCGTCCAGCCCATAATGGTTCTGATCAGCTCGGGCACCTTGGTGCACAGGGCCTGCGGGGAGCGGGGTGGGGGTAAGAGACAGCCTTGTCCCCACTGCCTGAAGACAGTGGCCTCAACCTTTCTCTCAGTTCTTTGCCTTCATTTGCAATTTCTTTTCCAGCCACAGTTGGAGTCAGCATGAGAAACTGTAAACTCGATCACATCATTGTCAACTGCCCTGCTCAGGAGCCTTCTGTGGCTCCCAGTGTCCCCAGGATAAAGACCTAGAGGCACAGCACGGCCCACAAGGCCCTGTGTGAAGGCTGTGATCTGACCTCATTCTACCTTTCTGCTCCTTTCTGGGCCTCATTGACCTTCTTCCATTTTCTTACTCCCACCGAACTCTTCCCTGCCAGCGTGACCTGTGTAGACGCTGATCCTTCTGCCTGGACAGGCCTCAACCAAGCAAAGTCTCACTCGCTTCACAGGGCTCAGATCAAACGTCACTGCCCCGGAGCGGGCTTTCTAGCCCAGGTAAGACGGCCCACGCCCGGATCCATGAGGTGCTCTCCCAACACCCAGAGCGTCCCCTCCCAGCCATCAGTGGTGGCTGCTTCTTCCCTGGCGTCCCCAGCTCTGTGTGCAGCGCCACCGTCACCCTGACTGCTGTGCCCCTCATATCCCACATTCAAGGGCCATCAGCTCAATCTTGAAATCACATCAAGAAATAGCTGTCCCTACCTCTGCTGTTTCGAGCTGGGGCCAGGCCTGTCACCTTTCACAGAGACTATTATAGGCACCACCTCACCAGCGTCCCTGCCTCTGCCCTTGCACCCCATAATCCCCCTTCCACCGACGACAGCCGCGATAACTTGCACACCCCTCCCCTCAATATTGTATTATGAGAATCTTCATAAAGAAATGTTAAAAGAATTTCAGTTAATAGCCATGTAGCCCCACAACCTAGGTTCTACAATTATTTTGCTACACAGACAGTCCCCGACTTCTGATTAATGATTTTGTGACTTTATCATGGGTTTGTCATGATATTAAATGCATTTTTAGGCTGGGCATGGTGGCTCACGCCTGTAATCCTAGCACTCTGGGAGGCCGAGGCGGGAGGATCACTCGAGGTCAGTTCGAGACCAGCCTGAGCAAGAGCAAGACCCCATCTCTACTAAAAATAGAAAGAAATGATTTGGACAGCTAAAAACAAAATATATATATATATATATATATATATATAAAATTAGCCGGGCATGGTGGCACATGCCTGTAGTCCCAGTTCCTCGGGAGGCTGAGGCAGGAGGATCGCTTGAGCCCAGGAGTTTGAGGTTGCTGTGAGCTAGGCTGACGCCATGGCACTCTAGCCCGGGCAACAGAGCTAGACTCTGTCTCAAAAAATAAATAAATAAATAAATGCATTTTTAACTTACGATATTCTCACTGATGATAGGTTTATGGGGATGCGGTGCCATGGTAAGTCCAGGAGCATCTGTCCTTGCTAGAATAATCACTTCAATTTATAAATCAGGTCACCTTGTTCCCTTATTTAAAACCAGAAAATCACTCCTGTCTCACTCAAAGTAAAGCTAAAGTCTTTATAACGGCCCGTGAGACCCCGCACAATCTGCTCCTGCCCAACTCTGCCCCGGCTTCCCACCCCTCCCCCTGCTCACTGTTCTGTCCGCACCGGTCTCCTCACTACCCTTGACATGCCAGGCTCGGTCCTACCTCAGGACGTGCTGTCCCCTCCACCAGATCCCTCTTCCCCTGATCATGACATATCATTGCATCTTTCTTGTCCTTCCAACTTTGGCTTTAATGTCACCTGCTCTTAGAAGTCTTCCTGGCCACTGTGCTCAATCACATCAGCCTACTTCACTCAACAGGAGCTCTGCGAGAGCAGGGACCTAGCCTGCTTCGTTCCGTGCTGTGTCCCAGGTGCTCGGTACCAGTTTGGCACATAGTAGGCCCAATAAATGTTTGTTGAATGAATAAATGAAGGCACAGACACCCAGTCCACAGCTGTCTCTCTCCATTCCCTCTGTGGTCATTGGGCCACTGCAGGGCTTGATCCCACGGTCCCCAGGTCCTCACAGGTCTGAGGGGAGCATCCCTGGGCCACTGCCAGCAGCTGCCCACCTTGAGCACCAGTTTGCTGGCGAAGTAGAAAAGGGCAACAACCCGGCCCCAGTTGAAGTTGCCGTCAGAAAACATGTCAGCTGCCACTCGGAAAAAGACCTCACGGGGGGA
Source organism: Lemur catta (assembly GCF_020740605.2). Lineage (NCBI taxonomy): Eukaryota > Metazoa > Chordata > Mammalia > Primates > Lemuridae > Lemur > Lemur catta. The sequence goes on from NC_059146.1 coordinate 23,900,600, forward strand.
GTCTGTGTCCACAGCGGCAATCATTCTGCAAGAAAGGGGAGAACTGAGGCTGGGGAGAGGAGCAGGCAGAGGGCTGCGATTCTGGCATCTACCTCCTATTAAACATAAGGAAACTAGCCTGGCGTGGTGGCTCACGCCTGTAATCCTAGCACTCTGGGAGGCCGAGGCGGGTGGACTGTTTGAGCTCAGGAGTTCAAGACCAGTCTGAGCAAGAGCAAGACCCCATCTCTACTAAAAATAGAAAGAAATTATATGGACAGCTAAAAATACATATAGAAAAATTAGCCAGGCATGGTGGTGCATGCCTGTAGTCCCAGCCACTCGGGAGGCTGAGGCAGGAGGATTGCTAGAGCCCAGGAGTTGGAGGTTGCTGTGAGCTAGGCTGATGCCACACACTCTAGCCAGGGTGACAGAGTGGGACTCTGCCTCAAAAAATAGAAAAAAAAAGGAAACTGAGGCCCAAGCGAGGCTGCAATGAAAAGCAACAGGCCCACGTGGGACAAGGGGACAAAATGAACAGTTAGTACTTGTACGGTGGAAAAAATGACTCCCTGAAGGAGGGTTTCAAGATCCTGGGGGAAGGGAGGGCTGGGAGTCTAGAACACTAGAGCTGAGAGGTGGGGCTCAGTCTCCTAGTTCCTAGAAGGGGAGAGCCGTGTGGGGCTGGGACCTCTGCGTCCTCAAGGAGGAGACCAGTGTCTGGACTTCCGGGTCCCCGGGGGCCACACCTCTGCAGCTCCATGTTACTGTCCAGTTCATCCCCGATGCGCTTGAGGCACTCGCTCAGCTTCTTGGTGGATGCATCCTGGGGCGTCGGCTCCAGGGCCAGCTCTGGTGCCTCCCCCCCCATTCGCCCTGCTCGATCCTGGATGAAACTGGAATGGGAATGGGGTGGGGGTACAGAATCAGAATGGGGTGTCACTCCTCAAATCCATTCCACAATAATCAGACCTCAAACTCACCCCTGAAGCAAAAGGGCCCCTGTCTTCATGATCTGCTCAGAGCTGGTGGGCCCTAGAGGAGAAAGGAAGGGAAGAGGTGCCTGGACTATTGGGTTCTAGGGGGGTCAGGAGACTGTGGAGGCTCGTGGTCCCTGAGGGAGGACAGAGCTGGAGGCCCTGGACTCCTGGGTCGCTGGTAGATAAAGTGGCTGAGGACCCAGGCAATTGAGTCCCTGATGTAGAAAGGCCAGGAGCCTGGGCCTGTATCCTACATTCTTCCGGGAGAGGAGGCTAGGGGAACACTTAAAGCATCTAGACCCCTGGCCTGAGGGGGCAGAGAGGAGACCCGCCCCTCCCACCAGGGCCAGAGGCAGGAAGTGGTACGGGCGACAAGCCCGGGCCTGCCCGGGGGCTTGGTTTCTGAGATCCCCAGGTTCTCGGGGGTCCGAGAGTGCCAGGCAGGCAGGAATCGGGGCGCGGAGACCAGAGAGCCGGGAACCTCCGAGGAAGGAGGTGGCTGGAGGCTGGCAGCGCCCAGTCTGGGAGTTTCTGCCCCGCAGTGCTTGGAGATCGCACAGCCCCAGGCCGGCAGGAGAGACCCTGGGGCCGGCCGGCGAGGGGGCTCGCCCGCGTCCCGCCCGTCTGCCTCCCGCCTCACCCCCGCCTCTGGGCTGCTCCCCGGACCCGTCCATCACCGCTGCTCCCGCCGCCGCCTCTCGCCGGCTCAGCGCGGGCGGCCGCAGCGCGCCCCGGTCACGTGAGCGCCCCACTGAACGTGCGTCCCTCACGTGGCCGCCCCGCAAAATGGCGGCCGCGGGCTGCTGCCCCGCAGGGCCAGCGGGTCACGTGACCGCGCCTCTCCCGCTCCCTGGGGAGGCTTGGCCTCCGTCGCGTGGCTGCCCAATCAACGCCTCCCTTTAAGTGCCCGCCAAGCCGCCACCCGTTGGATCGCAGCTGTAACTTTCATTCATTCATTCATTCATTCATTCACTCACTTATTCGTGCACAATTTTCAGAAGTTTGGTGCAGGATTTAAGTCCTCCCCAGTGCAGAAGGAACAGCAAGTGCAAAGGCTTAGAGGCCCAAAATACCGTGCTTCCAGGCAGGACGTTTTAGATGACTAAAGCCTGTGAGTGTGTGTGTGTGTGTGTTTGCGTGAAAATAAAAGGAATATGAAGTTTGAAAAGTGGCAGAAACTAATCCGTGGTGATAGAACAACAGGGTATGGACAGGGAGCGGCCACCAGCGAGGTTCCTGGGGTGCCCCAAACATGCCATATCTTGATCTGAGTGGTGGCTGTACGGGTATACACATTTTAAAAAATTCATTGAGCTCTATACATAAGACTTGTGCACTTTACTGTATGTAAATTATTATATCTCACGTTAAAAAGAAAATAACAGTAAAGGGAACTAAGATTAGAAAAGTGGGCTAGAGTCAGATGATGAAGGGTTTGGGCACATCAGAGAAGGGGTTTGATCTACAGGGTAGCTGGGAGCCATGGGAGAGTTTTGAGCAGGCAAAGGACGGTGTCAGACCTGGGTATCAGGAAGATCTCTTAGATTGGGTCCTCTGTTGATAGAGCTCTCACAGCATCTAGGATTTATAATGCTTTTCTCACAACTATAATTAATTATGTGTGCAATGTTTTAGTTTGACGTTGGTCTTTTTGGTCTACCCAAAATTTCCATGAGGGTTGGGATTGTGTTAATTTATCCTCAATTCTCCCAGAAACTAGCATAATACCTGATTCATTGGTTATGAATTAACAAATGCATCAGGCAGGGCGTGGTAGCTCACACCTATAATCCCAGCACTTTGGGAAGCCGAGGTGGGAGAATCGCTCAAGGCCAGGAGTTTGAGTCCAGTCTGGGCAACATAGCAAGACCCTGTCTCTACAAAAAAGTTTAAAAATTAGCCAAGCATGGTGGTGTGCACCTGTAGTCCCAGCTACTTGGGAAGCTAAGGCGAGAGGATCATTTGGGCCCAGGAGTTTGAGGCTACAGTGAGCTATGATCGCACCACTGCACTCCAGCCAGGGCAACAGAGTGAGAACCTGGCTGGAAAAAAAAAAAAAAAACAACAAAGGCATGATTGAGTGTTAGGTAGCATACAGAAGAAAGGCTGGAGAAAACTTCTAAAAGAAGATAGTTGCCCTAGACCTTGAAAGATCAGTTTGATTTGAAAACTGAAGAAAGAGGATAGACAGTAGCATTCACAAATCTTCCTTCCCTCCCTGCCCTTGTCATGGCCTCATCTAGCCGAAGCATGAAGAGGTCTCCCTTGTTTCCCCTCATGCTCAGTGCTTCTGTACGCCACCATGAGAAGGGCATGCCTCAGGTAGCTGCACTTTCAGCCTGAGTCCCAGAATAAAAGATACTAGAACCAGACCTGAGCCCAAAGTGCATAGTCAGCAGCTAACATTTACTGAGAACCTACTGTGTGCGAGGGGCTGTTCGTATACCATCTGCAATGGTCTGAACGTACATGTTCCCCCCAAATTCATGTGTTGAAACCTAACCCCCAAGGCGATGGTATTAAGAGGTGGGACCTTTGGGAGGTGATTAGGTCATATAGGTGGAGCCCTCATGAATGTGATCTGTGCATGTATTCTTTTTTTTTTTTTTCTTTTTTTTGAGACAGCTCTGTGGCCCAGGCTAGGGTGCATTGGCATCACCATAGCTCACTGCAACCTCAAACTCCTGGCCTCAAGTGATCCTCCCGCCTCAGCCTCCCAAAGTACTAACATTACAGGTGTGAGCCACCTCACCTGGCCAGATCTGTGCACTTATAACACAGGCTTGGGGGACCCCTCTGCCCCTCCTGCCATGTGCAGATGCAGCAACAAGGGGCCATCTTTGAAGCAAAGAGTGAGCCCTCATCAGACACTGAATTTGCTGGCACTTTGATCATGGACTTCCCAGCCTCCAGTACTGTGAGCAACAAATGCATGCTATTTATATTAATAAATTACCCAGTCTAGGCTATTTTGTTATAGTGGCCTGAATGGACTAAGACACCATCCCATTCAATCCTCACACAGGGTTACTACTATCCTCTCTCCTTCATTGATGATGAGATAAAGGCAGAGAGAGGCTGGGAGAGTGTAGTCAGGGACACCTCCTACCCACGCATTATTGTCTTCCGAAGGTCACATTTGCCATCTGGCTCCAGTGCCCAGACCTACACTTAACCAGCGTCTGAGACCTCCAATGAAACAAATGCCAAGGAAAGTGAAAGATACGGAGAAAGACAGAGCCCTGGCCTGACACCAGCCTGGCCCTGAGGCTTAGGTTACCATGCATCCCATTTCTGTGCAGGCTACTTGGAGTTGCATTGCTGACACTTTCCTAAGGAAAAGCCTGACCAATATAATTGAATTTGAAGAGAGACAGTTACAGGCAGGGAAAGCAACAAGAACAAAAGCTGGGTGGCTTTGGGGAACCCAGAAAAAGTATGATTTCTGAGGTGAGAAATCAGGCTGTTTTGCAAAAATGACTCGAAGGCAATGAGGGTCAAACCTCAGAGAGGCTATGACAGGGAACGTGGATCTGCTCATACGTGTCTGCCCCAGGAGCTTATGGGAAATGTGGTCCTGACAGCACCTTCCTCCACCCCATCATTCCACCCAAATTATTTTTTACTTTTTCTTTTCTATTTTTTTTTTCCAGGGGAGGGAAGGGGAGAGGAGGGGAGGAAGGCAGAAGGGCCTTCTTTTCTTTTTTCACTTTTATTTTTTTTTAATTGAGATAGGGTCTTGCTCTGTTGCCCAGGCTGTTCTCAAATTCCTGGGCTTAAGTGATCCTCCTTCCTCAGCCTCAGAAGTAGCTGGGGCTACAGGCACACGACACTATACCAAGCCCAAATTGTTTTCTAGTAACCCTTTCATGGTGGGCTCTCCAGCTCCTGCCAATCCACCACCACCAAGATACAAGATCTGTATAGAAACCATGTTTTTATTTATTCAGGGTGTACATCAGAGTTTGTCTTGGGGGAAGGTGACTCCAATGGCCTTCCTGATCTCCTCAAGGATGTCAGCCAGGAGCTCACTTTCTGCCAGGGGAATCACAGGACTTTCCTTCAAGCCTGGGGGGAGAGTGCAGTTAGGGACCCCTTCCTACCCACACACCAGAGACCAAAAGAACAACTCCCAGAATGCCATGTGGCAGAGTAATTCATGGTTGAGGAGGTAGATGTCTCTGGGCATCCTGGGAGATGTAGTTTTAAACAGCTGGTGACAGTTTGAGGGGAAGCCCAACATCCCCCTACTAGGCCTGGCCCGTCCCGTGCCCCCCACATCCTTACCCTTGCGCAAACACTCCCGGACATGCTTGGCCTCATAACACATGCCTGCTCCGTTTGTGTAATTGCACTCCTTCGGGTCTGGGGGCAGCGGGAACTCCTTATGCTCCCCCTGCACCACCAGCTCTGTTGGGCACCAGCAGGGGGAAAGGATCTGGGGGAAGATAACAAGTGGCTCTGCTGCCCTCGTTCCGGCCCTAGAACATGCCGGGTGATCCTCAGGGGCCTCCCCCTGGCACCCGGTGTGGAAGAGGTGCGCCCATCTGTCCCCAGGGAGGTTGGGCCCTTGTTCCTTCCTGCTTGCTAGGGGTTTGTTCCTTATCAACACCACTGTCCGTCTGTCTTCCCAGGAGTAAACCTCTCTCCAGCCTGACACTGAGGACAAGGTGCTCCTTAGGTCTAGTGAAGAGGTCATATCTTTGTGTCTTTGTGACTCCCCTTTTGTTCAGATAATCCAGCACCTTCTTCTCCACTAGAAGACCTGTTCTTTAGCCCCAGGGCCCTGGGAAGCCTAAACTGTCATCCCCAAGTCTGGGCTAAAATGGAAATTCAGAGGTGCAGCCCTGACTCTGCATGGGAAACGAGGCCTGAATGACTGAGGTCCGTCCCTTAAAACCCAAGGCCAGGGCCGGGCGAGGTGGCTCACGCCTGTAATCCTAGCACTCTGGGAGGCCGAGGTGGAAGGATCGCTCAAGGTCAGGAGTTTGAAACCAGCCTGAACAAGGGCGAGACCCCCATCTCTACTAAAAAAAATACAAAGAAATTAACCAGACAACTAAAAATATATAGAAAAAATTAGCTGGGCATGGTGGCTCATGCAGGTAGTCCCAGCTACTCGGGAGGCTGAGGCAGAAGGATTGCTTGAGCCCGGGAGTCTGAGGTTGCTGTGAGCTAGGCTGACGCCACGGCACTCTAGCCCGGGCAACAGAGGGAGACTGTCTCAGAAAAAAAAACAACAAAACAAAACTCAAGGCTAGGCCCAAAGTCTTCTGCAGGCTGGCTGCGAAGAATAGGGCTTCCTTCTAGCAACAGGACTCCAGGAAGCCCAGTGAAGCTGACCTGTGACACCCAGATCATGCCTGGGAGCAATTCCAAAGGTCACAACTGCCCATTAAGCATGGTTGATAACTGGCTTCTCCTCAGGCCTAAGGCTACTTGACCAGCAAGGAGCCAGCAGCCCAAACCTCATCCTTTGATTTGTTGTTAAGGAGGCTGAAATCCTCCACAATGGTGTGAAAAATGCTCCATATATAGCTCCAAAAGCCACAGCTGGTCCCCTCCCATTGCTAAGGGCCATGATTCCCAGCCCTTGAGCCTGTTGCCTCTCACCTGGGCCATGCCCTTGGTACCGCTCACTAAGGCAGTGTTGGAGAGCTGCGCGGTGATGCTGCAGGTGAAGCTGCCGTGGAGCCCTCCTGGGTACTGCATTAGCACAGTGACAGTGTCGTCCACACCTGGTGGGAAGTCATGGGTCAGGGCAGGGCTGGGTCTCTGGGGTCAGACTGCAAAGGCCTCCCTCAAATCCTCCCTGCAGAACCCGGGGTGAGAACCCTCACTTCTTGAACGGCAATGAAAAAGAACACAATGCTACAACAAGGATGAACCTCGAAAATACCATGCTAAGTGACAGAAGCCAGACACAAAAGGCCACATATTATATGATCCCATTTCTATGAAATATCCAAAATTGGCAAATCCATAGAGTCAGAAAGAAGATTAGTGGTTGCTTAGGGCTGGGGTGGGGGAGGAGCGAACCAGAAAGGTGTGTGATTGTTTTTATTTTGTTTTGTTTTTAAAACCACTCAAATTTATTGTTTTTTTTTAGTAAAGAAAATGTTCACAGCCTGGCACGGTGGCTCACGCCTGTAATCCTAGCACTCTGGGAGGTCAAGGTGGGAGGATCACTTAAGCTCAAGAGTTCGAGACCAGCCTGAGCAAGAGCGAGAGGCGTCTCTACTAAAGATAGAAAAATTAGCCGGGTGTGATGGTGCGCACCTGTAGTCCCAGCTACTAGGGAGGCTGAGGCAGGAGGATCGCTTGAACCCAGGAGTTTGGGGTTGCTATGAGCTAGGCTGACACCATGGCACTCTCTCTAGCCCAGGCAACAGAGCAAGATTCTGTCTCAAAAAAAAGTAAACGATTCAGTCTAAAAAAAAAAATCATTCTAAATCATGTGAAGAAAAGCCATTGCATTAATTATACAATTTATTTATTTATACACTTTATCTTTTTTTTTTTAATCACAGGCTTGTTCTTTGATATATACTTAAATGAATGAATTGTATGGTATGTGAATTATATCTCCGGAAAGCTGTTACTAAAATAAATGAATAAAAAACAAATACATGCCAAAAAAGGAAAAGAGACCTCATCTTTCTGAGTCTCAGTTTTTTCCTCTGTACAAACTTATTTTATAGGTATGTGTGAATCAGTTTCCTCATCACTAAAAAGGCGTTAATAATAGAACCTACCTCATGATGTTGTTAAATGTATTACATAAAATGATATAAAATGCATAAAGCACTTAGAAGGCTATTTAGATCACAATAAGTGATATGTAAGTGTTGGTTAAATATTCAGATGGGTTCAATCCAGCATGATTGCTAGTCTAGCTCTGGAACCTCAGACATACCATGCACAGAAAAACCTGTTGATCCAGTTATATCTGGTTACAAGTTCTTATCCTGCATCTGCTGTGTGAATTTGGACAAGTCACTTCCCTTTCTGCACCTCAGTTTTCTCATCTGTAAAATGGTGACACTTCTAATACATCTACCTCAGGGATATCGTACCTATAATAACCTTAATGTAGAATAAGCACTGGAGAAATGGTATCTGTTGTTACAGCTAACATGGAAATCAGCCAGATATTCCACTGAGTTTTCTTCAAGCCATTGCTTTGTTCTCCTGGTTGTTCATTGTTTCCTGTGGTATTGTTTGCAAAGATGGCTATACTATTTCAAGTCAGCAAGGGCATATTGGAATATAAAAAGAAAAGAGAAACAAAATGGCCACAATGGTGCCTCTCATTCCTCTTAGAGTGCCACTTGGCCCCTTCCATCAAGAAGTACAGTCCATTTGCCCACTTTACCCACTCCTGAAATCTGAGCTGGCCATGTGACTTGCAAACATGGTGCAAGCAGAGCCTGGAAAAGTGCACATTGGGGCCTGCCTTCTTTTTGCTGTACGTGGAATTCTGAGACCATGATATGAATGAACCCCAGCTAGTCAGCTGGAGAGGCCATGTGGAGAAGAACCCGGGCTCCCCAGACAATAGCCTACCACCTGCAAGGCATCAGTGAGGCCATCCTGGACCATCCAGCCCCAGCCAATAGCCAGTTGACTGCAGCTGCAGGAGTGAGCCAGCAGAAGAACCACCCAAGCTGAGCTCAGTCCAAATTGCCAACATACAGAATCACAAGCTTATTAATAATAAATGATCGCTATTTTTTGTTTGTTTGTTTTTAGAGACAGGATCTCACTCTGTCACCCAGGTTGGAGCACAGTGGCCTGATCATAGCTCACTGTAACTTTGAACTCCTGGGCTCAAGTGAATTGATCATTATTTGGAGTAGTTTGTTATGCAGCAAGGGATCACTGAGACAACTTCAAAAAATAATCATCATTTATATTTATTAACTGCTTACCATTTGCCTCAACAGTTACTTCATTAACTCCCATGAGAACCCTATAATTCACATTTTACCAGTAAAGTAAAATAAGGCTCAGAGATGTTGAATCTCTTGGCCTAAGAGCAAAGTCCCAGTGCAAAGCCTGCCTGCACTCTCTACTCTGATTCTCTTTGACTTCATAGGAAATTCCTCTAGTTGTCTCATCTGATTCTCATGGGCTAGAAGACCTATTCCCAGCTCAGTGCTCCCAGGAAGAGACAGTCACTCCTATCACCATCAGATCATCCAGGATAGATGGTACCTGTTTCATGGTGCCTTCCTATGGCTGAAATCTTCTCTGGCTTCTGCCCACCAAAGACCATGGAGATGAACTGCACACAGTAGATGCCAAGGTCCAGCAGGCCACCACCAGCCTGGGCCCAGTCTGTGACCCGGGGTACATGGCTTAAGTTACTCCCAAATTCTACCCGAGCCACCCGGAGATCCCCCAGAGTTCCCTGGGCCAAAACAGACCTCAGAGTCTCTGAAGCAGGAAAAAAGCGTGTCCAGATGGCCTGCAGATCACAGGGGAAAGAAGGCAAGAGATATAAGCGAAGGAAAGGGGTCAGGACCTGGGAATTAACCAGTTCTTCTCCCTTCTAGAGTCCCAATCTTTTTTTTTTTTTTTTTTAGAGACAGGATCTCATTTGCTGGAGCTAGGGGCCCAATCTTGAAGGGGTACCCACTGCTCCCTGGTCTGTAACCACAACCCATCAGTCCCCAAGTTGTGTCCCTCCTGCCCCTGACTCTCCTGGCCTTTGTCTTTTCTCATCTAAACCATCACCCCAGTCTTCCCACATTATGGGCTGAAATGTGTCCATACTCTCTGCCTGGCAGTTCATAAGTTGAAGTCTTAACTTCCCAGTTCCTCCAAAAGTGACTGTATTTGGAGACATGGTTTTTAAAAAGGTAATTATGTTAAAATGAGGTCATTTGGGTAGGCTCAAATCCTTGTAAGAAGAGGAAATTAAAACATTGACATGCACAGAGGGAAGACCATGTGAAGACACAGGGAGAAGATGGTTATCAGATGAAATCAACCCTACTAGGGACACCTTAATCTCAGACTTCCAGCCTCCAGAATTGCAAGAAAATACATTTCTGTTGTTTAAGCCACCCTGTCTGTAGTACTTTGTTAGGTCAGCTCTAGCAAACTAATTCACCCAGTCTCTTCTTAGCAGTCACCTCCACATGGCCCCAGAGGGATCTTTCTTTCTTTTAGATCTGACCCTGTCTCACCCCATGCTCAATATCCTTTTATGGGGTCAGATGCAGTGGCTCATGCCTGTCATCCCAGCACTTTGGAAGGCAAAGGTGGGAAGATCGCTTGAGCCCAGGAGTTTGAGACCAGCCTGGGCAGCATATCAAGACCCCATCCGTATAAAAAATAAGTAACATAGCTAGGAAAGTAGGGAATTGGCACCATGTTTGCTAAGGGTCAAAAACACTGGCTCCTCTGTAATGGATGTTGCCAGGGGATTCCAGAACATCCTGGCCAATACAGTGACCACTAGTTTAATTTTTGTGGCCATGTTGACTGTTGGCAAACATTTTCTTTGTGTTCCTTACAAAATGTCCATGGGCAACTGTGTTTAGCCATGGCAAGCAGTGCTGTGTCGGATGTTGCAAGGGCCCCTGGGCTCTTACCTCCATAAGGAAGAGGCCTCGGGTTCTGGCCTCGGCAACCATCTCACGAACTTCCGCCTTGTTCACACCCATGGGCTTCTCGCACAGGACGGCTTTGCCGGCTGCCAGGCACAGCAGCACGGCCGCCTTGTGCTGGGGGTGCTGAGCGCCAATGTAGGCCACCTCTACGGTGGAAAGATCAAAGGTCAGAAGCCCCGCCCACCTCAGACCGATGGGATCCGCCCACAACTAAGAAGCCCCGCCCCCAACGTCCAGGGACAAAGTGGTCCATAACATCGCTTGAGGTCAGAAGTTCAAGACCTGCCTGAGCAAGAGCGAGACCCTCCCCCCCCCCCGCCTTGTCTCTACCAAAAATAAATTTAAAAAATAGCCGGGCGTGGTGGCCTGCGCCTGCAGCCCCAGCTACTGGGGAGGCTGAGGCAAGAGGATCCCTTGACCCCAGGAGTTGGAGGCTGCAGTCAGCTATGATGACGCCACTGGACTCTAGCCCGGGCGACAGAGCAAGACCCTTCTCAAAAAAAAAAAAAAAAAAAACAAAACGTAAGCCTCATCTTTACGGCGGAGGCGCAATTTAACAGCCGGTCCAGGTCCAGACCAAGCCCGTTGCTACAGCTGCGCCTCCCAGCTCAAGGTCTTTCCAGAAGCCCAAAGGGACTGGCCCTTCCCGCGGAGCCCTGCACCTCTCCTGGGGCCGCCAGGAGGCAGCGCCCGGGGTTGCGGAGCCAGCACCCCCACCGCCCTCGCCACTCACCCACGTTGGGGTCCTTGGCCAGCTCCTCATAGGAGCCGTAAGCCTTGGGGATGTCGTATTTCCGTGCAAACTCCTTCGCCCGGCTCAGGTCGCGGGCCGCCACCGCCACCACCTGGAGGGGCGCCAGAGTCAGCCTTGAGGGGCTGAGGCAGGCGTGGGAGATGATGGGAGGGAGGCTCTGAGGGTAGGGAGAGATTACATCTGAGGGGGAGATGTGGCCCTGGAGGAAAAGGTGACAGGGGCTAGACACCTGGGCCCTAGGAAAGAGTGATCTGGGGACAGCGATTATTATTAAATCCCCTAATACCTAAATTACTTCTCTTCACAGTAGCTCACATCAGACACTCCCAAACCGCAAAGAACTCGGGTTTAGAGGACAGAGGTAGAGAAGGAATAAGGAGAAAACAGGTGTTGTTTCACTGCCTTGGGGACCCAGAAGTCCGGGGCCCTAAACTGCCCCCTGGGTCAGACACAGGAGTCCCGGCCACCCCCCTCTCCCCCTCCCCCAGGACTGCGGAGGGAGGGCGGACCTGGTGCTCGGAGCTGGGCAGCGTCCGCAGCACGGCCGTGAAGTCGCTGGAGATGAGGCCGGCCGACACGATGCCCCAGCGGAGCGCCATCGCCACCACCAGGAGTCCCCAGACCTTTGAACTCTGCCGGCGGCGAATTAAAGACCTGACGCTCCGCCCATCGGGTCCCACCCTCCGCGCCCACTGCTTCTACGCCGCCTTTCATTGGCCTCCGGTCCCAAAGGGATGGATGACGTCATTTGGTCCTAGCGTTCCCATTGGAAGAGCGCACCGCCAAGCTGCGCCTCACGGGGGAGCACGTGTTCAGTCCTGGCTTTTGCAAACTTGTAGCCGGGTGATCCAAGGCGCGGGGCGGGGGGTGCGGGCTTCGGGGAGGCTTTATTTTCTTATCAACTCCGACCCTTGGGGTGTTAGATTTAATGTCCTGCCCTCTGGACTTTGTTGAGACCTTGCCCTCTTCTCACCTTATCGCTCCGGAAGCCGCACACGCACCCTTAGGAGTTGTCCCGAGGGAGAGAGAGAAGGATATTAATAACAAAGACAATAATAGTTATTAATGAAAAAAATAATTAATATTTACAGAGTGCCTGTAGGCCACGCCCCCAGCTCCACAGGTTACTTTCTCATCCCTGATTTCTCAGCGTTACTTTCTCATCCCTGGTTTCTCACCGCAGACCTGGGAACTAGGTTCTTTTGCCACCGGCTCACAGAGTGGGGACACTGAGACACTCCCCCCAAGATCCCTGGTCATTTTTTCCATGTCTCACAGCCGGGAGGTGCAGACCTGCAAACTGGCAGCTTCCAGGGGTTATAGTTTTAGAAACCAGGCTCTCCTGCTTTAGAGCCCAGGAGCCTGGCTGACTGGTGTCAAATTCCTCCTGACCCCTTCCTGGCCGTATTGCTTTGGACAAGGGGATGCTTTCTGTAAACTAAAAGAAAATCTTAAGCCCCCCAGCGGACTGAATGGACCTTGTCTTGGCCAAGAGAACCCCAGAAAAACCTTAAAAACTGAGTTGCTGGCTGTGAGGGGAAGGGAGGTCGCATGCCTAGTTTTGTCTCCTCCATTTTGGAGTGACTTTTTGTAACTACAGGGTAGTAAATCATTAACAGGCTTAAGGCCATACAAGGTGAAGGTTAAAACACTAGCACATCTCAGATCACTTGAGTCTTGTTTTAGGTATGTGTCCAATGTGTCTCTGTGATCAACAGACTTCTTTCCTTATCTTAACTTAAAACGTTTCAAGCCTTCAGACAAACCTTCATTACTTTAACCAATTGCAAATCAACGAATCTTTAAACTCATCTATAACTTGTAAGCTCCCCACCAACCCCCACCAGATGTCCTGCCTTTTTGGGCCAAACGGTGTACACCTTCCATGTATTGATTTATGACTTTTAGGTGTAACTTCTGTCTCCCTAAAATTCATCAAACCAAATGATAACCCAACCACAGTGGGACCACTTGATCAAGGCTTCTTGGGTGTGGCTCTCTGGGCCATAATCGCACGTATCTGGCTCAGAATGAACCTCTTTAAATTATTTTACAGAGTTTGGGTTCTTTTCCATTGACACTTCTGTGGACCTCATTTTCTAGTCCAGAAACAGAGATCACCATAGCATCCACCTACACAGGACTGTGAGGAGGATTAGCTGAGCTCGGTGGTTTATCAGGTAAAACATGGGACATTATTATGCTTCACTGGCTGGGCAGTTTCACCTACAGTAGAGTATTAGTCAATTTCCCTTTACCCCCTAGACATTTAATTAGGGCCTCAGTGTCACATAGGGACTCACAGGTTTCAGTTACATACACTGCTGAATAAAAACATGAATGGAATCCACTTAGGGCACAATATCACTACTATGAAAAAAAAAAAGGAAAAAAGAACTTTTTGAAATTGATGCTCCTGAATATTTTTCCTAGAGAGATAAAAACTTCTGTTTGCATACAAACATACACTACTGTTCATAGCAGCTCTTCCTTTCTTTTTTTCTTCTTGCTTTTTTTTTTAATTTTGAGACAGGGTCTTGCTCTGTTGCCTAGGGTAGAGTGCAGTGGTATCGTCATAGCTCACAGCAACCTCAAACTCCTGGCCTCAAGCGATCCTCCTGCCTTGGGCTCCCAAAGTGCTAGGATTACAGGTGTGAGCTGCCTTGGGCTCCCAAAGTGCTAGGATTACAGGTGTGAGCCACCGCACTGGGTCATAACTTTATTTGTAAAAGCTCAAGCCGGAATGTCTTTTAACCTGCCACTGGATAAACAAACTGGCGTACAGAAACAATGAAATACTATATTCAGCAATATAAAGTACTGAACTGTTGGCCGGGCCCGGTGGCTCATGCCTGTAATCCTAGCACTCTGGGAGGCCAAGGCTGGTGGATCCTTTGAGCTCAGGAGTTCGAGACCAGCCTGAGCAAGAGCAAGACCCCTGTCTCTACTAAAAAATAAAAAGAAATTAGCTGGACAACTAAAAATATATAGAAAAAAATTAGCCGGGCATGGTGGAGCATGCCTGTGGTCCCAGCTACTCAGGAGGCTGAGGCAGTAGGATCCCTTGAGCCCAGGAGTTTGAGGTTGCTGTGAGCTAGGCTGACGCCATGGCACTCTAGCCTGAGTGCCTGGGCAACAGAGTGAGACTCTGTCTCAAAAAAAATAAAAATAAAAATAATGTAGGTTTTGGGTATTAGTTACCTGTGGTGAGGCCAACAAATCAGTAGACAATTGCCATTGAAAAGATAGTTTGCTGCTCACCCCCAAGGTCGGGGGCGGGGACCAGAGTAGGGAGAATGTGAGCAGGAGGCTTGCTGTGTGCAGGGGAGTGCACTGGGAGCAGGGGCAGCAGGGTGGGGATTAGCTGGCTTGGATCTTTTCAGCAGGCCCCAGGGGTGCAGGCTGTCCTGAGTTGCCGGGTACCTGGCCTTGGGGTGATTAGAGCAGGAACGTTGGCTGGACTGGAAGAGCCACTGATAAAGGAGGTGGTTGGGGTGTGGGGGAGGGGGCTAGGGTGTAGGGGAGGAGGTTGGTGGTGGGGAGGGGCTGGGGGTGTGGGTATTGGTTGATTTGCATGTGAAAGGAGAGTCGTTTACTGTTTCCAGCAAGTGGTTAGCCCTGGGAGGGGTAGTCTCTCCAGTGTCATCAAAGCCCCAGTTGTCAAAACATCAGAAACACCTGGTTAATATAGAGGGAGACAGAGACCCAGAGTAGGGGCGAAGGCAGAGTTTGAATCTGGGGAACACATGAGGCCCCAGCTCCCCCGTTCTCCATTTCTGTCTCTTCCCTGAGACTCCCAAATCCTCTGTCAGTGCCCTCCGAGCCCTGTGTACCTCAGCAGCTTCCACCCCTGTGGGACAGGACGTTCCAGGGAGAGAGGAAGCATTTAAAACCTGTGCAGCAAGCACAGGGAGCGCGCAGATCAAAACCCAAATCATTTTCAGAGTAAATATAAATGGTTAAAATAATGCTGTCGATTTAAAAGGACAAGACTTAAAGGTCAGGTGGGGTGCGGTGGGGTTTGCTCAGGGCATAGGTGACCCCCCTTCTTGCCTGTGTGTGTGTGTGGGGGGCCCACTCTTCTGCATGGGGCGGTGAACTTGACAGACATGCCCCCCCATCCCTGCTCCTTTGGGAACGTGGAGTCTGTTAGAGGAAACAGAGTAACCGAGTGAACACACAAATGGAGAATTGCAGGTTGTGAAAAGCATCCTGGGGCTGGAATGGGTGCCCTTAGATATGGGGATCAAGGACAGGTTCCCAGAGTCGCTGGATGTATAAATGTGTCAAATAATAACAGTAACAGCAGCTACTGCTTGCTGACTTCAAGTTTAAGGACAGGAGCCATGCCATTCCTGTGTTACTGTCGTTGAATTCTTCAGAGAACCCTGTAAGCTTGCTACCCCCATTTTATGCCCATTTTCCAGATTGGGCCACTGAGGCTCAGCTCCCACCATTTTCCCAGAGAGCAGCAGAGACAGGCTGTGTTGTCGAGGTTCAGCTGGGGGACATGGCACACACACAGCTTCCCAGGATCTTCCCAGGGTGTTCCAGGGGCTGGGAATATGTATTGTTAATGAGTCTCCCAGCAAGTTTTTATTAGGGCTTCCTTTAGCTTCTTGCTCCCTGGAGCTGCCAAGCCAGACCTGCCCCAGGCCCAGTGGTGTAAGGGTAGCCAGGCTGTCTGTGGGGAAGGGGCAGAGAAAGGCTCTGATTTGCAGCCTTTGCAAGGTCTACGGTGTAAATTCTCCCACCATGGCTGTTTCCAGCCACCAGTGATTTAACACCTTGTAAAATTCCTGCAAATTTATTAATAACAGTTGGCTCTCCAAAGCTGGTATGAGCAGGCTCCAACAAACAACTGTAGCCGTACCATTTTTTTTTTTTTTTAATACTTCTGTTCTGCCCTTTTCTGGTTCATAATGAATGTTCTAGGCTCCTCAGGTATGATTTCTCTTTGATTTTTATTAATAAAATCCCAGCTTTTGGCATCAAATCTGTAGCCCCTTCTAACTGTTCTTCAAAGATGTCTCAGCTGGATAAGGGGGAGAAAATGTTCCCTTTTCCCCACAAAGTTGCCGAGAAAAGCAGAGAATAGCAGTCTCAAACCTGTCCCTGAACTCAATCTCAGAAAGCCTGTAAGTACAATAGCTGTGTGACCTTGGACAAGTTACTTAACTATGCTGTGCCTCAGTTTCCTCATCTTTAAAATGGGAATAATAGTACTATTTACGAGGGATGTTTGTGAAATAAATGAATTAGTAAATATCTTGGTTGTGGTGGTGGTTTGTCAAAACTCAAACTTTCCACTCAAAAAGGCACACTTTATTGTGTATAAATTACACCAAAAAAAAAAAAAAGATAAGCATGAAAAAATTTAAATGCCGGCCGGGCATGGTGGCTCACACCTGTAATCCTAGCACTCTGGGAGGCTGAGGCGGGAGGATTGCTAGAGGTCAAGAGTTCAAGACCAGCCTGAGCAAGAGCGAGACCCTGTCTCTACTAAAAATAGAAAGAAATAATCTGGACAGCTAAAAATATATATAGAAAAATAATTAGCTGGGCATGGTGGCGTATGCCTGTGGTCCCAGCTACTCAGGAGGCTGAGGCAGTAGGATTGCTTGAACGCAGGAGTTTGAGGTTGCTGTGAGCTAAGCTGAGGCCATGGCACTCTAGCTCAGACAACAGAGCAAGATTCTGTCAAAAAAAAAAAAAAATTTAAATGCCGCCTGGGCCACAGGGAGTGCTAAAACAGGTTTATCATGATTATTGTTTGTATTAGTTAATAATGTATTGCCCTGGCAAGCATATTTAAATTGGCATCCATGTTTCATGAGAGGTAGTGTAATTGCCTATTTTCTTTAAGCCAAAAGATGTTTGGTCCTTGCTTCTTCCCCCATATGATGGAGCTAAAATAAAATTGGGAGTTTCTGCTGGACTTTGCGCAGAAACAGAATTTCATTTAAACAAATGCCTGCTTCCGCCTTTTTGCCAGAACTCCATCTGGTCCAAGGCAAGTGTCTTTATCCCAGGTGAGGATGAATCACTACGGACAGCTGCCACCTTGGTGGACCCACAGCCATCACCTGTGCCTCATGGCCAATTGGATGTCAGGGGACACGAGGGAAGAGCTGCAGCGGGAGGGGGCTTTGGGGACAGACTTTCTCACAATGCTCAGGTCAGGATGTGGCCTCTTTGCTAGCTGCTACTGTAGATATATGTGACATCTGCAGCCACCTTGGGACCACAAGGCGGCTTATGGCCACCATGCCTACCATGGCACAGCTAGATGGGAGAGCCAGGTTCTCTGACAGCCCTGAAGCCATCCTGCCTTGGAACTTCCCGTTTTGGGTGACCATGCATTATTTTCATTGTTTCAGCCCAAGTTTGGGTTTTCTGTCCTTGGCAACCCGAGCGAAGGCAGCGCACTTGTCGGGAGCAGAAATACACCAGGACGGGATCCCTCAGAAGTGACGCTTGAACTGCATCATCAAAGATGAGGACTGTGGCAGGTGACGTGGAGATGGGTCTCCAGAGAAAACAGTGCATATACCAGACACGGAGGCATGTATTTGTCCTAGAAAGTGTATTCAGATGGAACCAGAGCACAGAGCAGGATGCGGAGCAGCGTGAGATGAGGCCAGAAAGGTGGCGGGTCACCCTTCAGGGCCTCCCACATGAGGCTGGGGGCCAAGAGGTCAGGGAGGAGCTGGTGACGAGGTGCTGGGAAGCCAGGGGCTCAGGGAGACCCAGGCTCCTGGCGTGGGAGGTGACAGCTACGCTGATGATGCCCTGACCCTCAGCACTAGCTGTGCAGAAGACACTGTCTTTGAGGCATCGCTCGTCTTGCAAAAGGTAGCAGGTCTCCCTCGAGGGACCATCCCAAATCCCATAAACCAACAGAAGCCGGGCCCAGAGCAGCAGGCAGCGTTCCCGTCACTGTGAGGATACAGACAGCTGGAGCGGCCGGGACCTGGGCAGCTGAGGCCAAGCTGTCTAGGAAGGCAGGATCCTCTCGGGAGGGAGGCAGGGAGCTTCCCTAAGTTAAGCTGATCCAGACGCAAGAGAGGGCAGGCCCCTGGGAGGGGCACAGAAGGGACTGACCATAGACTTGGAGGCTGTGAAAGCTGAGACAGGCAGATACGGGGCCTGGCAGCAATGTGTCAAATGCCACCCTGTCCCTCTGCCCACAGGGGGCCACAAATGTTGTTGGCCCCGGGAAAGGCTGATTATGACACTTCATTGGGCTCCCATCAGCTGCCTATGTAGGAACCCATAGGGCTGGGGGTCCCTGAAGGGTCACAGTTGCTGGGAATCCAGCTGCGGCACCACAGGGGGCTGCTGTTCAGGAACCTTCTTTTCTGAAGCATCCACATCCTTCTGGTCACCGGCTGGAGCTGGGACAGGCGCATCGTCTGGAAATGGGGGCAGGGAAGGGTGGCATTAGATACCCCAGCCCCTCCTCCCTCAGACCCAGGGGTCCGGGCCCCCAGCCCCTTCTCTCTCAGACCCAGGGGTCCAGGCCCCCAGTCCCTCCTCCCTCAGACCCAGGGGTCCGGGCCCCCAGCCCCTCCTCCCTCAGACCCAGGGGTCCAGGCCCCCAGTCCCTCCTCCCTCAGACCCAGGGGTCCGGGTCCCCAGCCTCTCCTTCCTGGGCCCAGGAGCCAGCACCTGTGTCTGGGTGGAACTTGAGCTGCCCCTCAGGGTTGGAGGCGGGGGCGTTGAGGCCCTGCTGCTGCTGTTTCCTCTGCTCCAGGTGCAGAACAGCCTGTAGGAGGTGGGGATGCCACAGACAAGAGGGTATGACACTGGCATTCCAAGATACTCAGGTCTCAGCCCCCAAACTGAGACTCCACAGCAACCTGCTAAGTGGTCACAGGCCAATCCCTTCCTTACGGGCCTCAGTTTTTCTCTTGCTGAGAGCTGGGCTTAGTAATAGTTGAGGATCCACTTCTCCCTCCCATCATGGCTTGGGTCCTGCCCTGGGACAAGGAAGCCCTCAGTGGACCCTAGATGAGTCTACCCTTGACCCTGCTCCCACTTACAACCCCACTGCCCTTACCCAACATGGAAGCCACAGAGCTGTCAGGGATGGGAAAACGTCTGCCCTTACTCAAGATGGCGGCGGCCACCTGAGGATCTACCAGTGATTAACGGGCAGCCACAGCCTTCCCAGCTTCTGGACACCTATGTGGACGAGGACAAGGGCCACCAGAGACTTAGAAGATGGAACCAGCTGCCCCACCTGCTGCAGCTCTCTCTTCTGGGCCTCCAGGCGGCCCTGGGACCGCCCTAGAGCCTCTGTCTCCTGGCTGAGGCGCTGGGCCTTGGCGTTCAGCTCGGCCTCCCGGGCAGCCAGCTCCTCCTCGAAACGCCGCAGCTCTTCCTCGGTGTAGGCAGGGTGCATCTCCACCGTCTGCAGGGGCAGGGACAGGGGCCATCAGTGTGGGTCACTCAGCTTGGCCCACCCAGGTTGGAGAGGGGTCTGCCAGGAGGTTTACAGGAGGCTGGGGGCATGTGTGGACGGAGAGACCGGAGTGGGGAGTGGGACAAAGACCTAGAGACAGGGGAAAACAGAGACCCAGAGGGCAGGGGACAGAGTTTCAGAGAGACAGGGACAGAGACCTAGGGGGGTAGCCAGAGACTCAGAGAGAGAGAGAGAGAGAGAGAGAAGCAGCCAGAGACATTGAAACCAAGGTCAGGGCTGGGACAGAGATGCATGCAGGGCCCTGAGTAGCCCCATGACCTCACCTCCCAGCCCTCGCCAGTGTCCCCAAACTCCTTCCTCTGAGTGGATGCGAGGAATTCCTCCAGGGTCACGAGGCGGTCCTGGTTGGTGTCCACCTGGGGAGCCAGATGAGGGTAAGTGACAGAGCTGGGCCCCTCCCCTGCCCGCCTGGCCCCCCCCCTTACATTCTTCATCACGTGCTCCCGCATGCGCAGCCGCTCCTCCTCCATCTCCCGCATGTCGTCCTCCTCGTTCCTGGGGTCATACACCTTCTCCAGCTGCAGGGCAAGCATTGGCGGGGGGCACTGAGAGGTCCAGGGCGACCAACTCCAACTCCCATCCAGGGGGACTTCAGGGACTGCTAGGATCCCTGAGGGGACGTGTGGCTGCCCTGGGTGTCCCCCCTGTGCTCGAGGCTCCTGAGATGCTCACCTCCTTGGTGAAGAGGGCTTCTAGCTCCTGCTCGTCCAGGACACCGTCACTGTTGATATCTAAGGGGAAAGAGACAACAGGGTATCTCGAGGGGCTGAGGACAGGGTGGGTGACGTCCCTGGTGAAGGAATTTGGGGCTGATGTGGGGTCTAATAGGGGACAGGTAACTACAGGTCTCTGGTGGTGGCCTGGTGGCCCCCAGGCTTCAGCACCCACTAGGCCTGCCGCTGGGGCAGCCCGTTCCCTGGTACTCAGGGTCCCGAGAATGGAAGAGAAGGAGGTCGGGCTTCACTAGGACTTGCTTGGGCCCACTGTCACGAAAGACAATTCTCTGTCCCTAGCAGCCCATGTTCTGGGCTGGGGTGTCAGGGACCTCTGCCTCCCAGAGACCCAGGCCAGGGCTGACTCCAGCTGCCAGGGGGCCTCTCCTGCCTGTCCAGCTCTCCCAGCTGCAGGGCCCCGAGCTCCATGGGCCGTACTCACTGTCCCCACCTCCACCCGCTCCCTCCTCTGCTCACTCAGATCAGCACCAACCTTGCTCCTACCGAGGTGGCCAGGAACCCTCATCTTGCAAACCCAAGGGTTAATTTTCAGGCTGTATCTTACTTGACTTTCTACCCTGGGCTTCCAGAACGTCACTTTGTAATCTGTCCTCTCTGGCTGCCCCAGTCTCCTCTGCCAGCTCTGTCCTCTTCCTGACCTCTCCATGCTGGCACGCCCCAGGGCTCAGGCCTGGGGGCCCCCCTCTATCTAACGCTTCGGATCCTCGCTGTCCAATATGGTAGCCACTAGCCACGTGGGCTGTTTACACTTAAGTTGATTAAGAGTAAATAAGATTTAAATTTCAGTTTATCAGTCCCACTTGATACATGGCAATATACTCGATAGCCATTATGTGGCTGGCGGCTACCATACTGTCAGCGCAGGTATGGGACATTTTCGTCATCACAGAGAGTTCTATCGGCCAGCACCTCCCCAGCTCCTCTGGTTCCTCGGCCTCCACATCCAAATATCCAACTGTCCGTTCTCCATCTCCTCACAGGTGCCTGACAGACATCTCTAACTTAACACCACCAGACCCAGCTCCCCACCTTCCCTGCCAAACGTGATCCTCCCATCTTAGTAGAAGGTAACTCCATCCTTCTAGTTGCTTGGGCCAAATGCCCTGGAGTGACATGTGACCCTCTCATTCCCTTATAACCCTTGTCTAGTCCATCTGCAAGGCCTACCAGCCTGACCTTCAAGATGATTCCAGAATCCAACCACTTCTCCCTATTTCCCGTAGTCAAGCCACCAACATCTGTCACTTTCTCAGTAGGCTCCTGACTTTGGCCCTTGCCCCTACAGTCTGCCTTGAACACAGCACCCAGAGGGATTCTGCCGACCCTTAAGGCAGACAGTGTCAGTCCTCTGTGGTGTTCTGTCACAGACAGAATAAAGTCCACCTCCCTTCCACTAGCTACAGGGCCCTGAGTGGCTGCTGCCACCTCCCCCGCCATCTCTGCTGTCACTCTTTTCTTCGTGCATTAGTTCAAGCAACTGGAAACCCACCAAGCTCGCTCTTCCCTACGTGTGCTGGTCGTTTCCTCCATCTAGAATGTTATTCTCCCAAATATCTGCAGGGCTCAGCCCCTCACCTCACTGAGGTCTCTGTTCAAACGTCCTTTCTCTAGAGCTGTGCTGTCCAATGCAGCAGCCACCAGCCACGTGGGGCAACAGAAATCAAAATTAATATCAAGTATAATGAGAAATGCAGTTCCCCAACATTATGCTAAGTGAAACCAGCCAGTCACAAAAAAGACAAATACTGAATGATTCCACTCATATGAGGTACCTGGAGTAGTCAAAATCAGAGAGACAGAAAATAGAATGGTGGTTGCCAAAGGCTGGGGGAGGGGAAGATGGGGAGTTGTTTAATGGATACGGAGTTTCAGTTGTGCAAGATGGGAAGTGTTTGGTGACAGATCGCACAACAATGTAAATATACTTAACACTATGGAACTGATAAAAATGACTAAAACTGGATTTGGAGGCATGCACTCATAACCCCAGCTATGTGGAAGGCTGAGGCAAGAGGATCACCTGAGTCCAGGAGTTCAAGACCAGCCTGGGCAACAGAGCAAGACCCCTGTCACACATGCGCACACGCACACAAAAGCTTAAGATGGTAAATTTTATGTTCCGTGTATTTTAGCATAAATAAAAACCTTTCAAAATAAAAAATTTCATTCATCCAAACTAAAATAGAATTTTTTAAAAATTTCATTCCTCAGTCATATGAACCACAGTTCAAGTGCTCAGTAGCTGGTGGGGCTGGTGGCTGCTGGGCAGGATGACACAGACGCAGAACGGTCCCATCAGTGCACAGCGTTCTGTTTGAACAGCAAAAACTTTCCTGATTGTGCTACTTGAAACTGCTTCTCTAGCCCCTTAATGTGCTATCTTCTTTTCCATGATACATATCACTACCTGAGACCCTATAGAACCTTCCTCATTGATTCTAAAATGTACATTTTATCATCCCTGAAATTGAGATGCACCTTATCATCGATGGTGTGTCAGATTCATTATTAATAGTGGCTTATGTAAAATACTAGTACGTCTCACGCACGATGGTCTCCTAGAATCACTAAAACGTAGTAGGGTCTGTTTGCTTCATCACCAGCTCTGAGGGGAAGAACTTTGTTTTGTTCACGGTTGTATCCACAGGGTCTTGACAAAGCTTGGTCCTCAGAGAGGCTTAGTAAACACTTACAGAATGAATGAATCAGGGCTTGCTAAGCTCTGCTGATAGGTTGAGCTTCTGGGTCAGGGTCCTGGGCATATCCGAGGGGGCCTGGCAACCCCAGATCACGCTCCCAGATGGGGAGGGATTGACTGAAGGGGGATGTGTCTCTGGTCCGCCACAGAGAAGGGGTTTTCCCTGCCTCTGGAGGCCTGGTTACTAGGGAGCAACCCATCCTTAGCGACAGGGCTCCCAGAGGGGACCAGGGCTTCTGGGCTGCTTGGGAGGGGAGCCCAGGCCTCGCCACGCCTGGTTAGCTCCGTTAGTGGACACCGGCTGGTCCATAGAATCCAGAGGTCTGGTATATGCTGAAAAGAGGCCCAGCTCTTCCATGGAAGATCCCAGCTCCAGCAACAGGGAGGGGCAGGGCCTCCTGGTCAGCCAGGGGAGATGGGCTCAGGTCTCCTGGGCTTCACTCAGCCCCACTGGGGTCTTAGCATTCAGGCCCCAGAAAGGTTAGAGCCTTAGGGTCTGGGACTCCCTCCCCACCTTACCATGCAGTATGAAGAAGGTCTTGGGGTTAAACCTGTTGGGGTCCAATCCATCTAGCTCCTCCCACACCTCCTTCAACTGGGCTTGGCTGCCCTGTGGAAAGGAGAGTCAGGAGCTCATGAGCAAGAACTCTGGATGCCATGGGATAAAGCCAGAGAACACTTTACCCCCATCTAACAAATATTCTCCCGAAGAAAGAAAACTAAGAAAACTACAACTCCCAGCAGCCTCTGGGGCAGTTCAGTATAACAACAGGCATTTTTTGCCTCAGGGGCTCCTGGGAGTTGAAGTTCTTCAACCACTTTCTAGCCTTGTGGTGCTTAGAAAGTTAGACACACATGGCAGGGAGTGGGTGGGCATAAATGGGGGTCTTTACAGGCACGTTGACTTTGGGGTGCTCTCGGTGCCGGCGCTGTTGCTCTTCCAGCTTCCTCTCTGCCTCCTTTCGTTGCTCCTCTCCCAGTGACTCCAGGTAACGGCGTCTCTCATGTTCCTTGAGCATCTCGTAGCGTTTGAACTCTTCGTGATGGGCTGCGTCATACTGGGCGAGGTCCCGGGTGGCCTGGGGAAAGGCAGAAGGTTATTCTCTTCTCACCCCAATGCCTAGCCCCTAATTCCAATATCCAACCGGTGGGCCCTTGGCCTTGACCCAGCCCCAGCCTCCCCTGTTCTAAAGTCTCAAGTCCTGGTATCACTTTCTTGGTCCTCGTGATCGCTCCTGCCCCATAACACACCTTCTTCTCTTTGTTCAAAAAGGATTATGACAATTACATAATAGCAACTTGAACCTACCTCTTTCAAGGCCTCCACAATCTCAAGATCTTGAGGGAATAAGTAAATAAGGAACAGCACACATAGTGAACTTAATGTGGAAAGCAGTATACTGCCAGGTGGTCAAGAACAGGAAGTCTCTAATTATTCTGCCCAGGGTTCAAATCTAGGCTCTGCCACATGCTCAGATCTCATTAGTTCTGTGATCTTGGCCAAGTCACTCAGCCTCTCTGTGTCTGAGTTTCTGCCTCTATAAAATGGAGATGACAATACCATACTGTATTGTGGCTGGGCACGGTGGCTCACACCTGTAATCCTAGCACTCTGGGAGGTTGAGGCAGGAGGATCATTTGAGCTCAGGAGTTTGAGACCAGCCTGAGCTAGAGTGAGACCTCGTCTCTACTAAAAATAGAAAGAAATTATCTGGACAACTAAAAATATATAGAAAAAATTAGCCGGGCATGGTGGCACATGCCTGTAGTCCCAGCTACTCAGGAGGCTGAGGCAGGAGGATCGCTTGAGCCCAGGAATTTGAGTTTGCTGGGAGCTAGGCTGACGCCATGGGCTTGGGCAACAGAGCAAGACTCTGTCTCAAAAAAAAACAAAAAAACCCATACTATATTGAATAGTGTCCGTCCTCAAAATTCATGTCCACAAGGAATCTCAGAATGTGACCTTATTTGGAAATAGGGTATCTGCAGATGTAATTAGTTAAGATGATGTCCTACTGGATTAGGGTTAGGCCCTAAATCTAATGACTGGTATCTCTGTAAGATGCTACAGAGAATACACAGAGACACATGGGGCAAATGCCATGAGATGACAGAGGCAGGGACTGTGATGACACATCTACAGGCCAAGCTACGCCGAGGACTGCTGCCCATCCCCAGAAGCCGAGGGCTGGGGGGAGGCAAGGGACAGATTCTCCCTCTGAGCCTCCAGAAGGAGCTCACCCTGCCAACACCGTGACATTGAACTTTGGCCTTCAGAACTGTGAGACGATAAATTTCTGTTGTTTTAAACCATCAAGTGCATGTTACAGGTTGAATATCCCTAACCTGAAAACCCAAAATCCAAAATGCTCCAAAATCCAAAAATTTCTGAGCACTAACCTGACGCTCAAAGGAAATGCTCATTGGAGCATTTTGGATTTTGGATTTTTGGACTAGGGATGCTCAACCAGTATTCTGCAAATATTCCAAAATCTGAAAAGATCTGAAATCCGGAACACTTCTGGCCCTAGGCAGATAAGGGACATTCAACCTGTACTTTGTTGCAGCAGCTGTGGGAAACTAATATGCTATTTCGTAGGGTGGTTTTGGGACTCAATGAGATTTGTTCATTTACTCATTTAATAAACATTTATTGAGCACCTACTGTGTGCCAGGCCCTGTCCTAGATGCTAGGGACACAACAGAGAACAAAATAGACAAAAATCCCTGCCCTCATGGAGCTGGTAGGGAAAGGCAGGAAAGAAGAAAGAACTAAAAGAAAATAAATTGGCTGGGCGAGGTGGCTCACATCTGTAATCCTAGCACTTTGGGAGACTGGGGTGGGAGGATTGCTTGGGGCCAGGAGTTCAAGACCAGCCTGAGCAAGAGCGAGACCCCCATCTCTATAAAAAAAGAAAAATTAGCCAGTGCAGGGGCGTGTGCCTCTAGTTCCAGCTACTAGGGAGGCTGAGGCAGGAGGATCATTTGAGGAGTGTGAGGTTACAGTAAGCTAGGTTGACACCATTGCACTCTAGCCTGGGCAACAAAGTGAGACCTTATCTCTAAACAAAACAAAACAAAACAAAACATAGAAAATAAATTAGTAAAACACATAGTATGATATATGGTGAGAAGTGTGAAGAAGACATAGAAGGAAAGAGGAACTGGGCTTGGAGGGTGGGGCCGTGGTTGGAATTTTCAGAAGGGTGTTCAGGGAAGGCCTCACTGAAAGGAGGATGCTTCGGCAACGACCAGAAGGAGTTGAGGGAGGGAGGGAGCTCTACGGGTGTCTTGACTCAAAGTGCACCAGGCAGAGGGCAGAGCAAGTGCCAAGGCCCTGAGGCGGGCACAGGCCTGGTGTGTGTGTGAGGAACTCCGAGGAGGCCAGTGTGGCTGGAGCAGAGTGATTGGAGGGCTGAGGGCCGAGCCAGAAGGGGAAACGGTGTGGGGCCTCGATCTCCAGTGACGCCATCTGGGGCGACAGGACTGGTAGAGGGGTTTGGGGCAGAGGAGAGATGTGACCTAAGGAGATCTAACAGGATTCCTCTGGCTGATACGACAGGCAGAGTAATGTCCCCCCAAAGATGTCCACGTCCTAATCCTCAAAACCTGGGGGTATGTGATGTTACATGGCGAAGAGGAATTAAGGTGGTAATTAGCTGACCTGAAAATAGGGGGAGTAGCCTGGATCTCCCAGGGGGGCCCCTTAAAGGCAGAAGAAGGAAGCCGTGGAGGAGGAGAGGCAAGAGGGAGATGTGACTACAGGACAGCCAGAGAGATGCTACAGTGCCACCTCTGAAGATGGAGGAGGAGGCCACCAGCCAAGGGATGCACGCAGCTTCTAGAAGCTGGAAAAGGCAAGGAAATGGACTCCTAGAGGTTCCAGAAAGAAGGCAGCCCTGTTGATGCCCTGATTATAGCCCAGTGTCCTAGGCTGCAAGATGGCCCCCAAAAGAGGTCAATGTCCTAATCGCCAGAACCTGTCAGTATGTTACCTTATGTGGAGAAAGGGCATCTGCAGGTGGGACTAGGTTCAGACACTGAGGTGGGGAGATCATCCTGGATTACCTGTGTCGGCCCTAAATGCCATCACACGCATCCTCACAAGAGGGGGCCAGAGGGAGGTTCAGCACACACAGTGGAGGGGCCAAGTGAAGACAGGCAGACAGCGACTGGAAGATGCTGGCTTGAAGACGAGTGAAGCGGCCACCAGCCCGGGGATGCTGCCAGCCCTCGGAAGCTGGAAGACGCAAGGAATGGATTTTTCCCTAGAGCCTCCGGAGGTAGCACGGGCCTGCCAGAACCTTGGTTTGGGCCCAGTAAGCCTCATTTTGGGCTTCTGGCCTCCAGAACTGTGCGAAAATAAATTCCTGTTGTTTATCTGTTACAGCAGCAACAGGGGAACACACAGTGGAGCAGACCATCGACCTGGCGATTGCGTCCCAGGGGACGGTCGTCAATGTCCGAAGACATTTCTGATGGGCACAACTTGGGGAGGTCTACGGCACCTAGTGGGCCGAGGCCAGGGACGCTGATGAACCACCTACAACGCACAAGGCGGCCCCAGGACAGAGAACCATCCCGCCCCAACCAAGCGTCAAGAGTGCCGAGTTGAGGAATCCTGCCACAGACAGTGGAGGCAGATGCCGGGGTCCCAATGAAGCAGCGCCTATGAGAGAGGATGGGAGCTGGAGAGAAACGGACAGTTTCTGGAATGTTCTAGAAATAAGCTGCAGAAACATTTGTCAGGTACTGAGCACCAGGTTTGTACACAGTGAAGTGGCTGTTGCTATTACCGTCTTGGCCACTAGATGGAGCTCTGGTGGAGCCAGAAAAGCGGGGCAGGGCCGGGAGCGGGGGCGGGGCTGACGGTGGCATCTGCAGGGCTGGGGGAGCTGTGGAAGGGCCCCATGAGGCCAGGATGTTGGGCCCACATCTCAGATGCGGACTGTATTAGCTCTACTGCCACTGTAACAAATTCCCACAAACTAATGCCTGAAAGGAACACAAGTTTATCATCTTAGGGTGCGGAGCCCAGACCAAAATTAGTTTCACTGGCTTGAAATCAAGGTGTTGGCAGCAACATGTTCCTCCCTCCAGAGACAAGGGGAGAATCCCTTTCCTGACCTTCTCCAGCTTCTAGAGCTGAATTCTGTAGCTCGCTCGTGGCCCCTTCCCCCACCTTCAGAGCCAGTGTCATGGCATCTGGCTTCAGCTGTCACACTGCCTTCTGTTTCTACCATCGAATCTCCCTTCGCGTCCTTAGGGCTCACCCAGGATCGCCTGCCTGTTTCAAGATCTTTGATTTAATCACACCCTGCAAAGTCCCTTTGGCCACGTCAGGGAACATATTCACAGGTTCCAGGATTAGGATGTGGACATCTTTGGGAGGCCATTATCTGGCGCAACAAGAGGACACAGAGGGGACCTCCCCCACCAATAAGCCAGGGAGGTACTTGAACTAGGTCTGAGTGGAGCCAAAGCCCGTCCTGCCTACACCTCCCGCTCTCCCACATAGACGCTGGGGAGGGCTGCTAGAAACCAGCTGGCCCCTACCAGCCTCCAACTGCAGAGACCACCACCAGGCAGGGGCAACTTCGTTTCCTTCTCCCCCTCTGCAAAGCTTCCCTCAAGCCTCTGCCTCCATGCCCCCTCCCATTACCGTCTGGATCAGCAGCTCCAGGTCTCGGGCCTCAAACGTGTGCTGATTCTGAGGGTCCAGGTGTTCAAACTGTTTCAGGAGATTCAGGTGATCCACCTGCACATCTGGAGGAGAGGGAAGAGTCAGATAAAACAACTCATGGAACGTTCTTTCTTTCAAAATCCCCATCTTGGGCCACCTGTGCTCTAAAGGAGTCACAGAGGGCACTGGGGAAGCCCAGAGGACAGCCTGACTGAGCCTGGAACAATCAGGGAGGGTTTCCTGGAGGAGGTGATCCCACGACTGCTTAAAATAATCATAATAACTACCATAATAATTAACATGTGCGGAGCACTTACTATATGCCAGGCCCTGCTCTAAAGATTTTAACAATATTAATTCATTTGTTGATAGCAAAGATCTGACAACATGGATGCTATGATTATGCCCATTTTATAGATGTGAAAACTGAGGCTCACTTAGGGGCTATAACTTGTCTCAGTCATCAGCTAGGAAGTAGCAGAGCAAGGATTAGAACCAGCCTTGGGCTCTTGATACTCCCTCATTGTTGAGGCTGAACTGTGTGTCCCCAAATTTCTGCTGTTTAAGCCACCCGGCCTGTGGTACTTTGTTACAGAAGCCCTAGCAAACGAAAGCGACCCCCCTCGGATGGCAGTTTCCAAGAAATCAGGAAGGGGTAGGTTCTGGGAGGAAAGGCAGAAGACACACACTGCCAATACCCAGTCATTCGTGGAACACAGGTTTCCTGAGGCCTCCAGGGTACAGGACTGTGCTGAGTGGTGCTGGGACCCAGAGGGACTCAGACATGGCCTGGGCTGCCGGTGGCCCCTGGTCAGGTGGGGAGAAGGACACACACACAGGCAGCTGGAGTTCAGGTGACCCATGTGACAGAGGCAACGCTGGGCCTGGCTGAGCCCAGAGGAGGGGCAGGCGCAGGTGGAATCTCAAATTCATCATTCATGCGATGGAAGTGTGCTGACCCCTACTCCAGGCTGACCCTGTGCCCGGCACTGCGGATACAGCAGGAACTAGACGGCAACAGAAGTATCTGGCCCCTGGAGCACCCAGGCTAGAGAGACAGAGAACAGGCGACCCAGGGATGCACAGAGGCCCACAAAGGACACAAACAGACAGAGGCTCCTTCACTTGGGACAGGACAGCCAGGGCAGGCCTCCCTCGGAGGTGACATCTGAGCTGAGATGGAAGCTTGGCCAGCCATGCAAAGAGAAAGAATGTCACAGGCAGAAGG
Organism: Lemur catta; assembly: GCF_020740605.2. Classification (NCBI taxonomy): domain Eukaryota; kingdom Metazoa; phylum Chordata; class Mammalia; order Primates; family Lemuridae; genus Lemur; species Lemur catta. Next base: position 23,930,764 of record NC_059146.1, read on the forward strand.
GAGCAGACCGGCAAGGTCCTGCGGTGAGGAGCCACCGCACTCCAGCGATGTCTGAAATACTGATGCAGAGGGCTGGGCAAGCGGCACCCACGGGAAGGGAGGGGTGGGTGGGCGTGACGGAGGCCAGCCAGGCTGCCAAGCAGCAGTGAGGGTGATAAGCTTGCACCCAAGGACGCTGGGGAGACACATAGGGGTTCTGACCAGAGGGACAGGGCTTAAACTGGGTGTTACGGTGGGTTGAATACCAGTCCCACAAAAGACATGCATGTCCTAATCCCTGGAACCTGTGAATGCGTGACCATACATGGCAAAAGGCTCTTGGCAGATGTGATCAATTTAATGATCTTGAAATGGGGAGATGATCCTGGATTATGGGGGGCCCTAAATGTCATCACAAGGGTCCTTATAAGAGGGAGGCAGACAGAGATGTGGCCATAGTAGTAGGCGGCAATGTGATGACTAAAGAAAATGCCATGCTGCTGGCCTTGAAGACAGAGGAAGGGGCCCTCAAGCGAAGGAACGTGGCCCTAGAAGCCGGAGGCAGCGCAGGGCAGGTTCTCCCCTGAGCCTCCAGTGGGCGCACGGCCCAGTCCGCACCTTGATTCTGGCCCAGTGAAACCGATTTTGGACTTCTGACCTCCAGAACTGTAAGACAATAAATGTGTGCTGTTTTGTTTTTTATTTTATTTTATTTTATTTTGAGACACAGTCTCGCTCTGTTGCCCGGGCTAGAGTGCTGTGGCGTCAGCCTAGCTCACAGCAACCTCAGACTCCTGGGCTCAAGCGATCCTCCTGCCTCAGCCTCCCGAGTAGCTGGGACTACAGAATGTGCCACCATGCCCGGCTAATTTTTTCTATATATATTTTTAGTTGTCCAGATAATTTATTTCTATTTTTAGTAGAGACAGAGTCTTGCTCAGGCTGGTCTCGAACTCCTGACCTCGAGCGATCCACCCGCCTCGGCCTCCCAGAGGGCTGGGATTACAGGCGTGAGCCACCGCGCCCGGCCAATGTGTGCTGTTTTAAGTCACCTAGTGCTGCAGTCTGAATGTTGGTGTCCCTCCAAGATTCATGGGTTGAAACTTAAGCCCCAGGGTGATGGTATTAGGAGGTGGGCCTTTGGGGGTGATCAGGTCATGAGGGTGGTGCCCTTATGAGGTCAGTGCCCTTACACAAGAGGCCCGAGGGAGCTTGTTCACCCCTTCCGCCATGTGAGTGCACACAGAAGGCCCCACCTGTGGGGAATGGGCCCTCACCAGACACCGGATCTGCTGGCACCTTGGTCATAAACTTCCCAGGCTCCAGCACTATAAGAAATAAATTTCTGCTGTTTCCAAATCACCCAATCTAGGGTACTGTGTTATAGCAGCCCGAAGGACAGAGACACTATGTGTGTGGCACTTTGTTACAACAGTACAGGAAACTAACACAGACATTGGCGGGTTCCCAACGGCTGCTATGTGGGAATTAGAACAAAGGGAGAGAGATGGAGGCCGGGAGCCCAGCTGGAGACGATGGCACCTGGAGCTGGGTGGCAGCAATGGAAGAGAGAAATGGTCAGATTCTGGATGCATTTTGAGTCGTTAAGGGGACAAGTAAAGTGTACAGCACAACCACAATGCCTGCTACAGAACAGCAGTCAATAAATAGGAGAGATTTTTCTCCTTAGTGACAAGAAAACATCTAATGTACCAGAGATTGAAACATGGCAACGGTGCGGCACAGAAGGCATGAATGCATGTGGCAGAAGGTATGAGACCACACCTGCCTGTTCCCCTTACAAACCCAGAGCCCATGGTGGGCGCGGTGGCTCACATCTGTAATCCTAGCACTCTGGGAGGCTGAGGTGGGAGGATTTCTTGAGTTCAGGAGTTTGAGACCAGCCTGAGCAAGAGCGAGACCCTGTCTCTACTAAAAATAGTAAAAATTAGCTGGGCGCAGTAGAGCACGCCTGTAGTCCCAGCTACTAGGGAGGCTGAGGCAGGAGGATCACTTGAGCCCAAGAGTTTGAGGTTGCTGCGAGCTAGGCTGATGCCACTGCACTCTAGCCCTGGCGACAAAGTGAGACTCTGTCTCAAAAAAAAAAAAAAACAAACAAAAAAAACCTGTGCCTTGCCCAGCCCAGCACCCAGCACACAGTCAGACTTCACACGTGCCTGGTCAATATGTAAATGGAGTCAGTGCCTGGTCAATATGTAAATGGAGTCAGACGAGAAAACGAAGGCCAGCCCTCCTCTTCCCCCTCAGCCCGGTGCCTTGGTGCTCACACTCCCCATCTATAACACCGGAACCTCACGGGTGTCAGGAGATTAAAGCAGAAGCTGTAGGCCAGTCTCAAGAAATGAGGCACATTCTTATACTTAGTTCTGGGACAAGATCTACCCTGGAAGATACCAGAACGTACCACAAAGCTACTACAATAATTAAAATAGCATGGTTCACAGTAGCTAATGGGTGCAAACAACTCAAGTGTCCATCAACTGATACATGGATAAACCGCACGGGGCACAGCCACTCAATGGAGCACTACTCAGCCATGAAAAGGAATGAAGTGCCGACACATGCCACAGCAGAGGGACCGGAGAAGCACTCGCTAAGGCCACATGGTGCGGGGGTTCATTTATATGAAACATCTAGGACAGGCAACTCCACAGAGATGGGAAGTAGATGAATGGTCGTCAGGGGCTGGGGAGAGCGGGAGTACAGGGTGGTAGTTAAGGGTGCAGGTTTCTTTTGGGGGTGATCAAATGTTCTAAAATTGACTTTGGTGATGACTGCACGTACCTGTGAATATACTGAAAACCACTGCACTGTATACTTCAAATGGGTGAATTGTATGGTAAGTGAATTATATTTCAATAAAGGTAGTTAAAAGAAATAGCATGGTCCAAACACACACGTCAACAAACCGTATCTAGGAACAAGATAGAGGCTGGGGGAACAGAAATGGGGGCGGTCTTGGAATCGAAATCTGCCCAAATCTCTCTCTTTCCAGGCACATTTTCAAAAAAACAACTTTTTGTTTTCTTAAGCTTAATCATTAGACTATAAAACATAGTCTCAAGCTGGCCAGTTAGCTCAGTTGATTAGAGCGTGGTGCTAATATAGTCTCAGATATAAATGCTAAAAAATTAGAATCACTCTTACCGGGGGCCGGGGAGACAGAAATTAGCTACGCAAGGAAAAATACTGTGCAATCTGATAAACTTCCTGATTTCGATGACTGTGCTGTGCTTATGCAAGAGTACATTGTTGTTCTCAGGAAAATTGCGCTGGAACATGAGGGGTCAGGGGACGTGGTGTCTGCAACGACTTCTCAAATGTGAATGACACAGCAAATGGAGCAATGTGAACAACTGGAGAATCCAGGTAAAGGGTATTTAGAGTACAAACTGCTCTTGCCACTTTTCCATAAGTTTAAAGTTCCATCAAAATTTTAAATAATGATGATTCTCAAAAATAACAGATGGAAACAGAATACAGACAGAGTAATGTTAGTACTAAATTGTGCTAGGAAGAAAACACCATGCGTGTCGCACAGTGGGGAGAGTGAGGCCCAGTACGAAACCACACGGAGGCCAGGAGGGAGGCCACCCCACCCTGCCCCCACCCTGCCCCATACTGCCCCGTCCCACCCTGCCCCTGCTCACTGGGCTCCTGCTCAGCGTCCATCTTGGCCTTCAGCAGCATCCGCAGCCGCGACACCTCCTGTCGCTTGAGCTCATCCAGCTTGGTGCGGACATGGTGGCTGACGAAGTCCAGCTCTCGGCTCAACTTCCCGCTCTGCCGAGAGACCAGGGACACTGGTCAGGCTGGGGGCTAGAGGGGGTATGCTAGGTGGCCTCATCTTTGCTGTCTTCTCTAGCACCTTCAACAAGCTTTCTGATGTCCCAGTCTTACACTGCTTCTCCCCTGCCTACAGCCCCACTGGCTCCCCAGAGCCCCCAGGAAAGACACGGTCTCAGACCTTAGCCTGGCATCCGAGGCCCTGCCCACCTCAGCAGTGCCATCTCCCATCACTCATCGAATCATACGATAATTGGGTTCCAGCAATGATAGTTGGGAGAGAGCTCCTGTTTTCTACCTCAGGACCTTTGCACATGCTGTTCCTCCTGCCTAGGATGCTCTCCAGCTACCTCTTTCAAGCCTAACCAGATGCTCACTGCCCTTCAGAACTCAAAGCAGGTGGCATCTCCCTTGGGAAGAATCTCCTGACACCCCCTTCACCTCCAACTGTCACGCACACGCGCACACAGTGCTGAGTATGCTGCCATCTCTGAGCTACCTCTATCATCACCTTGGATTACGGCTGTTCCTCAATCAGAGCCAACTCTGCCCCTCTCCTGATCACAGCCCCCATGGCTCCCCAGTGTCCCCAGGACAGAGTCCCTCAGCTCAGCACCCAAGGCCCCGCAAGACTGGGCACCCACCCACCCGCCAGCCCTGTGTCCCTGTCTTTATGTCAGTCATCAGGAGCCACCAGCAAACAGCTGAAGGCACTAGAGTGCGTCACTATGCGCATAGCTCTGAAACGCTCCCTACTTCAACTGCCACAGCACAGACATGCCACTTGGGACTCAAGCCTCACTCACGGCACCCTGTCCCCAGGAGCCCTCTCTCACCAGTCAGTCTGGACTGGGTCCCTCTCTGGGGCCTCCCCAGCAGCCCCTGCTATCTCAGTGATTGCTTAGGTGCTTTGTTGGCAGTCACTCATGACTCGTGTCCCTCTTCTCAGCCCACGGAGGGTGCAGCCTGTGCAGGGGGAGCAGGGCGAAGCGACCGAAGTGACAGTCATAATAACAACAATCGGTCAAGTACCTACTAAGTCTGGCCCACAGCCTCATTTTACAGATGAACAACCAAGGCCCAGGAAGAGAAGCCACCTGCCCAGTGTCCTCAGACAGCGTACAAGGCCAGTTTCCAGCCTGATGACCAAGTTGGTGTCGTGTCTCCCCAAAATGGGAGTCCTGGGGCCAAATCCCAACCCTGGCACCGCCACCAGAGTGACCCAGCACCCCCTTTTTCTGCTCTGGCCCTCAAAACAGGGGCTGATGCTACTGCCACCAACAACTGACACTTATCGTAGGCTTCTGCTGGGCCAGGATAAGTACGTGAAGCACGGACTATCGCTGACCTGCACAACCGCCCCTCACAACAGGGAAACTGTCCTATTAGCTGGCCCCTTTCCAGAGAGGGAAACCAAGGCACAGGGAAGTGCAGCCACTTGCCCAGGACAGTGTGAGGTGGAGCGGAGACTGGAACCTGACACTGCCCACTCCAGAACCTGTCTGTCTCACTGGTCTGTCTGCTTCTGATGTCACTGCCAAGGTATGTGACCTTCGGCAAGCTGGGTGGCCTCCTGGGCCTCGGTTTCACCACCTGGGCAATGGGTGGGGCTGGGCTCAGTGGTTCTGCCCATCCAATGTCAGGGGCTGGGTGGACGGGGACAGGAGCTGTGGGGATGCCAGGACATCTCCAGGAGGACCAGGGCCACCTCCTGTCCGGTCCCAGACCCCAGGGCCTCTCCTGGGCTGAGGTGTTTGGAGGACTTGGGGCTCACATGTCGAGTAGCTCCTTCGGGTGGGACATTCCAATGTGCACCCGAATGGGGTTGGGGATGGGGACCTGGGTCAGGCAGCCCCGTCCCTCGAAGGGGACTCCCTACATCATTTCTGAGGGGATGCTGCCTGGGGGGAGGGGGAGGGTTCTGGGGTTCTGGGTTCAGCTGGGCCAGAGTGAGATCTGGGACACGGGAAGGGCACACACAGGGAGGACATGGGGCCTCAGTGTCCTCCTCTGTGAAATGGGAATAACCACGGTGCCTCTAGAGGCCTAATTTGAGAATTAACAGTGATGCCAGCACCTGCCATATTTTGTATCCCTCGTCTGTAGAAGGAATCGCACTAGGGTCGTGAGGGTGAGGAGGAGAAAAAAGAAAAAAAGAGAAAAAAAAAAGAAGGAACCGCAGCAAGCACTCCCTTGATCAACTCTCACGGAACACGTACTAAGGGCTGCCGCCATGCGCTTCAAAACCCTTTCTATGTCTTTCCTCGGATAACCCAAACCTGAGCCCACAAGGCAGGTTATGATCCCCATTTTACAGATGGGGAAACTGAGGCACAGCCTGGCCAGGTCCCATGGCTGGCAAGTGGAAGAGCTGAGAATGGAAGCCTGCCTTCTGACTCAGTGCTTAATCTCATCTCATAATCTGTGGTCCCCAAAGCCTTTCCCGGTTGTGTGACCCCAAAAGCAACATCTCCCCGAGTCTCTCTTTGGTGATCTCAAACACAGGCAGGGCTGGAGCCATGTCGCCCCCCTGGGGGACCTCGTCCTTTCCCAAAATCTGCCCTTCACCCCCCAATCCCCCACCCACCACCCCAGCCGCACCTTGATGTCCTCCGCGTTGGCAGCCTGCAGCTTCTCCCGGAAGTGCCCGTCTGTCTCCAGCACGTTGATGACCTCCTGGAGGTACCGGTGGTAGTACAGACCTGTGTCCTGGGGCGACAAGGATGGACATAGCAGTGCCAGCCTCCCCCACAACTCCAGCTCCTTCATGCAGGCAGGACAACAGCCCTGCTCCCCTGAGCATCTGCTGAGGGACCCAGGGACCCTCGCCTGGAGCAGGGACAAAGGCTCCAGAGCCACTAGACTGCAGTTCAAAGTTCATCTGCGTTGTAACCCCAGGCAAATCATCTGACCCTCTAGGCCACAGTTGTCACCTGTGCCCACATCTGTAGCCAAGATGAAATGAAAATCATATGGGTGGGCCAGGCCCGGTGCCTCACACCTATAATCCTAGCACTCTGGGAGGCCGAGGCGGGAGGATCACTCGAGGTCAAGAGTTTGAGACCAGCCTGAGCAAGAGCGAGACCCTGTCTCTACTAAAAATAGAAAGAAATTATATGGACGGCTAAAAATATATAGAGAAAAATTAGCCAGGCATGGTGGCGCATGCCTGTAGTCCCAGTTACTTGGGAGGCTGAGGCAGAAGGATCACTTGAGCCCAGGAGTTTGAGGTTGCTGTGACCTAGGCTGACACCACAGCACTCTAGCCCAGGTAACAGAGTGAGACTCTGTCACAAAAAAAGAAAAGAAAAGAAAAGAAAATCATATGGGTGAACACCCAGCCCAACACCACCCACAGAGTGCACACAACTTTGTGGGGAAGCAGTGAAACATACCTTCATACATTCATCTATCCATCCATTCATTCATTCACTCATTCAACAAGCATTTACTGAGCCCCTATCATAAACCATGCATTGTTCAAGGGAAGACAGCAAGTGAACAAGACAGACCAACCACAGCCTTTGCCCAGGCTGACTGTCACCTCTGGTGTTGACTCTCATACAGCCAGCCCTGCCCTTTGCCTTCTATCTCCCAGCAAGCTGGACTAGTCTGTGAGGGCATGGGGCTTGCACATGCCTGTGTCCCAGCAACTAGCACTGTGCCTGGCTCATAGAAGATACTCAAGAAATGTGTGGAAGGACTGAAGGGGAAGGGGTCTCAATGTGCCCATCTATGTCTGCAACGATTTCACAGAATAGGGACCAGGGGCGTGAAATGATCTATCCAGGAGATAATGACCAGCCCACTCCTATCAGGAGCTACAGGAAGATTCAGGCCACAAATCAGGACATTGGCCTTGAAGATCTCTAAAGTTTCAAATCCTCTAGGACCAAAGGTTTCATAGAGTTCCATAAACATGTGTTGGAATTAACAGTTCACATGCCCTTTTATAAACTACAACTCCCATGAGCTCCTTGAACTAAGAAAACCCCCAGTTAGCTAACATCAGCTGCTAATGGTGCTACTGGGAAATGTAGTTCTTTTCTCCCCTGACATTCCTTCTTAGGTGGGGAGGATCTTAAAACAACAGAGAAGTATAGTGGGGAGTGATGCAGATTTTCCACACGTCGGAGTCACGGATCCCCAGTTTTTCACCAAATCAAACCTCCGGTACTGCAAAGAATGGCAAGCAAACAACAAGCCACGACCGTGGGGCCAGGAAGTCACTGGAGTATCCACCCAACGGCCACAGGGGTCCGCAGGAATTGTAGTACCACTGCAAACACCTGGCTGGAGAGCAGGGCAGGACCACTCACGGGGCTCTCGGTCGCGGGACTCTCCTCTCTGTTAGGCGTCCCCCGCTCCAGCGGCACGGCCAGCACAGCGCGCAGCAGCACCAGCAGCAGCAGGAGCGGTGGCAGGAGTAGGGCTCCACGGGATCCAGAGGGAGGCATGGCGGCGTGGTCTGTGACGGGCGGAGAGGTGAATAACGGATGAAGTCTGTCCCAGGCCTCTTCTTCCCCTGGACCCAGAAGTCTGGGTCCCCAGCGCTGACCCCACTTCCAAGAATCAAGACACAAAGCATTTCGTTACCCGGGACCCAAGATTCCAGGACTCCGGCCTTCCCTTCCTCCGACACACGAGTCCGGGCCCGCAGACCCAGGAGTCCTGGCTTCTAACACCCTCCTCCCTCAGACTCGGGAATCCAGGAGCTCGGCCCCCACCTCCCCCAGACCCAAGAGTCCAGGCCCCCGAATCTTCTTTTCCCAGGACCTAGAAGTACTGGCACCCGGCTCGTCCTCCCCCGGGACCCAAGTCTTCCAGCCCTCTAGCCCCCACTCTCCCCAGGACCCGAGAGTCTGGAACCGCCGGCCCTCACCTCTCCTCCACCGCAGAGGGCGTTTTTCCCGGCAAGGACCTCCGGTGCGTTCCCGGCGATTTCCCCCTTAGGCCACGCCCACTTTCCCACAGAGGGCCCGCCCCAGACGTTTCATTGGTCCACGCTGGCTCTCGGCCCCTCCATCCACGTCTAGAGGCCCCGCCCCTTGCCGAAGTCGCCCGTCTTTTCTCGAAAGCTTCGCCTCCTTTCTCGAAAGCCCAGCCTCTTGACGCCGCATTTCCTGCCTTTTAGGCAAAAAGTGGGCGGCGACTTTCAAGGAGGACTACAACTCCCTGCAGGCCCAGGGAACGTGCGTCAACTTCCGCAGGCGCCGTGGCTCCTTCGTCCCATGGGAGTTGTGGTTTTCCCATTTACTTTCCCCTGAAGAAGTGTCTGCAAGTTACAGATCAGTGACAATTGCAAAATCCGCCTCATAAGTTCCTTACAAGCAAGAGGTGTAGAGTGAGACTGCGAGGCAGCCTTTCTCGGGTACCTTTAAGGAACACCCACATATCATTCCAATTTAGAACCGCTGTAGTAGGGTTGCCTGGCTGCAGCGGGCCAGGGGTCATTGCTTTGTTGGAAGTGGAGCGTGGGGGGCCAGGAGGGAGGGGACCAGGGCAGGTCCCAGTGGGAATCCCCCCTCCCTCCGAGCCTTTTTTTTTTTTTTTCTCCTACCTACTTCCCAGAGACTCAGAGATTAGGTCCCCAGCTTCCAAAGAGAGGGTCAGGTATGTTTAGATATTGCCCAGAGAGGCAAGGCACAGCGGCTTCAATGTGAGCGAGCAGCCTCTCCGGGCACGAGGCACGAGGGAAAGAGGAGTCTACAGGACCCCAGGCAGGTGGGTACTGGGGTCTGGGCCACTAGGGATTGGGTGTGTGGGGCCACAGTCCTGAGTTCTGATGCCTAGGTGCAGGAGTTAGGTATTTGTGGGAGAGAGAACTGGATTTCTAGGTCCCTGATAGTGAGGAAAGCTGGAAACAGGGTACTGGGTCCCAACGGGAGTGGGTGCTGGGATTTGGGCTACCTGGGTCCAGGAAAACATTTAAAGCTTAGGATCAGGTGTTGGTGGGCAGAGTCCATTGGGATATTAGTTCTGGATCCTGACTCCTCATTTTTGCTTCTACAGAATGTCTCAGGAGAATGACACATGGAAGAAAGCGTGAGTGGGGAAACAGATGGGGAGTGAAGGTGGAAGGGGGTACATAAAGCTTGATTATGCCCCAAGGCACTCAGCTTTGGCCTCATAATCATGTTTGCTGGTCCAGCACCATTAGCCTTGCAGGAAAGGGTAGGGGACCTGGACTCCTGTGTCCTAAAGAGAGGGAGCTAGGGTGAAGACGTCTGGGTCTGAAAGAGGAGGGCCTGGGGGCCCCCAACTGTTGAGTCCTGAGGCAGGAGGGGCCTGAGATCTCTGACTCGTGGCTTCTGGACAGACCAGTGCTGACAGAGTTCCAGAACTGGTGGAGCAGGCTCAGGCTCTGCATCTTCTGTGATCTCACATGTGCTCAGAACCCAAGCTGGGGAGGGGAAGGAAGGCAGAGGGAGAGGTTCTTGAGGCAACCTAGGTGCCCTGCTTGCTGTTACCATGAGCCTGCATCTCTCTCAGGATCCTCCTGGTGGAAGAGCCTGCCACCATGAGGCTGCAGAAGCTGGAACAGCAGGTACTATGCTCAGGAATCTTGCCACCCCCATTCTTCAGTCTTCTGGGCCTCCCAGGAGCCCCATCCCCAGGACTTACTCTAGGACTCCCAGACCATGTTGGCTCTCTCTGAACCTCAAGTTCTTCCATTGGGAAATGAGAAAATAAGACATCAGGATCCTAAAGGAGCAAATAAACCCTGGTGATGAGACTCCAGAATTTCTAAAGAACAAGAGTTCTAGAGGGCAGGACTCCTAGATCCAGGGGAAGGAGGGGATTGGGTGCCAGGACTCCTGGATCTGAGGGAAGAGGAGCTGACAGACCGGGGGGCCTGGACACCTGGGACCCAGTGGAGGAAGAGGATCACGAACTCTCTCACTGATGCAAGCTCTTGCTCCTGGCCCCCACGCCCCCTTCTCCTGCTCCCACAGCGGCAGCTGTTTGAGAAGAAGCAACGACGGAAGCGCCAAGAACCCCTCATGGTTCAGGCCAATCCTAACGCTTCCCTGTGGCTCCGGCGACTGTGGCGGCCGGAGAAGCACCCCCGGAGTGATAGCGGTCAGTAAAGGCTCCCAGGGATCGTCGGGGTCGTTAGTCTGGAAAGGGGTCTGCGGGAGCTGGTGGGCGAGGCCTAGTGGAGTCAGAGGGGTGGAGCCTAGTGAAGCCTTGGGGCGGGCACTTGGTAGTGGATGGGGGCGGGCCCTGGCTGAACCCCTGGAGAGTTTGAGAGCAGGGGCTGTGAGAGCCGGGGGCGGGGCTTGTGCGGTTCGGAGGCGGGGCTAGAGAGAGAGCGGGGTTTGGACAAGGTACAGTGGGAGCGGGCCCCGAGAGAATCTGTGTTCAGACTTGGCAGAGCTTGGAGGTGGAGCACAGGGGAGCTGGGGACCGCCCAGAGATTGCAGAAGCAGGGTCCAGGGAGTCCTGGGTGGGGCCAGGTAGAGCCGGGGGGCGTGGCTAAAGTGATTTAGAGACTTGTCTGGCATCAGATTGTTTAATCCTACAACAATTTAATGAGAGAAGGGCCAGGCGCGGGGGCACACGCCTGTAATCCTAGCTACTTGGGAGGCTCACGCGGGAGGATCGTTTGAGCCCATTAGTTCGAGACCAGCCTGGGCAAAATAGGGGAAAACAAAAAAATTAGCGGCTCTGCTGTTTGAGCCTTAGGATGGAGTTTGGGCTCTGGGTGAGTCTTGGAGATTTGAGTGGTCAGCGAATTGGGGACCTTCTCTGGGAGCCCAGTGAATGAAGGGGCAGATCTCCTTTCCTTTGCTTAGGACCAGAATTTGTAGATTGTTTTTATTTTTATTTTATTTATTTATTTATTTATTTATTTTTTGAGACAGAGTCTCGCTCTGTTGCCCTGGCTAGAGTGCCGTGGCGTCAGCCTAGCTCACAGCAACCTCAAACTCCTGGGTTTAAGCAATCCTTCTGCCTCAACCTCCCGAGTAGCTGGGACTACAAGGCATGCGCCACCATGCCTGGCTAATTTTTTCTATATAAATTTTTAGTTGTCCAGATAATTTCTTTCTATTTTTAGTAGAGACAGGGTCTCGCTGTTGCTCAGGCTGGTCTCGAACTCCTGACCTCAAGCGATCCTCCTGAGACAGGGTCTCGCTGTTGCTCAGGCTGGTCTCGAACTCCTGACCTCAAGCGATCCTCCCGCCTCGGCCTCCCAGAGTGCTAGGATTACAGGCGTGAGCCACCGCATCCGGACTGTAGATTGTTTTTAATGGGTCTCCCCGCACCTTCTTCCAGCCCTGCCCCTTATTCCAGGCCTTGAGAACCCTTTCCTCCAGGAGAGCGTGCCAGAGGGACATCTGAGCTGTGGTGCCTGCAGTGCCCCGCACACTGTGCCCTGTGGTGGAGATGGCAGCGGCGAGCGTGCCCCCATGGCGTCGCCGACAGAGGCAGGTAAACTTGAGTCCTTGGACTGCCTATATCCCAGAACCGCTCTCACCAGAACCCAGGAGTTTGGGACCTTAATCTTTGCTCTCCAAAGGACTCAGGAGTCCAGGACCCCAGCCCCTCCTTCCTCACAGCAAGGAGTTCAGGTCCTGAGCCGCCTCCTTCTCCAGCACCCAAGGATCTGAGTCTCCAGCCCTTCCTTCCCCAGTACTCAGGAATCCCGGTCTCCAGCCCCTCCACGAATCCAGGCTCCCAGAGGATTCTGATTCTGAGTTGGAGGAAGTCTGCATGGAAGATGTTTTCATGTCTTCTACACCTTATGAACAGCCTCCCCGAACTCCACGCAGGGGTTGGCTGGCCAGCCAAGACCCTGGTAATTTGGGGGGAGTTAGGGGTGATATCTGCTCCCCTGGTCCATGGGGCAAATCCTCCACTTTTAATGGTAACAGCTTTATTGAGTCATAATTCACATACTATAGGATTTACTCATTTAAAGTTTACAATTGGCCGGGTGAGGTGGCTCATGCCTGTAATCCTAGCACTCTGGAAGACTGAGGCAGGAAGATCACTTAAGGTCAGGAGTTCAAGACCAGCCTGAGCAAGAGCGAGACCCCGTCTCTACTGAAAATAGAAAGAAATTAGCTGGACAACTAAAAATATATAGAAAAAATTAGCCAGGCATGGTGACGCATGCCTGTAGTCCCAGCTACTCCGGAGGCTGAGGCAGAAGAATCCCTTTAGCCCAAGAGTTTGAGGCTGCTGTGAGCTAGGCTGCCACCATGGCACTCTAGCCCAGGCAAGAGAGCTAGACTCTGTCTCAAAAAAATTAAAAAAATAAAGTTTACAATTCCATGGTTTTAGGATACAGTCAACCATCTGTATCTGCAGAACATTGGTTCCAGGACCCCTGCAGATACTACAGTCTTCAGATGCTGAAGTCCCTGATATAAAATAGCCTAGTATTTGCACATAACCTACCCACGTACTCGCATATACTTTAAATTGTCTCTTGCTGGGTGTGATGGCTTGGGCCTGTATTCCCAGTGACTCAGGAGGTTGAGGCAGGAGGATCACTTGAACCCAGGAGTTTGAGGTTGCAGTGAGCTATGACCAGGCCACTGCACTCCAGCCTGGCCAAAGAGTGAGACCCCTTCTCTAAAAAAAAAAAAAAAAATATATATATATATATATATATATATGTATATATATATGTGTATATATATATGAAATCTCTAGACTACTTATAATATCCAATACAATGTAAATGCTATGTAAATGGTTGATATACTGTATTTTTTTCTTATTCCAATGATCAGTAATGCAATATTTTTAAAATTTGTATTATCATTTGTTGTCTTGTTATTTAAAAAAATTTTTTCCCCAAATATTTTTTGTCAGTGGATGGTTGAAATCATGGATATAGAACCCTCAGATAGTGGGGGCTGACTGTATTTACAGATTGTGCAACCATCACCACAATCAATTTTAGAACACTTTTACCACTCTCAAAAGAAACCCTGTACCATTTAGCAGTTGCCCCCATTCCATTTCCCTCTGGCCCCCGGCAACCACTAATCTAAGTTGTGTGTTTGTAGATTTGCCTGTTCTGACATTTCATATAAATGGAATCAGACAATATGTGGTCTTCTGAGTTTGGCTTCTTTCACTTAGAACATTTTTAAGGTTCATCCATGTTGTAGTATTATCAGTACCTCATTCCTTTTTATTGCCTTATAATATTTCATTGTGGTAACATTTCCTTTTATTCTCATGACATAGCCAATGGTGTCAATGACAGAACTCTTCATTATTATCCCAAATTCAACCTCCCCCATCTTAGTCCCCCAGTCTCTCCCTTGCTCTCTCTGGGACAAAGAAAAAGGAAAGACTCTAACCCCTTCCTGTCCTTAGGGAGTCAGAAACTCCTCGCCCCTTGTAGACTCCCATGCGCATGGGGGAGGAGGAGGATGTGGCAAGTGAGAGCGCTGAGTGATGAGTAGGGACTGAGTTCTAGCCTTCTGATAACTTTGTTCCAAACTCCTGTTACCCAGGTCTCCTGAGCTTGTCCTGGGTTTCTCCTACCACTTAGGGACCAGCGTGGAGGAGAAGAGTGAATCCCAGGATGTTGAAGATGAATACAAGGTGCCCAATGTGGAACCAAACCCTGGAATGGATGATGACCTGAGAACAAACCCTGGAATGGATGGTGACCTGGGAACAAACCCTGGAATGGATAGTGACCTGGGAACAAACCCTGGAATGGATGGTGACCTGGGAACAAACCCTGAAATGGATGTTGACCTGGGACCTGAAAACTTGACCTCCCACCAGGTGGAGGGAGGCACAGCTACTAAGGATGTAGGAGAAAGGCTAGCCTAGGACCTCTGTGGAGGGTGGGGCTAAAATTCTGCAGCCCGAGTTCCCTTTTCTTGGTGGACAGAACTACCCACAGCCTGTTGTGATTGGGCTAGCAGAGGCTGTGTGTGAGTGCCATTTATCAAATCAGAGGATTTGAATTGATGTGGGCGTGGCCATTAAAATGCAGCCCATGACCTTGGAGGGATCAGAGCACTGGCGGGGAAGGGCCAATCAGCACTTACACTGGTGTTGGCAAAAGTGCAGTAGATGGTTTCACTTGGGGTGGATCTGGACTGTATTATGTTATCCAGAACAAATCAACACCGTTGGAGGAATGGGCAGTGTTCGCAGAGAAATTCTCCAATCAGTAGGTGGGTGTGGTTGCAGAAGAAAGCAATTAGAGCTGGCCAGTCAACAGATGAGGGCTCGTGGGTGGGCTGACTGAGATGGTTGATCAAAAAGCAGAAAACATGGGGCCGGGGGGAGGCGTAACCCTGGACTGGCCAGGCGAGTCAGTAGTTGGCAAGGCTGAGGCCAGCTGTCCCTCAACTTCGTTTTTTTTTTTTTTTTCTTTTCAATCTGGTTTTGTGTGAATGTCCCTCAACTTTGAATTTGGTGCATGGGCTAGGCTGAAGACCTGGAAGAGAAGAAAGAGGAGTTGGAGTCTGCAGAGACCAACTCCCCAGCAGCAGCCAACCAGGAGGTGTTCAAGGCCCTGGAAGGCACTGTTGGCGCGAGCAGCATCAGTGTGTGGATGGCGGGCTGCCTGGCACCCGGCACCCCAGGCCGTCACCTGGGCAGGTCCATGGAGGCGTATGTGTTGCGGCCGCTGCCCCCGGGCCTCACGTTGCAGTGCTGCATCAGCCGCGACAAGCATGGCGTAGACAAGGGCATGTTCCCCTCCTACTACCTCTTCCTGGAGGCGCCCGACGGCCGAAAGGTGCGGTCCAACCCCTTTGGGCCCGAGGCCCCGCAGCCTCATACAGCTAGGACCTGTCAACTCCAATACCAACTCCTGCCTTTACCAGAACTAGAATCTTCTCCTTACAGAGCGCAGTAGCGTTGGCCTTACCCATCCCATAACCAAGCCCTGTGCGCTCCAGAGTTGGGCCCGCCTTTCTCAAAGTCAGGCCACGCCCTCTCAGGGATCCAAAACCCCACCCCTTACACCCACTGGAGGTGTATTATTGGTCCTTTCTTTATTGGTCCAAGCCTGGACCGCACTGAGCCTTCTTTGCTATCACACCCCATCCAATCCTGGAATAAGCCCCGCCCTGGAACCAAGTCCCGCCCCTTACAAAGTTTCCGTTCCAAAGTCAAGCCCCAACCCTCTCAGTGTGGCCTCCTCAGCGTACTTTCTCTCTCTCAGGAAGAGGCTTTTTCCCTAATCAGAGCCAGACCCACTTTTCCTAGATGAAAGACCCCCCAAAGTCCTGCTGCAATGTTGCAAGAGAGGCTGCCCCCCTATTCTCCAAAGCCAGGCTCTGCCTGTCACATTCTGGCTCTTCCCTGCGTGGCCCAAGCCCCAACCCCAGACCCATTGGCAGAAGGAATAAGGGGGAGATGTTAAGATGTGGAGCTCTGCTTTAGGACCCAGCTGATATCTTCCTTCAGTAAGAACCACGTCTCCCAGCAAACCCTGGAATGCTTGTTGTGTCATCACCTGCTCTTTAGTCATGGGACATTGGGTTTCCTTATCTTTGGAATCCTAACTGGAGCCAGATGCCAGAAATCCGTTCTGATGGGCTGTTCCTCCCTTCTGCAGCACTTGCTCCTGGCTGGGCGAAAAAGAAAAAGGAGCAAAACCTCAAATTACCTCATCTCCGTGGACCCCACAGACCTATCTCGGAATGGGAGCTTCTTTGTGGGCAAACTCAGGTGATGTGTGGTGAGAAAGAGATAGCAAGAAGCCTGGGGACAGAAGGGGACAAGGGGACTACATTTCCCAACAGGCCACAGAGTACAAGTTCCACCTGTTCTAGGACCTGACGGGTTTTATAGTTCTTCAGCTTGTACACGCAGGTGGTTGGGAGTAAAAGTGCTGAAAGTTTTGGAGCACAGGCTGGAATTTAAAACATTTAACTTCTTGGCTGGGCACGTGGCTCATGCCTGTAATCCTAGCACTCTGGGAGGTCGAGTTGGGAAGATGGCTTGAGGTCAGGAGTTTGAAACCAGCTTGAGCAAGAGCAAGACCCCGTTTCTACTAAAAAAATAGAAAAATTAGCTGGACATGGTGGTGTATACCCGTAGTTCCAGCTACTCAAGAGGCTGAGGCAGGAGGATAGCTTGACCCTCAGGAGTTTGAGGTTGCAGTGAGCTAGGCTGATGCCACTGCACTCTAGCCCAGGCGACAGAGTGAGACTCTGTCTAAAAATTAAAAAATAGACTGGGTGAGGTGGCTCACACCTGTAATCCTAGCACTAGGGAGGTTGAGGTGGGAAGAGACAGGGAGAGAAACAAACAAAAATGCTTGATATCTGGTTACCACCTGCCTGTCACAGTCACAGGATTTTTCGTGTGACTCACTGAAGGTACAGGTGGTTCCCTGGGGCTGCCTGAGCTTGAGCTCAGGAGTTCGAGACCAGCCTGAGAAAGAGTGAGATCCCATCTCTACTAAAAATAGAAAAATTAGCCAAGCATGGTGGTGGGTGCCTATAATCCCAGCTACTCAGGAGTCTGAGGCAGGAGAATCACTTGAGCCCAGGAGTCTGAGGTTGCTGTGAGCTAGGCTGATGCCGTGGCACTCTAGCCGTGAAATGGATTGAGACTCTGTCTCAAAAAATAAATAAATAAATAAATAAATAAAAATGAAACATTGGAATTCTTGAGAGACAAGGGACAAGGACTCCTAAATTCTGTGTGAGAAGATGCCTGGGTTGCATGAGTTCTTGTGTCCCAGAGGGAAGAGGGTCCCTAAAGGGCTGAAATAGGAGGCTAACATACATGGCTCACCAATGAAACTCAGGGTGAGGGGGTGGGCACTGCCAGGACCATAGATGCAGGCAGGGAATATGATTCTTATGATGAGATGACTTGGGAAAGCACTTAATGTACAGCCAAAGAATCACACTTATTATTATCCTATCCACTCCCTTCCTGGAGCAGATCCAATGTCTTGGGCACCAAGTTCACCATCTTTGACAACGGGGTGAATCCCAACAGGCAGAATTTCTTCTTGCAGACTGGCCACATCAGACAGGAGCTGGGAGCTGTGTGTTATGTGAGTGTCCCAGGGACAAGAGAATGGGGCAGGATAGTGGGAAGGAGCCAGGCCAACTGGAATATAATACTCTCAGGAGACCAACATCTTCGGATGCCGGGGCCCTCGGAAAATGACTGTGATCATCCCAGCAGTGGACAGCCAGAACGAGAGAATCATTTGTCAGCCACAAAACGTGAGTCCTCAAAGTTGGGAATCTCTGGGTCAATGGAGGAGGAGGGGCTGCAGCCCGTCCTCCTAGTTCCCAGGGAATGAGGGTACTGGTGGGTTAAGGTCACGTGTGAAGCATGGAGGACTTTGTCAGACTTGTGTGAAAAAGCTGGCTGGTCATAGGTTAACCACATCCCTTGCTTTAATCTTCTAGGCACAAGAGTCAATACTGAATCGCTTCCAACAGGGGGCCATGGAGGAGCTAACCCTAATGAAAAGTAAAACCCCATTGTGGAGTGAGGAGAGCAGTGCCTACGTGCTCAATTTTCATAATCGAGTCACTCGGGCCTCAGTCAAGAACTTCCAGATCGTGCACTCGCAAGACCGTGAGCTCCTGGGAACAGGTTTACCTGGGCCGGGGGCATGACCAGACAAGAACTATGTCTCCTATCTGCCACTTGAGCATTTTTGCAGGCAGGGCAGATGCCACGCTGTTGCAAAGCTTATTGGGAATTGTAGCTTACCCCGCCCTCAGATGGTTTCCGAGGTTTGAGGGCACCACACAGCTTCTTAGAGAAGCTCAGAGGTGGGGAGATGAGGGGGGCTGACTAAGGAAGGCTTATTACCTGTCTTTCTTTTCAGCAGGGTACCTGGTGCTCCAGTTCGGCCGTGTGGCCCAGGATGCATTCATCATGGACTTCCGCTACCCCCTTTGCCCGCTCCAAGCCTTTGCCATCTGTTTGTCCAGTTTAGATGGGAAGCTGGCGTGTGAGTAAAATACCATCCCTTCACCAGTTTCTGTGCCTGCTTATTGGGAGAAAGGGCCCCAACATGCATTCTGTTGCACTGTCTTAATAATAACCAACACTTATTAGAAGCAGTCTAGTGCCCTAGGGAGTGGGCAGCATCTACTCTTATGGGGTTCACAGGCGATTGTGGGAAATGGGCCTCGAACAACAAAGAAGGCAAAATGCTCAAAAAAGCACATTGAGCCACCAATCTGTTGGACCAGAGCAGGGCAACTCTAAAAAAGTGACTTTCTTCAAAAAGGTGATGTTATCTAGATTGAAATATAAAATGCTAAAGGTAAAAAAGAAAAAAAAAAGAAATGATAAAAAGAAAGAAGAAAAAAAAGTGACTTTCATACTACATCTGAAGAATCAGGAGGAACTTAGCTGAGCAAGAAAGGTCACGGGTCGGAACACTAGGCAGTAGGTGGAGCTTATCCAAAGGTCTTAAAGGTAGAAGAAGGCTTGGTGGTTTTGGGGAAATGACAGGATATAGTATGGCAAGAGCTGGGGAGTACAGTGGAGTGGGGCCGGGTATGAGGCTGGCCCTTTGGCCCACACTTGTTTGAACTGGACAGATCCCCTCATGGGATAGTTTACAGCCCATTGCCTGTAACTTGGATGGGTGATTGAAGACATGCGTGGTTGAGAGTGAGAATAATTACACTATAGCTAACACTTATATAGCACTTATTTGATGAGCAATCTTTTTAATTTTAACTCCTTTCGGGCTTTACGATTCCATGAGGTATGTACAATTGTTAGCCATACTAGAGACAAGAAAACTGTCAATGGGCCGGGCACGGTGGCTCACACCTGTAATCCTAGCACTCTGGGAGGCCGAGGCGGGAGGATCATTTGAGCTCAGGAGTTCAAGACCAGCCTGAGCAAGAGTGAGACCCTGTCTCTACTAAAAGAAAAATAGAAAGAAATTAGCTGGAAAACTAAAAATATATAGAAAAAATTAGCGGGGCATGGTGGCACAAGCCTGTAGTCCCAGCTACTCAGGAGGCTGAGGCAGAGGGATTGCTTGAGCCCGGGAGTTTGAGGTTGGTGTGAGCTAGGCTGACTGATGCCATGGCACTCTAGCCCAGGCAACGGAGTGAGACTCTGTCTCAAAAAAAGAAAGAAAGAAAACTGTCTATGGATGCAGGGCTTATGAAATCAGGCCATGGAAAGTCTTGTAGGAGAATGTAACGGCCTGTACTAAGTATTTTTTTGTTTTGTTTTGTTTTGTTTTTGAGACAGAGTCTCACTCTGTTGCCCGGGCTAGAGTGCCGTGGCATCAGCCTAGCTCACAGCAGCCTCAAACTCCTGGGCTCGAACAATCCTCCTGCCTCAGCCTCCCAAGTAGCTGGGACTACAGGCATGTGCCACCATGCCTGGCTAATTTTTTCTATATATATTTTTTTAGCTGTCCATACAATTTCTTTCTATTTTTAGTAGAGACGAGGTCTCGCTCTTGCTCAGGCTGGTCTCGAACTCCCGAGCTCAAACAATCCGCCCGTCTCCCAGAGTGCTAGGGGCCTGTACTAAGTATTAAGGGGATTGAGCCTTAATACTCCAGGGAGGCACAGACAGCCAGAGCCCAGCCCTTTCGTTTTAGGAATCAGCGACTCAAGGCTCCAGCCCCCTTGGGGAGGTAATTGTCCTAAGTTTAACCAGCCCTTAAGTTCAAAAGGAGCCTCAGGACGAGAGGAGGCAAATTAGATGGATGATGGGAAATGTAGTTCATCTCTATTGAGGTGCTTGCCTTTGTGCTATTCTCCCCCCAACCTCCTCCAGGACCCATGAGTAGGATATTGTTCATTCTGACACACACGGAGACGTGGCTCACTACAAATCAAAAGGCTTTATTTCTTATATAAACCAACACTTAAAAAAATAGTTAATAAATAACAAGCAAACCAGTTGGTCTTAGCTACACCTCCCACTGAGGTCCAGGCTAGGAGCTGTGGCTTGTGCCAGGAGGGGAGGGAGAGGGTGTGGCCACAGCATGGCTCAAGGGCATGGCCTGGATGGGGTTGTAGAAGGGACAGAGGAGGGTGGTCAGGTCTGGGTAGGGGCAGGGATGGGGTTCAGAGCAGGAACTGGGTTCCTGAGGCGTGCCCAGGCTCTGGCCCGGGCATCAGGGGTGAGGCAGGGGCCCAGCTCCTCCTGGGCCTGGGCGATGCGGCGCGCAAATCGACTTCGATCCCGGGCAAGCTGCTCCCAGGGGCCCCGGCGGGCGGCCTGGGCCGGCCCTGCCCAGACATACAGGAAATGGACGGTGACCTTCTCAGAGAAGCGCACCTGGGGACAGACAGGCACAGACACATGGAGACACAGAGATGCAGACACAAGATGCACACCACCGCAGGGATCCCGATGGGGAGGAGGCAGGGAGAGAAACAAACAAAAATGCTTGCTATCTGGTTATCACCTGCCTGTCACAGTCACAGGATTTTCTGTGTGACTCACCGAAGGTACAGGTGGTTCCCTGGGGCTGCCTGAGTCACAGCTGCTCCCTCCTCCCACAGGGCCTAGCCTCTTACAAAGAATTGCATGATGGTGGACACGGCCTCCCAACAGAGCTCACATGCAACCCTCTGCAACACACGGGACCCAGGAGTCCCAGCTCCCAGCCCCGCCTCCCTAAGACTCAAGAGTCTGGGCCCTCAGCACCTACCTTTCTGGCCTTTAGGGGAGTCTCAGGGTCCGGATCCCGGGTGTGGGTTTCTGAGAACTTGAGCTGCCTTCGCAACCGGAGGGGCAGCTTAGGAGGAGACCAGGGAGGTGGTGGCTTCTCTCCAGGTACATAGATTGCCACTTGGAAGGGGCAGGGCTCAGCTTCTCCCCATTCCTCAGCAGCTTCCTCTTCCTCTGTCTCCTCTCCAGGTCGATATATCCAGGCCCTGAGGAGGGTGCTGTGGGACCGAAGGGAGGGATGTGGCTCTGAGTCAGCTGCTTCATCATCTCCTTTGTCCTCATCCTCCTCCTCCTCCTCCTCCTCCTCCTCCTCTGTGTCCTCCCCAGGCCGATATACCCAGGCCTTCAAGAAGGGGCTCGTGCAGGGAATAGAAGGGGAAGCCTCAGCTTCTCCCTCTTCCTCAGCTGATCCTGAATCACTGTCTTCTTCTTCCTCATCTTCCTCCTCCTCTGTGTCCTCCCCAGGCCGGTACACCCAGGCCTTCAAGAAGGGGCTTGTAGGGGAAACAGAGGGGGAAGCCTCAGCTTCTACCTCTTCCACAGCTGATGCTGAATCACTGTCTTCTTCTTCCTCATCTTCCTCTTCCTCTGTGTCCTCCCCAGGCTGATATACCCAGGACTTCAAGAAAGCACTTGGGGGGGAGATGGGAGAAGGACCCTCAGCTCCTCTGTCTTTCTCAGCTGCCCCCAAAGCACCATCCTCATCCTCTTCATCGTCCTCCTCTATGCACTTGCTGGGCTGATTTTCCCAGGACCTGAGCAGGAGCCTCTGGGCTGGGACTGAGGAGTGTGGCTCTGGCTCAGTGTCTCCTTGCTCAGTTGCTTCCTCGAGTGCCACTTCATCCTTGTCCCCAGATTTCTTTCCTGAACAGAACTCCCAGGCCTTAGGGTTGGAGCCTGCAGGTGAGGGGGAAACGGAGGTCTTCTCGGCTTCCTTACTTTCTCTTCTTTCTTCCTCCGTGGCTTGATCCTCTTCCTCCCTGGGGCAGTACACCCAGGTGCTGGGCTTGGGTCCTGGAGACAGGCGGGAAGTTCTGGGGGCTCCATTGTTTACACCTTCCCCATCGCCCTCCCCGTGCACTGCCGCACAGCGCACCCGGTGCGACAGAGGATAAGAGAACTTGGTCACTCCCTCATCTTCAGCAGCTCCTTCTGATTTCTCCTCCCCAGGGTTCTTATCACAACCTTGCAGGGTTCTTATCGGAAGGCTGAGGGACAGGGGAGCAGGCTTGCTATCTGTAAATTCGCGTCCCTGCTCTTTAGGGACACTGGTTCCTTCTTCCTCATAATACGCATCATCATCTGAAAGTCCCCAGGTTTCAAGAAGGGAACTGCTGGTTTTCAGGTTGGCTGTTTCTCTGTTCTTTTCGGGGGCTCCACTGTCTTTGGCCTCCCCTTGAGCGTGCCTGACCCAGGGGACATGGTGGCCTGCCAGCCGAGCCTTGGCTTCTCCCTGATCTGCTTCTGTTACTGCTGCCACCACCCATGGCTTTGCAGGTCCTGGGCCCCTCACCAGGCTCCAGGCCCGGCTAAAGAAGCCCAGCAGGGGGTACAGGAGGGAGATGGGGTGGGCATCCCTCCAGGGGATGGCCTGATGGGGCGCTTGGCCTGGAGCCATCTGTTTGAGCTAGAAAAAGGAGAAGAAAAAAAAGGAAATAAAGTTTAGGAGCCATTTAGGGTATGGCATGTGGGCATGACCATGAGTCATAGCAACGGATATAATAACAAATAGTAACACAAATACCGGAAATAGCAACAAGGGAATCCCTGCCCCAAATTCCTTTCTGATCCCAGCCACTCCCCTCTCTGTCCCTTGGTTCCCTTCTTTCTCTGTCCTCTCTCAATACCCAGCAGTCTGGGCCCCCCGGGGTCTCTTCTTCCTTGGATTCAGGAGTCCAAGCCTTCAGCCCCTTCTTTCTTCCGGTCCAGAAGTCCCAGCCCCCAAAACCAAGAACAAAGGTCTTTTACTTGCTTCCCTTGGGGACAAAGTCCCAAATTCTCTCATCCTCCTGAGGATTGACAGTGCAGGCCCCTATCATCTTCCTCCCTTGGGGATTCAAACATTCTGACCCCCCCCCTCCATGATTCCTTCACTGGGGACCCAAGCAGACCCCTCCTCCCTCAGGCTCAGGTCTCCAGGTTCCCAGTCTTTTCTTCCTAAGTCCAGGCCCTCAGCCCACTCCTCCAGACCCCGAGACCGGACCCCATCCAGCCCCTCCCCAGACCCAGGTGTCCAGGCACCCCCGCCCCCGTTCCTCAGGACCCAGAAATCTCGGCCCCCTTCTCATTAGTGATCAGGAACCTGGCTCCAGCCCCCAACTCCCTGGGAACCCAGGCGTCCCCACCCCTTACTCACCGGCTGGGGACAGCGCGTCACCCCGGGGGCAGGAGCGCGGGCTCGGGCTTCCAGAAGCGATCACAGGTCCGGACGGCTCGGGAGGCCAGCGCGCTCATCTCGCCCTCAGGCGTCGGGCTCCGGGAGACTCAAAGTATCACCGACTGCCTCGAGCTCGAGCGCGACAAAAGAGCGCGGGGTCGTGCAGAGTCTCGCATGTAATCAACTGACCTGGGACCGGATGCAATTGGCACAGACGTCGCCCCGTCTTTTATAGTCTGCCGAGTTCCATTCCGTGGGAGAGGCGTGGTTTCGAAACGTCACCGCGAGGGTGGGAAGGGAAAGTCAGGCGGGACTTCTCGCGGAGATTCCGGGCTTGGTGACGTCACGGCAGCGTTTCAGAGCGCGGTCACGTCCCAAGCGAGAGAGCTGTCACTCAAATGCGTGGCCCTCCCAAGCCGCGAGCCAACTCTCTCACTCTGCTCGGAGCAAATGCCTTCACGCCCCGATTTAGCCGGCAACCCCCCCAGCCTGGG
Organism: Lemur catta; assembly: GCF_020740605.2. Classification (NCBI taxonomy): domain Eukaryota; kingdom Metazoa; phylum Chordata; class Mammalia; order Primates; family Lemuridae; genus Lemur; species Lemur catta. Next base: position 23,955,055 of record NC_059146.1, read on the forward strand.
GTCTCCCACCTTCACATCCGGTCGTTTTCCTCCCCAGGTGGGAGGGCATCTTTGTTCCCATTTCACAGATGAAGAAACAGGCTTGCAAATGACACTTGCCCGAGATGGTTCCCAGCAGAGTCCTGATTCTTTGCCAACGAGAACAAGAATGTTAGCACCACGAAGGCACGGCTTTCTTCTCAGTGGCCACAACCCTGCCTGGCACGTAGTAGGTGCTCAGCAAGTATATGGTGAATGGCTGCTAAGCTGAAAGTTCAGATTCCTTCCCTGTCACACTCCTGCTTCAAACTTATGCAAAAGCTCTGCTTATGCAAACTGAAATGCTGACTGGGTGGCACGGGGCGGGGGGGGGGGGGGGTGCGGGGCGGGGTTCTGGTATGAGTTCCAGGCCCAGGGACACTGTTCCAGCCGCCCAGCTCTCTTCTCCTACTTGGTGCATAATCTTGTTCCTCAAAATATACCCAGAAACCATGTCTCCCTCCTGAGGGGGCTGTCCTCAGTCTAGAACAGAATTCTCATCTGGATCTGAGGTGGAGATTTGAAACTTGCCAATTGGGCTGGGCGTGGTGGCTCACACTTGTAACTCTAGCACTCTGGGAGGCCTAGGTGGGAGGATCACTTGAGGTCAGCAGTTCGAGACCAGCCTCAGCAAGAGCGAGACCCTGTCTCTACTAAAAATAGAAAGAAATTAGCTGGGCAACTAAAATAGAAAAACAAAAAACGTTAGCCGGGCGTCATGGCACACGTCCCAGCTACTCAGGAAGCTGAGGCAGGAGGATCATTTATGCCCAGGAGTTGGAGGTTGCTGTGAGCTAGGCTGATGCCACAGCACTCTAGCCGGGGCAACAGAGCAAGATTCTGTCACAAAACAAAAAAAAAAAAAAAAAAAAGAAAGGAAACTTGCCACTTGACCCTGCCCGTGCCAGAATCCAGGAATCTGGGACCACCCCCTTCTCTCTGGGGTACCTGGACAAACCATCCCCAGCCTCATCCAATCAATGCCACACTTCCAGACCCCTCGCTTATTCACAACTCAGGAGTCCTGACTCCTAGCTCACCCCTTCTTAGGCACCCAGGGCTTCGGGAGTCTGAGCCTTCACCCTTTGCAAGATGCGAGCCCCCTCTCTTTAGGGCACAAGTGGCCCAGACCTCTGACCACAACAAACCCACGGGGGCGCTGGAGTCCAGGCCTCGGCTCCTACTCTCCAAATACAGAGAAGTCCTAGCCTCAACCCTTAGGGGACCCAGGAGTAGGGGGCCCCCAGCCCCTCCTCTCAGCTGTGGGGGCAGCTGAGCCAGGGGTCAGGCTGTGCTGGGGAGGCCAGAAGGGGCGGGGACAGCCGGGATTGGGAGGGGAGACAGTAGCGTGGGCGGCTGGCAGAGGGAGGGAAAGCCCAGCAGAGAGGAAGGAGAAACCGGGAGAGGAAGGAAGAGAGAAAGTAAGAAAGAAAGTCCAAAAGAGCGAGGGGAGGAAACAGCAGACGTGGAGAGCCAGAGAGAGAGAGAAAGTGGAAGGGATTGAATGTGAAGAGGGGGAGAGACAGAGAGTGAGAGGGAGTTAGCATAAGAGACAGGAGACAAAGAGACCAACGGAGAGTGCCAGTGAGCAGGTGAGAAGACACTGAGAAGTATGAGAGACAGCACCTAAGGGACTAAGGAGGTGGGAGACTGTCCTCTTACCCCCTGTCATTGGGACCCCAGAGCTGGGTAAGTTCCCTGGCTGGGCTGGGAGGGGCTGCCTGGGTGCACATTCCTGGTGTCGCAGGGCTTGGCTTGGGGAGTTGGCAGGGATGGTTTGGGGGTACATGTGGGAGGGCAGGAGAAAGGCAGCCGGAAGGAGGCAGGGAATGGAGGGTCCCTAAGCACAGAGAGGGTCAAATTCCTGGCCAGAGTACAGTGGCCAGGAATAAAGGAGCCCCTATTCTCTGGCCTGGGCTGCAGACAGCTGCCCCCTCCCGCAGCTGCCAGGGCCGCCCACCTCTCTTGGCACCACTGTTGGTATGCGGTCCCGGGCCACGGCCTCCCCAGCCCCCCAGTCCCCAAACAACAGACTCTTTCTCCTCAGCCTCCTCCGACCACCGAGCCCCTGACCCCATCTCTGTCCCGAGCCGGGTCAGCCGCAGAGACACAGCCTCTTTCTTTCTCTCCCCAAGCCCTTGATGGAGGAGGGCAGACCTCGGAGCAGCCTCAGCCTGGCCAGCAGCGCCTCGACCATCTCATCACTCAGCAGCCTGAGTGCCAAGGTTCGGGCTTCCCGGTGGTGGGGATGGGGAGGAAGGCCGGGATCTGGGCCACCCACCCCTGGTTTCCTAGCCCTGGGTTCTGGGCCACTCCAGGGGCTCTGGTTGTTAAGAACAAGGATCCTGTTTGGGTGCAGTGGCTCATGCCCATAATCCTAGCACTTTGGGAAGCTGAGGCAGGAGGATTGCTTGAGGCCAGAAGTTCAAGACCAACATGGGCAATATCAAGATCCCGTCTCTACATAAAATAGAAAGATTAGGCAGGTGTGGTGGCATGTGCCTCTAGTTCCAGCTACTCCGGAGGCTGAGGCAGGAGGATCGCTTGAGCACAAGAGTTTGAGGTGGCATTGAGTTGTGATGATGCCACTGCACTCTAGCCTGGGCAACAGAGTGAGACCCTGTCTCAAAGACAAACAAACAAACAAACCCACAAGAACAAGGATCCTGAGCAACAGGTCTGCCAGACCTAGTAAGGTCCCAAATTGCCCACCAGCCACAGCTAGGAATTAAGAGCCACTCCCAGCTCTGTCCCCACCCCTCGTATTTTCCTAATTTGAAGCCAGAGTAACAACCTCCCTTGACCCTGGTTGCTAAGATAAGGCCACTCCTCAGCCATGAGGCCCCTTGAGTTCTCAGAAGCAGTGGCTGCTCTAGATCAGGGCTGGGACTCCGTGCCACATCTCTAGCCATCTAGTCTACCCACTAATGGAATCCAGCAAGGAAAGACCCTTCTCTGACAATAAGGTCCCATGGGGCCCCGAGATACTTATGTCCCAAATTAGCACCCCAGCCAAGAGTTTAAGGATGACACTCATTTCCTTGTTCTGCCCTTCCCCTCACTCATTTTGTTTCCCAAGTTCAGAGCCCAGAGATTTGATCCCAGCCTTGGTCAGCATTCCCTCTGGGCAAGGGTGTCCTGCAGCAATGTGGCCGCAGATACCCGGGGTATCTGTGTGTATCAGGAGAGGCAGCTCCATCTGGGTGGGAGTGGGGCACCTGAAGTCCCCTCTCCTTGCACTTGGTTGCTAAGGGATGGCACTGAGGCATCCTTTCATTCACCAGGGACCCAGCATGGAAGTTTCTCCTGAATATGGGGACCTCCCAGGTGAAATTCCCAGTTCAGATCCCAAAGGCTCTACTCACCTCTGGCTCTGGTAGCCAAGGGCATCCTCTTCTTGGCAGTGGACCCTTGATTCCCAAATTCCTTCCCAACAGCCTCTTCCTTACCTCTGAACACCTGCCTCTGCCAGTCAAAAAAGTCTCTCGGCTGGGCGCGGTGGCTCACGCCTGTAATCCTAGCACTCTGGGAGGCCGAGGTGGGAAGATCCTTTGAGCTCAGGAGTTCAAGACCAGCCTGAGCAAGAGTGAGACCGTGTCTCTACTAAAAATAGAAAGAAATTAGCTGGACAACTAAAAATACATACAAAAAAATTAGCCAGGCATGGTGGTGCATGCCTGTAGTCCCAGCTACTCAGGAGGCTGAGGCAGTGGGATTGCTTGAGCCCAGAAGTTTGAGGTTGCTGTGAGCTAGGCTGAGGCCATGGCACTCTAGCTTGGGCAACAGAGTGAGACTCTGTCTCAAAAAAAAAAAAGGAGTCTCTCACCTCTGCACCACGAATACCCCCAATTCTGATCTCTAAACTCAGACCCCTCCTTGGCGTAGCTTGTTTGTTTGTTTCTTTCTTTGTTTTTTATTGAGACAGAGTCTCGCTTGGTTGCCCTGGGTAATTCGCAGTGGCATCATCATAGCTCACTGCAACCTCAAACTCCTGGGCTCAAGCCATCCTCCTGCCTCAGCCTCCCGAGTAGCTGGGACTACAGGTGTGCACCACGATGCCCAGCTAATTTTTCTTTCTTTCTTTCTTTTTTTTTTTTTTTGAGACAAAGTCTCACTCTGTTGCCTGGGCTAGAGTGCCATGGCATCAGTCAGTCTAGCTCACACCAACCTCAAACTCCTGGGCTCAAGCAATCCTTTTGCCTCAGCCTCCCGAATAGCTGGGACTACAGGCATGCGCCGCCATGCCTGGCTAATTTTTTCTATATATTTTTAGTTATCCAGATAATTTCTTTCTATTTTTTTAGTAGAGACGGGGTCTCACTCTGGCTCAGGCTGGTCTTGAACTCCTGATCTCAAACGATCTGCCCGCCTCGGCCTCCCAGAGTGCTAGGAATTTTTCTATTTTTGGTAGAGATGGGGTCTCAGTCTTGCTCAGGCTGGTCTCAAACTCCTGAGCTCAAGTGATCCTCCCACCTCGGCCTCCCAGAGAGCTAGGATTCAGGTGTGAGCCACCGTGTCTGGCCCTTGGACTGGTTTCTAAAGGCAACCGAGGGAGGGCCTTTCTCACTCCCCCCATCCCATCCCAAGGCCCTCCTCCCTCATTCACTTCTGTCCCCTTCTCTCCTCAGAAGCCCACTCGGGCGGTAAACAAGGTCCATGCCTTTGGGAAGAGGGGCAATGCACTCCGAAGGGACCCCAACCTCCCTGTGCACATCCGAGGCTGGCTTCATAAGCAGGTAGAGTCAGCAAGAGAAGGAAGAGGGCACTAGAGTCTGTGCCCCTGGCTGTCCACTGTTTCTCTCCTTCGGAGTCCCCGGATGTGTTTCTTTTTGCTATCACTGCCCCTCTGCTTATTCTGTCATTGTTTCATTCATTCATTCATTCATTCAACGACTACTTCTTGAGCCCTTACGAAGTTCCCATTCCCGGGCCATACACCATGCAAATAAGACAAGCAGGTATCTATACTACATTCAAGATTAGGGTGGGGCAGGGGTAGATAAGAAATTAGTAAATAAATAAATGGTCTTGATCATCTGATTGTAGGAAGTGCTGTGAAGAAATAACACACAGGGATATGCTTGGAAGTGGCTGAGGGATGAGAGCTGGGTTTGACTCCTGGTCAAGGAAGGCCTTTCCGAGATGACAATTGAGCTGAGATCTAAATGGCAGGAAGTAGCCCACCATGCTAAGATCGGGAGGCAGAGTGCACCCAAAAGGAAAGGCCCTGTGCAGGCAAAAGCTTGGTGTTCAGAGCGAGGCGAGGCCGAAGGGACAGTAAGGGGTGGCCAAGCAGTGGTTCCCAAAGTGTGGCCTCTGGACCAGCGGCATGACCTCACCTGGGAACTTGCTAGAAATACAAATGATCAACCAAATCAGCAACTCTGGTGATGGAGCCCAGGAATCTGTGTGGTAACACACTGTCCCCACGATTCTCATGAACGCCAAAGCTGGAGACTCCCTGCAAACCCGTAAACTGGGGTAAGGAATTTGAGATTTATTCTAAGTGTGACAGCAAGCTCTGTTTTGAGAAGGGGACTCCCATGGTCCAACATAATTTGAAAAGATCATGCTGACTTCTATGGGAACGGATTGAGGAGGAGAAGAGGGGCACGAGGTTGGAGATGGTGGCGTGGTCCAGGCAGAGGTGATGGGGAGACACAGGATTCGGTGCCACCGTCCTGGCCTCTGTGTCTCGTGCCCCAGAAATTGGACCAAGCAAGTCTCTAGATATAAAGCCCCTGCCCATGTGTGGTGCATTATCTCATCCAAGCCTCTCTAAAACTTCTCAGTCCCCAATTGACAGATGAGAAAACACGAGGGTCCTAGTGGGGAAATGGCTTGTTTAAGGGCATAGCTTGAAGGTGGCATGGGTAGGAGGAGAACTCAGGTCCAGCCGTGTCCAGAATCTATGTCAGCTCAGCCACCACACACTGGCTTCCAGCTCTCTGAGTCCATTGCATCAAACATGCGTCTGTGCCTCTCCTCTCTCTGGGTCTCTGTCCCCCTACCCCCGTGTCTCTGTCTCTGGTCTATGTCTCTGTTCCTCTCTCTCCAGGTCTCTTTCTCTCTCCAGGTCTCTGTCCCCACCGTCGCTGTCTTCATCTCCTTTCTCTTCTCCCCTCCGCTCAAGGCCCCTCCTTCCACCTCTCTCCCCAGGACAGCTCCGGGCTCCGGCTCTGGAAACGCCGCTGGTTCGTCCTTTCTGGCCATTGCCTCTTCTATTACAAGGGTCAGTGACCCGGCTGGCATGGGGTGGGAGGATCCCCCTTCCCACTCGCCCGTAACTCTGGCCTCTTGGCCTCCTGATCCCTGTGTGACCCTGACTCCAGCCTCCTCTTTGCAGACAGCCGCGAGGAGAGTGTCCTGGGCAGCGTCCTGCTCCCCAGCTACAGTATTAGGCCAGATGGGCCAGGAGCCCCCCGAGGGCGGCGCTTCACCTTCACCGTGAGTCTGCCCATCCCCACGGATGCTTGGTCGAAATCTCTCAGGGAAACTCCTAAGTCCCAGCAAGCCCTGGAGTATTCATTATTGAAGATAAAAGGACCCTCCTTTTTAGAGGGCCCGGGCGTCCAGTCCTAAGCCTCCTCTCCCACAGGCAGAGCACCCGGGCATGAGGACCTACGTTTTGGCCGCTGACACGTTAGAGGACCTGCGGGGCTGGCTGCGGGCGCTGGGCCGGGCCTCCCGCGCGGAGGGGGACGATGGGTAAGTAGAGATCCAGGCCCCTGACCCTGTACCTTCACCCTGAGTCAGTCTAGTCACCCCAAACTTCTCTCCTCGGAGGCCCTGTCCTCTTGAATGTCCAATTACTAGTCTCCTAGCGAAGGAGACTCAGTCTTCCAAACCCCACCTGCGGGGGGAACTTGGGCTTTTCCAATCCGCAAAGTCTTCCTCTCTTAAGCTCCGCCCACCGCCCTGTTCAGCGCTGCTCCCCAGCTGACCCGCCAATCAGGGAGTCCGGTAGACACTCTCAGCTCTGCTCCCTGAGTTATCCATGTTCCATACTCTCTGATTGGCTCCCTCTGAAGTCTCCATCTCCTGATCTGCCCCCTAAACCAAGTCAGATGTCAGACTTTAAAAAAAATGTCAGACGGTCTCTTAGGCTCTGTCGCGGCCTGCCCCAATTCTCAGGCTGGGGACTGGCTCAGACTATCTTATAGCCCGGGGCATAAGGTCCAGCAAACTAGACGGACCTTGTGAGTCACACAGGTCACTTCCACATCCGAAGCCTCAGTTTCCCCATCTGCAAAATGGGGACAATGACTTATAGTGCACAATCTCCCTTTTGTGGGTGAGTCTCTGTGTTCTCACCTGTGAGAAGAGAACATAGCTGTCATGAGGTTCAAAGGAGTGATGTGATATTTCTGTGTCCACTCGCTAGTGGGCAGCCCAGGTCACCCGCGCGTCCCCAGCCTGGGGAGGGCCCTGGCGGCCCCGGGGGTCCTCCGGAAGTGAGCAGAGGGGAGGAGGGGCGCATCTCAGAATCACCGGAGCTGGCCCGACTCTCCAGAGGCCGTGGCAGACGCGGGCTGCTCGCTCCCAGCCCCACAGCCGACCTCCAGTCTGGACTCCGGGTTCAGAGGGCCAGGAGCCCAGAGTAAGTGGGACCGAGTTGGGGGCGGGGCCAAGGCCAAGGGCGGGGCCGGGACCCTGCAAGCGCTTTCTGTCCCAGTGTGTATGGGTTCCGGTGGGGTCGGAGCCTGTCGGGGAGAAGTTCTAAGGAGGAGTTGCCACCAAGGGAAAATTATGCAGGATCTGGAGAGTAGAGGAGGATGCTACTCCAGAGGGACAGTAAAACATGTCCTTGGGGCTGACTTGATGGGTAGTGAGGTGGATGGTGGGGGGCCCTAGTTGACTCAGTTCCCCGATTCTGTCCTTCCCACAGCCTGTTCACACCCCTCTCGCGCCCTCCCTCCCCTCTGAGCCTCCCCCGACCCCGTTCTGCACCTGCGCGGCGACCCCCTCCTTCCTCAGGAGACACAGCACCCCCTGCCCGACCTCACACCCCCCTGAGTCGCATTGATGTCCGGCCTCCTCTGGATTGGGGCCCCCAACGCCAGACCCTCTCCCGGCCTCCCACTCCCCGCCGAGGACCTTCCTCTGAGGCCGGGGTAGGAAGGCCCCCCAGGAGCCCCCAGCCCTGGAGTCTGGAGCCCAGAACACAGGTGAGCAGAGAGGTGAGGGGGAGAGGACTACATCTCCCATCAGACCTCTGGGCTGCCTTTCCATACTGATCTCCGACCTTTGCTCCTAAAGCATCATGGGGACTGTAGTCCACACTATTCGACCAAGGTAGTGCTGTGAGTAATTTGCATCTGCCTTGTGTCCCCAGTTTATCTTTCCAGTTGGCTGCCTGCCGTTTTCTCTTAGCATGATGGGATTGTGCCCAGAATATCCATAGCTAACTGCAAATGTGAGAGTAAGAGAAGGTTGCAACTTCCATCAGCCCTGGGGCTGTTTTGCCAGGCTAGTCCATTTAAGACCATCCTCTGTGTCCCCACAGTGATATACAGCTGGAGAGTGGGTAGTTGAGGACGTTGACTGGGGTGGGGGGGCAGTTCTGAATTTCAAAATATCTCCCAAAGCACTTCAATTCTGGACACGCCCACTCTAATATTTATTACTAAGACAATGCCGATTTCTAAATATCTCTGTGTCAATGTTCCTCCCAGGTACCCTCGGGTTCCTCCACTTATCTCCAGCTGCCCCCGCGGCCCCCTGCAACCCAGGCCTCCATGGTTTTATTGGTAGGTATCCTGGGGCACCCCGAGTCTACCAGAGCCCCCTCCCTTGCTTTCTTTGCTATGAGGAATGTCATCTCCTGGCCTAAGGTGCCTAGAGAACACTAGATATTTCAAGATCCCTGGGTGGCTGCTTATTTAGTTTCCTGTGGCTGCTGTAATGAGGCACCACAAACTGGGTGGCTTAAAGCAACAGAGGTTGATTGTTTCATGGCTCTGGAGACCAGAGGTCTGAAGTCAAGGTGTCAGTAGGGCCATACTCTGCCTGAAGGCTGTAGAGAGTATCTTTCTTTGTCTGTCTCCTACCCTCTGGTCGTGGCCTGAAACCCCTGGCATCCCTTGGCTTGTAGCTGCATCACCCCAATTTCTGCCTCTGTCATCACATGGCCATGTTCCTTTGTGTTGGTGTCTCTCTGTCTCCTTGAATAAGGACACCAGGATGACTTCATTGTAACTTAACTTACATCTGCAAACACCCTGTTTCCAACTGAGGTCACATTTTCAGGTACCAGGAGTTAGGCCTTAAACATATCTTTTTGGAGGACACAAATTCACCCTTAACACTGCTCAAGGGTTTTCAGCTTGCAAGGGTGGGGACTTTCCTAGCAACGAGGCCTAGGAGGGCCTCAGGCCCCTTCTGGGCCTTTCGGGAACTCATTATGGTAATGGAGGGACAGAGGGGAGGGTGTAGTCATGCTTGAACCCTCAGTCTCACTCTGTATTTCCACTGTGCTGGTTGCTTCTGAGAACCTGGTAGCTAGCAAGGAACTTCTGAAGCCACAGTACCAGATGGACCTCTGTGCATACATTTCTTGCATATTTAAGGCAGCCCTACTAGACCCTTCTTTGCCCTAGTTGCATGGATGACATCATTCCTACCAGCATTGTGTGCTGTGGGGAGGACATTTAGCGATCAAGCTCTGCTTGAGGACAACTCTTGTTTGGGACCAGGTCAAGTGTAGTCCTTAGCTATGGGGCCTTTACAAAGCCTCTTGCTGAATTTGAGGCAGCTCTGTTCCCTTAACAAGGAATGAGGCTTAATGCCTGGTCTTCTGCCCCTCTCTGGCATGTGGGGTGGTGTTAAGGGGTGATGCGTGACAGCAGCACAGAACTTGAGCTCAGGGATCAAGCTTGGACTATTTGATCAGGTTTTGAGGGGGCTGAAACCCTAAAGTGAAACTTACTGAAGTCTGGATTCTGGGTTACAGGGATAGGGGAGTCACTCCCTAGCAACAGGGCCCATTGTGGCTGCGTGAAGCCTAGGATGCAGTTGCTAAGGAAGGTCATTCTCTAGCAATGAGGCCTATTGAGATAGGAGTCCACGTTTATTCTTCTCCAAATAGAAGCCAGGTTTCCTGTAACCATGAACTAATGAATAAATCAATGGGAAGAGAGTGGATTCCTTAATAGATGGTTACAGGAAAGGTGGCTTCAGGTACTGTGGCTTCAGAAGTTCTTTTGCTAGCTACCAGGTTCTCAGAAGCAGCTAGCACAGCGGAAATATAGAGCAAGGCTGTTCTGTATTGGCCATTGTGAATGATGTTTGCAATAACATGGGTATACAAATTCTCTTTTGAGTTCCTCCTTTGAATTCTTTGGGATGTATACCTTCCTGATAGTTTATATAGCTATCTGAATGGTTCATTATTCCAAAATAAGTTCCTGATTTTTTTATTATATTTTCTAGTTATTGATGCTATTATGTTTTGTAGATTTATCTTATATCTAGTATCCTTGCTGAAGTCCCTTATGCCTTCTAATCACTCATTGCTTCTGTTGGTTCTTAGGGTAGATGAGCGCATCTTCTGTAAATAATGGTGGTTTTGCCTTTCCTCTTCCTCTCTTTATACCTCTGGTGTTTTCCCCTTTTCTTTTCTTATAGCATGGTCAGGATCTCTAATACTGTGTTAAACTGTAGTGGCAGTAGTGAGTATCCTTGTTTTATTCTTAGTCATAAAGAAAATATTTAAAGTTTCTTAAGTGTAATGTTTTCTATGGCTATTTAATAACAGAGCCCACGGCAACTTCCTGAAGCCAAGAATCTGGCAACTGGTCTACTGAATTTTGCAAAAGCTTAGAAGAAGCTAATAAGGAGATGAGTGCCTGTCAGTAGAAACAAGGCTTGGCTCAGCACTGAGTTACAATAGGGGACAGGGACAGACAAGTCCTTATTGTCTTTTCTCCCTCTTCTTAGCCTGCTCCTCCCCTGGAGTCAACCTTCCACCAAAGCTTGGAGACAGATGTAAGTTCTTACTGATCCAACCTCTGCTGAGTTCCCACAGTTGGGGACAGAATGTTCTAGAATCATTCTCTAGGATAGGGAAAGAGCCAGACCTGGTCCATAAATAGCTCTTGCTCTCATTTCTCCAGACTCTGCTGACCAAGTTGTGTGGACAGGACCGACTCCTGAGGAGGCTACAGGAGGAGATAGACCAGAGGCAGGAGGAGAAGGTACCCTGGGGCAGGGCAGGGGCCCTTAGTGCTTCCTGACCATGGGAGGCAGGATGCCGGGGATGTGGAGGACATGGGAGGACACCTTTTCTCCCTCCCTGGGGCTGCATGTGCCTTCAGAAGTCTAACCACCTTCCCTCTTGGTGCAGGAACAGCTAGAAGCAGCCCTGGAGTTGACCCGGCAGCAGCTGGGCCAGGCAACCAGGGAGGCTGGGGCTCCAGGGAGGGCCTGGGGTCGCCAGCGCCTCCTGCAGGACCGACTGGTCAGTGTGAGGGCCACCCTTTGTCACCTGACTCAGGTGAGCATGGGGAGGGGGCACATCCTCCCAGGAGGCCCCAGGACTGTACAGGTTATTATGAAGGGGACCTGCCCCATAGGAAGGCAGTTCTTGAGAATTCTGTCTACTCCAAATTTCAGACCAATAATCTTAACCATCCTAGAGGGTAAGGAGCAAGCAGTCAAGAAATAGCACAACTTAATTTAGCAGTTTAAGAGGGTGCTTTCAATATGGGTTTTCTGACTTTGAATCTCAGCCCCCGCTCTCAGAAGCTGTGTGGCTTTAGAAAAGTTACTTAACCCCTCTGGGCCTTAGATGCCTCCTGTGTAAGCATGAGATAATGATATATAGTTGGTAGGGTCATTATGAGGATTCCATTAATATATATAAATGAACAAATGAATATTTAACACTTAAGATACCTGGTCCTTGCTAAGCAATATTTAAGCGTCAGCTGTAATTATTATCAAATCGAAAATGGAGACAATAAGAGAAGCTACCTCACAAGAATTAAATGAATGCTGAAAACAGGGCTATTAGTGGTGCATGGTAAGTGCCCCGTATGTGTTAACTGCTGTCATTATTATTATTAGTAGTAATAGTAGCAAAGTATTGACAAGGAGGTTCTGCTGTAGGTGTTGTGGTCTTGACTGTCCCCCAACATTCATTAGATTTGAAGACTTTGCGGCCTTAGGGCAGTGCCAGGGGGTCCAGGGAATGTCTACACTAGCAGCATGTTGGAATTGCATGTTCCATATAAACGCTGGGGCTCACAGTAGTCCAAGCAAAGAGGCCCATGGGAATTGTAGTCCAGGTACCCTAAGGGTGCCTGGAATCAGGCCTCCCTTCCTCCTCCTCGCTGGGAAAAGATGGGATGGGGAAAGATCTGGTGGGTGAGAAGGTTAGTTAACCTTGTCTCTCCCCATTTCTGGGACCTGAGGAGCGAGAGCGGGTTTGGGACACGTACAGAGGCCTGGAGCAGGAGCTGGGCACCTTAAGAGAGACCCTCGAGTACCTGCTGCACCTCGGGTCTCCCCAGGTACGTCTCTGCTGGAGGCCCAAGCTCCACCCTCCACTCCCGAACTCCGCCTGGAAACTTTTTCAGTGTTCAAGCCCCACCCACAGAACAGAGGCCCCGCCCCCTCCACACAAGCCCCTCCCCCTCTCTGTCCTTTCATTCTAAGTCCCTTATGGTAGTTAAGACCCTGCCCTTCCGTTTTAGGACCTACTTTCCGATTCAGAGCCACTCTACCCTTTCTTTCTACATCTGTCCTGTCCTTGAAGCCCTGCTCTCACCAGCAAAACTCCGCTGCTCAGCCCTGTCTCCATCCTGCAAGTTCCTCTCTTGAGTCCTGCATCCCGAGTTCTGCTGTTAAATTGATCCTCTAGAGTTTCCAGGTCTAAACCCAATCTCCATTCTAGCCCCACTTCTAAAATATAAACTTCATTGCTTAGCCTCAGACCTGTTTCTTCATTGTAAGTCTAGCTGCCAAATTCTATGTTGTTGTTTTTGCTTTTAGCTGTGTAGTTCTAAATCATCTATCTTTAGTCAAAAACACTGATGGGCCGGCCAGGTGCAGTGGCTCACACCCGTAACCACAGCACTTTGGGAGGCTGAGGTGGGAAGATCACTTGAGGTTAGGAGTTCAAGACCAGCCTGTGCAACATAGTAAGACCTCCCCCCGCTCTCTCCCATGCTTGGCCTCTACAAAAAATAGCAGGCATGGTGGTGTACAACTGTAGTCCCAGCTGCTTGGGGAAACTGAGGTGGGAGGATCGCTTGAGCCCAGGACTTTGAGGCTGCAGTGAGCTATATTCAGGCCACTGCACTCCAGCCTGGGCCACAAAGTGAGACCTTGTTTCAAAACAAACAAATAAACAAGCAAAGCTACAGTTCATAAGACAATTAGCCTAGTGTTGCCACAAAGTTAGACAAATGGACCTAAGGACTAGAACAGGGTACAGTATTCAGAAACAGACTCATATATTTACATGGTGGCCTATTTATGACAGCGGTAACACTCCAGGGCAGTGCAGAAAAGACAGTCTGTCCAATTCAATTGGATATCCATGTGGAAAAAAAAAATAAACCCTGACTCCATAAATATAGCCCAGCTGATTTCAGACCCTTTCTGTGGCCCCTTGCATTCTCCCACCTTTGAGTAACAAATTCCTTTCCTCCCCTAGGACAGAGCATCTGCTCAGCAGCAGCTGTGGATGGTAGAAGACACACTGGCAGGTCTGGGTGGCACCCAGAAACCGCCCCCCCCACACTGAGCCTGAGCCCCCCTCTCCTGCGCTCCACGGCGAGGAGTCCTCAGAGAGGGAGGTGAGAGGCACACATCTTTCTCCCCACCCCCAGCTTCCTGTCCCCTCTGTCCCTGGCCCAACCTATGCCCCACTGGCCTCTTTCCCCCTCCCTTGAGCGACTAACCAACATCAGGCAAGTCCCAGCCTCTGGAAGCCCTTGTTTCCTTGTTTGCTATGTTGCCACCATAGTCCAGTGGTGCTCTGGGGCCAGATCCTAGCAGCTCCCAAGAGGCACCTGTGTGTACCTCGCTCCAACTCCACATCCCATGATGTCATGCTGGTAGCCAGAAATCAACCACCCACCGTAGGAGTATTTACACCACAGACATCGGCAAACTACAGATTGGGGTACTTTTCCTCCAGAGAGACGTTTGTTAAACATTTACTAGACACCACTGCTCACTGATCATAACTGGAAAGTCCAGACACCCCGGAGGCTGCTCAGGAGGCAGGAGCCACTGTTGCCACAGCCGGGTTAGAGCCGCTGCTGGCTCTGACCCTCAGACCATGTATCCAAAGGACCTGGGTTCAGATCCCAGCTCTGCTACTTTGTGACATCCATCATGGACCTCTTTTCGAGCCTCAGCTTTGCCATATGTAAAATAGGGATAATATAATAGCTGCCTTTCGGGTTTACTGTGGGATCCAATGAGATAATGTAGGTACAAGTGCTTAGCATAGCGCCGGGTGCATAAGCATTCTAAAACCTCGCACCCATAATACCTTGCTTCACGCCAGGCAAGGTTCTACGAGCCATACCTGTGTGGACTCAATCCTCATATCCCAAAGGAAAATATGGCCCAGAGAGGTAAAGCGACTTGCCCACGGTCACACCGCGAATTAAATAAATGGCAGAGCTGGGATTGGAAACTAAGATGTCTCACTCCTGATTTATAATCTTAATCCTAGTCATACTGTGTCTCAATCGCTAAGTTCTTGAAAAAGGGTAACAAAAATCACGACAATAATGATTCCCCTTCTCTGGTCCCTCCAGAGCCTGCCTGAGTCCTTGGAACTGAGCTCCCGTCGGTCCCCTGAGGCTGATTGGGGGCGGCCCCCTGGGGGCGACAAAGACCTCGCCAGCCCTCACTCAGGTGAGCCCCCTGGTCTGGTTGGGTGGGACGTTCTCAGAGTTTCCTGTCCTCACCACATCCCGTTCTGTCCTTCCAGGTCTTGGGTCTCCGAGGGTCTCCCGGGCTTCTAGTCCTGAAGGACGCCACCTCCCTTCCCCGCAGCTGGGAACCAAGGTAGGCCATAGGTCCATCTTATAACCCTTTGATGTGACCATCCTGGACCCCCCACTTCTGGGGAAACAAGTAGGGGAGGAGAGTTCTAAGGCTGCACCCAGAGCAGAGAGCACTATTTGTTAAGGGCATTGGGGTTGAATTTTGTCTCTGTTACTTCTAAGCTGTGAGACTTTGGTTCACTTATTAAACCTTTCTGTTCCTCTAACTTTTTCATCTGTAAAATGGGGCTAATAGCAGTTCCTACCACCTAGAGGTGTCATGAGGATTAAAACTAGTTGAATGCTTGTGAAGGGCTGCAAATAGTGCCTGGATATAGTAAGTGCTTCATTCATTCATTCATTCATTCATCAATTCACTCATTCAACAGATATTTGTGGACTAGTATCTGTGCTGTCCAATAAAGTAGTACAAACCTAAACAGATATGTGGCTATTTAAATTTAAATGAAATAAAATTAAAAATTCACTCACATTTGCCTAATTTCAACTGCTCAGTAGCCACATGTGGCCAGTGGTTACCATGTTGGACAGAGCAGATCTAGAACATTCCCATCATTGCAGAAAGTTCTATTGCACAGTGCCATTTATGCGCTGAGGACCCAAGGGTGAACAAGACGGAAAGAAAATCCTTCCCTCATGAATCTGATATTCTAGTGGGAGGAGACGTAAATAAACAATCAATTTAACGTACATCACTTCCTATGTTATAAGTGCTAAAGACATGAAAACAGGGCAGGGCTGGGGGTAGGGATGCTTTGGGGAAGGAGTAGGATGGTAAATGGCTTGGTCTGGGGAGGCTTTGCGGAAAGGCGATGTTTAAGCAGGTACTTGAAGGAGGTGAGGGAGCGAACTTTGAGGATGTCTGGTGGAAGAGGGTTTCACAGGCACAGGGAACAGCCTTTGCAAAGCTTCCTAGGCAGGAGCGGGCTGGGCCCATTGGAGGAGCAGCTAGAAAGCCAGTATGGCTGGAGCTGAGCGAGCGAATGATGGGGACAGGGATGGAGAAGACAGAGAGGGAATGGGAGCGGATCCTGCTTGGCCTTGAGGTCCAAGGCGAGGGCTTTGCTTTGACTCCCAGCGAACCGGGAGCCCTGGAGAGCTCTGAGCAGAGGGCCGTGAGCTGCCTTGTTGGGAACTGGCGCCCTCTGGCGGCCATGTGGGGAACAGACTGTGGGGGGCGAGAGCTGAGGCAGCAGGGATAGAACAGTTGTTTGCATTAGGTTAGAAGCGGAGTCGACTTCTAGATATACTGTACCAGTCTTCAAACTTTACCCAAAACCCTTAGGACCAGATGTAATTTATTTATTTATTTATTTATTGAGACAGACTCTCACCCTGTTGCCCGGGCTAGAGTGCCGTGGCGTCAGCCTAGCTCACGGCAACCTCAAACTCCTGGGCTCAAGTGATCCTTTTGCCTCAGCCTCCCCAGTAGCTGGGACTGCAGGCATGCGCCACCATGCCTGGCTAATTTTTTCTATATATTTTTAATTGTCCGGCTAATTTCTTTCTATTTTTAGTAGAGATGGGGTCTCGCTCTTGCTCAGGCTGGTCCCGAACTCCTGACCTCAAGCGATTCTCCCACCTCGGCCTCCCAGAGTGCTAGGATTACAGGCGTGAGTCACCGCGCCCGGCCCAGATGTAATTTATAGTGCAAAACTTTGCAGATTCTAAAACAGTAACATGATGCATAGACCGTGTATTACATAAAACCCCCAGCAGCGTCTGCTGCAGCACACTTAATCAAACACACTAACATTTCTCCGATAAAGCATATGAATATTCATACTGAATGGGATAAAGGCTATAAATAACAGCCCAGTTTAAATGTCAAGTTTATACAGCAAAGAGCTACCAAATGAACAAGACAACGTGCAATAAAAATAGATTATAAATCTCACTTTTTATTTCTAAGGAAAGGGTTTCATAAAACATCATGTCACACATCCAGGTACAAATGAAGCCACATGTAGTCAATGGTGTGGCATCTAGTGGCTTAAGAACTCTGGAGACAGGGGTCATTGGAGTTGGACATCTAAGGGAGGGCTAGGAGTGGGATTCGGGCACGGTGAGGCAGGTGGCCTTCCTGTCTCCTTACCCTTACCAAAGGGTCTATGTAGGCAGTCTCCCTTTAATTGAGCAAATAGAATCTCTTGACTCATGAGGAAGGTCAGCATTTCCCCATTTCATCAGTGGGGGGTTCTCCCCCTGTGTCCCCATGTCATCAACAGCATGGCTACAATCCTTTCAGATTTCTGAATTTCACACTGTGTCAGCAGTTCCCCACCCCGACAGGTGAGTCACTGCAGCATCCGGAAGGGGCTTCCACTTGTACCTGGTCATCTTTGGGCATAAGTCCCAAGGTTCAGTGTCATCCTCTTATCACCAAAGAGGTGATAAGAGGTGTTCAGTGACACCAAATCTGGTTGCTTGAGGACTTTGGGAAAAGAAGTTAGTTTGGTTTTCATCTGCAGGTTCATTTTCAAATATCTTGGAAGGCTCGGTCTGTGGCTGCATTTGTTTGAGATGATTCATCCGCTTCATTCTGAGTGTTCGCAGCTGCAGATGCGGCATCCTTAAGAAGTCTTTTTTGTTCATTCATTTGTTTTGTTTTTAGAGACAGGGTCTTGCTATGTTGCCCATGCTGGTCTTCAACTACTAGGCTCAAACAATCCTCCTGCCTCAGCCTCCTGGGCATCTGGGACTACAGGCACCACTGCAACCAGCCTTAAGAAGTCTAGAGTCCTGGATTTCCCTGTACTTGCAACCGGCACCCAGTTTGGTTTTTTTTATTTTTTATTTTTATTTTCATTTTTTTCCGCCTCCCAGCTCCACACCCCCAGTTTGTTTTTTTAAAGGGTGATGGTAGTTATCTTTGCTCTTCATGGAGTGTAAAATTCCATGGTCCCAGCTGTATTCAGAGATGCCATACTAGGCAGAAAGGAAATATCCCCAATATGCCACAATTCATAAGACATCAAGGAAGGGGATTGGCACAGCCCTTTTTGAGACAAAATTTGACAATTTTCTTCCAGTCTCACTTGTCTGCAACCAGCTCATGCTGCTGCTGGTACAAAGTGATTACTGTGCTTGTCCAAAAAGATTTTTTTGGATACTCCTGATTTCTTGTTTGCATAATCATGCCCAGGAAAACTGTAGACATGTTCCAAACATCTTGGGTTTTCCCGTTTATCTTATCTATGGCTAGCAGATGTTGGGAACAGTTTCACCAGGTGTACAAAGCAGGCAGATTCTAAATGGTTAAAAATATCTGCTTATTTGGACCATGTTTAAAACAACTGGATGTGTAGAGATTTGAGTTTGGTGCTAGTAAGCTATGGGGGCATGCTGTGAAGGCATGATCAACACAGGCAATATTCAGGGGCGTCATTTATATAACACAGGACTCGGGATTGGTCAAATCAGAGTAAACTGCAGTGACTGGTCCTACAATAGGCAGCTGATCCAAGCTGTCTCCTTGGAATTTTCTAATTGGAAATGGCAGCAAGGAGTTCTCTTTCTTCGGGAAGGACCTGTTCCAGGCCTCTCCCCTAGCTTCCTTGGCTTGTGGCAGTGTAACTCCAATATTTTTTTTTTTGAGACAGGGTCTCACTCTGTTGCCCAGGCTGGAGTGCAGTGGTGTTGTCCTAGCTCACTGTAGCCTCAAACTCCTGGGCTCAAGTGATCCTCCTGCCTAGCTGGGTTAATATAACTCCAATCTTCACTTGCCATTGTTCTTCCAGGGAGCATTTTCTGTGTCCAGATTTCCTCTTTTGAGGACGGATAATACATGTCCACAGTCGGGTAGCTCTGTCAGCCCATTTCATACTGTAAGGCCCACGGTCTTCCTTCTTTTTGTCCCATCTTGTTCCCCTTCAGTGCAAGCTGGCAGCATTTGTGCCGAGATGATTTAATGGATCCACATGTCACATGTCATATGCCTGATCTCTTAGCAGACGGTCATCCAGCCACACCCTTGGTGTTCTCTCCAGAACATTCTTTCTCATTTTTTGCAATATGAATAGGCTAAAAATGTTCCAAATCTGCAAGTTTGCTTAACAATTTCATCTCTGTCCTCTTGCATTTTTTAAGTTCTGGAGGTTCAAAGTCACCAATCAAGGTGTCAGCAGGGCCACTCTCCCTCTGAAGGTGCCGGGGAAGGATCTGTTCCAGGACTCTCTCCAGCTTCTGGTAGCTCTTTGGCTTGTGGCACCAGGACTCTGGTCGTCACATGGCAGTCTCCTTGTGTGTGGCCTTCCCTCTGGGTCCGAGGACAGAAGAAACAGTGAGGGCGAGAGAGAGCTCCTGAAGTCCTTGCTAAGGCAGACCCAAACTGATCCACTTAACAATTTCATTAGCCAGTGAATGCCATTCCTCCTTTTGTTGTTGTCAAAGCTAGTTCAGGGTTGGTTTTTTGTCACCAGCGACCCAGATTCCTGACTACTTAGAGTGTGAAGAAGCTTGCTATGTCCAGTGAAGCGTGAGTGCGTCATTCCAGCGCATGGAGTGAGGCCAGAGAGGGAGGGGACAGGCCACACAGGGCTTCAAAGGCCTTTGTCGTCAGTGTGCTTAAGGGCCATGGGAGCGTCATGAGTACGGGAGGGACAGTGCCGGCTCTGGCCATGGAAAGACCCATCTGAGGTACTGTGTCGAATTTACTGGAATGGGCAAGACTGCCGGCCAAGAGGTTTAGCAAAAGGAGATAAAGAGGAGGCCCATGGTCAGGGTCTTGGGGTGTTTCTCACCTCCCTAGGCCCCCGTGGCCCGGCCCCGGATGAGTGCTCAGGAGCAGTTGGAGCGCATGCGCAGAAACCAGGAATGCGGACGGCCTCTCCCTCGCCCAGCCTCCCCTCGGCTGCTCACCCTGGGGAGGACACTGTCCCCAGCCAGACACCAGCCTGAATTGGAGCAAAGGGTGAGGGAACAGGGTTGGGGTGGGGCTGTGGGTTGGTAGTGGGTCCTCTACTCCTAGTTTGAGTCTCAGTTTCCCTCTCTGTAAAATGGGGATACTCCCTACCTCCTTACACCAATCTGGGTTTCCAGATACACCCCAGCTTGTACTTGTGCTAAAGTCAGCTTCCTGGGCTCCTGAGTGGGAGGTGGACAGGAGGGAGCATGAGAGGGGACAGAGTGGGGGGGCGGTCACAGATCTAGACTGGAAGCTCAGATTTCCTTCTCACTTGCTAGGTATTGTCAAAGGCAAAAAAGAAAAAAAAATTGCACCAGTAAGGAAATTGATTTTATTCACGCTCTGACGGACAGCACCCCAGATCTGAACCTCAGAGTGTCTCAGATGTCTCAGGATGGTGTCACCTTAGACTTTTATAGGAAGGAATTAGACAAGTCACAGGTGTTGGGGCAGGAGGATTTTTTTTAACCCGAGCTGTTTTCCAGGAGCACAGGTAAAGTTAAACATTGTCAGTGTCTTTGGGCAACTTGATCCCCTTTCTGAGCTCCCTCCACTTCACCCTCAGATGAGGACATGGGACTTCCAGGTGAGGAGTCCTAATGTCCCAATTCCTTTCCAGCCTGTGCTGGGGCACTCAGGAGCCCAGAAATGGCTCAGAAGCTCCGGGTCCTGGAGTAGGTAAGGAACTGGAGGGCGGGTCGAGGGAGCAAGAAAATCAATTCCTGGAAAGGTAGAGGAGGAGTATTATTATTAAAGTCTCCTGACTACTGAACTACAAGTCACAAAACTTCTAGAGACGCTTGAGTTCCCCCAGCAGCCGAAACAAAATCAGAAAGCCCTAGATCCGCAGTAGGAACTTCAGTTCCCATAACTGACTTGGTCGCTAGCAAACCATGCCCCTCCATCGGGGAAATCGGGTAAAATTGACGCGCAACGGGACGACAAATCCCCTAACGCGCGTGGGCGGTACGGGGGCGCCGTACTCAAAGTCCCTTAGAGACACGCGCTAGGGACTATAAGTCCCAGAAGGACGCGGGGGGCACCGCGGGCCTCTCTGTGCCGGCTCCTTGTACACTTCTCCTTTTTCTAGTCCGAGGAACGCCACCCCTTACTTACCGACGTCCGGAGGCCACCGGGAGCGGGTCCTCAGCCTCTCCCAAGCCCTGGCCACTGAGGCGTCGCAGTGGCACAGAATGATGACAGGTGAGGGGCGGGGATCCTGGAGTCCTGGGTTTTGGGGAAGACCTGGAATCCTAGCTCCTGGAGAGGAGGGGTCTGCGGGCCGCTGGGAAGTTTTTGTCTTGGTGAGGAAAGAGCTGGGCAGGGCTTGGAATTGTAGGTCCCAGGCAAGAGGGGGACCGTGGTCCGGGATACTAGGGAGGAAGGGAGGGGGAGGTTGGGGGGCGAACACCTGAGTTTCAGGGAGGAATGGACTGAGGGACTGAGGGTCCAGACATCTGGGCCTGAGGGAGGAGAAGCTGGGGGACTACACTGCTGGATCTGAGAGAGGAAAGGCCCGGGAGTCTGGAGTCCTGAGTGCCGCAGTTTGACGTTCTCATTCTTAACTCATCCTCTCCAGGTGGGAATTTGGACTCCCAGGGAGACCCTGTCCCCCCTGAGCCACCGCCTCAGTCGGATCCCATGACCCAGGAGGCGCCTCCGAGATCTCCTCCGGTGGCTGATTCCGGTACCGGGTTCTCACGTGGACGTAGTGGGCGTGGCGGAGGCCCCACCCCCTGGGAGCGCACGTGGGATTCCGGGACCTCCCCTCCGGTCCCGACCCAGGATGAGGGGGCGTGGCCCCTGCGAGTCACTCTGCTGCAGTCCAGCTTCTAACCTGCCAAACGGGGCAGCCAATCGGAGAGGGGGGCGTGGCCTGGAGATGCCTCTCTGGGCATCTGGGGGAGTGGTCTGGTCCCCACATCCGAGGCCTGGGAGGGGAGTGGTTTCCATGTCTAAAATTTGGTTTTCCCAACACTGTCCAAATCTGGATTAAAAGTTTTGACTCTTTAGTCAGTAGCTCTCCTTCTGTCTGTTTGGGGTTGTCACACCGGGGTCTCCGAGGGGCAGAGCTGGAGTCGTGGACTCCTGGGTCCTGAGGGAGGAAGGGACAGTGGGCTTCTAGTTTGTAGGTCTGGGAGAGGGGGGGTCTGAGGGAGCAGGGGAGAGAGAACCTGACCCCCGGGTCTGAGGGAGTAGGGTCTGGGGGCAAGCTTCAGGTCCTTGGCCTTCCCGGCATCGCCCGCCCCCGCTCCGGGGCTGGGCTTCCAGGATCCAGCCCTTATTTATGGTTTGATCCCACGGCCCGGCCTCATCGGACTTTGGAGGTGGAAAGAGGCCCAGGGTGAGTGACCGAGAGAGACTCGAAATGGCCACAGGAACGAGCTATGCCGGGAAGGTGGTGATTGTGACCGGGGGCGGACGCGGCATTGGAGCCGGGATTGTGCGAGCCTTCGGTGAGTAGGGGTCTAATGGAAGGATGGGTGTGGGGGTTAGTGAGCGTGGGAAAAAGGGACTCTGGTACTTTTCGTATAAAAAGGGAGTCTGGTTTCTTTTCGTATAAAAACAAATTTGCAATGCTAATTGCAATGCTAAGTGAGCGTTAGGATGGAAAGCCAAGTAGGTGTTCAGGGCATGGGTGGAGAGAGATTTCTCATGCAGCGATTAAGATATAAGAGTAAACAAGAAAGTTTATTTTATCTTTTAGAAGGACAGAGAGAAAGAGAGAGAGGAAAGAGAGAGCAAGCAGGGAGACAGGGAGACAGGGAGACGGCCTTGGCATCCCAAAGAAAGAAGGGGTTGCCAGCCCTGAGGCCAAGTGGCTTGCTGATTTTAAGGGGGAGGACGAGAACCAGTGTTTGTTGTCACTTGAAACAGAAGGGGCTGTGGGAGTAATTAACAGGAGGCAGCTGCAAGATGTCATGTCTCGTCTTTCTTGCTTTTCCTGTTCCCTGAGACTTGGTTATCTCTGAAATGTAGTCAGACTTAGCACAGGGGATGTAATTTTGCCCCTGAGACTTGGTTTTGGGCAGGAAACTGAGGCCTGGCATTTGCCCCCTGCTGTCTGTCTGTCCAGGTGCTTCTCAGGAACACCTGAGGGCACAGAAACAGCTTCTAAAGGCTTCGAGCTGGTGATGTTCAGAGAAAGATTTGCATTTCCCTTTTGTCTGTTGGGCTCCTTTCAGACGTTGTGAAAACGGAGTCCCTGGAGAGTGCCTGCCAGCCAGGGAGAGAGTTCATGATTGATCTTTAGCTGTTATTAGAAAATCAGGAGGTTAGATATTTTCCTGTTGTTTCGGCAAGGCAAGGCTGGCCCCTTTCGGGGAAGGGTGCAGTGACAGCCCCGGGCCTGGGTTTTTGGCAAGGTCTCCAGGAAGTTCCTTTCTCTAGGTTTGTTAATGAAGCTGCAAAGCGGGTGGTTTGGATTATCTGGAGTAGCCCAGGGGGAGCATGTGTCAAGGCCTCTGCCCTTTGTCCGGGGATCGTCATGACACTTTGGGATCACGAGGGGAAGGTGAGGGAGAGAAGCCCCGCTCCAAGTGGCCACAAGGGGGCAGCAGAGGCCTTCACCAAGGGGTAACTGGGTCTCTCCCTTCTCAGTGGACAGCGGGGCCCAAGTGGTAATCTGCGACAAAGATGGTGAGTGACGGTCCCTCAGTCGTCACCCCAGCCTCCTCCCCAGGGGTCCGTTCCCCCAGCCCCTCCTCCGTCAGACCCCCGGGGGTCGGACTTCCAGCCCCTCCTCCCTCAGCCCAGGAGTCCAGGCTGGAGCTCTTCCCTCCCTGCAGAGTCTGGGGGCCGGGCCCTGGAGCAGGAGCTTCCTGGAGCTGTCTTTATCCGCTGTGACGTGACTCAGGAAAAAGATGTGAGGGTGAGAGAATTTTCTGCCTCTACTCCCTGTCGCCAATAATTCTCTCTCTGTCTCTCTCTCCATTCTCCTCCAGGTGTTTGCACATGCTGTTCCCTCTCCTTTCCCTCCTCTCCTGGCTAAACTGTACCTGCCACGAAGGTCCCAGCCCGGTGCCACCCACCCACGTGCATTAGGCTTTCCTTGATTCTGACGACCAGGTCATGTTCCTGGGTTTGTTCTCCTTCATCACCTACATCTCCAAGGCTCTCATCACACCTGCCAGGCGGATGGAAATGAATAAATCCCTCAAAGTGGGCCTCCCGTGACATTTTTTCTTCCTGTTTCTGGATTTCTGTCTCTTCTATTTAATCAGTATCTGTTATCTGCCCCCTTGGGTCTCTGCTCCTCTCTCTCTGGGTCCGTGTCCCCTTCCCTCTCTGAATCCCTGCCTGCCCCCGGCCCGGGAATGACAACCGCAGTGTGGCACCGACCAGCTGTCTGGTCTCTGGCTCCTGGGCCTTCCTGTCTCCTCCTGTCTTGCCGTGCCTGGTGATCCTGGGGTGTCCCCCTGCTTCCTCCAGCTCGTGTCCCATCAGCTCTGCACCCAGCTTCCCCGTCCCTGCCTTGCTTTTGGGAGCACTGGCTCTTGCAAGGTGGGCACCGCACAGCACGGCTCGTTTCCACGTTTCCTTCCTCCCCAGACCCTCATCTCCGAGACCATCCGCCAGTTCGGACACCTGGACTGTGTGGTCAACAACGCTGGCAACCGTGAGTCGTGAGGCCTGAGGGCCACTCCCCACTGATGTCACCCCGCGTCCTCCAGCACCTCTGTTTCCCCCTTCCCCACCCTTGACTCTCCATCCTGCCCCATTCCTCTTCCTGTCCCCTGAGACGGGACAGGACACCCATGGAAACCACCAGGCCTGGGCTTAAATCCTGGCTCTGTTCCATCCTTCCGATGTGCCCCCAGTCCTGTGTCCTCACCTGTCCATGCCCTCGACATCTCTAAAGTGGGAATTATGGTCACCACCCTAATGACAGTGACCATCTTGGGTGCACAGCCTCTGCCTCGAAGGCACAGTGCTCATTTCTGAAGTGAGGCCCACGGCCCTCTCCTTTGCCAGTGGCGGTGAAGGTGGACTCACTGTGCACGGCTATGGGACTTGGTGTGGTGGCTCCTAAGGGAAACTGCCATCAGCTTCATGACCACCCTTCATAAGAATGCCTCACGTTGGTAAACTGAGGCTGAGAGTGAGTTGATCGGACTGGACTCACACCGCAAGGCCGTGGCAGAGAGAAACCTCTATGTCAGCTGGGCTCACCCTCTCTGGGCTGCAGTTTCCTCCTTAAATTCTTTTCTTTCCTCTCCTACCCCCACCTCCCCTCCTTCAATTATTGTAAGGATTTAAAGAAACAGCAGATCTAGTTCATCCTTTTTCTCTGCAGCCTTTGTTCACTGACAGATGTTTACTGGCACCTACTATGTCCCAGGCTCCTCTGTGGCGAGTGAGGGTTTAGCAGTGACAAAAGAGAGAAAACCCCTGTCCTTTGCCACTCTGGAAGGTGTTAGGGTGGAAAGCCCAGTAGGTGCTCACGGCGGCGGGTGGAGAAAGATTTCTCATGCAGAGATTAACATATAATGGTAAAAAAGTGTATTTTATGCTTTAGAATGATAGAGAATGAGAGAGAGAGAGAGAGAGAGGAGGGTGGGTGGGGAGGGTGTGCAGTGAGACAGTTGTCATCACAAAGAAAGAGAAGGGAGATGCCAGCAGCGAGGCCAAGTGGCTTACTGCTTTTACGGGGACAAAGAGAAAGAGAAAAATAGTAATTTTTTTTTTTTGAGACAGAGTCTCACTCTGTTGCCCAGGCTAGAGTGCCGTGGCCTCAGCCTAGCTCACAGCAACCTCAAACTCCTGGGCTCAAGCGATCCTCCTGCCTCAGCCTCTCGAATAGCTGGGACTACAGGCATGCGCCACCATGCCCGGCTAATTTTTTTCTATATATTTTTAGTTGTCCATATAATTTCTTTCTATTTTTTCGTAGAGATGGGGTCTCGCTCTTGCTCAGGCTGGTCTCAAACTCCTGACCTCGAGTGATCCTCCCGCCTCAGCCTCCCAGAGTACTAGGATTACAGGCATGAGCCACCATGCCCGGCCTATAAAATATGTTTTTTTTTTTCCTTGAGGCAGAGTCCCCCTCTGTCACCCTGGCTAGAGTGCCATGGCGTCAGCCTAGCTCACAGCATTTTGCTGTTCTTAGAAAATCGCAGAATCAGATATTTTCCTGTTATTTCAGCAAGGCCATCCTTACATTGTCCCCCTTTCTGTATTTACAATTAAACTTTCTATTTAAAAAATGAACTCAGACACAGGGAAAACCAGTGGAGGTCTTTCCTTCCTATCTCACAGTAAGGAAATGAACAAGAGAAGACAGATACCTTCCATCCTCCTTATCCGTGGGCTTGTTACCGAAAGCTCGGCCGCTTGTCCTTGGGCTGCATCAGAAGAACGAGGATAAGTGGGTTGAGGGGAAGGAAAGAAGTTTCATTACTTTGCTTTTGCTGGCAAAGGAGGATGGAGACTCCTGTCTGCAATGCCATCGTCCTAATAAGCTTCAGGCAATTACTGTCTAACAACAGTTGATGATTCTGATCATCCCATCTCCATCTGCGACTTCTGTCCACGACCTCCCTTTACCTGGTCGGGGCTGGGCCATCTCCTGTTGCACAAATGGCAACGACTTACCCGGTCCCTCCCAACCACAGGCCTGAGGTGGGGATGCAGGTTTTAGCTCCCCAAAAGGAATGGAGGATGTTGAAAGTAGATAGAAAATATTTTTTGCCATTTTCTCAGGTCATTCCCTCTGTTACAGACTCCATTGTACAAATTTGGCCCTCTGTCTGCCATCCCTACCAGTCCCCCAGTCACTATCTCCCCTCCCTGTTCTGTCCTGGCCACTCCCTCATTGCTCCTCTCTCTCCCCCCACCCCACCGCAGACCCACCCCTGCAGTGGCCCGAGGAGACCACCACCGAGAGCTTCCGCCAGCTGCTGGAGCTGAACCTGCTGGGGGTTTACACCGTGACCAAGGTGAGCATGGGGCACTGGGTTGTGAGACCCATTTTGTCTAAGAGCAAAATGTTTCCTGTTCCTTGGTTTGATCTCCTTGTTCCAAAAGGACCCTGTTTTTTGCAGGAAAAATGGGGGCTATTCCTTGCATCCAACAAAACTTACCCATGTAGCTGCATGGCTCAGCCTTCTTAGGAACCTTCCAGGACCTTCCAAACTGGTGCAATGGTGGTGGGAGGGGATGCTAAGAATGTAGGGGGATGGGGGGCACAGTGGCTCACTCCTGTAATCCTAGCACGCTGGGAGGCTGAGGAGGGAGAATTGGTTGAGCTCAGGAGGAGTTTGAGACCAGCTTGAGCAAGAGCCAGACCCCATCTCTACTAAAAAAAAGAAAGAAAGAAAGAAAGAAATTAGCTGGACAACTAAAAATATATAGAAAAACCTTAGCTGGGCATGGTGGCGCATGCCTGTAGTCCCAGCTACTTGGGAGGCTGAGGCAGGAGGATCGCTTGAGCCCAGGAGTTCAAGGTTGCAGTGAGCTATTATGAGGCCGCTGCACTCCAGCCAGGGCGACAGAGTGAGATCCTGTTTCAAAAAAAAAAAAAAACAAAAGAAAAAGAAAAAAAAGAAATTTTGCCTAAGCAATTAGATTACTGGTTTCTCTTTAAAAGTCAGTAAACTGGACCCATGGGGCAAGGAGACTGCTACATGCAGCCCAGCTCTCCATTGCGCCCCAGTCCCTGCCTCCCCCCATTGGGCTGCCAGAGCCTGTGGCCTGTGAGTGATCTATACAGAAGCCTCACGTGGGAGTTAAGGGTCTAGATCTGGGGCTTGCTTTGCTTAAGTCCTCTGCCACTTCCTACCTGCCACGTCATGCAAGTTACTCATCCTTTCTGTGCCTCTGTTTTCTCGTCTGGAAAATGGGGCTAATAATAGTGTCTAATTGGAAGAGTTGTTCTGAGGACTGAATGAGATTAAATGAAATACCCACGAAGCCCTCAGAGCATGCCTGGCACCGAGGTCACCCTCTGCAGTTATTATTTACCATGAACCTTGCCCCATTTTGTTTCTTTTGGCCAAGCTGTTTGAGATCCATTCAGTGTGAGATCCCTGGGATAGATGTTGGGTAAATGGAGCCTGGAGAAAGTAGAGGAGAAAAGGTGAGATCTGAGCTGAACCCTGAGTGGGATGGAAGGAAGTGAAGTAGGGCACAGGGTGTTGCACTCAGCAAGAAGAGTGTGCAAAGGCTCTGGGGCAGGTGCCAGCAAGTACATCTTTTTTTTTTTTTTTTTTGAGACAGAGTCTCACTCTGTTGCCCGGGCTAGAGTGCCGTGGCATCAGCCTAGCTCACAGCAACCTCAAACTCCTGGGCTCAAGCAATCCTTCTGCCTCAGCCTCCTGAGTAGCTGGGACTACAGGCATGCGCCACCATGCCCGGCTAATTTTTTTTTCTATATATTTTTAGCTGTCCATATGATTTCTTTCTATTTTTAGTAGAGATGAGGTCTCGCTCTTGCTCAGGCTGGTTTTGAACTCCTGAGATCAAACAATCCGCCTGCGTCGGCCTCCCAGAGTGCTAGGATTACAGGTGTGAGCCATCGCGCCCAGCCCAGCAGGTATATCTTAAGAACATCTTATGAGAAGCCCATCCCTATCTCCAGCTTCTGCAATTATAAACATTTTGTTAAACTTGTTCTACCCATTGCCTCTTGCCATCCCCTCCTCAGACATCATATAATTGTATCGGTAAGAACTTCATGGCTAGATGTGTGGCTCATGCCTATAATCCCAGCATTTTGGGAGGCCAAGATGGAAGGACCACTTGAGGCCAGGAGTCCAAGACCAGCCTGGACAACACAGTGAGACCCCATCTCTATAAAAAATTTTAAAAAATATCCAGCGCAGTGGTGGGCACCTGCAGTCCCAGCTGAGGCAGGAGAATCACTGGAGCCCAGGAGTTCGAGGCTGCAGTGAGCTATGATCTCGCTGCTGCACTCCAGCCTGGGTGACAGAGTGAGACCCAGTTAAATGCACCCAGAAGTCCCCAAATATCTTATTGTAGTTGGTTTGTTCGCACTGGGATCCAGACAAGGTCTGCCTATCGCATTTGGTTTTCCTGAGGGTGAAGACTTTTGTCTGCTGGGTCATACCTTTGTCCCAGCACCTAAAGCAGTGCCTGTTAGGAAGAAATCTCAACACTTGTAAGTTGCAGCCCTCATCGTCATCATCACCATCATTACCATCATCATCACCACCTTCACCATCACCACCAAAATCCCTTGGAAGCTCTTTAAATGCTGACTCTGGGGTCCCTGCCCAGAGCCCTGAATCAGAATCTCTGGGTCTTTTTTCCTTCCTGGTGGATTCTGATACAAGCCAAAGTTTATGACTCTCTAGGCTAGAGAAAACAGGGAGGGATTAGGGATATTTATATAGTCAAGGAAATGGTATCTTGTGGGCAGCAAGGATCCACAGAAGGTGTTGGAGCAGGCGTGGGCCACGGGGTGTGTCAGTTGTAGGCTCCAGAGCTGGATTGGTTCTTAGAGAGCTATGTGTCCATTCATCAAACACTAACTGAGCCTGGTAATGTTCTAAGCGCTACAGCGGGGAGCCAGGCCCCTGTGGTCTTGGCTTACAGTCCTGCAGTCCTGCAACAGCCAGGTATTGCTACATAGACAGATGAGTTCCTAAGAGTGAGTGCTTCTGTTAGGAAGGATATGGGTGTGGCTCTGGAGAGTGTGCCCGGGAGGCAGCCCTTCTGGGAGTTGTGCCAGGCTTCCAGCTGCAGTGCCCAGGGGAGGGCTGGGGCTGGGCAGAGTGAGAGAAAGGAGTGGTGAAGGGAGAGGCTGGCCTGGGGAACAGCTCCTGCAGGGTCTTGAGGGCCGTGCTGAGGGAGTCTTGGAAGGTGTTTGAGCAAGGATGTGATGTGATCTCATTAATATTAACAGATTACTCTGGCTCCTGTATGTTACGAGGGACAAATCAGAAGGCCAAATGCGTGTGCAGGAAACCCATTATTAGGAGGTGATTGCAGTTGTCCAAGGGAGAAGTGGGGGCCTTTTTTTTTTTTTTTTTTTTTGAGACAGAGTCTCGCTCTGTCACCCTGGCCAGAGTGCCGTGGCGTCAGCCTAGCTCACAGCAACCTCAAACTCCTGGGCTTAAGCAATCCTTCTGCCTCAGCCTCCCGAGTAGCTGGGACTACAGGCATGTGCCACCATGCCCGGCTAATTTTGTTTTCTATATATATTTTTAGATGTCCATATAACTTCTTTCTATTTTTAGTAGAGACAGGGTCTCGCTCTTGCTCAGGCTGGTCTCGAACTCCTGACCTCGAGCGATCCACCTGCCTCGGCCTCCCAGAGTGCTAGGATTACAGGCGTGAGCCACCGTGCCCGGCCTCCCTGTCTTCTGACCTCACGTCTCACCACACTGGCCTCGGAGCTGCCAAGCACAGCAGGTTCACTCCCACCTCGGGGCGTTTGCACTCGCTGTTCCTCTGCCTGGCAAGTCCTTTCTCCAGATTTCCCCACAGCTCACACCCTTACTCCAGTCTTTGCTCAGATGTCACCTTCCCAAGCCCTCCCTGAACACGGTAGTTAGATTGTACCCCCCAACACTCCCAGCCCCTCATCCTCTGTGCTTGTTTCATGCCCCTCCTCGCACGCCAGCTCCCTCGACAGGACACTCATCTGTTGCTGCCTCCACCTGCAGAACCTCGGCTCCATGTGGGCAGGAACCTCTCTATCTTGTTTTCTGAGGCATCTGTGGCATTTACCATGGCACCTGGCACATAGTAGGTGCTCAGTAAATGCTTGTTGAATGAGACAGAGAGAATTGCGTAGATTCAAGAGATCCTTAGGAGCTACAGCTGCCACAGCTTGTTGCTGGGATGGCTGAGACTCCAGAAGATTCCCAGGTCCTTGGCTTGAGACCCTGGGTGGGAGCGGGTGCCATGTGGGGGGCTGGGAATGGGGGTGGGGAGTGGGGGGGGCTGGCTAGGCTTTAGGGGCCCAGTGGGGTGAGTTCTGTATGGGAGACATTGAGATGGAGACGTCCAGATGTCTGGGGCATCAGGAGCTCCAGAGGGCAGGTCCCAGAGAGATTTAGGGGATGCCGGTGGGAAACCAGCAAATTTGGGGCTCCCCCGGCAGAGATTGGAGAGTAAGAGGTAGGCTCAGGAACCCTGAAATTTAGGGAACATAGGGTCAGGCCAGAGTGAGGCTGGAGGACATCCAGGACAGCCAGCTGGGATCCAGGATCTGGTATGTGAAAGGCAGGGCAGGCGGGCAGGGGAGGGGAGTCAGCTCAGTACAAGCCCTGGGGGTCCTTGACGCAGCCAGTGCAGGTGCTCAGTGACCTTTCAGGGCAGGGAAGGACGCTGGCCAAGGAATGTGCAATGTGTGCAAGGGCTGGGAAGGGACTTGGGGAGTGTGGGACAAATATTTATTGAGCTCCAACTGTGTGCCTGCTCCTGGGAGAGGGTGGTAGGAAACACATCTGAGACTCCCATGGGCAGCGTGGGGGGAGGCAAGTTAAACAGCAGGGCAGTTGCAGGGACTGGGTGCAGGGCAGGCTGGGGTGGGGCTGCTGAGGGAGGGAGGGAGGGTTTCGAGGCTGATGGGAGTGGGGCAGAGGCCAAGAGGGTGTGGGTGGGTCCCTGAGGCGACAGCCAGAGGACTACTCTCCCCCCAATGCCCACATAGTCACGTGGCTCATGCTCTAATCATCTTTGTCATAAATTCCTACCCGTTTATGGATTTTGGCCTCGGACTGCAGGCAGCAAATATGGGCTCTGTCGGGTGTCACATGACCTTCTGTGACATGACAGACTCCTCACTTGTAAAAATGGGGCTACTGCTGTACCTCTTTGTAGGGTTGTTAGGAGGATTGAATGAGCTAATCTACGTGAAGAGCTGAGAACAGGCACTGACATGTACCAGGTCCTCAATACATCCATTCATTCCTTCAAAAGATATGTGAGGCCAGGTGCCATGGCGGTGGCTCACGCCTGTAATCCCAGCACTCTGGGAGGCCAAGGCAGGATTGCTCGAGGCCAGGCGTTCAAGATCAGCCTGAGCAAAAGCAAGACTCCTACAAAAAATAGAAAAATTATCTGGACGTGGTGACACGCACCTGTAGTCCCAGCTACTTGGGAGGCTGAGGCAGGAGGATCACTTGAGCCCAGGAGTTTGAGGTTGCTGTGAGTTAGGCTGACGCTACAGCACTCTAGCCTGGGTGACTGAGTGAGGCTCTGTCTCAAAAACTAAAAAAATTACCCAGAGAGGGGGAGATAGAGTCAGAGACCCAGCAGAAGAGACAGAGGGAAACCCTTTCAGACAAGAAGAAACTCCTTAAGTGCTGAGACCCAGAGACCCTAGGGCAAACCAGAGAAGGTACTAGATGCTGTCCCTATGGGCCACCAAGATCAATTAGGAACATGCCAGGGAGATGGCCACTGTCCCAGATGTCAGGATGTCTGTGGCTGCGTTTTAGTGGGCTGGGGAGATCTGGGGCTTGGGTGGCTTATTCTTCCTCTTGCCTCCCTAGCTCGCCCTTCCCCACCTGCGGAAGAGCAAGGGGAATGTCATCAACATCTCCAGCCTGGTAGCAGCGATTGGCCAGTCCCGGTCAGTTCCCTATGTGGCCACCAAGGTACACCAGCCCCTGCCCCTTCCTTCCCTTCCTTCCTTGCTCCCATGGGCCTTGGCTTTGAGGCCAGACACTTTAAGAGTGGGACCCAGCAAGACCTTGGTTGGGAGAATGACCCATCCAACTCCCACATTCAGCCCCAAGGCATAACAACCCGTGACAAATTGCTACCCCCTAGGTTTGTCCCAAGAAACAGAACGTGGTGCATCCAAGGAGAGCGTGGCTTATCCATTCTGATGTTGCTGCTCAGTGTCGCCTGTTGGGGGGAGAGGACCGGGGGGACACCATCTCCTGGAGACTGAACTTTCTCTGGGCCCTGTTTTCTGCAGGGGGCAGTAACAGCCATGACCAAGGCCTTGGCCCTGGATGAGAGTCGATTTGGTGTCCGAGTCAACTGGTGAGCAGCTCCAAGTTGGCTGAGAGCCTCCTGGGGGAACTGGGAAGGCTGGGAGTCAGCCCAAGGGGCAGCATTTGAGACAGACTTCTCTGATCCCCTCTCCCCCCAGTATCTCCCCAGGAAACATCTGGACCCCACTATGGGAGGAGGCGGCAGCCTCAACACCTGACCCCAGGGCAGCAATCCTAGAGGGCACCTTGGCCCAGGTAGGAGTGGGTGCCATAGCCAGGGGGGAGGTGGCTGGGGGGTGTGTGTGGCCATCAGGTGGGGCTCCTCTTGACCCCCACATCCCCCTTCTCTCCTCAGCCCCTGGGCCGCATGGGCCAGCCTGCTGAGGTGGGGGCTGCGGCAGTGTTCCTGGCCTCCGGAGCTACCTTCTGCACAGGCATCGACCTGTTTTTGACCGGGGGTGCAGAACTGGGCTACGGGCGCAAGGCCAGTCCGGGCACCCCCGTGGGCATCGCTACTACTCTTTCCTGATTTCTCACGTTTCCATCTGAGCCTCCCTGCCTAGGACTTCCCCGCCCCCCACCGAACTCCAACCTGCACCATCTGCCTCCCAGGTGCAGCCCCCAACCCCTTAGACTTTAAGCCCACTTAGGAATGTGCCGGATCACCCTGCAGTTTCCCATAAAAGCAACTTGCAGCCCTAAGAACATCGTTATATTTATTTCCCGCCCTTTGTACGAGTCCTTCGGCGACGGCCCCATCACCTGTTGCCTCCTTGAGGCACCACAGCTCCCCTACAGGCCAAGCAGGTACCTGATGTTGCTAGTGCCTGTCGCCTGTCGCCAGGGGATCCTGGGAAATGTAGAGAAGTTTGGCTTCACCTGTGCGCTAATTAAAAGGCCCGCAGGGGAGAGTAAATTAACCGCTAATTAGGAGACAATGGAGAAGAAGCGAAAGGGCCTCCCCTTTATTCGTGGCCCTTAGGGAAACGGAGTTTTGACCTTGCCTGTGGAGCCGGAAGGTAGCTGCCACAAATTCCAGAGGGAAGAGGAAGCTGGGGGCCGAGACATCTGGGTCAGAGGGAGAAGACCGGGGCCGAGACTCCTGGGTTTGGGGGAGGAGGGCACTGGGGACTCCGCGCCTAAGGAGGAGCAGATCCTGTATTCCCCCTGGTGGGGCGCTGGGCCGAGTCCTGGTTACGCACCCCCAGGTGAGGGCGGGGCTGCAAAGCTGCTGCGGATTGGCTGCGGCGGGGGGCGTGTGCGGCAATCGCTGATTGGCCGCGGCGGGAGGTCTGGGCACCGCCCCTACATCCCGGGCAAGTGGCGGGGGAGGAGGACTGAGGAGGGGAGAGGAAAACCCGGGCCACACCCTGAGGGGGAGGGTTCGAGATTTGGGTGCTCGGGCCTGTGGCTGTTAGGGGTGAGGGGCACGGTGAGCCGGGGACACGATTTGGGGACATGTTGGGGATACAATTTGGAGACAGCGTGTGCCAGGGTAGAATTACGGAGGCACGGTGGTCGAGGGACCGGATTTTGGTGTCAAAAGAACCCGGATGCAGGAGTTTGGGGGACACAGTGACCGGGCAGCACAATACAGGGGACACTGCCGCAGGTCTGAATTGCTGAGGTCAGAGAGATCCTGAAGGAGACACACATGCAGGGGAGTGACCGGGAAACCCTGCTCTGAGGCTCACTGATGACCGGAGGGTTGAGGAGTATCCAGGCTGCAAAGCGAAGTTCCCCTTCGTCCCTACCTACTATCCAATTCAGAAGCCCTTTCCCAAAGTCCCATCCTTTTCCTGCGCATTTCCGTGACGTCTGCGCCGCTGACATTCATAGTGTGCTCTTCCTTTTCACAAAGGCATCGTGATAAACGGAGCTTCGTGCTGCTCGCCTTTCCCCTTTCTTACCTCGGGCCGCTTATCCTCGCCAGCGCTCGGCGACAGTCCCTATGAAAATGCATTTTTGAAAACCGCTGCGTGCACGCTCCTGCAGGGCATGAGTGTGGCTGGAACAGAGCTTGGGTTGGGACCCTTCCGATTCCCGCCCCCTGCAGCGCAAGCGCTCTGCAGCAGGGCCCTGCTCCCCGCGGGAGCCCCACAGTTGGGGAGGCCGGGCGGGCCTGGGGTGCCAGGCAGGCCGCCATCCCGCGGGAGGGGGCGTGAGCAGGGCGGGGCCGGAACGTCTTTCTCCGGGGCCGCGCCCCGGGCGGGCACAGTTACCGTCGCACGGATCATGGCCGCAGCCGCACTAGCGCAGGTGGGTTCGCAGCCCCGCGTCGGGGTGCTGGGGAAATCTGGGGGGACGCGCACTTCCGGGAAGACCACTCGAGCGCCTCCTGTCCGGCTTGCCGCCTCCCCTCTGGCACTGGGGTTCCGCTGCGGGACGCAGAGGAGGATGGTTCTACTTGGAAAGGAGCTGGGGGCTCTAATGGGGGAAGTGGGTGGACGCTGATAGGGTGGGCACGTAACAGGCGGGGAGGCATAAAGCGGGAAACGTAGAGGGGGAGCCTGTAATGAGAGAGGCACGATACTGGGGTGGGGGTGGGGTGGTAGTGGATTGGAGAATGTAGCCCTGGGGGGATTAGGGAGGGAAGAGTCAGCCTGTGGGGGCTCTGGAATAAGGGGCCTAGGACTTCTAGGGGTGGGACTAGGATGAGGGCACAGAGTTCGACTCCAAGTCTCAACTGGGAATTGAACCCGAGGTCTTATTTTCTTGGAAATAAAGGTGGGTAAAGGACAGATGCGAATGATGTGTTTCCAAAACCCCTTATCAGAAGTCCACACCTGGGTTGGAAATTGAAGCAGCTTCTCTTTGTCAAAATGACGTAGATCCTCCAGGCAAGAGACGATCTGTTCTTACTGATAAGATGTCAAACAGCAGACTTTCCCCAAGAGTCTGTGATTTTAGAGAACAGCGTGTCTCAGTGAGGAAGGAAACAGTGCCAGAAAGGGCTCATTACAACCCTCGACAGCTGCAGCATACGCAATCTTGGGAGAAGTGTTTCTTGTTAACTGCATCTGACTTCACATGAGTCTTTTACCCCAGCTGATGAACACCAGGGCAGAATTTTACGTTTTTCCGGATTTTAATGACTGACAGGAATAGACCTGGGATACGACAGGAGCAATTGGGCTTTGAAGGTGACATTCCTGGGCTGTGCTAGGACCTTCCTGAGCCAGATCTAACAGGTGCAGCTGGCTGGGGCTGTGATGAGGAGAGTCCTGTCGTGGCACAGTTCTGGTGTAATAGGAGAGTCCTGAACTCATAACTAGAAAGTCCTTGGCTCTGATGAGGACAGTTTTGTCCTGTAATGGAGATAGTCTGGGGCTGAGTCCAGGATTTTGATGTCGGGATGGTCCTGGGGTGTGAAGGGGATGGCACTGGACCATGGCAGGGACAGTCATGCAGAGACTGGCCTAGGCAGTGACATGGGGACAGTCCTGGGGTCTGAAAGAGACAGGGACTATCCTGGGCTATAGTGGGGGAAGGTGCTGGGCTTTGGGGGGGGGGGGACATTCCTGAAATGTGTTGGGACAGTACTTGGCTCTGGTGGGGATGGTCCTGGGAAGTGACAGGGACAATCTAGGTTGTGATGTGGAGAGTCTTGGGCTGTCATAGAACAGCTCTGGTCTGTGATAGAATTCTGGGCTACAAAGGGGCAATTTAGATGTGACGAGACCAGTCCTGTACTCTGACAAGGACAGTGTTGGGCTTTGACTTGGACACTTTGGGGCTATGACAGGAACAGTTCTGGGATTTGATGAGACAGCTTAAGCTGTGATAGGAACAGCCCTTGGTTGAGACAAGGATAGCACTGCTCTACGATGGGGTCTCTCCTGGGCTGTGATATGGGGCCAATCTTGGAGTGTGGAGGCCAGTGCTGGGCTTTGATGGTGATACTCCTGGGTGGTTTGAGACATAGTGGAGCCCATGATGTCAGAGAGCCCTGTGCTGTGCAACACCTGATCCTCCCTCATTTCTTAATTCAGCCCCAATCCTTTCGCACACTTTGTTCCAATGGGCCATCTGCCATCTGGGGTGGGGGGGTCTCCCTAGGGCCCAATCCCAGTGGCTTGGGGTGTGGAATGGAGGGATGCCTTCTCTGAGCTGAAGGGAGACCCCTGCCCTTAGAGAAACACCCTGGAGGATGAAGGCAGCTTCTCCCACTTTCACAGGATCTCTATGGCCAGTGGGGATTTATACTGGCCCAGGCACTTGCCTAGCAACTTCTCTCTGCCTTGTGGGTGTGTGCTGTGGCTTTCTGCCTCTCCTTTCTCTGTCTCCTGGATGTCTCTTTCTCTAAGCGTCCCCGAGACAGTTTCTCTCCAGGTGTTGGCATCTCTGTCATCCCAGTCTTTCTTCATTTCCCTGGGTCTCCCTTCCACTCTGGGCCCTGCCATCTGAAGTCTGGTCTTCATGTACTTCACTCTGTTTTCCTCATTCTCTGTCTCATGGCTTCTCTTTATCCCGCCCTCAGTACTTTTTCTTGATTTCTGCAGGGCTTATGTCTTTGCCTGAGTGTGTCTCTCTCTGTTTCTTGTTTCAGTCTCCCTCTCTTTATGATCAGATCTATTTTGGCATCTCTTGGCCTCAGTTTCTGTTCTTTCCAGTTTATGTTCCCCATTTCTGTCTCTTTCTCATTCTTCCTCTTCCTCTCTTCCTCTTTTGTTTTCATCTGGGCTCCCTCTGAAGGCCGCTCTCCTGCCCACAGGCTGGCTGTCCCTGCGCTGTGTCCATCCTCTCTCCACACTGTGGGTGTCCTGTCCCCTCCCCTGCAGAAACCTGGCTGTAGTGCTATGCAGGCTACATGTCGCCACCTAGAGGCTGCGCAGGGCCCCACACTCTGATAGTCCTGGAAGCCCTATGGGCCCC
Organism: Lemur catta; assembly: GCF_020740605.2. Taxonomy (NCBI): domain Eukaryota; kingdom Metazoa; phylum Chordata; class Mammalia; order Primates; family Lemuridae; genus Lemur; species Lemur catta. Next base: position 23,992,797 of record NC_059146.1, read on the forward strand.
ACCGGGTCAGGACCGCGCGGCAGCCTGGCAGCCCCTGTGTCCCCAGGACTCACCTGCTGACCAGTGACTGCTGCCATTCACGTCCATTCTCACCGGTGCCGGCTCACCCAGCTCACAGGGCAGGACAGGCTGGCCGCTCTGTATCCTTCCATCTCACAATCCAGCTGCGTCGCAGGGCTGGAGACAGAGGCATTGTGAGGTCAAAGGTCACTGGGGAGGAGTCACCGTGCTGGCCATGGCGAGACCTGCTGTCCCCTACTCCCTGCAACGAGGCCAGAAGGGCAGTGTGCATCTGAGCTCTGTCCAGTGACGTCCGGGGCAGACCCCAGGTCCATGTGGCTGCCCCTCAGCCCCTGGGCCCTGAAGGGAATTGGAATCACTGCCAAAGTGGTGCTCAAGGTGTGGCTTGGGGGCTTCAAGGGATCTGAGCCCAGTTGATCTAATTACCCTGAAAGAATAAACACTTAGACCCCTGGGTCTGAGGGAGGAGGCGCTGGGGCCCTGGACTCCTGAGTCGTTGGGAAAATGTCCTGCACGTCACTTACTCTTCTAAGGCTTTTCAGGGATTGGGTCCCAGGAGGGCTTCACTTACCTGTGCACCTTCCCTTGTAGTCTTCTCTTCTGAGCTGATCTCAGGGCTGGTGCCAGAGTTCCTCTGGGTGGGAGGTGCTTGCATTTGACTTTGCCCCATAGTGGAGGGGGGATCAGCTGACTCAGCTCTGTCTAGGGACAGCCCTCCTGGGACAGGAATTCCCTCCAATACAGGGTGATCAGACAGGGGCAGGGATTTGGCCAGGGCCACAGGCCTGGTCTAGAATGTACTGGGATTGGGACAAAATAGGCCAGAGGGACCTTCCAAGTGCAGAAGGTGGCAGATGGGGTGCCAGGGCCCCTCCTCTCTCTCACTCCTGGCCTCATCACCTTTCTTGCTTCTCTCTCCACCCCAGATCAGGGCCCGAAAACTTCTCCCTGTCCCTTGGCTTCTGTGTGCTCCCAGGAGATGTGCCTCTTCCAATTTCAAGGTGATGGGGGGGAACTGTATGATTGCATGTGAGGGAGGAGGGGCCTGGCAGATTGGGTACCTCTGAAAGGTCCACAGCCCAGAGCTGAAGGTGGGTGACAGTGGGGTGGCCTCATAGCCTGCCCTTAGGCAGGAGAGATGGAACCGCATGTCCCAGGAGCCTCTGGGGTGACAGGTCTCCATTCTCTATGGGTCCAAGGCCCAGAGCTTCACGGGAGTTGTAGTTTTTCAGTTTGGAGGTTGTGGCCAAACTCCAGGACACCCAGGTCCCCTGTCTTTTCTCAGGCTGCAGACCTGCAGCTGCAAATGACACAGACGCCTCATAAGAAGCCCGACCCCGGGGAGCCCCTGGTGTTTGGGAAGACGTTCACCGACCACATGCTGATGGTGGAATGGAACGAGAAGGGCTGGGGCCAGCCCCGAATCCAGCCCTTCCAGAACCTCACACTCCACCCGGCCTGCTCCGCCCTCCACTACTCCCTGCAGGTGGCATGGCAGCCAACCTCTGTCGCCTGTCTGTGTCCATATCTCTTCCTCCTTGCTGTACCTCTTGCTAGGTGCACCTCCTTGGGTTTGTTTTTTGCGTGTTTCTTCTTTCTGTGTGTTCATCATCCATTTTCCGAGGCCGTGCACACTCCAGGCCTTGGGCTGGGTGATGCTGCCTTCCCCAAGATGAGCAGATCTAGTTCCTTTGCTTGAGAACTCCACACTTTGGTCATAACCTCGTGCCATTTGTGCTCTGATGGAGGCTCTGTGGAGGCCTGAAGAGACCCCTGTCTAACTTGAAAGAAAGTGGGGCCTCCTGGCAAAGAGGGGAGCTCAGGATGTTAGGCAGAGAGAGGACAGCCAGTACATAGTGCCAAATGGAAGAAGGCCTGGCACATTTGAGAAGAACTGTGGAAGCAGAGTGTGGCAGAGGTGACTGAAGACTGTCAGGGCCACAGAGGAGCCGAGGGGCTGGGGCCTTGTCCAAAAGCCCTGGGGGCCATGCAGGGCTCTGAGTAGGGCAGGGACAGGGCCAGGTCTGGGTATAGGAAGAGCCCTCCCAGGCTGTGTGCAGGGTGAGAGGTGGAGATCAGGAGACCGGGCTGGGGGGAAGGTCTGGAGATCCAAGCTGGGGCCAGAGTGGCAGGGACAGACAGGAGAGGACAGGTCAAAGAGATTCAGGGACACAGGGACTGACTGGGTGGGTAAGGGAAAGCAAAGGAGGGCTGAGGATGGTGCCCAGAAGTCTGGCCAGGTGACCAGGTGGACCGTGTGTGGGCCTGTCCCTAAATGGGGAGCCAGGAGAAGGAGCAATTTTGTGGCACCTGGTGAACATGAGAGGCCTGTGACATTCTTAGGAGAGAGATCCAGGAGGCATTTGGTTTTTTGACTTAAAGCTGCGGCTGAAAGCAAAGTCTTCACAAGGAAACTTCAGTTGAGACAAGATTTGGATGAGTATTTTCCAACTGCAGTCACTCCAGTTTGCAGTTTGGGTGATTTTTATCCTCCAGGGCATGATTCTGTGACATGAAGGTTTTCTTTTCTTCCCTTCCCCTTCCCCTTTGCTTTTCCTTCCCTTTCCATTGCATTTTATTTCATTTTGAGGTTGCTTGGTTCCCCCACCCCTAACCTACTCTGGACATTTACCTGGAACCAGTCAGTTCGGTTGCAAGGAGACACACCTCCCACAGCGGTAAGACACTCAGGTGAGGACATAATGGAGGACAGACAGGCAGGATCACATCCGCAGATCCCCCGGGAAGGTGGTTAGTAGGAGACCACCATTCACTACTCCCTTCAGCCCAGCACAGCAAGTTTTCCTCTGACCGGGCACCCAATGCTTTTCTTCAGTTGAGTGAGGCAGATGGAGTGTCCCGTGGCATACAAAACATACGTTTCTGTGACCCCTCTCGTGCACGGTGGGAGGGGGCACAGGAGAATCACGTCTCCACGTCACCCTCACTCTGAAGCATGTGTGGAATAACAGGTAGGCCACTTTTATTATTGTGGTACTAATACACATGCATAATAGTACACACAACATATAATGTGCCATTTCAACCATTTTAAAGTTCCCACGCCCTTCCAGAGCTGCTTTCTGGGTATCAGCACTGATGTATATAATCCTTTCACTTCATTTGTCCCACATAGAAGGCACACACTGCACACCCACTGTCACCATGCTTTCTTCCTTTAATGTATTTTGGAGATTCTTCTATAGCAGCCCTAAAACAGCTATTTCCATCATTTTTTTTTTTTTTTTGCGGCAGGATAATATCATACTTCATCCTAACAATGCACCTCATTAGGCAATCCCCTATTGTTGGACACCTAGGTTGTTCGTAGCCTTGCACTACTGTAAACAATGTCTCAATAAAGAATCTAGTACACACGTTGCTTCCTTTAAGTGCCAAGTGTGTATCTCAATTTCTAGAACCGTTGGGTCAAAGGATACATACATAAGCTTATAATTTTGGCAGGTATTGCCACACTGACCTCTGTAGAATTGAATCAATTTGCACACCAAACCAGCAGAGCCTGTTTCCCCATACCTAGACAACCCTTGTCAGTGTTCTAGATCTTCTCCAGTCTCCTAAGTGGGTTTAGATGTATCTCAAAGTAATTTTAATTTGCATTTTCTTGTTACTGACAAATGAAGTTGACCATCTTCTCACAAGCTTAAGGGCCCTTTGTATTTCCTTTTCTGTGAACTGTCCTTTGGCTAGGCTGATTTTTTCCATCAGGTTATGTTTTTAAAAAATTGAGAGCACTTTTGTGAGAGCACTTTGTATATGAGAGAAGCGATTTGTGATATGAATTGAAAAATTTTCCCCAGTTTGCCTTTTTTTCTTGAGACAGAGTCTCGCTCTGTGGTCCGGGCTAGAGTGCCGTGGTGTCAGTCATCCTAGCTCACAGCAACCTCAAACTCCTGGGCTCAAACCATCCTCCTACCTCAGCCTCCGGAGTAGCTGGTACTACAGGCATGCGCCACCATGCCTGGCTAATTTTATATATATATATATATATATATATATTTTTTTTTTTTTTTGAGACAGAGTCTCACTCTGTTGCCTGGGCTAGAGTGCAATGGCGTCAGTCAGCCTAGCTCACAGCAACCTTTAACTCCTGGGCTCAAGCGATCCTTCTGCCTCAGCCTCCCGAGTAGCTGGGACTACAGGCATGCACCACCATGCCCTGCTAATTTATATATATATATGTGTGTGTGTGTGTATATATATATATTTTTAGTTGTCCAGCTAATTTGTTTCTAGTTTTTAGTAGAGACGGGGTCTTGCTCTTGCTCAGGCTGGTCTTGAACTCCTGAGCTCAAACAATCCTCCTGCCTTGGCCTTCCAGAGTGCTAGGATTATAGGCATGAGCCACCACGCCCAGCCAAGTTTGTCTTATTTTTATGCAATCAAATGTATCACTTTTTTTTTTTTGCTTCTATGATTGGTCATATTTAGAAAGACCATCCCCAATCCAAGATATAAAACAGTTATCTTGTGTTTTCTTCTATAGCTTTTATGATTTTGTGTATTTTTTTCATTAAAATTTTTAAGCTACCTGGAATTTTTTCTGATATGAAGTGTGAAGTATGGATCCAATTTAATTTTTTTTTCTAGATGGGTATTTGGTTACCTACTCCATCGTTCAGTCATATACCAGTGTCACTCTTTTAAGCATTGTAGGTTTATGATCTGTTATATTGTCTCATAGGGGTACTCCGCCCCTCCCCCCCATTGATCCTTTTTATTCTTGTAGGGTATTTTTCTCCCAAAATATCTTGGCTACTTTTGTTTGTTTTCCATTCTTCATTCATCCATCCATTCATTCGTTCATTCAACAAAAGCCCACTATGTGCTGAGCACCGTCCTGGGTACAGGGGACTGGAGGTGGGGGTGGGGAGCGGCGGGCGCGTTTCTCTGGCAAACATGTCAGACGTGTCCCCTGCCCCGGGCTCCTCTGGTGTGGAGTGCAGTGGACATTGAAGGAGCAGACATGGAAGTGTGGGGCAGTGATCAGGGTACCCTGGCCTGTGTAGGGGTGAGGGCCACGCCACGGAGTGGGGACATTTAAGCTGAGCCCTGGGAGATGAGTTGGAAGGCAGAAGGGGAAGCAAGGAGGAGAGTTTGCAAGCACAGGACCCAAACCCTGCGAGCAGGAGGCGGCCATGGCAGTGGCAACAGGCAAGCAGCAGCCAGAGAGCTAGTACAGGAAGAATTTTAATTCTTTTATATTTTAAAAAGTATTTTTATTTTTCTGGGAAATTCCAAACATAAAAGTAGAATAATAGACACCCCCTCCCCTCAGTCCCCCAGCACCCTGCTTCATCAGTTAAAAACTTCCGCACATTATCATCCTGAAAACTTCCCAGGAACATGGAAAGGGTTTAAGCAGGGCGTTCTCTCTGCTCCGCTCACTCTGGTTTCTGTCCTGTGCCTTTTGAGGTCTCTGTCTCTTTGTCTTTCCCTGTCTGTCTCTCTGTCTGTCTGTGTGTCTCTCCATCTCTGCGTCTCAGGTGCTCATCTCTCCCCAGCGCCCTCCGTCTCTGTCTCCATCTCTCTGTGTCTGTCTGTCTCTTCCCCCTTGGTGTCTGTCGCTGTCTCTCCACGACAGCCTGGGGAGGTCTCCGAGCCCTGAGCCTCCGGCCCGCCTGTCCCCGCAGCTCTTTGAGGGTTTGAAGGCGTTCAAAGGCGGGGACCGTCGCGTGCGCCTCTTCCGCCCCTGGCTCAACATGGACCGGATGCTGCGCTCGGCCCTGCGCCTCTGCCTGCCGGTGAGGGCCCGCGGGCGCGGGGAGGGCGCGCGGGGCAGGGCGCGGGCCCCTGACTCCAGGCCCCTGACTCGCCCGCAACCCCGCCAGACCTTCGACAAGGGCGAGCTGCTCGAGTGCATCCGCCGGCTCATCGAAGTGGACAAGGACTGGGTGCCCGACGGCGCTGGCACCAGCCTCTACGTGCGGCCCGTGCTCCTTGGGAACGAGGTGGGCCCAGCTGCCGGGGCTGGGGCTGGGGCTGGGAACAGGGCTTGGGGGGAGGATTCTGTGGATTCTGAAGTGGGGGCTGAGGGCCTGGACTCTTGATGCCGCCTCTCTGCCCATCACAGCCGTCGCTGGGTGTCAGCCGTCCCCTGCAAGCCCTTCTGTACGTCATCCTCAGCCCGGTGGGCTCGTACTTCCCCGGAGACTCCCTGACCCCGGTCTCCCTCCTGGCCGATCCAGCGTTCATCCGGGCCTGGGTGGGTGGGGTTGGCAACTACAAGCTAGGGGGGTAAGTAGCACTCCCACCCCCAGAACGTCTGTTGCACAGGGCGTCAGAGACATAGGGTCTAGTGCCTGTGGTTTTGAGTACGTTTTTGGGTGTCGCTTGTCCTCCCAGCATATCTCCCATGGGCACATGGGGTGTGACATCATTGGCACCCTGGTGTACCCAGCTCAGTGCTAAGCGTTGTATTCCTGTGACTACAGACTATGGCAGGAGGGGTGGGGATTATCTTCCCGATGGACAAATGGGCTCAGAGATGGGAAGGGATTGGATGGAGGTCAGTGGGGAAACCAGGACTGGTCCTTGGAAGCCTCCAGAAATGAAATTTACACTTAGCTCACTGGTCTCTCCCCCTGGGGGGTATCAGGAGCCCAATATGCTGGTTTCCTGGGTACAAAAGAAAATGAACAAATTCTAACCTTGGGGGGACCACAGGTTTGGAGATGGAGGAGATAGGATCACAGAAGGTGTTCTGGGAAGAAAAATATGTCTGGTTTTTACAAAAGGCTTTACAAGTCTTCATAGACCCAGGCCAGGCTTGACATGCCAAGCAGGAGCTGGGATCTAGTCCTGGGGCAACAAGAAGCCATGGGAGGTGTGTTAGCTGGTGAGGGGCAAAGTCATCTCTGGGTGAGTGACAAGGTGATAAAATAAGGTGTTACAGAAAATCATTGAGGTAGCCCAGTTCACTGGGGATTCCAGAGAAGGCCCAGCAGCCAGCCTGGAGGTGTGGCCACGCCTCTGAGAGGTGCCATCAGAAATGGCTTGAAGGATAGCTGGGGATTTGGTCATGATGAATGGAGGAAGACGGTCCTGGCAGAGGAAACAGTGGTGCTCTTGCCATCTGGAGAAGGGGAGAGGCAGGAAAAGGGGGACGTACCACCCAGGGTCTTGACGCCAAATGGCCAGAGATTCTGTGCTGGGCACTGGGGAGGCACAGGGGGACTGTGGGCTGGGGAGGGCAGGGGCAGCCCTGGTGTGGGGAAGGATGGGGGTCCCCTGCCCTCTCCAACCAGGCTGCCACCCACCAGGAATTATGGGCCCACGGTGTTAGTGCAACAGGAGGCAAAAAAGAAGGGTTGCGAGCAGGTCCTCTGGCTGTTTGGGCCTGACCACCAGCTCACCGAGGTGGGCAACATGAACATCTTCGTCTACTGGACCCACGAGGATGGGGGTGAGCCCACCCAAGACCCAACCCAAGCCCTGGTGGAAGCGGGTGGTACCATAATTCCTGGCAGGTTACAGGACCCAGGGATCCTGGGGTTGTGGCTCCTAAGAGGAAGGGGGTGTGAGGTAACCTCTCACCCCCTACACCTGACGTAGTGCTGGAGCTGGTGACCCCCCCGCTGGATGGTGTCATCCTGCCTGGAATAGTCAGAAAGAGTCTGCTGGACCTGGCTTATACCTGGGTGAGAGCGTGGTGGCTTCTGGTGGTGGAATACCTGGGGGGGCAGGGCATCAGGGGTCTATGGTGGGGGATGGGACTCACTAGTCCGTCTCTGCTCCCCTTGGGCCTCTTTCTTACCATCCTTAGGGAGGGAGAGGCAGAGGTCTGCAGGTGCAGCCCTTGGGGACATGTGTATCTCTTCGCCTTGCCCTGCAGGGTGAGTTCCGGGTAGCAGAGCGCAAGATCACCATGAAGGAATTACTGCAGGCGCTGGAGGAGGGCCGGGTGCGGGAAGTCTTCGGCTCAGGCACCGCGTGCCAGGTCTGCCCTGTGCACCAAATCCTATACCAAGGCCAGGTGAGGCGCGGCTGCCACGGGGTGGGGGTGGGGTGAGAGAAGGGGGAGGGGCCCAATCCTCACCACACCTTCTTCCCCAGCACCTCCACATTCCCACCATGGAAAATGGGCCTGAGCTTATCCTCCGCTTCCAGAAGGAGCTGAAGGCGATCCAGGTGAGGTTCAGGGAGCGGGGAAGTGGGCCGGATGCTTGTTCTCCAGAGAAGTTCACGTCCCATGAGCCTCTGGACTGGGAGCCGCCCTCCCCCACCCCCAATAGTCCCAGGGACAGATAATGGCCCTTCTATCTAGGCCCGGGCTGAGTTGGCTTTCCATGAACCTCTGTGGCCTGGAACACTCCCAGGAGCTAAATAACCCTTTCCTGTGCGCTGGTGGAGCCCTGGGCTAGCTCTTTGGTTTGAGAACCCCACTTCCCGAGTCTCTGCGGCCCCCGAGTATCTTTCCAGGAACCTCTGGGACCCTAGCCAGCCCTCTGGCCACATAAGTCGGCCTCCCGAGATTCCCTGGAGCTCTGGGAGGTCCCTTTGGTCTGAGAAATCTTCCTCCTGTCAGCCCTGGCCCTGAGCCCCTTCCTAGAGCAAGCATATTTCCTCCCGCGAGCCTCTGGAGGCATTCCCGTGCTTCCGAGCCCAGGTATCCTCCCGGGACCTCTGGGCTCCCTTCCCAGCGCTCGGGACCTAGAACTACAGGTCCCCTGACTCCCCGGGACTTCTCTGCGGAAAACTTTTTCCCCAGAGCTTTCCGGGCCTTACAATACCCGCCCCCTTCAGAACTACATCTCCCCTAAGCCTCTGCGCCGCCTTGGCTGGCTTCCTCCTCCTGGGGTTGTGGGCGGGCCTCCGGAAAGTGGACTACATTTCCCGTGAGGCCGCGGGGCGCAACTGCGTAGGCGCTCAGCTTGGGGCGCCGCAGGGCCTGCTGGGAGCTGCAGCGCGGCTTTCCCCTCATGCGACGCCTCGGTCGTCCTGCAGTACGGGACGAGCGCCCACGAGTGGATGCTCCCGGTGTGACCGTGCGGGCTGAGTGCAACCACCTTTCGGATCCACCGACCTGTAGCATCCAGTCACGCCGCCTCTTGCCTCCCTCCCAATGACTCACCTGAAGTGCAATAAGAAGTAGAAGGCCGGGGGACAGGACGCCTGGGTCTCTGGCGCCCCCGCGTGGTCAGTACACTCCCAAAGCCATAAGGGCCGGATCCAGGCGTCTTGGCCACTAGCCCCGCGTCTCGGGTCTCGGGGGTTAGGGCCCCCTGTTTCTCCTTGTCGTGGGGCTAAGGATGCGCTTTAGCTCCGACCCCGCATCTCTCCGTTCTCAGGCTGGACCCCGGGTGCTGCCGTTGAGTATTTTTTTCTCTTTCTCTTTGCTGCAATTTTGAAATAAAATGCCAAAGAATAAGACTGCCTGTCTTCTCCAGTGCTGGACTTTGGGGACCCTGGGGTCTTAATGCAGGAATCCTGGCTTTCAGCCCATTTTATTTTCAGAGATCCAGTAATCTGAGCCCTCAGAGTCCTGGCTGTTTCTCCAACCTGGGAGAGGTTTCCGCTTCTCCCAAATTAAGTTTAGCACCCCCCACCCCCACCCCGCTCCTTCCTACTTCCCATCTTGGTGACAGTCCCACTGAACACGCAGTCACTAGGCCAGACCCCTCAGCATTCTACCCCTGACTTTCAAAGCCCATCAGTCCCCAAGCCCTGTTGCTCCCGCCCGCTAACTCTGCTCTATCTGTCCCTGTCTTTGTCCCCTTGGCTCTGGCTTCCGGTCTTGTCTTCCACCTGCACTCTTGTCCCAGCCTCCCGTCCGTCCCCTAAGTGGCCCCAGAGGGGTCTTTCTACACCCAGGGCTGCCCCTGCCCTCGTGCTCACAGCTTTGGTTGGGCTCCCTAGCGCCCTCAGCCAGTACTGCAGATGGCAGCCCTGGTGTCTGTGGAGTGAGGCACCAACTCTCGACTGTCGAGGGACTGAACATCATCAAATAGTTTATAAAATAGTCCCTGTCATGTCTCTGTGTGGTTCTATGTGTCCTAATCTTGGCCCCCTCACACACGCACACTTTAATAATTGCTATGTGGAGGTGTCGAAAGAGCCAGGTTTTAGGACTGGGCATGTCCATTTGCAGATCTGGATTCAAACACCTGCTTCCTTTTATCTGCTTGCTGTGTGACTTTGGGCATGTGACTTTATCTCTGTGAACCACTTTTCTGGAGGAAGGCCCTGTGGGACTATTTGGCAGACATGATCTGTGGCCCATCCAGCAGCCAGCAGCTTTGGGACTGAAATTCCAATTTAGTAGAGCAGCAACTGACCCATTGCCACATCCTCCCCTTCCTTTTTTGTCAATGATTGCTCAAGGGAAGTTTATGGGCCAAAAGGACCCAAGGGGAAATTTGCCTGCTGGCCTCTGGGAAGATTTATTCCCTTAAGAAAAGAATCTGGAAGGGCTCCCTCTCCTTCTCTACCTCCTTTTGCTGTTGATTACATGGAAGAGCGATGCTTGGAGCTGCAGCCATTTTGTGCTCACGAAGGGTGCTGCTGCCCTCACACTGCAAGTGGCAGTGCATTAAGATGAGAAGTCCCCGACTCCTCCCAGGAAACCTCTGCTTTCTGGATTGTTTTGTTTTTAAAAAGTCAAACTGAAATCCTGTTTAAGCTTTTGCCAGGTTATTTGTCCTTTGTTATTTGCAGTTTGGTGACTTATGTTAGGCTCAAAGAATTCACCCTCCCCAAACTTCCATCCAAACCTCCTATAAAACCTACCTACCACTCTCCCCGTCCTGGGGGTGTATTAGGCATGTAGCCTTTGCCAGACCCTAGGGAGATTAGGGAATGAAATGCAAAAGAAGAACTTACTTTCCTTATCCCTCCTGATAAGGACTAAGGTTGTTCCCTAGGGAAATAAAGGAATGGAATGCAAGAGGGGAACTTACTTTCCTTATCCCTCCTGGTTGTTTGGAAAGAATTTATTTACTCCTCCCAGAAAAACTTTCTATAAAAGCCAAAGCTCTTCCCTTTTCTCTGGTGGATGCCTTTTTCAGCCTCCACCTGTCTGCACCCAGATGTTCAAAATAAACAGCATTTTGCTACAAACCTTCGTGTGTCTCCCTCTCGGCTCCAGACCTAATAATTTCTTTGCTTCTTTTTATTTCCTTGTGGCCAGAACTGACTGTGCCCGGGGAGAATTCCTGACTCAAGAGTACCCAGTTCAGTCGCTGGCTGGTAACTGGGCTGCAAATGAAGACCTACGCTAGATTTTTTTTATTTTTATTTTTATTTATTTATTTATTTATTTACTTACTTACTTATTTATTTATTTATTTTGAGACAGAGTCTCACTCTGTTGCCCCAGGCTAGAGTACCGTGGCATCAGCCTAGCTCACAGCAACCTCAAACTCCTGGGCTCGAATAATCCTCCTGCCTCAGCCTCCCGAGTAGCTGGGACCACAGGCATGTACCACCATGCCCGGCTAATGTTTTATATATATATGTTTTTAGCTGTCTGTATAATTTCTTTTCTATTTTTAGTAGAGACAGGGTCTTGCTCTTGCTCAGGCTGGTCTCGAACTCCTGAGTTCAAACAATCCACCTGCCTCGGCCTCCCAGAGTGCTAGGATTACAGGCGTGAGCCACTGCACCCAGCCTTTATTTTTATTTTTTAAAGACAGAGTCTCACTCTGTTGCCCAGGCTGGAGTGCTGTGGCATGATCATAGCTCACCGCAGCCTCAACTCCTGGGCTCAAGTTGTCATACGCATAAAGGTTCTTGCTAACGTCGCAGAAAAGAATTTCAGGGCACGCACACACACAACCAAGCAATAGTGGTGTTTATTAAGTGAACATGGACAGGCTTAGGAAAGGTTTGTGCAGAGCGAAAGTGCTCTCCCAAGAAAGGTAGCAGGCGGGCCCCCAAAGAGCAACTGCTCCGAACCCTGAGAGATTGCTGTTTTTGTTTGTTGATATCAAAGAAGGCTGGGGGTCAGTGCTCATTCTATTCTTAATCATAGTTCCCCTGTTTTTCCTAGAAGGGGGGTCAAAACCACAATGTTAATTTATTACGATTGTGATATAATGGGAACAAGGTCACTTTGTACCTGTGCAACGCTGGGAAATCAATGGCTCTTTTCTTCTCAGGTCATTCAAGGGCTGTTTGTTCAAGCCAGTTGATTAACTTTTCCATTCCCTCCTCCCCTGCTCATGCCTAAATTGGCACCTGCTCTGACAAAGTGACCCACCTGCCTCAGCCTCCCGAGTAGCTGGGACTACTGGTGTGCACCACCATGCCTGGCTAATTTTTTTTTGGTTTTTTGTAGAGATGGGATCTCACTATGTTGCCCAGGCTGATCTCATAATTCCTGGCCTCAAGTGACCCTCCTGTCTTAGTCTCCCAAAGTGCTGGGATTACAGGCGAGAGCCACTGTGCCCAGCCAGGTTTTGTTATTTTAAAATGAATTAATATGTTGTAAATTTTCTGTTTTAATTTCCAATTCTGTAAACATTGATACATGTAACCTACATAAACTAAAGCTCTTGGGAGTCCTCAGTGATTTTTTTTTTTTTCTTTTTGAGACAGAGTGTCACTTTGTTGCCCTGGCTAGAGTGAGTGCCGTGGCGTCAGCCTAGCTCACAGCAACCTCAAACTCCTGGGCTTAAGCGATCCTACTGCCTCAGCCTTCCGAATAGCTGGGACTACAGACATGCGCCACCATGCCCGGCTAATTTTTTCTATATATATTTTAGTTGGCCAGCTAATTTGCTTCTATTTTTAGTAGAGACGGGGTCTCGCTCTTGCTCAGGCTGGTCTTGAACTCCTGACCTCGAGCGATCCACCCGCCTCGGCCTCCCAGAGTGCTAGGATTACAGGCGTGAGCCACCGCGCCGGCCTCAGTGATTTTTAAGAGTGTAAAAGTGTCTTGAGACCAAAGAGTTTGAAAACTGATGTCTGTGAGCAAGCAGGCATCAAGAGTTGGTTTCGCTGCTCATCTTGTAAAAACACTTTGTTTCTTATCTTGCATTTGCAGACATTTAAAAGGAGTACAAGTTATTTCTGTGTGAGCTGGGCATGCTGTGGCACAGTGCCAGCATGTTTGTTTGCCATCATCACTTCATTTGCTTACTCTTTAAGGCAAATAAGATATTTAGGGGAAAGAAGAAAAGAATTATTAGAGTATTCAGCATTGACATTTCAGGCCGGGCGTGGTGGCTCACGCCTGTGATCCTAGCACTCTGGGAGGCCAAGGCAGGAGGATCGCTTGAGGTCTGGAGTTCAAGACCAGCCTGGACAACAGAGCAAGGCCCCTATTGTAGCAGAAGAAATGGCTTGAAAAAATGGCAAAAAAAGTTTTATGTCTCTTTCAAACATCCCCCACTCCTTTTGGAGAACTAGGACCTGCATCCCTGTCTCAGACCAGTTGTCGGGAGGGGCAGAGGGATGTCTTTTGTTCCTTGTGCCACAGGAGATGTCTCAAGGGAATTGTCTGGGTGGAGGTCACGAGACCATCTTAGCTGAAGATGGGATTAATGTCTTGGTCAAAGATGGGATGAATCAGAACCTTTAAAAGCTCTGTACTTCCGCTCGGAAGGTGACGATGGCAACAGCAGTCTCCATCTCCATCCTCCTCATTTGCTGGCAAATTAATACAACTGCTCCTTCC